>NW_023425352.1:56847598-61647598 GCF_014108415.1 Molossus molossus
TGTGCTGGACACCATGTGGGTCAGCACAGTGGAACAGAGCTGCTGTGGTTTCTGGCTTACAGACATTTATGTTCACAAGCTCACGCTTACTATGATAATTTTTCCTTGTTTACTTTTTTTGAGTTGGTACCTTTCATCAGCTTCTACACCTTTAGAAACATCAGCCCAATGCTTTAATTTTCTCTCTCTGAAAGAAGGGTGATTCCTTTAGTGGCATCTTAAACTATGTGTCAAACAGGCCTCTGGCGAGCCTTAGAAACTCATCACCAGTGATAATACTATTTCTAGAGGAAATTGAACTCTGAGTCCCTGGACACAACTTTTAAATGTAATGCCTTCCAAAACTTAGCTTGTGCATGGGAATGATGGTGGACTGGGGTGCCTCCTGCATGCTGGAACTTGCTCCAGTGACCTCTTACGGGGTGTTGGGCATATCTATTGTGCTTATCAAGAACTCTGTTCACATGGAGTTGCCTAAAAAAGACCTCAAAGACAGTGCATGTTTCAGTGAGAATCAGGTGAATAATAAAACCAGCCTTGGTTATGCGGCCAATTTGACCTTTGTCATTTGTCGACCTCAAGACACAAGTTTTCTTTTCTTGAGGTCTCTAAGGGTCTCTCTCTGGCTACTTGGGTCCCCAGCTTTGCTGTACCTCCATTGGGGTGGTCCGTGGAAAGGCATGGCCTGTAGATGAGGAGGCTGAGAACTAGCTCTGGGGGCCTTGGGCCAGTCTCTTCTCCTGTGTAGGCTTTAGTCTCCTCATCTGTAAAGGAAGTGACGAAAAGCTCATGGGTTTCCAGAACTTTTCTTTGTCTACTTCATAGGTTAGGGCAGCGGTTCTCAACCCTCCTAATGCCACGACCCTTTAATACAGTTCCTCATGTTGTGGTGACCCCAACCATAAGATTATTTTCGTTGCTACTTCATAATTGTAATTTTGCTGCTGTTATAAATCGCCTTCGGACATATGTGTCTTCTGATGGTCTTAGGTGACCCCTGTGAAAGGGTCGTTTGACCCCCCCAAAGGGGTCGCGACCCACAGGTTGAGAACTGCTGGGCTAGGGGAAATTGGGCTGTGGACTCAGCCCTGTACCTCCACTGCATCCCCAGCAGGTCTCCCTCGGTCTACTTCACACGTTAGACTTCTGGAAAGGGTTTATTTACGAGGGAAGAGTACTGGTACTCAAAAATATTCACAAACCACCTCCATACTCTTCTGTGTCTTCTCAGCACTTTTCATTCTTTAGGTCCCAGAATGCATCATGGACCTTGTTAGTATGTGTATTTTTATGAGGCCAGTTTATGGGAATTTTTATTTTATTTTAGTCACTGAGATCTTTTCCTCTTCTCTCGGGTACTCCTGGGGACCAAAAGTGAGGATGACGCCAGGGAACTTGCTGCAGAGCTAAGGGAGGGGTGAGATGAGCAGGGAGGAGTCTGGAAGGGGGGCATAGAGGATCACGTTCACATCTGTCTTCTTATCCCTACCAGTCCTGAGGCACAGCCCTGGGTAAGCTGGCAAAGTCTTGAGTCACAGCTTAAGAGTACCTAAGAGTAATGATGCCTCACATTGGTGTAGTCTTTTGAGCTCTTAAAAACTTTCATTGCCATTGTTATATTGGATGTTCTAAATAATTGTAAAAGGTAGGAAAGACAGTAGTTATTTTCCTGAGTCTAGAGCTAAGGTCATAAAAGACCCGAAGGTATGAGCAAACAATGTGCCCAAAGTCGCATAGATAGTAAGTGCCCAAATCAGGACCCGGTCTTCTTACTCTTGGTCCTGTTCTATTTTCATTTCTCTACTCCAGAGTGGAGGGTTTCCCAGCGGCCCCTAAGGTAGTACTGCTGTGATCGAGATGCAGGTGAGGAGGAAAAAACATTC
The DNA here is from genome assembly GCF_014108415.1 of Molossus molossus. Taxonomy (NCBI): domain Eukaryota; kingdom Metazoa; phylum Chordata; class Mammalia; order Chiroptera; family Molossidae; genus Molossus; species Molossus molossus. The sequence goes on from NW_023425352.1 coordinate 56,849,482, forward strand.
CCATTGGTCTGTCACCTCCTCTTCCTTCAGATACTTTCTTCTTGCCTTTCTCTTCCCATCAAAGAAGAATGTCTTTTGTTCTTAGAGTGACGTTGGGAAGCCTCTCCATCTGCTTCTTTCCCTTCCCTCTCCTCCCAGCAGGAGCGCAGGGTGATTACGGGCCTTCTCTTAGCCACGGTGTGAAGGGTTTGCGTAGTTGCCAATGGATGGCTAATGGACTCGGTTGGGTTGTTCCAATGAAAGTTTCCCACAATCTGATACTGAAGTGGGAGCCTTGAGTGAAGCTTTTATCACTCTTTCACCAGGCTCATCAAGGACTTCCTTTTCCTCGCTGGAAACTGTATTTCATGCGGTGTTTTTCTAATTCGAGTGTTTCATCAATCAGCAATCCAGTGTAGGTTTGTGGTTCTCCTGGAGCGTTTTACAAGCGGGGATGAGGTTTCCTATTCTGGTCTGCTTGGCCCTCCTGGACTCTCGGAAAAACACTCTAACTTTAATTTCCTTCCATCTATTATGATCTGTTCTTTTAGTTACTATTAGAATTATTGTTTTTTCCAAGGTATTATCTTAATAAAGGCATTCCTTTCTGGGCTGTGCTTGACCTGTGGGTGAGAACGGGAATCTGTTTCTTCTCATGGTTATTGTGAAGTTAAGGCTTTCAAAAAAAAAAAAAAAAATGGGGAGAAATGGGAGCCTTTGAAATGTGATCTCCTGGACCAGAGACTCCTCAGTTGTTAAAGGGAAGCTGGATGTCGAGGCAGCCTGTGCATTTCAGTCTCGAGTGTTTTGTTTTTAAGAGAAACCCCCCTCACATGGTTAGATTTTTATGTTTTGGATGTCAAGAAAGAAACAAGACATTATAAACTGCTAACGCTGGCACAAGCGTCGGACGACAAAGGGGAAGTGAGAGCTGGGACATGGGCATATCGCCCAGGCCGTTTCTGACTGTGGGACACACATGGGACTTGGCCGTGCTGGGGTCGGCCGCGCAGGAGCCAGGGCCACGGTCGCTGTGACTAATGTGATATTCGTTGACCAACGTCCACCGAAGAATTGGGATGCGATGTCATGAGCTGGTCTCCGTGAAAGGAGGGACACTTCGGAGTCTAGGTTTTATTCTCAAGGAATGTTTTTTAAAGGAAAGGAATTTCTTCCCAAATTCTATTCTAGTTATGTAAGGACTGGGATTAAAATTTGGGATAACAGTTTTCCCTTTCTCGTTTTTAAAATTCATCTGAAGCTCTTTTGAAAAAACCTCTCCCAGCAAGTGTGACAGGGGATCGCAGCTGTCTAAGGTTTTTTTTTTTTTTTTTTCTGTTATCTTTCCTTTCTTTCAGAAAAGAGTCGTCGTGAGGCAGGCGTGACAGCCTGTCGCTCCCCTCCCGCCTCTCGCTTCTCTTTCTGTTGTCAGTCAGCAGACAGCAGTCTCCGGTTCCAGGGCCTGAGTGATGTCCAAGCACGGCAGACTGGAGCGGCCTGGAGGGGGCGGCGCCACAGCCGCTCCTGCCTTTATCCTCAGGACGTCGTTCCCCTGCACCAGGATCCACATGGCCCGCTCTCTGCGGCCTGCGAGGGGCAGGGCTGGGGCTTCCTCCAGCATGGTCGCCAGAAATTGCACTTAAGAGGTTGTATTGAGTTCCTCTGGCCTATTTGTTGCCCTGGGGATTGTTTTGTTGTTGTTGTTTTCTTAGGATTTTATTTTTCATAGCGCAGTTGAAGTTTCAGACTCAAATTGAGAGAAAGGTACAGAGATTTCCTATAAACCCCCTTAATTCACAAATGCATAGCCTTTGCCCATTTTCAACAGTCCCCCACCGGTGGGATACATTTGTTACTATTTATGAACCTATAATTGACACATCATGATCACCCAAAGTCCACAGTTGACATGACGGTTCACTGGCGGTGTTGGATATTCCATGGCTTTGGGCAAATGTATAATGACATATACTCACCGTGATAGAAGCGTACGAAGTATTTTCATTGCCCTAGAATTTCTCTGAGCTCTATCTGTTCATCCCTCCACTGTGGGCAAATTAATACCACATTGGGAGTAAGTCCTTTAGCATGAAACCACTTCAACAACAACAACAGCAACATGTCCTCTTGACAGTAATTCATATTTATGTTCCAGGCACTGGGTTTTACATCCACTGTCCCATTTATGTCCAACAGCTCTGTTGTCAGTACTATTTTTCATCCCATTATAGTGATGACGAAACTGAGGCTCGCCTCCATTAAATAACGTCAGTAACTTGCTGCAGGCCATGCAGCAAATGAGTGATGGAGCTGGGATTCGTACCTAGGTCTCTGTGACACTGTCGCCCAAGGCTTTAAGCCAGATGCAATTCTCACATGCCACAGTTGTCTTTTTTTTCCCAGGGTGCAAGGAGACATGACAGTCATAATGACCTACAAGATAAGTGAGGCCTGTGTTCTTGTCCTCTGAAGCATAAAGGCACCTGGATTGAGAAAATAAGTAATCACAGCTCCATGAGTAGTAGGTGTCAAAGGTGCCCCAAGGGGTGGATAGAAAGGCCACCTGCATCTGCAAGGAAGAGTTCTCTTGTTGAAAGCAGCCTGGATTTAGAGTATCTAGAAAGGGGACTCCAAAATGCTTAGTCATGTGGGCTTGATTGAGGTTACATGATGGAGCCTAATTTACATGTTACTTCTGCGCTGTCCTGCCAGGGCTTGGCATGTGATTGGGGCAGTCCCAGTGGTTGCCTTGTAGATGTTGGCAGATCTACGAACAACACATTTTTCATTTTTAAAGGGGTCAGTTTTGAATCAGCTTCCTTCTGTGATATATTCTTTCCCCCTGTGGGCCGTGTGGGACTTCCTTTTCTCCTCCACATGTATGTACTTGTGGGACCCTCTCTTCATGGAATGCCAAGGGGACTCAAGGGGGCAGATATATTCTTCCCACCACAGATACAGCATCTTCCTCATCCATGAGTGTGCTCTGTGTTCCAGCTGGGACACCGTTTCCTGGGGCTGCCAGGAGGGAAGGCCGGTAACACACCTTGCGGAGCATGCTCCCGCGCACGACTCTGAGAGTCAGGTGCACGCCTTTCAGGGATGAGCTAGCCAGCAGAGTGCGATGCCCAGTTATTCCTCCAGAATTATCTGTTAGGTGTCTGTGTCTTGGAAGTAGACTGCATACATGCAGACCCTGTCTCTACCCCTCAATAAATGTGTGCCCATGAGGGGCTGCAGAATTTGTCTGTGCCTTTGCATCTTTGTCTGTGAAATGGGACCATAAGCAGTACCTAACTCATAGGGCTGTTGTGTTTGATCATCATCATCCTAGTTAACACTTTTATAGCCTTTACTGAGGCCTGTGCTAAGGGCTTCATATTCACTAACTCATTTAGTGCTCACAACATCTCAATGAGGTTCATTCTGCTGTTTCTCCAGTGTGCAGAGGAGGAACCTGAGTTATAAAGCTTAAGGAATTGGCCAAAGGTCAGCCAGGTAGTAAACAATGGAACAGAGACTGAAATGAAGCATTCCATGAGGTCATAGCTGCAAAGTGCTTACTTAGTGTCATGCTTGGCGCATGGCGGGAGTGCAGTGTTGACTGCCATAAACAATAATAATTAAAGTATTATTATTATTATTAATGCTAGGCACCCTATTTGCTACTGGTAATAAAGATGAGCAACCCTAAAAACAGTTTAATTGTGTATTTTACAAACTAGTGAGGGAGAGAGATGCTTACATGGGGAATGTCTGTCAGGTATGTATAAGCTATGAAGGGCCAGCAGGATGCTATGCAAGGAAGAACCACTTCTTGAAATAAAACTCACTGAGAACTTTTATCTCATCCAGGCACTGTGCGTAGACCGTAAGGAGTGTTATTTCACTTGATTCTGCGTGGTAGACACCGTTATTATTCCGTTTTATAGTCACTGAGGACCAGAGAAAGTAAGAAACTTGTCCAGGGTCACACAGCCAGTGAGTGTTCAAGCTGTGACTAGGACCCGGGCTGCCTGGCTGAAGGGCCTGGGCTCAGAGCCGCTGCCCCATGTCTGGGTGTCTCTACATTGACCGTTGTTTCCAAGGACTTCCTGGCCTTTCCTGGAAGACGGGAAGGCCCACCCACGAGGACCAAGAGCGCTCCGCCCTCCCGCTGTCCCTTCGGCACCTGGCCATCTTTCACACATCGGCGCCCTCCTGGACGGCAGCCCTTACCTCGCGGTGTCGCTCGCCTCTGGAGCGGACGTGGGGCTGCCTTTCCTCCTCCACACGTATATACTCATGGGACCCTCTCTCCATGGAATGCGGATGACTGCGCCCCCCGCGGCTTGCTGGGGTGCCCTGTTCCCTGTGCTTCCATGAGCACTCCGGTGCGCTCTCCGTCCTTTGCTCGTTGGACTCGAACCCCTGTCCTTGCGTAGTTCTGACACGTTTTTGCTGGTCCTGTTTCCTGTGTATTCGGCTGCTGCCCTCCCCCCCACACCGTAAAGCTCTTTCAGAAACAGAAGTCGTGACTGCTCAGTGCTCTGCAGCGCCCACCCCAGGCCAATGGACAAAGCAGGCCTCCCCAAACCAGGGGTCTATGTCGATTCCTTCCTTCCTTCGTCCCCACATCCAGTCCGTCACAGTCCTGTCAGCTCTACTGAAATGTTCCTAAGTCTCCTCCAGTACCCTGGGCCAAGCCACCACCACGTGTCAGAGGTTCAGCCGTAGTAGCTTCCTCTCCTCTCTTCCTCTTCTCTTCCCGCCTCCTCGCCAAGCGCAGCCGGAGCAGGGTTTCAAATCGCCTCAGACCAGGCCTCCCTCTTGTTAAATGCCTTCAATGCTGACCTGTTGCACGTGGTATAAAATCCTAAGTCCCCCCTGTCCTACCGGTGCCATGTGGCCTGGCCCTGCTGGCCTTTCCTGTTCTGGACACTCTAGCCTGCCGCCCTCAGGCTGTCACTCAGAGAACAAACGTTTTTCTCTTTTGACTTAGACTCTCTAACAAGCTGTTCCTTTTGTGTAGAGCGTTCTGGGTGTAATTGGCTTCTTATCATTTGGGTCTCAGCTTCAATGTCACCTCCTCAGAGGGACTTTTTGATAACTGTAACAGAAATAGCCCCGCCCCCACCTGGCCATCCTGTTTCATTCCTCTGTCTTGTTTTCCTCAGAGCACCTATTGCCATCTTAAAAAGCAGTGTCTACATAAGTTTTGTCTTTTTCCCCAGGAGAATACACGCTCCATGAGGGAGGACCTGTCTTCCTGTTCGCTCCTGAGTGGCTGGCCCACAGGCTAGCTAATAAATAATAAGCAGCTAACATTTATTATAGGAGAACTATTTGCCAGGCATTGTTCTAACCTTTCCACGTGCATTCACTCATTCAGTTTGCACAGTGACCCCAGGATGTGGTGAGACTGCCTTCCTCTTTACACTAGGCACAGAGGGTCGCAGCGGCCCGAGGGCACACAGCCCGGGCAGAGCCTGGGTTCAGACGGGGCGGGGCTCCCGCATGGTCCTCAGTCACCGGGTTCCAGGGCTCCTCCGGTAGGCACTCAGTAAACACTTGTTGAATGAATTAATGAATAGAAGATGCCAGAGAGCCTAGTTGGGTGAGCACATAGACTACGGTGGATATGTTCTAGTCCTGGACACCCGACAAATCCATTCCAGGGCATAGGGCGGGCACTGTCTGTGTGGGCATTATATGCCCCACAACCCAAACTGGGTTTTGCTTATCACATAGCTGTTATTTATACCTTCTACTTGATAGAGCCGGCTAGCTCAATCGCCCTTTATTATTATTATTATCATTATTATTGTTTCTTTTTTCCTTTTTGAAGAGGAGAGAATTGTGGGAAATACTTGTTTTCCCTGGGAACCAGGCTCTGTATTTACTTCAAATTTTATTAAATGAGTTATAAATTTTCCCAGCGATTTACTCATAGCTCAAGAGGTTTAATTTGCATGTGTTGCCTTTTACAATATGCTTTTCGTAATGTTGCAGATGCTTCTTCCCCAGCTTCAGTAAACAACAGGCACTCCGCCAGGTTTTTGACTGAACATGTGCCAGGCCCTGGAAACACAAATTAACCCTGTGGTGGCTGTGGGGGCACAGCCCTGCTCTGACGGGGCATCCGCGCTGGGTGAGTTCCTGAGGGCAGAGGCCAAGGTTCCTGAGTAGTCCTTTGGGATGTCGTCTAGAACATTTCTTTCACCTGTAAAATGAGTCAATAGAGACATTTATGCTCAGACATCAGACTTACATTTGATTCTATTCGAAATATAGTGTGAATATGATGACAGGAAGGGTCTGCTGGGTCCTGGGATGGTCTCTAGAGAGGGTAAAGCCATTTCAGCCTGCAGGGAGTTGGCCAAGCCCCCCTGACGGAGAAGCTGTGTCAGCTGCTACAAAGTCAGCTCTTCTGAGAGTCCATTGGCTGCTCCCTTGATTTGGGGGAGAAAGCTTTAGGGTGAAGAACTTAACCCTTTGAGGGACACACTGGTGGGTTTGAGTTCTGGCTCTGACCTTGGTACTTAAGCTTCCATGCCTCAGTTTCCTCACGTGTGTCAATGTGGTTACAGCGGTCCCGATCCTGTAGGCTTGTTGGAGTGGTTACAGCGGTCCCTATGCTGTAGACTTGTTGGAGTGGTTACAGCGGTCCCGATCCTATAGGCTTGCTGGAGTGGTTACAGCGGTCCCTCTCCTGTAGGCTTGTTGGAGTGGTTACAGCGGTCTCTGTCCTGTAGACTTGTTGGAATGGTTACAGCGGTCCCTGTCCTGTAGACTTGTTGGAATGGTTACAGCAGTCCCTGTCCTGTAGGCTTGTTGGAGTGGTTACAGCGGTCCCTGTCCTGTAGACTTGTTGGAATGGTTACAGCAGTCCCTGTCCTGTAGACTTGTTGGAGTGGTTACAGCGGTCTCTGTCCTGTAGACTTGTTGGAATGGTTACAGCGGTCCCTGTCCTGTAGACTTGTTGGAATGGTTACAGCAGTCCCTGTCCTGTAGGCTTGTTGGAGTGGTTACAGCGGTCCCTCTCCTGTAGGCTTGTTGGAGTGGTTACAGCGGTCCCTGTCCTGTAGACTTGTTGGAATGGTTACAGCGGTCCCTGTCCTGTAGGCTTGTTGGAGTGGTTACAGCGGTCCCTGTCCTGTAGACTTGTTGGAGTGGTTACAGCGGTCCCTGTCCTGTAGGCTTGTTGGAGTGGTTACAGCGGTCCCAGTCCTGTAGACTTGTTGGAGTGGTTACAGCGGTCCCTGTCCTGTAGACTTGTTGGAGTGGTTACAGCGGTCCCAGTCCTGTAGACTTGTTGGAATGGTTACAGTGGTCCCTGTCCTGTAGGCTTGTTGGAGTGGTTACAGCGGTCCCAGTCCTGTAGACTTGTTGGAATGGTTACAGCGGTCCCTGTCCTGTAGGCTTGTTGGAGTGGTTACAGCGGTCCCAGTCCTGTAGACTTGTTGGAATGGTTACAGTGGTCCCTGTCCTGTAGGCTTGTTGGAGTGGTTACAGCGGTCCCTGTCCTGTAGGCTTGTTGGAATGGTTACAGCGGTCCCTGTCCTGTAGACTTGTTGGAGTGGTTACAGCGGTCCCGATCCTGTAGGCTTGTTGGAGTGGTTACAGCGGTCCCTGTCCTGTAGACTTGTTGGAGTGGTTACAGCGGTCCCTGTCCTGTAGGCTTGTTGGAATGGTTACAGCGGTCCCTGTCCTGTAGACTTGTTGGAATGGTTACAGTGGTCCCTGTCCTGTAGGCTTGTTGGAGTGGTTACAGCGGTCCCTGTCCTGTAGACTTGTTGGAGTGGTTACAGCGGTCCCTGTCCTGTAGGCTTGTTGGAATGGTTACAGCGGTCCCTGTCCTGTAGACTTGTTGGAATGGTTACAGTGGTCCCTGTCCTGTAGGCTTGTTGGAGTGGTTACAGCGGTCCCTGTCCTGTAGACTTGTTGGAGTGGTTACAGCGGTCCCGATCCTGTAGACTTTTTGGAGTGGTTACAGCGGTCCCTGTCCTGTAGACTTGTTGGAATGGTTACAGTGGTCCCTGTCCTGTAGGCTTGTTGGAGTGGTTACAGCGGTCCCTGTCCTGTAGGCTTGTTGGAGTGGTTACAGCGGTCCCTGTCCTGTAGACTTGTTGGAGTGGTTACAGCGGTCCCGATCCTGTAGACTTTTTGGAGTGGTTACAGCGGTCCCTGTCCTGTAGACTTGTTGGAATGGTTACAGTGGTCCCTGTCCTGTAGGCTTGTTGGAGTGGTTACAGCAGTCCCTATGCTGTAGACTTGTTGGAGTGGTTACAGCGGTCCCGATCCTGTAGACTTGTTGGAGTGGTTACAACGATCCCTATGCTGTGACTTGGAGGATTAAAGAGGATACCGTCTGTGCAGCATTTGGAGCAGAGCAGTTCCTAAATGCACACTGGTGGCAGTGCCTGCTGTCCCAGGACGTGGTTGGCTCAGTGAGTACTTAGGGACAGATTCTCTGGGTGGAGTTCTTCTGGTTGTGTCTTGGTGGGGAAGGGGTAGTGCCAGCATAAGAGAAGAAGGAAGTTGCTTGCATTTAACAGAACTCTAGGTAACAGTGGCTTAAATTGCACAGAATTCTCTCTCCCTCGTGTAAAAGGAAATGTGGAGGTAGGTCTCGCAGGGTCGGTGTGACAGGTTCATGGGCATTAGCCACTCTGGGTCCTTTTCTTTGGGGTTCTGACCTTCTTAGTTTATTTTCTCAGGGGTGTTTTGGATGGCAGTTTTTGAGCTTGTCATCATGTGCTCATTCCAAGAAGCAAGAAGGGGGAAGGAACAAAAGCAGGCTTATCTTCTTTTAAGGAAACTTCCAAGAATCCCTACACAACACATCTTCTGCACCCCACTGGCCAGAGCCACTGCTGGCTGAAAGGAGCGTGCACTGGTCCGTGTTGGCAGCTGTGTGCCAGATAAATGCCAGGCTCGGTGGGGGAGGGGGAGCGGGCGTTGGGGTGGGCAGCTGCTGGTGAGTATTCCTGTGCACCCAGTTTTTGTGGGCTGAAGTAGAAGGAATTCAAATGCATAGAATTGTATTTTCCTACAGTTTGTTTCATTGATGATTTTAGGTAGTATATGGACATTTTTTATTTATAATTTTATAAGTTTTTTTTTTTACATGAGCAAAATTATAACTAGAACATCAAGCCCAGATTTTCACAGATAGCACATAAGAGTATAATGTTTTCCAAAACATTTTAAGTGAGTCAGTTATTTGAAAAGTAAGTAAATGTAGGCATGCAGAGAGGAGAGAGGCAGTGTACAGAGTGGGCAAGTGTGGGCTTTGGGTCCCCCATGTCTGAATTTGAACCTGCAGTATGTCGCTTATTAGTCAGATGACCTTGGCCTTCCCATGCTTTGGTTTATCTGTAAAATGGTGTTAATTATAATACCTACCTCATAAAGTTATTGAAACGATCACCCGACTTAGTACGTTACAGCTCTTCAAATAGTGCCAGGCACGGGATGAGAACTCCATGGACGTTTCTTGTTATTGTTGCTATTCCTTTTGTTACTATTATTGTATTTTTACTAGTACTACTATTAATTACAAAAGATCATACTTGGGTAGAGCAGGAATTATGAAGGAATCATTTCATGACTGAAAGACTGAAATTAGGGAAACCCCGGCCTAGAGGAATGAGGTTGGCTCATTACACACAGCTATAAATCAGTTGTATTAACAGTTACAACTAGTGCTTTACAGTTTAAAGTGGTTCATATATGACAACAACATTGATAAGAATTTATTGAGCATTTACTATGTGCTAGGTACTATGGGGTTTGCTCTACATACATTACTTTTTATTCTCCCAATACTACATGCTAAGTGTTCGTTCTGCTCTACAAATGAAGAAACAGCCTTGGATAGGGTAAGTAAACCACCCAACGCCCCATGTTAGCAACCAGCTGCAAAGCCCCTGCCGACACAAAGCCTCATCTCCCTTTGTGCTCTCTCCTGCCTTCTGGTTGTCCAGAACTTCATGCCCCTCTTGCCTGCGGAGCGCTCTGTCCCCTTCCTTCCCGTTGCCCGTCCCAGCCTCAGGCGCAGCCAGTGCGTCTGCCACCATTTCCTAAGCCTCTCCCTGTTGTCAGAACTGACCTGTCCAGCATCTTGGTATCTGCAGGACCCAGCAGATGACAGCTTCTAGCTTAACAAACTAATCTACGAAAATGGACTAATATGCGCTTTCTCTCTCTGGGTAATTCATTTTAGAATGAGCCTGGAGATTTCAGGCAGGAAACAGTTCAGCAGCCTCACGAGGCCTGTCCTGCAGCAGACTGAGGTGGGCCTGTCCTATCACAGCTCCTAGGCCATCTGTAAGTTTCCAAAATTGCGCTGTCATAGAGTCCTGACAGAAATGGAACCTGAGTGGTGACTAAGGGGTCCCAAGCACACTGGTGAGTGGTCAGTCAAGAGCAAGGGCTCCAGCAGGCCCCCTCCAGACCCAGCCCAGAGCCTGGTTCATGGTTGAGCACTCAGTCAATATCGTTGACTGTATGTTCGCATCCAGAGGTCTTTCAGATGTGAGGGGAATTAAAGGCCCCTTAAGGAAGGGAACAATAAGTTCCATTGGTTAAATTTGGTTAGGCCAACAAAAATTAATTAATTCATGAGAAAATTTTTGGTTAGGCCTTCTGGACTTCATAGATTTTTGTTGTTGTTTGTGCTGTAATGGTCTGACACACAGGTCAGCTTTCTATCATCCATGTCTGGCTAAGAGTGAACTGAACATGAGCAGCAGGATGCTGGGATCAGGGGACATGCATCTGCAGCTCTCTATCGTTGGAGCTGGAGGCTCAATGTGTTGCTCTTGTGATGTCATAAAGCAACTGATGTCTTAGTACATCCAGCAAGAATTATTTCCTCTTTTACTCTTCTTACAAATTGTATCTTATGATCCATTGAATTTCACTTTCCTATTTTTCCAACATTTCTCATTTTCTGCCCTTTTGTATCCTCTTTCTCAGACCATTGGGGAAAGGAAGCAATGTTGCTTAGCAACCAGTATGAAACTAGTCAATACTGTTTCTAATATTAACCCATTAGTAACAAATAACATAATCTATGTTATGTACCTCTCCCCTAGTTTTAAACTGAGTTCTCTAAAATTGGCAGCCCAACTCAATGTTCTATTCAAAAGCATCAAGGATATTTATGGGTTGCCATAAATGTTAGCAAGTTCCAAAGTTGGAAGTCATATAAATTGTGGGTTATTAAAGTGATTCACTTTTGGATACTTCATTTAGAAATTTGCTGATTATTTTACTTCTACTTCTTGAACAAAATAGTTTCTGATCTCAGCAGGTCTTTTGCATGTGTGCTGATTTGTTGTTTAGTCATTTAAGTTCATTCATCTGATAAACAAAGGTATATTTTCTGGGTTGTATCATTTATTCATTTAATATTTATTGAATTCTACTATGTGCCAGGAACCACGCAAGACTGCAGAGTTTCACTGTGAGCAGACATGGTTCTTGTATTAATCTTTTTGTCAGCAAAGTCCTTTTCTCTTTTTAGCTTCATCTATTGAACTAAAATATAATGATGTTGGGTTTTCAGATACTATAGTTACTCTTCTACTGGAATGGTTTCTTTGGCTTTGAGTAGACAATATTATTCTTAGGTTCTTTAGCTTTCAAGAAGTGAGTAATAGGAGCCTTTTAGTAATAGTGAGTAAAAGATAAATATTGCCCAGCTTCTGTCCTACACATAGAGGGGTACAGCCAGGACATACAAGTAAAGGATGAGGAGCATACATTTATTTGCCTTCTACAAAGTTCTGCTGTTGACAAAGATGGCCTTCAGTGTTTCCCTCCTTACTTACATATGTGTCCCCTTGTTTGCTACAGATGACCTGTTAAATCTCCCCAAATACCCACCGTTTCTATGATAGTCAACGTTACCCCTAATTGGTGGGAACAGTAGGCTGATCTGTCCTTCTCCTTAGGGTGTTATTGACTTTATTGAAGACTCTCTATAAACAGAGTGTCTTCAGGGATGGATCAGAATTCCTGGGGCACTCCTGATAGACATTAGGCAGAGAGAGTTTTCAGCAGACGGCCTTCTTCCTCTCTCATCAGGGGGTGATTTCCCTTTTACATTGTATATCCTGAAGTACTTGACAAGGGATATGGGTGACCATTCTAGGACCTAACATTGCCCTGCAGGGTGATGCCAGGGGTTACTCACATCCTCTAGATCCCTGGAATCCCCATAAACTAGGTCATTGTTGAATTGTGAGAGTTGTATAAATCCCCCTATTATCTTGGGTGGCCAGTATTCCACAGTTGTTAGGCTTGATCCCTGTAAACTGGTGGAGAGAAGCATGTATGACTATATTCTGTAAAGCAGGCAACAGCCTGAATGTCTAGGTACTCACTTGTTATTCACTAGAGAATGGTTACATAGGACTCTTCAAGGTGTGGTTTTCAGCTAGATTTTGGCAGATGTCTCCAAAAGGGAGTAGTTATCCGAAGCCCCTGAGATATCCTCCTCTGGGACTTAGGTTCTTGCCTTACTTCATTTGGCAGAGAAAGGAGAGAGAGCATGCAGACATGGAACTAGCATGAGCATAATTCCAGCAGCTTCCATTACTGAGCACCTATTATATGACAAGCATTGTTCTAGATAGGCCCCTTGCATGTATTGTCTTTCAATCTTAACAGCAGCCTTGCAAAGATGGTATTCATCTCCCCGATTTGCATATGAGAAAGCTGGGGCTCAGAGAGGCTAAATACCTTGTTTGAGGCCATGCAGTTCACAGGAACCAGGCAGGGATTTAAAGGTACACAGGGCCTGACTCTGCACCCGTCTCTCTGCTGGGTCTCACTGCCTCCTTTGCAAGTTGGCTTCCACTTGAAGGTAGAGCAGCGCTTGGGGTTGTGATGGAAAATTCTAGATGTAGGGAATGCAGGACTCCACCCACTGATGCTCCCAGGACAGTTTTAAGCATGCAAAAGCATTTAGCTCATCCAGTCTGTACCACTGATCAGCTAAAGCTGTAGCAGGAGCAACTGAGGGCATATAGGGACCACACTAAAATTTCAGATTCCCCAACTCAGAACCTCTTTCTCAGTCTCTCATTTGCTGCCTTGCTGGTGGCTTTCTGTCCCTCCTCTCGGAACATGTGGTGATCATTCCAGTTCACTTTTACATGGCTGTGGCTGGGCTTCTGAGAGTTAGTGGTGATTCTGATGATGATGATGATGATGATGATATCATGGCCACAAGTGCCACATACAGGCTTGACACCATGCTGTGTATTTTATAAATATTACTCAATTTCTTCTCCTGGCAAACATGTCAAGTAGGTAGTGCAACACCCATTTTCCAGTTAAGAAGACAAAAGCTCAGAGAGGTTAGTAATTTGCTCAAGATCACACAGATAAAAGATAGAAAAACTGGATTGGAACCCTGGATTTTCCAGATTTCAAAGCCATTCTTAACCATTTTACTCTGGTGATGAGGTAGGTGGCTCCTGGAGCTCCATCTTCTGGGCTCTTAATGCAGATAGAGTCTGCGCCATGTGTTTGAGCATGGCTTGTGTCTGGTGTTGCATTTCGTGGATGTTCATTTGTATCCGTATAGTTAAATTATAAGCACTCTGAGGGCAGGGGCTGTGTCTTAAACTTCTGTGGGATGTGTAAAGACTGCACACTTGTGATGTGTAGCGCAAATTGCAAAAGTTCATTGGTTTTCTTCCTCTGGGCCACCAGTCTGCTTTCTCCCCACTGCTATTGACAGAGAACTCAGTCCTACGGGATTGAAGAGCAAGAGCTGCTACCGCTGGACTCCTTTCTGTTAGATAAACTTTACAGAAAAGCAGTTGATATTGTTTTGTCTTCAGCCTACTCTGAATTTTTTTATATCCTGGGAAACAGTGTAGAACAAGACCAGAGCTCTGCTACTTACTCAGTGGGTGCCACTGGGCATGTTGCCTCATCTCTTCCACCCCGGAGCTCTTGACTGTAAAGGGGTCTAACATAGTGCCTACTTCATAGGCTGTGGTTTTGAGAAGCAAGTGAGATAATGCATGTTAAATTGTTGGTGTAGACACTGAGGGCCAATCCTCAGTAAAATGGGGCTCTTTGTATTTTGTTTATATTTTGTATTTTATTCACTGAGTATTTAAATTCTGAAAATTTTTTTTTATCCTCACCCAAGGACATATTTGCATTTATCTTCAGATAGAGCGGGAGGGAGAGAGGGAGGAAGAGAGAGAGAGAAACATTGATGTGAGAGAGACACATCAACTGGCTGCCACCCACAAGACTCCAACTGGGGCTGGGGACAAACTGCAACCGAGGTACGTGCCCTTAGTGGGAACTGAACCGGGGTCTCTCTGGTCTGCAGGCTGCTGCTCTAACTGCTGAGCCAAACCGGCCAGGGCAGAAATTCTGAATTTTTCATAGACAATTATTAGGGTAGAGTGTGGGCTTGAACATTCCATAGGGCAGGGATGGTAGGCCCCACCGGGACAGGATGAAAGGGTGGAGGTTTGGAGGACAGTAAGGTATATGAATTCCTTCCTCATCCATTCCAGTGAGGTTGTTAGAGTAGGGGCACGAGGGTAAGGGTCTAGTGCATGACCTGTCTTGAAAGTGAACTGGGGTGGGAATAGCTTGTCACACTGACTTCTCCCATCTGGCAGAGGACAGGAATTCTTACACCTGAATGCGGCCCTCTTAACTTCTCCGTGTGGCCTGCCACCCCATTTCAGCAACAAGAAACAACATATTTGTTGATGAGAAGTAATTTCTCTCGTTCATGCGTTGCTCGTGGCTGCACTAAGAAGGCAGCCTTTCAGCCTCCACTTAAACAGGGCTCCCCAGTTCTGATCATGGGGAGAGGGCCTGGCAGCTGGGGCCTGGCCCCTAGGACGCAGTTGGGCATGGAGGAGGAGGGGTGGTCCCAGAAGGAAGAAATAGAAAGGCTTCCACTCCCTGCTCGGGCAGAAGGCTAATCCCTCTGCCTGTTCCAGATGCAGACGGAGAAAGGAGCCGAGCATGTACGTGTTTCCCATGCCCCTTCCACTGCCGCCGCCACTGCGGTGCCACTCGGTCTCTCATCCACTGAGCATCCCAGAACCTCAGCAAATACGTGTCTGCTACTTCTCTTCCTCAGCATCCGGGACTCTTTCAAGGGGTAGTACTGTTTGTCCCTGGCCTACAGTTGAGCTCGGGGCTAATTCACTTGCCCACTCCAAGTCCTGTACACTCTTCTCTGGTCAGAGGACGAATTGCAGAATTATTTGCTGCAGAGAATGCTGCCGGGTTAGCTTCTGAAATGCTAGAGCTCCATAAGGGTAACCCTTTACACATAAGAACATTCTAAAAGAATGCCTCATGAGTTGTGGCTTTGTTGTATTTAAAAGATAAAATTTACATGTGCTTGTTTAATCATTTATGGAAGTATAGTGTGTGGGCATATGCCCAAAGCATTTGGATTTTTCTGGAGTTACCTCTCTTTTATATTTAGAAGTTATATAACTTAAAATATAGTGCTTATGTATGTACATGTGTGCATATATATGCATGGATTATGGGTACATACGTGTGCATGTCTGTGTATGCATACACACACATTCATATGCCAAGAGCATTTTCTTTTTCCTGTTTTTTCTTAGGCCCACAATGCTGCTCCTCATGGAGGCCAGGCAGTGCTGGGCAGGGGAGTGAGCAGTGTCCTGTTGAGCACGGACCATGCACCACAAGGGCAAGTGAAAATGTCAATGTTTGGGCACATTAAATGGCAGGTATTTCCTTCCACCGTCGCATGATGTAGTTCAGTTCTTGCTGAGTTCATCCCTGTGCAGCAGGACGACGGTGAGTGCGGGCTGTGTGTCTGGAGAAGTGCTCCCTGCTGGCAGAAAGCTGTCCCGGGCCTGCGAGGGGAGGCTGCCTGCATTTCCTGGGGGTCCGTGCTGCAGCATAAGCCGGTAGCTGCGAGGGGAGGCTGCCTGCATTTCCTGGGGGTCCAGTGCTGCAGCATAAGCCGGTAGCTGGAGGAGGCAGAGGGATAAGAGTACAGGCCGCAGCAAAGGTTCCCTGACAGTAGCCTGGTCTGCAGAGCGGGAAGGAACAGTCAAGGCCATGGAGCCATCAACTTCTCTGCCACATGTCCTCCCAGCAGGGTCGGGGAAGACCTGCCAAGTCTGCCAAGAGAAGCAACCATGCGGTTGGTCATGGTCCAAGGGCACATGGCCCCCACGCAGGGCCTGGAGCGAGAAGGACACCTCGTCATACAGTCTGAGCAGGATGGTTTGTTCCTTTTGCCTGGGTCCCTGCCTGGGGGATCGAGGGAATGAATGTACTGACCTTATGTGAGATGAGCGCATCTCCACAGCCAGGCAGAGGGCTCACGTGGTGTGCCAGCCAAATGGCCCGTTCCTGGGCCGTGCTGAAGGTGAAGGCCACGCGTCTCAATTCTCCGGGATGCAGTTTGCATTTTGCAATCATTCAGCTTCTGCAGGAGCTGCTACATTTTGCTTCTTCAAGCCCTGGGTTTGAGAGCAGTGGGCTCCAGAACACAGGGTGGTAAGCACTTCCTCACCCTGTGCCCAAACATCATTCTTCATAAACCTCAATTCATGGAATGTCTAAGTCTTTACGCCTAGGGTCTGAGAACCCTGATGGATAAGTGAGGGTGAAGTTGTTGTTGTTTTTCTAGCCTGAATATATAAACTCCATGTAAACAGTTATCTGTGGCCCAGCCTGTGTGGCTCAGTTGGGTGAGCATGGTCCCATGCACCAAGAGGTCGCCGGTTCCATTCCCAGTCAGGGCACATGACTAGGTTTTGGGCTTGATCTCCAGTAGGGGGCATGCAGGAGGTGGCCAGTGGCTGTTTCTCATTGATGTTTCTCTCTCCTCCCTTCCTCTCTCTTTATTTATTTTAAAATAAATAAAAGCATTTTAAAAAAACCAAATATTTAACTGTAACTACTTGTTCTCCCCTCCCCTGTCCATAGAGAGAGGTTTGATAATGGTTTTTTGAGAAGAAATGCCATGTTGAAGGTAGCAATACATGTGAGGGGTTAGCAGAACCATTCACACACACACACACACACACACACACACACACAGAATTTTTTTTCTGATGTTGAGGAAGAATTCTAAGAAGGAATGGAAAATAGGAAAGGAAGGAAAGTAGGAAAAATAAGGAGGCTTTTTTTTTTAATGGAGAGAAAGTAAAAGAGAGTGTTAGCAACACCAACCATGGCATCCAGCATAGTCCATGTTTTATTAATCAGAATCTCAGCTTAAATTAACATAAGCCTGAAGGAAATTTATTAGCTCACACATCTGAAAAGGCCCAGGGTAGATATGACTTTCAACATGGCGGGATCCACAGCCCCAAAAATGCAGTCGCAAGTGGTCTCTCTCTCTCCACTTCGGGGAGCTGCTCACCTACTCAGCGACTCTCAAGGGGGCAGGGTGGCTGCTAACCCTACAGGGGTCCTGTATTGTCTTCCCAGCAAACAGCCCGGCTGAGTCTTCCAGGCCCAGGCTGGCTCACACACCCACCCTGAGCCAAGCTCAGTGGTCTGTGGGATATGAGCTGCCGCCGGCCTGCCTGGGGCCTGGTGGAGGCGCCGCCACCGAACTCGGCCATCGGCGAGTGGTCGGGTGGTGGGCAGTGGGGGTTCTCTGGGGAACAGCAAGGTGCTCTTATCAGAAGAAAAGTGAATGCACGCTGGTCAGGAAAAGACCTGCCGAAGACAGACGTGGCGAAGCTGGAAGGGGTTCTGGAAAGAGTCGTGGACGTGATGGTGGAACGGAGGTGGGAAGCAGGGGCCAAGCCCATCCTGTGTGACTGACCACAGGACGCTTAGGTGCGCAGGGGCTCCGGTGCCCGGCGGAAGGGGAGCAAGACGCTTCCTAGACAGCGTCTTCAGGCCGCAGCACCCTTTGTTTTGTTTGAGGCTACGGACGGAAGGAATATGGATCTTCATCCTCTCTAGAGCCGTCGTTCTGGAGGGTCTGAGAGTTCGGGAGGAGAGAAAGTCGGGAGTTGAAATGAACAGATTTCGAGCATCTACTACTGTGGAACCTCAGTAAGAGGGACTCGTTCGGGCAAGGGGGTGTCTGTTAAAGCGGAAAGTCCCTTCAATACTTAAGGAGGTTTTCCGGATGCGCGTGTTAAAAAAAATGACGAGTTAGTTTTCCTGTTTTTACTTATGTAGACAGGTTTGTGTAATTAAAATTAAGTATGTATTTAAAGTTTAATTTCACAGAAAAGTTTTTTATATGTATCACTGTAATTTTAAAATTATATTGAATAGGTCTAGTAAACGTGTGCATCCACCAGTCGCCACGAGTGAACAGATGCACACGGCTGGGCGTGCTCAGTGCGCGTGAACACTGCCACGTGCGTGAAAACGGCTGCCGAAAGCCACACCACCGGCAGCAGAGCCGATCGCTGTGCAAGACGCGGTGTGATCACACACTCATCATTCTCACTGCTTCCCAGCGGTGACGCTTATATTTAAATATGTAGATTAGGTAATATCGATCTATGTCGGCAAAATTACTATAGTGTTTTTTCCAACATATGGCCTATTTGCTAAAATTTGTTAAAAATCACAATGAATTAACAACAACAACGAAAAAACCCCACCTGTTAATGTAATTATAAGCAAACCTTGGTTAAAAGCATTTTAAAATTAACAGAGCATTAATTTTCACAAATGACACACAGACTGGAAATTTTGTCCACTAAATTGAGGTCCACAAAATAGAGGGTAGACTGTATTTAGCAGACACCAGGGGTCAAGAAATCAATATGGTATGGTTTCCGCTTTCTGTCTGAGGTATGGGTCATGGTGTCACTGTAGTCTCTTGAAATTCTCATATTGTTTGATGAAAATGAAATGTTTTCTTCCTGTAAGACTCAGTTACTCAAGCTTGCTCCCCAGACTATGAGGGGGTGATTCGGTATTCCACAAGCAAAAACAAGTGTGTGTCTTGATGAGTTTGGGAAATGTTGCATCTCCTTTCCCTCCAGGAAGGGGACTGACATTTGCAATGTCATTATCTGAAAAGTCTGGCAATAAGAAAACCTTTAGATTTTGTTCAGCCAGGTACTGTAGCTAGCTTATGTGACTGACCATAGGATACTTTTACTCCTGACATCAGCATAGTATTGAATGTGGTTCATAAAACAGTGCCTAAGGAATTAGCTGCACTTTCTTTGATTTGCACTCACAAAGCCATCTGTAAAGGCTTTTATCTCTGTCTCCTCTCAGATGTTGGAAGGGACCTCCCTCCACTTTGAATCTCTGTGCAGTGTTTCCCTACCTGTAAGCCCAGAGTCTCACAAGAACCAGCTTCCAGACAGATTTATAATGCAAATTACACTGGATTCTCTTGGTTTGCCTCTTTAGGCTTCCTCATCAGTAAACAGCCACAATCATGCCCAGGTTTTGGCTGAGAAGACTGACAGATTAGCTTTCCAATATCACCTTCTGCTGGTGGTACCCAAGATGCTTTGGGGAGGTGCATGGATACATCATTAATCACATAAGGAAAAGCTACTCCTTTTTCAATTCTCTTTCTGTCCTTTTGATCATAATAAGGAGAAAGTCTCAGTTTGGAGCTATTATGTCTTTTTTTTTTAATTTTTAATTTTATTTTAAACAAAGAGAGCGGCCCCTCAGGCTCAAGGCCTTCAGTAGGCTGCTAATCTAAAATTTAATTATTGTGTTCATTATTTTGTGCATATTTCTCTGAATACATTCTACTTATGACAGGTGTTCCTGTTCTTTCCTTTATCATGTTTATATAGAATCCACTTTTAAAACACATATAAAGGAGAATGAGTGAACTTAGAGCAAGGCCTCTCCACCTATCGATATCCTGAGCCCAGGGAGCTGCCCTGCCCATCACAGGAGGCCTAGCAGCATCCCCAGCCTCTGCCCACCAGAAGCCAGTAGCACTGAACCCCTTCAAGTTGTGACAATCAAAAATTGTCTCCAGACATTGTCAAATATCTCCTGGGGCTATGTGATTGTCCCTAGGCAGTGAGAAACACCAATTTATAGCAAGAAGAAGGAAATAAGAATAGCAATGGCATATAAGTACAGCAAAGTTGTGCAGGTGTTCCAAATGATG
This sequence comes from Molossus molossus, assembly GCF_014108415.1. Taxonomy (NCBI): domain Eukaryota; kingdom Metazoa; phylum Chordata; class Mammalia; order Chiroptera; family Molossidae; genus Molossus; species Molossus molossus. The sequence continues at coordinate 56,869,565 of NW_023425352.1, forward strand.
GGGTTGAGTCCTGGTTAAATTTCGTGAGCTGGAGTGCCACTGACTGGCATAAGAACAGGACACTTTCACCTCACCCCATCACTGTCTCCACTTCAGTGTTTTCCACATGGCTCCGTGTGTACAAATCAGTGAAAATCCCTGCTCTCTATGGGTGCTCGGTAAGCGAGTGACCTTTGACCCTGTTGCATGTAAATTTGCCCACTTCTCGCAGCAGTATTAGAAGTCCAGGAAGGGAGCATTACCCAGCCGGCCCCATGACAAATACCGCATTGCCAGAAATAAAAAAAAAGAATGCTGAGTCATAACTTCCTTCATTCAGGAATTAGCATGTGCTCTTGAGATTTTTAAACATTGCAAAACGGAGCTGGTGAATGAGCAAGGTTTAAAGATTAATTCGGCGTTAGCATCGGTGAGGATTGCCGGAGTCTTTCATTAATTGGATTCAGGTTATGTGTGTTTCATTTAGAAGCAGCTGTGATCACTAATGGAGTGACCCCTGCGTCATTTTCTGTTCTGAAGCAGGAGGCGAGATGGCTCCTCTTACTAGGTTGCGTTTGCCACTTGGGCTGACACCGAATGCTGGTGAAATATGGTCTGTGGCCTTCAACCAAGCTCCTCTGTTTGAAAAGAGAATTTTGTTTACTTTGTCAATAGAGACAGGCCTTAGGCTTTAAGAGCATGGGCTCCATATTGCTTCACTGGCTGCAGCAAAGGCGCGACATTTGGGAGAAGTCTGTTTTCTTAATGCCCCTGCCCTTCTCCACCCCACCCCAGCTCTTCACAACCAAACGGAGACACAGAGGCAGGATGGGTATGAGAGGCCACTCACCGGTCTCCACTGGACTTGGGGCTCACTGGTCCCCCACTCTTGACTCTCTGTGCCCCCAACACACACAATTCTATCTATGATACGTTGTTTTGAGCATTTCTGAAAGAAAAACGTAAGACCCTGCACTTAGTCCCCTTCCCATTTCTCTTTCTCCAGTCAATTTGCATTGAATTAGAACAGTCTTGTATTAAGATAATAGTAGGATAACTACTATTTATTACCCCTGGCATAGCAACCAAAGTGCTCCTGCTAAAGTGTTACGTTAGATCTGTTATTTCTCTGCTGCAAACTTTCCAAAGGCTGAAATTCTCCCAAGGTCTAGTGTGTCCTGGAATTCTGACCCCCTCCCCCAAGTCTCCTCCTTTTTCCTGGCCCTCCACCCTAGCAGCTCAATGGTCCTGTCCCTTAAAGCTGCTCAGACACTATTTGGAGGGCCTGTTCCTTGGTGTTCCTTCTCTTTCTGTCCTGGTATCTGTAAGGCTCACTGTCTTTCCTCCATTGCTGGTATCTTGACCTAAAAGTTATGTCCTCAGTGGGGCCTTCTCTTGAAAATAGCACCTGTGCTCCCTGCCTGGACCGGTGCTGGCAGTCTTGGCCGCTTTATTCTGCTCCAGTCTTGCTGCCCTCTGACACTCTCTATGGTCCACATTTCTCATGCAGGCTGTGCACCTGCTGTCCGCAGAGCCCAGCTCCACGAGGGCTGAGTCGTGTCCTAGCTGCCTGACCCATGAGGGATGCTCGATAAACTTTGGTGGATACATGACTGAGTATTGTCACCACGAATAGTGATGCCAAGAGAGTGTTTTGTGGCTGCGTCTGTGCATACCTTCTTGTTATTCTCATTGCAGCTCCACGAGGTAGGCAGGCAGCACTATTATCCCCACTTTATGGATAAGGGAAGTGAGGCCCAAAGACATCCTGGGACCTAGGAATGGGGAAGCTTGGGTCCACGTTTTCTGCCCCACTCTGAGCTGTTTACCTTTGATACCTGGCACATTTGATTCAGATTTCTAGAATTCTAGGGACATCGCAAGTGAAACTAGTAGACATGGGTCATAGGACCTGGTAAATGAGCATCGTGGTAAACCCCCCTTGCTCACTGACTCCCCAGCCTCTGCCTTTGCCAGGCCTTCAACATAATTAGCCTGGAGGCCTTTGGCCCTGGTGCAGTGACTGGTAAGAGCTATCTGTTACCGCTGTTCGTTAGGACAGGCAGCACAAGATGGAATATTTTAGGTGAATCATCTGGCCTAATTTAGAAAGGCTCAGGAGGGCTAGCGCCTCTGATTTATCAGGGAGAGGTATCTGCTATCAGAAAGATCCACACGCGGACTTATTTATTCTCCAGAATCTGTTTTTAATTCCGGAGATTGTTTACCTAAACTGCTGTGTGTCAGATCTCAGGACGGATTTCTGCTTAGCATTTAATTTTAGGTACTTGCCATGGCCGACAGTAAAAAATGGGTCTCCAGAATTTGTAGTTTCATTATGAATCTTACCTCCTGGCAGCCCCTACCAGTAGTTTGTCTTTGAAATCTCCTTGGTACTTGTTAACCCTGCTCTGCTCTGAAAGAGATATAGTTTATTTATTGGACTTTGCCCATTTATGAAAAAGTACAGAAATTATTAATGGTTTAGTATCTATTAATGCATTACTTGGGTGGAATTCAAATTCTAATATTTATGGTAAACCCCATTATAATGAAACCGGCAGAGAATCAGCTTTCCTGCTCCTTAAATTTGGAAGGCTCTAGATGCCATTGGAATGGCTCCCTGTGAAATACGAGCCCTGCTGGCTCTATATTTACACCCATAAATAAGAAATAGGTACTTTGGGTTGGAGGAGAAATAATTAAGAATATTTGTGCAGATAATAAAGAAGAAAGGGTCCAGTTTGGTGAACCGAGTGCTTGGAAGATGCCAGATGCTGCCAGGACCCAGGGGAGAGGTGTGGGACAGGTTGGGGCTGGGTGGTGGTCTCTGGAGACAAGCAGAGGAGCCCAGCAGAGAGCACCTTGGAACCATGGACACATGTGAGCGGCCATGTGCATAGGACTTAGACCTGAAAATCAGGAGATGTCCCTAAGGTATCACAGCTCTCAGTTGATCGCTGTTGAACTTTTCTGGACCTCAGACTCCTCATCTGTAAAATGGAACAAACATCTTACAAAATCATCATGAGGATGAACGGTGTACACTTAGAATTACCAAAAGTAATAAACAGATCTGTGTATGTGAGGCCTTAGAAGAAACCCTGATTAAGGAAAAATTGGCAGAGTGAGGTTATAAAAAACATGCACTTATTGGTGTGTGTGTCATTGCTGGTTGTTGAGCAAGAAATAGAGAATATATGATGGGTATGAATAATGAGTTTAGTGTGGAAATAAAAAACTAGGGTCTCAGAGCACAGTCAATGAGTGGGTACCTCTTACTTGCCAGGGCTCTTCTGCCCAGGAAATCTATTATTGGGTTCCTGAAGTCTCCCCTCTTGGTATAAGTTAAAGGGTTTGGTTAAATCTCTACATCTCCAAGCATCTAGTAAAGGGTTATAAAATAACAACATGTAATAACAAAAAGGAATTTTTGTGATTATCTAGTTTAGAGAAGACGAGTAAGTTTGGTGTATTGAAAACTCTGTGGTGGTGGCTTCCGGAAGCACTCTATGGAGAAACATGTTCTGAGTCACCACTAGGCTCAACAGGAGTTTCACGATTAATTAGTGATGTCTTCCAAGGCTGATGAGTGGGAAATGGTGATGAGGTTCACATTCTTTTGTTTATTTATTTATTTTTTTTATTTTTGTTGTATAAATAAATAAAGAAACCCAAGTCTAGCACAGGTGACAGAGGGAGTCAGAGGTGAGCCAGGTCTAGAGCCAGAGCTCTGGCTTTCAGTTCAGGCACCTCTATGTCACACCACCTGCCCCTGTTACCATGTGTGACCTCGGTGTTTCTTTAGTCCACCCAGGAGCACAACAGTCAGACTCAAGTGGACAAAGTGTTTGACATCCTCCTTGCTCTGAGTGGTGGTCTTCCCAGACAGCTAAGGACAAGATATTTTTTGGATTAATGATGATGATGATGATGGCAATGATTACTACTCATTTTTTTAGCTCTTCTGTGTCCCAGGTCATGCATTTGATATGTATTATTTTATTTAATTACAACCATCTTATCACTGGGTGACAGTCTCTCCATTATGCTTATGAGTACCAGAGAGGTTAAGAAACTCTCTAGAGTCAGAACCTAACAGGCATCAAAGTCTCTGACTCCAAAGCTTATGTTTTTGATTGCTGAACATACATGACTACATCTCTTCATGGGCTGTGAATGGTGCCATCCATAGGGGTAGCACAGATGCATCCTCTGACTACCACAAATGAAGACTCACTTAAAGTAGCAGAGGAAGCTTAGGGAAGTGGATGGTTGGTGCTCCTGACTTGCAGCATTTAGACAGTAGAGGACACTGTTCTTGCCATCCAGTGCAGAACTTCTCTGTATCTATTTGATCTGTGTTCTTTGTAGAACTTCCCTGTGTATTGCTTTGACTCAAGCAAGAGTTGCAATACAGTTGGGTAGATCATGTCCCCATTTCTTCATTTATGCATATTGTAGGCAAGAATTAATTTCATAATGACTCATAAAAACAAAATTTCTGGTGAGCCCACTTGTCATGCTAATTTAGGGTATAGATATTTTCTGACTTCAGAATGTGATCCCTGATGCTGGAGAAAGAAGCAATCTTCCCTCTAGTAAACTTCGACTTTCTCTTCCTAAGCATGTGGGGAGCTTGAGTAGTCAGTCTTATACTTGAAGGGGCAAAGCCCTCCCATGTTGATCCAGGGCTGGTGAATAGAGTATTGAGCCTCTTTGCCTATCAAGAAGGCAGAAATCTCCATTCATTGTATTCCTAATCTTGCCTGAGTAGCTATAGCCAATTAGCATAGCCTTTAGAGTCAACTCCAAATTCATTCATGTACCATTCTTACTACATGTCAGCCTTTGAGTATTCAGGTTATAGGAGATTATCTTAACATTTAGGTTAACTTTCAAATAAAAATAGAAGTTAATAAGGTGGGAAAAAGAAGAGAGAATCTTTACTTACAACTCTTATTCAAGCTTGTAGAAGGGCTTCCTCTCAGCCCAAATGATTCCTGTCTAAGCAATGGCCCTGCTTCTCTGTGTGGCACTGTGCAGGGTGCTGGGCTCGTCCTGGACTGAGCATGGGGTGGGTGTGGGGTCCTGTCTGGGCTCACATGGCAGAGAGCACCAGAAACTTTGCCACCCAAAGTTGCTTTGCTGTCCTGGGAAAGGTGTCTGTGGTGGGGGTGGGGGTGGGGGGGTTCTACTTCTCCCCCAGAGGGAGTGGGGATTAGGTGTACTAAACTGTTGCCTGTGATGATAAGATGAGCAAGAGGAGGAGGGGAAGAGGAGGAGGATGATGCTACACTAACATTTGAATGAAACCATCGTTTGAATAGAACCATCATCACCTGGCATGCACTTACTTTAAGTAATTAACTCACATAATCCTTCAACATTAGTTTGAGGATGTAATTATTGTTATCCCAATTTTGCAGTAAAGAAAACCGGGCTTAACTAATTTGTTCATGGCCATGCTGTTGGTCTGTGGCGGTGGAGCTAGCCTCAGGGTAGACTCTGTATGGTGACTAGAAGTGCTGGGGAGGGGAGGAGCCCCCCCCGCATCAGTCTCCCCTTCTCTTTAGGATTGTTTTCCTTTTGATCAAGAAGACATCCAAAGAGTGGAGTAAATCTATAGAGAGCATCTCAGCAGGTCCCTTTTATTGGGACTTTTCTCTGGCTTTACCTACCTGTCCCATAGGCTCCTCTCCCTCCCCTGCATCCTGAAAGAGTACCTGTACTTTCCCCAGCAAAACCAGTTCTCAAAACCTCGATTCACCCTAGATTAGAGATGACTCATGGAAGCTGAATGTGTTTCTTGTCCCGGAAATATTGGTATTTAAGTACAGTCAAAATGTTGAAGGTGGAATTTCAGGAACAACCATCCAGATTCTCTTTCCCATTCTGACCTTTATATCTCCGGGCCAACTTGCGATAAAAGCTAGGAATGTCCTGAAAATGGCTGGCACTCAGTCTGTTTGTACTTCTGTCCACAAGGAAATCAGGAGTACACATAAAGGTAAGCTAACTTAGAAGAACAGAGGCAGAGTTGGAGCCCCATGTCTACGCAAGCTTGCACAGTGCCCCGGTCTCCAGCAGCACCCCTGGATGTGATCTGAGATGGAAGATGACCTGGCAATGAGTGAGCGTCACCTGGCCCGTCCAGGCTGCAGCCAGCCCACTGACTCAGGGAGTTCCTGCAGTGCTGGGAGCAGGTAGTGAGAGGCTGGCTGTCCCTATGGACGAAGGCAGGAAGAGAAAGGTGCTCACCTCTGGGAAGTCCAAGTTGTTGACGTCCTGCCTCCCCTGTTCAGGGCTGTTCTGTCTGTGAGGCCATCTCCTGAAGGCACTGTGTTTTTTATATAACATTTTGTCCCTTTAGAAATTATCGTGACGCGTGTCAAGAGCTTTCACACCGAAAAAAATATGTCACATTAGCTTCCAAGTTTCTGATTGTCTAAATAACGCAGCAACTCAACATACAGCTGTCTGGCATTTTGACAGTACAATAACCCATAATTCTTCCTGCCACTCAGCACTCCAAGGTTAGCATTTTGTAGTTTGCTCTCAAGGAGTATTCATTTAAATTTTCAAGAGCAAAGAGTTGAATGTGGCTGCCTCATACCTCTCCTTTGATCTTTCTTTTATTTACTTGGGTGCTCTTCCAGGGTATTACATATATTTTATGGAATGCTCATGCATGTGCATAAGCTGTTTTTGAGAGGTGGAATGTTGTTCAACTTACTGTGTCCTCCGTGGAGTCGGGGAGAAGAACGGGAATTAGCTGCCGCAGCTGCCCGGTGTGCAGTTTCCCTGCGTTTCCCGTGGAGCGGGCGAGGGCGCGGAGAAGCTGGACTCGTTCCTGCCTCCTTCCAGAAGGCTGGGGAGATACTCCTGCAGCTGCCTGCTGAGGAAATTGGGAGTTCCAGTTCTCAACTTTCTCAGGAGAGGAACCTGCTTGCTTGGTCCTGCCTCGACCCTTGAGTCATGAGGAGGCTCCTTGGATGCCCAGTTAACATCTTTGACGTAGCTGCTGGTTTCGAATCTTCCTTACTGGCTTCAGTGCCACCGGTCGGCCTTGTGGGCAAATTGCATCCCTTGGTGGGTGTCTGGTTACGAGTCTGGCTTGCATTAATTATCTGTATAACTTTGGCCAAGTCAATCATTTCCTTCTTTGGCTTTCTTTCCTTATTTCTAAAATGTGGTTACTGGTCCCCATCACACCTGCCTTTACAGGCGTGTAGCTCAGTCAGGATCAAACAGCAGAAGTGTGTGCGCTTTGACTTGCTAATAGCAGTGCTCTCTCAATATCAGATATGTGGTGGGTGTTTTCCTTCACTCCACTGCCAATTCACATCCCCGGTCTGCATTCTTGCCTACAGTAATCAAGTGGCTTATTGTGACGTGCGAATCGTTTTCGGAGCCAAGGAGAAGCAGTGCCATGCTTCCTGCCACGAACAGCGATCATTTAGTGACCCTTCTTGGACTGCGTTCGAAGGTGATCTTTTGGATCTTGGGTATCCTTAGGTTATCTCAGGGTCTAAAATTCTGAAGATAAAATAATTGTTTCAGATCAGTGCCTGACCAACTGACTCAGTGAATATGCTTTGCTTGTAAATCTCCAAGCTCACCAACCTACTTCTGAGCCCACGAAGTCAAGCACATTCTAAAAGCCTGAATTTGTGGCCCAGCTGGTGTGGCTCAGTGGCCGAGTTTCGACCCATGCACCAAGAGGTCACCGGTTCGATTCCTGGTCAGGGCACATGCCCAGGATGTGGGCCGGATCCCCAGTGGGGGCATGCAGGAGGTGGCCAATCGATGTTCTCTCTCATTGATGTTTCTCTATCTCTCCCTCTCCCTTTCTCTCTCTCTAAAATAAAAAAAAAATAAATAAATAAAAGCCCGAATATGTGTATAAAAAGAATTACTGTGTTGAAATGCAGTCTGTTTACACTTTCAAAGCCATTACAGTGATAAACATTTTACCATCACTGGGCCCTAAAATTTCTATAACATAATTTGCTTATGGAGGCCCATTGGAATCGATAGTCCTGGCAGGAGGACGAGTCTCCTTTCATAGCCCGGGGACTCGCTTTGACAAGTCAGGGTGGCCTGCCACTAGAAACGACAGTATGTCTGAATCCAAGCTCGTGAGGGGTTTCTAACGTTTCGAGTTCCTCTGGTTGGTTGGTGTTGGTGGGGAGGAATCCGGGTTGACATTCCCAGTCTATTAGAGATTCCATGAATTCTCCTCTCCAGAATTGGTCTTATTTGCTCTGCCTTGGCTACTTGGAAATGGAAGTCCGAAGCCCTGCGTGGTCTGCCTGGATCAAAGGGCGGAGAACCACAGTTCCAGGCTCAGACAGCCTCGGCAGAGCGGGGCGCGCCTCCTGGCTCAGCCACGAACGTCCACACGCCGGTCCCCGTGCCGTCACTGACTTACAGATCATTCTGTGCACTTCAGAGTGCTCCTGAGTCTGTTACAGAGTTCAGAATAGTGGTGTGACGTAGACATGATGAGAGTTTATGTTTTTAAGAATATTTTCTGATTATGAAAATAGTGAAATTTCATTATAGAAATTTTGGGAAACATTGAAAAAAATCATAAGAAGGAAATTAAGATTGCCTGTAATTCCCCCACTTTACAGATATAGCCACTTAAAACGTCTGCTTCTGTCCACGCCCACCTCTGCTCCTTCTGTATGTGTTTGTACGTGTGTGTGCAGATGATATTCTAAGGTTGGGATCATTCCAAAAGATGCTCTTTTGCCCTGGCCGGTTTGGCTCAGCGGTTAGATCATCGGCCTGTGGTCCAGAGAGACCCGGGTTCGGTTCCCGCTAAGGGCATGTACCTCAGTTGCAATTTGTCCCCGGCCCTGGTTGGGTCGTGTGGGTGGCAACCACTCGATGTGCCCCTTTCACGTCGATGTTTCTCTCTCTCTCTCTCCCCCACTCTATCTGAACAAAATATTGAGAAATGTCCTCGGGTGAGGATTAAAAAAAAAAAAAAAAGATGCTCTTTTTTTCAGGCCTTTTACTTATAGACATTTACCATGTTATAAAATAGTTTCTGAAAATATTCAATGTGTGAATAGTATTGTTACAAAGGATGTATCATAATGTTGAGTAACTCATTATTCCCTCATCAGCTCAGCACCAACAAATATGTTCCAGGACATACATCTTTTTTCATTTTAAACCCACCTCTGATTATATTTTTAAAATAAACTGTTAGAAATGGAATGGCTAGGAAATTTCTAGCCACTTCTTGAGGGTTATGATACAAAATGTCATATGGAAAGGCAGATGTTTCATTCTCATTTTACAGGTAGGAACAATGAAAAAACAGAGACGTGCACTGACTTGCCTGAGGACACACAGCAAGTCAGTGGAGAAACCAGGTGTCCCCATGGTGACACCTGTTTTACTGGCACCCGCAACACCTAGAGGTGAGAATAGCACCCCCTGCAAGGGTGAGCCTTGTCACATAGTGGTGTTCATGGGCTCTCTTTGCAACCCCTTGTTAACTGTGGACTGTGGTCTGGGAGCCCCTCTGCAGCCTGTGAAGTGGAGAGGAAATAAATCTCCACCTCCTTTCATGTCACTATGCCTTAGGGCTTCCTAGACTCTCCCTCCCCCCGGCTCCCCCCCACCCAGCACTGCCTCAGACTGGCAGCCAGCTTCCCTCCTTCTCCATCTCAAATATTTTGGGGGAATGTCTATCAAGTTCCAGGCTCTCTGTTGGGTGCAGGGGGTACAGATATGTGTTCAGTTCAGTCTCAATCCTCAAAGCTCATCTGGGATTGAAACCCCAGATGCAAACAGGTAACTACCATGAAGTGTGATGAATACATGGTCGTGGGATTAAGAAAGAAACAAATGTCCTACTTGGCAGATTTTGTAGTGATGTTTCTCTGTATGACAGACGTCCACTCTGCAGCCATAGTGGGCCATTCTGGTCTCCTAGTCCAGAGTATTCGCTTTGTTCAGAGCTGTCTCCAAAAGTCTTTCCTTTCCCTCCTTGTGTCTCTTGTCGACTTGGACTTGCTTCTTCTTCTTCTTTTTTTTTATCCTCACCTGAGGACATTTTTCCATTTTTTGTACAGATAGAGTGGGAGGGAGAGAGAGAGAGAAACATCGATGTGAAAGGGACACATTGAGTGGCTGCCACCTGCACGACCAACCAGGGCCAGGGACAAACTGCAACCAAGGTACATGCCCTTAGTGAGAACCAAACCCAGGTCTCTCCGGACCACAGGCCAACACTCTAACTGCTGAGGCAAACTGGCCAGGGCTGCTTCTTGTTTTTATATATAGCAGGCGTCGGGTGAGCAGCTGAGCATGTGGGCTGACCACCTGGCCTCCACACACCTGCATTTGAGTCCCGTTCCTGCCACCCGTGAACTCCCGAGGAGCCACACTGGTCCCGAAGTCTCATTTCCTCACTTGTAAAATAAAGGATAAAGTAGATAATGACAGCTATTAAAAATAACAGCCAACATTTACTGAGCGCTTCTTACGTGCCATGCGCTGTTGTAAGGACTTCACACCTATTAACTTACTGACGCGCACACCTTCGTGGGCTAAGGGTTACTCTCATCCCCACGCTCAGAAGCATTCAGGGTCCAGTGCCACCCAGCTGGCAGGGAGACCAGGAGGCGGCAGACTGCACCCACTGTTCTAGGCCCCTTTCCTCTTGCACTCATCCCCTCTCCTTACATTGTCCCTGATGTGGGAGTTCGATGTGGTCGGCTGGGGAGAGCAGACGCTCTCCTGAGGGGGTAACTCCCTGCCTCCCAGGCCTGTGGATTGCAGGACCTTGGCATCCCCCATGAGGCCACGGCTATCCTGGAACCAGGAAGTGTGGGGCCACGAGAGACCCCAGGAAAGGCTTCTTTCTGCCACCGCGTCACTTGTCCCCTCGCCAGCTTCTTGAGCCTCGGCTCTTGGCAGGTCATTGCTGTGTATGGTGGGCCAGAACAGATGTGGCCTCTGCTCTTGGGACACCTGGGACCCAGAAAGTGAGGAAATACTCCTACAGCGGTGGGATGTTGGGAGAGACAGTGGGGGCAGAGGGGTTCCAGGTTCAAAGCCAGCTGTCTCCTTGCACACAGGGGCCGGTCGGTTCTGGACCAGGACTGTCTTCTCTCCAGCGAACAGCTCGTGGTCCTGGGCCCTGCACGCCCAGAACGCAGAGCAGAGCTCTTGTCCAGGGCACTCATTCTGGGGCTGGGTTTTATTGTTGTCATAGTACCTGGCTTATAAAGCTAAGCTTCGTCATAATGGAAGGAGAAGAGGGAAGAAAATAAAGCCAGGTTTTACATCAGCTGTAAAATTTTTTTCCTGTTGAGATTTATAGTAAGCCCAAATGCCTGGCACTTGGTGGGTTTGAATGAAAACTATATATACATATATGTGCATGCTCGAGCGATGTCGGGCTTTCCGTGCGTCTCAAGTTCCTCTAAGTCCCCAGCCGAGGGGTTTCTCCTGCAGCTTAATTCCAGCAAGAACAGGCGCTGCTTCAGGATTCATTTCAGTGGCATTGACAATACTGACAATATAATTGACCTAAAAAGTTCTGGATTTCCTGTTAATGCACTTTAGAAATGTACATCAGCTACCAAAAAAAAAAAAAAAATCATTTCTATCTACATTTCACTTGATTTCCATTTTCAAGAGAGAGGCTTCATCATTATTATTCTATTTGAATAGCACTGATATCTTGAAGGATGGAAGGAGATTTCTATTGTATGCGGGAGTACTTTATTTCGATATTTTCTTTGTCTGATTATACATGATAAACACACATTAGTGACATTTCGTGCATGTTTGGAAGATAAATGGGGATATCTCTTTAAACCATTCCTGACACTTGCTAACCTGTGAGCTTAATGGCATTTTCTCTTTGATTCAATAATTTGTCTGTCAAAAAAAAGCCGGGCTGACATTCTCCTTGTTGTGGGATTGAAATGCAAAGAAATCTCTTGAAGATATATATTTTTTTTAAATCGAGGGGAACATTTTAGGATAAAAATGTTTTTGAAGTTATTTGGGTTTGGGGTGGTGGAGGGGAGGAGGTGGGGGCTGGGGTGGGGAGGAGCAGTGAGGAATGCCAGCGTCCTGTGAGGGGAGTGATACAAGGGAGGCCATGTCCCCTGTCTGAAAGTCCTCTCAGCACTTAGGGAACACGTGAAATCTTGTCCTGCGGGAGCCGTCGGCTTCCTCCATGGGGCTGTTGGGTCGGGTGTGTGCCTGTGCACAGGGGTTCCCTCCAGTTCCCTCCAGCCTCGTTCGGGGTGAAGGGGGAGGGGCAAGGCTGGTGGGCGTCGTCCTGGAGAGGCACTAAATCTAGGTGGGCGCTTTCCTGGGTCTGGAGATTTCAGAGAAGTGTTGTTCAGGGAATGTAGTGAAAATAAACCCTAGAGGTGAACCCAGAGGAGGGGTGCAAATGGGCTGGGGGTGAGGGCCCAGAGCTCTTGAGAGAGCCCTTGGCGTTTGTGGTCGAGGGGATTGAGCATGCTGGACCTGGGGCGCCACTCGGAGCTCTGCCGTGTGCTGCTGACCCTGTGTCCTCAGACCCCTCCAGTTTGCATCCGAGGGCTCTGCAGGGTCTGATTGTACAAAGGCCGTGAGAGAAGGCAGGTGGCTGTGGCCTGGAGCGAGAGGGGGGACCGCTTGCTCACAATCGGCTTGTCTGCCCGCCTCCGCCTCCACCCCAGCGGGTCTGTAGGTGTGCCCGCAGGACACTGACTCCAAGTCCCTCCTGCTGATTCACGGAGCACATCGTGCGCAGTGCCGGGCGCGGCCCGGAGTGCAGCCACGGCTGGAGCCCGCACCTCCTGCCTCCCCACCTGCCTGCCGCAGGGGTACCAGGGCCTCAGTCCTTTCCCATGATCCGGGTGTCCCTCCTATGGTCCCCTGTCGGGAACCTGGCGCAGCTGTGCTGGGGTACCCTCACGAAACAAAATGAACAGAAACAAGCCAAAATGAAGACACTGCCCCTCACACGTGCCCTCCCAGCCGGGACTTCCTGCCAGTGCGTGGGGCCATTTTAAGACCTTTGAACATCGTGAGAAATTTTATTTTGGAGGACTCCTCAGACAACATACCAAACATATGAAAATGACCCCATCTCGCATTACATGTGATTTATGACTTTTCAGTGTGAAATATTTAAAAGGATTCTAAAACTCAATTTTACAGTTTTGACACTTAAAAGCAAATTCAATTTCTTCTGATTTAAACTTTGTTGTATTTGTATTTAACTGTAGAGCCTGAATCGATTTACATTTGACTGACCAATGAACACAATGCTTCCTTCTGTTGAAATTTATTTCATCATTTATTAGTCTAAGTTCTATGATTTTTAGTTCCCATTTTGGAGCCATCTTTTATACCTCAAACATTTTTGTGACCATTAAAAAATGTAAGGGAGGGTCCTTGACACACACCTGTGGCTGCTCATGAACGAAAGGCACCGAGAATAGACCTCCTGGCACCCACCCACCTCAAGCCAAAGCTCGGACTTCAGCACGCGTGCCAGACGGGCCAGGCTTGTTTGCAAACCTCGTGGCAGCCCCCACCCCGGCCGCACAGGCCTGCCTATCGCAGTAGTCGCACTACGCATTCAGAGAGTCCCTGCCTCCCCCTGCCCTGACACCCGCTCAGACAGGGCGCTTAACAACAATCCTTTATTTTCCTACAGTTCTGGGGGGTGGAAGTCAAAGACCAAGATGCTGGCCGATCCAATTCCTGGGGAGCGCTCTTTCTGACTTGCTAATGGTCACCTTCTCCCCAGCAAGAGCTCTGCTTTCTCTTCTTCTTCTCATAAGAGAATTAATCCCATCACGAGGGCCCCACTCCCATGACCTCATCTAACCCTAATTACCTCCCAAAAGTTGCATCTCCAAATGGCCTCATGATGAGGGCTAGGGTTTCCACTTATGGATTATGGGGGTACAGACATTCAGTCCATAACAGAGCGTACGGTGGGCAGGAAGGCCCGTGCCTCAGAATCCATCCCGTGGGCTTCCAATCCCAGTCCCAGCACCTTTCAGCAATGTGATGGGGTAGTTGGTTGTATTCTTTTCTCCAAGCCTAACTTTTGCTTCCAGAAAATGGAGTTAATGTTCCATTTGCAGGGTTATTATTGGTATTATAAATAATATTTATAAAGAGCCTAGCACCCAGTTGGTAGCTCTTCACCTTATAATTGCCCCAGTCACCTGGGGTAGCTTTAGTTAAATAAACACAGCAGCTAATTTTCAAAGAACACTCAGCTGTGTGTGCAAGATTGGGACAGGCCAGGAGCATGGCAGAGCAGGGGACAGGTGAAGTCCCTGACTCTAAGGTAAGACTGTGCTCCTATAAACAGAGTTGTTCTTAGATTTCTGGAACGTTTCAGGCTTACAGGGAGTCGTTGAGTGGTGTCAGAACACAAAGGATGGACTGAGAAGGCTCTGCAGGGCATGGGCCTGGAGAGGGCCCACAATTCAGGGTTGAAGGACCCCAAGTGGGAAGACAGACTGGGTTTTTCACCAGAAGAGGATCTGCAAGGGCCCCCCTTGTGCCATCCCAGAACAGGAAACAAACTGAAATTACTAGTCTTTATAAATGAGGGATCCTTGAGCTTCGGGTAGGAGTGGGGTTATTTATGTGCAAACAGCTCTGAACTCTGCGTATTGCTGGTATCTAGGGAAGAAACCAATGACCAGAATTTAGAGAGCAGCCAGAACAGAGGTGCCACCCCTGCTGTGAGGATAGATGGGCAGTTATATGACAGTCACTTCCAAGCACCCCACAGTTGGAGGGGATTGGTAGGTAGAAAATCTGAGGAAGCTGATAACCCCCAAACCCTTTCTCTTGAGTCAGGGCTGCCAGCAGCAGATTAACCTTTATGACCGACTCAAGTCAAGTCTGGCTTGTGGTTCCTTCCTGCCTCCCCGCCTCCCCGCCTCCCCGCCTCCCCGCCTCTCCCCTCTCTCCCCTCTCTCCCCTCTCTCCCCTCTCTCCCCTCTCTCCCTCCCTTATTTTCTTCCTCAACTTGAATGCCCAGAGTGTGTTAGGCACTATTCTAAGTGCTTATAGTACATCTGTGGCAAAACTAACATTCTTATAGGCCTTATAATGTACATTAAATAGTCAACAAAATCTGTAAGTAAATCGTGCGGTATGTTGAAGGTGCTGCATACTGTGGGAGAAAGGAGAGAACAGGTGGTACAGTGGGGTGTTCTGGTGGAGGTGGCACAGCAGGTTGATAATTGAACGGGTGGTCAGGGGAGGCTTCATGAAGAAGGTGATCAAGTTGAAGTGAGGTGAAGGAGAAAGGGCTGTCGACATGCGTTTGCCATCTCTGAGCTCCATCTCTGAGCTCCATCTCTGAGCTCGCAGTGTCTGGTAGGGGAGGAAGAAGCTGTCCAACGCTGGAATTCCTGGAGGACATTCCTCCCCAACAAGGTGAAGCAGCATGTTCATGAAGCTGAGAAGTGGCTACACCTGCCTGCCCTGAGCCATCTGTGGGACTGGCTCTTGGTGCCAGGAGGCGGTGCTAGGTATCAAGTGAAGATTGGGAGGCGGGGCATAAAGCTAGAGTTCTGTAGTCCAGGGAGGTTTGATGGGTCTCTGATGGCTGAAAACATTTGTTGGATGAGTATCTGAATGGGTGAATAAAAGACTGAGTGAATAAATTTATGAATGCGTAAATTAATGGAAAATGAATGAGTGAAGACTGACTATAACTCCTATCTCTGCTAAGAACCGGTAATTTATAAGGTAACACCATGAGTGACTAGTTGAGTGTCTAGCTCCAGTGATCATTGTTTAAAGGTGCTTCTCTTTAAATATAGGTCTTTGAGTAGATGTTCAAATAACACAATGAAAAATGACCCAACTTTAAAAAAATATGTTTGGATATTAAGTTATAGTTCTAGCTTAGTTTTCACATATTCCTGTAATGGAGGTAGAGTGTATTCTTGAAAACAGCAGGTGGCTTCCCCTCACATTCACGGCAAGGGCAGACTGATTGACCAAGTTGTTAATCACCATTCCGCCCACATCTGCTCTTAGTCTTTAATCGTGACAAAGGAAGGCAGATGACTGGATATGTGTTTTGTGGAGCTTCTGGTCTACTGGTGACCCAGCTTTGCATGTTCTCAGAAAGTCCCAGGGAAACTCAGAGACAGACACACAGATGGTATCCACATGCCAGGTGTGTTGAGTCAGAAGTTCCAAGTCTGGTCCCAGCCTCTGTGCTTTTAAACCCCATCTCAGGTGATTTTGTTGTGGATGCTGTAGGAATTTAGAAACCTCTGGCCCAAAGTCAGCTTTGAGGGCAGAAATGTTATGGTTTCTTCTTTACAAATATTTGCTTTATTGGTGTCTTTCCTGCTAGGAAAGCAGTAAATCCTGATTGCTAGATACCAAACAAGGCAGATCCATCCTCCTCCACAAATGTAGTATTCCGGTTCTCTCTCTCTTATTTTTTTCTAAACATAAGACTATTAAATAAATATTACTTTTTGTAATACATTATGCATGTCTCTCAATACTTGTTAAAGCTACGTGATATCCCAGAGCATGGCAGTGGCCAAGACTTTTCACCTGCTGATCCCCTTGCTTTACTCAGCACTGTCCACCGAAAATCACGTCGCTAACCCTTTGTTGCTGAAACACGAAGAAGGTACCGCTGTCCTCTACCACCCACCCGTGTTCTTGTTCCCAGTCTTCGGGCAGAGTAGCCTTTGCTCAGACTCTCTCTGATCCCCAAAGGAAGCTCAGCGTTAAAATAAGTTTGCTGGGTTCTCTTTAGGGATGGTTCTGGGCTGTGGTGAGAACCCCTCCAATGCAGGGGTTGAGGCTGCCGCCTGGCGGTCTGTAAGCCATTTAAGGAGCAAGAACTTGCTCTTCTTGGAAAGTTAACACGGTGATACAAGGCAGTATCAGTCAGGACCATGGGAGACCAGGTGGCCCCAAGTTCCCTTCAGGCTGGGGGCAGTGAAGGCGCCCCAGAGGAGTGGGTGTCATTGAGGTCAGGGGGAGTCTGAACTGACGCAGCCGAGAGACGCCTCCTGATCCGTCTTCCCCTGCAGGGAAAGAGCTGCTCGGCCCTGTCCCGATGGCTGTGACCAGCTGGCTGGGACGGGGGCTTTTGGAAACCAGGTGGTTAAGAAACGGAATCCAGAAACCATTCTCTGGCCTCCAAGAGGAGAAACAACAGCAATGAAAAGCTTAGCCCGACCGAGCCAAGCTCCAAGAGACCCTTTCACAGACACATAAATATTTAATAATCATCTGTCTACAACCAATCTAGGGGAAAAAATCTTTAAATAGACTGCGAGAAAGGCCAAAACCTGAATTTTAATTGAGGTACTTTGAATTAGTCCCATTAGTCAGTCGCTCTGACTTTTTCTTAGTGAGGGGTGGATTGTTTTTGAAAGAGGGATCAGAATTATTAGCAGCCCTTAAAAAAAATTGCTGTTCCTACTAAATAATAAACTAGGCTTCTTTTCAAAAAGATGTGGCATTTTCAGAGCACAAAGCAAGAGGGCAAAGTACGATGAGCCCCACACATTCGAGAAGCAATTTGAAAGCGTTAAGGGCATTTGAATGCCTTGCTAAGCGTTGTTTCCTGCCAGATCACCTCTGTGCTTCTCCCTGGTCCCTCTCAAGTTTGTGGATAGAGGTGGCACTGTGTGTATGTGTGCGTGTGTGTTTATTTTCTTTCTCTGCCCCCTGGGCCTACAGTCTCCTGCGCTGATGGAACAACCCTCTTGGAGGTACCCGTGAATCTCATGCTGGCCAATTTCGACATTCTAAAGTGCTCAAATTGAGCCATTTTATTCTCTGTAAAATAAACCCCAGGCTATTATGCGTGGTTTTTTATTCACTAGCCTCCTTGTCTTCCTTGCCTTGGCCTCTCTCTGCCCACCCCCCCCTCCTTTCTCATTCTGTCCTTCCCTCCCCTGCCCCTTCGCCCCTGAAGGGAGGGGTGCAGACCTCCTTCAGGAGAGCGCTGTGTTCAGTCCGGGCGTGTCAACTCCGCTCGGGCACAATTCGCTTTGAGATCTGTGTCATGGAGTAGGGCTGTGGGGTCACCCCCACCATAATTGATCTTGCTTATTCATCTGCTTCCCGTGTGTCTCCCTCTCCCTGCGCTGCCCTTTGTTTAGAGAAATTGTTTGAAGATTTACTGTGGTGCTAAAAGACTGGCCCGGTGTCCCCACCACCTTGTCCAGGGTGAGCCCACGGAGTGGCATTTAGGGAGGAAATTCTCCCTCCTCCCCACATCCCAAACATAGAGGACATCTCCCGGTGTCACGAGTAAGGCAATTTACAGACTAATTTACTATGGAATCACTTTGCACAGCCCCTTGTGCACTGGTATGAGAATGTTAGTTGGTGTGTGAGCCTGAGATCGGCTCTGGAAGGATTGATTGTTGGGAGCGAAGGGGGGGGGGTCTTTGTGATGCTCTGGGTCCCCACTCACTCTCTCCAGATTATTTTTAAAACCAATGGTAATAATAGATCTGAATCCAGTAATTTATTCGATTTTGGGTCATTAACCCTTGTTCTGCTTATGGCAGCAAATGACTTCATCGTCAGAGATGATGAGTGTTCCGGGCTGTGGGGATACTTGGCTCTCCGGAGCTCTCATCTGAAAATCAATTTTAAGCAAGTGGCAGGCATTAGAAATTCTCTGCTTATAGGTTCTGTGGTGTGGCCTCCAGGATTTGAAGCAGGGAGGGAGGCTGGGGGAGAAGAATCCCCAGGAAAACTTCTGTTGCCAAAGAGTGTTTGCTCGGGGTGGCTAATGTCCTGCACAATAGACTCTGTCCAAACGGGTCTTTAGGAGTGGGGAATGGATCCAGTGTGGCCGTGGGCGGAAGGAGAGAAAGGAGCAAGCCTGTGAGTGGCCATCCGCCTGGAGACTGAATCAGCTGTCTGGAACTCGCTGTTGTGACTCCTGTTGACTGAGGGCTGGAGGGGCTTTACTGGCTAAGCTTTTAAAGCTGCAGCAGTTTAAACACTTTCCCCTCTTTTGCCTGTTGCACCCTTTCTCCAGTTGACCTTGAAACACATTAAATCATCTTTGGAAAGACACAAAGCAAAACACTTTCTGCCTTCAAATCCGAGGCTGCCTCCTGTCTGGGAGAGTTACATAAACAGGTGGCAAGGCCTGGAGGACTGGTCAGGCCCGCGGGCACCGAGCTCTCCGTGGCTCTCACACCACAGCTGTGCGCGGCGGGCACGGGGCGGTGTGCTCCCGCCTTGGAGCCGAGCTCCCCAGCAAGGGCCCCTCTGGGAGACTGTGGGCGAGCCCTCCCCGTTTTCTGCACGCAGTCATGTAAATTACCTTCTACTACTGAATTTTCAAGTTGAAATATTTGGGGGGGAAATACAGATTTTTAGAGACTTAATTTATATTTTTATTGATCTTTTAGAGAGAGAGGAAGGGAGAGAGAGATAGAAACATGGGTATAAGAGAGTTATATCGATTGGCTGCCTCCTGTGCACCCCACACTGGGGATCGAGTCTGCAACTGGGGCAGGAGCCCTGACCAGGAAATCGAACCGGGACCTCTCAGTCCATGGGGCGACATTCAATCCACTGAGCCAACTGGCAGGGCATATTTTTAGAAACTTTTAAGTGGAAGGAATTTAGTAATTGTTCAGTCAACTCTCTTGGTTCTGAAGATGAAGAACCTGCAACCCAGACATGGCCAGTGCTTTGTCCTGGATCACACAGACTGTAGGAAGCAGAAGTAGTCCTAGAACCTGGGTCGTCTATGCAGTGCTGTACCTGGGGGTAGAGACAGGTTGTCCAGGTGTGAGTCATTGCCACAATGAGCTGACATTTCCAAACAGCATCAGTGATGAAACACCCCTCCTGGCCACACAGGGCACTCCCATGGCCCCGCCTCTTTGCTGCACCCCGCTCCTGATGCCCAGTTCTGTGTTTCCCCATGAAACTCACATGTATCTCCATCGAACAAACCATAAGCAAACAGAAAAGCAACCGTGCATTAGAAGTGCTCCCTGCTCCTTTCGGAGTGACACGAGGAAAGTAGCTGTTCGGCGAGGCGGTTGAACAGGGGCTGGTGCAGGAAAGGTGTGAGGTGTTAGATCCAGATGTGAGGGGCCCGAAAGCATGGCGATGGGTTGGCTGGGAGCTCCCGGCCTGCATCCCTCTGCTGTGTGGGCATGGGCTGCTGTGCCCCCTCTGACGCTGGGGCCAGGGCTCCTAGCGCCCCGTCTGGGGGCATCTAACAGAGTTGGGGACGATCTGGATTCCCTAGAAACAGTGCACGCCCAGATATTTAGAGCCTTGAGGGGAGCTCTTGGTGGTCTGCGGCCGGAGCAGCTTGTGTGTGTGTCTCTGGTCATTTTGGCCCACTGGCGCTGTCCGGCTTCCTCCTCCGCACCGCCCCTGGAAGGTGGGTAAACATTCCTCTGACTCCAGCCGCCCAGTCATAGTTCTGACAGACGCCTGGGTGCCCCTTGCTGCACCCTGCCCCATTTCATCACCCCTGTCCGAACCCACCCTTTGGCGGAAATCTTTTCTGAGAGTTACCTGTGAGCCTCAAAGAGATGCTGTCAAGGTATTTTTCATAATTTTTAAAAGTGATTTCCTTCCCTCCACACCCCCACCCGCCTTCTCTCCTTTGTAGTTATGTCCTAGCAGTTACCGGATCAGCAGGTGGCAGCGAGGCCTCCTGGGAGCCTGTCCCAGCCTAGCGGCAGGGAGGTCTGGGGAGGCGGCCAACAGCCCGAGGAGCCCGCCTCTGGGTCGGAAGCAGGCGGCTCGAGTCACTTCCTACGAAGGAGGAAAACTTAAAATGGGCTCATGTCATCTTTGCTTCAGGGCAGGACCCTGAGGGACTTCCCGATGTGCCAAGTCCACAGTGATGTTTGGGGTCTCTTAATCCAGTTTATGTGCATAGGCGACCTCCATTCCAGAACATTCTCTGCAGTTTCATTACTCTTCCACCTTTTTTTCCGCTCATGTTGCTTTGCTTCCTCAGGAAGGAAACCGAGCACAGACTTACTTTTCTCTCTGAACCTGGATCTCCGCCTCTGCCCACCTCGGAATCCGTCCGGTGGCTGGTTGTCACAGGTGGCCCTCCACGGGGAGTGGCGTGTCCCTGGCCCTCACAGCGCCCTGGGCACGGCCAGCCCAGCTGAACTGAGATCCTGAGGGTCAATGATCCTCCACAAGGCATCCTGGGACTTGACATTCAAAAATTCTATTCATTGAAAACAGACACTAGCCCTGAAAACCTGGTTTAGTAGATAAAATCTGTAACCACAAGAGGATAAATCTGGTTTGGCTTGTTTGTACTGGTCTAACTTAATATCATCTCCCCTGGAGTTTCTAGCGTCCCGATTTTCTAGATCATTAAATCCATTACTTTTCAGTGTTCGCTTTTTTAGGAGGACGAGGTAGGAAGTGGATATATATTTTAGTGACACCCACACCAATCAGGAGAGCCTCATCAAAGCCCCTCTGAGCTCTGACGTGACGGATGTCTAGGCCCCAGGTTCTGAAGGAGGACTTCTGCCCATTTAACACAAAGGGCGCAGCTGCTGCGTGGGGCACGGGCCTGCCTGCTGCAGCCACCGTGTAGTAGGACCCACAGAGCAGGTGGACGGTCGCTCTCGGCCTTCTGAAAGCTGAATGCCAGCAGGAGGGGTGCGGGAGAATGTGACCAGGCATTTCCCTCACCCCGGGGTGGTCTGAAGAGCCGGGGAGTAATGGCCTCGCACTAACGTGGGACTGTGAGCAAACAGGCTGCTCCGGGGCCCCGAGTTCCTTCCTGTGACAAGTGGAGCTGGTCTCACACCTGTGCGGGTGAGAGCAGCGTGCAGGTCGTCAAGTGCTCAGAAAGCATCCTGAGATTCACCCCGCGAGTTTCTGTAAGAAAGTAATACTGTGGAATTAAGTGAGATTTTAATACCATCTACCCTTTCCACGTAGCCTTTGCCAAGCAGAAGGTCAGGCACGGGCAGGGTCCCAGGTGCTGCGGCCCTTGGTCTGTGCCAGGTTCTCTCCTTGATGGAATTGTCTTGCCACCTAGAGTCTCTGCCTGCCTGCAGCTGCGGCATCTGTCCTGAGAAGTGGCTGTGCTGGGGCCTCGGTTTATCGTGAAGCTCCTGTCGCGGGGGGCTCACCCTCAGACACCGTAGGAAACCTTCCAGGCCCACTGCCACGGCAGAGCCACGGAAGACGCTGGCCGTGTGTGCGCGTGGTTTCCCTCCAAGGCTTTTTAAAACTTGTATAAGATGATCCTTTCTTTAATTTTCTGGCTTTATCCCTTAAATAGCCCACGTGATTTCCTCTGGCTCATACCCCTTCTAGAAAGAGAGTATGGAACAAAGCAAGCCAGGAGTTGGAGCGGTGAAGCAGCACGTGTGTGTATGTGCGTTTGCGTGTGCAGCTGTGTGGTGTGTGTGACACACTGGAGTGAAACACTTGGTCACTACATGGTGTCCTTCCGTGGGCAGAAGAACACAGCGGCGCCGTCTTTCCCGCATAATTGGACTGTGTCCATCCAAGGCCAGACGCGTGCTCCCGAGTGCTCGCCAGGTCGGGAGCAATAGGAAAACCTGTTGTCTGGCTTTGTGTTCGGAATAATGGAGTCACTAATCTACTTGATCTGGCCCAGTCAGATAAAGCAGAAAGTGAGGGATGCCCATGGTTCAGAGATGGAAGGCACTT
This sequence comes from Molossus molossus, assembly GCF_014108415.1. NCBI lineage: Eukaryota > Metazoa > Chordata > Mammalia > Chiroptera > Molossidae > Molossus > Molossus molossus. Next base: position 56,892,248 of record NW_023425352.1, read on the forward strand.
GTAAAAGCAATTTCTTTTGGGGAGGGAGGAGCAGGGGGAGACACATGGGAGAAAAAAATAAAAAAAAGGAGCAAAGACTGTTGGAAACCTTTTAATTAGTACTAATTACCTCAGCAGAAAATGTTGGAAGCTTGAAAGGATTTGTGTCAGCAAGTGAAAGATCAAAGATTGCTAGGCTCGCATTTTAATCTGGTGGCTATAAAAAGGAGAGGGGGTGGTAATGGGACCCAGGAGAATGGCTTCCCAGGTGGTTCTGCCCTTAATCCCGTCTTTAGTGCTACAGCCTGAGGCCTCGTCCCAATTACATCATAAGATGATTTCATTTATTTATTATTTTTTGCTTTGACTTTAACTGGGGGGGGGGGGGTAGGTTTTCTCCCCTCCCATGAAGATGAAGCAGCTGGAGATCATAGACTCAGTAGTGGCACAATCTCTTCTGTTGAGTTTCCCCCTCTTCTTCCCATCCAGCAAAGTGACATTTTAATTTCAGTTTTGGAACAAAGGCAAACAAACCAATGGGACTCCACACAGGGGAAAGCAGTCTCGGAGGGTGACGGAATCTCTGGGCATCCTTGAGGGGGTGAGGCCTTTGTTGTGCCTGGTCTGCGGTTAGGACCGAGTGGCCACAGGTAAACTGCTGCTGGAAAGAGCTACCTGATGCATTCCTCACATGACAGCGCCTTGCAAGTCGGGGGGCGGGTAGGAGGAGAGAAGGTGGCATTGACAAATCACACTGCCCATCACGGGAGGCTGCGCTTGCTCCTCCCCTCCTTGCCGGGACCACTCTCTTCCCTCTTTCAGGACGGATTTGGCCGGAGGATGCTCTGTGTAGCTGGGTACTCTGCCCACTCCCCCGGCACTTGCCATTGCTCTGCCCACCATCCTCATGGCTTCTGACCTGCGTCTCTCTCCTGGGCTACTGGAACCTGCTCAGATCTCAAACCGTGACGAATGGGGGGAGTGAGGTGAATGTCCCAGCTGCCTTGCCCCTCACGTGAGATATGCTGAAGTGGTCCACGTCGCGTCCCATACTCCTCCAGAGCAGGGGCAGCCAGTCTGGCCTGGGATTGTGCTTGTCAATCAAGTTTTGTTGGGAAGCATTTGCGCCGTTCCCTTACATATCACCTGAGGCGACTTTCACAGGGTTGAGTGGTTGTGACTGAGACCCCATGCCCTGTGGACCACTTACATAAAGGTGTGCTGAGCCCTGAAGGGTGGGAAAGCCCAGCTGCTCTCGGCAGTGACCAACCTCATGTGCTTCCTTTACCAACCTCTTTTCCTTTCTGTCTCACTTTCTGGTCCTTTGCGTAACCCTATTCCGAGTACGTGACTTGCTCTCACATCCTCATCTCAAAGTCTGCTCCTAGGAGCTCCGGGCTAAGACCACGTGTGTTTGCACATGCTCGAAAGGACACGACCCCTGCAGAGTGCTGGCTGGCCCTGTCACCTCCGGGTGCGGTGTACACCTTCAGCAGGCCTGGACACCAGAGCTCAGAAACGCCACAGTGTTGCCACCTGGCCTCGGGAGTGGAGCTCATCATTGAGCTGCTTCATTCATCAGCATGGGCTTATTCCTAGACCTTTAGGGGACAGGCCCGGGAAGAGCCTAGAAGGAAGCCGCATGGTGGGGTCCAGACTCCGAGCTCAGAGCTCTGGGGCGCGGCACGTTCTAAGTTCGTAGTGATAGGAGATCTGACTTAGAGGGGCCAGACCCCCAGACCCAGGGTCTCCAGAGCGACCAGCGAAGGCTTGGCCCGGACCTCCTGGTGTTTGGTTTGTGTCTCTTCAGAGGCACACATGCAAATGTGAAGTGCCTGGCACCTAAAATCTGCTGTTCAACCCATTCTTACATATAAGTATTTATTGTTTTCCTTTATCTCCTATCTGAGTTAGTTAACCTGATATCCATTTACCACACGGATGGAGAGCGTTTTGGTTGGCAGATTAGAGAAATAGACGCATCACAACCATGCCATTTATATTAGTTTTCTGTTGCTGTATAACAAATCACCCCAAAATGTAGCAGCTTAAAAACAAACAAACATTATTTATCACACTCTTTCTGTGGATCGGAATCTGGGCGTGCCTTAACTTGGGGTCCCTCACAAGACTGCAGTTAAGATGCCAGACAGGGTTGTAAGCATCGCAACGCCCAACAGGGGAGGGTTCATTTCCAAGGGTCCACTTGCACATGGTTGTGTAGGAGTCAGTTCCTCACAGGACGTTGGACTGGGGCCTCATTTCCTTGCTGGCTCGGGGTCAGAGGCCTCTCTTGGTTCACTGCCACACGGGGCCCTTCATAGGGGAGGCCACACTATGTCAGCCAGCCTTCCAGAAGGTGAGCGAGTGAGAGGAAGACAGAAGTCCAGCAAGACAGGAGGTCTTTTCTAAACTTATCTTAGCACTGAGACCCTATCACTCTATACTATTTTATTTATCAATAGCAAGTCATCAGGTCCAGCCCACACTCGGGTGGAGGGGATTCCACAGGAACACGAATTTCAGGAGGAGGGTATGATTGGGAGTGTCTTAGAAGCTGCCCCCATACTATTGACTATCAATCATGACACCCCATTGTTCTGTCAGTATTTAAGAATGAGATATTAAACTTAACCACATTTTACTGCTTGTCTTTAATCATTAAATTATATGAATAATTGCAAAATGAAACATTGCTAAAACTTTTATTACCCACTCCTCTGTTTTCTTAAAGAGATTATATGGAATTTGCTTTCTTAATTTCCAAGTTGAAGCTCAGATTCTACATCTTTGAAAGGCTCATCCCTGGCTGGCCAGCCTGCAGTGATCCCTACCCCCGAGTTCTTGTAGCTCTTCCTTTTGATATTGTGCATTTGGCATATGATCATCTATTGCATTGTGACAGTTCTCTTGTTATCTTGAGTTACTCCTTGAATCTTGTATTGTTTAATTTTCACCTGTTGACATCTTGTCTCTCCTTAAGAACTATAAACAATTTGAATACAACACTCTATCAGTAGTTCTCAACCTGTGGGTTGTGACCCCTTTGGGGGTCGAACGACTCTTTCACAGGGGTTGCCTAAGACATACAGTAGCAAAATTACAGTTATGAAGTAGCCACAAAAATAATTTTATGGTTGGGGGTCACCACAACATGAGGAACTGCATTAAAGGGTCACAGCGTCAGGAAGGTTGAGAACCATTGCGTTTAGAGAAAAGCAACTGCAGTGGATGCGCTCTTTAAACACATGCTAGCTTTTCCGTTGATGGGGTTGATTTCTAACCATGACCGAGATTTGGGATGGCTGCTGAAGGGTGTGGTGCTGATTGCTCTACACTGAGTAGCCCCAGTGTACTCAGATTTGTTAGCCTTGCCTTATTTATTGATTTTGGCAGGTAGTTTTATTTTACTTTTCAATCTGTTTCCTTTTGCTATCAATACAATAGCCATTATATAGCTCTGCCTTTTCCTAATTTTGGTGAAGGATTGGGAAGCTAGAATCTTAAAATTCTGCTTTGATTGGGAGCCATGGTGTCCTGAATGAGGACTTAAGGTCCCCTTCTGTAATATCTTGGCTTTGTGGTACATCCTCGGAGCTGAGAGGGGAAAGAAGAAGGAACGTCGCCTTCTCACCAGCCTCATGCGCTCACCCCTGGGCCCACCCGTGTCTCCGGCAAGGACGCTGGCAGCAGGTGCGCGTTAGCTGAGCGGTGTGCTGTGTTTCTATTCTCTGCATGGTGGTTGTGTCAAACCGGGAATCAGAAGCTAGCTTTTGGGATTGAAGATTGAAAATAAATGTGGTTTCAGGAATCTGGGGCTGAGCAGCACTCAGTTCTGATGCTTCGGACTTCCCAGAGCTGGTTCACATAGCTGCTCCTGGAGTCTCGTGCTCACGCCTCGGCACCAGCAAGAGCTCTGGTTCTCCTCGTGGAACTAGTCATGTGGGAAGTATTGGGCCGAACCGTGTCCTGATTCTCAGTACATCCCAATGCGACCTTACTTGGACATAGGAGTGTTGTAGATGTAATTAGTTAAATTACAATGAGATTATACTGGAGAAAAGGTGAGCTCCTAATCTCATGATGGTGTCTGTATGAAGAGACAGACACACATGGGTGGAGGGCTAGGACAGACACCTGGAACAGAGCCTTCCCTAGCGCCCTCCTGGGAGCACAGCCCCTGCCGACTTCTGGTCTCCGGGACTGCAGGACAAGTCTGTTGTTCGCCAGCCTGTGTGTAGTCTGTTCTAGCAGCTGAGGAAGCCTCCTCCGGGCAGCACTTCTGGCCTGGGTTGGAGGCCCATGCGCCTCGGTCTCGTTGGTCCTGACTCCCAGTGACCCCTGCTTCCCGCATGCCGCCCTGGTCTCACCCTCGGTTCAGGGTTCTCCGCTCTGGGAGGGGGTCAGATCTTCCTGCTGTGTTCTAGGCTGACTGCTGCTTCCCCTTGGAAAAGGGGGGCCATCAGGAGTGATGGAGGGACCTCTCTGCCCAGCTCAGGCAGCTGCGGGCTCCCGTTCCGTGTGGGGTGTGTCCCTCGTGGACTGTCCTGCTTGCCAAGGAGCGTGCACACCTTCCGACGCGCGCGGTGGACGTTCAGGCGCGGGCCGCCGAGAGCAGCGGCTTCCAGCTCACTCGCTGTCTGCTGTCACTTTCCTGTCTGGTGATAGGGGAGGAGAGGAGTCACGCAGTCTGGCAGTCTGTGGGTGCCAGGAAACTGGGAAGGCTCTGTCCCTCCTCTCGTGGAGACTGACACGTGCTCTCTCTGTCACCGAGGAGGCTCCCTCCCAGACCCCGCGTTGGGCCAGCAGGTTCTGCGGGGACCCTCCGCAGCTGCGGCCAGGGCTTGCTGGGCCCGTTGTGCGAGCGAGGAGGAAGCCCAGAGGCTCGCCCTGCGGCAGAGAAGGCGGTGTCCTTCTCTAAAGTAGGCTTCTCAGTCTGGCACTGACGACTCTCTAGGTCACATAACTTTTGTCCTGAGGCCCATCCTGAGGACTGCAGGCTACGGAGCAGCACCCCGCCTCCCCCACCCATGTCAGCAGCTCCCCCCCGTCACAACCATCAAAAATGTCTCCGACTTTGCCAGATGTCCTCTGGGGGGCAAAACCACCCCTGGTGGAGAACTACGGATGGACTCCGTCAAGCACTCGTAGGGATCTGTGTGGGTGCGGCGCTCTCTCAGGAGGAAGCAGGACCCTGGCAAGGGAGGGGCCTGTGGGGAGAGCTGGGTGGTGCGGGGAGTTAGGGGAGCTGTATGAGCCATCCAGCTGTCAGACGTCCAGGGAGTTTACAGACAGGGACTGGAAAGAAGCTTCCCTAGATGCGTGACATTGCAGACTTCGAGTGTCAGGAGGATCCACCTCCTGCGGTCACAGTGCCAGGGCTCATGGATGGGGGGATTTCCATCCTGGTTGGTCTAGGACAGTTAGAGTTCAAGCCTGTTTCCCTGGCACATCCAGCAATAGTGTCCCTTTTACTCCACGAGGTGACCCAGTGTAGACAGCAAATTGTGTGTCCGTCCTACTCATGGGCTGAACGCAGCCCCCTGGTGCTTGTGGGAGACACAAATACAGGTTTGGATGCGTTCAGGTGCTCTGATGTCCTCATTCACCGCGCCCTACTGTCTCACCTGCCTTGGTGTATTTCGGTATTTCCTAGATGAATATTTTTTTACATTTTAAAATTCCTGAATTCATCTTAAAATCGACGGCTTCTTGAAAGTGTCGTTGTCCTGGAGGCAGCTGGCTGGAGTTGTTGTCCACGAGCACGTACACTGGTTCTGGTCTATTGTCCTCACGTCAGGTGACTAACAAAGCAGAGGGCTTCCTGGGCGCTTTCAGGCGGGGACAACTGGGCCGTTTCCAGTCGACGGCAGTTGTTCTCTCTCAGCGGAACATGAAGTAACGCTGCGTATAGAGCTGATGTACTTTGATTCCTTGAAATGCAGCGTGTCACCGGGCTGGCCCCTGTTTGAGTTGGGGACACTCGGGTATAAATAGAAACGATGCTGGATGGACTGGAGCTGTCCAGCCCCCACCACCGAGGCTGGTGTGTCCAGCAGGGGGGTACCCTGGCATCCACATTTTTAATAGTCTCAGGGAATTCTGACACTCGTGGTCTGCAAGCCAGCATTTCAGACACACAGGTGGAGTCACCCTCTGTTCCAATCTGGGGGGTATGAGGCCCAGAGGGGGAAAGGAAAGGCTGCGTCACAAGTGTCCAGCCCATTCACTGGTCCCGGGTCTTCCCTTGAGGCCTCACCAGGCAGATGCTCAGTGAGCCGAAGGGCTGCTCGGCCATGTGGCCAGCTCAGCGGAGCTTGGCTTTTGGGATTTGACCCAGAGTGGACCTGGGTAGGGGGCGGCCACTGCTCTGACCTGTCATGTCTGCTTTACACGCAGGTGGATACTTGGTACGTGTGTGTGTGTTTTCCCTTCACATGTTATAGAGAACTTGTTATGTAAAAGAAGCAAAGGGTATTTTCAAGAAGGGGAAGCAGGGTTGCTGAGGGGACTGATGGGCAGGGAGGGACAGGAAGCAGAAGAGACCATGTTGAGGTGAGTATGTCGGGGAAAGAAAACAGGATTGAACAGCGACAATCACCCCACGTTTCTTGCATGTTTTCTTGTTTGCCAAGAGTGTTCCCCAACTTTTATTTGCACATCCAGGTTTGAAACGGGGATGTAGGGCTTCCTAATATTTAGTGCTAGCTATTCCCCCCTCTGCTCCGGTCCCTCACTTTAAGGGGAGGAGACATTCGGGAGTCCAGGCGGGCTCATCCACGGCACTGGGCCTGGCTGGGCTGCCCACGCAGGGCGCCCTGGGATGGCCAGTCAGGAGTGTCCCCGTTCCTGGTGGCGCCCTTCAAGGCCCCGCTGGACTCCTGGTAACAGCAGGCCTCCTGAGAGCCTTCAGAAACCTCCAGCCGCCAGAGGGAGTAGACTGCCGTGCGCAAGTGCTCTGCGCGTGTTTACTGAGCGCGTCTGCCTGGGGAGGGCCGTCCTGAGATTTCTCACGGCTTCCTGTGTCTTCTCCCCTCACTCTTTGTCCCTGATTTGTCTTTGGAAATGTTAGTTTCAAAGCTGCCTATGCACTGATATTTTAACGAGCCCACATTATAAACATTTCTGAGGCTCTTCCCAGGCCTCTTTTGGAAAGGAGACGAGCTCAGGGTCTTGGCCTTCCTGTAGCACAGGTGGGTCCTTAGCTGTCACGATGGGCGGTACAAAGAGCTGTAGCCATTGTTTAAAGGTTAATTTAATGACTTGTCCAGGAGCAAAGAGTAAGACACCAGGAACAGCAGGAGGACAGACCAAGTCTGTGGACCAGGGTTGGAAGGAGTGTTCAAGTAGAATCCCCCTGGGAGTTGAGTCCATGGTTGGACAGCCAAGTCTGGGACAAGCTGACAAGTGTCCTCTAAGGAGGTAGGTTTAAGCTTCATTTTGAACTGTGGGCATGATGTACAACAGCAGAGAGCAGGTGGAGGCTTTTCAAGTGAAGATAAAATGACCAGACAGGTTACTCAGTCTTCTTGCAGGTCTTGGCGGGTCCTCAGAAGATGATAGGGATAAATCGAGAGGCCTGGCTTGAAAGCCAGGTCAAGACGGATCAAAAACTTAGCTTTGTCAAAAGCTTCAGGCCTTTTCTTACCTATAGACAATCCCTGGTGATCCCAAGTCATTAATCCACTGGAGGCCTGTCCTGACCTGAGTTCCCTTGCTTTGAAGTGTGCTGTCCTCTGCAGCATGAGGGAATAATTTGCTGCCTGCTTCAATGAACCATCAGGAGAGCCAGCAGACCTAATGACATGTGAGAATGTTAACCTCCTACCACGAAGAGCTGCAAATCTTGTGCGGCAGCCTATCCTTCAGCCTGCACTTTTGAGCCAGGCTCTCCGGCTTTCTCTCTCACTCACTTTCTCACCCACACAGAGGAGAGACCTGCTCATAAAACTTTATATTCCCAAACACTGTGAGCTTGCTGAGCTGTTTAGTAATGAGTGACTTTCCTGTCGCAGCCATGGAAAAATGTGTACCCTCAGAGGAAGGAGCTAGAGACATGGCACTTCAAACAGTGCCTTTTGCATAGGATTCTTCCTCCTAACTCCAGGGAACGGCATGGTGTCATGGAAGGTAACCACTAGAAGGCTTGGATAACCAAACTTCTTTGTAATTCTGTACTTTGTCTTAAAAGTCAGAGAAAAATGGAGGGCAAGACCCTAATCTTGGGGCATGTGGCTGTTCGAAGGGATCCTAGGTATCTTTCGTGGTCACATGGAGACGGAGGAGCCCTGGCGTCACTGGGTTTCGGCTGTGCATTCCAGCACTTGTTTAGTGGGCTCGTGCTCTTGAGGACAGCGCGACGTCTTAGCCACATTTATCCTCTCAGGCCTGTCAGACTGTGTGATCCATATAAGGCCCCAAATACATGTTAGTCAAAAGGTGGAGCAAATCCTCTGCTCCAACCTTAAGTCTTGTGTGTGAATGAAAACACAAGATCCACAAGGTCATTGAGTCACAGGCACAGCCAGAGTCTTCCTACAACTGGACTGAGACTCTCCTCCCCTCCGGTTCTGTGATCACTGCTCTCGGCAGTAGGTGTCACTGTGGTGTTTTCACGAGGAATGGGCTGTTCTGATGGACATTATCGAGGACACTCCGTGAAGCCGTACACAAATGTAGGGCCAGGAGAACAAAGTCAGGGAGTGGGTATGGAAGTGGAAAATCAGCTGTAGGGGGCGATGTGCACCTAGCAGGGTAGGAACTTCTTGGGCAAAGGAGGGTATTCCCTACTTCGCTGTCTAGAAGCCTCATTCAGCAGGCTCCATGGTGGGAGCAGGCCTGTTTCACTCACTGGAGGCCTGGGTAGGGGATGCTCAGGAAACATTTCCTTTAGGAGGAATGAATGAATGAATGAATGATCCATTCTGTGCTTATTAGGGTACTTTTCCATTTAGCCTGGCCATTTAGTATTTCCATATCTCAAGTGTCTCTGTGCAATACTGGGCACAGAGAGGGTTTTCAATGACTCACAGATGGAGAGAAACAGAGCGTTCTTCTCTGCTGACTTGACCAGCACAGTAAGTGGAAAAGCCAGTGGTTAGTTTCCACGTGGGATGTGTGTGATTCCCAGGCTTCCCGGGGTCTGCACATCGCTAGCCGCTTCGTTCTGCCATCTTATTCTTCTTTTGAAAGTTAATTTTATTAAAACCAGTCAAATTAAAACTGCTCTGTCCAGGGCATCTCAAGTTCCATTCATTATTGCTCCTTATCTTGGCAGGCGATCGGCATGGAAAGGCAGCGTGGCCATTATGCACTACAAAGCCCATCACTTCCCTACCGATGGCTAATTCATCAAACATTTATCGTTTGCCCTCTGAGCACTGTGTCACTTTGCCTGTCACTCCCTAGTCTAGGATGAAAGGTTTGAAGAAACATGGGAGGTGGGAGAGAGCTTTTTCTTTCCCAACTTTTTCTTCCCAGGTCTTTATTAATCATATTTCATACTGGAGACTTGAAATTCTTCCCCACACCTGCCCTCTGACCCCGTATTATTGGCCATATGAAGGCTGGGATGGCCCACATTTATGCTGAACTTCTTATGGAATGGTGTCATGACGGAGGCAATGATAACACATTGGATTCGTGTGGCAATTTTTCTCCCATAACCCACTTTAGAGCAGAGAATCATAAAAAGGAAGAAACTTGTAAAATAATTGAGTCCAGCCTCCACAATTTACAAAAAAAGTAAAGTAAAGCCTAGAGCAGGACAAGGATTGGACCGAAGCATCTCAGGAAGGTAGTGACCACGGTTCTCCCTGGTCATTCTTCAGACAGAGGGTCTCTTAAGCTGCCATTTCTGCATGTTATCAGATAAATCTGAATGCTTAGTAGTATCTCTCTTGTACTTTTAGCTACTTGATCTCTTTTCTGAGATCATCAGTTACCTCTTTTGAAAATAAAATATGCACATTTTTGTTTTAAAAAATATTCAAATATTAACAATCTTTATATTTATCTAGGTATTTTTTCACATACCTTAGCTCATGCCATCCCCATTCCAGTGTCTGCAAAGTGCACTGGTCAGGGATTGTTCTGCTATTAGAGTAGATAGATTAGAAAATTAAACCTTAGAGGTGTTATTTTTCCAAGGTCTCTCAGCCCATCAAGGCTTGAAAACAGAGCTCGTGCCCCCAAGTTCAGCATTCTTACTTTGTGTGTCTACTCACTGCATTTGTGTTTCACTTCAAGTTGACAAGATGGTCCCCATCAGAACACCACATTCCTTGTGAAAACACCACCATGACGTTCTGCCCCCAAGAGCATCAATCAGATAAACAGAGAAGCAGATGAAGATGAAAGAACCTTCATCTAGCCCTGGGAAAATCTCTTATTTATCACACCGTACATCTGGAATTGTTTGATGTCCCGACCATGGTTACTTCTGTTAGGTGTTGGTCCTCAGGGCCCAGAATGTGCCATTCCGTGAAGTGCACTGCAGCCCGACAGAGTTGCCCTGTGAAAGGTTTCCCAAAGCACAGAACCAGGGCTGTTCTGGAAGGAGAAAAATGCCCCCAACAGCAAACACTTTGGAGGTCACCATATCTGCCAGGCCTTCTTCCCTGCAGGAGATATAAAGCTATCTTGTAGTGTGGGCCAGAAAACATGTTTTCACCTTTTTCAGCCAACTGGGACCTCACAGACTCAGCCGTTGGCACGTTTTGCTGGTTTTCCTGGCCTGATTCCATTCCAGGGGGCCCTCCCCATGGGGAGCTGGTCTTTGGGCAAGTATTTGATTAGGGCCCCTCAGGGTCCCTTGGGCCTTGAGGCCCAGCCATGTAAATGTCTCCTTTCTGGTTGGCTTGCAATGAGTAGACACCATCTGTTGAATTAAAAATTCCCTTTATGGAGGGTGGTGAAAGGCTCGTGTGGAAGAGACACTGTTATCTTTCAAGCAAACAGTCCATGAGGTGGAAGAGCCGTGCTCTTGGCCCAGCGTCTGTTTGCCAATGGCTGCAGGAGCCCCCGCCAGGCGCTGAGTTCCGCCCCACGGCGATGCACGCATACCGCGGCGGCAGCACACCATGTCCGCTCCCTTCCATCTCCCCAGTAAAGAAAACCTCCTTTTATAGAACCCACCAAACAAACTCACTCTTTAGACTCTTAAAAACAAACAGGATCCCGAGGCCACTGGCTCCATGTGCACATGTGTGGTTTTGTAAAATCTCAAGCCGTGAATCAAAATAATTGTAGAGACATAGTCAAAGCCCAGAACCAGGCCCTGTCACCAGGGTGGGAAAAATGCAGGAAAGATTCGCTGAGAAAACAGGACAGGAGGACAGCCACAGGGGCAGAGTGATGGAGGTGAGATGTGGAGGCATCTAGCATGTTTGTGGGAAGGGTACCCAGTTTCCCACCTCTGTCCTTAGGGACTCACTCACTGTAATAACTTCAGGACAAACACAGGAGGCTGGGCCGAAAGATGACCCCACAGCCCTCATTTTTCTTTCTTTCTTTCTTTCTTTCTTTCTTTCTTTCTTTCTTTCTTTTTCTGAGAGTCCGTCTTGCTCACACTTCTTAATAATAGGCTATCTTGTATGATTCTTCCTGTGTCAAGTCCAACTTCATTCTCTCTTCCTGTAGACAACAAGCCCACGGGGAGCGGAAGCCGTGACTTGGGCATCTTTCAGATCCCCAGATGCACGTGCTCTGGAAGTGGATACCACATACACCACATCCATGCTTTCTGGGCCTGAGTTCGCTTTCACAAAGGCCGATTACTTGAGTGCCAGGATCAAGTCACTCTTCTTATCTTCCTTCACCACCAAATTGTGCGTAAACATAAGTAGATGCTCAAAAGGTTAGAATTCAATTGAACTGAAACTTAGCTCAAACCCATCCCCTCTTTGAAGCCTCCTCTAACCCCTGCTCCTCAGAGCAAGTGCCCAGCATCCCAGTCTAACCTATTACCCTTCATGACCTGGTAACTGCTTCCCTGTTTGTAACTATTACTTAACAGCAGAGGACCATGCCACAGTTGTCTTCATAGCTCCAGAGACCAGCAAAGTACTGGGCACAGAGTTGGCAGTGAATGAATGAATGAAGGAATGAGCAATAAAGGTAGAGACCAAGGGGACCATTACTGGTAAATTTCAACCCTGCTCTACCTAATGAATAGTTAACCTCATGAGAACCACATTAAAAAAACAAAACAAAACAAAACTATAAGAACTAGTTCTTCAGGGCATTATTCTAAGAGAGTTAGAAAGGGAATATAGATTGAAAGACCATCTAAGTTGATCATTAAAATTGAGGACATATAATTTGTGTCCTCGATAGCTATGCAGAGTATTTGGATAAAAGATGTGACGATGGTGAGTGTTCATTTTTACACCTCAACTAGAAATTATTTAGAGGTAGGTTAGCATCATATCATTGAGGAAACACTGCACTCTGTGTCCAAATGTTCTAGATGTGGCTTGGTTACTATGTATGGTCTCAGATAAGGCACCTGACTTCTCCAAGCATCAGTCACCTTTGTGAAGTGGAAGCTGGAGTCCCTAAAATTTCCCTGGGATTCAAAGTCTATGAGTTTGCACATAAGATCACCATAGAGCATGTTTTACACAAACAGAGTATGGCTTTGACCTCTTCGTTTACAGGGTATAAGAAGCCAATGTGTTGACCTGTGCTGTTTTAATTATGGGGATGTCCCCAAAGTTAGGGAAGCACTGAAGAGGCCTTGCACGGTCCCAGCTAGAAGATCAGAAGAAGGTACAGAGTTTAGTGTATTGGGGAATGACTGAGCGAGAAGTCTCTGCTGCCCTCGTCCCCAGGCTGAGTCCTCAGGGGCCCTCTGGCAGGAAGAAGCAGCTCTTGGCAGCCCTTGTAAACTGTGGTCTAGACTAAGGCGCTCCAGTCAGATAACACAGTATCTGGAGAGAATATTAGAGGTCACTGAATCTTCTACTCTGCAATAATTCCCTCTAAACATTCTCCAGGTCTCTAGTCTCTGATCAAATGCATATAGTGACTCATAAGGCAGCTCACTCCTTTGTCAAATAGTTCTCAATTTTTGCCAGTTTAAAAATTGATTCAAGACCTCTCCCCACAACTTACATAATTGTCCTCCTATATGTTTATCATTCTGCCTTCCAGAATGCCATAGACCTAGTACTTTGAGGCAACTAAGCATCCTCTGCTCCTGGTTAGATAATGTTGACTGTCTCCATCACATTTCTTACACCCTTGACTGCCTGGTGGTTCTCCTTGGGTAGTGTTTGTGAGTGCTGATGCTCCTTTGAGTCTGGCCACCAGGATTGAAATGAAGCTCCGGGTAGAGTTACTCGGGGCCCAGTAGAGTGGATGAGGATCAGGTTAGCTTTTGTGGTGGCAGCCCCGTTCTAGTGATTCATACAAAGCCCTCTTCACACCCACTGCTCTTTGTCCAAGGCTCATCATCTTGTGTTTGGGGAGTTGCTTTCTTTTAATTAAAAGTAATATTTAATGGAATTTTTCCTGATCATAAAATGCTTATTCATGATAGAAAATCTAGTAATTAGTGAAAACTGTGAAAGAGAAAAAAACACACCCTATAAAGCCATTACTCAGGGGATAGAGGTGTATATCTTGGATTATAGATAAATATGTAGAGATGTATGTTTATATACACCTTAAAGAGTATTTGTGTATGTGTGTACAGAATTGTCATCAAGTCACTATGTACAAGATGGTATGTTATAACAAAGGCTACTTTAATGACTTCTAACCATCACCGTGGAAGACATGGTACAGATTAAAACTTGTGTGGAGAATGGAGGGGATCACACAGATGCCTTTTAATTTCCATGCATGAGATTGTAGTGTGTGTACTGTGTGTATTATAACCTAATTCTAGGTGCTTGGACAGCATGACAATTTACCGATCAGTAGACATCCATCTACACTATCATTTTTAATTGCTGCATGGTATTTCATCATACAGATATTTAAACTATAGTCAATCATTCCTCTATCATTGGGAATTTAGGCTTGTTTACAATTTACTATAAATAATGCTGTGGTGAACATACTTAAACATGCACACTTCTTTGATATTTATTGAATAACTTTTTAGAATTTCTGGATTAAAAAGGTGATAATTTTTAATGCTTTTAATTAAATTGCCATCTAAAATGGTTATATCAATTTCACTTCCCATTAACATTATATTAATCTATTACCTTGAACTTTTGACAAGACTATGTTAAGATTTCAGAAAACAGTGTATTTGTTAGTTAAGTGAAAATATCTTGTTTATTCTGAATATTTTAGATTCCCAGTGAAGCTGAAATTTTACCCCACTTTTTCATTATTGACCATATTTATCTCTTGTGTATTTTCTGACCACGTCTTTTGATCATTTTTGCTTAGGGTTTTCAGGTTTTCCTTAATGATTTTCAAAAGCTTCTTTCATATTAAAGATGTTAAACCTTAGACTATCAGAGAGATTGCAAATACTTTCCCCAATTTTTATTTGTCTTTTAATTTTTTCTTTAAATGGGTATTTTCAGGTAGTGGAACTTTAAATCTGCATTTAAGTTTTTACATTAGACACTGAAATATCATCTTGTTGGGCTGAAAGAATGGGTTGATTCCAACAGGATCATTTTGTATCTACTGTTGTTCTCCTGGATATCTTTCCAGGGTCCTGCCTTCACGCGCGTGGCCAACAGGGCCTTAATACGGTATTAGCAAAACCAGGACCACAGTCCCAGGACCTTCCCTCATTGCAAGCTGAGCCACTTACTAATGTTCTTCAGGTTTATTTTTGAACCAGTTATGATACTACCTAAAGGAGTCATTTTCTAGCCCACTTTTTGCTCTCTTGTCATAAGAATATCATTAGAAATCTTTTCAAAACCATTTTGAAATCTGGATACAATATATATCTTTATTCCTAGTCAACTAGCCACATAAATAGCTGGTCGCACAGAACGTGTCCTTACTGTACAGAAACTGCCTGTTTGAGAATCTATGGTATATTAAATTAATATGTATACTCTCTCATTCTACAAAGGATTTGAGCTAGCTTATTAGAGTTAATAAAACAAAACCAGTATGTAGATAAGTGAAATACCAAGGCTATAAACTATTATAAGCCTCAACAGTGAAGTTAAAAAGCAGATATAGAGACATTTTTACATTTGGGTCATAGTTTGGCTCTGAGCTCACTGGAAGCAAAAGTGAAAAGGGTAACGTGGTCAGATGCATGATGCACATTGTCTTAAGGCAGCGGTTCTCAACCTGTGGGTCGCGACCCCTTTGGGGATCGAACGACCTTTTCACAGGGGTCGCCTAAGACATAACAGCAGCAAAATTACAGTTATGAAGTAGCAACGAAAATAATTTTATGGTTGGAGGTCAGCACAACCTGAGGAACCGCCTCAAAGGGCCGTGGCATCAGGAAGGGTGCGAGCCACTGATTGCGCAGGCGCAGGCCAGCTCCGCAGAGGGTAATCCGACCAGAGTTTCACAGACAAGTTTATAAAAGTATGACTCCAACGTTTGAATAATGGACCTACCCTTTCAAATCACTTGTATTCAGCTCTCTTATGCCAGTGTTGAATTTTATTCTTCGTAGCTCGGGAATTGTCCATTCTGCCAGGGCACCAATAGGGCTTTGGGGGTGACTTTGACAAATTCCATGTGATACCCTGTCAGCATACACTAGGGTACACTCTTACGTCGCCCAGAGCCTTTTCTATATCATTTTATTTTTAAAAGACACTTCCAGCCCTTATTAATAGTGTTACCATATAGACTAGTTGATGATGATGATGATGATGATTGTTACTGTTATTTGTACATATATCCCTGGCTATGTGACCTGAATGACAGAAAAATATGGAGAGCCAACAGTACATATGATGCACTCCATGGTAATATGCTATAATGTATTACTACACATAGTATATTGCTACATGTATATGCATTTACATAGAGTAGAAGGAGAGCTTGGTGACAGAGAGGAAGCACACCTCTCGTGGCGTAAGAGGACTGGCCTTTCTAACAGCGGACCAGCCCCTCTGCTGCGCTGGGCCGCTTGCTGGAGCAGGGGCGGTCATGCCACAGCTCTCCTCTCCTCTCCTGTCCTTCTGCGTTCCCACGCGTGGCCCTGTGCTGCTGTCCTGGCCTGCCGTGTGGTCGTGGCCTCACGGCCTCTGTCGACGGTCAGTTCGCAAACATTTCCCAAGGACCTGCTGAGCACCAGGCACAGTGCTTGGCACGGTGGGAGAGTCAGAGGGTACAAGTTACTATATTTTTCTCTCAAGGATGATGTTTAAATTATTTAACCACTGCACTACCCAATTAGAAAGATCCTGGCTAGAGCAGGGTCCCTGGAGCCCCCATCATGTGGGGCATTAACCACCTAGTTGCTGAATTGTGGAAAGGCCTCGGGGCTCTGGGGAGTGGCCAGGGTAATAGTGAGGGCCATTCCAGGTACTCAGAGGTGCAGCTATTTACCAACTGGTAAGGATGCATATGTAACGAGTTTACTCACAGGTACTGGTGCCCGAGGGCAGCTCACTGAATGTTCCTCTGCCTGTTCTGCGACACTTGGCCCCAGGGTAAAGGAAGGGGGCATTCCGGCCTCTGAACGAATGCAATTCAGGGATTGCCTTTGCAGCTCCTGGCCGGTCACCCTGAGGCCCGCTTGTCCTGCCCTGGGGATTCTCTTGGCAGCTTTTCTCCCAGCAACTGGCAGGTGTATGGCTGAGGGACAGTCAGTTGGCAAAGAGGGACTGAGCCCTCACTGCACATTTGCCAATTCTCCAAGTCTTATGGAAGTTGCACTGAGATCCCTTGTTTTGTTGGAGCTGGGCAGACAGAAATCAGCCAGAAAGTCCCTGTGGACTAGCCATTGTGGACATCAGACATATGGGTTACATCCTCCAGAATTTTTGTGGCCTCCCCATTTTCTGTTAAAAAATCTATCTGTGGAGTCCGGCCAGTGTGGCTCAGCGGTTGAGCGTCGACCCATGCACCAGGAGGTCTCCGGTTCCATTTCCGGTCCGGGCACGTGCCCAGGTTGCCGGCCTGATCCCCAGTGTGGGGTGTGCAGGAGGTGGCCAGTTGATGTTCTCTCTCATCGATGTTTCTATCTCTCTCCCTCTCACTTCTTCTCTCTCTAAAAAAAAAAATCAATAAAGGAAAAAGATATCTAAAAATGTATCTGTGGATACTTAGGTAGATATAGTGAAGGAACAAGGTGAGGGATCGTAGTGGAGATCTCATTTTCTTAAGTGGTTTGAAAATATCCTAACCTTTGGTTCTGGATTTGAGGCCAACCGCAGACACGTGTCTTTCTTCAGGTCCGTGGTTAGCTGTCTCCTGTCCCCGCCCAGCTCACGCCAGGCAGAAGTGTCGCTCCTGGTAAGGGCTGGGAGCTCAGGACAGAGGATCTAATTCTTACCACAGCCTATACTCCAGGATGAGGTTGGCAGATCTTGAACCAGGGGTTCTGGAAGTGCCCTCTGGTGATTTTCCTGGATGGATTTTTGCCAGGTAAAGGACAGGAAGGGCTAATAGCTACATATTAGCCGCTCCCCTGCCCCAAATCTACTGGCCGTGCTCTGGTCCTGGCCCTTCGCCTTCCCTGTTCTGACAAGTGGCTAACTTTTGGAAAAAGCATGAAGGCCGCCGAGTGTGTGCCCACACAGGAGCAAAAGGGATTGGGGTTCAAGGGGTAGCCCTTTTGTGGGTCCCACTCCCTGCCCGAGGTCCCTCGCAGCCAGTGGCCTAGCTTGGGAAGGGCGCCTGCCGCCTATTTATTGCCGCTGTTTTTATAAGCTAATGAGGGCAGAGTGTGAGCCACGGGCAATGATGCTGGGATATTAACTGTGACAGGAAGCTTGATCATAATTATCTTAACGAGGATAGGGTTAATTACAGTGGAAACTTAAAAGTTCTTCCTGTTTGAATCTGCTGGAGCTGAATGCATTGTGATGTTTTGTCGTTTTGCTATGACTTTGGAAAAGGCACTGGAACTCTCCCAGCCGTCAGTGGCTCCTGCGGGGGCCCAGCCAGAACCCTGCCCCTGAGCAACTGAGGGGCCCCTGTGGATGAGGCAGTGGACCGCTTTCTGCTGATGGGCGGGAGGCACAGCCTGCAATGAGCTTCCGAGGTGCTGATTTGATTTCCAGAGCAAATCACCTGCCACACAGATCAGACGGCACATGGGTCTGGTCTCCCTGCCGGCCCTTGGCGTCTCTTGGTTGGGCTGGGAAGCTCTCTCTCTCACTGGCTGTGCCCAAGTAGAGGCTGAAGCCTCCTCTTCCAGCCCCTGGCTGGTGAGTGACTCTGGAGTGACAGCCACCTGGGCTTATGGGTCTGGGTACATTTTGCTGTCCACACACAAGGTTAGAGCAGAGAAATCACAGTCCTGTCCGCTATTCCTTGTAGCTACTGTGCCTGTCCCATTACACAGCATAAATGCATGGCTCCCTGAAGACTTTGCCTTGTCATTTTATTAACAGCACATACCTATTGGCCAGCAGCGTGTGTAAAGGGGGATGGACTCAATAACTGATGCAAATAATTTCTTTTCCCTGCTCCTTCCTGGAAAAAAAACCACCAGTACAACAACAAAAGTACACTTTTCAAAAAGTAAAAAATAAATCCATCTTCCAGGTGTTTGTTTACTGATCCCCACATGCTACCTGAGCCCCAGAAATGCTGTCCCCTCCAGTTTTACCCTTCAGTATGCTCTCTGCCTCCTGTCCCCAGATTCTCAGCTCTGAATTTAGCTAATTAAATCATCGAGTGCACACCACACTGATGACATGACTTATTAATTAGCAACCCCCACGAAACATGGATCCCTTTTAATTGAGCAACTGATAACAATAAATGGAAAAAGGACTCTCACAACCAGACAGGTGCTGGGGATTTGAGCCGGGGTGCCCCAACTCCTCTCTGAAGCCTCCCTCCAGAAGCCGTGGTGAGCTCTGCCCGAGCTGTCCGGAGAGGAAGGCGGTCTCTGTGGGCACTCCCTCTAGTGTTCCCGGCTTTGTCCCTTCTCATGCTATGTCGTTTGTTTTATGCCTCCCCTGAAGCACTTTTGGAAGGGAGCTTCCTTCTGCTTGCCAGTTGCCAACTGTTTGCTGATTCTCATGATATGAGTATTATATTTGCATTACACAACTCGGAACAGCACCTGTTTGGATGCTGCCTCTGACCAAGACCGAGGACTGATGCCGGCGCACAGACGACTGAGTAGCCGTCCATCAGAGGCCCTGCTGCTAGGCCTCAGCTCCCCGTGGCCAACAGAGCCTCACTCTGGAAAGCACTTGTGGCTCGTCACTCGTGACCTCCGTGGAGAAAGGGGCTTGGGGAAAGGTGGGTCTCCCTGCAGCAGCCAGGCTGGCGCACCTGTGCGCCTTGTTTACCCGCCCGCCCTCTGCCGTCAAACAGCCTGCCCCACCTGGCCCAGTCAGCGCCTCCAGAAAAACCAGAGTGAAAGGAGGAAGAAAAAAGAAAGAAATGTAACTTCTTAATCTTCTTTCACTTATTCTTCATAAGCTACTCTGAGCTGGAATGGACACAGAACAAGGCTGTTCAGGTGGGCTAGTGATGGGGCCCAAGTCACACTGCAAGTAAAGCGTGGAGCTGGTGGAAGATTCCAGAGCTTCCTGACTACAGGTGTGGAAGTTGTGTATTCCTCTCTGAAACGTGAGGACCGTGAGAGAGGAAGAGGAAGAAATGAAACATGATGACCCCACTGACCCTTAACCCAAAATTTGGCCTGGCCCTCCTGCTCTGGCACAGGTGGTGTTGGCTGCAGGAGGGCACGTGGTCTGGGTGCTGGGCCCTGAGTGGGTCCACCTGAGGGTCAGGCGGAAGAGGGACCTGCTGGTGGAGCTCTGGGCCAGTGGAGTCTGGGCTTTAATTACTTATTTGCAATGCATGCTACACCTTCCAAGTACTGACTCGGTTTTGGAGTCCTCTTGGCAGAGGTCCTGCAGGGAGATATTGAGGCCTTGAAAACACTCTGCCGAAGTTCTCGACCGCACCAGATGTACAAGCATTGCACACGCAAGCAGGCGGGTCTGCAACGTGCGTGCTCTCAGTAGATGAATAAGCAGCGCGGACATCTCCCTGATTCGCCACGTTTCATGGAGTAGCCAGGAGATCCCCTGCGCGTCTGCCCTCTGGTTGGCGTTGCAGATCAGCTGTCAGCCTGTGCAAGCTCAGCACGGCTCGGGTCTGGCAGGTGCCGGGCTGGGAGTGTGTGTGTCCCTGGAAGTCCCCCCACCGGGTGGCTGTCTTTAATTGACGTCTGAGCGCCAGAGCCAGCACGGGCGCACAACTGCCCCTCGCCGCCTCCACCCAACACCCCGGAACCCACATCAAGAGCTAACTTTCAGCTAAGTGTATAAGCAAGGCTGTTTTTCCTTTTCCGATACTTTTTTTCCATGAGCTGGGTACTTAATTCCTTCAGATGCTGTTTATTTACCGCCTCGACATCTATGCACTGCGTTCCACACTTCTTTCAGAAATAAAGTGAGAAATCCACTTTCCATAAATTAAAACAGTAACTTCAAGCCAGGAGCATTGAAACAGAAATTCCCCCAACCCCTTCCCGGCCTCCCCTACCCGCCCCGAACAAAAAGAAAAAGAAGCAGCCTCTCACACTGGAGTGATTATGTGCTCCTCCAATGCAGGGCCTGTGGGGCAGCCGCAGGGACACCGGGCAGCAGCAAATTAAGTGATTAGTGAAGAAAAAAGCAGAGAAAAAACAGTCAAAGGCAGTGAACGAAGAGAAAGGTGCCTCCCTTGCTGTTTCCTACAACTGTGCAGAGGAGAACCGCTAAGAAATGATACTTGAAGTTATATTTATTATTGTAAGAGGGTATGATATTTCTGGGCAGGAATGATGGATGACAACTTAAATTTGTGTCCAGGGAATGAAGGTGAACTGTGACAGAGTTATTTATCTTGGGAATGGAGGTTAGGGTCAGCCGAGGCTGGGTGCCTGAAGGCACAAGACATTGACAAATTTATCCTGCAGGCCGTATCTGAAGGCCTTTGTTTTGGATCCTGGCTACTCACTAAGTGACCCTCATCCTTCATGCTGGCAATGCGTGAAGGATGCCGTGAGTGCCAGTGGCCCTCTCCCCCGCCCCGCCCCGCTCCCGCTACTAATTCTTGTCATTCACTTTGCTGACAGGCACCAAGCCCAAACTATTCCCAGTCCTGAAAGGGAAGGTTAAAATATTTATTTCAGCTCATGATGGCCTCCCTGATTTAGTGCGGGATCATTTTTCCTGTTGCCTTTGTCATTGCAGGTCACTGGAAGGACTGAGCGCGTTCAGGAGCCTGGAGGAACTCATCTTGGACAACAATCTGCTCGGGAACGACCTCATGTTGCCAGGGTTACCCAGGCTCCATACCTTAACCCTCAACAAGAACCAAATATCCTTGGCTCTGCCCACGGCCCCCACTCCCGCCAGCCCCGCAGTGGTCCCCTCCAGCTCGCCAGCTCTCCTCCCCTGCCCCACACAAATACCTGCAAAATGTCAAATGAGTTTTATGTGTCAACTAAATTAAAGTATGTGAAATACAGTCCATGGGCAGACAAAGCGTTCCGTCTCCTGGCAGTCGGGACACCTCAGAGTAATTTATTATAGGTCATTCATAAATGAAATGCACCATTATATCTTCCTGTTGCTCCATTTTAGTGTAGAGATCTAAGTTATGGCTGTGAAGAAATCTTTTTAATAGATAAAAATAGAGAAAGAAAATAATGTCACTGCCGCCGAGAAGGCGAATCCGGGTTCTGTTTGCTTGGGCTTGTGTGGGAGGGCGACCTCTGGTGGGAAGCGGAGGGTAATGTTACTGAGCAAACTTGGCCTTCGCAGAGGTTTCTGGAAGGCCCTGGTGCAGGCCTGGGCAGCGTTTCTGGTGAAGGAGCCGGGAAGAGGCTAAGGTGGATGGTAGGTGTGAAGCCCAGGCCGACTCCGTCTTCCGTGGTGTTTACAGTCGGAGGGTGATGAGAAAGGCCTAGGAGAGCCTGTCCAGTAGGGGACTCTTCTTGGGTCAGCGAGGGCCCAGCCAGCCTCAGGTGAGACTCAGGGACCTGCCCGGACTCCACAGCGAGGCTGAGGTGGGGTCGGAACCTTGCTGAGGTCTGAGGCACCAGCTCCTCCGACGGGGAGCTGTCGGGAGGGGTGCTGCCCCCCCCCTCATGCCAGCTCAGCGAGGCAGGGACTTCTGTCAGTGCTGTGAACTCCAGTCCACGTTTAGAAGAACGCCTGGCACGGAGCTGAGGTTCGGTAAATGTTTGTAGGGTAAGTGAATGAATCATCATCAGCTGTTCTTTACTGAGCATTGCTCTGAATCAAGCCCTGCGCTGAGCAACTTCAGACATATTTCAGGTTCGGGGCAAGAGCAGGTTTACAGTGGTGAGTCCTCGAAACACAGAGTTTATTTGTGGATTGTTATTTAATGCTATATTTTCCATACAAATGACTCTAAACCTACTTTTGCCTACCCTGTTCTTTCCTTCTTATCCAACCCTGTGAGCAGGGTGTAGTTACCCCTGTTGCCTAGATGGGGGAAGAGATGAAGTAGAGACCCGCAGCCAGACCTTTAACAAGACGCTAGGTCCCAAATTCAATCTCAACTGTAGCTGTATCCAAAGTTCTTTCTGTTCTCCTGTGTTGCTTCAGACTCGAAGTCTAATCATCTTGTTTCACTGATGGAATATTTGAGACCTGGAGTGGTTTAATCTCTCGTTCATGATCACCTGTGAACAGGTAAGCTAAGAATAGAAGCATGATCAGGGTATTTTCCCCTAGAGTATGATATAAAACCAGATACACATGTTAAGTTTAATCTATATTCTGATGTCAGCATTTAAGAATGATTTGTATTTATTAGCCACTGTTTACACTTCAAGTCATGAGTTTATACTTTCTTTATTTAAAAAAATTTTTTTTCTTTATTGATTTTAGGGAGAAAGAGATAGAAGCATAGATGAGAGAGAACATCAATTGGCCGCCTCTTGTATGCCCCCCACTGGGGGTCAGGCCCACAACCTGGGCATGTGTCCTGGCCAGGAATTGAACTGGCGACCTCTTGGTGCATGGGTCGACGCTCAACCACTGAGCCACACCAGTAGGACTATACTTTCTTTATTCTGTAAAATATGCTACTTGTGGTCATTATTTTTTTTCCCTTTATTTAATTTATTTTTTTCATCACCATTTATCCACTATATACCCCCTTTCACTTCCATTACCCTCTCCCCTTCCCAGCCACCACACTGTCCTTTGTGGTGAGAACTCTCTAAGAGTTCTTTCTCTTTTTTTTCTTTTATGTTCGATACCTCCACGCACCCCCAATACCCTGCACACACGCCAGCGCTGCCCGCCTGCTCTCTGTCTGTGAGTCTGTCTCCATTTTGCTTGTTCGTTCAGTTTGCTCATTAGATTCCACATATGAGTGAGATCATATGGTTCTTGTCCTTCTCTGACTGGCCTATTTCACTTAGCATAATGCTCTCCAGTCCATCCATGCTGTCGCAAAGGCGTGGTCATTATTAATTGGCACTTTAATAGAGGGAGAAGGCCTAGAGGTAAATACGTCTTTGTCATATGAAATGTTGATGGATTTTCCCATTTCCACCCTTTGGTCAACTGAGTTTCCCAGTCATCATTTGAAAACATGTTATAGTCAGTGTATCTTATGGCTCCCTTGGCTCGCTTAGGGGGCAATATTCTCAAATCAGTCAAGAATAGAAGGATTATTAGACTAGAATTTGGATGATACGGTTTCTCCCTTGGGCCACAATGCCCACATCCTGTGTCCCCTCTCACTGGAGAGTATTCGGGTTCATGAATGTGTGTTCATGAGTCAGCTTAATCATGCTTCGCTTTGTGACCTTAGACAGGTCATCCTCTGAGAGCCTCTGTTTGTCATTTGTACAGGAATAAGTTGAATTGGATGCTGGTTTTATTCTCAGTACTGCTGTTACTAGAGATTAGCAGGCCTCTTGGCTCTGTAATGCTGATTTTCTTTGTCTTTGGTTGACTTCATTCCCTGCTCCATGCCTCAACGTCTCCATCTGTAGCAGTAATGCTGGGGGGGGGGGGATGATCACGGCCTGGAGGGGCCGAGGCAGGAGGCAGCGTGTAGCTGTCAGGCGCAGTGCTGTCGCAGTGCTGTTGTATGTGCTTCGTTATCAGTAGATACAAGAGATCAGGGCTGGTGCTCTCGGGATGCAGCACGGCGCTTCTGTCTCCTCCAGGCTATCCGTGTGATCGTGGAAATTGGCTTACTTTCCCCTTATACTTGACCCAGAAGTCAAAGAATGAAAAGCAGGTAAAAGCAACAGTAATGATATATGATTCTGACTCCACCTTTTTGGCTAATTGACTTTCCTACCTACTTGTGAAAATGCCTCGGGCTGTCCAACAATGTCACAATTCCATATTGCAATTCCTACTCCGTGACACGTCTTAGACTTGGGCTCTATCAGTTAGCTTTGCTGCATAATAATCCGCCCCAGAAGTGAGTGGCTTAAAAAACAACATTTCATTGGTTTACAATACTATGGGTCAGCTCTTTGAGCTCAACTCAGATGACGGTTCTTCTGCTAGTCTTGCCTTGGGTCACTCACGTACCCGGCCACAGTTGTCTTGACATTCGGCTGGGCCTCGTTCGAATGTCTGGAACTAGTACTGGCTGTTGGCTGAACTAAATGTCTCCAGCAGGCTAGCTCAGGCCTCTCCACTTAGGGGGAATGTTCCAAGAACAAAGCCCCAGTATGCAGGCACTTTTTAAGCCCTAGTGGTATCATGTGTGTTGCTGTCCCATGGCCAAAGCAAGTCACATAGCAAATGCAGAACCAATGTGAGGGGTCACTGTGCAAGGTGTGACTACACAAATGCATGACTCATTTCATTAACAATCTAACGCACAGACTTGGAGAGTCTGTCTCCTTAAGTTTCTACTTCATATTTGTAATAAAGGGAGACCTAGACTCAAGGAACAATTGACCTTCTAAAAAGGTGAGTATTCACTTTTTCTTATAAATTGAATCCTATTTTAAACATATTAGGATGCTTGCTAGCCAGTGGGGTTCTACCTCAAGTTCTTTTGTGATGTTTGTTTTGTCTTGAATTTTTTGCTTTTTGGCATATGTTGAATGATTATTCACCCCAATCCCACTCCACCCATTTTATCTGCTTTGCAAATCTAGAGTTTTCTGTTTGGGTTTTACTCACAGTTAAATATGTTTATGCAATGCTTGTGCTACTGGCCCCTGGGAACTTGGGTTATGGTTTCTCTTATCTTTGAGCACCAGGCGCGGTCGAATGGTGCTTAAGAACAACAGACTCTGAAGCGAGACCCGCGGCTTATACCCAGGTCTACCGCTTACTGCGTGGCTTGGACAAGTTACTTAATATCTCTGTGCTTTGGCTTAAGATGGGGACAATAATAGTACCCATCCCACAGGTGGTCGTTGTAATGGTTACTGTAAGAATCTCACAAATATTAAGTTACAATAACACAGTAAGTTCTTTGTCAAGGTTAGTATTAGAGCTATTATTATTACTGTAGAGAAGTACCTGAACTTATCTAAAGTTATTTGGGCCACAATAGAACCAATGTCAGAGTATAGATTTAGAGTGCTTCTTTGACCTGTATAATTTAATATTACCCTCACATCATCCTGTGAGTTGCATACCACCGGGAATAACTTAATTTTTATGAAAAAACTAAGAGAGTAGGCCCATGTTGAAATCACATAGATTGTCTGTGGGGGGCTCAGTCTAGAACCCAGGTGTGTGAGTGCTCAGCACAGACTGAACCCCAAGGTGGAGGGCAGTCACTGCTCAGGAGGGGAAGACGCGGGAGGGGTCAGCTGCCTGTGCCTGGCCCACACGCCCTGCTCCCAGCTGCGGCGCAGCTTATGAAAGGAATTCCAGATCCCAAACCCAGCATCTGGCAAATTCCTCCCCGGTTCACCACAGCCTTACTTCCGGCTGCACACCTCCTGCTCGGCCTCACGGCCCCTTGTCCCTGTGGGCTCTGTTCAGCCCGCAGCTTCGGTCCCTGTCCAGGTGTCCCTAAGTCTGGTCTTCCCAGGTTACTGCTTCATCTCTTGGCTCATAGCTTATCTCACCCTTCTTTCTTGGGTTCGTTTACACTGGCCCCGTTGTGCCTGGCCATGGTGTTGACCTCCTCTCCCCAACACTCAGATTCCCTCTCTGTCTCTCTCTCACACACATGCGTGCACACACACACACACACACTCTCTCACACACACACACTCACTCACTGTGAAGCGTGGACACACTGTCCCTGGCTCTTCTCCTGTAGGGGTGGGTATTTGGTCATGGTCTCATGTCTCAATACTCAACCCCAAATAACAGAACAACTGAGATGTCAGAATAATATGAATATTTAACCTTTCACCCACTTTTCCTTTAGGAGTGAGTGGGGGAAGGGTGATAAGTGACTTCATTTTAAATCAGTTTATTTCTTCACTTTCTGCCCCCTTTGTGCTTCTGCACACGTGTGGAGACAGGAGGAGCTGTAGCACAGCAGAGGGGACGTGTGATGCGGGCGGGACGTGCCGGACTGGAGTCCCACAGCAGTGTGCTCTGTCTTCCCAAGGAAGTCTCTGCAGCTTGTCAGAGGCCTCAGTTTTTAAATCTGTACATTGGGGAATATATATTTCAGCATATTGTTGAGAGATTTAAATACATGTGTGGAAAATCACTTTGACACCCAAAGACTTTAAAACTTTTTGGGATATTTCACCATTAGCCAAAGCCTCAGTGCTGGACAAGAATGAGCCGAAACTGGAAGTAACTGGTTTCAGAGCACAGCTGCAAGGCCACACCTCAGTCTCCCACCCAGCACGTAAGAATTCTCTCTTTTCAGTATCCAAAATTTCTCTTCTGTGGTAGGAAGTGTTGAGTGGTGTGTCCCTAGAAATGTCATTTCTTAGGTTCTAGGTTTAAATGTAAATAGTACCATTTATGGACAGTATGACCTTTGATCCCAGTTTCCTTAATTTTTATGTGGATGTGATAATATTTTTGATGGGTGTGGAAGTCAAAATGAGATGCTATGTCATGTAGACTGTTCAGTTAGCATTTAGAAATCTTGCGGTAGGATGAGCTCTGGATGAAATCTTCCCATTGGTAATAGATGCTGCCCTTTGACCTGGCGCTGATCACAGAGGGAGGGTATGTCCCCATTCTCTCACCTGGGAAACAGCTTGGGACCTATGCAACTGGCTACGACACCAGGAGATGCCCCTCCTCCCTCATGCTCCAAATTTTCAAGGCAAGATGTTGCTTTGATCTTGGGCCCTAGCAGAAAATCTCCCTTGGCAAGCCCAGCACGACAGCTGGACTCCGCAAGGGCAGCTTTCTGTAGACACCACTGAAAACATTCTCAACGGCAAGTTCTCTGGAGAAGACTTGATGAAGGAAACCAGGTGCGCGCTGAGAATCCAGCTGGAGAGAAGTGGAACTGTGCCAGATAGCTACAGATTTTTTAAAAGAAAAAATCCCACCCAAACCCTAAGGAGAATCTCTCTGCAAGTGTCTCCACTGGGGTGGTCTTGGTTAGCCGTGGGGCCCCAACTTCCCTGCTCTGATTGTCTCGGGTTAATTTTCTATGCAGTTTTACAAAAAGGAATGTGACAATTCTATCTTAGGGCCTGCAATCAGGCAAGACAGGGCTGCGCTTGTCCTGCAGACTCAGGAGACCAAGAAACCAGTTAAAACACCTTCTCCCGTTTCATCCTCCAGGGGTGATCGCCACATAATGATCAAGTTCTGGTCCACAGCGTCCACGGAGTAGGTGCTGGTGATTCCTGCCTGGTGTAAATTTGGGAAGACCACCTGGCTCAGCCCAATTGATCATTTAGTGGGTAGTTGAAAGGCTTAGGAAGATAGAGTAGCTTCTGTCACACACAATATCCTAAATGAAACAGGCTCCAAGGCTCAATAATTCCTTGGATTGAATGGCACAAGATGGCTGAAGCTTCTTGAAGCCTCTAGGCAGACACTTTGCCCAAGGAATTATCAAGAGATTCCAATGAGTCCACGTCTCCACGACCTCCTGCTCAGGGGCGGATCCAGATTTTGTGGAGGGTGAAATTTACATAATTTGAGAAGGCCCTCTTAAAGGGGAAGATTACATAATTGTGAATGCAAAATTAGGTATGAAGATGAATATTATTTGGAATAAAACAATATATCACAATAAATTAAAATTTAAGTTGAGAAATACCACACATTAAAATATTTAGAAAAGTGAATCTTTTTATACTATACATGCCTGTATAAAATTCTTTCTCCTATTTTTTCCTGCAAATTCCCTAACTTTGTTATATAATTAAATTTTATAATATCTATAGAGAGAAGAGAAAGATAATTCCATCTCATTAAAAATTGAATTGTATTTTTAATAGATTAGGAAAGTTTTTTTCAGTTTTACCACTCATTGTTGGTAATTTCACCACTAAATTATTGGTAAAAAATTTAGAATTATTAAATATTGAAAAAAATTCTTATACATTTTCTTTATATATAAGCTGTAAGATTTTGGGACATCTCAAGTTGTGTGTGTGTGTGTGTGTTGTGTGTGTGTGTACTCAACAACTTAATTTTTGAAAAATTTATCTTTATTATTGAAAGTATTTCAGATGTCTCTCCTTTTTTCCCCCATTGATATCCTCCTTGCCCACACCCCCCTGCCTTCACTGCACTGTGGTCTGTGTCCAGTGGTTATGCATATGTGCGTATCAGTTCTTTGGTTTATCTCTGCCCCACCTCCATCCTCGCTTTGAGTTTTTCAGTCTGTTCCCTGCTTCCATGTCTCCGGATCAATTTTCAACAACTTAATTGTAAGTGTTCTTTGAATTGATAAACTCATTAACTATTCCATCATCAGTTTTATGTTGGTCCCCACATGTTGTGTCAGCATGAATATTACCAGAAGCCGTTCCTACTGGTACTGTTGTAATAACCAGCACAGAAATGACCCAAACCACGCAGATCTATCCCGCTGAATCCCGATTACATGCTGCTTCTTCACAAGTGCCTCTGAGCCCGGTTCCCAGAATGCCCATGGGTACACCAGTGTCACCCACCGCGAGGAGAATGTGGTGAAGAAAGACGATGATCTTACTGCAGTTTAAATAGCCTACTTTTGCAAATTTTACAAAATATGTGACCATGTGGCTCTATCACTAGGGCTTTTTCAGGGCCCTGGAAGAGACCTGTGCAAGCAAGGAGCCCTCACACACAAGCTGTATTAGCTCTGTGTTACTTACATATGGGGATTTACTCAGGCCACACTGGGCTCCCTGGATGGGGTGGCATGCTAGGTTTCCCATCCAGTCACTAAAACTGAGGAATGACTGCGAGTTCAGTCCACCTCAGTTGCCCAATGTTTCCTCAACTTGAAAATCTTGACAGTTTTAAGCTCCATTTCTTCATGTTTCCACCTTCATACAGTAGATTAAAACAAACCAACAAAAATAGATGAAAAGGTTTAAGAAGTTTGCCCTTAAGAGGGCAATAGGTTTTGGTTAGACTTTTCTATCCATAGTAGAAAGGACTTCACCTAGATTTTCCAGGGCCACTGTCTACATAAATAATTTGAATTCCCCCAGATCAATATGTCAGTACCATTTTGGTAGCTCACGTTCTTGCATTCCCACAAAAGAAATACTGTGCTGGCCAACAGGAGTGTCATTCGGTGCCCCCTGGAATTACACATGCCTTGAGGCTTCAGGAAAACCTAATGGGTGTACGTTCTAGTGCACCTTGGAGCATTTGATGGGTCCCTATGTGTGGGGTAGAGGATTGTAGCAAACCCTGAAGGACAGAAGCCAGGACTGGGATTGAGGCCCATGCAGAGCCAAGTCCAGGCATGGGATAACCCACCCGATGACACTGTTGACCACTGAAGTGCCTCTGTCAGGGTCTAAGGACAGCACTGGTAGAGGGAATAGTGACAAGATTCTTTCTTCTTCATCTTATCCTTCTTCCACTTCCTCTTCTTCCACTTACTCCTCCTTCTCTTCTTCATCACGTAGCAATGACTGTGATTCATGCCAAGATAGACTTGATGGAAAGCCACATTTTCCCTAGAATTGTTCACTGTCATTTTAATGAGTTTTATTTTGATGATTTTCTTAAAAAGAGTGGTGATTGAACATGAATTTAAAATATAGTAATCATGTTTTGTCTTCATTGATGAAAAATATCAATGTTTTGACTATTGGCCACTTACCCACAGTACTTCCGATCTTACCTTCCTGCTGCGACTTTCTCTCTCTGTCTTTTCCACATGTTCCCATTCCCAGCATCCTCATCCCAGTGGTCCTTCGGGGTCATTGCTGGATGTCATTTGTTAAGGATTTGAAGGCTTGATAACGTCAGTGTCCTTTGTCTTATCATTGTTTAGGAAATGGGCAGATGTTGGCAAATTGATACCCGCAGTGGATGAGTTTTCTTGGACCCTCTTTTGCTAGTTTTCTCCTCTTTGCTTCTGCTCTCCCTCTCCTTGTCTCTGTCTTGCTCCTCCCAGGGTAGAATGTTTCTTCTTACATCTGATGGTTACAAAGAATGGATATTGCTTAATGGAATTTATTTTAGAGAATATAAGATTTAAGGAAAACATATGAGCTGCAACTATCTGAGGTGTCACCATGTGGAAGAGAAGACCTTTTTCTTTGTGACCCCAAACAATTAAATTGGGGCAGTAGTTGGGAATTCAAGAAAGATTCAGTCCCAGAGGAAAGAAAAACTCTCACTTATGGTTATTAAAGAGTGAGGTACCTTGTAGTGACCCCTTGGCAGATATGTCAGAACTGGATTCGGACATTGGTTGGTTTTGAGGTTCATTCTTCTGTGACAAGTTGTAATGAAGTAAAAGAAAATCCAGGTGACATCTTATGGTTAGATAACATCCTGACAGGGTAGGAGAAGGCCTTTTCTTTGATATTTACTTTCCTCTCATGCACCCAAGTATAACTCACTCCTGGAAACTGTACTCCGAGTCTTTGACTGTTGTGTGCTGCCTTTGTCCTGATATCTTTAGCCCCTATACACTGTGTTGTCATTTCCTGTCAAAGAACCCATTCTGTCTCCTGACACTGGCTAACTCCTCTTATCCATGGGATCTTTGTATCCATAACCTCTGTTCTGGCCTGTCAAATCACCATCTTGTTTAGGGCTCAGCTCATTTGTATGCGACTCAGTTGAGGAGTTGATGTGTGAACTAGTCCTTCCCAGTTCCTGTGATTCCCAGAATCTATGTCTCTTTCCTTATATGGTTTGAGTGGGGGGATCACAGTATTTTCCTTGACTGGATAGTGGATCTCACTGTGGGGATGGATCATGGAATAATTTTACCACCATGTCACTGCTTGGTCTTTTCTCTTCCATTTTTCCTTCCTAGATCATTAGATTCACAACAGTCTCAGGAAATGCATTTTGACCTTCCTGGCTTAACTACACCTGTCCTAACTTGCTTTGCTTGTTTTTTCCTTCTTGCTTTGTTCTCCTTTCCCCCAATACAATTATTCTTTTTTTTTTGTCCCCACCGAGCAATGCTTTGCTCCACCACAGACTCTCAGATCATAGGAGGATGGCCAATCCCTGTTTGTGTCCATGACATTCCTATGTGTTTTATTGATAAATTACTCCTTATAGGAGAACTGATATATTTTTAATGAGGCCTTTGAAAATAATGGTTTTCTTTCACTATTAGAAAAAAATAAGTTTTATGGATTTTTCACTTTGAAAAATATTTTACTACATAGAATCTACACTTCATCACTTCATTGTTTTTAAAGAAACAGAACTAGAGAGGAAAGGAAAGTGGGATAAAACAATTAAGTCCATCCATTCTCTCTCAAGTGATCTGCACTTAGCCTTACCTGTCCAGAGAAAAGCTGGTTTGTGTACCCAACAGGAGGAGTGAAGAACCAGCCGTGCCAGACACCGCAGCTAAGCTGGTTTCAGCCCTCACCCACGCCATCTCATGGGAGCAGTCTTTTTCTGTCGGTTATGGTCTATTCTCCTTGCTAAGCCTTTTGTCTCCTGGACCAAGATCCTTAACCTTTGTCACATCACTGACTTGGAGTTTCTGCTTGACCACCTGGCAGAGGTGGCCCCAGCTCTAGAATACCTTAGCCTGCTGGGTAACATGGCATGTCCCAATGAACTGGTCAGCTTGGACAAGGACGAGGAAGACTACAAGAGATACAGGTGGGTATCTAGAGGTCTGAGCATGGTGAAAGAAGGAAAAAGTAGCACCTTTGGGGGAATAGTATACTACTGGGTGCATAGCAAATGTTTGGTAAATATCAGTGGATTCCTCATGATAATGTTAAACTTTTACCATTGTGTAACCTATTGCCATTGTTTACTTTTATTGAGGTCACAGGAGCCAAAAAACATGCAAAGCTGTTGGATGGTCTAAGTCAGGGGTTGACAAACTTTTTTGTGAGGGGATGGAGGTCACATGGTTCCTGTTGTAACTATTCAGCCCGACTGTCATAGTGCAGAAGTAGCCGTAGACAATTTGTAAATGAGTGGGCATGGCTATGTTCTAACAAAATTTTATTAAAAACAAACAGATAGACAGATAGGCCAGATTTGACTTTACTAACTGGGAGGAACCGTATCATCCAAATTCTAGCCTAATTATCCTTCTTTTCTTGACTAATTAAGAATATCATACCACTAAGAGAGCCAAGGATGCCATAAAATACACTGACTATAACATGTTTTCAAATGATAACTAGGAAACTCAGTTGACCAAAGGATGGAAATGGGAAAAATCTATCAACATTTCATATGACAAAGACTTATTTACCTCTAGGCCTTTTCCTTCTCCTTCTATTAAAGTGCCAGTTAATAATGACCACACCTTTGTGACAGCAGGGATGGACTTGGAGAGCATTATGCTAAGTGAAATAAGCCAGTTAGTAGAGTCAAATCTGACCTATGCTCTGTGTTGGAAGGTATTCCTGTGGTCTGCTTCAGGGTCATGTTTGGAGAGAAAGCACTGACATTTAGGGAGCTAATATAAAATCTCAAGAGGAAGTCCCACAAGGCCCACGACTTTGTTGCATAAAGCAGTACCTCAGTGTCCACCGACCACGTACTGTGATGGGCTCCAAGTAGAAATGCTTTTCTTCCTCTTCTCTACTTCTAAACCATCTTCTTTCAAACACTGATCCAACGCACCTCTGTTAGGGAGTCTTCTCGATCTTACCAATTTCATCAACTCGTTTTGTTTTCCTTCTTTGTTTTGAATTCTGCCTGCTCTCATTCTTGACTGCTGTTGGTAAGTACTTTTAATGATCTCTTCTTCTGTGTCGTCTTTCTCCATTATGATACATGCTCTCCTTAAAACTCCACTTGAGTCAGTGTGGGCATGAGAAAGGGAGAAAGGAGGGACTACAAAGCAGGGTAAGGCTACTGGAAAAGAATTTCGGAAGGATTGGGGAAAGAGGATAACAAATTGAGAGGAATTTGTTCTATTGAGACTCATAAAAATCTGTGGTGAACCATCAAGGAATATAGTCAGGGGCATTTATTTTGTATAAAAGCAAAACTGAGAGAAATACTAAAGACTATTGAACGTAGTATGTTTAAAAAATATACACACTTACGTACAAGTAAAGCTACCTCAGGAATTCAGTTATATTTCTTCACTGAAATAATTTAACTTTAACTTCATTTTCTAGGTTACTTGATTAAGTTTTTAGGAATCATTGACTGCTTGCTTTTAAACTCTCTTAGAATAAAGCTCTGATCCTACTTTAAAAACTTTTTTGACTTTAGAGAGAACGAAAGGGAGAGGGAGAGAGAAATAGAAATATCAATGAGAGAAAACATTGACTGGCCGCCTCCTGCATGCCCCCCACTAGGGATTTGGCCCACAATCTGGGCATGTGCCCTGACCAGGAATCACACCGGCAACCTCTTGGTGCATGGGTCGATGCTCAACCACTGAGCCACACTGGCCGGGCTCTAACCCTACTTTTTAAAAAATGTGTTAAATCTTTCTTCATCATGAAGATTTTAATTTGAGATGTGATAGTGTTAATCTGGATGTGAGTTCTATTAGGAGAAATATGGTTAATGTCCAGCAGGTGAGTAGTTACAAATTTCTAAATCAACCCTTTACGTTGCTTAGTCACATAGAACTTAATTTGCTTCTTCAACACTCTTATCAACTCCAAAGCATTAACAGCCTGATTTCAGGTATGAAGGGATGACTCAAAACATATTATATCTTCTTACAGCAACTTATTTATACGTCTTGGAAAGGTCAAGTAAGTCCAAGAAAGTTTTCTCAATCCACATTTTTAGTAAACCAAGCATTATTTGGGAGATTCTCAGTTGTTTTCCGTTTTTCTTTTGCTTTCTGTGTTTAATTCTTTAAAATAGCCCAATAAATGTAATATAGGTACATGTATGTACATACGTGTGGTGTGTGCACACACATTCACACACATGTTCATTCATTCATTCATTTATAGATCTGAATGTGGGTCAAACTGCAGGCATATTTCTTTTATAATGAGAGAAGTGGAGTGAGCACAGTTCCTAATCCCATCTTATTTTATTCAGTCTCAAATACAGAGAGGGTTTTATGAGGTTGTGAAAGAAAAAGAAAAGCTAATACTATTTGTTGTTGTTGTTATTGTGACTGGTCGCATTGGTAAAAATACTAAGACCTAATGTTTAAGGGGTCAAATCAGATGATCTGATGGAGTCCAGTTTGCCAGTGGACTTTTAAACTGGAGAGTCCAGTCCAGATCAGTGACCCTTAACCAAGGTTATACTTCTGAATCATCCAAGGCATCTTGATATATTTGGTGGCAAATATAACAAAATAGTCAGCAGGTGAGTCTGATGCTCAATTAAGAACTATTGGACCAAGTCGTATTTAAAATTCCTGTTGGTGTTAACATTCTGAGATACTCTGCTCCCAAGCAGTTCCAGTTCTTCCTTACCATCTCATACTATTTTATCTTCTAGATCTCACACTGCTTCATGTATTTTGCCATTCAGAGAATGGCTTCCAGTAGGTAAGGGCTGTCTTCTTGCCCTTTGAAGCCTCTTTAATACCTAAAGTAGGTATTACTACCTAAAGCAGGCCATGGAATAGGGGCTTGGTAATTTTTCTGGCTTGAAATTACCCTTCCTCTCATGAGCTGGGTACTTATAGACAGGTGCATGGCACTTCGGGCCCCTCAGATGCCCACTGCCTATTTGGAATCAGATCCTAATAGATATTGGCAAACACGGTGAACAAGCAAGAGACTCAATCCAAGAGCTGGTGGTTGGGGCTTGGCTCCTTAGGGAGGCTTTGATTCCAGTAGAGCGATCCATCTCATGGGCTGGGCTGGGCACCCTCCACGCCTCTCCTTCCCACTCCAGGTCTGTTCCCTGGAAGTCGTGGAAGGATGGGGCTGGGAAGGCTGTTTGTTAGCTGCACACATGGCAAAGTTGCCATGAGGAGCATGGTTCTCGAGGCTGCACACAACTTAAAGCACACCTAGTCAGTTATCTTAGAAAATTCAGACGCGACCTGCAATGATGGCAGAGTGCCCACACGCGGAGAGAAATGGGAATCGAGAGCAGCGGTGGATACGTGTGCCCTTGCAGTTCCACGTTCACTGGATGCCACCTGGCTGCTGCATGGGCAAGCAGGTCCATTCCGTAATAATTCTAAATGTGTTATTCATCTTATTTTTTAAAATAGGTTTTAATTTTTTAGAGAGAGAAGAAGGGAGAGAGAGAGAAACATCTGTGTGAGAGAGAAACGTCGATCGGCTGCCTCCCGAGAATCGAATCGGGACCTCTCAGGCCACGGCCAACGCTCAGTCCACTGAGCCACACCAGCCGGGCTTATTTCTAATTTCTAATTTGACGTGCATTCTCACACTTGCACTTGGATGGGATAATGTGTGTAGGACCCCGCTCTGCCCTGTAATAAGAGAAGCAGCCCACTCCGCTCATCCTGGAATGTGTGCTTCATGGATCCCTGAGAAATTTTAGGATTTCTCAACAAGACTTCTGAGCCCAGAGTTCCTGTGGCATCTGGGCTTCCACTGCGCAATGTAAACACCTTTTTTTCTCTCTTGGTAAACTATCTTCCTGCCCCTTCATTCATAAAGCATGAGGTCTGCCTGCCTTCTCGCTCTTACCCAGAGACTAATACTAGGGCCCCTATGTAAATTTATGTGACATTTTCACTAGAAAATTGCTTAAAAATGAATGATATTTCTACGGTTTACTGTTTTTCACTTTAAGTACGTTTTCTGACAATATGTCTTCTATTAATCATTTAAGCAATAGTGGGAGCCTTAAAGGAGTGTATTCAGAGGCAAGAACCCATGGCTCATTTAGTGCTGTCTAAAAAAATGTCTTATTGATTGGCATCCTCTGTGGGGATGTGATGTAATATTTATAATATGTCACCCTGCCATACATCAAAATAGGTATGTCTGTTGTTTCATTTCCATGGGAGACGTTGATTTCAGAGAGGCCTGCCCAGATTTAGGTCACGTGTGGCCATCGTCTGGACCAGAAATGGGAAGGGACCAGATTCATGGAGTTGCTGGAAATGGCAGATGCTTTGGTGTCTGCAGATTTTTTCCTCCCCTCCCCCCACACCATCCCTTCTCCTTCCTCACGTATCCCTGTGCACCAGCTTAGATTTTCTTGGCACACATCTCCACAGTAAAATGGGCTCATTAAATCTGTACGTGAGCATGAACATATTCCCAAGTCATTGAGCAGTGCCCTGGTCCTGCTGGGGCAGGAGCGAAGCCATGCCTAGGGTTTCTCTTTGCCATTCATCATAGACCATGGCTGAGCACTGTCCACTGCCATGTTATTACAGGAGCTAAACCTGCCCATGCTTCGCCCTGTGCGCACACTGTGCTATTTGGGGATGAATGTTGAATGGAGGCGAACGTGATAGCCAGCAGCTTTGGGATTTGAGCAGGAAGAGTGGGTGAGGCGGCGCTGGGCTTGGGAGACCACCATTGTACTAAGAACCCACTTTGGGCCTCCTGTGCACTTCAACACTGGCCAGAAAATGAATCAAGGATGGACACTGGGGTGCCCAGGATGCTCTGTTCCCTGTCTTCCTTTGCAATTATTTTCTTTCTTCTTACTGCAGGAAAGTCAACAGTACACAAGTGATAACTTCAGTTGTCCCATAAGGGAGTTGGCTCAGGGCTCTCAGCCCTACTTCTGCTCTAAGCCCTTGTCATTCATTCTTTCCTGCCACTGCAGTCTTGGTGCGCCTCGCCTTCCTCGCTCCTCCCCAGTAGGTCCCTCTGTATTCCTTACAAGGTTCAATTATTTAAACCGTGACACCCTTTCTTTGTTCCCTGAAGGAAGCAGCCCTGGAGCCTGCCCAGTGTCTGCGGCACTCAGCCGAGGGAAGGCGGGAGGGACCTTCGCCGTCTGTTGGCCATCCTGGGCTACCACCACTCCCCAGCCGAAAGGAGCTGTAAGACTTGTGGCTTACACAACCCAGCTAGCATTCTCCAGCTAATCTACAGTCTGGGCTTTGAAGATCACAAGAAAGCAAAGGTCACGACCCAGAGATCAAAGTGACAGAAACCCACAGAGTAATTGCTGGTTACCCTCTGTAGAGGGCCTTGTCTATCCTGTGGGTGTATTGTGTGCACGGCCACTTCAAACATGCTGCCCAAGTCAGCTTGCCTTTGCCAGTTGGCAGGCACTCACGAGCTGTAGGTGAGCTCACCTCGGCTCATTAGAGTGAGGTCATTGTCATCTCTCTGAGCCTCTGGAGTTATTCCACGCAGTGTTTTTCATTACTCTTTGGTCTTTATTGACTTTTTCTCACAGTCCTCTTTTACCTGGAGGTGTGAGGGGGCGGTTATATGAGGAAACTGGAGAAATAAGAACAGCGGATATGGATGGATTTGTTGTAAATTAACTTTGAGGCACATAGGAGTCAAGCAAGCTGAAGCATAAAAGAGGCTTAGGCATCTTCAGATCGTTCCCTTCATTGCACAGATGGGGAAACTGAGGCTCGGGAAGGTGATAGACTGAACCAAGATATTCCCAGAGCCTGGGATTTCCTCTGACCTGGTAGTCCCCAAGCCTTTTGTTATGAAGAGCTCCGCTTTTTAAAATTTTCTTCCCCATGCTTTAAAGATTTGCCTCTTAAATAAACTTTATTTAAGCCATTGCTAACTTTTTAAAATTAGTCAGACACATTTAGCTGTTGATCCGTGCTTTTGATCAGCATCAGGTAACCAGGATTACCCAACTGGACTGATGTAATCCAGTCGACAGCAAAGAAGCTTGATATTTTGTTGGCGTGTTCACTCGATTCTTTTAAGCTTTGTGAAAGGTTGAGAACAGTTCGTGGGTCACCTGTTGCCTTCAGGGGTCCCCAGGAGGGCCTCGGCAGCTTGCACCATCTTTGCCACCGTCCCCCCAGCATGGGAGCAGTAGGCAACAAGAACTAACGGGAAGAAGGATAGGATGCCATAAATGGAAGGAAGTAGGAAAAAACTTCAGTGACCCCCCCCCCATCCAGTTCCCTTAGAACTTAGAGACTTGGTGTGTCTGAGTAGAGTGTCCTCGGAGGGAGAAGTCCATGGTGGTGCGGTGTTCGGGGCAGCGGTTCTGAGCAGGAGGGGAGAGCATCCTCCTCTCCCTTTGAAATCTAGGTGGAAAATGCCAGAGCTTTAATATTTGGTGGAGAAATTTTATTTTGGAGTAAAAAATAAACAACAAAAGCCTTTCCACTGTTCCTTGTGTCCCCCTACCTGTTTGGGGTGTCTCCTTAGAGCAGCCCTTTAAGAAAATGGGGCAAAACTGAAAAGCTCTGTGCAGGGGGTCTCACCTTTAGACAATCTGTTTGCAGACAGACACAAATAGGTGTTTAAACACCTTCCTCCCCAGGATCCCTGGTCTCCTCTCCATAACCTCACCGTCCACATCACGCAAGTGTGGCCGGACTCCCGTCCCCCAGCCGCCTTGGGAGGGTCAGGGAAATTGGAGTTGCCCTTTGGAGCTAGAGACGGGAGACTTAGAACTTAGATGGATCTCTTTTCATTAAGCAGTGTCCTGGCTTAACAAGCAGTTTTATAAATCTGAAGCTGTCTCTGGGTGTCATAGGATTTATAGACGGGGGTTTCTGCCATAAAGTGGTTTATGATGGCTGCCTTCTATGTTATCAGTAACTGTCTCTTCCTTCAACCATTGCTGTTTGATAATAGCCTTAAAACACCCAGAATTACTTACCTGCAAGGCCCATTCCCGATAGCCCCTGTTGACAGTCTGAATAAGTTTACTGCCCTTTTGTTGTACTTTACCTTCAAAACAAACTGATTGAACCATCAATAGCTCTGTGGAAGCTGACAGAGGCATGTCATGTGGACGAGCCCCTGTGATCACAGGTTATCTGGGGGAGTTAACCTTCCCGCATTGTTAACTGAAATGTTTTATGTACTATGCAA
This sequence comes from Molossus molossus, assembly GCF_014108415.1. Classification (NCBI taxonomy): domain Eukaryota; kingdom Metazoa; phylum Chordata; class Mammalia; order Chiroptera; family Molossidae; genus Molossus; species Molossus molossus. Next base: position 56,931,777 of record NW_023425352.1, read on the forward strand.
CTTTAGGATACGGCTGTGATAACCTCAGTAACTAAGTCATACATCACAGTAAAGAGATTTTGGTGCAACAAATAACCCGGGATTAAATTTACAAGGGTGGAATTGATATTGTAAAAGCCTCATTCTGTGGCTCCGGGAACCCTCTCGTATTTTTATGGCAAGCTTGTATTATACTCAGGATTGAAGCTGCAGCTTTTGACACCCTGACATGACCCAGAACAAAGGGAAATAGATCTCTCGAGACTGGGACGGGACAGGCAGGCAGAAAGCCCACTGACTTATCACTTGGCAGTAATGTTTGGAACCCATTCCAAACCGCCAAGGGGCAGGGAGAGCTCATAGATGCGGCTGCTGTCGTGTTCTCTGTGTGGCAGACACGTGCCAGGGCAGGCCGCTCGCAGCCTTGGGAAGGAGACTCTTCACTACCTTACCACCCCCATAATTCCCAAACTACTCTTTTTCATGGTGGTGTTTTCACTTGGCCGGCGGCTCTCAGCAGGCCAGCAGCATCAGCCTCACGTGGGAACTTACTAGAAATGTAAATTCCAGGCCCCATTCCGGATGTAGTGAATGGGAAACTCTAGCAGTTGGGCTCTCCCATCTGTCTTTCAACAAACCACCCAGGGGTGCCGACGCTCACCCAAGTTTGAGAACCGCTGCATTAGCATAGACGTTCCTTGAGAGCAGGGCCCTGGTCTGATCCGTGCACACCCTCTGAGCCCCTGGCGCAGCTCCCGGCGGGTGGTGGCTGCTCAGTCCTTATTTGCTGAGGGAGTAAGTGTCTGTGTGAGTAAGTGGAAGACGATATCTCTGAGGCAGGGACTTTGGACCCTAGGGAAGTCTCAGAGCCAGGATTTGGGGAGGGCTTTCTGAGTGCCCCTCAAATCTCCAAGCAGCAGCCACCTGGAAACCCCCGGCTGGCCATCAGGATGGGAGCCAAGTCACCCCTAGTATCAGGGTGATGGCAGCCTGTTGTAGGGACTGTTTCTCTGATTATTCGAGAAGAGTGCCGAGAAAACAGCAGCTCTTTGTCACCTACAGTCTTTAACTAGCTTAAAGCCAGCACCTCTCTCTCTCTCATTTCAGGGCTGCGATCCAAAGTGGGGCGAAATGACAACGTGCTGTCTGTTGTCATCCTGGCTCCTGCCAGCCCTGTGAAGACATCTTTCATTCCGTCATTAAACACTGGCTGATTTTCTAACACTGATGTTTTCTTCACCTGCATATTCATCTTTCCCACCCTACACTTAGTGGGTGTCTTTCCTCCTGCGAGCGTCGCTCCTGACACATTGTTTCCGTCGGTGCATGTCTTCCTTAGAAAGGCTCTGTTGTCATCGAGACTTTGCTGCTACAAGCAGAAGACGGAAGTTTTCTGTGACATCGGCTGAGGCCAGCGGGAGTTCTGCTGGGGGACAGAGAGGCCATTTGGGTTCTTTGTGGAAATATCCTGATTCTGGAAAAGGTCAGGGGGCATTTGGAGAGGGAAAGGGAGGCTCAGGGAGAAATAGGGGAAAAGGCACTAGATTGAGGCCAGCGAGGAAGCAGGAGGCAGGTAGTGAAATTTCCGGGACCTCAGATGTTGGAGGGTCCAGCTCTGGGGAGGAAAAGTGTATCTCCAAAGAATTTTAGAGTATTTCCACTTGAAAAGATGACTAATGTGAAGGTTGTGGCTGGAGGTCTCTAAGTTGCCTCTGGTGTTCGAGTCTCCCACCTGGACTCACGGAGGTCACATGTGATGCGAGGTGTGCCGGTGAATGTGGGGCTGGCCTGGGGGCCCGGGGCTCCCCCGAGAATGGAGGTGCCCTGCTCACCCTGAGAAACATTTGCACTGAGAAGAAGCCAATGTTTGGGGTTGCTTTAGGGTTTATCTCATTGAAGCCTGCTTGAAACTTTCTGCTCCTCCTCACCCTCCTTCAGCTATTAGTTTTTAGTTATTCAGTGAGTAATATTAGGTCCCTTTTTCTGTGTTGCCAAAACTTCTGCAGTCTCGGTACTTAGCGATGCTGATTCCTGGTTTCTCTGTGCCAATTTATCATCCGCATTACACCGAGAACTCCTTTAAGTGAAGGGACCATGTTGTCATCAACTCTGTACACCTAGAACCTGGCACATAGTTGGTGCTCAAGAAATATTTGCACAACAGAAATGAACAGCTATTTTACTGAATTAATTCTAATGCTACTTCCCAACGTGGCCTGAGGGTGAGCAAAAAATAAATAAATAAAAATGTGTTCCTGCCTTCAAGAAGCTGATAGTGGAGGTGAGGACCTCAGCGGAACTGAATTCCTGAACAGCAGACAACTCGCTGGGTCTTTGAGGTGGTCGCCTCCCTGAGTGTCTCTGCCCGTTGTCTTCCAGATGCTTCGTTCTGCACAAGCTGCCCAATCTAAAGTTTTTGGATGCCCGAAAAGTAACCAGGCAAGAACGAGAGGAAGCTTTGGTCAGAGGGGCGTTCATGAAGGTGGTGAAGCCCAAGGTAAGCTGCCTTCTTCACGGTCTCCTCAACGCTCGTGTCTCACCGCACGGGAACCCGCGGAGCACGGAGGGCGTGCTCCTGTGTGTGCAGAATGCGGGAGGGTCTCACGCCACGTTTCCGCCCATGCGTACTGTTTGCCAAGCAAGAAGTAAGACTGGGTACAACCTGAGTCTTCACCGTCTAAGATGACTTATTTGTAAGGTGAGTTCACCCAGGTGACGGATAAGGCAGCACCATGCATAGCCCAGTGGTGATGTCGCAGGGGCAGGTGGCATTTCGGGCCTGAAGCGGACACAGGAGAAAGAGGAAAACACTGGGCATCTCCTCTCACTCAGGTGGTTAGGGTCCCTCCAGCACCTCATGGGAGGGCCTTCTCTCCTGGGACCCGATGGGAGCCACAGGCGGGGGATTTTCTTGAGTCCACAGGTGAGAAGCCAGCAGCTCTCAGAGATCTTGGTAGTGGGAAGGTGACTTTTTCTGGCACTGTGACCTGAGACTGGGATGTGCTCCCTCCATGTAGCTCTCTAGAGTTCATGGGCATGATGTTTGATGACCTGTCCAGCTGAGTCTGCCCCGAGGCCGTGGCAGTGACCATGGTGTCATCTTAATCACAGCATGGATGAGGCAGGGGGGCTTTGCTCCGGGCATAAGGGAGTTCTTAAGGACATGGAAAACTCTTACTAGAAGGGGTTGGGAGTCCTTCAGTGAAGCCCAGGGTGGGGAGTGGACTTGGTGACACTTGAGGACGCCTGTGGAGATCCGTCCCTGTCCTGGGGCTCTGTGGTGTGACATCGTCGTTTCCTATGGGACCCCAGCTGGTGTGTTGAGGACACTGGTCCAGACATCCTGGAGGTCTGGTTTTCCCTCACGTACTGGCCCACAGCACTCTGCACATGCATTGGATGACTGAGAGGGAAAGAGAAAGACCAAACAGAACCCAACAGAAACAGAAACCCCTCCACCAAGTGGCCCAGCTGGGCAGCAGACCTCAGGCCCCTTTCCTTCCCTGAATCCACGCGCGGCGACTTATTCCCGTTACGCCGAGTGCAGTTGCTGGCGGTTGTGGAAATACACGGTGCAGGGGGCATAATCCTGGCAGGTGAGTGTGTTGGCACCTGTTTCAGCGTGTGGGAAATTAACTGAGTGACCCGTCCCGTAGTTATGAAAGTGTTAACAGTTTTCTCATCGCGGCAGATCTGACATATTGCTCATGGCTGCCCTCTGCTATTTCAGCTTTTGTAATTTTGTCCAAATGAAATCATTTATTTCTTGGCCTCCTTTTTTCTTTCCTTTCTTCCTTTTCTTTTTTTAAAGATTCCAGAGACATTTCCATCACCAAACCAAAGAAAGTACAACACAGAGGCTGTTCATACTGTGTGGGCTCGCCCCCCGCATTTCTTGCCCTCATGCACCCAGGCACTTGACAGACTGGATCAGTACTTCACTGTCACTGTCTCCGACATGAGCAGCTCTGTGTGGTCACTGGAAATCTGAAGGGGCAGCGTACTGGGGCACTGCACGTGTGCCCACCCCTGTTCTTAGGTGCTTCACGTACAGATCTGAGGGGCCTCACATGCCCCTGGAATGTAGACGGAAGGGGGCAGTGGCTTATTCTACAGGGAAACTCAGGCCTAGAGACGTTGATTGGCTGCCAAGGCCCCGGCTAGTCATTGCTGGCGCTGTCCCTGTGTCCGGCCACAGCGCCACGTCCTCCACTGCTGTCTTAGCCCGGGAGCACGCGCCCCACGTTTTCCCGGAGGCCGACCTGAAGGCAGCGGGGGAGCAGGGCTGTCCTGTCAGAGGGAGCGGGCAGAGGTGGTGGGGAGGGGCGGCCTTTGAAAGCAAATGGGAATGGCTCTTTAAATCCTGTAATAGCTGGTTCTCCGAGTCATTAGCAACTTAAGCAGAAATGCTCTTCAAAGCTCCAAATTAGTTTCTAATCAATTATAGAATTAGCTCATGTTTGTGTGATTGACTCTAACATCTTTACTAACTGTATTAAGCTTTAAGATCTCCATGAGTTATTTGAGGAGAAGCAGAGGCACGTGACGAGGTGTGGGGACCTTCGACGGTTCTCTTTTCACAGCCACATGATTTCCAGACTGGACTGGGCTTGAGTGATCGCCTGCTCGAGAGCTCACTTAGCGAGTGAAGAACTGGGAGACGATCAAGTCTTCCTAGGCCCCCAGAGTCCCAGAGGCAGACTGGGACCAGAACCCAGGGATGCGGGCTTCCAGCTAAGAGTTCTGTGTACGCAGCGTCCTGCGCAGGCACCGGAGGGTTTCCCTGGGACCCTGGTCTCCTAGCAAACTGCATGCCTCTCTTCAGTGGCAGGCTGCCCCTTCGTCTGTCTTCAGAGATCCTTTCTGGTGCTTTCCTAGCAGATAGAGAAAGGTCAGATGAGCTCCTTGCTGAATTGATAAATTGATGTTAAAAAGGCTGGTTCTCACCTGCTCCCAGTATATACAGACATGTGTTTGTTCCTATGCAGGTGTGTGTATATGCTTTCCGTCTCTGTGTATATATACATATGTATGCTCCGGGAGGTATGTGTACGCCTGGATTCGGCTCCTAAGTGGAGAGCAATTTCCTCCCTGTGAATTGCCGATGCTGAGCTGAGCACACTGGGTGAAGACCTATTTTTCATAACGGCGTCAGAATCTCAAGTTGGCTTCTGTCCTTTCCAAGGCAGCGTGGCCTGTGTGCTTATTCAGCAGAAGGCTCTGATGGGTGATCAAGGGGCCGTGATTTGGGGAGCTGTTTTCATTTTATTCCTGACATAAAGTATTTGGGAGAATGGAAGCACCTCTGCAGTCACAGCCCTTGCCTGGAGGCAGGGGACGGCAACGTGGGTTCCTGGCTGACGCTGGTGCAGAATCATCCAGGATCTGATAAACCCGGCGTCCCGGAGGCTGGACGTGCTACCTGCAGGCCCTGGCGCTTGAGTGCGAGTTCTCTCTCGCTTTCTCTCACGATCACACAGTTCTCCTTCATCGCCGCCTTTTGGCTTTTGTTTTTAAAAGCTGCCTTCTGTCTGAGCTCTGATTGTTCTACAGAAAGATGCTGTCATTCATTAGGGAGTGATAGCTAATGCTATAATGGGCTCTTCTAGACGTGAGTGTGTGTGTGTGTGTGTGTGTGTGTGTTGTTAGTTAATGGATTTACAACAGCTAGGCTTTGCTCATTTCCCAGAATTATAAAGAAAATATGTATCTTTGTCAAATATTGGCCATTGAATGATGCCATTGTCCATGCAGAGAGCACCAAGCTAGGTGCAGAGAAGGCTGAGGCCCCCCAAAGAAAGGCTTCTGTAATAACCAGACTGTGACCCCCCTCGCTGCACAGGGAACAGATCAAAGCGGCACAGAGGCCTGTCCAGGAGCGTGTGCGTGGCGGACACGCCAGCCCTGCACATCAGAGAGACGGTTCAAGAATCCGACAGTCAGAATTGCTTAATTATGTCCTGGCTTTGTAATTATTCGTCCCTTTTCTGGCAACAAGCACACTTGTCATTTCTTTGACATAATTATTTAAAGCTGAGCCTTCTTGTTTACAGGCACGTATACGAAGTTGGCTACCAACTATTTAATCTTCAGAACCTTACAGAAGCGAGGGGAGAGGCACTGTAGGGGCAGGCCGAGAATCACAGCCTCCGTCAGAAAGTGTTTTAACATGTATTTTTGCCTGTGATCACGGCCATGCTCTTGTAGGTAAGATATGGAAATAGGTGTGCTCAGGAGGGCAAATGGGTCCTTGAAAATCCGTCAGTGTGTCTTTATGCAGGCCCAGGTTTCCTATCGTGTAGTTTGTGTAGTTTTTCATAGTTTGCATATTTGTGTGTGTGTGTCTTTGGGTGTTTGGGGCTATAGTGAGTGTGTGTGTGTGTGTGATTGAGAGGAAGGGAGTGGGAGAGAAGCATGAGGCATTCCAGGAAGACACTTCTGAATATCTGTCCCTTTCGTAAATCTTTTCTCTTCTCCTTGAACTGAAAGTTATTTGGGTCCGAGGACCACCTACTTCCATGACTACACTATATAGTCCTGCTCTTGACACTTGGCGTCGGACCCTGGGTGACTTTAGTTTTTGCCATCGGCGTTCATGTTTTTGGGTTTCCACAAACAGGCAACCTAGCATAAAGAGGGGATGGAAGCATCGGGAAGCCAGGCCTCCCCGGGCTGCTGGCTCCATGGGGGCAGGAGCATGGTTTCCTCTCGCTCCTCCGGTGCCTGGTCCGGAGCAGACGCAGCCCGCGCTTCTGAAAGGAATGAACTCTGAGCGGAACGCACGAGCAAATCCCTCGTGAGAGGTGGTCCATGTTTCTTGTTGCCTCAATGTGGTTCTCTGGGAACCAGAAAGGGACCTATGCCTCAAGGAAATGTAATCATTTGAATCTGTGTGGTGGCAGAAAAGAGAGATTCTGGGTCGCATGTTTGTTTTTCCAAAGGATTTACCTGGCATTTCTTACGATGGCAAAACCTCCGGCTGCCGAGACGGCGAGGCCTCGGCTCCTGTGTCGGGCGGCATTGCCGGGGCGGGGAGCGGTCTGAGCGGCGTCTGCTGTCACTGCTCACGCAGAGTCCACCTGCTCAGATAGGGCTGGGGTGGTTAGGGTTAGGGTTAGACCTCAGAAAACATGTTGGGGTGCTCCATAGGTCTGTGCACAGTTCCAATGAGATTTTCCTTCTCTTAGTTGTTATGGTATTTTTTTTTTTTACCATAAAGGAGCACAACCCAATGGCCTGTTTGGTTCACTGAGTCCTCACCGAGTTCCTTACCAAATGCCCCCTGTCCTGAGCTACAGTTTATATGTCATCTCTCCTCGCAGCCTCATCCAGCCCAAGTGCAAGCCCCTAAAAGGTTATCAGGAAATATCTCTAAGTTGATGCAATTACTAACATTTACTCTTATACTTACTATTCTAAGAATATATATTTTGCATGAAGCCAGGTACTCCGTAAATAAATATTGTCACAAACAAACAAGGCGCATAATACAGCTTGCTCGACAGCACGCCGGTGCCCGCCGACAGCTCCGCTGTGCAGACGTCCCGAGCTGGGCAGACGTCCCAAGGAAAGCTACCAACGCCACTCACCTTCCGTTACCTCTGACTTCCTGGGAATGTTATGTTTTACAGTTCGTTTTTCTCTTTTTACACGAATGTTTCTTGTCTAAAGACATATTCAGATTCTATTTTCAGTTACTTTATAGTAAATTTTGAAGGCAGGATATTTTTTAATAATTTCTTTTTTGGAAGATGCTTAGGCGGTGTGTTTAGAAACAATGCCAGGAGCCAGACATTTGCAGTTTGTTTGTTTTTCATCGTCCCTCCTGATTTCACAGTTTGCCTGTCATTTGAGGGGGAATCACGGAAGGGTTTTGTATTTCTCTATTTTTAGCAGCATGGCATCCTGTGTCTCCAGTAAGTGCTTTCAGGCTATTACCCTTCAGAGGTGATCTCGGTAGCTTTTCATTGCCTTGCCCGTGGACTTGTATTAAAGTTGTGTCTCCAGTGCTCTGACAAACCCCATGGACAGAGAACTGAAACCCACAGGAGAGAGAAGACCATCAAACAGTGGCAGCTGGTGCTGGTGGCAGCTCAGCACCACTCCCAGGAGTCCCCGGGGCCTGGCCAAGCGCAGAGCACACAGTGGGTCTCGCTGTCTATCAAGCCCAATGCGCGTGAGACTCTGGTGTCTGTTGGTCCCATCAGCTTTTGTTGCGTCCCAGTGGCCCAGCTCCGCACTCCACCCCTTTTTGACCTACAACATGCTCACTTTTGTCCAAGGATATTTGGACAGATACATGCCCAGGGGATCATGGATGGAAGAGGCACTTTTGAGGAAATTAGATAAGTCTTCCTAAATACTTCCTAGATACTCTGGAATCTGTAAATGGGAAGAGGTATGGTAGATGCCATAGTTGTCTAAGATCATTCCTTTCTCCCTGCCCTTGCCAAGGCTCCCCTCTAAGGGGGGAGTACACATCCCATCCCACTGCCTTCAGCCTTGGCAGAGACGCTCTGGCCAACGGGCCATGCAGGGAGCGACAGCGTGCTCGTTCCGGGCAAGGCCAGAGGTGCCATGTGCTCTCACTCACTCCTGCATGTTGGCCATTTGCTGTGAAACAACAGGAGGCTCCCACTGGGCAGACCTGAACCTGACCCGAAGTCTGAGGGTGACACAGAACCAGCAGGGCCCACCGAGGCCTCTGCACAAGCAATGAAGGCTTGCTGTAGGCCACTGCGAGTTTGAGGAGCAGTGTCCCACAGAAACCGAAGACAGAGGCCACCATCCACATGTCCTGCTCTCCGGCCCTTCCTGGCCACTTGCTCCAGAGCTCTTAACTGGGATACAACTTGGGTTTTAGTGACGTTGGTGGCAGTTTGGAGTGTCACAGCATCAACTTTGTAGGCTTTCTGAATGCTTCACTAATTGGGATGGGAAGGCCACCCTCAGAGGTGCGGGCTGCCACGTGGTGCATTGTTACACATACTGAAACTTTCCTGATGTGAGTAAAAACAGCTAGCATGAATTAAATGTCCACTGCATGCTGGATACTGTACACGCAACTTAACAATGTGATCTCCAAATTTCTCCTTAAACTTGAATCTACAGAGGAGGGAACTGATGATCGGAGAACTTATGTCACCTAAAATTACAGAGCAATGTGGGGTCTGACTCCTCCTCAGGTCTTCCTGGGCCTCAGACTCTGCTGTTTCCCCCAAAGCCTCACACCGCATTAACTGGGTGTGGCAAAGTGGCGGGAGGCCGGAGGACGGGGCGTGAAGACCAGGTCTCAGAAGGGAGCCACAGGTGGCTCTGTAATTGTCTGTTTTGACCTTGTCCTGTGATCACTCACTCCTCCAAACCCATTTTGGTGACATGCATGAGCTAGGCAGAGACTTGTAGGAACCAGGCTGAGAAGGGTCCTGTCTGTTCTGCAAAGTCTGTGATTTTATGTCAGGATAGAGAAGAAAGTTGGCAGGGTCTGAAGGGGGAGAGGAGTAAGGGCAGGTCTGCGTTGGGTCCCTGGGGGTCTGGGAGGGGGAGCAGAGTGCTCTGTGCACAGCAGGTGCTCGGGAAATCCATGCAGGGGCAGCTGCTGGCCTGAGGCTTTGAGGTCACACAGACAGTGGTGGTGCTCAGGTGGCCACAGGCCCCAGAGCTGGGGCTGAGAACCCGCTTTCCGGGACTGTGTGGTATCGAGCAGCTCAGATGCTGGATGCGAAGAAAGCTGATCAGAGACACAGCAGTAACTCCCCTGGGCATGGGCACAGGGCATTATAAAGAGTCCTTTGACATGTTCTTGCACAAAAGATCCTACGGAATCAGTTGCCTTTGTTTTAAGGAGTAAATTTAAGGCTTCTTAACTGGGCCCTGGAAAGTCTTCATTTATGTGATTGCTGGTAATGATTGAGATGGAGCCTTAATAGCCAATTATATGTGTAATCTGTCTACTTCCAACTTGACCTTTTCTTGATCCACTTTAGAAGATAGGTTTTGGTATTTTACTTTTGCAATTTAGTTTTTATTATTATTATTATTATTATTATTATTATTATTATTAGTTAAGCTTGAAAGGAAAGAGAAGAGGAGAGGAAAATAAAGATGCTTCTTTAAGAAAGTGGGTTCCCACAGAATAGAGTTGGAGTGCCGCTGGACAGTTACCCACGCTTATAGTTGATGTTCCCCCAAATTCCACATCCAGCTGCAGAGTGTGGCAGGGAGCTGCCCTTGGCAGGGGCACTGGTGAGCGTGTGCACCTTATGCCGCACGCTTCCCCACCTGCCCCTCCCCCCGCCGCCTCTGCTCTGCGCCTGCTCACTCCAGGCCAGTGACGAGGGGGAGGGGGTAGGAAAAAGAGAAACAACTTGTCTGGGAACAGAAACTGAGGTCTGAGCGAAGGGGCCCAAATGATTCCTTGAGGAGGAAAAAGAAGCTGTTTCCCTGCCTGTCCTCCAGCGAGCCCACTACTGGCCAAGAAGTCCAGGGCCCTCCGAGCTCCCAGGTCTGTGAGAGCTGGTGTGAGAGCTGGTCACAACATTCTACGGAGTCAGGTTTGCCTCCATTCTTCTTGGGCCCATGTACGTGCTCCGACTTCTAATATTTCATCATTGTCCCTCGGACCAGGCAGAGTGGTGTTTCACAAGCATGACAGAGCAGGTCTGCCCTGGGGCCCCCAAAGGCTGGTGGCACAATTAGCTCTTCAATGCGCTCTTCTGCTTCTTACAGTAGCGTGTCTTAGATGAGCAGACAGGACCCCATCAACAATGCACAGATGCTCCTTATCGGGGCTTCCGTCGATGTTAATTTAGTTGCGTTTCATGCTATTGTAGTGATAGCCTTTTCACAAGGACATTTTAGGCTAATTTTATCTTTCATGTGAATTTTCAAATATGGCAGTAGATGTTGGGCTACATTATCTGAATTAGAACTCATTTCTTTTCAATGGTAAATTAATGCTCCTGTCTAGGCTCTAAAGCGTGCGCATGCTCTCTCTCTCTATATATATGTATATATCTATACATATACATGTATATATATGTGTGTGTGTATATACATATATATGTACACACACACATATATATATTTTTTCTCTTTTGAGGTGGGGATTTTAAGTGGACTTCTACTTCACGACACTAACGTAGGAGTGGAATTTAGAAGGAGTCACATTTTCTGGTGTTGCCATTCTGCATTGTCACACAGCTGTCTGGCTGAGTGACCTCTCCCACATTTTATTTGGCCCATTTTTATCCATTTCTCCCCACCACCCTAACTTCACTTTGTTTTTGTCATGATTCAAGGAGTTGTCTCCAGCTGTTCTTTGGGGAAGATTTAAAAACTGAATTTATCATGGTTCTGGTGGTCCATGGAAAACCTATATTCTTACTTTGTTCATGGGTTGTAGTCAGACCTGCTGTTCCATGTAGGGGTTGGCCCCGCTCCGAGTTTCAGGGTTACGTTTGGATTTGGAATAAAGGCTGAACTTCTGTCTCCTAGCGCCCATTTCCCCATTGTCAACGCGGGGGCAGAGGCCTCCTCCACGTTTGTGGGAGGGCTCAGTGAGGTAACTGTGAGCAGCCAGCACTGTTCCCAGCATGTAGAATCGCCAGCTGGCGTTCATAGCTGTGTCCTTTGAAAACACCTCTGTTTTGGTGGCATTGCTGTGTTTTTGGTTTGTGGGGCTGAGCATGGGGAAAGCAATTGTGCCTTGAGATGGGGTGTATTTGATGGCGGGGCTGCCATAATAAAACACCATAGACTGGGTGGCCTACGTAACAGTAATTTATTTTCTCATAGTTCTGGAGACGGGACGTCCAGATCGTGGTACCAGCATGGTCAGGTTCTGGTGGCTCTCTTCCCCGTTGCAGATGGCCGTCTTCTCACTGTGTTCTCACATGGCAGAAGAGAGAGGGAGAAGGAGAGGGACAGGGAAAGGGAGAGGGAGAGGGAGGAGAGGGAGAGGGAGGGGAGAGGCAGAGGGGAGAGAGGGAGGAGAGGGAGAGGGAGAGGGAGGAGAGGGGCAGGGAAAGGGAGAGGGAGAGGGAGGAGAGGGAGAGGGAGGAGAGGGAGAGGGAGAGGGAGGGGGGAGAGGCAGAGGGGGGAGAGGGAGGAGAGGGAGAGGGAGAGGGGAGAGAGGGAGAGGGAAAGGGAGAGGGAGGGGGAGAGGCAGAGGGGGGAGAGGGAGGAGAGGGAGAGGGAGAGGGGAGAGAGGGAGAGGGAAAGGGAGAGAAGGGAGAGGGAGAGGGAGGAGAGGAGAGGGAGAAGAGGGAGAGGGAGAAGGAGAGGGAGAGGGAGGAGAGGGAGAGGGAGGAGAGGGAGAGGGAGGAGAGGGAGAGGGAGAGGGGAGAGAGGGAGAGGGAGAGGGAACAGAGGTAGAGGGAGGAGAGGGAGAGGGAGAGGGAGGAGAGGGAGAGGGAGAGGGAGAGGGAGGAGAGAGAGGGAGGAGAGGGAGAGGGAGAGGGAGGAGAGGGAGAAAGAGAGGGAGAGGAGGAGAGGAGAGGGAGAGGAGAGGGAGGGAGAGGGAGAGGAGAGGGAGGAGAGGAGAGGGAGAAGGAGAAGGAGAGGAGGAGAGGGAAAGGGAGAGGGAAACGAGGTAGAGGGAGGAGGGAGAGGGAGAGAGAGAGGAGGAGAGGGAGAGGGAGGAGAGGGAGAAGGAGAGGAGGAGAGGAGAGGAGAGGAGGAGAGGGAGGAGGAGAGAGAGAGGGAGAGGAGAGAGAGAGAGAGGAGAAGGAGAGGGAGAGAGGAGAGGGAGAGGGAGGGAGAGGGAGAGGGAGAGGGAGAGGGAGAAGGAGAGGAGAGGGAGGAGAGGGAGAGGGAGGAGAGGGAGAGGGAGAGGGAGGAGAGGGAGAGGGAGGAGAGGGAGAGGGAGGAGAGGGAGCAGAGGTAGAGGGAGAAGGAGAGAGAGAGAGAGGAGAAGAAGAGGGAGAAGGAGAGGGAGAGGGAGGAGAGAGAGGGAGAGGGAGAGAGAGAGGGAGAGGGAGATTGATTAAGGATTAGGGCTTCAATACATGACCTTCAGGGGGACATAATTCAGTCCATAAAAGGGGGTATTGCCCTGATACTCCTGGTGATTTAACTAAGTTTTATACTTAAATAAAAGGTTTCTAAGGCTTTTACTAAGCATCTACCTCCTGATGAGAGAAAAACACCTAGAAGAAAGGCATGTGGAGGAGAAGGAAAGCCCCCTGTTCACCCTGGGGAAGCTGGAGCTCCTGAGTGTGGGCGTCTCCCAGGCTCTGCACAGGCCATTTGGTTCTTGTGGTGATGGAGGGAGGAAGCCAGGGCAAAAGGAGGTCCAAGAACAGGCAGCATAGTCAGGTCCGAGGAGGTCCACTGTCGTGGGAGAACGGGAGAAGGGTAGCAGCCCGAGTGAGCAGCAGGGGCAAGAGGTCTCTGCGCAGGGCCCACGTTGGGAGAGACACCTGGTGCAAAAATAAGCCCGTGCGCCCTTGGGTTTGGGTGACCTTGGACTCAACTCTCTTAATCCTCCTGCAACCCCCTTGGCACATCTGGAAATCAAGGCTGATGTTTAGATCCTGGAATTCGTCACTGTAGTGAGCCCACTTCTGCCCCTTGTAAGATGGAGAAAACTGGGGAGTGAGATCCGGGGGCTTGTTACACATCCAGAGAACATTATCTCATCGTTAGAAGAGTTTTAAAAACCTAAGGGTGAGATATTAGACTCTGGATAATTAAAAAGAACCAAGAGCTATAATACACAAAGCCACCTAAAAAAACTATTTCAGTTCAGTATAAAGTTTTTAAAAAAAGTGATTTCTACACTCATTCTAACTTTAGTCATGGGGTGTTTTGAAAAAGATCAAGTTACAAATTATTTTTTTCTTCCTTGTGTTCAGAAAACCTCCGCGAGCAGCGCGTGGCTTCTGCTCTGAGCGCCAGGCCCCGCGCTGCTCTGCCGGGTACAGACGGGCGGGCGGCGCTCTCCTCGGGGCGTCCCTCCCCCTCTGCACATCGTCTGACTAACTGTGCGGCTTGGTTCACAGGACTGCTACAAACAGTTCACTGTGTAGGCCAAACGCTCTCTAATGCAGTAAAATTAAGAAATAATATGCTTTGAAAGTGATTTATGAGTGTGGTTAAACTGCCAGATTTACAAAGAAATAGTTCAGATCTTGGGAAGCCTCAGGAGTCACGTCAAAAATGAATTTGACCATGATTTAAACTGCTACTCTTCTCACATGACATTTCATATGTGTGCTTTGGAGACCCATATGTCTTTAATAAAATAGCATTAAGTTTTAAATATGATATGAATGCAGCCAGTTTCTAAATTCATAACCTTTTCCACAACTCCAAAATGCTAACCAATAAGGGAGTCATACATGCAATAAAACATAAACCTTAGAAAATAGCTTTTTATTAAAATGGTTAGACAGTTGGCAGCCGGGTTGCAGTGTAATAAATGCTTACAGCATTGTGGGTTTATCAGACGTTGTTTACCCTGCAGGCTCCGTGGACCAGACAACTAATTATAAGCCCTGTGCGCAAGCAGTTCTCGAGAAGCCCCTGAGGGGTCAGAGGCGGAAGGCGGTTCTGAGAGTCCTGGGCAAGTTGTCCAGAGGTTCTGGTTCTAATCCCTCTCTATGACTTAAAGCAGGGTGACCTTGGGCAAGTCACTCCATTTCTACAATTTTCCCACTCTGTGTCGTGGGGACAAGAACACCTGCCACGTAGGTTTGTTGTGACAATGAGGAACAAATGCATGTGAGGCCGCTGCCAGTGCCTGGCACAGAGTAGGTGCCTGATGAAAAGAAGCAACTGTTTTAAAAGAAATCTTTCATACACAATTAACTTAGGCTAGATCTTCAGGTCCCTTCCATCAGTGATGCTCTATTGCAACTCCAGGGTGGTACCCGGGAAAGGTAAGCCGCTTAGCCAGAGATCGGTGTGAGCTCCAGGGAGAAAGAACAGGAAGTGCCTTGCTTCACTCACCGCTCAAAGGCAGGAGCACGTCAGCAATGCTGAAAAGGCAGATTTGGTTCAGGGGAAGCAGGAGCTGGGCTGGTGGCCACCATCCCTTAGCTGTTCCTGGAGATGGACGTGAAGTATACAGTATGGCCTCTTCCTGCCTTTTGGGTTTCCAGTTCATAGAAAATGTGTTATTCTTGTGAGATGTGATGCATCACAACCAAAGGTCTTTAGTGCTGCTGCTGCTACCGTGTGTGTGTGTGTGTGTGTGTGTGTGTGTGTAAAGATTTAAACAGATCTTTCTGTACTTTTGAAGCAGCGACTCCCAATCTTCATGTTTCTAAATGTTTATGTGCAACTTGTTTTTCTGTATCTCAGATGAAACAGCCAGTCTGGTAATTGTCTGACTTTTTGTCCATGCAACTGAATATTGCCACCCTCCACAAACTTCCTTAGGAAGGAATTCCTGGATTTTCTAAAAGGGCATTTGCAAGTCACATCTGAGCTTGGCCTTTGTGTGGTAATCAATGATTAAAAGGCACAGGGACCATTTCATTCTGGTTTATTTATTTATTTTTATATATTATTAAAGTTATGTTATGATCTCATTAAGGGAAATTAACAAAGACAATCTTTTGATTGTATTCCCTGAATGCTAACTCCATGACTTCATTTTTCTCTGTTCTTTGCAAACCATATTCTTTTCTATAGATAGTTTATATGTTTAATGCTATACTGTACTTATTTGCCCCATGTTTTTATAGGGATACTTTGTAGTCCTCAAATTTATTATTTTTATGAACTTATAGTTCTTCATCAAATTGATGTAAGTACCATCAGTTATGAAACCATTTTCCCACAGAATTTAGATTTTAACCGTTATGTATAAAACACTCCTCTGTGTGTGTATTTTCTTTATATTTTTTTCAGGATCATGTTATCCAGGGAGTCTATTGGATCACAGGCTGTGGGCACATGAGCAGTTTTAGGCTCTGTAGAAGAATCCCTAGTGCCCTTTTCAAGTTGGTAGTTCATCCTGGATAAGTCATTGCGTCTGCAGCCTGGAGGAAGAATCTAGGTCAAACGGGACACAACATTTTCAAGGCTGTCTTTGGGAATGGGCTTCCCAAAGCCTCATTGGTTGGTCTGGTTCTGGGAGCAAGACCTAGACTCTGTAGAAGCTCCCACAAAGTGTGCATTGACCTGCTGAGCTGTTGTCCTAGGGAATCACAGGTCCCCTAGAGCATCCTGAAAGTTATTAACAGCATTCAGTCCCCATCAGTGTGAATGTGCCTTTAGACTGTTAGCCAGATCTTTGCATAATACCAGTCATTCCACCTATAAAAGCACAAATATGTTATTGTTCTCAATAGGCAATTTAATGCAGCTCTGGGAAGGAAAAAAGAGAAAAGAAGATTACAAGCTGGCTGATCTTGCTTTTATTTCTCTTAAATCTATCCACACTTCTCAGGGGTTGTACTTGTTTAAAGATTGTATGCAACTGTGCAGTCTGTGTGATTTGGAAAGCAAATCAAACTAAATATGAAGTTTTCAGCGCGTGCTGTTTTTAAAGGACTTCATGCATTTATTTCAAATATACATTTCTTCCCGAGTAGTGCTAAACCTATAATCTTTTCCTTGTTACATTTCTTTCTTGGGGAGGGAGGCCGAGAGGGTGACTTAGTTTTGGAGTGGAAGGTTCCTGTGAGCATCTACCTCCTTGTGCGATTATTCACAGCAGAGCCATTAAGGCTAATTACTTTCAGATTTCTATCAAAGGGGAATATTTGAGCTAACAAAAAAATAGCATTTATTAGGAAGAAAAATGGCCTGTTTAAATAAGAAAAGGGATCATTATCATATGCATTCTACTTCCCCCTCCCAGTTATTAGCCTGCACAGGGGGGAGAGGCCAGGAGACTCCCCGGGGGGTCTGTGAGAGGAGGTTCTAGGGGGTCTGTGCTCTCTGAGATGCCTGGTACCCTAAGAGGGGCAATACTTTTTCCTAATTTTTCTGCAGTCCACCTGGACCTTGGAGATGGTGTTCATCTGTTATTTTCCTTTTTATTGTGGGTAAAATTCACTGACCCTTGATATGTAATGAAAAGAATAGTGGTTGAGGAGCAGGGTGTATGTGTCAGAAGAAACTCACTGCTGTAACAAACAGCCCCCAAGCCTTGGCCGCTTAGTTCCTCTCAGTCCACTGGCGGGTTCTGAATGGAGAGTGAGGAGTGCCCAGTCAGTCAGGGGCCTAAGCTCCTTCTGTCCAGTGGCTTCTACATTTTTCTTGGGCCTTGAAGTTATTCACTGGGTTTGGCCTGTGGATGAAGCAAGAGCGAGAATGTGAAGGCTTGTGCGAATGATCTATGGGCCTGGTTTTGAGGTGACACCCATCACTAATGCCCCCATTTCATTGGCCAGGACTCAGTCACGTGAACACTTATAACTACAACAGAGTCTGGGAAATGCAGCTGTTGTGGGCTGGGCTGTATTCCCCCTACCCCCAATTCCTATATTAAACCCTAACTCCCAGGACCTCGGAATGTAACCATATTTGGAGATAGGGCCTTTAAAGGAGGTGATTGGATTAATTTAAGGCTGTTAGGGTGGGCTCTAATCCAATATCACTGGTCTCCTCATTAGAAGAGAAAGTTTGGACGCACAGGGAGAGCCTGGCGTTTGCCTGCACAGAGACCGACCATGCGAGGGGACAGACAGAGGGCAGCCAGCAAGGAGAGGCCACCGGAGCAACCAGCCCTGCCGGCACCTTGATCTTGGACTTCTAGCCTCAAGAATTGAGAGGAAATACGTTTTTGTTGTTCAAATCACCCACATGGTATTTTGTCGAGCAGCCCCAGCGCACTGACGCGGCAGCTTTGCTGAGTGCCCCAGAAGGAGAATCTCTGTGGTGAGCACTGAGCCAGCCGCTGCCACGAAGCCTGTGTGTTCCTTCCGCCCCAGCCAGGAGTCCCCGGGCTCGGACGAGGCACTCCGGTGATCCTGAGGGTCTCCCTCTGGCTTTGTGATCTGACCATGCGCGCAGACCCTCATCCTGACGTCTGGGTCGAGTCTGAACTCAGTGTGGTATCTGAAGCTGTGGGCTTCTGGGATTTTAGGGGTGCCATATTAAAGAACCCAGGGTTTAGGGTTCAACAACCTGGACTCAAATCCTGGCTCTTCCATTTTCTCTGTGACTTTTGGCAAGTTGGTGCCTCGGTTACCTCATGTTTAAAATGGGGTTCATAAAATAAGGGTTGTCAGATTAATGGATTGAAGGAAATGATAGAAATGAAGCACTTATCTATGGGCACCATACAGAGAGGCTTAATGCAATTTTGTCTTCTTCTCCCTCTCTTTTCCCCTTTCTTCCTTTTTTTCTTTCTATCTTTTTAAATGTTTTTATCTTCTTTTTAATTATTCTCATTTCAAAGTCCTGAATGTGAACATGGAGAGATAATAATTTTGAAAGCATTTCCACACGTGTGATCTCTTTCGATCCTCACAACACTGGTAAGAGAAAGACAGAAAAGTGGACTTTGTTTCACAAAGATGGCATGCTAACACAGGGAGGCTGTGCAAAGATGGCATGCCAACACAGGGAGGCTGTGCAAAGATGGCATGCCAACACAGGGAGGCTGTGCAAAGATGGCATGCCAACACAGGGAGGCTGTGCAAAGATGGCATGCTAACACAGGGAGGCTGTACAAAGATGGCATGCTAACACAGGGAGGCTGTGCAAAGATGGCATGCTAACACAGGGAGGCTGTGCAAAGATGGCATGCTAACACAGGGAGGCTGTGCAAAGATGGCATGCTGACATGAGAGGCTGTGCAAAGATGGCATGCTGACATGAGAGGCTGTGCAAAGATGGCATGCTAACATGAGAGGCTGTGCAAAGATGGCATGCCAACACGAGAGGCTGTGCAAAGATGGCATGCAGACATGAGAGGCTGTGCAAAGATGGCATGTTCACATGAGAGGCTGTGCAAAGATGGCATGCTAACACAGGGAGGCTGTGCAAAGATGGGATGCCAACACAGGGAGGCTGTGCAAAGATGGCATGCCAGCACAGGGAGGCTGTACAAAGATGGCATGCCAGCAGAGGGAGGCTGTACAAAGATGGCATGCTAACACAGGGAGGCTGTGCAAAGATGGCATGCTAACACAGGGAGGCTGTACAAAGATGGCATGCTAACACAGGGAGGCTGTGCAAAGATGGCATGCTAACACAGGGAGGCTGTGCAAAGATGGCATGGTGACATGAGAGGCTGTGCAAAGATGGCATGCGGACATGAGAGGCTATGCAAAGATGGCATGCCAGCACAGGGAGGCTGTGCAAAGATGGCATGCTAACATGAGAGGCTGTGCAAAGATGGCATGCCAACACGAGAGGCTGTGCAAAGATGGCATGCAGACATGAGAGGCTGTGCAAAGATGGCATGTTCACATGAGAGGCTGTGCAAAGATGGCATGCTAACACAGGGAGGCTGTGCAAAGATGGGATGCCAACACAGGGAGGCTGTGCAAAGATGGCATGCCAGCACAGGGAGGCTGTACAAAGATGGCATGCCAGCACAGGGAGGCTGTGCAAAGATGGCATGCCAACACACGGAGGCTGTGCAGAGATGGCATGCCAACACAGGGAGGCTGTGCAAAGATGGCATGCCAACACAGGGAGGCTGTGCAAAGATGGCATGCCAACACAGGGAGGCTGTGCAAAGATGGCATGCCAACACAGGGAGGCTGTGCAAAGATGGCATGCCAACACACGGAGGCTGTGCAAAGATGGCATGCCAACACAGGGAGGCTGTGCAAAGATGGCATGCCAGCACACGGAGGCTGTACAAAGATGGCATGCCAGCACAGGGAGGCTGTGCAAAGATGGCATGCCAGCACACGGAGGCTGTACAAAGATGGCATGCCAGCACAGGGAGGCTGTGCAAAGATGGCATGCCAACACACGGAGGCTGTGCAAAGATGGCATGCCAACACACGGAGGCTGTGCAAAGATGGCATGCCAACACAGGGAGGCTGTGCAAAGATGGCATGCCAGCACACGGAGGCTGTACAAAGATGGCATGCCAGCACAGGGAGGCTGTGCAAAGATGGCATGCCAGCACACGGAGGCTGTGCAAAGATGGCATGCCAACACAGGGAGGCTGTGCAAAGATGGCATGCCAACACATGGAGGCTGTGCAAAGATGGCATGCCAACAAACGGAGGCTGTGCAAAGATGGCATGCCAACACACGGAGGCTGTACAAAGATGGCATGCCAGCACAGGGAGGCTGTGCAAAGATGGCATGCCAGCACACGGAGGCTGTGCAAAGATGGCATGCCAGCACACGGAGGCTGTACAAAGATGGCATGCCAGCACACGGAGGCTGTGCAAAGATGGCATGCCAGCACACGGAGGCTGTACAAAGATGGCATGCCAGCACAGGGAGGCTGTGCAAAGATGGCATGCCAACAAACGGAGGCTGTGCAAAGATGGCATGCCAACACACGGAGGCTGTACAAAGATGGCATGCCAGCACAGGGAGGCTGTGCAAAGATGGCATGCCAGCACACGGAGGCTGTGCAAAGATGGCATGCCAACACAGGGAGGCTGTGCAAAGATGGCATGCCAACACATGGAGGCTGTGCAAAGATGGCATGCCAACAAACGGAGGCTGTGCAAAGATGGCATGCCAACACACGGAGGCTGTGCAAAGATGGGATGCCAACACACGGAGGTTGTGCAAAGATGGCATGCCAGCACACGGAGGCTGTGCAAAGATGGCATGCTAACACAGGGAGGCTGTGCAAAGATGGCATGCCAACACAGGGAGGCTGTGCAAAGATGGCATACCAGTACAGGGAGGCTATGCAAAGATGGCATGCCAACACACGGAGGCTGTGCAAAGATGGCATGCCAACATGAGAGGCTGTGCAAAGATGGCATGCTCACATGAGAGGCTGTGCAAAAAGATGGCATGCTAACACAGGGAGGCTGTGCAAAGATGGCATGCTCACATGAGAGGCTGTGCAAAAAGATGGCATGCCAACACAGGGAGGCTGTGCAAAGATGGCATGCCAGCACACGGAGGCTGTGCAAAGATGGCATGCAGACATGAGAGGCTGTGCAAAGATGGCATGCTAACACGAGAGGCTGTGGACAACACTGAGCATTCCAGAGAGAAATGAAGTGAGATGAGGTCTCCTCTTGGCTCAACACTTTGCTGTCGTGTAATACATAACTCGGTTGTTCTGAAGATGTCTGGACTCAGGACGAGAAGACATGTTCAGGAAGGAGAGCCTGAGTAATCAGGACACCCTGTTACTCTCTGTAAACGTCCCTCAGTGGGCACAGAACGGCCATGGCAGCTCTTCCAGAGGGTGCACCATGAGACTCAGGCCAGTCCACACCTCCCAGCATGGTCTACCATTTTTGAAAAAATGTGTCTACACCCAGGAGTAGAAAGAGAGGCAGGTTATGTAGTTAACTTCCACATGGTCCCAAATCTGCCTGATGGGAACTATGCGGATTTGACCTGGTTGAGGAGTACAGTCTACTTTTCTTTGTACCCACATCACCTGAATTTCTTCCACTTCGGGGAGGCAGGGTCATGGCCTCAAAATCATACTTCCTCTTGTGTGTCTAACTTGCAGCATCTCATGTCTTCAAACCACCAGTGTTTTCTTTTCCAAACTGAAGAAGGGGACCCAAGGGCCAGAAGTTCCCACCCCAAACCATAGGCTGAAGAAGAAGGGCCAAGGCCGGTGGAGATAAGTGTGTTACTGTCCTGGTTCCATGTACCATGAGTGAGCTTCAGGGCCAGGCCACTATCCTCATACTTAGAATTTATGGTGACTGGAAGCTGTTTTAAGAGGAGAATTATATACTTCACTCTTATTCAAAACAAGCTTTCTAGCAGGGTGAAATTTTGAGATTCACTACAGACAGCCGAGGATCTTCACTTATAGGAAGAAGACAGTGTATTCAGCCTTTCTGCTGTCTCTCCTGTATGGCATGTTATCTGTCTTTGTCATGGCTAATGGCAATGTATGCTATCCCTGACCACTGGGAAGAAAAGCTAGTTATATTTTAAAAGTGCACTGAAATCTCTTCTCAGTCGGGAACACGATCATGATAGAAGGAAGGAAGTCGCGTTTCCAAGGTCATGGTTTCTCAGTCTTTACTGGGAGGTCGCTATTTATTTATAATTTTATCATTTGAATTTTCAGATTATGAGGAATTCTCCATGAGTCTTATAAAATAGAGACTTTGGAATGATGAGGGCAGAGGAAGCTGCTTACGATCCTCTGCTTTTCAGGAAAATAGGGTACATCTTAGCTTTGCCAGGCTGGGGTGGCACTGTCACCAGAGGTGTGGATGGAACAAGACATGGATGGAGCCTCAAGATTGGAAGCATTTTCAGGCCAAGTATGAACATTAAATATCCCAAACCCAACATCTGTGTTTCTCAGGACATACTCTGTGGTATACTTGTCCCAGGTGTGTAGAACTTGTAGTCTCACCTTGACCGTCCCCACTCTAACAGTGGGAGTGGGCACCAGAAATACACAATGCTTGTGAATCTTACTGGGGCTGTTCAATCATTGGCATGAGGAAAACCAACACCAGGTGATTTAGGTAATTTGTCAAGGACGTAAGAGAGTTAATGAATAGAATTAGCTTCCTCTTTTCTGGTTCCATCAAACTGCCAAAACAGGGTCTTAGGGGCATCCTTTCTGGAAGACCTTGTTTTTCACTCATTTTCTAAAGCTTCTACCCACTCACTTCTAAGCCTAAGTTTTTCAGTTCTTTCTCCCATTCATCCATCCATGCAGGCACCATCCGTCCATCTGTCCGTCCGTCCGTCCATCCATCCATCCATCTATCCATCCATGCATGCATGCTATGTTTACTAAGTGTATTAGGCTCTTTGGAAAACTTTGGGATATATAAGCAATGGAAAGAGTCTCAATATTCACAAGGGACGCTTTCTAGGAAAGATGGACTTAAATCTTTTTTTGTCTTACAACATTGGCCTCTTTCACAGTGCTCAGGTGCCTACACATTTTTCCTCCTCTGGGTGCCTGTTAAAGTAAATCGGTGATTTTCAACCTTTTCCATCTCATGGCACATAAACGAATGACTAAAATTCTGCAGCACACCAAAAATATATTTTTTGCTGATCTGACAAAAAATAGGTATAATTTTGATTCATTCGCATTGGACGGCTGTTGTTGTGTTGGCTGTTGTCACTTTTAAAAATTTATTTGACAATCTATGGGAAAAGAGGTCAGTGTCCCTAATTAAATAGTCAGGTGTTGCATGTTTTAAAAATTCTTGCAGCACACCGGTTGAAAATCGCCTAAGTAAATGGATGCTGTACTTTGAATATTTTAAATAACTTGAACCTATATGCTCTATTTCCTTTTTGTTCATTATATTCTGACTGTTAGAGTCAGCTGAACAGAATTTTTCAAAGGGCTTTCAGATTGATTTTTTATTTTAGATGTGGCTCTGGAAGAAAGAATCAGGGACAGTCAGATTTGTAGTCACGTGCACTTCTAGGTAAACAGGTAGGGTGCATCTCTTGTCTCTCCCTGGCTGCCCAGCCCAGCCTGTTGGAGTGGGTCCCTTCAGATAGACAGGGATCCCCGTGTGAGGAGTTCTAAGTGGCTTTCCACAGTGAAGTCCCCATTAAGTTGGAGAAGTCTGCAAAAAGGCCTGGGGCCTCAACTAGATGGACACCAGGAGAATAACATTCCATTAGAAAAAGAAAGTCTTGATATCAAAACATATAAACCAAAGAGAAGGACCTCAGAACGACGGGAAGAAAGTAGGCAATTAAGCCAAGTGGATACAGTTATTTTCTCGGCGCGCATCGGTGTGCACAGAGACCGGGTTGTGACTCAAACCTAGAACCATTTGGTAAGGATGAAAGTGGGTTTTTGTTTTAAACAATGCTATGCATAAGTCACTTTGTGTCCGTTGTTATAGTGGCAGGAATGGAGAAGAGACCTGACTCACCCTGCTGATCTCTTACGTGGGCGGGCCCCTACCTGGCTGGAATTCTGTGCGTTTCGTCGCACAGAGCCAGAGCCTTCGCGGGCCACGGGGGCTATTGGCATTGTGATTTCTGACTTCATTTCTCACTGTTCTTCAATGTATTTTTCAGTTTCTCAAGTCAGTCAGTGTCTCAAGTTTTTCATTTTCTTTCTTCTCCTCCTTTCTATCAAAATAGTTATGCTACTATTATTGCTGACCCAGTCCCTTCCCTCAGTTCTTCTCCTTCAGGGAATGTCTTTCCTGCCTTCTCCCTCTTTAAGTCCTTCCCATCCTTTACTGTCCAACTCAAAACCTGTCCTCTCGGAAATCCACTCATGAAGTTGGGGCCCCACCCCAAGTCAGTAGTTCCCACACCCGGGGGTTTCTCTTTAACTCCTACCTTACAAACCATGTTATATTTCCTAATGCTTGAGTGTGTCCACCTTACTTTGTCCACTGAGAGGTGGGGAGTGCATCTCATCTATCTGCGGTTACACTTCCTGGGGGCCGAGCAGGGATGGTCCTCCACTATCTGGGATTGATCATCTTGCCCTGTATTTGAGCTACATTGGAGTGATCATCATCTTCCTCATGGCCAATCTCCAGGGAAGACCAGCATGCACCAGCTCTCAGTTCTCCTACCAAGTATCAGTCTGCAAATATGGGTATGAGACAGTGGCCAGCCGTGGGTCAGAGGGAAATTGTGCAATTTCCTTGGATGCTCCCTGGAGGTCATACCAGGAGGCCACTGTCCACATATCAGATTTGTCTGAGGAGCTGACTCATGTTTTTCATATAAATCATAATGAGCTGCCCAGTATAAACACCTTGTAAAACTCAAAGGCTTCATGGCTGTTACTAGCTATTGCATTGTGATTTACTGGGTAATTCAGGCCGATGTGTGGATGAAGGTGCCCAGGGTGCCATTGGTCCTATCCGCATAATTCAGAGTATAGTCCAGGCTGTGTGCTCAGAAGCAACTGCCTGTTTCCAAGGCCTGTGGCGAGTCCAGGTTTGCTTATGTTCTAAATGAGCCGGTGAGCGATCACCCCTCTCGGAACCATTGCTGGGGAATGGCTATGGCAGACAGGTGATGCTCAGCAGCTGCACAGAAGACTTCCTCACTGAGGGCGGAGGAGGACAACAGTCCAGAGAGAAATAGCTGCAAGGCCCTAGGGACACCTTTACATTTACCAGTATCAACCTCAGGTTTTGTATCGGCCTCCAGTTAGTGGTATTTACACTTAACACTGTCAATATTTTAAATAAAAGCATCATTATCAGATTGCCTGTGGTGCATTTGTTTATATAAAATCAGAGATAGTCACAGATTGTTTATACAGAGTATGTATTTTATATACACATGCATTTTTATTAATGTATTATGCTTTTATTTTGTTTTTAAGCCTGCTAATTGTCTAAGATGGAACTAAAGAAATTCATCTATATAAGTGGATCTGAGAGAAGGGACTAGACTGGATACCACTAAGATATTAGGTATGTGGTTTATTTGGAAGGGAGAAAAATTATCTACAGAAATACACTAATATATGAAGCATGTATGTATAAACATACATATAATAAATAAATAAAATGCACATAATGTATTACATTTGGCTATATATACATTAAATGCATGTTATGTAACACAGATATTAAATACTTTCCCTTCCTCTATTTCTGCTTTGAGTAGCTTACAATTAATAAACTACATCTCCACTTGTATAAAAGATTTCAGTGATGTCATACTATCGAACCCACTAGCATAGAGATGAGATAACTATTGGTGCTTCTGAATCTCAGTCCGCAGACTCTAGGTACTAACTTGAGCTAGCAGGGGTTTGTATGTAGCCTTCCTTAGCCTGGGCTTCCTGCCTATCACTTTGGGACAAGCTCTCAAAATGAGGAGGTTGCATCAGACTCTGGTCTCATGCATAAAATGCGAAAACAAAGATTTAGTTGTTTGTTTCTGCGATAGCAAGTGCCTTTGCTGGTGGACCTCTGGTGTGATGAGCCAGAATTAGGCAGCCTCTGCTCCTGTAACTCAAAGAATATCTACCTAGCATTTGCCATTAGTTGTTTATTGGTCACCTAGAATCAGTTTAGCAAACATGTATTGAGTAGTTACAGGAACAAAGCTAAATAAGTCAAATGTATTAGAAATCAGAGAAATGCAAATTAATGTAAGAATAAATTACGATTTTGCACCTATTAGACCAGAACAATTAAAAAGCCAGGTAAAGGTCAATGCCAGTGGGGTGTGGGATTTTAGGAACCTTCATCCACCACTGGTAGGAGTACAGCTCCGAGCGCAGGCTGGCCCCATTGAGTTGAATTAATACACTCATAGCCTCTGACCCAGCAATTCCATTACAAGATATATATCCCAATGAAAGTTTTACATAGGACCATAAGGAGGTGTTTATGAGGATTTTCATTACAGTATTATTTGTGGTAGTGGAGAGCTGAAGGCGGCTCTGGGAGACTGGACGTCCGCCGTGGAGAGCTGTGTAACAGTCAGAAGCGGGACTGAGTGGGTGCGTGGCAGCGTGGGCTAGACCTAATGGACTGCATCTCCTTATTTTCTGTATTCCCAATGCTCTGGCATCTGGGGCCTGCTGACTAGGAAAATGTTCCCCTCCCAGGGCTAAACAGTACTTAGAGATCACAAATGACCCACCAGGGAGCAAATTCATACAGAAACTAACCAATGCAGTGGCCATACTCTGCCCCAAAGCCGCTCTCTGGCTCTGACTTTCAGGAGGCGGTATTCCTCTGACCTAGTCACCCCAAAGCCGGGTACCAGCAGCTCAGGGCCGCCCACCCGCAGCCTGCTGGTCATCCACCCGCAGCCTGCTGACCTTGCCTACAGTCCTTTCCACAAAAAAACAAAGCCTCCTTCTCATGCTTCGCCCTTGCTCCCTCTGCCTCCCGATCAATCCCATACTTCCCCCTGTGCCCTGCATGGTGTGGTGTGTCCCTTCCTCTCGGGAACTTGAGTGACAACTAGCTTCTCAGTAGCCATCATCTCCTGATCAATGGCTTCTGACATCTACATTTTATTTATTTATTTTAAATTAATTAATTAATTTTTGTTACAGATGTTTCTCCTTTTTTCCCCACTAATTCCCCCCTTCCTATCTCTCCCCACCCTGTCCCCAGCTTTGTTGTCCATGTCCATTGTTCACGCATATATGCATATAAGTTCTGTGGTTTATCTCTCCCCCACAACCCTCTCTGTTCTGGGGATTGTCAGTCTGTACCCCACTTCCACGTCTCTGAGACTACCC
The DNA here is from genome assembly GCF_014108415.1 of Molossus molossus. Classification (NCBI taxonomy): domain Eukaryota; kingdom Metazoa; phylum Chordata; class Mammalia; order Chiroptera; family Molossidae; genus Molossus; species Molossus molossus. The sequence goes on from NW_023425352.1 coordinate 56,959,012, forward strand.
CATTCCTTAGACTGTTATGTTCATTATATTCCACAAATAAGTGAGATCATATGATACTTGTCTTTTTCTGTTTGGCGTGTTTTGCTTAGGATAAAACTTTCAAGGTCCCTCCATGTCGTCTCAAAGGAAAAGAGATCTTTCTTTCTTACAGCTGCATAGTACTCCATTGTGTACATGTACCACTGCTTTTTCATCCATTCGTCTACTGATGGACATTTGAGCTGTTTCCAGATCTTAGCTATTGTAAATAGTGTTGCTATGAACATATGCGTACATATATTCTTTCTGATTGGTGTTTCAGGCTTCTTAGGGTATATTCCTAGAAGTGGGATCACTGGGTCAAATGGCAGTTCAATTTTTAATTTTTTGAGGTAATACCATATTGTTTTCCATAGTGGCTGCACCAGTCTGCATTCCCACCAGCAGTGTACTACAGTCCCCTTTTCTCCACACTCTCACCAACACTTGTTGTTTGATGATTATTGATGGTGGCCATTCTGACAGGTGTGAGGTGACACCTCATAGTTGTTTCAGTTTGCATCTCTGATGATTAGTGATGTTGAACATTTCTTCATATGTCTCTTAGCCATTTGTATGACCTATTTGGAGAGGTGTTTATTTAGTTCCTCTACCCATTATTTAATTGTGTTCTTTGTCTTGCTTTTGTTGAGTTGTATGAGCACTCTCTATATATTGGAAATTAATCCCTTATCTGATATATCATTGGCAATTATGCTCTGCCATACAGTGGGTTGCCTTTCCATTTTGATGGTTGTTTCTTTTGCTGTGCAGAAACTTTTGAGTTTTATGTAGTCCCATGTGTTCATTTTCTCCTTTGTTTCTGTTGCCTTAGGTGATGTATCAGTGAAAATTCTGCTGCGTATGATGTCTGAAATTTTGCTGCTTACATTTCTTCTAAGATTTTTTTATGGATTCATGAATCATAAATCTTTTATCCATTTTTAGTTTATTCTTGTGTATGGTGTAAGTTGATGGTCTAGTTTCATTTTTTTTTGCATGTAGCTGTCCAATTTTCCCAACACCATTTACTAAACAGGCTGTGTTTACTCCACTGTATGCTCTTGCCACCTTTGTCAAATATTAATTGAACATATTGCCTTGGGTCCATTTCTGGGTTCTCTGTTCTGTTCCACTGCTCTATATGTCTGTTCTTGTGCCAGTACCAGGCTGTTTTGATTACAGTGGCTTTGTAGTATAACCTGAAATCTGATAATATGATCCCTCCAACTTCGTTCTTCTTTTTCAAGATTGCTTTGGCTATTCGAGGTCTTTTTTATTTCCATATGAATGTTTGAAGTATGTTTTAGTTCTGCGAAGTATGTTGTTGGTATTTTGATGGGGATTGCATTGAATCTATAGATTGCTTTGGGTAGTATGGACATTTTAATGATGTTAATTCTTCCAATTCATGAACAAGGTATGTGCTGCCACTTTTTTATATCTTCCTCTATTTCTTTTTTCTATGATCAGTAGTTTTCTGTGAATAGGTCCTTTATTTCTTTGGTTAAGTTTATTCCTAGGTATCTTAATTTTTTTGCTGCAATGGTAAATGAGATCTTTTTTTAGTTTTTCTTTTTGTGAGTTCATCATTGGTGTATAAAATGCCATCAATTTCTTGACGTTAATTTTGTATCCTGCTACTTTGTCAAATTCATTTATTAAGTCTAGTAAATTTTTGATGGCCTCTTTGGGGTTTTCTGTGTATAGTATCATGTCATCTGTGAATAATGACAGTTTCACTTTCTCCTTTCCAATTTGGAACCCTTTTATTTTTACTTCATGTCTGATTGCTATGGCTAAGACTTCCAATACTATGTTAAATAAGAATGACAAAAGTGGGCATCCTTGTCTTGTTCCTGTTCTTAAGGGAAATGCTTTTAATTTCTTCCCAGTGAGTATGGTGTTATCTGTAGGTCTTTCATATATGGCCTTTATTATGATATGATCCCTCTATTCCCAGATTGCTGAGCTTTTTTATTAGAAATGGGTGCTGGATTTTGTCGAATGCTTTTTCAGTGTCTATTGATATGATCATATGATTTTTATCTTTCATTTTGTTTATGTGGTGTATCACATTTATTGATTTTCAAATATTGTACCAGCCTTGCATCCCTGGGATGCATCCCACTTGGTCATGGTAAATAATTTTTTTGATGTATTGCTGGATTTGATTTGCTAGTATTTGGTTCATGATTTTGGCATCTATGTTCATCAGGGATATTGGTCTGTAGTTTTCTTTCTTTGTAGTGTCTTTTTCTGGTTTTGGAATTAGAATTATGCTAACCTTGTAAAACAAGTTTGGAAGTCTTCCTTCTTCTTGAATTTTTTGATATAGTTTGAGGAGAATGGGTGTTAGTTCTGTTTTGAATGTTCGGTAAAACTCCCCCATGAAACCATCTGGGCCTGGGCTTTTGTTTGCTTGGAGAGTCTTGATTACATCTTCAATTTCTTCTGTTGTCATTGGTCTGTTCAAGTTTTCTATCTCTTCCCGGTTCAGTTTTGGGAGACTATGTGTTTCTAGAAATTTGTCCATTTCACTTAGATTGTTGAATTTGTTGCCATATAATTGTTCATAATATTTGTTAACAATCTTTTGTATTTCTGTGGTGTCAGTAATTCTCCTCTTTCATTTCTGATTTTCTGTATTTGGGTTCTCTCTTTTTGTTTCTTGGTGAGTCTAGCTAAGGGTCTATCAATCTTGTTTAACTTTTCAAAGAACCAGCTCTTTGTTTCATTGATCCTATTAATTGCTTTTTTGGTCTCCATGTCATTTATTTCTGCTCTGATCTCTACTATTTCCTTCCTTCTACTTGCTCTGGGGTTTTCTTTTTGTTTACTTTCTAGTTCTTTAAGTTGTGAGGTTAGATGTCTGTTAGAAATTTTTCTTGTTTCTTGCGGTAGGCCTGTAGTGCTATGAACTTCCCTCTCAAAACTGCTTTTGCTGCATCCCATAGATTTTGTGTTGTTGTGTGTTCATTTTCATTGGTTTCCAGGAAGTTTTAAATTCCTTCCTTGATCTCCATGGTAACCCATTCATTGTTCAATAACATGCTATTTAGCCTCCATGTTTTGAAATGTCTTTGCATGTTGTTGTTGCAGTTGATTTCTAGTTTCATGCCATTGTGATCTGAGAAGATGCTTGATATGATTTCAATCTTCTTGAACTTGTAGAGACTTAGTTTGTGCCCTAATGTGTGGTCTATATCTGAGACTGTCCCATGTGCAGTTGAGAAGAATGTGAATTCTCTAGTTTTGGGATGTAATCTCTGTAGCTATCTATTAAATCCATTTGATCTAGCACTTCATTTATAGTCTGTATTTTCTTGCTAATTTTTTGTCTAGAAGATATATCCAGTTATGTTAGTGGGGTGTTGTAGTCCCTTGCTGTGATTGTATTGCTATCGATTTCTCCTTTGAAGTCCTCCAAAAGATTTTTGATATATGTTGGTGCTCATATATTGGGTGCATATATGTTTACCAAGGTTATATCTTTCTGTTGGATAGATCCTTTCAATATTATGTAGTGGCCTTCTTTATCTCTAGTTATGGTCTTCATTTTGAAATCTACTTTATCAGATATGAGTATTGCTACCCTACCTTTTTTTTTCCTTTCCGTTTGCTTGAAAGATTTTTTTCCATCCCTTAGCTTTCAACCTATGTGAGTCTTTTGTTGTGAGGAGGGTCTCTTGTAAATATCATATATGTGAGTCATGCTTTCTTATCCATTCAGCAACTCTGTATCCTTTTATCAAAGCATTCAAACCATTCACATTTAAGATGAAATTGATATGTACTTATTTATTCCCATTTTTGTTTAATGTGGTTCTATTTTTCTTCCTATTTCTTCTATTAATTACAGCAGTCCTTTTAGCATATCTTGCAGTGCTGGTTTAGTGTTAATATATTCCCTTAGCCTATTTTTGTCTGAAAGCTCTTTATTTGACCTTCTATTTTGAATGATAGCCTTGGTGGATAGAGTAGTCTTGGATTCAGATTTCTGTGATTACTTCATGCCACTCCTTTCTGGCCTGTAGTGTTTCTTTTGAGAAGTCAGCCGAGAGCCTTATGGGGTTTCCTTTGAGGGTAACCTGTTACTTATCTTTTGTTGCCTTTAGGATTCTCTCTTTGTCTTTAATATTTGGCATTTTAATTATTATGTATCTTGGTGTGAGCATGTTTGGGTTGTTCTAACTTGGGGTTCTCTGTGCTTCTTGAACTTGAATGCCTTCTTCCTTCTCCAAGTTAGGAAAGTTTTCTGTCATTATTTCTTCAAATATATTCTCTAACCCTTGCTCATTTTCTTCCTCTTCGGGTACTCTTATGATGCGAATGTTATTACGTTTCCAGTTGTTCCACAGTTCTCTTAAGCTATCTTCCTGTTTTTTAATTATTTTTTCCTTTTGGTTTTCTGATTGGTTGATTTTTTTCTACCCTGTCTTCTAATTCGCTGATCCGGTCCTCAGCTTTCTCTACTCTGCTGTTTAGTCCTTCCAATATGCTCTTATTTTCTGCTATGTCATTCTTCATTTCCACTTGGTTGGTTTTCAATATTTCTATATCTTTGCTCCTGGTGCTGATGTCCTTACTCATGCTGTTGAGCGTCCTCAAGATCATGGCTCTGAACTCTACCTCTGATAATATGTTTAGCTGCATTTCATTGATCTCATCTTTGATAGGGTTCTCTTTTTCTTTCATTTGGGATTTGTTTCTTTGTTTCACCATTTTGGCCATCTTAGTTGGTTTTGGAGACTGCCAAATTTTCTCTGTGGGTTTTGGTGTTCTGCTGCTTGTGGATCCCTCTAATGGTTTTGGATGAGCCTGGGTGGGCCCATGTTAAACACCACTGTCAAGTCTTACTTTCCTGGGTAGATTTGCAAGCCCAGGAAAGGTTCAGCTATCCTCTAGCTTTTTCCTGGTGGCTAGTAGTCTCAGTTACTCAGTGCCTTGGAATGTAGCCCTGGTGTTCTGCCTAAGAGGATTTCCAGAGGGTGGGATAGATGCTGGTTATTAATGAGCCTCAATTTTTATTTCTTTGCCTCACCTGGGAAAGGCTGAATGTCCGAGGGTGGGAGGAGCCACTGCTTTTCCCCTATCGCTCAAGGAAGGAGCACATTGGCCCCCATCCTTTGTGGCCGCAACTCAGCAAAAACTCTGAGTGCCCTCCAAATCCTGTGTGTTCCCACAGAGTTCCAGCCCAGTCTGCCCTCCCTCTGCCATAGCCCCCAGGTGAGTGGCTGTGGCTATTTTAGTGCCCTGTCCTAGCTCTCTGTACTATGGAGCGGGTTTGGTCTTTATTCCCCAAGGGCGCTGCTCACAGCTAAGACTGCTGCTGTCCGTGGGCTCCCAGCCTGCCACCCTCTCACACGTTGGCAGATCCTACCAGTGCCCTGATTATATGGTCCTGTCCTGCTGCTTTTCTGTTGCTTTTTTCTGAGGATTTGTCTTTATTTTAGTTGTAATTCCCATTTGGTCCTGGGAGTTCATCTGTGTAGCTTCTAGTCACTCAGCCTCCATTTTCACATCCTCTACGCCTATCTCGCTCAGCTGGGTCACACGGGCCTCTCTGGTGTCCCCACACCCTGCAGGTCCCGCGGGTAACTGGATTTCACAGTCCCTCCTGGGTCGCATGGGCCTCTCTGGTGCCCTGGCACCCTGCAGTTCACACAGGCAGGCAGCTGGATGCCACCAGTCTCTCTTGGGCTCAGGCTTCCCACTGCACTTGTGAGCTACTGGACCACACAGGCCTCTGTGGAGCCTCAGGTCCCACCGCTGGCGGCTGGGGAGTGCTTTGCCCTGTGGGGCTCAACTCCTGCTCAGCTTTTGCTGTAGTTTTTGGGGATGGGTCTCCGCTGCTGGTCTGTGCTTCTGTTACCTGGGGATGGATGTCTGCTCCCCAGCCTCTATTGCTGGGGGTATATCTGAACTCTGATCAAGCTGCTACTATGGGGGATGTACTGGGCTCCTGGCTGTCTGCGACTTCTGTGACCGGCACCTTGGGAACTCCACTACTATGCACCGGTCTGTGTTGACACAGAGTGTCCACTGGACAGCTGGTGCCAGGTGTGCTTGTGGGCTCAGGTGGCTGGGTCCTAGCTGTTCCCACTGCCTTCTCCCAGGAAAGACCCATGATCTCCCAAAATGGTGGGACCTCCCCGCAGGCAGGGAGAAGTGCCCTGAAGGGCCACTTACCGAGGGAGCTGGCTGCTCCTCCACAGCACAGGAACCTCTGCTCCGCGGCTCTGCACTGCTTGGGTTTGGTCATCCACCTTCACGTCCACTCAGACTCACATACTCACCCTCCCTCTGGTCCTGCCTGCTGTCACCCTCCCCACATCTACATTTTAAAACATTGATATTAAAAAAATAGTGCTTAATTTAAAAACTGAGGAACAGAACAAAACATATATACACAGTACTATTTAACTATTTTAAACCATGTGGAAACAAAACCACAGACAATTTGCAAGGACTCGTGTAACATTAGCGTGGGTGTGTTTGGGGGGAAATGGGATTAAAATGGGGTACAGAGTGCAATTTAAAAAAAGAAATGAATAAAGAGAAGTCTTAGGGTTAGGAAGGATGCATCACATACGTTCTCTGACTTCTATGAACTTCCAGTTGAGGCCGTAGACATGAAGAGTTATCTAATAATAGTGCAGTCCCTGGGCCCAAGGCCTCCTCTGGACAGCCCATGCTATAGGACCCAGAGGGAGGCAAGAGCTTACGGAAGGCTGACAGCTTAGGAAGATGCCAGTGTCCTTTAGGTCCATTGCTGCAGCATTTCCCCAAGTCTGTCCCTGGGAGGGCTGGTGTTTTTTGTTTTTGTTTAATTTTTTTATTTATTGATTGATTTGAGAGAGAGAGGAAGGGAGAGGGAGAGAGAGATAGAAACATTGAGAGAGAGACCATCAATTGGCTGCCTCCTGCATGCCCCCCACTGAGGACTTGGCCACAACCTGGGCATGTGTCCTGATCAGGAATCGAACCAGCGACATCTTGGTGCATGGGTCGATGCTCAACCACTGAGTCATACCGGCCAGGCCGGAGTAGTGTTTTGAGATTCTGTCCCTAAAAGGTTTCTATAATGAAATAAGGTGGGAAGAGTGATCTACTATACATTGGGACAATGTCAAAGCCTCCAGGGAGTCTTGTAGGGAAGAAGTTGGTTGAACCTTGTTCAACTCTATGTCTCCCCAATTCATTTGCCCACGGAATCCTTCCCAGTTACACTTCTTTACCTGGATACTATGAGAAAGACGAGGTTCAGGGGTGAACCTTGAAACACTCATGGATGAAGCCTTTTTTGTCTAGCAGAGAGCCTGGCACATTGTAGACTCTCAAGAAACATGTATGAGCTGAGGGAAACCATGTGGACAACCGCTAGGAACAAGGAAGCCTGAGAGGAGGAAGAACACCTCTTTCTTAGCATCCAGAGAGTTCTACCAGAATATTATGTTTTTTTTTTCAAATCACAAAGATACCTGTTCAAGTCAGAGCTTATAACTATTGTGACCTTTGGCAAGTCCTTTAAACTCTTTCAGTTCAATTTTCTTATCTGCAGAAAGCAGATTATAAAACTTAACTTCATATGTGTATGACGAAGGTTAGAAAAAATATAGGTAATGTATCTGGCACATAGTAGTAGCTCAATTAAAATGAACTATTAGCATTGTTATCAGAATTATTAATATCTTTCTTAAATCTTTATGAAGACTAACAGCAAACATATTCACTACCAACTAAATGAACATAGAAGTGTCTTGCTCAAGGTCACATAGCTTATAACTATTAGCAGAGCTGGGACCGAAATCTACTTCCCTTAGGTCCTGGTTCATTGTCATTCTCATGATTCTGGACCAAGGATCCTTTTGCCTATTTCGCAATGAAAGGACTTGGCAGGAGTGTTCTGTGTCTGAAGGGACTGCTGTGTCGTGGCCTTGGAGACAGACATGGAGTGTGGTTCAGAGGCCACGACGTGCCACAGGGATGGCTGTGTCATTGTGGTCTGCATTTTTGTTAATAACTAAAATATCTGTAATGAATATGCTAGTTACATTTTTATAGTGCCCTAAATGGAGAGGTATTACAAAGCCCATCAATGACAGAGACTCAATGACAGAGACGTGGCATAAAGGGACCTGGAGCTGTCAGGCATATGGACAGGAAATCACTAGATGAGATTCAGCTGCAGTAAATGCATCCTAATACATCTGGGGACAAATAATCTGAAACACAGATATTCAATGGGAGGAAGATATTTGGAAAGCAGCAAGTGCCGAAGGGGACCTGGGGGGAGAGTGGACAGCAAATTAGATATGGGTTTTCATTGTGTTAGGCCAACAGAAATTGGTAATGCAATCTTGCACTGTGTTTTCCACAGTCCCCTGGAGCAGCTGGGAGAGAATGTCTCTTTTGCTAGCCAAGATCAAGTCAGCTCGCCCACGCCTGCACTCCTGAAGCATGCCCCTGCGGGGTCTGGCGTGGAGGCGGGGCCTCTCTACTGCCCATGGCCCCTTCCCCACAGAGGTGGTGAAATTTCCCGTTCCCTCAGTCCCACCCCCACCCCGTTTCTGTGGCCACTGTCTGTCCTGTCACCCACCATCTTGTTGATGTGCTTTCTGGCCAAGGGAGGACAGTTCTGCAGGGACACTTAGCTCCAGGCACCCATGTCCTCAGGACCCAGTCATCTGCCATCTTTCCCAGTGATCCTGGCTCTTGTCCTGCACCAGCCGTACCCTCCTCCCCATGAAGGATGTTACAGGAGAGCCTGTTTGCAGTCCGACTGTTTGGGAAAGACAAGCTTCTGCTCTCAGCCACTCTTCCCACCCCCGAGGGTCAATAACTAACTCCCCTCCACCCCACCGCCTCCTTCTCCTGCTTTACACTGCCTGCCCCCATTTAGTCTCCTCAAGGTTAAAAGCTTCCCTTGACATGTGTTACACCGACTTCTGCCCTGGGACCAGTGCACACGTATTCCTAGCTCTCACCGCCGTCTCTCCGGAAAGCCCGGTGCTGCTGAGCTCAGAGCACGTCCCTGCAGGTGGTCCTGCCCAGTGGGCAGGTCACCCAACCAGAGCGCCCTTCCCAACCTCTGCCAAAGGGTCCGACTCTTGCCAGCCCACACGTCCTACCTGTCTGTCCCTGGGAGATCCTCCCTTCCAGGACGTTCCGCAGGGCCTGCTTGGCGGTGGCCATCCAGTGGGGCTGGTGGAAGGCAGCTGTGGGCTGGTGAAAGTCTCAAGCTCCTTGCAAGGCTCGTGAACGCTTTGCTGCTTGTCTCTTCGACAAGCTCTGGCTTCCTCCACTCAGAAAGTGCTTATCATACTTGCCATCGGGTTTGCATTCAAGGTCGTTTCAGCTTTGGTCTGCCGTTTTCACTGAGTACTCATAAATAAGTGCCAAGTTTAAAGTTATTCCTCAAATATGTGTAAGCATTTCATTTACTAAGTGTTCGCTGAAGGCCTTCTCCACACCTACCGCTCTGCTAGGCACGTGTGTTTTGGGGGATGGGTGGAGGGGTGGGTGCTGTTGTCATGGCATCGCCGTGGAAGAACTTCAGCTTTCATTCCTGGTGGGTCGTGGAATAGATGGATGGTGGTTGCCAGCCCAGGGCCTCAGGAGCGATGCTCCTAGCCAAAGGAAGTCAGACACACTTCGGAACTGTAGGCCACTGTGTACCAGGCATCTTAGTATATTTAGCAAATGAGATTGCAAACCACAGAAAAAATGCTGAGTGGGCAGAGAGGAAGAACATTCTCTGGCCAGAAACTTGCTGAACTCGAAGGGCTGGGGATCAGAGGCTATGCAGAGGTGGGAGAGATGTTCTTTGGCTTGTTTTCCACAAATAAATCACCGCCGAGGAGATAGACCAATGGCCAATTAAATGGAGTGTTTTCTTGGAAAATCATATCCAGGGCCCTGTAAATCATCCCCAGAGTTGGCAGGCATTCAGATCTGCCTGGGGTGGGGCTGGGGGAGGTGTGCCGTGCACCCAGTGTCCGGTGGAGGAGTTCCTTGGGGCTGCTCACGGGAGAGCGGAGCCACACGCCGGGCACTAGACTCCGTCCAGGGAGGCAGCGTAGGGCAGAACGGCGAGCTCTGGCCTGGGGATTGGAGGCTGGGACTCTCCATCAGTCTGCCTGTGACCTTCAAATCCTTCACAAAGTAGAGAACACACTAGGTTATCCCTAATGTTCCTAGAGATAGGCCCTCATTTTCTTTGTGACTTTGGTGTAGGATAGCATTAGCATTTTAAAGCTCATCCTGGTTATTGTCCCAAGGGATAAAGAAAACCTCCCTCTACCATGAAAAATCAGTCATATAGGGTCATTTTAGGGGGATGAAGGGCTTCTCACAGCTAGGTCATCAGAGCAGGTATAGGAAGAACTGGAGACTTTTAGCCTGGAGAAGAAAGAACTCAGGGGGATGCCAGAAGCACTGTGTTCAATATCTGAAGGACTTCAAGTGGAGGGTGTTGGCTCTCCCACTCCAGATGCCAAAAACAGGACCAATGCACCCAAGATAGAGGGGCTCAGGCTGAAGCTGAGAGGGAAAGAGAAGATAAGGCAGCAGCTGTTATGCTGCTGAGCAGTGACACACACTCGCGCTGTCCAGTGTTTGAGAGTAGATGGGAAGCCTGGTGGACAAAGGAGAGATTCCGTGCCGCTGTGACCAGGAGAGGCTGGCGACAGGCTGGCGCAGAGAGGACTCTCCCGCTCCTCCCGTAGCCACCTTGTCTCTGCCAGGAGATGGCCGTGTGACCAGAGTGAGCAGCTCCCTCCCCCAAAGTGTCATCTCTTTCCTACAGGTCTCTGTGCCTCTGATTCAGGAGGACTTCCTTTCTCTCTGGGAGGGTTTTTATTAAAACTAGTCTCCTCTTCGGAGAGATTACAGTAGTGCCTCTTTATCCACAGTTTTGCCTTCCATGGTTTCGGTTACCCGTGGTCAACTGCCATCCAAAATTATTACATGGAAAATTTCAAAAATAAACAATTTATAAATTTTAAATTGCACGTCATTCTGATGCCATTTTGCATCATCGTGCTCCGTCCCACCTGGGACATGAACCATCATCCTTTGTCCAGAACATCCAAGCTGTATCCACTGCCTGCCAGTTCATCACTTAGTAGCCCATTGGGCTATCAGATCCAGCGTCCTAGTATCTCAGTGCTTGTGTTCAAGTCACCGTGTTTTACTTAATAATGGTTCCAAAGCCATTCACATAACTTTTATTACAGTAGATTGTTCTATTTTATTAGTTATTGTTTTTAATTTCTTACTGTGCCTAATTTATAAATTAAACTTTATCATAGATATGTATGTGTAAGAAAAATCATAGTATATATAAAGTTTGGTACTATCTGTGGTTTCAGGCATGCACTGGCGGGGGGCACGGGGGGCATCTTAGAATGTATCCCCTGTGGATAAGGGAGGACTACAGTGTATTTCGAGACTTGGAGGGTGGGGATGTAATTGGTTACCAATGAGCAGGAGGGCCCCAAGGGGAAAGGAACGTAAATTAGGAACTGACACACAGTTTCTGAATGGGAAGCCAGGCGGGAGGGAAGCACAGGCCCTCAAACAGTAAGTCTGGTAGGTACCCAACTTATTTCCTAATTATTTGTTTGTAAATGGCCAGTCAATTCCTGTGGGTGTGTGTTGGTGAGTTTAGTTTAATTTTTTTGGAAATATTGGTCACTTCAGCCTGTACCAACTCTGGGGACAAAGTTTACCAGGTCAGTAAAATAATTCTTCCTTCGTCTTAAAAGGTACTAACTAGTTCACCCAGTCTTCACGACTCTCTTCCCCCTTCCCATGTTCCAGGATAAAATGAGCGTGTTTTTCTTCGTCCTTGTGTGAGTCTACTGAATCTGATGGGGTCCTTCCTCAGTCTCCGACTTGCTTTCTACACTCAAGTCTTCCTAATTGTCCTAATTAGTTTGATAGGGCAGTTGTTCTGTGCTTATGATTAATTCAACGGGCAGCAAACATTCGAGTTCCGACCCCATGACAGCCACGGAGTGAGACACAGCGGCTCCGGGTGGAAGGCGCTGCCCTTGCCATTCTTCACCCAGTATCGCAGCAGCACCAAGCGCCGTGCAGTCCGTGGGCCGCTGACCACGCACACCCAGACCCTGGCCGTGCTGCACGGGCCGCCTTCCCTCCCTCCCGGTAGGGCGCAATCACCGAGACTCCGAATCTCACGGAACCGCCCAGCTGGCAGGTGGCAGCGCGGGGATCGGAACCCCGCTCTCTCTGTCCCAAGGCCTGCGTCCTCCCCACCGGGCGACACTTCCTCTATTTGTTCAATTGTCCGTAGATATACAGGGAAGTATTTGTGACTTAAGTATGAGATGGAAAAGTTAAATGTGCTGGTCCAAAGTGAAAATATTTTACTGTAAAACAGATCGGAAGATAAAGCAGGAAGTTCACCGGTACCCTGGGATCCTCAGCAGGCACCGTGGGTGGGAATCGGAGCCCGTGGGGTGCATAGTCCAGGTCCCGGCTCTGCCAAGCCCCGGACGTACCACGGCAGAGTTGACGCAAGGCTCAGCCATCCTTGTCTGTTGTGTTTGGAGGCAGTAGCTCTGCATGAACCCATTAACTCGTTAACCCATACTTCAGCCAGATCCTTTCCTTCCCGACCAGTGGGCGAGAGTGTGCCACTCCGCTCTGAGTCGATCGCTTTCCATGTGCACGAAACCACACAGCTCGCCTCCCCATCTTTCATCACCTAAATGAGGGCAGTTAACGTTTAAGAGTAGAGAATAGCGAACATAATGATGGATAAATTATAAGTTTGGGGATATGAAAAGTCAAACTGTGTAAATATGTATTTTAAACCACAAACAGAATGTTAATGCATCTTTCCCATTAACTCACTAACTAAAATTACAGAGCGCAATGGAAGCCAACGCCCACGACTTGGTTATGATGTTTTTAAATTTAGAAAAGCAAATGATAAATGTCCTTCTCTCAGACAAAGAAACGATTGACACAGCTTTTCAGGGTAGTCACTGATGACGTTGGCGATGGGAAATGAACCGAGTGCCAGAGGAGGAGGGGCATCACGAGATGCCCAGGGAAGTATAGCCCAGGCTGCTGCTGAGTGCTTCCTGGGTACTGAGGAACACCTCTGGGCTCAGGGCGGCCCCTGGGGGGGGGGGGCGGACGGGACCCAGGTGGTTGCCTGGCACACTCTCCTGCAGTGAAGGATGGGATTGTTTTCTTAAGCATCAGCTGTATCTTGCAGTGGGTTGGTAGCTGGAAGCTGGCGTGAATCCAGTCTCATTTCGGCAAGGTTTGGTTGGAAGCAAGTGTATGGTTTATTTTGCAGCCATTTCATTGTGAGGTTGTTTATGGGCGGAGTATAGAAGAGACTTAAGAGAATGTGAAAAAATTGGAACCTTTGGTGGAATGCAAAATGCTATGGAAGGCAGCATGACAGTTCCTGAAAAGGTGGAAAACAGACTTGCAGCACAATCCAACAATCCACTTCTGGGTATGTACCCCAGTGAGCTGAACGCAGGGTCTCGGAGAGATACCTGTACTCCCATGTTCAAAGCGGCACCTTCACGCTAGCCAAAGGCGGAAGCAAGCCAGCTGTCCATCCACAGATAGGTGACTAAGTTAAATGTGACATATTTACATTAGACATGAATATATAAAATATGAAATAAATACAAAGTGGACTATTATTCAGCCTTAGAAAGGAAGGCCCTTCTGACTCATGCTATAACATGAAGAACCTGAGGACATTATGCCACGCACAGTGAGGCAGTCACAAAGGACACCTCTGTATGATTCCACTTGCATCGGCACCCAGAGCTGTCAACTTCATAGAGACAGCAAGTAGCACGGTGAGTGCTGGGGGCCTGGGAGAAGGGGGTGAGGACTTGTTGTTTAAGGGTTACAGATTCTTAGTTTGGGAAGATGAAAGGAGTTCTGGAGGTTGGTTTCATAACAGTGTGAATGAACTTGACCCTCCTGAGTAGTACACTTACAATGGCTAACATGGCATTTTTATGTTGCATGTGTTGACCACAATTAAAATATTAAAAAGGGGAGGGGTGGAAGGGAGGCTGAGAGCATGGTGTTGGGAGAGAGAGAGCTGCACTTACCCCCGCTGCCGCGGGCAATCTACTTAGATTAGTCCCTGCGCCTCCAGGAGTGATGATAGCCATCAAGCCTCCTTCTTGGGCGGTTGTGAGGATTACAGGAAATAATGTTTGTTTTGCATTTGTTATGTACCTGATAAGTAGCAAAGACCAATAACAGGTGTTAGTGGCTGTAATGACTACCTCTCCTTTGTGCCTGGGAGAGGGGACTTCACTGGTGTATAATCCAGATGATGATATTCCACCGTGAGGTGTTCTGAGGTCTGCTCCCCTTTTTCTGATTACCCTCACTTTCTTTCTGCATTCAGATCCTGCCCATGCAGCAATGCCCAGCCTCGTACCCCTCCTTTAATGAAACCCATGTTCATTACATGGCTGCAACAATTATACAGTCCTTCACGTGTCCCTTGCTGAGGGCTACCATGAGCCGGAATGTTGGGAACACAGTGGGGACAAACCCAGTCCTTACTCTCACGCAGATTGTAGTCTAGTTGTTGTCTACGCTGTTTCTTTGACTTGGCCTCATATTTGTTGTGTGTGTCTGTGTGTGAAGGCCTTTACCACCACGGCACTGTAAGTTCTTAGAAGGCGAGAGTCCTGTCTTATATCCTTTTGTCTCCACTGAAGTGTTTCGCCTGACCTTAGACATGAAGAAAACCAGTCACAACGGATTTCTTTGACTTAGACAGCCCCACATGGGAAACCAGTTCATGTCTGGGCTTAGAAGGGCCCTAGTGCTAGGAAGGACCTGAATAGATAACTTGTCCTATTACCTGCTTGTCATCACCATCATGTGGTGGTCATGCATTTTCTTCTTGAAGAAATGCTAAGATACTCATCCTTAGCATTAATTAAGGGAAGATAAAATAAAACAGAATTGAAGTACCCATCAACCTGAAAAAAAAATAAATAAGTAACACCACCAAATTTTGGTAAAGCTGTGCCCAGAGAGGACCGCTTACACATTGTAACTGGTGGGATTGTGGTTTGGCACCTGGTCTTCCATTTGGTATCACTTAATAAATGTAAAACCTGACCTCCAGCAATTTCATTTCTGGAAATCAGCCCTACAAAAGCACTCAGCCTGCACCTACAGAATCATGAGTTATGTGTAAAGCTGTGGATAACAGTGAAAAGGTAGCAACAACTTGCAGTGGGTTGAATAGCTTCCCCCCAGATATTCATGTCCATCTGGAACCTCAGTGTGCGCCTTCATTTGGACTGAGAGTCTGCAAATCGAATTGAGGTGAGAAGGGAGATGAGATCGTCCTGGACTAGGGCAGGCCCTGAATCCAGTCACTGTGTCTACAGGAGAAGGAAGGAGAGGGGTGTTTAGATAGAGGCGTGGAGGGTGGAAACCAGGTGAAGAGGAGGCGGAGGGTGCAGTGATGCGGCCACAAGCCCAGTAATGCCTGGGCCCCCAGAAGCCGGGAGAGGCTGGGGAGGGCTCTCGCCTAGAGTCTTCAGAAGGAGCATGGCCTTGCTGAGTCCTTCATTTTGGACTTCCAGCCTCTAGAACTGTGTGAGAATATGTTGATAAGCCCCAAGGTTGTGCCACTTTGTTATGGTAGCTGTATATAACATACACATGCCAACAGACCTTGGGGGTGGGGGGCAGGAACATCAAATGTGGTTTATTCATGTGGAGGCATATGGTGTAACAGTTAAATATAAGTGAACATGTTTGCAGTCTCAAAACACAACATTGAGTTCAAACAAGTGTCAGGGATAGACTTCTGAATAGATTCTGGTATGATACCATGTATGTAAATATGTTTAATAGTCTATATTGTGTATAGAGTAAACAATGGAGTAAATGAAGTAAAATTATTTAAACATGAGATGTTATATACTAAGCCCAGGAACGAGGGTCGCTCTATGAAGGGGGAGGGAGATGGGGTTGGGCACAGGTGTTCAGCTCTATTGGAAGTGTTCTACATAGAGCAGGAATATTTTAAGCAAGTCGGTAAAATGTTAACATTTGTTTCATAGCAGAGGGTAAAAAGACATATACTATGTTTTTATCTTAGAATTGTTTTATATTTTAATATGTCTTTATTGATTTTTTTAGAGAGAGATAGAAACATTGATGTGAGGGAGATACATTGATCAGCTGCCTCCTACTGGGGATCGAGCCCACAGCCCGGGCATGCGCCCCGACTGGGACTCAAACCGTGACCTCTCTGTCCGTGGGCCGGCGTTCAATCCACTGAGCCACACTGGCCGAGCTGTATTTTACATTTTTTTTTTTCTTTCTTTTTTTTATTGATTAATTTTTGCTACAGATGATTCTCCTTTTTTCCCCCACTGATTCCCCCCGCCCCCTCCACTCCCTGCCCCTTCCCCAGATTGTTGTCCATGTCCACTGTTCATGCATACATGTGTATAAGTTCTGTGGTTTATCCCTCCCCCACCTCCCCACTCCTTAGGGGATTGTCAGTCTGTACCCCGCTTCCGCGTCTCTGGGATTACCCCATTCCTCAGACTGTTATGTTCATTATATTCCACAAATAAGTGAGATCATATGAAATTTGTGCATTATGGAGTTAGGGAAGACATGACAGGTAGCACTCACAAGATGACAAGAGATAGTGGTTTCCTTACCTCTGGGGAACATCAGACGCTGCGCCCCCAGGAGGCTCCTGTGAATCTTCATCTGGAGGTGGGGAGGCTGGTGCAGCGCAGCCGCCTTAGGCAGGAAGGGGGACAGGCTTTGGGGTTCCTGCCACCATTTACACGCTGTGTGATTTCAAACCAATTCGTAAGGCTGTGGGTTCACTTCTCCGCTGTAAAGTAATATCAACACCAAGGGCTGTGGAACTGCAAGTACGCCGTCACGCCAGTGCCCTCCACGTGGGCGCCCTCCACGTCGGTACCCTCCACGTCGGTGCCCTCCACGCCAGTGCCCTCCACGCGGGCTCCCTCCACGCGGGCTCCCTCCACGCGGATTCCCTCCACGTGGGTGCCCTCCAAGTCGGTACCCTCCACGCAGGCTCCCTCCACGCAGGTTCCCTCCACGTGGGCTCCCTCCACGTTGGTACCCTCCACGGAGGCTCCCTCCACGCGGGTTACCTCCACACGGGCTCCCTCCACGCCAGTGCCCTCCACGCAGGTTCTCTCCACGCGGGCGGCCTCCACTTCGGTGCCCTCCACGTGGGTTTCCTCCACGAGAGTGCCCTCCACGTGGGTTCCCTCCACGCCGGCGCCCTCCACTTCAGTGCCCTCCACGCGGGCGCCCTCCATGCGTGCGCCCTCCACGCGGGTTCCCTCCATGCCGGTGCCCTCCACACCGGTGCCCTCCACGCGGGTGCCCTCCACTCCGGCGCCCTCCACTTCAGTGCCCTCCACGCGGGTTTCCTCCACGCCGGTGCCCTCCACACCGGTGCCCTCCACGCGGGTGCCCTCCACTCCGGCGCCCTCCACTTCAGTACCCTCCACGCGGGTTCCCTCCACGCGGGTGCCCTCCACGCCGGCGCCCTCCATGCGGGTTCCCTCCACGCTGGCGCCCTCCATGCCGGTGCCCTCCACGCGGGTGCCCTCCACGCGGGTGCCCTCCATGTGGGTGCCCTCCATGCCGGTGCCTTCCGCCTCAGTGCTGTGCCTGCCCCAGGCTGCCCCGCTTTCGTCGGAGGTGTGTCCCCTGAGTATGTCTGTGTGAAAGTTTTGAATACATGGTAAGATACTCATGATGTGCTTTCTGGGCGGAACTTGGGCTCTGTGCATCTTCAGAAGGTTAATGCCTTTCTCTGCACTTTACCCAGTTTTCCTCTAAGTCTTTAATGGAAAAAACAGAAAGTGCTGGGGTGCCCTGGAAAAGGGGAGGTCAGACCTCTGGGCAGCTGTCCCTCATTCCTTGTCAGCCTGTTGGCCTTGTGCAACTTACAGTCACGGAGGGGTGTGGGCCCTGCTCATTCCACCCCAGGGGCTGCCGTCCTGGTGCCTCCTTGCCATGAAGTCCCCTCCAGCCGTTCCCTAGCCCCTCCCTGGCTCCGACACTTTCCTGGCCTCTCCAGGCCCCGGGCCAAGCAATCCTGGAACATATTTCAGGAACGGGGGTTGGCGTTTCCGGGCTGTGGCACAGTTTGGCCATGTGCAGGTAGTTGAAGGTCATTTTCCCTGAAGGTTAAGTGGTGACCTTAGTCAATGTTTACCTAGTGTTCACTTAAATGATTCTCCTGGTTAATGAATCATATGGCAAATTAGTTGAGGACTTTTACACCCCGCAGGTAAACCGGGGTGGTAACTGGTGATCCTGAAATTGCATCGAGTTATATAGGCTGCATAGCAAGGGACCTGCCTGGCACGCCTGTCTGGCTCTTAGATGCTGAGTACAAAAGTAAGTTCATCGGTCAAGGGTTGCGGCACTGGGAGGACCGCCAGGTGATGACCTGATGCCTGCCTTTCTGAGCCTGCTCAGCAGCGCTCCTGCCCCGTTTCGGAGAACTTGCATTCCCCTTCCCCCTGCCGCCCAGCCTGCCGTCCCCAAACCGTGTGCTGAGCCACCAGGATGCGACCTGATGTAACTTTTGAGGGCAACACAGTAATACACGACGTCTGCCAGACACCACGTGAACGACCTGCTCAGGTGTCCACAGTCTCAGCGTTAGATTGTGGTGCCTTTCTGAGGGTTCCTGTCGATATGATAGGAAGGGAGTAGAGTGTGAAATCAATAGAGAATAGGAAATGCAGGTGGCAGTGCCCAGCATGAATGATTCCACGGTTTGGGAAGTTGTGTAGGGCCCAAAAGGTACACGCATCCCCTTAGTCCATGAGTGCGACCCTTAAAGAATGAGATAAAAATGTTTTCTTTCAATTCAAGTGTATTATTTTTGTCAAATGGCTACTCAGTTGTTAGGACATAAGTACTTATTAAGTTCCATAAAATGGAACTATTAGGTATTTCTTTTGGTTTATGAGCTCTCCATTGAAAATATACTGAGCTACTAAGGGTGCCATGAACAGAAAGTTTGAGAGCTTACGTGATCGCCAAGGACGAGATGTCCTCCTTCACCTCCATCAGACTCCTTGCCAGCGACAGCTTTTCTGCTGGACACCATCATTCTGTGTCTCTGCATGAACTCCCCTCTCACCCGAAAGATGAAGTTTTATTGATTCTTTAACAAAAAAGAAAAGAAAGCCTTGCCTAGCTTTGCTTCCACCCATGCTCCAAGCTCCTGCCTCCCCTTCTCCATCTCCCTCTTCCCTTCACTGCCTCACCCCAGCCCCTTGACCCCCCACTATGCCCAGAGTGCTAACCGTGTCTGGCTCCGTCCCCTGGCACTGCACCCAGGCAGCTCTCCCAGGTCACTGCCAAGTTGGAAGAGCCGCACACGCTCTCTTCTCAGTCCTGAATTCTTTGCCCACCACCTTCTGATGCTTCCTTCTTCCCCTCTTCCCCCTGTGCTATCTCCATGGCCTTGCGCTTCCCCAAACACCCCTCAGCCCTTGGCTGGGCCCTGCCTGCCTGTCCCTCCTTCAGAAAAACATCTGCAACCCCCTTGCTTCCTTCCCCACCCTGGCCTTCCTTTGTTTCCCTTGGGTGCTCTCCCCTCTCTTTCAACACTCACTGTGTAAACGACCCCCTTTCCGGCCAGCAAACCCCATCGCTGCCTGTATCCACCCAAATCTTGCCCAGGCCTAAAATGCCCACATCTCACTCCTGAGATAGGCCTTGGAGGCTCTCCTCAGATAGCCCTGTTTGAAGAAGCCTCTCCTGGTGGCCCTAGGAAGCCACCCCGTTTTCTGTCCACCCACAGCACTCTATTTTTGTTTTTGCTTTAATCCTCACCTGAGGATATTTTTCCATTGATTTTCAGACACAGTGGGAGGGAAGGAGAAAGAGAGAGAGAGAAGAGAAACATCATGGTGAGAGAGACACATCAATTGGTTGCCTCCCGCACAACCCCAACCAGGGCCAAGGACTGAACCTCAACTAAGCTTCGTGCCCTTGACTGGAATCGAACCTATGACTCTTTGGTCTGAGGGAGGGTGCTCTAACCACTGAGTCAAACTGGCCAGGGCAGAACTCTCTGTTTCCATCAACATTTTTCTCCATCTCTTCCTGGATGCTCTCCTGCACCTCAAACTTCAGGTCCCCATTTTTACCACTTCACTGTTCATTTATTCATTTCTATGAACATTATTCTCCTTCTCCTCTGAATGTCTCACCTGCACCTCAAACTTCAAGTCACCATTTTCTTCTCCTTCCTTCTTCATCCTTCCGTTGTGATGTTGACCAGGTCCTCTCCTGTGTTCTCCTCTTTCCTTTATCTGCCTTGGTTAAAATCCTGATAACCTTCCCCTCAAATCACTGTCCCAGCACCTCCAAGTTCTCCCTGGACCAGCCCCACATACGCTGCCCAGTGCTGTTTGCGTAGTCAGCTTAAGCGCCACTTCACGTGGTTCTGGCGGTCTCTCCTCCCTGCGTAAGTCTTCATGGCTCCCTAGTAACACAGGGCCAAGCCCTCATCCTGGCCCCCTGCCCCTTGTGATTTGGCCTCCACGGACCTTTTCAGCCCAGCTCCACTGTGGTGCCTGTCTTCTTGTCTCAAAGCACTGAGGCCTCACAGTCCCCACTGATCCTTCGGTGCCTGCTGCTCCCTGCTTCTAGGACATCTTCAACCTTCCCAGCCTCTCATGAATTTAAACAATCCAGTTTCCTTCTCCCATACCTTTGGGTAGTTCAACTCCCCACACCACCCCAAAATGCTCACAGGTCTTTAAAGTCACAGACTGTCCCACACTTTTTACATCCTCTGTAGCTTCGGATATAATACTTCACACGTAGTAAGAGTGTGCAAACAATAGTGTTATGTGAGTGACTCTTTCCAGAGTAGGTGGTCCAGAATTCGGCCTCCCAGGGGCGGGAACCCACTGGCATATTGTAAAATGATCCATAGCTCTTTGATGAGCTTGGCCTCCGAGATGCAAAGATGTTCTCCAAGTACGTTTCCTCCTCTGAATTACTAGGTAGAGACCCCCCATTATATAATTAATACATGTATATTTTAATAAATTAGAAAGTATCAAGGAAAGATGTAACACTTAAGTATAATAGGCTCACCTAGAAATAATAGTCATTTTTTGATATATTAACTGCCAGAATATCTTCTGCAAACATATATAAAAGGTATATATTTATGGAACAAAAGTAAGATTATATTTTACATATTCATTTACAATCTCCTTTTATTGCTTAGGAATACTAAGTATACTGAAATGGACTAGGTGAATAAAATGTATATATTATATATTATAATATTGCTTATTCTTAAATGCTTAATTTTTAAAATATGTTACACTTTTAATTTAGGAAATTATTGTTCATGGACTGATTTTAGCCTACAAACTACTAAAGATCCATGAGATCTTTACAAGAAATTACAAGTAGCCCAGCTGGTATGGCTCAGTGGTTGAGCATCGACCCATGCACCAAGAAGTCGCTGGTTCGATTTTTGGTCAGGGCACATGCCCAGGTTGTGGGCCCGATCCCCAGTGGGGGGCATGCAGGAGGCGGCCAATTGATGTTTTCTCTCATCAATGTTTCTCTCTCTCAATGTTTCTCTCTCTCTCTCTCCCTCTCACTTCCCCTCTCTCTCTAATCAATGAAGAAAAAAATTTTTAAAAAAAAGACATTATAAGTAAGTGTTCAGAAAATTTTAAAGAAATGTAACATTTCCACATCTAGTAATTCATTTTACAAGCTATTAATGCAGGATTATTACATATTAAATGCTCATCTTAAAAGAAGCAACTATTAAAATCATTCAAAATTGTATACATGCAAACCCTGTACCTCTCTGCAGAGTTTTTCACTTACTGGGAAGACACAACCCGTGTTACTTTTCCAGTGGCTTTTTTCACTTAAGGAAACGTGGAGATTGACTTTTTCATTTAGAGGAAACTAGATATTTATTTAAAAGTAAGACTCATTGAGGAAAGATTTACATACAGTAAAATTCACCCTTCTAGTGTAGAGGTCCATGAGTCTTGACCAGCATGTAGAGTATGGTAATTGCTGTCAGTCAAGGGAAAGGACAGTCACATCTTCCTGACAAATTATCTCCGGCCCTTTGTAATTAAGCAGTCCCATCACTTACACTTTCTCTCAACAGTGACTTATTTCTATTCCTGAAACTTTGCCTCTTTTAGAAAGCAGTGGAATCATTCCCATGTACAAATGGACCAGAAGGTTTGACTCTGGCTTCTTTCCTTTGTATAATGTGTGCGATGGACGGACGTGGCTGCGCGTGTCGGCGGTTCAGTCCTTTCCATTGCTGACTAGTATTCCTTCGTGTGAATGTGCCATCTGTTCACCTGTTCATAAGTTGGGGGACATCTGGGCGGTTTCCAGATTTGGGTAATTATAAATAATGGTGCTATTATTAACATTTGTGCACAGATTTTATGTGAAGATACTTGTGTGTGGATATGAGTTTTCATTTCTTTGGGGCAAATACCTTGGAGTGGGATTTGCTGGGTCTCATAATAAGTATATGTTTAACTCAACAGGAAATTTCAAACATTTAAAAATTTATCATCTGAGGATATTTTTCTATCCATCTTCAGATAGTGTGGGAGAGAGGGAGAGAGAGAGAGAAACATCGATGTGAGAGGAACACATTGACTGGTTGCCTCCTGCACAATCCCAACCAGGGCCAGGCACGAACCACAACCAAAGTACGTGCCCTTGACTGGAATCGAACCCGTGACTCATTGATCCACGGGGCGACACTCTAACCACTGAGCAAAACGGGCCAGGGCGCCCAATGTTTTTTTAAAGTAGCTGGCTGCACTATTAAAAAAATTTTTTTTAATTATTTGAGAGAGAGAAAGATTGATTTGTTGTTCCACTTATTTATGTTCCCTTGGTTGATTATTGTATGTGTTCTGACAGGGGAAGCAAACCTACAACCTTGGTGTATTGGTGTATTGGGATGATGTTCTAACCAACTGAACTATCTAGAGCCTGAGCTAGCCAGGGCGACAGTGGCTGGCTGCACTATTTTGCATTGTAGCCAGCAATGTATGAAAGTTCCAACTCTTCTATGTACTTGTCGGAACTTTGCTTTTTTAGAATTTTGTTGTTTTTGAATTAATTTTTGCCACTTTGATAGTTGTGTAGTATACCTTTTTATGTGTTCATTGTAATTTATACATCTTTGGTGAAGTGTTTTTCAGATCTTTGCACATTTTTACTTGTGTTGATTTCTTTTTATTGAGTTTTGAAAGTTCTTAGAATAATCTAAATACAAGTTGTTCATCACACATGTGTTTTGTAAATATTTTATTCCAGTCTGTAGCTTGCCTTTTCATTTTTAAATACTGTCTTTTGTGGAGCAAAAGCTTTTCATCTTGATGTTCACTTTATCAAATTTTACTTTTATAGATTATACTTTTGGTATCACATCTAAGAAATATTTGCTTAATGCAAGATAACAAAGATTTTCTCCTATGATTTCTTCTAGAAGTTTTATAGCTGTAGGTTTTACATTTAAGTCTCTGATCCATTTTTAGTTACTATTTGTATATGGTTCAAAACATAGGTCAAGGTTTCTTGTGCATATAGATATCCAATTGTTTCAGCTTCATTTGTTGAAAAGATAGTCTTTCTCTATTTAATTACCTTTGCACTTTTGTTAAAACTAATTGGCCATATGTACAGTATGTGGGATCTATCTCTAGACTCTCTATTCTGTTTCATTGACTTATGTGTCCAGCTTTTCACAAATACCACACTCATGATTACTGAAGCTTTATAATATGTCTTTTCTATTCTATTTTTTTCAATTACAGTTTATGTTCAATATTATTTTGTATTAGTTTCAGATGTACAGCAGAGTGGTTAGACAATCATATACTTTACAAAGTGTTCCCCCTGATAGTTTTAGTACCCACCTGGCATCATACTTAGCTATTATAATATTATTGACTATATTTCCTATGCTGTACTTCAATCCTCATGACTATTTTGTAACTACCAATCTGTATTTCTCAATGCCTTCACTTTTCCACCCAGTTCCCAATCCCTGCTTCTCCTCTGGCAACCATCAGTCTGTTTCCTGTATCTTTGAGTCTGTTTCTGTCTTGTTTTTTCATGTATATTGTTCTTTAGATTCCACATATAAGTGAAATCCTATGGTCTTTGTCTTTCTCTGATTGATTTGGTCCTTTTTGGTTCCATATGAACTTTTGAGGTATTTGTTCTAGTTCTGTGAAATACGTCGTTGGTATTTTGATGGGGATTGCATTGAATCTATAGATTGCTTTGGGTAGTATGGGCATTTTAATGATGGTAATTATTCCAATCCATGAACAAGGTATATGCTTCCACTTTTTTATATTTCCTCTATTTCTTTTTTCAGTGTCCTATAATTTTCTGCAAATAGGTCCTTTACTTCTTTGTTTAAATTTCTTCCTATTTATCTTAATTTTTTTTGCCGTGATAGTAAATGAGATTGTTTTTTCAGCTTCTCTTTCTGTGAGTTCATCATTGGTGAATAAGAATGGCATCAATTTCTTGACATTAATTTTGTATTCTGCTACTCTGCCAAATTCATTTATTAAGTCTAGTAGATTTTTGATGGAGTCTTTAGGGTTCTCTATGTATAGTATCATGTCATCTGCAAATAATGACAGTTTCACTTCCTCCTTTCCAATTTGGATCCCTTTTATTTTTTCTTCCTGTCTGATTGCTGTGGCTATGACTTCCAGTACTATGTTAAATAGGAGTGGCAAAAGTGGGCATCCTTGTCTTGTTCCTGTTCTTAAGGAAATGCTTTTAATTTTTGCCCATTGAGTATGATGTTGGCTGTAGGTCTTTCATATATGGCCTTTATTATGTCAAGATATGATCCTTCTATTCCCAGATTGCTGGGCATTTTTATCAGAAATGGATGATGGATTTTGTTAAATGCTTTTTCAGTATCTATTGATATGATCATGTGGTTTTTATTCTTTATTTTATTTATGTGGTGTATCACATTTATTGATTTGTGACTATTGTACCAGCCTTGCATCCCTGGGATGCATCCCACTTGGTCATGGTGAATAATTTTTTTGATGTATTGCTGGATTCAATTTGCTAGAATTTTGTTCAGAATTTTGACATCTATGTTTATCAGGGATTTCAGCCTGTAGTTTTCTTTCTTTGTAGTGTCTTTTTCTGGTTTTGGAATTAGAATTCTGCTAACCTCATAAAACAAGTTTGGAAGTCTTCCTTCTTCTTGAATTTTTTGAAATAGTTTGAGGAGAATGGGTGTTAGTTCTGTTTTGAATGTTCAGTAAAACTCCCCCATGAAACCATCTGGGCCTGGGCTTTTGTTTGCTGGGAGAGTCTTGATTATCTTTTCAATTTCTTCTGTTGTTATTGGTCTGTTCAAGCTTTCTATCTCTTCCCGGTTCAGTTTTGGGAGATTATTTGTTTCTAGACATTTGTCTATTTCACTTAGATTGTCGAATTTGTTGCCATATAGTTGTTCACAGTAGTTGTTAATGATCTTTTGTATTTCTGTGGTGTCAGTTGTTACTTCTCCTCTTTCATTTCTGATTTTGTGTATTTGGGTTCTCTCTCTTTGTTTATTGGTGAGTCTAGCTAGATAAGGGTCCATCAGTCTTGTTTATCTTTTAGAAAAACCATCTCTTTGTTTCATTGATCCTTTGAATTGTTATTTATTTATTTTTTGGTCTCTATGTCATTTATTTCTGCTCTGATCTTTACTATTTCCTTCCTTCTACTTGATCTGGGTTTTGTTGTTGTTGTTGTTGTTTTTATTGTTTACTTTCTAGTTCTTTAAGTTGTGAGGTTAGATAGTTCATTAGAAATTTTTCTTGTTTCTTGAGGTAGGCCTGTAGTGAATGAACTTCCTCTCAGAACTGCTTTTGCTGCATCCCATAGATTTTGTGTTGTGTGTTCATTTTCATTGGTTTCCAGGAAGTTTATAATTTCTTCCTTGATCTCTTTGGTAACCCATTCATTGTTTAATAATATGCTATTTACCCTCCATGTGTTCAAATGCTTTTGCATGTTCTTGTTGCAATTGATTTCTAGTTTCATGCCATTGTGATCTGAGAAGATGCTTGATATTATTTCAGTCTTCTTGAACTTGTAGAGACTTAGTTTGTGTTCTAACATGTGGTCAATCTTTGAGAATGTCCCATGTGCACTTGAGAAGAATGTGAATTCTCTAGTTTTGGGATGTAATTCTCTGTAGATATCTATTACATCCATTTGGTCTAGTGCTTCATTTAGAGTCTCTGTTTCCTTGCTAATTTTTTGTCTAAAGAATCTATCCAGTGATATCAGTGGGGTGTTGAAGTCCCCTGCTATGATTGTATTGCTCTCGATTTCTCCTTTGAAGTCCTCCAGAAGATGTTTAATATATTTTGGTGCTCCTATATTGGGTGCATATATGTTTATCAAGGTTATATCTTCCTGTTGGATAGATCCTTTCAATATTATGTAGTGGCCTTCTTTGTCTCCAGTTATGGCCTTCGTTTTGAAATGTATTTTATCAGATATGAGTATTTCTACCCCACCTTTTTTTTTTTTTTCCTTTCTGTTTGCTTGCAAGATTTTTTTCCATCCCTTTACTTTCAACCTTTACTTCCATCCCTTTACTTTTGTTGGGAGGTGGGTCTCTTGTAAACCACATATAGATGAGTCATGTTTTCTTATCCAATCAGCTACTCTGAGTCTTTTAATGGGAGCATTCAGTCCATTTACATTTAAGGTGATTATTGATATGTACTTATTTATTGCCATTTTTGCTTAGTGTGGTTCTATTTTTCTTCCTATTTCTTGTACTAATTACAGCAGTCCTTTGAACATTTCTAGCAGTGCTTGTTTGATGCTAATATATTCCCTTAGCCTATTTTTTTTGCCTGGAAAGCTCTTTATTTGACCTTCTATTTTGAATGATAGCCTTGCTGGGTAAAGTAGTCTTGGAATGAGATCCTTGTTTTTCATGATCTTGATTACGTTGTGCCATTCTTTTCTGGCCTGTAGTCTTTCTGTTGAGAAGTCAGCTGAGAGCCTATGGTGGTTCCTTTGTAGGTAACCTGTTGCTTCTCTCTTGCTGCCTTTAGGATTCTCTCTTTGTCTTTAATTTTTGGCCTTTTAATTAATATGTGTCTTGGTGTGGACCTGTTTGGGGTCTTCCTAGTTGGGGTTCTCTGTGCTTCTTGAACTTGAATGCCTTCTTCCTTCAACAAATTAGGGAAGTTTTCTGTCACTATTTCTTCAAATATATTCTCTAATCTCTGTTCATTTTCTTTTTCTTCTGGGACTCCTATGATGTGAATATTACTATGTTTCCAGTTGTCCCACAGTTCACTTAAGCTGTGTTCCTGTTTTTTTCTTTTGATTTTCTGTTTGGTTGATTTTTTTCTACCCTGTCTTCTAATTCACTGATCCAGTCCTCAGCTTCTTTTACTCTGCTGTTTACACCTTCCAATGTGTTCGTTATTTCTGATATGTCATTCTTCATTTCTTCTTGGTGGTTTTTAATTTCCAACTGGTTGATTTTCAATATTTCTATGTCTTTACTCATGGTGTTAATGTCCTTACTCATGGTGTTGCGCTTCCTCAATATCATGGCTCTGAATTCGAGCTCTGTTACCTTACTTAACTGCATCTTATTTATCTCATCTTCTGTAGAGGTCTCTTGTTCTTTCATTTGGCATTTGTTTCTTTGTTTCACCATTTTGGCTCTGTTAGTGGGCTTTGGAGCCTGCCAAATTTTCCCTGTGGGTGTTGGTGTTCTTCTGTTTGTGGCTCCCTCTATTGAGTTTGGATGAGCCTGCTTCAGCCCACGTTAAACACCACTGTCAAGTCTTTGTTTCCTGGGCAGAGTTGCAAGCCCAGGAATGGTTTAGTTATTCTGTAGATTTTTGCCTGGAGGCTATTAGTTGCAGTTACTTAAAGAGCCTTGGGTTCTCAGTTGTTGAGCATACTCCCTCAGGTGTTGAGCATAAGAGGATTTTCAGAGGGTGGGGCAGATCCTGGTTGTTAGTGAGCCTCAATTTGCATTTCAATGGCCCACAGGGTGGGGTTGAGTCTCCAAGGGAGGAGCTGCTGCCTCTCCCCAGAGCCCTGGGAAAGAGTAATATGGCCACCATCCTTTGTGGCCACAACTCAGCAAAAGCTCTGAGTGCCCTCCAAATCCCTAGTGTCCCCACTCAGTTCCAGTCCAGTCGCCCTCCCTCTGCTGGAGCCCAAGGTGATTGGCTGTGGCTATTTTAGCATCTGTCCCAGCTCTGCACTGTGGAGCCTCCCGAGACTTTAACCCTGAGGGTGCTGCTCACAGCTCAGAGTGCTGCTGTCCATGGGCTCCCAGCCCCCTCTTGCACCTCCGCAATCCTAAAAGGATCTGTTTAGTGTCCCTGGTTATATGGTCCTCGCAAGCTGCTTTTGTGTTGCTTTTTCTGATGATTTCTCTTTATTTTATTTTATTTATTTTTAATTATTTTATTTATTTTTGTTACAGATGTTTCTCCTTTTCTCCCCACTGATTCCCCCTCTCTCTACTTACCTTGTCCCCAGCTTTGTTGTTCATGTCCATTGTTCATACATACATGCATATAAATTCTGTGATTTATCTCTCCTCCACCACCCCCTCTTTTGGGGATTGTTAGTCTGTATCTCACTTCCACGTCTCTGTGTCTACCCTGTTCCTCAGACTGTAATGTTCATTATATACCACAAATAAGTGAGGTCATATGATACTTGTCTTTCTCTGTTTGGCTTGTTTCGCTTAGAATAAAACTTTCCAGGTCCCTCCATGTCGTCTGAAATGTAAGAGATCTTTCTTTCTTACGGCTGCATATACTCCACTGTGTATATGTACCACTGCTTTTTTTATCCATTTGTCTACTGATGGACATTTGGGCTGTTTTCAGATCTTAGCTATTTTAAATAGTGCTGCTATAAACATGGGGTACATATATTCTTTCTGGTTGGTGTTTCAGGCTTCTTAGGGTATATTCCTAGAAGTGGGATCACTGGGTCAAATGGCAGTTCAATTTTTAATTTTTTGAGGTAATACCATATTGTTCTCCATAGTGGCTGTACCAGTCTGCATTTCCACCAGCAGTGTACTAGAGTCCCCTTTTCTCCACACCCTCACCAACACTTGTTGTTTGATGATTTGTTGATGGCAGCCATTCTGACAGGTGATACCTCATTGTTGTTTTACTTTGCATCTCTCTGATGATTAGTAATGTTGAGCATTTCTTCATATGTCTCTTAGTCATTTATATGTCCTGTTTAGAGAGGTGTTTATTTAGTTCCTCTGCCCATTTTTTAATTGTTTTTTTGGTCTTCTTTTTGTTGAGTTGTATGAGCACTCTCTATATATTGAAAATTAACCCCTTATCTGATATATCATTGGCAATTATGCTCTTCCATACAGTGGGTTGCCTTTCCATTTTGATGATTGTATCTTTTGTTGTGCAGAAGCTTTTATTCACCATGACCAAGTGAGATTCATCTCAGGGATGCAAGGCTGGTACATATTTGCAAATCAATAAATGTGATACACCACATAAACAAAATGAAAGATAAAAATCATATAATCATATCAATAGACATTGAAAAAGCATTAGACAAAATCCAGCACCCATTTCTGATAAAAACACTCAGCAATCTGGGAATAGAGGGATCATATCTAGACATAATAAAGGCCATATATGAAAGACCTACAGCCAACATCATACTCAATGGGCAAAAATTAAAAGCATTTCCTTAAGAACAGGAACAAGACAAGGATGCCCACTTTCACCACTCTTATTTAACATAGTACTGGAAGTCTTAGCCACAGCAATAGACAGGAAGAAAAAATAAAAGGGCTCCAAATTGGAAAGGAGGAAGTGAAACTGTCATTATTCGCAGATGACATGATATTATACATAGAGAACCCTAAAGACTCCATCAAAAATCTACTAGACTTAATAAATGAATTTGGCAGAGTAGCAGAATACAAAATTAACGTCAAGAAATTGATGGCATACATGTACACCAATAATGAACTCACATAAAGAGAAACTAAAAAAACAATCCCATTTACCATTGTGGCAAAAAAATTAAGATCCCTACAAATAAAGGACCTATTCTCAGAAAATACAGGTCATTGAAAAAAGAAATAGAGGAAGATATAAAAAAGTGGAAGCACATACTTTGTTCATGGATTGGAAGAATTAACATCATTAAAATGTGCATATTACCCAAAGCAATCTATAGATTCAATGCAATCCCCATCAAAATACCAATGACATACTTCACAGAACTAGAACAAATACTTCAAAAGTTCATATGGAACCAAAAAAGAACTCGAATAGCCAAAGTAATCTTGAAAAAGAAGAACAAAGTTGGAGGGATCATATTACCAGATTTCAGGTTATACTACAAACCCACTGTAATCAATACAGCCTGGTACTGGCACAAGAACAGGCATATAGACCAGTGGAACAGAACAGAGAACCCAGAAATGGACCCAAGGCAATATGCTCAATTAATATTTGACAAAGGTGGCAAGAGCATACAGTGGAGTAAAGACAGCCTCTTTAATAAATGGTGTTGGGAAAATTGGACAGCTACATGCAAAAAAATGAAACTAGACCATCAACTTACACCCTACACAAGAATAAACTCAAAATGTATAAAAGACTTAAATGTGACTCATGAATTCATAAAAATCCTAGAAGAAAATGTAGGCAGCAAAATTTCAGACATCATACACAGCAGAATTTTCACTGATACATCACCTAAGGCAATAGAAACAAAGGAGAAAATGAATACATGGGACAACATCAAACTCAAAACCTTCTGCACAGCAATAGATTTGTCTTTATTTTAGTTGTAATTCCAGATTGATTCTGGGAGACGGTCTCTGTAGCTTCCATTCACTCTGCCGCCATTTTGATGTCCTCTAAATTGTACTATTTTTTAATTTTTAACTTCAATTTTCCAATGATAGTTTATAGAATTATAATTTTCTTGTGACTTTGCTAAACTCACTTATTTCTAGAATCATTTTTGTGAATTATTTGAGATTTTTCTATATAGACAATCATGCCATCTGTGAATAGTTTCATTTTCTCATTTTAAGCTGTATGTTCTTTATTTTTATTCATTACCTTATGCCACAGCTTAGAACCACAGTGCATAGGACCACAATACTTTACTACCATGATTTTACATTACTTTGTAGAATAGAAATAATGAGAGCACTTATCCTTGTCTTGTTCTCAATCTTAAAGGCAAAGCATTTAGTCTGTTGCAAATACAAAGATAGCTATATATTTTTTACAGATCCCTTTTTTGGGTTGAGGGGGTTCCCTGTATCTCTCATTTGCTGAGCGTTTTCATCATAAATGATATATTTTGGCAAATGTGTTTCTATCTATTGAGATGAATGCACACTTTATCTTCTTCTTTAGTTTGTCTATATAGGGAATTACATTCATTTTTAAAATGCTGAACCAGGTTTGCTTTTCCAGGATATAACGCCAGTTGGTCATGATGCACTATATTTTTAATATATTGCTGAATTTGATTTGCTAATGTTTGTTGAAAACTTTTAAATCTATGTAAATGATGATATTGGTCTGTATTTTTCTTTTTCAATATTTTTATCTAGGTTTGATGTCAGGATAATGTCTCATAAAATAAGTGGAGAAGTGTTTCCTCCTCTTCTATGCTATGGATGACGTTCTGTAGAAGTGGTATTATTCTCTACCTACATGTTTGGTGAAATTCACTAGTAAAATTACCTGGGCTTGTAATTTTTTGTTGTTATCAGATTTCTAACTACAAATGCAGTTTCTTTAACTAATATAGGCTTGTTCATATTATCTACTTTTATTTTGGATGAGCTTCAGTAATTTTTGTCTTGAAAGGAATGTCAGTTTAATTTACGTTGTTGAATTTGGGGGCTTAAAGTTTATAATATTCTTTTTTATTCTTTTAATATCTGTATCAGTAATATCTTTATCACTAATGTCCCTCTTTAGTTCCTGATATTGGTAATTTGTATCTTGTCTTTTTTTATCTTGTTCAGTGTGGTCAGAGGTTTATCAATTACATTGATTTTTTTTTTTCAAGGAATGGGATTTTGGTTCTATTGATTTTTTTATTTTTTATTTTATTGATTTCTGCTTTAATCTTTATTAGTTTCTGTCTTCTGCTGGCTTTGCATTTAATTTGCACTTTTTTTGTTTCTTAAGGATAATAAGAAGCAACTTGGATTACTGATTTGATACCTTTCTTCCTAATATAAGCATTTGGTCCCATACATCTTCCTTTGAGCATTGCTTTCACTGAGTCACACGAGTTTGTTTTTTCATTTTCATTCAGTTAAAAAAATTATTCTCTATTCTCTTACGGCTTCCATTTTGACCCAAGTGTTCTTTAGACCTATGTTGCTAGTTTCCATGTATTTAGCTAGACTTCAAACATCTTTTTGTATTTATACTAGCTTAATTTTGTATGGTTTGATAGCATACATTGTATGATTTACATTCTTTTAGGTTTGTTGAGTTTTGTTTGTAATTTAGAATGTGGTTCTTCTAGTAAATATTCCATGTGCCTTTGGAAAGAGTGTTTATTTCGCTCCTGTTTCATATAGAGTAGAACATCATAAATAAGTTCAGACAACTTGGATGAGAGTGTTGTTCAGGTCTTCTATGTCCGTACTGATTTTGTCTACCTATTCTATTAATCAATGAAAGAAGAATGATGAAACATCCATCTGCAGTTGTGCTTTTGTCTTTTCCTTTCAGTTCTATCACTTTTTGCTTCATATAGTTTGAAGCTCTGTTGAAACTCTAATGCGGGATCATTATGTCATCTTGGTGAATTGGCCTCTTTATCATTGTGGAGGGTTTCTTCATCTTTGTAGTATTCTTTGTTGTACACAGAGGGGAGACTTGCTTGTTGATGATCCCTCCCCAGCTGTAGATCTCTAGTAGTCAGGGCTGAGGATCATCTGCTATCCCTCCCCTAAGATGTAAGGGCTCTTTACCGGTGCCCTTACATGACGGAATTTGCTGCATAACCCTCAGTAATTTAAGGCTTTTGTTCTGCTAGGGGAGGAGAATTCATGGTAAGGAACCCTGTGCCTTTTCACTAGAGTAGAACATCCCTTTCTCCAGGCTGCGCATTGGGGGTAGCTGCCCTGGACCCCAGTCCGCACCCCAGTCCTTCTCTGTGAGCACTCGGTGGGAGCTTGGGAAGAGCAGGCGCGGGCTCCCCTGTCGGAGCTCTGGGGTATTTTCTTCTGTTGGCCCACATTTTGCCTTTAGTAATCCACTGGGAATTTGAACTTATTCTTACCTACTTGTTGGAGGCCTCATCTTCCTCAGTTCTCTAAAAGAATGGAGATCATAATTTTGTAAATTGTCCAGCTTTTTCTTGTTGGTAGTGCATAAGTGATGCTCTTTCTAACTTTTTATATTCTAGGTGGAAGCTGGAAATCCTAACAATTCATTTTGATTTTATAAAAGTACTGATCCATGACAGATTGGGAATTTAATTCAAAATAACAACAAGAACAAGATTTCTCCTTCATGGCAGATTGCTTAGGAAACACTGGTCTATACTTTTCCGAACAATTTCTTTTCACCTTGTGCTACCTTTTGGTGTAATTAGGTTCTTGGGTTTGTACCTGGTAGTAAACCTGGCTTTATCAAAAGTTCTAGGATGCACCCTGGCCAGTTTGGCTCAGCAGTTAGAGCATTAGTCCGCGAACCAGAGAGACCCAGGTTCGGTTCCCGCTAAGGGCACGTACTTCAGTTGCAGTTTGTCCCGGCCCTGGTTGGGGTCAAATGGGTGGAAACCACTCAATGTGTCTCTCTCACATTGATGTTTCTCTCTCTCTCTCTTCCTCCCTCTCTTCCTCCCATTTTATCTAAAGATAAGTGCAAAAATATCCTCGGATGAGGATAAAAAAAAAAAGTTCTAGGATGGCAGAATTTGATGACTACATTTATACTCTGCTATATTTCTCAATTATAATAGTTTACTGAGGTGGGATTCATATAACATAAAATTAACCACTTTAAAGTGAATGATTCAGTGACATTTAGTATATTCACATGTTGTACAACCATCAGTTCCAGTTCGAAATAGTCCATCATTCCAAAGTGAAGTCCTTACCCAATAGGCAGTTTATCTCCATTTCTCCCTCTCGCCGGCCTTCAGCCACCATGATCCGCATGCTGTCTGTATGGATGGATCTCTTGCGGATAGTCCTTGTAAGTGGAGTCTTGCAATATGTGACCTTTCATGACTGGCTTCTTTCACTTAAGCATAATATCTTTGCGGTTCATCTTCATTATAGCATGTATCAGAACTTCATTCCTTTTTATGGCTGAGAAATACTTCCCCATATTGGATACCACAATTGTTTGCCTGTTCATCTGTGCGAGGCCCCTTGGACAGTTTCCACCTTTCGGCTATTTATGAACAGTGCTGCTTCAAACACGCATGGCCGCGCACTTTTGG
The DNA here is from genome assembly GCF_014108415.1 of Molossus molossus. Lineage (NCBI taxonomy): Eukaryota > Metazoa > Chordata > Mammalia > Chiroptera > Molossidae > Molossus > Molossus molossus. Next base: position 56,993,650 of record NW_023425352.1, read on the forward strand.
GAGCACCATTTCCATTCTTCTGGGCATATACTTAGGAGCATAATTCTATGTTTAACTTCTGAGGAACTCACTATCCCCTTTTGACTCTGTGAACTTTGATCATATCACTTTTTTGAGTTTCAGCGTTCCCAGAGGGCCCTGACATTTTATTTATTGAAACGAGAAAGGCATCGAGGTCATCTTTTGACTGTTCTCACATAGTAGCCAGCTGGCCCCAGGATGCTGTTTCAGGTCTCCTTTGACCTTCTCTCGCAATTCATAACCTTCCCACACGGAAGGTATACTATGGAACAGGACAGTTCAGCATAAAGAAGTTGTTTTTAACAGAGATCTCTTGAAGGGGGATGCATTTCCCATTATGAGGAGTGGTTCAGGGTGCTAAAGGGAGAGGTTTCCCTCGTGCATGTATCAGCCCACCTGGCCCTCAACAGTCTTCTGATCCAGAGAGCCTTTGTCCTCTCCCCGCGGGTGAGCAATCCCGACCTGCTGCAGGGTCGTGCGTGCAGCTTCTGAACAAGGGCAGCCTAATGGAACTGGTCTCATTCTCGCTCTCTTCCTGAGGCTCATGAACATGTTTGCGCTCTTTGGGTTGTGGTAGCACATTGCAGTGGTGTGAGAATCAGTTCAGGCCCCTTTCCCAGGGTATAGCGGATGGTTGTATCTATCTCCTGGTTCTTCAGGCCAAAATAACCATGTGTTTTCTATCAGAGCTTTAGCTGCCTCAACAGGATGCAGACTGGTATCTGCCCTTGGGCTGAAAGCTCTGTTCTGGTCCCTTTTTCCCAGTAGGGGTGGAATTTTATTTTAGTGTATTTGTTTAACGCATGTCTATCACCAGGGCACAAGCACCATGCAGGTGAAGACATGGCTCGTGTCTCTACATGGACTCTCCAGGGATGGCTCGCGGCTGGGCCGTGTCACTGTCCCCTGTTTGTCACCCCAGGTCTGTGTTACTCTTCTTACCTTGCTCTGTGTCCTGGGGGTGGGGTGTGGGGTGCTGCCCTGACCTCCCAGGCTCCATTGTCCTCTGGCTTCTGCTTGGGTTTGGATAAGCAGAGGTATTAGCAGATCAGGAAGCTAGAGGAGAGACAGGTAGGGTGTTTCTCCTCCTATTCCCACCCCGCAGGTGTGTGGTCTGGCTTTGTCCATCAGGATGCCATTCACGTCAGGCAGCTCTTTCCTGTTTCCATAGGTCCAGATCTCACACACACGTTAGTGGTGGACTCCGCCCTGCCTGTTCCTGGGCGTCCGCATCCCTGTTTGTCTCCTGTGCTTGCGCACACTCCTGTCGATAGTTCATTCTCTAAAAAGTCCCGGGTGACCGCGCCTTCTGTTTCTTGTTGGGTCCCTGGTAGGATCACGATGTGGGCTGAGTCTGTGAAGAGGCCCACTCGATGGGTGGAGGAGGAGAGCAGTGTTTCTGGGCCACTCCTCACCCCTCCACGTGGAGTCCTGCCTGCTCTGGCCTGGCTGGGGCCCCTGGCCCACACCCCTGCTCAGTCTGTCCGAGCCACCCCGGCTTTCTTCCGCCTCCAGAATGTACAAGCAGGGTCCTGCCCTAGGGCCTTTGCTCCAGCCATTTCCTCTGCCCAGAATACTTTTCTCTCGGATATTCATTAGGCTAAATTCCCTCGCTTTTACTAGGGCTTTGCTAAATCTTACCTTGTCCATAAAGCTTCCCTGAGCCACTCGACTCCTTCCTGCAAACTGCCCCCCTGTCGGCACCACCGCAGCAGTCGGACTCCTTTTGCCCTGCTGTGCTTTGTGGGTTGGTTTTTTTTTTAAGGACATTGACCATTTTTTAAGAAATGACATTTAACTTATTTATTATGCTTAGTATTTATCTTCTGTCTCCCCTGCTAGAATATAAGCTCCACAAAAGCAGGATTTGGGTTATATTTTTTCCACAGATGTAACCCAAACTCCTAATATAATGCCAAGTTCATAGTAAGTGACTTTAATAGGTTGAATGCCACCCACCCCAATCGATGTCCACTGGAGACCTGTGAATGTGAACTTATTTGGTAAAAGGGTCTCTGCAGATATAATTAAGTTAAGGAGTCCCAAGATGAAATCATCTTGGATTAGGATGGGCCCTAAATTCAATAAGTTCTTACATGATAAGAGAAAGGGAGCAGAAACACGGGGAAGCTACGAGACGCTGGAGGCAGACACTGGAGCTACGTTGTCCCCAAGCCAAGGAACACTGGGAGCCGCCAGTAGCTGGGAGAGGCAAGGAAGGTGTATGGTGTGTGAGAACATGGCCCCTCCCATGCTCCACACCCCCTCCCAGCCTGTAGGAACGTGAGGAAGGCCACCAGTGAGTGCACTGTGAGACCTGGGGAGCCAGGCCAGCTCCTTGGTGAAGAAATGGCAGAGAAGCCATTTGATCTCGCACAGTTTGCACAAGCATGTCCCCCCACCACCATTTTGCTTTATTTTTCTGTACTCTGTATAACCGTGTACCAGAAAAGTGCAGGTTGCGGTACACTTCACTGGCTGCTGCCCCGCGTGTGCACGAAGTGCTAATGAACCCAAGTCTTTCACAGCCCGTCCTCTGCTCATTTCTCTGGAATCAGCAGGTGTTACGCGGAGGTTTTCTCAAACCTCAGCTCTTCGTGTAACAGAAAGATTCTCCTCTTTGCTGTTGGAGTTTGGCCCTGGTGACCCCTCCGGGTCAGACTTCTGGCCTTCAGACCACGAGGGAATGAATGTTGGTTGTTTCAGGCCACCAAATGTGTGGTGACTTTTGAGAGCAGCCCTAGGAAATTAATACTAAATGCCCAATACGCATTTGTTGCATGAAAAAAATGAATGCGTGAATACAGGCCCCGTGGACACTGGTAGGACCTCCGTTTGTAGTAATTTCTCTGCTTTCGGAAGTTACAGTGCCTGTGGGTCAGTGTGCACACATCTGACGTTTCTGAGCTTTTCGGGTGTTGTGCGTGGTAAACTTCTGCAGCACAAACCTAAGCTTCCGAATATTTTCACCTACGACACCTAAACGCTCAAGGTCTTCCTTAACCCTTAAATTATTGCTTTTACTTGAAACCTGTCGATAGTGTACTGGGAACAAATTCACAAACTATTTGTTCTTCAGGCAGTAGATGGGAACCCCTGTTGGTCTCTAGCCATAAAATATCCCCATGCCATTTCCTCATTTCCTTCCTGAGTCCCTGCTGCTGTACTTAAGCTAATTCTTGGTTATTGTGTCTTTGGAGGAGCCAGTCACAAGCATCCATGCGATTACCCTTCCTACACTTGACAAGGGTTATTTAGTCTCCCCCAGGCCCACTCTTGGTGCATGCTGGGCTTGTGATGCAGTGTGGTACTAACTACCAGTTCCTTGTAGGAGACGGAAGGTAAATCAAATTGAAAACACCCTTCCTGTGTAGTGCATCTTCCAAATGTCCTCAGGTCTCTATTATATCTTCTGGAGGCTGCCAGATTCTCTGCGGGACAAGAGGAAGCTGGAGCAGCTTCTCTGTAGCGACAGAAGGTGCCATTAGCAGAAATACATCATCTCCCAATGTTGTTAGCAATAGCAGAGTGCTGGTCATGTCCATTCCTTTGCCAGAGTGAGGAGAGAGTCCTCAGAGGCAGAGGCTGCTGGTAACGGAGCTCCATCATTCTAAACTATGCCCCTGGAGTCCCAAAGCAGCTGTTCCTGCCCGGACGCAATGAGAGCTTCAGAGAGCTCATTTCAATCATCGGACTTCCACAGGAGCCTCACTGCTTTCGGATTCTGGGCCTTCTCTAACGGGGGCCTGCAGGGAGGCGGGTGCCAGGTGTGGGGCGGTGAACCCCACCTGGCCGATCAGTGCCCTTGCCTGGGCACACCTGGCCCTTTGAGGTGTGCTCATCAGACCTCTTCTCGAAGGAGCCTGTGAGCTTCGAGCCATGGTTCTTCAACGGCAGCTTGTAGGACTTGTTAGAACAGTTTTCTGGGCCCCCTCCATCTCTGTAGTAGGTCTGAGGTGGGCCCAGGAATTTGCATTTCTTCCACGTTCCCACATGAGGCTGGGTTGCTGACCCAGGGACCACACGGGCAGCCACTGACTAGATGCAGGGAGATGGTGTCCTAGTGTTCTGTGCCTCCTCGTCATGGCCTGTCATCCCGGTCAAGGCGGTTCGGGCCCTTTGCAGTTGGATCAGGATCTCACCTTGACCCTGTTTGCAGAATGCCATGAGAGCACCTGTTGCTTTCCTGCAGCCCGGCCACGCTGGGCCACCATCTCCCCGAAGAGGGAGACCTTCCTCCGGGCCTCCAGCTCTCCGGTATCTGTCCACAATGCTTCCATCCCCTGGTCTCAGTCCTGGGGTGGCAACAGTTTCCCCTCTTGCTAGTCTCTGGTCCCTTAACACGCCTGCACACTTCCTCTGACCCTGCCCTTTAGGGTCCTTTCATTATAGTTTTGTCATTTGAACCATTTGTGTTAAATTTTGGTTCCTTCTGGGACCCTGACCTGGGATACCCACCCCTCCAGGGAAAAAGAATATTTTCTAGGCAAATGAGCCAGATTCATTAAGTCTTGATCCCCAGAGTCACCCACAGTATAAGGTAGAACTACTGCCGAGTCTGTAAGTAACTGGGAAAGTAGGACATTTTACCAAATGGAAACGTGCCAGCTGTGCCTGAAGCTCAGGGAAATGCCAGCCTCAGACGTCTTGGCGCTGGAGACAGGAAGGTTTGCCTGAAGCCTGGGGAGACAGCCCTCGGTAATGGGGCCTCTGGTCCAACTGACCAGTCAACAAGTCTGTCATCAGAGTCACTGGTGCACTGACCCTGGGCCAACCCTCTGTAGGAACCGCCATGGCTGGACCAGATGTGGTCGTGCCTGGAGACGGGACTGTGGAGGAATTTTATTTCTACATTATGCATGTCTGTCACGCAAAACAACCATCAGTCTTCAAATCAGGAAACCGGAAAGCTGTCTAGAAAACAGCTGACTTTGGTAAGCAGACCCATGTGCATTTGGATCTGCATGTGACATGTGTGTGAGCACACGTATGCACCGCACATGCAAACTTGGGGAGAGTAGAAGGAAAATCAGTCAGTTGTTAATCATGTGTACCTCTGGGTACTGGAATTTCAGGCGATTTTTATTTTATCTTTTATGTGTCTTCTGTTTTTCCTTCAATGAAATATTTTTATTACCAAAAAAAAAAAAAAAAATGTTCGGTGAAGTACAGGAAATGGAGCTCGGTGCCCTGACCCTCACTCAGGCCGACTGAAATCCTGCTTACCCTGCCACACGGCTCAGCTTCTGCCTCCTCCAAGAAGCCTCTCCAGAACGAGATTTTGCCTCTGAATTTTGGAAGTACGCTTGCTGGATTGTTCTGAGTTCAAATATGTTTGTCTCCTTTCTGTAACTGCTCTGTGCATCATGCAGACAACGGTGACACTTTTCACTTTCTCCCCGTTTCCCACGAAGTCAAGTGTAGCTGAACACATTGTAGATAATTGTGGGTCAGTTCCCGAAAGGATAGAGAGGTTGTGAAAATGTGAAAAACAGACCAAAATGCCACCTGCTCACCCAGATAGCCCGTAGCCCTAACTGCCTTTGCGTGTGCCTCCCTGAGCCGGGGCCGGGCCCGCTGCCCACCAACGCTGGGTGGCCTGGGCCCGGCTCCGGGACCGCCCGCACACCGGGGCATGGACGTCTCTTTCTGCCCTCCCTCCGAAATGCTGACCACTTCACGTCAAGCCCAAAGAAGATGTTTGATGACTTTAACATTGTCAGTGACAAGGCTTTTATCCTTGGATACCTTTTGGTCTGCTGACAGAAGAAATGTTCATTCCATCCCCAAGAGAAATCTCTTCCAGGAATATATAGCAAAATCAATCACGTCTGCCTCCTATCTGAGGATGGATACCATCAATTCCTTTTCCCTCCACTGGAAGCAGAGTCATTTTTCCCTTCTTTATCTTGTGTAGTCACCCTCTCCCTCACAACCCAATCTTTCCCATCAGGTTTTGAGAACGCTCCGTTCTCTCCTTAAACAAACGGCCGCTCTACCCACAGCCCTTCCGCTTCCCTCTTCAGTGCCAAACTTTTCCAAAGAGCTGTCTGTTCTCACCGTCTCCATTTCTTTATCTTCAACTCTTCAACAACTTACTCCAGTCTAGGTCAGTGTGGGTCTGAGCTGTTGCTCTGCCATTAGCTTGGCTCCCCGGGGACCTCCATGTTGCTAAAGCCATCAGACCCGTCAGCATGTGTCTTGCTTCGCCTTCCAGCAGTAGTGAAACTGTTCTTCACCCCTTCTTTTTGAAACTGTCTTTCCTTGGCTTTTGTGACCCAGGGGGATTCCAGCCACCCCCTGGCCACTTTCATAGCATCTCTCTCCAGGCCGTCCACGTTGGCATAGCAAATGCTGAAGTGTCTCCAGGCTCAGCCCAAGGGCCTCTCTTCTCAGTTTGACCTTTCTTTTTTGGTGGTCTCATCCATATCAACAGCTTCAACTAACACCCGTCTAGACTAGGAGATGTGTCCTCCAAGCTCCAGAGAGGTGCCTCTGCCTTCTTGACATGGCTCAGGTGCCTCAAAGGGCCCCACTCCCCTCACATGCACGGCTCTGCTGCAGGGACCTCTGCCACCTCAGGGAGGACACCCTCACCCTTGCCGGTGTGCACGGCAGAAATTTAAGAGATGATCCATCTGTTCCAACATTCTGCCAGTCTTACTTCCTTGTCACTTGCTTTTTGTTTTTTTTAAAAAAATGTTTTTCTTGATTTTTAGAGAGAGAGAGAGAGAAATATTGATATGAGAGAGAAACATCGATTGGCTGCATTTTGCATGTCCTCTACTGGGAATCGAACCCACAACCCAGGCATGTACCCTGACCAGGAATCAAACCGGGACATCTCAGTCCATGGGATGATGCACAATCTACTGAGCCCTAGTGACCAGGCCCTTATCACTTCTTAAAGCCATTCATGTCCATCCTTCACCATCATTACCCTAGTCCAACCCATATCATGTTTGCGGTTTGTATTTTTAAAATTCTGGACTATTGTAATAGCCTTCAAACCTATCTACCTTTATCAACTTTTGACCCCTCACCGCCTTCTCTGCTCCCTTGAGCAGATGGTTGCGCAAACGAATCATCAGGCCATTCTCCTTCAAGCCTCGTGCTGGCTTAGTCTTGCCTTTGGGTGAAGACCTAACTCCTGGCCTGGCCTGGCGACCGGTGCAGCCTGGCCCTGCTCCCCGCTCTCCTGCTCCATCCCATACCAGTCCCTCACACATGCCTTCTCTCCAGGCCTCTCAGGCACCATGCCATCCCGCCACGGGGCTTTGTCATGCTGCCCCTGCTGCCCCACACACTTGGGATTCCCTAAGTGACCTTGTTGACTTTGTCATTTTACCCCTCGTTCTCAGCTCACGTGGTCACTTCCTCAGGGAAGCCTTTCTCTAAGACAAGGCCACTCCTGCTTCTTTGCAGAGCCTCCGGCCGGTGTGCACATCTGTCTAGTCCTCGTTGCCTTTGCAGGTTAACACATCTTCATGGGTTACTTTGCTTAAGTTTCCTTAAATAATGTGGACGGAGACTGTGTCTTTGGGTTTTTTTTGTTCACCATTATATCCTCAGCACCCAGCATATTGCTTGGACCGCAGTAGATACTCAATAAACATTTAATGAGTGATTCAAGGACGTTAGGGGAGGAAAATGAACTCATTTCAACTGGCCACGAAAGCTTGGTCGAGCAAGCCACCACACTCCGTGTCTAACCCCAATCCCCCGCGTAGGACCGAGAAAGTTCATTTGAAAGTCATGTTTCAGACTTCCAGCATAAATTATATGCAGTTGTGCAAACATGTCAAAGTTTAGTAAATTGAATTTGCTTAATGTAAACAACTTTTGACCAAAATAATAACACAGCTTTAGTAAAAGACATTAGGCACCCAGTTTTGAAGAGTTTGTATAATTTAACACACAAGAAAACTTTACTGTAATTATATGCAGACGTATACAAAGGATAAATGTTATTTACTTTCTCCAACCTCCATAAAATAAACCTCCAACCAAGCTTCAGCGTGCTACATTAGTCCTGATTTAGAACCCACCCCTGCTGCAGTGTGGGGCTCAGGCTCCCCTCTTTCCTTCGTGTCACAATTAGCCACTTAAATTAGAACCACGTTGGGAGTGTAGGTGACGCCAAGGTGGTGGCACCGGTCTGAGGAGCACTTAAAAGTGGCCACCTGAAGTTGATTAAAACCTTACCTGTCAAACCCAGTATGGTTACAGTTGAAAATCTTTAATGTAATTAAGAGAAGCACATTATGGGAGGTCAAGTGACTTTCTTTTTGAATTCCACTTCTCATCTGTCGTCAAATGGATGGAAATTGCCGGCTGGGGGAGTTAATGAAAGCGGCATGAGCGAGCGCAGGAGGGGCGGAGGTTGGCAGGCCGGGGGGACTGGCAGGGCCAGGGCCAGATGGGGCTCCATCTCCTTATAGCTGCGAGGCAGTGGGCCGGGGGGAGACCGCCGGGGCACCCTGCCTTCGGCGGGAGCCTCTGGGTGGGAGGTTCACTCAGCACCTCCCTCTCAACACAGCAGACATGCAGGATAAGGGGAGAGGGGCGTCTGCACAGCTCCTGGCTTATCACTGCATGAGATCTGCAGCCGGGACTGCGGTGGCCTGGGCCGAGTGGAGCCGGCGCCGGCCCTCGTCACCCTTCACTCAGAGGCGTCTGATTAGCATCAGGGTTGAGCTGCCTCTTGTGCAGGTCCCCCAAAGAGCTGGAGGGGCATTTCCACCCTGGGCCTCCAGCTGTCCAGCCTCTGACCCCAGGCCCGCCGCAGGTCTGCAGCCTTCAGCACCTTGGATCTGGGGAACACCCAAGAGGCGCTGGCCCTGCCCTGGGTTTCTTTTAGGGCCTGTGGGTTCCTGGCGCACTAAGCCCACCTCTCATGCCCTAGGTGTGTCCCGGCTCTTGGAGACCCCCATGCATCTTAATGCCAGAAAGCTGCCTTCTGGAGGTTAAGTGACTTACTGCTTTGTTGCATGTTCTAGCCTGAGGGTGCTGTTGACAGAGGGCAGTTTTTCTCCACTGGTTGCTGTCTCCCTCTTTGTTGTTTTGCTTTTTTTGTTTTTGGTTTTTTTTTTTGCATTGCATTTGTGTACATTAGCAGAGGTATCTGTGCTTGAAAAAGGATTACATCCTTCAGAGTGTTGCCACTTAGACTCGCCCCCTTCGTTGGAGACTGACATGAGAACAAGCAGCACCATGCATGTCCCAGGGAGCTGGTACGGAGCGGTGCCAGTCGGCAACAAACCAGCCAGGCCATTCCGCTCAGCTGCCCGTCCCCAGCCGGAGCATGCGCAGACGCGTCAGTGCTGACAGACAGTTTCAGTCTTCAAGTTTGGAATCTCTTCCGTGTGCCATGGAAAACAGTGGTGTCTCCTGTGTTGAGGTAGTGCTTAGAGGTTATGGGGAACAGAATGCAGTCTGGGCAAAGACACAGCCAAGATTCAAAAGCGTCTCACAGTGTCTGAAAACAGAATCCGAGGTTTCCCCTGAACGGTCTTAACAGAATCCAGGCTCTTCTGTTGTAGACTTGGGCAGAGGTGGCAGGTGCGGGTAGGATGCCGAGGACAAAGGGCATGTGCTAAAAGGGCATCTAGAGAATTCTCCTCTTTACTGGGCTTGAATTTTCATGGTTTAGAGAATTTTTAATCATTACCCCCTATGAAAAATGGAAGCAGTGGGTGGGAGGAAAGAAGATGAGAAGAAATTCAGCCTGAAAGTAGTTTCTAATAAGAGCCGAGCATCCATGAAAGTCGTTTTCCGAAGGTCCTGCCTTCCTACTGTTGCTCTTTTGTGACCAGTGAAGAGCTGCCTTTCGTACGCCCCCACTTCTCATCCCTGCAGGAAGTCAGTGTTTCTAGAAAGAGGATGTGTCTCCAAGTGAAAGCTGTCCCAAGGCAGTGGTGAGGGAAGCTGCTGGCCCAGCCACCATGGGAGGCCGTGTCTTTCTCTGTCACAAGTTCACAGGTAAAAGTGAAAAGTTACTCTAGGCTTCTCTTCCAAAGAAAGCTGTCAGCGCGCCATGGCAACCTTCCGGGGTCTCCTGCTGTCAAGAACGGGGTGCAGAGTTCACAGAACTCTGCATTGTGCCCTCCTCCCTTCATGTCCTTTTTACTTTTTTCTTTTTTCGAAGGGATCGAGGCTGGTTTGCAGCATTATTTAAAGTGAAGATGCCAAGTGAAAAGTTCCTCGTTTTAAGTTGGTGCTTACACAAAGCTGCTTTGTGGGGTTTTGGGGCCTGTCAGACTTGTCAGGCCTAGTAAGAAAAAGTATATTGTTTCCAGCACTTGGATTCCTTTCTCCCTGACATCTGCCACTCTGTAAAGATGATAAATTCCTGCCTCATTAGCCAAGGGTGTGGGATTACAGGCTGACAACACATTAATCACCAGCCTCTGTGGCAGGCTGACTAGCAATAGGCATTGTTAACAAAACTTTTCTAATATGTCACTCTTCTCTATGACAGCCTGTAATCAATCATTGTGATTGACGGCGCTGATAGATTACACTATTTATACTTTGTGTAATGAAAGATAGTGTTTCCACCTACTGTCATTTCTGGGCTAGTGGTGGAGGATCAGTGAATAGAAACAAACATAACAACAGGACAAGCCCTCATCCCCCCAAAAATATCCCCAGAAAGAGCCCACCTTCCCTAGCCCCAGGCCTGGCTTCCACAGTTGGAAATGGGAAAGGCAGCATTTGGCAGTCCCTCGGGGTCAGGGGTATGGGGACACCTGGAACAACAGCGGGGCTGTAGATGTTCACAAACAGCTCTCTTCTCGGTGGATACGGTCCTGGTATTGAGAGATCGAGCCTGCACAGGTGGAAGGTTCCCCCAGAAGCTCCTCGTACTCATCAGCTCACCTGCGTGCCGCTGAGCGTCAGTCCCTCCTCCCCTGCAGATGAGAGATGATTTAGATGTTGATAAAATATTTGTTCTCTCCTGGCTCTGAGGGCAAATATTATCCTTGTTTCCCATAGTCGTACAGCATGGCAAAGTCAACAGCACCCGGAGCAAACACAGAGCCCGTGCTCGGAGAGAAGCCCTTTGCCGGGACTTGCTTTCCCCCTTTGAAGCCAGGAAATTGCAAACAGTAGGAGTCAGCTGAGCTGAAATGGATTCTGGCGTTCGCCGTCAGGGTATTTTTAGAGGGTCCTTTCAGGAATTTTTATTTGGGCCTGGAAAGACTGTGCAAAGGACACAGGCTAAAAATAAAGTCAAAAATGACTTGTTTGATGCTGTAATTTCAACAGACTGGCAAGTGACGGTGATCCTGGACCGGGATCCTCTGGGGCTGGGGGCCTTTCCCCGTGGTGGAGCCGCTCCCCAGCCTCCTGTGCCACATGCGGTTTGAATGGATCGGGTTTCAAAAGTGATTGTCTTATTTAATTTTCCTTGCTATTGGTTCAGCACAGGAAAAGTCTCCCTTATTAGTCCTTTCAGATATATCTCTATATATGTAGACACACACACTTGGCTCTATCACAGGCATAGGTGTGGGATTCCCGGCCTCCCTATTCCATGGGTTTTGATCTCCATGTCTCTGAATGTGTGTGATTGGGAGGCAGAGAGGGGAGGGTAGAAAGGAAGCAGGAATTGTCCTCCTCCTGGCTCTGTGGTGTTGGTGGGCATCTGACACCTCACGTAGTGCTTCCAGTTGGCAAAGAAAAAGGAACCTGAAACCTTCCCCAAGTGAAACTGCTTCGGAGGAGGGCGAGGCGGGAGGAGGGGCGGGGAGCCAGTGGGGCTAAACTTTAATCTCTCTGTGAAGTTTGAGTGAGCCCAGGATGATTAATGAGAGAGCAGACCATCTGATTAAGCCCCTCCGTGTCATAGGACATGATTAGTAGGTGACAGAGACGGTAACAGTATCCAGCCAAACCCTTGTTTCTTTCACAGCTCCGGCTGTTATATGATTAATGTCCCCAAGGGCTATCTTGAGGTCAGGCAGGGAAACCTGTCAGAACAGGTGGAAGTGACAAAATGGGCAGAAACTCCTTGGGGGGAACGGAGTGTGGGGGAGAGAATGGATGGGGGCAGGGTGGCCAGATGGAGCCGGTGACCTTTTTCTGATCCGAGCAGGCTTGGAGAGCATCACGGGAATGAAAACGAGGAAGAATCACAAAACTGCAGATGTTTCTCAGGTTCTGGGTGGAGCGTGTACTGCCAGCTTGGATGCACAGAAAGCACAGGGTGACGGGGTGTGTTATCACTGGTGGTTTCTGTGCTGAGTGGGATGGGATGGGGCACTGTGAGCCCAAGGTATTAATGCAGACGCCCACTGGGGCCGGTGGAAGCTGTGCGTTCCTTCCGGTGCACTGGAACAGGCGCCGCGCTCGGCTAGGGGGTACGTGCAAAGCGAACAGGTCGAGCTGAGTTTCCATTCACTGCTTTCTGGGGCCCATACACATACACGATCTGGAATGCCCTGCTCAGAAAAGGTAACACAGAGGATGAGAATGGATTCGTGAAAGTATAGCACTTAGCCATGTGTGACTGTAGACAACTTTAACACAGGTGACCAGATTGCAGGTGAGAAAACAGAGGCGCAAAGAAGGTAAGTGACTTGCCCAGGGGAAGTCAGGACCGGAAACCTGGTCTCCCCTGTCCCAGTTTCACGTAACGAACCCTTGATGAATCTGTTGATAAGAAGTCTTCGACATTTTATTAAATGTGAGTTTCCCAGCAAGACTTTGGTCTTTATTTCCCTTACCATATTCCCACCTTCCCTTCCTCCAAAGCACTTTGACCTCCAGGTCAAATTTTCAAACCCCAGTTGAAATGGAGTCTGACTGAGCCCCTTTGGGCAAGAAGTCTTCTCAGATCTCATCTTTGAGAAAGCTATGCTTTATCGCAGCCTTTTTGATTGACGAGGTTGGTGATGGGGCCATTTTGACATAGAGATACTGGATTATCTTGTGATTCATCTGGCAAGTCTACTTTCTTTCCTACTTTAAAGGCTCTGTCTGTTCATGACCCACATTCAAGAGCTATTTCAGGGCGGTAAAGGGGTCTGGCAGGACTTTCACCTTCAACCGTTTTCCAATGGGCTCTTGAACTTCCAGATTCCATCTCTGCTACAGACGTCTGTCTGATTACTCTTTTGTCCACACAGGTATCATAAAAAGTTGGTTAGCACTTGGACTGGGCAGCAACCAGCTCCCTGCCTCTGCTTGACCTCCAATGCAAATGTTCACAAATTGGGAATCTTTGCTAAGCAGAAATAGATCATCTTTCAGTATGGTTTATCCATGTAAACTTAAAAGAGATGGTCTTCAAGGAGACACAGACTTACTATCAAAGTCCCATTTAGTGCCCTGATCACAAAGTGGGAGAAGGAAAAACAGAAATTGTATTGGATTTTATTTGATTATGTCATCAAGAGACCCATCCAAGGCATGTTAATGTTTCCGTCACCCAAAAGTGCTTCATTAAGTGGAATTTAAAATAGATTCTTCTTCTCTTTTTTAAAATTCAGATTATATTTTATTTTTTAAATTTATATTTGTTATTGAAAGTATTACAGATGTCCCTCCTTTTTCCCCCCCATTGACTTCCTTCCTCCCTGATCCCACCCCTCTCTTTCACTGCACTATATAAACTGATGAACAAAATAGATCCAGAGACATGGAAGTAGGGAACAGATTGACCAACCTCAGAGGGAAGTAGGGTGGAGGGGCAGAAAAACCAAAGAACTTATCTGCATATATGCACAACTAATAGACACAGAAAATAGATGATTCTTAAATAACTCTTTATATTGTTGGAAAAACCCTACAAGAGACCGACTTCACATGAGAGTGAAGTATAAGCCTTCCGAGGATGAACAGAGTCCCCAGGTCAGCATTACAGAACAGGTGACTTGTAGGTAAAACCCTCTAGTGATGGCTTCTCTCATACTGTGATTCTATAGCATAAGCTTTGGGGGAGAAATTATGGATGAAAAATGCTCAGTTCTTCTAGAGCTCTAGTATTTGATTTCTGCCAGAGATTTCACCCTGGCACATATAGCTTTACCAGGAAAAGCAGACAGTGGCCTAGAGTTCCAAGGGCCATTATTTGAAGCTTAGTTCTTATGATCTTTGAGGGAAGGTGCAAAAGTCTGAGTCACTTCCACGGCCAGAGGCAAACTCCCGGGACCAAGCCTTCTCTAAACTGATAGAAAGAGCTGAGAAAACTGCAAGGCATGACACAAGGCAACGCCCAGTCCTTACTATAGCATCCAGGATATTGACCAATTTTCTTGTGCCACAGTGTTGGTGTGGGGTGGTGATGTCTTTTAGTACAGAGTGAATCAGTGGCCTTGGTGGATCATGAAGTCCTGTGCCTTTCTCCTGTTGCTATATAGATTGAGATGCCAAACACTGAGCCTCTTAGAACCTACAAAAGAACCCATCTTTTCAAGGTACTGAGCTGTCCCTCTGTGCACCACTTTATGGTGGAGATATTCTGGGGGATTCATGGTGCTGGGAGGTGGCTCTAGGCTTTGCTGTTGATTGATGAGAGAGCACACCTAACAGGCATTTTGGGGTCTCACCATGACTCAGTGGTAAAGTTTGGGAAACATTTTATGAGAGACGCCACGAGAAAAAGTTTCGGGTTGCTGATGTACTGAAGTTCGTGAATGATGTACATTCACGTACGTTAGAGTAGATACCTGCTGCCTGCCTTCCTCTATAATCCTTGAGCAGGGAAAAAGGGGTACATTTAATTACTTCAAGGAGAATTGCATCTCACCTTATGTGACCCCCCTGGCAGTGGCTTGGGGTCCATCAAGTCCTTCACTGTGTGTTTTGGCAGAGAAATGTTTGAGAACCACCATGGGAGGATATAGTGTGCGAACGTTATTATCCAACCAGAGTGTGTAACAAATAGTTTAGTGAAGAATAGCAGATGTTCTGGTTGGCAGATATCTCCTATGTAAAGGCAAAGGTGGGCTCTATTTAAAATCCAGGAAATGGCGACCTATGCTCATGTGAGGCTAACACGTATCCAAGATTCTGCCCTTTCATGAAGGAGGAAAACATTTGAAAAATGTAGAGTGCAAGAGACTTCACTTGCCTTGCAGGAGATAACTGTTCTTTGGCCCCATCAGCCTGGACTCTTACGCCCAGGAAGCAAAACCCTCTTATCCCCTTCTAGATGGAAAAATATTGCAATCCTATCTTTTGCATCCTGTAATTTATTTTTTGGAGACTTTCTGAAAATAGACTCTTTCTGTGTGTGGTTGTTTAGAGCGGCCTGTATAACACTTTCTTTCTTTCTTTCTTTTCTTTTATTCTTTTTTTAGCAATTTTCTTTTTGCAGTTTGGAACTGGAGGCGAATGAAGACCTCTCCCTGGTGCCCTGGTCGCTGCAGCTCCTCTTTTAGCATTTTTTCAAAGGGCACAGGCCAATCTGCCCATAATGAGCTTGGAAAGTGAGGATGAAGTTCCTGATAATATGACACAAATTTCTTTACTTTTGCTCCTTGTTTCATCTTAATTAGTCCCTGTAGAAAGGATTGATTTTTGAGAGGCTTGTAGTGAACATCTGTTGGTATTCCTAGGGTCATTCTTAGCCTGTCCTGTGTTTGACATTTCTTGTAAAAGAGGAGGCATTTGTTCATATTGACATTAGCTGCCTCTGTATCTCTTGGTGGTACAGATGGTCTGTGAATAAAGACATCAAGCTAATAGGCAAGATGACAAGCTTCAGTAGCGCTGGGGCTCCTCACACTTAAATGGCAGGGCAGCTCGGATTGCGCTTGCTGCTGCGGCGGGGTCTGCGGGTAGTAAAGCATATGGAATAAGTTCAAAATGAAGAGAGATCCTGGAAAGTGACTAGAAATATTTCCCTGAGACTATAAGGGCTTTTATTTATCTATTTACTGGTCCATACAATATGTTACGTTTCCAAGGCATGCAGAATCAGGGCAGACATTAGATTTTCTGCCCATCCTGCTCTCATACATTTCTTTCCTCTGAATTGGCCATGCAGATACTAATGGAAGTTTGCAAATCTCAGAAGAGAGCCATTGTTCTCGCTTCCTGGGTGAAGGATGTTGATATTCCTACTTCCATCCGGGGACAGCCACTTCTCAAGTCAAGAGGCTGAATTTATTTCTCCCCATGAAATCATGTTTTCCCAGAGGCCCCCCACGAAGCAGCACTCTGGAACCTTATAATTCTGTTTATTCCAGAGGTTCTGGGCTTTCTCCCAAATGCACATCCTGGTTTATTCCAATAGCCCATCATGGTTTTGGCATACATATGTTTGTCTCAATTTATTTAAGTCAATTTATGTTTAATCATGAACCAGCTATTAGAACAAAAGGGTGCTTCAGTTGACTCTTTTGAGTGTGAAATGCCATACATCTGAAGGGAAGACCCCTGCTTCTGGTGTTGGGCAGACAAGATCCTCATTTGTCCAGGTTGTGTTTTTAATCAGTGTCTGTTCTACCTGTTTAGCTTCTATTTTCCTAGAGAATCCCAACCTTCTCTACTCATCCTGGTTACAGTAGCTCCCATGGACGTAATGATATTAGAAGCCCTTCTTGTCCTCCCCTGGGCTGTCTTTGGTTCTACTACACATTCTTTATTTTCGAGTTGTACATGGGTGGCATGTCTGTATGTATGTATTGATTTTTTACAATTATTTTTTCTTTATTGATTTTAGAGAGAGAGGAAGGGAGCAGGAGAGACAGAAACATCGATGAGAGACAACATCGATTAGCCACCTCCTGCATGCCCCCCACTAGGGACTTGGCCTACAACCTGGGCGTGTGCCCTGACTGGGAATCAAACCACCAACCTCTTGGTGCATGGGTCGATGCTGAACCACTGAGCCACACTAGCTGGGCTGATTTTTAATTTTTATATTCTACCTTGTTCCATGGGTGATTTGAGGTGGCCAGTAAGAATAAAAACTATAAAATATAAACTAAAAGCAGGACATTACCAGTGCAAGGGAAAATATTTTTAAAAAGGTTGATCACTGAGGACATGCTTTTCTACACTACAAATACCAAAATAGCCCAGTCTCTTCCCGGTTGGTTAGAGTAGATCAAAATTATTTTGAGCTCATACATACCAAGGCCTTGAATTGAAACCAACACTTTTATGTAAAAAGGGAAATGTTAACTATGGAACTAGGCAGTTTAATAAAAATATAACCCATTGTTTGTCTGTTTGTTCTTTCTTTATTTTAGACATTAGTTGGTGTTGAGATTTTAGTATATGTTCCTCATCCTGCCACACATAGGAGCTCAGCTTGCCCGCTCACGGAAATGAATTATGGGAGAGTCTTACCTAGATAGAGAAGGAGATGTGGAAGGGAAGGACATAGGGAGAGGACAGAGCCGAGTGGGAAGGGAGGAAGGAGAGGAGGAGGCGGTCTTCCATTAGCCGCCTGGGTAATGGTGAGATGGAGGAGATGCTCGGTTGACCAGGCCCTTAGCTGGCCCCAGTGGCTTAGTCTTTCCAGCACATATCTGTGGGCTGCAGGTGCCTTTATGAGAAGTCAAATCACATAGTTAAGGAGACATAGGCTTCCAAATGGCTGAAGACAGAAAACAATTGTCACGCAGTTGCCTGGAATCCCTTTGATGCAGGTCAGATGGGGGCCATGGCCCTGCCTTTGCTTCTCCATGGTTACTGTGTCCTGGCCTCACATCTCAACTCTCCTGACCCCTGACTTGGTGTCATGAAATGAACGGAACCTTCTCTTCTTACTTCATTCTCACATGTCAACTTTTTCTCCCCTCTCAGTCACTGTGAGGTATCATTGTTCCTGCATCCCCCATTCTGAGGAATTCCTTGAAGATGGGGACCGCCACTTTAATGTCTCTACCATTAAATTCAACTTTCCTGTACATGGAATCCACATCTGTCTTTCAGACTGGAAGTTCCCTAATGTTGAGGGTCAATGTCCTTTATATTATTTTAGGACCTTCTCAAAGGGAACACATGATTCTTCTCCTCTTTCTCCTCTGAATTCCACCATGGTTCCCTCTGCATCTCTTTATCCCCAAATAGTCATTGACATGGATTATTATGTGCCAGGTACTCTTCTGGGTGCTTTCTTCATGGAGTGCACAGAGACTGAGTTCCTGCTCAAGGAGCTTACCTCCTGCGGTGAAGGAGACAAGAGAGACAGATAATAAGTAAAAAAGTCAGTATATGTCAAGGAGGGTAAAAGGGACAAAGAATGCAGGGAAGTGATGCTGTTTCATGCATGCTAATCAGAGGTAGCCTTTGTGAGAAGGGGACATTTGAAGGCAGGAACTAGAACTAATTATTTGGGCAGGGGAATGAGACTCCCAAGCAGAGGGAACAGCAAGTGCATTTTCTCTAGGGCCTGATGTCTCCAAGAGAGTATGCACAATCAGGAGCAATGTCTTAGGGACCCAGTGACAACCTATCATCTTACATCCTAGAATTCAATGCTCCAACATCCGTTGTGGCAGATTGTCTCCTGCGTGGACTGTGTCCAAGCTCACCTGGCACCTGCAGCCCTTTGTAGCACATCGGTGTCCTCTTGCCTCCACCTGTCTATAGGCTCTTAGAACTCTGCAACCAGGCGGACTGGGTTAAAATCCTGTCTCTATCACTAATATTTGGGTTATGTTAGACAAGTTCTTTAACTTCTTTGGGTCTCCTTATCTCTAAAGTAGAGATAACAATTGTCCTCAGCTCATATGAAATGAATTCATACAAAAAACGCTTCGAATGTAGCCTGCGCTGAGTAAGTACTATACAAATGTTAGCTGCCATTATTCTTGTTGTTGACTTGTTTTAGCAAATAGCAGATATTTCCTAGATTGTAAGGACAGCCTCTTCCTCCTGCTCATCCTCTTGTTCCCCTACAAAGTGAGGGATGGAGTTGAAGATGAACTTGAATGCTAAGTTTGTTTTTGCCACGCCTGCCTTCCTGGTGCTACTCTGATGCACACTGAGCACACCCTCACCCCAAGGCAACAAAGCTGATTCTGTGTATATAGACCTTTTTCTTCCTTATGGTTCATGGAAGGAACATTTTCTTTTCTTGTCCCCTCAACTGAATGTTCCTCTAGGACAGAGATGAAGTTCCATCTCTTTTATGCCCCCAGAATCACATAGGAAAGATCTGTAGACTACCCAGATCTGGATGCTTTACTCCATGCTTATTGGAGGGTTAGAAAAATCCTTGTACTCATGCTGTTTGGCTGCGCTCCTTCCATGTTCTCTAATACTTGTCAATACAACCCTCCATTCTCCATGGTGTCTTCTGGTGGACACAGCTCAGTATGGCAATGAACAGACCTCAGACTCAGGAGTCACACTGTCCGGTCATAAATCTACATGCTCTGTGACTTGGGTGATAAAATTAAGAGGTTTAAAAAGTCAATACATGTGAAGCACTTAGAAAAGTGTCTGATGAGTGGTCTATAGGTGTTAGTCATTGACATTACTGTTGTTTACTATTATTATTGTTTATATTCATTATGTGTTTTATACATAGAAGAATTTTAGAAGTCAGGTGGGTTAGGGTAGTCCTGGCTTCTCTGAAGATGTAGCACAGAGACACCCTTTCCCTAAATCATGGGTATGAGGCAGCATCCTGTTGTGTCTAAGAAGCTGATGCTTATGTGAGGTACAGAATTCTGGCTGAGGCAGGTGGTAATGCCACCAGCCCTGCTTCATGCAGTCGTTCCAACTGTCTGCCAGCTCTGTGATGGCAGGTTTCTTTCTTTTTTATCCTCACCTGAGGATATTTTTCTATTTATCTTTAGATAGAGTAGGAGGAAAAGAAAGGGAGCAAAAGAGAAACCTCAACACAATAGGGACACATTGACTGGCTGCCTCCTGCGTGACCCCAACCAGGGGAGCGGATGAACTGCAATCGAGGACTGTGCCCTTGACCAGAATCGAACCAGCAACTCGTTGGTCTGTGGGCCAATGTTCTAACCACTGAGAAAAGCCGGCCAGGGCGATGGTAGGTTTCTTGAGGATACTTTGCCATCTTCTCCAGCACCTCAAACTCAGTGTCATTAGGGTCTCTAGCAAGTGTTTGCAGAATTAATTCATAACTGGTTGGATGAGTAGATGGGTGGATGGTGAAGATGAGAGATGAGCCTTCTCTATATTATTATTATTATTATTATTATTACTGTTATTATGATACTAACAAAGATGTGAGTCCTTGAGCTGTTTCTTCCACCACCACGTTTTCTTCCATTCCATAATTTTAGCCCTCCTTCAGTTCTTGCTTTCCTCTGTCATTTTCTTCCTGCCTGCGCCACCTCTGCCGTTGTCTCTGGACCCAACCGTGTCCCTCCTTGTGAGCTATTTTCTCTTCGATGTCAAGTACCAAGTACTCCCCCAGTCTCTTCAATGTCCAAAGCCAGAGTGTTCACATGTGGGGGACCCAAGGACAGGATTTTGCTCTCTTCCCTGGGATCTGTCCCCCAGATGACCCAGACCCGATCATTTGCGGAGGTGACAAGGATGAGCCCCCTCCTTCGCTCTGGCACCCTCTGTGTCAGTGTTTAGTCTGCCAAGTGTATCCTGGCTGAAATCAATGCTGCCAGCAGACATGAAACCCACACCTTTCCTCGGGCTGCCTCTCCACACGACACTTACTGCTGTTTCCACATCTCACCATTGAACTAACAGTGGAGTAGTGTGTCGGGAAGACAGCTAATGCTGTATTTTGGTAAGTTCTTATCAAAATGCCTCTGGCAAGCTATTTGCCCTTGATAAAAAGAACCCTGGTTTTGCTGCCAAAACTCAATAGTAATTATACCAAGCCAACCCCTAGGGATGTGGGCCCACGTGGGAGTCCTCTTCCAGCCTCTTTGGCCACAGAATAAATGGAGGTTGGGTTGGTGTCCTCAGCACCTGCAAGGCTAGGTAGTTTCAAATCTTTTCAGAAATTGATAGCTCCCCATATCTCTGAGAAGCACTCACTTTGTGGGCTTTAGTTTAACCATCTGGGAAGTGAAATTCCATGCCCTATAGGCTCACTTTGATGATCTTCCCAGACATCAGTGGTGATCATTCTGTAGGTGGTTCATGAACAGCACCTGGGAGCTGCCAACAATTGGTGACATAATCATTATTACTCATGCTATTTCTATATAGCTAAGAAGATATTTCTGAGAAATATATATGATGTAAGGAATCAGGGGCACCGCCAAAAAACAGAGAAGAGATTGGAGAGCCAATCAGCCAAATGAACAGGGATCAGGCTTTATTGGGTACACTCCGGGCGGGTTCACAGACTCCAGGGGTCGAGTCCTAGAAGCCGCGCCCGATACTGGGGTTTGTGCTTTTTTATATCTGCCCGTTGCAGCTGACATTTGTCTGTTAGGGTTTGACCTTGTGGGGGTTATGCATGGGAGCCTCTGGAATGTGAGTCCATAAGAGCAGGATGGGAGTTAGTCTACAAGCTTGGGGCAGGCCGTTCCCGGAACAGGGTGGGAGGCAAGGCTGAGCAAGCAAAACAGTGGTCGAGCAGTTTGCTTAGCGCCAGTTCCCAGGCTATCGGACATTCCCGACTCTGTGATATAGGAATAGGGGCGAGGTCGGCTTTCTGGCTACTTCCTGCTGGGTGGGGGTGGCATTAGGGGAGGGGGCCCGAGTCGGCATGGTCCGAGTCCGGGGGACTGGTCAGAGGCTGGTATCGTTGTAGCATCATTTAGTGGACTTCTAGTGTCCGTGTGAGTTGTGCGAATCAGTCCTGAATGAAGCGAAGAAAACAGGGGGCAATTAGCAGTATAATTATTATGAGGAGGACCGGGCCGAGGAGGGGGAGAGTAAGGAGTACACAGAGGATTTCCACCAGGGGGAGGCATCTGCTGAGAATTTTTGTTTTTTAAGTTCTGAGCTTAGCTGGTGGAGGGTTTCAACGCGGGTTTCTACCAAACCTGATTCATTGATATAATAGCAACATTCTTCCCCAAGAAATAAACAGGTTCCTCTGAGTCCCACTGTGAGGAGGTCCAGGGCTCTCCGGTTCTGCATAGAAAGTTGGGCTAGAGAGGTTATTTGTCTTTGAAGAGAGGCTAAGGACTCCGCTGAGCTGTCAGTGGCTAACTGGAACTGGGATGCAAGCTGGGCGGAAGAGATTAGGGAGTTTGCGAGTGCCCCTCCTCCCATTCCTACGGCTATGGCCGAGGTGGTGAGGGAGAGGCCAATTACGAAAGGGAGAAAAACTGCGCTTTTCTGCCTTGGGTGAGAGTAAATATATCGGCGTTGGAATTCAGCAGGGGTATAAACCGTAAGTTGTGGAGTCAGCGTGACCAGGAGGCAGAGAAGAGAGGGATCGAGAGGCATGGAGAGGGTTTTTGAAAGTGTGTTGTTGCACCAAAAAAAGAAACCGTCCGGAGCTATCAGGTTAGAGGTTGGTGGAGTTGTCTGGTTGCAGAGGGATGAGGATCCGTTGCTATAGCAGAAAAGGAATTGGTGAAGATCTAGGGGTGTATAGAGATTAACCCCAGAAAAAAGTGAAACAGTTTTGGAGCCTGGCTCCACAGAAACGGTTTTGGAGCCTGGCTCCGAAAACCCCAGAGAAAGAGTGAAACGACTTACGGTTTAGGAGCCTGGCTCCAGAGTCGGTGCTGGGTCGAGGGAGATTCCGAATCCAGAAGACGGGTGGCGGCGCAGGGAGAGGAAGGGGACTCTCGTCCTGACCAGAAAGGCTGGGCAGGGTCACAAAACCCTCGCTCTTTTTTCTCTCTCCC
Source organism: Molossus molossus (assembly GCF_014108415.1). Lineage (NCBI taxonomy): Eukaryota > Metazoa > Chordata > Mammalia > Chiroptera > Molossidae > Molossus > Molossus molossus. Next base: position 57,016,392 of record NW_023425352.1, read on the forward strand.
GGGTTTTCGACTCCCGGGTTTCGGCACCAGATGTAAGGAATTGGGGGTGCCGCCGAAAAACAGAGAAGAGACTGGAGAGCCAATCAGCCGAATGAACAGGGATCAGGCTTTATTGGGTATACTCCGGGCGGGTTCACAGACTCCGGGGGTCGAGTCCTAGAAGCCGCGCCCAATGCTGGGGTTTGTGCTTTTTTATATCTGCCCGTTGCAGCTGACATTTGTCTGTTAGGGTTTGACCTTGCGGGGGCTATGCATGGGAGCCTCTGGAATGTGAGTCCATAAGAGCAGGATGGGAGTTAGTCTACAAGCTTGGGGCAGGCCGTTCCCGGAACAGGGTGGGAGGCAAGGCTGAGCAAGCAAAACAGTGGTCGAGCAGTTTGCCTGGCGCCAATTCCCAGGCTACTGGAGATATATATATATCTCCAATATTATATATATATATATAATATTTTTCCTTTATTTTAGAGTGAGGAAAGGAGAAGGAGAGAAAGACAGAAATATCGATGACAGAGAACATCTATTGGCTGCCTCCTGCATGCCCCCCCACTGGGGATTTGGCCCACAACCTGGGCATGTGCCCTGACCGGGAATTGAACTGGTGACCTCTTGGTGTATGGGTCAATGCTCAACCACTGAGCCACACTGGCTGGGCCAAGAAATATATTTTAAATCAGGAATTTTAAGAAGCTGGAACTCAAAGGGGATTACTATCTAAATTAGTTTTTCTGATTCAAATTATTTATTTTCTTTTGGCCTTTGAAGAAGACAAATAAGACAGTGTTCATTTCTGTTATTTTCCTTCTCTGTAAACACTTAACTGATTTTATTGCTGAAAACAATAGAAGTTCCTATTAACACATATTGTGTAGGTGGGTGGGGCAGGTAGGAGAACTTCAGACAGATGAATGTCTTCCTGTGTTTGGCTGGGGGCGGGGGGGTGAGAAGAGGGTTTGGAGAATTTTGTTTTCAGAGGCCCCTCTCTTTACTATCCACATACTTTTTAAGTTATCTCCTGTTCAGCTAAATAGTGATGAAATATTGTTTGAGAACTTCTTACTATGTTTAAAAATGGACATTTGGAAGTTATATGTACCAATTGGCTTTTTAATATTTTTTTCTCATTGTATCATGCCTGAAATTGTAAGATTCTGAACAAAAATTGTTAACTACGCATTGATGACTGAGTGGTGGGTGTCAGAGTGAAACTGCCCACCGCCTGTCAGGGCGGCAGATGAAACGCGAAGATGGTGGGGGGGGGGGGGGTGGAAGGTTCCCAGCAGGTGTAGGCTCCCAGCTCAGAGCAGGTGCGATGGCTGGACGTGATGGTCTGGGCTCCTGGTGATCTCACCACACACCATGACCACACCCAGCTGGAGGGTCAGAGGTTCAAGCAAACCATGCCAGGGGCTGCCGCCCTGCAGATGGCGTGTCTGTGAAGAACCTCAGTGTCTGTGAAGAGGATGTCTCTGTCTGCTCACAGGACATGACCCCAGCAGGTTGCGTGTGTCCCACTTTTGTAGGAAATTCCTTCCCTTTCCATTGTTGAGTGCACACAGAGTCCTGGCTGTGTCCTAACTTTGTCCAAGAAGGGAGTCATAAAGGCTCTCCTGGGCAGCCAGGGCCCTTTCCCATGTGTCCTCAGACAGCCATGGGATGCAGTGATGTGCAACAGAAGAGAGTTCCGGCTTCCTCTGGGCACTGACGCAGGTTGATGGAGGAAAGGAATACCCTATCTAACGCATTCATGAACGGCCCCTGTGATGGAGCTTCATGGGAGAGGCCAGGTCTGTGGCTTGTTTGACCTCAGGAACACTGAGGATGTTCATGATGGAGCTGGCTTTCCCCTTCACTGCTGACCCGGGAGGGTCTGCCTCTCTCTTCCTCTCCTGTATTAGACTCAATACCCTTCTCATACAATCATTGTAGCTGTTCGTGTTGGCTCACAATTGTGGATAATCCATAGGCATTCTGTACACATTAATCTGATTATTTTTTTAAATTTATAAAAACATTTCTTTGTTCGATGCTCTGCGGCTGTGGGAATTATGGCCTTTTTTAGGTGGCAAGAGGAATATAGCAAAGAAATATGAAAAAGCAAAGGATCCGTTTGTGTAGTGGGTCCTTTGCCTCCCCCTCTGCCTACCAGCTGTTTTGTCCTGTATATCACCTCCGCATCCTGGCTTTTGCTCCTTGTCTTGTTTGTTTCTCTCCACTTCTGCCCTCAGACTAGCATCTTTCCCTCTGGTGGTGATTTTGCTCTTTGTTACTCCCCTGCAGGGACCTCATATACTGCTGACCAGCCTGTTGGGGGGTTACTTTTAGTTCAGGTTTCATCTGAGCCATTTAGCTGTGGGCAAAGATGTGGAACTGCATGGAAAAAACACAAGAGAGGTATGCTCATGACAGGCTCTCTGCATGGAATAAGAAAAGGATGATCTCGGGCAAAAGGCTCTCTGCATTCTTCCTGATAACACTGCCAACCAAAACCATCCTGAGCAGATTGTGCTGAAGGTGGGTTACTGTTCAGGCCAGATACCTGGCTAAATGCTCTCCCCTGAGATTGGGGAGCAGATTGGGACTTTTCAGGCTACATGCTCATAAAGCCCACCACATGAATGCAGAGCTGTTTGCTCACACGGGAAAGGCCAAGTGGACACCCCTGTGCAGCCATTACGAGCACTGACATGTGTCGAGGAGGACGTCAGGATTCTGTCTGCCTGCCTGACCACTGTGGCTTTTGCTAACAGGAATAAGGTCTTTTTTTTTTTTTCCGTGTTGGTATTGATAAACAATCTTACTGAATATGTTATCTTGTTCTCTGAAACTAAATACCATTGCAAAATATGTGTCATACATACACACGCGCACGCGCGCACACACGCACAGTAGAAGCACTCTCCTTAAGCAACTTGCATTGCACCCACCTGGCGTGCCCACCGGCACCTGGCCCTTCAGTGGCACACACTGGCTGATGTCGTCGCTCTGCACGTGTGCCGCTGGTAACTCCCACTCAGCCAGACCCCCAGTCACACCAGGTGAACTGTATACTCACCAGGAGGCTGTCGAGTCTGCTCCCAAACCAACTTATATTAGTTGTGTTTATATTGAAAATGCAGTTCAATTAAATGTTATAAGACCAATGAAATGTGAGAGTGCAGGAGAATTCTTTTTTTTTTTTTTTTTTCCATGAAAACTAAGGTGAATGTTTTGGAAAGACTCAATAAGGTTTAAGTTTAAAAAAAAAAAATACCATCAGTTAAGTGTGGGCAAGGCAGCTGTAAAAGCTTGGGAGAAAAAAAAATCATAAAATTCTAGGAGTCTGTACCTCAGATAGATTACCTTGCAAGAGTTTTTACATTCTATTTCCCCTTTAAAGGAAACAAAACAGGAAATATTAGAAGCTGTGTAATGAGAACGGTTTGTACAAAATAGTCCATGCTAAGCTGTGGTCCACAGACCATATGCAAAAGCAGAGGCCCACGCCCCATCAAAAGATCAGCAAATTAGTGTGTTTAACATGATTTGAAGTAAAATAAAATGTTTAAGTACAGGTGTAGTATGTTAACCAACTTTTTTCTAACTAGCCAACCGGCTACTGGCTCAGGTCACGGCAGGTAAAGAGCTTCTGCTCTAATGTTGCCGTAGAACTGAAGTCTGGTGGTTGTGTCGGGAGGAGAGAGGATTGGCAAAGAAAAGGAATTAATTCTCCAACCTGTCAGCTTTTTTTTTTTTTTCTTTGCCATGGAGCTCTGGGTCTAGATGGTAACAGGAAAAGCACACATTTTCCCTGATGCTGTGTATGGAGAAAAACGAGGGTTTCCAGAGTCCTGGAACAGCTCCAAAGTCTGCCACTGCATTGCAGCCCCGAGTGCATGGCGCTGGCACCCACGCGGGCGGCACCCACGCGGGCAGCACCTGCGGGGAGCCCTGGGCCGCTGCTGTGGACGGGACAAGAAAGAGCCGGAGGTTGAAGTTTTGTCAACACTTCCCGGGTCAAGAAAATTGGAGGTGGCTGGGAGCCGGCGCAGGAATCTGGCCCCTGACGTCAGCCCAGGCAGCCTCCCGTCAACAAGAGAGCTCCCTGTTGCAGAAACTAAAAGCAAACTTTGCTCTTGACTCAGAATGTGTGGGAAGTGGTAGCTCAGTGAGAGGCCAGGTGCCAAATGAGCTCAAAGTCAAGCCGTTCCCTTGGCTTTGCTCATGGAGATGATTGATGCTTATGCTCCCTGACGTGAAAACAGCGCAGTGAAATTCATCACTGAAGTTCTTCCATCTGTGAAGATGCCCAACTGCTCTCGAGTGGCTGTCGCGAGCAGCGTGCCCTGGAGTATGGGACCCATCCCCCTTCGCCTTGCTAGGAGCCTATCAGGGAGGTGCCCATTCAAGGAGTGTCACCGTTGGGCAGGAAGTATCCCAGTCAACAAGTTAGTTGGCTAGAAGACCTCCCATCTGTGATCCAAGCAGCATTTACTATATTCTAAAATCTGTGAAGGATACTCAGTGGAGTTCCACTGGAGACTTGTACACCCAAGGTAAAATGAACCCAATAATCATATATAATTTAAATATAATTTTTAAAATATGAGTGGTTCTCTCACTACCCTTCATGTTTCTCACTACCTTTCGTGGTTCTCTCCCTTTTGAACACCTCCAGGTGTCCCCTGGGAAGGGTCTCTGTTCTCAGGAATCATTGCAGGCTGCTACTTAACATCATTGGTGCCACTCAGTTATGTCTGGGCTGATGTGTTCTCCATCATTGTCACTTATCCCTAGACTGGCCTCCCTTTGCTCCAGATCCCAGCTTTGACACTAATGTTCCTCCATCCTAGAAGGCCTCTCCAGTAGCCTGCTGGGACTCACCTTTTTAAGCCCCTTACCAGACTTGACTTCCTACTCAGGCTATTGCCCAAATCACCATTTCCAAGGGGAAGGGTACTAATGAGTCAGACATAACACTTGTCTCTTAAAATCGGCTCTCATGTTAGAGGGACCTTGCTGCAGGATTGCTTGGGCGTGTGGCTCTCAGCCATGTCTCCCTCTCCCTAGGGGATGCACACACCACTGTGCTGGGTGGGTAAGATTGGGTTCTCAGAACTATCCAGAACTATTCTCCTGCCCTCAGGTCTGTTGTTAAACCAGGCTGGTTTATTGATCTTCCTTCTCTAGGGTTGGCATCTTCTCAGTGCAGTGCCCCCCCAGTTCTGTTCCTCACCATTGGGTATCTGTTACTCCCCCTCCCCAGCACTCAAACCTATACACGCACACTCACCCAGACACACGCACCCATCTGCCCCTGTCTGCAAATTAGCTGAAAAAATGTTTTAGGGGGGAGTAGTGTAAATAGTGGTCAATCTCAAGGGCTCTTAACCAGACTACCTGGGTTCAATTCCTGGCTCCAACTCTTAGTAGCTTTATCACCCTGGGTGAATTACTTAACCTCTCTGGTTTTAGTTTCATCATATGTAAAATGGGATAATAATAGTACCTACCATATAAGGTGATGTGAGGAATAAATGAGTTAGTGTCTGTACATTGAATAATGCGTGGTTTATAGTGAGCACTGATAAACATTAGCTAGTATTATCCATGTATCTAAACAGTAGCTACTGGTGCGGTTCCATTTTTTTCTCCAGGACATTTTTCAGAACTACTGTAAATCAGCAGATACAAAACCCATAGGGCTCAGGGGGAGTAATCAGCTTCACAACCAATGTCCACTTAGACTCATTCAGACTATTTTTTAAAACACATTTAGCCATAAATATTCATAAATTATGACATGTTTCTGGCCCACTGAGTTATTAGCAACCAACCCCACTTGGGCAGGCTATTAATGTAGAGTTTCACCTCTGTTACAAAGTAATTCCGTATATTTAAAATGTCTTAGAATTCCTTATATCTTGAAATTTTAATTGGGGATTGATAGCAGGTTCAGATAACTTGTAAATAGAGACTGATCATTTGTTAGCCTGTATTTTGATAAGTAGACTTTAAAGAAACTGCTCTGGTCCGAAGCTGCTGTCTAATGAAACTGAGCCAGTCTAGGTTTTCCCTGTGCTCATAGGGGGTGTATTGTTTCTTGAGGATGGTTTGCACGACCGTCGTGATAATCTAGCCTGTCTCGCCTCCTGTCTCTACCCTCGTCTGCCTCATACAACACAAATGGAGCAAACGTCTCACGGCCTGGCATGGCTTTGATCGTAGTTTGTTTGCTGTTGTTTTTTATGCAGAGAAACAGCTGAGGCCACCCCTCTGCCTACTAAAAAGGCCTGTCCATGGCCCAGCAAAACCTGGTGCAGCTCAGGGGGGCAGCGACCCTTTTTCCACTGTCCCCCTCAGAGTCCTGGTGCTTCAGCTACATCGGACCACTCCTACTTGTCACAAGTTCTCTGCTTTCCCCTCTCTGTGCCCTTTTCATTCCCACCCGCCTGCTTTCCTAGAGTGACCCCTGCCCAGCAGGCCACGGTCCTATTCGTTTGTCGTGACTCGGTGGAAAGCCACTTACCACTGAGTCTTTCCTAGTTCCCCTCTGCCCAGTGTGACCCATCAGCCCCGCAGTGCCAGCCTGTTCTCCCAGCCAGTGCGTGTCATAGAGTATCTGCCGTGCTGGGCATACGATTTCCTCACTGGGTAGTTTGATGTTTAAATATTGGACATATCTCCAAAGATTACTTCAGGGAAAATTCTTAGAGACGTTTAAAGCCTTTCATGCAGATTGCCCAGTTGCTAGTTAGGCAATGCCAATCCGTTTATTCTCTGTTGTCTGTGTATCACTGCCCATGGCCCCATACTCTACAATCCTGAGGATCGTCCCTCGCCGCGGGCTTTGCTATTCAGACAGGTTTAAAAAATTAAAATACCTTTTATTTTAATTCATGTTGCACTGCTCTAATATCTAGTGAGGCTGACCATGTCACAAATGTGTTTATTAGCCATGCACTTTCTCTTTGAATTGTCTGTTGACAGGGCACTTGACACTTTATGCCATAGTATTTTTGTGAACTTGCCAGCTACCAAGGACCCATAGGATAAACAGCTGTACTTTCAGCCTTAGCCCTGTGCCTGGCACACGATGGGTACAGAAGAAACACTTGTTGAAAGATTAAGTGAATGAATATACATAGCTGATGATTGTTAGGGTTCTATGCTTTTTAAAATGTAGAATCTAGTTATGTCTCTAGTCTGATTCAGCTTGAACATTATCACAGCGGTGCCTCTCATTTCACAGGCCCTCTGTTATGAGGTTGATTGGAAGAGGCTCAGGATTCGATTTGCAAACATGAACAAGAATTGGAATAGGAAGATATGTTGGGGGGAGTCCATGATTCTGGGATATGATGTGCTTTGCTGTTCCCACATCGGGACCTTGCCGAAATAAAGGCAGTGCTGTCCGAGCCCAAGAAGCAGGCAGGCAAGGCAGAGCGGACCTCGGCTTTGAGAGGCGCCTGCTTCCAGCTGAGAAGGTGTCGTGACAAGTTCGGGGACTGATGTCTGACTATTAGGACCGAGTCGTCCTAGATGTCAGCTCATTTCCTTGTGGAAAATGAAATCCAGTAAAATGCTGGTTTATCTGACATTCTATTAAGCAGGACATTTGTTTTATAACATCATATTCCTAAAAATGACCCTATGGCCCTGCACGATGAAATCCGGGGTCACTTTGGAGTGAAGGGTCTTATAGATTATATCATCGTTCTCTCGAAAACTGGTATTGTGGCACATGTGGTGATTTTCCATTCACCCGGAGGCCTGAGTGACCAAAAGCAAAAGTTTCTGCGGAGTGTGCAGGTTTGCGTGTGTGTGTGCGTGTGTGTACACGGGAGTGTGAGCTTCGGAGGTTGGTGGTAGAACAGTGAGTTGGACTCAGGTGGGAGAGTGAAACGTCGCGTCTTGACCATACATCAGGGTTCTCAGATTTCACCAGCTGACAAGCACCTTCTGAGACTGACAGCTTCTAAGTGTTTGGTTGAAGCAAGGGAAGTAAGAAAACCAAAACCTCTTCAATTCTATGCTACAAGTGTTACTCAGTCTCATTTCATAAAGGAAATAGGAGGTTGGATCATTTTTATTGTTTTTTTTTTTTTTTTTTTTTTTCTTAAGTAAAGAAAGCAATAAGTGGCTCCTTCCTTGTGCTCAGGTAGCACCCTGCCAACCGGATCCTGTTGACAGATAATCGCCTGACAGCCAATCCTTTGATGTTCAGCTTCACTCAGGCAGAAAGAAAGTTTCCCTGCACCTCCCTGGCATTCCTGGGTGGTCTCTTCGCCTTTTCTTCCCCAGAGCTTTGCCCAGGAAACCAGTGGGTTCAGGGTCCCATGTGGTGGTGGGGTCAGCAAACCCCGGGCCACTCCCCCGCGTGTGGAGAGCAGGGAGGGGCTGGAAACTCAGCTTAAAACAAACAAGTGCTAAATTAAAAAGAATGTTAAATACAGATCAGCTGCTTGGCTCCTGACAGCAGATTTAATTCGTCCCTCCTCTCACCTGATGGAGCTTCGCCTGCAGGGTTTGCATCAATTATCTGTCGACATGTGGAAAATGATTGATGAGCTGCCTGCGGCACTGGAGTACACTTTGTCAACCGCTCATCATTTATACATCTCATCTCTGCCAGAACAAAAGAGAGGACGGCCCGCACTGAGCATGGGGTGGGGAAGGGGGAGATGAGAATAGGAGGTGATGGAGGCAAGTCAGGCAAAGCCACTGGGTGCCGCAGGGACGAGCTGAAGGGATGGGGCCAGAGTCACTGGTCAGCTATCTCTGCCCTCCCCACAAGCTCTAGTTCTGCCCAAACTCTTCGACCATCCCCTCCAGAAGGGCCTGGGAGTCGAGCAATTGTGTGCATTTTAATTACAGTGCTATCCCAGGGGAGCTGAGGCGCGCTGCGGCCATCGCTGCAGCTGACCCTTTGCTTTAATCAGCCTCTTCGAAGCCAGGGCTTGTGACCATCCCTGACAGAGATGGATCATGGCCTGGTGGATGTGGATCCGGCTCCGGAGAGGGTCTGGGGGAGCTGCCTAGGGATCAGCTGCGTTTCGGGAAATTGGCACGTCTGGTGGCGGCGGACGGAACAGTGAATGCATGGGGTAGGGGTAGAGGGTTGTTGTTTCTAAAATCCTGTTCCCAAGACTGAAGCGAGGCCCAAATGCTCTTAGTCAGATGGAGACAAAAGGTTTCTGATGCTGTTGCCTCCTTGTTTGTTACTCACCTGTTGAGCCCCTGGGACTCAGCTCCTGCTAAGAGGTGAGTAAGTATCATCCACAAAGGTCTGTCAGGCCAGGCCCGTTTCCTCTCCCTCGTGACATTATTACAGCCGCAAACCAAGGTGATGACCTAACAATCATTTCTAGGCAATAACTGCTGAAAATAGCAATTCTATTATGAGCTGATCTCTATTAATTCGCTCTCTATTAAAGGCATCCCATTTATTGATTTTTTTTTTCTTTGAAAGAGAGGGTACTGACAAATACAAAGTCAAGTGACCTAGTTATATAACTTGAGTGATGGGCCCACAGATTTCTTGGTAATTGGTTGAAGAGGTCGAGGGGAATTAAGGTAGAAAACTTCAAATTTATAATACAATATGGTTTCCCTTCAATAAAATTTGATACACTACCTTTAAATTGTTCAGTGATAAATAAGAATGAAAAATGAGTATACCTACTGAATGAATTCTACAAGCAAGTAGTACTGTGTCAGAAGAGAGGTAACTTCACATAAGAAAATTATGAAATGAAAGAAAAGAATAGCAGGAGACCAAAGGACGTCTTACCCAGAAAACTAATTTCATGGCCTTTGAAAGTTATAAAGTAGTATTTCAAACCCTTTTATAATGTTTTATCAATATTATTGGATAAAGGGTTATTATCTTTAGCTATGCTCAAAAGTTGGTAGATAATAGTGGCAGGTAGACAATCAACATGACAGCAGCTGTTTTCATGAAACCCTTGTTGAGCATGAATTACCCCCATACAGAGGGACTTGCTTGGACCAATGGACAAAGGTGGCCAGTGAAGAGCCCACAATGGCCAAAATTGTTGCAGTGATGGTGGACTGTCCACACTGACGGCTGTAGTCGATGGGCCTCTGCCTTGGGTGAAAGGGAGCCCTCACAGGCTTCCTCTAAACCTGAATTTACAGACTAAAGAGTGGTCATCATAAAATCCTAGAATCAAGGACAGGCACACTCAGTTTGACAGAGATGTATGAACTGGAAAGTGACAACCCAAGTGAAGGCATTTCTGTGATCCCTTTGAGAGGGATTATATCTTAGCTTTAGGTGGTACTTCAGGTGCCGCAATGAATGAGGTTCTACATTTTTGTGTGTTTTTGATAACCCTTCAAGTCTTCTGCCTTGACAGGTGGTAACCTACTTGGTATTAATTTTGAAACTTTTGAAAGGCATTTATATTAATTTCCTGGGGCTACTGGAGCAAAGTACCACAAATTGGGTAGCTTAATAGCCCCACAGTTGTCTCTCAGTTCTTGAGGTTAAAGGTCAGAGGCAGGATGTCAGTAGGATCGGTTTCTTCTGGGAGCTGTGAAGGATCATCTGTACCTGCCTCCATCTTAGCTTCTCCTGGCCTGTGATATTCCTTGGCTTGTAGGCAGCATTCTCTCTGTGTCTTCACATTGTTTTTCCTCTATGCATGGCTGTTTCTGTATCCAAATTTCCCCATTTTTATGAGGACATACTGAATTAGGGCCCACTCTAATGCCCTCATCTTAATTGGGTTATCTACAAAGACCCTACTTCCAAATAAGGTTACATTCACAGGTTATAGGGATTAGGGGACTTCAACATCTTTTGGGAGGAACACAGTTCAACCCATAACAGTAACACCCAAGAACTTGAAAGTGAGAAATCCCACCCTCTGTGCTTCATCTTGTGAGTTTTCAGCTTAAGTTTTTATCTTAAGGGGGAACCACGGCATGTCTCATCTAAGAGTGCGCATATAGTAGCTGCTGATAAATATTTGTTAGATTAATGAATTAATTAGACTTTAACTTTGAACTTTCTTGGGGGAAAAAGTCCATTTTAATAATAAATTTATATCTCTGCTAGGAAAAGACTAATTTCCAGTTCATGAAATCAATGAATTAACTCCAGAGGCATCATAATTTAGAGAAATGGTTTCCTTTCAGAAATGCATCATATGAAGTTCTGAGTTTGGCCATTTGCAAGGAATATTCTTTCTATGAATGGCACCTTGGGGAGAAGAATCCCCCAGGAAATTCTGGGTTTTAGAGAATCAGTACCTTAGGTTAGATGTTTGTTTGTTTTCTTGTGATGCATTGCCACTCGGGGGCGGGGGAGTCCCTATGGAAATCTTAGACAGCAAATTTGTTAAAACTGACTCAATATCATTTGAATTATCTAGCTCAAATGCCAGTATGGAAAGGATATAGTCAGCATTGTAAATATACTGTTCCCTGGTACATGCAAATGATTGAGTCTTGAGTTATTGAGGAAGGAGCTTTTCTGTTTTCTATTCTAGAAAGTTATCTTTTATTTACAAACAGGTGAATTTTAAGATATTTTTTTTAAATAAGCAGCAAAAATTGGCTATATTGGATTTTAAAGACCTGTCAAAATATAGAAATATAGAAAGTTTAAGGGTAGAAATGTTTATGTGTGTAAAAATGGAAGATGTAATGAACATTTTCATCCTTGAACTTTCTCTATACATATTTTGGACAAATTTTTGTCAGATATAGTTAATTTTTGTTTGTTGAAACTATATGGCAAGCCACATAATGTACCAGGCTGAAGACAACCAGGTATATAAAAATCCCAAGGCAGGAGTCCCGTGTGGTTAATGCCAAAGACCCTACCTGTCAGGCACCCCGAGACAGCATCCTTTGTCGCTCAAAGGACGGAAGGATGGTTGAAAAATTAGAGAAGATCCAGGAGGCAAAAACAAAGAGCTGTAATCAGCAAGTCCTGCCTGTCATTCTGCACAGTCAGATTCCTTTTCACTTTGCTTTCTGAGACCACCTCGTACTGAACAATTCCTGTTTCCATGCCTTTGTTTAGGTTGCTTCCCCCTTTGGAAGGTTCATCCTTTGCTGCTCCACTAATTATTACTGATCCTTTGAGTTCCTGTTCAAATCCCAAGCCTTCTATAAAACCTTCTTGGCCATTTCTATCCTTCACTGACTGCTCCTTAAGCTAAAACCCTTAGAGTTACTATATTACACTTGGATGCTTGTTTCATATCAACTGTTTCTATCTCCAGCTATAAGCAGTTCATCCAAAGAAGATATCTTTATATTAGACAATGTCTCAGTTCCTTGGCTGTAAATGATCTCACTTGATGAAGAGTTGCTTAATGGTAGCCCAAAATTCTTCCCCGAGATGAGGGCAAACAAAGCTTTTCGATTGTTCTTGCAGGTTAGAATACAAGGAAAGGGCCTAGGGGAGGAATTTAAGGTAGATGGAATTTGCTGGCAGAATGCTATATTTACTTGGTCAGATTTTCCAGTGGTGTGGTACATACTACCCTGTAGAGGATTAAAAATAAGAAAGATCCTCTGGGGAGTCAGGAGAAGTGATGACATGTGTTCTAGCTGGGTCCTTCCTCCGTGAAATGAAGTTTATACCGTGGCCGATGCCACAATGATATGCTCAACAGTGACAGAAGCTCATAAGCAATAACAAAATGCATTTATTTTAAAACTAATATTAAATAAAAGACAAAGCCACTCCCTATAGCAATAAGAACTACACTTTACTTAGGGAAGGGCTGAGGACTTTGTTGAGCTCCTGATGAGGTTGAGTGTCCCTTTAAGAGATTTGATCAGAGAGAGATTGGCCAACATCTCTGGGGATGGTGATTCTGAAGTTGGGAGCAGGAGGAAGAATTGGGGAGTGGTGAGAGCTAAACTAGAAGAATGTTTTGGGAAGATTGTAATTTTAAGAAGAATAGCCGGTGTGAGTTGTGTAATGCCCTCCTGCAACCATAGACATTTTTCACTTTATAATTCCCTCTTTAAACCTGGACAACTTTAATTTGGGATTAAAATGATGGCTGAAAAGCAGAGCAGTGTTTTTATGATAAAGGGCTGCAATTTAAAGACCAATTAGAATGGCATTTGTTTTCATTCTGCAGCAACTTTTCTACCCCCAGTGCACCCCTCAGTAACAGGAAAATAGATCCCTGGGTCCAAGGGCGGTTTTCCGGAGCCGACAACTGCTGCGCGCCCTGGGGTTGCGGCGTGTGGGACAGGCTCCGGGCAGCTTCCCGAGAGCCACCCCTTGCATTCCACCCATGCTGCAGAGCCACTCTCTGCAAAACAACGTCATTTAACTTCAAGCTCTGACACCTTGCCCATTTCTATTTCACTATAAATAACCTACCCCCCTTCTCTGTCCTCCCCCAGGTCAGGCATTCCTCAATTATAGTCTTAAACCTGACCAAGCAAGAACAAATTGTGACCTTAACTTATATCTTAAAGTCCTGCCTCATATCAGGACGCAGAAGAGTTTTTTTGGCATTCTCTTTGACAGGCTGCTTGTAGATAGAACAGTTTTCCATAAGGAATTGAAATCATACATCAAATGTATTGTTTTATATGTAAGCCACTGGAGACCAATGAAAGCAGTTGGTAGAGCCCAAATACCATTACAAATAGATTTATTGTAGTGTGTTTTCTCCCACCTTTTTCTAGAAGTTATTACTTTAATCTTAAGAATTTATGTAAGTATGCTTGTGGCTTTTATATGGTTTATGCATTCACTTTGGAGACTTTTAGCTATTTAGTGGCGAGGTGTTTAAAACAAGTGTTATCAAGGAAATAATTTTGGCTTTACGTCATTTTTTTTATATTTGCCTCTGAATGCTACATATAGAATAGCCAGTTGGCAATATAAAAGACTGATTGTGGATGTCATGGAAACTTATCTTTCCAATGCCCTTTAGTTTGGTGTGTTCATCTGCACCTCCAAAAAGCAGGCAGAGATAAACATGCAGTTGCCTTTTGCTGCCAAATTAGAAAAGGCTCTGCTTTTCTTCCTGAACCATTTCAAAGAAAGAAAACATTAGACTCCAGAACAATTAAACTGACTCTAGTGTACATTTACTAAAAGGGCTGGGTTGTTTTTGGCCAGCCCCACAGTAACAGAGCTGTTTGAAAATTTAAAAAAATATATCCTGAATGATGTCCTTAGAAGATGAATCAAATGATCTTGTAAAACCCATCCCATTTATCATATTTGTATTTCATCTAAACCATATTTAGTAGAAAATTGTTTTTTGCATGTTGTTCTTCTAGTATTTAACTGTAATATTTTTCATGAACCCCTGATGAATTTATTATCTTTCTCTTTATATATATATACATGTTCACACACTGTGGATTTAAATATTCTGCATAAACTGCTGTTTTTATTTGGTAGCCATATTTTCTATGTCTGTGAGTCATTACCGATACAATATGTTCTGACCTAATTGTGTTATATGTAAAGTTGTGGTTTGTCTAGATCTTATAAAAACGGTATGTGTCCCTTTGGACCTTCCTCTCCTTTCTTTTCTCTTCTTTTCTTTTCTTTAATTTACCTTCTCATGTGGTTCAATTTCTGTGTTAGCACTTCCAAAACTTGATACTGATGGGCAACTTGACCCGAGTTTATTCTGAACTTGTTTTAGAGTCGTGCCAGTGTTTTCCTTGGTACAGAGGGATAGACACCTAAGAAACCCAGTGAGATCTGACCGCTGTGCCACACTGGGAGCACGGACGTGATCCTGCTGAAGGTCACTGAGATGAGAAAGCAGGTTAGCAGGTTTCTCAGACAACATCAGTTCCTAGAAAACAGACAGAGGCTTTTAAATCCCTCTGTGTGGGTTTTGAGGAGGCAGAGTATATCTCTGGGGATGGAGGTCCCTCCAGTTCAAATAGTGTTTGGAAAGTAAGATGACGGAAATCAATTTTCTGATTCTGTTTGGGTTATCTTCCAGAAAACAGACGATTCTTTACATGGATTCTGGATTTGGGTTTAAGATCTGCTCTGATCTGAGCCATGCCGCCCTTTGGCAGTAGTGAATTCCTAAAAAGATTATTTCTAAGCATAGTTTTACTGCTTTGAAATACACCTAACAATATCAGCTAGTGGCTAATGCGTTGCCCCTAGGTGAGGACTGCTTTTATTTATTTATTTTATTTTATATTTTTTATCCTCACCCGAGGAAATTTTTTCATTTTTTTTGTTCAGATAGAGTGGGAAGGAGAGAGAGAGAGAGAGAGAGAGAGAAAGAAACATCAATGTGCAACGGACACATCAAGTGCCTCCCACAGGGCCCAACCAAGGCCAGGGACAAACTGCAACCGAGGTACATGCCCTTAGCGGGAACCGAACCCAGGTCTCTCTGGACCACAGGCCGACGCTCTAACCGCTGAGTCAAACCGGCCAGGGCTGAGGACTGCTTTTAATAACTAGTTAAAGATCATCTGTAATTAACATACTAGTTGTTATGAACAAATGAATGGAGATATGTATGTCAGGTTTATGTTCCTAAAGAGGATAAGTATTCCCCACCCGATGCGTCTCATGCTATTAATTTGTTGAATAAACACTATTTTCATAGTCGAAAGATCAGCTTCATTCCAGTCCAATTATTCCACCTTTTCCAAATTAGTGTTGGTCAAACTAATGAGACATTAAATTAGAAAGGTAGCCTGCATTAGAGATTATGGTCTGGTCACAAATCTCCCTGCGGTTGGACCTCTGTCCAGTTTGCGCTCCTTTGTCCATCAGCCCCAACATGTGATTCTTGGTAAGCTTGCCAACCACAGGGTTTTACCTGCCCCTGGGTTTTTACTTTGAACCAACTTGACTTCAGTGTGCCTGCCCCACTAGTTCTTTATCCTGTTGCTTTGCCCAGAGCTTGATGATGCCCTCGTGTGTCCTAAGTAACACTGGATCTCCTGTTTGAATTCTCTGTGTACTTGCATGCTGTCCCCTTACCCAGACTCTGCTCTTACCCCTTCCCCAGTTGGGCAAGTGTCCGGAGAAACCGTTACCGCAACTGTCCACCTTGCCTTTATCCATGACTTCTGTAGCATGCTAGGCTGGAGGAAGTCTTTGACTTAAAGGTCAGTACTGGAAGAGACCTTTTTCTGCTTCAGGAATTGCCTTTCCCCTAATGGGGATGTTTTCTTGTTTGTTTGTTTTTTCTTTAATAGATTTTAGCTGCATGGAATTGAATTTATTTGAATTCTTGGTTTATGATACATTATCATCAGTTGGTCTATTCATGGCATTCTTATTATATGTGTGCAATTACATAGTGTTAATAATGTAAGAATGAACCAACAGAGCTAGAGTGTAGGTAATAACTAATGCTTCCACATGCTCCTCTTTAAGGCAATCATCATCTTGAATTTTGTGTGTCATATGCCCTTCCATTCTAAAAAGTTTTTTTTTAGCATATACACATTTATGAACCTAAATAGTATATTGTTTGTGTTGGATATTTTAAATTTTATTAGAAAAGAATGTTATGCTGGATGTTTTATCTTAGGATTCTCTTTTTTAATTCAACATTATCTTATAAAGTTTTACTTATGTTGATGCTTATAGTCACAGTTCATTTATTTTCAATACTGTATAATATTCCATCATATTAAACTATCACAGGTTATTCTCCAGAAGGACATTGTGTTGTTTCCAAATTTAATGCATTTGAACAGTGTGTATGCATCTCCTGGTGCATACACATGAGCTGCGCTTCTCTGGGATACAATTACTGGGTCCTTGGATGTGCATTTTGCAACCTGTTTTCTAGGTATTCCAGTTCTACATTCCCACCAGCACAGACAGGAGAGATTCCAGAGATATGCATCCTCTCCAACACTTTCTAGAGTGGGAAGGGGAGAGAGGAAGAGTGAGAGAGAGAGAAACATTGATGTGAAAGGGACACATCGAGTAGCTGCCACCCGCACGACCCAACCAGGGCCGGGAACAAACTGCAACAGAAGTACGTGCCCTTAGCGGGAACCGAACCCGGGACCATAGGCCGACGCTCTAACCGCTGAGCCAAACCGGCCCGGGCAATTGTTGGGCTTCCACAATTAGTGGGTGGAAAGTTGTATCATACTCCTAGAGTCTGGATTTGAATTTCCCTGAATATTTAGGTGACTTTCCCAGGACGGGTAGTCTACATTTTCTTTGCCAGTAGCTCATTTCAAAGGTGTTTTTTAAAAAGTTTTCTTTCGACTTCGGTCAAGATGGAGCGTAGGTGAAGGCGGTATTGCGTCCTCCCACAACCACATCAAAGTTACAACTAAACTACAAAACAACCATTATTCAGAACCACCTGAAATCGAGCTGAATGGCAGAAAGAATTGAAAGAATTTAGGAAAACCTGAAGCAGGATCCAAGCTTAGAGGGAGAGAGTTCAATAAGTCCATGAGCGGGCCCTTTAAGGAGCTGCCTGGGGCTCCAGCCACCTCAGCCTCCCTGAGCCTCAGTTCCCGCTGGTTTTTCCAGCCAGAAGTTATGAGGATTCTCTTCCTGGTACTGGAACCCTGAGCGGGGTGCCTGGTGTGGGACAGGGACCCCTCAGTCCTCAGGGAGGACCTTCCCAGCCGAGGTGTCCTCCTGATTTTTATCCACCACACGTGGGTGTGGGACCAGCCCGTCCCCTCCGCCCCTCCTACCAGTCTTGATGTGGCTGCTGCTTTAATTCCACCCAACTTTCAGGCCCACCCAAGCTGTTGCCAGTTGCTTAACCATACGATTGGCCTGTCTGAACAAAAAAAAAATGAAAAAATTTCCTCGGGTGAGGATAAAAAATATAAAATAAAATAAATAAATAAAAGCAGTCCTCACCTAGGGGCAACGCATACGATTGGCCTGTCTGAACAAAAAAAATGAAAAAATTTTGCAGGGGAGGCAGCTCAAGGGGCGCCAGAGACATGCACAAAGGAACTGAGCTGTTTGGCACTGGAGCGAGGGCTGGAGAGGGGGCTTTCTCCGGGACAAACGTGCTGTCGGAGGCCTTTGTTCCTTTGGTGAGCCCTTCCCTGGGACAGCAGACAGTTGCCATATCTGGGACTCCAGCAACCTGGCTCACATTGGTAGCCCCGCCCTGGTGACTTCCTGAGGCCCTGCCCCACCCAACTTTCAGGCCCACCCAAGCTGTTGCCACTTGCTTAACCATACGATTGGCCTGTCTTGGATCCTGCTTCAGGTTTTCCTAAATTCTTTCAAACAAGCAGCATCTGGTTTCAGATAGCCCCATACCTCTTGTTAAGTAATACACAGAAACAAACACAGGGAGGCAGCCAAAATGAGGAGACAAAGAAACAGGTCCCACATGAAAGAACAGAACAAAACCCCAAGAAAAGAACTAAGCGAAATGGAGATAAGCAACCTAATAGATGCTGAGTTCAAAATACTGCTTATAAGGATGCTCAATGAACTTAGTGAGAACCTCAGTGAACTTAGTGAGGGCCTCAAGAGCATAAAAAAGGACCAGTCAGAAATGAAGGAGGCACAGTCAGAAATGAAGGAGGCACTAACTGAAATAAAGAATAATTTACACAGATTCAATAGTAGAGTAGGCAAAGCCAAGAAGCAAACCTTTGATTTGGAATACAAGGAAGCAAAAAACATCCAATCAGAACAGCAAAAAGAAAACAGATTCCAAAAAAAATGAGGATAGTGTAAGGAGTCTCTGGGACAACTTCAACTGTGCCAACATTCACATCCTCTGGGTACCAGAAGGAGAAGAGAGAGAACAAGAAGTTGAAAACCTATTTGAAACAATAATGGCAGAAAACTTCCCTATCTTGGTGAAGGAAACAGATATACAAGTCTAGGAAGCACAGAGAGTCCCAAACAAGATGAACCCCAAGAGGCCCACATGAAGATATGTCATCATCAAAATTCAAAAGGTTCAAGACAAAGAGAGAATCTTAAAAGCAGGAAGAGAAAAGCAGTTAGTCACTTACAAGGAATTTCTCATAAAACTGTCAGCTGATTTCTCAAAAGAAACTTTGCAGGCCAGAAGGGAGTGGCAAGAAATATTTAGAGTGATGAGAAGCAAGAACCTAAAACCAAGATTACTCTATCCTGCAAAGCTGTCATTTAGAATCGATGGCCATATAAAGAGTTTCCCAGAGAAGAAAAAGTTAAAGAAAAAGTTCATCACCACCAAACCGTTATTATATGAAATGTTGAAGGGTCTTTTTGAAGAAAAAGATAAAATATATGAACAAACAAAATGGCAATGAATATATATCTATCAACAATGGAATCTGTAAACAAAATGAACAGGAAGAACAGAAACATTCTCATAGATACAGAGAACATTTTGTTGGTTGCCAGATGGGAGGGGGGTTGGGGGAATGGGTGAAAAAGGTGAATGGTTTAAGAAGAACAAATTGGTTGCTAGACTGAAAAACCTCAAAGAGAAGGGGGTTGGGGGTTGGGAAGAAATAAACCAAAGAACTTACATGCGTAACCAATGGACACAGATAACACTGTGGGAAAAGGTGGCAGGGAAGTGGGACTGGGGAGGAGGGGTCAATGGGGGAAAAAATTAGGAACGTCTGTAATACATTCAATAATAAAGATAAAAAATAATAATAAATTAAAAAATAAAATAAATAAATAAGATATGACTCTTGACCTGGAGAAGCTCTAGGTCTAACATGACAAACAGAAAAAGAAAAAAAAAGCTTTCTTTCTTTTTTCTTCTATTTAAAAAGAGGACCATTTGTACCTTAGCAGTTAAGATGTGATAAGGATGTGCTCTGGGACCAAAAAGTCCTTCTTATAATGCGAGAGAAGGAGCCTCGGCCTGCGGCAGGAGACTCAGCACCTGGTCCTGGCTCCTTCAGGGATTCCCTGGGTGACTCAGATGAAGACATCATTTTTCAGTGTTTCCCTTTCCACGTTTGTTAATTGAGAGTGTTGAACACTACGGGCATGTTCTGGACTAAGTTTTCATCATTTAATAAATTATAGCTATCATATCGATTCAATTGTTTATCTTTAAAGCATTTGACATTCATTTTCTTGTGTGATCTTGCCAACATCTGACTGACACAGGCAGAGAAAAGGTGAAATAAAAGCCTACATATTTTGGCAGAATTCTGCATGATGTGTACACAGGGTGTGACTATGAGGAGACCAAGAAGTTCATCAAGTGCATAAATCTCTCTTCTGGCTTTAAAGCCTAAAATGCCACAAGTACTGTGTCATTGCTCCGATTCTTTCAGGCCTTTGGGTCTGCATTAAAATGCAAATGCTGCTGAAGGTGATAGGGAGAACCTTTAATCTCATGATCACCTAGATCTTCCATAGGGACAAATTTATCAGATCCTTTCCCATCAGACACCTGTTTGGAAACAGCCTGTGGGAATGGACACCTGGTTGATGTGGGGAAGCCTTAGAGGGAGAAGAATGGTTGTAGAGAGAGGTAGGATGTACTCAGAAAGCCAACCAAGGCTTCCTAGGGTCTGGCCAGCCATTACTCTACAGGCTCATCTTGACCTATACCCTCAAAATCAAACTGGCCGAGCACATGGAGCTCATGCTGCATCCTTGGAGGACAGTTTCCGCTAAGGCCTAACTGGAAGGCAAAGTGTATAAAGGCTGCCAACGAGAGGCTGCCAATCACTGGGACACCCTCCTGCCTCTCTGTAACAGCCTTTGAGTCGGGTCCTTTCTCATCCAGTCCTGAGTCCTGCCCAGTCTACCCTGTGGCCATCTGAGGCGCGGACAGGCCTTGTCAAATGACTTCAGCTGGGGCATGTGTGTTGGTGCCTCATCTGCTTGGCTGGACATCCAAACAGTCTTTAGAAATGTCTGCTCTGGCTTGGCTCACAAAGGAGGGTGGTGGTTACCGTGTTTGGGCCTTCTCTGCTTTTCCTGCGTCACCCACACCAAAGTCTGCCCGCCCTCCCTTCTCAGGCAACTCCCCAACAACATGTGTTTCTGCCTCAGCTGACCCTGGCCCCTTAACATGTCAGAGAGTTAATAAAACACCACGGCTGTCATAACACAAGGTTAAATGAAGTCTTCAAAACCTGTCCATTCAACAGATTTGTGTGTGTGTCGTTTTCTGCAGCGCTCTCTGGGTGCAGCTTGTCTGGGTTCACGGACAGCCGAGCCATGGTTCTTTGTCTCTGTTCAGTGTTGTGTTTAATTCCCCCCTCATTCATTAATCATCCCTTTGCCTATTTATACCGGTGGCAAGTGTAGTGAGCACACTTAGCGCCCGCCTTTGTTTGGCGGCGCCCCTTGTGAGGACCAAAGCAGAGCTAATTATTAACTGCGAAATGACGTTAAAACTCTCAGATACACGCCAAATGCTGCATCTACTGAGACACAGTTTTGTTTTAACCTTTAAGAGTTTGAGGCCAAGCAACTGGGGTAGCTTTATTTAGCTGTGAGCAATGCCAGCACTCCGATAATTAATAGAGGTGCTCCATTAAAAGTCAGCCGGGCCACCGTCTGGCTCCCTGTGCGTCAGGAAGGCCCAGCTGGGGCCCCGGACCTCATCAGGGCAGAGCAGCAGCTACAGGGAGGGGCCCACCTGAGCAACTCCAACCTTTCACTCCCATTTCCCAGGGTTGGAAGGTCTTAGGTTGTCGGCTCAGGATGATTTTTATACCTTCCAGCCTGACTCTGATACGCCTTTGCTATAGACATTTTGTGGCATCAACGTTTTAGTTATAGTGATTTCAGCCAGTTAAAATGGCATGGGCTTTATTACTCTAACCTTCTCAGAGACACTTTCCCTGACCACCTTTTCTAAAGTAATCCTCCAGTTATATGTTTCCCTTGGCATTTGTCAATATTTGAAATAATTTTATTTGCTTATGCATTTCTTCTCTGTTTGACTGCTAAGAATGTAAGCCCCTGTATCGTGAATAGTTAGAACAGTGCATGGCACATACAAGGGTTTATTATGTGACTCAGTAAATGAATAAATGATGGATGGGTGGAAAGACTTCTTTCCAGAGGGGTAATCAGTCAGCCATCCGTAGTCACAGGCACAGGTCCCAGCATTCACCTCTGTCTATTCAACCACGTCCTGGTTACATTAGCATCTCCCACTGTCCTGTGGCCAGTGCTCTGTGTTCTACGCTCTGTCACTGCTCCAGATGGTAACCATGGGGCTTTATTTGATTTTTGGATGAAATGACTCAAATTCTGTGGCTTTGTTTCTAGAATGTTCACTTAGTACCCTCCCCCAATCCGCTCTCTATCTACACATTTTTTCATGTGAATAATTACTTATCTCAGACATGTATTGGATGGTTCTTTTCTTTATCACTGAGCTGTGGTGCCTTCTTTGTGGTATCTGTGGTTTGCACTTATAAGTGAGTCTATTTATGACTTCTTTTTCTATGTTATTGGTATGTTTTCTGTTGCTGAACCAAAGCCAAACAGTTTTAATTCTATAGCTTTATAATGTCTTTATATATGTTAAGGTAAATTCTTCTTTAGGAGCGAAAAACTTTGGCTTTTCCTGGCCCTTTGTCTTTCATGGAAACTTGAGAACCAACTTGTATTTCACTAACAATCCTAGTGAGGTTTTTACGGGAACTACATTGACCTATAGATTAAACTGGGAAGAACTAGATCTGCCCATCTATAAAGACAGTATTATCTCTATTTATTTAGTTTTCTAAGTGTAAAATGTGATGGTATTTAGTATATTCACAGACTTGTACAACCATTGCCATCGTCTATTTTTAAAACACTTTGCTGCCCCAGTGAGAAACCTCTTTATACAATGGCTCTCCATTCCTCCTTCCTGCTGCACATGGGAATGCTGGTCTGCTTTCTCCTGTTTTGGACATTTGCTATATATATATGGTCTTTTGTGATTAATTAGTTGCCTAATGTTTTCAAGGTTCATTCGTGTCATATCATGTATTAGCACTTCAATCCATTCGATGGCTAAATAATATTCCATTATATGGATATATTATATTTGTTTATCCATTTATCAATTGATAGGCAGTTTGGTTGTTTCTACTTTTGGCTATTATAAATAATGCTGTTATGAATATTTTTGTATAAGCTTTTGTGTGACTATGTTCTTAATTCTCTTGGATATGTGGTTAAGAGTGGAATTTATGGGTCATATGTTAACTCTATGTTTAACTTCTTGAGGATCTGCCAAACCATTACCCACAGAGGCAGCACCATTTTATATTCCCACTAGCACTACATGAGAGTTCCAGTATCTTCACATCACTGCCAAAACTTGTTAGTTTTCATTTTTTGAAATAGCTATCCTATGGGTGTAAAGTGGTATCTTATTTTCATGTTGATTTTTATTTCTCTAGTGATTAATGATGCTGAATATGTTTTCATGTCTTTATTGGCCATTTGTATATATTCTTTAGAGAACTGTTCATTTTGAAATTATTTGTCATTTTATTGTTGAATTACAAGAGTTCCTTCTATTTTCTGAATATTAAACCTTTATGAGATACATGATTTGGAAATATTTTCTCTCATTCTAGCGATTATAATTTCACTTTCTTGATGGTATCCTTGGTGCAAAAGTTTTCAGTTTTTATGACATCCAATTTATCTTTGTTCTTTGGTTGTTTGTGCTTTTTCTGTCATATCCGGGAAATCTTTGCCTCACTTAAGGTTATGAAGACTTACACCCTAAAAGTTTATAGTTTTAGCTTTTGCATTTAGGTCTTTGATCCAGTTCTAATTAGTTTTTTGTATATGATATGAGGTAGGGAGTGCAAATTTATTCTTTTGCATGTGGATACCAGTTGTTCCAGCACTATATTTTGAAAGATTAGAGAGTAGGCATTCTTGTCTGGTTCCTGATTTTAAAAGGATTTATACTGTTCATTTTTTTAACCTAATATTTATCAGGTAACGTTATTTCCAATGTAAGTCTGATAATCCAAGCGTTTCAATCATATAATAGGTTCTTTACTGGAATCTGAGGCCATCCTAGAATTAATGCTATTCTTCTTATCAGGAATGTAGTCCAGAAACCTAATCCTGGCAAAAGGGGTCAGTGCTCCCTATATTTAGAACAGTCACCAAGTAAGATGAAGAGTAGGATCCTGTCACCACTCCCATTCACTAGAGTCACTGTTCCTAGGCTTGGCTGGCTGACTCATAGGTCTTAACTTGTGTGTTAAACTCAAATGTTTAAAAGTAGCTACATGGACTGTTGTGTCCAGAAGTCTGAAGTTTCTTTGATGTCACTGTGATTGATGAATGCTATCTGACACCTGCATGAAAAGAGAACTAGGTGACACGGATATATTTGCCATGCTGGTCCTTGGCCCCCTCTCTCTGTTAGATCTGTTGTGCCTGCTCCTTTTTACCTTAAATTGTCTCTGGATATTACCCCTTGACTTTCTTCATCATTGGATTTGTTTTTCTCTTTGTTTGATGCTTGATCCTGACTCTTGCTGGATACATCCTCTGTGATACTCATGTAGCAGGGAACAGACTGGCAAGCTTTGCTAAGGTAAATCTATGTCTTCGATAGTTCTGGTCCCAGGTATTCTGTTGTGTTTTCAGACTACAAATCAGACCATTTGTCAGAGGAGCATTTCCCCATTTGGAATTGAAAATTAAGACTGATATTTATACAACTGAGATGGCAATTAGAACCTTTGGACCAAACAATATCATAGCCGACTTCATGTCTTCTAAAATAAGCAATATAAGGAGAAGGTTTGCAGTGAGCGAGACAGTCCTTTCTAATGAGTGATGTAGGGAATAGGGTCAAAGGAGGCTTTCCCATGTCCTCAAGTCTCGCCTGATATATGGAAAAAATATCATCTCTGATCGTTTGGAGGAATTCTTAGGAATGTAGTCTGTGGTACTAACATTGCCCTTTCTGAAGGCTTAGGAGTCTGCCTTTAAGATCAAGGCTTTTTTTTCTGTCTGAAAGAACTTGGTACCTGAAAGCTTCTGATAATTGGATTAATTGGGGATGTATTCAGCATCAACAGGGTAGAAATTCATTTTTCTCTCATTGCATAGTCCAGACATAAGGAAGGCAGGGCTGAAGTAGCAGCTCCACCATTTCAGGGACCTGCTCCTTCTCGCTCATTCAAGTGCTATACTTGCTGTCTTTGTGGTAAAGAATACTCACCTTCCTGCAGCTGTATTCTAGTCAGCAAAATATGGGGAAAGGCAGAGAACAGAGCATATGCATTTCCTTGCAAGGCACTGCCTAGAAGTTGTAAAAACGCTGCTGCTTGGAGTTTATCTGCTGGAAGTTATTCACCTAACTGCGCCTGGTCACATGTTCCCGTCTGAAATCTGGCGGTTCTGTCACTGGAGATGTACAGGAGAATAGAAATTGCGGAACAACCAGCAGTCTCTACTGAATAATATTTTGTTAAATAAATGAGAAAAGCTAGATCAAAAGAAAGCAATATTCAAAGAAACTACCCTTGATCAATATCATCAAGTCCAAGGCTTTGATGAGCTTAAAGGAAAAGAACATGGATTTGGTTTTCCAGAAACTCATATTTAATAGATATATTGCTGTGGGGATACAGTTTGACAGCAGTAACCTGAAACCTAGGATGGAATAGACCTGAACAAACTCTCTCACCTCTTCACCTTAAGGGCTATCAGAAGGGTTGTTTCCATGACCTAAGAGGAGGGATCATCTGTTGCTTATTCTGCCTAAGGACAGAGTTCCACTTACCTGGAAGCTATAGTATAGAGGAAATATATTAGTATAGTAGACACTACTTGCACTTGCTAATATCTGGTTTTCCTTTCATTTTGGGGCTGGGTTATAAAAAGCTGCTGTGCAACTTTCTACCCTTCCTTCCAGCTGAGGTCATCTTGGAGGACATCTTGTGTTTTGCAGTGGTGTAGTCACAGTATCAAAGTAACTAAATTACTAGACATCTGCTCTGGAGAGTCACTCAGACTCATAGATGATCTGGTTTTATTAAGTGGGGGTGCTCATATTTTGGGGTTTCTTGTTATTATAGCATAATCTAGTCTATTCTGACTGTTACATTTAGCAAGTATTTATCCACCGTAAGTATGAACAGAACCATCAATTATGGAGTCCTGGAATGAACTAGAAATAGGAAATATCTCTGCTCTCAAATACCTTATAATGTAGCTAAATTGTTCAATTATAGCAACTCAAGGATAAGCGTAAGCCAAGTCTAATATAGAACTGTGTTCTTAAAAGAGTGATTAGTGTTGGATGTGGTTCATCTGGGAAGACTTCCTCTAAGAGAGAAAAACAATCACTTTCTCCATCTGTGCTGGAAGAAAGTAACTTAAACACAGTCAGGAAAAGAGGATTTATGCAATGTAAATGGCCAAACCTGACAGCTTCTGGTTAATTAGAAGTGTCAATGTTATTGTGCGTAGGTTAATGGGGCCCTGTAGCTTCTTGTCTGAGCTGTTCCTCCCAAAAGGCATAGCAACCAGCCCTCTTCTAGAGCTCAGAAACCCTGAAGGGCATCTCTTTGGATCCTAATAGCTGACAGCAAGCTCGTGAATTATGGGAACTCATAGTTATGCACTTCGTTTCTCTTATATGGACAAAGCAGACTGTTTTCTCCATGAATTAGAGTGAGCTGAAGACCTTGAATTGATTCTTTCATTGTCCTTTTCAAACAGTGTTATAAGACATAAGCAGGAACAAGAGGGTGGACCAGGGACTTCCAACTTCTGACCCTTTGTCCTTGAGTGGCCTGATTTGCTCTACAAACTGCCCTTCTGATGACCACTGATGAGAAGAAGAGTTGTTGAAAACATGTGGCCTTAACAAACATTCAGAGACCAATGCTAGGCCTAGAGGTCCTGGAGCCGTGTCTTTGATTTATGATGTCACAGAAAAATTATAGGCAGTTGCTTTAGATTCTTCATAATAGCATTGCATGGTGTGACATGTCAGCTGGGGACTGAAGACATAGCATCTTAAGATGCAGAGCATTAGGTCTAGAGTAGGCAAAAAATGACAATTGGAATAATGGAACATTTATAGGAGAACAGGTAAAATCAGATTTCTTCCAATGTACAATTTCTCTTCCTTGAGGGCTTTTTTTATTTCCCATGTCCTACTGCATTATCTTCCTTGCTGAATTAGACACTCCTCAAGGGCAGGGTACATACTACATGAGTTTCTGGGTTCTTGGTGCCTAGTCTAGAGGAAAGATTGACCCATAGTTGGTGCTCAATTAATAATGGTTGTAGTAAACTGAAGTAGCTGGAAGTCTTTGGTCTGGAAAGTAGAAGATTGAAGTGTCATGATTAATATCCAAACTTTCTGTGGGATGACTAGGGGACTTATAAGGGACTTATTCATTAAACCCTAAATACTGAGTTGGGAGACTCTTCTTTGGAACTGGAACAAGATAACTGTAAAACTAAATAAAAGATGGTCCATTTTTCATATCAGGAAAAAATTCTTGAATTTCATTTTCTAACAGTTAATAATGGAGAAAGAAACAAATGTTTTTTTCAAAAGGTATTTGTAATTGAGGAATGGCACAGCCTTTCGTGTACCCCACCTGAAGCTTGGGTTTGGACCTCTAACATTGAACCATCTGAGCTGGCAGTGACTCCTGTGGCATCTGTGACACACAAACAATTGAGCTGGTCAAAGATTCTCTCATAAGTAGGACATTCAGGGCCCTCTGAAGACTATTAGTGGCTCATTTCTTCCCATTCTCCCATGTGAATTCCATATCCTGGAGAAGTGGATCTACACACTGCACTTTGGACAAACCACTTTTTCTTCTCTTGGCTTCTTATGCTTACTTTCCCCTCTTCTCCCTGCTAGCCTTCATTCTTGCTTTCTTATATAAAGCCTTCTGAACCAGGTCCCAATGACCTGTCCCTTCCTACAGACTCATGGCAGGTGCTACTCTACTGATAGTGTGCTGTAAACCACCTTGAATTATTATTTATAATTTTAGGCACCAATCATATTGCCACAATTTTAAGGCTAGGAGGGACATGATCCTTGTGATTTAGCTTCAGTTCTCAGTTCAGGGTCTTGTAAAATGAAAACTGATCTTTTTTTATTTTTTTTTCTTTTAAAGAAATTGCCACTAAGAAGTAATAGAAGACATTATTTAAAATGTCAAAATGAGTAACTTATGTCACCACATTTCTTTCTTTTTTTTTAAATCCTCACCTGAGGACATGTTCATGATGTTTAGAGAGAGGGGAAGGGGGGAGAGAGCGAGACAGAGACAGAGACATCGATGTGTGAGAAAAGCATCCATTGGTTGCCTCCCATATGCACCCCAAGCCGGGATCAAACCTGAGACATCTCAGTGTACCGGTCGATGCTCCAACCAACCGAGCCACCCCGGCCAAGGCATCGTCATCGTCACTTTTCTAAAGATGCAACAGTTTTAAAAAGTAGATTTGATAAATTAACTCACTGAATATCAAAGCTGCAAGAAACCTTGAAGATTATCATGCTGAATTCTCATCTATTTCTGATAGGTAAAAAACACTGAGAAAATTAATTTAGCAATGGTTAAAAATGTTATTCCTCCCAATAATCCAGAAATTCACAATAAGTGTATGTCCTAAACAAACTTGCACATATGTACCAAGTAACATTGATAAAAATGTCCATTTTAATACAGTTTTGTGAAAAAAGAGTAACACAATAAATGTCCGTTAATTGGGGATTAAATCAGATGCAGTCTATTCCTGAGGTGGAATTCTAAGCAGAAGCTAAAATATATCAAAGGGAATAGATCTCAATGACGGTCACCTGGTAACTAGAAAAATATATATAATATCATACTCATTTTTCATCAAAACAATAATCTTGTTTCTGGATAAACATGCATGTTGTAAACTTTAAAAATTAATTTATGTACTTTATTTTTTAATTTAAAAAATATATTCTAAAGTGATCATGCTAAAAATAAAACAATGATCTAGCACACTTGTTGCAAATGCAGAGACTTGCATCAGGAACCGTGCTGGCGGTGTGGACAGGGCTTGGGCCCTGTTTCTTGTTGTTTTTTATCCTCACCCGAGGACATTTTTGCATTTATCTTCAGATAGAGCAGGAAGGAGAGAGAGAGAAACATCGGTGTGAGAGAGACATTGACTGGCTGCCACCCACACAACCCCATGGGGCTGGGGACAAACGGCAACCGAGGTACGTGCCCTTAGCGGGAACTGAACCCGGGTCTCTCTGGTCTGCAGGCTGACGCTCTAACTGCTGAACCAAACCGGCCAGGGCTTGGGCCCTGTTTTAATGTGAACAAAACAAATATTAAAATTTTTATGAGATGACCAAAAATATTTGAACACCGAACATAAGATATTGGGAATTATAAGTTTTATAAGTGTAATAATGGTGTTGTGGTTATATTTCTAAAATGTAGAAGTCCTTATCCCTTAGCGATACCTAGGTGTATGTAAGGATGCAATTATATGATGTCTGGGATTAGCTTAAAAAAATCTTTTTGGGCCCTGGCCAGTTTGAATCAATGGTTGGCGTGTTGGCCTACGGACCAGAGAGTCTTGGGTTCAGTTCCCACTAAGGGCACGTACCTCGGTTGCAGTTTGTCCCGGCCCTGGTTGGGGTCGTGTGGGTGGCAACCACTCGATGTGTCTCTCTCACATAGATGTTTCTCTCTCTCTCTCCCTCCTATCTGAAGATAAATGCAAAAAAAAAAAAAGTCCTTTGGGTGAGATAAAAAAAATATTTTTGGGAGGAAAGGAAGTGGATGGAGGTCGGTGTAGTAAAAACATTAGCTATATGTTAACTTATAGATACATGGGAGGTTTATTGCACTATAGTCTCTATACTTAGGAATATAATCTTTTGGGAAATGCCTCCCCCCAAAGAGCTTTTATAATAGGCTTTTAAAAAAATAAAGTTCTAGGAACAGTACTCCTTGTCCAGTGCTCTTTGCAGTACATCCCACAAGGACCATGACCGGCTGGACTCCGCATTTTATCAGAGTAAGCAACTGGTACATAAGCAGGTTTTGCTTAAATTGATTTTCCTGCTAGAGAACATTTCATGCAGAGTAACTTTTATATATCAAAATAGTGCGCAGTTGGGCCTTCCATTCTAGTGGAAGCGCATCTCAGATCTTTTTCTCTGCAAACAAGCCAAAATACAGAAGAGATGTAATTGAGAGTGCACAGTCCAGAACATCCGTCAGCACCCACAGAAGGTGGAAGGTCACTCATTCTGCCTTTATGATGTCCTAGGAATCTGTTGTGATAAGAGAAAAGACTAAAACACATATGAGAGATTACTGAGATAATGGGGGGAAAACAAAGGGAAACAAGACAACCTCAACTCTTTGGCTTGAGAAATTTATTATGCCAAAGAAGATAAATTAGAGAAACATGAAAAGGAAATGAGATCTTGTCTCTGCCTGGTGTATTTCTCCTTAAGTGAATGAGCAATAGTAAAGGATTAGAAGAGTTCAAACAGAGCTGTGTGCTCAGACAAAATCGTGGCTCCTAATGATCTTCAGCTTTGGCAGAAGCCTCACATGCTGTACTGGAGCAGGTTTCTTGATTTTGAATTATCCGGGTAATTCATCCCGATCAGAATGTAGCTGCAGAGCCAAGACGCCCTTGCCAGTCGGAAACGCAAAGGCAGGCTTCCTCCTGACCTCCGACTTGTCTCCCCTGCCGTCTAGCAAACAAAACTGGTGAAGGCAGTTGTTTGGGGTCATCTTGGCAAATAAATTGTCACAGTACGTATTTTCTTTTCCTCCTAGGCTGTTCTAGTGGAGAAAGACACAGTCCAAGGCATATAAACTAAAAGTGCATGAAACATAATGATAGACTGAGGGGCACTGACTGGGCTGCGGGTCTGTCCGATGTCCAGCTGGCCTTCCTGCCTTGTCTGTTAGCAGGACAGAGGGAACCAAGGGTATGAAATAAGAGTAGGTCTATGGTTGGTGCCTTAGAAAGTGTAACCAAAAGAGGATCCATTGTTGTTGCTGATTCTGCTCAATGAATGTAGTGGGAAGAAAATCAGATTCCAGCACACTTTCTTTTTATTTATATTTTCCTTTTTATTGAATTTATTAGGGGTGATGCTGGTTAACAAAATTATACAGCTTTCAGGTGCACAATTCCACAGCACATCATCTGTATACTTGGGGTATTCACCACCCCAAGTCAAGTCTCCGCCCCTCACTATTTATTCCCCCTACACCCTTCTCCAGCATGCTTTGCTTTAAATAGCAGCTGAGTTGTGTAGTTCAACTTTCATAGAGCTGACTTTTTTAGGGTGTACAAAATAGTCTTCAATAACTAAATTTACAGTCTTGGTTCACCATTTTCTTTTTTTTAACTTTACCTCTGAATAACCCAGCTGACAGGTCGTTGCTGCCAGTCAACCACATGTGGGTTTTTTTAGTTCAAGCTAATAACCCAAAATGTCAGTCTACCCTCCAGTATTGTTTTCATGTCCGGAGGCACTCAGTATTGTGGTGTTTACTGTGGGACAGAGCTAAATCATCACAGGAAGATCCTTCCAAGAAAAAGCTTGTTTAGGAAGGTAGATTGGTAGGTAAGTAGATTGGATGGTTGGATGGATAAGGGCAGGGAGTGAGGATGGGAGAGAGGGAGGGAAGTGAGGGGAAAAGAGAAAGGTCAAGGTCACCAGCAGTCAGACAAACCAGTGGGTTCCAGTCTTCATTTCCCATTTTCTAGCCCCATGAATTTGAGCAATTTATTTACCAAACCTCTTTGGTCCTCAGGTTACTTACTTATGTGGAAAATGCAGATAATATTATCTGCCATGCTGGGTTGTTACAAGGATTGTAGATAATGGTACTTTAAAAAAAGGAAATAAGACAACGAAAGAAACGTATTTTTAAGATGAAATATCTCCCCTTCCCAAAGCAATTATGTCCATAGTTCTGTCATTATAATTCCAGATTTTGGTTTTATAAAAAGATCAGAAAAAAAAAACAAAAGACAGTTAGTTCCCTGGTCCCAAGTAAACACACAGGAAATTATGTTAATATCATTAAAATGTGAGCTTCTTGTGACAATAGTGACATTATTGGAACATAAACGGCAGCTCTCTCAGCATCTCCTTGTAACTGTATCAAAGAAAGACCGTTGTGGCTTTGTTCTCAGTGTGACCCACTTGGGGTTTGGCTGCTTGTTGATGGATATTATCATTTTTAATGTCAGTAAATAATGTGATGTCAGATAAATGACCTGTTTCCTTTCTGTGGTATAAAGCTCATTTATCTCTAGGGAGTTTGAGTGAGTAGAGAAATCTGAGTGGGACCAAGCGTTTCCGAATGTGCAGGATGGGAAATATCTTATTAATCCTGCCTAACGTGAGTCCCAGGCAGTTGGGTTAAATTCTAAATGTACATCTGTTAAAGCAATGAAAATATCTGCTTTTACCATTGACTTTGTTTTACTGATTGGAGAAAAACAGAAAGTAAACTTTTTTTTTTTCAACTTAAAAAAAATGATACTCATATAGCATTACTGTGCAATTGGTATCCAGAAGACATCTTTCTACATAGCTAACTCAGACTTGGCTTAGCCTAGTCTCTTGCTGCTTTAAGGAATCATAATGGCATAAGCTTAAGGATCAAAAAGATGTGTTTTAATTTACTTTACTGCTAATAGCTTTGGAGAATCACAAAAAATAAGAAACATAGTAGAATTTAAAAGGTTCTGGAATTATAACAAATTCTCATGATTTAGGTCCCAGGACTTCAGTGTCTGATACCTTCCTGAGATGACCACGGGAAAGCCCGCATCTTATTCTGAGGATGAGCTCATCTCATGAATCTGTCATCTCTTTCTTCATTAACACACATTTAGCTAAAACCACTGGAATGCCATCTTATGTGATGGGAGAATTAGTCAAGGCAAAATGAGAACAATTTGCTTTTCTAGACACTGTTGACTAGGGTGACAATGATCCCACCGAGTTTTTCTCTAGACACTCAAAGTCACTTAGGGCATGTTCTTAATCAGCCGCCTGAGGTCTTCTAGGGCCATTCATGGAGTCTCAGAGAATCAAGACTGGGCGCTCTTTAGAGATCATTTAATGCAACTATCTTTTTTTTCCTTCCACAATATGTTTTATTGATTTTTAGGTAGAGAGGAAGGGAAAGAGAAAGAGAGAGAGAAACATTAATGTGAGAGAGAAACAGAGCTCGGCTGCTGCCTGCATGTCCCCTCCTGGGGATCCAGCGCACAACCCAGGCACGTGCCCTGACCGGGCAGGAGTCAAACCAGAACCTCTTGGTACACCAACAACACTCAGTCCACTGAGCCACACCAGCCTTTTTTTTTTTTTAATGAGAAATCAGAGGTAAGGAATTTTCTCTAGGTCACAAGGTTAGTTTGCAGTATAAAAGATTGGATACAAAGAGTTTGTGTTTTTACTAAGACAAAGACGTTTTTGCAGGTATGGGAATGTCTGCTAATGATCTGATGATTTAAAATCTGTTTGAAAAAGTTGCAGGTTTATATTTGTCAATGTTCTCAGATTATGGAACCGGCAGGGAAGGGAGTATAAGTATTTATTTTGCTTTCCAATGAGTAGTGTCCACAATGTCAGTCTGTTCACCTGTTTTTCTAGAACAGGGGTGGGAAAACTAATGCCCATGGGCCAATATCACTAGTGGCCTGTTTTTATACATCTGAGCTGAGAATGCTTTTTACATTTGTAAAAGGTGGTTTTAAAAAGTGTAATATGTGAAGTAGGTGACAATCCATGGCCTGCAAAGCCCATTTATTATCTAGCCATTTACAGAAAAAGTCTGTTGATCTCTGGCTAGAATATTCACAAAAAGTAATCTCTGTAACCTTCCTTGTAGATTTCACAATACTGTTTTGTTTGGTTATTTTATATTTTTAAAATAGGCCTCATAAATTACGGGAAGATAGAAGACCCCATTTAAAAGCTTACCTATTTGGGGCCAACTTTAGGAATAGTGTTTTTGTCCTCATGAATGAACCACCTGCTTTATGAATTATAAATTAAGTACTGAGCTGAAGTCTGGGCATATCTCTCTCTCTCTCCTTCCACAGAAAGCTTTTGCTGACTTTTTAGCCACAGGATTTTGAATTATACAATTTCTCACCAAAACCACATCCATTTCCTGAACCACCTCAAAATAGCTTTGAGCTCCAGGAAAATCTGGTTAAGGAGATCAAGTCCCACGTTACTGGGAACCCATCTAGGTCATGCTGGGTTTTCCATGTTGATTGGAAGGCGGTGTTCTGGTGGTTGTACAGAACGTGTGTTTCATGGGCAGGCTTACGCACTGGCGTTCTCCTGACTTGAATTTCCAGATCCGAGCAGGAGCTGGCTTCAGCTTCTTAGCCACTACTATTTCGGACAACTTTGTTCCAATGTAAGCATTGCTCTGGATCTTGGTGGTGATATTTGGTAATTTGTTTGAATCTGGTAATGAGTTAAATGTTTAGGAAGTTTGAGAATGAAGATAGCAAGAAAATGAAAGGAAAGATTGACCAAGGGTGAATAGTGCTTCTTAACAAAAACCGTCTTTTTTAAAAGGTTGTTTTATTTTAACACATTTGTTTGGACTGAAAATAGAATGTGACATCAGAAATTGCTTTGAGAAAGGATAATACACAGTTGTTAAAGAACAGAAAAACATTCACCTATATACATTTAACTCTAATCATGTTTAAAAAAATCAATATAATGTTATCGGATCTTTCCTTATCCCTCTTCCACACATTCTTCTGCTTCACATTGTTAAAATTAGATCTTCTTTCATTATTGGCTTTGAAATTCTAAAACACACATGCATCCCATGAAATTCACTGTTTCTCCTTGGAGCCAATACATAATATAGAACGTAACAAATTAGAAAGGCATTAACTATATAGATACTTTATGAATTATGGGTGACAGAATAGAGAGGAAATAAAGAAATCCAAGGATGGAAAAAGATTACATGTATCATGGAAACAATATTATGGGGAGTTAACACCTACTGATAATCAGTTCTCTTTCCTTAGAGTGGCTCCTTCCAGGATGCCCCATGGTAATCCTAAAATTATTGGCAGAGAAGTTTGATATAAGTACTACAGTTGGAGCACATCTGTCACTAATATGATTCTTTGGCACAAAACAGGATTTCTTTGCTACAACTAACCATTCCTCACTGTTTTCCGTTCTTGGGATAATTCAACTCAAGGAAGTACTGACATTTATGTCTAAATCTATCTAGTTTCCATCCTGTGAGGAAAATTTCTTAAGTACTCTTGCTGTCAGAGTGCTTAGAGCCTTTAAAATATTCTTTCGTTCATGGCCTTTTCCTATTGCCGTTCCTGTTGGATATTTTCATCTATAGCCCACTCCTGAGGTGGCTTTTACAGTAGAGCAGAAGGAAGCTGGGATTAGAGCTGATGGTTAAATAACTGAGGCTCTATTTTAGCATTTCTGAGGAAGAATGTTGTGAATCTATCTTCCTGGGCATTTTCCTTAGTGGTCATCTTGGGGAAAGCAAGGTTGGTTTAATCTCTGTGGTGGGTCAGTAGAAGTCTAGTCATAGCCAGAAGGTTATCTTGGACCATGGGTTTTAAAAGAGAGCAAGCTCAAGGTTCTGTGAAGTTCAAGGTTATCTTGGTTTCAGAAGTTATTGGGGAAAAAAGATTATCTTGGTTTCAGAAGTTATTGGGGAAAAAAAGATTATAGTTCAGTTTATCTAGTAAAACCAATAGACTCCAAAAAATTGTATGTGATAAGAGATCTCTTCATTATCATTTCTGGTAGGACAGTTCTTTAGTGTGTGAGGAAACCTCTTGCATCATAGGAGGTTCAGTTTCCCATTCCCGTCTACTTACTGTAAGTAGTACTCCACAGTCATTGAAAAAACCAAGTCAATGCCCACAATTTTTTAGTCATCTCCTCAGGTTGAAAACTACTGGTATGGCCTCACCTTTAGGTAATGACCATTTTTTCAATGAAGTTCCCTATAGCTGTGCCTGGGTACATCCAGAGAGGAAGCTGAGAAATAAAATAACCAGGGAGTTGGACTACAGACTTTCAACCATTTGTTGACTGATTCTGATTCTCACACAAATTGCAGGTTATTTTACATGCAGAGCTCAGCAAGGGATAAGAGGTAGAAGAATAGGAACAGTCCCAGGAAGGCCTAGACTAGGCTAGTCAATGTGTTTTAGAAACATAGAAATTCCAAATTTGAAGAAAACTAAAACTAATTTGTCCAACCATCCAGAGTGGAAGGATGTCTTGATGAATAGGAAGATCTTCAATATTTGGCGGTAGATTTTCTCCGGTCTAGGCCAGGGGTTATGTTTAGTTATTACAGATTTTGTGTTGGTCATGGGAACTGGTCTGCAGGAGATGTGGTGAACTTTTTCATTGATTTCAGAGACTGTTAGAGTTTAGTTCCAGCTTCTGAAACTAACTAGTTTTGTGACCTTGAGCAAGTTCCTTTACTTCTCTGGGTCTCAGTTTCCCATCTGTAAAGTGGAGAAAATATTACTTGCAATCTCAAAAGGTATTCTTGGTATTCAATGAGTTAAAGCATACCATGACTAGAAGAGCACCTGGTACCTGGTTAACTGCAATAATTAGTAGCTATTATTATGCACGCACTAAATTCAGGATAAGATTAATATTTAGTTTTATCTCATAGACAAAATGCATTTATTTTGCCCCCATGAGGAAGCAAAAGTTTGTGCTGATTTCTGTAGCTACTGTGTCTAAAGAAACAAGCTGGTTTTCAGACCTTTTGGCTCTAAACTTATAGTTGAATAGGAGCAATAACCTGAATTTCTTTATTTAATGGAGTATTTTTTCAAATTTATTCCTATATATGTGATATAATTGACATGTAAGATTGTGTATCTTTAAGATGTACAAGATACTGATTTAATATACTTACACATTGCAAAATGTTTACCACCACAGCCTTAGCTAAAACCTCCACCACATCACATAATTACTTTCTTTTTTATAGTGAGAACATTTAAGTTTTACTCTCTTAATTACTTTTGAGCATATAATGCATTATTGTTGACTATATTCACAATGCTGTGCATTAGATACCCAGAATTTATTCATCTTCTATCTGGAAGTTTGTGCTCTTTGACCAGCATCTCCCCACCCCACCCCTAGCCCTGGTAATCACCATCTACTCTTTGTTTCTATGCATTTGGTTTTTGTAGATTCCATATATAAAATGATATGATATAGTATTTTACCTTCTCTGTCTGGTTTATTTTACTTAGCATACCACCCTCAAGGTCCATTTATGTTGTTGCAAATGGAAGGATTTCCTTCTTTCTCATGGCTGAATAATACTCCCGTGTGTGTGTGTGTGTGTGTGTGTGTGTGTGTGTGTACAGTCCTTGCTTAAAGTTATTGATAGGTTTTGTAACTTTAAGTGAAATGATATATAAAGAAACCAATGTACCATAGGCTAATTGATATAAATAGGAGTTAAGTTCCCATGGCATTTTATCAGTGTTATAGTGAAATTATATTAAACAAAAGTTTGTTATTTGAGTACCTGCTGTATGTAGAAAACATCTTCTTGATCCATTCATCCATTGACAGACACTTAATTTGCATTTATATCTTGGCTATTATAAATAATGTTGCAATGAACATGAGGATACAGATATCTATTTGATAGTCTATTTACATTTCTTTTGGTTATATGCCCAGAAGTGAAATTGCTGGATCATATGGTAGTTCTATTTTCAATGTTTTAAGGAAACCGCATACTGCTTTCCATAGTGGCTGAACCAATTTACATTCCCACCAACAGTGCATGGGGTTCCCTTACTCCACATCCTTGGCAACACTTGTTATTTCTTGTCTTTTTTGATGGTAGCCATTCTAACAGATGTGAGGTGACATTTCATTGTGGTTTTGATTTGCATTTCCCTGATGATTAGCGATGTCAAGCATCTTTCTATGTACCTGTTGGCCATTTGCATATCTTCATTGGAAAAATGCCTGTTCAGTTCCACTGTCCATTTTAAAAATTGGATTTTTTTTGTTGCTTTGATACATCACATTAATAGAATGAAAGATAAAAATCATATGATTGAAAAGATACCCCCCTGAATGGGAGAACATATTACCAATGATATATCTGATAAGGAGTTAATATCCAAAATTTATAAAGAACTTATAAAACTCAACACAAAAGTACAAACAATCCAATTAAAATATGGGCAAAAGATCTGACTAGACACTTCTCCAAAGAGGACATACATATGAAAAGATGGTCAATGTCACTAATAATCAGAGAAATGCAAATAAAAAACACAATTAGACACCACCTCTCACCTGTCAGAATCACTATCATCAATAAATCAAATAAGTGTTAGAGAGGATGTAGAGAAAAGGGAACCCTTGTGCACTGTTGGTGGGAATATAGACTGGTGCAGCCACTGTAGCAAGTAGTATGGAGTTTCCTCAACACATTAAAAATGGAACTGCCTTATGACCTAGTGATTCCACTTCTGGGATTTATTTGAAGAAACCCGAAACACTAACTGGAAAGAATGTATGTACCACTATGTTCATTGAAGCATTATTTACAATAGCCAAGATCTGGAACCAGCTTAAGTGTCCATTAGTAGATGAGTAGGTAAAACAGCTATGGTAAATTTACATAATGGAGTACTACTCTGCTGTAAAAAGGAAGAAAATTATACGCTTTGCAACAGCATAGATGGACCTGGAGAGCATTATGCTAAGTGGAATAAGCCAGTCAGAGAAAGACAAGTACCATATGATTTCATTCATATGTGGAGTTTAATGAACAAACTAAACTACCAAGCAAAATAGAGACAGACTCATAGAGAGTAGGAAGACAGTTCTGGGGTGGGGGGATGTTGGAGGTATGGAGGGAGTGAGAAAATAAAAATAAAAGGAAAAGAATTCATGGACATGGACAACAGTATGGTGATTGTGGGGAGATGGCTGGTGAAGGTAGAAGAGGGCATAGAGGGGATAAATGGTGATGGAAAATATAAAATAAAAAAAAGAAAGAAAATAGACATATACATATATATGTACACACATACATTCACAAGATAATTTTAGATAATAGAAAAGTAAACAGTATACAAAATAAAAAATAAATTCATGTGATCATCTGAATAGATGTAGAAAAGCATTTAACAAAATACAGCATCCTTTCATGATTTAAAAAAACACACTCACCTAGCTGGTGCATCAACTATGCACCAAGAGGTCACGGTCAGGACACGTGCCTTGGTTTCGGGCTCGTTCCCCAGTAGGGGGCGTGCTGGAGGCAGCTGATTGAACTTGATGCTATTCTATCTCATTGATGTTTCTATCTCTCTCTCCCTCTCCCTTCCTCTCTCTCTAAAAAAATCAATAAATGCCCAGCCAGTGTGGTTCAGTGGTTGAGTTTCAACCCATGTTCGATTCCCAATCAGGGCACATGCTCAGTTTGTGGCCCAAATACCCAGTGGTGGGCATGTAGGAGGCAGCCAATCAATATTCTCTCTCATAAATATGTCTATCTCTCTCTCCCTCTCCCCTCCTCTCTCTCTCTAAGATTAATAAGAAAAATTTAAAAAAACAACAACACAATAATAAAAAAAAAAAAACAGCACTCAACAAATTGGGTATAGAATATAGAAGGAATATACCTCAACATAATAAAGGCCATATATGACAAATGTGCAGTTAATGTCATACTGAACAGTAAATGGTTTCCCTCCAAGGTCAGGAACAAGACAAATGTGCTCACATTTGAGAGTCACTCCTATTAACATAGTACTGGAAGTACAGAGCAATGAGGAAATTCAGAGAACTAAGAGGCATTCAAATAGAAAAGAAAAAAGTAAACTTGTCTATATATGATCTTATATATAGAAAACCCCAAAGACTCCACCAGGAAACTGTTGGTACTAATTAACAAACTCAGTAAAACTGCAGGATACACAATATATGTA
Source organism: Molossus molossus (assembly GCF_014108415.1). Lineage (NCBI taxonomy): Eukaryota > Metazoa > Chordata > Mammalia > Chiroptera > Molossidae > Molossus > Molossus molossus. Next base: position 57,056,314 of record NW_023425352.1, read on the forward strand.
AAAAAAAACAACAAAAAAAAACTGGTTGTGTATATATACACCAACATGAAATTTCTGGAAAAGAACAAAGAAAACAGTTATATTTGCAATAGCATCAAAGTCAATAAAATATTTAGGAATAAAATACACCAAGGAGATGAAAGATCTATAAACTGCAACTGCAAGGCTTTGATGGAAGAAATTAAAGAAGACACGAACAAAGGGAAGGATATCCTGTGTTTATGAATCAGAATTAATATTGCTAAACTGTCCATACTACCAAAAGCCTTCTATAGATTCAATCTCTATCCAAACCCCAATTACATTTCTCACAGAAAAAGGAAAAAACAATTCTAAAATTTGCATGGAACCACAAAAGATCATGAATAGTCAAAGCAATGTTGAGAAAGAAGAACAAAACTGGAGGCATCAATTTCTTGATTTCATACTAGACTACAGAACTATAGTAATTAAAACAGTATGGTATCCACATAAAAATAAATGCATAGACCTGTGGAACAGAATTGAAAGACTAGAAATAAACTCCCACATACACAGTCAACTACTATGTGACAAGGGAGCTGAGAACACTACCTGGGGAGAGGATAGTCTCTTCAGCAAACGGTGCTGGGAAAAAGGGATAACCACATGCAGGTAAGGCATTAATATCTAGAGAAGCCTTACTTTTATGTTGTACTTGCCTTTAGACATTGTTTTTAGGCCTTTGAAAAAAGAGAAGGAAAGAGGCCTTCCTCCTGCAGTTTCCTGAAAGTAGTTAGGCTGGAGTTAATAGAAAGCTCACCAAGCTCATTGATCATCTCCCTCCACTACCTATGGCTCAGACCTTCACTTTAAAACTAGTCAGCAAAAAGGGAAAGAGAACAGAAAAGGTATAAGCAGAAATCAGTGGGCTCTGCTAATGTCCATCCAGAACATACATATTCTTACAGCCACAGACTTGTAAGACATCCATCTCGGACCCATCAACTCTCAGCAAGTGAGTGAGCGTTGGGACAAATGGAAAGATCATGGCTTTTGGAGTCACAGAGACCTTGGTATGAATCCAGGCTTCACCATTTATTGAACACACACTTAATATCTCTGAGTCATAGAGAGATTGTGAGAAGATTAGAAGTAAAACGCATAAATCGCTTAGTGCATAGCAGGCACACAGGACATGTGGTTGTGATGGTCGTCCATTTCGTTGTGACACTACATTATGGTGGTTAGGAGTTATGACTCTGGACAGCTTGGATTCTAATGCCAGCTCAATTTCACTTCTCTTTGCAAGAACTTGCTTCATTTCCTAGTCTATGCAATAGAACTAAAAGTACTACCTATCTCAAAGAGTTGTTGGGGAGGGTCCTTTGAGTTAAGACCTGTACAGCTCTTGAAATATTGCCCAGCACACAGTAAGTGTTCAGTAAGCATTAGCTGTTATTATTAAAGCTATTATTAAGGGCTTGGGGGCTTTTTTTTTTTTTTTTTTTTTTGGCCACTGATATTGTCACAATAGTTGTTGTTAACCAGCCAGCTAAGGCGTCGAGATCCTAGCAAGAAAGATTCACAAACTAGGTGAGGACAACAGATAGCATAGAATGTTGCTCAGCCTCCAGTTGAAAACAGACCTACCTGGCCCTGGCTGAACAGCGAGAGGTGAATATAGCTGCACTAGAGGAAGGAAGCCTTGGGGGACCAGGAGCAGGGCAGGCCCTGACAACAATCGATCTTGGACACAGATATATTTTGTTAGAGATGCTCCCGGTAGGTGTCAGATCATTCTGAACAGTAATGGGATGCAGTGTGAATGGAGACCTGGGCTATAATTGAGAACCATGTGGCCCTGTCAGCAGGTGACGGCACCTGAGTGACATTGTGACAGGGAGCAGAAACAGGGCCACAGCCAGCTGCTCTGCCTGCCACAGTGACAAGCACCGTAGCTTTGCACCCAGCCGGGAATGAGCGGGCCTGGGGAGGCCTTTCAGACGGTGTGCTCTGTGCTACGGATTTCTTTCAGCACTTCTTATTTTGCCATTCATAGCCTCTTGCTATTAAGCAGACAGAACAGCTCACATCCTGTGGACAGATGATAGATATGTCATATCTCTGAAAAATTGTTTGTCTTCCACAGGTGTATGGGCTTCCTTCTAAAGCCGGCAGGTCACATGACACTTTTCAACACTCTCTTCTGTACCAGCTTGGCGTCCAGCATCTATCAAAAGGGAAATCTTTCACATGCAATTATGACAGAAAGTAAAGGTGATGAAGTGTTGTGTACCAAGAAGGATGAGATCAAAGGGCGGTAATGAAAACTGATTACAATAGAAGGGCAGCTTCAACTCCAGAAGTTGTGTGGGACCGCTGAGGGCCTGCCGCTGCTTGGGGACACACACCATAAACCACAGACAGAGCTTCTCTTACAATAATAAATCTCTGGGGCTGACTGTAACCCAAGAGGGGTTACGCAGAGTATATAATTGTATCAAAGCGATGCTAAGGCACCTCCTTCCCAGTAATTCACATGATATGTTTCTTCCAGTACCGTCCAATTAGTGGCACCATTTCAGACCTCCAAGAGTCTAGTTTACACACACTGAGGCTGATTTTCTAATAGGATCTTCCAGAGCACACAGCCTGGACATCCAAAGTCTTATTGGTTTTTATTAAACTCTGGTCAGTCAAGGGAAAAAAACATAACCTGTTGAAGTTTATGAATGAGACTGTGTATCATTGGAGCCTTTGCAGTCATGCGTGTGCCCATCATACCATCGCCCTTTTAATTGGATAGAATTTTTCTACCTGTCAAGTACATTTCCTAGCAACAGCTATCATCTTGAAAGGATACATCACATGCCAGCATTTCAGATTTCAGGAAATGGCTTGCCCAGGTCAATTCAGCAGAGGTTTTCGATTTTATATCTAGTCTCTTGCTTTAGGATACTATAGGAAAAGCCAACTGTTTTTTAGTTATTGTGTATAAACCAGTCTGAAAGGAAATATAATTGCACTGATTTCAGTAATGGTAAATGGAGTGATTGAAAGGAAGCATCAAAATTTTGTCAAATATCTAAGTTCTTGTGTAGTGGAAAATTAAATATAGTTTATCAATGTAGGAAATATTTAACTATTTGAAAATGGCTCATTTTTCTAAGTTAAAAATTTTCCAAGTTAAATTCTTCCTCTTTTATGTTTGGCATTGGGTAGATTAACAACCCTTTTGCAAACGTAAAGATAATTGAGAGGTCTGAATCTCACAAGTCATGAGGCCTACCTCAACAAGGATGAGAGGATAAGTGGGGAGCACAGCATTCGTCAAATATCTGCTCTCTAATTTAACTTCCTCTTATCAAAAACCATTGGATGTGGATGACATGACCATTGTCCAGAGGAGGAAACCAAAATGAAGTCAAAAAGTTTGTCAGATGGCAACGGAGCTGGCCTTGAACTCCTGGCTTTTCCAGCCTCCAGAGTGGCATTCTGCTCCCTTTGCTTTCGCACAATGCTTAACCCGCTCTGGGTGTCTATCATAGGCTTTCTACCTCTAACCAAGGGCTGCGGGTCTTTTAGTACCCAAATGCTTGTACCAGTGTGTTCTGTTGGCAACTATAACTGAGATTTCGGGATGAGATGTCCCTGCTCCCCGGAGGAATAGGACCACAGAGCATGTGGCCCTTGCAGTCCCGTTTTCGCCACCCCTGAGGGCTGCAAACCGGAGGCATGAACAGGCAGTCACTGAGATGGGAGTGGGTCTGAGTGAGCGATGCGTCTTACAGAGGACATTGGAGTGAGCCAGGGTGACCCTGGTGCGGACGCCCTGACTGCCTCGAGTGAGTGTGGATACAAGGGGGTCAGAAAAGCCTCCTGCTCCAGATTCCCACTCCCGTGGGTTGCTGTGGCCCTTAAATCTCCACCGATGTCCCCATTCTGTCTTCACAAACATGGTGTCAAGCTACAATTAGATAAGTGAATCCTGGGGCATTTTCACCCATGAACACTTGCTTCTGAGTTAAATCATTGGAATAGAGCCGTGTTTTGAGGGAAAATAGGCTCAAGAAAGATGCATTCCAAGAGGAGAAGAAAAGGAGAGCTATACGCAGCCAAGGGACATTCCAGAGGGTGCAGGAAAACTACTGGGAAAAGAAGGCTCCTGTGAACTTGGGGTGGGGATAGGAGCAAAGAAATCATTCTTTGCTTGACAATGTTGCCTAAGGCTAGCTTTGCTTAGTAAATCTCGTGGGATCATCTTGCTCACTTCAAAGGATCTGGCCCACCAGAAGAACAAAACAATATTTCTCTCTGTGGCAACATGGCATTGCAGCTGTCATCACAACTGTATCCAGAAAAGCAGCTTATTCAAGTGGCAGCTTGTTCCTTGAGGCTTGTCTCATCTTCAAGAAAAGCCCGACGACACCTCTCAGAGGAAGTTCCTCTGTCCATCACTGGGTGATCTCTGCAGGCAGCACACTTTAGGAATACATGTTCCTGGGCCTAGGGAGCCTTGGGCTGCTGTTCACTGGTGCCTGTCCATAGAGGACCCAGCCAGGGCTTTGTCGGAGACCAGCCCAAAGGGGCACTGAAGAATTTCAAATTGTTTCATTGAACTTAAGAGTTGTTGATTGAGGACTTCATTGAAACTAGCCTTTAGGTCCCCCACCTTCTCTATTTCCTTTCTCATTTAACCAAGGCTGTTCCCTGTTGTAGAACCAAGTTGGTGACTGATTATAAAAAAAAAATTCTGAAATTTTAATTTGCATAAAGAGACGTAGATGCTAACAAGAAGGAAGGAGTGGGAAAGTGGAGAGGACATTCCCCTCTTTTCTCTCTCTGTCGGATTTTAGTCCTGGAAGGGGCTTTATTGAAGCAAGTAGCTGGCCTAATTCTCAGACTGAGCACATGAGGAAACTGAGGCCCAGAGTTGAGATGTTTGCCTCAAGTCTCGCAGTTGATCGATGGGTAATTCCATAGCTGGAATACTCAGTTCAGGTCTGCAGAAGATAGTTTTCAAGGGCAGGGACACACTAGAAGAGGGTAACGGGGATGATCAGGGTCCATGCATGGATGTGCTGAAGACCCTGGGGTACCTGGGCAGCAAGGAAGAAAATGTATCAAGTGGTCATAAAAACCATCTTCAAATGTCTGAAGGGCTACCACACTGAAGTGTGAAGAGATTTATTCTTTGTAATGGCAGAGGTTATGACTAGGGTCCATGGAAATAGTTCTTAGGAGATTAAATTTTACTCTATACAAATAAGAGGTTAATCTGCCTTTAACAAGGGCCTGGAATACTTGGAGGAGTAGTGAGTGTGCATCAAAACATCTGTTCAAGGGGGGTTTTAAACTGAGAATATGTTTTTCAAAGCTAAGGTTAAATGAAAAGGTTCCCATCAGAATCCCCAAGAGTCCCCATCAAATACAGAAGATGTTGGAATTAAAGTAGACCCTTAACATGTCAGTTTCTGGTAAAAGCAAATCATCTACTGAGTAGTTTATGATTGTGGCCCTTGGAGTCATTAATGTTAGTTGTTGCAAGGCCCAGAGAGGGTGTACCTCTGAAAGGTGGCCTGCTTTACAGATACCTTTTAGCATAAAAGCAGAGGTGTGTTAGATTGTTCTAGGGTAAACCTGGTGATAGGACAGAAACAAAAGAAAAATCCAGTGATACCATGGCTGTTAATCCAAAGTGGAAAATCATTCCCAAGATTGAAAGACTCCTGTGAGCCCAGCAAAAATGAAGTCTCAGAGGGGCCAAGGCACCTAGAATGGACCTTTTAAAGAGACCTGTATAGTTACCTCTAAAATTTAAGGGTCACCAAGAAGAGGGTCTGCAGCCCTGAAAGACCTGAACCCCAGAATGGTTTGGCATGCCCTTTGTCTTTTACCTCACTAACCTGCCTGTTCTTTGAGGCCCAGAATATTAAATGTGTCAGGTCCACATATTTTATTTGAAATCTCTGATGCTTGAATCTGTTTCTTTCAGAAAGATTTCCCTGGTCTCATCAACCCACACTGGAGTCTCCTGCCTCTGAATTCAAAAGTGAAGGACAGATAACGGGCAATGTGTCAGGATACCAGGAGGTCTCAGGGATAACCTTGTCAAGTTGGGTCACTATGTGAGCTGGGTCCTGTCAGCAACCCTCTCCAGTTGCCATAAGAATGTCATTGTAGTGACATTGGAGTGTCTTAACACTTGGAGTGTCTTCCCCATTGCTCCTAGCTGTCCCTATCATGCTCCCTTCTAGGGTGAAACCTGATCCCTGACCCATTTGAGGAGGCTGTTCCCACGTTTAGGAGAACATAGTCTCTTCTCCATTTTGTATGCATTTCTTTTGTATACATTTCTCAACGACCCACTGACCTCTTCCAGGTTGGTAATGTGCAACCCAAAGCCTGGGGCTCATCCTCAAAGACTCATTGAGTACACGTTCCAAGGGAACTGACTTGGTCAATTGCTTTGCCACTCCCCCACCCTGGCATCTTTGCTGGCTTTAGGTGTTTTTTTCCTCCTCAACATTTCCTGATTTTCTCCTGAAGGGCATCAATAATGGTTACTAACGTAACCATCAAACTTCCCAACTGAGTTGCTCATGGGAATGGGAAAACACTCACAGTTCCTCCTCAAGTGTTGTTTGTTGGCTTGTAAATCTGAATGGGAAGAGTAAACTTATTTGCAGAAGCTATGAAATGCCTATTCTTGGAGAATGTTTATGTTGGGAGATGGGAGGAGAGTCTGTGTACCCACAAGTTCCAGAATCCAGGACCCAAGATCAGGCTAGAGGTCAGAGAAAAGGAACTCCTAATCTTCACTGAAATGGAAATAGTAAATAAATCTGAACTACTTATTGAGTGCCTACCATGTTCAGAAAACAGGAAAATGTTAAGTTGTAGGAAAGACAAGACTTTTTAACTGAAAACTCAACCTACCAGTGCCTTCTCATTTGCTGGAGACTTGTGTGTCTGAATCAGGTAGCTCTGCCAGTTGTCCAGAAATTGAGAATCATGTAATTGGCATTCTGCTTAAGACTGGGAAGTCCTTTGTCACATCTATTAGATGGGGCTCTCTCTTAGGCTGGCAAAATGAAACCTTAGCTTTCCACACAGCATTGTTTATGCCTCTTGGTAGAATGTGGAAGACATTTAGCCTCTGAACCCATTTTCTCATCTGTAAAGTGAGTCTAGCAATACCTGCCTCAGTCTTAAGGCTTAGCACAGTGCTGGACACCCAGCAGGCACCAGTGAGAGGTACAGTTATAGCTGGACCACAGTTGCTAATGCACAAATGAAGAAGCTGGAAAGCAAATTGTTCTGTTGTGGCCGATCTTGTCCCAGGGAAAATTCTGATTTCGGGTTCTCTTACCTCTGCCAGATTTTATAGTATTAAGCTGGCACACTGTAGACAGGGTACTTGGAAAACATCTGATGTGCCAAGAGGGACAATGACAAATCTCTCTAAGGGGGCCACTGGGCTCTTGTGTGAATTAAAGCAGCAAAGAACTATGGAAGGAAGGCAGATGAGTATCCAGAGTGTGCTGCACACATTCTCAAGGGTCAAGCTGGGTCAGGGAGACTGGCAGAGGAGAGAGGTTGGAGCTGGTGGTTTCAGAGTAGAGCGATGAACAGTGTCAAGATCAGTCAAAGCCGAACGTGAGAACAAGGCAATTACAAAATAAACCAACCGAGGCAGCAAGGTGCCACTGTCCTCCGACTCAGATGTCGGAACCCACAGCCTAGAATCTGTGTGTGGATTTAAAGGGATCAGAGGACAGCGTGGACCCCGAAGACGACAGTCTGCCTGCCTCTGGACAGAATACCCTTTCATTTTTTTGTGGACTTTCTCCATGGAGATAGATAGCCCCTCAACTTTCTTCACCAGGCAAATTTACCACCATCCCAGTGAGTGTTTTATACTTGCAGTAGCTCAAATAGCACAAATTCTTTGAAAAGCATAGAAATTGGTATTGTTTTAGCAAATTGTTCCCAAGGAACAAAGGCCACAGCGGGCTGGTATTATCTTGATTTTATTTTGCCATGGACCTCTCATCAAAAATAATAATATTTCAAATGGATTGCAACATGGTTAATGAGATATTTACTATGCAGATTATCAGACATGGAGTGACCTAGACATTTACACTAGTTGACTGGGAAGATTAACTCAGTGTACTTTGACCCACCTTTTGAGAGAAAAAGACCTCTCTAAATTCCAAAGAAGGAAAGCACCACTTATTTGCATTCATGTTGCATTTTTATAATTCAGAAAACTGAAATCAGCCTTACCCCCAGGATGAGCTACTGCTGGGGAGAGAATGAAACAGGCCAGATATTCACAAATGCCTGCTAGGCCAGTAAGGAGACCAAGATCCACACGGTGCAGAATGAGATCTAAGTGTGCCACATTGGTGGATTTTGTATTTAAATGAGGAATTAAGTTGCATCTTTTCAATATGGAGTCAACTCCCCTTAGGACTGGAGCTCCAGGTATTGCTTTCTTGGTCCCGTCAACAGTAGTTGAGGGAAGAGATGATCAACTCCACTCAATAGAAGAGGAGGGGAAATGTATCAAACAGCAGTTGTTCTGTTAAAGCAAAGTGACATCTCACGACTTGTCCTGTAGGGTTCACAGAAGTATTTTAAAAATCCGGGAGAATGGGGCAGAGAAAGTAAGGTTCTGTGGAGATTTGTGGAAGAAGAAAGTGAAGACGCTGGGAGGTGGATCTGGGTACTGAGCTCACACTCTCCTCCTCCTAAATCTTCCCCAGTGGCCAGGCCTCAGCGAATGCATCACAGTTCTCAAGATAGGTTCCTCTTCTGGCCCTTAATATTCTCACTAGTTTCCTCCTTTTCTGCTTCCCAGTATGTGTACTAATGACCCAAACAAGAGTTAATGATGGATGGTGTTCATTTAATTGGCTGAAATTGAATGATGTGCACTTTCTGAATCCCGTTAATTCTTGGGACTAATCTACATATTGGCAACTTGTCATATGAGATGGTTGCAAATGCTGAATCAAACTTTCCAGGCCTTGGCGGTAATAAAATGGCAATATGTTAAATGCCCTCTTAGGAGACTACAGAGATTTTGTAGAACTGACATGCAGTCATGGTAAAATAATGCATTAGATGGCCTTCTTTAAGACACTAGCTTTGTATATTTTGTGTGTTCAGAAAATGGCCTTTCTGAGTTTATTTTGACTCTTGACGCACACAAAATGTGGCCGATGGCCAGTGCCAAGTTACTGCATTAGGGTGAGGGGATGTTTGCGACCTGTTCTGTGCATCCAAATAGCCCCCTGCTCTTAGGTTTTCTACTGGAATTTACAAGGCTTCATGGCTAAGTGTCCCATGCAGGGGTGGGCAAACTTTTTTCTGTCAAGGGCCATTTGGATATTTATAACATCATTCACGGTCCATACAAAATTATCAACTTAAAAATTAGCCTGCTATATTTGGTCAGGCTAATTTGGTGAGGCATGTGATGTTAGCTGGTATTGATTGCATGGGCCTTATAGAGCCCACGGGCTGGACATCCCCCCACCACACTGATAGGGTTAGGACTGACTTTTTCCCAAGAGACCACAGAGTGATTTGACACCAGATTATTATATCATCTTCCTCACTTACGATTTGGGAAATATCAGGAAAGCCACTGAAATTTGTCTCTGAGAATGTGGATCATAATATTTACCTTGTGTTTATCTCAAAGAGATTCTAAGGACCAGACAAAATGGTGGTTTGAAAATATTTCATATATCGCAAAGCCTGCACAAATATGGTTGTTAGGACTCCAGGAGTTCTTCCTGGTCTGTAAGAAAGTATCCTCGCTCATCCTGCCTTCTGTCAGCCAGAGGGAAGGCCTGTGGGTTCGCACATGTTCACACCAGGCATGTAGGAACGCCCCACCACCCTCTCGTCCCTCTTGCAGACCCAGCCTGGATGCCAGGCACATTGTTATCTAGGCATCCTTCGGATGGTTTGAAATGTGTCTGGTGAGAACTAAAGCTGTGTTTCCAATTAGTTTCCTAAGCACACAAGTTGCTCAAACTACATTTAAAAAAAAAAAAATGCAACAATAAAGCATGGCTTGCTGCTGTTTGACTGCCAGAACTCTAGGATCTCATGGGTTTCATGAATATCAAAGGATTCTGTTTAATATAACTTTGTATTAAAGTGGGCCTTACTGTCAATTTAGCAAAGCCCCTTGTTTAATCTCAAGTTTTGTGTAGTTTTTATTAATCCAATGTGCATCTGTTAAAAATAACTCCAGATAATGCAACATTTGATTAAATGGAACTTCTTAATACAGCTATTAGCTGGTGGGATTCTTTTTTTCCATTTACACATTCCAAACTGAGCCCGATAAGACGGTCCTGACATTTAGCCTGAAGTGTGGAATGTTAATAGCGGGAGCTTGGACAGTTTGTTTATTTTTTATTTATTTCCTGATTGTGCCACTCACAGCAGTGTGCCAGATGGGGGTCCCGGACAGCTCAAGTTTGCTGTTTGGCCTTGGAGCCCCAGAAACGGGTTAGTCCCCATCCCGAGGGCAGCATCAGCCTGGTGTGAAAAGGCAGAGGAGTAGCATTAAGCCAGGGCTCAGGTGTATTTTTGTTCTTCTGTCAGGACTGGCTTTTCCCTTCAGGGCTATGTAACATGTCCAGTGAACCTTCATCTACCACGTCTTCTGTTGTGCTGTGGGGACAGAAGACCAAGGAAAGTGCTGGTCCTCGGAAGCACTCTGACTCCAGGCTGTGCCAGAGGCACTGGTGTCCTTTGCTGTGAGACCCTGCAGCTCGTGTGGTTCAGGACCACCTGATGCCTGCCACAGAGGAAGCACTCGGTCACTCTTTCTTGGGCTGTTATGCTGACCATTAGCCAGGGAATACAGAGGCGCCGCTCATACCTTCGGTGCAAGTTTCTTGAGCACCCACTGCAGCAGGGCAGCATGGTATTCCCTGGGAATGAGCAATGAACAAGACGGACTTGGTCCCTGCTCCCATGGACCTTTGCAGTCTCGATAAAATCCAGCCACTAGTTAAGGATGCTGCCCAGATGTGTGTCTGTTGGTTTTATGATTCGATCTCCACTTTATTAATTGAGTTTCGGCTCACTGAATTGAGTTTATGCCATGGTGACCACCATTTGGCTTTTACAATCATTCTTATGATGGTTTTTCTATTGCTTGTATATTAGTTTTCATTCCTTGAAGATAGAGATTTGGGTTCCATTTGAATCAATGCTTATTTACAAATTGCCTATCATGTACAAGACTCTGAATTTTTACGGCACTTCCAGCTTCTCCCAGGGTGACTGGGCATAAAATGTTCCCTTCCCTAAGCCCAGCCCAGCCGGGGTCACAGCAGGAGGGAGGCCCGGTCATATACTCCATGATGGTGCCACATGTAAAGAACACCATCCACATCATTGAGAAGGTAGGTTTATACATTACAATGATGCTCTCCAGGCTGATGACAGTGTGTTTTTCTAACAAAATCATTGTATATTAAATATAGTAAGATTTCCCCCTCTATCAAATGAGTCTTCTCAGAGACACATAAGTTTACATAAAGACACGTCGTAAACTAGCGGGTCGTTGCTCCTTTCCTCGTCATGCGGGGACTAGGCGTCTCCTACAGGTGAGCAGGGCAGTCGGGGACTAGGTGTCTCCTACAGGTGAGCAGGGCAGTCGGGGACTAGGCGTCTCCTACAGGTGAGCAGGGCAGTCGGGGACTAGGCGTCTCCTACAGGTGAGCAGGGCAGTCGGGGACTAGGCGTCTCCTACAGGTGAGCAGGGCAGTCGGGGACTAGGCGTCTCCTACAGGTGAGCAGGGCAGTCAGGACAGGAACTGGAGTCAGAGAGCATTTGCCAGAAGTGACACGATTAGAAACTAGGCAAGGCAGCCAGCTGTGTCGCTTTGAGAACATCCCATAACCATTTTGAGCTTCAATTTCCTCATCAGTAAAATAGGGATTATCCCCATACCTCATGGAGTTATTAAGATCAAATAAAGTAATTCTGGGAAAATGCCTTGTTCCATGTGCTTGGACTCAGTCAATGTTATTTCAGTCTGGTGGCTGGATGGGGACCCAGAGGTAAGGAAGGAGAGTGGGGTGTGAACAAGCCCAGACTGTGGGAGGCAGCTTTTACTTCTGTGCACTCTGGATGACTGTGGGGTGAAGTCGGGGACCATTCTGTCCCAGGGAAGATCATCACTGAAGACTTGAAACTCCCTTCAATTTTAACAGCCCAGAGAAAGGTATTCAATTTTCCTTATTTCTGTCTTGGGGATTGCCATCTACATTTGCAAGAAAATGAGGGTGTCGTTTTCCTAGTCCCAGGCCCCTGAGCGGACTCATTGCAGCACTAGAAGTGGTTCACGGCAGTGGAGGCAGCAGCGGTTTTTGGCGGCAAGCAGGACCCTGCCAGGGACCCTGGGTAACTCTCAGGTGTCATTACACCCTGTCTGGCTTTCTGCTGCCCTCACTGGTTTTTCCATCAAGTTATCTGCCAGTCTCCTGCTTTCATTTCCTGGGCAGAGATTCAGGGGTCAGCCGGAAACCCCCCCGCGTTGCCGCAGAGGGGCTGATGCATTGATTCTTGTGTTTGGAGCTGATCATAGATTGAAATGAGATTGCTTCCTCTCCTGGCTTAGGTTATGATAGCACTCTGTAGTTTAAGAAAATTTATTTACTGTGCATTTTGCTTCTTGAAAAGCCTGGTAATTTGTTTCTGTCTTCTACTCAAAGAAAGTAGGTCGAGGACTGGCCAGGATCCAGGGGTAATGAAGTGTTGGTGAGAAAAACACCACCCAGAGAAATGGATCTTTATTAGACCCTTCCTGTGGTGGCGGTGGCGATATTGCAGTGCTCCAGGTGACGGGCTCTGTTTCCTCAGGGTCTGAGCGGCTCGGCCGACTCCCTGCTGCCGGGCCTCTGCCTCCCAGATGGCGGGATGTGTCTGCCTTTGGCAACCTCCACTCACCTGACGGAATAGCACTTGCAAAGTGTGCGCGCAGCTGAGGAGACGGGCCGAGCACTCAGCTGTGGGCCGTGTGCGGATCTGCGTGTTCATTCCAAGTTGTCTTCCAGCTCCTTCAGGGAGGGGGCGTGGACAGAGGCTCCTGCCTTCTCTGTGTTTGAAGGGAGCTTCCCTAGGCTCTAAGGCCAGAATCCTGCGACTGAAGCTTATTCCACAGAAGAAAGAAAGAAACTGAGGTGTTCAAACCCAAGGGAAGAAGGATGGTTCCCAAGTTTCTCAGCTGACAGCACCCTTTTGTCTCAGTAACATTTTCATGATGCATCTAGGCTCATGTGAGCATGTGAGGGTGGCACACAGATACACACAGACACACATGCACATGATACACACAGATACACAGACACACACACACAGACACAGACACTCATGACACACATACACATGATACACACAGATACACAGACACACACACAGAGACACACAGACACACACACACACGATACACACAGACACACAGACACACGATACACACAGATACACAGACACACAGAGACACACAGACACACAGACACACGATACACACAGACACACAATACACACAGATACACAGACACACAGATACACACACAGATAAACGCAGATATACACACACAGACACACATACACACGATACACACAGATACACAGACACACACACAGAGACGCACAGACACACAGACACACAGATACACACACAGATAAACACAGATATACACACACAGACACACATATACACGATACACACAGATACAGACACACACACAGATACACACAGACACACAGATACACACACAGATAAACACGGATATACACACACAGACACACAGACACACGATACACACAGATGCACAGACACACAGATATACACACACAGACACACAGACACACGATACACACAGACACACGATACACACAGATACACAGACACACACACAGAGACACACAGACACACACAGACACACGATACACACAGACACACAGATACACACACACAGATATACACATACAGACACACAGATACACACATACACACATACACACGATACACACAGATACACAGACACACACACAGATACACACAGACACAGATACACACACAGATAAGCACAGATATACACACACAGACACACACACAGATACACACAGACACACAGATACACACAGACACACAGACACACAGACACACACACAGAGACACACACAGACATACAGATATACACACACAGACACACAGATACACATAGACACACAGACATACACACAGATATACACACACAGATATACACACACAGACACACAGATACACAGACACACACACAGATAAACACAGACACACAGACACACAGATACACACAGATATACACACACAGACACACACAGACACACGATACACACAGACACACAGACACACCGATACACACACACAGACACACACAGATATACACACACAGACACACAGATACACATAGACACACAGACACACAGATACACACACAGATACACACAGATATACACACACAGATAAGCACAGATATACACACACAGACACACAGATACACACAGATATACACACACAGACACACACAGATACACACATACACACAGATACACACACACAGACACACACAGATATACACACACAGACACACAGATACACAGACACACAGACACACAGATACACACACACAAACACACACAGATATACACACACAGACACACACAGATACCACAGATACACACAGACACACAGATACACACAGACACACAGATACACACACACAGACACACAGATACACACAGATACAGATAGACACACACAGACACACACAGATACACACAGACACATACACACAGATATACACATAGACACACACAGACACACATACACACAGATATACACACACAGATACACAGACACACACAGATACACATACACACAGATACACACAGACACACACAGATACACAGACACACACACAGATACACACAGACACACAGACACACAGATACACACAGACACACACAGACACATATACAGATACACATAGACACACATACACACAGAAACACATACACAGACATACACACACATACACATAGATACACACAGAAACACACACACACACATACTGTTTGTTAAATAGTTAGATAGATCCAAATAAGTTAAAAGCATTTATGTTCTAACAACTTAATGGCTATTTGAGAAATATATATACTTAAATTGAAAGAAAAAGTATTTTTATTTATACTTGAGTCGTCACAATCATTACTAATGGGATATGTGCACCTGCTGGGCAAGGTCACACCGCTCAAGCCTGGGAGTCAGGCTGGGCCGCACCTTGTGTGCTGTCCCACACTGATTCCCACGCAGCGGGCTCTGTCTCAGAGCAGCGACGGGATGCTTTGCACAGACAGGACGGAATTCAGAGAGATGTGGCTGATCTAATGCCGAACCGAGGGCTACCTTGAGCTCATCGTCTGCAGGCTGTTTGACAGCTGTTGCATATTGCTTTGTTTTCCTCAAAAATTTGAAATATTTTACATTTAAATTTGAATTACATGTAAATTAATTTAAATCTGTTTTAACTCAAGTATCCCACAGTGGCCCTCTGAGTTGCCTGCAGTGGCCCGGGGTGCCTGGGCACAGTTTGGGAACCTGGGCGGTGGGCACAAGGTGCTCTCAGATAGCTCAGAGCTGGAGGGAGAGAGGGTGCCTGTCCCCTGTCCAGTTGGCTCTGCCTGTAAGCACTTCCGAAGTCACCTCTGACCCCGCTCAGCACAGGCACCTGAAGCCCACGTTGCCGGCAGTGCACTGGTGGTCATTCCACAGGGCCGTGCTCAGGCTGCTCATCACGACTCGGAGCCTGTGCGGAGCTCCCCATCGGCAGCGGCCTCACAGGGACAGGGGTCCTCTGTCCTGTAGCAGCATAACCTCACCCTCCAGACCCCACAGGCTCGGGCCAGATGGAGATTCGAGGTCCCAGTGCTCACAGCTCAGGTGTGACGTTTGGCAGGGTGACGTTTCACTTTCCTTAGCACAGAGTAATTGCATTTAATTAAATAATTACAGAATTTCAACAATTAGATGAACTGTTTTCCGCACTGTCCATGGGACGGTAGCCAGTGGCACCGTGTTCAAAGCCAGCGGGGACGCCCAGAGAGCAGGACAGGCCTCTGCGCACACGGGCTCCGCTGTCCCCAGGCGAATGCTCGGCTTGAGGGCTGAAGGTACCTGGTGACAAGTTAAGTGGGAAAAGGCCACTTTGCATCCAGTGGAGTGAAATTCTCTGTCCAGATTGACATTTGTGACGATTTTGGTAAACCTTCATGTGGCAATTTGGCTACGAGTGACTGGCGTCTTCCTGCGGTGGCCTGAGGCCTGAACACTTCTGTCAAGTTGATTAACCAAGGAAGAGACTCCTCTCAGCCCCCAGCGGGTGGGGGGCAGGTGGGAACCGCCGTGGAGGCGCGGGGAGAGCCTCCACCTCTCGTCATCGGATCTGCATGTTGGTGGCGATACAGGAATGCACCGACGGGTTTCTAACAGAGCTGCCCTCCCTGCCTGGCGTTCAGAGGGGAAAGCGGGTATTTTGCACCATGACAACAGGTGACTTTTCTTTGGAATTGTCAGCAAACATTAATCGGCCTCCGGAACACATGTGCTGCGATGTCAGAGCCTGGCTGCCCGAAGGGCGGGCGCACTCGGGGCGCTGGGGCCGCCCCTCCAGGATGTCAACAGACGCGGCTAATTGGTCGTGATCGGGGCTGTCTGAAGGCTGACTCCCGAGTTTGGCGAACACATAATTGTCGTATGTAACCCAGAGCGGCTTTGCGCTTTCATCTATATGAAGAGATCAGAAAAGAGAGATTTACGGCTTAGGTTGCCCCGAGCCACACAGAGCAGGCTTAATTTTCCTTTCCAAGGGAATTTGAAGACTGCTGTTGTGACTAGTTCTCTGTGGCTTATATGGCATGTTGAGGTCACCTGCAAGTTTTTGTTAAATGATTGATTGACTGAAATTAATTATTCTGTCAGAGCTGCACTGGAGGTAACATGGAGGACACAGGCGACGCTTACAGATGCACCTACGTCGCTTCCTATTTAAATAAACCTGACAGCAGACATATATCCTGGATGGTGTTGGGTGTCCCCTCCCCATTTCCCTCTACAGCCCGAAGGGATTTTCTTTCAAAATCTGAAGCTTTGAGACGAGTGGCCATTTATTCAGCTCCAGCTGGAGGATATTTGAAGCTTTGTCCCTTCTTCCTTCTAACCTTTCGGCCAACACCTCGGCCCCGATAAGAGGCTGCTCCAGTGACTGCCCGAGACGAATCAACCGGATTCAGCGAGTTGGGTTGGAGCTAATGGTCACACGCTTTGGGGGATGTGGCTGGGAGCTGGGCAGTGGGTGGAAGGCAGGTGTTTGCCGCTGAGTGTCAGACTCCTGTGGCGTGGAAGCCACCCGGCAGGCCCTCGAGGACGGCAGTGAAAGCAGCTGTTCAGTGACAACTGTCTGAAGTCCGGGTTCCTAAATCCCATGAAGGGAATCCGGGGGCCAGTCAAGGAAATGCCAGAATGACTCTTGATTGCCTTTCAAAGGACAAGTGATTGTTTACAAGCGATTTATCCAATTCCCAAGCCACTGGAAACAAAGGCTAAAAAGAGCTATTTCCCACGTGGGTTCTGAGCAGCACATGGTCGCGAGGACTTTTCCAGAAGCGGCACCGGGTCCAGATGCGCACGACCACGTTGGAAGTGCAGAAGGGACTTGTAAGCAAGGTGGCTAAGACACCGGAATTATACCCCTGTGCCCTGAAAGTGAGTCTCCTGTCCTGGGCCCTTTGGCGAAAGAATGTATAAACTGGGGCTGTCTGGTTCTTGCATAAATAAGGAAACGCCACAAGGAGTAGACAGGGTGATGTCCTTGCAAAGGCATCACGGAAGCCCCACTAGTAGAACTGAGAAGTGCCCAGCAGTCACTCGGTCCACTGAGTCTCAGAGTCCAGTGTGCCTTCAGAGTGATCCAGGGTGCTATATGCTCAGAGTCCTGGGGCACCCCTCCCCTCCAGGTACGCCACAGAGCTTGGGGATCTTATTCTTTCTAACAAGTTCCAAGGTGATGCTGCAGGTTATCCCCAACTTCCACTTGTTTTATTTAAGAAATGATGGGATCAAGGGCCAGGAGAAGAAACTAGTACAACTACTCCATTTAACAAAAGCAGCTCTCTCAAAGCCTGACCAAACTGTGGGTGATTGCAGATGGAACCACGGGTTGGAGTGATTTTGCTCATCTTCAGGTCAGCCGTGACTATTTCTATACCAGTCATCGTAAAGTAGCCGGCGCCTTAGAAAATGAAATCATTGAAATAGGTGGGGTTTGGAAAATTGCTCTTTCTTGATGGTAGTTAAAATTTCATTGGCTGGGTATAATTGAGGCAACAAAGGAATATTCGTGTAAATGGTCATAAATTGAGTTACTCTTGCATTCTGTTAGGGAAGGAAATTCTACGTGTTTCTTTTTTAGCAATCTCTGAAAAGATTAGGGCCAACTTGGAACTCCGTATACTCATTCCTGCTAGGAGATAAGACATGATATCACCTCTGAAATTTATGAACCTGTGACTTATTTAAGTAGAGCTCAAATTTGTTCTGCTCTAAACACAGTGTTTTATGGGGTTAAATAGAAGGCCTGAAAATGTACGTTGCTGCCCCATCACTTCATAAACTTGATGAGCCTTAGTGCCTTGCAGTACATCTGAAAGCAAATTAAAGACTTTATAAGATCATTTTTTAAGTACCCTCCTCCTCTTTTTAAATATGTATGGCTTCTATATATGGCCTATAAAATGTTTTGGGAAAGTGGTCATCACTGAGCTAGGGCTAGGATTGCATAAATATTTAGTTATAGATATGAGTGTGTTTCTTGAAGTTGTACATATGTCAGAGTTTCCTTCGCGGTTCCTGCAAAGCCGGGCCTCTTAGCTGCTGGTGGAAGATGAAGACAGCAGTGAGCCCGGGAGCGCCCGCCATCGCTCGGCACGGCGCTGCACTCTTACCTCGGCGCTGGTGCTGCTCTTAACGAAGTTAGACAACAGTCTGGTTGGACACACCTTCTGTTTTCAGTTGTCATTTTAAATAATAATGAGGCCCCTGCTCCAATCAGTCTCTTTTAAGGTGGTTAAAAGTTCACAGCTAGAAGACTGTAGAGGAAAGGCCCCGTACTGCGCGGACAACTGCTTGGTTTCACGTGGCCACTAATTTCCCCAGGAATTCAACTGGGGATTCTTTGGCCCTTTCAGAATACCGAGTTTGGTTTTGTTGTTTTTAGTCCCAAATATTACAGATTGCATACTTTCTCTGGGGAGAGGGAGAGCTAAGATGCACTGTGTTTCTGATGTGATTCTAGCCGCTGTGCCGGCTTCCGCGGCAGCGGACAGAACATGTGACTTGACACTTACACAGGGAGGGGGGATATGTAATCCTTGAACAGAATGGTTTGAGATCTACAGAGTGCAGAGCACCAGGGTACGCTCTGGGCTTCAAAGATGAGTAGAATGTGGCCCTCAGGAGTCAGAGGTCCTGACGTGGCACAGTACATGTGTAAGAGTTATGGGGGAACGTGGCACAGTACATGTGTAAGAGGAGGCCCTAAAAGAAGGGGGGTTCACTTCTAAGTGGGGTTTTCAGGAGAAGCAGTGGCTCATAGACAAGGGGGAGGAGCCTATGAACCTACTGTTTGGCCTGAGAGCTCAGTCCAGACTTGATATTTTGGGGGTGGACAAACGAGGATGGCCATTCAGGCAGGGGCAGAGCCTGTTCAGAGGCACAGAGACTGGAGAGGACAAGGTGTGTCAGAAAATGAGAGGTTTGCAGTATTGCTGGAGCATTGTTTACAAGGTGGGTGAGGTCACTGCTGAACAGGATTCTGAGCTTGGCTTTCCTATAGGCTCACGTGTCCAGGTGTTGTCTTGTCTCTTTAAGAGTTTGAGAGTTTTTAAAGGACACATAGAGGTCCTGAAAACTCCAAGGTGTCGTGTTGAGTCTACAAGACTCAGTTTCTTAGATTATAAGGCAGTTGGAAAACATTAGGCCTTACTCTCTCAAGTGCTTACATTATTCATTGGAGGTGACCCGCCTTTAGGTCATTTCGCCCCGGCTGATCCGCAGTGGGTGAAGCTCTGCTTGAAAAGTCTAATATGTGCTTCTCATTCAGATAATTTGATTCTAGGTCCCTAATGGGTATTGTGTGAAGAAGGAGATCCTTAGTAAAGATTGTACAAAATGCTTGGTGAAAGGAAGTTAAGCCGGCTTTTTTTCTGCTAGACTGCCTGAGCCTTTAAGGTGTCAAAGTACAGTCTGCAGGAGTGTGAGGGAGTCCCTGAAATTATTTGTTTGTGGAAACTTTTTTCTTTTTGTGAAATTAGTGTTTCCTACAATGTTCTTTGGCTAAACCAGTCTTAAGATTCATTTAAACAGGTCTCCTGATTGCACATTGAACAGGATTTCCTTCATCAAAAGTTGTGCCTACTCAGTTCCTAAAGTGCCAGTGGGGAGAGGTGAAAATCAGTCCATTCAGCAAACACAAAAGTGCCCCTTACTAGTTACTTCCCGTTGTGTTGGTGGAATAAAGGGTTGCGTTCCTCCCATTCTAACTGGTCATTTTTGCAAAGACAGAGCCCTAGCCTCTGGTGGGCAGCATGGGATATGCTGGGAAGTTTCCAGCAAAATGCAACTCTTCGTGACCTTGAACCATTTAAAGTCATAGAGCTGCTAAAGCAGCAACTAGGGCATTCAGAAGAGCTGTGACTAGGCATAATGTGCCTTCTGAGGGTGACCGTTCATTTGTCCACCTAATTAGCACTTAGCACCTTTGACTGCCCCACACACCTTTAAAAAAACAAAACAAACAAACAAACAAAAACAACTCAAGCATGTGAGGCTTCACTGTGTGGATGCAGGCTCCAGTGAAAATCAAGGCCTGGCCTTGTATTTATGGAGGTTTCTTCTTTCCACTACGTCTTACCTATTTCCTCAGCCCTGTTCTCTGTAATGCCTGTCACAAAGAACCCCATAAATTTAGCATTTGCAGCTATAAGTTTGTCATTCTTTTCTTGAAATAAGATCAGGGCACGATTATAAACCAGCACAAGGCTTCATGTGAGAGCAGCCAACATATTGTTGACTGATTCATCTGGGGCATTTAGTTCTTCAAAATGGAAAAACAAAAGAGTCTAAAAAGCAAACACAGTAAATTAAAAGAATGTTATTCTATGCATAGAACAGCTGTTATAGTACTTGCTTGGTAGGGTCATATGACTGACCCACTTCTTTTAGGATAAAATATGTCTTCCTTTAAGGTTATTATTAAAGACACATGGAGACATTTACTTTGGTCTTCTTGTCAGCATTGTGCCACAATGAAAAAAAAAAACACCATTTCAATTTGGTTTAGATCCGTTATTTGCATGAAAATGATAGTTAATCGTGTCCATGTGATGATAATTAGTGTTTAGCTGCAAGGACCTTGCCGTTGTTATCCTGAAGCCAGTGGGCAGTTACAAAGAATTGTACTGGTGGTAGCTGTTTTCTTTTGAGTAACTGCACAGCTCTGTCTGCTTTGCCAACTAGGAAAATGAATGAACAGGAAGTGAAAGATTTAGTGTGTAGATGAAGTAGGGCACGGTGACCCACTGCAGGGAGAAGGCTCCACATTGGGCCTTCTTTGAATGATGGATGCTCATTATCTTGTTTCTTCAGCAAACATTGACTGTCTATTCTGTATTTGAGTCTGGACTGTTTGTTACATAATTAGAAACTCTGGAAGGGTGGGACCCCACAGTAGTGTACCCGAAATCTCTATTAGATTTTACGTCCAAACCAGATGTCTTCTAGCCCACTTGAGGTTTGTCCACGGTCCCAAAGCTGCTAAACGTTAGGACAAGAGTCCAAATCTTCTGCCTCTTCTCCAGCTTTCTCCATGTGCTGCTTTCTTAATTATCTTTGTCTCGTACCAAGCATTCAGCAAGTTTTCTCAAGTGACCAGAGAGGAGTAGAATGCTGGGCCAGATGCCCCTCCTGGTCTGCTTGCTGTGTCTTGGTCATTGTGGGTTCTCCAGTCAGCCTCTTCCTCGCTGTGAACTCCTTCAAGCCCAACACCAATTCTAGTTCGTCTTAGAACATGTAATAATGTTTTGTTACATTCATCTATTTGTATTACATCAGACGTGGAATAAATATCTATTGAGTGAAGGAATGATTGAATGAATGAATGATCTGATCATATTCCAACTCAGGACAGGGTCCATTCTGCCCCCTCTGTGACATGATTATCCAGCTATATCTTACATTGTCTCCTGGTGATGGAACCCTGACTACATTATAATACAACCCATTTCTGTGGTAACTCTGACCACAGAATGATATTTCCTCTTCTTAACCCCAATTTATTAACATCACGTCTCTCTCTCTCTCTTGAAACCCCGCAGAATAGATCTCATTCCTCTTTCACAAGGTCCTTCAGATATTACAAGACACTGGTATATGCTTCTCATCTCCAGACTTAACATAACAGCTCCCTCAGTTATTTCTCATATGACACAGTTCCCTGGTGTATCTCCATCTTGGATGTTTCTATATCAACATAGTTAATTTATCCAGCTTTCTTAATGCAAGTGTGGGGCCAGAACTGAACATTAATGTTAAAGGATAGAATGATCAGAGCGGGGGGGGGGGGGGGGGAGGGCAGAACATTGTCTTCCTTCATCTGAACTTTCATTTTTATATTTTTATAATTAAATATTGCACTGTTATGTTTCATTTTTAGTAGTCATGCCACTGAGTTGATTCATATGAGCTACTAACCAGTGATTTTCAACTGCAGATGATTTAGTCTTTCTGGGGATAGTCAGCAGTAACTGCAGACCCTATTGATTTTCACTATTTGAGGTGGGTGGTGGTACTAACATCTGCTGGGTAGAAACCAGGTTTGATGCTAAAATCCTACAATGCATAGGACAGCCTCCCACAGTATAGAGCTATCTGGTTGGAAGTGTCAGTAGTGCTTCTACTGAGAAACTCGGATCTTAACTACCTAATCCTTCTCTTTGGTACCTCATAGAACAGATCTCAATCCTCTGCTAGTGAGGCCTCTCAAATTTTTTAAAGTGTCTCAGTGAGACCTCTTTTCTCCAGGTGACGCCATCTCAGGCTTACTGTCAATCATTTCTAAGACTTCCAGTGTCTTACCTGGTTATCTACCACCTTGCAGTTAGAGCAGAGCTCCCAGACTGAACAATGCTTTGGTTGGCATCTGAAACCTAGGACAGAGCTTCTCAAAAGTTCACTGCACACAAATCACCTGGAGATTTAGTTAACGTCAGGCTCTGATTCATGAGGTGTGGGGCGGGGCAGAGACTTTGTGACCAACAAACTCCCAGGTGATGCTGAGGCAGAAGTTCTGCCAATGGGCTGCATGTTGAGGAGCAAGACTCTTCGAAGTTTCCTATTGGCACATTATCTGGACAAGGGCTTCTTCTGGTCCTTTGGAGCAGAGTACAAGTGTTTGAGGCTGGGAACCTCTGGCTGTCACCCTAGACCCTGGCCATGTGGCGGGATGCCACTCTGTGATGCTGTAATGCTAAGAAAGACTAATGGTCTGCTAATTGCCAAACAGTGTTTATAACTCACAGGTCCTTGCTGCACCCTATGCCAGGATGAGGAGAAACAACAACAAAGCAATATTCTAATTGAGAGCTGGGGGTAGGAGCGAGGAGGCAGCTGCCCCCAGCCAGACTGGAAGGGATGTAATATCCAGCTGCGAGTTGGTTTCTCCAGATTATGCATATGTTTATAAATTATCCTAGGAGTTCCGTTTCCTCATTCCCTTTATTGTAGAGTGTATTTCTTTAAAATGACAGGTTTAATTTTTTTCCCCACTCTGTGTAGATTTCATGGATGATGTAGTTTAATAAATCAAACCGATTTCCACCATTGTATCAAGACTCTTTAATCAGTTCTTTGAATTAATGCAATCAAACGGTTGAATTCTTACATTCATCTCTATATTTATGGCTCTGTTGTGCTTTTTTATTGTATTGGAAGAGGAATATCTTCATTCACAGCAAAAATAAAATAAATCTAGGCAGGTTATCTAGTAACCTGACTAGGGTAGAGGGTGTGTGTGCGTGTGTGTGTGTGTGTGTGCGTGTGCGTGTGCATAAAGTACAGAAGTCATCACCTTAGCTCTCATATTAAATTTTGTATTGGGGCATCAGATTCAGGAAGCCAGTGTTGTATGAAGTTCTATGATAAAATGGTCTTGTTTTATTAGGTCATTAACCCATGGATTTTCAAATAGGTTTAGGGGGCAAAGCATTTTGAAATTATTGTGCTCCTTGATGAATGCCCTGGATTTATATATGTTCTAGTTAAAAGCACAGGATCTTGGGTCAGACTGCCCTGTGAAATTCCAGTTCCTCCGTGGACTGGCTGTGTGACTTTGTACATGTTACTTAACTGTCTTTACTTTAAAATAATAGGGATACTGTTACCATCTCTCACACAGAAGAGTTATTAGGATCAAAATCGCAGGCATTTGGACCCATGACAAGTATTCACTGTATGGAGACTATTATTAATATTACCCCAAATTTAAAACAGCTAAACATGTCATTTTCTGCCAAATCAAGAATGTTGTCTTATGGCACATTTCTCCCCGAGACAACAGTAAAAGGCAGTAAGGATATCAGAAAAATGACTAGAGGACAGTCAGAAAATGGAAGTAATTCTGCTTTTGAATGTGGTTATTTTCCTTCCACAAATTGGGAAACTAGCTCTATTATTGAGTTTGATTCCAGGAACCCAGGAAACACAGAACCCAGGGTCCTGCTGATGCACAGGTTGTGCATCGATCCTACTGTACTTGTTTTTGCACATGCTTTGAAATCTGTTGAGTCCATATGAGATGACACACGTGGAAACCTCTTCCGGATTTTACGAGATCAGTATAGTACACTGGTCAATTCAGAATACTATATGAAGATATGTGGAGTTAGACCTGCTTTTTTAAAATGTGTGTGCAGGCATGCAGACGTATGTTCAATGGAACTAATGATAGATCCGTGAGGGAGTGATTATTCGAATCACTGAACAATTTAGCGTGGAATCTCTTACAATAGTAAATGGCTTCCATTTCTATTCTTTTTGCCAGTTTTTAATATGGTTCATAAACACGAAAGCTCCATATCTTAAGAGGCTGATGGCATTCATTGATCCGGGTGGATGAGTTCTTGCTAATTTGCACAAGGAAAGGCTGGGTTGGGATAGCAGATGTGTGTGGGCACATGGAAACGGCATGGTGGTGTACATGTTATTTCTTGAGTTTGGGCCAGTAGCAAAAGCCTTATTTCTAATCAACTTTGTCACGAAAATTATACTTGATATTGTATAGCACTCTACATATAAATCACTTTCACATGTATGCTTTTCGTTTACTCCTCACAAGACTTGGGAGATAAGTCTTACTGGCTGCACTTTCTTATTGAAAAAGCAGAGACAGAGAGGAAATGACTTCTCAAAGCTCACACAACTTGTAGGGGCCAGAATGAGGCCTCAAACTAAGTTCTTCTTCCTCCAAATCCATTGGCCACTGTGGGTTTGTCTGAATCCATGACAGCCACACGCCATAATTGTGCTAAGGAGCCTTCGTGTGGAACTCAGCACCCACCACACTGTCTCCATACCTAATCCTCAGCTCTTATTTATCGGAAGCAGTTTGTTTTTTTTTTCGTGACTTGTGAGGGTGCTAGTGGACCTTGTATCAAATGCCTTCAGTCAGAAGCCTCTCAGCCCCTGGGAATCAGGGTAATCCACGTAACACAGGTGGATTGGTTCCCATTAAGAGCTTCGGAACTGCTCTGTCAATTTGCTTTTGCCGCGTAATGACTGCCCCTGAAAAACCGTGGCTCAAAACGACAAATGTGTGTGTATTTCCCCGCTGTGCAGACGGACAATGTGCATTGTGCTCACTTGGATTGTTCTCCGGATCCAAAGTGGTCTGAGCTCCTCTTGGCTGGTCCCCCTCACAGGTCTCAGCTGGGGTTCCTGCTCGGCTTTGGTGGCTGGGTGGCCAACCCCAGCCTGCTCACCTGGTGGCTCCCCAGTTCCCAGAGCAGCGGAGGAGCCAGCCCAGGGCCTGAGCGCGGTGCCAGTCTCTGCTTGCCCCTCGTGTGCTGCCCTCGTATTTACCGAAGCAGGTCCCCTAGCCAGGTCCAGAGTCAGTGTGAGAGGGCACCACCCTGTGACCTGGATACACATGGACACTGAACAGCTTGGGGACCGTTACTGCAGCAGTCTACCACACTGCCATGTCAAGTGTCTTCCCTTCCAAACTTTCTGAGTGAAGTGATATTGCCATGAACAGCCAGGAAGTTCTTCTCTTCACTGAGGTATTTCCTTGTTGTTACTCCCTCCAAACTCTGACAACTCAGTAAACTTGGCCCTTTTCAAAGCCCTGGGTTCTTTGAGTGAGGCAGCCTGCCCCTCCCGTGGGATGGCGTGGCATTAATGAATCGGAAGATTGTACTTAGTCAGGGCTTTTCTGACTTTTTAATGGTGTGTATGTAACTTCTCCTTGTCAGCTTTCCTTTTAGAAATGCATATGTTTATTTTGAATCCAGACACTGGAGTTTTCTGCTTGGGAAAGAATTTTAATGAAGCTTCATCAGGTGTGCAAAGCAATCCGAAGAGGAGTCTTTTGTGCCCAGAGAAAGCTATGTGGCAGTCAGGAGCTCTTTTAGAAAAAGGACTGCGGAAGGAAGGAAGCTAAACCATTCTTTAATGATTTTTCACTTCTTAAAACATATTACTTTGCATGAAAGTTTGTGTCAAGGAGTTTAGCTCATGGAAGGGGAACTTAATGATGTGCAATAGGAGAAAGGAGCGGACACTCGATGATAATTCCCAAGCAGATAAAAGAGAATATTTCACGTTGCTGAGACACATGTGATTTCTTTGGATGCAAATAACAGAACGAATGATGACAGTTATACCAGTTCCCTGCTTTGGGGAGAAATCACCAGCTTAGCAACACGAAATGGCAAGGCATTTGTGGCTGAATTCTTTCCCTGACTAATTGGAAACACATCTCTCTATTTTCCTGTCATTGAGAAAGAACTACTCTTTGGTAAGTGGTACTCAAAAGTATACTTTTCTAAAAAATTCGGTCCTGTGTAGACTCTTGGTCATAAGGGAGTGAGAATACTTTCTAATGCCAGAGAGTGTGGATCATTTTTGTGAGACCGTCTGACACTGGAAAGTGACTGGTAGGTTTGGGGTCCCACCTTGGTAGGATCTCACTAGCTCTGTCCGTATAAGCTTATCAACTTGAACAAATCCTTTCCCCTCTGGCCTCAGTTCCTTCACTTATAAAACAGAAGAAAAGAGAAAATGATCTCAAGGTTTCATCTGTCAGAAAAGCCTATAATTGTGATAGACAATTACTTTTTGGTTTGGGATTAGGCGCTTCACAGAAGGCAGTGAGAAATACTTACTGGATTTATGGCAGGAGAGGCTTTGTAAAAAAAACAAAACAAAACAAAACAAATCCAGGCTCTGGTAGAGATCTATCCATGTACCCATCTACCATGTACCCATCCATCCATATACCCATCCACCCATCTAGCCATGCAACATCTACCCACTTAGCCCTGCACCATCCACCCACCTAGCCCTGTACCATCCACCCACCTAGCCCTGCACCATCCACCCACCTAGCACTGTACCATCTACCCACCTAGCCCTGCACCATCCACCCACCTAGCCCTGCACCATCCACCCACCTAGTCCTGTACCATCTACCCACCTAGCCCTGCACCATCCACCCACCTAGCCCTGCACCATCCACCCACCTAGCCCTGTACCATCCACCCACCTAGCCGTGCACCTGTCCACCCATCTAGCCACCACTCTCTTGTTTTCTTCATTTGTTCCAAACGAAGGTCATTTCTAGGATTTAATTGGTCTTGAAAATAGCCCCTTCCTTTCTAGAAAATCTTATTGGAACTGGCATCCTCCAAAGTGAATCAGTATAACAAACATATTCTAGCACTCTGGTTGGAAGAGTGATGAAGGTTCTGGGGGCTCCAGGAAATGTGGAAA
This sequence comes from Molossus molossus, assembly GCF_014108415.1. Taxonomy (NCBI): domain Eukaryota; kingdom Metazoa; phylum Chordata; class Mammalia; order Chiroptera; family Molossidae; genus Molossus; species Molossus molossus. Next base: position 57,084,462 of record NW_023425352.1, read on the forward strand.
GTTCTGTAGTTTGCTGGCAGCCTAACATGCTTCAGATGCCTGTGGAAGTAATGTGTTGACAAATAAGGGTTCCACATAACAAGTAGTATTTCCAAGGGGCTTAAGAAAAGGGAGTGAGGCCCATAACAACCTTGACACCCTCTAACTGCCAGGTGACCTTAGCACCCAAGAGAAGAGAGAACAAATACACCTTCTCCTGAGGAACTTTCTTTGGAAAGCTGTGATGTCCCTCCATTGGGGCTTAGGGAAGAAGTTGTTGGCACTTTCTCTCTCTCTCTCTCTCTCTCTCTCTCTCTCCCCCCCCCCCCCCCCCCCCCCAGCAGCTATCCCAACCCCTTTCTTTCCCCAGGTGCTTTCTCTCTGGAGCATGCTCACACCTTTCCCCCTCACCTTCCCCCAGGTGCATTTTCTTTGCCTCTCTTTCTCCTAAGCTCCAAGGGTCCTTTCTTTGCCTCTGCAGGTAACTTGCGTCCTGAGTCCACGCAGCCTAGCTGGCTCACTTCTTTCACAGATCACTTCTTCTAGCTTTGTGACTTTCTCAATAAACTTTTGTTTGTATTTTTTAAAAAAGAGTTGTTGAACCTAGAGGAGCAGATTTCATGTAAATCCTGGGGTGAGAAGGCAGACCAGAGGGGGTGCCTCTCTTTCTCTCTTCAGATAAAGATATATCCTGGGTTTTGAGGTAGACTCGATTCTTTAAACAAACCCTATCATCCACCCCAGGCATTTTGTTTGATTCCAAGTTCAATAATGTCAAGTAAAGTTTCCCAGACTTTAGTGGATTAAAAATGAAAGAGAATCATATTTTTCTGTCTGAAACTGGAAATCCAAAGAGTTGCTCAGTAAGAATGTTCAGGCTTTTACCTTGTAGCTGAGCTGCAGGAAATTGGGAAATTTGGGTCAGAAGCTTTATTCATATTCCAAATTGATAAAGGGTGGGACAGACTGAAAGATTGAATCGTAATGGTACTGAGAAGGTTGGATAATACAGGGTATTTTCCCCTTAATTAATTTGGGGTTGGAGGAGGAGAAATTATCAGTATTACTCTAGATCAGTGGTTCTCAACCTTCCTAATGTCGTGACCCTTTAATACAGTTTCTTATGTTGTGGTGAGCCCAACCATAAAATTATTTTTGTTCATAACTGTAATCATGTCTTAGGCGACCCCTGTGAAAGGGTCGTTCGATCCCCTAAGAGGTCGTGACCCACAGGTTGAGAACCGCTGCTCTAGATGGATTAGTGAGGGTGCTTTACGTTAGCGATTTCAGTAGGTGGGTTATATAAGCATGGAGTTGCTGGTCCTCACTGCCACAAAGTAATTCTGGGTGGAAACTGATTGATGCTAGAATATCCAGATCTTGGCTACTTAAAATGGGGTCCATAGCCTAGCAGCATTGGTATCACCTGGGAGTTTGTTAAAAATGTGGAATCTTAGGGGCCCCCATCCCAGACCTACTGAACCAATTCACATTTTAACAACATTCTTTGGATGATGTAAGACATATCCTGCCAATATTCTAGTTGATTGGAAGACACATATCCAAATTGGTCTCTTGGGTCTGTTGATAGCAGCCTAGGAAAAGTGATTTTAGCCTCCAGAAATTGAACCCAACAGTGGGACACCCCAGCCTACCTACCCCTTCAGCCTCACCTCCCAGATACCAAGCATCCCAGCGACCTTGACTCACACACAGCTCCCTCAGCCTGTTAGAGCCTGTTGAGACTGTGCGTTTGCTTGTGGTCTTCCCATTGCCTGGGATGCTTTTTCCTCTTACCTTGTTTACCAAACTCTTGCCCCTCACAACCTTGTTCACCTGCCATCTCTCCTGGGAAACATTCTGTGTTTCCCCCAGGGATGACCAGGCTCCCGAGTTGCAGACTGGTCAGCACTGAGCAATAGCAAGTAGGCCCCGCCATGCTAGCGTCTCCCAGTGCCCACTTTCTCCTCTCAGGCCTGGCACCTTTATGACGTCCCCAATTGCCCTAGACTCTCATGAAGTCCCTGCCCTGAGGCCTGTACAACATCCCATGTCACCAGTTTCCACCCCTCTCACGTCAGAACGTACTTATCTCCTTAAAGGGCCAGCTACTATTACTTGAGGTCTTACTACCTGTCAAATAATTCACACAACGTGTCTCTACATACATGATCATGTGTAGTCCTCACCAAAACTCTGTAAACAGCATGTCCAGTTCACATGGAGGAGACTATAGCTCATGAGGTGAAATAATGCGCTCATAGCAAAATAGTGGTCAGGCAGAGCTGGGATTCAGACTCCAGCCTGTCTGCCCCACTAGTGGGCGCTTTGAAACGCTGCTCTGAGCCACAACAGGGGTAATGAATCAGCCAGAGAAACGCATGAAGGTGCTTCCTACCAGTGCATGTCATTGATCACAACGCTTGCTCTGACTGGCACACTGTTTTAGATACATTTTACCAGGGGGAAGAGAATAATTACAAGTAACCACAGTAGATTCCTCTATCTGGTCGATTTTAACGTTCTCAAGCTCAGACCAGTCTGTAGGGTACTTTGTTCCTAAGATTAAGGGCCACTGCCGCCAGACTCTGCTAGCTCAGGGATCCTGCATCTTTGAAGACATGCAAAGGGGATGGGGCTGCCCTTTTGTCTTTAATGTTGTCCTGTTCATTGAGACTGATGCCACACTTTTATTGATTTATATATTCTATTTGGGGCTTGGGGATGGGTGGTCATTTAAAGTATAATGCCACCCTGGCCAGTTTGGCTCAGTGGATAGAACATCAGCCCATGGTCCTAAGAGTCACAGGTTCGATTCTGGTCATGGGCACGTGCCTCAGTTGCAGTTTGTCCCAGCCCTGGTTGGGGTCATGCAGGAGGCAGCTAGTTGAGGTGTCTCTCACATCAATGTTTCTCTCTCTCTCCCTCCTCCCACTCTATCTGAAGACAAATAAAAAAATATCCTCAGGTGAGGATTAAAAAAATAATAATAAAATAAAAATAAATAAAATAAAATGCAATGCCAAGAATGGGTTACTCCCTCACTAGTTATTGCATGTTTAGTGGAAGCTCTCTTCACCTACCCCACCTGTACAGCTTCCTCCACGATCTCGCCCCCCGGCTCTCGGTCCCTACACGCCACGCTGACTGTCCAGCGCCAGCGAGGAGGCCACTTCCCTCCGCTACGTCCACACACTTCTGCCCTCACCGAGACACAGCTGTCGTTAGTCCCAAACTTACTGATGCCAGTTTTCCTTGTAAAGTACTGTGAACAGAATTTAAATATTACAGAAACCAGTGAAGCGTGGCTATAAGACCAAAAGAGCTGTTGTTTTCATGAACACCAACTTAAACGCTTTGGAAAGAGTTCATAAAGGGAATTTACTTCACAGAGAAAAAAGCACTGACTACCCTGGCCGGTTTGGCTCAGCGGTAGAGCATTGGCCCCTGGACCAATGAGTCACGGGTTCAATTCTGGCCAAGGACACACAGCTCAGTCGCAGTTCGCCCCCCGGCCCTGGGCAGGTCATGTGGGAGGCAACCAGTCGATGTGTCCCTCTCACATTGATGTTTCTCTCTCTCCCTTTCTCCCTCTATCTCCCTCCCACTCTATCTGCAGATAAATAGAAAAATATTCTTGGGTGAGGATTTAAAAATAAAAGGCTGACCAATTAAATGAGGGTGGGCAAGAAAGCTAAGAAATTCTAAAGCAGTCTGTGCTCAGTTTGCCTTTCAAGGGTCTTAAAGCTCCATTTCATTTGAAAGAAACCCAAACTGGATACTGGGATGACATTTAATAAATACTGTGGGTCAAAGAAGAATGAAGTAGCAGTCTAATCCGAGGACAGCCAGCAAGGGAAGGAACACCCCACTCCCAGAGCCCAGTGAACTCAATTCTATGGACAACCTGTAAGAGCCTGAGGGCCTTACCTTCTCCCAAGGGAGCCCAGCCCAGCCAGCGCCTGGCTTTGGCCTTGGGAGACTGGTACCGGAGAAACCAGCCGAGCCTGCTGAACTTGTGACCTGCAGACGTACAGACAAGAGGTGTGTGTTAAGCAGCTAGGTCTGTGGTGGTTTGTCATAGCAGCCCTGGGACCCTAACCCGGCAGCTGGAGGCTCTGCCCCCGTTTGCGTGTATCAGGGTCACGATTCTGATTTCTTCCAAGACCTTCATTTCACACTCCCAGCCTGTCATTCGGGGCCCTCGACACTGGTGTCGCCTCAGCCCCCCTTTTCTAATGTTGTCCAGTTCATTGAGACTGATGCCACACTTTTATTGATTTATATATTCGATTTGGGACTTGGGGATGGGTGGTCATTTAAAGTACAATGCCACCCCAGCCAGTTTGGCTCAGTGGGTAGAGCATCGGCCCGTGGACCTAGACAAAGCTCTGCCCGAGTCATGTTCCCGGCTTCACTGCGGCCTAAGTCCACCTCGTCTTCAGAGGCAGGTCATTTCCTTCTGCAGATTTTCCTTCCGACGCTGCATCCCGCAGGCACTGGCTGGCTGTGTTGCCCATTCAGTCTCTACCCTGTCTGGTAGTGCTGGCTCTTCTGTTTTCTTCTCTCCCCTCATTGATGGCACACTTTTTTTATTTAATCCTGATCCGAGGGTATGTTTTTTGTTGATTCCAGAGAGAGTGGAAGGGAGAGGGAGAGAGAAACATTGATGTGCGAGAGAAACATCAATCAGCTGCCTCACGCCCACACCCCAACTGGGGATCAAATCCGCAACCTGGGTATGTGCCCTGACCGGGAATTGAACCCGGGATCTTTAGGTTTATAGGACAGTGCTCTAACCACTGAGTCACACAGGCCCGGGTGATAGCACACTTTCTTTTGTTTTTTATATATGTTTTTATTGATTTTTTGAGGGAGAGGGAGAGAGCTAGAAACATCAATGAGAGAGAAACATCAATCGGCTGCCTCCTGCATGCCCCCTACTGGGAATTTAGCCCACAACTGGGGCATGTACCCTGACCAGAATTGAACAGGTGACCTCTTGGTGCATGGGACGATGCTCAATCCACTGAGCCACGCCGGCCCGGGTGACAGCACAGCACACGTTTTAAGGCAGGGAGCATGCGCATGCACACTGATGTGTTTCGTTTCCTCCTTGTGTCCAGCACAAGAATGAGCACGTTCTACATAAGTGTAGGCTTCCTTGAATGCTCAGATTTTCCCTGAGAGAGTCACATGATCTATGTAAATGCCCACAGAACTCTTCTGTGGGTACTGGGTAATTTCTGGGGCCCTTGTCTCTGAGTGATGGCTCCTTCAATGTCAAGACAATGATTTGATATCTTCTTCAAGTGTCTTGTACGTAAGTAACTTCTTTAAATGATCTTGGTACCCAGTTTGTGCTCCAAAGTTTTGGGTCTCCCTGAATACAGCCTAGCCCTTAGGTTTGTGGCTGCTTCCAATGCTGAATTGTCATCTACAAAGCTTTATGAGCATGGACTTGAGTCCCCTCTGAGTGAGAGAGGCCCTGTAGCACCAGCCCAAGAGGACACCACCCAGGGAGAGTTGGCAGGGTGTTGGGGTGAGGAGCAATAGCCAGGGAATATATTGAAGGCATTTGATTTTTTTCCACTGTAGCTATCTATTCTTCATTCCATGCAAATGGGATAATTTGATCGATGAATGTGCTGGGAAAAGGCAAGAGAGGCATAAAAAAGTGTGAACGCACACAGCTACAAATGAGTGGGCAGATTTACCACCTTCTCCCCGAAATCAAATCTGTCTGCCATCCGTACTGGGTACAGACAGGCAGATCCGAGCTTTGGCTTAATTACACATAATTTGGGTGACAGCTGAAATGCAAACCTAAACATTCAATCAGTTAAAGATACACAAAATTAAGCATTTCACACAGTGTCCAACCCCTTCAATCTTTATTAATACTTTAATTATGTTAATTATACCATGGTTTCAAACCTTGCTACTACAACAAGCAGGGGGTGGAGGTGGGGGAAAAGCCAGTCCTCTGAGCAATGCAGCGAAGTAATGAGTACATTTGAATTAAAAGTATGAATGGAATGCAAAGTAGCAAAGAATCACAAATACATAATTCAGCAGTTTACCCACCCTATTCACATTCCTTTTCTCCATAATGATCCACAGTGTTTCTGGAGGGTGGGCCCAAGTCTGGCTCATTCTCTGGGTACAGTGTGTATAGTAAGTGCTCAGTAAACGTTCATTAATTAACCTGGAATCAACAATGGTGACCTTGTATCTGTAGAGATAGAAGGAAGCAAGCAGATATTTGTGATATGTTTTGAAGGTGGCAGGGACCAAAATTATTGCTGATAGTTGATTGTGGACTGGTAAAAGGGGGGGTCAGGGGTAGGGTGAGGGGTTGGGGGTGGCTGGAGAGAGAGATAAGAACAGAAAATGACATGGGATGCAGAGGTTTACCTTCGCTTCTTTGAAGTCACTTCAGTTCCTTGGGCTCATTTTTTCCCCTTCTGCCTCTGACAAATGAAGAGGAGAAGATTGGACCCAAATGATTTTCAAATTCTGTTCTCTTGGATTCCTTAAAGGTATCTCAGGACTGCATTGTGCAGGTGTGCAGAGAGGTCAGGGCACACTGAGGGGACAACTCTGCTTTTATTTGTGTAGTGCAGTGGTTCTCAACCTTCCTAATGCCGTGACCCTTTAACACAGTTCCTCATATTGTGGTGACCCCCAACTATAAAATTATTTTTGTTGTTATTTCATAACTGTAATTTTGCTACTGTTATGAATCACCATCGGAAATACAGGTTTTCCGATGGTCTTAGGCGACCCCTGTGAATGGGTCGTTCGACCCCAAAGGGGTTGCGGCCCACAGGTTAAGAACTGCTGGTGTATTGGTTGTCTACAGTTTTCTTTATAAAAGTTGAAAAAAGTAGCTTGAAAACTCCCATATATGATGTCTTTTTTATTTGTATTATTTTTTTAATCCTCACCCAAGGATATATTTAGGGTAGGAAGAGAGAGAGGAGGAAACAGCGTCAATGTGAGGGAGAGACATGGACCAGTAGCCTCCTGCATGCACCCCAACTGGGGAGTGAACCCGAGCCTTTCAGTGTCTGAGACAGCGCTACAACCAGCTGAACCACCGGGCCAGGGCATGATGTCCCTTTCCAGCCCCAGCCCACCCACTCACAGAGCAGTCTCCTGTGCCCTGCCTGTGTTGGGGGTCTTCCGCCATAATCCAACTCTCCTGTTCTGCCCTTTTTCCTGGGAATGTGGGTCCACTGGCTCATCTGCTTTTCTAGCCCTCATGTGATTTTGTGTCTCATCTCCCATGTCCTTGATTGTCCTGTACAACCTGCCCAGAAGCCCTTCCTCGCTCTCTGAAGCCATCAAGGTCAGAGGTCCCTAAGCCTGCGTCAGGAGTTCTTAGACGGCACGAATCCGTGGTGCTTTCTCCTCTCCTAGAATTCTTAGGGCTTTCAGTGTTGGAGCCACATTCTCCCCCCAACTTTCTTTTTTTTTTTTTTCTTTCTATGTGTGAGTCTTAACTTCCTGACTAGACTATAAGTTTCTCCAGTTAGGAACCATTCAGTTTTCTTTTGTGGTTTTTCTTTGTCTCTGCCTTACACGGGACACATAGACTACTACCCAATAAATCCTACTCACCTTAAACATCTGAAAAGTATTTGAAAGAGGGGGGCTTAACAATGTAAAATCAGGTGATACTCTGGCAAGAGAGACTTTGATTGCCCAACTACAACCGTCAATAACTGTACTCCAGGTGTTTGACTTCACAGTTTGCTGAGCTGAAACTAAAATGTCATTTGAGTGACTTGTACCAGATAGGTTTTTATAGCCTTTGGTAGGCTATGTACAAAATCATCAGTTGTTGGAAGTTTCTATTTAACATCACTGGAGAAGCCTTGGAGATCTGTAAATCTGAAGTAGAAATGCAGGACTTACTTCAGAGAGCAGTTTCTTAGATTTGTTCTTGATGACCACTGGCTCTGTCACTAGCCCTCCTGCCAGATGGCCTTAGCCAAGCTAAACGTCTTCAGAGCCATACAGATCATCCTCATATTCTCTGAGATTGCCACTGTATTTCTTTGTGGAGCACAGAATTGGCATTGGACCTCTCCATCGAGGTCTTGGGGGCCAACCCAACTTGCTGTCTTCACCCCTTAATCGTGAATCCCACAGGTTCTGAGCATGGGAGCTAATGTTCAAAAAGGCACAGCCTCACTAGCTTTTTCATCCAGAAACAGAAAAGCAAAAAGCTTTTAATATCACAGGACCTCATGGAGTATCAAACGGAAACATCGCCCAAGTCCATTAGTCAATAAAATGTGGACTGATAATTTCAACCCAAACTTTGTGTTTTTAGAGTGGAGATTATAGAAGAAACATATGGCATAGTTTCTACCCTGCAGAGGTTTTATTTGTTTGTTTGTTTTTTGTATGGCACAGGAGTTATAAACACAAAAAACTATAAAATAATGTAAAAATGACCAAGTGCTAACTGTGGTTCCCAAATACTATGGGAATTCAGAAAGGAGATCACTCTGGAAAATTTCGAAAGAGTTAAACTATTGGAAGAAAGCCACATGGATACCCTGGACTATCAGAAAAAGATGAACAGTGGGCCCTAGAGCAGATTAAGCCTGAAACATCTGGAGTCCCAAATGACAAAACTGAAGCTGCCCCACTTCGGGGTATCATGGGAAGGCAGGGGTCTTTGGCAAAGACAATGCTACTAGGAAAAATAGAAGCAGCAGGAATAGAGGAAGACCAAATGTGAGATGGACTGACTTTATAACAGAAACCATAGGCACGAGTCTGCAGGAGCTGAGCAGGGCTGCTGAGGACAGGACGCTGTGCACACCACTCATTCCTAAGGTCACCAGGAGTCGGAGCCAACTCAGTGGCACATAACACACACAAGCTGTTGGGTCCAATATCTTCATGCTCAAAGATTTTTTAAATAATAATTTCTACTCATGGGCCTCCATGTTTTGGAGGTAAAGTGTCTGCCAAAGTACATTGGCTAAGCGGTAATTCATCCACAACCCATTGAAAATGTGAGTGCTGCCAATTAGTCCTTCTGGAGAACAAAGAAGAGATAACCAGAATGTCTGCACTGAATTAGTGATCATTTCAGCCAAGAAGCAAAGGAACTTCATGTTTTCAGTAGCCTCTGAATCTTATTGTAAGTGCATATATGATTTGTTAGACATTTTTGGAGACTCAAATTCACTTTGAGGAAAACCTATTTACTACACTTTGGAGACTACTAGGGATCTGCAGCCCATGTTGGCAATCCTGAGCCCAGGTGTGTGCTCGTCACCCCGCTAGAAGTAGTTGAAATGGTGAAAGATCAAGGTCAGTGCAGATGGAAGTGACGCAGCCTTGCAATAACTAGGACTTGTCAAGCACTGGGGGAAGGGAAAGGTCACAGCAAAGTCCATAGATTGGATCCCTCCCCTGTACCATTGCTGACTACTCTAGGAGCAGCCCTCTAACTTCCTTCCCCTCCCAGATTCGTGAGCTCTTACATCCTTTCATGAATGTACCAAAGTGAACCATCATTTTCTGAGTAGTGCTGTCTTGCATCACACCCCAGTAATGTTCCCTGAACTTAGCATTTGTGATGTTCAGCAATATTCAAGAATTTCTTGTTCCTTTAAGGTCTTTCTTTATAGCCACATCTTTGAAAAACAAAATAGGTATGTCAAGGATTCCATTGGCTAATTTGAAGGCCTATTTTGCGTTGGCATCTCCACCACCATCCATCACCAGAGGTAGATCTTCCGTCAGTGGCCATCCAGACTATCACAGGAGATCAATGTGGGCACCTACAGTTGTGAATGGAAGACAGTGACTTTGTGATTTTGTCCAAGATCTTGGTTGTATCCATTTAATAAAATCAGACCCTGTATCACTTGACAAGGATAAATAATGACCTCAGTTAGTGTTATCTCCTCAAATTCAAACGTGAATGACATCAGGATTTCTCCTCAATGGCAAAGTCATAGACTCGGTGGTTAACTATACATCTTTTCTAATCAAATTAGTTTTTATTTCCAAGGTAGAGGTTTTTAACCTGAAAGTGGCTTTGAGACAGTGTTTCTTCCCACCACCACCTATGAAAGAAAAGACAATGTCCCGTCAGAGGTCCTCTAACAGTGAATAATTATTCTTTGACCACAAATGCACATTCCTAAATTAATATATTCATAAAGTTTTCTAAATTATTTCAAGATGTATTAAAGTGCATTGAAAATAGTTCTTCTCCCTACAGGAGTTTGCCAAGAATAAGTTTTGTCCTTTAAATTTTGAAACAAATTATTACTCCCTGGGGAAACATCGGTAGAGTTCCCCCCGCTCCAGCTGACGGGACAGTTTGAAGTAACCTGTTAATGGTAATGCTTTTCAAATTTAGAGATACTGTAAGTGGAGCAATTTTTAAAAATTAAAACCATAGCTTGGGGGATTATCTTGGAGGTCATGAAAAGTTAGGGGCACAATATAATTACTGGAATCAGGGCCTGGATTCCAGCTGCCTGGGTTACATGTTACATCATGGGCCCGTGGAGGCGAGAGGGACAGATAGGTCTCTGGTTGAATATCATCTAAATGCTTCCAGGCATAATTCTCCTGAGATGTTCAGTTTGGCCATAAAATACAGTGTAATATTGCTCAAAGGCTACTGTACTAGAGGTTAGGAATATGGCGTTCAGTCCCCAAAGTCACAAAACATTTTGAAAACAGCACAATTTTCTCATCGTTACAATGAAGAAGTTGGTTTAAATAATCCCCCTTACCCTTCCTTTCTTTTTTTTTTAACTTTATTGTTGAAAGTATATCAGATGTTCCTCCTTTTCCCCCCATTCACCTCCTCCTGTTTGCTCCCACCCCCCTTATTCTTTCTTACTTTACATTCTGTGCTGTTACTGTAAGGTGTTTCTTGAACTAAATATTTATGGAGTACTTGCTCCATGCAAGCCATGTGCTCTATATGACTTCTACATTTGGTATCATTTTTTTAAAAAAAACATTTTTTTTTCTTTCCTTATTGAATTTTTTAGAGAGGAAGGGAGAGGGAGAGAGAAACAGAAACATCGATGAGAGAGAACATTGATTGGCCACCTCCTGCCTGCCCCCCACTGGGGATTTGGCCCACAACCTGGGCGTGTGCCCTGACCAGGAATCGAACCAGTGACCTTTTGGGGCATGGTTCGATGTTCAACCAGTGAGCCACACTGGTGGGGCTGGTATGATTTTTCTAATGGCTCACTTTCTGTTTCCCCTGGTACCACATTTCTGAAGAATTGTTGAGTGGTGGCTGTGGCATGGTGCAAGCTTCATTTCTTCATCTGAACCGAAATCTTTTTGCATAAAGTGAGGAAAAGAGAAGGCAAAGGGAACCAGCACTTGCCTGGGCACTCACGGTGTGTCAGGAGCTGAACTGGGTGGCGGTGGAGCTTTGCTGTTGGCTTGGATGCAGTGCTGGGAACACAAGCACTCTGAGTAAATACCTCCTGGATTAAACGGAACCACCTGCTGCATAACTAATGCGGCCAGAGCTTAGAAAATCCATTTCTTTGCAGCTGTTCTTACAACCTGCCTGTTCTTCAGAAACCCAATTCTAAAATATCATCTCACAGCCAGTTAATGTGGTAAATTAGAAGCACTTGAGTGAGAATGTGTACATAAGGGGATAGCTGGGGGACATGAGCCAGTACTGGAAGACGTGGCCTGAGCTGTTTCTCTCACCGGTGTGCTATTTCACACCTTTGCTTGAGCGGGGACCAGAGTGCACACAGGCAAATGTCTTTGTTTTAGGCAGTGGGGTGAGCACATGAGGACTTGGCTCTTCTTGTGCCCCTAGGAAATAGCAAGGTTGTACTGAGGGGTGGCAGGTGTACCTCACTCTACCTGAGATGGTAAATGCAAGGCATTCATGCTGCTGCCCCAAGCCCCCAACAGTGATCACTAATTGATAGGTTAGAAAGCACCAACTCTTTCTCACAGCTCACACAGCTTCCGAGTCTCATCAGAGTCCTCTAGATGGCCATTATCAAAGGATAGGTGTTGGCACAGATGAAATGTATTTGTCAGGATGTAGTAAATTCTTTTTTAAAAATAGGTGCATCTGTTACATGTTTACATAATTCAAAGCCTTTTTAAGAGTATGAAAGGACTTTACTTTCTAAAAATACACAGCGGTGATTGATTGTTTTTCTTCTACATCAGATGTTATGCACATCCCAATTCTACTTAACTACTTTGTTCTTGAGAAAAGAGAAATTGGGAGGAAGGTTTTATAAACTGATCACATTATAAATAGCCTTATTTATGAAATGGGCATAAGAGAGAGTAGCTTTATAAAATGTGGATGCATACCCTAAAGTATCCACAGAAATTAGAAGCAACAGAGTAGATGTACCTGTCACAACACAATAAATCTTACTTGAGTGAGGAAGGAAGGAAGGAAGGAAGGAAGGAAGGAAGGAAGGAAGGAAGGAAGACATATAACAGAGTAACTAACATAATTTAAAATCACATGAGCTCAAAACAACAAGATTTCTTTAAAAAGACATAAATAGTACTGACTATAAAAGAAAAAGATTGTTAGTTTTTGATCTATTAGAATGAAGAAACATATTCATCAAAAGACATCTTTTAAAACAGAAAAGACAAATTGCAAACTAGAAGATATTCTCTGTATACACAATTAATAATGGATCAGTATTAAAAGTGTATAAAGTATCCCTATAAACTGATAAGAAAACTACAAACAATTCAATAGAAAAGTGGGCAAAAGAGCCTCTTTCTAGAGGACTTCCGGTCAAGATGGCGGCGTAGGCAACCGCGGTATCGCGTCCTCCCACAACCACACCAAAGTTACAACTAAACTACAAAACAACCATCATTCGAAACTGCCTGAAATCAAGCTGAATGGAAGTCCTACAACTATGGAATTAAAGCAGCAGCCACATCCAGATTGGTAGGAGGGCGGAGGGGACGGGCTGGTCCCACACCCACGTGTGGCAGATAAAAATCAGGAGGACACCTCGGCTGGGAAGGTCCTCTCTGAGGACTGAGGGGTCCCCGTCCCACACCAGGTGCCCTGCTCAGGGTTCCAGTGCCAGGAAGAGAATCCCCATAACTTCTGGCTGGAAAAACCAGCAGGAACTGAGGCTCAGGGAGGCTGAGGTGGCTGGAGCCCCAGGCAGCTTCTTAAAGGGCCCGCGCATGGACTTATCGGACTCACACCCTCTAAGCTTGGAGGGGAGGCAGCTCAAGGGGTGCCAGAGACACACAGGGAAGAACTGAGCTGTTTGGCACTGGAGCAAGGGCTGGAGAGGGTGCTTTCTCCGGGACAAATGTGCTGTCGGAGGCCTTTGTTCCTTTGGTGAGCCCTTCCCTGGGGCAGCAGACAGCCGCCATATCTGGGACTCCAGCAACCTGTCTCACACTGGTAGCCCTGCCCTGGTGACTCCCTGAGGCCCCACCCCACCAACTTTCAGGCCCACCCAAGCTCTTGCCACTTGCTTAACCATAGGATTGGCTTGTCTTGGATCCTGCTTCAGGTTTTCCTAAATTCTTTCAAACAAGCAGCATCTGGTCTCAGCTAGCCTCATACCTCTTGTTAAGTAATACACAGAAACAAACACAGGGAGGCAGCCAAAATGAGGAGACAAAGAAACAAGTCCCACATGAAAGAACAGAACAAAACCCCAGGAAAAGAACTAAGTGAAATGGAGATAAGCAACCTAACAGATGCTGAGTTCAAAATACTGTTTATAAGGATGCTCAATGAACTTAGTGAGAACCTCAGCAAGTTTAATGAGGGCCTCAAGAGCATAAAAAAGGACCAGTCAGTAATAAAGGATGCACAGTCAGAAATGAAAGAGGCACTAACTGAAATAAAGAATAATTTACACATATTCAATAGTAGAGTAGGTAAAGCCAAGAAGCAAATCATCGATTTGGAATATAAGGAAGCAAAAAATATCCAATTCGAACAGCAAAAAGAAAAAAGAATCCAAAAAACTGAGGATAGTGTAAGGAGCCTCTGGGACAACTTCAAGCATGCCAACATTCTCATCTTGGGGGTGCCAGAAGGAGAAGAGAGAGAACAAGAAATCGAAAACCTATTTGAAACAATAATGGCAGAAAACTTCCCTAACTTGGTGAAGGAAACAGACATACAAGTCCAGGAAGCGCAGAGAGTCCTGAACAAGATGAACCCCAGGAGGCCCACACCAAGACACATCATCAAAATTCAAAAGGTTCAAGACAAAGAGAGAATCTTAAAAGCAGCAAGAGAAAAGCAGTTACTTACCTACAAGGGAGTTCCCATAAGACTGTCAGATGATTTCTCAAAAGAAACTTTGCAGGCCAGAAGGGAGTGGCAAGAAATATTCAGAGTGATGTAAAGCAAGAACCTACAACCAAGATTACTCTATCCTGCAAAGCTGTCATTTAGAATCGATGGCCATATAAAGAGTTTCCCAGACAAGAAAACGTTGTCATCACCACCAAACCATTATTATATGAAATGTTGGAGGGTCTTTTTGAAGAAAAAGATAAAATATGTGAACAAACAAAATGGCAATGAATACATATCTATCAACAATTGAATCTACAAACAAAATGAACAAGCAGAACAAAAACATTCTCATAGATACAGAGAACGTTTTGTTGGTTGCCAGATGGGAGGGGGGTTGGGGAAATGGGTGAAAAAGGTGAAGGGATTAAGAAGTACAAGTTGGGCCCTGGCCATTTTGGCTCAGCGGTTAAAGCGTCGGCCTGTGGTCCAGAGAGACCCGGGCTCGTTTCCCGCTAAGGGCATGTACCTCGGTTGTAGTTTGTCCCCGGCTCTGGTCAGTCGTGCAGGTGGCAGCTACTCGATGTTTTCCTTTCACATCGATGTTTCTCTCTCTCTCTGTTCCTCTCTCTCCCTCCCACTCTACCTGAACAAAAAATGGGAAAATGTCCTTGGGTGAGGATTAAAAAAAAAAAAGTACAAGTTGGTTGCTAGACTGACAACCCTCAAAGGGAAGGGGGTTGGGGAGGGTGGGAAGAAATAAACCAAAGAACTTATATGTATAACCAATGGATACAGACAACAGTGTGGAAAAAGGCAGGAGGGGGATGGGAGTGGGGAGGAGGGGGTCAATGGGGGGAAAATGAGGAACATCTGTAATACATTCAACAATAAAGATAATATTAAAATAAAATAAAGTATTCTTTCTAAAAAAAGAAAAGTGGGCAAAAGATAGAGACATTTTCAAAGAGGGAGATATTTATGACCAATGAACATGGGAAGAGATATGTGCAATGTTTTTAATATTTAAGAAATTGCAAAGAAAACACAATAAAATATTTCTTACACACATGATTAGCAAAAAGCGTTTTAAAGGTTAAGTGTTAGAGAGGATGTGGAGCTGTAGGAACACTTATACATTGTTGATGGGGGAGAACACATTAGTGCTATGCTTTAGATAATTGTTTGTCTAAAGTTGAACCTCAATATACCTGGTGACCAACAATTCCATTGTGATGCATGTATAATAGGAGATCTGTAAAGAAAGTTCTTGCTATTACTATTTTTAATAGCAAAACCCTGAAACTGTCATATGTATTTTTCAGTGGAGCATTACACAGCAGTCAAAACAAACACAGTGACATGCAAGAGCAGGGGTGCATAATGCAATAAGATATAAAGTAAAAAAATACACTTTTCAAAAATTCATATGATAAAAAGATCCACATAGACCATGTTAAAATCAATGTCTTTGAGAATGGGAAGTGAGGATAAAAGGAAAAGAATTTTAGTGTAAATTTATATACAGTGATACCTCGGTTCTCGAACGCCTTGACTTTCGACCAAATCGGTATTCGACCAGGAGATTCGAGAAACTTTTGTCTTGGAATCCGAACAAATATTTGGAACTCGAACTTCCGAGATGAGCCGAGTTGAGCCGAATGGCGTTCATTCGGCCCAGCGCGCCTTGCTCGCGTCATCAGTGTGAGTGCAGAGAGAGAGTCACGCTTTGTGGAGAGAGTCACGCTTTACACTGAATTTAACCCTTAGACATCCTGTACACTTTTATTTCTTGTTGAGACTTATGTTTTTCTACATATTATATACAAATTAGGCCAGTAAATAGGCATTTTCTGGGGCTTGGAACGAATTAATCCAGTTTCCATTATTTCCTATTGGGTTTCATTGCTTCGGTTCTCGAACAATTTGGTTCTCGACCGTCCTCCTGGAACGAATTATGTTCGAGAACCGAGGTATCACTGTATATGAATATGTATGTAAATAAATATATATGTATGAATATATGCATGTATGTATGTGATAAGACTACATTTTTATTTCTTGTGGCTTAATAGTGTGGCTCAGTTGAGATACTGGAGTACCTTCGTTACAGGATTGAAGATATTTCACAGAAAGCATTCATATCCCAAAATTGTATCCTATGTTCATAGAAACTGTACCTCCAAACTCAACATGAACAAGTAATACTTGAAGCCAAGGCATGGTGTCTTCAGGGGAGGCCCCTCAATTTGCTATTAAACTAGACTTTCTTCAGGCCTTGTCTAGTGACATGGATAATTTTGTAACAGAATAGAACCGGAGGGCCTGGTAACAAGACTGATGAGTTCTGGTGTGAGGCAAATCCAGGGCTACTTGGAGAGGAACAGAACTGGTGCCAGGGAGGGCACAGCCCAAGCCTGCGGACCCCAGAGAACCATGAGAACGTCAACACTGCGAATGGGGAGAAGGGACTTTACTTTTATTCTCTATTACGATTGGTACAGCTTTATCATGCATCAGGGGAAAATGATACCTTGGAAAAGGGATAGAGGTAGCAAAGGGCTAAGGACAGAAAGCTGGGCGAGTGTGGAAAAGTCATTTTACCTTTTAGAATTTTCATCTCAAGCATTGCATGAGATTCACACTGTTGGTAGAAACCGCATCTGTTTTCACTTCTTAGTTTAGAATACAAACTGTGCCTTACCCCTTACCTCTCCCTTTTGTTACCTGATTCTATAGGACATGTGATGTCAGACCTCTTCGGGGGCACTTTGGCTCTCCCAAGATTGCTATTTCCAAACATAAGAATTTTAAGCTTCTACCAGGGTCCATAAGAAACCCCATCCAGGCATAATGATTGGAAAGAAGAGCCAAAGACATGGATTTGCTGACGTCTTTGTTTCCTTCCCTTCCCCCAGAGTCTCTCCCTGCTCACCCCACAGTTTTTCATCCTGACGGGATCCAGTCCAGGGACATCCAATGGCAATCACTTCTGGAGTTGGGGGCCTGGCAGGCACTTAGAACGCCTGTGTCTGCAGTGGAGTTGGCTATTGTAATACTTAGTGAGTGGAATTTCATTAGGTCCTTATCTGTGTGCAGTGAGGAAAAGAGGTCCTTTTACACAGTGCTTGTAATGGAGTGGAAAATTGCATTTCCCCCTCGCCCGAACAGTGCCATTAGTGGGGGGCAGACTGTCTGCAGAGAGCGGGAAGCCACCTCGGGCGGTGAAGGGCTGACAGCCCAAATGATGGCAGTGCCGAGAGACCCGGAAGATATTAAAATAAAAACAGGTTGTGTTGTTCTTTTTGTCCTGTAGCAGTTCTTCCCTGCAACGCAGGGAATGATTGGATTTGAAGCACTGAGGAAAACATGTTAAGTACAAAATTGTTTAAATAAAGTTGTTCGAGGTTGAAACTCTCCCTCAGGCATGGAAGGGAATGTAGTTAAGCTGTCTACAACTTACAGATATCCAAGAGGCAGTATGTTTTTGAACCAGGGAGGTATGCAGAAAACTTGAAAAGTGAAATGTACCACTGAGGTCTCCACTTGGCCATCCAGGTGGGTTCGAGCCCCACCGGGGGGCTGCGACTGGGGCACTCAAATGGCCAGTCAGTAGATTCAAGTCCCCATATTTTCCCTGAATTCTGAGAATTTCAAGTGAGAAGGGCTGAGAGACATAGTGAAACAAACAAGCAAAAACAGCAGGAAAAGCCATCAACTCTGGGGCAATTCTTTTTTTTTTTGAGTACGTGCCCCTAGCGGGAACCAAACCCAGGACTCTCTGGTCTGCAGGCCAACACTCCAACCACTGAGCCAAACCAGCCAGTGCTGGGGCAATTCTCATTCCTACACTGGAAGAGAATTTCTTTCCTTGAAGGTCAGTGTTAGATGTAGTCCTATGGAAGCTGCCAGGTGGTGGAGGAGCAGACAACCTGTCCCAGAGCAGTGCCAGGCCACAGAGAAGATGGACCCCATGTAGCTCCTGGGCCCAGGTAAACACCAAATGTGCATTTGGGTATACAGGGAGCATCGGAGGAACTCCGTGTGAAAACCTGTGTCAATGTCTAA
Source organism: Molossus molossus (assembly GCF_014108415.1). NCBI lineage: Eukaryota > Metazoa > Chordata > Mammalia > Chiroptera > Molossidae > Molossus > Molossus molossus. Next base: position 57,102,802 of record NW_023425352.1, read on the forward strand.
GAGCACTGGGCAAGTAGAGGTAGAATGAGTCCCCTTAAAATGCAATCCAGGAACCATGGGAATATTTGATATTCAAGTGGCACGAGACCTTCAGAATTATCTAGTCCAGCCATTTCTTGTAAGGATGAGGAATTTATTTCTCCTAAGGCATAAGTATCGAGACAGAGTCCCCTGAGGCCCCTTCTACCATCATCTACTATATACATCTCTTCAGAGTCTTTTCTCTCTTCACCTGTCCACTCTTTGCTCCAGCCTCATCCTCTTTAATTTTCTTTTTGGGGTAATTTTCTTTCTTTTTGGATAATCCCTTGACCTTAAGCCTTATGCTTTTGCCTGACAAAAATCATAGATTTTTGGGGATCAGGTACCTGCTGTCCATTCTGTCCCCTGGTATCCCTTATATGTGTTAAGTCAGATTTGAAGATGTGGCCTATGTATTAGTAGGACCCCCTCAGCATGACAGAAGTTGCTAAGTTCTATCCTAGGACATTGTCAAGTGTAATGATAAAAAAAAAAAAAAACCTCATCAATACTGTATGAACACATATACTATTATTTTAAATTATTACTTTGTTTAAGTTAGTAATGAGGTTGTAAGGGTACCAATAATATGATAAAGCTGGTTCCAAGAGCCTTTGAGGATTGGGTATTTATAGACACTTAAAAAATAATGTTAGCCCTTGTGGCTAACATTAATGTGGCTGTGGTTGAGCATCAACCCATGTATCAAGAGGTCACCTGTTCAATTCCCGGTCAGGGCACATGCCCAGGTTGTGGGCCAAATCCCCAGTGGGGGGCATGTGGGAGGCAGCCAATTGATGATCCCTCTCACCAAAGTTCCTATCTCTCTCTCCCTCCCTGTTTCTCTCTAAAAATCAATAAAGAAAAAAAATGAATAAATAATGTTAGACTAGGATGGCTAGGTTAAATACAAAACTGATCATTATCCTACTTACCAAGAAATAAAATAATACCTCTGATAATCTCTGGAACCTTTTTTTTTTTTTTTGGTGGGGACAAAAATCTACAATTTAACATGTGACTTTACTGTGTTACTGTGTTTGGACTATAATCAAGTAGTAAACAGCAATGTCAAACATAATAATAATCTGAATAATTAAATAATGTCTGTATCAATGTAGGAAATGTACAAACCTGTAGAAAATGTTTATGAGTTTATTTGAGCCAAACTGATGACATGACAGAAGCAAGATTTCCAATGTTGTGGAAAACAATAGTTTTTCCATTCCATTTATACTTTTGGGATTAAGGAAGGAATGTTAAAAAAAGATTACATGAAGATGGGAGAAAGCAAGGTACAGGACAGTTGGCAGGTTCATGTGCTCCCTTAGGTGTGGTTAGGTCTCCAAGGGGTCTAAGAAAAGAGGATTACTCTGATATTTCAAAGGTGTGTTAACCTAGATGCACAAGAACAATGCACAGGGCTTGCTTAAGGCAAAGTAAACCTTTTTATAGGCCTGGGGCATGACTACCCAGCATGACCTGCCCAGTTAGGAGTTTATGATCAAGTCAACCTGTGAGTTTACTTTTAATCAGATTTATTACAGAGCCCCATTTCCATCCACCCTTGGGAGGATCTATCAAATAATGACACATATGCCAATGAAAGGATCTTCTGTCTTTCCTAGCACCCCTTACTCTCTTGTTTTCAAGAATTGTATATTTTTTCTTAACAATCTACCCAGCATTTAAGTCCGTATTTCTTTGAAGTGCACTACCATTTGTTGTACTTGGTTCTGATGAGAGTCTACTATGTAGTAAAATCCCAACTAGTATGTTAGGTATCCACCAATTAATTTAACTTTTAACACATTTATTGAGTTGTCTAGGCACTGTGTCAGATTTTAATGTACACTGGTGAATAAAATGAACAAGACAGTGAGATCCAAGATAAGAGAAATACATATGCTGAAGGGAAAAACTGTGGAAAGCCTGTCACAGTGCCTCTGCCTGGCATCTGAGTCCCAGGATAGTGTAGATTCCCCAGTCCTCTGCTCCAATTCATTTGGATATAAAAGAATTAGTTACATTTTATTAAACTCTGTGGGATGTGAGTGGCAAAAAGGAATTTAGAGAGATTATTTGTTGGGGGTGTGATCTTGCTTACTGTGTGGCCCTGTTGGGGAGGGAATTTTTTTCTGTACTGTTCCAGGTTCTTCTGGCTGGTCTAAGAATTAAGTGGACATAGACAGATTAATAGGAGAAAAATGAACAAAGGTTTAATAACATATATAGGAGTGGGCAAAAGTAGGTTTACAGTTCTGAGTACACAGAACACAGTTTATTCTTGCATTATTTAACTATTGTATTATTTATTTGTACTACAACTGTAAACCTACTTTTGCCAACCTCTGTATATCTCCTATATACATGGGAGAGACCCAGGAAAACTGAGTAATGTTACCAGGTTGAAGGCATCCATTTGCCTACACACATCAAAGCTCAATAAAATGGGAACAAGAGTTTGCAGCCAACAAAGTAAGAATTGGCTTGACCAGCCCTGGCCGGTTTGGCTCAGCGGTTAGAGCGTCGGACTGCGGTCCGGAGAGACCCGGGTTCGGTTCCCGCTAGGGGCATGTACCTTGGTTGCAGTTTGTCCCCAGCCCTGGTTGGGTCGTGTGGGTGGCAACCACTCGATGTGTCCCTTTCACGTCGATGTTTCTCTCTCTCTCTCTCCCTCTCACTCTATCTGAACAAAATATCGAAAAATGTCCTCGGATGAGGATAAAAAAAAAAAAAAAAAGAATTGGCTTGACCAATGTGGTTCAGTGGTTGAACATCAACCCATGCACCAAGTTCGATTCCCAGTCAGGACACATGCCCAGGTTGTGGGCCAAATCCCAAGTGGGGGACATGCAGGAGGTGGCCAATCAATGTTCTCTCTCATCGATGTTTCCATCTCCTTCTCCCTTCCTCTCTCTCTAAAATCAAGAAAGAAAGAGAGAAAGAGAGAGAGAAAGAGAGGGAGAAAGAGAGAGAAAGAAAGAAAGAAAGAAAGAAAGAAAGAAGGAAGGAAGGAAGGAAGGAAGGAAGGAAGGAAGGAAGGAAGGAAGGAAGGAAGGAAAGAGAAAGAAAGAATTTATTAAAATGGCGCCATGCCCGGAATCACAGGTAGCTCATGCTTAAAGACCTGGCTCCCTGGTGGCTTCCAGGGATGGATTCTATAGGGAAAAAAAATCATTAATTACTGTGACTAATGGAAATTGGGTTGTGGTCTCTACTGATTGGTTGTTGCTAGGGTAGGGGGTGATTGATCATTGCATCTGGTTCTGATGTCAGCCATGAATTTTCTATGTCATTTCACAAGAATTTTTTTTTGTAGGATTGTTCTGCTTTTCTGGGTCCTGAGCTAAAACACAACTGAGGCTAAGATACAATGTTTAACTCTGTTTCAGTAGTCGATAGACCCAGAGCCTTGTTCATAAGACTACTGGTTGTTGACCAGAACCTCATTGTCCTAAGGGCTTAATCATTAAGCAAGGGAGAGGGAGATGGGTGAGTCAGGGTGATAGGTGAGGACAGTTTGAGACAAAGGAAAAAAGATCAAAATAAAGAAAATAAATTTTCTACATGGTTATAGTAATTCACTAAAGTGGCTGAAACTGCCACATTAAATACTATCATCAGCTAAATAGAAAAAGGAGATATTGGGGGTGGGAGGAATCAGTTATGGGAGGTTACCAGGAAAAGCACAATAAATAAGAATAAGGTTGTTATAGGAATTTAAGTGGTTGCCTTAACTCTTATTGATAAAAATTTCTAGAGATTGAGTGATCCCCTTCTTTCTGGTGCAGCAGGGGCGATATCCTTACAGATGGAGATTTCCCTTACAAATATAAATGTATTTTACAAATGGTATCTCTTACAGGCATACCTTGGAGATACAGTGGGTTGGGTTCTATGGCAATAAAGAACGTCTTATATATTTTTTGTTTGTTGTTTCACAATGCATATAAAAGTTGTTTGCACTATACTGTAGTCTATTAAGTGTGCAATAGCATTAAGTCTAAAAAACAGTGTGCATGTCTGGTTAAAAAAGTACTTCAGTGCTAAAAAATGATAACCATTAGTCAGAGCCCTCAGTGAGTCATAATCCTTTTGCTAGTGGAAGGTCCTGCCTCAATGTTGATGGCTGCTAACTGATCAGGGCTGAAGATTGGGACGACTCAGGCAATTTCTTAAAATAAGATAACGATGAAGTTTGCCACACTGATTGACTATCCTTTCACAGATGAGTTCTCTGTAATATGTGATACTGTTTGATAGCATTCTACCCACAGTAGAACTTTTTTAAGAAATGGAGACAGTACTCTCAAACCATGCTACTGTTTTATCAACTAAGTTTATGTAATATTCTAAATCCTTTGTTGTCAATTCAACAATCTTCACAGCCTCTTCACCAGGAGTAGATTCCATCTAAAGAAACCACTTTCATTGCTCATCCAGAAGAAGCAATTCCTGAGACTGTAGTATCTCATTATCATGAGATTGCAGCAATTCAGTCTCATCTTCAGGCTCCACTTCTAATTCTAGTTCTCTTTCTGTGTCCACCACATCTGCAGTTACTTCCTCCACTGATGTCTTGAACCCCTCAGTGAAGTCATCCTTGAGGGTTAGAATCACCTTCTTCCAAACTATTGTTAATGTTGCTATTTTGACCTCTTCCCATGAATCATGAATACTCTCAATAACATCTTTAATGTAGAGTCCTTTCTGGAAGGTTTTTAATTCACTTTGCTCAGATCCATCAGAGGAATCACTACCTATGGCAGCTATAGCCTTGCAAAGGTTATTTATTTGTTTATTTATTTTAAATCCTCACCCAAGGACATTTTTCCATATTTTATTCAGATAGAGTAGGAGGGAGAGAGAAAGAGAAGCATCACCGTGAAAGAGACACATGGAGTGGTTGCCACCCACACGACCCAACCAGGGCCGGGGACAAACGGCAACCGAGGTACGTGCCCTTAACGGGAACCAAACCTGGGTCTCTCTGGACCGCAGGCCAACGCTCTAACTGCTGAGCCAAACCGGCCAGGGCACAAAGGTTATTTCTTAAATAATAATATTTGAATGTTGAAATTACTCCTTGATCCATGGGCTGCAGAATGGATGTGTTAGCAAACATGAAAACATTAATCTCATTGTACATCATTATCAGAGCTTTGGGTGACCAGGTGTATTGTGAATGATTAGTAATATTTTTAAATGAACCTTATTTTTCTGAGCACTAGGCCTCAACAGTGGGCTTAAAAAGTTCATTAAATCACGTTGTAAACAGATATGCTGTCTGTAACCCAGGCTTTGTTGTTTTATTGTAGAGCATAGGCAGAATAAATTTAGCATAATTCTTAAGGATCCTATGATTTTCAAAATGGTAAATGAGCACTGGCTTCAACTTAAAGTCACCAGCTGCATTAGCCCCTAACAAGAAAGTCAGCCTGTCCTTTGATGTTAGGCACTGACTTCTCTGTATCTATACAAGTCCTAGATGGCATCTTCTTCCAATATACGGCTGTCTCACCTACATGAAAATTTTTTGTAACCACCTTTATTAATTATTTTAGCTAGATCTTCTGGATAACTTGCTGCAGCCTCTACATTGCCACTTGCTGCTTCATCTAGCACATTTATGTTATGGAGACAGCTTCTTTCCTTAAACTTCATGAACCAACTTCTGCAGCTCCCTCGCCTCTCTCAGCCTTCACAGACTTGAGAGGTAGGGCCTTGCAGTGGATTAGGTTTTGGTTTAAGGAAATGCTGTGGCTGGTTTGATCTTCTATCCAGATCGCTAAAACTTTCTCCATATCAGCAGTAAGGCTGTTTTGCTTTTTTTTTTTTTTTTTTTTTATCATTTGTGTGTTCCCTGGAGTAGCACTCTTAATTTCCTTCAATAACTTTTCCTTTGCATTCACTATTTGGCTAACTGCTTGGCACAAGAGGCCCAGCTTTTGGCCCATCTCATCTTTAAACATGCCTTTCTCACTAAGCTTAATCATTTTTAGCTTTTCACCTCATAGGTGATTTTCTTATTTTATTTTTTTTATTAATTAATTTATTTTTGTTACAGATATTTCTCCTTTTTACCCCCTAAACACCCTCCTCCTGATCCCCACCCCCCCAGCATTGCTGTCTGTGTCCATTGGTTATGAATATAATTTCTTTGGTTTATCTCTTCCCTCTCTCCCCACCCCCTTCCTCTGAAGTTTGTCAGTCTGAACCCTATTCCATTCTATGTCTCTGGGTCTATTTTGTTCATCAGCTTATTTTGTTCATTATATTTCACAAATAAGTAAGATTGTGTGGTATTTTTCTTTCTCTGATTGGCTTATTTGGCTTAGCATAATACTCTCTAGATCCCTCCATGTTGTCTCAAAGGATAAGAGATCTTTCTTTTTAACAGCTGCATAATATTCCATTGTGTATATGTATCACTGCTTTTTTATCTACTCATCTATTGATGGACACTTGGGATGTTTCCAGATCTTAGCGATTGTAAATAGTGCTGCTATGAACATAGGGTTACATAGAGTCTTTCTGATTGGTATTTCTGGCATCTTAGGATGCATTTTTAGAAGTGGGATCATTGGGTCAAATGGCAGTTCAATTTTTAATATTTTGAGTAAATATCATATTGTTTTCCATAGTGGCTGCACCAGTCTGCATTCCCACCAGCAGTGTACTAGAGTCCCCTTTTCTCCACACCCTCGCCAACACTTGTTGTTTGATGATTTGTTGATGGCGGCCATTCTGGCAGGTGTGAGGTGATACCTCATAGTTATTTTAATTTGCATCTCTCTGATGGTTACTGACGTTGAGTATTTCTTCATATGTCTCTTGGCCATTTGTATGTCCTGTTTGGAGGTGTCTATTTAGGTCCTCTGTCTGTGTTTTTTTTTTTTTTTTGGTACGTTGCCCTAGCAGGAACCAAACCTGGGACTCTTTGGTCTGCAGGCCAATGCTCCAACCACTGAGCCAAACCAGCCAGGGCCCTCTGTCCATTTTTTTTATTGGGTTCTTTGTCTTCCTTTTGTTGCGCTGTATGAGCACTCTATATATTTTGGAAATTAACCTCTTATCTGATGTATCATTGGCAATTATGTTCTCCCATATAGTGAGTTCCCTTTCCATCTTGATGATTGTTCCTTTTGCTATACAGAAGCATTTTAGTTTGATATAGTCCCGTGTATTAATTTTTTCCTTATTTCTCTTGCCTTAAGCATTGTGTCAGTGAAAATTCTGCTGCATGTAATGTCTGAAATCTTGTTGCCTATATATTCTTCTAGGATTTTTATGGATTCATGAGTCGCATTTAAGTCTTTTATCCATTTTGAATTTCATTTTTAGCTTTTGATTTAAAGTGAGAGACCTATGACTCTTCCTTTCATTTAAACACTTAGGGGTCATTCTAGGGTTATTAATTGGCCTGATTTTAATATTGTTGTGTCTCAGAGGTAGGGAGGCCTGAAGAAATGGAGAGAGATAAGGTATTGGCCAGTCAGTGGAGCAGTCAGAACACATACATTTATCGACTAAGTTTTGCCATCTTGCATGGGTATGGTTTGTGGTTCTCCAAAACAATTAGAATAGTAACAACAAAGATCACTGATCACAGATCACCATAACAAATAAAATAATAATGAAAGAGTTTGAAATATTGTGAGAATTACTATAATGTGATTTAGAGACAGGAATTGAGTAGATGCTGTTGGAAAACTGGCACTGATAGACTTGCTCTACACCAGATTGCCACAAATCTTCAGTTTGTAAAAAATGCACAATATCTGCAAAGCACAAATAAAGTGAAATGCAATAAATGAGGTACACCCATACTTGGTGTTTCACAGCTTCTCCCATACCTACTATTTCTTGAAAATAACCAGCCTAAACTAACCCTTATGCCAAAGAGAAATTTGGTGGTGGCTGATCGGCTCTCCTATACCCCATTAGATTCAGTCTGTCCAGTAAGTGATCTCAGTAAATACATCAGTAAAATAGTCTGAATTACTGGCCATAGATATTTCTGTTTATTTACTCAAATTGAAAATCACTCTAAATCTAGTTTTAGGTAAGAATCTTGGAGTAAAGTTCAAAGCTTCTTGGTTTTCTCCCTTGTTCCCTTACTCTTCCTATGTGATTGACAACTGGTTCCATGACTGTTACTGTGAAGTTGAAGTCTCGCTTTCATTGTATCTCATCAGTCTTTGGAAGGCAGGATGGGTGTAAATGTCCCAAGGCCCAGAAAGTTTTAGGGTGGTTATTGTTTCTCAAGAACCCCTTGGCCAAGTTACAAAGCTATCCTTGTAATCAACTAGATTTCTTCCTCGAGATTATCTCTGAGAAGAAGTGGCTAAATTAGGATGCTAGCCAAGCAATCACAGGGCACATCCTTCGGTCTTCCACAGTATGAATTCATAGTGGCTCTCTGAAAAAGAGAGAGTGTTGGCTTTGATATCTAATCAACATATACAGTATTTTGATTAAATATTGGCCAAGTGTAAGACATTATTAGGCCATGAGAGGGATATAGACATGTAAGAAGACAAACTCAGTGTGGTTGAGGAGACAAGAGATAAAGCTACAGAGCTACCTGTATAACAACTCGTGTGCTGAATGCCTAGTGAGTGGTACAGGCTACTGATTTTCCAGTTCAGTCAATGTAAACTATGGAGGGCTGAAAAGATTCTTAATGACAATTTTTTGTCATAATTTAATCCATGAAGCATAAATACAATCCAGATTGCAGGAGGAGGGAGGTGCTGAGCATTTTGAGGAGGATGGAAATGGGGCAATGGAAAGCAATGCTGTGGGCAACAATGTACTAGGTATGTCTTTGTGGGTGGGGAGCTGGGGGTATGGGGTTAGGGGGTTTGGGGGGTTGGTGGGGATGCAGGCTGGGCTCAGGAATTTTGGAGCTTCTTTTTGACAGTTTCTCTAGAAGTACCCAAACTGGGGTGCTCTGTCATGAATGTTGACTTAAGACCTCTCAATAGGCAGTTATAAACTTCAGTTTGAGGTATTTTGTTCTGGGTCTGCTCTGAGTGAGAGGGCTTGAGTCATCTGGGAAATCACCCAGCAGAAGCAGGGATCTTACCCCTTTCTGTTCCCCATTAATGCAGTTGCTCTCACATAGATTAAAGGTTATTTCACAAATTAAGCTGTTCAGCATTTTTTAATCAAATCCTAAATATGGCACCCTTCATATCAAGGTAATTGTGTATTTGCATGTACATTCTGGAAGAATATACTTATTTGGACATAATTCCAACTATAGTTTTTAAAAAGTAGGTAGAAATCTGGAAAAAATGATAAACAGAATTAATTAGATGAGATATTTATCCTTGGCTTAAATTAGAAAAATTACTAAGAGAAGCTATGAAAATCTCAATTAAAACAACCAGCTTGATTTTATTTTTCACGCTTAAGAGGAAGAGAAAATGCATAAGTAAAATAAATATATATTTGGGGATGATACCATCTTGGCATTTTTAGGCATTCTTTTCTAAATATATTCTTTATCTGAGCTGTCTTGCAATACTTTTAATATAATTAAAAGTACATAATGAGTGCCAGACTTGTCAATTTCAACAACAAAGTGCTGAAATTTGCAGTGAAACGGAGAGATCCATCTCCCACACATTGTAATGAATAGGTTCATAAAAGGAAAATAGTTTAATTACATTTTAGTTCATGGATTGTTAATAGGCTGGAGTATCTAAATTGAATAATGTGATTCTGGTAATAATTATGTGTAAATGAACTTGTTTAAATGATATTTTACAGCTTCTTTATAAAATTACAGCTAGAGGCAATCCAGTGATAGACAGACAAAGGCCATGCAAAAATTATCATAAACTATTAGCTTGTTTGCAAAGGGTTTTATGTTAATCTTTTAGTACTTAAAGCAATCTGCAATTAACATATCATGGGGAGCTGCCTCCCAGCGAAGGCATGCAAATTGAAGTGCTTAGATAAAAAGCCATTCATGTTGGGGGGGAGAAAAGAAAGGAAAAAAGGAAGAAAAAGAAAAAAAAAATCAAAGAAAGGGTGGCAAAGTACTCAGAGGGTGATGGTTTTATATTTGAGATTAAGGAGGTGTAATGATGGTGTTATCTAACTATGGCTGTAATTAAAGCTTTTCTCCTACAGACATGACAATAGATACCACATTGATTTCTGTGTTTTAATTGTGAAAGTCATTTTATTTCAGGGCAGAAGATATGAATAGCCTGAATCAAAGGGCTAGAAGATTGCTTTGTTGACGGTACTTGTTCAACAGCTGCCTAGCTGCTTAATACACAAGTGTGGAGAATGCAGAGAGACTGGGAGGTGCTGGGTATTGTAATTCTCCTGCTGCTTTCCTTTCCTTTTATGAAAAAGGCCAGGATCTGGGTAGGATTGTAAACAAACAGCCTTTTCATACCTCACTGATGTTTTTCCTCCCCAACTTTGCAGAACAAAAGAAGTCATAAGGGGCCTTGAACTAACTTTACTACTACTTCTTTTAAACTACAGAAGTTTATGCAAAGCAATAAAACCATCCTTGCTAGGGGAGATAGCACCCCTCTAATGGAGAACAAAGTCTCTAAGTGGCTTCTGTAGTTATTATCACAAAAAGCCTCATGACAGGAACAGTTTGTGGGGAGAGATTGGATTATTTACACTAAGGTCATATCCACAAAATCTCACAGGCAGTTAGTTTGAGATTAGGACTTTCTTATCAGTTTCTATATACAAACTGCAGGCGGGAAATTAAGTGAGGGGTAAAACGTATACAATCCCAGAGCAAAGAATTCTATAGGAAATTCTAGTAAAGTGAACTCAGTGTAGACTTTTTCAAAGTATCACATTCTTGGATATTTCTTCTATGACAATTTAGAATAGAGGCAAAAACCAATGATGTCTGGTTATTTCCATTATTCTATTGATGTATCTCTTCTTGGTTTCTTGAAATATTGAAGGCCATATTCCAAAGAATTGAGTCATAGTAGAACTGGTTTGGGGAAAGTTTGTCCCCTTTAAATGATATGGTTTAAAATAACCAGATACTAAGATGTTACAAACCTAAATAACATCAATAAGCTTTTGCAGAGTGATGCACCAACCACTTAAAAAAGACTATTACACCCTGGCTGGTGTGGCTCAGTTGGTTGAGTGTCAACCCAGGCACCGAAAAGTCATGGGTTCGATTCCTATCAGGGTACATGCCTGGGTTTCAGGCTTGATCCCCAATGTGGGGCCTGCAGGAGGCAGCAGATTGATGTTTCTTTCTCCCTCTCTCTTCCTCTCTCTCTGAAACCAATAAAACCATGTTTGTTTGTTTGTTTGTTTAAAATGTATTACTAATCTCTCACAACAACCCCCAGAGAAGCTGATGGAATGGTCTCCACTTTAAAAAAAGAAACTGCCTGGCCGGTGTGGCTCAGTGGTTGAGCGTCGATCCATGTACCAAGAGGTCACCAGTTCGATTCCTGGTCAGGGCACATGCCAAAGTTGTGAGCCTGATCCCTAGTTGGGGGCATGGAGTAGGTGGCCAATCAGTGTTCCGTCTCTTTGATGTTTCTATCTCTCCCTCGCCCTTCCTCTCTCTAACATCAATAAAGAAAAGAAATTTATTAAATGCACAAAATCAAATATATAGGATTAAAAAGAAAACTAAGTATATTGAAATACTATATTCAAAATATCTAAAAATCAAATCCATGACTTAGTAATTCATAGGATTCTTTATTAACACAAATAAGGTCTGCAAGCAAGTCTAACATTTACTGTAATTTCAAAGTAGTGATGAACTTGAATAGCATTTTGGATTTCTGCAATCAGGTGACATGTCAATATTGGTGATTTTTATCGAAGGTATTTTGTTGTCTACATTTATAATCAAAGAAAATGTTAAATTTTCCTTACAAGTTAGTAGAAATAACTGCCCTGGCTGGTGTGGTTGGATGTCATCCCATGCACCAGAAGTTTGCTGGTTTGATTCCCGGTCAAGGGCACATACCCTGGTTGCCTGTTCAATCCCTGATAGGGGGTATGCAAGAGGCAGCAGATGTTTCTCTCCCCTCTCTCTAAAAATCAATAAACTGTTCTTTTAAAAAAATATATCCTTATACATGATATAAATCATATATAAAACACACAAATATATATATATATATATATATATATAAATAAATAAATAATGTCTTTCCTGTCCAAGTTCATAGACCCCAGAATTCTATAGGTGTGAAAGATTCAGGTTAAGGACACTTTTGACTTTTTACCGGAGAAAACAGCCTAGAGAAAGGGCATCAAAGATCCAAGGTTATCAATAACCAGAGATAAGAACTGATTCCATTTAGAGAACTTAAGGGAAACTTCAAATAGTGTTTGTTGACTCCCCCCTTTCCTATGACTTTGGTAGCTTTTGCTGACACGTTAAAGGGGCTGCGCCTTTCTTTGTCTTTGCAACACTGCCTTGTTCACAGTAGGAGCACCAGGCAGCTGCCCAGCCCTCAGTCTTCTGCTGGCCCGAGGAGTGCCTGCCTGCCTCGTGGGCAGGGACAGTCGAGGAGTGCCGGCCTGTCTAGTGGGCAGGGACAGTCGCAGGGACTCCAGGGGAGATGGCCTTGATGCCAACTAAGGATTTTTTTAAAAAAACTTTCTGTTTAGGGGAGCAAGAATGCAGATTTATTATACATCTGTTTTTATGAGTTCAGGCTGTTATGACAAGGATGCTAGATTGGGTGATTTAAAGGACAGACATTTACTTTTCCCAGTTCCGGAGACTGGAAGTCCGAGGTCAGGATGCCATGGTCAGTGTCCGGCGAAGCCCTTCTTCCTGGTTTCCTCCCATGGCGGAGAGACAGAAACAAGCTCTGGGGTCTCTGCTCATAGGAGCACTCACCTCTCTCTTAGGGCTCCAGCCCCATGACCCGCTCACCTCCCCAAGGCTCCACCCCCTAATCCTGAAGACTAGGCTTCAGCATGTAAATTTGAGAGGGACACACGTTCGTTCCTAGCAACATCTGCGTGTGATCTTTGCGTGTCCTTTCGGAGTCCACACTTAGAGAGGAGTGTCGTTAACAGTCTCCCCCTCTCTAGAGAGGAAGACAGGCTCCTGGCGGGCCGGCAGCCAAGCTGGCATCAATCCATGTGCATCCTCACAGCCTGGTGAGGCAGGCACTTTGGTTCTCATTCTACTTATTAGGAAACTGAAGTTCAAGGACATCTAGCAAGATGAACAGCTCACTATTTATTAAGAGCCAGAGCCAGGAATTGAACTCGTTCTCTTGCTTCTAACGCCCAGTTTTTCCTCAGATCCTGCAGTGTGTACATTGACAGGATGAGCAGCTCCAGCCCTCCCCAACCAGTGCCTTTTAAACAGGTGTTTATGGCAAACCTGTTGTGCATAGAATGCTGCCCCATGTAGTCACAGAAGAGGGATGGGTAGAGAGGAATATAAAGGACACCTTGTCCCTGAGCTTACTTTCCTAACAATCCTAATGGACAAATAGAGCTAGCACAAAGGAAACACAGAGAATATTCCATCACAAGCATGTATGATACAAACAATATAATAATGGTAGTCATCATGATGATGGTAGTTGTTAACATTTATTGAAGGGATGCTATGGTAGGCATTTTCCGTAAGTTATTTCATTTGATCACACATCCCAACAAGAAGAATGTGATCAAATGGCTACTGTCCCTACACTCGGCAGAAAGGACCCTGCCATGAGCCCCACGTATCACAAACACAGAAACACAGAGATACATATTTTCATTATTGATTTTGTAATAATATTTGTGGTTGTCTTGATCATGAAGTTAGCAAACAGGTATTATGGGAGGGGAGGGGTAAACTCAACCAGTGGTATCAAGTCATCATAGGCCCTGGGAGGCAAGTTTTTCTCCCTTGTATGTCTTTGCTGACACAGAATTTTTAGTTAAGTCTAGACAGTTCTCAAAATGATACACCTTGGGCAGAGGAACTGTAGTAAATATCCTCCTAGATAATGACTTTGGGCGAATTGGGGTGGCCAGCTTTCAATAACAGCAGCCGCTTACTTGGGTTTCAGGGGAGAGGCTATGATTTTTTTCTCCTTCATCCTGATCCCAGCCCAGACTTCATGTCATTGTGTTCAGTATATTTTAGTAAACTTCTCTAAATGATAAGGACCATTTTCCCCTTAAACCCAATCACCACATCATTATATCAACTAAAAAATTAACAATAATCCCATCATATTCTTTTTAATACCCCATCTATATTCTAATTTTCCCAATGGTCTCAAAAATACTTTTGCATTGAGTTTGAGTCAGGATCCAAACAACATCCATACATTTCATTTTGTTGTTACATGTCTTGATCTCTTTTATTTTTCTAATCCCCCCACCCCCATCTCCTCACTGTCTTTCTGTTTCCATGCACTGAGGTGTGTTTTCTAAAGAATGGAATCGTGTGTCTTGAGGATGAGCTGCATGCTGGTCTTGGCCGGTGGCTCCTCACCATGTCACTGAACCTGTTCTTCTCTCCCATGGTCTTCCTTTAACTTCCTTTTGAGTGTACATCAAGGGGTTGCTTAGATTCAAGTGCATGTGATGCTTTTCACTTCCTATTGCATCACATCGCTAGACTCACAATTAATTCTGAGTGGGAGCTTGACGGTGTCCATCTGATTCTTCCATGGTAATTTCCCAACCAACCTCTCACCTAATGTTTGAGCATGTATTTCTGTTGTTTTATTTTTAGAGAGGGTGGAAGAGAGGGAGAGAGGGATGGAGAGAAAGAGAGAGAGCGAAAGATTGGTTGCCTCCCATAATGCCCCAACCAGGGCTGGGAATCGAATTCACAACCCTTCAGTGCACGGGCCGACTCTCTAACACTGGCCAGGGCTGAGCATGTTGATGGTGACCTAGGTCCCTCATTTCATTGTAAGTTGCAGAACAATACTTTTCTAATACAGAACTTTCCTCTGTATAGCAATAGTTTTAAAACTTTTTTCTAGCAGAAAACTTGGTTTACACATCTTTTTATTATTGTTGACACTATTACAGATGTCCCCCATTTGTCCCCCCCATCCGCCTCCACCCGTCCCCCAACCCCTTCCCACCACCTTCACCACATTGTAGTCTGTGTCCATGTGCTATGCATATATGCATATATGTTTTTTGACTAATCTCTTCCAGTACTCCCACCCACACCATCCCCTCTGAGACCTGTCCTCTGTTCCACGCCCTTAAGTGAGAACTGCACATATGAAACACACGGAGTGGTGCCAGCTGCAGGAGGCGCAGCCCTGCTCTGACTGGTTTCCCCTCACCCCTGCACATGCGGCGGACGAGCCTGTGGCCTCAGGCAGCACAACTGGGGACAGCCTGGTGAGCTACACTGCCACGGCCCTTCCCTTGTAGGGCTTGTAGCGTGTCAGGGAGCCACGTGTTTGCCGTCGGTTTCAGAGAGGCTTGCTGCTCACCAGCTCTGCGCCTCTGGGGTGTTGGTCTCAGGCGTGTTTTCTCAGCTGTAAAGTGGGCGCCGCAGTACTAACTTTATAAGATAGCTGTGAAGATTCAGCGTGCTCA
Organism: Molossus molossus; assembly: GCF_014108415.1. Classification (NCBI taxonomy): domain Eukaryota; kingdom Metazoa; phylum Chordata; class Mammalia; order Chiroptera; family Molossidae; genus Molossus; species Molossus molossus. The sequence continues at coordinate 57,118,387 of NW_023425352.1, forward strand.
TGCCGATAAAATGCTTTTGCCGTGTAACAATCCTTTAAAATCTTTGTTTGATTATTCTTCTGTGATCAATCATTATGTTCAATTTGTGGGGTTGCCACAACAAAGTACCATAGAGTGAGTGGACCGAAACAACAGAAATTAGTTCTAGAGACTAGAAGTTCAAATCAAGGTGTCCACAGAGCATATCCCCTCTAAGACTCTGGGTAGAACCCTTCTTTGCCTCTTTCTAGCTTTTGGTGGTGGCCAGAAATCCTTGTATTACTTCACTGTACATGCATCATGCCAATCTCTTCTTTGGTCACCACAGGACCATCTCTTCCTGGGTGGCATTCTCTCTGTGTTTTCACATCTTCTTCTAAGGACACCAGTCATTTGGGTTAAGGGCCCACTTCGTCTTAACTAATTACATCTGTAACAACCCCGTTTCTGAATGAGCTCCCATTCTGAGTTACTGGGTTTAGGACTTCAACTTATCTTTTGGAGGGATACAATTATGTAACCATTCAGTACCACATTTTGCCTCTTAACATGCACAAGGGTTTCTTCTACTTTACTGTTTGATATGGCAGAGTGTACATTTCTTGCATTTCACTGTTTTTCTACTGGTTTTCTTGAAGATATGTGATGCTATGCAGGGTCAAGTAAGAATAAGATGAGCAATTCTTCCAAATTTAGACCCAGAGAGGAAAAGTGATTAAGTTCTCCACCTCTGCACACTGGGTGGGAACAAAACCAACAGCCAGAACGTCTGTTGTAAACAACAGCAAAGAAACAGCCTCAGCGAGCCAGCCCATCCCATACCGCCAGCGCCCTGGCAGGCGCCCAGTGGCACTGCCTTTCGGATCCGGGCAGGCCTTGGAGAACTGTCTGTTTATCAGTTCTTAATTGAGTCAATGTTTACTCGTGATTGCGAGCAGATGATTAATTTATTGTAGAGTTTGAGGAGGCAGATAGTGAGGAGATCATTAAAAAGAGAGATTGTAATAGAGTTCTCTGCATTTGAGGGTTGATAATAAAGGTTGACTGATATAATTAGATGGGCTTAGTAACAAACACTATCCCGTTGTGTCTGAATCTTGTTTGAAGGTATTGGCCTCTTGTCTTAAACTTATTAGGGGCTGGCTATAGGGTAAGTGGACTGAGGGCTCTTTCACTCCTGTGAAAGGAGGGTTGAACTTCACAAAGGCGTTGACTGTTTCGATGTTAGAGGCAAAGACAAGGCATCTTTCCAGGGCCATTTTCCCTCTTGGTTTTGAGAAGAATAGCAGGACTGAGGGAGCTTGAATGTCAACCCTGTCCCCGGCTTTCTGGATAACTGGGCGTTTGAAGGGCCGTGGTCTCTCTATTATGTGGCTGTGGCTACTCTGGAATTGTTACCTTGGCTGCCAAAGCCATTTCTGAGAAAACAGATGAAAGAAAAATCAGCAAATGACATGACGTGTGGTGAGAAAATGAGTAAGACAGGCATGAGCTTAAAACCTGTAGAGTCGAGCGGGGGTCTTCCGAAGAGAGACATCATCATCCTAACCCAAGACATCTATGAATGGGAGCTTATTTGGAAAAAGGGTCTTTGCAGATGTAATTAAGGAGCTTGAGATGGGATCATCTTGGATATCTGGGTGGGCCCTAAATCCAGTGACAAGTGTCCTTATCAGAAACAGCCAGAGGAGAGAGAGGTGGAGAGAAGTCCAGGTGCAGACCAAGGCAGAGATTGGAATTGGGCAGCTCCAAGCCAAGGGATTCCTGGAGCCCCCAAAGCTGGAAAGTGCAGGAAGGCGTCTCCTCCAGAGGCCCAGGAGGGAACAGAGAGAGCCCTCAGCACTTCGATTGTAGCTCAGCCTCCAGGACTGTGAGAGGATAACTTTCTGTTGCTTTAAGCCACAAAGGTTATGGTAATTTGGTATAACAGTCCTAGAAAACTGATACTTCAGCTATACAATAAAATTTTTATATGATTTTGGCAAGTTTGTCCATCTTTCTAAGCCTCAGTTTTCTCGTTTATAAGCTTTTGGTTATTATGTTCATCTCTCAGCACTGTGAGGACCAAACGCGACGGGCCATGAGGACTCACCCCACCCGGTGCCTGGTACGTAGCATTCAATACGTATCAGATTCCTTTTAGGCCGTGTCCCACCCCTTTCCATGCAGGACATTTCAACTTGAAATGTCTTTCATCTTCTCCTCAATGTTTATGAAACCGAGAGCCCTCCCCTGAAGAATTTTCTGTTCTTCAGGAGTTGTTCTTCTGACTGGCAGATTAGAAGAGAGGGCAGGGCACAGCTGGTATTTTAGGGCAGTTGGGTGAGAGCCATGTAAATATTAAAAATTTAGTTCATTGAACAGCCCTGTAGTAAAGCAGCCGAAGTCCACGCTGGAGTCAGTGTGTGTGTCCAGCTGGGGCCTGTCTCCTTCACGTGAGGAGGGTTCAGGGACATTCTCAGTCCTGGGGAACAGACAGCAGACAGGAGGTGCGTGTAATACGCTGTGCTGCAGAAAGAAGCTGACGGGGACGGCTTCTTTCCTGATTTTAGACCTCGAGTGTCATGACTGATCACATCCCACCCAGTGCAGGCGGCGGCACTCAGTGTTGGAATTCAGAGCATGGATGATTTCAGTCAGTGATCTCAGAGACACGTGTTCTCCTGAGGCACCAGACAGATGAGGAATTTAGAAGTGCACAGGTCTAGATTTCACTCTGTCCTTGATTAGTACATGGTCATGGGCCAGACATCTACTCTCTCTGTGGCTTCATCTTGCCACTGAGGTCATTGGAGCACCTCATCTCAGCATGGACCTTCTGTGGTCCCATGAAAACGTGGAGTGATCTCCATGAGATCAGGCCAGTAGGTCCATCTAGCCCACATCTTTTGTCTGGCATGCTTGCTGAGGACAGCAGAATTGTAGGAAGGCAACAGGAAAGAAACCTCTAGAAGAAATACAGGTGTTCCCTTGTACATGTTATCCAGAGCGTCAACAGTTATCAAGGGAGACTTCCTGAAGACCCTGAGATCCCCACTCCCTGCTTCTCTTGAGCCGCCTATGTTGGGACAGTTTTCCGTCTCTAAATGGCGTTGGGAATCCATCGCCTGGGTGCTAAGCAGGCAGGAGGTACCTAGGGGCGACTCTGTTATGATGTCCATGGTATTTGCTTTGGGGATATTGGGTTGCCTTCCTTTGCTTTTTCTGATAGAAACCGATTTCCTCATGCTTGTCCATCTCTCCTGGTACTGATCTAATCAATTAATTAGTAATGAGAGGGAGGGAAATGGAAGACAATGAGCATTTACTGAATGTCCATGATGAGCCCCTCACTGTGAAGGCTCTGTCCTCACAGCCCTCATATGAGGTGACCCCTTCACCCCCATTCCATACTTTATAAACCAAGGGGATGCTTGGTAGTTTGGCCAAGTCACTAATTATTAAAAGCCAGAAATTGAACACATCTCTTTGAATCCTGCTCTCTCTTCATCACAGCATCCTACCCTTACACTGCAGCAGTATGTCCCACCAGCCGACCCTCTGTCTGGATGTGTCTAATATAAAAGGCCCCTGGCTAGTAGGGACTGGCAGTGGGGAGGGTGTAACTGGAATAGGGAGAAATATGTATCATCTTTGCTCTTGAAATATGTATCATCTTTGCTCTTGAACTTATTCTCTAATTAGACAAATAAAGCTAACAAAAGGAATACCTATTACAAGTTAACAATTTTATTTTATTTACAATATAATAATCAGAGACATTATAATAATGGCTAACAGTTATTGCATAGTTACTATATGCCACATATTAAAGACTCTACAAGTATTTTCTCATTTGATCTTCACCATGACCCAGTGTCAAGTTTTCACAGATGAAGAAGCCGAGGCATAGACAGGTTCAGAAACTTGACCCAAGCCCCCAGGTTTTGGATCTCCAATGATGGAGCCAGGATTCAAGCCCACGTTGTGTGGCTCCCATACACACTGCTAATATTATTTTTTACCAAATGTGAGGCCTACTTAAGACTCAGTTGTAGGAGAGATGAGTTTGGTATGAAGTGATCCTGGTGGGCGGCATAGAGGAAGTGGAACTCAGAAGGCTAATTTGGAAATAATGTTATTCATACAAAAGAACACTTTTCTAATGGTGCAGTTTCCTACCGGCATGGAGTAGGACCTTGCAATAGTTACAGGATTTTTGTTTTTTTTTTCAAATCCTCTAATCTCATATTGCATAGCAAACAAACTGTTTTCTTTTGAATTCTAACCTCCTGAGAATTCCCTCTGAAATGAAGGGGCTGTTAGAAATTAGATATTTTTGGAACATGTCTTCCCTGGGGAAGCAGTACTTGGAACCAGGGGCCCAGGGAAAGTCTCGCTAACCACTGCTGACTGCGGGAGGGCGATAGGATCTGAGAGTGTCAGGTCCTGCAGGCTTTCCAGAAGCACAGATAGGAGTGAGTGCTGCAGAATTATGGCCCCAGATCAGTCCGAAAGGCATTGCTTATATAAAAGCAAGAGCCTTGTCAATTGCAATCTCCCTTTAGGGGGTGTGTGAGATTGAAACAAGATGGTTTGAAGGAAGAGGCCCGCAGTTGCACTCTGCTCTTCGCATTGCAAACAAGCACTCCTTGTCCTGAAAATCAGGGAGACTTGATAACTCCATGGCAAGGATGGGTACAGCCGAGGCATGGGGTGGGGGATGAGGCGGAGGTCAGAGTGATTGAGTCAGCAAACTGGCAGAGCTGAGAGAGGTCTTGGAGAAGACCAAGTCATAGAGTGCAGTCAGATCGAGTGCCAAGCTGTTTTAGGGAAGACAGTGAATGTCATGCCATGAACAGGGTGTCTGCGCTCCTGGTTCCCACATTCCTCATGTTGAGCTGTTTACACCAGCCGGCTCTCCTCCTTCAACTCATCATCTAGTCTTCTCTCTCACACTCTCACTCTTGCCCCAACTATCCCAGAGTAGTTCAACTTCCTGATTTTGCAAGTCAGGAGACAGTGCCTTGGAGAGAAGAGATTTACCCAAAGTGACTTAAACAAACAGTTGGTGCCAGTGTTAGAATACTAAACCACAATTTCTGACTCCTAACTTGCTGCTTCCCACAGTACTCTACTGAGAGCAGGGTTTCTCTTTCTTTAAGGCACAGAAAAAAGGAAGGGAATCTTGGGACTTCTCCTCTGAACTTGGGTTTGAATTTGGGACAACATCCTTAACCTTGGATGAGATGTTTGGCTGTCAACCATGAAGCCTTTCTGGTCCAGGCTCAGTTGAAGGGGTTTGAGGGAGCTGGTTCAGAGCGCAGGGCTTCTGTGACAACCATAAACATTTGCTGTTTGGAGAGTAAATATATAGCCCTTGGAATTGTTCAGGTGTGCATTGAGCTGGAATACTCCGGCTAGGAAAACACTTGCTAGGGAATCCATTCAGACCCGTTCACAAACCTTCTCTGCTCTCTATCTGTCACGGGGCTAATCCTTGTCACCGTTTTCCAGGCTCCCTGTTCACTGGGTCCAGCCAGGGTCAGCCAGTGGAAGGGTGTGGCTCCACGCAGTCCTGTCGCCATTCCTGAACGAATGGGGAAACACACCTGGTGAGGTGTGCCAGAGAAGCCAGGCCTCTCGCCTGGAAAACACGTGGCTCAGAGCTTCACGGACATAGATGTACCCAGTAGTCCAGGGCGGTGGTTCCCACCCAGCTCTGTGCTCACCCCCAGGAGTCCTTTATTTATGGGCGGGAACATTCTTGATTTTGACATCAAGGATGGGAATGTCATACTGGCATCTGGTGGGGATAGGCTGGGACTTCTGCAGAACATCCCACCATGCACAGAACAACTCCCACAACAAAGAATGATCTGGTCCAAAATAGAAATAGTGTCAAGTTTGAGATACCCTGGACATTGCTGATTTCATGTCAGTTTTTCAGCCAACCTTGATATCTCTAGGCAGTACTGTACCCTGCCCTATCCCCATCTCTTCAGGCCAAATTTCCTCTTCAGAGTCCTCAGAATGTCTCTGTATCCCCTAAGCAGTGCCTCTTTGGGTTTGGCCGGAGGAGATTGTTTTCTGATTTTAAAATACCTTCGCCCTGGCCAGTTTGGCTCAGCAGTTAGAGTGTTGACCCGAGTTTCAGGTTTGATTCCATCAAGGGCATGTACTTTGGTTGCAGGTTCAATCCCCAGCCCAATCGAGGGCCGTGCAGAAGGTGACCAATAGATGCGTCTTCCTAACATTGATGTTTTTTCTCTTTCTCTTCCCCTTCCTTTCTCCCACTCTAAAAAAAAAAAAAATCAATGGAAAAATATCCTCAGATGAGGATAAAAAACAAATAAATAAAATGCCTTCCCGGCCCTTCTTCTTATACTTCCATTGCAGAGGGATAGACTGAATTCCTGGGGGAAGAACATGAAGCAGTGTGGAAGGTCAGACCTAAACAGGGCCAAATTGGTAGAAAAGTAAGGGTTTGGTTTAGTTTTTGCTTATGGATGAGAAAGACAGCTGTCACCTCTCTAAATCCCAGGGAGTTCCATTTTCTAGAGTTATCCGGGAAGAGGAACATCTCTGCCACGTCTGCCCCAGCTGAAGACCTTGCACAGAGAGTGAGCATGTGCAGATGGGGCTGTAACTTTTAATATGACATCGGCCATAATTTATCATGTCATACCACCCACTCACAGGCCCATCACATGAAATACTAAATGCCTTTCTTATCAACACTTGATGGGAAAGTGCTGTTCTGGCCTCTTCCTCTAAGGGAAACAGTAATCCCACCATGTTCCTTGCAGCCTAGAGCCCTGTACACGAGATCGGATTCGTTCTGCTCCCCCCAGATTTATAGGCATTCATGAGGAAGCACATCCTGTTTGATATTTATGGGGGCAGTGGAGTGCAAGAGAATTATTTAGTCAGTTTCTTTTTCTTGAAATTTGTTCAAGTTGTTTTATGACTTAAAAAACTCATGCATTACTCCCATTCTTATGAGCAGTTTTTCTTTTCTATTTTGATTTTCTCCACTGACTCTTTTTGGCTGAACCATGGAACAATTATTAGAAGTCTTTGGGCAATGGTTGGTGCCTCCATAAAGTGGGTATACTCATAAAATATTGGCCCCAGAAAGCAAGGGCTCCACTTGCCTGGGGCTAAGTCCAGGTGTTCACGTCTTGTTAAATGAAAGACCCAATTTTTCCTGGTGGTGCCAAGACTGGGTCTTTATTTCCCTGTTGTTGGCATCTAGCAGACTTTCTGCAGGACTCTGAGGGCACCGCAGCCAAGGCCTGGCAGGGGAGAGGGGCTGGAGGGGACATCTGCTCTTATGACATTAGAACTGTATGGCCCTCAGTGCTGGACTGGAGCCCGAGCGCCAAGCGGAAGCGGTCGCTCGCATTCACAAGAGGGAGATCATTGGAAGGAAAAGCCTCAGGTCTTGAAAGTTGTAAGAAATGGAAGTATCCTTTCTTTTTAAATATTTGCTTGGTTTTGATCATTCAGTACTTCTTTTTTTTTTTTTAAATCCTCACTTGAGGATATTTTTCTATTTATCTTCAGGTAGAGAGAGGGAGAGAAAGGAAGAGAGAGAAAAACATCAATGTGAGAGGGGCACATCGACTGGTTGCCTCCTGCACGACCCTGACCAGGGTTGGGGATGAACTGCAACCGAGGTACGTTCCCTTGGCTGGAATTGAACCCAGAACTCATTGGTTTGAGGGCTGACGCTCTACCGCTGAGCCAAGCCAGCCAGGGCGACCATTCAGTAATTTTAATTGGTCACAATACTGCATTCCTAGGTGGGATCAACTAAAATGCTCAGAGAACAGGTTAATTTGATTTCCTGGTTAACTTAGGGAAAACCATAGCTTCTTCTTGTTTCCACTCAAATATGAGTTCTGTGACCAGGGTTCTTCTTGCTGACATCACTCTGACGGGGCAGGGAGGTGACTGTGTGCAGACACACCGATCCCCAAATACACCCTCACTTTTCATGAAGCATGCCTTAAAGATGACTGTTGAAAAATTCATTATGTTGACCCTTTACAATTGCATCCCTATTAACTGAAGCTTTACTTATTTACTTATTTAAGCGGATGCAGTGTCACATAGTCTGACCCACTGTAAGTAAATGGTAGTCAGTCAATGGTGGTTATTATATGAATGTCTTTTTTTAAACAATGATTTCTATAAAATATTATGGTACATTTCTAGGCTGACCTTGCAGTCCCATGCAAACAAAACTTTGTTAAACCCGAATGTGAATGGAAAGGAGTATCGGTTTCTCATCATGAGTAGCGTTCAAATCTCGTCTTTGGAAGATTTAAACGTAAGTTCGCAGAAGTAGGACAGAGGTCACATCTTCCCCTGTCGGACATCCTTTCTGATGAATAAGTATTAAAAGTGCTTTGAATTTGGTTTCCCCCGAGATGAGGATTTATTTTTTCCATACGGTCTGTCTTTGCACCTGAAGGGGCACCGAGGGCGAAAACAGAGGCCTGTTTCCTGTTCCCCGCTGCAGCCCTCGGAAGGTTGCCCAACCCGAGCAACAGGTCTGGGATTTATGCCTGGGACCCGTCAGAGGAAAATTATCATATGAACCCTCTCCGCCATCAATCAGAGGAGTATTGGGGATGGCAAGGGCAGGCGTTTTTCAAATTTCTTTACTGTGCACATTTCGTTCTGTGCCTGGGAGGAAGAGCTCCTCTGGGCAGGTCCTGCAGATTTCTTCTCCATCAGAACTACTTCATCTTCCCCAAAGGGCCCCTCTCATTGGCCTGCCGAGAAAACAGCCAGGGAAGAAAGGCGGGGGAGGGGGACAACCCAACAGCAAACCCCAGAAGGAAGGGCCCCTCTTGGAGAGGACACACAGTGTGAGTCCGGCCACTTTCATGTCACGCCTCAGAAAGGGCACCGTCAGTTTAAGGTTATCTGCCCTCACTTCTTTAAGTATCGTGTGGACATTTAGCAACTTCGCCCCAAAGCTGACACTGCCGTCAGTGACATGAGTGTTCTTCCGTCCCATGCAGCCATTTCCCACACTTGTCAAGGCAAAGGTTGAGGGGCATGGACAGGGGAAATGGGGCACCCATTCATTCCTGTCTGTCAGAGGCTCGCTTTGTCATGATAACATTCAAGGAGCATATTTATCTATCCGGCTACTGGAGGTTAAGGCAAGGGTAACAAGAAGAGAAGAAATCCTGCTTGAAAAGTTTACAAACCCTGCCGGAGGGGCTGTGAACAGCTCAGCGGCGCAGTGTGTGAAATGCTGCTGCACCGATAGGGACCTCGTCCCCAGCACTAGAAACGCGCTCGTGTAAACAGAGGGACTGGTGCTGCGGCCTGCGTCTGTTTTGGCTTAAAGTCTGAGGAACACATTGCCTTCAAAGTGAATTCTTAGGCGTCACTCCCCATAAGTTATGGCAGAAGATTACAAAGCTACTGATATAACATATTAGTTTGATGGACAGAATTATACCCCCAACGCTTCCTGCTCTCCCCAGTGACGCACACTAACTTAGTATGCTGTGACAGCCGCCGTGATTTACCACCGTCCGGGAGGCCAGCGGGAGAGGGAGCGCTCACAGGACGCGGGGCCTGAGACTGGCCCGGAGCCTAGTTTATAAAGCTGCCCTGTAATTCACCACAAATGTGTCACCATTAAAAGAGGAAAAAAGGATTGCAGATAATAAATACTCTCTAATTTATTAGCTAACAACAAAGAGATCAGAGCCAGTTGTGATGTGATTGTTTGACATAATATTGTCAAGGAAAAAAAAGCGAAGTTGACCAGCGAGGTAAATTACACATTCAAGCAGATGCATCAACTCTTGGCTTGTCACAAGCCCAGCTAAACAAAACACCAAACAGAGGAGAGAACTGGCAAAGAGCAGAGTCATTTATCTCTGAAAGAGGCATATTCAAGAGCGAGTGAAATAAGACATAATTCTTTTGGACTTGGTCAGAGGCCAGGTTTTAACTGTTGTAAATTAAATGTTTTGTGTATCGGATTTGGCAGTTCTAGTTGCTTTTGTCATGGTAGGGAGATGCTGGGTTTTTCTGCCTGTCTTAAACTCGTGGTTTGGTCAGCTGGGATGTGTGTCTTTGCAACTAGGTGTTGGAAAAACAGTGCCTTCTGGTCATTAGTGCAGACACCAGGAAGTCTTTTGTCTGTGGCCTGTTATAAAATCGGTGGCTTTAGAAAATGTTTTAATCACTCCTTTTTTTTCTGTGATTTTCTCCCCTGCAGTTATTTATTAATAACCATACAGGCTACCAGGCAGGGATGTGTATCCATGTTAGAGTCATGGGATCTTAGGGTCGGAAGAAGTGTTTCAGCCCACATCCCACCCAGGATATGCAGGTAGCCGTGTGGTGTTGGCTGGAGGACGTCCAGGGACGCAGAGCATCTGCTGTGGTTGTTACCATCGCGTGGAGTCCGCCAGTGCCTGCAGGTTCTGTGCTCACATAAGCTACCGACCAGGAAAACTCCATCCCCGACTTGGGAGATGAGTATTCAGACCTAAATGGTCACTTTGCCTTTGCTTCTCATTTTATTTGTCCTAGGTTTTAGCCAATTTTTAGAACACAGCTTTCTTGGATTTATTCAGCAGTCTGGAGGCAAGGATGGAATGTTGTAGAAAGGCTCGAGAGGACTACATTCTCTTTGGTATTAATTCAGGAATCAACAGTTAGATTGTGGCACATAGACTCGATCCCCTGTAAATTCACTTCAGTCTCTCTCTCCCTCTCTCCCTCTCTCTCCAGCAATATTATGAGAGGTTTTGGTTAGATGTCTTCCTGCATTATATCTATGGTTTCACTGACCTACCTCTTTAAAATAATTCCAAAAGGTAGAGGGAGAGAGAGTTGATTTGGTCTAGCTCATTCTGCTGAAAACATGCTAGCTCTTAGGAGTCATTACTGTCTTTTCTAAGTGCCCACATACTATACATTAATAAAATCTATTATGTTTTTTGGTGGGACTCTGCATCTTACTGTTTCCAGAATCTTCTTCTCCTCCTTAAAATGAAGAGATTTGCCCAAATAGGCCTTTTTCCTGTGATTTCTGAAATATTAGTAACATTATTTCTATGATCAGCCCTATAAGATTTTTTTGTTGCTAATATAAAACAAAATACTATTTGTCTGGAGACCAAGCTACTCATGTCTCATAAGCTCTCTAGGGCTTTACTATTTTCTTGATTTCTATTTTATTTTTTATTTCTTAACTTATCTTTCCAATTTGAACATATAATTTTATGCTGGAGAAAAGAGCAACAAAACCAGATCCTAGTAACTGTGCCTTCTCTCTGTCATCTGAGCATTTGTTGCTGTTTGCTGGCTGTCTCCATCCTCGTTGCCAGCAGTAGACTTGTTTCTTCCTTTGGGCATTGTTCTTAAATGACTTCTTACAGTCTGAGTGCATCAGAGTGTTTCCCATGCAGCCTGTTGATCTGGTTTCTTTAACTGTTCCCCATCCTTCTTGCTTCTCCAACCTCCTTTGTTGTTCATTTTTATTAAGTTTATACTCCAAATTTAATTTGTAGTTGCAGCCTTCCTTCTTGAGTTTCATGCCCTATTAGGGTCAATATGGAAATACAGTTCTTATTTTCTCTGATTAAAAACCAGTGCCAATAAAATGGAGGGTATTTGTGTATTTATGTTCCCCAATTTTTCTCTCATTAACTCCAATTAGGCATGGTTCTTTTCTCTGAGGGACCTCATGTCTTCCATACCACCAGTATTTTTATTTTGTGTATTTAATCATGCTAATATGTGTTATGCTCTATCATCTATATTCTGCAATTCTATATGTTCACTAAATGCATTCCTGCTTAATTTTACTGGTTTCCAAAGAAGACTTCCTCTTCTCTCCCATCTGCTCTTCTCTTTTTCTTAAACAAGGTATACTCTACCATTGTCACATTCTGGGCATGAGCACGCACCGTCATGAGTTTATTTCAAGTTCATTTTATTTTAGGAAGTTACAACCTGTTTTGTAGGAGCAATGTGCTTTTATCATGTCAACTCCTCTCTCCGAAAACATTCAGGAGCTTCTCCTTCCATTTGGGATGCAGCCACAAACCCTTAGGTGGGCTTCTAAGGTCCCCCTAACCCTAAACTCCATGTACCTTTTTAGCTTTACTTTCTAGGACTTTCTCTTTGGGCTTCTCTCCCAGACCTTCTCTAGTCATCTTTGTTAGAAGGCAAGTCATCAAAAAGGTCATTAAAATGCCATGTCTTTTATTGCCTTTTATTTTTTCTCTATGAATAATAAAATAATTTTATTGTGCAAAATGAACTTTTGAAGTCTTACAGAGAACATAAAATCTAGGGCCAACCCAAATTAAAAGTGACTCATAATTAATATTACCAAAGAAGGCAATCTTCAGCCGTTCTTTAAGTCAACAAGAATTTACGAGGGAGAACTTGGTTATTGTGTACTTTACATCTGTTGGCGATGATACCTAGAATGTCAGAAGCATCGATTCAGAGAGAGGACTTCATACTGAGGACATTTGGGGCCTGCCGTTACCCATGTCAGCACTGAGCACCTGAAATATGCTGACACTCCTACATTTCATTCTTATTATTTAGTTCACAACCATTGCCAGGATAGATAAAAAGCGAGTGTCATTTTATATTAGACCACGCTGGGAAAGTACATCTTTCTTTAACCAAGAAGATGGAGTATGAGCCAGATCACATGGCCCAGTGGATGGGACTGGTGAGAAAACAGATAGGGCATAGAGTAGCTTTGAGGCAGCATCAAACAAAGTAGATTTAAATCATTCTGAAAGAAATAAATCCTAACAATGGATACATCACGCTGAAAGAAATGAAGCTCACAAAAAAATTGATTAGGAAGAATACCAAACGGAATAAAATGTAGCAGAAAGGCACATATTGGAGAGAATAAAATATGTTTCAGTTCAGAAGGTATTGAATTTACTAAGATACAACTGACCAGCAGTAAAGCAAATGAATAAAATATGTAGTCAAGTCAGCTGTACGGTCAATGGGAATAAGTTAATGTAGATCAATGGCATTACGTGATCAGTTTCATCCTAACAGTTATATTACTCGTTGTGTGATTTCTTCAGATTTCCCAAGATAAGCTGGGGCTTTAAATGATCCCTGACAGAGGGAATTCACCTTAACGTGGGCTTATGATTCATAGCAAATTAATTGGAAATGGGATATTGTTGTTGGCTTGTCTTGGTCCAAAGAACCTTAATGATTTTCTGAAATTAAAAGAGGATTTTACTGTGAATTGCAATACAGTATCATGGTCCAGGCTATTTAATTACCTATTCTTCCAATGAAAAGTTAGTTTTACCTTGTCATTGTGATGAAAAGCTCAGCACCATCACTTATCTTCATTTTTCTTTCTAAAAAATTAGAAAATTTAAGGTCAATATTGAAATCATTGGGACTGTTTCTGGGAATTTTCTTCCATATGCAAGCATGCTCATTCAACATTTCTGATGTATTTCAGAGTCCTTTAGAGAGTTTTTATTTTATTTTTTAAATTTAATTAATTTATTTATTTTTGTTACATATGTTTCTCCTTTTTCCCCCACTGATACACTATTTCCCCTCCCTCCCCGCCTTACCCCCAGCTTTGTTGTCCATGTCCACTGTTCATGCATACATGCATATAAATTCTGTGGTTTATCTCTCCCCCACCACCCTTTCTTCTGGGGATTGTCAGTATGTACCCCACTTCCACAATTCTGGGACTATCCCATTTCTCAGACTGTTATGTTCATTATATTCCACAAATAAGTGAGAACATATGATGCTTGTCTTTCTCTGTTTGGCTTGATTTGCTTAGGATAATACTTTCCAGGTCCCTCTATGTCATCTCAAAGGATAAGAGATCTTTCTTACAGCTGCATAGTACTCCATTGTGTATATGTACCACTCCTTTTTTATCCATTCGTTTACTGATGGACATTGAGGCTGTTTCCAGATTTTAGCTACTGTAAATAGTGCTGCTACGAACATGGGGGTACATATATTCTTTCTGATTGGTGTTTCAGGCTTCTTAGGGTATATTCCTAGAAGTGGGATCACTGGGTCAAATGGAAGTTCAATTTTTAATTTTTTGAGGTAACACCATATTGTTCTCCACAGTGGCTGCACCAGTCTGCATGCCCACCAGAAGTGTACTAGAGTCCCCTTTTCTCCACACCCTCACCAACACTTGTGGTTTGATGATTTGTTGATGGCAGCCATTCTGACAGGTGTGAGGTGATACCTCATTGTTGTTTTAATTTGCATCTCTCTGATGATTAGTGATGTTGAGCATTTCTTCATATGTCTCTTAGCTATTTGTATGTCCTGTTTGGAGAGGTGTCTATTTAGTTCCTCTGCCCATTTTTTAATGGTGTTCTTTGTCTTCCTTTTGTTGAGTTGTATGAGCACTCTCCATATGTTGGAAATTAACCCAACATATTATCTGGTATATCATTGGCAGTTATGCTCTCCCACACAGTGGGTAGCCTTTCCATTTTGATGATTGTATTTTTTGCTGTGCAGAAGCTTTTGAGTTTGATGTAGTCCTATGTATTCATTTTCTCCTTTGTTTCTGTTGCCTTAGGTGATGTATCAGTGAAAATTCTGCTGTGTATAATGTTTGAAATTTTGTTGCCTACATCATCTTCTAGGATTTTTATGGATTCATGAGTCACATTTAAGTCTTTTATCCATTTTGAGTTTAGTTTTGTGTATGGTGTAAGTTGATGGTGTAGTTAAATTTTTTTTTTTTTTTTTTGCATGTAGCTGTCCAATTTTCTCAATATCATTTATTAAAGAGGCTGTCTTTACTCCACTGTATACTCTTGCCATCTTTGTCAAATATTAATTGCGCATATTGCCTGGGGTTCATTTCTGGATTCTCTGTTCTGTTCCACTGGTCTATATACCTGTTCTTGTGCCAGTACCAGGCTGTTTTGATTACAGTGGCTTTGTAGTATAACCTGAAATCTGGTAATGTGATCCCTTCTACTTTGTTCTTCTTTTTCAAGATAGCTGTGGCTATTCGAGGTCTTTTTTGGTTCCATGTAAACTTTTGAAGTATTTGTTCTAGTTCTGTGAAGTATGTTTTTGATATTTTGATGGGGATTGCATTGAGTCTATAGATTGCTTTGGGTAATATGCACATTCTAATGATGTTAATTCTTCCAATCCATGAACAAGGTATGTGCTTCCACTTTTTTATATCTTCCTCTATTTCTTTTTATAATGACCTGTAGTTTTCTGCGAATAGGTCCTTTATTTCTTTGGTTAAGTTTATTCCTAGGTATCTTCATTTTTTTTTGTTGCAATGGTAAATGGGATTGTTTTCTTAGTTTCTCTTTCTGTGAGTTCAACATTGGTGTATAGGAATGCCATTGATTTCTTGACATTAATTTTGTATTCTGCTACTTTGCCAAATTCATTTATTAAGTCTAGTAGATTTTTGATGGAGTTTTTGGGGTTTTCTACGTATAATATCATGTCATCTGCGAATAATGACAGTTTCACTTCCTCCTTTCCAATTTGGATGCCTTTTATTTTATCTTCCTGTCTGATTGCTGTGGCTAAGACTTCCAGTACTATGTTAAATAAGAGTGGTGAAAGTGGGCATCCTTGTCTTGTTCTTGTTCTTAAGGAAATGCTTTTAATTTTTGCCCATTGAGTATGATGTTGGCTGTAGGTCTTTCATATATGGCCTTTATTATGTCGAGATATGATCCCTCTATTCCCACATTGCTGAGTGTTTTTATCAGAAATGGATGCTGGATTTTGTCGAAGGCTTTTTTGGCATCAATTGATATGATCATGTGGTTTTTATTCTTCATTTTATTTATGTGGTGTATCACATTTATTGATTTGCGAATATTGAACCAGCCTTGCATCCGTGGGATGAATTCCACTTGGTCATGGTGAATAATTTTTTTGATGTATTGCTGGATCTGATTTGCTAGTATTTTGTTCAGGATTTTGGCATCTATGTTCATCAGGGATATTGGCCTGTAGTTTTCTCTCTTTTTAATGTCTTTTTCTGGTTTTGGAATTAGGATTATTTATGCTGGCCTCATAAAATGAGTTTGGGAGTCTTCCTTCTTCTAGAATTTTTTTTGAAATAGTTTGAGGAGAATGGGTGTTAGTTCTTCTTTGAATGTTCGGCAAAACTCCCCCATGAAGCCATCCAGGCCTGGGCTTTTGTTTGCTGGCAGAGTCTTGATTACATCTTCAATTTTTTTATTTGTTATTGGTCTGTTCAAGTTTTCTATCTCTTCCTGGTCCAATTTTGGGAGACAATGTGTTTCTAGAAATTTGTCTATTTCGCTCAGATTGTCAAATTTGTTGCCATATAATTGTTCATAGTAGTTGTTAATGATCTTTTGTATTTCTGTGGTGTCAGTTGTTATTTCTCCTCTTTCATTTCTGATTTTGTGTATTTGGGATCTCTCTCTTTGTTTCTTGGCGAGTCTAGCTATGGGCCCATCAATCTTGTTTATCTTTTCTAAAAACCAGCTCTTTGATTCATTGATCTTTTGAATTGTATTTTTGGTCTCTATGTCATTCATTTCTGCTCTGATCTTTAGTACTTCCTTCCTTCTACTTGCTCTGGGGTTTTCTTTTTGTTTGCTTTCTAGTTCTTTAAGTTGTGAGATTAGGTAGTCTATTAGAGATTTTTCTTGTTTCTTGAGGTAGGCCTGTAGTGTTATGAACTTCCCTCTCAGAACTGCTTTTGCTGCATCCCGTAGATTTTGTGTTGTTGTGTGTTCATTTTTATTGATTTCCAGGAATTTTTAAATTTCTTCTTTGATCTCCTTGGTAACCCATTCCTTGTTTAATAACATACTATCTAGGATCCATGTGTTCAAATGTCTTTGCATGTTCTTGTTGCAATTGATTTCTAGTTTCATGCCTTCTCATGTGATCTGAGAAGGTGCTTGATATGATTTTAATGTTCTTGAACTTGTAGAGACTTAGTTGTGCCCTAACATGTGGTCTATCTTTGAGAATGTTCAATGTGCACTTGTGAAGAATGTGAATTCTGTAGTTTTGGAGTGTAATTCTCTGTAGATATCTATTACATCCATTTGGTCTAGTACTTCATTTAGAATCTCTGTTTCCTTGCTAATTTTTTGTCTAGAGGATCAATCCAGTGATGTCAGCGGGGTGTTGAAGTCCCCTGCTATGATTGTATTGCTGTCTATTTCTCCTTTGAAGTCCTCCCGAAGATTTTTAATATATTTTGGTGCTTCTATATTGGGTGCATATATGTTTACTGAGGTTATATCTTCCTGTTGGATAGATCCTTTCAATATTATGTAGTGGCCTTCCTTGTCTCTAGTTATGGCCTTCATTTTGAAATCTATTTTTATCAGATATGAATATTGCTACCCCAGCTTTTTTTTCCTTTCCATTTGCTAGGAAGATTTTTTTCTATCCCTTCACTTTCAACCTATGTGAGTCTTTTGTTGTGAGGTGGGTCTCTTGTAAACAACATATATATGAATCATGCTTTCTTATCCAATCAGCTATTATGTGTCTTTTTATCAGAGCATTCAGTCCATTTACATTTAAGGTGATTATTGATATGTACTTATTTATTGCCATTTTTTGTTTAGTGTGGTTATATTTTTCTTCCTGTTTCTCTTACTAATAATAGCAGTTCTTTTAACATTTCTTTCAGTTCTGGTTTGGAATACATTTGGCTAATGTATTCCTTTAGCCTTTTTTTTGTCTTGGAAGCTCTTTATTTGACCTTCTATTTTGAATGATAGCCTTGCTGGGTAGAGTAGTCTTGGATTCAGATTCTTGTTTTTCATTACCTTTATTACCTCATGCCTTTCCCTTCTGGCTTGTAGTGTTTCTGTTGAGAAGTCAGCTGAGAGCCTTATGGGGGGTTCCTTTGTAGGTAACCTGTTGCTTATCTCTTGCTCCTTTTAGGGTTCTCTCTTTGTCTTTAATTTTTGGCATTTTGATTACTATGTGTCTTGGTGTGGGCCTGTTTGGGTTCTTCTTACTTGGGGCTCTCTGTGCTTCATGAACCTGAATGCCTTCTTCCTTCACCAAATTAGGGAAGTTTTCTGTCACTATTTTTTTCAAATATATTCTCTAACCCTTGCTCATTTTCTTCTTCTTTGGGGACTCCTATGATGTGAATATTATTATGTTGCCAATTGTCCCATAGTTCTCTTAAGCTGTCTTTCTGTTTCTTAATTGGTTTTTCCTTTTGGTATTTTGATTGGTTGATTTTTTTCTATCCTCTCTTCTAATTCACTAGTCCGGTCCTCAGCTTCCTCTACTCTGCTGTTTATACCTTCCAATGTGTTCGTTACTTCTGAAATATCATTCTTCATTTCTTCTTAGTGGTTTTTAATTCCCAATTGATTGATTTTCAACATTTCTATGTTTTTACTCATGGTGCTCATGTCCTTACACATGCTGTTGAGCTTCCTCAAGATCATGGCTCTGAATTCTAGTTCTGTTAACTTGCTTAACTGCACCTCACTTATCTCATCTTCAGTAGAGGTCTCTTGTTCTTTCATTTGGCATTTGTTTCTTCGTTTCACAATTTTTGGCTATCTCAGTGGACTTTGGAGCCTGCCAAATTTTCTCTGTGGTTGTTGGTGTTCTGCTGTTTTTGGCACCCTCTACTGGGTTTGGATAAGTGTGGGGGGACCCACGTTAAACACTGCTGTCAAGTCTTACCTTCCTGGGCAGAGTTGCAAGCCCAGGAAAGGTTCAGTTATCCTCTAGCTTTTTGCCTAGAGGCGATTAGTCTCAGTTACTTTAAGAGCCTTGGTTTCTCAGTTAAATGAAAAACTCCCTCAGGTGTTCAGAATAACTGGATTTCCCAAGGGTGGGGAAGATACTGGTTGTTAATTAGTCTCAATTTGTATTTCAATGGCCCACCTGGGTGGGGTTGAATCTCTAAGGGAGGGGTCACCACCTCTCCCCAGAGCCCTGGGAAGGAGTAAGTTGGCCACCATCCTGCGTGGCCACAACTCAGTAAAAGCTCTGCACACCCTCCAAATCCCGATTTTCCCCACACAGTTCTAGTCAAATCCGCCCTCCCTCTGCCAGAGCCCAAGGTGAGTGGCTGTGGCTATTTTAGCCTCTGTCCTGGCTCTACGCTGTGGAGCTGCTTGGTAGTATAACCAGAGGGCACTAGTCACAGCTAAGACCGCTGCTGTCTGTGGGATCCCAACCCCCCTCTGGAGCTCCTGTGATCCTACTAGGATCGAGTCAGTGCTCCTGGTTATATGGTTCTTGCAAGCTGCTTTTCTATTGCTTTTTCCTGATGATTTGTCTTTATTTTCATTGTATTTCCAGTTTGGGCCTGGGAGATGGTCTGTGTTGCTTCCATTCACTCCGCCACCATTTTGGAATCTCTCAAGAGTTTTTATTTTATACATAATTCTCAACGATAATGTAGTTAATTTTCAGCTCTATTTGTAATGGAGTATCAAGGACAGGGCAGCGAGAGTGGTCTGCTCCAGGGGCAGGCAATGAGGGCATGCATTGTCTGTAGAAAGTTTAAAAACAGCCCTGGCCAGTTTGGCTCAGCGGTTGGAGCGTCAGCCTGTGGTCCGGAGAGACGCGGGTTCGGTTCCGCTAAGGGCATGTACCTCGGTTGCAGTTTGTCCCCGGCCCTGGTTGGGTTGTGTGGGTGGCAACCACTCGATGTGTCCCTTTCACGTCGATGTTTCTCTCTCTCTCTCTCTCCCTCCCACTCTAGCTGAACAAAACATGGAAAAATTTCCTTGGGTGAGGATTAAAAAAAAAAAAAAAAAAAAAAAAGAAAAAACAGTAAGCAAACCAACTAAACTCCAGTCTGCATTTTATCATCACCATACACTGGCAATTCAAGCAATGAAAGTGGTCAAATACTTCTTTCTGGAATAAAAAGATTAATGTATTTTATCAGTCTAATTTGTGAATATTTGCTATGAGTTCTGTTTGTATTTTACTTTTTTTTTAATCCTCATCCGAGGACATTTTTCCATTTTTTGTTCAGATACAGTGGTAGGGAAAGAGAGGTAGAGAGAGAGAGAGAGAGAGAGAAACATCGATGTGAAAAGGACACATTGAGTGGCTGCCTCCTGTGGTACATGCCCTTAGCGGGAACCGAACCCAGGTCTCTCTGGACCACAGGCCGATCCTCTAACCACTGAGCCAAATCAGCCAGGGCAAGTTCTGTTGTATGTTAAATGCACAATTACACTTTGAATAAGCATACTTTGAAAAATGAACTTTTTCATACAGATTGAGTTCTGGTTTGGAGAACTCCCAGTTGCGCAGGTGGCCGCGGCTGCTGTATGAGAGGAGTACACAGTAGTTTGGCACTACTGGATGTGATTTCAGCAGACACGCCTTCAGAACCCTAGTAGTACACATTCCTGCATCTCAACCATGAATTTGATATAGGCAGTTGTAGCACAATGATTGCAAGGCAAAGAAAGAGGTCTTGAATTATTTCAGTTCTGTCATTCTGTGAGACTACTTGTATTTAACATTTAAAACATTAAAATATAACACAGACTATGAGGTGTACTGTATTTCTTTGGTAAGTGCAAATTTTCATTCATATGTAAACTATTCTAATGAAGTTGAATAGTATCTTTAAACATTTTTATTTTTAATTATTTTAAAACTTAAAGAATGAAGAAAAGTAATTATTGTTGTATGATTATAACTAAAAATAATTTTATTGTGTGGAAGAAGGGTTGTTAATAATGATCTGTTCTGGGTATTACATATGCTGGGTATGGTACTGGATATTTGTGTCTTTTGGGTTATAGGTGATTCGAATTCAATTCAAATTCCTGAAGGAAAAAATATGTAATACTCAACTAGATTTTGCTTTCTAACAAACCATCTCAAAACTTAATGGCTTAAAAGAAAAGTTATTCATTAGGTCATAATCTTTAAGTTAGTTGAGTAGTTCTCTGGACTGGATAGATAGTCAAGGATGGTCTCTCTTTCTAGGGCTTTCTCTGCATGGCTGAAAGAGCTCTCCATGCAGTCTTTCTTTTCCAGAGAGTTATCCTAATATTACTCACTGTGGGACAGAAAGTTTCCCCTTATAGTAGAGGGCAAACTCCAATGCTCAAGTCCCTCTCAAGAAGTTACTTTATCACATTTGTTAATGACTCTTTGACCAAAGCAAGTTACATGGCCAGGCCCACATTTCAAGGATGGGGAAATAGACTTCACCTCCCAGTGGAATAGGAGCAAGGTCACATTGCAAGGTGGAGTATATGTAGGAAGAAAAGGGATTAGTGCCCTCATTTTGTGAATAATCTACTATATACACTCAAAGTTGTGCTAGCTTTTTTTTTTTTTTAATTTCTTTTTATTGATTTTAGAGTAAGAGGAAAGGAGAGGGAGAGATAGAAACATCGATGAGAGAGAACATCGATTGGCTGCCCCCTGCATGCCCCCCGCTGGCGATCTGGCCCACAACCTGGGCATGTGCTGTAACCGGGAATCGAACCGGTGACCTCTTGGTGCGTGGGTCAATGCTCAACCACTGAACCACACTGGCCGGGCAAAGTCATGCTAGCTTTAAGTGTTCAGATAGCATTGCTGTAATTCTTCTCTCCACGACCCACTTCTGCTTTCCTGTATAGTTCAGGTGGGGTTTTTTAAAAACAAGATTTGGCAAGATAGCCAAAGTAAGCTAAAGAATTACTCCTTGCCAGTTTAGCAATCCCACCAGAAATAAATGATTCAAACAAAATTGCATGACTGACTGTCACTGACTGCATTTGGGTTGCATTTTCATGAACCAATGACGAGTCAGGCCCATACCTTGTACCAAGAGATGGGGTCAGTCCCATCTGAACCATATGAAATAGATAAAAAGTGGGAAGCATGGGTTCTCCAAAGAAAACTGACTTCTTGTTTGGTACCAGAAGAATGGATTAATGCTAGGTAATCAAAACAAGAGCCTTTGACCACACATGTGCTTAAGTCACAGCATCAAGGAGAGGATTTGATTTTGGCTTGTCTACTCAGATTTATTGTTGTTTAATCTCACTTCTCATCCCATAAGCCTTGAAAAGCAACACAGACACCTTTAGGAACAGGTCTGCAAGGTGAACTTTTAGTACTTGTTTTGCATATTTTTAAAGTCATGAGTACAAATAGTTTTTATAACAAAATTGCAAAGGTAGATAGCATTTTTGCATGATGACACCCATCATGTAAATGTACTGATATGCCCCTTGAACACAGCAGGTGGAATGTGACCAAAAAACAGCAATTCAGAATGACATTTGAGCATTATACATAGATTTAGAGAGTTTTTGGAGATGGGTGATCCTGAGCCAGTTAAGGTTCTAACCCTAACCTTCCTTCCTGATATCTGTCTGGAGAGCAGTTCTGCACTTCAGACTTTGTTCTCCTAATTCGCAGAGCTTTGCCAATTCCTAGTCAGTATATCTGGTCTGTCTTATTTCCTGGGAGAGGAACCCCGAGTCCTGAAGAGAGAGCAGCACAGTGAAAAATGTAAGACATATTCCCAGAAGCCTTTGAGAAAGGAACATTTAATGAACGCTCTAATAATGTGGGAAATGGAGAGAGATAGGAATCATGCCCCATGCTTAACCTTTTGGACTCATCCTTGCCAATTGCTGTGTGCGGTTTGGTAAATGAAATAAGCTCTCCTTACCCTGGGACTGTCTGTGATGGCCCAACCCTTCACTGCGGCATCACAGACAGACGCTGAGCTTTTAAGACAGGACACTGACACCTTTCAGAAGTGAAGGAAACTGTGGCAATTTTAAACCTTCCAACCATATCAATTCCAATGACAGTTATCCTTTAAGTCACTTGGAATAGATTCCCCCTTTTCAACTTTCAAAATTTATATTTGATCCCATGACCTCTGGGGTCTGCAGAGAGGCAGTGTGTGTGTGTGTGTGTGTGTGTGTGTGTGTGTGTGTGTTGAGTAGCGTGGTGTTCCTTCTTTGAGGACAATGTTTTCATTCTTGCTCTTCCATGTAGGCTGAGAGTTCAGTATTGTGTGTTAAACACCAGCAATGGAGGCCCCAGGGCTCCGTGATTCTATCAAATGCCATTGACTCCTGGTTAATAAAGTGACTTCTCCTTGACATGCCTACACCCAGGCAGCCGGCTTCTGACTCCGCTATCCTGGGAGCACTCTGAGACAGGTGCCTTTCTCCACTTGTGGGCCATTCCTGAGCAGGGCTCCTCACTTGCTACACGGGCAGGAGCTTTGCAGGTCTACACTGAGCACCTGGAAGGCTTGGTGTCGGGCCCGTGCTGTAAGTAAGAGTGGGTTCTGAGAGAGGTCAGGGAGACTCAGCAGGCTCTTCTGGGCTGAGTCTCGAGGTGACCGGACATTGGTCACTGTGAGAGAAGAGTCACATCTTTAGTTTTGCAGGTGTCTTGCTTTGGTGTTATTTATGGTTCATCCACAAGTTAGAAATAATTGTATTAGTTCATCTATAAGGATGTATATACAAACCAGAAGACTAATGTGTCATTTGCATTTGGGTAATGGATGATGGTCAGGGCCAGACTCTTCACATCTTTTGTCTAGAGCAGTGGTACTCAACCTTCCTAACGCCACGACCCTTTAGTACAGCGCCTCATGCTGTCTGTGGGCGGACCCGCCTGGAGACGGACAGAGGAGCGGTGTCTCGGTTCCTAAGACTACCAGAGATATGTGCTTTTTGATTATCTTAGGCAACCCCTATGAAAGGGTCATTTGACCCACAAAGGGGTCACGACCCACATGTTGAGAACCACTGCTAGAGGGATAAGGTATCAGGGTAACTGGCAAAGTATATCGACCATCTCAAGCTTGCTAAGTAAGTGTGGGTGATGGCATGGTGGTAAGGTTATAGGTCCGACTGCCTGGGTTTTGAGTTCTGACACTAACCTTTAATCCCTATGTGATTTCCAGCCAGTTACTTACCCTTTTGATGAACTGATCTAGAAAATGAGATACTAAGAGTACTTACCTCGTAGAGTTGTTGACAGGATTTAATAAGATAATAAAAGAAAGTGTTTATCAGAGTATTTGTCCCATAATACGTGTACATTAAATGTTAATACTGGTGTTAGTAGCAGTAATAATAATTGGTTTTGTTTCAGAAGCAAGGTAATTGGATGTGTTTTCAGGCTAGTTCATCCTCTATGGACAGAATCTGGAGAAGTACAGCTGCTTCTCCGTGCTGTTCTTCTTCTTTTTATCCTCACCCGAGGACATTTTTCCATTTTTTGTTCAGATAGAGTGGGAGGGGGAGAGAGAGACATTGACGTGAAAGGGACACACCGAGTGGTTGCCACCCACATGACCCAACCAGGGCCGGGGACAAACTGCAACCGAGGTACATGCCCTTAGTGGGAACCGAACCCGGGACTCTCTGGACCGCAGGCCAATGCTCTAACCGCTGAGCCAAACCGGCCAGGGCTGTGGTGTTCTTCTTCACAGCAACAGGATTACCTGTTCCCTGCAAGGCTCACTGACAGTTTCTTATTCACCAACTCTTCTTTGTCTAGGCCTTGTGTTCTTTCTTAATGTTTGTGGGTGTGTATTTAGCTGCCATTTATTGGACATTTGCTGTATGTCGGTAATATTGTGCTCTTCATCTTGTTACCTAATTCAGCTCTCACACTACCTGTTTGAGGAAAGATTCATTATCTTAATTTTTCAGATTAGGAAACTAAGGCACAGGGAACTAATGAAAGTTATTAGGTGGTAAAGCTGCCCTTAAGCTTAGATCTGTTTGTTAAATTCCATGTTTATGACACTAGGCTACACCCCCTCTTCACTCGTAACTCAGTGTATTGGACCTTGAGTTAGTAATATCTATTTTTGGTACAATATCATCACTAACTTTGTATTTGGTACAATGTGGCATTTTTCATAAGTCTTGGGAAATGCCCTTATATTTATATCTAAATTGAATGGACAGCAATTTGAAACTTCATTTCTAAATTCTATACACAAGAATTTGAAAAACAAGAGCTATAATAAGAGACAAGTTTGTTTCGATTCTAGAGAATGTTCACTCTCTGGGTGATGCTCCAAATTAATATAGTCAGGAACTTCCCAGAGAGTTCTTATGAGGCGATGATATAAGAAGGACACATTATTAAGAGTCCTGATAAGTATAAAATGTAGCTAACTTCTCTTAGATAGATCCAACATAGTCATGCTTTATTCTTTAGGGACTACTCAGGCACATGATAAAACGTGATTTTCCCATGACATTTCCATGGTTAACGAGAGTTGTCATGGGTCACTATATTCAGCCTCTTCTTTCTAGGCAAGAATGATCTTAACTTCATATACATAATATTCCTTGTTTTCTAACAACTTAAAATTTTTTTTTTCTTTTTATTGATATTAGAGAGAGAGGAAGTGAGAGGGAGAGAGAGAGAGAGAGAAACATCGATGAGAGAGAACATCAATTGGCTGCCTCCTGCACTGGGGATCGAGCCCACAACCTTGGCATGTGTCCTGACTGAAAATCGAACTGGCGACCTCTTGGTGCATGGGTCGATGCTCAACCACTGAGTCACACCAGCCAGACTCTAACTTTATTAATACATAATTAACATACCATACAATTGACCCATTTAAAGTGTCCAAATCAAAGGTTTTTGCTATATTACATTATTAAATTTTAAAATTATAAAATACATGTAACATAAAATTGGACATTTTAACCATACGGTTTGTGTACAAGTGGCATTAATTACATTCATAGCATGGTGCAACCAACAGAAACTCCATAATTATTAAGCACAAACACTCCATTTCTCCTGCCCCATGTACCTATAACCTATATCCTACTTTTTGCCTCTAAATTTGCCTGTTATAGATTCCTTATAGACAAAGAATCATACAATATTTGTCTTTTTATGCCCAACTTATTTCAGTCAGCATCATGTTTTCAAGGTTCATTCATGTTATACCGTGTACCAGAATTTCATTTCTTTTTGTGGCTTGATAATATTCTACCATACACATAATATTCTTGAATGAAGATACTGGTTCCATCTATGGATGTCGATCTTGTGAGCATAATCAGTTACGTATATAAGTCAAATGTTTCATTTGACAAAATCAACTTGGAAAAATGGTTGAGAATATATCTAGAATTACCAGTGTCTATAGATTGGTATTTCCCAATCTATAGACACTGGTAAAATTATGTACGTAATGTTTTTCTTTAAATCAACTCACTTTAAAACTTTGAATATCTACCAGGTCTTGTCCTAAGCAATGATTATGAAATTAATTGACATCAGTACTGTATATTGCTGTTAAAATGATTTTCACATATTTGTCTATCTCCCAAAATATCTCTTGTATCTCAGCCTAGCACACAACATAAGTCACTTCCTAGACCCCAAGCCTGGAGTGTGGGCTTCTATGTGAGCACTAAATAAATGTGGAGCCCCCCACCAAGGACTATGAAGTGGAGAAGAGCAGAGTTGTAACACATGTCGCCTGGCGTGAAAGTCCAGGGACCGAAGTAGGAGTTAAGAAGAAAGTTCAGGCTCTGGGCCCAAGCTGCCCCTAATCAGCTGTGTGATGTTGATATAGTCTCCTGTGCCTTAGCTTGTTCGGTGGGGCGGTCAGGTAGGTCGTCTCTTCTCCTCCTGCCCCTCCTGTTCGGGCACTCTGCTCTCTCCTCTGTACCCAGGAATGACAGGGCTAGCTGTGTTTCCACGCTCTGGTCCAGGAGGCCTGACGGCAGGGGCTTCCACTTCTTGGGCTTGGTAGCATGTGTACCCCTTCCCTTTCTCTTTCCTCCCCTGTTGTTAGGTCAAACTCAATGTGATGTAACTCTCAATGATTTCATGTTTAAGGAGGACATTAAGAAAGCCTGCATCAAAGGACATCACTTACCTTCATTTACAACTGTGGGCATGTGACCTGTGTCCATTTCTAGTGGCGACCAAATGGCAGTAAATCAGAAAAATCCCATGCTCCTCAGAGCTCTGGGAACGCGCTTTGGAGCGCTGTGCCTCCGACGGCAGCCCGTCAGTGAGTCAGCTGTCCTTGCTCCTCCACGGCAGCAGGACAGTCTCCGGGCGGTGGGGCAGGCTTGGTTAGTCAGTCAGCCTCTCTCCTCATCTGAGGTTGAGAATGCATCTCTCCCTTGTTTCTCCCAGTGCATCTAGTGAGCTTATTGGCCCCTTAGGTTTTATTGCCAACCACAGCTTAGCCCTTGTCAGAGAGATTATTATATGAACCCTGGGTGACTTCTGGCTTCAGAAGGGCCCTGGATTTACATTTTTGCATTCCAAAGTCAGGAATATAAATGGCTAATGGAGCACTGGGCCACCGAATATTTATATATCTATTTTGAAATTTACATTTCTCTCTTTCTCATGATGGGGTTTGCTGCTCCCAGGGTCATAGCTGATGGGCCAGTAGCATCAGTGGTGACATAAAGCAGTTGTCTGGGGGAGTTGCCTGTAGCCCGGGAGGTGCTGCAGGCGATACGCTGGCGATGCAGCGGTAAGCGAACCCCTCTCCTTGGCCCTGTCCCTGCTTCCCTTTTATCATGTCCAGTACATTTTACATGTTTCAGTTTGCCTCATCCACCAACCTAATCCTGTTTGAATTAGGAGTCTCTTCCATGGCTTTCAACAATGGAAACTTTGCTTTCTCCAACCAAATTACTCCTCAGGGCTGCTCATGGGTATGCTGGAAAGGGGCAGGGCTCCAGGCACGGACAGCGCGAACTTGATGGTCCGTCCAGAAGATGCGGTTGCCTGGCTGTTGAAATGTTCAGCTATGTGGTGTATTGAGACAGAAGAGAACATCTATCGATATGCACTTTCCCTTAATGAGTAGACTGTGTTAGGTTAGGAATTTTTTTTAAAATGATGCACACACTTGAAGGTTCCTGAGTCCCTGGTCCTCTCCGTGGCATGAAGTAAGAATTAGTAATAGAAGAACAAGAAGGAGAGCGGTATTTCTTAGGCACCTACTACAGGTTGAATTATTTAAGTCCTTTGCATGCATTTAAAAAAATTCTAACAACAGCCCTGTGAGATCAGTCCTTTCTTGAAAAAAATAACATTTTTATTGATTTTTTTAGCGAGAGGAAAGGAGAAAGAGAAACATTGATGAGAGACAAACATCTATTAGCTGCCTCCTGCATACTTCCTACCAGGAATTGAACCCACAACCTAGGAATGTGCCCCAACCAGGAACTGAAGCGGTGACCTCTTGGTGCATGGAGGATACTCACCAACTGAGCCACACCGGCCAGGGCTATAAACTCACTTATAGAGGGGGAAACTGAGGTCCAGAGGGGTCAAGTACATTACTGAAAGTCACACATCCAGTAAGTGACAGGGTAGGCCTAGATGTCCTATTATCTGACACATGTTCTGTCACTACCCAATGCTGGGTGGGCTAGACGCAGTGGCCTTGAGATGAACACTAGTTAACTTCCCATTCACTCACTCCCCTACCCACTGTTGATTTCCGTCAGTATGTTCCGGCATCTACTGTGTGCAGGCCCTGTTCTGGACATGGGGGACCAGCCGTGAAGATGGCCAGCAGTCCCTGCTCTTGTGTAGTTAGCACAGCAACATGTGCCGTCAGGCAATCAACAAGTAAATAAACCAGTTGTGACTCAGAGAAAATGCATTATGGTGATGTTGTGGAAAGTGTCCAGCTGGGGAGATGGACGACTTAGCTAGGATGGTCAGAAAAGGCCTCCCTGAGGAGAGGACATTTAAGCTGAGACCTAAATTATGAAGGTGGGGATGGGTTCAGGCAGAAGAAGGCAGATGCCAAGACCCGAGGCAGGAAAGCCAGGAGGAAGACCCCTGTGACTGGAGCATCATTAGCCGTGGAGTGAGGGGAGACGATGAAGCCAGGAGCTCGGCAAGGTTCAGATCGTGCAGAGAGGGCAACTGCATGCTGTGGTGCTTTCGGTTTCTTTCAATCAATATTGTACTGTCTGCAGACCACTTCTTTTATGGCCTGTCTTCTTTTCCTTCTGCTGTGACTCGAGTCTTACCTCATAATGGACATTTCAATCCCCTCTGTGATGCAACCCAGTGCTTCTTGCTGGGCACCTTGCTTAGTTCCAGCCAGACCAGAATGCCTTGCGGGGGGGGGGGGGAGGTGCAGGCTGCGATGTAAGAACTCTAATGAAATCAATGCCATTGAGCATCCTGTCCGCAAGGCTGGGGCCGTTGCATGGTCTTTACTGATGCCGTGATACTCACTTAAGAGCTGTGTGACTTCACAGGAGCAATTAAGTTGATAATCTGTGGTAAGGTCTCCATCAATAATAATTATTATTTTAATGGATTGCATAAGTGCAGTGGAAATAATCACAAAGAATAGTTGTCTCTTTCCCTTTTCCTCTGCCCAAATACTCAACATTAGGCTCTCTGGGCTGAGTCAAGGGTGACCTCTTAAACAATCTTACTGTAGACCTACATGCCATCAAGAATTCCTGCTGGATAAAAATGTCTAGGGTTTCCTGTGGAGACCGAAGTTTTCAACTTTCCAGGCTGTTGCTTGGTGACAAAGGAATGCTCCCAGTGTAAGTGATTAAATATGCATTTTCCATTTTAACCTATAAGTCTTCTCTATTATTTTCCTGTAGGTCAGTCTGTGATCTCATTTTGGCCAGAAGCGTAGAGTCAGTGGACACAAAACAGGCCTGGACATTGCTTGTTGGGGTTGTAGACACAATCACACAGACAGTGCAAAAGCTGAAGGAAGATTTAAGTGCAGTCGGCCGAATTTTGGAAGCTGCGTTTACCCCAGGACTGTTGTTATTTTTGCCGGATGTTTCCGTGTGTGTGTGAGCGGAGAGCAGCCTTGAAGAGTGGACCCGTGGACCTGGGTCGGGGGAAGACGGGGCCGGACTTCCGCGGGCCTTCCTCTGGAGTCATCCAGTATGGAAAGCAAAGGTGGCTCCATCTACCGTCCCATCAGGGGGGACTCACGAAGTAGTACACTCCCCTCCGAGGATAGCCGGCGGCCTCCCTCGAGAGAAACCTGAAGTGATAGCATGTCCACTAGTGTTTAGTGTTCCTCAGTGGAAGCGGAGCCCCCGGGGAAGAGGGAAATAGTCGCAGAGAGCAGCTGGCGCCCTCACAGTTCTCGGCCGGGGGCTGCTTTGTGTCCAGAGTCCGAAGGCTCTTCAGGGCCTGGAAACCGTGGTTCGTGAGGGGAAACGGTCTCAGGTTGCGTATCCAGGCCCGTGTGTGTACCATGAAGAAGGGCTCTGTCTTCAGAGGGGTTTCGGGCGTGCTGACACTTCTCTCCCTCTTGCGCGGGAATACACCTCAGCATGAGAAGGACAGACTCCAGAGCAATGTGTCAGCACCCCCAGCACCCCGGCAGGAGCTCCCTGCCAGAGCCGGTCCCAGCACTGCCTGCTGGAGCGCTGGCGCCGGGCTGCTCATCTTCCTGCCCGTGGGCTCGAACACAGAGCCACCTCGCCCCCGTCCCGGAGCAGGCCGGGAGGGCCACGGCAGTGCTGTCGGGAGCACGTGCAGGAAGAGCCTGGGCGCGAGTCTACAGACATCGACATGGATCTCCGTAGGACAGAACTCCGCTGGCTTCGTGGGAGTCTGTCTCTGGGGAGAGTGCACCTTCTGTCCAAGAACTATGCATCATAGGATTGTTCTCTTGTTGAATTTTGTATAAATATCTGAAATATGTATGCCTTGACAGCCATTGGGTTTAAGCTTTTAAACTGATACTGAACTGATAGTTATTGTTATTAATGTCACATTATATATATTAGGGAATCATAATAATCACCAGACACAAACTATTTCTTTCAGTTTGTTAGGAGTGTGTTGCCTTTATTATGTTTAAATGGAATGATATGTAATCTGTAATTAGTGTATTGCTTTCATAAATTCTGCCATATCCTCATACTTAATACATTTGACAAAGCTCAGTGATAGCCCCTTCCAAAGAAACACAGATTTGGACATGAAGTCATGGTGCCTAGTTCTGCTCAAAATGATTCTCAAATGGAAGGCAGGGATTGAGTGTGGCATGTAACTTCCTCTCCAGAAGCAAGGAGGCGAAGGCAGGACCCACGTCCTCTAGCTTTTTCCCCAGTTCAGAAGAAGGAAAAAGACATTAACTAATGGGATTAAATGAGATGATCCTTGGAGAGTTCTTAGCAGAGTATCTGCCATACAAGAGCCTCAAACAAGTACCTCTATTGTTGTGATTTTTATTATCTTCAAATATCTTTAATGGATATTTATAAATTGCCTTTTTTAAAAATCCTCACCCAAGGACATTTTTCCATTTTTTGTTCAGATAGAGTGGGAGGGAAAGAGAGAGAGAAACATTGATGTGAAAGGGACACATTGAGTGGCCGCCACCCACACGACCAACCAGGGCCGGGGACAAACTGCAACTGAGGTACGTGCCCTTAGCAGGAACCGAACCCAGGTCTCTCTGGACCGCAGGCCAAGGATCTAATCGCTGAGCCAAACTGGCGCCCCCTTTTTTTTAGATAAAGCAAAATATACATTTGAAACATTTGAGGTCATTTTTCATCGTCATTGAATTGATATTTCAACTTTACCTCTTAATGGTACAGTGTATCATAAACCGTTTCAATGTCACAAGGTTTAGTTGTTAGACTAAGTCATTATATGAGGCTTTTATGAGGATTTAAAAATAAAACACACCAGGAAGAGAAATATATCGGCACATATTTCCTCTCTTTAGTTAATGCTATCTAAAGTTATTGCATATAAATGGAAAGAATTAAAGAAATGAGTTGAGAAAGTGTAATTTTTAACATCAAATTAGATCATCTGGCTATAATGAGCCTGGGGCACAATCTGCATATATACATTTAAAAACCAATTGGGATATTTCTAAACTGGCCATGTCAATGACAGTACAACTATTACTTAGAGATAGATAATGCATGGCCAGACATTAGAGGTAAATAGTGTATGCATGTGTGTGTGTCTTTGTAAAGTCAAGTAGAACACTTAATACACTCCAGATGTTTCTGTACTTTCTAGACAGTTACCTTGTTTAGTTAGAACATAGCACCAGTGTGGTAAAAATTATAGATTATGTATTTGTGGGAACTGCTTTGCTGGAGAGAGAGGGAATAATGGAACTCACCTACTTTTATAAAATGGGATTAACAGTCAATCTAATGCTAAGATATGAGAGCATACATGTTGTGAGATTAGAATGGTTATTAATTTTTTAACAAGATGTGTCTATTTTAGACAGGATCTGCTCTGAAGGGTGACTATCACAACTTCTCCTACCCTCCCCCATACCTCTTGATTTGTGTTAATTACATTATTATCTTCATATTGTTGATGACAATTGTATTATCTTCTATGACAGTGCTTCCCATATTTGTTTAGTATCAATTCTATTTTCAGATGAACTCAAGGGTCATTACTAGTTTTTAGATCATAGCTTTTCCTCTCCTAAATTCTTTTTTTTTTTAGATAGAGTGGGAGGGAGAGAGAGGAAGAAAGAGAGAGAGAGAAACATTGATGTGAAAGGGACACATCGAGTGGCTGCCTCCCGCATGACCCAACCAGGGCCGGGGACAAACTACCACCGAGGTACACGCCCTTAGTGGGAACCCAACCTGGGTCTCTCTGGACCGCAGGCCGATGCTCTAACCACTGAGCAAACCAGCCAGGGCTCGTCTCTTAATTTCTTATTTAAACCCCAACTGGCTCGATTTTCTTCTTAGGACATTTTCTTTTTAATAAAGGGTTCATCAGGGCTGATTTCTTAAATTATGTGTAGATGTTATATTTAAATGACATTTTAGTTGGGTATAATATTTTTAGGATATACACGATTTAAAAAAATAATAAAAAATATTATTTTTTGTTGTCTCTTGGGATCAACTGTGATTCTGGGCAAGTATAAAGTCAACCCGACTTTTCCTTTTTTTTTTTTATCCTCACCCGAGAATATGTATTTTTTTCTATTTATTATCAGACAGAGTGGAAGAAAAGGAAAGAGAGAGAGAGAAACATTGACATGAGAGAGACACATCAACTGGTTGCCTCCCGCATGACCCCGACCAGGGCCAGGGACAAACAGCAACCGAGGTATGTGCCCTTGACCACAATCAAACCCACAACTCACTGGTCTGCAGGCTGACGCTCTAACTGCTGAACCAAACCAGCCAGGATGACCTGGCTGGTTTTTCCTTATAGGTTATTATTTTTTTGTATCTGGATATCTAGAAAATTTTTTTGCTTGAATTTTAGTAGCTTAATGAAAAATTATCTGACTGTTGATTATTCTGTATATTTTTTAAAGAAAACTTGGTAAACTCTTCTGATCTGCAGATGTTTTTTCTTTATTTGGGGGATTTTTTATAGTATATGTTTGAATATATTTTCTATTCCATGTTTTGTGCAGAATATATTCTTTATCTTTTATGAGCATTAGCTGATGTAATTATATTATTTTTTGTCTTTTTTCATGTGCATTTAATGTGATTATGTCGTCAATGTTTTGCCAGTAATATGATTTTTAGTGTGTGCCTCTGTCTGTTCTTTGATCTTTCAAAATTTCTTTTTAGTTCCAAATGATATTGTTTCAGTCTTTATTTTGTATCCTTAAATCTTTTTCGATCGATTAAAAAAAACCAGCTTTTTATTTCTTTATCCTGTATGGGGTTTTTTGATCTTCATAAACTTGTTAAATTTTGATTTCACTAAAGATGATAAGTTTTTATACATTTTTTATTCAAATGCTCTTTCTGCAGTTTCTTCTTTCTCACTTTATGTTACTCTAATGACATTTATCTAGTTAGACCTTTTGTATTGTCCCACAGGTCCTTGAGGCTCTGTTCCTTAAAAAAAGTTTTTTTTCTCTAGTCTTCCTCTATCTTCATCTATCTTTACGTACATGGGGTCTTTTCTCTGTTACCTCCATTCTGCTACTGAGACAGCCAGTAAATTTTTCATTTCACATATTGTATTTTTTAGTTCTAAAATTTCCAATGTTTTACTATTTTCTATTTATCTCTGGAGAATTTGTACTTTTTTTTATTAATTTCAAGTGTGTTTAACTTTACCTTGTGAAGCATGTTTATCACAGCTGTTTTGGAGTCTTTATTTGGCCATCCAGCATGTAGGTCATCTTAGAGTTGGTATCTATTGATTTTCTTCTCTCTTGAGTGTTGGTCACATTTTCCTCCTTCTTCATATATTGAGTAATTTTTGGATTATATCCCAGACATTTTGAACATTATATTTCTTTGACATTGGGTAGTGTTATAATCCTAAAAGGAATATTGATTTTTCTTTATTTTAGCAGGGAATCATGCTCGTTACTTTCAGGCTGCAGATTTTGTCTTGTCTTCTGTGGGTTCCAATCTCAGTTAGGTTTTCAAAACCTTTTCCACAATCCTTTGATCTGCCTCGTGAATTTACCACTCGAAAAGCTAACACGAAACTTGGGTGGTGGCTTGTAGCCTTAGTTCACCTCTTAGAGGCCTTGCAAATCTGTTTTGGATAGTCCTACGTATGCCTAGCTCAGAGGTGAGCCGGACACTTGTGTGGTTTTGTATGTAGAGTTAGGAGATTCCCTTCTCCACTCTCTGCTGTGGCACTCCCTCCACGCCGTCCAGACCGTAGTGACCCCTTTGTTCATTACCAATGCAGGACCTGGGGGCAGGAACAGAAAGCAGGAGTTTAGCTCCCCACCCTGCTGCTCTGACAGTCTGACTGGGGCCTGCAGCTGGAACAAAGGCAGCACAGAAAAGATAAATAAACCTGGAAACTCAGCTGTTAGTAGGTAACTTCTCCACAGTACACCTGCTTCTCCACAGTTCACCGTCCTCAGGGAGCGGCTTTTTGCATTTTGGTTTATAATCAGAAGAGAGAGGGTGTAGGGGGCGTATCCCATTCTGGTGGAAGCCGAACTCTCACTCAATTGAATGTAATTAAAACCTTGTTTGTACGAAGTTGTTTTACAGCATAAAGCTCTTCTGACATTTTTTTTTTTTTATTCCCTGAGATGTTGGGCTCTTTGACTTTTGTGTGAAGCGTGTCTGTCTACCCTTTTCTGCTCATCTTGTTGTTTCCAGCGGGTCTGCGTGTCTGCCATGGTCTCTCTCTTTCTTCCGATAATATTCGAGGGCCTCTAGTGTGTTCCAGGTGGGTGGCTGTTTAATTGTCACTCCGTCTTACACGAGAGTTGCTTTTACCTCCGAGTTCAGTTTGCGAAGCAAGTGCCGTGTGTCTTATCCCTGTTTGTAGCTTGAGAACATGGCATAGAAGGAAGAAGCTTCTTCTGAGGAGGCGTGTGATCTCTGTTAGACTAGCCAGCCCGACGTCTCTCATCCCACGTTCTGTCAGATGTCCTTTATCAGAGTTTACTTTGGGATTTTGGTTCACTTCTCTGATTCAATGTATAGTCTTAGAATCTTTGTGCCCACAAGAGTTTGCCCACTTGTTAGTTTTTTATGTTTCACCTGTTTTTTTCAGGATTTATAGACTCTCCTACTAAGTCAGAAGAAAAAGACAGGAATGGCTATATAAAGTTTGCTTCTCTTTGGATTTAGAGCATTAATGACAATCCTTAGGATTTTTTGGATTCCACTGTGTAATTGTTGATAATTTATGGTGTCGTTTGGAGATGAGCTGTATATACCTCTGGTCAATCCAGAGTTTTCTTTTCACTGAATTCCAGTTTATAAATTTCTCTGCATCGGCTTATGCCTGTTGCCTTGGTTAGTTTATATTAATCTTTTCATATGGTGATTTTACAATTTCCTTTTCACTTTATTATATATAAGGGAAGGAAATTCTATAGAACAATTTTATTTAAGGAAATCAATAATTTTTTTAAAGCATGGACATTAATATACATAGTCTTCTGTATATGTTAACTATCTATGCAACCTCATTTTTCCCTCCCAACTATCTAAATCGGTCACTGTGAACTCTTACTGTGCGTGTGTGTCCCCATCCAGCACAAAGGCTCTTTGAATGTAGAGACCTGTGCATTAATTTGCTTTCTCTGGATAGTATCTTAGATCGGTGATTTTCAACATTTTTTCATCTCATGGCACATATAAACTAATTACTAAAATTCCCCAGCACACCAAAAAATATTTTATATTTTTGCCGATCTGACAAAAAAAAAAGATATAATTTTGATTAATTCACACCAGATGGCTATTGTGTTGGTTGTTGTCATTTTTCTATTTGACAATCTAGGGGAAAAGAGGTTAGGGTATTGCAGGTTTTAAAACTTCTGCGCACACCAGTTGAAAAGCGCTGTCTTAGATGCATCCTTAATTAATAAATCCACATTTCCTGTGCTTATCTACTCTCACGAGGGTTACCTCACTCAAAATAGGCACCTTTCTTAAGCTGTGCAAATATGTCCCTGAAAGTAAAGTTTCCTCTGCAGATTTGGCCATTACCGAGCCTTCCATAGGAAATTCTTTAAAACATAATGAGATAATGACTGTGAAAGTGCTTTACACACTACAAAGTGCTCCACACTTGTAAGACCGTGATATCATCATCGCTTATGTCACCTACATTCCCAATAGGCAGCAGGTTGGCTTGGGGACAGGCTTTGTTCACTGCGGCTTTGTTCCACTATTTTATCCTGACCTTGACACTCCGGCTGCATGACCTCAACAAGATAATCTGACAGTCAGCAGTGACTCCCAGGGACTATTACCTGCCTTTGTAGTAGCACTCGGGCAGCATGTGGATAATTCCCCAAGTTTCTTGTCCATTGTCTCTGTGATAAAAGCCCTCTTTTACAGAAATCCAGAATCTAATTTTACAAAAGCTCTCCTATGAAACTTTCCCTGGCCAACCCCTCCCTCCTAAACCCAGTACTAAGTTTGAACTCAGAAGCTAATTGAATTTCCTGGAATGTTCATTTGTTTCGCCTAAAATTTTTAATTAGTGCCGTGGTGCTATGGCTCTATATGTTTTGAAAAACGATTGCTGCTGAGTGGATAGACATGAGTGTGATGGAGCTGGATGGGTTTGAGCAAGTTTGTTTTGTTTCTTTAATTTGAATGTGCTATTGGTATGTATGATCCTGTTTCCTTGTTTTAGCTGTAAGCTCCTTGAGAAAATGGATAATTATATGGATAATAATTAAAACAGTTCTAGAAAAACAGGGAATGAAGGAGGGCATGAGCAATACCTATAAATCAGAGAAATACAGTGATAAGGAATTGCTGACCAAATACAGTAACACGAAATTGCAAGAGCATGAACCTAGAGTTTGACCAATTATAGCTAGATGACCTTGG
The DNA here is from genome assembly GCF_014108415.1 of Molossus molossus. Lineage (NCBI taxonomy): Eukaryota > Metazoa > Chordata > Mammalia > Chiroptera > Molossidae > Molossus > Molossus molossus. Next base: position 57,155,658 of record NW_023425352.1, read on the forward strand.
ATAAGTAACTTAACCTTTCTAGGTCACATCTGTAATTTGGAGTTAATAAGAATATTTGCCTTCTAGGGCTGCTGATAATGAATGTAAAATGTTTATAGCAGTGCCTGGAACATAATACAGGCAAAAAATGTCATCTGGTATCATCATTGTTTTATTTTGATTTCTTCCTTGATGCTTCAGCAAGGTAAGTATAGGATAAATGAAAAGATACAAAGTTTATATAACTTGAAGTAAAAATATGAGATTTACTATGCCAAAAGTTGATACAGGCTAAAGGTGAAAATATTTCATAAATATTCTTATGGGCATTGTTTTAAAATGTTGCATGTGTATCTATTTTAATACTCATAGCAACACTATGAAATAGTACTAGTTTAGTCCCATTTATAGACAAGGAAACTGAGGCACTGAGAGGCTAAGTAACCAGCCCAAGGCCACACAACTAGTAGTGTTTGGGCCAAGATTTGAATGTGACCAGTTTGTGCATTTAACCCTGATCCAGTAGGGGCTGGGGGTGGAGAGATTTTCATGTGTGGAAGATTCAGAGCAGACTATTGGCAAAATTAGATGTTTGAGCAATGTCCCACAGTTAAAATCATTGTCAAGGAGGAAATTTTGAAACATGTTCTCTTGACATAAAATAATCCACAGACACATGGAGCCAAGGGCTGAGCCAGGGAAGCGGTCCTTACAGTGTGATTCAAGGCACATGATATTCACCACAAAAATGAGCAGTGATCGCCCTGGCTGGTTTGACTCCGTGGTTAGAGCGCCAGCCTGCGGTCCAGAGAGACCTGGGTTCGGTACCCGCTAAGGGCATGTACCTCGGTTGCAGTTTGTCCCCGGCCCTGGTTAGTCGTGCGGGTGGCAGCCACTCGATGTGTCCCTTTCACATCGATGTTTCTCTCTCTCTCTCTCTTCCTCTCTCTCTGTCCTGCTCTGTCTGAATAAAGAATGGATAAAAGTCCTCTGGTGAGGATAAAAAAGAAAGATTTAAAAAAAAAAAAAAGAGCAGTGATCGCGGGGTGTGATGGATGATGGATCTGGGACGTGATGCCAAGAATGATGGGCAGGTATTTGGGATAGCTGGCTAGAATTCCCTTTCAGGCACCTTCTGGTTCAGTGACCTGGGGCAAGCTATTTTAGCTGGAGGGTGGGGTTGGGGGACTTGGTTTTCACAGTGGTGAAATGAAGAGTCATATAGGATCTCATTGTGTACACTTCAGATTCTGAAACTCAAATCTTTTTGAATTGTTCATCCTGACACTGAAAATTATCCATATCATATACTTAACATTTATTTTTTTATTTTGTACTTTGCACATTGGTCATTCATCTTTTAATCCCTGCCTATTCAAGCTATACTATGGGATCAGTCACTGTGTGGCTTGTGTGGCTTGGTGGTTGAGTGTCAACCCATGCACTAAGAGGTCACCATTTCAGTTCCTGGTCAGGGCACATGCCCGGGTTGTGGGCCAAGTCCCCAGTGAGGGACATGCAGGAGGTGGCCAATCGATGTTCTCTCTCCCTCTCTCTTAACTAAAGAAATAAAATAAAAAAAATAAATATAGCCCTGGCCGGTTTGGCTCAGCGGTTGGAGCGTCGGCCTGTGGTACAGAGAGACCCGGGTTCGGTTCCCGCTAAGGGCACGTACCTCAGTTGCAGTTTGTCCCTGGCCCTGGTTGGTCGTGTGGGTGGCAGCCACTCGATGTGTCCCTTCACATCGATATTTCTCTCTCTCTCTCTTCCTCTCTCTCCCTCCCGCTCTATCTGAACAAAAAATGAAAAAATGTCTTCGGGTGAGGATAAAAAATAAATAAATAAATAAATAAATAAAATAAAAAAATAAAAAAAAAATTGTCTGGGCAAGAATGTATTTTACTTCCTGGAATTCTCAGAATTCTAACAAATTTTCTTAAACATAATCGGCACACAATCAGTGTTGTTCATATTGATAACAGCGTAGTAGTGGTTGAATGCCTCTGGAACTGAGTGAAGCAAATATGAGAAAAATTCCAGAAAATCTACCCTCATCTCTTTTAGAGTATCTGCCTTCTTTTGTTTTCTTTTTTGCTTTTTTAAAGCATTACGTCATATGCTGAGAAAACTCTAACTATGAGTAAGATGATTCCTGCCTTCAAGAAGCTTATAGACAAAGGCACAAGCAATCATCAGAGAATTTAGGCTCCCAGGGCTGAGAAGCTTAACACCGACCGAGTCCACCTCTCCACACGTACGTTGGATCCCCATTACAATACCCCCACCAAGTGGTTGTCTGGCATCTTCTTGAACACTTCAGTGACTGTGAACTCACACCGGCTCATTCTATCAGGGTGGAATGATAGGCTCTCCTTTTTGTACAGGAGGTACATCTTGTTGAGCAAAGGTCTTTCCTGGGCTGGGAAAAGCCATAGCATTTGTCTGAGAGATGTGAATTTAGTACATGGATATATTTGGGAAAGGACCACATAGATCCTTTGTAGAGTACTCACAGAAGTTCAAAAAGTGAAGGCCATGTTGTAGGAACACCAAATGGTTTCGCTTGATCATTTAGTAATGGCAGGTTGGAGGTAGGGAGCAGTGGAATTCTTAGATGGACTGAGGCTTTAATTGGAAGGTCCTTGAGTGTCCTCTACGTTTTGGACAGGTAATGTTCCTAATGGAAGTCATAATTCTATATCCAATGAGTGACTGGTTGAGTAAATCACAATTAGCAGCCATATCTCATGTGTTCCCCAAATTCATATCCTTTATGCTCACCTGGAGAACTATCCACACCTGTGGGTTTTCTTTAGCTCAAACACATGGTTAGAGCAAGAATGATGGAGGGCCCTCTGCTGACTTTATTTCCATGTATATGTGTTTTATATGCATAATAACCTTAAGGAGAAGCTGCGTCAATCTGCCCCACCTGACAGAGCCTTAAATCCTCCCCATGCTTTCTCCACTATTGGACATGTGCTGAGTGGCTGACGACCGCGAAGAGAGAAAGCAATCTGATTTTTGGGGTGTGGAAGGTGAGGGACAGTGATAAAGTGGTCTTTGCCTGTTATTGTCTTCTCCCATGATAATGAACCCATCACTAGCATAGGAATTTAATGCAATAATTTTTCCAAGAGTCATCCAGTCCCACTGCAGCCTGAAAATGTAAATATACTTCCTGGGGACACATTTGCATTTTTTGGTGAAAGAAATTCATATATATGGCAAAGATGCCTCTGTAATTATAGAAAGTTTATTTCTGTCCCCAGATGTCAGCAATCAAATTCCACATAAATATATTTTGTGTAAATCTGTCGGCAGCTGGTCTCCATTCAGGTTTCTGGAGATATTAGCCTGTCTTTGAGTTTATGACAAAGTTAAAAATTATTCATTAAACTGACCTGCAGTATATTCAGTAACTGGAAAATTGCCTTGCAGTTCTATTTGGTTTGTAGATGTGATCACAAGTAAATTTTTAACTTAATTAATTGGCCGTTTCTGTTGACAAGAAATTTATGTGGTAATAATTTGCTCGAAATAGATGCCGACTGTAGGAAATGAGATATCCATCATAGGCTTGTGTTCCACCAGCTGCACAGTGGCTATTATGAAAGTATTTCAGCCTGCGCCGACCCCAGTGTTTGTGCAGTCAAGATTATATATACCCACGATCCATAGCCTGCCAGAGAGGCGCTGGTGGAGGTCTATGATAACAAAGACTTTGTGATTTATGGCTTGCTGTGAAAGCAGAGCTTGATGAGATTAAACAATTTCATAGCACAAGTGTTTCTCAAGACCTGATTTGTAGTTGCAAGCTGATGGTAAATCACATTTATATATCTGCAAGCGTGCTCAGCAGAGGACTGCAATTACAGTTTAAGACAGCTACTTTTTATTTAATTTTTATCCTGGTTTTGTCTCTTTTATATCCCCTTCGTCTGCAAACCATTCACCTTCACAAGTCCTTTCCTGGTTAGAAGGCCAAAGATTGGAGTCGAAGATGTTCTCCTCGTCTTTGGTCTTTGTGCCAGCTGGGGAGAGAGGCCAGGAGCATCTCAGAGCAGCACAGACTGGTTCAAACTGGCTTTGACTGGTGTGCATTCTTTGTTCAGTTCTTTGTCCAAAGAGAAGTCTGTTTCCTGTTTTCCCTGGGCGTGCAGCTGATGCTTGAACTTCTTAGTATACAGCTGGAGTAAGCAGGGTCTTCGTCATCCTGGGATATAGGGCAACTCGTCTGAGTACATGATGTGAAAGGGAGATGAGGATTAAACTGATTCCTCACGGCATACAGCTGGCCCCCCTTTCCCGTGAAATGTGGACTTGTGTTTCCCCTGCAGATCTGTGAGGAGCGAGGAGCGAGTGCCATAATCGGTTTATTTAACCAGGTATTGATCGTGGCCTGGGGCCACATCTCCACACTAAGTGCTAGTATTGCAGTCTGCCCTCAAGCAGTGTAGAATCCACATCTGGTGCTTCCAAACATGAACAACCCAAAGTGGCAAGACTTGACGCAATAGCCTTAAAGGGGTGGTAATCCGCTATTGGAGGTCAGAGGAAGGAGAGGGAGTATTCCCAGTTGAGAAGGCACAGGAGATGAATAAAGTTAAGAACTCAAAGGCTAAATAGGATTTCAAGTAGGAAGGAGAGATATTCTGGGGATTTCATTTATCTGCCCTAATGGAGGCCTCCCACTCATACCCAGCCATAGATTCAAGTCCAATGTGGCTGAAATGACAATGAAATAGTATCTTCTATTGAAAGCTCACTGTGTGCTACAATAACGGCTTTGTATGGACCATCTTCGATCCTCACAGGAAACCCAGAGGGTGTATACTATTGTGATCTCCATTTGGGAATGAGGAAAATGAGGGTTAGAGAGGTTAAGAACCTTGATCATGTTCATTCAGGTGTTGAGTTGAGCTGGTTCTGAAACTCTGATGTATTTCACCCCAGCGCTGTGTTCTTAGCCACTGGATCTCTCTGCTTTTAAGTAGGACTATGAATATTAAGGAGATAATACCAGTGTTATGCCTGCTGTTCATATCCCCAAGAGCTCAGGTCATTTCTCTTTTCCTCCAAGTACTTAAAGCTTGGGATATTATCTTTGGTCTTTGTGGTAGCCTGGAATACTGGCCACCTAAATATCTCCACGTCCTAATCCCCCCAACCTGTGAATGTTACATGCAAAGGGATTTTGCAGATGTGACTAAGCTATGGATTTTGTGATGAGATTGTCTTGCATACTCCATGTGGGTCTGGTGTAAATACAACGGCCCTTAAAAGAGGGAGCAAAAGATGCCTGGGAGAGGAAAGTGGTGTGATGAGCAAAGCTGAGCTTGAAGTCATGAGATTTGAAGATGGAGGAAGGGACGTAAGACAAGGAGCGCAGACACAGAGGCTGAAAAGGGCAAGAAAACAGATTCTCCCCTCAGAGCCCCAGGAGGAACCGCCTGACTGCCCCTCAACCTTATCCCTGCAGGACTCAGTTCGGACTTCTGACTCTAGAACTTGAAGACAGTGAACTTGTTATAGCAGCAACGGGAAACTAGTCTTGGACAAATTCCGATCCATTCTGAGAGCTGAAAATTGCCTTTAATGAGATGTTGGGTTTTTGTTTATTGAAAGGGGAGGACTTTTAATTTCTGTATTCTTCCTATTCTCCTTTTTTTGTAGCCACAAGGGCAATGATCATTTATTTTATTCACCCGTGAATCTTCAGTGCTTAGCATGGGACATGGCATGTGGTAGGTACTTATAAATACTTATTAAAGGAATAAATGAGATTACTTGATCCTATCTCCAGGATATAGGTGGGCAGTCTGTTCAGAATCCAGTTTTTTCCACAGGTTGATCTGCTGATGTCATACATAATGAGGTCATAAAGGGGCTTCTTATTGTTGCCTATGAATTTGGAGTATATCAGTGCATTAGGGGATGCAATAAGGCCCTAGAAAAGCCAAGACTGGCTTGAGGATCTCTAATAAATCAACATAAATGGTTAATTGTGCCAAATTTGAACTAGGTGACCTTCTATTTTGACAGCAGAAAAGGTAAGGGGGTTTAATAAAGAGTTTTTGGTCTCTGGAACCCTCATGTGCTTCTATCCCTGGGTTAGCTTTTGTCTTTTATTTGAGAGGTTGTCATTTCTATTTGTTTGTTATTTTTGGTTTAATGTCCCTGAGGGCCTTTTAGCTGGAGACTTGTAGGCATGGGCCTGTCCCCTGAGCACGAATGTTCAACTCACCCAGGAAGCTCTTGTGGGGGGTGCGCCTGCCCAGTATCTTTGGCCTGGATTCCAGGGCCCTGATATGAAATCTTGAGAAAGCTGAGAGCTTTGCTTCTCCCTCTAGGGTACCAGTGTATTAGCCTCCCAATAAAAGTTAATTGAATTTAATTTTATGTTTTAAGTGTGATGCATTTTAAAGTTCTCCCCAGTGCTAGAGTCTCTCTCGAAAAGGCAATAAATTTATATTATTAAACTACCAATGTAATTCAGCTCAAATAAGCATATTTGACTATCTTTGTTCTGGGTATGTGGGCCTGACCTTGCGCTGAGACTAAATCATTTCATCCCAGACAAATTCTGTCTGGAGTTAGCTGGGGTAGCAATACAGATGTACAGTAGGTTGCGCTAAGCTTTATATTCTCTTTCTGGCCCTCATTTAAAGAGTCGCCATAGCATACATATTCTGGTACCAGTTCTTTCATTGTTTTATAAATATCAGTCGTTAACACAGTCTGGGAGGTGAGCAAGACAATGAAGACTTTCACCCTGGAGATTCTTTATCAGACTCCCTGTTTCATTATATCATTGTATTTATTTATTTAATTTTTAAATCTCTATTGTTGAAAGTATTGCAGATGTTCTCCCCTTTTTTAAACAGCTAATTTGTCAACTTGAGCATTAAAGGTCAGTGTGGGGTGGGAGAAAGCATATTGGTCTGGGAATCAGATAACCTGGATTCCAACCCCCACCCATCCAGTCACCAGCTCAGTGACCTTGTTTCCAGGCCTCAGTTTTCCACATTTCTCAAAAGAGAGGGTTGAAAGAAAACAGTGGTTTTCAAATGCATCCTGAGAGGTATGAATATGTTGATCTTGGCAGCTCTGCTGAGAGACCAGAATAGGGTGGGGTGAGCAGCGGTTAGGGTGAGACTAGCCAAAGAGCTTCAGGCGCTCAGCCTGTATCCCCTCGTCCAAAGTGAGCAGCTTCAGCAACAGTGACCCTCGGCATTCAGGTGGGTGCAGACTTTCTTCATTGATGTAATTTTGTTTTGCCTCTCTGATCTCCATCTAAACTCATCTTGTTTTTCAAGGGCTAGATCAAATTTCATCTTTATAGAAACTCTTGTTCGGCCATTCCAGATTCCAGAAAGATTCTGTTTTGAGTCCTTTGAGAACCTAGTTGGGGTCTCAAATGCTCCCACTACACAACACAGTGTGTTGTGCCCACATTATAGATTCAGTTGTCTTAACCTAGCTTGGCACTAAGCTCTCTGAGGACAGAGATCCAACAATTCATTGGTATCTTCTGAAGTGATAGACATTTAATGATAATAATGAAAATATTTGCTACAGTAAAACCATAATTGTGTCGGTCTGCCTGTTGGGAAAGGCAATGCATTGTAGTAAGCAGAAATAAAGTGTGTTTTGTTTGGTCCACATTTTAGCATTGTGTTCATAAACAATCTCTGGTGATATCATTGTTAATTCATTTCCAAATCAGGAAAAGTCCTTGCTAAATCTAAATCTTTTCTCTCTGAGAGAGACCAACAAATAAACAAATCCCCACTAGAGGAACTACAACCATAACTGGGCCTGTAGGACCCAATGTGAACTTTAATTCCATTGCAATATTATTGCTGTGGCAGATTAAATGGTTTGGGACTAGTTTGGAATAAGAAAGTGGAGAAACACCCAGAAAACAAGCCTTGAATCAGGACTGGTTCAAAGAATGTAGCCTCTTGGTTTAATTTCCAGTTCACTTATTCATTTAGGTAGACTTCTTCATAAATTTTTAATATATGATGACCAGATTTGCACCCCCCAACCCCAATATTACCACAACATAAGAAGTTACTTGGGCTCATACTTGGGAATCTCACTGTTGAATAAAGGTATTTTCCCTATTTAGTAAACAGAAAGAGATTCTTAGAAAATTTCTTGAGATATATAGAATCAGAGCCAATCAATCAGAAAATATGGTGACGTACCAGCCTCTTGCAAATCAAATGAAGACTTGTCCTCTTCCCATGAAGTTCTTTTACAAGAATAGGTTTTCTCCAACAGAGGCCATTATTGACACAAACATAAAAGATATTTAGTAAGATGAACATTCAGCAATGGTATGTTTAAGAATTGAATGAATGAACCCGGCCGATGTGGCTCACTGGTTGAACATCAACCCATGCACCAGGAGGTCGCCAGTTTGATTCCCAGTTGGCACATGCCCAGGTTGTGGGCCCAATCCCCAGTGGGGGGCATGCAGGAAGTGGCCAATCAATGTTCTCTCTCATTGGTGTTTCTCTCTCTCTCTCCCTCTCCCTTCCTCTCTCTCTATAATCAATAATAATAATAAAAAAAGAATTGAATGAATGAATGCTTTAGTAATGGCTTTCCCAAGCTACGGGAAAGAGAATGTTACGGGGGGAAGGCAGAGGTGGGATGTCGGACTTGCCTAAGCTTACAGACATTCTCAGGAGCTTTCTCTAAAAGGGGCAGAAGTTGGCCTCTGTACTGCTGAAGTGGACATTTCTTCAGCCTTTCTCGGTACAGGAACTTCAGAAAAAAGAAAAATAACTGGACATGGACTTGTACTAAATTGTTTTCCATTCCCAAGTTTTTAATATGTACAGAGTGCAAAGCAGACAGTCTGTGACAGCCGAAGTCATACCTGCCAAATTGTCAGAGCGGCAGTCGGCTGCCGAGAATGTGAGATCACCTTCTTTTATGACTATTTCCAAAGTATTTTCTTTCTCTTCCACACCCCTCCTTAGTATTTATCATGCAGAAAACTTTTAAGGGCTTCGCAGAAGTGGAGCATTTGCCTTACTGTACGTAGTGTTACAGAAAGTAGATTTCAGCTCGACATTAGGAACCCTTCCTTAACTGAGGGCCATGTCTCAACTCCCTATTCCAAGGATATTTTGATTGATTTCATCAGGAGTTCTTAGGAGCTTTTGGACCTGATGGCTTCCAATTCCTTCAAAATAGCAAAAATCTGCCCTGGCCGATTTGGCTCAGCGGTTAGAGTGTCGGCCTGTGGTCTGGAGAGACCCAGGTTCGGTTCCCGCTAAGGGCACGTACCTCGGTTGCAGTTTGTCTCCGGCCCTGGTTGGGTTGTGGGGGTGGCAGCCACTCGATGTGTTCCTTTCACGTCGATGTTTCTCTGTCTCTCTCCCTCCCACTCTATCTGAACAAAATATTGAAAAATGTCCTCAGGTGAGAATTAAAAAAAAAAAAAAAAATCTGGTGATTATTGCTCCAAAGTATCTCCTGACTGACAAGGCAAAATGGATGAATAATTGTTCTGATGAGTTGACCTTGAATTACTCTCTTTAACACTGATCCTTTTGGAGAATCTGAGGTGGCAGGTTATTGATCTCATGTCTTAGACTTTGAACACTTTTTGAGGAAGATTATTCCAAAGACCCAGGATAACCCTGAAAGAAACATGGACATTTTCATTGAGGTTCTCTGATGCCACATTTGCTTCTCCAGTCCTAATACACTTTTTAAATTCTTAGGTGAAAATCAAGTGTACCCATTGTTAGCTGTGTGCCTAGGTCTATATGCACACACACCTACCTCTGTGTACTTTGGCAGAGTGAGTTATCAGTGTGTGTAGCAGAATCATACCCGTACCTACGGGGAATCCTAACTACTACCCCCACATTTGCCAATTACTTGTAATTACCTTGGTGGGCCTAATCCTTCGTATGAGCCAGCTGGGAATCATTTAAGTTAGGTACATTATCCCTAGAACACACTTCCCAAAATAATTCACTTACATCCTGAAAAGAATTTGCTTCCTTGGTAAGACTTGGTTCAAAAGCATGGGTTTGCAAGAAAGACTGAATATTAACTTCACTGATTCTTACTGATCATGTTTTAAGTAACTGTGAGATTTATGTTCCTTCTACATGATGTGGTCATCAGGTACGCTGTCCTCTGTTGTGGGGATGGTGGTTGGATGAGTCTCTGTTCTGGAAAGGAGCTGCCACATCTTCAAGTTGGAGTCTGTACATATTTATGAGTGTTTTTGTTTTCTTTTAATCCTCACCCGAGGATATTTTTCTATTTATCTTCAAATAGATAAATAGGGGGGGGGGGGAGAGAGAGAGGAAGAGACATTGATGTGAAAGAGACACATTGACTGGTTGCCTCCCACATGACCCCGACCAGGGCCAGGGACAAACCGCAACCAAGGTACATGACCTTGACCGAAATCGAACCAGACACTCCTTGGTCCGCGGGCCAACGCTCTAACCACTGAGCAAACGACCCGGGCTTGCTTTGCACATTTAATATGTAGTGAAGATATGAATGATGAGTTGATATTGAGAGGGATAGTTGTTGTGTGTTACTTGCAAAAGAGTCAAGAGGTACTTTTCTAGTTTTAGACATACATTAATACTGAACATTCATTAAAACTTTTTAATCCGGTCAAAGAAGGATGGGTACCATTACATTTTAGATGATGGTTTCAAAATGATGAATTTTGGGGTTATTTTCTTTTATACTTCAGCCTGATCCTCTAAAAATAAAACAAGATTTTATTATTTCTCAAGGAGCAGCAAATAGGTGTTACTGCAAAATGACTCCAAAGTCTTTCTCTGCCTTAGGAAAGGTGCGACATTCACAATCTCCACTTGTATGTCTCCTCTCTCTTCTTCCTCCCTCCCTGTCTCTGCTGCTGGGTCTCAAAATAAATAACACATGCGTTTCATTTTTAACTTCAGATAATCAGCGTCACAGTCATCTGGGATATCGTGATGAACAATGTACATTTTATACACATGGTGTCATAATAATTTTAAATGTCATCTTAATCTATTTATGATCTTCTAATGACTGAAATGCTGTACAATTGTGGGGGATATTTTATAACTGAAGTTTTAATGGCTGAATCACTAACACCTGGCTGTCTGGAATGCTTTTCTTTCTCCTAGTTAGGCATTTAAATGCATTTCTGGAAGGCCCAAGGGGTGGGATGTGACATATAAGCTCTTAAAAGGAGGAAAATTAGTTCTTGATACCTTAATGATCAGTCAGGTGAACGTTTGCATACTTGGCATTAATGCTCTTAAGTGGAATAGCTTGATTAAGACCCTTGGTAGGTGGTTTTTTTCTTTAAACATTTTTTATATGAGATTACAGATGGAAATGCAGCTGTTGTGCCCATCCCTTAAAAATATTTTATATTTCCCACAAGTGAGAGTTTTTCATTTTCTAACTCTGTTTCACCATCTTTCTACCTTATCATCTTTGACTGGTTTCTAAGACAACCAGTTACCTCTTTACTGAGAGGGCCCTGTGTCCTCCCTCACTCACTGGGCTAAGATGCATGTACAAATGCACACCCATGTACGCACAGGTCCTTGTCCCTGGATGAGCGTACAGCTGTTTACAGAAGACCAGACATACACGGAAATGTACTAGCCAATGGGTAACTAAGCCCATAGTGGGCCCCGATGTTGACTAATGACCACAGGGGCACTAAATAAGCTGGCACAGGCCAGGAGTGGTCAATACAAGGTTGTCCAGTGACCTGTATTAAACTGTTACAGAGATAAGGCTACGTTTTCGTTTCTCCTGTTTGTACAGCACGTATACAGCCTCCAAATGCAGTGTCCACTTCACTTCCACTGTACTTGCTGAGGAAGTTAAGGGTGATATTTGTATCCACAGTTTTGCTCAGAAGAAAACGAAGGCTGTGTGCCATAGGATGACTTGCCTAAGCAAACTCACATAGCTGGGGAGGTAGGAAAGCAGAGCCTGGAACCCAGGTCTCCAGAAACCCAGCTGCTCCCCCCCCCCCCACGTTGTTTCCAGTCTCAAGGTTCCCAGCAGGGTGGCTTCAGGTCAAGTTGCTGCCTTATAATGAGTAAGTTGCTTGCCAGGTAAGCTGGATGTGCAGTATTGCTCATGTTATAGCTGGGAACACAACGGCAAATCTGTGTATATTTGTTTCCAATGAAGATTGACTAGACTGATGAAATAATGATAGGCTTTACTTCCATTTTTATCAACTAATGGCATTCCTACTGACAAGTCCCCGCAATATTGCTTCACGACTCCTAATGCACACACTTTTGTTGCTCTGCTTTATAGGTAGATCTGGCTGATATTTCTCACACAGTCCTGCTTGACTGACATCAGAAAGCCACGTGTGACAGTTGACTTTTAGATTTATTATTGGACAGTTAGTAACGGAGAAGTCCCATACTCTGTCCTGATGCATTGTGATGGCACAGATGTCACTAAATGTGGTTGCTCCATCTTTTCCAGTGAAAGTTCACTCTAACATGTTGACAACTAGAGAATTTGGACTATTGTGTCTGAGAATCTCCAAGAAGGGAAAACAGGCTGTGTTTTTATCCTTGTGCATCTTTAGGCAAATATTTTTATTTGTCTCTGTAGCGTCATGTATGTGAAATAAGAGCAAAATGTTGCCTTATGTTGCTCACGGGTTTGGTGAGAGAACCAAATCAGGTACTTTTGTTGAAACATTTAAAAAAAGGTGGAGAATTATATCAATGGGGTCTCATGTTTCTACTGATGTCATTTCAGATTTTTACACCTAAGTATCTTCTCAGTGGTATCATGTAGGTGGTTATAGGTGATCTGGCCTAGGTTGATGTCATCATAATTTAGCTTGTACAAGATTCTTTCAGCTTCAAGAGCATGTGGTTTAGTTCTTCAGGTTCAAGCCTAAGGAAGATAACTAGTAGGAGTAGGGGGGTCTTTGTAATTAGTCAAATTAATGAGTCACTGGCCACATATGGCAGGGTCATCTATGATTTTGAACAAACATTGCCAAGTTCTCATGTTACCTTATCTCTTGGATATATGATCCTCGCTGAGGCATGAAAAATGTTTAAGCAGCCATGACTCCATCACATTTATTGCTGATTAACTTGGGATCCTTAAGCCTATTTGGTATCTGCTTTGTTATAACACTATAGTGTTTGGTTTCATGTCACTCACTCATAATTAGGCCGTTCACATTCATATTCTCTATTATTGGGCATGGTGGCCATTTTCAGCCAGAATCCTACACTTAGAATGTTGTTCTGGTTTTTGTTATTAATAATACTTTTTTGAGCATGTACAATAAGTACACCTTAGTAGAAGGGGAGTTGACAAGCATAGGTCTTCTGCTGTTGGGTATGCAGATGTTTCTCATAAATTCATGTACCAGTCTCTTGAGGGAAATGCTCATTCTAAACATGGTGTCCAGTTTTTGAGCCAGTGACCAAGGTAAACTCTGTTTCTTTTGTGTTCATCTTTCTTAAGTTGAAAGAGTTCACCCTGGAATTCTCTGGTTTGCTAATTGCTCCAGACCTAATATACCTCATTTCTTAGTGGGGAAAAAGTAACATTGCTCATCCAAGTATTTACCTGTATACTAGTCAAGTCGTTTGGTATCTATCCTCATCCTTCCCAAAGAATTGTGAAACGTCTCATCCCCTTTTCTATGCCTTGGGCCTTATCCACATATCTTCACTTCAGATTTGAAGTTGTCCTTGTCCCTGACCTGATAAACATGTTATCAACAACTTATAAAGAGCTGGAGAGGGGCCTTGCTTATTAACTTTCCAGATACAAGGTTAGGGAGGTCAGCTTTACCAGAGGTTTTCAATCATAGTTCTAAGTGGTCTCAACAGCTAAAATATTGCCTGACACCTACCAGACAAAAGTGAATAGAAGTGTTAGTTTGAAGTCCTAGCTTTATATTTTTTAAAGATCAATTATAGAAGAAAATATTGCTTGAAAGGGTGGCTTGGCAGTTTTACATCAAAAGCGCTGAGATATTTTATTTGAGATTTGGTGTACACCACCATCAAATATAGCTTGGAAGGGTATTGCCAATGTGGTGCAATGGAGGCTTTGGATCTCAGTTTTTCAAAGTGAGTGACTTCCTGAGATCTGCACAGCTCACACATCATCTGAAAGACTACATTCAGTTCAGGTTTCATGTTTTAAGAAAAACAGGAAAACTAATGGGGAGAGACCGGAAGAGGGACTAGGCTGCTGAGTGTTATATAAACACTTGGCCTAGAATAGAAGACATTAAGGTGACACAGACTCTTCTTTCAAATAGTTGATGCAGTGTCATGTGCATGAAGATACACCATTGCTCTGAGGACATGCTTAAGGACTGAGCATTAATGGCTCAGGGAAGAAGTTTAGGCATAATGTTAAAGAGAAATTTTATTAAGGGATGTTGTTAAACAGAATAACGTTCTGCCTTGCACAGAAGTGAACACCGACTGTACTGGTAGGGTTGAGACCAGAGCTGGATGACCATTTTAGGCACTGAAGAGGCATCTACAACTTTTGAAGAAACTGGACAAGTCAATTTCACAAGGGCACAAAGAACTTTTCTGACTCAAATTCACTGTTGTTCTGAGAATCTGAAGGTTTACCCACATATTTTCAGTTATTTCCTTGTTTATATTCAGGTTGTCACACAGAATTCTCAGTTGAGAAATCAGGTGATCACTAACCTGGATACCAAGCGCATTTTGATTTTCTAAAAGTTGAGCAATTTTTCATCCACTTCTTTGACATTGCTACCTCCGCCCTCCACTTGCCTTTTACAGTTGTGGGTGGGTATGTGTTGGCCAACTCAAGCTCTCTCACCTTATACTCTTTATAGCCCTGTAACCAAAAATGCTTAGAAGAAGACTAGTAGTATCTTTACTGTCTCTCACCCCTCTCCCTTTGCTAGTTGTCTGTGCACCACCTTCCCTGTCCTCCTTAACCCTCTCCTTCCCCGTCCTCCTTAATCCCCACCTTTAGTTTCTCTCTTGACCCTTCATTTTCTCCTTGCTCATATCTAAACCCTACCCTTCTTCCAAAACACAGCTCAATTCCATTTCCTTCCTCAGGTCCTTTCTTTATTCATCTCCACTTATCTCTCTTCTTCAGACCCCTGTGTATCTTCAGGATGACACAGTATAGTCTTAATTGTTCTCAAATTTTCATGTCTCTTAATTTTATCTCCCTATCTCCATGGTGTACTGTATAATGTATAATTTGGAATCAAGGACTTTGCCTTATTTAGTACTCATTGAATACTTGTTTTTGACTCACTGATTGGATTACAGGTGTGATTACAAAATAGAACCAACTGGCTAAAAAGGATTTGTATCCTGACTCTGGCCCTATTAGTAAAAGGTCAAAACTAACCAATTTATCTAAGTACCAAAAATATAGGGCACCACATGACTCACATTAGTATGTCAAGCTAGTTTTCTAATTATCAAGACGTCCTTCTAAACCCTACCACCGCTTGTCATCTTGGCATGAAGTGTAGAGGCACATTTAGAGGAGATTCCCAGAAGGCTGTGCAGCAAAGCCATAAGTATGTGTTCTGTTCTTGCAGGCTTGTTCAGGAGGTAGAGAGAAATTCCCTTCTGAGTCTGTGGCTTCCTTTTGCTGCAAAGTGTCTTCTAAAATTGATCTTCAGTTTAGAGATATTCAAGGGGTTAACTTTGACTCCTTCACCAAACCCAACTGTTTAATGTTTTTAATGGCATAATGTGTTAATAGCCATACAGCTGTTGTTTCTCAGCTTCCTTTTTTATTGAGTTAGGCACCATTTAGTAGGCTGAGTTCAAATTGTAAACAAATTATTTTTGCATATGGATCAATGGAAATTTAATAAAGTTTATTAAAACTGTATATTGGACTGAGGAGTACTGTTTTCTCTCATGGATATAAACCAACCTCATTAGGCTCACCCTTATTAACTGAATCTCAGGGAAGAAAATATTTCTAGTCATTTAAGGATTGTTTGGGCTCAACAGATGTTGCTAGCATTGGAGTGCAACTTTTCTTATGTATTAATTCATTTGCATATATATGCATGAATGGTACCTGGAGATCATCTAACCCAACATGCCTGTTTTCAGTACCTGGCATGGTTCGTGGCACACAGTAGGAACTCAATAGAGTTGTCAAACGAGGTATCGCAGTCTTGGGTGCAAAGACGTGGAGTGATTAGCTGAGAGTCATGCAGCGCATGAGGGGCAGAACCATGGAAGAGCTCTTGGCTCTCAGCTCCCAGCCCTCAGTCCAGTGCTCTTATCGCTCCAGTAAACTGCCCACCATTGATTCATTGCCTGTGAAATGTCTTAAATGTTCCACAGATACCTTCTGCCTGTTCTCATGGCAATCTCAGTTGTTGTTGCAATAAATGTTATCTTAATCTCAACTGATTGACGAGTTCTTAAAATAACAACATTACCAAGGTTCCTGCTCAGCTTGTAAATCAGTGTCTGAGTCTGGAAAGCACTCAGATGAGCCAGTATTCAGATGTAGCTGCGGTGGGCCCACTGCAGTTGGAGGTGTCTGGAGGGCCTATCTCAAGAAGGAGTTAAATGCTGGTTATTGGATAACTCAGAGCAGGATGCAGGCAATTCATGGTAGAAGACCTCAACTCCACAACATGATTACTCGTCTGTAGATTGGAAGCTAAAGCAGAAGAGAACTAAGATGGGGCTGCCTTTTGGCCCTGAGTGACAGCAGTTGGGAGAAGCAACCCTTTTGGATAGTAGAACAAGTGTGGAGATGTTCATTCCAGCTTCCTTGTGTCGGATTCACAGGCACGTAGGAGGCAGTCTGTTTGGCTCTGGCCAGAGCCGTTCTCTCCGTCTGGGGGCCTGTTATTTCTGTCCTTCTTCCTGGAAAGTGGTACCCTGAATATGGCAGCTGGCTGGGACTGGAGCCTTGGTGACTTCTGAAAGTTATAACAAATGGAAGTCATTATCACCGTTGCCCCCCTTTACCTTTGTGCTACTTGAGGCAGAAAATTATCCCCCCCCCCCGCCCCCCAGTTTGTTTTGGAGTCTTTCATCCAGAGAGAAAGGGATTAGCCTGTGGCTACAATAGTGCTTTCAGGGCCTTTCGGCGTGCTGCAAATGTTTACTTACCCAGGTACAAATAGGTAAAAGCACATAGTTAAAGCTCCCAGCTGCAAGGTCATTTACCTTTTTAAAATTCAGCCGCATGTGCCGACTGAAGTCGAGGGCTTGCTGGTATGAGCCATTAACTGCCTGTTGTACGTAACCTCGCCTTGTCTTACACACAGCTGCGTGCGAGCTGTGCGCCTGCAGCCAGCCCACCATGCATGCCTTGCGAGCAACAAAAGCAGTTTAACTTGTGATCGCTGATCATATGATCCACTTACAGGGTGCAGGCTCAGTCAAGTAGAACTGGTAAATCATTAAAAATGCACCTCGGTGCTGTGCCTGCTGAGTAAAACATCATGCTAACATCTCTCCTACCCCCCCCAACCAGTTAGCAGCATGGCGAAGGAGCTGGTGCCAGCTGCGTGTTGGAGAAGTCCCATGTCGCTTTAGCCTAATGTGGTGAGAGATTGTCAGCTGCTTCCAAGCAGCACGGGAGACAGGAAGACAGAGATACTCTGAAATGGCGGCCATGCTCTTCCCTTGTCTTTTATTTACTCATTCATTCAGCCTGTGCCATGTGCCTTCTGTGTGTCAGGCCCGGTACGGGTGCCTAAATTACAAAAATGGGGAAGAAATGGACTGTGACTTAGAGACTCTCACAGTTTGCTAAAAACTCAATTCACCACCAGGTGCATTAACACAGGCACCTGCCAAGTGCCATGCAACCTCAGAGGACTGGGAAGGCCAACGAGGAAGTGATGCTTAAATTGGATCTTGATGGACAAATGGAATTTCCTCAAGGAGACATCTGGTGGAAGGAGCAACTTGAGCTGTGCCTTACAGTCTTCCTTTCTAGAATTCTTCTTCCATGAAACATACCTTTACTCAGTTTCTTATGGTCTTAAAATACTGTTCTGTGACTCTGATGAAGGAATCAAAGAGTCCTCTTTTCTTATCTCCAACTCTTACTGCTGTCTAATTGCTTCTGGCATCAGCTTATCAACCATACCATAAACGCTCTGGGAAGGGGCTCTATCTCCACAGTATTCTTGATTTTCTTTATAGCTTCTGAAAAGTTGGGAGTGTATTCTTGGCTAGCAACCCTTCTTTCGTTTTCTAATCAATTAGTAAAAAGCTGAAACCAAATTGCCATTGAGTGGGCAGTGGGACTTTTAATGTTGTGGATAGATGTTCCTCCTCTAGTACATACCAAGAACATCTACTGTTGAAGGAAAGGAGAGGAAAGAGCCTTCGATGAGTGCATTTGTCATATGTGTTACATATGTTATCTTTGTCTATATGTTCTGAGATCTTCAGGTCTCTCAGGTTGTGGGACTGATTGAAACTTTAAAAATTATTTGGATCTTAAGAAGCTCTGGAGAGTAGATTAAATAACGTATTCATTTCCATAGATGTGAAGCTATGCTATTTTAGTTTTTCCAGGTACTCTCCCTTCTCTTATCTTCCAAATAATCAAGATACCTTCTGTCTGTATCTCAAAGGGTTTTTATCCAGACGCAGAAAGCCTCTTACTATGGCCAAACATTGGAAAGAGGACATACGTGGATCTGCACTCCCTTTCGCGCTCTGACTTGACCTGCTTGTACATGGTCAGTAACAATGTCTTTGAACCATCCCTTTCTTTGTTGGGAACCATTCCTGCAGGATAACTTTGTGATTCCTCTCGGACCATTGTCTGGGGGCCAACATTTTCTAAACAGAGAGTTGGAAGAATTCTGTCAATCTCTCTGCAACTTGGTGCCCTCGTTCTATCACACCAGTAAGAGCTGCCCCGTGGCTGGTTGTGGGATGAACGAGCTTATCCTTTAGAAGGATATCCATCCCCACAGTACAAGGAAACCTGCGACTCAAGCTTTGTAGGGTTAGGAGTCAGATAAATGGGTTAATTTACTCAGCTTCCCGTTTTACATCTATATAAAGGAAACTATATTCTCCATCTCTCTCCACCCTCAACTCAACCTTCAAAGAAATGAGAGAAACTAAATCCATTCAAAAACCAGGAGAGGAGTCATGGCATATTAGGTATGAAGGACCTATTATAATGTCCTTCTCATAGAGAGGAGGTATTTAGTGGCAGAATTGAGACTAAATCAAACAAATGAGTGTTTTCACTAGAAATTGATAATATTTTGACCATATGATTATGAAACTTTTGATTGGTGTATTTAAAATTTACACTTTTATAGTTAAAAATAGACTGTGAGATCCATGGTCATTGCTTATCATTGCATATACCTGCTGTAGAGACAGAGCCTTGCTTTATTGTAAAATCTAGAAAAGTCATACAGCCCCTTGCGGGGGCACTCGGGGCTGGCGGCGCACAGTCAGGCTTAGGCTCCTTACAGAAGAATAGGGAAGAGCTCTCCAGGGGGAAGTCATTGAAAAAGTCAGGATTTTATTGTCATTGATCTTGGCAGCAAAGCAGGCAGGGAAGCCTCATTCTACCCTGGGCAAGTCATCAACTCCTGGGGAAGGCCCCTTGCTTCTTTAAGTCTCCCTTTCTCACCTGTCTAGCAGGATGGTAATACCTTTCCGGCACACTTCACACGGTTGCAGAAATCAGGCGCGGGACCAGGTTCCCTGCACCTCTCCTGGAACAGACAGAATCCCTTCTGTCCTCCCATCCCCAGGCGGCTTGTCTGGCCTCCTTCTGGGGCATTTGTTCCAGGTCCTCCTGCTACTGCAGTTGTTGACTGACCTTATTTTCTCCCTCTGCCGTAAACCACTTTACATCTCAGTCCCGTCTGGCCTGCGTGGTGCAAGGACCCGCGCTGCATAGCTGACCTGGGAATATCGAACCAGATGGAATTCCTTGGTGGGATCCCGGTGCACAGTTTTATTGTGCATATGTCTATCCACCCCACAGAGTTGTTTTGGGAATTAAATAAAATGGCTTACGTGAATGTGCTAAGCACATACTAGATGCTCAGTAAACACTGGCTTCTTTCCTGCCGTCCTCTGCACCCAGTGGCAATTTATTCCCTATTTCTGGACCAAATTCCTTTTAAAGATTAGGAAGACATCCCCATTTTCTTTCTTTCTTTCTTTCTTTCTTTCTTTCTTTCTTTCTTTCTTTCTTTCTTTCTTTCTTCTTTCTTTCTTTCTATTTTTGTTAAGATGCTCAGGAGAAAGATGACCCTGCACTCAGAGTTGTATTGAAATTTAAAATATTACTATTTCCAATGTTGATATGAAGTATTATTGAGGTTTGCAGAAGGCATAATGCAAATTTTACTGTTACCATTATCCTTGCCAGTGAAATTAGTGCATTTTCCAATCAGTATCGTCTGCAATTGCAAACAAGGAAATAACTCATGCTGTTCTATGAAACAGCGTAGACATTTGTACATACACGTGAGAGGAGACACTTGAAATCCAAAGCTGCCAAGAGGAATAATTAGGAGCCACAGAACAGAGCTCGGTAATGTGACAGCAGCTTCTGAAACATCCCACAGGACAGAGACGCGCATGCTGGCTTGACCTATATCTTTAATAATACAGACCATTGCCCTTGGATTGAATCTAAAGGGTAGGACCAAGTGCTTGTTCATCATGTTTTAGGAAAAATTGCAAAGTTTATTTATGAATTCTCCACACAATGGCCTCTTGCTTTGATTATGAACCGACAGAGCTTTCTAAGTAGCAACTCAGCATGCAAAATTAAAAGCAAAGAAAGCCCCAAACAAAAACCACTACGGAACACAATTTCTTATATTCTGTCATGCTTGGCAAAAAGTATTATGTAAGACCCAACCTAGACAAATGGCTATGTTAACAGTAGAAATAACCTTTTGTTTAATTAGAAAATAGGAGCTATATGCGACAATAAAAATGGTTACTGCTGCCCTCCGTCACTGTTTAATAAATACGGCCGCGCTAGAGATAATGCTAAGTGTTATTTATTTGTGCAATATCACAGACTTGGTAATTGTTCATGGTGTTGATAGTTATCCTGTGTGGAGATCATCATAGTTTCAGAATTTGTTTCCTTTGATCCAAGAAGAGAAAACAGCATGTTGTTTACTTAAAACACCTCTGGCTTCCCTGGGTCAGAGTAATGCATCTGCATGTTTTAGCCCCTCTGTGGCCAGGGCAGAGTCTCCCGGGCAGTGTCTGGTGTGTTGAGAACCAGTGGGTTATTCTAAACCAGCTTCTTTGCTCCCAGAACGCCCTCAGGTCCTCACGGAATAAACTGCTCAGCAATGCCATTTCATGTTCAGTTCATATTTCCCAGCATAACTAAATTAAGTAGCCTTGCTGGAGGGAAGAACGGGGCAGTTTCCCACCTGAGGATGTGTTCATGGGAAGAGGAAAACGCCCCGTTGCTCCCTCTCGAGAACCAGCATATGGGATGAAGATCAGACTGAATTTCATAGCATCTGTTTCAGCGTCTTCCCTGGGGGTGGTGGGGACCAGAGGCTGAAGGTGTTGGCCAGATTTCAGGGTTAGTCCATTTCATGCTCTACCTCAGAAACCCAGCGGTGAGGCTCTGTGTGTATTTTGGGTCACCTGGCTGGGTTTATTTCATTGCGCTTGCTTTTGGGGGAGAGTTTCTGTTTTCTTTTGTGTTGTGTTTGCTGGAGGAGATGCTCCATTTCCTGCGTTTTAGAAAAAAAAGTGTTTGTGGTTTGTGATGTTGGATGATTTATTACTACGGCGACTTAAGGCTTTTTCACTCCCGACTTTGGTGAATGTGAGATATTTTCTCAGACCCCGAGCTAGCATGAGGCTCTGCTCATGGCAGAGAAATTCGCAGATGACACATGGTCAGATCTGTATAGGAGTATTTTGTGAGATCACCTATTTCTGTGAGTCCTAAATAACCCTTTCTAGAAGGTTTCCACATGCTACCTTTATAAAAATACAGACAAGTATGTCAAAAGGAAAACACAACCCAATAAAACCCCTTTTCTTCACACAATTCATTTTAAGCTTCAAAATCCCTGAAAATCCCCAATCTCCTTTTGCAGTCTGGTTCCCACTCCAACTTTCCTCATCTGCCCCCAGGGAAAGAAAAGCATTTCTTCCAGGGCCTGATAAGTTGTAGGCGACGCTTAGCAACAGCATTCCTGCGCCTGAAGTAGCTGCAAGCCCCTCGCTGAACTCTTTGATGTGACTGTCAGGGCAGATTTATTTTGTTTTAGCACATTGTCTACTTGTCCAGATGTATCAGGAGATAAAAAGGAGTTGTGTTTACACTCCTCCCTTTTTTTTTTTTTTTTGGAGATGTAATTAAATCGTGTTTTGATGAGTCTTGGGGAACTCCAGTTGAAGAAAACAGGAACCGGCTGAAGTCCAGGGAAAAGGGACACTCGCCTAGCGAGGAGCACCCGGCCGGGTCAGAACAGACAGCCTGAACACCAGCTGCTGCTTTTGCTCTGCTTCTTTGCTCCCACTTGGGTGGAAGTTCAACCCGGAGGAAGGGAGGTCTTCCTCCACCTCACTTCCCTGGCCTGTGCACTAGCCTGTGCAGTTGTAGCAGTCTCTTCCTTGTTACATCCAGACACACAGAGGGCCTTAGCTCCCCCTTCTTCCTCCCGCCCTTCTTTACTTCCTCCCTCCCTCCCTTCTTTCTTTCCTTCCCTTTTCCTCCCTTCCTCCCTTCTTTTCTCTGGTCTTCCCCTTTCTGCCTTTCTTCTTTGTCTCCGTCTCTCTCAATTCATCTGTGTATCTTTCTATCTTTTACTGGGTAGTAAGTCTGTGGTAGATGGTTTTCAATGTAAAGCTAATAAAATTGAACTCTAGAGATCCTGAATAAATAAGTCTCCACGGGCCCTGGCCGGTTTGGCTCCGGGTTAGAGCGTCGGCCCACTGACCAGAGTCTCCATTTGATTCCGGTCAAGGGCATGTTTTTTGTACCTCAGTTGCGATTCCATCCCAGCCCTGGTCGGGGTCGTGAGGGAGGCAACCAATCAATGTGTCTCTCTCATGTCCATGTTTCTCCCTCCCTCCCTCCCACTCTTTCTGAAAATCAATGGAAAAATATCCTGAGGTGAGGATTAAAAAAAATAATAATAAATCTCCATAGCACTGGGAGAGTTGAATTCCTTCAGAGTGGGGTTGCCGCTTTTTTTCTGTGATCAGGTTTTTGAACGCTCACATTTAGTAACGCCATTCTGAGTTCTATTAATGACCTGCGGTGCGCAGTGACAAGCAGGAATCCAGTCTTCGTGGCTGCTGAGGACGCCTGGCAGGCTTTAATCTGCACTCACTCCATTTGCATCCTAAATAGGTTACACTGCAGCACCCCCTTCTGCCCACGGAGCCCTGTGACAGGGCCCGGCCTGCAGTGCACGGCTCTCTCCTGGCCACAGCCCTGCAGACCCCGGGCAGCTTCTCAGCCTCCCAGCCTGACCTTTGGGCTGTGGCGAGCAGGACAGTGACCGGGACACTCACCTGTGTTCCTTGGGTCAAGCCCATGGTCTTACTTTGATTAAACGTGATATTACTTCTGTGTCAGGGGCCAGAGACAGCCAGGTGTAACAAAGGAGCGCCAAGAAAGCCCCTGACACGGATCACCTGGCCAGACCCCAGATCCCAGGCTGCAGTCACCTGAATGCCTTTTGAAAACAATGGGCTCGTGTTTTGTGTTTTCCATTTGTAGACCAGCCTTTTTTGTTCTAAACCCTTTGGATGACTCCTTTGGCCTAAGTGTGATTTAAGGCTTCTCAGAGCCGGGCTGTGCTTGCCATGCGCGGGGGGTGGGGGTGGGGGTGTGCACTGGGGCCGGACGGCCACCTTTCGTGCACCGAGGACTGTGTGTGAGGAGCCTGGCACTACGGAGGGCCTTACAGACAGTGACTCAGGCTGGGAAGATGTGTGTTTATTGCCACCCTCAGTTCTTGGCGGTGGGCACTGTTTGTTCAGTGTCTTAAATTCATTTATTTCACCAGTGGGCACACATTCATTGAGAAGCCCCTGGGAGCCGGACCTGTGGAAGGCGTGGGGCACGGCCTTCAGGAGCGATGTGTTTGGGAGCATCACTAAAACATGCTGAGCCGATATCATTAGAAACCAGGATATGCCCCAGAAAGGAAGTGTGGGGTCCTTAGAAGTATGTGTAAGTGATGTCAGGGAAATCTTTCCGAGGTAACAGTGCAGGAGCTGATACTTGAAAGGCAAGAGGTTAACTAGGCAGAAATGCTGTGGGAGGCCCTGGCCCGTGTGGGTTTGATCCCTAGTCAGGGCATATACCCAGGTTGTGGGTTTGATCCCTGGGCAGGGTGTGTTCTCTCACCATTCTCTCTCTCTCTCTCTCTGTATTTTCTTCCTCCTTCTCTCTAAAAAGCAATTTAAAAAAGTGTTGGGTGGAGGAAGGTAGGGAGACAGACTGGGCTGTGCAGAGACCTTGGGCAGAATGGGCCTGGCGCCCTGAAGCGCACGATCGGGGCTGGAAAAGCAGACAAGGGCCAGGGCAGAGAGCCTTCCAGGCAGCACATGGTGCTTTCTGCTTATCCCAAGAGCCAGGTAAATCGTAACGTGGTTTTTAAGCGAAGAGAGGCATGATCAAATTCTGCTTTAAAAGATAAACTAAGGGTGGTTACTCTGGGTAGGACATAATGCGACTTTGCTAGGAATTGAATCTTCTCTAGAACAGGTTCACTCGGTTGGTTGAAATCTACAGTAAGTCTCTGGTAAAGGCGAGGGTGAGAGGAAAGGAGCTGATTTCAGAAAATGTAGTGGAGTTTGCTTCAGACCTGCCGAACCAGAGGCTCACATTCCCCAGTGAACCTTTCTGGAGTCCATTTGCTCTTGGCCCTTTGTAAGCAGCCAGGTGGCGTGTCTTGTGTTTCTTATCACAGTGCCATCAACCTTGCTGCAAACTGGCTGTGAAGGCGTAGTTGCAGGACAAACCCAGGAGCTGGGGAAGGCAGGCTTCATTTTCTGTGGCCATGTTTGTCTTTCAGAGCCTAGGAGTCATAAACGAGGAATAGAACAAGTCCTCGCAGAACACATGGGCTTTATTGTCTTACAGTTGGTACAACATGTAGTTGATATAGCAGAATGGAGTCGGGAAAAATGGTGGAAAATGGTTTAATGAATTTCTCATTTGAGAAATAACCCCAAAGTATTTTTTCCTTTCATATATATATATTTCTTTTCTTTTATGTATTCTCCCCTTCCTTTCATTCTTATATTTTTTTAGCATTTGGACTGTCTTAAATATTACATATACCCAGAATGGGATATACCACTGGGGCAGGTTCATTCATAATTTTTCAGTGACTGAATCTGGCTAGACACACAATGTGTTCAAACAGTTGAAGACTAAGAGTAGTAGTATTTCTTTATGAAAGAAAGCTGCAAATCAATTTTGCATTTTCTGTTGGCCACAGGGAAAATAAGGCTGCTAGAATGATTAGAAATATTGCACAGGACATAAGACTCACTGATTATGATACTGGGTCAGTCATGTAGTACTCTCTCACATGTTTGGATCTGGAATCTGTCAAGGAAGTAGCTTTACACATATATATTTAGATGAATGAAACTTAATGTCAACAATTATTGATACCATAAAGTAAGGGGAAAAGGCCTTTTTCATGAATAGCTCTGTGAGTGATTATCAAATAATTTTTTTAAAAATGAAGATTTTTTTTGGCCAAATGACCATTAAACCATTTTTTTTTTTTTTTTACCATTTTTCTCCATTCTACTCCATCAACTGCATTTTGTAATATAAAATCATCGGTATTGTGAAAATTAATACTATAAGGTAGAGGCAACATGTTTGAATCTAGAGAATAATGAAACTGTTGGATATCCAGAACAGGCAGGCATCTGTTTTTTGCCACTTGGGAGAAGATAGAACAAAATAAAGTCATATCTAAAAAGGTTTACAAACTGGGGATTAATATTAACTTTCCAAAAAGACTGTGTTTGGAACTTGAAATCTTTTATATCCTATCACTTCCTTTGCAGTCAACATGCATGTATATGTACTCTGCATGTACCCTTCAGCAACCCTTTCAAAGAAGTCAGCATCCAAGCTGATGGTGTTCTTCAGATTTCAGCTCTCCTGATAAGACATTCAGAGTGTGTGGGCCCAAGCTCAGATGAGTTTTAGTAGCCTAGCATCCTAATGCATCCAGCTGTAGTCGCCATAAGGGGTGTTGAGTTGCTCATCGGAGATTCCTGCTGGTGTTCTTTAGGTCTCTAGGGGGATATAAAACTCAAATGTAGTAGCCAGTCTTAAGTGTGCCAGGGTCCCAGTTTTACATATGACACTTACCTTTTTTTTTTTCCTTTATTGATTTTAGAGAGAAAGGAAGTGAGAGGGACAGAGAGAGAGAGAGAAACATTGATGTGAAAGAACATCTATTGGCCACCTCCTGCATGTCCCCCAATGGGGATCGGGTCCACAACCTGGGCATGTTCCTGACCAGAAATTGAACTGGCGACCTCTTGGTGCATGGGCTGAGGCTCAACCACTGAGCCACAATGGCCAAACCATACGACTCCCATCTTAAAGGAATCACCTGAGCTGCCCACAACACAGTGTCCTCATCTACTAAGACAGCAACGAACCTGGATTCAGGGCAAGCATCTTTGCCATCTCTTTTACAAAGACATGAAATGAGGGCTGAGTGACAGAGTGACAGGGAAGTGCCTTTGGCAAACGAGAGACTTATATTAGAATTTACTTTTCTAGACATTTGAAGTTTACATAGATTAGGAGCAAAACTTTTCACAACAGTGTTCTCATCTCTCTTACCTGTGCTGCTTTCATGCTTGTCATGTATACTCTTGGGGGTGTTATCTGTTTCACATGCGGACAAAGTGGGAATGATGACTCATCCTAGTGGCCAGTGCTAATCAGTAATTAAATATATCACATCATTCCTGACTTATGCAGGAAATATAAAAAACCAATTCTAACTTTCTCCTACTGACGTGCACATGCCATGCAGGCCAGGGCGAGGATGGGTGTCCTCATCCAAAGTCTGCTATGATGTCTGGCGGTTCAGTTCTCAATCTAGGTCTTTGGTCTCCTTTTTTCTTGTTGCACTGTGACCCCAGCAGCTGTCCTTGGCCTTTCCCTCCTGCTGCTCCCATCATATGGCTGTAGCTGCTTTGTTGTTGTTGTTGTTATTATTAATCCTCACTGGAGGATATTTTCTCATTGATTTTTTTTTTTTTTTTTTTAGATAGAATGGAAAGGAGAGAGAGAGAAACATCGATGTGAGAGAGACACATCAACTGGTTGCCTCCCACAAGACCCCAATCCTGGCCAGGGATGAACCTGCAATCCAGGTACATGCCCTTGACCAGAAATGGAACCCACGACCCATTGGTCTGCAGGCCGACACTCTAACTGCTGAGTCAAACCATCCAGGGCATTGCTGTGCTGTTTTTTCAAATCTTCTATGGGACACCCACACTTGTTAAAAATTAATTGTATGTTAAAGCTGTTTGGTACCAACTTGAGAGCCTGAAAAGTTTAAAATGTATGATATCTGGAAGGCCTTGTGAGAAAGCTTTTTGGATGTGGAGGCCTTCTGTGGATGTTGGTGATGACTCAGGATTGGGATATTGAACAGCAGGCTCAGTTTTGCCCAAAGTTGGTGATGAATGTTTTGAATGTCTCTGGCATGCAGTGGGAGGCTCCGAAAGGCTCACATACACATAGGAAGTCGTGTGCTGTGGAAGAGAAATCTGCTCCTCTCGCTCTCTTGGTGTTCATTCCACTGTATTCTAGAACAGGGTTACCTCTGGAGAGCCACCCCGCCCCCCTTTAACCTATAGTGCTCTCATGGGACCAGCTGCTATCTCAGCACTCGGCCGGATCCAGCAGAGTGTTCCTTCTCCTGACCACAGAGGTTCATTCAAGGACAAGCCTGCAACCCAGAGCAGGCCATGGAGTCCCCGAAACTTTCAGGAAACAGAGTTCTTCCTGTTATCTTAGAAGATTGTAAGATGTAGACCTGGAGCCCCTGGGAAGTCAGCACGTGGGAACACTGAAGCTGGCATGTGGAGTACAAAGCTCAGGGACAGAAATTCTGGTGATAAGTTTGAGCACCTGGATCCAACCATACACGAAACTCTGCGTCCTTGCGATCGTCACCGCCCCTGCTCACCATTTACTTCCCCAAATCACTTTACATTGGATTCCATCACTTACGACCAAAAGGGTCATCTTTCCTTTCAGAACTGTTCAGCAGGAGAAATTCTACAGCTACCCTGGAGATATGTGGTCAGTTTAATCATATCAGCCAAGAATTCTTAGTTACGTATGGCTTTAATTTCATTTTATGACAGTATCTCTGTAGGGTAACAAAATAGTACTTCCTACCCCCAGCCAAAAAACAAAAACAAAAAAAAACTCTAAAAGGAAAAAAATCTAGAGACAAAAACCTGATTAACCTCTTTATAAAGACACCTTTATATGCTTGCATATTGATTTTCAATTGTCCCTTAAATCTTCACATTAGATATTTTCTTTATTGTGCAACTTCAAGATTATTTACTGCTTAATATGTATGACAAGTATAAACACTATTGAGCCATGATTTCATATGAGAATTTGTTATTCAGCTATCTCAACAAGCCTCTTTTGAAGATTTTATTGTGAGCCAGCCCTGGCATCGGGTCCCAAAACATGCTGATAGATGGTGAGGGACCTAGTGGGTGAGTCACGGGGGGCTGTTCCCTGGCCCGGGGGAAGGGCCTGTGGTTCACTCAGACCGCTTTCCTAGACAAGGGCTGGTCACTGTGTTACTAAGCGACTGGGGAAGATTCCAGTACAAGAGGCCGCTGTGAACACGGGTCTCTCTGTGAGGTCACTTTTGCTCCACAGGACACAATGGAGTGGCTTCTGTCTCACCTCCGTGTCGGGCCTCACTGCTCTGCTCCCAGCCCTGGACAGCACCCATGCCGCCCACTCTCCACACCCGCTCCCCATCTCTGTCCGAATCTGCAAGGGACTTTGCTCCAGTTAAGACGAAAGAAAAAATATATATAATTTCTCAGTCACTTGGCCTGCTGAACGTGCTGGGAGTTGGGACGACAAGTGTTCGGCTTTGTGCCATCCAGGCTCTGTGGTCAAACAAATCAATTCAGCCTTCAGAGAGGCATCCATTGCCCTGTGAGCATGTTTGTGTAAAGTCTTGGAGTCTTTGATCAAAGAATGGCATTTCAGGCCAGGCCCTAATCCTCACTGCCTTAAGGTGTTTAAATGAGTTAAAAAAAGAAGTTGATAACAGCTGGGACTTAAATTTGCCTTTGCCCAGCTTTTGTTTTGAAAGGGCTTCTATTATCTGCGGCTTCCCTTTTCGAAGCAAAGATGGATCATTGGGTAAACCAAAAAGGGAAAGAGGATATGGGAGGAAATGGGCGGGGACTCTGAATTAATCTTCTGAGGAAGAATGTTTGATCAGCAGGGAGGAGAGGATGGAACCCTCTGATGCTGACAGCAGGCACCTTTCTGACTAGGGTGTGATTGGCACCTTTGAAGCTTCAGTCGGGAGCCAGTGTCCAGTGGGTCGGGGCTTCCTCTGTCTGTGGGTGGTGGTGTTAATAATGTGGCAACTGGAAGGATTAATTGCAGACAAGCAGCAGGATTACGAGGACGGCTCCTCGGCTCTAAAAGGAACAGTTCGAGAAAAGCCTCTGATCTGTCAGCCTTAGAGGAAATTAGTGGGGCAGCCTGGAGGAGGCTTAGAAAAGGCATTTAGGATATTAAAGCGAAATGTGAAGAGGATATTAAAATGGGCAATAGAGGAGTGCTGATCTCAAAAGACAGTGTCCCCCTCTTCCTACGAGGAGTTTCCGTGATCTGTCCACATTTCACAGACGCCTTCTTTTTATGGTTCAGCAGCCTGATTTTACTTGCATTGCAACAGGTTAGGGGACGGTTACACGGTGTCCGTGGTTGCACCCAAGTTCCTGTGCAAAACGTGTTTGCTTTCTACCACCTGGTGGATCCATAATCTCTTGAAGTGAAGGCTCCTAGAATAATTTTAAAACAAGTCAAAGCATTACTGACACCCTATCTGCATTAGCTATCTATTGTATATTTTACTTCTTACCCTTCTGGTTCAAGTCGGGATGTTGCCCATAAATCCTGTGTTACCATTAAAGAGGCCATTCATCACGCTTCCTAATGTGATTAATCAAGATACACCACAGTACCCTTAAAATGAGATCATTTTGATAAATCATGTATGACATGAAAAGACTTTATTCCTTTTAAGTGCAATTTAGACTGTAATTTTTTCCCTCATTTAT
Organism: Molossus molossus; assembly: GCF_014108415.1. Taxonomy (NCBI): domain Eukaryota; kingdom Metazoa; phylum Chordata; class Mammalia; order Chiroptera; family Molossidae; genus Molossus; species Molossus molossus. The sequence continues at coordinate 57,186,029 of NW_023425352.1, forward strand.
GATTCATGGGAGAAACATGGATAAAATTCCCTTGCACAGTTACACCTTATCTACAGCAATAACTCAAAGCTGCTTTTAGATGAAAATTCAGGGTCTTATTCACCAAAGCTGAATGCCAGCTCATTATTTTCTGGCATTCAGTAGTCCAAAAATAACGTCTGCACATTGAGCAGCATCCTCAAAAAGTCGGAACTGGCCAGGCACCAGACACATCAATTACACTCATCATCCTTAATAAGGAAGAAATATCAGATGTTCTCTTGGAGGTTTTTGGAATCTGTAACGCTCAGCCTTCACCTTCCCAATTTAGAATGATCTGGAAACAAAAACGGTAGTAACAGAAACGCCTGGGAGGTTCGGCTGCCGTAGCCCACTCTTTCCTCCCGTCGTGCAGAGCTCGGAGGGGGCGCTGTTCCCCTCCCACGTGGCTCGTGTTTTCTCTTTCATGGCCTTGTCTTGTTTCACAAATGAAACTGCCATTTTGTTCAGCTGAGTTCTGTTTCTGAGCGGCTGGATCTGTGACGTGGGCCTTCCCCTCACAGCTGTCCCAATAATTTGGGAAAGGACATTCATAACCTCCCATTGAAAAATAATTTGAGAATGTGCCTTCTGGTGAGATCCATCAAGTTTAAGGTCACATTTTTGGTTAAAAGGCAGACACTGATGCTATTCATTAACGTGAAAAATGGCTTGTTTTCCACTAACATTGAAATAAACTGGATGAATGTAGTCTTGCTGGCATGCACTTATAGAGAAAGCAAAAGGAAACACAGATATATTTAATTTGGACATGTAGCTTCAACAGAATTTTAGGTCTTTCTGGAGACAAGGAATCAGAAAGATTGGCTAAAACGAATGTAACAAGCAGAAGTTCATTTGCTGCTTTCAGAGGGCCAGAGAGCCCTTAAAGGAGGGTTCAGTGTCGACGAATTAGACACACGGTGTTTTTCCAACCCGTTACCTATGAAGAAGGACTTGATCAGCATGTAATTTATTTCCCTGCTGTTTTTAGGGATTTATTTTGGGGAGTGGATCAAAGCCCTGTGCATATTTGTGTATTTGCGACCCAAGAGTGCCAATTTCTTATTCATAGCAGCAAACCCCAAGTTTATTTGGGATATCATATTCATGCTTATATTCTCTGTGCCTTAATTGGATAGAGACGGGCATCAAAGATTCCTTGCGTATTATTCACATTGGAATGAAACTTCCCAAGCTTTTATTTTTTTTCTAATATAAAAAGTAAATTTAGAATGTAAGGCCATTAAGGCTGTACTTGCTCTGTTTAGGTTTCCGTCTCACATTTATGGCTTTCTATTTTTGCTAAAAAAAAAAAAAACAAAAACAGATCTGTACATTTTTTAAAAAAATGCATGTATCTCATTAAAAAAGTTTCCTAGTTCTAGCAAAACTCAGCAAAACTCCAAAGAATACAAGTTTAGAACATAAATATTTTAAGGCCCTATAAAATTGGCAGTGAGTATTTTTTCCCCTTTAAGACCATGTTCATTTCATTCCAATTTAGTACCACGATTATATTTCCAAAGCAGCTTTTCATACAATACACAATTATTTCATACAGGGTTGGGTAGGTCACCTCATTAAGCCTGCAAAGATCAAACCTCTTGTGATCCCCACAAATAGCCCTTGCATTTATTCCTAATTAAAATGGCCCTCCTAAATGGTCTTAAGTTTATCAATAAAATAACAAGCTAAGCAAAATAACCACTGGAAAGTTAGTGGGGCAAGGTGACCCGGTCCCCAAACCTCAAGCAGAGCCAACTGCAGTGTGTCCACAGTGGTGCCCTGCCACCTGTTGGCTTTGCTTACACATAACAGGGTATTGGTGGCCCTCCCAGCAGTGCAGCAACCCTCTCTGACCCCTGTCCCAGTTCATCAACGGGAGAGGAAAAAAGGGGCCATTTGAGAATTTCAGGCCTCCTGATTTCCCCCATCATTCATTTCTTTGGCTACATGTTTCTTCTGCTAATGCTAAAAATTTATGGCTGAGCACATTAAGGGCAGCACAAGTCCTTTCCTTCTTCTGGATTATTTCACAGTTTCCTGTCATAAGGAAATCCAAGAAGACGTGTCCTCAGTGGATTTTATGTGACAGTGTCTGCATCTATCTCAGGAATCTGAGGCGTGATGGATAAACTGTCAGTTGTGAAGGATGATATTTTCTCCATATTTCCATTATGAACCAGGCTGTCATCTCCTAATAAATTTCTCGCATTGGTATCCATTTATTTTACCAGCAGAGGGTCTGAGGTACTTGGGAAAGGCTCTGACAGCAGATCTGGCCCAGCTTGACAGAGCCGGCTCCACCTCATTTTGGGAAACTACATCGGTTCCAAGGACAGAACTTGACCTGTAGCCCTGGAGAATAAAAAACTCTGTGAGAGGAAGAGAGACACATGAGGCAAGTTCCTTCTTTGAAGCCAAAATAAATCAAGCCTGTACGACTACCATGACATAATATTATTTCTAAGTCAACCTTACAAACCCAGAGGACAAATGCTGTATGCAGCTATTTACTAAAGGCAATTAGACCATCACAATAGCGCTATGAATCTACAGGGACATTTAGATTATAACTAGGCTGAAGATCTCACTAATCATGCCCTCAGAAGGGATCTCGGTAGTGGTTTTCTGCTTGACCGGGAGTAGAGTCCACTTGCTTGATAAACATTTGATTAAAAATGACGCGACTGTCCCTGTGATAGAGACTATGAAGGGTAGGAGGAGCCATGAAACATTGAAATATAGTCCTACAGGTCAAGGACTTAAGCTCTGGCTGGTTTGGCTCAGTGGTTAGAGCCTTGGCCTGCAGACCGAAGGGTCTCAAGTTCAGTTTCCGGTCAAGAGCATGTATCTGGGTTGCGGGTTTGATCCCCTGGGTTGCAGGTTTGTGTGGGAGGCAACCGATCGATATGTCTGTCTCCCCCACTCCCTCCCTTCCACTCTATCTTAAAATCAATGGAAAAATATCCTCAGGTGAGGATTAACAACAACAACAAAACTTAAATCTAGCTGAGGAGACATTATACATAATTACAGTGAAGTAAAAGTACATTATAGTTAATATTTAATAAGTAATGCTAAGATCTTTGTCTCTTACCTTATTTAATCTTTACCTTTTTTATATCACACTGGTTGAGAGAGTGGCCACTGAGGGAAGCTGCCTGGGTTGGTCCCACCTCTGCCACGTACTCGTAACCCAAACACTTACGTGAAACTTCGGTGAAGTTATTTCATCTCTCTGGGCCTCAGCTTTCCTGATCTGTAAGACAAGCATAGGAATTATAACTGCCTCATGAAACTGTTATGCAGATTGAATAAATTAAGGCATAAAAACTGTTTAGCATAGTCCAGGACACAAAGTAAGCACACATCCATTTTAGCTATTTTTAACTCTTATCATCATGATGATGATGATCATCATCATGATGATGATTGTACAGTGGAGGAAAGTATGGCTTAGAGAGTTCAAGTAAATTGGCCAAGGTCATAGTCAGTAGGAGCCTGGCTCTACATCTTGGTTGTTAAGGAATCAGATCATAGGAAAGAGAGAAGCAAGGACATCCAAGTTGTAAATAAGACAAGGACACAATCCTTGAAGCTTAATTAGCTTTTTTCTTATGACCCTTTCCATTTCTAGAACATAAAATAACCCTTTTCTCCATAGCCCCAAGCATGCTATAGATGTTACTTAACAAGGGTTGTATAACAACCAGCTCTCTGGAGAAAAAATTTATGTGTACATGAGCTTATTGAAATTTTTATGCATATAAAGAATGAATAATGCACAATTTACAAATAAAATTTAATATAATACTCTTTGTTATAAATTCCATCCAGTTAATTGATACTCACAGAATACTTTTGATTATTTTGGCCAAACTCACATATCCGTAGCTAAAACTAAGGTTGCAACTGATAAAAAGTGTAGTTCTGGCATGAATATTGACTATTTCCATTCCTTAGCAAGGGTGTCGGAGCTTTACTCTTTTGTCAATGAATCAGATATTTCTTTTTAGTATTGAAAAAATAAGTCCTCTTTTTTGTGTGTGCTAGTCACGCTGTGATAGTGAAGACACAACATGCCTTTAAGTTTAATCTGCATCATTAACATTTCCCCCATCACTTTCTTAAGTTTAGGAAATCAATAAAAGAACAAATCAATCCCTAATTTGTAGAATTTCCCCATTTCTGCTGTAAAGAGTCCCCCCACAGCCAATGTCAGGCTACCAAAGTGACATCACCGAAGACGAGAAGAGAAACAGCCCATCGTTCTACAGCATTTTCACCCTGTAGATACAATCCACACAAATCATTCTGAGAGTGTGAACATAAAATTTGTAAAATAGTTAGGAAGTGAAGAGTTATATTACCTTTACTTTTAATGCAGTTTATCTAATTGTAAGTGCATATAATTGAATAAGAAATCATGGCTGTCGAGTAACGGACACAGCCGACGGGGTCACTGCAGACATCACTGGTACGTCAGCGTCGCAGGGCCAAAGCCGTGCATCACACTGTTAACAAAACACTTTCAATCTTGGCTCATTAACTTCTACCTCTTTACAAATTTTATATCATGAAAAATTAAAGCCTATATACTAGTTTCGTATTTACTGTGTTCACTTAGTATTAAGTAATAAAAATATTTGCATATTTATTTTTTATATTATAATTTCGTTAAGTTACAATAAAAAATTAGGATAATTTCTATAATGCCCAATATTTAGATTATTCTTATTTTTTCTTGTTATATAAGTGTCTGCTAAAAATATTTTGAAAGCTATTGCTCTAGATGATTTTTAAGGTTTTTTAAAACTTACATTTTATGATCTGATTTTTTTTTTTTTATCCTCACCTGAGGACATTTTTTGCATTTATCTTGAGGGAGAGAAGGAGGAAGAGAAAGAGAGAGAGACAGAGAGATAGAGAGAGAGAGAAAGAGAGAGAAACATCAACATGAGAGAGACACATCGAATGGTTGCCACCTGTAAGACCCAACCAGGGTTGGGGACAAACTGCAACTGAGGTACGTACCCCTAGCGGGAACCAAACCCAGGCCTCTCTGGTCCGCGGGCCGACGCTCTGACCGCTGAGCCAAACCGGCCAGGGCTGTGATGTGATTTTTTAGGTAACCGTCCACACAATGCCCAAGCACAGCCCTTTCTTCCTTTTTCCATTCCTGGTTCTTTTCCTCCTTACTTGCCTTCCTTCCTCCCTTCCATAAATATTTCTGAACTACAACTCTAAGCCCGATGACATTTTGGGCACTGGCAGAATTGGACCCTCTTTAGACCAGATAAGAACAATGGGAAGCTCCAGGCTGCTGCCCACAATGCGTGCCCTCACTCGAGAGAAGCCTTTGGCACAACCCTTCCCTGCAGCCTACCTCTTCTCTCACTGACTTCTTGTGTGAATTTCCCTTCTGCTCCCTAACTCTGCTGAATGCTCCGCAATTACCCAAACTTTGCCCTTTGCCTCTTTGGCCCTCTCTTGGTTCCTTGGTTCCTTTGCCTTTTTTCCCTCCCAATTTTTTGGCTTCTTGCTCTGAACAAAGCACGGCCTTCCCTGACCGCACCCCTGCCTCTGTTCACAGTGCCGAGCATCTGCCGTGGAGGCTTTCGGTCTTGCTTCCCACTGAAGGGCACGGTGCCTTGGCCCTGAGCAGGTGGGAAGACTCCACCTTCAGGCTGGCTCTTTGGCTTCTGATTTAATCCTTCAGTTCCTGGCAAGTCTTTGTCTCTGATCCTGGCAGCTTGGCTCACACTTTTGTGTTGAATTACCGTCATGGTGTATGGCTTTGTTTTTAACATTGAAATGTTTTTACTCATTCAAGAATCATGCATTGACTTCTTTCTGTATCTCTGGCAACATGTTGGGTACAAGGGCTAATAGTATAGTTAATCTTGGAAATTAATATAGTTAATCTCGAAAACTCTTTGTTAGCTTGAATAAGAAACAAGCAAGGATATAATTACTGTTTCGTGTGTTCAGGTGCCATAATAGAGATGAGGGACAACATTCTGTGATAATGCAGAGTATGGAGGTCATGTTATGAACTGGTGACTCTTAATAACCAGTATTAACCATGGTTATAATTTTTTTTTATGAGTTGGGAATACAACCAAGGTCCTTATTTTACTTTTCTTGGTGTTCCCAGCACAGGGCTTGGCATATAGTAGGTGGTTATTAAATAGTTGATAACAAAATGAGTGATGCTTTTCCTTATGAGAGAAAATAAATGTTTTTAGAAGAGTCAGCTTTATACCACAGTTTCAGGGAATGAATTGTGATGAAAAGTGAAGATTGCTTTTACTTGAGAGAGGCTGACAAATTTCCCAGAGCCAGGATCACTTTATGTGGTGTATGATTTAGGGGTGAGTGAGCATGCCAAAGCGCTCCACTTGAGCTGAGTGATGGGGAATGAGTTGTGGAGCTGTGGTCTTAGATGGTATTTTGTGAAAAATAGTATGAGATTTATGACTATTAAACAACTTTGTAGCCTCCCCTTCTTGTTTTGAAGCCTGCCAAATCTCTTCTCCTGTGGTCTGTATTATGTTCCTTCAGGGCGTCCATGATGTTCAGAAATACCCACTGGAAGGCAGATTTCCGTGGAAGGCGGGCACTCAGTGGGAAGGGGCTTGGATTTTACATATATGTCCGAAGACTTTGTTTTCTGTAACCACTCGGTGAAATTCTCACTTTGCAAGTCTCTTGTAGAAAATACGGTACTTTCCTTGACTTTTTTCCAATGAGGTTGCCAAAGTTCCACCTTCCTTCCTGCATTATGGAAATTGCAGAGTGCAGTATATTAGTGACTATTAGCATTATTGATGTGAGTTTAAAAAATCATTAGCAACTCTCAAATTGTGAACAGGAGAAAGATTCAGAACCTCCAGCGTGCTTTGACAAATCTGAAGCAGAAGGACTTCCCAGGCTGGGATGGGGATCTCAAGCCTTTCCTATGATTTATCAGCCTTTTCCGTTCCATTGTCACACTCAATAGCTTTAGAAGAAACAGATATTTCATCACAGAAAGCCAACCAGACAGGACCCTAATCCATGTTGTGCAAGTATTAGAAAAGTTTTGGAGAAAATTTTCCTCTAATTATGGGTTCATGTCAATATAGGACTTATGGATCAGAAAGGAGTCTTTTTTTTCCTTGAATTTTTGTGTTTAAATTTGAGAAATTTCAAAAATATAGAAAAGTTTTAAAATTTTTGTAATTTTCTAATATTTTGTCATATTTGTTTCAAGTCATCTCTAAATAGAAGTAAATAAACCTTATATAGAAAATAGAAGCCCCCCCCCTCCATTTCATTAACTCTGATCACTGGCAGAACCAACCATTTTCACAAATTTAATGTATAACTTTTATAATTTTTAGATGTTTACATAAACACATGAGATCAAAGGCTACATATTTACATAAATAATATTATAGTGCATTTATCATTTCCCAACTTGCATTTTCACTCTGTATTACATTTTCAGACCTCCTCAGATTGAGATAGATAAATCAGGTTCATTGCTCTTAAATACTAAATATGATTCCAGCATTTGGATGTACATTTTATTTATTCACTTTCCTCATTGACAGACATTTGAATTATTTCCAATTTTTTCTGTTATAAATAATGCTGCAGTAAACACTGTTTTATGTTCCACCTTACAGACCTGAGTGAAACTTTCCATAGTGTATATATTTTAGATGGAATTGCTGTACCAATGTTCAATTCTATACATATTGCTGCTAACTTACTCTCCAGTGTATTTGAACCAGTGCACATTCCCACTGGCAAAGACCAAGAAGACAGGAGTTTGTTTCCTTTCATTCTCTGTAGCACCTGTGGAGATTTAAATGTCTGCCATGATGACAAGGAGACGGGCGGGGACACTATCTCGTTGTTTAAATGTTCATCGCTTTGAGTCCTAGTGAATTTGACGTCTTTTTTATTTACGGACTGTTCAGGTTTTCTCTTCTTTGAATGGCCTGGCACTTCCTTTGTCCATTTTTCTATTGTAATTTACTGAGGGGCATATGTGCTCTGGATACTGATCTTTTATTGTAGATGGTATAAATATCTTCTACCAGGAGTGATTTAAAAAGTAAAACATAAAAGTATAATTCTTGCCATCGGTAATTAGGAAATTTGAAAAGGACTCAAAGGTTTGAGAGTATTTGTAGTTTTGAAGATTCAAATTTACCCAAATTTCTCTGTTCTCACTTTAGGCATATCTTAATCCAGGGAGGAAATGATTTACATCGCTCCACCTATGTTTCTATGATCTCATACTTGCTATACTGGGGGTATACTGCTTTGGTTTTGGGGGGGGGGTTCCTTATTCTTGGGCAGGCAGCATACACCTTTAAGACATTGTCTTGTCCATTTCTCCTATGTGATAATTGTGCTCTTCTGAATCATGCTTCTATGCATAATATTCAGAGATCAAGTGTGTATATCGCTATTGAAAAGGTTACATGGGCTTCATTCTGATAAAAGCCAAGTCAAAGACATGATAGAGTTTTGTGGTTTTTTTTTAATCCTCACCCAAGGACATTGTTCCATTTTTTGTTCAGATAGAGTGGGAAGGAGGAAGAGAGAGAGAGAGAAAGAGAGAAATATCTACGTGAAAGGGACACATTGAGTGGCTGCCTCTCACATGACCCAACCAGGGCCAGGGACAAACTGCAACGGAGGTACGTGCCCTTAGTGGGAACTGAACCTGGGTCTCTCTGGACCACAGGCCAACACTCTAACCGCTGAGCCAAACCGGCCAGGGCGAGACATGGTAGAGTCTTGATTGGTGATCATTTTTATAAGTATCCAGCCATGAAAGTCCCACCAAAAGACATAGATGGCAAAATTGTTCTTTCCTGGATTCTTTTCTGTGACTTGAGTTTATAAGTGGACACTGAGCAGGGAAGTAATTAAATGCTGGCATAGAATGACGACTGCAAGGCAGAACTCACGCCGCACAATTTTTGCTTTGACTACAATTGGAAATAAAACTAAATAGCTATTTTACTCTTGGTTACAAAACTCTAATGTTTTGCCCAGTCAGAGGTATTTGCTGAAAGGTAGTTTCTTCCAGTAATTTCAGGAAAAGCTGTCATTAAATTGTCAACAGCCCAAATTGAGATTAAAAGTACTAAGCAATATCACAATATAGCAATCTAAGATTCATATTGGAATTTTAGGCTTTTTTAGCGATGAGGTGGAGCAGCAACATTGGCAGAGGAAGAAGCTCTTCCCTCTTACAAAGGAAGTGTGGTGGATCTGTGGAAAGACAGCCTCCATACCCCATCCCATACGTCCTGCCTCAAGTATGTGAATAGATGCCGTTTGTAGAACACTGTTGTATGTCTCATTTGTCACATGCAGAACAGGAGACCTTGAATGCCAAATGGAGAAACACATGGAGACTCTAGTATTTGAATTTGAATCTCATTTCTGACTCTTTTATATCATTGCCATCCTAAATATCTAATGATGTAGTACCTAGCAAGTCTTATCTACTTTTAAAACATTTTTCTTGGTGACTGAACTTTTATCTTTCTGGACCCAATACCCTTGAATCAAGTTTAAACATCACATATTTCCCTTGGAGCTGGAGTGAAGTAATGCTACCTGGAATCTGTCTCTACCTAAGGGATAGAGCTTCTGATCTCGCACCATTCAGAATTCTGTATATAAGTCTCCACCGAAAGCTGCTTAATCAAACATCTCAAATGTCAGAAACAGGCTTTAAAGGGTTTTTCCTAGCAAGTAGGTCTAATCTCCTACTTAGTTTTGATTCCTATAATGTAGATAATCTCTTTGGAGAAAAGGCCTGCTCCTAGCAGGGCAAATATATCCCATAGAATGTATTTCCTATTCCAGAAAGAAAAATGTAGCATTAATGAAATTTACACTTTCATGAAGCTTGGAAAGGTTGTAAGCTTAGGATTTTGATCCTAGCAGATGTTCTTTTTCAGATATTAAAAAAAAAAAAAAAGTAGCATTTGATTCAAAAGTCTCAATAAGAGTTGCAGTGGTGATACTTTTCCTGTAAGGAGCCGCACTCTGAGTGACATGGTTCTGAGTGACACCTGACGTCACAGCACTGGTCCTTTCTTTCTGCCTGAGTCCTCTTGGGTGTAGAGTAGGGCAAAGAGAGAGTTAGCAACTGAGTCACCATATATAGAGTCTGAGGGTTAAAAAGTTGTTTGTGGACAATTCACAGACATATTTCATACCATTTTCTTATAGGACTTGGAATGGCAATGTTTTGTTGCTAACCATTATATTCCGATTTCACTTGGGTTCCTGAGCACTGGTTAAACCGGCCAGCACCCCCATTGCACGGCTGCAGTGGCTTCTATCCTTCGGCATGATCGCTTCATACTGTGGAGCCTTATGCTTTCATCTTTGTCTCCAAGCCACTGGGGTCCACGGAAACCAGTTTTGCCATCTACCCTGGAGGCAAAACTCAGCCTCTTCACTGGTTTCCATAGAAATCTACTCACAGTTGGTCATCCGAGGGAATTACTGGGAGAAGGTTGATGACAGAAATCCAAATCTGCACCATCCCCTGCGCTCAATCTCTCTGTCCGTCCTTTTCTTCAGTTCAGTTCAGCAAACAAAGAGCCCCTTCTCCCAGAGCCCCCCAGCTGTACTGCGGCTCCTCAAAGCTTCGTGGTCCACCCCGCACTCTAGTATGTTATCTCAACACAGACCACTCTTGCTTCCTGAGAAGAGTCCGTAATGTTTTCCGCAAACCCAGATCCCGAGGGGACATGTTTGGTAAACAGAGGTATTTAGTGTGCTGTTGCCTCACCCTGACATTTGCTTTTATCACGCAGGCTTCCGGGGACAGTGTCGATGCCTCTCCCGAGTGCCACTACACACCCCTGCCGTCGGCTTCCAGGGAACTCACCAGTCACCAAGGTAGGACCTCCGCTTTTCATTGCTCTCCTGGTACAGGGAGGTCGCTGGCCGTGCACAGTCTGGGCTCCTGAAGGCTGCCTCTGTGCTTTAGCAAGAACACAGTGCTTTTCAGTCCTTGATGAGAAAACCGTACCTGTCAGCCTGAGCGACTCGAACTCATATTAAATAGAATTTAGTGGCAGTCTACTGGGAAGGCAAATAAATCCATGGTATAATATACTTTTATGATTTTTTTCTTTAACTAAAGAGATCATAGCACTTAAAAATTACTAAAATAATTACCTCCAGCAAAAGGAATGAAGAGAAATAAGGAAACCAGCTAGTATTTGTAAAAGTATCATTGTTTGGGAGTATAATAGTTGTAATCTGTAATTTAAAAATAAATGAAGTCTGTATTACAGCTAAAAGGAATTTCAATTTGCCTGGAAATATTGAAGAAAATCAATCTGTACTTTTCCCTGAATTCTCTGATCCCCGAAACATTAATTTAGCTTCCCCAGTTTTTCCAAAGCCTTGAATTACTATTGCCATCTCTAGAGTCGGTATGGAATATAATTTAAAAATGTCTTATTTCTAAGCTGGCTGCTTAGGCCAAGGACTATGTGATCCCCTTTGTAGAAATTAGTTGGGACAGGAAGAGGCCATGCGGTGTAATCGTTTACCCCGTTTTAGCCTCGTTGTGACTGCTGCCACGTTTCCTAGTTGTGGCTGCAGGGTTGGAGGGTAGGAGGAAAGGCTGTAGAGATGCCCAGAAAGTGGTGGGGCTGGTCCTGCAGGAAGAGGTGGGTCTGGGGACATGGCGCCCTTCCACAGGAAATGACCCAGAGAGTAATCCCGGGTTCCAATCGGAGCGACTTGGGCTTGTGTCGCCTCTTTGATGTCTGGGCACAGTAGACGTTTTCTACATTTAAATGCATGTTGGTTCTATTAGGGTCCATCTGTGATTTAATTACATGAACATTTTGTGAAAAATCAATTTTGCCCAAAGTTAGGTAGAATGAATTGCTGCTAATATGTTATAGTTTGAGAGGCATGAATAGGTCTCCTTCACTAAATCTCCTTATGAAGGCTTTGAGCATAACCCTTCAGAGACTTTTTAAAAATTCCCCTAGGCAAATAATATTACCTAAGCTAGAAAGAATAACAAATTAACCCTAGCATGATATCATCATAGGTTTATTCATTGGTTTCTTACATTTGAATGAAGGTGATTTTTCTGTGTATAACCTGGTGAAGACACTGCGTCTTGGAACCCTCAAGACCACTTGCAGAAGTGGCCATGTCCATGACAATAAGATGTCACAACAGAAGGACACGATCAGATACATGTTGATCATGAAGAAGATAAAGATCATCTGTCATTGTAACAGTAAAATAATAAATCTGAACCTTAAAGAGATGGAATGTACAAAAATAAGTTTTGAAGATATTTTGGAATATCTTTCATACTTTGGAATATGAAAAAATACCTAAGGCTTAGAGCGAAAATAGGTGCTCTTGGGTGACAACATCAGTGGGAAAAATGTTCTTTCAATGGAGATAACAACAGATGTCTTGATTTTCCTGAGGAATATTTCTATACATTTATTGCACTTGCTGCCTGATCGGTGCTGATGACTCGATGGTGGATAAAGCAAGTTAGCATCATGAAATAGTGGCCAGGGCTTTGGGGTCTATGGTTCCAAGGACACCTGCAAAGAGAGAGGCAAAGAAGCTCATTAAGGCTGGATTATTATTGGACTGATCTATGTAGGGAAAAGATGAGACTGATATATTTCAGCTTGGCATGAATTGTACAATGACCAGTGGGGAAAGCCATATATTTTTGGCACCCAGAATGAAACCACTCAGTGTCATTACATATATTTAAGTTAAAGAAATTATTCTAAATTTCTGATTATATAAGTTGTCAAGCTATCTGAGTGTCATTTATTAATACCCTCATGGAAACAGTTCACACACATTTACCCAGAGAGGTACGTTCACATTGCGAAGGCAGATTACATCAATTCTCTCCCAGGTGAAATCCTCCCTGATGTCTGAAACTTGATCTATGAAACCTTAAGTGCAAGTTCTATTTGCAAATAATTTTTTATTCATCCAGTTCCCAATTTCTTTTCATTCCGCACCAACAAGTACACAAACTAGCAGACAGTAGTTCATGCGGAAATTGCTATTTTCCAACACATGCCATTTTTCCTTTACTTGTCCTTTTATGTAACTTCCAATGTCAAGAATAATGGGCCCAAGATTCATGTCCTAAGGGCTCTAGATTCAAATGCAAGAACAGTCTGGGCCCAGGATAATGATCAGGAGACAGGCGACTCTTCCATCTGTAACTTACAGGTGATCCGTATACACAGGGAGTGTCGTGGGTGCAGTACTTCGGCTTCCTGAATGAAATGTTTTCTCATCTTCTGTTTTGATTTTCTCCCTCTTGAGGTACTTTTAATGTCTGTTTCTATTTCCTTGATGCAATTGTTCATATTCTGCTTTGTGTGGCAGAGGTCAGGGAAATGTATATCTTGAACTGCTCAGAAATGAGAGCTCCCTGAGGGGCAGCACAGATCCGAACCTTTCTTCCCTTTTACATCACTGACTCCTACTCATTCTTCAGGTATCAACATAAATACCACAGCTCCAAGGAGGATCCCCTGATTTCACCCTACACATTTGAATTAGGTTGGGTTTACCTTTTCAGGGACTGTCTTCCTCGGCTTGAAGCTCTTGGGAGGAGTGGAGGAGATTTGTCTATTTGCTGACCACTGTATCTGCAGTACCTCCTACTTAATGAGAGTTCAGTGAAGATTTGTTCAGTAAACTATCAGTGATAGAAACCAGGAGAAAATCAGTAACTTAGATACCTCTGCAAGGTAGCTTGACTGCATCTGAGAAAAGAGACCCATCTTCCTTTGGGGGTGAGCACATACCAAAGAGAATGGCCAGCCTCCTGGACCTCAGAACACAGCTCTGTTGCTCTCAGAAACCCAGATATTATGGGTGATGATTGATTCGCTGCCAGACAGCATTTAGCCACATTGAATAACTTTCAAGTAGATAATTATTTTAAATCCATTGTTTTTAAACTCGGGTGTTTTGATAGTAGAAAGGGGATAAGACCTATGGAAGCAACCAATGGAACTGTTTTACTGGAACAGAAGCTCTCAAAGAGGGGCCTGAACGCTCGGCCTGATGTACCTTGTGGCATCGATATGGTTTGAGAATGGTCCACCCGAATCTCTCTGAGAATTCTGCTCCAGGTCTGAGCATGTCTTCAGAGTATGGGGATGCGGGCTGTGTCAGTGGTCTCAGCTGCTGCCCAGTGGCAGTCTATGTCCTACATGCTATATGGTATCCACAGCATGAAGAGTGTTGAAATGTTCATTGGAGAAACGGCTCTAAATATGCTGTGTGCATAGGACATACTCCTCTGCAAGCCCCATATTTCCACTCTTTTTCTGGTGACTGTTAGAAGTAGAATTTGCATTTATATAGACCATTGTGTCTTTTGGGAAGATATTTCTATTTAGAGCACAGACTATCATCCTTAAGACCACTCTATAAAGTGGAAATATTATTATTCCCATTTAACAGAGGAAGACACCGAGAATCCCTAGGAGAGACTGAGTCACTCAGCAACCAAGCCAAGGCAAAGATGGAAGTTCCCCGTCCTTGATTCCCAGGCCACCCCTGACATTTGTCCTTTACACAGGACATATGAAGCAAACGCAGGGCTAACCGTAGCGCTGTGCTGGAGGGAAGGGGAGAGAAAGGACAGGGAGAGGCACGGCCTGGAATGCCCACCGCCAGGTGGGTGCCCCTGGCTGTGCTCCGGCCGCAGAGAGTGCGGCACCCTTGCCTACTTCTGTAAAATAATTGCCGGGTACGCCCCTCTCCGACCCTTCTTTTAAATTACACATCTACAAATTCTGGAACAGAAACTTTGAGAAACCAAAGAGTGAAATGCTATGGTATCAGTCTGAATTCAGACAGGGAAAATAGAAGACACATTGTATATTCCAATTATGAAGGTTTTAATGCAAGGAATGGGCGACTTACACCTTCAGGGTTGGGCTAAGTCAGGGAAGCTGACACCTGGAGTCTCAGACTCTGATAATTCACAGGAGCTGGCTGAAGTTCTTGGGTATCTCAGGAACCCCTGGGAATCTCCTACTGAATTTCTACTCTGCAGCAACAATGGGGGTGATTCTTAAGAAGTTCACTTGGATACTGCTTCAGACATTAGGATGATCCACACATTCTCTCTGGATTTCCAAACCACACCCAGTATCTCTTTGGCCCGCTCTAACCGAGAGTCCTGTGCCAAGAGGGAAGACCTCAGAGAAGGTGGTGGTGGCACCTGGTTCAAACAGACAGTCCGGCGCATCTGCCGTAACCCTGCCTCACCAACCGCCATCGCGTTCAAGGTCCCATTCCAGTTTATTTGCACACTCATTTTGCCAAGTAATGCAAGCCCAGTGAAAATCTTCAAATTATTAAAGTTTTCCCATTGCATGACAGTCTTGAAGATGGGCCATAGTTAGCTTGTCATATCAAGCATTGGACTTTAAATGTATAAAAGAAAGAAAACCAGAAACCAAGAGGAAATCTGCTATGAAAACTTGCTTGGAGATGATAACCATCCCGTTTCTATTCATCCTTGGCAACGTAGCCATTATTTTTATTGACACAGTTGTTAGGTGCTCATCCTCTTCTCCAGCAAGGGGTTTGGTCTATTTGTGTTTGAAATTGATTGCTAGGACTGTCACAGAGTGATTTACATAGCAACTTATCATAATTAGTTATTGTTCGCAGTTTCCATAATGGGAATTGCATTTTATGTTTAGAAATTGATTTTTCTGTATATCTCCATGAAGCAGCTCAATGTGTGCTATTCAAAAGAGAAGAAAAAGACAGAAAGAAAAACTGCGGGTGTTTTTTTATTTTTATTTTTTAAACAGTTTTAGCCTGCGATACCATAAAATGCATTTTTCACAGAAGCCATAAATACAAAGGGTTTTGCTTCAGGTATTTAAATAAGCCAAAGTGAAACAAATAAGGAGAAAATTAAGTGGGTGCATGTGAAGATGTAGCAATAGAGACAATGATGTTTGGGATGGGGAGATGTTAGCCAGAAAAACTGCGTGCCAACAGTGAATACTTTCGGGAGGTCTCAAGATGTGGCTGCTTGATAACCAAACTGTTCATTACAATTTGTTTTAGGCTTATAGGATTTGGAAGCAGTCTGTCTCTCTCAGCCAATTTTGAAAACATTTTCTATTTTTTATATTCCTACCATCTTGTCATGTTAACCATAGCTTATGTGAAAGCTAAATAAGTTTGATCATTATAACAAAATCTACACAGAATAATAGCAAAAACTCAAGGAAAATAGATGTATTTATTTAGGTTATCTTCATAGTTCGGCATCAGTAAATCTTTTCGCCTATTGCTTGTTGGTTCTCAATGACCAATTAAAAAGATGGAATAAGCAATCTGACGGTTTGGGGGCCCTTGCCAGGTAGCCTCACTTGAGAGCAGACCCTGTGACTAAGGCAGCATGGCTTATATGTTGCCTCCATCATCTGGAACATTTTTATTACAATTGACCCTTGAACAGCACAGGGGCTAGTGCTGCCGACCCCCTGCATTGTCAAATATCTGCTTATAGCTTTTGACTCCCCTCAAACTTAACTACTAATAGGCCATTGTTGACTGGGAGCCTTACTGATAAGACACACAGTTGATGAACACATATTTTGAATGCTATATGTATTATATACTGTATTCTTACAATAAAGTAAGCTAGAGAAAGGAATTTTTTAGGAAAACCATAAGGAAGAGAAAATACATTTACAATACTTTATGTATGTATGTATTTTTTTTTTTTTTAATTTTGTTTATTGATTTTAGAGAGAGAGGGAGAGAGAAATAGGAACATTGATGAGGGAGAACATCAATTGGCTGCCTCTTGCATGCCCCCCACTGGGGATTAGGCCCACAACCTGGGCATGTGCCCTGACCCAGAATCAAACTGGCGACCTCTTGGTGCGCGGGTCAACACTCAACCACTGAACCACACAGGCCGGACCTGTATGTATTTATTGAAAAAAAGTTTTTTATGAGTTGACTGCGCAGTCCAAACTTTGGTTGTTCAAATGTTAACTATAGTCTTTCAAGGGAGATAACCATCAAGTGATTCCTCAAAAATCACCACTGGTTCACTGAATGTTCATAGAAACATGATGGATTCCACTTTTCCTATGGAACTTGTATAAAAGCTGTGAGGAGGCAGGGGAGGAGGAGGAGGAGGAGGAGACAGAGAAAGGGGGTAGAACATGACAAATTACAATTGCATTTGGCAAGGAAGGCCTGGCCTCCCTCCTGATGGGGGACACACTTCATGTGCAGGTCCTGCCAAATGAGTGGTTCCCTTTGAGGCAGGATAGTAAGAAGCCAGGAAAATTTCTTGGCAAGTGGAATGGGGAAACTGAGACAGATAGCTGGATAGCTGAACAAATAGCCAAGCAATTTACAGCCAGATAATAAACCTCAAGGCCTTATCTTCCCTAACCAAAGACACTTAGGAGCAGATGGTTTACATACTCTAACCATGCTGAGGGGGACCCGCCTTGGTCTCAGTCCCTCTTCTGTGACATTCTTTGAAGGTGGAACTGACAGAGAACGACCCTTACCCCTCTGTACACTCATTTTGATGAATCAGCATATTGAAGGACATACTTGGAAAGCTGATGAATATTCTATTGAGATCTTCCCCTGAGACCTCCTTTAAAATTTCCACCTTTAGGAGATAGATGAAAACCCTCAAGATAAAGGAAGCCAATGCATGCCCTCCTTGGAGCACACCCATACCCTTCCTTTTCTCGGGCATTTACCTTTGCGCTCTTTCTCCTAAACTCTAAGGTCCTGTGAGACTTGCAACTAGGGAAGCAGCAGGCAGTGGCAGCTCATCCCAGGCTAACCCCCTGAACCTGTCTCCAAGGCCCGCCTTTTCTCTGACTTTTCAATGAGCTGATAGCAGCCTTGCTTTGGCTAATTCCTATCACTGTGACTTTTAGTTCCCAGTGAGTCCATGCAGCCCTATGTGGCTCACTTTTATCTATAACATTTCTGGAAGGTCAAAGCAGCACCACCTAGGCTCTCTCTTCTTATTTCTTCTATCCTAATTCCTTCCTTGTTTCACTATCACCAGCTTTAATAAGTGTACCCTCAAAACCACCTGGACTTGCATTGTGAAATATTCCCTGCGTGAAGTCAAGAACCTGCACATTCTAGATGATGTTAAGACAGACCCACCTTGGTGCTGGTCCCTTTCCGAAGATACCTTCTTTCAGACTTTACGTTATGGCTTTGCCCTGGCTGTGTATGAGGAGGTGGGGGCGGTGCGAAGAGTCTGTTGGTTTCTTGAGCAGAGCTATTATTAGCATTTTCTAATTATGTAAAACACTTTTCTCTGATGACATTTTCAACAGAACCCATTACTTTAGTTTTCTTCATAATGCTTTTATGGGCTTATAATCTTGTTGGAACTCTCAGATGCTAAGAAATGCTGAAGTTTCTTTTATTTCATCGAGGTGACTAGTGATTTGACAGTGGTGGTTGACAGGTTTATTTTATCTACGTGGCAGTGGGAGTCTATTTTCTGTGTGTATTCTGTTCCAAAGTGAAAGGACTTTACTAAGTGCTGAATAAATTGTACTTTCCTTTGATTCTAGACCTTGCTGAAATGGTTTAAAAACTCCAGTCTGGGTCATCAAATTCATCTCCCTACTGCTTTGCAGGGTCAATAGCTCCACTCTGTACTGAACAGGCTGGGTGGATTGGAATGGAGGGTGGTGTAGATTAAAACTTCTGCACATATATAGATAGATGTGCATGCGCGCTGTCTGGGAAGGTGGCAGTGATGGAAGAGCAAGCCGAGTGGAATCTGAAGATGGATTAATCTGTTAGACTATTACCGAGACTGGCATGGGCTCTAGCCGGAACTTCAAGCAACCTCCTTTAAGCATTTGAAATCCACAGAAGTCCATTTCCTATCCTTTTTCTTCACGGATGATCTTTCATTTGCAGTCTCCGGGATTGCTTCATTTCTACTCTGGGCAGGACTGTGGTGTACTCATGCACACAGAGGGGCTAGGAATTTGGTTCTTCTGTTTCAGAAGCTAAGTAAGGAGGGAAAAATAGAATCACCCACTGCCTCCCCTGCCCCCCCCCCAACAGTAACACACATTACTTCTGTAGGATGAGCAGTAAAAAGAATAACCCTTCCTCCAACAGACAGTGAATTAAAAAAAGTATTAAAACATGTCTCTCTGCCTTAAAAAGACGGAGGGTCTGCGATTGACAGGGTTGGAGATTCTAAATGTCTTGAAGTGTGAGCATGGCCTGTTTCTTATCCCTCCCATTGGGCAAACGTAACTCCTGAAATGATAAGTATTGCTCTGAGCACCGGCATTCAAGGTCTCCTCCAGCATGTCTTTATTTAGTATCCACTGTGTACGAGGCATATGTTGAGGTTTGCAAAGAATTCAGAAACAGGGCATGGTATCTGTCTTTTGGGAATTTGGGGTTTCATCGAGGAGATAGCAAAAATGAAGTTATGCCAATCAAACAAGGTATTATGCATTATATAATTAAGAGTTGCCTTACTTGGTAAAATTGGTGTAAATGCTGTGGGCATTTAGGAAAGACGGGAATCAGCAAAGGCTAGAAGAGCTTTGAAGAACATGTAGGGCATGGGTAGGTGGAGGGCAAAAGGACATTCCATACAAAGGCAGTGGGTCAAGAAGAAGCACAGGGGTAAGAACAGAGAGAACTGACTGGAGGCAGGGACCCAATTTTTAAAAAGTCAGAAATAAGGTCACTTAGGTAGGGCAGGTTTACATTATGACAATCTTTGAACAACCAGGAACATCTTGACTTGATTTAAAGCTGTACTGGGGATTATTAACCTGTAAGCAGTATGCAGGGGTATTGGGAACAAAGGGCCTGGATCTGAGGACGCCACTGTGGGATGGCGTGAAAGTTTGTTTCAGTTTTAGAAGCTTTTGATTTCTTGACACCAGTCTATGTGACTACGGCTCTTGCCTTCAAAGAGCATGTTTCTGGCTAAGGTAATTAAGGAAACAACCGAGCCACAGATGGGGAAGACAGCTGGGGCCAGGACACTGCCAGTGGAGTGGGGGTGGGGCGCTGTAGAGGGAAGCTCGTGGCCACTGTGGAGACGCTACACGAGATTGCTGATGGTTCGGTTGCAGGTTCTCCCTGGCTTGGGCATCAGAGAAAATGGTCAGTCAATGTTTTAACTCCCCGTGTTTTTAAAGTATTTCTGATGTTGGCTTTTGAAACCAAAATTTAGAGCCCAGTATCAGTTAGGCTAATGTAGAAATAATCTAGTGTTTGATGACACAGGCCTGCAGTTTCTGGCTGGCTGGGGGAACCGAGGATAAGGGAAGTAAACACTGCACTTGCTACAGAGCAACGTTCTGTAGCAAATGCAACAGAACGACTTAATGACTTATACTTAGGGATAGAGTGCACCAGAGAGCACAAGGCTCAAGGAAGCTGGCAAGGTGTGTGGGAAGCTGTGGTCTGTGCTTCATCCCCTCTCTCACATCCTCCCTTGCAAGATTCTCCCCGACCCCTCATGCAGAGGCTGTAATCTTGTCTACTAAGTGGAAGACTTCTGGGATTTAAATAGCGGAGCTCATGGCAACAGAAACAAACATACAATAGGCAGGCAAAGCAGCCACAAAAATGTGTTCTCTTCGTCTTTGGCTCAAGATGAGCTACATTCTTTTAGAAACTAGTAAGTGCCCAATGTGTTTTATTCTTGAACCTTGGGTTTCTGAAAGGAGAGCTAGTGAAGCCAGTACTGTTTGTCTGGATTAGGATCCGGAGAGATCTGCCCCGCGTTCACCACCCGGTCTCGGCTTCCCCAGCTCGTTCGCTTCCCTGCCTCTGGTGGAAAGCCTTGGCCCTGCCACGGGTTTTCCCAATGCAGAGATTTTACAACCTTTTTGGAACAAATAAACAAACATCTGGAATCATGTGGTACACTTAATTAAAAAGTTTGCATTTGGCCAGAAATGGTAAAATCATGAAAAATGGCCTGTCGGTGAGCTCAAGAAGGCCAAGCGATGACGTTGTTGGCTGCCCGTGGATTGAAACTGAGCGAGGGGACACCTGCTCGCGAGCCTGCTCTCCCAGCTCCCCTCCCAGCCGTGAACATTCACTGCCCTGCTTCTCTGTCCGTTCTAATGAAATGTTTAGTTCGGCTGGTTGGGGGAGAGGGCTGTTACTTTTCCAATAAACTTGGATTTGTTGGAATGTGTGTACTTTACAAAGGGTGTGGTTTGGGGCATTTTGACTTTTTACTTCTCTTAGTCAGAATTCCATATGCTTCGGGTTGCAGCAGGGGCCTGTCTCTGTCTCTTCCATCAGTTACCCAACCGTGCTTCTTCGAGAGGAGCCCTGCGCGGGGCCGTGGAGAGGCAGAGAGAGCGGCGGGCTCTGCCTGCAGGAACCCTGCCGTCTACGTGGAGAAGTAAGGGCCTAGCTAGAGGGCCATAGAAAGCAGCCGCCAAGCTAGAGGCAGGAGTGCGGAGGACGGAGGATTGAGTCAGCCTCAGGCGAAAGCCAGGACGGAAGTGAAGGGGCAGGTGGGAGGAGAACCCGGGTTTGTCAGTCACTCGGGAGTGGCCACTGCTGAGTTGTCTTCATTCAGGTGTAAAGAAAGGGCTTTACTGCCCACCCTCTACTTTCAAATGTTGTGTTTTTTTCCTGCTTTTTAAAAATCTTCATTGTTGAGCATATTCCAGATGTCCCCCCATTTATCTCCCATTGCCCCCCTCTACTACTTCCAAATGTTTAAGAGCTGTTTCCCCTAGTCACCGCATATAAACCCACAAACCGAGAAGAAAAATGTGTGCTTGATACAGAAATTGAGTTTCAAAACACATCTTCCATCTCTATCTCTCCGCTCATACATTTCCACCCAAGGTTGCCCCTATGAACTTGGACTGTAACCTCTCTAAGGCCACCACTGGAATGGAACCATCTGTGGCTAACAAAGCTAGAGGGGCTCTCCCTGAGAGTGTGAACCAGAACTTGAGGACAGACCACGTGGAGTTCTTGTTGAATTTCTGGCCACTGTCTAGGTGGAGTGTGTGTGAAAAGTAGCCTCAAAGCAGGGGTGATAGATGATTATTCTGTCTCCAGTTAGCTTCTCCTCTGTGACGTATGCTTCTGCTGAAGTAAAATATAACTTTTGTTTGCATATTAAGAGAAGAAGGTTGAGACTATTTGGCTCTGCAGAATGTATAATCTGTCATGTCGTCACTTGAGGATTTATAATCAGGATGAAGTTATTCTAAGAAAAAGATAAGTTTTTCTTGTTACACAGAATACAAGGGAAGTAGCCAGGGGCTGGAAGTACGGTGGGTGCCGTTTCGGTCGGATCTAAGAAAGGATGAGTACCGTTGAATTCTGCGGGTGTGGGCTGTGGCGGAAGACTAAGGGATCCCCACTCCCCAAGGCCTTCTACTGAGGATGTGCTCGTCTGTCCTGAGAGTTGAACAGTGTAGCCTGAAGAAAATGAAATAACTTAGACAACTTTCAAGTCCAGTCAGGATATGAAACCCAGACCCAGGGTTCTCTCTGTCAGTGCTAGCCCAACTTTTTCATAAACTGTAACCCGAGTTTCACCTTGACCTCTCTGGGCTTCTACAAGCACAGATACAAGACCATCCTGGAAAAACACTCCAGTGTTGACAGAGGAATTCTTAGTCCTCCACTCCTTATTATTCTTGTGCATCTGTTTCTTTAAATATTTTCTGCAGAAACATTAGCATGAAAATAAAAGAGTACAGCAAGTTGGAATTTTCCATTTGTTGCTTCCTTAGTGTGTGGGGTCAAAGTTCTATCCTCAGGGATGCTAATGCAAACCCTGTGCACTGTCCCAGCGCAAATGTTTCTCAACTAAGAGACAGGAGGGGGTGGGGAGCCAGGAAAATAATGCAGCACTAATTCCAAAACACGGCCTGCCTGGAGAGCCCAATTTAAATGGCCGTTTTACCCCCGTTCCCACCCTCCCCCTAAAGAAAAAAAATCTTGTGTTGTAAGGACAGACATCTGTGTAAGAACAATAAAACAGTCTTCTCTCTTATGGATTAGTTCTTTATCCCTTTGTATCTTGCTCTACCTCATCAGTTTCTCCCAAATCAAGGAGAGTCAGAGAGGATAAGATGCAGTCCCTTTCTTCTTGCTTTGGTTTTGATTAAAGAAACCCATATAACCATCCTCTCCCACAAATTTGTTTTCTCAAGAGAGAGCTTCTCCTTTTGTGTCTAATTTTTTTTTTTTCTTCATTGCTTCCTTGGAATCTTTCGAGAACTCACTTCATCCAGTCTGTAAATCAAATGGCCAAGGTTCCCTGGAGAATAGGGCAGGCAGGGCTGTGAATGCTGGAGTACGTGGGAAATTGTCAAGTACTGGTAAACTAAGATAGCACGATGAACACGCTCCACAGCTGCCTCTTCTTCCTCCTCTGAATCCCCAGAAATGTACTGATAGAAAAAAATACCTACTGAGCACATACAATATGTGCCAAACACGCTTTCAAACATCAGGGTTAGGAGAAGAAGAAACCAGACAAAATGTTTGCCTTCAAAGCTTATATTCTACTGAAAGGATCAATAACTAAAATAAAAAATATAAGTCATATAGCATGTGAGAAATAAGTATTATGATGAAAACAGAAGGGAATGCGTATTGGTCATTTGAGACTTGATAGAGAAGGAACCAGGGCAGTGGCATTGGAGTAGTCACCTGAAGGGGGTGAGAGATGGAAACCGGAGACTATGCGAGGGGAAGTCGTCCAGGCAGAGGAAAGAGCAAGTGGAAGGTCTTGAGGCAGGAGGGTGCCCGGCGTACATGGGGCGTCGGGAGGCAGGTGTGGCTAAGGTACACCTTCAGCAGGGGAAGGAGAGGGTGGAGGAGGAATGCAGATGGAAGTCAGAATGCTAGCAGAGGCCAGAACTTCTAGCATCTTGTAGGCCACTCACTGGGACTGAGTCAGGAAGCCACTGAAGGTGCTAGCAGAAATGATAGAAACATATTATACTACTCCCTATGTGGGGAAAAGCCACCTCATACCCTTACTAACTGGAAGACAAAGGGTACTGCTGCTGATCAGGAAGTATGTGGACCAGAAGGAGAGGACAGATGGACAGAAGGAGAGGATTGCAGAGGTCAATCCCAGCCCAAAATAAATAAGCGTTTCATCATGTATGACCAGCTTCAGGAGGCCTCCCGGCACAAGACACTTACCATGTCCACAGATGCCGTGGGTCAGGAATTCCAAAAGAGGACAGTGGAAATTACTTCTCTCTGCTCTATAATATTTGAGGCCTCAGAAGAATTGAAACTGGGGAGCTAGAATCATTTGAAAAATTATATACTCACATGCCTGGTGACTGATGATAGCTATCAGCTGGGGGCCTCAGTTCCTTTCCATGTGGTCTTCCTTTGTAGGCTACCAAGGCCTTCCTCGTAGCATAGTGGCTGAGTTATAAGGGCAAGAGGCCCTAGAATAAGAGCCAGGCAAAAGTTATATTAACTATTATGACCTGCTTTAGCTCCATTTTATTTATCAAGGTAGTCACAAAAATTCTGCCCAGGTGTCGGGGGAGGGAAAATAGACTCCACCTTTGGATGGGGAGTGCAAAGTTCTGGAAGAGCATAGGGGACCAGAAATATTGTTCTGATCATTTTGGCAAATACAACCTTCTAAATAATAATATACTGGGTCACAAACAGAATTTCAATACATTTCAGGGAATAGAAGTAGTACAAAAACTCTCAGGTCACAATGTAATAAAACTAAAAATTAATAACAAAATTAGATTGCAGAAGACTGAGCTCCCCGGAACTTTTCTAATACTCTTAAATCTCAAGTCAAACATAACATACAAGCCCAAACTGTGGAAGAGCCAGAGAAGTCCGGTAATGAAACGATTACCTACTAGAACCCATAGATGTAAGGCCATTCTCAGAGGAAAACAGCTTTATATATATAAAAATTTTAATTAAAAAAATGTGAAAAAGATAAATTAAACATCTGATTCAAAATCCACTCAGCTAAATAAGCCAAAAGACATGAATTATTTATTTATTTATTTTTATCCTCACCTGAGGATATTTTTCCATTTTTTGTACAGATAGAGCAGGAGGGAGAGAGAGGAAGGGAGAGAGAGAGAGAGAAACATCGACGTGAAGGGACACATCGAGTGGCTGCCACCTGCACGACCAACCAGGGCCGGGGACAAACTGCAACCGAAGTACATGCCCTTAGCGGGAACCAAACCCGGGTCTCTCCAGACCACAGGCCGACGCTCTAACCGCTGAGCCAAACCGGCCAGGGCAAGACATGAATTATTAAAGCTAAAACCAGATATTGGTGATGTATAAAACAAAAAATTATAATAAATAATCCAAAAGATAAATCAGTGATCTAATCAAGGAAAATGCAAATATACAACATTTTAAAAAATGGAAAGCCATAGAAACAAGAGAAAATGAAAAGAATCATGAGAACTAACTTAGTTTACCTCTGTGCAAATATCTGAAAGTCTAAATCAAGTGGACAATTTTTTAAAAAAATGTAATTCCACAAAACGGATTCCAGAGAGATAGGAAATTGGAACAGATTGATTTCCAGAGGCAAAATAAAGCTCATAAACACCTATCACCCCCCTCCCCCCAAGCACAAAGTTTAGGTAGTTTTACATGGAAATTTTATCACATGTTAGGAGAGAAAATGGTTTAGCAGTACTCTGTTAAATGTTTAAATAACCGATTCTCTGCAAAACAAACAAACAAACAAACAAACACAAATAAACAAAAACCCTGCTCTGTAGTGTTTACCAGTTTCTGTGACATGAATATTCCTACCGTGACTGATATCAAGCTGACTTTGCTTTTTGTGGAGCTGGGAAGAAATGTACATACTTTGGTCTTGTGAGCCCTTGAAAGCTGGGAAAATTCCAAATTTGTTTCAACTGTTCCAGAGCACAGATAAATAAGTTCGTCCAAATTTTCTTTATGAAGTGCATAAAACATTTTATATAAAAATTGATAAGATTTCAGAGACAATAACTGCATACTCTTTTAAATTATGAATATATATGAAAAACCTAAAGTAATTATAAACAACATCCAACAGCATTAACAGCAGATGAAAACATTATGACCAAGTGACATTTATTCTCAATATGCAATGAAGTTTCAGTATTAGGATTTCCATTTATTTATTGAATTGTTTTAATAGAGCTCAAGATGAAAGGTGTAATTTTGTAGATGCTGAAAGGGCTTTGGCCAAATTTAATAAATCATTCTTGATAAAAAGCATACAAAAGTAGAGGTATACTTCCTTAATATGATACAAAGCTATCCATCTTAGTACAATGCCAGTGTCAAACTTAATGGGCAAACACAGAGTTATTTCTATTAAAATAAGAACAACATAATGTATGTGATCACCACTACTATTTAATGTTTTACTGGAAATATTGAACAATGTAATTAGATAAGAGAAAGAAAATACAGACATGAAAATGGAACACATATGACAAAATGATCATATTTACAAATGAATTTTATTTGATTTGACAGTTGGAAACTTAAGAGAAACCAGCTGAAAGACTAACAAAGATTCAGTGAGGAAGTAAGGTGTACACACAGAAACCATCAGCCTTTTAACTTTAAAACAATAGTCAGAAAATATTTTAAATGAAAGACGCCACTTACAAAAGCAACATAAAAGGAAATAATCGGGTAATATTATAACCTACATTAATAACTATACACAGTATCTTTATAAAGAAAACTTTACAATTCTCTAGACAAACACAAACAAAAGATTGAAGATATGAATAGACATACCATATTCTTTCATAGGAAAACTCAAGACCATAAATATGTCAATGATCTTTCTTAAAATATAAATTTATCATGAAATTATATAACTATCAAGATTTTTTTTTTCTTTTAAACTAGAAAAATTGGATGTAAAGTTTAGATGGGAAAATAATAGCTGGGATCATTCCGAAGAAAATATGAGGGAGAATTAGTTCTGCTGGATATTAAATGTGTTGTAAATTGTCAATAATTTTAAAAAATGTGTCATTGGCACACAGATCACACAATAGACTGATGGAATAGAATAGGAAGTCCAGAACTAAAATTAATTGCAAAAGGGATTTATTAGATAATAAAGTGGTATGTAAACTGGTGGGTCAAAGGTAGGCTATTCAATGTACAGTCTTGGGGCAAATGAGTAACTATTTGGGGAGAAAAAAGGATTCATACCTCATTCCTTCCACCAGGATAAATTACAAATGGATTAATATTTTAAATGAAGAAGAAAAATAAACCATGATAATGCTAAGAGAAAAGACAGAATTCAGAAGCCTAATTTTAAAATAAAAATTTGAAAACTCAACCTTGATAAAAATATGCTTAACTTTATTTATTTAAAAATAAAAAAAAAACTTTTTCAAAGCAGATATACAGATGCCCAATAGACATATGAAAAGATGCTCAACATGACTAATCATCAGAAAAATGCAAATTAAAACCAGAACGAGATATCACCTTATACCTGTCGGAATGGCTACCATCAATAAATCAATAAACAACAAGTGTTAGTAAGAATGTGGAGAAGGGGGGACCCTTGTGCACTGTTGGTAGGAATACAGATTGGTACAGCCACTGTGGAAAGCAGTATGGAGTTACTTAAAAAAATTAAAGGTGTTATAGCCTTATAACCCAGAGCCACTGTGAGGAATATATCTGAAGAAACCCGAAACACCGATTTTAAATAATACATTCACATTCACCTCTATGTTCATTGCAGTGTTATTTACAATAGCCATGATATGGAGAAATCCAAGTGCCCATCAATAGAAAAGTGGACAAAAAAGTGGTGGTATATTTATACAATGGGATACTATGTGGCCATAAAAAAGAAAGAAATCTTACCATTTGCTATAGCATGGGTGGACCTAGAGGGTATTATGTTCATCGAAATAAGTCAGTCAGACAAACAAAATAGATCCAGAGACATGGAAGTAGGGAACAGACTGACAAACTTCAGAGGAAAGGAGTGGGGGGGGGGGGCAGGAAGAGCTAAAGTAAAGAACCTACATGCATTTATGCATGAGTAATGGACACAGGCAACAGTGAAGTGAAGGCAGGGGATAGGGCTGGAGCAGGGAGGAGGGTGTCAGTGAGTGGGGGGCGAAAGGAGGGACATGTGTTTTATATATATATATTTTATTCTCACCCGAGGACATTTTTCCATTTTTTGTTCAGATTGGGGGGGGGGGGGGGAGAGAGAGAGAGAGAGAGAGAGAGAGAGAGAGAGAAACATCGACGTGAAAGGGACACATCGAGTGGTTGCCAACCACATGACCAAACCAGGGCCGGGGACAAACTGCAACCAAGGTACGTGCCCTTAGCGGGAACCGAACCCGGGTCTCTCTGGACCACAGACCGATGCTCTAATCGCTGAGCCAAACTGGCTAGGGCTCAACAATATTTTTAAAAAAGGAAATAAAAAAAGAAATAGGTCATCAGAGAAAGACAAATACCATATGATTTCATTTGTATGTGGAATCTAAAGAACAAAAAAAATTAACCAACAAGATTGAAACAGACTCATAGATATCATAGATACAGAGAGCAGACTGATGGTTGCCAGAAGGGAAGGGAATTGGGGGCTGGGTGAAAAGGTGAAGGGATTAAGAAGGACAAATTGGTAGTTACAAGATAGTTACCGGAATGTAAAGTATAGCATAGGGATTATAGTCAATAATATTGTAATAGTTCTGTTTGGTGCCAGGTGGGTACTGGAAATATTTGGGGGGAACACTTTGTAAAGTATATGATTATCTAACCACTATGCTGTACACTTGAAACTAATACTGTATGCAAACTGTAACTAAAAATTAAAATAAAAAAAGAATCATTAGAAAAATTGGTAAAATGTGAATGGGGGCTTAGAGTTGGATGGTAGTATTATACCAATGTTAATTTCCTGATTTTTATGACTATATTATAATTATGTAGGAGAATATACTTATTTATAAAAAGTACACTATAATATTTGGAAGTGAAGGGTATCACGTGAACAATTTACTCTCAAAATATTTTTTTAAATGTGCTTTGTACTGTTCTTGCATTTCTATTATAAATTTGAGATTGTTTCAAAATGTAAAATATAGAATTAAAAGATGATAAAATCCAGACCAGACCACACAAAGACACTGTAGAAAAGCTGAAATTTTAAACCAGAAACTCAATACATATGCCTTAAAGTTTTATGATGCATATTTATACTTAACTACATAATAAAATATGTATACTTCTCTAAGCAAAACAACAAAAACAAAAAACCTTTTGCATAGAAAAAGATTTTAAGCAAAGTCAAAAGACATACAGTGAACTTAAAAATATTTGGAAATTATATCACAGACAATGGGAAAGTATGTATATCTTTCTAATATATGAAGAGTTCTAAATGTGTACAGAAAGTGATCAACAGCTCACCATAAAAACAAATCAACAGTTGCTCTCCTAAAAATACTGGCATCTGTGTAAAATGGCCTATATACAGTAGTGCTCATTGTAGAATAGATGTACTAGCTAAACATTGAAAACAGCCAAATATCTATCAATTGGGAAATGGTTACATAAACATGGTACATCCAATCTCTGGAATATTGTATATCTCTGTCAAAAAAATTTGGAAGTTCCCTACATTGCTACATGCAAGTCTATGCAATATAGATCATTCAGGAAATAAAACAAGATGCTGAATGATATGCATAGAGTACTACCCTTTATGCATCAAAGGTGTAATAATAACCTATGTTTCTAAAAAAAAAAAAAAAAAAAACTCTGAAAGATGGATAATAGTAACTGCCTGTGGATGGGGAGAAGTGGGTACTTGGGAAAACTAGGATGAGAGAAATACTATTCACTCTATACTTGTATTGACTTTAAAATTTGAATCATATTCAAAAATAAACAAATTGAATTTAAAAGCCTGAAATAAACTTCATCTAGCCTATAACCTAGCAATTACATACGTCCAAAGGGAAGTATGCAGAATGATGTTTATTGCAGTGCTTTTCTAGTAATAAAAAATACAAAGAGAAATTATGTGCCTATCAAGAAAGGAATGGTTAAAGTATAATAAATCATGATATTGAATACTGCGCAGCAGTTTAAAAGAGGTTAAGGTAAATTAAATACTAACACAGAATGATCTTTAAGACATATTTTTGAGCAAAAACAATTTGAGTACAAAACATTTGTACATTGCAATGCAATTTATGTAAAAGCACAGAGTTGCACATACGCATACATACTCATACATATGCATATAAATGCAGAGAACTAGTTTAGGAAGGATGGATACAAAACCCTTAACTGAAGTTCCTTCTAGGAGAAGACCCAGATTGAATTGGCAAAGAGTAGAAGAGGGTCAAAGAAGTCTACCTTTTTCAGTATCTAAATTTTTACAAAAATGTGCTAATATTTTACTTGTATAAAAGTAATAATAAAAGTATTCAAAGATCTAAAAGCAGTAGGAGCTTTGGGTAATTTATAACCATTTTTGGGACTTTGAAACTTTGTTTCCCCAAGGGTAGGGGTAAAGAAACAGTTTTTGTGAAAACATTCCTTTTCTTCTTCAAATTTAAATAATCCAGTGTTGAGAATCCACAGTAACCTTTCTATGCTCTGTCCCTGTTGGGGGATGTGATCCTCGCATGAATGAAATGTTCTATTAAAGAGCTACGGAGAAACGGAAGTAAAGCAGTAGATACATGTAATGAACACATGACTTCCTGATTTCCCGAGAACAGGAAAGAAGACATTAGGATTAATAATAGCCACTATTTATTGAGTGAATTCTTTAGAGCCAGGCACTATGCTGGTATTTTACATATGTTCGTGGTCTCACTTAATCTTGGCAACATCTCCTAAAGCTGGATGTTATCTCCATTTTATCTACGAGGAAACTGAAGCTTAGGGAGATGTCGTATGGTTTACCCACGGTCCCAGTGCTCATAAGTGTCCTTGTGAGATTCAAAACCAGGTCTAACACTGAAACCTGTGTTCTCTACCTGTCCCATGCAGCCCCCCACCCCCAAATAAAATGCACGTAACATACAATTATACTGAATAAATATTAATCTGTTTCTTGATCCCAGCATTTCAGGAGTCCTGTTACGAGCTCAGTTATCAGGGCACTAGTGTAGCATGAAATAAGTGGTGGTAAACTGGAGATACCGCGTTGAAAGAAAGCAGAGTAATACTGCATTTACAGGAATTAGTGCTTTCATTACAGATAAATAAAGGTGGAGCAAAATCACCGGTGTGATTTTTGCCTTGCTTCTTTGTTATTAATTGATCTGGTGTTCAGAAGGCCTTTTAATCTCCTATACACTGATTTCAAGTCTTCTGTCATCTTTAGCACTGATATCAGACCTTGCATCTCTGTTTGTAGTCCCATAAATGCTGTTTAGTTACATGATATTGGAATCTCATAGCAAAAAAATCTAGTCTCTTTAACCTGAGTTAACACCTGCGGAACTGACAGAGCTACGCCAGTGGCTTCCTAGACGAACCCTTTGGTTGTAGATTAGAAATGCCGTTTAGAGAGAACACAACATGGCTCCTGAGTGTCTAGTAAACTTCAACAACCACCTGAGAGATACCTCCGTGAGACTGCATAAAACAGAAATAAAGAATGGCAAATAACCCATTGACTATGCACTTTCTCACCCGCTGAGAGCAAAACGCAATCCAATGCAATTTTAGTACTTACATGCCTCTGGGGAAAACAGACCCCTAAAAATCACCGAGTGCAGCATGGGAAAAATTCCTTAAATTTGTGCTAAGCTTGGTGTTATAAAACCCAGGGAACCTTAGACTTTCTCCTTGAGTAAAATGGACTGGTAATTTTGTTTCATTATATTATCCACCAAGCATAATGATAATGGGTCACATGCAATTTAAAAAAAAATTAAGTCTAATAAGAAAAATCTCTAATAAATACTAACAGCATCTCATTGGTATTGTTGTCGGTCTGACCCTTCTATTAGCATTTGGTTTTACATATTAAATGATCTGCAGTATGTTGAAAATGAAGAGAGCGATACAAATTAAAATAAGTATTCTTATAATATATGCACTTAAAAATGCCTGTGTGCATCTTCCCTCAAGCAGGTCCTGGGGGATATGCTACACACAAGGGTGTGTTACCAGCATGGAACAGAAGGTGCTTGAGTTTAGACACACTCAATGGTACAGATGCTCAGTGTAGGGAGTAGACCGCATCATGAACCAGGAATGCAAGCAAGTCAATGAAAAACAGAGACTGAAGGTATGAATTCAGCCCTACAAAAAAGATACAATTATTCCCTCAAGCCAGGCTTCTTCTGGGCCAGTGGAGAAGCTTAGGGATGCTCTGGTACCCAAGCAAAGGGGTGAGAGGTCTATTCAATGTCAGCTACCCATCATGGACACTGGTGAGATGGGATCGAACCAGGGGAATGTTTTAGGAAGCTGTTGTTATTAGGCATGCATTTCTCAAGCCTAGATAAGAAACTCCCAGGGAACATCCCTAAGGTAAATATGCTTGAGTACCTTCCTCCAGAGATTCTGACTCAATAGGCCTGGGGTGACACCTTGGCATCTGTTATTTTTTTATTTTTTTTTTTATCCTCACCCGAGGACATTTTTACATTTTTTGTTCAGGTAGAGTGGGAGGGAGAGAGAGGAACAGAGAGAGAGAGAGAAACATCGATGTGAAAGGGACACATCGAGTGGCTGCCACCCGCACAACCGACCAGGGCCGGGGACAAACTGCAACCGAGGTATGTGCCCTTAGCGGGAACCG
This sequence comes from Molossus molossus, assembly GCF_014108415.1. Lineage (NCBI taxonomy): Eukaryota > Metazoa > Chordata > Mammalia > Chiroptera > Molossidae > Molossus > Molossus molossus. Next base: position 57,218,973 of record NW_023425352.1, read on the forward strand.
AACCCAGGTCTCTCAGGACCGCAGGCCGACGCTCCAACCGCTGAACCAAACCGGCCAGGGCGGCATCTGTTATTTTTAATGAGATCTTTTAGCAATTCCTCTATACACGACAATTTGAAGACCACCGTGTTAACTATCAATAAGCAGTCTCTTTTCCCAAGTTCTCTTGGCCATGAGCTTTAGGAAAGTAGCGATTATTTCCAAATCCCGCTGACTAGTGGTGTGGCAGCCACAGCAGTCTTGCCGTGTCAGGCCCTCGGTGGTTTCGGAGAAGGATTACGCAGCCTATGGGAGGCTAAGCCATTCTGAAGCATTTGCTGTGCCACACTCTCTCCTGTGTGCAGAGATGGGATGGCAAGGCCCTGCCCTAGGGAGTTTATAGCTTAGATCAAGAGCAGACAGAACTCAAATTATGCAGTGAAGAGTTACAGGTGCTATGAAACCTGTGGATACATAGGACTTGGTCGTTGGGGAGGGTTTTCTGTCAACATAAGGCCTGACAAAGGGCCAGCCACGTGTAGAGAAAGGGACTTCACAGAAGTGTTGTTGAGAAGTTTGAATACTTGGGTGGTACAACCACTGATTGGTTGTAAATGGTAAATAAGGGGAAGAACATCAGATGACTCCCCAGTTTTTGGCCTAAGTGGCTTTGTGGAAGGCTTATAGCTGTTTTCTGAGGAATGGTATTTGGGAGGAACGGATTTGATCAGACATGTTGAACATGAGATATCTGTGCCTGCAAATGGAGACACTCTAAGTTATGGGTCAGCAAACTTTCACTGTAAAAGGGCCAGATGGTTTCTGTTGTGACTACTCAACTCTGTCATTGTAACATACAATATGTAAGCAAATGGGCATGGCTGTGTTCCAATAAAACTTTATTTACAAAAGCAAGTGATGGGCCAGGTTTTGCCCATCTGCCTTAGCTTTACACTCTTGCTATAAGTGTGAGAATGAAATAGCAAATAAAGATACATATTGACTCCTAAATGTCTGTGTACAGAGTATCTTTCTCTGTAGTCACAGAATCACACTTACTGTATATAAACACACTGCTTTCAAGGTTAGTTTAACAAAGAATTTCCAACCTTCCAAGAACCGTTCAATGATTACCTATTTAGAAAAAGTTAAATGTGGAAATGTAAATTAAACTACAAGCTACATTTTGTACTCAATGATTCAGCAAAATTTTAAAAATCTGGCAGCACCAAGGTCTAGCAAAGTTGTAGAGAAACAGAAACTCAGAAGCTATTTTGGTGGGAGTATGAATAAGTGTATCTACTTTGGAAAACAATGTTTTATTATATAGTAAATTTGATCATATGTAAACCCTAAGATCTAGCAAATCAACTTCCGGGCTCTAACCCAGGATGAATACTTGAACATGCTGAGATCAGTGTGAACTTCATTCATCACATTGTCTGTAATAGCAGAACAACCAAGAGAACTGGAAACAACCTGAATGATTCTTTAAATAAAGTTGAGTAATATTCAACATGGAGGAATCTGCAAAACTGGGGGAGAAATAAACTCACTAAATGATACTGTATGATATCATTTTTTATATCAAGTTCAAAAACAAAACTCAACACTATTTTAAAAGGGTCTTTGCATATGTGGGAATACTATGAAAAAACCATGGGAATGAAAACCTTAAAATTCAGTATTGCATTTACCATCAGTGGAGGGTGGAGACAAAGAAATCTAATCTGATAGGAAAAACTGAAGGGATTTATTTATTTCTAAGCTTGGTAATAGGTATATGTATTCTTAAAATGATTGTTTTCGATACTTCACATTTGCTGTATCTCTTCCTTTGCAACAGAGCCAGCATTGCGTGATAATGAAAAACAAGACAAAAGCAAGATCTTACTGAGTTACCAATTTTATATTTTTGAGAAATAATGAACTGAAGGTTATTCTTGCAAAAAGATGTCAATTTGGGTGACTGACTTCTTATCTGACTGGGTTTCTTTGCTAGTCGTCACCTTTCCTGCCGCTGAGGGCCAGCGGCTTCCAGTGTTTCATCTGGGCGCGAGGCCCCGGCCCGAGGAGAGCACAGAGCGGGAGGATGCTGTGGGGTCATTTGAGTTCCCAGCACAAGGAGAACAAGCATTGTCTTTGGTGTAGGACAGGATGTGGTCAAATTTCTCCTTGTCACTCAGCAAGTGATCCCATTGCTGTCTTTATATTATCCCAGTCATCTGGGCTTACAGGGACACTGTGTAGCGGTTTCGTGGTGTGGGAGCGATTGCTACCTAATTTTTTATTTCTTGAATATCACTTTGTAGTGTCATGATTACAAGGCTTGGGAGAAGATAAATTTTCTGTCTATTCCGAGTATAAATGGGCACTTGAGATGAAACCACCTAGTTAATTTCCCCTTGTTGCCGGAGTAGAATCTGAATCCAAACCACAGCACAACCTAGCCCCTAAATCTCTATTAAAAACCACCTTGGGTCGTCTGGCAAAGCTTTATTTAAAGTCAGCCGAGAATTATAAAGTCAAAAGTGAAAAATGGTACAACAAGAAAGAATCATAAAAAAATACTACATCAGTTAAATGCAGTCAGAGGCAATTCAGTGTGCTCTGGCGGCAGTCCTCCCGATGCGGACGGGGTGGGTCAGGGCTGGGCCAGAGCCTGCAGCAGGCGCAGAGCGAGGTGCAGCTCCCAGCCTGGCTTGGGAGCAGCCCTGGGAAGGGCGCCTCACTGTCTTGCTATTATACCGGGAATTCTGGGGAGAATATTCTAATTATCCCAGTCTGGACATCTTCCATTCATTTTTTCTTGATGTAGTATATCAAGAAAAACCAGATAGATGTTTTTTCTTTCATGAAGGTAAACAAACCTGGAGGCTGCATGAATTGGTCAAACCAAGAAGATAAGCTTCCCTCATTAGTACTTTTTTAAAGTACCCATCTCCTTGGGGTCATCGCTTTGATCTGCTTTTTCATATTTATATTCAAGCTGTGATTATTTCTGCCTCATCTTCTCCAACTCCCTTAGTGTCTCATTAGTCAATGTTAGCTAATTTGACTAATAATAACCACAGTTGTGATTGCGATACACCTGCCGTGTTCTAGGTACTGTGCTAGCACCTGCACGTGCATTATCTCACCAATCCCCCAAAAACCCAGTGCGGTGGGTCTCAGTATGGTGCTGATGTACAGAGGAGGACACTTACAGCTCCGAGACTCAGAGCTTGTTTGAGGTTACACACTAAGTAGCAGAAATGAGATCTGGCGGGCCCTGGGTTAGAAGGGTTGGTTCTCTAACCTCATCAGCAGTGGTGGGTGAGGGCTAATACCTCTGGAGAACACGGTTGCAATTCAGAATAGTATTGGGACTGAGACCTGTGTCTGACTTTACCATTTACTGGCTTTGTGACCTTTGGCAAGTCACTTGACTACTCTGTGTCCTCCTCTCTGTAAAATGGGCAGGATAGTAACACCTACCTTAGTAGATTGTGTGAGAATTGTATGAGTTGGTATAAGTGAAGCATTTCAAATAGTTCCCAGCCCACAGTAAGTGTTCTATATGTTATTGTTGTTGCTGCTCCTGCCTCTTTTATTATGGTTATCATTGTTATTATTGTGGTTGCTATGATTTTTCTTCTGGAGACAAGATGCTGTCCCTGAGAGTCGTGAAGAGGACAGATGGAAGGGAATGAGAAGGGTTGGCCCACGTGGCAGGTCGGTGGGGTGGATGTTTCTAGGCAATAGGTATATCTAGGCCTTCCAATCCTACCTGTGTGGGGCCACAGCCACTGGGTAGACCAGTTGTTACAAGTGAAGCAGTTTTGGAAGGTCAGATGAGAAAGGAAGCTGGGTTTCTGGGATACTTCCACATTCAAAATCAGGTTCTGGCCCTGGCCTGTTTGGCTCAGCAGTTGGAGCTTTGGCCTGTGGACCAGAGAGTCCCGGGTTCAGTTCCTGCTAGGGGCACGTACCAAAATCAGGTTCTGGGGTACCTACCTTTTTTTTCCCATTTATGGGTTCATATCCAGGAGAGAAGGAAAGTGGTTGGAGGATTCCTTTGGTTCTAGTAGGTCTTAGGGTCTTGGTTGTAGATTCGGGATAAGTGATTGGTTCAATCTAAATGCTTTAGAGGATCTGAAAGAGATTAGAGAAAACTATTCCAGAGGATAAAGGCAGGACAGGAGGGAACCATTAATCTCACGGACATCCAATTCCCTAAGAACTTCTTGGGGAATGACCAGAAACAAGCCAGGCCATATGCTGTCCATTTGCAATCCTCTTTTTTTTTTTTTTGACAGAACGAGGCTAATGCCATTGCCTCATTTAAGATGGTTCTCAAACTTGAAAAGGAACTAGAAGGTTGAGACACGCACGCAGAGTCAACACAGATGACTTGATGGAGGGAGTCCTGATGAACTCCAGGGCTCTCCACTGTCAGAAGCAGGCTGATGAGGACACAGCCGAAGCTTCCCAGACTGCCTTGCATCCTGGTAACCAGGAACAATCAGGGAAGACATAGTTATGCTGCGGAGAGTTCTGAGATATAGAGAGAACAAGTTCATTGTTCAGCCTCAACTGAGACCTTTCACTCAAGTCATTGATCACAGTGCACAGTCTGGAGCCTTGGCCCCCATGTTTGATTCTTTAGGCTGCTCTCCTGCTCCAGTTCAAGGTTTATTCCAGGTGCTGGCCTTTTGCATTTCCTTCCAACGGGGCTGATTTATGAACCCGGAGATGCTTTCTGGTTTTTCCAAATTCTGTTCCATTACTTTGTAATAAAGAGGACATGTGATTTCTGGTTGTTTGTAGCTCCTTAGTTTTAACATCTCTCATACCACAGATTTTGTTCAATTAGTTTGCGGCCTGTCCTCTGTGATCTGGAGGGTAGAATACTTTTCTGTGTTTTGAGTATCAAAGACTTTGAAGATTCTCTTCTTTTTTTTCCTTTTGGCTGGAGTTGAAAGTGCACAAGTCCTGCCCGAGGCTTTGCTCCTGCATCCAACATCTCAGTGCCAGTCAAGAGTTGGGGAACCTTAGTGGCAACAGCTCACCACAGGAGTTGGGGTCACCCCCATTCCACCTCAACACATGTGGTTTAGTGTACAATAACAGTAGGTCTTCCACGCTTGGGCTAGCTCTCGGGTGACAGTGTAAGCCAATACTGAAGACTTCACAAGAGAGTCCGAGAGTCAGAGGAGGGCACTGTGACACGGAGGCTGAGCAGGGTGCTGCCGAGTGTTACCTGTTAGACTGAAAGTTAAGCCCGATCTGAGCTGATAAGGGGCAACAGATCCTTTGGAGGTTTTCCCAAGTGGCAGAAATGTGTCACAGGAAAGTAATTGGAAATTGATATTTGACATATCTCTGGGTTACTCTTTATTCCTGATAACACCAAAGAGTTTGGCCAAGAGTCACTAGTGTAAAACGTGAAATCCTGCAATTCATGCTGAAATACAATCTCTTCTTTGTTGAAAATAAGCAGCTGCCTTCTGATCCTCTGCTTCCTAACTAGCACTCTAAGTGCAGAGGCCCATGGGCTTCATTTGGGTGAAATAAGTGGTGAATACAGCCAGTCCTGCCTTTTAACTCTCTGAAAGAAAACCATCACCGGCGACGAAGCACTATCTTTAAAACCCAACTCGCATTAGCAGGCACTGTTCAGCACTCGCTCCGCTCCGCTCTGTGCTGCGCGCCATGGGACGTACAAAAGGAATATCAGACATGGCCTTTACCCTTGAGAAACTTACAGACTCATAGGAAGGATGATGTGTTTATGAAACACATTTTACATGGCAAGATAAGATATCATGTAAGTGCCAAAGTGAGTGGAACCTGGAATAAGTACAACAGGGAGTCGTAAAAATGAGAGGAGCATCGGCGGGATCTGTCAGGGAGAGCTTTATGGATGAGGTGGGGACAAGACACCAATATCCCTAACCCAGAGCACTCCCTTAAAAAATTGCAAGGGGCACAGTATCAAGTTACCAAGAGATTATGGAGCCCCTTTGAGTGAAAGTAAATTTGTTCAATATGAGAATAGATTGATTCAGTTCAATAAATATTTATTGAGTACATGCTATGTGCCAACAACTGTAGCTGATGAGGTAAAGGATGAACAATCCATACCAAAACACATGTGGATAGTTCTCGGTGCTACCTTCTCTTGACATAGATACTTAAAGTTATTGCTGGTCTGCGGGATTCCAAAACCTGTGATTTTTACCACTTACCAGTCTATCTTTCAAAAAGACATTCTTATGCTTGCATCAGCAGTCCATATACTAAAACTGAAGCAATCCAGAGAAGATCCTGGTCCCTGTGTACGCATGACATGCAAATCTGTGACGTGTCTGTACTTAAAAAAAGCCTGCTTATCCAAGATCTTTGTGGATTGAGGAGCTGAGACTGATACTTTGTGTAGTGAAGGAATGACATGTCCAACTTCATAAGTTATACACAGTGTACAGAGTTGCATGCTTGCTGGTTGTAAAAGGGAGGGACACCGAGTTAACATTGAATTAGCCCCAAATTATTGGTTTAGGAACTATTTGGAATAGCATTTGAAAAGTCTGAACCTGGCCCAGACTTAGGACCATAAGCAGAGCCCAAGCTTTCTGAAGATCAGTTTTATTTTTTTAATTTTTATTATTTCCCTTGACAGCTGCTTTGGAAACCAGTTAAGGTTTTCCATTATTAGGGTTTGAGACAGTCTTGCACTGGGCCCTTTGGCACTTGTGAAGTTTGAAATTGGCACCACTCAAATATATTGGTTAAGTGACTAAAATTCTATCTGTATTCCTTTTCGCAAAATGAGGATACCCACTGTATTTTACTTCTTAAGGTACAGGTGTAATTGGGTACTTGCAAATTGGTCCAGAAAGAAAACAAGTCAGTATGACCAATAATGGTGGTGGCAGTGATGGGCATCATGGATGTGGTAGTCATTATTCCAAATATCTACATAATTTTTGAGAAATATTACCACAGAACACTAGCAAACCCTGGGATGAATCTAAGATATCAAACATGGAGGCACAGAGGTGTCAGAGTTTATTTAGCTAAACAATTCCAGAAGAGCACTAGAAAACCTCCCTTTCCTGCCAGCAATCATTCTCGGACCACAGCGAGACTCTTGCTTAGTAACCCGACATTTCTGCCACCCATGAGACTGCTTTTTGAAGCTAATTTAGGTATCAGATTTAAATGGAATTCTGAGAAAATGTTTTATTTTTATTTTTTAAATCTGAAAGGACTGGTAGAAGGAAACCTAGAAGAACTTTGACATCAGTCTTAATTTCTGTCGTTTCCCGTAGTATCTAACCACTCTGTTCATCTGAGAGGTTCATCTTGGCCTCCATGTGCTCTGGCTCATCTGTACGCCTGTGTGTCTATTGATATGCATTCCTCTTCATCATCTGTAGGCATTTTACAATAATGGCTGGTGTGTGTGTGTGTTTTATCATCTTATTTTTAAAATGAAAATGACAACTTCAAAATTTTTTGCAGAAATAGTTCTTCACAGCAAAGAAATTCCAGCCTGTAGGTGAGGGTCGTCTTTCGGTCACAGAATTCCATGGAGCAGTTCTCATGGGAAGTGGATGCACTGGCTTTTCGTCCTTCCATTCTGGGGCAAGAGGGCAGAGTTGGCAACAAAGAAATTCAGTTCGTGGAGAACTAATGAAATAAAAGTCAAGTGAGCAAGGTATGAGAAGGTTGAGAATACAAACATAAAAAAAAAAGGCAGGACATAGAAAAGACAGGAGGAGGGATGGATACCCTCCATGTCTCCTTCAACCTCTTTTTCCTCTGTGGGGTCATTACTTGGCTGGGGGTGGGGTTGAGAATGTGAACGGGACTTGGACTTTTGAGTTGCTCCTCGATCTTGATGAAGCTGTCTTACAGGCTTTCTTCTTGAATAGAGACACGGGGATTTTGTAGAGCTAGGGGGATCAGGGTGGGGCTCAGAAAAGAGGACTCAGGCCATTCAGAACATGATCCAGGTTCTGGGTTTAAGGGTAAGAAAGTACCATAAGGTTCCCATAAACCAAGGGGAAAAGGCAGCAGATAATAATCTGACCTAGGTTCCACTCACCAAGCTACGTGCCATGTGCCCAGCAGATTGCCTTTTCCTGATTCATCCAAAGCGCTGTACAGAACAGCGTACCCAGATGCGGGCATTGTGAGCTTTCTTCCAGGTTGTCCAGCTACTTGTGTACCTAGGAAAGGAAGTAGAGATTCAGAGCAGAAGTGCCTGACACAAGCACATTTAATGTGCTTTCTCCTGACTAGCTGAGCATGGACAGTGAGGAAACCCAGTGGCTAATGGAGAAGACCAGCTACCGAGACCTGCCTCTCCAGTGGGCAGGGTAAGTACAAAAGACACACGACCCAAGGGTCCTTGATTTTACATTCTTGAAAAGGGAGCTACAGAGCCTACACTGTGGAGACCCACATTTCCAGATTGTCACACCTCCAATTTCCCTTTAGGCAGGCGACAAGCAAGCCTGACTTTAGTGGCTGCCTCTTCCCTTGTCTGTAAACTCCATATCATAATTATTGTGCGGACACTTGTGCTCAGTGCCATGGGGGTGTGAGGCCTCCTTTGACTTTGAGGAGCTCAGAGGCCATTGTGAGAACAAGAAGGACAAACGTGAGCATGCTAACTGGAGTGTACAAAGCCTGTTTGACAACAGCTAGGGGACCCTGAAAAATTGGAGACTGCCATCACACATGCAGAGGTCCTCCCGCCCTCACCTTTATGGCTGTTCCTTCTTACTGAAGAATGAAAACAGTAAATGGCTAAAGCAAGCTAAGAGCAAATCCCTTGACTTTATTCATCGTATGACTGCAATACTTGGTTGTATTAGTAAAGGCCCTGGAAGTTCTCCTAGGTATAGCGGTTCTCAACCTGTGGGTTGCGACCCCTTTAGGGGTTGAACGACCTTTTCACAGGGGTCGCCTAAGACATAACAGTAGCAAAATTGCAGTTATGAAGTAGCAACGAAAATAATTTTATGGGTGGGGGTCACCACAACACGAGGAACTGCATTAAAGGGTCGCGGCATTAGGAAGGGTGCGAACCACTGTGAGAAATGCCAGGAATGAGGTAACTGCGCGTTCACTTCCCTGCTCTAAGTTATTTCAGAAATAACATGATTTACATAAGAATGCAGAATCATAATTGTCATTCTAACTCTAGGATGTCCAGCAACAAAGGGCAAGCATGCCCTTCCTTCTTGGAGCACCACAGAGGCCAAATTATGCGTAGGGTTTCCTCCTGGCACTGAGTGCTTGTGAGCCTGGAGGCAATCAAACACTGAGCTCAGAGAGTGCTTGCCTCTGGTGTTGTTCTCATCTGACTGTCTCCCTGGAGCTATGGGAGGAAACCGGCCTTCCTAGCTTCCCTGCATCCTGATAGAGCAGGAGACAGGGAGAGAGGAGGCAATCTTGGAATGGTTGGAGGCTTGGGGTAAACTGTCTTCAGCCTCCATCTAGGGAGCTCGACAAGAATATCATTAAAGTGCTGAAGAAATAATTTATAACTTTTGTTTTTGTCTGCACATCAACATATGCCAACAGATGCTCGGTTCAAGTCATGAATATTCAATTAATATAATATCAGGCATCTGGATCAAAGAGCAGTGGTGTTTGGGGGGCTGAGCAGCGCTTAAATGTCATCCATTCTAACCACAGCTGTCTGGAGGCACATAGTAGGCATTGAAAACATTTGCTGATTAGATTTTATTTTATTTGAATCACTTGGTTGCTTGGGTTTGAGCCCAGATGTTTGGTATCCAGCCAGAGCTGTATGCTCTGCACCCTGTCATGGGCCTCACCACCTCGGAGGTGGTTGGCAAGTGGCAGCATACCTCCCTTTCCCATGGCGAGGTCTCTGCTCACCTCTCTCCATGGATGCACTGTAGCTCACATGACTGTGGGACACAACATCCTGCAGGAGGTCCATGGAGCTGGCTGTTGCAGAAACTATCCTTCACACCCCGATTTTCTGCAGTGTCATTGTGATTGTATCTGTGACAGAGAACGTTGGCAGCTTGGCTAACAGACCACAGCAGTGGTCATTGAGCAGACACTGGTCATGGCAGAAGTGTTGAGTAAAGGCCTGTTGGTTCTCATCACTGACCTGAAGCTTGAGAAAATGTGGCAAGGCCTATGGTAAGGGAGGAAGAAGGTTAACATGTGAGTGGGAATCTGAGACATTCATTAACTCCTAGGTAACAATAAGATGGGGTAGTTATAACAGAGGGACCCTCCTGGTTGCGTTAGTTCTGATGACATGCACAACAGAGGGAAGGGATGCTGTGTGGTAGAGTGGTACCCAATTCCACATCTCAGATCTGCCTCATATCCTAGCAGGTGGCTTTAAGCTCAGCCCTCAGTCCTCTGCTCTGTACAACAAAGCGAATGTCCTAGGATACCCTTCAGTACTGTCCTTCTTTGACACTTTGATCAGGAATTATGAGAGCCTCATGTTCCCATTATTTAATGCCTCCCAAATACCTAGAACTTACTACTTTCACAGAAAATCAAGTAAACTTCTAATATTCTAAGGACCCTAGGAATGAAACGTAGTGAAAGATGGTGTAGACTGTGCCCTAATGTACTGGTTAGAGGACACCAGCATCTGAAGGTCTGTGAAGATCCATTTTGGATAAAATGTAAAGATTTTTCATGGTTGGGAACAGAGTGCTCATTCAAAGTGAAACAGTGCAACATTTTCTCTTTCTTCATGGATATTGTTCTTGGCTCAGTTGTTTATCTGAGGACCGAGAGCATCTTGTTGTCCGTAAGCTGGTCCACACACCGCCTCGGTTCACGCAGTGTGGGATGGCAACCGTGTGAGTAGCTAAGCTACCAGAAGATCTTGCTGCCAGAGAAAGGGGACTCCTCTATAGCCCATCCAAGAAACAGGGGCTTCATTTTTGTGGGCAGTTGTGAAACTAGAGATAGGGTCCTTTATCTATAGTTGGACCCAGCAAATAGCGCAGGTAGAAGTTACAACCCCATGTGGCTGACAGAGTCACCACCCCATCTCTTCAGACTCCATGGGGGTAGATCTAGCAGGTAACCTACACAAAGAGCAACACAGAAGGCATTGGAAACTTCTCACTTTATAGCTTAAAATAATTATTAATCAACTTGTTTAATCTCCACAATAATCCTGTGAGGTCAGTATTATGTCATTATATTATAGTATAGTGAGGTTAGTGCGATGACCCTGTATGACAAGAGGAAACTGAGGCATGAATGTGTCTCACGGGACATTGTCAGTGGATGCTGGAAGCTCCATAGTACCCTCTCCCTACAGCTGAACTTATCCTACAGGGAAAGGCATGCCTGACTCACAGCACTGCTTTTGAAATGCAGCTACCCCCGGGAGAGAAGTCGTGTCAAGCATACTATCACTGAAATATTATCAAAATGATTTTAAAAAATTGTTTTCATCTGACATAGTTGAGCACAGAATACTCAGATGTTAAAATTATTATAAAGTGAAGTGGGACTGGGGTAGATTTGGGTTTGGGGAGTGTGCTCGGAGCAACCCTCCTGGTGTGGTGTGAGAAGGAGGACCTCAGCACCCCAGTTCTGAAGGAGTGGAGCCTCTGAATAGGGGATAGCGGTGCCAATCATGGAGTAAGGGAGGTAATGAAAACAGAATACTATTCATATTTTGGGTTTGGTTGGCTTATATATATTGGACCCACCCCTGGTGAATGGGGCAGGATTATGATGGGTAGGGCAAAATCGTCTGCTATTATTTGCCAGGTACCTGGCTGCGGGCATTGGGCCGTTTCATATGCTTTTCTATTCTGCTAACTACTTAAGGCAAAAGAATCATTCCCCTATTGGGCTCCGATATGTGTGAGCCGAAACTGAAATCCTCACTCTGAGCAAATGTACCAAGAACACTCCATAAACTTAATGAGGGAGATGAAGAGCTATGTGCCAGAAACCTAGCAAAGCTAACGCTGATGAGGGTATGACTATTATATGTTTGGTTAAATTGTTGACACTGACAGGACGTGGCTGAGGAAGTCGACCGTCCATTTCTCCGTGTATCAGTGATCATGGTTCCTTGGTGTGCTCTTCACAGTTAACAAAAATATTCCCAGAAGTTAAATGCAGAGAACGAAGTGACATAAGAAATACTTTTATTATCTCTGCTCTTCTGGGAGTTCCCTCCAGGAACATTACTTAAAGCAGGACTTCTCCTGACTGGCAAATGAATTTGAAGGGAAGGCCTCACCAGCTCAGAGGTGCCGCTCTGGCCTCCTGAGGTGTAGGGCCTCCACCCGGGCGTGCACATTTGCCCCAGCAAATCCATGTAGCACAGTGCTGCCCTCCTCTTCCCCAAACACCTCTCTCCCCTTTCACATTTTCCTTCCTCTCAAAAACTGACAAAGGTTCTCGCTTGCCGAGTGAATAAAATCGTGAATAAAATCGCACTTCCTTTCAGTGGCATTTAAGGCATAAATGTGATCATGATTTTTGCAAACTGCAAAGTACTATGTAAATATTAGCTATTTGAAGAGCAGTCGGGGGTGGTGGAAAGTATTGAATTCGAAGTCAGAGCACATCTGTTTGAATCTTGTGCTAGTTGGGTGACCTTGAACAGGTCACTTAAACTCTCTGAACCTCAGTTCCTTCATTTACAAAACACGATTGTTGTGATAATTAAATTAATTGAAAGTGACATAGTAATTAGCAAAGAGTGGACACTCAATACCTGTTAATGAAGTCATGGTAACCGAAGGCAATTTCGTCCAGCACTTAAGACTGGCTACGGAGACACACGGTACTTATCTTCCTCTCTCTACCTTTCTAAGGGGATAAGGTGGAAGAATCAAAGGAGTTAATATATATGTCAGGAACTTTCAGCGGTGCCTGGCCCATATCAATCCTCTTGAAGTATTCAGGCGCCTGCTGCGACTGCTGTTACCTTTATTATTCAAGCACCTGGCCGGGCTTATCTTTTCAGGCTTACTGGTTTTCTGTCTTACCAGCAGGGAGAGCCCCTCCGCCAGGTCATGACATCTTCAGGGTGGGGACTGATTGTTAAACTTGCAGGGGCTTCACTTACTCAATACCTGAAAAATTAATCATTTTTGTTGTGAAAAATAATATACAAATACATGCTTCCTATTTCTACTCAGCATTATACTGAAGGTTTTAGCCAGTGCAATAAGGCAAGGGAAAAAGAAAAAGGAAAAACAGAGAAAGAAAGAAAGGCATCTAGATTGCAAAGAAAGAAGAAAAACTGTCTTTATTCTCAGATTAAATGGTCATCTATATAGAAAATGCAATGGAATCTACAGAAAGCTACTAGAAGTGATAAGTGAATTTAGCAGGTTGCAGGATACAAGATCAATGTACAGATATATATTTGTATACACATATATTTTAGTTCCTTATTTTTAACATAGCCACAACGAGACCAGTTTAACTGTAGCATAGGACATGAGGGGCAGAGGTGGTGAATAAAATTGGAAAGGCAGGTTGAAACTCAGTTCGATGACATGACTTAATAACATGAAGTGCTTCTTTCTTCTCTTTCTCTCCCTCCCTTCCTTCTGAACTCCCTCCCTTCATTTTCCTTTCTCCTTCTTCCTCTCCCCTTTCTCTTTCATTTGTTGGCATAAACAACTTTTGTCCATGAAAGTAGGTAGTATTTTGTTTCTTAAAAACTAGGTGTATTATTCATTTGGCTAAGTAAACAAAATGATGGCCGCTGTGTAACTTTGAGCTCACCAGATGGTGTGGTATCAGCACACACACCGGGACTTTGGGTACCTGGATTCAAGTTCTGACTTCTTAAACAGCTCTACGACTTTGGGAAACACGTCACCTTTTTGAGGCTCAGTTTGTTTTGTCTTAAAAATGGGATAGTGGTAACATGACCTTTTTCTTTATAGGGTTGTGGGTTCGTCAATTCAACACCACTTTTTGAGTTCTTAGGAACTGGACCGAGGCTTGGAGATGAAGCCTTTCTCTTCCAGGAATGTTTAGTGAAGATAAGTGTGGAAATAACGGCAGTGGCATGAGATAGGCTATTAGTAGTAGAAACAAAGAAACAAAGACCTGGGGAAGGGTTGCAAAGAAGGGTTCAATTAGCTCAGCTAGTAAGGTGGGGGACGATTTCATTGGTTGGTATCTAACCCAACTCTGAAACTTAAGTTGGGTTTTGACAGAGAAAGGGGCAACTTAATAATATCTTACATCTGTTTAGCACTTTATGGTTCTGCTTGACATAAATTAAAGTGGTCTGAAAACTGTAATTTTTAGATATAAGGGATTATTATTGCTATTCCAGGAGTAGTTGTTATTACTTTAAGCTGCTCTTTTGATAAAGCTGGGGAAATTTTGACCCCAAATTATAGCAACTTAGCAAAGTTTGTTTCTGCAAAAATCTCCAGGGAATTTTTCCATGTTGGAGGACCCAGCAGTCTTAAGAGCTTGGATCCTATTGGCAAAAAGGCAAAATTGGGGTGATTAAGATTAGGAGAGGGGTACTGGGAAGAGGAAATTAAGCCTTTGCAAAAGGACTCATTTTGTAGTTATGGCACAACTAAGTAAAAATGTGAAAATATGGAAACCTGGACATTTAAATGCTGGTCTGAAATGGAGCCAGAGGGCTGAATTGTCGTGAAATGTTGCAGCCTGGGAATTTCCCCGCATCATCCTGATAGACACGTGGTACTTCTCCTGAGAGGGAGTTGGGCTCACAGCTCTGGCTTAAACTACTGGGCCCCACAGAGCCCTGCCCTGGTCCAGCGCATCATGTGCGGCTTGTTGCACGTTTGATTGATGAAGTATTGAAAACTGTTTGGAAATATAGAACAAAGTATTTGGGGGCTTTCAGAAGAGTGGAAAATGAAGCCAAGAATATACCTATAATTTAGGGTAAAGAGCAATAATGAGGCCTCATAAAAATAAATAACCGTGATGTTCAACAGGCTGCGGTCGTTTGCACCCCAAGGCTTTTCTTTCAGATTTTGTGCCAGTAAAAAGGGAAAGAAAGAAAGAAAAAAAGTGATAATATGCCAGAGGAATTGCCAGCACACAGGATTTTGTTTTTGTATAATCAAAGAGACCCTCCCCATGAAAATTATTTAAGGGGAGAATAACAAACTCCATCTAGCTGTAAAGATCAACCGTCCCAGGCCTGGGAAAGACTTCAGTCTGCTCTGCCTGGGGTCGTTGTTTTGTGCTGTGCTCGACTTTATTTCAAAGCTGACGTTGCTGTCTCAGAAAACCTACCAGCTGTAACCAGTCCAGTTTTAGTCATGAGAAGTCATTTCCCATCGTGTTACACCCGTGGATTCTGGGGTTTGTAAGTGATCGCTCATCCCATTCTTCGCAGAGGAGAGTGTGTATGTGGGAAAGGGTGCTGAATGAGGGGTGTGGATGACTAGAGTTCTCAAACTGGGATCAGCCAGTGCCCGAGCCTTTAGATTTTAGGTAAGTCAAGTCACAGATTTGATCCTCAGTTGTTCCTCTGTAAAAAGGAAAGTCATCCCTACCCAGCTACTGTGAAGGGTTGTGAGCATCAGTAAGATGCTGGCTGGGCACAGAGGTGCCATGAAAACGCAAGGTGGTGATGGCGTTCCTTCCCCTAGCAGTGGGCCTCTGGGTCATAACAATGACAGGATTCTCCTCACATCCTTTATAGGAAGCAAGTGGTACTTTTAACAGCATGTGGTTTAGTGTTACATGCTACTTTTTTGTTTTTCTCACAATTGTCTGTAAATCTTCCTCTGTGTCTGAATAAAATCTCGGTTGGTCCCAGAACTTGCTGCTCACTCTTATATGATAATAAGCCCTCTGTTGACTGAGACGCAACCCATCTTGGTTCCATTGTAAATATAAAATGGGTAAGAACGAAAACTCTGAAATCCATCCACAGGTAATACATATTCAGTGGGCAGAGTAACATTTTGTTCCTTTACCCCTCCATCCTCACCTTGTTCCCACACACCAAGTGAGTTGGGTAGGGAGAGGAGAGAGAAGTCAAAGGCAAGATCATACTTGCGTGGCTGGTGCCCTTCTGGCTCAGGGTTGCCCTTCCAGTGGCAGATGTTTGGCCCGTCTCCTCGCAGGCTGCTCCATGAACAGCTGGGGCCCTGTCACTTGGAGCTCACTTTGATGACCACAATCCATGCCCGGAGGCTGTTCACTGGGATCCCTCCTCCTTCCACTCCTGGACATCTGAGGCTTTCTCTCTGCTGAGATTTCCTTGCCTCCAACAAGGCAGGATCCAAGACTACCACAGGGTGCTTCGCTTGCCCTGACCGCCTCCACAGAAATACGTATGGATCTTATGGATCTCTGACTTCCCCACAGTGGGCTACAGTTACAGTTCCGATTCAGGCCTCTTCTGTTGAGCCCCCTAGCAAGCAGCTTCAGCCACAGTCTTTCTTTCACTTGTTAAATTGTTTAGACATAAGTCAGAAATCAGTTCACTCTGACTCTGAAATGCAGGGGACGTGCACCAAGCTATCCAAGTGGGCCACTGGGCTCCCTCTTACTTGCTTGAGATGAGGAACGTACTCTTAACTCATCTCTATGGGGGTAAAGTACTGCAGGCAAACCCAAAAATCCCACCTAAAGAAATCCCCACTTCTCGATCCCAGACTCCTTTTAGAACCCACCTTGTTTACAGGAGAGAGAGAGATGGGCAGCTAAGGAAGGGTTGCAGCTTTCACTCTGAGATCCCTGCAGCAGAGGCCCAGTGTGGGCGAGCCAGCACCTCATCTTCCAGTGTGGGTCTAATTGGTTCCCCCTGTCATGGGGCTTTAGCTGAACCTGAAAAAAAATCCGATTTTAACACTTTCTTATATTTATATCAGTGTATCTCCAACTTCATTTTATGGAACACTGCTTCAGAGAAGTGTTCCAAGATTTTAAACGTTTATTATCAGATGCATTTGGAAATAAATGCCAGGTTTCCTGTTCTTCAGGGGTGCGTTGCAAATAAGCCTATTAAACACTGTGCATGATGTATAATAAGAAATCCTCTTTGATACTTTTCGGTTCCAGTGTTCCTCAAATATATTTAACTACCAAATTATCCACATAGTGTCTCTTTGTTGGAATTTTGGACAGACCTACTCTAGATACAACTTAGAACCCTTTTTCATGAACGAGGAAGGATGATCCACGGTGATGCTTCCATTGCGTTTAGTTAAGGATGTTCATACATTCCTCCAATGTTTCCTTCAATAAAAAGTTTAACTCCTTACTAATAGAAATGGGCTCATTTTCAGATGACTATCTATTTTGGAAACAGTCAGCATTGGCCATTTGGGGAGAGAAGAAAGAGTCACTGATAGACTTCTTGTCCTACTTATAATAAAATTATAGTACAAATTATTAGGACAGGGGTGTGGAATGTCTAGGTAATTGGTTTAGACTTTGAGAACTTAGTTTTGATGAGGGATAAAGGTAAATACATAGTGACTTATTCTCACTGGACCAGATGTTGTCTCACCTACTTTTTAAAAGTCATAGCCATCAGTTATACAGGATTTGAGTTATCCTAAATGTCTCCACTGTTGGGCAGGCCCAGTCGGTCAGTTCTCAGATAAACATCTGTTTCTGTATCCACCCATTTTCAAATATGGATCATAACTTCCCAGCTGCATTTTTTAGTATGGACCCTGTTCCTTCTATTGTTTCATTGTGTCTTGATAAGAAGATGGGCTTCATGGTTCTTTTCTGTTTCAAATGTTGCAAGTGTTGATGCTGAATAACATCAAAGTCTGGCTAGCATGAACTGTCTGCCTGTGAGGGTCCTGGTTTTAACCTGCATCTTGAATTCCTATCCCTGTGATACAAAATGTCTTGTTTTTTGGTGATGGATACCAAAGGTTGGGGAAAATGTATAAAACCCACATGGCAGCCCAAAATTTAGCCACTGAAAGCAATGCTATTATTAGTGTCAAAATGTGGCTGTCACTCTTTTCCCGTGCTAGCAACCATGATTTAACGTTCACCCAAATGAGTCATTCATTACTGTTTCACTTCAATTGATGCGACATAAGTGCACACCATCAGCATATTGTAGTTGTGAGTGTTAACCGTCTGTCTGTGTTGGACTTTGTGGATTAACTGTTGTGCTTTTCCTCAAGATAATCCTTGTTTAATTTTTACCTTGTGAATATTGTGACCATACTTTTAAGAATTCAGATAATGAAGATGAGGGTGATTAGAATACCAACACTAGCATGACCTAGATGTCCCAGAATGAGAAGGTTCAATGGCTGTTATTTTAATGACGGATGGGAGACTCATGCAACCGAATTGGGGAGATAAATAAGACAGAGCATTTGCACAATATGTACAAAATACTTCTGAAATTTAAAAGAAAAGAATGTGGAGTGAAACACAGTGGAGATGGAGACGTGAAAGCTCCTGGGAGTCCGAGTCTCACAGCTGTGGGATGACACACACAAGTGCTTCTACCTCAGGCAAAAGCTTTCCTTTCCCAAGAAGAAAACATGCTCCCTGGGACGCGGGGCCCGTGGGCTCACCTGGGGCATGCCACACAAACCAGCACGGCCATGCTGTTCCCTTGATTGCTCACAAAACTGATTCAAGTTCTATTTCCCGATTCATAGGTTGCAGCTAAAATGTCTTCTGGGCAAATAAAAAGGAGAATTTGGGGTAACGACGTGTTGGCCCTATACAGAGTACAGCTAATTTTGCCAGATATGCCCAGTAACAAAGCTTTCCATAATATTTCAAGTGACTCCTTGGATCACAGCAACAAGACACTGTTCCATCTGGCACTTCAGTATTTGGACTTGAAAAACAGAGTTTCGTAAGATTTTCTTGATTTCTATGAAGATTTTAGTGAAACTACAGAAAACGTAAAACAACAGATTTTTGATACCTCATCTAAACACAAGTTGCATTTTGCTCATCTATCTGCATATTGGCAGACAGTGCAATGTAAATATTGGCAAACCCCATTCAGTGTTTAAATTTCTTACCCAATCAAA
Organism: Molossus molossus; assembly: GCF_014108415.1. NCBI lineage: Eukaryota > Metazoa > Chordata > Mammalia > Chiroptera > Molossidae > Molossus > Molossus molossus. The sequence continues at coordinate 57,237,971 of NW_023425352.1, forward strand.
TGAAACAATCTCACCTGCTAAATGCCCTTATCTACAAAACTACTAAAAAAGGGTGTGCTTTGCTTACCTGTAATTTTGAAGCTTTTATAATGAAAGTATTTGGTCACTTTTAAATTCCTCAAAAAAAAAACAGAAACACTTGATCTTTTTTACTTTGCAGAAATGAAAGGAGACAGCCTTTTCGGATATGTACCCACAGATGGCCATCATCATTGTCAGCCATAGAAACGGCGTCAAATGTGGCCTGCTCTAAATCGTGTTTTCAAAGTAGGGGCAAGAAGGATGTCTTTCTCTAATTTGGAATATGTTGAGGATGACAACTGAGAAAAGGATTATACTAAAACAGAAATGTATATGAAGTTTCTCCAAAACTCATTGATTATCTATGAAAAAGCCACAAGTTGCCTAGAATAGAATTATACCTGAGCTGCCTGGTGTTATGTGTAGGCTATGACAAAAATCATGCAAAGGGAAAAAAGATTCATTTTTTGAAATAAAGCTGCTTCTGAATGAAAAAAAAGAAAAGAAAAGAAAGTCACCAGAGGACAGCCAAGTCAAACAGGTCTTTCTCAATTTCTTCACTAAAACAGTAACTTACTTGGACTCCAACATTGATTTCACAAGTTGAGAAAGTTTTGAATTTACAAATTTGAATTACCCCTGTGCTTTAAAATCATTTCCCTTAGAAAAAGTTTAGCTTGTGATGGCCAATCTGCTTCACAGTGTTTTAGAAGTGACAGGCATTTTGGACACGGTCATCCTCTGTGTGAATTTATAGATGCAAGGGACCTGATTGGCAGGCGGCTGGCCTCTCAAAGTGGGCATGTGGATACAAAGTGGAGGAGCAGTGCTGGAGAGCTGGACACTGGTTCCTACAAGTCCCAAATCCTGCCCTTGCTCTAAGTAAACACCGCCGTGTTCCATGCGGGAATGCGGTTGTTGACAGGGTGTTTAGCTTGATGTTACCACCTTGGACTGCCACCAGAGCAGTGCAATGTGGGCTTGATAAGAGCTTGGCCACAAGTCAGACAGACTTTGTCTGAGTATATTTTGTGTTACCACTACCTATGGAAAACAAGGGTGTCCTAAAGGCTGCGGGCAGTTAGAGAAGTCATACTGGGAAAGAAAACAGAAAGAGTAAAAATACCCTACTGTATCATGGGAGAGAAAGAAATATGTCTTTGTTGTTTTTATTTTTATAATTTTTTTTTCCTTTTTATTGATTTTACAGAGAGGGTGGGAGAGGGAGAGAGAGATAGAAACATCGATGAGAGAGAATATTGATTGGCCCCCTCCTGCATGCCCCTCACTGGGGATTTGGCCCACAACCTGGGCATGTACTCTGACCGGGAATCGAACCAGCGACCTCTTGGTGCGTGGGTCAACACTCAGCCACTGAGCCACACTGGCTGGGCTTATAGTTATTTTTATAAGTACAGGCAATATCTGTTTCTATTGTATTTTCCTTCTCCCTGTAAAAAGTTTTATACTAATGTATTTTAAGAATATATAATAATATGGCCTACAACATTTAAATATCCAATAGTTTTAAAAAGTTTAAAAATTGCTGTATTAGAGGACAGGAACATTATAAAAATATTGTCATATTTTTCTCATACATTATCTGTTTATTTAGTTCTATTAATTGCTATTGACTACTACTGTTAACTAATCCTACCCTGTTTAAATAATAGGATTCATGTAAGCAGAAGGTGAATAATATTGAGCAATATAGACTTTGAAATAAAAACCCATTTTCCATATTTTTATGTCAAAATAACTGCATATATAGTTGCTCGCTGTATGTGGTTCTGGGGGCGGGTCTGCCGGGACCCACCTGGGTTTGCTCTCTGGGCCGCCGCTTGCACAGGTGCTTTCGGGAGCCCGCCTTGTTTTAAGGCAAAAGCACAAACCTGATTCTCAGTGACGGACTCACCTGGCACAAGTCCTCCCTCACATGGGCCATTGACTGTGAAAGGAGTGACCTTGGTGTTGCCCTTACTGAGTCCTCGTAAGCATGGAGCCAGTGATTCTCAAACCATTCGAATGTGGTTCAGGAATCTTTTTATGCCATTTTAGAATGTTACTTACTTGAGGTTGGTTATCTATGGGTTTTTTTTGTTTGTGCTCATTGGAAAAGGAATAAATGAGAAGTTTTAAATTCTCTAATGAGAAACCAAAGCAGAATTGATCATTGTCCGTGGGCACCGCTAATGATTGCATGCATCACCTACCTGCAACGTCCTTTAAAATCTATTCCAAGCAGAGGGAAGATGAAACTTGTATCTTCATCTTTGTGCCCCTCACTCACCCTCTCTCAATAACCCATAAGGATTTTCGGCTTAACTTTTCCTCCTGGTGTTCCAAGCCTTCATGCTATGTCCCTTTCTTCTTACCTAGTCCTTCTCACATGGAGAAACATACTCTGCCTCCCAGCCTCAAGGCCATGTCCCCTTGCTTAGGACAGAATCTCTCTCCTCTAGCTCTTTGGATCCTGTCTACTCCTCCCTATACTCCCAGGCCCCGTGGAAACCCTCTCTCCTTCACAGAATCCCTCTAGACCACTTTCTAACTCTGCACTTAGAGGGCCCACATGCCTTTCTACTCCGATGCCATTGTGTAGTATTCTGTGAAGTTTCATGTGCCCTCCCCTCGATGGATGGGTGATGTGAGGATCATGGCTCGTTTTTTCTTGTATCCCCAAGAAATGCTTAGAACATGGCTAGGCAGATTGTAACTGTTCCAGAAAGATGATTGATTGGTTCATATAAATGATTCTTCATGTAAAATATGTTGTGGGAGTAGGCAAGTAATATTATCTCTTCTCATGGAAACATTGTCCATAATGTTTAACAGAATTTGAAAGCATGAGGTCTTATTTAGATAGAGAAATAGGGGAGGGCAGGACAAAAAATCATAACCCTGACTCCTGGGCTCAGGGTTTAGCTTGTGCCTTTACTGCTTCTGGGTAGAGACTCTAGACTATGTAAGATACTGATGTGTACACACACATACACACACACACACACACACACACACACACACACACACACACGGGGCTTTGGCCTTGGCATACATTTTTAATTTGATGCCAGTACTTTTTAACAGCCTGGTCTAAAGTTGGGAAAATAGCCATTCGGTGTCTAGTTGAGTTATGAGTTGAGAATGAATTTCACAACAAACCTCAATGATTTTCCACCAACTACAGCAACCCAAAGACAATTTCTAATCACTTGGTGGTCATCGTATTGCAAAAGAAGCAGAACACAGACATGATGTCTGTTTCGCTTAAATTTATGAAAACCCGCTGAAAGGGAATGTAGGAAGTAAATGATCCGTGGTAAAGCATTGTGAATGAAGGGAGAGGTGCTGTGGTTAGCTGGGTTTCTCAATCCCTCCGATTCTCAAAGCCAAGAGAAAATTTATCCTCTTCCACTGAGATATAAACTAAACTCTTTCGGTCATTAATCTGCAAAGTTGATGCCTGCCATGGTAATTCATCAAACATTTTTGTGGAGTGAGTCTGGTGGGGCCTCCAGGGCATTGCCTTTGAAATTCAAAGCACTGTTTTGTCCCCAGAGAACTGAGGGACTTGCTCCCCTCATCGCACATCTGGAAGGGAAGTTTCTGCTTCTGCTCTTTCCTAGGCTGAGTCAGGGCCTGAAAGGAGCAACCACTTTTATGAATCGTGCGCGTGGACCATGAGGCTCTGGGGCAAAGTGAAAGAAGAGAAATACTGCAGTGGAGACCCTCCTTATAAGGCACTTCCCCCGTGTGACAGTTCACCCCAGAAAAAGGACAATTACTGTTTGGGGTGATTTTTCTATGTGCGAGAGTCACTGCATTAACTGTGGTGAAAAACGAGTAGAATCCTCAAGCTACAGTCTCCATAGTCTACAGATAAATCAGGGAACGGTTCTGGAATCTTGGGGTCTGATCCAAATTTACAGCCAAGTCTCCAGGCTCAGAGACAAATATATGATCTGATGAGAATGGGCATTTCCTATGGAGAGTGCCTGTGGGTGCCGGAATGTCTTCTGTTTCTCCAGTAATTGTGTCTGGCAATGCTTTGCCCCTCAGCTGAAAGTCTCTGAATCCCCAGTCCTCACCGGTGTTTCAGCCCCAGCTTCAACTTCTCAGAACTCGCAGCTGAAAAGGGCTGAACCTGTCCACTGACAAGTCACTTCCATCAGTTTTCAGTGTGTCTCTTTCTTTGTAACACCTGTTGATATCTAAATTAATGTATTTTCCTCCCTCCCTCCCTCCCTCCCTCCCTCCCTCCCTCCTTCCCTCCCTCCCTCCCTCCCTTCTTCCTTCCTTCCTTCCTTTCCTCCTTACTTCTTCCCTTCCTTCTTTCTTTCTTCTCTCCTCCCTTTCACTCACCCCCCTTCCCCTCTGTCTCATTCTCCTTTCCTTTCTTCCTTTCTACTTATTTTCTTCCTTCCCATTCGCCTCTACTTCCACTAAATTACAAACTCCAAAAAGAATGAAATCCTTGCCTGTCCCCTTCGCTGGGATATATCTATGCTATGTGTTCAGTGACTCTTCTGGAACGGATGGTTTTTGTGCTCTTTGGGTGTTTGGTTGAGGGTAACATGCCATTTGCGGTAAACTTTATGTATTTTTCATATTTTTAAAAAACATGCTTGGGTCAATATATTTTAATTATAATTTACTCATACATTTATTGATTAACAAATGTATCCATTCATTTATTTAACTGATATTTGTTAGATATGCACTATATGTCAGGTACCTTAGCAAGATATTACAGATGTCAGAGAAGTTTTAGCCATTTGAATGATATCATTGAGAGGAAAGAGACATATTTGAAAAGAAATTTTTATATTTTATTTCAAATGTTATATCCAGAGCTATCTAACTTCCAATTTTCTCTTTCTAACCAACCTGATTTCTGACTACTCCAACCATGTACTCTCCAGAACATCTCTGTCCTCATTATACCACAGTGGTGATTTATTTTGTTCATATTACTTTATCCTGGAACTGTCTTTTCTTTTCTGTTTTCCTGTTCACATTCTGTGTGTTCTTTGAGACCAGTTCAGGACTTTCCTCCCCACTAAGGGTTCTACAGCCCCATCTGCTCCCATTGCGCCCTAAGCTTTCTACTGTGATGATTTTGTTTGTATCATTATTTGTTGTATGGGTATTTGTTTTATGTATGTTAATATTGAGAACCAAAGTCGAATCTAAGTCTTTTGAGAAGGTGAATATGTTTTATAATTCTTCTAGGTCTCTGCCAGTATCACAGGTAGTACAGGGAACATAGAAGCAGTCAATAAATTCTCACTGATTGATTGGTGTCGAAATTGCGTTGTCAGTTCCAGGCAGGGTGTTGAATGAGATCAGGTCTGGTAAAAGACTCCTCAACATTCAGCCTCCCTGTAGATCAAGTACAGGCAAAGCTTTCGGTGAGAGGTGGTGAAAGACAAAATTCCAATAGCAAGAGTATTATTAATCTACTTAAGCCATTAAGTGTTGTCCAGTATTAGATTGGATCGGAAATCCTGGTTTTCAACTCTTTCCTATTTGAATGCCCAAGAGGCTGTCAGCAAGTAAGAGGAAATGCGGGGCTGGCTTTCAGTTGCCTGAGGAGAGGAGCTTAAATTTCTAGATTTATGGCTCTGTTTTACCTGAAACTTTTATTTTGCTTTTACTTTTATGTAGCAATCGAGTGTACTGTATTACAGTTGGTGCTTCTTAAACAGTCTAAGGGAGCCCTAAAAATAAGTACCAGCCTATTTATGTAGTAATGTTCATAGTGGTCTTTATTGAATGCCTCCTCATCGGAGTGTGTCCCAGAAGTCCCCAAGAGGTATGATACTTTCAGAAAGGGCTTTAAAGTAAAGGAGGTAGAATTTGTAAGAGTGAATGGTCTGTCTATAATCTCCAAACTCAATTATTCTAGCTTTTCAACTTCTAGTAGAGGAAGAGGCAGGCAGAACTTAGAGTAGTAGGCTTGTATCCTGAGCCTAATAACAAGCCATCTTGGGGGCATGTTGCTTCTTCTCTTTGGCTTATGTTTCCTATTTCTAAAATAAATGAATGGGTTGAACTAAACATCTTCAGAAAACTTGCCACCTCTATATTTCTATGCATTGACCATTATTCAGACAATAAAAATGAACTGGGATATCCAAAGATAACTTAGGCCAAGAAGAAATTTTATCCTCGCGGTCACATAGCATGTGCTACACATGTATAAAGGCCCTGAGGTCTTCTTTCCATTGAGCTTCCTGATCTCATTCATATCCTACCTTACCTTCATTCACTGAAGTGAACTCTCTCCTTTCACTCTCTGTAGCACTCATCCTTCTTTGTTCATTTGTCTTTTATTAAAATTGTTATTTAGTATGTACACATTTTATTTTCTTAAGTTGACTTGAAGCTAACGTTGGGCAGCAACCATGCCTCATACTTCTTAATATCTCCATCGTGCCCACAGTTTGTGGTCAATAAATATTTGCTGCTGCTGTTGCACCTTAGCTGACTCATCTTGTCTCTGTAAATTTTACTCCATCAAGTGGGAGACAAAAGAACTTAAAAACAAAGGAGGCAAAGAAAATCTAGAAGAGCTTTGGACATGTCATTTGAACTCTAAAATGAGAACATTCTTCCAGTTTAGTCAGTAACAAACATTTTAAATGATTTTATCAACTTGCTATCTCTATTATTAAAGCAAGTATTTGTTTAGATGTTAATCTCTTCTGCACTCAGGAAGGTTAGGGTCTTCTTAAGAATAGAGATTATCTATTACTTTTCTTTACGTCCTTGGCCTTACTTGAGTTACACCACGAGTGCTCAATGTATATTTATTGAAAGTATAAATGAATGGATGACCCTTAGGGCTAAAGCTAGGAATTCTGTTACAGAAAATATTTAGTACCTGTGTTCCCAGCCTTCCAAGGTGCCACAGTCACTCATCTATTTTAAGGTAATACTTACCGATGGCTTCATGTTCTATCCTGGGAAGGTTGTTAGACTAATCAACACGTGATAACAGGAATCCATACACTGATGCCTTTGCATTGCTGCCCTAGGAATGGCCCCTCCAATGATAAAATGCAGTTCCTTTTTACTTTTATTTGGCAGCCTTGGTCTTGGTGGAGGAACATATTCTAACATTTTCAAGCCAGCAGGATGGTTTAATTATTACAATCTCACACCCCATATTTGAGATGTAGGATAGACTGTGATAGGCCCAATGTCCTAATTTGTCAAAAATGTTTAATTAACATCAAATTTTCATAAAAGAAATTATTGACAGGTTTTGTAACATAAAAATGTAAGTTTTTAAAATATTTATAAGTTTATCAGCAAAATTAAGATAAATAAGCTAAGAGATATGTAAAATTATAATTAAAGATTTAATTCCTCTACTGTAAGGAGATCTTTTAAAAATTTTACCAATAAGTCCAGTAAAAAAATGGATTAAAGAGGTGAATAAACAAAATTAGAAATAGAAAAGTTGAAACTTGTTAGAAAAATATTTGTAAATATAAAAATTTTAGTTAAAAAATAGTAATGCATACTTATCAAATGTTCAGGTATGGTGACACTGATTTTTTTTTAAATTTTTCTTTTTCTTTATTGATTTTTAGAGAGAGAGGAAGGGAGAGGGAGAGAGAGATAGAAACATCCATGAGAGAGAGCATCGAGTGGCCGCCTCCTGCATGCCCCTTACTGGGGATCAGGCCCACAACCTGGGCATGTGCCCTGACTGGTAATCGAACCGGCGACCTCTTGGTCCATGGGTCGATGCTCAACCACTGAGCCATACCCGCTGGGCACGACACTGTGATTCTTATATCTTCCTTCTAGAGGTAACTTAATTCAATATTTCTGGAAAAAAATTTTGCAATTTTTATTATCAGTATGAAAATATGGTAACTGTACTTTGTTTCAACAATTTTATTTTTAGGAATCTATTCTAAGAACACAATCAAAGATACAGCCAAAAATTTATGTAAAACATTAAAAGTAATTGTTTAAGACTTTACTTTTTAGAGTGGTTTTAGGTTTACAACAAAATTGAGAGGTTGGTGCAAAGACTTTCCTTACACCCCCTGCCCCCACACATGCATAGCCTCCTGCATCATCAGCACCCCCTACCAAAGTGGTACATTTGTTATAATTGATTAATCTGCATCGGCACATCACTGTCACCCAAATTTCATAGTTATACAAAGTACTTACATTGCCCTTAAAAATCTTCTGTGCTCCATCTGTTTATCTCTTTCCCCCCTGCAAATTCCAATAGCCACTGATCTTTTTACTTTCTCCATAGTTTTGTCTTTTCCAGATGTCCTATAGAATTATACATTAGGTAGCCTTCTCAGATTGACTTCTTTCACTTAGTGAAATTCATTAAAGATTCCTCCATGTCTTTTCATGGCCTGATGGCTCATTCCTTTTTAATGCTGAATAATTAGAATTTAATGAGAGCTACAGATAGGTAAGTAGACATTTTTGGTATAAGTATTATTGTATTAAGTGCTATAATATTATAAAGAGAATGATGATGATGATGATGATGATGATGATAAAGATAGAAACCACTGTTCTAATTTCTACTGATGTATAACAAATTATACCAAAACTTGAGTGACTAAAAAAAATTAATTCATTATACTCATGGATTCTGTGGATCAGGTGCAGACAGAGTAAGCTTTTCTCTGTCCCACAATCTCTACAGCCTTAACTGGGAAGACTTAATGTTGGGGATGCACTGACCTGAGCCTGGAAATATCTGAAGGCTCATGCTCATACACTCATATGTCTGGGCCTAGGCTGGGAGGACCCACAGACTTGGATTTCTGACTGAAGTACCTACATGTTCCTTCTGCTTGGTGTCCTCACAATTATCATGGCTTCGGAGTAATTTGATTTATGTAGTGTTCAGGGCTCCAAACCATGTTGACTGTTGCTCTAGTCAACATGCAGAAACTAAACCAAAAGTGTTTCTCATTTAGCCTAGGAAGTCAGGCATATTCTTTTGGGTATAAATGAGTCAAAGTGCATCCAGAGTTAAAGGGAGGAGTGGGAGGAGTGTCAATGTCATATATCTAAGTATCAAAGTGATCAGAGGTATTGTTTGTGATTACACTATGTGCTAGACATTGTTCTAATTGCTTTCCACCAATTAACTCATTTAATCTTCACAACAACTCATGAGGTAAGTAGTATTACATGCCCCCCTTTTAAAGAGAAAACTAGAATAAGGGGAGGTAAGTAACTTGCCTAAGGGTATATAGGGCAGTCTGGTTCCAGGGTCCATGTCTTTAATAAGCTGAAACAATCATGTAGCAATGAGTTGATGCAGGAAGACTACCTAACTCTCAGTCGAGGTAGGGAAGGAAGAACAGGTCGAGGAAGGCTTCCTGGAACAAGTGATATCTACATTGCATCTTGAAGAATTAGCAGAATCTAGTTTGAGACTTGAAGAATTAATAAAATGTAGTTAGCTGGGTGGCTGGAATGGGAGAAGAATGACCCATGAAAAAGAAATAACATGTATAAAGTCCCCAGGCAAGAGAACACAATATTCAAACAATAGCAAGGAGCTGCCCAGGGCTGGAATTTAGAGCTGAGCTGGTAAGTTTCTAATAATAAAGCCGGAGAGCTAAGAGGGTTAAATCTAAGAGTCTGCACGATCTAATGATGTTTTAAAGAGTTTGGTCGCTATACCGAGGGATTTACTGGGTCAATGACATGACTGAATTAACTCCCTTTTTCCTTCTAGTAATTAGCCATATATTTATTTTGCACTTGTCTTTTTATTGTGGTAAAACATACACAACATAAAATTTACCATTTTAATCATTTTTAAGTATACAGTTCAGTGGCATTGAATACATTTACATTGTTGTACAACCATCACCACCATCTAAAACTTTTTTCATCTTGAAAAGCTGAAACTCTGAACCCCTTAAACAACCCTCCCCCCCAAACCACCTGTCTAATCTCTGTCTCTGTTCTAGGTACTTCATATAAATGGAATCATACAGTAGCTGTCTTTTTGTGACTGTCTTGTTTCACTTAGTATAACATCTTCAAGGTTCATTCATATTGTAGCATGTGTAAGAATTTCCTTTTCTTTTAAGGCTGAATAATATTTGTTGTATGTACGTATGACATTATCTGTTCATCTATTGATAGATACATGAGTTGCTTACACCTTTTGGCTATTGTGAATAATGCTGCTCTGAACACGGGTGTACAGATATCTTTTTGAGACTCTGTTTTATTTTTAAAAAATTTTTTTCTTTTATTGATTTTACAGAGAGAGGAGGTGAGAGGGAGAGAGAGAGAGAAACATCAATGAGAGAGAACATTGACTGACCACCTCCTGCATGCCCCCCACTGGGGATTTGGCCCACAACCTGGGCATGTGTCAAACCGGTGACCTCTTGGTGCATGGGTCGATGCTCAACCACTGAGCCACGCTGGCCAGACTCTGAGACCCTGTTTTTAACTCTTGTAAATATACTCAGAATTGGAATTACTGAATTATATGATAATTCTACTTTTAACTTTTTGAGGAACCACTATACTGTTTTTCATAGCAGCCGCTCCATTTTATAATCCCACCCATAGCGCTCAGAGTTCCAATTTCTCCATCCTCATCAACACGTATATTATTTTATCTTTTAATAATACCTATTCGAATGATTGTGAAATGGTATTCATTGTGATTTTGATTTGTATTTCCCTAATAACTAGTAATGTTGAGCATCTTTTCATGTACTTATTGTCCATTTGTATATCTTCTTTGGAGCAATGCTTATGTATTTACTCTTAAAAATGATCCTTCTGGGAGTAAGTAGAAGAGTGGGCAGAGGGCAAGAATGTAGGCAGGGAGACCAGGTAGGAAGCTGTTGCACGAATCCAGCCGGCAGATGGCAAGGCTTTATAATACAGCCAGTGAGATGGGCTGGCGTGATGGTGACAACCAGAGGTAGAATTGAAAGGATTTAGTGACTTTAGTGGATTGTAGATTAAACAGAACAAAAAGACAAGGATTTTCCAGATTGAGTGTGAATGATGGCATGAAGGCCTGGCTGTTAGAATATTAAAATACTTTCATGGCCACACCCGCGCCCATCACCCGAGTGCTTCTTCATTGCCGCTCTCACTCAGGGCTTTCGCCTGAAACTCCCAAGCTGCCACTGTGTCCTGCAATCCCCTAATTAAAAGTTAGTGCCACCCGGCCAGTGTAGCTCAGTGGACTGAGCATCCTCCCACGGATTGAGAGATCCCGGTTCGATTCCCAGTCAGGGCACTTGTCCAGGTTTCCAGCTTGATCCCCAGTAGGGGTATGGAGGAGGGAGCCGATCAATGTATCTCTCTCACCTTGATGTTTCTATCTCTCTTTCCCTTCCTCTTTCTCTAAAAAATCAATTAAAACATCTTTCTTTGTTGTTGTTACTGCTGGTCATATTTGGGGTGGGCTCTAGGACCCTGCTCCAGTTCAGTGGTCAGTGTCCATTCTGATTGGTCTGGCCCCCTCCCTATCCATTAAGCATTATGCATGTTACCCTTGGGTAGCAGACCATTTGCTGACGTGTGTACCAATGTGGAAAATGTTTTCAGGAGACTGGAGGTGGTTCGCCAGAAGTGATGAGTTCCATTTTAGAACCTGTTTGTGTATTCAAGTGGAGATAGTATACTTGGCTCTAGAGAAAGAGATTTGAGACTTTTCAGCATACGATGATCATAGAACCCAAGAAGTTACCATCCAAAGGAAAGGCTTTCTCTTGGCAGTGACTGCCTTTTTCCATAAAGTTACCTACAACCTGGCCACTATGAAGAAGAATGAAGTCCCTAACCAATACACTGTAGAGTCATCTGTGCTGGAGGTGGACACTGGCAGAATTTCATAACACTTCCAGAATTTTAGAAAGACAGGGATCTAGGAAGGAGCATTTTCCTTTCTCTACAGCAACTTCAGTATGTTCTAGAGCAGGCAACTGCCTTCACTACCCCAGGCTGCTGGGAGCAGCACCCTCCCTGTGGTGAGCAGGCTATAATTTCACTAGAAGCTGATGAAGCTTAAAAACATATTTTTTTTCCCCCCGAATACCAGAAAGGATGTCAGTGTTGCTTCCTGCAGGACGAGTAAGGAGCATACTGCATTTTATTGGCAATCCTGATAGCATTTTCTCCATTGGTGGTTTATGTGTAATAGAGACCAAACTGCAATTTTCTTACTTGCCAAGACCCATTATGTCTGGCCAATAGAGTTTATGCTTGACAGAATCCACACTTAGGGTGGAAAGCCATGCAAATTAAACTAAGGTTTAGGCTAATTTTTGGTAGTGAAAATTATTCTCCCTTGGTGAACTGATTCAGCATGGAATAAAACAACCAGAAAGCTATTCATGCTGTTTGGTCTTCTTTCTTTAATCAAAATAATAAAAGCCTTTGAATAGGCCCAGCCCCTGATTCTCATCCCTCATTTCTTTCATGGAAGCCTAATCTTTTATTGTCTTAAGAAGCCTTTCATGTTAGTAGATTGGAGATCAGATAATAAGATACTTTCTTCAAGGTAACTGCTCTTGGTCCACTTTGAGATCTATGCAAATCCCAACCTGCCTGTGGATTTATGGGGACGATCCCACCATAGAGTCTTGCTATTTTCTCACAAATGATCTTTTAAAAATCTTCCTCCATTGTCTGGGTTATTAAACTTTAGTCTTAGCTCAAAATAAATGTCTCAGTAGGAGTAGTAGTATTGACAGAGATTAAAAAAAGAGAAAGGCCAAATTCTAATAATATTGATGATAAATTAGGAACAATCTTGATTAGCACATTAAAGCAACCTTTTCGGTAATGATTTGTATAAATACATTTAGTTTATATATCTTGAACTCCAATATTATCTTGATAATCCCATCTTCATTCACAGTAGAAGAGAAAAGGTAGCATTGCCCATTTTACGGTTGCGGAATTGGAAGACCCATTAGGCAAAGGTGTCAGACTTGTCCTAGATGATGGCTCTCGAGTTTTCTGAGACAGAAGATCACACAGGCCACACCTACCATTTATAGTCCAATGCAGGTAGAATTAATTTAGTGTCACTAAATGTGATGTGACAGCATGGAAGTGGTAAGTTTATTTAAATTTAAAAAGGCATTATCATAAACTATCATTTAAAAAATGCTATTCATGGATGTGGACACTTGAAGAGACAAAGTTATAGGCCTTTGGAGATTCCATTAAAATTTCTGAGACTCTTTGCCCTCCGAGGGCCGAAGGAAGTCAGGCAAGTGGAATGTAAGAATTCAGATATGTTATACAACTCTCATCTCTCTACAAACAACAGGTTCTTCGGTTTTTCACTGGCAATCACGTTCTGTCAACTGGCAAAAAAAATTCCACAAAGATGAAAATTGATCATAAAGATTCTTCATAAGCATCATGTCAGAGAAGAATGTATTCTTGCCTGAGGATTAAGAATCTTGCTTTGTTTTTATTCTACACTGGGGTTAGATGATAGCCAGTTATGGCTCCTTGGATGAAGACCCTGTGTCATATCTCAGAGTCAGCTCACCCAGCTTTCTGGTGGACAGATGATTTCATGAAAGATACTGGCCATTTTGGCCAAGCACAGCTGTGTGACTCTTCACCACAAGCTAAGAGGAAGAATACCACCACCACAATTCCTCTACTATTGTCATTAGTATTAATTTCAGGAAGGGAGGGTATCATTGTCCACCTCAATCTCAATCTGCTCTCTTTTTTTTGTATTTTAGTAATTGTTTGGGTGAGAGTGTGCCCAGGCCTGCATTAATCATTGCAAGAGCATAAGAGCCTAATATCCCCAAGGGATTTCTCTCATCGCTATTTCTTGAGACATGTGAGGCATTACCCACATGGCATACAAAATAAAATTTAAATCAAACAATGAGAGAGAGAGATTCATCTCTTTTATGCCTTCTTTTGGGCTTCATTCCCAGAACTAGAGGAAACCTAAGAAGAGAGGTGAGTTTTTGAGTTCCAGACATGCTTCTTCTAAACTCTCCACTTAGGGCTAGCACATACCCTTGACTTTGAAAAGGTGAATAGATCCATATCGCTGGGATGAAATAAGGTGCTGCAGAAGAATAATTGCAGGAGGAGAAAGTAAGTGCCTTCTCCTCTGGTGTGAAGTGTGACCAGTCTAAATGAATCAAACCATGTTTCTAGTCTGTGATCAGCTTCAAACTTGCAGAGCTCCTGCTCAATTGTGCCACCCCACTGTACCCTTGGCTGCCACTCATAATTGCCTTATTATTGCTGCTTTTTAGATCTAATATGCTTCTTTGGATTCACAGCCCAACTATCTCAGCCGGAACATGCCCTGAAGATTTTTAGAAGATAAATGTAGTCATTGCCTCTCTGTCCATTCAACATGGGTGGTCGAAAGAGGGATGAAGTACAGATGTGCCTCATCGGAGGGCAACTTTGGCTGCACTTCTGGGCCACAAATGTTGTCACCTCGTAACACTGACAATAGTCATGGATGAGCCTCCATACCACATGAATTAGAGACATTTGTGGAATTTTGCTTTCTTTTTCTCTTGTGTGTTCACATTAGATTACCATATTATTTTCCCTTAATCTAAGATTTACATTAGATTATTCTAGCTAGATTGTCAAAATCTCTGAAACTCTTTAGAGCTCTCTCTATATCTAATAGAGTGCCTGGAAGTCAATAGTTATTCATCGTATGAATGAATATTTTTCGAGCACTTGTAGGCAATTGAGAAATAATTCTATTCTTAAGACAGTGTGAAGACACAATGTTTAATTGAACTGGTGAGAATAAGATATAAACCACATAACTATAAGAGCATCATATAAGGGTAGCACCAACTGCATTTTATTTTTTATTTTGAGAGGGCTACCTGATATAAAACACTTCTTGTGAAAGAGGAGAGTGGCACCCAATTGGTAGATTAGATTTGGTGAGTCCCTTGGGGACCTGAGCACCTCTCCACGGGCTGTGTTTTCCCCTGGAACTTGTGGGCATTTCTGATCGAAGACAGTGGCTGAGAGCGGCCCCGTCTGCAGGTCTAGAGAAAGACGGCATTCCACGCTCCTTGTGACTAGCACACCCTCACTGGTGTCCTGCTTCCTAAGCAGTTGTAAACTTTTGTTGAGGAACCTACTGGTGAGTAGTTATAAATATACAACACAATTACATCACTAAATACACAGATTTTGAGTATTTTTTACTCAATCTACCTGCTTTTTCTGGCCGATGTAATCCTGACTTTTTTGCTCTAAAGGTCAGACAGGGAAAAGGAAATAGTCTGGGTTTCCTGTCCCAGATGTTACAACAAAACCAGAAACACTGCACAGCAGGAAGGGGCTGGGGACAGAAGTAAGGATACCATTATTCTTTGTCTCTTCTTTTCCCTGGGGAAAATATTGGCACCCAGATATTCAACAGTAGGAAGACATTTGGAAAGCGGCCTAGCCAAAGGATCTGTGGTAATCAGGAGTCATAAATCAGATATGAGAGGGCGAGACCATATGGTGAGGGAAGAAAGTGACGGAGCAGTTCTTCCAGCTGTAGCTGTTCAAATGTGCTCTCTTACCCAGTCGAGTGAGGAGCCCATCACCCTTTCTACTCCCCCACCGAACCTTCGAGAACATCATGTGAAATACCTGCTCTTTTCTAAACACGTGTGAACAGCAAGATGTCAGGACTGGGAGGGGATTCTAGTAAGAGCCAGAGAAATGATTAAACAGCTGGGGGTGCCAGTGGTCCAGTGGGCGTTGCCTCTCTGCACCTCCAGAACTGACTTATGAGAAGACAGTCAAATAACTCGATATGTATTTTTTGGCCCAGGGCAGACAAGAAGTATGGGCTAACTTGTCTCCAATTGTGTTGCCAACAGCCAATAAATTGTGTCTTTTCTCCTCCAAATGGACTGTCAGTGTATATATATTTTTAAGTTTTATTGAAAATAGTTACCTGGAATTTATTTGCGCTCATTTCCCAGAGTGCCTGAGTAATCGCAGACGCCGGTTGCTGCGGCCCCAGGAGTTTCACAAAGGCCTCCGCTGCTCCACACGAGTCCAGGGGAATTGCCTCTGTAGACAGAGATGGACTCCTCTTTCCCCACTTGTCTGGAGATCAAGAGGGTGAGACTGAACCCTCTTTCACTGGAGACACGTCAGCTCCCATGCTTATTTCTGGCTTCCCTTGCGGGTGTGTGAGCACAATCATTTCATTAAACCATTTGTCAAGGGGCAGATGGGAAATCTGGCTTTTCCATTAGTCACCAGAAAGTGACCCGGGCAGCAGTGGAGGGAATTGGTCAAGCTGTTGCAACCATCCAGACCAGAGTCGGGAAAGAGACTGTGCTTTGCTCGGTCGTCACAAGGTCCCAGGCAGCTCCCCAGGAGACCTTTAGCCAACAAGGCCCTGTTTTTGTTGGCTGCCCCTCTGTTAGGCTGAGATCCTCACTCTGAGACAGAGCCAGGAAGAGCTGTGGAGCTGTGTGTCCAGCCAGGAAAGGGGGACAGGGGCCACTAGCGTTGGAAAGCTTTAGTGCCTTGCCCTTGACACTCCATATCCACGTTTAATTAATTTCCTAACTTTTGGGGGGAAAGATGAAATACATAAAGCCAACTGACCACTCCATAATTCGTTTCTGAAGTTTGGCTGAACATAAAAGTCTACCTTCCCAAGCCACACAGCATAATTTATTTTATGATTCCCTCTCGGCATCAGGTCCAGGCTAACCTTGAGTTTAGAGGCTGTTCTTTGCTTCCTGGTTCTGGTGGTCACAGTGTGTCCTTTCTTGGCAGTGGCCGTGGGCCCAGCAAAACAGACCTCTGAAAGGCGAGTGGATTAATCATTTTGAAGGCATTCTCGCCTCAACGGTCCCCTGCAGGATGTCTGAGAACCAGAGAGAGGAGACTGTTGTAGTTTACCAGTGGCCAAGGGAGAGGTCTAAAGACTCAAAAAAGAAGGGAAGAAAAAAAGAAAAAAAAAAATGAGGATGAAGGCTTTTAAATTGTACATGCTGGAGTTTTCACTAAACCAAAAAGTATTACAACAAAATATATCACCGCTCCTATAGCAGAAACTGTGATGAGTCCAACCTTTTTATTACAATCAGGTTTTCTCTAAATATATTATGCCCTGCAGGTCAAAATGATTTACTTTTCTATTCTGGGACATCTGAGTTCTATTCTACTGTTGCCAGTATGTTTTCAGCTGTGCCAAAACTGAGCAGGTCTGCGATTCCTTTGTAACATCAAAACGAAGACATTTATCATTGAGATTTATCATGGGACAGCCTGCCAGATGGTTTGGGTATTTTAAAGGTGAACTGTTTGGGCCTTGATTAGCTCATGTGGACTTCTAGCTAAAGACAACTCTATCAGCTGCTCTGTGCAAAGACACTGGCTTCCCCTCCACCCAACCCCCTCCCTCTGTTCTTCTGGTAATGCAGAAAATATTAATGTAATGGCAGATGTGGCATAGATTGTCATTTCAGGAAGAAAACCAAGCCATAACCAATTCCACTGATTGCATTCTAATTATAATGTGACCTCCTGTTGCTTTGCATAGAGGCAGTATTCATTTCAGTACACCACTGTAAAACTTGCCGAGTCAACGACCCTCAAAGGGGCAATTGTAAGATTTAAGCTCGGAATTTTTTGCTCATACCAAAGACCTTTATTCTGCCAAGCCTCTGCTGATTGGGCCAGAAAGAATGCATTTGATTATATAGACTAAACTTATTGAGAACAGAACCTTTGTGCTTTGAAATGCTTTTCATTCAAATTACATTCAGACATTCAATCAACATTGATTATGATATGGACGGGCAATGGGGAATGCCTTGGGTTTGGGTCTGGCTTGAAAGTTAGCTCGGTTCCACACTAGATAGCTGCAACTGGGAAGCCAGCTGAGCTGCCTTAACTTTCCCACAAGAGGAGGGTTTCTCTGGAGAGAATAATGTTTTCTTATTCCCATCTGATTCAGTATCCCAAGATCATTTCTTTACTTGAAGATTGGGGGTCTTTTGGCCTTCCAAATGTAATTAATCTCAGAATTATGGGTATATGTACACGTTTGTCTTTATGCTAAGGGGAAGAGGGTCCTTGACTTTCCATATGAAAAGCAAGGAGAATCCATCTTAGGCTCAGACTCGAGGTCGGGAATTTTTGTTGTGGAAGGAGGCAAGCACTGAGCGATGATTTAGAAGCAAAGATTCTATCTAGCATGACTGCTATCTTTGTGGTTTAGGCGAGCCTCAGTTTTCTCATCTGCAGAATGAAATAATAACAGGTGATCTGAGGCTTTATTCATAATATAGAGTGATTTGAAAATACTAAAAGCAATATAAAAGTAAATAATCTTCTTATTTACAAGTTAGTGTACATATGTGTTTTCTGGAAGCCTCAGTCTGCAACTAGACCTTTATCTTGGGGGAAAAAATCTCGGCAAGACCAGTGTTCCAACCAGTGGGTTCTTTGCAGAACTCACAGACATACTCAAGGTTTTGTTTTGACTGAAAGGTTCCCTTCTTGCCCTTCCAGATTTCAGCCTGGAAGTGAGGCTGAAATTCCCATAAGAGGAGGGAAGTTGCCAAGGTTTCCTCATTTCAAGTTGGGGGGAGAGCTTGAGATGGTTCCATTCTCTTCATCCAACTGCATATCATCAGCTGTCACCATTGTGACATGTAGACACCTATAGATTTCAGCCTCAATAGTATTCCTGCAATTCAACATTCCCAAGTATATGGTCACCTTGTCTGGTATTCTAGAATCTCAAGTTCAGTACTTCCTCTTCCTCCCACCCAGATACCTGTAACCAGCTTCTTCTCTATTCTCTCTCTCAGCAACTTCTTTAATTCTAGTCACTTGAGTTCAAAACCTTGGAATCTTCTTTTTTATTCTCTCTCTTCTTTACCACACACATAGAACTCATCGCCAAGTCCTGTGTGCTGTGAATTCTACCACAGAGAATGTCCTGGGAAATACCTGTTCTCCCTAAAGTTAGTCTTTCCTCTTTGGGTCTGATTACTTCCCTCTTGGCCTATGTGATAGCCTCTTTGATGGTTTCTCCACCTTCGGTCTCTATGCCCATTCATTCTTTCCTACCTCAGTCTGGTAGGCCACTTCTAAAATGGCCTTCATGATACCCTCTTTCTTGATATTCATACCATTGTGAAATCCCCTGCCTTTGTGTATTGACAGGGACTGTAATTTTCTTGTAACCAAAAGATTGTGAAAAGTTGATGGGATGTCATTTCCTTGCCTAAACTACATAAGACTGTGACTTCTGCCTTCTTGGAAGTTCTCTCGCTGGCCACCCTGATGAAGCAAGATGCCATGTGAGAGAACCACAGGGCAAGCAGCTGAGTGTGGTCTGTGGCCAACAGTGAGGAAGCATGGAACCAAATGCTGCCTACAACCAAGTGAGCTTGGAAGCTCCGCCATTCAAGCCTCAGATGACACCCCGGCCTGGCTCATACTTTAATAGCAGCCTTGTGAGATACCTGAGGCAGAGAAGAGAACCCAGCTACACTATACCCACATTCCTGGCCACAGAAACGGAGCAATGAATATGTATTGTTTTAAGCTGCCAAAATAGTGGTACTTTATTACAGGGTAATAGACACTTAATATACCAGGATGGCCAAATTTCCACCCAGTAATGTCAATTCTTCACTCAGAAATACTAGGTACCTTCAGGATTCTCTGTAGCTGGCCTTGAACCACCCACCCAAACGGAGTTCCAGCTCTTTGTCTGGAGCCCATCACCCTCACTGCACGCAATTCTGGCTTTCTGCCTTTTATCCTTGCTGACATTGTTACCATTTCCAGGTTCTCTCTAGGACTAAATCCCATATCTTTTTAAAGGCCCACTTAAATGTCTACCTCTTTCATAAAACCTTTGTGACCCTGCAGCTACAAGGGTCTCTGAGCTGCCATCGTTCTGTTCTGTGGGTCACTTTTCATTTTTACCTCCTAGAGGAATTGTTTGAGGACATTGTCATAGCTCTGCTGCTGGGTTACAGATTTTACAAAGAAGAGGCCACTCCTGGTTGTCTTCACATGCTATCAGAAGGCCCCACAGAATGACTTGTGGGTGGCTCTCAAGGAAGAATTATTGATTCATGAAAAGAAAGCCAGTTTGCCCACAAAATAGGCAAAAAAGAGTGCTTTGTGGAATTGGTTCGTTTAGTTGCTCATTCTTTCATTCATTCTGTCAGGCGTTGTCTTAGGGACTGGAGGACTCAAGGGTGCTGTGCTTAGAAGGGGCCCTGTGCTCAGGGTTTCATGACCTGTGCTTGCCATTTTTAGATTCTTCATAATTTTATCTTTGGATCTGTGTTTTGTAAGTGAACTTCATTTGGACAGTGGGGTAGATGATGGAGGCTCAGAGAATTCATCTGTGTCTCTCTGCTCCCCTGAGATGGATTCTCAGCCTGCTACCCCCATACCCTCCAACCCTACAGGGGGCCTGGGCACAAGCACAGGGACAGTGCATGCCCTGCATGCCAAGGGTGTGGGGCCTGGGTACCTGTGAGGGTCTATGCTTGCCCCATAGCCAGAACAAAATATTAAATAGCAAGTGAAACACACAGACAGATCGAAAGAAAGAGAGACCACAGAAGGAAAAAAATATTTTCTCTTGCTTTTGAACAGGGTGGGGCATGTTTTTATTTGTATTAGACTCTGAAAATTATGGAGCTGGTCCTGACTGGGAGCCAGCCCAGGGGTCCAAATCTAGCCATGGGAGACAGCAAACAATGAACAATAACAGGATGACTTGAGAGAGTCCCAGAGCTGTGAAGGGAATGGAGTGAGGTGACGTGCGGGTGAGCGGTGCGGGGTGCACACTGCCTTAGAGAAGATCGCCAGGGCACCTCTCCAAGAAGGTGGCATCTGAGTTGACATCTCAAAGAGAAAAAGGCCTAGACCATGCGAGGAGCACGGGGCAGTTTCCAGGCAGACGAAGATGCTAGGCCGGAGTCCTGGGGCCAGAACTGGCCTGGCTGGTAAAGGGCAGACAAAACGCCTGTGTGGAAGGAGCCAAATGAGCATGGAGGAGAGGAAACTTGGGGTGAGTTCACTGAAGTCGGACGCCCCTGGGTTCTTGGGCCGTGCTGGCCATGCGAGGAGACAGGCTGTCTGGGAGCCTGCCCTTTCTCACCTGGAATCACCGACACGGGTGTCCTGCGGTGGGCTCTCCCTGTCGTTTTTAACCGAATTTCTTCTGTAGCAACATAGCTATTTTAGGTTCTTTAAAATTGAGATATTTTGCACAAAGAGATATAATTTAAAAAGGATGTGAATAATCATGTGTGAGGATTGGAAGTCCCAAGCTTTATAAATTGGACTTCATTTTCCTTTCCTACAGATTTGTTCCAAAGATCATACTGTCACCTCATCCCTTAAATCTGGGACCCCAAAATGTTTTATTTGCTCTGCAAGCTGCTCTGAGCCAAACTGGACATCCTTGCTAGGGCTCTGTGGTCCCCAGAGAGCTCTGTCCTCACTCTCCTGACCGTCCTGCTCGCTCCTGTCCCCTTCATGCCTGGGACCCATCTCCTTGGTGGTTTCTCATTAACAAATAGCACTCTTCAGTATAGTGAGACCTACCGATGCTGGCACTTAGCTGTCCATGCAGTCCAGAGGAATTAGATTCCTGAGATGTTTCCTCCTCATCCTATCTCCCAGCCCCTGCTCTTCACGGACCTTGGCAGGCAGAAGGAGGCAAAGGCAGGAAAGAAGGCCAAGGGTCCGAGTTCCCGTGCCACTGGGCCCACCTGTCTGCTGTCCTCATTGTGTGGGCTCCACATGCCGGGTAATGGGTCATCCAGGAGGCCTTAGGGCCAGTCATCCCTTGTGCCCTGCCTGGTGGCTGCTCCTTTAAAGATTCGGGGCTCTGGCTGGGAAGGAAATTAAGTAATTTTATTATTTTTCCTCAATCATGCCAAAATTATTAATCTTCTAAGGTAAGTACTGTTGAGTGCATAATGAGTTAGACTTGTTGATAATTATAATTTTGAAGAGTTTGAGCTTGCTGTCAGCCAAGTAATTAAAGGGGTGGGACCAGAGTTCTGTTTTGCTCATGACAGTTGTTTCTGGTAAGAACTCTTCTCTGTGTGGCAAAAATGCCCTCATTCCAGGCCCATGCAGCCATGAAAGGGTTAAGGAAAGCAATTTCCCCCTGGCCGTTACATTTTCCCCACAATATTCCCATTGCTTCTGAAAAGCCTGTGTTGATCGGACAGTTCGGAGCCCTGGGTCCTGCCGAGCCCGGAAGAGGCTCCGCTCTGCTCGCTCCTGCAGCTACCGTCACCCGATTGCCAGCAGCCACCGTTTACGAAGTCCCTGCATGTGGTGGTGCTGGACTACAAACAATGAATGAACAGAGCAAAGGAAATGGAAAACTAATGATTCAAGAAATCACATAGCACGAGATAATTCTATTTTGAAATCACAGCAGTAGCACCCAGAGGCAGAAGCTCCCCAAATTACTAGTGAAAACCCTTTGATGTATCCCATTGTAAGAACGCCCAAGGCACTTTTTTATTATTATTATGAGTGTCTCACATTCCCTGAAAGAAGCATTTAGCAGCTATTTTTAAATGTTTGTATGTGAGCAAGCTATAAAGAAAATAAAACCCTAAAAATCTCCAATCCTAAATGTGTTTATTTGATTGCTGGCTTTTACTTAGAATGAAAACCAAGTTCTTACTACGGCACCTGAAGCCTCTGAGACCTCTCGGACCTCACTGCCCCCTTGTGCCCTCGCTTCTCAGGAGCACTCGGGAACCGGGCGTGCTCAGCCCCTGCCTGGGTCTCTTCCCAGGACATCTGCGCGGCTCACCCCTCCCTTCCTGCGGGGGGTTCCCCCTAAGTCTCCTCCTCGTGGGGCCTCCCCTTGCCCTGCCCCGTGAAGGCAGTTTTCCCCTCGCGGGGGTAAAAGGGCCTGTGCGGGGAGCTGGGGACCCCGAGCGGAGACTGCTCAGGGGGGCTCCGCGCGAGCACACGAGTATTTATAAGCAGGATCACAAACAGGAAACAATGTGACAACAGAAACAGAGGTTGAGGGATATGCTTCGAAGGTGGAGGAAGAGACCATGAGCCAAGAAATGCAAGCAGCTTGGAGAGCTAGAAAGGGCAGAGAAACACGTCTTCCCTTGGGCCTCGGGAGAGCACCAGCCCGGCTGACGCCCTGACCCCCTTGGGACTCTGGCCTCCAGAACCGAAGGTGCAACACTGTTGTCTTCAGCCACTGAGTTCGTGGTGGTTTGTTACAACAGCAGCAGAAAACAGCACCCAGACTCATAGGACCTCAAACAACATGACCATGTTCACCCCTGGTTGTGAAAGATACAACACTTGGATTTCCCCGCAGGGTTTCTCTGAGCCTCGGAGGACCGGTGTCCCGCACGCACACCGGCCTCCTCGGCGCCAGGCCGGCCTTCTCGTGGAGCAGGGGCTGCGGCGCGCTGCGTGGTCCCGTGTGTCCGGCAGTGCAGTTCGGCGTGGGGGAGGAGATGGTGAGAAGCACACTAACACCTTCCAGGGTCAGTGGGAGGCTGCTCCTATGTCCATGTAAAAAGCTCCGACTTTCAGCCAAGTGGAGAATTCTCCTCAGCCTGCGGGTGTGACGGGCGGTGGGCATTGGAAACCACGTGTCTTCATAGTCATGCAGAAGAGGGAATCAGAAGGCAGAGCTCACCGGTGATCAGAAGGGTTTGTAATGTTGTTGCCAGAGACCTGAGTGGCACCTGGGGAGAACTGAATCCAAGCAGGGCAGAAGGAGCCATGGGGAAGGTCACACTGTGGCCTATTTCCATTCATTCATTCCTGGAGCTTGCCTGATTTTAATTCGGGGGATTAAAACATTTACAGAAATGACTCGTATAGTCTTCCCAGCCCTTGTGCCCTTGGCCTTTATCCTCTTTTCTGTCTCTAACTTATCTTTCTTGCTCACACTTTGCCCTAACCCTCCCCCTCCTGCAATTCCTATATTTGTCAGGTTAACCTGGGTGCCTGAAACTCTTCCCAGCTGTATTTACAAATGATGAAAATTTAATCAGGTGATCAGAACATGCAAACGTGCTCTCTCCCTGAGTGTCCTTTTATTTCACTGACCAGCGAGGGAAGCCTACAAATTACCACTCAAGAGAAACAACGGGAAGAGCTGGTAGGGCTCATTAGCATTTGCATATGTTATTTATTTAAAAACTGAAGAAGTGCTGAGTGCATGGCTTTGGGAAATATGGATGTCCTTCTGGAAAGGGCACTGTGCACTGTCCACATGCCCTGCTGCATTAACTTGACAGGTGGGAAGGTTAAATAGCAACATCATCTTCTATTCCATGCTCTATAGTGGGAGGGGGGCAAGGTTTAAGTGGCATCTTCATTAGAACTCACTGCGACCCATCAAACCCTTAATATCTATGGCAGTAAAGACAGAGGTATAAATATCATGACAAGAATGAATGTAGAAACAGTGATTTTTAAGTTTGTTATCTTATTTAATATTGAACGGATCACTTTGTAAATTATATAATTGTCTAACCACTATATTGTACACCTGAAAATGATATAATATGAACTGACAACTGTAGTTGAAAAATTACAAATTTTACAGCAAATGAAACTAGCATAGAACTCAGTTTTTTAACACCTTAAGCACCTGGCAAGCAGCTATTCTTCCTTAGGACACACCGGCGACTCCATGCGTATGTCCCTTCCTCCTCCGCTGTGCATGGCTAAGCCCTGGCCACCAGGTGCACACTCCGTCTCCTGTGCACCCTACACCTGCCATCTCTAACCAGCACTTGGTCCACAGCCCTACATTTGGCCCTTCCAATTAGCATGTGAGCTTTTCGAGGCATGGACTGACTCATTTATGGTCATTCATAACTGTTTGGGGTGGATGGAAGGATCCAAGGATGTATGAATGGATATGTTGGGGGGGGGGGGTAACTGAGTGGATTGTAGTTTAATGTTGACCCGATCCCAAGACAGTAAGGTGCAGAACAATCGGATATGATGAGCGTCTGTGCTTGAGAAAGGTTTGGAGCATAAAGGAAACTTCTCATTCTGTGGTCATTCGCATGTTGGGGTTTGGATAGCAGTGCACAGCCACAGTGATGTCCATAGTCAACAGACACCGCTATACCACCAGATACAAGCTATATTTGTGGAACTTTTTAGATGTTGTAGAACTAAAGAAAGAGCCTTGAAATGGTAGCCCAACTGTTTAAAACACTCACCTTTGGTCAGTTCTTCCTAGCCATATTTCTGACCACCGTGAAGTTTATTTAAAAGCAGAATTCTAACTGATTGTGTTCCAAACATCTGGAAGGAAATGTCCTATGGATGTGGTATTATAAATATGAATTATTCTTGTCAATATTTACCCCAAAAACAAACGCGGTCCTTTAGATACAGGGCAGAGACAGCCTGTTCATCTTGACATAATTTTGACTAAATAAGAGCTGGAATGTTCAAGGACCACGTTTCTTGCTTGCTCTGGAAAAGCACCTCTGAAGTCAGGCTTTTCTTCTCTTCCCGTTTATTCTTCTTCTGGGTTCTTCTTTCTTCTCCAAAGCTCCACGATTGCTGCTATATTGTTCTACGCACCACCACTGAATATATTAGGAATGAATAAATGAATGAATGAATGTTGGGAGCAAAAAGTGAAAAGAAAATGCATCTGGTTACTGCTATCTGGAGACTTGAAGAAGATCCCATAGTTCACAGTCCAGTTTCATTGTTTGCCACTTTGTGTCAGTTGTCAGGTGATTTTTAGGTAAGCATTTACACACACACACACACACACACACACACAGAAGCACACACACAGACACACACAGAGACATACTTACACACAGAGACACAGAGGCACACACACAGACACACACAGAGACATACACACAGACACACAGAGGCACACACACAGACACACACAGAGACATACTCACACACAGACACACAGAGGCACACACACAGACACACACAGAGACATACTCACACACAGACACACAGAGGCACACACACAGACACACACAGAGACATACTTACACACAGTGACACACACAGAGACATACACACAGACATACACAGAGGCACACACACACAGACATGGACACACACACATGGGGATAACATTCACCACCATCACCATAGTGGTGAGAGATTATAGATGGTTTTCATATTCTTTTTCTTTAAACTTTTTGGTGGTTTTATATTTTCTGCAATGAGAATATTTTATTTAATAGTTATAAGTTATGAGCATTGCTTTTTAAAATCATATTTTCTAATTTTAAAAATGTTTATTTTAGAAAATTAAGAATATTGGAAGGAAAAAAATTACCCATACTCTTAACACCCCCAAACAATCCACTTTTAGCATGTTAACTTCATTTAAATCTAGTCTACTAGACATGCATTTGGATATGTAGTTGTAGTCATGCTGCAAATGTACATTTTTATTTTTTCAGTAAATATAAATGCAGATGATTTTATGTTATATAATCTCCATAAATTTCACATTTATTGAATGTATACTAACACATCTATTTGAATATTAATACTAATTGTTTAAATGACATTAGCATTTCCTAATATGTAACAGCAACACAAAATAAACATCTATGAAGTGCTGGTCATAGTGTTAGAAATAAACTGGTAAGTAAATGAACTTGACTTCTGTCACTACAGAGGGTAGTGTCTACAGAAAAACTTACACTAACAATTCTGTATTTAAGAGCTTTACAGTGGACGAACAGTTTTGTGAGAACATTAGAAGGAACATAAAATCCAGCTTTAAGCAAGGATCAGGGAAGTTTTCCCAGAGGAGGTGAGACCTGAAGCTGATACCTGACAAATGTCTTACGACTGAACAGGGAGAAATGTGGGAAGAGTGTTCAAGTTAGAGGAACAGCAGGTGCGGTGCCTCAGAGAACAGAGGCACAGTCTGTTGAAGGAATGAAACTTTGGTTTGGCCAGACAATGTATGGCAAAGGGTAGAGGGGAAGAGAGGAAAACAAGCACGTGTGGGTGAGGAGCTGGTGCAGAGGTGAGTAGGGTCAAGATTATGGACACTTGTATGCCAACTTAAAGAGTGGGACTTCATCCTAGAGGCTTGGAAAAGTCACAGAAGAGTTTTATATCGAGAAATTGAAAGATCAGATTGGCTTATTGGAAAGATCGTTTTGTCTCCAATCCATGGGCAGAGGCAGAGAGGGGATTGCAACAAATAATTCATACAAGAGGTGTTGCTCATTTACCTGGTTTTCCCTTTCCCATAATCACAATAACGATGAGATGAAATTTTCATGCACAGGTGTCTCTCTGTGCTTGGTACTATTTCATTAGAACAGATTGAAACAAAAAAGCTCACTTATCTTAGTAGTATAACATGTCGGGACCACTTGAAGGCTGAGTTCGTTCTCATGCCCTCTGGCCAACTCATTGCAGTAGCACATGGTGGAGATGGTGAAGGTTACTTTTTTTGAGAATGGCTCTCCATAGTCTGTGTGGTTCAGACCAGATTTTGCCCAGATTCATGTATCCCCAAAACACCATCATTTCCCAACACTCAGCTGCTACGCCAAATCAGTGCCAGGCCATGTGAGTGAGTTTCTAAAAATCCAACATAATTAGGATGATTGCACACACATTACGGTTATGTTTCATGGACCCAATGGGTTAAAAGTGTTTGCCTAAGGCCAACTACATCATTTCGCTAGAGGAGTATTCTTATTCTACTTCAGATAAATCTTTGATATTTTCAAAGTGCTTCCGGGTATAAGATTCCACTTTTCTGTCCAAGATTCTATTTATGGCATAGTGTAGACCACAGTGGGATTTCAGAGTACATTCGTTGTAACGTTGCTGGTCTCCATTTTCTGGGAGTAGTGGGTGGAGGCAGAGAGAAGCACAACATGAGGGTGTCAGAGGCAGGGAGTGGAGCCATGCCCCTGGCAGAGTGCGTGCTTCCTGGAACTCAACACCAGGCTGGGGGCTTTGTAGGACTCCCTGTGCTCTGTTGGGGTGGACCACTTTGGAGGCATAAAAATGTAACCAGGACTGAGCTCTGCCAGAAAGCAATAGCAGGAACAGTGATGGAAAGCAGATGGAGGCTCTGGCCCTCGCTTGGTGAGAAATCCACTGGGGAATAGAGAGTGTTGGCAAAATCTTAGACACCACTGGGATGTCTCCTGCTGCATTTACAAGTTACCAGCCTCTGTTTGCCAATGGTTTAGTTTTGTTTTGATGAGACCAAATTGCCCTTTGAGTTTCTCTTGAAATTTTGAACATTTCCCAGTTTTTGTTTGACTTACCAGCTGGAGGCTTGGAATTAAAAATCCAATGTTAGAGAATGAGAAAAAAGAATGAAATCTTACTTTATTTTGGAGTAATGGTTGAGTAAGGTGCTTGTGGGTGTCCGGCTTGTGGTTTGCTCCCCAAATTGTGTAATCCTTGGCCTGACACAAATTTTAGGGTGTCATTTTATCTTTCTTTCTGCTTCTAGGTAGGAGGGGTTCCATATAGCCTTCATATACTTCAGAAAGATGGTGGTATCTTCTCAGGTGAGGATTCAGGGAGGAAGGCTCACAATCCCCTCTGTGCTCTGGTTCTAGTTTACAGAGTTAACCAGTCAGCACACGTGCCATGGATTTTTGAGCACATTCAGTTTGCACATAACTTTATACTCATTGGTTTGTGGTTGGCTGGGAGGGACACAAAATCAGAAGTTGTGTCCCTTTCCTTAGAGGGCTCTGCATTTTTCTAGGTGAAAAGATGGTCTGTGACTCTATAAATATAGACAGGTGTCCTAACACAGTTTACAATGCAGTGGATTAGCTATTTGGGGGGAAAGGTGGAGAGAAATTGAGTAGGGAATGATTCTATACCTCTAGTCTAATATGACTCTGAAATAACACAGTCTCCATGAAGTAGCTTTGAACCTGAGCGATGCCCCATGCCCATATACATCCTCCTCTCTTCTGCCTGAACACCCCCCCCAATCTTCCTCCTTTCGCTGCCTCTCATGCCACCTCCTTTGTTTTACTGCCAAATATTAAAAGAACGATTTAATTTGTTGCCCCTTTTCCTGGCTCATGCCCTCTCTTTCTCCTTCACCCGCTTCTCCACCATTTGCACCCTGACTTCCTTCTTCATCTTGCAGTTATGACTGCTCTTCAAGGTGGTGATCCAACATCTCTGCACAGTCTCTGTGGATGAAACCTGATGATCACTCTGAACCCAGCCACCCCTTAGCTTTCACTGTGTTCTTCTGAGGTCCTCTCATACCTCCATCTGCCCCTTTCTCTTCTCTTCACATCCCTTCACTGTGCTCTTTTCTCAAGATTCTGTCTTTTTCTTTTTTTTTCTCCCCAACAATCTTA
Organism: Molossus molossus; assembly: GCF_014108415.1. Lineage (NCBI taxonomy): Eukaryota > Metazoa > Chordata > Mammalia > Chiroptera > Molossidae > Molossus > Molossus molossus. The sequence goes on from NW_023425352.1 coordinate 57,267,391, forward strand.
GCACCTTTGGAGTCTACAACCACTTGTTGTATACAGGAGCCTCCACTATTATCGTTCCAGCTCTGACCTTCCCATGAGCTCCAGACTGCACTGCTGTCTGATTCTCAATTAAAAAATATTATAGCCCTGGCCAGTTTGGCTCAGCAGTTGGAGTGTCAGCCTGCGGTCTAGAGAGACCCGGGTTCAGTTCCCACTAAGGGTGCCTACCTCGGTTGCAGTTTGTCCCTGGTCCGGGTTGGTCGTGCGGGTGGCAACCACTCGATGTGTCCCTTTCACATTGATGTTTCTCTCTCTTCCACTCTCTCCCTCCCACTCTATCTGAACAAAAAATGGAAAAAATGTCCTCGGGTGAGGATGGAAAAAAATATTATAAAGTTTCAGTTACTTTATGTATCATGTGTCTTCTCTTGCTAGAAAGTAAATTATCCAGAAACAGGGATTTATGTCTGCATTATTGTTGTACCCCCAGTACCTAGCCCCATGACTGGCACACAGTTTGGCTAAATAAGTATACGTTGAACCAATGAGTGAATATTAGCAGCAACATTTATTGAGCACTTGCCTTGGAAAGGAAGTTTCTAAGCACTTCCATTTGATTAAGTTTAAGCTGACTACCTCAAAAAATGATGACAAGATCCCATGAGATTGGCACAATATTAACCCAGTTTAGAAGCAAGGACTATGAAATACAATAGAGGCAATTTTCCTGATGCCACATGGCTGAGGAGAGGCAGGATGTACTTCAAATCCAGGCAGGGTAACTTGAATCTAAGCTCTCAGCCACTGGAATCTACTTGGATTCTGTGTCTGATCTCTGCCATTTACTAGTTATATGAACTTGGCCAAACCTTGTAAGTTATCCGAGCTTCAGCTTCCTCATCTATTAAAGGGACATCACTCTGACTTCACAGTGTTATATATTGTACTATTTGCCAACAGTACAATTCAACATCAATGTTCATCCTTGAATAGGTCCATTAATATTAATAGAATAAAAAGTGACACAAAAGAGGTTCTGTTAGGAGTTACAGAGCTATAAAACAATAAATAAATTTTAAAAACCACCAAAAGCAATGAACCACAAGTGTTGAAATTAGGGTGCCATTCTTCAAGGAACTCACATCCATCTACCCTCCCTTCCATCCATCCATCCATCCACCCATCCATCCATCCATCCATCCATCCATCCATCCAGTTTTTACTGCAGTCCTACCAAGTTCTAGAGCTGGGATAAAGACTAAAAGACAAAGGACATAAATCTTTTTGGTATAGTGGAGGAGTTGGATGTGTGATTAGGTTAATACAACAGTTTAGTACAGTGTGGACGTGCTAAACATGCAAGTGTGAACTTGGAGCTGTGGGAACGCGGAGGAGCCAAGAGCTCTCTGACGCGGTTCTGAGGGAAGCCTCGTGGAAGACTTGGCACATAATCTGGATGCTGAAAGATAAAGAGCTCGTTGAAGACCTCAGAAATTCAGGAATGAGGTGAAAATAAGAGAAGTCCCACTCATAGATTACCATGGAATGCTTAAATGGGATATAATCAAGAGACAGTTTTATAGACTAGATAAGAGAGATTAATATTGACTGCAGTTCTTGAGGGAGGCTGTAATAAGAGGGCCTTGAAAGGGAACTTGAAGGATTTGAGAAGCAGAGAGAAGGGAATAATTTATTTCTCTATGTTCTCCTCTTGTGTTTAAGACAGGTAACCCTGGGAAAACTAGCTGAGACATGGTTCATCTGGTCACCCCACTCATGGGTACCTTAAAATTGTCACTTAGGTTTACCTGCAATGGATGCCAGAGAGGGCCTCAAAGGTCACTGTTGAGTCACCAGCCTGGATAAGAAACTGGGGCATATGCTTCCCAGAATAAGGAAGTGGCTGGGAAAGGAGTCTCATATTTGGTGTGTAGGCTTCAGGATTATGATGCAAGGGTGAGCATCTGTGGTTATACAGCAGAGTCTGAAATAAGGGTCTTAGGCTCTGTAAGCCCTTGGTTCTTTGGCTGTTGGTCTGAAGGAATCCAACAGATGTAAAATCTACCACCTGTCTTTGTTGCAGCCCAGGACCTGTCCTGGGAGCCTGTGGGAGGAGAGATATGCAAGGGCTCCATGTGTCTCTGCCTTTGTAGTAACCTTATTTCTTTGGTGGAGGGAATGTTTGATCATGTTTCCAAGAGACTGGTCTGAGGACCCTCTGGTTGTTCAAAGATGACTGATTTCTGCTACTTTTTGAACTTCCTGAGGCTCCATTTGTGTTTTAGGGCCAGGGGTTGGTATAAAGACAGTCTTCTCTCTCATGCCTTGTTTAAGACCTACCACAGAAGAACTTTTGGTCATTTTGGAAAGGGAGGTACAGCTGGGTGCTGCCAGCTTTTGAGTAGAGTGGGTATCAAGGGAAGAGCTTCAGATTGGGAACAAGGAGTCTTAGATTCTCCGTCATGGGTTTGTCTGTGTGATCTGTGATATATTCTGTCCTACATATCCTGGGCTTCAGTTCCTTTTATAAAATTAGGGTGTTGGACTAGATACTATCCAATATATAGTTCCATATTAACAGTCTCTGATCTCAAGGTATGTGTGTGTGTGTGTGTGTGTGCGCGCGTATACAAGTTTTTCAAGAAAGAATAAGAATACCATCCCATGAACATTGTCATCACCATATGTGCATACATTCCTAACACGGCTATGGGTCCCACCCCTGCCATATGCTTACCACACTTTGTCAGCCTGGCTGTCCTTTATTGCACATCTCAGTTCAGCACACCACATGTTCCCGCGTGCATGAGATACGCTGACACAGGCTGACTCTATGTCTTGTTCTAAGAGTGTTTCTTGAGGAATCTTAAATCCAGCTGCAACCTTGAACCAGCCTAGTGCTGTGGAGTGGGAAATAACAGAGTGGGTTTCTATTCAGCCACACACCTTTTGTGAGGCAGGTTCTAACAAGGCTCCTGTTCTCTGTATCACATTGTAGTATCAAGCCTAGACCTGGCTGTCATGACAAAGTGGGGTAGCCCCTCCGAACCAGGTCAGATAAATACTGAAGCTCAGGGAAAAGTACACTAACGACCTTTAACCATCCAAATGCCATCACCTGAGAATGAAGGATCAAGCTAATGTAGTGAAACTCTGGAAGGCAGAGCTGGAATGGAAGTGTTAGAAAGGGCTGATTAATGGCTCTCTGCAGGTAGTTCCACAAAGGACCTTCACTCTGGAATGGAATGGAGTACCCATGGAATCATACATTCTCATCTCTGGTGAGGGTCTCATGGATATGTATCAAGTTTTCCAGAGATTTGAAATGAATGATTCAAGTTTTAATTCTACCATTTATGTGTAGCCTTGGGCAAGTCATTTAACTTTTTTGGTCTTTATTGTCCTGATCTTTATAAGAAGATATTGCCCACCATGTTCCCTCTTTTACAGTGTTGTTATGAGATTCAAAGAAGATCGTGTTTGTGAGAGTGTTTTCTTAATTTTATCTGGTCAAGTGACCATATGGAAACTACTCTTCATCTCTCTTCAGTCCCATGAATGGTCACTTCTTTGTCCCAAAGCTCTGCTATAATGCTGTACACTGTGCCATCCAAATTAGAAAAAGAATGCTCCTCCAACATCCCTATAAAGACATTGCCATTCTATAAGCCCAGGATCTGGAGCAGGTGCTGAGGTCTTCTTAAATATAAATTTAAAAATTTAACAAATTGTTAAAAGAGTTTGGTAAAAAATATCCTCAGTCCGTGGTTATGACTTCTGGAGAGTCAAGGACTGAGAATTTTGATGCGCAAGTTCAAGGATGTGCCAGATTTTAACAATCCCTGATACAGAGATCAAATAATCATAATAATACTTCTGCCTTCATAGCAGAATCGGCTTATCTGTTTCTTCTGTCCTACTCCATTTCCCCAGGGCTCAAACATGCGCCCGGTTGGCTTGTAGTTAGGAAATAATTGAGCAAATGTACCTGTATGAGAGTGGAGGTGTATATTGTGTGTGTGTTTGTATGTGGTACAGGGGTGTGTTTGTACTGTCCAGTAGTGGTTTTTATATTTTAGCAGTTACAATGTAGTAATTCAGCACCATGTACTGTGGAAGAGGCACAGTACATCTCCTGGGTCATAAATGTTTCACTTACTAATGAACTGGACAAGGGTAATCCCATTGCTGTGTTTTCTACTTGTCTGACTTTTTCCTGTAGGTTAATTTTGGTAACATATCATGTTTTTCTCTGGCTTAGTGGGATTAGCTGGGAAAATACAGATTGCATCAACAATTTGATCTCTGTGGATACAATTTGGTAGCTCTATTTCAATCACAGCCTGGGTCACACCTGCTTGATATGTATTTTTAAACTAATTCCCCTCTGTATCAGTTTTTCTGATCAGCACAAGGCAAAATGGTGAAATTGCTGTTTCATATCTATTTTATTAGCATGTCCTTCAGGTGCTCATTCTCCCAGTGTAAAGGGAATGAGTTCTAAGCACTGTGCTGTATACTTTGTATTCACTTGCTAATTAATTTATTTTAAATAAATTTCTAAAGTGTGCTCTGACATGAAGAAAATGAAAAAATTATAGTGGATGACTTTATAAATTATTACAAGGTATCATTATCCAGATTAAAAAATAGAATATTACTGCTACCCAAAAAACCCTCTTGTATCCTATTCTGGACCTTAGTCCTTCTTCCTCCTGAAAGGTAACCAACATTTAGATATAACACTATAGATCATTTTGTTGGCTTTTGAATTTTATATAAATGGAAAAACATAGTATTTATTATTTTGTTCATTTTGTTGTTGTAGTCCAGTGTATCAATCTTTTAATATTGGAATCCAGTGTGTCATCCTTTCCTTTATGGTTAGTGTTTTTGGAGTCTTATTTCAGCAACCTTTGTCTACTCAAAGGTCATGAAATTCTTCTTTCATGTTAGCCTTTAAAAGCTTTATATTCTATGTTTATATTTAGAACTGTAATAAATCTGACATTTATTTTCATGTATGGTGTGAGGTATGGGGTCAAGAATTAACTTTTTATGAGAATATCTGAAAATATCTTCTATTCCTCACTGTTTTTGTTATTTATCAATTGTCCGCCTATATGTAAGTTTATTTCATTTGGTTCCATTCATATACTTATCGCTCTGACTCAGTGTCACAATCTTTTAATTACTCCAGGTTTATAACAAGGCGTAATACTTAGTCATGTAGCAAGTTTATTATATCAGCTATTCTTGGCCCTTTGCATCTCCTCTCAAATGTTAAAAATTGCTTATCTGTTCTAACAACAACAATAAAAAATGACTTTTGTGCCTGGCCAGTGTGGCTAAGTGGTTGAGCATTGACCCATGCACCAAGAGGTTGCCAGTTTGATTCCCAGTCAGGGTACATGTCCATGTTGTGGGCCAAATCCCCATTGTGGGGCATGTAAGAGGTGGTCAATCGATGTAATCAATATTTTTTTCTCTCTCTCTCTTTCCTTCCCTCCTCTCTTTCTAAAATCAATAAAGAAAAAAATTTTTTAAAGAAAGAAAAACAACTTTGGGGATTTTGATTGCAATTGCTTTGAATCTCTAGGCCAACTTGTGAAGAATTGACATATGATATCTTCTAGTCCATGACCATGAGGATATCCTTCTACTTGCTTAGGTCTTATTTAGTGTATCTCAATAATATGTTTTATAGTACATGTGTGTGTGTGTAGAGATCTTACACATATTTCAATAGATTTATTCCTAGTGTATAGTTTTTTTCAAATTTTATTTGATTTTTATTTTCATTGTAATTTATTTTATTTATTTTTTGGTTCTGGTATATAGAGGTAGAAAGAATTTTCATATATTTATCTTGAAGACAGAAGCCTTGCTAAGTTTAGTTATTCTAAGAATTTGCAGTCTTATGATTATCTATATACAAAATCTCACATTCTGTAAATAATTTCTTTTTTTTTTTTTTTTTTTGTAATTATTTACCTTTTATTTCTTTTCTTGCCTTATAGCATTGGCTAATACTTTCCATACAATATTGAATAAAAATGGCTTTGAAAAATATTTTTCTGCCCTGGCCTATTTGGCTCAGTGGTTACAGCGTTGGCCTGCGGTCCAGAGAGACCTGGGTTCATTTCCTGCTAAGGGCACATACCTCGGTTGTGGTGTGTCCCAGGCCCTGGTTGGTCGTAGGGGCACAGCCACTCGATGTGTCCCTTTCACATTGATGTTTTTCTCTCTCTCTCTCTCTTCCTCTCTCTTCCTCCCAGTCTATCTGAACAAAAAATGGAAAAATGTCCTTGGGTGAGGATAAAAAAGAAAAAAAGAAAAATATTTTTCTCTTATTTTCAATCTCACCTTTTAATTTTACTACTAGCTTTGATTGATATATTATTTCTATAGCTACCTTTTAAAAAAAAAAAATGGTGCCCTGGCCGGTTTGGCTCAGCGGTTGGAGCATCCACCTGTGGTCCGGAGAGACCCGGGTTCGGTTCCCGCTAAGGGCATGTACCTCGGTTGCAGTTTGTCCCCGGCCCTGGTTGGTCGTGCGGGTGGCAGCCACTCGATGTGTCCCTTTCACATCGATGTTTTTCTCTCTCCCTCCCACTCTTTCTGTACAAAAAATGGAAAAATGTGCTCGGATGAGAAAAAAAAAAAAAAAGGTAAAGTTTTATTAATTCCACAGAAGTAAAAACCATATTGTGAGTGGCTGGGGAATGGGACTACCAAGGTGTGGGAGCCAGGCTTTATAGCTACTCTTAATCAACTAGGAAAGTCTTCCTCAATTTTCATTTTGTTAAGAGTTAACCCAAATGAGTGTCAAATTTTGTCAAATATCAAATGTTTGTGTATCTATTTAGATGATCATTTGATTTTCCTGTGTTATTCTAGTAATATAATAAATTTTATTGATTTTTTAAAATAGATTTTATTTTTAGAGCAGTTTTAGGGTCACAGCAAAACCAAGCAGGAACTATACAGTGTTTCCATATATTTCTGTCCACATACATGCCTCTCCCACTATTAACATCCCCCACCAGAGTGGTGCATTTGTTACAAATGATGAACTTGCACATCATTATCACCCAAAGTTCATAGTTTACATTTGGGTTCATATTTGGTATACATTCTATGGATTTTGACAAATATCATAATGTCATATATTTACCATTTTAGAGCATACAGAATAGTTTCACCGCCCTAAAAATCATCTTTGCTCCAACTATTCATTGTTCTCTCCTCTGTTACTCCTAGCAACTTCTGATCTTTTTACCATCTCTATAGTTTTATCTTTATAAGAATGTCATACAGATAGAATCATACAATAGGTGGCTTTATTGGATCCGTTTCTTTCAAATTGTAATATGCATTTAAAGTTCCTCCATGTCTTTTCATGGCTTAAAGCTCACTTTTTTTAGCACTGAATAATATTTCATTGTATATATGCACCACAATTTATCCATTCACCTACTGAAGGACATCTTGATTGCTTTGAGCTTTTGGCAATTATAAACAAAGTTTCTATAAACATCTTAATGTAGGTTTTTATGTGGACATAGTTTTCACCTCATTTGGGTAAATACCAAGGAGTATGACTGATAGATTGTATGATAAGAGTATTTTTTAGTTTGCAAGAAACCATCAAATTTCCTTCCAAATTGGCTTTATTATTTTTGCATTCCCTATGGCAAAGAATGAGTTTCTGTTGCTGTGCATTCTTGTCAGCATTTGTTGTCAGTGTTCTGGATTTTGGCCATTTGAGTAGGTTATTTTAATTTGTCATTTCCTGATGGTATATGATGTTGTATCTTTTCATATGCTTATTTACCATTTCTATGTCTTCTTTGGTAAGGTGTCTGTTCAGTCAGGTCTTTGGCCCATTTTTTAATAGAGCCGTTCATTTTACTACTGTTCAATTTTAAGGATTCTTTCTATATATTTTACAACAGTCCTTTACCTGATGTCTTTTGCTTATATTTTCTCTTAGTCTATTCTTGTCTTCTCATTTTTTGGTTTAATTCTATTGATTTTAAACATTAAAACAACTTGCATTCCTAGAATTTGCCCGAGTTGATTGTTATATTAATACACATAAGTAATATATGTATAATCAATTTGTTTGCTAATACATGTTTATGCATTTTAAATCCCTGTTTGTAAGAAAAGTCCTAAATTTTTTTTAAATTAATTAATTTATTTTTTTGTTACAGATGTTTCTCCTTTTTTACCCCATTGGCACCCCCCTCCTCACCCCACTCCCGCCCCGTCCCCAGCTTTGTTGTCCATGTCTGTTGGTCATGTATACATGAATATAAGTTCTGTGGTTTATCTCTTCCCACCCTCCCCCATCCCCTCTTCTGAGGGATGTCAGTCTGTGCCCTACTTCCAGGTTTCTGGGTCTACCGTATTCCTCAGACTGTTATGTTCATTTTATTCTGCATATAAGTGAGATCATGTGGTAGTTGTCTTTTTCTGCTAGGCTTATTTCACTTAGGATAATACTTTCCAGGTCCCTCCATGTCATCCCAAAGGATAAGAGATCTTTCTTCTTACAGCAGCATAGTACTTCATTGTGTGTATGTACCACTGTTTTTTTATTCATTTGTCTACTGATGGACACTTGGGCTGTTTCCAGATTTTAGCTATTATAAATAGTGCTGCTATGAACATGGGGGTACATATATCTTCCTGATTGGTGTTTCAGGCTTCTTAGGGTATACTCCTAGAAGTGAGATCACTGAGTCAAATGGAAGTTCAAATTTTTATTTTTTGAGGTAACACCATATTGTTTTCCATAGTGGCTGCACCAGTCTGCATTCCCACCAGCAGTGTATTAGAGTCCCCTTTTCTCCACACCCTTGTCAACACTTGTTTGATGATTTGTTGATGGTGGCCATTCTGACAGGTCTGAGGTGACACCTCATTATTGTTTCAATTTGCATCTCTCTGATGATTAGGGATGTTGAGCATTTCTTCATATGTCTCTTGGCCATTTGTATGTCCGGTTTGGAGAGGCGTCTGTTCAGCTCCTCTGCTCATTTTTTAATTGGGTTCTTTGTCTTTCTTTTGTTGAGTTGTATGAGCACTCTCTATATATTGGAAATTAACCCCTTCTCTGATATATCATTGACAATGATGTTCTCCCATACAGTGGGTTGCCTTTCCATTTTGATTATTGTTTCTTTTGCTGTGCAGAAGCTTTTTAGTTTGATGTAGTCCCATCAAACTTTTTTTTCTTTGTTTCTGTTGCCTTAGGTGATGTATCAGTGAAAACTCTGCTCCGAATGATGTCCGAAATTGTGTTGCCTACATTTTTTTTCTAGAATTTTTATAGATTCACGGGTCACAATTAAGTCTTTTATCCATTTTGAGTTTATTGTTGTGTATGGTGTAAGTTGATGGTCTGGTTTTATTTTTTTGCAGGTAGTTGTCCAATTTTCCCAGCACCATTTATTAAAGAGGCTCTCTTTACTCCACTGTATGCTCTTGCCACCTTCATCAAATATTAATTGAGCATATTGCCTTGGGTCCATTTCTGAATTTTCAGTTCTGTTCCACTGGTCTATATGCCTGTTCTTGTGCCAGTACCAGGCTGTTTTGATTACAGTCGTTTTGTAGTATTACCTGATATCTAGTATTGTGATCCCACCTACTTTGTCCTTTTTCAAAATTGCTGTAGCTATTCGGGGACTTTTTTGGCTCCATATCAACTTTTGAAATATTTGTTCTAGTTCTGTGAAATATGTCGTTGGTATTTTGATGGGGATTGCATTGAATCTATAGATTGCTTTGGGTAGTATGGACATTTTAATTATGTTAATTCTTCCAATCCATGAACAAGGTATGTGCTTCCACTTTTTTATATCTTCCTCTATTTCTTTTTTCAGTGTCCTGTAGTTTTCTGCAAATATTTCCTTTACTTCTTTGGTTAAGTTAATTCCTAGGTATCCTAATTTTTTTTGCCGTGATGATAAATGGGATTGTTTTTTCAGTTTCTCTTTCTGTGAGTTCATCATTGGGGTACAAGAATGCCATTGATTTCTTGACGTTAATTTTGTATCCTGCTACTTTTCCAAATTTATTTATTAAGTCTAGTAGATTTTGGATGGAGTCTTTAGTATTTTCTATGTATAATATCATGTCATCTGCAAATAATGACAGTTTCACTTCCTTCTTTCCAACTTGGATCCCTTTTATTTTTTCCTCATGTTTGATTGCTGTGGCTAAGACTACCAGTACTATGTTAAATAAGAGTGGCGAAAGTGGACATCCCTGTCTTGTTCCTGTTCTTAATGAAATGTTTTTAGTTTCTGCCCATTGAGTATGATGTTGGCTGTAGGTCTTTCATATATGGCCTTTATTTTGTCGAGATATGATCCCTCTATTCCCACATTGCTGAGCATTTTTATCAGAAATGGATGCATCTTGTCGAATGCTTTTTCAGCATCTATTGATATGATCATGTGGTTTTTATTCTTTATTTTGTTTATGTGGTGTATCACATTTATTGATTTGCGAATATTGTACCAGCCTTGCATCCCTGGAATGAATCCCACTTGGTTATGGTGAATAATTTTTTTGATGTATTGCTGGATCCGATTTCCTAGTATTTTGTTCAGGATTCTGGTGTCTATGTTCATCATGGATATCGGCCTGTAGTTTTCTTTCTTTGTAGTGTCATTTTCTGGTTTTGGAATTAGAATTATGCTGGCCTCATAGAATGTGTTTGGAAGTCATCCTTCTTGAATTTTCTGAAATAGTTTGTGGAGAATGGGTGTTAGTTCTTTTTTGGATGTTCGGTAAAACTCCCCAGTGAAGCCATCTGGGCCTGGGCTTTTGTTTGCTGGGAGAGTCTTGATTACCTTTTCAATTTCCTTAGTTGTTTTTGGTCTGTTCAAGTTTTCTACCTCTTCCCGGTCCAGTTTTGGGAGACTGTGTGTTTCTAGAAATTTGTCCATTTTGCTTAGATTGTCGAATTTGTTGCCATATAGTTTTTCATAGCAGCTGTTAACGATCTTTTGTATTTCTGTGGTGTCAGTTGTTACTTCTCCTCTTTCATTTCTGATTTTGTGTACTGTATTTGGGTTCTCTCTCTTTGTTTCTTGGTCAGTCTAGCTAAGGGTCCATCAATCTTGTTTATCTTTTCGAAAAACCAGCTCTTTGTTTTATTGATCCTTTGAATTGTTTTTTTGGTCTCTATGTTATTTATTTCTGCTCTGATCTTTACTATTTCCTTCCTTCAACTTGCTCTGGGGTTTTTGTTTTGTTTGCTTTCTAATTCTTTAAGTTGTTAGGTTAGACAGTCAATTAGAAATTTTTCTTGTTTCTTGAGGTAGGCCTGTAGTGCTATGAACTTCCCTCTCAGAACTGCTTTCGCAGCATCCCATAGATTTTGTATTGTTGTGTGTTCATTTTCATTGGTTTCTAGGAAGTCTTTAATTTCTTCCTTGATCTCCTCGGTAGCCCATTCATTGTTTAATAAAATGCTATTTAGCCTCTATGTGTTGAAATGTCTTTGCATGTTCTTGTTGCAATTGATTTCTAGTTTCATGCCATTGTGATCTGAGAAGATGCTTGATATGATTTCAATCTTCTTGAACTTGTAGAGATTTAGTTTGTGTCCTATTATGTGGTCTATCTTTGAGAATGTCCCATGTGCACTTGAGAAGAATGTGTATTCTGTAGTTTTGGGGTGTAATTCTCTGTAGATATCTATTAAATCCATTTGGTCTAGTGCTTCATTTAGAGTCTCTGTTTCCTTGCTAATTTTTTGCCTAGAGGATCTATCCAGTGCTGTCAACGGGGTGTTGAAGTTCCCTGCTATGATTGTATTGCTGGTGATTTCTTCTTGGAAGTCCTCCAGAAGATTTTAAATATATTTTGGTGCTGCTATATTGGGTGCATATATGTTTATCAAGGTTATATCTTCCTGTTGGATAGATCCTTTCAATATTATGTAGTGACCTTCTTTGTCTCTAGTTATGGCCTTCATTTTGAACTCTGTTTTATCAGATATGAGTATTTCTACCCCAGCTTTTTTTCCCTTTCCATTTGCTTGGAAGATTTTTTTCCATCCCTTCACTTTCAACCTATGTGAGTCTTTTGTTGTGAGGTGGGTCTCTTGTAAAAAAACAAATAGATGAGTCATGCTTTCTTATCCAATCAGCTACTCTGTGTCTTTTTTATGGGAGCATTCAATCCATTTACATTTAAGGTGATTATTGATATGTACTTATTTATTGACATTTTTGTTTAGTGTGGTTCTATTTTTCTTCCCATTTCTCCTGCTAATTACAGCAGTCCTTTTAACATTTCTTGCAGTGCTGGTGTTGTGCTAATGTATTCTTTTAGCCTTTTTTTTTGTCTGGGAAGCTCTTTATTTGACCTTCTATTTTGAATGATAGCCTTGCTGGGTAGAGTAGTGTTGGATTCAGATCCTTGTTTTTTATGACCTTGATTACTTTATGCCATTCCCTTCTGGCCTGTAGTGTTTCTTGTGAGAAGTCAGTTGAGAGCCTTATGGGTTTTCCTTTGTAGGTAACCTGTTGCTTATCTGCTTATCTCTTGCTGCTTTTAGGATTCTCTCTTTGTCTTTAATTTTTGGCATTTTAATTACTAAGTGTCTTGGCATGGGCCTGTTTCGGTTCTTCTTACTTGGGACTCTCTGTGCTTCTTGAACTTGAATGCCTTCTTCCTTCACCAAATTAGGGAAGTTTTCTGTCATTATTTTTTTGAATATATTCTCTATCCCTTGCTCATTTTCTCCTTCTTTGGGGACTCCTATGATGTGAATATTGTTACGTTTCCAGTTGTCCCACAGTTCTCTTAAGCTGTCTTCCTGTTTTTTAATCATTTTTTCCTTTTGGTTTTCTAATTGGTTGATTTTCCCTACCCTGTCTTCTAATTCACTGATCCGGTCCTCAGCTTCCTCTACTCTGCTTTTTAAACCTTCCAATGTGTTTTTCATTTCTGATGTCATTTTTTGTCTCTTCTTAACAGTCTTTAATTTCCAATTGGCTTATTTTCAGCATCTCTATGTCCTTACTCATGCTGTTGAGCTTCTTCAAGATCATGGCTCTGAATTCTAGCTCTGTTAACATGCCTAACTGGTCCACATTAATCTTATCTTCGGTGGAGGTCTCTGCTCTTTCATTTGGCTTCTGTTTCTGTGTTTCACCATTTTGGCTATCACCGTGGGCTTTGCAGCCTGTCAAGTTTTCCCTGTGGGTGTTGGTGTTCTGCTGTTTGTGGCTCCCTCTCCTGGGTTTAGATGAGCGAGGGAGGACCCATGTTAAACACCACTGACAAGTCTTACTTTCTTGGTTAAAGTTGCTAGCCCAGGAAAGTTACTGTTATCCTCTAGCTTTGTGCCTGGAGGCTAGCAGTCGAGGTTACTTGATGAATTTTGGGTTGTCAGTTGATTGAAAAACTCCCTCAGGTGCTCAGCATAAGGGGATTTTACGAGGGTGGGGCAGATGCTGGTTGTTAATGAGCTTCAATTAGCACTTCAATGGCCCACAGGGTGGGGTTGGATCTCCGAGGGAGGGGCTGCTGCCTCTCCCCAGAGCCCTGGGAAGGAGCAATGTGGCCACCGTCCTCCATGACAGTAACTCAGCCAAAGCTCTGAGCGACCTCCACATCCCGAGTGTCCCGACACAGCTCCAGTCCAGTCCGCCCTCCCTCCGCCGGAGCCCAAGGTGAGTGGCTGTGGCTGTTTTAGCCTCTGTCCCGGCTGCGCTGTGGGGCAACCTGGGAGTGTGACCCGAGGGCGCCGCTCCCAGCTGAGGCCGCTGCCGAGCTGCCGACCGTGGGCTCCCAGGCCCCGTCTCGCGCCTTCGCAAGCCTCCCGGGATGGAGTCAGTGTCCCTCGTTGTATGGTCCTCGCAAGCTGCTTTTCTGTTGCTTTTTCCTGTCAGTTTGTGTGTGTTATAGTTGTAATTCCAGTTTGGTTCTGGGAGACGGTCTGTGTAGCTCCGTTCACTCCGCCGCCATTTTGGAATCCTCCTAAAATTTTTATTTCTTATAATGTTTTTGTCTAATGTTAGTATTGAATTTTGCTAGCCTCCTAAACAAAGTTGGAAAATTTTTCTTTTATCTAATTCCTGGAATACTTCATTTTAAATTGGTATTTTTTTCTTAAGTATTTGAAAAAAATTTATGGCCGAAATCATCTCAACTGGGAGTTTCCCTTGTGAGAAAACTTTTAATTACAAATTTAATGTGTTTAAGACAAAGACTATTCTGTTTTTTATTATATGTTTTGATAAGCTATGTTTTCCCAGGATTTTAAAAGTTGAATTTAAATATTAAACTTATTTGCTTAAAATTATTTCTGCTATCCTCTTATCTTTTTTTCTAGGAAGTGTATTAATATGCCTCTTTTCATTGCTGATATTGTAATTTGGTCCCTTCCCTATTTTCCCCTTTACCCACTACTCTTGCCCCAGAATCTCTCATTCATACATCCTCTCAAAAAATAAATTTGGCTTTGTTGATTATTTTAATGTATGTTTCATTTATTTTATTATTTCAGGCTTTTTAAAACTATTTTCTTCCTTCTACATTGTTTGGCTTTTATTTGGGTTCATATTTAAATTGGGTTCTTTAGTTTCTTAAGATGAATAATTTGATCAATGATTTTTTTAAAGCCTTTCTTGTTTTCTAACATATGCATTTAAGGATACACATGTCCCTCTAAGCATGATATTAGTGGTATCCTACAAGTTCTTTATGCCGTATTTTTATTGCCATTTAGTTCAAGATCTTTTCTAATTTGCATTGTGATTTTTTTGACCCTTAAATTACTTGAGGCACATTGCTTAATTTATAAATACTTAGACATTTCTCAGTTATCTTTTGTAAGTAATTTCTAGGTAATTTAGCACTTGATATATAGCCTGGCATATGTTTAATTTGAGGGAATGTTTTGTATTGTGTAATGTCTACAGTTTGATGTGAAATATTCTTCACATGTATATTTGGGTATATGCGTGTATGATGAATTTTCTTAATCAAATATTTTAAATAACTCTTGATTTTTGTCACCTGCTTCTTTCACTTACTAAGAGGTCTTTTGAAATTTCCCACTATAATTGTCAATTCTTTTTATAACCCTTTAATTCTATCCCTTTTTCTTTCATGCATTTTTAGCTTATTTGATGTAGATAAATTTAGAATTTTTA
This sequence comes from Molossus molossus, assembly GCF_014108415.1. Lineage (NCBI taxonomy): Eukaryota > Metazoa > Chordata > Mammalia > Chiroptera > Molossidae > Molossus > Molossus molossus. Next base: position 57,282,561 of record NW_023425352.1, read on the forward strand.
TATCTGCACGAACAACTGACTGTTTTATATTACAAAACTTTCCCTCTCTGCCCTGGCCAGTGTGGCTAAATGGTTAGAGCATTGGCCCTGCACCGAAGGGTCTCAGGTTTCATTTCTGGTCAAGGGCATGTACATGGGTTGCAGGTTCTGATCCTGGGCCCCAGTTGGGGCTCATGCAAGAGACAGTTAATCGCTGTCTCTCTCTCTCTCTCTCTCTCACTCTCTTTTTCTCCTACCCTCTACCTCCCTTCCACTCTCTTTGAAAACCAATGTAAAAAATACCCTCACATGAGGAATAAAAAAAAACAAAAAAACTTTCCCTCTTTATTTTTAGTAGTATTTCTTGCTTTAATGTCTAATTTACTTCATATTTATATACATACATCTTCTCTTATGGCTTTACCTTTATTACTTCTTCCATTCCTTTATTTTCATATTTTCTAAATTCTTACACATAATGTGTTTCTTATAAGCAGCACATCATATTTTGATTCATTGTGAATTTTTAAAATTGAGGTATAGAAGGTGTTTAACATTTAAAATTGTGACCTCTTAACTAACATTTAATATAGGTTCCTTCTGACCCATATTCTCTTTTTCTGATCTGCTCTTTAGTTGTATATAATCTTCTGTTAATACTACAACTGAATTCTTAGTTTAAGTTATTATGTTTCAGCCTTGAGTTTTCATTTGATTCTATTTTATAGTTTTCATTTCTTTGCTAAAATTTTTTTATATGTCCTCTACATCTTTAAAATATATGTGATTGGTATGTTCAAGTCCATGGCTAATAATGCCAATATCTGGATCTCTGTTGTCCTGTATATTTTATTTATTTGTTTGTTTATTTGTCTAGATTTGGGGTTATTTGATCTTGCCTTTTATTATGCCACATGATATTTTGTAGAATACCTGACACTGAGTGCAAAAATTATGGAGGTAATTTTAGGTTCTCAATGTTGTTATTTTCTTTCAGAGAAGATTAATTTTGTCTTTGGGAGGCAGTTAGGGTAGGGAAAAATCACCTCAATCTAGCTAGTGATGGAGTAAATGAGACGCTGGGTCACAAACCCTGAGAAGGCAGATCTATTTCCAGCCCCCTCCTCTGGAGACATAGCTCTTCAGAGTCCCAGCTGAAAGTCTAGGATGTCTGCTTGCGCCCCTTCTCCTTGGCGTACCTTAAATCTAAATCCCCCACAAGACCCATAAGGCTGAAGTGTGGTTCAGCTTCTCAGCCTCTTAAATGCAGCTTGAGAATTGAAAATTGCCTCGAGGGAAAAAGTGGCCCTGGATGTTGGGCCCATGTCTCTGCACCTCCGTTCTCTCTACATCCTTTCTCTCCAGGGTCTTACCCCCTCCTGCCCTTACTGCCTCTCTGAGGGCTTCAAATATAATTTCCATACATAGCTGTTCAGCATTCATGATTTTTCCTTGGTGAAAGAGTCAGTCTATGACCAGCTAGGCAACCTCACTCATCCAATTATTTTATTCACACTTTCCAGACCTTGAAATTGAGGATAAATGATAAAACCAAATAACCAGGATCACACACACACACACACACACACACACACACACACACACGGGGGAGGGGTGCAGAAAGACACATCTCTACAGCTTCCTCTCCTCAGTCTGTCTCATTATAAAGCTAAGCCACTTTGTACTCAGGCCCCTAGTTCATGTCTCACTCTTGGGTCATTGTTAACAAAATCTTGACAACAAAGTATTAATTCTTAAGGTGAAAGTCTCACTAAGGAATACTGGCATTTTATTACTACAGCTGTACTGAAGGCTAGAAACCATCAACAGAAATATCAGAAGAATAGAATTGGCAAAGTTGCTGTTATTTGCTTGGCTCTCAGTAATGCCATAAGGTCATCTACCAACACCACAGTCAACTTTGTCTTTGGACCACCCCTTTTTGTAACTCTTGCATTTATAGAAAGTTGCTTCCTCATGTGGAAAGGGGTTTGCCCTCCTTAACTTCTGCGGTAAGCTCAGAATTTAACCATACAACTCAACACTGTTCACCAGCTTGGCAAATTCAAAGCCTTTTCAGAAAGCGATAACCTGTTTCATCGCATAATGCCCAAAAGGCAAAGAGGTAAACTTTATCTATTTCCTGCTATAAAGCCAGTACATAAAACTCCATGAAGATGGGGGATTTAAAAATGTAAAATTAGGCCATTTATTAGTTGTTTGACCTGAAAAAATGTATTTAACTTCTCTTAACTTTAATTTCTTCAACAACAAAATAGGGATGACAACAATATTCATTTCATAAGGTTACTGGGAGTATTATATGAAATAACTCTTGTGAGTCATTTTCTTAACCTTATCTTTATTGTTGAATGTATTACAGATGTCCCCCACTTTTTCCCCTGTTGACCCACTCCTGCCTTCCCCACACTCTTGTCTGTGTCCATTGGTCATGCATATATGCATATGAGTTCTTTGGCTTATCTCTTCCCACCCCAACCCTTTTTTTGGTTCCTTAGTCTAACAACCAATTTGTATTTCATAATCCCTTTACCTTTTTCTCCTATCCCCCTACCCACCTCCCACCTCTGGCAACCTTCAAAAAGTTCTCTTTACCCATGAGTCTGTTTCTGTTCTGCTTGTTCATTTTGTTTGTAGATTCAATTGTTGATGAATATGTATTTGTTGTTCATATTTTTTATCTTCTTCAAGAAGACATTTCATATAATACTGGTTTAGTGGTGATAAACTCCTTTAGCTTTTTCTTGTCTGGGAAACTCTTTATATGTCCATCGATTGTAAATGATAGCTTTGCAGGATAATGTAATCTTGGTTGTAGATCTTTGCTTTTCATCACTTTGAATATTTCTTGCCTCTCCTTTCTGGCCTACAAAGTTTCTTTTGACAAATCAACTGATAGTCTTATGGGAGCTCCGCTGTAGGTAACTAACTTCTTTTTTCTTGCTGCTTTTAAGATTCTCTCTTTGTCTTTAACGTTTTGCATTTTGATTATGATGTGTCTTGGTGTGGGCCTCTTGGGGTTCATTTTGTTTGGGACTCTGTGCTTCCGGACTTGTATGTCTGTTTCCTTCACTGAGTTAGGGAAGTTTTCTGTCATTGTTTTTTCAATAGGTTTTCAATTTCTTGCTCTCTCTATTCTCCTTCTGCCACCCCCGTGATGCAAATGTTGGTACACTTGAAGTTGTCCCAGAGGCTCCTTAGGCTATCCTAATTTTTTTTTTTTTTTTTCTTTTTGCCGTTCTGATCGGGTGGTTTTTTTTGCTACTTTATATTTCAAATCGATGGTTTGATTTTCAGCTTTACCTACTCTATAGCTGATTCCCTGTAAATTATTCTTTATTTCAGTTAGTGCATCCTTGATTTCTGACTGATCCTTTTTTATGCTCTTTAGGTTCTCACTAAGTTCCTTGAGCATCTTCATAACCAGTGTTTTGAACTCTGCATCTGTTAGATTTCTTATCTCCCTGTTGTTTAGTTCTTTTCCTAGAGTTTTGTTCTGTTCTTTCCTTTGAGACATGTTTCTTTGTCTCTTCATTTTGGCTGTCTCCCTGTGTTTGTTTCTATGTATTAGGTAGAGTTGCTATGTCTCCAAGGCTTTGTAGGGTGGCCTATTGTAGTAGGTGTCCTGTAGGGTCCAGTGGCACAGCCTCCCTGATCACCCCAGCTGGGCCCTCAATGTGCACCCCTCATGTGGACTGTACAGCCTTCTCTTGTAATTCAGTCTTTATTGCTGTTGGCATTTCAGTGAAAGGGATTTACTCAGGCTGATCAGCAAGGACTGGCTGGGCACACTGATCACTGACCTCTGACTATCTTGGAGGATCAGCTGTGTAGGGGCCCACCACACAGAGCAAGACTTACTTCAGCAGGGCTCTGGTACCCACTGATTCCACTCCTTGAGTGTGTTGCTTGTGGAGGTGGTTTGGTGGAGGTGATTCGCTGTGGTCTGAAGCTGTCCATTGGGTGTGCTGGCTCTGGGGCAAGATCAGCCACTACCTTTGTTCTGCCAGGGCCACCAGGCATAAGCTACAAAGAAATCTGCTGATGGCTGCTTTTTGTTCTGGGCTTGGAGTTTCCCAGGTAAAGCCAAGCTGTGAACCAAGACTGGCTTCTCCTAGTGCCAGGCCTGGGGCCACTTAGTGAGATGTCTGGGGCTTGCTGAGGCCAGATGCTGCTTGTTTGAGAGAATTTAGGAAAACCTGAAGTAGGATCCAAGACAGGCCAATCCTATGGTAAAGCCACAGGAAACAGCTTGGGTGGGCCTGAAAGTTGGGTGGGGCAGGGCCTCCGGGATCACCAGGGCAGGGTAAACTGTGTGAGCCAGGTTGCTGGAGTCCCAGATATGGCGTCCTTCTGCTGGGCCTGTGGGGAAAAGTTCACCAAAGGAACAATGACCTCTCCCAGTACGTCTGTCCAGGAGAAAGCTGCCTCTCCAGCTCTCGCCCTGATGCCAAACAACTCAGTTATTCCTTGTATCTTTCTGGTGCCTTTCAAGCTGCCTTCATCACCCTGGAGCTCAGAGAGTGCAAGTCAAAGTAAGTCTGTGCTCAGGCCCTTTAAGAGGAGCTGCCTGGGGCTCCAGAAGCCTCAGCTTCTTTCAGCCTCAGTTCCCGCTGGTTTTACCAGCCAGAAGTGATAGGGACTTCTCTTTCTGGCATTGGAACCCTGAGCTGAGTGCCTGGTGTGGGACGGGGACCCCTTACTCCTCAGGGAGGACCTTTAAGGCTGAGGTGTTCTGATTTTTATCTGCCACATGTGGGTATGGGACCAGCCCTCCACTTCCATGTGGCTTCTTTAATTTTGTAGTTGTAGGACTTCCATTCAGCTCATTGTCAGGTGGTTCTGATGGATGGTTGTTCTATAGTTTAGTTGTAATTTTGATGTGATTGTGGGAGGAGGCAATACTGCATTTACCTACACCATCATCTTGACTGGAAGTAGCATGTGATACTTAATTGAGTGATTTTTCAGATACCTCAAAGGTTTTTAAATAAAAAGGGGGTTATCTCTAATACTTTAAACAATAAGGAAAGAATTAATGAATATGAAGTTCTTTCTAAAGTGAAGACACTGTTAAACACTTTCATTGCTGCCGTTTATTAGCAGATTACAGTTCATTTTTAACTCACGTGACAGTCTCATGCCCTAACTTGACTAGAATTGTTGCTCCCATTTCTCCAGCATCTGCTTTTCTTAGACAGTGGATCTTAATCAATGAAGGAGGTGTTGCAGGAAACCAACCAGCAGACATCACTTTTCTAGATGTAGAATCTGAGGCCTTAGAGGGATGTGTCCAAGACCAATAGACCTGGGGGTCTCCTGACTTCTAGGCTAGGAGGGAAAATATTACAAAGCATGCCCTGATTCCAAAAAAGGAGGAATTTGTTTCCTCTCCAGATTGGTCTCAAACCCTCTGGGTGACTATGAGGACAGATGTGTGGCGTTGATAACCAGATAGGCTCATTTGTGGTCCCAGGTCTTGGTTCACCTGTATGGAGTTGTCTTCTTGTTGTCTGTGATTCCCTCCTCTATTATAACACTTGCCATTGCTACGTTCTATTTTCTGAGACAGTATCAATGACTCTGGATGGAAAAGCACATTTTAACAAAAGTGATTTTAGATGCTGAAAATTCAAAGAGCTCTCATATTGTAGAATATGGTCTATTGATCAATGAATTGCAGTCATATCTTAGGTTCATGTTAGGTTTTACTTTTCAGTCTATATTTACTTACATCGTTGACCTGCGTAACAGTTGAAAACAGGTAGGACTGAAACAGTAGGTTTTGACTTCGTGATGACTCATTCTAGATCCATACACCCCAGTTTCTTTCCAGGCCCCTTGATAACTGTAGAAAGACTGGAAGACTTGGGGACTTGGTGCAGGTTTCTCTCCTTGATGCTCCTGTCTTGAGAAATTGCCACGAGAGGCCCTCATTCTGGACATTCAATATGCAACACACCTGGTGTGAATGAAGATGATGAACAGGCTGAGGATACAAAGACGAGAAGGACTGACTAGCTGTGTACTTTAGCAGTACATAAAGCTTCCAGATGTGTCTGATGGGAACCCGCAAACCACCTGATAGGTCTGAACAAAGAAACCGCATTCAGGAGCACTAAGTCTTAGCAAGATAAGGCTCTGCCAGCGAGACTAGGAGAAAGGAAAGGGCAAGGATCTGAGAGGGGTTAATTGAGGGTGAGGGGAAGTTTTACTCTGTTATCAAATTGACCCATTTGTATCCCTTTACCTTTCTCCCTTGAGTCATTCTCATTTCACTGGCTGGGAAATGAACTGAAACTTGGTGTTAGATGGGGAAATAGCCATGACAATCTCTCTCTCTCTCTCTCTCTCTCTCTCTCTCTCTCTCTCTCTCTCACACACACACACACACACACACAAACTCTCGCTCTCTCTCTCACACACACACACACAAACTCTCTCTCTCTCTCTCTTGCACACACACACACACACACACACACACATATACACATATATTACACGGGCATGCTGTCTCCTTTCCCTGAGATCTGAAGAATCTACTAACTGGTTTTCTCATTGTCCAGGAAAACCCAAGAGTAAAAATGTGGGGAGTTAAAATAGAAAGTTACAGCCTCCAAGCCAAAGTTGCATTATTTTTTCAAACAACCATGATGTCATGGACTTACCTCACCTTTAGTGCAGCCAAGCGAGTAATGTGTACTGAGCTTTCTATCATGTACCATTATAATTAGCTCTGTCAGGTCTGAGCCCTGCAACCCTCATGCAGATAATATGATAATATGTCTTCATAACCAAGTGACCTTACATGCACAATATTTCTCCCCTTATGGAGATTGCATGTCAATAAAGTAATTGAGTCTCAGAGGCTGCGGCGAGGGAAGATTTAGATGATTGGACGTGCAGAGCAGTGATGTATGACCATTATTATTCCTCTTGTCAGGGAGGCGCGTACAAGCGAGGATGGCCAGAAGATGACAGGGATGACGGGTTGCGTTTCATTAAAAAAAATATTGCTGTTAATCACCACTCTATTCTTTTCAAAGTCACTGAGGAAAGAAACTCTTTCTTCATTTTAGCTCACAATGAACAACTGAAATGGGAGACATCCTGAGGTTTCCAGACTCAACCCTCGCGCAGTGTCTTTCTTCCGTTGAGAAGAGGCTAAATTAAGATTTTAATGAACAGATCAGCAGTGGGGGCCAGGGCCGGCCCCCCTGACTTCCCTGCTGGGGGCTCCTGGAGTTGCCAGGTGCAGGCGGATGCCTGCTGAGACCTCTCGGCCTCCAGCGACGCGAGCTCCGGGCTCTACGGCAAGAAAGCAAATCTGAGAGAACCAAATCGGAGACAAGTACTTTTACATGAATTAATTTGTTTGGACAGTTTTAACACTCGGAACATTTATACTTCCATACTTTATCAAAGCAAACATGCTGTTCCTCTAGCTGTAAATTTATCTTATGATATCATAACAGCTGGAAACTTGTAGCCTGGTAGGACTTCCTTTCATATTTAAACAGCTTGAGAAATGTGTTGGAAATAAGGTATATTTTTCCCCATTTCTGTGTGCTTCCCTATTGCCTCTCATGTTGGGCACCCCGGGAGTGTTGCAGCATCACTGGCAGGGTTTCGAGGCCCCAGGGTTTCTGTCCGCCCGGCAGTGTTAATTGCTGCTCCCTTGCAAAGGGCCTGCCTTGTGAATGCTGAGGCAATGGAGGACCCCTCCGGGCTGCTGGAGTCTCTTTCCAAGGGGAAAGAACACAAATGGCATCTTTTGTTGGCAAAGGGGCTTCTAAAGTCTTTAAATGTCTGTTCATAAGTAATTGACTAAGATCTAACAGCCTTGAAGGAAAAGAAGCTGATGGCATCACTTTTCAGTCAGTGTTGGCCTTATGATTTATGGTGTAAAATTAGCCTCTGCGTCTTCTCATTATGGGTGCTGAGTGATTTCTCCAGGCCAGCAGGAGAGAGGAGCTGGAAGTGCGCTGGCTTTGGGACTCATCAGGCTCTACCATTTCTTCCGAGGAGCACGGTGAATGCTTGCTGGGGAGGTGATGTTATTTTCCCTTTATTTTCTCTACCCTGTAAAAGAAAAGACCAAACAAAAGTACATAACTTGAAGGAGCTTGAACGTTCAGAGGAAATGTGAACCCACGGACGACCCAGGAGTGGCAGTCTAGAATATAGTTTCAGATGGGGTCGGTAAGTGATTTCAGCCCCCTAATTGTCTCACACCCCCTCCCCCTCCCCACAGATGCAAAGCTAAAGTGGTCCGTTGTTTCTTCCATTGAATAGTATCTGGAGTAGAGATTGTATCCATTTCCCCATTCAGACAGGTTTTCCCAAATGAATTCAAAACCACCAAATAGATTTCAGGGGCACTAGGAAGACTGATGATTTCAAAAGTCCATAATCCGGATTCATATGCTGGCATTGAAATTTTATAAGCAGCTTCATCTCTTTAGTTCAAGGCTTTGGTTGCTGGTAAAAAACACAACTCTCCCCGGGAAGGTAGATTAACCTGTTATCAGTTATTTACATCCGGGTGATAAAAACGACCTAAATATTTTCTGAATAAGCAACACAAAAACCAGGTTTCTTGGGGGAGTAAATTTACATGTTTAAGGAGGGACGATACAGAAAGGGGCATAGTCGGCCTGCGGTCCTGAGAGACCTGGGTTCGGTTCCCGCTAAGGGCACGTACCTTGGTTGCAGTTTGTCCCCGGCCCTGGTTGGTCGTGCAGGTGGCAGCCACTCGATGTGTCCCTTCACGTCGATGTTTCTCTTTCCCTCTCCCTTCCTCTCTCTCCCTCCCACTCTATCTGTACAAAAAATGGAAAAATGTCCTCGGGTGAGGATAAAAAAAAGAAAAAAAAAAAAGAAAGGGGCATAGATGCAAAAGGGCCTGTACCTGGGATGCCAGTGAAATACAACTGTGCGGACTTCGCAGTTTGCTGAGCCCAGCACAGTCCAGTTCCCTGACTCCTCTGCCGCCTTCTCTTTTGGACGGTCATGGGTGAAGGCCACAGACTTCAGAGTCAGACTGCATGAGTTCATACCCCAGCTCGTCCACTTACCAACTCTGGGACTAAGGACAGGACATTTTCTGTGCCTCAGTTCCCTCATTTTTGTAAAGGGGAATAATAGTACCTTCCTGTAGGGCTGTGGTCAATGTAACATTTTCAGAATAGCACCTAACAAAGTATTATAAATGTTACCTATTACTATTATCTTCCCCATTTCACAACTGCAGACACCTACCTTGTATGAATCATGGGGGGAGGGGTGGCCATGACAGTGATAAAAAGATAATAGATTCTAAATATGTCCAATGCATTGGTAAACCTTTCTGGTCCCTACACTTCTCTTGTGAAACTGGAGTCTTGGAGGATTGTTTCACAAGTCCCCTCTTCTCTAGCTTTCCGGACTGCAGGGAGCGCGAAGCCGGGCCCCGCTCACACTCCCCCTACCTGTTCTGTCTCCCCACAGACCTCCACAGAGCTCCGGGGCACTGATGGCGACCAGAGAGCAAAATAGGAGAGAGACGACTCCAAAAGAACACATGCGCCCGTCCCCTCCCTCCAAGTTCCCTGTCCCCATGCCTTCCCCAAACAACGCTGGGCTAGAAGGGACGTAGACGTGATCTGTTCCGTGGCTGTCACACTGAGCTATGTGGAGCTCGAGCTTTCCAAAGAGATGTGTCACCAGTGTAAGGAAACACGTGGGTGACTCAGCAGGGCTGGGCTATGGCTTCTCAACTGCATTTTTATTTTTTTCATATACTGGCGTCTAATGGGAAATACCATTTAACTAAAGGTTTTTATCGCAAACATAACAATAGAAGGTTTTAAGATCAGTGGTCTAGTCTGCCTTGTTCATTTTAGAAATGAGGCCCAGATTAGATTTATCACTTGTCTTTGGTCACTACTCGTCACAGACCCTATCCTTAACATTGTCTTTTGGGATCCTAGCCATTTCTACACTGTGCCTGCACAGGGGCTTCCAGAGGTTGAAGGCTCTGACATTGACCCTCTCTTCTCCACACCCTAGATGGTCTCTTGAATTAACACATAGTTGCCATGGCAATTCAGCATATATGTCCATCAACCAATGACAGCTGTGAGTGTAGTCACAGAGGCCGAGGAAACAGGCACCAAAAGATAAATGAGGTGCTCGGGGAATAGCAGTGAGAGATGAAGGGTAAAACCTGAGTCACATTCAACTCAAAAGTACAGGTGAAGAACCCACTGTAATTTCGCACGGGGCCTTGGCCAGCAGAGACAGATGGATATCTCGCAGCCGAATGGCACTCACGCGAGTGATCTGACTGCTCCATCAGTGGGGCCTGGGCTCCTGCTAACAGGTGTCTGTGCTGATGGGCACCCCTGCCTGGAGCCGTCGGCACAGCAGCTTGGATCCCTTGTCCTTTATTTTCATCCCCTCTCCCTGTTTTTTGTCACTGTGTCACGTCAAATCATTGTCAGGTGGCAGACTGCACACCTCCCAAGTACAAAGGTATCAGGTTTCAGGACACAGGCTGAAATGAATATAATAGTGGAGCCAGAAGTAGGCAGACCACTTATCAGGCAAGGAAACAGCTAATAAGTGTTGTTAGCGGTTTCCACGGGGGAGGCCCTGGAGTACATTTCCTGGACAGGCAGGTGTAGCACGACCTGTCCTGGGGTCCAGTTACAGACAGGCTTGTGCGATTAGTATTGACGCCTGTCACTTTGTGGCTGCCAAGCTGTTGATTCTGGGAAAGACCAAAGGCTCTGGTTATCTGGTAATCAACACTGCTCTCAAGAAAGGCGCTGGGGAAATCGGGGAAGCAGAAATAGCCTTTCCTGAGGAGTGACTGCGGCCATGGATCATGTTGCTGGTGTGTGTTCTCCTTCGGCCCCGGCCCTTAGATTGCTGCAGCTGTTTTCACCTGCATCGCCAGGTAGCCATTCTCATTTATCACAGAACTAAATTCACAGCTACCTAGAGTGAGCTAGTCCAAACTCCTTGTCTGCTGCTAAACACAGATGTAACTGGGATGACTTGTGTGACAGCACAGGAAATAAGAATGCTTCTGCACACCACACCGCGGCAGAAATTCAATCCCTTGCTTCTGACAAATTCCCAAATCCGAACGTGTGGCTGATGCTTACACCTGTTATTGACCCCACTCCTCCTCACCTGCGCCGAAGACTGAAGTCTCTTTAAAAACATGAAAATCAAAATCCTCAATGATTAGTAACAGAAGAATACAAAACATAATTTCCTTGCATAATTCATTTTATGGAAACTGCAGTTGCCTCCTCAGCCCCCTTTGTTTTCTCGCTCCAGAGCTATACTATCTTATTTCTCCAAAGCATCAGTGTCCTGCTCACAGTGGATGGGCCCGCGTGGCCTTTCTGCCCGTGGACTGACCATTCTCTGGTAGTCTTAATTTTATAGATAAGTTAAAAATAATCTGTGCTGCGCATTCATTCTCAGTTCTCACAGAAAGAAAGGTCTAATCAAACCTTCACTTTCAAAAGAATTAGAGATGAGCTGCCCTAAGCTTGTCTTTTGCAAATGAAACAGAGTCTTGGTGGAAGGGAAGTGACTTCCGCAGGTGTTGGGAGGGCCCGGCAGAACTACCGCTTGGCCTTGAGCGGTCCACTGGGCCACACCAGCTCTCGGAGGCTGTGACCCAGAAGCCAAATTGGGGAATGAAGATTTCTCTCGTAGGCCCTCAGACACCCATTTTTCTGGCAAAGGCAGTGGGGATTCGAAGCCTGGACAGATGATGAAAAGAAAGGTTATTCTGCAGATGGCTTGTTAGGCCTTGGGAGAAGCTGGGTGGACCAAACAAATGCTTTGACTACTGGGGTATTCGTTACTTCCCCGAGTCTTCCTCTGCTCTCCTCCGTCGCCTCAGAAATGAGAGCGCGCTGGGCTTCGGTTGGAGCGAGGCCTCGTTTCAGTTCCACATGCGGGGAGGGACCTCGGGCGCGTTGACTTCCTGCCTCTCTGGTTCCACACTGTCCAGTGTCCTGAATGCTCTCATTTTAGAAGCAGGTGAACTCACAGGTGTGCTGATGCAATGACCAAACTGGAGGCCAGTTTTCATTCCCATAGCGTTTCCAGGACGCACAAGGAAGACGTAATGAATACTGTGTTTAAGCGAGTAATGAACTCGTGAAGAAAAGGCTCTGTTGCTCTTGGACTGGGAAAGATGAAAGTGGGGACAGTAGAGCCAGGTCTGTGGTCCTTGTACCAACTTGGGTCACTTGGGTTCTGGTGGAATGCAGGACGTGTCCGCTGCCAGGCTGACTCTGCTCCGTGTCATCGCTTCTCTGTGAACTTCAAAGTGGACCCTTGTGCGCTGGGGGCCAGCAGTGTCCTCCCACATCTGTTACTTGTGACTTGAGCTGCTGGTGACAAGATGCTGCTTCTGAGCAGGCCGTCTGGACCCTATGCCGGGAGTGTCCGTGTTCAGGGAAGGGAAATCCACCCAGTGCTCTTTGCCCCCAGAAGACACTCTCACTTGCCAGGAATAAACAGGGAGATTTCTAAATCTGTCTTGGATAGCCACGCAGTTTATCTTTGGCCATGAATGTTGACAAATATTCAATACAGTTGAGTGACCTTCTGTAGGTCAGAGCAGGCTTCGTTCTGATTGAGTTTAGAAAACTCATAAATCTGGCCGAGCCTTCAATTTGTCAGGTAAATGATGCTTCTCCGGGGGAGACGACAGCCGAGCCAGGGCGCTGGCCGCTGTTCCCTGTCCCTGCAGCCCGAGCTGGCGCCCTCAGCTCACACCTGTGCTCAGGCTTCCGAGCGCATTTCCGCCCCTGTGGGTGGAGGTTTTGGGTCCACCCCTGTAGGACAGGAAGACACAGGCTCCGTGACGTTTTAAGCTTTTTTTTTTTTTTTTTTTTTTTTTAATCCTCACCCGAGGACATTTTTTGATATTTTGTTCAGATACAGTGAGAGGGAGAGAGAGAGAGAGAAACATCGATGTGAAAGCGACACATCGAGTGGTTGCCACCCACACGACCCCACCAGGGCTGGGGACAAACTGCAACCAAGGTACGTGCCCTTAGCGGGAACCGAACCCGGGTCTCTCCAGACCGCAGGCCGACGCTCTAACCGCTGAGCGAAACCGGCCAGGGCCTCCGTGACGTTTTAACCCTGGCAAGTGGCTCATCGCCTTGAACATTCCCAGTCTAAATAAATAAATAGGTACATAAATGCGTACATACACAGGATAGGTAAGAAGAGCTGAACGAAATTTGAGTTAAAAGTTAGACTGAGAGACCAATTCAGCTTGTCTGATTCTTTTGCTCTAACAGCTTAGCAGACCAGATAACAAAAGATCCTTTTGCGGCTGTTTTTCTTTAAGTTATAGAATTTAGAGCAACAAAGAAAAATGGAGATTATCTTTACAGATGAAACTGATGTCCAAAGAAATTGTGACTTTTTCAAAATTAGAGATATTTGTTTCCAGAGTCAGGATAAAAGTTCTCCTAACACCTTTGGTGTTTTTTCTCTTCTCAGTTGGCTCTCCCTCCCCCGCCCCGCCCCGCCCCGCCCCGCCCTGTGAAATGTTTAATGCAGACCTACTGTGCTCACAGTTCTGAGCAGGGTTGTCTGGGCCCAGGGTCTGGGTGAATCATGATCTGTACACTAAGTTGGGTTTCCCAGGTGAGGAGAACAGCCAACAGGTATCGAAAGCACGATAGAATGATGAGGGGAAGTTGCACAGAGGCTGGTGACGTGAGCGCCAAGCCTCAAAGTGTGACAGAGACGTTAGCGCAGAGGAGCCAAGGTAAGGGTTCACAGTGAAGCAGCGCAGAGGAGCCAAGGTAAGGGTTCACAGTGAAGCAGCCGCTGCATTTCCACCTTGCCTCACTTGCCCTGGAGGCTTGCTTGATGGATTTCTAACAAGCAAGACCTCGGGATGGAGCCCACTTCCACCAGCAGTGTGAGGATGATGCTAATCATGGACGCTCCCTCGGGGCCAGTCCTCCACCTTGTGCTTTACCTGCCTGCTTGTTAGGTTCTCACGACTGTGAGGACTCTGCCCTCATGTCCAGAAGAAGACACTGAAGATCTGGGAGGTGACGTGATTTGTCCAAAGTCACCCAAATAGAGGCAACACTGTTCCCAGTGGGGCTTCTCTGTCCCTAAGTGCAAAACAACGATGTCCGAAGTACAACATCACAGTGTAGGAGTCCTGGGCCCCCTTGGCCACTCTGTGCCCTGCACACTGAGGTTCTAGAATTTCCTTGCGTGGCTGGCAGTCGGTGTGCAGTGGGCAGAGCCAGGTTGGGGCTTTCAGAGCAGCTCCACACTGAACGGAGCTCCGGAGGCTTCAAGGACCCTCATCAGAGGCTCTTGGTGCGTTGTATGGTTGGCTGAGCTTTATGGCCCCCAAAGAAGCCACTGTCTGTTCTACTTTTTTTTTTTTAAATTTTGCCCTCCACTAAGATATATTATTTTTTTATTTAATTAATTAATTAATTTTTGTTACAGATGTTTCTCCTTTTCCCCCCACTGATGCCCCCGCCCTCCCCCTCCCCCTCCCCGTCCTGTCCCCAGCTTTGTTGTCCATGTCCATTGTTCATGCACACCTGCACATAAGGCCCGCAGCACCAGGCTTCGGTTTTTCTTCAAACCTATAATGCCTATTGCATGACAGCATTATTTTTCATCTTTTTCTTTCAGAGCCTTGGAATCCTAGGAAATTTCTAGTTATAAGCATTTAGGGGAGATACCAGTCCTCAGGTTGGGCATCTGGGAGAGACAGGCAAGCTCTTACTACGGCGTGGAGGATGGGAGAGGACCTGGCCAAGCATCATTTCAGGTTGTGGCAGATTAGCTCCAATTTATCACCGCTCACATTCCCCCTTTCTCCCAGTTTTCTGAGTGTCATGGAAATGATATTTGTGAATCCCGGGGGCCTCTCACAGTGATGTCAGTTTAGAGATCTTCCCAGATACATCTAAATGTGGACATAAAATGTAATGGGAAGAAATTGAAAAAATATCTGTTTCTTGATTCTTTATTACTGTGGAGTTAAGAAAGCTATTTCTCATGCTGTTTCATAAATTTGAATCCAAATGTGTATGTTAATATGTATTCAGATGGCTCTTGGATGATTCAAGCATGAAGGTATTTTTTATAAAGTTTGTCAATTTTCTGGCAATGTATACATATATATTTAGACAATGCATACGTGCACACCTGTCATATAAACGTATAGTGTGTTGTAGAAATTGAGCCTAAGTGAACTCTGAAGGAAAGTTCAAATAAATAAGCTCATAGCAAATACTTGGTGTTTCAACTTAGTATGTGATTTAAAAAATATAAACATAAGCAAAATTAATTTTGGGTTACTTACTCCATTAATATTTTGTCTAAATTAAATTTGATTATGACAAAGACAACACACAGCATTTTCTGCTGGTCTACAACGAGCTCTGTGGCCCAGAAGCACGCAGGTAGAGGTCATACTCGACAAGGCCTTGCAGCAAGCCTCAAAGAAAAGGTTTTTAAATTCATGGGAGGTTCTGTGAGGCAGGAACGCTCAAAGGGAAATCTATGGGACATTTAAATGTGCGACATTAGCTTCTTCCCTAAGATTGCTAGTAATTTTACTACTTAGGACCAATTACATGATTTTTGCCTGGGTTTGAGGTGCATTACTGTTTGTGCATAATGTCTTCTGATTCAGAAACTCTGTTCTCTCCCTGCACTGCTCAGCTCTTAGAGGGAGGACCCAGTAGGAAGATACGGACTAAGCTAATGAAATAGGACAAATGTTGTTTCTAAAGGAGATTCCTTAGAAGAAATTTAGTTTCCCCCCAGTTTCATTCAAGTAGGTGTAAACCACAAGACAAAGCCCCAGTCAGCCTCAGAACTGGACTCTTTTGGCCTGGAGGACAGAGGGTTAGAAGTGCTCACTGATTCCCACTGCTGAATGCAGGTTCTCAAGTGCCCTGGGCTGACTCAGCACATAGAGAGGCACCTGCAGAGATGATGGCAGCAGTGGCAAGCCCCTGTGTTTGATGCAGGGGTACAGGTGGAGGAGTGTCTTTTTGAGGTTTCCCCAAATGGTACTATCTAAAAATCTTTAGCATTCTTTTTTTTTCCTTTATTGATTTTAGCGAGAGAGGAAGGAGAAGGAGAAAGATAGAAATATCATTGAGAGAGAACATTGATTAGCTGCCTCTTGCATGCCCCCACCGGGGATCTGGCCCACAACCTGGGCATGTGCCCTGACCAAGAATCAAACAGGTGACCTCTTGGTGCGTGGGTTGATGCTCAGCCACTGAGCCACATCAGCTGGGCTCTTTAGCATTCTTTAGTTTAGAGATCCTCAAACTACAAGATGCAGAACAACCTCTTGGGGAGCTTTATAAAAATCTTGCTGCTGCCCACCAGAAATTCTGATTCCCAAGATCTGAAGTAGAGCGTATGAATTCACCTCAACATTGGGGCTTTTCATGAGGTACAGTCCTCAAACGCAAGTAGCTGACTCTCATAGTTAAGTTAAAGATATAAGGGCAGTTAAAGAATCCAGAATATTCCACGAGTCAGTGATACCAAGATTCTGTAGACAACACTTGTGCATACTACGTAGGGAACGAGAGTGGCCCAATCCAGGAAACCTCCAGGAAAAGCTGGAACTTGGGCAAAGCTCATTGACCATGTAAGATTTAGCTGATATTGAATGGGATGAATTGACAAACTATATAGCTGAATAAATCATCTCTATAGGCATGGTTCAGGGTGAGTAACAAATTGAGGGTGTTACCTGTCACCCCAAAATGGCCTCCATTTCTCTTCTATCCCATCTAGACACAAAATAAGGTCCACTCTCTCTCTCAGTTTCACTGAGTTCTTTGTTTTGCTGCAGGCTCTTTAACTGGCTCTATAACTGATCTTGGACAAGGCAATTAACTTCACTTAGTCTTATTTCCCTCATTTATATAATGGGAGGGTCGTGGTGGATGATTTCGGATCCCTTTTAGCTCTAGCATTCTATCCAACCCAGTTAAATACTTCTCATTATTACATGACTGGAAATAGGCCAGGTCAAATGATGTCCCTTCAAGCATAACCATCAGATACAGCTATATGCTGTAAAGATGGATATTATACTGCTCAACTTATCATCATTAGTCCCCTCGTCTTAGAATGGGAATGCACTGTAGTTCATATCTGTCATAGTTAGTATTTGGAAAGTCTCAAAGTCTGTGAGATTATTCACACATTTATTCCTGTGTACTGCACGCGCCATCCAACGTCTCCCCTTCATCATGTGTCTCTGACAACATATTGAACAGAAAATCTCCATCAGCTGACTCTGACGGAAGTGTATTATTTACAGTGGTGTCAAAATATGCTGCTTATAATTGACTGGGCTCATAATAAACCAACCTAAGAATCTTTTCTTCTCATATTTATTCTCACTGGTAAATCTTCCACTTGTGTCCCTTCCATCAGCAGCTTCTCCATTATTTACCAAGGAGGGAACATACCGCAGATGGTGCATGAGTTATGTTGTAGGGTGATTTTCATTTTGGGAGTGCTCTTTCTCTCTCTCTCTCTCCCTCCCTCCCTCCCCCCCCCCACCTCTGACTTAGGATTTAGCTAAGGGCAAGGGAAATCAAGTCAACTGAAATAATTTCCTAAACCACACAATACAATTCTCAGTTTTCCCAACTTGTAGAGATAGTGTGGAAAAACAATAACAGTTACATGGCCAGTTTTATTTTTTATCCTTGTGGGGTTTTTTTTGTGCTATCTGTGCGACCTTAACAAAATTACCAAACCTCTGACTGTTACAATGATGTCATCTGTAATCATAGAAGTGTTGGGACAATTAATCAGATAATGGGTGTGAAAGCTAAATTCAAATGTAAACAACAGCAACAAACACACTCGGGCTAAAACACAAAGCCCTATGTTTCATGCATTAACCATCAACCAATAGAAGCCCCCTAAAATCTCCCTCTACCAAAAAGGCTTCCAAATTTGATGGAAGGGGAGTTGCCTGCTCCTCCAGCCTCATCCAGCAGAACTTGGACTTGGCTACTGTGTCTCTCACTCCCCTACCTAATTATGCACTTCCTCTTGCTCCAGTGCCTTAACTTTTACATACATGTGCCATACCTGGTTCTTGCCTCACCTGAAGCAGGTTTTCTATTTTTATTTTGTGGCCAAAATGGTCATATGCATTAAGTCTTACTTGCTGCCTCTCCTAACCTTTAAGCTGCAAAAGCCAGAGGTGATCCAGTAATTATGCTCCTTGGTATTTACCAAAAGGAGTTGAAAATGTATGTCCATACAAAAAAATCCTGCACACAGATGTTTATAGAAGCTTTATTCCTAATTGCCAAAATTGGAACACAATCAAGATATTTCTCAATCGGTGAATGGATATATAAATTATGGTACATCCAGACAGTGGAATATTATTTAGTGCTTAAAAGGAAATGAGCTATCAAGCTGTGAAAAGACATGAGTACAATTTAAATGTATATTACTAAGTGAAAGAAGCCATTCTGAGAAAGCTATATACTGTATTATTCCAACCTTATGATAGTCTGGAAAGGGCAAAACTGGAGACAGTTGAAAATATCAGTGGTGCCAGGGATGGGGAACAGGGTGAAAGACCCACAGGCGGAGCAGGGTGTTCAGGGCAGTGAAGATGCTCCACATGATGCACAATGATGTATTCATGTCATCGCACATTTGTCCGGACTCACAGACTGTCCGACACCAAGAGTGAACCCTACTGCAAACTGTGGACTCTGGGCGACTATGATGTGTCTGTTCAGATTAATCATCTATAACAAATGTCCCCCTCTGGTGGGGATGTTGCTTATGGGGGAGTCTGTGCATGTGTGGGAGCAGATGGTATATGGGAAATCTTCACATCTGCCCCTCAATTTTATTGTGAACCTTAAACTGCTCTTAAAAATGATCTTAACTTGAAAAAGAAAGAAATGAGCTGGAAGTGAGGGGTGGTGGCACCACGTCCTCTGAAGCAGCCCGCTCACAGCCAGGGCAGGAGCCTACCGGTGTCACCGGCCACACCATCCACCTGCCCTGGACACCCAGGACCACGGGGAGGGGTATCCTCGAATTCTGATAGACAGAGTGGTGGTTAAAAGCACTGATCTAGACAAGTATCTCTCTTTAATTCAGTTGCTCTGATGAAAATCCCCATATCCATGCAATTCCTGAGGATTAGTATAAGGCTATTATCTGCGAAGTATGTCTAGTTTGGCAGACAGAGTCCATTTGTGAGGTTAGAACTATACCTTGGTCCTCTGCATGGAAAATATCATTATTTGTCAGAGCAAAGATGTTTAGCAGAATAAAGTAACCAAAGAAAAACTGCCTGAACCTGGGTTCCCTTGGCTGCCAGGCATTTCACTTTGCCACAGTCCCCTTCCCCCTCCGAGGCCTAGGCTCCTGACCTGTCAGTGAGGGATAAGGGCAATCACATGTGAGGTTTCTTTTCTCTTTACCACGTTTGAGTCCTCTTTTCAGGGAGTCTTAGAAATATTTCTAGCATGTACTTGCTAAGCTTTGGAGGCAAGCCTATGTAATGAAAAAGCTCTCTGATGCACAGCTGCCTTTTACTGAAGGAAAAGTTGCTTCCAGAAAGAAGGTACAATCATCTTTACTTTCTTGTGATTTTCCTTTCTTCATTTGGATGAGCACAGGTGAAGGTTTCCCCCCTTGGGTCCCACAAAATTGTTCAGTCTTAGAGTTTGCAGAAACAGAGTGGAGAACTCATCTAATATCTTCATGTGACGAATGAGGAAACTGAGGCCAAGCGCATGACCAATGATTAATAAGTTGTGGACTCAGAAGTAGACTTTGGATGTCTTCATTCCAATACAGAGTTCCTACAACATCAACATGTCACCATCTACTGTTAGAATCAGGCATATGGCTCCTTGGACCTCACCATGTAGTCTAGCCAAGACAAACAGTTGTGTACATTTCCAAATGCTAAACCTGACAGGCATATATTTATTTGGTCTAAGGGTCTTTGTATTTCACATTCTCTTACAAATTCTACTTTCGAAATACAGCTCGAGTTAGATTGTGCACACCTTTGTGTTGCCTTGATGGTCCATTGCCCACCAACCCCTGCATCACATGAGTGATGCGCAGAAGTACTCTGAATGAGATCGGAGCTCTTGTCTGGAGTTGGCTATTTTAGCCCAGTCCTTTGCTGAGTGGATTATACTAGTTAGCTTTTGGGGATTCTAGGATGAAAAACACACTGGGCCTTGATATCTGTAATAGCTAGTATTATATTGAGAAAAACTAAGAAAACTTAACAGATGAAACCATCTTCAATATCACTTTGCTAGCTGTCAGTACAGGGTAGTGTAATGTTTAAAGTGTTTTATCCACATTTATGTTTCAACCACAACTTTGCTGCTGCTTCTGAACATGGCAGATGGAATTTTTCATGTACCCATCACTATCAGCTCTCTGGATTTTAGCTCACCATGGGTCATCAGGTGATATTTTGGCATTTTTATTTGCTGTCTTCATTGGATATTTGAAATCTTTTGGAATAGAAGAATTATTTTTTCTTTTTCTTTGAGAGCTTATAAATTTAATTTAATCTTACTCTTTGGAGTTAATATTGGTTTCTTCTCTTGGTTTTTGTTTAATTAAACATCTCAGTAATTAAAGTATGGTTGCTAGTAATCTGTACATCATAGGAAAATAAAAGACCTTGGGGAAGGAGCATAAATCCTGTTGCTGGTTGAAGAAAGCCACTGTCTGTAGTAGGCCTTGGTCGGAGGACTTAAATCACAGAGGAAGAAGAGATTCCATGGAAGACGGGCTGATGGACAGTGGACTTCTTCTACTTGGATGCAATAAAGCCCAAATGGAAGGCTAAATGGATGATTCCCAGCTCTCTTTGTTGGTATTTAACGTGACTACAGAATGGAGACTTCTTTACTCCGTAGGCCTTTGGTCCCTGTTCCATAAAACCAAAGCTTGCTCAGCTAGTCTCCGGGCCGGATGTTTGCCTTTGCTTTTCTTCTGTGGCAAAACACTGGCGTTATAGAAAAGGGAGTCTAAGGGTTGGGTTTTCCCGGGCAGAGATCACTTTCATCTAATCTGAACCTCATAGAAAGATCCTGCTCTCAGAAGACAATTGCTTCCATCTCTTTATATGAAGACCACTCCATAGCTCAGCCCAGCAAGTGAGAACCAAGTGCTTGCTCAGAACAAAGCTGAAAGATGTTATTTGATAGGAATTGCAAAAGCCATGGTCGAAGTGAGAAATGAAAGTCAGGCTTGGGCCCCGGGTCTAAGTGCAGCATGGATGTGGAGAATTTCAGAATGGATTCAACCATATTTATTTTTCTAAGTGCAGCAAAATCAATAGTTTTCTGAGTAGCTTGCTCAAGGGCCTATAGCTAACTCAGCACGTTTAGAGATACTTTCTGTTCCATCTGGTACTCCTTGGCCCAAAGAATCTGTAGTCTGATGTCTGGGTGTTTTACTCATCTAGCCAAGCATGGCATAGGGTGCTTTCAACTCAGAACTCACTTCATCCCATGATGAAGGCGAATGGGAGAGCCTATAAGTCTCAAGCTTTGGAATCCAAGGTGGTGAATAATATGGACCAAAGGCCAAACTCTATAAAATGCCGAGACCAGGAAGAAAGAGAAAACAAACGTGGTCAGGATGCATGTGTATCTGTGAGCATATACGTTATATATATGCAAATATATTCACATATGTAAATATATATAAACATATATGTAAATATATTCTCCCCAGTGTGTGTGTGTGTACCTACTAAAGCCAAAACACTGTGGGAAATACTTGGTGGAATAGGCACAAGTCCTCTTCTTCAGGAACCTAGAGGGGATGTGGTGATTTATAATCATTAATCATTGCAGAAAAGCCTGCCTTTCTCCATGGTTTGGTAGTTGAAATAAGAGAATTTTCTCCTGTATTTTGTGAGCAATAAAGAACAGAAAGCTGGTATCACAACTGTTGCTTTAGTTGGTTTTCTGCTTTCTCGTGAAAGGTAGTGACGATATTTCTAGTTGCACTGCATGCTTTTGGAAAAGGTCTCTGCTGGTACTGAACCAGCACAGTCAGGATCTTTGCTCCCGGATCTTGACAAGAGCAGGTTTGGATTCTGACGCCTCTCAGAACTCCGTGATGCAGGTCATCACGGATGTTTATTTGTCTGTTACCCAAACTCAGGACACATGTACAGTAATAAATTCTTCATTTGCCAGAGTTAATCATCAGCCATGTTCTAACTTACATCATTCCAACTGCCCGTTGGGAAAGCCTTGAAAATATAGATGGGATTTGTCCTCTAGGAAATAACTTCAACAAACCAGATTGGTGAGTCTACACAGAGAAGGGTGATTCAGTGGCCCTCCTTGGATAGTATCTTATTCCAGTCCTGTCAAAGATCAAATTGAAGACCTGGTACATTCCCAAGAACAGGCTAATGATAACTTGGAGCTGAGGGAAACCATAAAAAGTTTTCTTTGTTTGTTTTTTCATTAAATGCTTTTTTAAATGGAAAAAAAAAAAGTACAGAGAAAAATGTAATGATTGTTACTCTTGTTCCCACCACCGAATATGAAAAAAGTGTTAACGTTTTATTGTATTTATTTCAGATCGTTTTTATTATTAAGAAATAAAATCTTTAAAAAAAAGTGAAGACTTTCACATTTCTTTCTCTAGTCCCATCCCTCCACCTTGCTCCCCCAAAGCAAATACTGTCATGCTTTGGTGTTTATCAAGTCCATTTTTATCATTTTTACTGCATCAATATTTATACCTGCACAGATAATATGGGACATGGCTTTAGTATCTTTAAAAATTATTTAAATCATGTTATACTATATCTTTTGACAACTTGTTTTTCTTTGATCAACAGTGTGTTTGTGAGCACTGTTCCTGTTGATGTATACACACAGAGCTCACTGCTGTGCGGTATTCCATCACAGACTACAAGGCAGTTTATTTATCCATTTCTGTACAGATGGTCATTTCCAATTTTTTGCTATTGTGACAAAGCTGTAATACACATCTATACATATCCATCCTGTGGAGCAGATGTGTGAGATTTTTTTTTAAAGGTTATATACTTAGAATTGGTCTTTTCAACAATATTTTATTATTTATTTCCAAATTGCTTTCCCAAGTAGTTGCAGTAATTTCCAATCCAGAGGGCTTGGGAGTTCCTGTTTTTCCCTCTGTCTTTTCCAATGCTCACTGTAGCCAGACCTTTATATATATCCATTTTTTGCCATTATAAGTATCTTCTATTATCTTTATTTTAATTTGTTTTGGTGTCTTGATTTTTAATCATTCATGTTAGAAGTTGGTGATTTATTTTTATGTTTTTCTAGTTCATTAGTTTTGGCTCTTTCTTGTTTCTTTCCTTCTATTTCTGTGGGTTTATTCTTTTATCTTCCTGATTTGTAGTTTAATATATATACTTTCAGTCTTGCTAATTTAACATGAATTCATGCATGCCTACATATTTCTAAGCACTGCCTTAAGTGCACCCCGAATGTTTTGCAGCAACTTTTTGACATTTGTAAGTCAAAATATTTCATAATTTTCATTGCAATTTCCTCTCTGACCCATAAATCATTTAGGAGTTTGCTTTTTTGTCTCTAAATCACGATGTTTTTCCTGTCTTTTTATTATTTATTTCTAATTTAATTGCATATAGTCACGAACATATCTGTTTGCTATTCTTTGAATTTTGGAGGGTTCATTTGTGCCATAGCACATGAAAAATTTTTGTACCTATATGATATATGCATAATAATGATGTATGTTTTTCATTTTCTTCAACTCCGAAACTTGCTTCTTCCATAGTCTTCCTCATCTCAGAAAATGGCAACACTATTTTTTTTCGTTCCCTAAGCCCAAAACTGTGAAATCATCTTTAACTCCTCACTTTTCTTCACATTAATATACAATATTTATATATATCTACATCTATGAATATTTATGTTCAGTTTTCTTTGTCTTCAAAATATAGCCTGAATTTGGCTATTGGAACCTCTTCCACAGCCAGTATCACAACTGTTGTCTGAAAATTTTACAGACCTGTGAACTGCTTCTGCTCAGGTCAACACTTCTGTCTTTATTTAACAGCACCCAAAATGGCCCTTTAAATATATGTCGAGTCATGTTACTCTTTTGCTCAAAACTCTCCAAAAGGCTTCCCAATTCTTTTAGAGTAAACTCCACTGGCTTTGTCATGGCCTTCAAGATCCCATGTTTTATTTAGTTCCCTATTACCTCTTTAATCCTATTTTATGGCAGACTTTGCCTCCATTTCTCTGGGCCACCTGCTGCTGCCTCAGGGCCTTTGCACATCTGCTGCAGGCTCCTCTGCCAGGCATTTACATATGTTGTTCCCCCTATTCAAAGGTCCTATCAGAAATGTCTTTCCTGACTACTGTAGTTCATATAGCACTCCAAAACACCCCAGTCCCCCGTCACTTGTTCCCTTTTATATGATATTTTCTTTCTTTACTAGAATGAAAACTCCAAGAAAAAAACAAAACAGAGCAACAAGGATTTTGGCTCTTTCATTCACCACTAATCCTCAGGACCTAGAATAGTGTAGAGAGTCATTAAGCATTAGCAGAATAACTAGGGGAGGGGGGCTCTATTACATGGAATCAGAACTCCTTAGATATCTTTTATGTTAAAATTGCTAATTGTGCTCCTTAATCTTCTAAATTTAAGTTCTTCCTGATGTTTTGTGATCATATCTCTGTGTTGCCTATAAAGTTGTTCTATTAGGTTAAGCTGGTGACAAGTAGTTCTAAAATCTCAGCAGATTAGCACAACAAAAGCCTTCTGCAAAGTTGGCAATGCCTTGTGTGACCCTCCAGGCACCTGCCATCCATATGGGGAACCACAGTTTTTATGTCAAGAAAAGGCAGCTTGAAGCTTCAAGGAAAAGAGCTCATGGAAAACGTATAGTCATTTTTTAATGCTTGCCTGGGAAATGACACATCCACTCACAGCCCACTGGCGAGACCTGTCATGCCTTTTCACTGCAGTATGTGCAGGTGCGTATCTGTCCTGCTCAGCCGTCCATGTGTGCCTGCAGTCTAAGAAGGTAGGGCTTGCTTCAGCATGGAAAAGCTCTCCATTGTTGCCTCCTTTAAATTATTTCCCAGTATTTCCTCTGTTGCCTAATTCTGGAACTCTTACTAGGTATATGTTGGAGTCTTCATACCTCTTCATTTCTTTTCTCTGTGTTTTACCTCATTATTTCTCAGTGCTATACCCAGAATGATCTCTTCAGTACTATTTTCCAGTTCACCAATTTTCTCTTTAATACAGCAACTCTTGGGTTTATTCCATGCATAGAGTTTTGAAACTTCAGTTGTATTATTTGCCTTCTAGTTTTTAATTGATTATTTTATGTTATTTTCTCAATGTATACCTTCTTAATTTTGTTTAACAACTTTTGACCTAAAAACATATTATCTATTTATGTCTTTATTTGAAGGTTATGCAGAGACTATTATGTACATTTTTTTTTTTTTTTTTTCAGGAGCTAAGTCATCCTCTATTTGTTGATTTTGTTAAATATCTTCTTGGTCCTCTTTTTCCTTACTGGTTTTGAATTTTAGTTTGCTGGTTAATCTAAAGTAAAATTTATCTTTTAAAAATGTTTAAATATTGCTGGCTGGTGTGTCTCAGTGGATTGAATATCGTCCCATGGACTGAGAGGTCCTGGTTCAATTCCTGGTCAGAGCACATGCCTGGGTTGTGGGCTTGATCCCCAGTAGGGGGCGTGCAGGAGGCAGCCAATTGATGTTTCTCTCTCATGATGTTTCTCTCTCTCTCTCCTTTCCTCACTATCTAAAAAAATAATAAAAACATATAAATAAATAATGTTTATCTACTATGCTTTGCAAATTTCCAGTAGCTCCCTGAGACTATGAGATATTGTGGCTACCTGAGAATTTCAGGCTGGAAACTGGTTTGATTTCAGTGGGCTTTGATTCCTGTCCCATAGTGGTATTAAAAATATAGCACCTAGTACTTAGCAGCTTATCACAAATCTCATGTGTGACTTGCTTCATTCCTTCCTGTCTCACATGTACATGGCTTGATACAATCCACAGTTTGCCCCCTCTAACCTCCACACACAGGGTGGGTGACCTTACCAACTCCCAGTCATGCTATGAGTCCAGCTTGTGACCCTGATTCATGGTTCAGTCCTTAATAGCCTCCTCCTTGCCTTTGTCTACTTCTGGACCTTGAGTTCAACAATAACATGGTTCCAGTATTTGTTCCTTCCTGTCTGTTTCGGTAGTTTTTTGGTGTATGGAGATATTTGTCTTGTATTGGGTATAAATATGACTTTTAATTTTTGAAATTTCACTTAAAATGTTTTATGGTATTTCAAGAAAGAGGCACTGAATATGTCAGTTCACAATACCATCTTGGCCAGAAATCTTTTCAATTTAAAGAATTTGTTTTGATTGTAAAAGAATTTATGCTCATAACATAGACTTTGAAAGTATAAAGAAAATGTTTAAATAACTAAAAATACAACTACACAACATTTTAGTGTGTTGTCATCTATATTTGGATTTTCACTATATGGAATTCACATTATATATTTAGTTTTATAAACTTCTCTTTTACTTCAGACATTATAGGGTGTATTTACCATGCTATTAAATAATCTTCAAAAGCAATTTTTTTAACAGCTCCTTAATGTCCCAACATATGGAGGTGCTATAAAAACATAAATCGTCCAAAATTTTTAGTATCTCTCATAGCATAAATTAACATGTAATTACTGAGTAAGAGTGTGAAGATTGTTAAGGCACTTGCTATATAGTTAAACAATTCTATCCAGAAATGTTATTTCCAGTTTACATTCCTATGGTAGCATAACCATTCTCTACCAGTACTAAGAATTTTCTCCAAATTCACCAATTGAATAGATGAAAGATGCTGTTTATATGTTTGTGCTTTGAAAAATCCCTATATCTGTTCAGATATTTCTATTTTTATTTCTCATTTAAAATTTGTATTTATTCAAAATAAGATGCTATGTTCCTCTTATTTGTTGGTTTGCCTAGAGGACCAGGGATAATATTTTCTGTTTCTTAATTTCTACACATATGCTTTTTTTCTGCTTTAGCTTCTGTTGTGTGTTTTATTTTATGACTTGTTAGGCTGATTGGTTAATTATTTTTAGTTATAGGCTTTTTTTTTCACGTGTTTCATTATTGCTGTGTCTATCTATATTCTGTAAGCTTTGATATAAATACACTTCCCATATTTTCAAAGTAGGTTGTAATTGACCTTTATTTACTATTTGATCCAATGTTTCTTTAGGAAATTTCTAGGTTTATTTTCAATTTTTTTATATTCTGCTTGTATTGCATTGAGGTTCAAAAATATAATTTTTTCTTTTAAGAACTTTATCAAGCATACTGAATGAGTGGTCAAATTTTAAAATTTGTAAGTATATGTAAGTTTATGTATTTATTCACATTTATATTATTGAGAGGTTTCATTCATTTTAATATTGTTTAATCTGTCATAAGCTAACAATTGTATGTGGTTTTTCAGCCCATTATTGGGGTGTCATTGGTTAATAATATTATACAGGATTCAGCTGTACAATTCTATGACACATCATCTGTATATTGTATTGTGTGTTCACCACCCCAAATCAAGTCTCTTCCATCACCATTTATCCTCCCTTTACCCTCTTCTACCTCCCCCTACTCCTTTTTCCCTCTGTCAATCACCATACTGTTTGTCTGTGTCTGAGTTTTTTTTTCTTTGCTTAATACCTTCATCTTTTTGACCCAGCCCCCAACACTCCCTCCTCTCTGACAGCTCTCAGTCTGTTCCTGTATCTATAAATGTTTGTATTTTGTTTACTTTATTTTATTCATTAGATTTCACATATAAATGAAATCATATTGTACTTGTCTTTCTCTGACTGGCTTATTTCATTCAGCATAATACTCTCCAAGTCCACCCATGCTGTCATAAAAGGTAAGATTTTCTTCTTTTATACAGCAGAGTAGTATTCCATCATGTAAATGTACCACAGCTTTTTTATTCATTTATATATTGGGCTGCTTGCAGATCTTGGCTATTGTAAATAATGCTGCAGTGAACATAGGGGTGCAAATATTCTTTCCAATTAGTGTTTTGGGTTTCTTTGAATGTATTTCTGGAAGTGGAACCACTGGGTCATAGAAAGTTTCATTTTTAATTTTTTTGCAGTAACTCCATTCTGCTTTCCATGGTGGCTGCACCAATCTCCATTCACACCAAGAGCGTCTAGGGTTCCCTTTTCTCTACATCCTTGCCAACACTTGTTAATGGACTTATTGATGATAGCCATTCATTTGCATTTCTCTGTTGCCTACTGACCTTGAGCATCTTTTCATATGTCTATTGGCCATCTGTATGTCCTCTTTGGAGAAGTTTCTATTCAGGTCCTTTACCCATTTTTTAATTGGGTTGTTTGTATTTTTGATATTGAGTTTTATAAGTTCTTTATAAATTTTGTCTATTAATCCCTTATCAGATTTATCATAGGCAAATATGTTCTCCCATTCAGTAGGTTGTCTTTTCATCTTGTTGATAGTTTTCTTTGCTGTGCAAAAACTTTTTAGTTTGATGTAGTCCCATTTGATTATTTTTCTTTTGTTTCACTTGCCTGAGGTGATATATCAGAAAAAAATATTGCTACAAGAAGTATTTGAGATTTTACCACCTATGATTTCTTCTAGGATTCTTATAGTTTTGAGTCTTTCATTTAAGTCTTTAATCCGTTTTGAGTTTACTCTTGGGTATGGTGTAAGAAGGTGGTTTAGTTTCATTTTCCCACACGTATCTGTTCGATTTTCTCAACACCATTTATTGAATAGACTGTCTTTACCCCATTGTATGTTCTTGCCTCTTTTGTCAAATATTAATTTACCATCAAGGTGTGGGTTTATTTCTGGGCTCTCTATTTCAGTCATAGTCCAATAAAATATTTCTAGAAATCAATAAGCTGATACTAAAACTTATTGGGAAAGGTAAATGAACTAGAATAGCAAAATATCATTGTTTGTTTTTCATCCTCACCCGAGGACATTTTTCCATTTTTTGTTCAGATAGAGTGGGAGGGAGAGAGAAACATCGATGTGAAAGAGACACATTGAGTGGCTGCCACCCACACGACCCAACCAGGGCCAGGGACAAACTGCAACCAAGGTATGTTCCCTTAGCGGGAACTGAACCCGGGTCTCTCTGGACCGCAGGCTGACGCTCTAACTGCTGAGCCAAACCGGCCAGGGCGCAAAATATGTTTTTGAAGAAAAAAAACAAAACAATATTAGAGGAATTACACTATCTGACTTCATGACAGGGATTTATTTCTGGGGTTTCAATTCTGTTCCACTGATCTACATGTCTGTTTTTATGCCAGTGGCCTTGTAGTATAGATTGATATAAGGTATTGTGATTTCTCCAATTTTGTTCTGTTTTCTCAAGATTGCTGTGGTTATTCAGGGTCCTTTGTAGTTCCATATGAGTTTTTGGAATGTTTGTTCTAGATCTTTGAAATACGCCATTGGTATCTTGATAAGAATTGCATTGAATCTATACATTGCTTTGGGTAGTGTTGACATTTTAATGATGTTGATTTTTCCAATCCATGAACACAATATATGCTTCCATATGTTTGCATCTTCTTCAATTTCTTTCTTCAGTTTCTTATAATTTTCCAAGTACACATCTTTTACACCCTTGTTTAAATTTATTCCTAGGTATTTTATTTATTTATTTATTTATTTATTTATTTATTTATTTATTTATTTTAATTTTTTTATCCTCACCCAAGGACATTTTTCCATGTTTTTTTCAGATAGAGTGGGAGGGAGAGAGAGGAAGAGAGAGAGAAACATCAATGTGAAACGGACACATCGAGTGCTGCCACCCGTACAACCCAACCAGGGCTAGGGACAAACTGCAACCGTGATACATGCCCTTAGTGGGAACTGAACCCAGGTCTCTCTGGACCACAGGCCGATGCTCTAACCACTGAGCCAAACCGGCCAGGGCTATTTATTTATTTTTATTAATCCTCACCTGAGGATATATTTTTCCATTTATTTTTTAGAAAGCATGGAAAGGGGGGAGGGAGTTGGAGAGAAAGAGAGACAAACTGATTGGTTGCCTCCTGCACACACCCAACCAGGGCCAGAAATCAAACCTGCAGCCCAAATACATGCTGTTGACTTGGAATCAAACCTGTGACCCTTCAGTGCACAGGCCAAAACTCTAACCACGGAGCCACACTGACCAGAGCAGTATATTTATATTTTTTATGCTGTTATAAATGGAATTGTTTCTTAGTTTCCCTTTCTAATAATTCATAATTGGTATAAAGATGTAATTGATTCTTGGATATTTATTTTGTATTCTGTTATTTTACTGAATTCATTAATCAGTTCTAGTAGGTTTTTTTGATGGGATCTTTAGGGTTTTCTATATACAGTATCATGCCATCTGCAAATAATGACGGTTTTACTTCTTTTTCAATTTGATACGTTTTATTTCTTCTTTTTGTCTGATTGCTGTGGCTAGGACTTCCAGCACTATGTATGTTGAACAAGACTGGTGAAAGTAGATAACCCTATCTTGTTCCCGATTTTAAGAAAAATACTTTTAGTGTTTCCTGTTGAATAAGTTGACTGTGGGTTTGTTATAGATGACTTTTATTAAGTGAAGTATGTTCTCTCTATTCACACTGTGCTGAGAGGTTTTATTATAAATGAGTGCTGGATTTTATCAAATGCTTATTCTGCATCTAATTGATATGATCATGTGATTTTTATCTTTCATTTTGTTTATGTGGTACATAATATTTATTGTTTTGCATATATTGTATTAACCTTGTATCCCCAGAATAAATCCTGCTTGATAATGTTGTATAATCTTTTAAATGTATTGCTGTATCTGGTTTTCTTTTCTTTTTTTTTTGAGGATTTTTAACATCCATGTTCATCAGGGATATTGGCCTATAATTTTCTTTCTTTGTAGTGTCTTTATCTGGGTTTGTAGGGAGTCTTCCACCTCTTGAATTGTATGTAATATTTTGAGAAGGATAGATGTTGGTTCTTTTTTGAATGTTTGATAAAATTTTCTTGTGAAGCCATCTTGTCCAAGACTTTTGTTTGTTAAGAGTTTTTGTATTACTGATTCAATTCCATTAGTTGTAATCAGTCTATTCAGATGTTCTCATTCTTTCTGACTCAGTTTTGGAGAATTGTATGTTTCTAGGAATTTATCCACTATGTCCTGATTGCCCAATTTGTTGGCATATAGTTGTTTGTAATATTTTTATACATTCCTTTGTAATTATTTTGGTGTCAGTTGTTACTTCTTTTCTTTTATTTATGATGTTATTTATTTGGATCCTTTTTTCTTATTTCTTGATGAGTCTGAATTTGTTTTTTTATATGCAACATACTTCCAGACTTTGAATCTACTTGTGTGCCCATATGACAGTTCTTCATATTTCATAATAAAAAGTTAATTGCTTTTAAAGTTCTTTGCTATTTCTTTTATACTTTAACTGTTACAGTCTTGAATTTTTTACTTCTCTTTATCAGTTGACAGGTATTTATTTTTTGTTCTTTCTCAGGAAGAGAACATGGATGATTTATCTTTCATGACTTTAAGCTTAGCCAAATGTCTTTCTGCCACCTTTTCAAACAAACAATTGAATATAAATCTCTCAGGTTACAACCTTTTCCAGTCACTACCCTTTACAAATTGTCTTCTGACAACTGACTCTGCAAAAAAAGGGTGAGTCCAGCTTTCTTTTTGTTACTTTAGAGAGAAGCTTTTATTTTTCTATTGATTTTTGTAAGGTTATACATTTACCATAGAAATTTTAAATAAAATGAAACTTCCCTAATACTTCTGGTCATTTAAATTTTTATTTTATTAGGTTCTCACTAAGTTCTTTTACTTATAAATATTTATATTGAATCTCTAATGATAAGTTCTCTGTTCTGATTTCTGTCTCAGTAACATCTCTCTTCAGTTAGATCTAAATCGTCTTCTATGTCTTTCATCTTTTCTTCTGTGTTTTTTTTTTTTTTTTTCCTTCTCTAACCATTGGGAAATATCCTCAACATTTTCTTATACATTGCTTATTTAGTTTATTATAGTTTCACTTTTGTTTTACTATTTCCAATATGGGTTTTCATTTTACCATTGTGTTTTGGGTTTCTTTGGCTATTGCCTTAATTCAGCCAGTATCCTTATTATCTTTGCATTCATTTCGGAACAGGCTGTATTTTGGCACTCTGATCTTATTTCGTAGAGCCATTGTTTCCTTATATATTTTCAAGGATAGCAAATAGATATGTTCTAAATTTTTCTTCTGTGTTGTGTAGAAATTAATTTTTAAGTATATTCTCTTTAACCAAGTCTGTAGGGAAGATTTCCTTTCCTAGGTGTTATTGTTGTCTTTTCACATAATTCATAGTGGCATATGTACTGATTTGTTTCTATATGCTCATCTTTGAATAGGACTAGTTAGTTCTATTCTAGTACCAACAGGCTGGTGGTGTGGATTGTTCTTTGCTTTTGCCTCACTTTAATTTGTTAGAAGTCTAATCCTTAAGTTTGAAGTGATTTAATGTAATTGGGGATATATAGAAGCATTCCACTGTGCCGGTCTTCTGAGTTGAATTTTAGTATTTTTACTGACAATTGAATATTTTGACTAAGCTAGAGAGTTAGACGAACTTTTCAGTTTTTCTGTGAAGGATCCTACACTAAGGACTGTGTTCATTAATAGATGCCTCTCCTACTGCTCTGTCTTTATCCATTTGTAAAGCTTTTCTTCAGAGAAATAATCTATCACCAAAATCTGCATCTGTTGTCTCCATTGTTTTATTGAGGAGATATAATATGGATAGATATATTATATAGAGAGAAACTGGAAAGATTGAAAGCAGGAATTAAGATTCTAGCCTTGGCTCTGGCTGGTTGGCTCAGCAATTAGAGCGTCAGCCCAAGGATCAAAGAGCCATGTGTTTTATTCCAGTCAAGGGCATATACCCCAGTCCTGGTCGGGGTCATGCAGGAGGCAGCCAGTCGATGTGTACCTCTCATGTTGATGTTTCTATGTCTCTCCCTCCTACTCTGAAGATAAAAATATCCTCAGATGAGAATTTAAAAAAAAATATTCTAGCCCTGTGTGGCTCAGAGGTCACTTATTAGATGGATCATCAAAGTGGTGACAGAGTGGGTAGTGCCTTATGACATGGCTTAAACCAACAGGTTTCCCTGTGTTCTTCATATCTTAAAAATTATTTTTATTAAGTAATTGACATAGATCTTATTAGTTTCAGGTGTACAATACAATGATTCAATAATTATATATATTGTGAAATGATCACCATAGTAAGTCTAGTTAACATCTGTCACCATACATAGTTACACAATTTTTTTCTTGTGATGAGGACTTTTAACATTTACTCTGTTAGTAACTTTCATATATACAACACAATATTATTTACCATGTATATATTATATCCCCATGACTTATTTATTTATAACTGGACGTGTGTGCTTCTTTACGTTCTTCACCCATTGGACCACCCCAAACCATTTTCTCTGGCAACCACCAGTTCTAAGTATCTACGAGAGCTCATTTTTTAAAAATCATGATATAAGTGAGATGTCTCCCTCTGTCTAACTTATGTAATTTAGTATAATATCCTCAAGATCCATTCATGTTATTGAAAATGGCAAGATTTCATTATTTTTTATGGTTGAAAAATATTTCATTATCTTGTTTATTCTTTTATTCATCCATTGATGGACACTTAGGCTGTTTCCATATCTTGGCTGCTGTAAATAATGCTACAGTGAATATGGGGGTTCATACAGTTTTTGGAGTTAGTGTTTTCATTTTATTTGGATACCTGAAAGTGAAATTGCTGGATCACATGGTAGTTCTACTATTAACATTTTTTTAAAGTATGTTTTTATTTATTTTTTTTAAAGAACAAGAGGTAGGGAGAAAGAGATTAGAGACATCCATGTGAGAAAGAAACATCCATCAGCTGCCTCCTGCACGCCCCCTACTGGGGATCGAGCCCACAACCTGGGCATGTGCTCTGATTGGGAATTGAACCAGGACCTCTCAGTCCATGGGACGATGCTCAATCTGCTAAGCCACACTAGCAGGCGATAAATAATATATTTTGATGAGTTAGCAGCAAAGGTTTCATGTTTGTTTCATTCATTCATTCATCAAGTAAACACATTTATCAAATAACCACTGTTTTAGCCACTGTAATGGGGCTTGTTTCTTAGGATTTCCAATTCCTAGTGTGGAAGTATTTCCATTATGCCATGAAATTTCTCTACTGGACAGAAAGCTCTATGTGACTAGGATCTGCACTTAGATATATTTGAATCTCCTGTTGCTTATACAGTATATGACTCATAACCCCTGAATAAATTACGTTTAGAGGTCTCTGGAATAGAAGAGGAATGTTTATAAAGAAGGTTTAAGCCTGGCTGGTGTGGCTCAGTGGCTGAGCGTCAACCCATGCACCAAGAGCTCACCAGTTCGACCTTGTCAGGGCACATGCCCAGGTGGTGGGCCCAATCCCCAGTGGGGGGTATGCAGGAGTTGGCTAGTCAATGTTCTCTCTCATCGATGTTTCTGTCTCTCCTTTCCCTTTCTCTCACTAAAATAATCAATAATCATAATCATCATCATCATAATTATAATAAAGAACAGTTAAAAGATAGTCGCCAGCAACAGTAACCAGGCCTCCCCACCTGTCAGAGACCAATAATGTCCTTGCAGGGTTGATCAGTGGGTAGTACTCATTTAATTTTTGAATCACGCTAAAGCTGTTGCCCTTTCCATGTATAGATTTGCTAGGACTCGTCCACATCAGATTTAGCCTTGCTGACATGAAATGGTCAAGATTTGTCTCTTTA
Organism: Molossus molossus; assembly: GCF_014108415.1. Lineage (NCBI taxonomy): Eukaryota > Metazoa > Chordata > Mammalia > Chiroptera > Molossidae > Molossus > Molossus molossus. The sequence continues at coordinate 57,317,610 of NW_023425352.1, forward strand.
GTTATCAACTTATGATTACTGAGGTCTCATGCTAAAAATGTACATTAATTCAAATATAGTCCTAAGCCCCACACCCATACTGTGGGTTCTACTACAAACACAGTCTTCTCTTTACATATATTTAAAAGATTTTCAACAGTGAAACATCTGTTTCACTTTGAGGTAGCTATGATAAGCATCTGCTCGAAAGAATGATCTGAATAAAACCAGGGCACATTTGTTTGCCATGTTCACATTTATAGTCTAGTATTCTTGACTTACATGAGAACTGCTTTATTGAACAGTTATTTTAAAATCATAATCAAGAGCTATCAATGACATTCATTTAGTATGAAGCTAAATGAATTCATTGTAAATTCTTCTTTGATTTGGTGTACATAAATAATTCTCAGAATGAATCAGGTACAAGACGGAGGAGAATAATACAAAATAAATGATCGTTGGGTTATTGCATTAAGGAATCTGATCTCATTGGCATATAGAATGTCAAAATTGTTCTATACAAGAGCCACTCATTATATTACTTTCATTGTTAAAGTAACAGTTCTGTATTATGTGTTTTCCTGTTGTTTAATGCAGACCCCACAAAAGGCAGATTTTTGTCACTAAGGCCACACTGTTCTGTCCCAACCTGGCCTTTCTAAACCAAGCAAACAAATAGAAAACCAAGAAACTGAATAATCATTGCAAAAACCCATGTGTCTCTTTAAGCATAAAGAAAACAAGATGACCTAATGAGACTTGAGGGTGATTTGGGGCTTCATTCACTCAGCTAGAGGTAAGCTGTTCTCGTCTCCCATGACTTCGGCTCCTCTTTCATTTGTATTTTCCATTTCCTTTCTCTGGGCCAGATATGTGGCTTTGCCTTCTGTGTCCAATGACGGAGTAGACTTTGGTGGAAATTCCCAGGACTACTTGTAATCTCCTGGTTTTTCAGAGGCCTCCAGTGCTGAGAAGAGCAGATGTTGATGTTTCACAGTCACAGGAAGAGGGTTAGAGATGTTGAGAGAAGGACAATTTGGGTGGAGTTTTCACATACATTTCTCCATGATGGAGAATCCAGGGCAGGGATCTGGTACTACCAAGGCCAAGTTGTATTTCTTCCCCCTTTTTCTCCTTGTGTCTTGGGAGAGCAGCCAGGATGAATGCAGAGTTTTACCTTGGAGCATGACTTCGTCAGCCTAGAACGTCAGGGTTGGAAAGGCCATTAAAGGCTGTGCTGCCCAGCCTCCTGTCGAAATCAATGTTGAAGGAAGCCTGTAGGAAAGAGGAAGAGAGATTCTGTCTATAGAAGAGATTGTTTCCTAGAATCTCAAATGTTTTACTGCCCTTTGAAACATCCGTGGCCCTCCAGAATTGGTGAACATTATAGAAATGAAGTGAGGAATGTTTCTAAAGGACATTGGTCTAGCTTTGAACACAATGCAAAAATTCCTTGGTTAAAATGGAAAACATAAGATATATTGGTGATATTGCATTGATATGAAATTCTGGTCTTAAAATGTTATTTAAGCCCAGGACCATAGTAAGTGAGTCCCGCACTCTATTAGCCACTCCCTCCTGCGAGGTCCCAAGGCGGAGGTCTGCACAGAGGCTGCAATGAGGTAAGACCTGAATGCTAGCTGGGGGCTTCAGGAACACACTAATAAAAACACTGACGGCTAAGTTTGGTTTCTACAGAGGACTTCTCTATTTTAGTTTGTTTAGGTTACTTCAGGGTCCATGCTAGAACAAAGGGAGGTCACAATGTCTGTTCTTTCTATGTCCACTCGAAATTCAAAATCCAGTTGCAAACCTTACACTCTGCTGTGAGAAAAGGCCTCGCACACCAGACAGAGTGGTGAAAACTCTGGTGTTCCACTGCCTGGCGTCATGCATGGGGGCCTGAAATTGTTGCTGTTTTGATCCTGGCCTTTAATTTTTTGAGGGACACAAAGGTTAAGTTGAGGATATAAAGATGAGTTACTGTTTTATTTTAATTGTGGTCTGGCTTAAATGATTTCTGCATTCCCTCAGATATCTGGCGGTGGTCAGAATTCCATTTCATTATCTCTAAGAATTGTCATGGCCCTGTCCTTAGTATCCCTTTGGCTTCTCTTTACTACAACTAAGATAATACTTAGTGCCAACCTGTCACTGGGAGGGAATATTCAAGGTTCTAGTTGTGACTTTTCAAAGTTGACTGCTCTTTCATTTACTTTTCTCTGTTTCACTCTCAGTTCAGGTCAGGCGCAGTTGGTCCTCATTATGAAAGCTGATTCCATATTTGCAAAATTGCCTACTCACTAAAATGTGTTTCTGACCCTCACACACCCTTTCACGGGCTGGCACAGACACGCGCAGAATAGCAAAACATTTGAGCTGCCCAACACGCATGTTTGCAAGTGAGGTCGTAGAAGGTCACATTCTGCCTCCTCTTTCTGGCTCTCACACCGAAAATAAATGTTCTTTTTGTGGTCTATTGACAGCCATACTTTTCACATGGTTGTGCTTTTCATTGGTGACTTTAAAGTCCCCTCCAAGTGAAGTGCTGAAGTGCTGCCCACTTTTCCTAAGCGCACGAAAGCTGCGACCGCCTCCTGGAGGACCCGCGTGTTAGATGCGCGCCATTCAGGCCTGAGTTACAGTCTGCGGGCTGGGATTTCGGGCTGATGAACAACACTGTGTGTTAAGTAAGCTGTCCATAGGTGGAGCACCCATAAAACAAGGCTATGTATCGATCTGTTGACAAAATCTTGTGAGCAGAGGCTTTCAGGAACCTCGCCCTGTGTTTCCCCTAGGAGCAACGGTTCATTGTACGCCAGTTTCGTTTTTACAGCCAACTTTATACAACGTAACTACCACAAATAATAAGCATCGACTGTTATTGTTTAATAAGTGTTAGCTGTAATGATAAAGAAAAATACTACAGAACCAGTACTCCAGGGAAGGACGTGGACGTGCTGTGTACTGTGGGGACACATCTCACAGTGAGAGAAAGGGGAGAAGTCTCCCTCCGCCTGGAACTTCTCTAACAAGCCAGATAGAAATGCCTCATTTTCTAGACCATTTCACTTGGATCATAGCCTATTTTTTTTACACCCTTAGTGCTTTCCAAAAAATTGCTATTTAATTAAAATAATTAGCCTCACTGTTAATATGTACATTTGCAGTCTGAGGAGGGAGCCACCCCACTCGTTCAGACAAGGATGGGTTGTTGAATTTTTCGTTAAATCTTGACATTGCAATAAATCTCAACATGCACCAGCCTGCATTAGATATTTAACACTGTTTTCATTTCTAATACCCATCAATCATGGAAGAATGTGCTGTTTTAGTTACTTATAAACATTTAGATGAATAAAAAACAGCTTACTGGTAGTTTATGCAGAGACACGTTTATGGATACTTTGGTCCTATTCTGTTTGAGGATTGATGTGGCCATCGTCCTGCTGTGGGTGTGGATTGGAACGGAACGGACGTGGCATGTTGATTTCCTGGCCGTGGTCCCTGGGGTCAGATGGGCTACAGGGAGCGTGAGCCCTGTCTCTTGGGCAGGAATAACACAGGGCCTCATCAGCTGGCCGTTCACCTGCAGGAAATGCCCTCAACTCCATGTCACACCGGACGGTGTGAAGACCCCTCAGACCACTGCACTGTTGAATTGCTCATGTCACAACCCCAGCATTTTGGAGGCTACAGAATCTTAACTGTTAATATCTTCAGCTATAGTTTTGATTTTTGTTTTTGTAAAAGGAGGTTCTAAGGAGGTGACTTACGAAGCTTCCAAAATGTGTTAATAACATTGACACTTAATGTACAGATGCCAATAAGACCATTTTCCTCAGCCAGAGAACCCAGTCTCAGACATTGCAGCCTCTACCCTTCTGATTGAGAATTCCAAGTGTCAAGACCAAATAGCAATAGGAAGTCAGGAAAACAAGAAGGTTTTCTCGGCCCCCGCTGAGAGCCCAGCCAGATGCACTTTTCTTATTCCTTTCGGTAAATAGATTCAGATTTGGTATGATTCAACGAACTAAAAAATATCCCCTGCTCGGGGCCCTTCTCTGCCTGCTAATTGCATGACGCTTAACAGATCCTCTTTACACAACACCAAATAAGGGCTGGCTGGAAATCAAAACCTCCTCGCCAAGCACTTCGGGTTTTCCAGAAGAACTATAATGTTCCTGGAGGTGCTGATTAATGGAAATAAGGGACTTTGTGGGCTGGGAATAAAGCCCCACAGATTGATAGCCTGTTGCCAGTGTTTATTATTTTTGACTCCAGGTTTTGAAATCTTTCCCCTGATCCATGGGACTGATTGTGGAGGTGGGGTTCCATACCAACTGAGAAAAAACCCGAAAGGGAAGCACAGAATGTCAATAAGCCCAGGTTTTGCCCTCCATTCTGTATTGCTCTGCCCCAAAATATAAAACCTAATTAGTGCATCCAGAGAAGCGTTAAATGGATTTCACGCTGTTTAAGAAATGCTTTACGTGCCTTGATGCCACTGTACGACGTGTGGTTGCGGGAGGGTGGGAATTGGAGGCGAACTGGTTGCTGTCAAGGCTGCTGCCACTGCAGTGCCCTTTAGGGTGAGCACCAGGCGTGTGTTTATAACGCAGGAGCTTTTTGTGTTCACTTGAGTGTTGCTCCCTTTGGCTATTCTATCATTTCCCTGGGCTTTTCCCGAGACCTAGTTTCCCAAGGCTTAGCTTATAATTGTTCCCACTCTGAAGAATCAGAAATTGCTATTGACTGATATACACTGAGTACCCACAGTGTCATGAGCACAAAATGGGACACAGGAGTCAGAAGGTACACCCTTTGTCTCCTGAGAGCTTATGTCCTCTTGCGGGGAGACAGAATACACAATATCTGATTTGCAGAGTAAAGCTGTGGCCTGACATTCACAGTCCTCCATAATTTGCCTCTTACTTAGTTACTGGTCCATGACATGAATCTTCTCTCAGACTGGTCCCTGTTGTTTTCTCTGCCAGGGGTTCCCAAACTTTGCTCCATAGCAGAACCACCTGGAGAGCTTCTAAAGTGAAACAAAACAACCAGTGTTCAAGTTGCCCTCTGTTGGTGCTTGGAGAACTTGAGCCTGCATCCTTCATTGGAGTCACCTGGAGGATGTGTTCAACCAGTTTGCTGGGCTCCACACCCAGCGTCTCAGAGTCATTAGTTCTGGTCTTGATAATTTGTTTTTATAAAAGTAACTGCTGATGCTTTTCGTTTAGAATCACATGTGAGAACATTCATCCTTTATCAGTGAAATCAGAATCTCTGTGGTTTTGGTGTTTTTGTGCCACCAAGGTTAGGATGTATGTTGTGCACTCCTTGCTAATGAGTGTTCACTGGACAGGCAGGTTATCATCCACAGTGGATCCATCTGAATGCTTCCTGTGGCTTGATTCTTGTTCTCCACCTAGACTGGGATGGTTTTGACGGCAGGAACTGTGTATCTTCTACTTGTCTTGAATCTCCCAGGGTGCCCAGCACAGGGTGGACACATGGAAATACAATTTGAATGGCATTAACCAAGCAAACTTGGGAGGGTGGATAGGAAGAGTTGGAGGTATTACCAACACAATTGATCTCTCCGTGCTCAAAAAGTCCAGTGGAACGTCCTTTCCTTCTACTCGTGGACCCATAATGCATTACAGGGCTTCCTCCTCTCCCTTTCCCTCGGGATAACACGTTTTTATCTTTACTTTTTTTTTTTTATCTTTACCCAAGGACATTTTTTCATTTTTTTGTTCAGATAGAGTGGGAGGGAGAGAGAGGAAGAGAGAGAGAAACATCAACATGAAAGGGACACATCGAGTGGCTGCCTCCCGCACAACCCAACCAGGGCTGGAGACAAACTGCAACAGAGGTACGAGCTCTTAGTGGGGACCGAACCCGGGTCTCTCTGGACCACAGGCTGACACTCTAACCGCTGAGCCAAACCAACCAGGGCTCATCTTTACTTTTAAAGAAAGTAACTGTGGAGTGTACTATATTCATAGCCATAAAACCTATATTCACATCCTGGCTCTGATATTTTTACTTATATGATCTTGGGGACATTACTTAAAATTTTTAAGCTCCCATTTATTTATAAAATAGGGATAAAGATAGACTTCCCAGATATCTAAGAATTAAATGGGTTTGTGCTCAAAATAGTTCTAAGCATAAATCAAGACGCAAAAGCACAGTGAGCCTTTTATTTAGAACCACGTTGTAACAAACACACCTTTTCCTGGAAAGATACTTAAGGTGCTCATGAATTTTGGGGAGCAGCCAGGGGAGATTAGCAAGTGTAAGCTTCATCTCATCAACACAGTGCCTGGTTTGGAAGTGCTTAGGTCTTTCCCTCATGAACCAAGAGCCTGAGGGATGGAAACTCTCTAGTGCCTCTGTAATGAAGATGGAGACCAGCGCTTGTTGAAGGGCTCAGCCCTCAGTGACCAGCCCTCACTGATGGCGAACTCTACTGAAACGCCAGTCTAGATTCACATAGCTTATCTCTGTCAGGAAGCAGGCTGGGAGCACCCAGATTTTCATACCAACTTGTTAGTACTTTGCGTCCAGGTGATTCACATGAAATAGAGACCTAGTATCATACTTACTGGTTTTTATTAAATGTTCTTCCTCGTGGGTAGCATGCCTTAATTTTAGAACTATCAACATGTTTTGAGATAGGAAAGCGTTTGCATAGTTGTGAAATAAAGTCCTGAATAGGCGAGGGAGATGGTAACCAGGGGAGTCAAGAATCCTCATCAGACTGTTAAGGGAAGCCCCCGCCCTCTGAGATGTCTGCTGAGAGTGTTTGTGTTGCTCAGTGTGTGATCCACACAGAATCACCTGGGCTCTTCTTAAGAAAGTAGACTCTTGAGCCATACTCTAAGCCTCCTGAACCACAATCTGCATTTTTTTTTTCAAGAGTCCAGGTGATTCATACACACACTAAAATCTAAGGCATAAGATGGAAGAGTCTCTTTGAGCAAGACTGGAAATTAGAGCTGACGCGATATTACTTTAGTTCCATCTGCCCCTCAGTTTCTCCATATGAAATAAAGGAAAATAATAAATCCTCTTCTTTCAGTTGATGGGCATAGTGGTAAAAGGGTACTGGTTGGGAAGGTCTACAGGTCCAATGGCCAGAAGATCCCCCTCCTTCTCCTCACCCACCTCTTCTTTGGCAACCCTCTTGGCTGTGCATCTTCAAGCTGCTTTGGCATTTGGCAGGTAAGATGTCCCAGCTGCTTCAACTCCAGCTATGAGAAGCTGGGATTCTCCTACAGACACTTAGTTCTCCGGCAGCCTGCATCCTCCGGAGCTGCCTGAACCACTCTCCTACCTAGACTTGCCTTCTAAGGCTGGCGGTTTAGGAGGACAAGTGAGGAGAGACCCACCGGGAAGCCCTCTCCAGTTACCCAGCATGTCCTGCCTGGACAACTGGGAAAGCACAGAGGGAACAGTGGGTTGGTTGAGCTCAGCTCCTGTTCCTGACAGTGTGTAATTAAAGAAGACACCTGTGTGGCTGCTAAATCACTTCCCGCTGTTCCCCTGTGCAAATGCTGTGCTCAATAACCCTACAAGTTCCTCATTCCTGCTACCCAACCGAGGCAGCACACAGAGTTGCAATGCATATCGCTGGAAGTTATTAGTTCAGGACCCCTTAAGGATCTCTTAAGATTGATTTGTTACTAGTCCACTAGACCCCTCTGTCAGACGGGCTGTAATTTTCCGGAGTGCACATAGGGAAGGTCATGGATAAGGAGTGGACCTTCTCTCTCTAAATGCCCTCCTTCGGTCAGCACATATCTGTACCCAAAGTAGGCTCATAGAAGAGCTGCGGGGCTGCAGGAGCAAGAAAGCCTTAGACCGCCGCTGAAATACTGGAATGTCGGCTGGAGGCCGCCCCAGGGGAGAACTGCCAACAACGGTGAAATGAGACACCAGCGGGACCTATGGATTTTGTTGGAAAAATAGGAAAAGGAAATGATAGTAAATTAAAAGGCAAGGCTATCATTCTGAAAAGTCCTCTTCCGGCTGCTGGAGTTTATTGGGTGCTTTGGGTACCACCAGGACCTTGTGAGCCCCAGCTGCCCAGTGCAGAAGAGAGAGGCCCCCCGTCCTCAGCAGATGGATCGGTAACGGCCTTCATTGTGATGACAGGCCCGCTCTGTAAGTTACTGCTTTCGGGGCAAAGCGACACCGCTGTCACTGGGAGCTTGCGACTATTTGAGCGCATGAGTGAAGGGTCCGAGACCCAGCAAAGAGAACTGCTGGATGTCAGAGGGGAGGGCAGCGCCTGAAAGGAGCAGAACTGCATTCTGAGAACGGACAGTGCACACGCACCTCGCGCTGTCGGGACGTCGCTGCTTTATTCTTTCCTTGGCCTGAGCCCCTACCTGAAGCTGCCTTCCTAGATGTTCGCTCAGTTATTCAGTATCTGTCTTCCCAGCTAGAACGTGATGTCTGCAGGAGCTGGACATTGATCTAACCTGCTCATCGCTCTGTCTTCAGAACTAGGCCAATGTCTGGCACGTAGTAGGTGCACAAAAATGTTCTGAGTGAAGAAGAGAATATTTACTATTTGGGACTGTTATTCTGAGTAATAATGGTTTGACAGCTTTCAGAGATGGCATAGATAATCGTTGTATTTTGGCAAATTGTATTTAAGAGGTGTCTTTCTTATGGGGAAAATAGCACATAAAATAACTTCTGACCAGATGGGTGTGGCTCAGTGGTTGAGCGTCCATTGACCCATGGACCAAGAGTTGCCAGTTTAATTCCCAGTCAGGGCACATGCCCAGGTTGTGGGGTTGATCCCCAGTACAGGACATGCAGGGGGCAGCTGATCGATGTTTCTCTCTCATCATTGTTTCTATCTCTCTCTCCCTCTCCTTCCTCTCGCTGTAGAAAATCAATAAAACATATTACAGAAACAAAAACAAACAAACAAACAAACTTCAGGCCATTTTTTCTTTCCCAGAGAAGCTGCATGGATGCCTTTGTTCTGCCTCAGCCTGTCAGGACACTTGAAAAGGTACCTTTTCTGTCCAGCATAAAGTTTTTAACAAACGTTTATTAAGCACAGTGTGCCTGTACCCGAGTCAGAGTGGGAGGGTACAAGGTGAATATCAGAATTCCCTGCTCTCCAATTTTAATGTTGTTTGCCAACAAACAAGGAGTCCATTTTCACAGAAGGGCTACGATGGCGATATGCTGAGAAGTTACACCTGAGGAAAACACTTGGGTTTGAGATAAGAAGGAGCAAAGGCAGAGCGGCTCCCCGGAAGAACGTGTCTATTCTGAGTCTCGGAGGACTGGAATCGGCTGTGGGTCTGAAGACAGGGAGGGTATTCCAGGAACAGGGATGAGCACAACGGTGCTTCGGAAGGCAAGAGACATGGTGTGCTGGGAACTGCAAGTGTGAGGTATGAGTGGGCACGTGGTAAGACTTAGAATGAATTGGTACCCTGTCTACAGACCTACAATAAACAAAGGACTTAAGAAAAGTGCTCCAAGGTGGAGATGGGTTCCCAGATGAGAGATGGCTAGGGGAGTTCGGTGACCTCCAGTGACACATGCACCCTGTGGACAGTTTAACCAAGGGTCACTCATTTGTGCTTATAACCTGGGCCATCTTTCCAAATGCAACTTCTCGCTCTTCAGGCTCATCTGTTGGCCATCCTGTTGTTTATTCCTTCTAGCAAAAATAAGGAAAGAACAAGAAAAATGAAGTAAACGCAAACATCTCCTTAATTTCTGAATAATCAGCCCTGTCTCAAACAGTTATTGAGTTGGAAATTTGAAATGAAATAAGGCTTCCAAATGATCCATGGGTTTTCATTATACCAGTTTCCCTCATACCTTTCTTTCTATAGTTGGTCATGAGGTATGAATCCCGTGTATCCATATACATCTGCATGCTTATACCATCATCTCTTGGAGGGTATGGCCCAGAAAGACAGTGTGACACATGACATGCTCTTTGACCCAAGGCACAGTAGATCTTCTCTCCCTTTTTCAAAATACTATGTGGACATACAGAAGAAGCAGGCAGCAATGCAGAGGCCATACCTACAGAACTGCTTTTCAAGGTCAAAGGTGAGAGGACAAAGGGAATTGAGATAAGTCTATATTTTGGTAGATAAGAACTCTAGGTGGCCTGTCCATTCTAGAATGTTCCCACTATCACACTTATTAATTGATACATTTATATTGTGCAAATACTTATTATCTGATATTACCATGTCTCAGAAAGATACATAGGAAACGAAATCAAGTCTGTGGCATCTCAGTGACCTTGAACTAAGAGTCCCAACAAAAACAACCCTTATGGATGAGTATCTTTTCTTGATTGCCTCTCATTTTTTGATATTTGGATGCAGTTGCCAATTTGAATCCAGTGTAATCTCTGCTTCTTGGGTAATGGGCAATGTCTGTCTTCATTGTTTTTTAATGATTTCAAGTGCTCAACTTGTCAACTTCTATGGCACCAAATCTTTGAGATCACCAGGAACATTGCAGCTATGGGTCTATGGGCCCCCAAATAAAATGTCCACTGAGGGCTGCCATAGAAGCTTTCTGGTTCCCATGTGACTTAAGCTGAAATTTAAGACCCGAATGTGTCATTTCCTTTTGCTAAGGACATTCATGCACCCAGGGAAGCCTGCTGTTCCACGTCCTTACAGCCATCATTCCAGCAACCACGGCATCACAGTTGACTGCAGCGCCCATTTGCTCACCCGACATTGGTGCAGTAGGCACAGTCAGTTACAAGGATAATTTGGTGCAACTGTTTGCCACGGAGGCGAGATAAGACATGCCCCAAACGATCCTGGAATCCGTCTCTGAAGATCTGTTTCCTAAGACCACTTCTGAGTACTAGCAAACCAGTTCTTTTGACAGAGATAAATTTCACATAGGAATTGGTTAAATAGTGTAATAGTTTCCTAGGGCTGCTTTAACAAAGACCACAGACTAGATCCCTTAAACAATACAAACACATTTTCTCAGTTTTGGAGGCTAGAAGTCCAAGATCAAAGGTGGGGCAGTGTTCGTTTCTGCTGAGGTCTCTGTGTTGGGCTGTTGATGGCCGCCGCCTCCCCATGTGCTCACACGGTCACCCTAGGTCTGTGTGTCTGTGTTCTAATCCCCCTTTTTATAAGGTGACCAGTCACACTGAATGAGGGCCTATCCATGTGAACTAATTTTTACCTATTTACCTCTTTAAAGTCCCTGTGTTTAAATAGTCCCTGATAATTGTGAGGGATTTGTTCCAGGACCCCACGTGACCCCCGACATGTACCAAAATCAGCAGATGCTCAAGTTCCTTATATAAAATGGCATACAACATTGAACACAGCTAGCCTTCTGCACCTACAGATTCCCAACCATGGATTGAAAATAGTCTTTCCAATTTGCCGTGGAGATACAGAGGGGCAACTGTATATTTATTGAAAAACTCTGTGTATACATGGACCTAGGCCATTCAAATCAATGTTATTCAAGGATCAACTGAACAGGAGGCACTGGAAGTAACATGTTCTTTCCCCTCCACAGCCTTCCATGCTCGCTTTAGTGCCCTCTCCAGCTAGAACTACCCGGTGTCCAGCAGTAAAGCAGAAATGCATCTGTAACTCACAGCCCCAGCATTATAGGGCGTGTTACTGAAGGATGGATTTGAGCTGAGAGACAACAGTTTAATAGCCAGTATAATTTTTTCAGCTTCTTTTAAGTCAAAGCCTGCTCTATAGCCTTGCTTTTATTACTTAGCAACATGTGAAAAACTCTCCACTGTCCATACTTTTCTACAGCATCAACTCTATTGCCTACATAGGGATGTGTTATAATTTACTAAACCAGCTTCCTATCCTGAGTCATTAGGTGTTTTAAAATTCTGTTGCTCTTATAAATAGTAATGCAGCCTCCTAAATTTAAGCACATGTCTCTAAATAATCCCTTAGGATAGATTCTTTAGAAGTGGAATTACTAAACCAGAGAGAGAGAGAGATAAAAACTCACTTTTCAAAGCTACAAAAAACATGAAATATGTGTGGTTTTTCTATTTGGAATCTAAAAGGATGAGCTTACCCTGTACAACACCCTGGGTATGGGAATGGGTTCAATAGCACCAGTGAGTGTGAGCAATAAGAACGGGAATATGATTATGTCAGAGTAACAAGACTTTCCCTTTGAGACATATTTAAAGAGGAGAATGAAATAGCATCTGCCTCAGTTGAAGGAAACACCACGTTGTTACTAATTTTAATGCAGTTGCATTCTTAGCAGAACTAATTTTGTAGCGTTTCCTAAATGACCCCGTTTTAGCTGGTGCTCCCAGCTGGACAGGAGCCGGTGGGCGCATCGGTGCGCGCGGAGCGCAGCCGTGTGGCAGCGCTGCTGGCCCGCGGACTCGGTGTAAACCCAGCGTGCCACCGTGCCATTCAGTCCACCTTTAGCGTCTGTATTTCCGCCTTCACACTGAACATTCGTGTCAGAAAATCCTGGCCCGACGATTTTCTCCTTTTCCTGGGGTGCCTTATTTTCTGCCTTAGATTCCCTCGGTCAGTCCTCGGGGGAGGATCGGGTTCGGGGCGGTTCCGAGGGGAAGCTGAAACCCACCTTCCGACGTAGAGTGAGCGGGCAGACGCGGGCGCTGCCCTCGGAACCCTGCGGCCAGCCTTTGCCAGCCCCGAGGACTGTCCCCACCCCTTGAGCTGGGTCCCGGTGCCAGGGCACGCTCAGTTCTACAAGACTAAATAAATTGATAAATTCAGCTGATTCAGAGCGTTTACATAATCTCTCCAATGTCAACAGTCATTTAAATTATCCTAACTTTATACTGAATCTCCAAAATCCAATTACTGGCTAATAATAATTGTCAGTTTTACTTTAAACCTTTAATGATAGGTCACCAGGGACGCGCGGGATGGAATCGCCCGGCCCGAGGTGCCCGGCCTGAAATTACTTGCCTCTTATCTCGGGCGCACAGAGCCACTGTATGTTTTGTCACCATTTTTGCTAAATAGAATAAATGTCACCAAAATTAATTTCATCTCCCTTAAATTAGCTTCTTAGTGTGATTTCTCACTTCAGTCAAAATTTATTTCTTAAAGAATTTAATTTCCTCCTTCATTTCTTTTATTTGAGACAGCCAGACTGTTCGGAGCGAAGGTCTCTTCGGCCCTGCTGGTCTGCGTGCAGGCGGGCTTTTCACAGATGATTGGGACCCTTGGAGGGCGTGTGGGAGGGTGTTTTCTGTTGTATTTCAGCTATTGTATGTCTTTTAAGTAGAGCAGACCGGGGTCTTTCTGAAGAGTCTCAGAGAAAGTTCTGGACCTTGAACAGACCAGGGAAGATGGAAATTACCACAGACATTTTCCCAGGAGGATAATTCATCATGGAGTTTGTAATTAGGTAGTTTGGTCACTTTTACTACTTTTGAATCCATTTCAGGTATATACCTCTGACAATAGCTATCCTTTAAAAGTAGGCATGTGTTTGAAAAACAGGAGGGATTTTTGTATTTGCTCATCAATGGAAATCCCAAGTCATCAAAATGGTGAGGGGAGGGGCTGTTAAAAAAGGGGGGGAAAGAGAAAGAGACCCATTTCCAGAAAGGCAGCATGACAAGCTCTGTGACATGCTTTCCGGAGAAACAAAATGTAATTGGTGCGGATTATGGGAAAAAAAAAACAAACAAAAAAAAAACCCAAAAGACAAACATTTAATATCTGAATATTATCTTAAGAGAATACAACAAATCAAGAGATTATTTTTTAGAACATCCATAACAACTCAAAAGGATCAATGAGATTCTGTGGCACTGAACTCTGACCTATTCCCTAACCCCACCCCCTATCTAGTTGGCTGGAAACTCCACCCTGCGCAGGTGTGGCCAAGATGGTGGGATTTCTTCTCTCTTCAGTTCCCAGTCTAGGGATAGAGTATGTTACCAAGAGAGGAAGGCTGTCAGCATTGCCTATTCCCTCCAAGTCCAAGTGCAGAGGTTAAATTCCTGGTGAGTGCAGCCATAACTTTGAGGGCCCCTTTCTCTACGCAGCCCCTACTCACAGAGTAGAGGCTTTCCCCGAGTGAAGAAAGCTGGTAATACTGGCACCGGGATCACTCTTGCCCCCATTTGATTGTAGGGTTAGTTATGCATGTGGAGAAGCTAAAGGCAGGAGCCTACTGGCCGACGCCCGGTGCTTGGGGCAGCGGCTTAGAGAGTTTTTCCAGGCAGAGCAGCAGTCCATCCATAAGAACAAATAGCTCTGATACTTTTCCCAAAGTAACTGACTTTGTTTGGAACAGACTACAGGGAAGTTCAAGACTAAGGGCACTTTTATAAACACTCAAGATTTGGGTAGTAAACAAATATGAAGGGGCTAATAACTATGAGAGCACAAAGCTAAATCAGAAGTCAGTAAATTTACCAAAGAGAACCACAGGAAAGAGACAGCTAATAACTCTCCTGGGTTCACAACAAACCTTAAAGATTAATCTCAAAAACTACCACTGCCCATTAATTACACCCTCAATATTGTGCAAACATTACCACTATCTATGTCTAGAACTTTTCATAACCCCAAGAAGAAAATATGTAACCATTAAACAATAACTCCTCATTCCCTCTTTCCCCTGGGCAGGAAAACCAACTTCTCATCAGAACAATGGAGGTCAAAAGCCAGTAGGATGACATACGCAAAGTGCTGAAAGAAAATAGTTGTCAAACAAGAATCTTATATCCAGCAAAACTATTTTTCAAATATAAAGATGAAATAAAGACATTAATTTTATTTACAAAATAAAATGCATTTATTTTGTTTACAAAACCAAAAATGGGAGCTTCCATTACTATCAGAGATGTCTTACAAAAATACAAAGTAAATTCTTTAAGTTGAAAGCAAAAGACCCCATACATTAATTTAAAAACACATTTAAAAAAACCCAACAACAAACAAGGTTATATAAAAATAAAAGTTAAGCCCTAGCCAGTTCGGCTCCGCGGTTAGAGCATCAGCCCACGGCCCAGAGAGTCCTGGGTTCAGTTCCCGCTACAGGTATATACCTAGGTTTGTCCCCCGCCCCAGCTGGGGTAGTGTGGGTGGCAGCCACTTGATGTGTCTCTCTCACATCGATGCTTCTCTCTCTTCCTCCCTTTCTCCTTCCTGCTCTATCTGAAGATAAATGCAAAAATGTCCTCGGGTGAGGATTAAAAAATAAATAAATAAATAAATAAATAAATAAATAAATATTTCTTCTCTTTTCTTGTCTTAACTAATTTAAGTGAGCATTTCTATATATTTGTAATGAACAATCTGGAAGTGAAAATTTAAAAATTACACTTATAGTACCATGAACGTGAGGATGGCACTACTCCAAATTCATTGGACAGATCCAATGCAAATTACTTTCTTTTCCATTTCAAACCTCAAAGTTACAATAATCAAAACAGTGTGGTACTGGCATAAAAGTAGACATAAAGATCAATTAAATAGAATTGAGAGTCTAGAATTAAATAATCACATTTATTGACAATTGATATTTGATGAAAGCGTCAATACAATTCATTGAGAAATAATAGTAATTTCAATAAATGGTGCTGGGTGATTGGATAGTCACATAAAATAGAATGAAATTGAATCCCTACCAAGATTAACTCAAATTGGATCAAATATCTAAATATAATACCTAAAAACATAAAACTTTTAGAAGAGAACATAGGTGTAAATCTTTGCAACCTTGCATTAGACAATGGTTTCCTAGTAATGACAACAAAATTACAAGGAACAAAAAAATGAATAAACATCACTTGATCAAAATTAAAAATGTATATTCTTCAAAGAATACCATAAAAAATTTGAGGAGACAATCCACAGAATGGGGGAAGATTTTTGCAAATCATATATCTGATAAAGACCTTGTGCTCAGCAACACTTACAACTCAATAATAAAAAGGCAATTATTGTATATAAAATGGGCAAAGGATCTGAGTAAATATTTTATTCTAATAAGATATACAAATGATCAATAAGCACACAGTCAAATGTTCAATATAATTAGCCATCAGGGAAAAGCAACCAAAACCTCAGAGATACTACTTCATTCCCACTAGAATGACAATAATAATAATAATAATAATAAGACAATAACAAGTGTAGGCAAGGATGTGGAGGAATTGGAATCCTCGTGCACTGCTGTTGGAAGTATAAAATGGTGAAGCTGTTTTGAAAAACAATCTGATAGTTTTTCAAAAGGATTAACATAGGGTGACCATATGATTTAGCAATTTCACTGCTAAATTTATACTTAGGAGAACTAAAAACATATGTCCACTTAAGAAAACTTGTGCATGAATGTTTACAGTCATTCTTAATGGCCCCAAAAAAGTGGAATCAAGTCAAATGTCCATCAACTGATGGATTGGTATTTATACAGAATTTATACAGTAGAATATTTGGCAATTAAAAGAAATAAAGTACTGATGTATGCTACAACCTGGATGAACCTCAAAAACATTATGTTACGTGAAAGAACCCAGCTATAAAAGACCACAGAAAGAAGTGGTTGCCTGGGGCTGAGGTAGTTAGCCAGAAGAATGAGGAATGACTACTAATGAGATTTCCTTTTTGGTTGATGAAAATGTTCTCAGAATATGTTGATGATTGAATAACTGTGAATATTCAAAAAGCTTGAATATACACTTTAAATAGTGAGTTTTATGCTATGTTTATTATATCGCAAACCTTTTAATAAAACTAAAATGAAATAAAATACATGGATTCAATCCTACCTTTGCATTTTCTGCCAGTATGACTTGAGGCAATTTGCTTATTTGTGAGCCTTATTTTTATCATAAGGCAATTATTATGATCTAGAAGGCAATACCTTGGACTAAAAAGTTCTTAAAGGGAGCAGTTGGCAATACAGGGCAGGGGAGAAGGCTTAGGGCTTACTGTGACCAGGAATGCTCCTCCCAGGTGGGACCAGCTTCATGAGTGTGCAGCCTGTGCAGTCACACAGGGCTCCATGCTTAGAGGGGCAGTGCTTGGATTAATTCTCTCCTGTTACCGTCTTGAAACTTAAGTTTCGGGCAAGGAGTCCTGCATTTTCATTTTGCACTGGAACCCACGAGCTATGTAACCAATTCTGATTTCACAGGCAGTGGAAATGCTGGGATCCTTTAACATCCTGCAGTGCATAGGGCAGTCCAGCCCTGCCCAAAATGCCCTTATGAGAAACACTGATTGCTAGGGAATGGTTGAACTCAGAAATGCTATGATTTTTAGCTTGTAGTCTGCTAGAAACTAATCTGAAACATTCAAGAATAGTATGTGGTGTTCAAAAAAGTTGCTTTGATTTATTTTATGTACCTAAAAGTATGGAGGGTCCAAGGCATTTTGGGGTTTGGTCCTTCATTTTGTTTTCTGAGACTGATAATATATTCTTTATGAACCATACATGCTAAGCCCTGCTTTTCTTCCATTAACTGGCCTGTTGAAATTCAGCCAATTATATCTTCAACTCGCTTTATTTTTGGTATTAGGAGATTTCTTAAGAAACTGTCAACTCAGTAGGCTCCATGGCCCAAACGATTATAATTCTCAGAGAATTTCTGATGAATAATAAAGTTCTAAGGTAGGCACTATTCTTACATTACTTCTAGATTTCCCATCAATTGTTTAGGTTTTTTATGATTATCCATGCTTTATAGATGAGGAAACAATCTCAGAGAGATTAACAAAGAAAAATTAGAAAAAAATGGTGTCTTTTGTTTTTTTTCTTCTCAATTGCCATTAGATGAAGTCTGAAATTCATGAGTAGCTTTCTCCTTTATTGACTTTTCCCCCAAACATATTGGATCTTACTGGAAGAATGAGTGTTGGAATCAATTGATATATGATACTGCTGTATACTCACATTATTATAAAATCATATATTGGTGTTATTTTCATGTTGCTTCCAGATTTGTTATATACCCATGTTGAGTATTTAATATTCTACATGAGACAAAAATACAGAATTGCAAAGTGAAAAAAAAATCAATCATTTCTAGAGTCACAGAATGTTAGAGCTGGAAGAAATCTCAAAGGACCACTGTGCCACCCCACACATTTTACAGATATTGAAACTGAGCTCTAGGTAGGTTTAATATATATATAACCAATGTCACATAATTGATAGATGTGAGTGACAAAGCCAGAAATATAATTTGTGAATTAAAGTGAATTCTGGATTCATCAGTCTTCCCAAACATTGCCTTGGCTCTCTTTGGTCAGTTTCGTCTAAATGAAATAAAAACAAAACAACTGACTAATGGCGTGACAGATTTCTTTTTCAATGGGAATCATTTGCCTTGGGTTTAAACAGCATGTGGATATCTTACATGTGTGAGTTATAGGCTCTTGAGGCTTCTTGAACTCAATATAGAGTTGTCCTCATAAAGAGAACTTCAACTTACATAGTAGAACACAGGGAAAAATAATTTCTCAACAAGTTCAAAGAATAGGTTATAGACAATTCGTGTGTGGAGGAGGAACAAGAAGTTCTATAGCTGGGGCAGTGACTTAATGGTAGAAACAATGGGGATGAAATTGAAAAAGAAGCATTTAGAAAGGTTAAAGGAGATGTTTTAATTTACAGCACTTTAGAATTTAGAAATGCTAACTTGTAGCATATTGGTCTTTATGATCCATGAAAATACAAAGATGAGCAGTTTAATAAATTAATATAAATTATGATATCTTCCCTTTTTCTACAACTCTATCATATTAAATGATATTAAAACTAGAGTCAAAGCTTATTGATATTTTCTTTATTTTATGATAAACTTAAAAAAAATTCTACAGCACACATTTCTGACCCTGAGTTCAATTCCAGTTCAATAGCCCTGATATGTGCAGCCTTGGGGTTCTTTCCTGGGCATCAGCAAAGGGAATGAAATGACCTTCCTAGTCCCGAGTCCTCTGATGAATAAACATAGTACATTTGTAATTGAGATGAAAGTTGGCTTTATTAAAATCTAATTGATATATAATATTTTATTAGTTTAAGGTGTATAACATGATTTGATGTATGTATATATTGTTAAACAGTTACCACAATGTTCAGTTAACATCCATCACCTCACAGTTACAATTTTTTCTTTGTTGAAAACTTTTAAGGTTTACTCTCTTCTCAACTTTCAAATGTACAATATTCCACAGAACTTATTTATCTTATAACCAGAAGTTTGTATACATTTTGATCAACTTCACCATTTCATCCAACTCCCACCCCCTACCTCTGTCAACCACCAATCTGAGGTCAGAGCCCTTACTATGTTGTTGTTGTTTTAGTTTGTTTTGCATATACACAGTTCAGGTAGATTCTGTAACTTGTGTTGTACACAGAATTAGGGCATTTCCTTTTTTGTAAAATTAGTTTATTTTTGTTACAGATGTTTCTCCTTTTTTCCCCATTGACACCCTCCTCTTCATCCCCACACACCCCATCCCCAGCTTTGCTGTCTATGTCCATTGGTTATGCATACATGGATATGAGTTCTGTGGTTTATCTCTTACCCCCCCACACCTCCTCTTCTGAAGGTTGTCAGTCTATTCCCTACTTCCACGTCTCTGTGTCTACCCTGTTCCTCAGACTGTTATGTTCATTACATTTCACAGTGAGATCATGTGATATTTGTCTATCTCTGCTTGGCTTCTTTCGTTTAGGGTAATACTCTCCAGGTCCCTCCATGTCAACTCAAAGTATAAGAGATTTTTCTTTCTTACAGCTGCATAGTACTCCATTGTGTATATGTACCACAGCTTTGTTATACATTCGTCTACTGATGGACACTTTGTCTGTTTCCAGATCTTAGCTATTGTAAATAGTGCTGCTACAAACATGGGGGTACATATATTTTTTTCTGATTGGTGTTTCAAGCTTCATAGGGTATATTCCTAGAAGTGGGATCACTGGGTCAAATGGCAGTTCCATTTTAAATTTTTTGAGGTAGCACCATAGTGTTTTCCATAGTGGCTGCACCAGTCTGCATTCCCACCAGCAGTGTACCAGAGTCCCCTTTTCTCCACACCTTCACCAACACTTGTTGTTTGATGATTTGTTGATGGCAGCCATTCTGACAGGTGTGAGGGGATACCTCATTGTTGTTTTAATTTGCATCTCTCTAATGATTAGTGATGCTGACCATTTCTTCATATTACTGTTGGCCATTTGTATGTCCTATTTCGAGAGGTGTCTATTTAGTTCCTCTGCCCATTTTTTAATTGGGTTCTTTGTCTTTCTTTTGTTGAGTTGTATGAGCACTCTATGTATTTTAAAAATTAACCCTTTATCTGATGTATCATTGGCCATTATGCTCTCCCATACAGTGGGTTCTCTTTCCATTGTGATGATTGTTTCTTTTGCTGTGCAGAAGCTTTTTAGTTTGATGTAGTCCCATGTGTTCATTTTTTCCTTTGTTTCTGTTGCCTTAGGTGATGTATCAGTGAAAATTCTACTGCGTATGATGTCTGAAATTGTGTTGCCTACATTTTCTTTTAGGATTTTTATAGATTAATGAGTTACATTTAAGTCTTTTATCCATTTTGAGTTTATTCTTGTGTATGGTGTAAGTTGATGGTCTAGTTTTATTTATTTTTTGTATGTAGCTGTCCAATTGTCCCAACACCATTTATTAAAGAGGCTGTCATTACTCCAATGTATTCTCTTGCTACCTTTGTCAAATATTAATTGAGCATAATGTCTTTGGTCCATTTCTGGGTTCTCTGTTCTGTTCCACTGGTGTATATACCTGTTCCTGTGCCAATACCAGGCTATTTTGATTATAGTCGCTTTGTAGTATAACCTGATATCCAGTATTGTGATCCCACCTACTTTGTCCTTATTTTTCAAGATTGCTGTGGCTATTCGGCATCTTTTTTGGTTCCAAATAAACTTTTGAAGTATTTGTTCTAGTTCTGAGAAATATGTTGTTGGTATTTTGATGGGAATAGCATTGACTCTATAAATTGCTTTGGGTAATATGGACAGGTATGTGCTTCCACTTTTTTTATATCTTCCTCTATTTCTTTTTTCAGTGTCCTGTGGTATTCTGCAAATAGGTCCTTTACTTCTTTGGATAAGTTTATACTTAGGTATAAACTTTTGTGCTGCGATGGTAAATGGAATTGTTTGTTTTTTTAGTTTCTCTTTCTGTGAATTCATCATTGGCATATAAGAATGCCACTGATTTCTTGACATTAATTTTGTATCCTGCTACTTTGTCAAATTTATTCAGTTTAGTAGATTTTTGATGGAGTCTTTAGGGTTTTCTATGTACAATATTATGTCATCTTCACGTAATGAAAGTTTCACTTCCTCTTTTCCAATTGGATCCCTTTTATTTTTCTTCATGTCTCATTGCTGTGGCTAAGACTTCCAGTTCTATGTTAAATAAGAGTGGCGAAAGTGGACATCCCTGTCTTGTTCCTGTTCTTAAGGGAAATGCTTTTCGTTTTTGCCCATTGAGTATGATGTTGGCCGTAGGTCTTTCATATGTGGCCTTTATTATGTTGAGATATAATCCCTCTATCCCCAAATTGCTGATTGTTTATATTAGAAATGAGTGCTGGATTTTGTTGAATGCTTTTTTAGTGTCTATTGATATGATCATTTGGTTTTTATCTTTCCTTTTGTTTATGTGGTGTATCACATTTATTGATTTGTGAATATTGTACCAGCCGTGCATCCCTGGGATGAATCCCACTTGGTCATGGAGAATAGTTTTTTTGATGTATTGCTGAATCCGATTTGCTAGTATTTTGTTCAGGATTTTGGCATCTATGTTTATCAGTGATATTGGCCTGTAGTTTTCTTTCTTTGTAGTGTCTTTTTCTGGTTTTGGAATTAGAATTATGCTGGCCTCAGAAAACAAGTTTGGAAGTCTTTCTTCTTCTTGAATTTTTTGGAATAGTTTGAGGAGAATGGGTGTTAGTTCTTTTTTGAATATTCGGTAAAACTCCCCTGTGAAGCCATCTGGGCCTGAGCTTTTGTTTCCTTGGAGAGCCTTTATTACATCTTCAATTTCCTTAGTTGTTACTGCTTTGTTCAAGTTTTCTATCTCTTCCTGGTTCAGGTTTGGGAGACTATGTGTTTCCAGAAATTTGTCCATTTCACTTAGATTGTCGAATTTGTTGCTGTATAATTGCTCTTGGTATTTGTTAATGATCCTTTTTATCTCTGTGGGTGTCAGTTGTTACTTCTCTTTCATTTCTGGTTTTGTGTATTTGGGTTCTCTCTCTTTGTTTCTTGGTGAGTCTAGCAAAAGGTCCATCAATCTTGTTTATCTTTTCGAAAAACCAGCTCTTTGTTTCATTGATCCTTTGAATTGTTTTTTTGGTCTCTATGTCATTTATTTCTGCTCTGATGTTTACTATTTTCTTCCTTCTACTTGCTCTGGGGTTTTCTTTTTGTTTGTTTTCTAATTCTTTAAGTTGTGAGGTTAGATAGTCAATTAGAAATTTTTCAGGTTTCTTGAGGTAGGCCTGTAGTGCTATGAACTTCCCTCCCAGCACTGCTTTCACTGCATCCCATAGATTTTGTGTTGTTGTGTGTCCATTTTCATTGGTTTTCAGGAGGTTTTTAATTTATTCCTTGATCTCCTTGGTAACCCATTCATTGTTTAATAACATACTATTTAGCCTCCATGTGTTGAAATGTCTTTGCATGTTCTTGTTGCACTTGATTTCTAGTTCCATGCCACTGTGATCTGAGAAGATGCTTGATATGATTTCAATCTTCTTGAATTTGTAGATACTTAGTTCGTGCCTTAACATGTGGCTATCTTTGAGAGTGTCCCATGTGCACTTGAGAAGAATGTGAATTCTCTAGTTTTGGGGTATAACTCTCTGTAGATATCTATTAAATCCATTTGGTCTAGTTCTTCATTTAGAGTCTGTGTTTCCTTGTTAATTTTTTTGTTCTACAGGATCTACATAGTGATGTCAGCAGGGTGTTGAAGTCTCCTGCTATGATAGTATTACTATTGATTTCTCCTTTGAAGTTCTCCAGAAATTTTTAAATACATTTGGTGCTCCTATGTTGGTTGCATATATGTTTACCAAGGTTATATATTCCTGTTGGATAGATCCTTTCAATATTATGTAGTGGCCTTCTTTGTCTCTAGTTATAGCCTTCATTTTGAAATCTATTTTATCAGATATGAGTATTGCTACCCCATCTTTTTTTCCCTTTCCATTTACTTGCAAGATTATTTTCCATACCTCCACTTTCAACCTATGTGAGTCTTTTGTTGTGAGGTGGGTCTCTTGTTAACAACATATATGTGAGTCATGCTTTCTTGTACAATAGCTACTCTGTGTCTTTTTATGGGAGCATTCAATCCATTTACATTTAAAGTAATTATTGATATATACTTATTTATTGCCATTTTTATTTAGTGTGGTTCTATTTTTCTTCCTATTTCTTCTACTAATTACAGCAGTCCTTTTAACATTTCTTGCAGTGCTGCTTTGGTGCTAATGTGTTCCCTTAGCCTTTTTTGTCTGGGATGCTCTTTATTTGACCTTCTATTTTGAATGATAGTCTTGCTGGGTAGAGTAGTCTTGGATTCAGATCCTTGTTTTTCATGACCTAGATTACTTCATGCCATTTCCTTCTGGCCTGTAGTGTTTCTGTTGAGAAGTCAGCTGAGAGCCTTATGGGTTTTCCTTTGTAAGTAACCTGTTACTTATCTCTTGCTGCTTTTAGGATTCTCTTTTTGTCTTTAATTTTTGGCATTTTAATTACTATGTGTCTTGGTGTGGGCCTCTTTGGGTTCTTCTTACTTGGAGCGCTATGTGCTTCTTGAACTTGAATGCCTTTTTCCTTCACCAAATTAGGAAAGTTTTTTGTCACTATTTCTTCAAATATATTCTCTAACCCTTGCTCTTGCTCATTTTCTTCTTCTGCAGGGACTCCTATGATGTGAATGTTATTATGTTTCCAGTTGTCCCACAGTTCTCTTAAGCTGTCTTTCTGTTTTTAAATTGCTTTTTCCTTTTGGTTTTCTGATTGGTTGATTTTTTCTACCCTGTCTTCTAATTCACTGATCCTTCCCTCAGCTTCCTCTACTCTGCTTGTTAGTCCTTCCAATGTGTTTTTGATTTCTACTATGTCATTCTTCATTTTCAATTTGTTGTTTTCCAGTGTTTCTATATCTTTATTCATGTTGTTGATGTCTGTATTCATTCTGTTAAGCTTCCTCAAGATCATGGCTCTGAACTCTGCCTCTGATAACTTGCTTAACTGCATTTTATTTATTTCATCTTCAGTAGAGGTTTCTTGCTCTTTCATTTGGAATTTGTTTCTTTGTTTTACCATTTTGGTTATCTTAGTGGGCTTTGGAGCTTGCCAAGTTTTCTCTGTGGGTGTTGGTGTTCTGCGGTCTGTGGCTCCCTCTACTGGGTTTGGATGAGCGAGGGAGGATCCATGTTAAACATCACTGTCAAGTCTTACTTTCCTGGGTAGATTTTTAAGCCCAGGAAAGGTTCAGTTATCCTCTAGCTTTCTGCCTAGAGGCTATTAGTCTCAGTTACTTGAAGAGCCTTGGGTTCTCAGTTGAATGAAAAACTTCCTCAGTGTTCAGCATTTGAGGATTTCCCAAGGGTGGGGCAGATGCTACTTATTATTGAGCCTGAATTTGCATTTGTTTGGCACAGTTGGGTGGAATTGAATCTCTGAGGGAGGGGCTGCTGCTTCTCCCCAGAGCTCCAGGAAGGAGCAAAATGGCCACTGTCCTGCATGATTGCAACTCATCTAAAATGCTGAGCGCCCTCCAAAACTCGAGTGTCCACACAGAGTTCCAGTCCAGTCTGCCCTCCCTCTGCCAGAGCCCAAGGTGAGTGGCTGTAGCCCATTCAGTGCTCTGTCCTGGTCCTCTGCACTGTGGAGCCATCTTGGGATTTTAACCCCGAGAGCGCTGCTCACAGCTAAGACTGCTTCTGTCTATGGGCTCCCAGCCCCCCTCTCATGCCTCCACAGACCTAACAGGCTTGATTCAATGTCCTGGTAATACGGTCCTCTCAAACTGCTTTTCTGTTGCTTTATTCCAATGATTTGTCTTTATTTTAGTTGTAATTTCAGTGTGATCCTGGGAGATTGTCTGTGTAGCTTCCATTCATTCTGCTGCCATTTCGGCATCTCTTCTGTCTCCTTTCTCCATACACTGCTCTTTCCAGAAAGGGCTGTGTGGGCATTTTCTTATTTAGTTCTCTCTCTTGGATTTTCCCCACACTTATGATTTCCACAAGCTCTTTTTGCTGGTTCCTTTGGCTAGAAAATTGGGTTTCTGTCAGGGTTTGAGCTCTCTGCATGATCATACCATTTTTGGAAAGAGGCAGTGGGAGATAATATGAACGAAATGGATAGTCCCTTTGCACTCTTTGGAGAAGAGAGGCTACTTTTTTCAGTAAATATGGCTAGGGAGACATGATTTTTTTCTCAAGGTTTGAGCTGATTATGCTGCTGCCACTGCTATGGCTGCTGTGATAGGTCAGATCCATGAATGACACTGGCCTTGGGAAAGGGCTTGAAGAGAAAAGGGGGGTGGGGTGGAGATGCCACTGACACTCTGATTTGTAGAGACACCTGGGTACAGTTTTAACTACTTCTGTTTGAACAGCTAATAAAGAGTTTGAAGCTCAATATCTGAATAATGGCCAATTTACTCCTACTAAGACGGCATTTTTCTTCCCGAAGCAATGATAACATGTAGGACAGTGATTATCAGGGTGTTCATGGTCCAGCTGCATCAAGTATCCCTATGAAGAATGTTAAATGTGTGCATTTCTGGGCCTTCACACTGCCTCTTTAATCTTGATTTCTAGACTTGCATTCTGTATTTCTATGCACATTGAAGCTTTAAGACATTACTTTGAGGTGGAAGTGGATTAGCGAGGCATCAAAGTTAAAGCGACCAGTAGATTATTACAATATGGTAAACAAAAGATATGGGGCTTGCAGTCAGGCCAAGATTATAGAAAATATAGGGGAAATTGGAGAGAGATTTTAGAGGTCACATTGAGGGCACTTGGAAACTGATTTTCTCTGAAGAATGAAGAAGGGGTTCATTAAAAGATGTCTCAGAAAAGGGCTATGAATTCACGTGAGGTTGATGCTGCTAGTTGAGAGAATGGCAAAGTCAACTGTAGGAGATATAGTGAGAATTTATTTGAATATGGTAATTTGAGATACTTTGGCATGTCTGCATGGAGCTCTTCAGAACCTGTTATGGTGTGTTTAAGACACATCTTCCAATAATTTACAATCTGTTATGGAAAAAAAATAACAACTAAAACTATCATTTGTTGAGCTCTTTCTATATGCCATATCCCTACAAAATAGGTAATATTAAAATCCATCTTTTCAGATGAGTAAAGGAGCATAGAGGGTTTAAGCAACTTCCCCAAGATTAAACAGCTACTAAGAGACGGAGCTGGGATTCAGAGCTCTGTGCTCCGGACTCTGTGTTCTTAATCTGTTTACTGTTACCACATTCATGGAAACTTAACCTCTCTAGCCTTCAGTTTCCTCTATTATAAACTAAGGATAATAATCTAGTAGAATATGTGAAATAACAATGACATCATATATAAAAATCATAGAAATAGTAGGTGATCAAATTATATGACTTATCTTTCCTTTCTCCAAGTGATGAATAAAAATATGCTTCAAGAAAACTGTAACTTCAGATCCTAGTTTCTAAACTTGTACTTACTTTTGATGATCTCTATGTAGCGTCATTAAAAATCCCTAACAATAGAGTAAGATTTTCTCTTTTTCACAGATTTAAAGAGTTATTATTGAAATCCAATATACTGCACATATTTGCTGCATACTGTTCAATAAAATTTGACATGTGTATACACCCATGAAACTATCCCCACAATCAAAATGTTGAGCATGTCCATCGTCCCCCAAATTTTCCATGTACCCCTTTGTAATCTTTTACTGCTGCCTTTAAGCAATCTATGGTCTGATTTCTTCCAATATAGATTATTACATATATTCTTAAATATCATATAAATTAAATCATATAGTATATACTGTTTTTGGTCTGGCTTCTTTCACTCAGCATAATTATTTTAAGATTCAATTATGTAGCATATATTAATAGTTCACTTTAAGCTGTTATCGCTGACTAATATTACATTGTACAGATATACAATAATTTGTTTATTCATTTACCTTTTGATAAATATTTAAGTCAGCTCAATTTTAACTTGATTTTAAATAAAGCAGCTATATACGCTTGTATATGAATGCTTTCAAATGATAGATGTTGAACTTTTAAAGAAACAGCCAAACTACTTTCCAAAGTGATTGCACCATTCTACATTTCTGCTAGCAGTATATGAAAGTTCTAGTTGCTTCAAATCCTTACCAATACTTGGTATAGTCAGTCTTTTAATCACAGCCATTCTAAAAGTGTGTAATGGTTTTTCACTGTGGTTTTAATTTACATCTTCCTAATGGTGAATGATGTGAACTCTTTTTTCATGTGCTTATTTGCCACCCATGTATCTACTTTGGTGAAAGGTCTGTTTTACATCATTTTCCTATTTTTTTCTTTTGGGTTGTATTTTTATTAATAAGTTGTAAGGGTACCCTATATATTCTGGATGTTAAGTCCTTTATCAGATATGTGTTTTGCAAATATTTTCTCTAAGGCTGTAGTTAATTATTTTTTCTAAAATTTCCATAACAGTATCTTTTAAAGAATAAAAAGTCTTTAATCTTTAAAAAGTTGAATTTATTGATTTTCTCTGTTATAGTTTCTTACCTTTAGAGTCATATATAAAACATCTCTGCCAAATCCAAGGTTAATATGAATTTTACAGTTTTTTTTTCCTAGAAGTTTTATAGTATTAGTTCTTGCATTTATATTTATGATCTCTTTCCAGTTAATTTATGTATCAAGTGTGCAGTAATATTTTTTGTACATGACTATCTAATTGTTCCAGCACCCACACCATCTCTTTAAAATAATATTTTTGCTCATTGAATTTCCTTGACATTTTTGTGAAAAAGGAATTATATGCATGTGGGTATATTTCTGGACTTTCTATTTTATTTCATTGATCTATTTGTCTATCGATACCACACAGTCTTGATTTCTGTAGCTTTATATTATAATTGTCTTAAATATAAATTAGGTAAGTTAAGTTTTCTAAAGCTGTTTAACTTTTTCAGTTATTTTAGCTATTTTAAAATTTTTATATATAAACTTTATAATTAGTTTTCCAATTTTTTAAAGGAAATTATTTTGGTATTTTGATTGGAGTTTGCTTAAGCCTATAGACTAATTTGGATATCATTGAAATATTAATGATACATATTCTTCCAATTCATGTACCTAGCATATTTCCTATTTAGTTAAGTATTACATAATTATTCTCAGCAATGTCTCATAGTTTTCAGTTTACAGATTGATTCCATAATATTTCATATTTTTATCTTATTGTTTTTATTAATTAATTTATTTTTGCTACAGATGGTTCTCCTTTTCCCCCCATTGACATCCTCCTCCCGATCCCGCCACTCCCCCCTTAGCATAGTTGTCTATGTCCATTGGTTACGCATACATGCATGTAAGTTCTGTGGTGTAACTCTTTCCTCTCCCCGCCCCCATCTTCTGAGGTTTGTCTGTCTCTACCCCACATCCATGTCTCTGGGTCCATTCTGTTCATCAGTTTGTTTAGTTCATTATATTCCACAAATAAGTGAGATCATTTGATATTTGTCTTTCTTTGATTGGCTTATTTCACTTAGCATAATACTCTCCAGGTCCCTCCATGTCGTCTCAAATGATAAGAGAGCTTTCTTTCTTACAGCTGAACAGTATTCCATTGTGTATGTACCACAGCGTTTTTATCCACTCATCTATTGATGGACACTTGGGCTATTTTTAGATCTTATTATAAATAGTGCTGCTATGAACATAGGGGTACATATATTTTTTCTGATTGGGGTTTCAGGCTTCTTAGGATATATTCCTAGGAGTGGGATCACTGGGTGAAATGGCAGTTCAATTTTTAATTTTTTGAGGAAACACCATATTTTTTTCCATAGTGGCTGCACCAGTCTGCATTCCCACCAGCAGTGTACTAAAGTCCCCTTTTCTCCACACCCTCACCAGCACTTATTGTTTAATGATTTGTTGATGGCAGCCATTCTGGCAGGTGTGTGGTGATAACCTAATAGTCTTTTTCATTTGTATCTCTCTGATGATTAGTGATGTTGAGCATTTCTTCATATGTCTCTTGGCCATTTGTATGTCCTATGTTTAATTTCAATTTCTGATTGTTTGTTGCTATTATATGTAAATTAAACTGATTTTTCTGTGTCAATATTGTATCCTGCTACCTGTTTAATAAACCCATTTTTTAAAATTCCAATAGCTTTATTTGTATATTTTGTGTGAATTTCTATATAGATAATAATGTATTTTGCAAATAAAAGTAGTTTTATTTCTTTCTTTCCAGCAAGAAAAGCCATTTATCTTTGTTTTTTTTTCTTATTACACTGGTTAAAACCTCCAGTAAAATGCTGACTAGTACTGGTAAAAGTGGCCAGCCTGTGTTCCTAATCTTTGGGAGGGTTTTAACTAACCATTAATTTTTATTTAATATATACATTGTTTCTAAGGATTTACTTTTTTTTCTTGAATTAACTTTCATGCTTTGTCTCTTTTAAGAAGTTTCTCCATTTCATCTGTCATCAAAATTATTATTATTTTTTTTTTTATCCTCACCTGAGGACATTTTTCGATATTTTGTTCAGATAGAGTGAGAGGGAGAGAGAGAGAGAGAAACATCAACGTGAAAGCGACACATCGAGTGGTTGCCACCCACACAACCCAACCAGGGCTGGGGACAAACTGCAACCAAGGTACGTGCCCTTAGCGGGAACCGAACCTGGGTCTCTCCGGACCGCAGGCTGACGCTCTAACCGCTGAGCCAAACCGGCCAGGGCTGTCATCAAAATTATTAAAATAAAAATTTTCGTAAAATTCCATTATTATCTTTTTTATTTTTGTAGAATCAGTATTGAAGTTATGTTTCATTCCTGATATTGGTCATGTATGTCTTCTATCATTTTTTTCTGATTAAGTCTGACTAGAGGCATATGGTTTTTTTGACCTTTTCCAAGACAATCTTTGGGTTTCTTTTCTTTTTCTCAATTTTGTTGATATTTACTTTTATTTTATTAGTATTTCTCTGATGTTTAGTTTATATTTAATTTCCTCTTTTTAAAATTTTTTAGAAGTAGATATGGAAATTATTGATGTGAGACCTTTTTAGTTTTCTAATATTGATCTTTAGTGCTATAGATTTTGCTCTAAAGCAACGCCTCAGTTGTAATCCCCAAATTTTGACATATTGTGTTTTAATTTCTACTTTCCATTTTGACTTGTTTTATTTTTTTTAATATTTTTTCTTTATTGATTTTAGAGAGAGAGGAAGGGAGAGGGAGAGATAGAAACATCGATGAGAGAGAACATCAGTTGGCCACTTCCTGCATGCCCCCCGCTGGGGATCGGGCCCACAACCTGGGCATGTGCCCTGACCAGGAATCGAACCGGCAACCTCTTGGTACATGGGCTGATGCTCAACCAGTGGGCCACACCAGCCAGGCATTGACTTGTTTTCTAAGTTATAGCTTTATTTACTATTTTGTTTCCAAATATTTTGAGATTTTACAGTAAACTTTTTGTTATCGACTTCTAATTTAATTTAATTTTTGCTAGAGAATACACTTTTGTCTTTGCATCTTTTAGAAAGTTTCTTTCATTGTACTATTGTTTTTATTTTGATAAGGTCCAATATATCAATTTTTCTCTTGTGAATATTTCTTTAGTCTTAACTGTAAGAACTGTTTACCTAACTCTTGATGCCAAAGTTCTTTTTTGGAAGTTTTGAACTTTTATGTTTTACATTGATGATCCATTTACATTGATTATGAATTTACATTGATGATCCATTTAGGTTAGGTTGAAATTCTTTTTTTTTGGCTAATGAAGGTATAATTGTCCCCAGGACTATTTACTCGTTTATTGTAAATATTCTTCTTCCTCAATTGTTTTTTTTTTTGCTTATTTGTGAAAAATTAATTGATTATATTTGTGTGCATCTTTTCCTGGGTTCCTTATTCTGTTCCAGTGATCAGGTCTTTCCTGGGTTCTCTGCTGTTCCATTGATCAATCTAGCTCTCCACCAACATAGACATACTTTGTTTTATTGCATTTCACTGATGTTGCGGTTTCTTACAATTTGAGGGCAAGACCCTTCACCAGCAAAAAATATTACAGCCCACTTTATTACAATATTCACTTTATCATGATACTCTCTTTATTGCAATAGTCTGGAACCAAACCTATTATGTCTCTGAGGTGTGCCTGTACCATGCTGTCTTGATTAATACCTACATAATAAACCTTAACATTAAGAAGAGTGATTTTTCCCATTTTATTCTTTACAAAATTTTTTGGCTATTCTAGCTCCTTTACCTTTCCATATAAATATTAGAATAAACTTCTTTAAGTCTATAAAGAAATATGTTTAGATTTTAATAGGCATTTCATGAAACCTATAGATCAACTTGGGAAGAATTGACATCTTTACTATGATGAGTTTTCATATCCATGAACATAGTTTGCCTCTCAACGTGTTTAGGTCTTCTAAAAATTATTTTTGACAACATTTTTATAATTTTCATCATAAAAATCCTATACATACTTTATTAGATGTATACCTAAGTATTTCATATTATTTCAGCAATTTGTAAATGGTATTACATTATTCATTTCAGATTTTACTTGTTCATTGTAGTATATAGAAGATGTAATTGATTTTTATGTGTTGGTCTTATATCCTGACATCTTATTCAACTCACTTATTAGTACTAGGAGTTACTTTGTAGATTCCTTGGAGTTTCTATGTAAACAATCATGCTGTCTGCAAATAGAAATGATTTTATTTCTTCTTTACCAATGTTTGTGCCTTTAATTTCTTTTTTCTTGACTTTCAAGACTTGTTATTTTTAGAAATTAGATCCTAACTTTTATGTAATTGATATCCTTAAGTTAGGTTTTAAATATAGAAGCAATCTAAATATAAAGAAGAAAACACATAATATATAACTCTCACAACTTAATGCATATGTATAAATGAATCTCTCATTTTATTACATTTCATCATGGTTTTTGTGTTTGGCATTTTATCACTATTCATACATTCTATGAATAACTACATTACAGAAAAGAAATTTTTCTTTTCTTTTTTCTTTTAGTTCTTCTTTGAAAGTGTCATGTTCCCTGCTTAGATTTTTTTTTCATCTTTATTTCTTTATTTTTTTCCTTATTCCCAGCCCTCCACCCCTCTTCCTTTTGGCAACCATCAGCTTGTTCCCTATACCTGTGGGTCTATTTCTGTTTTGCTTACTCATTTGCTTTTTTATTTTGTTTTGTTTTAGTTTTACATATAAGTAAAATAATATGGTATTTGTCTTTCTCTGTCTGACTTATTTCACTTAGCATACAACCCTCTAGGTTCATCTATGTTGTTGCAAATGGCAAGAATGTATCCATTCAGCTATTGATGGACTTGCATTTAAGCTTTGTTAGTTGGGACAAAACCAGCCTTAATCTAGGGATAATTTTCTACTGTTGAACCTATATCCTTCTGGGTACTCCACCCAAACCCCCATTATTTACTAGATTTTCCATTCTAGTTAGTGAGAACATAAACTGTTCGCAGCTCAGTGTCATGTCTGGGGATTGTTCCCTGTGCTTTTTTTAGGTAGTTCTCTTCCCAGACTCATGTGATTGCCTTATATACCTTCCCTGATTGCTACAGACTCTGGCAGATCTTCTGCAGTTTCCTGGAGCTCTTTCCCTGCAGCTCTCTCCTCTGCCCTTTGAACTCAATTCACCCCACCCTCCTTTTGCTCCTAGCTCTATGCCTCTAGTCACAGAGACTCCGGCCTCCACTGAGTCTCTGACTCCTGTGATGTGATCTGGAAATTCTCCCCAGGCCGTTAACTGAGGCAATCCTAGAAATCAGCTTCATTTGTTTCCCCTCCCTGAGGGCACACTAGCCTGTGCTGTTATATATCTAATGATTGAAAATTCTTCCTTCATATATGTTATCCAGTGTTTTAGTTGTTTCAGCTGGTGAGGGATAAGTCTGGTCTGTCTTAGTACAAATTGAAAAGTGTGAGAAAACCGTCTTTTGTCCCAGCATCTTTTTTGAAGCTATTGATTGTGTCAAACTCTGCTATGTGCTTGTAAGCAAAAGAGACACAAAACAAGCCATCTTTGCAATGAGCTTGTTAGTATTTTCTGAATTTCATGGCCCTAATGCTTCCTTTGGGGGCAATGCCTTTGGGATCTAAATGTGGGTGTTTATTACACCAAAAAGAATCTGCATGGCTGATGAAGTTGATGTTCAAAAAAGCCTGGGTGTCCTCTCCGAAGTATAGAAGTTAGATCACTGGACTGGTGGGCATAACAGGGAGAAAGAGACTTTGACGTTGTAACAGTGACTTATAAATTGTTTAAGAAGATGTTCTCTCCTTTAACTGTGGTGGGGTTGGGGGAGGGTAAAAGTTTCTTGTTTTCCAAGGCACTGAATAGATTCATTATGGTCAGTTGTATGGATTATATGGGGAAAATAACTCTTTGAAGGAAAATAAATAAGCATTTAATAACCAAAATTGTATTAATAGCTTTAAAATATCTTCTTTTCTTTCACCCAGTTCCTTGACATCCCTTTAATAGGGTGGATGCCTGTCTGTGACGACCCTTTTTCTTTCCTTTAAAAATATGTTGAACCTCTCTCTTTAATATTTATCGTACACAGTTTAAGCAAGCAGGTGGAGTACAATGTTGCCTGCAGTCTCACAGTTCGCATGTACCGAGGCCTATACTTACAGCCAATATTTATGATAACACAGAATCCTGATCTGGTTTGACATTCCAAAATTATGGAGTTGTCACTTTTCATACCATTGGTTTCTGGTGGGACCTTCAAGAAGTCATATGGAAAATGTTGCCTTTCTCAAGGCAGTTCAAGCCCTACCCTGCCCTTCATGTCTCGTCTTTAACATGCCCACACTCTAACCCAGGCAAACCCCTGCTCATTCCATTCCAGCAGAGTGATGTTGAAGGTGTCAGACTGCATTCCCTTTCTCCTACTTCAATCCCATTTTTGAAGAGGAGACAGACCAACCAACAAATTTACATCTTGAACTGGCTCCAAATAGTATATTTATAGTTGGAACCAAGTCTTAGTGCTTTCTTAATGAAAACCATGCAGGGAAGTAGAGGCAGCTCTGGGGCTGACATTGCATTTGAGTTAAAATCTGGCATCTCCACACCATTGACAGGTCCGACAGCTGGGGCAGCAATCACCTCATCACAGCTCTCAGTTGTGTCTCTCCTGGTTTTTGGCATCCTTCCTGTCTAAATTTTTATCAGATGAGCACTTTTCCTTGGCAAGTACTTTAAATGCCTTCAACTTATTTTATCTCTGAACTGTTGCCCCTTGCCCTCAGATGTCATTTCTCACATGTACGACTGGAGGGTATTCGGAACAAATTACTTAAGAATGTAGCTTCACAGAGCAATTTCTCCTGGCCTTCTCCCTCCTGTTCTCCCCCAGAATATCAGTGCTTCTCTCAAGGAGACCTCCATGGGCTTTCAGTAATTTCAGAAAAGCCTACTTCATGGGTTTGCAAACCAGAACAATTGTTTGTGAGCTCTGATTGTGACAGGACAGGGCTAGCCCTGCCTGAGTTCAGCCATCAGTGTTGTTTTCTTTGGCTTTGCTTCATTCACAATAATCAAGGACTTGGGGTTGTGACCAGCAATGAGAAAGCCTCAAAGGCCTCTCATAAATCCCAGCCAAATACTGCATTTGGAGGCTCCCCGAGATTAATGGCAGCCCTCAGCTCTCTGAGACTGCGCTGAGCCCGGAGAGAAGGTGGCTTCAGTGTTTATGCTTCCAGAGACACGGGGTGGTCTGAGGGCTGAATTCAGGCAGGGCGCCAGAGATGGAATGTGGGCCTGTACAAGGTGCCGCCTGCATATCAAATAAGCTCCCTTTCCTGCCATACAAAACCCTGGAGCACCCCCCCCCCCCAAAGATATTCTAAGCTTTCATCATCCTAGTCAGTTATTTGCACCTGCAACAAACACACCTGGAACTTTTCTTACCTGATGCATTTAGAGCTGAACAAGAATGCTGGGCAGTAAAGCAACACTTTGAAAGGTGAAAAACATCATTTAAACTAATTATTTAGCAAACAGAAAGACAAATCAAAAGAAATCTATAAAAGCTAAATACATGTCCGACCGGCTTGGCTCAGTGGTTGAGCGTGGACTCATGCACCAAGAGGTTGCCAGTTTGATTCCTGGTCAGAACACATGCCCAGGTTGTGGGCCCAATCCCCAGTTGGGGCATGCAGGAGGTGGCCAGTCGATGTTCTCTATCATCCATGTTTCTATCTCTCTCTCCCTCTCCCTTCCTCTCTCTCTAAAATCAATAAAGAAAAAAAAATTTAAAAAGAAGAAAAACAGCTTTATGGAGATATAAATCACACACAATAAAACATACCCATTTAAAGTCTAAGAATTTGGAGGAGGGTGTCAATGAGGGAAAAGAGAGAAACATTTGTAACAAAAACAAATTGATAAAAATAATTTTTAAAAAAGCAACAACAAAAAAATAAAGTCTAAGAGTTTAACAGTTTTTAGTATATTTACAGAGATGTAATTTACAGAGTTGTACGTTATCTAATTTTAGAATATTTTGTCGCCCTCAAAAGAAACTCCCTGTCCATTAGCACTCATTCTCCATTCTGTTATACCCCACAAATCCTGTCGGTTACTAATCCACTTCCTGTCATTATAGAGTTGTCTGTTCTGGACATTTCATTTGAATGGAATCATGGAATGGGGTCTTTCTTGACAGTCTTCTTTCACTTATTATGGTGTTTTTAAGGTTCATTGATGTTGTAGTCTGTGTCAGTACTTCATCCCTTTTAATAGTCTATCAATATTCTATTGTAGAGATATACAATATTTGTTTATTCATTGGATGATGGACATTTGGGTTTCTAAATTGTTAGTTTTGCTAGGTATCAGGTACCATACTTTTTTTAACCTTTCATTTTGAATGAACTTAAAACTAAGAAAAAGTTGAAAGATTAGTCCAAAGAACTCTCTCAGATTTCCCAAGTGTTAACATCTTATATAACCACCATACAATTTTCAAACATTTATACCGTATTTAAATCCCCTCCCACCTTGTTGCCCAGCCAGTGTGGCTCAGTGGATGAGCACTGACCCATGCACCAAGAGGTCACTGGTTCTATTCCCAGTCAGGGCACATGCCGAGGTTGTGGGCCCAATCCCCAGTGGGGGGCATGAAGAAGGCGGCCAATCAGTGTTCTCTCTCATCGATGTTTCTCTCTCCTTCTCCCTTCTTCTCTCTCTAAAAATCAAAAAAGAAAAAAAATTTCTCCTTTTTTTGCACTAATATTCTTTTTCAGTATAGGATCCAACTCAGGATCACACATTGCCTGTAGTTGTCATATCTCCTTAGTCCCTTTTAATCTGAAACAGTTCCTTATTCTTTTTCATCTTTAAAGACTTTGATATTTTTTAAGAGTATTGGCCTGTTATTTTATGGGATATTCCTCCATTTGGATCTTCTAGATATTTCTTTAGAGATAATGCATATTTGACAGGAATAGCATGTTTTCTCTTTTCCAGAGCATTATATCAGGAGGTACATGATATCAGTTGGTCCCCTTTCTTCGATGCTAAACTTGGATAACTTGGCTCAGGTAGTATCTGCCAGGTTTCTCCACTGTGAAGTTGCTCTTTTACCTTTGTATCTGGTGGGAAGGTACTTGGGGGCTATGTAAGTATCCTGTTTTTCATCATTGTCTCATTCACCAATTTTAGCATCCATTGGTGGTACTTACCTGCTACAGTTATTACTATGGCAGTTGCAAAATGGTGATTTTTCTACTTACAT
Source organism: Molossus molossus (assembly GCF_014108415.1). Lineage (NCBI taxonomy): Eukaryota > Metazoa > Chordata > Mammalia > Chiroptera > Molossidae > Molossus > Molossus molossus. Next base: position 57,354,686 of record NW_023425352.1, read on the forward strand.
GATTTCTTTCATATTTATTAGCTGAAATTCTGTAGTAAGGAAGAGTGAACCATGCTATTCATTATGGGCTCATGGATCCTATTTTATTCTGTGGGTTATAATCCATTATTATCATCATATATTGTGTTAGTGAATTGTTCAAGGTTTCCCCATCGGAAGCCCTTCCATTCAACTCTTATAATTTCTCATGTGCTCTTGTTATTTATTGTGCTGGTCCTTATTTTCTATTTTCAGCTGTCCTCAACTTTTCTTGCCCTAGCCCTGGTGTTAGTCATTTCTCCAAGGAAACTTAAAACTTTTACTGAAGAAGGATATTTAGAAGCCATGATCTGGACACTATTATAAGCACTAATATTATTTCTTTCCTTCCTATGAATTAGGTACAATTAAGAGCTCCAGTTTTTCAGTGAAAAACCTGAGATTTCATGTAAATAATATATCCAATGTCACACAGCTATAGGAGGTAAAGCTACTATTTGAACCCAGTGTCTTAACAGTAATATCTGTAATTTTAATTTCACACTGGGATTGAAGAATCTGTCCAGTATCTCTGAGCCTTCATAACCTTATCTTCAAAATGAGTCCAATGCTATTTTCCTCCAGGGTTGTGTGGTGACTGAATGCAAGGACACACGTTACGTCCAGCACAGTATTTGTGGCATTCACATACTGGTGGAATCTCAGTTAGGTTATTCATTCTTAAGTATTTATATGCACCTACTTTCTTCTCAGCATTTAAGTAGAAAATTGCAGGTTAAAGTAGTTAAAAGGTATGGTCCCTGCCCTGTAGAAACTTGCAATGGAGAAGATAAAACTATAATGCATAAAATTTCAAGTGAATATTCAAATACTGGAATGTTTTGGAGGCATGGTCTAGGGTTTAAGAAAATGGAAAACAGTGTTGGATAGAGAAGGAGATATTTGATTTGAGCCTTCGATGGTGCTGGGATTTAATTGTCCTAGAAGAACACTGATGACTAGGAGACTGGAATATAGAGGATGATTCAGGACCACCCATTCATAAATCAGAAATCATGAGAGGGACAGGGAACAAAATTTGTCTTCCACACGCAGATTATTTATTTTATAAAAGGACCATTTTCCATGGGAAGGTGGCATTCATCCTCCCTGATAACCATGAAGTGTGGACACTTCTATACAAGGTCTCCTAGCTCATTGTCCTGATCATATTGCAACACATAGCATTGACAGCAATGGTGAAATATATCATCATGGAAACAAGTGATCTTAGGGGTAATTAGAAGTTTAACATATTTATGTATCTTTGCTAGGGTTCCTGATGCTCAGCTTCATAGCCTCTTCTGAATCCAGAAAATTAGTCTTGTGTTTTGGTAAAATACTTTTGAACATGTCGGTTGGAACTCGGTGTACATAAATCTGTGTTTTCACTGGTCTGGAAAATAAGTTCCATGTTATGTACATAGAGATGCCTTATTTTAACTAGAATCTATAAATCGTAAATTTTGCTGCTGGAAATTTTGTGGGTGGATACTTACAGATTTTCTGAAATGCTCTGCAACTCCTTTGGACTTCCAGAAATTGTTTACAAAATTTTGTTTATTAAAATATATGCATTTTCCTAGAGCTAGTGTTTATAGTTTTTATTCAATTCTCAGAAAGTTCCCAGATACCCAGATATTTAAATGCTTCTATCCTACATCTACATGAATCAGTATAGTAGACACTTGCCACATGTGCTTAGTTATATTTAAATTCATTAAAATTAAATTGAACTAAAAATTCACATTTACAACTTACACATTTCAAAGCCTCAGTAACCTCATGGCTAGGGGCTATGATATTGTACAGTACAAACATAGGACATAGTTTCCATCATTGCAAAATATTCTATTAGGCAGAACTGCGGGGTGTTGGTTCTCAAATTTTGGCATGCATCAGAATCAGTAGGATGGTTTTCTTAAAATCAGAGTGCTGAGCCCTCCTTTTAGAGACTCCGATTCAGTAGGTATGAGAGTAAATAGAGTAGAGTATGATTAGAGTTAAGTAAGTAGAGTAAGTAAGACTGAGACTTTGGATTTCTAACAAATTCCTAGATAATGCTGATGTTGCTACTCTAAAAACCACCCTTTGAGAACCCCTGAGATGGATGAGGTTGGCGGGATTGGGAGCAGGGCTGGGTTTGGGCATGGAGCAGAGGGAGAAACTTTACTGTAAACTTCATGACTCCAAACTTCTTGACAGTCAAGACATGGATGTAGACAAAGCCCATGGGTCTGTTCCTATTCGACACCCATTTAAGAGTCTTTGTATCTGCGTCATAATCAATTGTGATATGTCAGGTATGAGCTAAGGACATATGCCTTTTTGGAATCGTTCCTTCTAAAGCTTATCTTCAGGAAGAAAGTATAATTTAAAGTGGCTTTCATCTTGTCCAGAGTCTAAGAGCTCCTCGTGCCTCGTCGTGGAGGTTTGTCAAGTACAAGAGATGGTAGAGATGGTGGTCTTCCGAGGCTGTGCACCGAGGCAAAGGGCAGCAGAACAAGGCCGGATACGCGTTGGATTGCCAGGCCAGCCTTATCTGCAGGGACTAGAAGCCTACCTCAGAACTCCACAGGAGTGTCCTCGCCACACCTCCCCCTCTAGCTACAGTCTCATTGCTCCGCATAAGTCACGGATGAAAACCATGCAGGAAATTTGCTGGTTGTTTTCCCGTAGCCCAGGCCATGCTACATCACCCTGGTGCCACTTCCTCTCTGGGCCTCAGGACCTCGGAATCCTTTCTAAAGCGAGACCTGGGCAGCCATTACCAATCAAATGAAACACGTTTGCTACCCTGGATATGGGTGATGAAGGTTTGAGAGAGCTGATCTGTTTCAACCAAAAAGGGCAGAGAACACTAACACATGTTTTAAAGCATCTTGCAGCCTCAGTTTCTCACCATTTTCCAGCATTTCTTGAAATCATGCTGATATGGGGACTTCCAAGCAACACAGAGGGCTGGATGTGTAGGCTAACAAAGGACATGGAGGACCCTGACTTCTCAAAATATATTATGGGATGATAAATGCAAACCTTACAAAATACTAGCTTTGATTAATTTGGGGAAGCAAAATTCAATTTGTTCTTTCCTTGCTGGTGCCGAATGACAGCTTTTAGGGAAAGATCTGGGAGTGGCAGTTTGACTGGGAAACGTGGAGGCTGTATAAAGGCAGAATTCCACGAGCCATCTCGTTCCTGGGTGCTTCCCTTTTGGGCTTGTGGCAGGCGTAGTGTTCAGGTTGCTGCTGGTAGAGACAGCAGAGCTTACACCAAGATGAGTGATACTGAATGTGTGCGTTGAGGTGAGGGGGTGAGATGGGTTTAGTCTGGATTATCTCAAACTCAGCCCCATAGATGAATGCCTGGGCTGCTAAGCAGAGATGGCAAAGAGCTCTGAGCTGACGTTTAGGACTCGCACGCTCCAACCAGGCTGCGAAAGGAGCTGTCTCAAGCCCTCTAATGTTTACACGTTTCAGACACTAACGTGTGACATATTTTCTTTGTTCAGAAAGTTAGTGCTAAAATAATTTTCTTCCCTCTCCGAGAGCAGGGGAACGAGGGCTGGCGACTGGATCCTTCGGCTGGCACTGCTGAGGACCGCAGAGAGGGCTGATCTTCCACGCAGACTGAGTGTAGTAAGGAGCACAGATAGTCAGAAGAACCAAACCTAACCCTAGGACTGCCATTCGGCTGTGGTGTGTCCAGATAACCTGAACAAGCCAGTTGGTTTCTCTGGAGATGCATTCTTCACTTGTACAGTGAAGAAGATGGATTAGATAATTTTGTAATTCCTTCTGGCTCTGAAATTCTGTTGTACAAACAGATGAGTCATCACTGTTGAGTCAGGTCTTCCAAAGCCTGTGACCTGGAGGTGACTATCCGCCTTGCCAGAGCCTCAGCCACTTTCCCCACTGTGAGAAGGATCCTGTCCCCATGTCCCTACTGGATCTGCTCTTTCACAACCACCTCTTTATCTGCCCAGTCTTTTCCAGGTTAAACTGCAGAGTTCATGTTTATAATAACTATTGAGCTCTGTCTTCCAGTGGATTCCTTTTTTAAGACCAAGTTGTCAAGTAGATAAAATAAAACTACTCTCGATAAATCGAGAAGGGGGGCATTTACCTCCACCTGTCTTGCCTACACTGTCCTCCCAGCAATGCTCAATGACACGACTTCACTGAGATTCCAGGGCTGAGGAAAACAGAGTTAAAACCACAGGGCTAGAGGAAGACAGAATGGAAGACCAATGGCCAGGTGGTCCCAGGAAACATTTCAGAAGTATTATCTCACCACGCAGGTTACTCCAGTGCAATGTTCTCAGCAATACCATAAGGGTTTTGTGATGCAGTAAGGACACATAAGAGGCAACTGAAGATGCTACTTGGATGGAGAGGAATCTAAAAAGGCAGTAGAGGAACATTTGATCTGAAGATGAGAAGGAGGATGCAAAGCAGAAAAGGCATTCTGGAGCCCAGGGGTGTGAAAGTGTGGGAGATGCGGGACCTGAAGGTTATGTGATATTGTTGATGAATTGAGTTCAAGGTAAGAAAGCATTAGAAAACAAAGCCTGAGTCACTTTGTGAAATGTAGTCTACACCTTGCAAAATTTGAAATGTTGTTATGGATGTAAATAGGAAGGGTTCTAGATTTTGCTATACTTTACAAGTATACCCCTGGCAGCAATGTTCCTGGGAGACCCGGGACAGCAGAATTAGAAAACCTTGAGTAGAATTTGCATAACAAAGGGGGACCCAGACTTGTAACTGGAGCATGGAGCCTGGGACAAGGCGATATTAAGGTGAATCAGCACTCCTTAAAAAAAAACAACAACAACCAAAATGTGTTGGGTTTTGTTGTTATTACTTGAATGTGTTTATTTTACAAAGGTTATGCTAACCACATGCTTTTTAGAAGGAAACTTGTTTCAATGCTTGTTTTTGTTGGATGAACAATTTAACACCGATGGAAATTATAACAGTAGATCCAAGGGCCTAATTAAGCTAACAAAAGGGAAGTGTCCCAGAATAAACCTCAGAAATCTACCTTTACACGACCTCCAGGTCAAGTAATATAGCCTCCAACTCTGGTTTTAAAGCTATGGCTCTTTGGTAGGATTTTCAGTTCTTATTTGTCCTGATAAACAATAAAATAAATGTTTTTTTTTTTCATTTAAACTTTGAAAAATATGTAAAATTATAAGGAATAAAAATAAACGTGTGGTCCTGTCCAGTTTGGCTCAGCGCATAGAGTGTCAGCCCATAAACCCATGGGTCTCGAGTTTAATTCCAGTAAGGGGCATGTACCTTGATTTCGGACAGGTTGTGCAGGAGGTAACCAGTCAATATGTCTCTCTCACATCGATGTTTCTCTCTCACTCTCCCCGCTCCCTCTCCTTCCCTCCCACTCTATCTGATGATAAATAGAAAAATGTTTTTGGAGAGGATTAAAAATAATAATAATTAAAAAATAAGTAAATAAGCTTGTGATCCCGCCACCTAGTTATAAGTACTTCTTACATGTTTTCTTCCCTCCTTTCTTCTACATATGTATGTGCGTGCATGTATTTAAAATGAAAATTGAGACTATATACTACATATTTATTTTTATATTCTCTTTCTCACAATAGTATATGATGAACATATTGTAATATTACTAAATACTTTTTAAAAATGTAATTTATAATGGCTGAATTTGACTTTGTCCCTATTGTAGGATGTTGGATTTGTTTCTACTTTTGCCATTTGTTTTGTTTCCCCACAGAGGGTGAGATCAATATTCCCTTTTCCCCAATTCACTCAGATGTCGAGACTTTGATGGCAGACATGCTCCAAGAAAGTTTGGAAACATTTATTTCTCACACCAGGAGGCTTTGGGGAGAGCGGAGGAAGCGCCCGGCTAACCTGCGTGGCAGGAGTAAAGAAGGGGCAAGTGGCTTTGGCCTTTATTGTGGTTAGGGGTAGGCTGGCATAAGGGTCCCCTTTGCAGACCGGGATCTGTAGGGTTTGAACTTCCTGCCAGTGTCAAGGGAAGGAGTACCTGAGCTTTTGTGTTGGCTTTTCCAGATGTGGGCAAAAAAGGAGGGGAGAAGGATAGGGTTTGCAGTCAGCCAGATGATTGAGTCAAATGACTTTATCTATTAGAATATCCCAAGGAATTCACTAAAAATCTACTCAAACTAATAAATGACTTAGCAAGATGGCAAGGTACAAGATTAATATTTAAAAAGTAAATTGTATTTCTATACATTTACAATGAAAAATCAAAACATAAAATTAGAAATATAATTTAAGTTACCATAGTGCATGTAAAATGTGAATTACCTAGGAATAAATTTAACAAAAGTATAAAATTTATACTCCAAAAACTTAAAACATATTGAACTAAAGAAGAGCTAAATGAATAGAAAGACATCCTGGTTCATGTAACACTTAATGTTAATAAAATGGCAATATTCCCCAAATTGATCTACAGATTAAACACAATCTCTATCAAATCCCAGGTGGCATTTTTGTAGAAATTGACAAGCCAATGTTAAAATTCCTAAGGAAATGCAAGGGATCCAGATTAAATGACATAATCTTGAAAAAGAAGACAAAGTTGGTAGACTCACACTTCCCAATTTATTATTTCAATTTATTATTTCAAAACTTACTACAAAGCAACAGTAATGAAAAAAAGTGTACTACTGGTATAACAATAAACATATAGATCAATGTAATAGAATTGAAAGTCCAGAAATTAACCTTTGTATTCGAGGTCAATTGATTTTCAACAAGAGTGCCAAGGCACTTCAGTGCCACAAAACCAGCCTTTTCAACAACGGGTGCTAGGACAACAGGATGTCCACATGCAAAAGAATCACGTTTGATGTCTTTCTTACACTCCACACAAAAATTCACTCAAAATGGATTGCAGATCTGAATATAAGAGCTAGAACTATAATACTCTTGGAAGAAACCACAGGAGTAAGTTTCTCATGACCTTGAGTTGTAAAGTCTTCTTAGCTATGATACCAAAAACACAAGCAACAAAAGAAAAAATAATAATGGGAGGATAGTAGAAACCATGACCTCCTCCTTTAAGTCCTTTTTTAAAATGATTGTTCTTAATTGCTGTAGGCTTTGTTTTAATCTATATTAGACTGAATTAACTATTATAGCCTGGGGGGATGATCCCATTTGGGGTACATGGGGGTCCCATTTTGTCAAGCTTATTTGAAGTATCAAGGATTCATTTTATTTCAATTTATTATTTGCTGGGTTAGAGAATCCAAATCTACTATGGGATATGTTAAGGCAATGGGTGCAAAGACCATGGGGAATTTATTTTTATTTATTTATTTATTTATTTTTTTTATCCTCACCCGAGGACATTTTTCCATTTTTTTTTTTTTTGTACAGATAGAGTGGGAGGGAGAGAGAGAGAGAGGGAAACATCGATGTGAAGGGACACATCGAGTGGCTGCCACCCGCACGACCAACCAGGGCCCGGGACAAACTGCAACCGAGGTACGTGCCCTTAGCGGGAACCGAACCCGGGTCTCTCTGGACCGCAGGCGGACGCTCTAACCGCTGAGCCAAACCGGCCAGGGCGACCATGGGGAATTTAGACAAGGCAGTAAGTAGTTCTGTGAATAAGGTGAAGCATACCTGTATGTCCTGTTTTACACTGATAACTCCCTAAGAGTATGAAATACCTTTAAATATAGTGAACCACCCAGGTATAACTAATTTGAGCCCAGTATCAGTTGAGGCCATTAGGTTTTATAATGTTTGCAGCTCAGCGAGAGCAGAGTTAAGTTAGAACCTATGTTTTAAAGTCACAAAAGTCACTTGACACTTTTACTTTTTTACTTTTCTATTGTTAATTTTTAAATAAAATTTTTTATTTCTAATTAGGTAAAATTGTGGACCTCCATTTCAGTTCTCCCTGCCCCTCACTTTTTTTTATGATTGCTAAATATACTTTTGGAGTCCTTTCTACCATGCTAAGATGTATGTTTTGTTTTGTTTTGTTTTGTTTTGTTTTGTTTTGTTTTCCTCTAAAGAGTGCCAGTTCAGAATCATCAGGGTTAAGGACCTCCCCCATGACATTTGTTGTTTTATTAAATGTAGGACACTGACTTAGGTAGGGTTTCTGTTGACAAACTATATATCTCAATATGATAAAACATGGAACCTTTGTTGGTCAATTTGATAGTTTTCTGATAGGGTGAGGATGTCCTCTGGCCTTTCAGAAGGGTGGGGATAAAGCATTCAGGGCCATTTTTAAAAATAAGGGTCTGTGCTGTGTGGTAGGTGGGTGTGTTTTCCGTTTAACACTGAGGATCAGGTTGGGTGTCAGTGACAGAGGCATAGGCAGCAGCAGAAATATTTAACGCCCCCTAGGGTCTTAGCGAGTGATCTGTGTCTAGGATTGTAGACCTCAGTGCATCACAAGGTGACTATTCTTTATAGAAGCATCAGCCAGTGGGCCCATGCACTGCACAGGGTATCAATATTGGTTTTTCTCCTTTTTGTAGAACAGGGTCCATGCCTGGTTGAGAGACCCAATCAATGATCTCAGGGTATCAGTTGTTCCCCTGCTAGCATGAGTCACAGCTTGTACTGGAATTGAGATACTAAAGTACAAAGAGAGGTCCGGGCTGAGACACATGACCGAAGGCTATTTTAAGGAGCTCTCCAATCTCCACTCCTGTCCCTAAATGCCAGTATTGAACCTTTGACTTAAGTTGGTTAAATTCATAATGGAGGCTTGGTGGGACTCAGCCAGTGCAGCTCAAAGTGCACGCTCACCAGCAGGCTTCAGATCTGAGCACAGGGCAGCCGGCAGCAGAGCCCATGAACAAGCCAAATGCAAACAAAGACAGTTCCCCAGGTGAGGGGGTGCTGGTGGTCAACCTCTAGCCCACCCTGCTCACAGGGTCATTTGTCTTGTGGTTACTCAGCAGAGGGTGGAACCACCCACCCCCTCTCCAAATTGGATGCCATTGTCAAGACTAATGATACCACACATGTACCAAGAGGGTATGAAGATATTCGTCACTCACATTATGAGGCTTCCTGGAACAGCAGGGCAAGCATCCAAGCTGGCCCATTTGGCTTAGCGAAGAAGCGAATGCTTTGGTTTTTATTGTGGTTGACAGTGGTGCCAGGGAGAGGGTTTCTCCATGCGGGCCAAGGTTCGAACTTTTCCACCAGCGCCAAGGGAAGGAGTATCTGGAGTTTCCTACCAGCTTAGCCTGATGTGGGGCAAAATAGAAAGTGGAGGAATAGGGCCTACAAGCTGTCGTCAGTGGTCAAATATCAAAAATGGAGTTGGGCACTTTATTACACCATTATCAGTAATGTTGTGATAACCATTCTGGTGCTGGTATCTAGAAAGCTATTAGATAGGGCTATTGTTGAAGTACTCTGAGTATTGACTGCTCCAGCTCCTGCTCGAGAACCAGGAGAGTCCTGTAAAACTTCTTAAGTGGAAGTGTAACACATCCTTGTAACACAGTCTTCTAGAGTGATCATGCAGGTTTTGAGTATGAAGCGGCAGGAGCATAGGAAAATTGAGCTTTCCAATGCCTGGCATGGATATGTCTCAAACTACTGAACATGCGCCCTCCTGGCTTGGCGTATTCTATGCTGTGGTGTGCTACATCTGCTCCTGTTCTGTGTGGCCACCTGACTGTGACAGAATTTTATCCTGGGTTTTTAAATAAGGGACTTAATATAATCCTAAAGTTTTCTGTCAAAGGGTTTGTTCTTGGAACTCCATCGGCCACCTTCATTTAAGCCACAGTATCTCTGAATCCTTAAGCTGAAAATCTATAAGATAAAGTGGAAGATCAAATAGTGTATCTACCAACATTGTTTTGAAAACTTAATTAGTTAAATGTTATGATTTGGGGGCAAATTTTACCTTGAATTTTCATTAACGTAAGTGTTTAGATTTTTTTAAATAATAAATACATATTAATGTGGCAGATAAGACATCTTGAATACCATCCTCTTTAAGATATTTTATTTCTAGATAATTTTTGTCAATACATTTATTTCTGGGTCATCTAGGAATAGGAGCAATCACCAAAAAGGGAAAAAGTCAGGAAAAACATTGAGCTGAAGTCGGTGAGGGAAACACATTGCTCCGAGTGCAGACGCTGGAAGATGGCGAGCAAGCCTGCACCCGCCACAGCATGGGCAATGTGAGCCAACAGCTCCTTTATGAGGTCTGGGTCCTTCCCGTTCAATTCAGTGTTCTGAGGTCTGTAGAACAGATTATTTCTGGAAGAAAGCATCATCAGTTGAGGCTGTCAGGATTTTTACGGGTTGAGAAGAGGCAAATATATGATCACACAACCAGAAATTACTAATAAAAGAAACCTTACACAAGAGTAAGAGTTAGCAGAAGAAATAAGTTAAACTCTCAAGGGCATTAGATAGTGGAATTATAAAAATGTGAATATAAAACATATTTGTATGAGATGATTAAAGAAATAAAGATGGAACAAAATAGAAGAAGCAATAGGAGACCATAAAGAAAACTCAGTTGATTTGGAAACTATCTAAAAAAATCTTTCAGTATAAAAATATAATTATGTATGTTTTTTTTTAAGTCTAGGGTAAGATTAGCTAGGTTAGATCACTGAATAGAATTATTAGTAAATCAGTAACTAGATCTAAAAAAATGCACACATATTGCATCACAGAGACACCAGGACATGGAAAGTTTGTGAGAAGTTAGTGGCACAGAGGCTAGAATGAGGACCTTTCCGTCTGGCAAGTCAAAGTTCCAGAAAAAGAGTAGAGAAAATACTTGGATACAGGAGAGGCAATACTTGAAGCGATGATAGCCAAGACGTCTTTAAAATGATGGAAGGCACAAACATATAAGGCGTACAACAAACAGAATAAATTTTTAGAAACTCCACGTAAACAAAAGTATTAAAACTGCGGAGTACCAAAGACAAAGAGAGGGTTTTATAAGTAGCTAGAGAGAAAACAAGAGTCTCTACAAGAAATGACAGAAGATAAATTTCTCAGCATTAAAATGGAATCCAAGCCCAGCCAGTGTGGCTCAGTGGTTGAGCTTCGACCATGCATCAAGAGGTCTCCAGTTTGATTCCTGGTCAGGGCACATGCCCACGTTGTGGGCCCGATCCCCAGTAGGGGGCATGCAGGAGGCAGCCAATCAGTGTTCTCGCTCATCCATGTTTCTATCTCTCTGTCCCTCTCCCTTCCTCTCTCTAAAATCAATAAAGAAAAAAAAACATTTTAATGGGAGCCAAGAAGCAGTGTAATTATATTTTGAGAATAGTGATAAAAAATAAATACTAGCCTAGAAGTGTGTTAGAAATAAAACTATCTTTCAAAAATGAGTGCAACATAAAGAAATATTGATATGGCCAAAATGGAAAGAATTTACTACCCATATATTAAGTTAAAAGAACTTCTAAGGCATGTATCTGGGGAAAAATTGGAAGTAATCCTGGGAAAAAAATGTTTGAAATGATGTGAAGGATGCACGTTAAGTGTGAAAAATAGTGTATGTTTTAAAATTCATGAACTATCACAGCCTAATACTATATAAAGTGAGTATTTATATGATAGAAAAGAAGTAGAAAAATCTACATAATAGTCAAAGATTTAAAAACATTTTTTTTCCAACTTGTGATAGGGCATAACAGACAAAAATAGTAAAGATATAGAAAATTAATACAACTAAGCTGATTTTATGGACACATATAGAACTGTGCACATTCAGAGAATATACATTCTAATAAAGCATATAGAGAACATTTTCAAAACTGACCACACCATAAGCTATAAAAGCAAGTTTTAACAGATTTTAAAAACTAGATATCGACCACATGTTGTCTGACCACAATAGACGTTGTATTTAGAAATTAATCATAATGAGTTAACTAGTAAAATATCATATGTTTGTATTTTTAAAAATAGATATAATTCATGGCTCACAAAAATAATGGAGATTAAAAATTCCTAGAACTGATTGATCATGCAAATATGATATATATATATATATATATAAATATATATATATATACACACACACACACATATATATACACATATGTATATATGTGTGTATATATATATGAATTTATTTATAATGAAAACCTCTCATGGCATTTTTTGTTCTTAATGGTCAGAAGTTGAAACATTTCTTTTAAAATCAAAAGATTATTCAATGAAAAGTAAATTGTCCTTCTAACTCAGACTACCCTTCAGAGGCAACCGCCATTCCTATGAGTTTGAAGCTAGATGAGGGAGAGAAAATTTGTATGGGTTTCACTGGTTTTAAACTTATTTATTAATTTATTTTTGTTACAGATGTTTCTCCTTTTGCTCCCATTGACACCCTCCTCCCGACCCCCCACCCATTGTTGTTTATATCCATTGTTTTGCACTTCTTTAAAGTACCTGATACACAGTGACAGCTAACCTCCCCACAAAGCTGCAGCAATGCAAACTTTCACCAACAGAGTGTGATAGGGTTCATTGTACTGCCTGATCACAAACACTGAATATTGCCATTTTAAAAAATAATGAAACACCTATTTTTAAAAAATTTCTTTGATGCCTTGTATGGCTAAACATGCTTGGTAAGTTTATTAGCTATTTTTATTTTTTATGTTATAAACTATTGTACTTATTATTTACCCATTTCCCTATGGAGATGTTAATAATTTTTATTTTATTTATAAGAAATGTTTACTACCTTAAAAATAATAACCCTTTGTTATAGATGATAAAAAAATTTCCTTTGGTTTGTAATTTGGGCTGTACTTTTTTTTACAGTGTTTTTAACATGCAGAGGCTTATAACTTTTTACGTGGCCAGATCTGACAATATTTTTCTGTGTTATTTCTTCCTTTGACTTTATGCATAGCCCTAGAGATTAGAGATTCTCCAATCATTTTTTGTTGTTGTTATTGTATAGTCACTTTTCTTACATTTGATTATTTATGTGGTTAGGATTGTGAATTTATTTTGTCCCTTTAACATTTATTAAACAGCACTTCATTTCCTCACTGATATAAAATGCCAACTTTATCATCACCTAAATTCCTTTATATAATCTACTTTTTGTTTTCTATTTTGTACCATTAATCTCCCTTTCGGTTTTTCTTTTACATGTTCAAGGTTATTTACATATTGTAACATTATTATTTATGAGGTAATGATAATTCTCATCACTCCAATTCTTTTTATTTTCTCCATTTTATTGGATACTTTCTTTAAAAATTACAAGCATTATGCATGCTCTTGTATTTCAAAATGATCTCAAGTATTCTTTTTTAAAAATGTATTAACTAAGATGAAATGCAGAGTCACTTTCTGAAGTTAAAAACTATAAAGTTAACCAATCCTTTTAATATATTAGTTTTAATTTCATTTGACCCATAAACTTAGAGAGAGCTAAGGTAGGATTCTAAAGTAAAAACACACCTATTAGTTTGGAAAGGAGAAAGTAGAAAGGAAATAGTTACACGCCGACATAATCAAAGTTTTAAAAAATGTATCCAATGTTACTTATCAGAGATTATTTCTCCAAAACATCTCATCCACTGCAGCCAGGCACATCTTTCATTATTTCTGCTTCAGGCCATGCACATTTCAAATTCTTGCCTGAGGTATTTTTTCTCTTCTTTTCTGTGTATTGTAATCTGTTAAGGAACCTTTATTTAAAACCAAAGATAATTAGGTGCAAAATTGTTTAATATGCTTTATCTATTCTCTTAAACAATCAATAGGAAAATGTTTATGTCCAGTGAACTCCAAGCTGCTAGGGCATCAGAACTGTCACACGAAACAGATGCAAGTCGTCCAATAACATGTACTGAGAGCCTAAAAATGCTCTAAACTTTTACCCACTTAATTCCAGCTCTTGGTATCTATTCTGAGGGAAGAGTTCTCCATAGAGAGGAAAACTACACAACACAGAATTTACTGCAGTTTTATAAGAAATAGATAATAAAGCAAAGAGGAAGTAAATAATAGTATATTGACTCTATAGAATGTTGAGTGGTCATTAAAATGGTAATAATAAATACAAGGAAGCAACATAGAAAAGCTTAAAACTATGTTAAAATAGCCTACAAAACAGTAAGTTCACTAGGGCTATAACTATATATTCATATTAACAATACTGTATGGGAATACAGAAAATTTATAACAGGAAGTTAGAGCTGTACAAAATATGTCTTCTCTATCAAATGTTCTGTGAAGTTGTTTTACTGCTTTTATAATTAGAAAAGGTTCTAAAATGTTTAAACTCTGTGGAACAGATTGTAAATGCTATGAATATAGAAAGAAGTCTTCGCACTGGGGGAGCACTATTTGTTTTTTTTGTTGTTGTTGTTTTTTATGTGTTAACTTTGTTTCCCCAAAGAGATTGTAAGGTTCTTCCATGAGCACAGAGACAGTGATTTTACTTTTATTCTTCATGCCCCACAATAGCCTCAAGAAAGTAGAGCAGGATCAGTTGCCTTCATTATTTGCTCTTAATTGAAACTTCACAAAGTTCCTTTCCACTCCTCAAACTCAAGGCCAATAATAACATTGATAGACGCATTTGGTAAACAGCATATTTGTGGAGTCCTACCTCCAAAAACAACCTCTTATCCTAACCTTGCCTACAGACAGAGCTTACACTTATGCTCGGAATCAAAGTTAATCGAACATTTTAGTAAGGCTATATTTTGAATGTTCCTACTACAAATTCAGACTCATTTTATTTTAGGTATTATCCAATTAATTCACAAGCATAAGCTGTTCAAGCACCATCATTTTTAGGGTTTGCTTCTGGAAAGATCAGACAAAGAACATGGCCCTGGCCCTCTAACACTGAGGTCCTGGCATTTTAAAATGTCCCTAAGCGCCACAGGAAGTAAAAGTCAAGTGTGATAGAAGACTCCTAAGAGTTTGCAGCTACAGTCACTTTCTACTATCTCCTGGACAGAGATGTGATAGCTGGTTGATAAATATTTGTTGAATGGTTGAATGAATGAATCTGTGTGCTTAGGTTGAATTAATCAATCATTCTACAAATATTTATTGAGCTCTTGTGAGGTATAAAACCCATTGCACTTATAACTGGAAAACAAAAACAAAAACAGATGAAGTCGACAGATCCGTGTATGATGGGAGCTATATCCGATGACCCTTGAGGTTCCACCAGTGCATTTTTCTAAACTCTGGAGCATTCCTCTCCACAACTACAGGTCACAGCCACAGGCCAGACCAAACTCCTCAGGCTGCATTTCTCTGCTGCTTGATGACCCCCACCCATCTCCCCAGAGGGCCTAAAATGAGGTGTATGCTGCTATTAGTGCTGGTGACTCCTGGGCTGGGATGAGGAGGGCCCCAGCTGGAGGCTTTTGTAGAGGGCTCCCTTTCATCCTTGGTTGTAAGCAGCCTGAGCAGTTACATTATAAATGAGTAATTTACAGCCTCCTCCCCGAGTCCTCCTCTGTTGGCTCTTTCATGGACTGTGTTACCAAAGGTTACCAGCAGCCTGGTGCCTTTGATTTGTGTGGGCACTGCAGACCAGAGGAAAAAAGACTTGTCACCCTGAGCATCTGCACGTTGGTTTTCACAGGTCCTGCAAATGGGTACCTGCCAGCGATCTTACCCAGATGTCATCCTGACCATTGATTTTTTTTTTTTTTTTTTGCTGCTCACTATTGCAGTTATTAGCTACGGTGAAGCCAGGGTGCTTGGCTCTCCGATTTAATTATTCATGTTATGAAGAGAAATTTCCCTTGTGTGCTTTCTTCTCCTCCAGCCCCCACCTGAGCACGCGTGGACTCCTTCCTTCTCCCCCACAAGGGCCTGGCGTGTGGAGAGGACTCTCACTAGGGTGCTCGTTCCGTGTGTGCCTTTAATATGCATTTTGTGTTCTGCCAAAGGGTCAGGAGGGTACGTGGAGATGCCAGATGGCTTTCCTCTTCCCCCAGGAAACACGCCGAGGTTCAGCTGGGCACCCTCCCAGCTCGAGGCAGGGTGAGTGTCCGGTTCTGGTTCCAGGGCCACGTCCCGGAGAGGACAGCGGCCCCCGGGCCTCGCGCCGTTCCCCTGCCCTGGAGGTTTCTGCCCGAAACAGCGCTTACAAAGATATTAGAGAGGGGGTGGGAGGGGGGGGGGAGGCGACCCGTTTAATTTATGGCCTTTGCTCAGACACAAGTTTTGCTATTTTAATTCAACTGAAATAAGAAACCATAATCCACGGATGAAAAGACGCCGGAGAAAGTGCGTGGAAGCACCCGAGGGTGCCGGCCGCCGTCTCTGGTTTTTAATGCTCCTTCGCTGCGGCTGTTCCCAACTCCAACTTCTGAAAAGCCAAGCAGTTTACCCGGCCAGGCCCCGGGAACTTATTTGTATGCAGCACAAATTTCAGAATCTGTTCTCAGCCTGTGCCGAGTGAAAAATGGCCTGCGTTTTCTTGATAGCCCATGTGGTTGTAAAGAATAAATGGCTAATGAATTACAGATGAACATTGACGCAAATTAATCTTCCCGCTGTCCCTGGGTTATATGGCAGCCATTTAAAAGTTTAATCAATACACTAAAGTTGAAAACATGCAGGCGCTGCAGTTGTTTGGATGTAATAAACATCAGAGGGAACCGGGAGGTTTGCGCTCAGTCCATGTATCATAATGACAGCTATTTATGTTTAATGGACTAAATATTTTTTATTGGAAGGGAGCAAATGTCAGCTTAACTTTGTGAGCCCCGCATTCAACTTTCCTTTGAGGTTGGTGAAAGACGGCTGACGTGTCACTGGGAATGAAAGGGAAGGGGCGGGGGCGCGAGGAAGACAAAACGAGGAGAAGGAGTCGTTGGGAGACGCGAGGCCACGCTCACATTCTGCAGCAATTCATTAAGGAAAATGTGAACCCTGATATTGCTAATGTTGCTGTAAAATGGTTTACTAGGAACAACTTTAATGGTTATTAGGGAAAACAAGTGCCCGGATCTGCCAGATACCCCGTTCAGGGCGGGCTTTTTGTTTGAAAACTCTGTACCAGGTCATATTTGCGGGAGATTTATAATTAGTCTTTCTTCTTAATGTGAGAAGTGGGGAGAAACAGCGTGATGGCTCCTAGCCCTTGTATTCCATAGATCTTTCCTTTGGAATGGTGTCCATGACTTTAAATAACCATGTGTTCTCTTTTGGAATGCTTATATCTTAATTACTTTTCAAGTCGATACTTTGTAGCACTGCTGCGAGTCTGGTAGGACCTCGGAGGCTGGAAGAGAGAGGGCTTTGCCTGTAGCGGTGCCATCTCGCTGGACAGGAACAGGCTGGGATACAAGGAGAGAAATAGCCGTGTCTGAACAACAAATGTATGCATGGTTCAGCTTGGCATTTTCTTTTTTTACTTCCCAAATAAAACAGACAAAGTATGTTATCCTTGTGGAGCATAGGGTCTTGGAAAATTGCATACACTTTGTAAAAATAATTAGAAATGTTTTAGGCAATAGAGAGCATGTTTTAATGTCCCCTTGGCAACCAATTGACTAGAGTCCTCTTCAGTGTCTGAGGGTTCCTAAAAGTCCTCCCACTTTTTTTCTTTTAAATCCTCACCACCTGAGAATGTTCTTTCATCGATTTTTAGATAGAGTAGGAGGAAGGGAGAGAGAGAAACATCAATGTGAGAGAGACACATTGATTGGTTGCCTGCTGCATGATCCCAATTGGGGCCAGGGCTCGAACCTGCAACTGAGGTACATGCGCTTGACCAGGAACAAACCCACCACTCTTTGCTCCCAAGCCAATGCTCTAACCACTGAGAAACACCAGCCAGGGCCAGTCCTCCCATTTAATGGTAGAGCTTTGAAGAAAACAGTTCAATAGAGACCGAGGTGGGGTGGTTGGCAGGGTAAGGAAATGAAGACAATTAAATTATATGTAAGGCCCTGGCCAGTTTGGCTTAGTGCTTAGAGTGTCAGCCTGTAGACCAAAGGGTCCTGGTCAAGGGCATGTACCTCAGTTGCAGGTTCCATCTCTGGCCCCAGTGGAGGTTGTGTGGGAGGCAACCAGTTGATGTGTCTCTCTCACATCAATGTTTCCCTCTCTCTCTCTCCCCTCTATTCTATCTAAAAAATCAATGGAAAAATAAAAATATCCTCGGATGAGGATTAACTCTGTGTGTGTGTGTGTGTGTGTGCGTGTGTGTGTGTAAATAGCATCTTCTTATACATAATGACAAGAACTTGTGTTCTCATTGGGCCTAAGATTTGGAAGAAATCAGCATTCTGTGACTAATGGGTTCCTGGCCCTTTGTTGTCCTAGACAGAGTGGGAAGACATTTCTGTTCTGAAGCCCAAAGCATCCCTCACTGTTGACTGTGATGATCCCCACCTGCTGCTTCTCAGGCCTGCTCCCACCACAGTCTCTGAACCCTTCCTTATTCTCTTCCTCGTTCCTCTCACTGCAGCAGGAGATTGATTTATTTTGTCCATTTGTTTACTTTGTGTTCCTACCATGTAAACATACAGTCATGGTGAGGGGAGGTGGGCAGGAGGTGGGGAGGCAGGAAAATGATTTTCTTCTTTACTGCTAGAATCCCAGGGCCTGGCCAACAGTAGACTCTTATAATCCACAGTTAAATGAATTTCAAACTACTATTTCTCATTGCCTTTAATAGTCATAATTACAACTACTTTTTTGGATCACCTATGATGATTTCTAGGCACTGTGATAGTTGTTTTACAGATAATTCTATACACGATCTTAGTTGTAACCCTAGACAGTAAGAGTTATTATCCCCATTTTACAGAGGCAAAACTGAGGTCTATAGCATTTAAGTCATAGTCGCTCTTAGTATGTAGCCATTCCAGAATTTGAATCATGGCCTGTTTGTTTTCCTTTCAGCTATACAATCAATATTCCCTCATGTTCTAGTGCCTCATGTGGTCAATGACAATTAAAATCTTACTAAGTGACCTCAGCTTTTTATTCTAGTCCATAACCAGTCCGCTTTCCAATTGACTGCTATTCAAAAGAGGATTAGATGTTTACTTTCTCACCTAAATCTGACGTTGAGACCTACCTATGAAGAACATGGAGACATAGTCCTTGGCTGTTTGGTGATGGACACAGACCCCAGACATGTGTCTTCTGTGGTCTGGGGAGACACAAGAGCTCTGGCAAACAGTGGGGAGAGTGTAACATACCAACATGTGTTCAGCTGCAAGCAACAGAATTCTAAAAAATTGTGACCTAAACACAAAATGGAACTGCCATTTGACCCAGTGATCCCACTTCTAGGAATATATCCTAAGAATCCCTAAACACCAGTCAGAAAGAATTTATGTACCACTATGTTCATAGAAGTACTATTTATAATAGCTAAGATCTGGAAACAGTCCAAGTGTCCATCAATAGATGAGTGGATAAAAAAGCTGTGGTACATTTACACAATGGAGTACTATGCAGCTGTAAGAAAGAAAGATCTCTTACCCGTTGAGAGTATTATGGAAGGACCTAGAGAGTATTATGCTAGGAGAAATAAGCCAGGCAGAGGAAGACAAATATCACATAATCTCACTTATATGTGGAATCAAATAAACAACATAAACTTACAAACAAAATAGGACCACAGACATGGAAGCATGGAACAGACTGACAGATCTCAGAGGGCGGGGGAAGGGAGGACGGGAAGAGATTAATCAAAGACTTGTATGCATATGTGCAAAACCTGTGCACACAGACAGTAGACAGGTGCAGACCTGCGGTAAACTGGGAGATGGTTGGAAGGAGGCAAAGGGTGGGAAATTGGGGACATCTGTAATATTCCAACAATAAAATAATTTTTAAAAAACGGTGTGGAGGTAGGCAATTCAGAATGTTATAGTGACTGAAGGAGCACCCCAGTAAGCACCCAGGCTCTGTCTGTCTTTTTGTCCCACTGTTCTTAGCATGTGGATTTCATTTTCATGCTCTCGAAACGCCTGCTGCTCCACCTCGCATCCTTTCAGCAGCCTGGGCAGGATGAATAGGGAAGGCCTCATGTTTGCGAAGCATTCGCGCTGTGTGTGTGCGTGTGTGTGTGTGTGTGTGTGTGCGCGCGTGTGTGTGTGTGTGTGTGTGTGGACAGTTTTCTAAAGATGTCTGCCTAGTTCTCATTGTCCAGACCATGTCCCTGGGAGGCTGCACAGTCAAGTATTTTAGTGCGCCTGGTCCTGTGACAGAGGAAGGCAGGATAAAAGGGAGCCAGTCCATAGTGTCTGTTATGTACGAGAAATCATGTTGTTTTGTGTTCCTGCAAAAGGCTTGAAACTTTGCTAGATGCCACATGCGTAGCAGCTTATCTTTGCCACCTTGTTACAGAAGAACGTCTACTCCATCAAACTGAGCGGTGGGCACGCTGGGCATCGAGACTGCATCTGCCCGATTGCACTCACCCTCTTCCTCCTGCCCTGTGCCTGCCATTCTGATCCTCCACAGAGCGTGGTGGGGCCATCCCTACTTGCTCCAGCTCATGGTGAAAGTGCTGTCTCCTGAATCCACATCGGGTCCGTGTCTTCTACAGTAAGCAGGCACTGCCATATGCCACCTTCTATCCTGCTGTATCAGCCACGGGCATTTCTGGGGAGTGGCTGGGATGGTGGGCTCTGGAGTGTGTTTAGATTCTTACCCTGGCTCCGTCAGTCACTCCCAGGGGAAGTGCAGGCACACTGCACAGCGACTCTCCTTCAGTTTCCTTTCTATAAAATGCAAACAGTCCTGTCTACAGCATGAGTGTTTTTAGAGGATAAAGTGCTTAGAACAGTGCCTGGCCCTTAGTAAACATTGGTTGTTACTATCGCCATTTTGGTCCATGTTTGCTGTTTTATTTAGTCTGCATGACTTGACTGAACTTTGGGAGGGCAGAGCCATATTTTTCCCTTCTTGGTATTTTCCAAAATACTTCAGCCATGCCCATCAGAGACACTGGGTAAAAACCCGTTCTAGAGTC
Organism: Molossus molossus; assembly: GCF_014108415.1. Lineage (NCBI taxonomy): Eukaryota > Metazoa > Chordata > Mammalia > Chiroptera > Molossidae > Molossus > Molossus molossus. The sequence continues at coordinate 57,375,686 of NW_023425352.1, forward strand.
ACACTGCACGGGTTCGAGTCTGTGTTCCATTGAAGTAACATCTCTTTGTCTCCACCTCCAAATCCTAAAACGGGGAGACTGCTGCTGTTTGTGGCGATTGAATGAGACAATGCTCTTCAAGTTTTAGAATAGTGTGCAATAAATGGAAAAGGCTCAGTGTTAACTATAAATATGATCACCAGTGCTCAAACACTAAAACTCCATGGAATGTAGTCGAATCATTACCCACCCAAAGGCAGTTTCCTGAGGCCATCTCAGGTATGCTGTTACTAAGAATCACCACCACGTCTTTCTGGTGAAGCCATATTGAGTTTATTGATATATATCCTGTGACGCAAGCCATGTGGTAGATGTTGGACATGCAAAGCTACATAAAACACAGAAGGAAACACAAGTAATGATGGACATGAGCAATGCTCACCCTCAATCAGAATTAGACACTTGAAAAACACCCTGAGAATTAAGTTTTCCACTTATTGAGCTAGCTAAGATGATCAAATAACCACACTAGGTACTACTGAGTCGATTAGGTATATAGTGACATGTTTCTGAAAAGCATTTGACTATATGCATGATGCTAGAAAATATTTAGATCCTTTGACCTAATAATGCTACACTTAGGAATCTGTCCAAAGGAAGGAATCTGAAATGTATAAACAAAGCATCTTTATGCATTAAAATGTTCACTGTAGTAATGTTTGTAACATCAAAACACAGAAAACTATATCCAACTAGATAGGAATGCTAAGTGAATAGGGCCCATCCTCAGAATACAGTGTTATGTAGCATTCAAGTGACGTTTAAAATAATATTTAATCTGACAGGCAAATATTTATGCAATAAAAATGAAGAAAGATATATATGAACTCATATGGATAGAAAAAAGACTTTAAAGCAAAATATCAAAATGTTAACTGTAGTTAGCTCTGGATAGTGGAATTATATATGATTTTTATTTTTATTTTTTTGTACTTTATCTTTTTCTACTATGAGCACATAGATATAATAAGAAAACAATTTAATACAACCTCCCAAACAACAATATGGTCTTTATGAAAATAATTCCAAAATAAATAGTAATGATAGTAAGAAGGATTTGTATGAGTTAGGAATTATGTTCAGCTGCAACTAACAAACACCCCTTAATAGTAGTGGCTTTAATAAGACACTCTCATATAACATGAACTCCAGATGTAGGTAGTCCGTAGCTGGTATGACATCATCAGGAAGCCAGGCTTCTTTTATTTTTGGTCTACTTTCCACAGACTGGTTCCTATCATCGGGTTTGATGTATGGTCACAACAGTGTTGCTGTAGCACCAGCCCTTATTTCCATGTTCCAAGTAGCAGAAAGAATGAAAGGCCAAGATTGGAAGGTTGTTCCTCAAGAAAAGCCATTCATTTCTTTTTAGCAACAAGCCACTTTCCAACACTCCTTATTTGTGGCCGCTTTCAATGAGCATGTTCAATAGCATAGGATGTCTGTGTGTAAGATAAAAGGGGAATATGGATACTGGTAGCTGACCCTACTTTTTTATTTGAATTCCAACTCTGCCACTCAATAGAGGTTGATTTTAATAAAGTCTAGAGCATCAGTGGCACCAGGGAAGCCTCAGAAAGCTTTTCAATATTGTGCCACATGCAACCATGGTCGTCAGTTGCGCTTGGTACACCAGATGAATCCTACTGCCACCCAAGCCTCTGGTATTCCTTATAATTTTGCTCCCTTCCCTTTAAAAATGTCATAATGAAATTTTCACTGACTTTTAGGATTGTTGTGAAGATAATATGATTTTATTGTTGTGAAATTATTTTTAAAAGGCTAATTCAGCTATGTAAATGTAATTTTTTATAAAGAATAATATCCGATGAGGATTGAATGCTTACTACATGCTAGCCACTCCTGAGCTCTTTATATGCAAAATCTCATTTAATCTTAGGAATTAGACATATAAGAATCCCCACTCTCCCAGCCGGTGTGGCTCAGTGGTTGAGAGTTGACCCATGCACCAAGAGGTCACCTGTTCCACTCCTGGTCAGGGCACATGCCCAGGTTATGGGCCTGATCCCCAGTGTGGGGCGTGCAGGAGGCGGCCAATCGATGTTCTTGCTCATCAATGTTTCTCTCTCTCTCCCCCCCTCCTTTCTCCCTCTAAAATCAATAAAAAAAGTTATACCCACTCTACAGGTACAGATATTGAGACACTAAGAGATTTGAACCTAGGTTGTCGCCTGAGTCCATGGCATTGATTCTCAAACTTGAGTGTGCTTAAAGAATCACAATATACTTGTTGAAAATGCAGACATCTCACCCAGCCAGTGTGGCTCAATCGGTTGAGCGTTGTCCCCTGTACCAGAAGGTCACGGGTTCAATTCCTAGTCAGGGCACATGCTCTGGTTTCAGGCTCAATGACCAGTAGGAGGCGTGTAGGAGGCAGCCAATCAATGTTTGTCTCTCATGGATATTTCTATCTCTCCATCTCCCTTTCTCTCTCCGAAATCAATAAAAACCTATTTTAGAAACACAGACATCTAGGACTAGAAATCAGACTCTGCTTCAGTGGGCTGCAAACTACCAGCAATACATTCTCAGTTCTGCCAACTGTAAACTTTGGGTTGTGCAGCAGTGTGGCAGAGGGCAGTGTGTTCCTCGGAGACAGAGCTCCTCTGGCTTCACATTTGGCTCTGGCTTTTCTTTGATCTTCTCTGGCAGGGAGACCACATCCGTTTGAGCAGACATTTCTGGTGGCATGCCAAAGACTTGGGAAGATTTGTCATTTCACATGGAAAATGGGACCCTCACATCGGAGGCCATTCCTTATACAAGAGATTGGGGCTCCCCAGAGAAGAGAAGACTTGGGCCAGTAGATTTGACTCTGCCCATTGGATTTTCATGATTTTTCAAAGAGAAAGTTTTTAAGGCCCATTATAAGGGCTGATGGGCCAAAAGGAGGTGAGATGTTAATTTCCAGGAAGATTAAGAGTATCTACCACACACCTTTCTTTTGAGCTCAAGCTCACTCTTTGCAGAGGTACAATGAGGTGTCATTGGACAGCCTCCTAAAACAGGCCATTTAAAGTTCCCAGGTGCCTGATTTCCAGTTTGAATGCAGAAGAATGTAGGAGCAACTGAATTTTGGATCATTTTTTATTCTTTTTAAGGAGGCTTTTCTTCCATCAGGTCAAATTATATGTTGTGACAGATGTAAGGATTTTTGTGAACTGCGCTTGAACCGATTTGGTGAAGTTCTGAAGGACAACCCCCAAGGACTCAGTTTTGGTTTGATCCACTTTACAGACACTCTGTAACAGAAAGAAAGGGCAACAAAATAACACTAGGTTACCTCATAAGTTTGTTCAGAGGATCAAGTGATAAGATCATCCATATAAAATGCTCATCACAGCAGCTACACATAGGAAGCTCAATGAAGTTAGCTTTGGGTGCTGATGAAGAGGAAGGAAAAGAGGAGGATGAGAAATCTGCTCCGATGTTGCTCCATAAAATGACTTTCAGTTGAAAATTTGTGCCCACCAGGGACGCAGGTCACTGTTTAAAAAAAAAAGAAGACCTGGCCAGTTTGGCTCAGTGGTTGAAGAGTCAGCCCTTGGATCACAGAGTCTTGAGTTCAATTCCAGTCAAGGGCATGTACCTCATTTGTGGTTAGGTCCTGGGGGTCATGTGGGAGGCAACCAATGGATGTGTCACTCTCACATTGATGTTTCTCTCTCTTTCCCTCCTTTCCTCCCTCTCCCTCCCACACTGTCTGAAAATAAATGAAAAAATATACCTGGGTGAGGATTAAAAAAAAGAAAAAGATAAGGAGAGGCTTTGTATTTATAATGAGAAAATGGATTTTGAAACTTTATGAAATGAAATATAAAACTTTTTGATAAGGTCAAAGTCACAGCAACGCTGCTCAGTGCATCAGTCCCTAAAATAGTCTTTGCTGTAACAAAGGAGGACTGGATTCGGAGTCCAAAGAACCAATAGCTAACCATCGCTTTTTTCTGTAATAATTTTGTTCCTTTAAACATAATATCTGCTCTTTCTAAGTCTCACTTCCTTCATCTGTGGACTGTGGATAATTAAACTTACCTAGTGAAGATGGGGGTTACACGAGATGATGTAATTAAGATGCGCGGTGTAGTGTTTGCACATAGAAGAATCCAGCGAAGAATCCATGCTGAAGGGCTCTGGCCGCCAGGAGAGCTCTTCAGACTATGCCGTGCTTCGGGGACAAGTCGCCTCCATCTCCAGGTACATGCCTGGTGCAGAAGACAGTTTTATAAAAAGAACTGGCCGGTTTGGCTCAGCGGTTAGAGCGTCGGCCTGCAGTCCTGGGAGACCCGGGTTCGGTTCCCGCTAAGGGCACGTACCTCGGTTGCAGTTTGTCCCCGGCCCTGGTCGGTCGTGAGGGTGGCAGCCACTCGATGTGTTCCTTTCACGTCGATGTTTCTCTCTCTCTCTCTGTTCCTCTCTCTCCCTCCCACTCTACCTGAACAAAAAAATGGGAAAATGTCCTCAGGTGAGGATAAAAAAAAAAAAAAGAACACTCAGAACTAAGAACTTCTTTTGTATGCTCATGGCTAGATAGTCTAGAGGCTTATTATACCATATTCAGGGGCAAATATGCCTTTCCTCGTAATGTTTGAAAAACAATCCCCACCCCCACCTCATCACAATCACCCAATGTAGCTGCTCAACGTGCTCACATGCTTCCTGCCTCTGGGAATCTGCCTGGTGCTCTTCCACTGCTGACCTGGGCTACCGCGGCCGGGGCTCTACTTGCCTTGGATACCCGAGAGTGGGCTGCTGGGTATCATGCGGAGTAGTCCCTACAGCACATGGACATGGGTAATTCAAGGTGGAAGACGGGTATGTGAGTTGAATAGCAAGAGTGGGCAGGAAATCTCAACTTGTTCTTGATAGAGGGAAAACAATTTTTCATTTTCATTCTGATACTAGTTGTGGGATCTTTTTGTAGATGATGTTATCAGGTCAAAAAACTTGTTATTCCTAAATTGTTGGAAGTTTTTATCATGAACGGGTAAATGTTGAATGTTGTCCCTTGGTTTTGAGATAATTATATATTTTTTCAGTCTGTTAATATGATGAGTTGTTTTTATTTTCTAATATTGAACCAACCTTGAATTTCTAGGATAAACCTTACTTGGTCGTGATGTATTATACTTTTTATATATTGCTGGATTTGACCTATTAATATTTTATTATATTTTTACATACATGTACATGAGGAATATTATAAATTATTCTGTAATATTTTTCTTGTAATGTACTTATCTAATTTTGGTATGAGTATAATGCTAGACACATAAAATAAGTTGAAAAATGTTTCCATTTCTTTAATATTCTGGAAACATTTGTGTAGAATCTGTGTGATTTTTTGGTAACACTTTGGTTGAATTTACCATTCAAATCATTTAGGCCTGGAGTTATCTTTATGAGCCAATATTAAACTATGAATTCAGTTTCTTTAAAATATATGAGGATATATGACATTGTTCAAGTTATTCGTTTCTTTAGTGCCTAAGCTTTTCATAAAAAGATGAATTTCACCCCCATTAAGCCTATACTTTTAATAGTGTGACCGTTGGATAACTCTTGTGTTATACACAACTCGATTGCAAATTCTCCTCCTGACCTCAGCCTTCTGTTTACTGAACAAAGCCTGGCTCACCTGCTTCCTTGCCCTTCAGGCAGTCATTCATTCAGCAAACGTTAACCATATGCTAAATTCCAGGGCTGTGATAGGGATTACGATCCAAAGCTGAATAGGACAGTATCCCGGAGTTCAGCATCACTGCATTTAAGTGGGACTCATAGTGAAACGATCGGCTATGATGTAGTGGGATATGAGTAATAACTGTGCGGTGGAGAGTGCACAGGGAAACAGGAAAGGAGCCTCTGATTCTGTGTAGGTCTTTTAGGGTAAATCAGGAAGGCTTCTAAGAAGAAATGACATTTGAATTGTGCCTTGAAAGATAAGGAAAATTTTATCTGGCAGAAGAGAGTCTTGTCACATACAATGTCATGGGATATTTGGGTAAGAAGTAATTTCACATTTTCTGATAGTAGAAACATATACTTCAGGAATTGTTTTGATTAGGGGACCCAAAATCTGAATGCTAAATTAAAAAGTTAAATTGCTCTAGTTACCACAATTTATGTGTTTCTCAAATACACTTGACATGCCTAACATGCTATCACTGAAGAGTGGACTTGAATGAAGTTATTGCTTCATGGTGATTCTTGAGATTTTAGATCCTATTTCTATTTAAATTATTATTTTTATGGTTGTAATAATACATAAACATTTTATTAAAAGAAGATGTGGCCTTTGAAATAGATCTAATTCGAATGTTGACATTCCAGCAACAAAAGGAAAATAAAGCTTTGGTAGATCGATGTCTACATTAAGATAAGAGAAGGAAGGAATCCAAACACCTATAAAATGTGGTGTGGTCATTGTAGAATTTTTCCCAGTTATTTGATTGTGATGTTCACAGTTTTACCTTGAGTACATTGATCACGTCACGCCAACTTAAGCTGTTATATCCATATACAACTCCATTCATTGCCTTCTGAATAGATCATGAAAAACAATGTCTTTGTGTAAATTTGACAAGGAACACCTCTTCCTCTTCTAGGTTACTTTGCCATAAAGGACCCGAGGTCATATTAGTTATTGTGGTTGCTGTTGTTGTTGCCTTTACACAACTATGTTGGAACACTTCAATGTCATCCAGGAGCTTGCAAATTCATTGTTCTACTTCATAAATGGAGGCTCTTTGGAAGTTAGCATCCTTTATTTTTAATTTTCAGTTAAAGGCACCTACTGATTTCCATTTTTAAAATAGATGCTACCTACTTGATTTGCATATTACTCTTTGATACTGAAATATAGCTATAATGGCTCTGTGGAATTGTCAGTTATTTGAGTATTCATATATATTTAGGTCGAGTCTGAAAGGTTTGGAATTATTCTAACATTAATAAATGTGTTATAAAAATGTTTGCTCCAAGAGTGTGCCATACATGCATATGTTCATTTGGAGGAACAACTTATAACTTTAGGTTATAACATGAATTCTTAGTATATATTTATAGCTGACTGTATGCTGAGCACAGTGCTGGGCCCTAGGAAACAATACTAGACAAATACCATCCTGGAGCTGGGTATTCAGTGGGTGTTCATTCATTTACTAACCTATGAATCCACACCAAAATACTGGGTAAGGGCCAGGCACTGTGGTAGGTGCTGTGCTTTGCTAGACAGGTGAGAAGCATCAGTATAATATTGTCAGCTCATAATAAATATTTAACTGATTGTAAAATTATCTTTCTAGTCGCTTTAACATCTTACATTATTCCATAATGAGGAAGAATGTAGAAGGAAAAGCATTTTAGTCATATAGCAGAGATTGCTTTTTGCTCACTAAAAGCTACATTATCTTCTTTGGGGAATACAAAGCCAGGCTTAATTTCACATTCTCCCCTGCAGTTAGATATGATCAAATGAGTGTGTTTTACCCACAGAAAAAGGGGTGGAAGTGATGTGTGTCACTTCACAAACAAGGCTTTTAAGAAATATCTGTGCCTTCTTCCCTTTTTCCCCTTCCACGGGCCTGATACAGATAACAGGACTTGGTAGGAGAGGGCACACCCACAAGGGTCATATGTGGAGGAAACTTTCTGCGTTGGACTAAGCTTCTATTGTGTTAGGCCACTGAAATTGTGGGGCTTCTTTGTTACAGCAGCTTGCATAACCCTTGCTAATACAGTAGTAAAACAATTTTCAGATGGCTCATCGTTGTAAGAATTGTAACAAATCGTTAGAGCATATCCCTGGATATGCAGTCCTTTGACAATGATAATACATATTCAGTAGCCGAGGTTCCTCATAGGCACCATGCCACGGGGTGGGGATACATAGGCAAGGATTATTATTTCTATTTTAGACATGAAAATGAAGTTCACAGATGTCATATGACCTGCCAAAATTCACAAGCCTGGAATACAGAGAAATTTATATTAGAACCAACGCTGTTTCTTAGTTCTATCCTCTTAGCCTTTACCCCTTTACTATATTTATATCTAAAATTATTACTTATTTCCTTTAGAAATTTTGTCTACCTTTTTATTGCCTGTCATTCACCATTAGATTGTAGAGTCTATGAGCTGAGACCTTATCCACTACTATGTCCCCATCTATGAGAACATTGACTGGCACAGAGTAGGAATGCGGTCATTGGCTGTGCAGTGGAACAAGGCATGACTCAGTAACAAACTAAATAACTACCTTTACCTACAGGTACATTGTAAGGGAAGAAGGAAAGAAGGATGGGTTGTCCATGGATGTGTCATTGTGTGTGTATGTGCACGCATGCGTGTCAACAAAGAGGAAAGCACAGAGTCATAGGATTGGAGTGGGAGGAACTAATAATTATTTTGTTTTGAGCAACAAAGTGCTGTTTGTGGAAAACACATCGGTCTGAAGAGATCTCAGTCAGTGCCAGCTTGATATGCCGAATAGGGCATTAGAGGGAATCAAGAGGAGACGGAGAAAGTCAACATAGATTTGAAAATTATTCTTGGGTTATTAATCTACAGTTACAAGTACCATATGCCAAGATATCTTTTTTTTTTTTTTTTTTTTAATCCTCAGCCGAGGACATTTTTCCATTTTTTTTGTTCAGGTAGAGTGGGAGGGAGAGAGAGGAACAGAGAGAGAGAGAGAAACATCAATGTGAAAGGAACACATCGAGTGGTTGCCACCTGCACAACCGACCAGGTCCGGGGACAAACTGCAACCGAGGTACGCGCCCTTAGCGGGAACCAAACCCGGGTCTCTCAGGACCGCAGGCTGACGCTCTAACCGCTGAGCCAAACCGGCCAGGGCTGCCAAGATAAATAAGCCTTTTCTAGTACACTGCTGGTGGGAATGCAGACTGGTGCAGCCACTATGGAAAACACTATGGTGTTACCTCAAAAAATTAAAAATTGAATTGCCATTTGATCCAGTGATCCCACTTCTAGGAATATACCCTAAGAAGCCTGAAACACCAATCAGAAAGGATAATATGTACCCCTATGCTCATAGCAGCACTATTTACAATAGCTAAGATCTGGAAACAGCCCAAGTGTCCATCAGTAGACAAATGGATAACAAAGCTATGGTACATATACACAATGGAACACTATGCAGCTGTAAGAAAAAAGATCTCTTACCCTTTGAGACAACATGGAGGGACCTGGAAAGTATTATCCTTAGTGAAACAAGCCAAGCAGAGAAAGACAAATATCACATGATCTCACTTATTTGTGGAATATAATGAACATAACAGTCTGAGGAACAGGGTAGACCCAGAGACGTGGAAGTAGGGTGCAGACTGACAACCCTCAGAAGAGGGTGATGGGGGGAGGAAAGAGATAAACCACAGAACTTATGTGCATGTATGCATAACTGATGGACACGGACTACAAAGCCAGGTATGGGGTTGGGGGTATGGGGAGGAGGGTGTCAATGAAGGAAAAAGAGGAGAAACATCTGAAACAAATATAAATTAATAAAAAATTATATTAAAAATAAGCCTTTTCCTCCTAAGTTATTACTGTAAAAAATTTCAATATATACAGAAAATCAGAAGGACAGTGTATTGAATATATAGGTATATTCTTTACCCAATATCATTGTTACTATATTGCCACATTTACTCTATATATGTATGTCTATGAGTCTGGATATGTATACAGATTTTCATGAGACATTTAAATAGATGTCATCACAGTCCATTTCTAAATACTTCAAGATGCATTTCCCAAGAACCTTTTCTTACAAAGCAACAAAAATGCTAAGAAAATTAATAATTCAAAACCATTACCTAATATACAGTCCTTAGTTAAATTGCCTATAACTGTCTGTCTTTTTTTGATCCTCACCCAAGGACATGCTTTTTTTTTAATTGATTTGAGAGAGCAAGGGTGAGGTCAGGGAGAGAGAGAGAAACATCTATGAGAGAAAGAAACATTATTCGGCCACCTCTTGTGCGTGCCCTAACTGGGGGTGGAATCCCCAACCTGGGCATGTGTCCTGACCAGGAATTGAACTCGCCACCTTTTGGTGCATGGGGTGATGCTCCAACCAACTGAGCCATCCAGCCAGGGCATGTTGTCTTTTTGTTTTAATCTAGTATCCAGTCGAAGTTTGCGTTTGCTGGCTAAGTCTTTTAAGTATTTTTAAATATAGTCTAGTGGTTCTCAAGGGTGAGCCCGGACCAGCAGCATTAGGATCTCTAGGGAACTTGTCAGATGTGAAAATTCTGCAGCCCGGCCCCAGTGAGAAACTCTGGAGGCGGATCCTGTGTTCTAATCTGTGTTGCAACAGGCACTATAGTTGACTCTAATGTACACTTGACTTTCAACAACTTCTAAGTATTTACACATTTTTTCTATCTTACAATATAAGCAAGACAATTTGAGAATGATAACAGTAATAACATTAATAACAATAAGCCTACAAGTAATCTTCAAGATTTCTTTGCAGGCTTTTTTGGTACCCAATATATATCTCACTCAAATGTGTGGTTGAACTACTATGTTTCAAAAATACTTTATTAATCTTTGTCATTATGTTATCTCTTTTATATACAATTATGTTCATTTTTCCAGATTTATTTTGCTTTAGAGTTTGCTTTTTTCACCCTTTTTGATTCATTTTTTGAATGTGTGAATGGTATATGAATATAAAAAGAAATGTATTTAGAGAAGTCTCAGTCTCATCCTGCTCCCTCCACCCTATTTTCACCCAGCCTTTACATGTAAGTCATTCTTATTAGTCCATGGTTTATCCTTTCTATGATTCTTTTTGCAAAATATATGAAGATATGTACTTTTAAACCTTATTTTAGGGGTGGGAGCAGGAAGGAGGGGGGTCAATGTGGGAAAAGGGGGAATATCTGTAATACTTTCAACAATAAAAAGAAATATGTATATCTATATATCTATATCTGTACCTATATTTAAAAAGGAACTGACCCAGGGGGGAAAAGAAATCTGATTTTACTTCTTTCTTACACAAAGTATCTGAGTTTATGCTCTTTTTGCTCTTTGTATTTTCATTTGGCCATATATCCTGCACCTATATGTCTATCTCTCTCCAGCAGCGTATCCTGGAGCCAGTTCATATCAGGTGATCTTGGAAATTTTGAAAGGAGTAATTATTGTCTTTAAATATACATTCTGTTTTCCAATACAGAATTGTAATATTGTATTCAAACAAATATTATATTTTTGACAACACAACTAAAAAGAGAAATACATGTACAGAAAATGTCTTTTTTAATGCCTTCTTTCGTCTATCTGTATAACATGTTGTACACAGCATAATTATAGCAAAGTTCATTGCCATTATTTTTATCTGACATCTCCCTTTCTGGCCTGTTAGTTGCTCAAATGTAGAAAGAATCCCTCCCTTTCTTTCCCTCTTTACTCAGGGTATCACTGACTGTGCCTGGCACATAGCATTTCCTCATTTACCTGTTTTACCTGAAATTCCATCAGGGATTTATCCAGCTGGTCTATTTTTTAATATGTCTATTTTTTAAAATGAAATATTTTACCTGAAGTTTTAAATTTTATTTCATTATCAATGATTCACATCCGAATCTGAATTAGTTGATCCGAGAACTAGTTGCTGCTTATAAAAAGTATAAAAGGACAGGTGTCCGGAAGAGGACAGTTATACTTTGATTCTGGAATTGAAACCTCAAGAAAGGCAAGAGGGAATATGGGGTCATAGATATTCTGGGAGGGAAGAAAGCAAAGCAGGAGAAGGAGAACAGGGACAGTGCCCGGCCGGTGTGGCTCAGTGGGTTGAGCATCGCCCCCGTGGACTGAGAGGTCCTGGTTCAGTTCCTGGTCAGGGCACATGCCTGGGTTGTGGGCTCGATCCCCAGTAGGGGGTGTGCAGGAGGCAGCTGATTAATGTTTCTCTCTCACATGGATGTTTCTATCTCTCTTTCCCTTCCTCTCTCTCTCTAAAAATCAATAAAAACATTTTTAAAAGAAAAAGAAAAGAGGGACACAGAAAGGGAAAGGTCTAGATCACTGTGCACAGCGAGGAAATCTGTGTAGATGATAATAGGGGTTATGTTTATTGGAACAGAATTAGACCTCAGGGAGCATTTTCTTCAGACTAAGAAACCAAGGCCTGGAGAGACCAAACAAGTTGCTCGGGACAGTTTCTACAGACCAGGAGCTAGAACTTAATCTTTGGGCCCCATTATACTCCCCAGGGTTGCTTTTCTGAGAGGACACTTGAGAAACTGAGCAGGTACCCCACTGCCCTGAGGATGGGGAGAGGAACCTTCTCTCCTTTAGCGCTCTTTGCATCTGAGCTACTAGTCTCAGGCTCAACTGCACAACTCTGCCTCTCGTGACCTCCTGCAGGCAACTCAGCTGTGTTTGTGGAGGTGTATTGTTCAGCCTCAGAGCATTGTTTAAATTTAAAATCAATAAAAAAGTGAGCCAGCAAGAGGCACAGACTGATTAAGTGCTGTCTGTATGAAGAGGTCTATCCTCTGCCACATTTCTGTGGAAATCCTGAGAAAGATGAGGAAGAAGGAACGAAGTGAAAACAGATTAAAAATTATGTCAGGTACCAAAATTCAGTAAGGCAACTGTATCTTTGGCAGGTAACTGAGAACTGGGTGACTCTGAGTTCTGATTTCATATAATGCTGTCAACATATTCACCCCCCACACACCACATACACACATAACCCATTCAGACGGAAGATGCACACACAGACAAAAGGACACATGCAACATGTAAAGCACAATGCACAGCGAGGCACACAGAACACACATACAACAATGCACATATAAGCACCCACACGTAACACACATGCACACAAAACACATGAATTTGTTCTTGACTCTTACTATGAAGATGTAACACTTCCATCTGCCAACTTACCCTACATTTTTATTTTGATGAAAAACATAATAGTGGAGGGGAGAAAAATCTCTTCATCAGAAAATTCAGTGAAAAAAAAACACTCCCAAGACATTGTCACGTATTACTGGTTAGTTTTGGTGGTTAAGAGAATTATTTGAAAACAAAGAAGCCTTTCACAGAGCCTCTAAAATACAAAAGATTTAATAACATTTACATCTGTGTATCAGCCATGTCTGTAATGCAAGTCATGAATAACACATAAACCAGAGCACGAAAGAACAGAAGTGCTCACACATCATTTAAAATCCAACCCACCCCATCGTCAGAGGAATCAAATGCACAGCAGGAGCAGTTCCAGTTGATATACACACAATATAGTCATTGAAAATGAAAACAGATTAATTACGTTCCTTAAGGTTAGGAGAGAAATGGCAGGATTCACTAACCTGTTTAACTGCTCTGTTGAAATACTGCACCAAAAAGTATCTCGTGAGTTGCTTCCTTGTCTATTTCGAAGAAATCATGGAGTGAGCATTTGTGTGTATTTGCCTTGTTTTATTGCTCATTTAAATCTGCACTTGGGGCTCGGTCCTGACTCCTCGCTGTGCTGAAAATGGGGAAAGTTGGTTTAAGACGGATCCTTGTTAGAAGTGAGTAACTTACAAAAAAGGAATTTATTGTTGAGCAATGATATTTTAAAACAACAATACGGCACAATTCCAGGTGGTGTATGTGGTAATCCACAGTGCTAAGAAAATAGCTGTTTATTACCAAAACCCAGAGCAACATGTTTGATACAGAAACCCTGGGAAGTCCTTTCTTCTGATTTAGATAACTCTTTGAGGCCCAAATCTGCTTTTGCACGTCCTAGATTCTTTCCTCTGACTCTCGCGGATTTCTGGGGTTCTCCTGGGCTCTCCCTACCTCCTGGCGAGATCCTCACACTGTGCGTGGGAGCCTGCAGTGGCACTCTGGGGAAGGTCGAGGGGAGGATTTTCATGGACATTTACATCAGGTATTTGTTTCTACTTATCCTTTAAGGCAGTGTTTTTTTTTTTTACTTCTGGGAGTTAAGAGGATATTCAAATAATGTTCATCTTCCATCAACACTTTTTGTTTCCTGGCTTTTGCGTTTATTTGTTTAAGTTTTCCTGTTCTGGTCCTGTGTCCCGTTCTATCTCCAGGACTTCGGTTGGTGCCGGACTCTGAGTCCTGGACACTTTAAAATGAGCTCTGCAGCCCTGGTCGGTTCGGCTCAGCGGTTAGAGCGTCAGCCCATAGACCAGAGAGTCCCGGGTTCGGTTTCCGCTAAGGGCACGTACCTCGGTTGCAGTTTGTCCCTGACCCCAGTTGGGGTCGTGTGGGTGGCAGCCACTCAATGTGTCTCTCTCGCATCGATGTTTCTCTCTCTCTCTTCCTCCTTCTCTCCCTCCCACTCTATCTGAAGATACATGCAAAAATGTACTTGGGTGAGAATAAAAACTTTTTTTTTTTTAATAAAATAAAATGAGCTCTGTAAATGTCAGGGGACCCCTACCCCTTCTTCCATGTACCTGATTTCAGGGTGAAATTCCAAACTCTTCCCAGACCAGGCTAATGCAATAGGTTAATAGTCATCTCTCTTTTACATGCTATAAATACCCAGTTCCTCCGGACAGTGTTGCAGAGCAAGTTGAGTGTAATTGCTAAATAATGTAGTCATTCTCATTTTAAGTGAGTAATACTCCCGTTGTTCCCGCTGCTTCTACCTGCATGCGTGTGTGCGTGTGTGTTCATCTGTGGGTGTGCGTGCATGCGTGTGCGGGTGCACAGGCAGGCGTGAGTCGGCTTCCACTTGGGGGAAGCCGCAGCCACCTCAGGGGAGTTGGCACATGGACGCGTCTAGGTTTTAAATGTCGTGCGGCATCCCGAGCCTCTTAGGCGCTACAGATTATGTATAATAGATGACCTGCGTTTACAGGATGTGTGCTATACAGATGTAAATGTTATTATAGCTTTTATATTTTATGTTCTTGTTGAAAGATCATTTTGTCTTTGAATAATATCGCTGTTCAATGTTTTTGGAGAGGAGGGGGTTATCTTTAAAAGAGAATATGAAATGGATATTGCACATCATATATTTCTTAAAAGTAATTTGGAATTTTAGGGTCTGGGATTGGGGCTGACTGATACACTGCCACAATGAGATATAACCCCTGGAAAATAACAGCACCAGCACATGCCTGCATCTGTCCAACCTCATAATTCACTTTCACATTGGATTATGGATGTCTGCGTTCAGTGAGTCTATCTTCCCTTTAGGTATTATTTCAGCCCTTTGAGATAATAAGGAAAGTTTAATTGCGTTGTTAATTGATTTTTTGCACAACATTATTACCTTGATTGATTGCAGAGTTGATGAAAATGTTAGACACAGGCAGCGTGGAGCATCAGCCCGGCAAGGAGCGGGAGCCTTGTGGAGAATAGATAACCTTGATGTTAAGAGCTATATCCTTCAGATATGTCTTCCCTTGACATATTGATGGCCCTTGAAAAGGGAAAAGCTGATTGTATGCAGAATGCAATCATTAAACCCACTTCAGCTTGCTGTTGATTAATTTGTTTTTTCCTGAAGGATCTAGTTATAGGGAAGGCCTCACTTGTACCAGCAGCAGCCATTTTCTAGGCTCCAGACTGCGCTTAACCCTCCAGGGGAAGAGAAACAATGAGGCTGGCGTGGCTGAGTGGGGGAGATTATCTCAGGGTGTTCAGAGTGTGCACTTGATGCTCACAGACATCCTCACTGTTTCCTCCACCATAGCTTGTTTCTCCCCAAATACCAAGGCCAAGGCTCCTGTCATTGAGACCTGAGGTGGAATGAGATGGAACCTTCAGGATGCCAGGAGGGTTTACCAAACTGGCCTCCAGGGCTTTCCAGAGAAGACACGGCACTCAGGATTCGCAGTGTACATTAGGCAAAGCTTCGCATCAGCGTGCTCCCGTGATTGGAGACACTGGTTCGTGTATGTGTGTGTGTGTGTGTGTGTGTGGGGGGGTGACAAGAATGGATTTCTGCAGGCGGTTTACTATATTTTTAATCACTCCTCTCCCTGGCCCTATGTGATTCTTTCTAAGAAACATTTATTGATAGCTGTCATTGTTAGCACAGTCTAGAGCCAATCTCGCGGTACCGGAAATCAGGTATTTTGATCAGCTGCTTGACTGATTGATTAATTGATTGGACTTCTGCCCTGTTTCCCTTCCCAGAACTCACATCACATTGTCTATAGCCACCCAACCCTGGACAGACGAAGGGGCCAGCCTCGCGGGAAGGGAGCAGGCTTTGCCCAGAGGAAGGGGCGCTCCTGCCCGTGCAGCCATGCTCCCCTCCCTGCACTTACTCCTCCCGAAACGCTCCGGCTTCCTCTGCCCTCCTCTTCCCTTTGTGGCTGTCCCCAGTATTCGTTTAAACCAAATTTGATTGTATAGCATTGTTGGAGGGCTACCAAGAGTTATGTCATCTTCCTGGAGTCCTGGGCCCCCCAGCAGGGGTCCATGGGCTTCAGGGCAGATGCAAAACAGCTCATGAATCTCCAGAGCCACAGAATACCCTGTGGATGGAATTCACACTATGGTCCAGAGCAGTCTCCTCGGTCGCCTCACCTCCCCCTCCACTCGGAGTCTTTCTTCTGCTGAACTAACGACTGGCGCTCGGGGAGTCTAATATCCACAGAGCCTTGGCCCTCAATTACCTTAATGGCTTATAATGAGATTTTGGCCAAGTAGCAGGTAGCAGGTTATTACTTCCTGCTCAGCGTGGGCAATGTCTACGCTGTTAATTTGTGTTGCCGAATGTGGCTCAGAGCTGGGCATCAAACTGTCAGGGCCAGATGTATTCTATTAGGTGTGAGGCTCACATTGGCTCATGGGCGATTTTTTTTCCAATATGGAGGCATGTTACCTCACCACAGGGTGAATCCTGACAAATTCAAGCCAGCCAAATAAAAGGGGG
The DNA here is from genome assembly GCF_014108415.1 of Molossus molossus. NCBI lineage: Eukaryota > Metazoa > Chordata > Mammalia > Chiroptera > Molossidae > Molossus > Molossus molossus. Next base: position 57,392,655 of record NW_023425352.1, read on the forward strand.
TAATATTGCAAGCCATCAAAGTAGTATGTTCCAGAGACAGATAGCACCTGGTACCACCCACTGTCAGCAATGTCTCTCTGGCCCAGGCCATTCCACTGATAGGCAAAAAAGTACCCCCTCTTAACATTGCTGCAGAGACTCTGGTGCCTTCATTAAGTTTTAATAAGCCTGACCCTAATGAGGCCCTTGTAATATGCTCTTCTACTGTTCACTTTGTCTTTATTCTGGGCAAATAGTAGTAATAATAATAATAATATCATCCAAGAGGTTCATAGGAGTCTTATAAACTGCTTTCTGTTATTAATTCTTACTTAACCTACAGTTTCTTTCATTAGTACTAGCATATGTGTGTAACTTTTTTTTTCAATGCAAGCTAGAGGATGGGGAGTTGAAGATCAAGAAATAATGAACTATATATGGCATTTGGCAGCAAGATTTGCTAGTGCCCAAGAATTATGATGTGCTTTCTGCAACAAGAGACTTTGGGTTATTTTTTTATAATGCGAACTTCTTTCAGTTAGATCATGTATCAGTTGATTCCTTTTGTTTTCCTTTCAGAGAAAGCAATTTAGAGTGTCCTCGAATTAGGAAAGATTACAGTAATATCAGTACAGGAAAAGTTTGTTTGGATTCTTATGAAGGGCAGATGGGGGCTGGACTAATGTGCCCAAGAAGGGAGGGGTTTTTTTTCCGATCCTTGCAGGGTTTCAATTATGACAAACACACTAGTCATTGTCTCTGCTTGATTTTATTTGAGAGGATCTGTTTTCTGTAGCTTGAAAAATTAAAGAAGCAGCAGCAGCAACTTGTCTTGCCTTTCAGTGACTTTCTTGAGAAATTTTAGGCTGAAGAACCACACAGAATTGTGGACATTAACCCCCTTCTAATGGGAGTTTTCTAATAGGAGTAGATCTGAAACCCACAAGCAAATTTCTGCTTGAGAGCAAAGCCAGAATCCCATTCAAATTCTGCAGAGGACCCCCACTGCTCAGATTTGCTCATGATAGATGCTGTCATTTTCAGGGAGGCTGAAGACATTCTGGGAAACTTTTTTTCACTTTTTTTTTTTTTTTACCTTATACTTCATAAATTATAGTTTGCAGGTTCAGTTCCATTCTACTTATGCAAAAAACATTTCCTCTGTTACTATCATCACTTAAATTTAAACTTTCATGTTTTTGGTTTATATTAAAGAGAAGTAACCTTGTATTATCATGAATTTTTAAAAATTTTAGGTACTACTTGTTTTCAGACTTCTGTTAGGGAGATAGTAAAACCTCTTCTTAGTAAAATTTGATGCACTAGGACCCTCAGTCGACCAGAATTTTTTTCTCTGAATTTGAGTGGTCTTGATTTTACAAGAATAAAAGCTAATGTTAAGATTTCCATTTTTCTTAAGGAAAAAAATGGGACCTTTTAGGTTGTCCTAGAATAGTGTTTCTCAAAGTGTGGTTCCCCACCCAGCAGCATGCAAATTCTTGGCCCAGCTCGACCCACTGAACAAGAGATCACGGATGAGACTCAGCAGTCCATTCTAACAAGCCTTCCAGGTGGTTCTGCCGCAAGCAGCTTGGAGCACCACTGTCGTGGGACAACCGTGCAACTCCTCCACCTGTAAATGTCCAGGAGTACATAGTAAATGCAGGGGTTCAGAAGAGGTACCTCGCAATCTTCTCATTTAGTCCACAATTAAAAAAAAAAAAAAATGTAGTGAGTTCCTAAATGCCCTAGCTCATGAAGCATGGACGAAAAGCTGTTGTCTCCATCCTTCTGCAGCCCGTAGAGAAAGATCCTAAGGCTTTGAGAAATGGTCACTGAGCAGTCTTCCCATCCCCGCTAAACTTCCAACTACACCATCCTCATTATAGACACTCAAAGAAATACTCAGTTGTGGTCACTACAATGTACCTCGTAAGACAATGAAATTGACTTTGGTTTTACATATTGTTTCATGTGTGAAAGAAGACTCAAAAATGTTTCTAGTTAAACACAAAATGAGTTCATTTAATTGATCAACTGGAACCCAACCTTCCCCTAGTGGCCAATCACATGACTGTTATATAAAGGAGGAAAGTGTGTGAGCCATTTCCTGCTTGCTTCGCTGACCCTGGGCGGTCGCAGGTGAGTTAGACAGCCACACCTGGACTCAGCTCTGGCTTCCCCAAGTCTAGCAACTCCAATTTCGTTTACTCTGTCTCTGAGTAAATGCACTCATTTAATCTAGAAAATTCTCATTTAAAATGCCATTCCCTGGAATGTCAAGCTTCTATTGCTTTTTAAATAATAATGATATACTTGAAAAAATTTTAAGCCCATGAGTACCTCTTTTCTGCTAAAGCGAGGTGGTCATTTGTTATTCTAGGCATAAAAATAATCACTGGCACTGGCTCATGTGCCAAAGACCAATGATGGTGACCGAGTGATGATTGACTAGAAGCTGGAATTTATCTCGAGTGGCTTCTGCCTCTCTCTCCTGACTCATCTGGGCCAGGTACCCTTGAGGACAGGCAATGGCTGAGCAGGTTTGGGCAGGGAGGGCCTTAGAAGGAGGTAGCTGTGATTTGCGTGGATGGAGTACACACACCTTTTGTATGTTTTATTGATCTAGTTTTTAATTTGTTTTATTTTTATGTTTTTTGTTTGTTTTTTTTGATTACCAAATGATGGTTGGTAACTCCCAATGGGTGGCGTACTTCATTTTGATCTTCCACAGGAAAAATGATCTTTCTTTAAAAAAACGAAGGAATCTATTTTTATTTATTAGTTTGCATGCTTATTTAGATTTATGCAGGTGATATGCAAAACTTCTCAAACCCTGAGCCTAGAAGATTAATTAGAACAATTGATGGTAAAGAAAATCAGTCCCTGAAATTGAGGCCAGAGGAATCCAAAAGGTGGGGCGTCTGGTAGCCCCATTCCCAGAAAGCCTTCAGCACAGATTGAACAAACATGACATATTGATCATTACAGAACCTGTAATTGGTGACCAAAAGCACAGTGTGGCTTTAATGGCCCTCCCTGAATAGTTTCTTTCTTTTTTTTTTTTTAAAAGAAAGCTGCTGTTTTTCCTATATTCATGCTGCCCTCTAGTGGCAATGCTCCTGACTCAGATGGAAGGAGGAAAAGATGAAGGTGAAGATACTGGTGGGCATGGTGGAGGCATGGAGGGGTGAACTTTTTCCTTCGTTCTCTTCTCTCCTGTCTGAAAGATTTCTGAGTCCCTCAGTCAAAAACTAAGAAAGAAGCTACACCACTTGACTGCTGCCCATTTGACGGGTAGCCTGGGTTACGTGACCCCCATCAGTGAGCTGTACTGAAGGGACTCTAGGAATCTCACGTGATGCGCATCCCACCTGGGCACGCACTTCCGAATCAGCTCCTCTCTCATCCATTACACCCACATCGAACACAGAGACAAGGGAGTGGGGGCACACTCAGACCACATTGGCCTTGAAGTTTCTCCCTGCAGTTAGTAGGTAAGAGTCAGCCTACGCAGGCAGGTTGTGGTGTTCTCTGATGGTTTGTCTGCAAGTTGTGTCCCAGAATCCAGAAATAGCTGGACTAGAACAGAGAGCTGGGTGTGTGTCGCATCTGGCACTGTGACCTTGGGGAAGCTACTTTGAACCTCATTTTCCTCCTCTCTAAAATGAAGGACTTTCCCAAAGTGAAGATCTTAATTCTGTCCCAGTGAGAATTGTTCAGTATACGTAAAGAAATATTTTTAAAGAAAGTATTTTGTGTACAGAAAATTCCTATTCTGTGTACAGAAAAATTATAAAGCATCCTTCTAGGACTGTGTAAATAAATCAGTGTTTAGGAGGTCAGCGCACAAACTACTTCTGGCTTCATTTTAAAATGGCACAAAACATGTAACCTGAGAAGGAAAACTAAAATTGGGATTGGGAAGAAGATTTCACAGTGTTTTCTTTGGGGAGGGAGCATGTTGTTGGAGTGTGGAAATCTTTTCTATGGTGTCTGATCTCTGATACATATGTGGTTCCAGCTGGTTGAAATGCAGTGTGTGTGGAGGTAAGAGCCACTCATATGAAGGATGTTCCAAAGAGGGAGCAAGGGAGCCACCTCAGACCTGGGGTGCTTTCCCGCCAGCCTCTGCCTACCCACACTACCCACAATACAAAAAAAAAAAATTTTTTTTTTAGGACTTGACATCTGAAAAAAAACATGTTGACTGTTTTCTTTCCAGGGTCCACATAATGGAAACATCCGCTGCCAGACAATTCTGAATCTGTCAGCCGAATATTTCCTCAACGCACTGAGGACTTAGCATAGCCCGGTCAGGTCTGGGCAGGGCCACACATCTGCTACCTGAATGTGGGGGCCGGGGGCTCAAGGAGGACCAGTGGAGCTGGTTACTAAGGACCCACTCAAAGGCACAATTATATGTTGGCCTTGGACCAGCTTTTACATTTCCCACTAGCAGATTATTGAGGGAAAAACTTGCCCTGCGTGTTTCTCCTCTCCTCCCTTTTCCACCTCCTTCCCTTCTTCGAAAATGACAAGCCTCATTTCAGCTGCCTTGAGAGCCAGAGTGTATTTTCCACAGGCTCTGGCTTGTCACACGTCAACTTGTCTGCCCACTCATGTGACCGTTTGTGCTGGCGGGCTGGCTTCTCCGCCATGCGTTCCTATCACCTTCAGCGCAGATTTTGCCAAGATCCTTTCCCTGCTGACTGGCTTCCTTCTCCAGCTTTTCCTTCTTGCAAACATGCTGGTGAGACTTGACAAAGCCCAGTGTTTGTCTAAGCGGCCTTCAGAATGGGTTCTGTCTCAGTGGGAAGTTTAACCTCCCAACAGGCCTGGCTGGAGGGGACTGAGCCCTGGGGACAAACGCCCGCATCTCAAAGGGCTCTGCTGCCTGGCATTTGTGCCATCTTTTAAGATAAGGATGCTTGCTGAGCCCTGCTTCAGTGGCCTTACTGCATGGTCTCACTGGTGCTAGGTAGAAAGCATGTCACAACCCATGAGTCCAGAGTATTTGCCTTTGTCCTACATGCATACTCCTGTGCTAAGAAATGAATACAAGCTATCATTGACTTTAATTTATAATAAACACTGTTGGTAAACATAATCCACCTGAAATAAAACTGAGAGCAACTAAATTTGCATATAATGGAATTTATTATGGATGAAAAACTGACTACAATTTGTATTTTGTTGGTATATTGAAAACTGCACAAATTCATGGGGAGGAAATCACCTTGGTAGAAATAATAAAAACAAAGTAAAATTGAAATAAGTTAAAATAACACACAATAAAAGGTGTTGACTAAATTTTAACAGAGGACACAGTCTTTCCGTCAAAATTTAGATCTGCAGAATTTTACTCCAGGAACTGTGGCTATAAAATACAGCAAAGAGGACAATCGGTGAAACTTGATACCTGACAAATGCTGATTGTGGAGTTAACCGTAATGTAAAAATTATATGGAAAAGACTTGAGTCTATTAAAAATAAATTCAATAAATTAAAAAATGATAGAATATAGTTTGATTGAATTTAAAAATTAAGGAATTACAAAGACACAGGCAACAGTATGGTGAGTGCCAGAGGGAAAGGGGGTGGGAGAGGGAGAAGAGGGAATAGGGGGATAGGAAAAGTAAATTTAAAAAATTAAGGAATTAAACTGACTAAAATGGGGCTTGCTCTGAATAATTACTGCTTTCTGAAAGGAAAATTACCAGGATACTTTACATGTTTATATTCATAAGCCTCAAGCCAAAGCATTCATGGGGTCAAAATGGCAGAATTCAAGTGTCCACCACTGCAAAATACCAGGGTCAGCATGGCAGGGCCAAAATAGGCCTCGTGGAGTTGTTTTGTACAATAGAGGAGAAGAGTTCAAAAGTGTTTACTCCTTTAAGAGAAACCCTCCCCCACACACACACCCCCTGGCAGCACTGCTTGAGGTGATCACTGCAGGACTTAGCAAGGACAGTGGAGAAGACCTTTTGAGGTTAGCAAGCATTGTGCGACCATGACATCCCAGGCTAACCCAAGATGCCGGTTATCAACTGAGACACTTGCCTGAAATCCCTCTCGGCTAGTTCGGGAAGAAAATGTCACTTTCTTCTTTGCCTTCTCTACCCTCCCTGGGGTCGAGTGGAGAGCCCGTCCCCCTTTTATGCCCAGCCTGACCATCTCAGATGGGCCTGGCATGGAGGATGGACTTGGTTCTCCTTGCACAAAAACTGCTCCTAAGCAACCCCTTCCTTTAAGACCTTTAAAAATCTCCCTCCTTTTTGTTTCGCCTTCATATTTAAGTATCTTACACTGAAGGAGGATGTTGTGCACTGGGCGCCGGTAATTCTGCAGGCTCTGCTAAATCCTGTGTGATAGCCACTGCGAGCTGATAGCTCACCACGCAGGCTGACTGGGGTGCTGCTCCAGCTGCCGCTCGGGATCGTAAAACATGGGTGTTCATTCCCACCCAGGCTCCGTTTACACACAGCCTGCACACAGCCCCGCGAGGTGCGCGCTTTCTGGGGAAGGCCCTGGGGAGGGTCCGGGGCTCACAGCCCTGACGGCTGGATGGGAACGTCTGCGCATCTGCTCTGCAGCCAGACAGAATGACTGCTTTGTTTCCACGGGAGGAAAGTGTTCAGCATACAAACAGCACCTACGTCTAGGACCTGGAGCTGTTGCCTTCTGTCACTTTGCCCCATTCTTTATTAAGGCACCTGTTTCATGTGTGTGTGTAAACATTTCGAATACCTGTAGTCTTACCAGAGCCTAGGGTATGAGTGTTCAACAACTGGAATCATAACGTTGTGGATTTTGTTGAAACAATATAATTTTGATGGTATTAATTTATCTATTCGACAAATATTTACTGAGCACGTTCTGTGTACTAAGTACTGTTTCAGGCCCTAGGTATTAGAATGGGCCTGGCATGCATTGTAGAGCTGACAGGCAAATGGGTATGTATAGAGTCACATGGAAAAATAGTTCTAGAACCTTCTGCAGTGACCAGAAAGACTTTCTGGATACTCCTTCCCTCTGTGCCACTGGGCCCAGCCACCCCTTCCCAACATGCTCATCACGTTTTCCAGAGGCCAGGAAGAGTCTAGCTCCTTCCTTCACTCACACATATAGGAGATGGGCATTCTGTGAGCATCCCTACGGCCTGTTTCGTAGCGGTTATTAATCATAATCCTTCAGTCACACATCCACTCGTCATTACACAGCTACACTTACAAACATCTGTGATAACTGCATTTAAAATGATGAGCAGCAAAACTAATGTTAATAATGAGAATAAAATTGATACTTCATTTTACAAATACAGATTTATGGTCCAACATATATTGCATCGTCTAATAAGTGTGTATATATTAGTATGAGCAAAGGCTATTTTTTTTTTACAACTAAAATGCAAAAGGTAAACCACTTATTCTGGCATTTAGTTCTGCTGAATTTGGAGTTATGAGATTTGAGTCAAAACTAGTGGGACTTAGGCTAGTCAGTGGTGAGCACTTCCCAGATCTGAGTCTGAAATACGGGATGCAGGAGTTAGTGGAAATTCTTTTGTTGAGGATTCTGAGATACAGCAAAGCTCCCTGTCTATATGTTATGGGACGATGGGCTGGATGTGTTTCAAGAGCTGACTTCGTCCAAATCAAATTTTTGATGAACTAACCATTGGATTTGTCTCCTACATCAGGCAGTATTGGACCTGACATCCTCATCTTCATAAGGGAAACACTGGAAAACATTAATTCATCTATTTCAAAACTAAAATGAACCTCAGAGATTATCTGGCCCTTTGCCCTCGTTTTACAAATGGGAAAACCAGCCCAGTGAGGAAAAGGGAGATGTACACTGTCACAGGGCTGGATTCAACCGCAGCGCGTCTGCCCCTCCCCCTTACCACCAGATGGCAAGATGGCACTGAGTGTGAGAGGCGGCCGGGAGGTCAGGCAGCCCCGGGGTCTCTGCTGGGCCCTGCACGCCTGTGCCAGGACTTCTTCCCAGGCACTCAGAGGTCCCCGCAAAGTTTCCACAACCATTCCTGCCTTCACAGCCTTGCAGCTAAGGAGAAGGGGGATTCCCACCCTCTCCGGCAGCTCCAAGGTCATAACTTAACCTGCATAATTAGAACATTCATTCCAGAGGAGGGGGGGAAACATTGAAAAGATAAAGGACCTCTTTAAAACAGATTCTTCCCCAAACAGTTTTTTCCCCATAATTACAGTTTTAAGAACTTATGGTGATGGCAGAGCTGGCTCCTTAAGAAAAATTAGGAGTCTCATTTGGCAGGAGAGGATTTCCCAGGGGATAACACACTGTCATTTTTTTAGCCCTCCTCCCCCCAAAAAACCTCGCACAGACAGCTACAGGTCGGCCTGATGCATGGCAAGTTTGCGTCACTTATGGTGGCCAATTAATTTCTCCCCAGAGAATTAAAAACACTTCGTATGCCATTAAACACTGTTCCCCCCCAGCCCCGAGACGTGGGGTTCCAGGAGGTACAGACAAGTGAGTGCAGATGGACATGGAGACACCGCCTACTGAGCCCGCCAGCGGCTTCCCGAAGCCCAGCCCAGAGCCTCCCCGGCTGAGGGGCTTTGCCAGCAAACTGTTCCCTCTGTAATTTTCACAGTTTAAGGCAGTTGGCATGACAGGGGACGGAGGGCCCTGGGGGAGCCGGGAGACACACACATGCCACCACCTCCTTAATTTATGAGCAGATCCTGTTATGTTCCAAATAAACTTCGTGATAAATAAAGTGCTGTGGCCACAGATGGGACTGTGGTTTTATTTTCCTCCTTGTTAATTTCATTTATTTATTTATTTACTAATTTACTGGTTTATTTATTTATTTATTGAACACAAAAGTTCCATTCGGGGTAATCGCTTCCCAACTGTGAGCTCCGCCCGGTAAGGAGTCACAGAGGACACTTGCTTAATTTACGTAATTGTAGGCGGTTCAAGTTTTAAAATTTCAGCCTGATTTTCATTGTCACTAGCCGAACACCTTTCTCCCCAGAGCAGCTCCAGCAGCTGGATTTCATCTCCAGCTGCCGGACCATCCCTGTGCCGTCCTGGAGCCCCCCCACACTGAGCACCTTCCCTTTAAGGATTTTATTCAAGGTGAGGGCTCCTCACACATTGACACTCTAATCACCTTCCGCAGCCAAGACGTCGGGGGATGAGCAGGCCCCTCCTGCAAAGTCCAAATTTAGATGGACTGGGGTCATCCGCAGGCCCCTTGACCCCCGCGCTCTGACAGAACAGGGCTGCGGGGACCTTACGACCACAGAGTTCTGCAGTGACTTCTGGGGAGAGATCTTTCACGGAGAAGACCCCATGATAGGGAGTGATGTCAGCTTTTGTTAGAGCCGCAGACAGCGGTAGAATATCCTTGGCATAATATGGCACTGGTATCTCTGTCAGCATCTCTGTTCTCTGTCACCACACACAATCCGCGGCCTGTCTGGAGCCCTGACAGTGTCTGTTCACATCAGGGTATCGCCAGCACAGAGACCAGCTCTGCTCCGCACCACACAGCCCCTTTGTTTGAAGTCTGCCCTTTTGTCATTAGAGCACTTGATGTCTATTTAAATCTGACAGTGAGTGTGGTATCTGTTTTCCCATCAAGAGATCATTGACAATATTAATACCTCATGTCCTTGCCTCGTTTTCCAGGCTCTGACACCTCACTGCAGCCCCCTGCATCCATCAAACAGCCCTCTGTCACCAGGGTGCCTATAAACATTCTTGCTTCCAGGCCCAAAGGAAGAGGCAGGCCCTACAAAGGACCTTTATCAATGCCAAGACCTGGGGAACGTGGCCGGAACTCTTCGCCTTCCTCACACAAGGGCCTGTTTTCCAGGAGTAGACGGCCTATTTCTAGGATGGCACTGGAGGGCATCTAGGTTGGGGTCTGGAGTTGAGATGTACCATGGAGAGAGGATAGAGGAAAGAAATTCAATCCTGCAGCTCTGGAAAGTTTGCAGGAGAGAAAGAACATGGTGTGTGTGTCTGCTCACGAGAGAGACCGTGCTCCTTATGGCATCTGACAGGCCTATCCATTTCTTTTTATAAAAATGCATGCTGTCCTGGTGCTGTAGGGAGAAATTAACATCTCTCAGCCTCGTTCTTCCACATTCTTCATAGATGTATTTGAATCGGTTATGTTTAAGGAAGCCCTTGTGGATTTTCAGAAACATCTGAGACACTCCTGCTCTGGCCTGCAGGGGGTGCTCTTCCCAGAGCAGATTCTAACCAGCCAAGGGCGCTGGTGACAATGTTGGTCCAACCCCAGGTGCTGCTACACAATTCAGCCCAATAAAAAGAACAGCTCAGTGCCAACAGCTAAAAGAATCATTTAGGCCCAAGAAAGTATTCAGGGAGGTTTCATCCAAGCCCAGTGTTTCCAGGCTCCAGACTCAAACTCAAAAACAGAAATTGGGGGTGGGGGAGGCAAGGAGACAGTGTGGCCCACAGCAAACTCGCTCAGGGCAGCGTGGCGGCAAACAGGAGTGACGAGAGCCGCTCGGGGGCCATGGAGCATACATCTTCTCCCGGTTGCCAACACCCAGGTTCTGTGACCCCGGCAATTCCCGACTTTGTCCCAAGCTACTCAAACCCAGGAGTATCTGCCCTGTCTTTTAAGAGTTTCTAAGAGCCACTTTTAATCCTTATTTGAGAATAAAGTTTCAGCCCTGGCCGGTTTGGCTCAGCGGTTAGAGCATCGGCCTGCGGTCCTGAGAGACCCGGGTTCGGTTCCCGCTAAGGGCACGTACCTCGGTTGCAGATTGTCCTCGGCCCTGGTCGGTCGTGCGGGTGGCAGCCACTCGATGTGTCCCTTTCACATCGATGTTTCTCTCTCTCTCTGTGTTCCTCTCTCTCCCTCCCACTCTACCTGAACAAAAAATGGAAAAATATCCTCGGGTGAGGATAAAAAAAAAAAAAAAAAAAGAATAAAGTTTCAAGTTCTGCAGTGGAGATATATCACTTATACATTCGCAAGAATATTCACTACTTAGAACTTCTGATGTAGAGAACCTGGGTAATTTCAAGTGCTAAGTTATCCCGAATGAACAATAGATGGTGACTGTTGGTTTTCTGCTATCAAACAGATGGACAAAATTCATGCATGTACATAGCTATTTTTATAGGCCAATTTGTGGCTAGTGAATGAGTGTTGTGGACATTTTGTTTCCTAGTTATACACACATCGGAGACTCAGGTGCTATGAGCAATAAGACAACTCTGTGACGCTGAATTTTAAGTTTCTCTAAAATGAAGGAAAAAAACAAGGTGGCAAAAAGCAAATTGTAATTATAAATATTTTCCTGGAAAAACTTATTTTTCATTAATAATCTTACAAAGCTGTTATAAAAACTCTGGCAGGTGGTTTCTTATGGATAGTTAGAATAAATCCTGAGCTGAATAAAAGGGTTAGAATACCCTATTCTAGGGGTATTTTTCATACTTCGGTCCTCCTGCAATTTCCTCAAGTGGAAGGAAAGCTGTATATGGAGCCAAATGATTATTGAAAATGAAAATGAGTACCAAATGCCTTCCAACCTGAGAGTACAGTTTGGGACGCCTGCAGGAAGGAGCCATTTCGTGTCGGAGGCCATCGCTACTTTGCACGTGGCATTCTGTCACACCACCACTCTCCCGGAACCACTGCGATGCGCCGGCTGCCTCCTGGGGATCGGGAGGTCCTTCCTGGACGTCGACAGCATTGATTCATGAGAGAGGCCTTAAAAATAGTCACATTCTGGGAAGATGGTTCCACATCTTTTGCTTGAGCTGGGTCCATCTTTAAACAATTAATTTCCCATTTTTAGAAACTGTTAAGGGAACACGGAGAGAGGAGAGGGTGATGCTTTATTTTGAGGAGTAGTTGGCCACACTAGAGAAGTCTCTCAAGTGTGGAAGAGACATCCCGGGGGACCGTGTTACTCCTGGAAACCTGAGCTCTGCTGACGTTATGTGACTGTCACCTCTGAGGACAAGCAGGGGGGCCCTTCCCCGGGCTCATCCTTGGGCTGGTGCCCTCGGGATCGATGGCGGGGCTGTGCTTCTGCGTTGCAGCCCGATCGGGATCTGGCTGGAACTGCAGTTTGTGATGACGTGTTTCCTTCGTTTTCAGGTGTCCTGGGGAAGTGTCGCTATCTTTACTACGGAAAAAACTCGGAGGGCAACAGGTTTATTCGCGATGACCAGCTCTGAAGGCAAGTTCTGTATGTTTTGGCCCATGTCACGAGATTTTAAGAAAAGGGGAAAGCAAACATAAAGAAAAGGCTGAAGGAAAAAAACAATGGCCCACACTGCATCTCTGTGAGAAGGCTGTGGCTTCGGCTTTTGGTACCTTCTGCTGGCTTTGCCAGGCCTGTCAACGTCATCTTTCTGCCTTAGCCTGAGTGGTCACATAGAGATTGACATGATTGCCCTTAAGCAGGTCTCATCCACCAGGGTGACAGACAGCAGCGGCAAGGCACCAGGGCTGACAGGATGAACACCATGATAGATTGCCTGGCCCTCTGCTGCTCACAAGGGAGCAGAGGTCACACCTGGGGCCTCCCTGCGCATGCTCAGTGGCTGTAATCAAGTCAGAAAGACTGTCTTCAGCTTGCCTATTGAGTAGAGATCCCTTCGATACCATTGTGCTATGGGTTTATTCTTAGTGAAATAGTCACAATTTTGAGGAAGCCTACACTCTTTTAGTCCTCTTAAATCTTGATCTCTTATATTCTGCATGCCCCTCCCCCAGTCTTTAGTATCTTTATTGCAGGCAATACATTTTGGTTTGCAATTTCTCAGAGAGTAGAAGGCATACGTTCTCAGCCAGGCCCTTCATTTATGGCCAGTGTCATGTTGTCACAATTTCTGAATGGGAGTAACTAGCTTTCCCTAAACCTCTGACTACAAAAGCGTGGACTTGGCCTTGTTTGGTTTTTTCTAAATCCAATTTCTGCCCGGAATGCTAGGCAGTGTCAGGCATCTTTTCCAGCCCCAGGTTCTGAGTATGCCAGGGACCTTTTATATTTTCTTAACTTATTCATTCATTCATTCATTCACTTATTCATTCACTCACTCATTTCTAACCACACACACTTCCTGCTATGTCTATGGCCATGTTCATGTTTGGAGTTAGCTTTCTCCTTTGGGTGCTTTTTATTTATTATATATATTTATTTATTTTATTTAAAATGTGTTTTTATTGATTTTGAGAGAGAGAGGAGAGGGGAGAGAGAGAAACACTGACGGACTGGCTGCCTCCAGCATGCCCCCTACTGGGGATCCAGCCTGCAACCCCCACTTATGCCCTGACCAGGAATCAAACCAGCAACCTTTGGTGCATGAGATGACACTTGCTCAACCAGTTGAGCCACGGACTTTGGGTGCTATTTAATGGTAATGAGGTCATGCCCTGGCCAGTTTGGCTCAGAAGTTACACAGTGGTTCTCAACCTTCCTAATGCTGTGACCCTTTAATGTAGTTCCTCATGTTGTGGTGACCCCCAACCATAAAATTATTTTTGTTGCTACTTCCAAACTGTAATTTTGCTACTGTTATGTCTTAGGCGACCCCTGTAAAAGGGTGGTTTGACTTCCAAAGGGGTCGTGACCCACACGTAGAGAACCGCTGAGGGTCAGCCTGCAGGTCAAAGAATTGCAGGTTTGATTCTGGTCAAGGACATGTATCTTGGTTGTGGTTGGATCCCTGGCCCTGGCTGGGATCATGTGGGGGGCAACCAATCGATGTGTCTCTCTCACATCGATGTTTCTCTCCCTCCCTCCCTCCCTCTCACTCTGTGTGAAAGTCAATGGAAAAATATCCTCTGGTGAGGATTAAAAAAAATAAAAATAAATATAAAATAAAGAGAGTAAGGTGATAAAAGATGGAGTGGTGGGTCAGAAGATAAGAAAGAAGGGAAGACTATAGAAAACATCTACCAGACCAAACAGTTTTTAATAGAAGCTGCAAACCCTTTCAATTTGGTATCATTCTCAGGACCTCTCAGAAGTGAAACCCACAGCTGGTGAGCTGCGCTGGTGCACCTTTGACTGTATTCTAGCACGAACGGTGCAGGGCAAACAGTATAATCAGGCTGGGTGTGTGGCTGTAATGTCATTTAATATGTTGGTGCACCAGTAACATCACTCTGGAAAATAATTGAAAGGTGGTCACTCTTGACATGATAGCATTTATTTTTACTTCTTCTATTTAAACATTTTTGTTGTTGTTAATCCTCACCCAAGGATAACTTTCCATTAATTTTTATATAGAGTGGAAGGGAGGGAGAGGAAGAGACAGAGAAACATCATTGTGAGAAAGAGAGACATCAAGTGGTTACCTCCCACACAGCTGGGGATTGAACTGCAACTCAGGTATGTGCCCTTGACTGGAATGGGATTGAACCCGAGACCCTTCTATCTGTGGGTCAGTGCTCTGACCACTGAGAAAACCAGCCAAGACGTTGCTTTTCTGTTTAGACCAGGTGTTCATTGTCCTGGATCTCCCAGTATTAGGTTAGTTCAAAGACAATTAAACCTGAAAGAGAATCCTTCCAAGTTACAGATACCAAATAACTGGAGAGTTGCTATTATAAAACTGTCTGGGGAGCCAGAATGCCTGAAATACCCAAGAAGAACCTATTTTCCCAGTTCTACCCCATTTACATGGAGCCTGGCCTACTGAGTCAACACAGTCCTTGAATGACTTTCATTGAGCCTGGCTTGAGTCCCTCTTGTAGATTATGTAACCTTTGGTAATCAGTTATTTAGATTAAAACCCTCAAGACCATTAAGAGAGGATATTGAATGTTTGCCTTTGTTTCTCAAATCCATTAATAACCAGAGTCAAGTACCTTTTTTCTTTCTGATCTATAAAACAGCACTGGGGTAATGCTTTAAATTAGCTGCATTAGGTCCCACCATAGTTCTTTGTTTTGTCCATGGCATGTTATGGGCACCAGAGTTCTGTGCAAGGGCAGCTAGGCTAGTCCAATGTCATATCCAATCTAGCGGCACATATATCCTTGTCTTTATAAAAGGCTTTAACCCTGCCTCAAACAATAAAAAAGCACTTGTGAACTGACCACAGAATTTTTCCATCTTTATTTTTCTTACTTGTTTACTTTTCTTAATGTCAGAACCATTTGTATCATGCGCAGGAATGTCTCCCTCAATGAGAGCTTTGGAGGCAAAAAATATTTTTGGAGTGAGTTATTGACCGCATTGTTTTCCTCTCTTTGGGTTGTTTATTTTCTTCCAAAAGGGTGTAATAACTTTAATTAAGATTAGCTTTAATTATAATTTACGCAAAGGCCATCACTACAGTATATTCATCTTAATGATAGGATTGTAGTGAGTGTTGTTGCTCTTAAAAAGGAATAATGATAATGAATCGGTACTGGGTTGTGTAAGATTCCACTATTTGTTAAGCAGGATTTGCTGTGCTGGCCTTACTGGTCTGTGTTGGTGGAGAAGGAAGTCATGTTGTGTGCTTATCTCCAATCTGTAGACATTTCCCAAACCTTGTTTTACAAAGTAGAGAATTAAAAGCTAATAAGTTCAATCAATGCTCATACATATTTCATACCCTTTTCTACCCTTGATCTTTCTGCTCTCTCCCCAGTTCCACCAAACATTTTCTTTGGGGATCACGGTGCCCCCAAGTCCTCTCTGCCAGGACGCTGACCTGACTGGAGGGTGCCCTGTGTCTGGGGGCTGCCCTGGGGCCTCTCTTGCCTCAGCAGTCAGGGTGGACTGTCTTTTCCCTGAGGAACATAATTTTATAGAACAATTTGTTCCTTGGGGAATAATGTTTTAGATTGTGGGGAAACCTATTAAAAGTACAACGATTACGACCATTTGCTTTTACTTTTACCAGCCTTGCTCATAAACCCTCCATCTGTTTGTTGCTTTAAATAGAGGCACATTATAAGAGATTATCACTCGATCAGGCTGAGCGTCTGAGAGAGGTGCGTTTTTGCATACTCGTGCGCACTAAGGAATACAGGAAGGCAGACTGGAAGGCAGCGTTTTCACTGGGTGTTTCGTTAGCGTGTGTGTGTGTGTGTGTGTGTGTGTGTGTAATGGGGGGCAGGGTTCCCATCAGAGACGTACCTCCCATATTTTCAAGGGAAAATATCTTTATTGCTTCTTCTAAGAAGTAAACCGGCTGTCTTTCTCTTCTTTGTTGATGTACAGATCAATCCACAAGGCCCCTACCATGAACACAATCACTGTTCAGTAGCTGCTACTTGGGAGAACAGCCTCAGTCAGATCTGTGTCACTGCCCGTTGCCCCGAGTGGGCAACGAGGGCCCATGGAGGCAGCTCCATGTTGTCCATCTGTCGCAGCTGATCCAATGTGACAGTCACAGCTGCTTTTCCCAATTCTGTTTCTGAGACAAAGCCTGCACCAAAGGAGGTTGTTACCATTGCTTGATTCTGGTCTTTCTAATTTGCCCAAATGCCCTGTTGTAAACTACTGTGACTAAGACCTGTAAAGGGAAATGAGACCAGAGCAGCACAGAACATGTTGGTTACGTGTCCCTGTGAGGGACAAAGCACCAGCCCCTGCTGGAGTACTGGTGTTGCTTCCGGTGCCCCAGCGAACACTTAGGGGATGGGAAGAACATTCAAAGACACAGCCACCTGTCCAACAGAAGTGTCTTCCTACAAGATCACCTGAAATTTCCCAGTATTAGTAGTTGTCCTTTGGGTAACTATTAGCCTAAATGTTAATTTGTCACTTTGTGGATGGGTAAGTAATAAGTTATGCTGTTCGTACATATTAACATATTAGCATATGCTAATTTTTCTAAAGTAGCATGAACTGTGGCCTGGAGAACATGCCGCCTAGGACAAGGGAGTTTTGCTAAGAAAGAGAAGAAAATTCTAAGTATGAATGTCCTGGGGGTAAGTTGCTAAAGTAGGGGTGATGTAAATGGTATAAATTGAATTATGTCAAAGGAGAGCATGAAGCCGAGCTTGGGGCAGAATTAAACATGGACTCGGAGGGCAGGGGTAGAAGCAAGCTGAGCGAGCAATGAGAAAGGGAGGCAAAGGACAGTTTTCTGTCAACGTGAAGGGTGACTGATATTCAGCACGAACGTGGTATTAGCAGTATTTTCTCCTCAAAGTAGAATCGTCTTTGATGTGAGTGAGGAGTACCACCACTTAGTAATGTTTTACAAGATTTCTGCCCAAGACAATCAAACAGTGCAGAAAAGGGGATCACAAAGCACTGTGGGAATAAACGAGCACCTGTGTGATGGCTGCGTATGACTCTGGCTTGTGCCTCACACTCTACAAAATATCCCTCAGGTCAGCTCCCAGCTGCTGGAGCAGCTGGAAGATAAGGGGAGACTTGTCTGGGCAGTCTGATCACACAGCGAAAATAGCTCCACATTCACGCCAAGCCTCCGTGTACTCAGTAAGTTCAGAAGTAGCTGGGCGCCTTGACAAGATCACACAAAGCAAAGGTATTTAAGGAAAATGACTCGGGCCTCCATGTGGGATTGAAGATGCTGGCAATAGGACTCGACCAGCCCAACCTGCAGGCAGTGAATGAAAACTGAACTCACAGGAGGCGTAGATAACATCTACGTTCAGCCGGATAACCTGAATTCAAGTAGAGAATATTCCATAAATAATGAATGTTTATGTTCTGTCATATCATTTACTTCAAATCAACGACTCCTCCTCTGTAGAGGGATAATTTCTTCAGTCTTAGAAATAGACATGAATTGGAGGTGCTGGGGCTAATTTTCTTCAGATATTAACTTGCTAATTTGAGTGTTTGTGATGAGGGAGAGAGGCACTTTGTGGTGAGCTTAATCACAGTACGGAGAACATTCAAGTTGGGGATCTTAAATTGCTAAGAAGTCATATATATTTTCCATTCACAAAGGTTACAGTTATTACATCATAGTTTAAATAACAATAATCAGCCTGGCCTGTGTAGCTCAGTGGTTGAGCATCAACCCATGCACCCAGAGGTCACTGGTTTGATTTCCATTGGTCAGGGCACATGCCCGGGTTGTGGGCCCAATCCCCAGTGGGGGCATGCTGAAGGCAGCCAATCAATGATCTCTCTCGTTGATGTTTCTATCTCTCCCTCTCCCTTCCTCTCTCTAACATCAATGAAGAAAAAAAATTTAAATAATTAAGTAGTACTATAAAATAAATTCCATTTGAAGCAAGATTTAAATAAATTTAACACCCAGGGATGACATATTTTAATTTTTATGTTATCACTGTTTAATTTAATCTTACTTTATAAAATGTATTCTAACCTCGACCCCATATATAGTTTTTCAGGCTATGACTATGATAGCAACAGCTTTTCTGGGTTTACTATAACTTAGATAAATAATAACTGTGACAGCTACAAAATCTTCTAGTGATTTTTTTAAAGTAGTTGGCTCATCAGAAAATGTTATCAAGTCCTCCTGAACAGCCTGAAAAGTGTGTGTGTGTGTGTGTGTGTGTGTGTGGTGTGTATGTGAGTGACTTCAGGATCTGAGTAGAGAATTCCTATTACTGATGTTATAAATAATATTCTAACTTTTCTAAGAACTCCATAGTAAGTCAGTTTTTACTCCTGTTACCATGTTACATAGAAAAATGTGTATGTTACATAGAAAAATGTGTATGTTTCATACCTAATTAATTAGTACTTATTTTGTGCCCGCCTTTCATAGTCATTGATTGAATTGCTCCAGCTCTGGGGCAACATTTTCCCCTTTTTAGATCTTTGAAACCTAATTTGAACATAACAAGATCATTGGTCAAAGTACAGCATAGAGCAATTTTGTTTCAAGAGATGTCTCTGATACCCATAGAAAGATATGTACATGAGTTATCTCAGAGAGTTACTACCTAAGACCAAGTTCCATGCGTTAGTTATCTGTATTTCCTTTCCCTATTTGCTTACACTCATTCTCAGCATTCATATTTCCTCAATATACACAGAGTCCCCGTTCTGTAGCCAGAGGGGCTTCACTACATTGCTCCAACACAGTGAATATAGCGTTACCTCCAAATGCAACACTTTAATCCCCTCCCCTTTCATAAAGCTTCTTTGTTGTGCCCACTCAGATGACCCACTTTCAAAGGATCACATTATAGTGTAAAATGTGTGGACTTAATGGTCACTACATTCCTTTAAGTTCTAAGAATGTATGCTGATGGTGGAAGTTACTGTCACTGGAAAAGAGTCAGTGTGCCTATCTTTACAAACTAGGTTTAACTACTGCTTAGCAGTAGTTACATTTAAGTAAAACATTAAAATAAAATCTCAATTCCAATTTATTCGCCAAAGCCAATAGATTTACACTTATGAGTATTTGTGTGTATGATATAGATATACAATATTGGGTTGTCATATATTAAAATGGATTTTACAGTGCTTTTTTAGTTAGATTGGTCTTTGGGCTACTTTAGTGGATATAATTATTATAGCCTTCTTATGTTTTATTCATGTACACAACTACACAGCACTTATGCACATTCTAAACATATACATTATTTTTCCTAGAATTATTTTGTGGTATATCAACATTTATTCAGGAACCACTATTGGCATTTTATTAAACTGTAGTCATCAAGAAACTAGCCGAAATATATATGAGGACCCTTATGAGTGCAAAGTGGCTCTAATAATTAAAAACTCTAACGTGCATTTAATTTTGATTTACTCCCACTAGTAGTGGGTCACTGATTTCTCTAGAAATAGTCTCCAATAATTCTATGGCCCAGGTTGTCATCCCTGGTTTTGAAAACGTCTTTAAAACCTGTGCTCACCTATGTCTGTAAAGACAGACACTCATGCACTAACTCCACAAGTGGTTTTGGGCATACCATCAGTATGCTAGAAATTCGAAATATGAGAGGAATAAGAGATGCCCTACTTTGGGACAACTTCTATATGGAAGAGACTAATATGTACACAAGTAATTATTATGTGCTGTGATGCATAAGTTAGAGATTGCACCAAAAAACTACATGGATTAAGGCACAGAAATGAGAGTGAGAAGTTAACTCGAAATGTAACCATAATCTCACTTTACATTAATATCTGGATCCAAGCTGCCATCATTTTGTACCTGGATTATTAATTCTAACTACATACATCCTTTTCAGTCTCTGGGCTCCATGCTTGCCTTCCTAGAGCCTTTTCTTAACAGGAAATCCAGTGTGTTTCTTTAAAAATGTTAAATCGCATCCCGTGGGTCCCCTAACCATTTCTAGCCAAGGGGTTCCCATCTCACTTGGAGTAAATGCCAGAGTCCTTACAAGATCCTGCATGGCCCTACGTAACCTGCTCTAGAGAAATCAGTGTCCCAATAGCTGTGAGAGTGAAGCAGAAATTAATGCAAATATTATTTCCTACCATTCTCCCCCTCTCTCTTTGCTCCAGCCACACCAGTCTGCAGTGAGCACAACACTTACTGTTCAGGTCTTGGCTCAGATGTCACCTCAGTAGAGAGGCCTTCTCAGACCACACTGGGTCAAGTAGCACACCACCACCATCCCCCATCACACTTCACTTGCCTGGCTTTCTTTTCCTCTGTTGCATTTATCACCACCTGACATACTGCGTATTTCTTTGTTTTGTCATGTATTGTCCAAACAAATGAAGGACTTGCTGTATTCTGAGGCTAAAGGGTGCCTCCCTAAATATTTTATGAATGAATGAATTCACAGAGGTCTACTAGGCATGTTTACCAGCATGCTGTTGCACATTAAACAGGATGTGTCTCTTTCATCAAAGGAATTTTCATTTGAAAAGTTTTCACCCCCTTTATCTTATAATCTGATCAAGCAAACAACCTCATTCATTTTCAGAACAATGTGCAATGTAGAAGCATGAGGCAATGAAAATGGGTTAAGATGGAAACAGGAAAGGAAAATGAATGTCAAGGAGCAGAATGACAAAATGATATGCAACTTGGCCTTGGATGGACTTGAGATGCTGTATCAGCCTTCTGGGCTTTCTTCTCCAGTGGCATCTCGTGCCACCAGCAGGCTGACTGGGTTGGTTGTGGGCACACCTAGGCATTCTATAGCAGAGAATGAATGTGTGGAAGGGAAGTTCTTCTCTTTCATTTAGTTAAAATTTTTCCAAAAAGTCTCATCTTTATTATACTGTTTATATATTATGATAACTATAAGTTATATACAATGAAAGCAAGATTTGGAGAGGAATTCAGAAGCACAGTACCATTATGTATAAAACCCCTTGGGGAAGATTGGGGGCATTTGAACATCACTTATTTGATGTATATTTAAAAATCCTTAGTCCTGTCAACATTCAACTCTGGTTTAATTTAAAGCTAAAAAACACTAATCTGTGGCTTGATGGTTTCTCTTATCTGGGCACTTTCCCATTTATCTTTCAAAGAAATTCCCAGCAGTTCTTCTCATGAAAGTTGTTTTTCCCTTGTACACAATTTGGCAGAAACTGGGAAGGACTATGGCCTTCTGTTCATCACATGGGAAGAATGAACCCCCACATTAGCCTTTCCCCCTAATTATAAAGCACTATTCCTTCCCACCTAAGGGGAACTGAGAACTGCTGTGTGTATATACATACATACATACACACACACATACACACACATATGTGTGTGGATGGATAGACAGATAGATAGATAATCCCTAGTTTTTATAGAAATGGATGTATATGTGATGTTCTGCACTTTCTTTCTTTTCTTTTTAAGTAACATCCACTAAAGAACAAAGATGGATAGTGTGATGGTTATTTTATGTGTCAACTTGACTGGCCTTGGGCTGAGAGTATTGGTGGATGAGATTGGCATTTGGACTGATGGACTGGTAGATCTTCCTTTCCATTGTGGGTGGGCATGGTCCAATCCATTGAGGGCTTGAACAGAACAGAAGGCAGAGGAAGGTGGAATTTGCCTGTTTTCCTGTCTCAGTGCTTGAACTGCGACATCTCTTGTCTTCTCTGGCCCTTGGACTGAGAGTTACACCATTAGCTCTCCTGGTCTTCATACCTTCAGATTCAGACTGAATTACACCATCTGCTTTCCAATTTACACATGGCAGATTGTGGGACTTCTCAGTCCCCATAATTGTATTAGCCGATTCCTCATAATAAATTATACACATATATATAATCTCCTATAGGCTCTGTTTCTCTGGAGAACCCTGACTAATACAGAGTTAGTATAGTATTGCTGAATAATGAGCATGAATGCATATATATCATATAGGCTCAAATACATATAAAACAACTGCTAGAACAATGTGGAGAGAAAGAAAAATAAGCACTTTTAGTTGGAAATGTGTTGGCATTCACTATGCAGAGCATTTCAAGTCTTCGTTTTAAGCTTTAATGGCTCTAGAAGCATAAATGCTGCACAGTTACAGGTACATCATTTGGCAGGATAATTATTTACATTGCTCTTCCATCTACTTACTGTCATGGGTTTGAAAAATACATTTTTTATTTTAAATTATTTGGGTGGGACAATTTCTGAATGACACTCTCTCAGACAATGACTGAGTGGAGAAAGCCTGTTGCTCAGCCACCTAGGTCACCTGATCTGTCTCCATTCGACTTGTCCTCATGGGGTCATGTTCACACTGTCTGCCATGTTTCCAGCAAAATCTTTGTCTCTGGAGGATGTTGTGGCCGAGATTGCACATGCAGTTCTTCCTATTCGTGAGCAACAGCAGAGGAAAGATTTTTTGACGTGTGAACACCGACTAGAGTGGTGTGTGGCCCAAGACAGTAGTTATGTTGAAGTTTAATAGGAAACATATCAATACTTTAAACTATAGTTAACTTTTAAATATTGTTACTATAAGTTAGTATCATTTGCTCTTCTGAAATGATTAAAGCTAAAAACTGCACTAAGACTCTTGGGATTCCCTCAGTAATCTGAGTCTAAGATATATACCTTTTAACTTTATTATTTTGGGGGAGGGAGGGTATTTACAGTTTTGATGTGATCAATTTTCTTAATTTTTATGATATATATTTGGGAGAGGTACAGGGGCTGTGAGTGTCTGAGGAAATTCTTCAGTACCTTAATATCACAGTTATTCTACAATTTCTTCTAAAAGCTGTAAAATGTTGTCTCGCATATTTCGGCGTCCGCGTCTTCTCGGATGGACCGTGTGGCTGCGACGCAGGAACAGAATCAAACTTCTTGACTGCTTGGCTGGCTTGTTGTGCTTCATTTGTTCTCTCCTTTTCAGTGCCATTTCTGTCATTGCTAAATTTGTGTATGTATTTGGAATTTTTCCTGGACTGTCTGTTTTATTCAACGTATGGAATTGCCTTTTCTTGTATCAACATTAGGCTATTCTAATGCTATGCTGTTCAATGTTGGCCTCCCTCTTCCCCTCCCTCCCGTCCTTCCTTCCTTCATCGTCATTGGAATATGATTTATATACAATAGAACAATAAATGCCTTCATTATAACCTTAGAGTTCAATAACTGTGCCGGGTCCATGCACTTGTATAATCACAGTGCTAATCAGATGTAAAATATTCCCGTCGCCCTATGAGTTCCCTTATGCTCCTTTACAGTCAAACCCCAACCCTGCCCAACAACTGGCTTGTTTCTGTCACTACAAATTAGTTTTGCTTTTTCCAGAACTTAATATAAATGGAGTCATATAGCACATACTTATTTTGTGTCTGGGTTCATTTCTTAAGTATTATATTTCTGGGTTTTATCCACATTGTTGCTTGTTATTGCAGAGTAGTACTCTAATGTATGAAGAGACCACAATTTGTTTTTCTGTTTTCTTTTGTAGACATTTGCTTTCTTTCAAGTTTGGAGATCTTTTTTTTTTTTTTTTTTTTTTTTTGTTCCCATACTCTTTTATTGTGGTAAAATATACATAACATAAAATTTACCATTTTAACCATTTTTAAAGTATATAATTCAGCGGCATTAAATGCATTCACAATATTGTGCAACCCTCACCACTATCCACTTCCAGATCTTTTTCATCCTCCTGAACAGAAATCCCACATGTGCTAAATAGAACTCTCCATTTCCATCCTCCCCAGTCCCTGGTAACCTCATTAGACTTTCCGTCTCTATGAATTTGCCTGTTCTAGGTACTTCATATAGGTGGAATCATATAATATTTATCCTTTTGTGTCTGGTTTATTTCACTTAGCATATTTTCAAGATTCATCAATGTTGTGGCATGTATAAAAATTTCATTCCTTTCAAACATAAATAATATGCCATTGTATGTATACAACTCATCTTGTTTATCCATTCAGCCTGATGGACTTTTGGGTTGTTTTTAATCTTTAGGCCATTGTGAATACGATGCTGTTGCCATGGTATACAAGTATCTAAGCCCCTGCTTTCAAGCTGTTGGGTATATACTTAGGAGTGGAATTGCTGGGTCATGGGGTAATGCTCTATGTTTCACTTTTTGAGGATCTGCCAGATTGTTGTTATTTTTTTACAGTAGCTGCATCATTTCCAACCACAATATACAAGGGTTCCAATTTTGTTTTGTTTTTTCTATGTTTTTTTTATACTATCCATTTAGTGGTATGAAGTGGTATCTCATTTTGATTTTGATACACATTTTCCTTATGACTAGTGATGCTAAGCATCTTTTCATGTACTTTTTGACCATTTAAATATGGGGGAAATGTCCACTAAAGTCCATTGTCCATTTTTGAAGTGAGTTGTTTAATTTTTGGAGTTGTAGGAGTTCTTTATATATTCTGTATGCTAATCCCTTATCAGATATGTGATCTACAAGTATTGTTTTTCATTCTCTGGGCTGCCTTTTCATTCTCTTGACCATGTCTTGTTTCACAAAAGTTTTAAAATTCTGATGAAGTCTAATTTATCTATTTTTGCTGTTGTTGCCACGCTTTTGGTTTCATACCCATAAATTATTGCCAAATTCAATTTCATGAAGATTTTTTTCTTAATGTTTCTGTCTAAGGGGTTCATAGTTTTGCTTTGTAATTTAGCGTTTGACCCATTTTGAATTAATTTCTATATATAGTATAGGTCCAACTTGATTCTTTTGTATATGGATATCCAGTTTTCTCAGCACCAATTAGTGAAAAGACTTTCTTCTTCCATTGAAAGATCTTGTCATTCTTGGTGAAAATCAATTGACTATATGCATGCAGTGTTTATTTCTGGACTTTCTATTCTCTGTCATTAATGTACATGTCTGTCCTCATACCAGCACAACACTGTTTTGATTACTATTGCTTGAGATATTTTGACTAATGCAATGAACATTCTTGTTTATGTCTCTTTTTAGATATATATTTTTATTACTTTTGGGTAAATACTTACCTGAGTAATTGCTGGGTTATGCTAAGAATACATTAGGCTCCATTTAAAACATCTAAACCATTTCCAAAGATCTTGTACCAGTTCACACTCCCAACAGCAATGTATGAGAGTTCAATATCTTCACATGTAAGTCAGCACTTAGTGTTAGCAGCCTTTAAATACTGTGGTCATTATATTTTAAATGTGATGTTATGCTATTGTGATTTTATTGCATTTCCCTGATGACTAGTAATATTGAGCTTGTTTTCATGTGCTTAGTGGACGTTCATGTCTCTTCTTTTGTGAAATATCTGTTCAAACATTTTACAAGTTTTTAGTTTGTTTGTGTGTCTTCTTAAGATTGAGTTGCAAAAATTCTTTATATATTCTTGGGGTATCTTTGTCAGATGTTTATATTACAAATATTGTTTTCCAATCAGCTTGTCCTTTTAATTTCTTGACAGTTTTTCAAAATCAGAAGTTTTTTTTCTTTCTTTATAAAAATATTTTCATTTTGAAATAATTTCAAACTTACAAAGAAGTTGTCAAAAAATAGCACAAAGAGTTTTTATATACTTTTCATCCAGCTTCTCCAAATGTTAACATTTTATATAACTATAATACTATTATCAAGACCAGAAAATGAACACTGGACAATACTTTTAATCTGCAGAACTTACTAACATTTTATTGGTTGTCCCACTAGTATTCTTTTGCTAATCCATGACCCAGGAGTTTATTAGAAGTTGATTAAATTTTGTTATGTTTTCTGAGAAACAGGTTTGGTTTCATTGATTTTTCCTTCATGTGTGTTTGTGTTCCATTTTATTAATTTTTGTTTTTACTTTATTCTCCCATTCACTTATTCCAAGTTACTTTTCTTAGTTAGCTAAGAACTTAACTAACTGGGAACTTAAATAATTGATTTTAATATTTTTTAATTGATTTTTTTTTAAAGGAATGGAGAGAGAGATAGAAACATCCATGTGAGAGAGAAACATCTTTCAGCGGCCTCCTGCACACCTCTTACTGAAGATAAAACCCACAACCTGGGCATGTGCCCCAACCAGGAATCAAACTGGGACCTCTCAGTCCAGGGGACAATGCTTAATCCACTAAGCCACACCGGCCAGGTTAGATAATTCATTTTAAAACTCTCTTCTCTAATGTAAATATTTAGAGCAATATAGTATTTTTTTTTTTTATCTTCACCCGAGGACATTTTTTCCATTTTTTGTTCAGATAGAGTAGGAGGGAGAGAGAGAAAGAGAGAAAGATCAATGTGAAAGGGACACATTGAGTGGCTGCTACCTGCACGACCCAACCAGGGCCGGGGACAAACTGCAACCAAGGTACATGCGCTTAGCGGGAACCAAACCTGGGTCTCTCTGGACCGCAGGCCGATGCTCTAACTGCTGAGCCAAACAGGCCAGGGCTTTTTTTTTTTTTTTAATACTCTTTTAGCTTCACCTTACACATTCTTTGGGATGATTTTTACATCATTTCAAAAATATTATATTTAATAATGTCTTTTGTGATGTCTTCTTTGATTTGTAGATTATTTAGAGTGCCTTGTTTAATTTAAAATTATTCTAATAACAACTATGAAGTATCACCTCACACCTGTCAGAAGGGCTGCCATCAACAAATCATCAAACAACAAGTGTTGGCGAGGGTGTGGAGAAAAGGGGACTCTAGTGCACTGCTGGTGAGAATGCAGACTGGTGTAGCCACTATGGAAAACAATGTGGTGTTACCTCAAAAAATTAAAAATTGAATTTCCATTTGACCCAGTGATCCCACTTCTAGGAATATACCCTAAGAAGCTTGAAACACCAATCAGAACAAATATATGTACACCCATGTTCATAGCAGCACTATTTACAATTGCTAAGATCTGGAAACAGCCCAAGTGTCCATCAGTAGACGAATGAATAAAAAATGGAGTATACACAATGAGTACTATGCAACTGTAAGAAAGAAAAATTTCTTTTTTTTTGAGACGACATGGAGGGCCCTGGAAAGTATTATCCTAAGCAAAATAAGCCAATCAGAGAAAGACTGATCTCACTTATTTGTGGAACATAATGAACAAAACAAACTGATGAACAAAATAGACCCAGAGACATAGAAGTAGGGTACAGGCTGACAAACCTCAGAAGAGGGGGACGGGGGAGGAGGGAGAGATAAACTACAAATCTTATATGCATGTATGTGTAAAAACAGACAGACAACAATGCTGGGGAGGGGAGTGTCAATGGGGGAAAAAGGAGAAACATCTGTAACAAAAAAAAAATTAAAAAAATACAAAATAAAAAAAAATTATTCTGGTATTTTCCATATTATTTTTTGTATTTATTTTCTATTATTTGTGTTTGTGTTTGAGAAAATATAGTCTATGTGACTTTAATCCAGTAAATGTTTGAGCTTAGCTTATAGTCTAGCATGGTGGATGTTCATGTGCACTTGGAAAGAATTTGTCTACTCCTAGTGTGGGTACGTGATCCTATAAATGCCAACTAACACTAGTTGCTTTATACCTCTATTTGTCTTTTATGCCTTTACAGATTCTATATATACATTTTCATTAATTACTAAGAGATGAATGTTAAAATCTCCAACTGTAATTGTGAATTTTTATATTTCCTTTTAGTCTGAGTTTTGCTTTATGTATTGGAAAGCTCTGTTATTAGATGCTGTGCACACATTAGGAATGATTATATACTCTGGATGCATTTGTCATTTTCAAATTTTAAGTGTCCTGCCATATTTCAGATAATATTCTTCATCCTGAAATCTGCTTTGTTATTAATATAGCTATTTCACTGTTTGTATGATTTATCTTTTTTCCTCCTTTTACTTTTAACCCATGTCTTTGTATTTAACTTTTTTCTATTTTAGCATATAGTTGCTTCTTGCTTTTAAAAGTGTTGAACAATCTCTGCCTTCTAATGGAGTGTTTAGACAATATACATGTAATAAAATTATCAGTATACTTTGTTTATATTTTACCATCTGGCTATTTGCTTTCTATTTGTATTATTTTTCTGTTGTCTTTTTTTGCCTTCTTAATGAGTAATTTAGTAGCTTTAGTATTCCAACTTACCTTTTTATTTGGTTTGTGTGTGTGTTCTAGGGTTTACAATAATTTTCAACTTATCACAGTATGTCTTTAATTAATATTTACTTCCAGTACAATGTCTCATCTTAACATAGAATGAATACATTCCCCCTATTATCTTTGTGTTATTGTTGTTATATATATTATTGTCACATATTTATAAAATGCATAATACATTTTTATTTAAACAGCCAATTATCTTTTAAAGAAAATTTAAGAATAAGGAGAAAGCTTTATACACATATTTTTTTTAATTCCCATATTTACCATTTTCCATGTAAAAAACCTGAGGATGTTTTTTTTTGGAGGGGGGACATATTCTTTCATGAAAAACTTCCTTTAACATTTATCGTAGTTTGATATTGCTTGCAATAAATTGTCTCAGCTTTTGCTTTTTTAGTAATGGCCTTATTTTACCTGCATTTGTGAAGAATATTTTCACTGGATATAGAGTTGTAGGTTGACACATTTTTCTTTTAGCACATTAAATATGTCACTACACTATGCTCTGTCTAGCATCATTTCTGATCTGTGGTCATTCTAACCTCATTCCTCTGTATATAATGTGGCTTTCTTTTCTGGAAGCTTTTAAGATGTCCTCTTGATCACTGGCTTTCAGCAACTTGGTTATGATATGCTGTGGTGTGGTTTCTTTTTGTTTATTCTGTTTGGAGTTTGCTGTGCTCCTCAAATCTATGGGTTTATAGAGTGCATCAAAATTAGAAAACTTTAGCTATATTTTTTATTTTTAGAAATTTATTTTTTTCAGATTTGCCATTTTTTTGTTGTTGTTCAGATAGAGTAGGAGGGAGAGAGAGGAAGAGAGAGAGAGAGAAACATCGACGTGAAGGGACACATGGAGTGGCTGCCACCCGCACGACCCAGCCAGGGCCGGGGACAAACTGCAACTGAGATACATGCCCTTAGCGGGAACCAAACCCGGGTCTCTCTGGACTGCAGGCCAACACTCTAACCGTTGAGCCACATTTGCCATTTTTTAAAGTTTCTTTCTATTTGGCTTACTACCTATATAGTTCATGAGGTTTAATTTTTCTGTTTTTTTTACCTGCTGAATCTCATTATAATTTTTTTCTTTATAATTCTCTTCTTCCTCCTCCTCCTCTTCTTCCTCCTCGTTTTCCTCTTTTTTATTGACATTTTTTTCCAAGAGAGCACTTGATATTCTAATCTATAGAATAATTCTACTGGGCAAATTGGAATTTGCCTTTGTTAAGACCTTGTGAGTATTACCAATTCCAGAACAGATATTAGGCTTATTTTCTGCTTGTAATTTCTTTCCTAGGCATAGACTGTGAATTCTAACTCCATATCTCCTACTGCATAGACTTGGGTTTCCAATTTTGTGTGGACGAATCTTTTAACACATATTGTTCAAAGCAGTTAGTTGGCTCCCATGTCAGATCCTCCAGCCTCAGAGCCTTATTCAGGACCTGTGGTCACTTTGTTGTGCTGAAGTGCCCCGACCCCTAAACACTGCTTTCCTAGGCATTTATCGCGCAGCCAGATCTGAGGTCCCTGTGGGCCACTTTCCCTTTATTTTCATACTTAGCTATGGCTTTGAGTTTCTCTTTTTTTTTCTTTTGAAAGCTGTAGGTTTTCCTTTTTTACTTTCAAGCTCGTGTGTGTGTAATCTAATACTTCATAATGTTTGTAATGGAGGGAGTTTCTTTCATAAGCTATATTAACTAAAATTCTTCCATGTCTTCATTATTAAATATGAATGGAAAATTAAGAATTACTAAATATTTGAATAAAATATGACATGAGATTGATGCTAACATAAACAAATAGAAAAGTTTTCAAAGGAAATAGAGATATTAAATAATAAAGAAAACACACACAAAAAGATCATTGATATACGCAGAGAGAGTAAGTTGATACTGCATTCAGAGCACAATAGGATGCTATGGAAAAGGAAAAATGAGATCGTAATGATTAAAAAATCTGCCAAAGCAAAACAAACTTCAGTAGAAAAACTGAGTTGACAGATTTAAAGAAAAAAATTCCAGGATACCTTTTTCTATAAAGTAGAATGGACATATGTAGAGACAAAAATATGACACAGAAGAAAATGACACAAGACTTGTGCAAGAGACCTAACAGTCAAAGAATAGAAGTTATAGAAGGAAAAGATATAGAAAGTGAATGAAATAAATCAAAAAAATAATGTGACACAGTTTTGAAGAGCTAAAGGATATGACAAATGAGAAATGGAAAAAAATCACTGTTAAATTTCAGAACATTAAAGAACTAAACACTTGCAGAGTCTAAATACATAAATAATTCAGATAAGTGTGACACCTCTGTAGGACTAACCTGCTATCATTATAGTGAATGGTAGATTATGGTAGAAAAATACTTTCAAAGTTCTGATGAAAATTATTTTCAACTTGGAATTCTATACTCTACCAAAATATGAAACAAATGTGAGATCAGAGTAAAGATATTTTAAAACATGAAAGAGATTGAAATCTGTTCCCCACAATGACCCATTCTTTTTCTTTTTCTAGGTCATCAATGAAAAACAGTTTTTTCTTAGACACACTCCAGCTAAGCTAAAGAAAATGCCATTCCTGCGCCTCCCTTGCAGCTATGGACGGCTATACGACCAAGTTCTGTTCAATGATTTAGAGTGGATGTGTGGTGAATGGGCCTCAAGGAAATATCTATAAAAAAGAGATTGTTTCCTTCTTACTGTATCTGCTAATTTGTAAGCATGGTAGCTGGAGCTTTAGCATTCATTTTGACTTTCTTGGCTTCCTTGAGAATGAAAGCAATGGGTGAAAGACAATGAAAACGAAAGATGGAAACTCTGTTTCTGATAACAATATGAGCCTACCAAACCCACTCTGTACTGCTAAATTTCTCCTTGTAACAGAGAAATAAAAATGTGTCTTGCTTAAGTTACTTGTATTGTTATGTTTTTAATTCTCCTCCTGGTTTTATTTTATTTTATTTTAGTTACAGATGTTTCTCCTTTTTTCCCCATTGATACCCTCCTCCCCATCCCCAGCTTTGTTGTCCATGTCCATTGATTATGCATACATACATATAAGTTCTGTGGTTTATCTCTTCCCTCCCTCCCCCATCCCCTCTTCCAAGGGTTGTCAGCCTTACCCTACTTCTACATTTCTGGGTCTACCCTGTTCCTCAAACTGTTATGTTCATTATATTCCACAAATAAGTGAGATTATGTGATATTTGTATTTCTCTACTTGGCTTGTTTCACTTAGAATAATACTCTCCAGGTCTCTCCATGTTGTCTCATAAGAGATATTTCTTTCTTACAGCTGCATAGTACTCCATTGTGTATATGTACTACAGCATTGTTATCCATTCATCTACTGATGGACACTTGGGCTGTTTCTAGATCTTAGCTATCGTAAATAGTGCTGCTATGAACATGGAGGTATATATATTCTTTCTGATTGGTGTTTCAAGCTTCTTAGGTTATATTCCTAGAAATGGGATCACTGGTCAAATGGCAATTCCATTTTTAATTTTTTGAGGAAACACCATAGTGTTTTCCATAGTGGCTAGACCAGTCTGCATTCTCACCAGCAGTATACTAGAGTCCCCTTTTCTCCACACCCTCGCCAATACTTATTGTTTGATCATTTGACAGCAGCCATTCTGACAGGTGTGAGGTGATACCTCATTGTTGTTTTAATTTGCATCTCTCTGATGGTTAGTGATGTTGAGCATGTCTTCATATGTCTCTTGGCCATTTGTATGTCCTGTTTGGAGGCGTGTCTATTTAGCTCCTTTGCCAAATTTTTAATTGGATTCTTTGTCTTCCTTTTGTTGAATTGCATGAGCACTCTATATATTTTGGAAATTTACCCCTTATCTGATGTATCATTGGCATTTATGCTGTCCCATACAGTGGGTTCCCTTTCCATTTTGATGGTTGTTTCTTTTGCTGTGCAGAAGTTTTTTAGTTTGATGTAGTCCCATGTATTAATTTTTTTCTTTGTTTCTGTTGCCTTAGGTGATGTGTCAGTGAAAATTCTGTTGCGTATGATGTCCGAAATTTTGTTGCCTACATTTTTTTCTAGAATTTCTATGGATTCATGAGTCACGTTTAAGTCTTTTATCCATTTTGAGTTTATTCTTGTGTATGGTATAAGGTGATGGTCTAGTTTCATCTTTTTGCATGTAGCTGTCCAATTTTCCTAACACCATTTATTAAAGAGGATGTCTTTACTCCATTGTATGCTCTTGCCTCCTTTGTCAAATATTAATTGAGTATAATGTCTTGGGTCAATTTTCAAGTTCTCTGTTCTGTTTCATTGGTCCATATGCCTGTTCTTGTGCCAGTACCAGGCTGTTTTGATTACAGTAGCTTTGCAGTATAACTGAGTGGGGTTGAATCTCCAAGGGAGGGGCCACTACTTCTCCCCAGAGCCCTGGGAAGGAGTAAGATGGCCACCATCCTACATGGCCACAACTCAGCAAAAGCTCTGAGTACCCTCCAAATCCCGAGTGTTTCTACACAGTTCCAGTCTAGTCCACCCTCTCTCTGCTGGAGCCCAAGGTGAGTGGCTGTGGCTAATTTAGTGTTCTGTCCCAGCCCTCTGCACTGTGGAGCCGCTTGGGAGTTTAACCCCAAGGGCGCTGCTCACAGCTAAGACGGCTGCTGTTCGTGGGCTCCCAGCCCCCTCCTGTGCCACAGCAGACCTACCAGGATTGAGTCAGTGTCCCTGGTTATATGGTCCTGGCAAGCTGCTTTTCTGTTGCTTTCCCCCCATGATTCTTCTTTATTTTAGTTGTAATTCCAGTTCGGTCCTGGGCAATGGTCTGTGTAGCTTCCATTCACTCTGCCGCCATTTTTCTGATTATTGTCCTATATAGAGCTACACCTAATCCAAATGGCTCAGAAAGCTACTTGAGTATATATTTCAATTAATGGCACACTGACTTTTATTTTTTCATTTAGTTACCCAGTGATTATATTCTGGGTGATAATCTTCAATGGAAGTGTAGTGAAGGGGCTACAAAGAACAGTGGATTTAACTCAAGAGAATTATAAAGGAAAAACCAGGATGATATCCATGCCTAAAGAATATACAAATGTATGTCAAGAATAAAATAAAGGCAACTAGAAACCCCAGGGAAAATATAAATTATTAAAAATTGTATTACTTTGTTCTATAATGAGCTATCTAGTCAGTCACAAGGAGCATTTGGCGGCAGTAGCAGGGAGGAGACCCTATGGATTTGCCCCAGACCTGAGGCCCCTAATAAGTCTATGGGACCCCAACACCCTCCTAAAATTATTTAAACATAATTAAGGCTTGTTAGAGGGGAAGTTGTATTCCAGAAAAGATCACTACTTGTTTGGGCCATAAATTATTATTCAAGCTAAGAAAATAATAAAAAAAAATTTAAGATAGATTGAAATGTTAGTCTCTCTTCATGCATTTACCTGCTATGTGGTGAGGCTTTTGTAGACCCACTCTTATTCTGTTTGGGAAAGTTTTTTTTATTATTATTATTATACATAGATTATCATTTATATTCCACTGCTTCTGACAATTTCTTTGGTAATACCAATTATAGAATCTTGCAAATACCTCAGTAATAGTACCAGTAACCTTCTATTGTAAGTGTTCATCTAATTGCCTTTTCCACTGGACTTTAACTCAATGACTGTGTAAACAGAAGTTTTCAGTTTTATATTTTCATAACTTAGCCCAGCATCAGGCACATTGTAGGTGGTCATGGTTATTAAATGAATTAAAGTGAGGAAACCTAATCTGATTATTATGAGAACATGCTGTATTTTGGCTGTTTTCTCAAGAAGGAAGAAAAGAAAACAGAGAAGATGTGATTAAAGAGGAAAGGAGAATACGGAACACATTTAATAGATGTCCCTTTCCCAAAGCACTTAACAGCAGCAAGCATACCCTCCGAGCATGTCTGATGATATTTCTAAGCCTCTCTTCACAGATCACCTTGCAATCCCAGGTCACAAGGTGGGAGCTGCCAGCAGTCCTGGTATTAAACCACTGCACCAGCTCCCAGCCCTCCTCTACGTGAGGTGCCTTGCTATGGACTAGCCTAGGGTAATGTGCAGCTCACAGCTGCCCTGCCCCTGTCTCCCTGCCAGACAGACTCAGACTTCAAGCAAGTAGTTTCACAAGCCTGCAAGGAATAGATATTTATAAAGACAAGTTATGTCATGGTTATATTCACATAGCATCACCATCAGCTCAGCATCCAGGCAAACCAGAGCCATAGCCCCTTGAACAATTGGCTTGACTGAATGCAGGGCCCTGGGAGGAGAGGCACCTGGGAAGATGAGGGCAGGTGGGGCTGACCAGCTTAACCCAATGGAAGCACACAACCTCTCTTTTTGTCACTCAGGACCTTTGTGGGAGGCATTTGACATACAGTGGAAAGAATGGGCAATTTAAAATTAATGGACCTGGTCTTTGGTTCAGGCTCTGCTACTTACTGGCTTTGTGTCCTTGAGCAAGTCCCTTTCTACCTCCGGGCCTTGTTTCCTCCTTTGGAAAATGTCCACCTCATAGTGTGATTTTAAGGATTATAAAGAAATAATGCATGTGAGCATTCTTTGCAAGATGTAAACGGTGTTTCTCGCTTTCAGACAGGGAGATGCCTCAAGGCTGTTCAGCACGTTGTGTTCAACTGTGTAAAGATGTTTAAGAGAAATTTTACCAAATTAGGAAGACTTGCTATGTAAATATAAAGAGTATAAGAAAAAACCCTGAATGCTTGATAGTCTTCTTTGTTAATCAACTTGTCAAATACTGTTGAGCCTCTTATCATCATAATCAAAAATACTTGAGTGTCTACTATTCACTTATTCAGTAAACATTTATATTCAAGTGAAAGGCAGTAAGATCCCACGAGTGAACTAGTAAGGAAAGAGAAGACAATCCACATTTAGAATTAGAGATTTGTAACAAATAAAGGCTGTGCTAGATACATGTAATGTGAGTACCAGAACCACAGCCTATCACACCTGGATACCTATATAATACCTAGCCCCATTCAATTCTTACCTAATGCGTGAATTCTGTTTACTATACTCTGAAAACTAAGAACTGACTGTGTAGGGGGCATTCTATTCTAATTAGATCTAATTGTTAAAAAAAAGTCTTTATATTCACCATTTGGTCCTCTTATGGCTACATTAGCTTCATCTTCCATGTGCGCACCACTTGGACATTTAACAATGGCCTTCATGCCTCCTCCCAGGCCTGTTTTTGCCAGGAGATGTAACCCTATCTTGGTTCCCATGGTCGCTTCCCCTCGCCATTCTGCACTCTTATGGGCCTACTTCAGTTTTCCTATGTCACACTCCAAGGGGCACATTAAACTTGGCCTTAAAATTCTAGGGGCAATTCCACCAGGGCTGATAGGATGGGATGCTAATCCCTGTGTGTAAAGTTTTGATTGGCATTCACTTGATAATCAGAAAGGTTACTGGAAAACCCTAATTTTCTTTACATTTAGCGTACCACCCTTTAGGTGTAGCTATACTTTCTCATTGTGTATTTGTGAAGTTTGTTTTTTAGAACTAAGTTTACAACTTTACAATTCTACTTATTCAATTTTATTTTTAGATGTTAGCATAAGCTCCTACCTTTAACACAAGTAATTTCCAATATACTACAGTCCCTACTAGTATTATGGGGAGAAGTTTCCAGATAAAGAACTCATTTGGTTTCCCAGCAAGAATCTCCTGTTAAGATTTTGAATAACCCTACCCTCCAGGAACCAAAGCAATGAAAAATAGACATAGGAGTCATATAAAGACCCAACTATTAGCTTTGTTGTTGATAAAATTAAATTTATGTATGTGGAATGGCACCAGCCAAGATGTACATACAGCCAGCCTGTTTGCCAGTTACAGGGTGGAGGTGCTCTGCTCCTGTGAGCTTACCTGCCTCCTGGCAACCGAAACACAACATCCAAGGCCTTGCAGGCAGGCAGATGGGCAGCGTACAAAGAGAGCCCAGAGGGACAGAGCATACACACAAAGGCCGGAGCCCAAAATCCTAATCATATTCACTCCTCCCTTGGGGTGGCCAGAGGTCCTACTTCTGAAGAGGGAGGGACCTTCTCTGTTTTCTGAGCACAGGAGTGAACAATTCCTGAACATCTCCTTGTATTCACAAATAGGCACTGAGTCCCCTTAACCCTTGTCAGCTTCCAGATGAGCCTGGCTTGTGTGGATGCAAGTACCTCCTTCCACTGTGACCTACCTGTCCATACTCGAGGCCTTGTGACCATGTCCATTTATTTGTCTGAGGGGCTGACGATGCAGATACCAGCCTAAAAACTATTCACATCCTTCCCAGCATGTCCTTCCTCTCCTTAGAATCTCATGCTCTGTGAAGGCTGGTGTTACTTGATGTTAGACACCGGACATGGAGGGAAGCATCTGCTTCATAAGATTGATTTCTTCTCCCTGAAGTCCCTGGTTCTCTAAGCTGTGCTGCCCTGGATATGGGCTGCCAGGAGCAAATGATGGCCTGAGAATGACCACTGCTCTTCACATGCCCTTTGTCCTGTCCTCTGGGACCTTTCAGAGTTGCGGATGTATCTTCCCTTTCTCTTGAAATTTCCAAACCCAGGACAGTCTCCCCCATCTTCACTATTACTCTTGAGGTTGTCTTATTATGTTTTTGTATCTGGGTACAAATAGTTCTCCTATTTTGTGCAAGTTATCTGGAAGCTTTTGTAAACTCCTCTTTCAAACTTGAACAATTAAAGTATACACAACAAGGCAAAATGGACAAATTTATAAAATCACACAGTCTCCCACACTGAACCTGGAAGAGACAGAAAACTTGAACAGATCAATAACAACTGGAATTGAAGATGTAATCAAGAAACTCCCAGCAAACAAAAGCCCCGGCACGGACGGCTTCATGGGGGAGTTTTATCAAAAATTCAAAGAACTAAGACCCATTCTCTTCAAACTATTTAAAAAAAATTCAAGAAGAAGGAAGACTTCCAAACTCGTTTTATGAGGTCAGCATAAACCTAATTCTAAAACCAGATACAGACACCACAAATAAAGAAAACTACAGGCCAATATCCTTGATGAACATAGATGTCAAAATCCTTAACTAAATATTAGAAAATCAGATCCAGCAATACATTAAAAAATTTATTCACCATGACCAAGTGGGATTAATTTCACAGATACAAGATTGGTGTAATATTCACAAATCAATAAGTGTGATACACCACATAAACAAAGTGAAAGATAAAAACCATATGATCATGCTCTGGCCAGTTTGGCTTAGCACTTTGAGCATTAGCCCATGGACCAAAGGGTCATGAGTTCGATTCTGGTCAAGGGAATATAACTTGTGGTTCGGTACCCACCCCTGGTTGGGGTCATGTGGGAGGCAGCCAATTGATGTGTCTTTATCACATCAATGTTTCTTTCTCTCTCTCTCTCCCCCTCCCACACTATCTGAAGATAAATGGAAGAATATCCTAGAATGAGGATTAAAAATAAACAAAAAAACATATAATCATATAAATAGATGCAGAAAAACCATTCAACAAAATCCAGCACCCATTTCTAATAAAAACACTCAGCAATATGGGAATAGAGGACTCATATATCTCAATAAAGGTCATGTATGAAAAACCTACAGCCAACATCATACTCAATGGGCAAACACTAAAAGCATTTCCTTTAAGAATAGGAACAAGATAGGGATGCCTACTTTCATCATTCTTATTTAACATAGTACTGGAAGTCTTAGCCACAGCAATTAGACAAGAAAAAATAAATAAAAGGGATCCAAATTGGAAGTGAAACTGTCATTATTAGCCAATGACATGATATTGTACACAGAAAACCCTGAAGACATCTTCAAAATCAACTAGATCTAATAAATGAATTTGGCAGAGTAGCAGGAGACAAAATTAACATCCATCAATTGATGGCATTTTTATACACCAATAATGAACACTCAGAAAGGGAAACAAACAAGCAAAAAACAATCCCATTCATTATTGCAACAAAAAAAATTAAATACCTAGGAATAAACTTACCCAAGTAGGTAAATGATCTATTCTCAGAAAACTACAGAACACAGAAAAAAGAAATTGGGTAGTATAGACATTTTAATGATATTGATTTTTCTGGTCGATGAACCTGGTATATGTTTCTACTTTTTAATATCTTCCTCTAAGTAATCTACAGATTCATTGCAATCCCTATTGAAGTACCAACAGCATATCTCACAGATCTAGAACAAAACTACCAAAGTTTATATGAAACCATGAAAGACCCCAAATAGCCATAGCCATTTTGAAAAAAATGAACAAAGTGGGAGGGATCAAAATACCAGATATCAAGATATACTACAAAGCCATCGTAATCAAAACAGCCTAGTACTAGCACAAGAACTGACATATAGATCAAAGGAACAGAACAGAGAACCCAGATATCAACCCAAGACAATGTGCACAATTGATATTCTACAAAAGCATACAATGGAGAAAAGTCAGTCTCTTCAATAAATGATGCTAGGAAAATTGAACAGCTATATGCAAAAAAATAAAGCTAGACCTCCAACGTACACCATACACAATAATAAATTCAAAATGGATAAAAGACTTAAATATAACCCATGAAACCATAAAAAATTCTAGAAGAAAATGAAGGCAGAAAAATCTCAGACATCATATGGAGTAAAATTTTCACTGATACATCACCTAGGGCAAGAGAAACAAAAGATAAAATTAATTAATAAGATTACATCAAATTAAAAAGCTTCTGCACAGCAAAAGAAACAAGCATCAAAATGGAAAGGGAACCCACTCTCTGGGAGAACATATTTGCCAATGACACATTGGAAAGGGGTTAATATCCAAAATATATAAAGTACTCATACAACTAACAGCAGAAAGACAAACAATCTAATTAAAAATGGGTGGAGGGCCCTGGCCGGTTTGGCTCAGCGGTTAGAGCGTCGGCCTGCGGTCCTGAGAGACCCGGGTTCGGTTCCCGCTAAGGGCGCGTGCCTCGGTTGCAGTTTGTCCCCGGCCCTGGTCGGTCGTGCGGGTGGCAGCCACTCGATGTGTCCCTTTCACGTCGACGTTTCTCTCTCTCTCTCTGTTCCTCTCTCTCCCTCCCACTCTACCTGAACAAAAAAATGGAAAAATGTCCTCGGGTGAGGATTAAAAAAAATAAATAAATAAAAATGGGTGGAGGGCCTGAACAGACATTTCTCCAAATAGGACATAATAAGGCCAGGAGACATATGAAAAAAATGCTCATTATTTCTAATCATCAGAAAGATGCAAATTAAAATGACTATATCACCTCTCACCTGCCAGAATGGCTGTCATCAACAAACCCTCAAACAATAAATGGTGGTGAAGATGTGGAAAAAAGGGTACCCTAGCACACTGCTGGTGGGAATACAGACTGGTGCAGCCACTATGGAAAACAATATGATGTTTCCTCAAAAATTAAAACTGGAACTACCAATGGACCCAATGATTCCACTTCTAGGAATATATGCTAAGGAGCCTGAAACACCAATCAGGAATAATATATGCACCTTATGTTCATAGGGGTGCATTATACAATAGCTAAGATCTGGAAACAGCCCAAGTGTCCATCAGTAGATGAGTGGATATAAAAGCTATGATACATTTACACAATGAAATACTATGCAGCTGTGAGAAAGAAATCTCTTACCCTTTGGGATGACATAGAGGGACCTAGAGAGTATTATGCTAAGCAAAATAAGCCAGTTAGAGAAAGACAAGTACCACATGATCTCACTTATTTGTGGAACACAATGAACAAAATAAGATGTCAACCCAAAGAGATCTAGAATCATTGAAGTAGGGAACAGATTGACAAACCTCAGAGGGATCGGGGGGTGTGGGAGGGGTGGGAAGAGATAAACCAAAGAACTTATATGCATATATGCACAACCAATTGACATGGACACTAGGCTGGGGAAGGAAGGAGGGGGTTGGGAGTGGAAAGGAGGGGGGTCAATGGGGAAAAACTATAACTGGGACATCTATAATACTTTCAACAGTAAAAAATGGAGAGAGCAAGAGAGAGAGAATTTATACAGCTCAACAACAGAAAGACAAACAATCCAATTTAAAGAATGGGCAGAAGACCTGAATAGACACTTCTCCAAACAGGACATACAAATGGCCAGGAGACATATGAAAAGGTACTCAATGTCACTAAGCATCAAAGAGATGCAAATTAAAATGACTATGAGAAAGTAGTGGTAGCACAGGTGTGTAACTGCTTCCTAACATTTGATCTGAACAAGAGAGATGACATCCTGCAATACTCTGCCTAAGCTCAGAGACGTAAATATGAATCAACAAGGTCCCTGCCCTCAAGAAACTCCCAATATAGTGTTACTGAGCTACACTGACAAGAGAGGAAAAATGGCAGCAGAGTGAATGGAAGCTACACAGACCATCCTCCAGGACCAAACTGGAATTAAAACTAAAATAAAAGACAAATCATTGGGGAAAAACAACTGAAAAGCAGCTGGAGAGAACCCTTATAACCAGAGATGGAAAGAGGACACCAAATTGAGCCTGGTACGAACTGCAGAGGCCTGAGAGAGTGGGATGGGAGTCCACAGACAGCAGCTGAGGGCTGTTTTAGCTGTGAACAGTTCTCTCTGAGAAGTTGAGTGTTTAAACCCCAAGCTGGCTCCACAGCACAGAGTGGTGGCTCCCCAGCACAGGGGGGTGGCTCCCCAGCAAAGAGTGGCAGGACAGGGAAAGGTGCCCGCATAAAACATGACTGAGATAAACAGAGCTGAGGCTCTGTCCGGTAAGGAGAGGAGCAGAGAACAATGGCACTTCCCTGAAGGGCCAGAGCACTAAATCAGCTATAGCCACTCAGTTTGGGCTCCAGCAGAGGGAAGGCATACTGGACTGGAACTGTGTAAAGAGAGCCAGGGGTTCATGGCACAGGGGAGAGAATTGGGAAGTAGAACACCAGGAGTTTTATGCTGAATCACTCTTTATAGGACAGTAGCCATCATACTCAAAGATCCCCTTTCCAGAGCCCCAGGGAGAAGCAACAGCCCCTCCCTCAGGAATTTAACACCACTAGGCCAGGCCAGAGAAATGCAAATTGAGGGTCATTAACAGCTAGAGACCACCAGTAAGGGGGGGGGGGGCATTGCCCAACCTGCTGAAAATCCTCTTACCCTGTACACTTGAGGGATGTTTCATTCAGCTGAGGGCTATAACCTGGGCTCATCAAGTAACTAAGACTAATAGTCGGCAGGCAGGCAAAAGCTAGAGAATAACTGAACCTTTGCTTGGTCTTCAAATCTACCCAAGAAAGTAAGACTTGATAGTGGTGTTTAATGTGGGTCTTCCCACTCTCATGCAAACCCAGTGGAGGGAACCACAATCAGCAGAACACTACTATTCACAAGGAAAATTTGGCAGGCTCCAAAAGCCACTGAGACAGCCAAAATGGTGAAACAAAGAAACAAATCCCAAATAAAAGAATAAGTGAATTCTACAGAAAAAGAGATAAATGAAATGGAATTAAGCACATTATCAGAGGTAAAGTTCAGAGTAATGATTAAGAGGAAGCTCAACAGCATGAGTAAAGATACAGAAAGATTGAAAATCAACCAATTGGAAATGAAAAACCACCAAGTGGAAATGAAGAATGACATAGCAGAAATAAAGAACACATTGGAAGGAATAACCAATAGAGTAGAGGAAGACAAGGACCAGATCAGTGAATTAGAAGACGGGGGAGAAAAAAATCACCCTATCAGAAAACAAAAAGGGAAAAATAATTTAAAAACACTAAGACAACCTAAGAGAACTGTGGGACAATACGAAGTATAACAACATGCATCATAGGTGTGCCAGAAGAAGAATAAAATGTGCAAGGGTTAGAGAATATTTTTGAAGAAACAGTGATGGAAAACTTCCCTAGCTTGGTGAAGGGAAAAGGCACACAAGTCCAAGAACCACAGAGAGCCTCAAGTAAGAAGAACCAAAAGAGGCCCACACCAAGGCAAATAATAATTAAAATGACAAAAATTAAACACAAAGAGAGAATCCTAAAGGCAGCAAGAGTTAAGCAACAGGTTACCTACAAAGGAACCCCCATAAGGCTATCAGCTGATATCTCAACAGAAACACTACAGTCCAGAAGGGAATGGCATGAAGTAATCAAGGTAATAAAAAACAAGGATCTGAATCCAAGAATACTCTATCCAGCAAGGCTATCATTCAAAATAGAAGGTGAAATAGTTTCCCAGACTAAAAAAGGCTAATGGAATATATTAGCACCAAATCAGTGCTGCAAGAAATGTTAAAAGGACTGCTATAATAAGCAGAAAAAATAAAAAGAGAAACATAACCATAATAAACAAAAATGGCAATAAATAAATATATCAACAATAGCCTTAAATGTAAATTGATTAAATGCTCCAAACAAAAGACACAGAGTAGCTGAATGGATAAAAAAGCATGCCTCGTGTATAAGTTTTTTACAAGACACCCACTTCACAACAAAATACTCACATAAATTGAAAGTGAATGGATGAAAAATATTTTACAAGTAAACGGAAAGGGAAAAAAAGCTGGGGTAACAATACTCATATCCAATAAAATATACTTCAAATGAAGGCCAGAACTAGAGACAAAGAAGGCCACTACATAATATTGAAAGGATCTATCCAACAGGAGATTATAACCTTGGTAAACATATATGCACCCAATATAGGAGCACCAAAATACATTAAAAAACTTCTGCAGGACTTCAAAGAAGAAATCAACAATAATACAATCATAGCAGCGGACATCAACACCCCACTGACATCACTGAATAGAGCCTCTAGAAAAAAATTAACAAGGAAACAGAGACTCTAAACAGTGGTTCTCAACCTTTCTAATGCCGCAACTCTTTAATACAGTCCCTCGTGTTGTGGTGACCCCAACCATAAAATTATTTTTGTGGCTACTTCATAATTGCAATTTTGCTACTGTTATGTCTTAGGCAATACCTGTGAAAAGGTCATTCAATCCCCAAAGTGGTTGCAACCTGACAAGTTGAGAACCACTGCTCTAAATGATGTACTAGATCAAATGGATTTAATAAATATCTATAAAGAATTACACCCCAAAACTACAGAATTCAAATTTTTCTCAAGTGCACATGGGACATTCTTAAAGATAGACCACATGTTAGGACACAAACTAATTCTCTACAAGTTCAAGAAGATTAAAATCATATCAAGCATCTTCTTATATCACAATGGCATAAAACTAGAAATTGATTACAATAAAAACAG
The DNA here is from genome assembly GCF_014108415.1 of Molossus molossus. Classification (NCBI taxonomy): domain Eukaryota; kingdom Metazoa; phylum Chordata; class Mammalia; order Chiroptera; family Molossidae; genus Molossus; species Molossus molossus. Next base: position 57,436,416 of record NW_023425352.1, read on the forward strand.
TCAAAAATATTCAAACACATGGAGACAAAATGGCATAGTATTAAAAATGAATGGGTTACAAAGGATATCAAGCAAGAAATGAAAACTTCCTGGAAACCAATGAAAATGAACAAACAACACAAAGTCTATGGGGCACAATGAAAGCAGTCCTGAGAGGGAAGTTCATAGCACTACAGACCTACCTCGAGAAACAAGAAAAATTTCTAATTGACTATCTAACCATACAACTTAAAGAACTGGAAAGTAAACAAATAGAAAAATCCAGAGCAAGTAGAAAAGAAACAGTAAAGGTCAAAGCAAAAATAAATGACATAGAAACTAAAAAAAAAAAAACCCAAAATTAAAACATCAATGGAACAAAGAGCTGGTTCTTTGAAAAGATAAACAAGATTGATGGTCCCTTAGCCAGACTCACCAAGAAACAAAGAGAGAGGAACCAAATAAACAAAATCAGAAATGAAAGAGAAGTAACAACTGACACTACAGAAATACAAAGGATCATCAAAACATACTATGAACAACTATATGCCAACAAATTGGACAATCTAGGAGAAATGGACAAATTTTTAGAATCACAGTCTCCAAAACTGAACCAGGAAGAGATAGAAAACTTGAACAAACCAATAACAACTAAGGAAATTGAAGATGTAATCAAGAAACTCCCAGCAAACAAAAGCCCAGGCCCAGACAGCTTCATGGGGCAGTTTTATCAAACATTTGAAGAAGAACTAACACCCATTCTCCTCAAACTATTTCAAAAAATTTAAGAAGAAAGAAGACTTCCAAACTCATTTTATGAGGCCTAAATAATTCTAATTCTAAACCGGATAAACACACTAAAAAGAAAGAAAACTACAGGCCAATATCTTTGATGAACATAGATGCCAAAATCCTTAACAAAATATTAACAAATTGGATCCAGTAATACATTAAAAAATTATTTATAATGACCAAGTGGGATTCATCTCAGGGATGCAAGGCTGGTACAATATTCACAAATCAATAAATGTGATATACCACTTAAACAAAATGAAAGATAAAAACCAAAACTATATGATCATATCAATAGACACTGAAAAAGCATTTGACAAAATCTAGCAACCATTTATGATGAAAAACACTCAGCAATGTGGGAATAGAGGGACAATATTTTGACATGATAAAGGCCATATATGAAAAACCTACAGCCAATATCATACTCAATGGGAAAAAACTAGAAGTATTTTCCTTAAGAAGAGGAATAAGACAGGGATGCCCACTTTTGCCACTTATTTAACATAGTACTGGAAGTCTTAGCCACAGCAATTAGACAAGAAGAAAACAAATAAAGGAATCCAAATTGGGAAGGAGGAAGTGAAACTGTCATTATTTGCAGATGACATGATATTGTACGTAGAAAATCCTACAGACTCCATAAAAAATACTATATTTAATAATGAAATTGCCAAAGTAGCAGAATACAAAATCAACATCAAAAAATCGGTGGCATTCTTATACCCCAATAATGGACTCATAGAAAGGGAAACTAAAAAAAACAATTCCGATGTCTGGTCAAGATGGCGGGTATGTAAATGCAGTACTCTCCCCCTCCCACAACACGTCAAAATTACAACTAAACTACAGAACAACCATCCTCCATAACCACCTGAAATCAAGCTGAATGGAAGTCCTACAACTACAAAATTAAAGAAACAGGAGGGGCGAAGGCCGGACAGGCTGGTCCCATACTCACATGTGGCAGATAAAAATCAAGAGGACACCTCAGCTGGGAAGGTCCACCCTGAGTAGTGAGGGGTCCTGGTCCCATGCTCAGGGTTTCAGTTCCAAGAAGAGAAGTGCCCAACAATTTTGGCTATAAACACTATTGGGAACTGAAGCTGAGGGAAGCTGAGGCTGCTGGAGCCCAAGGCAGCTCCTTAAAAGGCTTGTGCGTGGACTTACTCAGACCAGCTCCCTCTGAGCTCTAGCATGGAGGGGAGGCAGCTTGAAAGGCACCAGAGACATATAGGGAAGAACTGAGTTGTTTGGCATCAGGTCAAGTACAAGAGAGGCAGCTTTCTCCTGGACAGATAATGCTGGCTGAGGCCTTTGTTCCTTTGATGAGCCCTTCCCCAACAGGGCAGGCAGATGACTGCCATATCTGGGACTCCAGCAACCTGATTCACACTGTTTTCCCCACCTTGGTGATTCCCTGAGGCCCTGCCCCACACAACTTTCTGGCCCACCCAAGCTATTTCCAGTGGCTTTACCATAGGATTGGTCTATTTCTGGCTCTGGCTTCAGATTTTCCTAAATTTGCTCAAAAAATCAGCATCAGGCCACAGTGAGCCCCATACCTCTTGCTAAGTGGCCCCAGGCCCAGCACTAGAAGAAGCCAGCCTTGGTTCACAGTTTGGCTTCACCTGGGCACCTCCAAGCCCAGCACAAGCAGCAGCCATCAGCTGATCACTTTGTAGCTTATGCATGGGTAGAACAAAGGCAGTGGCTGACCTTGCCCCAGAGTCAGCATACCCAGTGAACAGCTTCAGACTATTTAGAAGCACCACCACCCAACCACCTCCACAAGTGACACACTCAAGGAATGGACTCAGTGGGTACCAGAGCCCTGCTGAAGTACGTCTTGCTCTGTACAGTGGGCCCCTGCACAGTTGATAATCCAAGATAGTCAGAAGTCAGTGGTTAGTGGGCACAGCCAGTCCTTGTAGCTGACCAGCCTGAAGCCTGAGTAAAGCCTCCCACTGATGTGCCAATAGCAATCAAGACTCAATTACAACAGAAGAGTGTAAAGTCCACACAAGGGGTACATCTAAAGGGTCAAGCTGGGTGATCAGAGAAGCTGTGTCACTAGACCCTACAGGACACCTATTACAACAGGCCATCCTAGAAAGCTTAGGAGACATAGAAACTCTACCTAATACATAGAAACAAACATAGGGAGGCAGCAAAAATGAGACAAAGAAATATGTCCCAAATGAAAGAACAGAGCAAAATTCCAGGAAAAGAAGAAAACAAAATGGAGATAAGCAATCTAACAGATGCAGAGTTCAAAACATTGCTTATAAGGATGCTCAATGAACTAAGTGAGGGCCTCAAGAGCATAATAAAGGACCAGTCAGAAATGAATGATGCACTAACTGAAATAAAGAATAATTTACAGGGAATCAATAGTAGAGTAGGTGGAGCCAAGAAGCAAATCATTCATTTGGAATATAAGGAAGCAAAAGACACCCAATCAGAACAGCAAAAAGAATCCAAAAATATTAGAATAGTATAAGGAGCCTGTGGGAGAACTTCAAGCATGCCAACATTTGCATCATGGGAGTTCCAGAAGGAGAAGAGAGAGGGCAAGAAATTGATAACCTATTTGAAAAAAATAATGACAAAAAATTCCTTAACTTGGTGAAGGAAACAGCTATATAAGTCGAGGAAGCACAGAGAGTTCCAAACAAGATGAACCCAGAGAGGTCCACACCAAGACACATCGTCATCAAAATGCCAAAGATTAAAGACAAAGAGAGAATCTTAAAAGCAGCAAGAGAAAAGCAGTTAGTTACTTACAACAGATCTCCCATAAGGCTGTCAGCCAATTTCTCAAAAGAAACTTTGTAGGCCAGGAGGAAGTGGCAAGAAATATTTAAAGTGATGAAAAGCAAGGACCTACAACCAAGATTACGCTATTCTGCAAAGCTATCATTTAGAATCGTTGGCTTTATAAAGAGTTTCCCAGACAAGAAAAAGCTAAAGGAGTTCATCACCACCAAAACAGGTTTATATGAAATGTTGATGGATCTTCTTGAAGAAGATAAAAAAATATGAACAAGAAAATGGCAATGAATACATATCTATCAACAACTGAATCTACAAACAAAATGAGCAAGCAGAGCAGCAGCAGACTCGTAGATACAGAGAACTTTTTGTTGGTTGCCAGATGGGAGGGGAGTTGGGTGAAAAAGATAAAGTGATTAAGAAGTACACATTGGTTGTTAGACTGATGAACCTCAAAGGAAAAGGGGAAGATGGGGTAGAAAGAGTCAAACCAAAGAACTTATATGCATATATACATAATCAATAGACACAGATAATAGTTTGGGGAAAGCAGGAGGGGGACGAGATTGAGGAGAAGGGCGTTAAGGGGTGGGGAGGGACAGCTGTAATACACTCAACAATAAAGATAAGTTTAAAAAATAAAATAAATAAAAACAATCCCATTTACCATTGCAGCAAAAATAAATAAATAAATAAGATACTAGGAATAAACTTAACCTTAAAAGTTAAGGACCTGTTTGCAGAAAACTATAGGGCATTGAAAATATAAACATAAGAAGATATAAAAAAACTGGAAGCATATACCTTGTTCATGGATTGGAAAAATTAACATCATTAAAATGTCAGTAATACCCAAAACAATCTATTGATTCAATGCAATCCCCACTAAAATACCAATGACATAGTTCACAGAATGAGAACAAATACTCCAAAAGTTTATATGGAACCAAAAAAAGACCCCAAATACCACGGCAATCTTAAAAAAGAAGAACAAAGTAGGAGGGAACACAATACCAGGTATCAGGTTATACTACAAAGCCACTGTAATCAAAACAGTCTGGTACTGGCACAAGAACAGGCAGATAGATCAATGGAACAGAACAGAGAACCCAGAAATTGACCCAAGATATTATGTTCAATTAATATTTGACAAAGATGACAAGAGAATATAATGGAGTAAAGACAGCCTCTTTAATAAATGGTGATGAGAAAAATGGGCAGCTACATGCAAAAAGAATGAAACTATCCCACCAATTTACAAAATACACAAGAATAAACTCAAAATAGATAAAATACTTAAATGTGACTTGTGAGTCCATAAAAATCCTACAAGGAAATGTAGGCAACAAAATTTCAGACATCACACACAGCAGCATTTTCACTGATACAATGCCTAAGGCAAGACAAACAAAAAAATTAATACATGGGACTACAACAAACTCAAAAGCTTCTTCACAGGAAAAGAAACAAGCATCAAAATGGAAAGAGAACCCACTCTATGGGAGAGCATAATTGCCAATGATACATCAGATAAGGGGTTAATTTCCAAAATATCTAGAGTACATATACAACTCAAAAAAGGAAGACAGAGAAGAAAAAAAATGGCGGCAGAGTGAATGGAGCTACACAGACCATCTCCCAGGACCAAACTGGATTTACAGCAAAAATAAAGACAAATCGTCAGGAAGGGGCAACAGAAAGGCAGCCTGGAGGACCACATAACCAGGAACACTGACTCAATCCTGGTAGGCTTGCGAGGACGAGAGAGGGGGCCGGGAGCCCACAGTATGCAGTGGCCTGGGCTGGGACCAGCGGACTGGGCTGGGACCAGGAGACTCGGCTGGAAGCTGCTGCCGCATGGGTTGTGTGCCACGCCCTCAGCTGGTGCCGCAGACTCCCAACTCAGCCGCCCTTAGGTTAAAGTCTCAGGCTGCTCCACAACGCAGAGTCTGGACAGAAGCTAAATTGATAGTAGCCACTCACCTTGGGCTCCGGCAGAGGGAAGGCAGACTGGACTGGAACTGTGTGGGGACACTCGGGACTTGGAGGGTGCTCAGAGCTTTTTCTGAGTGCAGCCACGTAGCACTGTGATCATCTTACTCCTTCCCAGGGCCCTGGGGAGAGGCGGAGGCCCCCCCTGGGAGATTCAACCCCACCTGGTGGCTGTTGAAATGCTAATTGAGGTCCATTACCAACCAGCATCTGTCCCACCCTCGGGAAATCCTCTTACACTGAGCACCTGAGGGAGTTTTTCAGGCAACTCAGAAACCAAGGTTCTTCAGGTGACCTCTACTAATAGCCTCCAGGCAAAAAAATGCTAGAGGAAATTTAAGACTTGACAGTGGAGGTTAAAGTGGGTCCTCCCTGCCTCATCCAAATGCAGGAGAGGTAGCCACAAACAGCAGAACACCAACTCCCACAGGGAAAATATGGCAGACTCCGAAGCCCACTGTGATAGCCAAAATGGTGAAAAACAGAAACAAAGCCAAATGAAAGAACAAGAGACCTCTACCAAAGATGAGTTAAATGAGGTGCAGTTAAGCAAGTTAACAGAACTAGAATTCAGAGCCATGATCTTGAGGAAGCTCAACACCATGTGTAAGGACATGAGCACCATGAGTAAAGACATAGAAATGTTGAAAATCAACCAGTTGGAAATTAAAAACGACATATCAGAAATGAAAAAGACATTGGAAGATCTAAAAAGCAGAGTAGAGGAAGCTGAGGACTGGATCAGTGAATTAGAAGACAGGGTAGAAAAAATCAACCAATCAGAAAACCAAAAAAAAAAAAAGATTAAAAAACAGGAAGACAGCTTAAGAGAACTGTGGGACAACTGGAAACGTAATAATATTCGCATCATAGGAGTCCCTGAAGAAGAAGAAGAAAATGAGCAAGGGTTAGAGAATATATTCAAAGAAATAGCGACAGAAAACTTTCCTAATTTGGTGAAGGAAGAAGGCATTCAAGTTCAAGAAGCACAGAGAGCCCCAAGTAAGAAGAACCCAAACAGGCCCACACCAAGACACATAGTAATCAAACTGCCAAAAATTAAAGACAAACAGAGAATCCTAAAGGCAGCAAGAGATAAGCAACAGGTTACCTACAAAGGAAACCCCATAAGGCTCTCAGCTGACTTCTCAACAGAAACACTACAGGTGAGAAGGGAATGGCATGAAGTAATCAAAGTCATGAAAAACAAGGATCTGAATCCAAGACTATTCTACCCAGCAAGGCTATCATTCAAAATGGAAGGTCAAATAAGGATCTTCCCAGACAAAAAAAGGCTAAGGGAATACATTAGCACCAAACCAGCACTGCAAGAAATGTTAAAAGGACTGCTGTAATTAGCAGGAGAAATGGGAAGAAAAATAGAACCACACTAAACAAAAATGGCAATAAATAAGTACATATCAATAATCACCTTAAATGTAAATGGGCTGAATGCTCCCATAAAAGGACACAGAGTAGCTGATTGGATAAGAAAGCATGACTCATCTATATGTTGTTTACAAGAGACCCACCTCACAACAAAAGACTCACATAGATTGAAAGTGAAGGGATGGAAAAAAATCTTCCAAGCAAATGGAAAGGAAAAAAAAGCTGGGGTAGCAATACTCATATCTGATAAAATAGACTTCAAAATGAAGGCCATAACTAGAGACAAAGAATGTCACTACATAATATTGAAATGATCTATCCAATAGGAAGATATAACCTTGATAAACATATATGCACCCAATATAGGAGCACCAAAATGTATTAAAAATCTTCTGGAGGACTACAAAGGAGAAATCGATAGCAATCCAATCATAGCAGGGGACTTCAACTCCCCACCGACATCACTGGATAGATCCTCTAGACAAAAAATTATCAAGGAAACAGAGACTCTAAATGAAGCACTAGACCAAATGGATTTAATAGATATCTACAGAGAATTACACCCCGAAACTACAGAATTCACATTCTTCGCAAGTGCACATGGGACATTCTCAGATAGATCACATATTAGGGCACAAACTAAGTCTCTACATGTTCAAGAAGACTGAAATCATATCAAGCATCTTCTTAGATCACAAGGGCAAGAAACTAGAAATCAATTGCAAGAAGAACATACAAAGACATTTGAACACATGGAAGCTAAATAGCATGTTATTAAACAATGAACGGGTCACCGAGGAGATCAAGGAAGAAATCAAAAACTTCCTGGAAACCAGTGAAAATGAACACACAACAACACAAAATCTATGGGATGCAGTGAAAGCAGTTCTGAGAGGGAACTGCTACAGACCTACCTCAAAAAAAAAAAACAAGGAAAATCTCTAATAGACTATATAACCTCACAACTTAAAGAACTAGAGAGAAAACAAAAAGAAAACCCCAGAGCAAGTAGAAGGAAGGAAATAGTAAAGATCAGAGCAGAAATAAATGACATAGAGACCAAAAAAAACAATTCAAAGGATCAATGAAACAAAGAGCTGTTTTTTTCAAAAGGATAAACAAGATTGATGGACCCTTAGCTAGACTCACCAAGAAACAGAGAGAGAGAGAACCCAAATACACAAAATCAGAAATGAAAGAGGAGAAGTAACAACCGACACCACAGAAATACAAAAGATCATTAACAACTACTATGAAAAATTATATGGCAACAAATTCGACAATCTAAGCAAAATGGACAAATTGCTAGAAACACATAGTCTCCCAAAACTGGACCAGGATGAGATAGAAAACTTGAACAGACCAATATCAACAGAAGAAATTGAAAATGTAATCAAGACTCTCCCAGCAAACAAAAGCCCCGGCTCGGATGGCTTCACGGGGGAGTTTTACCGAACATTCAAAGAAGAACTAACACCCATTCTCCTAAAACTATTCCAAAAAATTCAAGAAGAAGGAAGACTTCCAAACTCATTTTATGAAGCCAGCAGAATTCTAATTCCAAAACCAGAAAAAGACACTACAAAGAAAGAAAACTACAGGCCAATATCCCTGATGAACATAGATGCCAAAATCCTGAACAAAATACTAGCAAATCGGCTCCAGCAATACACCAAAAAAATTATCCACCATGACCAAGGGGGATTCATCCCAGGGATGCAAGGCTGGTCCAATATTCACAAATCAATAAATGTGATACACCACATAAATAAAATGAAGAATAAAAACCACATGATCATATCAATACATGCCAAAAAAGCCTTCGACAAAATCCAGCATCCTTTTCTGATAAATATGCTCAGCAATGTGGGAATAGAGGGATCATATCTATATAATAATAAAGGCCATATATGAAAGACCTACAGCCAACATCATACTCAATGGGCAGAAACTAACAGCATTTCCCTTAAGAACAGGAACAAGGCAAGGATGCCCACTTTCGCCACTCTAATTTAACATAGTACTGGAAGTCTTAGCCACAGCAATCAGACAGGAAGAAAAAATAAACGGGATCCAAATTGGAAAGGAGGAAGTGAAACTGTCATTATTTGCAGATGACATGAGACTATACTTAGAAAACCCCAAAGACTCCATCAAAAATTTACTAGACTTAATAAATGAATTTGGCAAAGTAGCAGGATACAGAATTAACGTCAAGAAATCGATGGCATTCTCATACACCAAGGATGAACTCACAGAAAGAGAAACTAAGAAAACAATCCCATTTACCACTGCAGCAAAAAAATTAAGATACCTAAGATTAAACTTAACCAAAGAAATAAAGGACCTATTTGCAGAAAACTACAGGTCATTGAAAAAAGAAATAGAGGAACGTATAAAAAAGTGGAAGCACATACCCTGTTCCTGGATTGGGAGAATTAACATCATTAAAATGTCCATATTACCCAAAGCAATCTATAGATTCAATGTAATCCCCATCAAAATACCAATGGCATACTTCACAGAATTGGAACAAGTACTTCAAAAGTACATATGAAACAAAGAAAGACCTCGAATAGCCACAGCAATCTTGAAAAGGAAGAACAAAGTTGGAGGGATCACATTACCAGATTTCAGCTTATACTACAAAGCCACCGTAATCAAAACAGTCTGTAACTGGCACAAGAACAGGCATATAAACCAGTGGAACAGAACAGAGATCCCAGAAATGTACCCAAGGCAATATGCTCAATTAATATTTGACAACGGTGGCAAGAGTATACCGTGGAGTAAGGACAGCCTCTTTAATAAATGGTGCTGGGAAAATTGGACAGCTACATGCAGAAAAATGAAACTAGACCATCAACTTACACTCTACACAAGAATAAACTCAAAATGGATAAAAGACTTGAATGTGACTCATGAATCCATAAAAATCCTACAAGAAAATGTAGGCAACAAAATTTCAGACGTCGTACGCAGCAGAATTTTCACTGATACATCACCTAAGGCAATAAAAACAAAGGAGAAAATGAACACACGGGACTACATCAAACTCAGAAGCTTCTGCACAGTGAAAGATACAATCAAAACGGATGGGAGAGCATAATTGTCAATGGTATATCAAATAAGGGGTTAATTTCCAATATATATATAGAGTGCTCATAAACTCAACAAAAAGAAGACAAAGAACACAATTAAAAAATGGGCAGAGGAACTAAATAGACACCTCTGCAAACAAGACATACAAATGGCTAAGAGACATATGAAGAAATGTTCATCATCACTAATCATCAGAGAGATGCAAATTTAAACAATGAGGTATCACTTCACACCTGTCAGAATGGCCGCCATCAACAAATCCGCCATCAACAAATCCTCAAACAACAAGTGTTGGCGAGGGTGTGGAGAAAAGGGGACTGTAGTACACTGCTGGTAGGGATGCAGACTGGTGCAGCCACTATGGAAAACACTATGGTGTTACCTCAAAAAATTAAAATTTGAACTGCCATTTGACCCAGTGATCCCACTTCTAGAAATATACCCTAAGAAGCCTGAAACACCAATAAGAAAGAATATATGTACCCCATGTTTGTAGCAGCACTATTTACAATAGCTAAGATCTGGAAACAGCCCAAGTATCCAATAGTAGAGGAATGGATAAAAAAGCTGTGGTACATATACAAAATGGAGTACTACGCAGCTGTAAGAAAGAAAGATCTTTTCTCTTATCCTTTGAGACGACATGGACAGACCTGGAAAGTATTATCCTAAGTGAAAGAAGCCAAGCAGAAAAAGACAAATACCACATGTTCTCACTTATATACGGAATAAAATGAACATAACAGTCTGAGGAATACGGTAGACCCAGAAACATGGAAGTAGGGCACAGACTGACATCCCTCAGAAGAGGGGGTGGGGGTGGGAAGAGATAAACCACAGAACTTATATGCATGTATGCATGACCAATGGACATGGACAACTAAGCCGGGATCGGGGCAGGGGTGGGGTGGGGAGGGGGGTGCCAATGGGGTAAAAAAGGTGAAATATCTGTAACAAAAAAATAAATAAATAATTTTTTTAAAAAAGAAAGATCTCTTATTCTTTGAGACTACATGGAGGGACCTGGAAAGTATCATCCTAAGTGAAACAAGCCAAACAGAGAAAGACAAGTATCATATGATCTCACTTATTTGTGGAATATAATGAACATAACAGTCTGAGGAATGGGGTAGTCCCAGAGACGTGGAAGTGGGGTACAAACTGACAATCCCCAGAAGAGGGGGTGGTGGGGGAGAGATAAACCACAGAATTTATACGCATGTATGCATGAACAGTGGACATGGACAACAAAGCTGGGGACAGGGAAGGGAGGGAGGGGGAGGAGGGAATCAGTAGGGGAAAAAGGAGAAACATCTGTAACAAAAATTAATTAATAAATAAATAAATAAATAAAAGAAAGAAAAGGAAGACAAAGAATTCAATAAAAAAATGGGCATAGGACCTAAATAGACACCTCTCCAAAAAGGACATACAAATGGCCAAGAAGCATATGAAGAAATGCTCAATGTCACTAATCATCAGAGAGATGCAATTTAAAATGACTATGAGGTATCATCTCACACCTGCTAGAATGGCTGCCATCAACAAATCATCAAACAACAAGTGCTAGCGAGGGTGTGGAGAAAAGGGGACTCTAGTACACTGCTGGTGGGAATACAAACTGGTGCAGCCACTATGGAAAACGAGATGGTGTTTCCTCAAAATATTAAAAATGGAACTGCCAATGGACTCAATGATTCTACTTCTAGGAATATATCCTAAGAAGCCTGATATACCAATCAGAAAGAATATATGCATCACTATTCCCATAGCCAAGTTATTTTCAACAGCTAAGATCTGGAAACAGCCCAAGTGCCCATCAGTAGATGGGTGCATAAAAAAGTTGTGGTACATATACACAATGGAGCACTATGCAGCTGTACAAAAGAAAGATCTCTTACCCTTTGAGACGACATGGAGGGACTTAGAGAGTATTATGCTAAGCAAAATAAGCCAATCAGAGAAAGACAAATCTCACATGATCTCACTTATTTGTGGAACATAATGAACAAAACAAGCTATCAACCAAAAGAGATCCAGAATCATGAAGTAGGAAACAGACTGACAAACTCAGAGGGATGTGGGTGGGAGTGGTGGGAAGAGATAAACCAAATAACATATATGCACAACCAGTCAACATGGACACTAGGCTGGGGAAGGTAGGAGGGGTTGGGAGAGGAAAGGAGGGAATCAATGGTAAAAAAAAAAAAAAAAAAAAAAAAAAATGGGGACATCTGTAATACTTTCAATAAAGAGAGAAAGAGAGAGAGAGAGAAATAAAGTATACAGAACATTTACCCTCGCTGTGTGTCTTCATAGACACACAAGTCATAAAACCTCATTTGCAGAACATAGAAGATATATTTGTACTATTACTCTAACCCATACCCCATTTTTGTACTAATATGACCTTTATTGTTTTCAAAATAATTTCATCATCACCATCATTGAATTTGGGCCTCCCATGAGTGAGGCAAATCATGATTTTCTCTTCCCTTCATAATCCGGGGCAGAAGCCAAAACTGGTGGACATTAGTTCAAGGTTACAGGAGAGTTGGGCAGAAGTGGGATCAAACACCATGTCTGACCCAAAGCCAGCACATTCTACTGTGTCTGCGTGCACAGACCTCACAGGGCACAGCCCCCTCGAGGACTCTGGTCCAGCTGACACAGTGCTGCCCTGCAGGGAGCCAGGCCCTGTCTCCCCACCCACAGCCCTGCTTTGAGAAGGCACATCTGTTGTATATGGGAGATAATTATTTATTGTGAGGATAAAATAGAATAACATTAAATTGAATTAAATTAAATTAAAGGCAGTGCACAAGTTTTGGGTAACATTTCGCTGAAGAGCCAGAGTTTAAATGCACTGGAACATGATGGGTGATGAAGCAGTAGAATGATACAGTTTCACTCTATGACCTATATTTGCAGTGTCATAATAGCTCAGATGGAGTAAGGAGAAACAAAACACTCACAGTGTCCTGTTAAACGGCTGGCGGAAGAACTCTGCTACTATCTCTTTTTTTTTTTTTTGTACAGACAGAGTGGGAGGGAGAGAGAGGAAGAGAGAGAGAGGGAAACATCGATGTGAAAGGGACACATCGAGTGGCCGCCACCCGCACGACCAACCAGGGCCGGGGACAAACCGCAACCAAGGTACATGCCCTTAGCGGGAACCGAACCCGGGCCTCTCCGGACCGCCGGCGGACGCTCTGACCGCTGAGCCAAACCAGCCAGGGCTCTGCTACTATCTCTTAAAGCCACTGGGAAAAATGTGGATGGACCAGAAGCAGCCCTTCCTCATTTACATATTATGTTACTTTACAAATGATGTTGAAGAGAAGAGTGAATCACAGACATGCATCCATACAGACCTTGCAACACTGTGAAGGTTTGGCTTTAATTCAGACCATATCTTTGCCCCTCCATCCTGTATTAAAATGAAAGCGTAATTAAAAAGAAAAAGAGAAATAACAGAAACTAATACCTCCCAACAAGAAAACCTCTGCTACTTTAGATAAATCATATGTCAAATTATTCCACTTTAATGGAACAAGAAAAATAATGCAAAGGAATCCATGTGTGCAGAGACTTGGGTGCATCTGTTTCCAAAGAGCAGAGATCGCCTCCCACAATGCCTCTTTCATTTGTTGAATTTCCTCACAATGCATCATTCTCTAAGGAGATGTGCCCAAGTGTTGTCTCTCCCACATTGTTTTCAAACCTGGTTACCACTGCATGCACTTCTAAATGACAAGGCGACTGGGTAACACTTTGATATGTTGAGAGAAAACCCAAACTGACAGTTGGAGGAGGCAGAAAGAGGAAGTCACTGTCCCTTTCTCCCTCATCCCAAATGTCATCCCTTCCTTGTCCAGGCTGGGCAGGCAATCGGGATGAAAAAATGAGCAGACACTTGAAAGTTTCTGACAGGTGTCATGGGCGCAGGCGTTGCGTGGCCAGGAGTGATGGAGCTTGACGTGACAGTGGCAGAGCCAGAGGCTGGCTCCAGGACACGCAGAGTTTGGTGTATGTCAGTTCCAATCCTTGTCACACCCCGACTCCAGAATGGTGACTACACATGGACAGGGACAGTGGGAAGTGTTCAGAAAACTTAAAAACATCCTTTCCTGATCAGTGGAGTTGCCAGGCAGCAGTAACAGGACGATCATGCTCCCAAAGTGGGCGCGCTCTGGCTGGGGCAGGGCGGGGAGCAGACTCGTGGCGCTGGTTTGGTGTGGGTTGGCTTGCTCTCTTTGTTCTTGCATTGCCCTCCTGGTAAGGGTTTCAGTCTTCCAGTTATTTTCCACATTCCTGCGTGTGAGTTTTGTGCTGCCAGCATTTTCCTATACCAGTAACTTCTGATGACTTTAATTTTCTTACTATAATAATCTCTGTAGCAGATCCTGGAGGATTTAAATATTTGGCAAACCTGCTCCTCTGACCTGGCTGGAGAGTGATTTATAACAGGAGAGGAGAACTAGCTAGCTTCTTGGTTACACTGTGCAAATAGTTTCATAAATATTGCTCTGTTGCATTATTTTGACATATTGCTTCTTTTAACAGTCTGCCAAAGTCACATATTTCTGCTAAATAAAAATCCATGGCTAGCCTCTCACCCAGCCAAAGTAACAGGTGGTAACCAACATCACCTTGTGGGAGAGCCCAGCTTGGTTAACTGCAGCTGGTAAGTGATGGTGAGCTGGCATTAAGGCGTGATGGATGACAGCAGATGTGTGTCTAATCCTTAGCCTGGCCTTCCAGTCTACTTGACAGGGAACGTATTTATTCAGTAATTATTAACGCAATGCATCGGCTTGTAGTTAAGCATTTGCAAGTAACATAAGGACTTTATAAATGCATTCATTGAAAAAAATCTAGCAAATGACTATTTGATAAAAAAAAAAAAAAGTCAGTGGTACACATAGGCTCTGAGTCTGAAAGATTTTTGGAGCTTCAGGCAGAGTGATAAATCATCTGCGGTGTGGCTGTCTCCCTCTCCAAATGCCAACCGTTGATGCTGAAGTAGGAAGAGAATTCTGGAGTTACAATGACCCAAGTTGACCTGACATCTGAGAACGGCAGGGGCCCCAGTAGGCATTTTTATCACAACCTGCGCTGTAGAGTGTCAAGGTGAGTTTGGGCCACATGTGCTGCTACATCTTACCTTCAGCTACTCTCTGCTCTGGCTTTGTGCTTGGTGACCAGAGGTGACCCTTTAACAGAGTTTCTCTTTTTGGTGGGAGGGGCTTCATGGAAGCAGTGATGGTGTCAGCTCATGTCAGGACCCCCGCCCCCTCCAGCTGTGCACACACCAATCCTGGAATCTCATTCTTCTCCATAACTCCATCTCGAATCTCTACAGCGGTTACTCCTGTCTTCCTAACTGGCTCTTCTTCCAGCCTCTCGCCTTGCATCTCTGTACTGACAATAATCCCTGTAACACACATAATCTGGGCTGAAGGAATCTTTCTCCCATCAGCTGTGTTCTCTGCTGAGTTCTCTGTTGTCTGTGGTTCCTTTATTCTCCTGGTGGCCCCTCCTCCGCGTCTCAGCAGGATGCTCTCCCTTTGGCCCCTAAGTCAAGCAGCTATCCAGACCTCTCATATTTCGAGCATAAAACCTCTTCCATCCATACCATTAATTTTGATTTTTGAAATCACGTTTCTGTAGTTTGTTTTTTTTAATTATGCATGTTCACAGTGAGCTTTTCAAACAATAAGCATAAAGAAAAAAAACACATACTGCCCATAAAGAGCTTATAAAATTGGACATTCTTCTAGATTGCTCCCAATTCACACAAACGGCTGGGTGGGAAAATCTTACAAAAACAGAATTATGCTATCCACGTTATTCTGATAAAAATGTTAAATGTAAATTTATTTCATTTTAACAGGAACAAAGAAAAACAATTAAAATTAAGAGAATTGCTGCCCTGGCCAGTTGGGCTCAGCGGTTAGAGCGTCGGCCTGCGGTCCAGAGAGAACTGGGTTCGGTTCCCGCTAAGGGCACGTACCTCAGTTGCAGTTTGTTCCCAGCCCTGGTTGGGTCGTGTGGGTGGCAACCACTCGATGTGTCCCTTTCACATCGATGTCTCTCTCTATCTCTCTCCCTCCCACTCTATCTGAACAACAACAACAACAACAAATGGAAAAATGTCCTCAAGTGAGGATTAAAAAAAAGAGAGAATTGCTTAATTTCAGCTATTTTTTTACTACAAGTTATATAAATGCCTAAATTATCCAAGGATAAAAAAATATATGAACTTCCACGTTTAAGAGATCGGGGCAGTATTACATTTCTTAAAATCTCACTTCAATTTTAATCAGTAGTGACTGAGTTCACACTAAGGAAGTTAAGTAGGTCGTCCTTTGTACTTCCTACCAGCCCCCTACTCCCATCACCCACACTTCCTTCCCCAGCGTTACAACATTTACATTTTGTAATCGTAATGTCCAGAGAATCTACTGCTCACCACCAGTCGCATCTCTGGAACCTCTCCATTTCTGCATGTTTTGTTCTGATTTTTCCTGCTTGGTTAGATTTGATCACGGTGTGCTTTTCTCAAGAACTTCATCACTGCATTCTCTGAGTTCTTTGCATGCCAAGAGCTTACTTTCATCTATTAGCAAAATTTAGACATTGGGCTCCTGGCTTCTGACATTGAATACTTATGCTCCTTTTACTTCTACATAGTATCCATTCTTTTTCATTAGGCTGAATTTCACCATTGGGTGATTTCTTTCCCAGCCCACCCCCAAAAGAGCTAATGGACTAAAGGGTGGTATGTATCCAGTTCTGTCACAGTTGGCAATAGCTTCACATTGCTCCTCTACTTGAAGAACAACTTGACTCCTTGTTACATTCTTAAGTCTTGTTTTGTTTTTACCCCATGTTGATAGACATAGTCAAGTGTTTATAATAGAAATTATTGATTTCTTTTTCTTTGTTTTTCTTCTCAATCATTACTTATTTGTTGGTATATTTTATCACAAAATACATTTCAAGAATAGAGAAAAACATGTAAGTGTGATGTGATAACACTCAAATTCAGTAAATGTTAACATTTTGATTCATTTACTTTGAACGTCTTTGTCCTATAAAATTTGCAAACTCATGTACACCCCTATTGTGCCCCTCCTGCATTCTATTTCCTGAGATGTCCTCAATTTGGTGTGTACAATTCCTACACATGCTTTTATGGCATCCTTACATATGTATGTACCCAACAAATATAAGTATACTAGTTTGCAGACTTTCAGATTCATGTAAATGCTCTCACACTGAACTTATGTTCTGCATCTTGCTTTTTTCACCCAGCACTACTTTTGCAAGGTTTGTCAAAGTCGATACATGTAGTTCAATAATTTTTAGGTTTTTGCTATTGATGGATATTTAGTTTCCAATTTTTCACTTTGAAAAGTAGCAAGTCTTTTTGTTCATTTATAGTCTTGACATGTGAGAATTTCTTTATGGTATAAATTTATAGGTCAATTTTGAGTCATATGTGGGCTGTGTGTCTTTAACTTTATTTGACATTTCCAAATATCTAGGGAAATTTTATACCACCACCAGGACTATATTAATTTACATCCTTATAAGTAGTTCATGTTGTCATACTTTTTCACTTTTTTCCATTTAATAAGCATTAAATGAAACAGAATAAATAACTTAAAATTAATGAGGAAAGAAAAATATTTTTCAGTTTTTTCATATTAGAAAAAATTTAATTCTATCTCAAGCCAATCTGCCATTTAATAAACATTAAATGATACCTTAATATTGGTTTATTATACATTTTCCTGAGAACTGATTACCAGTGAACATATTTTCAAATGCCTAGTGATCTATATTTCTCCTTTTATGATTTATCTTACATCCTTTGCCCAATTTTCTACTGGGTTAATGTTTTTTTCTTTCTCTCACTGATTTTTTTTCTTTTGGTATGTACCCCTAGTAGAAACCGAACCCAGGACTCTCTGGTCCACAGGCCAACGCTCCAACTGCTGAGCCAAACCGGCCAGGGACTCTTATTGATTTTTAAGGGTACTTTACATATGCTGTTTCCCAATTCATTATTAGTTTTAGGTGTTGCAGGCATTGTTCCCAATTCCATATATAGTTGTTCAACATTTTGTCTGGTATCTTCTGTAGTACAGAAACTTTTTAATATAACATTCATCTACGTTTTTCTTTGTGACGTGTGCTTTTTGCATCTTTCTTAAGAAATCCTTTTGAATCGTGAGATTGTAAAGATAGTCTCATAAGTTCTTTAAAGTTTGAAAACTGTCCTGTTTATTCTCGTCTTTAATTTATTATATTAGTGTGATTATGGCAAATTGACATGAGATAAAAATTGAACTCCTTTAATATGGAAAAACAGTGGGGAACATTTTTCTCCCCCATTAGTTCCAGGTTATTTATTCTGTTCCATTTGTTTAACTGTCTATCATTGGGGCAGCAGTATTAATTACTATACATTTATTAAGTTTTCATATAAAATAAGGTAAAACTCTAACTTGCTTTTCAATACCCTACTAATTATTATTTAATTTGGCCTTTTTTGGGTTTATATTTTGTGACTTACTCTCTTAAGTGTGTATTTAGATGAGCAAAAATACCTAATTTTATATAATCTAATTTTAACACTTCCTTTTAGGGTTAGTGTTCTTTTTTCCCATTTAAAACATATTTGCTGCATTGAAATTACAAATATGGTCTCTTATGTTGATGGTATCGTCTAGAAATTTGAATGTTTTGCCTTTCAGATTTAGAGCTACGATTCACCTTGAGAATTCACTGTCTGTATGGTGGAAGGCAGGAATCAAGTGTGCTTTAACACACAAATATCCAGTACCCAACACCGTTCACTGGAAAGGCCATTCTGCTATGACATCTTTGCCACAGAGAAAGTATTTGTACGTGTGTGAGCCTGTTTCGGGACACTTTATTGTGTTCCATTAGTCTTTCTGTCTGTCCCTGAACAAGACCACATTGTCTTAAATGACATAACTGTATTCAAATTAATATCAATTAAAGCAAGTTTCAAATTCTGCTTTTTCCTTTAATATTATCTTCACTATTCTCAGTCCTTTGGAATGCCATATAAATTTTAAAATCAACTTACCAATTTCCAGATAAAACAACCTGCTGGAGTTTGGTCAGGATTATATTGAACCTACATATTGCTTTGGAAAGCAATTAGCTTTAAAATAGTAAGTCCTCAGATCTCCAATGATGCTATATCACTCACTTTATTCCATCTTTCTTTTTTTTTTTATCCTCACCCGAGGACATTTTTTTTCCCCCCGATATTTTGTTCAGATAGAGTGGGAGGGAGAGAGAGAGAGAGAGAGAGAGAGAGAGAAATATCCACGTGAAAGGGACCCATCAAGTGGTTGCCACCCACCCGACCCAACCAGGGCCGGGGACAAACTGCAACCGAGGTACATGCCCTTAGGGGGAACCAAACCCGGGTCTCTCTGGACTGCAGGCCGACGCTCTAACGGCCGAGCCAAACCGGCCAGGGCTATTTGATCTTTAAAATATTTCTTAAAATATAGAAACTTTGAAAAACAGTTTGCCACAGTATTTCTACTCCTAGTAATCTACCCAAGACAAATGAAAATACATTGCCCACACAGACATACACATTAATATTCATAGCTGCATTGGTCATTCCATTTTTATTCCATATTTGCAACTTACATATTTTCTCTTTTTCTTGATAAACCCCTAAGGAGACTGATCAAGAAAAAAAGAGAAAAGGTACGAATTACAAATATCAAGAATGAATAAAGGGATAAAAGTACAGATCCTAGAAAGAGGGTATCATGAACAACTTAACCCCGATTTGTAAAAACATTCCATTTTTTTAAAAGCAACTCTTTAAATTGACATAGGAAGTAATAGAAAATCTGATTATTCATATATCTAGCAAAGAAATTTAATTTATAATTTAAATCTTCCTCAAGTGCAATTTTCAAGCCCAGATGGCTTTAATGGTGAGTTCTTCCAAACATGGGAACAGAGTCAACAAGAATTTTACATAAACTCTTCAAGAGAATAGAAAAAATGGGTATAGCTCCCAACCATTTTATGTGGCAAGCATACTCCTGACACAAACACATCACAAGGACATCACAGGAAAGGAAAATTACAAGTCAGTCTCCCTAATAAGAAAGATGCAAACTCTAAACAAGACATTAGAAAATAAAATATAAAGAAACATATCACAACTAAGTTAGCTTTATGCAAAGATTGCAAGTTTGGTTTAACATTCATAAATCCATCCAGTAGTTGGAAGGGAAATTCATTCATGAAAGTATCTAACAATAATTTACAGCTAACGTATTTTTTATTTATGGTCAACTGTTGAAAGCTTCTCCACTGAGGTCAGGGAAGTCACACAGCTGGCCGCTATCACTGCTGCTATTTAGCACTGTAAGCAAAGATCTAGCCAATTCAGGAAGAGAGGTAAATAAGATAAAATGTATGAGAGTTTTAGAAATTAAGAAATAAAAATATATTATTTGCAGATGATGTTTTTGTAAAAAAAAAAAACATTAGTATTAATAAGTGAATTTTGCAAGAATACAAGAACCAAAGCAGGTATTAAATGTTACTATAACCAGCAACAAGCACTTAGAAAAATAAAATTTTTTAAATACCATTTAGAATAGCATTATATAAAACCAAATTCTGAGAAATAACTATAATAAGTGGTGTGCAAGTTCTCTATGCTGAAAAGTATAAGTAAATATTGAGGAAAATTTAAATAGGATTAAATAAAAAGAGGAATGGATATACCTTACTCATGTATTGGAAAAAGTAGTAGTATAACAATATCAGTTCTCTGTAAACTGATGTATCAATTTAACAATCTTATAAACTTTTTCATTGAAGTTAAAAATCTTGTTCTGACTTTTACTTGGAATGGCAAAGGGCAAGAAGGACCTAGATACTCTTGAATAAAACTTTATGATAGAGTTTTTTCTTAAAGCTACAGTAATTAAAGCCATGATTTGCTAGTGCGAGGGTAAAAGAATATGCCAACTCATAGAAATAGTAACATGAAGAGGTAGGGCAATTACTCCCACAGAGAATAATAAAAAATGGAACAAAATGATTAGCACGAATTATTTAAAGGTACAGGAAATCGACAAGTGGCATGATGAAGCTTAGAGTTTACTCTTGATGTCCTGTAGGTGCTCAGGTGAGCACTATGGCTTTCTTGCCTTGGAGTGCCTCCCAACCACCATTCTGCGGTGGTCTGGTGGTGGAAATCCACAGCCTTCCTGGCTTGAGATGGCAGGTGACCGAACTCAAAGCTGCAGAGCATGTAGACATTAAAGAAGTAAATTGAGAAGTGACAGCCACAGAGGGGCTGAGATCCAAATTCTCGGGAATGCCTGTCTAATCACTAAATAGTACACACATGTGGGAGAACCCAGGGAGTCTTCTGAAAAAACAGGCAGAAATTAGAAAATAAGTTCTAATCTTAGAAGATAAAAATTTTCCTGTTAAGATTTGTGAACTTGCTACATCTTTTCCAGGAAATCTCCCCCAACCTGCACATAACTCAGGCAGTAAAAAGAGGAAAACTTACTGAACAGAGGCATCACAGGAGAGAACTCAGGGCTGGCAGAGTAATTGGCATTTTGAGAGTGGCGAGAAGCTCAGAAGTATGAAACATGAGCCTCAATGCCTGAGTATAAACTCTTCCCAAATTTCTGGCTGTAGTGGGGTACTAGGCAAGTAGAGGGATAAATCATCCCTTCCCCCAGTGGCCAGGCTAAAAAGCAACAGCATGTAACTAAAAAACTGTACAATCAGCTGCTATATTCTAGGCGGGATAGAGAGAAGGAAATTTTGTAAATTGTGTCCAGGCAAGTTAACTGTATTCTAGAACAAAATGACAACAAAATAAAGCAAAATCATTGCTCTCTAAACAATAAAATAGACTTCCAGATCAAGAAAGCAGCATAGGGAAACATGATACTCCCCTCCTCCCACAACCACATCAAAACAACTAAACTACAGAACAACCATCCTTCAGAACTATCTGAAACCAAGCTGAATGGAAATCCTACAACTACGGTATTAAAAAAGTAGCCACATTGAGACTGCTAGGAAGAGTGGAGGCAGACAGGCTGCTCCCACACACACCTGTGATGGAATAAAATCAGGAGGATACCTCAGCTGGGAAAGTCCTCCCTGAGAGGTAGAGGGGTCCCCGTCCCACACCAGGCACCTTGTTCAGGGTTCCAGGGCTAGGAAGAGAAGTCCCCAGAACTTCTGGCTGTAAAAAACAGCGGGAACCGAGGCTGAAGGAGACTAAGCCTTCCAGAGTCCCAAGCAGCTCCTCTTAAAGGGCCCGCATAGACTTACTCTGACTTTCACCCTCCAGGTTCCATCATAGGGGAGACAGATTAAATGGCATCAGACTTATATAGGGAAGAACTGAGTTGTTTGGCATCAGGATGAGAGCTGGAGAGGCAACTTTCTCCTGGACAGAAGTGCTGGTGGAGGCCCTTGTTCTTTTGGTGAACCCTTCCCCCACAGGGCCTGCAGACTAGGAGCCACACCTGGGACTTCAGCAACCTGGCTCACACTGGTAGCCTCGCTCTGGAGACTCCCTGAGGCCCCGCCCCACCCAACTTCCAGGCCCACTCAAGCTGTTTCCAGTGGCTTTACCATCGGATTGGCCTGTTTTGGCTCCTACTTCAGATTTCCCCAAATTTGCTCAAACAAGCAGCATCCGACCTCAGCAAGCCCCATACCTCTTTCTAAGTGGCCCCAGGCCTGGCACTAGGAGCAGCCAGCCTGGTTCACAGTTTGGCTTTGCCTGGGAACCTCCAAGCCCAGCACAAGAAGCAGCCATCTGCAGAGCACTTTGTAGCTTAAGCCTGTGGCCCCAGGTAGAACAAAGGCAGTGGCTGACCTTGCCCCAGAGCCAGCACACCCAGTGGACAGCTTCAGACCACATCAAAGCCCCACCACCCGAGCACCTCCACAAGTGACATACTGGACTCAGTGGGTACTAGAGTCTTCTGAAGTAAGTCTTGCTCTGTGTAGTGGGCCCCTATATAGCTGATCATTCAAGGTAGTCAGAGGTTGGTGGTTAGTGGGCACAGCCAGTCTTTGAAGCTGATCAGCATGAATAAAACCCTCTCATTGATGTTCCAACAGCAATCAAGACTCAATTACAACAGAAAGGTGTACAGTTCAAACAAGAAATGTACCTTGAGGGACTAGTGGGGGTGACCACGGAGGCTGTGCCACTGGACCCTATAGGACACCTACTATAATAGGCCACCCTACGAGGCCTAGGAGACATAACAACTCTACCTTATACATAGAAACAAACACAGGGAAGCAGCCAAAATGAGGAGACAAAGAAACATGTCCCAAATAAAAGAACAGAGCAAAATTCCAGGAAAGGAAGAAAACAAAATGAAGATCAGCAATCTAACAGATGTAGAGTTCAAAACACTGCTTGTAAGGATGCTCAAGGAACTTAGTGAGGACCTGAAGAGCATAAAAAAGAACTAGTCAAAAATGAAGGATGCACTAACTGAAATAAAGAATAATTTACAGAGAATCAACTGTAGACTCGGTGAAGATGAGAATCAAACCATTGATTTGGAATATAAGGAAGCAAAAAGAAAAAAAAACAAAAAACAGTCAGAACAGCAAAAAAATCCCCAAAACTGAGGTTAGTGTAAGAAGCCTCTGGGACAACTTCAAGCATACCAACGTTCACATCATGGGGGTGCCAGAAGGAGAAGAGAGAGTGAAAGAAATAAAAAACCTATTTGAAAAAAATAATGACAGAAGGAAACAGACGTAAGTCCGGGAAGCACAAAGAGTCTCAAAACAAGATCAACCCAAAGAGGTCCACACCAAGATACATTATAATCAAAATGCAAAAGGTTAAAGACAAAGAGAAAATCTTAAAAGCAGCAAGAGGAAAAGAGTTAGTTACCTACAAGGGAGCTATAAGACTCTTAGCTGATCTCTCAAATGAAACCTTGTAGACCAGAGAGGAGTGGCAAGAAATATTCAAAATGATGAAAAGCAAGGACCTAGAACCATAATTATGCTACCCTGCAAAGCTATCATTTAGAATTGATGGGTATATAAAGAGTTTCCCAGACAAGAAAAAGCTAAAGGAGTTCATCAGCACCAAACCAGTATTATATGAAATGTTGAAGTCTTCTTAAAGAAGATAAAAAATATGAACAATAAAATGGCAATAAATACATATTTATAAACAACTGAATCTACAAACAAAATGAGCAAGCAGAACAGAAACAGACTCATAGATACAGAGAACTTTTTGACGGTTGCTGGATGGGAGGGGGGTTAGGGTGTGGATGAAAAAATGGAGAATTAAAAAGTACAAATTGGTTGTTAGACTGGGATCCTCAAAGGGAAGGGGAGGGTGGGGGCGGGAAGAGATAAATCAAAGAACTTATATGTGTATATGCATAACCAATGATGCAGACAATAGTGTGGGGCAGGTAGGAGGGGGGCGGGAACAGGAAGAAGGAAGTCAAGGAGGGGAAAAAAGGGGGACATTTGTTATACTTTCCACAATAAAGATAAGTTTAAAAAAAAAAAAAACAATAAAATAAACTTCATCTCAATGTTTTATCTACAATACCCTATTGGCAAGCAAGATTATTAGACATGCAAAGAAAAAGGACAGTATGACCTCATATGGGGAATAAAAGCAGACAGTAGAAATGGACTCTAAGTAGGCTCATATGTGGACCTAGCAAACACAAGCATCAAAACAGATATATATATATATATATATATATATATATATATATATATGAAAGTATTATCCTAAGCGAAACAAGCCAAGCAGAGAAAGACAAATATCACATGATCTCACTTATTTCTGGAATATAATGAACTAAACAAACTGATGAACAAAATAGACCCAGAGTCACTGAAGTAGGGTACAGACTGACAATCCTCAGAAAAGGGGGAGGGAAAGGATAAACCACAGAACTTATATGCATGTATGCATAACCAATGGACATGGACAACAAAGCTGGGGATTGAAGGAGGATGGTGAAACATCTGTAACAAAAATAAATTAATAAAAATTTTTTTAAAAAAACACAGCAAACTTAAAAAAAGAAAGTATATTGAAAGTTTTAAGAAAATATGTGTTAATAAGTTTACAGGTAGGAAATATTAATGGAGAACTGGACTCATGAAAAAGAAAAACAATAAAAGTCTTATATATACAGGTACCATTTCCACGTCAAATGAAGTAGACACACTTCATCCTATCTCTCCCACTGGCTGCAGCTATAAACCTTTGCAGCTATTTGGGAAAAGTTAATAGGACAACTGTAGAAGAAGACCAGAATTCAGAATACCACTGAACTAACGATGAGTTTACCAATTTTTCCTTTCCAGTATCCTTGGTCTGGACTCAATAGAGTCTGTTACCTAAAAGAACATATTAACATGGATAGAGAAAGCTTTAGGATAAATCCTATACTTCTAATGAGAAAAAGATCTCCTAATGATCTGAAATAGTATGAAAATCTCTGGTAGTTTTTCCTCTCTCTCTCTTTTGTCTCTCCCCTTCTCTGTGGATCTGTCTCTAGCTCTATCTCTTCAGTCTTACTTTCCTGTGTTCAATTGCAAGCTAGCCTCCAAATAATTCCATAATTGGGTGCTGATGCAGTGGCAGCAATTAGGGACTGATAGAAACCAAAAATTGTAAAGGGGAACTTTTTTTCTGATTGAAGGAGTTGTACTCCCAAGAGGGTGGAGTGAATCTCCATAGCTCTTTATTCTCTCTCGGTTTTCCTGCCATTTGGCTGACACAGTTGTGAAAAGTACACAGCAGAGGAGTTATTATAGCCCAAATTCTCTCATCATAGGATTATAAAAGGAAAGCCCCAAGAGGCTAAAAAATACCAAGAAGTTTGCAAGGAGGAAGAAACTCAAAAATATACTCACCGACAGTTGTTCATAAACTCCTGAGCTCACCTCTGTACAATCCCAAATTTGGCAATAGACATGAACCAAAAGATTCAAGAATTTTACTAAATCCCAAAAAGGATAAACACACACACACACAGCCTACAAACTAAAGACAATGAAAAAATTATTGAAAGTAAGCAGAGCAAAATGAAACATTTATTAGGGGCATAATGATTAAAGCGACCAAATTTCTCAACAGGCGCTGTGGAAATCAGAAGGAAGTAGCATATTTAGAGTACAGCACAATAATAATATAATAACTATATATGGTGTCAGATAGGTACTAAATGTATTTGGGTAATCACTTCATAAGTTCTTTAAATGCTTAATCACTATGTTGTATACCTGAAACTAATATAATATTGTATGTCAATTGAAATTGAAAAAATAAAATAAAGTGATGAAAGAAAAGAATTTTCAATTCAGAATTCTATATCCAGCAAAAGTATCCTTTAGGAATAAAGATGAAATAAAAATACTCTCAGATGAAAGAAAACTAAAAGATTTTGTTATTAGCAACAAGATTAATCTAAAACAGAAGGATATAACAGAAGAAAATATAACTACAGAGGTGAAAGAAGAGCAATAGAAATAGTAAATATCTGGGTATATATAATGGACTATCCTTCTCCTGTTGCATTCTTTAAAATATATTTATTCATAGAAATAAAAAATTAAAACATTTTCCCAAATTTAAACATTTTCAATGTATATAGATGTAACATATAAGACAACTATAACACAAAGAGGGGTACATAAAGAGACCTATATTGTGGTACACTTTCTACATTATACATGTAAGGGTAAATATTGATTCTTTATAGAATGTTAACAGTTAACATTGTTTTTGTAATCCCTAGAGCCACCACTAAAATATCTAAAGAAATATATTTAAAAACATAATACATACAAGATGGCAGTGGAGCAGGTGAAAGGTATACTCACCCCCTTCTAGGACCTAACTGGAATTACAACTAAAATATTGAACAATCAACCTGAAGGCTAGCTAAACAGAACTCTTATAACCAAGGAATTACAGAGGAAGCCACATCGAGACTGGTAGGAAGAGCAGAGATGCAAAAAAGGCTGGTCCTGCTCTCAAGGGTGGTAGCTGAGATTCTGGAGGGATATCTCAACTGCAAAGGTTTCCCCTGAGAAACTTGGGGTCTCAATCCCACGCTGGGCTCCCCAGTCCAGAGCACCAGAGCCAGGAAGAGGTGACCACATAACATCTGGCTGTGCACATCAGCTGGGATTCTGTCACCAGGAAGAGATAAAGTCTCCTAGAGACACAGGCACCCTCTTAAAGGACCAACACACAAAATTTCCTTTGTAGCCACTCACCATGGGCTCTAGTAGAGGAAGGGTGGAACAGATTAGAGTCATGTCAGGAGAGACTGGATTTTGTGGGTTTGTGGAGAGAACTGAAGGGACAGTCACCAGGATCCCTGTGCTGAGTCACTATCACAAACCGAACATGCCATCTTTTTTGGGTGGAGCATTCTCCTCCTTACAGCATCAGCTTGAGGGACTGCAATAGCCCCACCCTTTGGAATCCCTGTCTCTCCGTACTACAGGGCTAGTGCCCTGCTGAGAAGTGAGCTCCCTGGAACGAGTTATAGAATTCTGGGCAGACTCAGGGGCTGTCAGTGAGTTGTATGGCTTTGAAGCAGGGGCCATTCCTCCACTTTCCCATGAAACTGACTGGCATCTCCCAGTCATAGGTGATCTGCTAGCCTCAGGACTCTCATTACCTCACCCTTCCAAAGTGGCCTCATCCTTCTGAGGTGGCCTCACCCTGCCGAACTTGGGCTTCCCAGGAGATTTGAACAGAATCTAGGACAGACTGAATTGTGTGGCTCTGGCTCAGGAGCCACTGCCCATGCCTTCCCCCAAGCCTGACTGGTGCCTCCCCATTATGGGAGATTCACTAGTCCCACCCTCCCAACTCCCATCAACCCAGCTCTGCTGAGATCAGTCTCCCAGCAGCATATGGAGCAGACTGAATTGTGTGCTCTAAAATGGGCCGTTTTTCCCACACGCAACTGCCCAGTACAGAGCCTTCCTTTAACATGGCCAAATCTTGGACTGTTTGGGCCTGATAAACTCTGCTGGCTTCACACTGATAACCCCTGAGAGCCTATCCCACCACATACATCTACAGGCAACTCGGGATTAGCTAGACTTGGTGTACCTTGGAATTTTGTCTGATTGGCCTCAGACCCAGCACTGGAACCCAGTTTGATCCTGTATCAATCTGGTGAAGACCCTTCACCCCTATTCGGTGACTCACTGAGAACCTAAGTTATGCACCTTGAGCACTGCCAGAGGCTTTTTCAGTGATTTAGCCTTACAGGCAGCCAGCAGGCAAAGGCAGGCAGAGGTAAAACTTGAAGTGCCTTGGGCCTTTTGCTGACCTTCCCATGGGCTTGATTTTGGTGGAAGCTGGCCTTGGTTCACAGCTTGGTCCTTCTCATGCACACCAAAACCCAGCAGAAACAGCCACAAATGGTGGATCACTTTGTAGCTACAAAGAGGTAGCCTAGGGTAAGTCACAGGCAGATTCTGATATTGACCTACACTAGAGTCCCTCCCATGAGACCCCAGAACAGACATGCCCAGTGGTGAGCTTCAGACCACATCAGAGCAGGATCCAATTGGCTTCACAAGTGGCACATTCAAAGGGAGATCTTGGCAGGCACCAGACCTGCTGAGGCCAATTATGCTTCATATGATCAGCACCTGCATAGCAGCTCACACACTGTGGTCAGGGTCAATCCTTACATTTAGCCAGCCTGAGGGTCCACCTACAAACAGGCAAATAGTGGTCAAGACTCAATTAAAAAGGGATGGCTCATGTAACACACACAAAGGGGCATTCCTGGAGCACCCAAGTCAGGTGATCGAAGAGACTGCAGCAAACATTCAAAAAAGAAATAACACCTATTCTTTTGAAACTATTTCAAAAACTTCAAGAGGAGGGAAGACTTCCAAGTTTTTTTATGAGGCTAGCATTATCTTAATTCCAAAAACAAGGAAAGGCACTACAAAGAAAGGAAGGAAGGAAGAGAGAGAGAGAGAGAGAGAGAGAGAGAGAGAGAGGAAGGAAGCAAATTATAGGCCAATATCCTTGATGGAAATAAATACTAAAATCCTCAAAAAAAAAAAATATTAGCAACCAGATCTAACACTACATTAAAAAGTTCATACACCATGATCAAAGAGGGTTAATTTAGGGGATGCAAGGTTGGTACAATGTCTGCAAATTAATAAATGTGATAGACCACATAAATAAAGACAGATAAAAACCACATGATCATAGCAGTAGATGCAGAAAATGCATTTGATAAAATTCAGCACCTATTTATGATAAAAACTCTCAGCAAAGTGGGAATAAAGAAAATATACCTCAATCTAATTAATAAAAGCCATAATAACAATTCCACAACCAACATATTAAATGAGCAAAAATTAAAGCATGTCCTTTAAGATCAGGAACAAGACAAGGTTGTCTGCTTTCACCACTCTTTTTCAACACAACACGAGAAGCCTCAGCCATGGAAATCAGACGAGAAGAAGAAACCACTTGGAATAGAAGTAGAGCTGTCACTATTTGCAGATGACATGATATTGTGTATAGGGAACCCTAAAGATTCCATCTAAATACTACTAGAAACGATAAATGAATTCAGTAAAGTAGCAGGATACAAAATAAATATCCAAAAATCAGTTGCATTTTTAATACCAATAATGAACTATCAGGAAACAAACCTGAAAAAAAGAATACCTAGGAATAAATTTAATCAAGGACATAAAGGACCTGTGCTCAGAAAATTACAAGACACTGAAGAAAGAAATAGAAGAAGATGCAAATAAGTGGAAACATATGCTGTGTTCAAGGATAGGAGGAATTAATATTATTAAAATGCCCATATTACCCAAAGCAATCTGTAGACTCAGAGAAAGATAAATATAATATGATTTCACTTATATATGGAATCTAATGAACAAAATAAAGTAAAAAACAAAATAAAAACAGACTCATAGATACAGAGAACAGTCTGAAAGCTGATATAGGGGAGAGGTGTTGCGGGGCTCAGTGAAAAAGGTGAAGGGATTAAGCAAAAGAAAAAAGAAAAAATCTCATAGACAGGCATTAGTATGGCGATTAGCTGAAGGAAAGAGTGATTTACCAGAGGAGGGGAAGAAGGGAGAAGGGTGACAGGAGACTTGACTTTGGGTGATGAATGCACAATACAATATACAGATGACGTATTATAGAATTGCATACTTGAAATCTATATAATTTATTAACTGATGTTGCCCCAATAAATTTAATATAAGTTTTTTAAAAAGTCCCTGGCTGGGTGGCTCAGTTGGTTGGAGCATCGTCTCATATACAAAAGGTTGTGGGTTTGATTCCCCGTCAGGGTACATACCTAGTTTGCAGGTTCAATCCAGATTGGAACAGTATGGGAGGAAATTTATCAATGTTTCTCTCTCACGTTGATGTTTCTCTCTCTCTCTCTTTTTCTCTCTCTCTCTCTCTTACTCTCCCTTTCTCTCTAAATTAAATTTAAAAATTTTTTTTAAATATCTTCAGGTGAGGATTAAAAATAAATAAATAAAAATACTGTAGACAATTTAAAGTAGAATACTTAAAATATCCAAACAACCCAAACTAAGGCAGAAAAAATTTTTTTAAAAAGACAAAACAATAAAATGGTAGATTTAAACCTAAACATGTCAATTTCATTAAATATCAATGGTGCAAACACACCAAATACAAGAAAGACATTATCAGAATTGAAAAATATATGATATAACCATAAGAAACTAAAGAAATTCTCTGGAAGTATAGTGTACAGGTAGGTTAAGAATAAAAAGTATACTTTGAACACACTAATCAAAAGACAGTTGGAGTATTTATATTAATATCAGGAAAAATAGAATTTAAAGGGAAAAAATCACCAAGGATATGATGATAAAAAAATTCATTTATCAAAAAGACATAACGATCTTAACTGGGTATGCAACCAACAGAGCTTTAAAATGGATTACTATGGGCTGAATTGCATCCCTCCAAAATACATGTTGAATAAGCCCTAATCTGATATAAATGGTGTCCTCATAAGAATAGAAGAGACACGATATGTCAGTTCTCTTAATAGTTGTTACCTTTGGAGGGGCAGTGACTGGAATGGATCATGAGGAATAAAAATAAAGAAATAGAGAAAGGTGGAAAGATGGCAGTGGGTAGGACCGGAGGGAGGGTGAGTGTGTGAGAGAGTGAGTGGAGGTGAAGGTGGACGACCAAACTTGTGCAGTGCAGAGACGCTGAGCAGAAGGTTCCTGTGCTGTGGTCGGGAGCAGCCAGCTACCGCAGTAAGCGGCTCTTCAGGACGCTTCTCTCTGCCTGTGAGGAGGTCCCATCATTTTGGAAAATGCTGGGTCTTCCCTGGGAGGAGGCAGTGAGAGTGGCTATGGCCCAGCAACCTGAGCCACCAGTGCACCTGGCACCATCAGACCAGTGGACATCCTGTGTCAACACAGACCAGTGAACAGTAGTGGAGCTGTAAAGGTGTCTGCTGCAGAAACCACAAATGGTTGGGAGCCCAGCACCATCCCCCACAGTAGCAGCCCAATCAGAATCCAATATATCCCCAGCATCAGAGGCTGGGGGGAAGAAATCCATCCCCAGGCAACAGAAGCATAGACCAGCAGCAGAGAACCATCCCCAAAAACTACAGCAAAGACTGAGCATAAGCTGAGCCCCACCGGGCAGCAGCACTCCCCAGCCACCAGCAGTGGGACCTGGGGCTCCATAGAGGCCTGTGCAACACAGCTGCCCACAAGAGCAGTGGCAAGCCAGGCATCCATAGGGGCCTGTGTGACCCAGCAGCCCACAAGAGCGGTGTGGAGCCAGGGATCCAGAAGGACTTGTGCAGCCCAATGGCCCACAAGAGTGGTGCAGAGCTGGGGATCCAGAGGGACTTGTGTGACCTAGCAGCCTACAAAAGCAGTGTGGAGCTGGGGATCCAGAGGGACCTGTGCAACCCAGCAGCCCACAAGAGCAGTGTAAAGCCTGGGCCCAGACAGGTCTGTGTGACCCAGCTGCCCAAGGTGCGGGCAGGGAGTGCAGCTCCAGTAGGGCCTGAGCAATACAGCTACAGGTGGCACCAATGACCAGCAAGGGAACACAGCTTCAGAGGGGCCCATTCAATCCAGCAGCAGCACCTACCAGGACACACCAACACCAGCCCCCAGTAGTTAATCCTCCAGGATCCACAGCAGGCAAACGGCGACACACAATAGAACAGTGTGGGAGGAATAGCCTTATTTGACATACAGTGAGCTGCCTACACATCCAAACATCCCTCACCAGGTCTAGAGCTACCAGAGGGGTAAAATGGGAAGACAGAGACAAAGAAACAACACCCAAAGGAAGGAAAAAGAGGAATCACTAGAAACGGAACTACAGGAAATGGAAGAAAGCAACCTGTCAGATAAAAAATTCAAAGCAATGATTTTAAGGGTGCTCAAATAATTTGGTGAGAACTAAAAGCAACTTAATAAGAATTATGAAGAGCTCACTGGGAACTACTTCAGCTTAAAAAAAAAAAAGGTAGAAGCTATGCATAAAGACGTAGAAGCTATGCATAAAAATAAAGAAGAAATAAAGAATAAAATAGCTGTTATGAAAACTACCTTAGAAGGGTTCAATAGTATATTAGAAGAAGCTGAAAACCAAATCAGTGACTTAGAAGATGAGGTAGAGAAAAACACCCAAATAGAACAGCAAATGAAAAACAACAACAACACAGAACTTACATGCATGTATGCATGACCAATGAACATAGACAACAAAGCTGGGGATGGGGTGGGAGGGAAGGGGAGGGGAGGGGAGGAGGGTGTCAATGGGGGGAAAATGAGAAACATCTGTAACAAAAACAAATTAATTAAGAAAAAAAAGCAGGAGGAGAGTTGAAGGGAGCTTTGGGACAATATAAAATGCACCAACATTCGCATTATAGGGGTACTGGAAGGAGAAGAATCAAAGAAAGGAATAGAGAACCTGTTTGAAGAAATAATGACAGAAAACTTCCCTAAACTGGTAAAGGAAAAAGTCACACAAGTCTAGGAGACACAGAGTCCCAAGCAAGATGAACTCCAGAACACCCACAGCTAGACACGTCATAATAAAAATGGCAAACATTAAAGAAAAAGAAAGAATCTTAAAGGAAGCAAGAGAGAGATAGAAATTTACCTACAAGGGAGCTCCCATAGACTGTCAGTTGATTTCTCAATAGAAATGATGCAGGCCAGAAGGGAGTGGCATGAAGTATACAAATTAATGCAAAGCAAGGGTCTGAATCCAAAACTACTCTTTTCAGCAAGGCTACCATTCAAAATTGAAGGAGAAATAAAGAGCTTCACAGATTAAAAAAAAAAAAAAAATAGCTAAAGAAATTTACCACCACTAAACCAGCACTGCAAGAAATGCTGAAGGGACTGTTGTAAGAAGAAATGAGAGAGAGAGAAACACAGGCATAAAATTAAAATGGCAACTAATATCTACCAGTAATTACCTTAAAGGTAAATGGCTTAAATGCTCCAATCAAAAGACATAGAGTAGCTGATTGGATAAGAAAATACAACCTATATATATGCTCTCTACAAGAGACCCACCTCAAAACAAAAAACTCACACAGGACGAAAGTGAAGGGATGGAAAAAAATTTTCCATGCAATTGGAAAAAACAAACAAACAAACAAACAAACAAACTGGTGTAGCAATACTCATTTCTGATAAGATAGACATCAAAACGAGAAGGTCACTACATAATATTAAAAGGATCCAACAAGATGATGTAACACCAATAAACATATACACACCAAATATGGGAGCACAAAAATCTATTTAAAAACTTCCGGAGGACTTCAAGAGAGAGATCAACAGCAATATGATCATAGTGGGTGACTTTAACATGCCACTGACACCACTGGATAAATCTTCGAGACAAAAAATTAACAAGGACATAGAATCTTTACAAGACAAACTTCATTGATATTTACAGAACATTTCACCCCAAAGCTGCAGAATATACATTCTTCTCAACTGCACATGGGATATTCTCAAAGATAAACCACATGGTAGGACACAAAGCAAATCTCTACAAATTCAAGAAGATTGAAATTATATCAAGCATCTTCTCATGTGGCATGAAACTGGAAATCACTTACAATAAAAGCACACAAAAAATTCAAACACTTGGAGGCTAAATAGCATGTTATTAAACAACAAATGGGTTACTAATGAGGTCAAGGAAGAAATTAAAAACTTCCTGGAAACCAATGAAAACGAACACACAACAACACAAAATCTATGGGACACAGTGAAAGCAGTCCTGAGAGGGAAGTTATAGCACTACAGGCCTACCTCAAGAAACAAAAGAAATTCCTAATTGACTTTCTACCCTACAACTTAAAGAACAAGAAAGTAAAAAGAAAAACCCAGAGCTAGTAGGAGGGAGGAAAAGTAAAGGTCAGAGCAGAAATAAGCAACTTAGAGACCAAAAAAACAATTCAAAAACACAATGAAACAAAAAGCTGGTTCTTTGAAAAAATAAACAAGATCGATGGAGCTTTAGCCAGACTCACAAGGAAACAAAAAGAGGGAAATCAAATAAACAAAATCAGAAATGAAAGAGAAGTAACAACTGACATCACAGAAATACAAAAAATCATAGAAACATACTATGAACAATTATACGCCAACAAGTTGGACACTCTAGGAGATAAAGACAAATTTCTAGAAACACAGAGACTCCCAAAACTGAACCAGGAAGAGATAGAAAAGGTGAACAGACCAATAACAACTAAGGAAAGTGAATATTTAAGAAACTCCCAGCAAACAAAAGCCCAGGCCTAAATGGCTTCATGGGGGAGTTTTACCAAACATTTAAAGATCTAATACCCATTATACTCAAACTATTCAAAAAAATCCAAGAAGACAGAACACTTCCAAACTCATTTTATGAGGCAGCATAATCTTAATTCCAAAACCAGATAAAGACACTACAAAAAAAGAAAACTAAAGGCCAATATCCCTAATGAACACAGATGCCAAAATCCTTAACAAAACATTAGCAAATTGGATCCAGCAATACATCAAAAAAATTATTCACCATGACCAAATGGGATTCATCCCAGGGATGCAAGGCTGGTACAATATTCGCAAATCAATAAATGTGATACACTACCTAAACAAAATGAAAGACAAAAACCATATGAATATACCCATATATGCTAAAAGAGCATTTGACAAAATCCAGCATCCATTTCTGATAAAAATGCTGAGCAATGTGAAAATAGAGGGATCATATCTCAACATAATAGAAACCATATATGAAAAACCTACAGCCAACATCATACTCAATGGGAAAAAACTAAAAGCATTCCCTTTAACAATGGGAACAAGACAGGGATGCTCACTTTCACAACTCTTATTTAACATAGTACTGGAAGTCTTAGCCACAGCAATTAGACATGAAAAAATAAAAAATAAAAGGGATCCAAATTGGAAAGGAGAAAGTGAAACTGTCATTGTTTGCAGATGACATAAAATTGTACATAGAAAACACTACTAGACTTAATTAAAATCTACTAGAATTAATAAATAAATTTGGCAAAGTAGCAGAATACAAAATTAACATCAAGAAATTGACAGCATTCTTATACACTAATGATGAACTCACCGAAAGAGAAACTAAAAAAAAAAAAAAAAAAAAATCCCATTTACCATTGCAGCAAAAAAATTAAGATGCCTAGGAATAAACTTAACCAAAGAAGTAAAGGACCTATTTGCAGAAAATTACAGGTCATTGAAAAAAGAAACAGAGGAAGATATAAAAAAGTGGAAGTACATACCTTGTTCATGGATTGGAAGAATTAACATCATTAAAATGTCCATACTACCCAAAGCAATCTATAGATTCAATGCAATCCCCATTAAAATGCAAATGACATATTTCACAGAACTAGAACAAACACTCCAAAAGTTCATATGGAACCAAAAAAGACCCCGAATAGCAATCTTGAAAAAAAAAGAACATAGTAGGAGAAACTGCATTGCCAGATATCAGGTTATACTACAAAGCCACTGTAATCAAAACAGCCTGGAACTGGCATAAGAACAGACAGATAGATCAATGGAACAGAACACAAAACCCAGAAATTGACCCAAGACAATATGCTCAATTAATATTTGACAAAGGAGGCAAGAGCATACAGTGGAATCAAGACAGTCTCTTCAATAAATGGTGTTGAAAAAATTGGATAGCTACTTGCAAAAAAATGAAGCTAGACCACCAACTTACACCATACATGAAAATAAACTCAAAATGGATGAAAGACTTAAATGTAACTTGTGAATCCATAAAAATCCTAGAAGAAAATGTAGGCAACAAAATTTCAGACATCATATGCAGCAGAAGTTTCACTGATACCACACCTAGGGCAAGAGAAACAAAGGAAAAAATGAACACATGGGACTACATCAAACTAAAAAGCTTCTGCACAGCAAAAGAAACAATCATCAAAATAGAAAGGGAACCTACCATATGGGAGACCATAATTGTCAATGATGCATCAGATAAGGGATTAATTTCCACATTTTATAGAGTACTCATACAACTCAATAAAAGGAAGACAAAAAACCCAATTAAAAATGTGCAGAGAAGTTTCCTGTGCTGTGGACAGGAACAGCTGGTGACAGCGGTAAGCAGCTCTTCAGGGCACTTCTCTCTGAGCCTCGAGGAGGTCCCACCATTTTGGAAGATCCCGGGTCTTCCCTTAGAGGAGGCAGTGGGAGCAGTTAGGGCCCAGCAAACTGAGCCCACCAGTGCAACAGGCACCATCAGAACAGTGGACACTCTGTTAACACAGACTGTTGCACAGTAGTGGAGCTCCCAAAGTGCTGGTCGTGGAAGCGGCGGACAGCCTGGAGCCCAGCACCGTCCCCCATAGTAGCAGCCCCATCAGAGTGGAAATATACCCACAGCAAAAGAGGCTGGGGAGCAGACATCCATCCCCAGGCAACAGAAGCACAGACCAGCAGCTGAGACCCATCACCAAAAACTACAGCAAAAGCTGAGCAGAAATTGAGCCCCACGGGGCAGCAGCACTCCCCAGCAGCCAGCGACAGGACCTAGGGCTCCACAGAGGCCGGTGCAGTTCATTAGCTCACAAGAGCAGTGGGAAGCCAGAGCCCCAGAAAGACTGGTTCTATCCAGCTGTCTGCCCTCGAGACCTGCAGGGTGCAGGGGCACCAGAGAGACCTGTGCAACCCAGCAGGGACTGTTTGGTCTAGTTACCCACAGGACCTGTGGGGTGCTGAAACACCAGAGAGGCCTATGTAACCCAGTAGCCCATAAATAGGCATAGAGCCCGGTCTCCAGAGGGACTGTGCAATCCAGTTACCCACGGGACTTGCAGGATGCCTGGGCACCAGAGAGGCCTATGCCACCTAGCTGTGCACCAGATAGGCTTGGAGGATGTAAAAATTAAGGCAGAGTGGATGGGAGCTACACAGAGAATCTACCAGGACAAAACGGGAATTACAACTAAAATAAAGACAAATCCTTGGAAAAAAGCAACAGAAAAGCAGCAGGACAGGACCATACAACCAAGGACACTGATAGGATCTGCAGAGGCGTGAGAGGGTGGTGGGCTGGAAGCCCATGGACAGCAGCAGTCTTAGCTGTGTGCAGCACCCTTGGGAAGTAAAGACCAAGACCGCTCCACAGCCCAGAGAACCAAGACAGAGCACTAGAATAGCCACAGCCACTCACCTGGGGGCTACGGCAGAGGGAGGGCAGAGTGGGCTGGAAATCTGTGGAGACAACCGGGATTTGGAGGGCACTCAGACTTTTTGCTGAATTGTGGCCACAAAGGATGGTGGCCACTGTGCACCTACCCAGAGCTGTGGGGAAAAGCAGCAGCACCCCCCTTGAAGATTCAGCCTTTGCCAGGTGAGGCAAAGAAATGCAAATTGAGGCTCAATAACAACCAGCATCTATCCCACACTCTGGAAATCATCTTATGCAGAACACCAGGGCTACATTCGAAGGCACTGAGTAATGGAGACTACTAGCCTCCAGGAAAGACAGTGGTGTTTAACATGGGCCCACCCAGGCCTTTCCAAACCCAGTAGAGGGAGCCATAAGCAGCAGAACACCAACACCCACAGAGGAAATTTGGCAGGCCCAAAACCCACTGAAAGAGCCAAGATGGTGAAACAAAGAAACAAATCCCAAATTAAAGAACAAGAGAATTCTATCGAAGATGAGATAAATGAAATAAAGTTAAGCAAATTATCAGAGGTACAGTTCAGAGCCATGATCTTGAGGAAGCTCAACAGCATGAGTAAGGACATCAGCACCATGAATAAAGATATAGAAACACTGAAAACCAACCAAGTGGATATGAAGAATGACATAGCAGAAATAAAGAACAGATTGGAAGGACTAACCAGCAGAGTAGAGGAAGCTGAGGAACGAATCAGTGAATTAGAAGACAAGGTAGAAAAAATCAACCAATCAGGAAACCAAAAGGAAAAAACAATTTAAAAAAACAGGAAGATAGCTTAAGAGAACTGTGGGACAACTGGAAACATAATAACATTTGCATCATAGGAGTCCTTGAAGAAGAAGAAAATGGGCAAGGGTTAGAGAATATATTTGAAGAAATAGTGAAAGAAAACTTTCCTAACTTGGTGAAGGAAGAAGGCATTCAAGTTCAAGAAGCAAAGAAAACCCCAAGTAAGAACCCAAACAGGCCCACACCAAGACACATAGTAATTAAAATATATAATCACATATATGATGTTTACAAGAGACCCACCTCACAACAAAAGGCTCACATAGATTGAAAGTGAGGGGATGGAAAAAAATCTTTAAAGCAAATGAAAAGAAAAAAATGCTGGGATAGCAATACTCATATCTGATAAAATAGATTTCAAAATGAAGACCATAACTAGAGACCAAGAAAGCCACTACATAATATTAAAAGGATCTATCCAACAGGAAGATATAACCTTGGTAAACATATATGTACCCAATATATTAAAAATCTTCTGGAGGACTTCAAAGGAGAAATCAATGGCGATACAATGATAGCAGGGGACTTCAACACTCTGCTGATATCACTGGATAAATCATCTAGACAAAAAATTAACAAGGAAACACAGACTTTACATGAAGCACTAGATCAAATGGATTTAATAGATATCTACAGAGAATTACACCGCAAAACTGCAGAATTCACATTCTTCTCAAGTGCACATAAGACATTCTCAAAGATAGACCACATGTTAGGGCACAAACTAAGTCTCTACAAGTTCAAGAAGATTGAAATTATATCAAACATTTTCTCAGATAACAATGGCATGAAATTAGAAATCAATTGCAACAAGAACATGCAAAGACATTTGAAAACATGGAGGCTAAATAGCATGTTATTTAACAATGAATGGGTTATCATGGAGATCAAGGAAGAAATTAAAAACTTCCTGGAAACCAATGAAAATGAACACACAACAACACAAAATCTATGGGATGCAGCAAAAGCAGTTCTGAGAGGGAATTTCATAGCACTACAGGCCTACCTTAAGAAAAGAAAAAATTCTAATAGACTATCGAACCTCACAACTTAAAGAATTAGAAAGCAGCCCTGGCCAGTTTGGCTCAGCGGTTAGAGCGTTGGCCTGTGGTCCGGAGAGACCCGGGTTCAGTTCCCGCTAAGGGCATGTACCTCGGTTGCAGTTTGTCCCTGGCCCTGGTGGCAGCCACTCGATGTGTCCCTTCACGTCGATGTTTCTCTCTCTCTCTCCCTTCCTCTCTCTCCCTCCCACTCTATCTGTACAAAAAATGGAAAAGTATCCTCAGGTGAGGAAAAAAAAAAAAAAAAGAATTAGAAAGCAAACCAAAAGAAAACCCCAGAGCAAGTAGAAGGAAGGAAATAGTAAAGATCAGAGCAGAAATAAATGGCACGAAGACCAAAAACCAATTCAAAGGATCAATAAAACAAAGAGCTGGTTCTTTGAAAAGATAAACAAGATTGATGGACCCTTAGCTAGACTCACCAAGAAACAAAGAGAACCCAAATACACAAAATCAGAAATGAAAGAGGAGAAATAATAACTGACACCACAGAAATACAAAGAATTGTTAACAAATATTATGAACAATTATACAGCAACAAATTTGACAATCTAAGTGAAATGGACAAATTTCTAGAAACACATAGTCTTCCGAAACTGAACCAGGAAGAGATAGAAATCTTGAACAGACCAATAACAACAAAAGAAATTGAAGATGTAATCAAGACTCTCCCAGCAAACAAAAGCCCAGGCCTGGATGGCTTCATGGGGGAACTTTACTGAACATTCAAAGAAGAACTGCCCTGGCCGGTTTGGCTCAGCAGTTAGAGTGTCAGCCTGCAGTCCAGAGAGACCCGGGTACACTTTCCGCTAAGGGCACGTACCTCGGTTGCAGTTTGTTGCCGGACCTGGTTGGTCGTGCGGGTGGCAGCCACTCAATGTGTCCCTTTCACGTCGATGTTTCTCTTTCTCGCTCTCTCTTCCTCTCTCTCCCTCCCACTCTGTCTGAACAAAACATGGAAAAATGTCCTCAGGTGAGGATAACAAAACAAAAAAAAAACAATGAAGAACCAATATTCATTCTTCTCAAACTATTTCAAAAAATTCAAAAAGAAGGAAGACTTCCAAACTCGTTTTATGACCATAATTCTAATTCCAAAACCAGAAAAAGACACTACAAAGAAAGAAAACCTCAGGCCATTATTCCTGATGAACATAAATGCCAAAATCCTGAATAAAATACTAGCAAATTGAATCCAGCAATAGATAAAAAAAAAATTATTCATCATGACCATGTGGGATTCATCCCAGGGATGTAAAGCTGGTACGATATTCATAAATCAATAAATGTGATATACCGATAAACAAAATGAAAGATAAAAATCATATGATCATATCAATAGCCACTGAAAAAGCATTCAACAAAACCCAGCACCCTTTTCTGATAAGATCACTGAGCAGTATGGGAATAGAGGGGTCATATCTCAACATAAGAAAGGCCATATATGAAAGACCTACAGCCAACATCATACTCAATGGGCAAAAACTAAAAGCATTTCCCTTAAGAACAGGAACAAGACAAGGATGCCCACTTTCACCACTCTTATTTAACATAGTACTGGAAGTCTTAGCCACAGCAATTAGACAGAAAGGAAAAATAAAAGGGATTAATTGGAAAGGAGGAAGTGAAACTGTCATTATTCGCAGATGACATGATACTATACGTAAAAAACCCCAAAGACTCCATCAAAAATTTAGAAGAGTTAATAAATGAATTTGGAAAAGTAGTAAGATACAAAATTAACATCAAGAAATTGACAGCATTTTATACACCAATGATGAACTCACAGAAAGAGAAACTGAAAAACCAATCACCTTTACCATCACAGCAAAAAAAAAATTAAGATATCTAGGAATAAACTTAACCAAAGAAGTAAAGGGCCTATTCACAAAAAACTACAGGTCATTGAAAAAAGAAATAGAGGAAGATATAAAAAAGTGAAAGCACATACCTTGTTCATGGATTGGAAGAATTAACATCATTAAAATGTTCATACTACCCAAAGCAATCTATAGACTCAAGGTAATCCCCATCAAAATACCAACGACATACTTCACAGAA
The DNA here is from genome assembly GCF_014108415.1 of Molossus molossus. Classification (NCBI taxonomy): domain Eukaryota; kingdom Metazoa; phylum Chordata; class Mammalia; order Chiroptera; family Molossidae; genus Molossus; species Molossus molossus. The sequence continues at coordinate 57,478,243 of NW_023425352.1, forward strand.
CCGGAACAAATACTTCAAAAGTTCATATGGAACCAAAAAAGACCCGAATAGCCACAGCAATCTTGAAAAAGAAGGACAAAGTTCGAGGGATCACATTACAGATTTCAAGTTATACTACAAAGCCACTGTAATCAAAACAGCCTGGTACTGGCACAAGAACAGGCGGATAGATCAATGGAACAGAATAGAGAACCCAGAAATGGACCCAAGGCAATATGCTCGATTAATATTTGACAAGGGGGGCAAGAACATACAGTGGAGTAAAGACAGCCTCTTTAATAAATGGTGTTAGGAAAACTGGACAGCTACATGCAAAAAAATGAAGCTAGACCATCAACTTACACCATACACAAGAATAAAGTCAAAATGAATAAAAGACTTAAATGTGATTCATGAATCCATAAAAATCCTAGAAGAAAATGTAGACAACAAAATTTTATACATTATGCACAGAAGAATTTTCACTGATACATCACCTAAGGCAACAGAAACAAAGGAGAAAATGAACACATGGGACTACATCAAACTAAAAATCTTCTGCACAGCAAAAGAAACAACCACCAAAATGGAAAGGCAACCCACTCTATGGGAGAGCATCACTGCCAATGATACATCAGATAAGGGGTTAATTTCCAACATATTTAGAGTGCTCATACAGCTCAACAAAAGGAAGACAAAGAACACAATTAAAACATGGGCAGAGGAACTAAATAGACACCTCTCCAAACAGGACATACAAATGACTAAGAGACATATGAAGAAATGCTCAACACCACTAATCATCAGAGAGATGCAAATTAAAACAACAGTGAGGTATCACCTCACACCTGTCAGAATGGCCGCCATCAACAAATCATCAAACAACAAGTGTTGGCGAGGGTGTGGAGAAAAGGGGACTGTAGTACACTGCTGGTGGGAATGCAGACTGGTGCGGCCACTATGGAAAACACTATGGTGTTACCTCAAAAAATTAAAAATTGAACTTCCATTTGACCCAGTGATCCCACTCCTAGGAATATACCCTAAGAAGCTTGAAACACCAATCAGAAAGAATATATGTACCTCCATGTTCGTAGCAGCACTATTTATAATAGCTAACATCTGGAAACAGCCCAAATGTCCATCAATAGACGAATGGATAAAAAAGTGGTGGTACATATACACAATGGAGTACTACGCAGCTGTAAGAAAGAAAGATCTCTTATCCTTTGAGACTACATGGAGGGACCTGGAAAGTATTATCCTAAGTGAAACAAGCCAAGCAGAGAAAGACAAATATCACATGATCTCACTTACTTGTGGAATATAATGAACATAGCAGTCTGAGGAATGGGGTAGCCCCAGAGATGTGGAAGTGGGGTACAGACTGACAATCCCCAGAAGAGGGGGTGGGGTGGAGATAAACCACAGAACTTACATGCATGTATGCATGAACAATGGACATGGACAACAAATCTGGGGACAGGGCAGGGAGGGAGGGAGGGAGGAGAAGGGGTTATCAGTGGGGTAAAAAGGAAAAAAGTTTGTAACAAAAATAAAAATAATTAATTAAATAAAAAAATAAAATAAATAATAAAAATTTAAAAAAACACATATATTTACATAATTGATGAAAACAGGAGCTAAGAACTACGATCCTGTGGCAGGCTGCAAAAGGCAACCTCTACTTTCCAGAAACATTAATGTGTGAAAACAAATGTTTTTGTAAGAATCTTGGTTTGAGCATTTTTTTTTCTTTTCATTTTTGGTGGTACGTGCGTGCCCCTAGTGGGAACCGAACCCAGGACTCTCTGGTCCACAGGCCAATACTCAACCGCTGAGCCAAACTGGCCAGGGCGAGCATTTTTAAGTGATAATTTTAACTTTAATTAGTTCCTAGTGGGCAACACAGTAAAACTTCCAGAACCTTTGATGTTCCAAAATAAAATATAGGCATTACAAACCACCCCTCACAAAGCCACCCAACTGTATTCTTTTTGTAGGATGTTTGCAAAATGTAAATGTTAATACAATAATTTTCACAACATAAGTAATGTATAGATACAATAATTCCCATTCATCAGCGAATGCTTTTTTTTATTAAAATTACTTAAATCTAAAATAGCATATCAAAATTAATCAGGCCCTGGCCGGTTTGGCTCAGCGGTTAGAGCGTCGACCTGTGGTCCTGAGAGACCCGGGTTCGGTTGCCGCTAAGGGCGCGTACCTCGGTTGCAGTTTGTCCCCGGCCCTGGTAGGTCGTGCGGGTGGCAGCCCCTTGATGTGTTCCTTTCACATCGATGTTTCTCTCTCTCTCTCTGTTCCTCTCTCTCCCTCCCACTCTACCTGAACAAAAAAATGGGAAAATGTCCTCGGGTGAGGATAAAAATAAATAAATCAGAAAACTAACAGATTTCACAGTGCAAAGTGAGATGCTAACTTTTCTCTGCAGCTTTTGTTCAAGTGGAGCCCATGAAGCAATGCAAATATAGCTACCTTTGTTTTTCTGTTTCTAAAAGAGACATAATACATGTACCACATAATGCTATTCATTTTGTGAGTAATGATTTAGAAATGATGTGGAATAGTAAGGCAAAATGATGGGGAACCCATTTTCCTTTTCAGGTCCAGTAATAGTGCAGGTCTCTGCCCTCGTGCTGCTGTCCCTTGCTGACCCCACGTGACCCCTCAGCATTTCCTATCTGGAGTCCTACTTCTCCTCCTGTCTTGTAAACAGTGTCTTCATGTCCCCAATGCCTTGTGCAAATACCTTTTTTCTTTATATTTTTAACTGTGCAAAAGGGGCCATGAAATTAATATTCATCAGAAAGTTGAAGTGTTTTTAGGTTGTACTTCTTATTAAGACATATTGTATTCTGATAAGAAAATTTTGTGTGTCTCATATTAACTTGATATACTTTAGTCAAAGATTAAAACTTCAATAAAATATCATTTATAAACAGAAAAAAAAATGGGCAGAGAACCTAAATAGACACTTCTCCAAATAGGACATACAAATGCTCATATGAAGAGACATATGAAGAAATGCTCAACATCACTAATCATCAGAGCGATGCAAATTAAAATGACTATGAAGTATCATCTCATACCTTGCAGAATTGCTACCATCAACAAATTATCAAACAAGTGTTGGCAAGGGTGTGGAGAAAAGGGGACTCTAGAACATTGCTGATGGGAATGCAGACTGGTGCAGCCACTATGGAAAACACTATGGTATTACCTCAAAAAATTAAAAATTGAACTGCCATTTGATCCAGTGATTCCACTTCTAGAAATATACCCTAAGAATCTTGAAACACCAATCAGAAAGATTATATGCACCCCTATGTTCATAGCAGCACTATTTACAATAGCTAAGATCTGGAAACAGCCCACGTGTTCATCAGTAGATGAGTAGATGAAAAAGCTGTGGTACATGTACACAATGGAATACTATGCAGCTGTAAGAAAGAAAGATCTCTTATCATTTGAGATAATGTGGAGGGACCTGGAGAGTATTATGCTAAGCGAAACAAGCCAAGCAGAGAAAAACAAATATCACATGATCTCATATATTTGTGGAATATAATGAACTAAACAAACTGATGAACAAAACTGACCCAGAAACATAGAGGTAGGGTACAGACTGACAAACCCCAGGAGAGGGGGTGTTGGGAGAGGAGAGATAAACCACAGAACTTATATGCATGTAGGCATAACCAATGGACATAGACAACAAAGCTGGGGAAGGGGCGAGGAGAATGGAGAGGAAGGTTTCAATGGGGGAAAAAGGAGAAACATCTGTATCAAAAACAAATTAATAAAAATAATTTTAAAAAATTAAAAATGTTGAAAAAATAAAGAACTAATATGCCTATCATCACCATGCCTATTTCACAAAGTCCTAAAACCAATTTTGGTTTCTAATATTGTACGTCAAACAAATCAACAGGTAGATGATAGATAGATAGATGATAGATAGATAGATATAGACAGATACCCAGGGCTCCCTGTAGCATATGCATTCCATGTTTGGGGTAGGAGAGAATACCTTAATGTTTGCACAAAGCAGGAATATCATCAGCCATTCCTGGGAAGTGTGTTAAAAGTAATAGAGCAGTCAACCTAAAGGGAAGGATACCTAGTTGCATTGTGGTAACAACTGGAAGTTTTATAAAATAAAAAGTTACTATTGCAATTACTAGAATTTATTAATCTCCAAGACATTGTAAGTCTATTACTAATCCTTAAAATGAACTGATAAAATATGCTCACAAAAATGGGAAGATTATTCAATTAATAAAATAATTGATTCATTTGCTCGGTAATGTACTTCCTCCTTATTATGTACTTGAAATGATAAATTTCATATTAATAAAAGTTCATATTAAATAAAAGTTCAGAAAGCTAAACAAAAGAATATAACAACAAAACAAAAACCCAAATCATCCAATCGAACACAAAACCTAAATCTGCTGAAATGATTCTATAAGGATGTTTACTCTTAGATCAAAGCTGTCCTACAGGAATGCACATTCTGCATGCTCACAGCATGGGCCTGCTGGAGTTCACCCTACCTAGAAAATCAGTCATTGATTTATCCAGTCCTGCAGTAAAGAGGACTGTGCGAGATGCAAGGCATTTGTCACTTGCACCCAATGAGCAAGCAGGACCACAGTAGAGACTTCACATCAGGTGGTTTAGGGGAGGGGCAGGCAGGAAGGTATTTTTTAAAACAGGACAGAATGACAAAAGCAGGCTTCTTGCAGCTGCCTGAATCCTCCTTGTTGGGGTATTAGCCATGGCAGCTGCTTGTTCTGTGAGGGAGTTTGGGAAAGTGGAAACCCCTCCCTCTCCCTTCTATCTGGGGCAAGCTCTCATCTCTTGCTTTGTCAGAGCATCATCTCATCCTTGATCATCAAAGACAGGTCACATTCGTCAACCATGTCTGTTGGTTATTGTCCTACTGGCCAACCATGCATGTGGAAACTAGTTAAACTTTGGGTGATCTTATTGCCATTTTGAAGATGTAGCTCCTTATAGTAAGTATAATAGGAGTTTATTGAATGATTTGGTTTTGGATTAACACAATCATATTTATGTTTCACAATGAGTACTCTGGCTATGGGGTGAATCAGATTTAGGTACTGTTAAGAAATGTGGGGTTTTTTAGGAGGTTCTTGCAGAAGTCCAGTAAACGATGATGTTAGCTTAGCCTAGGACAGGGCTCAGGAAATCTATTCTGTAAAGAACCAGGTAGGAAATATTTTAGGCCTGGTCAGCCATATAGTATCTAGCAAAACTACTCTGCTCAAAATAGCCATAGACAATCATAGATAATCTGTTAACAAATGGGCATGACTGTTTTTGATTTACAAAACCAGGAGGTGAACTGCATTTGGCCTGCAGATAATATTTGCTGACCCCTGAACTAGGATTATGATAAGGGAGACAAGGTTTTAAGGGATGATTAAGAAGTAAATCAGGTCATTCTCAGGGACTGGCTGTAAAGAGGGAAAGAGGAGTGGGTGGTGACCCCTAGATGTGGGTCAACCTCCTAGACTGATACTAGAGGTCCTTAAAGATCTTTCTCCAGCCCTGGCCGGTTTAGCTCAGCAGTTAGAGCATTGGACTGCGGTCCAGTAAGACCCCGGTTCAGTTCCCGCTAAGGGCATGTACCTCCACTGCAGTTTGTCCCCAGCCCTGGTTGGGTCGTGCGTGAGGCAGCCACTCCACGTGTCCCTTTCACGTTGATATCTCTCTCTCTCTCTCTCTCTCTCTCTCTCCTCTCTCCCACTCTATCTGAACAAAAAAATGGAAAAATGTCCTTGGGTGAGGATAAAAAATAAATAAAAATAAAAGATTTCTCTCCACCCCACCCCACCCCCCATTCACATGTAGTGCTTATTAGTCATTGCTTTTGGCTGTTGATCACATTTGAACACTTTTCCTAAGCTTCCAATTTTACTCTCCGTGAATCTATACCACACTACAGAAGGTGCCAGAAACTTGGTTTTCCAGTTTCTTTTGCAGGTATGTGACCTGGGCCCACTGATTAGATGTCCCTGTGTGAGACTGGTTCGGAAGCTGGGGATGCAGTCAGCCGCTGTCAGGCAGGGGCTCCTCTTGGGGGTGGGGGTCCCAGGGACAGCAGAGACTGAGCCTCAGGCGACATCCTGACTCAGCATCAGGGCTGTGCGTGAGCTGCAGTCTGGGCCACGTGGCAGTGAGGTCTCCATGGACATAGCCCGTGTGTTCTCCCGAATCGCCTCACATCTGGCGCTCTGGCTCACATGACAGCCTCTGATGAGTCTCTGTCCTTCTCGAGCTAGCCAGGCGGGGCGCTCTGTCCACAGCTCGTAGGTCACTGGCGCCCTACTTCATCTCCCCTCAGCCCTCTACCTCGGCGAAGGGGGCTCTGTAGAAGTTCCCACAGAGTCCTTCCGTGAAGCATCTTTGGTCTCATTAGGGCTGCAAACGTTATACAAGCAAAACATTTTTTAAAACCCAAAGAAACAAAGAAGAATCATTAATAATTAGATACTAAGGTTGCAGAAGTTGAGAGGAGAGAATAACAATGTTGGAATCAAGTTGAAAAACAAAATAATGAGAATGGCAGTTGGTAAGAGCAGATGAAGGCACTACAGATGGGACAAGGTCCCTAATCAGGGCCTCAGAGGCGGGGGGACACCGGTCTAGCTTGTGTACAGTGTGTGTGTGAAGTAGATGGGGAGGCACATGGGGAGGCGAGGCCAGGCCGGGGTGAGAGGGAGGGCCCTGCACAGCGGTGTGGCCGGGAGGGCCCTCAGGGTGCAGCGGCCCCTCTGACCTACAGTTACTCCCCAGTGCTCCTGCTCGAGGCCTCCGCACATGCTCTCCCCTCTCTCTCGGGGAGACGTTTCTCCATTCTTCCTGCAGCTCGCCCCCGGTGGATGGGCTGCATCATAGGCAGGTTTTCAGGGTACCAGGCTCTGGGACTCTGAGGTTTGTATGCAGGATTATTGGGGTGTACCCTCTGGAACAATCCTATAAGGGAGTGAGGGGAACAGGACTAGGTAGAGAGAGAAGTTGAACTGGATGCAGCTGTACCCAAGAGGGCTCTGAAGCTGGGACAGTCCTGAGTTGTCCGGCCCTGAGGCAGGAAGTCAGGCCTTTGTATCCCTTGTGGACCAGTCATTGGATGCAAGTGCTGCAAGGAGGGTGTGTTTTCTCAGGTGGGGCGCTTCTGCTCAGCTAAAGGTCATTTTCCAAGGGCAGAAGAGGTGGGGGTGAGCCCTTTGAAGGGGAAGTGAGAAATCTACAGGCTGACTCTCACCAACTCCTCTCAGATAGATCCCATATTACTCTTTTCTTTATAACATGTTTTTTATTATCCTTCCTAGCCCTTATGATTTATAATTACATATTTATTTGTATGTACTTGATTATTATGTCCTCCAATAAACTCTAAAAATTATGAATATAAGGCCATGTCTATCATAATTATGACTGTATCCCTTGCATCTAGCAGGGTGCATGGCGCAAAGTGCTCAATCAATATTTCTTAAATGAACAAATGAATGAATGAATGAATGAATGAATGAATGAATGAATGCAAAAATAAAGAATTAGTGCCAGAAAGCAGACATGGCTGGCATCGGTGGTTGGATTTTAGCAGGCAGTCTCAGTGTGGTCTGGACTGGGAAAGGAGGGGCCAATCTTATAGGTCGCCTGAGGACCCAGGGATGGCAGAGAAATGGTGCAGTGGCTACCAGAAAAGACTGTGAGTTAAAGTTCCTCCTGGCCAGCCTGTTTTATGGAAGACCAGCCACCTTTGACTTTAATGACTAATGCTGAGGGACTCAAACCAACAGGATTCGAAGCATGAATGCTGGCTGGAAGAACAGTCGTGAGATACCCTGCAGAGGCTGGTACATCACCAACAAATCTCTAGGAAAATTTAGAGCACTTTCTGTCAAAAGATGGCTCATCTCTCATATCATGGTGCTGACAAGTGGTAAAATTAAATGTCAGCCAAACAACTTCCTGTGTGGGTGAGTGGTTTCCCAATCCATAATGCATGTTCACCTGGTAATACATTAAGGGTGAGATTTGACATCAAGGCTAAGAAACCAGGTAATTAATCAAAACTCTGATTCATCCCCACAAACCTATGAGCAGCGTGCATTGGACTGCATGTTGTGGTGGATACAAAAACTTTCTATTCAGCTGGGACAGACTATATATAGCCTAAGACAATGTGAGGTGGGAGAATAAAAATATCGTTGAGAGGGAAGGACCTTGAAGAGAGCCCGGGGCATATGCCCCATGTCACACAAACCTGTGTTGCAAATTACAGATTGAGCCTTCCAGCCAAGGACATGTTTAAACAAACTATTTCAATAAGAAATTTAATCAAGTTCATAGACCATATAAACTCTTAGCTACTATCAGTGTAGATACAAAGAAAGGGATAGAAGAGAGGTCTCTCAGTGAGCCTACAGCTCAGGTTGCTGGGGAAGGTCTTTGGGTGCCTAACTGAGGCCTTTCAATGAGAGGCAGTATCAGCAGAAGTTTACTGTTCATATTGAACACCTAGGCCACCTTGTCGGGGTTTGTACGTATAAGCCTTCAGGGTAATGTCTGATTTACTGAATCACCATTGTGGTATCAAAAGGACAGATCCTGGTAGCATTCCTAAAAAAGTAGTATTCCCCGATTTCTACTTTTCTGTAAATGTCGACTTTCCGATGAAAGGAACACAAGGCCGTGAAGGTGGTGAGGTCAGCAAATGGAACTGAGTGCTGAGGGAAAGCGAAAATCTGTCCGTGCAAACTGAAGAAATGCCATTTCAGGGGTCGGCGGGTGATGTAGAACAGTAGAAGGAGCACGGGTTTCAGAGTCAGGTCTACTCAGGTTCAAATGCTGTGTGGCCTTGGGGTGCTGCTGGGTCCTCCGAGTCAGCGTCCTCATCACTATGCTAGGATATTAACACAAGCCTCGAACGGGCCCCCACCGTGCCGCACGTACTTTCATAATGATGACAGACGTTGTTTTTGTTGTTACTAGGCCATCATCTTGCTAATATTGGAGCTACAGAAGTGTGCTCCACCCTCAGCAGGGGCTCTGGGAAACACATTCCTTCACCCCTGTGCGCTTAGTCTCACGGGGGGGTCCGGCCCTCACATCAGAGCTGCCTGGCAACTGACTTCACCTCAGAGGAGCCACCCTTCCTGCAATGCCTCCTTCGAACCACATCTGGGCTGTGCCCTGGCAGAACAGAGAGGAACGAGTCATGGCTCACAGTCACTGGGAGGAGGTGGGAAACAGCACTTACTGTCACATGTGATAGAGGCGGGGTGCAGCCGGTGAGGAAGGAAATCCTGAGGGGGTCAGAGAAAGCTTTCTGGAAGAGGATCCATCTGAAGAGTGTCTGAAGGTGAGTGCCAGCTCCCTTGTGCCTCAGTGTCCCAGCAGGTTCCTTTACTCAGCCCTGCAGTCTTATCACTTCCACAACCTCTTCCTGGCCTTCATCAGAGGGTCTTCTTCAGATCCCATCATGCCTTCCAGATTCTTGCTCACACAATACTTACAAATTAGATGAAAACTTGGGATGATTGAAGCTTAGAGCCCCTAGTAAAGAGTGGTAGTGATGCAGGACTCGAGGGACTTGACACCACTACGTAGAGACCATGGGCAAGTCTCCTGTCTTACAGGCATTTACGGTAGGTCACACTGGTCTCGGGTGTCTAGCCAATTGTTGGGACATATACCTCACTGCTCTAGCTCTGGGTGAGGAGACAATACATCGCCTTAAAGAGAAAGTCTCCCCACCCACTGTGGAGCCTGCGTTTGTCTGAAAGAAGGTTTATGGCAACTTAGGTACCACTTACGCAAATTCTACAGCGAATACCCTAGAAATTTGCTCCCCTCTCAGCTAGACCTCTGACGTCCTTCACATGCTATCTCCAGAAAGGGGCCTTGCTGCCCTTCTTGCCTCCTCCTTCCTCTCGCTCCCCCCTGTCAGGTGGAGAGCAGGGTCTCAGGGTAGCAGGGCCCCTCTCTCTCCAGGCCACCGTTGCCCGTTGGTGGAAGGAGCTCAACTCACTGTTCTTATGGTCGTTCTCCCACCGTGGTATCCAGGATTACTGCTCTACCTATGCTTTTCATAAGCTGGGATTCTGACACGCCTGTGCTGTGGCTTCACGCCATGCTTGGAAATGAATCATCACCCCAGCTTTGGTGTGAGAAGGTGGGGGCCAGGACTGAGGATGTGGCACAAGTCACATCACTGGTTCCCAGGGCCAAAATCACCCCATCTGCACACCCTCAACATAGTCACATCGGTCACATATTATAAAATGATATAGTGCAACGTGGTTAAATACATCACTGATTTGCCAATAATAGGTATTGGTGTGAAGTCTAACTGGCGGTGCAGCTGCCTGAGGTATTGATTTTACTGTCTAATGGTTGAGAGAGATGTTATCTTGATTAATTAGAAGTCAAAAACAAATGCATCTTCTGTTAGATCTCTTGTGGCATTCACCTGAAAAAATTCTACATGTGTCTCAAAATGTTGCAAACCTCAAAGGACAGGTGAAGAGAGCGCAAACCACCCCCTCTGCCGCCTGTGCCAGGGGAAGATAAGGTCCGTGAGGCCTGGGCAAGCTGATGTGAGCTTATCGACAGAAAGGAAGTGGGGTACCCAGCTTTCTCTTCCCTCCCACTGCAGCCTCCAATTCAGAAATTAAAAGGAGAAAGCACCAGTGGGGACAGAGGTTTCCCTGGAGGTGAGTACTGCAGCCGTTCTGGTCTTGGCCGGATGGGAGCGGCCCACACGCCTGCCGTCCCGAAGACGCAACGGTCGGGCATGGGATTTCCTCTGCAAGAGGCATTTCAGAAGCACTAGGGGATACTTTTCAGAAGCCATGAGTAGAGTGCTAAATAATACTAATTTTAAAAAGAAAAGGCATACGTACATCATCTGTGCTAAATTTTGGTTAAAGGATGCTTTAAAGAAAATCCGAAGGAGTTTAAGAGGGAGAACTGTTGCTTGGACAATCTAATGAACTTTAAAACAAAATTATTCATTGACCTTAAAATACAATCCATACAGCATGGTAAGCTAAACTATAGCACAAAGCTATAGTGAGGGCTGATTTTTTTTTTTTTTTTTTTTGGATTTGTGAGTGAAGTTTGTAAAATGATCTACATTGGCTAGAGGTGGTTTTTATGTTTTTATTCATTGTTCTAAAACTTTCTCTGTTCTTCCACTTGGACACTACCTGTATCAATGAAGCTGAAGGTACATCTATCTACCCGCCACTGTGGGCATGTAAAGTGGCTGTTATGAGCACCCCTGGAAAACATTCTGAGCTGTCTGTGCAGACAATGTAACTGCTCTGCAATTTACGAACTATTTGACATTGGGAAAATAATACGGCGTTTCTAAGCCTTAGCATCTTATTTGATGTCATTGATCTATTCAACAGATATTTATTAAGAAATAGTTACTGAAGTGAGAAGAATACAGTGATAACCAAAGACACCTGGGTCCCCACTCATATTGGAGTTTATGTTGTAGTTGTGACATTCTAAATGGGATAATTTAATGCATGTAAAAGAACCTTGGAATCTGTGACCTGTTTTTTAGCTGTAAGATACAATGGATAATTTTATTTAATTGCTGGATGACTTAAGTCTTCATCAGGGCTAAGCGTAAGCCATTCTATGTCATGTTTTAAAGTGTTTATTTGGAAATCTAAGCTACAGATTTGAAAGATTGTTTGCCAAGTTCACTTTTTTTTAAAGGACATTTTCCCATTTAGGAGAAAAGTTTGTACCTGCAGAGAATGTCACCGGTGTCGGGGTCACCTTGCTGAGGGCCTCGGGAGGCAGCCCATCCCCACAGCTTGACCGAGAGTCTATTTTTCTTGCCAAGTGTCTGGATGCTACTCTTTCCCTAAATGCTTCCCCAATCTCCGTGTCATTCCTCAATTTCCACTTTCGCCAGACCAAATCAAACCAGATCTTGGCTTGCAGTTAATCTGTCCATTAGACTGATAGTTCCCACTCCGGGCAGGCTCCGTGCCACGTGGCAGGGGCGCAGCCTTGGGCTCTTCTGCCCTTGGACTCGCCGGTTTAGCAGAAGGTCCTTAGAACAGTCCTCATTTCATCCTGTTCTGGACATTTTGAGGAGGCGGCACAGAGATGAACTGAGGCTGCCTGAGGATGGGGTGTGGACTTGCGTGAGGATCTCCTCCCGTCCACCTGTTTCCGCAGCCCTGCCGCTCAGTGCAAAATGGCCCAAGGAAGCTGCCCTCAGCCCCACACAATTTAGAGGCAGACAGTGCTTTAAAGGAGCCGATTTTTCAAGTTTCATGTTTATTTTATGTGGGTTTTTCCAAAGAGTTTACCAGGAAAAAAACAGAGAGAGTGTGTGTGTGAAAGGTCCACAATTTAGCTGTTCAAACCGCCCCTTCCTCCTAGAGGGAAGAAGCTTCAGAAAGGGCCGCTCCTTTTGTCCGAGCCACTGGAATCATTCACTGAAAGTAAGAAGCACAGATGCCTTCTACAGAGGCCGGCACATGCATCAGACACGCTCCCAGGCAGACGGAGGGCCCGTGACTGAAATCTGTCCCCTTGCTTGCTTGGTTCTTGCACCAGCTGGACCAGGAGCCATCCTGAGGAGTTAGAAATATCGTGCATGCAAAATAAATCCGAAACACAAGAATGACTTGCATGATTAAATCACAAAGGGGCTTTTGGGAAAAGGTGGCCAGGGAAACTGTGCACCCTGCCTCCCTAAGCGGGCCCCTGCAGCGAGCACCCCCAGAATGAGCCTCCCAGCAGCCGCACAGCACAGGAGGCGCCCCCAGCCCCTCCAGCACCCGAGGCAGAGGCGGCTGGCGGTAAGAAGACCTTGGCTAATGCAGTCAGCTCGGCTCTCCCGCCTGCTCTGACTGACAGGCCGGGCCCTGCTCATCCCTGAAAACTAGCACCAGGGAATGACATACAGTTTGATAACATAAGATGCTTAGGTTTTTTGGCTCAAGTGAGATGTTCAGAGCTAATAGCCCCGTGAGCTGAGTTTTAGCTGTGATCTGCACCTTGAGATATCCGTTATGTCTGGCTCAGGAAAAAGGGAAAAGAATGAGAGCTTATTTCTAGAAAGGTTTCCGATGAGCAGCATTTGTCATTGAAGGGGAAGATGGGTATAATTAGCTTGTCAGTCTAGTTTGGGCTGAGCAGGCTGTCTCTGCGAAGAAAGATGGACTAACTGCCACAGCCACTGACAGGCGGTCGATAGCGCAGCAATTAATGTCATAAATAATTCCAGAACCAATTACATCAAAATGGACTCAGAGCTTTAAAAAGGTACAGAATTCTCTTATTCTTCCTGCTAACAGCAAGAAACAGCTTTCATTTTTCTCTGTAATTACTTTTCATCGTATATAGCAATGCAGCTGAGCTTTTCTGTCCATATTTAAGCCTTGTCTTTCTCCCAGCCTCTTCCCCCACCGCCAGCCTCCCTCCTTCACCCCACAGGACAAGGCTGTTCAAGTCGATCTTCCCTACCAGAGCAGTGGGGTGAATGTCTAATCTTTTAGCTGGGCTGTTGGTGGAGAACTCCAGCTACACCTAAATGATTAAGAGCCAAGTTTTCGAAAATGTCATGGACAATGACAGCAGAGTGCCCCAAACAATGGCATTTGGAAATGAAGACATTTGTGAAATAAATGGATTGGTCTTATTATTTTAAAGGTTGCTGTGACTTTGCTTCCACTGAATTTATTGATTTTTTTCCCCTTTCTCCTTCTCCTTCTTCTTCCTCTTCTCCCCCTCCTCCTCTGTACAATTGCCAGGCCAAACTATTCCCTCTACACTGCGAACACAATTCAATACCACCCATGTGTGCTAATGGGCATTTTTTTTTTTCAAAGAAAGACTATCAGTCTCTTTAGCATAGTGTTTTCTTAAAAGCTATTCGCTTGAGCTGTCTCAACTCTTTAGCTCGTTCTCTGCATTACAGTACATATGTAGATAACACAAAGGCTATTACACCCATAATAGCAACGACATGCCAGATACCACTGGTGCTAATAGTCTTTTTTCCTTCCTTGCTTTCTTTCTAGCCCCATCAGTGGTGTCTGTGCCTGGTGTAGAGAAAACAGGGGATTGTGGGAAAGCAAATTATTGCAGTATTCATTCACAGCTTTGTTCCGGGCCTGACAAACATTTCCAACTTTTCAGCCATGGTGGCATTCCCTCCGGAGGGACCAGGGAAAATGGCTCATGAAGTTCCCACCGTTTGGAAACCAGAAACAGCTGTTGGCGTCGCTTGCAGTTTGCTGAGTGTGCTCTGGCTCCGAGCTCCCGCAGCTGATGGCTCTCCCTTTAGCAGTAGGTGTCACTGTGGTGAGTGGTAATTACAGAGGAAGATTTCAGAGGACATGGGATAATTAGGCCAGCCTGCGCAGGCATAAACACTGACATTTACCGTATTAAAAACTGGAGATGTCGGCATTTTCCTCCCTCGCAAGACCAGGACAAGAGCAACCTCGCCAACAATGATATGTTTTCAAGAGAACAAAGGGTCTTTGCATTTGGGGGGTTTGGGTGCCTGTGCCTGGCAGCTGGGGCGGAAGGGGTTCTGCGGACCACGTGGGGAAGGGTCCTGCTGAGGTTCCATGGCTCCTGTTCTGAGCTCACATTCCTTGTGCTGGATGGGCAGTGCCACCTCCTGGGTTTGAATGGTGGCAGGGGCGGGGGGGGGGTGGGCATGATGAATGACACCGTGCAGACAGCGCCCTTCCCTTCCCCTTCAGGCTAGGCTCAGATAGATTTTCTCAGTACCCCTTTCACCTGGTACCTGGTGATTCGATGACACTAACACCAGGTAAATTTTCTAGTTCTTCAGCAAGTGACAGAAGGTAGGTGACCTCAATTTCTAGTCCTATAAACCCAAAGACCACTCCAAGGGTTGAAGCGGTGGGGATATTCTGCACCCTCCATCCCAAACAGAAATGGAACATGTGCCTGAGGACCTGTTCAATAATACCCAGGCAGGAGCTGAAACCTCAGGAAGGGAGCCTCCCTTAAGGATCCCAGCCTGCTGCAAATGCAAGGCTGTCAAACCAGGGGGCCTGGGTTTGCGTCCCAGCCTTGCACTGTTCCATTAAACAACCTGGTAACTCGAATCCCCAGGTTTCCCTTCTATAAAATGAAAAAATAAAACTAGCTCATCGGGTTGTTGTAAGGATAAAATAAATACATAAAATATTGAACACACAAGAAGAGTTAGATAAAATGATACAAGTTGGATAAAATGGTAGCTGGAAGTGGTAGGAAGAATTTGAGAAAATGGTAAAATTATATATGATTATAAAAGTTCATTTGCCCCAAATAGGAACTGCATTTGAGGTTGATTTCCCCAAAGAAGAGAGAGGCTCAAGTTCAAGTTTTCTATGCTTGGGAGAAGTGACAATGATTAAATGAGGAACCATGGGTTTTCTCTGAATAAAAGACCTGGAGAGATGTTTGTGCATGAGAACAACATGGTGTTAGTCAGTTCTCGTATTTGCTGGCTCACTGACCCTGCAGCTGTAGGGGAGGGCTTTCTCTAGGCTGAGACTACACTCTAGCCTTTGAGTGGGACCTTCTCAGTATGGTCTGGGTCCTAAACATGCAGGCCTTCATGGTCTATGCACATTTTACTTCTCTACAGGGAGGGCCAGGGCCTGCATACCTTGCAGTGGGTTGCTGGGAATGGGATCCTGGAGCCTGTGATCTGGGAAAGAAGGGACTCGTGGGAAGAGCTGGAAACCTTGTTCCAGGTGGCTGTGTGCTAACCCTGGACAATTTACTGCAACTATCTACACTTGAATTTCCTCACTTCTGGCAGAAGGTAACTCGCCTCCATCAGTGCTGTGGGAGGAGTAAATGAGCCAGCTCAGGAAAAACACCTGCCTCCTAGGTACTAAGACCTTGCCCCCGTCATTTGTATATTCCTTTTCTCATCTGTAAGACACCTGGCCTTCTTTGCAAGGAGGTTGTGAGCATCTGAGGTCAAATGGCATATAAATATGAAACACTTCCTTGTTGTTACCTTCATGCCAACCGGAAGAGCCTTCTGGATGCAGCTGTTCTTGAGGATGTCAGGCCTGAATTCCTTGTTCTGACTCAGGGAGCAAGCCGCCTTTCTGCAAGGTCAGCAGCCACGTTTTCAAGCAAGCTGAACTGGAGATGGGCCCTTTTCTCTCAGCTGTAGTTTGCAAACAGAAAATAAGCCCAATAAATTCATTTCAACTATTTCTAGGTATTAGTGTCAACCTAAACTCTTGGACTTTGGACACATAAAAATCCAGATTTCCAGAATATTACCGTGGTTTGTGAAAGAGTAGGACCCCATATTTTAAAGAGTGAACATCCTAGACAATTTGGCCTCCATGGAGATAGGCGTGCCTACAGCAGAACTGAGAGAATAGTCCAACCGTGATCTGCACCAAGCAAAAGCTGGCTTGCACTGTGAGGGTTAAGGCAAGATTTGTGGCAAAGGCAACATGATCACATGACGTATGAGCAGCCTCAGGACTGCGGTAGTCTTTTCCTATGCTGTCTGAGATGGTCCCAGAGTGATGCTTTCATGGTCCTGTGGTGCTGCCAAGATTTTTTTCTGCTGTTTAGCATCTTGAGCAACCATTCTTTCTCTTTTCCTTAACTCTAAAGGGGCTAGATTCTTATCCACCCTATAGGTATTATGGATTTTTAAATAAGTCATAGGTTTTGGAGTTGAATTCTGGATTCAAATTCTAATCCCACTACTGTCTTGCTATACAACTTTGGACAAAATAATAGATCTTAGTTTTGCTTTTTCTTTAATTTTTTTCTTCCCTGTTTGTTATCTTTAGAATAATGAATATAGTAATATCTACCTCATAAGGCTGCAGGGTAAATTATATAACATCCAAAAGGTAATCATGAAAGTAGTTATATAGCAGTAAAAGTAATAGTTGTACAATAATAGTAATAATAATAATAATAATAGAAGATACTATGTTTTATACTTAAGTCACAGCTAAAAATGATCATAGTTGGATTTCCAACCCATTTTCTGACTTTAAATCCCCTCTGAAAAAACTGGAGAACATGCATAAAGCACTGGGCACATAATAACCTATGATTATTTTCTTCCTTATTGCTTGACTTGAATGCCAGTGCTAGGTCCTCTGATTGAACTGTGGATTCCTTTACGACACCTGGATTCTCTGCTGGGCTCTTCTTCTTCCCAGGGCTCTTCCCCGGGGGGCAGATGGAATTTTAACATCACTGCCAATGTCAGGTTTCTGTTTGGAGAATTAGGACATGGGCGTGGTAGAGATGCTGGCTGTGGTGCAGCTAAAGATGCCTAGAGGTGGGTGGAAAACTTAAGGCCTGGAGCCCAAGGTGCTGTAGAGTACTGAACATTTACTAAACTCTCCAATTCATTTTATTTTTCTGTGTAATTCAGAAAGTTCCCACAGCCTACTCCCACCCCCACTTCAGCCAATATCTCTCTGTTTCCTCATCTTCCAGGTCTGCCCCGACTTAAGTCCCTTGCTAATGAAGGTAGGTATCTCTTGTTATATTCAGAATTCACTTCCTTCCACTTGATTGTAAACCCAAGAAGGGTAGGAACTTTTGGAGTTTTGTTTGTCAAGTTGTCTCTACCTCCTGGAACAGTAAATGGAACATGAAAACAACTCAGTAAACATTTGCTGAATAATGAATGAATTTGATTTAACTAGAGCTCTTTGAAACTTCAGGTGCTCCAAAAGTCTCTTTTCTCAGAGTGTAGGAAACCAAGTTTCCAATAGCAAACAAAATGCAAGTTCTGGTTAAATTTAATTATCTCAAATTGTCAAGCTCTATTCCTATCAGAAGCAATTCAGATACCTGTACTTGTTGGGCCTACTATAAATTCAGGCTCATGGTGGATGACTTAAAACTATGTTTTTGGAATGACAGAAAGGGTAGGAAAAAGGGGAGTTTATATTCCATTTTCTTTTTGTTGTTTTGATAAGTATGCTGCCTTCATTGTCATTCAAGTCTTCATACGAGAAAAATAATAAAAACATTATGAAAAGTTATCTTTTTGTATCATCTAAGATATAATACAATAATTTTATACACAAAATCATGTTAATATAAATACTGACCAAAATATAATACGTATACATATAATTATATTAAATGTAATTATTTTCATATTTTCTGTGCTTGCTGATTATGGAAAAATCCAATTCTGTGGGGTTATTATATATTTTTAGATGGCAACTTTCCCCTTCTCAACATCATTATCCATAAATAATCTCATAATAGTCAAGCATAAATACATTTCCCTCTCTTCTAACAGAGTCAGCTCTTGGAATGGACACCCTAGAGTGACAGTTGAGAGTGTTAAGAAACAAAAGCACCAGCAGCAATACAAAAGAACAGGAGCTAGAGTATCATTGACTAGTGCCTCTCGTGATGTGTGCATGGCAAGGAAGGAAGATGGCCCCCTTTGAGCTCATCACTGATCAACAGAATGCAGAGTTGAATTCTGGGCTTCCAAACAGTTTATTTGCCATCTTCTTACTTGACTTGATGATGCTGCTGTTGTTGGATTTCATCCTGATTTGATCATATATTTTCAAGACTTAGAGAAGACATCTCAAAAGCTAAATTTAGAAATTTTATATTTCTTATACTGAACAAACTATGTCCAACTTTGAGGAGTAATAGAAGCGTTTAGTTGAACAATCTGTTAAAAGGAGTATATGGGTAGGGAGGCACAGAATGATTTTCCTCTGATCTTTAGTGGCAGGTATTTTAGAGTCCTCATGACGTCATATGGGCCCTTACGCCAGCAGTGTCTGAGGCTGGTCATCTGAGTCAGTAAATTGACTTGAACTGTGTTCTGTCTCTTGCTCTGAAAAAAAGACCTAATACAGTATCAAGTAGTTCCCTTTTCATTTAACTTACCTCATCTATACTACTTCTTTTCTCTTTCCTTGTTCAACTCAAGGGAGTAACTCACTCTTTTACACCCTTAGCAAATTTACAATCTCATTTATCACTATTTCACACTTTATAATATTGATTTTTTATGCACATACTTGCTTTTTATAAATAAATTACAAACACATGGAAAGTAAGATCATCTACATCTTTGAATTACACCTAGCTTAATTTCTTTGCACACAGTAGGTTCTCAGCAGTTGGAAATGAGGATTACTGGCAGATGCATGAAAAAGTCTGCATGTCAAAGGGCTAATGAAGTCTTCATTTATTAGTTTATTCATCAAATATTTACTAAATATTTACTATATATCTGGCACTGTGATAATAAAATTCACCTGGGGATGCATGTATTCTTTTTCCGAATTGCAGCAGATACCTGGCATGGTTTCACGGAGCAAGTTGGAGACTTGGGAAGAACTAGTTCTTGGTATAATTTCACATTCAAATACAACATACAGCTCAAACTATTGGAGAAAATACAGCTGAGAATTCCCTGTGTTTAATATCTGTCATTAAAATGACAGCAATAAAGCCTAAAACCCAAAAAGGGGAAATCAGCTGGGTCCTTATAGATTGTCGCAGCCAAGAGCAATAAAAACTAAATCAATCACAGATCATGGCAGTAGATAATTTAGATAGTACTGGAAATTAAATGAAAGGACATTTCAGGACCCAGCCCCCACTGTGGGAGGATGAACATGCCCTCAGAATTCAGATGTGCTCTTTGAACAGTCTAGGGTAAAAATAGGAAGGAAAGGGGAAATTATTTAAATGAGATTTAAATTGCTTTGTTTCATTATTCCTCTGAAGGTTGCTTTTGTTATTACATTGCAATATTTAGCCATCAACATTTCTGACACACCATGGGTTTCTGGGCATTCCCCTTCTTGTACAAGATAAAGAAAGGTGGCTCTCCTGAGAGTGGGCATGTCATCTGGGCAGCTGGCACCCAACCATCAGCTTATTGCTAGGGTTAGTTTTCGAGAGGACTTTTTGGACCAGAGGCAAATGTGGAGTGGGGCAAAGAGCTCCTCCAGAAGCCAGGAGATCTTTGTTCCAGGCCTGTTTCTGCCACTGTCAATTACAGATCAACCAATCTGGGCTTCAGAATTCTCATTGGCAACAGGAAAAGATTAGATTCCATGACCCCTCAGATCTTGTCTAGTGCTATGACTCTGGGATTCTATTATAAATGATCCGTATGAAGAACAGAGTCCCGGGGGTGGCCTTGACCTGGATGAGTTTGGCTACTAGACTGAGTGAATGCCCTGGATATAAGAACTCCTTTCCTGCTCTCCTCGCCCAGCAAACGTATCTAGAATCAATGCATGAATGAATGACCAGGGGGCCCTCTTCCATTCTTTGTGGATTGCATCTAGTTCACTGAAATGTTCCCAGTGAGGGATACATTTTCTTATTTCAAATAACATATTGCCTTCTCCTTTGGGCTGATGTATGGGGAATCACTGGATCCATTTCCAATGTTTGCTCGTCTGAAGAAAACTACCTTGTGTTTAGTTCTTGTTTGGGGGGTTTCCACTGGATGTTAAGCCAGCTTCCCTGACCCTTGTCCAAATGGTCTATTCTTTTAGTATTATAACATAAGGGAAAGAGGGTTCATGCCACTTGCAGGAGAAGGGGGTAGGGCACAGGAGTATTAAAACAACCCATGTAGACACCAAAGGTAATCTTTGAAGGATCAAAACACCTGTCCCCTCCCATTGGCATGAAGGGTTGATGTAAGCCACGTCAATAATCATAGACATAAAATATACCACCTGTAAGATGGGAAGTTTAGGTGGTGATGGACTGTGCTGAACATCGGGAGGGAAAACAAGGAGGACAGATTGGAGGAGCGATGGAAAAGCTGTGTCAGCTGACCATCGAATTTAAAACCATGTGCGAGGCAATTCTAAAGGCCTGGAGAAATTTCTTTGCATTTGAAAGTAAATGATAGTTGGTGAACTATTGATAAAGGGCCATTGATAGCCCTTTTGAAGACTCACAGTTTGGAAAAAGACAACAACATAGACTCTCAGACATTCCGACGTGCATTTCTGGCTCCAGGTTGAGGCATGTTTCTGGCCACCAGCTGCCCTCTGCCCTTTCAGGGCCCCATTTCCTCCACCATCACGTCACCCTCTCTCCTTCTTAACTCCCATGGCAAGTCCCCTTTCACCCCCGAAGGCTTGCCAGCTGTTCTCTGCACTCTCTCCACCATCCTTCCACAAAACTTACAACAATGATAAACACTTGGTGAGCACACCAGCCTCTGTGCTGGACACACTGGTGTACAACCTCAATTTCCCATCTCAAGAGCCTCAGGAGGCAGCTACGCGCATCATTGTCGTCATTTTAAAAACGAGAAAGCTAAGGATTAAAGTGGTTATGCCAATGTGCCCAGTGGAACTCCAACTCCAACTCATGCAGCCTACATCTGGGCACATGACTTGACCCACCACCGGTTACCTCTACCAGTAACAGTCAGAACTGGCCCTTTGGAAATAATTATTCACAGTTTGCTTTTGATATAGTTTTTATCTTTGTATTACCATAATGCCATTTAGATTTCTTTTGCCTATAGCCCTAAGCTCCTAGAGACCAAGTTTCATGCCCCTTCCTTCTTTGCTACCTCCCTCCTTTGTCACCACCAACCTGCGTGGCAGGTCCCTTCAAGCCCACTATCCCCTTTGGGCCTTGACTAATGGCTCATCCCAGACCAGTTTCCTTCTAAGTTGTCCTTTTGTCTGCCTCCTTCTCTCTGTCCAAGTGCAAGAACTCCAGGAGGCGATGTGAAGTGATGAGTCCCCACGTGTGCCCACAACCGCAGTGCAGCTGGGCTGCAAAACCAGTTTATTGTCTTAAAGAGAGGATCTGGTTTAGCCTGAGTTTACATCTCATCTGCCTCTCATTTGTTAGATGGGCTCCGGGGCTCAGCTTACATTGCGTCAACTCAGCTGGTATGTATACAATGCCAGCGATGTGGAGGGGGCTCACATGTGTTGAATACATCTACTGCATCTTAGGTCTCTGAAGGTCACTCACTAAAGTAATATATGGTGCTAGTGTTGGTGGCTGAAGGTCAAGTCATCTTGCTTTTCATAATGCATAAACCTGAAACTCACTCAGACACCAATCATATGACCTAAACCTTGGAACAAATATTTTACTAAGTAAATCAGAGAGCATGCTGGCATTTCTATTAACCTTCAATGCACTGCTGACAGAAAATGAATAATGATAAATAATAACTCAAGCCTGTAAATCATGTTTAGCATCAGAAGCAAGAAAAAAATGCTCGTGTGTGCTACCATCTGTTAGGAAGAGAACAACAGGGACTGGAGGAGAGAAGTGGGAGAAGGGAGAGCAGGCTGCTGTTGGCTGGAGTAAGCACCTTTTGGATTCAATAAACTGACCGACAAAGGATAAGCCACTTCTGAGCAGGATTGATGGAGTAAGAAAACCCCCTTTTCCTCCCATCTCCTGTTTGGTGGACATCAGTTTCTGGCTTTCATCTGCCAACTTTGTGTGTTTCCTCTGTTCCCCATCTTTTGCCTCATTAAATCTATTTCCACTCTACCCACTGGGTTTCGGGGTCATTTGCAAAGGAGTCTTCTAACTAAGCAAAACCTTCTTGGGGACATTCCTTTCCTTCCTCCATCTCCCAAGAGTAGCACTTGGTTTTCATTGTCCTGTGGGCAGGGCTAGGAGCTGGACTGCTGCCTTGAAGTTCCTCTCCCCATAAACATCTCTGCAGAGGGAGGACCCAGGCAGAGGGTCCTCCTTCCAGCACAGAATAATTAATTGTGATTACAAACAATTTCACAAAATAGAAATAGAAATATGACTCCCAGATCATCACGGTGTGTGAGATGTGAGGTCTCCAATAAAAAGTTCCCCTTATAGGAAAACCCCCAGTTCACTTGGGTGAGGAAGTTCTAGAATCTGATGCTTGCATGTAGCAGAATCTCCTCCTGGGGTTGTGGGCCTGCAGTTGCTCTTCCCTCCTCTCTCCTCCTTTCACTGGGCCAACGTTTGCCAAGTTGGCATTGCCTTTGGATGCATTCTAGCCAAGAAACAGACAAAAGCATGTTCTATGGTCAAATATCTTGGAATAAAAATCCATTCATGCCACTTTTTTGCTGATTCTGTAAGTACCCCAAGTGCCAAGGCAGATCTGGCCACTGATTCATTGAGAAGTCTGACTCGAGGTCACGCTGACCATTTCTTTTTTTCCAGATGATCCCCGCTCGTCCAGTCAACAGGCTGCTCGAGAGGAAGCCAGGCTTGTCAAGGGGCTTTCCATCTCAGACCCTGTGTTTGTTTCTCCATGAGACGTGGGACCAACAGTCCCCGCCAGGGTGCCAGCTCAGTGGGTTGAGTGACATATTGCTGATTATAACGTGTAGCCCCTGGGGCTCTGGCCATGCTGGCTGCTTTGTGACTTAATATGTTCTTCTCCTTGGGAATTATAGAATCAGAGAGAGAGTACATTCTTTTTATTGTCTGAAACATAAGTCTTCTTTTGAATGCCAGTAATTCAAAGTCATTCTCTACCCCTTGAGATCAGAGTTATGCTAAGTGATGATAAACCCAATATTGTAAGTAGAAGAAAAGTAGTTCTAACTGTTTGCAGAAATCTTGTCTTTGACTTTCCTTTATTTGCTATTGGATCTATTTTCCTGTTTGGATTTGGGGCCTCATCAAAGAACTGGAAAAGAAATGCAGTCACAGAGCACTAAGTTTATAGCAGGAAAATTATTGTAGGTTGCCACTAAGCTGTGGACATCTCTCTCTGGGCCTCAGTTTCCCCTCCTGTAAAATTGTCTAACATCGTGAATTTCCACTTCATCGGCTTCTTCTCTTCCCTTTCTTTATTTCTTTACCGTCCCCACTTTTATAATTAGAGGGGGAAATAGATGAAAGAAAAAAAATGAAAGAAAAAGCAGAAAATTAGCATTTTCTTGGCTGCACATTTCAGTTATTAATATTGCAATTTGAGGTAATGAAATTCACAAAATGCAAGAGGTTTAGGTTTGCCTGGTGGGGTGAACTCTCACATGGTATATGGCTTGAATTTCAAGTGGAGGTTCATTATGCAGAATGTACAATGTGGGCAAGCTAACAATGCCATAAACCCTTCACTTTTGCAATTTTTGACTTTAATGTTGCATTACTGTAGGTTTTGGGTTTTAATATGCTGTATAAATATGGAATGCATATTTGTAGGTATAGGCACCGTGAAAGGGAGGATTCTTCTGTTTTAAATCTCTGGCTTTGAAAGCCCAGCTCTGTTTGCTCTCTGGTTGACTTTGTTAGAAAGCAGGTGGGAGCAGAGTAGGGCAGGGTGAGTTACCTGGGAACAATCCTCATTATGCCCAAACCCATTATGAAAGGCAGAGGCTTGCTTTCACCCTCGCTGCAGTTTGTGGAGGATTTAGTAATGGAGACCAGCAGCTCCTGGGAGGGAAGCATCAGGATAAAGGAAAGATTGTGCTTGGCTCATCCCTGGCACTCGCCCAGGCCTGCGCTTCCTCTGGTTCTGCTGATGGTCAGTGCCAGCTCCCTCCCTGTTGTCTCTCCGATTAATGATGTTGTTCACCCTGAGCAGTAGGTGGAAGTCAACAGAAAAGATGAGAATAGCTGCGCGGTTCATCTCTAGCAGAGGACGTGGCAAATTCCATGCACCCAATATGGATAGTCAGTGAGCACCGGCAAGATGCCCTATCGGGACAACATTGCATCTTTACTGCCAAGGACTGCCCAGGCCCCCAGCCTGCCTGCTGAGGTGTTCTCCATTGTCAGAGACAACAAAGGGACCACCCTTTTCTCCCTTAGGAGTCATCACTGTCAGCCTTAGCACTCTGTTGTCTGATGGGAGGTCCTTTCCCAATGGCTGGGATCCTCAAGCTCTTCCCATTGGTCATGGATTGAGGTGAGAAAGGGCTTGTTAGAGAGACTAATATAGTCAGAGAGGCAGGTTTTGGAAAGACAGGCAAAAACCAACTTCTAAGACTCAAGGAGAAGAAGCTTTACACCCCAGGATTTCATTTGTGAATCATTATACAGGACTCACCAACCCGCCCCAGCACTGGCCGATCCACGTCGGGCCCCCTGTGGTGACAGCATCTCTGCATCTCAGAATCACACATGTTCTGAGTCAAGGGGTCCCTTCGAGGTAATACAACACTTCTCAGTTCTTTCTTCCACTAAACTGCCATAATTTTAAGACATACACTTCTATTAAAGACTGTTGTACTGTCTACCTTGCCTTGAAATTATTGGTATAATCGTCTGTCTCTTCTACTTTCCACTGAAATGAGATTTTTCATGTCATATTCAAATCACTCAGCATTTCTTGAGGATCTGCCATGTGCCAGGTCCCGCGATGTGCACAGCGGCCCCTGCCCTTCAGAGAAGGATAGTACATGAATAAGCAGAGCTCATTTACTGGGGTGAGTGCTGCAATAAATAAGCACACACATAGGGAAGGGGCATTCTCCTTGCCTCGGGGAGCAAAGTAATAGAAGAATGAAAGAGCATTCAGGGAATGCCAGTCGTTTGGTATAACTTTTACTTAGGACAAAAGGGTCATCTCAGTGGAGGTGAGACTGGAAAGTGGGCTAAGGCCAGGAGGACAAGGGCATGTTCGGGTCCTTGCTTAGAATTGCACAGTAACACCTGGTGGTCCAGGGCTTGACCTAGGGGCCCAAGAAAATCTCCTTCTGAAGAAACTCTTCATGAGATCAAACTTGGCCCTTCTAGCATCTGGCGCCAACCCAGAGCATCCACACTATAGTCAGTAGAGTTATGTGGGTTCTCTGTGGTCTATATGCTTCATTTTGAAGAATACACACAGGATCCTCCTTCCTGGAATACTTTTCTATGAACTTCCTTTAAAACTCAACATTTCCACCATTGGTGCTATTCATGTGAGTTCAGGCATGGTGTCCTAAAGGCATTTGTTATGTTCCAAAGAGTTTATCTGGTAAAAACAATATATTCTGATGTTATTTGTCATGAAAACCTAACACCTTTTTAGGACAACTGCCAGCACCACAAACACACCAGATCACCCACGTGTGTCTCATGCATCTGGGGCAGATAGAAGATTCTAACTCCACTAGAGGATGAAAGAGGCCCTCTTAAAGGTGGAAATTTAGTTCTAGAATCAATGATTGCTATGTGTCCTGGCCTGGAATATTCTAGGTGCTGTGAGAATTCTTCTTCCCCAAGTCAGCACTGGGCCCTTCACTAAAGCACATGGGAGTGTGTTTGTGTGTGTGCTGATGGGAAGGGAACGGTACCCTCAGTGCTGGGAGACAGAGGTGCCAGCTGGAACATTAGCATCCCGATCTGACGTGACTGTCAGAAAAATCATCTGTGACCCAAATGGGGCCACACTAAAGGTAATTTATCTTCTCACTCAGTTTAGTTTGCGCTTTCCCCAGAGCAGGCCATGCCAATTAAGCAAAAAATAAGGCAAATTGTGTGTGTTGTGGTGCCTGGTGCTGACTGCTCCCCCAGAGATACCTACAAATTAATTTCCTTATTGTAGTCCTCATTCTGTACCCAGTTCCAAAATGGAAAGCTCAGCAGTTTATCTCCTTACTCTCTTATCCCCTTCATCCACTTTCATCCACAACAAAATTAAATCATTTAACGATTTTAATAAGCACTAAAAAGCATAATGAGCCAAATAATGAAGAACTCATATTATTTTCTTTATCTACTTTGTACTTAATTTATTTGATATGTTTCCTTTGCATGCTTTTTCTCTAGCATGTTTCCAATAATATTAGGCTTGTAGGTAAAAGTTTCCTTTAGTTCCAATGAAAACTAGTAAAAATCCCAATTTGAAAGTTGGATGGACTTCTGTCCTGACCACCCAGGAAAGGATTTCAGTACTCCTTTTGAACTTGATGTCAGTGAATTCTCTCTTAAGCCTCAAGCAGAATGCCCCCCCCCCCTCCGGGGCTGAAGAAGCCATGTCCATTTCCACCCCAAGTGCAGGGTATGGTCGGTATAGGAGGTATGGCCCATGCTGGCCTGCACATCTCCTTGTCTGTGGTTACGATACGTGGGTGAGAGGGCCCAGACAAGGATGTGGCTGAAGTGATGGGACCCAAAGTTCAAAGTTTAGGCATCCCAAGCTTCTAGTTCTGCCTTGTGGCTAAGCATCATTTGCTTATTCTGTGAGGTACTTGTAACTATTCTATGGCCTGTGGAGCCTGTAGATCGGGTAGAGGGGATTAGCCAGGTATCCCTTCTTTGCATCTTTCAGAGTGGCTCCCCATAGCGATGGCTCAGGGTAGAGGACAGCAAAGTAAACAGGGAACTGAAAGAGTAGGCGTCTAATGAACATTGCATCTGCATTCCTCATGCAGCCTAGCGTGAGGGAGACGGACCAGCCTGGAGAATTCAGACTGGATGGAGGTTAGAGAACATGCACACAAGCCATCATGTGTGTGTGTGTTTAAGTATGCAGTGTTTCTGTCTCAGTAAGAATAAAATGCAAGTGTGTCTATATATATATATGTATATATATTATATATATATAAATCCTCACCTGAGGATATATATTTTTTTCAGTTTATCTTCAGGTAGAGTGGGAGGGAGGCAGGGGGTGGAGGGACAGAGAGAGAGAGATGAGAGAGGGTACATCCACCAGCTGCCTCCCAGAAGACCCCAAACAGGACCAGGGCCTGAACGAAACCGAGGTGCTTGCCCAGAATCGAACCCTGTGACTCTTTGGTGTGCAGGCCGACACTCTAACCACTGAGCCAAGTGGCCAGGGCTACAAGTATATTTTTAAACCCAATCCCAGGGTTTAAAAAATATACGAAGGCTGGGAGGAAGGAAGAGAGTAAGGAAGCTCAGAAGGCAAAGAGGGAAAGTAATTTATCAGGACTTTTTTTTCCCCAGAGAAAACTACATCTATTAAATGGCAACACACGTGGCCCTGTTCGGAATAGGCCTTGGGCTGAGGTGGAGAGCGATTCCAGGAGCCTCGGGGTAAGGCTTTACCAGCGGCCCTGGAGGCCCTGGAGCCCTTGGGCAGGAAAGGGGCTGGATGGGGCGGTGCTGCCTCGGAGACAGTGCGGGGTGTGTCCCAGAGCAGGGCCAGGATCTGCAGGGCAGGATCCCGGGCTTCGGGGCTCCAAGGAGAAGCGTGGGCTGAGTTACAGGAACACTGCTCAGCCCCCTCGCCGCCTTCATGGCATCCTGAGTGGCAGAACGAGCTGCACAGCCGGGCTGGGAACCCCCGTCCTGTCCTGTGGCATGCTGGCTTCCCAGGGCCTCAGTTTCTCATCTGCACAAGGCGTGAAGAAAATAACCCATGGCCTGTGGTTGCGGTCGCTGTGACCACAGACGTGCGGCCCGTGGGTCCTCGGAGCCGCTGTGGGTGTCCGCTCGCTCGACCCTCTTGCTTGTCCAAAGCTCTCCTCTCCCCTGCAAACTTCTGCTGGCCTCAGCTCTGTGCTCATGAGAGGTTTTCTGGAGCGGAGATTGATTAAAATGTAGTGGCATACCCTCATTTTGCGTCACCGTGAGTGTGACTAATAGCCGTGGAATTCATGCCACAGATAAATAATTGGCCCTTCAGCCGTCTTCCATGTCTTCAGAGACGCAGCCATGATCTATCACAGCTGCAGACATCTCAATGAGCATCATCTCTAGATCATAATAGATCATGTTACATTTGTATATGCTCAGGAACATAATTTACTATTAAACGGGGCCAAGATCAGCACCAAAGAAATTATCCTTCCGCGGAGGCGGACTCTTCGACTGCATTATATGCACGCTGCGATTTTTAAAATATTAATTATATTGTAAACTAAAGGTTTACTTTATGTATCATAAATTTGGCTGTCTCTTCTTTCTGTGTGCCCAATAAATATACTTCTCATCAACTTTTAATTATGCTGTTTGCATTATCCTGTCCTGAGGATGAGAGTGGGAGCTAAATCATGGTCTCCTAATGCGGACCACAGCATAAGTTTAGTTAATTAAACCATATATTTTATTAGTTCTTGCACTTCTATCTTGTAAACCATGCATTATTATGTTGATGTTGGTGGTGGGGGAGGCATAAAGTAACATAGCAAAGGTGTTTTTATTATTGTTGTTATTATTATTTATTCTGGAGATTCGGATAATTTAGGAAAAGTGGAATTGTTTTATCTCTGTGTAGTTGTGCTGCACTCGGGACTCCGGGCCACTGTCCCTCTGAAAGGTGGGAAGAGGGTGAACTGTTATCAGAGGGCCAGGACCCAGTTTTGAGACCAGTCCAGAGCCCATGATGGAAACTCAGGCCTGGGGTGGGCTCACCCCAAGCCCTCTGAGGAGCAGAGAGTAGCTCCCAGGCAGACCCATCCGACCCAACTTAGGTTGTGCCTTTGGGCAAGTGGGCTTTGGTCTTTAGGACCATTTCTCCGGTCTTTAATTCAGGTACAAAACAACAGAGGCTTTGAGACGTAATAATTCTTCTTCAAGTTTTAGAGACGTTGGCCCTGGGTTTTAGAATGGAAGTCTGAGGTGTCCCTGAGGCAGGCAGAGAAGGGGATAAGTTGAGGGAGAGATGCAAAGCTGATTGGATGACATTGCTGGTCTGCCCTTGTATTGCAGGTCACATGGCACTGACAAATAGAAGCTGGGAGACAAAGGAAATGGAGTTAAAATGTTACTGTGTCATTTACTAGCCATGTGACTAAGAGAAGATATATAATGGTGCTAGCCTGTTTCCTCATCTAAGGGTGGAGTGCGTGAAAATACCCCTTCAGGCTAATGTGATGATTGAGAGGGAAGACAGGGCTAGCACATCGCCCATATACACTAGCTGTGTACTATTTGTGGAGGCAGTGCTGCCGCCCTTCCTGTCGACCCTCACACACCCCTGTAGGTCTGAGAAGTGGCTGCCCAGCACTGAACTGAGCTGCAGGCCCAGGGCCAAGCCTGAGGGTCAGGCAATGGCTGCACCACCACAGCAGGATCCAAGCCGCTCTTGAGGGAAGCCCATGCACTGATAGCTAAAACCATTGTTTCTGGCAGATTCTCTGTGTTCTCCCTTGTGTCCATGTTGACCACTGAGTTCTACTGTCCTGGAGGTCCCAACGGCTCCCACAGCCTCCCTTCAGCGTTGTCTGTAGCCCTCCCCCTGCTTGGCCATCTGAACATGCATCCCCAGGCCCCCAGTACCCTGTGCCTCCCCACTGCAGCCTTGCACACAGATACAGGTGCCTGCAGTGCCCCCCAACAACAAGAGGGTCCTTACGGCATTATGGGACCCTTTTGTGGCCTGCTCCTTTATAAATGACTCCCCCAAAATGTTCTGGCTTTATCAAGTCCATCATTCTCCTCCTCTTTCTCCCCACCAAAATAAATACATAAAGAGCAGAGGCAAGATCTGCTTTGTTTCAACTTTTAAAAGTCTTTGAAGGCACAGCTCTTCCAGAACATTAAAAAGCCTTTTGTTTCTTAACTGCTGCTCAGGTGGTGAAGCCCCCTCTCCTCACTGGGAGGGGGAGGAGGGTCCACTGTGCTTTGCGGTTGGCTCAGGTCTTCTCTCACCCGCCCCCTCCAGTTGTGCTGCCCTCCAGGACAGAGTCCGAGGCAGAGTTACAATAAACAAAGACAGTGAGTCACAGCCACATGAGCAGGGGTGACTGGAGCAGTCTGTGCTTGTGGTGCCCTCCCCTGTGAGAACGTGGGTGGGGAGCAGAGGAAGGAACCCCCGGAGGAAGACTTCGTGCCTGTAATGGATCCCATATGCCAAGGGCTGAGTTCTGATACTCTCCAGCCCCAAAGCACCTGGGCTTTGATTTGGATTTTATTGTGGATGGGTGGGGGATAGGATCAGTATGCATGGACTTCAGATCTCAAGCTGACAGTTCGGCATTAAATGTGGCATTTCCCCCCCCACTCGGCCTGCGTGTGGTCTTACCTCCCACTCTGCCCTGTGGCTCTCCTCTCCCTTTCCTTAAGACTTTCTTTATCTACTAGTTTAAAAACTGTGAACAGGTGTATGCTCTGAACTATGGGAATGTCACTCACCTCTCTCTACTCTGAGGATACTGAAGGAAGGCTGACATTTTCCATTATTTAATCTCCCTGTGGATGGGGTGGAAAAGACAGGGGGATGGCA
Organism: Molossus molossus; assembly: GCF_014108415.1. Classification (NCBI taxonomy): domain Eukaryota; kingdom Metazoa; phylum Chordata; class Mammalia; order Chiroptera; family Molossidae; genus Molossus; species Molossus molossus. Next base: position 57,509,396 of record NW_023425352.1, read on the forward strand.
GGGAAGGGACTTCAACAGAGGCCCCATACCCACGTGTCAACACTTCCAGCCCAACTGAAGAGTTGACAGCATAAAAGTCTAATTTTGGAATTTTATGCGCCTTGAACTAAATGTTACATAGGCTCCTCCCTTTTCTGTTGCTACTTTGTAGAAAGAAAAGCAAAGAAAATTTCAGCAAGATCTAGCCTATTGACAAATAGAAATCCTCAACTATATTCTCCAAGTTTGTAACTTCTACAGCCGGGCTCTATTTTAACAATCCAGTTTCAAAATCACACCCCTTCATGAGTCTAAGGAATTTCAGTGATCAGTGGTTACAGGCGGAGGAACTTCTGAGAGAAGGTAAACTTGAAGCATCATAGACTGAAAAGCTCCCACAATCCATTCGATGTTTGATGAATGCAAGAGGACCCAGATGGAGCCCAGACCTGGAGCATCGTGCGTTTGATCTGCTGGACTCTGCCTCTCCGTCAGGACACCAGGGCTTTGCAGGAAAGCAGAAGCCAAACTGAATTCCAGATGGAAAGGAAATCCAAGTGTCACCCTGGGATGCCAATGATCTGGTTTAGTCATTAAGAATGCCACAGCTAACAGAAAGCTTCAATCTGAGCCGTTAAGAATTTACTAGTTTTGTCTTTTCAACCCCTACTGCGGGAGACCCCTGAACCTTTATTTCCCTTCGAGGCTGTCCTGGGTTTTCTTCTTTAACATTGTCCCTGATTTATGGTATGTCCACATTTCCCTGGATAGTACCATCTTTTGAGTTATACATCATCAGAGTGACTCATTCTGATGATGTATGGCCCCAATACATCATCAAAGCTCCTTGCTCTGCTGTTGCACTAATGATATGTTAGTGTAATACATCACCGGGCTGAGCTGCAGCCGTGATGGATGGCGCCGAGGGTGATGGGAGCCCATGGAGAGGGAAGCTGAGGAGCAGGCTCTGGGTAGAAACAGGAGGAAAATCAGTCAATCCCAAGTCTACCTCCCTTCCTGGTACCAATGCCCGTGCTGAATTAGTGCCGTGGCATGCATCCCGAAACTTAAAGAAGCACAGAAGCATGCATCACCCCGAAAGCAGTGTTAGCTTTGGGGCTCAAGTACCTTAGAGGTACCTTAGAGGCTATTCAGTTACCTGAGATCACAGGCACCTTAGAGGTTATATATATGACCATAATTAAGAGGTAGGAGGAGTCCATTGAATTGAACTGGGCAAAGAGGAGCAAAAAAGAAGTGGGGGTCTGGACAAGGACTCCTTCCAGCAGGAGGGAGGTGAGTGCCCACAGAAGAAAGCAGGGATCCGAAATCTATGACCCACGCTCATAACTACGAACAGAGTTCGGATGGGAGTGCTCCCGTGGCTCCTCGGAACACGTGGTCCCTGCGCTCTTCTCTCAGACCCCCTTTCTGCCAGCGCTCACTCCTGGTCACACTTCTGACCTGCTGTGAACATCAGCCTTACGGGAGCCCTGAGGTGTTGAGTATTGGTTGGTAGACAGATCCAAGTGCTAGACTGCACCCACACCACCCATTACAACAATAACAACAGCTACAACTATACTAACGGCCACTCGCTGCTACCTTAGCTCCGCACCCAGGCTCTCTGTAAAGACGGAGCTCCCAGTACCTCTCATGGTCCCTGGCGCCTGTGTGCTCTGTCTCTCACGTGGAAGGTGTCAGTGTGCATTAGTATGTCCCCATAGGTTTACCTCTTCTAGGTATTTCATATAAAGGAAATTGCACAATAGGTGGCCTTTTGTGTCTGGCTTCTTTCACTTAGCATAATGTTTTTGAGATTCATTTGCATCGTAGCAAGTAACAGTATTTTTTCCTTCTTATGGCTTATATATGAGGTAATTGTGATATACACATATATCACATTTGTTTATCCATTAGTCCACCTGTGGCTATCTGGGCTATTTTCATCATTTGGCTATTGTGAATAGTGCTGTTATGAACATTCATGTATAAGTATTCATTTGGGTACTTGTTTTCAATTCTTTAGGGTAGACGCCTAGGACTAGAATTGCTGGGTCATATAACAATTCTATGTTTAACATTTTGAAAGCTGCTAGTTTCTTGAGTGAATGTTTCTTGATGGAAATATCTAGAAATCTCTCTCTTTTTCATTCTGGAAAGATGGCTTTTCTGGTTACACTACTCAGCATTTTATAGGCATTACCATCATCGTTTGGCTTCAATTACTGCTATTGCTTTAGTCTCGTATCATTTTTAAGTGTCTGATTCTTCTCTCTTGATATTTTTCAGATCGTTTGTCTTTGGTGTGATACAAATTTGTTATTTTATTAATTATTTTTGTTGTTATGTGTTTGTGTGAATTTTCTGCCTTTAATAGCAGGTATTATGTACCAATATCTGTTAATTCCATTTAAAGATTAAAAATATAATCATTAAAGAGAAAAACACTTAATTCTATCAATATTTACAAAAAAATCAGTTGATAAAATTAAACAAATATTAACAAAAAGAAAACAAACCAAAATTAACCAACAAAAAATATCTTAGAAATAGAAGTACTTCCTTAACTTTACAAAAGATATGTAACGAAAAGAAACTACAGCCAATGCCATTCTTTTTTTTTTCTTTTTCTTTTATTTTTTTAAATCTTTATTGTTGAATGTAAAATGTATTACAGATGTTCCACTTTTTTCCCCCATTGACCCCCTCCTCCCCACCCCCGCCCCCCTCCTGCCTTTTCCCACACTATTGTCTGTGTCCATTGGTTATGCATATAAGTTCTTGGGTTTATTTCTTCCCACCCCCCAACCCCTTTCCCTTTGAGGTTTGTCAGTCTAGCAATGAATTTGTACTTCTTTATCCCTTCACCTTTTTCACCCATTCCCCCAAACCCCCTCCCAACTGGCAACCAACAAAATGTTCTCTGTATCTATAAGAATGTTTCTGTTCTGCCTATTCATTTTGTTTATAGATTCCATTGTTGATAGATATGTATTCATTGCCATTTTGTTTGTTCATATATTTTATCTTTTTCTTCAAAAAGACCCTTCATCATTTCATATAATAATGGTTTGGTGGTGATGAACTCCTTTAACTTTTTCTTGTCTGGGAAAGTCTTTATATGGCCATCGATTCTAAATGACAGCTTTGCAGGATAGAGTAATTTTGGTTGTAGGTTCTTGCTTTTCATCACTCTAAATATTTCTTGCCATTCCCTTCTGGCCTGCAAAGTTTCTTTTGAGAAATCAGCTGACAGCCTTATGGGAACTCCCTTATAGGTAACTAGCTGCCTTTCTCTTGCTGCTTTTAAGATTCTCTCTTTGTCTTGAACCTTTTGCATTTTGATGATGATGTGTCTTGGTGTGGGCCTCTTGGGGTTCATCTTGTTTGGGACTCTCTGTGCTTCCTGAACTTGTATGTCTGTTTCCTTCACCATGTTAGGAAAGTTTTCTGCCATTATTGTTTCAAACAGGTTTTCGATTTCTTGTTCTCTCTCTTCTCCTTTTGGCACCCCCAAGATGCAAATGTTGGCACGCTTGAAGTTGTCCCAGAGGCTCCTTACACTATCCTCATTTTTTTGGATTCTTTTTTCTTTTTGCTGTTCTGATTGGGTTTTTTGCTTTCTTATATTCCAAACCGATGGTTTGCTCCTTGGATTTACGTACTCTATTATTGAAGCTGTGTAAATTATTCTTTATTTCAGTTAATGCCTCCTTCAATTCTAACTGCATCCATGACTTCTGACTGGTCCTTTTTTATGCTCTTGAGGCCCTCACTAAGTTCACTGAGGTTCTCACTAAGTTTATTGAGCATCCTTATAAGCAGTATTTTGAACTCAGCCTCTGTTAGGTTGCTTATCTCCATTTTGCTTAGTTCTTTTCCTTGGGGTTTTGTTCTGTTCTTTCATGTGGGACCTGTTTCTTTGTCTCCTCATTTTGGCTGCCTCCCTGTGTTTGTTTCTGTGTATTACTTAACAAGAGGTATGGGGCTAGCTGAGACCAGATGCTGCTCGTTTGAAAGAATTTAGGAAAAGCCTGAAGCAGGATCCAAGACAGGCCAATCCTATGGTTAAGCAAGTGGCAACAGCTTGGGTGGGCCTGAAAGTTGGGTGGGGCGGGGCCTCAGGGAGTCACCAGGGCGGGGCTACCAGTGTGAGCCAGGTTGCTGGAGTCACAGATATGGCGGCTGTCTGCCGCCCCCGGGGAAGGGCTCACCAAAGGAACAAAGGCCTCTGACAGCACGTTTGTCCCCGAGAAAGCCCCCTCTCCAGCCCTCGCTCCAGTGCCAAACAGCTCAGTTCTTCCCTGTATGTCTCTGGCGCCCCTCGAGCTGCCTCCCCTCCAAGCTTAGAGGGAGAGAGTCCGCTAAGTCCGTGCGCGGGCCCTTTAAGGAGTTGCCTGGGGCTCCAGCCTCCTCAGCCTCACTGAGCCTCAGTTCCCACCAGTTTTTCCAGCCAGAAGTTTTGGGGACTTCTCTTCCTGGCACTGGAACCCTGAGTGGGGCTCCTGGTGTGAGACGGGGACCCCTCAGTCCTCAGGGAGGACCTTCCCAGCCGAGGTGTCCTCCTGATTTTTATCTGCCACACGTGGGTGTGGGACCAGCCCGTCCCCTCCGCCCTCCAACCAGTCTGGATGTGGCTGCTGCTTTAATTCCGTAGTTGTAGGACTGCCATTCAGCTTGATTTCAGGCGGTTCTGAATGATGATTGTTCTGTAGTTTAGTTGTAACTTTGATGTGGTTGTGGGAGGACACGATACCGCGTTTACCTACCCGCCATCTTGACCGGAAGTCCATTCTTAATAGTAAAGTTAAAATTATTCTTTAAAAGGTCAGAGGGAGAAAGAAGTCCCAACATCATCACTTCTGTCAATTCTTACAGGGAGATTCTAGCTGATGTAGTAAGGAGAGGGGAGGAAGTAAACAGTACAGGAATGGAAAGAGGTAATAATATTGACACAGATGATATAATTGACTACATTGAAAACTTAAAAGAATCTAAATATAAGTTATAAAAATCAATGAGAGCTTTCCAAGGTGGCTGGATATAATATCAACATTTTTTTTAAGTTGCATCTTCTATATCAAAAAGAAATTTTTTAAAGATATAATTTAAATAAAAGTACACCATTCATAATAATAACAGAAAATAAATACCTAATAAAAATAAATACCTAATAAATAAATTTAGGAAACCGAAAAATGGCGGCGGAGTGAACGGAGCTACACAGACCGTCTCCCAGAACCAAACTGGAATTACAACTATAACACAGACAAATCGACGGGAAAAAGCAACAGAAAAGCAGCTTACGAGGACCATACAACGAGGGACCCTGACTCCATCCCGGGAGGCTTGCGAAGGCGCGAGACGGGGGCTGGGAGCCCACGGTCGGCAGCTCGGCAGCGGCCTTAGCTGTAAGCGGCGCCCTCGGGTCACACTCCCAGGCGGCTCCCACAGCGCAGCCGGGACAGAGGCTGAAACAGCCACAGCCACTCACCTTGGGCTCCGGCAGGAGGGAGGGCAGACTGGACTGGAACTGTGTCGGGACACTCGGGGTTGGAGGGCGCTCAGAGCTTTGGCTGAGTGCAGCCACTCAGGACGGTGGCCACATTGCTCCTTCCCAGGGCTCTGAGGAGAGGCAGCAGCCCCTCCCTCGGAGATCCAACCCCACCCTGTGGGCCATTGAAGTGTTAATTGAGGCTCACTAACGACCAGCATCTGCCCCACCCTCGTGAAAGCCCCTTGGCTGAGCACCAGAGGGAGTTTTTCAATCAACTGACAACCCAAAACTCATCAATTAACCTAGACTGCTAGCCTCCAGGCAAAAAGCTAGAGGATAATAGTACCTTTCCTGGGCTGGCAACTTTGACCAGGAAAGTAAGACTTGACAGTGGTGTTCAACGCGGGTCATCCCTCGCTCATCTAAACACAGGAGAGGGAGCCACAAACAGCAGAACACCAACACCCTCAGGGAGAACTTGACAGGCTCCAAAGCCCACAGTGATAGCTAAAATGGTGAAACACAGAAACAGAAGCCAAATGAAAGAGCAGGACACCTCCACCGAAGATGAGATCAATGTGGAGCAATTAGGCATGTTAACAGAGCTAGAATTCAGAGCCATGATCCTGAGGAAGCTGAACAGCATGAGTAAGGACATAGAGACACTGAAAATAAGCCAAATGGAAATTAAAAACCAACAAGAAGAGATAAAAAATGACATATCCGAAATGAAAAACACATTGGAAGGTTTAAAAAGAAGAGTAGGGGAAGCTGAGGACCGGATCAGTGAATTAGAAGACAGGGTAGAAAAAATCAACCAATCAGAAAAACAAAAGGAAAAAACTATTAAAAAACAGGAAGACAGCTTAAGAGAACTATGGGACAACTGGAAACGTAATAATATTCGCATCATAGGAGTCCCCGAAGAAGAAGAAAAGGAGCAAGGGATAGAGAATATATTCAAAACAATAGTGAGAGAAAACTTCCCTAATTTGGTGAAGGAAGAAGGCATTCAAGTTCAAGAAGCACAGAGAGTCCCAAGTAAGAAGAACCCAAACAGGCCCACACCAAGACACATAGTAATTAAAATGCCACAAATTAAAGACAAAGAGAGAATCCTAAAAGCAGCAAGAGATAAGCAACAGGTTACCTACAAAGGGAACCCCATAAGGCTCTCAGCTGACTTCTCACAAGAAACACTACAGGCCAGAAGAGAATGGCATGAAGTAATCAAAGTCATGAAAAACAAGAATCTGAATCCAAGACTACTCTACCCAGCAAGGCTATCATTTAAAATAGAAGATCAAATAAAGAGCTTCCCAGACAAAAAAAAGGCTAAGGGAATACATTAGCACCAAACCAGCACTGCAAGAAATGTTAAAAGGACTGCTGTAATTAGCAGTAGATATGGGAAGAAAAATAGAACCACACTAAACGAAAATGGCAATAAATAAGTACATATCAATAATCACCTTAAACGTAAATGGATTGAATGCTCCCATAAAGAGACACAGAGTAGCTGATTGGATAAGAAAGCATGACTCATCTATATGTTGTTTACAAGAGACCCACCTCTCAACAAAAGACTCACAAAGGTTGAAAGTGAAGGGATGGAAAAAAATTTTCCAAGCAAATGGAAAGCAAAAAAAAAGCTGGGGTAGCAATTCTCATATCTGATAAAATAGATTTCAAAATGAAGACCATAACTAGAGACAAAGACGGCCACTACATAATATTGAAAGGATCTATCCAACAGGAAGATATAACCTTGATAAACATATATGCACCCAATATAGGAGCACCAAAATATATTAAAAATCTTCTGGAGGACTTCCAAGGAGAAATCGACAACAATACAATCATAGCAGGGGACTTCAACACCCCGTTGACAGCACTGGATAGATCCTCTAGGCAAAAAATTAGCAAGGAAACAGAGACTCTAAATGAAGCACTAGACCAAATGGATTTAATAGATATCTACAGAGAATTACACCCCAAAACTACAGAATACACATTCTTCTCAAGTGCACATGGGACATTCTCAAAGATAGACCACATGATAGGACACAAACTAAATCTCTACAAGTTCAAGAAGATTGAAATCATATCAAGCATCTTCTCAGATCACAATGGCATGAAACTAGAAATCAATTGCAACAAGAACATGCAAAGACATTTGAACACATGGAGGCTAAATAGCATGTTATTAAACAATGAATGGGTCACCGAGGAGATCAAGGAAGAAATTAAAAACTTCCTGGAAACCAATGAAAATGAACACACAACAACACAAAATCTATGGGATGCAGCGAAAGCAGTTCTGAGAGGGAAGTTCATAGCACTACAGGCCTACCTCAAAAAACAAGAAAAATTTCTAATTGACTGTCTAACCTCACAACTTAAAGAATTAGAAAGCAAACAAAAAGAAAACCCCAGAGCAAGTAGAAGGAAGGAAATAGTAAAGATCAGAGCAGAAATAAATGACATAGAGACCAAAAAAACAATTCAAAGGATCAATGAAACAAAGAGCTGGTTTTTCGAAAAGATAAACAAGATAGATGGACCCTTAGCTAGACTCACCAAGAAACAAAGAGAGAGAACCCAAATACACAAAATCAGAAATGAAAGAGGAGAAGTAACAACCAACACCACGGAAATACAAAAGATCGTTAACAACTACTATGAACAACTATATGGCAACAAATTCGACAATCTCAGCGAAATGGACAAATTTCTAGAAACACACAGTCTCCCAAAACTATTCCCGGAAGAGATAGAAAACTTGAACAGACCAATAACAACTAAGGAAATTGAAGAGGTAATCAAGACTCTCCCAGCAAACAAAAGCCCAGGCCCAGATGGTTTCACGGGGGAGTTTTACCGAACATTCAAAAAAGAACTAACACCCATTCTCCTCAAACTATTTCAAAAAATTCAAGAAGAAGGAAGACTTCCAAACACGTTCTATGAGGCCAGCATAATTCTAATTCCAAAACCAGAAAAAGACACTACGAAGAAAGAAAACTACAGGCCAATATCCCTGATGAACATAGACGCCAAAATCCTGAACAAAATACTAGCAAATCGGATCCAGAAATACATCAAAAAAATTATTCACCATGACCAAGTGGGATTCATTCCAGGGATGCAAGGCTGGTACAATATTCGCAAATCAATAAACGTGATACACCACATAAACAAAATGAAGAATAAAAACCACATGATCATATCAATAGATGCTGAAAAAGCATTCGACAAAATCCAGCATCCTTTTCTGATAAATACGCTCAGCAATGTGGGAATAGAGGGATCATATCTCAACATAATAAAGGCCATATATGAAAGACCTACAGCCAACATCATACTCAATGGACAGAAACTAAAAACATTTCCATTAAGAACAGGAACAAGACAGGGATGTCCACTTTCGCCACTCTTATTTAACATTGTACTGGAAGTCTTAGCCACAGCAATCAGACATGAAGAAAAAATAAAAGGGATCCAAATTGGAAAGGAGGAAGTGAAACTGTCATTATTTGCAGATGACATGATATTGTACATAGAAAACCCTAAAGACTCCATCAAAAATCTATTAGACTTAATAAATGAATTTGGCAAAGTAGCAGGATACAAAATTAACGTCAAGAAATCGACGGCATTCTTGTACATCAATGATGAACTCACAGAAAGAGAAACTGAAAAAACAATCCCATTTACCATCGCTCCAAAAAAATTACGATACCTAGGAATAAACTTAACCAAAGAAGTAAAGGACCTATTTGCAGAAAACTACAGGTCATTGAAAAAAGAAATAGAGGAAGATATAAAAAAGTGGAAGCACATACCCTGTTCATGGATTGGAAGAATTAACATCATTAAAATGTCCATACTACCCAAAGCAATCTATAGATTCAATGCAATCCCCATCAAAATACCAATGACATATTTCATAGAACTAGAACAAATACTTCAAAAGTTCATATGGAACCAAAAAAGACCCCGAATAGCCACAGCAATCTTGAAAAAGAAGAACAAAGTTGGAGGGATCACAATACCAGATATCAGGTTATACTACAAAGCGACTGTAACCAAAACAGCCTGGTACTGGCACAAGAACAGGCATATAGACCAGTGGAACAGAACTGAAAACCCAGAAATGGACCCAAGGCAATACGCTCAATTAATATTTGACAAAGGTGGCAAGAGCATACAGTGGAGTAAAGACAGCCTCTTTAATAAATGGTGTTGGGAAAATTGGACAGCTACATGCAAAAAAATGAAACTAGACCATCAACTTACACCATATACAAAAATAAACTCAAAATGGATAAAAGACTTAAATGTGACCCGTGAATCCATAAAATTCTAGAAGAAAATGTAGGCAACAAAATTTCGGACATCATACGGAGCAGAATTTTCACTGATACATCACCTAAGGCAACAGAAATAAAGGAGAAAATGAACACATGGGACTACATCAAACTAAAAAGCTTCTGCACAGCAAAAGAAACAATCATCAAAATGGAAAGGCAACCCACTGTATGGGAGAACATCATTGCCAATGATGTATCAGATAAGGGGTTAATTTCCAATATATACAGAGTGCTCATACAACTCCACAAAAGGAAGACAAAGAACCCAATTAAAAAATGGGCAGAGGAGCTGAATAGACACCTCTCCAAACAGGACATACAAATGGCCAAGAGACATATGAAGAAATGCTCAACATCACTAATCATCAGAGAGATGCAAATTAAAACAACTATGAGGTATCACCTCACACCTGTCAGAATGGCCGCCATCAACAAATCATCAAACAACAAGTGTTGGCGAGGGTGTGGAGAAAAGGGGACTCTAATACACTGCTGGTGGGAATGCAGACTGGTGCAGCCGCTATGGAAAACAATATGGTGCTACCTCAAAAAATTAAAATTGAACTTCCATTTGACCCAGTGATCCCACTGCTGGGAATATACCCTAAGAAGCCTGAAACACCAATCAGGAAGAATATATGTACCCCCATGTTCATAGCAGCACTATTTACAATAGCTAAGATCTGGAAACAGCCCAAGTGTCCACCAGTAGACGAATGGATAAAAAAGCTGTGGTACATATACACAATGGAGTACTATGCAGCGGTAAGAAAGAAAGATCTCTTATCCTTTGAGACGACATGGAGGGACCTGGAAAGTATTATCCTAAGTGAAAGAAGCCAAGCAGAAAAGACAAATACCACATGATCTCACTTATATACGGAATATAATGAACATAACAGTCTGAGGAATACAGTAGACCCAGACACATGGAAGTAGGGCACAGACTGACATCCCTCAGAAGAGGGGATGGGGGTGGGGGGGTGGGAAGAGATAAACCACAGAACTTATATGCATGTATGCATGACCAATGGACATGGACAACTAAGCCGGGGACAGGGTGGAGGAGGGTGGGGTCGGGGGTGCCAATGGGGTAAAAAGGTAAAATATCTATAAGAAAAAAATAAATAAATAAATAAAATTCAAAAAATAAATAAATAAATAAATAAATTTAACAAAAGATCTGAAATTCTCTGATGTAGAAGCATTAAAATTGCATAATGAAAGAAATTAAAGATTCTTTAATAAGTGTAGAGTATTCCTTATTTATGAATTGAAAAACTCAAATTCTTAAAGATTCAGTTCTCATAAATTGATTTTTAGATTCAACGCATGTCTAATAAAAATTCTAAGTAAGATTTTCAAGGAATTTGTTAAGCTGTTTCTCAAATGTATACAAAAGAGCAAATGTCCCCAAATACCCAAGGCACAGAAAAATAAGAATAGGATGAGGGAACAATCCCTTCCAAATATCAGGACACATTTTAAAGCCAAATAACTAAGATACTCTCAATATTGTGAACAGAAAGTTAATTTGGAGCCCAATAAAAGTACAGACAGAATCCCATGCTTACATAAACATTTGATATATACCAGAGGAAAGAGGTCACATCCCTAAGGGACCAGTGTATAACTGGCATGGGGACAGATGGCTTTACTTGTGAAAAAATGAAGTAAAATTATATACTTACCTCATACCATGCAATCAATTCCAGGTTAATTAAATGCATAAATATAAGTATTAAACTATTAAAATTTGGAAGATATATAAGAGAATATATTCATAAAATTGAAATAGGAAATGTTTTCTTAAATAAAACTAAAAAAAAAAATGCTAGCCAAAAGAGTTAAATTACATTAAAATAAGTATTTTGTTCCTCCAATGACACCATAAAGGGAATGAAAGATAAGCCATAGATTGGGAAAAGTATTTTCCAACAAAGGATTAGTACCTGAAAATATAATGAACTTCTCAAAATTAAAAAAAAAAAAAAATACTTATAAATGGTTAAATAAAACCCTAAAAATTCCATGAAAAGACTATTAGACCTAAGATACAAATTCAGCAAAGTTTCAGAATACAAAGTTACAGGATACAAAATCAACATGCAAAAATCAGTTGCAGCTCTGGCTGGTTTGGCTCAGAGGTTAGAACGTCGGTCAGAGGACCAGAGAGTCCCGGGTTCGGTTCCTGCTGGGGGCGTGTACCTCAGTTGCAGTTTGTCCTTGGCCCAGATTGGGGTTGTGTGGGTGGTGGCCAGTCGATGTGTCTCTCTCACATCAGTGTTTCTCTCTCTCTAATCCTCCCTCTCTCCCTCCCGCTCTATCTGAAATGCAAAAATATCCTCTGGTGAGGATTAAAAAAAAAAAATCAGTTGCATTTCTATACTCCAATAATGAACAATCTGAAAGAAATGAAGAAATTAGCTATACTGAACAATTGCTCTGACTGACTAAAATACTTAATAATGAACTTAACAAAGGAGGCAAAAGTCTTGAAAATTACCCAGGAGGCAAAAGACACTGAAAACCTACAAAAATTGCTAAAAGAAATACAGACAACACAAATAAATGGATAGACATATGTTCATGGACTGAAAGGCTTACTATTTTATGTCAATTCTACCTAAAGTGATCTACAGATTTAATAAAATCCCTATGAAAATCTGACTAGCATTTTATGCAGAAATGGAAAAATACACTCTAAAAATCAGATGTCACCTCAAGGGATCCCGAATAACCAAATCAATCTTATAAAAGAAGAAAAAAGTTGGGTCTCACATTTGTTAATTTCAAAACTGATTAAAATGCTTACAGTAATCAACAAAGTGTGGTACTGGCATGAAGACAGACATAGAGGCCAATAAAATAGAATAGACAGCTCAGAAAATGACTTTGTTTTCAACAAAGGTGCCGAGGGGAAAGGACAATTTTTTCAACACAATGGTTTACAAAAAAATATAGTTTGTCTTTTCAGTAAGTCCAGTTGAGAAAACTGGATTTGCACATGCAAAAGAGTGAAGTGGGACCTTTACTCACACTATAGACAAACATTAACTCAAAATGGATTAAAGGAAAACCTAAAACTATAAAACTCCTAGAAGAAAACATAAAGGGAGAGCTTAGAGGACATTGGATTTGGCAATGATTTCTTGGTTATGGCACCAAAATCATAGGCAAGAAAAGTAAAAATAGCTAAATTTGACATCAAAATTAAAACTTTCTGTGGGTCAAAGGACACAATCAACAGAGTGGAAAAGCAGTTTATAGAATGGGAGAAAATATTCGTGCATCATATATGTGATGAGGGGTTAATATCCAGAATATTAAAAAACAAACAAACAAAACTCCTACAGCTCAATAACAACAATAAAATAATCAGATTAAAAAATGGTTAAAAGACATGAATAGACATTTTTCCAAAGAAGATATACAATGTCCACAAGCATAAAAAAAAAGGTACTCAACATCTCTAACTGTTAGGGTCATGCAAAACAAACCACAATGAGATATTAACTCCCATCTATTATGATGGCAATGATTAAACAAATTATAAGTTGGCAAAAATTTGAAGAAATTGGAAACCTTGAATCCTTTTTTGGTGGGAATGTAAAATGCTGCAGCCACTATGGAAAATAGTATGATGGTTCCTAAAAATATTTTAAATGGAGTAACCATATGATCCAGCAATTCCACTTCTGGGTATGTATTCAAAAGAATCAAACACAAGGTCTTGAAGATAGAAAAGAGATCTATGCTACCTAAATGTCCTTTGACAGATGAACAAATAAATAAAATGTGGCATATACATACAAAGGAGTGTTATTCAGCCTTAGAAAGGAAGGAAGTTCAGAAAAAGTGAAAACATATACCTTGTTCATGGATTGGAAGAATTAACATCATTAAAATGTCCATACTACCCAAAGCAATCTATAAATTCAATGCAATCTCCATTAAAATACCAACATATTACACAGAACAAATGCTTCAAAAGTTTATATGGAACCAAAAAACACCCTGAATAGCCACAGCAATCTCAAAACAGAAGAACAAAGTAGGAGGGATCACAATACCGGATATCAGGTAATGCTACAAAACCACTGTAATCAAAACAGCCTGGTACTGGCACAAGTACAGGCATATAGATCAATGGAACAGAACAGAGAACCTGAAAATTGACCCAAGACATTATGTTCAATTAATATTTGACAAAACTGATAAGAGCATACAATGGAGTAAAGACAGCCTCCTTAATAAATGGTGTTGGGAAAATTAGATAGCTACATGCAAAAAAAAAAAAAAAAAAAATGAAGCTAGACCACCAACTTACAACATACACAACAATAAACTCGAAATGATGAAAGAATTAAATATGACATGTGAATCCATAGAAATCCTAGAAGAAAATGTAGGCAACAAAATTTCAGACATCACACACAGCAAGATTTTCATTGATACAATGCCTAAGGCAAGAGAAACAAAGAAAAAAACTTAATAAGTGGGACTACATCAAACTAAAAAGCTTCTGTACAGCAAAAGAAACAAGTATCAAAATGGAAAGGGAACCCACTATATGGGAGAGCATAATTGCCAATGATACATCAGATAAGGGGTTAATTTCCAAAATATATAGAGTACTCATACAACTCAACAAAAGGAAGACAAAGAATATAATTAAAAAATGGTCAGAGGACCTAAATAGACACCTCTCCAAACAGAGTATACAAATGGCCAAGAGACATATAAAATAATGCTCAACATCACTAATTATCAGAGAGATGCAAATAAAATGACTATGAGGTATCACCTCACACCTGTCAGAATGGCCGCCATCAACAAATCATCAAACAACAAGTGTTGATGAGGGTGCGGAGAAAAGGGGAGTCTAGTACACTGCTGGTGGGAATGCAGACTGGTAGAGCCACTATGGAAAACAATATGGTGTTTCCTCAAAAAATTAAAAATCGAACTGCCATTTCACCCAGTGATCCCACTTCTAGCATTATATCCTAAGAAGCCTGAAACACCAATCAGAAAGAATATATGTGCCCCTATGTTTATAGCAGCACTATTTACAATAGCTAAGATCTGGAAACAGCCCAAGTGTCCATCAGTAGATGAATGGATAAAAAAGCTGTGGTACATATACACAATGGAGTACTATGCAGCTGTAAGAATGAAAGATCTCTTATCCTTTGAGATGACATGGAGGGACCTGGAGAGTATTATTCTAAACAAAATAAGCCAATCAGAGAAAGACAAATATCACATGATCTCACTTATTTGTGGAATATAATGAACAAAATAATCTGATAAACAAAGACTCAGAGCCATAGAAAGGAGTATGGTTCACACTGACAAACCTCAGAGGAGGGGGCAGGGGGAGGAAAGAGATAAACCAAAAAACTTACATGTATATATGTATAACCAATTGACACAGACAACAGTGCGATGGGGGGGAGGGCAGAATTGGGAGGAGGCTGTTTGGGGGAGAAAGGAGAAACATTTGTAACAAATATAAATTATTATTTTTTAAAGCTATAACAATAAAGAACTTAGAAAGGGGAAAAAAGCTTATTTTTGCAACCTTAGGATAGGAAACAATATTTTTAACAGAATACAAAAAGCATTAAAAAAAAAAAAAGGACGTTCAGCCTTGGCTAGTTTTGTTCAGTGGTTAGAGCATCAGTCTGTATGGTCCTGGGTTTGAATCCCAGTCAAGGGCACATACCTGGGTTGCAGGTTCAATCTCCAGCCCTGGTCAGGGCATGTACAGGAGGCAACCAATCAATGTGTTTTTCTCACATCAATGTTTCTCTCTGTCTCTCCCCTCTTCCACTCTTTCTAAAAGAAATCAATGGAAAAAATATTCCAGGGTGAGTATTAATAAAAACAACAAAAAGAAGGAAATTCTAACATGCTACAATGTGGATGAACCTCGAGGACATTATGCTAACTGAAATAAATTAGTCACAAAAAGGCAAATACTATACGATTCCACTTATATGAGACATAAAAGTAATTGAATTCATATTAAAATAAAGTAGAATGGTAATGCTAGAATAGTACCTGCCAGGGGCTGGGAGAAGGGGAAAATATGGATTTGTTTAATGGGTATAGAGTTTCAGTTTTATAAGGGGAAAAAAATTCTGATATTGGTTGCACAATGAAGTATACGAATATACTTGACACTATTGTACTGTACATTTGAAATTGTTTGATAGTAAATATTAACTTATGTGTATTTTACCATAATTCTAAGAAATGGCTTTGAGGAGCTGAAGAAACATTTCAGAGAAAAGTTATTACAATGGCAAATAAAAATATTAAAATGATCAAATTAACTAGTAATCAGGGATATGCAAATTACCACAATGAGATACTAGTTCACACCTGCTAGGTTGCAAAAATTAACAAGTTTGACGGTACTAAGTGGTGATGGGATTGTGAAATACTGGCAACTCTTACACAAAACCACTCCCAGAGTGTGTGGGCTTCTAAACAATAATGTATGTTTCAGGAACTGTGTCTAAACAATTAAAACCACCCCAAATCAGTTTGTCAGCACTATTCTGGCAGCCCAATCTCACACAATCATGCAAAAGAAATATGCTTCAGCCAGCACAAGCAATGTGCTAGCCAGGCAAAGCCCTGGAACAGGGACCTTACCTTGAAGCCCATGACAACCTCAGAGATGTGAGTCTGGGGACTAATTTCCCATGTGTGGGCAGGGCAGTACATAAGGGGTAGGGGGTTAGAGGGCCAGAGGGAATCCTAAAGAAGCTAAATAAGGTATAGAATGCCCTACCCACACAGCACTCCTAGTCTAAGCCAGTCTTAGACACTGGAGGGAACTTAGAAAATTTTCTGAAAGACAGTGCAGAGTGCACAGTGCCCCTTGGCACAGGCCTGGGAAGAGACTTCTTGACTAGGTACAAAGGCAGCCCTGTTCTTACTTACTGCTGACAGACAATGCATCAGTATGACCACTTTGGGAAACAATTTGCATTTATCTTGTCAAGTTCAACATGCACATTACTTTTGACTCAGGAGTTCTACCTCTAGATATACATAGTAGACCATTTCTTGCATATTTGTCATAGGAGTAATTTATGAGGCTATTCAGTCCATCATTACACTAGCTAAAAACTAGAAAGAACTAATATGTCCATCTACAATAGCACAGATAAATAAATAGGATTTTCACCTCATGGAACATTAATAGTTCCATGATCCACACTGTAGATTCTACAATTATATACAACAACATAAATGAATCTTCATATATGATGATGAATAGTGGGGAGAAACATGTCATTCAAGACTATGTGCCGAATGCCCTCTGAGTTCCAAGTTGCAGTGCTTTTTAAGCAGTTGCCTGCTACTGGGCACAGTGCAAGACACTGATCCACGGAGTAAGGAGTGGATAATACTGCTTCTTGGAAGAGCTGTATTTTGGACTTCATAATCATTTTCAAAACGACAGCTCGGGTTGGAAAATGCCAGCAGAGTGATGGAGCTACAAAACCAGCTCCAGACCAACTGGATTACATGATAATAAAGACAAAATGTCAGGAAGGGGAAACCCAAAGGCAGCCTGGAGAACCACATAACCAGGGACACTGACTCAATCCTGGTAGCTTGTGAGGACGCGAGAGGGGGCCAGGAGCCCACGGTCCGCAGCGGCCTGGGCTGGGACCAGAGGACTGGGGTGGGACCAGGGGACTCGGCTGGAAGATGCGAAACCCGGTGCGACCTGGCTGAGTCTGAGACCTTGCGGAGTCCGCGACTCAGGGTGCAGGCGCCCGTACTGGGAGAAGCGCCCTCAGGTTTAAAGTCCAGGCAGCTCCCCAGCAGAGTTGAAAGAGCTAATTGGCCAGCACTCAACCTGGGCTCCGCAAGAGGGAGGCAGACGGGACTGGATGTGTGGGACATGGGATTGGAGGGGGCTCAGAGCTTTTCTGAGTGCAGCCACCCAGGGCCCTGGGGAAGGCGGCGGCCCCTCCCTCAAGAGATTAACCACCCTGGTGGCCATGAATGCTATTGGGGCCCAATAACAACAGCAGCTGCCCCACCCTCGGAAATCCTCTATCTGACCACCTGAAGGAGATTTCATGCACGCAGAAACCAAGGTTTTCAGAGACCTCAACTAATAGCTCAGGCAAAGAAAGCTAGAAGAAACTAAATTCCCTGGACGGCAACACTAACCGGAAAGTAGACGTGAAATGGTGTTTTAAAGTGGTCCTCCATGACTAATCTAAACACCAACAAACTAAAAAAAACTACTACTCCAAACCGCAACAAAAACCAACACAACCAAGCACAACTCACAATACAACCCAAAAACACCCCCAGGGAACATTTGGCCAGACCCTCCAAGCCCCACTGTATAAGCCCAATGGGAAAATACAAATCAAAAAAAAACGAAACACAGCCAAAGGACAGAACTAAGAGACCTCCACCGCAGAATGAGATAAATGGGTACAGTTAAAAGCAAGTTACACCGAATTAGATTCAACCATGTCTTGAGGAAGCTCAACAGCATGGGTAAGGACATAGAGATGCGGAAAATCGCCAATTTGGAAATTAAAAAACCACCATAAGAGATAAAAATGAACATATCAGAAAAAGAAATAAAACCATTGAAGGTCTAAAAATGCAGAGTAGAGAAACTGAGGACCGTCAGTAATTAGAAGACGGATAGATAAAAAAAACACCAATCAGCAATAAAAGGAAAAAACGATTAAAACAGGAAGCAGCTTAAAGAACAGTGGACGACGGAAACGTACTAATATTCATATCTATGGAGTCCCGCAGAAGAAGAAAATGAGGCAAGGTTAGAGAATAATTCAAAGAACGAGTGACATAAACCGTGCCTAATTTGGTGAGGAATAGGCTTCACGTTTCAAGAAGCAGCAGAGAGCCCCAAGTACAGAAACCCAAACAGTTGCCCACCAAACACATAGTAAGATCCAAATACTGCCAAAAATTAAAGACAAAGAGAGAACCTTAAAAGCATCAAGATCTAAGCAGCATAAGCAAACATGTTACCTACAAGGAAAACCCTAAGGCTCTAGCTGACTTCTCGAACAATAAACACTACAGGCCATAATTGGAATGGCATGAAGTAATCGTAATTTCATGAAAACAAGGATCTGAATCCATACTACTCTACCCAGCAAGGTTATCAATTCAAACTAGAAGGTCAAATACAGAGCCTCCCAGACAAAAAAAAAAGGCTAAGGGCATACATTAGCACCAAACCATTACTGAAGCGAAATGTTACATCGGCTGTAATTAGGCAGAGAATGGGAAGAAAAATAGAACCACACTAAACAAAAAGCATAAATAAGTCATATCAATATCACCATAAATGTAAAATGGCCTGAAGGCCCCATAAAACCACACAGAGTACTGATGGATCAGAAAGGCATGACTCCTCTATATGTTTTTATTTAAACAAGAGACCCCCCTCACACAACCAAGGACTCACAGAGTTGAGAGTGGAGGGATGGAAAAATTCTCCCAACAAAGGGAAAGCAAAAAAAATGCGGGTTAGCAATACTCATATCTGATTTAATAGATTTTCAAAAGACGGCCATAACAGAGACAGAAGGCACTACATAATATTGAAAGGATCTCTCCAACAGCAAGATGCATAACGCTTGATAAACATATATGCACCCAAGATAGGAGCCCAAAATAATTAAAAATCTTCTGGAGGACTTCGAGGAGAAATCAATAGCAATATATCATAGCAGAACTTCAACACCCCCGCTGACTATCACTGGATAGATCCTCTAGAAAACAAATTAGAAGAAACAGTGACTCTAAATGAAGCACTAGACCAATGTGGGAATTTTTTAATAGATAGCTACAGAGAATTCCAAAACCCCCAAACTACAGAATCAATTCATCCTCAATTCATCATGGGACATTATCAAAGAAACCACATGTAGGGCACACACGAAGTCTCTCTGTCAAGAAGACTGAAATCTTCTCAGATTCAAAGTGGAAGGAACGAGAAATCAATTGCAAGAACATACAAAGACATTGACACACATGGGAAGCTAAATAGCATGTTATTTAAACATGAATGGGTCATCCGCGGAGATCAAGGAAAAATAAAAAAATTCCTGAAACCCAATGAATGAACACACAACACACCAAATTATCCGATGCAGCAAAAGCAGTCTGATAGGGAAGTTCATAGCACGACAGGCCGTCCTCAAGCAACAAGAAAAATCTCTAAGCTATAGAACCTACAACTAAGAACTAGAGAGCAAAAAAAAGAAAACCCCAGAGCAAGTAGAAGGAAAGAAAAATAGTAAAGATCAGATCAGAAATAAACAACATGGTAGAACCAAAAAAACAATTCAAAGAATCCATGAAACAAGAGCTGTCTTTCGAAAAGGATAAATAAGGATGTGATGGACCCTAGCCAGACTCACCAAGAACCAAGAGAGAGAACTCAAATCCACAAAAATCAAATAAAAGAGAAGAGTAACAACTGACACCGACCAGAAATAAAAAAATCGTTACCAACTACTATGAAAAATATATGCACACAAATTCGACAACTAGGCAAATGGACCAAATTTTCTAGAAAGGGCACATAGTCTCCCAAAAACTGGACCAGGATGAGATAGAAAACTTGAACAGACCAGTACATTAGAAGAAATTTAAGATTTAATTCAAGACTCTCCCAGCCAACAAAAGCCGCAGCCGGATGGCTTCACTGGGGGAGTTTTACCCAACATTCAAAGAAGAACTAATACCCATTCTCCATAAATATTTTCAAAAAATTCAAGAAGAAGGAGACTTCCAACTCGGTTATGAGCCATCAGAATTCAATTCAAACCAAAACCACACTACAAAGAAGTAACCTACAGGCCATATCCCTTGACCATGATGCCAAAATCCTGAACAAAAACAGCCACAATCTGTCTCCAGCAATACACCAAAAATTATCCACCATGACCAAGTGGGATATCCCAGGGATGCAAGCTGGGTCCAATATATTTCGCAATCAATAAACTTGATACACCAACATAAATCAATGAAGAATAACAACACATATCATTATCAATACATGCAAAAGCATTCGACTCCAAATCCAGCATCCATTTCTGATACAAAACGCTCACAATGCGGGAAATAGCAGGATCATATTCGCGACTAATAAAGGCATATATGAAAAGACCTACAGCCAACATATACCAAGGGCAAAAAAACTAAAAGTATTTCCATTAAGAACAGAACAAGACAGGAGCCCAACTTTCACTATCTTATTTAACATAGTACTGGACGTCCTTAGCCATAGCAATCAGACAGTAATATAAAAATAAAAGGGATCCAAATTGGAAAGGAGAAGTACATTGTCCATTATTTTGGCAGAAGACATGATACTAACGTAGAAAACCGCCCAAGCTGCCATCACAAATTTACTAACTAATAAAATGATTGGGAAAAGTGCAGAATACTGAAATAAGTCAAGGAAATCGAGGCATCTTATCCCCAATATGAATCACAGAAAGAGAAAACACGAAAAAATCCCATTTACCATTGCGCCAAAAAATGCAATACCTAGGAATAGAACTTAACCAAAAACTAAAGAACATTCACAGAAAACTAAGGTCATTGAAAAAAGAAATAGAGGAACATATAAACATTGGAAGCACATACCCTGTTCCTGATTGGGAGCATTACAACATCATTAAAATTCGCTATTACCCACAGCAACCTATAGATTTCAATGCAATCCCATCAAAAACCAACAGATATTAACAGAATTAGAAACAAGTACCAAAAGTTCATATGAACCAAAAACAACCCTGAATGCACAAAGCAATCTTGAAAAGGAAGACAAAGTGGAGGGATCACATTACCAGATTTCATTTATACTACAACACCACCGTAATCAAAACAGCCTTGGTACTGGCATAGACCACATATTAACCAGTGGAACAGAACAGAAACCCAGAATGGACCCAGGCAATATGCTCAATTAATATGACAAAGGTGGCAAGATTATACAGTGAGTAATGACAGCCTCTTTAATACATGGTGCGGAACACAAAATAATACAGCTGCATGCTGAAAAATGAAACTAACTAGCAACTTACAACCCTACACAAGAATAAACTCAAATGGATAAAAGACTTAAATGTGACTCATGAAATCCAAAAAAGCCTAAAGAAACTGTATGCACACAAAATTCAGACATCATCTGCAGCAACATTTTTCAACTGATAAGCACCTAAGGCATAGAAACAAAGGAGAAAAGGAAAACATGGGACATCAAACTCAAAGCGTCTGCACAGGGAAAGAGACAATCATCAAAAGGAAAGCAGCCCACTGTATGGGAGACCATAATGACCAACGATATATCAGATAAGGGTTAATTTCCATATATATAGAGTGCTCAACACTCAACAAAAGGAAGACAAAGAACCCAATTAAAAAAGGCAGCCGAACTAAATAGACAACTCTCCAAACAGGACATACAAATGGCTAAGGACATGAGAAATGCTCAACTCCCAAAATCATCAGAGAGATGCAAATTAAAACAACGAGGTATCACCTATACCTGTCAGAATGGCCACCATCAACAATCAGCAAACAACAAATGGTGGCAGGGGAGAGACAAAGGGGACTCAATACCTGCTGGTGGGAATGCAAATGGGCAGCCACATGGAAAACAATATGGTAGGACCTCAAAAAAATTAAATTTGAACATACCTTTGACCCAGTGATCCCAGTCCTAGAATATACCCTAGAAGCCTGAAACACCATCAAAGAAGAGAGGTACCCCCCATGTTAGCAGACAATATTTACAAATAGCTAGATCTGAAACAGCCCAAATGTCATCAGTAGACGAATGGATAAAAAGCAGGGTACATATACACAATGGAGTAATACAAGAAGTTTTTTTTGAAGAAAGAAAGATAAATATCCTTTGAGCAAAACAGAGAGAGGGAAAGGAAGGTATCATCCTAGTGAAACAAGCCAAACAGAGAAAGAAAAGTATCATATGATTCACTTATTGTGGAATAAAGAACATAACAGTCCGAGAATGGGGTAGCCCAGACACGTGGAAGTGGGGATACAGACTGACAATCCCCAGAAAGGGGGTAATGAGGGAGATAAACCACGACTTATGTGCATTATGCTGAACAGTACATGGACAACAAACTGGGGATGGGCAGGGAGGGAGGGGGAGGGGGAAATTGGTGGGGGAAAAAGGAGAAACATCTGTAACAAAAATTAATTAGTAAAAAATAAATTAATTAAAAAAGACTATGTGCCATCTGATTCAATTTTTATAAAATTAAATAATATCTAACATATATTCATACCTACACACATGTTTGGAAGGCAGTTGATGGAAGCAGGGAGAAATTTGCAAGTAGAATCAGAGATACTGGCAATGTTTTCATTTTTAAGTTGATTGGGGGTTTATGGATATTTATTATACCATTAAGCTTCATAGCTTATATATGCCATATATTATTTCTATGTATCCAATATCATGTATGTGTTTACATAATTTTTAAAAGAAAATACTTCTTTGGTTAAGTTTATTCCTAGGTATCTTAATTTTTTTTGCTGCGATGGTAAATGGGATTGTCTTTTTAGTTTCTCTTTCTGTGAGTTCATCATTGGTATATAAGAATGCTATTGATTTCTTGATGTTAATTTTGTATCCTGCTACTTTGCCAAATTCATTTATTAAGTCTAGTAGATTTTTGATAGTCTTTAGGGTTTTCTATGTACAATATCAAGTCATCTACGAATAATGACAGTTTCACTTCCTCCTTTCCAATTTGGATCCTCTTTATTTTTTCTTCATGTCTAATCTCTGTGGCTAAGACTTCCAGTACTATGTTAAATAAGAGTGGGGAAAGTGGGCATCCCTGTCTTGTTCCCATTCTTAAAGGGAATGCTTTTAGTTTTTTCCCATTGAGTATGATGTATGTACCCCTATGTTCATAGCAGCACTATTTACAATAGGTAAGATCTGAAAACAACCCATGTGTCTATCAGTAGATAGGCTTAAAAAGCTGTGGTACATGTACACAATGGTATACTATGCAGCTGTAAGAAAGAATGATCTCTTATTTTTTGAGATGGACCTGGAGACTATTATGCTAAGTAAAACAAGCCAAGCAGAGAAAGACAAATACACATGATCTCACTTATTTGTGGAATATAATGAACTACACAAACTGATGAACAAAATTAACCCAGAGACATAGAGGTAGGGTACAGACTGACAAGTCTTAGAGGGAGGGGTGGGTGGGTAGGGGGGAAACAATAAACCACAGAACTTACATGAATGTATGCATGACCAATGAACATAGACAACAAAGCTGGGGATGGAGCAGGGGGGAATGGGAGGAGGGTGTCAATGGGGGAAAAATGAGAAACATCTGTAACAAAAACAAATTCATAAATAAAAAAATAAAGGCATTTAAAGAGTGAAATAAAAGAAAATAAATAAAATTAAAAATCTCTTTAACCAAGAATGTCTCAAACATGTTTGTGGACAGGACATTCTTTCTATGGGAACTTCATTATTGTCCTTGGAATATGCTTTAAATAACTGATTTGAAAGTCAGTAGAGTTTTATCATTGTGGTTTCTCAAGAGAGTGAGCCAGAATGCTGTGTGGTTCGGTGTCTCCTCATTTCAACAGCAATGCCACCCAGGAGGAGACCAAATTCAAACTTGTATCTCCTCAAAAACTGGGAGAGTAGAATATTTGGGACTATGACAAATGATTCAAGCTTCATTGTCCTCAGTACTTGACTTCTTTGCTTTACCTTCCTTGTGAATATAAATTATTTTCTATTCAGAGAAACATTAGTTCACTCTGAAATAATAAGCACTTTTAGTGGCTGTCTGCTGAAATCCAATCCATCATGTCCTTGCTCACAGCCTATCTCTTCTCTCAAAATCTAAACTGTGAGTGAGAAATGATGTGTAAATTGCTCACTACACCTTCATGGTGAGCAGTGCTGGTGTTTGAGGACCCAGTGATGTCAACCTAGTGCTGGATAAGGGGTTGTTTGAGTTCTTTGATCAAAATGTGACTTAAGAAAGTAGTTATGCACATTCATATTTCTCCCCCGCTTGACAGAAGACCTCCAGGGAATGTGGCAGTCATGTCTCTTGGTTGAACAGACTCAAAAATTTCATTCTTGGCTATGTAACTAATGCTTACTCATTCCCAACTCAAGTCAACAAATATTTATAGAGATTTATTGAGTGTTTGTTATTGGATTGTGTGGCTGAAGATGAAAGATGAATTGAAATTACCCTCCTTCCTCAAGGAAGTGGAATGAGAGACAATGTTGAAAAGGAAAGAGGTTCTCATCTCAGCTCTGCTATTATCTAGCTGGGTGGGCCCAGACCACTGCTTCATCTGTCTGGGGCTGTTTGCTCTTTCATAAATTAAAGTGTTGGTGCTGGATAATTTTGAACGTTTCTTCCAAAGTTAAAAGTTGACGTTTCTATGAATTTAGTTGCATCGATGAGACTAATCAGAGAAATTTATTATTATAAGCCATCAAGGTCATCTAGTTTCCAGTCCCTAGGTTTGCAAACATGGAAACCTGGATCCAGAAAGATGATGAGATTTGTTTAAGGTCACATGGCTACAATGCAGGGAAGTATTAGGGGTGTGGAGGGAAGAGGTGTAACTTTGGACACACTACAGTTTTTGTTTATTTTGGAATGTCGACTATGGGCTATGTCAGAAGGCAAGTAGACAATGAGAAATTAAGCTGACCCTCCTTCTTTAGCTATTTTTGCTATAGAAAGGAGAAAATTGACCCTATATAGATGAAAGAGTTACATGATGAATTGTGTCCAAAGAACCATGTTACCAGAGAGAGAGTTTGCTTTTAGGACAGTGAAAGATCTTAGACTTAAAACAGGGAATGTATGGATATTAAAACATTTATTCTCCCACTAAGCACAGCCAGTGTGCCTGCTCCTCTTTTTGGCCTTAGTAACTAAAGAGCAGTTATATTTTATTTTCATCTCACTTTCATTCTGCTAATGTCCTCTCCTGATATTAACTTGAGTTAAGGCTTTACTTTCCATGAATTCTGCCTATAGTAATTTATGAATAGTGGTCTTTGGACATGGAGCAAAATGGATCTGGTGAGCTCACCACAGGATACTTACAGAATAAGTCTGGAGGAAAAAATTATGGAGTTATCCCCAAGATTTGTGTGTAGGGGACAGACATAGAGAAAATTTATCAAAGATTGGAGTTGAGGCCTTGCCTGCATTGATAGGAGTATAAGATCCCAAGGATTTTTCCAGAGATTGTTGAGCAGGCCAGGAATCTCTCCTTAACTATTGGGAGTTGGATTAGTTAGCTATTGCTGTGTAACAAAGTACCCCAAATTCAGTGGCTTAAACAACAATCATTTTAAAAATATGTTTTTATTGATTTTAGAGAGAGAGAAGAAGGGAAAAGGAGAGAGAGAAAAACATCAATGAGAGAGAGAAACATTGATTGATGCACACTCCGCACTGGGGATCAAGCCCACAACTTGAGCATGTGCCCTGACCAGGAATCAAACCTGTGACCTCTCAGTGCATGGGACGATATTCAACCCACTGAGCCACACCAGCTAGAGCATCTGTAATACTTTCAAGAATAAGGTACATTAAAAAATATATATATATGAACGAAAATTCTAAAATAATCTTCTAATAATCTAGATAATTCTAGATAATAAATAATCTAGATAATTCTAAAATAAAAGTAATAATCTCCATTCAAAATAATAATTTTTTATTTTAGCTTGGATACCTGTGGATCAGTTGGGTGCTCCTGATGAACACTAGGGTTGCTTCATTTCTGTTGGGCTTGCTCACAGGTATGAGAGGTCTCTGGAGTGTTTTCTCTGAGCAGGGCTTAGTTGAGGCACGTTGGTTGTGGCAGCTCAGGATTCCTCATCCTCTTCTTGGATCAGCAGATTGTCCCAGGCATCTTTCTTTTGGTGAAGGCAGAAGGTAACAAGACCAAGCATCAACACACCAGGCTGTGTGTTTTTTATCCCATTGGTGAAAGCAAGTCACAGGCTGAGCTCAGATTCAACCAGTAGGAACACAGACTCCAATTCTTTAGCAAGAACTACACAATCACATAATCAATATGTGTAGAGAAAGAAGGTGAAGAATTTGAGTCATTAATGGAAAAGAACAATGCTTTTAAAACCTCAATATATCATTTAGAGAGTTAAAAAAAGATGCAACCTTTCCCAAGACAAATCCATGGTATGTAAAATGTACTTATGTCTCTGGAGTTTATTAATCCTTTGACACCCATCTGTGAAACCCAAATTAAAATTCCTAGCCAAGAGGGTCAGGGTGGCTGACTAAGGGGTGGCACTATTATAAAGAGAAAAGCACCTGCCCATGAATGTGTCCAGTAGGGTGCTCCAGGTATGAGGTGTGCTCATCTGTTGAGAACAGAGGTTATTCTATCATAGGGTTAAGTCTTGAGATCAACAAGTATAAGATCCAGTGCCAAAGTACATACAGAAGGAAGAGCTCTGTATGGGTGGTTATTCTAGAATGTACCACACCGACATCCTATCTTGGCAGTGTTTTCATTAAATACAATACTTTATGAATTCCAACTTTATTGCTTCATTAGCATAGTGACAGGAAGTTATATTTCACTTTTCAAAATAAGATTATTTATCTCTCCCTAATGGCCTACTGCTTCTGGAGAGGACATAAGCAGTGAGAGGCAATTAAACCTTCAGAATAGGTGGCAGAGCTGGTTTTTAAAAAACATGACTTCTATGGCCAGAAGTCCTCCAACACCCACCAGCCAAGGAAAGGAGGTGGGCCCAGTGACCTGTCAATAATGCTGCTGTGTGCAGTTGACAAAGGAAACCTGAGTGACTCCAGTGACCTTGCAAGGCTCCCTGGTGAATGCATAGCTCCCATGAACACACGTTGGTTGGTCTATTTTCAGTAAATTTACCCTCTGCGTAAAGTAAGTAAAATAATATCCATTCAACTTATTTATCTTTTCTTGGTTAATGAAGTCAAAACAGATGGCTTATTTGTGAAGATGTCATTTTTAAAGCTGGGAACCTCAAAAACACTGACTTAGAAAAACGAAGTAGGAGAGGCTAAAGGACGATACTCAGTTGTTTACTGTCTTATATCGGCAATTGTCTCGTCTACACACCAGAGCTCTGCTGGGAGCGCTGGCCTTGCAGAACTCGCCTCTGCAGTTCTTGCTCTGTCCGCGTCCTTCCCTGGACCCTGAACACCCCAGGGGGTGGGGTCTGCACCTGCTTTTCTTCCTGTTAGTTTTCTAGTACCTACCACAGAGTCTAGCACACAGTAGGTGCTCAATAAATCTGTCACGTGAACAAAAAAACACACTTCCAAAGCTCTTTGGTACCTTATTGCATATTAGCCTTTTCAAACACTAATGAACTTATATTTTAACCAAGATCACTCTCCTTGGGTTTGGCTGCATTTTGGGGATTCCTTGGGGAAGAAATGGGAACTTGAAAAGTGTGATATTGTAATAGTATAATTCTAAGTAAAAAAAATAAAATAAAAGTATAATGAGCTTAATTTAACCAAGGATTTAAAATGCTAAATTTGAAAGCTGTTTTCCCACAGAGGTGTTATAATGATGAAAATATTTTTAAGAAACTTTTTTTTTTGACTCTGTGTTTAATCAAGAAAATTTAACAGGTTCTATTTCACATAAAAAGTTGAGCTTATTATTAACAATAGGAATATTAATTGGCAGTCACTGTGAACTATAATACTGTCTAGCCTTTGAGATGAACAATTAATTATCACTTTTTTGTTTTATTTTAATTAAGCACTTATGCAGCACTTTACATATTCAGTGTACTTTATAACCATTAATTACAGAATTAATGCACAAATATAAATTATACATGTTTAGGAAAAAGAATCATCTTTAAATTACAAGTAAAGGAGCTGTTAAGTTTGCACAGTCTCTCTCTTTGGAAGAAAATTCTGCCCATATGATAAGAGGTTCAAAAAACATATTTTTATAAAGAAAGATGGGACTAGTAAATGTTAACTAATGGTTTATGAGAAGGACTTGCAACAAATTCTAAAAGATGGGTACGGTTTCACTTCTTTAAATTATCTGCTGTTTTCAGGAATACATATTTTTAGGAGCTTAATGGTTGCTAAGTATACCCAGCTCCCCTAGTGAAGCTGGCTCACTAAAGGAGCGGTATTTTTGCATTGTCCTTTCTCGGTGAAGGATTTGGGGAAGGAGAATGAGGGTGGCCTTTCAGACAAGATGCACTGTGCTTCAGAAACAGAAGGAAAGCGTGGGTTCGGGGTGCAGAAACAGGCAGGGAGGATTTTGAGAAACACGAAGAGGCAGCGCTAAGGGCAGCTGAGCTGGGGAATGTTTGTCCTGAGCCCAGGCAGCCTGCTCTGCAGACCCAGGGAGCAAAGACACGCTCTCAAGGGACAGTGCCGAGAAGGGCCTGGCTTGGGCTGGTGCAAAACAGTCCTTGGCACTCACTTCCTGAGCTAAAGCACCGAGAGAGGAAAAGCATGGCTCTGGAACAAGGCACTTTGGGCAAATTCCTTCACCTCTCAGAGCCTCAGTTTCTTCATCTGTGAATTGGGAACAGTACATGTAAGTACCTCATAGGGTTAGTGTGAAAATAAAATGAGTCCATTCATGTGAAACACTTTAAATAGTAAATTCTTGACCAATGTTAGTCATTTTTATTTGTTACTGTTTGTCCCCAAACTAGGCAATTGTTTGGAACTGGTGTACCAGGGTCCCTGTTAGTAGAGTGCTCCCTGGGGGAAGATGAGGGTCCTGCTCTAACAAGCAGCAGAGCAGGCTCTCAACCGGTCAGCTGCCTGCTGAGATGAAGGGGCTGCTGGACAGGAGGCTCCGTAAGAGGGAGGCAATGGCAACCATCTGAAATGAAGGGCTTGGAAGGCACTGACACAGGCTGACCGAAGAACAAACTTAGCAGTTGCATCCTTGCTGCCACCAGATATCTGAAGGAATCGGATTGTTGCAGGACCCTGGGAGCAGATCCGGAACACCTGCGTGTAGAGGGACCTGCTGTCCCGTCCCTGGACAGACAGCCCGGTGCACGCTTGTTGAATGGAGGAATGAACACATAAAAAACATCTGTATGAGAAAGAACTTGCTCAGAGCTAGCACCACTGAGCGAGAATGAGGCCCTGTCACGGAGGTGACTAAGGGTCAACCCTTTAGAGTTAGGCAGACTTGGGTCAAAATGTGGCTACTGGCAAGTTCCCACCCTGGGAACTTGACCTAACCCTTCTCAGAAACAACCCCTTTATGTGTAAAATGTATATATTAGCTATACCAGTTTCACGGGGTTGTGGTGAAGGTTAAATGATAAATGCATGTATCATAAGATTTCAATGAGTCATAATCACAGTAGCAGTAGGAGTAGTTATTATTATCGCCAGGCCGGGTAAATACAAGTCAAAGACATTGTAGAGGGACCTGGGGGATTAGATCACAGATGGAACGGAATGACTTTTAGCTTTCCTTTCAAAGTATACGCCCTGTGCTCCTATTTTCAGGAACCGTATACTCCGTTTTATAGACTAATTTCGGAGTAGTGAGTGTGTGCCTGTGTATTAGAGAGAGAGGAAGGATCTGTCTGGCAGTAGGAAGGACTACAGCCCTCAGCCAGGGAAATGATTAACAACAGTAGGAGGGCCTGAGGAAGGGTGGCATCTGTGACCTCAGTTTCACTGGTGCTGCGCTCTAGCTACTGAGCTTACCAGTCATAGAACTAGCCACCAGAGCCCAGAGGTAAAGAGAAATGAACTAAGAGTAGTTTCCCAGCAGCCATGAGCTTGCCTGGCAAGCTCTGGGTCCCTCTGATTATGGCCATTCTCCGTGGTCTCTCCATTTCCAGCGCAGGATAAACCATGAACTCCTGTGGTCTTTTATTAGTGTGCTGCTCAGTTCTCCTTGGTGCTATAGACTCCAAGCTGAAACCTCTGCTGCTGGAAGGAATCCCCTCGTATCAGACCCAACCTGCTCCAGGTGGGCCTGGGTGGCAGCACCCGGCCCAGCAGGTGAGGGCACCACAAGGTGAGGTAAGGAAGATTTTATTTTAGCTGTAGCAGGGCCACCATGTTGCGTAGTTCCAGGAGGTGTCATTACCGTCGTGGCTACGTGCTACAGCCTCCTGGACCAGCGTGGAGGTCTGTGAAGTCACTGCACGCCTCTGGCCCCGGAGATGGCCCCGTGGAGGCAGGGAGACCACAAAGTTATGAAGATCGGACTAAATGTTGGCTCCGTTCAATTCAGAAATTCTGGACACTAAAATATTTTAAGGCGTAGCTTTTTCCTTCCTTTTGGGAACTTGCGTTTTTCTAGGGAGAAGACCAATGAAGGTGTGGTGCCTGGTGATGAGTTGGTGCCTCCGGAGTGGCATTGCTTGCACGTCATGTAGCATCTCATTGAAACTAATCATTATTTTCTTGACCTGGCCAAGGCAGGGAAGGGGGCGTACCAATGCTACTGCAGTTGGTTTGGAGAGAAAAATTCTGATGAACAAAATCATATAAGACTTGAGCAAGTGTAATCTGGTATACACAGCCTCCTGGTCAGAAACTACGGTGGAGGGTAAAAAACAAGAAGAAAGACAGGATTAATCTGGACACTTTGGCATATGTTAACCTGGAGAGGCAGATGTGGAAATGGAGCCCCAACATGCAACAGAGTAATCAGTTCTAACACGTGGAGTTCATCTTGGGGAACCTTTGAGGATCTCAGTAAACTATGGAGATTACATATATATATATATATATGTATATTTTTGCACATGTAAATATCTCATATATATACAAGCACGTCATACATGCCCTATTATATACAGAATCCCGTTTGTGGACGGCCCTGGAATTCCTGGACTCTACACAAAGAACCCATGTGTAGAGTAGCCTTTATTGCTTGACAACTGTGCTCCTGCTGTTTCTAGGTTGAAGATTTTGCTTCTGCAACTTGTCTGGATTCTCCCCAAGAGTAGGAACCTCATTTTGATTCTAGCACATTGGTACCTAATAATACAATGCCAAACGTAAGGGTAAGTATTTAATAACTTTAAGCCAAATAAGTAAATGTTAAAAGACTAATTCCAAGGTTAGACCCAGAACTAACATTTTCCTAATCACCCAGGCCTAAAGAAAACTCATGCTTTGATATGCTTTTCTCTCTTGTTGGAGGTACTCACTGGACAAGCAAGACCTTTCAACACCTCTGCTTGAAGGCAGACAAAAATTTTTTTGCTCTGAAAAGAATCTAAAAGCTAGCTCCAAAAAGGAGTTTGAAAACTAGGGAGAAACAGCCCCAAGCATGCAAACATGACACAGCCTCCAAATAAACTGACATCAAAGGTGACCATGCCAGGAGTCCCAGGGAGTTTAAGAAAGCTGCCTTGGGGGTGTTTAAGGGAGGTCTCCCATCAAGTGTCCTGCAGTGCCCTGGTCACGCAGGCTAGATTTTAGAAATGTGTCTGCCTCCTGTTCTTGGCCAACGGTGCCCTCAGCCAAAACCAATTGGGACACAGGAATGCATTCCAAAGGAGAGAAAATGTTACAACTGGGCCCTTTGTGAGCCTTCCTGGAAGCTGGCGGTGCCCAGCCCCATGGCTGGGCTTCACAAGCTGGGATGAGCCTTTGACATGAACCCGGAGGCCCTTCCAGGCCATGGCTCAGTCACTGAAACATGGAAAACGCCGCGGAGACCGTTGGGAACGGTTCACAGAGTCCGGGTGGGAGTGCTGCCGTGGGCCGGACCCTTCTGGGGAAGGACAGCATGAAAGAAGAAAAGAGGTGCCTACGGCCTAGCTTCCCTGAGCCACAATCGGCCTCCTGTGGCAGAGACGAAGGGAATTCAGCAGCCCAGCTGCCCAGCTCTGTCCTTTGGGTCTGGGCCAAGTAAGACTCAAGCCGCCCGGGGCTGAGATGCCAGCACTGGGCCCTCCATCAACCCCTTGCAAGGCATGTTTGTGAGTATTTGAGTTCTCAGAGTCTAGAAGACCAGTGTTTTGTGGCCCATGTTAAGCACGAGGCCTTGGGCAAAGAATGCATTGAGCAATATGGTTTATTTCCCATTTGTGAATTTAATCGTCATGTAGTTAATGTTGACTCTGAATAAAAATAAATAAAACTCAATTTGTTCTATTAGGCATATATAAGCTAGAGATGGCTGATGGGTATGGACTCAAGCAACTGCCATGCTGCACATGATGATTAACATACAAAGGGAGGACATAGAAGAAGGATGCAAATTTTAATTATTAAAATCAAGAGGAGGAGGAGAAAGTGTTTAAACCAAGAGTCAAATACAATCATGAGAGAGGGAAACAGGTAGTACCTGCCCCACCCAACCCTCAGAGGCTCTGAGCAGAAATACACACGTGATCATGTGGATGCAGTGCTCAGACTTATTTGGAAGAAAACGTGTGCACTTGAGACCTTGGTCTTTGATAACCATTGACTGTAATGACAACACACTGGTTGTCTGATGTGTCTCAACAGCCTTATATTAGCCAGTCCTGAGGAGCCGGCTGAGGCCTGACAAACACCGTCTTGTCCCTGGAAGAGAAGACGCGAAGGGGAGAGGTAAGGATGGTGACACTGCTCTTCAGACAGAAAGCTTCCGTGGCTGTGGTCAAACTAACATCTTCTACATTCTCAAGACATGCTGTTTTGCAGTGGGATAGTCAGGCTGACCTGAGTTTAAATTCTTGTTCTGCCAATGTTACATGTGTGATCTGGGGCAGGCTGCTTAGATTCTCCGACCTTGAACTTCCTCAGCTGGGAAATGGTAGCAGTTTTACATACCACAAAGGGTTACTGTAAAGAGGAAACGCAGCGATACTTGTAAACCCCGCACCTGCCGGTCCGGTCCTCAGTCCAGGTTCACTCCCCTCCTGACGTGTCAGAATTGTGACTCTTGACAGGCCTAATTCAAGCTACCCATCATGATCCCTCAGCTCTATGTAGTGTCATGTCTGTACTTTCTACTAAAATTTCCATCTGTTTGAAATATAAACCAAACTTCCTGGACTTGTGTAAGTTACATGTAAGCCTTGGACTTACGGCTGATTGAGCTACAAACGATCGCCGGAGGCCCCGGCCTCGGGGACCCCTCGTTCTCTCCCTTGGCAATTGCTCGTGGGGTCTGCTGCAGACGTTAGCTCCAGAAGGGCTTTTATTTAGTCAATGTGATACATTTTTGCTACCTTTAGAGACCCGAATATGAGGGTAAAGAGAGCCAGAGGGAGCCAAAGCTTTTGGTTTTCACCGGCTTCGATCAAGCCGTGGGGAAGACCAGGATGTGCATGGCCTTGGGCGAGTCTGCTGTCAAGAGTTGGCTCCCCCGTGGCTGCCTCTACCCCGTCACTGTCCCCGGAGGCATGTGTGCCGTCCCTGCTGCCAGAAAGCAGGCACCGCTGGAGAAGACCTGACAGGGGCATCCTTGATCCTTAAAGTGTGGACCACGAATATCTTTTTATCAAGTGTGAAGAAGGTCTTGTGCTACTTGATGAAAAGCAGATTTATGGGACGTGGTGCAGGTAGGGCGGTGAATTGGCTTGCTTGGCGTGTTCGCCAGTTGATTATGATGCCTGCTATCATTTGGTGTTTACCATCCAGATGGGTATAACAGGGGCCTTCCACCAGCATCAAGTAATAGCCGTCAACAGGCCTCATGTTTGTGCAAGGACGCTGTGGCTAGAACTGAGGGAGGCTGCAGGTGCAGGTGAGTCATGGACAGGGTGGAGCCAGGATTCTGGAAGAGGTGAGTGGTCTGGAGGGTGGTGTTTGGTGCAGAGGAAATGGCAGGTACCTAAGGTCAAAACAAGACAAGAGATCGGAACCATGCTGAGTTGACCCCGTAGAGGAAATAAAGGACCAGCGCACGCAGTGGTGAGAAGCTAGGGAGCCAGAAGAGCATGGCAGCTGTACTGCCACCTGCAGTGCACTCGGGGTCCTGCAGCGGTTCTCACGTCGTTTGCCCAGCTCCTCGGGGGAAGGAAGAAAGATAGAAATCAGAGAATAAGGAATCAGGAATAAGATCAACCATGTTTGTTTTCAAAATTCTCCCAACAATCCTGAATCCCAATGTCCAGGTCCTGTCTGTCACTTAACTCTGATCATAGGACATTAAATACCAGCCACAGGTCACATTGGTGCAAAGAGCAGAGCCACACATCAGACAGTGTCCTGCACATTTTGGATATTAATCCTGACAGGAAAATCTTTAGCATTGTATGGATTAGTCAATGTAAATTCATTAACTACTTGTCATGACTGTAATATAATCTGGCCTGACCGTAAAGATTCGACAGCACGGTGTTAATCAAATCTACACAGAAAACAACACATTTCTGTTTAGAATCAACGACTGCTCTTCTTGCCAAATCGGAGGATCTGGGGCTTTGCAGGAGGAAGGGTGCTTGTCTGCACGTCCCTGCTGTGGCCCCGTCTGCAAAAGAGTATCACAGAGCATGACAATTGGAAGGTACTTCCCATTCCCGCAAACCTCGCGCCCTCCAAGTAGTAGAAGCCCGGCAATCTCCAGTCCCCATCAGTGAGAGGTTCACAGATAATAAAGCAGAATGTATTCTGCAGGGTTGAACATTTTCTCCTAGGTTGAGTCATTATCAGGTTTTAATCATGCTCATTAGCCAGCCATTAGAGTCCTGTCCAGCTTTCCACCGCCAGAGAGGAGCGGAGAGAATGAGTGTGGCGGGGGCTGCACCCTACTGGCGAAATGCTCACCATCTGTTCCCAGCTGTAACTCCCTGCATGAGCACCCCGGCTCCTGGCCACAGCTGTCTTAGATCCCCAGCACTGAATCTACTGATTTCTCTAGGCTGAGCCAGGCCTGAGCCCACCAGGACTTGAAACAGTAAGACTTGGACATTTACTAAATCAGAAGCAAGCCAGCGCCAATTTACCGATTACGAGGTCGCCATTTCAGCAGAAACTTGCGGGTTTTTTTATCTCTATAGTTTGGTGCATTAAGGAGCCAGTAAGAAGGCAGCTTTGGAACTAATGAGTGCAGAGGAAATTACCATAAACCCTTCCTGTTCTGTCCTGAAAGCAAGTACCACTGAGTAAACAACATGGCCGTTACCCATGCAGAAGAGGGAATACTCAAGATTTTTAATATTTTAGCATTTGCATGAATTCTCTCTGTCCCAAACTGTACTTTTTCTCGGATTGCACTGTCCCATGTTCTTTTATCTTTCTATAGACGGGTTTTATTGGAGCAGAGTGGCTGGCAGAGGGCTCACACACAGCTGGCGTTTCCTGAAGTTGTGTTGAGTGATGGAACGGCGCACGTGTACTTTCTTATCTCAGAGTTAGTAATGCAAAGTGGTTTCATCGATTTCCAGCATGAAAGTTTTTCTTTCTGGACCCATGTCTACTGCTTCAGAACATTCTGCCTGGAGTAACCAGTTGTCTTTTCGTTTATAACCTGATCATTCAGAAGAGCAAAATATATATATATATATATATATATATATATATATATTATATATATATATATTTTCATGATTCTTTCTTATAAAAATCTCTCTTCATGCTTTTGTCTCTTCTGTAGATTCTTGTCCATGTTCATTTCAGTGGTAAGTTTTCAGACTTTCTCCCTTGCTCCCTGTTTGATCCCCAGTGTACTCAGTGCAGTGAGACAGGGCAGCTGGCTGAGCCCCTGACTTCTAACTTGAGGGTCCCCCTTCTTGTGAGGGAAGTCCACGCAGGTGGTGAAACAGCATCCCAACAGCCTAGTGTCCAAGATGGTCCAGGGAAGAGTTCACCTGCAGGAAAACAGGTGCATTTTGCTAATGGGAACTAAAAGAAGAGCCAAATGATGAGAAGTTGACCACCTTAGTGGATAACAGCCACAAGACTTGAAGGGCTACACACAGGGCACCCCAGCAAAACCAGAACATAGCTACAGTTTCAAAATAACACAGCATTAAAGCCAGACCGAGTCACTGGAACTGGACATTTGGCCTCAGGAATGAGGTAAGTAGAACCTCAAAGCTCAGAGCCAACGTGTTTTCTGAGCATCAGATCTGAGTTCACAGCTACCTCCGACCTGGGAGGGAGGGGGCGGAGGTCAGCCGTGGACAAGAACTTCAGCAGTGCGAGGAGCGGGCGTAGCTGTGAGGATGAGCAGCGGCCAGTTAGAGCCTCTGTTGACTTACAATGAATTCAACTGGGAAGATCCAGGAGATTTAGCAAGTGTCCTCTGTAAACATGCTAGTGTTAAATTTAAAGCTTAGACCACAAAGAGCCCTGGGTTATGAGAGAGAAGCAGTAACTTGTTATAAATTAACATTGAACTCTTACCCTTCAAGGAAGTGCCAGTCATGAAGGACTAAATGTGATCCACCTGGAAACGAAAGCTGCGGGTCCCGGTTGACTAAGCATTTCTCACCAAGGCCAGAAGTAGGAGCGTTTAGAAGGAAGACAGGACCTTCTGTCGGAGCTGCCCTGCTCCACCCTTCCGTCAGTGAGGTCGTTCTGCCCATGGCTACCCATCCCCACCCACCCCAACAGAGAAGGGGGAAAGGCTGTGAGGACCATCCAGTTCAGCACTGGATTCTGTAAGTGTTGCATTTATTTATTTATTTACTGATGTTTCATGCACATTAATGATAGAATCACAGTGTTATAGGATGTTGAGGCTCTTCACTTTGCTTGTAAGGAAAATAAGGTACAAAGAAGGGAGGTACCATCTTGAGATTTTATAGCAAGTGAGATACAGAGGTAAGTCAGGAGCTAGTTTGAGTTCCACAAGCATAGGGACCAAGCCAACCTTATCAGCCTAGAGCTTTGTTGCCCAGCACATTGCCTGACAATAGCAGAGGCTAGGAGAAAACGTGGAAGGGAGGGAGGGAGGGAGGGAGGGAGGGAGGGAGGGAGGGAGGGAAGGAAGGGAGGAAGGAAGGGAGGGAGGAAGGGAGAAAGGGAGGGAGGGAAGGAGGGAGGGAAGGGAGGGAGGGAGGGAGGAAGGAAGGAAGGAAGGAAGGAAGGAAGGGATGAAGGAAGGAAGGAAGGAAGGAGGAAGGAGGGAGGGAAGGAAGGAAGGAAGGAAGGAAGGAAGGAGGGAGAGGAGGAGGGGGGAGGAAGGAAGAAGGAAGGGAGGAGGGAGGGAGGGAGGGAGGGAGGAGGGAGGAAGGAAGGAGGAGGGAGGGGAAGGAAGGGGGGGAGGGAAGGAGAGAGGAAGGGAGGAGGGAGGGGGGGAGGGAGGAGGGAGGGAGAGGAAGAAGGGAGGAAGGGAGGAAAGGAAGGAGGGAGGGAGGGAGGGAGGGAGGGAGGGAGGGAGGAGGGAGGAAGGAAGGAAGGAAGGAGAGGGAAGGGGGGAGGGGAGGAAGGAGGGAGGAAGGAAGGAAGGAAGGAAGGAAGGAAGGAAGGAAGAGGGAGGGAGGAAGGGAGGGAGGGAGGGAGGGAGGAAGGGAGGGAGGAAGGAAGGGAGGGAGGAAAGAAGAAAGGAAGGGAGAAAGGGAGGGGGGAGGGAAGGAGGAGGGAGGAGGAAGGAAGGAGGGAGGGAAGGGAGGGGAGGAGGAAGGGAGGGAGGAAGGGAGGGAGGAAGAAGGAATGGAGGGAAGGAAGGGAGGGAGGGAGGAAGGAGAGGAAGGGAGGGAGGGAGGGAGGGAGGGAGGACGGGGGAGGAAGGAGAGGAAGGAAGGAAGGAGGGAGGGAGGGAGGGAGGAAGGGAGGAAGGAAGGGAGGGAGGGAGGGAGGGAAGGGAAGGGAGGGAGGAAGGACGGAAGGAGGGAGGGAGGGAGAGGAGAAGGAAAGGAAGGAAGGAAGGGAGGAAGGGAGGGAGGGGGAAGGAAGGGAGGAAGGAAGAAGGGAGGAAGGAAGGAGGGAGGGAAGGGAGGAGGGAGGGAGGAAGGAGGAGGGAGGAAGGAGGGGGAGTTAAGGAAGGAAGGGAGGGAGGGAAGGGAGGAGGAAGGAAGGATAAAGGAAGGAAGGATGGAGGGAGGAGGAGGAAGGAAGGAAGGAAGGAAGGAAGGAAGGAAGGGAGGGAGGGAGGGAGGGAGGGAGGGAGGGAGGAAGGAAGGGAGGGAGGAAAGAAGAAAGGAAGGGAGAAAGGGAGGGGGAGGGAGGAGGGAGGGAGGAGGAAGGAAGGGGGGAGGGAAGGGGGGAGGGAGGAAGGAAGGAAGGAAGGGAGGGAGGGAGGGAGGAAGGAAGGGAGGGAGGGAGGAAGGGAGGGAGGGAGGGAGGAAGGAAGGAAGGGAGGGAGGGAGAAAGGAAGGGAGGGAGGGAAGAAAGGAAGGAGGGAGGGAGGGAGGGAGGGAGGGAAGGATTACTGTGTTATGGGTGAGAATTTTATAAAAAGAGTGTTGAGTGTAACTGCTCAGGGTTCAGGGAGAAAAAGCCAACGGAGGCAGTTTTATTTTTTTTTGTGACTCAACTTTTGAATCAAATCCCAGAACTCAGATTCCAAAAGAGATGACAAGAATAATTATCTTTTCAATTCATATTGTAGTGTGACCTTTCTTTGGAAACTTTCATTACATAATTTCAGAGATGTCAGTTGGGAGGGAGAATTTTTTTCTAATGAAACAGTACAGACCACTCCAGTGATCCCTGGGAAAGGGATGTGGTCCTTTCTCCTCCAGGTTTCACTGAACTCTCCCTGCCTTGTGGGAACTGAGAAAAACCAGGATGTGTTGATTTGTCATGTTTCTTTAATAATGTTTGTCGTTCACTGAAAGCTACAACGCCAGCCTCCTCCCTGCATGATGAATGCCCAGGCGCCTCTCCAAGCGAAGGGCTGCTGAGCCACCCCGAGGAATGGGGCCCCCTGTCCTCCCTCCCCCGCGGCCTGCCTCACACAGCACGTGGCAGCCAGCACACGCAACGCACAGCACACGTGTACAAGCATGCACGCCAGTCTGCTCGGTGCTTGTGTCAGCCTGGGCCACACTTAGTTAAGGTAGAGGGTTTTCATTTCTTTGCCTCCTACAGGGCTTTCCAGTTGTTTCCTTGCTCTGTGTGGGTAGCAACAGCTGAGATAAAGTTGGTTGTTCTCTTCTTTGGGAATCTGGTGAAATACAGAACACATCAGAGCTGGCTGTTTTGAATGAGTGGGCCATCCTAGCCTGCTCAAAAGGACATGCAGACATGGCTATTCAATTTTCTTGCTGAAGTCTGGGTGCCATCTTTGCTATGCTGATAGCACTGAAGTCCCACAAGGACAGCGATCCGTGTCTGTTTCATTTCCAGATGGGCCCTAAGTCCCTACAAATGTGCCTGCTACATAGTAGGTGCTCAATCAATATGTTTGAAAGGACGAAAAACTCTGGATTGTTTTTAGGAACATACACCATCTCTCCTGGCATACACTTCCTGGAACATCTATCCCACCTCTACCCCTTCCCAAGGTAAGTCCATTTATATTCAAGGACCAGCTCCATGTCACCACTTTGGCATTTTTTATATCTCCACTCTAAGTGTAGGTATCACTCCTTCCTCCTGGCCCTCATAGCATGTCGCTTTTACTAGAGAAATGTACACATTGAGTTGCAATTATGTAGTCACATATTTTTGTCCTCCATTAGCAAAAAGGTTTTTCTAAGGCAAACACACTATTTGCTCATTTCTGTTCTCTAGCATATATTAAAATTGCTGTAAGTCACTGTAGCACAGTAACTAAAATATTGCTTCTGGTGCCAGACTATCTTGGTTTGAATTCTACATCTGCTATTTGCTAACCATGCAGACTTGGTCCATTTATAACTGTGTCTTCCTTTCATTTTCGTAAAATGGTGTTAACAATAGCCATCACGTAGTTGTTATAAGGGCTTGCGTTAATTAAGGCATGTATAGCACTTAGAATTCTGCTTTGTGCAAATTAAACACTCAATAAACATTCACCTATTTTTATTTAGAATGGTGCTTAAGGTTGACATTTAAAATTTTTCTTTTTAAAAATATACTTCTTTCTCTACAACCTCTCCAACCATTGTTATTACTTGTCTCGCTGAAAACAGACATTTTAACAGGTCTGAGGTGTTGTCTCATTGAAGTTTTTATTTGCATTTCCTTAACAGCTAGTGAAACTGAGCATCTTTTCATAGATCGGCTGGCCATTTGTATGTCTTCTTGGGAGAAGTCTCTGTTCAGATCCTGTGCCCTTTTTAAAAATTGGATTGTTTGTTTGTTTGGTGCTGAGTTGTATGAGTTCTTTATAACTTTAGGATATTAACCCATGTTAGAGTTCTTGTTTGCAAATATCTTCTCCCATTCGCCTGGCTGCCTTTATGTTTTGTTTGCTGTTTCTTTTGCGTGCAGAAGATTTTTAGTTTAATATAGCTCCATTCATTTATTTTTGCCTTTACTTCCCTTGCCTTTGGGGTCAAATTCATAAAATCCTTTTACTCATATGTAGGATATAAAACTGAAAGAAACAAATGAACAGACAAGAAAAACGAACAAAAACTCATAGACGCAGACAACAGCAGGGCAGTCACCAGAGGGAAGTGGGTAGGGGAGTTAGTAAAGGAAGTTAAATGTATGGTGATGGAAGAAGATTTGACTTTGGGTGGCAGGCACACATTATAATATACAGATAATTTATTACAGAATTGTACATTTGAAACCTATATAGTTACATTAACCAATGTCACCCCAATAAATGTAATAAAAAAGAAATAAAAAATAAAAATAAATAAATAAACATACACTTTTCTTCTAGCTGTTTAGTATTTAGGCAATCTTTTACCAACCGTAACCCTTGATTTCTGTTGAGGTGCTCACCTCACCCTAAATCCTAAATGTCGGTCTCTGTAGTTTTCCCAAAACCCCATTCTCTCCTCCTTCGTGCAGTGGGCTTGTGAATCAGATCCACCCAGTCACGTCGCCGGTCCCATGGTGAAGTCAGAGATGGCTACGTGACCTCTTCACAGCCAGGAAGATAGTGTGAAGCTTGTGTTGGGGTGCCTGGGACAGAGGAGCGTGCCCCTTCCACACTGGGCTACACCTGGAAACATTTGACTCACTACTCCAGCGGTCTTATTTCCTGGAGGCAGAGTTATCTGAGAAGGGGATCACAAGGAGAACTGGACCGAGAGAGAGAGAGGGGAAAACTGGATCTCTGATGACATTGTCCGAGTCCCTGCTCAATCTATGCAAGGAGCTAGCAACACTCCTGAACGTTTCCTTCTATGAGCCCTGTCCCCCTAATGATGGCTGCATCACTCCTCAATTTAGTGGCTTAAAACAATGGAAAAATGTATTTTGCTCAGGAATCAGCAGTTTAGGTGGGGCTCAGTAGTGACACTTTGCATCTCCTCCACAAGATGTCAAAGGTGGCGGCCTGAGGGCCAGGCTGCAGTCATGTGAAGGCTTGGTGGCTGCGGCCAGGCGTCAGCAAGAGGCGTCGGCTCCTCTCTGTCCGGGTCTCTTTAGGCAGTCCTTCCTCACCGGCGAGTCTGGGCTTCCTCGCATCATGGTGCATCTTTCCCCAAGGTAAGCATTCCAGTCCCATCCCCTATAAACGAGAGAGTGCCAGGCAGAAACTGTGTCCTTTTTATGGAAAGCCACTCAGCACCAATTCTGCCATTCCTGACTGGTGGAGCACTCACAAAACAACTCAGGCTCAAGAGCAGGGGAAGGGCAGTGTTCCAGAGGAGCATGTGGGGCTGGGGCATCGCTGTGGTCATTTCTGGGAAATGCAGTGTGCCACGAGTCAGTCTGGGTTAGACTTTCTATCACTCATCACAGAAAGAATCCTAAGTACACAAGGTTGATAAACATTTGTTGAATAGATGAGTTAACTGTTGAAAATCTGTTTTGCCTAAGCTTATAGAGTTTGTTGATTTCCCCTTCAAACAAACCACAACTTTTATTGTCTTTTGTTCTGCTCCACGTTTTGTTCAGGAAAAAAAAAAAAGAAGAATCTCTTATTGCAGGAGAGCCTAACAAACAGGGGCATATAATT
This sequence comes from Molossus molossus, assembly GCF_014108415.1. NCBI lineage: Eukaryota > Metazoa > Chordata > Mammalia > Chiroptera > Molossidae > Molossus > Molossus molossus. Next base: position 57,552,275 of record NW_023425352.1, read on the forward strand.
TGATTCATTCAACTAATTAGCTTTGCCAGTCAGGGCAGGCCCACTTCAACAAGCCTTCAGCAACATGGTACATGAGATGTACTTGTACAACTATTTATGCCTCTCAAAACACTCATACTCATGACAATTTTCAACTCATCCTACTAGGAGGAGCAGATTTTGTTAACTTTATCACCTGGCTTGGTTTAAAGATGAACAGAGCTTGATAGCTAAAGATTAATAGTACTGTGTAGTAGACTGTAAAGAGTTTAATAGAAGTACAACATAAAATGGCTACATGCATATATATATTTAGGGAGAATTGGGATAAACCAAAATGGAACAAAGTTGTTGGTTTTTTGGAATTTTACTCTAGGAGCCTGAAAGTCCTTAAGTTGTCATTTACCAACAGGAACTGTAGAGCAGAGACTGTTCTTAGCTAATTGGACCATAGAACATTTTTCTTCTAAGGCTCTTGTTTAATTCAGGTGTTCCTAGGAACACAGTTTGAAAAATGCTTACATTCCTGAGACAGATCGTGGAGGCAACCATAAACATTTTGTGTGTGTGTGTGTGTGTGTGTGTTTTTCTCTACTTGCTTGTTGGTTTTTTTTTATTAGTTTCTCCAGCCTATTAAATTTCGTAGTTTTCATATAAACACTCCACAAATGGTGTCCATATGAGGATGACATCCTCTGATTCATTTGAGGGAGTAACTGCTATCTTCCTGGGTGGGATAATGTCTTTCATCTGTAGAATGTATGACTATGGTGTGTGGTAACATTGACATGCCATCGAGCAAGATAAGTCTTCCTGCCACCAAGAGAAGTGCCTTTTCCCAAGTCAGAGTGGCTCTAATTCTTTCTGACAGTCTCACGGGTGTGCTGTGCTTGGTATGTATTTCCTAGCTCTGGAAACTGGATCCAATCCTTCAACCAGGACTTCCTTTTAAAGGCAACCTTATGAGCCAACAAAGAAATGGTGGCTATTCACTTTTCTTCAAGAACAATGTTGCTTTGCCAATATTCATTTGATGTGTTTCTTTAGTTACAGTTTGCTTGGAACTTGGCCATCTTGTGATCGGATATTCTAAGCAGAAGGGGTGAGGCAGCTCTAGAATTGTTGGCTTCCTTTCCACTTTCTTTATTTCCCAGCTAAGTGTCCTGGTACTTGCTGTCCTCACCCCCACCCTCCAACCATTTTTGTTGGGAAACTCCTTTATGGTTTAACATGGTATTTGGTACCTACTGTTATCAAATATTTACAGCCTGTCAGCCCTCAAAACCTGACACAGACCAGAACCACATTGGACTGAGCATCTATCCAGCAATTTACATTTCTTTTGTTGTGTGTTTCTGATGGTGAGAATAGCACAAACAGCAGGGGGGAATTCTATCCACCAGAGGATGTCACAGAAGGGTCTCTCGCTTCCAGATCTCTCTCTCTTTAAGAGAAAATTCAGCCCAGTCATGAAGAGGTAGTTGGAGACTGTGATTCTTATTTAAGCCATGTGAGCAATCATGAGAAAAGGACAAGGAGGTGAACAATGGGCAGAGAAGGTTGATATTTGGATCCAGCGTTGCTTAAAGTATTTTCTAATTAACATCCATTCTGCAGAATGTCAGTAGTTATCAACTGAAAGAGAGATTGTTGAATTGATTGAATTCAGAAAATCTGCAGTTCAGAACATTTTTTATTACAGGATTTATCAGAGCCCTTACTACACTAATGTACTTTGTGCATTTCCAAAACAGGGCATGTCCCAAAAGGACAATGTTCTAGATACTTCATTAATTAACTTATTTTAATCCTCACAATTCCATGAAGCAGCTAGTATTTTCACCTTCACTTTACAGATGAAAAAATTGAGGCACAAAGACATGACATTCTTGTCCAGAGTCACTCAGCAAATAGGCAGTGTAATCAGAAATTAATCCCAGACTATCTGACTCCAGAACTTTTGTTCTAATCCACATTACTATACTAATTTGATAAATACTGAGGAAGGTGTCACTGCACCTTGGGAGTTGATTCAGGAAAATGAAATGACACTGCTCAATAAAATGGTTTTATAACATGTTTAGAATAGAGAATCCCTGATGGAAACACATTTTTGCCTTTTCCTGATTGATTTTTACAGAGAGAGGAATGGGGGAGAGAGAGAGAGAGAGAGAGAAACATTGATGAGAACGAACATCAATTGACCGCCTCCTGCAGGTTCCCCGCTGGGGATCAGGCCCACAAGTTGGACATGCACCCTGATAGGGAATCCAACTGGTGACCTCTCGGTGTATGGGTCAATGCTCAGCCTCTTAACCACAACAGCTGGGCAACACATTTTTGCCTTTTCATGTGACAGTGATATTTCTGACTCTTTCTAATGACACCAGCTTCCTCCACTTGCCTTGTGCTCTTAAGCATGCAATGGATGGCATATGGGAGGGTGTTGTGAATCATGGGGTTATGTCTGGTAGCTCTTTTGTGATCTTGGAAAACTAATACTTTGGCTGTCCTGTTGCTTAAGGTGTTTTTAAACTATATTCCAAAATTTCATGTGCTTTTAAAAAATTAATAGACTTTATTTTTAAAGCAGTTATAGGTTTACATAGAAGTTGAGTGGGAAGTACTGACAATTCTCACATACTCCCTTCTCCCCACTTTCACTAACAGTTTTCCCTATTATTAATATCTTGCATTGCTCTGATACATTTGTTACAAATGATGAATCAATATTGATATATTATTAACTGAAGCCCATAGTTTACATTAGGGTTAACTTTTTACAGTTATAGTTCTATGGCTTTTTGACAAATGCATAATATCAAGTATTCACCATGACAGTATATAGAGAATAGTTGCATTGCCCTAAAAATCCCCTGTGCTCCAATTATTATCCCTCTCTTCCTATTCCCAAACCACTGGCAATTACCTTTCCAGAATGTCATATAGTTGAAGTCACAGAGTATATAGCCTTTGGCTATTAATTTCTTTTTTTTTTTCTTTTTTTTTTCCTCACCCGAGGACATTTTTCGATATTTTGTTCGAATAGAGTGAAAGGGAGAGGGAGAGAGAGAGAGAGAGAGAGAAACATCGACGTGAAAGCGACACATCGAGTGGTTGCCACCCACACGACCCAACCAGGGCTGGGGACAAACTGCAACCAAGGTACATGCCCTTAGCGGGAACCGAACCCGGGTCTCTCCGGACCACAGGCCAACGCTCTAACCGCTGAGCCAAACCGGCCAGGGCGGCTATTAATTTCTTTTACTTAGCAATATAAATTTAAGGTTCCTTTAAGTCATTTACTGTTTAGTATTTCATTTTTTTCATTACTGAATAATATTCCATTATGTGGATGTACCACAGTTGGTTGAGCCATTCACCTCTGGAAGAATATCTTGGAGCTTCCAAGTTTTGTTAATTATGAATATAGCTTCTATGAACATTCATGTGCAGGTTTTTCTATGGATGTAAATTTTCAACTCATTTAGGTACATACTTAGTAGTGTGACTGGTAGATTTCTGTCATTTAAAGAATTGGCCCATTTAATCTTAGTTATTCAACTTGTGGAAATAGAGTTGTTAATATTCTTTTGTTATCCTCTTATTGTCCACTGGATCAGTAGTGATGATCCCTTTTTCATTTCTGATATTAGTAATTTGGGTTTTTGCTCTTTTTCTCTTGGTTAGCCTAGCTAAATGTTCATTATTTTATTGATATTTGCAACCTGTCAGCTTTTGTTTTCATTGATTTTTTTCTTACTGATTTTCTTATTTCAATATCTTTGATTTCTGCTCTAATTTTTATTATTTCTTACCTTCTTCTTACTTTAGATCTAAATTTCTCTTCTTTTTTCTATTTTCCTAAGGTGGAAGCTTTGATTATTGATTTTGATCTGTCTTCTTTTCTAATATGTGCACTCAATGCTATAAATTTCCCTCCAAGTACTGCTTTTGTTGCATCCCACACATTTTGATGCAACAAGTTGTATTTTAATTTTTATTTAATTCATGACATTTTAAAATTTCTCTTGACACTTCTTCTTTGACCTATGTGTTATTTAGATGTATGTTATTTAATTTCCAAGTGCTTTAGAATTTTCTAACTCTTTCTGGTTTAATTCCACTGTGCTCTAAGAAACTACATTCTACTCTTTTAAATATGTGATGATAGGCTTTATGGCTCAGAATGTGGCCCATCTTGCTAAATGTTCTTGAGAAAACATGTGCTTGAGAAAAATATGTGTTCTGCTATTGTTATATGAAATATTCTGTTAAGTGTCATCTGGATTCAGTTGATTGATAGTGTTCTGTTCAAATCTATTTTTATATAGTACACTGTTAGATCTGTCAATTACTGTTCAAGGAGGTGATGAAATCTCCAAGTATAGTGAATTTGTCTATTTCTCCTTGTAGATCTATCAGGTTTTAGCACAGGTATTTTGATGCTCTGTTGCTAGACACATTAAGGATTGTTATGTCATCTTGGAAAATTGACCCCTTTGTCATTGTGTAATGCTCTATACCTGTGTCTGAAATTAATATAGCTACTCCAACTTGATTAATTTTAGTATAGTATACCTTTCTCCATCCCTTAACAGTTTTCTTGTAGAAAACATAGTTTGTAATTGATTTTTTAAATCCACTCTCATAGTCTATCTTTTAATTGGTGTACTTAGACCATTCACATTTAAAGTGACTATTGATATAGTTGGCTTAATAGCTACCATATTTTAATATCTTCAATTCATTGCTCTCATTCTTTTTTTTTTTTTTCTTCCACTCTTTTTCTGCCTTCTATGGCTTTAACTGAACATTTGACATGATTCCATTTTCTCTCCTCTCTTAGAATATCAAATATAATTTCCTTTAAAATTTTTAGTGGTTTTACCAAAGTCTTCAATATAAATATACAACTAGTCCGAGTCCACTTTCAGGTGACACTTTACTACTTTATGGCCAGTGCAGGTCCTTTATAATAGTTTTCTCATTTCTTCCCTCCCATCTCTTTTAACATTGTTGTCATTTATTTTATTTTTTCATAATTAAACTGAATACAGTGTTGCTGTTATTATTTTGAACAAACTCTGTCTGTTAGGTAAACTAAAACTAAACATTTTTATTTTAATCTCATTTATTTTTTTCTCTAGCACTTATTCTTTCTTTATAAAGATCTGAGTTTCTCCCCTAAATCATTTTCCTCTTTTCTAAAGAACTTCTTTTAACTTTTATTTCAAAGTAGAGCTACTAGAAATAAGTTCCCTCAATTTTTGTTTGCGTGAGAGTCTTTAGTTATCCTTCACATTTGAAGGGTTACTTTGCAGAATACAGAATTAGATGTTGGTGGGTTTTGTTTTGTTTTTTTCCTTTCAACAGTTCAAATGTTTTACTTCCCTCTTTTCTTGCTTGCATGGTTTGTGTAATCTTAAATATTTTTTCTTTATATGTAAGGAACCCCTAACCCCTAGCTTTTTTCAAGATTTTACCTTCTTCTTTGATATTCTGTATTTGAATATGATATGCCTAGATGTAGGTTTTGTAGTATTTATCATATTTGGTATTCCACAAGCTTTCTGGATCTGAGTTTTATTGTCTGTCATTAATTTTGGAAATTTCTCAACTATTACTACTTCAAGTATTTAATCTCTTCCTTTGTCAACCACGTCTCCTCTGGTATTCTCATTACACACATTTTATATCTTTTGTAATTATCCTACAGTACTTGGATATTCTATTCCATTTTACTTTTATTTATTTATTTTTCTCTTTACTTTCAGTTTGGGAGTTTTCTGTTGCTATATCTTTAATTTCACTGATTCTCCAGCTGTGTTCAGTCCACATATGAGCCCTCAAAGGAATTCTTAATTTACGGTGTTTGTAAATTCTCACATTTCCTTTTGATTTTTTTTCTTAGAGTTTCATCTTTCCACTTACATTACACATCTTCTCTGTAGTTCACCAATTCATGTGAGCCTTAACATATTCACCAAAGTTATTTTAAATTTCTGGTCTGATCATTCTAAATCCCTGCAATAGCTCAGTCTGGTTTCAGTGCTTGCTTTGTTTCCTAAAATGATTGTTTTTACTTTTTAGCGATGCCTTGTAATTTTTGTTGAAAGTCAAATGTAATATATTGGATTTTAAAAGCTGAGGTAAATAAGCCTGAAGCGTGGGTTTTTATGTTTATCTGACTAGGAGTTAGGCTGCATTTATTGTTTGCTGTAGCTATAGGTATCAGAAGCAAAAATATCCTCTAGTATCTTCGTTTTTGCCTCTCCTATTGTCTTTGGGTTTCACTAGAGACTTCTTAGTAGCACCTGAGCCTTGAGGTTCTTTTGCCTGTAAAGCATCGCTGCTATGTAGAAACTGGTGGACGTGGTGGCACACATGGGGGAGTGAAGGCATTCTATAGTTTTGCAATCTGTTCTCATAATTTTAGTGAGCCTGTGACTGGGTGTAACCTTCACAAAACTTCGCAGCTCTTTTCCCCTTTAGGTGAGACAAGAAATCTAGAACGAGCCGCACACAGGCACTGCCGTCTCCCAGGCTGAGGTCTAGCAGGCCGGGGGTCGGGTACTTCTCTTCCTCAGTGACAGCAGTATCTGTAACACCCAAGTCATTAGACTCTGGTAAAAATGGTTCTTTCTTTTCTTTCCTAACTTATTTATTTATTTATTTGAGATATACCTGACATATAACAATATATTACTCTCAGGTGTACAACATAATCACTTTATATTTGTATATATTGCAAAACTATCACCACAGTAAGTCTAGTTAACACCTGTCACCATACATAGTGGCTTCTATGTATCATCATTCATAGAGGTACATAAAATAGTTGATTTTGTGTGAAGTCCTTTTTTTAAAAAATATGTTTTTATTGATTCTTTAGAGAGAGAGGAAGGGAGCTAGAGAGATATAGAAACATCGATGTGAAAAGAAACATCAATCGGCTGCCTCCTGCACGCCCCCTACTGGGGACAGAGCCTGCAGCCCAGGCATGCGCTATGACTGGGAATCAAACAGGGACCTCTCAGTCCATGGGACTTCGTTCAATTTACTGATTTACACTGGCTAGGCAAGTGAAGTCCCTTTTTAAGGAGAACAGAATATTCTAGTTATATTTTGAAAAGGTTACTTCCTCACTCACCTTAGCCCCCACCAGAAACATAAGGAGATTTTTATCGGACGTATACCTTGAGGACCTAGTCGGATACCTAGAGGTAAAGCTTTAAAAAGTGCACGGTCCCTTCTGAAATCCTGTCTCTCAAACTGGTACACACCAAGCTTCTGGCACTTTTCAGTTCCCTTGAAGGGTTTCTCCCAGAACTGGCTCCCGTGCCCACCTCTGCTCTCAGTAACTGTGGTTCTCTATATTCACCTCTCACCAGCTGTCAAGAAAATGGCTTACCCCATGACCTCACTGCTCTGATAACCCAAGAAGAATTGTGAATGTCCACTTTAGTTGGTTGTTGTTGTTGTTGTTGTTGTTGTTGTTGTTGTTAGGATGGAAGTGACAGCTTCAAGGTTCTTTGCATGTTGAATCAGAAACTGGAAGTTAATTTCATGTTCTTTTCAGGAGAAAGAAAATACTACTTACTGATGCTTCCCACACCCTTTTTGCTGTCTACATGGATTCATTTTTCTGCTGCTGTACCTCCTCGTCTACTGGAAAGTTCCTTCCCACCTATAAATAACTGTGATCACTCGAGGGCCACCTCAGTTGCTCCTCCACCAAAGCAGTGGATTCTCTGCGCCAAACTTCTGTAGTAGCTGTGACCCACACCACACTTTTATTTTGTTTTGACCTTTTTCTGATCATTCTGTGACCTGGAATTTTTGAAGAGAGACCATGTAAAAGCCACCGAGGGAACTAAAACACCCTAGGAGTTGATGTCATTCCTTTTTCCCTGAGGATCTCCTGAGACCTGTCAGGACGAAGTCAGAGGCAAGAGGATCTCTGAGCGCTGACAATGAAGGCATGTCCTCCCTGCCTGTACGTCCAGCAACCTGTGGGGTGACTTGGAAAGAGTCAGAAAAAGGCATTCTTCTCTTAAGAATTTTACTTGCATCTCTCATATATTGGCATAGTAATTTTTTTGAGATTAAGTTACCATCTGCAAGGAAATGTAATATATACACACCTATGATGCTTAAACTGTGAATGGAGCCCTCTTAGACATGCATATTCGGCATTACATCCAAACTGGGAGGACTTGCCTCCGATCGATTAAAACCTTTAAAGTGATTCGCAACTAGAACCGTACAATAGAAGACCTCTGAATCTCATTAAATTTAAAGGACCACAATATTTAATTTCTTCAAATTTTTACTTTTAATGCCCAGTTATATCTTCGTTCTGTTTATTCAATTCTTAACTATTTTTCAAAACCCAGCCTAACTCCTACTTTCTCGAAGACAGTTTCAGTGACTTCTACGGTTTTCAGTGATCTTGCGTATCTCTTAAATTCTACACCACTCATCTACCTCCACAAAGTTCATTATACATCACCTTGTCTTGTCCGTTGTTATCTCAGAAAAGTTAACCTTTTCATCTAAGGAGGTGGGATGCCCTGAGCGCAAAGATAATGTCTTTAATTTTTTTCTAGCCCCCATTGCCTTCATTTGGAGACACTGAGTGGTCTTTTTGTAAACACATTCTGTTTGGATGATAGTATCATTAGCAGACAAATGGGCTGTAGGTTCTGCTAAACTCTTATTGCTTCAGCCTTTGATGGTCAACTCCCTGGATCTCAGCTATGATTAATCATCTTCATTTTTTACTAACTGTAGATGTGGATAAAGACATAAGCCAATTCCGAACAAAGAACACAACCCTAGATTGAGCGTGTGAATGAAATTTCCACAAAAACGTAGAAGTAAACAAAAGGTGGTTCGTGTACAGTCGTCCCTCGCCGCTGCCTTTGAGAAACCGCGACAGAGTGAGGCCGCGAACGTCAGGCGCGGAGCGGGAGGGACGACTGTGCACGTGAAGAACCCTGCCTGGCAAGTCGTTTACCGGCAGAGTGCGGACCGATCAACCGCGATCAACGAGGGCGGCTGTACACGTTCAGTGAGTTTGGCTGGTTTTCTTACTAAAGCTGCCTTTCATCGCATCTGCTTCCTAGACGCGCAGAAAGCAGTGCCCGAGAATCCTGTGCGTTCTCAGTCCAGCGCTCGATCAGACTCGCTGAGCACTACTGTGCCGGCCCGGAGGCTCTGTGCCGAGGTAAAAATGAACCCCATGTGGCATCTGCCCCAGGGAGGCGCCAAGTCTGGTTGGTGCCCAAAGACAAACCCACACAGCTCGGCGACACGGGACAGGGAACGCGACCAAAGAGCTGTGCAAGAGCTCAGGGGGGACGCGGAGGCTCCGAGGAGTCGGGGGGTGGGCTGTGACCTGGCTTATGAACCCAGAAGAATATTGGGAAATAAGAAAAAGAGGATTTTTTATTAGGCATAGAAAAGATGCCCAAAGCAATGACACCGAGCAGGGGAGTGGGAGGTGTGATCCTGATGGAGGCGCGTTTATTGGAGTACCGGGAAATAAGAGGAGTTTGGGAAGGGGTCAAATGTATAGTAGTGTTATTATAGAAACCAGATATTAGTCAGAATCTTATTTATCTGAAGTTTCTGGAATCCCATCTCAAACTTGCTTAAGCAAAAATTTTGTGTGGGGGTGCAGAAAGGAAGAGAAAGAAGGACGAAAGAAAGGGAGGGAGAGAGGGAAAGAGAAGAAAATAACTCAGCAGTGTACATATCTCCAGGCATGCCTAGATCCAGGTGTCCAAAGGCAACGTCATCAGGCACGTCCTCCTCTAGTTTCAACTGTATTCTCCTCGATATTGAACTCCTGTCTTCCTGGTGTCAAAAGGTCACCAGCCACCCACATTTCCACCCTATTAACTCAGCAATCCCAATGAAAAGGGAGCTTCACTTTTAAACTTCTTTTTTTAAAATATGTTTTTATTGATTTCAGGGAGAGGGAGAGAGATAGAAACATTGATGAGAGAGAAACATTGATTGCCGCCTCCTGCATGCCCCCTACTGGGGTTTGAGTCCCGGGCATGTGCTCTGGCAGGGAATCCAACTGACGATCTCCTGGTGCCTGGGGTGATGCCCAGTCCACTGAGCCGCACAGGCCGGGTGGAGCTTCACTTCGGTGACCCCAGCACAGGATCGCACGTGTGCCACTGGGCAGTCCTGTGCTCCGTGTCGATCTCTGCCTTACTGAGACCAGAGGGTCTGTTCACGGTGTGCATTCCTAGAGTCCAAGAATGGAGTCACCTGTTCCCAAACCACTCGAATTGTGTGTAGGGGAGGAGAAGAGATGGTTCTCCAAAGAAAACTGGGAAGTTATTACCTAAAAGGAAGTCGGGGCAGGGCAGAAAACAGTAAGATAATCCAACTGTAGAGGCCTCAGAAAACCAGGCAGAGGGCATCTTATGAAGCAGACATTGGGAAACAGTAGCTAGAAGTCAGTGGAAGCCACTTAAAGGTAACTCGAAGGTGCAGAGTGGCCAGGAGCAGGCAGGAGGGTTTTAAGCACAGAGTCAGGTAGCACTCACAGCAATGCAGTCTAACCAATGTACTGACGGCATGGTGACATGCAGGGACCTTGTTTGTTTGTTTTTTCATCCTCACCTGAGGACATTTTTCCATTTTTTGTACAGATAGAGTGGGAGGGAGAGAGAGGAAGAGAGAGAGAGAAAAACATCGATGTGAAAGGGACACATCGAGTGGCTGCCACTGCACGACCAACCAGGGCCGGGGACAAACTGCAACCGAGGTACATGCCCTTAGCAGGAACCGAACCCGGGTCTCTCAGGACCGCAGGCCAACGCTCTAACGGCTGAGCCAAACCAGCCAGGGCAGGGACCTTGTTTTTATTGTGGTCTTTTATCTGTGCTATCCATTGCCGTAGTCACTAGCCATATGTGGACATTCCTATTTAAATTAATTAAAACTAAATAAAATTTAAAATTCAGTTTCCTGTACCAGGCACAACTCAACTGCTCAATAAGCATATGTGGTTAATAGCTATCATATTATGTAGAACAGATTAGAACAATTTCAGCACTGCAGAAAGTTCCATTAGGCAGCATTGGATTGTACTATTGCTTCCATCATTTCAGTTCATTTTCCCAAGAAACAAATGTGCTCAGACATACCACTTTTCTTTTGTTGGCCAATTTAAAATAATGAGATAAAAGAATAGAATTATTCTGCTAATGATAGATTCAATATGGAATCTCCAATGAGAGGCTTTAATCTCAAACCTGAAGTTCTGTTAAAAATGTTGATTATCTATACATTGTTCCACCTACCACCTGTGTGCTCTCTTTCTCTCCTCCTCTAAGCCTGTCCTGGCTGGAAAAGCTGTGATTATTGAAAGCTGTCACATTGATTAACAGATATCAATGAAGTATCTGTCGAAAAGAGAGAACATGACGCTGGTTAATTCTGGTTTGGGGGCTCCAGGGTCCTCAGTTGGTGTTATGCAGACTTCCCAGCTGGCTTTTAAGATAGGATTCTCCAGCTCCTTGGTCAGCCACCCACTGGGTACCCTGGGTAGTCCTGACAGTATCAGGGGAAGCCTCAAGTTTCAAAACTGAATCTTCCTGTAATTGATGAAAAATTATCTACAACTGCTACATCCCCAAATGGTAGTTTGCTACATAAAAGAGGTCCTTTGGGTTTTATAAATATAGTGGAAATAAATTTGGAGTGTGTTTAAGCATTAGTCATCAGAGGAAAGAGTGGAATAGGATAGCAACCATCATTTGCTGAGCCACGGTATGGCGACTGTGCCCAGAGACATGACAACAAAGAACTTTCACTTGAATATCATAAGAACCCCATGTGAGGTGGGGATCATTCCCACTATTGCTGATGAGGAAACTGAGGCTCAATGAGGTCAAATACTTTGTAAACACTTCAAAAGCTGCCACTACAGTGCCAGAGGTGAGACCTAAACCCATTGTGGTCTGACACCCATTTTGAGTTTTTCATTACCTTGCACTCCTGCAATATTTGCTGAACACATAAGAAAGCTTGGCCTTGGGTTGTGACCACCTACTCTGCTTCATCAGAAGTCCACACAGATTCCAGCTGGGGAGTCCTAAGATTTGAGCAGTGTTCAGGTTCGAGTCCTTCTACCTTTGTCAGATTTTATATATATATGGATTTTGGTCCATTTTATTTATTTATTTATTTATTTATTTATTTATTTATTTATTTGATACATGCCCCTAGCCACTGGGGCCAGCGGGAACCGAACCTGGGACTCTCTGGTCGGCAGGCCAATCCTCCAGCGGCTGAGCCAAACCAGCCAGGGCTTGGTCCATTCTGGTATGCATGTATTCATTGAATCATTCCGCTTTCAAAAAACAGTTACTGAGAATCTCTTATAGATCAGATGTTGGGGATAATAGAGATGAACAAATAAAGCATGAGCTCTACTCAAATAGCTCATCATATCCTCTATGAGATAGATACATCAGTAAACTTTTAGAAAGCAGGGTAGCAGATACAATGACAATGAGAGAAGAACACATAGGGTGCTGTGCAACAGTGTTCCGAAGGTTTGTTTGGTGGTGGGAGGAGCAGCCGGAAGTAGGCAATGAGGGGTGCATTGTAGAGAAATTAAAAATGATAATTGAATCAACTAAAAGTTAGACTTCTTTTTGTTATCATCATGGAATAATAATACATTCTAAACAATATTGATGACAAAACTCTCCTGCCCCTGAAAATCATTTTTGCCTAAATTTTGAATAACTGGTGAAGTTACTGTTAAGCTTGAATAATATATACAATAGAAAATTATCACATTGTTTTTTGTCCTCTGTGCTTTAAGAATCATTTCATTCTATGTAGAAGTTAATTCAGAGCACTCCCAGTTATTTAGTCAGCCCCCACACATGTAGACCTAATTGCACACATTTGTTTCCAGAGTAAATTCATAAAATAGTAGACAAGCTCATTTCAGAATCAGCACGAGTCTTCAATGTCTACAGTACTGCATATTCCTGAATTAACCAGTAGATTCCAAATAATCAACGATAGCGCAATGATTAGAGAGGTACCAGAACTAGAGTTACTTCATGCTAAGTGACCACACATTGGTGTTTAAAATTAAAAATAAGGAAACAGTACAAACTACAAATTATAATAGTTTTCTTACAGGTAAAGAAAGATTTTAAATCTTAAATGAAATATTTTACAGATTGTGCAAATATCTCTTTTTTGTCTTATTTAATTAATTTATTTTTGTTACAGATGTTTCTTTTTTTTCCCCTATTGACACACTCCTCCCATCCCCTCCCCCTTCCAGCATTGTTGTCTATGTCCGTTGGTTATGCTTATATGCATAAGTTCCTTTGTTTATTTCTTCCCTCCCCTCCCTCTACTGTGAAGTTTGTCAGTCTGAACCCTACTTCTATGTCTCTGGGTATATTTGGTTCATCACCTTATTTTGTTCATTATATTCCACAAATAAATGAGATAATGTGGTATTTGTCTTTCTCTGATTGGCTAATTTCACTTAGCATAATCCTCTCCAGGTCCTTCTATGTCCTCACAAAGGATAAGAGATCTTTCTTTCTTACAGCTGCACAGCTTCTTTTTTAGGGCCTTCCGGTGAAAACCGGAAGACATACTAGACAAATTCAAAATGAGCTGTAAGCACTTGCACAGCTTTTTTTTTCTTACGTGTTTTATTTTTTTAATTAATTTATTTTTGTTACAGATGTTTCTCCTTTTTCCCCCACTGAAGACAAAGAATCCAATTAAAAAATGGGCAGAAAAACTAAATAGACACCTCTCCAAACAGGACATACAAATGGCTAAGAGACATATGAAGAAATGCTCAACATCACTAATCATCAGAGAGATGCAAATTAAAACAATGAGGTATCACCTCACACCTGTCAGAATGGCCGCCATCAACAATTCATCAAACAACAAGTGTTGCCAAGGGTGTGGAGAAAGGGGGACTCTAGTACACTGCTGGTGGAAATGCAGGCTGGTGCAGCCACTATGGAAAACAATATGTTGTTACCTCAAACAATTAAAAATTGAACTGCCATTTGACCCAGTGATTCCACTTCTAGGAATATACCCTAAGAAGCCTGAAGCACCAATCAGAAAGAATATATGTACCCCATGTTCATAGCAGCACTATTTAAAATAGCTAAGATCTGGAAACAGCCCAAATGTCCATCACTAGACGAATGGATAACAAAGCTGTGGTACATGTACACAATGGAGTACTATGCAGCGGTAAGAAAGAAAGATCTCTTATCCTTTGAGACTACATGGAGGGACCTGGAAAGTATTATCCTAAGCAAAACAAGCCAAACAGAGAACAACAAATATCATATGATCTCACTTATTTGTGGAATATAATGAACATAACAGTCTGAGGAATGGGGTAGTCCCAGAGATGTGAAAGTGGGGTACAGACTGACAATCTCCAGAAGAGGGAGTGGTGGGGGAGAGATAAACTACAGAACTTATATGCATGTACGCATGAACAATGGACATGGACAACAAAGCTGGGGACAGGGTGGGGAGGGAGGGGGAGGGAGGAATCAGTTGCACAGCTTTTTTATCCACTCATCTACTGATAAACACTTGGGCTGTTTCCACATCTTAGCTATTGTAAATAATGCTGCTATGAACGTGTATTCTTTCTGATTGTGTTTCCGGCTTCTTAGGGTATATTCTTAGAAGTGGGATCACTGGGTCAAATGGCAGTTCAATTTGTAATTTTTTGAGGAAACACTACATTGTTTTCCATAGTGGCTGCACCAGTCTGCATTCCCACCAGCAGTGTACTAGAGTCTCCTTTTCTCCACACACTCGCCAGCACTTGTTGTTTGATGATTTGTTGATGGCGGCCATTCTGGCAGGTGTTAGGTGATACCTCACAGTCATTTTAATTTGCATCTTTCTGATGATTAGTGATGTTGAGCATTTTTTCATATGTCTCTTGGCCATTATTATGTCCTGTTTGGAGAGGTGTCTATTCAGCTCCTCTGCCCATTTTTTAATTGGGTTCTTTGTCTTCCTTTTATTGAGTTGTATAAGTACTCTATATATTTTGGAAATTAACCCCTTATCTGATGTATTGTTTGCAATTATGCTCTCCCATGTAGTGAACTCCCTTTCGATTTTGATGCTTGTTTCTTTTGCTGTGCAGAAGTTTTTTAGCTTGATGTAGTCCAATGTACTAACTTTTCCTTTGTTTCTCTTGCACAGTGTTGGTATCAGTGAAAATTCTGCTGCATGTTTTGTCTGAAATTTTGTTGCCTACATTTTCTTTTAGGATTTTTGTGGACTCACAAGCTACATTTAAGTGTTTTATCCATTTTGAGTTTATTCTTGTTTATGGTGTAAGTTGGTGGTCTAGTTCCTTCCTTCCTTCCTTTCTTTCTTTCTCTCTCTCTCTCTCTCTCTCTCTCTTTCTTTCTTTCTTTCTTTTTTTCTTTCTTTCTTTCCATGTAGCTGTCCAATTATCCCAACACCATTTATTAAAGAGGATGTCTTTACTTCATTGTACGCTCTTGCTACCTTTGTCAAATATTAAGAGCATACTCTCTTGGGTCAGTTTCCGGGTTCTCTGTTCTGTTTCCTTAATCTATATGCCTGTTTTTGTGGTACCAGGCTGTTTTGATTACAGTGGCTTTGTAATATAACCTGATATTTGGTATTGTGATTCCCTCCTAGTTTGTTTTTATTTTTCAAGATTTCTGTGGCTATTAGTGGTCACTTTTGGTTCCATATAAGCTTTTTGAATGTTTGTTCTAGTTCTGTGAAATATGCCATTGGTGTTTTAATGGGGATTGCATTGAATCTATAGATTGCTTTGTGTAGTATGCACATTTTAATTATGTTAGTTCTTCCAATCCATGATCAAGGTATATTCTTCCACTTTTTAATATTTTTCTCTATTTCTTTTTTCAACATCCTATAGTTTTCTGCGAATAGGTCCTTTACTTCTTTGGTTACATTTATTCCTAGGTATCTTAATTTTTTTATTTCAATGGTAAATGGGATTTTTAAAAAATTTTATCTCTATGTGTTTATTATTGGTGTATAAAAATGCCAGTGACTTCTGATTGTTGATTTTGTATCCTGCCACTTTGTCAAATTCATTTATTATATCTAGTAGTTTTTTGATGGAGTCTTTAGGGTTTTCTATGTGCAATACCATGTCATCTGTGAATAATGACAGTTTCACTTCTTCCTTCCAATTTGGATCTCTTTTATTTTTTCTTCTTTAATTGCGGTGGCTAAGACTTCCAGTACTATGTTAAATAAGAGTGGTGAAAGTGGACATCCCGCCCTGGCCGGTTTGGCTCAGCAGTTGGAGCGTCAGCCTGCGGTACAGAGAAAGTGGATATCCCTGTCTTGTTCCTGTTCTTAGGGGAAATGCTTTTAGTTTTTTCCCATTGAGTATGATTTTGCTGTAGGTTTGTCATAAATGGCCTTTATTATGTTGAGCTATGATCCTTCTATTCCCACTTTGCTGAGAGTTTTTATTGAAAATGGATACTGTATTTTGTCAAAGGCTTTTTCAGCATCTATTGATAGGATCACATGATTTTTATCTTTCATTTTGTTTATGTGGTGTATCACACTTATTGATTTACAAATATTGTATCAGCCTTGCATCCCTGTGATAAATCCCACTTGATCATGGTGTATAATTTGTTTAATATATTGTTGGATTTGGTTTGCAAAGATTTTGTTGAGGATTTTGGCATCTATGTTCATCAGGGACATTGGCCTATAATTTTCTTTTTTTGTAGTATCTTTATCTAGTTTTGTGCAGGATTATGCTGGCCTCATAAAGAGAGCTTAGAAGTCTTCCTTCCTCTTGAATTTTTTGCAATAGTTTGAGAAGAATAAGTGATAGTTCTTCTTTGAATGTTTGATAAAACTCCTCTATGTAGCCATCTGGACCAGGGCTTTTGTTTGCTGGGAGTTTATTGATTCCTTCTTCTATTTCCTTAGTTGTTATTGGTCTGTTTAGGTTTTCTGACTCTTTCCAGTTGAGTTTTAGAATAGAATATGATGCTAAGAATTTGTCCATTCTGCCTAAGTTGTCAAATTTGTTGGCATATAATCATTCATAAGATAAAGAATTCAAAGCAATAACTTTAAGGGTGCTCAAACAATTTCGTGAAAACTACAAGCAACTTCATGAGAATTATAAAGAACTCAGTGGGAACTACATCAGCCTAAACAAGAGGGAATAACTATGGATAAACATCAAGTAGAAATAAAGAAAGACATAGCTGATATGAAAAATACCTTAGAAGGTCTCAATAGTAGATTAGAAGAAGCTGAAGACTGAATCAGTGAGTTAAAGAAAAGATAGAAAAAAACCCACCCAAATAGAGCAACAAATGAGAAAAAAAATTAAAAAGCAGATGGGAGTTTAAGGGAGCTTTCGGACAACACAAAACATAACAACATTCACATCATAGGAGTACCATAAAGGAGAAGAATCAGAGAAGGGAATAGAGAAACTGTTTGAAGAAATAATGACAGAAAATTTTCCTAATTTGGTGAAGGAAAAAGTCACACAAGTCCAGGAAACATTGAGAGTCCTAAGCAAGATGAACCCAAAAAGACCCACAGCTAGACACATCATAATTAAAATGTCAAACATTAAAGACAAAGAATCTTAAAAGAAGTAAGAGAGAGAAAGAAAGTTACCTACAAGGGAGCTCCCATTAGACTGTTAGCTGATTTCTCAATAAAAACACTGCAGGCCAGAAGGGAGTGGCATGAAATATACAAAAAATGAAAGGCAAGGGTCTGAATCAAAGACTACTCTATCCAGCAAGGTTATCATTCAAAATTGAAGGTGAAATAAAGAGCTTCAAAGACAAAAATAAGCTAGAGGAATTTACCACCACCTGAAAGAAATGCTAAAGGGACTGCTATAAGAAGAAGAAAGAGAGAGCTAGAGAGAAACATAGGCATCAAATAAAGATGGCAACTTATAAGTATCTATTAATAATAACCTTAAATGTAAA
The DNA here is from genome assembly GCF_014108415.1 of Molossus molossus. NCBI lineage: Eukaryota > Metazoa > Chordata > Mammalia > Chiroptera > Molossidae > Molossus > Molossus molossus. Next base: position 57,570,310 of record NW_023425352.1, read on the forward strand.
TGGCTTAAATGCTCCAATCAAAAGACACCAGGTAGCTGATTGGATAAGAAAACATGACCCATATATATGCTGTCTACAAGAGACCTACTTCACAACAAAAGACTCACACAGAATGGAAGTGAAGAGATGGAAAAAAATTTTTCAGGCAAATGGAAATGAAAAAAAAAAAATCTGGTGCAGCAATTTTTATATCTGATAAGATACACTTCAAAATGAGGACTGTAATAAGAGACAAAAAAGGTCACTACATAACATTAAAGGGATCAATTTAACAAGAGGATATAACCCCGGTAAACATATATGCACCAAATATAGGAGCACCAAAATATATTTAAAAACTTCTGGACTTCAAGGGAGAGATCAATAGCAATGCAATCATAGTGGGTGACTTTAATACCCTACTGACACCACTGGATAGATCTTCTAGACAAAAAACTTGCAAGGAAATAGAGTCCATAAATGATGAACTACATCAGTTGGACTTAACTGATATTTACAGAACATTTCACCCCAAAGCTCCAGAATATATATTCTTCTCAAGTATACACAGGACATTCTCAAAGATAGACCACATGTTAGGACACAAACTAAGTCTCTTCAAATTCAAGAAGATTGAAATAATTATCAAGCATCTTCTCAGATCACAATGGCATGAAACTAGAAATCAATTACAATAAAACACTCAAAAACATTCAAACACATGGAAGCTAAATAGCACGTTATTAACAATGAATTGGTTACTCATTAGATTAAGAATAAAATAAAAAACTTCCTGGAAACTAATAAAAATGAACACACAACAATACAAAATCTATTGGACACAGCAAAAGCAGTCCTGAGAGAGAAGCTCATAGTAATACAGGCCTACTTCAAGAAAAGAAAAAAATTTCTAATCAACCATCTAACCCAACAACTTAAAGATTTAGAAAGAGAACAAAAAGAAACACCAAGAGTTAGTAGAAGTAAGGAAATAATCAAAGTTGGAGCAGAAATAAATGACACAGAGACTAAAAAAACAATATAAAAGATCAATGAAACCAAGAGCTATTTCTTTGAAAAACTAAACAAGATTGGTCAACTTTTAGCCAAACTCACCAAGAAACAAAGAGAGAGAACCCAAATTAATAAAATCAGAAATGAAAGAGGTGAAGTAACAACAGACACCACAGAATGCAAATATCTTTTAAGTTGACATTTAAAACTGTCAATTTTTTAAACTAGTAAACAAATAAGAAAATAATGGTTATTATTAATTGTTATGTGACTTCAACCAAAAATAACTTCATCTGTTAGAAGAGGGAGGTGTTATAAACAATCTGCTGTGGTGTCCGACATACTAAGTCCAGCCCTGGTGCTGTGGCTCAGAGGAGGCCCCTGACACCCACAGACTTGGGGGAGCCTGATGCTCCTTAGAGCTCAGGATGGTGGGAGTGGAGGATATTTGCATTCTGTGGTGTCTGTTGTTACTTCATCTCTTTCATTTCTGATTTTATTAATTTGGGTCCTCTCTCTTTGTTTTTTGGAGGATGAATGTTAGTGATGACAAGAGCTGAATCTGATAAGGTGGGCAGGGACAGGTGAGGGAGTCCAGAGGCTTAGAAGGTTTTCAAAGGGGAAGAGAAATGGTAAGATTTGTGCATTAGAAAGTCCACTGACATTCTTGTTCACAGGCAGCAGGCTAGTTTTTTTAACTTTAACATTTTTAACAATTTGTCATTTAAAAATAATTTCAGGCTTACAAAACAAAGTGCAAAAGGACTTTTCAAATATCCTTCACACAAAATTCTCAGCAATCAAATCTTAGTACAATTGATATGCTATTATCTAATCAATAAACCTTATTAGAATCAATTATCCAATTAATGCCTTTTTTTTTGGTCTAGCATTCAACTAGGGTGTCATGATGCATTTAGTCATTGTGCCTTTAATTAGTATCTCCTCCAGTCTGGGACAGTTCCTCAGTCTGCCTTCGTTTTTCATGACCTCAGTACTTTTGAAACAGCATTGGCCATTTATTTTATAAACTGACCCTCAATTTGAGTTTGTGTAATGTCTCCACCTGATTAAATTCTAATTTAAATTTCTGGCAAAATATTGAAAAATTGACATTGTGTCATTCTCTGAGTACGAATTAGGAGGCTCTTTTTGATTTGTGCCATTACTGATGATTGACATCACTTCGTTACGGGGCTATATGTGAGGCATCTTCACTCTGGTTATTATTTTTTCCTATTTGTAATTAAGAAGTATATTATATAGAGGTATTTTAAGACCGTATAAATATCTTGTTTCTCCTCATACTGCCACCCACTAATTTTAACATCTACTGATAATTCTTGTATGAAACTCCTATTGCTGTGACATTCCTCACACAGTGGTTTTTATTTCCACACTTCCTTCTACATACATAGTTAGAAATATACTATAAGGAACAGCTGTCTCATTCAATCATTTATATCATTTTATAAGTATACATCTATATAAGTTTATACCTATATAAAGCCGTGGATTCTTAATTTAATCTATGGGTTATTACTGATTTATTTTATTTCTCAAAATATTCCGCATTCAGCCATTGGGAGCCTTTTCACGTTGGTGTCTATCTTACATGTCGCAATTCTTTTTTTTCCCCTTGTTCAAAGCAGTTGCATGTATATGTTTTTAAAAACAGAATTAGTAAATTAAGTATTTTTTCCTGTGCTTGATTATTTGCTATTGTCTCACAGCTCTAGGATGCTGCTTGCTAGTCCCACTTATTTTTCTCCTGTGTTTTTGTAACCTACCTGCACCTTCACTGATTCTTCCCCAGCTGTGTGAAGTGTCCTGACGAGCCCATGAAGAGCACTTCTCATACCTATTACTATGGGTTTTTATTTCCAGGATTTCCATATGGATCTTATAGTTTCTTTTGTTCTTTCTCCAAAAAATGTCTACCTTTTTACTGTTTATGAATGCTGCCCACCATTTTTATGGGAGTCTTTAATATATTAACCATAGTTATGTTTAAGTTCCCATCTGTTTCCAACATCTGGTTCACCTTTGAGTCTGATTCTGCTGATTATTTTGTCTCTTGTTGGTGGATGTATTTTCTTGCCTTTTAGCCCCTTGTCACTTTTAATCAAGTGGCAGACATTGTGTGTAGACCAATAGCATCTGAGGTAAATAATATTTATGCCTGGAAATAGGCACACTTCTCTGTTGGGCCATTAGTGTGATAGTTTAGTTAATCTAGTGAGGACCAGAGCTGGGTTTAGGTTTCACTGGTTCTAATGTTACCTATAATGTACACTAGCATTACCTTGTGTTTAGTTTGGGGCTCTGGCCTGGGTTAGTGCCTCTCAATGCTTCTGCTCCACCCTCAACTGCCAGGGTGGTTTCTCTCCATGCTCTTCCCCATTCTCTACTTCAGTAACTTCTGGTTTTATATTTGTTATTGTCTTTCTTGTGCTTTCTTTTACTTTATTTTCTTATACCTTTTATATATTTTTAAGCTGAATTTTTAATTCCCTCACTTTATTTGTTTCACTGTTATTTATGGGTATTTTTGGCTATGCAGTTTCTTCCAAGCATTACTTTAAATGTATCCATAGATTCTGATGAAGTGTTTTCATTTATCATTAATTTTTATGATTCTATATTTTCCATATGTGTTGTCCCTTTACATGAAGTTATTTTTTAATTCCAGCTAGAAGGACTTTAAGGTTCTAAACTTTTCTTAATGATATCTAAGTGTTCATTTTTTCATAATGATCAAATATAGTATTATTTATAATATTTCTATTTTATGAGACTTACTGCTGATTTCTTTGTGACTTAATATAGGGTAAATTTTGTGATGACCCACACGTGCTTTAGAAGAAAATTTTTTGTTTTCAGTTGTGTGTGTATGTCTATTCCTAAAGTCTCAGGATGTTTTCTTTATCCTTGAAGTCTAATAGTTTTATATGATGTGTCAGAGTGTTGATCATCTCAGTGTTAATTTTTCAAGAATTCGATGGGCCCTTTCAATGTGTAGCTTCAAGTTCTCTTTTATTTCTGGAAAGTAGTACTGAATTTAAATTTTAAATATTAGATATGTTCAATTATTTTATTTTTCTTGTTCTGGGCCTCCAGTTATATTATGTTATCTCTTCTTTGCCAGTCTTTTATTAGTAACATTTTCTCTGTCTTTTGTTCTTGTTTATTTACTTCATTTCCTTTATCTTGGCTATTTACTATCTTTATTCAATACAATTTATTAACTTTTCATTTGAATCTATTTTCCCCTGAAATAATTTTGTTTTTTTTTTTTTATATTTCCTTGATTCAATAAACTATCATTTTTTTCCTACTGTTCTCCTTTTTTTTTTTTTTTTTGGAATTGCTGATTTAAGGTAATTTTTTTATATTTTCAATTGCTTGCTTATATATATTTAATTAATTTTGCAGTGTTGTTTTGCAAGTTATCTTTACTTTATAGTTACTTTTATTTTTAGGAGAGAATTTTCATCACCTGAAATGTATTGATTCTTTTTTCTAATTTTTTATTACTTTAAATAGACTTTTTAATTGTTTTTTTGTTTTTTGTGGGGTTTTTTGTTTGTTTTTTAAATTTTTTTGTTGTTGTTACAGATATTTCTCCTTTTTTACTCCATTGACACCCTCCTACCCATCCCCCCTCCCGCCCCGTCCCCGGCTTTGTCGTCCATGTCCATTGGTTATGTATACATGCATATAAGTTCTGTGGTTTATCTCTTTTCACCCCCCCACCCCCTCATCTGAGGGATCTCAGTATGTGCCCTACTTCCATGTTTCTGGGTCTACCATATTCCTCAGACTGTTATGTTCATTATATTTCGTATATATGTGAGATCATGTAGTATTTGACTTTTTCTGCTTGGCTTATTTCACTTAGGATAATACTTTCCAGGTCCTTCCATGTCGTCTCAAAGGATAAGAGATCTTTCTTTCTTACAGCTGCATAGTACTCCATTGTGTATATGTATCACAGCTTTGTTATCCATTCGTCTACTGATGGACACTTGGGCTGTTTCCAGATCTTAGCTATTGTAAATAGTGCTGCTATGAACATGGGGGTACGTATATTCTTTCTGATGGGTGTTTCAGGCTTCTTAGGGTATATTCCTAGAATTGGGATCACTGGGTCAAATGGAAGTTCAATTTTTCATTTTTTGAGGTAACAACATATTGTTTTCCATAGTAGCTGCACCAGTCTGCATTCCCATCAACAGTGTACTAGAGTCCCCTTTTCTCCACACCCTCGCCAACACTTGTTGTTTGATGAATTGTTGATGGCGGCCATTCAGACAGGTGTGAGGTAATACCTCATTGTTGTTTTAATTTGCATCTCTCTGATGATAAGTGATGTTGAGCATTTCTTCATATGTCTCTTGGCCATTTTTATGTCCTGTTTGGAGAGGTGTCTATTCAGCTCCTCTGCACATTTTTCAATTGGGTTCTTTGTCTTCCTTTTGTTGAGTTGTATGAACACTCTATATATATTGGAAATTAACCCCTTATCTGATATATCATTGGCAATGATGTTCTCCATACAGTGGGTTGCCTTTCCATTTTGATGATTTTTTTTGCTGTGGAGAAGCTTTTTAGTTTGATGTAGTCCCATGTGTTCATTTTCTCCTTTGTTTCTGTTGCCTTAGGTAATGTATCAGTGAAAATTCTGCTGCGTATAATGTCCGAAATATTGATGCCTACATTTTCTTCCAGAATTTTTATGGATTTACGGGTCACATTTAAGTCTTTTATCTGTTTTGAGTTTATTTTTGTGTATGGTGTAAGTTGATGGTCTAGTTTCATTTTTTTTTGCATGTAGCTGTCCAGTTTTCCCAACACCATTTATTAAAGAAGCTATCTTTACTCCACTGTATGCTCTTGCCCTCTTTGTCAAATATTAATTGAGCATATTGCCTTGGGTCCATTTCTGGGTTCTCAGTTCTGTTCCACTGGTCTATATGCCTGCTCTTGTGCCAGTACCAGGCTGTTTTGATTACAGTCACTTTGTAGTATAACCTGATATCTGGCATTGTGATCCCACCTACTTTGTCCTTCTTTTTCAAAATTGCTGTGGCTATTCAGGGACTTTTTTGTTTCCATATGAACTTTTGAAGTATTTGTTCTAGTTCTGTGAAGTATGTCGTTGATATTTTGATGGGGATTGCATTGAATCTATACATTGCTTTGGGTAGTATGGAAATTTTAATGATGTTAATTCTTCCAATCCATGAAGAAGGTATGTGCTTCCACTTTTTTATATCTTCCTCTATTTCTTTTTTCAATGACCTGTAGTTTTCTGCAAATACGTCTTTTACTTCTTTGGTTAAGTTTATTCCTAGGTATCTTAATTTTTTTGCCGCGATGGTAAATGGGATTGTTTTTTCAGTTGCTCTTTCTGTGAGTTCATCATTGGTGTATACAAATGCCATCGATTTCTTAACCTTAAGTTTGCATCCTGCTACTTTGCCAAATTCATTTATCAAGTCTACTAGATTTTTGATGGAGTCTTTAGGGTTTTCTATGTATAACATCATGTCATCTGCAAATAATGATGGTTTCACTTCCTCCTTTCCCAATTTAGATCCCTTTTATTTTTTCCTCATGTCTGATTGCTGTGGCTAAGACTTCCAGTACTATGTTAAATAAGAGTGGTGAAAGTAAACATCCCTCTCTTGTTCCTGTTCTTAATGGAAAAGTTTTTAGTTTCTGCCCATTGAGTATGATGTTGGCTGTAGGTCTTTTATATATGGCCTTTATTATGTCAAGATATGATCCCTCTATTCCCACATTGTTGAGCGTTTTTATCCAAAATGGATGCTGGATTTTGTCTAATGCTTTTTCAGCATCTATTGATATGATCATGTGGTTTTTATTCTTAATTTTGTTTATGTGGTGTATCACATTTATTGATTTGCGAATATTGTACCAGCCTTGCATCCCTGGAATGAATCCCACATGGTCACAGTGAATAATTTTTTTGATGTATGGCTGGATTAGATTTGCTAGTATTTTGTTCAGGATTTTGGCGTCTATGTTCATCAAGGATATCGGCGTGTAGTTTTCTTTCCTTGTAGTGTCTTTTTCTGGTTTTGGAGTTAGAATTATGCCGGTCTCATAGAATGAGTTTGGAAGTCTTCCTTCTTCTTGAGTTTTTTGAAATAGTTTGAGAAGAATGGGTGTTAGTTCTTTTTTGAATGTTTGGTAAAACTCCCCCGTGAAGCCATCTGGGCCTGGACTTTTGTTTGCTGGGAGAGTCTTGATTACCTCTTCAATTTCCTTAGTTGTTATTGGTCTGTTTAAGTTTTTTATCTCTTCCTGGTCCAGTTTTGGGAGACTGTGTGTTTCTAGAAATTTGTCCATTTCACTTAGATTGTCAAATTTGTTGCCATGTAGTTGTTCATAGTAGCTATTAACGATCTTTTGTATTTCTGTGGTGTCAGTTATTACTTCTCCTCTTTCATTTCTGATTTTGTGTATTTGGGTTCTCTCTCTTTGTTTCTTGGTGAGTCTAGCTAAGGGTCCATCAATCTTGTTTATCCTTTCGAAAAACCAGCTCTTTGTTTCATTGATCCTTTGAATTGGTTTTTTTTTTTTTTGGTTTCTACGTCATTTATTTCTGCTCTAATCTTTACTATTTTCTTTAAGTTTTGAGGTTAGACAGTCAATTAGAAATTTTTCTTGTTTCTTGAGGTAGGCCTGTAGTACTATGAACTTCCCTCTCAGAACTGCTTTCGCTGCATCCCATAGATTTTGTGTTGTTGTGTGTTCATTTTCATTGGTTTCCAGGAAGTTTTTAATTTTTTCCTTGATTTCCTTGGTAACCCATTCATTGTTTAATAACATGCTATTTAGCCTCCATGTGCTCAAATGTCTTTACATGTTCTTGTTGCAATTGATTTCTAGTTTCATGCCTTTGTGGTCTGAGAAGATGCTTGATATGATTTAAATATTCTTGAACTTGTACAGATTTAGTTTGTGTCCTATCATGTGGTCTATCTTTGAGAATGTCTCATGCACTTGAGAAGAATGTGAATTCTGTAGTTTTGGGTGTAATTCTCTCTAGATATCTACTAAATCCATTTGGTCTAGTGCTTCATTTAGAGTCTCTGTTTCCTTGCTAATTTTTTGTCTAGAGGATCTATCCAGTGATGTTAGCGGGGTGTTGAAGTTCCCTGCTATGATTGTATTGCTATCGATTTCTCCTTGGAAGTTCTCCAGAAGATTTTTAATATATTTTGGTGCTCCTATATTGGGTGCATATATGTTTATCAAGGTTATATCTTTCTGTTGGATAGATCCTTTCAATATTATGTAGTGGCCTTCTTTGTCTCTAGTTATGGCCTTCATTTTGAAATCTATTTTATCAGATATGAGTATTGCAACCCCAGATTTTTTTTTGCTTACCATTTGCTTGGAAAATTTTTTTCCAGCCCTTCACTCTCAACCTATGTGAGTCCTTTGTTGTGAGGTGGGCCTCTTGTAAACAACATATATATGAGTCATGCTTTCTTATCCAATCAGCTACTCTATGTCTTTTTATGGGAGCATTCAATCCATTTACATTTAAAGTGATTATTGACATGTACTTGTTTATTGCCGTTTTTGTTTAGTGAGGTTATATTTTTCTTCCTATTTCATGTACTAATTACAGTAGTCCTTTTAACATTTCTTTCAGTGCTGGTTTGGTGCTAATGTATTCCCTTAGCCTTTTTTTTTTTTTTTTTTTTGTCTTGGAAGCTCTTTATTTGACCTTCTGTTTTGAATGATAGCCTGGCTGGGTAGAGTAGTCTTGGATTCAGATCCTTGTTTTTCATGACCTTGATTACTTCATGCCATTGCCTTCTGGCCTGTATTGTTTCTTGTGAGAAGTCAGCTGAGAGCCTTATGGGGTTTCCTTTGTAGTTAACCTGTTGCTTATCTCTTGCTGCGTTTAGGGTTCTCTCTTTGTTTTTAATTTTTGCCATTTTAATTACTATGTGTCTTGGCGTCGCCCTGTTTGGGTTCTTCCTACTTGGGGTTCTCTTGAACTTGAATGCCTTCTTCCTTCACCAAATTAGACAAGGTTTCTCTCACTATTTCTTTGAATATATTCTCTAACCCTTGCTCATTTTTTTCTTCTTCGGGGACTCCTATGATGCGAATATTATTACGTTTCCATTTGTCCCACAGTTCTCTTAAGCTGTCTTTCTGTTTTTTAATCATTTTTTCCTTTTGGTTTTCAGATTGGTTGATTTCTTCTAGCCTGTCTTCTAATTCACTGATCCAGTCCTCAGCTTCTTCTTCTCTGCTTTTTAGACCTTCCAATGTGTTTTTAGTTTCTGATATGTCATTTTTTTATCTCTTCTTGGTGGTTTTTAATTTCAAATTGGTTTATTTTCAGCCTCTCTGTGTCCTTACCCATGCTGTTGAGCTGCCTCAAGATCATGGTTCTGAATTCTAGCCCTGTTTACTTGCCTAACTGCTCCACATTGATCTCATCTTTTGTGAAGGTCTCTTGTTCTTTCATTTGGCTTCTGTTTCTGTGTTTCATCATTTTGGCTATCACAGTGGGCTTTGGAGCCTGTCAAGTTTTCCCTGTGGGTGTTGGTGTTCTGCTGTTTGTGGCTCCCTCTCCTGGGTTTAGATGAGCGAGGGAGGACCCACGTTAAACACCACTGACAAGTCTTACTTTCCTGGTTAAAGTTGCTAACCCAGGAAAGTTACTGTTATCCTAGCTTTTTGCCTGGAGGCTAGCAGTCGAGGTTACTTGAAGAGTTTTAGGTTGTCAGTTGATTGAAAAACTCTCTCAGGTGCTCAGCATAAGGGGATTTCTTGAGGGTGGGGCAGATGCTTATTGTTAATGAGCCCCAATTAGCACTTCAAAGGCCCACAGGGTGGCATTGGATCTCCGAGGGAGGGGCTACTGCCTCTCCCCAGAGCCCTGGGAAGGAGCAATATGGCCACCGTCCTGCATGGCCTCAACTCAGCAAAAGCTCTGAGTGCCCTCCAAATCCCGAGTGTCTCGACACAGTTCCAGTCCAGTCTGCCCTCCCTCTGCTGGCACCCCAGGTGAGTGGCTGTGGCTGTTTTAGCCTCTTTCCAGGCTCTGCGCTGTGGAGCCGCTTGGGACTTTAACCTTAGGGCGCTGCTCACAGCTAAGGCCGCTGTTGTCTGTGGATTCCCAGCCCCCATCTCGCACCTTTGCAATTCTACCAGGATCGAGTCAGTGTCCCTGGTTATATGGTCCTCGCAAGCTGCTTTTCTGTTGGTTTTTCCCATCGATTTGTCTGTGTTATAGTTGTAATTCCAGTTTGGTTCTGGGAGACAGTCTGTGTAGCTTCCGTTCACTCCGCCGACATTTTGGATCTCTGATTCTTCAAGATTTGTTAATATTTATTTTCTAATTCAATGCTGCCCTCTCCTGCCTGTGTCACAAAATCCATTCTTTAGTGGAGAGCATGTGTGAGTGTGTGTGTGTGTGTGTGTGTGTGTGTGTGTGAGAGAGAGAGAGAGAGAGAGAGAGTTCTGTTTCCTCTATTTTTGTTCTTTTATTTGTTCCCTTACAGAACCCTAAAGTTTTCCATTTTGCTTCCTTTCTCCTTCATTATTCAGTTGTCAAAGGGGGTCTTCTCCTTTTCTCTTAACCTGTTTCTCTTCCTGAAGCCATACCTTTCAAAACTGCCATAACACATTATGTGTAGCTGAAAGCACCTTTCCTGTCCTTAATAATCAAATCTGTCAGTGGATTTTTTAAATTACTTTTACACCTAGGGTAAAATTTCTATTTCTTTCTGGCTATGGTTTTAAAGAAATTTATGTACACCTTTAGCTCCCATCTTATCAATTTTTTTTTTAGTTTGTCTCATACTCTCCTTGTTCATCTTGAGCAGCTTTTTGTGGGAGCATGAGTGACAGCTCACTGGGATTTGGTAATCTTTATTTCTTCAGTTGTTTTAAAGACTGATAATTTTCACCTGGCCAATGTGGCTCAGTGGTTGAGCATTGACCCATGCACCAAGAGATTGCTGGTTTGATTCCCAGTCAGGGCATATGCCCAGGTTGTGGGCCCAATTCCCAGTGGGGGGCATGCAGGAAACAGCCAATCAATGTTCTCTTTCATTGATGTTTTATCTCTCTCTCTCCTTTCCTGTCTCTAAAATCGAAAGAAAGAAAGAAAGAAAGAAAGAAAGAAAGAAAGAAAGAAAGAAAGAGAGAAAGAAAGAAAGAGAAGAAAGAGAAGAAGAAGAAAGAGAAAGAAAAAGAAATAAAGAAAGAAAGAAGAAAGAGAAAGAAAGAAAGAAAGAAAGAAGAAAGAAAGAAAGAAAGAAAGAAAGAAAGATTGGTAGTTTTCTGTGTTCTAGTTATGCTGAGACTGTAGGTTTTGTGGAGTTTAATCCACCTTCTTTTGTTCTCTATTATTTTTACAAGATACATGGAAAGTGTAGACCTAAGTAGCTGCTATTATTTTCAAGTACTCCAAAGTCCCCCATGTATCATTGTAATCAAGCATTAAAATTTTTAGCCTGCAGAGTAGTATATCCCAAATCATGCAGCTAGTCAGTAACAGAAACTAGGGACAATAGAGTGTAGCAATTAGAGCCCAAACAGTAGGATAAGATAAATGTGGTTTTAAATACTGGTTTTCTAGCTGTGATATTATGCATGACTTATTACCTACTCTTACCCCTCCATATCTTCATCTAACAAATAGAGATTATAGTATTTATCTCATGGTTTATAGTGAAATTAACTGAGATAAACTTTAAAAAGTCTGCAGTATATTCTTTAACATGATATGTCTCAATAGATATAAATTGAAGCCTTTCTTCCCCAAAAAATGTTCTTTTTACAACTTTTCCCCAGATATTTACAATATCCTGCTACCAATCTAATCAGAAAGAACTCAGGTGAACCCAATCTTGGCTTACTCTAAAGAAGAGTTTGTGATCCTGATATTTCAAAACTTCAAAAGTAATAGCTCAGAGTCTAAATGAAATTTGAGAGTTTAATCTCCCATTGGCTGCTTTAACCTCTCCACAAGATTTCTAGCAGTTGGTAATTCATTTCATTTGTGGTTATTCAATTGCAAGCAAAAAAATCCCACAGTTGACCCTTGAGCAATGTAAGTGTTAGGGTCACCAACCACAAGTGCAGTTGAAAATCTGCATAAAACTTAAGTGAGTCCTTCATGTATGTCGGTTTCCAATGGCCAGTTGACCCTTAAACACCAGTTTAAATGGCACAGGTCAACTGAACTTTGATAGTTAATGGAATTGAGTGGGCCAATTGAAAGAAGTTTGTGTATAAAGAGATCCATGCAGTTCAAGTCTGCATTATTCAAGAGTCAGCTATATTTCCTAAGCAGATTGTTTGTTTGTTTGTGATGCTGTATGTGATTGTACAGATGCCTTTTCTTATGTTGACCTGACTTCTTCCTCCCTTCAACTTTCATCCACTAGATCCAGTCTTGGCAACTAAAAGTCATTATAATAATTCTACTTCTCTGTATTCTGAGAGCCTCAGAGATAAGTCTGGCTCACTGAAGTTATTTGAAACAAAGTGTTCAATTAATTTTTTTTTTTTTTTTTTACTAACTTTAGGGACTTTATTGTTTTGGTGATTGGTCCTTCTCTGTTTTCAGAAATAACTAGTCTTCTGCATGATTATCCCTAAGATAGGTTGTAGGATGTTTTTCTCTGTTTGCTAGGTATACCAGATCTCTCTCTGAAATGTCCATTTTGGATCTTCGTTAGAATCCAGCCCTTCCATATAGCAGAGCATTGTGGCAGTGATTTCTTTTTCTGGATGCTAAAGTGCGTTATCTAATTAAAGGATATAAACATATGTCCAGCAGGGCTCAGGACCAGTAATGAAAGTGATTATTTCTGATTTTCTCTGATGCTTTTTGTTTTTCCAACTCTTTTAGAGTGGATTTTTTCACCCTCAGTCTCCTTCTGCCCATTCCTGGTAGCATTTTATTCTATGTGATTGAGAAGGTCTGTAATATAAACTGATTGCATAAAAACATGATGCAAATATAAAAGCAGTTTCATCAAGCGTAGAATGGCCCCAAGTTTTAAAAATGGTTATAAATAGACTTTTCATAGACTCTCATTTTAGCAGCAAACATAACAACAAAATAATCAGAACATGGTCTAACAGACTTGCCATCTGTAGAACTACCTTATCCACCATGTCTGCTATACCACCCTGATTTCAAATGAGATACTTTTCACCACTCTATGCCATAGGGTCAACATAATCACCAAATCAATAAAATATATGATAATCTTATTTCCCCAAATCAGTACTATAATTCACAATTTTGGTATAGCTAATAGAAGTTGTAGTAAAATGATAATGGGCAGCTTTTCCTGAGTACTGTGTGCCCACTGGGCTAAATGCTTTGTGTTCATTATTTAACTTAATCATCAAAAAAATTCTATAAGTATTCCAAGACTTTTCCTAAATTTACTGTAAAATATCTTTCTTCTCATCAAACTTCTTGAAAGAGTCTGTATTTGATGACTTTCCCTTGCAACCATTAGAATTTTGCTTCTGTCCTCATCAGTCTATTGAATCTTATCACCAATAACACTGTATTGTGCAATTCAAAGCCTTCTCTTTATTTCTTATCCTGTTGGCCCTTTACTAAAGCCTTCAACACTGTTGAGCATTCCCTTGCCTATGAAATTGGCTAATATGTATTTTTATCCCAATTTTCCAGATGAAGAAGTTGAGGCTTCCATGGGTTGAATAACTTGCCAAAGGTCACACAACTAATAAATCAAAGAGGCAGTTTTGATAAATCCAGAGTTCAGGCCCTTCACCCCACTAGGCAATTCCACATCCCCAAACTCACAATTTGTAGTTCTCAAACAAACCCTACTACAAAGATATTCATTTCTACTTCACCTAGGCAAGTCATTTCTGTGGTTAAACCATTTGGACTTGAGATTCCAAGATTACAAACTATGTTCATGACTTGTTAATCACAAGAGTCCCCACATAACCATGCCTCCTTCTTGAATGATGTTAGTACAGTTCTCTCCAATTGCCTCAATTCCATTTTCTCTGGTCACACTGCTACATTTTCCCTGTCAACTCCAGCATTAGACAGAGACTCACCCAGCTACTCAATTTCTGAATAGTTGCCCCCTGCTGAGAAAGGGTATCATTTCAGGAACATCTTGAGTGCTTTTAAATCTCATATTTCTTACCTTTTCCCTAAGTCCAAAACTTCTTCCTCTTGAATCTCAACAGATTATGGAGCTTTTTACATCTTCAATATAACAGAGGCCATGGAAGTATAAAGCAAACATATTTTTCTCCCTTCCATCTCCAAACATATTCACTTGTCCTGATCTTCCCCTATCTACGCCTCAAACGTAGTTGCACATTAGAACCCATAAGGAAGTTTTAAACCAGGCAGAACCCTACACCAGATAAAGCAGACCCTCCAGAGGTGGGACTCAGGCATTGATGTCTTTTAAACCTCTTCCGCTAATTCCAATAACCAGCCAAGTTTGTAGGCCACTGCCTAGTCTCAAATATTTCTTAGAGTAACTTCCCAACTTGCATAGTTACAAGGATCACCTGTGATGTTTATTATATGTTGAGATACCCAGGTTCCTCTGGTAGAAAACTAAATTAGAAGGTCTGGATTGGAGTCCAGGGATATATTTAACAAGTACCTACAGGTAATTTCTGTTTCAGGTTAATTTAGGAAATATCATGGATTTTTTTTTTTTTTTTTTTGGTCTCCTCATTAATAGTTTCATACTCTATCAGTTTCTTTTCTGACCTCGAATATTTTTAAAGTATTTCCCACTTTTAAATCATCTTGCCTCTCCAATTATCTTCCTAAAGTGACCATCATATCTCTCTTTTTATCATCAAAAGTCGTGAAAGTCTTGGCAGTGGCTCCCATTGAGTCCTCACCCCAGGTTAATCTGCCTCCTATTCACACTACTCTTCTAACCCAGGATTGCTAATAATTGGCCTGAAGGCTTTTCTGTTGTGTTTTTTTTTTTGTTTTTTTTTTCCATTGAATCTATTGGGGTAACACTGGTTTCAAGGGTATAATTCTATAACATACCATCTGCATACTGCATCATGTGCCCATCGCCCAAAGTAAAGTTTCTTTCCATCCCCATTTGTCCCTGCTTTGCCCTCTTCCACCCCCACCCTTTCACTCTGGCCATACCATATTGTTTTCCATGTCTGTGTGTTTCTGTTTTTCTTAATCCCTTCACCTTTTTTATCCAGCCCCCCAACCTTCCTCCCCTCTGACAGCTGTCAGTCTGTTCTCTGTATCTATGACTCTGTTTCTATTTTATTTGTTAGTTTATTTTGTTCATTGGATTCTACACATAAGTGAAATAATATGGTATTTGTCTTTCTCTGACTGGTTTATTTTACTTAGTATCATTTTCTCCAGGTCCATTCATGCTGTCACAAAAGGTAAGATTCCCTTCTTTTTTATGACTAAGTAGTATTCCACTGTGTAAATGTACCACCAGTTTTTTATCTACTCATCTAATGATGGGCACTTGAGCTGCTTCCAAATCTTGACTATTGTAAATAATGCTGCAATGAACATAGGGGTGCATTCATTTTTTCAAATTAGTGTTTTGAGTTTCTTCAGATATATTTTCAGAAGTGGAATCACTGGATCATAAAGTAGTTCTATTTTTAATTTTTTGAGGAAACTCCATACTGTTTTCCACAATGGCTGCACCAATCTGCATTCCCACCAACAGTCCATCAGGGTTCCCTTTTCTTTACATCTTCACCAAACGGTTGTTTGTTGATTTATTGATGATAGCCATTCTGACAAGTGTAAGTGATATCTCACTGTGGTTTTAACTTGAATTTATCTGATGATTAATGACATTTAGCATTTTTTCACATGTCTATTGACCATCTGTATGTCTTCTTTAGAGAAGTGTCTATCCAGGTCCTCTACCCATTATTTAATTTGTTATTTGTTTTCTTGGTGTCAAGATGTATGAGTTCTTTATACATTTTAAATATTAACCCCCTTATCAGATATAGCATTGGCAAATATGTTCTCCCATTCAGCGGGTTGTCTTTTCATTGTGTTGATGGTTTTCTTTGCTGTGCAAAAGCTTTTTAATTTGATGTAGTCTCATTTGTTTAGTTTTTCTTTTGTTTCCCTTGCCCAAGGAGAAAAAAATATTGCTGTGATGAATGGCTGAGATTTTACTGCCCATGTTTTCTTCTAGAATTTTTATAGTTTTGTGACTTATATTTAAGTCTTTAATCTATTTATTTTTAGTTTGTTCTTGTGTATGGTGTAAGGAAATGATCTAGTGTCATTTTCTGTATGTAGCTGTCTGAATTTCCTACACCATTTATTGAAGAGACTGTCTTTATCCCATTGTATATTTTGCTTCCTTTGTCAAATATTAATTGGCCATAATTAGTATGGGCTTATTTCTGGGCAATCTATTCTGTTCCATTGATCTATAAACCTGTTTTATGCCAGTACCATGCTGTTTTGATTACTGTGGCCTTGTAGTATAATTTGATATCAGGTAGCATAATTCCTTCAAACTTTTTCTACTTATTCAAGATTGCTGAGGCTATTCGTGGTCTTTTTGTGGTTTCATATAAATTTTTGGAATATTTGTTTTAGTTCTGTGAGATATTCCATTGGTATTTCATTTTATTTTATTTTACTATTATTATTTTTTATCCTCACCCGAGAACATTTTTCCAATTTTTATTCAGATAGAGCAGTAGGGAGAGAGAGAGAGAGAAACATCGACGTGAAAGGGACACATCTAGTGCCCGCCACCCACATGACCCAGCCAGGGCCGGGGACAAACTGCAGCCAAGGTACTTGCCCTTAGCGAGAACCGAACCCAGGTCTCTGTGAACTGCAGGCTGATGCTCTAACCACTGAGCTAGACTGGCCAGGGCCTATTGGTATTCTAATAGGAGTTGTGTTGAGTCTACAGATTGCTTTGGGTAGTATGGACATTTTAGTGATGTTAAGTCTTCCTTTTTGTGAACATGGTATATGCTTACACTTATTGGTATCTTCATCCATTTCTTTTTTTAGTATCTTATAATTTTCCAAGTACAGGTTTTTTACATCCTTGGTTAAATTTATTGCTAAATAAATTTATTTATTTTGGTGCAATTATAAATGGGATTGTTTTCTTAGTTTCTCTTTTTGATAGTTCATTATTAGTGCATTAAAATGCCACTGATTTCTGAATAGTAATTTTGTATCCTGCTACTTTGCTGAGTTTATTCATCAGTTCTAGTAGCTTTTCAGTGGAGTCTTTAGGATTTTCTATACAGTATTGTGTCATCTGCAAATAATGACAATTTTACTTCCTCCTTTTCAATTTAGATGTCTTTTCTTTCTTCTTCTTGTCTGATTGCTGTGGCTAGTACTTTCTGCATTGTGTTGAATAAGAGTGTTGAAAACAGACATTTCTGTCTTATTCCTGATCTTAAGGGAAATGCTTTTAGTTTTTGCCCATTGAGTATGATTTTGACAGTGGGTTTGTCATATACGGGTTTCATTATTCTATTCCCAGTTTGGTGAGGTAATATTCTATTCTCAGTTTGGTGAGAGTTTTTATCATAAATGGGTGCTGGATTTTATCAAATGATTTTTCTGCATCTCTTGATATGATCATGTGATTTTTGTCATTCATTTTGTTTATGTGATATATTATGTTTATCGATTTATAAATATTGTACCAACCTTGCATCCCCACAATAAATCCTACTTGATCATGGTGTATGATCTTTTTAATGTATTGCTGGCTCAGGTTTGCTAATATTGTGTTTAGAAGATTTTAGCATCTACTTTCATCAGGGATATTGGCCTATACTTTTCCTTCTTTGTAATGTTTTTTATCTGGAATTAGGATAATGCTGGCCTTGTGAAAAGAGCTCAAAATTCCCTCCTCTTGAATTTTTTGGAATAGTTTAAAAAGGATAGGTGTTAGTTGTTCTTTGATTGCTTGGTAAAATTCACCTGTGAAATTGTCTATGAAACTTTTGTTTCTTGGGACTTTTTTTATTACTGCTTCAATTTCATTAGCTGTAATTGGCCTATTCAGATTTTCTGATTCTTCCTGATTAAGTTTTGGAAGACTATATGTTCCTAGGAGTTTACCCATTTCACCCAGGTTGTCCAATTTTTTGGCATATAGTTGTTTGTAATATATTATTGCAATCCTCTGTATGTCTTTGGTGTCAGTTGTCATTTCTCCTCTTTCATTTCTAATTTTATTTATTTGGGTCCTCTTTTTTTCTTTTTTCTTTTTTTTTTTTTTTTTTTGTGAGTCTGACTAAGGGTTTGCCAATCTTTTTTCTCTTTTCTGAAAAACAGCTATTGGTTTCATTGATTTGTTTTTTTGTTTTTTTAGTTTCTATGTCATTTATTTCCACTCTAAATATTTATTATTTCCTTTCTTCTACTTACTCTGCCCTTGGTTTGTTGTTCTTTTTCTAATTCTTTTATATGTAGGGTTAGACTGTTTATTTTAGATTTTTCTTGCTTCTTGAGGTAAGCCTCTAATGCTATAAATTTTCCTCTTAGGGCTGCTTTCACTGTGTCCCATATGTTTAGCTTTGTTGTGTGTTCATTTTTATTTGTCTCAAGGTAATTTTTTATTTCTTCTTTGATCTTATTGGTAACCCATTCATTGTTTAGTAACATGTTATTTAGCCTTCATGTGTTTGAGTGTGTTTCAGTTTTTTTATTATAATTGATTTCTAGTTTCAGACCATTGTGGTCAGAGAAGATGCTTGATATGATTTCAATCTTCTTGAATTTATTAAGACTCTTTTTGTGTCCTACTATGTAGCCTATCCTAAAAAATGTTTCATGAAAAGAATGTATATTCTTTGTAATCTGTTTGGTTTCAACTAAATTAATTTTCTTGTAGCATTTGCTGTTAACCATCATTATCCCCACTCTCATCACTACTCCAGAAACATTCTCCCTTGATTTTCCTTTTAGTTCTCTGACCAGTTTTTTTTTTTTTCTTTTAGTGAGTCAGTTCCTTGGTTTCTTCTATAAGTATTTTTATAGTATTCTCTTTGTCTCCTTATTCTCTTCAGACATATTTTTATTGGATATTCTCATCCATTCCATGGCTTCAACCACAACCACATACTGATCAGTATCAAAATTATATCTCCAGTTCTAAACCGTACATCATTACATTGAACAAGCCACCCATTAGCATGTAGTATTTCCAATTCATCATGCCCCAAGTAAACTCAATATCACTCTGCTACATCATCTTCTGTCTTACTACCTCTATTAACATTACTTTGCTTTAATTTTTTTTCTTTATTAATTTTAGGGAGAGGAAGAGAGAGAGAGAGAGACATCAATGAGAGAGAACATCAATTGCCCACAACCTGGGCATGTGCCCCAACTGGGAATTGAACTGGTGACCTCTTGGTGCATGGGTCAACACTCAACCACTCAGCCACACTGAAGGCATCATTACCTTGCTTTGAATTTCCATTTAGAATTCTTGGAATAATTCCTGGTGTTATTGATTGTATCTGTGTCTATAAGAGGCCATATATTATTAAATCTCCCCACACTGGCACCTCAGCAAAGTGAAGAACCATCTCCTGCTCACCTCAGTCCTGAATAATTTGCCCCAACTATACTGCCATCTCTGCATTCTGATCCACCCTCCCTCTGATGAGCTTCTCACCTCAGTGATCTAATAGCTCATCCTTAACTTTGGATCATCTTCTATACTTGGTTCTTATAGACTATTTCCATGGTGATATTCTTGGCTATCCTCTTATACTACATGTCTCCCTTGGCTGTGCTGCCTTAGTTGGCCCCATACAAATTCTTCTCAAGGTCCTACATTCTCCTAAGACCAATATTTTTGAAACAGAGGTGAGGTAGCCCTTCAACCATATTTGCCCTATCCCATTGATCAAGTGCTTGGTAGTCTATTTATAAATTTCTCATATCTTTTTTCCTTCTCTCTAGTCCTTGTGAAACCCTAATCCAGGATTTTATTCTTTTTGTCTGAGACTATTATAATAGTTTCTGCCTAGTTTTTTTTTTTTTTTTTTTTTTTTAATCTACACAGCCATCTGATTACATTATTCCCCACCTTAAAGTTATGAATTGGTCTTTACTGTCTATAGATGAACAAATCTAAATTTCTTAGCTTGTCATATACATCCCTTCATCTGGTCTCCATGTACATTTCTAGTCTTTTCTACAACCTATTTGTCCCCCAGAGTCTTTTTTCCTATACCTAGCCCCTCTCATTTGATCTTTTTTGTTTTGTCTGTTTACTTCTCTTCTTCTCTTCTCTTCTCTTCTCTTCTCTTCTCTTCTCTTCTCTTCTCTTCTCTTCTCTTCTCTTCTCTTCTCTTCTCTTCTCTTCTCTTCTCTTCTCTTCCCTTCCCTTCCCTTCCCTTCCCTTCCCTTCCCTTCCCTTCCCTTCCCTTCCCTCCTCTCCTCCCCTCCCCTCCCCTCCCCTCCCCTCCTCCTTCCCCTCCCCTCCTCTTCTCCCCTCCCCTCCCCTCCCGTCCCCCTCTCCTCCCCTCCTCCTTCCCCTCCCCTCCCCCCCTCCCCTCCCCTCCCCTCCCCTCCCCTCCCCTCCCCTCCCCTCCTCTCCTCTCCCCTCTCCTCTCCTCCTCTCCCCTCCCCTCCCCTCCCCTCTCCTCTCCTCTCTGTCCTGGATCATACTGTATCTGTAATGCCCTTATTCACCTAGAGTTTCTTGAATGTCTATCCCCAAAGCCTCCTATTTTCTCTAACATCTTTTGCCCTGGAAATAATTTATCACTTTTATTTGTGTTTCTTTAACTACAGCAAAGAACATATTGTATTATATTTATGCCCACAAATAGCTGTCTTCTCCATTACAAGTTCTTCAAATGCAGGGACTATGTCTATTCCAAGTTTTTTTTCCTAACTGCTAGTTCTATGCCTGAAAAATGGAACATACTCCTTGAATATTAGCTAGTTGAATGGAATTACTACAATCTTTTTACCAGTGATCTGCAAACTACAGGCAACAGGCCATATTTGTTTATTATTGCAAATAACGGTTTTCTTGGCACACAACTGCTCCTACTCAATTACTAATTATCTATGACTCTATTCATTCTACAAAGGTAGAGGGCAATAGTTGCAATAGAAATTATCAAGTCCACAAAGGCTAAAATATATATACTATCTGGCCTTTAAATTTGATGACCCTTACTTCTGGCTATTGAAGAGTATTCTCAGTAAATGTTAAATATAATTTTCACACTTTATATTATTGTTACAATTTTTCCATGCTAGATCCCATGCCTTTACTTGGATCAAGAATAGAATGTTCCAATAGGTGAGAAAAATATAATTTCTGTCCAAGAATCTCTCCAACTGCTCATTTCTTTTCTTGGGAGTTCTGTTCTCCTGCTGTAAGACACTTCTCTTGTTTTGCTGAACCATTGGATGGTTTAGAAAAAAATTGCTGTGAAATCATGGGCTTAGAAGATTTAAAATAAGGCAAAATATTTCACCAGAGAAATATATTAAAAACTGTGTTTATGTCTTCCCTCAGCCAAGATTTATAAGTCTAAAATAATCAGCTAGCACCACTGGGAAGAGTAGGCTTCCCAGCTGATGAGGAAAGAGGTATATTTTTTGAATACCTTGAGTCCTTCCATGTTGCTTTGGCAGGATGTTAATGGGATTACCCACACTTCATTTGGAGAAGGCTTGGCCCAGAATATATATCTGGATCATACCTGAATACCAAAGGAGAGCTCCCTATATCATAAACATCCCTGAGCCGTTGCATAGATGTTAAAACCTTGGGTGCCTTTGTTGTAGTCCTTAATTCTGTTAATCGCCCTAGGTAAAGATTAGCTGCTCTTGTCAATTTAATTCAGCTTCAAACAAAGCAACAAGGTCACTATTTTCCCCCTTTTCTCTCTCTCTCCCTCTCTCGAGTTGCCAGCAAACAGGATTGAGTTGTCATGTAGCTCTAATAGGCAGCACGGGGAATCGTTAGTCCACCTCAACTCCCTGACTGATGGGCACTTCACTTCAATCATCTGCCTGAGCAGTAGTGGCCCAGTACTATTGACACTGTGTCAGCTGCGAGAGAAGATGCCTTAATCGGCCTCGACACCCTCTGCATTGATTTGACAAGTTGCTGTAATGACCTTCTTGTTTTTCTGAAGGATTACTGTTTACTCGGGAGGTGCTGCTGACTTAAATGTACTGCATCGTCATGGAAACGCCGATAGTGGAGGCTGCCTCTCCACCAGGACTGGGTGGAGGTTGAGGGTGCTAGGAGATTCTGAATATTTCAATGAACTGTTCTTCCCCTGTAGTGCTAATTCCAGCCCATTAATTAGACCTACTTTGGAGAGCCAACCGGAATTAGGGACCAGCCTTGTCAGGTGCCCTGTAAAAGACAGTTTGCTACATAACACATTCTTCTTCCAAAATTCACGTTTGGGTTTACTTTGCAGTAAGAAAGCTGTTCATTGTGCCACCTCCTGAGTGCACCTGGAAATTATTACTATTTATATCGTATTGAAGGAAGCTGCCTCTTCCTGAGCAGACACACCCTTACATTAGGAAAAGGGATAGAAATGTAAGGAAAGGAAACAATATTTTGAGCACCTGCCATGTAACTGGCAGTGCGTTAGCACTGTTACATTTATGAATAAAAATAAGAATTGCTCTGTGAATGTCAGCTATTATTATTATTGTTATTAATTGATTCTAAGATCCACGATTTGCCCATCTTAACATTTCTGAAATCATGTATATCTAATAAATCAATCCCAGTATACATGTTGTCAGCCAGGTGGCAGTTGTGACATAGTTAGGAAAAACACATTTCATTGACAGAACAACAAAAAACAATAGCATCAGAGTGCCTTAGATTCTGGAGTGCAGATTTTTGTCATGAGTGCTTTGTACAGATTACTTCTTTAAATCCTTAAAAATCTTGTACAATTACATATTGCATTTGGCCACAAGTAGCATAGACTTACTTGCAGAGGACTGAACACAAAAGGATTTATTTTTTTCTCAAATAACAAGCAGTGTAAGAGAAAGAGCTTGCTGTCATTGTTTTAGCAACTCAGGGATGTCAAAGCCACAGTCTCAGCAACTCTCTTTGTCTTTTCCTCATGGACCCAAGATAGCTGCTGAATCTAAAGATATCACATCCTAATTGTAGATAAAAAGAACACATAAAATTAACAGAGTATAGCACTCAGATGCACCAGCTTCCTTCAAAAGGACCCCTATATGTCACTCTTGACAATTTTAATTTATAATTCGTTGACCACCATTATCTGCAAGGAAGGCTGTCTTTTGTAAATCATAGCATATTGCCACACCTGCCAAAGCTGGGAGTATGTTATTACGAAAGAAGAGCAGAATGAACATTGTGTAGGCAACTGTGATTTAACGGATGAGCCAGATATTACTGTGCCCATTGTACAGACCATGAAATTGAAGTTCAAAGAGGGTAAGTGATTGAACTGTCACATGAAATAAACAGTTTTATTCCCAGGCTACAGATAAATAATAAATCAAATTTACAGAGATTAGGTGATTAGCTCTTTTTATCACAAGTCTTTTACCCTAGGGTTTTAGCACTATGTACTATACCACAAGTCATTCTAGGGAAGGCTTAAATTTAATGGCAAGATCATTTGGAAATGGAAGGAGGAACTGAGCTAGCAAACACAATTGAGTATTTCTTCTTCTTCTTCCAGGGATCCACCAGTGGCCATGAACAGAACCCATCCTTGTGGGGGTCTGTGATTTGTCTGGTGTTCATTAAGCATGCACAGAATGTCTGGGTGCTTTTCCAAGGCTCTTGAATGGGAACCATCTGCCCATATTTTGCTGCCTATTCTAAGGCCTATTGGCCAAGCAAGTGTTTTATCTCTTGGGCTCTTGTTGACTCCTGACTTCCCTGGGAAAGTCCTATGCAACTTCAGCTGTGATTTAGAGATGCTTAGAAAAAAAAAGTAGCTAAGGCATGCGTGGAAATTAAGGGATTAGAGAGTCCCAAGGGTGGTAAAGTAGGGAGAGATGATTGATTACCTGAGGTGATCTGAGTCAAGGCACCTGGTAGGTAAGGAGGAGGAATTTCTACTTTTAATTGGCCTTTTCTATGGGAACTGCTCTTCCCACCCCACCCCCAACACGTACACCATTCCATGTGGTTGTAATGGGGCTTCTAATCATGGGACCCCATTTAGCTCCCTGGCACTTAGCTGGACTCATGTCACCAGGCTATAGATCCAAAGTGTAAATGGGTTCAGTGATTAGTCCAGTAACTGGGGGTATGATCCAAATAGGGCCAGTCAGAAACCTCCTGAGATTCTGCATTTTGATACAGAAAGAATGTTTCTCTCCCTCTTAGGCCATGAGCCATTAGTATAAAGGCCTGGGGATGCTAGAAACCATTTTTATCACCAGCTGGAGTTGCTAGAGAAAGACGCAATCACACAGTGGGAGTGAATCCACACAGCAAGACAGCCAGAGCCCTGACAACATCATTTGAGCCCCCGAATCCAGCAATGCCGGCAGCTATATATCCTATAACCCATTTCAAACCAGATTAAAGCAACAGTGACACAATGAAGCACCATTGCTGGATAAAGCCAAGAGATGGCCAACTGAAAAGTTTAAAAGAACATAAACAAGGCCTTTATCCAAGACTGTTTGAAGGACAAATAAGAAATGAGTTGAGAAGAATGGTTCAAAACTGAGTTTAAGAACATAGAAGATAAGATACAACTTTTTCACACAGCGTCTGTGTGTGTATATACACACATATTTCTACAGGTATACACTGTTTATTTCATGGATGGATGTATACTTGTACATATGTATGTATGTGTATACACTGTTACTTTTCAGATCTCTGTAAGTGCAGTTGTGATTGAATTAGTAGCTCTTGCAGACAATTTTGAATTTTCTCAAGTCTTTTTTATCATTTTCTAAAGCAGTGAATAGGGAAAATAGTTCCCATCACAATCACAAAAAGGTCAATGAACGTTTTCGCTAACTGGTGGCTAACTGAAAACTTGCCTCTTTCCTTCTCCCAAAAAGAGCCTCCAAACACAGAGATGTGGTGCCCACAGTTCTTCAGGCTTCTTCTTCAGACCGTTTTCTGTAACGAGTTTGAAAATTCAGCAATGGCCATGCAGACAGGAGCGGGACACTTGTGTCAGCCATGTTTCGGTTTTCACTCTTACCATCATGTATTTATAAGCACCTTCATGCGAGGACACGCCTAGTTTGCTGCCAGCCCCCATGTGCTTCCCACACACGCTGTCAGGGAGCAAAGCACAGGCGCAGAGGAAATGTTCAACTGGCTCATGTGCGACTCAGTTAAATAAATAATAAGATGACAGTCCCTAACAGTGATTCACTGCACAATTGCTAATGGGCTATACATGGTCCGTTATGCCCATATTGTGTTACCACTGAGTCAAATTAAAGGATGAGAAAAGTTAGATTTGTGTGGCACTTTAAATTGAAGCATGCTTCAATATGCTACTTGAGCATAATAAAAGAATACCCGTAGACCATCATATGTTGGCATGGTAATGCATTGAGCCCAGATAAATGGGGCAGTCGTCTGAAGCAGGAACTAATGATTGCCAAATCAGCAGTTAGCAAGCCAGGGGCTTGACACATTTCAGGTTTTGAAAGAAAGAGCACGAGAAAACATTCACAGTCCTGTTGATCAACATTTGATGAGGGTGAAAAAAAGTTCATTGGGTCTTGCTAACCTTCCCTGAATGGAAGGGTCCCTGTGTATATTAGAGGTGGCCAGTTTGGCTCAGCAGTTAGAGTTGGCCCATGGACCAAAGAGTTGCAGGTTCAATTCCAGTCAAGGACTAATACCTCGGCTATGGTTTGATCTCTGGCCCTAGTCAGGGTCTTGTGGGAGGCAACCCATCAGTGTGTCTCTCTCACATCAATGTTTCTCTTCTCTCTCTCTCTCTCTCTCTCTCTCTCCCTCTCCTCCACACTCCCTCCTTTCCACTGCATCTGAAAAAAAAAAATCAATGAAAAAATATCCTCAGGTAAGGATAAAAAAAGAAGAGGTCGCCCTGTTTGGGGGGATCAGAACTCCCTGTCTACACTCTTCTCCATGCTGCCTCCCCAGGGTGTCACCCAGGGTAACCACAGAGCCTTAAGCTGCTCAATGCAATATACCTCTTGGCAGAGGAACAAAAAATTAAAACTGTAATTCATGTTTCAAAGTTTAAATGTGCTTTTTTTTTTCTTGGTGTTTTGGGAATTTTTTTTCCCTTTTAGTTTTCATCTTGAAAGATTTGTGCTACTCCACCATTCCATACTAGAACATAATCTCGTTTAGAGAGCAGGATAGTAATATTGCATCTTTACTGGGCCCCACAGCCAAGCTCAGGGGCCTACTTGAGTTCAGCCCATTCCTCCCCCAACAGAATCGTTAGCTGTGAGCCTGGTGGAAAGGAACTTTGCATTTGGTGCCCCGGTGCTACTCCATCTATTGTCTCCTCTATCCCCTTTTCTCCCATTCCACTTTGAGTTGACTTCACCATTCTCTTTTTTCGTGTGTGATATATTTTTACTTATTTCCAATTAAACCCACTTAGGTACCCATGCTTTCATTCTATCCCCAAAATACAACTTCTAACATTTCATTGTACGTTTGTGACTGGGGCCATAAAACAATTCTGCAGAGAATAAGTATGTCTACCTCTAGGAGCCCTGAGGCAACTTTCACATGGACTGAAACGAAGTGGTCAATGAATATCACATTGAACATGTGTATAGACCATCCTGGACACAGCTGTGCACGCACATGCGTGTCACCAGCTGGTGATCACAAAGAGCAGTGCCCTCTCTGCAGGTGGAGACACCTAGTAGGGAAGGTTGAGATGGGCTCCAGGCCGTGGATGATGAATAAACATCCTTATAAACTTTTCTCTAGCAATGTATTCATGAGGATTATGAGAGTCATAAATTACAATTCCTAAATACACTTTTGCATATTAATGAGTCCCCTGTTGATCCCATAAATTAATAGGATTGCTACAAAGTGGAATTTGGAAGCTCTTCAGTAGCAGTGAGATCTTCCAGTTCCTCTCTAAACCTTCTGCAGAAGCAGCCTCCTCTGCAGTCACCGACATGAGCTGGGTTTTATCGTGGACAAAGCCACATCATCGACTTGTGGCCTGTATTATTCTCATGCAGCAACCAAACAAGAGGTCAGTCCAGCCTGGGGTGACTTCTCCAAGAGAAGGTTGAGGAAGGACAGAGGGAAACCTGACTTACCTTTTCCATCAAAAAATGACTTTACTTTTTGGAAACAACAAACCCACCCTGTGTGGAAACTCAGCGGGACTTTTAGTGGTGAGTGAGCCTCTCCTACTTTGGGCGAGAGCTCGGTTGAATCTACCTGGCCCCCGAGTTGCCTCCCCCCCTCCTGTCCCTCAGTAGCTTTACAAGTCAGGCTCTGACAGTTACCTCCATTTTCCAGAGTGGCATCTGCCTATTGCCCCGAGGCCTCAAGACATTCTCTCCTCTTGCCTGCTTCCCTGGAAACCTCTCAGTGATGTTCTAGGTCTCAGGTCCTGCTCTTCCTGATGACAGCACTATCTCTAACCCACTGGTCCCCAAGTGTGGTCCCAAACCAGCAGCATTTTGTGGGATCACATTAAAAATGCAAATCCTGTGCCCCTGTCTTGCTTACCCTTTTCATAACATGGAGACACATAGACAAGCAGTTCTTATTCATTGTGAGGTCTGTTAAAGAGGCGTAAATGGCATCGCTTGTTCTAATGCCCATATACTAATCCTAGATTTAATACTGACCCAATCACTGTTTCAAATTCTCTCAGAAACATAATCTGAATCAACCAGTCTGTAATTTTGTGGTCAAAACCAGAGTTAATCTGTCACATGAGCCCTCTCTATTCTACCGCTAATCCCCACCCATAGAAAAAGAAGGAATCTTCATGATAAAAGTTCTTTCTCTTACTTTCCCCAAAGAGAAGATGTCCTGGTCAAAAAATAATCCTTTTCTTTCCTTTTGTGAATATCTCCCTTGCCCCACCCTTCTTCCTATAGAAACCTTTCATTTTGTACAGCCACTCAGAGAGAGCACCCTTCTAGTTGCTAGATGGGATGCTGCCTGATGCATGAATCCCTTTAATAAAGCCAATTGTATCTTCACATTTACTGGGTTAAATTTTGTTCTTTAGCAGGTATTACCCATCAGAGCAGAGAATGTACCTGTTCTTGCCTTATCCTTTGTGTCCAGGTGGTGTGACTGGGGGAATTTCCAAGCCTGACTGATGGATGCATTGTAGGGGCTCAGCAAATAGTGACTGATTGAATGATTGAAAGTAACTGTGAGGCAGAATCATAAGGTAATCAAATGCCCAGGCTCTGGAGCCGGAATGCCCAGAATCAAAATCAAATTCTGACTCTTATGTTTCTGGTTGTATGGCTCTAGACAGTTACTCAGTTTCTATGCTTCCTGGCAAAATAAGTATGGAAATGGCCTCAGTTCAATAGGCTTGGTGTGTCAATTCAATAGATTAATACAGGTAAAGTACTTTGATCACGGCATGACATCTGGTAAGCACCCACTATTAGGAGTATAAAAAAAAAACTTTAATTCTGACATATTCGTGTTGCTAGAGGATTTCATTGGATTTCCTCAAAGGATACTTTGAATTAGAATCTGGGATGCATCTTGATTCCATATTCTATTTGTCAGCACTTTTCAACACGGTGTCTGGAGAAGAGCTTCTTTTTGCCATGTTTTCAACTCAATTAACAGTGTGAATGTTAATGGTCAATGGCACCAGAATGTTAAATCTTGGTCCTTGAATTTTGACTAAGAAAGAATTCAGAGCCAAGACTCAAAAAGAAGTGAAAGTTTATTTAGAAAGTGACAGAGGTAGAAGAAGTGAGTCATAGAAGAAATGGGCTCAGGGAAGAATTTACAGAAGCAAAAGAAGGGCCCTTGGAGCGTAAGAGAAAAGAAAGGGTGAGGAGCGGTGTGGGTGTGCTCCAGAGAGAGCCCTGCACTGGGTCCTTTGTCTTAAGGGATTTTATCTGTTTCCAGAGGTGGGGATCTTAGGGAAGGTCCCAGGGAGGATCTCAATGGAATATTCATCAGATTTCTTAGTGTGTTCTTTCAGGGCCATGGTCTCTACTGATTGGTTGGTGCCAGGGCAGGGAGTCATTAGTTATCACACCTCATCCTGAGGTCAGCCATGGCATCCCCCCCTGGCTTTACTGCTTTTTGGGGGGCTGGAGCTGAAATACAACTGAAGCCTAGATATTAACAGTCCTGAGATTTTCTTCATAAGATTATTTGATGTAGATCAGCACCTCATTGTCCTGAGAGCTTAATGAGTAAAGAAGTGGTCATGCAAGGGCTTGTGTATGAAGCTATTCTCGGCCCCCTTGTTCCTGCTCTGCGGGGGTCTACCACGTGACTAGCAACACGCCAGTGGAGGAAACTGAATGATCAGCAATATGAAAGGTCAGGAGGTCTAAACTTCATGACCAGCAATATTCTAGGGAAAGAAAGGTGACCCTGGGGGTGAGGTCCCACCTTACCATTGTTCATTTCTAGGCATCTGGGCTTTCTGCCCTGGTGACCTTCTGTACCTGGCTTATCCTTCCTACTCTGCTCCTGTCTGTTGAGTTGCCTACAATACCATTTATAAATCTGAAGCTGAGTTGATCAGAGCAAGGATTTGCTGGACAGTCTCTTTCTTCCTCTTCCTCTTCTCACCTTTCCTTTTGCTCAGCCCCCTCTTCTTTTTCCCTCATTATTTTCTATCTCACTCTTACCACTCTTCTCTTTCTTGTCTCTCTCTCTCCTTTCTCTGCCCACCACTTTCTTCACTCTCACACTAAGGACTTCTTTCTGCCTCTCTCTCCCCTAGATGTTCCTGGATCTATCAAGTTTCCACCATAGAGAGTCTGAGACAACCAAGATTTAGAAATGACTTAACTGCCACGGTTTTCAACCCAAATGAAAATGCTAGAAATGTGTTCAGGGAAAAGAAAAATCAATGCAAACAGTGCCCTCCACATTATTTTGTTCACTAAACCTTATACTGAGCTTGTTTGCCTGTTTCTAGCTGAGGGATCTTGCTACAAAGCTGTCCATGATGCAGAGGCTGGAGGGGCTGCCCAGGGGCCATCTTGACGTTCTTGTGATCCCAGCCCACCAGCAGAGTGCCAACCTCATGGGCATGCAAAGCAGACAGACCGGCTAGCTGCGCTGCTGCCTTGTGTCAGATGCTTCAACTACCCTTGCAGCATGGAGGGGCCTTCATGGAAAGAGCTAGTGATCTCCCTGTGCCTGGACTGGGTCAGCCCCTCACAGGTACTTACGGGATGATCTGATGCTTGGTGGGAGGCTGGACAAGGTGGTTTCAGAGATCCCTTCAAAGTGGAAACTCTGTGGTTGTGTTACCTGCTGTGCTCTAGGTCACGCCTCTGACCATGGAGGGCTTTCTTAACAGTCAGCATCCTCTCTGCCCTTTGGCAGACAAACCACGTTGCCTCTGGGTTTTGCCTTAGCCTATACTCCTTCTCAAATACTAACAAAGCCAGATCCCTTCCTCTGATGTGGCACCGCGCTCCCAGGCCTGTTGATGGTGGCATATGCAGATGAGGGTGTGGCTTGACTTAGGAGGGAAGTTATGGTGACAAGAGTCCATGCCCTTCTTTGCCAACACTCTCAGCAGAGAATCCCTCTGTTCTTCCCAGGAATGCTTCTTCCTCCCTCCTTAAAAGCCAAAACAAATTTCTCTCCCATCTTCCCCCAGCCTAACAGGTGACTCCTGGCCAGGGCAGGGAGGGGGGAAGAGCAGTGTCTGCTTCTCCCTCTGGCTCCCCTCCACCCCACTGAGCTCACGCGTTCCCACTTCATGTCACTGACGACGTTATTTATCGATCCTGCTGACAGCAGCAGTAAATAGAGCCCAGGCTGTTTTACATCGCTGATGAGAAGGCAGGCTCCATAACTCATCAGGCCCAATCTGATTCCACATCAGTCCTCTTCCCTTTTTTCTTTTCTGTATCTCATTACAGGAACAGGAATTAATACACATGGACAGGAGAGAAATGAGTTCAGCTGCTCTCAGGACTTTGGCGGGGAGGTAAGCATCCTCCGCGGCTCCTTAAGAAAAATTGACAGATGGGTCAGCCCTCATCGAGGCCCATTAGCTGTGCCCTGATGACAACAGACCGTGGGTTATCGCATATTCGGGCTTGTGCTAAGATTCGGGGGTTAGGGAGAGAGCCCTCCAACACTTCTTCTGAACCCCAGTGTACAGTATGGGCCACGGGGTGCCCTGAACCCTATGACAAAATGGTGCATTTTAGGGGAATGCCTATTTTACTATGTCAGTATTTGAGGAGCAAATATATATTAAAATAAAACACATATATTTTAACGTCAAGTTGGCTCAAATGGCCAAGAATTTTATTTTATTTTTATTTTATATTATTATAATTTTTTAATCCTCACCCAAGGATATTTTTCCATGATAGTTAGATAGAGTGGGGGGGGGGCATCAATTGGTTTTCCTCCACATGACCTTGACCAGGGCCGAGGATTGAACCTGCAACCAAGGTACGTGCACCTTGACTGGGAGTTGAACCTGAGGCTCTGTGGTCCTCGGTCCGACGCTCTAACCACTGAACCAAATGGGCTGGGGCTGGCCATGAATTTTAATGGGAAACTTCAAAGAATTCTCACTCTGAGTGTCCGGGAGCTGTGCCTCTGACCCTTGTTGAGGGGCAATCCCGTTGCTCTAGCTTTGGGACCTTCTCCAGTAAAATACTTTCAGCAGTGAGCCACCCTCTTTATCCTACTCTTCTTTGACAAGCAGTGTCCTTACATTCTATATTGAAGCAATGAATGAGTTGTGGAGTTCAACCCACGACAACAGTATGTCTACACTGAGAGACAGGGCGTTGGTGAACCCCATACTGGATGGAGGAAGGGAAACCTGGGGTGATTTTCCAGGCCAGGCCTTTGTCGCAGGACTTCAGGCACATAGCTCGCCTTTCCCCAAACCTCTCGCCCCCTCCATGAAATGGGGATGGCGGTTTCCACCAGCCTTGGTCCTGGTGTGAATTAACTGAGACAAAGAGGAGAACTTTGCTTGTAAACATGTTGTCAGCGGGGTTTCTGCAGTGGTTTGGGAAGGCAGAGGGCATGTGAAAGGGCTGCACGTTATACATTGTCTCACCACGTACAACACAATTTGTATCGTTGTTGAGCACCTGCTGCTTGAATCAAGGCCAGACCGTGGGAATGCTAAGTGGGGTACCAGATGACTCTGCTCCGAGGAACTCCATGCCTAAGAAAACTAGACAAATGTCACCAAGGTGGGACAATTAGCAAGCAAGAATGTCCAGGTAGGCTGTGTTCAGACTGAGTAATAAAAAGACAAGACAATCACAGCCAACATTTATGGGGGTCGAGTGTGCGCCAGGCACTGTCCTTAGGGCTTTACCTGTGGCTATCACATCTAAACTTCCCAACGGACATACAAAGTGTGTCTTCAATTTATAATTAAAGAATTGAGGCGAAACAAGATGAAGAACCTTGCCCGAGGTCTGATTGTGTTTGCACCCAGCTTTGTCAGACCTCAAAGCCCTTCAGTACGAGGCTTCCCCCGGGAACATGGCCATTCAGGGGGACTTGCATGAAAGCGGTGAAGAAAGCCCAGTGTCTCCACCTCTCGTGCTCCCACACTAGATTCCAGACCCCGCACTGTGCTTCATTTTATTGATTTGCAAAATAAGGAGATTGAATTAGATTATCTCAGTTCTGAGATTCTAGATACACTTGTGAAAAGGGAAGCCAGGAACACTCAGCCTCATTCTACAGAAGCTTCTGGTAGGTTTTGAAGTCTTTATTTTAAGTGGAATAGAGAAGGGCATCATAGAACTGTAAACTAGGCTTCCTTAGCTTTCAGGAAATGATGCCTTTCATTTTAGAAAAGCAGAGGTAGAAAAAAATCTCCACAACTCATTCATTGCTTCAATATAAATTTTAAATATATGCGCATATATATTCAAATATAAAATATAGATTGTTTACATATAATAGATGGTACTTACATATATAAGTCCATGTATAGGCAGACAAGCATTTATCATTACTATCGTAATTTGAATTAACCTGCTTGAATTTTCGGCTGCCTCTCCCTCCCTTCCACTCAGAGCTCTGAGTGTTGAGACATCTGAAAACCCACCTCTTACTCTTTTCTTCGCCACCTATAGAAGTTGCTGATGCTTGTCTCCCAGCTGTTTCATAGTTCCTAACTTTGCTTAAAAGCATTTCTAATTCCTCATATTGGAAAGAGGATTGCAAATGAAGTTTCATACGAAATGTTTTGTACCAGGAAAACGAAAGCCCCATTTTTCCCCCTAATAAATGCCAAAATTATCACAGACTCAAGGCTCATGAATAATGTATGTCGTCCAATTAAGTGCAAATGCTTTTCAGTTCTTGCAGCTGGTATGTGATACCAGTTCTGTCCTTAGAATGGGCACTGAGGCTGGGGTGGGAAAAGAAGTTGGGGAGGGTGAGTGGCTGTGCGTGTGTGTCTGAAAGCTAAGCCCCCCGACTGGCATGCTCATTACATCCTGGGAGTTAAACTCCCCATGCTTGAGTTCACAGAGAGGTTTTTTTCCAACCATAAGTGGAACTCATCTTAAATTTCTAAATCCCCAATCTTTAGGAGCTGGGGAGCCCTTGCTGGTCATGCTGTCTTCCACCTGTAAAACCATCAAGTCTAATTGGCCACAGACGCCTCTCCTAGTCTGGACGCCTCAGAAGGTCAGCCTGAGGCCTCCTCTCCAAGGAAGCTACAGCTGTGACCCCGTGAGTAGCTCATTTCGTCCTTTTGGCTCCTGATCCAGAAGCCTTTCTTCACCAAGAGATCCTGGCAGCCTCTGAGGCTGCTGAGTTGGGTGTGTTCTCGATCTTCAACTGCCCAAAACACAGAGCCTGGAAGACACTGACATCATGTCACTGCTTTCATGAACGCACCCAGGAAAGGAGGTGGTCTCGCATGTCTGAGCGCCGGTGTTCTCATCAGAAATAGAAGATGGTACATAGCCACAGTGGTGTCCCAGGTGGTGTGTAAACCAGCAGTGGTGTTATCTGTAAATCCCGAAGCCTCGTGCAAACGTTTCTTAAGTACCCTTTACTCTGAGTGTCTAGACGTCCTCACTTATAGCTTCATGACTGGACATGACAAATCTCCAGGTCTTAGGCTCGCCCAAGTCAGATTAATGTTGTTCATAAAAACATACATTTATCAGGATTTCCATTTGTAGTATTTAGTTGTGCCAAATAACAGAGCCAGCCAGGGGTTTCGTAGAATTACACCGTCTAATCATGAATGCTGGAGACAGAATTTTTTTCAGCCTGGAATCTCTTCTTATAACTCAGGGCTGATGAGTGCTGCCCTACATTTCTCGATGGATCCAATTTAACACTAGACGAAGCAGTGACTCAGACTAACTTAAATATCTCAAGACGAGTTTCACCTTTTCCTCTGAGGCCGTATCAGTTCAATTGCATAAGTGCAAATTTATTGAAAGTGGTTTGGTGCTTAGCTTTTCTCTATTGGCAGTAATGGAGTTTAAATTTATAGCGGGCTGATGAATTTCAGATAAGAGAACCATTACCTTACAACAACATTAAGGAAAAATATATAACTCCGACTGCTGAACCTCGAACGCGGATTGTTTGAATGAGGGGAGGTGGATGTGGTAGGCCGACACGTGCAAAGGCAGTTCCTTCCCATCCCCGTGGCGCTGGCGCCAAGTGTGAGAGCACGGCCCCTCCGCAGGCTCGGGGTGTCGTGCATTACAAGTGTGAGAGCACGGCCCCTCCGCAGGCTCGGGGTGTCGTGCATTACAAGTGTGAGAGCACGGCCCCTCCGCAGGCTCGGGGTGTCGTGCATTACAAGTGTGAGAGCACGGCCCCTCCGCAGGCTCGGGGTGTCGTGCATTACAAGTGTGAGAGCACGGCCCCTCCGCAGGCTCGGGGTGTCATGCATTACAAGTGTGAGAGCACGGCCCCTCCCGCAGGCTCGGGGTGTCGTGCATTACAAGTGTGAGAGCACGGCCCCTCCGCAGGCTCGGGGTGTCGTGCATTACAAGTGTGAGAGCACGGCCCCTCCGCAGGCTCGGGGTGTCGTGCATTACAAGTGTGAGAGCACGGCCCCTCCCGCAGGCTCGGGGTGTCGTGCATTACAAGTGTGAGAGCACGGCCCCTCCGCAGGCTCGGGGTGTCGTGCATTACAAGTGTGAGAGCACGGCCCCTCCGCAGGCTCGGGGTGTCGTGCATTACAAGTGTGAGAGCACGGCCCCCTCCCGCAGGCTCGGGGTGTCGTGCATTACAAGTGTGAGAGCACGGCCCCTCCGCAGGCTCGGGGTGTCGTGCATTACAAGTGTGAGAGCACGGCCCCTCCGCAGGCTCGGGGTGTCGTGCATTACAAGTGTGAGAGCACGGCCCCTCCCGCAGGCTCGGGGTGTCGTGCATTACAAGTGTGAGAGCACGGCCCCTCCGCAGGCTCGGGGTGTCGTGCATTACAAGTGTGAGAGCACGGCCCCTCCGCAGGCTCGGGGTGTCGTGCATTACAAGTGTGAGAGCACGGCCCCCTCCGCAGGCTCGGGGTGTCGTGCATTACAAGTGTGAGAGCACGGCCCCTCCGCAGGCTCGGGGTGTCGTGCATTACAAGTGTGAGAGCACGGCCCCTCCGCAGGCTCGGGGTGTCGTGCATTACAAGTGTGAGAGCACGGCCCCTCCGCAGGCTCGGGGTGTCGTGCATTACAAGTGCCTTAGAATAAAATAGCAGGAGTTGGAGAGAACCCGGAGGTGAGATTTTTCTTCTCTTTGGTAATATAATTGGAGGTGTCTTCTGGCAATGCACCAAGGCTTCTAGGGCTTAGGCTGTTCATTCGGTACTTGTAACGTGCCTCTCTCATTTGTGATGTTCCTTTTACGACATAGCTTTGTCTTCCCATGAAGCGGGCTGCGGCACTGTGGACACTGAAAGGAAGCTGCCCAGACACACGTGCAAGGCCTGGGCGAGGTTGAAAGAGGCCTGGTCTTCTCCATTTTCTTGAGGTTTCTGGTATATTAAAAAAAAAAGGAAAAATACTGAAGCAGGATTATAAAAATCATGTTATGATTTCAAGCCACTATGCTGAACAAATTAACTCCTTAAGTTAAAAAATGCAATATTATCGAACTGCACTGAAGATAATCACAGAATTGATGTAATAGGGGTTACGGACAGTGTTTTTCTATAGCGGAACATACGTTTCTGATTGTGTGATAAACTATTTTTTCGCCAATTCGGTCACGTATCTCAGCAATTGTGTGAATAAGCTCACGTGGAGACAAAGTCTAAATGTGCGACTCTGCGCGTCTGCTCCTCAAATGGCCTTTCTGCCTTCCCATCTCGCCCACTCTCCTGGAGGCCGTATTCCTGGGCAGCTCATCTGTAAACTGTGTGTCTGTGGCTGGTACAGGTGGGGGTGCTCAGCGCCACAGAGGTCCAAGGTGAGACCCGGGCCTCACAATGAGAGGCATTCTAGCTGCTTTCAAAGAGAAGAGCAGCGTCCGCCAGCCTCCAGGAAACCTGTCTCGGGGCCGTTTCTCTGGGGTCCTTCCTTCTCTGCAGTTTGCTCTGTGCAGGGCAAACCAGCCGCAACTCGCCCTGAAGATAAGAGGAAATAGAGGAAAAAGACATTCATTTCTTTGAATCCCTCTGACCTTCCTGAGCAAGGAGTCGCTGAGGGATGCAGCAGGCGAACGGTCTCTGTCATTGCACACACACCCCTCTGGCCTTCGTGGGGCAAGCAGTCAGGAGAGGGACAGTCAGGAGAGGGAAGGCCACCAGAGCACGCGGGGGTCTTTTCCCTGCGGCTCGCGCTCTCTGTTCCAGAACACCAGAGGCATCCAAGCACTTAAAATGCAATTAACTTTAAGAGAAAACCCTTAGTTTTCTGTAAATAATACCACAGGGATTTGTTTAGAATGAGACATTCATTTTGTAGTTATACACACAGCAAATTTGAAAGAAAAGGGCTGAATTCAGTTGGCTAGTCATTTATTTTGAAAAGAACTGGCTATTAACTGAACTCAGCAAACTGTGAATGAAATTAAATAGGCAAACAACTTGACGCTTTGCCAGTTTTCTCGGCTCACTAACATCTTTGTTGCGGCCTAGTCTTGGAAAGGTTGGTCCCATCATTCTGGCCCACTGAAAAGGACTATGGTCCCTTCTTATAATAGCCCAAAAGATCAGACCCAGACTAATGTGGCCTTCAGTGGAAAAGAGTATTTCAAATGCAAATTGCAGACCAGTGTCCAATGTTGCTCCGAGAATGTCAATCACAATTTTAACTTGAAGTCTTTGAGGCTCTATCAGCAAGCACAAGTTGTTTGTTTTTTAATGTAAAGACAATGGCACACATAAAAATAGTAAAAGTAACAATAACAGTCATATTACATTTTGATTCACAGGCAATTTTAAAAGTGGACAGAAAATGTGAGATTATTTAATCCAATTGTTTATTTGACGGATGAAGCGGCGCAGACTGGGCGAAGTGACCTGCGTGGCTTCCCTGCTGCAGTCGCCGCCTCCTCCGGCCTCTTGGCTCCGAAACGGACATCGTGGAGCTTCTGAATTAGGAGAGACAGTTGACTTTTTTGGTTCCTTTTTCATTTTTCTCAAAACTCGTAAAATATCATTAGAGTGCTTTTTAATTTTTCTGAAAAGCAGGAAATCGTAAGATTGATAAATAGTTTAATGTGAACCTGATGGCTTGATGAATTAAACACCAAGATGAGGAACCACTACAATTCATATGTCAATTCAGACTATTTTCGGGAAATGATTTGAATCAATTGCTAATAAAATTGAGAAATTTAGGAGCCGCTTTCTGACTTCCAAATGACAGGGCTCATATTTAACTCAAGAGATGTGACAGTTAATGACAACATAAAAAGTGCCATGAATTATTTTCCAGATCACGGGAAAATTACAGCATCTCCCCATTGAAACAGCTCTCAGCTCATCAGCATAAAAATAAACAGCCTTAATCACATGCTAAGAAATCTTCAATGCTGTTTAAAATCTAGGTTCCCTTTGAAATAAACAAAGCCATAATCCTCAGGAATAATTGTAATATTTCATAACCTCTTCCTTAATACAGAGTGATAGATGAACTGGTATTAAAGCTGACACCCTATGGGAAAAAAAATGTGCATTGTTGTTCTTAGATCTAATTACTTTAAACCCTTAAGATAGGTAGAGTTTAATTTTTCATCTCTGCTTTAATTCAGAGGCTGAGCTTTCCAATCCTGTTCATGTTTAAAGAGCTTGTTTTGTATATCTTTACATACTTTTGATTTCCAGCCAGACTCCTTAATTA
Source organism: Molossus molossus (assembly GCF_014108415.1). NCBI lineage: Eukaryota > Metazoa > Chordata > Mammalia > Chiroptera > Molossidae > Molossus > Molossus molossus. The sequence continues at coordinate 57,608,816 of NW_023425352.1, forward strand.
ATTGAAAGTTACATCTGAATATAACAAGACAGTTATTGTGTTAATGAAATACCAATGGAAAGAGCACCGATCAATATTTAATCTAATTAAGGTTGATACAAGGCATATTATTATGTAATTAACTCAAAAACAGCATAAGTAATACAAGCATGGATAAATTTTTATTAATATATTTGTTAAGAATTTTTAGATCATGCTGTTTTATGGGTTTACTTGAGAGATATAAAATTAAAATGTTTGTCAAGATGCCACTGGAGCAACTATTAAATGTGGCTTTTAATCATCGTAACAGGCCTTTAGGTTCCCGTGCGGTTCCAGTAGTCTCACTGAGGATGAAAAATGGTTTTGCTGCCAACAAGAGTCCATGTGGAAAATATTTCTGGAATGGTGTTCTAATTTTTTTTTTAAGTTCCCATGCACTTGGCAAGGATGACGTAGAATAGGGTTGGTATGTGCAAGAAAGTTTGGGGAATGTTCAATATTTTTAAGAACACTTCTTAAAGAGCTCTACGTGTTGCTAGAGAGAGAAAAAAAAAATTGAACAGTAAATGTCATTGTATTAGTCTCCATATATCTTACGGGTTTTTTTTTTCCTCACCCGAGGACATTTTTTCCATTTTTTGTTTAGATAGAGTGGGAGGTAGAGAGAGGAAGAGAGAGAGAGAGAGAGAAACATCGACATGAAAGGGGCACATCGAGTGGCTGCCACCGGCACAAACCAACCAGGGCCGGGGACAAACCGCAACCGAGGTACGTGCCCTTAGCGGGAACCGAACCCAGGTCTCTCTGGACCGCAGGCTGACGCTCTAACTGCTGAGCCAAACCGGCCAGGGCTCTTATGGGGTTTTAATACCTCAGCTTCACAGATTCCTGTAGAATTGCGACTTGAAGGGTCAACTTTGGTGGAACACTAATTATCTCACACAAAGACCAGAATTTATTATTGTGTTTTTTCAGAGCTCCAAACATACAGAGTCACAATATGGGAAAACATTTAAATGAGGATCTTGAAGCCAAATCCAAGAATGGGCCATTAACATGGGTGGTATGTTTTGGAATGTCCATTTGTTCTGAGTAATGTAAAGAATGAGTTCAAGCCCAGCTGGGGTGGCTCAGTGGTTGAGCATCAACCTATGCACCAAAACCGGGTTCGATTCCCGGTCAGAGCACATGCTCAGGTTGTGGGCCCAATCCCCAGATGGGGGGCATGCAGGAGGCGGCCAATGTGTTTCCCTCACATTGATGTTTCTCTCTCTCTTCCTTTCTCTCTTCCTTCCGCTCTATCTAAAGATAAATGCAAAAATGTCCTTGGATAAGGATTAAAAAAAAAAAAAAAATGAGTTCAAGGTTACAAACTCAATGTTGTTTTTTAGGGTTATTGCTCAGAAAGTTCAGAGTGTTTCACGGTTCCCTAAATCCCACAACCAAATCGAACTGTTGAACCAGTGAACCATCTGCTTGACTCTTCTCATCCTTCTTACAAGTAGATGTACTTAGAGACTCTTTGGTCCCTGCTGCTGGAATACCCAAAATACTAGGCAAATTTTTTATTCAAATAAATATAAAGATTGAATTTGGTGAAACAGTGATTTTATTTCAAAGGTTCCCATGCTTCCCCCAATCCTACTATTTTATAGTAGGAAGAATATGGAAGTTACTGGAACAATTGCTTGTTCTCTGTCATTCTTGGTATGTGTATCTTGCCAAAACCTTGAAGTGGCGTTTCTGTTTTTTATCTGAATGAGGGAGGGTGGGATAACTCTTACCCTATGATTCTTCATGTCTCCTATGAGCAATAACAACATGGTTGAATCATTATATACACAACCTATTTTTCGTCCTCTCCCTGGAGAAGGGCTGATAAGAAAGTCATAAAGTTGTGGGATAAAGATGTTCCAAATAGAAGTAAACTTTTAACTACTTCTGTGTGACTGTGTAATGAAGCCATTGATACATGCATGGGGCAAGCTAACAATGTTTCTTTTCTTTTAACCATCCTTAGAATTATCTTGAGTCAGTTGTGGAGGCAAGTGAGGGAAAGATTCACAAAGGCCCTGGTTCTGTACAGAACCCAGTCTGATGGCCCGGGCTGAGGGTTCTCAGTCCGTCTGGAGCTCGAGGCAGCAGCAGCCCTGAGAGGGGTGGGAGGGGCCAGAGGAGACAGAGCAGGAGGAGAGGACTTGACCAGCCCAGTCACAAACTCCCCCTTCCCCACACCACCTCCTTAAAGAAATGTGCAGAGAGAACACTGGCATTTGTTAACCCTTATCAAATCAAACCTGACATTTTGAAGGTTCTTTGCCTATAGAGGAACAATTAATCTTTATTTTCAAGGAAAAGGAAATAAAAGACACCAACGAAAAAAAAAAATGAGAACTTCCACGTGAAGTAAAGAATACAGTACACTCTTTTTTTTTTTTTAAATCCTCACCCGAGGACGTTTTTCCATTTTTTGTTCAGATAGAGTGGGAGGGAGAGAGAGGAAGAGAGAGAGAGAAACATCAATGTGAGAGAGACACATCGAATAGTTGCCACCCACACGACTCAAACCGGGGCCAGGGACAAACTGCAACTGAGGGACATGCCCTTAGCGGGAACTGAACCTGCGTCTCTCAGGACTGCAGGGCAACACTAACCGCTGAGCCAAACCAGCCGGGGCTACAGTAGACTCTTTAGGAGAGTTTTCTGGTAGAACCGCTTCTGAATGTGATGTATTAAAAGTATTCTAACTGGTCTGTTATATTACCCTTAGCTTTTCTCCCCAAAGAAAAGCGGTTCTATATTTTCTCTATCATTTCTGAGCCTTTCCTTTTTTTATAATCAACTTTCTTGAGGTAAATTTTACTTACAAAAAATTATCAATTTTAAATGTACAGTTTCATGACTTGGGCACACACATGTATAAAGTCATGGAATGACAACAACAGTTAAGATATAGAGTAATTCCATCACCCCCACAATTTCCCTTCTGCCTCTTTGCAGTCAATCCCCTCCCCGTGCCAGCCATAGGCACCACTGAGGGGCTTGCTGTTACTATAGTTTTGCTTTTTCTAGAATTGTATTCCAACAGAATCATGCAATACGCAATCTTTCGTATCTGGCTTCTTCTACTTAGCATAATGCTTTTAAGGTTCATTATGTAGTTGATTATTTCAGTAGTTTATACTTTCATGCTGCTGAGGAGTATTTCTTGAATGGATATGCCGCAATATATTTATCATTTCACCAATGAATATACCATTGGGTTTTTTCCAATCTTTAGTTATTAAGAATAAAGTTGATATAAACATGATTACAAGTGTTTGGACATACATGTGTTTTCATTGCCCTGGGATAAATACAAAGAAGTTGGAATGCTGAGTTGAATGGTAAAAGTACGTTGAAATTTATTAGAAACAGCTGACTTGTTTTTAAGTGATTGTATAATTGTATTCACACCAGCAAAGCAGGGGCGGTCTAGCTACCTCGCATCCTTGCCAACCCTTAGGCTGATGGGCTTTTTATTTTACACATTCTACGGGATATTCAATAGTTTTTCATCTGGCTTTAATTTTCATTTAAATTCTGTAGAGATGTTTGGCATCTTTTCAATCCTTATCTAGTCAATTATACTCTCTGGTGAAATATCTGTCCAGATTATCAGCCCTTTTTTAAAAAAAATATTTTTTCTCTATTGATTTTCAGAGAGAGAGGAAAGGAGAGAGATAGAAACATTGATGAGAGAGAACATCAACTGGCCACCTCCTGCATGCCCCCCACAGGGGATCGGGCCCACAACCTCGGCAGGTGTCCTGACTGGGAATCACACCAGTGACCTCTTGGTGCAGGGGTCAATGCTCAACCACTGAGCCAGACCCACTGGGCTCATTGGCCCTTTTAAAAAAGTATTTTTTCTTACTACTTCATTGTAAAAGTGTTTTATTTATTCTAAATACAAGTCCTTTATCAGATATCTTTGTAAATTTTCTGCCAGTATGTGACTGGCTTTTTCATTTTCAAAACAGTGTATTTCTGAATGTTGATAAAACCACTTTATTTTTGCTTCTTATAATTCATGCTTTTTTGTTTATATTATCAAGGAAGTTTTTCCCAACTAAAGATTTTTCTCCATTAAAATTTTCTAGGAATTGTATATATTATTTTAGATCTTAACTTTAGTTCTATGATCCATGATGAGTTCTTTATTATATATGGTGTGGGATAAGTGTTCATTTTTCAATGCGAGGTCCAGTTTTTTTGGCAACATGTTGGAAAAAAAAAGTGTACTTTCTCCATTGAATTATCTTGGTAGGGTGGTTGAAAATAAATTGATAATATAGGTGTAAAACAGTTTCTATACTGTTTATTCTATTCCATTAAATTATATGTCTATCACACTGTTTTAATTACTGTAGCTTAATAATAAGTCTTGCTAACAGGTCATATACTTCAGTGATCAAATGATCTTCACTTTCATAGTGGTCTTGACCATTCTGGCCTTTGCAGTTCTATGAAATTTAGAATCAAATTGTCAATATCTTTAAAAATCCTGCTGGGACTTTGGTTGAGATTGAGATTGCATTGACTCTCTAGATTAATTTTATAAATCTTGACATTAAAATATGATTCAGTCTCAGATATATGATACTATACATTTCTTATAGTAATATTTTGCAGTTTTCAACATACAGTTCTTGCACAGATTGTCTTATATTTATTTGTGAATATTTCATGTTTATGATTTTGCAAATAGTATTATTTTTCATTACATTTCCAATTGTTGATTGCTAGTGCATAGAAATGCAATCAGTTTTGTATATTGACATTGGATCCTGCCATCTTACTAAAATCACTCACTAGTTTCTGTAGCTTTTTTTGTATTGATTAATTTTAGAGAGAGAAGAAGGGGAAGAGAGAGACATCAGTTGGTTGTTCCACTTATTTATGCATTCTTGTATGTGCCATGATTGGGGATTGAACCCACAACCTTGGTGAATAGGGATGATGCTCTAAGCAACTGAGTTGATTTCTTGTATTTTTCTACTTAGATGATTATATTGTCTGCATTTAAATATTGTGTTCCTTATTTCTTTTAAATCTGTTCAATTTTACTTCTTTTTTTGTTGTTAATCCTCACCCAAGGATATTTTTCCATCGATTTTTAGATAGAGTAGAAAGGAGGGAGAGAGAGAGAAAAACATCAATGTGAGAGAATCACATTGATTGGTTTCCTCCCACACCACCTGAAGTGGGGCCAGAAACTGAACCTGCAACCCAGGTATGTGCCCTTGATCACGAATCAAATCACGACCCTTCAGTCCAAGGGCCAATGTTCTAACTGCTGAGCCAAACCAGTCAGGGCTCACTTTCACTTCTTTTTCTTACCTACTGCACTAGATAAGACCATCCACACAACACTGAATAGAGATGGTAAGAGCAGACCTTCTTGTTTGTTTCCTACCACAGGCATAAAGCACTGTCTTATGGATGACATCAACTGTAGGTTTTTCATCAGGCTGAGAAATTTTCCTTCTACAGCTGAGAGAAATTTAAGAAGACATACTGGAGAGAGAGATTATATTTATGAGTCTGAAGATTCAGTGTTATTTAGATATCAGTTTCCCCCCAGTGGAATAATAGATTCAATGGAATGTCAATCAAATTTCTAAAAGGCTTTTTGGTAGATATTGAAGAGTTTTTTTCTAAAATTTCTGTGGAAACGTGAAAGACGTAGAAATGCTAAAACAACTTTGGAAAAGTTTGTTTGAAAAGTTGGAAGAATTATGCTATCTGATTTCAAGATTCATAATAAAACTATGGTGATCAAAGCAGTACAAAATAAGAGTCAAGATAAACAGTGAAACAGAATAGAGAAACTAGAAATAGACCCCTACAGATATAATTTGTTGACTTTCAAAAAGGAGAAAAAGTTATTTGGTGGAGAACAGCCATTTCAACAAATGGTGCTGAAAATTGTTGATATCAATATGAAAAAAAGGACCTTAATTCATATCTTGCAATATTTTAAAAAATTAACTCAAAAGCAGATTATGGACCTACATATTATACCTAAAATTATGAAACTTCTAGAAGAAAATATAGGAGAGAGGCTTTCTTAGATATAATTCTAAAAGGAGAAACCATAAAAAATGATAACTTGGCCTTTTGACTTGTGCTCTTTGAATGATACTATTAAGAGAATGAACATACAAGCCACAGATTGTGAGAAAGTATTTGCAAATCACATATCTGATAAAGGAAGTGTATGTAGCATGTACGTAATTCCAAGTATTTTATCATAAGAACAAACTAATTTTAAATATTTTGGACTATTATTACAGGGATAGAAGTCCCAACATATATGTAACAGATGTTTTTGGAGGATGAAATAGAGTAAGTGAACAGAAAATAATATTCCAAAAATAACTGATAATTTCTAAGGACTAAAGAAAGACATGCATCCTTAGATTTCAAGGGATGACAGAACCAGACTAAAATACACACTACAACAACAGCAATGATGCTGTACTAACATTGCAAATACACCTCTGAGCATTAACAGTGAAAGGAAAATCTACTTATTCGTACATCTTTGCCCCAGACCCGGCTTCAAGAATTCGGGTAACACTAGATTTGTCATCAATAATACTGGATACAAAGTCACAGTGGAGCACTGGAAAGTACAGAGAAAAAAAAGTCCTTGGATTCTAGAATCCTCTCCCCACACACACTGTCATTTAAGGGTGAGTCAATAACTTCTAGACTGTGTCTGAAAAGTACTACTTATGAGAGGCTGAACTACATCAGGAATGAGAATTAATACAGAAAAAGCAGAAGTATGCATGAAGATATAGTTAATAGAGAAGTGAGAATCACTTGTTGTTGAGGTCTAAGTAAGTAAGTACTATGAAAACAAAATAATCTTAACAATAATATTAACTAAAGTTCCTGCCATTTCCCACGTGGGCATTAGAGGGGGCTAGGGAGAAAAACTGAGGAAAATGAGTTTGCTATGATTTTCATTGCTCTGGTCAAAACATATTTGCTAATTAACCGATTCCAAACTTTAAAGAAATACAAACTATATAACTAATTACAGAAATACTTCACCTAGGAACTGCTCAGTTAATGATGTTTTGCCATAACAGCGCTTGAAAATTATACTGTCTTTTGGGACACAACATTTATTTATTTATTTATCTATTTATTTATCTATTTATTTATTTATTTTTGGTATGATGACTTAAAAATTTTTTTTTTCTTTATTGAGTTTTTGAGAGTAATGAAGGGAGAGGGAGAGAGAGATAGAAACATCGATGAAAGAGAACATCGATTAGCCACCTCCTGCATGCCCCTCACTGGGGATTGGTCCCACAACCTGGGCATGTGCACCGACTGGGAATTGAACCGGCGACCTCTTGGTGCGTGGGTCGATTTTCAACCACTGAGCCACACTAGCTGGGCATGACTCTTCATTGAAAAACACTCTGAGTAATACACTCTAAGATACATTTTCAAGCAAAGACACATTCACCGATTTACTAGGCACACTTTCTGGTCTGAGAATATCATATGGAACAAATTTAAACAGCAGGTCACGGTTCAGTGAACCCAAACCTTTTTATTTGTGAATATTGGCCACGTGGGAAGGATAAGAGCAGCTTCTTCATCTCTGCAGTCTGTTGGGTGTGTGTACTTTTTCCATATGTTTCAGCATGCTTTTGGATTTAGTCTGTGTTTTCTTAGATGTTTTTCTATTCTTTGATTTTATTTATAAGAGCTTGAGTGCAAGATAAAACACGAATTCAAAAATGTTAGCAAGAGGTGCAGAATGAGGAATGCCCCTTTTGAAGAGCGACCCCTTGCATTTCTCCTCCACAAACTGGTACCCACTCGAAAGTTTGCTCTTCATCTTATGGTAAGTACAATAAACCTGTTACATTATGTAGCTATTGGTCTTTAAATTAGTGCTTATATTTTATAAAGTTGTTCAATTGTTCAGTTTACATTTCTCTCTACCTGTGTAAAATGTGTGGGTCTCTGGGGCTGAAATGGAGCCCATCGCACTTTCCCGGGGAAGTTCATAGACACGGGTTTGTCCATTCAGCTCTGACATGTAGGGAGCTGGCAGGTCGTCACTCTTGTTATTATGGGAAATGCTGGGCAGAGTGAAAATCAACAGCTGCTCTTGAACCCACCAGAGAACTGAGGTCACAGGGAGAACTGCCACTCCAGCACCCGGAGAGACAGGTACACCCAGAGAGATACCCACTAGAGACTTGTTACCTGGAGCCAAGGCACCGGGGCCGGAAGGTGTAAAAGCACTTCCTTTACTAGTAATTTTGACAAATTGCTGTAGGCTGAGTGCGAACTAACTTGGTCGTGACAGATTCCTGGGGGCTGCAATCAAAGGACAGTTCCCACACTTTTCCGGGCCTTCTTTCCAAGAACCCCACAGTTCTCAGAGTGAGGATCCAAGGAAAATTTCCTGTGGCTCTGACAGGAGGGGAAGGCAGCGAGCGTCAGCTTCTCTCTTCCTTCCCTGTAGCAAAGGCGTGTTTAGTCTTCAAGGAGAAACATTGGCCACAGAGCAACACTGAAACTTTATCTCAGCTGGGGAGTCCTGCCCTCCCCCTGCAGCCTGCTAGCAGTTCTGTTTCACCCGAGGGCACGAGAACACGTTCAAGGAAGTGCACTGGGAACTTGGTGCAGGGGAGAGGAAGGGAGCTGCATGCCTTGAGGAGGGACAGAAACCCTTGGGAGGGCCACACCCTGCGACAGACGTCCTCCAGAAGACAGAGATCCGCCCCCCTCACACACTAAACCACCATACTAATAAACTTGCAATATAACAGAATTATAGCAAAAATCGCTCTAAGACATAGACTTCCTCTGAGAAGCAAGAAAAGCCTCAAAACCAAGAGAAGAAACAAAACCAGTATCAGAGGAATTTCAAGTCTTTACTACATATCACTACAGCAAACATTTAACACAGTCCACCTCTAACCAGATTAACACAAATCCTCTCCAGAAAGGTCTAGTAACCCAGTAACTACTATGGATACAACAGGTTGACATTCAATAAAAAACTAAAAGGTAAATCAAAGGCAAGGAAAAACAATTGGAGGAGGCATAACAATGATCAAAACCACATTCAGGTATGTGAATTTACAGAAAAGGAATTTAACTGTGATTAACATGTTAAAGTATCTAGTAAAAAAAAAAATAAGAATAATAATAGGTGACATGTAAAAGCAAATGGGTCATGTCACCAGACTGGTAGAAACTATTTTAAAAAATTAAAAGAAAATATTAGAAATCTAAAACACAGAAATAAAGGATGCCTTCAGCAGACTCATGAATAGATTTGGCACAGTCAAGGAAATAATCAATGAACTTGAACATAAGCCAATAGAAACTTCCTAAACTGAAACGCAAACAGAGAAAAAAAAAAATTAACAGATTAGAATATCCAAGAACATTGGGGATGAACATAATTGTAATTGTAATACCAGAAAGAGCAGAAAAAAAGAATGAGTCTGAAGAAATTTTTGAAGTAACAATAGCTGAGATGTTACCAAAATTATTGACAGATACCAAACCACAAGTTTCATAAGCTCAGAAAACATCAAACAAAATAAATACATACACACCCACACACAAATATACCAGAAACCTAAGCATATCATGTCCAACTGTAGAAAACCAAACAAAAAGAAAATCTTAAAATAAACTAGAGGAGGGAGAAAAACCTTCCCTACATAGGAACAAAAATAAGAAACAGCAGACTTCTCATCAGAATCCACCCAGCAAAAAGAGAATGCAGTGAAATATTGAAAGAAAAAAAACAAAACTGCCAACATAGAATTCTATAACCACTAAAATTATTCTTTAAAAGTAAAGAAAAAACACTTTCTCAGATAAATAAAAACTTAGATATTGTTCATAGCAATTTCATTAAAATTTTAAAAGAAATTCTTCAGGCATATGGAAAAGTATATAAGTCAGAAACTTGGATCCACATAAAGAAAGAGTGTCAGAAAAAGATAAAATAAAGTAAAAATAAATATTTTATTATTCTTTTGTTTTGTTTTGTTTTTTGTTTCAATATTTTTTCTTTATTGATTTTAGAGAGAGAGGAAAAGACTGAGAGAGATAGAAACATTGATGAGAGAACATCGACTGGCCGCCTCCTGCATGCCCCTCAGTGGGGATCGGGCCCACAACCTGGGCATGTGTCCTGACCAGGAATTGAACTGTCAACCTCTTGGTGCATGGGTTGATGCTCAAGCAGTGAGCCACACCTGCCAGGCATATTTTATGAGTCTTAATTAATCTAAAAGAGACCTATTTGTTCAAAGCAGTAAAAAAATAATATATTGGGTAATTACAGCATATGATAAGTGAAATATATTACAAATATTTCACAAGGGACAGTTGGAGGAATCGGGAATATTCTGTTATAAGATCCCTGGACTATTTATAAATGGTATAGTGTTACTTTAAAGTTTATTTAGATTGTTTTTAATCTATATATTGTGAACCAAAAAGAAATCTCTAAAAACCTTTTAGAAGGAAGTATAAATGACATGCTGAGAGAAGATAAAAGAGGCTCATAAAATGATCAATTAAAACCAGATAAGACAGAAAAACAGGAGATAAAATGAAACAAAAAACAAATGTAATATTTAGAAAACAGTTACAAAGATGGTCTGTGTTAATGCAATTATGTCAATAATCACTTTAAATGTAAAGGGTGCAAGCATGACAGTTATAAGTCAGAGATTGTTAAATTGAAGAAACATAATTGTGTGCCATCTAGAAAAATGCCACTTTAAACAAAAATTTTTGGACTTCAGTAAAGAGTTGGAAAAGGATATAACATTAATCAAAATAAAGCTGGAATAACTATCTTAATTAAAGACAAAGTAAACTGCAGACCAGAAAACATTACCAGCGATAAAGAGAGATATTACATTTTAAATAAATGTAATTTTAAATCAATGTAATTTTAAATAAATAAAAATTGAGGGAGGTCAATTTTTCAAGAACACATAACAAAGTTATAAACATGTATGTACCTAACAAAAGAGCACCAAAGTACACGAGGCAGTAACTGACAGGACAGAAACGAGAATAGACAAGTATACTATTGTATTTGGAGACATCCATGCATCTCTGTCAGTAATTGATAGATCAAGCAGGCCCCAAATTAGTCAAGATAGAGTGACCTGAAAAGCACTATAAATCATTTTGATCAAACTGACACATATAGAACGCTCTATCAAAGAACAGCAGAATACACACCGTTCTCAAGTACACATGAAATATTCACCAAGACAGATAATGTCTGGGTTATTAATGTGCATCTCAAATTTTTTTAAAGGATAGAAATCATACCATATAAAATATGCTCTCAGATTACCACAGAATTAAACTAGTGGTCAATAACAGAAAGATGGCTGGAAAATGCCCCAAATCGGAATATTAACATGACACTTCTAAAGAACCACAAGGTCAAATAAGAATTTTCAAAAGATTTTTAAATACTTTAAACTAAATTAAAATATAACATTAAAATTTGCACAAAACAGCAAATGCAGTGCTTGGAGGAAAATTTATGGTGTTAAATAGACATATTAGAAAAGAACAAAGATTTTAAAGTCAATAATCTAAACATCCATCTGAGAAAAGTAGAGAAAAACAAAGTACACCTAAAACAAGGAGCAGAAAGGAATTTATACAAACTAGAACAGAATTAACAAAATTTAAACCAGAAGAACAATAGAGAAAACAAATAAAGTAAAAACGTACTTCTTTGAAAACATTAATAAAGACTGGTAAGACTCTAGACCATCTAAGCCTGTAAAAGAGAAAGAAGAAACAAATTAAAAATATCATGAATAAGCCCTGGCTGGTTTGGCTCAGCGGTTAGAGCGTCAGCCTGAGGTCCTGAGAGACCCAGGTTCGGTTCCCACTAAGGGCACGTACCTCAGTTGCAGTTTGTCCCAGGCCGTGGTGGGTCGGGTCGTGCAGGTGGCAGCCGCTCAGTGTGTTCCTTTCACATCGATGTTTCTCTCTCTCTCTCTGTTCCTCTCTCTCCCTCCCACTCTACCTGAACGAAAAATGGAAAAATGTCCTCTCCTCGGGTGAGGATAAAAAAAAAAAAAAAAATTAAAAATATCATGAATAAGACAGGAGTCTTGATTGCTACTCCAAGGACATTAAAAGGATAACAAGAAAGAACTATGAACAATTCCATACCCACAATTTCATAACTTAGATAAAATGGACCAATGTCTTGAATTATTTAAACTAATTATTTAAACTAATATATCTCATTTAAGAAGAAACAGATAATCTGAATAGTACTGAAACTATCACATACATTGAATTCATTATTTACCACCTTCCACAAATGAAATCGCCAGGTCCAGCTGGTTATAAGAATTCTACCAAACATTTAAGAAAAAAGTAATGCCAATTCTAACACAAAAACCAGGTAAAGACACTACAAGAAAAGAAACTACAAGCTGATATATATCATACACATGGACAACAGATTTTCAACAAAATACATGTAAGTTGACTCCAACAATATATAGAAAGGATAATACAGTACTACTAAGCGGGATTCATTCCAGGAATTCAAGGATGGTCTGTGATATAGACATCACAACTTACACAAAAATTAACTGAAAATAGATACAGACCTAAACATAAAATGCAAAACTATAAAACTTCTAGAAGAAAAGTTGTATAATATTGGTTTTGATGATAACATTTTAGCTATAAAACCAGAATCATCATCCATGAAGAAAAAAATGAATAAATTGAATGTTATTAAATTTTAAAACTTGCTCTGTAAAATACATTGTTAAGAGAATGAAAAGACAAGCCACAGACTGGGAGAAAATATTTGCAAATCACATACCTGATAAAGGACTTGTATCCAGAATATACAAAGAACTCTTAAAACTCTGCACTAACAACACAAAACAACCCAATTAAAAAGGAACACAAACTCATCAGCACAGAAATATACAGATGTCAAAGAAACATAGGAGACATGCCAACATCCTATTATTTGGGAAACAAATTCAAACAACAATGAGATAACACAATTCAAACAAGGAGATTTCACTACATAACTAGTAGGATGGCTAAAAATAAAACAACACTGACCAATAAATGCTGGTGAGAATGCAGGGCAATGGGAACTCTCATTCAGGACTGGTGGGAAGGCAAAATGGTACAACTATTTTGCAACAATTTGGCAAGTTTTGTTTTTTTCTAGATAAAACATGTTTAAGTTGTGCTAAAATATACATAACATAAAATTTACCATTTTAAGTGTATAGTTCAGTGGCATAAACTCAGTACATTCATATTATCATGCAACCATCACCACCATCCATCTCCAGAAAGATTTTTCATCTTTTCAAACTATAACTCTGTATCCATTAAAAAATAACTCCCATCCTTCCCTTTCTCAAATCCCATTCTCCAATAAGAGAAATTAGGATTTCTGGGAGAATGGCAGTTTTAAGGGCTGAGCAAGGATATATAGGATGAACCTAATGCATCCTGTAGTGTCAGAGAGGGAGGAAGTACTAAAACCAAACCAGACGTAAAAACAATGAACATCTGTAATACTTTCCACAACAAAGATAAATGTATAATTAAAAAAAAAATAGGGCTATGTCAAAGAGACACAGTAGCCAACTAAAGAGCTCCCAATGGCCAAAGCCTAACAATGTGAGCAACAAAAATAAATAGCATGTATCAGAAATATATCCCAAAGTATAAATATAAATATCGATAAACCTATATTGGTGTAAAAACTGAATGAATAAATTAATGAAGAGTAGACAAATTTCCTATACAGAAGAATTATAGACAATACATGCAGATCATAATTCCCCTTTCCCTTAAGTTTGGGAGGGATTGACTTTCCCCTAAGCAGTATAGTGTGGAAAGGGGGGGTAACTTTAAAGGGGATAAACAACAAACACTACCTCAGCCATGTGATCAAGTTCAACACCTTCAGTGATAAGTCATATCAACAGCATGTATTCTTGATATGATGTGATAAGAATAGCACTTTACAAACTTTGTGGTCCCTTATGAACCCATAATTCCAGTTTAATCATGAGAAAAAACACCAGACAAACCCAAACTGAGAAACATGCTACTCAATACCTGCCAGAATTCTTCTAAAGTGTCAAAACTGTAAAAAACGAGGAATATCTGAGAGATTGTTATAATATGAAGTGCTCTAAGGAGTCATGATGGCCAAAGGTAATGTTATATTCTTGATGGAATCCCCAAACAGATAAAGGACATTAATTAAAACTAATAAATATGAACAAAGTTTGGACTTTAGTTAGCAATAGTGAATCAATATTGGTTAATTAGTTTTGACAAATATATCATGCTAATGTAAGATGACTGTTTATCTTTATTCTAGAACATGAATTATTTATTAAGGTCTATAAAATCCATGATTTATGGATATTAGGCCTCCATATTTAATATCTCAGAAACTTAATAAATGCAGTAAACTATAAGAAAAATTGATCCCTTGTTTCTCCCTGAGTCCTATTTCTCATTTCCTCGTGGTCCAATCTTCATAAGCCACTACTGTTCCAAAACACCCACACCTGGTAGTTTGTACTACGACTGGTTAAGCTGACCGTTGGCTGTCAGACCAGTTTTCTTTTTGTAGATCTTTGTGAACGCTTGAGCAATTAGCTCTGTGAGATGGCTCTGGTCCTTTACCGTCTCTTTATCTTTCTCAGGGAAGGAGATGCAACCTAGAGCTGTTTCTAGACCCCATTTCAAAAATAAGGGAAGAAAGAGAGAAAATGACTCTGAGCAAAACGTCCCTGAGTTTTCTTCATGGCAAACTGCCTACAGAATGGAAGAAATGCTCATTCCCAAGAGGATATTTTTATTGTAAGAAGGAATATTGTGGGAAAAGTTATGGACAAGACCCTTGGACAAGTTGTGAAGAGGAAGCCCCGAGAGAGTTTAAATGACTTTCCCAAGGTCATAGTTTGTTAGAATCCAAGAGGAACTAATACATCTTTCTAAAATAACATACTTATTTTAGTCTTTCACCTCCTTAGCAAATTTAACCTTTTCCATCCAGCTGTTAAGATAACCCAGTGATCATACAAGCTAAATCAACACCAGGGACAGATCTCAGAAAGTGCCCCCAAACTGCCTCCCTTTTCATTATTGAAAACCATGAGATGAGAGCCTTTAATAACTCACTGCACAAGAGGACCATTACTGTCAGCATCTACCACTCAGCCATATATTATAGCTTTTTACTTCTCCACACAAAATTGCTTTGAAATTTACATTTGCTATAAAGGATTCAAGTCCATCACTATTAATTTTCTTCTACAAATTATGTTTAATTATCACCTCTTTCCACCTAGAAAGAAACCCGTCTTGTACTCCTGTCCATATAGCTCTAAGAAGAGTTTCCTAGGCATGAATCTTTGATGGCAATTTTACATTCCTTACCTGCCCTTTTCCCTGAAGCTCACACAGCGACTTAGAGATATGGAAATGAACAGTGTCCTGCTTACATATGAAATCTGCTCTTTTTAAGCAGGGGTAGAGGGGGAGGAGTATAACATTTTCCAGCTTTAGCCTAGGAACAATTAGGTTAAAAACATTCAGCAGCTTTGAAAGTCCATCCCTGATTGATTGCTTAACAGCTCATATATTGCATCTACTAAAGAAACTTCTTGGAGATTCACTTATCTTTCTGATGCTGAAAGAATCTTCTTTATCCCCTCCCTCAGTTTTGGAGCTTTAGAAGAAACAAATTTAAAAGAAATAAAGAGAGAGAAATCCAAAAATTATACTTTATTATTTTTTTCACTTAATTTCTATGCTCCCTTTGCACATGGTATCGTATAAATAGCATGTCTTAGGAGTCAGAAACATCATCCATCTGACGATAACTTCACCTGAAATGTATGAAACTTTGGGCAAATCACCTCTGAGTCCCTGCTCTCTCAACTTTAAACATAATCTATTTAAAGTTTAACTAAGATTAGCATGTATTATGCTTGGCATTCAAGGAATTCAAATGTTAATTACCTTCCACTTCTGGATTCAATGAAGTAATATTTTTGTCTATAATCTTTTGTCTGCAACTGATCAAAACTCAACTCAAACTAGCTTAAGCAGAAAGGGAATTCACTGACTCACATAGCTAGGAAGCCCTGGCATGCCTCTGGCGTTAGACGTAGTTGGATTAAGCTTCCAAACAATGTCGTCATGGCTCTTGATTCCATCTCTGTTTGGAGCTGTTCTGAACATAAGCACGGACAAAATGCCTGGCAAAGAGCCCATTTAAGTTATAGATTTTCAGCCCCCTCTCTTAGCAGTCCCTCAGTCAAGAAAACTGTCTCCTACTATCTATATAATAAGTTCGTGGATGATTCTAATTGTCCTTGCTTGAGTCATGCACCCACCTCGAACCCCATCCCTGTGACCATGGGGAAGGGACTACTCAGTTTAGCCAATCTGGGTCAGGACCTATCATTGTGGCAGAGAGCAAATTACCATGATTTATACTCTTATCAGGATTATATAAAGTGAGGGATCCGAAAGAAATTAGAAGAATGACTGATTTCTAAGACTGAGGGGGGAAATAAAAATAGGTAAATAAAAATTTTCGCTTCCACTATGCATTGTTGTTAATAAACAAATAAGTATTTGGCTTTTTTCCACCCCCTTCCCTAAAATTGTCTTATTTAAGGATATGTAGTCTGTATTAGGGGTCAGCAAAATACAGTCCACAGACCAAACATGGCCCACTACCTGTTTTATAAATAGTTTTATTGAAACACTCATTTCTTAATGAATTATCTATGGTTGTTTTCACACTACAACATCAGGGTTGAGTAGCTGCAACAGAGTTCTTATATACTGCAAAGCCTAAAGTGATTGCTCTCTGGCTCTGTTCAGAGCAAGTTTGCCAACTCCTGATCTACGTTGCACTGACAAAGATAATGAGAGAGACAGAGACATGCTTACTTAGAATATTTGATTGAAATATAATGGAAATATTGATGACATATTTTTATGTAATTTGCATCCACAATCTGTTAGTAATAAAGGTTTTAGACATTAGAAAAATATATCTTGCCAAAAAAGTGTCCTCCACACAGTACATTCTCAATATGTATTTTTAATACATAGTTAACAGCATAACCATCCACCAAATTCACTCAAGATCCCAAATTAGGAGCCATCCGATTTGTCCTTTTTCCTCACACTCCACTTCACCCATACCTTCCAATCCCCTTAGCTCTACCTGCAAAATATATTCCAAATGCTGCTGCTTCTCTTCATCCCTCAGCCTCCTCCCTAGTGCAAGCCAGTATCATTTCTTTTCTAGAGTGATGTAGTAGTTTTCTAACTGGTCTCTCTGCTCCTATCCTCACTCATTTACACTCCATAATTCCCCCACAACAGCCAAGAGGGGTCCTTTTAAAAACAAATCAGGTATTTTTCTTCCCTAAAACCCTCCAATGGCTTCTCCCTTTGCTTAGAGTGAAATCCAACTTCTTGGCCTTGGACTGCAAGCCACTGCGTGAACTGGCCCTGCCCACCTCTCAGCCTCCACCAGATTCCCTCTAGCCCCTTGTCCCCACTCTAGCAGTGAAAGGCTTCTTTAGTTTCTAAAATATACCATGCTCATTCCTACTTTAGGATTTCCCCGCTCCCTTCCTCTGCCAACAACTTTCTGCTCTCACCCTCATATGGCTGGCTGATTTTGCCTAGTACATCAAGAATCAATTCAAAGGCCACCTCTTCATTGGATTAAAAGATATTTTCCAGTAACTTTTCTAGAATATATACTATTGTAGTATTAAAAGTGGTATTCTATGTTCTATCTGGCTACCACATGCATTGGAGATTCACATTATATATAAGTACAAAGTAATTAACATCCACAACCTTGTTGTTTACAGCATCATCTATTTGTTAACAATCTGACTTCCTAACATGGTCTAGGTATTGACTGGAGTAAAATGCACACAATGACATAGTCCAGGTGAATAACATCTAAAAATGAGATGTAGCAATATATTTATTTATATATTTCTTATTTTCATAGATTTTGACTAATAGTTTGATAATTAGCTCCAGCTCATCTATTTACTTCAATTACTAAAGAGTTTTTTGAGCTTGTTGTTGAACTTAACAAGCATTGGCTAAAATAGATTTCACACAGCTAAGTACTAAGAAAATAAGAAACTCTCCCTGTTTAGATAACTCAATAAAGGTATATATTTTCACCCACGAGCTGTTCATTTCAGGTAAGTCAGACAAAAATCATCACCATCATTATTAAAACATCAAATCTCATGACTTTTTGAAAGATTGTGATACAGGAGGCATTAACTGATTTTCTGTTGCAGGACATACAGCGTGTTAATTGACTCTGAATATGACCTTGGCCCATCGGGGTGTTATCACTGCATAATATAAGCTTTGATTACACTATGACTGACCCCTGCTGGTTCATAGTTATTCTGAATACCAAAAGTCCAAACCAATATATTAATGCAGGTAGAAACTAATATATGCACTTATACCCATTAGGTATAGTTCTTCAGCCCAAGTACTAGCCATCTTACGGATTATTTCAACCCCATGTTTTCCATAAAGATAGTTTGAGAATTTGGCCAAATACTATAGGAGAGAAAGTCCAGATACAATATGTATACATTATTAATCTGTCAGTATAGGGTCTCCTTCCTGCAGTAAGTTTAATAAAGTTAGCTTGGCCTAGGACACAGTTTTTCTAGTGGTCTTTGGTGATGTCAGCAGTCAAAACATCCCACACCCCTCTTATTTTCTGGCACTTTGCTGTATATACTGGGGATTTAATGGTGACTAAAGGTGACACAGTCCATGTACTTCTGTGAGGGAGAAATGTATTAATCAAATTACAGTAAAGATACATAAATTTAAATTGTGATTGTGTTAGAAGGGAAAGTTACAAGGTGTTGTGGGCACAAATCACCGGATCATGTGACACTTTTAGGGAGAATATGAAGGCCGCATGTTTGAAATGTTTGATCTGAGATATTAAGGATGAGTAAGTCTTAACTAGGCCACATGGAGAAGAAGATGGAAAAGAAGGGAAAGAGGTACAAATGAAAGGAAGAGAAGAGGAATCAATACGGAAGAAGGGTTGAAGCAAGAAAAATGGAGAGGGAGGGCTGAGGAGGGAAAAGAGGAAGTGAGGGGAGGGCAGAAAGGGGAGTGGAAGAGCATTTAGGCACATGGAAGATCTGCGTGACAACACCTGAGAAAAAATCTTCTTATGTTACAACAGAGAACCAAGAAGAAGCAATATGAGATACGACGACGAGGTTAGTGGGGGCAACATATAAGCCTAATGGCCAGAAAAGTTGTACCTTTATCTTTAGTGTATGAGATGTCTGTTTTATCATATTATTGCTAGCATTAAGTATTATTTATGTTTTCATCATTTTTAATTTGATAGATGAAAAATACCCCATTATTTCCATTTTTAATCATTTATTTACTGAACTTAAGGAGAAAAAGCAATTTAATATTTATTTAACTTAATGAAGGAAGTACTTCATTATAACTTATCTCTTCATATTCTTGGCCTCAATGTGTCCATTGAGACCCCAATTTTCTTATCTACTTGAACAAGATTTATTTTTTAAAATTTTTTCCTTGTGATAATTTTTAATGAGAATTGAATTTTAAGGAACAGTTAACATCAGTTGTCTTTTAACAACAGTAGCATGGTACAACAGATCACTTTCCTAAAAATTTCAAAAGTTCAAAAACAACAAATATTGAACTTATAATATTAGGTGAAGCCAATTCTATCTCAAGTGAGATTCTAAATTTCAACTCAAGCAATGCATAAGATTAAGACATGAGCTAATCCCAGCAAGAAAATTATAGATAATACCTTGAGTCTGGTCTTTGTATGAATCCATTTATTTATTCATTTGTTCATCCATTGAACACATTTTAACTGAGTGCTTAACATGCAAAAATCTCTGGGAATCTTCAGATGAGCAAGAAATATTTTTGTACTCAATCTCAACCACATCAGAAAGATATTTCTCGCCCTGGCCGGTTTGGCTCAGCAGTTGGAGCGTCGACCTGCGGTACAGAGAGACCTGGGTTCGGTTCCCGCTGAGGACATGTACCTCGGATGCAGTTTATCCCTGGCCCTGTTTGGTTGTGCGGGTGGCAGCCACTCGATGCATCCCTTCACATCGATGTTTCTCTCTCTCTCTCTTCCTCTCTCTCCCTCCCGCTCTATCTGAACAAAAAATAGAAAAGTGACCTCGGGTGAGGAAAAAAAAAAAAAAGAAAGATATTTCTCTACTAATTAATATCTTTTAAAGTAAAAAGCTTATTAATTTAAAAGCTGTTGATATAGGTATATATTTTACATAGCATACATATACCCCATTTAGCAAAATGTGGAGAAAGGAGACACTTTAATGTCTTTCTGGGATAATGTCTAGTTTTACTCTAAAGGCAAATTAAGTTAGAATGTATAGCTAATTCTTTCCAATTATTTACGAATTTAATGACTCTTTAACACTTGTTTATATGGTTAAGAATCTTAGGACCTTTTTTCCTTTTTTTTAAATGTTTTTAATTAATTTATTTATTTTTGTTACAGATGTTTTTCGTTTCCCCCTACTGATTTGCACCTCCTCCTCCCTCCCTGTCCTGTCCCCAGCTTTGTTGTCCATGTCCATTGGTCATGCATACCTGCATATAAGTTCAGTGGTTTGTATTTCTGTGGTGTCAGTTATTATTTCTCCTCTTTCATTTCTGATTTTGTATATTTGGGTTCTCTCTCTTTGTTTCTTGGTGTGTCTAGCTAAGGGTCCATCAATCTTGTTGATCTTTTCAAAGAACCAGCTCTTTATTTCATTGATCCTTTGAATTGTTTTTTTGGTCTCCATGTCATTTATTTCTGCTCTGATTTTTACTATTTCCTTCCTTCTACTTGCTCTGGAGTTTTCTTTTTGTTTGCTTTCTAGTTCTTTATATTGTGAGGTTAGATAGTCTATTAGAAATGCTTCTTGTTTCTTGAAGTAGGCCTGTAGTGCTATGAGCTTCCCTCTCAGAACTGCTTTCGCTGCATCCCATAGATTTTGTGTTGTTGTGTGTTCATTTTCATTGGTTTCCAGGAAATTTTTAATTTATTCCTTGATCTCCATGGTAACCCATTCATTGTTAAATAACATGCTATTTAACCTCCATGTTTTCAAATGTCTTTGCATGTTTTTGTTGCAATTGATTTCTAGTTTCATGCCATTGTGATCTGAGAAGATGCTTGATATGATTTCAATCTTCTTGAACTTGTAGAGACTTAGTTTGTGCCCTAACATGTGGTCTATCTTTGAAAATGTCCCATGTGCACTTGGGAAGAATGTGAATTCTGCAGTTTTGCAGTGTAATTCTCTGTAGATATCTATTAAATCCATTTGATCTAGCGCTTCATTTAGAGTCTGTGTTTCCTTGTTAATTTTTTGTCTAGATGATCTATCCAGTGATGTCAGCAGGGTGTTAAAGTCCCCTACTATGATTGTATTGCTGTTGATTTCTCCTTTGAAATTCTCCAGAAGATTTTTAATATATGTTGGTGCTCCTATATTGGATGCATATATGTTTACCAAGGTTATATCTTCCTGTTGGATAGATCCTTTTAATATTATGTAGTGGCCTTCTTGGTCTCTAGTTATGGTCTTCATTTTGAAATCTACTTTATCTGATATGAGTATTGCTACCCCAGCCTTTTTTTTTTTTTTTTTTTTTTTGGCTTTCCATTTGCTTGATAGATTTTTTTCCATCCCTTCACTTTCAACCTATGTGAGTCTTTTGTTGTGAGGTGGTGGGTCTCTTGTAAACAACATATATGTGAGTCATGCTTTCTTATCCAATCAGCTACTCTGTGTCTTTATCAGAGCATTTAAAGCATTCACATTTAAGGTGATAATTGATAGGTACTTATTTATTGCCATTTTTGTTTAGTGTGGTTCTATTTTTCTTCCTATTTCTTCTACTAATTACAGCAGTTCTTTTAGCATAACTTGCAGTGTTGGTTTGGTGTTAATATATTCCCTTAGCCTTTTTTTTTTTGTCTGGAAAGCTCTTTATTTGACCTGCTATTTTGAATGATAGCCTGCTAGATAGATTAATCTTGGATTTAGAGTCTTGTTTTTCATGACCTTGATTACTTCATGCCATTCCCTTCTGGCCAGTAGTGTTTCTGTAGAGAAGTCAGTTGAGAGGCTTATGGGGTTTTCTTTGTAGTTAACCTGTTGCTTATCTCCGGCTGCCCTTAGGATTCTCTGTTTGTCTTTAATGTTTGGCATTTTGATTACTATGTGTCTTGGTGTGGGGTGTTTGGGTTCTTCTTACTTGGGGCTCTCTGTGCTTCTTAAACTTGAATGCCTTCTTCCTTCTCCAAGTTAGGAAAGTTTTCTGCCACTATTTCTTCAAATATATTCTCTAACCTTGCCCATTTTCTTCCTCTTCGGGGACTCCTATTATGCAAATGTTATTACGTTTCCAGTTGTCCCACAGTTCTCTTAAGCTATCTTCCTGTTTTTTAATTGTTTTTTCTTTTTGGTTTTCTGATTGGTTGCTTTTTTCTACCCTGTTTTGTAATTCAATGATCCGGTCCTCAGCTTCCTCTACTCTAATGGTTAGTCCTTCTAATGTGTTCTTTATTTCTGCTATGTCATTCTTCATTTCCACTTGGTTGGTTTTCAATGTTTCTATATCTTTACTCAAGAGGCTGATGTCCTTACTCATGCTGTTGAGCTTCCTCAAGATCATGGCTCTGAACTATACCTCTGATAATTTGCTTAGCTGCATTTCATTGATCTCATCTTTGATAGAGTTCTCTTCTTCTTTCATTTGGGATTTGTTAGTTTGTTTCACCATTTTGGCTGTTTCAGTGGGTTTTGGAGCCTGCCAAATTTTCTCTGTGGGTGTTGGTGTTCTGCTGTTTGTGGCTCCCTCTGCTGGGTTTGGATGAGCCTGGGTGGGCCCATGTTAAACACCACTGTCAAGTCTTACTTTCCTGGGTAGATTTGAAAGCCCAGAAAAGGTTCAGTTAACCTCTAGCTTTTTCCTGGTAGCTAGTAATCTCAGTTACTCAGGGCCTTGGAATGTAGCCCTGGTGTTCTGCATAAGAGGATTTCCAGAGGGTGGGATAGATGCTGGTTGTTAATGAGCCTCAATTTTCATTTCTTTGCCTCACCTGGGAAAGGTGAATCTCTGAGGCGGGGGCTGCTGCTTTTCCCCACAACTCTGGGAAGGTGTACACTGGCCACAGGCCTCTGTGGCCGTAACTCAGCAAAAACTCTGGGTGCCCTTTAAATCCCAGTTGTTCCCACAGAATTCCAGCCCAGTCTGCCCTCCTCTGCCAGAGCCCCCAGGTGAGTAGCTGTGGCTATTTTAGTGCTCTGTCCAGACTCTCTGCACTGTGGAGCCAGCTTGGTCTTTATTCCCCAAGGGCGCTGCTCACAGCTAGGACTGCTGCTGTCCGTGGGCTCCCAGCCTGCCACCCTCTCATGCTTCTGCAGATCCTACCAGTGTTCCAGGTTATATGGTCCTGTCCTGCTGCTTTTCTGTTGCTTTTTTCTGAGGATTTGTCTTTATTTTAGTTGTAATTCCCATTTGGTTCTGGGATATCGTCTGTGTAGCTTCCATTCACTCCACCTTCATTTTCACATCCTCTAAGCCTATCTTGTGTGCAGCTGGGTCTCACAGGCCTCTCTGGTGCCCCTGCCCCTGCAGGTCCCGTGGGCGGGCAGCTGGATGGTACCAGTCTCTCTGGGCCTCCAGCTTCCCACTGCTCTTGTGAGCTGCTGGGCCACACAGGCCTCTGTGGAGCCCCAGGTCCCACTGCTGGCGGCTGGGGAGTGCTGCTGCCCCGTGGGGCTCAACTCCTGCTCAGTTTTTGCTGTAGTTTTTGGGGATGGGTCTCTGCTGCTGGTCTGTGCTTCTGTTGCCTGGGAATGAATGTCTGCTCCCCAGCCTCTGTTGCTGTGGGTATATTTCCACTCTGATGGGGCTGCTACTATCGGGGATGGTGCTGGGCTCCGGGATGTTTGTGGCTTCCACGACCGGCACCTGGGAGCTCCACTACTGTGCACTGGTCTGTGTTGACACAGTGTGTCCACTGGTCCGATGGTGCCAGGTGCACTGATGGGCTCAGGTTGCTGGGCCCTAGCCGCTCCCACTGCTTCCTCCCAGGGAAGACCCGGGATCTTCCAAAATGGTGGGACCTCCCCACAGGCAGGGAGAAGCACCCTGAAGGGCCGCTCACCGCAGTAGCTGCTCCGTCCACAGCACAGGAACCTCTGCTCTGTGTCTCTGCACTGCTCGGGATTGGTCGTCTACTGTCACATCCACTCCCTCTCTCACACACTCGCTCCCTCCGGTCCTGCCCGCCGCCATCCTCCTCTTTAACCTGAACCAGATATTGTACATTAACTGATATCAGTCCTTCAGAATAATTTTCGCAAATAGTCCTCCTAGTTTATTGTTGGCTTTTAATCTTTATATTGTTTTGTAGATATAGAGAAAAACTTTATTTTTATGAATTAAGGTGACAGATATATATATTTTGTATTCTCACCCAAGGAATATTTATTGATTTTATAATTATTATTATTCTTAAACTATCTTTATTGTTGAATGTATTACAAATGTCCCCCCTGGAAGGGAGAGAGGGCAAGAGAGAAAGAGAAACATCGACCAGCTGCCTCCCATCTGCACCCTGACTGGGGATCCAACCTGCACTAGGTGTGTGCCCTGACCTGGAATTGAACCTGCAGCCTTTTGGTATAAGGGACAACACTCCAAACAACTGAACTACCCAGTCAGGGCAAAGCCATGAATATTTTCACTTGTGATTTCTGCTTTGCTTTTCTACATAGAGTCTTTCTTAATCCAAAGCCTGAAATAATCACCTAAATGTTTTAAGGACTTTTATGATTTGGATTTCTACATTTAGATATTAAAATATTTAGTACTTATTTGGAGCTCTGCATCTGTTAAGGATCTAAATATACTTTAACACCCTGAATAATTTTTTAAAATATTTGCAGAGCCATTTGTGACTCATCTCTCCCACCCTTTCTCTGCAGTTGTGATGCCTCATGACAAGAGTTTTATTTTTCGAAGGCTGGAGTCTGAACAGCGCCACCTATTCTATTTTATTTGTCTGTTTACCCCTGGGGCGACGTTGATTTAAGTCTGAGACCTTTACACTGAGTTGTAGTGTCTGGCAGCCGGTCCCAGCTCTCACCTGGTTATCCCTTTAGAAGAACGTATCCTCTTCTGAAGAAACAAGTCTTTCTGAAGTGTTCATTCGGCTGTTAACAGACTTGCCCTCCAATGTTGGGATGCCGTCCCGGCACCTCGCAGCTCGCGAAGCTCGAGCCGGGTAGTTTCCCGAGCTGCAAGGGAAAGACAACTCGAAGACCTGCCTGTGAGGTCAGAGGTCAGCACGCGCAGCCCCCACTCGGGGGGCCTTGATCCCCGCGCTCTCAGATGCCGATGCGGCACCTGCGCGGCCCGAGCCCGTCTCGAGGATCAGCTAATGCATGACAGCGCTTTGTGGGCACGAGGTCGAGCCTGGTCCGAGCCTGGTCCGAGCCTGCAGCTGGGTGGCCTTGCGCGGCGGCCGTGACCGGAGCACCGCACCCTCCCACGAGATCTTCATTGCCCTCCACTCCTTACCTGGCCTCTTCACCTAAAACTTCCTAATTTTCAGGGTCACATTTTGTCATTAATATTGTGAAAGCAAATAATCCGATGCTTAAAATGACCACAGTTAACTCCTGCTATCAAGTGAAGAGCCTTAAACACAAACAGGACAAAATAATAGGCCTCCTCTCCCCGATGAGCTTAGATGCGGGGATTGAGTTTTCTTCAAGAGCAAAGAGGAAAAAATGAAGTTGGTACCTGTGTGTCCATCCCATGTGAAGAAAGGAACAGAGATGGGTGGGCTACGGGGCCAAAGGCTAACAGAGAGAAGAGAAAAGGACAGGAGTGACCTGTGAAATCCAGCTGTCCCCACACTGCGTGTCACGAGGGTGAAAACCCTCACACTTTCTGAGAGGAGATCTCTCCCTCCAGCCAGCGTGCTGTTTGCCCAGGTCTGGCCTGATGGGAAAGGCCGGCCCCAGAGGCCTCCCGGGGCGCCGCCGCCCTCCCCTCCTCTGAGGCCGGGCTCCAGGTTGTCACACAGCCCAGCAAACCCCAACAAGTTAATTTGTAATCCTAGGGGGAAATGACGGCGCGTGCCTGTCACTGAGCACTCTCCCTGCCGGTTTAAACAGCTGATTAGTTAGCGCCACCGGAATCGATCCGCATCAGTTCCACCTGCATGCGCCCACCAGGAACCACTTTATTGTAAATCAATCATTCTGAAAACATCTCACAGAGGGGCCAGGCTCTGCTAACAAGCCGTCAGTTCCTGCTGCCATTGGCAGCACCCAGCAAATGAGGAGTGCAACCAACATTTACTCAAAAATTATCTCTTCAGGTCCTTTTGAGCCTGAGCGGGGGTGGAGAAGCAGGGACCGGTGTAGGCCTCCCAGCGCAGCAGTGCTCAAGGCTGTGGCTTCGTCTCCTGGGAAGGAGGCCACGCTGAGCCAGGCCCCCATTTAAAAAATGGGCAAAAGCCCTGGCTGGTTTGGCTCAGCAGTTAGAGTGTTGATCTGTGGACTGAAGGGTCTCAGGTTCGATTCCCGGTCAAGGGCACCTGCCTGAGTTGCAGGTCCAATCCCACAGCCCCCACTGAGGTTGTGCGGGAGGCAACCAATCAGTGTGTCTCTCACATCAGTGTTTCTCTCCTTTGCTGTCTCTCCCTCCCTCCCTCCCACTTTTCCACTCGATCTAAAAATCAATGAAAAAATACCCTTGAGTGAGGATTAACAATAACAACAACAAAAAATGGGCAAAAGATCTGAATGGACATTTCTCAAAGGAAGATCTGTAGATGGATGGTCAGGTGCGTGGAAAGTGCTCAGCATCATCCATCACCCTGGAAATGGAAATTGACACCTCAGCAAGGTGCTTACATCACCACCAGAACCACTCAGATCAGAAGACTGACAACACCCAGCGTCGCTGATGACGTGGATGGTGCCAACTGAACCTGCAAAGGTCAGTGAATGTGTAAAGTGACATAAATACTTTGGGGAAAGGATTTGCAGTTTCCTAAAAAACTAAACATAGACCTTCCCTATCACCAGCAAGTCTACTTCTACATGTTTACCAGACAGAAATGAAAACACCATCTGCACAAAGACTCGTACAGGGATATTCATAGCAGCTTGACTTCAAACAGCCCAAATCTGGAAACAGCCCAGGTGCTCATTGACAGGTAAGTGGATAAACAAAGTGTGGCATTTCTGTTCGTGGAGTACTACTCAGCAATAAAAAAGGAACAACTTCTTGATGATGAATGGGGTGAATCTCAAAAACAACATGCTGAGGGAAGAACCTTACACAAAGGAGGATGTGTGGATGACATTCTAGAGCAAACCCAACTGATCCACAGTGGGAGCAAAGTCCTGACAGCGTTTGCTTCTGGGGAGGTGATGTGGAGGAGGGACTAGAATGTGGCATGAAAGAACTTTCTGGAGTGATGGTCAGATTATGTCAGTATATATATACAGCAAAACTTGGTGAAGGGTCCAGTTAAGTTTTTTTTTTTTTGGTTAATCTCACCTGAGGATATTTTCCACTGTTTTTTCTTTAGAGAGAGTGGGAGGGAAGGAAGGAGGAGGGGGAGAGAGAGACACATCGATTGGTTGCCTCTCAGGGCCAGGGATTAAACCTGCAACCCAGGTACGTGCCCTTGACCAGGAATCGAACTGAAAACCCTGTGGTGCAGTGGCTAATGCTCTAACCACTGAGCAGTACTGGCCAGGGCCAGTTAATATTTTCACATTAAATTATATGCAAACATTTTATCAAAGCTAAAAGGTAAGAGAGAATTATAAATAAATGTTAAATCTAGTTAATGATATGTGTGCTGAAGTATTTGGGGTAATCAAGGTCTGCAGTTTACTCTAAAATGCACTTAAAAATAAGATGAGTCAATAACTGAATGAAAGGGTGGACAAATGGATAGATATGTCAAAAATCAAGTATAATAAAACCTAAGTGGGATGGGAAGCTGGCTCATTATAAAATCCTTTCAACTGTTGGAAATCTTTGACGATACAATGTTGGGTGTGAAATGAGGGGAAGAGTGACGAGATAAAGGGTCTTCCTTCAGCATCACCAGCATACAGGGCTTTGTGTCCTGTCCGAGTGGCCCATGGGTCTCTAACTGAACCTTTGCCCCACCCATTGACTAGAGACAATGATGACAGTTTGACTACCCGGAAGACAAACCTACCGGATAGCACTGGAACACACTCCTCAGTGAAAAGATGTGCAGGGAATATTATCACTGGTTTCCAAGAGCCTCGTTCTGAACACGTTCAACTCTTTTCAGCTAAAGAGATGGGACAAAGGCATTTTGTCTTGAGCTATTTTGCTGCTACCTTGGTGGCGTCTATCTGAATCTCAGTATGTGCGGAAAGTTGTAGGGAACTTCTCCCATTCTGGGTTGTGGAGAGCTCTATTGTTTGGGTTTCGTTCGAAGGCACGAAGGTAACAACCTGATTTTGCCAAGTCTGGGCCAGACAGCCTCACGCAGGCCCCATTCGGCTCATTTGCTGACAGATGATTGCATTGTCAGCACTGCATGGCTGAGGGTAATCGTGTCATGACGACTCCCTTGTAAGCCCTGCGTCAGAAGGCGGCACTCCGGGAGCAGTTGGAGAGTGGGGAGGAGTAGATTTGGACTGCCCAGGCAAGCAGCTGAGTGCCCGTGGCCCAGCGGCGTCAGTGGGGGCTTGTGGAGGCGCAGATGGGAGAACCTGCTTAAAGTCACTGGGGAGACAGTTATGGTAATGAAACTTCACAAGGTAATGGTTACAAGATAATACAGTTAGAGGAACCGTGGATTGATGAGGACTTGGCAACTGAGGTGGAACAGGATTTAAGGAGGCAGTAGGTGTGTTGAAACTACCAGTACTAATGTAAGAGTTAAGCGCCCAGCTGCTAAATTTAGCTTTGCCTGGGTTCAAGTCCCAGCTGGCCACTTACTAGCTCTGTGGCCGTGGGCAAATTACTCCAACTCTATAGGCCTCTGTTTTGCCCTATCTGCAAAATGATTTAAATAATTGTGGCCCACATATGGTTGTTGTGAGGACTGTGAGCAAGGTAGGAGGATGAGAATGATCTGGGTGTGTGATGGCATCCTGTCAGTGTTTATTGTGACTCCAGGCTAGTTCTCCTCCTCTGGGCCTCGGGTGGTCGTAGTTACGATAATACAGTGTTGGGCTCCAAATCCTCCTCTGTTGCTTGGCTACCGTCTGCCTCCATTCGGGTTGGAGATTCCTGTTCTGGGCATGGGCAGTAACTTATCGCAGTAAACAGAATAAATGCAAGACATGAGTAAGTCTGTTTTAGGCTGAGCAAGTACTTTCTGAGGATTCTTTCAGAGAATTGAGGCATAGGGTCCCTATACTTCTGGGAGGTGATCTAACATTTCTAGGCCTCACCTTCCTCATCTTGGAATAGAGTAATAAGTGCACGTGTGCATGTGTGTAAGCACGCATGACTGTGTGTGTTTGTGCACGCAGACTGTCGCACAACATGATTAGATTAATCAGAATCCTCATGGGCTCTTTTTAGGAACCATGATCTCATTTATACTTTTAATATTTTGCCCCAATAAATGTCTGTGCTCTAAGCAAAAACTCCAGCCCAGAAGTGAGGAAGGATATGGTGACCCTATAAGAATGAAAAAAGAGGTGGAAAATCAGCAAATGTCAGACATCTGGGTTCCTGGCCGGAAGCTGGGCTAGGACCACCAAGTGCCTGAGGCTGGCCCCCGAGGAGGCAAATGTGGAAAGAAATGTGTGACGAGAGAGATGGTGGGAGCCATCAAGCATGTCCGGGGGTCCTACCCCCACAGCGCCCATTCCTTAGCTCCGTGCTGCCCTTTCTCAGACTGCAGGGCTCTGAGTCCTGCTCGGCAGGCTGCGGGGCCCCTGAGTGCGTGTTGAATGGACGCATGAATCAAAGGAGCTGACTTAACTGGGAACACACTTTAATGTTGATTGTTGAAAAGGACTTGGGTTCGCATGCCCACAGTAGAGAAAGCAATTCAATTACCAACACTAATAGACAATAAACCCCGGCTCAAACATGGCAATTTTATGAGACACTTGTCTGCAGCAACTTGGACTTTTCTTTCCGTGGTTTCCCTTCCCTTTCTCCCCCCATCGGCCATCTGTAAGCACCACAGCATGGAGTCACGGCCTTTCCATTTGCCCCTGGGTCTCCGTGTCACCGTCTGGGCTATGGGAAGCCGAAGTTGGCTGATTAGTCATTTGTTTTTCTTTTTCTTTCCCATACAGTTGAATACCCTCCTGGTCCCCAGGCTGAAGAATTTGGCCTGTGCAAACAGGGCACGCACAATGGGTGGGAAACTTCCTTGTTTTGAAAGGGGAAATAGAGTCGGAAGGGGTTTAAAGCACTGAAAAGGCCTGAATTTGTCCTGACTCCCTGGTGGCTGAGTAGGTCAGAGAATAAATGTAACCTTGATATTTCTGGGTCCCTGCAAACAGGGCAGAGGTATTCAGACCAGAGGATTAGCTAGGCTGTTAGTTAACACATGAAAACGCCTTCACAATTTTCCCTGCAGGAGGCTGGAGAAGGGATAGAGAAGAGGGATTAGTTGAGAGGGGAAAGACCGATGCATGTGGAAAGCAAGATGATTTGAGGTAGCAAAGAGAGAGGACAAAGTCGGACACACCTTGGAATCTGTCTTTTGGATGACAGAGGGTAGGATGGGTTTAATCTATATTTAGTCCCCAAAGCTCAGAGCTGCACGGCAACCTTTGTTATGCCAGAGAGACTCATGTTGGACGCCAGAGCAAGGGCAAGAGAGGACGAGGACAGTGGGAGCGAAGAATTGCAGAAGAGGGGCAGGGCACACGGGGCGGGGGCTGCTGTGGGGGAAGGGAGCTCTCTCTGTCCCTCTTTTGTGAATATAAAGACAAGTCCATCAAACCCTGGCAGGCTGCAGTGATGAGAAAGATACATAATATGATAAAGCTTGGTAGCAGGCATGTGTGATTGAACAGACCAATGAAGAGATAACATTTGAAAGCTTTACTGCTTGGAAAGCTGTTAGCAAGCTGGTGTCCCCTTCATCATGTTTAATTTTACTTTTACTACCCTTCATTTGCTTTGACGGGTTGATGTTGCCATGGTGCAGTTGGAATTCTCATAAAAGTGCTGTTACCCTTTCAAGATGGCCATTTTTTTCTAGGGTTTATACCACATTTTATAGTTATGTCAGAAGGTTTACTTGGTTTATGAATTCTCCAAGCTCTAAGATTGCTCTCAAAAAACTCTGGGTTGCTTTCAGTTCTTGCCGTTTAATTTGTGCTCTTTTAACAACAGTCACATCTTTGGATGATGTCCCGACTTAATTAGAAATGCATCTTATGGCTCATGCAAGTAAACAAAGGGCACACGGAGAAACCAACCCCCTTCTCTGGGTTATAAGCCCCTGAATAGATGTAACTGTCTATGCAACTGAATATTGTACTTGATGCATAAAATGGTCATAAATAACATAACTATGACTAACCCTTAAATCTAATGATTAATATGTAACCATATAACTTGATGACTCCTTTATTTCCTTTCTAACAATTTAAGGCTGGCAAACTGTATAAGGGGAAAAGTCTTTATTAAATCCTACTAAGGAGCCCAGGCTACAGATTGAGTAAGACTGTGAGTAGGTCTTCAACTTCAGCAATTATTAAAGTCTATTCACTTATTCAGGGTGATCTAATTAATCATCATATCTATGTCTAAGAAATTTAAGCAAGCAGAGAAATTCAAGGCATTATGCACCACCACATTTGAGAGGTCACTCAAACTGAGATAGTCAAAAGCAGCATGTAACTGCGAGACAGTCTGCCAAGATGTATTATAAAACATAATTTCAGTACATCAGAATGTGTTTCTATGTAAAGATTTGAGGTGAGTCATCAGAAGTGCATTCCAAAATCTATCTTTCAGGTTCATCTGAGTCAATAAAAATTTTCTCCCTTCTTCCACATTGCCTTGAAAGATTTGAAATGTGGGCACAGTTTTGAGAGTGGTCAGCTACCCATCTGTGTTAGTTTGCTATGGTTGCTCTGACCAGTTGCCACAAACTTAATGGCTTAAACAATACTAATTGATTATCTTAGTGTTCTGGAGGTCAGAAGTTCAAAATGGGTCTCACTGGGCTGAAACCACAGTGTCGGGGGGCAGCATTCCTCCGGAGACTCTGAGGGGGGGTGTTTCCTTACCTTTTCCAGCTTTTGTAGGCTGCCTTCATTCCTTGGCCTGTGGCCCCCTTTCCTGCATCTTCAAAGCCAGTGATGTCCCATGTCTCTGACCATATTTTCATAGTCACATCTCTGTCTCTCTTCTGCCTCCCTCTTTCACTTTTAAGGATCCTTATGATTTCATTAGATGCCCCCAGATAATCGGGGAAAATGTTCCTATTTTAAGGCCAGCTGATTAGCAGCCTCAATCCCATCTGCAGCTTTAGTCCCTCTTTGCCAAGTAAAATGATGTGTTTACAGGTTCCCTGGATTAGGATGTGGTCATGTGTGGAGGGCCTTCTAAATCCACCTGGCCCACCATCCACTGGAGGTGGCAAGCATGTCAGAGGACCCCTTGGAGCAGTATGCAGAAGGCTGTCACATTAAACTGGAGTTGGACTGACCAGAGGTCCACTTTCCAGCACAGAGATTATTTAACCTTTAATAAGGAACTGAATCTCTCTGACTTTGGCTTCCCCTCTGGTAAAATGGGTGTGTAACATTTTATGAGAGTTTTAAAGGCTTTGGAGTATTTAATTACATATGCATAAAGTGATTATTTAAACTCTCTCTATTTTACATTTTAATAGCTTTGAATTTTGCTATTAAAAATAACACTGCAGCCCTGGCCGGTTTGGCTCAGCGGTTAGAGCGTTGGCCTGCGGTCCAGAGAGACCCGGGTTCGGTTCCCGCTAAGGGCATGTACCTCGGTTGCAGTTTGTCCCCGGCCCTGGTTGGGTCGTGCGGTTGGCAGCCACTCGATGTGTTCCTTTCGCATCGATGTTTCTCTCTCTCTCTCTCTGTTCCTCTCTCTCCCTCCCACTCTACCTGAACAAAAAATGGAAAAATGTCCTCGGGTGAGGATTAAAAAAAATAATAATAAATAACACTGCATTGTATATCCCTATAAAGTGATAATTTCTAAACTGCAGTTATACTGGGCCCAGGGGTGTGAACATCTTTAAGGATCTTGATACTTCCCAAAACAGGCAGCACAGATGCAAGTGTACATCCCAGAGGGAGCATATGGCAGGACAAATGAACCTACTCATGCTTATCCTTCTCCGTTCCTGAGGTCTGTCGTGATATGTTTAATGACACCCATTTTTATATCCATCATGGCCAATAAATGCAAAGGAATCCCTTTCAATGATGCTCAACCAAAAAAACTTCAGAAAAGGAAAACCCTGTTGGAGTTATGATAAAGAAGTGGTCTAAAATGTCAAAGTTCAGTGCGGCTTGCAAAGTTCCCCCGTGGTATTCATCATGCGGTCATTTCTGTCACACAGCTCCCCCTAACAAACTGACATTAAAATCTAGGCACTTGTAATATATCAGTAAACTAAAAATGCCTGCCCTCATGAGGCGTCCATTCCAACAGAATAGATGTGGCTACTATTAAGTACTACTGGTTGATGAAGACATTCTTAGAACAAAGGTAATTTGACTAATCTTGATATTTTTTGAGACCTAACTTGACCCATAAATATGGCTGGAGAACCTAGGTGAATAGCATATTCTTAAATTATCTCCTTCCAATGTCCACTGGTCCAGCCAAACTTCTAGCTGAAAGCAGTGCTGTCAATTGTTTTAATCTGCTCAACGTCACCTCTTTTCGGGAAATGCACCTCCCCCAATACATGTGGTTCTTGTAGGACAGGCAACCGTAAGACTCTTTTCCCTTGACTACAGGGGTAGAAGGAGAATTCAGGTGAAGCTGTTCAGCATCTCTCGCCTATAGATTTAAATGCTAGCTTAATCATAGAAGACATAGAGGAATGTAAGATACTTGGTGCCCTGCTGCAGTAGGCAGGGGCCCCAGAGACACGGAGCCACTGCTGCAGGCCCTGGAAGGGCCTTGGTTCCTTCTCTTCCAGTGGCTTACTTACCGTCCTCTTCCTTTTAGCCTGTGAGGTCTCTTCTAATTCCCTGCTTCCTCAGACCATTACGTTGTGCTTGAGAGAGGCAGAGTCAGTTTCTGTTGCTTAGAACAGAAAACCGTAACAGATAGAAACTGCATACAATCAGCAGGCCATATCGAAGATAAGAAACTCAGGGAGATGTTGACTGGTTCTTCTTTTGTTGTTGTTTTTTTGTTTGTTTGTTTTTATCCTCACCCGAGGACATTTTTCCATTTTTTGTTCAGGTAGAGTGGGAGGGAGAGAGAGGAACAGAGAGAGAGAGAAACATCGATGTGAAAGGAACACATCGAGTGGCTGCCACCCGCACAACCGACCAGGGCTGGGGACAAACTGCAACCGAGGTACGCGCCCTTAGCGGGAACCGAACCCGGGTCTCTCAGGACCGCAGGCCGAGGCTCCAACCGCTGAGCCAAACCGGCCAGGGCAACTAGTTCTTCTTTTGATGAACCCAAAATAAAGTCATGTACTGACGAAGAGTAGGGAGCTTAGTCCCCATCTAATGGAAACTTCTTGTTTCTCATGTAAGGAAATTTAGACCCAAAGTAGAGAAGGAACTTGCCCAAATTTCCGCAGTGATTTATTGGTAAATTGGTAACTTTATGCACTTAGGTCATACTAATATCAACATAATTTAGTTTATCAACTGAACTATCAGAGTTATTATAAAT
This sequence comes from Molossus molossus, assembly GCF_014108415.1. Classification (NCBI taxonomy): domain Eukaryota; kingdom Metazoa; phylum Chordata; class Mammalia; order Chiroptera; family Molossidae; genus Molossus; species Molossus molossus. The sequence goes on from NW_023425352.1 coordinate 57,643,913, forward strand.
TCTGAGATAAATAATATAACTGTGATTTTAGCTATTATACAGGAAAGAGTCTGTTTTTAAGTAGTAACCATGAAGGTCACATGTAGGTAGTAGTAGAAGTGAGAGGGCACCTATTATCGATGATCATCTTCTTCCTAGAATGGTAATTTTGCTGTAAATATTGACTAGTCTGGTCTCTAATTATCATATGAGGATTGGTCAAGTCTTGGAACCTCATTGTCTTCTGGTAAATGATTTCTAAAATAACCTTCCATGATCCCCATTGCCTAGTATTTACACCCTCATGAAATCTCCCCTTGAGTGTCAACTGATAGACTTAGTGACTTATATCTAACCGATGGAACGTCAGTTCTATGATTAAAATTACAAAAGATTGTGACTTTATCTTGCTAGCAGACTCTGGCTGGCTGACCTGGATAAAATAAGCTGCCATATTGGAGAGGCCATGTGGCAAAAATTAAGGTAGCCTACAGCCAAAAGCCGGCAAGAACCTGAGGCTCTCTGTCCAACAGTCTTCAAGGCACTAAAGACTGATGACAACCACTGAACGAATCAGGAAGCAGATCCTATTTTAGTAAAACCTTGGTTGCAGTCTTTTGAGAGACTCCCCAGTCAATTACCCAGCTAAGCCATGCCCAGATTCCTGACCCCAAAATCTATGAGATAAAAATTCTGTGTTTTTTTTTCCATCCACTAAGGTTTGTGATATTTTGTTACACAGCAACAGCGCTTGATGGATTACAGTTTTGTTTTTTAACCTTCTTGGAAGATAAAGACTTTCTTACCATGGTTACATAAGAAAAGTAAGTTGGACTATGGGTTTTGAACACTCTCAGATTAACAGCCCTGTACAAAGTGGCAAGGAGTGTCCTATGTCCCTTAGGGCCAACCAGCTCTCGAGTCAAGTGTTTTAAAATGGGAAATAGCAATATGGATATGCAGCCTTGCCACTGTTCACAGGCAGGGATTAGTACAATTCAGAAGATAATTCTGCAGGAAAGAAAGGTAAGAATCAAGTAGCACTAGTAGGAAAGAGGTTTTTGAGGGATCGTTGGTCTCACCGGTGTCCTTAATTGCACATTTTTATTTAGTTTTAGCCAACTGGCAGTTAAACACCATTTTAATTATGTTAGCATTGGAAACAGAAGAGTATTTAGTTTGAGTTTCTTGTTCCAACTTCCTTTCTTAATTGCCTTTTCATTCAAGCTGAAGACTTATGGAGGCAGCCACAGCCCAGTTGAAAAACAATTCTTTGTATCAGTGACTGGGCCTCATAACAGAGCACCTTAATAAGACCAAGTTCTGTACTTCCTGACTCCCCAAGATGGATTATGTTCATAGTCCATTATTTGAACGAGGGTACCTGAATTATGGCAAATCTATCTGAAACAGCATTGTAGAACTGTATTTTATCTTTAAGAAATGTATTTTATAAAAGTAAGATATTTACTTCTGTTGCAGGAAGGAATTTAAGCAGAAAAATTTCTCTCTAATGTTTGTTGAATCATATGAGAATGATGAGGGGAACAGGGTGATACATCAACCAACTAACTTGAAAAACTCACTTGTATTTTTATTTCAGGAAGAAAGGCTGAGCTAAGGGTGCCCTATGGTATTGCATGAAATACTTTTCTTCTTTTTCCAAGTCATGCATATCACCCAGGAATTCACAAGGGTGGCATCTCTATTCTCTATTACTTAAATTTGCACAACCATGTAATCAATTCTTTCCTTTCCTTCCTCTTTCGGGCTGGTGAACGGAGTTGAAATTCAGTCTTTGAGGATGGCAATGTTTGTTTGGAATTATAGAACCATAGACTTTGAGAACCAGAAGGAACCTCTGAAACTATCTGGTGTGACCCTCTTATTTTTTAAGTGAGGTAACCAAGGCCTTTGGTGAAAGATCCTATCTAGGACTGATGTTTTTAATGACACTTGAAACCCTGAACCAAAAGACACCAGGGTCAGGTTTCACAAAGAGCTGGGAAATCATGGACCCAGGTTGGAAGATTTAACTTCATTTCAGTTCATTTTTTCTTGTGTGAAGGAAGTTAGAGTAAGAGTAGAGGCTAAAGGAACACAGACTGTGGTGGCAGAGCCCTGGGTTCTCAGCATGGCTCTCTAACTCTGTGACCTTGGAAAAGTCACTTCATCTCTCAGTTTCCTGTACTGGTACACATGGAGAAAAACAGTAGGACCAACCACTTGGGTTGTGGTGAGGATGACCTGAACTCTTAAGTGCAAAGCTCTTAGCAAGTACTCCTGAAATATTTGTAATTCATCATTGTTAGCTCCGACAACTATTATACCATCCTGACTTTGCTAATCCTTGCCAATAGCAAATCACTTTGGGCCTCATTTGGGGCATATATAAATTCATGGGATTTCAGCATTAGGAATCTTTTGATCTTGGATCCTACTTTCTGATGACCTCAGTTTTAAGGCTCTCTCTTCCACCAGCTCCGACTTTGGCTGCTTTCTGGACTAGAAGTGTCCTGAGGGTCAAGCATACAGTTGACCTTTCTCTGCTTGTCTCTAAGACCCTAGCACAGTGCCTTTGACTAATAGATCCCCATATTAAATCAACACTGTGCTATTGAATGTTATTACTTCTAGAGACAAAGCAAGTTTGATGGATTCATGCACAAATAGAAGATCCTAGCTAAATAACAGCTGAGGATAACATACCATAACGCTCTCCAAAGAGCTCATGTGTAGTGCCAGTGCTCAGGGAACACTGGGCTATCAGTGCACACAAGGAACATGAAACAAGAATTGGATCAGTACATCAATTAAAAAGGGGTTGAATGGGAAGATGAGTTTTAACGGAAGGGAGTCTATAGTGGGAGGTTAGACTAGGTCTAATGGTGGAAAGAGATTCAAAAATATTTATTTGTCATTTTCACCCTGAGGTAAAAGAACTAGTGCCTTAGCTGATTTTTTTAAAGTACTTGAAATGTAGTTTTAAGCATGAAGCTTTTTAGTTGCCAAGCACAGTGTGCTCTAGGGAGGGGCCCTGGTAGTATTTCTCACCCTTCTTTTTTGCCATGCACAGAGCCTCCATGACAGGCAAAGACTTGGAGGAAACTAAGTGCCATGCTTTGATCACTCAGATAGACTGTCCCCTGTTGTCAGGGCTTACATTGTAAATCATTCTGGCCACTCAATGTGCAGCCCAGCAAAGAACCTTTGTCAGGGAAAGGTCAGATGCAGTTATTAACACAGAGTGACAACTGTACTTCAGAAAACAATTGCCCTCTCCCGTCCCTGCAACCTTCACAGAAGTCTTTGCTGACAATCTCTTTATTCCTGTGTATTGTCAGCACGATATTTAACCGCACCTCGCCGTCCATCTCGGCTCTGAGAAGTGCAGGCAGAGAGAGCAGTGTAACTGGGGAGAATAAAGGACACGAAGAACATTTTCATCTCTGGCCAGGTCAATTCAATAGCACTTCTGTGAACATTTAATATTTTTTTTCTTGGTTAGCAAGACTGATGCAAGTCTGAGTCACAACCAGTGAGTTTTACAGCTAGTGAGAGTTCTACCATCCCTTAGGAGTCCCAAAGAACTCCAGGACACTTCGCTCCCGTGGCAAATACTGGGCTCTATATGGGGTCTGTCCCCATCACTCTATCTCCCTGAGGCCTCAGTCACTAAAGAATGATTGAGGATCTCGGGTCAGATCAACCAATGTACTGCTGTGATTTCTCAACACTTTGCATGCTGGCACCGCTTCGTGCCTGCCATTATGAAATTTAATTGTACCTATCTTGAATGACCAAATGCATGAATTTCTCTTTGCTCTGAAAATGAGCAAAGCTGAGCGGGTAGTTTGTTTTGTAGATGATGGGGAAGTGATCGGGTTAACCCTTCCTGAACAATCCGGGTGGAGGAAAAAGGCAGTAATGCAAACCCTTGCAGCCTTCCATGACTATGAGCCTGTGTCTTACTGTAGCTAAGCAGGAGTTCACAAGCAGAGTGGCAAACGGTATTGACAGCTTCTAAGTGCATGCCTGTGTCTGCGTGTGCAAGTGAGCATGCTCACGCCCCCAAAGCAGCCGTAGCCATGCATGTGGCGGGACGAAGACCAAAAGCAGTGAGAGAGGAATGACACCCGAGCCGCTGGCAGCCAGTATCGCTTCACACAAGCACCCAAATCAAGTAATCGCCATGGGTTACCGGTTGTTGATCTGGATGCTAGGATGAGTCAAACCACTACCCTCGGGCTGGGTGGACGGCTTCTGTATCACTGGATGCGTTTCCTTAGTGTGTTATATCTACTACCATGACCCCTGAGCCAAGCCAGCCGTATCCTGGGTAGATTTTACAAACAGCTTTGTCCCCAGAGTGGTGGTGCCTGTGGAGACGGGGAGCCGCTCCGGAGAGCTCGCTGAGACGGAGAAGCTGTGACAGGTGATAAAATGATGAGCTCCCCGAGGAAATCTCCACAGGCTTGGAGCTAGCTCTGCGATTAGTCTTGTCCTCTTCGGGGAATGCATATTGCCTTTCCCAGCCTCTTGGAAGGAATAATATATGATTTGGATATTACTCTGCTATTGACATGCTGGCATTTCTGCTTTTAACAATTTTTAAAGAAACAAGTAGAAGTTTACCACACTGGGTACTTAATAGCCCTGGAAGACAGCTGAGGGTGGTTGTGTGAAAGCCTATTACACTTGTCCCGGGCTTCCCTGGGTCATTAAATGTACCCAAGCATCAGGCATAGGGATCGGTACGCTCTCTCTTCTCACAACATAATTACAAATAAGATAGATTTTTAATAGATGGGATTAGGAATTCTAAGCCAAACTCCCCCCTCCTCCTGCCCAGCTCCCTGTTTCCTCCTGAAGACTGGACCTTTTTATTGCTCTAGTGAGGGACACAGGGCTGATCTGTTGTTTCATAGTGGTCCAGCGTCAGGGACCTGAGTTTCCTCCAGATTTATATGATAATAAGTCCTGCCAAATGTGGGTTCACCTCTGTTTTTATTTTTATTTTTTCCATTTGATTTCAGACACAAGCAACACAGGCAGAGCTCATTTTTAACCACTTTTTGAGATGTCCCAGTCATCACCTCTGACAATGTGCTCATTCTCTCAATGAGTCTGTGCCACTTCAGGTCAATGACATGGATTTGATTTCATTCCAATGCAGAGGGTGCTAGATATAATAAAACACTGCATTGAGGTAGAATAAAAAAGTTTGCAGCTAGATTCAAAAAAGATTTTTCTTATTTATAATATTTTTGGTATTGTGATAAGATCATTTCTATAAAATATGTTTTTATTGATTTTTTTAGAGAGAGAGGAAGGGAGATAGAGAGAGAAAAATCTATGTGAGAGAGAAACATCAATGGGCTGCCTCCTGCGGGCTGCCTCCTGCATGCCCCCTACTGGGGATCAAGTCCACAACCCAGGCCTGTGCCCTGACTGGGAATTGAACCAGGATCTCTCAGTCCTCGGGACAACGCTCAATCCACTGAGCCACAGGCTGGGCAAGAATCATTTTTAATTTGACTTTTTAGAAAAATGGACTTGTTCATGTTTATAAACTTTATATTCTTACTTCTTGCACACTAATGATTATTTCCTTGCAATTTTAGGCATGAAGACTGAGACAAAAAAATATGAACCATACAAGAAGACTCACATAAGATAGAAAATATGGAGGGAACCAGCAGTATGACTCATTGCTCTCGGCACTGTGCAGGTGGCATGACTGATTTTTTTGGATTCAATCGGAAATGTTTTAAGTTAATGTTTCAAAGAAAAAAAAGGAAGGTTCTGAAATTCCTAGGAGGAACCCAGTCATGGGTCTGAGGTGTTGGGGTTAGCTTGAGGGATAGACATGGGATACTCAAAGGGGATGCCCACGTGTATATGACTCGGCCTCCCAGGAGGAAAGGGCAGGAGGAGCTTAAGCTGATGAGTGCATCAGGCCTGGGACCCTGAACAGGAGAGGAGACGAGACGGTAGGAAATATTGCGTATGCACACACAGTCATGGGCTGAATGCGTCCTCCCCAAAATTGTATGTTGCAGTCCTAATTCCCACTACCTCAAAATGTGACTGTATTGGGAGACAGGACCTTTAAAAATGTAATTAGGTTAAATGAGGTCATTAGGTTGGACTCTCTAATCCAATATGACTGTTTTTTTTTCTTTTTTTATAAGAAGAGGAGCCGAGCACACAGACACACCAAGAGGAAAGAAAGACTATACGAAAATGCAGGGAGAAGATGCTCACCTACAAGGCGAGGAGAGAGGCCTCGAGCTCGGGCCTCGAGCTTCGGGGTGTCTACTAGGGCCTTCCAGACTAACACGTACACGTGCGGAGACACACAGAGACGCTTTTTAAGACTTTAAACACAAGAGGATCAAAGTATAAAGTTTTGCGATTCATCTTCGTTTTTTATATATTTTTATTATTATAAAAATGTCAAACATTCAGAAAAGAAGAAAGATAATATAATGAACATTTATGTACCTACTGTCAATATTTAGCAAATTTAGCAGGTTGCTGATTTTGCTTCAAAACGTCTTTGAGGGAATACAAAGTTGCAGTACAGTTGAGACTCCTTAGTTCTCCACACAAATCCTGATCTCTGCCCCAACCTAGCAATTACAGTGTCAGGAAGCCCTGTATATCTGTCCCAAGGATAATTTTGAAAATTTAATGCATATAGATGAATCCATATATTCATACTATTGTTTTATGTTTTTATATTGATGTCATCCCACTGTATGGATAATTTTGTAACCTGTCCTTTAAGCACCCACTTTTACAGTTTATCGTAATGACACATTTGTCTGTAATTGGTTCATGTCATCTGCTGTATAATGTTCCACTCAGGGATGTACCAATGTTATTCTTATTTACTTGCTGATGAACTTTTGGGACATCTTTAGTTTGTTGTTATTACAAATACTGCTTCCATGACTATTTCTGAACATGTCTCCTTGTGCACATATGTGAGAGTTTATCTGGTGAGTACACTTACAAGCAGAATTGCCAAAATACTTTTCAAAGTTGATAAACTAATTTGGCTCCCACTAACAGGGTATGTAAACTATTTATTTCTTTACATCTTGCCAACACTTCATTTTGTCAAACTTTCAGATCTGATGAGTATGAAATATCTAAATTTAAAAATTTGCATTTTTCATAAATGTGTCTATTTTTTTCACAGTTATTAGTCACCTGGTTTTCTCCTTTTTAAATTGCCCATTGTGACCTCATAGGGCTGAATAGCATTTACTTGTTGATGTGTAAGAGTCCTGTGTATATTCTGAATTCTAAAACTTGGTCAGTTATGTGTGTTACAAATATCTTCTTCCTGATTGTGGCTTGTATTTTCTTTTTTTTTTTTTTTTTTTTTTGGAGACTTTGGTCAAGCAGAAGATTTTAATGTAATCAATCTTTTTCTTCATGATTTGTGCTTTCTGTGTCTTATTTAGGTGGTTCTGAAGACATCTTCTTCTACACTTTTGCTAAAAAGATTTAAAGTTTTGATTTTTTACCTTTAATTTTTGGGAAAAAATAGAAAGTGTAAGACAAGGTCCTGAATTTCCATTTGTGTCCATGTGACTAAGCAGTAAACTCTACCTCATTTACTTAGTGGTGAGACCTTTCCCCACCAATCAGTGCTGGCACACCTATTGCACACCAAGTTCCCACATTTATTTGTGGCTCTAATGTTGGGCAATGCTGACCTACTGGTTACTTTTTCTGTCTATGCATAAATACTATAATATCTTAAAATTATCACTTTATTTATTTAAAATTTTATTTTTCCCCATCATCATTTACCCTCTTACAACTCCTCTCTCCCTCTCCCCCACAATCACTACACTGTTGTCCGTGTCCATAAATTTTTGTTCTTTTTGCTCAATTATTACTTTAATAAGACATTACTCAACAGGCAAGGTCCCCTTCATTTTGTTTTCAACATTGATTTATTTTTGTTATGTTTCTTACCTTTTCTTACGAATTTTAGAACCACCTCATTAAGTTTCATAAAAGATCACTGCTGCAATTTTGCATTCTTTCTGATAGGTTACAGGTTGAGGGAGGAAGGGAGAACATACACAGGCACTATTAGTTCTTGATTTGTATACACAAAAAAATGTAGGAACGTCACAGAAGTCAGGTGGCTATTAGCATACATCAGTGTGACTGTCACTAACCCAAAGGATCTGAGAAAGTGTGCAGTTGTGGATGCTACAGAATCTGAAAAAACACAATTCTTGTTGTACTTCTATTCCTTTATACTTGAAGATGTCACATGCCATGGACACTCCACGTTTCCAGCCAGGCAGTATCTGTTGACACGACCTGTGGCATTTGAAAGCAGGTTCCCAGCCAGCATTCTTGATCATGCTATTTGCCATCTGCATTCCAGCATTAATTGAAGTTGTTTTCCCTTACATATTTGGATTGAAATTACATGTAATTTATACATAAATTTAGAGAAAAGAAAAAATTGAGAGTATCAAAACTGCTCATAGTATACCTTTCCATTGATTTAGGTATGTTTTATGTCCATTAATAAAATGTATTTCTTTTATTTATAATGTTCAAAAGGTGTTCTTACTGTTAGGGATTTTATTTTGTAAGTGGTATTTTTTAATTGGTTATTGCCGGCATATAGAAATATTATAAAATTTTTATGTTGAACTTCTAGCTAACAATCTTATTATTTCTAATACTTTGTAGATTTTCTTGAATTTTTTTTTTTAACCCTCACCCAAGGATATTTTTTCTATTTATCTTCAGATAGAGTGGAAGGGAGGGAGAGAGAGAGAAACATCGATCAGTCAGTGGGCCAATACTGTAACCGCTGAGCCAATCCGGCCAGGGAAGATTCTCTTGGATTTTTTAATGTAGAAAATAATATTCTCACAACAGAGTTTGCCACTTTATTTCCAATACTTATACTTTTTGTTTCTTTTTCTTTCTTTATTGTGTTGGTTAGGAACTCCAATAAAATGTTAAATAGAAGCAGTGATAGCAGGAATTCTAAATTTGCCTCTAACGTTAAAGATTTCTCAAGTTTCATTACTAAGTAAGTTGCTTTCAGTAAGTTTTCAGCTTATCAGATTACAAAAGGATTCCTTCATTTTGCCTTTTGATCTTCCTTTTTTATGTGGACCCTGAGAAAAAAGATACCTACCAGAAGGACTCCCGGTAGCTTAACTGGGCTCAAATTAAAAAAACAAAAAAACCACAGCCTCGCAGCCTTTTCTACACAGGACCGTCTTACGCAAACTGCACTTCAGGAAAGAGCCTGCAATTAATTACCTGCCTCCAGCATTGAACTGCCAGCCTCACTGTGTTCCTGCCATCAGAGTCCCCCTTGTAAAGGAGTTCCTGAAATCTTATTTCAATCAATAAGACTACGGCTTTCCCCATCCCGTCAGAGCTGCACAGCTATATCCCCATCAGCTTCTTCACCAACCAGAGAGGCTCCATTCTGACCAATCAAGACATTGCCCTTTGGACCAATCAAACATTGAGTATTTGGAGTCCTCATGCAAATGGACCAATCAGGGACTAGGGGTGGGGACTTCCATCTATATAAATAATTTGCCCTGTGACTCTGGAAGTTTACTTTCCCTTTTCACTGAAGACTGTGTTTCCCTGGCTGGGGCTGAAACACCAAAGATGTCTTGCCAGAGCGGAACGAAGCAGACCAGTGAAGGTCAGAGCAGACTGGCACAGAACGGAGCCCACTAGAACAGAATGGAGCAGACCATCAAGGAGCGGAGCAGAGTTGTCTAGCTTGAGCGGGGCCTGGCCCAGGACCACCTGGCCCCAGGGTTCCCTCACAGCCATGCCGTTTTCACAGAGGTGCTGTATCACAGTTGAGCTGTATTTGCACTGAATAAAGTTTTCTGTTTCATCACACCCCAAATTGGGGGTTCTTGTTGACTTTGACTTGGTGCAAGTGACCATCCATTGACATTTAAAATCCAAAGTGAGTGTTAAATTTTATTAAATTCCTTTTCGGTGTTTAGGAAAATGACCATATTTTCTTCGTTTTACTCTTTTAATCTGATGACCTACATAAGGAGATTTCCTGATATGAAGTTACCTTTGCTTGTTTTAATACATAATATAGATATAAATTTCTTAATATATGTTCTGATTTTATTTAACAAATATGACAGAACATTTATAAATTTAATACCTAAATACATTTAGATACTTAATATATTCAATGGTAATATGATAGAATACATAGGGGGTTTTTTTTGTTTTTTTGTTTGTTTGTTTTTTTGGTACATGCCCCTAGCGGGAACTGAACTCAGGACTCTCTGGTCCACAGACTGACGCTCCAACCGCTGAGCCAAACTGGCCACGGCAGGGTTTTCTTAATAATGAACTAGGCTTGCATAATTTTCAAAACTAAATAAACAGGTCAACCATATACTAGATAGATAGATAGATAGATAGATAGATAGATAGATAGATAGATGATAGATTTTTAAATGTAAATATATGCATATTTTTTAATTTTTTTCCTTTATTGATTTTAGAGAGAGAGGAAGGGAGAGGGAGAGAGAGATAGAAACATCAATGAAAAAGAATGTCAACTGGCCACCTCCTGCATGCTCCCCACTGAGGGTTTGGCCCACAATCTAGGCATGTGTCTTGACCGGGAATCAAACCGGCAACCTCCTGGTGCAGGGGTAAATGCTCAACCGCTGAGCCACACTGGCTGGACTATGTAAATATATATTTATACTATTGTTTTTAATATAAATATTTCATATTATACATATTTATTTAATAAAATACTGATATATAATTAGTAATATTATATATAGGATTTGGAAGCTATGTTTGTAGATAAACTAGTCTATAATTTTATTTTCTTGACCTATCCTTGTCTGATTATATTATTTAAGTTACACTAACCTTAGAGAGCAAGTCAATTTTTTATCTTTTATTATCTAAAAAAATTATATTATAAGACATTTTTCTTGAAAGATAGCAAATTTTCTGTAAAATTATTTTGTTGTTGTTTAGAGAAGAAAAGGTTTTTTAAAATTGGGTCAAATTTTGATGGTTATTGATTTATTTGGGTTTTTTAAGCTTTCTCCAGATAATTATAGCAGTCTGTAATGTTCTAGTCTGTTGTCCATTTCATTTACATTTTTCAGAATTATTGTCAAAATTATCAAACTTTTAAATTATTTATTTTTATTTCCAGTGTATCTAAATTTTAGGTTCTTTTTTTTTATCCTCACCCGAGGACATTTTTTTATTTTTTGTTCACATAGAGTGGGAGGGAGAGAGAGGAAGAGAGAGAGAGAGAGAAACATCGACGTGAAAGGTACACATCGAGTGGCTGCCACCTGCATGACCCAACCAGGGCCGGGGACAAACTGCAACTGAGATATGTGCCCTTAGTGGGAACCGAACCCGGGTCTCTCTGGATCGCAGGCCGACGCTCTCACCGCTGAGCCAAACTGGCCAGGGCTAAATTTTAGGCTCTTTTAAAAAAAAAACACTAATACTGTTTATTTAGTTTTATATTTCTAATTTATGTGACCTAAGTTTTGTTTATTTTATTTGTTTCTTAAAAAAACAACTTTTCAGTTTATTGTGCTTATGGTCACTTTTTATTTTAGTGTCTGTTTCTAACTTTATTTTGTTCATCATTTCATTTATTTTGATGTGCACTCATAATTTTTACTTTGTTTTGTTATTTCTTATGTAGTTGTAGGATTACCTTTTCAGTGTCTTTTAATTTTAAAATATCTTTTTATATAGATATACGTTTACCTCGGAGTAATACTTTAGCTGCATCTCACAAGCTTTTATATGCAGTGTGTCTACTGGGATTCTAAATGTATCAAACATTTCTTTGTGGTTTATTCTCTAATTCAAATGTTAAAGATAGGAATACTCATTTCTAAACCTATGTTTATTTTTTGTATCTAACTTTATTTTACTGTAGTTAGAAAAAGTTAATATAAATAATTTTAGATGTGTTGAACTTTTGTTTTGGTGCTTTAGAACTCTATCAGATCAAATAGAGTTTGAGAGGTGGTAGGTAGGTAAATATATTAATGGAAAGTTAAAGCATGATCATTTGCTTCAGGAGAAAGATATAAAAATAATTTTAAATTGTATTTCCATTTTTAAAATGTTAAAAATGCATAATTATAATTTTTAAATAAGCTATAATTTTCAGGGAGAAATAAAGAATGAACAGAGGCAGAGAAAAATGTAAATAAGAAGCAAAGAAAAGAGATGGGGAAAGAAAGACAAAATAAAATGCTAACACACAGGCGAGTACCTCAGGAGTCAAGAACAATAGAGATAGACTAAATGTACTTATTAAAAGAGTGACTCTCTGAATGAATGAAAAAAAATCAATTATAAGCTAATACCATAAAAATGATACAGAAAAGTTGAATACAACAATTTGAAAAAAAGATAAACTCAGGAAAATATCACTAAAAGAAAACTACACTGATATCAACAACAAATAATTTAACATAAAAATATGATTAGCAATATAAAGACTACAGATAGCAGCAATTAAGCAAGACTATATAAAAATCATGAATTCATGTATTCAACTACAACACACACACATACAATAATATTGAAATATTTCACAAATTATCTGAGAAGTTATCAGATAAAGAAGCCAAAAATGGCCCTGGCCGGTTTGGCTCAGCGGTTAGAGCATCAGCCTGCAGTCCAGAGAAACCCGGGTTCGGTTCCCGCTAAGGGCACATACCTCGGTTGCAGTTTGTCCCCGGCCCTGGTTGGGTCGTGTGTGTGGCAACCACTCGATATGTCCCTTTCACATTGATGTTTCTCTCCCGCCCCTCCCCCCCCCGACTCTATCTGAACAAAATATGGAAAAATGTCCTTGGGTGAGGATTAAAAAAAAGAAGAAGAAGAAGAAGAAGAAGCCAAAAATGTAAGATATTATGAACATTTTCTTACCATTTAGATCTCTAATTTCATTTTTAATGTCTTTATAGTTTTTCTTGGAGAGAAGCACAATAGGTCTGTCTCTATTTTCTGTATGATTTTTCTCTTAGTTTTTGGTTAGGTGACCTATCTTTTTGGGTGACTAGTAGTATTTTTTTTTTAGAAAGAGAGAGAGAGACAGAGAGAAACATTGATTGATTGCATCCTGCAATTGCTCCAACAGGGAACTGAGCCCACAACCTGGGTATGTGCCCCGACCAGGAATTGAACCAACAGCTTTTGGTGTACAGGACAATGCTCCAACCAACTGAGCCTGCCTAGTAGTATTTTTGAATTGAGGCATAACACATACCAAAACAGGAAAAGCTCTTAGTTTATAATTTGCTGAATTACTACATGTGGACAATGACTGTGTAAGACACCTTAGCAAGACAGAGAATATTTCAGAATCATGGAAGGCTTGTTTATGTTTCCTCCAGTCACTAGTCCCCAGAGGTAACCACTGTTCTGATTTTCTGTTTCTACAACTCAGTTTTTAAACTTCATATAAATGAAATACCATTTTATGTAGTCTTTTGTGTCTACCATAGTTCACTGTACGAAGTCTTTAGATCCATCCACGTTGTCCTGTGTATCAGTAGTTTGTATTTGCTTCCCATTATGTGTATTGCTTTATTGTCTAAATTTACCACACATTATTTACTTTGCTATTCTTTTTTTATCCTCACCAGAGGACATTTTTCGATATTTTGTTCAGATAGAGTGGGAGGGAGAGAGAGAGAGAAAGAAACATCAACGTGAAAGGGACACATCAAGTGGTTGCCACCCACAGGACCCAACCAGGGCCGGGGACAAACTGCAACCGAGGTACGTGCCCTTAGCGGGAACCGAACCCGGGTCTCTCTGGACCGCGGGCCGACGCTCTAGCCGCTGAGCCAAACCGGCCAGGGCCACTTTGCTATCTTGATGGATACAGAGGTGCTTCCCGGTGAAAGTTTTTAATCATAGTTGCCATGATTATTCTTGTACATGAATTTTAATATATTTCTACTGGGTATGTGCCAGAGTGACGTTATTGGGTTATGTTGGCTTTAGAAGATATTTCCAAATATATGATTGACCAAATACTTTGCTCTTATCTCCATAGAACCTACTCTTTAGAAATATTCAAATAATCCCCTGTCTCATGAAAGTACAGCCCAAATTTCAGACACAATCCTTTAGGGACTCCTCTAAAGATATAAGATATTTATTTCATGAGATATTTCAATTTTACATCCTCTCTAACACCTGACTATTATCAGTTGTTTAAATTGTATCCATTCTCATAGGTACATAAGAGTATCTCACAATGATTTTATTTTGCATTTCTCTGAAGAATAATGATACTGAGCACCTTTTTTTTTTTAATACGTGCCCCTAGCAGGAACCGAACCCGGACTCTCTTGTCCGCAGGCCAACACTCCAACCGCTGAGCCAAACCGGCCAGGGCATGAGCACCCTTTTTTTAAAATTTCTTTTTCGTTATTGACTTTAGAGAGTGAGGAAGGGAGAGGGAGAGAGAGAGAGAAACAACAATGAGAGAGAACATCAACTGGCCACCTCCGGCATGACCCCCACTGGGGATTAGGCCCCCAACCTGGGCATGTGCCCTGACTGGGAATCGAACTGGTGAACTCTTGGTGCATGGGTTTACTCTCAACCACTGAGCCACACCAGCTGGGCAGAGCACCCTTTTTTTATGGTCACTGGATCTTACAATTTTTTATTTTATAAATATGTAATTATAAATATAAAGATGCAAGCTGATACTAACTTCTTCTAAAGAAGAATTCCCCTCTCTTTGCAGGACAGGTAGACTAGAGTTTTAAGCGATGGTTTTTCTTCTGTGCTATTTGAGGCTCCTCTAACTAACCTATAATGTGAGAAGTGTACATCTTCTTCCAGGCTGTTCTCAGACCTTAGCCTGCCGAAGAGCTCCTCGTCCAGACCACTCTTGGAAGCCTGTCGCTGCTCCAGGCGGCCCTGTCTTTCCCTTGGATGGCTCTCGGCTCCCCTCCCTGCGCTACGCCGCCTGCCGTCAGTACACAGCGGACGGGCAACAGCTTCGGAGGGTGAGGAAATTTCAGACGCAGAGCCTGACTTTCCCTCGGGCCTGCTGCTCGGATTATCAGTCACAGCCTTTTTCTCTGAGATTCTCAGACATGGTCTAGCTGTCGTCAGACTCCAGGGCATATGTATCAGCTCCACGAGTGTTTTTCTACAAAACAGTAAGAGAAAGAGTAGATACTTCCTCTCTTTGCTTATTGAGAAGGACTCAGAAGTCAGATTTCATCAAAGAAGTCCTTTTCTTATGACCTTCTCTTGACAATTTTATGCTGCCCAAATGGTTACAGTGTTTCAAATGTCATGAAATAAGCTCAGCTATTTGCTTTGAGAATTTGCATTTCAGTGTGATTTTGAAAGTTTTTATCTGTGATAATGTGGTAGGCTGAATAACGGCCCTGCAAATATGTCCAAATTCAAATC
Organism: Molossus molossus; assembly: GCF_014108415.1. NCBI lineage: Eukaryota > Metazoa > Chordata > Mammalia > Chiroptera > Molossidae > Molossus > Molossus molossus. The sequence goes on from NW_023425352.1 coordinate 57,659,399, forward strand.
CCGAGAATGGTCTAATATGTTACTTTACATAATAAAAGGGACTCTGCACTGTGACTGGGTTAGGTAAGGATTTGAAATGGGGAGAGAACTGGGTGGGCCCGATGTAATCACTAAGGTCCTTCTAACAGAAAGGCAGGAGGGTCCGCGTCAGTAGGAGGCGCTGTGATAACAGAGGCAGGGCAGGAGGGATGTGAAGAAGGGGCGGGGAGCCACGGAATGCCAGTGGCCTCCAGAAACTGAGAAAAGGCAAGGAAACGACTTCTCCCCCGGAGCCTTTAGAAAGAATCAGCCCTGCCAACACCTTGACTTTAGTGCAGGGAGGCGGATTATGAACTTCTGATCCCCAGAACACTACAATAATAAATTTGTGTGATTTTTAAGCCACAGAGATTGTGACTATTTGTTACTATAGCAACAGGAAGCTAATACTGGTACTTTGGTACATCAGCCAAAATTTCAAATCTTATCCTTGCTACCGAGGCACAAGATCCCTTAGAAAACTGAGTTATTAGAATAGTTAGATTAAGAGCACATGTTGCTTCTAATTACAGGACAGATGATGTATTTGGAGGACTGCTGGATTCCAACTTCTGTTCCCTCATGGGTGGTGCTGGTACACGTTGCACAAAGACTGAGTATCACTGTAGTGTTGTACCGGCTGCAAATACCGACCTGCCCATTTGTATTAGCCAAGCAACCTGGGGAAGTTACCTATTTTTATTTACTTATAAAAAAGGTTACATTTTCTACCTTTTGGATTCAATGAAATTATTTAAAACTTGGCAACCTTTTTAGTCAGTACCTGCTATGCAGAAACTGGTTTTAAAAGTATAGCCATTAAAGAGTTGAGTTAAATAATTGATGACAAAATTGGTGACATTTAGATTTATGATTAAGTCCATTTGGAAGTGTTTATTGAGCATTCATTTAGTGCTCAAGACAGTCTTGGATGCTGCGGTGGGTTTAAAAATATTTATCCTTGAGGTGGTTACCAGAGAGAGTTAGACCTTCTGTGGATAAGTACTGAGCCAGCCAGTGTCAGCCCAGCTAGGCGAGATGTCTCCCTGACTCGGGAAGATACAGTGTCCTGGTGCAGGGCAGCTGGCTTTAAAATGTCAGTTTCCTTTCCTGGTAAAAAGTAAGTTCTTGCAGCATGTGAAATATATTTAGTAGTGCTATTGAGGAATAAATCTTAAAAGATACACACTTGAAAGGTTAATATTGACATCCTGTAAGACATAACTTTATATGTAGCACAACTATTGATCAAACTGTGGTGATGGGCTGGGAAGCTCCGGCGTAGATTTGTAAGAGGCCACGGGTGCTCAGGGAACTCAGGAGTTCCGAGAAGGCGAGCCTTTACGCAGCCCTTTCTGGCTGTGTACGCTAATGAGATTCCGATTAAAAGACGATTCTCCAGTTAAGAGTAATGTTTATTTCATTAATAAGTTGTGGAGGAAATCGGTGAATGGCCAAAATTATCCTGGATAGAGGATAAGAGGAGTGTTTTAAATTTGGAGAGCTGAATATCCAAAGGGGACTTTTTATTTCGTTTTTCTAACTGCTCTATAGCAAGAGAACATTGAAGGAACCAGTGACTAGATCTGGCTGTTCCTTCCATACTTCCACAGAAAAATAAAATGGTACTGTGTGTGTCACTTAAGCATATGCCACAATACACAAAAGAGAAATTAGATTATTAGATTTGTTTCTTTAACTTTTTATTTCAAAATAATTTCAAACTTATAAAAATGTTGTAAAAAATTGCAAAGAATTTCTGTATGAACTTCACCCAGACTGAGCAAGTGTCAAGATTATAATTAGCATAATCTAGAAATTAATATTGATATAATATTATCTAAACTATCAATTGGTGCCCTAATGTTCATTTTCTTGTCCCGGGTTCAATTTGGTATTGCACATTACATTTAACTATTATGTTTCCTTAGTGATCATTAATCGAAAACAGTTTCTTCGTCTTTATCTTTCACGACTTGGCACATTTAAAAACCCCTGGCCAACCATTTTCTAGACTGTTCCTTGATACAGGTTTGTCAATTATTTCTTTTTTTTTTAATTTTTATTTATTTATTTACTTTATTAATTTATTTTTGTTACAGATGTTTCTCTTTTTTCCCCCATTGACACCCTCCTCCCCATCCCCATCCCCAGTTTTGTTGTCCATGTCCATCAGTTATGCGTACATGCATATAAGTTCTGTGGTTTATCTCTTCTCCCCCACCCCTCTTCTGAAGGTTGTCAGTCTGTACCCTACTTCCACATCTCTGGGTCTACCCTGTTCCTCAGACTGTTATGTTTATATTCTTTATGATTAAATTGAAGTTATACAGTTTAGGTGAGAATATAGAAAAGTGGTATTGCATCCTTATTGGTGCATAATTCAGAAATCCAGCCTTCTTTGTTCCACAACTGGTAATGTTAACTTGGATCACTTTGGTCAAGTGATGTTGCCAGTTATCCCTACTTTTTCTTTTCTGTTGCATCTTCTGAGAAGTTGCTTTGAGAATACATAAAAATCTTGTTTCTTATCCCACTTTTGTTCCCACCCTCATTTTAATATTCACTGATGATACTTACCTGAAATAATCATTACTGGGGTGCTTTTCTATTTTCACCATTCCTTCTGTGTCTGTGACTTGGAATTCAACTATAAGGAAGAGTATCCCTTCCTCCCCCAATTTTAAATTTATTCAATTAATTATTATTAATAATGTGGACTAATGAATTTCTATTTTATTCTTTACATTGTAAACAAGTTTCTGACTTACCCTTCTTGAGGTCCCTGTGCTTAACATGTATATTTTATTTTGTTTCATTTCTTATTCAGAAAATAACATAATATAGAAATTCTTTGGATCTAAATTTTTGATAAAAATAAATGCTTGGGGATATTTTGTATGATATGAGATGTAGATCTAATTTGATCTTTCTTTAAATTGATTACCCAGTTGTCCCAGCCCCATTTGTTAAAAGTCCCTCTTAGCCCTACTTAGTTGAGATACCAACTTTATCATACACTAAATGTCCATATGTTCTTGGGTCTATTTTTGGATTTTCTCTTCTGGTCCACTAGCCTGTTTGCCTATTCATGAGCCTGTCTAGCACTCTTTTAATTATAGAGGCTTTAGGCTATATTTTAATATCTAGTACAGCTCATTGTCCCCTTCATTCCCCCGCCCCCACATGTTTTTCTTTTTTTTGACTATTCTATCATGTCTGATTTTCCCCAATAACTTTAGTATAAACTCATCTAGTTTCAAATAAAACATGTGTCATTTTAATTAAGATTGTGCTAAATTTATAAATTAGTTTAGGGAGTGCTGACATTTGTATAAAATTGAGCCTATCCAAGAACAGGGAATATCTTTCCATTTGTTCATGTTTACGTTGTCTCTTTCAAAAGCTTTTGTAGGCATTTTCTTATAGAGGTTTTGCACATTTCTTATTAAGCTTACTCATAACTGCTTTATCTCCTCTGCTGCTATTGTGAATAGTGTCTCTCTACCACTGTCTTCTAACTGGTTATTGCTTGTGTGTTTAAGGGCCATTGGTTTCAACATATACATTTTATATCCTGTAACTTTCCCGAATTGCTTCAAGTTTAAGTTAGTTTCGTTATTGGTTCCCAGGTATACTATCATATCATTTGCAAGCTGAGAAAGTTGTACCTTTTCTTTATTAACACATTCCAAGGTATGTGAGTTAGGACCTCAAATCAGTGTATTTATTTTGTCTAACATAATTCAACCCAGAACAAGTATACAATTCAATACATATTCATAAGTTCTTTATGAAAATATTTTTACATCTCCTATATTCTTATTCACTATTTTTTGCCCAATTGATATTTCTTGTACTGAAAATGGTGTTTTAAAGTCCTCATTAGAATGTATCCTTGCATTTTCTATAGATTTTGCTTCCTAAGGATGATTTCTATGTTATTAAGTGCACAGATTGCTATAAAATAACTTTATTGTGATTTGTGGCATTTAGTCTGTACTTCATTTAATGTTTTTATTTAAATTCTACTTTGTCTGCTAAAGGATGTTTTCTTTTACCTACTTTCTTTTTTAAAATATATTTTCATTGATTTTTAGAGAGAGAGGAAGGGAGAGGGGGAGAGAGAGAGAGAGAGAGAAAGAGAGAGAGAGAGAGAGACATCAATGAGAGAGACACATCGATTGGCTGCCTCCTGCACACCCCCCACTGGGGATTGAACTGCAACCTGAGCATGTGCCCTGACCAGGAATCAAACCAGGGTGACCTCTTGGTCCATGGGTTGACGCTTAAACACTGAGCCACACTGGCTGGGCTACCTACTTTCTTTTTAATTCCAGTTGCATACCTTTGTTCAGCCATGCCTTTTTTTTGTTATGCATTTCAAATCACTTTCATTTAGTTATGTCTCTTGTATAGAACACATAATTGGCTCATGTGAGACAAATTTTAATTTTTTCTTTTATTAGATGAGTAAAACACCTTTTAATTTATCAGTGTTATTGACATATTTGGCCCCAACTCTGTCATAATACTTTATAGTTATATGTATTTCATTTACTATATTCCTTTGTCTGTTTGATATGTCTTCTTTGATTTTTTTTCATTTTTCTATTAATACTTAAGATAGCCCATATTATTGTTCTACCTTTGCACTAAGACTCTTTTTTAAGTACCCTTAGTTCCATGTTCTCTTATTGGTAATTTTATCAACAGCTGTCAGGTTCTCATGATACCGTTTAACTCCTAGCTATTGCCTAGACGGTGAGATGATTCTGCTTCCGTTTCCTCTCGCTTTTCATTCCATTTTTAATTGTATTATTTCAGCCTTGTCAAAATGTATGGCATGTGCACATTAATCTTTTACTTCAACTCATCCTTTGTATTACTCTTAGCCTGCTATACCTATATTTATATATAGTATTTATGTGTACAAATTTAATATAGATCATGTGTATTAATTTTTTTAATAAAATATTCACTATCACTTGTGTTTTGTGGGTATTCCTAATAATCTCTTGGATGAATGAAGCCTTTCCTCTAGAAAATTCCATAGAAGAGCTATGGGTATAGAATTTTAAGTATTAGTATGTTTAAAACATTTTATATAATCTTTGAGACTTCATCAATAGCTTGAAAATTGTTGGTTCAGATTTTAGTTTTTTTGTTGTTGTTGTTTGTTTTTTTGTTTTGCTTTTTTTTTGTGTGTGTTCTTTGGAACTACTACTCTGTTTTTGCCTTGTTTTTGATGTGGTGGTTGAGAAGTGTGATGTCAGTCTAATTATTTTACTATTATAAATTGTTTTACCTTTTTCCATGAGGCCTTGAGATAGTTTCTTATCTTTGAGGTCTAATAGTTTTATTGGGATATAGTTGGGAATTGATGTATCCAGGTTCATTTTCCTAGGTACCAAATGTCAACTTTCAATATGTAAATGCAGATATTTTTCTAAAAGTTTTCTTAGATTATAATTTCTGATATTATTTATGTTCCTTTTTTTGTTTTTGTCTCCTTAGACCCCAATTATACATATAGTGTTTCTTCTTTTCCTGTCTTTCATTTTTACCACTTTCTTCCAGCTTTGTTGTTGTTGTTGTTAATCCTCACCTGAGGATAATTTTCCATTGAATTTTTTTAGATAGAGTGGAAGGGAGAGAGGAAAAGAGAGAGAGAGAGAAACATCGATGTGAGAGAGACACATCAATTGGTTGCTTCCTACACCATCCCGACCAGGGTGGTGGTGGGGGGTGAAGAGGAGAGAGACCTGAAACCCAGGTATGTACCCTTGACTGGGAATTGAACCTGAGACCCTATGGTCCATGGGTTGATGCTCTAATCACTGAGCCAAAACGGCCAGGGAGCTTCTGGCTTTTTATTTCTTTCTTTATACCACTTTTATTTTTTTGGCTCATTTCCTGAATCTTCTCAATGCTCTATTAATGTTTACTTGCTACCATTCCTTAGGACATTTTGTAATTTAGTATTCATTTCTGAGCCGATTTTTTTTAAATTTCTTTTTGGAATTTAATCAATTTATTTCTTCCTGTTGTTATTCATTTCTGTTCTTTGTCATTAAATTTCTGAGTCAATGTACTTTTTTACATCCCAAGTGCTTATTTAATGTTATTTAAACAGTATGGAGCATTGGTCGGAATTGTTCTGTTTTATAGTTTGATTATTTTTTCTTTTGGGGGAGATATGGGCACATGAGGTGATGAATTCTTTTTGAGTTATCTTTTGTACTAGCTTCTTGTAGACTTGGTGTTTTTATTATTCAGTCTATTTTCTGGTTTGGGGGCAGATTTTAGCATCCTTAGTTCAATGTCCCTCTCTCCTCTTAGTGCAGTCAAACTGGGTTTATCCCATACATGTCTATTTATGAAGGAGCATTGTGTGTGTTCTGATTATTTTGGGTTTATTTTTTATTTGTTTGTCCTTTAGGATTATGCATTGTTACCACCTAATTCCCAAAAAGAACTTCTGCCTTTCTTTTTTTGCTTTTTTTTTTTTTTGGTCCTCCAGAAGCTATGCCTTTCAAAATCTGCCTCTTTCGATTACACATGTTTTAAACTCCTCCCTTCTAGTTAGTGCTCTCATTTAGCAGGAAATGTTTCTAACATTTTCACACTTAGGGTGGTTCTCATTGTAGTGGTTCTTTTAGAGCAATTTTAGGCCAGCTGTTAGCTCCTCTCCTCCATGTTTTTAATAAAGTTGTTTTTTTTTTAATCCTCACCCGAGGACACTTTTTCATTCTTTGTTCAGATAGAGCAGGAGGGAGAGAGAGAGAGAGAGAAACATCGATGTGAAAGGGACACATCGAGTGGCTGCCACCCGCACGACCAACCAGGGCCGGGGACAAACTGCAACCGAGGTACATGCCCTTAGCGGGAACCGAACCCGGGTCTCTCCGGACCGCAGGCCGACGCTCTAACCGCTGAGCCAAACCGGTCAGGGCTCCTCCATGTTTTTAGATCTCCCCTGCTGACCGCAAAGGCTTGTAGTGGGAGTGTGAAACTCTGCTCACTGCCATTTGATGTTTTCCCTTTCTTAAAATTGAACTTGGCTTGAAGTTTGAGGGTTCTCTCTGTTCTATTTATGCTAAGGCTGTGGTTTTTTGGGTGGGGAGAAAGAGAGAGAGAGAGAGAGAGAGAGAGAGAGAGAGAGAGAGAGAAGGAGAGGGGAGGGGAGGAGAGAAGGGGAGGGGGAGAGGAGAGAGGAGGGGAGGGGAGGAGATGGGAGGGGGAAGGGATGACAAGGGAGTAGAGGGGAGGGGAGGAGAGGAGGGAAGAGGAGAGAAGAGAAGAGGAGGGGAGGGGTGAGAACAAGGGAGGAGAGGGGAGGGGAGGAGAGAAGGGGAGGGGGGAGAGGAGAGAGGAGGTGAGGGGAGGAGAGGAGATGGGAGGGGAGGAGAGGATAGGAGGGGGAGAGGAGAGAGGAGGAGAGGAGAGGGGAGGGGAGTGGAGGTCAAGGGAGGAGAGGGGAAGGGAGGAAAGGGAAGGGGAGGAGAAGGGAGAGGGGAAGAGAGGAAAGGAGAGAGGAGAGGAGAGGAGAAGGGAGGGGAGGGGAAGAGAGAAAAGAGGAGGAGAAAGGAGAGGAGAGGAGAGGAGAGGAGAGGGGAGGAGAGGAGAGGAGAGGAGAGGAGAGGAGAGGAGAGGAGAGGAGAGGAGAGGAGAGGAGAGGAGAGGAGAGGAGAGGAGAGGAGAGGAGAGGAGAGGAGGAGGGGAGTGGAGGACAAGGGAGAAGAGGGAAGGGGAGGGGACAGGAGGAGAGGGGAATGGAGGGAGGGGAGGGAGGGGAAGGGAGGAGAGGGGAGAGAAGAGAAGAGGAGGAGGAGGAAGAGGAGGAGAAGGAGGAGGAAGAGGAGGACAGAGGAGGAGGGAGAGGAGGACAGAGGAGGAGGAAGAGGAGGAGAAGGAGGAGAGGGAGAAGATATAACACACATGGGGAAACAGTGGCCTGGCAGCAGTCATTGAGTTCGGCTCCCTGGAAACCGTCGGTGTGCTTTTAATAATCCAATTGCCCTGTTTTTTCTGTAGAAAAAAGAAAAGTTGTTTGTCAGAAAAAGGATTTCCTGTATCCTATCCTCAGCTTGCCCTTGGCTGATTACATTTTGGCTCTTTCCTATTGATTCTTTTCATCATGTGTCTAGAGAAACCATAAAAATGTGCATCTTTATTTTGTGGAGATATTGTCTTAAATTTGAATGCCAGGTCGCCTCTTCAGAGCATGTATGTGCATATATTTATGTATGTGCATGTATGCTGGTTGTATGTGCACATGTTGCATATGTGTGGCATGTACATGTAGGTAACATTCTGCTTCTCCCCACCTCAGCTCTCCACTCACAGTGTCACCCTCTCTAACTTGTAAATATCAGTCTTTTACTTCAAGAATCTTGATTTCTAATATTCCATTGTTAACAGACCTTCCTATATTCCCAGGTCTTACTTTGATAGTCCTTAGCTCTCATCTGACCTCATCGGAACTTCGGTCTCCGATTCCTGAACACCTCTCTGGTAATCGCTTTTCTCCTCCTCTTCCCAGCGGCTCCTTCGGCAGGTAGGCGCCTGCCCTGCATGGCTGTGACTCGGTGCGGGCCATCTCCGCTGAGGGGTCGGGGACCACAGGCAGGAGGAGCGGGCAGACAGCGCAGGGGGTGTGGGCAGCGACGATCCCAGCGCGCTCCGCCTCGAGGCTGCAGATGGTTAGTTTCATAGTGTGTGAACCCAACAAAACTGTCTCCAGGCTACATTTGTCCGTTCGCTTCTTGCCTTATTGCGTCCACTGCTCTGCTCCAAAGCCTCAGCTTGTGCTGAACTCACTATCTGCTTCTCCCACGCCCCCGAGTGACTCCCTTGCCGAAGAGAAGAACTGTTACTGTCGGCCCCCAGCTTCCCTGCAACTCACCGCCAGAGCGGGCGCCCTGCACGGAGCCCCACCTGCCCGAGCCTCCGGGAGGGCTCCATCCTCCGCAGAGGTGCCGCGGCCTGTCGCCCCTCCAGGGACCTACTGCGGTGCTTCTCTGCTGCAGTCAGTGCCCCGCTAAAGTGGCTTCTATTCATAAGAAGCCCACCCCTAACCTCAGGCACTTGTTATCTTAGCTTCCTTTCCTAGCAGACATCACAGTCTGTAGTCCTGTGCTTTCTGCCTATTTACGTGTATTTCCCTCCACCAGAACATGAACTCTCTGAGGGCAGGACCACCTCTCCTCCACTCACTGCATAGCTCCAGGGTCGAGGAAGTGGCTGCCATGTGTTAGGCACTCAGTAACCACTTGTTCAATAAAGGAATTAATCAAGACAAAGGTTCAAGGGGTTTGAAATTCCAAGGGATGTTGCAGGTGAGATCTAAAGCAGAGCTTGGCCGGCATTTTTCTGTGAAGAGCCAGATAGTAAATATTTCAGTGTTGCAGACCATAAAATCTGTCACAACTGTTCAGCTCTGCTGGTACGGCAGGAAGGAAGCCTTGGTGATACACACAGATGGCTGTGTCCCTGTCTGGGCCACCGCCATCATTTTCAGACCCGGTCTAGCCAGATGACCAGACATTACACAAACCAAAATCCTGTGCTCACCCTGCTCCTCGTGGATGCTCAAGAAATTACAGTTCAGACTGACACACTTCAGAGGCGGGGTCGGGAGGTGGGAGAGAAACCAAAGAATTGATGCACAGAAGGATAAGCAATGGACATAGACAACAACACTGTGGGTGGGAGGGGGCGGGAACGGGGGGAAGGTGTCAATGGAGGAAAAAAGAGAAACATCTGTAACAAAAATACATTAATTAAATTAAAAATAATAATAATAAATTACATGTGCGTGTGTATATTCACATCTGTGCTCCCTACCGAGAGGCCACAGGTCAGAGTGGCTGAGTGCGTCTGGAGCCAGACTGCTCTGTGCAGATTGAGTCTTCCACGCACGTGCTGTGTGACCGTGGACAAGTCACTGCCCCCTCTTCACGCCTGTTTTCTCATCCTGAAGATAGGGATAGTAACAGCGTCTGTGTTGTAGGGTGAGTGACTAAGTGAGGCAGTCCATGCGGAACAAGGCTTGCACCTAACTGCTGGATGTCAGTGTTGAACTATGGACCAGGTCCTTTCCAAGTCTTCTGCGTACGTTGCCTCATTTCTGACTTACGGGAGCCCAGTGAGGTAGGTATTATAAGGTATAATAAGTGAGGTATTCTATTTTAAAGACATGGAAACAGGGGTTCAGAGAAACTAGGTAAGATTCCATGGTCACACAGTTAACAAATGATAGTATTAGGGCCACACAAATATACTTAGAGATTAAACACCTTTGAAAAGAAAGTATCATGAATTTTCTTACCTAGTATCAATTTAAAAACAAAAATAACCAATATAGATTGGCTTCTGCACTGTTTTTAAAATATGGCTGAAACTACTCTGATACACTTCTCATTAAGAGGAATTTCCTTCTCCCGAATCCAGATGGGTTTGAGATTGCTTCAACCAATATAATATGGGAAAAGTGAAACTGTGGCTTTTTCCTGTGGGAACCACTGGGTTGAGGGAGCGTGGCCTTCTCCCCCTGCGACATGTGTGCTCATCCACTGACATCAGTGGACTCCGAGAGGGGGATCACCTGACAAGAATGTCACTGTGCCTGCTGTGTTCACAGTGTGAACTTACACAAAAACTTAGACAGCCCTATGCTGTCAGTGAACGGGCAGGTCATCAGACCAGTGCTGAGTCTTGGGGTACTGGCAGAGCTGTGGCTGGAATTCCCAGAATTCCAGGTGGTGGGCCTCATCGTTCTGAACAGGGTGCTTTTGAAAATATGCACTGTGGGAGCCCCATGTTTGTACCAAGCAAAACCTGGTGCCATTGGCACCACAGAGTGAACACAACACAGAAGTGATATGCCATCTGCTCTGCCCTGGCTGCCTCGGCCTTCCTGGCACTGGTCAGTCTAAAGGTCATCGTATTGAAGAAGTTTCTGAACTTTTGGTGGTTGAAGATAAAGTTGAAGGCTACAAGAGGCTGTTTTGTTTCTTTAAGAAACTTAAGGAATGATATAAAAAATATCTATGCCTGCCCAGCTGGTGTGACTCAGTGGATTGAACATCATCCCATGGACTGAGAGGTCCTGGCTCAGTTCCCAGTCAGGGCACGTGCCTGGGTTGCGGGCTCAATTCCCAGTTGGGGGGCGTTCAGGAGGCAGCCGACAGATGTTTCTCTCTCACATCGATGTTTCTCTCTCCCTTCCTCTCTCTCTAAAAAATCAATAAAAACATATTTTAAAAAAATATCTATGCCTCTCAGTAAATGAGAAACTGCCATCATGTCTAGCACAGGGGAACTAGTAGCATCTATAATGGGACAGCGGTATGACAGCTCTGGAAAGACAGCTCTGCAATTACTCTGCTCAGCGTAAGTATATTGAACCTTTTGCAACTTGTTGCTGGTGGTCACATGGGCCATGTCTGCATCTGGACTGGCAGTGTCTTCCGCAGGTTAGGTGACCTGTGGCCTGGTGTGAGCTGCCTCCCTGAGGAGTAACTGCCCCTTCCCGAGCCCTCCATGCTTAATGCTGCCTCGGAAGAATCTTGAAAAACACAGAGATCCGAAGAGTACCACACGAGATTCATCACAGGGTCCTGAAGAAGAATCCACTGAAAAACCTGAGAAACAGCCTAAGCCAGAACACCATCTTCACCAGGAGGAGGACCGCACGCTCTGGATAGACGAAGCCAGAACACCATCTTCACCGGGAGGAGGACCGCATGCTCTGGCTAGACGAAGCCAGAACACCATCTTCACCGGGAGGAGGACCGCGCGCTCTGGCTAGATGAAGCCAGAACACCATCTTCACCGGGAGGAGGACCGCGCGCTCTGGCTAGATGAAGCCAGAACACCATCTTCACCGGGAGGAGGACCACGCGCTCTGGCTAGATGAAGCCAGAACACCATCTTCACCGGGAGGAGGACCACACGCTCTGGCTAGATGAAGCCAGAACACCATCTTCACCGGGAAGAGGACCACGCACTCTGGCTAGAGGAAGCCAGAACACCTCTGTTCACCGGGAGGAGGGCCACACGCTCTGGCTAGAGGAAGCCAGAACACCATCTTCACCGGGAGGAGGACCGCGTGGTCTGGCTAGACGAAGCCAGAACACCATCTTCACCGGGAGGAGGACCACACGCTCTGGCTAGACGAAGCCAGAACACCATCTTCACCGGGAGGAGGACCACACGCTCTGGCTAGACGAAGCCAGAACACCATCTTCACCGGGAGGAGGACCGCGCGCTCTGGCTAGACGAAGCCAGAACACCATCTTCACTGGGAGGAGGACCGCGCGCTCTGGCTAGACGAAGCCAGAACACCATCTTCACCGGGAGGAGGACCGCGCGCTCTGGCTAGACGAAGCCAGAACACCATCTTCACCAGGAGGAGGACCACGCGCTCTGGCTAGAGGAAGCCAGAACACCATCTTCACCGGGAGGAGGACCGCGCGCTCTGGCTAGACGAAGCCAGGACACCATCTTCACCGGGAGGAGGACCGCGCGCCCTGGCTAGAGGAAGCAGCAGCGCTGGAAGTCAGATCAGAGGAGAAGGGGGTTCCTGGCAAGAAGCCTGTGGTCGGGAAGGAAGGAAAGAGGGCTGGTGGTGTCACAAGGCAGAAGAAGCCTTTGGTGGGAACAAAGGCTACAGCTATCAAGAAACCAGAAGCTCAAAAGAAGCCCACAGAAAAGAAACCACCACAGAAAAAAGCCCACGGCATAAACTTAAATTTGTTTAGTGTCTAAAGGTCAAATCGGTTTGGACAGTGATTTTGAAAAAAAACATGCTCAAAGACAGTGAGAAATATGAGGGGAAGAGGGACACTATGTGCTATACAAAGGGCCCTCAGCTTGTGCCGTGTTCACTGGAACATAGTCTCTTTCAAGAACTCTGAGCAGCCATGTAAAAAGTCCAATTACCCTGAGGCTGCCACATTGTGAAGAAGCCCAAGCCACATGGAGAGGCCACACATAGGTGCTTACATCAATGTCCCATCTGAGTCCAGCTCTAAAGTCATCTCAGCCCACAAGCCAGACGTACATGTGAGTGAGTCTTCAAACAGTTCCAACCCTCAGCCATGGAGTAACCCACAGCTACTTAATTCTTCCCAGCTGAAGCCCTAGACATCATGGAGCAGACAAACCATCCCTTCTGGGATCTGTCTGAGTTCTTAAACCACAGAATCCATGAGCATAGTAAAAGAGTTGGTGTTTTATAGGACTAAGTTTTGGGGTGTTTTGTTAGCACATAGATATACAGAACAGCTTCTTCTCAAACATCCCTAAACTCGAATTATAGTTCAGTTGATCGATGCTGGTTCCCTGTATTTCTCAGTGGCTATTCGTTGCTTCTACCCTGGATGTCTTTTGAGTCATCCAGCATTAGAAGGAGCTGGGATTGGAACCTACAAGTCTTCTTTTACATCAGGTTTGCTGACCCCCACACTCTACTAGGTGATCATAAGCAAATGATTTCATTTCTTTAGGTCAGTTGCATCTTCTAAAATGGCGAGCAGAGCCTGCTTTGCAGGATGCCATGAGAATCGAATACGACCCTGGGTGTAAAATTGCTTTAAAGGAACTTAGACTCCGAACCTTTGGCAAGAGACCTGGAACAGAGGGCAGTTTTAATCTTCCTGGAGTTCAGTCTTTCAAAAAAGCATTTGCCCAAACGAATCAATAGTGTTGATACCACAGCTCTGAGAAGAGCAAGCACACTTCTCGCCATGCACTGGGGGCTCCTAAAATGTCTCTGTGTGTGCAAGTGTCTGTAATTTAATAGTGGGCCAGCCTGGTGATTTTGAAACAACTCAAGTGTCTGACATGAGAGCGAGTGACAGTTCTTGGAATGAGGGCTATGAAATGCAAGTACATTGCAAATCACTCAGTCGTGCTGTCGGGGGAATCACAGTCACCATATATATTTTCTTAAAAGTAGTTTCCCAGCAAACCTTTCATAAAATTCATGACTGTGACTGACCTCTGCTATATGCTTACCTCCACAGCTTTCCTTCCCTCCAGTATAGCCCTGGCTTATAATGACTTGTGGAAAACACTGTTGGTTGGATGCTGAGTGGCCATTCCAAGCCCTTCTCCCTGTCTGCATCCTTCTGAAGAGTCCAGAAAACCAATACTTGGCGTCCCAGTTCCCATGCAGGTAGGGGTAGCCCGTGCTCATGAGGACTAGACATACATCTTCTGGCAAGGTTGCTTATAAAATATTTCTCTTTACTGACATAAGACACACAGCGATGACACAGCCTCCCCGCTTACTCTCTCTACCGCCTCGAGTGCGTAATGGATGGAGCTGCAGCATCCATCCTGTGACAATGAGGGACACATCAAAGTGGTATCTGCTCTGACATCCTTGAATCAACCGCCTCTCTCTGTAAGAAATAGGTTTGAGTTTGTGTAAGCCACTGGGGCTATAGTTTCTTTCACTTGCAGATGCAGAAAATTCTGATATAAAACTCGTGCCACAATTACACCAGTGTCCTAAGTGCGCAGGTAACTTTTACTTGCCCACCCCTTATGAGGATGGTAGACACAAAAACCCTTGCGTGTAAAGTCACTTAGAATTCACACATTTCTCACCCTCCACTGACCCATGGCTTCCCAGACATCCTCCACATCTGCCCGGGTGGTGCCACTCTGCCGGTTCAGACGCGAAGTGCTCCTGCCGAGGCCACTGCCACAGCCGCCCTGGTTCTTGTCCCCGCGGCGGTGCCCTCGCGCTCTCCACACTGAAGCCATGGGGGCCTTTCTAGAAGCAAATGCCATCCATATATTCCAGCTCAAGGCAGCATTGCAGCCAGCGGAGCACTATGGCGGGCTGCAGTGGTGGGCTGGTGTTGGGGTGGGCACGAGGTTGAATGCCCTTTGGGTTCCAGAAGACATGATGAATGGGTGTGGAGCCTGAAGGGCTTCTCACTGGGCAGTGGTTGTATTTTCCAAGTCTGCCTACAGGGCCCAGGGCCCAGGGGAACTGAGAGGACTGTCCGCCTGTAGGACAGGAATCAGGCCTGAAATGGAAAGTGCTACCTAAGGAGACCCAGGGCACACAGCTAGTGAGAAGAAAATAGAATCATCCCTAAGAAGAGTCAAGACAGCTCCAGAAATTAAATAAATAAAAAAAATATGGACATAGCAGGAATAGAAACCAGAAAATGAGAAATGGCAAATCAAAAAAGGATACAATATGCTGTGTGGTTCCAGTCCGGGGCTGGGCACAGACACCCTGCAGACACAGGTCACCTGGTACGTGATGCCTGGCTACAGTGGTGACGGTGGGTGTGACAGCTAAAGAACCACCTCAGCTAGATAACCCTACTTTTATTTTTTCATGTTTACTTTTCCAACTTTGTAATGGAGTAAAACTATTTCTATGTAAAAAAAATAGATAAGTGCTTACTAAAGTGGGGAGGGAGGAGAGAAGGTTGGCTCTACGCTCTCTGTCCTCTGCTGCCCCTTGTGGCGGCCCTTGGGAATGTTCGTGGACGTCAAGGGAGAGCGTAGACTGCTGGTGTCACTCCTCTGAGCAAAGTAGGACAGGAGCAACTCCAATCTTCTTTGAGTGTCTCATGAACTCTACTGACCCTCTCTTTAACGAAAAAAGACATGCCCATAAACAGATATTCGTAAAACTTTGCTCACAATTTCAGAAAGTGAAGAATCCCACTGTAAAAGTAGGCACACTCAGACCCAGGGGCCATTCTGCCTCTTTGTCACCTCTCTGCTATTATCATTCTGTTCTTTAAAATTATGTTCTTGGACCCCAGCCTATGACGACATGCAGATGTGAAAGGGCTCAGAAAATGCAGAGGTGAAGTCAGTGTGGGACACTCTTTTCCTACCAATGAGACTAATGTTGCTTATAGCCAACAAGAGTTAAAGATCAAAGATGAAGAAATAGGGCAAATATGACTACTAAAAGCCCCCAACTATGTTGATTGCCCCATAATTTACATGGAAATCTGTTTCCCCATCCAGGGATTGTGAACCACTAGCTTCACACAACATCCCCCAGGGAATTTCTATGCCTCAGAGGACTTCCCTCCCACCTGACAGACTATGCCCACTGTTTTCAGGTTAGCCATCAATTACTCATCCATTCTTCTCCTTTCTGAGCCTCATCCTGCTTTTCCTACAAGTATTCTGTTCATCTTCCTTCAAGCTTCACTCTACCTTTGGGAAGATGAGCTTTTCCCTGCACTGATCTTCATATGGACTCGATCCCCAGCTCATAGTCTTCTCATAAGCTGGCTCCTTTGCAATTGTGTTTCTGCATGAGGCAAGCCAAAGGTAAAGATGCATGGAATCGTAGGCCAAGGAAGAAAGACTAACAAGTAAATTAAACAGTTAAGAATGGAACTTGATAGAACAGATGACAAGTACTAATGAAGTTCAGGAAAAGACAAAAAAACAAGAGCTGTGTGAGTTAGGGTAGGAGCCACAGTGATGCCTAGATTTAGGTGAGGCCTTGAAGCCACCACATTTATGGAGCTTACCATGTGTTAGGCTCTGCTAAATATCTCACTATACAAGCTTTGTTATTGTTATGCTAACTTTGCAGATGAGGAGACTGAAGTTCAGAGATATTAAAGAACTTACTCAATATCATAAAGCCAGGATTCAAACCCAGATCCTTCTGATGTCAAAGCTATCACCAGACTCCAGAACATGTGATTGATAGTGCCTAGCACATGTGACTGCTCTATCAATATTTGCTAAATGAGGGAAGGAAGGAAGGAAGGAAGGAAGGAAGGAAGGAAGGAAGGAAGGAAGGAAAGAAGGAAGGAAGGAAGGGAGGGAGAGAGGGTGGGAGGGAGGTGCTATGTGAGGATAAGAAGGTTCGAATACCTTATCGTGTGGACTATACACCCGTGGTGGAGGTGGAAACTTTAATGAAGAAGCTGATTGTGCAGCCACTGAATCGCTGATATTTGTTGAATGTTTACTATGTACAAAGTGCTTTAACACTTCAAGACAATCTTCTTGAAGCCAAAAGGAATATACTGAGCACTAGACACCAGGCTGGTCCTGTTGGGCCTTCAGGATGGTAAATTATCCTCAAGTGTTCACAGCCCAATTGCAGAAGAAAGACCTGTAATGTACTTCACGCCATGGATAGGGCTATCTGGGGGTTTAATTTACCTACTCTCTGCTCACTGTCTACAACCATGAACAATCCATCAGGAGTTAGATTTCCTTGGCTCTGGGGATTTTGGAGTGATCGATGGGCTCTGAACACAGTAGAAATCCACCCTGCCCCTTCCCTAGTTCACACAAACTCCTGGTAATAGACTCCCATAGAGCGTGAGCAATTTACAGTATAATGAATGTGTTTTATTCTGGTTCAGTGTGGGCACCGTGGCCCCTGCTTGCCTTCCTGTTGTTTTATTTATTCCGCAGTCCCTCCCATCGTTGTAGCTATTCCCATTAGCTCTCCTTTTCTGTGAGGTCATTCTAAGGACAGGATGTTGTAGTGGCCCAAGAAGAGTTGTGAACAAGTGCAAGCCAGGTGTGTGTTGGTGACGCTCTTTCTTCCTTGGGGCTCTCTGAAATCTGGCCCATAAAAAAAAAATATCACACACTCAAGATTTAGAGCCCAAATTCCGATTTTGAGGTTAGTGTCATTCAGATGAATGCCCCTGAGCCAGGTACAACAGAGCAGTTACTGGGAGAGATAAGGTGATTCAGTGCCAAGCCTCAGTGAGCTGTAACTCACAGGGGTGGGGGAGACATTTTTGTAACCACTAAAATGTGTAAGGCCAGCCTCAGCCCTATATATTGCTGTTTTCCACAATGGCTGTTTCCCGGGAAATTCATCTCTTTCGCCACGGGATGCGAGGGGCATTGAGAATCAGTCAGTTTCCTATACCGGCCTCGTTAACACGAGTGGCGGGACATTAATGCGATGCTAGTAATCACATTGGTGTTAGATATGTGCAGTGTTAGGGCGACAGCTCTGAATCTCAATCTACTGCATTTGGTTAAGAGCAATGCTGATAGTGGCACCAGGAACGATGGACTCCCCAGCTTTCTTGCCCAGCAGTATAAACACTCCAGTGCTAAATGGTTCATTTATATGTGAATAAAATTAAGATTCCCTTCTGATTATTTTTGGCACATGCTCTTTAATGCCAAAGCCGTTAGGTCACAGTGGTCAATGGATAATGCATCATAACAGGTTACAACCTCCGCAAGGATTTCTTAATTGACATAAAAATATTTTTTTCCTCCAAGGGACTGACACCGTGGCAGGTGCAAAGTGATGGCCCACCTTCTAAGTGTCCATTAGAAGATCTTAATTCAAGAAGGATGTGGCTTTAATACTTAGCTGGACTGGGGATAGTGTTCTTCTCAGGGCTAAGGTACCTCATGTTTGGTAGGACAATTTTTCAGTTGAGTCTCTCAGTGCAAATAACTTGAGAAACTGATTTTAAGAATTTCCGGAGTTTCTTTTTGTTCTTGAAGGACATA
This sequence comes from Molossus molossus, assembly GCF_014108415.1. Lineage (NCBI taxonomy): Eukaryota > Metazoa > Chordata > Mammalia > Chiroptera > Molossidae > Molossus > Molossus molossus. The sequence goes on from NW_023425352.1 coordinate 57,677,927, forward strand.
ACTGGAAACCATAGGTGTTCATTGAATGCAAAGGAAGAACTCTAACTAGAAGTAGGAAATTTGCCAGTGGGGAAAGTTAGTCTTTGCCAAAACCTTGTGTGAAAGATAGGAAAATTTATTTACCGTCAACAATGGAACCATATATTTCAGCCATTCATTGGGACAGGGGGCTAATGTGTCTCGAGAACTATGACCCACTGTAACCAATTGGGTGTTCTTGGGAGAGGTTGCGGAACGGGCCTTCCCCGGTGCTCCCGGCTCCGCGTGCCAGGAGGGAAGGTTTCCTAGACCTTCGTGACTCATCTCTCCCGCTCCTGCTGCTTGGGCTCCATCACTGCTTTGCTTTGAACAGAAAGTTTTCAAATGCGTGTTTGTTCACTGCAGTGTTAGAAGTTTTGGAGGCAAGAAAACCATGGGTTTGTAGTCTGCTGGCTCCTTGGGAACTCCTAGGGAACAAGAACCTGGGTTTCCTCTGCGCGTAGCCAGATGAGCCATAGCAGAAAGGAGACAGTATTAGGTAAATATGATTCTAACACTCCAGAAAGGCAAACCATTATGTTTTTGCTTAAAATATAAAAGCCAGGCATACTTTTTCAATGTGTGTGGTCGAGTCAACAGCTCTTAATCTTCTGGCCTTCAAGTTCTCCACCCTACGAAACCAAACAAAACTTCACAGAATGTCTGCTATGCATGATGATGCTAGAATCCAAAGAAGAAAACAGGAGCTCACTTTGTAAGCAGAGACTAAGGTGTAATGCGTGCACCAAACAAGGAGTCTGTAGTGCCGAAGCGTTCGGAGCGGCACTCTCCCTTGGTGTGGAAGTGCGAGGAAAGGGATGGTGAATTTCCCTGGGAGGGGAGAGCTCCATCTGCAGTGTCCAGAAAGGCTTGACAGAGGAGCTGATACTTAAGTTGAGCTTGAAAAATGAGTATTATGGTGCTGGGTGGAAAACAGAGTGGCTTGGGTGGGAAGGGGACAGTCCCAGCCACAATGTGCCTAAGGAAGTGGCATCATGTGACCGTCACCACCGGGGTCCCAGCCAGGTGGAGAGGAGAGCAGCAGCAAAGCCTCCACGGGTGCACTCATTACTCAGGAACTGCTCCCGAGAATCCACTGTCCCACACACTGGACTGCGCAGTAAATGCCGTGATGATATGGACAGGATATTGACGTTTAGCCTTTTTTCCTGTCTTATTTTTTCTATTATGAATGTGATACTATTGTAGGAACTCACTACTATGCGTAATATTTACTGTTACAGTACACATATACAAGAAAGTAACTTCTAAGAAAGTCAAAAGAATTTGTATTTGATAGTCATTTTTGTTGTTGTTGCTAAGTAAAAGAGGTCTGCTGAAGTGAGGAAAGGGAAGGATTGAGGTATTTTAAGAAATATATATGTATGTATATTTAAAAGCAATATATATTATTTAAGGTATATATATATATATATATATATATATATATATATATATATATATATTTCAAACTTCTAGATTTTTAGTAGTAAGAAAGTTCTTGTGTCACGTTGTAATTGGTCACCCCTCGAGTTTCTTTTCATAACACCTCTGCCGAGCACTGATTTGGGATTTGGGTGATGGACAGAAGAGAGGAAAATGATTGAGGATTAATGAAGAATATGAAAGTGGTCACTAGATAGCCAACGCCTCTAAGTACCATTACATGTAGGGAAAGAAGCACCATTGTAAACACTTAAACTGGGGATGACATAATCACACATAACTATTAGAAATAGAATATTATCAGAGGATGGCCAAAGGAAATCTAAGAAGGAGAAATTTGGGGAGACAATACTGTGTGCTATTCTGGATGAGATGAGTGTGGGGTGTCTGTGGGTGTTCAGTAGGATTATAAAAGGTAGAACATTTTGAGAGGCAAATACCTAACCAGTAAGGAACCACTGGATTTTGAAGAAAAGGCAGGGGAAGAAAAGACTTTAAGGAAAAACAAATGGTCAGAAAGATGAAAGAAACTAAGGGAAGGGAACTAATATTTATCTAATATCTGTTATATCTGTTTCAAATCAAAGACTGCTATGAACTTAACCTGTGTGATGCATTGTGTCTTCATACTAAACCTAAAAATAATCTCATCCCACTTTGTGGTTGAGATGTTTTGAAATATTAACTGACTTCTTTCCTGCAATTTATTTATTTATTGTTTATTTTTGTTGCAGATGTCCTCCTCCTGCATCCCCGCCCCGCCTTCACTGCACCGTTGTCTGTGCCCATTGGTTGTGCATATATACATATAAGTTATTTGGTTTCTCTCTTTCCACCCCCACCCCTCTTCCCTCTTGGGTTTGTCAGTCTATTCCCCACTTCCATGTCTCTGGATCTATTTTGTTTATCAGCTTATTTTGTTATAATGAACAAAATAAGTGAGATCATATAATACTTGTCTTTCTCTGACTGGCTTATTTCACTCAGTATAATACTCCCCAGGTTCCTCCATGTCATCTAAAAAGATAAGAGATCTTTCTTTCTTACAGCTGCATAGTATTCCATTATGTAAATGTACCACAGCTTTTTTTATCCACTCATCTACTGATGGGCGCAGGCTGTTTCCAGATCTTAGCTATTGTAAATAGTGCTGCTAAGAACATAGGTGTGCATATTGCAAATTAAAACAACTATGATGTATCACCTCACACCTGCCAGAATGGCCGCCATCAACAAATCATCAAACAACAACTGTTGGCGAGGGTGTGGAACAGAGGGGACTCTAGTGCACTGCTGGTGGGAATGCAGACTGGTGCAGCCACTATGGAAAACAACATGGTGTTTCCTCAAAAAATTAAAAATAGAACTGCCATTTGACCCAGTGATTTCACTTCTAGGAATATACCCTAAGAAGCCTGAAACACCAATTAGAAAGAATATATGTACCTGCAATTTCTTTATACCCATTAGCCTTTTCCCCTGTGGCACCCAGAGTCATAGACTCCTAGAATGACTGTTACAAAAGAAAGTAGAAGAAAAAGGCTTTTGATTTTAAAGAAACTAGGGTTTTAATTTTGAAAAAATACATAGCTCTGGAGCGTGTGAGCACCGAGTGGGCTGTGTCTCTGACTCTCTGGAAGAGGCCTGGGAAGGAGGCAGGCCTGCGGTAGAAACGGCACGCTGTGTCCAGGGTGACGGGCTCCACGCAGCCTCACAGAGTTCCTCCGGCCCTAGCAAGGCGCAAGAGCAGTAGTCAAATTCAAGTTGAGAGTGGCATGGCCATGAAGACCCCCAAGTTTCTGACAGGCCAATAAAGTATACTCAGGAAGGCCATTAAACTAGCTCAGGTAGAGGTAAATGCGGGAGGCCTTTGGTTCAGGAATGAGGCATGACTCAGGGGCACATGCATCGATGACAACCAAGACCAGATGAAAAAGTGCACCTCAGAAGAGGTCAGGATGGACGGATCCTGCCTAACCCTGGATCAGAAATCCTCAGCCCAAACCTTAGAACTGCATGAGTCCCCAAGAGCAGCAAAGCACCTCGGGGAAAGAAAGATAAGCCCTTAAAATGTTTGAGATTGCATATCTGCTCTCTAGCTGAATGGGAGCATTAAACACTGGAGAAAAATAAAGAAAATTATATTTCTTGCACTGCTGAGTTTGTGATCAAAGATTCATGTGTACAATAAACAGTAAAACTGCTTTTAGGAGAGGGGGTTAAGGTGATTTGCAGAGGCCATGCAGGTAGACAGTGCAGGAGCCTGTACATAAGGTCTGCCTGGCTCCAGAACCCTTGCTCTTGGTACTTCCATTTGTATTGCACTCTCCCATTTTCTAAAGTCAAGAGAAAAATGGTCAGCTGTGTCAGACTTTTGGGACTGACTCGGAGAAGGTTCCTAACCTTACGTACCTTTATTTCCCCATGTGCTGAGGGCCGGTGATGGAGTAAGTCAGCTGAAGAGCAGACCCAGATTCATCTGCGAACCTTTCATTGTCCCACCCACTTCCACAGCAGTGAAGTAGACACGTACGTTGAGCAGGGAGGGATGTTAAAAGAGTTTGTATTCCACAGTCATTTTTGTTGATGCCATATAGAAAAAGTCTGCTGCAGTGGACAAAGGAAAGAATTAAGGTTCTTAAAGCATTTATATTAAACAGTTACTGTATGCCAGGAGCTGTATATTAGTGCTACTGAAAGTTCGCGCCATGGACCAGTAGCACTAATATAACTCGTAAGCTCGTTAGAGCTACAGATTTTTAGACTCCACCCCAGATCTATTGAGTCAGAATCTCTTGAAATGGGGCCCAGATATATGTGTTTTAATAAACACCCAATTAGCTATTATGCACATTGAGCTTCATGAAAGCCTGCTATAGAAATATGAAAAGCACTTGACTAGAGATGAGGAAATGGATTCTGGAGAAATATGGACCCAGGTGGGATTGGAAATCACAAGCATGTAAAGTAGCCCATCATCATGGTTATCAGATGCCCACGTGACCCCTTGATGGACAACAAGGAGACAGACTCAGAGAGAAGGGCAGGATGTGTTCATGTAAGATACAGGAAACCTGCAGGGTACATGAGCAAAACATCAAGAAGATAAAACGGAGGAGCCTAAAAGGGTGTGGTTGGCTTGATTAAGCCACATAACCACACACACGAGGGTAGAATGATCCCAGGATGGAGAGGATCGATGGGAATCCTTGTCCCAGGTTAAGGGATTTAAAGAAGCCATGACATCTCAATGTCACCTCCCTGCAGTGAATGACAGGATGGTGGAAGGACCTGGTCAGATGAGTGTCCTAGCATAAGTAGGTTGTTGAAGTGGAATGGAGGTAAAAGATAATAGACGTCTTTGTCCTCTGTTTACAAATTTTTTCTGATGTCACTAGGAGGTCTGCGCACCTGCAATAGGGGAACTAATTACTGGGAAAATCATAAAAATCATCCCCTTTCTATAATCTCTTTATTGACTTTATTTCTGTGCATCTCCCCTCCCCTCACCTTCCTCAAATTCTCATGTTTCCGGAAGATGAACAAATCTGCACCCAGTCCCAGCTCCCCATCTGTGAGTTAAAACGAGGTGTCAGGATGTGCACACACACAAGCCTGGCTTCACCATGAGAGAACTTTTGCTGTTGCCCATCTAGAGAAATCACTCGACTCCTGTGTGCTGTGCTGGGCCAGTGTCCTTAACAACAGCGGTGTCACTTTGATGTTCTCTGAGGCAGGGGGTGCTTGGAAGTTGAAAGATAGAACAGACATGGATAAATAGCACCCTGAGCAGACTGCTTATTGCACCATTATTGCCAGCAATTATTTCACCGAGTGACACATCTGATAACAAGTCAGCCACCTTCTCCAGGAAGCGTCTCGGTAGCTACAGCTAGGGACTTCTGCCTGGCTTTTTATAACAGATGGAACCTGTTAATTTTCTGGCTGGAGTCTTGAGCTTCCTCCTCTGCAGTTTTGTCTGCTTCTGAGTCAGGGTCAAGGTTCTCGGTGCTGGCTTTGTAGGAGCTAGCTGGGGTTTTGGGCTGTTTCCTGGCACGGGCCATGTGGTGGCCTTCTGATTGGTCCTTGCCAGTCTTCCTCTGCTCAGGCCCTCCTCAGCCTGTCATTACCCTCGACAGTCCTCCCTTTCTGGCTTTGGAAATGCAGACATGACGTCTGAGAAACTGAACAGCTGTGTCTAAGGAAGGCGGCATCTGATGGGCTGTTATTTTGATGATCACGTACAACACTATGTGCATGGCATTGTCTGGGACAGCCACCGATATTAACTCACTCGATCTTCATAATCATGGTTGAAGGTATTATTAAAAGCCCTGATTTTTTCTAACAGGGAAACTGAGGAACCGAGGTAAACAGCAGCCACACCGCTCCTGGTAGGCAGAGCGGGATTCAAACCCAGGCAGTCTGCTGCAGGATTACCCAGGGGGGCAGCGGGCTTTCTGAGGCCTGCCTGAGAGTTGTCCCTCAGCGATTGTTCTGCTGGGGTCGTTGTCTCAAGTGGCTGACACCAGGACCTGCTGCTGGAATAGTGACTTCAGTCACACAAGACCCGCTGTGTTTGGGGACCACTACAGCCTAATGGGGACAGCTTGCTTCTGGTTAGAAAGTTGCGCGTGGGTGGGACTAGATCCACCGTGGATGGGAGGTGGTTCCCATGCCAGGGAGGCGTAACCGCCACATGTATTGGAGCGCGTGCGGTGGAGAGAGGCGCGGGGGTGTGAGGAGAGGGCTGGACCGGCACGCCAGGGGCTGGCAGGTGTTGCTGGAAGATGTTTTTGGAGTTGGCTGCCCACTGGTTGGTTCCATAGCCCCGACCTCAGTCTGGCTCAGATCAAGGGGGAACATTTTCTAAAATCCCCACATCACCCTGGCCAGTTTGGCTCAGCCCCTGGACCAATGAGTCGTGGGTTCGATTTCGGCCAAAGGTAGTACCTCAGTTGCGGTTGGTCCCTGGTCCTGGTTGGGGTTGTGGGGGAAGCAACCAGTCGATGTGTCTCTCTCACATCAATGTTTCTCTCTCTTTCCTTCCCTCCCACTCTCTCTAAAGATAAACGCAAAAATATCCTCGGACGAGCATTAAAAATAATAATAATAAAAATAAAATAAATAAAATCCCTACATCTCTGTCTCCAAACCTGATGTCAGAGATACTCGTCTGGGAAGTCTGAATCTGTGTACATGTTCTATTTTCCCCACAAACGTATTGTTTAGATCCACTTCCTGCTTTAAGCTAAGCTATCAGGACCTGAACGTTTTGCCCTGGCACCACTTAAGGCTGTGTGTGGGCTCCCCGGATGGCACGCGGATACCAGCTAAGGCAGCGCACTGTTCTGTTACCAGAACTGAAGAAGTGTGTCTTTAGCCAGCTTTTCACTACAAATGTGGCAGAATATCATACTTCCTCGCCTCTTTCTTCCCTTTCCCATTCCTCCTCCCAGCTGGAACTTGGGCTTTGGTAAAGGCAGCTGCAGAAGTAGAATGCCATCCTAAGATATTTTAACTATGTTGAAAATATGGTAAGGCAAAGGTTTATTTTTCTTGTAGGTATTTCAAATGTCAGTAAATTGTTAGTTTTAGGCGTGTGCTAAAATTCCCACTAATTTCCAATATGAGTTAAAGAAGGAACTATCTAAGGAGTTGAATTTTCACAAGTGTTACTGAGAAACCAAAGAAAACAAGTCATTGAGTTACAAGACGATGGCAAATGTGAATTCAAAGCTACATACTGAAGCCCAAAAAGAGGTAATCCAAACATCTGGTGCCACCAAAAGTGAGCAGACTCAATAGGAATAGAGGAGAATGTATGACGCCCAGAGGACTGTTTACCAGCCCTGAAGTCTTGAGCAGGGGTGGGAATAAAGATGAAATGGCTTTGGGTAAACAAAAATGGTGTCTGCCATCACTGTTGAGGGCACATTCATGTCCATTCTTCCTTCTCGTGTCTTGTTCTTTTCCTCTAGGAAAACTACCTCCTGCACTTTGGGGACATGTTTTCCAAGGAAGTGTACCAGCCATCCCCACATCCTGGGGTGGATATTTGACCCAGGATAAGGACTATATATCCTCAGACTTCTCCTAAAACAATCATGGGTGTCAGGTTGCCCAGCTTGGTCAGAGATAAGCCTGGAGCTGCTCTTGGCCATTGGCTCCATCACAAGGGGAGGGCTGGTCTGTGAATGAAGCCAGCACAGAGGAAAGCCAAGTCTAGGCGCACAGAGACACATTTCTTATGTCATTTGAGCACCTAGATCATGTTGCGTCTGAAGCCATCCCTCTGGGCTGTCATACTTATAAGCTAATAATTTGCTTCTTTTGTTTAAGTTAATTTTAGGTATATTTCTGTCTGCCACTAATATAAAACTGCATTTACTCCTTTGAGTAACAGTTAATGCTTTACACACATGAAGCCCAGGTTGTACCCTTCCCAAAACATGTGTCCTCCTCCTCTACCAGTGCCTACTGCCCAGAATTCAGCACCTGCCATTCTTTTGCATATTGTTGTAATGATATACTATCCACAGTAATTGTAATGTATCTGGGTATAACATTGTTAAATAGGTTTAAAACTTGGTATAAAACATATGGGTTCTAAAATTTGCTTTTTTATTCTTCTTTTTTTAACTTCAGGACTGTCTGCGTGTCATCCAAGTTGATTTATGTGACTATTGTTCATTAACTTTGACTGCGCTATTGAAATACATTTGATGGATATACCACAATCTGTCTGTTTTCCTGTTGACGGACATCTAGGTTACTTCCATTTTTTTTTTTCACATGCAGAAAAGTGCTTCATTGAAAAGATTTTGCCTGCCGCTGTGTGCTCACCTGGAGGGCGCCTCTGTAGTGCACTTGCAGGAGAAAAACTGGTTGGTGGTAGGTTATGCACATCTTCAAATACACGAGATGTTGGGGTGAAACTTACACTGTGGTTTTAGTTTGTATTACCGAGATAATTACATAAGTTGAATGCTTACTTCAGTACTTTGACTCTTTGAGTTTGTCCTTCCATAAATTTTAAATTTGTATCTATTGTTCATTTTCTTCCTTTGGATTATGGCCTTTCTTATTAATTTGGGGGGAATTCTTTGTATATTCTATACACCTGTTCTTGTTGACTATATTTGTTTCAAAAAGTTTCTCTTAATATGTGACCTATATTTTTATTTTTGCTATACTTTTCTTTCAGTTAAGATAATTTCTTAATTTTAAGGCAGTTAAATGTATTTTTTCTTATCTCTTGTCTTTTACATTTTCTGTGTCTGCACAGAGATCTTCTTGAGGAAGACACGGTCCAAAACGGTGGCATGAAGAGGTATGCAGAACCTCTCCTGAGTGAAATAACTATAACTGGGAAAATTTATTAAAAAGAAAGACAACATCGCCCTGGCCGGTTTGCCTCAGCAGTCAGAGTGTCGGCCTGCAGTCCAGAGAGACCCGGGTTCGGTTCCCGCTAAGGGCACATAGGTAGGTTGCAGTTTGTCCCCGGCCCCAGTGGGGGTTGTGTGGGTGGCAACCAGTCGATGTGTCTCTCTCGCATCGATGTTTCTCTCTCTTCCTCCCTTTCTCCCTCCTGCTCTATCTGAAATGCAAAAATGTCCTTGGGTGAGGATAAAAAATAATAATAACAAAAAAGAAAGACAACATTTAAAGTCTCTGCACTTTGTTCTAGGGACATACGGTAAATGAAGCAACATTTATCCAGGAAAGTCTACAGACTGTGGTTAAGGACAGTGAGAGTCTGGGGTCCCAGGGCCATGACACTCTCTCCTCCCCTTCCTCAGCTCCGCGTGCTGGAAGCGCCACTCTGATTGGGTTTGGTCAGGAAGAGGAGCCTCCCTCTCCAGCCAGTTCTCGCCAGAGGCCGCTGCTTCTCTCTAGAGAGGACGGTCACCGGCATCTCTCGGCCCCCTTCTAGCTCCATGTAGTGGAGGCTAAGTTTCAGGTGCACGTGGCCAAGAGATTAAGGTTTCATTTCTCCAACCCAGCCCAACTCGTAGGGCAGGGGCTCTAGATCATGTGTAGCACGCTGAGGATACAGGGCCCGCTTGCCCTGGTCTCAGCCCGATGGTAAGGCACGAGCTCCGTGCCTGGGGAAGCCAGCCGCTGCCCGAGGACTGCCCCCGCAGCACCGCGCAGAGAGCTCACAGAGCCCCGTCGCCCTCAATGCAAGCATGCCACTGTCTCCACCCCAGCTCCACAGCAGTGTCCTCGAAACTTCGCTCAGAAAAAAAAAAGACAGGCTATAAGAACAAAGAGCCAGCTCCAAAGCTCTCTCTCCAAGGGAAGTTATGTGGAACAGAGTGTGGGAAAGTTCAAGGCTAAGAGCACTCTTGAAAACAATAGCGATTCTGATGGTAAGTGGTTAAGAAGGTACCAGCTGAACTGTAGGGCAGCTGGTTTACTGGAAAGTACCAGGGGGAGAGAAGCTAAGAGCCTCCCTAGGACTAAGACAAACCTCAGCAACTTGCCTCCAAAATGGTTCCTACAAAGAGGCCTTAATTTAATTGAGTCAAACTATGGTGCAATTTAAGCACCAGGATACTGTAAGAAAACAATAGAAAAAATCAGTGTGCAATTCATGAACTCTGACATGCTGGGTGTGATACCAAGAGAGGTCTTGGCAAAAAAAATATATATATATATACAAATATAATAACTGAAAATAAAAAAGAATACTGCTATTGTTGGCAGACATAATTGTGTAGGGAGGCTATTCAAAGGAGTAGAGCCGTGACCCTTTTACTCTCCACTGCCTCTGTAGTTCACCACTGCCTTGAACAGGCATTTTGTCTTTTTGAAAAAAATTTTTTATAGTTTCCCTAGTTGATCTCAGTGGGATATCTTGAATAATTTATAAATTTGACAAATGGGTTTATGATATAATATATTAAATTTTATTTTTGATATAAATACTTTTTAAATGTTTATTTGTTACAGCAATGTTTTAGTTTACGCCTTTTGCCTGTCGTGTCATAGTTGTACCTTCCCCAATCTGAGACTCACTTTTCATGTCTGGTATGTCCTGTTACTTCAACTACTTCTTTTTAATCCTTTAGTCAGTTAGCTCATTTTATTGTGATTAAAAAACTTCACATGAGATTTACCCTTTAACAGATTTTTAAGTGTATAATACAAGACAGTATTCTCAATTATAGGCACAAAGTTGTGCAGTGAATCTAGAACGTATTCATCATGCAAGTGATTTGTTTTTTGTATAGAGTTAAACAGGCCTTGTATTAGTCTCCAGAACAAGCAATACTAACTGGATGACTTAAACAACAAAAATGTGTTCTCTCTCAGTTCTGAAGCTAGAAGTCCTAAATCAAGGTATAAGCAGGCCCAGGCTCCCTCGGAGACTCTGGGAAGTATCCTTTCTTGCCTCTCTAGCGTCTGGTGGTGGCCAACAATCTGCCGTGTTCCTTGCCATTATGTCTCATCATTCCAATCTCTGCCTCAACCTCCACGTGGACTTCTTGCACCTGTGTTTCTGTTTTTTTCTTATAAGGACACCAGTCATATTGGATTAGGGGCCCACCCTACTCTAAGGGCCCACCATACCTAAGATAAGGCATGACCTTATCTTAACAAATTTTGTCTACAATGACACCCTTTTCAAATAAGGTTGCATTCTGAGGTATTTGTGTTAGGACTGTAACATTTCTTTAAGGGGACATAATTTAACTAATAAAAAACATGAAGTTTTATTTTCCCCCCATGACTACTCTATTATCCCAGGATCATTTGAATTACCACCTTTTCTCCACTAATAAGTAACGCCATCTTTATCAGATTTAAATTACCAGATATTTTGGGGGAAATTTCTGGTATTTCTATTTCTCTAATCAGACAGTTAAGTCATATATTGGTACTACAGTTTTGATTATTGTCACTTTATAATATGTCTTTTGTTTTCTTTTAATCAACTTGATTGAGGTATAGTTTACATACCATAAAATACACTGATTTTAGCTATATTTTCTGTTAATTGTGACAAATTTATACAACCATGTAAGCATCACTACAACTCAGACACGGAAAATTTCTCTCACTCCCAGGCTCCCTCATATCACATCCCAGTCCATCCTCTCTTCCCATGGCTGTCCCCAAGCAAGCACATATATGCTCTCTGTCACTATAGATGTGTTTTTTTCTAGAGTTTCATATACATGAAATTATATAGCATGTATTTTGTGTGTGTGTTATTACTTTGGTTCAGCATAATATTTTTGAAACCATCTGTCTTCTTATGTGCATCACAGCTCCATTCCCATTCATTGCTGCGAGGCGATCCACCGCTTGGGTGTATTATACTTCTGTTTTACATCGACCTGTTGATGGACTTGGAGGCGCTTCCGGGCGGGACTGTTATGAATACAGCTGCTATGAATGTTTGTAGTTTTAGCAATGGAATTGCTGGGTTTTACCGAAAGTGCACGTATAACTTCAACGAGCACTGTCAAATTTCCACAATGGCGTTCTCACCGGCCCCTACATTTCTGGTGCTCCGCGTCCTGCGGCCCCTGGTTCTCAGTCTCGAACTCCAGCCGACCTCATCCAGGTGAGCCGTACCTCACTGTAGTTTTAATTTGCCTTTCCCTGATGATAATGGTATTGAGTGAGCATCTTCTCACTGAACATGTTTAAGCTTATTATTAGTTTATTTTTGTTTTATATTTTTTACATTATATTTTACATGTATATATTTTGTAATTGTATTTAGGAAAACTATTGACTTTTGCAGTTTAATTTTTTTATTCAGCCACCTTATTTAATTTTTTTACAATTTGTCAGTGTTTTCCAGTTGATTCCCTTGGGTTTTGCATAGATATAATCATAATCTGCATATTATAAAAACCTTACCTTCGTTCCAAATCTGAAGACATTTCACTTTGTTTTGTTGTCTGATAAAATAAGCTAGACAGAATGAACAAACTTAAATATTAGTAGACTTTCTTTCTTGAATTGTTCTTTGGATGAAAAACTTTGAGAGTTCCCTTATTATGTGTAATGCTTATTTTTAAATAGAATTTAACTTAGTTATAATGTTAACAGTGACTTGATAAGACATCAAGAGGATTTGGGTCAGGCGCTGTTCTATCTTAAAACTGTCTTCTGTGTAGAGTGAAATAGAATTGGAACGAAATAGATCCAGAGACATGGAATAGGGATCTGACTGACAAATTTTAGAGGAAGGGGGGAGGGCAGAAAGAGACAAACCAAAGAGTTATATGCATATATGCATAACCAATGGACATAGACAAATTCCTCAATTTGGTTTTAATTTTTGCTTTCAAATTGTTTTATTTGTAGTAGGTTTATTTTTTTATTTCTGATGTTATTATTAGTTATTAATAATCTTGCAATAGATAATTTGTACTTAGGGCATTTTTTTTTTTTTTTTAATTCTCACCCAAGGTTATGTTTCCATTGGGTTGAGAAAGAGAGAGAAACACCAATGTGAGAGAGAAACATTGATCTACTGCCACCCATAAACACCCCAACCAGGGATTGAACTCACAACTGCAACCTAGGTATGTGATCTAACTGGGAATCAAACCCGTGATCTTTTTCGTGTACAGGACAACACTGCAACAAACTGAGCCACCCAGCCCAGCCAGGGCTATGGCATTTATTTGTGTGTGTGTGTGGAATAATATATGCTATAATTTTTTAATGTTTCATGGGATCTTAAAAAGAAGTGTATTCTCTATTTTTAGTGTATCTAAATATGTGAATATTTAGTGTATTTAGTGTAAATATTTTTGGTGTATCTATATATGTGAAACTTGCATATAAGGTATATATTTATTAATATGTTATTAATTCTTTTATAGCCTTGCTTATTTTTGTCCTCCTGGTGCATGGGACTACTTTGCCCATTTTTTAATTGTAGTGTTTGTTTTCCTCTTGTTGAGTTGTATGAGTTCTTTCTGTATTTTGGAAATTAACCCTTTATCAGATGTATCATTGGTGAATATGCTCTCCCATACCGTGAGTTCCTTTTGCATTTTGAGGATAGTTTCTTTTGCTGCACAGAAGCTTTTTAGTTTAATGTGGTCCCATTTGTTTGTTTTTTTCCTTTGTTTTTCTTGCCCTAGCAGATATATCTGCGAAAATTCTGCCACATAAGATGTCTGAGATTTTACTGCCTATGTTTTCTTCTAGGATTTTTATGGTTTCGTGACTTACATTAAAGTCTTTTATTCATTTTGAGTTCATTCTTGTGTATGGTATAAGTTAGTTTCTTTTTGTTTTGCATGTACCTGTCCAATTTTCCCAACATCATTTACTGAAGAGACGGTCTTTACTTCATTGCATGCTCTTGCCTCTTTTGTGTTAACATTTTTATACTAACAGGTTTTACTTTTCCCTAAGTCTTTTTTAAAAAATAAAGTTAGCCTATTTTGTTTACTTATGTAATATAGTCAGACTTAAATTTGCTGTCTTATTTTTTATCCTTTTTATTTTTATTTTCTTCTCTTATTTTATTTTATTTCCATTACCATTTATCTCCCCTTAGCCTCCTCCACCTCCACCCATCTATACCCCCACCCCACCCCCATGTCCAGGAGCCCTTAGTCGGCTCTTTTGTTCATAGTTCACAATACGCCTGTGTTTGCTTCACTTTGTGTAGCATGTCACGTATGAAGTTCAGTATGTGTACCTATATTCCATTTTTATGTATTTCCACTAATGGTTATCTTTTGACAGCATTGTTTTTCCTTTGATATAGTCAAAGGTTGTTTGGGTTTTCATGAGTGAGGGGAAAACTCTAATCCACAGACAACAGTTTTTAAAACTCACTCTTTTTTTTTTTTGTTCAGATAGAGTGGAAGGGAGAGAGAGAGAGAGAGAAACATCGATGTGAAAGGGACACATCGAGTGGCCGCCACCCACACAACCGAACCAAGGCCGGGGACAAACTGCAACCGAGGTACGTGCCCTTAGCAGGAACCGAACCCGGGTCTCTCCGGACCGCAGGCCAACGCTCTAACCGCTGAGCCAAACCGGCCAGGGCTAAAACTCACTCTTGATTCCACCACTTTGTCAGGGGCGCCCCCTGAGGACAGCGTCACGCTGCCCTATCAGAGGGCAGGAGACTCTGGAGCTGGGGAGGAAAAGGAAACAACTTGAATGAATGTCATAGACAGTGGCTTTTTAACTTAGATATATGCATGATACAGAATAGTAATATTCTATATCTTTTTATCATTAGAATTTAATACTTAAAAGGATAAATTAAATTTAGATCTATTAATTCTGAGGGAATATATTTATATATTTTAATTAAAAGCAGGTTGTATATTCATATTTATAGTATGAGTCCTGTTTTGCCAACCAGAAAAAAATGGTAAACATTTCTCTACTTGACTGGAACATCTTAACATTGCGTTCACATTCGAGGGGATTGAGAGGGTAAAGGCTGCGTGAAGAAATGATGTCATTCTTTTGTCATTGTTTATGGTGAGCATGTGCTATTTTTGAAGTTTTAAAGAGAAAGTTAATGAACAAATTAAAGAAATACATAACTTTAAAATAGCCCTGGCCAGTTTGGCTCAATTATTGGAGTGTCAGCCCGTGGACCAATGAGTTGTGGGTTCAGTTCCAGTCAAGGGCACGTACCTGGGTTGCAGTTCGGTCCCTGGCCCTGGTCAGAGTCGTGCGGGAGGCAACCAGTCTATATGTCCCTCTCACATCAGTGTCTCTCTCTCTCCCCTCTCTCCCACTCTGTCTGAAAATAAATGGAGAAATATCTTCGGATGAGGATTTAAAAAACAAAAAGAAAAATAAAATAAATTGCATAGGTAGGTCAACATGAAGAAAACATAAATGGAAAAATTGGCAGTAAAAATATAAAAAGACACTTACCTTTGTTAATAACTTACAAGTTCAAGTGACAATGAAAATCCCCTTTTCAACTCTCAGGTTGGCCCACTATTTGGTGGCTGCTCTGTGATCCTTTTTTTGTTGTTTGTTTGCTTGTTCTCCGACCCATCTAAAGAAAGAGGTGATCCCACCCCCAGTCTGACCCGGGTACAACGGGACTGCTTCAAGTCTACGTCAAGTATGTGATTTCCAGACCCTTTTCTGGTTATATTTGCGGGGACAGCAGTATACTAGGTACCTTAGAAAACCTTTCCTCTCTAATAAAAAGGTCCCATGAGAGAAAATGCCCTCTTCTTTCTCACAGGACCCTGGCATGCCTTATGTGGCCGCAGGAACGGCAGTCCTTGTCTGACCACGAGCTCTGGCGTCGTGTACATGCTGAGGACGGCAGGACACACAAACGGAGGTACCCGGACTCCTGGTGAAGATGCGCGGTCCGCTGCACCGCCCGGCCCGACTCCCCTCTGCACGGCTCCTGGCGCGCGGTCCGCTCCACCGCCCGGCCCGACTCCCCTCTGCACTGCTCCCACCGCCCTGCCCGACTCCCCTCTGCACGGCCCGACTCCCCTCTGCACTGCTCCCACCGCCCTGCCCGACTCCCCTCTGCACGGCTCCTGGTGCGTGGTCCTCTGCACCGCCGGCCCGACTCCCCTCTGCACTGCTCCCACCGCCCGGCCCGACTCCGCTCTGCACGGCTCAGGTCCGCGGATGACAGGCACGCAGTGCCTCACCACACCTTGCGTGTATTCTGGTTGACATAATACCCCACATCAAAGAGGGTATGAAAACCAGAGACTCATTGATGGATGGTAGAATTATGATTTAACACACCCTCTTGGGAGGATAATTTAGCATTCTCAAATACAATAAAAATGTTTTTTGAAATGACAGAACAATTTCAGTTCTGGGAATTTATTCTAGTATAACATGCACATTTGTGCACAAAGGTATATACACCGGATGTTCGCTGAGCCTCTGGGTGAACTAGAAGACTGGGGTGCCTCCATTTGTGTGTCCAACCTGAACAACAGTAGGTAAGAGAAAGATTAAATAAATTATTTTTATTTTTACTTTAAAAAAATATATTTGTATTGAGTTTAGAGACAGAGAAAGGGAGAAGGAGAGAGAGCACGGCACTGATTGGCTGCCTCCTGCATGCCTCCGCCCCCTCGCCCCTAGGAATTGAGCCCGAAAACCAGGCATGTGGCCTGACCAGGAATTAAACTGGCAACCTCTTGGTGCATAGGACAATGCCCAACCAACGGAGCCATAACGGCCAGGGCTAAATTACTTTTTTTTTTTATCCTCACCTGAGGATGTTTTTCTGTTTATCTTCAGATAGAATGGGAGGGAGAGAGAGGGAGAGAAAGGGAGAGAGACAGAAACATCCACGTGAAAGAGACACATGGACTGGTTGCCTCCTGCACAACCCCGACCAGGGCCGGGACAAACCGCAACAGAGGTACGTGCCCTTGGCCAGAATCACATCCACAACTCATTAGTCTGCAGGCCGAAGCTCTAACAGCTGAGCGGAACCCACCAGGGCTAAATTACTTTTTAAATGGAATACTATGTAGCCCTTAGAAAGATTGATGGATGGATAAAAACAAAGTGAACATTGTATTGTTTTTAAAAAGCCATATAGAGTGTATATAAAATGCATAGCATGTTATGGGTGGATCATGCTTGAATATGCATAAACTAATTCTGAAAGGATGCAAAAGTAACATTAAACATGATTGTCTATAAGGAGGGGAACTCGGTAACTAAGATAATGGGAAGGAGACCTACTTTTATTGTTTACTTAACTTATACTTTTTTAAGTGTGTGTTACTAGTATGATCTATTTTAATTAATTCATTTTTGTTTTAATTAATGAAGGAATGAAGGTCTGTGAAAGGCATATCCTTTCTTGGGAAGATCCCTTGATTAAAAAAAGACTGCAAAATAGAATAAGGCCGTAATGCGGACAGATGTTGCCAGCTGAGGCCCGTGGGAAATGGCAGCCTGGGAGCTCGGAGCTCCCCACTCTGCTGCAGGCCGCTCCGGTGGGTGTGGAGAGGGTGCTGGTTGGTGCTGAAGGTGCAGTTACAGGAAGACATTTGTGTGAGTAAGACCCATGCTTGCTAGCCTGGCCGGTCAGAGCTCAACAGGGGCGACAAACACAGGACTGTAGAGAAAATGTCCCTGTGTCTCATGCTGGCCTGCTGCATCGAGGCCACCTGGAGCTAGGGAACTGTGAGATGCAGAGCCCGGAGCGAGCAGAACTTCATTCCCATTCTGGCAAAGCTGCTTGTATCCTTTGTGGCCTTGGGCCCTTATTTATTTATGTTTCCTATAAAGAAGTATCTTAAGCACTTTTTCTGATGATAATTATACAAGTTTAATCTACATAAATGTAAACAAAACAAAAGTGTATAAAGTGAAAAGCACAAACCTTTCATAGGTCTCTTAATGTTTCTCCTCTGCCTCCTGCCCTACCTTGGCAATCACTGTTAATGGCTTGATCTTTTTTACTTCAAAATTTTAATAAAGGCGTAACTATGCCTAATCATTTAACAGAAATGGGATCCTACTATCCATCGTATCTTCTCCCTGTATGCAGTATCGGCCAGACCTTTTCTGTGCAAGGTGAGACGGTAAACACTTGAGGCTGTACCTGTCATACAGCCTTTGTCCCAATTACTCATCTCCACTGCTACAGTAGGAATCTGCTACAGATGGTGCACAATGAATGGGCCTGGCTGTGTTCCAACAAACTTTACTTACCAAACAGGCAGCAGGCCACATATCGCCTACGAGACAGTTTGTCAACCCCTGATATGCATAAATCTACCTCATCTGTTTTACTGGGTGCCTAGTACTCCACTGAATGGATGAATAAATTCACTTAACTCATCCTCCACTGAGGGGTATTTCCAGCTGTCTCCTTTAGCAGCCTCCGTCTTCATCAGCATTATTTCCCAGTTAGCCGGCTGAGCCGGTGCCCTCTTTCTACCCCCGTGGACATGCTCACTGATCTCCCGGTGCACTGACGTTTCATGCCCTGTGAGCGGCTCCTTACTCCACCTGCCTCCATGGTGCTGGCAGTCACCACCTGAGGCACCAGCAGTCCCAAGCTTGTTTAAGGATTTGTACTTGTCACTGTAGCATGCAATTTAATGAATAGAAATGGAAGTCCAAGAAAGACAGTGTTGATCCCAGCAAAACAAAGTCAGTTATTTTTGCAAAGACCAGATTAAGGTGAATTGCTTTTTAAAAAATCTGTCAAGCCCTGGCCGGTTTGGCTCAGCGGTTAGCATGTCGGCCTGTGGTCCAGAGAGACCCGGGTTCGGTTCCTGCTAAGGGCACGTACCTCGGTTGCAGTTTGTCCCCGGCCCTGGTTGGTTGTGCGGGTGGCAGCCACTCGATGTGTCCCTTTCACATTGATGTCTTGCTCTCTCTCTCTCTCTCCTCCTCTCTCTCCCTTCCACTCTATCAGAACAAAAAAATGGAAAAATGTCCTCGGGTGAGGATAAATAAAATAAATTAAAATAAAATAAAATAAAATAAAATAAAATATCTGTCAAATTAGGAACAGGTGAGATTATTATAGTAGCCTGAAACCAAAGAGCCTTAGGTGGGCAGCCTGTGAGGTCCCTACGTTGGCTCTTCGGACAGAGCGGGCTGAGCTGTGAGGTGGGTCTGAGCACCCACTGCTTCCTCCGGTTTTCAGAGGCTGGGTGGACAGGGACACTGCCTTCTCAGAGGCTGGGTGGACAGGGACACTGCCTTCTCAGAGGCTGGGTGGACAGGGACACTGCCTTCTCAGAGGCTGGGTGGACAGGGACACTGCCTTCGGCTCTGAGACATCTCATGCTCCCACTGCCCAGACAGATTTTCCAGGTCTTTGTGTCCTTCCAGATGCCTTGAATCTCTGATTGTTAGCTTCTATTTTCAGACTCTCTGAATGTCAAAGGTTAATAAGCATGCAATTCTGTTTCTTCTTGCCAAAGCCTGGTCCGTTACCATTTAAAACAGTGGTAAGCCCGTATTTACATGGCGTGTTGTTCACGCTGTACTTTCTTTGCACACGGTCTGTTCGCCCCCCCCCCCCCCCCCCCCCCCGTTTTTCTCCCAGGCAGAATCTATCTTATCTGACATTGCAAAGCAGTTAACATTGATTCTGGCGAATGGTCTACTTTGATTTTTGCTACAGGGAGATTTTAGCACAAATTCACATATATTGTTTTCTCAACAAATAGAAAAATATGTTCCACATTCATTGTGCTGCAGATGCCAAGCCTGCTACCTTGTGACTCGCTGTCTCATCTCTTTTATTTGCTTTCTCTGTCACTGTCGATCTCCTCCTAATGCTTCATCCTTTATGCAGCCTCCCTCCTCGGAGCCGCTTTGGCAGTGGAGTTTGCCTAACTAATAGGGACCATATGCTCTGCAATTACATTCCCCAACAACACTCAGACTTGTTAGCAAACACTGGAGAGGGCAAGTTGAGGGACCAGAGTGCAGCGATGGTCAGGAATTGGCACATTCTGACAGGTGAGCCTGCCTTTGCTGAGCCCTGTGGATGAATGAGTTCTGGTTTGGGCTGGTTTTGGCTTAGGTAGAACAGGGGTTTGTTTCTGCAAGTATCGGTCAATTGGTAGATGGTCCTTCACATGGCTAAGTGCCCCTCGCACGTGTTCCCAGTGGCACGCTGTACTGACCCCATAGATCAGTTTTTAATAAATGGCAATAACCTGTTTATTTGTTGGTTCCATTCCTCCCCAGACTGGGGAGGCTGTGATCACAATGTTGTCACTGCTGTGTTCTCAGATCCCGGCGGAGGAATGTAACATGAACAGCTACTCAGTAAATACTTGGCTGATGAGTGCCCAGGAATCTCTGCACTGTCACGCATTATATACATCACCCAGGTGTAACTCCGAAGGCTTGCACCCCTCCAGGGTAGGCCAGCCTTAACCCTGCGAGTCCCGCCTCCCTACACAGTTCAAATGCATAGGATTCGGAGCACGATTTAAACCGTGACCCTGAGATGGCAGCGGTCATTTTTAAGAGGTCCTTTTGGCCCCGAGATGAAGTTTGTCTCTTGCTCTGTTGGGCACGAGTGTGGGGCAGGCTGGTCAAGCTTTTCACAGGTCGTTCTGGGGGTTGATGAGCTGGATGTGGGGGTGAGGAACATTGCTTCCAGTGCCAATGTCAAGACAGGGTAACCAGCAGGGGAGCAGGAGGCGGGGGAGGAAGTTCCGGCTCCTCAGAGCCCGGCCGGTGGCCGCCCATTTCCTTCGAGGCCTGTGTGCTGCAGCCTCCGCAGGAGCTGTGGCCCCTCCGGCCACCGTGCGACCCTGTAGGGATTCTCAGCTATCACATCTAATGACAGTGACTCTTTTCCACACCGCAGTCTTGGGCTGGCACCAATGACAGTGTCCTTGGAGGTGTGGGGTCTATTTGTAATCAAAGCTGAAAAAGCAAGCCCACGGTCCTATCGGCCCCTAACTTCCCCTTCACCAGAGAGAACACAGCGGCCTGCCAGGAGCTCAGGGACTTTGCCCCTCTCACCACCACCCCGTCCCCACGACCTTGTGGATGCCACAGAGACACAAGAAACACTCATTTTAGAACACAAATACATAAATTTTTAATCTGCGAAAAATACAAAATGAAACCATGTACAAGTTATGTACAAACCCTTTGTACAAGACGAGAGCTACCACTGGTTGTTGCAGATGACGGAGTGGGTGGGTCACTTCGGAGCACCGGCCGGTCTCTCCTCCGAGGCCTGCTCAGTCCTAGGCGTTGAGGTGACCGTCATCAGAAAGCCAACCCTCAGAAGTTTGAAAGACAGATGAATAAGCCACGCTCTTTTTCCTTAATGAACATGTAGGCTGCCCTCAGTGTAAGATACTGCTTTTTCCTTTGTCCCCTGAAGAAAGGTTGAGTGCAGGTTTGGGTGTGAAGTGGGGGCATTTCTTTACAGTATGTGGGTGGTAGGAAGTGGGCCAGAAGTTTTAGGCAGGATGTGATTGTGCCACCAAGGATGGGACCTCTTTAATTAGGATTTCCAGGCAGGTCTTGGTTCCAGTGTGAAGTGTTGCAGCTCTGGTCAAACGTGTGCGGCTGTGCTGGGGAAGGAGGGGAGGGGAGACGGCCTCTCTCCGCGGCCAGGGCCTTGGTTCAGTGTGCAAGAGGGGGTCCATCAACCTCGCGGGCAGGCTCCCTACCTGCTGGCTGCCTTCTCTCTGACCCCGCAGCCCACGCGAGGACGGGCGGTTTGCTCCTCAGGCCTGTGTCAGGGCCGTGTCTGCCCGTCTGAGATTCTGGGCAGAGGCCTGTGCTGCTTCCTAAGGGACACTGGAGGGCTCCGGTGTCCTTCTGGCCCTGCCCTGCTGAAAGCAAGGTGGAGGAGAAACACAGAAGTCCTCACGGGGCTAAAGACACCAAAGGAAACTCAAAATTTAAACTCTACCTGGAAATTAAGGTCCGTTTTCACCAGACCAGAAAAACTCTCTCCTCGCGCTGCCTGTCAAGAAAAGCCACCGCGGCACAGTGACGGCAGCATTTAAAAATCCTGAACCCAAAGCCGCCAGAGTGTGCGCTCCTGTGGGGGATGAGAAACAGGGTGACATGCGTCCTTCTCCATGGACCTGGAAGAGCATCCAGCCTGCACTCTGACGGCGCCCAAAGCCACACATAGTGGCTGCCTGCCTGCCTGCCCTGAGCCAGGCCCCATGACACCCTGGGATAAAGACAAATAGACAAATTTCCTGGTCTTCTCGTGTGAGTCCTTTTACTTCTGAGTCACCATCTCCCAGGCCCTTCATGTCCAACCTCACAAGAAATGTTCAGCTTTGTGCACACTCTCAGGATGACTTCCAGAAACAACAGACACCTCAAAACTGTCTGCCTGGCCAGTGCTCAGGCCCTGGTGTTCATCAGCTCTGTCTGAAACTTGTGGTGGCTTTCTATGACATTTAAACCAAGCCTCAACCTCTCCGCTTGGCCCGGGCAGCCCTCATGCTCCTCATGTCTCCAGTCACGTGCTGCCTGCCGAGACACCTCCACCACCACCAGCACATGCTCCTCTGTGTTCTTCCCGCCCTCAGAGGCCAATGCCGCCTCGCTCTCCTTTCGGCCCAAACACCACCTCCTGCCATGACAGCGTGCTCCTGGCTGGTGGCTCTGTAAATGCTCTTCGTAGCCCTTGGTTTTTGTTCTTTCTTCCCAGTCTCTTGCTGAATGTTCTGAGTTTGGCCTATCTTTAGATAGAGAAGTCTCAGGACAATTTTCTTGCTACAAAAACAAGGCAAAAAAGGGAAGGTCTGGTGCAGATAGTCTAACTGAACATGGCTTCCCAGGCCGACCACGTGAGGCTGGCTGTCACGGGCCCTCCGCTCAGTGGGAGGGCAGAAGCGGGGGGCACGTAGGCTGCTTTCTCTCTCTGCCTGTCCCAAGCTTGCTTGCCGCAGGAATGAAAAATTAGGCGCTGTAGTTGCTTGGGAAATAAAATTAAATTGCTGTGTGGCAATTCTGAAAATATTAACAACTGGTATTGCATGGGCAATTACCAATCAAAGGAGACCTCACCTACACAAGCAATGTGGCCATGCTGATACAAACCAGCTAGAGATCATTTCTAATTACTGCTCTCTCTTAAATAAGTCCAAAGGGCCACCTCACTTCCTCAAATAACCATGGGATTTACATGTTAAATCATCTATTCTAAGTAGAAAAAAATGCCCTTCTGGAACATGAGACAAGTAGAAAGGGGGCAGAAAGATAATTTCCCAGGTAAGTGGCAAGTGAGTTCTCAGTCCCCTCAGTTTTAAAAAGAGGATGAGTCAAACTCTAAATAAGAAAGTCCTTTCATGGGCCGCAGTGACTGGTGATTTCCCACCACTCCAAAGGTAGCAAATGGGAACAGAATAGAAAATAGACAGACCCCAGGGACCGAATAGAAAGCAGGCAAATTCTGCGCTGACCTCCTTGTCCAGTTGAATGGGTTTGTCTCCTCTCCTCCAAGGAAGGTAGTCCACATCCCAGTGGACTGGGATATTCCTTTTTTCTTTCTCTTTCTACGTCTCTTCCTCCTTTTATACCTTCCTTCCTTGCTTTCTTTACTGAGGTTCTCTTTGACAATGAAAATGATAGATCAAAAGTAGGCTTATGAATGTAAGTAGCAAAGAGATAGTATACTAATTGAAGAAAAAAATCAAATACACAGACAACATGGAATAAAATGAGAAATAAGACTGGTTACTTCCTAAAACCCAGACACGGAGGCAGAAATAAAAATGAAGAAACCTTCAGGAGTCCAGTATCCACGAGCCTCAAACTATGTCATGGAAACTGGAGATACGGTGCAGAGGTGAAGGGCTGACCAAAACGGATCTTTGAACCAGGAAACAGGGCCGGCAGGAAGGAGATGGCAAAGAAAGCCTTAGGAACACACAGAGATCTAGTCAATGGTGTGATCCAGGGGAATCTAAATTTTGAAATTCACATTTTAAATCTAAAGAGACTCCAAAGGGTAGAGCAGAAGAGTGAGCTATGGAGCCTGGGTGACGCAGCGTGACCTCCACTGTAGCACAGGACAGGGCTGTCCCCAAGGGCTGGCTCCCCACTCCCACTCCCAACCTGGACCATGTCCCCTCAGACTTGAAAGGGATGTTAGGGTCATTGAGATGAATCCCTCTCGTTTACAAAGGGGTCACTGAGACTCAGAGAGTTTAAAGGCCACTTCACAGTGCGTAGCTGGCTATTTGCAGATGTAGCTCTGGGTCCCTCAATGAGACCATGAGCAGGAAAGTTAGACTCTCACCTTCTCACATGAAAATATCCCCAATTTTCTTATGCTTTTCCACTTTCTGCTTTTCAATCCTAAACAAACAGTATGAATTCCAGTCTATTTCAAGCCTTCAATTACATTTTGTACAAAGTACATCATAAAATGCCCCAGCCTTTCAAATGGAAGAGTCTCTGGGTGTTCCCCAACATGCCTAAGTCACGATCACTTGTATTTAAGGTGTTTTAGGTGACATTTTAAAATAGAAAATTTCTGAGACGAAAGTAAAAGTATTCTTAAAAAGAAAGATGATGATGGTGATGATAACTTTATAAGTGAGTGCCTTCTGATTTTTAAATAACCGATGGTGAGTCTTTGATTCCCAAAGCACCCAAGAATCCTTAGTTTGGCAAAACAGCTTCCTGACCCCCAAACTGGGACAGGCGATCCGAGCCTTATAACACTGGCTGTGGCCATGATGACCATCATCGGTCTATACTAAATGTATCCAGAGACTCGAATTTGGGTGGTGGGGTGGGATGAGCACCCACTCAGGGCCAGAGACTTCAACAAATAGAAAAAATAAAAACAACACGCTTCGCATCCCTGAGCCCTTCAGTGACCCTAAAATCCTGTTTCTGTTTCCAGGTCACTTCCAACCCACCAGGAAACAACTTCTGCCAAAGGAGCCACCAACCAAACATTTTGCACACTTCCTTACACATGCCTGCTCTGTTCTGTGGCTCAGAACGGTTCATGTTACCTACGGAACATAGTTCCTGCTCCATCTTGGAAGAAAATAGATTCCTGATGATTCACTTTTTGGGGGGATGCCTTCTTAGTTTTTTTGGTTTAAAAAAAAAAGTTCAGAGTCAAATCTCTAGCAATGCTTAGCATGGAAATTGCTTGTCTGCTTCCAGACTGACCTGGTGTAGAGAGAGAAGGAAGAGAGGGCAGCGGGCATGGGCTCTGTGGCTTCAGTCCCTCTAAGACTAGTTGGGTGGCCACCATCACCTGCCGGAGGAGACCAAATAGTGACGACAAGTTCAAAAATGGTTGTCAGGAACAAGAGTAAGGAAGAGTCCACCAGAGTTCATGAAGGAAAGAAGAGCGTGGATTGATGGGCATAGGCTTGGGAGACCCCAGTGCAGAATCATGATGGAGAAGAAGGCCCGTCTCCCAGGAAAGTTGTAAAATCCTGGCCAGAGATCCGCCCCCAAACCAATGTTACTACTTCTGTTGGAAACCAGTTCATGTTCATAACTCTGACTATAGACTGTGACATCATTTTAGTCGGCTGAGTAGGCTAGTGATAGGTTATAAGTAGTTTTTAAACAATCCGATTGGACATACATTATATTCACAATAGCTTTATAGAACTAATTCTACAAAATGTGACGACACAGTCTGACAAGTCACTTCAAGACGGCGCCTACAGGGCGGAAGCCCGACTGTATTGGCTCCCGGGGACTGGACAGAGGTGGAAGCTCATTTTGCCTACGTCGTGATTGGAACACTTAGTGGACGTGTGTTTTCATGGTGATTCCATTGCTTGCCTCTGATCTGATTTGCACTAACATACCAGGTACCACAGGGTCATGGTCTAAAGAATTAATGGAATAGATATTATGGGACTTTGGGGAATATTTTGGTAAGTTTGGTTTCTTCAGGTGTCCACAGTTTACATTTTTAAGAAAATAAAAAGGACTGTCACATCCATGCTTCTCCAGAGACCCTGATGACTGTATCGGAGATTAATAATTTTGCACTTAAAAGACTTGGAACAGAACAGTTGCCGGGACGACCGTACACTGAGCGTGCGAGGGACAGCCGCGCTCTCAGACGCAGTCATCGGGTCTGGTGGCGGGAAAATGTTCCCACAGGGTGCGGTGGCCGATACATCTGATTTCATTGCTGGTAATTTTCAAAGGCCTTTAATAACAGTCTGTTTTAAGTGCATTCCTTACTTTCCTTTTGTTATTCATTTTTATATTGTTGTGGCAAGTTTGTGGGTTTTGTCTCAGTGACTTAAAGAAAGCCAGAAAAGCTAGACTTTGGGCAAAAGTCATCTCATTAATTATAAACATTTTCTGGCTTTTAAACAAAAATTCAGTGAAAAGTATGAGTGTATTATAATATCCTGTTTATTTTATTTTATTTTTTTATCCTCACGAGAATATTTTTCCATTGATTTTTTGAAAGTGGAAAGGAGGGAGGGAGGGAGAGGGAGAGAGAAAAATCGATCTGAGAGAGACACATCGATTGGCTGCCACCCACACAACCCCGACCGGACCTGGAATCTAACCTGGAACCCAGGTAAGAGCCCTCGTCCTGAACCACACTCTCCACCCTTCAGTAGGTCTGAAGGTCTATGCTCTAACCACTGAGCCAAACAGGCCAGGGCATCATATCCTGTTGTTAAGCAAAACTATTCATTAGTGTTTACAAACTTTCAGGCTTAAAACCTCTGAGACTTGGGGCATGGGGTAAGCCCACCAGACCCTTTCACACTTGAAGTGACTTGCATGAGTGGCTCGGAGACATGAAATGAGAAGCAAACAGCATGGAGGAGTCCCCACCGTCTACACAATGAGCAGAGCCGAGTCTCCTTTGCAGCTGCTCCTCCACTCGGCATCCCGGCGTGCTCCCAGCTCTCCTGGTGGTGGTAGCGGCTGGTCAGCCTGACCTGGCAGTTGTAGAAAAGCTGCAAAAAGGTCTTCCCATGAAGTATATGAACAAAGGGATAAGAAATACAGAATGAAAACTAAAACTACAAAAATATGACTTTCAACTGTGAAAATAAATACATTTCCATTTATTAAGAGCTGGTGTCCATGCAGCCAAAATACACACTCACCCAGGAAAGTCACCTGCCCCCTTGTGTCTTCTTTTTTGAATTTACTAAAATACATGTTTACATCATTGAACCATTTAATTTTTTTTTAAATAATCCATTTCCTTTTGTTACAATTAATTGTGATGGTGACCATCATTCTCCTCAAAGAAAAAGAGAGAAAGAAGGGAAATACACATTAAGGAGTCTGGCCACATATTCATTTTGATTTTGCATTGTTTCGATATAGGGAAGATATTTGACAATGAAAAAAAAGAAAAATATATATTTTCTTTCTAATAAATAAAAATAATTTAAAATGCTAGAGGCTATACATGACTATTTTAGTATGTTCATTTATAAATGAAGTCATTTTCTTTTCCAAAATACATGGTAGCAATATTCAAGGCAGACAAAGAGAAAGATCTGTCTACTTTATTTTTCTTGCAAGCCTTGCTTATCCTAACGTTCCACCAGTGAGTCCGCATGTAAGAGGGAAAAAAGTCACATCACCATTGATGAAGTTTGTCAGGCTTTACAAAAATAGTTCTGGTCTCCTGGGAGTCAACATTCATCTTCAACTTCTCTGATTGGTGGAATCAAGCTGCTTGTGGATTTATACTGGTTGATCTGGTTAGCCATGTGGGTACTCATGGGCTTGATTTGAATGTTTCTGGGATAGGCATTATCCGGTTCATCTGTAAACCATTTCTTTTCTGCTAAAGGGCAAAATGGATAGAGAAGAAGAAGGAGAAACGAGAAGCTTAATTAGTCCTAGGGTAAAGCCTTTGGAAAGTTCATTGAAAAATGCAAAAAGGTAACAGATAGAAGCTGACAGTGAGTCATTGCTAAGAGAGACAGTGCAATGTAGGGAGAACCCAGAACCTGAAACATACCTGTTACCAGAGCAAGTGATGACCAATGGGCCATGAGGACCTGAGGCTCCAGGGGTGGACCTCGGGGAATAAAGAGAGGTTGGAAACAGACTCTGGCAGTGTTCTCTGGGGCTCCTTCAGTGGCCTGAAAAGCTTTGGTGGGAAGAAGATGCTAAATATATCAAATATTGGGTATAGACATTGTACCCGAGGAAAGATTTGTGTGTCTCTGTTGCCCAGGGAGTGATCTAGAATCTTTTGCAGGGTCTCCTTCTCCCAGCCTTTACTTAGCTTCACTTATAAAAAGCACACTTCGAATTATATCTCACTATTCCATTCTTCTATTTCTTTAGAAGCCAGTTTTAAGGGTCTTAAATTAAACCCACAGCTGTTGCCAGCCAACGAGATTAAAAAGCAGAAGAGCAACCCATGTTTTCAGAGAATTTTGAAATGGCTTTTATTTCCAGAAAGGAAACTCTGTGTTGGTATAAAGTTATGAGAAGAATTCCTAGTGGCACTCTCTTAATTGGCTATAATAACCTAAACTGTCGATAAGGGAGCTTGAAGATGCCTCGGCATTTCATTTCCACCCCACATGCAGAGCCGGCTGGGAAAGTGCTGAGTCAGAGCCCCGGCTGGTGAGAAGGGGATGGCCGGTCCTCTTGGCGATTCAGTGCTGTTTCTTAGGACCAAGCCTCCATCCCGCCTCTTTCTAGGATGGAAAGTTTCTGGAGAAGAGGCCATGTGTATAGACAGGAAGGGACTGGGCGAATAGGACATTCTAACTTGGGAATCATATGCCTCATGTCAGTGACTTAGGAAAAGGGAAGCAAAAGGGGAACGGTTTCAAGCACACCCCTTGCTGTAGGGACAGTGACCGCTCCAGCATCCTTTTCTGCCCATCAGAACAATTCATCACCGCCTGCTCACCTAGCATGACAGAGACGTGTGTGTCCCTGTTTGGCTAGTGATTTCTAAATTCAGTGTCTGTGTTTAGCTCATGACCACTCGGCTTGTTTGTCCTTGGGCTAGACTTTCTCTGGCCGTCTGGAACCCTGAGCCCTTGACGTCAGCACTAAGCCTGGGGTTGGGGTGAGCCATGGTGAAAGCTCACTCACTACCCTTTGTGCAGCAGCTCGGTCCACCCCCCAGAAAACTTCCAGCCTCTTGGGTCGTTCTCCGCCTCCTCTCCTGCTCTGGCGCTCTCACCTATTGTAATGAAGTTCACTTTGATTGGAGCAGATTGGACGATAGGAATTCATAATGCTACATCTTCACAGTGAAGCTAACTGATTAAGTGCTTTAAATTATTCCCCCTGACAGAATGATAAAGTTACAATCTGTTCAGAGATGATCTACAGCTTGCCAGACTCCTACAGCTCCTTTCTACATTCATTTATCTTTTTGTCAAGCAGAGTTTTTTTTTTTCTTTCTTTTTTTTTTCCCTGAGCTTCAATTCCATAGATCTTTTAAAGTCATCAGCACATCTGAATTATTAATGAGGCTTCGAGGCAAGGTTCCTGATGGGCTGGTTAGAAAAGGTTGCACAGAACTGGGACTGTGTACACATCAAAATAATTTCAGCTCCATTTAAAAAACCATTTAGTTCAGGTGTGACATGGATGAACCATTATGCATTTGTGGAAACCAATTTTTTGTGATCTACGATTAAACTAACCTTTCAGAGGAGAGTAAAGTATGATGGTTATCATGTTTAAAAGCATTGCCAGGCCACCGAAACAATTTCAAACTATGACTTTTTCCAGCGGTTTACGTGGAAAGACGGGTTTCAGAAGCAGGGTCTGCCTGTGCGGCCCGTGACTGGGGTCTCGCCACCATGTGGACGGATTCTGCACAGGGACCCGTGCTGGGTTGCTCGTGCCAGGTTGGAAGCGAGAGTGAACTCCACTTATGAAAACGACTAGGGCTTTGGGTGAAGGACCTAAGACAGCAGCAATTTGCTGAAATTTTTACAACGGCTGCCGACAATAATTGCTCAGAATTTAGTCTTTACAGTTCAATTCAAAGTTGGCATTTTGACCTTTCAAGGCAGAGAATATCAATTTCCTTCTGCTGTCTGTAAGAAAGAGAGAATTATTTCCCCATGTAAGCTTCTTTTGCTTCCCTTTTAAAGTTCTTGCTATAAGAAAATTCTAAGCTGAGTAGCCCCTGTATTTTGACCACCGGGCTTCGACACAAGGACTTACGTTAAAGCCCATCCTGGTAACAAGCTGGGGTTTTCATCGGGGCTGAGAGACAGGCTTTTCAATTGGGCGGCTTGTAAGATGTAAGTAGAAGTGTTGGAGACTTGGTTAGATGGGACGTTGAGAAAGTAGAAACATGAATGCTCTGAGCATCGTACTAAAATGTCTGGGGGCAAAGGTGTTTTAGGGAGAGATTCTCCCCAAGGGCTCAGGGGCACACCAGAGCTTAATGATCGCCAGTCTTTCTGCTACAGTGGAGAGTGTTTCAAGTATGACAATGACACTTTGGTTATTGAATCTTGCCTTCCAAAAAAAAAGTGTGCCAATGGGTGGCTATAAAATCCGCCATAAGGAAGGGCGCTCAGGGAAGGAATTCAAATGAGTGCTGAAGTAGGGGTCTAGGATAAATTCAAATCTGAGTCTCTCTCCTCTCCTTGCCTCACCCCATATGGCAGAAAGATTTCTGGGAAATTTAGTTCATCCCTAAGCTGAGAAGGGCTATAGGTCTGATTGTGAAAAACAGCCCCATTTGTGAATAAGCTCTTGCGGATGACATGCATGATGTCATCACGGTGAGCGTCCGTGTGACCTGCGGAGTTAGGAAGGCGTGGCACTGCACACAGTCTGTGGCAGGTGGGCTGGTAGCACAAGATAAGACCTGGGAGATAACTGCAGAGAGATGCTGGAGAAAAACCGACACTGCTGTTGGCAGGTGCCACCGATCAAGACCAGCCGTGCCATGACGTGTCCGGCGTGGACAAGCAATGAGGTGCAAGCCAAGGAGATGGTGTGGGGCGGTCAGTTAAGCTCCGATGGACGTGGCGCCCTCCCATACTAGTTGCGATGCTCTGAGCAGGTCACTGCAAAATGTATCTTAGCTTTAGTGTCTCTTCTGTAAAATGGGGCTGATGATAAGAGTTTCCTAATGTTGTGGTTTGAATTAAAGCGGCTGATGTTCATGAATCTCTTACTACAGGTCCAAATACGTAAGTCAACGTAAACTGTTACGACTATTCGTAATATTAGCAAGCAGGCATTATACCATAGTGGCAAAATGTATAAACCAGTTTTAAATTCCATTCTGCCACTTCCAGGCTAGGTGACTTTAAACAAATCCACCCCTCCGATTCTGCATCCTTCCTACGAAGATACCAACAGTATCCACATCTGAGGTTGTCTTAAGGACTTGAATGAGTCCTGCGTGGGAAGTACTTAGAAGAGTGTCTGGCCCTGGTCATCACTGGGGTGTTAGCTTTTAGTATAAGCTTAGCAACAATGCAAGTACTCTCAGTCCTGAGAGACTCTACGCAAGGATGGGCAGTACCTTTCAGTATGATTGCAAATGAGCTGGGAGTAGAGAACAGAGGTGTGTAAGTTGGAGTTGGGGGGTGATGACCTGGATGGGGACTGTGGCCATAGAGATGACACAGGCGGATTTCGTTGGGTAGTCTTCTTTGGAAGGTGAGGAGCAGGGGTGACCTGGTGTCCTGCCTAGGGAGGTCAGGGCTGCTACCCTCCCGTGGTACCTGGGTCTCTGAAACACGCTTACGCCCGACAAGCGCTCTACCCCACCTGCAACCCGTCTCCATCGCCACTGCTCCCTTTATCACTGAGACTGAAGGTCCAGAATAAGGTCTGCATTTCCTCCAGCCACAAACTATCCCAGAATATCAGGCTATGGTGGGAAAGGTCCCAGATCTGGGCTGACGTTACTACTGGGGAGCCAGAAGCAGAGAGCAGGCTGCACCGTGGCAGGGAGTCTCTGCTGGCTCCATGGTTGTCAGTGCTGTGGGATTTAGCCTTTGCACATAACTGCTCCCCGGAGGAGGCTGCATCAGCGGGGAGACGATGACACAGCAAAGGCATCTGGAATAATTGGCCCTCTTCTCCCTGTACTGCAAGCCGAGGTTGAGAGCGAAAGGGATTGAAAGAAAAAAAGATCCCATTTGGATGGAGGTGACGGCTGCGGACAGGAAGGCTAACAAGGAGCTCCGCCTTCAAAGGGAACGCAGTGTGCTTCCCAGCTCCCGTTTCTGAGCGGCAGTGTGGCGCCCCTGCCCTCGGACCCTCAGGCTCCCAGGGCCCCCCACGCACTGCGTCCTTTCCTCTCCTCGGGCAAAGTGTGGCTATTTTATAGAAATCAAAGTCACTAGCACTGCAACCAGAGCTGTTTTAGTTTATGAAAATTGTCTCTCTCCTTTGCAGTGGTCCACTCTGACTGCATGTGCCTCCTCTTACTGAGACTAACGCTGCCCTGGGCTGCAGGGCAAACTGCCCCCTCCTGCCCCCACTGCCTGGAGGGAGGAATTCGCCCTCGTCCCTTTCAGGTGGCAGGTGGCAGAGATAATCCCTCTCACTTCCCGGGAAATGAATGTGCACCCTCCTGGTGGCAGACAGGCAACCAGGTTAGTGACAGGTGCCCACAGCTACTTCTCTGTCATGCTGTGACAGAGCAGGGACGGGCTGAGAGGCTCACTGAGACATCGGCTGTGCCTGTCTTGGCTTCCACAGGCCCAGAGTTTCCATGCTCTCCTCTTTCTCCTGCAGCAGCCTGTTGCTATAGGAACAGGGCAGGTTGATTTAATTGTCTCTATTGGGATGCAGACACCTTTAGGCTTTTCCCATGCTGAAGAAGAGCCAGTCAGAAGGTTTTTCTGGTCACCTGGGATCTTGACAATGCTGGCAGAAGGCATGGTCTGTCTCGGTGAGCTTACAGGACTGTCCCCTTTCTCAGAATCTGTGCACCCAGCTGGAGAAGGCGCCAGCCATGCAGCAGCACCGTGAAGACCCTCAGGCATTTGTGGTATCATTTTAAGATTAGCCAAGGGGGTCAAGAAGATTTATAAAATAGTAAAAGATATAAAAATATTTAAGGTCAATTTATGTACTGAGCATCTATTGTGAGTTAAGTTCTGGGTCACAACCTTTAGTATTTACAACAGAACTTGAAACTTTTCCCAACTGTGGGATAAATCTCAATATACATAGAGGGGTCCAGCTTTCTCTTTAGCCATTTGAACTGGCTTCGGGGAAGACCCTGAGCAGCAGTCATTAGGGATGTTGATGAGGAGACCTCCTGTCTACCCACCTCCTTTTAAGGTTTAACCCTTTCGAAGCCAAAAGCAAACTGGACTGAATGGCTTGCAAATTGCTTCTCTTCTAGAATGGGGCAGAAAATTCAGTTTCTAGCTGCTGTTCTTTTTAAATGCACAAATGTTCTCTTCAGATAACTCTTTCACTTTCTATCCTTACCTACTTGCTTCTCTTATTGGTGGAGGGGGAGAGCAGAGACACAGAACGTGCATACCCCTCCCTAGGGGAGCCTGAAAGAGGAGGGGCAGTTTGGGGTCACACAGAAACAATGGAAGATTTTTGTTCTACTGAGGAAAGTAGAATAGAGTAATTTTGGCTAATAAAATAGAATAATACTACCTTTTTCATCATTGACTATATCATTACCCAAGTATAGTCAACTCTTAATCGTGTGGCTGAAGTCCAGGAAAATCCCAAAATGTCATCTCATGTCACAGTCTGGTCCCACTCCGTCCCCATCACAATATCATGTCACCAGAGCTGCTCACAGATTGCATATCTAACGCGTTTTGGATTTACTTCTCTCTATCTGCCCAATCTCTGGTTGGGATTGAACAAACGTCTGAAAGGCACGGGGCAGGAGAGACTGGATCCTTAGCCCCAGAGAACCGGGTGTGGGCTACTGAGCTGCTGCGCACAGCTGAACAGTTTTAATTTGGGGTCACACTGATCAAACATAAAGGAGACCAATGCCTTTGCCGTTAATGACCCTCCTGGTTTCAATCAAAAGGAGGGTGACATATTAACCAAGAAGCAGGTTTGCCAAATGGAATAGCTGCAAATATTTCCCAGAGAAGTGTATCACCTGGCATCATCACGTGACTTAGTAGGTCTTGTCAAGATAAACACAGACATGTGGACAGACTAATGGGGGACTGGGTGGGGTGGTGGTAATGGGGGGAGGGAAGTGGAGGAAAAGCTGGGTTTCTTGATGGGAAAATGCTTTTGAACTTGGAGCAAGGTACCAAGGTGGGCAGGGAGGCCACGTGCAGATTTAAAGGCAAGCCAGATGGAGAGAAGTTTCCCCAAATTACCCAGCCCCAACCCCAGAACACCAAAACAAACTCGAAAGAATCTAGCAGTAGCAGCAGCACAGCCGCATTGCGCTGAGCAATTTAGAAAGTGGAGGAAGGAGGAGGAGGAAGGGGGAAGGAGGGGAAATGGGAGGGGGAAAAGCAAAACAAAACAAATAAAACCACAAACAGAACAACATAAATAAAATAAACAAACCAATAACAGAATAAAATTTGTAACTCCTTTTTTTTTTAATTTCACGAAAGTTTTCACAAGGACAACGTTATAGAAGAAAACCCCAGCAGTGGCTAGGTCATGCAGAACCATTAATTGTCATACCTTGGCCCATTCTATTCATCCTTGTTGCACTTTAGAGAGAGAAGTAAGCTATGTGAGTTTACAATGCTTTTAAACTGTCATATTTCCTGTTGAGCACTTTAACTGGCACATTCTTATAGTTATAAATGTTCTGAGGGCATAACTTTATAACCTCCTTTGCAAAGAATGCATGAAGAGTTCTTCATGATCCAAAACTAGAGGGCGTGTGTGTGTGTGTGTGTGTGTGTGTATACACATAAATGTGTATAGAGATATTTATATAGTTATATATAAAAAGATA
Organism: Molossus molossus; assembly: GCF_014108415.1. Lineage (NCBI taxonomy): Eukaryota > Metazoa > Chordata > Mammalia > Chiroptera > Molossidae > Molossus > Molossus molossus. The sequence continues at coordinate 57,712,719 of NW_023425352.1, forward strand.
GGTAGTTATACATAATATATAAATCAATATCTGGGGACAAAAATAATTTGAAAAAAAATTTCCACTCATAGGGCTTTTTAATATACATGTGTACAATGATCCCCCACCCTTTACTGGTCTGAACACTGCACAGCCCTGTCTTTGGTATGGGGGTCCAGGTTCTGACTGAGCCTCACCATTTTGTCAGTAAAAGTGCTTGTCAATTCACACAGCAAGCAAATCTCCAAAACTGTCATGCTTGGGGGGACAGGGGATCCAAAATCTAAACCCAAACCGTTCACCATAAAAACCCCTTTTTAGAGATGGTACAGCTGTGACATGTTTCTCCTCCTCTCCACCCCTACTCTGTTGGATGGAATTTTTTTAAAGTAAACATTTCAAATATGTCTATACCAGCCCAGGGCTAGCCCATCTACAGAAGACGTTGGTTAAGGTGGGGTGGGCCGATGCATAACTACTGCGCTGCCTAAAGCATGATTTGCATGCATAAAACATCTGAAAACTGTATATTGATAAAAGGGTATTTTTCTACCTTTCCTCTCATGCTTACTAACTGATAAAAAGAAAGAAAGAAAACAAAAGAAAAAATAATTATAGCAAAACGTGTTTGGCTCACTGTTGTACTCTCCTCCTCCCGTCTCAAACTGGCAAGTTCTCTGCCATTGTCCTTTACCCGCCTGCGTGCATTGGCTTCGCTAAGAAATCGATGAGGAGGATTTTCCCACCGGCCTTCTGCTTTGGGACAGCCAGCGTCACACAGCTGTTTCAGCAGTTTAAGGTGGTAGCTGGCTTTTGTCTTTGTTGAGTCAACTGTGGCTTGATCCTCCTACATTCTGATTTATTTAGCATGTTGGCTCCTAGAAAACAATGATCTTCTGCTGGCTTTATCTACCTCTCAGGTACCATGGCCCCAGCCCTTGCTCCTACCTGGCTGGGGGGCCCTAGCTAATCAAACAGAGGGGAGTAAAAAGGTCCCCTGAGAATGTGTGGAAAAATACTTGCTCTTTCCGGAGCATTATTTATTCTGTACATAAGGTAAGTAATTCACCTTTTAAAAGATGTAAAAGTCCCAGGAAGGCAGTTTTTAATGACTTACATCTGATATTTATGATACATATGGCTTTTCATCCCAAATGTCAAAAGTGAAAGAAAAAAAAATAGCTATTCATATGGCAGCGTAAGGAGACAGAATAACAATTTAATATGCAATCAAACCTCTTTGCACTTAAATTAAATGACTAGAATTTGATACATCCACGAATGGAATACTATTCTTTCCTACACAGTAAGGGCAGAAATGTTCATCTGAACTCCCAAAGGAAGTCAGTCTGGGACTAAAGCCCTTGGTTAGGAGCTCAGAAACCTCGGATGTTCTCTTACAACAAGCAGGTGCTTCATCATCATCTACACAAAAGGCAAAAGCTTTTCAAAAGCTTCTCCATCCTTCCACCCAGAAAATGGAAACATTGTATTGTTTTTGTTCCTTTGTGGTTGCTCGTTTAAAATAAACATGTGTGTATATATGACTGCATATATATATATATGTGTATATATATATATATATATATATGAAAGAAAAGAAGGAAATAAGAACAAAATCAAAACCCAAAGCACCCTGTTAATCCTGATAAATCAGCATGAACTTTTCTTCTACATCCACTAAATTAACTAGGTTCCCTTTCTCTGCCTAAGTGACACGGATCGCGAGCGCTCTGCTATCTGCTACCCGTTCCGGCAGCAACGAGCTATTTACGTCTGGAGCGTGCCTTTGGGTTACCTTCCCCCTAGAATCATAAATAACTTTTGGTCCTTCTGCTTAGTTGCTGTTGTGCTCAAGGGTTTTATGGTGGTGAAATAAAAATGACAACCACATGCACACTATCATACATATGCAAATATGTGTAAAAAAGGGGGGGCTACAGGGGAAATGGGGAAGTTACTGTTGGAAACACCCACTGGGGAAATGAGTGGCAGATACAGTTTCACACACGGTGGCAGTGGATACACATATCAGAGCCGCTCTTCCTGCACGTACTTCTGTTTGTCTCGGGACTCCCGGGACTTGGGCCGGTTCGGTCGGTTTGCCGTGGACGGGATGGAGTGGACGGAGGAGCTCTTCTTGCTGGAGGACTGGGACGAGTGGGAGGAATGGGAGAGGCTGGCCCGGGACTGGCCGGCGTTGTGGTCAAACTGCATTAAGCAGAAGATCAGGTCCGTCGGCACGAGCTCAAACTCGTACGGGGGGTTGGTGATGACGTACCTGGCCGGGGACAAAGAGGTCACAGAATGAGTATGACTGAGTAGAGATTTCACCTGTGTCTGAATCAAGAGGAACTGCCTGGTTCCCGGGTCTATCAGAGCATCTGGAAGGTGAATTATAGCTGGCCCAAGGCCTTAAAAATTATCTTCCAAGTTGAACTAAATCTTCCTCTGTGTAGGTGGACAGAAACCAGCCAGGAGACCCGACATCCCGAGATGCCGAATCAGTGCCGCTAACAGGAAAAGCCAACTGTGCTGCCTATGATCTGCGTGCCCCTGTCGACACAAGGTCAAGCTTATGTCTGACCCTGAGCAGCCCAAGAGCAGCCAGGAGGTCGCATGGGCTGTACTGCGTCTTCCATTCTGGAATGCTCTGACAGTCTAAGGCACACGTCATGGAATCTCTGCTTACCATAATCTGGCATCTCCTTAGTCCTTCCTCACTCTTTACCTTTTACAAATCAACTTGGCGGGGATTGTACTAGATGGAAGAACATGAAACACCTCTTGCCCATGTCAGCCCTGCTGTGACTGTGCTCCTCGACTTGATCAGACTTTCTCTGGTCCGCACCAGACAGACTTCAGAACACAAATCACTGCTTCATTGACAGCAGTGGATCTCAAAGTGTGGTCCTCAGGCCAGAGATATCCGCATCACCCAAGAACGTCTTAAAAATGCAAATTATTATTATTTTTTTACTTTTAGTTAGATTTATTATAACACCCTTTTTTCTTTTTATTTATGTGAATTGTACATTGTCTTTTAAAATTATCTTTATTGTTGAAAGTATTACTGACGTCCACCTTCTACCCCCTCATCCTTGGTCCCACCCCCACCCCAGGCCTTCACCCCACTATTGTCTCTGTCCATGGGTTATGCATACTGCAAATTCTTAAGCAACCCCACCGGAAACCTACTGAACCAGACACTCTGGGCGTGAGGTCCACCAATTTGTGTTTTAACAAGCTTTGCATGTGATTCTCATGCTCACAAAACCTTGGGAACCCACTGGCCTACAGCAATCTCTCAGCTCTGGCTACACACTGTCATCCCTGGGCAGTAAATAGTTTTATTTTCATTCCAGACAGGTTAAGTCAGACTAATGAGAGGTGTGTTTTTAAAGCACTCCCAGGGATTCTAATATGCAAGCGGGGCTGGGAAACACTCAACTCTATAGACTGTTCACCTGGGGCATAGGTACACATACTGACTTGGATCATTCTAGGATGTACTTTTAATTTGGGGCTGTTATAAATGCATATTAGAAAAATATAACTAGCACACATAAAGTGTTATTTTTTTTCTGCTAAAGGTGATAATATACAATTTTCTTAAATATATAAAGGTGGATGAGTCAGTTAAAAATATATTAAGTAAAAATATAAGCATCTAAGAGATGGCAAAGGATTCATTTATCTTAAATACCAGCAATATGAAATATCTCTATATTAGCTACCAACAGAGTTGTCCCCATAGCTGCAGTTTGGAGGAGATGCTTCTATTCAAACATTTGTAGTTAGGTGATAGAACTATCCTATAAAACTTGAATTCCTCCTACAATGTCTTTACATCTGCTATTAGCAATTAAAGAATAAAAGCTTCCCATATCCTTCACACTCGGTGTTGGATTGAACGTGAGCAGAGGGATTTGCTTGCTGAGAGCATGTTTACAGGCCTCTGCTTGTGTGGGGGTCAGGAAGGTCATTTATGTCTCTGCATTTCGGTGGGAGAACAGAGTGGAAATATACTCACCTCTTTGTGCACTGGCTGGGGGCACTGAGGTGGGCATCTCTCAGCCGGTAAATTCCAAAACAAAGCATATTATACGTTTTCAGAGCTTTGCAGAACAGATCACCATAACAACCACCATCCTGGGAGACAACAAGAGAACAGAGAGAAACATCATTTTTATTGGCTCGGAAGTAGAGGTCCAGGGGCAAATGGGCTTTACGCGAAGGTTTGTTTTGGTGTCTCCTGAGTTGGAGGGTTTGTGTCAAGGGACTGGCTGAAAGAGCCAACGTGGTTAACACCCCACACCCACTCTTGGTGATGTTTCTGGATTCAGGTAAGAATGAGTTTTCCCTTGGTTCTCTCTCTCTTTCTCTAAGGATACGGCACCTCTCCCTCACTTTGAGGGTGTAAAGCTTGAAGGTCTCAGACGACGTTCAGCTGGGGAGGAGAAACCAGCTCTGCAAAATGGTGATTATGTTTAGCCCCAGCTTGACTGCATCACTGTGATCTGACCGTGTTGTCAAAACCACTCAAGTGATAATTGAAATCACTGTGAGAAGAAAAGACCCCACCAGGTACTATGGTGACAGACTCTTTCAGGTAAGGACTGTGTGAAAAGCACAATTTACAGACCTCAGAGATGGCAAGAGTGGAAGAGAAAATGTTTCTCTGGGAGCTGGAGGTCTGCAAGTTGAATAACTGGAATTAACAGCTCTAATCAGTTCACAACCCCCTTCCAAGGGCCTGGAGCCTGATGTGGAAGGTGAAGGCAAATTCAGCCCTTGGAAATGCTGGCTTCAGCAGCCAGGTGGCTCAGGTAGGCGCTATTATTATAGGAAGGGCACTGAAGAGTGACTACTGGAAATAAAGTGACTGCATTTGTCCTTCCTGTCATTGGGATTTCTATATGGGCATCATGTCAGAGAGCACACACATAACAGAGCCAAAATTTACCATTCTATAAAGCCTCGATCCTTTAAAAATATATCAGTAAGTAGATGGTAGTTAAAAGAGCCACTAGCTATGGAAGCTCCCTTTCACAAAAGCCCAGTCTAACATAGGTCCCTACCCATAACCCAACTAAAATATGGGGCAAGTCGGTATCAGGGTTTCAGAAGAAACAGAGAAAGTGACCCTTTCCTTGAGTGGTACTATTGTTTGTGTGATAAGTTTATTAGTTCCCAAGACTTGTGGTTCCACCCCTTGAACGCACCCCCGGAGCAAGGCTGGGAATAGGGTCAAGACTGCATACTTCTGCCGAAGTCCCTGAACCAGGCTAGTGCTTGGAACCCAAAGGGAGACACTGGCCACCTCTGCGGCACAGAGGGCATGGAGGACATGACTCCAGCCCTCAGAAAGGAGAAGACCTGGGTCTGGAAGTAGAGACATTCAAGGGTCCACATGAGATGCTATTTGGCCAGCAATGGTGTTTTGAAAACCACCAGGGCCTGAGTCCTATCCAGACACAAAAACTCAGAAACCTGGGGGCCGGGCATGGACATCAGTGGTTTGCAAGAGCTCCTCACGGGCTATTCATGTGCAGTTGGGGTTCAGTAGCCCTGAGCTATGCTAAGGTTCAGTAGCAAGTGTTCCCAGACTTGACTGCATGTTGGAATCACCTGCTGTCTTCTGTCTCTTGGTAGAAGACACCCAAGGGGAGTGATGAGCCACAGGCTCTGAAGCCAGGGTTCCTGATGCAAATCCCTGGTAGTCTTCAGTCTCTCTGAGCCTCCGTTTCCTTACAGTGTCTGAAAATAGAACCTATATCTAAGGGTTGCCATGAGGGTCAAAATGAATGATTACAGCCCTGCCCAGTGGCTCAGCGGTTCGAGGGTCAGCCCATGCACCAAGGGTCACAAACTTGATTCCCAGTCAAGGGCACATACCTAGGTTGCAGGTTCGACCCCTGGCCTGGTCAGGGTGTGTGCAGGAGTCAACCAATTGATGTGTTTCTCTCACATCGATGTTTCTCTCTCTTTCTCTCTCTCACCCTCCCTCCATTCCACTCTCTCTAAAAATCAATGAAAAAAATATCCTCAAATAAGGATTAACAACAACCGGAAAAATTGACTACATGTAAAGCACAGTGCCTGATATTCAGTAAATCATAACATTACTTCCATGGTTGTTTCTTCAGAAGGTAGAAAAAACAGCCCTGGCCGGTTTGGCTCAGCGGTTGGAGTGTCGGCCTGCGGTCTGGAGAGATCCGGGTTCAGTTCCCGCTAAGGGCACGTACCTCGGTTGCAGTTTGTCCCTGGCTCTGGTTGGTCATGCGGGTGGCAGCCACTCGATGTGTTCCTTTCACATCGATGTTTCTCTCTCTCTCTGTTCCTCTCTCTCCCTCCCACTCTACCTGAACAAAAAATGGAAAAATGTCCTCGGGTGAGGATAAAAAAAAACAAAAACAAACAGAAGGTAGAAAAAACAGATGCTGAGCTTGTCACTGCCTGGCACCCAGCTCATTCGGACCAAACCGTTAGCAAACAGCAGTCTCGGGGGTCTGCGCCACACTCACCCCCAGGTCCGCAAAGGGCCCGTCCAGCAGCGCTAGCTGGGCCACGCGGCAGCGGTCCCTGTTGGCCAGCGTCTGCGGGGTGCTGTAGCCCCCTCGAAGAGCGTTCTCCTCAGCAATCAGAGCCTCGAGCTCGGGCGTGGCTCCTCCGGTCACCAGGGTCCGTATCAGGGTAAGGATATTGTCATTGAAGTACGTCTGTAGGCGACAGAGAGAGATGGGGTAAGTCCTTTAGGCACACACCCTAAAATCATGCTGAGCGGCATCCAAATTACAACTTTTCTTGGTATTTCGTTTAAAGTTTTGGCCTGTCTCTTCAAATAACTTCCTGTGGGAAGTAGGAAGACAGCAGCCTCCCATTATTCCATTATCCTCTCTCCTACTTGGTTCTACCACAAGAGCCTGCCTTTTAAAAACCAATTCAGAGGCTTTTTATTAAAGGGCTAAAGTCTGAATGGTTGGTGTGTACCATAACTGATGTTACTAGGGCTGTACACACTATGTACACGTGTAATAGAACGCAGCCTGCCCAGGCTGCTAACCGAAGCAGGGCTGCCCTGAGGCCCTGATACCCATGAGCCTAGAAGCCTCCTTCCCCAAAAGTGGCCAAACTTATGTGTGGATTGGCCCTGGCCAGGTAGCTTAGTTGGTTAGAGCATTGTCCCAACATGCAAGGTTTCAGGTTCGATCTCTGGTCGAGGCACATACAAGAAACAACCAATGAATGCATAAATGGATGGGACAACAAATCGATGTTTCTCTCTCTCAAATCAATTAAAAGCTCAAAAAAGCTGTGTTGGAAGGAGGTACCAAGGGCATCATTAAGGCCACACAAGCAATAACTTTTCACATGCTCAGATGCAGCCGAACTCAGAAGTCAATTAAATATGCCAGAGAAATGTACAATGAGGTGCCAGTCCTGCAGGGTGCACTTCAGGTTTGTTTTTACATAACCTCAGGAGTCGGAGGCAAACACGGCTTATTAGAGAAGCTTCCTCTCCGTGTACATTTGTCTAACATCTGACACATAACAGGTCTGTCAAGAGTAAAACAATGGGAGTTTTAAAAAATTAATAGGATGTCAAATAAAAGAGCTCACAAAGACATTTGTCACCCAGCCTAATTCGAGAAAACCTCAGTTAGGGGTCTGCATTCCATTATGGCATATAAGAAGAAATCAAATAGGCTAAATAAAATCCACCCGAATACTGCCTGTGACAGGAGGAGGGACAGACCTCTGGAGCAGGTCGGGAAAGACCACTGCGTTTTGACTTCAGTGGTTTCTTAGACAGTTTACCTGGCTACACATAGTGGGGACCAGGTCAGGTACAGGTAGGTTCTCGCCTGCTGGCATCGCTAGTTCTGTGTCTTGGGGAAGTGGCCTAATCATTCTGGCTTTGCTTTCCTCGTCCGTTAAAAAGCACAGTCATTAAGATCAAGTTTATATGCAAAGAATTCCATGAGGACTTCCGAGTTTAGATGAGAGCTAGTGGGGCTGAGTTCATTTTCCTCACTGAAATGTTCACAAAATACAAGTGATACAAAATCCCAAGAGTAAAGGAAAATAGGAGTGTTATTCAGAACCAGTCAGACCACAAGGAGAATGTATCCTCTATCAAGCTCAGCTGTGAGGGGCAGAGGCCGACAAAGACACAATGTTACTGGCATGTGTGTGTGTGTGTGTGTGTGTGTGTGTGTGTGTATGTAATCGTATATACCTATATCTATTATCTGACTGATAGGTAGGTAGATAGGTGGATGGATGGATGGATGGATGGATGGATGGACAAACAGATGGATGGACGGACAGATGGACAGATGTAGAGTGGTTCATGGAGGAGTCAGGCTGCGGGTTCAATGCTGACCTCACCACTAAGTAGCTAAGTGAACTTACGAAGTTATTTACCATTTTGTGCCTCATTTCATGATCCTTCGGATGTGACAGCAGGGCGGCTATGCGGACTGTGTAACTGGTACATGTGGGCACTAGGAGAGTGTGTGCAGGAAGCACTGACAGATACTGTGGCCTGACCCTGCAGACTTGGCCCTTTCATGACAGGAACAGTCAGCTCTCTCCTAACCTTCCCTTTTTAAAAATCTTTGACATTTTTTTGTGGAGGGAAAGCAAGACCATCCTTGAATCTTCACTTCTCAGTCGGCCTCCATCGAAGACCCTGTTGAGACCCAGGAGAGGCCCAGCGAGGGCGGGGGCTGCATGCTGGGGTGTGGAGGCCAGAGGTACGCGAATTGAGGTGGGCTCAGTGCACACACAAACATTTCCGAAGATTTCTGAGCTAAATCCTCCTCCCGGCTGCCAGAGTCTATCATTAGACTCTGTAGCACATTAAATGAGTGAGCGCTGAACACAAAACCTTGGCGAGCACCTTGGCACTGGGACCACCCTTCTGGAGCAGGCCTGCAGGGGGTGCAGCAGCACACATGGGGGACCACGACACACCGGGGCCTCGGGTGCGGAAACAGACCCTCCGGACTCATCGTAGAGCGGGGCAAACAAAGAGCCGAAATAGTACTTTTTAAAAGGGAACCAGTGTTTCAGCTGTCAAGGCAAAGTGTTTCTTTGACTTGAAAGGAGAGAAACAAAAACTTGTTTTGGAATTATAATAAAATTTTTTTAAATAGAAAGTGTCTATAACAAGTCAAAGATTAGATGATAAGAAAGCTTACTTCATACAACTTATCCAACATTTTATGTAAGATATTGAAATAAAAATGGATGTGGTGAGAAATAGTTAAAAGAGCCCAATACCTTTCCATGACAAACATACTCAACACACTAGGAATAGACGGGAACTTCCTCCCTCTGACAAAGGGCGCGCATGAAAAACACAAGCTAACATCAAACTTAATGTTGAAACACGCGGTGCTTTCCCCTTAAGATCAGGAACAAGAGGAAGAAACTGGCCTTCACCACTTCTATTTAACATAGTACTGGAGGTTCCAGCCAGGGCTAGAAAGAAATAAAAGGCATCCATATCAGAAGGAAAGAAAACTGTTTCTATTCCCTGAGAACATAATCTTGCGTGTACTGGGTGGGGAGAACATAGGTTTACAGCTGTATGTGAAACACAGACTTAATAAAGCTATTATAGTAATTATAACCAGCATTAGTTTTCCCACAAAAACAACTATAAACTTAATTTTGCCCCACCCCTGTATATAAATCCTAGAGAATCCACTAAAATACTATTATAGGTAATGAATGAGTTGAGCAACTTTGCAGGATACAGAATCAATATGCAAAAATCATTTGTGTATCTGTGTTCTTTCCATGAACAATACCAGAATGAAATTAAGAAAACAATCCCACTCAAAAAAGCATTACAAATAATAAAATACTTAGTAATAAGTATTACCCAAGGAGGTAGAAGATTGGTACATAGAAAACTCCAAAATATTGCTGAAAGAAATTAAATAGAATCTAAATAAATGGAAAGACATCCCACGTTCATGAACTGAAAGACAATATAATTAAGACGGCACTACTCCTCAAAACAAGATACATATTCAGTGCAAGCTCTATCAAAATCTCAAAGACAATTTTTGCAGAAATGGATAAGCTGATTCTAAAATTCATATAAAATTGTAAGTGACCACAAAGTCAAGACAATCTTGAAAGAAAAAAAAGTTGGTGGCCTCACACTTTCTAATTTTATTTTTTTATTTTTTGTTTTACTTATTTATTTATTTTTTATTAATTAATTTTTGTCACAGATGTTTCTCCTTTTCCCCCACTGATTTCCCCCTCCCCCTCCCTCCCTGCCCTTTCCCCAGTTTGTCGTCCATGTCCACTGTTCATGCGTACATGCATATAAGTTCTGTGGTTTATCTCTTCCCCACCACCCCCCTATTTAGGGGATTGTCAGTCTGTATCCCACTTCTGCGTCTCTGGGACTACCCCCTTCCTCAGACTGTTATGTTCATTATATTCCACAAATAAGTGAGATCATATGAAACTTGTCTTTCTCTGTTTGGCTTGTTTCACTTAGGATGATACTTTCCAGGTCCCTCCATGTAGTCTCGATGTGGTACTGGCATAAAGATAGACATATAGAGCATTGAAATAGACTTGAGAGTCCAGAAACAAACTCACACATATTTGGTCAACTGATTCTGAACAAAGGTGTCAAGGCTATGCTGGAGAAAGAATATAGCCTCTTAAACAAATTATGCTACAACAACTGGTGCAGAAGAACAAAGTTGGACCCCTACCTCACACCATATACACAAATTAACTTGAAATGGATGAAATACCTAAATATAAAAACTATAAACACTTAGAAAAAAACACAGGGGTAAATCTTCATCATCTTTAATTTGAAAATGGACTATTTTATATGATATCTAAAACATAAACAAAAAAAGATACATTGAACTTTATCAAAATTAAAAGTATTCTGTGCATCAAAGGCCACAATCCAGAAAGTGAAAAGAAAACCTACAGAATGAGAGAAAATATTTGAAAATCATATATCTGATAAGGGTCTAGTATCCAGAAGATATTTAAAAATCTTACAATTCATCAACAGAAAAACAAATTACCGTTTCATTTAGTTTTTTTACAAATGGACAAAAAACTTAAACATTTCTCCAAAAAAGATATAAAAATGGTCAACAAACAAATAAAAAGATGCTCAACATCACTAGTCATCAATAAAATGCAAATCAAAAACATGAGATACCATTTCACACCCATTAGAATGGTTATAATAAAAAAGACAGGTAACAGTAAGAGTTGGTGAGGGTGTGAGAAACTGGAATGCTAATGCACTGCTGGTGGGAATATGAAATGATGCTGCTATTTTGGAAACAGGTTGGAAGTTCCTCCTATAGTTAAACACAGACTTACCATATAACCCACCAATCTCACTCTTCTGCACATACCGAAGAGAAATGAAAACATATGTCCATGTGAAACTTGTACGTAGATGCTTATAACAGCATCATTCATAACAGCAAAAAAGTGAAAATTATCTAAATGTCCATCAATTAGTGAAGGTATAAACAAAACATGTTATGTCCATGCATGAATATTATTTGGACATAAAAGGGAATGAAGACCCTGGTTGGTTTGGCTCAGAAGTTAGAGTGTCGGCCCGTGGGTTGATTCCGGTCAAGGGCATGTACCTGGGTTGCAGATTTGATCCCAGGGCCTAACTCTGGTTGGGGTCATGTGGGAGGTAGCCAATCAATGTATCTCTCTCACATTGATATTTCTATCTCTCTCTCTCTCCTTCCTTCCCTTCCACTCTCTCTAAAAATCAATGGAAAAATATCCTAAGGTGAGAATTAACAAATAAACAAACAAAAGGAATAAAGTACAGATACTTGCTCCAACGATGAACCTTGAAAAGATTATGCTAAGTTAAAAAAGTCAGTCGCAAAAGAATACATATTATTTGATTCCATTTATATGAAATGTCTGGATGAGGCAAATCTACAGAGGTAGAGAGTAGATTAATGGCTGCTTAGGGTTAGGTAGGGGGGCAGAGGGATAGTGGGGAATAGCTAAAGGGTATGGATTTCTTTTTAAGGCAAAGAAAATGTTCTAAAATTCACTGTAGTGATGGTTGTACATACCTGTGATTATACTAAAAGCCACTGAATTGTACATTTAAGTATATAAATTGTCTGATGTTAATTATATTTCAATAAAGATGTTAAAAATAGTCAAAAGGTAACTAAACTTGTAATGGCCAGATATTTATCTGTTAGGAAGCAGTAATTAATGATACTGTATTAGACACTGAAAATTTTGTTAAGTGGGTAGATCTCGTGTTAAATATCCTTATCAGAATGAAGAAAAAGAAGCAGTAAGTTGTAGAACTGAAAATCATACACACAACACACACAACACACATACACACAACACACACACACACACAATCAGTCATATGGAAGTAAAACTAAAGGTCACCTAAGCCCCATAGAGAAATGTGTCGAGATTTTTTTCTTGTTCTTTTTTTAAACAAGACTGCTGGTAGCTATTGAGAAAAGAAAACAGGTTATATCGACAGATAGTAAGTGCTCACAAGTTAAAGTTGTGAGCAAAGTCTAAGCAGGTGACAATGAGCGAGCAAGCGAGGAAACAGTGGGCGCGGAATGAATGAGGGTGAGAACACAGTGGCTCACGAGCCAGGCGCGGCCGGCAGTAAGACCTGTGATGTACTAGGTACATATTTGAGTTCAAGTTATTAAATGAAGGAAAAAGCAACCTACTGCAGTAAGTGCAAGATCAGGTTAGCCAGAGTCTTCTCTAGAAAACTGAAGATCAATGTCAGCTGAGTTTGAAAGGATACATGTATATAAAAAATTAGCCAGGAAGCTAAATTATTAATCATTTGTGAAAGCAATAGAAATATTTTTGGATCTCTAAGTACTTAAGCATTTATTGATTTACTTCATTCAAAAAAATACTCAGAAGCAAATATCAGCCCCCTGGTGAAATATATTGAAACTTGAAATTTAAAACCAAAACACTGTTGTATATCTTATTACAAAACTGAATGCAAATGTCAAAAGTAATTTTTTAAAAAAATGTGACAAAATTATCTATTAATACAGTAGTATTACATTGTTTTTTAAAGTCATAAAAAAGAGGTAGGATAGAGGAGAATGGACATCAAGGCGTGTAAATTCCCTGATCTTATTTGTAAAAGAAGGAATCAAAAGCTACTAAAGGGTTTTTAGGTAGTAACACTTAAAAAATATAGTTTCGATTATATTTATAGAATGTCTGGTAACACTAGAGTAAAAAATAGAATGGACAGTTTACACATCACTAAAGAAAATAAACATACAAAATAAAGTTTATATATCCAAAGATAGATAATAGAAGACAATTAATTACAGATGTCTATACAAAGCACAATGCGAAATTATAGCATTATATGTTCTATAATAAACATAAATGAACTAAATGATTTGATAATATGGCAAAGATTCTAGGATTTGTTCAAAAAACAAAATCAAAATCAAACTGTTATCTTCAGAGACAAATAGGAAAAAGAACAACAAAAACAGATATAGAAAAATATATTTCAAGGAAGAATTGTATTTATGTTTCTATTGATTTTTTAGAGAGATAGAAACATTAACATGAGAGATACACCAATCGGCTGCCTCCGGCATGTGCCCTGACTGGGAATCGAACCGGAACCTCTCAGTCCATGGAACAACGCTCAATCCACTAAACCACACTGGCTGGGCTACTTTATATATTTTCTACTGTGGAAATATAAATATATATATTTTTTTAATTTCTGAAAAAGAAAGTATATGGAATTCACACAACTCAACAGCAAAAAAAACAAACAAAACTATTTTAAAATGTGCAAAGGAACTGAATAAACATTTTAACACAAAAGATATTCAAATGGCCAACAGGTACTGGGGAAAGTGCTCAGCATCATTAATCATTAGGAAAATGCAAATCACAATGAAATACCACCTCATACCTTTTAGTGATTGTTGTTAAAATGTTACGAAATAACAAGTGTTGGTGAGAATGTGGAGAAAAGGAGAGCTTTGCACACTGTTGGTGGCAATGTAGGCTGGTACAGCCACTAGGAAAACAGTATGGCATGCCTCAAAAAACTACCAGCAGAATTATATATGAGCCTGAAATTCCACTTATGTATATATATCACAAGGAAACAAAATCACAATCTTGAAGTTATCTTCTGCACCCTCAGGTTCTCTGCAGCATTAGTAACAATAGCCAAGACATGGAAACAACCTAGGTATCCATCCACACATAAATGGATAAAGAGAATGTGGTATATATACAGACATGAATCTTGAGAGCATTATGCTAAGTGAAAAAAGTCAGAGAACTACAAATACTATAAAATCTCACTTATATTTGAATCTAAAAAAATTTAAATATGTTTTTATTGGAATTTTTGAGAGAGAGAGGAAGGGAGAGATAGAAACATCAATGAGAAACATTGATCAGCTGCCTCCTGCACGCCCCCTACTGGGGACTGAGCCTGCAACCTGGGCATACGCCTTGAGGGGAAATCCAGCTGGGACCTCTTGGTCCATGGGCCAATATTCAGTCCACTGAGCCACACTGGCCAGGCTGAATCTAAAAAAATTTGATCTCACAGAAACAGACAACGGATTGGTGGTTGCAGAGTGGGAAGTGAGAAGTCAGGAAAATGGGCGAAGGTGGTCAAAAGATACAAACTTCCAGCTATAAGATGAGTAAGTTCTGGGGATGTAATAATGTACAGTATGGTAACTATAGTTAATAATACTGTACTATACATTTGAAAGTTTCTAAGAGAGTTAATTTTTTAAGTTCCCACCCATCAAAAAATTGTAATTATGTGAGATGAAGGATCTTATCGTAGTAATTAGTCATTTTGCAATATATACATATATAAAATGATTACATTGTATACCGTAAACTTACATGAAGTTTTAAGTCCATTACATCTCAATAAAACTTGGGATGGGGAGGAAAGTAAATGTTATAAATAGTTAGGGGCAAAAAATGTAGCCGCAACCTGGTGAAAATATAGCTGAATATGTAACTGATTTCAGGGTACCTAACAGTGCTCTTGTTCAGCAAGCACTTTTTAAGAATAAAAACGATTGATGAATTGACAAAAGAAAACACACACACATGATTACACACAAATCAAAATTCAATATACTTCAAAACTGTCATAAACACTATTAAAGAGCCTCTGATAAGGGCACTGATAAGCAGCGTGTTATAAGAAGGTGCTTACACACCAGTGGCAATAGTGTGACCTGGGACAATTGTTTCTGGGAGATGCTCTGACCATAGGTATCAAGAGCTTGAAAAATGTTAAAAACTCAGTATGTTTACCTCAAGATAATAAGCTGCTCCTTCTTCAAAGATTTATGTACAATCATGTTTATCACAGGGTTAATTACTGTTACAACAAAACATTAACAAGTGAGATACCCCACAAAGTTAACAGTTAAATAGTCTAGAACATCTGTATGTTGCTGTCTCATACCCAATGGAGGCTTTGCAAATCTTGATACTCAAGAATATGACATGATAAAATGCTCTTGATAAAACACTAACTGTGAAAATAAATTTAAAAAGATATAAAACTGGATGATTTCATATCTGTCTACTCATCTGGAAGGAAATATACCAAAATACTAACCATGCTTATCTTTGGGTGTTGGGAATATAGTTCATTTAAATGTTCTTCTTTATATATTTCTCTGCTTTCCAAAGTTTCCATACTGAGTATGAATAACTTTTCTAATAAAAATATGGTCAATGATGTTTAAACAAAGAACACTGTAAGTCCTGCTTTGCAATGATAAGTCTAGAAGGTCAACATGAAAGGTTATTGTTTTGTTGGATCTTTAGGATTTGACCTTAACATGCTTTCCCTTCTGTGTTGAAATCAGTTACACTGAAATGGTGTAATCTTTTTGATCAATCAGTCATTGACATTTATTGAGCAGCTACTAATCCCTGGGCCTTGGTTTGGAGTGAAACGTGTGCTATTCAAAGAGTGTGTCACTTTCAAAATGGTCATCAAGGAATATAATTTCAGGGTGGGTTGCAGGGTTTCACAGGTGTCTGAACAACTCTGGACACAACTCTGTGCCCTCTGAGATGGCACCGCATCCCCTCCAGATCTGTCTTTGATTTCTCCGTGCAGGCTTCACGGAGCAGCTCTGCAGCCACCCGACCTGCCACGGCAAAAAGGAACGACGGCGTTCTGTCTGCAGCACGCTCTGCTCCTGTTGCAATGCTTCGGAACTCATCTGCAGACAACACTTTGAGCATTCGTATGGGTGTGCTTTGAGCATGTACCAAGGTCTCTGCAATCTGAGTAGCTTGGTGAAGAGACAGTGCTTTCCCTGAAAAAAGGTGACCAGTTGGTCATACTGGAAGTCAACTTTTTTTACATGGTCACTCACATGGTGGTTTGCAATTAACCACTAAACCCAGGGCTTTCTGCACAGGAAGTGGCTGTTTCAGCATCATGCAGCAAACCTGGGGCTAGCACTTCAAATGCCAACCGTCAAAGACTCTTTGTTCATGTGGAGGATGTGCCAGCTAAAGCAACCTCTGTGCCAGCCACCTGACCCAGAAGGCACAATTGTCTGGGTTAACAGAAATACTAGGATTGGAAAAACCATTCTGAAGGGAGGACTGTCATGTGTCTGTGTGGTCCTTCGCCTCCTAGATTTTACACTGGTAGTCTTCTCTGGGCCTTACCTTGGCCATGCTCACGACTCCTGTGCTAGAAGCCTTGGGGGACTCTTGCACAGAGCCGCCAACCCTGGAGGACTAGTCTCCAGAGATGCTTTGGGCAGAGGCCCTTGCTACCGCATTTCCTGTGTCACAAGGAC
Organism: Molossus molossus; assembly: GCF_014108415.1. NCBI lineage: Eukaryota > Metazoa > Chordata > Mammalia > Chiroptera > Molossidae > Molossus > Molossus molossus. Next base: position 57,729,599 of record NW_023425352.1, read on the forward strand.
ATTGGAGAGCTCATGAAAACTGAGTTAGGGTCCTGCTCAGTGCCTGGAATGAGGAGATCTGTGGGGTCTAAGAAACTGGGGCGTCCCTCTTCCCACTACCAAGGTCAGGGTTCCACGCCTGGTCTGAAGAGCCTTTTCCTAAGCCAGGCAACACGTGCCCTGAGGTACAGACTTCGGGACTCAGCTAATACGGTTTAAATTCCATCTCTGCCATTCAGGAGCTATAACAATGGAAAAGTTACCTAACATTTTGTTTTTCTTTTTTCTGTGCCTCAGATTCCTCATTCCTATAACAGGGATAAAAACAAATAAAAAACAAAACAAAAACAAAACCACAGACCAAACCCAGCTTATAGCATAGTGTTAAATAGGCCACCTTGTGTAACTTCTAATGCACAATGAATACTCAGTAAATGGTAGTTCATTGAAAGAACAATGCAACCAACTGAGAAAATTCCCTTCTCTGTGCCCTTGTGTTCTCGTCGCTGATATCAGAGAGCCGACCGCGTCACATGTGTGGTCCCCTTGGCCTCCACATTTTGATGATGCTCAGGTCCTGTAAGCAGGCCCAGCAGCGGGCAGAAGCTGGGGAAAGGACCCATTCATGGAGTGCAACAGGAACCGAGCCACGGCCACCTCGCCTGCCCTGTGGGTGCCCCTCCGCACGTGTCTCCAACGCGCCGAGCATCTTCCTCTTTTTATTTTTTCACAGTGTAATTACCAGAGCTTATGTTTCACAGTTAATGCTGTCAAGCCTTTTAAACTAATTGGTCTTTTATAGAAAATTTAACTGAAAATTAACACATCTTTTAATAACATTGCCTTAACTTTAATGGCACTTCGCCTTTCGTTTATAATTGCTCTGAAATTGTCATTTTCCATGTCATGGCTGCCATTTTTTATATTTCCTAGTTTTCACGGTGTATACTTTATTTTTAGTATTTTTCTCTCATGAGGGATGAGAACTATTTGATTTTTTCCAACCCTGGGCCTCCTGGCCCGGCGCGACAGCAGCGGCAGGTTCCGTGTCCCGCAGAGCAGACGATGTTCGGCGCGCTGACACCAACCAGCTCTGCTGCTCGGGACGGAGGGTGACTTTGTGGATCTCACAGGGCACTGGGTTAGTTTGGGCTGAGAACTTGGCCTTCTCCAGAACGCAGTTCAGGAGAACTACAGTTAATGACAGGACAGTCAAGAGGGTCAATCTTGTGCCTCCATCTTCCCAGGGTCACATTCTCCAGGGGCATTATAAGGGCGCCCGTAGCATCCAAAAGAAGGTGCATCCTCTAACCAGGACTGCCTGTCTGCCTGCTTCCTGCACGCCCCCTCCGCATCCAGCCCCAGCCGACCACCATGGCCATCGCCCCTCCCTCGGACACGACGCCCAGCTCACCACCGCTTTTCAGCCCTTGCTCGTTCTCGTGCCTGGGGAGCCAGTCGTCCTCACCTCCCCTTTGTTCAGTGCCAGCTCCAGAGCTGCTGCCCGAGACAGCAGGACTCGGTCGCTTTGGCTAAAACAGGTCTCCATGCGCTTCAGAGGAGCTATCTACCTGACAGTACTGCTTTACTTACATAGTTACTGTCACTTACATAGTTCCCGCCCACCAGAATGCAAGTTCAGGCAACGTGGGGGCAGGGTCTTCATCCTTCTCCGCCACTGCCTGGCATTTAGTAAGTGCCAACAAGCATATCGCTTAATAACAAGAAGTACACACAGCGTTTGTGGTGTGCTAAGTTCTGCGCTAATCAGTTTATAACCTTAACTTATTTAGTCATATCAACAATCCTATGGTGTAGGTACTATTATCTCCCCATTTTAAAGATAAGCAAACTGAGGCACAGAAAGGTCAAGGTAACAGAGACAGTAATGGTGGTGCTGGGATCTGCATCCAAGCAGTTTGGCTCTTGAATCCATGACTTTTCTTTCTAGGGAGGGTCTCGGGGGAACTTACATTGAGGATGAAAATAGGTGGGAGTGGTAGCTATGTGAAAAAGAAATCTGAACACTCGTGTGCCCATTTCAATCTAACTACAGAGAGGCTTCCTTTCATCTTGGTGTGTGTGCATGTGTGTGAGCAGCAAGCTGGTGTTCTGGAAAATACACTTCTTACTTGTGATCTCCTTAGAGTTGAACCCATAAGCATAATTATCCCCTCTTGTCATGTGTGTCTGCTGTCGATTTGCAGGAGAAAGCCAAGAGGCCACGTCTGCAACACCCCTATCTGTCCCTCGATCGCCTGTGACGAATCAAAACAGTCCTCTTCGAACAAATGAAGCAGTAAGCAGCAGGAGTGGCGTTACAAAGGACAACGCTCAGGACATGTTTAGACACATGATTAAATGGCAGTTTCGGGAGGAATGCTAGAAAGAGGAGATCAGCATCTAAAGAGATGTGTGCGGATGTCGTGACGTTGCTTGTAAGCGGGTGCCTGAGATGGAAGCTTACCTCCGACGCCTGCTGCTTGGAGGAGTCTTGTAAATTAAGGGTGAGGTGGAATGCAAAGAAATCGCAGATAAGATTTTATCAGAAGGTGTAGATCCAATTGGTCTACTGAACCAGACCCTACCCAAGACCTCACTGTGAAACGTGTCCATCCTAGGCAATGATAACAAGCCTGGAATAATTTGATAGGCATTCTGGTTAATTATGTGTAAAGTTACTATCAGCAGATCAGTTAAGTATGCCTTGCTTCAATATGTTGACTAAGTTTATTCACATTTGCCCCAAAGATCAGAAACCAGAGCTGAAGGGCCAAGCACAGTTCTGGGCCCTCAGTGACTGCTGCTGTTGCTGATCATTACAGTGACAGTTACTAGATTCCTGACACCCTCTTATCCGGGGGCGGAATTCAGAAGAAATGCATTTGTATCCAACAGGCCTTAGCATCCTCTCCCAAACACTTTAGTTTACATTTCAAAGAAGATTAGAGATGGCTTTTTAAAAATTTCAAACTCACTCACTTTGATTTCTCATCTGAGTTTCCAAGAACTGACTCCCCAGTGATACAGTGGACAGACAGCTGTGCAACTCCAACCCAGATGTGCACGCTCACCCTCACCCCGTGGCCACCATGCGCCCCCCTGGCTGTGTAGAGCTGATGCTCTCTGGTGCAGTTCTGTTCCTTGGATCCAGGGCTGGTCTCACGGGTGTGTGGCCTGTGCAGCCACCCAGGGCTCATGCTCAGAAGGGCCCTCACGTGGTTTCATGTCCCACAGCCTCCATCTTGAAATTCTTAATAACAGATGAAAAAGTGGCCTTGAAAATTATGTAGCTGGCCTTGCCTGGAATATACTGAATGCTGATATGTCAAAACAAATAATTTTATAAGTTTGAATTTTAAAAAGTGTAATAGCATATTTGTAATTCTGGGGAAAAAAAGTATTATAAATGCTTTAACTCTCTCTTGTTGAGAACAGCCTCTGTAATCTCTCTAATTAGAATCAGAAGTAAAATAAAGTTTTTAAAAAGATGAGTTACAGATATCGGTTGGAAGCTGGACTGTGAGGACCGTTGCAGAGAATACGGCAGTGTGATGAGCATGTCCTCTAGCTTCTATCATGCCTTCCAGTCTGCTTATGGAGTTGCCCAAACTGGGCACTGGCAGGTAGGAAGATCAGGCTCGGTATCCTCGGGCCATCAGGAAGCTCAAACCCAGAGAAACCAAGAGAGCCCTTCCCTGGGGACCACTTCCTTTCCTTCTTGGCTTGGAAAACGCTGGTATGGCTTGGGGCCCAGGCAGCCTTAATTCAGACAAATGTTGTGTCATAATTATTTTTAAATCCATAATTCTGATGTTTAACTAAGATACACTTGCAGTTGGACCACATTCAGGAATATACAATAACCTAAATTAGTCTTAAAAAGCTTTATTTATTTATTTATTTTTTGTACATGCCCCTAGCGGGAACCGAACCCGGGACTCTCGGGTCTGCAGGCCGATGCTCCAACCGCTGAGCCAAACTGGCCAGGGCTAGGGATAGTCTTTAATGAAGATCAGAATAATGCATAATGAGCATATCGGTTGCTTAACACATATAGAACAGCCTTCTCAAGTTCTTTAAGAAATGCATGTGTATGAAAGCTCTTTGAGCTGTTTATGATTTTAATGTGTTCAATAAAACTCCTTCTCGTGGGTTCTCCAAAGGGCAGTACTGTCCAGCTTGTGCTCTATGTTAAAAAATTGTGAATTTGAGAATTCCAAACTGAAAAAACCTTTTCTATATAATAAATAAAGACACTCAGTGGGAACATGTCACAATCCCCAGGTGATGATCCACTCTAGTGTCTGCTTTTGCCTTTCATAGTTCAGGATAGCTCCATTAAATGGGGACCTTCATTTTTATTGTTTTTTTTATTTTGGGTCTCTCTCAATAGTGAAAAAAACAATGCCTATCAAATTAAAAAGAAACCAAAGATGCTTGTGAACCTTTGGCCGGCGCACCCTCCGCTCTCTGCCGCCACTCTAGTCTGTCTCTGCCGCAAAGAACAGGCATGGCCTAGCGCTCATGCTTAGTCCTCAGGCAGAATGTATGTCTCGTGTCTGGCAGTGACCTAGGAGTCACCCTTGACACTTCGTACTCGTCCACCTTCAGCTCATATTCCATCTGTTCCAAATCCTTTCAGTTTTACAATAAACAGCACTGAGACCCACCCACCTCCCTCCGCTCCGCAGCTCTGCCCCAGTGTAAGAGACGAGAGCCTCTTGCTCAGGCTCCCTGCAGCCATCCTGCCCCCGAAGCGTCCTCCACACCCCAGCCCAGGCAGCCCCCTTGGAACAACCTGATCACAACACTTGCCAGCTCAAAACCCTTCGATGCCTCCTCATTGCTCTTAAATCAAAAGACTGCCCAGAAGGAGTGGCTCAGTTGGTTGAGCATCGTCCTGTGCACCAAAATGTTGCCAGTTCAATTCTGGATCAGGGCACATACTGGGTTATGGGTTCGATCCCCTATCGGGGCACATATTGAAGGCAACTGATTGATGTTTCTCTCTCTCTAAGCATGTCCTTGGGTGAGGGTAAATACATACATACATACATACATACACACATACATAAGACCGACCTTGCCTCATTCCCCCTTTCCCTCTCTGAATGTGGCCCTTGAGGATGTCAGGTTCCACCACCCCAGGGCCTTGCATTGCGTTCCTCTTCAGGGGACACTGTTCCCCACCAAATCTCCCCTCTTTATTGCTCGGATTTTAACATAAAATGTATATTATTTCTCTGTGGAATCTCTCTCCAATCCTGAAAACCAGGTCAAGTGCTCACCTAGATTTATTCACAGCCTTCCTTGAACCTTCAAGAATTTATGATCCAACGCTTATTTGCATGACAGCTTGATGAACCCTGGGTCCCCTTCCAGACTGCGAGCTCTGGGTGGGCACGATGTCCACCGCGGCTCGCGCTCCAGCCCCGCACCTCTCACCGGGGAGGCGGGGCCCCCACTCCCGGATCCCGCAGCCACTCACCGCGCTCATGAGCGAGTCCAGGACACTGACGGCAAACGCTGTCCCGCAGGCGAACGGCTGTGTGAGGTACAGTTCTGTGTCGGGGTCATCGTCATCGTCTTGGTCCAAAAACTGAACATTAGTATCATTCACTAGAAAAAGTGTAAAATAAGAATTAGCTCAAAAGACCACAGACAGGCAACGAAGCCAGAGGAAGAGCAGGCTAGTGGTTTAGGAGCACGGAAGTCACTGAAGAGGAAGGAAAGCATGGGGGAAGCAGTGGATGGCTCTGGGGGCCAGTGGGACTCAATGGACTGCTCCTACGTGACTGTTGAGTTTCCGAGGCCGGAGAGCAAGGAACTTGCCCTGTGGCAGGCTGCGGGAGGACTCGTTGACAGTGCTGGTCAGTCCTTTGGTATAGTTTTAGAATCATGACCGAAAAATACCCTGCAGTGTTTTTCGTAGCCAAGTCCTTTGAGAGATGGACATATTTTCAAGATGAGTAGCCACGATTAGGCAGCCATGCTGGGGTGCTAAGTTTAGCCACAAGGAAAGGAAAGCAACTTACTGAGAGTGAAGAGCAATTGACTTGGAGCACAGCAGAGGCAAAGAGCAGGGAAGTCACCTGCAGGCCCGCCCGACCCTGCCTGGGATCGGACTGGCCTGCGGAGTGAGTGGCTGGTGTCCCCAGCCCTGAATCTGGGCCCACACCCAACAGGCCCTGCTTAATACAGAGGTGAGCCCGGCGGGATGTGTCCCCAGCTCCTCCAGCTGCTGTGGCGTTCTCCCTTCCTCTTCTACACAGCTCAGCCTTCTCTGCTTCAGCTCGAGCAGAGGCGGCCCTGGTGCTGCGCGTGTTTCTGTCTAGGAGCCCCGGCGGGATGTGTCCCCAGCTCCTCCAGCGCACACACAGACTGGCTGTGTCACTGAGATGTCTTCAACTTATTAAAAATTAAATGACAAATTAATTTCCATTCCCATCTGGCTCCAGAAATGATCAGTTTTGCAGAGCAAGTACTAGTTGGGGAACGTGTGTGGTGGGGGAAGAGATGAGCGCTTGTGATTTCTGGAATAATTATTGTGCTCTTAGGAAAAGAATGGATGAGGTTTCCTTTTTCTGATTCCTTTCTGAATGTATCAGCAGCCAATTATCTTTCCTAGAGTTCTTGTCTTAATTGTTTTTTTCCCCAAAAGTAACTTTTGGATAACTTTTCTTCTTTTTCTCTAACTTTTGTTTATTGTATGCGGCAGATTGAGTGAGGATAGGATAACAACTAGAAATGGGATTATTTTTAAGTAACACTTTCCCTAGAGAAAGATTCTAAGGGGGAGAAACCTTTGCTCTGTTCTTCCAAGTGCCTCATGACTGGGTCCCCACTATCTCAGCAACACTTGCATCACAGGCTCGTGGGGGGAGGGCGGGGTGCAGTTTGGCAACTAGGTGCTGGGTCCAGGCTCGCACTGACTCCCTTCGGTGCATTTCATCGTTGCACACCTAGTCTCTCTCTGTAAGATGGGAGAGGTGCTAGCAGCTCTCGCGAGGCTGTGGGGACGCCCCATGGGCTGTGCTGGGAGAGCTGGCCCAGCCCCAGGACAATGATCGGCGGCTCCCAGGATCGCCTCTCTGACACTAAGCCTTCCATCTACCCCTACGGATGGAAGTTCAGCTTCCTCCACCCTCTCAGAAGCCCACAAGGTCTTCCTCAGGGACCCCACCAGGCTCAACTCGCAGCCCCCCCTTACCCCAGAGCATGCTGTGGGCCACATGTTGTCTTCCTACTTTGTGAGTCAGAAAATGTGGCCCTGGACACCATGCAGAGGATGTGGCTTTATTTGCAATAGCCGAGGAAGGCATGTGCATCGACACTCCAAAAGGAGCGCATCTGCCACCTCTTTTCACGATGACGAGGGAGGCCTGGGACTAGACTTAGAGGGGAAGCAGCCAAAGTAGAGAGAGGAGACTCTAGGTTTTCACGGAGCTTGGGTTTGAGTCGTTGGGAAAGAACTCTAGGGCGTGAGGCAGGCTCAGTGAAAACCCTGTGTGCCGCTCTGGGTTACACAGACTCAGAGGGGGAGCAGCCAGGGTCACCCCAATCCCATGTCACAGAACAGTCATCATGGGGGTGCTAAGAGGTAATTAAAACAATCGCTCCAATAGGTATGAGGTCAAATACAACTGGGAAACAGGCAGAGTGAACACTTTTTATTAAAAAGTGTCCTTCCTGTGGGATTCCTAGGAGTCTTTGACCACAGACATCGACTCGGGCTCTCCAAATGGGTGAAGACAGGAATATCCTGCACAATTTAAAAAACCCATTTGACCTTGGCATCTTCTGTGGTTCTAAAAAGGCATTTTTCTGGTTTGGCCTAATGCAGACCACATCTCAGAACAGGTCGAAGGTGAAAAGTACATGTTTGTGGGAACACGGGAAGTGAAGTGGTCAGAGGATGATGGCGTATGGCCAACGGCTGTCTGACTACTAGAAAAATTGGTCTTAAGGCAGAAGGTGAGGGTGACGGGAGTCACGGGCACATGCGCAGTTCTCTGAGCTGACAGAAGACACCTGGGGAGGGCCAAGGCTTCCGGAGACTGTGATGCTCATGGAACTCCTGAATTGTTGCCTCCGATTTGGGGTGCAAAGCTGTTTCTTTTCTCGTCTACTAATCACAAATCAAGATATCCTCGCTAGCTGGTAGCTCATGAATTCCGAATAAAAGAAGAAATTCCTGGCAGTGAGGGTTTTGCTGTTTGTACAGCTTTGCCAGCCAGAGGACTGGGCTGCGCGGGCGCCCAGGGCCTCTTACCACAGTGCAGCTGTGGGCAGAGCGGCCCGGACCGAGGCTCTCGGCCAACTGCTCCAGCCTGAAAAGACACCTCTGCTGCTGCCGGGAACAGAGAGCGCTGCGCTGCGGGGCTGGTCCTGACAGATGGCCGCGTCTACGATCACAGTGCCGAGCGGTGGACAATCTATCCCTTAGTTTCTAGACACCTTGCTAGCAAGATGATTGTGTTAAAAGCTGCTCTTTTATTTTGAAATATATTTTGGGGCCAAGAAAATGGCACGTTAGCTTCATTTGTGAGTCACTTGAAAGCAAGGTGCTCCCCACACCTCCCTGCCCACCTTTCCGCCAAGCTACACTTTCACTGTCTCTATCAGAAGATGGATCCCCGGCTCTGGACCTGCTGCTGATGGGTGCCTTTATTGACCAAGTTATGGGGAATCGTGGACGGGCTTGACCACCGCAGCGTGACCAAGTCCGTCTTCCCGATGAGTCCCACCTCCCAGAGAGGGCTCCGGGCAGCGGGGTCAGGGCTGGGCCCTGGGGCTGCGAACCTCGTCCTTGGCACCCTCCTGAAATCTGCTTGGGAAAGAAAGGCTCCCTAGGAGCTGGCTGCTTTTATGGCTTCAGAACCAGAGCTTCTGAGAAAGGGCCTAGTATGAAAAAAAGCAAATAAAGTCAGAATAAAGGAAAATAAACAGCTGGAGGGAAGGCACCGTCTTAGGTTTCTTATCTTGAAATTTTTATATTTCTCCTTTGACTTCCTCTGAGAGCTGTGAAGACATGTCAGTCAAACTGACAGTGTGTTGGAAGAGGAATAGAAGGGAGAAGGCGGGAGAGCAGGGGGACACATGGAAAAGAGGGAAAAAAGACCCAGGCCAAAGAAAATGAATGCAAGCAAAGATGCTTTGAAAACAACTGCCAGGTCGGATGGGTGTGATCAAAGGTTTACTGATGCTGTGTGGGGAAAAATCATTACGAAAGGCCAGAACAAGACAGTCGATTCCGGCCAGAGCCACAAATAAAACACATTCAAAGCAGTGCCATGGGGTAGCCTTTCTCTTACAGCCGCCGAAATAAAACACAAGCTGATGGTGGCTGGGAACAGCACAGCAGAACAAAAGGAGACACTGATGTGAAGGAAAACAGTGCTTCTTACCCAGTTCAGTTATCATTAGAATGTGCGTCCCACTGTTTTTTTCCTGATTGACTGATACCAAAGGCAACTTGCCAGGCTTAGCTAATTGGATACAGCGTTTAAGGGTTGGGGAAAGGGAGTGGAGGAAAGTACAGAGAAAGAAAAGAGTGAGGGAATAACAGAGGAACATTCTTAAGTAAAGGGACCCAGGTCCTGGACCATAGGGTTAGCATCTGTCTTGGTGGGGGTGGCGAGACGGGGTAGAGGCCACTCAGGGCTTTTGCAAGTTTACAAGTGGGACAGGGAGTGTCATGGCCAGTTCGAACGTTGGATTCCACTGGGCAGCAAGCGTGGCCCTCAAAACCCCATCATTTTTTGAACCCGAGTGGCATTCACTGAAAATGGCCTTTGTCTGAGAAGTTCACTTCGGATTGATTTTATGACACATTAGCCCAATGCTTCTCCCCAGTTCTCAAAATGGGCTTGGCTTAGAGCCGAAGCTCCATGCCCCCGCGCAAGGCTCTGACTGTAGGAGCTGTCCAGAGGTGCTTCTGATGAAACTATCAAGAGTCCATGGACTATGCTTTCCTCCCTCTTCCCTAATTTATGCCTCAATCTCAAAACCATCATTTCAGATTCCTTTGAAAACAGTGACCTGCATGAAGGAAGCTGTCTATTCATCTCAGAGGAAACAAATCAGTTTGCCCTTCGGTAATCTGATATTTCTAGGCATACCTTTCTTCAACCTTCCTCAAAACAACCCCCACTAGAGTCTACTATGCTAAAAGAGCTAAAACATAGGCCAACCTCCTCATATCCAACATGGTTGGAAGAGAGAACCAACGTCTGCCCATAGCTGATGTTCACCCCTACCTAATTCAGTGATGATGGGGATGTTGACCCCCGTCGTGATGGATGGCTGACGCAACATCCCGTGCACTGGGCTGTTATCTGGCGAGGATCTGTCCATTCCTGGAGGTGTGAACCCTGGTGGGAAGTAAAAAGAGAAGAGAGAAAAATCAGAGATGTGGCAAATTTGGAAATAATGAAAGTTCAGAGTACATACACAATCCAGAAAAAAAAGGAAAACATAGCTTATGCATTATTTACAGGTCGACATTTAGGTCTCCCAGGATAAACTCTGATGAGTTGCTTTTTAGAAGAACACAGTAGGATAGCATTAGAAATAATTCCAACCCATTTTGTTAGTTCCCTAAAAACCATTCTATGACCATTATTGACTTTGCGCTCAGATTTTTGTTCCCTCTCCACCTAGGCACACATGAGAATCCCACCTAAGTGCTTCCTTGAAGTTAGATATGACCATGCAACACAGGAAATGTTCTGGCCCACGAAAACTGAACAGAACCATACATATCATCACTTCTGGGCCAGTACAGTGATACCTCGGTTCTCGAACGCCTTGACTTTCGACCAAATCGGTATTCGACCAGGAGATTCGAGAAACTTTTGTCTTGGAATCCGAACAAATATTTGGAACTCGAACTTCCGAGATGAGCCGAGTTGAGCCGAATGGCGTTCATTCGGCCCAGCGCGCCTTGCTCGCGTCATCAGTGTGAGTGCAGAGAGAGAGTCACGCTTTGTGGAGAGAGTCACGCTTTACACTGAATTTAACCCTTAGACATACTGTACACTTTTATTTCTTGTTGAGACTTATGTTTTTCTACATATTATATACAAATTAGGCCAGTAAATAGGCATTTTCTGGGGCTTGGAACTAATTAATCCAGTTTCCATTATTTCCTATTGGGTTTCATTGCTTCGGTTCTCGAACAATTTGGTTCTCGACCGTCCTCCTGGAACGAATTATGTTCGAGAACCGAGGTATCACTGTATTTGAGCCCCCGCTTGTCCTCCCAGACCATGGCCAATGCGGGAACATGGGTTGCTATGGAGAAGAAGGCTGGCAGCAGCCCTGGACAGTAGCCCAGACCCACAAGCATTCTGAGTAAGTAAAAAAGCAATCTATTGCTTTAAGACACTGAGATTTGTTTTGCGGTTGTTACCACAGAATAACCTAACTTACCTTTTTATCGTAAACCAATTGATTGTTTACTCTCTTGCCAGCAAGGCTTATATGGGTTTTTGACAGAGTTCTAGCCAAGGGGAAATGGGACAGAATCTGCTTGAGGGCTTTTAGGGGGTATTTCCTTGCTCTTAAAAAGAATTGCATAATAAGAGAGGTTCTCTCTCTCTCTTTCTTTTTTTTTTTTTGGTATGTGCCCCTAGTGAGAACCGAACCCAGGACTCTCTGGTCCACAGGCCGATGCTCCAACTGCTAAGCCAAACTGGCCAGGGCAAGAGATTCTCTTTTGATGCACTGGACATGGCTTTTGTGCCTGTAGAACCACGCAGCGGTCTCATAACCAGACGGGCACCAGCTGAGGACAAGGTCGGCTTAATGATATTGGCTGAACTGAGTGACAGGAAGACTGAATGGCAGGGAGCACAGCTCTTGAGTTCCTGCACCCAAACCAACTAACCTCAGAAGTTCTTACTGCAAGAGATTTGATATATACATACAAATAAGATTATATGCATACAATCATACGATTTTATATAATTTCATGTAAATAAATTATATATATAAAATTTCTTTTGGAAAAAAATCCTGAGTTAGGATGGCTTTACATACATATATACACACACACACATATACTATATATATATACACACAATTATATATTTTTTCCTTTTGTTTGAGCCAAAATTAGTGGTTGCTGTTTTATACTTGCAGCTAAAATCATCCTGACCATTGAGCATGCTGCCTGCTCCCAGTGGACCCTTGAACTTCCCATGTGCCTAACACAGATCTTTCACGTAGACGTGTGCACACTGGATTGGAAAGCAGCCTACTTCGTTCATGATTATTGCGCTCTGGGCTTCTTCGGGTCTCAGACCCAAATCCCAAGTACACAGTACAATGAGCTTGACCCAGCGTAACTTCAAGATAGTGAAGGTGAGAAACCATCCATCTGGGCTAAATGGTTGCCTCTTTAAGGATGCACATTGAGACATTAATATACCTACACGTTCATACCATGAAAATTAATGTAACCACGTGGAGCACGTGGCAAGTGGTGCATGAGCTCCGTGCTGGCTGAAAGAGCCAATCTGCTCCTCTGGCTCGGAAGACAGGCAGACACGTTCACTTTGGTTTCTCTCTGCCCTCGATGGACCACTATGTGAGCTTGTCAATGAGGAACCGATGCAAAGTCGCTTGCTAAGTTTCCAGGGACAAAATTCCAAGTAGATTGGGTGACCAGTTTCCTTGCTTACTCTCCCGTAATGTGACAAGGTGGGGTTGAACCTGGCATTACGGTGTGTGTGAAGCTTCTAGGGAAGGAAATGACAGTCACTGCCTGTTGTTCTGGAGGTGCATAACGCAGGAAATGCCAGAACAGACAAAAGTGTTTGGCTATTTTCTGCTCTTCTGTGTATAAATTTCATACTGTTGGGTGTCATACTTTCAGAAAGGAAAAGAAAAGTTTTATTTACTTTTCATTCCCTGATTGCATTTAATTTTTTTCTTTGTATTGACATACTGTGCACAGCCTAATTTTCAATGAAGGGGTAGTGTCCATCTTCCTAAACGCCGGAGTGCATGTGTTCCGGCCAACCACATAGCCGAGGACACGCACTGTGCACGCTGGCTGTTCCCTTCCCCTGCAACAGCGAAGGGGAAACAAACTGTGTGCATCAGAAGTTTCATTCAAAGGCATGAAAAACCGTGACAGCTGCGCAGATTCCGAGGTGACGTGTTCAAGTTTCTTCAGCTTGACAAGTGAACACCTTAAATCGGTAATGCTGTATGCATAATACATGGCCTGTATTTTGACATCCATCATGAAATGCTGACTTGAGAAAATACAGGTTTGTACGTCAAGGAATAGCACCATAAAACAGGGAGGATGCAGGACCCACTGGATTAGGAAAACGGTATTTCATTACAAAACCTGCAACAAGCCAGTGTCTTTTTATTTCATCTTATTTAAAAATTCCATCTTCAGCTGTGAAAAGACTCGATTCCTTTGCATGAAAGCTTCATTTAGAAATGGCATGCTCGCTGCAAGGGCCTCTTTCATTCTGCTTTCATATTCCATCTCCCCTTCAGTCACCAAGCCTGGTTCCATTAGCATCTGCAAACTGACAAACTATTGTGGGTGTCCAAAGACGTCTCTCCATTAGAGGTCCTTCTTTCTCCTACACATGACCCCAAGAACAGGGTGCTTTTGTTGGCAAGAAAACTTCAGCAATTATAATGTTTCCTTCTCTTTTGATACTCTTCTAGTCACACATTTTTTAAAAGCAAAAAGAAAGACTCAAGAGATAGACTCCACCCTGTGTTCCCCCTGGTGTAGAGTTGTGTTGAAGATGGACACCATTTATTTAGCATTGTTTCTTTTGTAAAGGTCCTGATATGGGAAAATGGTGGCTGGAAATGGCAGGGCTGATCCCCATCCCTTAAGCAGTCTTGGAGAGAACAGAATTCAAGCGCCTTCCGTCTGAAGGGCTGAGGCAATCCGCCTTTGATGCCATTGGATGGCATCTACCCTATTCATCATAAAGCAATTGATAAAGGGACAGGCCTGAACCGTGTCCAGGTCTCAGAAAGTCTTCCTCCCCATCCCACTATCGTTAGCCGCAGCGGACACATCTTCGGTTGGACTTTAATTCTCTCCATATGGAAGCACAGACCCATGGGATAAACTACAGGGACTCTAACCTCCCACTAGAGAACAGTGGAGCTGGGAAAACGCTCCCTTCACTCGTTAAACCAACACTTGGAAAATTAATTTTAGAAACAACCACTTATTTTACCAGAATAGATGCGTAAAAGTGCTGACATTAGAGAGATTACAAGAAAAGTTCTTGATCAGGAACAGACTCAAGTGCAAAGATCTGCAGCCCAGACTCTTACCGAGATGACCTCTCGAGTCTTTAGCTCTTTCCATTGCTCTCTCAGGCATGGACAAGCTTTGGCCTAAACATGACTTCTAAAGACTATCTGATCTCCTTAAACTGAAGGCCCCTCCCCATTCCAGTCCTCGGGGGCAGATGTGATGAGCTTACATTATCTGTTCTTTCCTTTGGCATCAGGCACAAATGGCCCCATGATGACCCCTTGCCAAGCATGGTTACTACACATGCTGAGTGAGAACTTTAGGCCAGAGACTGGGTTTTCTATTTCTTTCAGCTTCCCAGATTGTCTACAGAACGCCTGGCCCATGGAGAAGAAACAGAGTGGAATAGTTACAGTCAGATGTCTTGGGTCTGTCTCATCCACTAATTAGCCATGTAACTGTCAGCATAGCACAGACTTTCTCCAGCCCTTGATTCTTTGTCTACAAACTGAAAGTACCTCCTACACAGGGTAGTTGTGAAGATAACATCAAATAGTGCATTCAAAACTTTTAGTACAATGCCTGGCATAAATCAAGTACTCACAAGTGTTGACTGCTGATGTGGATATTTTAATGGGTACACAATAAATATCTGTGGATGGGCACAGCCTCCATCTCCACCCTTTCTCTACGGGTAAAGCACTGAGGTAGCTTTTTTTTTTTTTTTTTTTTTATAAGGACTTTCCATATAGAGACAATCATGGAAAATTAATGGAAAGGCAATGAGCAATGTGGATATATTATTACAAATAATTAGCTAAACCCAGTAAGAAAAATACAACCCAAAATATGTAAGAAAGGAGGACTTCAGATATGGGATAGTGAGGATTTTCTTTAGGTATGTTGAAAAACCGGTGGCCAGTCTTCATGTAGGAAAGGTTCTTAATTCCTTATAGCAGCTGCAGCATCTCTGTGGAGCCTTGTGTTCTAGACCTGACCTCCCACGTCCCATTTTCATGATAAGAGCTCTTCCAGGGGCTAGAGGCCTCTGCCAGGGAAACTGCTGGGAGCTTAGTGACCTTTAGTTAAATGAGACGAGGGAGTTCCAGGATGGCTTTGAGTTAGGGAACTGAATACAGACACTTGACCTGTTCCTAAGAAATGCAAGAAGAGAACTGGAATAACAAGGAGATGATCAAGGTTTCGTTTTCCTATCGGCTCACGCAGCACAGCATCCATCCCGGGCTGCAAAAGCACGTGCCCCTCTGGGGAACGGCCAGGAGAGTGCCAGGGTGACGCAGACACAAGTGCACTAGAAAATGAGAAAGACTCAGTCCCACAGAACAGCAAGGATATTCTAGGTCTGGATTAAGCTAATTGAGAATGAAGAAGGTGGGTTTAAATAGAAGCTCAAGAGAAAAAAAAGCCGACATTTACTGAGTGACTACTATGTACTAAACTCCGCTTATAAAATAACTTTAATTCTTAAAACCATCCTATGTAGATAATACTGTTCTACAGATGAGAAAATGGAAGCACAGAGAAGGCAGGCCATTTGCTCCAGAGCATACATGAAGGCACTAGAAGATCTCAGGTTTAAACCCAGGTAAACTGGCTTCAGAGTCTCCTCTAAACCACCCGCCAGTATTCCTTCCTATTAAGGGACAGAGCTGTACTAAGAGATTTTTCATGAGCCCAGCTCATTTATTCGTCATAACAACCCTTTGAGTGTACTGACTGAAAATATTCCCATTTTTTGGATAAGAAAAGTAAAATTCGGAGCAGTCCAATAACGTCCTCAAGCGCACCCAGCTGGTAAGCAGCAGGTCTGGGGGCTGCAGCCAGGCAGTCGGATGGACGTCAGAGCCCAGGGATAATAGCCATCCAAGCCCCTGCCCTCAGCCTGTGAGGGTCTCTCCCTCCGTCCTGGCAGGCAGGTGTGTGGCCGAAGCCAGACTTGCTCCTATCTGGTTTTCACTTTTAAACAATAGCAGATAACACCGGGGACCTACCGTAGTTCTGCGGAACTTGCTTTGGTATGGTAGCATGCACAGCTCGGTACATATAACAAATGCTTTATTACAGTACTGCTCCATGGAGGAACACACAAAGTACTTTTTAAATCTTCCCTGGGTAAGTCCCCAAGCCTTTCCAGGGAGAGAGTGAGATGAACATTCTTATCAATCATCTCCCCTAGAATAAATGGAGAAATGAAGGTAAGTGCCTCCCCCACCCCATAGATTTAACATAAAGGAATTGGTTCAAATGGTGGGCCAAATTATCTTTTATTGTGTGCATATAAATGATGGTTAGAAATCCATATGCTATGTTAAACTAGGGAAATAAATTAGGCCAAGTCATCTAGGTTTGCTGAGACAGGTATTCAATATGAAGTTGTAAAAGGGAAATATCACCATTAAAAATGATCTATAAAGACATGTTAAAATCAAGAGAAACATCTCATATTACATCATATGTGAGACGAATTAAATTTCCTATTAATGTCAGGAAAAAACAAATCCAAAAGCCAAATGTCAGATGAAGTGAAGATCAATAAAAATATTTTGATAAGTAAATGCAACAATGCTATTTAACACATGATTGGCAACTGCTAAGCCATAAATTATCCAAATTTCCCATTGCTGCTTATGGGAAAATTATGCAGATTAGACTTGATTAGGCTTATATCATGAGACTCAATTTGGACTTTAATCTATTAAGCGCCCATAAATGAGGCATTTGAATAGCTCCCCTGAGCAAGTACAGTAATAGCCACAGCAGTCATTTCGCAGTTCGTATTCTAACAAATTCTTCAGCAGCTGAAGTAAAGAAAATTCCATGTATACAAGCACAACTGCTTTCCAACTTGTGGGGGGAAATCCATGTGCACAGGCTTGGTTTGGGAAATAGATTCATGGCAAAGTCTGCAAGAGAAATCCAGCAAGGGAAAACCTCCGTTTAACCTTGCAATCTTTTTTCATAGTTTTCGGTGGCTTTGCACAAATGTGGAGTCTCGAGTCATGAAGGCCAGACAGCTGACCAGTACTGATTCAGTAAAAAACGATTATTTACCAAGGAAGCAGCTTCTCCTGACACTGCTCAACTGATCCCTTTCCACTTAGGAGCCTAAGGTGGAAGGAGCCCCCAACAGGGTGATGGAGATCAATGCAGGGAGGGAAGAAGGGGGACCTACTCTGTCAGTTTCAATCGTGTTATCTGCTTTGTTTGAAATAATCCATGTTCCTGGAGCTGACAACTGTCTCCTACTCAGAGCCTAAAGACAGAGCTTAGAAATCATATAAATAGCCAATTCGGAGTAACCTAAACCATACCACTGGGTCTCTAGTGTCTCTTTACCAATCACTTGAGTTAGAGATGTAAGAGATTTGAAAATCCTGGAAACAACCCTTCCACTTTACAGATGAAGAAACTGAGGCTCAGAGAAGAGAAGTTATCACATCCACCGTCACAGAGCCAGGATCATGTTTATCGGTTGTTATCTGTTCCCTTTCAACTCCTTCTCCACCTGAGGAACCCATGCACAGTGTTTGGTGGTGGTAATGGTGGGGGTACAACCCTGTGCCCACCCTGGCCACAGAATGCTAACATGAAAGCAGACAGTCTGACTTCACAGAGGCAGCAAGACGGTCCCCATTATCCCGGGTACATGACTCCTTTAGGCATGGGCCTGTCCCCCAAGCTGGGGCCAATCTGTTCTCCTCAGGTCACTGTGTAAAAGACATTAAAGGTGCTGTGATGCAGAGCCAGCAGGATGTAGGACTGGAGCTGCTGGTGACTGCTTAGCCCACCACCACGGGGCAAGTGATTCAAGAGGCAAAGAGAATGGCTGCTCACGTCATTCAAGCTCCTGGGACAATGTGCCTAAAGCCTGAGGCACCCCAGGAAATGACTGCCTTTTAAAATTAATTCTGAGTTGGATTTCTATCTCTTGCAATCAAAATGCCCCAAATAATACAGTAATTAAGAAAAATCTCCATTCTTGGTGAAATAGCTCATGTCGAAACAAGTGAATGACTGACTGTATCTTCATTCAAGGTTTTTGTTCACTTCCAGTGACCAGGGACAAGATGTGGGTCAACACTCCATCCCCCCCTTTCTTCTGTCTACAATAAGTGACATCGATATCTTTAACAGTCCCTTTTCTGGAGCCGTGTTTGAGGAAGCCTTGGAAACATGTCTCTACCTGCTGAGTGAAGTACATCTTGTAGAATTTGCATTTGGGTCTGAAGTAAACCAAACAATGTTCTCCATAGCTATTTGTCCATTAAATTTCATACGATACATTCAGTACTTAGACAAGTCTCACACATGAAACAAATATATTTGCAAGAGTCTCCAAGCAGAGTCTTTTTCCTTATCATAAGCTGGAAGAGCTTACCATTTGTATCTGTTTCTCAAAGGGGTCAGTACAAGGAAGAAAGGGAGGAAGGGAGAGAGGGAGGGAGGGAGGGAGGAAGGAAGGAAGAAGAGGGAGACGGAGGGTAAAACAAAGGTAGTCACAACTTCCATTGACCAATCAGTGAGGACCTCGACTCCAAAGGTGCACACCTAGAGAAATGGTGAATATCCTGAAACCCTCCCCTGAGATTTCTCCTAAGGTTCCCGTCCATCTGAAAGAAAGAGATAAAAACTCAAGACAAAGGACCCAATGCTCGCTCTCCCTCTGCGGAGCAGCCCCCACCATTCCCTTTCCCCTCTTTTTCCCCCGACAGGCAGGCATCACCTAAACCCTAAAGGACCCCAGGAGACTGGCAACCAGGGGAGCAGTGGGCACTGCAGACCCTCCCGGCTAACCCGACACTGTTCCCAAGGCCCCTTCTCTCTGACTTCCCAGAGACCTAGAGCAACGCAGCCAGGCTCTCCGGCTGCTTCTTTATGCTACGTCCTTCCTTGTTTCACGTCCCCAGCTTGAATGAATGTTCCCTCCTAGTCACCTGGACTCCTGTTGTGAAATGTTTCCTGCACGAAGACAAGAACGTGGCTGGCCCCAGGCAGACCTGCTCGGAGCCAGGTCCCCTGTCTGATAGCAAAATGACTTAACATTTTACATACCCTTTGGCCTAATCAATTTCACTTCTGAAAATATGTGTACAGCCATGATTTCCCTATTAAAGATTTGGTTACAGTGTTCTTTATTTGTAGCTATTAAATAGCAATGTTAAATTGAAAACACGTGTGTTTAGTTTTAGGTAACTGATAAGAATGCACCCACTAAAAATGCAGAAAAACATTTAATGACTTGCATAAATGGTCATGATAAAATGTTTGTGGAAACACACAGGCCAAATACTAATATGTATGATTCATTTTTGAGGGGGAAGTACCTAACTACAGAAACAAAACTAATGTGTCGACTTTCTTATGCCTGAGTGATAAAATGATAGGGAATGCATTTTTCTTCTCTTTGCTTATATGCAGTTGCTAAATTTTCTAAAATGAATGTTTTATTTGTGCAATTAGAAAAAATTTACCCAAATTATAAACTAATAGAAGGAAAAACCCTGAAACGTTGAAACCCCACATCATCTTTAAGGGCTGAAAACAGCTGGTTGACAGGGTAGATGGACGCGCCTGGTTGAACCGTCGGGATCCTAAAGGTCATTCAGAGAACCCGCCTGCTTTGGGAGCTGGGGAGACTAAGGTCTAGGACGGAAGTGAGCAGTCACAGGTTACAGATGAAGAGACTCTAGAAGAACAAGGCCAGACAAGAGCTTGTGTGGTCCGCAGTTCTCCGCTACTGCAGCCTCCCACCACATTGTAAGAGCCGCTCGGTCTCAGAGCAAAGGGTTCCAAGAGCTCTCGTGGCTCTGAGGGGCCCTGAAGCCACAGCGCTCCAGGCACGTGGCTGAGGACCAGAGCAGCCAGAGCTGGCTTCCAGCACAGAAGAGTGGCACTTGCTGATTCTTATCTCTGTTCCCACCACGCCTTACCCACATCCGCTTCCCCTCCCTGTCCACTTCCCTCTCAACCCAGCTCCTGCCCCTCCTCACCTCCTCCAGGAAGACCGTGTCTAACTTCTCTTCCCCTGTTCAGCTACTTCCTAAAGATGTCTTCCTCTGCACTTTCCCCATTCCCTTTATTCATTATTTTAAACTGGACAAATTACTACTAATTGTGCAATTACTAGATACCAATTGTAATGTTTATTTAAAGCATCTTTGATATTCTCTTTTTAAAATCTCCATATCTATTGGATTCTTCATTTCAATATGGCATGGAGTATATAAGTTTTCTTTATTGCTATTATCTATTCTTAATTCCTGTTCTGGACCCTCCTTCTTTGGTGACAAGAGGACAAAGGCTGCTTTGCCTCTAGTGTAGGATCCCCTCTTTTATGCTGGGTCACATTTCCAGTAAACCAGAGGCACGCCGTGCCCGGGGAAAAGGCAGACATAACATTGCAAAACAGCGATATGAGGTGGGTACTAACAAAACCCACAGAAACTCCTCGTGCTGCCAGGACCATATACCATTTTGTTTCCATTACATCAATTTTTCTTCTCCCCCTTTTGTGAGCATTAATCAAAGAAATGCAAAGAGCTCATTAAAGTGATAGATTGACTGAAAATGTAACCACCTTTACATTATAAACAGTTTCTTTATGTTCTCAGTGCCATGGGCTTTGTTTTTCAGCATTTGTCATGTAGTTCAAATGTCCTTTTACATCTAAAACACCCAATGCCAAATGGGCCCCAGTTGTTGGTTTAGTATGAACCAATGGCCAGTGTAGCAGAAACGAGAGCTATGAAATCACAAGCAAACTAAAACATCCATATCTTAAGTGCACAGAAAATTAAGTAGTTGCAAAAGATGGATTTGCCAAGTGATCCAAAGCATTGCTGTGCAGTTCAGGAAAAGCAGAATCCCATCACCGACAGCATCCAGCCAGCTGTCTCTGAAAGGTTCTAGGGACAGAACGCCTCACCCAGAATAGCAGCCGAGGTTCCAAACATTTGATAGTCTTTTAAAAAGAGCACTGTACATTTTTATTTAAGTTTTTAAGGCTTTCTTGCATATATGTTTATGCTAGCAGATGGCTATATAACTAGGATCTTGGCTCTTGGGGGTCAGGCATTCATATAATCACACACACACACACACACACACACACACACACACACACACACTCTCTCTCTCTGAAATGAGCCATAACATCATGGGTAAGAACTTGAATTCTGGAGCTACTCCCCAAGTGTGTGATCCAGGGCAATTGTCTAAAACACTGTGCCTCAACCTCCTCATCTATAAAATGGGAGTGTAATATGTCAGGAAGATTCAATGAGTGTAATAATACAAGTAAACTGCTTACAACAATGACTTGCACAGAGTGAGCACTTTAAAAGTACTAACTTGTTTACAATGATGACAGCAATGACAATGATGATGATGACAACCATCAAGATGATGATAACAACAGACTAGTAATATTGACAGAGAAATAAACTGAGAACCAAAAGATGTGGGTTTTAGCCCTAACTCCCTGTGAGAACTTAGGAGGATTCAATATCTTCTTCAAACTAGTTTTTTCCATCTGTAAAATTGAGGTAGACAAGGCATTGCCTTCTGGGTCTGGAAAATTTATCATCCCAATTCTGGGGCTTCATATATAATACTGGAACCATGATAACTCTGGGTTTAATCACTCAGTATTCAGGAATACCCAGTCACGGATGGGGTTGTTTTTTTTAAAAAAATGGAAGACACAAGCCCTCTTTTGCAGGACCCTAGTACACAGTCTGCATCAACAAACACACCAATATATGTATGCAAGTGACATAGACTAATGCCCTGCAGCTTGCATGTCACAAGTCAAGGCATGACATCACATCCGCTCTCAGGAGTAGCCCATATACATACATGTTCTTCCCTTCAGGAACCCTCATACACTCCTCTCACTAACATAATCTGGGGTCATCTCCTTCTGCGTGATCATAATCCTGGCAACTGTCTGGTCCTCAGTTTCTTCATCTGTAAAATGGGGATGACTCTAAGATCCATTTTGGCTCTGAAATTTATGTTTCCTTCATGACTCCAGGTTTTTAAAAGTAAGCTGGTACAAAATAACCTAGCCAGGAGAATCCAGAGGGTCTCTTCAGGGCTCTAGCACAAACCCTGCCTTTCAATTCAAATTTATACCTTTGCCCTGAGAATGAAATTTCAGTGCCCAAACCAATGAGAAGGATGTGCTTTCTCCAGAGTTGCTATAATAGTGGAGAAGGCCATAAATAACCATTTATTAAACAAACAGTATGGGCTAAAGGAAGAGAAACCGCCACAATTAGGCCCCTGGGGCCTGTAGGCGCGTACATAACAGTGGGACTCTCCTAATCCTGACAATATGTTACCAGTTGTTCCATTTTCTTGAAGTTATCCTCACAATCAAGATGCTATCCCAGCCATTGTGGGCTTTAGAACTATTTTTAATTTTAATTTAAAGAGCAATTAAAGAAAGACAATGGA
This sequence comes from Molossus molossus, assembly GCF_014108415.1. Classification (NCBI taxonomy): domain Eukaryota; kingdom Metazoa; phylum Chordata; class Mammalia; order Chiroptera; family Molossidae; genus Molossus; species Molossus molossus. Next base: position 57,752,313 of record NW_023425352.1, read on the forward strand.
CATGCAGGATAATAAAGTAAGTGATTAGCAGCATGAAAATGACAAAGGCTTAATGATTATATGGTTCCGGTCTCCAAAGGGCTTGTGGAGAGAAAGCCCTTTCTACATGTGGTTGTTCAGCTAATGTGTCTCAACTCACAATTACAACATTGCTGACACCATTAACCAGTGAAACAACATCACTTCATGAAATCCTTGTTGCCTCATTAAAATGGAAAGGGTCAGGTAATTTACCAGCGTTGTATGTCTAGTTTTGTTGTTGGTAATTAGCAAACATTACCCAGCATGGACTCCCGCTGGGAGCTGGAGAAACTTTGTGAAATATTAAAGAGGAAAGTCTTTATATTTCACTGGAAAATTGAAAAGAGGTGCAGAAATATTCTCCTTGTCACTCACTCCCTTGCTTTTAGGAAAGGGAAGAAGTTGGAGCTCTTTGTCTCAGGGAGACATGGACAGAATGCCCTGGGACGTCACTGTCCCTGTCAATAGCTGATTCGGGCTGTATACCTGCAAACAGGGTCTGGGTCCCTGCTGACAAAAAGGGGTGGGATGGGGAGCACAGGAAAATTATAAACCACGTTTTTATTGTTCTTACTGAGTTTTTTTGAATTAATCTCCTTGAAATAGAGGAAAGGAGCTATAAAACCTTTTCTCTTTGGAGCGCTTTATGATTTACATAAGCACCAGAATTGTTTATTCAAAAGTTATTTATATGTATTTTTAAATGCAGAGATTGAGGAAATATATCCCAAGGCCCTGACTTCCTCCTCCCTGCCTCCTAATGAAAGCATCTCCAGGCAGGGACCCAGCCCGCCTGCGACGCCAGCAGCACTTGGTGTGTTGTCAGAAAGCAGAATGCTGTCTTATTCTTTAAATGGAACTTTTGGAACATAAAACACATTCCAATAAATGTGAACAGAAAATTATGAATTCATTAAACTACTTTGGTATCTTGCGCTATATATAATATTTATATTCCGACTACTGTAAAATATGCTTTAATATCTTTAGGCAACTATAAGAACTTAAATATTTATAAAATGGCTAAAGATAAAGTATGGCCCTCTTATTCCTACATACAGATGATGTAAGGCATGCAATCAAAGACAATAACACTCTCTGCCCATTTGTCATCTTAAAGGAGCCGATCAACGCGCCATCCCTCGTGTGCCATCTACATAAGAGTTGTTGCCGACACAGGCAACTCCAGAGGACTTTGCGCCTTAAAAACTACCCAGAGTGCTATACTTCACAGAAAACAGAGCTTTCTGAAAATGGAGACAAAACAATAAATTTGCAGGCAAAACAGCTCCAAGAGGGGCCTCAAAATACTGCTGTATTTATCTCTGGGACATCTGGGAACGGGAAGCATTTTGATTTAATATTTCATAACATAGAGGCCATTGCTTGCTTGTATGGTATATAATTAATGCTCATAAAAAGGAAGGTTTCTTTTAAAAGGTCCTCAGTATCCTTAATGCAAATAAATAAACAAACAAGTAAATAAATAAGAGACACACCTGGACTTCCTTCAGAAATGTGAACAGCCTCATATAATACCAATAAATAGAAAGCCATCATGAATTTATAATCACCTGGGGCCTATTAAAAGTAGATTTATAGATTAAGTGTGAAACTTCAGCCCTGACATGCTCATTATTTACCATCCTTGCTTGTCCTTAGACCCAGGGACTGATTGATTTTCGAGATTTTTCCATTTTCTACACCCATTAGTGTTCAGAGAACTACCTGCACCCACCCGCCTTGGTCCCAGCCATGCACACTCCCCTGGTTTGTTGTCCTTGCTCCTTCTCTATCAGGATGGTGTAAGACAGTGGGCCACCTGGAAGTTTATAGTCAAAGTTCATTTTTCAGACACCCTACATTTTCATGATACCCATTCTATGCCTTCCAAACTTGCCAGCACCCACCCTTAGGAGGCTGCCAGTTCTGTGAATGGAGATTTAAGCTTGGTGAACCTTTATATAAGAATCACAGATGGTGGCCCTGGTTAGGATGAAGCTAGGCCTGTGCTTCTCACTTTGGGTTGCAGGTTGGAATCTCTGATGCCTGCGTTCTGTTCCCAGAGTCTGATTTCGCTGCTCTGGGAGGTGGCCTGGGCGTGGACTGGTATAAAAGCTCCTCAGCTGATCATGATGGGCACCCCAGGTGGAAGAACTACAAGGCTGGGTATATTTCTGCAAAAATCTAAGGGAGATGGAGAGGGCCAGAGAGAAGACCCATCATTTTATTGGACATTTAAAGGGATCCAGGACCCCTCCCCCAATTAAGAACTAGTAAGTCGGCCCAGCCAGTGTGGCTCAGTGCCTGAGTGTCGACCCATGCATGAAGAGGTTGCCAGTTTGATTCCCAGTTAGAGCACATGCCCAGGTTATGGGCCCAGTCCCCAGTGGGGGACATGCAGGAGGCAGCAAATAGATGTTCTCTCTCATCGATGTTTCTATCTCTCTCTCTCCTTCTTCCCTTCCTCTCTTTCTAAAAATCAATGAAGAAAAAATAATACAGAAAAGTGGGTAATGGGCCTCATCAAAGTGGTCACCACCCATATCATGGACATAGTAAACATTTGCATATTTATTATAATCTTTTTTCCTGGAGGATGGCAGAAAAGGTGTATTGCTCAAATATAATTCATATATTATGAGAATTTGTCGACAGATGGAAGAAAACTGTCGTGAGAAAGGTACACTCACGTAAAAGTACAGTGCGGATTAGAGAAAGCGCTATATCTCGGGTATTTCTCACAGCAATTCAATGAGCCAGGTGCAGTTAGGAGTCTCAGTGAGAAAACTGACAGGCAAAGGGGTTAGTTGTCCTGGGCATAGTAGGTGGCACGCAAACCCAGGCTGTCGGGTCCAGAGCCGACAAGCGCATGACTAATCTTGTCTGCAAAGTGCTGATTCTACAGCTCTTGATGTTTCATCAACCCACCTGTGGCCATCACCTCCGGATTCTCACATAATCCCTCAGGGCACTGGGGTGGGGCCACTAAACCCAGCCCCACACTATAGATGAAGAAAATCATAGAGTGTTTATCCAAAGTCAAATAACACATGACCTGACAAAAGTAGGATTTAAATCTTGTTACTTGGCCCTCCACCATCGTGGTGTCACTCTGACAGCCCTGGGGTTAGTCCCCAAAGTGACTAGGACAGCAGGTCCTCACCGAATTCCTGCTGCCGGGGGTAGAGTGTGCCAGCCTGCTGCTGAGCAGTGCCATCTCTGCGCGGCCAGGAAAGCTCTCAGGAACCATTCAAGCTTCCTGAAGCAGAAATACAGATGTTTTCTGCCCTTTACTTAATTATTGTAGGTCTCAGTCCTACAACATCCTCAAGCCCTGGGCTGGAACTCTGCAACTGGACCTGCAATGAGGCCAATAAAAGGTTGAGGATCAGAAGCAATCTAGAGGAACGAGCTGAGTTACACTAGAGAACGCTTGGACAAATCTGAGCGCGGCTCCTACTGACAAGTGCAATGTCTTCGAGCTTTGTAACATTTTGCCGGTGCCCAGCTGTCAAGTGAGTGGAGAGTGAAGAAAAGGATGTGGTGTTTAATAAAGATTCATCTCATTTGAAGGCAAACGAAGACAGAGCAGGCTGTGAACCACAGATACTCAGGATGAGGTCATTTATTTGCTCACTTTATAAACCTCTACTAAGCACCTACTAGCTGTGAGGTGCTCTGCTAAGTATTTACATATATTTCTGCCCCTTCATGAAAGGGGGAGGTCAGTGAGACATAGACCAGTGTTTTGAGGGCCTATCCAAGTTAGCAGTGACTTCACCTGTAACCATTTCCTTTGACCCTTGAGAGCCTTAAGCCCCCTCAGTTATATCACTAGTAGATACCGTACCAAGTGCCCCTCCATGAATACCTCTGGCCTTCCCTTCTCTCAATAGCTCTGGCTCCTCTGCCTACCCCTTTACTTAGGATAACCATGGCCACTTTCAGATTCAACTCCACCAGCTCTGGAGCTCTACCCACAAACCGTCCCAGCCCAAAGCACCTCTGCTTTCTCATAGCACTCTGAATAGTGGCATCCATGAGGCATGGTATCTGGTAGAACATCTTTATTAGAGAAATGTAAAAGGATGCTCAATGACTACTATCCTGGTCTTCTAGAATTTGGAGAAAAACTTCTTCCAGAACATTCCACTGAAGTACATAGGCTCATTCATAGCCTTCAATATTCTATATTTTTTATCCTCACCCGAGGACATTTTTTTTTTTTTTTTTTGATATTTTGTTCAGATAGAGTGGGAGGGAGAGAGAGAGAGAGAGAAACATCGATGTGAAAGGGACACATCGAGTGGTTGCCACCCACACAACCCAACCAGGGCCGGGGACAAACTGCAACCGAGGTACATGCCCTAAGCAGGAACCGAACCCTGGTCTCTCGGGACCACAGGCCGATGCTCTAACCGCTGAGCCAAACCGGCCAGGGCGCCTTCAATATTCTATAAACCCAGAATGAAAGTCATTTACAAATCAGTTGACTTATTTGCAGGGAAATTTTTAAGAGAAGAAATGAGGGTGTTAAGAGTTCGCGTGAGTTTCCGCCTGTAAGAACGGTGAGGACAAAACATGCGCTGGAGACTTGGCTCATTTGCTAGCTTGAGGGCATACTCTCCTCACAGCATGTGAGTTACATTCTTGCCTCAAAACACTGCAATTAATTCACATCAGGCATTTTACACGGTACTCTGGAATGTTCCAGATCCAATATTGTTGAACATGTGTGCTCAGGTTGTACCATACTAGTTATTTTAAATGTCTGCATCATGCCTGCCTATAGATCCATTAGCATCACAATGGCACAGATGGTGGGAAGAACAGGGACACTAATCTCAGGCACAGGCTATAAACCAACCGAAACTCAGGAAAAGAACCACTGACCAACCCCATCTGTAACTGGCATCTCATAAGGGCCTTCAAGCGTCCGTGGACGATAAGACTTTTGCAGCTGCGCTTCCCTCCCACGGGGCAGTTTATCTGGACACTCTTCTGAGCATAACGTCCCGCCTGCAGTCCTAGGCTCGGGACCACACTGGCCTGTTCGTTCCTGTCTACTGCTTTCCATGGAAACTTCCACATGGAGAGTGCGGTAAGTAAATAAAACCTGAAAATATTTCATAAGTTTCTGAACCAAAAAAGCAATATCTGAATTTCAAACTTTCCACCACCTTTCCAACAGCTCTAAAATCAAATCTCTATTATTGGGATGAAAAGCTCAAACAATCAGACTGTCCACAGGGCAGGCCAAGCAGGGGACGAGAGAACCCTAGTGTCTCTGACTGTTAGAACGGGGAGGGCCAGGGACTCACAAAATAGTCGGGTGCAAGGAGCAGTTTAGAAATGGAAATGGCATGACTCGGCTGCTTTCATGTCCTGAATGTCTGTCCCCAGGCTTCCTCCCATGACTTTTAAAAACATATAGATTCATCACAGTAACACCTGTTCTCTTTGAGGAGGCAGACTGACGTGGTAAGAAACATACAAGCTTTGGAACCAGTTTGGAGATCAACTTGATGTCTTCTTGACTAGCTATGAGACTTTGGGCAAGTTGCTGAATTTTCCTGAGCCTGTTTTCTCATCTGTGAAATGGAGATAAATAACCTCTGTCTCAGCGGGTTTTCAGAAAGATTAAATGAAATATTGCATATTAATGAGCTCAATGCATGACTCACCTGAAAAACAAAAGGAATTCTAATTTTTTAAAAGAAGCATTAACCAGGCACACACGTTGGGAGGAACAAAGCAGCTCATGAGCGCCCGCTGTTAGGGGTTCAGCCCAACCCTGACACCGCGCCACATGTGTTCTGTCTCCGAGCTAAGATCTCTCACTGCAGTTGTCCCAAGCCTGGCCGAGCCTGAGTAGGGAAGGGACTCTACTCCGCATGCAGCTGGGAAGAAAAGGCTACTGGGTCCATACTGGGTCTGCCTGCTCTTCCCCCACCCCTTCCCTAAGGAAGACCTCGTGCGTGGAGGGCCTCCAGACTTCCACGGGCTCCCAGAGTGGTCCAGGCCCCTCGAGTTCTTGCTCCAGTTAATGTTGTTGCTATTGTTTTCTGTTGTTTCCTTCGCCGGAAATCTGTTACCAGAATAGTAAATGGCTATCTTAGGAAGATCTCTCAAGTGGAGAGATGTGCTGTGTAAAAAAAAGTCGAAGTCGTTTAGAAAACAGCTGCAATTGCTGTTCTCAGAGATCCATCCTCAGCACCGCGCGGAGGTTCTTCTGGTGACGTCCACAGAAGAAACGGCACAGGGCCTGCCCTTTCGGTCCCCGAGACCTGCGCGGAGCCCTGGGCCAGATTTTCTTTATTGTTTAGTAAGCTCTTTTAATGAAATGTACTACTCTTATTATAGAGGACTCAAAATAAGATCTAAATCACAAACCAATAAAAGAAAATTATTGGGCTGGGTATCTAAAGTTACTACCTAGAGGCTACTCCAGTGTGGTATTTATAAATCTCTGAACAGTTCAGTATAATTGTCTTTCTGGTTTTTGGGACTGGCGCCAACTGCCGTTTCCGTTACAAGTGGAGAAAAATATTTGAGTGCAGGGCTTTGCTTGTCCGCGGGATAAAGAGAGTGGCCGCCCCCACGGCTCAGACTGAGAGCCGACTGTGGTCATGAAGTGTTACATGGGAGCCGCTGGAGAAGAGCCTTCTCCGATTTCAGGAGGGAGAACGTGTGTGAGGATGTGTGTATAGGTGTGCTGGCAAGAGACCGGGTGCACAGGAAGCGAGGCTGGGGGGGCCTGGGGGGAGAAGGAGGGAAATGGGCAGGGCAGGTGTTGAAGGGTGACGGGGGACTTGAAGATGGGGGTGGTCTGTCAAATGAATGGCAAAGCCAGATGTGCAGCTGTTCACTGCAGTGCAGGCCGCTCCCCAGCTCGGGCACACAGGCGGTGCATTCGAGGAAGGCGTGACCGCCTCCACTAAACCCTCCCTCGGACCCCAGCCCAGCAAACACCATCGCTCTCCCAGCGGATCATCCAAAACACAGATCCCAGCTCATAACAATGACATATAAAAAACCAGAAGCCCTCAGTTGCAAAGGACCACAGAACGCAGTTCATCCAGTTTCCCTCCCGTCACCAAGATCGTGTTAGCGACTTCCCGTCGGTGAGCGGACAGGTGGCGGGAGCCTCGCGGCATTGGCAGGCAGCAGCTCTGTTCGGAAAATGCCTGGCTGGTGTGGGACTAAAATCTGGTTCTCCTTCATCATTAGCCATCGGTCCTGATTTCCTCTGATGGAGCAGAAGGTAAAATGGCCCTTTCAGCCCAATAGCCCCGTTCTCTTAACTGCTTGGCAAGTGACATGTTGTCTAAGCCTTTCCGGTTCTGGTCATCCCTTGTCAACATTCTTGTGTTTGTCAATTCCTCCCTTCAAATCTTCACAGCTCCTGACACACTCCCCACAGACCTGCCGGGACGAAACAATCACTCTCAGGACGAATTATACTTCCCTCGGCGAGCTTCCTGCAGCCGGTCTGTAGTGATTATCTGAGACGTGCGCTCAGCGGTCCTCATTCCGTCCTGTGGGTTTTGTCCCAAAGTTCCAGCTTAGGAAGCACCTGTTCGATCCCGACTTCTGTCATCCAGTAATTTAGAGGTTCTAATCCACACGGTCTTCCCCAAAGGGTATTTCCCCTCTGGAACAGTCAAAGCTACCTCAGACTCTAGGGTGCCCCCCACGAACGCTATTGCTCTAAGTACCCCAGCCGCACTTCCAGGGACAATGCCCCGCCCCGCCTGAGGCTCGTCCTTTGCTGCAATGCAGACAAAGGAGAGCATCTGTTCACCTGTAGACATCACGTGTGCTGATGTGCCTGTGCTGTTTGTGTGTGAGCCGTGATAAATAGTTTTAACTTGGTGGCTATAGTGAGGCAGAGAATATAGAAAAATAAATTTAGGGGAGGCAAGGAAAACCACAGAGTGGACATACCTCCTGGGTTGGGACTATGGCTCAGTGTACCCTGTGCTGTTTTCCAAGACACTCCTCAAACTTCTGTCCTTCCACTGTCCTCTCATTCACTCCCCTAGAGCAGGAGCAATGGACAGATCTCTAGCTCTGAGCTTCCCTGGGATCAGGACTCCATTTCCACCCATCTGCTTCCCATGCGCCCTGCTCCCCGCGCCCCCTGCTTCCCGCGCCCCCTGCTTCCCGCGCCCCCTGCTCCCCGCGCCCCCTGCTCCCCGGCCCCCTGCTCCCCGGCCCCCTGCTTCCCCTGCCCCCTGCTCCCCGGCCCCCTGCTCCCCGCGCCCCCTGCTCCCCGGCCCCCTGCTTCCCCTGCCCCCTGCTCCCCTGCCCCCTGCTCCCCGCGCCCCCTGCTCCCCGGGCCCCCTGCTCCCCGGGCCCCCTGCTTCCCCTGCCCCCTGCTTCCCCTGCCCCCTGCTTCCCGGGCCCCCTGCTTCCCCTGCCCCCTGCTTCCCCTGCCCCCTGCTTCCCCTGCCCCCTGCTCCCCGGGCCCCCTGCTTCCCCTGCCCCCTGCTTCCCCTGCCCCCTGCTTCCCCTGCCCCCTGCTCCCCGGGCCCCCTGCTTCCCCTGCTTCCCCTGCCCCCTGCTCCCCGGGCCCCCTGCTTCCCCTGCCCCCTGCTTCCCCTGCCCCCTGCTTCCCGTGCCCCCTGCTCCCCGGGCCCCCTGCTCCCCGGGCCCCCTGCTTCCCCTGCCCCCTGCTTCCCGTGCCCCCTGCTTCCCGTGCCCCCTGCTTCCCCTGCCCCCTGCTTCCCGTGCCCCCTGCTTCCCGTGCCCCCCGCTTCCCGTGCCCCCTGTATTTGCCACCACTCCACAAGGAAATGAACCATGGCTAAACCCAACACTGCCACACGCCCTTCTCCCATCGCCAGTCCCTCCAACCTGCAGGCTATGTCCTGTGACAGTGTCACTGCCCCACATCACTGAGGAGGAAGCTCATGCTCACAGTCTGTTTTACATTTACCACGTCACACGCTAGAACCTCCCATTCTTTCTCCATCTCAAGGTTCCTGCTCTCCTTCTGGACAACCATTGTCCTCACCCAGTTCCCCGCATCCTCTTCTTTCCAACCCCGAACAATGCCTCACACGGCTGCCAGATCAATCTCCCTAAAGCACAGGTCCAATCCTATCACTCTCTTGCTTTGAAACCTTCCATAGCTCCCCAGTGCCTACTGAATTATTTACAGCTTCCTAACTCAGAAATTCATAAAAAGTTATTTACAGCTTCCTAACTCAAAAAAGAAAAAAAAAAATCCCCAATGCCCAACCCACATTTCAGCCTCATGTGTCCCTGCTGTCTTATACACACACTGGATTCCAGCCAAATTATACTCATTGCTGTCCTTCAAACAGTCCCCGTGTACCTCTGCCCCCTGACTGCTATTCTTCTCTCTGACTGCAGCCAGATCTATTTGTCTCCACCTGCTGAAATCCTATGCATTTTTCAGTGTCTCTCAAACCCAGGTTCTCTCCCTGCCCCGGGGCTGGCCTCCACAAACTGTAATTCTCTCGCAGCAAAGCAGCACCCTGAAAGGGCTATGCACGTGCACAGGAATGGCCTCTGTGACCCGTCTCCCCAGCAATGCCTGCCATGCACAGTCTGGGCAGACAGCAGGTGCTTAATAAGTGTATATGGAATTGGATTGACACCTTCGGGACAGGTAGCATGAGCCAGATGAACAAACAGCATATAACAGGAGAGGGGACAACAGCAGAACCTGGACACAGACATCCAAAGTTAGCGCCGACAGTAAAATATACATGCTCCATCCTCTCCAAGACACCTCGGCTCTGAGGGGAGCACACGGTGGCTCTGGGGTGAGCACTGCTGCTGTTTAATAGCAGCACAGCGTGGGACCCCAGCTCCACCACCTTTCCAAAGCGGTGGTCAGGAAGAAGGCCTGTGCATTGGGCAACTAGTACCCTTGACTTATGACCTTGAGACATAAGGGACAAGATTGACAAATATGGACAGTTAGGAAGAAAACAGTTACAGCCTGGCCTTTCCACCACATCCCCCCACCTCTTTTTTCCCCTGCTTCAGGTTTTTCACTCTTGGGAAAGCTAAAGATTATACAAAAATATGAAAGGAAGAAGGCCGACCAATAAGTGAGCCAAGAGAACTGTCGTAAAGAAGCAAAACGGTTTAAAAGTTAAGGTTGCCAGGAGACCCAGGTAAAAGTCATACTCACCCTCTCTAAGTACCAGTTTCCTCCTCTTGGAGATCAAAATGGTAACCTCCCTGCCTAGCATACCTCCTCTGAGGAGCACTAGGGCGGTGGCTGTCAGCCCTGGCTGCATGGGGACTCACGAGGAGCTTGTAAGACTCCTGATGCCCAAGTTGTACCCAGACCAGTTAAATGACAAATGCCGGTGCAACCGAGACATCAATATTTTTTATAGTTTGTCAGGTAAGTACAGTGTGCAGACACATTGTGAAAATTAACACCTAAGACATGCATATCTCCTCGGTTGCCTTGCCAAAGGTCTACCACATCGTAGCAGCAGACATGCATGGAGCATGGGCATCATCGTTGCGGTTGGTGTTGGCGGTGGTCATGACAGGGGTGGTGGTGCTTGTGGTGTTCAGACGGGCTCTGTTTTGGGCTCAGAGTTCCCCCAGAGAGGAACTGTTTTCAGTGTAGTATCACCAGTCTCTGCTCCAGCTCCGCAGGAGTATTTCATTCTCTGCAACCACTCACTCCTCTCTGTGATCAAACCTGCCACCCTTCAGCTCTCCTTCCTCTGAACTCCACATCCCTCTTTGACCTCCCAGGGGTGTATTTCCTGCTCCGTTTCTGGCTTGTGAGTTCAGTCTGTACGCCCCAGCTCTGGTTTGACTTCTTCCCCGACCATCTTGGACTAGGTGGCAACTCGTTTTAATAATCTCTCAACAGCACCATGGAATGTATTGCTCCTCTGAATCTCCATCCCACAGTAAAGCCAACTTCTCCTTTCTCTGCTCTTTCTGCTGAGCAGCGCACAGAAATGACACCTCATGGCTCCAACCTCAGCAGGTGCTCACCGAGGCTCACCTGTGCTTCCCCTGCCTCCGGTCTGCTCCCCGGCACGTGTCCTGCCATGTCTGCTCCCAGCTGTCCCTGCCCCAACTGCCCACCCCCTCAGCTCCTCAAGGAAAACCAAGCTGGCTGCTTCGTGAAGAAAGCAGAAGCCATCAGACTGAGCTCCCTTTTCCCCATCCAGCCTTCTTCTGAAGGCCACATTATCTTCTCCTGCTTCTCCCTGTCCCTCTCCTATCAATGAACAGCTCTTTCCTGTAACATCAAACTTTCCCTCTTTGAGAGTTAACTCACCTCAGTCTACTGCAGCTAACAATATACATACACTTCTCCTCATTTTAAAAACAAACAAAAATATCTTTTCTTTGTCAAGAGCTTCTCAAATATCCTATTTCTCTCCCTAACAACACAAAAAGCAATATACAGTCTCCAAATCTCGTCTTATCTGAATTAACACTTCAGACCCTTGAATACTGGCATCTACTGGCAACAGGCTACTCAACTATTCTTGCTTAAGGTCATCAACTTCATGAAGGTCACATGCACCGCTGACTCCTTTAGGCCGGCCCTCATCTACTTGATTTTCTGCAGCATCGGACAGTGCTAAACACCATTCCCTTTCAAATCAGTCAGCCCAACTAATTCTTATTGCATGTTAACTCTGTCAGATCCTGTGCTAGCGACACTGAGGACATGAAGATGAACATGAGGAGCAGTTCCCGCCGCTTTCAGGGCCCACTGTCTACTCAAGAAAACACACACATCGAGATAGAACTGGGATACCTTCTACATTGCTAATCTGGAATTTATTCAACTTGCTTCTCCTTTACCTTTCACACCACAGCCTTTCATACCACACACTTAGACTCCTCTAAGTCTTTACCTTCAGTCCCCTCACTGGATGCTCTCCCGCTGGCCCTTCAATGTCAATGTTTCCCAAAGCTCCACGTTTACCCTTTTTAATTCGTTGGCCTCCCTGGGAAGTGGCCACTCTCAAAGCCTCTCCACCGCCCATCACCAATGGCTTCCAACTCTATAACTTCAAACCTAACTTTATCCCGATAGCCTCATGTTCTTATTTCTAGTTGGAAGTACAGATAATTCCAACTCAAATGGACTGGGACCAAATTCTTTCCCTTCTGCCCCAATCCTGTTTCTCCTCCTGGGTCCTCTGCTTACTGAACTGCTTTACACCCACGCTGTAGCTAACCTTGAAGTAAACTTATTCCCAGTATCTCATCCCCGCTCACCCCCCTCCTTCCCATCTAACTGGTCTTCAATGGCGATCCTTTCTGTTTCAACACCATCTCAACTGCTGTCTTTCCCTAGCTACTGAGGTCACTAAACCTGCACTGCCCTCCCTCATCCCCTCCCTTGTAGTCCACCGCAGTAGTTTTCTTAGATGGCTCATGCCACCATCTCTCTCCACCTCTAAACCATGCTCATAGTTTTGCCTGTTATCTTTCTAAAAGATTGATTTAATCACCATCTCCCTCTACATCCAGACCCTTAGCAAAGCAACAAGCCTATGCTGTGGAACTGTAATGTCCCATACGGCAGCCACTAGCCTCACGCCGTCATTTAAATGTAAATTTACTGAAATTAAATAAAAGGGAAGTTAGTCCTTCAGTCACACTAGCCACATGTGTTCAGCTCAGTCACAAAGGTCAGCTCTTCTTGGAAGCCTTCTCTACTCCTTGAAATGTATAAAATGAGGAGTTCTCTGCTCATGTATTTCTGGCCTGGGCCTCGTCTCATGTGTTAGAGCTGTTTATGGGGTACCTCCTCCACACACCCGAGTACCTCAAGGACAGGAAGTTGCTGAAACCGTGTCATCTCTGTGTCTGTGTCCTGAGCCTTTATAGTGCCTATACACAGTGGGCACTCATTGTTTTCCTCTTTCTTTCCTTTCAGGGTTAAGGGTAAGCAGGGAGAAACTGTAAGATGCTCCTTTCCTAATGATATGAACGTGTAATGGGAAACCCAATCACACGCTCCCTCTTCTCAGGGGCTGACTCCACCGGCTCTCTGAGAATGAACCCTCCTCCTCTGCTCGCCCTCCCCCCGAGATCAGACTCAGTTCCCGTCTTTTAGAACCACAGGGAAGCCGTCTGGCGAGAGCCACTGTTGTACCAGCTGATTTAAATTGAAATGTTTTCCCCAGATAAATGTGCGCTAAATAATACACCAGCTCTCCAGCCAAAGGGAAGTGACAGGCGCTCTGTAAATAAAGGCACTTAGTTGCTGGTGAAGAGCTGCAAAGTGGTTCTGAGCTGATGTTTGCTGACCAGCAAGAAGTGGCTTCACCTGCTTTATGTAATTGTCACTGCAGTCCTGCCCGCTGTATATTAAAACTGCATCTCATAGACCCAACTGTCACATCGGATGTACCAGCAGCATGGAGGATGCCACCTCTCTCTGTAATTGTTTTTGACAACCAGCCATCACATCTCAGATCATTTTAGAAAGTGTCTGGTCCCGAATCCCTAGGCTGGGTCAGTTCTGACACCATGTGGACTACAGCAGTGACCCCAACAGGAACGTGAAGAGAAAGAGTTTAGGAAAATAGTTTTGTTTGTCTAGGAGACAAGCAGCAGGCAGTCACTGTCGGAACACGAATCCCAGTGAGGACTCTGCCTTCACGGTGTTAGGACACATTTCTTACGTTACATTGTATCATGAGAGAAAAGCTCTCCACAAGGAAAGTTCCACAAGGATGAATACGCCGTGCAAGAGCACACACATCTGTCCAGAGTCCACATTTCTGCCCTCTGCCTTCTGGACAGGTGCCAATGAAGCTCTCAGGACAAAGCGAACGGGTTCCATGAGGACTACAGCACAACTAGTGAGGACAACTGGGTGGCAGTGGCCAGAAATTATGTAATTTTCACTTGGGGGAGGCTATATTTGTTTCCCAAAAGGAAAGGGTAACAGGTTGTACTCTGCAATCCCAGTCCACCCAGAGCGCCCCGAATGCCCAGGTGAAGGGTAGTGAACGTGTCTGAGTCCAGTGAGCACTCCAGGTGTCAAGGGTCTCATGGAGGGACAGTGTCTGGGAAGCTCAGCTCATCCACCTGGCCCCACAGGCTGGGATGGCCCCGAGGAGGGGTGAACTTGCAAAGCCTGCCCCTCGGGGAAGAAGTGACTTCCCGTGTGGATGTCCACTGCAACCACTGCTGCTGGGAAGGGCAGAGTGTCACCGGAGAACAGTTAGAAACCCAGGACAAGAGAAGAGCAGACACGGCGAGAAAAGGAGGGAAACGTGGGCTTGCTGGGCCCACAGCTGCCGCAGCCTCTCACTGAGGGCAGAAAAGGCAGTCTCCTGGTGACTGGGGGACCAGGGACCTGTGACTCCCCATAGAGCACACCCTCTGGCATCCTCGAGCATGTGTGTACTTGTGCAAAAGAAGGCCCCTTCTCTTTTTGTTTGTGTTTTTTTTTTTTTTTGCAAGAAAAATGAACTCCCTTCCCCTCTCTTCCTTATCTCCCATCAAAATCTATTTTTCTTGCTTATTCTGTGCTAAACATAGTACAGGCAGCCTTTGAGCTATGGGTGGGTATCTGAGAAGGGGAGAGGAAGCATTGTTACCCCTATGGCCATCACAGAGGATCTAAGAGGCTGGCATAAGGGTTGTGAGAGCTGAAGGGACACCTATGTCAGATGTGTACACAGCTGAACCTTGAACAATGCAGGGGTTAGGGGTGCTGACCTCTCATGCAATTGAAAAGCCACATGTAACTTTGACCCTCCCCAAACTTTACTAATAGCCTACTACTGACTGGAAGCCTTATCAATAAAATAAACAGTCAATTAAAACATATTACACATGTAATTATATACTGTATTCTTACAGTAACATTATTGAGAAAACCATAAGAGGAAATAATTTACAGTACTGAATGTGTTTATTGAAAAAGAAAATCGTATATAAGTGGACCCATGCAGTTCAAACCTCTGCTGTTCAATTGTATAACTAAATTGTACATTAATATTTTGATCCATGGACCTGGAAATCACAATGATTGAACTGGGAGGAACTAGGCATACTGGGGGGAGGGGTGTTTTCCCACCCTCTGCTCAGTCCCCCCACCCACAGGGGGCACTCTTTCCCTTCCCCGGGCGCTTCCTGCCAGGAGGAGAGGTGGTCAGCATGCTCAAGGGACCTGGGTTTGCTAGCGTGAAGACTCCCTGTGCCTTAACGCAGTGCTCAGGAGTCACCTGGGAGCCTGTAGTCTGTGGTGGGCATGAGGTTCTGCATTGCTAACCAGGCCCCTGGTGGTGCCCATGCTGGTGTGAGAGGACCTGCGCTGAAGAACAAGTACTCAGAGGCAGGAACTACATTCTAGTGGGCCTTGTCCACCTCCTAGGGGGCCAGCTTACTGTCCCCTCACAGCCTGGGTCACCTCCACTCCCTGCCCCCCGGAATGCAGCTGGGTAGGTAAGAGGTGGTCCGGACGTTGCTCTGCCCTGCGGGCACAGCTCAGTAAGTGGGCACCGAGACTGAGATTTGCAGGAGAAGTAGAGGGTGATGGAGTAGAGAGGCCAAAACTGGGCTTTGGGCTGTACCCACCAGGGTTATGCGAAGAGCAGAAGCCACTCTATTCCAAGGTACAGAGGCTGACACCATTGGAAAGGCTGTCGGAGCCAGTCAACTAGGCCACCATTCACCACTTGCAACACCACACAGAAGGTTCTCCTGAGCTTCACCAGAAGATGTCATGAATCCCAGACCCCCCGAGAAGCCCGCACCCCCGTCTCAGTCCTTAGCACCAAAGCCAGCGGTTCTTAGAAGGCTCCCCTAAGATCTGCTTTGAACCCCACATCCGCGCAGGGTCTAGCTGCAGCTGCCTCTCTTTCTCTTCTAGTTTTCAGATCTCTCCCAGGACCCCTGTCTCATTGGCCGAATCCAGCCCAGAACCATGCAAGGAAAAGGATTCTGGGAACTGTGGTTCCTGGCCTCTCAACAACCTCAGCAGATGTTAGAAGGAGGTGGTGGTGGTGCTGAGTTGACAAAAGATAACGTAGCGCATAGGTCTAGGCCGCTTGGAGCCGAGCTTTAGCACGTCATAGGATGGTGTTTATGTCCCGGCAGTAATAGTTCTCAGGGGCTGTGCTCCCTCTAGTTTGATCCTGGAGTGATGGGTGTCACACTCCCATCAGGCACCCAATGTCACCCGTCCAGTAGGCCACATATGACAAGAATCCTACAGTTCAGGGCAAGCCTACACAGAGGTGTTTTTGGGGGGTGGGGGGTGGGGGGGATGCCTCACACCCTGAGGCCCAGATTAGTGAGGCTGTTTGTCATGGGGTTTTTGCTGTGTTGCCTGCCTGAGCCTCCTGGATGACATCTTTGCTTGCGGCTGTCTGCCCAGGATCTGGAGACAATGACAGGGCAGACGGCAGAGCGGACGGCGGATGTCGTCATTTGGCGCCGCTGTGCCTCCCGTGGGGAAGGCACAGGTGGACGAGCACCACCTCTTGCTCAATGGCTTTCAGTGCCCATGCAGTCCCCTCTTCAGGGGTCACCTCCCTGGATCAGCATATAATAACTTAAAGCTTAACTAACCCGTGCAGTTGTAACAATAGCAAAACTTAGTGCAGGTCAATGGCAAAGACACATTCTGGGGAGAAACACTGGGCATTGCTCAGCCAGAGTCTTCCCCCTGCTCTGACATTTACTTGGTGACCCTGGTTTGGGAAGACTGGGGGGTTGGGGGCTAAAGGCCGGTTCGTTCTCTGGGAAGACAGCCTCTTCTGTGTGTGGCTCTTCAAGCCTGCACCCGGGATGGCAAGAAGAGGCAGCAATGCCCCTTTGAACAGTGTCGCAGTGACTGCTGGTTCCACTGCCAGGCAGATTGACGCGAGCCTCTTTGAATTACTGAGTGAAGGATATCCCTCTTGCCAGCCCCTGTCCCCTGTAGGCAGAGGAGAGGAGTATTACAGCCTGTCCTTACCTTGGGAATTAGCCTGTAAGACCCCGATGCTGTCATCAAACTGCATAGATTTGATGTTGAGTGACGCCAAGATGCATTCCTTGTCCTGCAGCGAAGTATCATCAATATTATTCTGATTGGCTGACAGGATAACGCACATGTCACAGAGGTTGATGTTGACGGCCCTTAAATCAGCCCGACTTAATGGTGTACCCTTTGGCATAGAGGAAAGAAATAAAAAAAACAAGGAGAAGCAAAAGTGAGACTGAGGGACGAGAGGGAAAGAGGGAAAAAATAAAAACAAATTAAAGATTGCGCTGGAGCTCTGGGAAATTATTTAACAAGTATCTTTTTTTATGCCTTGACATTAAGCTGGCCTAACTACGTTCAGGGGAATAGGAGCTGTGTGCTAATCTAAAGGGTAGTCAGTGCTGATGGCAGCATTTTAGGCTTGCTCTCAATACTCAATCAAGCTATTACTAACAAACCAGGGAGGGATAATGCCAGGGTTCTACATCTTCTTCCTGCCTGGAAATCGTCTTGATTTAAGTAACTGTCCTGTGGCAACCTCTGGCTTTCAGAATGTAATGAGAGGGTGGGTTTCAAGTGCCTGTTTATTTAATAACAGGTCACTTCTGTCACAAGCAAAAGACATCAGCTCCAAGGAGAATTTCCAGAGCAGCCAAGGGGAATGGCCAGCGAGTGTGGTCATGAGGTGGGGCTGCGACAATGCTCCACCTGGAGGATGTGGGAGGGAGTGCAGTTCATGTGCACTTTGCAAAGGGGAGATGGAGAGAAGGAAGCTTCAGGTCCTATCATTTTATTGCACATTTTCAGCAGAAAAAATAAGGAAATCGCCTAGTTGTCCAACAACGTAGGAGTGGTTAAACACACTATGGGGCATATATACCATGGGCGTCTACGAAGCCAGCAAAGAGCCTGAAACAGCTCAACCTGCGGGCATCGCCCTGGAAGAAACTCGAACAGAAAAATGCGTGGAAAAATATAAAAAGCACGTTCTACACAATTTGAAAAGTAGGATTTCATTTATATGAAAGGAAACCCACACAATACAACGATATACTTGTGAATGTATTTATAAGTGTATGTACACTCAAGAGAGAAAGTTCAGGGACAGCTCACACTAAACCAATCACAGCAATTACCTCTGGGGAGGAGAATAACATTGGGAGTGAAGGGAAAAGTTTGTTTTTGACTTTGCAAACTTCTGTATTATTCGAATGTTTTGTAATGTGTTTGTATATTACTGGTGTAATTAAAAATAAATAAGCCAGTAAACAGATTTTTTAAAGTCCTAAAACAACAATATAGTGGGAGGAAAAGCAGACCAAGGAGGTGATGGCTGAGAGGCCAGGAAGGCCACCACGGGTGACATAGGAGGGTCAGTGTCGGAGGTGAGGGATGTGAACCCCAAATGCCCTGAGTCACAGCAGAACTCATCAGACGATCCCACAGCTGAGCTCCCAGGGACATCCTTCTGGGGTTCACACCCAGCTCCCAGCCTCTGTGGTTCTCCATCCAGAATCCAGCCCTGTTTTGCCTGCATGGAGACTCCAGTAGCCTTCACCCCACTGACTGTGCAGGGAGAGGCTTTGCCATCTGCCTCCCATCTCTGGTTCCCTTTCTCTGGTTCTCCTTCCTAGAAAGGGGCTTTGAGAAGGTTGGACTTGGCTTCGGAGGTCAAGGCCATCAACCCTCTCTTATGACTCAGTAGCAGTCACGACTCTATTCTCGGCCCCCAGAATAGTGCCACTAAGTGGAATGAAGGAGGGAGAGGCATTTAGTACTAAGGGGCTGAGGAGCTACTCTTTTCAGACACCCATCTCTTGAGAGGAGGAGAAGAATCCCCCGTTCCTGGGATGTCTCGGTCCAGAAGAAGTGTGACCAACTTCCTGAATCACTGCACCAGGGCAGAGCCTCGGTAGCCTACATCCATATTCTTTTAATTTTCATCTTGTGGGGAATCCAGTAGTAATTGTGACATAAGACAATCCCTGCAAAGCTGTATACAGGTGATTTCAAAACTCAAGAAGTGCAAATGACACACATAGAAACACCTTGTGTTTCTCGGGGCTGGCCCGGCCTACGAGGCATTGTGTGAACAGTGAAATATGTGAAGACAGAGAAGGTCCATTTTGTACCAATATACTGTGTTTGAGTATGCTAAATTTTGGAGTGTTTGAAAAGGACCTGTAAATATATAAGCTCATTCATATAAACGTAGGCAGGTGAGTGGATGTATACAAGGGCACGCACAAGGAAACACACACCCCAAACATCACACATACACACAGGCTCATGTAGCCCAGCAAAACATTAGCTCCTTACAGGGCCTTTTAGACCCAGTCCGTGTACTCCCAGGGGACTATGTATAACATCACTTGTAGGAAGATAATCGTGGAAAAATAGAATCAAATCGATGATGTCTGAAATTAGCAAGGTGTATATATGTTTACACTCTTCAGTGTGAATGACTATTTGTTTAATTACGTATGTTTATTAAATCAGTGAGTTTTTGGTGCAGCATCCAAATGATATCTGTCTATATTTTTCTCACCTCTTTAAATATTTACTGAGCACCTATTGTGCCCAGCATATGTAAGAAACAATGGAGGCTACTAATGAATATTACTTGTGGGGTAGACTCTTTTGTGTTGTTTATTGAATTATGATACCTCACTATATTTTTCCATTTTTGAGCTTCTGGAAGCTGACAATAGAAATAAAGAATTTCAGCTCCATAAGTGGGAATAAATCCAGCCCTCTAGAAATGTAGCATCAAATTCATGTCCCCCAATTTTATGGATGTGAACTTCCAAGAAAACTTCGTGAAAATAAGTGATATTTGCATGGATTTGTGACACAAAGAACTGTATCAAATGTTCAAATGTACAATACAATCTTTTGAAAATCACTGCAAATATATTAGTTAATGATTAGGAATAGTTGGTTACATGACTCATAGATCATGCACCCTGTCCTCACACTGAGCTGTAGGACACCACACTTTCCTGTCAGATTTGGGTAGCAGCCACGCATGTGTGGGCTCACATACGAACCCAGGAAAACAGTGCTGGGCTGCTACATGAGTCAGGGGTAGATGTTGACCAGCACAAGAGAGCAGCTTCGGACAGCAAAAATAAGTGAAGAGCTCTGTTAAATACATTTAGTTAAAAACAGAATGTGGTACAATCGAGATTTCCCCAAGCATTTATAATGGCATAAATAAAATGATATAAATAGTTCCATAAGTAAATTCCGCTCTAAGCATCATAATATCGAACAGCACTGGGTCTGGGTAGACACTGACATGGTTAATGCATTTGATACCAGCTACACTTCATGTCTGATGAGCGAATGAACCGGGTTGCGGATTCCTTTTAATAAGGTCCCCAGGGTTTGGATATTCCCAGACAGAGCAGAGAGAAGGGCTGAGTCCTCAGGCCCATAACCAGATAAAGAAGCAGAGGCATGATCAAAGCTACGACTATTATATCCACCTGGGATTTTCTTTTGTGAATGAAAGGAAGAAAAAAACCCGTCAATAACGTGACCTTGGACTTACAGGCAATATGGACACTTTGGGGAAGTTGTGAAGCGTCTCCCATTCCCGCTTGAGGTACTCAATGGAGCCCACAAACACGATGTGCTTGAGCTCGTGGTAATGGAAGTTGCTGGCGCGCAGTGGCATCACCAGGTTCCGGAGGCCGATCAGGGCGGAGCTGACATCGCCGAAGATGCAGACCACGACATGGCCACTGAGGACGGTCATGGCGGCCTCACTGCGAGTCTGCAACAGGGAGGAACACGTGAGCATGCGCGAAGACCTCACAGGAAAGCCTGAGTGTCGAGGATCGAGTGAGCATGTGCTGAGTTCTTACTGTGTTATTAGATGCTATTATTTTTATTTCAATATGCCATATATATTTATCATTTGAGTATGTGTGCATATATTACACTGGTATAATAAACATATCAAAACATACATCCACACGAATCACTTCCTTTTTTGAGTAAAGATTTTAAAAAGATATGCCCTATAGGCATATGAGCAGATCCTTCATAATGATTTTCAGAGGGCAAATCAGAGGGAACAACAATATTTATGTTATTTGGAAAGGGAAGCCTCAGTTTCTATTAAATTGCTGATAAAATGATCTGCATTTTCGCCCTGGCCACGTGGCTCAGTTGGTTGGAGTGTCCCACGCACCAAAAGGTTTGGGTTCATTTCTGGTCAGGGCACATGCCTAGGTTGTGGGTTTGATCCCTGCTCCAGGCACATATGGGAGGTAACTGATCAATGTTTCTCTCCCTCTCTCTCTCTCCCTTCCCCTCTCTCTCTAAAATTCAATTAAAAATAAAATAAAATAAAATAAAATAAAATAAAATAAAATAAAATAAAACATATATCCTCAGGTGAGGATTTTTAAAAAATGAGCTGTGTTTTCTGCCTGCTTGCTGAGATGAGGATAAAATGGTCAGATCCTACGCTGGTCTCAATGAATTTGAATTACGAGTTCTAGACTTGTCTGTGAGATGACAAGTCTGTCACTGCATCAACAGGTGGTACCCTAAGCCAGGCATTGGCACACTATGGCCCGCAGGCCAAATCCTCCCACCACCAACTTTTGTATGGCCATGGCTGGTGAGCTAATATTGATTTCTACATTTTCAAATGGTTGGGGGAAAAAATCAAAAGAAGACTGTTTCACAATATGGGTGTGTTGCAATAAAATCTTACTAGAATTTGAATTTCTTATAATTTTCCCATAAGTTCCAATAAGATTTGATTGCAACACAGCCAGTCTTGCTCATGTAGCACGGCCAGTGCTTGCTTTTCCGTTGCAATGGCAGAGTGGGTTGATAGCTGTGACTGGACGCTGCAGCCGACGAAACCTACATGGTTCATTACATGACTGTTCACAGCTGAGCCCTGGCCCCCGCGGCCTTGGGGAGCACGCCTGGAGCAGCTCACCTGCAGAAGTCACCAGAGAAAGATTTCCAAAAAATCATTGGGAAAAAAAGATCTAGAGCTAGTTCAGCTGGAGCAATGACAGCCTGTGTCTTTGCCTAACCCTAGTCCTGTATCTACAAAGGAGACGAATAATAGAATCAAATACCCCCATCCCCCACCCCCCACCCCGAGGAGGACAAGCGCTTCCCCAGAAATGCAAATGTTTGCCACTGCTGGCTGTTTTGCTCACTGTGCTGGTGAAGAGCCACAAGACCAGCTGTGGGCCTCTGTCTGCCTCTCCTTCTGGCCCAGTACCTCCCATCTTGCCTTCCTCCTTCCCTGCCCACCCACTGAAAGCCTGGATAGCCCTATGCGGCTTACAGTGCTTTTGGGGAGGCATATTAATGCCCACTGCACACATCAAACTCTGCTCCAAGTGATCCCTAGAAGTGACCGCGTATTGATTGTTTAAGGCCAATATTGCAATTCACGACAATGTCAGGGTTATTAACGTAACCCCCGAGGAGAAGGAGAAGCTAGCTTTCACTCCCTGATCATTAGAATCAAACAGGGGCTGTTACACTACCGGTTTCCCTCTGCGACAGTCCAGGAACATGGAAGACAGGCTGTAAGCAATGCTTCATAAGCAGACGGAGAGGCAGCCCACACCACACCTCGTGGAGCTGGCTATTGTGGCTGCATGGCAGAGCGTGTGCCCAGGTCCCACCGACAGGGCGGTCCGTCTGGCAGGTGCTACGAGGCTACTAAGTATGTTCAATGGCAAGATCACCCGGGAGCTAGCTCCCTTCATCAAGCCCGAAGAATCCAAACTCAGTCCAGAGGAGGGGCCGGGAATCCAGAATAAGGAGGTGGAGGAGGCACCCGTTACAGAGTGGCCAGGGCACAGCTGACCCCAGAAGCTTAGACATGGGACCAACACACCAATCCTTAGATCAGCCTGAACACCACCTGAGAGCCTGGAGCGATCTCAATTCCTGGACCTCGGCCCTGGAGAATCGGATGCAGACAGGTTTAAGGCCCACTGGACTCGTGTGCATCCTGTGTCTCCCACGCATGCTTCACGGCCTGACCCAAGCCGGGCCTCAGGGGCCTCAACCCTCCGAGCACAGCCTGTTTGCATCCCATTGGGCTCCCTAGCCACTTAAATACAAGCCAGTCTTCACCCCTAGATCTGAATAGTAGCATTTGACATGTAGCTTTCAATATATTGTTTCATAGTTATATTTTATGTCTTCTCTTCAATTAGATGATCATTTCCTACACCAAAGCCGTCAGGGCACACACACCACAAAGCATCCTCTGAGCATTCTCATCTCTGCTCCAGTGTGACTTTAGAGGGGGCCTCTTGGACCACACTGTCTAAATAGCACCTGCCGGTCCCTTTCTAGCCCATGACCCTGCTTTGTTTTCTTCAACATCTGACATGTTGTATATGCACTTGTCCACCTGGGGCCCTCGCTTGGCCCCCACTGAAAGACAAGTTCTGGGAGAGCAGATGTCAGAGGCTGCACCCCAGCCAGAGAGCAGTGCCTGCACTTCAAAGTCTTGTTAATGAGTTATTTTTCAGATGAGAAAGTAGTAACTCGTCTCCCCAAACCCTTTCATGCCAGCAGGGCACTTTGATTGGATGTCTGTTGTTTATTAAAACCCTGGGTCCCAGCAATGGCGTTTGGCCTTTGCCCTGCCACAGGTGGGAACAGGGCGAGTTTAGATGACCAGGGCAAAGATGCAGGGAACACGTCAGGGTGTAAACACGAAGCACCTTGGTGATGAGCCCCCCTGTTCTGCTGGGGAGCTGGACAACGCTGTCTCCTGAATCCTGCCTTTCCATGCTTGTGTCCACAGCCTCCCAGAGACCAGCACCGTGCTGTGCTGGCTGGTAAGAGTTGTTTACAATTAAACTGAAAAACACACACATTCAGATAGAACACGGGAAAAATTCTAGTGGGTTGGGGTACAGCCACTTAGAGGAGCGGGGGCAGCTCTTTCTCAGGAAGGGTGGCTGCGACGGCAGAAACGACGGGGGTTTCCTGGCTGGCACAAGGGAGCAGGCAACGCCGTCTGGGGACTAGAGGCACAAGGAAGGAAGGAACCTTCCATTGGAACTTTCCAATTATTATTATTAATTTAATTCTCACCCAAGGATATTTTCCATTTATTTTCAGACAGAGTGGGAGAGAGCGAGAAACATCAGTGTGAGAGATATACATCAATTGGTTGTCCCCTGCATGACCCAGACCAGGGCCAGGGACTGAACTGCAATTGAGGTATATGCTCTTGACCAGAATTGAACCCAAGACTCTGGTCTACAGGCTGACGCTCTAACCGCTGAGTCAAACCGGCCAGCGAGGAACCTTATGATTATTAATCCATTTTCCATGAATTGGCGAGACAGGAAACTGAGAGAAAGCTGATGCAGGCATTACAACTTAACACTGTTAACAGGGCAAGTCTAACGAGCAGAATGGATTGTTCTCTATGCTGACACACCCCGGACAAACTAGAGGAAGCCATGGTTGCTACAGAGGTGACCCAACCAAGAAATAGGGCTCCGAGCACCCGCCTTCCCAAGATGACCCATGGTTCACCACTGTCATTATCAGCTCTTTGTCTACTTTTTGTGCTAAGAAGGATCACAAATACGCAATGTTATTACCTAGATGAATACAATATTTATGTCATAAATACATAATAATACAGGCAGTATTCAGATTTCTTATGACTTTTAATAGTAATAAAGATGATAGCCCAGCTAGTGTGGCTCAGTGGTTGAGCATCGACCCATGCACCAAGAGGTCGCAGGTTTGATTCCCGGTCAGGGCACATGCCCAGGTTGAGGGCCAAATCCCCAGTGGGGGGGCACGCAAAAGGCGGCCAATCGCTCATCAATGTTTCTATTTCTCTCCCTCTCTCCCTTCCTCTCTCTCTAAAATCAATAAAGAAAAAAATTTGTTTAATAAAAAGATAATAATTGGTAATTAGAGCCATATATTGGGTTTCAGTTTTTACTACAACTCTATGAGTTACGGTTATTCTCATCTCATTCTCTTACAGACAAGAGAACTGAAGAGCAAGGAGGTCAAGTGACTCGTCCAAGGCCATGTAGCTAGTAAAAGGCAGAGGCAGACTCTGGCCCCAGGGCCACACCCACAGAAGGTATGGTACATATGGCCTCCCATGATGCTGTTCAAACAGCGTGCAATCCTATTGTAATGAGCCAATAAAGATTCAGAGGTAGAAAATTCTACTCTCAGTTCATGTTCTGATGAGAGTTCTAGCTGCTCCAATATGTGTCCTGAATTTTAATCATCGAAAGTAATTAGGCCCAGGGACTGTATTATCCACCACCCAGCTAGGAAAAGCACATTCCCAGCAAATGCAGTCTGAGACAGAAGTAGAGGGCCGATTCCGCAGCCTGCCACTCACCAGGATGACTTTCTCGATCTCCTTGGGTGCGCACCAGTGAAACATCCCGGTAGAGTCATACTTCTTCACGTTGCAGTCCATGTTGTCGATCTGATCATTGCCGGGAATTAACAAGGGGTCATGCCTGGGGAGAAAAGGACAGGGAACCTAAGTGGAAAGTGTGATAAATTATAAATGAAAAGTGGCCGAATTATACTCGGAGGAGATGAAAGGTTGTCACCGAAGGCCAGCCCTGTGCTTGCAAAACCCACCCTTTGAAGGACGACTGCCCCAAACCACCACCGCTGGAAGTGCAGGTGGCCTTTGTCAGGCAGTAAATCTGTCATTCCTCCCAGTCCCCTTTTCTACAGTGGCCTTCACGTTCTTTGTGGACTTGGCCTCCCTTTTTATGAATAGCTCACTCTCCGTCCTCCTCTCATTTTACCAGCTGCCCAGTCTCTCCGGCGCACGGCTGTGATTAGCACTGGCAATGAAGAGGAAGGAATGGGAACGGTCTCATGCTGACTGGCATAGGATGGAAAGCCAATTACTCGCTCTTTCTGCCTACAACTTCTGACTTGATTCTCCTCGCAGTAAAAGCTTTAACAGGCTGCACTTTAAATATTTTAGCAATTTGCCCAATCAGATTTTGCTCTCCCTGGCTGCAGCCCTTTAAAGATTCAGCAGCATGTCACTTTGGAGCAGACTGACTACCAAATGCCCACATCTGGAATACACGAGTCCAATGCTAAGCAACACCCTCTCTCCTTCCCTTGACAACTGCATTTGCACTAACCACCCAGTGATGCCCCCCCTGACCCCACCTTCCCCTCCTGACTGCAGCATCCCCTGCATGAGCGCCTCAAGCTCTTAACAGACATGTCTTGTTTACTAGTGGACAAGGAGGGGCTTGTACAGAGTCCTCCCCTCCAGGGGACTTCCAGCCTCACAGACACCCCTAAGCACTGGGCAGGTCTAACAAGATTGCAGCATCTCGGGCCATTTCCACGTCCAGATTCCGTCTCCCGTATGGTTCTGTGCCTCAGGTTTGAGGTAGTTATTTGGGTCGCTGCAACAATGGCCATCTATAATTAGAGCAATGTCCCAGGTGAGCTATCCACGCAGTGGAGCTTTTTCCTGAACAACACTATCCATTCCAGTACGAAAATATAAGTAAGTTTAAATTCCAAAGATTTATTATAAAGTGATTTTACTTTTTAAATAATCTACTTCAAGCATCAATGAGTGACTTCATTTCATTTTTCATATTTCTCTCTCTGAAATTTTTCTGATGCTGCTCACTAGATGTTCGGAATGTAGACAGTGAGGCTGCAATCCCTCCTACGTGGTCCACAGACGGAGACTTAAGCTTTCAGGGTATCTGCCATGACCATCCCAATACGCTTCCCACCCCACTTAAAATGGGAAAACGCTGACTGCATTTATTTGTTCCTGAGAGCTTGCTTTCAAGCTATGCCCAATGACAAGTGAGGCAACCCTGCAAAGTTACCTTCAATGAACATGCTAAATTATGATAGGAACTGTCACATCAGGTCCTAAAGGAGAAGAACATCCCCCTTGGAATAGCATCTCAACAGCTGGGTTGTTGGGAAGTCTTGGGGTTTATAAACCACTGGGCCACCTTTCAGATACTGAACTCAGTCAAAATGATAAAATACAAAAGTGATAAAAACTGGTCACAGATGAGGGCGAGAGCTAAGTTTGAATATTCTGCCCTTGAAGAAGGTGTGATCGTTCTATAGCGACTATTCTCTGGGTTAAGTAGATGAGCAGGAACCACCTGAGAGGAAAGGTGAGAAAAGGAACAGAACAAACTCGTCCCAGGCCTAGGAGGACATATTTTAATCAAGAGCCTTGTTTGTTGGTTGGAGAAGGAAGATTATCTCAGCAAGGTCTGAGACCTGCCCCGAGTGCATTCAGGAATTAAAAGACACCCAGGGCAACATTTACATAACATCAGCAAGCGAGCCAATGCTAGAGCAAGCTGACCATAGTTCCACTTTGACAGTGTGTGTCTTCGGAGAGAGCACACACATTGTGGTTGTTTCTTTCTCTGGGGGAAATCTTTCCATGCTAACACTGGCCTCCAAGCTTCATCTTAGAAAACCAACAAAACAAGCCTTATGCTCAGTTACTCCCCACTGAGAGGGAAAAAGACAGCTTTTTAATGACAAGCCTCATTAACTGGAGTGAGGTTTGGGGGCACCAGGTAATTTGACACTGGGGCTGCAAGCTGTGACAGGCGCTGGAATGTCCAGGAGCATCTGGGGGGTCTCAGTGCTGCGCCACGCTGCACCCTGTGATCCCCACAATCTTTCGGCCTGGCCTGGCTCATTTAAGTATAAATAACCACGACTTTCCTCAAAGGAATCTGAGAACCATCAAAAATTTCCCAGAACAAAGTTATCTCCTTTTCTGAACAGCTGTGATACCCGGAATTTGAACTCTGGTTTCTTGGATCAACAAAGCAACCAATAAACATAAATCCCCTATTCTGAGCCAGGAATAGAAGATACTGTAAAGAAAAAGACCTAGTCCTTTTTCAAAGATAGGGTCATAATATAGCAAAGAGAGAAAATGCCAGTCAATAGTTGTGATGCACTGTGGTAAGTGTTACAGCAAAGTAACACACGGTGGTATGAGAACACCAAGAACAAAGTTGCTAATTGCCTGGTATCTGAGTAACATCAAGGAAGGCTTCATGGAGAAGGTAACATTCGACCTAGGCCCTGAAAGGAAAGAAGGAATCCCAGCACAGTTTAATAGTTAATCCATTAGGATCATCTCAGAGAATTGAGGCCCAAATAATAAAAAGACAAATATGGCACCTAAAACCATGGTGGCAGATGACAGCTAGGGTCTTATCTAACCTCAGGCACAAAAGACTCAGGCCAGGCACACTAGCTGTCGTCAGGTGTGCAATGACCATCAAGTGGAAGATGGATTCAACTGAGTATGACTGACCAAGAGCAGACTAGGAACAATGCAGGACATTCAGGTGGAACAAACATCAAGTTCCCAAAAAGGAGAATGTTATAAAAATTGAAGCTCTTAAAACATGAAATGAGATGTTTCCCAAGGCATTGGATGTCTCATCACTGGAGACATTCCAGAGGAGCTGGTGATATAAAGGGTGTTATATTACAGATGTCAGGTAAGCCCAAAGGCCTCTCAGGTTTGAAGCAGCTGCTCTCATTAGGGAAAGGTGGCTGGGAGGATCCGGGGAATATTGAACCACTGTTGGCCATCAAAAAGCCAAAGGGCACTGAGCGAGTAAAGAAAAGTTGTTGAGTAAAGATGGGCAATAAGAAGCATGGAAAACTGGTAACTTTTAGAGTTGCATTCGGGCCAGAACTGTTCCTCATTCACTGACTTCCAAAGTCGGTGACTCACTCCAGTAACACCAGAGGCTGTAACTACTTGGTCCAGACAGAATACATGATTTTACCACGTCTTTCCTATAGCGACTTTAAGTGCCTTAGGTTGGCTAATGCTGTGGAGAGATCTCCGACATCAGTGAAGAGTGAAGAGCCAGTTGTCCACACGAACTTCTGTATCTAAACTGAGATTTGGGGGGTTTATATCAATAGAAGCAAGTCCAAGCATTTACCACTGAGCACAACCAACACTGCTGGGCTAAGGACCAGGAGAAGACAAGGGAGCACGTTGCACATGGAAAAGAAAACCAAAAAAAGCCTCCCTGAACCAAGCATCCTGCATCTGGGTTAACACAATGACTTAGGGGACAACTTCCACAGGCTCTCAGACGACTCCTCAAAGACCACTTAGTTGGAACCCAGGACCAGGAACAGACACTGCTTTTCACGTCTTAATCACTTTATGTATTTTCTCAACTCACAGGGTAATCCCAACTCCCCTAAAATGCACCAAAATTAACTCATGACTCATTTGTCCCTTACCACTTAGCCAATGTATATGCCTTATTTCAGGGTAACAGAAACACTGTGAAGTGAGGTATATCTGCTGCTGTAGGGATGTTAAGAGCTGAACTGTGTCCCCGACAAAGTCTGTATGTTGAAGTCCTAAACCTCAGAACCTCAGAATGTGACCATCTTTTGAGATGTGGTCTTTAAATTAAAATGAGGTCATTAGGGTAGGTCTGAATCTAATGTAACTGGTGTCCTTGTAGGAAGAGGACATGTAGACTGAGACATCTTCAGAAGGAAAATGATGTGAAGACATGGAGAGAAGACAGCCATCTCCAAGCCAAGGAGAGAGGCTGGGTATGGGTCCTTTCTCCGTGGCCTGAAGGAGCCACCACCACCACCATCTTGATCTCGGACTTCCAGATTCCAGAACCGTTAAGAAATTACATTGCTGTCATGGTGCCCAATCTGTGATACTCTCTTATGGCACCTTTGGGAAACAAGCACAAGAATTCAGCCTGAAGGAAAACAGGCACAGTGTATCAAACATCACTCCACTGATGGCCTGGCTGCCCTTCTGCCTCAGTCTCACCTGTTCAGCTAAGGAAGACGAGCATCCTGATCATCAGTTTACGAATGGAAATATACCAGAAATATACAGTATCTTATTCAGAGAGCTTGGGCCAATGTTCCTCTCCTCCCCAGCATAACTGACCATCCCCAACAAACATACATAATTAGATCTACTCCACCCAAGTGGGAACTACTCTCCAGTCTTTCATTTACACCCATATTGTCCGGCCAGTTCGGCTCAGTGGTTGAGCATCAACCCATGCACCAAGAGGTTGCCGGTTCGATTCCCGGTCAGGGCACATGCCCATGTTGTGGGCCTGATCCCCAGTGAGGAGCATGCAGGAGGCAGCCAATCAATGTTCTCTCTCATCAATGTTTCTCTCTCTCTCCCTCTCCCTTCCTCTCTCTCTCATAGCAATAAAGAAAAAAATAATAATTTACACCTACATTTGAGGAGCAATACCTATGATAGCCCAACCCAACAAAAAGAAGAAGCCTGGGCTCTTGTCAGTTAATTTGTTTAGTAGAACCAAGAGTTTTTCTCCAAAGGGAGTGCTCTGGGGATGGATACCATGGAAGACAGGAAAACATCTATATCCTTAGGGATAATATAGCATAAAGCCAAAATGTCTGTCTTCAAGTCTTGGCTCATCTACTACTTGCTACAGTGTGCCTTGCCTCAGTTTCTTCACCTGTAAAATGGGAGTGTTAATCATTGTCATTACTTAAAGGATTCAGTCTGAGGATTATATGAGTCGAGTCCTGTCATGCATGTTTGTATGCATGGGAAACAGTGGATTAGTGTCGTGGCTAAGGTGGGCAGAGAGGCAAGGTTTTGGACAGAGAGGTCTCCTGACTGAAAGCCACTGCCCCTCTCGCCCTCTCCCACTTGCAGGAGGCAGCTGGATCTTGTCCATTGTCCTTTGCAATGTCCCAAGCCACTGCGCCCTAAGCTGCAAAGACAGGGGGACCAGCATCGTGACAATTTATGAAATGCACAACTTGCATGAATACTCAGTGGAAAATGACCCTGTGAGCCCTTGTCAGAACAGCGTGCTCAGGAGAGCCTCCATCATCAGTCAGGGCTTGGGGAGCTTCTGCGTACCCCGGTATCTGAAGGCCCCCTTTAGGAATACCCACATTTTTATAGCAAACGAAGAGCCCCAGTGAGTTAAAATTTTCATATCTATACTTCTTGAATCTCAGCTCACACGTCCAAAGTCCACAGTGAAATTTAAGTATGTCCGTCTTCAAATGAAGAGTAAGAATGAGGGTTTGAGGCTTTGCAGGGCAAGGAACGCCACGTACCATCAGTTAATCTCAGGAAGTGAACTAAATGCAGGGCTCCGGCAGAAGCACAGAAATCACGCCTTGAAGACAACAGCCTAAAGCAAGACCACAACCCCTTTCCTAGCAAACCTGCCTTGAGGAAGCTGTTGTTATAGTTCAAAGACTATCATTCCCCGTGCAGGCAAATAAAGCAAAGCCCAGTTTTTTTCTCTGGCAGTGGGTTGAACCCTGGACTTCAGAAATTTACATTAGAGTACAAGTAACAAAACCAAAAAAAAAACTTATGAAAGAGGAAAACGACCAAATTGTTTTAAACGTGTCCCCTTTCCCTCGCCCGACTTTCAGGACCTCATTTCTCAGCACACAAGACCTCTCCCGTGGTCACGAGCACCCCCTTAGAGTGAGGCCCAGCTGCCTGGTCTCCCTGGGGAGTGCAGGCTCGAGAGAACGGGGGCAAACGTCTCACCCTCTGCAGGCTTTCCGTGCAGGAGGCAAAGCTGGTTATACTGAGTACGTGTTGTGTCAGGACTCCAGCGGCCAGCAGGACAGATCGGAGGCCTCCACGTTTTCTCCAAACGTTCTGTCTGAAGCTGCCCTCCTAGGGGTCCCCCCTTCCCCAGAGCTCCCACAGAAGTGAGAGATCCTCTCTCAGAGACAATATGTGCGTATCGGCCTCACCCATTAGATGGTGAGCAGCATGAGGGCGGGGACCCCTACTTCACTCCTCCGTGTATTTCCAGAGCCCAGCCGCGGACACAGTACATGCTCAATAACCAACCAACTAACAAGAGGAGTTAATGAGTGAGTTCTAGTCTCCACATACTTTTATTTATTATTTTTTTAATCCTCACCCAAGGGTATTTTTCCATTGATTTTCAGATTGGGGGGGCGGGAGAGAGAAACATCCATGTGAGAGAGCCACACTGATTGGATGCTTCCCACGTGACCCCAACAAGGGTCGGGGATAGAACTGCAACCAAGGTACGTGTCCTTGACCAGAATCAAATCTGTGACTCTTTGGTCCGCAGGCCGACACTCTAACCACTGAACCAAACCGGCCAGAGCCTAGTCTCTGGACACTTTTAAACAAGTCAATGGGCACTTATCAGACCTTTTATGGAGATGGGAAATTGTGCCTGCCCAGTGGGCACCCACTCACCTTTGGTTTCTTGTGACAATTCTTTTTGAGAACAACTAAGGCTCTTGCACTATTTTTCTCTTTACAGGGGCTGTACTGGAAGTAGGGCACCGTGGTCTGAAGGGAGTCCCTGAAATGTGTCTATCACTAGGACCCAGCAGGCTGACACAACGTTGCATTCGAGGACCTGTGTTTGACCCTCCCAAACACAGGTCCTCGAATGCAATGTTCCAGTCTCAGGCCATGCAGGTGGGTCTCTGGTGGTGCCGGTCACATGAGACTAGAGAGGGTCTCAGGTGTCACCTCAAAGGGCTCATATTGGGTTTTTAGCACCATAAATGATCTGCCTCATTCTGG
The DNA here is from genome assembly GCF_014108415.1 of Molossus molossus. NCBI lineage: Eukaryota > Metazoa > Chordata > Mammalia > Chiroptera > Molossidae > Molossus > Molossus molossus. Next base: position 57,784,937 of record NW_023425352.1, read on the forward strand.
GGTGCACTTAATTTCTGGGTGTATGGTATTTGCTATGTTGCGAGGATCAGGACTGGTGGATTCGGGCACCTGTCTTACTCACCCTTCCATCATCTCCCCTGCGATGTGGCTGCCCACTGGCCTGCCCTCACCTCCCACTAGACAACCATCCCTGGAATCGTCTTGGAAAGACCTCCAGGCCAGGCTCTCACCACTCTGGCAAAAGTAGAACCCTTCTCACCTCTTCTGTAACTATCTGGTCACTTTTCCCTATCTAACAAGTACAGAGTCAAAACTACTGCCACCGAGTCTGTCATCTCTTATTATGCAGCCACCATCCCCAGAGGAAGAAGGAAATGAGTGTCTTTATGTTAGGAAGACATCTGGGGACGGACATGTTCTGCAGCCCCAGGGGGCGTGTACAGGGTGCTCTGGGGATGGGAGGACCTGTGTCAAAGCCACCAATGCTGGGGTGAGACCCACTGCCGCTTCCCTCTCCAGGCCCACGAAGCCTGCCACGTCCTAGCCGTCTGCGCTGAGAGGTCAGTTTATTTGGCTAAGCTGTCCTCCTTTGTTCTGCCCAGTGCAAGGAACTGTGGCACAGCATTCTGCCCAACTCAGATGGGGCTCAGGTCATTTTATCATCTTCTACTGCTAGAACCCCTCAAGCTGACAAAAGACCCCGTGGAAGGTAAGAGCCAAAGGAGAAATCCTGGGACTTAACAAGAAGATGAGTTTATTTCACTTAATGATCAATAAATGCCCAAGAGGATAATCTGTTTTCCTCAAATCATATTTCTCCTCCCATTCAGAAAACAAATGTCTAATATTTTCTCGGTCTCGTGGCATGAAGCTCCCCGAGTGTTCAATTTCTCTGTTTCTGGTATCACCGATTATCCTCGCTGGCCTGGCTGGGGCCACGCCTCTGGTGAACTGTCTATCCGACACATCGTGCCTAAATCCTCGCGGCCGAGCGTCTTGGTGTCACCCCAGGTTCCCCAGCTCCTGGAGAAATGGGTGTTCTGTGAACTGATGTCAGAAAGGCTGTGTGTCCTTGGGAAGACCATGCAGTCCACTTCCGGTCTGGCACCCAAAGGACCTCGGCAGAGACTGGGGTGGGGGGGGCCTTCTCTTTATACCTCTGTGTTTATGTAACATGTGCTGCCAGAAGGCCACCAGAGACCCCCAAACACAAGTTAGGGCCCTTCCTCCTTGGAAACCGGCGAGGGTTCCCCACGCCTACGACAGGAAAGGCCTCGTTGAGCAGGCGCCAGGCTACGCAAGGACCCTTTTCCAGCCACACCAAGTTGCTTCCTGTGGCCTGAGCACCTCTCTCCACTGGGCGGACAGTGAAGGAGTGAATACTATGGGCTTGGCAGCTAAACTGCCTGGGTTCCAGTCTTCCTCACTAGGTAGGAGTTACTGGATGTACTAGACTTCCCAGCCGTGACTCAGCCTCTCCATCTGCAGAATGGGGGAAGAGTAATTCCTACTCATGGAGCTGCAGTTAGGGTTTGGTGAGTTCACAGGCATGGCGAACTTGGAGGGTCGCCGGGCCCCCGGTAAATAGTGAACAGGGTAGGTCATAGTATCGATAGAGAATCCTCCTCATCATGCAGGGCTGGGCTCGGTGAAACCTTCGCACACAGGCCCAGCCTTCCAAGCAGAGGGCCGTCAGCTCTGTTCTCGGGCCCAGGCCAGTTGCTGTCCAAACTGCTCCTGCTCTGCTGTGCTATGTATGCTGCTCTGCCCCTACATTACACTGGAGCATTTGGAGATGGGCACCTACTCGCACCACGTCGCCTTGCCCTAGCAGACCTCCCCAGAAGGCAGGAGGCTCGCACTCCACACGCTGCACAGAAATGGCCTTGAGGGAGGAGCAGGAGCAGACAGCACAGCGCAGGCCTTGGGGGCTCCACTGGGGGCACGGCGAGAGCCGGGCATGGCCTCCCACCGCCTACCCCTCGAGAAGTATCCTCGGCAGCCAAGCAGCACTAAGAAAGTGCTGTGGAAAGCACTGCGTGTGGTGTAACTGGGCAGGGACGCCGGGAGTCCCCGAATCTGGCACAGCTGCAGGCAAGGGGTGTCCAGCTCACTTTCTTTTTCCCTAGCGGGACTTGCTAGAGAGTTTTCACTGGATGCCCAATGGGGCCTGTGAGACCCCCAAATTAAGGACCCTTGACTTAGTTATTTAGGGACGCAGTTCTTGCCCCAAAGGGCCTTACCACGAAAGACACAGCTATCCCTACAAGGCACAAACCCAGCAGCTGGGAATGGAGCAATGATCAGTGCTCAGTGAACACGGAGGGAAACCGGGAGAGGCTGCTCCAAGTTTACAGAGCAACAAGGAGGCAGACAGCAGGGCCCCGGGGACCTCTGCGGCCATGTCACAGAGGCCGTGCAGCCAAAGGGCTTCTGTCATGACACGGACCCCGGCTTGCAGCACAGACATTCGCCATTTGGCTCAGTCTGACTGCGAGGGCTGTTTCCTGTCAGGGAGACACACTGTGTCAGATCCAGACACACAAACCGGGCTGCTCACCTAATGACTGCGCAGCGAGTTCAGCAACACTGAAAAATCAAGGGGGGCCAGACACCAGAACACAGGGGATACAGAGCCCCATTAGTGCTGCGCCCAGCGGCACCGCCTGCTGGCAGGTGTTTTGCCAGGAATGCTCAGGAGCCTGTTTTACTTGCAGAAGCCTCAGTGGTCAATTAAAGCCCATCCTCGCCCATCCTGGACGCTGCTGTTTCTCCTGGAGCTGTTGCTACCACTGCCTCATAGGCCACTCAACTCTGCCACGTTCACAGTGATTGATTCTGCTCCAAAAGCAAGCCACACACTCATGTCGAGAAACCCACTTCAAACACGTCATTAGCTTCCTTTATGGGTTTTTCGGGTAATAAGGAATCGGACCTGGGAGTCCTCTCTTCTGTAGAGCAGAAAGGGAGCGTTTGAAGAGGTGGGGAGACTGGAGAAGCCACAAGGTACTGCATGAGCCCTGTTTTCTCTCAGTCAACAGGAGGGATCTGGCTGAAACAGGCCACAGCCATGTATTCAAACCCACCAAACTCGTGGTCTTCATCCACACACTGGAGGTGAGGGAACAGAGGGGTGAGCGCCTGGTCCCGGCTCCCGGTCAGAGTCCGGAGCACGCCTGGAGCTCAGGAAGTAACGGAACAGTGTCTAAGGTTTGCTGACCTGCGTGGGACAGCCGTTCCAGCTCAGCTGCGACCGAGGACCACTGGGGCTGGGGTGAGCATCCCGGTGACAGCAGCACGGCCATCGCAGCAGCCCAAAGGCACCGACACCAGAGACGTGAGCTCTGCAGCCTGGCGAGTTTCAGTCGCCCCCGACCCATGTTAGCGATTCTGACGCACCCGATCAGACAGCCAGCCCGGATGACTGCCTCCCACAGCCCCTCTCCGACGGGCAATGAAAGCAAGACCCACTTTGAAAATTCTCCCCCATCATGCAAACTGACACAGGCATGCTTTTCAAAAACCCACAGCCAATCTGTTGATCATTACTTATTTACAAAGGCCTCGGGCAGAAAGTCCTGTAAAAACCATGCGTGCTCCGGTATACACTAGCTTTTTCTGCTTGTGGAAGAAAAGTCCCCTCAAGGCTACCTCAAACCATCACTTTCTATTGCACATAAAATGTAGCGTGTAACACTAAAGTATTTAATATATATGGTATAATATATCTACAGGAAAGGCATTTGTGTAGAAGCATGTTACCCTGGGTTTGGTAATTTGATGTTTTGCTGAAGGCTATGACTTAAAAAAGCTTCCACGTCCTACAGAAGACCTGTCATCTTGGTACCCAAGAGCCAACAGAATAAAGAAGGACCCTTAAGCAGCAAAACTTCGACACGGCTTTGAAGCATATGAAAACAGTGTAACTCCTCAGAATTATTATTACGCGAGATCAAAGGAACGCGCCGCACTTTACATAGCAAACAGGCAGGGGATGTGGCTCCCATGGTTCAGATTTCTCAGACTTCTCTTTATTTATTTAGTTGCTTCTCTAAAATTTAGGCAAAAGAAAGTGCCTGGGCTTTTCTCTACTTTCAATGGGCAAAACCATTAGCGATTGCCTGACGGGGAAGAGGTGGGGGCTGAATGCAGCGGCCAGCGCCTTCGGGGAAGCCTGGCAGTGGGCGGTCCTTCCTCCTCATGAACTGTAAACAAGCATGAAGACCAGCGACACTGAGCGACACTGAGCGAGGGGGAAGCGGAAGACTGCTTAGGAAACATTAACAGGAAGAGATGGTCACAGTGGGGAGGACACGGGGCTGGTGAGTCTTCCATGGGACCTGGTGTCCACAACGCGTGGAGGGCTCTGCCCATCTCTGTCCAGAAAGGTGCTGGAGGAGAGCCAGGAAGATGGGGGAGGAGGGGAAATCGCTATGATTATATTTCAATAAGCAAAGGCAGAAGAGTGGTAGATGCAAATGGAAAGAAAGTAACATCACATGGCAGGTGTTTCCGTGGTCACTTAGGGAGAGAGGTGCCACCTGAGATCACCTGCTTCACCAGGTGCTAGAGTCAGGGTGTTAGAGAGGGTAAGCACTGTGACTGACAGGAACAGAGGACAAAACAGGGAAGATGAAAGATAAAGAGGCCAAGAAAGGAATTTGCAGAACTCTGTTGCAATTTGGTTTCACTTTCTATTTCTTAGAGGAAGCCAGAGTCAAGATGGGAAGGGGAGGGGAGGGGAGGGGAGGGGAGGGGAGGGGAGAAGGGGGGAGGAGAAAGGAAGGAAATAGGGGAAAGAGGGAGAGAAGGGGAAAGAGAGAGAACGCACACTTTATTTCATAATTAATACTGCTTTTAGCCTGAGCAGAACTGCATTACTTTTGAACTTTGCTTTGGCAAGTCCACAGATTATTAGACTTTTTTATCCGTCAACATCAATTAACAGAAATTTAATTTCAATCGACAGGATGAAAGGAAGGCAATCTTCAGGTTCATTTTTGATTGTGATGATACATCTCACATATGGCCTTAAGTACAGACAACAGTCCTCACAGGGACCCCAGCAGAAAGAGACTCGCCCGAGGCAACTAACCGTGCGCGTCCCTCTGATTGGCTGCCGCCGTCATTAGTGCCACTGCTGTTTAGGAACTACACATACACGGGACATGGTGACAGCTACGACTTTAAAGCCTATGTATTTTTCAAACAGCTTTTCAAACTGTTTTTCATGACAGAGTTTTTTCAGCTCTATCATTAACTGCTGACAAGCTGACAGAGTAAATACTCCAGCCTTTAAGAAGCCATCTCAAGATCCCGTCCCCTCCCCCTCCGCCTGCTTGGGGGCCTGGGCATGAAGGGAGAGGGTGAGGAGACGAAGAGAAGGAGCTTGAGGGGACCCCTGGCCCGAGGCCCCTCTCCTTACCTCATCAGCTTGGGCGAGGAGCTGGGGGAGTTCCGCATGCCTCCATTCCGTTGCTTTTTTTTGGGTGACAGCGTGGAGGGCTGCTCATCTTCAACTGGAAATACAGGCAGCTCATGAGAGTATGAACAGTTTGAGGACAGACCGTGAAATACAGGCAAGATATCAAAGGACACACACTCATGGCTCAGTCACTCACTATGAATTCATGGCTGGTTTTTGGACCCAATGACAAAGACCAAATGAGTTAGTCAAAGAAGCCGGCTCAGGAGAGGTGAAGGCATCACCTTTTACACTCCAGCGTTTGAACATGCACTTGAAACAGACTACAACAGTTTGTACACACCCTGCCATGGAAAGAAAGGAAACCGTAATTTATCTGTATACAAATGTGTCTATATATATATATATATATGTATATATATATACACACACACACACACACACACACACAGACACACACACACGCCTTCTTTATTCTCAAGAGATCATTTTGGTTACTTTGCTTTTGCTTTGCTGGGTAATCGAATGGGTTTTCCCGTAACCAAAATCAGAAATAAAGTTGTATTTGAAATAGCAGCCCGATAGCTGCTAGCCTGCTGCTTCTGCAAATGAACCAACTTAACTGGTGCCTGATCCCTGCACATCAGAGGAAGAGTCTTGGGGACAGGCTAGGATTTGAGGCCTTGCAGCCAATGTTTCAGTCACGCAGGACTGGGAACATCAGTGCATGCTGGCTCAAGGATCCGCAGCCCACTCAGCTCCTGCCCCTCCACCTCCCCAAAGGAAATCTTTTCTTAATTTATTAGGATGGGAAGACCAGGCTCCGAGGTTGGAAAACCAGGCCGGAGAAGAACACCCACATGCAGGAGGAGGTCGCCAGCAAATGGCAGCGCTGCTGATGTGAGGGGCAGGGAAGGAGGGCAGCGCAGGGGGTTGGAAACCAAAGGCTGTTTTCCAAACGTCTAAACTACACACATCGCTAAGCAACGTGAAGCTTTGCTCACACACGACACAGCACCCGACTGCCTTTGCCCAAAGACACCCACTAACAAGCTCTGTAGATGTATTAGCCTGCATCATGCTTCTTTTTAAGAAGGTCACTTGATAATTAGCAGATGTGTACCCAGCCTGTCACCCAAGGGCATCTGCGGGAAAATTCTAGTCCTCCTCTCCCCACCCCCACAATTCAGGCTAAAGCTGTAATGTCAAAAAAGAAAAATGGGGTCCTCGGGTTCTGATAGTTGACTGCAGCACAGACTGGGAGGAAGCACCCTGAAGCCCGGAATGCACAGCGGTCACCTTAAAGCTGAGAAGAGAAATATTAGCAGTGACAACATCAAAAGATGCTTGACGTATGTTAATAGTGTACAAGTCTTGGGTCGGAAAGAAAATGTCATCTCAGCTACTTGATATTACCCAGAAAGACCCACATCAGCACGTCGTTACACGGTCCTTCCCTGGAAACCCTGAGTACGTGTAGGATGTTATGATACATGGCTCCAAAGGGACTGCAGTCATCCAACTGCCCTGGACCTGCTTCAAAGCATCACACTTGGCACCCCCACCGCTCTACTGTCAGGCTGAGGCTGGCCAACTCCTGGCCAACACCGGGAAAGGGAACGAGAATGTGGCGTAAGGTGAGCGCTGCTCCAGGAGAAACGGAGGCAAGGACGCACCTATATGTGCTCGCAGCCCATGGCCACCCACCCCCATCCCCAAAGGCCCATGCTTAGGCCGCGACCGTATCAGTCACTTAAGACTCCAGGCAGGGACTCTGTGCCTGGGAGGGTATCGCATCTTATCAGAAATGAGTATCCACAGCAAATCACAAGGAGACTGAACAGCACTTAAAAGATTAAAGGAAATAAATACCAGCCACATAAATGGTATTGAAAAAAATCACTTAGAGCTGATATGCATCTCTGGGCGAGCAAACAGGCACTCTGAGCTTGACCTGAATTCATCTTCCTTTCACAGGACAGGGGGCCGGGCATCCCAGGCAATAACGGGGCAGAAAGGCAGTGAGATTGAGAGAGCGAGAGAGCGAGAGAGAGAGAGGGAGAGAGGGAGAGAGAGAGCGCGAGAGAGAGAGGGAGAGAGGGAGGTAGAGAGGGAGAGAGAGAGAGCGAGAAATGCTTTTGCACTTTCCCCATCTTAGACTGGGGTAGAGAGTCTTATACCGACTCCACCTGTAATACAAGGTCATCCTTTAATGTGGGCCACTTGCAATAGCTGTATTGTGTGTACTGTGTTCAGGGTGACCTGGATTAGCTCAGTAGCATGCCAGACTAAATAATCGTGCATGGCAGTGGACTAGTGGGGATGAAAGTCCTTTTCTTCTCTATCGTACAAGCCTTTCAATGGTCGGAACAAAATACCCAAAGGGTCTTTCACCCAGTCTACCATGGCTAACTTCATTCAAGGCCGCCAGATGCTGCCGTGGTTTTGTCTGTGTTGGTTAAGACCTGAACAGAAGTCATGCTCGACATTTCTGTTAGATTCTTTGCTTAATATTTGTTTTCCCATTTGCACTGGGTCCACAATAAATAACCCTCTTTGGTTAAAAACCCCTGATCCTTGCACCTTGTTGCTGTCTGTTTACTGCAGTGATGTTCAGATGGAAGGCTTGCAAGTTAATACCTGTTAGCCAGCTCCAGGGAGACACCTTGCTCTGGTGCTAGTTATGCCTCCTTCTGTGCAAGGAAACTATTTATTTTCATTGCAAGTCAGAAAGATCATCCATCATAATCATACTGCATTTAAACTGGGATTTGTTCTCTTAAATGAAACTCGTGTTCAAAGGTTTCCTCCTGCACCCACGGCCTGGAAATGCAGATCTGGTCCCCGAGGAGAAGGGGAAATGTCTCCACTTAAAGATGTGAGCGCTGTCTAATGGGGACTGTTACAGATGGTTCAGATCCCACAAGAGGAGCAGTGATAACTTCCTTCTCATAAGTGGGGTAGAAACCATATTTAATGATTACCCTCTACAAAGATTCCATCCATTTCTGCATATTTAGAGAAAGCAAATCTAGGAAAACTTTCAGTTAAGCTATAAAATATAATGTTCATTTCATGGCTTCTGTGATTACATCAGAGGAATAAAAAATGAATTAAAAGGGAGACTTAAAATTACATACTTTCAGGAAAGTTAAATGTACTGAAGTAGGGGCAGCCCCTCACGCTGACGCACACTCACAGGTTCCTAGTTTGCCTGCTTTTGCCTGATGCCAATACCCCCGTCTCCTGCACCTCACTGGCATCACGCTGTACAAGCCTCGTGAAGGTGAAGATACGATCTGCTAAAGGAACCTGACTTACCAGCTTCTTTAAAACACAAACAAGCTGAGGAATCCAATGTGGAATGTTCACAGGGGCTGAACTCCATCCAGTCTCCAAGTCCTCATAAAACCCAAGGGCTTGTTTGTGCACATCCCTAAGTATAACACTTACTGGCTGCTGTGACTTCCCGCGCTCGCCCGTCCGAGAGGCACTGAATCTAACAGTTTTACAGCTGGAGGAGGCTCGGTGCTAGAAAAATGTCAGGCAAGTCTAATGAGGCCTCAGATCCCTTGGTTGGCGCTAGAGTTTAATTCAAAGTTACATTGATGTTTTAACATGTTTGCTTATACTTGACTAAAGAGGATTCATTATTTCGATGACATAACCTCCAGACAATGTTCTGGGAATTGATTTAGGATGTGGTGGTAATTCCAACAGCCTTAATGCGGAGTCGAGCATCTGTAACAACATTTTACTCGACTTTCCATCGTCATTCCGTTTTCAAGCTAATGCACGGCGACTCTTCCAGAAACACTGGCCAGTACGCTGGGCTTACTTTGAGATGATCACATATTTTACTGGGTTTTTAGAAAAAGAAATCCCTTTCTTTATTGGCCTAGCCAGCTTGCAAACAGTGTGTCCAGGTTCACCAGTGCCTCTTTGTGGGCCTCTGAGTAAAACGGGCAATGATTTCAACTTCCAGCTTCCCCTAATCGTCCAGTGCCCGACATAGGATGAGCCTGTGGCTCAGCTCCAGCCTGGGGCGCATTCCTTCTTCCCTGTTTCCTCAACAGGGTTTAGGGGGATGATGCCCTCTGAGACTTAAAGGTGAGTTTGTTGGCTGGAGTTAAGAAATAGTTCAAAGCAAATAAACTCAGAAACGTAATAAAAGGCAAACGACCCATAAACATGAGTTGACTGGCTATCTCCATTACGTTATTAATCACCACATCTGGAGAAACCCACATCTGCACACACTTAGCAGGTCATTAGTAATGTCATATTCACACTGGAATCACTCAGAGTAAGAGGCATGCAAAGTGGCTTGAACGGCAAAGGCATCTAGCTGACGGGCTCCCGGCTGCAGTCTCGAGCAAGCTGCCAGTTTGCAGCACAGTAGTTTTAGTTATTATTTATTGGTCTTCAAAGTTTTGCTCTGGTATTTTGCTGCCCAACCAGCTCAATGCATGCTGAAGTCCACAGCCATGCATCTTGCCTCTGCAACTGAACTCAGCATGTTAAAGGAGAGCATTGAGGGGTGCAGGGCAGTTACTCAAAACTGGGATGGGATCCAGCACTCCTTCACCTGGCTTGGTCACAAGCCGAGAATTTTGAGTTGCGTTCTTGAACTCAAATGGGTCTTTGGGATAGTGTGATCTAGCTTCGACCTTGACTGCCAAACAATAATGAGACAGAAAAAAAAAAAAGGAAATTAATCCTTTGTGAAATTTTTCATTAGAAAAGTTGCAAACCAGTTCTAACATAAAATAGAATTACAGCTTTAAATTAAAATGAAAGTTCCTTCCTCACAGCTACATTGAGAGTTGTTTGTTTTCTTTTCTTTTACCCTGATGACCTCTTGAAATTCCCTTTGCTGGGTTATTGTCATCAAAGTCCAAAGGGATAATATATCAGAAGATAATCTTGTTTGTGCAATAATTGCCAAAAACATACAGAGTTCCCCTCTCCCTTACAACACACATGGACATAGAAAACTCAGTTTAGCAGCCAGAAAAGACCCGTTATCTCCTGCTGCTGCTCAAGCACATCCCACAAGTGAGCATGACATTCTAAGTCATCAGCCCACGATGTCAAACTACCCGACTTCATCTCGAACCCCTGGCCTGGACTGCTGCTGCCAGAGGTGTGTCCAGTGCCGTGGGTCTGCCACTCCTGAGAACGGGGATGTGTTGTTATCCTCAGAGCATGAGGGACATCAGGGAAAGTGGGTGTGTGTTTTCAGTTTTTCAGGGTGTGATGTTGTTTTACTGAAACTGCAGGTAAAGCGAGGGCAAAACTGCTGGTCTCATAATTGAACAATGTGCTTCTTGATTTCTGTGGGTTTATCAAACTTGCTCCCCAAGAAAAACCATATCAATCATAGTAAAACACAGTTCTTTTGCAATGTGTAATTCACAATGGACAAACTCCCAAGCTGACCCGACATCCCTTTAATATGGACGCCTGACACTTTCACCAGCAAGTGTGGGCTACTTGACTTGAAGGTCTTGCAGTGTGGCCACAGAAGAGCGATCCGTGGGGACTGCACGTGCCTGCCAGCGCGGCTGGGCAGCTGAGCGCAGTTGAAGTGAGGGAAGGCAGCCTAGTTCTCTGACTAAAGGCTCAATGGGCAGCTCAACGTCTGAATATGGGGAGTTAGAGTCAGCGATACCCTTGAAATGAGAGTCTCCGCTCTGACAACCTTGGGATAATATATATCACCAAGCAGTTTGATAAACTCTTTGCAGTGTTATGGATAAGGTCAAGCCATAAAGCCATTTTTGAAAGCTCATGGTGACTATTAATACAGAAATAATGAAAAGATGAAAGATGCTGCCTCCCCAAAGCGATGCCAACAATAATATCTCTAACACACAGCACATATAACCTCTCTACACTTGAGCAAAGCTTTATCCTATCCATTATCAGGCAGGCTAATTTTACAACTTCTAGCTGAGAAGTCAGAAATACATTTATTTGGAAAACCTAGAGGATGTAAGTTAAAGAATAAAAACAACCCGCCATTATGTACAATGAGGATGAAAAGCATCTCCAGGTGGCCCATCTGCCCTGGCACAGGCACAGGAAGCACCTGCCCCCTGCAGGCTGAGGGCAGGGAGGGGAGGCTGGCTGGAGCTCTTTCATTTCTGGCTTTTGTGGCGCTCATGTGAGAACGTGGAGGGAGACTTTAAGGAACAAGGAGTTATGTAAAAGTTAGTCACAGGGTATATTTTTGGCTTTATTCACTGCCTAGGAAACCTGAATTGTGTAACTTTGAGTCCATCAACACAGAGTAATGAAAGAATTCAGCTCCTACATGGGAGAGAGAAGCAGTATATACGTATACTCAGAGACTCTACCTGACCTGCATCGCAATGTTCTCTGCAGAGACACGGTGGGCCTGACGAATCTGCTGGCAGCACAGGTGGACTCGATGTACCTACCAGACCCACATTCCTCCGTCCCATCTCCAACCACAAGCCTGCTCTATATGTATCTTGGTAGAGTCCAACATCCATCAAAGTCCCTGTATCTAGAATCGCAGCTCATACATCTTCACTAAAAACTCGTCCTGCTGTAATAACATGCCCAACACTCGGTTCTGCTCAGTCTTTAGTAGAAATTCCATTTGGAGATCTGTTGCCGTAGGCTCTTTTCTTCCTGTTTTCTCTGGGAACAGACTGTCTCTATCACCTCAAGGGCAAAGAAAAGCCTCACACGAAGATCACTAGGTATTACCTTCTCAGAGACGAGTCAGAGATGAATAATGGAAGTCTAAGAACAAATATACAACTGAAACGAGAAATGCAAGACGTTCCTTGAATTATTGCTATGAAGCTTGGAGACTGGGAAGGTAGTAGATGAAAGATAACTGTTATTTTGAATTAAACTGGGAAAAATGTACAAGAGTCCAACAAAAACAGCCTCTTTTCAACTTTCCTTTCCTTCCTTGACTTCTCCCAACACCAACAAGCTGGTAAGGTTTTGCGGCCAGTAAGTGTACCAGACTCCTTTACGTCACCCTGGAATGGACAGGGCACGTTTCTGGGGTTAGGGTTTCAGAACAGAGATGAAATATGTCAAGTCCCTGGCACCAATAGCTGCCTTCTTTCTTCTTTTATTTCTCAAGTTCAGAGGTTAGTAAACTGTAGTCTGGAACATGTTTTTGTATGGCCATGAGCTAAAAGTGGTTTTCACATTTTTATTTTTTAAAGGTTTTTTTTATTGATTTCTAGAGAGAAAGGAAGAGACAGGGAGAGAGAAAAACATCAATGTGAGAGTGAAATGTCAATCGACTATCCCCTGCATACACCCTACTGGAATCGAGCCCACAACCCAGGCCTGTCCCCTGACCGGGAATTGAACCAGAGACCTTTCGGTGCATGGGACAATGACCAACCAACTAAGCCACATGGGCCAGGGACGTTTTTACACTTTTAAATGGTTGTGGGACAAGATTTAAGAAGAAAAATATTTAATAACACACTAAAGTTACACAAAATTCAAATTGGTGGCTATAAGTAAAGTTTTATTGGGACATGGCCCATCCTTTGTCTACCTGTTGCCTGTGTCTGTGTTCCCTTTACAACGGGGAGTCGAGCAGTTGCGACAGAGACTGGATGGCTGCAAAGCCCTTGACAGAAAGTTTGGTGACCCCTGCTCTCATGTATCTTCTCACATTTTTCTAATTTCCTGTTTCCTAAAAGGGCAGTGTTTTTTCCAATCTTCCAAGACAACTAAACAGTAAAAGAAACACACATGGAGCCACTTTAAGTGAACAAATTTGGCAAAGTCAGGAGGGATAGAGGTAGCTTAGTGGCTGCAATATCCCTATCACCCAACCTACTATTAGTTCCACAGTTGCCCTTGCATTTGGGGACACCAGTCAGGTGAGTCTCCCCTTCTTCAAGTCAAGATAAGTCAGAGGCATCCACCCTGCGCTTTGAGACCAGGCGAACCACATCTCCCACACGCGGTCCCTTGACGCTGTCAGGGTCGCTGCAAGTCCACCCTGCGCCAGCCCAGACAAGACAACAGATTAACCATTAGGCTAGATATGCTGAAAATATACAGCTTCAACCTTTCCCCAGCTAGCTCAGAGCGATATATAGATGATTATTTCAAGCGTCAGCTGCCGCATAGATTTAAAGCCCTGCACAGTAACTCCTGGATCCGTCTGCCCCTTGTCAAACCTGCACAGCTTTCGTTGCGGGATACGCGGTATGGCAGTTTCACTGTGAATCCGGAATGATCCAGACGGCTGCTGTCTCTTTGTTAACAGGAAGCCAAACTGATGAGTTTGTAATGCATTTCTTATCAAAGGTAGTTTCAGAAAAGAAAATGTGTCCCATCAGCTTGGCTGGAATTTCACATAGACTAGATTATGGGCCTAATCAGAACATCTCTGTTATTTTCGTGAGGAAATATATAATTCTGCATCCATCCCATTAAAATCACTTTATGCCAATGAATTATGTATTTATGAATTTATAATTATCCTTGGTTTCTCCCCTCCTACAGGGTACTTAATAGAACCATCGGCTGGAGCCTACAAAGTAATATGCTTAATAGATGCGAGCATGCTAATGTATATATTTTTAAGTTAACGCTGATCTTTCTGAGCTGTGTGTCTAAATTGATCATTGTGAATAAAGGGTTGTAATTTTCAACTCATACATTTAACAAAGACAAAATGGGCTGTAATGGAATTTATGGAGCTTGTGAGGGAACTCTTCTTCTAACATGGCTCATTATCAAGTAGACTGGGATTTACTGCAGGACGATCTGGTCCCTCTGAAAGGCAACCAGAGAAAGTGCCTGTACGTCCAGAGCGGCACTCCCGGCACCTTGTCTGTGCTTGTGTGAGTGGCAGCAGTGGCCGGTTCTCTGTCGTGCTGTTGTTATGACTCCTGCTGACCAGTGAAACTCAGGACTTAGACACTGGCACTAAAATCGCTGTTTATCCTCTCCTTCATTTAAAATTCTGACTTAAAAAATATATTTTTCTTAATTTTTTTAGAGAGAGAGGAAGGGAGAGATAGAAACATCCAAGTAAGAGAAAAACATCGATCTGCTGCCTCCTGCACGCCCCCTACAGGGGATCGAGCCTGCAACCCGGGCCTGTGTCCTGACCGGAAATCGAACTGGGACCTCTCAGTCCACGGGACAATATTCTGTCCACTGAGCCACACCAGCTGGGCTAAAATTCTGACTTTTTATTCATCATGAATTTCTTTTTCACATTTTTATTTTTTTAAATTACATCATACTATCATTTATCTTAATTACTGAGGTTTTTGATGCCCCCTTAACTTTGGTGTCCAAGGTAAGTACCTCACTCACTCTGTGCTGGCCCTGCCCGGTCATATCCCAGGGTGCTCTAGGAGCTGCTCCTGCCATCTCGCCTGTCATTACAAAGACGTTCTCTTCCTCTGTATCTGCAAGTGTGTCTTGTGCTCCTTTGTTCGGAACTGGACAAGACTTATAAAACAAGTTATTCTTTTGATAGCTTCACGCTGTTTACATGGGATTGTTCAGGAAGACCCTTTGCCAGAAAGGCTTCCTTATGGATTTGCAGATTGTCAGACATCTGAAGGAGCGGACAAAAGATCCTGCTGCCTCAGGAATCTGAGATTTGCCACCTGCCCAGGGTGAGAAACAGAAAAGAGAGAAAGGTACAGGTCCCTTGTGGACTTATTTCACACGTCCCATCAAACCCTCCTGGTTAACAGTGTTGATTTACATCTCCACTTTGGGGTACATGTTTTTATTTGCTTATATGTTTTGACTCAGATGCTACCTTTCTTCCCTCTTTGTTTTTCCTCCTCTCAAATAGCTTTAAGTAAACATAATGGGCAGAAAATGTCAATCATATTTTTATTTCCATGTTCACTGTGTTATTTACATTTGTAAAATGAATGTTCGCCCTAGTGATTCTATTTGAAGACCAGCCTAGAATCTAATTGGGACTACGTAAAATTGTTTTCTAAACCATAAGCTGTTATGCAGATAAGGACCATTATTATTATTAATATCATTATTATCAGCTCATTCATAAACACTGTATTTTCCATTGAACTAGTCGTATCAAAGCCCCCGAGAATTCTAATATCTATTCCAGATGGTTGCACCGATACTTTCTCTGAAACGCAGATAAAGGTAAAATGCATGGGTTTTCAGTGCAACCCCGATATACCACATGGCCCGATGAAGAATGTTCTGCCAGAACACTTTAGAAATACTGAATGCTTTTAACCTTGGGAGGTAAGACCAGTCTCGGATTGTGATTTTACACTAAACACAGCATTTAGTATATTTCTTAAGGGCATAGTCACCTTCTAACAGTGATCTTGAACTATAAAATCATTATCTGTATTCCACTATAATTTATCCTTGGAAGCATCCCGTGCAACATTTTAAAATGCTAGTTCACGTGGGCTCTTCCTGCTCCACCCAGCTAGAGAACGAGGTGTAGAATGCACGAGGGGGGCTGGAAGGGGTTTAGGGATGGCCTGGCCTCACCCTCTTTGGGCTACATAAAGGAAGGTGATACGAATATGCAGCCCCAACACCAGGGCCCAGCCTGCTATCAGAATTCTGCTCAGAACAGCGTGAGGACACAGCTTCCGCATTCAGGCCCCTGGCAGGTCCCTCTAACCTGCATTCGAACTCTGCTCTCAGACAGTTCTAGCTCTGCCGTGTCACAGGATCTGTTGTTATCCTCACCAGACAGGTGAGGACACCAGGATCTGGAGATGCTGAGGGGCTGAGAGAGATGACTGGGGACCACACGCTGCCAGTCCGGGTGCTCTGCGGGCACCACGCCGCGATTCACGGGCTCCCGTGCGTCAGACAATCTTTAAGTCTGAGATATCCACAAAATATGGACTTCTAACTTCTACTTTAAAATCTTGCATTAGACTCGGCTTCCATTTCAGCTGTCTCGTGGGGCACGAGCTTACCAGCTGGTCAGCACCCCAACACTGCTTACTGTACCCCAGCCATATGGCGGGCACCCCTCTTACATTTCCAGTCCTGGCTCCAGCCATATTCAGCGAGATAGAGATGTTAAGATATGGGATATCCCTCTGCAAATGTCAACTCAAAATGAACAGCAAGAATGTAACAGGTAAGCACACAGGCCCTGAAGCTACACTGCAGGGCCCGAACCAGGCTATTTGGCAAATTTCCTAACTTCAGTTTTCTCACCTATAAAATGGAAATAATCAGAATATGTTCTTCATAGGGCTGTTGTGAAAATAGACTGAAAACATGGAAAGTGCTTGTAAGAGTTTCCGGCGAGCTCTTACTAATGTTGCCTATCCTCGTGGTCTTGGCTTTGAGAGATCAGCGTAACTGGCGCTCCTGGCACAGGCCCTTTGCCACGGGCCAGTCTGCTTTCTTCAGACTTTGCTCTACTCAAGGACACTCCCACTCTCTTCTGCTCCAAACAACTGACTGGTATCCAACCACCAGAACAGGGTGAGATTCACCACCACGACCCCCCCCCCCCATCCGCTATACCTCCTTCCACTGTCACCTTGTCCCCTACTTCACATGGCCCCAGTGAACTGCTCAGGTCGAAATAATTAGGCTATGCCAAATGTCATAAAAACAAGAAAAGCCAGAAAATGTTTAAACGGGCCTTAATTGGAGAAGGCTGGGACCACTCAGGGCAGTAACAAATGAAAATCAGATGCAAACGTAGAGAAACCCCACCATTCCCTCTAAATTACAGGAAATTCACACTGCTTGTGATGGGCTCTTTTCCTTAAATTTCTGGTGGGAGGTCATGGAATTGGGGCATGCATGTGAGAGAAGGGGGTAGAGAATCATGGGGTTAGTGGCTCCTTCACTATTCCCTCCCACTGGGTCTTCCTTTCACCTACCTACTCAACCCACCCTTCAAGAAACAGGTTAGGCTGCCTCCTCCAGGCAGCCTTCCCAGATGACTAACTGTAACAAAGAAGAATCTCTCCTTTCTTGACACTCTCATCTCACACCCCTCTGATATCTCTTTATCTTTTGCATTAGAATTTGTTTTCTATTCCATGTATCCTACTTACCAACTAGACTTATAAGCTCCTATTTGGTAGTTTACAAATTTCTGAATATCTCATAGTGCTGAGCCTCTGGTAATGTCCCTAATAAATGTCTCCTAATTGCCAGAGAGGAAGTGTTGCAGAGGGGAAGAATCACAGCCCGGTGCTGAGGGACCTGGGTTCTAGTCCTGGCTTGAATCAACTGTATGGTCTTGGCTTGGCAAGACCCCTCCCCTCCTGGGGGATCGGCATTAATTACGTATAAGGACTGTTTCAGCTCCGACTCGTAATGGTTCTGGCTTACTGCTCTCTTCTGTTACTTGACAGATATCACAGAGCCAGCCGTGGACCGAAGGCCTCTAACTCCCCAGGTACGTGTACTTATCTAGCGCTTCCTACCAGACCCAACCCCAGGAAGCACTGCAGATCAGGAAAGCAGGATTCCTGGCCCAAGGAAAGTAAGGTCTAGCACAGAGCTTTTCAATCCTGCCTCTCAAGAAAATGACCTGGAGAACCTTACAAAACACCCATGCTTGAATCGCACCTCAGACCAACTCGACAAATATCTGGAGGGTGGGAGCTGGGCATTGCTTTTTCTTTTTTTCCAAAAATCTTTTAAAAGATACACAATAAGAGAGAACCACAGTCTAGCTGTAGAATTGAGAATAACTCATTAAATATATATAACAATTCACAAGTTGTGTGAAGAACCCTTAAAAGGTGTTACATGATAGTGTCAGTTGGAGGCTAAATGTACGGCCTCAGTAAGTGCCGGAAGGTCTGGGCTGGTCAGGGAAAAACTGTGGGACTTGAAACAAGGGCCGGATGGATAGTCAGCTGTGTTCACATACGCATCCCCAAAATCAAACACAGCATCTGGCACCCTGGAGTCAACGAGGGAAGGGTGTGCTGGTGGAGGGAACAGCCTGAACAAAGCAAGGAGGTGGGGAGCACTCATCTGGGCAACTATCAGCAATCGATGTGGCTGGAGCAGAAAGATTTGTTAAGGTACAGACAGGGCGTAGTGGGCAGACAGTGTGAGGCTTCAACTCCAAACGACAGAATTTGCGTAACATTGGGTAATAATCTGAGTCCTCTGAAAGTTTGTTTTTTTTTTTTTTTTTTATGACTTAAATACTCAAATTCAAAGAGGGTAGTGGGTGGTTTGAATCTTGGCAAAGTCTATCACCCTCCCACCCCCGACTCAGCCTACTTTTTTTGGGCCACTTAGAAGTTATAAAGGTCCAAGATAAGACACACACACGTGCATGAAACTAAAAACAAGGAGGCTACTGGCAATGGGCCAGTTCCACTGGAGGCCATGCTTTTCCTGGAGAGTGTATTTGACAGGATAATAAAGTTATTTGAGGCCTTGGAAAGGGGTCCTGTGAAATTCACAAGGCTGCGGCCTCACCGCTCAGCCAGGTAAATCCAAACTTGACTCGGGGACAGTGATTTCCTGTCTTCGACTACTCGAGAGCTGATCCCGTTCCCCACAAAGGGACTAGAAGGAAAACCATCAGGGTCTGACTTTTAACAGGAACAGTGATTGCAATCAATAGTTTGAAAAAGAAAACAACATTTTCAACAAAACTAGGGCTTTCAGGTGGACTCACGGAGAAGAAAATGTTTCCCCAATCCTAGACTACTCATAGCACTTCTGGATTTCTCTGTCAAAAGCATGTAAGTGAATAAAATCGGGATGTACATTATATCCTCTGGGTCCTGGACCCGCACCCCCCACCCTAGTATGCCTACAAAAGCTTAAAAATTCTAATTGGATTATCAGAATGAATGGTTTCAAATTTTTAAGTTATGAAAGGTATAAAATGTTTGCATTCCAAGTTCTTTATGTTCTGATAGGTAATACTTAATAAAGAAAATAAATAAATGAATTACCCAAGATATATTTTCATTCTCTCCTTCCACAGGCCCACTTTATACTCAAACACCATGAACAAAAGGAACAGTGTAGGCTTTCTCAAAATGAGTTATTAAAAAGACATAGTTGTGTCTTTAAAATATAAAATAAAAAGAATGAAAAAAGAGGCTGTGTGAGAAAGAGTACCAAAATAACAGCAATTTTTTTCTTTGCCTCATTGATGCCCAAACTGACGAGCTGATTAGCCTTTGTGCGCACAACCTTATTAAAAAACAAACAAACAAACACACTACAAAACAACACTCTGGTCCTGTTTGTAGAAATGTAGTTCTGGCCCAGGGAGAAAAGCAACATTCTTTGGTTAACTTGGATTCTAAAGTAATTCTTGATGAAAAAGCATCACATTAAAATTATTTTTATATAGCACATTAATCCAGTACGTAAGCCACTTTTATAAAAATGCCCCCCATCCTGGTGTAGAACGAAGCCTAGGGAATGAACTTGTATAAATAAATATTAGATAAAAATGGGGACTTTCTATGTAAAAGTAAAATGGTGGAGATAATCCAATCTTAGGGGTGAGAATCTGGTATTGTGCAGTTACCTTTTAAAAACATAGTAACATTTCTTTAAGATTTGTTCCAAATGAGCATTAAGGGGACCAAGTTGGATTTAAAGAATCTTAGCAATTGAGAGGTATTGTCTTAGTAGAGGTATATCTCCTAAAAAACAAACAAACAAAACAAATAAATAAACTCAGTTTTAGACATTCATCTTACACAAATAAAGGACAGAGAATCTGGAAAAGCTAAAGCAAAATGGAAGGGCAGTGGTCGTAGTACCCAGACTACAGCCAGGTAGGGGCTTTCATTTATAGAAAAGCAGCGCCACCTGCTGGTAACATGCATTTCAAGCCCCTCCAGTTTGCAGACCATCATCTATCTTGCAATCTATGCATAAATATACAGCAGTATTTTTCAGCTGCTGTTATACATAAGAATTTTATTACCAGTCGGCAGATTTCTAACACACTGGTTGTAGTTTAATAATACTCTATTACCTGAAGTGTGGGTTATATAAAAACCTAGAATGTTAATTGTTGACAAACCAATTCTAATATGTAAAGTACTATAAGTCAACCAGTAAATATCCAAATAAATCAAAAGGGATCGCTCTTTTGCTGCTAACAACATGTTATTAAATACCACAATTTGATAACTTACATAAAAATAATGTTCATACACTTCAATGTACTAAGAAATCAGGGAAATGCATTATAATTATACTGAGGGCTTTCCTTCATTTACAATTTTGAGAAAAATATTTTTGCAAAGAATATTTTTCCTTTTCTTTAAAAATGTATCTAAACCAGGGTGTCATTTAGGAAATTTTCCCATATAACAAAACCTGAGTTATAAATAACTAAGATTACATCTATAAAATGTTATATTTTTAAAATGGCAATAGAGAAGGCTTAGAGAATATAAGTCACTGAAACAGTGAGCAGAGAAACACTACCTGTCATTTTGCAGAAAAAGATCACACAAACGAGATAGCAAAGAAACACAATAAAAGGAAAAAACAGGGATGTGATAGGTGACTCTGATTACATCTGCAAAGGAAACTGTGAAATAAATTAACACCCAAGCGCCCACGATAGTCATACCGTAGCTTCACTGCGCGGGATTGTTATGCAACAGAGAAGGTTGGTGATTTTGTACGAACAGAAATAAAGTGTAGGCTGTGAAGTCTGGTGGTGATAACTAATGACCATACTACTTACAACTCTGATTTGATCTTTAACAGAAAAAAATAAAAAAGTACTCCACCGGGTAGATGTATGCAATAGGGCTCATATTTTTCACTTGAAACAAATAAACCCCAAATGGGATCAAAGGCCCCAGTAAATGAAAAATGACAGTTTCTCTGCTGCCCTGATTCGATCTCAAGCAAGACCACCATGCTGATAACAGTCCAGAGCTCAGAGGGAGCACAGGAAGGGCCGAGCACACTGCCCATTCCGCCGATGAGAAGCCCACTCTAACTCAAAAAGTCATTGAGATTTAATCTCTAACAACAATGAAGACTGCTCATGCAGCAACCCAAGGGATATTCCTTAAACACACGCACGCACTTGCACACAAGCTCAATTGTGTTATTTCCGATGGAAATGGTGGAAGCCCCTTACATTCAGCTCTCCACGTGGATGAGCTGGGAAAGGCAGAGTATAAAGAGCATCAAATGTTGAGGTGCTTCCTTTGAGCCCAAAGTGTCTCCTGTTACCTACCGCCAGGGACTGACCTAGAAGGGTCTTGCGCACAGGAGAGCGCATCTCGTCTCCCACTTCCACTGCTCGCCCCCTGCTGTGGAAGAGGGGCCAGTAGCAATTTCAGGCAGATATGGAGGTTGTGGAGGAATCTGATGGAACTAAGGCTACCAAGATTAGAGCTGGGGACCAACCCTGCCTGAACCTAGCTCCCAGCGTGTCTGCCGGTGGACAGCGAGGGAAGGCCCGAGGCTGGCTGGGCCCGGGGACCACAGGTGCAAGCCCCGCCTCCGGAGCAGCTGGGATGAATTCAAACGGTGAGAAGTCACCAGTGGATGAAGACAGCTTGCTTCAGTTAAAGTGTACTGCAGCCGGAGAGGCAGATGAGGTCACTAGGGGCGTAGTGAAACACCAGGTGAGCCAGGCCTTCCCAACGTGCTCCTCCACCCACAGGGACCCCAACACCCCATGACATGTAGAAGGGGAAGACATCCACATCCCAGACCCACGACAGCGTCTGAACACTGTGCCTGGCAGCAGAAGCAGGGAAGAGAAGGGTCTCCTTCTGAAGAAGCAGTCAATTCTAGATCAAGCCACTCAAAACTGCTCCGCAGCCCAGGAAAGCAGCTGCTCAGAAACAAATGATTCGTTCAGGACGGTAGCAGCAGGCGAAGCCAGACCGCTGGGCTGAGACGCACCCTCCTCCTGAAACGCAGGCCTAGCAAACTGTGGGAACGAACGCCTTCCCTTGCGGTTTTTGTCAGTCCGCAAACGTCTGTTGAATTCCTACCGTGTCCCTGGGCTGCTGGGTGCAACACACTGAGAATTCCAAGGCCTCTGAGAGTTGTCTGTTGCCGACTTCTAAAAAGCTCCACAAACACCACTCTGATTGGGGCTGACATGAAGTGTCAGAGGCTCAGGAGAAAGAGACCCACTGATTTTGACCCGAGGTGGGAGGTCGGGCCGTCAGGAAGTCCTCCCGAGGAGGTAGTACTGGAGCTGTGTGTAAAGCAGAGGTCAGCAAACTGCTACGAACATCAGGCAGAAACCCTTTGGGCTCTGTGAACCGTACGCTTTCTGCTGCAGCTACTCAGCTGTGCTGTTCTCACTTGAAAGCAGCTCTGGGCAGTACGCAAAGGAATGGCCATGACGGTTACAATAAAACTTTATTTACTAAAACAGGCAGTAGGCCAAGTTTGGTCCACAGACCACGATGTGCTGACCCCGCTTTAAAAGATGGGTCAGCTTCCGTCTTCGAGAAGAGAGCAGAGACAGAATCACAGGCACAGGAAAAAGTTATAGAAACCGGTGAAATAACAAAAATAAGACATTTATAGAGGACTGTGGGATGAAGGCTACTTACATGGAAAACAGAACTAGAAACCTAGGTGAGGGCCCTTGAATGCCATGTTAAGAAGGTAGTCAGTTGTCCTTTGAAAACAAGGACTCATCAAAGCTTTTCTTGTTTTCTCTTTAGAATGGGATGAAAATGTAACCAAATCTGTGTTTTCAAGTAATAAACGTGGTGGCGGAAGGGAGACTAACCGGAGAGTAGCGGTGGTGGGCCTAAAGTCGGTAGTGCCCCTGAGCATGGAGACAGGTTTGAAAGGTGATCAAGTCAGGAGACCCAGCCACCGGGAGGGAGGAGCAGGACAGCAGAATCCTCAGGATTTCAAAGTGTGCATCACTGCTCACCCCCCATCTCTAGACCCTCCTCACGTCAGGCCCAGGGCCACGGCTTGGCCCACTCTGGGCCCCACCCTGGCACGAACCTCACCGATGAGGAAGTCAACAAGCAGCTGCACCCAACTCTTCATAAAGCGATTTAGGAAAGGTGATGGGAAGTCCCAACACCAAGCAGACCTCAAAGATGGGTTGAGACCATCAAGACCATCATCAAAAAGAAATTTTAGCCCTGGCCAGGTGGCTCAGTTGTTTGGAGCATCGTCCTATACACCAAAAGATTGTGGGTTCAATTCCGGTCAGGGCACTTGCCTAGGTTTTGGGTTTGATCCCTGGAGTGTGTACGGAAGGCAACCCATCGATGTTTCTCTCTCACAAAGATCTCTCTCACTAAAAATCAACGAAAACATATCCTCAGGTGAGGATTAATAAAATGTATTAAGAAAAGAAATTTTAGTAGTTTTTTAAAATGTCACCTCTCCCCACCAGCTCCCCAAGCCTCCTGCCATCTTCCAAGAACACAGGAAATTCACTCAGCGTCTACGTCCTTGTGGATGGAAGGATGGAAAGGCACAGGGGAGTCCAGTAAGACAGAGGGATGAGACCGAGCCACAGTCGCAGCCGCTCTGAGACGTTCCTGTCACCCTTTTACAGACGGGGACACCTGCAATGACGACGCCTGGGACCTGCCCGAGTCCTAAGGCGTGGGGTGCGTCTCTCCTGTCGCCGGAGGACCTGAGAAGGCACCGGTGCTTGGAGGAGGCGGCAGATCCGGACATGATCGAGGCATCGCTCTTACTCGTCAGCATCCACTGGTGAGCATGCCCAACGTGCCTGTGCCAGGCATGATTTCCAAAGTCCCCAGAAAACACACAAACCCCTTCATCCCTTCCCCTTCCTCGCAGGTCAGCCTTCAATTGCCAAGGTCACCGCAGTGAGGGGAATGGCTGGTAGTCCCCGAGTTTGATCAGAGAGAAGAGCACCGTCGGCCTCACGGACCCATCTTCATCCTCACAGAAGTCTGGGAAGCGGCCCTTCCAGCACTGCCCTGGCACCTTCCACATCCACACCCCAAGACGGCAGGTCCCACGACCTGAGCCGCTTCCTCCGGCCTGCATTCCTGGCCAGTTTCATCCTGTCACATTCCCTGTGCACCTCTCGTCTCCGCCGGTCCCTGCATCTCCTTTTCCAGTGCCATTGTTTGGGGCGCTGGCTTTGAAGCATCCCTGCTGGACATGTCCGCTCAGTTGGATGTATTACAGGCCCTATGTGGAAATTTACTCATCGGCACTGAAAAGAGGCCAGATTGACCTTGACAAGATGCAGAGAGCAATTCAAAGCCACTCAAAAGTAGGAGAATGCTTGATGCTGCCTGAGGTCTCTGCGAGCAATTGAGAAAGCTCCCTGGCCCCTCGTCTGCAGCAGAATATGCCCAGTAAGGACTCTTCACAGCAAACAGCCAGGAGACACTCAGCTTCTGGGCATCTCTAGGTGGGAGGAATTCTCACATGGGCGCTGTTGGATATGATCTGCCTACCTCAAGTCAGAGTCAATGATCCTAATGGTCACGAGTGGCCTTAATGTTCCTCCACATTTGGGCATGCGACGCGGCCATCTGCAAATGGTTATGACTCTGGACACACGGGCCCCTCCGCTCATATTGGCTTCACCTGACTCACAGAAAACGCTTGGGTTCATCAAAATTAGTGGAACTGAATGCAACCGTCCGAGCCCTCGATTCTCCAGGACAAATGTCTCTCCTCACTTGAAATGTGAATTTTTGCCTGTGATGTTTTTTCTCTTTGATCCCTTACTTTCTTTCTCAATATTTAACCTTCACAAGGAATACGAATTGGACCTACTCGATGATCATTTTTAAGATCCCTCAGTTATGTCCTTGGTTTTCTTGCTATGTTTCCCCCTTTACCCTTCTTCTCTCCCAGTTCTTTATGTTTATGTGTATAATGTGTGCAAATAGAGGTGTATTGTAAGCTGCTTAGAGTTTTAGGAAACTTCACAGATCTGGGGCCATCCTGCTTCTGGCATATGCTATCCCTTTAACTGGGGCTGAGAATCCCTTCCCTCGTCAACTCCTTACTGAACTGGAACCTTCAGGCCGTTCTCTAATCAAGCACTGCTGCCAACACGCAGCCCCATCAAGGGTGCCAGCACGCTACAGTCGACCTCGCAGGGCAGGACGGCAGCTCGGAGGTCCCTTCTTGCCCGGTGCAGCCCCACAGGCTCCAGCCGAGAGCCAGCGTTGGCCCAAATGGAGATGATCTGAATGCTGGCCATCAGCTCCACTCCCAGGAGGCGGCCACGCTCTCTGCGGACGCCCCCCTCTGCGCTGTCCATCCGCGTTGCGTGGCTCCAGCCCTGAGGAGTGGTCTTTCCCGTCATTGAAAGGTGTGTCTGTTGGTGGTCATCCCATGCAGATGTGCCCCCAAGGCGTCCACCATAGGGGTTCTCTCTGTAGCTCCAGGGAGATGGGCTGGGAGTCACCCAACGTACTGAAGGACAGATGGGGCTTTCAGGGTTACTAGGAGAGGCCAGGGCAGTTTTTCTCTTGCTGTTTCCTTGACTTCAAGAGGACAGACAACTCAGTGAGCTGTTCAGAGAGGAAAGGCCACAGGGGAAGCTCAGGTCCTGTGCTCAGGCTGGACATCACAAGACTCTCCTCACGACCAGGGCCTCTGGGCGTCTAGAACCTCCCTTCACACGAGCATGTCCAGCTATTTCCAAAGGGTGTTTTCCCACTGAGACTTCAACTGTGTGAGTCCATTTAGAGTCCTCCGAGGTAAGTGGTTGGCTGGGAAACCAGAAGTCTTGTCAGCAAATGCAGAGGTGGCTGATTCCGATTGGGTAATTCCAAGGCTGGTTGGGAGAAAGGCCCGAGGGACGGACAACACCCAGCCATCGGGTGGGTGCCTCTGCTGCAGCCGCTCCGGAAGTTGGCAGTCTTAGCCGCCCCTCGCACGCCCCCACTGGGAGGGGACCCCGGATTCAAGTGCGTTTCCACACTCTTAATGACCCCTACAGTCACGGGGCTGACACAGAGACACGATGATGCGGGCAAAGGTCTTGTGCAGAGAGAAACAAAAAGGAAAAGACAACTGTGCCAGGGTACTGAAAAGCCACATGGCTTCCCAGATTGCGTGGTGGCGACTCACCGCAAATGTTTTCTATTTCCACTGGAGAAGGGGAAGTGGTTGGAAACTACAATGGCGTTTCAGTGACCGAGCTGCGAAGTATTCTTATTGTCCGGCCTAGATGTAAGGGGACACGCTGTCTCCCTGAGAAAGACGAGAGGCCAAGTCCCGTTGCCACACACAGGGAGTTAGGAAAATAATTCCCATGCGCTCCAGTCGAAGTTATCACATGCAGCTGATCCAAGACCTCAGGGCTGGTCACATGTCCCAGCGGGTGGCCCCGCCTGCTTCGCTGCTGCCTGGCCAGTGACGTGCGTGCCAGCACTGAGCTGCCTGCCTCTCCCTCCTCCCACCAGAAGGTGCGGCTCTTACTGGAAGTGGGGAGGGTGGGGAGGGAGGAAGAAGGAATTGTAGTTAGGAGGAGGAAACAGACGGGCCAGAGCCGCAGGACCAGGGCCGGTGCACACAGCCCTGCAGGCCGCCAGTCCAGCCGAGACTTCAGTAGGTTCTCCTGCGGTAAGAAGAAACCCACTAAGCCCGGCAAGTATTGCGATGACTGCCAGGTCAGCTGGGGACCACTGCGCTCAAGGAATTCAACTAACGGAAGCAACCGCTTCAGAGCTATTAAACTTTCTTTACAAAGATTTTAGCTTCTTGGATTTGCATCTGGATAACTGTGCTTCAGAGACGGAGTCCTGGAGGCTGGCAGTCACTCTGCCTTCCTTCCCACCGTCTCTGAGCAGACGGATGCTGCCCCGCCACAGCCTCTCTTCTGCTGGTCTCCACCTCGCAGGTGTCCTCCAACTGCCCCCCAGGGCTCCAGTCCCTTCTTTGGCTGCCATAGGAGTCCTTTCAAAGCCCAGCGTCAGGGGCCACTCCTCTGAGCAAAAACCCTGAATGTTTTCTGTCGTTTTTCAGATTAAGAACAAAACCCTCACAGCCTAGACCCTGTCGATGTGGGCCCCACTTACATTTCGGGGCTCCTCTCCCTGAAATCTGCTGATCAGGACTTAAGTTCCAGCCAAACTGGGTGGCCAGCTGTGTGTCAGGAGGCTCCCGACCTCCCTGCTGCCATACCCGTTCTCCTGCTGTTGGACAGAACACCCTTTTCCTTCTGTTCTCCAAGGCACGTCTGCAATGTCACGTCCTACCGGATCTTTCCTTGGCCGACCAACAGGAGGTGACCTCTGGGCCTTTGCACTGCCACGCACTTCGCACCTCGACTCCCCTCATTGTCTCGAGTCTTCATTACTGAAATTCCCATCTTTCTCTCCTCCCTCGGAGACAGACAGACCTATGGATCTTCAGCTGTGTAACTGGGAACTCAACTTCCTCCACAGGCAGTGGAGCCACCCGGCTGGTTTTCCAATCCCACCCCACCCCTGACTTGCTGTGTGACCCTTGGCGGGTCATTTATCCTCCTCGTGCCTTAGCTGCCTCATCTGTGACACGTGTACAGGTGCCTCAGCTGCAAACAACAGTTACTAGCTCAGGATAAGGGTTAAATTAATATTTGTAAAGAACAGAGAACAGGGCCTGCAATGCAGCAAATGCTATGAGTGTTCAATTTAACGACATGCACACACGCACACCCCCTTGCTGTGCTGGCAGAGTACCTCACACAGAGTGAAAGGACAGACTCCACTGAGCCCACTCTTAGCTTGAATCCAAGTTGAGGGATTAGCCATTTTCTAGGAAGCCCACATTAGCGGGCCTCGGCTCCTGGGGGTGAAACACAGTAACAGCAGGTCTGCTAGGGAGCGGCCCGGCCTTGGACAAGGCCAAAGCGTCACCCTAGCCTGCCACGGGGAAGCATGTGCAGCAGGCCTTCGGCCCCTCCCCTCACCAGTGAGGCGACCTGTGCGTCACCTCCACATGGTCTGTCTGGAAATGGTCCCCATTACGCTGTACGGAGCTCACTGTTTCTAGGCATAAATGCAAGTCAAAGGCCCCAAACTTTAAGCCCTTCCTATGGGCATGCTGGCACATGTCCTGAATTCACTGAGCCAGATGACAAACGCCGCTCTCGGACGAAGGAAGCATCCGACGGACATGATGGGCACCGCATGAGAAAGGAGAAGCGAGGCCGGCTGAGGCCAGAGGTACAGTGAACGACGAGCGGCTCTCTTCCGTCCCAATGGGACTGGGAGGCGGGAGGGGGCGAAGCCTGTGCCACCCGCCGCCCGCCAGCCCTCTCCAGTGGTTTTCCACTGTTCCTGTTACCAGTCTGATACTAATTTGAGACAATGCCCGATCACATCACAACAAATTAGCCGCAGACACGCAATTGCAATCAACTTGGGGGCTATCCTGAGTGCGGGCTGGGGATTCCTTGTCTCCCGGAGCCGCACGCTCCCACAGATGTTTCTAAAAGCCTCTTCCCAGAGGCCCATTTAGAGAGAAATTAAATGCAACTTTGACTTAATTAACGTTTTAAATGATAATGAATACAATGTAGATTCATAGGAGGCATTTACATTGTGTTGTAAAATTGATAAAAATTTAATAACTCTTTGTTAATAAGTTATGTCTCCCCAGACCCACAAAGCCTAAGGCACTGCAGACTCCAGACTGGGTCTAATCCAGGCTCCGGGTACAGGTGGAGGGGAGCCGAGATGGACTTGACATTTGCTCCAAGGCTGCTCTAATTCAACCCCTGCTTGTTCATCGGTACTTTATTTCATGCAGTAAAGGTCAGGGTCGGGGCTCAAGGCACAGCCTTGACAAGAGAGCACAAGCGAAAGGCGGGCTGGCCTGGCATCTGTCGCCTAAGATAGTGGAGGGGGGGATGGGGAGCTAAAGGGCCACCTGGGTCCCTCCATGGAGGTAGGACAGAGAATGGGCTGCCTGGTGGGGGAGCCATCAGGGTGAGTGCTGTGACAACCGGCCACCGTCCTGAATAAAAATGCAAACATAAGGTCCATGGCACAGGACCCTGCTCCGCTTACTTGGGGCACACCAACATCTTTTCTAGTTTGTCCTCGAAGAGTCGAGCCACCTATTAAAGCATGTCTGTGTAAAGGGAGGTGGCCAAGTGACGGGGTACACCCCACGGACCCTTTCATCTTTCTTCATTCTGACTTTTCCACTTCTTGTCTCCCAACTCGGTTTCAAAGGCTTTCGTTTGAAAGACTGGCTGCCACTGCCCACTGTTCCCATCGCCTTCACCTGTACCGTGTCTCTCGGAGCACGTTTATCCACGAAACTATGGGGGCACAGTGAGGTTCCCTAATGAAGTCAACTACATCACCAAACACTAAACTGAAAAAGACAACACAACTCAGCTGTGTTACGAATGAAAACCTGCTTTGTTGGGAGCTCTTTAGAGATGGGCCATGGGAGGGATTCTCCTCCCAGGAAGTTTGGCCCAAGCACGACGCTTCCTCATGGCAGACGCACAGCGCACAGGCCCGTGGGCGCGGGTTCCAGTCAGCTCTCTGCTGAATGGGCCACCACACAGTCAAGTGAGAGGCATGGCTTCTGTAGCCTTGTCCGCTACCAAGAGGCCCTCCCCGGTACGCTGTCAGTCTCCCAGGGTGGGTGACTGCGTGGTGAAAAGGGGCAAATCAAGACATGGGAGCCAGGGCCGGCTAAAGAGCTAGCGTGGGACCCAGAGGCTGCTGCAGAGCCTGCTGGAGAGAGACAGAGACAGACAGACGGAGGGGGAGGGGCTGGGTGGAGGGAGAGAGCCTAGAAGTAACATGAACAAATAAAATTTAGGGCTGGGGAATTGGAGGAAGTCACCCAAAACTATACATAAGAGGGCTGTCGGTCTTAGATGCAGCTTGTGACGTTAAATGTCATTCTAACAGCGTGGGGCGGTCAGCACAGGGTGTGTCCTATCAGCCATTTCCCTCGAGCTGTCCACTCCTGCGCCAGGATCTGATCTGTGTGCTTCAGACGCCACCAGTCCCCGCGGGTGACTTCACTTCTACTGACAATGTTAATTCTCTGCCCGTGCAAACCAAAGGCTACTCGGATAAGCGGATTTTTGTTTATTATCTGACAAGAGATTGCACTGGACGCATTTTGGTGTGTCTCCCTTCAACCTAGTCGTGTTGGACTTCTTGTCTCCATGGAGCCACCGGAGCTGAATGCCTCCTGGCATTATATGTATACCCAAAATAAAAGTCATGCCCAATTTAAACCAACTGCAGTGCTTTGGAAAGGGTGCAGGCATCGTGCAGGTTTAAACAGTCAGTAAATGGGAAGAAGGGCATGAGCCGCCGCACCTACGCTTTCACGAAAACTACTTCCAGTGCAGGTGCGCAGGGCCATCTCCCCTCTCGCACGGATGCGTTTGTTCAGGCCACGGTCACTGCCGGTTTGTGCCTGTGTCCCGAACCAGCAGGGCCCTGTGTTGTCACTGCATCATCACTTAATTGTCCCTTTCGGTCAGACATGGCAATCAGAGCAGGTAAGTCAAATAGCAGAACTTATTAGAACCTAAATGTACATTCATATGCTAGACATATATTTTTATATTTGATAGCACTAGAACATAGCTACTTGTAAGAAGTTTTTAAAGAGTCTGTTAAGAGAGCTGGCATTTCTGCCCAGGACCAGCTGAAGTGGAGACGAAACTGGAATAACCAGACAAGGAGGCTCCGTGCACACCCGCCCCAGCCCACCGTGCTGAACAGTCAGTCTTGCCCCAAATAGAATCATCTCGTGATGAATCCTTAGGGGTCACTCTGCCTCACTTTTCTGACACTGGTTGTTAAGTCTTTTGTAAAGAACTCCTTCTCTGCAGATCTTTTTGTCCAAAGAGCCGGGCCTCACGCCTCCCGTGAGCGGCACAGGAGCCAGCAGGGCAGTCCCCGCTCCACAGCAGCGGGCAGCGGAGACGGGCCACACCTCCGAGGGGAGGTGAGCCGGGCGGGCAGGTCCCGCTGTGAGAAGACAGATTTCTAAAACCGTACGCACACTTTTTAATACATTACTGCTCCTCTGGGAGCCGGCTACTTCTCTTCCCACTTCAGAAAACACATAATGGGACTTTGTGTTTCAATTTAATGTCCCTTGAAAACGGAAATCTTTCTCCTTATAAGAAAAAAAAAATGGTGAAGAGGGAGACGAAAGGCGAGAGAGAAACGGTTGGGCCGTCTCCAAAGCACACTGGCTCAACTGGGGAACAGCACCAAAGCAAGCCCCGTAATCATATAATGACCTTAATGAGTGTCTTGGGAAACAATACAGCCCCGGAATAAAAGACAAAGGGCAAAACCCATCAGGGCTCTGCTGACACTAATTCAAAATGATTTTCAGAACAACTAAAGAATGTAAGAGAAGTAATCTGATCCGCCCATCTGACCTCACTTTGATTCAAGGGCCCTTCTCCTGCCATTTCTAATCGTCAACCCTCTACATTTCACATCTGCTCATATTTAATGAAAAGCCCGCTCTCACCACTGCTCTTTGAGTCCCCAGCTCTGTGGAGCGGGCACCACCCAACCCCGCCGGCGGCGAGGGAGGGCCGGCATGGCTGTTGGAGCTCGGCCAGCAGAATTCCGCACAGAGAAAGACATTTTTTAATTGGAGAAGAAGGGCTTATGTGGGCGCATAAAGAGGCTCAAATTGGAATGGATTTTCCTAACTTATTATTAATGGTCAAAGGTGAGTGGTCTCACACAGGGATGGATGAAATCTGCCTTTGTTTGATGGAGTGATGAAACGGAGGCGGCCGCCCCCCAGCTGTCAGTACCAGTTAAGCCTCCGACATGCAGCCCGAAGCCGGTGCTTTCCATGGTGGGGCGGGTTTCAGAGCGCTGGAAGGACACCAGTCCCATGCACGGGATGTCTCTAGGAGGACGGGACAGTCCCACCCCGAGGCTCCCTTCTCCTGGCCTCCATCAGCACTTAGATTGCAGAGCTGAGAAGTCCCTCCAGGGACCGTTTCTCCCAGATAAAGCGGAGACTGCACACACGGGGACCATGGCCCTCACACAGGTTTGGCCGCGCCTGGTATGGGTGACCAGGACCAAGACCAGACCACAAAGTCCCGGTTTAGAGTCCCAAGGGGCTTCTTCCTTCCCTCCACTGACCCTCTGGCTGAGGTTTTGGAGTCCAGTGATTAACTGGACACAGCCGCTGTGCCTGAGGCAGAAGGGTGACTAGTGGCGGACAGTGACAGTCCCCACGACCAAAGGCCAAGTGGGCCACGCTCACCTGCAGCTCCTCACCCCAGCTCGTGCCCTGAAGCTGGTGTCTTGCCACACTCACAGACACACATTCTCTGTATGGCTGTGACCAGTCCACCTTGGTACTGTTGTATGATAAGTGAACCCTCATGATGAGAATAAGGGGTAAGAATTCATCTGTGGCCTCTGTAAGAATCATTTAAAAGAAAACGTTCTTTCTACAAAGTTCCTTTTAGGTCAATGTCAAGACATGATTCAGAAGCCCCAAGTCCCTCTCAGTGCAACCTTCAATAGCTATTACGTTTACTAACGAGTCCTGTCCCCAGCACTGTTCTGGACAAGCAGTGAGTCAGGAATTAGAGGAAGATTCAGGGTCCGAGAGCTAACTTTTCCAGGTGACAGCTCAGCACCTCGGGTCTGAGCTGCACCAGCACCTGGCCTGACAGGTCTGCAGGGCACCAGGGAAGCGTGGCGCGCTCAGCCCTTGCGTCTCTGCGGATCGCTGTCACACAAGCACACTGTCCCGGGACCACCTTCGCATCGGCACAGGGCGTGGGCAAACTCCGCGGGAGAGAAAGCTCAAGAGCAAAGTGCTGTCCCCACCCCTGCTGCGCTGCCAGTGCGACTGCCCCGCCGCAGACGCTGAGCTTCTGCTCTGCTCAGACAGGAGGCCGCTGGCCACAGGGCCTCCGAGAAACGCTCTGCGTGCTTTCGAGGGGACAGGACGGCACGAGGCACGAAAGGAAAGCTGGCCTTCCGCCTCCCATGCTGCCAACAGTGTCAAGTACAGTTCCAGCTGCATCTGCCGCTTCCAAGTCCTCACTTCGAACCACAAACTTCGCCCTTAAGGGAGCCCCGCAGCCCAGTGTCGCTGTGTACAAACTGCAGCTTTCAATCACACCCCAGCAAAGCCCACGCCGAGGACAACGTGAGGGGTGTCTCAGGAGGGGGCCGAGCTCAGCTCGCAGGCCCCCAGCTCAGGACCTCCACTGGCTCTCATCTCTGAGCTGTCAGGTAACAGGCGGCCGAGCGCTAGGCCCACGCAACAGACTCAAGGGCTTCGTGGACGATCACTGCTTACAGTCTTGGTCGTTTGGAATCACAATTGCTACAAGGCACCTCAACAGGGGGCTATGGTTTTGGGAAAAGAAAATACATTTCTGGAGTGATGCTTTGATTCAGTCACCCTTCGGGGGCCTGTGGAGCCCACCCGTTTACATGGGCTGCGGATTTAGAATACTTTTTCTCAGAACATGTGACACAATCTGGCACTGCAGGAATGAGATACAGATTAGGAAAAACAGTACACACACACACACACACACACACACACACAACCCACTGCATCGAAACCCTGTTGTACTTTGGAAACTACCTGATCTCACTAAAAGTCATTTACAGCTACAGCCGGCTTGGTTCTCGCTACACCTTTTCCCTTCCTCCCTGACCCAGCCAAGGTCTAAGCTTTCCCCAAACATTAGATATCCATCTCCACATATCTCCACATTAAAACTGAATTTGATTTGTTGTCACATTAATTTCCATTTGCATTTATTTAAAGGAGAGAGGGAGACTGCCACCAGACTGTCACATCACAGGGAAGCACGTGTTAGCAGACGGCAAGGGAGGCCTTCCCAGCACGCACAGAGACACAGGCCACTGGAGCAACACAGCGCCACATACAAGGTCACATGGGGAGGAACGCATCAGCTGGGCTGACTCAAGACCACAGGCACGACACGGACGGGGTGACATCACAGACAGCGGAGACACGAGTGCGCGTGTCGGGGTTGAACTTACAGGCACGGAAACTGGTGGAGCAATCATTAACAGAGACAGGAGAGAGTGGGAATGCTCGCTCACGGGCGTCCACGTTACCACGCACACGGCCTGACACGCACGAGCAGTCACGCTCAGAACGTCCGCAATCAAAACAACATGCCCGTCTCATTCTCTTGTAGATGGACATCTTGGCTACAGCGCGAGGTGGATGAGAGGAGAGGAAGAGCGGTAGTTAATGGCAAGGTCAGCAAGGTGGCTGGAGGGAGCTGAGGGATTTAACACAGGTCTTAGTTCATATTAACAGTCTTGACCCAGGGAAAATATGCAGAGTGACTGTTGGTAACAGTTTGGTTGTATATTAAAAAAAGCAGGGAGAATATAAATTGCCTTTAAAATCCCCCAGGGCTGCTGTGGGTGGTTTTTCTCCCCAGGTGAGCGGGTGACTACAGGAAAAGGGCTGATTACAATCGGCGTCTCGGACGAGAAGAAGACCACATTATAGACAGCAAAAATGGAACCGACATTTTCCCCTGGCACAATTAATACAGGAGGACAGAATATATATACAGCCAATCAATGAACTGCTGACTTGGTATAATAAGTGGTTTCTGTAAGACGCAAAAATAGTTAATCTGTAGGCTTTCTAATTTCCATCCATTCCTGGGCATTAGGCAGAGCCTGGGACAGGCCTTCATCCAATTAGGTAGAAACCATCACGTGTTAACACAGAACTCGAGGATGCCTCTGCCGGACTCCCCCAGAGTCAGTTGACATGATGCTTACAGGAATTTAAATTTACTCTTGACAGAACAAATATCCAAATCTGTCCATATAAGAAATGCAGCTACTCAAGGCTAATGCCGCGTGTTTGACATTAAAGGCAGTTCAAAAATAAAAAATCACCCAAAGCATATGAGATGTTGGTCTATTGGAACACGTTCAGCTACTCAGGGGTGTATTTTCTGCTCAAAGCTGAGAGAATCTGAAAATCCCATCTCCTTTTCTCTCCTCGCCCACCCGAAGTTCAGAAAGCAACTGGGCTATTGGTTAATCATAATTTTTTCTTATACTGAAAATACTGGCCAGAATAAATTAAACATTACAAAACATGAAATAAAAGAAGAAATCCCACGTAAAATATTGAGACTCGCATGCAGCATCCACAGTGCTTGCACGGCGAGTACTGTAGGCTCTGTGCTGCGGGGGACCCGGCTCGGGCTCTGACCTGCAGAAAAGGGGCGGACCTCACTGCAGCAGCGCTCAGCCCTTCATCTTACTCTCCAAGCCAGTTACAGGTAAGCACAGTGAGAAGCTTTGTACCTCAATCTGGTGCTACAACAGGCAAAGTGTTTGATCATCACTTAGCCTGAACTGGCTGGCTTCTCTCACTGGCGGGGCTGGGGGTGGGATTCATATTTATTCTAAGCATCACAGCCAAAGAGTAACCTGAACAAAAGAGAGGTGTTATTCCCTGCGCCCACACCTTC
This sequence comes from Molossus molossus, assembly GCF_014108415.1. NCBI lineage: Eukaryota > Metazoa > Chordata > Mammalia > Chiroptera > Molossidae > Molossus > Molossus molossus. Next base: position 57,820,756 of record NW_023425352.1, read on the forward strand.
CATTTCAAAAGTCATATTTCCCCCCTTTCTTTTTCTTTGTGGAGAATGGTTGCACCCTAACTTTAAAATATGGCTTGTGGTTTTGCCCTCTTTGAATGTTACAGTCACCACGAAGAGAGGTTTAAATCTCTCAAATGGGTCAAGTCCTGTTCTAAGACCTTTATGACTTGCCATACAGTATATTTGTCAAGCAGGGGTAACGTTATGCTTGTGAGGAACAGGCACTGGGGAGATGAATGAGAGACCTCTTCAGCAGCACCTCCATTCCTGTAAACTCAGCTCACATTTTTAGTGACATGTTCCTTCAGCATCCTAGCTAGTTGGTTGCTCAGCCCTTCACCATGCAGCCCCGGCCCTGTCCAATGTGTGGCACATCATTCCTGAGCTCAGCTTTTAGGGGGAAGAAAATTCTACTATAGCATTTGAATCAGAAGAATTTAGCAAGTATGGCGTGAATGCCCAGACACCCCGAAACAGCAGTTACTGAAATCAAGAAAGGGAAAAAGTCTTTTACAGAAGACCAGAAAATAAAGTTATTGTAAATGCACCCAGAGCCAGTGTACAACTTGGAGACCACTGGCTTGTTTTTTTGTTTTTTTTCCTAGTTCTTCTACTGAAAATATTGATTTGTTATTTACACAGAAGAGGGAAACGAAGATGATTTTTTGTTTCACTGTAGATAAATTGTTTTGAAAAAAATTTTAATCAAATGCTGTAGCAGAAGAGAAGCCCATCAAACTCTGAAATGCTATGCTTCTCATTAGCAACAGTCCCTGGTTCTCATTTTCATCCTGCCATTTTGGGTTCATATACAATAATAAAATCTGACACATTTATAGGGAAAGAAAGTTCTTATATATACACCGTCTTTAAGGACAAGAGGAGGGGGGAGGGGTGGAATAGTTTCGAAATGGTTTTGTCAGAGGTATGCCCATCATGATGGGTGATTTCAACCTCCTACTTGATGAGAGTTCAGGAGGAAACACCACTTAAAACCAGTACTTCTCAGGGACTGTTTGCAACTGTTATTGTTGGCTCCTCTGGAGACCATGCATTGTTCTAAAATTTCATATTGTTAGCATGCAGGAACAGGCTGAAACTGGTAATCAAAGCAGCGAGAAAAAACAACAAAAAAAACAACAAAAAAAACATTTGCTATAAGAAGATTAAATGTTAATTATAAGCAGTCACATTCCAAAGCAGCATATGCATAAAAAGGAAAACATGCTATTACTCGTCATTGCTTCAGTCATCACTTTTACACTCACACCAAATACAAAACAGAAATCTCAACACAAACAAGCACCACCACACACAAAAAAATCAGCAAGAACGATCAATGAGAGGCTCAAAGACAAGACAGGAACAGTTAAAGATGAAAGAGCCCCATACTGACAGACCTTTACCAGTTACAATGTCTAGGTCAAGTGCCCCCAACTGCAGGGGCCGCTCCTGGCTCTACTTCTGGAAGAGTCCGTTTTCATTGACCCCCCCATCAGGTGTCTTCACCTGTATACTTCCAGGTCCACTTTCTTAAAAGGCAAGGCCCTCTCTGACCTCCCGCTGGGGAGTGGCCCGGCGGCCCCCAGGGTGTGTGTTCAACAGGATGAGCCTTCCTCTGGGCCATGATAGTCGTGAGAGGGCTCTTTAACTATAAACAGATGAGGACATGTCTCCCTGGTGGCAGTTATTCCAGAAGATGTGGCCATTGTATGTAAACTTATACTCTCCAGTTGTAAAATAAAATGATATCAAAATTAAGTCATGGGCCTCCTAATTTGAAAAAGACTACCCTTTGCCTCCCTGAACTCTCTCTCTCAGGCTTGAATCCTTTGGTTTTGTTGCAGCAAATCATGGATATGCAGATCACTGGTATTTTATTTCCATTTCTCTGTGATTGTCTCCTTTTCTAGAGCTGATGTAGGTGAGAAGGTTAATTTCAGATAACAGCGCCACCGAAAACTCCCAAGGTTAGGTTTCAAGGAGCAACTTTGAAAGTTTCAGTATTTGTTGAAAACAGAAGTAAATTTTATATCTACTCCCTGGCCACAAAAAGTGCCCTCTCTCTTTTAGTGTTTGCTGATTTTCTTTATTTTGTAGTCACCCAATGCTTTCTTCCCAAATCCCAAAGCTGAGAAAAGGGAGCTTTCCCCAGGATTTCAAAGGCAATACAAAGTAGATCTATGAGGACATCTAGTGGATCTGCTTGGAAGAGCAGCCAGTTACCTTACTACTCCAAGGATCTGGCCTTTCTCGGAAAGGGAGCAGAAAGAGGACCCTGTGTGCCTCTAAGAACTGAAATGTGTGCAGTGTCATTTTAATGCAATGGCTTCTCACAATCTACAACAGATGTTTAGGAGGCAGCAGGGTCAAAGGGGTTAGAGGTTCTCAGAGATGGTCCTAGAGTGGTCAAAAGTGGAAGACTGACCCTGCGGCCATGGCCAGCAGAGTAGGACCACTTCAGCACCAGCTGGCTGGGCCCTCGAGGCTCTGGGGCAGCTTCCTGAGACAGGGAACAGACACGAGCGAGTCTCTGGTAGGTGAACATATTGTAGCTACTTGTCATTCCATCTCAGGGCTCTTAGAACTTTATGCTCAATGAATCGCCCCCGTAAGCCAGCTTAACTGTAGGAGAGCTGAAATATAAGCCTCTGGGGACCTGGTTTCTCTTTGGCCTACATTATAAGGTTCTTGTTCCTGGACTGGTGCCACAGGTTCAGAGAGGTTATGTGGTTGCCAAGAATGAGACCCTGGGTCTCACCTTCCTCCTAAGAACTCTGTCCTAACAGTTTAACAGTTTGGGGAGGGGGGTCTTTTACATGCTTTCCTTCACCACAATAAAGTGCCTATTCATGCAGTATTTCCATTATGACTTCCTAGTACTATTTATAGAGACAATATAAAAGTATTTCCCTAATGGACATCATCAAAGGTTTACTCCTTACTCGTGTTTAAAACGGGGAGATTTCTCAGACGTACTCTTAGACAACATTTCCTATGGTTTTCAAAGGTCGTGATCCTGAGAAAGGACGCCTGTGGAGAAGTGGGTGCTGTGGATGGACTTTAGCCTCGCATGGAACTGACAATCAGCTGTCAGAATGAGGCTCTCTGCTCCTTAGCCCTCCCCAGCCAGCCTGGAATGGAAGAGGGGGATGGAGTCCAGCCCGTTCTCAGCACCATCTGCCTCCTGCATCAGCAACCAAATTGCCAGCCAATTTCCAATTGCACAATCTTAATTTCCAGGGTGGGTTGGAATGGGCAGGAGAGGCAAGACTGGACAGAGAGGCTCAGATGGAGTTGTCCAACTGCTGGGAAAAAACATTTTAGGTTTCCAATGGAGCAATTCAAGGGAAAACCGTTGTGGCAGAAACAATATCCGCCATTCAATTCAGAGACACTTGTCAGATCACAACCTCATGTTCAAAATCAGTCCAATGCAGGAAGGATTATTTCCAAGCCTGAACCCTGGAGCTGTTCTTCATAGGCTCACGGCAACTAAAATTACAGGTAAAAACATCCGCGGAAGAAAAAGTTCACCGAGGTGTAAGGTTGAGGCATTTGTTTGACGTGACACTGGAGTCAGAGGGCATTCTTTCAAGTCCTATAAATGAGAAATTATGTCTTCACTTAGCAGAATTCCTCCAATTAGCTTCTGGAGGGAGAAGAAAGATCTTCCAGGTGGTTTTCCCGAAACAAAAAGAGGGGGAAGGCAAAGCTAGCTGAGGTCAGCAGCACAGAGCCCGCGCTGGCTGGTCCTGCCCTCAGCACCGCACTGCGGAAGGCAGAGGAATTTGGCACTGGAGTTGCTTGTTGAAAGACATCAAGATTTCCCACGGATTCTGAAGGATCACAGATTCCTTTGCAGCTCTGAGGGTAGCAGAGTGTCCCTGCCCTCACGCCATCCTCAACGGTGTTCTGCAGGTACAGGGAGCCGCAGAGCCAATTCTGCAGAATCATGCACCACGTCAAGGAAGGCCACACTGAGCATTCTACACCCCCTGACTCTGAAGACTAGCCAAAACCAGACGACCGACTTGCCTCTTCTGCTGCAAAGGAATCTGGGAGGACCAAGTGCTGAGACATCTTTCCAAATCCCAGGACCAGTGGCCTGAACCGGTCAGCAGGTCGTTTCAGTGGTCTCATGTACCTGAGTGAGGACCCCGTTCTCATTCCTGGTGCCACGGAAGCAGCGCTGCTTTATGCCACACGTGAAATACTGGCCCTCAAAGCTCCTCAACTGCTGCACCCCGATGGAGGGGGGGGGGTCCTGCTCCTTCCTAAGTGAGGGCTGGGTGACCTGCATCTCCTGGTTCAGACTTCTGCTCGCTCATTAGCAAAACAGAACATTTTCCTCCAGTCCCCTTCCGCCTTCAACAACTGGATGTTTACTGAGCAAGTAAACATCTTCCAAGATGCCCGACTAACACCCGCAGAGGAAGTGGGTATGTCCCAGTGGGCACTGATTGAAGGAGAAACTTTATTTTAAAGCAAGGGAACTTCATAGACTGTCAGAAATAATTACCACTGTGGAAACACGTGTCTCCGTTGAGGCAGTTTAAGGCTCACGGTCCCAAAGTTGGGTGTCCAGTTAATTCTAAAGAAAGCACTCTCCATCCAGGGAGGAGCACGCATGGTAGCAAGTGCACCAGTCTCTCTACAAACTGTCTCTGCACTTATATATGAAAATGTGCATTTGTACATATTAAAGTCCTGGTACATAGAATACATATATCACAACACAGAAGTATATATGTAGTATATGTGTTTCCTTTAGGATAGAAATTCAAGCTCAATAGTTGAGACAAGTATAATTTATCAGAGGCAAGCCTGGTGATGACCCCCAATCAGTGAGACATCTAGAGCTATAGTGGTAATTACCTCAGCCTACGCAGTGTCCCCTAAAGGTCCTGAGACAAGGCCTTCAAGAGAAACACTGTGTCAAGGTCTTATTTTCAAATGGAAAAATAAGACTGTACCCGCAGCTGGCAAGGTGGAAGGGTGGCTGGGCAGAGAGGTCTGCCCTCAGGGGTCTCCAGCTCCAGGCTACTCTGCAGACTGTGTTGCATGAGAGAGTCAGGGCATGATGTCATTGCTACATGCAACATAAATACCAAAAGAAAAAAAGAAACTGAAACTGTACAGAAAATAAAAGAAGTATCTCTGCTAGAGAAAGACAGGGGGACTGGACTCCGGGCTGTTGGGAACCCGTTTTACTCACAATATATCACTACCAGTGTGCAGTTAAAATAGAGTAGGGGCCGTATTCCAAGGCAGCAAAGAGAAAAAAATAAATCAAAAATATGTCAATGATTAGAAGTTCAAGAAAATTTCTTCAAACACATCAATTTAGACATGACTTGTCCCCGGGGAGTCTACCCTTTGGCAAACTTTTGAGGCTGGGGGAGAAAATATCAGTGGTTAGACCAGGTGTGTTATACAGAAAAAGAAATGTATAGTAGATGCTGAGAACATGCTCCTTGGCCAGACGCTGGGTTTGGCCCTCTTCCTTGATGGACAGCTATGAAGAAATGGAAAGAAATGCAAAAGTTAAACTATACTACGGCAGAAGTCCCAGGCATGGAAGGTCCACGCTCGATGTTTCTCCAGATAGTGGGACGTGAGACGTTTCAAGGTATCGAACAGAAGTGGATGGGGAGGTGGGGGGGGGGGGGGGGAGAAGAGCTGGGCTGGGAGAGGAGGGTTAGGAAGCTGTGCATAAGGACCGGCGACTGTCACCAGCTCTGCCCTCATGGAGATGTGTCATTCTAGTAAGTTATTAACACCTGGCCTACCAGGTTCAGACAAATGACTATGTGGGCCGGCTGCTCTCTCCAACTTAGGGCATCGGACAACGTGCATTCAAGTCACGTTAACAAGTCTAGCTCCTTCTCAGGACAGTTTCTTTGCAACCCAAACCACGCTTCCCTGACTTCCTGACTTGCCTAGTATACCTCCTGTCTAGTAACTCATTTATTCTAACTATCACTTACACCTGCACCCTGCCCTCCAGGGCACAGGCTGCGGTGGCCTCTTCATGAGGAAGAACAGTATCTGGACTATTCCAGTTGTTATCAACCACGAACCTCAGGCTGAGGGCCCCTACGAGAGGAGGCGTGCATGTGGGGAGGAGGGTGAGGGAGCAGGGATGAGACCCTCGTGACACTGGCTTGGCTCGGGGGAGGCGGTCCCATTGTAGTGATCTATGCTGTGCATGGTGGGAGGTCAAACGCTCCACTAGCTGAACCAACTTGAATGGAAATGAAGAAAAGAAAATGAGTTCCAACAACTATGGCTTTTCCCTCCAGGATGGTGTTGGACTGCTGCTGTTTGCTTGCCTTGAACCAAGATGGACAAATGTCCTAGAGGCCAACGCATTCCTAGGGACTTGGCCATCTGCCTGCTAACTGCACTACAGCGCCCTCGGAGGAAGAGCTCGGTGGGAGTCCGAGCAGCTTTCTCTCCGTCCTTCCTGCTTCCCTGAAGCTACTCTGTCCAGTCACCAGGGAGAGCGGAGCAGCAGGAACCGGCCACGTTATTTCCTTGCTTATAAACGATTATAGTCACTGTAGGACTAAAGCCGAGTTTCGAGCCATGGCGCCTGCCTTTCATCTCCGGTCCTGTCTTGTACCCTCTCTCCAATCCCAGCAGCTGCACTGCAAACTTATTTCTGCTCCTGGCCTTTGCCCACCTCGTCTGCCTACCTGGACTGGATCTCAGGGTTAGAGCCACCTACCAAGGGAGACCTTCCAGAGCCTTCTAGCTAAAGCAGCTCTCTCGGGTAATCTCCAGCCTCTTCACAGCCCTCGTCTCTATCTGAATGCATTTCATTGTTTCTGTGATCACTGTTCTGTGACCATTCACCAGAATGAAGGCTTCGAGGGGCAGGGACTTCGTCTCGTTCACCGCTCCATCCCTAGCATGAGAATAGTGCCTTGCACAAACAAGGTACTCAAACCGCACGGACGTGACCCGCAGGTGCATCTCACTGGGACCCCCAGGGGACCAGGTTCTCTGTGAATCACTGGCCTCAAGCTCTCCTGCGCTGCCCATGCCACGCCACTGTGAGTCTCCTTACAAAGGGTTCCGCTGGCATCTGTTACTCTGTCCTGCTTATTTCCACCTCGGACGGTATGTCGCTTCTGATGGGAAAGATCCGGAAAAGACACTTTATGAAAGGTTGTCAGAAAAGGAGGATTCTCAGGCCCCAAGAAGTCAGAGGCTCTGGTTCTGAGATTTCCGTAAATATTCATCTTGGGGGATGTCAGAGTTGAGAGGAGGGGACTCTGTGTGTTAAGTCAATGAAGAAGGGGGAGTAAAACAGTGGGCACCAGCTGCCCCAGGCCGGGAAGCAGCCTGAACAGACTTCTACAGAAACTGCTGCAGACCGAGAACGCTCCGCGTGGGGATTTGCCCAAGACCCGCGTGTCTTCTCCACACTCCAGAGCAGCGGCACTGACGTCCTGTTTCACATCTAGGGGCCCCCTCTAGGGGTGCAGTGAATAAAGCCCTGTGTGTCCCAGGAACGGTGTTCACCTGCTTGGTTCCTGCTCCTGACAAACTGCTTTATGGGATGATCCTCTAACTGCATCTGACTCCTCTGACCCAGATTGCCCACTTCGCCCTTTCTCCTGACGCAGGTTAGGGCACAGCACCAGAGGCCTCGGGCAAGCCCGAGCCTGTCTGCTGGGTCTCTGTAACGTCGGTAATCTCATCCTGTCACGGAACTAGATTTAATTTCTTCTTTTTGTAAAATGGGATTAATAACACTCCCTGCCAACGATGCAGGATTATGGTGAGGATCAAATAAAACAATGACCCCAAGGCGCTCTGAAGAGACTGGACATAGGAAGGAAGGTGTCATGCTCACGTTTCTCCAGGGTTGTGAGCAAACTGTTAGGCCATGCAGCAGGCGTGGCCCCCTGGAGACAAAGCCCACTCAGGTCCTGGGTTCTCAGGAGCTCAGGACCCTACAGCCCTGACTCCCCCGCAAGCTGTCGGAAGGGGTTTGAGATCAGCTGCACCAGAAGCTGCCTTGGCCCAATCCCGTCTCCTGCAAAGGGCAGTGGTGTCTGAGGTTGGTCACCCGGACAGTGACAAAATCCATAGGCAATGGCCATGTTCTTTACTTGAGCCAGTCTGAAGGTATCACAGTTGAAAACTCTGACCTTTGGTACCAAAACCTGCCGCATTCCCGATAGAGAGAGAGCTCCCCCTCGGGAGACTGGTCCTCACACTCAGGTTCCCGCTCGGCCCTAGTCCGGCCGTCTGGACACTTGGCATCCCATATCCACTGGGCATGACTGTACAGAGATACCCTCCACGGCGCTGCTGTCCTCGCCCAACACCGTGCTCACTGTGTTCGACCGCACACCTCCACCCAGGCCTCCCGTCAGCCAAGGAGTGGGACTGGGCGCTAGGCTTACTCCCAGGGGTTGGCCGCGGTGACTTTCACCCTCTGCTCTACCAAAGTGAGAACAGGTATTTATTCCATGTCTCTTTAAACTGCTGGGCGAAACATAAACATGTTCAAGGAAACTCTTGATGTTTAGTGTTTCTTCAAGAGGAAAAGGAGAAGGGAAATTAATTTGGGGAAAAAGGAAGGAGAGAGGGAGGGACGGGGAAAAAAGATGCTACTTACGCCGTTTGCAGCCGCATTTTTTTATTCTTTTGGGATCTGTGATGTCATCGTGACAAGCCTTGCAGTAGAAAAATGCCCTGGAGAAAGAGAACGGAAAAACGGACACATTTCATAACCCACCCGAATGCAATGAGCCCCACATTTCCTCGCGGTGGTGCCAAATTAATGAAACACGCCAGCACTAATTTCCTTTCATCTTTTGAAAGGTTTAGACGTTTACAGACGGAAATGTTTGTTGCAAGACCATTTATTTCAAACACAGGTTTCTGCGATTTGATTTAGTGCTTCTTTTAATAAACGTTCATCTGAGAGGAACGGGGTAAGGGCTGCCGGGAGGACACTGGGTCTCTCCGCCTGCCTCTCATTCCTGAGAACAGCCCTCGATGCTGCTGCTCCGAACACATGGACAGGCAGCCCCGGCCCTCGCGGGGAGTTCCATACACCTCCGAAATCCTCAGTCTGCTTAACTACACATTCAAGGGGCACAGGATGGCGGTCCTCGGCCAAATACAAATCATCTTCTTGTCCCTCTGAAAGTATCTTTTCATTTCAGCCACCATGAGAGAGGTTGAGGAGGAGATTGGAAAGTGAAAATCAAAAGTGATGAATCACGGGGTTCCTCTGTCAATCTCCTCCTGGGATTTCATCGCCCATATTTACTGTCAAGTTGTCGGGACCAACTCCCGTGTTCTCCAGCCTTGAGATCATGTAATAAATGAAGACTTTCTTCCCACTATGGAGCTTTGCTCAGCTGACCTCTGGGATGGGGTGGGCAAAGGGTACTGTACAGTGGAGGTGAGTAGGAGACCCAGAGAAAGCAGTCAGTCAATAGAAAAACCCCCTTATCTTATTTCAGTGTCGATATGTGATGCAAAGTGTGCTGGCCACGTCAAAGATGTTCCGGATGAGGTCAAATAAATTCGAGCACTATTTAAAATGCTCTGGACCTAGAAAAACTCACCGGAGGCCTGTGGCCTTTCAGTACTGGGGAGGTGATGAAATTCTCTGAACAGCCTCACAACCTTCTGAGTACAGAGACTAACGAAATCCCCGGTTCAGCACCTCCCCACCCCAGCATGACGCTGAATGCCAGCGAAAAACGGGTTTTCCATGACCAGGGCTATAAAGAAATAAACACATTCTTGGCCATTTTATTCCCAGGTTCCTTTCCGTTTTTCATAGGACTAACATTTGTGGAAACTACTGTTAAGACTTGATCTGGAAGAGATCTGAGATCTTGCACCTAAAATCCTGGGGTCTCTGTGCCCTCGTTTGTCAATGGAGGAAGTCGTCATACCTGCCTCAAGCCATCCTGTGCTGGAGCCTGGCCAGCCCCAGGACTTCTAGATCCAAGCCTATGCTCCCTCCACTCGAGCAGCTCATTCACTATTTCTTTAAATGCTGGTTTTCATCTGTTTTACAAAAACTTAAAAAGTGACTGACCGTTTGCCCTCAGGGGTAAGGTGGCTAAGAACCCAGTCACCGGTGACCTGCCTCTCGAAAGGGGAGGTGCAGGAGAGGAGGAAGCCGTTTTGCTTCTACTTCCTATGCTCATCCCCTTCTTTGATGTTCCTACACATATTAATTATAATAGCGAACATTAATAGAACACAGACCATAGGCCAGGTGCTGTTTTAAGCATTTAACAAGTATTAACATAGTTTATCCTCAAACAGTGTTTGAAGGAGGTATTATTATACCTGTTTTACAGATAAGAAAATTGAAGAACAGAGAGGTTAAGTGATCTGCCCAAGGTCACACAGCCGAGTGGCAGAACCAGGATTAAAATCCACACAGTCTAGTCCCAGTGCCCAAGGTGTTAAACACATCTCTACTAGAGAGGTGATGAAATGATGATGATCCTGAATAGACCACTGAAAAGATAAAGTATAATTATTTCATGAACTAAAGTGAGATTCTGAATGTAAATACCCACAGGAGTCAGGCAGGTCAAGTTAATGAGTGAATGGGGTGAAGGTGTGCGTCTGCGGTGACCTAGAGACACATCCCCCACCTGGAGAGGGCAGCGTGTCTAAGCTCCAGCTGATTTTTGCCAAGTGGCACGTCTTTGCAAGCACCATTCCAGTCCCTCCCAATCTCTGCCTCTCTCGTGCTCACCTGGCAAAGCCCCCACCTTGCTGCACAACTGCACCTGAGCAACTGAGTGTTGGTGAGGAAAGGAAACACGACTGTGCTGCCTGCTCTCACTTGAAACCCTTGGTTTTTATACTCCTCAGGACCCACGCCCTTTCTCCTCCTCCCATCTCGGCCCTCTCTGCTCTCCTCTCCTGCACACCCACCCCTTCCTCAAGTAGCCTTCAGCTGGTGACCTTGCACATACGTCGTCAAGACCAGCTCTGCATCCTGTGAGGGTGGCATTTCGGGTCCCCTTGTTCTCTGGTCTCTCACTGTGCTTGTCCAATGGGGGAGCCAGCAGGCGACCGAATGGTGAGAAGAGATGAGTCCCTCCCTACCAGCTCATAAAATGGCAGTAGAGAATTTCCCTCCAGAAGGACACAGCTCCTGTGAGGTCCTTTCCTACAGGACCAGCTCCATGTCCCGTTCTGACAGCCTTCCTTCCCTTGACTCTAAGGCTGACGGTGGTGTCCCTCTGTTGCTAACTCTGAGTGCTTTTCCATCTCTTGTTGGTTTTCCTTAATTCTTCCCACACCTTTATAGATTCTCTTCACAGACTCTCCTCCTTTCTCCCATTTAAGTGTGTCATCTGTTCCTTGCCAGGACCCTCACTGATACAGCACCCAAATTGACATCTCCAGGCCTCCCCTTTGCCCAGAACTCCAGAATCTTAGAGCCAACTGCCTTTATGACATCTCCATATACCCTACTTAACATAGCCAATTAGAATTCCTCAATTCCTTCCACCCCAAACTTGCTCCTTCCCCCATTTTTCAGTAAATTGAGCCATCACCCACCCAATTGTGTAAGACTCAAATCTAGGCTCCATTCTTGATTCCTCGTTTCCTTCACTTCTTATGCCCAGTTTCATCAGTGGGTCCTACGTGCTCCAAAATATATGCTGAATTAATCCTATTCCTCACCACCTCTACTCACCAGTATAGCCCAAGCCATCATCTCTCACCCACTCCATGCAGGAGTCTCCGAGTCTCCTGACCTCCTCTCCTGCTCCACTGCATCTGATTCTCTACAGAGCAGGTGGAAAGGCCTTTTAATAATATAAATCAGCCCTGGCCAGTGTGCTAAATGGTTAGAGCACTGGCCCGAGCACCAAAGGTCATAGGTTCTATTCCTGGTCAAGGGCACTTACCTGAGTTGCAAGTTCTATCCATGGCCCTAGTTGGGGCACACATGGGAGGCTACCAACAATGTGTCTCTCTCACATCAATGTTTATCTCTCTCTCTCTCTCTGCCTCCCTCCCTGCCTTCCACTCTCTCTAAAAATGAATGGAAAAAAATATCCTCAGGTGAAGATTAACAAAACAACAACAACAACAAATAATAACAATATAAATCAGACAACATTACCACCAGCATAAAACCACCCATGACTCTACTTGATAACACATCCAACTTCTGTATAAAGTCCTTTAGGAACTAGCCTCACTTCACCACTCTACTCCCCCAGATACCCTCTTTTTCCTTTGGGTCCCTAAACACAACAAACGTGTTCCCCTAATGTCTCCTCTTCCCTTCAGATCTTTGTATAATGGATTCTTTCCCATCAACTCAGTCTCTACTCAAGCATCACTCCCTCCAAACCACCTTCACTTACACTCCATCTAAATCAGCGACCCAGATCCATCAATGCTTTGCACCATAATTAACAGCTGCAATCTCTCCTACATGGATCGTGAGCCCATGAGAGCAAGGACTGCTCTCCGCTGTTTTCCTGGCACCTCGTACAGTGTCCCAGAAAGTGAGTGACCTAAGGACGTTTGATGAATGAATAAATGCTGCCCAGTAATGCTGGGTCTGCAAGTTTTTCAGGAGAAACAAGCAATTGGGATTTTTACATAAAAGATTAGGACTTCTTCAGCTTGGTAACTTGTTTTGTTGTTGTTGTTGTTGTTACTCAAATGAATCAATGTCTGCAAGCCAAGCTGAGTCAATGAGGCACCATTTTGTGATTCCTACATGAAATACTATGTGGTCATTTAAAAACCCAAATGTTTAGTGGCAAGGAGGAAAGGACAAGGGCCCAAATACTTCTCCCAATGTGACCTTGTTAAGACTGGAATTGGATGGTTTCACTCCTTTTTTTTTTCTCTAAAACACTGCATCTGAAAGTTTTCATGAGCCAGAATCCATTAACTTCCTTGGTTGCTTTTCTGCAGCAGAGAGTGCAAACTTGATACAGGAGCATCATAATCGACTTTTCCATTTTTACAAAACTTGTTTAGTTTCATTCAAATCACCGATGCCCTTTCTGCAGTCTTCATCTATTTGAAATCCCCTAACTGACAGCGTTTGCTCTGACACATCGCACACCACGGAAAATTACAGGCTGGCCTAACTTGGTGTCAGCATGTATTTGTGAACACCATAAAGCACGAAATGAGACACGCTGCACTCCCTGATATAGGAGGTAATTTGTTTTTTGCCTGGTATTTGTGACATTCATTAGTGAGCAATGCAATAGGAAATAGAATTACGCGAATGGGAGCTGTGTGTTCCATTTGCTATGTGGGAGGTACACGTGAGCTGGGGGCCGTGTGCTCCAGCCCCGCCCGCGGTGCTTCGTGTCTCAGCCTGGCTGTGAGCAGCACCTTCTCTTCTGGGGGACCTGGGTGATGGTGTTCAGTCCCACTCCCACTCCACCTGTCTTCTCAGGTAAACCCAGTTCACGGGGTGCTCCTAAAGAACAGTGAGGACCCAGGAACTGGATAGGGGTTTTCCTCTCCCATACATGAATAATGCTAACTTTGCAGAAGTAAATTTAAGTCATTAGATAGCTCAGTTAAAAACTTTTTTTTTTTTGCATTTCCACCCCATTTTTTTCCTGCACGCTTTAGTGAATGGCATGGCTAATTTGAAGAGTGGGTGATGGAGAAGGTAACAATAAGCATCAGTTCTCAAATACAGTTCTGTGCTCAGCATGCCAGGCTCAGTGTGGGCAATTAATTAAGAACCTAAGACTTCCTGCCAGCAGTGTGGCCTTGAGCAAGTTAGTTAGCCAATCTGTGCCTCAGTTTCCTCATATGTAAAATAGGGCTAATAATGCCACCTATGTCATGGGGCTATGGAGAGGATTGTGTGAGTCCCCCACACCTGGCCCCTGGTACGCAGAACAGGGCCGCCACATACTAAACCCCACACATGAGAACTTGCTCGTATTATTATGTCTGCCAGAAACTGTGGGTTTTGAAAAGGAAAGACAGGTCCCCCCCCCAGGCTCTGCCACCTGACTGTGTGCCGTGTGGCCTGGACAAAACATTAGTTTCACAGATGAGGAAACCAAAGCCTAAGTGTTTAGGAGACTTACCTCATGCGTTTATTTTGAGGAGGAGCCATAAAGAATGTAGGACACTCAGCACATGCCTGGCTTTGAGTAGGAACTCATTAAATGAAGAAACAGGCTTAAACAAATGACAGACCTTCACAATTAATAACTTATTGAAAATCTTTTAAGTAATGTTATTGTTGAGCTAAGTGATCTATCTTACCATTGAGTCACATTTTCTGCTAGTAAATGTCTCCTAGTCCATAGGATAGAATCAAATATAACCAACTATATTCCATGGTGTTCTGCGAAGAGCCCTGGGATTTCCTAGGCTGTCTGAACAGGTTTCAGGATAGTAATAAAGGTGTCATAAAACACGGAGGCCAATGAAACCCTGGGCTATACCAACAGAGGCTTAAGAATTGAACCTGACAACCGCAGTCACTGACCTAGAAGGCCACAAAGAGAAATACAACCAGTTCAGTATTTCATCTGAAATCCATCCAAACCTCTTGAGATTCCATTTGACACTAAAAGTAAAGCACTGATGATTCTCAAGTAACTTTGCCCGACTAGTAACACTAAGTACAGAGCATGAGGAGGCAGGTGTCCTGTGCCATGTTGTTCTGGGTCATTGAGAACCGGGGGTGGGGGAGCTTGAACAAGCAATGCAGCGCTCAGGACCTCTGTTTGCTTCCTTTGGAAATGGAGGAGGAACTAACTAGTCCCTCCCAACTCTAAGATGTTATTATTCTCATTCAAAGATGTGGAATTGATTCTGTGAAGAGGAGCCCATGGAAACATCTGAAAGAGTGGCCCCTTTTCCCTAAGATTTGGCACCATTTGATGCCCAAAGATATGTTGAGAAATTTGGGGGTTAGGGCCAAATACAACATACGACGGCATGCCCACCTTGATGGGTCAGGGTGTCTATGGTAGAAGAGAAAGAAAGGCAGGTGAAAATAAACTCTTACCTTTTAACTTCTTTGGCATCACTTGCGATGAAAAATCCTAAAGTACCTTCTTGGATCTTAAGATGGTTTCCAGGATTAATTAATATACTGCTCAGTGAACAAAAACAAACAAAGAAGACACATGTGTGAGGTCATGTTCAAGTAAAACCTTGAAGGCTACACCATACTGTTAATTTTATAGGGGGCCCACTAGTCTACTGCTTTCCCCAGAGATTTCGTCCCGAGATTGCCATCCACTGTCCCACACATTTAATTGGATAAAGCCATCATAAAGCTCAGCTGCTCAATTCCCAGGTTGGCATACTCTCAGTTGCAGAAATCAAAGCAAATCTAGGTTTTAGGGGTTGCCATCATGGGCTTCTGATTTGAAGCAAAATTCCCAATAATGTACTTCTTTGAAAAATGCTGTTGATTATCAACATTGAGTGTTATTAGTCTAATAAAGCTATTGCTACACCAATTTTCCATTAGATGACAGAGCATTAATGGGACCCCTATATGCAAACAGAAACATACATGTACACACACCACATATCACTGCAGGGAATGGTACAAGACACCCATACCAATGCAGAAGCAAACAGAACATCTGCATGACATTGATGAGGACATGGAAGTGGATTCCATGTACAATCTGTGTAGAAAGAACTGGGTCTCCCAGAAGAGTGAGAAAGGAAAATGCCAGCAATTGGAAACTCTTAATGATTCCAGCTTGCTCTTTACAGAAATGTAAGGGAGCCTTTGAATAAGGTGTGTATCTAGCACATCCTGATTGGGGCAAACTAATTAGAAAGCAAATGCAAATTACCACACACACACAAAAAAGTTCCCTGCAGAGAAGATGAACCTAAATATACACTGTCCTATTTCAAAGTGGTATAAATAGATTAGCTGACCAAGTTGTGTTTGGACTGACAGGTGAGATAAATGTATCCTAATCTAATAAATGGATGAAACAAACAAGTTTAATTTTCTGCCGATCAAAAGCAGAATCCAGGAACACTTCACAGAGACTACGATGGGGCTGTGGGCTGCATGGATATGGAATTCAGGGACTCTAAATTCAGCAACAGATACCATGGAGGGAGTCTCTGGTCTAAAAATTGGGTGTTTCATGTAATAGATGTTTGGAAACAGGCTAAAGGAAGTCCTTACTGCCTAAAACAATCACAATGGAGGATGGCCAATTAACATGTAATCCTTTTCTGCTGGTAAAACCATTCCAGAAAAGTGCTGTGGCCAAAAGAGCCATGTGTCTGTAGCAATACAAGAAGGACCCAGGTGAACTTCTGTTCTATTGGGAGAACGGAGTAGACCATTATTGCAAAATAATTGTCTGTGGTCACAAGAACATCCACTGTTACCCATAACAAGACATGACAGACGGAAACCAACCCCATGTCATTGCTATGATTGCCACTAAATAACAGCAACAGCCCATGAAGACCTGACTGTCCTGCCTGGGACCACAGACAGCAGCGAGGCCCTCACGCACTGGCAGAAGCAGGCCCGCTAACTGCACAGCTTGCAAAGGGCAGTGCTGAGATGCCTCCTAACTACCTCCTCCAGTGCTTCCGTTCCTGGAACCGCCCTCTGACTTGTCATCAGCACCGGGAGGAAAGGGCCTGAGCTTCTACAGTTTAACCAGATTCCCTTTCCAAGCTGATTAAGCGCAATGTTTTAGACAGTCAGCACTCTGGATTTTGCATACTTTCCTACCCCCGTTCCTGCAAGGCAGTTCTTATGCCCTGGCTCTGCAATCAGAAAGTGGGTCCAAGTTCCAGCATAGCCATGTCGCAGTGGCTCACTTTGGGCAAGTTCCTGAACCTCTCTGGAACTCATCCTCCTCACCCACAAGACGGGGATGATGATAATCATAGTCTTTCTTCAGAAGATTAAGCGGGATCATGGACAGAAGGCTCCATGTGTATTGGTTATTGTTCCTTTTATTATTTACTATTGCAGAAAAGCCACAGAGGTATTTCATCCTCAGTGAATGAGCCAACTTTTCTTAGCTGGCCCCAGGAAGTGGCACACAGGGGCTTCTTACAAAACACCCTGGCCATACAGAGAGGAAGTTGCAGGGTGAGGAACTGTATATTTTAGAAAAATGGACAAGGATATAATAAAAAATTCTGGGTACTTCTGGAGTCTAAAGGAGCTAATAATTCCTTGAAATTGGAAAATTCTACCTGTTGACATGTATTCATTTAGGAATATTTTTAAAAAGCTTCCTGAGTGAAAAAAAAAAAATCGTATCATGATTTCAGCAACACAATTCCAAAGGGGGAAATCTAACACTCACAATGTCCTGGTGACACCCATGCACAAAACCAGCCTCCCCAGAGCCCGCTGCCCCTTTGCCACAGAGTGTGCCTCAGTGAGTGCAGGCAGGACTGACCCGCACGCGCCACGTGGAGCCGCAAGGTGCCGTCAGTGAAGAACTGGCCTGCGGGAAGGATTTCGGACTGTCACTCAGAGGCTGCAGGTTGGAATCACGTATCACAGCCCTCGGCTTGCTCTAGGCAAGTCTGAGGTGGAGAGGAAGATTCGGGGACGGACGTAAGGCAGATCTGTGTCCAATCTCAGTGCTGCCGCTGCGAGGCGAGCACACGGGCACCGGCACGTGCCAGGCCTGGGGCCTCAGGCCTGGCCTTGGGCACGGGGATGCCGCTAAGCCTCACTCTCCTCATCTGTGAGACAGCTGAAGAAGCACTAGCTTCCCATGTTGCTAAGAGAATTGAAGTGCACCCTATGTGCCAAGTGACTGCTACATAGCAGATCCTTAATACACGGTCACTTAAGAGTAAGAAAAAGACAACAATGACCTCAGAAATAAGTCATCTCTCCCAGCATCACAGCTCCCCACTGTGTCCTTGGCACGAAGAAACTACCCAGGAGGCACTGAAGCCCTTCTCACTGACCACGGTGTCTGAAAGACTTTTTCCTGCACAGTATCTGCAGGTGAGCTCATCTGGACTGGCCTTTGGCTGCACAGAAGAGTGGGTCTCTGTCCCTTCAACTTTACGGACCTCCAAGAACATCACTGACCAGGTGATTCCAGAATGTTCTCTCATTCTCTCCTGGACAGGGTTGGGAGGCTTTCAATCATCTCTATGTGGTGCATGAGCTGAAAGAATGAGCCCAGCTTCTGAGATGCAAGACAGGCATCTGGATACTTGCGCTGGATTCCGCTCACACACCCAGGGGTTTGGTGACGAAGCAGGTGAGCCTGATGCCAGGCCCACTGCATACAGCTCGCCCTGTGCAAGGGTTCAAAGTTCCAAAGACTCCGTGGAAATGTTCTACTCTTTTTTGATATTTTAGACATTAAGTCTTCTATACACATTCCAAATCTAGAAAGTTTAAAGTACTGATCCTCGTCTGTTTGAAAATATAAAGACGATTAGGATCCTGGACAGAAGTCACTTCTCTGTTCCTGCACAGTGCCTACTCTCCACAGAATAGGTTACTGACCTCCCAGTGGGAATATGTAAATCTTTCCAACTATCTTTGATCTCTTAAAATACCCAGTGTTAAGTTTGTTTGTTCTTATGGCTGCCAGAAGCCTCCCCACCCCCTCCCCACCCCACCCCCGTGCATCACTTTAAATCAGTCCTGGCTCCAATTTTGTCTAATTCACTAGCTTATCAGATAGAGATAAACTCTAAGATGTGTCATGTGAAGAATCAAGAAAATCTCTAAGAAAAAAGTCCATATATCAATTAGCAGAATTCCAATAGGGACATTTTCTTGGCAGGGGTGGACTTTCCTTCATTTCAAGGAACCTATAAATTATCCTCTTTCTTCTGACTTGTTAATTTCGACTGAAAAGATTCAGTGATAGCTGGAGGCACAGGGCTGGCGTGGTCCCTTCCCTGGGGATTCTTGTTCTCGCTCTTTCTTTTGCTTTCAGACTAATTTTGTATCTAGACATATTCCTTGGCTCCTCACCCACACTATGGAGCAAATAAATATCTTTTGTCGGGAACTCATAGTTGTGTAAAGGAGTAAAAAGCATGATCATATTTTCTTTACTTTTATAAATTAGATTCACATAGTGGCAAGCTTAGAGTCCTGCACGGTAGGCACTTTTCAACTACTTGTTGAATGCGTGAAAAACATAAGTCATAGGTCTCTGTTCCTTTCCCTCTCTACTAAGGAGAAAGGTAGTCACAGCTGTTCTTTCAAAGACCAAGCTGCAGTTCTTATCAGTTGGCTTATTGGAGGAGTGACCACACCTATTCTAGGGGGGTGGCAAATGAGCTAGCAATATCCCAGAGACATTAAGTATAAATATGCAAATAACAAATATATAAACAGCTGGCCACGTAGGGAGTTGAAGCAACTGATTTTAATACAGAAAACACCACTCACTTAGAACTGGAATATGTGTTCCTAAACATAAGACGCATTCACGTGAAACTGGCTAGCAGGGCTCAGTCCACCAGAGAAATGTCTCTGCCAGGGTCCTCCCAAGCTGCAATGCATTGCATTGTGTATCTCTTGCTGAACTTTGATCAGGATGGAGATTTGGGGCTTGAGGGGGAGAAAAGACGTATTCCCTTTCTCCACCACTTGATATAACAACCGGGAACATCTAGTTATTTCTGCTCCAATTATCATAAACTTTACTTGTTTGCTGCTTTTAGAGACAACCAATGATTGTCTACTAATTCAACTGAAACAGATACTTTTTAAAGGAAACTTTCATCCATTATGGAAAAATATGACAGGTGTGTATCTCTTTCCTCCCTGCTCAATTTCTGGTGGGTGTAATGTACCATTCCCTGAGCAATTACAAAATATCACTTTCAAGAGAACATAGTATGTATTTGATAACATGGTCATTATATCTGTGTCTAGAAAGCTAATGGGACTTCATTACCTAGAACAAGAGAATAAGAATCATCTAGGACTTCAGTTCATGCTGTGCCCAGAGGAATTATGCCACTGAAGGTGGTCTCTTGGACCACACAAGGTCATCTGCAATTGCTTTTGGTGGGACTTTGTTGGCACCGATTGGTTCCCATGTCAGGGAGTACAGCTGCCCAGCAGTTTGGGGCTGTGTCAGGGAAAAGACGGCAGAAAGCCCAAATCTCACTGCCTTTCTGGAACTTTTTGTTTCTTCTGGGCGTTAAATATAAACTGCCGAGTCCCACACGACTAGACACACACACTTCCCAATGTGGATTCCATGCTTCGACATACTGGCCCAGGTCACCTACACAGAGACCATAACAAAGATTGCTCCCAGTCATTCAGACTCAAGTGACCGCTACTGGGGTCCACCAATGGCATGTTTACCCTGGTGCCAACTCTATTCTTTTAGAAATGGCATTTTTAAATCGATTTTGCACATAAGGAAAGCCGGCCAAATGGGACAGAGGAGAGAGAGTTCATCTGGAAAGGACAACGCTGGAGGTTTGGTTCTGGGAACAAGCCAAGTCTCTTCTGGTACACTTTAAGTAACATCATGCCTACATCACAACATGCCTTCACCACACAATAAAGGACTCAAAGGCCAAGGGCCAACAGCACAGGTGCAACCACTGTGGGCCTTGGAAGATGTACAGTGTTGCAGTAACTTCTCGCAGTTGGATCATAACAATAATACCAAACTGACAGGAAGCCACCTCTATTATCACACATCTCAGAAGAGCACAGAAGAATCTGACTTTGGAAAGAGTTCCACACAGACACACACACACAAACACACACACACACACAGTTATGGACACAAACATGACAGCAGTTACAACCACAGAGAAAAACAACTCTTGAGAAGATGAACAAGTAAGCATCTCAACAGTATGTTTCCAACAACACTTCCTTAGAGACAGAACACACTGAAAAGCTACACTGGAAACATTAACCAAAAAATAAAAACATAAATCTATCAATGAGGATTTGGTCATGCTTCATGCAACATATAACAGCGGCAAAGGGTGAGGGCGCAAGGTGAACTGATATACTTCATACTGAGAAATCCGCCCAAATACACTGGGGAAGACAGAAAGCCTAAGTCCATCTCCATGAACAGTACTCATTCAGCAAAACAAATGTGAGAATCTGGCAATTAAGTAGCAGTACCCTAAGTCTGCACAGAGCACTGCCCAAAAAATAAATATCCAAATGTTATCATCAAAATAAGTGTAAGGAAAGGGAGGGTGGTATGCGGGCTTGGTCTCTGTTTTGTGGATAAAAGGACACAAATTCTGCTCTACAGACTGGAACACGGACATGGGAAGGAGGAGGTCATGGGAATGTGGATGTGGGATGCAGACAAATGGCACCAGAGGCTGGTGGACACCAGGACACATCAGGACAGGACAGAAACAGACACCGAGGGCTGGAGAGAAGCATCCTCCTTTTCAACGTGAATAGCATCGTTCCCATGGTTGGTGCCATGACTGAAAATAGGATTGTGTCTTTTGGGTTTGTTTTTGCTGTTTTTTTTTTCTAGGTTTCCTGCAAAGAAGTTAGTGCGTCATCCAAAAGAATCAACAAATCCAACAAGAAAAGCAATATGCTACTTTCAATTTTTATGAACTCTAATTGGAGAGGGGTTAATATATAAATATACATATATAAAATATATGAATATATATATATAGACACTGGGCAAGGGACTGAGATTATATATACATATACACATATATATAGAATCTCTATCTTCCTGGATTCTTGACAAACAGTTAGTCCTGTGGTTAGAGTGAAGATAGAGGGAGGTTGGGAGGGAAGTTAACGAAGAGCGCATACCGCTTTCGGCTTCTGCAAAACGACAAGAAAAGAATTTACAATCAAACAATTTGATAATAAATTGACTGACACCAGAAGGAAAAGAAGGAATAAAACCTTTGTTTCAAATTATTTGAAGGATACATGTGAAAACAAGGTTTTTCAGCAAAGCATGAAAACAGTCTCATGGGGTGAACAACAGAGGTCACTGCGCACAGGCTGGAGGCCAGGGTGGGGTGGGGGCAGGGTCTCTAAATCTAACACCCGAGCACTTGGCAAATGTGAAAGGAAAGGAAATGGGACATTTTCAATGCAGGAAAAAATCAAAATTATCATCTCAGGATGGGGGAAACACTCGATTCTTTGAAACCCAGACACTGTGTTTGGTAAGTGCTGTGTTTTCTCACTGCCGTGATCCACATTCCCTCACACACACCTTCTTCCACTAGAACCAATAAGCCTCCACGCTGAGACCAAGCCACACTTGAGGACCAAAGCTGGCAACGGCACACGGAAAGCCAAAACAAAGCCAAACAAGTTCTTTTCTCCCTTTTCTTAAAAAAAAAAAAAAAATCTAAGAAACTCTGTGAAGATGGCTTTGTTGAAAACATCTCTGATTCATGAATTAATTGGAGGGTCCACCAAAGAAAAGACTCTGTCTTCAGGGAAAGCTCATCTCTTTCTTAAGAGTGCTGACTGTGCACTCATACTGAACCATTAACACCTTTTCTCTCCCTCCTTGTGACCGAGAAGTGGCAGGTGGGAGATGAGCGGTCACTGTTGAGAGCACGGTCTCCTGCTATAAAATTACTCCAGGATGGCTGAGAAACACTATTCAGCATCACCCACATCATACCACTTTTTTGAGAAATGCACAAATAATAAAGAGAGAATACTGAATTACACAAAGATTTACTGACTTGGCAACATAAAGAATATTATTTGCAAAAACCCCTACACAGGTACAGGTGAGCACTGGCAAAGACACGGGCAAGGAGCAGTCCCAGAAACACCTGCGTTACATGTTGAACAGCAAATAGCCAGGCCTCTCAGTGTCTTTTTGCAAATAATATTCTTCACTTTGCCAACATAGAAAAAAAAATGTGTATCCACATACACATTTGTTAACTGCTACAGCCATGTTCTACACGTGGCTACCGAATCCACCGGTTGGTCTTCCTTTCGGTAGATTTGGATTTTCATAGTAGTAGAACATTGGATCAGATTGACTTCGCGAGCAATCTGATCTGGGGGTTAGGTAATGAGAACATTGGATTGACTTGCTCACAATCCCATGCTTTTTGTCATAGAGACCAAGACTGAACATTTGGAAGTCTGGATTCATGGAGTCATTCATCCAAATAATGAAAATTCCTTAAATGACAATAGCAGGAACCTTCTGGTCTTGCCCTGTACTCTGCTCCGTCATTAAGGAGTGTGTCAGGAAGGGGTGTCTGCACTCTACAGGACATATTGACTACAACTAGAAACAAATCATAGACGTCATTTAGAGGACAAAAGCTCGAACATTTCTCAATGAATTATCTTTCTTCAAAACTATTGCTAAAAATTGATGGGGGTTGGGGGCAAAAATCTTCTTCATTTTATCTGTAATACATACAGAATTTCATCAACAAAATTCCTTTTTAATATGATGCTTCCTTCTTCCAGTGTGAACTCATATATTGACTGGGGTGTTATCTGTTTCAACCAGACCCAGTCCCTCATCAGTCTGATTTGCACATAATTAAATACAAAATAAATAAATAAAGAAGGCTCCTGCCTCAGAGCCTTGATCTCCTGGCTAATTTACATGAAGCTGCTATTCTGCCACCTGGATTTCGGTTGCACCGGGAGAAGCACATATGGTCCACAATAGGCTGCTTGTAATTTGGCCATCAAGAGATCTCGTATCTCCCATCACGGCTCTGCCCCTGCCTGCCGGAGTCCACCTGCTTTGCGCTCAGCAGTATAAAGGGGATAAGAGGACAGTGTCTGTCTCTGCTTTTATGCCGAGAGGGTGGAAGTGGAAGTTGGCATGATCGGACGGAGATCTGAGTGTCTCATCCCTTTCCCCTGGGACACTCTCTTCGCCCAGAGGGGCTCAAGATGCCAGGTGGGTCTGGGATAGAAATGCCCATGTCTGGTTGAACATGCACTGAAATGTGTCCTAGGGTCAGAGAGGTGTTGCCTCAGGGGTCCAAGAAAATAAATAAAGCCTAGGAAAGAAGAAGTGGACCGCAGGTTCCCAGGGCGCTCTGTCACCATCAGAAACGTCAGCTGGCCGCTGGGTCGCAGCAAACTTACCGGCTCTCTCGGTTGGCAGACTTGTACTCAATGGCTATCATTAGGAGCTTGAGCTTCACAAAGCACAGCCTGCAATGAGATGGAGACACCTCCCCGTCAGTGCTTCTGAAGGCCTAGGGCCACACAGCAAACACGTTACGACCTTTTTATCTCCGAATCCAGTCCTTATCCCAGTCACTGTGCCAAACAGATGAGGCTGAGAGCGACACCTCCCAGCTTCCCCGTTCAAGCTGATTTCTTGCAAGCGATAAGGTGCTGAATGTTCAAAGTGCAAATTGCACTCAGGTCTTGATGTCTAGACACAGACCCAAGCAGGAATTGGTGTCCGGGGACCTATGCTGGGCCAGATTCATTAGTTTCTTGGTTGGGTAGTAAAATGTTAACTGCAGTGGGAGGGAGGTTTTTGGAGCAGCTGGAGCTGTTATTTGGATTCCATTTTGGTCGTTTGTACAAATGGCTCATATTGTTGTCCCGAGCAGACCCCTGTGTGCTCGGAATGATGGCAATAACCCTTAGCCTCCATGTAACTGCCCAGCACAGGACTGCGGCACCACCCTCCTGACACCGGCCAAGCTGTCCCGCCTCATCTGCCCGTGGCTGCTGCCCGAGGCCCAGACTGCTTTGAGGCCGGCTCGTTCCTGCCTTGGTGCCTTCACTGATGTGGATTCTGTCCCCAGAGCATCTTCTCTTTTCTTCCCCACCCACCCTCCATGCCCACATCAAATCCACCTTCCACATAGGTCTTCTGTGGCTACGCTGCCCTATGATTTTCTCTCTGTTCTGAGAATCCTGCACACCTTGTCTGTAACTACATCACCTAGCCCGTAGTCAGTCTGACACTGGCTGTGGCTTCATGGGTCTGAACTTTATCTCTTCAACCAATGTAACCTCTTTGAGAGTCTTGGACTGGTTTGGAATTCCCCATAGTTCTGCAAATGGGACCACTGATACAGACAAGCTCAACATGAGACTTCCACGTACTGGGGTTCAATCCTAAGAAAATAATAAAAGGTTCTGTAAAATACTGTCTGCATAAAGATATTCAAGGTAGTAGCACGTATGCAGAGTAAAACACTGAAAGCAGCCTGAATGTTCAGTAATAAGGCAGCGGTAAGTATGATACACTGTGGTATGTATTAGCACTCAAATTTAGATTTTGAAGAATACTTTATGGTATGAGATCAACAAATATATCATGTAAATACAAATATGTACATAACATGATACAATTAAGGTGAAAATATCTATTTATATACTCATAGAAACCAAAGCTCACATAAATAAAAAAAATAATTACATATATTAGAATTGTGTTTCTACAGTGGGCGTCATCACCTGGGTCCCAAAGACGCTGAGTAACGAAGCAGTGGCCTGCGGGGAGGGGGTGCTCTGGGCTCATCTACCTCCAGCACTGCAAGGGGAAGGGTATGGGTCACAGGTCAGGGCCTTTCTTGGTGTTTTCACTTAATCCCTACAATATCCCTAAGAGGGAAGTATTATCCTAGTTATTCAGACTTCTATTGCTATCTCTATTGTACAGGTGCTGACACTATGGCTTGGAAAGCTCATGTAACTTGTCAAGGTCCCCGGCTGCTACTTGGCAGGATGTACATCTTCATCTCTGGTGAAGCCTATTTTGTGTTGGCAGAGAGAGGCCATCTGCAACTATACAAGGGAATAAATATTAAATTTCTAGATGAGGACAAGTACTATGCAGAAAATAAAACTCCTAAGAGAATAGAGAGTAACTGGAAAAGTGTGTTATCTGTGGTGGTCCAGGAGGACCATTCTGACGGAGTGACACTAGAGCACAGAGCATGATGGGAAGAAGGGGCAATGAGTGGATCCAGTGGAAGAGCATCCTAGCAGGAAGTAGAAGCAGGAAGGACTTGGGGTATCTGAGGGCCAGCAATCACGACTGGGTCAGGGAGCTAGGGGGGAGCAAGTTCAGAGGACTTGTTGGCCAATAGCAAGAAGTCTGTAGCTTGTTCCATGTAGAATTGGGAAGCTTCGGGTTCGTTTTAAAAAGCGAGGTGCCAGAATCAGATGTGCTGGACCTGTGGATGTGTTACCTACAGGTAAAGTGCTGATGAAGGCTTCATGCTCTGTGGTGGGGATAAGACCAATTGCTCATTCATGATCGTGGGGTCACGGTCCGCCATACTGCTCTCAACAGACAGTCAGATTTCAAAGGACCACTTTCATGCAGGAGTACTGGGCTCTCTGGTGATTTGCAGGTTTTCTGATTTCTGCCAGCAGACTCTAACGACCTGGGCTTTATGCTGATTATGCAGTTCGCTGAAATACCAGTCCAACCACAGCTGGAAAAGTGCTCTTCTTAATTTATGTCCCACAGAGCATTGCTAACACGCACCTTTTATGGGGCTGTTACTTCTGGAGCTTAAACTGTTTAAAATATCAGATGGCTTATGCAATATTTGTGGAACCAAATTACTAAGATTAAGTAACCATTTTCTAATGTATATAGCAGCTAAATGCCAAAAACTCAAGGAGAAGTCTGATCTTAACTTAGCACAATCATGAAGAGACCAATTTGCTGATATTCTATGAGCAGAGGCCACTCCAATTTGGGACTCTGGTAGTTCCTGGGATCAAGGATCTTGATTGCTTTAACAACCTGATCCTACAGGTGAGACAGAAAGAAATGGGTTCATAGTAATAATGAATAATATCTTTAAGCTACTATGATACCATTTACCAACTACAGATATAAAAAGAAAGTGGCTTTCTAACACAAGAAAGTCAATAAAATCTATGTGGCCTTGTACACATTCATAACCTAGCATGGGGTATACCTGTAGATAGCTGAGTCCTCTTTCATAACTCTCAAATTCCTAAGATAATTCTGTATTACTTTATAGAATCCTCTTTTTTTTTAATCCTCACCCAAGGATATTTTTCAGTTAATCTTCAGATAGAGTAGGAGGAAGGGAGAAAGAGAGAAACATCAGTGTGAGAGGGACACATGGACTGGTTGTTTCCTGCATAACCCTGACCAGGGCAGGGCTGAACCGCAACTAAGATATGTACCCTTGACCGGAATCGAATCTTCAACTCATTGGTCTGCTGGCCGATGCTCTAACCACTGAACAAAACTGACCAGAGCTAGAAGTCTCTCTCTTTTTTTTTTTAATCCTCACCCGAAGACATTTTTCCATTTTTTGTTCAGACAGAGTGGGAAGGAGAGAAAGGAAGAGAGAGAGAGAGAGAGAGAGAGAAACATCGATGTGAAAGGGACACATTGAGTGGCTGCCTCCCACAGGGCCCAACCAGGACCAGGGACAAACTGCAACCGAGGTACGTGCCCTGAGCGGGAACCGAACCTGGGTCTCTCTGGACCGCAGGTTGACACTCTAACAGCTGAGCCAAACTGGCCAAGAGCCTCTTTTTAAGAAGCCCTTTGACCCAAAACATGCCTTTGCTCACTGGGCGAAGAGGAGAGGGACAGTGAGGGAAACCAAGCGATTATATACAGACAGTGCCACGACCACAGATGTTTGACATGTGGGCCGTCTGCATCCAATCCTGCTCTTCTCACACCGATGACAAACTGAAGTCCAAAGACGGGAAAGCAACTTACTCAAGGTCCAAAGGCCTTTACATATAAGGCCAAAAGTGGAAATTAAGCAATTCGTTCAAGGTTAACCCACTTCTATGTAGAAATGTCAAAATTGGAAATCAAGTCTCACTGCAGAATCTGCTCAGATGTTTCCCATAGACGAGGGGGACATGAATTGGTGGCAAGAAGCCCAGTGTGCAAACATGTTCTGTTTGGTCAGTATTGCGTTTTTTGTTTTTGGTTTTTTAACTGGCATTAGATCCCAACAGGTGATTTCATATAAAAACCAGTTTTTCGGCTTTCCTGAACAAATCAGATAAGGCCACACTGAGGCTACATTTCATATGGCTGACAGAGACTGGAGCTTCAAAGCCCTTGTCCCTTTGGACAAGAAATGGGTTCTCCAATGTGCCACACAGTCTCCACCTCTCCCTACTGTCTCAGACCTCACTGTTCACTCTGGGTTGCCAACAGGCATCTGAGATTTTTATCCCTGCTCTAAGAGCATCATCTGGATGTTTGCAAAATACTGGTCTTGAGCAATTTACTGCTTACAATGGAAGCAGAACTATGTCTCCCTTTGTTAAAATCAGTTTTTCGTTAGATACTGCCACAGAGAGTGGGTCAATGCCAGGGTACTAAGCTTACGGCTGCAGCACAGGTGCAGCCCCCGTGGGGGGTCCAGTGGGGAAAACCAGATCAAGGGGAGAAAACATGAGAGTGGGTGTGGTTCGGGTGGTAATCTTTTATTTATTCATCCCTCACCCTCCAGACTGAGCTTCTTCCGTGTGAGACACATGCTTTATCTCCCTGGCATTTTGGAAAGAGCACAGCATAAGCTTTCAATAAATCTGTTTAATTAATGTATGAAAGAATGGGGAGCAGAACCTCACGAGTTGCTGGAATAATACAGAAGAGATAAAGTGATAAACTGAGAAAGGCTTCTTACCTTGTCTTGTGCTTTAAAAACACAGATTGGGGTCAGGGAGTGTGTAGAAGGGAATAATAGCAGCGATGTGCTCTGGAAATCCAATTTTTGCCTTCAATCTACAATGCCCTGATGTAAGCAAAATCTAAGATACAGACAGCCACTTCTCTTGGGACAAATCCTGTTCCAAGGGGTTCACCCCCCAAGAATGTGCTTGCAGACTAACTACCCAAAATTGATGTCCTGGGATTAAACATTTTACTTGCATCATTCGACACCATTTTTTTTTTTTGGTAAAGCAAAATGGGCTTTGCTCACCCAGTTCTTACAGTCAGTCCATGGCTCTGCTC
Organism: Molossus molossus; assembly: GCF_014108415.1. Lineage (NCBI taxonomy): Eukaryota > Metazoa > Chordata > Mammalia > Chiroptera > Molossidae > Molossus > Molossus molossus. Next base: position 57,849,693 of record NW_023425352.1, read on the forward strand.
AGGCTACTGTTTCAATGTGCCAGGACGGGAGGGGGGGGGCAAGCAAGCCTTCACAGTGATGAACAGGATGAAGTCAGCCGTAAGTTAGTAAGAATTTAATTCTCGGCTTCTAAAATAAAATGTCCCAATGTATCCAATGCAGGAACTTGTCGCTGGCTGCAAAAATAATTACAGGGGAATAGAAATGACTTTTTTTTTTTAAGAAAAAAACACCATTGACACAAAAAGGTCTTAAACCAGCAATCTGCAATAAAACTGTTGTAATAACAAGTTAGATTGCTTCCTTGATAATTATTAAGTAGAGGTCTACGCGATTTGACAACGACATTATACAAAGCCCTTTTTTTTACTGCCAGCATCATCTGTTAACTAGAGTAGTTTCAACCCAGATGTTCCTGAGCAAAGGCTCTTAAGAATTAGAGTCCAACTGTTTCCACCTACCCAGAGGGAAATCAATTGTTCTTGCCATTAAATCAGCCCCTGGACTAGAAAGATTGCTTGCTAGTGTGAATTAAGTGTAGAAACCTGTGTAGAGTTTGCACCTTCGAATGTGCTCAGGAAGAATATGCAAATACATGGCCTGGGGCCAGGAGTGAGGTGGGTGAGGCCAGAAGGGGCAGCTCTCGGTGTGCCCCCCTTCCTTTATCCAGAGGGACCCTGGGAATGTCAGGCTGACACCTGTGATCAGAGTAGATGCAGATGTAACTACTGGGCATTGAGAAACCAGATCTCCAGGATCTAGGGGCTAGAATGAAAAAAATTCACATTTAGGAACCTTAACTTAAAATGATAGGCTCTCAAAATGGAAACATCTAGTTAAAAACAACAACAACAAGTTGAAACAGCGGGATTTGTAAGACTCAGCATCAAGGAAATGGAAGTGGTTTGTGATTTTAAATGCTCATGGAGCTGTTATTCAGATGTCGTCTCCCAACAGCTTTGACAGAGCGGCAGTGCGAAGCCTTTACAACAGCTGACCTCAGACGTACACACACTCACAATTCTCTCCACTAGCATACTTAAGACGCCTAAACTTTAAAATAATTACATTCTTTGGTATGGACAAGTAGCATTTGTCTAGAATGTGAATACATGCATTTTAGAAAGTTTAGCTATTGTATCCATCAGAAACATGAAATAAATTGTGTTTGCTGTGAGTACCCAGCATCAAGTCAAGCCCCTAGCATCCACCTACTTCCAGGTGGACTGCCCACCTGACCCTTCCTGCGGAGAGTTCCCCCTGCCACGGCCTCTGTAGCCCTCGACTGACGGTGTTCACAGGTCTCATGATCATGGCTTATTCACTAGCATGTACCAGGATTACTGGCCACCTTCTGGCTCCCTATAGTGGAAAACCTCATCAATAATGTATTCCTGTCTATGTTCATATATGTTTAGTCCTAATTACAATACCCCCAAATAATGAGATGAACATTATTTTTCCTCAAAAAAAAAATAATGTTTAAAGCTGAGACTTGAGCCTTTCCATAAATTCTCATAAAATGCTTGTTTCTGCAGTCTGGCCAAATTGATCTATCACGTAACAGTGGGATCTGCCGGCTTGTCTCTGCTCCCTGCTCAGATCTGGACGTCCTTCTCTAAGGACCAACGAAGTCACGGAACTCCAGGCGCACTGGCTGTAGAGACCCCGGGCGGGAGACCCAGCCTTCTCCAGGCCGTCTGAAATCTGAAGTTTCCCCACGGGGCTTCCTTCGAAAGACCTGCCATACAAAACAGCACAGGACCCCGGATACAGATGGGAGGGGATCCCCCTTAGCCCTCACACAGAAGCACCCACGCTTGTGTCTGGGCTTGGAGCACAGTCCCTACCCATTAGCACCGTGAAGATCTGATCAGAGTTCCCCGAGTTACCCCAGCATTCAATACTCTACATCAAATCTGAATTTTAGCTGCTCCGCCAGCTGCAGGGGGACAGAGAGAGACACACTACATTTTAAGTTCACCTTTTGTCCTAATCCCCTCTGGGCTGTAAAACCTGATACAATTAGGCTTTTATATTTTGGAGGTGATGAACGACTAACGAAAGTGCTCACGCTGCGGTTCAGAACTGGAACACGGTGTTCTTGTGGCCGAACCTCTGAAAACTATGGTTTCCTCTGGGCTCCCCTTCTTTCCCTGCCTCCCTCCTCTCCCCTGGGCCCTCACTTTCCTACCTGCAGGCAGGGGTCTATCCTCATATTTGTTAGTTCTCATGAAAAAACACTATCGCTATTTCCCCCGAAAACATCCCATGCCAAAAGATATCCAATTTGTCTCTTCTTCTGATCTAAAGGGAAAGCAGTTTGCTCTCTCTGGAAAACCTTAAAGAGACCAGGTGTTGAGGGAGTTCTGTAGTACCGTGTGGCTCCCAGCCTCCTATCCCCTGCCACTTAGCATCCTCTCTTCCCTCTTCCTTCCTTCTCTGAATCCAACCTCCTTACAAGGTACAGACCAAGTGCCATCTCTTCCAGGAAGCCTCTCCTGGTTACCCCAGCCTCCAGGTACCTCTCAGCATCTGTCCGCTGTTGTGTAGATCTGTCAAACAAACACTTATCAACAGGTGTTCAGCTCCCCCCGAGGACCCGAGGATGGGAGCATGTTCCTTAGTCAGACTGCACACCCAGAAGGCAGCCGCTGTAGGAAAACAGAATCCTTTACTTGGCATTTATAAGTATTGTTATTAATCTTTTACTGTGCATATATTTGATCAAATCTATTACAGGTTCCTCTAGAGATGGCACCATGACTGATACACTGGCACTAATACCCTACATTCATTAAATACCTACTCAGTTGACTGACTGGTGACTGAGGGCAGAATTTTCTAAAGGGTAAGAGTAAATATAACCTGGAAATGCCACAGTATCTCTTTCTCCCTCTGCGCTTACATCATGTTTGATGGGCCGGGAAGGGTCTGTGGGAGGACGAGGAGCAGTGGGAAAGGGGGAAAGGGCACTGCAAGCTCTGAGACAGGTGACGTCATTCCTGTTTCAGAGAGGAGGACATGGGGGCAAGCATGGAGCCAAGGGCAGGCGCCCGTAACTATCGAAGGAAGGAGGTATGCCGAAATCAAGTGGTTTGCCCCAAATCACCCATCCAGCAGGAGGCCGATCTGCAGGTTTGGCCTCTGGCCTTTGCAACTCTGTGGCTCACCCTCCACAACACCACACAGCAGCCCATTATGTAACTGCTCAAGAGCAGGCCGCCTCCGTGGGAAACATCCTCGTACCCAGCCCCTTGCTTCCTGCAGGCTTGGCACGGGCCATCTGCACCCCCAGAGTCACTGCTGAGGAAGATGGGGACGGGAGGGGAAGGGAGCAAGTGGCTTTCTGGTGTTCAGACAACAATGGATGGCATCCTCTCCCCCACATCCACAAGCTCCTTTGCCTCGATTTCACTGCCACACGGGCCCAGGAGCAAGCCAGCTACGCACGGCCAAGGGGAAATGCTCAGGAGTTGCTGGTCCTTAAGAGGCACACCCTGAGGGTGCCCTGGGGAAGGTCCAGGACATGCCCACCATGACCTCCAACAAGGTCAAGAGGTGCTCTGAGTGTTGCATCCTGAACGCCCTTGTTTCCTCTGGGCTTCTCTGCCTTTAGTGTGTGTCTGTTCTCCCCAGCCTTAGATCACTTATGACTCTGTGGAACATAACCGAGAGCATTAGAGGGTTGGGTACCCACATGGTTTTGCTATACTGATCGGGATAGGCATGGGAAGTGGGAAGAGCAGTCAGTGGTTTGCCTGGCGTGGTAGAGAGCAGAGCAGGAGATCGAGGAATACCCCACCGGGAGAAGGAATGATGGCCGGGAAGCCACACACAGGCCCAAATCTTAGCAGGATGCAGCTCACCCATGCTTCTATGATTTGGCTAAAATGAGAGAGAAACATTCCAGTGTCTGAGCCCAAAGTGGGGGATAAGAGAGGTTATTCCAGCTGTGGTATGGAGGGGTGGGGTCCGCGAGCGTTCCCAGTCAACAAGCTTTGAATCAGAATCACCTGATTTGTTTGCAAAAAATGCAAATTTGGGGGCCTTAGCCCAGATATTAAAATCTAAAGATGTAGCCTAGGAACCTCTCCATTTAATAAGCTCCCCAGGAGATTCTTAATGAGCCAGACTTCATCTAGCAACTACTCCCAGCTGCTCGCACGAGGCCCGGCGCCGGAGCACTGGAGCGTTGCTTGTCTGCAAGGCGGCTTGAGAAGGGGCACCGCCGTCTTCAGTGTCCGCGTTTATAAACCAGGGACAGCAGTGCTGAGTCACAGAACTGGTATGAGGGTTCAGCAGAAAATGTAAATAAGTATTTAGAAATAATGTTGCATTTTATCTACAGTAGCTACTCCTGTTTTTGGAACAAAGCTGATGCCCGGAAGTCCAAGTACATGGCTGGTAAGCATCTCCCTAGGCCGAGAGAGCATCTCTCAGCTTGGCATTTTTAAAAACTTGCCTTGGGGGGGCCTTCTGCCCCTCCTGCCTCTCCTCCTCCTGCACCCCTTTATCCTGCTCCCTTGTCTTTTCACAGGATGCCTCTCTCGGCTCCTAAGGTAACACGAAGCTCCCCCACGCTGTGAATGCGCCCTGCGATGGGGCACTCGGCAGCCTAGGGGGAGAGGGTTTTCTTTCTTCTCTTCTGTAAGATGTTATGTGCTGCACACTATTTTGAGCGGTGCATTATTACAGAAGCTGCCCTGAAAATCTGTATGTTTTATCTGTGTTTTATTATACCCAGAATATTCCCCAATTCTTTTTCGTCTACATGAAGCAGCTTAAAATATATTTTGGCATCCTTTATGTCATCTTGAAATTGAATAGCCAATTCTTACTGTAATGAAAATACTCATGCGCCTACCCGGTGATATACAACACTACACTCTAATTACGACTGTGCTTTAATTAACCTGAATTGAAGAGTGTTATCATTAAACTGCTGGTAACTTTGAATTATGGCTTTTCTTTAATTTAAAGTAGAAAACACAGATAATTAAGCCTCCAGATAATCAAATGCTTGAGGAGAGCTTCAATGTTTGGGGATGTTCCTAAATCTCATTAAATGTCCTTTCTTTATTGATTATTTCTACCTCGGCTGTATCGTTGTGTTAAACGAATAATAGCACTAAGTTGAACACATTCTCGTTCACGTCAGAAGGTTTTGGGTTTTATTGTGCTCCAGAAGCTGTTCTGGAAAATACTAAATTCTCTGACAACAAGGTGTGTCTGGTGTAGTCGGAACTCCTCGAAGCATGTTCTTAACTTGAAATCAATCAAGGGAAAGAATGTCACTGTCACTAGTGTCTGGCTCTTGAGCTGGCTCCGAGGGGCGGTGAAGTTTCACGCTACCCTATGGGTCAGCGTTGGCAAGCTCACATGTCCACCGGGCCAGGCCTGGGCTGGCGATGCCCGTCTGGCCCAGTTTAGGCTGTCAGGCAGGGGAGGGCCGGCCCTGAATCTTCCTTACAGCGACCTGGAGGTGCTAGCATTAGGTAGAAATGCAAGTCCCGTGTTGGCTCATCAGAATTTCAGGAGAGTCCAAAAATCTATTTCATAGGTAAAATACTTCTATTTTCAAATACGGCAACTAACTTTTAAGAAATGAAACACTGTGGATGGCAAATTCCAGTCCAATTTAGCAGGTGGGGACATAGTTGCGGCCTCCAGGGAGAGCAGTCCCAGGGCTACATGGGACACCCCTGGGCACCCAGGAGCAGAGAAGCAGCCTTCGAGGGCGCGCCCGTTAGATACGCACACCAGGTAAGCCAGGGAACATTTACTACCAAGGCCCGGGGCTTCAAACACTCTCTGCCGATGCCTCCACTGCCACAGGCGCCCTCAGCTCTGCGGCGTGCCCACACACCCCTCTGGTAGGTGGCAGAGGCCACAGCTGCCTTTTATAAGACCTGCTTCTTTGTAATCCTGAATTCTCCCGAGCTTCCTATCCTAGGCGGGCCAAGCTCCGAGGCAGAGACGGTCCCCGGAGACAGCCTCTGCTCCAGGACCCAAAACCAGTCTCTGTGGCAGAAAGAGAAATGGCTTTCAGAGACCGGGACACGTGGGAGTTACTAGGGGCATCCATTTTCAGAAAATAACTTCTTCCGAAACAATTACCTATTCACTTTTCCAGTCCATTTAGCATTTAAACTTTCGCTTCGAGACAGGGTGAGAAATTTCAGTAAACAGCCAAACCATTTTGGGTTGCTCAGGGCCTGGCCCAGGGACAGACGGCGTGCACCTGCTGCGTTTACGGGCAGGCATCCCCACGCAGACCCACGCGCCATCCCCGCCCCACAGTGCACAGAACAGAACTACGGGGCCGGGGAACGGGAGCCCCGGGGCCGTCCTCCTCAGACCTCCCTCTCCGGAAGGTCAGTTTGGTTTCTAGACAGGCAGACAGACAAGGGAACAGCTTTTTTTCCTTGGCCCAGTGGTTTCCCAGATTCCCCTTGCCTTCCAACTGGAGTCAGTGAGACTGAGTTTATCGAACCCTTTGCTAAGGCATCCATGGATCAGGCTGAACATTTCAGCAGCCCGTGGATTTTGTGTTTTCAAAGGGAATGAAGCCTGTTTGACTTATACTCAACATCTGAGAGTCTAAGTGGGGAATTTAAGGCATTGTTCTGGTGGATGTTCCTTGGGGTCTGGGACACCTGAGGTCATACCCCTTGGGTAATCACCTCATCCCCTGAGGGGCTGGGGCTGGCTGGGGCTGCCCTTTCTCAAATCCATCTTGCTGAGCCAGTATCCGGAGAAGCTCAGCCTTCTTGTCATTATAACATGGCAGGTGCCCATGTTAGGGACTTTGCAAGGTCTCCTCTGGTCTGTATGGCTGTGCATGTCCTTAGCAATCATGAACGCACTCTAAACAGTGGCCTCTCTGATGTCTCTATGATCTGACTTGAGAGATTAAAACTCCTTTCATATAGGGGCTAGCAAGATTTTCTAGTAAAATCAAAGACATGGGTTCATGCCTCCCCTTCAGAAATGTGTCTACATCCCAGGAGCATAATTCAAGATATGCAAGAAAGGCGCAGTTCCTAATTTAGTACAAATTACAGATCCAAGCCTGAGATGCTCAGAACTGGAGGAAAAAGTAGGACCAGCGGAAATCCCCAAGGCAGACACCATGCCGTGACCCTCCTTCCTGTTCACCGCACAAGACTGAGCCCATAGGACACAGTCCGAAACTGTCGAATGTCCCCACTGTGCAGGGCAGAGGTGAGTGTCTTTCCTGCAGGGGGCCCATGAAATACACCCTAGAGCTGAGCAGCATGTGGTTGATGGTCACTTACTCACAAACAGTAGGGAAGGACAGACCCACGAAGGCACTGGAGAGATATTCTGTGTACATTTCATTGGAGACTCCTTCTAAGTAGTATTTCTGCCATGTGTCTTCCTCGATCTGCAGGAGAAGAATGAGAGGAGAGTTTAAGGGACTGGCAGTAGGCGGTAAAAGGAAACCTTGGGTTCTGCCATCCTGCAGACAAATGCATGCACTAGTCACGTGACCGTGACCTTCTTCAGCGACCAGGAACACAAGCCATCGCCCACATGAAGCTCCCCATGACCCCAAATCCACAGACTAGAAGCAGTTCCCCTCTACAGCACCTCTTCTTTTTAAACCTGCAGGATCCCCAAGGGTGTAGAGTCCTGGGCACTTATGCAACACTGGTGGGCAGGTAAACTGAGGTGATTTCTTTGGAGAGCAATTTTACAATTGTTATCAACGTTCAGAAAAGTCTATGTTCTTTTACACAATTCCATGCTAGGTATACACAGCAAAGAAACAAGTAGGCAACAAAATAAAGACATACGTATAAGAACATCCTTCCTATTTGTGAGAAACTGAAAATAACCACAAATGGTACATTTCTACAGTGAAATACAAAGAATTAAAAGTTATGAGGAAAATGCATATGTTAACATAGAAATTATGTAAAAAGGCACATTACTAAATGGCGTGTGTAGTCAGATGCTGTTTTTTTTTAAATACCCTGTGATTATCTGAATGTTTGTAAGGCCATGGAAAAATCTAGAAAGCTGTGCACTAAAACACTAACAGTTGTTATGCCTGAGATGTAGAATGACAGTTTTTTCTCCACAGATTTCTCTAATGTCTGGAGTCTTTTACAATGGGCATATATATATGTATTACAATGAAACCATACACCTATCTCTACTTTGGGGGGAAAAATATTTTTCCAACCCCATCTTGAGTACTATGAAAAGTAAAATGTCATTTCAGAGAGGTCTTACCCCAATTTTCATTAATGTGGGGGTTTTCCCTAATTAATCAAGTTCAACTGGTTTTCCTAACAACCTTCTTCATGAAAAGATTTTTTTTTACCTTAGAATCAATCGTTAAAAATCATAAAGTGAATGATAACAAGAATGCTCAGTTTGCCCCTCTGGAGCTTGGGGACCTCACCAGTTCCCAGGGCGGGTGGGCGGCAAGCGGTGTCCTTGGGGATCTGTAAGCTGCTGCCTCCCATGTTCATACCTTCCGCGGTTCCGTGGGGGGAAGGATGGCAGGAAGCTTCCCAGCCAACAGGAAGTGTCTCTGAATAATTTCTTGTGCTGATGTGGAATTAAAAGGCCTCTTGCCTATGGCCCAACAGTAAGTTAACTGGGGAATTGCAGTGCTTGAAATTTAAAGACTTGGAACTGGTGGGAAATGATCACCTACCATCTACTTGGTGACACCGGAACAGAGAAACCAGAAATGACTTAGAAATAAATTGAATGCTCCCTGCTTCTATGCTGTTTGTCTCCTTGTGCTCAGTCTGGGGATTAGATTATGTCAGCTAATCTCGTTAGTCTGAGCTGCTTCTTCCCTCCTACATGTTCCCATTAGCTATGCGATGCTGCTGGGTATGGATTGTTTATCTACAAATTGGTCTTCCCCAGAGTGGGGTCTTTAAAAACAAGGGCACTCAACCATATCTACTGCTAATCTATATAATTTTAAAAATTAACTGCAATGTGTATAGCCTAGGCACAAACTTCTTAATTTCCTCAAATTCTAAGATTTCAGCTTTTTTCCCAAATAAAAGATGTGCTTGACTTTATAAGCAAAGGTCATTAATTCTAACTAATCTAAAGAAAGCCTAGTCTGCCTCAGTAAATAATTTGAATAATAGAACACGTTAGGCATTATATTATCATAATGTTTTATTGGTAAGTAAGATAGTATATGAGAGATCGCCAATTATAAGTCTTCATAGTAGAACGTTATGAGCAAATTATATTGTAGTAGGAATTCAGCCTATTCTTTTAGCAGGGACACTCCTTTTATGTATTTATTTATTTAATCCTCACCTGAGGATAGATTTTAGAGAGAGGAAGGGACAGAGAGAGAGAGGAACATCGATGTGAGAGAAAAACACTGATTGGTTGCCTCCTGTATGGGCTCTGACCAGGGATCAAACCTGCAACCTAGGTGTGTGCCCTGACCGAGAATCGAACCTGTAACATTTTTGGTGTACAGGACAATGCTGAACTACTCGGCAAGCTGGTTGTTTTTATGTTGCTAATTTAAATATTAAACTTGATTTTCAAAAATAATAAAAGTATGAAATTTTATCTCAATTATTTTTTATTATTGGTGGTATTCCTCAAATAATGTGGTTTTCATGTAGTTCTTTTAGGCATGGTCAGTATTTTCATACCTCTAAGTCCTAATTGAACTACTCTTTGGACCAAATTTTATTGTAGGTTAATCACTAAACTTTTTAAATAAGTAGAAACAGAGTCTTTGTAGGACAACAGTATTAGGCATGTTTGTTTTGAACTTAGCAAAAACTGTTTCACTGATTTATTCATTCAGCAAATATTTATTGAGCATATTCTATAACTTGGGGCCTGTTCTAGTTACTGATAAAATCCTATTTATTTCCCCATATTTTTCTCTTTGATGGTAAAAGCACCAGATATATCTGGCTATGATATATCTGACCAGACATTTGTGACTCTCACTGATTTTTTTCCACATGTCTTTTCCTGCAAATTTGCCATTGCGGCTGATTCGAAATGCTTGAAGACCAAAAAGCTGGGGAAAAAAATGTACCAAACTTTTCTGGAAAGCAGAATGCCTCTTCCACGTACACGTGTGGACTCTTAGTATCTCCAGTGCTAGACGCATCAGCACTGAACGGACGGCATGCATGCGAAGCGCTTACATTCATCGCTGCTCCCTTTAAGATTTCCATGTCGTAACACTGTTTCCCTATGGTAAGTCAGCATGTTCTTCGGCTTCCGATAAATGTTACACACACACACACACACAAAATCAGCAACCAAAAAACACTTAAAAATGGTTAAGATGATAAATCTTACTATATATATATATATATATATATATATATATATATCAATTAAATTTTAAAAACCGTATGTACAACATAAGAGCAGAAGAATCAGTAATTGACTACTATGGAGATGCTTTAATCCTTAAGGGCCAGAATGACAGCTGTGACGGGACAGGCCGGTCCCATCCGGAGAGCCAGGCAGCAAGCGCCCAGCCTCACGATGGCAGTGTCACCGCCTCAGACAACAGGCCTGATCTTCACCGCGGGCCAGGGTTCCAATGATAACTTCTTGTTCAGGTTTACCTTCCTGTGTCTCAAGCATGGCATCTTCAACTTAGTTTGGAAAAGCAAAAGCGAAACTGCAAATTCCTTTTATCTTTGTCAGCAGTAATGCAATGCATTCTCAGGAAAGGAAAGCTAAGTGAAAAATATGTTGACTTTAAAACACTTGCCCTGACCGTGTGGCTGGGTCAGTTGGTTGGGCATCATCCAGTGCACCAAAAGGTCACCAGTTTGATTCCTGGTCAGGGCACAGGCCCGGGTTGTGGGCTTGATCCCTGGTGGGAGGCGTGAGGGAGGAAGCCGATCAATGTTGTGCTCTAACATCGATGTTTCTCTTTCTCCCTCTCTCTTCCTCTCTCTCTAAAAACCATTTGAAAAATACACTGTGCTCAACACAGAGAAAATGATAGTGTACAAAGAGATCTAGAGAGGGTGGAATGAGTAAGGTCACTATGATTCACCTTCAACGGATGATGAAACTGAGGCACAGAGAGGTTAAGTAATGCACTGAAGGTCACACAGCCAACAAGTGGGACACACAGGTTCAGAGATCACGTTCTTGTTCTTAATCACCTACCATATTACCTCTTCCTAGAGATGACTAGGGAAATATAGGGAAGGGGTGATGCTAAAATTGGGGGGAGAGGCAGGGAAAGTTTGCTATATGTAAGAACCTAAGGGGGAAATATCAGATCAGAAGATCCTCAAGGACTCAAAATCGTAAACTGTGGAGCCCATGACTTTGAGAGAGATCAGGAGGAGGAACATCCAGTCGAGCTGAAAGAGACTTCAGGCCTCCTCTCAGCATGACGGCATCATTTCTATTCTGCACAATGGAACCGTCCAGCCTACAGCTCCTCTCCTAAAATAGTCCATGCTGTTCCCACATTTGTGTTGTCAATGTATTTTTAACTGTGATGTGAATACACACTTCCCAGCAGAAAAATGAAGGAATGGGACCAAAATGACTTAGGGAAAGGTGCCAGAATTAATTTGCCAGTCATTCAGCAATCCGTCAAAGGCAAAGTGTTTCCTGAGGCAGCAGTTTCTCCTCCGACTAGCACATCAGACTCCAGCTGCTTCAGAAAAGCACCTGGCAAAGATGCGCAGGTGATGTGCGCTGACTACTCACAGGATCCCCGGGAGAAGAGGGGACCGAGCCACAGGGCTAGCTCGACTCCACTCTTGTGGTCTTATTTATCTACCCTTCATTATCTAATTTTTCAACCAGTCTACTTCCACCCCCCAAGCAAATGGCTGCCCGCCAATCCATAGGCCGATGGCTCCGTCATCAAAGGGCCTTCCAACTGGAACCATCAGCCTTGGCTCTGGGGGAAGTAACACCTTCTTGGTTCCAATTTTCGTGTGTTACTAATGATTGAGTGGTAATGACGCCTTTTATATTTTATGCTTTCTCTGATTAGAGTGAAACTATGTTTCTCTAATGCTAACAGCCTGGTGAATGTGAAAAATCAACCATCCCAGCTGGGCCACGTTTCAATCTCCGTGATTTCTGTTTCCAGCAATGAGTCAGAATAGCCATGTTGATAACAGCCAAATCATTTTGCAAAAGTCTATCCCTTCCTCCAGAGTCATGTCAATAATTCCAAAGATGCTCATATACCAATCCTTATTTAATTGAAAACAAGTACACTGTTTTAACCCAAATATGTTATATTGTGCACATCAAAAATAATGAACTGAAAGGAAATTATAAAAACCAATGGCTGTTCCTTTAACAGCTGCAAGAAGAAAGAGTCGGAGCATCCAACTCTCAAAACTGGCAGCAGGAGGCTCGTCTAATACCAGGTTGTTTTTACATTTATATATATTTTTTAAATATATCTACATTCTCAGTTAATATTCTTCCTCTAAATCACGTACAGTTTTAAATCATAAAGGTACTTAAGAATTAATTAGCCACATGTGAATGAATATTTGTACATATAAATTACACAGTATGTTGACCATTGTCCTTTATAATATGACAGACTAAAACAGTACAGTGACATAAATTGGCCAGTGTACCTTAGATGCCATAAAAATATATTTATTCTTACAAAAAGAGGGAGAAGGCAAAGAATGTGTCAAGCCCTTGACTACAATTATAAACGTGGAATCCGTGTTTGCGAGCTCCAGGCTGATGAATGTGTGGGCTGGTTACTGAAATGAGTGAGGTCACCCCCCCCCCCCGCCCCCAACGCATGCTCTGTCCCTGGGAGACATCTGATTTACCGTTGCATGGAAGGGTCTCTTGCTGGAAAGAATGATGTGAAGGACAACCGCATGTTGAGAAGACTATCACTGGGCATCCTGTATTCTCTCCTCCTCTGTTTCCTTCTGAGTCCCCATGTTAACAAACCTGCCCATCTCCATCCACGGGCACGCGGCCCTCTCTCTCGTCCCCTTCCTAGCCTTAACATTCTTCAGCATAATTACACACCCTGAAATCAACTCATGGAATTAAAAAACATAACGTTTGACTCTTGCTAGCTTAGTCCTCACGGGCGGCAGGACAGAGAATACCTCACCGCAGTTTTCTGCGGGTGGAGGAAACAGGTGATACAGTTGAAACTAGAGGAACGATATGAAGAGATGGAGAACGAATGGTGTTCTGTGCCTTTTCAGAATGTATTTCTTTCTTGGGCCACACTGCCTACCGAGGCTGTACTCCCTGGGTGGGGGCAGGTCGGCTGCCCTTCCGAGGATGGGGACAGGACAGCACTGCCCTCGGACCCCCTTGGCATTCCACAATGGCAGGCTATTTCAGATGGCATTCACCAGAGGGTAGGATGGAAGGATCTCCGCTTTTTCTAAAGGCATCAGGACAATGTCAATGAAAACAAGTGACTTGGGATTTGATAGCATGCCAGGTACTGGTTGCTTCAGCACTGAAGGAATAAATAAACAACTCCAAAGACGAATTTCAGGGTAGGCTTGAGCCAACTCTCTTATTCCCAGACTAGGGGGCTGCAGACTATCAAGTAAGATTTCTTCCACCAGACATTATGAAAAAAAAATGAGCCCATACGAGGTATTTAGAGAGAGATGAACAGACCACGCCATGGAAGCATTGGAACGTATGGCGTTTTCCAACGCGTTCCACAGCCGGGATATTTCTATGGAACAGAAGTGCCAGGGGGCGGAGGGTCAAGAAGGGTTAGCAAGAAAGCTCCATGCGAGAACTTTTAAAAAGAATTATTATTAAGAAATTAGTTAAGAAAGTATTCCCTGTGTGGCAGGAAATGGGTACTTTTTTCAACGCGGAGAAAGTTTTCTACTGTCTCCTGATTCTTCCTTCTGATGTAGGAAAGGTGTTTATGCTTAGGCAATGTCAGACATTTCAAAGATCGCCCATTTGCTATCTGTTCAAATACAGCTTTGGTTTTGCAATCTTGCTAACAGTTCATCACATCCTCACTGGCGCTTCAAATAATAAGTTTCTGAAAACACCTCTAAAAATAACTCTAATCTGGGTAGAGCGAGCCGGAAGTAACGTTCCCCAGCAGGCTGCCAGCAACCCTCGGGGACAGTGCAGCCTTGCACCCAGACTTCCGGGGACACAGCTTCTCAGCCGTGCGAGGGGAGGGACCAGGCTTCGATGTTCACTTCTAATAGCCATTCCTTTGCAGACCAAACCTTCTGAATTCCCTATCAGAGGTGAATTTCAAAACAAAGAAATATAAAAAAACTGAAAAGACAAGTACTAGTCTTGTCTGTAGTACTAAACTGACATGCAAAGTACTAGTCCAAAATTTTTATCATGAGGTTTAGCTGATATAAAATCAATCTGTCAATTGCTTTAAAAGTTCCAAAGCAGTTACTCTTGTTTTCTTCCTCATTCTCGGGGGGCGGGCACGACCAGGTCCCAGGACCCACCTATGGCCAACGCCCCGTTGTGCTGCTCACCGTACCTTAGAACCCTTCCTTCCTACGTTTCCCCCAAGTATCCACAACACTGAATGATTTTCAAATCGATTTTCCAAAGTAAGCTCAACAGAAGAGACTAAGAAGTATTACCTTGAACATAGAGAGTGAAGAGGGGGTTCTAGGGTGCCCCCCATTCAAATGGAGGCTATTTTGAAGGCAGAAAATTTTGTCCGAATCTCTAGTGAGTGGGACAATATATGTATCATAGTAGTAGCTCAATAATATTGGTGGAATGGATGAAATACATTTGGGAAGCACTGGATTTAACAAAGCCAAACAGGACTTTTTAGGGTGATGCTGGGAGTATTTAATATGGTAACAGGAATCATAAATCTCCAGGGAAGGGGCATGGTATTTAGTCACAGAATTCTCTATTCTAGGAGCAGCTCACGGAGCTGGGCAGTGCTAATCCAATCTCTCTCCCTGCCAACCTCAACACGCTGTTTCGCTCGATCCTTCTGCCACAAACTGACCTCTCTATGGCCATGTTCTGTGGTCAAGTTCAGGATGGGCCTCCGCACTGCGAGGCTTTCTTCACTTCCCCAGCTTGGTGTGCTCCACCTCGCCTTAATGGGAACCCCGACCGTGCCACCTCCAGCGGGGCTGGGAGGGCTGACCTGGATACTAGCAGCCCACTGCCACCTCTACAGAAAGGAGCCCTCTTTCTCAGGACTCTGCCATATTCCTCGTGGGACTTCACTCTCCATTTTCCTTGTGTCTTCACTTTTAGGGTCCCGATGTTTCCAATGAATCAACATTGGACTCCAACAGCAAACAGCAGACAGACTGAGCCCGTCAAGACTGCATTTGGCAACGCCATCACGTCTAAATTCTCCATTTGAGGCCAAACACAACCACGGGTTAACTATCATTTCTATATTTAGGACTGGGAGAAGAGGAAAGAAGTTAGAAAAGCAATTACAGACTTGCATTGGATGATACAGACCCCAGGGGAGCATGTGCCTTTGCAGGACGTTCAGAATTCCCCAGTTTGGTGAGAATCTCACTGCATCCACTGGTGTTCACACTCGGGGTAACTGCTCACCAGTGGGTACATCTGAGGGCTTGCTTAACTGAAGTCTTCCAAGGCTGAGGCTAGTGCTTGTGCACAGGAATCACCCAAGGTCTCAGACAAATGCATTTTCTGATGCTGTGGTCCTGAGGTGGGGTCTAAGATTGCATTTCTGACAAGCTCCCCAGACACCACTGATGCTGCCCAAACATAGACCACTCTTTGAGTAACAGGATCTATTCCCAAAGTCAGTGGAGAACTGGGAACATGGATTCTCCATCACGCCCTTATGGACCAGAGATTAATGAGAATCAACCACAGCCAAAGGATTTGAGTTAGAGATGGAAAAGAATGTTTTCCAAGAGTATTACTAAATGCTGGAGCAGTTACAGAGAAAGTTTGTCGCTAATTAAGTACACAATGGGTATCCAAGTGTTTTGGTTGTTGTGGTAATTAGTTGAAACAATATTTCAAGGATCCAGATGTATCTGCTTAGTCTTTCTCCACTGATCCAGTGACCCTGCTGATAGCTGGTCTCCATGTCAACATGGCTGGGTAAAGATGGAACAATAATGTGGCTATATTTAATTCAATTAAAAATAAAGTTTCAGAAAACGGCCCTAATTTGTTTCCCTAATTTCTGTTCAACTTTCCCATTTGAGGACGCGGCGCTGAGCGTGAGGACGGCAGCGCTGCCGGCTCAGCCCCGACTCGGCGGCAGCGGACTCGGGCGCCTGTGAGCTCATCGCCCGCTCTACGGCCAGTCAAGGCGAGCCCAGGGACCAGGCTTCATTTCAGCGCCGAGGCTTTGCCCGTAAACTTTCGCTTTCTGGCTGAACAGAGCCATTTCGGCCGCGGGCATAAATTGTGCTAGTTTTAGGGACCAGGGTGACGGGGAAGCCAAATGGGTTATTTGCGAGCCAGGTATCCAGGGCAGAGGCACCCGCTTTATCGTGTATTCATTGTTATCTGGAAAATCTCTCGCCAGCTAGAGAATATTTTCGCACGAAGTTAGAAATGACTTCAGAAATCCCCCTCTGCTGCTTCCTAGAGTGGATCTGAGGCCTCATCAAAAAGACATTTGGCTCAGAAATTGAAAATGGGCAGCCAATAAATTGCTGAGGTATTTAGCTGGGTTTAGCAGTTTCCTTTTAAGGGGGACTGTGATCCTGAGTGCAGTAGCAATGTACAAAGTACCAAAGCACATTCAGGCTCTGGGTTCGAATCCCAGACTGAGTGCCTCAGGGCCAAACTACAGAAGCTCTCCCAGCCTCAATGCCCTCACCTGCAAAGTTAGAGCAACAGTCCTACCACCTGCAGGAAGGCAGCTGAAATGAGCGATGCATGTGCCCACCATACTAAAAGAGGGCATTCATCATGCACCCTGTAGATGTTCCGTGTCAGCTATCATTATAAGTCCTGAGTGATGAGGGTGATGATGGTGATGGTGAGGATGAAGACACCTCTGCTCACACAAAGGAACTCAGGCCAGTTAGGTGGGGGGCTTGTGATTCATGGCTTTCTATTGTTTGCTGCTGCTAGAAAAGCCTGCAAGCCACTGAGCATCAAGTGATCCTCTGGACTGAAGAGAAAAACTAAGCAGCTGAGCATGTCCCCTAAAGAAAGCAGTGTTCTGCGGAGGCCCTCCCTGTCGTCTGCCTATCCGAGTGGCCAGCAAGTTCACTCTGAATGGATATAATGGTAAGAGATAGGGTAGGTGTTTGGAGGAAGTGATGTTGGCCCAAAACAGAAGAGGGGCCATGTGTGGACAACCACCTTAAAATGATGTAGAAAGACAGCCAGGCTTTCTGAGAGGAGACCCAAGCAAACAAGGTCCTGACTGGATTAGCTCTTTCTGGTTCCTGGACTTGACTCTTGCCAACACCCTTCACCTCGGCCTCTGGACACTCTGTGCTTATATCATCCCCCCCCAGCAAATGGCTTTCTTTCCGGCCTCACCTCCCAGCCTGCTTTTGATATGTAGAACATCCTCGGTGTGCAGAGTAGGCATGCTAATAAGCTGGTGCTTATTCAAACATTATTTTCAAAAACACTTGCTCAACTTACATTTGGAGGAGACGCTGAGCATGGGTGGGGAGATAAGAGCGAAGAATAACCACTGGCGGGAGCCTCAGCCTCTACTGGCTTCAGCAGTTCAGCCCGGGCCCCGTTCCGCAGACTCCCCGCACCAGAACAAAAGCCTGCACGTATGGGGACGCATCCTTTTCAGAAGGCAAGTTAGGGAACATCTGTGTTCCCTGAACAGGCCTTTTGGGAGGAAGGATCTCACCCCTCCTACCCCAAAGTGTTCACCAAAGCATTCCTTCAACCACAAGCCACAGGCCTCCTGAGCGCTCTGGAGGGTGTGCGTCTCCTTCCTGCTGGACTCCTAGGAGCAGTTTAGCACTTGCTCCAGGCAGTATCTCCAGGAAGCTGCCAGGCTGGCCGTTTCCTGCAGCTGGTGTAAGAAGACAGAGAGGACTTGCCACGATCCTGTTTGGGCAGGGAGAGACCTCTCTGTCCCTGTGTTCACTGGTCCTGTGAGCATGGTCTATCCCCCAGGCAGGACCCAGAAGTCGCTGCTCTCTGCGTTCTCCACAGGTGACTCATCCCAGCACAGGGCTCTGTCCGGGGCAAGGCTGCACCTGCTGGATGGGCTTTCATTACATACACTAAAGAACAGAGACTCTCCATTCACTGCAGAGGCCTGGGAAAAGCCAGGCTGATGCACCCAGCTTCCACTCGTCCCTGCAGATAAAATCCTCCAGCCCACGAGTGAGGGCGGGTATTGACAGACAGGTTGAAGGAGTTGAAGGAACCAGTATCATTTAGGCTGATGAACAATGCTGCTGCCCTAGAAGACGTATTTAAGCAGAAAATTCTGCTAACTCTATCTCCCCACAAAGAGTTCCAGAGACCTCCCCCAACATCAGTCATTTATAGAGATGTCGGCAACACAACACTGTAAACAATATGGGGTGGGGGACTTTTAAACCACCCTGGAGGATGGTTTTACATTAGGTTCATCCTTCTTGCTTCTCCCATCAGTAACCAAGTCAAACCCAATCCCAAGTCTCATCACCACTAGGGACCCAAATGGTACTCCCTTCTCCTAAGAAGGAAGAAGGGGGCTAGGTGCATTCATACATGGATGATGTCTCCAACAGCTCCAGGCTCTTACACTTTATACAGTGGATGAATATGAAGCTCAGAAAGGTGGAGTAATAAGTCCTAGGTCTTGCAACAAAGCATGTCTTAAATCAGAGTCTTGCAGTTCTTCTACCCCCTTCCTCCGCCCACTGCCCAGCTACATGCCGTCCTCCCTCGTTACAGGAGAGCAGCCAGGCAAGGGCTGCACTGGCACATCTGGATAACACAGGGGTCCATGGCTACCCCTGCACAGGGAAATACATTCCAACATCTCTGGATGGTAAATCTAATACCTAGTCTGAATTCCAAAAGGAGCACCAAATACTCCTCTTTTATTCGTTCTTTCTTCACTAGTCTATTCAGGGAGAAGAAAAACTACCCAACCCCTGAAAGAAATGGCCATCTCACTACCAGCCTTTAGCTGAAACGAGAAATCCACAGAAAGGCCTTAAGAAATGAGACTTACTTTGTCACAGTCTTAAAAAAAGAAGAAACTGATGAAATCCATCGTACTAAAAAGCAACGCCATAAGTATGGAGGCTAGGATTGAATACAGATTTCTGTTGTCAGACTGGCAGCAAAGAGCTTTGCAAACGAAGGTCGTGGGCATAGAGATATATGTACCTTCTCAGTGGGCAGTGACACCCGCCCACCAATGCAGTGTGGGAGGAGGGGCTGACATCTCTCACTCACGTCAGCTGATGCCATCCCCTCTGTCTCACTCCCCATCCCTACTGTACACACAGCAGTGTCGAGACAGGGCACCTGTATTTCTTTGAACTTGAAACCCTTATCAGTAGGACTGTATCACTCTTGTTTCCGTGAAATACAGGTGGCAGTTTATGATAAAAACTACAAAAAGTATACCCAGTTGAAAAATTTTATCTCATGCCATTTTTCAAGATGGCAGATGGATGCCTAAATTGATCTCAGCATCATTTTACTGCTGCCCCAAAGTTTCTCTAAATCAGCCAAATGAGTTGGAAGTTGAACAGCTACCTCACATTGTTCTGCCAGGAGATGTGCTGGATTCCACTGTAAGGCAAGGTCTTGTCACATGGTTAGCCTGTGATGTAAAGACGGATGACCTCAAACCCATCCCAAAGAGAACGATTACCAAATGTGCCAAAGAACATATGATAAGGGCAGGCCATGGAGGCAATAATTCCCTAGTCTGGCTGTAAGGGACAAACATGGAATATGGCTTCTATTGTGACATCTGGGTTTCTGTTCTGGATAAATGGAGTAAGCACCCTCAACCCTGTATCTTGCATTAAATGCATCTATCAAACTTGGACAGAATGCATGCAGCAGCTATCTGAAGCCTCTGAGAAGTACATAGCAGCTGGCAGCTTAGGGAGAGTGACCAGAATGGGAAGTACCACCAAATCGGCAGTGAGTTTCCCATCGTTTTCTCTTGGTGCCCTCTGGCATAAGCTGCAAGCAGCCAACCTGCTCGTTGAGCACCAGAATGTAAAAGCCCCAACAGCAGCTCTCGTCTGGCCCAAAGAGCAGGACTGAGGTTCTTAACACTGCGAGAAAGTGGGGAAATCATGACTTCTCTTTTTGTTTTTCAGCTCTTTTCTTATCCAGTGGTAGCGGCAGCGGCGGCGGCAATGGGAGCTAGAAGGAAGCAGGAGAACCTTCTCTGGCTGGAGGATATGCGGTCCCAAGAGAGTGGGGCAAAGTCCTGTTGCTTTTTAAAAAATATATGTTATTGATTTTAGAGACAGAGGAAAGGAGAGGGAGAGAGAGATACATTGATCGGTTGCCTCCCGTCAACCAGGGATTAAACCCTCAACCTGGGCATGTGCCCTGACTGGAAATTGAACCAGTGACCTTTCAGTGTGCGGGACAACACTCAACCAACTGAGCCACACTGGCCAGGGCTGTCCTGTTGCTTTTTATCTCTCTTTGTCCTCCCACTGCATGTCCCAGATAGGACACAGTCACTGGAACAGCAAAGCAGGGCAACCAGAGACCTAGATTTCTAGTCAGAAGATTAAAAACAAAAACAAAAAGGAAGGCCCCATGAAATTGAAGTTCCCTTGAGATCACAGAGAAAGAAGACTTGGGAAAGTAGTCCCTAACAACTGTTTATGAATTCCTGGGCCCACCCTGGGCTGTGTGCATAGAGAGAACTGACCCTATACAGCATATATAAATGTTGAGAACTATGGCCCAGTCTGACTGATGTAGGGCAGATTCAAATAGCACCGTGATGCTTTGAAAACTCAACTAACACTGGAATCACATGCCAGAGAGGCTTGGTCAGAACTTGCAGCCTAAAATCAAACAGGACAATTCTATGCCAAAATAAAATTATCAATATTTTTTTAAGATTTATACAAGACTCAGAGTTGCATAATAAACTAATTAAGATGTCCAGGATACAATAAAAAAAAATTACTTGGCATATGAATAATCAGAAAAATCTCAACTTGTACCTAATGGCACATATATTAGAACTGTCTAATAAGGGCCTTAAAGCTGCTATCATAAAAAAGTTACAATAACTAAATGAGAATACTTTTATAAAGAATTAAAAGACAGAAAGCCTTAGTAAAGAAACAAGACAAAAAGTCAGGTCAGTGTGGCTCAGTGATTGAGCATCAACCCATGCACAAAGAGGTCGCCAGTTTGATTCCTGGTCAGGGCACATGCCTGGTTGCAGGATAGATCCCCAGTAGGGGGCATGCAGGAGGCAGCTGATGGATGGTTCTCTTTCACATTGATGTTTCTATCTCTCTCTCCCTTTCTCTCTCTAAAAACCAATAAAATATATTTTTAAAAAAGAAACAAGATAAAAAGCAGAATCATATGGAAATTCTAGAATTGAAAAATACAATAATTAACACAATCTAGATGCGCTCAATAACGAATGGAGATGATAGAGAAAGGAATCAATGAACTTAAATTTAAATCAACATAAATTATACTATTTGAACAACAGAGAGAAAACAACTTTTAAAATGAACAGAGCCTTAAGGTCCTGTGATATATTAGAAAAATGTCCAGCATTTGTATTATGGGAAACCCAGAAGGATAGAAAAAAGAATATGACACAGAAAAAACATCTGAAGAAATAGTGAAAGAAAACTTCCCAAATTCCACTAAAGACAAGCTCTAGAGAGTCAAGAATCTCAGTTAGCCTCAGTAGAATAAACCCAAAGAAATAATGTTCAAACAATCAGATGACAGAAAACTAAAGACAAAAAGAAAATATTAAAAGCAACCACAGAAAAATGACTCATTACTTATAGGTTAACAACAATATAAATAACTATAGATTTCTCATCAGAAACAATGAAGGCAAGAAGGAAGTAAAACAACATTTTTAAAATACTAAAATAAAAAGATTTGTCCACCCAGAATTTTGTATTCACCAAAAATGTTCTTCAGGATTGATGGTGAAATAAAGACATTCTCAGATGAAGGAAAACAGTATTTGTTACCAGCAGACTAGTCTAAAGGAATTGCTAAAAGAAGTTGTTCAGACAGAATGGAAATGATACCAAAGGGAAAACTGAAGCATCAGGAATGAAGACAAAACAACAGAAGTAGAAAATACCAGGATAAATATAGAACACTCTCCGTTTGTTGAGTTCTTTAAAATATGCTTGATGGTTGAAAGCAAACGGTGTAATGTTGTCTTATGGGTTTTCAATGTATGCAAATGTAATAATGCACAGCACAACTACAACCAACAACAAAAATGGGGAGGGTAAAGAGACCTGTAGGTTGGTAAGGTTTCTAGACTACTCTAAAAGAGGTAAATCACTGATCTAAGTAGATTTGAAAAGTTAAGCATGTACATTATAGTCCTAAGGACAGTCAGTTAAAAGACTATATGAAGATATATAATAAACACTATAGGTAAAATGAAATACTAAAAATGTTCAAAATATGCCCTGGCCAGTTTGGCTCAGCGGTTGGAGCATCGGCCTGCGGACTAGAGAATCCCTGATTCGGTTCCCGCTAGGGGCACATACCAAAAAAATCAATCAATCAATCAATAAAAATAAATAAATAAAAATATTCAAAATAACCTAAAAGAAGAAATTAAAAAAGAAAGAGGAGAACTAAAACAGAGGAAACAGAAAACAAATTAACAAAATATTAGACTGAAATCCAAATAGACCAATAATTGCATTACAAATAGTCTAACACATCTTTTAATAGAGATACATAGAATTGATTTTTTTTAAATAAATCCATTATAAGCTGTCTATAAGAAAATATCTTGGCCCTGGCCGGTTTGGCTCAGAGTGTCAGCCTGCGGTTCAGAGAGACCCGGGGTTCGGTTCCCTCTAAAGGTGCGTATCTCGGTTGCAGTTTGTCCACGGCCCTGGTTGGTTGTGCAGGTGGCAGCCACTCGATGTGTCCCTTTCACGTCGATGTTTCTCTTTCTCTCTCTCCCTCCCACTCTATCTGAACAAAAAACAAAAAAATGTCCTCGGCTGAGGATTAAAAAAAAAAGAAAATATCTTAAAATTTAAAAGACATAGATAGGTTCAAACAAAAAATGATGAGAAAAGATATATATTTTTCCTGAGGAAAGCATTAATAAAAAAGAAAGTTTGAATGGGTCTATTTACATCAGACCTGAAGTCTTTAAGATTTCAGAGCAAAGACGATTACCAAGGATATTAGGAACAATATATAAAGATGAAAAGGACTTCCAAGATCAGACAAGATCGGACACGTTCAAGTTGCTAATACTACTCAGCCATAAGAAAAGATAAAATACTGCCATTTGCAAAAACATGGATGGACCTTGAGACTATCATGCTAAGTGAAATAAGTCAGTCAGGAAAAGCCGAGAACCAGATGGTCTCACTCATATGTGGAGTATAAAACTGACAGACAGACAACAGTGTGATGGTTACCAGAGGGACGGGGTAGGGTGGTAAAGGGTAAATGGATCCAAACACATAGTGACAAAAGACACTTTGACTTTGGATGGTGGGCACACAATGCAATATACACAACATGTACCACAGAAATGTACAGCTGAAACCTATATAATCTTATTAACGAGTTGTCACCCCAATAAATTTAATTTAGAATAAAATTAAATTAAAAGGTCAATACACCAAGAAAATGCAACAATCCAAATGTATATACACCTAACAGAGTTTCAAAAGACACAGAGCAAAACCGGACAGAACTGAAACAGACAAGTCCACAGTTGCAGTTGGAGACTCTGCACTCCTTTGAATGAGGAAAACTAGTAGATACAAAAATCAGCACGGGTATAGAACTGAACAACACCGTCACCAACTAGATCTAATTGACATTTTATAGAACATTCTACTCAACAGTAGCAGAATAAAAACGTTTCAAAGCTCGCATAAAATAGTCACCAAGATAAATCATATAAAACACACTTTAACAAATTTAAAGGAATTGAAATCATACGAAGTAGGTTCTCTAACAATAATAGAGTCCAACTACCAGTCAGCAATAGGAAGATAAGACGAATATCTCCAAATACTTGGGAATTATGCAATACACATCTAAATAATCCATAGGTCAAAGAAGAAATATCAAGTGAAATTACAAAATTTTTGTACTGAATGAGAATACAACATATCAAAATTTGTGGAATGCAGTTAATGCAGTGCTTAGAATAAAATTATAGCATTAAATGCTTATATTAAAAAAGAAGAATCTCAAATCAATAACATAAGCTTCATCTAAAAAAGCTAAAAGAGTAAAATAACCTGGCCGGTGTAGCTCAGTGGATTAAGTGTTGTCCCATGGACTGAGAGGTCCCTATTCAATTCCCAGTCAGGGCACATGCCTGGGTTGCAGGCTCAATCCCCAGTGGGGGGCATGCAGGAGGCAGCTGATCGATGTTTCTCTCTCTCACATCAATTTTTCTATCTCTCTCTCCTTTCCTCGCTCTCTAAAAAAAATCAATAAAAACACATTTTTTTAAAACAAAGTAAAATAAACCCTAAGCAAGCAGGAAAAAAACCAGAAAAGTAAAAAAATAAATTAAATAAACTAAAAATTGATTCATTGAAAAGATCAGCAAAATTTACATGTATAGTAAGACTAACAAAAAATGAAAGGAGACACAAATTATAAAACAGGAATTAGGGAGAGGTTATCACTACATACCATGCAGACATTAAATAAACAATAATGGAAATTATGAACAACTTTATGTACATAAATTGAGCAACTCAATTAAACTGAATTTTTTTAAAGATGTCATTAAATTAGACTAATTCCTCATAAACCTTAAACTGCCACAACTCACCCAAGAGTACGTAAATAACCTGAATAGATTTGTAACTGTTAAAGAAACTGAATTAGTCTTTAAAGACCTTTGGAAAAAGAAATTCAGGTCCAGAGAATTCTATTAAACACTTGAAGAAAAAAAAGAACACCAATTCTACACGCTCCCTTCTAGAGAACAGAAGGAAAAAAACTTCCCTACTCATTTTATGAAATCAACTAAAACCAGACAAAGACAGGATAAGAAATCTATAGAACAATATCTACTCACAAACATATAAACAAAAAAATCTACATAAAATATTAGCAAATCAAGCCCATCCATATATTTACATATATGTACATCTATGCATGTGTATATACGTGTGTGTGTGTGTGTGTGTGTGTGTGTGTTGTGTCACACTACAAGCAAGTGAGGTTTATCCTGGAATACACAGTGGCGTTCAATATTCTCAAATCAGTTAATACAATCCACCATATTAACACTCTAAAGAATAAAAACAATATGATTATATCAACTGATGCACAAAAAACATTTGGTAAAATTCAACATCCATTCATGATAAAATTCTCATCAAATCAATAAAAAAGAACTTCCTTAACCTCAAAAGAAGGGCTAACCTTACATTCCTATAGCTAACATTAAACTTAATGGTGAAGTACCGAATCGGCCCCCTTGAGAGAGGGGACAAATCAAAGATATACCCCTTCGCCCCTTCTGTTCAACACCCTGCAAGAAGTGCAAGCCAGTGAAACATGGTTGCAGAACACAAGGTTAAAATAGAAACACAAGGTGCATTGCTATGTACCTCCAATGAACAACTGGAAACTGAATTTTTTTAAAGATGTCATTAACAATAACTCTCAAAAAAGTATTACTCATGTATAAATCTAACAAAAATGTACAGAATCTGATTGCTGAAAACTACAAAACACTGATGAAAGAAGTTAAAGATTATCTAAATAAATAGGCCATGCTCATAGTTGGAATCCACTTGGATGCTGATACTCCCTCAAACTGATCTACAGGTTTAACACAATTCAAATCAAAATACCAGATATGGACAAGCTGATTGATTATTCTAAAATTCATATGAAAAGGCAAAAATACTAGACTAGCCAAAGCAATTTGAAAAAGAATACATTTGGAGGAATCACATTACCTAATGCCAATTTTAAGTCACCAAGAATTATTTCCAGATCTTGAAACCTAATGGAATTTGTCTGATTAAACTTTGGAGGTTCCTGGGGCTGGTAGCTCCTTTCTTCCTTCCATTTTCTTTCCTTTGGAATGGGAATGCTTATCACTGTTATCGTGTGGCTGTCCTACTGCTATACTCTGGAGGCAGAACACTTGCATTCTGATTTTACAGCTCCACAGGTGGAAGGAATTTTACCCCAGCATGCATTATTCGCAGAGTCTCACCCATAAGTGATTTAGATAATGAAATATGGGACTTTTGAGTTAATGACATTTAGATGAGGTTTTGAACTTGATGCTGTAGGACTGAGACTTTTAAGTATTTTAGGATGGGATGAATGTATTTTGCATGTGGGATCAATATGGATCTTTGGAGACCAGAAAACAGATATGGTAGGTTAAATAATGGTCCCCAAAGATAACCACACCCTAATCCCTGAAACCTGTGAATGTTACCTTGTATGACAAAAGAACTTTGCAGACTGTATTTAAGGATTTATGGATGTGAGATTATTCTCTACAGGCATACCTGTTTTGCTGTGCTTTGCTTTACTGCCCTTCACAGGTGTTGCATTTTTTACAAGTTAAAGGCAAGATCCTTCATCAGCAAAGAAGATTATGACTCACTTTATGTGTGACACTCATTTTGTTACAGTGGTCTGGAACCAAACCCGCAATATCTCTGAGGTCTGCTTGTATTATCCAAGAGGGCCCTAATTGTAATCTCAACTTTCTTAGAAGGATGCAGGTGGCGATTTGGCAGGTTAAGAGGAAATAGGAAATGTGACATTGGAAGCAAAAGGTGAGAGCGATGTGAGGAAGGAGCCACAGCCAAGGAATGCAGGCAGCCTCCAGATGCCAGAAAATGCAGGGAAGCAGAGCCTCCACGAGGAACCAGCCTTGCCAACACCTTGACTTTGGTCCAGTGAAACTGATTTCAGATTTCTGGCCTCCAGAAAAGGAAGAGAAAGTAAGTGTGTTGTTTTAAGCAACTAAGTTTGTGGTGATGTATTATAGCAGCCAGGGGACATGAATACATTGTTCTCATTTCTCTTGGGTAGATACCTATGAGTACAATTGCCAGGTCATATGTATATTCTATATTTAACATTTTGAGAAAACTTCCAAAATTTACAAAATTAAGAACTTTGATTCAGGACAAACAGTATCAAGAAAATAAAAACACAAGCTACAGACCAGGAGAAAATATTTATAAATCCCATATCCAACAAAATATCCAGACTATATAAGAAACGTTTAAACTCAAACTGAAACACCAGATAGCCCAATTAAAAAAATAGGCCCAATACTGACCACACCAGAGGCTGGCGAGGGTGTGGAGCAACAGACTCTCATGCACTGCTGGCGGGGGTGTGGAGCAACAGACTCTCATGCACTGCTGGCGGGGGTGTAGAGCAACAGACTCATGCACTGCTGGCGGGGGTGTGGAGCAACAGACTCTCATGCACTGCTGGCGGGGGTGTAGAGCAACAGACTCATGCACTGCTGGCGGGGGTGTGGAGCAACAGACTCATGCACTGCTGGCGGGGGTGTGGAGCAACAGACTCTCATGCACTGCTGGCGGGGGTGTGGAGCAACAGACTCTCATGCACTGCTGGCGGGGGTGTAGAGCAACAGACTCTCATGCACTGCTGGCGGGGGTGTAGAGCAACAGACTCTCATGCACTGCTGGCGGGGGTGTAGAGCAACAGACTCATGCACTGCTGGCGGGGGTGTAGAGCAACAGACTCTCATGCACTGCTGGCGGGGGTGTGGAGCAACAGACTCATGCACTGCTGGCGGGGGTGTAGAGCAACAGACTCATGCACTGCTGGCGGGGGTGTAGAGCAACAGACTCTCATGCACTGCTGGTGGGGGTGTAGAGCAACAGACTCATGCACTGCTGGCGGGGGTGTGGAGCAACAGACTCTCATGCACTGCTGGTGGGGGTGTAGAGCAACAGACTCATGCACTGCTGGCGGGGGTGTAGAGCAACAGACTCTCATGCACTGCTGGCCGGGGTGTAGAGCAACAGACTCTCATGCACTGCTGGCGGGGGTGTGGAGCAACAGACTCTCATGCACTGCTGGCTGGGGTGTAGAGCAACAGACTCATGCACTGCTGGCGGGACTGCACATGAGCACAGCCACTTAGGAAGGCAGCTGGGTGGTTTCTTACAAAACTAAACCTACTTTTACCATATGACCCAACAATCAAATTCTTGGTATTTACCAAAAGATGTGAAAATTTACGTCCACAAAAACCTGCTCAGGTAGTAGGTTTACTAATAAATGACCAAATGTAGAAGCAACTAAGATGCCCTTCAATAGGTGAATAGATTAAAAACAAAAACAATGTGGTTCATCCAGACAATGGAATAGTATTAAATGCTAAAAAGAAATGAACTCTCAAGCCATGAAAAGACATGGAAGAACCTGAAAAACATATTACTAAGTGAAAGAAGCCAATCTAAAAAGGCTACATATAATTGATTATACATATGAATCATACATCTGTATAATTCCAACTATATGACACTCTGGAAAAGGCAAAACTTATGGAGACAGTAGAAAGATCAGTGTTTGCCAGGGATGAGGGGGGAAGAGGGTTCATCAATTGCTCATTTGTTGAATAATGTTGATGTTGATAATGGGGGAAGCTATGCCTGTGTGGGTGCAGGGAGTATATGGGAAATCTCTGTACCTCCACTCAATCTTCCTATAAACCTGAACTGCTTTAAAAAATGAAGCCTATAAAAAAAATGGGCCACACTTCACAAAAGAATATACAGATGACAAATTAGCATAAGCTGAGATGCTCAACAACATTAGCTATTAGAGAAATACATATTAAAACCTTAATAAGATACCACTACACACACATTAGAATGACTAAAATTAAAAATACTGACAATGCCAAGTGTTGACAAGGATGCAGAGCAACACAGACTCTCTTACATTGCTAGAGGGAATGATAAATGGTACAGGCATTCTGGAGAATACTTTGGCAGTTTCTTTTAAAGTTAAACATATACTTACCCTACAATCGAACAATTCTACTTCTAGGTATTTGCTCTAGAGAAATTAAAACATATGTCCATACAAACTTCTATACAAATGTTCTTATCATCTCTGTTCATAATCACTCCAAATTGAAAGCAACCTAAACGCCATTATAAGAATGAATGGTAAACAAACCAAGGCACATCCATAAAATGCCATACTTTTCAGCAATAGAAAGGAATAAAATATTGATATACACAATAACCTGGATGGATCTCAAGAAAATTATGCTGAATGAAAAAGCCTGTTTCAAAGGTTACAAATTGTATGATTCCATTTGCAAGACATTCTCAGAAAGGCAAAGTATATTGAGAGAGAACAAACAGTGATCATCAGGGGCTGGGGGTCTAGGGGTGAAGTGAGAGTATGATGGGACGTGAGAGCCTGAGGGGTTTGGAGGTTACTGAGACTATTGTGTACCCTGATTCTGGCGGTGGCTGCATGATTCTGCATATGTGTTAAATGCATAAAACTCTGTACACACACATACACACATCAACTTTGATGGAAGTTAATTTTTTATTTTTTAATTTTTTTTTTTTTTATCCTCACCCGAGGACATTTTTCCATTTTTTTTGTTCAGGTAGAGTGGGAGGGAGAGAGAGGAACAGAGAGAGAGAGAAACATCGATGTGAAAGGAACACATCGAGTGGTTGCCACCCGCACAACCGACCAGGGCCAGGGACAAACTGCAACTGAGGTACGTGCCCTTAGCGGGAACCAAACCCGGGTCTCTCAGGACCGCAGGCCGACGCTCTAACCGCTGAGCCAAACCGGCCAGGGCAGTTAATTTTTTAAAGTAAAATTAAAAGAGATACAGTATCTAGACAATTAAATTACTACCGAATCTCAGTGGAACCACATACTTTAAACATCTTCCTATAAAGGAAAATGGCGAGAAGCGAGGTGAATGGAACTGGAGGTCTCTGCTAACCTTGAGGACATCAGCTCAGTGCTCCACCACCTGTGCCCAAATTGTTTGAGTCATTAAATACTTTATGATGGTCAGAAGGTACGAGCAAGGTGAGCTATCCCTTTCCCTAGGAAGTGTTCCTTTCTTCCTGTTCCCAGTGCTGTTTAATCCTTCGGGTCTCACACCTTCTGCACTGGTCACTCCCCGTGCTGGAAATCCACCATCCTGCATTCTGACCCACTTGGCCTTCCTTCCGATGGCTGGGACTACATTCTTTTAGCTCTTTTACATTTACTTTCAACAGATAGGTCGTCATCCCCCTCCATGCTCTGTGGCAGCACTGACCGGAGCAGCAAATTGTCCCACGAGGCAAGGCGTTGGGGTCCAGGGAGGATGGACTGCCTCGGTCCTTCTCAGACTGAGGCACCATAAAGGGAACTGGCCAGACATGTTTTTCTATCTTTGCAATGTATCTTAATTTTTATAACATGTAGTTTGATATGGCTGAGTAAACTTAGGACACTACATTGACAAATATTGCAAAGTGGTTTCTATTCTTAGAAGCTACTGATGTGAATGCAAAAACAAGCAATGTTTCTCTTTGAGACATTTTTCTAGGGGAAGTGACATGTAACAGCAGGGAAATCACTGAGCTAAGAGCCCACCGATCTAGTGAAGTTCTGGCCTCGTGATACTATTTCCCATACGGCTGTGCAACGAGAAGCAGTCATCTTCCCATTTCCCCTGCTCCTCTTCCTTCTGCTTTACAGACGAGGAAGGTCAGAAACACCAGCTACTTGGCAACAGAAGCACATTTCCAGAATGATAGTCAATAAAATGCTTGTGTAACGAGTCAAATAAAAATAATTTAAGTAAAAGTACATATAATATAAACTATAAAGTGATATGCAAACTTAGGGTACTATTATAATCGATGTTCTTGACAAAATACCCACTGTATCATCTGTGGTGGTTCTTTCTTTGTATCCCCTAGTTTTACAGAATAATCACCTCAAAGGAACGCAAATTGTTCCTCATTGTTGTAGGCATACCCTACACGTGGTATCCTTCAGGCAGTGGTTCTCAACCTTCCTAATGCCGCCACCCTTTAGTACAGCTCCTCCTGTCTGTGGGCATGTCTGCATGTGGGCAGACCCTCCTGGGGCGGATAGAGGAGCGGTGTTTTGGTTCCTAAGACCATCGGGAATATGTGTTTTCTGATGGTCTTAGGCGACCCTGTGAAAGGGTCGTTCGAAACCCCAAAGAGGTCGCGACCCACAGGTTGAGAACCTCTGCTTTAGAGATTGCTAACCAATAGACAGAATAAGGGAACCTGATGGTTAAATAGCATTTTGAGATTGTTGCTTAAAAAATCACAGACGGTGGGTGGTGCCCATAAAACCTAAGTTAGAAAATTGGAAGTGGGGGAGGCCAGAGGACTCAGCCTATGGATGCGCAGGTGTGCTCAGAAATGCATGCAATTAGTTAAAAGCCAATAATCTCTGAAAGAGCTCATTTTGATGTCTGACCAGAGACTTGGTCAAGAGGGCCTTATGCTACATTAATGACAATACCCTGGCAACTGATAAGGGCCAGGGTGAGTGACAGCTTCTCCTGGATTTCACGGTGAATGCTGGTCATTACGGCCTCTGGCTCCGTCCTCACTGGGCACAGGGCTGTTTGCAAGTTATGTAATCTTGCTGGCTGCCCTCCCCTTTGTTCAGTCCATGCCAAGTGCCAAATAAAAGAATCCATATGTGATTACAGCTATAAAACCGAAAGGAAAAAATTAGACAAATATATAACATTTTGGGGTTTCTAAGTTTGTTTTACCTTTAATGCTAGGCAGACAGTTTACACAAATCATTTTGCTGCAAAGTAAAGAATAATGAGTTAAATGTGTTCCCTGTCACCATCAATCATGTATGTTTGCCTTTGATTGACCAAACACATAAGACACATGAAATGACTTTCTAATCATGTTAGGGGAAGGGAGGGAGGGAGAAGGGGAAAGGAGGGGGAGGAGGAGTTTCACCCTTTTTCGTTTTATTCAGAAATTCCATTGACATTTTCTGGCAATCTTCTAACACACTGTAGGGGCTTCTCTTTGCTAATAATGTTTGCCTGGAGAATTTGTAAAGGTCTGAGAACTCTTTAATTCAATGTTCAAGAAAGTACCCGGGCCAGAGGGGAACGGAATCCCTGTTAATAGTTCATGGATTAATTCCCTTCATTCGTTTTCAGGGGAGCTGCTTCCGTTCAGGTGAGCGCTGGTCACCGGCAGGGCGGCGGGGAGGCCAGGGCGCCCCGAGCGGAGAGCCAGCCGGCACCAGGGACGCACAGCGAGTCCACCAGAATGGGATGCTGGGGTTAGCGAATTCATCTCAATGCATGGGTGTCTGTGATGATTTCTGAATTTAAACAACACGCTGACTGGATTTTCTGCCAGTCAGAATGGTTTATAACCAAATCTAACCAGCCTAAACGCATCCTCGCCAAAGATTATAAAGCTTTGAATTTCAAGTTGCTACATGGAGTCAGAGCCCTTCAGCTTGGCAAGGGAACAGCATACAGTAGCAAAAGACGTTTTCAGCACCCAAATCACCCCGAAGTGTCAGTGGCTGGTCCTGGCCCCACCCAGCTGTCTGTACCAAAGACAAGCCAGGCCAGACTGAGCCAATGTGTCCGTCTCCTCGGCAGCCGTTCACTGGGCTCTGCTGCCAGCCAGGCGCCGTGCTAGGCACTGCGGCAGCGAGCAGCCCAGCCTCACGGTGCTCACACGGTCTCAGGAAAAAGGGAAAAACAGAAAACGCCACCGAGAAAGCCAAAGCCCCCAGAGAGTGGATAAGGACGTGGGTATATGTGGGTGGAGAGTGATGCAACTTCTTAAAATGAAGTTCTGACCTTTTTACACAGAAATGGCATTCATCCCATGAAACAAAGAGCATCTAGATCCTTCCTAAAGAATGGGAATTTGCACATTTATTCCCTGTAGGGGCCCTCAGAAGCCCCAGAGACATTCATAAGTGTAATCACTTTCTTCGTGATGTGCCTGCACTTGCCAGAACAGTTGTGGGATCATAGAGCACCCCCTCACTGGCCAGAACAGCTGTGGGATCACAGAGCACCCCCTCACTGGAGACCTGCGGTCTTCATGGACCAGAGGCCTCGACAGGTGGAGGTGTCAGTTCTCTCCAGAGACCCCAGGACAGACCCACACATGCCCTGGCACCTCCCATAAAACGGGGCCCCCGGGGTCTGGATAAAGCACTATTTCTTAACCTGGTCCTGGTTCTGTGGGAGTGTTGACTTCGAGGCTATTTAAGAAGCCGCCCATTTATTAAATGAACACTTTATGTTTGTATGTTATACTTCAATTAAAAGTTTGTTTTCAATCTAATGTTTTAGGGAGAGGTCTCACGGTGAAAGTAGCAGACATGAGGATTTGATGGAGGGAAGCCACGCAGCTCCGAGGGGGAGCGATTCCAAGCAGAGAGAGAAGCCGACACAAGCCCTGGCCAAGGCAGTGTGGCCGACTAAGGAGTAGGAGCACTCACAACAGGAGACCAGGAGGTCACAGAAACCTGACAGCTTAGGACCTAAAGACCTTTGTAAGGACTTCATCCTGATAGGATGGGATGCCACAGAGAGGTTTATGCAGGGGTGACGGGATTTGACTCATGCTTCAGAAGGCCTGTTCTGGATGCTTTGTTGGAGACAGACTGGAGGGAAGGAGGGTAAGGTCAGAGCACAGAGACCCGTGCAAAGGCTGGTGTAATGTTATGGGAGGCAGAGGATGGTGGTTTGGAGCTGACAGTAAGAACGGAGGTGGTGAGAGGTGCTCAGATTCTGGACACATTTCGGAAGCGGAACCAAGGGGATTTCCTGCTGAATGGGTTGTTGTAGTACAGAAGAAAAAGAAAGGAGTCAGGAACGACTGCAGGATTTCAGTCTGCGCAATGGGAGGACGGCAGAGCCAACGGTGCAATGGGAGAAAAGCAGGTTTATCGGCAAAGAACAGAAATTCTGTTCTGGGTCTGTGAAGTCTGAGATGAGACGAGACATTCAAGACGAGATGTTGAGTAGCAGGGGAATAGATAATACTGGGCTCAAGGAAGAAGTTCTGGATGGAGACATAAACGTGGGTGTCATCTGTACACCTAGAAGCTATGGGAGTAAACGAGGTTACGAAGGGGTGAGTATAACTGTACGGGAAGCCCTTCTCCACCAATGAGGGACATCTGCAGAGGTCCACCGTCAGGACACCATCTCTGAGGAGGGTGGCATTGCCCGTGAGGATGGAATAAGCAACAGCTCGCGTCTCACTCTCCTACTCACACCATGTGTATGTCCTTTGCCAGACAAACCTCTGTTCTGGCACCAGTGTTCCTTCCTGGAAGCAGAAAGCCACCTCAATCCTGCCGTATCAGAGCCCGGAGTTCATTTCAGAGACCCCTTCACCAAGCTCTTCCTCTCCACACAGCGTTGGTCCTGTGTCTAGTATACACCCCTGCACACACACACACATCTGGTTAAAAACCTCTGGTCTATAGAGCTTATATCCACCAGCCAATAAAAACTGCTGTTGTCCCCCAGAAGCACCTGAGCCAATTAGCTTTACCCCCCAAATACAGCAGTGCATGATGTCAATTCCTTCTTTGGATGGTGATTCATTTCCCCACCCTGACTCATCCCCTCATCTGCCTTGATACAGTGACTGCACCCTTGCAGAGAGGCCAGAGAGAAAGGCCAATATGATCTACATGATGGGGCTGTGCAACCCTGTGCCCACACATCCCAGTCTGAGCGGAAGCTTCTAGAAGCCCATCAGCACCTCCTAGCTGTAGGATGACATCCTGATAGTACACTGCCTAGAACATGGTAGGTGGCCAAGGAATCTCAACTGAATCAACAGTTTCCATAAGATAAACTACAGAAAGCTAAGATTTGTGCTAAGATGATGGCACTAGCTAAGGTTCCCTCTTATCGCTGATCCAATCTCCTCTTGGTATACTCAGGGACAAGCCTGGAACCAGTTTTCCTGGGTTCACATGTCTGAGTTCATCACTCCAACTTTATGTCCTCTCCCAGGCTGCTGAACTTGTCTGCCCCTGCAAATTGGGGGTAATAACAGTGCCATGTCTGGGTAGGGTCACTGGGAGAATTAAATGAGATAGTGCATATAAAGGACAGCACAGGGCTTGGCACATAGTTGGGGCTTAATATAGTTCAGCTGTTATTAAAGATCCTTGACTTATATTTCTAGCTCCTAAATCATGTTTTTATTCACACATTTATGCACATAAACATAACCCAAAATAAAAGTATTAAAAAATTTATTCCCTTGGCCACAATTATTGCTAGGATTATGTATTGTTGAAAGTTTATCTCAACATGGTGATAACAACAACGACAAATGGTGTTCAGGTCCAGCAGACGCCTCCTCAGCCCAGATACAATCTTAACGACATGGACCATTTCCCTACTGCTTCCTCGTTCACACGCAGAAAGTGTGCAGGAACGGCTGCATTGTCATCAATGGTAAGTAAATTTCACCCACTTTCCAACTTATAAAATAGAAAAAAATTTAAAAAGTATACCACATAATTTTTCCAGTTTCATAACTGATTTGTCCAACCAAGAAATAATACGGAATGCCTGGCATGCTCCAGGCTGTGTGTGTGTGTGTGTGTGTGTGTGTGTGTGTGCGTGCGCGCGCGCACATGCGCGCATGCGTGTATAAAATGGTAGGTTCATGGAGTTAAAAGAGTTGGCAATCCTGAGAACAATTTAAATGTGCTCAATTTGAAGACTTAGTGCAGACTGAAAAGAAATTTTAAGAATTAATCACCCTCTAAATACACACAACACCCACACACACAATTTATCATGTCCAAGGACAGCTAATCCTAGTAAGAATAATAGCACAATTCACAAAAATAGCAGGTCAAGCCCCAACTTGAAACCAGATATGTTGGAGCGAAAGTGAAGTATTACATGGTAAGACTCTAAAACCAAAAAAAAAAAAAAATCAATGAATCTTAAATTACATCCAAGGGAGGAAGCCAAGCAGAGGATAAGTGTGGCCACTTATTCAGGGTGAGGCCGTGGCAGACAGGCTAACTAAGTTCATTGTCTTGATCATTCTAGAAGACAGCAGGAAGATGCTGCCTCGAACCTGGCAGGCAGGTGGCAGGAGGTCAGACAGTGGTAAGTGAACAGGCCACTCCAGGCCTGGTTGATAAGGCAGACGTTGACAAGTCACAGGAACCAGAAATTTGCCTTCACTCGTTAAAGGAACTTGAGGTCAAAACTAGGTGTTGTGGACAAAATGTGTAACCTGTCATTAGCAACGAGCCACTGGGCCAGAGGACCCCTGAGCGGCCAATTCAGCCCCTTCATAAAGGCCTTGGTTGTAAAGTTAGCATGGATTTATTCAACAAATCTCAGCACACCACAAACTAGAATGCGTGCCTTGAAGGTTAAGTGAAATTAATTAAAGGCAAGCTTAAAAAACTCATTCCCCTGAAGATGTGGGCTAAAACCATAAATAGATTCCCAAAATTTTAGATTCAGTCAGAGATAACATACGCACTACGGGAGCGAGGCTTTCGGGGGCAATGACTTGGGGCCCCAGGATGAGGATCTTTGAAATTGACATGGCTGAGGGGATAGGCAAGTACTCCCCCATATTCCCTGTAGCCTCTGGGCTGGGTCTGTCTTGCACCTGCTATATACCAGTAGCCCTCTCGTTGGGCTTCCTCGCCCTCGCTTTCAGTCTTGGCTTTAAAAGCCCGGGGCTAGTCACTGAGCCTGTGACATATCATCAGTCATATTCCTCTTCCTTCTTCTCTCCATAGGGACCGAGTACAGTGTATGCTGGGAAACCAAGAAACAGACACCGCACTTGCCCAGGGCAAGGGAGAGGTGAGCTCACACTCTACCTTTGGCTTCGAGAAATGCTGTGTTCTCAAGGGATCAGATGTTGCCAAAGCCCCACCCCATCTCCCTGCATCCTAATAGGACTGCCTGTCCCCATGGAAGTGCTGTGTAGGACATGGGGGACACTGGGGGAGGAAGCAATTTCTGTAAACAATAATCCACTTACAGACTTCCTTTTCCATCTGCCCCCAAATAAAAATAAGTGAAGGCTTTGTGACTCCTGGAATGGGAGATAATATATAAACCTTTCCAAGGAGAGCATCGTGGTGGTGTGCACTATGAACCAAAGGAGACAGGGTCTGGGACCTGGAGGTGAGTGCAGAGATGACACTACAGAATGGGGAGCATGTGCTAAGGCTGCCCTACTTAGGAGAAAAATAGAAGACAGGAAGCCTTGTTATTTCCAGGTCATGTGCTTAGTGAATTCCAACACAAAGACCACCTGAATGTCACTTGGCCAAGCTACTCCTAAACCCCGAGCAGTTGGCCCGGGACACAAACAACACGGTAACATAACCCCAAGTGGGAAATGTGTTTTCAGTTATACCGAGCCGAGCCGGGCCTCTCCCACAGGCTCTTCCTAAGTAGGAAATTGGCAGTGGGCTCGGTGCGGCTGCAGGGGACATCCTTGGCTGCAGAGGTGAGGCCCTTCAGCGTCTGGAGGGAAGCTGGACAGGAGTGCTTTCTCCCTGCTGGTAATAGCACTGGAGAATCAGCGTCATATTCATTTTAGTAATTTCCCTGACAGGTGGCTCTAGTTTCCAGGCAGGCACCACAAAATCAAAACATCCGCATGTCAAGTGCCCCGTAGCAGCGGGCCCTGCCGAGGCTGCATTACATCAGCCCGAGGAAGCAGAGCCCAGGTCATCAGACCCGGGCCTGGACCCATGGGCGAGTCCCTGCTGGGAGAAACCGCGGGGCTTGTTGAACAAGCCAACAGGCTCTAGGCGACAGTTCTGTATCCTGGTCTGGGCTCCTTGTGTGGAACAGAAGAGCCCTGAGACACACGAGCTTACATCTGGCTTTGGGGCTTGTCTCTACGTCCAGCCACAGGACCACCCACCGCCCCATGTCGCCCGCCCTGTTTCCTCCAGGAGCCGACTAGCGGCCTGCACTCAAGCAGCCATTGAAAGAGACACCCTGTCCTTGCTGTGTGCTGGTCTGAGCCAGCACTCCAGGGAAGCTGAGGTCTTTGGGCACAGAGACTAGAGAGTTTTTCCAATCAAGGCATCCACTGCTCAAATGACTGAAGGGACGCAAGACAGTTTGTCTTCCTCCATAGAGCAGTGGTTCTCAACCTTCTGATGCCGTGACCCTTTAATGCAGTTCCTCATATTGTGGTGACCCCCAACCATAAAATTATTTTTGTTGCTACTTCATAATTGTAATTTTGCTACTGTTATGTCTTAGGCGACCCCTGTGAAAGGGTCATTCGACCCCAAAGGGGTCGCGACCCACAGATTGAGAACCGCTGCCATAGAGGCATGTTAACTATAAATGGGCTAAATAATGTAAATGAGGTGGGTACAGCAGGGAAGGACCTAGAAAAATATCCTGTTCTAAGTCAAACAACCGTGGAGGCCCAGATGGGCACCGAGGGCACTGACATGGAGTTGGTCCCCCTCACCGTACCAGGGCCATGTCCTCAACTCCACCAAAGTCCTCACCCCGGCGATGGTATGGCAGCAATGGGAGCGAAGGCCGGAGAGCTCATGTCTCTGATTTCACAACTTTTGGCTCCCTTTGGGTCCTCCTGGTGACACACTAACTTCCTACCGATTCAGGAAGGGGAATGTGACTAAATGAGTAGCAGGAAGGGCAATGGAAGCCCAGATCTTGAGCTAGTGGCCACCAATGCCAATCAGAGAGACCCAAACAAGACAGGCCTTACTGTACTGGTGTGCACCTCGACTGCTGAGGCTGAGCGCAGCCCTCGGATGAGGACTGGTCCGCATTATCCTGAGCTCCAAGGGCCCTGACGTAGGAGCCTGAACCCTCTGCCCTGTGTCCTAGGACACACCTGGCCTGGAGCACAGAGTGGGACCCAGCAGGCAGCGGAGTGGACAGGCTGTCAGGAGATGAGCATGTCCAGACCGCCTGTCTCATGGCGGACAGGGCGCCACTGCCGGGGACGCGGTTCGTCATTTCACTCTCCATTCAAATAACTGTGGCGTGTCAGCCCTGCTGGCCTCCTTGATTGTGCAGAAATAAATAAATGAATTATGTTGCTGGGGTTTGGGCTTCAGCACAAACACATGGTCTGCATTTATCCACACAGTGAGAGGTCCACCAGCCACTTGATGTAAAAGAGCAAAATGATAATTCTTTTCTTTAGGCGCTCTGGTGCCATATGGAATGTATATAAATCATATTTTTGTTTTAATAGCGGAGGCTTTGTTGATAGATAAACATGTGGTTTATCTAAAAAAAAAAGAGAGGATTGTGCTTTGAACAATCATTTAATGGCCATGGATGTGCCAAATAAAAATAAAAACATAATTTTGAAAGCAGTTGGCCTCTTGCCCAAATCTGTAACAAGGAATTTCTCCTTAACCAGAGTGGTTAAAGCCTGCCGATCTGTTTTGAGTTTAAGCTGTGCTCTATACTCAACCCCACGACAAACTGAATCCAGGGCTAATGTGCTCTAATAGGACAAGACGTTACCTTTATGAATGACCTCATGGAGAAGAGGTTGGCGAGCATGGTGGAGAGGCCCTGAGCCAGGCAGCTCTGGGCTATGAACCCCAGCTTCAGCTCTGCCAGGCAGATTGCATCATCACCCTCTTTCCAGTTCCAGCTTGGGATGTTTAGCAGATGGGCCTGTGGAGAGAGAACAGTGATGAGACCTTACTTTGCTACATGTTCAATTGTCTAAAATCTCCTCTGGGAAACACAGCATTGCCCAAGTGCTCAGGGTCATCCAGACCTGTCCTCGCTTTCCCTGGCTTGGGTCCGGTGCCTGGTGTTTCACTCACCTCTCCTCTTCATCAGACTTCAGTCTCGCGGAACATTGCTCCTGCACCTACCAAGCTAGAGGCCTCCCCTCAGGTTTGTCCTTTAGCCAAATACAGTCCAGAGGGACATCCCTCTTATGACACTGGACCATGCTCCTAGGATGTCTGGCTAGGTTGCTCATAAACTGGCTCCTCAAATAGACTCTAATACTCTCCAGTGTCTGTGTACTTGAGATTTATTTTCTATCTGCCTTCCCAATACTCCAGATCAGTGGCTCCCAAGCTTGAGTGGGCATCAGAATTACCTGGAGGGTTTGAACAAAATCACTGCTGGCCCCTCCCCCACGGTTTCTGATTCAGTGGGTGTGGGAGAGCTGGAGAACCTACATTTCTCATAAGGGCCAGGTGATGATGAGCTGTTGAGCTGGGGACCACACTTGAGAAGCACTGCCCTAAATCACCAGGCAAACCGGGTGTGCACACGTCACAATCTGTTGCACACAGACAATCCTGTTCGACAGTTGGGTCAGTCGCTGAGACCAGGGCCCAGAGGCATGCTCAGCCAGTTACATTTAAGTGGCATGAAGCAGAGTCACAGATGATACACTAGACGAAAGAATCATGATTCAAAGAGTCCTCCACAGTCAGAAATGTGTGTGTGTGTGGGGGGGGGGGGCAATCAGAAAGGATTTAAAAGACCTTAATGTCAAGTACAGCACTTAGGTTAAGAAAAATCAATTATATAAATTATATAAATTTAAAATGAGAAGACCTAACTTGGCAGCAGACATGAGGAAAAAGAGAAAGGAAAAAAACAAAACAAACAAACTTAAGTATGTGGATAACTAAAACCCAGAGAGGCCAACCATGTGACAAATGACAGAAAAAGCCAAAGCTTGCTTGTTAGAAATGGTCTCCAGATAAGGGAAGTGAAGGTTCCATTCTGATATGAATGGGTCAGGCTAGTTCTAGAGTACTCCATCCAGTTTAACAGTCAGATTTAGGAAGCAAAGCTGATCCTATGAATAATTTACAGAGAAAGCTGACAAGAGAGGGTGGGTTCTGGACCACACCTCTTGAAGAACAGTGAGGAGCCAGAGTGTTTGGCCTGCAGAGGGACCGGCCTTCAGGGAGACAGGTGGTTACCTCCGAACACCTAGGTGCTGTTATGAAGAGAGATTAGGTTGGTCCAGAGAGCAGAATTGGGACTGCCTGGAATATATTACAAGGAAGCAGTTATTTGGGCTTGTTTTATAAGGAACTTTCTAAGGATGTGAGTTGTCTAAGAAATGGAGAGGTCTGCCTCCAATGCAAGGTCTTTGTCCTTAAAACTCCGCAAGTGTCCTAGTTTCCGCAAAAGACCACTTGTTTTGCATGGGAGAGAACCCTCTAGTCCTGCTAATGCCAAGACTCTATGACCCTGAAGTGACTATTTCTCTCCAAACGCGAAGAACACCCAGAAGGCTGCCCTTCACTTTCGGAACAATATACGCAGTTGTACAAGAAGGAGACTGAAGACTCATTGTGAGGAAAGGGCAGGTCCTCAAGCTCCACGCTCCGCTGTCAGAAATGCCACTCTTGTGAAATTCCTTCTTGCAGAATCCAGTTCTGTGCCACCTCCTCACCCTAAGCCAGCGGGGTCTGCTCCTGGAGAGAGAACCGCGTCCTTCCTGATGACGGCATTGTTAAAGCAGCCCACGTGGGGCCGGAGCAAGGCAATTCCCGTCAGGCTGAGTGTCAGACCCTGCACACACCGTACCCTCGATCCAGCAACTGGCCCTGCCCTTTAGCTCATGTCTGTTCCGACTCTCCACTGGCTTAAGAAGGCCCCTTTCCCCTCTGCTTCCCTGGCATCGTAGCAATAACATATCAGTCTAAGTGAGGAAATACTCATTTTCACTAACATCCCCTGAGAAGAATGAGGAGAAATTAGCTCTAAGTAATGAACAATTAAATCATCAAGTGTGAAAGCAGTTGTGGGTAAACCAAGCCCGAGACAGATACTACATAACCTTCATGGCCTTCAAATGAACAAACAAACAAACAAACAAGACGTTTTCAAGAGGGTCTCTCACATCCCCTGCCTGCCAGGGTATGAAGTCCAGGCTTTAGGTCTTGGGCCCCTCGTGTGCCCATCTGGTTTGAGTTCCTTAGATGTAGTTTACATGTTCACACAGGAAAGTCATTTGTTCCATTTCTCAGGCTTCCTTTCTTTGCCCCCACATCTTCTGCCATCACGGGGCAGGGAGCCACATGGGATGTGCCAAAACCTGGGACCAGGGACTTCAGCGAGTGTGGAACAAAGAGAGGAGATGGACCCGGGAACTCTGACTGCGCTTCTGGCCACTCTGTCCTTTTCCATTTGAGGGTAGGTTGGGCCCGTGGGAAACCTGGCATGGCTGCCTGGGCATCGGGAGGGACCCTTCTAGCATGGAGAAGCAGACCTGCTGAGCAGGGTCTAGCAGGCAGGGTTCCCGGCTTCTGCCGCTGGCCGCCACCGCTGCTCATCTCGAGAAGAAGAGAAGGGATATCACACAGGTCATCCCGGGAAACCAGGAGAGGAATTCCAGCCCATAAGCCTGGGGAAGCCACCACAAGGAAAAGGAAGGTCACGGCTGAGAAAACACTTAGTACCACTGTCCCAGGGTAAGGTTCATGGTGAGAAAGCGTGAAGACCTTGCAACTCCTGGGCCATACGACTTGGCTTCCAGGTCTGAGACAAAGACCTCTCACCCGTCTGCTGGGGTGGAAAAAGCCGGTAACAGCTAAATCAACAGGAGTAACACTTTTCTAAGATGTCACAAATTATTGTTTCCTTGAAGAGATTCAAGCCATTTACACTCAAATCAGAAAATGTCCTGGGCCACAGTCTTTCCATGTTCAGAGATGACTAGGCGGCCAGGGTGTCTCTGCATGGAGTCTAGTGATATTAAACAGAGCCACTTGGGAGAACATCTATCTTTAAGGCCTGCTGAGGAGCCGCAGCGTGGTTCAGTGGGCTGTGGCTCGATCTAAAGAGACGATGGCAGTTGGCACTTGTGTTTCTTAGCTCACTGGCTGCCAAGTGACCACGATTTGTACCCTCCAGAGCTGCTCTGTCTGAGCCTAGAGCCCCAGTCTGAAGTCACACTGGGATGCTAAAATGCACAGATGGTCAGATGAGAACTAAATGAGATAATGGATTTCAAAGCTCTTTTAAAACCATAAAATATGACACAAATGTCTGAGATTATTATGATGACAAACTCAGAAGTAGTTCTACATGGAGAAAATGCAGGCAGCCTCCCGACATCCCTCTAGGTCCTAGAATACCACCACCATTTGGTCACAGGGGATTGGAATTCTATATATTTCGTATATGGTTTCCAATTAAAAAATTAACCACCTCTTGGGATATATTGACAGTAACATAAGCTACACACACCTACCAGGTCCTTTCCTGAAAGCAAGTTGTAATGGGTGGAGATCTCTGGTGAAGAGAAAATACCAAGAGAGGAAGAAAAATAGTACTGTGTGGAGAATGGAGAAAAAAAAAACATCAAAAGGGTAGGTGGGAGGACCTTAGGAAACAGAGCAAAATAATTATTATTATTTTCTTTACTAATTTTAGAGAGAGGAAGGGAGAGGAAGAGATAGAAAGATCGATGGGAGAGAACATCGAATGGCTGCCTCCTGTACACCCCCCAACTGGGGATCGGGCCCACAGCCTGGGCATGTGCCCTGACTGAGAATCAAACCAGCAACCTCTTAGTACATGGGTCGATGCTCAACCACTGAGCCACACTGGCTAGGCCAGAGCAAAATTATTAAGCAAGATGAAGGTCTATTTGCAGTCCTATAAGGAATAAGATAAAATAATGACCAGTGGACTTTCTGATCTTTCTCTAGAAGAAAGAGATGAGATGAGAGAGCAAGGCCGTGTGTCCAAGTTGCTCTGTCCCTCACACCCTCACTAATCACAGGGACAGAGTCTCACAGGTGATTTTTACCTAACTCTGAAACCCAGTAGACTGGGGTGGCTCAAAACAAAATGTGTTTTAAGCAAGTAACCCCAGGTCAGTTGATGTCTCCCTTGTTTATGAATAACTGCAAAGTGAGGCTTGTGAGCCTCATGCCATCTGGATCCTCAGTCTGTGGAGCTACTTCGAGTTTGACAAGAATCACAGCTGAAATCCTCCTTGATTTCTTGAAGATGCCACATCGGCACTCATTGGAAGCAGAAAGGAAGAAACTGACATCCCTTTGTAAACATACACCATTAATTTTCCCATTCAATCTAAACCCAGCCAAAAATCTAAACAGCTTCGAGAACTCCCACACTAAATAAAATTTCAAATCTCAAGCGGAAGAAGGAAAGTCCGCTGCCTTAGGAGCTGTCACCAGCCATAGTCCCACTGAGAAGTCACCTCCACCTACAGAGCTGTTGTCAAAAACTATCTCCAAACTGGTGCTTGTGAGGTTTCAACATCCTCACTTCATTTCTTCAGTGTCCTTGGGTTTGCAGAGACAAACAGAACAGCGTGACCTTGGGTGCCCCCCACCAAGCCACTGGCTGCAGCACAACACTCTGCAGTGGGCCCACCTGCCGAGGGCTGGGCAAGATTGGCAGCGGGCAGCAGACCCGAGTGGTGGGCCAGTCACCGACAGCAGGCTCCACTGAACAGCAGCCTCTGATGGGCCTCCACACAGCAAAATGGAGCGGCGCTTGCCAGCAATTAAGAACTCATGGCACGGCCCTGGCGCATTTGGCAGAGCAGGGCCTTCTCTGGGTCACCTGACTGCCTATTTCGTAGGGGATATGGCCTGGAAGATGGGACACACGCTCACTCAGAAACCAGCAGGGAGTTATTCTGTTCAGACAGGACACCTGGTTCCAGGTACTGAGCAGCATTAAGGGGATAACTGGTTCCACATCAAGCAGAGGAAGGTACTACCTTCCCTC
The DNA here is from genome assembly GCF_014108415.1 of Molossus molossus. Lineage (NCBI taxonomy): Eukaryota > Metazoa > Chordata > Mammalia > Chiroptera > Molossidae > Molossus > Molossus molossus. The sequence goes on from NW_023425352.1 coordinate 57,894,626, forward strand.
CCCCAAAGCTGTTTCCGGGGAGCTTAATGACCAGCCAGTGAAGAAGCGCTGCCTTTGAATGAGACTGGGCTCTGGGAACAACAGACTCCACCATTTCTTTTCTTTCCAATCCCCCTTGGAAGCAAGAACACCAGGAAAACTCCTTTGTGCTCCATCTCTAGAAAGCCAACTATTTCCTGAATTCAACCATGCGATTCTCATCTCGAACTTGAGAATGCCTGTTCCACCTCCTCCACCCAACATGTGTTCTGTTCCCCCAAGTTCACCTGGTCTCAGATAGGAAAGTTCTGTTTGGGACACTGTCTACACCTTGAGCGTTAAATCCTTGAGTGTACAAAACAGGACTTCATCGCTCTGTCCATGTGGGGTTGTGGAGCCAGGCAGAGTGTTGACTACCTAGTAGGTGCTCAGTAAATACCAACTAAAGAAATTAGTGCAGCACATACAAATGGAAGTTGTTGCAATGGGGTCGAAGAATGCATCAATGTTTCTGAAACGGGGGTCCGACAGATGCTTCCCGAATGAACGAATCAATACGTGAAGGAGTTTCCTTCCAGTGACCAGCTGCAAACAAGGTGTCTGTCTGGACTGAAGAAATGCCCCCAGAAGGTTTTCCCCACCACCCTCTTTATCCCGGCCTTCAGATGGCACTGTCATGTGTGCAGGTGTATGTGTATGCACACACGTGCGTTGTGGCTGAACGACGGGGGGAAGAGATTGGGTCCAGGTGTGCATTTCTGCGCCTAGGACAGGTCCTCGCTGCCCTACCTTGTTGTGGTACTGCAGCATCTGAGTGATGATTCTTATCTTCGGATGGTAGTTCTTTATGGAGATTACTCTGCAAAAGAAAAAACCAACACTGAAGCAGGGTTTGTCTTACCCTTGGCGTCTGATGGGAAGATTTAATTTGATTACAACCAAATGGAGTGAATGGGGGCCAGCAGCCAGGGCCATCCTGAGGGGCTGCAGGCACCGGGCCAACTGAAACTGTGTTTTCACCATCATGCCCCATAGTCGTGTGAAAAAGAAACCACAAAACCACAACAGATTGTGTTCTGGGCACAAAGAAGAGAGACCTCTGTGGTGCCTGGGAGACGGCTGGTATGTGAGGAGGTGTGTGCTCTGGTGCAAGGGTGGGCACTTGTCCGACACAGGTATCCGAAGAAAGCAAGCTCAGCTCGCGAGGCCAAGGTGTGCAATCTCATACCCGGTGAACAGCCTAGAAACAACTTGCTGTGAGTCCAATTCTCCAAGTTAATAATTTGAGACAACAATGATAAATCAAACAAGTAACCTAACAAATGATTCTAATTGTCATACACATGGCCACTCACAAAAATGATTTCTAATCTAAGTCGGGATGCTAGGATGGAATCAATGACTCAGCCTTCAATAGCTAATAGCATCCAAATGATTACTTTGATGCTGATTAGAACAGGGGCAAGGCCTTTCGGAGGTCACGATCCAGTGGAAAATCCCTTCAAGCTGCCCTCCGTCCATACTCAGCATTAACCACTGCCTGCCCTTCTCCTCCTCCCAACAGTCACTGTGCTAAGAGGGGAGGGGAGCAGGGAGCAGAGGAATAAAAACACCTGGACTCCAGTCCCAGCTATTGTACTAAGGAACTGGGTGACCTTCAGGAAATCCCTGGTCTCTCTGTGCCTATTTCCTCATCTGGACATTGGGGGCAAGAAAACCTGCTTTATTTATTTCACAGGCTTGGTATGAGCAGCAAAATGAAAGACCAGATGTGAAAATGCTTTGAAATCATTAAAAGCTCTCTCCACGTGTAAGTTATGGTTTTTGTCATTACCGACTCTGTCAGAGGTGACATTGTACATTTCCTTCTGTGACAGGAAGGCTAAAGAATGGAATTCCACAGAAAGGCCCACCTCCTAAGCCTAATCAGAAATGCAAGTGCATTTATCATGACCACCCCCACAAACTTCCCACCAAGAACCGCTGTGCTTCCGCCCTTATCCGTGCAAAGGCGGAGAGAGGCAGCCAGGGAGCAGCTATGTCTGAAAAGCTACAACCTGTGAATTTAGGAAATGGATCGCGCATAAGTCTCTCCTGCACAAATTCACCCTGGGTCTCTGCACTTGAAGGATTTCATTTTCTTTTTGAAAAAGTGTTGTGTTGGCCCGTGCTTATAACTCAAGGACTTTGAGCCTCTGTCAGCCCTCTGAATTCAGTTCACAGCATCAGCCAGTTTTCTGCATTAGCTCATTTCAAATGGATCTTTGACATTTTAATTTCAAACAGGGCAGATTGGTCTCATTAAATTAAGGAGGAAGGAGGATTATACAAATAAGGGGAAGACAGAGCCCATTTTTAACCCTGAACCTCCCATGTCCTTGGCCTGCCTGGGACTTAGTTCTGATTCTGGTTAGTGGATGGCTCCGTTACATTTCTGATACTACCTTTGTTCAAATCTTTATGCCTTGGCATCATGCCCATCGCCCTAGTAACTATATGTCTTCATATTAACCCTATCATAGTCAGGGCTTACATAAACTATTGGGATGAAGAGAAATGCCCATTTCGAAGCTATTATCATTTCAATTAGTCACTTTTGAAGGCAGTGCCAGCCTCAAACTTGTCTGTGGGCTCAACACATTAAGCTTCATCTTCTTCAGATTTTTTTAGATGAAATGTTGAAGATAATAAAGCCTAGTTCCTTAAAGTCTACATGTTTTATAACTTCAAATGACACACAAACATGGTGAAGGACTGAAATCCTAGTCCAAGGAAGGGGCAGGCTGCCCACCTTACGCTGCGGGGGCTGTAGTCACTTCCAGCTGTGACTAGTCAGGGGCTGGGACCAGGTGTGGGAGCAGGTCCTCCTTCCCCATCTCCCTGCAGCCTGGCAGGTCCGACGCTTACAAGAGCTCATGCATCAACTTCCTTAAACGACTGCACTAATCATATTGCCAAAGGAAAGAGAGTGGAAAGAGAACACTGCGCCAGATGTTGCTTCCAGACACAAGGACCAGATGCCGAGGGGAGGCCCTGCTCATCCGAAACGCACAGAGGAATTCCCCCACCTCACTGATGGGAAAGCTCATGTCACTCGGGGCCACTGATTAAAGGCACAGAAAGGAGACATGAGCACAGCGATGATGCAAAGGCAACTTCCCAACCCCCACCTCAGGGAATTCCTAGGACGAGGACACCAAGCTGCAGGGAGACGGGAATCTGACCAGACCCAGAGGATGGCTGTTCGCAATTAGGCAAGAGTTCCTGGGAATACAGTGGGAGTGAAATGTGTTGTCTTAGTTCATCTCTTCTCCAGAAGTTTCTCTTTATTATTCCCTCCCTGCATTCTTAATGACTCCGCAATTTATGCTGCAGGAGAGAAGATTTCAAAAGGGCTTTAACTATCTGGAGCGAAATATCTTAACTTTGTAGGCATTTCCTAGTCACAGGGTGTACGGAATAGGGGTCTATGAAAAGAACAAAAGCAGACAGTTTCCTCCTGAAACAGTGAGGAACAGCAGTTGGGCAGAGAATGGCCTCACAGGCGAGCCCATCTGCTGGGCAGTATCTCCAAAGTGCCCCCACCCCAGGAAATGTTCTGTAAAAATGGGGCGGGGGCTTGTAGTCAAATAGGTTTGAGAAATTCTCTATAGCACATTTTCTTAAAAATTCATATCAACATTTGCCCTGGCCGGTTTGGCTCAGCGGTTAGGGCATCGACCTGTGGTCCAGAGAGACCCGGGTTGGGTTCCCGCTAAGGGCACGTACCTCGGTTGCAGTTTGTCCCTGGCCCTGGTTGGGTCATGCGGGTGGCAGCCACTCGATGTGTCCCTTTCATGTCGATGTTTCTCTCTCTCTCTCTCTCCCTCCCTCTCTATCTGAACAAAATATCGAAAAATGTCCTCCGGTGAGGATAAAAAACAACAATTCGTATCAAGATTAAAAGCATTGAGAAAGCTTTCACAAACAAGCCCCTTTGTGGGTGAAAGTAATCAATGAGCTGCAGGCACACTTGGAAGCTCTGACATGGGGCTTCTTATCCTGCGCACCATTGACATTCTGGGCCACGTGATCCTCTGCTGTGGGCAGCTGGCCTCTGTGTTGCAGGGTGTTGAGTGCAATACTGGTCTCTACCCACCAGGCATAAGCAGGATTGTCCCCTCGTTACGACAACCAAGAACATCCCAGACGTAAAAAGGTCCCGAGAGACAAAATCTTCCCCGGTTAAGGTATCTCAGGTCTATTCCCCCTTAGGTAACATAGCACCTTAATTCAGGCCTCTGGCCGTTTAAATGTATGTTTCCTTTTCCAGTCCTGCCTAAAGGATCTCAAACTCAGGACCCCCGAGCTCCCACTTCTGAGGGTGAACTTCCTGTTGACGAGGCCTTGTGTCACTGCCCTCCACACTCACCACAGCCTCAGCTCCCCCAGGCATCTGCAGGTGGCAAGCTGCAGAGGACCCAAAGGGACAGCACATGGGATGCAGAGCCCCAAGAGCCTCCCTGCCCCCCCCAGGTTACCTCATGATGTTGGAGGCGTCCTCAGCATCGGGGTCTGCGCAGTACTTGTTGGCAAGGATGAGGCACGCATCTGCTGACTCTATCTAAGACGCCGAAGGAAAACCAAAGGGCACAAACACGTAAGTGGCCATGCTTGGGAGCAGTCTCTCTCTGTGAACAGCTCTTGGGGAACCTGGTCCTTTGCAAGAAACATTTTTAAAGGAGTCCTGAGAGATTATAGTTTTGACAAAAATGTAGGTTGCAAGTCTTGTTATGATATAAACAATTCATCTTTTTTGCTGTTGGGGGGAACATGTACCTTAGTAATTACACTGTTCATTTTGCAGTCTTACAAGTGAGCTTTGCAGATTTCTTTAAATAACAATTAATGAAGACTTTCGGTCCCCCCACCTACTTTCCCCACCATGATCCTATTTTTTCCAGGCAGAAAATAGAGTTAGGTGCACTGAACCCCTTCTCTCAGGTTACCAAGATGACTGAGGAGTTGAGGATTCAGTAATTTAGACTCTGAAATCCTTCATCTAACCTTTTTCACATCTTAACTGGGGAATAAAAGGAAATGAGAGCCCTGAATCAGATAACAGCTTAGTACTGTTTAGTATTCAATTATCATTCCGATATTCAAAAGACAACAGATCTATCTGTTATGAAATGATGCGTTACAGATGATCTCAAACTATAACCTACTGACTTATTTAAACATGAGCCCAAAATAATTGATTCCTTCGAGGGGATCGTGAGCTGTGCTAATATTTGCTCACCTCAAAATTAGGTCCAAGAACAGTAACTACTTTCTCTAAGTTCTCACAGCTGTCATTTGGATCATGTCTGGGTGAACTGAAGATGACCTGGACTCTAAGAACTCTCCTGCTGGCTCAGGCCTGCCACCTGTCCTCCTTGGCATGTTGTGCTTAGCAGGCCCTTCCTGCATTTGGAGAAGGGCATGCTTCCCTCCATGCTATTCACAACATGTCTCTGGTTTTCTTTAATAACCCAAAGAATTTACCCAATTCCTTTTGGCTTATTCATGTTTGCCAATCACATTATTTCCTGAATGATGCGGTCGGTGACCACAGTCAGCATTTAGATGTCAGCGGATTCACAATTCCAGGGTACACTCCCTGGCGTGCAGACAGTCAGCGTGCTCACAGACTTGAGATGTAATGACTTTGCTGTACCTATTCCCTTATAAGCATTGGGTGTGCTTTCTAAGAAGATTCCACCTTAGCAGAAAGATTAGCCCATTACTAAGTGAGATCAGATACCTGTATGTTTAGTTCTGTGCCTTAGTCTTTGTGGGGTGGGGACTCAAAATATTTTATTGCTTGGTAAAATTTTGTTTTGTGTTTTATCCTTCATGTTCCTTTCTGATATAAATAATAGATTTCAGAGCTATGTTGAGTCCGACTTAAGTATTCAAGATGGGAAGGACTTAATTATTACATTGAATATAAAGTACTGAGTCCACACCCTAGTCTTCGGCAGCGCTGATACCCAGAGAACTAGCGAAAGGAGTTTCTGTCCCGGTTACTGCAGGTGTGGAATGCTCACAGGTGGCCTGCCAGGCACCAGCAGAACCAAGTCCTGGGACAGGTGGCAGGGTGGTATTGAGGTAGCTGGTATCTGACTTATTGCATTAGGGTTGGGAGGTGACTCCGCCATCCTGGGAGGCATGTCCCCTCACCACCAAGTCAGGCACCCCCTCTTAGATGGAGTAAAAGCAGAAGTTGCTCCCTCCTTCTTACCTTGACTCTCGCAAGATCATGCGGATTGAGGACTGAACCCTGATAAAATTCCACCTGAGTAAAATGTCGTTTGAACAGAGCTTCAAGCTCCAGGTTGGGGGAAATGCTGTGCAGGGAGAGAAGAAACAGCCATTAGTACGACAGACGCAGGTATTTCAGCCTCCGTGGCCCCTCCTCTTGACTCGCACAAAGGGAGACCTGGGAAAAGACTTTCCCCTTCAAAGCACCTCCCTGTCTCCTCATAAGTAAAAGGCTCACACTCAAGAGAGGTAAAACCTCAGCTCAGCTGGACCAAAACCAATGCCAAGGTAAAATACACAGGCTCAGTCTTTTGCAAAGTCTGAGGCGTGTGGGGCAAAATGTCGACTTCATTATGAATGGGATCCCTATTTTATAAACAGAGAAGGCAAGGCGGTGGCACTAGGGATTAGACAAAGGTCCCCCTGGCAGAGCCTCCCACTCTTCCCCTCATCAAAAGCCTTTTCCTGGCTTCTCCACCTCATGGAGTTCTCATCCCCACGAAATGAGCAGCCCCGCCCCCGCCCCAGTTCATTCACTCTCAGTGCTGTTCTTGATGCGCACCTGTGCGCACGATCCCTCATCCTGAGGGCTGAGCTGTAAGGACATCTTCCCCACTGAAGAACACATTAAAACAGCATCGAGCTATTCGTTCATTCACTCATTTTGCAGAGATGAACAAACCTACTCTCTAAACTGTACTTTACTAGGCACTGGGAGATGTATTTAGTTAGAACCTACAAGGTGCCAAGAACTGTTAATCAACACTTGGCTAACATGTATTAAGTACTTAGTCATAATAATGTTTAATGTTCTGAGCATTTATTACATGGCAGAAACCATTCTAAATACATGACCAGCATTAACTTATTTACACCTCAAAACAACCCTAGAGGAAGGTATGTTATCAACACAAAGCTTCAAGAGGTTAATGAACTGGGCCATCTACAATGACGCTGACACTACTGGAGGCTGGGGACACAGGTGAGTCCTAACCACGGAAGCATTAGAAGCCGACTTGTTGATTCAGACTAAGTTGATTCTCTCGCCGGTGAGAGAAGGGCAGCTGCCTGTGCACGGCAGACAGTCTTCAGATGCCACACAACGTGCCCCTTTCCCACGGCCTTGGGCTCTCCCTGGCACAGAGGCCCAGGCCCGTCTGCCACCTGGTTAAACTGGCCAGTCAGGAAACACAGGATCAATGTCGTGCTCTCGTGTGGCACGGGTGCTCATCTTGGAACGTTCACCCCCAGGAGGGCAGAGCCTGCGCACTACACTTCTCTCGGACCTTCGGAACACCAGCAGAAGACACGCCCCACAGCTGGCGTTCGGCAGCTAAGCACTGAGCTGATCTACGGTTCTGCTCCTGGGCCCACGGCCTGGATGGTCTCCTCCAAACTCGGAGAAGTCAGTGCCGAGCAGAGTGCTGGGGCTCCCACAGGGTGGCCAGTTTGGTATTCTGTGAACAAGTGCCCGAAGGGGGATGCACAGAACAGGAGCTGGCAGGGAAGCCCACCTCTGTGGGCTCCTGGAGCAGGACTGAGTCCTGAGAGGTCAACCCCGTATCACGGCAACACCAACACGTAGGCTCTGTCCCTCCAGCATCTGCGGCTGGGCTAGGCCCTTGAGGGTCCCATTTCCATAGAAGAAGACAAGCAACCATGTCCTCCTGCAGGAGCCTTCCAACTCTCCATTCTGTGGCAGACTAGCTTGTACTTCAAAGAGGATGAGACAGTTAAAATCTCAACACTGAGCAGAGGGGAGCTAGCTTGTTTTCCTCACCTGTAAATCAAACATAGTAAGACCTCACTTCTAAATTGATTGTGACCTAATAATGTTTCCGTTCCCAGCAGTAGCTGACACTCATGGAGCGGTCACTGCATGTTGCCTCTGCTCTGCATGTGTACATGAACTACTTTTCACACTCACAACAGCCCAAGGAGGCAGGCAGAAGCCATGATGACCTCTCCATCTTATGGATGTGAAAACTGAGGCCCAGACGGGTTAAGTAACTCGTTCAGCAAGTGATGGGTTGAGTCAAGATTCAGATCAGGTGTTCTGAGCCCAGACATGTACTTTCACTTCCTCCGTTGATTAGAGGAGAGACTGTACGCACAGTGACCAGCATGCGGTGTCCCCCAGTGGAGGTTTCTGGGAGCCACAGTTGTTGTTGCTATTGTTGCCTTATGCCTGCTTCCTGTTGTTTGTGTCTTCCTTGATCACCATGTCACTCCTGCACATAAAGTATCCACACCACAGCACTAACACTCCACATCACACGCTGTGACATGCCTGGATCACAGATCCGGATCCCGAGGGGTCAGCAATGACATACATGACCCACAGTAAAGTCCATTGTTACCTGCCAGAATTGCCTCCACAGACCAGGAACTGCTCTCACCTGAGCTCGAGTGTCGCCTCCCTTCCCATTGGTTTATCCTGTCCCCTCCAATGAGGTCAATATAAACCAGCCGGGACCACGACTTGCTCAACTCTACCCACCCCGCCGCTCCTGCAGGCACTCAGGGTGCCGCTCTTGTTGGATGGAGGGTCTCAAACAACAGGGGCCTCTTACTTGTGAAGAAAGACGATCTCCACATTGACGTCGTCCCGGTCCTTATGCAGAAAGTCCTTCAGGAAATTGGAAACACTCTCCAGAGTGATGTGTCCACAGACCACAATGTGCCTGAATGGGAGAGGCCAGTTAGAGGAGGCCCGCCCAGGGGCCACCCAGGCACCCACTCCCAGCAGGACAGGCAAGCGCGCAGCTGCAGGGAAGCATCGCCGCCTCCCAAGGCCCGACCAAAGCCCAGCGCCCACCCCCAGAGGGCTGTGAGGCGAAGCAGTGTGCTGGCAGGTGCTCAGTGCCTCCTCACAGAAGAGGCATATGGCTTCTCACCTGATGCTGCACAAAATCCTATTAAAAGCCCAACCGTTTGGCCAAGTGGTTTTATGCATTGAACAATAAGTGACATTATGCTTGCGCTTAAATGGCGCATTATCAAGTCCCTTGCAGAATCATATCTCTCCCTTTCTGCCCACAAAGCGTCCTCCCGGGAGATTTACTGAATGAGTCTTGTTTTATGACATAGAGCTTATCAGGTAATGAGATAACAAATCTTGCTGAAACGATGATTTTGTGTGTAAGAAAGTGAACTTTTATCAGGGTGGCTAATGCGCGGTTTGACACGTTATGGGCTCTGCTGGCCATAAGCAGTAAAAAGGAAAATTTTGCATTTTTCCGCCATAACTCCTCCGACAATGGGGGCATGTAACACTTTACAGTAAGTGAGCATTACTCAGGGCTAAATGGGGATGGGACGCCTGTGGAATCGGAGATCAGCCACAGATCTGTGTGTCCCCAGACAGCTGCTTCCTTAGGGCGCCGGGGAGTTCTCTGAGAGCCAAAGGAAGTGGCCTCAAGCGGGGAGAAGCTGGGAAGAGAGGAGGCTGGCGCTGTCGGCCTTGTTCCAGGGTGATTTGGACTTCTCTTTCTGGAGACGTGGCTCCCCCTGAGGAGAGGAGCCCCTCTTCCAGAACAGTTGGAATAAAAACCCCCGCCCAACATCTTTGGGTTCCTGGACCAGTCTGACTTGGACACCAGGCTATACTGTGGTCATTTATATTTGCTACATGGTGCTCGATCCGGACCAAGCACTTTGGTGAGAGTTAGCCCCAGGACCACACGTCGGGATGGGCTGTACAACAAAACCCACTGGCTCAGCAGAGGTCGCAGCAAGGGGCTCAGTCCAGGTCCCTGTGCCCCGCGGACTGAGTGGCAGAGGCTCAGTCCCTGGCTGGGCTGTGAGGCACTGGCTGGTGGTGAAGATGAAGCACAGGCATTCTGTGGGAGAATAAAACGGCCAGGTCCCCTGCACTTCATAACTGCTGTGTGCACATTCCAATAAGGCAGAAAGCGCACTGGCTGGAGGCAGCTCGTAATGGGAGGCAGCGATGATCACTTATGCAATGTTCCATTAGATGCCATTATAAGAGCCTGCCCTTTTGTTGTAATTTGGTGCTTGACTAAGTATGTGAGAATAATGCAGTAAACTCATTGGTGAAAGGATAATGATGCCGAACAAAGAGTAAATCAATAATGCGCACGGTGCAGTTAATAATATCGCCATTATGGACTGTTATTGTTATGGAGCTGCACTTAGCGATCGGGCAAGTGGAGGCCGGCACGGGGAGGAAGGAGTGTCAGTGGCCGCCTCACACGAGACATCGGAACTTGATCACTGTGCTCTCTTGCCAGCTAGCTTGAGGGAGGTCCCTGGGCCACCCATCCAAATCTTATGCTCCAATCCCATATGACTAGTCCCTTCCTAAAATGCACAGGATGGCAGAGTACGCAATTTAAGTTAAACACTTGGATTACGTACATTTGTATCACATCATACCTTAAAGTGTTTCTTGCGGCCCATGTGCACGTACGTGGACGGACAGGCCGCACGTGAACGTGGTGGTCCGAATAAGATTTCTGATTCTGAATTTGCCAAGTGTGTTCAGAAAGTGGCTGAGAAACAGGACCTCCCTCCTGACCTCTCCACGAACAGTGGGGCAGCTGTGGGCAGTTCTAATACTTTCTGCCCACAAACTTCCATGATGAAGAGCAGGATCAGCACAAGCCAACGTAAGGACACCCCCCAGGACTGACCCTGGTTCCCCCGCATGTGAAAGTAAGCCAGGTTTGATCCCTGCTCTGCCACCAAGGACGTATGATCCCGGGCAAGGTTCTTATCCCCACTCGATAGACGAGGGAGCCGAGAGGTTAATGCCCCAGCCAGCCTCCTGCCCCAGGCGTTGCGAAGCTCACAGCTCTCTACCACATAAGCCCTGTTATTATCCAGAGCAGGACTCAAATCAATGAGAGGGCCAGGGCAGTGCCTGAACATCCACCCTTCCTTTCCTGTACGCAAAGAACTGAATGAACATCTGCTAGCATCCTCTCTTCCTCCTCTGCAACCATTTATCTCTTGGACAGATGGATGAGAAGTGGAAGGGAAGGAGATGAGTTCACCCTCTCACCCTTGAATCAAAGACTCGGCCGGCTGATTTATGCAGCCTTAGAAAGAGTCAGGGTTCTTTTAGTTGAAAATGTGCTGGGTACATATAAAATATATTCCAATGCAATCAATATTATCCCTTAAGCCTTTAATTAGCTTTCACTTCTCTTAAGAAGTAGACAAATGCTGGCAGGACAGAGGAGAAAAAAAGAAGGATGGGCTTTTCTCATTTGGTGTTAGCTGTTCGATACCATTCTAGACCATGTAAAATATGTATCTTTTAGCTACTGCATGATTTCTGGGGTAGAGAGCAGTCTTTATCAAAAAGGGAGGAGAAAAAAAATCTTCCTTCAACATAATTGGTATTTTTGCTCAGAAAAAGCGAGATTGATTGAAAGCAGATTGCTCCCTGCCCAAGGAGAGTTGTTAGGTGCATTATCACGACGACCTTGGAGAACCCATATTGTTCCAATCTGTCCTGTATCTGATTCGAAGATTTACAGCTTCCCCTTTTTGTGCCAATAATCATTTCCCTGTATTTTGTTTTCCATACAGTGAAAGGTATCAAGGAGCCCACATATTGAAAATGTTTGAATGCAGTTAGAGTTGATGGATGGGGGAAGCCACCTCCCTCACTCAGCATCTGCATTAGGAGGTCTGCTCCCCCCAGTGCGCCTCCAAGGCAGCCCAACGCCCCCAGGAGTGTGAGGGGTGGACGGTGAGAGGGAACATTTATGTTCCGGATACATTTCCAGGAGGTGAAAATCCAGGGGCCGTAGTTTGGGGAAGGATGTTACTGAGGGGCGAAGAGAAGCAGAATTTCCTGTGTCTTCATCAACTGAAACGCTCGAAGGCGCAGCGCGGGCCCCCTCGAGAGCAGTGGTTCTCCGAAGGAGACCCTCCCCCGAAATGATCTGCTCCATGACACCCGCAAATCTACCATGTGAGACTCCTACTTTGCTAGCCCTGTGGTAGCTCAGCTCAGATACTGAGTTTCTAAGTAGTCTTAGGTAAGGCACCATTCTGTGCTTTAGAGTTACGAAGCCAGAATCTCAGGGGTGGAACTAGTACCACGAGGGTATCTTGAGCATTTCCTAAGTAGATCCTGCAGGAGAAGTGCCTATGGAAAGTCTGGCCCAGCACAAGCACTAGGTGTGGGATTCGTGTGACATCTGTAAATCAGAATGTAACACATGCAAAATGCTCTGTGGCCTATATAATCCCACCTTATCCTCCAACAACCTGTGCCCTGATTATCTGCATCTTTTCAGATAACCTCTCTGGACCTCATTTTCCTTAAGTGATGTCCTGAGGTCCCACAGCAAGTACAAGTGATTTGCCCAGGCCGTGAGCCCAGGCTCCGACCTAGTTCTCCCTAAGAGGAAGGGGTGATGTAGGAAGGACACAGGCTTCGGTGCTCAGCTTCCGCTCCCTCATGACAGGCAGGCTGGACCAAGAGGAGGTCCTCCTGAACACATGGTGGGGGGTATGTCGGAGGGTCCTCACTGGGCCAGGAGAGGGGCTTAGTGTGGGGACTCGGTGGACAGAGATAAAGCTCACCTCAAGCATCACAGAGGCAGTGTCACGAGATCCTGGCTGCAATTGGTCAGCCCAGCCAGAAGGCTAAGACAGCCATGGCTGAGGCAGCAGGAGCTCGAAACCAAGTTTCGGTGTAAGTCCTTCAGTTTGGCAAACCAGGGCCGGGGAAGCGATGCAGATGTCTGTCTTAGATATTCTGCCATGTCCAGCTCAAGACTTCCTCACCAGCCCTAGGACCAGGAGGACAGCAGACATCTAGATGGTTGGTTGACAATGGCCAGTATTTAGGAAAGTCACACTGTGAAGGCAGCCGATGTGACTCCGTCTGCAGAGTGGGAGCTGGACTCTAGCGGCCTGGCCACCCGGCGCGTGAAGATGGCCAGCAAACCTAAATCAATCAGCATTTCTCCTCTGATGTACTTCTGGTTTTTAAAGTTTTGTCTAGTTCTGTGAATAAGTCTTTTTTGGGATTAACTAATGTTAGTAGCTAGGGTTAAAAGATCCATCTCAGATGCACGAGGAAGCATCTGAAATGTCAAAATAGTAGCAGATGGCATTTTGTGGAAAGGAGTTACTTATCCAGTGTAGCAAGCGTGGCTGGTTTGGGGTCAGGGCTCCATAAATACAGCCTGGATGAATCAGGGATGGTGACCCTGGTGGGTCAGGAGCATGCATGGCATCAGGGCTTGAGTGTGACTCAATCCGAATAAGAACAATGCTTGACTATGATGGACGCTATCAGAGCTCATCAGAAAACCACCAACTGCTTATTTCATGGGGGACTCTTCACTACATATACACTGATGTCACTAACCATCTTCACCTCCAGAACAACAGCCCACACATTACCCTCAAGCACTCTGCTCTCTTCCTGAAAGTGGGTCAGGGAAGCTGGACGCCCATGGAGCCGAGCTCGCTGCAGAGTTCAGCACCACAGGTGCCTTTCAGCACGGGCGGCTCAGGGACTGACTCTGGCTGGACGCACACAGGGCGGAGGGGCCACCAGACGAAGCTGTTCAAGGCTGCAGAGCACGAGACACACACAACCACTGAAGTGAGGCTAGCTCAATGACAGCAAAAACCTACACGCTTAAAAAAACCCACGCAGCGTGGCTTAGCCAGCAGCCTTTGAAAAGAGGACCGTGGCTGTGGTGGTCCCTGCACGTTCTCACGTGCATTCCTGTGGGAACTGCCCTTGGCGAATGGACAGGCTCGTGCCTGCATCATTCTGGCATGGACACTGAGGTCCAGAGGCTTGGTGCCAAGTGGATGCGGACTACCCCATGGTTCGATGCCTTCTAAACCGAGGCAGCCGTTGGCGCTGCGGGAAGGAGCTCACTCCTGTGTGACCGGGATGGTCACTATTGAAGGAAGAGGCCCAGACTGACTGGGCTGCACACAGACACTGCTGAGTCCACCCACAAGGTCCCCGCTCTCTGCCCCCACCAGCCGGTGCCACCGTCTATCTAGATGTCTGCAGCAGTCTCCTAATTCCGTTCTGTTTACTCTCCCCACCACTCCCACCCCACCTCCCCTGAAAAGCTAAAGAGTGAGGAGGAAGGCAAATCCGACTGCATCAGGCCCCACGGGGCAGGGAGGCCCTACATCTCCAGCAGAACCTCCCTCCAGGAAGACAATGTAAAATGCACAGCTTGGAGCTGTTTATTTTTAAAGATACTATAGCCATTTTTACTGGAACAAGTATAAAGAACTTAAAAACCCATAGCTATCCTGTCACAATAAATCATACAGAGTAAATTGAAAATCCTATACAGCTTTTCCTGAATACATCGTGCCCACTTTGTCAAAGAGGTAGATGAAATGTGGCATATATTGATCTCGATGTCTCTGTAAAACTATAATACTTAGATCAAATACATATGCTAGAATCTCTTGTCTTTCTGCTGAGCCTTCTAATCATGTTTTTCTCGTCTCCCCTCCCCCCAATGCCTCCCACCATCGGTAGCTGCTGACTTGATGGGAATGCATTTTAGGAGGGACTTGTCAGAGGAATTCAGAGCATTTCATCATGTAGGAAGCAGGACGGCGTGGCAAGAGATCCTGCAGCCCACACCTCTGGTCAGTACGAAAAGTGCTGCCCAAACGGAAGAATCTGCACTGACTCCTGCCTTCCCGCTGCTGTGCGGACAGCTGGCCCTAAAGGACTATCCCAGGGATTCCCGTGTGGGGTCCCGTCTTCTGCAAACAAAGCAGGTAGGTGGGCCCCGTCCTTCCACCCTGGGACCTAGCTCAGCACCCCCGAGATTCACCAATGGACTGGTTGGCACCATGGTAAGCCCAGGAGAAGGTTAGTAGGTAACCGCGAGCCTGGCAGAGCAGTGGCTGGTTCTCCACCTCAGATCTGCTACCATGTGTCCAGTTTGTGAGAGAACAGTACAGGCAAAAGGACAGACATGAAACCCAAATAACTGCCAGCGCATCACCCAAACCCTGTTTCAACCATTTCCTGTTAAAACAAACAAAAAAAACAAAAGCAAACAAATAACAACCACCCAAGGAGATCAGGAGATAAGAGCAGTTCCTAGCAGGACCACCTCTAGGACTTCCACTTCCTGAATCACAGAGGAAGGAAGTGGGTTCTCCCTCCTAGTGAGGAAGACAATGAAGTCATCATCTGGCCCAGCTGTCAACAGAGCTGCTCTGGAGGAGACAGCTGCTTGGCTGTTCCCCTAAATGGGGGCAGAAGGCTGAGCAACTCCAGCCCAACAGCGCAGCAAAGGCACCTCTGGGAAACAGCCCAAGGTCAGAGGACAGCCTACTGGTTGCCCCAGTGGAAAGCACTGGGATGTCCTGACCTGAGAACTTTCTGCCTGAAGGGGTGCATCTTACCACATGCAGGTGGTCAGGACCTGAACCCCCCAGAGGGGTCTGTGTCCGCACCCCCACTGTCCCAAATCAGACCTCCACAAATAGTGCACGAAGAATGGTCTCCCAACTTTTGTAGTTGGTTACCTAACCAGTGTTTCAATCCAAGCCTTAAAACTAAATTCTGGGAATCTCAGTGTGGGAGACAGTGGTTGATTTTACCTGTTTAGTACATACCCTCCCTCTGTCAACAGCACCCCATTTTTCTTTCTTTTATTTTTATCCTCACCCAAGGATATTTTTCTATTGATTTTTAGATTGGGGGGGGTGGAGGGAGGGAGAGAAAGAGAAACATCAATGTGAGAGAGACACATTAATTGGTTGCCTCCCATGAGAACCTGACAGGGGCCAGGGATTGAACCTGCAACCCAGGTATGTGCCCTTGACCCGGAATCAAACCTGCGACCTTTGATCTGTGATGCCATGCTATAACTGCTGAGCCAAACCGGCCAGGGCCCTCATTTTTAATTTGGAGAATCACTCACCCTAAGCTGATACAGTCCTGGTTCCCTGCCCAAGCTCGGCCAATCAGTGCTTTTCAGTTTCTCATCTAATCCTCACATTAACCCAGGATATAGACATTACCACCACCGCTTTGGTTTCTTTCTCTCTGCTCCTTCTCTTCTTACTTCCTTCCCAGGAGAGTAATTGCACAGCCCTCATAAGTAAGCGATGCCCTAACTGCACAGCTTCACAGACCGCGCGTCCATGTCTCCCTCCAGCCCCTCACCCCTCTGCCTTTTATTCATCCCATTACTGCAGACACAGTGGCCTCCGGCCATGCTTAAGTCAGCCAGGCTTCCCTGGACCCGACTCCCCCACCCCAGCCGGCTCTGCTCTTATAGCAGGATCAGGGTACGAAACAGCACTCTCCTCTAGTCAGATCAAAGCAGATTTCTCTCTCCACCTGGTAATGCTGTTTCTGAAAAGGAGGGGCCAAGAAAAGAAAAGATTAAGGCAAAAGCCAGCTACCCCTTTGGGGACAAAGGTAAAACAGAAAGAGAATGAATCCAAAAAGAAATGGTTCTTCATTTTGCCACGGAGGGGAGACATGCAGCTTTGATGTGCAAACTGAGCTCCCCCTTCCCCCTAACACTCCTGGTGAATCACACCTCAAGGACCTAGAGCATGTGCTCTTGGACTTGACCTTCCCATAAGGAAAATCAAGTTGACACACACTGGCCTTGTTCGCCACCACACTCAAGGGTGTTGCCCTAGCTAGCCAGCCAGGCTAGTAAGGTAACACACTTGCAGAGGCCTGGAGCCTCAAGCATCCCTTACACACACAGACCTGGGAGCTGTCCACAGCTTCCAGGGCTTGGTGAAGCCTAGCACTCCTCAGAGGGAAAGTACAGAATGGAGCAGAACTTAGGGTAACATTAGCAGCTCCCCATCCTCCCAAACCCCTCTGCACCTCTCTTCAACCTTAGACCCACAGGTTGTTTTTTTGTTTTTGATTTTTAAAAATATTTTTCTTTATTGATTTTAGAGAGAGAGGAAGGGAGAGGGGGAAAGAGAGAGAAACATCATGAGAGAGAACATCAATTGGCCACCTCCTGGGCATGTGCCCTGATTGGGAATCGAACCAGTGACCTCCTTGGTGCATGGGTCGAGGCTCAACCACTGAGCCACACGGGCCAGGCAGATCCATAGGTTTTTGGTGCAGAAATCACCTGCTGTTAGCTTTGCCCAAATAACTCCAGTGGATACATTTAACAATGGGAATTACCCAATGTTCTAGCAGCATTCATTCTGAAATGCGTGAACACTTTGTGTTGCTTTTATACCTTCATGATTTTATTGAATAAAATTCTTGCCAAAAAAGCAGGAGTGATGCTCCCACGTAATGGTGATCAAGCTTCTGTTTAGCTGCCACTGGCTTCCTGAGTGGCTCTGATTGGCCGATGTCTCTGGAAAGCTCCAGGATGGCAAGCAGCACTCTCTAGCTCATCTTTTCAAACACAGCACTGTAGCACTGTGCCTGGAACGTGGCGGGGCTCAAACAATGGCTAGTGAGCAAATATGCTGAAGGAGAGCATTCCTAAATTTGTTCTAGATAGTAATTGACATTGGCCTTTGTGGTCAGCAGCCAAGGTCATTAAAACCTCTCCCAGAGCCAGGCAGGCAGGTGTCTCTGAACTGTCTCAATAACCCCTTACTGAGAAGGTATAGGGAGGGATATAAGATGCTTTGACTGACAATCAGTGCCCCCATTTGGAGCAGTCCCTGTGGTGCTGAGGGTGGGAACAGGCCATTGCTATGCAAAACCAGTACTGGCCAGGTTCACATTGCATTAGCCCCTATAGATTTTTTAATAAAAAGAGACACTGTACTTGGCCAGTTAGAAAGTTTCCTGGTTTATTTTCAGTGTATAATGGCATCATCTATGGGATGAGTCCCAAAGCCACTAAGAACTGCTTTGCACAGGTCTGGAAAGATTTCTGTCGGAATGAAAGACATAGCTGGATGACAGAAAACGGTGCAACTCAGCCTCCAGCACTGTGCTGTCCTTCAGATCCCAAATCTACCCAGCAAGGATCTGTCCAATCAGTGTGAGGCTGAAGAGCAGCAATCTTCAGAGATTATAATTAGAAAAGTCATATTCAGAAGTCTTTTTTTTTTTTTTGATGGAAGAAAGAATATTTGAGAGCAAAATCTGGGCTTAAATATGACTTTTTATTTTTTTAGGCACACAGTTCATCTCCCACCTACATTTCTATTCTTGTTTTCGGAACAATAGCTGGAACATTTTGATAACTGTGTGGAAGGGAAGAGAGGCAGCAGGAAAGTGTGGGGGGTGGGGGGAGGCTTTTGTTCCATTAGTATTATCAGGAAATTGATTTAATATGCACCCAAGTCTCTTTAAATAGAACTTCAAGTTTGAAAGGGACTGAGGATGTGGCTAAGAATCCAAAGCAGATGCAAAGAAAGAAGCGCCCACATCCACACCCACCAAGACCCCTCGTGCAGGAAAGCGATACCTGGCATATCACATTATATGATACAGCATCTCATTGGCACTTGCTTTCGGTGTCTGTGCCTTGGTACTGAATTTCAGAAGTAGTCAAGGGGTCATTGTTCCAAAGTATTAGGGCAATCTCGTTTTTTCCCTCCCCTAAAAGTTTCGTGCTAATCAAAGCGGAATGCCTAATCAGTCCAAGGCGGCCTGCCAGCTTGCATTAGCCGTTTGTCTTCCTAGTTACTGTGTCTGTCTGTCTCCAGGTCTTCATATCTTTGTGAAGATCGGTTATTGGGGCCTGTGTTTCCTTGTGACTCGAATGGCTACCAGATGATCTATCCTGGTGATATGTTGATGACTTGCTAATTTATGGTTTTTAAAATCTAGGAAGCTGAAGACATAGCTGGGGAGTTCAGGCTGGGCTCCGTGGGCCTTGCGAGGCGCAGGCTGAATGGCTTACTTGTCAAGGGATGGAAGCTTGCGTAAAATACGAAGCTTCAGTCCCGTTTTAGCCAGAGCCATGTCTGTGCAACAGAAATCAGAGCTGACACCTCACAGGGGACATCACTCACAGGAGCAGTGCCCCACGCGGACCGTGGAGAAGAGTGAGCGCTGCCCAGCTCCACGCAGGCGGAAAAGGGAAGAAAACCCAGGGCGCTCTACCCTACACAGCACCCCACGACGCGGCCTGCACCCCAGACCCGGTGCTAGGCAAGGCTGCTGTGGGGGGGCTGTCACTGCTCGGGGCCAGCAGGGAGAGTCTCAATGTGCAGACTTTGAGCTCCCCCCACACCGGTGGCCAAATAACAGGCACCGTGCAGTAAGACACACTGGAGTTCTACGGGGTGTGGGAGCACACGGGTCCCCAGGGCCAGGCGCACAGCACTCAAAGAACACGTGGGGGTGAACGGAGATGAAGGATTGCATGTTAGTTCTCCTTCAGGTGGGGGACTACCAGGCGCAGTTTAGATGAGTCTTCGTAAAGAAATAATCCCTGTTCCTCCACAGCAGATCATTTAAATTCCAATTCTTTCCAAAAGAAAGGTCCAGGCCATGGTGGGGTGAGTGTAGTGGACGGGGAGCTGGGACTTCATGTTGATAGAGACAGGCAGGCAGGAGGGACTGGAAAGGGGGATCAGAAATGAACAAAGGGTGCAGAGGGGGCTGAGGAGCCTGTTCTGACTAGAGGAAAGACAGTCAGGAAGGCACACAGCGTCCCCCTGGCGGGTCATGGAAGAGCAGGTTAGGTAATCCTGAGCCCCAGAGAAAGAGTTAGACTGAGTCCCATGGAGGTACAACAAAAGATCAAGGGTGCAAGAGGGGTTCACAAAATATGAATTTTAAAACCTTGATGTTCCCCTCTTTTAGGGGTAACGAGAGCTGGGTTCACTAGTCGTTGACAAGACTGTAACATCTCTCTGAGGTGTCCCCTCTGTGGCCTGTTTATTGAAGGTAAATAATCCCTGTTTCTCTCTGTAACAGAATCTTCAGTTTTGTCTCTGTTTTGTAAGATGTGTGCCTAGTAGCTCCTTTCATCACAGCTTCGCTCACTGCCTGTGACCTCCTGGAGACTGAACCCCTGGCAGCTCACCACCAGGTCCCTGGCCCCCGACACCTCCGGGCACTGTGCCCGGCACAGAGGCACTCACCAAACCCCAGCATGGACAGTGAGGCAGGGACCCACTGGGCTCTAGCAGCTCTTAGTTCTTGACATTTTGTTCCAAATTGCTGAATACTCTTTAAAATATAAGCATTTACAGTGATACCTCGGTTCTCGAACGCCTCGGTTTTCGACCAAATGGAGATTCGAGAAACTTTTGTCTCGGAATCCGAACAAATATTTGGAACTCGAACTTCCGAGATGAGCCGAGTTGAGCCGAATGGCGTTCATTCGGCCCAGCGTGCCTTGCTTGCGTCATCAGTGTGAGTGCAGAGAGAGAGTCACGCTTTGTGGAGAGAGTCACGCTTTCCTATTGGGGTCATTGCTTCGGTTCTCGAACAATTCGGTTCTTGACCGTCCTCCTGGAACGAATTATGTTCGAGAACCGAGGTATCACTGTACATGGAAGATCATAAAGCACTCTGTTCTCATTTTTATTTTATTTATTTATATTAAATATGTTTTTATTGATTTTTTTAGAGAAGAAGGGAAAGAGAGAGAGAAACATTGATTGGCTGCCTCCTGCACACTCCCTACAGGGGCTCAAGCCCGCAACCTGGGCATGTGCCCTGACCCGGAATCAAACCGGGACCTCTCAGGCCATGGGACGACGCTCAATCCACTGAGCCACACCAGCTGAGCTGTTCTCATTTTTAAATGGAAAAGCATGACAGAGTCCACCCACCTCTGTGATTTCGGGGCTCCATTGTGCAGCCCTGAGGACACCCTGAGGTGAAGGCAGACTGCCCCTCACCCCCCTGCAGCAAGTATCTACCTGAGGGCTAATGTTGCTGCTCAAAGCTCTGAAATAAGCCAGAAAATGTGTCTTGCAGTGTCCCCGGAGGGCCTGTTCCTCTAATTCTCTCTGGCAGCTGAGGGACCAGCAGAGACGCGCTCTCAGCTCTGCCGCGGACCAGCCGAGGAACTGAAGTGAAGGTCGCTGTTACCAGGCAAAGAAGGCTCCTCCTAGGACAGAATGCAGGAGGCTCTGCTGGGGGTCCAAATCTGGCAGATCACTCAACCCACTACGGCTGGTAACCTAGGAAAGGGACCTCCCAGGAAGGGTGGAGCCGGAAAAGGGCCGAAAGTGTTGAGAGCCACAAGAAAGACACAATCTCACTTTGAGCAATGATCTGTCTGTCCGTCCTTGAGAGGCCCTTGTCAGAAGCGTTCAAAAGGTACATTTCTCATCTAATTGAATGAGAAAAATAAAAGAAAGAAATGGTTTTGTCCCTCTCCACCTTTTTGTCCTTGACCCTGGGGCCAGGAACCTTAGAGGTCTAACTAATCGGAGGGAGGAGACAGGCCCAAAGTGATACGCATTTCTTCCTCCCCAGCATATGCAGTGCCTGGCCCCGCTTGAGGATCGAGGTGAAGAAAAATGCACAATGATAATCTCTGAGTTCAGAGCAAAACAGGGGTCTCCAGAGATGGTCTAGAGACACAACATGACCCAGCGAAGCATATTGACCCCGGTCAAATCCCACATCCACCCTTTACTAGCTGTGTGATGTCAGGAAAGTCACGTAGCCTCTCTGTTCCTCAGCCTCCTCACTCACTGCAAATGAAGATGATGATAATACCTTCCTCACAGGTTGCTGAGCCAATCAAGAAATATGCAAGTGGCCCAGCCAGTACGCCTCAGTGGATTCAGCGTTGTCCCATGGACCGAGAGGTCCAGGTTCAATTCCTGATCAGAGCACATGCCGGGTTGTGGGCTCAATCCCCAGTAGGGGGTGTGCAGGAGACAGCCAATCGATGTATCTCTTTCACATTGCTGTTTCTCTCTCTCCCTTTCTCTCTCTCAAAAATCAATAAAAACATATTAAAAAAAAAAAAAGAAATAGGCAAGTGTTTGTAGTTATTATCATTGTCATGGAAGGCGGTCCTAGGGCTTTGTGCTGTCTGATTCCTGGCCTCCTGCCAGCAGTACACAGGAAGTGTTCCCAGGGAAGCCCGAGCGTCTACGCTTCACAGACAGCTTTGTAGAGTAGACCTGGTGGTCTGTGACAGCTCCCCAACCAGAGGGGGTCCAGCTTTCTCGTTCAGCTGGGGACATTTCCTCCAAGTGAACCATGCACTTCCTGCCCCCTTTGCCCACTCCCTGTCCTCTGCCATTCACTCCTCTTTCTGTGTATCTTCTCAGTATCTGGCTACAAGGAATCCGGAGAATAAGCCATCCCACCCCATTTTCCTCGGCCCCAAACACC
Organism: Molossus molossus; assembly: GCF_014108415.1. Classification (NCBI taxonomy): domain Eukaryota; kingdom Metazoa; phylum Chordata; class Mammalia; order Chiroptera; family Molossidae; genus Molossus; species Molossus molossus. The sequence goes on from NW_023425352.1 coordinate 57,917,151, forward strand.
TGGCCTAAGGTATTGCCTCAGTTTGGGGCCCCAGAAGCCCAGCATAGCAAATGTGAGGTCTGGACGGCTCCCCATTAGGCTGCCTCTGACAAGGGGGTTGAAGCAGATGGATTCCTCTCTCTGTGGCTGATTATTTTCCATGGCCCTTGGCCATGTGACCTCGGACCATGATCTTGTCAGTTCTCATAAACTAACCCGAGTGGGCTGAGTCACACACAGAGGGAACCCTCTGGGGGAACAGCAGGGACTGTGGGAGGATGGAGAGCTGGGATCACAAAGGCCATGAGAGCCTCACCCCTCCGCCCCCCACCTCCGAGCAGCTTGGACAGTACATGAAAGCAAGCGGGATGGCTGGCTGCAGGCACGCTACGCTTCTGAATAAAATGTGGGGACTCAGCCCACAGGGCTAATTGTCCCCAAGACCTCCAACCTGGAAAGACTGCCTTTCTTGGTCATTCCTGGAACCCTTGGTTGTTGACATGCAAGTCCCTATTCTTAGGAGCCCCAGCTCACCCCCATTGGCCTGGGACATCGGGTAGGGGGTCAGCACAGACTACTGCTGAGCTGGCTGGAGTCAGCCATGCAGACCGTCAATGCTGCACTGATGAAGATGCTCTGGGGACCTTACGGGACGTCTGCCAAACTCACACTGAAAATGAGGTGCCAGTGAAACCTTCATCTTTCCCAACACCCTAAAACCAGGTGTCCCATAAACAAACCCCCAAGCTTCTCTGCCCAATTTTCTTTTACTCTAAATAATCTTTGGATTTCAAAGTTGTGTGTCTCCATAGTTTTGGGTCACGAGTTACCTTGAATTCTCTGACAAGTTAATGCATTTTTAGGGAGGTTATTCCTGAGTAAAATATGCAAATGTAAACAAATCCCTTAATGATGTATATGTTTTAATTACTTTCTGGGCACCCACTTGATTACATCCCAGGGAGCAGCGTGTCTGTAAGTGTGTCCATGAGCACAGCACATATACTCATGCACACACAAACACACAGCGAAGCATGCGATTTTCAGAGTCTGCGCTCGATCTTTCAACAAAGTTTAGCTGCTTTCCTTTTGCAAATGCATTTAATTTTATCTGGAAACTTTTTGACGTTAGAAATAGAACAACTGTAGTTTCTCATTATGTTTTCTGCCAGAATCCATGCTTGGTTGCTCAACTAAAGACCTTATATTGCTAATTACTACCACATGCCCGTATCCCAAGCGCAAGGAAACTTATTGATTCTGACAGCCCATTCTCTCAACACTGAATTCCAAATGAAAACTCAAATTTTGGCCAAACATAACATTTCATCAATCTTGTTCTACTGACTGCAAAAACAACATCAAACAAAGGGTGCTAATGGCCTTTATTACCGTTCCTTTCCCAAGCTTATACTTTCTGATGAAAGATCTAAGTGACCAAAGGGCTTCTTTAAACTACTTAGTAATTAGCTTTTGAACCAGGAAACAATGCGTAAAGTGAAGTGAGCAGTCCCGGTGCTGATGACAGAACCCGCTCTGTCCGCAGGGTCGGCGAACACTGGAGATCCAAAGAGAATGTTAAAAGCAAAGTGCACATTTTCATAAAGAGAACAGAAAACAAGAGAGAGAGGATGAAAAAATGAGCGGCTACGAGCGGTGATGGAGACTACAGAGATGAAGGGCAGAACCAAAGCTGCGGGAAGCCTGTGATCTGAAGTCACCACCGGGAGGTTGCAGCGGAAACGCCAAGGCGAAAGTGACCCATCAGACCAGGCTAGTGAGTAGGTATCGGTCTGAGGGCCCGAGCAGGATCACCCCGCACGAAAGCTGTCGGCCACCAGGACCACCCACATTGGGCTTGGGAAATTATTTGGGGGCAAAAACTGACCTGGAGTGAGAGTCAAGAAATATTTTCGACACAGATTTGGGCACTTGAGTGTCCTCTGGAGGCAGCCATGGGAAACACTGGCTGGGACAGGGGGCTGGAGGCCGCACAGAGCCCCGGGCTCGGAACCCCTCCTGCTTTATGGCCACCTGTCCACACCTTAAAGGCAGGACGAGAGAGAAGCTGCTTTCACCCTGACACGGAACAAACGGCCAGTGGGGGCCTCCAGACGTATTTGGCCTTTCGGATCCAACCAGTGGCCCAGAAATCAGAACAGCTTGGTCCTCATCTCAGCCAGGGCTGTTAAGGGACCAGGAGGACGAGGCCCGGCACAGGGAAGGCGGAGCGCAGCCGCCACAGACAGAGGCCAACTGGCTCCTCTCACCCACCGTCCTTTGTTCCGTTGAAAGGGAGCTGGTGCCCTGTGGGTACTTCAAGAAAATGAGCCTTTTCCCCACCTCCTCCTCTTCTGGCAGAGGCTGGACACCTGAGCTGGGTGTGCTGCGGCAGCCAAGAGAGCAGCTCGCCCACCGAGCGGGACTGTCAGGCGAGGACGGGGAGGGACGCCCGCTGCGGGTCGGATTTTCGCTTAAAAACCAAACAGGCCGTTTAAGAGCTTGTCTGAAAAGGGGTGGAAAACACCTAGTCCCAGCGCAGGAGCTTCTGTCCCGGGGAAGAGGCGAGCGATGGCAACAGTCTGCACCTAGGTCTGGGGGGGTGCCGGCGGGCACACAGGCACAGGTGTCCTGAGCTGTACAATACAGGTGGGTGCATCTCATCTATAGAAGTTTAAACAACAACAAAAACAAAAATACAAAACCTCAGAAACAACACTGTGTGCCCAAGAAGCTGCTTTTTATTTCTCAATATGCTTTTACTAATTTGAGAGAGAGGAAGGGAGGAAAGAGAGAGAGAAAAACATTGATGAGAGAGAAACATCATGCGGCTGCCTCCTGCACACCCCCCACTAGGGATCGAACCCACAACCCAGGCATGTGCCCTGACTGGGAATTGAACCAGCGACCTCTTGGTGAATGGGTCAACGCTCAACCACTGAGCCACAGCAGCCGGGCAAGAAGATTTTTTTAAGAAGTGAAGAATGGTGGCTGCCAGCCCTGTCCGCCTCCAACATTCCCCTCAGGAGATGGTGCTGGCAGGACAGAGTGGTGAGGCCCTGCCATGTACCCAGGAGTAAAACCTCTGGTTGATGATGGCCCACACATTGAAACTGAGAAAGTGAGCAAGTTGAAATAGACCCCATGTAGAAAGCATCTGTGTATGGGAAGCCAGACAGAAGACTCATCACCAGGGCATGCAGTGCTCTGACATACCAGAGACATACTATTTCTTGCCCAGAGGCATTTCAACTGAGCAGTGAATCTCTCTGAGAGTAAGCTCTGCATCTCCTGCCTAAAGAGAACTGGGTCCCTGGTGGCCACACCTTACAGTAGGCAAGGTGACCTTGATCTTGACCTGACCTTGCCCTCCCCCAAGACTTCCTTGCTGGAGTAAGATCTCATGTTATTGCTGCACAGAAAACCCATTAGATGGCATCATCCTAGTCTGAGGGACCGCCGTGTACCCAGCCAGCCAGCTGGTGAGGAGTGAATGAGTTTACTTGCTAGGGATCGGAACAGAAGAGATGGGCCCAGCTGCACCTGGACCCTTCCAGGATCAACCCATGTCTCTTGGAACGATGAGACGGGAAGAAAGCCGTGAATGGAAACAAGGCTAGGCAGTCGATTCAGGTGTGACAACCTGGGTAGCCCTGGGCTTCACACCCCACACAGAACGTGGCCCTCCCCTCACCGAAGCACCCGTGGGAGGGGAGAGTGGCAGCTGTCAGGTGGGGACTCTTGGAAGCCACTCAACCACATCTTTTCTGATGCGACTGACTTACTTTCTGCCTCCATGTTTGTTAAAAGTCCCGCCGAATTTATTCCGATTCAGGATGAGAGCAGCAATTTCGGGCACGTAGCGAGCAAACATTGCCTACATGCATGAAACAAAGAAACAAGAGCAAAACAAGGCATGCAGAGCGGACCCCACACAGCGAGGCGGCAGACCGCTGGGCATACTTACTTTCTTCCACTAACCGCACTATAGGAGCCCCCGTATTTCTTGCGGTTTCCTATTAACTCTATGATTTCAGGGACGTAGCTGGCAAACATGGCCTGAGGAGGAGATAGGAGACAGAAGAGAGACTAAAAAGACAGGCCGAAGAAAGGGGTGACCTTTTCAGAAGGGGGGTTACTAAGATCTGAAAACACAAAAGGATTAGAACTGTAAAGGTATATACTAATATGCTGGATTATAAAAAAAAAAGGGGGGTAAGCTCCTGAAGATACACAGGACAAAACAAACATCAGCAACCTAGACAACCAAAGGAAAAATCACAGCTGAAAAATCTGAAGGAGACAGCAATAAATAATTGACATCTATCTCTTCTTCCTAAGAAAAATAAGTAAAGGGAGATGCATGCTGGGAAATTATACACTCATGCGACACACAGACACACACACAAATATGCACATACACACATATGCACACGAGTATGCACGCACACACACACACACAAATTACTGCAAGAGAAGACCTTTCTTTCTAGTTAAAATTCAAAGGAGAATCAATGCCTTTATAAGTAATTAAAGGCAATAAATACTAAAGGAAGATTAAAACAATACAGGCTTATCCATTTAAAAAAAAAATCACCAAAAAGCACACAAGGTAAATTTAGGAAGTCACACAGGAGGAAAGGACAGAAAGGGAAACACAAATCTGCCATGTTTTGTCCAACAAACTGTACCTGTGGCTGGGTACGAGGGTCTCATTGCCTACAGGGACCTCAGACACTGGGAGCCTTCACACTGATGTACACGCACGTACATTTACATACACATACATTTCTCAATGTACATGTCACGTGCATACAAAGCAGAGCTATGCGTATGCAGTGTGTAAATGTGCGTGTGGTGCACACAGGTGGAAGCTGTGTGTGAAGTAGGATTTAGTCACTTACGTCATACACAGCAAAAATCTAAACTACAAGCGAGATGCTTTGAGAGACAAAATGCAGCCACCGTTGCTGCATGGCCAGAAGTCCCCCTTGCAAATGGCATCATAACTGACCCTTGTGATCTGCATAGAACAGAAAAGCAGACAGCAAACCCCTCTGACTTGCAAAGGGGAGAAAAAATACCCCAGGTGTCACGCACAATGGACTTAGTTGGCTGTTTATAAAGTGAACACATGGAGCCACATGACACCCATCTGGACAAGCCCAGGGGGCGCTCCATCTCTGGAGTGGGGACCCTACTCTTTAGGGTAGACCTAGCCACAGTGTTTGTTGGAAGTTTGGGGAGGATCGGCAAGGGGTGGAAGAGTCCTGAAACCGCAAACTGTCTATAGGGTATCGACGGCATCTACCAGGGCCAGGGACAGCAATTGTCCTTGCAGTATGTCAGGTCCTGAATTACATGACAAAGGGACTCTCTCAGTTAAAGTGAGCATCACTTTCTTAAGACAATTAGGTCTGTTCCTGGCTAAATGGCTGCCCCCAGTAAGGACAGCAAGCCTGGGCCTCTGGGGAACAAGTTTAATACACCAAAGAAATACGCAGGCAAGTTGCCCTCAGTGTGGACTTCCTTGGCCTGATTGTAACACTATGGTGACCACTTGCTTTAATGCAGAAACACAGTATCCAAATACAAAGCTTTAAGAAAAGGGATAACAGAAAATGTTAATGGTCGTAAAAATCAACAACATAATAAAGAGTTTTTACCAGTCCCCCGAGGATGAAGAAGACCATGAAGAGGCGTCCAAGCGTGGTTTTTGCATAAACATCCCCATAGCCAACAGTGGACATGGTGACCATGAGTAAGTAGACACATTCCCAGTAGGTAAGAGCCTGGTTGTTTTGGAAATTTTCCCATGGGTCCCCTGAATTCTCCACCTAAAGCAAGGGGACGGGGAGAAAAGGAACACGTTACACTGGACAGATGCAGTAGCAGGAACACAGACGCTCCAGCCGATGCTTCTGGAGATGCAGCCCCTCCACACAGGTGTCTGCTGCCCCAGGCCGAGTTCTGCCAGTGACCCAGTGACGGCTGAGCAGGTAACAGGGAGAGAAGAGTGGTAGTAACACACTCATGCCTTCCTAGCTGCCTGGGGCTGAGAGGGAGAGGAACGGAAGTAAATGTCCCTACTCGTTTTCCTTCTCATGGGTAAAGATCTGAAGTCAGCTGGACGTTAGGGCCTTGCTCTGGCCATGTCCTATGGCATTCCCATCAAGGAAAGAGCCAGAGAGCCTGCCCTGACCTTCCTTAGCGAGTTCCTGCTCAGTCTCAGAGGGCCCAACTCACACGCTCCCAGAGAAATTCTAGAGCCTCCCACAGAAGGCCCCCTCGTTTCATTATCTGGCAAAGGGCCCTGCTCCTCCAGATCTTACACCCAAACCCCAAACAGCATCTCCTGGAGTCTGACTCTGCACTCCCTGGTTTGCAGAATGTCAGCAATGGCTCTACCCTGCAAACTGCAGCAATTTCCTGGGAGCTCGGAAAGTGGGCTCATGAGAACAGTTTGCTTCTGCACAACACTTCAGACCCAGGGCTAGCAAGCTTTTCTGCAAAGGACCGGAGAGTAAATACTTTCAGCTCTGTGGCCACACAGTGTCTGATCTCTGTAGTGATGACTCAACTCTGCGCTTGTGGCTGAAATCAGCCAGAGGTAACAGTGAAACCGAGAAAGCAGGGTCCCATTTGGAGACCTGTGGCCTCAGGGCTGCAGTTTGCTTATCTCTGCCTTCAAGTTCTCAAAACACTTTCAGTCCTCCCATCATACTCCATCTGCCACAAAGCTGAGAGACAGGCAACAGAGATACTTTAGATGCTCTCAGGAGAGAAGGAGAGATGGGGGCTGGGTCTCCAGGACCAATGCCTGTGATCCGTCAGCATGGCCAGTGTGAGGGCAGCCCCCCCCAGGCATGCAGGCCCCCCGACCTCCAACTCGGCCTCTACAGAAAAAGCCAGCACCTGGCCTTCTTCACACATCAACACCTGTCCTCAACGTGACATTTCTCTGGAGGTTTCTTGGTGAAGGAGAAGGTACTTCTCACAGTAGTAAGATGAGGTCACTAGCCTATTGAAAATGACTAACCCAGCCCTGGCCAGTTGGGCTCAGCAGTTAGAGTATTGGCGCTCGGGCCAAAGAGTCATGGGTTTGATTCCAGACAAGGGCACATACCTCAATTATGGTTCATCCCTGGCCCTGGTTGAGTTCATGCGGGAGGCAACCAGTCGATGTGTCCCTCTCACGTCAATGTTTCTCTCTCTCTCTCCCCCGCCCTCCCACTCTATCTGAAGATTTTTAAAAAAGAAAAAAGAAAATGACTAACCCATCCTTATCGGCGATTTAGGCACTTGGCAGAATTAGGGTAGTTATTGAAGGGTGATTTCAGCCAACAATCCCAATAGCAGAAAGAGATAGGTGGGGACCATCGGATCCAGTGACTAAATGAGAGCCGGGCTTCCATCCGGCTGTGCTCCACTGGGTGAAAATCACCTACGTCCCAATGGCAGGCAGCTAAACGCATGCGTCCACCCTTAGGCCAGAGCGGCTCAGCCTAGAAGGGCACCTGTACTCAAAGCTTCAGAGTTAGATGAGGTTCTTTCCAGGTGTAATAGTTTGTATTTGTATGAAACAGGCTCAGGACAATAGCTGTGTTCCCTAAAAGCAGGGGGAAAGTCTGCCCTGAAAAGGTGGGAACAGCTTGACTTCATAATAGAAGGCTTTCAAAGAGTCATTCATTTAAAAGAATTAACATTTTTGAGATATAAAATAACTTGACAAGTCATCAGGCAAGAGAATCAAAGGTGGCTTTTTGTAAGGGGGGAGTGTAGAGAAATTGAAGGATCTGAATTTGTTGTTTACTAAGAGATGTGGGTCAAACTTCCAACCTTGTCCCCAAGACATTTTCTGGCATTTACTGAGGAAGCACTGCCATCTTGTGGCTGATTGAGGGTATTGCAGACAGAATGAGAATGTACCAAAGGCCCAGGGCACTACCAGTGAGCTGAAAAATGCAGAACCAGTTTGGGGTAAAGGGTTGGAAACCCAGAAAAGGGTGCAGTTGCTTCTTCTTTTCCTACCTTCTACAGCTGAGCTTAAGTTTCTCAGCAGGGAGAAAAAATTCAGGCAATGAAATGACTCAGGCGTTTGTTCCAGGAAGCCAGAGCTAAAGCATCTTCAAGGATACTCACCAAATGGATGAACCCGGCCGCCGTTAGCCACGTGCTGATAAATATGGAGAGCAGATTCACCAGCTTGATGGAATTACTGTGCAAAAGAGACAACAAGCAAAACCCCTAGGTTACAAAAGAAGTCCGTGTGGGGGCAGAGTGACGGGCCCCTTCAGGGGCAGGAAGCTTGCCCCACCCCCAGCAGCCAGAAGGCCGTATCAGTAGGCCAGGCCAGGGCCTACAGGAGAACAGCATCAGGGCTACTGAACGTTGTCCCTAAATTAACCCCTCCAGCTGTGTTCAAGTTTTGTTTTTTAAATTAATTTTTATTTTGAAAGTCTTTAAATCCACAGACATAATCAAAGAATAGTATAATGAACACGTGTATGTCCTTCACCTGACTAATTTGCTTTGTCTTTACTTTTTCTTCTTTCTTTCTTTTCTTTTTTGGTTGAACCATTTTCAGGTAGACTATAGACATCATGACACAATCCCCTAAATATTTCAGCATTCAACAGCTAAGGACACCGGGCAACCCAATCACAACAAAATCACCGTGCCTCAGAAAGTTAACAGGAATTTGGTAAGGTCCTCAAATTTCACTCCTTATTTAAATGTCTCTATTTACTGATGTTTTCACTTTTTTTCACCCTGATCCAGGAACTGACCAAAGTTCATTTGGTTATAATGTTGCTTTAATCCAGGGATCAGGAAAGTTTCTGTAAAGGGTCAGTTAGCAAATACCTTAGGTGTTGCAGGTCATAGAGTCCCTGTTACAATTACTTGAAGCTGCCACTGTAGGATAAAAGCAGCCTTAAACAACATATAAAGAAATGGATGTGGCTGTGTGCCAATAAAACTTTATTTACAAAGCAGGCAGTGGGCTGCCATGGGCTATAGTGTGCCAATCCCTGCTTTATTCTCTTTTAACCTACAATCTACCCCCTTTTTTGTTTGTTTTCAATAACATTTAATTTTCTGTGCACCCAGGTCGGCTGTCTTATAGGATGCTCCATGGTGTGGATTCGTCTGATTGGTTCCCCCATGATTAGATTCTGTTTAGGTTCTTCAGTTAAGAATATCTGCCTCGAATAGCATCACATCAGGAAATCCCAACTCAGTCACACAGGTGTAGTCACTTGGTTACCCTGGGAATGCCAGCTCTCGCCACAGAAAGGTACCCATTTCCCTTTGTAATTCATTTGCCATCTGTGCCGTGAGGTTCTGAGACCATAAGAACATCCTGTTTTCCATCAACCTTATACCCAATCGTTTCAGCACCCACCAATGTTCCCTGAGCGGATCAACTGGAACTCAGTAAGATTTAAGGTCCCCGGGAGGAGAAGCCTTGTCTGCCTGGGTCCTGGGAGCAGCGATCTCTGGCTCACAGTAGGGCTCCCGTGAACATGCGCTGAGTGAGCATGTCTGTTCCTCTGCAACCTTCCCACTAAGCATCACCCCGGCCCAGCCGGCGGCTCAGTGGTTGGGCATCGACCCTGCACCAAGAGGCCACCAGTTTGGTTCCCGGTCAGGACACACGCCCAGGTTGTGGGCCCAATCCCCAGTGGGGGGCATGCAGGAGGCGGCTGATGGGTGTTCTCTCTCATGGATGTTTCTATCTCTCTCCCTCTCCCTTCCTCTCTCTCTAAAATCAATAAAGAAAAAAAAGTCACCCTGTTCGCTCTCACTGGGCAGAGCTCCCGGAAGGCTGTTGTGGGCAGGTCACCTCCCTGTCAAAGGCTCCCTGATGAGTAAGAGTTTTTCCAAACTCTCCCCTCCGATTTCCAGCACTGTCTGAAGTTCTAGGCTTCCCTCCCACTGCTCTTCCGAACTCCTGGAACACTCATCACAGCCAAACCTACTTACTATGTCTTTGTTTCTTATTCAGATGGAAAGCCCCTCCCATCCATCCAAGTCGGTTCTTCAAAGCCTGGTTCGATCCCCGCCGCCCCTGCAATGCCAAGTGATTCTTCCTCTGGGCTCTTCCCTCCAGCCACACACTGGGTATCCACCCCGCTGTCTCAGACATGTTTTGTAATGTCATTTTAGATGGCTGTTCGACTCGTACCTAACCACATCTTGCAGGAAAGAACTCTCTTTTATCTCATTCAGTGCCCCACAGTGGTCTCCCACCTCCCACAGGGTGGTTCAGCCCATCATGTTTCATGGATTGTTCTAGGCCTCTTCCCTCCTCTCTTCAAGGGGAACCAAAGGTTTAGTTCTAAGAGTTTAAGATCATATTAATAGCAATGGCTAACACTTTTATTACACACCCCACTATTCTAAGTGTTTCTCACATGTTAACTCATCTAATCGTCATGATGACTCCAGGAGGTCATCCGGAGGTGAGGACACTGGACCAGGCCCACGCCCATGAGCGGAGCTGGAACCCAAACCCAGACAATCTGGCTGCAGGACTGCCCCTCGGCCACAACACGGCAGAGCAAGGGTCACGAGCTGGAGGGTCATAGATGAGACAGGGTCCGAGAGTCCTGCCCAAGGGGGAGAGACTACCTCGACATTGATTAACACCTAAAACTGCCACAGCAAAGAATGGAAAGGAAATGTTCAGATGACTAGTCTGTTCCGGGCCCACACGTGAGGAAGGCGGCTGGGGCTGCGGTCCGCGGGCAGCTGGGGTTAGAGGAGGAGCCCGCAGGGAGGTCGGGGTCAGGATACCAGGACGGGCACGATGCCAGAGCCCAGCTTTCCTTGGCCTTCGATCGTTTTTCGTTTACATGACTGAGCAGAGGAACCATGTCTTAGTTTTCTAAAGCTGGTTCTGACAGTTCAGGGAAAGAATACGCAGATATGTTCACTTTTGAAGTGTGTGCAACAACTTCCTTGTGGTTCAAAGCCAGACTAGGAACATAGCCAAGAAGTCCCCGCTGTCTGTCTCGGTCATTTCTAGCGTTGCCAGGTTACAATAATGGCCTATAATAATGGGCAATATTTACTGAGTCCTCATCATGTGCTGAGTTCTTCATTTTCCCTTTGATACTATCATGGTTCCCATGCCCAGGTAAGAACGCCGAGGCTTAGTGAGCTTCAGCAGCTGGCCTGGGAAAACATGGTCAGTAAGGGGTGCAGTCAATATGCAAACCCAGGACTGCCGCCCCCAAAGCCTGCTGACCTAGTGACGGAGAGGAGCACAGAGAAGCGCGTGGACCTGTGGTCCTGGGCCACTTCGCTCTGCCCACATCTCTTCCTGCAGGGCAGCCCGTGGCTGGGTGGCGTCTGCCTGCAGTGCCTGAGCCAGACTGACTGATGGAGGATCTCCCAGCTCGAGAGAGCTATGAGGTCGAGACCATTAGAGGCATTTTTAAGAAACCAAGTGGAAAAGAATCTTTCTTCTGAGATTTGGGTATTAAAAAAACAAGCCTAGAGCTCACGAGGGCCCTCTGCCTTGTAGAAAGCCTGCCCGGGATGAAATCTGAAAGACATGGGGAGAGCAGCGGGACCCTGATAAGAGAAGCTGGACCCTTGAACTGGACATGCCCAGTTCCCTCATGGACCCACAGGCATCCAAGGCTAGTTTGAGGCGGATTCTGTCATTACTTGCAATTTAAAGCCATCTTTCTACAGCGGAGGGGTTGATATCCAAAACGCCCTTGGAGAGCCCAGAGCTGAGCAGGTCTGTAGAGCTGATCTGGGACCGGCTCCATCTGTGGGAGGAGCGCAATTCTGCACCACCCACCTCTGTGTAACCAGTGCGGTCAGTTCTGTGGCCCTAAAAGTTCCGGGATGAATCTAGCCCAGATCTGCCAAATCCTGGCCTTCGTCCCTTTTCCAGACACTAACTACTATGGGTCATGCCTCCCCTCTAAGTAGTTGCTACAGCTGTGAATGAAGATCACCAACTGGCCATGGTCCTGTTTAAAGCCTCTCATCTAAGCCTCCTTCAGAGCTGGGAGATGCTGTAACTCGTCTTCTGTTCCCTAGAGCAGCCGCCAGCCCGAGGCCCACTCACTGGCCTCGCAGTGTCTTCTCTCTGGACGAACCCACCCCTCCTCCCCAGATATCTGCAGAGTAGAGATAAGGCAAATGGATAAAAGGCATCCACCCAACAAGCCCTATCAAGTGAAGTGACCCTGGCAGTCAATGTTGCAGCTGGATCCCCACCACATCCTGTCCCCAACCAGCTTCCCAGTGGGAAGCCAAACAAAGCAGACCTCCCTGCCTCCACCCCCCACCCTCTAGGTGCACTCTAACTGGCGGGAGCAAGACAGATGTGGAGCAGGTAGCCAGTGGCCACGGCAGAGATCTCAGGGAAGCATGTATTGTTCATTTTCTCAGATAATTAAGTACCAAGTACAGATTCCCAGACCCTAAGGCCTGAGCAAAGCAGTATCCCACCAATCACCACGTGGAGCCTCGTGAGCTAGTAAAACTATTGGAGTCTCTGAGCCTCTCGGTGCTTCAGAAAAAACGACCTAAATATGGTGATTATTAATCTTTAAATGATTAGTCACAGTAATAGTAATGGTGCTTAAGGGAACTCTTGCTGTGCGTAGAACATTTAATCACTGTTGCTGAAAGAGTCCATATTCAGTGCTGAAATCTGATTATTCTATTGGCATCAGCATCATTACAGATCCCTGGTCTTAGGAATTTGTTTTCCAATTTAAGTCCACAACCAGGCAATCCCCTAAAAGCTCTGTGCACAAGATGCAAGGTTAACCCCTGCTGGGCGCTCCGTCCTCTGCAACTGGCACCTCACCAGGTTGCAGGGGACTCCTCGGAAGGAGGGTGGGGGAGCAGAGACAGGGTTGTGTGCATGGCGAAAGAGGCCCCAGGAGGCAGCCCCAGACTTCATGGCCAAGCCCAAGGGTCGGACCAAACATGAAGGTCCCCATGGTTAGACTGGCAGGCACTATTCAGATCTTAGCCCACTCCCCATGCCTGAGGGAGGGAGGGATTGTGACCTTACTATGAGAACCTAATGCGTCTAAACAAAAACTTTGCAGGATCATTTCTGGATCTCACGACCTCTCACTAGCCATTAAAGAAATCCACAGCAGCGGATGCTGCAAATCATTGCGGGCAGGCACCAGAGACCCTCTGTCCCTGTGGGTCAGAGACCAATCCAGGACTGCGTAGACCTGGAGGATGACAGTCTGTTCTTTCTGAGACTACGGCTGCAAGCCCAGAGCTGTCTGGGGCCATCTCTGCCCTTGGTGTATTTAAGGAGATGTGTTTTGGTTAAGCCTGAACATGCCATCCGATTTCCATACAAACGCACAGATCTGTCCCTGTTCTGCCTGTCTGCTATCTTCCTCTACTTCTAGTCGAGGCTACAGCCAGGTGTCAATGCCCTTATTCTGTTTTATTGTTCCCTTTGCTGGACAGAAGTAAAATATCCACCCCTGCAAAGCCCTCTGGACAGTACCACTCTGAGATGAACGCTCTGAGCATGAACCAGGCCACCTCTACCCCTTCTATGCCTCCAGGTCCCTCCGGCTCTGCCGCCCCCCACCTTGCGCTGCCCAAAGCCCATCCCTGACATTCTCACCTGGACAACTGCACAGACTGGTCTCATCCCTCTGCCTTGGATGCTTCAAACCCTCTCTTTAGACAGTTGGTGGAGTAAATGGGTCGTTCTAAGACATGAACCTGATCGCATTCTTCTCCCCCTTAGGCCCATTCAGCACCTCTGCCTTGCTCTTTGAGTCACATCCATGGCATCACTGATGTGACCTCTAACTGCACAGTCCCTCAGACCCCCCGATGTGGCCTCCACCTGCACAGTACCTCAGACCCCCCCCGATGTGGCCTCTACCTGCACAGTCCCTCAGACCCCCCCCGATGTGGCCTCTACCTGCACAGTCCCTCAGACCCCCCCGATGTGGCCTCTACCTGCACAGTCCCTCAGACCCCCCAATGTGGCCTCTACCTGCACAGTCCCTCAGACCCCCCAATGTGGCCTCTACCTGCACAGTCCCTCAGACCCCTCAATGTGGCCTCTACATGCACAGTCCCTCAGACTCCCCGATGTGGCCTCTACCTGCACAGTCCCTCAGACCCCCCCGATGTGGCCTCTACCTGCACAGTCCCTCAGACCCCCCAATGTGGCCTCTACCTGCACAGTCCCTCAGACCCCCCAATGTGGCCTCTACCTGCACAGTCCCTCAGACCCCCCAATGTGGCCTCTACCTGCACAGTCCCTCAGACCCCTCAATGTGGCCTCTACCTGCACAGTCCCTCAGACCCCCCGATGTGGCCTCCACCTGCACAGTCCCTCAGACTCCCCGATGTGGCCTCCACCTGCACAGTCCCTCAGACCCCCCAATGTGGCCTCCACCTGCACAGTCCCTCAGACCCCCCAATGTGGCCTCCACCTGCACAGTCCCTCAGACCCCCCAATGTGGCCTCCACCTGCACAGTCCCTCAGACCCCCCAATGTGGCCTCCACCTGCACAGTCCCTCAGACCCCCCAATGTGGCCTCTACCTGCACAGTCCCTCAGACCCCCCAATGTGGCCTCCACCTGCACAGTCCCTCAGACCCCCCAATGTGGCCTCCACCTGCACAGTCCCTCAGACCCCCCAATGTGGCCTCTACCTGCACAGTCCCTCAGACCCCCCAATGTGGCCTCTACCTGCACAGTCCCTCTGACCCCCCAATGTGGCCTCTACCTGCACAGTCCCTCAGACCCCCCAATGTGGCCTCTACCTGCACAGTCCCTCAGACCCCCCAATGTGGCCTCTACCTGCACAGTCCCTCAGACTCCCCGATGTGGCCTCCACCTGCACAGTCCCTCTGACCCCCTGATGTGGCCTCTACCTGCACAGTCCCTCAGACCCACCCCACTGAATACTCTTTATTAAGAGCTTCACTTTGGAGCTCTTTCTGAGATCATATGCGTAGTACAGTGATTTCAGTTCCAAAAGTATCTCCCCCCGCCCAAATGTGTTTTTAGGTAAATGACAGTACATATATATCATGGGATGCTACGTGGAAAAGAATAGTGATATGGTAGAATATTAGTAATGTCACCTCAACCATTGGTGGTGTTGGGGAAATTGTACTTGATCCTTTATGCTTCTCTATATTGTTGAGATATTTATAATGAGCATATATTACTTAGAGGAAACAGGAAGTTTTCCTCCTTCTAAAAATTGCTAGGTAGGTCCTGGCTGGGTAGCTCCATTGGTTAGAGCGTAGTCCTGATACTCCAAGGTTTCAGGTTCAATCACCAGTCAGGGCACATACAAGAAGCCAATGAATGCATAAATATGTGGGACAACAAATCTCTCTCTCTCTCTCCCCCCCTCCCTTCCCTCTCTCTAAAATCAATAAATTAAAAAATTGTAACTGCTAGGCGATCCGTGGTGTGTGTGCGCTGTCCTTAGACATCTCCTTAAACACAGCAGACTACATTCCACTTCCAGCCCCACCCCCTACATACGTCCCATGGGAAGTTCCTTAAATGCACTGAGTTGAACTTTCCTTATCTGCTGACATCTACAGTACAGGTGTGACGGTTTCTGGGTGAGTGTGTGAATATTAAATAACTGGCGTTACATTACAAATTTAACCGGATCTTCTGAAACCTAAAGCCGCCGCTGTTCTCCCGTATGTTCTCTCTGCTCTTCCCTGGTCCTGAGTCGGCTCCCTGTTTTTGGCTGGGGAGAGAGCGGCAGCGAGTGCCCACGGAGGACGTACCGCCCCAGAACAAAGATGGGTTTTACTTCAAGTTCAGGATTCAGGACTTGAAATGCCAACTTTCATCTGCAAGGCCAGACCCAGGAGAGAGGAGTGTTCTGACCATGCAGCCGTCGGCTGACCACGGAGAGCCACCGGCCAAGCCAGCCTAGACCAGACCTGCTCGCTGACCCAGAGTCATGGAACATTGTTCAGAAGTGCTTGTTGTTCTGAGCCACTGAGTGATCAGGTCACTTATCACTGAGCGACAAGTAACATGTAGGAGACTTCCGGGTTTTTTAATACATAATTGTCTCCATAAAGTCTGCAGCATGAGGGGCACATTTATTTATGATACTGACATAGTTTTGTTTTGATTTTGAATACCTTTGGAATTACACTGTATAAGTGTTCATTGTTGATGTATAGCATGTAACTGATTTTTGGACATGAACCTTACTAAGTCTTACAGTTTGCTTTTATTTTCTCCTGGGTTCCCTCTGGAGAAAATCATTATTTGCAGTAGATGCGTCGTTAACCATCAATACCTGCTGCGCTAACCAAGCTGCCCGTGCAGCCTTACCCAGCGGGGCCACTGGGCCTGAGCCCGCTCCCGGCTCGCAGGGCCACCGAAACTGCCAAACATGCACATGGTGACAGCGACCTTCCACGTCCCCTTCAGCAGGCCCTTCTCAGTACCCAGGGCCTTGGGGATTCTTCTTTCGGCCGCCAGTTCGGGGAATGGCCCTGACGCTATCACATAACTGCAATTTGCTTCTTTCATCTGTTTTTCCTCTGACTTCCTGTTCCCTCTCGTTTTCCAGGTAACCCCTTAAGCCTCTCTGTTCCTTATTTCCCCTCCCTCCCTCCCAGCCCCACATTAATTCTCTGCCTGCCTCTCCCAGCTCTTCGTCAGTAAGGCCCCCAAAGAACAGGATGACACGGCCATTTCAAATCATTATTTCAAATCACAGTTGCGATGTCCCCATCCCGACCCAATGCCACAGACTGACAGGTTGGCTTGGATTTACCACCAGAGAAAGCCAGACAGAGTCGCCCTAAAGGTGATTACGGGCCTCCACCCCACCTGCCTGGACGGTCCCCCTGGAAGCAGCAGAGAACAGAGATGTCACCAGACAATGGCTCAACGTCCAAAGCCCTACGAAACCAAGGCTTCCATTGCTCTGAGATCTGCGCTCGGGTGCACGGGGCAAGGAGCTCAGCCAGGCACCTGGAGAGAACAGGGCAGCAGGCTCTCTGAAGTCCCTAGAGTTCTTCGGACCAAAGGAAGTTTCCATTGGTGCCTGGTGATCTGGCCTTGGCCTGCCCTCCTGATCTCTGCTCCCTTCCTTGCAGCACAGAACCCAGTCTCCAGGAGCACAGTCCTCAAAGTCCCGCCAGGACCCCTGTGCTCTCTGCAGCTTTCCCGACTGGAAGTCACCCCACTCCCCATCTCTCACGTGCCCCTTCTCCAGCCCAGCAGTGACACCTCGCTTTTACAGGTCACAGAAGACACCCCTTTGCCTTGGAAAGATGCCTGATGGCCCCGCACGTCTCGCCCCAGTAGCTGCATCCAGGCACCAACCACCGGCCAGTGGGCCAGGCTGGCTCTCCCTCTCCCAGTGAGCTCTCTGACTGCGGGGCTCTGCCCCAACCCCCGCCTTGCTGCAGGCACAAGCCGGGGCTCCCATTCAACTTGCATAAATGACTGTCACCTGGCTGTGACCAGAAGCAACAGGAACTGGGACAATCCAAGTTGTGATGATAAGCACCCCTGACAGTAGGAGTTTCATTCAGTGGGAAGTGGGGGAGTGGGGTTCTGGGAAATGCTGCTTTGGGCTCAGGAGGGCAGACCGGCCCCCTCCCCCAGGCCTGCCACCCACGACCCCTCACTGGGGCCGCTCCGCCCCTCTGCACTGGGCGAGTGAACCACTCACACGTGTAGAGGTGCTAGGCCGACTGTTCACCAGGGATGCTGAGCCTGCGCCTGCAGCCGAAGGAAAGGACTGTGTTCGGAGGAATGGGAAATGGGGTGGGGATCTCTGGGCAAAAGTCCAGAAAGAGATATTTATTCAGAGGGCGCCTCAGCCTCCCAAGCCCAGAAAAGGAGTCACATGAAATAAAGGACCGGAGAACGCAGTGCCCGCCACATCATCCCTCAGAGCGAGGGCCCCTTCTGCAGATGCTGGAGTCAGAGGACCGAACTCGCCCATGTATGAGGTCGTCGTGACAAGGCGAGGAGGCATGTGCCACGTCGGAGTGCGTGGGTGTCTCCACAACCACTGTCCCCCTGGGAGAAACATCCGTGCCCTGAACACAGCCCTGGTGACCAGCACCGATTCTGCCCGAAGAAATACAATCCAGTGGAGCAAACACGGTGTAGGTGAACAGTGGGGACTATAGATCGGCTGAGTTTTTGTTGTTGTTAATCCTCACCCAAGGATATTTTCCCATTGATTTTCAGAGGGGGTTGGGGGGAGCGAGAAACATCAAAGTGAGAGAGACACATCGATTGGTTGCTTCCTGCATGTGTCCTGACCAGGGCTGCGGATCAAACCTGCAACCCAGGTTCATGCCCTTGACCTGGACTCAAGCCCGTGACCTTCGGTGCATAGGCTGATGCTCCAGCTGCTGAGCACACCAGCCAGGGTGAGATTTGTTAATAATTTTAATTTCAGGAGTATAAGAGTCCGTGTATAGAAGAGCCGTAAGAAGGCAGAAATCAAGGCTATCATCACTCAGAGAAATTATGAAGATTAACAATATTCACTCTAAATCAATAATCTTACATACCATTAAACAGAGGGCTAATAACCCTGGCCGGTTTGGCTCAGTGGTTAGAGCGTCAGCCCACCGACCAGTGAGTCGATCGCGGGTTCAATTCCGGTCAAGGGCACGTACCTCAGTTGCGATTCATCCCCAGCCCTGGTTGGGATGTGCGGGAGGCAGCCACTCGATGTATTCCTTTCCTGTTGATGTTTCTGTTTCTCTTTCTCTCTCTCTTCCTCTCCCTGCCTCCCATTCTACCTGAACAAAAATGGAAAAATGTCCTCGGGTGAGGATTAAAAATAAATAAATAAATAGAGGGCTGATAAATCCTGACCCCAGGGCATGAAATAGGATGGCAGGACACATGGGAGAAGACTACAGTGTTCCATGTTCCCTCCCTCTCACTCAGCTGATAAAGGGAATTTACCTCACATTCACATAGATGGATAGGCAGGGAGGGAAAACCAATTTGGACTTAACCCAAAATAAACAAACAAAACCCACTAAGACCCAAAGAAGAAAGCCTATAGCCTGGCACATTTGTTGGGCATGACAGATTTGGTGCCGAAGCCAAGCCTGACCCCCAAATGCAGGTGTGTTAATTGTACCTCACAAAGCAGAAGGGCCCTGCTTTTAATCAAGTATCAAACGCGTCAAGAGGAAATGGAACATTAGCAGTGAGCTTCCTCAAGTGTAATTTCCTGTAAGAGAAATTTACAGCCTGCACTTACTCTCCATTAGAGTACGTCTAACTTCTTTCATTAGTTTCTTCAGCAAGACAGCCCTGGGTTCGGGCCAGCTCTGCGAACCCTCAAGTCATCGGGAAAGGGATCTCCGGGGATTTCTCCTCCTGGGCCAGTAGGGTTTTCCAGACCCTAACACCACCAGCAGAAGCAGCCGTGGTGCATGTAGCAGCAGAAGGTTTTTAGGGAGTCCCCAAAGGCAATCCACAGAGCAAGCCCCAGGGGCTACACTAGCTATAAAATGAACATCTAAAATGTACTTTGAAATGAAATGATTTTCTGTTTGCCATATGAGGTTTGTGATTGCCTCTCAAAAAGCATTGCTTCTATTGCTTTTATGGCCAGGTTCAATTTCTTATTTAGTGATGTAATAAAGGGGTGCTTTAGAACGGGGAGCAAGGACTTCCGAATCAATGAGCAGATGTATCCCTCATCTGCGGGGCACCTCTCCCCTTGACACCCAGCTCATTTCCTAATTTCTGAGCAACCCGCGCCGGCCCCGAAACTGGGGACACAGGCAGAGCTGTTTCTCTCCCTTTACCGTGGAGCCCCCACCCAGACCCAGCCCCGCCAAAGACAGCGACCCCAACCCTACGCTGAGCTTTCTCCGGGTCTCTGGGGTGCGTCGCTCTTTCTGTGAATAATGGAACTTGAACTTTATTGTGATAAAGGCAACGCACCTGATATTTACCACCTGGCACTGGAGACCAGAATGGAGAGAGAGTAGGAGGAAGAACATCTTACCTTGTTTTAAGGATATTCAGAAACTGCAAGATTTCTGAAAACTGGATCAGTCTGAGAGCCCTTAAAAATCTCAAACCTGAAAAGAGAAATGAAGAGACGTTATTTTCAGCACGTGGCATCGATGTTCGCAGTGTGATTTGCAGCTGCCAGGGGTGAAGGGGGACAAAGTCCTTGCAGAGTCGCCTCTCAGTACCTCGGACCCATCTTTCATCCAGATCCGTGACGGGTTCAGTCTCAGCTGCTCACACTGACTCTCACTAGAGGAGGCTGTTTGGAGCCACTGTGAGAGAGTCCATTTAACAGGTCCTCTCTCCTGTCCGTCTCTGATCTAAGGCACTGTTTCGAAGTTACCTTGTTGCCTGACAGGATTACGTCTCTGAAAAATTACTGGGAATATCTCAATGTAACCTTTATGCTAAGAGCAGATTAGGAACAAATCAAATAACCTTGTCTTTGACGGACTTTCTAAAATCTTCCTCTGCATCCTGAAAACATGAAGAGTATGGCCTGCGTGTTCTCTGTTTTCTACAATCTCACACCCTATAACTTCAAGCTTCCAAACTTAGATACTTCCACTGTCTACTGCGTGCCAAGATCAAGGTTTCTCCTCCGAATCAGCAGCCTCTCTCAGTGGAGAAGAGCCAGTGTTTCTAGGGGGCAGAGGAGCGGGAGACGGAAAGAAACACGATCAAGGATTAAAGAAACTTCAAGTTATTGTTGTGTTTTAATAGCCAAGGGTAAAACATATTTCTGCTGAGATCAAATCTGTGAGTCAGAAACATTCTGAGTCCCACGTGGGTTTTAACGCTTGGCTGTCCTACGAGAGACTGGCTTACTGACAGCAGGGCTTTGAGACATGTTCGATGGCACATCCTCTCCCAAAGGGAGTTTCTTTAGCAGATTTTCCTAAAGCATTCTATCCAGTGCCCCCACGTGCCAGGCACAGCTAAGTGCCAAGTGGGCTAAGCTGTTGACAATGGCGAGACTTTTTCTGCCCCCATATGTGAGACAGTAAGGGGGTACAGAGGTGAATGCACAGAGGTGGGAAGAAACAGAGGGAAGAAGTGGTAGTGAGTCACCAGACACCCAGGATGAATCAAGGAGAGCAGACAGACCGGAAGTTTCCCTAAACAGCTCTACTTACTCCTTATTCAAGTACAAGGAAAAAGCTAATTTAAAGCCCATGGGGTGGGGGAGTGGGGGGTCCCATGCACAAGAGAGAAAAGAGGATAATGTCTCAAAAAGAAAAATTCTCATCTGAATAGGATTTACCTTCATGAACAAAAGATTATTTTCAGAAAACATTCACCTTCTATTTTAAATGATATTCATATCAAAATGATATCTTGTTTTCTTAAACAAGAAAGTGCAGAGATGAGAAGGGATGTTGGTGAAATGAAGAGACTCAAGAGTCCAAAACAGAGTCCTAGCCAAACTGATGAAGGTTGACTGAACACTGCTGAACACTGACCTTGATGCAGAGGACAAAACTGAGAGGTCATCTCAGACTACAGGAAAAATAAGGAAAAGAGAGAGAGAGAACATTAAGCTTAAGAAACTATAAATGGAGAGAAGATCACAAAGGGAAGTACAGACAAGATTATAAGTATGGTCAGGACATAATAGGAATGAACTTTCTAGATATGAAACAGATTCTAGATTAAAGGGTAAAATTGATGGCCGGCTCTTAGAAACCAGTGTTGCGAAGTACTTGATTTTTTTCCTCTAAAGATCAAGTATTAAAATAAATTTAAAAATAAACACAAAGGGTCAGGTGGGGAAAGGATTAGCTTTAATGCAACTAAGATCACATTATGCAACAGGAAGTTTTACATGACAATCAAGCAGTGCTCAGAATTTTCAGACAACAGGGTCAGGCCCCAGATTTGCATACCTGGCCCAGTAGTTATTCAATAGTAAAGGCAACAAAAAATATTTTCAAATATCTAAGGTCTCAGAAAATATATTGTTTGTGAGAAAGCATTTTCAAAGCAGTTTGCAAGCTTTATTCAATCAGAACAAGTAGTAGGAGCTGGAAAGTGTATTTTGATCAATTTCTACTATTGGTCCTAAGCATCCAGCCCAACGCAGGTGGCTGACCTCACTCCAGCACTGTGGGCACATGCTGCTGGGAGATAAAATATTACATAAGAAACTCGGGCTAGAGGAAGACTGGCAACACTGACCCCAGCCAAGGACATAAGGAGTCTTTAGTAATGTATTGGCCACTGATGGACTCATTCCGAAAATTCTGTGTGTGCATGGACATATATTCACTTATGGAAATAAAAACAGAATACAAATGACCTAAACTTCTAAACAGCTTTCTTTCTTTGTATCTTTAAGTGATGCCACTTGCATCCTACATTGTTCTTATGTAGCTCGTCACTCTTTAAAGTGACTCACAAAAACAAAAGAATAAAAGCTTTTCTTTTTCAATAAGGTATATGAAAATCAGGGTAGAAAAAAATGCACGCTGCAGCCACAAGCTCCCGTTCTCTGCTAGAGGTAAACTGGAGTCCAGCTCTGAACCGTCTGCCAACAAAAGCAAGCAGGGAGACACGATAAGATTAATAATGTATAAAAGAGAAAAACAAGCTGGCCCTCAGGAGAACAATTATCTCAGGGTGGAAACCCGAGAAAAACGTCCCTGAAAGGGGCCCAGGGTGAAGCAGGAGCAGTGATCTCATGGATGGAACAGCAGAACATAAGAAAGTTCAACACTGGTTAAAAAAATCAGTCTACATGTTATCCTTAGATCAAGCCACAGTTCACAACAGCTCCTCACTGCTTTCTGCCCTGGACTCCTTATGGTCTATTCTCCTCACAGGAATCAGAGTGAACTTGTTAAAGGTAAAATGGATCTTGTCTCTCCTCCTCTGCTCAAAATCCTCCAATTCCCCCATTTCACACAAAGTCAAAGTCGTTCAAGGACCTAAAGCAAGGTCGCCCCCCTCTCCTTTTGGACTCCTTCTCCTCCTCGCATCACCTTCCCTCTGGTCTGGCTGTCTTCTTCAGTGACCCCCGACTGCAGGCATGCTTCTGCCTCAGGGCCTTTGTACCCGCTGTCCTCTCTGCCAGGAATACTCTTGCCCAGATGTCCACCTGATGCGCCCCTGACCTCCTTCATGTGTTTACTCAGTGTCACTATCTCAGTGAAACCATCCCTGGTTACTCTACCCAAAACTGGAACTCTCCCCTCGCTCTCCCTATGTCAGAGTACATAGTTATTAAGAAAAGAGAAGAGAGCAAACTAAGTCTGAGTAAGTTGGGAAACAAGTTTCAGTCACCCCAGGGAGTAGCCAGCATCTTTCTGACAATATCCTGCCTAGCGGACTAAGTTGGACAGACAACTTTACAGACACCCTGGGTGGGCTGGGGAACCAGCATCCCCTTACCCAGAGTAACAGGGGAAAGAGAAAACATCCTTGCCTGAGTAATTGTGCAGAAGTCAAATGAGGAAGCAGAACTATGAGGCATGTGCAGTAGAAGCCAAAATGACGACCACAAAAGCAGGAAGAGACTAGCCTGGAAAAGGATCAGACTGGAGAAGGGCACAAGCCCCCAGAAGATCCAGGAAAGAGATTGGATAGGGGGTGGGCATTAGCACAGACCCGGGAAAAGCCAGGAAAGAGACTAGATGGGAGGAGGGCACCAGCACAGGCCTGGGAAAGGCCTGGGAAGAGACTGGATGGAGGAGGGCACCAGCACAGGCCTGGGAAAGGCCAGGGAAGAGACTGGGTGGTTTGAAGAAAGCCTGCTCTTTTCCAAACCCAAGGAAATACATGGAGGCTCAGGAAGGACCTGGGGGCAGCTGCTGCCCTACAGCCTGCCCGCTCTCTCCACTTCTCCCAGAGGGTACTATCACTTGTCACTCTAATAAACCTTGCCACTATCACTAAACTCCTTTTATGTGAGTGTCCCTGAAATTATTTTCCTGGAACAACACACAAGAGCCCATTTCTGCCAGTTACACCCCAGCTCTCTCTCTCTCTCTTTTTTTTTTTAAAGAGAAGTTTATTTTTTAATATGTTTTTATTAATTTTTTTGAGAGAGAGAGAGAGAAACATCAATCAGCTGCCTCCAGCACGCCCCCCACCGGGGATCGAGCCTAAAACCCAGGCATGTGCCCCAACCTGGAATCAAATGGGGACCTCTCAGTCCTTGGGAGGATGCTCAGTCCACAGAACCACACCAGCCAGGCAACACCCCGTCTCTTTATTTGTCTTACCTGCTGTTCTTTTCTCCTCAGTATAAAGCACATGCATCTTATTTATGTAATTTGCTTTCTTTCTACTTAGCTATAGCAGCAGTTCCGTGAGGGGAGGAACTGATGTCTGTTTTGTTCGTGGCTGTGTTTCATGTACCTAAAATAGTGCCTGGCATATGGTGGATGCCCAATGAATGTCTGCTTGAATTAAATGAAAAAATCAGACTTGAAAAGGAATTAGATGGCCGAGAGCTAAAGGTTAGATACCCTGCATTCAGAACCACACGTTGCTGGCCAAAGGGGAAATCCAAGAGCTCTGAGGTCGGGGCTAATGCTCACAGGAAATTCAAAGCCACCTAACCAAGGAAGAGCCTTAACCACTGGCCACTCTGCTGCACCCAGAGAGGGCCCTGAGGGGTAGGGCAGCAACTCAGATTACATAAAGGAGGCCAAGAGAAGGGAGGTAGGAGGGTCAATGCCTGAGTGACAAATTATTCATCTTCTCTGCTTTATACTACTATATTCTTATTATTTATCCCATAAAATTAAAAATCTCTGAAATAAAATGACCTTTCAGGGAAACAGAAAATGGCTATAACAGAATTGTGAACAAAATGTGTGTGTACCAAAAATCATGAAGTATGCCCCCATCCCCAAAGGTACCATGTCCAGATGGTTTTACAAGTGAGTTCTTTCAGACAGTCAAGAAAGAGCAAACTTCCCTACAGAATTTATGATTCTACAATCAATTTTTATTATATAGTAATAAAAATATTTGTCTCCATTTTCCTATACTCTACATTGGTTTATAAAGCTGGCATTAGCTGAACACAGGCAGCCCACACGTGCCCCACAAAGGGCATGTTCATGACACTAATGACTACCTATAAGAATCCTACATAAAATACTAGCATCTCATATGCAAAACTATATCAAATGAATAACGCACACGATCTGTGTCAGATGTTGTACAGTGCAATCCAGATCCCTTCTTCAGGGATCTTTATTGATCCCAGCTCCTGAAGAGTGGCCTCACCCAAGGTTACATCCCTGCTAGAGGTGGTCCCCAAAACTGGTGGATGTGGGGACAAAAGCTTGCTGCCTTGCCTTCATTTAGGACAACTCTGTAGGGCCATCCAGCTGCAGAGCGCCCCATGGGGTGGGCTGCGGTCTCAGTGCAGCTGGGGCTCTATACCTAGTTTCCTTCTTCTCTCACAGACAGATACCATGAGAACCCGCCCTGGAGATGGACACCAGAAGACTAAGTATTCTGATTATACCTGTGGGTGCGTTGGTGGTACTCAACAAATGGCAATGTCATCACAAGAAGCTATATAATTAAAACAGCATAGGGTCATATACAACCCACCAGAAAAGCCAACACAACAAACAGAAACACACACACACACACACACTCACAGTATATAGTATTATTGTTATTTCAAATTATTGGTGAAATGACGATATTCGCTATGTTATAAATCAATTTCTACTGAAGCCTACTATTTTTAATTACTTCCCACATGCCAAAACCTTTAACTATATTTTATTTAATCCATACAACAGAAGGAGATAGTTAAGGATAAACAGACTAGAGTGTTCAGCAGTTTTTAAGCAACAGAGTCAGATTTCAACCCAAATTTGTCTAACTCCACAAAGCCCACGCTTGTAACTATTGCCCTGGCACAGGCATTGGCCAACTTTCAAACATCAAGCACTTTCAGCACTGTGGTCATCGTAACGCTCCTAACAATTTGCATTTCTATCAGTATATAAATGCCCTTTGCCAATATCCCCACTGTATTACATACTGTGGTTAACAAACAAAAAAAAGGTGCCCTAACCCATGTGGCTCAAACGTAAGAGTGTCAGCCCACGCACCAAAGGGTCACGGGTTTGATTCCCAGTTAAGGGCATGAACCTAGGCCCCGGTCTGGCGCATGCAGGAAGCAACCAGTTGATCTCTCTTACATTGATCTTTCTTTCTTTCTTTCTTTCTTTCTTTCTTTCTTTCTTTCTTTCTTTCTTTCTTTCTTTCTTTTCTCTTTCTTTCTCTCTCTCTCTCTCTCTCTCTCTCTCTCTCTCTCTCTCTCTCTCTCTCTTTCCTCCCTACCTCCCTTCCACTCTTTATAAAAATCAATGGAAAAAAATATCCTTGGGTGAGGATTATCAAAAAGGAAAGACAGATGAAGGAGCGAATGTAAGAGTCCCAGTTTGATAAACTCCAACTTCAAACAGGGGCTCACTGTTCTTTTATTTTGTTCTTCTGTGTTAAAAAATATTTAATTATTTTTTTTCAGTATTAAGTCATTTTACTTTCTTCTTTAAATAAACTGGTTTTTACCAGTGTACCTGTGTGTTCATCTTTTCTTAGTAATATATTTGACCTCTCTTTTCATTATTGATTTTTAGAGAGAGAAACATCGATGTGAGAGTGGGACATCAACAGGCCGCCTCCTGCACGCTCCTCACTGGGTACTGAGCCCACAACCCGGGCATGTGCCCTGACCGGGAACCGAACCGGTAACTTCTCAGTACTTGGGAGGATGCCCAACCACCTGAGCCAAACCTGCCAGGGCTGAGCTCTTTTATAATAAGGATATTATATATTATCTCCCACAGTTTATCACTCTTCTTTCAATTTTGCTTAGTTTTTTTTCCTGTCTAAAAGTTCGCTTAAAGTTGGTTTTTCTGCCCTGGCCGATTTGGCTCAGCAGTTAGAGCGTTGGCCCACAGACCAATGAGTCATGTTTGATTCTGGTCAAGGGCATGTACCTCGGTTGCAGTTCACCCCTGGCCCTGGTCGGGGTAGTGTAGGAGGCAACCAGTCAATGTGTCTCTATCACATCAAGTTTCTCTCTTTCTCTCTCCCTCCCACTCTATCTGATAATAACTAGAAAAATATCCTCAGGTGAGGAATAAAAAAAAAGTTGGCTTTTCTTTTTTAATTCTTAAGTTTGTTATATAGTCAAATATATGTCTTTTCATCATTGTTTTATTTTTTTTCAATAATCAAAGATGGTTGCCTCCAACATAAAAACAGATTTTTTTTAAATGCATTTACATTTTCTCTTGGTACGTTCAGGGCAGTGGTTCTACGCCTTGGCTGCACATGTCAATCACCTAGGACGCTCCTGAGGATTACTGATACCTGGATCTCACTTCTGCTTCCCCTGTTCTGACCCAGTGGGCCTGGGCTACCGCCAGGTACAGGGTGTTAACGTTCTGAGGCGATCGTAACGAGCCATGGAGGTTGAACAGCACTGCAAAGTTGTTCAGGAACTGAGCAGACAGTGAGTATTTTAGGTTGTGTCACAACCACCACACTTGGCCGTCAGAGATCCATCACCAAATGCGTATGGTTGTACTAGGGTAACATTTTATTCGAACAAGTGGACTGTGGGGGTCTAGTTTGCTATGCCTGCTTTAGAGACCTGCTCTTCAAATTTCATGTGGAAACAAATCCCCTGGGGTTTGTCAACATTCAGATTATGACTCTGCGGGTCTGCGAGGGGCCTAAAACTCTGCATTTCTAACCAGTTCCAAGACTTTACAGTTGGTCAGAGACCACACTTTGAGAACACAAGGCTGCAGGACAGAGGTTCCCAGCCTTTGTTGCCACTACAATCACCTGGGATTATAAGACAATACTGATGCCTTCCCCCCGCCCAGATACTCTGATTTAATTGGCCTGGGGTGCAACCTGGGCATCAGGATTTTCCTAGCTCCCCAAGTGATTCCAAAGTGCAACAAGGTTTGGGAACTTCTGAGTTAGGGTATCTTTTCTTCTTTTAACTTCTAGCTTGTTATTCATCTTGATGGATATTCATTTATTATGATTAATAGTGTGCCAAAGGAACCAAGTTTTAATATTCTCCCCAAAATGGCAAATTTCCCTCTACCTAAGTAATCACTTGAGTAATCTGAAACTGGCTCTTTACTTTTATTACTTTTAAAAAACATGCTAGCTAACTATAAGTTAGGATAAATCAATAGTGTATGGAGAGACTACCTATAATGCAGTCAGCTTAATATTTTAGTGAAAAAGTACTTTTAACAACACTAGGAGAAATATAATTTCTACTTTAGGAATTGTAAAAGTTCCAAATCACTTTGTGGGGGTAAACAATAACAACAATAAAGCAAACAAACAAAATAAGATAAAGTACTGGCATATCCAATAAACAAAAACAAATAGAAAAAAGTGTCATGTACAATTATAAACTAGTAAAATGTGAAAAACTCAGTGAGTGGGGACAACTTTCCAAAAAATGTAAACTTTGAAAGTTGATATGCACAAAAACGAAAATCAGTATAGAATAATAATTGAAATATAAATGGAAAATGTTATTAATAGCTTCCCCTCAAAAGACTTAGCACCCATATACTTTACTTTTAATTCTTGGAAACATTTACATGTAATTGAGATGTCAAACCATCACAGTACAAAAAAAGATGGAAAATCTCTCCCTTCCTCTCTCTCTAAAAAAAAATCAATAAAAATTATTTTTTAAAAAAAGATGATAAGCTACTATATTTTTATTATAAAATAAACATAAACCTGGTACCAAAAACTGACTCTCAAAACAAAGAAGTAAAATAATCTCACTGAGATTAGAGATGCTAAAATTCTACATAAAATACCAATACATATGATTCATTAATGGATTAAAATAATGCTCCAGAGAATTCTGATTAAATATAGCAGATTCAACAGAATGGTTTATCTCTAAGTCCTTTCAAAACCTCACTAAAATAATACTAAAGGGAGAAAAAATCAACAAAGTCCCACAAGGACAAATAACGGAGGAGGCAGCAGCTACAGTGCATGAGAGGAAACCGGATGTTGGTAGACAAAACGTGAACATCCTGTTAGAAATTCACCGGGCAAACCTGAGAAACATAACTTCACATCCATGCAACATATATAGTAAGAATATATATGGATATTTATATACATAGCTCTATCTATATATTTATCTATTTCTTTGATACTAACAGAATATCAGACATGTCCTTGGTCAATAAGTTTTGATGAGGAATTCCACAAAGATTGAGGTTGGTGGGGGTAGTGGGGTGAGGAGATCATAAAGAAGAAGAAAACAAATGTCCAAAAGATGGAATGGGTGACCGGCAGTGTGAAGTGGGAGGCTGGGACAATGACTGACAGATCAGGATATCAAACAAGACCACCCAGTATACAGCAGTAAGTGTGGGCATTTTGTCGGGTAACGCAGTATCCTGAGTAAACTGGTAACTCCTAAAAGAAAGAGGCTGTCTCCACAGCTACAAGACCAGCTACTGGGCCAAAATGCCCTACTGCACACCCCTGAGCTTCCCCGACAAACAAAGACGGCATTTGCACACAGGCTAACAGAAAATCTCAAATTCAAAGAAAAGCACAAAATCAAAAATCACCGAACATTTGAGAAAAGTCAGACTTTCTTTGAGGCAGATACATATTCTGACACGTGAGGATACAACATCAGCAAAGCAACAACTTTAGAAAACGTTTAATTGCAAAACACATGGAATTTGTGAGAAAATGTGTCAACTCAACAAAAATCTACTAGGTATCTTAGAATTTAAAATTCTAAACACGGAAACTTTAAAAGACCAACTAATCAAAAGAATGGACACAGCCGCATGCAGACTGGCGTGCTGGGCTATCCAACAGTGGTCTCTTCACAAAGAGACAGCGACTCAAAGTACAAAAGTCAGGACACATGGAAGAGAGGTGTGGAATTTTCAATATGCATGCAATTGAGTTTCCAGAAGGAGGAAATAAAGGCAACAGAAAGCAGGAAAATTTGGGTGGGAGGGTGCGAGAGACAAACCAAAGAATTTATATGCATGTACGCATAACCAAAGGACATGAACAACAAAGCCGGGGACAGGGTGGGGGGGATGGGGAGGAGGGTGTCAATGGGGTAAAAAAGGAGAAACATCTGTAACAAAAATAAAATTAAAAGAAAAAAATCAAATTAAGAAAAAAAAATAGCCCTGGCCGGCTTGGCTCAGCGGTTAGAGCATCGGCCTGCGGTCCGGAGAGACCCGGGTTCGGTTCCCGCTAAGGGCACGTACCTCGGTTGCAGTTTGTCCCGGCCCTGGTCGGTTGTGCGGGTGGCAGCCACTAGATGTGTTCCTTTCACATCAATGTTTCTCTCTCTCTCTCTGTTCCTCTCTCTCCCTCCCACTCTACCTGAACAAAAAATGGAAAAATGTCCTAGGGTGAGGATAAAAAAAAAGAAAAATATATATATATATAAGAAGGAAAAAATGACTAACAACAAAAAAAAAGGTCAACTAGCCCAGCCAGTGAGACTCAGTGGATTGAGAGTCGTCCCATGGACTGAGAGGTCCCGGTTAGATTCCCAGTCAGGGCACTTGCCCGGGCTGCAGTCTTAATCCCCAGTAGGGGGAGTGCAGGAGGCAGCTGATTGATATATCTCTCACATCAATGTTTCCATCTCTCCCTTCCTTCCTCTCTCTCTAAAAAAAAATCAATAAAAACAGATTTAAAAAAATAAAGAAAATTTCACCAAATTCCAAAATGCAGACATCGTATAGGTCACATTTACCACAAAGCAACAGAGTAAGAAAATCACAAAAGAACAGACAAAATCGACTGTATTATAGAGAGAAGAATGTAATATATGACAATGAAGTCGTCATATCGTAAGTCAAAAGGGAGACACACACTATGCAATAATGATGGAACAACGATTAGCAATGGGGATCAATTTACACAGTCGCCTATACTACAATCAAAATTAAATTGAGATGAACTGCAATTAAATATAAACAATATACCACAGAAAAACTGAAGAAAATGTAATTTTATATTTATTAGCCCTCTGAAGTAAGGAAACATTTCTAAACTCAGATGTGAAAGGAATCATAAAAACTTTTAAATATCAGATCAGCCATCATAAAAATATCAAAATTCTACATGTCAAAAAAAGTAATGAATATAATAACTTTCAGAAAAATAATGTAATCAAATATGATATAATTAGGATAAATTTTTTGTAATGTCATAAGCATTTATATAAAATATTATATTGCTAGTTCATAAATAGGCAAAAAAGTCATAAACAGGCACATCATGAAATAGGAAAAATAACTAGTGAACAATCATTAGAAATTATTATATTTGGCTGAAATAATTAAAATGCATATTAAACAAAATTATGCTAACAATGTGTTTATTCTACTTACTTGCAATATATTTGAGTTTTGCTTACTAGAGATAACTCTGCAATGAAATAGTCTTATAATTTGATGGTGGAATTGTGAATTGATACAGCATTTTCAGAAACTAATTCCACATTATAAATCAAGTTAATTCCATTTCTGGGAATAAAGCCTATGAAAATGCAACAAAATATGAAAAAAAGCTACAGGAACAAAGACATTTATTGCAAAATTATTCATTAAGCAGGAAAAATAGAAAGCAGCTTAATCTCTGAAAATAAGTCTTCTTAAATATAGTCCATCTTCTTTATGGGATTTTACACAAGTTTGGAAAAGAGCGTAAAATGAGAAAATGCTTATGATACAATATTAAGCTAAAAAAGTAAAATGTAGAAAGTAGAATGGTGGTTATCTGAGGCTGAGAGGTGGGGGAAGGGATTTATTTAATGGGTACAAAGTTCCAGATTTGCAAGATGAAAATGTTCAGGAAATTGTGCACAACAATGTAAATGGATTTAACACCACTGAACTGCACACTGAGAAATGGTTAAGATGGAAAGTTTCAGGTTATGTGTCTTTTACCACAATAAAAAATAAATAGCAAACTGGAAACAGTGAAAAGAAAAATGAAGCTGGATGTAAAGCACATGTTCTCTCTGATGAAACTATAAAAAATACAGGTATATGAAAAATAAAAACTAGAAGAAAAGTATGAAATGTTCAAAACGGTTGTGTTCTGGAGGCAGCGTTTGGGAATTTCTTTAATTTTTCCCAGTTTTTACATTGTTCTACCATATTTACATTAAAATTCCTATTTACAGTCATGATTTCTGGCTGCTGCTGTTACAACGTCAGGACTGGTGCAGGTTCAACGCCTGGAAGCTGGAAGCCCTGCAAGAGGCCCCCAGTCACTTCTGTCCCTTCGGAGGGTCCGACTTGGCATCTGGACCTGAGTGATCAGGTCCGGGTCATCCGGAGAACTAATGCCATGAAATTTCAGCAGTAGCACTAGACAGGTTAAAGGATTTGGGATTTCCTTCCTAGATGGAAGCAAAATTGCCATATTGACAGAAACGGAGGGATACACAGGTAACTGATCAACAATTCACTGCTCACAGGATCCCACTATCCCCAGACAGAAAAACTCAGGAGACTCCTACAAGCAAGGTCCCTTTTGAGATGGAGAAAACAAAACAGCAAACACATCCAAGCCCGTGGTGGGAAGCAGCTGGGGTTTTCCAGTTTGCTCTTTTCCATTCCCTTTAACTCCTTAATCTTTAAATCCAAAAGGCTGAAAGGTTCAAATAAACCTCTGTCATTTTCAATCCCTCCAACACCACACAAATCCAGAAGATAAATTATTATTGTGATATCTGACAAGGTCATGATCGTGGTCATCTGGCCTTGCAGGCTGACAGCTCAAGTGGAAAACAGGAGACAGACACAGCACAGGGGGGCATCCCCAGATTGTCTCCTGCAGCCAGCTGCCATCACTGGATCCCACCCCCCATGCCCAACTCAGTCACTGACAGGCTTCTCAGCCCCAGCACAGAGTGAATCAGGGCCTCCCGATTTGTCCCCCACCTTATCCCAATCCTGCTTCCTGTCTGATGGAAGATAAACATCAGTTGATATTTGAACTTGGATTGTGACTCCATTCATCCATCCATCCATCCATCCATCCATCCTTCCATTCATACATGCCATTCACGTGCAGTGAATCTGTACCACTCATTCACTGTTCTACACATGAAGGCACAGGGGTGATGCTCCTGCCTCAAGAGCCTTTATTTAAATAGGGGAACCAGAAAGTAGAGAAACAAAAATGTTGAAATAAACCAAAAAGTCTTATTGATTTCCCTCATAAATATATATGAAATAACTCATCTTTTCCCTCTCCATGGCCAGAACCATGGTCCAAGTCACTGCTACCCCCAGTTTGCCCAGGAGTGTCTCAGCTGGTCTTCCTGCTGCACTCCATCCCCTTCCCCACATGCCCAGAGTCCATTCTCCAGCAAGCAGCCAGCACAATCTGCTCACAGACCACATCACTCCCAGATACAAGCTCTCACATGGCTTCCATCTCGCTAGAGATCAAGTTCAGAGTCCTCGCCTTGCTGTTGAAGCTTTACATGATCTAGTCTCTCTTCATTCCATTTCCGTTCTTCTGGTCCTCACACCTTCCACACTGTATCTCTCTCCTCCCACTCCCCAGTTCCTTCTCAGCTCAGGGCCCTCCCTTCCATTCCCTTCTGGAATGTTCCTCCCCCAGATCATTGCCAGGCTGGCTCAACTGACAGAAGCTCAGAGAAACAGCCCCTGGCCATTCATTACCCTGCCCTTCTTTGTCGTACTTGTTACCATCTGAAAAGATCTGAGTTGCCTGCTGAGTTGATTCCCCAGCAGCATGAGCTCCACTGCAGACCCCACACCCTACTTGCCACTACCCATCATCCTCCAGAACAGAAATGACCGGCACATACTAAGCACTCACTATGGAAAACGAATGAATACATTTATGAGAAACCCTTTCAAAAGAAATGTAAAAAAGAAAATTATACAATAAGCTAAGCCTGTGATTTTAGTCCATTGCTCAACCTTATCTCAGGAAATGGTCTCTTTTCTCTTAGCTTAAAATTGCCATCATCCCTGCCATCTCTCACCACTTTGGCACTGGGCCTCATCATGCTGGGTGTCCTAAAGCACAGTAGCTCTTTCTAGAAGTGAAGAAAGAGGCAAGATAACAATCCTATCAGCAGATCTCAGGTCACAGACACAAGGCATGAATATTTAGACTCCAGACAAAGTCCTGGGAGATGTCTTAGCCCAAGGAAGCCTTTCACGTCAGTTCTAATGGAAAAGATGGACTGGGATTCACCTGTCACTTGTGATCCATGATTCTGCCACACCTGCCCACGCAATGCAGCAGTAGCACAAGTTCTCTGTCCGCATCCCAGTCCTAACTGCTTCCCTGGCAACCACACTCCGTTCTGGAAATGAGGCTTGCTAAGACTGGGACTTTTAGGTCCAGAAATGTATATTTAGCTCATTTAAGTTCAAACTCCTATGCATTATGGATGCCCAAATAAAACCAAACGCCTATTGGAAAGCAGCTGAAACAAGAAAATCCTCCCTTAGGATGTCTCTTATGATCTTTGCTGGGTGAGAATAATGAAGTATCATCCAAGACAGGCTAGGCAACCTTTTCATGGCCCAGTGTGAGGACAGAGAAAGCAAACTAAAAGACCTGAAAGACGCTGTTGTCCCTGGGGGGAAATGTGTGTGTGTGTGTCTGTGTGTGTGTGTGTGTGTGTGTGTGTGTGTGTGTATGACTTCGTGTGTGTGTGTGTGTGTGTATTCCATAGCTCTAAAGGCTGCTTGTGAAAATGGTGACTCACTGGAAATTACTACCACTTAATAAACAAGGAGGCTGCTCCCATCATTTGCCACAATTCCCCCAACATTTCTGAAATATATTCTTTAATATCTCAAAAACATTCAGACGCTCTAGAGACCAGTTACATTCCTCTAGAAGGGAAGGAGAGGGCTCCTGCCCGGTCCAGCACTCAGTTCAGGGGCGATGACAGCACAGGGGGATGGAGAAGGCCATCACCCATCCACTGGACACTCCCCGCAATCCAGCCCGTACGGAGAGCACTCCTTTCCAGGGCAGCCTCCAGGAATATGAAATATTGGGGGATAAATGCCAGGATTAAGGGAGACCTTACCCCAAGAAGCACAAAGCCGGCAGCAAGACACCAAGGACTGCCAGCAGTTCTGCGGTTCCTCCTTCTCAGGAGCGGGGGGCCCGGACCTCACCCGGTAGCCATCATGGAACAAATCGCCCAGAGACTTTTTGCGACGCCTGGTGGGCCTGCAAACCTCTGTGCTGGTGCTGTTGGGTGGGTGATGGTAGACCAGAATCTTACTGGGGATCATGACAGAGGCAGAGAACTGGGCTGGGCTCCAAGTTCCCTTCAATTTACTTCTTGCACAAGCAGATGCTCGGCAAGAGCCTAGAGCAGCCTGTGTCCCTCTATCTCGTGCTGTAGACAGGTCCTCCTGTCTGGACAGTGCTGCCCACCAGCATCTATGTCCTAGTGGAGCAAATAGACTCTCTCTCAGCACCCGCTGTCTGAAGCACAGCAGAAAGGCTGTTGGAAAGGGAGGGGCAGCACGCTGATCCACTATGTCCTACAAGCTGATCCATCAGCCTCACTCTGCAAATTACCACAAAAGCTCCTTTGGACATGGTTTAGGAGTATGGAAGGAGAAAGGCTATATATAATTCCTCAAATCAGGGTGCACAGAATAGAATGTGAAGAAGGCTGAAGTGTAGGGACCTTTGGACCATTTCTTTTATTTTAGTGACCCTGTCTGAAGTTTGAGGATTCACAGGGAGGACTTTTCTGTAGGATGTGATACTCAACTAGAGAGAAAAACTGAATGGTTCCACTCTTCCTGCCCCCCTCCCACCATGGAGGGCTGA
This sequence comes from Molossus molossus, assembly GCF_014108415.1. Lineage (NCBI taxonomy): Eukaryota > Metazoa > Chordata > Mammalia > Chiroptera > Molossidae > Molossus > Molossus molossus. Next base: position 57,953,046 of record NW_023425352.1, read on the forward strand.
GGTGGGGGAGGGACTCTGGGCCTTCCAGAGGAAGAAGGGAGGGAACACACTTGTTAGAGCTCCTCATCCTCCCCATATACACACACTCTCTTGCCCCGTAGTTCTCAGCGTCTCCTCTCATTACCAATGCCAGTCCCCTCTTTCTCCCAAGCAATGAGTGTGAACCAAAATACAACAGAGACAGAGAAAGGGAAAAAATAGTAAAAATATAAATAGAGAAATAACTGGATTCCATAAATTGTTAGCCAAGGCTCCCCCTAATCCAGCCCCCACCAGTTTTTCCAGCCTTCACACTGCCCTCTAACAAAGTTAAAATTATTTGAGGAAATTTTCAGAGACACATTATTTCTCCTTGTATAGAACAATGTAGATTAGTCCATTCACCCAACCATGGTGTATTGAGCATCTATTATGTTTCAAGCACTGTGCTGGGTACTGGGTATTCAGCAATTAATATGAACAATATAAGACCAGTTTGTAGTACAACAGGAAAGAGAAGCAATATAAATATTCTATAATAACTTTAATGAATTAATAATTTGGTAAAGTACTGCAAAGAAAAAGCAATAAATACCCATATATGTATGTATGTGTACAGTATTGCATTTGTATGTGCATGGAAAATGCTGTCATGTGGATACCAGTAAGGGTTTCACATTTCTTCTGAATCTTAACAGCTGAGTAGCAGATATTCAGATGAAGAGATAAAAGTTGTGGTGAGGGGAATTTTTTTAGGTTAAAGTAAGAGCATGACAAATATCCTAAAGAGGGGAGAAAATGGCCTGTTCCTCAGTGTGTCTAAAATGAAACAATAGATAGGATACTAACTTTTTAATACCTACAGTTCTCTGGAAATAATAGACATAACCACAGGTTCTACAGACATGAAGAGGACAATTAAAGAATATTATGAACAATATGATGTCTACAAATTTGAAAACTAAATGAAATAGACAAATGTATTTTTAAAATACTTTTTCAAAATGACACTAAAAGAAATAGAAAATCTAGACAGCCATATGCCGGTTAGAAAGATTTAAACTTCAACTAAAAACATTTTCACAAAGAACATTTGAGGTCTACACGGTTTCCAATGGAGAATTCTACCAAACATTTAAAAAGTAAATGATACCAGTATTACACAAACTCTTTTAGAGAACAGAGGAAGAGAAAACATTTTCCAACTTGTCTTATGATGTTAGAATAATGACACCAAAACCTGAGAAGGTCATTACCAAAAAAGAAGGAGGAGGAGGGGGAGGGAGAGGAGAAGAAAGAGAAGAAGGAGAAGAAGAAGAAATTACAGATCAATACATTTCATCAACATTGGCAAAACAATCCTTAAATACATGCCAGTAAAATAAATCCAGAAGTACATAAAAAAGATGATATATACCAAGTGGAGTTTTAATCCCCAGAATACAAAATTAGTTTAACAAACAAAAACCAATCATGTAATTCATCACATTAATAAATTAAGAGAAAAAGCATTTGACCATTTTAATGGATGTCAGAAAAATATTTGACAAAACACAACACCCACTATATGATAAAAATGATAAAGCTGCACGTGTTAAGTGTGTTAAGAGAGGTATCATGGCCTAAACAAAGACAGGTTGAATAATGAACTGGAGTTCAGAAACAAACCCACAAATGCACAGTCACTGATTTACAGCAAAAGCACCAATACAATTCCATGGGGAAAGAAGATGTTTCTCTACAAGTGATGCTAGAAAAACTGGAGGTCTGTAAATGGAAAGAAACGCATCTCAGGTCTTACTTGACACTATAGACAGAATTAGTTTGAGATGGACCACAGCCTTAATGTAAAAGCTAAATATAACGCCTCTAAAAAGGGCACAGGGGACATTGGGGTATGAAAGATTTCTCATGACACAAAAGGCACTGACCTCCTCCCCCCAAAAGATTGATCAATTAAATATCATTAAAATGAAAAACTCATCAAAAGACAATAAGAGCATTGAAAGATAACTCACAGAAATTTTAATAACTACTTCCCAGATAACTATCCAGATTTTATAATGTTTGTGAAGCCCTGCACAGGGAAGGACACAAGGTTATGCTCAGCAAATTCTTCCCTGTCAATCCACCAAAGTTCTAGGGTCCAGCCAAAGAGGTTTATCTTCTGCTCATGGGATGTCACAACATTAATGGGCACCCTGACCTCCTAGCATCCATACCACATCCCCTCTTGTCTCCGCAGATCAGGCCCCATTAGTGTGGTCATGAGACGTGTGGCCTCCAGAGCCAGACTGCTGGGGCCTGGATCCCAGCATCTCCACTTATGAGCCACAGGTTCTTGGGAAAGAATTTCAAACCTACCTCAAGTCCCTGACTCTTAAAATGGGAAAAACTTCCCAAGATAAATGTATCACCCAATGATCTGTAACAGTTAAAATTGTCCTTGGCACATATGAAGTGTTGATGAGTGTGTGCTCTTATTATTACTAATATACTGAGCTAAGCACACCAGGGATACACACATGATTAGCTATAAGTCTATCCTCAAGGAATTAACAGTCTTGTGGAACAAGTCACAGTTGTATTTAGTTAGATTTAAAATAAAGTGACTACCTACATCATTTTATTTTAGGGGAAGACCTCAAAATGAACCATTTTCCCTCACTTGTCCATTGGTGCCTAAAATCCCACCATGAGAGCAGCAGCATCACACATAGCAAAACAGGCCTGTGTTTCTGGCATCAGACAGATGTGGTCTGAACCCTGGCTCCCTGCCTAATGCCCTGTGAGAACCTAGGATGGTTCTATGAAAACTTTAAGCCTATGACCACATGGAAAAATAAAGGTAAGAATTATGCCTCTAAGGTATTATGAAAATAAACTGATTTAACATGCATTTTAATATGCCTAACAGAGAGAATGTGCTACCTGAGTACCTCTTCCCAGCCTCCTCCAAAGGCCCTGCACTCGGCCCCTCTTCCTTGGATCAAATGGTCTGGTCCCTATTAAAGTGCACATCTACTGGTGTCCTTTACCCCTCAGTTAGAAACAAGGGGTCAGCTAGGTGGGGAGAAAATGTACAAAGCCACCTGGACATGCAGGAGGGGAGTGGGTGCAGAGGACCAGGTAGAAAGGGGAAGACTGTGAAGCAAACGGTGAGCTAAAACCAACTTCACTTGTGGCCAAGTAATGGCCCTGTTTTTAGCTGCCAAAGAAGTCATCCAACATGTGTTATTTGAAACAGGGAAGAAAATGTCAAGGATGACTCTGTGACCAGGCCCATACTACTCATCTTATCATTTAGCCTCCAAATCCCAGACCATTTCAGTCAAGTGCTTCCCCCCACACACTCTTATCTTCTCAGAGCTGGAGACCAGAAGCCCGTGGCATTGGCACGGGCTTCAAATTACAAGGGAAATGGATGTTTTGCTTTCATCCCTGGCTTGATTATTTAAGAAAATTTTGCCTAATCTATAGTTAATCTACCTCCCCACTCCCATCCACCCCATCTTCCTCCCTTCCTTCCATCTTTCCTTTTGTCCTCCTTTTTCTCCTCCCTTCCTCCTAAGAACTAACCACCTGAGGGCCAGAGCAGTATGTAATCTGTCCCATCCTTCCTTCCCCACCTCCCCTCACCAGTGAGCATCGCACTGAATGTCACCGATGTCCTGGTCCCTATACTTCCCTCTTTGTCTGTCCTGGCACAGCATATGTCTCACTGGAGACCAGTGAATCCACCCTTGTCCGCTATTCCCTTCTCATACCCAAAGTGAAAACCTGAGCTCATGAAGAGAACTGGAATAATCCTCCCTAATTCCACTTCCTATGTTGAGCCCCCGCTGGGAGGCGGACACATGGCCCTCAGCTTCTCTCCTGTCTGACATTTGGACCCACAGGGGACAGATGGCAGTCTCTGGCCGCTGACATGCCCACAGGTTTGATTCTGAGATTTGCACCCCTATCTCCTGCAGGGAGGAACTGAATCTGTTTACACGGTCCAAAGAAAAATAAAAGCAAAACCCCATGTATTATATTGGAATAAACTAGGGGAGGGCCCCACCACCTGGGAGTAGAGAGGATGAGTGTTACCAGGCACCTGCCAGCATCAGGACCAGAGAGGGGTACTCGGGCACCAAAACCAAGGAAGCACCCATTCTAAGGCCAACCCCACCCTTGCAATGCTCCCAGAGTGAGTTCTTTCTTGTCTTTTGCACCCTGTGTCATTCTCTTGCTTCACCCCAGTCCCAGCCCTGGTACCTGCAGTTAATTTGCTACTAGGTCCATCTCTGAGATTGGCCCTGCGTTTTCCATCACCTATGGCAACAGATAAACATACTAGGTCATGATTGCTGTGAACAGGAAAAATCTGTAAAGATGATTCTGAGATCAACGTTATCCTAAAATTGAATTCAAGCAGAATTTTTGTGCCAGTGGCTTCGAACAGAGACTGAGGAACACAGTGAATTCCATCCCCATTTGCAGTTTACAAAGAACGGAGGCCGTCCTCCAGATGGGCGCTCTGGGTTTAGCTCTCTATGAATGCGGAAAGCGCACACTGGATCCTCTGTCAGTGAAAGCATTTTTCACACGGGCCTCAGGTGCCTCGGGATTAGCTAGGTTTAATTCAGATGCCCAAAATTAATTTAAGGTCAACTCAGAGGATGAAAATAAAGTGTGTGCTGGAGGGGGAGGGGGCGTTAATTTGCTACAGGAGCACCTCAGCTGTGTTTTGTTCTGATACTCTAAATTAACACAAAGATGAACTTGGATAATCAACATCTGGGGTTAGCAATTTTTTTTTTCTTTTTTCTGTATAGGGCCAATGATAAACATCTCAGGCTCTGCGGGCCACACAGTCTCTGCCGAAACTACTCACCTTGGCCACTGCAGCGTGAAATCCGGCCATAGACACTATGTAAGCAGGTGACCTTGGCTATGTTCCAGGAGAACTTGATTTCCAAAAATAGGTGGTAGGCCCGATTTAGCCTGCAGGCCATAGCTTAACTACCTCACATTTATTGACATTTTGGAGAGAGGAAGGAAAAGTTAATTTGGTGCTTTTGCAAGTTAGTAACACTCAGTGGGTCCATCTGATCTCTGCAATACTCATTTGAGCATCTGGTATTTGGTACTTATATATTTTTCTCGTTTAGTTCAGGTATTTTTAAATCATTTCAGAATATGAAATCCTTGAGGTCAAGGTCTCCATCTGTCTTCTTTGTCTATAATCCGTAATGCCTGACACGGCCATGAAATCATTACAATCATGTCTTTCCTTACTGAAAGAGGGTGAGTCATACCTTTGGTTTTGATATGGGAGGACTTGGAGACCTTCTAACCTAAGAGGAGAAAAGGTCCCTTCAAAAAGATGGATTAGCACCCCCTCCATGTACTTCTGACATCGTGAATAAAGCTATGTTAGAGCCTCAACCTTGTTCTGACCAAAAACAAGTTAGCAGGTCCTGCTTAGTGATTCCAAAGTCCTTGGCTCATAAGCTTATTTCAGCATTTTTCCTATAAATAAATGGCTACAAAACTTCCATCTCCTGTTCATATGCGCAATGTCCAGCATAAGGCAGCATTCAATAAATATGTGTTGAAGACAGGAGGAAATGAATGTAAGTTGGGCTTAGGTCATAAACCCTTTGTTATGCTAATGGCCTTTGCCAAGTGGTTCAGGCAGTTTCAATGTGACAGGCAAGAATTTGGGCTGTGGGCTCCTAGTTCCAGCCACACTCACACTGCCCAGTGAAATAACCTGTCTCCGATCTCAGCCCGTCCCTGAGGACAAGGAGGTCTCTAATCCGAGTTTAAGCCGCAGGCTTCATTGCCCGGCTGGTTCCACCGGTCTCACCTGTTCTACACACTGACTCTGAGTGACAGGAGATGAGCCCTGAAATCTCCTTCCTGTCCCAGAACCATCTGCTGAATGGTCACGTGGTGACAGATAATGTCTCGGAAGTCCTTACAGCATATTACTTCACTGATGAAGATGGATTGCAGCCAAACAGGGATCTTGAACCCCAGGAAACATCTCAGACGCAGCGGGAACCCTCTCCCAGAGAGGCAAACCGTGCATGCTGCTCAGACCATCGGCCATGCCTGCCGAGACGTGATTTATGTGAAAATAAGTAAGGCCAGTCACTGCTTTATCATTAGCAATGAATGGATGCTTTCTTCCTGCCACAGACGGACTGAGGATGGAAACGAACAACACACTCATGTGGTTGTGCTGGTTTTCTGTACGAAGGCCCGAGACGATGCCTGCACATCAAATCAAGCCCCGTCAATCTGCACCGAGACTCAGTTCGGGTAGAGAGGCCAGCCCTTCCCTCACCTTCCCTCAGACACCTCCCTGTGGCCATCCACTGGCTGCATGAGGGGACCAGAGGAAATAAATGGACACAAGTTGCAACCCAGTAGACAGAGAGGAAATATACATATAAAAGAAATGAACTGGTCAGCGATAAGTGAGTGGGAGTTGTTAGGGCCAGAAATACTATATACAACATGGTCTTGACTCTAAAGAGGCAAAAACAATAAAAAATAAATAAAAGCAAAAATGAAAAACAGCAAATCAATCATCATAATCACTTCTTGGAACAGACTATGAATATTAAGAGTGAGGAGAGCACAGGTCCACGAGGCAGAAATCCACGGACAATGCACACTCCTATGCTGGCTGAACTTCCTGCCATAATTCTTATATCAAAACTGCTGAGAGAGACAAAGAACACAATAAAAAAATACCTTAAGATTTCTGGTGGCTAAAGAAAGAACCATGTGGATTCTAATTTCAGGAGCTCTCCAACACATCATGTTACCTTAAACAAGTCCTTTTCCTCTTAGTGGTTTAGGTTTCTCATCGAAAGCAATGAAGGGAGGAAGGGCAGGAGAGAGAAAGAGACAGGAAGTATAATAGACAATCTCTCATGTCCCTCTCAAATCAAATTTCTATCATTGTATCTCTGTGCTTCTAGAGGTCCCTCAGGAACAAAGAAATAAAAAATAGCCCAAAGAGGAAAAATAAAAACCATTCTTACAAACCTGCAGTTTCTCTAGCTACTCTGTAACCGTGAACAAGGCTACTGTTGTGGAGTACCGACCCCTCCTGCAAGCCTCCCTGTGCTGCCCCAGACCTGCCCAGCTGGTCCAGACACACTGGGATGCTGGAGCACAAGACTTACTCTGATGCCTAATTTCTGAATGATCCCGCTCACACCAGGAGGACAGCTTTGGCATAAGACGTTGTATCTCAGTGGCCTCACCTTATGGAATGACTTTTTTTAATAAATGTTAATTGCAACTCATTAATTAAGGGAGATGTTATATTGGGCAGGGAAGTCATTGAGTCAGCGATTCTTGCTGCGAAGCATTTATCACAAACCAAAATCCTGGATATTATGCATTTTTATGTGGCTTACAGGGCAGTATGAGAGCCAAATATCACAGCTTCTGATCATCGTGGATCTGGGATGGAAAGGGTCTTTCAGGTTAGAAGGGGTCGAGTCCACCCTCAGAGAATTTCTGGAATACTGTGGCTAAGGGCAGAGACTTTGAAGACAGGCCTGGACAGATTTCCGTATATTGTTCAAAACAGAGAATTCCTTTTATCTTGTCATAGCGTGTGTAGGACAATGCCAGGCACACCGAGGGTGCTCAATAAGTATGTGGATTAAAATTAAATCTTGGCTTTACCATTTATAAACTGCGATACAGGGGATCTTCTGTAATCTCTTGGAGACTCTGGGGATTTTTAGTTGTTCACTTTTAAAAAAATGGGATGTCTCAGTTTGGGTTCCCCCAGCTGCGGACCCTGAGCAAAGAATTCAATTCCAAGTAGCTTATTTGGGCAGTGATCTCAGGAAACACCAGTAGGGGAGTGGGGACAGGAGAAAGGGATGGGAAAGAAGTCAGCAACAAAGAGTTCATCAAGCAAGTGTCACTGGAAAACTAGAGCAGAAGCCCACGGAGGAGCTGGCAGCAGCGCAGAAGGTCCGAACAGAGGTCTCTCACTGACTGGTGAGCACTGGAGCATCGGTCCGTCACCCCCCAGTCAGTGCTGGTTGAGAGAAGAATTAATTCCCAAGTGCTTATGACCTGGAGACAGGCCAAGAAGCGAGCATCCTGGCCTGGAGCAAACCCTCGGGAAGAAGTGCTGAGGCAGGGATCCAAACCCAGCTGCCCGCACAGAGGGAGGACAAGGGGCGAGGGGGACATGCAGTCCACCTCACGGGAACAATAAAACCTGTCTCTTAGGTTGTTATGAGGCTTGAACAAAACAGTATATGCAAAGGACTTATTATTACTGTTCTCTGCACTGTGGCTCCATTTACTGAGGGCTCACTGCTGGGAGGCCATGTCTGGTAGAAAAACACTGTCCCAGGGGTGTCTGAAGATACCACAGGGCCAGAGAAATGCCACAGCCTGGCCTGGGAAACTGACAGTGTGCACCAGTACATGAAGGCTCTGGGAATTCCTGCAGCTAAGAAACTCTAATTAAACTAGGATTTCCCGAGCTCACTTGCCCATAGAGTTCTCTTTCCATAACGTCTACCAACTTTCTGGCTCATCCAAGATCCCATGAAGGACACTGCAGGAAGAGAAGGCCTGAGGCTGGCGGTTTCACCCAGGACAGCACTCTATAATTTTATCTCACCCCCCAAATTCTGTAGACAGTGTACTTTCTCTTGCCACCTTGATTTCACCTCCTGTCGCAATGAAGTCCAATCCACACGGATGAGTCCCTTGCTTTTCATTTCTCCGGCTCATGCTGGTATTACTGTGCCATTTGAAGTGACTCCTTCTGGGACCATACACAGAGCTCACATCTCCAAAGAAAGGGCGCCTGCAACTGCCTGAAGTTGGCCAGCAGTCACTGTGTTGTGCTTCTTCAACGGGTGGCACTGCCCAGTGGACAGGAGGCTCCGGTCCCAGCCGCGCCGCTTACTAACTTCAGGGAATTAACCACTTTCCCAGCGTCATTTGTGAAATGAGAAGATGAGCCTAGTTCACAGCTTGCTACAAAGGCTGAGGAAAGCCCAGGACTAAGCCTCCAGCACACAGCTGACAGTCACTGAATAGCACCTGCCTTTCAAATCTCTGCTGACGCTCCCACAGGAATCCGAACTCACCTTCTTATTGACTTAGGATAATTGTCACGTGAAGAGAAAATGCAATGATGGGAGGGTAGGAATGTTGCCTGAATAATTCAAGCCACTCAGTGACTATCTATATCTATATCTGTATAAAGTCTGTCTGCTACTTTCTGATCTCCAAAAAGTGTGTGTGTGTGTGTGTGTGTGTGTGTGTGTTTATTTATGTATCTACAGAAGGAGAGGGTGGGGGAGAGAGACAGAGACCCTGAGCCTGTATAGCTACCTATCTATAGGTACACAGATAAATAAATATAAATATTTATGGTGCCTGGCATTGTGCTAGGTACTGAGAACACAGCACTGAATAAGACACACATGATCACAGGTTTCAAGGAATCACAGTCTAGAAAGACAGACTACACAAATAAATAATCAAACAAATAGTTACAAAGTGCTACAAGAGATCCCCAAGCGAACAGACTTTCCAGGGGGCACTCAGAACTGTGTGGTCAGACCAGGCCTTTCTAAGGGGGTGGCAGGTCAGCGTAGAACTGGAGATGGGAACAGGCTGGTCACAGGGAAGCAGGAGCAAGTGCCGCCCAACAGGAGGAGCGAGCGGCCTGGGTGGCCTTCTGGGGCAGGAAAGGGCAAGGGTGCAGCCTGCAGTAAACGGGGCGGGGGAGGCCTGAGTGATGCCACGGGGGAAGGCAGGAGCCCACCATGGCAGGATCTGTAGTCCCCAAGGAGCACACAGGGTCTCAGTCTAAGAACAAGGAAAGGCATAAAAGAGCTTAAAGCAGGGGAATGGCATGATCGGACTGAAAACATTCCTGCAGACGATTAGGGGATGATGCTGATGCGAGATTCTCAGAGCACCTGCTCCTTACTGCTCTCCAGAAGGTGTGATTCCATAATAACGGCAAACAGTGGGCCAGGTACCTTTCTGAGCAGCTTTAAATAACTCATGTCTCCCCCACAAAACCCTACATGAGCTGGCTGTAGTAGTCCCCATCTACAGATGCAGCACTTGGGGCACAGAGAGGGAAAGAGCATGCCCAAGCTCACCAGCAACGAGGGGATGCTGCCACCATCTGAGCTGAGACGGTGAGAAGCAGCTACGCAAGGGCCTGGGCTGAGCACTGCACATTTAGTTAAGTTAAGAAAAGACTTAACTAAGACTAAATAAATACGGGAACTCTAGTTCCAGAAGAGAATGTTATAAAACCTCGATAAAATGAAAACAATGTAACTAATTAGTGAGGAGAAAGGATGTGGGAGGAAATATAAATGTGGTAATTTTCTCTCCTTTCATAGCAGAAAGCGCATCAAATTAAAAAACAGAGTTAAGAGAAAACATGACTCCTCCTGCCTTGTTTTTCCCAATTGCCTTCTGGTAATCACACCACCATGCTTTGGAACCAAGTTACCCAAGTTCAGCAGTTCCTCTAGCTTTCTTCCCTTTTCTTCCTATGTTCAAATAAAAGTAAAGTTAGCATTTTTATTTTTAATACAGCACATGTAATTTGAACTCATATAAGTTTCTGTTTATCTAATGTATTTATTTAACATATAGAAAAATGTCAAAAATTATTTTCACAGGCTGTTATCAAAATTTTTGTTTGTCTTCATCATATGACTTCTTTGTATCTTCTGTGTTGCTTCCATTTCATCTGAATGACGATGTGTCATTTTTATAAAAATTATAAAAGAATTACTTTGAAAATGTGCAGACCTCTTTGACTCAATCCCATAAAATAAAATCTTAGTGTTGGAATAAAATAGAAGCTTCTTTATCTTGGAGGGATAGGAAGTAATTTTATGGTTGGAAGCCATGTACCAACCAAACACTAAAGCTCCTGGCCCTGCCTTGAGCTCAGCCAAGTTCTCCAGTCAGGGCAGAGTCTGGGAGGTCTGAGCACAGAGCTGCAGTGCCCTCCAAGCCCCAGTGCCTTTAACGGGAACAGAGTCCAGGCACCTTCCCTGGGACCAATGCAGCGAGCTCTGGGCTCCGGTCACATGCATCACAAACGCTCCAGCAAGGTCCTTCTGCTCAGCGATGAACTGCCTCTGTTCCTGCTTTTGGTGCCCTGTGGGTCAGGGGAGGCCGGAGATGAGCCAGGAAAATTAAGGATTCGATCTAGAGAAGCATGTCAAGAAATGTAAACAGGTCTTATACAGGGTAGTGGCCAGATTTCTAACAGGCTCAGAGAAAACAATCGGGAATAACTGGAATGAGATCGAACAAAAGAAAATCATTTACGAGAAGGAAGTCAGGCCCTCGAGACTCTGCGGTGAAAGGACTGGAAGCAATGAGGGGGAATGAATGAAATAGGCAGAGCAAGAGAAAAGTAATGACCCTCATCAGTGGTTTAGGATTAAAAGATGTATTTCCTTTCATCTTCATAATAACGCCCTTAGGTAGCAAAGGCAAGTGCACGCCTCCCTTTGATAGGTGAGTTACTCAAGGTCAACCAGACTGGACCACAACCAGTTCTCTGGACTCATGTCCATGACTCTTCTCACCTGATCACTGAGCGGTGGGGTCTCCTCTCTCTCTCCCATGACTTCTCACAGAAGTGAGATCTGTATGAATCTGATATTCTCCACAGTTCCTCTTCCACGGGTCCTAGCCTGCTCCTAGCTCCTTCTCTCTCTGGTTCAGGGGTCAAAGCCAAGCTTATTAAAAAGCTTGGTGGAAATTCCATGTGTGGCTTAGCTGTCCTGCAGCCCCTTTATTTCCTAGGAAGGAAGGAATCCCAGGGAAGGTTAAGTTTCTTGCTCGGGTTTAATGCAATACAAGGTCAAGCTTTGATAGGTACCCAGGTATAATTTCAAGGGGAAAGTGGGTCAAGGTGACAGCTCTTTTCTGGGTAAGGGAAATAAGGAGGACTGTGTCTTCTGAACATTGCAGCCTAGCAGGCAATGTGTAAGTGTGAGATCCTGATACCACCACCCACCCTGCAAGTACCGTGCCAATAACCTTGACCAACAGCAAACCACCTTCCTATCAGCACAGGTTTAGGGGAAAGACGTTATATATTAAAAATAACAACAGTTTATAAACGTTCTGTTGTGTGAGGGTTTTTTCTCCCATTCTTTCTCAAGGCAACTGGCTTGTATATAAATCACACTGTGTGCTACACAATATATGACACAACTGTGAATTACAAGGTCATAATTTTGCCAGCAATTTCAGATGCTGCCATAAACCATCCAAGGTCTGAAGAGAGCTCTAATACATTTTGATTTTTTTTTCTAAGCCCCCAGAATGGCATTCTAGGCCAGCCATTAAAAGATACTTCATTATCAAAACCGTGAGACATAGTAGCTCTACCTATTATATAGAAACAAGCACAGGGAGGCAACCAAAATGAGGAGACAAAGAAACATGTCCCAAATGAAAGAACAGAACAAAACTTCAGAAAAAAATCTAAACAAAATGGAGAAGACCAATCTACCAGATGCAGAGTTCAAAACACTGGTTATAAAAGTGCTTATAAGCTCAGCCAGTGTGGCTCACTGGTTAAGCATCGACCCATGCACCAAGAGCTTGCTGGTTTGATTCCTGGTCAGACACAGGCCCAGGTTGTGAGCCCAATCCCCAGTGGGGGGGCCAGTGGGAGGCAACCAATGTTCTCTCTCATTGATGTTTCTATCTCTCTCTCACTCTCCCTTCTTCTCTCTCTAAAATCAGTAAAGAAAAAAATGCTCAGTAAGAACGTCAACAAAGAACAAAGAAACATAAAAAGGGGGTGGGTGGGGGAGGGAAGAGATAAACCACAGAACTTATATGCATGTACGCATAACCAATGGACATGGACAACAAAGCTGGGGATGGGGGGGGGGGGAGAGAAGAGTGTCAGTGGGGAAAAAAAGAGAAATATCTGTAACAAAAATAAAGAAAAAAAGAAAAAGAAAACATAAAAAAGAACTAGTCTGAAATGAAGACTACAATAACAAAAATGAAGAATATATTAGAGAGAATCAACAGTAGAGTGGAGCAGAGGCTTGAATCTGCAATTTGGAAGCTAGGTAGCAGAAAATACCCAATCAGAACAGCAAAAAGAAAGAAAAAAAAATCCAAAGAATGAAGATAGTTTAAGAGGATTCTGAAACAACATCAAATTTAAGCATTTATTTCCATCATAGGGGTACCAGAATTAGAAGAGAGAGCAGGGAACTAAAAACCAATTTGAAGAAATAATGATGGAAAACTTACCTAACCTGGTGAAGAAAATAAACGTACAAGCTCTGGAAGCACAGAGTCCCAAACATGATAAACCCCAAGAGGCCCACACCAAGACACATCACAACTAAAATTCCAAAGGTTAAAGATAAACAGATAATCTTACTAACAACAAGAAAAAAGCACTTAGTTACTCCAAGGGAACTCCCATAAGACTGTCAGCTGATTTCTCAACAGAAACTTTGCAGGCCAGAAGGTTGTGTCAAGAAATACTTAAAGCACTGAAATGCAAAAACTCACGACCAAGATTACTCTACCTAGCAAAGCTATCATTTAGAATCAAAGATCAAATAAAGAGCTTTCCAGACAAAAAATAAACTAAAGGAGTTCACCACCAAACCCGTACTACAAGAAATGTTAAAAGGACTTCTTCAAGAAGAAGGGGAAAAAAAGATAAAAATATGAATAATAAAATGGCAATAAATACATATCTATCAATACTTACTTTAAAATTAAATGGATTAAATGCTCCAATCAAAAGACATAGGGTGGCTGAATGGATAAGAAAACAAGACCCTTACATATGCTGCCTACAAGAGACTCACTTCAGATCAATAGACATATACAGATTGAAAATAAAGGGGTGAAAAAATGTGTCTCAAGAAAATGGAAACAACAGAAAAAGCTGGGATAGCAATACTTATACCAGACAAAATAGACTTTAAAACAGAGGCTATAATGAGAAAAGGAACTAGCAATTCTACTTCTGAGTATTTATACAAAGAAATCCAAAACATTAATTTGAAAAGACATATGCATCCATATGCTCACTGCAACATATTTACAATAGCTGATGGAAGCAACCTAAGTGTCCATCAACATTTTATGAATGGATAAAGAAGGTGCAGATATACAATGGAATATACAATGGAATATTACTCAGCTATAGAAAAGAATGCAATCTTACCATTTACGACAACATGGATGGACCTAGAGAACTGTACTGAGCGAAATAAGTCAGAGAAAGACAAATGCCATACGATTTCATTTACATGTGGAATCTAAAAATCAAAGTAAATAAGAAAGAAGACTAGAAACAGACTTATAGATACAGAGAACATTTTGACGGTTTTAGATGGGAGGGGCTTACCGGGATGAGTGAAAAAGGTAAAGGGATTAAGAAGAACAAATTAGTAGTTACATAATAGTCATGGGGATGTCAACTACAGCAAAATTAATATAGTCAATAATATTCTAACAACTATGTATGGTGTCAGATGGGTACTAGTTCTATTTGGGTGGTCACTCATAAGTTATATGAATGCATAATCACTGTTTTATATTCCTGAAACTAATATAACATTGCATATCAACTGTAATTAAAAATAAAACTTATTGTAAAAACAGATATTTCATTGCTTGCTTTTATTTAGGGGAGGGATCCATTATCACCATCCCCCTTTCTTTTCTTCCATGTTGTATCATTGCCTTTTTCTTATTTAATTACTGGGCATCTAGCCTCAGATATATGTTCACTCAGCCTTCTTAAGAGGAAGATGAGCTTAGTGTTAGACTCTGAATTAGAAAAGTCCCCAGAGAAATACCATTTGTGCCCAGGAAAGAGATATAGACATGACCTTGGACCAGGTGGTCCTGTTAGGTCTGCCATGGAAACATTTCCTGCATCTTCTGCCATTACCTTCCTCCTTCTTCAGCTTGAGTTATGCCTACTTTCTTGCTTTGCCCCCTAATTTCAAGCCTATGTTCATTTGCAAGCACTAACCATTATTTGACTTTCCTATAATCCCATTCTCCAGCTGGCCAAGTCCTATTTCAGACTCCAAGAACCAACCAAAAGGCCACTTCTTTTGGAAAGGCTTCCCTGGCCCCTCGAGCTGTCTCTTCTCTGCCCACAGAGCACTCCAGCGCTAACTCAGCCCAATGCACTAATTCTTTACTTGTTTCTCTCTCCCCCGTGACGGAGCTCACCAACCCGTGCCCCATTTCCTTTGTTCACGCGAGTATGCATTAATTCACCAAACACTGTAACTTCATTCAGACATAACACAAAGTAGGTGTGTAATAAATGTCTGTTGAATTAAACAAAATGAAGTGAAATGAAGAAATGGGTAGATGGACAGGTGGATGGATTCCATCTACTGTGGATCTGTAGGAGGTGGACAACGAGAAGGATCATCATGGGCTAATAGGGAAGGCCGTCCTCCAGCTCCCAAATCTTCCCCAAAGGGACTAAATCCACTTATTGTTTTCACCACCATCAGCCACCCCAACACAAACCCTGAAATATCCAGCCAGTCTCCACTGAACAGGCAGCATCTCCCCGCTGTCTACTCATGGCACTGTGTGTACCGTACATGTGACTCCTAACCACAGAGCAACTGCCTCATGTGAACATGCACCTAAACTAACTGGCCAGCACAAGGAGGCAGGGGTGTGCGATAGCTCTCCTAATCACAGTGGGATATGACTGGTGAGAAGCCCCGGATTCTAGCCCTGCCCCAGCCACTTACTAGTTGTGGGATGCTGGACCAACCACAGACTTCTTGGAACACAGTTGTAACACCTGCCAAACGGGCGAATACAATAACACCTACCTCACAGTTGCTTAAATATAATAGTGTTCACAAAACGTTTTACCAAGTTAACAGCTATGGATATGTTGTATGTCTTATATGTAAATGAACTCATGCAGTCCCCATAGGCACCAGCTTCTGTTAGTCATGGAGGCCACTACCCTCCCGTCATACTCCCTGGACACTGAGCTTCCTTTCAAATTAAGACTGGACATTCAGACAGGAGACTCAACGACACCTAAGTTAGGTCTGCTTTCATTCTTACCATGAGATACACACAGGGCATGACACCCCACTCTTGACTTAGAAGCCTATTTTTTAGGAGGCTCAGTCCCTCCATGGCACTATATAGTCCACTCAGGATGGTCAGCAACTGGCTTCACTGCCCATCAATGGAAAAACAGTCTGCCACTCTATGGTCCTTGCCCACATGATTGCTTCCAAGGGCAGATGTGGGGTAGGGAAATAAATACCAGTTTTTAGTGATGCCTGTATCCTTCATCCAGGGCAAGGTGAACAGGACAGGGAAGATTTTCCATTTGGACTCACTGGTATATTCCACTGGTTTAAATAGTAGTTACTGTACTGTGCCAACAGGACACTTGATCTGAGAAAGTCGGGAACACTAGATCCCATCATCCAATTACTATCCTACTACATTGAAGTCAATTACGTGTACATATAGATGTGTGTCTCATGTAATCAATACATGAGTAAGTGTGAATTACAGCCTAAAAAGTGAATGTGTATGCGTTTCAATGTATATCTTCTCGTGTTTACTGTTGTGTTATAATTTAACTGTTCATTCATTCCTCTGTATGTTTGCTCATCGAATACTTTACACTCCCATCGTGGCCAAGATATTTCGAGTTCCCATATCCATAACTCCATTAACCTACTCTAGGCTGAAGCTGTGTGGTACACTTCACAGTGTGCCCCTCCTCACAAGAACGCTGCTATGATCAGTCTGTTGATGACGCATGTATTAATCTCAAATCAAATCCCCAAATCCCACTCTTTTCTCTCTTTGCCTTTTTTCCAGGCCTCAAGAGGTACATGGACTCTACTCAAATTGTTATTACTTTGGGCCCAGTTAAAAGAACCTAAAATTGGCAGTCTGGGTGGCCCCATTCCAAGCATCCTTTTATATAAAAAGAACTATAATTTGATGAACAAGGAATTATGGAACTGCAGCTAAGGGAATTATTCCCCCGTCCAGATAATGTCGTGGACCCAACCGTTCTGATAAATAAATACACTCACTTACACAATTAAGTTACTGTTTAAGGACATTTACTCTGGAATCCCCAAAAGTATTCTGAAAGATTTCAAAATTGTTGGTGATGAAGAAATAAACTACTAGCTGGAGAATAATAGATTATTGAATTGATACTGGCCAGAAACAGACAAGCAAGAAAAGTATTATACAAAACCTTTTAAGGACCTAATCTCTCCTTACTTCTATTTTTACTAATACTTTCCTGGACCACTTTCCATCACTAGGAAATAAAATAGAGTGGGCGTTTTATTGTTTTCCAACTGCAATGCAGAGATAACATCTTTGCCTCTGGTTTTGATCAAGATGAAGACTGGGAAGATCCAAGCTAAACGAGAGGAGCTGGGAACGTTTGCTTTTTGGTTTTTTGTTTTTCCTGAATATCTCTCTCTAACCTCCAAGGAAGTTATCGAAGAATCCACCAGCTTTGTACAACAGGCAAAGAGCGAGCGAGCGAGCGAGCGAGCGAGCGAGCAGAAGGTTTCTGAGAGTCAGACAGCAAGCTGACTTGAGGCGTGGGAAAGTCACCCCGTCCACACTGACTTCCCGTCTGTCGATGGGGGACATGAGAAAGATGCTTGCGGCATCTGGAGGGTGCGGTCCAGAAGCCCCAACAGATTTCAGAGTGTATGGTATACATTAACTATGGACTGGGGTTCTTATTTCTTCACAGTCATGAGTCATCTTGCAAAACCTGACCTGCTGAGGACCACGGCCGTGCCCACACCGGTGACTAACCCTCACGATGACTGCCAAGGGAGGCCGGCATGCCGATCCGTCTCCCAAAAGAAACACAGAATCAAGTATTCCTGTTTTACAATATAGGAATTAAACTGCATGTGGAGAAATCTTTAAAAGTCACCAAAGAAGGAAGTACCGGAGGTCTGATTACTCTCTCCTTCTCTACTCTCTGTGTCGACGATAGTGCCGTTAATGGGGAGATCTCCAAGCCAAGAACCAGTCCTTCTAGATTTTTCCTACTTCCTCATCATCCATATATCCATCAGCCATGGTCTTTTAGGTTCTTCCTCCTTAATATTCCTCTTGATTTCCCCTCCCCTCCATAATTCCTGCTTCTGCTCTGGTGAAGCCCGAGGGACTTCTTCCCTACATTCTAAAGTGGTCTCAGGTAGTCCTCTGTCTCCAACCTAATCCCGTCTCCACTGTTCCGCAGGGGCGCTCTCCACACTCTTTCCTGTAGACCGCACGATTCTGAAGGACTTTTGCAGAGATGCTGTCAAGATCAGACTTGCATATTTTAAACTCCCTCATGTACTACTCAAATTCCTGGCCAATGTGGCCCCTGGCTCCAGGGGCTGCCTTTCCAGGGCCTTGACCCCATCACATTCAGGTCCTTTAAAAGGAACTGCTTCTAGCCTTTCTTCACATGGCTCCTTCCCTGGCCATTCTTGGTCTTAGCGTTCTCTTCATTCAGACTTGGATGCAGGACACCGCCTCCATGAAGCTCTCCTGTCCACCTAGAATACAACCGATGACTCCTTCCCTGTACCAAGTTTAGGTCACTTTGCTGTTTTTATTACACTTGTTTTTTCACATGTATCTTCTTCAGTTACATACTAACTCATCTGAGGACAGGCACTGTGTCTTATTTCTGTAATATGCCCAGTGCCTGATAGGAAGCCTGGCACAGAGCAGGTACTCAATAAATGCTTGGATGAAGGAATCAATCAATTAAAACTTCCATAAACCTTTACGCTAACCATTCATCTACACCTATAGCAATGGTTGCAAGCTACAGCCTGTGGGCCACATCTGGCCCCTCATCTTTCTGTACAGCCTGCATAAAAGTAATATTTCAGTGTCTGTGAATAAAGTTTTATTGAAATACAGCCATGACCATTCTTGGCTGCTTTCCTGCTGCAAAGGCAGAGCTGAGTAGTTGCAGTAGAGACTGTATGGCCCCCAACACCTAAATCACTTAGTATCTGGTCCTTTACTGAGACTTGCTGATGCCTAACCTACAGAATGGAATGTGGGCACTCTCATCATTTTGTCATTCATTCCACTATTCACTCAGTGGATACTACTGAGTATCTGCCATGTGCCAAGTGTTCAACAGCTTCTTGGAATAAAACATAGAGCTGAGAAAGGCATCTGAATGAC
This sequence comes from Molossus molossus, assembly GCF_014108415.1. NCBI lineage: Eukaryota > Metazoa > Chordata > Mammalia > Chiroptera > Molossidae > Molossus > Molossus molossus. The sequence continues at coordinate 57,972,306 of NW_023425352.1, forward strand.
CAAATTCACAGTCTGGGTCTGCAGCAGGAAAAAAAGATGAATCAAACAATCTTCTAAGTGCCTTCACAATTACAAGTCTAATGAGTGCAAAGAAATGGTACCTGAAGTAACCGTGCATTACACATCGAATTAGCACCGTGGCTAGAGATGGTAAAGCAACGGCCAAACGGAACAGCACTCGAGTGGCTCTCTCTTCTCCTTCCCTTCTTTCTCTGCCCTGAGTCTTCATTCTCACTTGGGTCTCTCTTTTAGATTGACTTGAGAAAAGCTTCTGCTGCCTGTGTGACACTCATTTACTTTATAACCCCAGCACCCAGACCAAAGCCAGACACACGGGAGACACTCAGGCATCATTGTTGAATAAATAAAAGAATTAATTAGTGGAAGAAATGTGGGCAAATTCCTTGGCATCCCTGAGCCTCAGTTTTCTCGTAAGTGAAATGAAGGACATGATGTTCCCAAGTCCTTCCAGTTCTGAACTCTGCAGTTCCTCACGTCCTTAGAGCTGGCCCCCACCTGGCTGTCTGATTCACTCATTTCCATGGACATACGGCAGCCTCCCTCTGCTTCTGCAGCCTGATGCGTCTCCTGAATGACACATGAACCCTGCCCCAGGCAACACGGCCCACGTCAATCCATTCCACAGATCACTGCTGGCAGCGAATAGGGAGTGTACCTTGGGGTATCAGCCAAGGTCTACTCAAGGTCTTTTGCATAAAGGGTGGCCAGGCTGAACACACACTAGCAGAGAAAAGAGATGACAATGACCTCACAAATCGGACCATTACAGCACTGAATCATGAAGCTTTTCTTTCCACACCCATTTTTAGATTGCAACGTTAAACCACAAATCAGCCTTTGTTGCCCCCGTCCCCATATACAGGCTGCTGATCACTTTTGAAAGATCCGGGAACATAAGGAACTCTGAAAGCCTCGTTCCTGGATTACTTCATAGCTCCTCTCAACCCTAGAAGCAGCTGTTTTCCTTTGGTATCTAGACCCCTGCAAGCAGTGTGGACAAAAGGACATTTGCACCACTGTCGTCGTTAATTGTGCTCTGGTAACTGCTGGGCTCTCCAGCTCCTGCCGCCTGACAACAGGAATGCTCCTCGCCCAGCCACATGCTTCCAGGATGCCTGTCACCCCAGGAGATCAGAACCACCCTTCCAACGCATTTCCCCTTAAAACCCGAGACCTTCTGTGGTCAGCAGGGTAGCAAGTTATCTTCCTCCTGGAGTCATGACTCTCGCCCCTCTTCCAGTTTCATCTCATCTTTTTATTTTCTCATCTGAAATATGTATTTTCAACTTCGCTGAGATAAAGTCCAATCAAAAAGTCAAAGGAAATGACAGAAATGTCACAACAGAAAAAAACAGGCTTTCTCTTCCCTAAAAATGAATTGATACAAGGAATGACAGCTCGGGATAAAAATATTCACTACTTTTTTTGGCCTCTTTTCATATTATTCTGCATCTGCTATGCGGCTGAAAGTGTATCAAATGAAAAGCCCTATTAGCTTCCACAGAAATGACCGTTGGGACCCGCCCAATGGTAGTCAATGGTTATATTACGCTAACTCACCTCCCAGAAGGAAAGAAGAAAAGAGTGAAATCGTGACATTAACAGTGCAGTCCTCATTTAAACACTGTGGTTCTGCCTCATGTACCAGCGCCGCTCTCCTGCGGCGCGCAGAGCATGACCACTCTCAAGTGCATTCAGCAAGTTCCTATCTCTGTTTAGGTTTCAGATCTGAGCATTCTTTCGTTGTTCAAAGCTCACAGTCTGACATGTGGAAAGGAAAGCGACAGGGCTTCACTATTTCTTTCAAATCGAAAGTCAATTCAGTCCGAAGACAGAAGGAAAATATCCTAGGGGCTTGAGAAGACTCTGTAAACCACTGAAGACAGTCCTTCATCTGAGTGAAGCCAGTGAGGTGCTCACATGCGGTCAGGCTAGACTTCCTCCCGCCCCCCACCCCGAAAGTCCACTGAGACCCGGCTGTGTGTGGGGAGTGGTTGCAGTGCACACCCAGCCTGACTGCTTATACCTACTTTTCAGAATCCTGTTGGCCTGACAATTGTCTTTTTCCAGATTTTACACATAGTCTGGAAACCTTTGGAAGGATAGCATCTAAGAGTAAAAACTTAAGGCCTATTTTATCCAAGGTCAATTAACCAGGATTCAAGGAGCTAGAATTCCAAGAGCTTCTGTGTTTTTCATTCCTACTTTCTCTCACTAGGTGGCAGAACTGTACAACAAACCGCTCACAACAGGAGCCCGACAAGGCAGTTGTGCTGAAGTGGGGGATCCAGGAAGCCTCAGAGCGCTTTGGGAACAGGACAGACACCTGGGGCAGGTGAGAGCAGGGAACAAACAGCCTGTGACATCAGCATTTCCCTCAGGCCCCTGTGCTTACAAGGCCAGGGAGGTACGCAGGGAACAGCCTTGAAGGAGGTGCTGCTCACTTTCAGGACATGGCCTCCTCCAAGTTCCCTTTATACCAGATGCCAGTTTTGTTTACGGTCTGATCTCATTGGTCGAGTTTTTGAAGACTTCTGTCTCTCATCACATAAGAGAGCTAATACTGAAGAGTGAGCACTTGGGAGTAATTCAAACCTCAGGCTCTGAGATCACGAAGACCTGAGTTCGAATCCTTGCTGCATCACTTGCTAAAGTCCCACAGCTGATGAGACCACGCATCTCTCTCAGGGCCAGGTTTTTCTTTCTTACAGAGCTGTTAAAAGGATTAAATCAGATAGAAATATAAAGATCTTAGCCTAATACCTGCCACATAACACATGGTAGTTAAAATAATAACAGTAAAAATAAGATTTTTATAACTATAATATTTGTAACTGATTCAGAAAAAAAGTTCATGTCCAGTTTATCAAAACTGATTAGGAGCCAGTATGTGCAAAACACTGTGCCAGAAATTTAGAGGAATTTAAAAGAATATAATGTGTAGCTTCTGACCTAGAGCAGGGATCAGATCCCATACTTTTGTAAAGAGCCCGATAGTCACCAATTGAGGCTTTGGGGGCCATGAGTCTCTGCCTCACTATCACAGACAATATCCAAATGAATGGGCATGGCTGTGTTCTAAACAATGTTATTTACAAAGACAGGCAGTGGGGCAGATTTGCTAATTCCTGAGCTGATTGATGAGCCAGGACATGTAACTATTACTTATAAAAATACAGCCAACATCAGACCACCCATGAGTGATTTAGATAATAATGGTTTCATTTATTTATTTATTTTTCTTTATTGATTTCAGAGAGAGGAAAGGAGGGGGAGAGAAAGAGATAGAAACATTGATAAGAGACATCAGCCGCCTCCCGCATGCCCCCCACTGGGGATCAGGCCCACAACTTGGGCATGTGCCCTGACTGGGAATTAAACCAGCAACCTCTTAGTACATGGGTCGACACTCAACCACTGAGCCACACTGGCCAGGCGATGATAATGATTTTAAAATAGTCAAAGTCATAACTGGTTGAGTTCAGGTGAGTTGAGAGAATGGGTGAGCACCTGCTAGACAGGGAAACCATCAAAGTCATAGAGATGGAATATATTTGTGCTTGGGGTGAAGAGGCTGGTTGGAGTAAAAAGGAGAGAAATTCACAGAGAGGCAGACAATAAGAGTATAAAGGACAGAGACTGTAAGACATTTTACAGAGAGGAAGCGTTTACTGTGCTCCAAACCTGGCCAAGGGGAAGTTTTGCGACCCACCCAGGAAATAAGTGAACCCCTTTGTGAGGCAGATTGCTAAGTTCTTACTTAGCCTTAAAGAAAGAAGAGGAATTTAGAGATTTAGGAGCAAAGCGGCACCACAGTGGTATATGATATTTATCTCGAGTAACAGGATGCATTTCCTCAGAAGTGCAGCTGTTCTCATCACCCATCACCTGCCCTTACTTTTATGAGCAGGTCCAGGCCCAGACCTGGGCATCTCAGTGTTTCCAGGTAGGATGAATGGAAAAGAATGTTTGTTAAAATAAATTATTCCGGGGGTGGAGAGGGGTTAGGCCCTAAGAGAATCCTTTCCTGGGGGAGGGAGGAGGTTCGGCTTCACACCAGGGTGAGACCATGCTTCTCAGGGTGTGCAAATCCTCAGGCCCCACCCGAGAACTTCTGAATCAGATACTGGGGGTGTGGGGCCCAGCAGCCTGTGCTTCAGCCAGCCCTCTAGGTGATGCTGATGTGCGCAGAAGTTTGAAAACCATCGATCTATCTAGAAAGCGTGTTCTAAAACAACTGTCCTTACTCATGCACAGACAGTGGGACGCAATAGACCCGGGATAGAGCTTGAATGGTTTTTAGTTTCTCAGATATTCAGGAGTGTTCTAGGTTTAAGAACCACCACTGTGCTGGGCTACTCAATCCTGGCTGCATGTTGGAATTACTCAGGAAACTTGAAAACATTCTAATGGCTGAGTTCTGCCCCAGCGATTCCGATGATCTGAAAGCATCATCTGGCTGGGAGGAGAGGGCATTTCAAAGCTCCCCAGGTGATTTCTAACATGCTGTCCATATACTTACACTTGAGCATGTATAAGAACCACCAGGATAATTTATTAAACCAATCCCCAAAAGTCTATAGGTTTGGGCCTGGGCCCAAGAATTTCCACTTCTAATGAGCTTCCTTCCAGGTGATGCGTTGGCCCACATACCACACCTTAGTGGCTTTGCTCTTGGAGGAATATGCTTACTGTTTAGACACCTGGAATCTACTTTGCGTTGGTATGGCCAACTTTCCTCCCTCTGTTCCTCCTCTGAATTTCTATACATTTATTATTATTCCTTACAAAGCATGTGCCCAGTTAAATTATCCACATCTCAAAGGCAAGATTTTTGTTTTCACCATCTGTGAGCCACTCCCAGGAGTCAGTGGCTTGCACACAGTAAGTATTCAGCTGAAAAAGTGCAAGAGTGTCTCTGAGCTGCTTCCACAGTGTTCACGTCCTCCCTACATGACCTGCCAGCCTGGTCAATCCGTCACGGCCTTGAGTTCACCGAGAAGAATCAAGGCATCTCTCTTTGAAAATGATGCAAAGGCAAATATCCGTCCAGTCCCAGAGGTTTAAATTGCTCAAGGAGCCGTTTCAATAATACCCAGATGAAGCACAGCCTACTGGAGAGGTTCTGGCATTTACGAAAACCTAGTGCTGAATTTGCTCCTTGAAGACATTCAAGATGTACTTCCAATTTGGCATGTAACAGAGCTGTGCAACTCAATGAGGACTTCGAGTCTCTGCTGCCTACAGAGTGCATCTTATCTAAAGCACGTCCCTGACAGAGCAACATCAAGAGAGCGAAACTGGAAATCTCTTTCAGGGGACTCCTTCCTCTAGAAGCAGTTTTAGCTATGGAAGCTACCAGAATGGTAATCAGCTCCCTGAAAATACCTGGACTCTGAGCATGCCACTTGCTGGAGCTGTCTCCGCTGGCAATCACAGGGACAGAGCCAAATGAGTTCATTTCTCTCGCTGCCCTACAGCGAATCGTCCAGCGTCATTCCCAAGGTGCATGGTGCCACTGAGTTTTCCCCTCCAAAAAAAAACAAACAGACAAGCTCTGGCAGAGAGCAGACCCATAATCTCTATCACAGTTTCAAGGTGGACTAACCATAGAAACGGGTTGTTTTTATTTATTTTACTATTTTGTATCATAAACAAAGATGCTCAGAAAAGGAAGCTGGTAAACAAGAAAAAAAATGTTTTAAGGTTAAATAAAACAGTAGGTTGAAGGCTGGTGAGTTACAGAACTGTATGAATTCAATTTAAAAAAAAAAAAAAGAACTGATTTACTTTTCTTCTCAACTTCCGTTCTCCCTAGGAGTACCAAAGACATTCTGTTAGGTGGTCTCAGGAGCTGGAGCAGGGAGGACGCTGCACTCAGCATTTGATCTGATAACACAAGATTGTTGCCTAATATTTTAAGTATAACTCTTAGGGCTCATTAATTTTATAGCTTGAGAGCCGGCATAATATAGTATTGAGAAACGTGGACCTTGAAGGTAGACGGCCTGGGCCTGAGCCTGGCTCTGTCACTTACTCATCATGTGACCCTCTGCAAGCTACTGAACCATCTGTGCCTCAGTTTCCCCTTCTGTAATATGGGGTTTAAATGCCCTAAGTTGATAGTATTGTTTGGAACATTACCTAGGATAATTATAAGTAGTATATGTATATGGCCACACATACATATACATACCACATACACATATACATATAATATGAACACACACACTCTACTCTGGGTCTAGAAGTACTTTCTTCTCTTTTAGGGTGTTCTCTCGCTCTGTCTCTCTCCTCTTCCCTGCCCCCTAAGACATCTGGCCCCCAATAGAAAAGCCATACTTTTTAAATTTTTATTGTTATTATTTTAAATAAAACTACTGACCATAGGAAGGGGTTTACTCAGGAACTTTAGAGAATCTAGATGTCTAGATGCCTGCGGTTCTGGAGCAGGTGACTCTGGGCTCCTCCAGACTTTGGGCACTGGGCCCAGGAATCCCCTCGAGGGGAGGAGCTGGGGGGGTTCAAGGCTGTGTGTTGAGTCCAGTCATCAGACACCCCTTATGGAGTGCCAAGTGGGCCGAGCCCACCTCTGCCAAGCACCAACTGCCATTGGACTTTGAGCTGGTCTGTCCACGCTCGCTCCTCCATCCTAGTTCATCTCAGACTAGTCCTGCAAACTCCAAACAGGCCTGTAGGGGGAACCAGAGGCCTTTCCTTTCAGAAACCAAGTCTGAGCAGCAGTGAGAGTTCTGGGGAAGAACCTGGGCTGGAGGAGGGCCCATGCAAGGCCTCTTGTGCTTTGTTTTTTGTTTTTTGTTTTCCTACCAACACCTACAGTAATTTAATTTGGGTACAGTGGTGGGAGTTTCATTTTGATGGTGGTCTACTAATGATTTCTCTACATCTGCTCAATGAAGTTATTTACTTCTTTCAGACACAGATAATTTACCATTGGTCCTTTCAATAAATACCACTTCAGTAAACATCTATTACGCTCCCAGTGTTTGAAGGCTGTCCTGGATGTACAAAGGTGGAAAATCCATGGTGCATCCTATCAAAAGACTCACGTTCTAGCACAGCGCAGCCAACAGACCTTCCTATGACGATGGACATGCTCTGTCTATACTTACCTGTCCAACAACTCAGCCACTAGCCACACGTGCTAATAAGATCTTGAAATGGGGCTAGTGTGACTGAGAAACTGGGCTCTTGTTTAATTGTGATTCATCGACACCTAAATGGCTAACTGTGTCGAGCGCCCACCATATCGGACGGCCTAGTCCAGAAGGAAAGCCTGGCAACGCGAAGTGAGGCCCAGACCGAAGCATGAGCACCACTGGGACCACACTGAGATGCAGGATCCCTGCTCCCGCCCCCGCCTCCCCTCCCAAGTCACAAACCACCCCAGCAAGGCCCCCTGGCGCTCCATGTGCACGCTGAGCTTTAGAAGCATCTTCTAGGGAGGAATGACCAAAACCCTCATAGTCAGAAGACGTGTACAAGTGGTGCTCACCCTTCCTGCCCTTCAAATGCAACTGGGGAGCATTAAAAAATGCTGAGCCTAGGTCACCCCCACCCCGCAACCCAGAGACCTTGACTGAATTGCTTGGAGGTTTAGTCTAAATGTCATGAGCTTTCAAAGCTCTTGGGAGTGTGTTGGGAGGGGGTTATAGACAGCCAAATTTGGAACCATCCCAGCACAGCCTAGGACGTGGTTCTCAAAACTGGGTGAACACCAGGATCCCCAGGAGGCTATAAAACGCGGACTGTGGGCTCAGATTCGGAGAGTCCCAACCAGGGGCTAGGCTGGGTCCAGGAGTCTACATTTCTGACAAGTCCCCAGGTGCTGCTGGCGCCTCCAGTCCGGCAATGTGCTCTAAAAACCACGGCTCCATAATCAGACTCACCTGGCCTGAGTCCTGGATCCGTTCACTACCTGGGAAAGTTACCTAACCCCGAACCTCGTTCCCTAAATTGTAAAGTCAGATGAAAAGTATTCATTGGCTTGCTGAGAATATTAACTGAGATAATGCTCATGAGATGCTGAGTCCAGTGTCTTCTCTAATAAGCCATCAACAACAGCTCATTACCATTATTGTAAGAAGACTCATTCATGCAACAAGAACAGATTATGTACCAGGAACTGCTCAGGGCACCAGGGACACAGCGAAACAAGACCATCCAGGTCCCAGCCACACTGCCTCATGAACTTGCACCCTGACAGTGTGAAACAGGCTGATTAACCCTGGCCTGTGTGGCTCCATTGGTTGGGCTTGTCCCATGTGCCCAAAGGCTGAAGATTCGATTCCTGGTCAAAGGACATGCTCAATCCCCAGCAGGGGGCATGCAGGAAGCAGCCAATTGATATCTCTCCTCCCTTCTTCTAAAACTCAATAAAAATATATTTTTAAAAACACTGATGATACTACTCTTACAGTGCTACGCATAACAGCAAAGGAAACAAAGGTCAGGGAGAAATTCACTGAAACTGGGAGACCATGAAGGCTCACACGGGTGCAGTTAGGGCTGTGCCTCCAGGGAAAAGGGGAAGGAGCTGTAATCCCTAGGCTGGTGGACACAGTCCTGACTGGGCACAGGGGAGACAGCTGGGGCAGGAGATCTGAGGGGAAGGGGAGGGGGGTGAGGTCTGCGCTGCCCAAATGGGGCTCCCTCCCTCTGTTTTTGTTTTTAAATCTCAACACACTGAAAAGAGCTGGTGTCAGAAACTGGAAACCGGTCAAGGCTTTCACTCTTAAGTCTTCTTACCAAATGCAGGGGCTGGTCAAGGTCAGGTCCAGATCTGAACCTCATCTCACAGCACGGGACGTGGGCTCTTTAAGCACAGGAGTGGCCCTGGGGCCAGACGCCTTCTGAAGTGGACTGACAACAGTGAGACTCTCAAGGCTGCACAGGAGCCCCTGAAAAACGGGGAACTTGGGGTTCTGACCCCATACATTGTCTTCTGTGGAAAAATAGTGAAATACCACCAAAACTCATTCACCTCATTTGGCACTCCAAAATTCTGGCTTCTCGCTGCCCTTTTAAGTAAACTCAAAAAGGCAAGAAAGCATGAGTTCCAAGGAAAAGAGGGCTTCTCAGCAGGGGCTGTGGAGACCCTGCCCTTCGCTGCTGCGGCCACACAGGAAGGGGCGCCCAGAGCTCAGGTAACTTGTTTAAAAACCATGGATGGCTAACAGCACATCTGCCTAGTAATTCACCAAGAAGATTAAAAAACACTACATGCAAGTGAGGATATAGGGCCGGTTTCAGGCTCCGAAAAGAATCTCCCAAGGGTGCCGTCATAGAGCAGGTCGGGAAAGCACAGTGGGGGGCACAGGGAGGGTCTCCCCCTCCCCCCTGCAATGCCTGCGGGAGCTCAGACTCTGGGTGTGTAGAGCCGCTGGCAGGCTGGGGCACAGGTCCCAGCTCGAAGTCCTCCCAGCTCCTTGACTTTGGGCAAGTTACCTAACCTCTCTGAATCTCAGTATCCTCTTTGACAAAATAGGAATAATAAAAATACCCCTTTGGTAGGCAGAATAATGCCCCCTTCCCAAAATGTTCACGTTAATCCTTAGAACCTGTGACAATAGTAACTTACATGGCAAAAAGCAATCAATGTAGCAGATAAATTGAGGTTGGTAATCAGCTGACTTTAAGATGGGGAGATGATCCTGAATTATCCAGGTGAGCCCCCGAGGTAATCACAAGGATCCTTAGAAGTAGAAGAGGGAGTCCTGGCCGGTTTGGCTCAGCGGTTAAAGTGTCGTCCTGCAAACCACAGTCACAGGTTCGATTCCAGTCAAGGGCATGTACCTTGGTTGCAGTTTGGTCCCCAGCCCTGGTCAGGGTAGAGTGGGTGGCAACCAATCGGCGTGTCTCTCACATTGATGTCTCTCTCTCTCTCTCCCTCCCTCCCTCCCTCTCTATCTGAGAGAAAAAAAAAATAGAAGAGGGAGGAGAAGAGAGTCAGAGAGGAGATGGCAGGGAGCAAGATCATAAAGAGGTCAAGTGAGGACTCAGCTCACCACCCCACCGCGGGCTTTTTAGACGGAGGAGGGGCCGTGAGCCAAGGAAAGGGGACGACCTGGGGACGCTGGAAAGGGCAGGGAAAGGCAGTCTTAGTTCCCAGAAAGGAGCAGAGCCCTGAGGACACTTTTATCTTAGCCCGGGGGGACCTACGTTAACTTCCAACCTACAGAACTAAGCTCAGCTCCTGTTGTTTTACGACCCAACGTTTGTGGCAGTTTGTCACTGCAACAAGAAGCTCATACACCTATCTCACGGGGCTGTGAGGCTGTGCCTGGCACTTTCTTATCCAGGATATAGCAGACTCCTCCATGGACACTTGCTACCCGTCACGGGGAAATCCACGCGCTTCCTCTTCCAGCTCACCATCGCCACCTCCGCGCCTCCCTGCCTTCTGCCGCCGGAGCTCCTTCTCCTCCGAACTCCAGGGCCTGGCGGTGCGGGTGTGGACCTGGCGCTCTGGGACTGCAGCCCACAGCGCGCAGTTACCTCCTGCTGCTGCTGCTGCTGCTGCTGCTGCTGCTGCTGCTGCTGCTGCTTGTGTGTCCATTTTGGTTCCAAAACTAGATTGAAACCTTGGTCTCAGACAGGAACTATGTCCTGTCCTTTGGTTGTTGTTTGTTTTTAAGAACCTGTACTTTTTTTGTTTATAAGCCTGTTTTTATCATCTTTTGACACAAAAAAGAATTGCCCAGGCATATATTTATAAGCAGATAACCTAAATCATTTTAATTGCCCTGTAGCTGGGCATTAACTAATTTTCCTTTCTGTTTTTAGTAGTTTTCTATTTTCCAGCAGTTTGCTGAAGGTTGTAAAGTCTACAGTTCAAGGCCAGGCCCATCCGGAGCTAGGGAACCAGATTTACAGTTTCTCGGCCACGGTTCAATGGCTGGCTCCTTACCAGCCCCTGATTTGCTCAGAGAAGAGGGACGGAGGGTGTTGAGAATCAGTAACACAAGGAAAGAGCAGGCCAAGCACGTTCCTCTCATCCCAGCACTGAGCACACAGTATGTGCTCGGGCAAGACAGGCTCAGCGGCTGGCCAGTGAGCGCCTAATTATTTTTCCTCTACTTTCTTCGTTTAAACACACAAGATGACCCTCAACAAAAATATATAAACCACCCTGCCTGGTTTTGCTCAGCGGTTAGAGCATTGGCCCGCAGACCAGAGTCTGGGGTTCGAATCCAGTCAAGGGCACAGACCTCTGTTGCGGTTCAGTCCCCGGCCCTGGTCAGGGTGGTGCAAGAGGAAACCAATCGATGTGTCTCTCTCGCATCTATGTTTCTCTCTCTCCCTCCCTCCCTCCCTCCCTCTCTCCCACTCTATCTGAAGATAAATGGAAAAATATCCTCGGGCGAGGATTAAAACAATGTTTACACACACACACAAAGGAGGCACAGCCCACTGACCTACTTTGGGGTTACAGTTCCCAAAAGAACGAGACAGACAAAAGAGTTCTCCCCAGGTCTCAAAATAAAATCTCTCTCCTTTCAAGGTCCATTTATTTTAGGAAGTAGGATAAAAATTGTGTGAGAGAAACAAAAATGAATAAGCTCATGTGTGGGAACAGGAATTAAAATAAGCAGCAACTTGCCGCTTGCCGACGTGGATGTCCTCACATCCTGCTGCCTTATTTTTGGTTCTATTCTGGTTAGTTTTCTTCCCTAGCACTTCATTTATTTATTTATTTTTTCTTAACCCTCACCCAAGGATATGTATTTTAGAGGAAGGGGGAGAGAGGGAGGGAGAGAAACATCGATGTAAGAGAGAAACATTTATCTGTTTCCTCTTATACCTGCCCTGACCGGGAATCGAACCTGTAACCCAGGTATGTGCCCTGCCAGGAATCTAATCAACTGAGCCACCCAGGCAAGGCTCTTTCCTGGTGCTTTAAAGTATGGCAGGTAGGTCAGAAATCCCAGTTCGTCCTACGTACTGCCACTTGACTCACATCACCTCACTGAATCCCCACCTCAACTTTGGCCAGTGAGTGGTATCAATATCCCTATTGCACAGGTAAGAACACGTAGTTTAAACAGGTAAAAGGACCATCAGCAAGTGGCTGAGCCAAGATCTGAACTGAGGGGTGGAGCACAGAGCTTGGATTGATCCACTCTGTCTGTGGAGTCAGGACCCGCACCCCACCCTCGGTCCCTCTCTCAGGCGGAGTCGATCTGATCCTCAAATCACTAAGGGACCCAGGAACTTAGGACATACCTGTTTCCCTGGTCATGGCGCTGACTCTAGAAACTGGACGTGGGAAAGAGAAGTGAGAGTATGTGTTCTTAATGAGGTCCCTTCCCTGCTGGCCGGCCTGCAGCAAAGCCCACGGTGAGCAAGAAGAGATGGAGGGTGCCGACAGAAAGCAGCAGCCTGAGCTGTCATCCCCAGCCCAGTCCCGGACCCCCAGTCTTCCCAGGGTGCACAGAGGCAGAAGAATGCAGCCTGCGCGTGGACAAAACGTCAGACCCAACCTGGGACAAATCGCCCCTTCCACCACGCTGGGGCACTGGGGCCTTGGACAGGACAGCTAACCTCTCTGTACCTCAGTTTCTCTATCTCAAAATGGGGAAAAGAATTCCTAAGGGGCTCAAGTTCATGTTTGTCAGGGGCTTGTCAGAGTGCCCAGAGCATAGTACAACCAGAACAAATACTAGCTGTTATTAGTAATACACTATCAAATGCACCAAGATAATTAATATACACAAAATAGTAAGTAAATACCATAGTATAGAATATGCAACCATACAGTAACAAAAAGAAACCAAATGTGGTGTCGGTTATGCTGTGGGAAAGATAAGGGCGGGGGTCATGGCCTTCACTGGTTTATCCTTTCAAATGCCCGCTGTGCCAGCCCTCTGTTCCGGGCGGGGCTCCAGAGATGTGCGCAGGAGGACCAGGAGAGACTGCGCTTTCCTGCATCTCACCCCAAACCTCAGCCAGTAAGGCAACACCCTTTCATTTCCCAGGAGGAGGGCAGCACTTTGTGAAATGCCCCATTTAATGAGATTATTCCTTCAACTTTATATGCCATACCTCCTGGGAATGTTCATTTTGTCTCTGGCAGCTTGCCGGTACAATAATTATTTTGCAATGTAATAACCCATGTATTAAATCAGACACGGGAACCGCCTTGAAATATTATACTGAATTCCCTTCTATAACAGGCAGACCAGTTTTAAATCTCACCCAAGGGGCTTAGTTACCAAAGAACAAAAAGTGTGTCATTAAAAGTGTTTTCTCCTACAAGAGGAGAAAGGTTAGCTGTTGTTATTTTTGTTGTTATTACTATTATTATTATTTCAGGACCCAAAAGGTCATTGGTCTGTGTTTTCAGTTTCACTGGTACCCATGCTTTCTAATATACTATATAATATTCTTACTTATTAGGTTCCTATTTTCCTGTTCTTCCCCCACTGCTACGTAAAAGGGTAGGGTTTTATTCACTGTTGTTTTCTAATAATTTGGAGAAGTGCCTGGTACATAGTAGATGCTCAATAAACGTTGTTCAATTAATGAACAAGTTGAAGCACCGTTTAGAGTATTTTTGGAAGAGCAACCACAATGGGTGCAAAGTGTATCTCATTTTCTTCTCCCTTTTCTGTTTTTTTCACCAGATCGGAACACATCTCCAAAAATCAGGATTGAAGCATCCACAAGCAGGCATGGGTTCTAAAACACCCAAGTTCTGCCACAGTAAGACGCCCTAGGGCACGTTCCACTCACAAGGAGGAGACTGGCCTCCACACCCTTCCCCAGGTGAGACCTGATGGCTGCACGGAAGGGACATCTCCACCCCAGGCATGAGGGGTCTCCTCAACCATCTAGGACCACAGGAGACGGGAGAAAGAATGGATCCCCACATAAAATTCAGATTCATGAAGTATGAGGATGGGAAAGTAACTTAGTCCAAACCTTCCATTTTTCAGATGGGAAAACTGAGGGTCCAGAAAAGGAAAGTGGTTGTTCAAGTGCACAGAGTAACTACAGCACAGCCAGGAAGAGAAGGCACACTCCTTTGTTTCCTTCAGTGCTGTTCCTTTCCTCCCTCCTTCTCTCTTCCTCTTCCTCCCTCCTTACCTTACCCTTCCTTCCTCCTTCCTTCTCTCCGGTCCTTCCTTCCTTGTCTCTGTTTAAGGTTGTATACGTGTGTTTGTGGACTCTTCAAACACGATGGTTTAGAGCAAGCCCTGGTTAGAAGCCCATATATTATTTTGACTTGGAAATGTTGGTGATTTAATTTCACTAACTTTCTAGTCCTCCCCAACAACCTGGATATCCCAAATGGTCCCAAATTTCCCATTAATAATACAAGCATCTTAGAGACTTTCTGCACTAAAAGAACCTAAGAGCTCACTTAGCCCAACCTCCATTTTACAGATGAAAAACAACAGGCCAAGTGACAAAAAGTGAGTCGTGGGGTCACAAAGCAGTTAACAGCCAAGCTGAGGTGCCCCAGACCCTTGGATACAGAGCACAGTTGGGTCACAGTGAACACAGCCCTCAGATCTGTGTGCCGCTCAAGGGTCTCATCATGCTGGCTAGGAAACCCCGTCTGAGCAAGCCTGTCTCAAACCCAGCATGAGAAAACTCATAGAAAATAGGCCTTGGAGGACACACAGCCACACATGTATTATTATATATACTGCATAAAGCTGCTTATTTTTAAAATACATGATATCGTGTAATAAATTCGCAGTGCTAGCAAGAACATCATAACACATTGCTAGTAGAAGCATCTCTTAACACAACACTTTTGAAACGTTATCCATCAACATCAGTATGAACTACAATACACATATTCAAGTCCTTTTCCAGGAACTGGAAGTATCTATAGAAACAGAACTGTACAAATGCGTGGACAAGTGTGTTTATTAGACCAGTGTTTATAGTAGAGAAAGGAAACACTGGGGTGGTCCATCCTTAGGGTTATGGATGAATAAACAGGGTACAACAATGTATGGAATTCTGTGCTGAAGGGATGTTGTCATTTATTAGCAAGAAAACCCAATGTGATTGGCACAGTTATCTTGTACAAAGACCACCACCTCTTAAACACTGTCATCTGTGAACATTCATGCTTTCTGTGGTGGAATGAACACAACGGAACGTTGTGGAGGTCCATCTACACTGAGCATCCCAGAGAGCAGGCAGGGAGGGATGCAGTGGGAAGAGATGATTACTATTTTCTTTATGTACACATCTTAGAATGTTTATACTGACTATAGTGTATATATTATTTTGAAAAAAATCAGATTAAGACAAAAAATTCTGAGAATAAAGACAGATGGGACCCACAAATAGTCCTCCAAGTCCTGTTTCAGCCTCTCTTCTTCCCATGTAAGACCCCTGGCAGCAGACACATTCTGAGAAAATTATTCAGTGCAGCAGAGAGCCTCAAAGCCCTGCCAATGTCATCCCCTGAAATTGTTACTGTTCCCACCAAACTGGCCTAGTCCTCATGCAGGAAGTGAGATGCAGAGCAGAGACAGGAAGTGAGATGCAGAGCAGAGACAGGAAGTGAGATGCAGAGCAGAGACAGGAAGTGAGATGCACAGCAGAGACAGGAAGTGAGATGCACAGCAGAGACAGGAAGTGAGATGCAGGGACAAGAAGTGAGATGCACAGCAGAGACAGGAAGTGAGATACAGAGATAGGAAGTGAGATGCACAACAGAGACAGGAAGTGAGAGGTGAGCACAGCACCAGCAAAAGCTTTTCATTTAACACAGGAAGGGAGCTCAGTCTTCTTCAAGGTGAGGAGTGACTCAAGAGATGTTTTACCTTATCCTGTCCCAAAAAAGAACTCATCACTATAAATAAATCATGCAGGACCCACTCTTCATAAAACTGAGAAGCCTCTAGAAGCTAAATTTAGCAGGCAGGCCTCCTGAGGCACCTGAACCAGTGACTTGGAAATTTGGCCTTGTCCCCCTGGGCCTATTCATCCAGTAGTGACTCTGAGTTAAATAAAAAGTGACAGACCCATGAATGTAGAGGTCCTGGCTGTGTCAGTGATGACTACTAGGCTTCCACAATGATAAAAATACATTACCTGAAGCACTAAATCTGCACATCCTTGTGGTCTAGTGCTCCAAAGAGAACTGTCACCATCAACTTCAAAAACTCCGAGTTGTTCACATTAATACACAGAACTCTGAAACAGCTCAGCCCTCTGAACCACCTTAGATTCCATATTTTATCTGTGGCTCAGGAACCAGTAAGAAGAAAGAAGAGAGACTGACTTACCAAGCCAACTTCTGTTTAAGTATACAGACACAAATACTGGGGGGACTGTGAAGAAATCCACTACAGAGTTCACTTCCAGCCAGAACCACAGCTTATCGTTGGCCGCAATGAACTGGGGGAAAGGAAAAGAGAAAAAATGAGAACATGGTGCCAGCATTCAAAATATACTCTTGCCAAAGGTTATGTTTTGGTTTTTTTTGTGGGGGTCTGGAGTGAGATAGTATGTTCTTCTCATATCTACCCCAATTACACGCTATTTTTGTCTTAGAAATCAGATAACCTTTTCTAAAGAATGACTCTGTGCTGTGTTAGCCTTGGAGAAAGCTCAGGCAGTATATTTTTCTGTGGTTTCCAACTGCATCAGAGGGAAGGTTGAACGATCTCACCTTCATTAGACTCTCTAATGTAAATAAAGTGTATATGGATGCATTCATACACACACACGCACACACACCCTCTGTAATCTACTTTTGTACAGCTCCTGTCATACACAGAGTGTAGTATATAATGCCCCCAAGACACAAATACTGCTACCCTACCCACTGATTCCACTGTTCTCTTAGGATTCACCTAACTGAGCACTGGTAAACATACATTTAAAGGTAGAAAGCATTTTTTTTGTCCTATTTAAGAAAACAATGCCCTCCTCTTTAAACAGAGGGAAGAGAAGCAGTTGGCCAGTGGAGGTAAATAGTTATTTCAATCCCCACTTCTTCCCCTGTGAACACAATTAACATGTACTTCAGAAAATGCTGCTCTAAGGCAAGGGCTCTCTCACAGACTGAAAATCAGAAACAGTCTGTTGTGTCCCCTGGGAACACTGGGCTTTGTCTGCCGTGAGAGCAGAAGCTGGTAGAGGATGCTCCCTGTCTACCAGACTGGCATGCCCCATCGTGATACTGAGCAGTGCTGCTCAAACTTACCCGCAAGCCAAAGTAGAGAAGGAAGAACACGTTGAAAGCCATGTCGATCTGTAATGTGAAATCTTTGTAGAAATTCTGGCAGGATTCTATTGGGCTATTAGACAGGAAGAAGAAAAAGCAAGGGGTAAATGAAAAGCATCATCAAGTCTCCCACATGCTGTGCAGTGGTGGAGCTCGGGGTAGAGGACACAGTGAACGTTCATAAGATAAAACATTTGGTCTTTCTACCCCCTGTGATAATCAAGCAAGCATTGCCAAGGGGTCTTTCCATTCAACCATTCAGTCTTTTGTTCTTTTATTTATTTTTGTAATTACATATATATAAATATATATTATTTTTATCATCATTCAACAGTTGAGCTAAAAATCTAAAGAAGATCATGCAGACACCTTGGAGGAAGGACAAGCAAGAGACACTACCAAATTCCTTAATTTCACATTAACCCTTAAAGGACTGACTTCTTTCTTTTAGAGGACACGTCCATGAGCTAAAAACAGTCCCTTCCACTCTCCAGCACGTTGGAAGTGGAGCCTGTTTCCAATTAAACACAGTGGCTGTGTTTTGAACCTTTTTAAAGCCATCAGTTGATGAATAGTAAAGGACCCAGGAGCATCTCAGGAAAGCCGTGGAGGAGAGGATCCTGGTTGGTGTACGGCTAGACTAAGTATGGACTTTGTGCGCAACATCCTGACCCGGGGAAAGAAGCACTGCCGACTGATAAAATTCAAGACCATTAAACAAAATGTTGAAGCAGTACTCTAAGGGTTAATTTTATTTTTATTTTTGGCATGCAGGTTAATTGGCTTTGTGTGTGTCAAGCAGCCAATGCGAACCCCCAGCACTCTGTTCAAGAGTAGGCAGACCAAAGGGTACTACTATACAAACTGGTACACGGCTTCCATGTGCTTTCCCGTGGCAAACTGATCAGAGAATCAGTGTGTTAAAAGTCCCAAGACT
This sequence comes from Molossus molossus, assembly GCF_014108415.1. NCBI lineage: Eukaryota > Metazoa > Chordata > Mammalia > Chiroptera > Molossidae > Molossus > Molossus molossus. The sequence goes on from NW_023425352.1 coordinate 57,990,485, forward strand.
GGGGCTGTGTGGGAAGCAGGAAAGCCTCATAAGCATCTCAAAGCTGTGAATGAAAATTCATAATATACTGTTATCAGTAAGCAAATGGTAATACTCAGGCCAGGAACATAAAAGACGGTGAGGTTGAGGAAAGGGGGGGAAGTATGGGGAGAAGTGAAATACTTCACCCAGATGGAAAGCAACGTGGACCTCCAGGCCAGGAGAGGGCGAGCTTGAAAAGTGCAGGATGCACGATTTCCGAGGACTGCCACTTTGGAAATCGCTGTACGCAATACCAGTTAGTATAGTTGTACTTCTGCAAGGACAATGCTTAGTTGTTCAACAGGCAGGAATCTGTGCGGTATGGGAGTGCAGGGCCCACCTAGAGCCTTGGTGGGCCAGTCTGTGGGACTCTCTGATCATATTACATGCACAGGAGTTATCCATTCTTCATCTCTATTGTGAGTCAAACATGCCCTTTGTCCTCTCCCAGATCACAAATACAAGGAAAAACCTCCAAGAGCATTAAGAGCAATCTATATCTGCATTGGCAGACTACGCAGACTAAACAAAAAACAAACACTAAAAAATGGTTCTTTTATAAAGGAAATGACAACTGCTAGGTTTTCACTAAGGTAGGGAATTTTGAGGAAAGACGATGAATTTGTATAGTCCAATGCTGAAAGGAGAAGGGGAAAAGCTAAACATCACAGCCTACCATTGCTCTTTGCCTGTCCTCCCATACAAGTATTAATTTAAATGAAAAAGGGAAATCCAGACCTGGAGTTAATAAGTGACACTTCTGCAATTCCCAAGCCATGATGGCACTTTGTTTTGTTTCAAGAACAAGACCTACAAAGTTCACAGGTGCCAGGGTTCTTAGCTACTCTAGCTGCAGTGAAAGCAAGTACATGAAGTAGGTTGACCAGAAATCCACTACAGATCCCAAAGGCTGAAGGAACCATACATCTCTGTGCTATGTGAGTCACTGGTATGATGTGCTACTAAAAAGTAAAGGGGTGTGTGTGTGTGTGTGTGTGTGTGTGTGTGTGTGTAAGACAGTGAGCAAGGAGTGAGGACTGAGAGTTCTATTGGTAAGTATTACTCACATCTTCATGTATACCAGCAATAACTTAGCTGTGTTCATCAAGACTGATGTGTATTTAGTCAAGGGGACAGAGAGAAAAATCATGGTTCCTAAGTCTATTATGGAAAACTCACTATCATCTCGCCAAGGCCAAATGATAACATTACTGTTGCCCTCACAATAGTTATTGGTGGAGTTACTGATGGTATATTTGGAGTTCCCTAGCTCTTATTAATTGCATGGCCTCTTTGGTTAATTTGGTAGTTACCTTGAAATACATCTTGTGGGGAAAGTATTTGCTGGGCTTCAGAACAGGACAGAACTATGTGGGGGGAGAGGTGAGCTCAATGCCACTGAGGATGTCTTGGTTCGACATCAATGGAAGCAGATGTAACACCTTCTTTCCACTGTTCCATGGCCTCCTTGACATCTCTCCTGCTCCCACCTATAGCGCCCATTCCTGAAGGCAACAGTGAGAGGGCTTGATGCTAAAGGACACTATGTTGAAAAATATAACTCTACAGCACCCCTGTTTATAGAGAACAATGTTGAAACCATAATAGACCTTTTTGCTATCAAATTTAGATCTTACTTAATCCTTGTTTCATATCATTCCTCGAGTCCTAGACTTGGAGCTGAAATAATAAAGGGAGCATTTCCTCTGTTGGAGCTCACCAATAATGTGAGCACACTGCTGAGATGGAAGGGGAGAGAAGCAGGAAATTCAGGGACAAAAGAGGAGCAGCCCCTCAGGCCCAGGTAGGACCAGAGTAATCAGGGAGTCTGTTTTCCACCCCTTTTAGCTCTTGAACTTGCCAGAAAGCCCAAGGAGAAAAGCCCTGCTGAATTTTCTCAAGTGGCCACAGAACTGTTGATCAGGATCCCCCCTGAGATCAATCCTCCAAGGGCCTTTGGTCCATGGACTACACGTCAGAGACCACGGAGCAGAGGTTCCAGAGCCCCATCCTCTCATTCCCCAAATGGAAACGACCCATGGAGAAGCTCGCCAGTCTTACAAAAACACTTAATTCAACAAACAAAAGGGGTGGCCATATCAGCCAGGATGTCTTTTCCTCCCAAAGAGAGTTTATCTTAATGATTCGTGCTCACTGTGGGATGGGAGAGTGAAATACAACTCCTCTTCCTTCCTGTGTGAAGTAGAGGGTTCCTTGTCTAGATACACAGAAATTTAAAGAGCTAGAAAAAGAATCTTTTTTTTTTTTAATCTATACAGGAGAGAGACCCTGAATTACACACTTGAATTTAAATCGTCATCCTGATGAGCGTGCCCACAGTAGCACAGGCTTTTTATGGACATATGTTGCCAATAAAAACAGTTGAGTTTTAAGAACTGAAATAAGGACACTAGTTCTAATTCTGGTAGTAGAAAATGGACTTTTCCTAAATTGTTCTTGGTTAATTAATGACTTAGTAATTAGAGGGCACAGATATTCTGCAAGCTGATGAACTCTTCATTCTGAGGCTCCCGAGTCCATGGATCAAGACTGGTACTAAAACCTCAGGCGAATTTAGTGTTCTGACCAGGACTCCATGGTTGGGGCACCTTCAAAAGAACCTCAAAAAAGATCTGCTTCTTATGGGATGAATGTTCAGTGTGAGAGACTGAAATCAACCTCCTATTTCCTCTTAACCATCAAGTAAGTATATCTTAGTGTTTAGCTCTCTCTATAGAGGAAAATAAGATACATGCAAGTGGGAAATAGATCTCTTTCTTCATCAATTTAACAACATAATAAGCAAGGAAGACCCATGAGTGGGAAAATCCAGTAGTCTCTCCTGAGGAAGGAGTTAAGAACGCATCTTTCCAAAGCACAAGGCCAGCCACAGCTCCCATGCCTTCTTGCAAAGGGCAAAGGACTAAAGACAAAAACCTCACTTCTAGATGTTCCTCTGGACATCTGCATCATCTCCAGGAGGGAAGTAATTTTCTTCTTGCCTCAGCCTCTAAACTTTCCTGGGGTTTTCTGGAGTCTGTTTTCCCTCCCTGAATCTGGCTGTCCAACCCTGTGAAGATACTTCTTCAGGACAGCGGTTCTCAAACTTGAGCATGCACCCGAAGGGCTGTTAGAACCGTGGTGGGCCCCCCCTCCCAGGGTTTCTGGTTTAGTGGGTCTGGACAGGGTTCCAAGAACTTGCAGTTCTAACGATTTCCCAGCTGCTCACCCGGGGCCACACTTTTCGAACACTGCTCCAGACCTTTCTTGCAACTATACACTAATTACAGATGTTGACATCTCCATTCAGACATGAACAGAGACGGCGTTGGAGACCACCCCCAGGTAACCAGCTGCATACCACTTAATTAATTGCTGAGACCAAGGGGTTGAACAGATATTTTCAGTTTCAGATGTGAACATGGGGGAGAAATTAAGACGATACAGGGAAATAATTACAACACCACTATGCAAGCTTCACCGATGACATTCCAATGAACAATCAAAATGTGCTGGGCAGCACATTTGTAGTGAGATACTTAAAGGAAAAATGGTGATGGGGGAGGTTATGAAGACCATCATTTGTAAGAGATAAAGAAATGCTAAGCAGCTTAGGCACAACAATAGCAAACATCCGAGATGATTTAATAAATAACCTCGTGGGATGGAAGGGACTAGCTATGGAATAAAAAACACTTTCAGAAATAATTTCCAATATTTAAATTCTTCCCACTCTTGTGATGAGTCCCTTTTTAAATTGGATGGGGCCTTTTCAATTCCCATCAGGGTAATTGTCCACCAGAGTTCAGGCTGACAGACACACAGACATAAATTGATACAAAAAGCTTAACGATTCCAGACTCTTCTAGTCTCACTTCTGCAGTGTTGCCAGATTAATTTAATTAAAAGATGTCATTCACCCATCATCATGGCTTCCTTCTGCATCATACATCTACTCCAAGGCTGCGAAGAAGCCCTAAAACCCAGCCCTTCTCTCAGCCTCTCCCATTTTATATTCTGCTCCACTCCAGCCAAGCCCCTTGCTGCTATGAGCTGGTGTCTTCATTATTTCAATTATGTGACCCCCATGTTCCTAAATCTGAAGCTCTGCTCTTGCTGGGGCCTCTTCAAATGCTCTTCCCTCTTTGTGTTCACACCTTAGGCAGCCTTCAAAGCCAACTGAAAAGTATGGCTTGGCAAATGACTCATGCCCCCACTGACTCCTCCCATCCCTGAATCCCAAAGCATCAGGAGCAAGGGATCCAAACCATCTTACAATGTTGATTATTATTCAATCCAATGTAATAATACCTGGCATTTGTATGGAGTTTGCATATACTATTGCATTTGGTCCTCACAACTTGGCAAAATAAAGTAGATATTGTGTTATAATCTCCTTTCTGCAAACAGAGAAGCAGAGGCTCAGACTCCTACCCAAGATCATGTAGCTAAGCAGTGGAGTTGGGACAGAGACCTAGTATCATTTCTGCCATACCACCTACTTCTCCAGATGAATTGCAACATCCTTGGAGAGGAAAAAGAACATAAGACATAGTTTCTGATATCCACAGAGCCTGGTACCAAACTCATGCAGAAACGATGGGGGTTGGCTGACTTACAGAGGAAGTGAAATGTCTTAGAAAAAATTCAGAGGAAGCTGACCTATACAACCTCCACCTAACCCTGCTGTGTAAAGACTGTCACGTGGGACATTACTAGTCCTCCAAAGTCCTTCCTGGGACCCTGACTAGCAGTGGCATTATGGAGCCTGGCCCCATCAGCTGAGGACAAGTTCTTCTGCTTAAAGAGAAGTAATTCCTAGTTATCTATCTGCTTAAAGATGGATGACCCTCAACATGCCCTAATTTTCTCTCACCCTCTCCTATTCTAGAAGAACAAGAATGAACACAGCAAGGGATGATAATATTTAGACTCTGAACACTTCTAATTATGGACTAGGCTATCAATAAGCTTTATATCCCATTTAACCAAAATTTTAAAAATGATGACATCACATAGTCATGGATACTACAAAATCTATCTGCAAGAAAAAGAAAAAATTCAAGTGACTTGAGGTTTAGTAATTTTGAGTTTTAATAGTATCTGGATTTACTGAATAAGCTAAGTATCTGTTTTTCTGCCTACAAAATAGGACTAAAAGCACCTAACTACTCAGGATATTATGAGACCAAGACATTTTAAAAGGGAAGCCAGTCTTTGCAATGTACAGTTGAAAAACAAGGGTTTGAATTGCATGGTCCACTTACATGTGGACCTTTTTCAATAAATATGTACAGTACTGTAAATGTATGTTTTCTTCCTTATACTTTTCTTAACATTTTCTTTTCTCTAGCTCACTGTATTCTAAGAATACAGTATATAATACACATAACATACAAAATGAATATTAATTGACTATTTATGTTATGGGTAAGGCTTCCAGGCAATAGTATAGGCTATAAGCAGTTAAGTTTTGGGGAATCAAAAGTTATATGTGGATTTTTGAGTGTGTGGGGGTTGGTGCCCCTAACCTCTACTTTGTTCAAGGGTCAACTGTGCTCCAAATTAGAAATCAGTGTTTTTATTCACATAATTTTAAGTCTCAGAAAAATATCTTACAAGCTAATGACAATAGTGAATTCAGTGCGAATGACATGACACTAATTAGTCATTGAGAAAGCAATATTTTTTTTATAAAACATCGTCTTCTCAAGTGGACAGTACCCCAAGACTGTTCAGGGCTTGAATGGGTCGAGGGTGAAGCTTTCTACCTTTTTGCTTCTCTCAGTGCCCCCATTTAAATTATTTTGTCCAAGCTTTGGACTTAAAAACTTATTATTTTAATGTTGGTGCTTTTGGTGTTTACACTGAATGGGGCCAATATTCAATAAATTGTGTAGTTTTTATTAATTTTACCAAACAGAAGCAACCCTCTTCTGTTGATCAGCATTGTGATGTTATCCCAAATGTCTTGGCGTACTTATTGTCTAAGATGTATTGTTGCTGGGTAACTTTGTGTTCAGTACTAACGACAGTAACATCAAAATGAGTGATTTGTTTTGTCTTAAAACACTTCTCTCAGACCTTTCAATGGTGCTAATGTGAATAGAAAATACTTTTTGTTATTTGCAGTATTGATCTATCATGATCCCAAGCCAGATGGCTAAGTGGATTTTCTGGGAAATTTTCGGTTATGGGTTTGTATCAATAGGTCTATTAATCCTTCTGACAGCACCAGGCTTCTAATCATGCCCTAGCTCGGTTGAGGACATGTGATCCAAGAGCCACAAACATATGCCTCATTAGAGTCATGTTGAAATTAATTGGAACAAATGGATAGGTGGTCTATAGACCCTCACTACTCTTTGAAATCCTATGTATTTACTGTCTTCTTGCAGTTTGAGTGATGTGGAGACTCCTGGAACAGTAACAGCAACAGACTTCAGAGCAGTTGTATGGCTCAGGGTGTCTACCTGAATAATTAGTTCTAATAATTATGTATTCTTCTAGGAGACAAAGGAAATTACATAGATGGCTGACAGGGAGAACAAAATATGTCAGTTCCTTACACATTAGATTTCTCAATGAAACACATACATAATTTGTTTCTGTGAAACCCAGGTGATTAAATCTCTGTCACTTGCTCACAGAGCTCTTGTCACAAAACTTCAATATCCTATCTGAGCTTAGATTTTCCTTCTCATCTTCATTCCATATCTTTTCATCCACTAATGCACCCAAATTGATAAATCAAAAGCAAAATGTGGGCATTATAAGTTAACCTAAGGAGTAGTTAGCAGTTAGGTAGTTTTGGAGTTCCACGGAAGAGTTAAAATCCCAGCTCTATGGGTTACTAGCTGTACAATCGTGGGCAAATAATTTGACCTCTCCAAGCCTTGATTTTCTCATCTATAAAACCTCAAAGGCTGTTTTGAGGATGAAACTAAATGAGTAAAAACCAAACACTGAACAAGTGATAGTTATTTTCAAAACCAAGTTAATGATAGTTACAACTGTTTGTAGAAAAATGCCAAAAAATAACAATCTCCAAGTGAACAAAACTGATAGAAGAATCAATCATTTCACACTTTACTTCTCCATTTGCATTTGCTTAATTGCCTACTTATCAGGTGTTGCAATGTAATCCAAACGCCCAATAGGATGCGCAGTGAAGTAACGTCTGGTGTGATTCTGTACATCAGAGCATTAACTTTGGGTGATATTAAAGAAGAAACACTGGAAAAAATATATTTCCATGAAGGCACCACAGTCTCACAAATGCTAAATAATTAACCAAAATTTCCTAACAGAGGAAGCCATGAGTCACTTTAATGAGTGGCCACAGGAGGTTGTGTGTTCTCCTTTCCCCAGTCTTTATCAGGGGAGTTTCCTGTGCCTGGCTGGCTTAGCATAGACCTAGAGCAGAGACAGGGGAGGAATCAGTCATGTGTCTTCTAAACAAGCTTTCAATTTTCTGTCTGTAAGATCTTGTATGTCTTCAAACTGGACTCTTGGGGTGATGTGCAAGAAACCTTCCCACTAATGCTTGTTTGCTCCAGCTTGTCTACAAACTACAATGATTGCAATCACAGTTGTTACCAGAGTAGAATTAGTGTGCACATTTGCCAGCAACTTGTATGTGATAAATCAGAATTAAGCAACTGCATAGAACAGAGTCTCACCAAATGAGCACTGCTTTCGTTTGCACTGAACTGTCTGAGAAGTCCTGGCCGACTGACTTCCTCTCTTGTCTCCCTGCTCTGCTGACGCTTCCCATCTCTTCTTCAGTAAAGCTCGTTACGAAAGACATGATGGGCTAGATGCTTCTTCAGTCCAGTGTGTACACACTCAAGCACCAAGACGACAAAACAGACAAGAGTTCTTCAAGGGCAAGGGCAAGGAGCCGTGTGTGGGTGGGCACACAGTCCACAGCTCTCCAGCTCAAACATGTGCTTGCTGCCAAACCCCAACCTCACTCTGAGACCACGCACACAACAGGACAGCCTGGGTGAGGAGGTCAGAAGTGGGGGGAAGAATGGGAACGAGAAGTCCCAGGTCCGAAGGGAAACAGGAAGCCAGACACAATGCCCGGCAAGGGGAGCAGACTCAGCCCTGCGCCTTCCTTCTCTCACACCCCATGTCTTCTACCCGAGGCAACAAGAGCAGAGGCCACATCCTGCTGCTGCCTCCTGCCCCCAGCGCCTTTTCCCTGGATATGAACTGTTGTCATCCATGTATGAAAAAGCCCATGAACGATAATGTCTACCCAGTTATAACCAATAGCCGGCTCCTAGACGCTGGGGAGCAACTATCTGGTGTCTGCATTTCCTAAGGAGAGAGCAAGCATAAGGCTCTTCCTGGCACTTCGGCCTCGAGCCTCCCCACAGAAGCTCTCCTAGCTGCAGACAGAACAGCAGAGGCTCCCAAGATGAAGTGTGAGCCCTCTCTTTGCAAAGGCAGTCCGATCAGAGCAAGGTGGAGCGTTCATATTGGGATTCCCACAGCATAACAGGTTCAAATCACTGTGGGACCTCTGCGGGCTTTACTGGGGACAGACCTCACAATTCTTCTGTGTGAGCCTTCTTCTCCAAATGTTTGTCTTGGACTCTCTGGGCATTCCCTGGTCAGTCATTAGTTTCCTACTTAGCTTATGCCCTTCTCCCTAACTTGGACATAATCCTGACACACCTGGACAACCTGACCTTGACAATGCCCTTTTGCTATGGGTCAACCTGCAAGGATCTAGAGTGGAGAAGCAAAAACTACTGACTCCATAACCAGGCCCAACCTGTTGTGGGTCCAAGACTGACCGGCTAATCAGATAGGGGATAACAAGGATGCCTGAGACAGACCCTTTCCTGTTCTCTCCATGGACTCCAAAATTCGGCTAGCAGCCTAAGGGACCTACTACAGTTTCTACTCTGCTCCCTTCCAGCCACATCCGGACACAGCCAGAATGGCACACAGTCCCCTCCGTGGTCTCACTCAAATAGCTACCCTTACAACCGGTGGTAAAACTAAAGACCTGCCTGGTGTTGATTTCAGGAGACTGGAGAGCATCAGGAAACAATTATGTAAATAAACAGTTGTTCATTCATCTGCTACTTCACTTTGAAGAAGAGAAAACACTGTCACAAAACATACACATATACTCACTGCCATTAGTGAAAAGTAACACATTAATTTATATGTGATGCTAAAGGATAAATGTGATCACTTTGTTTCTGACATCCTGAGATGTTTCTGCATTTTGTTTGTTTGCTTTGCTTTACGAAGACACAGAGAAAGACCTGGTACAAGTGTTTCTGAAAACTGTCATAGAAAACAATGACACCTTTATTACCCAAGGGAATAAAATAGCTGTCTTAGCTCTGTCTTTGGCTGACGGCTCAGGCATGGAAGTTTTTAAGTATTCCTATTTAGGAGTTTTGTTGAGAGCCCAGCAGCCTCACAGACAAAAAGGAGAGCTGACTGAAGCCCCGAGTCTGCCGAGAACAAGCAGGAGTCACTCATTAGGAATGCCATAAAACGACCTGGGTAGTGGAGACCAGCATCACCACGGAAAACCATAGGTGACAAGTTACCTCCAGAAACAGTCATCAGCAAGGCAAACGGCAAGCACTTCTTAAATCCTATGAGTATACAATCCGATATTCAAGTATACACTCTGAAGTTCCTTCTCAACTACTTCATGAAAATAACTTCTCTCCTGGAACATTTCTTTTCCTGCATTGTTTGTCTAGCCCACATGCTTCTGGTGAGCATTGGAAATCACTTAGTTATCAAAACTGTCCTGCTCATGCCGTAGAAGTAAGGGCTCTTTCCACCCTATCCACGGGGTCCACGTTTCGAAAGGACTATCATGAATTCTATGCTCTGTGGGGTGAAGTTCCTTTTCCTTGCTTCCTCCTGCAGTTCCCCTTCCTAACTCTGTTGCCATACCTTTGACTTTTCTCTAGGGTTGTTTTCCCCATTGCTATAAAAGCATCTCTGCGAGGGACCCAGGATGCCCTGAGAAGTTGATTTCTTATGATTTTCTCCTTTGTCTCCATGAGTGGGTCTACATATCCCCACTCTAGGCTGGATTTCAGAAATTATTTCATTGTATGTGGAAGCACAGTGTTTTCCTGAGAAAGCGGTGTGGGTCCTCTGCTGAGGAACCTCACAAAGGAGAGTCAGCTGTTGTTTTCGGCAAGCCCCTGGCTGGAAGCTCTGGTCAAGCAAGAGCACGTCAACGTGCTGGTCAGGACCGCCCGCTCTGCACAGGTCTGCACTAAAATCCCACCTACGCTCCTCTCGAAGACAGAGATGCGTCCATTCAAAGGGCCTGTATACTGGTTAGCGCAGGAACGTGTTATGAAACTCTAAGCAAAGTGTTTCTAAAGGGTGAATAGTGTATAGGATAGGGACAGGGGAGTATGGAAAGAATGTCAATTTGCTAAGTCTCCCTGATATAGGAAATCACGATTCATGAGGAAAACTAAAAGCAAGGTAGGAAGCATTCATTTTTGGGTCAGTATGACTGCTCACTGTATAGTTTCAATCCAAGGGGCTCTGGCAAGCTAGTACACCAGGAATTCTCTAAGAAGTCTTATTCCTACCCCAGGATTATCGGTTTGGTGACACCCACCTTTCACCTTTCTTGATTTGCAGCCAAGGCATATCTAAAATGTAAAGCATCTAATTACATGAAGTAACAAAAAATGCAGTAAGAAAACAGATCCTGACAATCATGTTTATAAAAGTGCATTCTGAGAATAAAAGAAGGAACAAAACACATGTTTAAAAATAAAAGCAGTTTTAAAGAGAGTTGTTAGGAAGCCCTGAGGCAAAAATATATTCCCACGAGAGACATGATCACATTCCCAATCAACAACGCTGAATGCGATGCCGACACGCTTCGCTGAATGTGCTGTCCCTTCACAGTGCTACCATCTCATATCCTTTAACGTCGAATCAGTGGCACTTCTGTTTACACAATGAACTAAGACAAAGGCCAATGACTGTATTTCCCAGGGCATTTCGTTTAAGAGGTGTTTTTTTAACTACAAACATCTGCACATTTATTATTAGATCTAAACAAAACCAAAGTAGGTAACTGTTCAGAAAGATCTGCCAGGTACTGTAACACTGGTCCTTTGAGCACATCCACACAGAGCTGGGAATCTGCAGGACTGCTCATCAAGTCAGTCATTACTTGGAAAACCGACCCTCACTTCTAAACTCCTTGTCATTAGCTTTTCTGCTCAGCACACGCTTGAAAACAGTAGGTTGATTTCTCTTTCCCAACGTTCTAGTCTTGAGTTTTCAAGGGACAAGGTGGCCATTGTGGCATCACAGCAAGCTGGGGGCCCGTAAGGATGTCCAAAGAGAACCCTAAATCTCAGTGCTTCGGCGTCAGAATGCGCGCTGCCCCGATTCTATGCATGCGCCCCGTGCTCACGACATTCAGGTCCGGGCCTGGGGAAGCACGCGGCATGCACGGGCAGTGCAGGAAATGGCTCCGGGGAGCCTGGAGGCAACAACCGAAAGGGTGAGGTTGCATCATGCAATGAAAACCACAGCTTGGCCTCAGCTGCCATGCAGAAAAGACCTACATCAAAGAGTCTGCAGTGCGGCTCCTGGGTAAGAGTCGATATGAGAGAGGTGAGTTACTTCAGCAACAAAAGACACAGGCAGAAAAATGTTCAAACCACTGTCAACAGGACACTGTACAGAGCACTGGCATTCCACGGGAGAAGAGGCAGCTCAGGGGCGGAGCGGGAGACAGAGGAGGCCAGGTGAGCACCAAACTGCCAGTGCTCTGATGAGGTGGTGTCCCTGGCCATCCATGTCTTTTTATCATGTGTGTTACTTTGACAAATAACCTCATTAGAGCCTTTAACATCAACCATAATTTTTAAGGCATCAGTTACATAAATATACACACCATGATTTCCTGTGGTTACAGTTCATTATAGAAGCAGAGCTGAGCTGGTTGGATAAATAAGAGACAGTTAAGCGCCAACATCCTGAACACTTTGGTTACAGAGTTCATGGTGACTCCCAAGGCACAGCATGGCGCTAAGGGAACCCAACGGTCACGAAAGCTCGGGGGGCACAGGGTAGGTAACTCAATGCAGCTAAAACCCTGGAAAGCCACCTACAGTGTTGAATTTGAACCCACTCCTGGGAGCCAACTTTCCTCCATCTAGCACGCAAGGCAGGTCGACAGTGAGTCCCCACGTACATCTTGACCATGTCACAGAACCTTAGTTACAGGTGAGTTTCCCCAAAGGTATTTTTAACAAAATCAATTGCTCAAGGGGAAAAAAAACCAAAACGTTAAAGTTCTTCTTGATAGAATAAAAATCCTACTGACTCAGCAGAGGGCCACCCAGCTGCCCTGTGCTATCAAGGTCACATAGGACATTTGAGAAGAGTTATTTCCCACCCCACGCCTCGTGGTCCCTGAACGTCGAGTACAGAAAGGATGGTGGTATAGTCCAGCCCTGAATCACAATTTCTCCCTCCTGGTTCTGACCGGAAATAGTGAGAGGAAAGCAGGTGTTCCTCGTAAAATGTCCTCCTGGAGCTCAGCCTTCTCATCCCCTGGTGTGTGATAAGCGCTTTGGAGAGACCCAGGCCCAGTGCGCATGCGCAGGGCGCTATCGCGGCCTCACTTGCTGGGCGAGAGCTGGACGTGCACCAGACCCAGCAGCACCGGTGGGGTAAGCGCAGGCCGGGCTGAGTACACGGGGCACCACCCAGCACCCCTTCCACGCCTCGGGACGCAGCTGTTTCTGCTTGATCCCCATCCATTCCCTCGCAGCAACTCAAAACTTACAAGCTTAAGTGGAATGACAGATTTTCAAAACAATGATTGTTTTGAATAAAAATATAATAGTCTGTACATTCATTCAACACATATCCCCAAGGTTCTTCTTCTGCGACAGGCATGATACTAGTTTTAGGGACACAAAATCCAATAAAACATGGTTCCTGCTCTTGAGGAATTTTCCCTTGAGCAGAGGAGCCTGCCCAGATTTTGATTCCTGAAAGCATAATGCAAGACTGCCTTGCTCCACAGGTCCTAGCCACCCTGTACAACCTTGGGCACGTCACTCCATCTCTGCGTACCTCAGTATCCTCATACAGAAGATGCAGATACCTACCTCCTCAGGTTGTTGGGAGGAATAAATGAGTTACCAAAGGCTGTTACATTGGTGGCTGGAACATGGTAAAGGGGTAAAGGGATGTCAGTTAGCTAGTATGATCATTAGCACTCAAATGCAGGTAAGAAACACAGAGCTCTGGAAACAGAAGATGAGCTCCTCCCGAGCAGTGAGGAGGAACCCTCAGGGAGGGATGGCAGGACAAGGTGCCGAAGCAGAGGGGTGTGTGGGCAGAAACTCAGCGGCTTGGGAGGACACAGTGCATTCTGGGAATGGACTGGAGCCTGAGACAACCAGAGGACTGGCAGACAGGGGACAGTGGAGCATCTCTGTGCCGCGGAAGCATGTCTAGTCCTTACCCCACAGAAAAAAGGGAACCGACACACATTTACATGTAGGAAAATGATGCCGGCCATTATCTTCATTTCGCGAGAAGTTAACACCAGTGACGCTATGGAGAGGGAATTGGAAGCAGGAGAATGTGGAGGCAAAGAGGCCAATGAGTCAAATTAAATTCCAAAGGACCAAAGTCACCTATGCCAATACTATGATGAAAAGTGTTCTTGCAGCCCAAAGTATCCTGAAATCCTGGAACAAGCCCTTCTCCAGGGCAGGATGCTGCCAGGGCTTCTTTGGGAGAGGGGTCAGACCCACGCGCCACTGCGCCGCTACCTCAGCCTCGTGTTGCCTCTCCGACAGCAGCACTCACAGCTATTAAGTCTTTGTGTAAAAAGTATGTTTCCTTCTCTTTTGAAAGGCCCCAGCCTATTAAGAAGCCTTTCTCTCTGTTATTTAGAAGGCAGAGTCTAAACTAGTTAGAATCTACATATAATGAACACACTTCAGTGTCTGGAATGGGGGATACCTGTACATATTGGACACATGGCAACCACTAAAGCCAAATTACATGTGAGAACACACAGAGTCGTGTAGAAGAGATAGCTGATGATACATTTTCTCTGCTCATTTTCTAAAGATCTTAGTTAGCAATGCCACCAAGCCATCACTCAGGAATAGCTGAGGTATTCATCAAATCCTATGTCCACCATGAAGAACTGCCTTTCCCTCCAAGTCCTATCCTTTCGGGGTTTAGGCATCCTCAGATCCCAGAGGGTGCCTGGAAATATGAATTCTGGGGGCTGTAGCTTTCTTTTGGTTGGAGTCAAGACAGCAAGAGAGAAGATGCCATTTTTGACCAAATGCTTTCACTTTACGAGTTACCAAGTCCGTTCAATGCTCACTTAGCTCAACAAGTGTGGCGGGAACTCTCCCCTCAGCTGATGAGGCAGAAGCAGGGAAGTTTTGCGTATGCACTGTTGTGACCACGTGCTTATTTGGTGAAGCTTCTAGATGGGAGTTTCCATGAGCCAGGACAAGGGTGTATATGCTGACACAGGGGCAATGACCCCTCTACACTCAGGCTTGTGCTGACAGAACATGAGCTGAACCCATGTGGGAACACAGGCTGCTATTCTCCAAGCCCCTGGCACTGGGCTGGGAGCAGGTGCCCAGGGAAATGGTCAGGCTCAGCAGGAGCCACCCTTGTGGGGCTGCCACTGGCTCATGTTCAGAGGAGAGTGCCACAGGTCCTAACTAACACTGGAAAACAGAGGATCTAATCTAGGTGGCGGGTATCTCTGAAGAATCGAGGGAGAGGAATGGAACGTCTGTCTTGTCAGGAAAAGTCTGAATTATTCTCAACTACCTACTGCCTCTCCCTTTCTCTCCCAACTGGGTAACAAGATGGACACCAACAAAAGCAGTTTTCTCCTTACTGCTGCCCCAGGAGGTGAACAAACACAGACCCACAGAACTCCAAAGAGGAAAGTAGCATCAGGGTGTCCTGACCTTTCCCAGGTTACTCTCCTGGTACTTGTTGGATGAAAACCAACGGAAATGGCCAAAGAGCTCCTGCCCATGTTTCCCAACGTCTTTCCCAGCAAAAAATACCTGCAGCTGCTCCTACCCAAACCTGTGCTCCTGCGGAAAGCAGTGGTCTGTGCACCTTCCCACGCATGCATGTGTGTGTGGTGGCAGGTGAGCAGGACAACGTGGGAGAACCTGTCAGTAGACATCAAGTTTGCATTCTGATCAACAGAGCCAACTATGGATGGAGGATGCTTTTATTTGGAAAGATCGAGAAAAAGGGAACAGGTGATTCTTTTGAAACCCGAACGGTATTAGCAGGTAATAGACCGAATAATAATTCTTTTTAGTTGATTTTAAGCCTCAAAGTCATTTTGAAATTAATACCATTTTAAAAGTTATTAATGCAACCTTATAAAAATGTTGGTATCTACTTTTTAGTTTGTTCATTTATTTAAAAAATTTAGTTTCTCACATGGGGGTTTCTTTATGCTGATAGAAGAGTTCTATATTTTCATTAAGAAGGAAGAGAAAAAACACAAATCTACATGTGATAAAATGTCCTCAAACCAAAATTTAAAAGTGCTTCATAAAACTGGCAAAAACCCCAAAAAAGTGTGCACCTGAGTTCAGCATTGAGCCCATGTCAATTTCCCTGTTTCAACAGCATACAATGGCTATGTAACAGACAGTGCTAACACTGGAGGAAGGGTACACAGAAACTACATTTTTTTTGCAACATCTTGTGAATCATAAACTAGTAAAGTTATAATAACATAATAATCAATTATTCTGCCTGTTTGGTTTTACCTTAGCCAGGTGTCAAGCTAGTGTTCTATTTGTGGTAATACAAGCTTCAAAAAATATACAAACAGATTTCTTGAGAAAGCATTTATTTGGCACCTGTTATATGTATAGCATTGTGTTCAACTCCAAAAGATACAAAAGATAAACTGTCAATATCAATCAATATTAACAATCTTACTCCCTTTCTCAGGAGAATACTAATAAACGGGAATACATAAGATACTAATGTATCTTATATGCAAATTCTCACAATCTCTCAAGACGGAATCAAGTGTCAATAAATACGGGTCACTGAGGTGACAAGGAAGTCCTAGGAGGAACCCACAGTTATCTCCCCAGGTGAGCAGAAGTCAGCTACCATGCTGTGTTAATAACCCTATAAGGCCTCCCCACTTAACATATAGCTGGCCCTGCACTGAGCTATCCTTCTGCTTATTTTTTCAGCCTCTCTCGTTCCCTTCCCAGAGCTCAGTGCTTGCCATCCTAGGGAGCCAATTACTGATACCTGCTTCACTAAGGTACTAGCTGATAATAAGAACTACTTAAAATTTTAAAAACAACCATAGAAGTTTCAAGAATGAATGTTCAATTGTAGAATTTTAAGTAAACTGCAAGTTAGAAGGAGAGATATTTTGGAGTATTGGGGGGGTGCCTTTGAAACAACCCCCAAATCACCCATGGGTAGCCATCCACTCTACCTACTAAAACTGCTCATCTGTAGGAGTCAAGTCAAGGTCAAACGCAGCCGCAAAGAGGGAGCCTTAGAATGCCAAAGACTTTACAAGAAACATGCCAACCGTTTCATTTTTTGAGAAGTTTCCTTTAATAGAAACAAAAGAAATGTGCAAAGAGTAAAATCTCCGGGAAGTAAAGTCTCAGCTCATAAATATCCAGGACGGGCCAGTTCTGAACCAAGCATTGAAATCATTTAATAGTGACTTTCCCTTTAATTTGTCCATTCAAATCAGCATCTATTTTGATGGCTAACTCCTTCTAGTCATCACTCTCCCTAAATATTAAATTGATAAAAAATAAAATTATTTTCTTAAATAGTAATTAACTGTAAAAATGTTTAAAGTCATTAGCTACAGAAACACCATGCTCTATGTAAGCAATTCTAAAAAGATTATCCATAGTCATGTATAAGCTAATAGTAGAGAAGCAAAGATCTAATAATATCCATTTGTTATGAGTAGCAACAAAATTGTAGGGATCAAAACACCCCTTTGCTCAACTGAAACCATGAACAACGTGATGTCTTAATGGCAACAAAGAAAAATAAAGCCATTAGGTGGAACCATCTGCAAAAGGACCAGTTTCACCAGGAGGGAGAACACCTGTTTAACTTAAAGCTTAAAATCAATCCCATTAAATATAAAATACTTTTGCTCCGTTAAAAAAAAAAAATCATCTACCAGTGCTAAGACAATTAAGTGAGGACAGCACCATCACTATTTGAAACAGAAAAAAACAATTTAATGTCACTGTGTCCTAATTCACTACTAAGTCAGTGCAAGAGTTTTTCGAATTACCAATCTGACATCGAAGTAATTGTTTTTCTACTCGGTAGAGATACTTTCACATGTGTTGAGTGAGGTTGTGAAGTTTTAATTAGTTAAGATATGACAAGTGCTTGGATGGTCACTAGCACAGAGTAAGGATGGCTCGTTAACTGTTACAGATGACTGTTAACTACAAAGCCACAATCTATGCTCCTGTCTGCTCTTGGCCAGACGGCACTGCTGACCAGACCTCTTTCGCTTCCATCTAAGTTCCACACTCACCTTCTTTTCATTCCACCAAGCTCCCAAGTTTCTGCCCATGTTCACTGTAATGGAATGGCCACAAGAGCTGAAAATTGTGTCCTGTCCACTCCTTCACCGGAGCCCAAACTAGTTCCTGGAACATGGTAGGTACTCAATAAACTTAGCTAAATGAATAAACAAATAAATGGAGGGCCAAAGGAAGAAATAAAAGAGAGGGAGGGAGGAAAAGAGGGAGGGAAGGAGGAAGAAAGGAAGGATTCCTATGATTATGGCTATGGTCAAGAAGAGTTAGCTAGTGTTTCCCTTATCAAACCATGATCATTAGCAGGAGGTAGCCCCCACCTCAGCTCCTATGTGTATATGACTCGGATCCCCACATCCGGGGATTTTCATCTCTATGATTCCAACATAAGGAGTCACTTGAGAATTTATTATTCTATAATACATCACCTGGAAAGATGTTTGACATCTAATTTTTTTTTACTTACAACTTAACCACACACTTCTAATCTCACTTGACGGCAAAACAGAACATTACCTTGTCAGCTGCCTTTCTCGATTATGTGACAAAGAAACTGATAGCCTGCCCCATGTTAATCTAAAGCTCTTCTTATCATTAATGAAGATGTGTTCCTAAATATATTTGAGCCCGCTCATGCAATGCTTCCACATTTAAAGTGCACTTACAGCCCTGGCCGGTTTGGCTCAGCGGCTGGAGCGTCGGCCTGCGGTCCAGAGAGACCCGGGTTGGGTTCCCGCTGGGAGCTCATGCCTTGGTTGCAGTTTGTCCTCGGCCCTGGTTGGTCGTGTGGGTGGCAGCCACTCAATATGTCCCTTTCACATCGATGTTTTTCTCTCTTTCCCTCCCCCCCCCCCACTCTACCTGAACAAACAGTGGAAGAATGTCCTCAGGTGAGGATGAAAAAAAAAAAAAGTGCGCTTACAATGATACAGTTGTCCAGGGTTCATTACATATTGGCATGGAACGGGGTATATAATTTTGAAGTTAAAATAAAAGGACTCAGGATTCAGACCAGGGGCTCAAATTCTAGTCCCGATTACTAACCATGTAGCCTCAACCAAGATATTTAACCTTTCTAAGGCTTCCTTTATCCAGCAGTGAAATGAAGAAAATCACAGCAGTGCTACTGAGCAGAATAATAAGGTAAGTTTGTAAAGGGCTTATCTTTGTATATAGTAAGTTCTCAATAAATATGGAAACTGCTTATAGGCCTAGAGAGAGCAAACTGGAACTAAAGTCAGAATCCCTTAATGACAGCTAGCTAAGCCAGTGTGTGACCTCGTGAGCACTGGTAAATACTGGCTGAATGAATGCCTGGTTCTTGGTGACTGGCTATGAGGTCTATGAGGTGGCCCTCCCCTATCTTTCTTGCCAATGTCTGTTCGGGTTGTACAGGGCTTCCTAAACTTATGTGAAACATTTTGTAGAATCTCTTTCCTTGAGCCTATTCTAGCCAGAACTACATGCATACCATAGCTGCGTAATGAGGCGAGTGCCTCCTTAAGCCTGATGCCAGCTCCTGCCCATGTCTTCTTGCACCAATACACCCCACTTGAATCTCTGCATGGGCACTTCCTTTTAGAAGAACCAACCAGGAATGACTAGCTCTGGGCTGAGAACCTGGAATACAGATCATAATAGCTCAGCCAGTTGACTTGTTTGTGTAAACTGCTTATGCATCTTTCACTCTGATTTAGGAAATAGCTTTGGCTTCTTAATATCAGCCCATCCATCTTCCACACTCTTACTCATTTCTGACAAGAAAATTAGAGTGGAAAGCCACACTGTTGCAAACTTGCTGGTAAGTATCAGCTTAACCTTATTTGATCTGGTGGATTTTTGGAGATGAGGAAACAGATGAACGGCTGCCAGCCCAACACCCCTCTCTCAGTGCCAATGTTGCTGGATTCACTTGCTCGTGCCACCTTTCCGAGCTGCAGTTAAACCTTCATACAGGAATGCATGCCCATCAAAGCAGAGCAATAAGGGAGACACAGTCCTGGGGCTTTGGGAAAACCAAAGGACAATGACCCAGTCTCGATAGGTCCTTAGCGACCACTGTCCATATCAAAGGCTTCCATAGACAAACCCACCACATTCACATGCCTTTGTATTAGATTTAAAAGCGCACCCCCTCCCAGGTGTACAATTGCAGCTATGCAGTCTGTTCATTTTTAACGTACAGGCAAGAGCTAACCAAGTACACTGAACCCCCACTCTGACCCTCAATAGCATCAAGATGTATTTTTATAGTGTTAGTAACGCACCAGCCATTATGTGTACTTTTGAAGTAATTCTCATCCTGTCAACCGCAGTAAGAGCCCAGGCAAATGCTGAGCAGTCCTGGTGCTCAGTGGTTACACAGTCCTCGGCCACGCCCCGTGGGTAATTTCCCCTAAGTGTATATGTGCTTAAATGGCACCTACCAACTATATGTGTCTGTGAGAGCGCAAATGTGGTGGGCCCGCTCTCTCCAGATGCGCTCGCTCCCACTGGGAGGGCGCTCTCTGCCTCCCCCTCCAGACGCACTGGGTACAGGCTGCACAGAGGGGCTGACAATGCCAAGTGCAGCACCACCGTCTCTGTTCCGGCTCTAGACTCAGGCCAGAGTAAACCTGCTCTCACACATGACCACCCCTCTGGGTGCCTCCATAGGAACCAGACAGGTCGCGGTGACACAATCCCTGTCTTTAAGTGTTTATCGGTTCCCGGTTCAGAACTACCCAACACGCAAGCCAATTCAAATGGAAAACGATAACGAGTACCACCTTCGTGCCGTGTGCCAAATACTAGGTTTCTCTTCTATTAATTTTTGGTCTCACACATTTAGTCTTGAAAAGAACATGACAGGCTCCTGGCCTTTAAGTTCTAACTTTAGAGAACAACCTCAGAAAGAGTTTTGGGAACTGAAGCCAAGGGTGAAGGAAAGAAAAAGGCAGAAATACCGCAGTGGGTTAGTTAAGGACTGAGGTTTGGGTAGTAAATTTGAATTGTCTTGGCACTAATTCTGTGTGCCACACTAAATCATACTTACTATTTTCAATTACTAAATGTCAAACTCGTTAAATTCTTCCTCTCCTCCATCTCCCTCCCTCTCATCAATCTCTCTCCTCCTCCCTTCCCCTTTCCCTTGAAGGAAATAACAGCAACATGCTCTCCAAGGCGTGGCAAAGTCAGATTGGTTTTCTGAACATCACATTTTATGCAGAAAAAAATGGCAAGAACCCCTCATAAAAGGTGGCTTCCTGCGTAGCCCATCCAGGTCCGTCCAGATCACACTTCTTTCACGCCCTCATTGCTTTCATGAGCTTCTTCCTTTTCTTGTCTAGTCTCATGTTCAGGGCAACTGCCGATGTATGCAGTTCTGAATTTTATTTTAAGTAATTTGTAGTTGACTATCATTTATTTGTTCAATTGGTATAATTAAATCTAATTACATAATTGATGAAAGACTGACTAATCACATAATTAGAATGTGCAATAATAACTGTTGAAATCCCACTGTCGTGCAATGACACAATTATGATGTGTGACAATGTGGTATCCCTCGCAGGGCACCCTGCTAGTCCTTCCTGCGTGAGTGGCATGCGGCTAAGGTCGGAGGCCTGCAGAGTAGCTTTCAGCGTCGAGACCTGGACTTCTATTCCTCTTTACCTCCTTTACCTAAGCTTGATGTCTACACTCTGTGCAAATCTCAGGCAGCAAAAGGGGCCAGAGGAAGGTCCTCGGGAGGACAGGAGCGCCCACATCTCCAAGGACCAGGTCACCAAAACAACCACCCTTAAAACATAAAGCAGTATCTGCAAGGGAAGAACTTGAATTTCTGAAACTTGCATTCCTACTTGTCCATTTTAAATTCAAAATTGTAATCAAGGCACAAGAAACTGGGTAGCAAAGGTCTCCAGACCACACACAATTATAAGTCAGCCTGATGATTATGGCGGGGACACTGGCACTGGCTCACAGTCTTCCCATCCACTGCACCCCTGTCACCTCCTTGATGACTGTGACATAGGGAAGCACGGAAATGCCGCCTCTCAACCGTGACCACTCCCTGTACTGCATGACACCCACCCTCCCATGGCCATTCTCTGGGCCTGGTCATCAGCAGCGACCCCAAACATCCCAGTCTTCAACCACAACCTCTTACCCCTTAGGCTCACCAGTTCAGAAATTCCACAAGGTGTTTTTCTTCAACCTCAGAAATCTCCAATCTCCAAATCCCCAACCCCAGGCCAGTCATTTGCTCCCTGTCACACCACACGCCCTCCATGCCCAGCCTAATTTCCACAGTCCTGCATTATCACCAGCCCTGTGTAGCCATTCTCCATCCCTAAAAGTCCTCCTGATGACAGACTTAACTCTTCGTCTGCTCCACACAGATCCAGAGCCTCTGAAAATCCCTGGATAAACCCCCACCGCTGAAATGACTGCTTTCCTGCTAAACTCATGATCTCACACTGCAATTGACACTCTACACCGACTGCAAACTGCTATTTTTCTGAATTGGTTTGCTTTCCAATTTCCCAAGGCCACTATTTCATAGCTCCTCTTCTTGCCTCTAACCTCCCAGGTCCCTTTCTATACCATTGTGCCCAGCCGATGGCCTCACAGCAATGTGTCATTACAAATAATAGGCGAAATCAGATCAAGTTCCACTCTTTGTCCTTCGGGCTGTCCGCCACGCCTGCACTCCCACCCGGCCCCGCCTCTCTGCCTCCCTGTGCAGTGGAGCAAGGTCCCCTCCTCCTTCAGAGGGCCAAGGTCCCCAGACAGTGGTTTCGGCTCCGTCCCGTCTGTGATGGTCTAGCCTCGTGCCATTAGTACCGGAGTGCTGCCTCCAAACACAAACTTGCTCAGCGATCTCCACTGCACGAAACACCTACCTTGATCCACATCCACTCAGACACTCGACTCTCATCGTCTGCACTGCCAGCCAAATTTCCAAAAGGGCTCCATCTCTCAGTCTACCCCACCCAGGCCCGTCCCCATCACTCTCTCTCAGCTCTTACCAAAGACACCCCAACATCCAGGCCGCACACTCACAGACGACTCTGGGCTCCTGTCCTCCCCATGCCTCAGCAGCGCCTGGCAGTAGGTCACTTCCTCCTCCTCCAAACTGTCTCTTTGGCAAGATTCTGCCATCCCATCCTCCGAGGTTCTGACATTTTTCAGTTTCCTGGACAGGCTGCTCTGTTTTACCCAGATTCTAAATGGTGGGGTCACTCCTCCCTCCATCCTGGGCCACTTGCACCTCTTTCCCTACATGATCCCATCCATTCAAAGTCCTCTGTACAAGCTGAAAACTGAATCCCAGCCCAGGCTTTCTTCCGAGTTCTGGACTCTCATATTGAACCTCCTACTGGGCATCACCTCCTCCATGTCTCACAGACTCCTCAAACTTAACATGTTCATGATGGAAGTCCTAACTTGTCCCCAAGCAACTTACCGACCCCCCAATGCAGTTCTTCCCTTCTCAGTGAATGCCTCTACCTCAAGAAGGATCCTTGATCCCTCCTTCCGTTCACTCCATAATCCGAGCCGCCAGTGGGTTCCGCCCAGAGTGTCTTTCTGCGCTTTGCCTTCCCTGCTTTAGCACCCCACCAGCTCCCGCCGCAGCCATCTTCCATTTGACCGTCTCCGCTTTCATCTCCAGGGCCTGATTATGGATCGCACCTGGATTTCTGTATTTGTCTGTTTTATTGTTTTCCCCACCTGTCTCCCCGCTAGATTATAAATGGTCCTTGACTAGGTTCACTGGGTGACTGGCTACAGCGTCCAGCCTGATCAGGGCACTACGTTTCCACGGAATGAACAAAGAGCGACCGTGGCGTTGGTGTCTGTAAGCTGCAGAGATGCACCCTGTAGCGAACTCACAGGGTCACTATAGAAGCTGAGGGCAGAACTGAGCTAATAGGAAAAGAAGCTAAAAGTTCTTCAAAAAGTTAAACATGCTAAGAGATACCATATACATTGTATCTCCCCAAAATGTATACATTGAATGTGATGGTACTTGGAGATAGGGCCTTTAGGAGATAATTAGGTTTAGATGAGGCCATTGGGGGGGGGGGTCATTCTGACGGATTAATGCTCTTACAAGAGGAGAGAGCAGACAGGGCTGGCTGACCAGTGCTCTATCCCTCCCCCTCCCTCTCCCCCTCTTCCTCTGTGTGTGTGTGTGTGTGTGTGTGTGTGTGTGTGTGTGGACATGGGGAGAAGGTGGCTGTCTGCAAGCCAAGAAGAGAGTTCTCGCCAAAAACCCCCCAATGCTGGCACCAGGATCTTGGACTTCCCAGCCTCCAGAATTGTAAGAAATAAAGTTCTCTTGTTTAAGTCACTCGGTATAAGGTATTTTGTTATGACAGCCCAAACTGACCAAGACATCATGTGCCTAGTACTTCCACTTTTAGGCATATACTCAAGAGAAAGGAAAATATACATCTATGCAAAAACCTGGGCATAATTCACAATAGGCAAAAAATGGAATCAGCCTAAATGTTCATCAACTGATGAAGGAAGAAACAAAACATAGTAAAACCATAAAATGGAATACAGTTTGGATGAGATACTAATACATGCTACAACATGGATGAACCTTGAAAATAAAATGCTAAGTGAAAGAAGCTAGACACAAAAGGCCCTGTAGTACAAAATTCCATTTATGTGACATGTCCTGAATAGGCAAATCATAAAGTCAGAAAACAGATCAGTGGTTGCCTAGGGTAGAAAAGATTGGGGGCAGGGGATGAGGAACTAGTAATGGATACAGGCTTTCTTTTGGTGGTGTTGAAAATGTTCTAGAATCCGATCACGGTGATGGTTATACAATTCTGTGAATATAATAAAAACCAATGAAGCATTTTAAATGGGTATGTTTTATTATAATATATGAGATATATCTTTTTTAAAAAGCTGTTAAAAAGAAGAAAAAGGGAAAAAAGAGCAGGAGGAGAAGGTTATACATTATACATGTAATATATAACTATATGCTTACCTTTAAAATATCAATACTCAATTTCATCAACTCTATGTTGCCATCAATAAGAAGATGGACCATTTTATGTACCACTAAGAAGAAAAAAGTCTATCAGTTATAGCCTTAAGAAGCCATTACTTGTAAAAACATTTCTTGCTTTCAAAGATGTTAAAGTATCAAAAAAAAATTGTATCTTCAAATTAATGAAATGTGGCAGCTTTCTTCAATTCTATGAATCAGCTCATGAAGTCTTCTAAATAGGAACAACTTCTTTAGGGGGAATTCATTCACCATTAACTCACTTATACAAAAAAAAAAAAAAAAAAAAATTTTTCAAATGAGTATTATAAGCTGGACATCAGCTTTGCATGTGACTTTGACTTTGAATACATCATTCATTGAATCCTCACAACTATCCTCTGAGGTAAGCATTATGTTCTCATTTTAAAGACAAGGAACGAGGCTGCAGAAAGGTGAATAGTTGTTGCGAGGCAGAGCCAGGCTGCAAAGCCATGTCTCCAAGTCTCCACTCGGCCACATTAGGAATGAAAACTTCAAATGAGTAAGTCATTATTTTTTTTAATGAATTCTACCTTTTCCTGTATTAGCTCATCTCTCACTTTCTCCCTGCTCACCTCCTCCCAGCATCAAATTATCTATGTTAAATGAATGGGTTTACGAACCAAAAACATCAAGAGTGTTTGGGGACACCCTTGAGCTCCCTAGGTTCAGGGTTTGGGTTTGCTATGAAGTCTCCAAGAGCTACAAGAATGAAAACACGGAGACACTTAATGATGATGCAGACTGAACCAGGTGGAAAATAAAAAACAAAATGAGAAACAAGAGTGGTATGACGTGCAGGTGCACCTCAATTTATGCTGCAGATGTTTAGCTGAAAATTATGTGTAGACCAAACTGATTTATACACTGAATCCTATTGTAAATGCAACAAGAAACACTGTGATGAAACCTTGTGATGGAAACTTTTATAATGAGAAAAAATTCTTTGTGCTGAGAATAGTTAATTCCCAATCTCTCTTTTGAATTCTTTTTCTTTTCAAGTGGCGCCCACCTATACAAAAACATTCCATACTCCCTTGGACCCTTGGTGGGCAGGAATGTCACGAGACAAAAAAGATTTTCAAAAGACTTTTAAAATGTGCCTATCTACCCTATTTTTAACAGTCATTTCCATAATGTTTGAAATATACAGTTGACCCTTGAACTACGTGGGGGTTGGGGTGCTGACCCTTTGTGCAGGTGAAACCCATGTATAACTTTTGACACTCCTAAATGTAACTACTTATAGTCTACTGTTGACCAGAAGCTTTACCAATAACATAAACAGTTGGTTAACACATATTTTGTACACTATATGTATTATATATTGTATTCTTACAGTATATTAAGCTAAAGAAAATGTTATTAAGAAAATCATAAGGAAGAGAAAAAACATTTACAGAATTTATTTTAAAAAATTCAAGTACAAATGGACCCACGCAGTTCAAACCCCGGTTGTTCAAGGGTCAACAGTGTATCTTAATACAGTGGGAGGGCAGAAGAGATGCTCCCTGGAAGGGAGTAGGGAAGGGTTGGCCCTGGAAACAAATTCCAGGGCCACCACGGAAGGAAGGGGTTGAAGGGTGGGGGAGCTTGGAGAAGACTTATCTCCCTCAGGTCGCCCAAAGCTATGAGTCCCTCTCTTCAGATAGCTGAGAGGGTGGCCAAGGTTGAAGGAGTCCAGCACCCACTCCCAGGGGACCCCCATAGCCCCCTTGCACTTACAGAGCAGCCAGCTCTCTGGTCTTCTCCTATGGTCAAAGGTCACAAAGTGGCTACCCACACCGTTATTTTAATCAGAAGTGTTACATTAAAAACAACAACTGGGTTTCCAGAATCACGTGACCAAACAGGAGCTCTGGAAGACCTGCGCCACATTTCTACTGGGGAATGCCCACTGTAGCTGGGCAGGTGTCCCCTGGGGACAGGGCTCCCCAGGCTCCAGGACTCCTGACTGCATTGTGTCCGAGCATTGTGAAAACTCCTGTGGGCGTTTTCAGTTGAACCCAGAGGAAGGCCCCTCAGAGCTGAGCGCCACCACACTTCCTCCACATCAGTGAGGGGCAGTGCGGCGTCACCCAATCCCCGCAGCCCTCCAACACCCAGAGCCCCAAGAACACCCTTCCCCTACTGTAGCTCACATGCCAACCTTTAGGAGACTGTTTCTTTTTCCTTTTCATTTCTGAGATGCAGCCCCAATTCTTTCAGATCCTTTGCTTTTGAAACGCCTACCTGGATTTCATCATCTAGTGACATCATCACTCCATACTGGAGCCAGGCCTCCAGAGCTCCTGCTTCCCAGACACGCATAATAAGTTAATTTTACCCTTTCAGACCATAGGGCTTAGACAGAGGTTTTGGTTGCTTTTTCTGCTTTCCATCAGCCTAATACAATCTTGAATTCATTCTAAGAAGAACCCTAATGCATTCATTTCTTCCAAGCTGGCACCAGAAACTGAATACACTTAATACACAGGCGCTTGGGGTCAGCGGGCTCAAACTGGGGGCAGTGGATAGAGGTGCAAGCCCCATACCTAGGCAGGCCTGGCATCCTGGGTGCACTGGCTCCTTATGCCTCGGCACTGACTGCACACATATTTTAAGGGCTCTGACCCCTACATGGTTTCTCTGCACCCTCATCTCTTAGTCCACCAGGGAACTGTCAAGATGCCCCCTGGTCTGTCTCTGTCACCGAGTTCTGACACACTACTCCGCCCAGCCTGTCCTCAGCACTGTCTCGTCATCCCTACGACAACTCTGGTGGCAGCTCCTTCGTACAGGTGGAGACCCTGAAACTTCGCGAATTTAAATCATCATAATAACTAAAATTCCTCAGAGCACTGTTCTTAGTGCTTCAGAGGCTGACTCAATTACTCCTCAAAACCACCTTATTTGTGTTACGATTTGCATTACATTCACATTACAGAAGAGGAAACTGAGGCCCAGAGAGGAGATTAAGTAACACGCCCAAGTTCACCCAGCCAGCAAGTGATTAAGCAAAATTTAAATTCAAGCAGTTTGACATGAAAGATGTGCTTTGACCTCTAGGCTGACTGTCAAGGTCACACCACTGGTCAGGGCTAGAGCCAGGGGACAGCCATGTGCTGCGCAGTTCTGGACCACTGTGCAGTCAGGGCTCTTCTGCAGCATCTCCAAAACCTGGCCCTTGGTGTCTGGGATGAACGCCCTACCTTCCTCGGAGCTAGGCTGGAAAACATGTTTCCTTGTCTTACTTATTTCTGAATTCTCCAGAGATTAGAAACTTCTAGCAGAGGGGTTCAGCCATATGGAGAAATTTTGGGTCACTCTGGTACATGCGAAGGAGCCCCTCTCACAGTGACGTCAAGGAGGCTTCTCTAAACACAAGGAACAGGGGTCTGCATCGGATAGCCTCCCTGGTGGGCTGGAAACTCCAGCGAGTTTTGACATCTAAACCTTCTCAAGCTCTGGGGTCTCATCCCCCTCACCTCTTAGCCATATGTGTTAGTTTCTGCTGCAAGGTCTGTCTGAAGACATAAGTGATACCCCAACTCACGAGACCAGCTGTTTCCTCTTTCCATAAAATCCAGAGATTCTGGGACTCTGGGAGGTCTCTAGCAGTCACTGACCCAGCCACCAGCATCTGGGTGCTACAAACAATGGCCCTGGGGAACACAAAATCATCCATTGCTCACCCCACTGATCTTAATAGAGAGTGGATAGACAGAAGGTTTATAAATCAGGATGAGTCATTCGGTTCACCAAGGGAAAAAATAAATAAACCAACACTCCAATTAATTTTAACCTGAAAAGAAAGTGCTTGTGAATGGTGCTTCAGCAAGTCCGCAGGCTCTGAGCAACCTTCAGTACTCACAATGCAAACTGCTCGTACTGCTCGCTGGAGAATTCCTTGATACCTTCTGCTCCTCTGCCCTCCCTCGCTTCCTCTCCGCCCTCCTCTCGCCACATCCCTTCCCTTCACTCCTGAAGAGCCAAAAGGACATTTCTGGAAATGGCCTTCCAATCGCTCAATCTTTTTCTTAAAAATGTTAATGAATCTTTTACTTTTTTTGTTGTTCTTGTTAATCCTCACCAGAGGATATTTTTCCATTGATTTTTAGAGAGGGGGGAGGAGAGGAGAGAAACATCAATGTGAGAGAGACTCATCCATTGGTTGCCTCCTGCAGGACCCCAACCAGCTAGGACATGAATCTTTTACTTTTAATGAATCTTCCCAAGACCCTAATTAGCTTCACCTGAGATGCTGGGACTCTCCTAGGCCTAAATAATCCACAGATAAGGTCAAAGGCCCAATGGACTCCCGGAAATTGTGTCCAGAACTGTGGGGGTGGATGTTTCCTGACTCCCCGTCCACCCAAAGGTCCATCGTTTTCATAAAATTCTTAAGCAGGACTACACCTCCCGCAGGACTACATGTCCCGCCATCCTCCCAAAAGGAGCACCACGCGTTAAAGAAGGACTCCATACCTACCTAACTGCTGCATCACAGGACATGTACGATGTAGCATCGGAAAGCTGGGATTTTGAAGCCAAGTAAACTCAGTTTGAATCCCAGCTCTGCCACTTCACAAGCAACATAAATGCCCTAACTTCCCTGAGCTTCCAAGACCTCATTTATAAAGCATGATCACAGTAACAATTTCATTACAGGGTTACTGGGTGATTAAACATGAAATAACACATTTAAGAATGGAGCATTCATCTAGAGAAAAAAGCAAAATGGAAAATAAAGGTAGATCTAGGCTGTCAGCAGAGAACTTGCTCTCCTGTCTCTGGGAGTGCCCCCAGGCTTTGCTACAGATGAAGGTCACTGTTCCGCAAAGGTAACCAGGTCCCTATGGTCCCTAGGAGACGGCAGGAGCACTCTTTTCTGAGTATCATATTAGACTATAACCTTTTCATGGATCTTATAGTGAAATACTCAATCTGAATTACAATAATCCTCCATCTATTCTACCCACTGTCCCCTTCCCCCAACATGAGAGAGGTTGAAATATTTCAATCAAATAAAATGTGACCTCCGATCACTATGAGGGCCCTAAACTGTCCCCAGGGAGCCTGCACAGCCAGCCAGCAGGGGTCCTGCTGCAAGACCCAAGCTTTCTCCACCCAGTGGCAGCCTGGTTCTCCCTGGGCGGGGCTGCTCCAGGATGAACACCAGTGGACTGTGTCTCAACCCTTCAGCTGATCGGTCTTCCAGGTCAGCAGCAGTGATTCCAGGACTATCCTGATTAGTCAGCTCCTTTTTCGTGGCCGGATTCCAGGTTCCAGAAAGATAGGGCCAGGAAAACACTGGGGACGAGAGGATCCCACCCTCTGCATTTCTGCTTCCCAAGGCAGAGTTGCTCTGCCCCTCAGAAGAGCAAGCAAACAAACACTTTAGCCTAATGAACTGAGCTCAGGTCAGACACCAGAGTCCTCATTGACCTCTGGCTGTCTGGGTTTACATTATGAATTGGACAGTGGGGTGTGCTAATGCAGGGTTAAGCTGCATTTAATAATTATGCCATTTCTCTTCGGCTGTAAAGAACGACCACTTGGAAAACACAGTGGTCATAGTTTTTCTCATCAGACCATGCTGTAACAGAGTTAGCATTGGTTTTGCAATGACATTCACCCAGCCATGTGTTCATCTTGGCAGGATGCAGGTGATCCCTTCCCATCTGTATTGTCATCTTTAAAGTCCTTATTATCAGCCTCACTCCCCAGCTAGAGAAGCTGTCTGTCCCCAAAACAAGTTTAAAAGAAGGGGCAGGAGAGTTAGCGTGTGTCAAGGATGACCCATAACAGTGGTGGCCTCTTCGGATACCTTCTTAAATGAACATGCAGACATGATGACAGGAAACCCAGAAGGCAGGAGAATCGGGCCAAAGGCTGTAAGGGCTGCCGCAGGGCTAACGCAGCTCACTGGGCCGTAAGTCCATTTCTCAAACGCAGGTGTCCTGGCTGACTAGTCACCATGCCTCCGGTCTTTCCTCCACTCTAGGGGTGGTTTCTTAACAGGCTCACTTCATGAGGCAGCACAGTATCAGAAAGCAGCTTCAATGAGCACTCTTAGGCCACAATCGTGGGCGCCCGGCAGAGGTCCTAGGTAAAGTGAAGAAGCAGGTGGGAAGTCTTGGTGGTGCCGGCTCATGTGCAGAACCAAGCAGCCCAACAGGACAGAGATCTAGGTCAGCAAGCAAGTGAGAGAGTCTTCATTGCCTGACATCAGAGCCATTCCAGAAGAGCCGAGTCCAGGAGCAAGCCAGCAGTGCCACGCCCAGCACGATCTGGTGGCCGTGGAAGGGTATGCACCGACTTCTCCACCACGCCTCTGCTGCGGACCTGCTGCTGAGGCCGGCACAAGGTCCCTCTCAGCCCTGCCTGTCTCTCTCCTTTTGCCATATTTGCTGAATATCTAGGATGTTACAGTTCCATGGACACAGACACACCTGGGGTTCGGCTGATCTAATTAGCCATAGATGAGTCTGTTCCCAAAATAGAGTCAATTATTCTAATTTCTGTTCTAACTAAGAAGCTATGGCATAGGCCCATGGCACACAACCTCAGGTTGGGAGAGGAGATGCATTCCTTCTGAACAGGCCCTGAAAGGCTTTCGATGCCACATGACCAGGACTTTGAAAGTCACATTCTGAAGAGGGAGCTGAGCACATGGATAGAGACATCTTCCTTTGCACACAGCTCCCAAATCCCTAAATCTAAATGGAGAACACCAGTGAACCCATCTACTTTGGGAGGTCTTCATACTACAGGAAAGGGCTGCATGGTAATCCCAGCACCTACAGCCCTAGCCTAGAAAACCAGGGATGCAGGGTGGCACTGAAGACCAACACACCTGCTCAAGCATGAGCTCCCTAGAGCTGCCTCCCCTGACCCCAGGCAGGTGCTGACCACTCCCTCCTCGCGTCCACCTGCTCCAGCCCCACCTCCACCCAGCACAACTGCAGGGCCTCTACACCCACACCTGGATCGTGGCGGTGCTGCCCATTACCTAGGTGATATGGGGGAGCCCCTTAGCTTTTTTGAACCCCCATCTTCTCATCTATAAAATGAGAATGATGAAAGCACCCACCTCAGGAGCTTGTGGTAAGGCTTGGATGCGTTAATAAGAAGAAAATGCTTAGAACATAGACTAGAACATAATAAGCACTCAATACCCTTTTGCTGTGGTTGTTGTTGTCAGATTCCTTGTCAGGCTGTGAGCCCTTTGTGGGTAGGAAACTTTTTCTATTCCCTCTGTGGCACCCAGCAAAGAACACGATGCACAATGAGGTTCAATAGATGGCTGATGAGTGAATGAATGATGTCAATCCAAGGGACCGTGCTGGTCCACTGACACTCAGTTTCACTGAGTGGTGACTAGGTGGCTGCTGAGTCCTTCCCTTCAGTATGCTGACAGAGGGGCCAGTGTCGGAAAGACGGAGCAGCATTTCAGGAAGAACAAGGTGGGGAGGGGGGCATGACCCATCTTTCTCCACCTGTCCCACGAGACTCTGACATGACTAGAAAGACCGCAAAGCTCTCAATAGGCTCTGTTTCTAAGGCAAGGCAGAAGCCAACTGGTATTCCCAGTAACTCCTGGGGTGCGCTGCTGCTTCACACCCACTGGGAGCCAGCCCCTTAGCTTCGGCCCCAGTGGCCCATCTCCATGCCTCTCTGAATCCATGCAGCAGAAAGCTTGGGACACCCCACAGCCAGCCACAGGAAGCTCCCAGGGCTGGCCTGGCTGCTGGCCACTGTGAAACCATCACTGAGAAGACCTTTGTGGCCTTCCTCCTGTGGCCTCAGAAGGAGGCAAGGACTGGGACCTGGCAGGCAGCCAAGGAGCCATGGAGGCCACGTGCCCAAATGGAGGAGAATAACAATGTCCTTTGAACTGAAACTGCTGAGGTCCCATCTATAGCATGGAGAGTGCTGTGGATCCCCTAGCAGAACTATCTCACCTGGGCCCTGACCAAACCACCCCAGGATGCTGCAGGCTGAGACCCCAGATCCTAGCTCTAGAGGAAGCTTCCTGCTAAGCCCTGGGGGCCGCTGTTGCCAAAAGATAAGTGATGGCCCTACAGCTGGAAATTCATGCACTGAGCGTCCTTAGTGTTTTTAGACATATTTAGTCTTTTTTTGGAATGTCAAGTAATATTGAAGGAGGGCATGCTATTTTTACGAATTTTAAGGAAGGGCCATGAACTCATCAGAGGTTGAGAACACCGCCTGGAGGGTTCTTGCCCTGCTGTGTGTACGCATCACGTTCTATTTATAACTGACATCAGTCACCTCACTCCCAACAGTCATGGTGGAAACAACATAATAATCCGGAACTAACAGATGTATACGTGCTTTTGGCTTACCTACCTCTCTCAGATCTGGAATATTCTGGATTTTCAGCCACTGCTAAAAGCTTTTTAGCAACAGCCGAAAGGAGCTGACCAAATGCACAGCCCAGAGACCAAAATTCCTGTCCCTCTGTCTTCATCCCGAAGCACTCTCTCTGACCCACACTAGCGTGAGCTCCCAGCCCACACACCCCCAAGCATGGGAGGCACCAGGAGGCCGCAGCCACCAACATTTGTTGAGGATTTCATGAGGATCGGCTCTGAAAGTGATTTCTTACTTGGAAAATCATTCATCACGAGCAGACTGTCAAAAACAATCTCATTTCAAACCCTTCCGAGGGAGAAAAGAACTGGCAAGTGGCACTAAGTAATCCACCACGTGGCCCCCGGGAGTGGTTTCTCTCTGCCCCATCCAGGACTGGAGGCTTTGAGGAGACGGGGGGAATAAATCACAGGGACTCTGAGGAAACCTGTTCACCCCACAGGGAGGGGCTGCAGGTACCACAGAGGCGATGAGGAGGGCCACACACCCCTGGGTGTATAGCTGCATGCTCAGTATGGTCCCCATTTTACAGACTGTCAATGTCCAGAAGGACGACTTCAGCATCCTAAGAGAGAGGTCGCCTCCCTCATTACAAAATCTGCCCTCTCAATACTTTTAGTGCCACTTGAATGCCAGAATTCTCCTACTTCGGAGTAATTAAGGGAAAAGCTTATTGCTCTTCTATAGAATCCAGCCTCCCCTTTGCCCAGGGCAGAATTCCCTTGGCCAGACCATGGCATGGAGCTTACGGCACACTAGGTCATTGTTCTGCGCACGCCGTTTCCACTGACGTCAACGCCCTGGAAGCAGCTAGAACATCCAGCAATTTGCAGTCCACACAGAAAAGCAGGACACGGGAAATTCCCCCTAAGTTCCTGGCTTTTGGGAGGGGTGGGCAGCTAGTTACAGACAGGACAGCGGCCGACCCCTTTCCTTAGAGAGCGTCTGACTAACCAGGTTGTGGGTCTGAGGTTCGCCTTGCCAGCCATGACTTGGAAGGCGCCAAAAATGCGAATCCTGACGTCAACGCTCCACCTTACCCAGGAACTAGGTGAAACTGAGCCCCCGTTAGAGGGGCTGCTCCCACCAGTCCTATGGCGAGTGAAACTGCATGATTATAACAACCCCAAAATAAATCACTAGGTTGGTGTGTATGACATTTCAGGATCAGAGTGTCCCCAAACTGCTTTCCTTTGCTGTCCAGGGGCCTGAAATACATGGTTTTGCCCCAGACAAATGCAGGGTTGAAGTTAAAGACCTGGATCCAATCCTCCCTGCCCACGTCCTAGCTCCCCGTCTGAGCCTTGGCATCCTCGCCCAGACCACAAGGATGATGTTGGTATTTACCTTCTAGGTAATACTACAAGGGGCTTAGCGTACTGCCTGGCACAGAATAAGCATTACATAAAATATTTTTTAGAAAATTCTCCGCCAGAGATGAATTAAGGGGTGGGCCAACTGGTCAGTTCCCGGCGGGGAGGGGGTCAATATATAATGTACCCAAGAAATCATGGAAAGGTAACAAGATGGAAAATGGGATTTCAGTAAGAGTGCTCCCTACACATGACTAGGAAGACTACTTGGGAAAGCCACCATGAGGAGATGGGACTCTGCAGGGACAAGTTCAAAGGCCAACAGAGGGTCTCTGCATAGCTACGCAGCTGGCCAAGGCCTCTGAGGCACCTCTGTCATAGTTTCCTTCCCTCTTCTTCTCTTCCCCACACAAAGCTCAGTGTCTCCACTAAATAAATGTTTAAGAAATATGTAAAGGCTATCAAAGCGAAGGCATGCAACATTAGTCTCGGCATCTCCTCGGACAACCACGCTCTGAGCTAACTGGGCATCGGACCTAAACACGCTCACTGCTTCTCTCCTTCTCTCTCACTATTCAAAAACTCCAACTCGGGCCACCCGAGGTCATGGGGCACCTCCTTCCACAGGAGGCGTCGGTCCCAAAGCCTCACTGCCACCAGGGCCAAGGTCCAGGGGAGGAGTAGCCCTCGGCACTCACTGTGTGGGGACCTGCGGTGCCTAAGCCCAAGCAAAGCACAATCCACCAGGCGCACTATATCACTGGGCCTTATCAGTGAGCGTCATCTCGGAGAGGGGGCTGAAATGTTTATGTAGGAATGCATGTTCATATCATCGTAATATAAATAATTGTCGCCTCTTCCAAAGTTAATTTTTCTTTTCTCTTCTTTTTTAAGAATGATAAGAAGGCCATGTTCTGGGAAGAACAGGATGATCAATAACCACTCCAAGTGCATCCGGACCATGGACATAATGGGAAATAAACAAAGGTGAGTCATGTACCTGAAGAATCTCAGGATCATGAATTAATCCAGTTTATCTTCCCAATTTCATCATGCAGATTCATCTCCCTCACCCCCGTCAACTGGTATATACAAACAGAATAAATATATTAAAGTGCCAATCTTAATTTAATTAAGCATGATTTGGCAGGAAATCTACTGCAATGAAAACAGTCGTGATAAGGTCGAATACCAAAAGAAAATAATACAAAAAATGTAAAAGCACACTGTTTAAAATCCATCTCTTTCCCTCACCACTGAGAAGACAAAGCACTCATTCAGCCTCATGTCTGCCAAGCACGTGCTAGGAAGTTCCACAAATCTCTACCCCAGCGTTAAGTTGGGCAGTATCATGGCCATTATAGAGCTGAAACGACAGAGACTTTCAGAGGAGTAACGTGCCTGTGGTTACACTCCCAGAAAGAGGTGCACCTGGATGTGAGTCCCACTCTGAGTCCAAAGCCTGTGTTTTTCCAGTGTTGCCTATTGACACACCCCTAAAGCTGTCCTGGTGGGTGGAACAAACCCCTGAGATGAACCAGGGTGGGATTCCAATGCTGACCCGGAGCTACTTTTACTCTAGAAATCCAAAACGAACAGTAGAGGCTCCAAGCAGAACAGCAAAAGCAAAAACAAAACAAACAGACAAAAAGAAAATAACACATGTGGGCGAAGACATGGACAAATTGCAATCCTTGTAAATTGTTGGTGGGAATGTAACACGACACAGCTACTGTGGAAGAGTTTAGTGGTTCCTCAAAAAGTGAAACAGAATTATCAGATGATCCAGCAATTCCACTCCTAGGTACATAATCACTAAAAACAGAAATTCAAACAAATACTTGGGCGCACATGTTCAGAGCAGTGTTATTTACGATAGCCAAACAGTGGAAACGACCCAAATGCCATCAACCGATGAATTGATAAACAAATGTGATATAGCTATACAATGGAGCATTACTCTGCCATGAAAAGGAATTCCATACTGATACATGCAACAACATGGACAAACCCTGGTAACACAGGGTGGGGCAAAAGTAGGTTTACAGCTGCTCATATGAAAAATAACACAATAATTAATAAATAATGAAAAAACTCAGTTTTGCATGTTCACAGCTGTAAACCTATGTTTGCCCCACTCCGTATGGTGCTCGGTGTGGGCAGCCAGACACAGAAAGTCACATGTATGGTTCCATGTATCTGAAACATCCAGAAGAAGCAGATCCATTGAGACAGAAAGCAGATCATGGGTTGCCAGGGGCAGGGAAAATGGGAATGGGCTTTCCTTTTGGGGTAATAAAAATGTCGGAGTTAAATAGAGGTGATGGTTGCACAACACAGTGAATATACTAAATGGCACTGGATCATACTCTTTAATATGGCTAATGGTTAGTTTATGCTATGTGAATTCCACCTCGATTGAAAAAAACAAACAGCCAAGAGTGGCAGGTTCTCTGATCCATTCTGTGGTCTGTGGACGAAGAAGGTGAGCCACAGGGGTCCAGCTGTCCCACTCGGAGTTACACTGGTAAAGTGGCACAGTAAGGATTAGAAATGGACCCTTTGTCAATTCATTTAACAAACTGGGCATCCAGACTGCCAAGGGGCACTAGAGAAAAAGGAGAAAAATACTGAGGGAAATCTACCTTCCTCAAGCATCACTGAGTGCATATCAGCTTCTTCCCCTCTGGCTCAAGGTTAAGGTTCCTGGGAAGGCTTCCTCCACCCCCACCCAGGGAGAAGGGCCTTATATTTCCGGGTGAACACAAGCCACAGAGAACTGCACATATGGAACACCCCTGGATCCCCTCAGCAGAGCAGTGTGCATGTCCAGGAAGAGTGCTTCTCTGGCTTCTGCTGGAGCTGCAGCAGGAAACCTCAATTAACAATCCGGTTTCTCCTCTAACTCCCAGAGCATTACTGGAGCCAAGCTGTGTCCAGAGAAGGACCCTAAGTTACTCAGGTTTTAATACGCCTGGAGTGACAATTTACTTAGCCTGGGCTTCAGTAGATACCAAGTGACTGAGAAACGATGGTTGTTTTGGCCATTATGTTGCCTGCACAATCAAACCCTGTAACCCCCTGAAAGGACAGCTCCTCCACTCTCTGTACACGTGCCTGGGAGAAAACCATGCTCAATGGACATGTTTAGGATACATACATTCCTGAATAGATTCTTTCCTGCTCACTCCAATCACTGATCTCCCTGAACAAATTTAGCATCTGCGTGAGAAGTCATGATGCTGAGGGCTCATTCCCCCTCCCCTAGCTCGGCTTTCTGATCCGTGTGGTTTTGATGTTGCTTCGCACACACAAGAATGCATGTGCAGGTGTGCAGAGTGTGTGTAGAACGAACATTTTCCCTTGTTAAAAGGCACAGTGAGATTGGCAACACCTTGCAATCCAACTCCCCAAAACATTTATAGTGTTTAGGTCTACCACCAATCCTCTCAACATTTCTACAAATTGTAACTAAAACTCAGGTCTGCTGGGAGGAAAATGCCTGCTGCCAAGGTCAACAATCTGGAAGTCACCCTCGACTTCTCTCTGTTTTCAACTAAACAGTACATTCTGTCCATGACACCTCCCACATGTGCAAGGTTCAACACTCGCTGCGTCCGTCCCAGCCCAAGGCATCGTCCTATCACTGGGACTACTGAAACCACCTCCCAAATATTCTCCTGGCTTTTATCGTACAGCCCACACTCGAGTCTTCCCATCACAGTCAGGAGGACTTTTTTGGTAACACCTTTGTTGAATTAGAATTAATATACCATTCAATTCACCCATGTAGAGTATACAATTCAATGTTTTTTAGGACATTCACAGATTTGTGCAACCATCACTCTAATCAAATTTAGAGTATTTTTTTATCACTTCAAAAAGAAACTCTATATCCTTTAGCTATCCATCCCCAGTCTTCTCTCCCCTGTAGGCCCTAAGCAATCATTAATTAATTCTCTGTCTCTATATATTTGCCTATTCTGGGCATTTCATATAAATAGAGTAATATGTATTCCTATATTACTGGCTTCTTTCACTCAGCAAAATTTTTCAAGGCTCATAAATATTGTGGCATGTATCAGTATTTCATTCCTTTTCATCGCCAAATAATATTCCACTGCATGAATACAGCACATTTTGCTAATCCAATTGTCTGTTGTTTCCACTATTGTTTTGGCTGTCATGTATAATGCTGCTATGACCAGTTTTAAGTAGACATATGCTTTCATTTCTCTTGGCTATACACCTAGGAGTGGAATAGCTGTGTTCATGGTAACTCTATGTTTAACTTTTTAAGAAGCTGTCAGATGGCATTCAGAAGCTGCTGCATTTTGCATTCCCAGCAACATACAGGGGTCATGATTTGTCCACATCTTACTATCACTGAGCTGTCATTTTTAGTATAGCCATTCTAGTGAGTGTGAAGTGGTATTGCATTGTAGTTTTTATTTGCACTCTCCTGATAACCAATGTGTTGATAAATATTTATTCTCTGCTCATTTATCAGATGTGCAATGTGCAAACATTTTCCCCCATTCTGTGGGTTTGCTTTTCACTTCTTTGGTAGTGCTCTTTGAAATACAAAAGTTTTAAATTTTGATGAGGTCCAACTGATCTATTGTTTCTTATGTTGTTTGTGCTTTTGGTATCACACTAAGAACTAACTGCCAAATCCAACGTCACGAAGGTTTACCCCTATGCTTTTTCCCAAACATTTAAAAGTTTCCGCTCTTATATTAGGTCTTTGATCCATTTTGGGTTAATTTGTATGTGCTGTGAGGTGAGAATCCAACTTCATTCTTTTGCTTGTGGCTATCCAGTTATCTCAGCTCCATGTTTTAAAAATACTGTTCTTCCCCCATTGAATGATCTTGGTACCCTTGCCAAAAATCAGTCAGCTATACATGTATGGGCTTATTTCTGGACTCTCAATTCTATTTTATTAATCTAAATATCCAGAATGGCTTTTTAAAAGCAGAATCACTACTCATCTCTGTGAAAAACAGCTCAACCCCCAGTAAAAGTCACCTTCTTTCCCAAGGCTTCCTACCCAGGGGCCACAGACTCTCAAGAGGTCCTTGGATATTCAAAGTCGATGAACTTGCATGAGAAAAATTGTATCTTTATTTATTAACCTTTAATTCAAATTTAGCATTTCCTTTCATTATCAATGTGGGCAAGACACTAGAAAAAATATTAAAGATACCTCTGACTTTGTTAATAACAAAAAAATCCCAGATATTTACATGTATGACTATTATTGATGCAGATTATCTCAAAATATTGTTTACACCAATCCTATTTAAAAATGATAGGGTTACATAAGAACTGTTGTACTTGACCTTGGTAATAATGCATTAGTCAATAAGCACATGTACTCTATCGTGAATTTGTTTTTTATATTCTGATAACTATATTTCAATATAATTGGTTTTCTTGTAATTCAACATTTTTATATTATGCATTCATATATATTCTGAAAAGGGAGTCATGGTCTTCACTAGACTAAGAAAGGAGTTCTCATAACAACCAAGGTTGAGAAACTCTGCTTTTCCCATTACCTTTGTTTCTTCCCTGCAATGATCACCGAGATTCTCTTATTTTTTCGCTAACATGTCTCCCTCTGACACTGCAACTGGAAGTGCCTAGTGCTTAAAATAGTGCCTGGTGCATAATAGCCACTCAATAAATATTTATTGAGTTAATTACTGAATCATCAGTCATTTTCTAAACAAGAGCTAAATCATCAGCTTAATGAAAATAAAAATTTCTGATACCAAATCAGTGATGCATAATTCATACTGAAAACAATTTCAATTTATATCATCCATCAGATTTAACAATATGTCCTATGTCCTGTTCTATGTGCTTTCCATGCAGTCTCTCATTTACTGTTCACAGCCCAAGGAGCAGGAATTGTTATTATCCATATCTACGGCTGTGGAAACTCAGGCTCAGAGAGGTTAATCTCCCCCCAAGGTCACACAGCTAGTAAGTAACAGAGGGAAGATTTGTAACCAGGTCAGGCTGCCTGAAGAGTATCAGTTTTTAACTAAAAAAAGTCACTTCGAGGGAAAAATATAGACATTCAGAGAAAGACAGGCAGATGTTTCTTCAACTGAGAAAACCGAGACGCTATAAAGAACTCTGCCCTAGGATGTTGAGTTCAGCAGAGATTTCCAGGAAAATTTTCTTTCCACTGTCCTGCTTATGAACCACAGCAAGAAAACCCTTTAGCAACAAAACCAGCAGAACTGGGTGCTGACAGGCTGCCTCACATGAAGAGCGAAGGTCTTAAGGGTCCAATTTTGCAAACACGATGAACACTAACAGGAGTAACCTAAGTCTGTTCTTGTCTTTCCTGGGGTCCTGCTTGCTTCTCTAAATATTAGGACCCAGCCTCATTCGGGACATTAAGCATTTCATTAAGCTGAAATCCAAGTTAATTGGGCTGCACATTACCGATGTCCCTGGCTGGAGACTGTCTCATCTTTCAGGTGGCAAGGGGGCAGCAAGGCCTGATGACATGCGGATCTGCATTTTATCCCCAGCTTGAGGTCTCAGTGTTTTCTGGGTTTGACCTCATCAAGCCTTACAGCAGGGAAGTTAAACTGGAGCAGGGAGACAGATGTTCTCCTTACCAACGCTGCCAAGGGCACCTGTAGGCCCATCTATCTGGTCTGCAAAGGACCAAAGCGCAGGAAGAGTCCTGGTCACCTGGAGATGGAAGTAAACAGGGTCAAATTGAAGGCCCGCTGTGCCCAGGGCAGCTCGCCCACATGGAGAGCAGGCGCTCGGGTAGCTTTTTTCCTGTGCCCTGTGCCCAGTTCCATTTTACCAGCTGCTGGCTCCTGCAGAATCATTCTGCTTGAGTGTACAGGGGCTGAGCAGACGCATAATCATGTTGTTTTCAACGATGATTCTAATGACATAATAGACCCTGGACAGACCAGACGCAGTGAAGCGCATTCCCTCTCCTCTGCTCTCCACGCTTATGCTCAAAGGACCCCTCACAATCTGTCCAGAAGAGACCCTCCCCAGCCAGCCAGCCTCCTCACTAACTCTGCTGCAAAGATGTTAACTGTGCCCAGAGAGAGTTCTGGCCTTGACCCTTATCTTCTGGAAGGCCATCTCAGCCCTTGGGATGTCATGCCTGACAAAAGTTTTTCCCTGGGTGCCTTGGGTCAGGGAGATAGTGATAATGGGAATGGGTGTGTGTTGGGGCGGGGGGTAACCACCCAAGAAAGTCTAACAATGTGATATATGGGGAGGAGCTTGGGGTCACATGGCATCTGTCAACCTCCAAAATGACTGAAAACTGAAGTCAGTCACTGAAGTTTATGTGATTGAGCCCCAAGAAAAACTCTGAACACTGAGGCTCCGTGAGCTTCCCTGGTTGGCAATACACCTTGAATGTTGTCCCATATCCATGCTACAGAGGTGACAGCACCAGGGGAACCATGGAAGAGAACCACGGGGAGTTCAGCACTTACCAGATGGGCCCCATGCCCCTCTTCTCTTGGCTGACTTTAACCTGTGTCCTTTCCCGTCTTAACCTATCTGTGAGGTGGTCTGTGGACTGCTCACCCTCTCTCCTTCCTCCATGTTATCTAAGTCCCCCACACCCGGGACCCAGCTCTCCGGTTCCTCCCTCCCCAACGCTGCCCTGCATTCCTGCAGCCTGGAGGACACTCTACCTTCTGGTCTCTACCTTTTAGCAAAACCCACAGTAAGAATCCGGGTGGGGCAAAAGTAGGTTTATACTTGTGAGTACATGAAACACAGAGTTCATTCTTGTATTATTATTTATTAATTACTGTATTGTTTTCCAAATGAACAAATGTAAATCTACTTTTGCCACGCCCCATGTTTTATATCGCCAACCAGCACACACATAGGTTTACACAATATATAAAGATCTGTGTATATTAACTGAAGCAAAAGTTTCACATAATCACACTGACCTTCTGGAGCAGTAGTTTTATCTAAGGCTGTTTGATCTCATGTTTTTAAAATGCTTGCTAAGTACAGCAAAGAAAATACAGCATAGTCAATAATATTGCAATAACTATGTAGGGCGCCAGGTGGGTACTGAAAATATCAGGGGGAATACTTTCTAAAGTGTATGTTTGCCTAACCACTATACTGTACACCTGAAACTAATACAAAATAATAGTGAATGTAAACTGAAAACATATTTTAAATTTAAAAAAGAACGGTAGACAAACTGAACACATGCAAAGATAAATAAATAAAGTGCTTGCTGTGACCCACTCTCTTACTTCCATGATCCACTGGTGAGTTACAATCTGCAGTTTTAAGAATCTTAGGTCTTGCCCTGGCCAGTGTGGCTCAGCCATTAGAGTGTCCACCTCCGGACCAGAAAGTCCCGGGTTTGGTTCCCGCTAAGGGCATGTACCTCAGTTGCAGCTTGTCCCCGGCCCTGGTTGGGTTGGGGTGGCTGGCGACCAGTCGATGTGTCTCTCTCACGTCAATGTTTCTCTCTCTCTCTTCCTCCCTCTCTCCCTCTAGCTCTATCTGAAGATAAATGCAAAAGTGTCCTTGGGTGAGGATAAAAAAAAGAATCTCAGTCTCGTCCACTACACCTCGATAATTAATCACACATCACTGGCTTGCAATCCATCGCTTTATTTCTTAACTTCAGTGTGTTTACATCTTGTCTTTCTAAAGACCTGGTTAAAAGCTTCAAACAAACCTGAGAAGAACAGCAACAGCATCAAGTACTTTTTGGGCCACTTTCATGCCAGGCTCTGCACTAAGAGCTTTCACACCTCACCTGATCCTTTCCACACAGGGCCTCAGGTTCCCATTATCATTGTCTCTCAAGGGCATCTTCACCTGCATCACAAAGGAGAGACCGTACACCCTGGAAGGTCAGCGCCTGCCAAGGACACACAGCTGCACAGCAGTAGGCAGAGCTGGGCTGAGCCTGGAAGGTGACTCCATGCCTGGGGCTGGGCGCTCAGCAGCGCTGCCTTTCCTTCATAGCATGCTCCTCCCAGGCCTCGCCCGGCCCCCAGCAGACTGGGCACCACACACAGGGATGCATACACTGGCCCAGGCCGCTGGCGCAGGGGGAAGCCAGGGTCAGCGACATTCTGTGGGTTCCCAGCCTCTCAGGCCTGTCACATCCCCTCACTCATCTCAGGGGTGTCTCCTTCCTCCAGAATGCCAGTCCCCATGGCCCGCTTCCTGTGCCCGCCTTCTGCACCCCGAGGAGGTGGTCCCAGCCACTGGCCGGCAGACGAGGGTGGGAGGAAGAACTCTGAAGCAGGCGGGCCTTTCAGGGAAAGTGGGCTTCTTCAAAGATGCTCTTGTTTTCTGTCAACCTGGTCC
Organism: Molossus molossus; assembly: GCF_014108415.1. Classification (NCBI taxonomy): domain Eukaryota; kingdom Metazoa; phylum Chordata; class Mammalia; order Chiroptera; family Molossidae; genus Molossus; species Molossus molossus. The sequence continues at coordinate 58,034,209 of NW_023425352.1, forward strand.
AAAGACCAGTGGGATGAGGCCACGGAGGTCCCCAGCGACTCTCCAGCTGTGGGTGAGACGCAGATTTCTGGAGAAGTGGCAGCTGCTTGCACCCCTGTGTGCAGCCCAGTAGTGCCCAGGTCCTGGTGCCGCAGCCCTGGGTCTTGGGTGGAACTTCGGCTGGGGATTATCTGCACCCCTGATTTAGCCGAGGAGGAAATCTTCCCTTGGGAACAGCCAGCTAACCACATGCAGAGAAGCAGCAGACAAGCAGCGGTCAGGCTCTGCCCTCTAGACCCAGCTCACCTCACGTGCTGCTCCAGTGTGGCCTGCTGCTATGGGGCAGCCAGGCAGCCCGGGCCTCCTTCCCTAATTCATTAGCACTGTCCCCACGTGTCTGCGAGCTCATGCAGCCAGGAAAGGGGCACCTGCTCAAGAAGAGAAAACCCACCGCAGAGACTCCTGCTTAGTGTTTGGGACTCCGGGAGGGGATGGCTTCCGGCCGCACGGAGACTGCCCTGTCTGCCATGGATCTTTATGGCAGAGCAGGAACCAACCAACAGAGCAGGGGTGCTTCACTCGGGGTCCACAGACCAATAGTAGGCTCCCTGGCAAGCAAAACCCCTATAGCCTGCATCAAGTTCCCAAAAGGGAGCTTGTCCCACAAAAGCAGCACCACCACCCTACACAAGTCTACACACACCGCCTCCTATATTTCCACTGCTGCAGCTTCCCACCCTTACTCGTCTGTGCCTCCTCCAAGCACACACACACACACACATGCAACCACCAGATGCCCCCTGCCCCCCAGCCGCACCACAGACACCCTGACAGACTGCTGCCAGGCGGACAGCTGCCCGGGGCACACCTCGGTCGTGAGTGCTGCCTTCAGACCTTGCCCATCGCTCCGGCTCATGCCCCAGGAAGAGGGACGACTGAATGCTCTCCTCAGCCACTTCCGCCTGCTGCTACAGGGAAAAGCACGTGCCAGGTAGAGTCATCTCAGCACACCCATGTTCTTCCCCTTTCTCAACATCCTGTCCCTGCAGTTCCCTCTGGGGCATCAACCTCCAGTGGACCCCAAGCTGGGCCATGGGTTCATGCTCAGCATCTTCGGCGGGGGAGGGGAGGGGAGGCAAAAACACGGGCTCTGAAAGGAAGAGGTGGGGCTCTCTGGGCCTGAACAGGCAGGCCCTGGAGCCACACCTACAATTTCTTCCTGAGGGAAGCATGGCAGGTGAAAGAAAGGTTTTCCAGACGATGAACAGCTGGAATCTGGGTTAGTCTGGGTTATCATAATGAAGTGACCATCTTTTCCCAGCTCTGAAAATACCTAAGCTCTAGACTTTATACTCAAGCAGAGCACATACCACTCTAACGTTAACTGCTGTGTTTCCTGTGAAAAGTGACAGACCGGGGCGGGGCAGGGTGGGGCCCAGACTTAGGACAGTATCTGAGCAGAAAGGTCCAGCGGTGCTTCCAGCTTTGTTTGGAAGAGGCCCTGACACAAGAACAGGGTCAGGAACTGTCAACCCTAATGCTGAGCACACTGCAAACTTTCGGGGCGATGAAACGACAGCCAGCATCTGCCTGTGTTGGCCCACGTGCTGTCAGACACACAGGCCAGAAGTCGAGCCGTTTCATACAGCGTGCCCACATGCCCAAGGAAGTCAGGGGCTCGTCTCGGGCCATCACCCACACCTACAGGCTGTTTTGGTCAAGTGCCCACACTGGCGGAATAGACAGATTTGGGCCTCTTTTCTTATAAAGAATCTGACGATTTAAGGGGGTTATGTTCACTTCCATTTATGTCCTGGAAAATACACTCTCGTGACCTAGCAACCATGTTTAAAAAGCTCTTGTAGCTCTTAAACAAACAGTGTATGTTTATGAGGGCCTAACGACGCTATTTTCAGTGATGACGTGGTTAGTGATATGTAGCTTTGGGGATTTACAGTAAGTTGTGGGTGATGTATTGCTGTGACATACAGTATTTGCCTAGAGAAAAGTGGACACTGACTTAAGCAGCATTTGAAAATGTGTTAGACTGGAAACAAGCCAGGACAACTAGAGGCCAAGGTCTCCTCATCGTGGAGAGAGAAGGGGCCCTTCTGGGGAGACAGAAGTCCAAGAGCTAAGGATGTTGTCTGGCACCCAGGGAGCAGAGCCAATTCAAGACCAGAAGGAGATGCAGTTTGAACAGAGCCTGCAAGCAGGAGGCCCAAATGGGGACTGCAGCGGTGTTTGGGTTGGCCTGCAGCGCACTTGAAAATCTCAGAGTCCTGGGTAACATTTTAAAACTGGGGATTCGACACAAAAGCCCAGCTTCTGCTCTTCGCTTCGGAACATGGGCAGATCTGGCTGCAGCGTCTGCATTACTGCTGAGACAACCAGCTGGAGCTGGAAGCCATTTCAGGGATACCTGAGCTCTCCACTCCCCTCGTCCCTCCAGATCGGCTCCCCTCTCTGACGTCTGCCCACCCTGCCAACGTGAGCTTGCAAACCTCGGAAATAGGAATCGTGTTTTTACAGTGGTACTCTCAGGGAATCGACCACCTGACATGACCAGATTCATTTTCAGATATAAGAATGGACAAGCACACGATTCTCCAAAACCCAGCAGAAAGCAACATTATTAGTTTTTTATTTTTAAATTGTGAACATGTCCACAGGTGCCATTTGGGTGGCTGGAGTTAATGTTTCCCAAAGACAAGGCTTAAGACACGGTTTGCAATGAAATGTTTATTTTTATTTTGTGAGACGGCACTGGGAGGGTGTGGGGAGGCATCTGTCTTGGGCATGTTTTATCATCTGTGAGGATTTCCAGACGAATGGGCTGGCAGGAAGGGAGGGAGGAGGGCAGCTTCTTCATCCGGCATGGCTCACTCGGTGCCCGGCTCCCGCCCATGACAACATCTTCATTTTAATTTGTTTAAAATCGGAAGAGAAAAGCAACTACAACAGTAATGAATATGTAATTATGGATCCAGCCTGGATTATACTCATCTTGATAAAACACAGTTACAGTTATACTTTTAACATTGTTTATGGAGAAAGGAACCCAGAGGGCACAAGAAGCAAGGGCTCCTGAAACCCCGTGCGGCCCCTGGCACATGCCAGGCTCCAGACAAGCATCTCAGGTCGTGCTGTGCTTGCTTGGTCGATAGCATGGCCTGGCCTCCCAAGACTTGCCTCCCACCACAAGCCTGGATGCGGCAAGGTCCTCAGCAAGGCCCCTGAGAGGCCTGCCGGCCCCTGGCCTAGGTTTCAAAGAGATGGACTGGATTCCTTTCCCTCGGCCACTTCTGGGAACTCCAATGGACGTTTCCAAGGTCTCCATCGTGTGCACAAGGAGAAGGAGGGGATCGCCACCGGAGACGGCCTGCTTCCCTGCCTCTGCTACGCTGCGCTCGCTCGGCGCTCAGCCTGTGCTTGGTGCCCAGGCCGGCCTCCCTGCACCCAGCACACACCAGAAATAGAAGCCAACAGGCCAAGTGCAGGCCATCAAGACAGCCCCTCCGTGGAGTCCTAGACTTGGGGGGAGACTGAGTTTTCTGTCTCCTCAACTCAAAACCTCCCCAGATCCCAAACTCTTCAAAAACATGCAGCTACCTTCTCAGCTTCTCAACTTCAGCACTTATCATTAGCAATGCTCCTACTAATAACTGACGATGTTTCACTTCTTACCTTGCTTTGTTACCTTATTTTTCCTCTAGTTTTGACTGGACTTCCTGACCCTTGTAAATATAGATATACACAGATATACATATACACACACATACACATACATACACATACACACACACACACACATAACATAAGATTCAGGCTTATACATCATATATGAAATCCCCCAAAACATAGCAAAATGTCATGCACACAATCAGTACTCAATAGAGATCTATCACCTGACCGACACCTTTAGGAGCACAGGTACACGGGTACACGGCTATCGGTGGCATCCCTGTTATTATGATGACAGTGGTTGCCAATCCCTTCATGCTGTGCTTTCCCATTGGTTCATAGATTGGACAAGATTGCCCTCTACACACACACGTGCACACACACACACACACACTCCTCCCAAACTCTGGGAACAGTGACATATGCATCAAAAAGTCCCAAGGGCATCCCTGCTGCAAGTGACTCTATTTTTAAACCTCAAATGACTCATTGCTGACCGGGGTCTCCCCAAAGCCACAGCTTGTCAGGCGGTCAGGAAGAAGGACAAGGCGGACAAAAGCAAAGACAGCAGTCACATCCCCAGTCCTGTCTGCAGCCCATCCATCCCATGTGGAAGCCACAAGGGCTGACCACACACCTTAGCACCACTATGCGGTGTTAAGCGTAAGTCCTGCCCTGGGATTGGATTGAACTACTCTGAGCACTAACCTTTCCCTCCAGGGGCTCCCACCCTGATCTCCACAGACGCAGATGCACCCCTGGCTGGACTTCGGGCGAAGGACGGGTGCTATATGGCAGGGAAAAGATCCAGCCCCTCCGGGGTTAGCACTTGCGGGCTCAGAAGACATAGCTGCGTCACTGGGCCTGCCAGGGGATGCGTTACCTCATGGGCCCTGAAGGACCCTTTAAAAGAAATAAGACGGCTAAGAGGGTGTCAAACTATTCAGCTTTCTTTTTAAATTCTGGAGATGGTGTGAAGAGAAGAAAGAATGTATTCTGCTTTTCAAAAGCAGAGTAGATATGATTTACAAATATAGTTATCAGATAGTGTTTTCACAGGAAAAACAAATGAGCAATTGGGCAAAGTCCTCAAAAATTTGGCATCATACATTCCAAATAGGCCAAGTCAATGTATTCAGCCTGGTTAACCTTCCACAACAGAGATGAACTCTTCCCTCCCACTCTGAAATAGTGGGGGGGGGGGGGGGGGGCGACACAGAGTGGTAGGATCAAAATCAAGGCATCCAAAGCCTCCTGCCAGGGGGATGAACTCAAGTGATCCCAAGCGGCTGCCTGGCTAGGTTGGATTTATTCCACCTGAGATGATCTCTGTCCCTCTCCATGGCCCAAAGTTCCCCTGCGATGACAGTGGGAAACTCCAGAACTGGCGTAAAAGGTCATGATTTGCTTCACTAAATAATGGATAAGATCCGCTGTCACATCTTTGTTCATTATTTATTTCACAGAAAAACGAAGAGATCGTAGAAAAGGGCCTGGACTGCGAGGCAGCGCTCTGGCTTCCAGCTCCAGTGTTGCCCCTGGCAACTTGGGTGACCTGAGCAGGTCACGCAGCCCTCACCCTGCCGGAGAGGGCGTTGAGGCACATGGGATGGTGGTGTCAAGTGCATGGTCACCTCTTCAAGTTCTAACATTTATTCTCCAGTTGCCTTTTGCAGCAAAACTGGAAGGTCTTCCATCCTCCTTCCTGCTCCGAATGCAGTCCCTGAGTTTTTCCAAAGAAAGGTCACAGACAGCAGTTCCCTCCTGGGTGGCACTGCAGGTGGGCCTATGTGTCACCTGCACAGTGAGAAGTAAGCCAGGAGGCAGAGACCACTTCAACATGTGGGGGGGGCACCCACTTGGCATATTCCCCACCAGTTTCTTTTCAGGTTTCCACCCAACTGAACACAGAAAGGCCGTTTGGAAAACTAGATGAGGTCGAATGGCTGGGTTAGGGTCTCTCCTGTGTCAGAGGCCAAGGGTCCCACTAAAGGTTAAATTCTGAAAGGGACGGAGGACTCCCATCAGGAGTTATTTCCAGCCTGTTTGCCGAGGGCGTCTCCCCCGCTCCAGGGCCCCTCCTCCAGCTGACATCCCATCCTTCCAGCAGCTGCCAGCGCTTCTGTCGCGTTCCCTCCGCAGATGTGCAGTGCTGTTCTGCACATCCTGCCCTTGAACTTTCCCTACCCATAATTTTCCAAACCAAAGCCTGGCAATAAAAGTGTCAGGGAGAGATGAAGAACACTGGGGGGAGTATTTAAAAAGGAAAAAAAGAATAGGGTGCTGTTTTACACACACAGTGGTTTGTGTTGACTTCCTGGACAAAGGCTGAGCGCCGGCCGTGGCTTCCCAAAAAAGACAAACACGGTTCCCCAAAGGAGCCGACAGCCTCGTTCTCTCTGCCTCGCGCCAACTAGCTGTTCGCTGCGTGGCAAGGGTTCGCTAACGGGTTAGTCGCGGTAGTGTTCACTGTCCTTCACAGTTCACACGTGCTGGCCTCACAGCTCTGCCTGGAGGCTGGGCATGTGCGAGGCACGGTGTCGACACCTGTGGGCACAGTCGCTAAGGAGACAGGAGGAGGAAGCCGGATATCTTAAGACAGTTTCCAAGACCTCCACTATGACGTCTTTGGGGTCAGATTTCCCTAGAGCCCGTTGGTTTGACAATACTAACTTTCTAAGCCCACAAGGAAGAACAATAACTACCTAAAGGCTGCAGCGCTCTAGAGAGATCAAAGAATTGTAACGGGAAGCAGGGCCTCTGTCGTTATCTGTGTTAGTGTGCCAAATTACAGGCGCAGAGAACTGGGCAAGCATGGGAGGGCAAAGGGTCTGTCTGGAAAGAATCCTTCAGTGGGAAGAACCCTTGAGAAACAATCATCTTTCCTTGTTTTTTGCGACCTTGACCCTATTCCATCACAAAATGCCGCTACTCCCCTGAGATAAAGTGAAAAGAGTCTTATTCAGCCAAATTCGGAAGAAATGAACCAAGGGCCAGAGACATCAGACAACACATGTCCCGTGGATCTAGCCCACATGTCCCATGTCGTGGGGACAGAGCTCTGATAGGACCCTCGGAAGCACTGCTGACTTTCAAACTTGGCCCCACATGCACAAAATAGGGAGAGGGAAAACGAGACCGATGAGTCGGCAGGATAAGGCTAGGGGGTCTCTCATTCTTGCAAGTCCTCGTTAGAACATGCCGTCACTTCCACAAGCTGGAATTTCACTTCTTGACACTTGGAAGAGAGACATCTTGAGACATGCTGGATTCACATCCTGGCTGCACAATGTATTAGCCACGCGCCTTTGAGCAAATGTTGCAGCTTCAGCCTCCTCACCTGCTAAGTGGGAATGCTGAACCCGGACGGTGTGGCTCAGTGGACTGAGCATCATCCCATGGACTAAGAGGTCCTGGTTTGATTCCTGGTCAGGGCACATGCCCCAGTTGTGGGCTCGATCCCCAGTAGGGAGCATGCAGGAGGCAGCCAATCAATATTTCTTTCTAACATCAATGTTTCTCTCTCTCCTTTCCTCTCTCTAAAAAAATCAATAAAAAACATACTTTAAAAATAATAATAAATAAGGTGGGAATGCTGTAATACCTACTCTATCAAGCTGTTATTAGACTCGATGGCACTGCATGAATTACTCATCTTAAAGTGCTTAGCACCATACTTCACACAAAGCACGTGATGAGTCAAGTTAGTTCCCCTCAATCCCTGCCTCATGTGAGGACTGGGGCAGGTGAAACAGTTGGGTCACTGGCCATTTTTGTTCAAGCTCTGGGTATCCCCATTACACCAATGATGCCAGTTTGATTTTCACAGACTATGAAAACAGCCTGGTCAATGTTCCATTGTAATCTTAAAAACAGTTTTTCTTGCCCATAACTAACCATAGCAATTTTATCATGTGGAAAATATTTGGCATTATCACACTGAAGATGTTTCAAATGAATAAATGGATACAAAATAAATAAATTATTGAATACAAACTTAAATTTTAAAGACTAGGGCAAGGCCATTTCTACACCGTAACCCCGCTGTTACCCTGGAATCCAGCCCTTAAATTATACTGCTCTCCCAATCCAGTGGTGCTGTTCCTCCCCCTTCCTGATGTCCACATCCCAAAACACTGCCTCCGACACCAGGGCCAAGAGAAGGACTGGCACGCAGCAGGCGCCCCCACTGTGGCCCAGCCACCTTGGAGCAAATAGAGTCATTAAGGAAACTTTTAACCATGTGTATCTTCAGCTTCACTCTGCTAGCAGCAGGCAGCCTGCCTTTCAGAGACAGGGCTGCACTGAAGCCACCAGGAAGCAGGACTTGACCTTCATTTTCAGTACACACAGTATTAAATATTCATAATCCACATAACTATAGCATAAAAGGTAGCAGAGTTTAAACATGCATCAAAAAAATAAATATCTTGACACAAGTGAGTCATCTTTTCCAGGATGCCCCTGGAAGAAGTGCAAATATCCAGGGCCCTGCGCCTCTCTTTCCCAACTTTCTCTTGCAATTCTAGAAGCAGCAGGAACTGCTGCATTACACAACCCATGAATCCTGCCCTCAGTCTGACATCTTGGGGCTTTTTTTCCCCTTATCTACTAGGGAAGTATCCCTGTTCCTATATCAGAAGGAAGAAACAGGGACAGAACTAGCCACAGTGACATCATCACCCACAGGGCACCTAGGGGCACTTTCAAGTCAGTTGTGCATTCCTTTAAAATCTTTGCTTCTAGAAAATCAGTGTGTGGGAAGAAAGGGTTGGAGTAAGCATTGAGACATCAGTTAGAAGCCAGAGTAGGGTGTGCCTTAAATTGGGCACGGCAACTTTAAAAAAGAATGAAAAAGAAATGGAGTTCTTTTCTTTTGGACAACAACTTATGTGGCTCGCTGAAGGGTATCTGGGGGATGGGTTACTGTGTGTGGTGGGCTAAATGCATTTCTGTGTCCACTAAGCAACTACATGGATTTCTATCCAAAGACTTGGTAGGACAGCTTGGGTGACTCTAGAGAGGCTACTGCTGGGATGATGAAGCATAATTTTAACACAGTTTAATATAATTCTCTCTGCCTTTCAACTCTAGGAGTTGTCTGGACAATCCATCTCAGCTGATAGTAATCACTTGAAGCTGCCCAAGTGGTTCTTGTGTGGTGAACACCAGAAAATTAAGGCTCATGGAAGGGCTTCTCAAAGCCTTGCGTGAAAAAGAACTGCTCAGGGATCACCGGGGCCTGACGACAGAAAAGAAAAGATGCAGAGTTGAGAATGTATTTGGAAATAACTTGCCTGCTGCTTCTTTTTTCTTTTAATTAAAATGGAGTTTATTAGCTTTCCTCTTAATATAAACATGACGAAGAAAAACCACGTAAGTTGTGGCGTTCTTTTCAAAATAGAACTGCAATCACTACTAGAACCACCAAGCTCTGAACTCTATAAACGTTTTTTGAGGTGGTAGACTGTAATATTTTATAGTCCATCATCTTTTGTTTCTGTCCTTTAAAAGTGAAGGAAGCGGCAGCCCTCAGTCTACGTGAAGCCTTGCTGTATCGAAAGTGTTCCCTGGCCCTGGCCAGTATGGCTCAGCGGTTAGAGCGTCGGCCTGCAGTGCGGAGAGACCCAAGTTCGGTTCCCGCTAAGGGCACATCCTTCGGTTGCAGTTTGTCCCCGGCCCTGGTTGGTTGTGGGGGTGGCAGCCACTCGATGTGTCCCTTCACGTCGATGTTTCTCTCTCTCTCTCCCTCCCACTCTATCTGTACAAAAAAATGGAAAAATATTCTCAGGTGAGGATAAAAAAAAAAAAAGAAAGTGTTCCCTGGCCCAGAAATGCTTCGTTTGCAGGCAAAATGTCTAGGAACGTATTTGAGAATGTAGGAGAAAGATTTCACATAGTTGAGAACGTTAATTTTGAAAAATCAATCTCCTAAAAGATTGATCACTTAACTCCCTGCCCTTTCAAGCCCAAGGAGAGGGCTCCTAAGACTTGCATGTTTCCTTTCAAACAGCAAGACTTAAACGGGACACCTACAGCCAGGCCAACATGTAGGATACAAAAGTTGGTTCTTGACAGCAAAGCAAGCAGCAAAGGTGAGAAAGATCACGCGCTCATCAACCAGGACACTGGTCTGTAGCGCCTTCCTCCCCAGCTGCCACACCGAAGCAGGATACGCACCCAGCCCACCAGTCCTCGCACCCGGAACTGGTCTGTCCTGACACTGAACCTGCAGACCTCACACCTTGAACCTGGGTGGCCAGAGTATTCCCCACCATTTGGGGGAGGCCACCCAAATGGCTAAAATTTACCAACTCCAGCCAGTGTGGCTCAGTGGATTGAGCATCCTGGTTGGATTCCCAATCAGGGCACAAGCCCAGGTTGTGGGCTTGATCCCCAGTAGGGGGTGTGCAGGAGGTAGCCAACTGATATTTCCCTCTCACATGGATGTTTATATCTATCTCTTTCCTCTCTCTCTAAAAAAATAATTACCAAATCATTATCTCATATATATATATATATATATTTTTTGATATGTGCCCCTAGCCACTAGAGCCTAGCAGAAACTGAACCGGGGACTCTCTGGTCCACAGGCCGATGCTCCAACCGCTGAGCCAAACTGGCCAGCGCCATTACAACACATTTTTAAAAATTTACTAAAATAAGCTATTTCATGGACAATGTCTCTCCAATTAGATTCACATAAGGGGAGGCCTAGAGATTGTCTTTTAAGTTATTTATTAATTTGAAGGGTATAAATACTAACTAGCATTCATCTGAAGAATACTGGAAACATTTTTCAGGATGATGATTTTTGTAAAAATTCCAAGAGAAATTTAAAGCTTTCTTTCCAAGATGCCCATTTTTTTCCAAATGGCCAGCAAAACCACCAGTGGGTAAAACTGATGACAGTTTTTAATGAAAAAGATGAATTTTTAAGAATTTACAGCCTTCTTTCTTACCTGCTTTCCATTAGCATTTTATGTGTGGATAGAACTTCACTTTATCTTGTTCACTTTGCTTGATTATAGTTTGCCTAAAGATTCTTATTCGTTTCTTCTATTCCTGGGAATCTATAGATGTCATGAAGGTTACTTTATAGACTCTACTTTAATTCCTCCCTTACTAAAACTAAGCATTCTTGTCGGCTACCCTCAGAAAGATGGCAGACTCCTTGGTATTGACTATGCCGATCCGGTCACCCATTGGAAAGAACCTTGGAGTATGGTTTCAGAACCAAAAGAAGTAATGCAAAGAAGTGGAAAGGGCTATATAAATAAACATAAGGTCTTCTTATGTACATAGTCTCTCTCTGCCAAACCACACAGTCTAGTGACAGAGAAGAAAGACCGAGTTTAGGATGAGGCTAGGACGGTCCCCAGGGAGAGGCGGGCAATCTTGGCTCTAGGATCTCGGCATTTTTGCTGGGAAAGCTGAGAACAGAATGGAAGGTCCATCCTTGGACTAGACTCTCTGCAAGGCCATAAAAGAGCCAGAACCAGAGAGGACCCCGTTTCCAGCTTCCCCAAGGCATCAGAGAATCATAACAAAATCCAAAAGGCACGGCAGTCATGCCAGGCACCCAAGGAAGAGGGTCTTGCCATGTGGAAGCGCATCAGGGTCTCGTTGCAGAAGACTGTCCCACAATAGGCGCTGCAAAAAGGACACAGTGCAGACCCGTGCAACAGGAGCCTTTTATTTTAACTGAGAAATACAGAGGAACAAGAAGGGAGCAAAGGGAAGAGGCACCAGACATCTGTCCTTCTGACCGATGGCCACACTCACCTCCATGGAAGGGTTTGCTTTGTCTGGGGCACACAGACTATAGGCCCAAACCACTTCCTGAGCCCTGGCATGGAAGCTGGCAGGAGACGCGCCCCCTGCCATGTGAGGACACTCCTCACGCCTAGGGAGAGAATGGAGAAGTAAGACCAGGGGCTTTAGACGACCTTTGCTTCCATTCAAATATGATCAAAATTATTAAGAGTAGATATTTAGAAGGGGCTTACCTTCCGTGAGAGATAACTTGGAGTTTTTGAAACGGAAAAGGTGCTTCTTCGCTTTCTTGGCCAGGAAGAGCTGATGGAGGATTGTGTGGAATCTCACCTTCTGGAGAACTTTTAAAGAACCTAAGATGGGCAACGGCAGCCCAGCTTGTGTGTGGGGACTGGCTGAGGACTTGACAGTCTCACACTTGGTTGATTTCCAGAGATAAGTGATTAGAGCTGGCATTTTCTTTATCTTCCCTAACATGACATTTTGGCCTTGGCATCCAAGTGCACAAAATCCTTTGGCTGGTGACCAGATGCCTCTGAGAAATTCAGAGTTTATGCGTGCATGAAATTATTAGCATTCTGAGCCACAGAAAAAGAACACTAAGCTCAGAATTCAAACACAGCAGGGTCTGTGCCAACAGGAACCTCGAGCAGGTCTCCTGGGGTCACACTCTTGTATCCAGCCAGACCAGGGACAGAGTTCAAGGGGTCACAAACACTCTCACAGTGAAAAACGCAGGCAAAGCACTCAAGGCCACTGTCCAGTGTCAAGTTCATGTCACCACAGAAAGGCTGGTCAGACCAGCTCATCTCTAGTTTCCCAGATGCTGTCAGCTTCAAGATTGCGATAGAATAGTTGGAACAAATGAAGCATCCAGGGGTAATGCCTGCTGGAACGAGGGCAGAACTGGCCACCACCTAGCAGCTCTGCTCAATGACCTCTTCTGCCTCCTACAAAGCCTTTACCATCTATCACACAGACCACACCCCAGGCTTACCCTGAAGCACCAGTTCACTCAGCCGGCCCCCGAGGGTCTACGTGAGTGTCCACTCTAGAAATTCTCAGATGGCCATGGTCCTCCACCTCTGGGAGTCATCATGAACTCCTCTGTCCCATCTCCTTCCCTTCCCAAGTCAAGAAGCACCAGGAAGCAATGCTTCAGCTGGATATTTGGTTGGCAGATATAAAGGACAGTCAGCATCATGCTTTCTAACTGATTTCAAATAAGAGGAAACATTGGAAACCCCAGTAAGAAAAGAGCCCTAGCACCTCGGCAAGAATGGCTCTGACCCTCGCCAGCTGGGCACTCTGACCTTGCCAGAGGCTGCAGGTGTGCATCGGCACTCTCTGACCCTCCTGCCTCTTCAGTGCAAGCACTTCCTCAGGAAACAGCCATTTAAAAATAGATAATACCCAGCTAACAGGCTTGCGCTCCAGTACCCACCCTCCCTCTCACAGCCAGCAGAGTCCTTCCGTGTGCCAGCTTGCTTTCCCCTCCAGAAAATCTGCACACACAGCCCTGCCGTGCGCGAGGAGTCTCCCACACTCAGAAGGCTCTTGCAAAGGCTGGTGTTAAAGTAAATCATTGATCGATGTAAAGGCTCATGGTTGTGTCAGAAAAAGGGAGCAAGACAATGTATTTGAATACTCACTTTGACGAATCTATGAAGTATATTACAAGTGCACCAATGCTGAGAGCAAAGACTAAGACAACCTGCAAAACAAGAGAAAAATGCCATCACTTAAGGGCAGAACAACACTGGGATTTTATTTTTTAATTTTATGACACATGCAGACACAGCTCGGAAATAGGGCGCCCGCTGCTTTCCGGGGCCTGCCTGGAAATCTATCTCCTTGCTCCTGATGTTGGCTCCTTACCTGGCAGTGGGCAGCAACCTCGCTGCTAGCCAACAGGGGTCAGGGCAGACTCTTGTATCCTAAGGCTCAGGTTCTTTTTTTTTTTTTTTTTTAATGAATTTTACCTTTTTACCCCATTGGCACCCCCCACCCTACCCCCCCCCACCCTGTTCCCGGCTTAGTTGTCCATGTCCATTGGTCATGCATACATGCATATAAGTTCTGTGGTTTATCTCTTCCCACCCCCCCACCCCCCATCCCCTCTTCTGAGGGATGTCAGTCTGTGCCCTACTTCCATGTGTCTGGGTCTACTGTATTCCTCAGACTGTTATGTTCATTATATTATAAAGAAGCCAAGCAGAAAAAGACAAATACCACATGATCTCACTTATATATGGAATATAAGGCTCAGGTTCTTATCTGGCCCTATTAGCTCAGGGCGAATCGTTTCCACACCCAAATTAAGACACTTCAGTAAGAAAAGAGCAGGTAAAAATCAGGGGTGATACAACTTTTCATATTCTACGCAAGCTAGGCCCCAAGAGAACTCAAATACAGGAATATCAATTTTTAGCAGCTTTAACAAGATGTAATTTTACATGCTGTAAAATTCACCCATTTTAAATGTAGACTTCAATCAATGGCTTTGAATAATTTTATCAAGTTCTGTCACTGTAGACTCAATAAACTCCCTCATGCTCATTAACAGTTAATCCACTGTTCCCACCCCAGCCCTAGATAGGCACTAATTCACTTGTTTCTAGTCAAGTAAGACCAACTGAAAAGCAGAAAGTTAGACTTGACTTCGGGTAGTGAACAAACAACACAATGTGTGTGTTATGGAACTGTACACTTGAAACCCACATAATTCTGTTAACCAGTGTCACCCTAATAAAGTCAATAAACATTAAAAAAAAAAAAAAAAGTTAGCATTAGCAGGTTTGGCTCAGTGGTAGAGCATCGGTCCCCGGACCAATGAGTCACGGGTTTGATTCCAGCCAAAGGCAATACCTCAGTTGCAGTTCATCTCCGGCCCTGGTCGGGGTCATGTGGGAGGCAACCATTACATGTGTCCCTCTTATGTTGATGTTTCTTTCTCTATCCCTTTCTCTCCCTCTCTCCCCCTCCTACTCTATCTAAGGATAATTTCTATTAAATCCTCAGGTGAGGATTTAAAATAAAGGTCAAATTGCCGGGTTGGTGTTGCATCATACCATGGACTGAGAGGTCCTGGTTCTATTCCGGGACAGGGCACATGCCCAGGTTGCAGGCTCGATCCCCGTAGGGGGCATGCAGGAGGCAGCTAACAGATGTTTCTCTCTCATCGATGTTTCTATCTCTCTCCCTTCCTCTCCCTCTAAAACAAACAAACAAAAAAAAACAAAATATATTTTAAAATACAATAAATACATAAAGGTCATATTATTTCTAGAACCAAACATACATTCTCTTTCCCACTAATCTTCAGAAGCCAGGAACACCTCGCTCTAGCTGTTTTCTCAGCACCTAACAGTTCATCTGGGCGAGGTGGTCAGTCCTTTGAGGTAGAGGTGATCTTGTCATGTCAATCTCAAGCTGGACTTATTTCAATAAACGCATAATAAAATGTGGTGGGGGGAGAGAAAAGCTCAGGTGTGCTGCTTGTACAAATATCCATGTGAGGGGGGGTGGTTCTCAAGTATTTTAGAAACAGTTTAGGTGTAGAAGAAAACCAAATAAGGGAATACATGAGGCCAGCTACATGGCAATTCCTGTTCTCCTTTACACTCTTCACTCAAAAGTAATCACCTTTGATGGAAAAGACAGCTCAGCATCCCCTTCAGAGGATAGCTGTCACTCCAAAGTCCATCAAATGAACATGTAGCATATTGGGCTGATGCTGGTACCTCTCTGCTCACTCAACATTCTAATTGGTTTATTTCATCTTTCGCAGAGGAGAGTCGGGGTCCAACCAAAAGGATGTTCAAAAACAAAACAGACACTAAGAGCCAATAATCAATCTTAAGAACAAAAAGTCACCCTGGCCGGTTTGGCTCAGCGGTTGGAGCGTTGGCCTGCGGTACAGAGAGACCTGGGTTCGGTTCCCGCTAAGGGCTCGTACCTCGGTTGCAGTTTGTCCCCGGCCCTGGTTGGTCGTGAGGGTGGCAGCCACTCGATGTGTCCCTTCACGTCGATGTTTCTCTCTCTCTCTCTTCCTCTCTCTCCCTCCCGCTCTATCTGAACAAAAAATGGAAAAATGTCCTCGGGTGAGGATAAAAAAAAAGAACAAAAAGTCAACACCACCACCATATACAATGCCAGGGGACAACATACCTTTCAGACCTGCTAACTCCTAAGAAGTGTCAGTCTCCTATGAGAGATTAACATCTCTCTGGCATTGGCTTGTGCACAGAGATAAATCCCAATGCGCTTGAGAGAGAGACTACCTCACACGCTTCTGTACTTGTATGTGCACCACCATAGCTGACAGAAAATAAAATCTGCATATTCATTTAAAATACTGCAAAACTCCATGGAGCTACAGAGGAGGGATGGCAAGCTACACATTAAAACATGGGCGGTTATAACAACTGGACGCTGTAGAATGGGTATGTAGCTCCATAGCGCCTGATAAATTCTCCTTATGAAAGAAAGTATGAAGACACTACTGGGGTCTATTTTATTTTTCCATTTTGCTTTAAAAACTAAAACATGTCCTAGTTGAATCCAAGGAAACTTCTACAATCTGTCAGCAATTACTATGGACCAGGTACAAATCTCCCCACAGCGCACCTGAGACTCTCCCCTCACACACATTCATTCATTCCTTCCTTGAAAAGTTCTGCACAAAAACAAAACAATCAAAAAAATAAACAGTCCTCTGCGTTTCCCTCCTATATCTGAATGAGGCAGCAAAACAAATAGTTTAAGATTAATTCTGTTCTGTGCTGCTATTTCTGACACAAGCAGTGAGATCCTAGCCCTGACCTCATTCTCAAAATGCTGCAAAGAGAAGGGGTGTGGCCTGAACAGAGGGGAAGGGCCTGGTCTTCATTCATGAACAGTTGATTCAAGACTAATCTCTGTCAATTTGGCTGCATGTGTGTGCATGTGCGTGTGTGAATGCTGAGCTTTGGTCAAGCCGGGGACACAGGCTTATTCCATTAAAAGCTGGAGAGGAAAGGAGAAGAAAGGGGAAGGGAGAGAAGAAGAGGAGAAAAGAGGAAGGGGAAAGAAAAGGAAAGAAGTCTTTGCAAATGTCATCTACAGCATTCTGAAATGAGCTCAAAAATCTCCACTTTCCTGCAATGGCAATGATTCCCCAGCCTCGGAGTGGCCAAAGCAACTGACACTAATTTCTCCCAGCTGCCTGCAACCGGCCTCTGTGATGAAAAATAACGTGCAGCTTATTTAAGCAAATCAGCCAGTGACAGCAGGGAAGGAATCCTGCTAGCCTTTTCAGATGCAAACTCAAATATCAGCATCTCTCCAATAAGTCAAGGAAGGGAAGAAATCCAGGAGGCACATGACCTCCAAATCTCCAGAAACTGAAGATCTGAACTAATGTTCAGCTGGAAGACTCTCTCAAGGAGGTACAGGGTGCCTGAACTCCCCCCACCCACCCATCTACCTCCAGGTATGAAATGACTGATTAGCAGAGGATCCGTTTCTCCATATTGAAACAACTGTGCATGTGATTTTTTTTTTTAAGTTTTTTTCCTAATCCTTACCCAAGCATATGTTTATTGATTTTAGAAAGAGAGAGAGAGAGAGAGAGATCAAATGGTTGCCTCCCACACATGCCCTGATTGGGGATCAAACCCACAACCTAGGTATGTTCCCTTAATGGGAATCAAATATGGAACCTTTTGGTGTTTGGGATGATGCTCCAACCAACTGAGCCACCTAGCCAGAGCGTGAATGTAATTTTTCAACTTGCTAAATGCCTCTTTCTCATGTCAGGCTTGATCACATTGTCAGCCTGTATCCAAGTACTACAGAAAATACATCAACCTTTGACTTGGGCCCTGAAAACAGGAATCCAATAGAGTTATCTTCTACAGGCCCTAGCAAAGAACCTGTCCTCCTGCCTCATCTCTGTCTCTGAGAAAACCCCCACTGTCTGAGTTCCCTAATCTAAATATTTTAAAAATCAGTTTCACTACACAAAATGATTCTATTCTAGCCTAAATGGTAATAGTTATGTTACAGAGAACCCTCAAATAATCATCTAAGTATTTATGTGACCTCTGCTATGCATAAAGCCCTAGGAAAAGTAAAAGAAAAAAGACACTTGGAGTCATGAAATACACTCCTTTGCGGAGTAATCCTTCCATAGATGGATCCTATGCTATTATCCAGTCAGTGAGCAACTATGTAGTACGGGTACATAAGCCATTGATTTGGTGGAACAATCCTGAATGGAGAGGAGCTAGGAAGGGTAGGAACAGGGGCTCCTGTCACAATATCCTCCTCACTCTCAAAGTGTCCCTTCTTCCCATGTCTCCTCAGCAAGTAGGATGGCCTTGGGGAGTCCTTTCATGTGCTTCTGTCGTCCCAGGGATAAGAGACACTGAAACCCCAGCCACATAAGATGAGCCAAGCGAAGCACAGAACCTGAGACAAGAAGACACTTGCTGTCCAGCAGCTGCGTTACAGAACACCCCTTACAGTGACCAAGCGCTTTGTAAAGCATTATGTGCAAACGAGAGCTTGTGAACACAGTCTGACCAAGGGGATAACGTGAGCCTGCCCTCTCAGGGTACCTTTGTGCCAACCTCCACTACAGCCAGTCCCGCCCTCCTGACTTTTCATAGTCAGGCTTCACCAAATCACCTTGGCTACCTGCATGGTGCTAACTGCCATATTCCTAGGTTTACTGGACATACCCGTATGCTGTGTGGTGATGCTCAGCGCTGAGTGGTTGGTTACAGAGCGCCAGAATCCTAAACACAGAAGTGACTAGACACATGTCATTATAACAATGGTGCTTGGGAGTCATCTACTTTCAAAACTCCAAGATCACACATGACGTGTGTTTGCACAGAAGAGTACCAAACAAACACACACACACACACAGAGTGTACTGGCAGAACTTCTGTCCCTAACACCTGACTCCAGCAGACAGAGAAATATTAACAGCCACCTTCACGATGGAAGTTCCAGCAGACTCTTAAGACCTTCCAAAGGTCTTGAAAAGTTCGCAATAGTGGAAAATAGTGCAGCCAGGCACAAAATACCACCCCTGGGGCGCTGGAACTTCTCGAGGAAAGGCAGGTCCAGTGATGAGAATACAGAGAGAATGAATCAGAAATGCTGACTTCAGAGATGTTGCCCATTCTAGAACCCGGTTTCAAGCCTTTGAGTTTGGGCCCAAATGCTTTCAGTCAACATACAAGGCCACAAGGGCCTTCAGACATGAATCTGAAGCAGAGGCTCGCAGAGGTGGCTACCGCCAGGTATGATCACCTCAGAGCTTCCCCTGAAAAACAGAGATGCCCTCAGCTGCCGAGACCAGAAAATCTCGAGCCTGGGGGGAGGGGGAAGCTGGACATCCCTTATTTTTTTTTTTTTTTTTTAATCCTCACCTGAGGATATTTTTTTTTTTCCATTTTTTGTACAGATAGAGTGGGAGGGAGAGAGAGGAAGGGAGAGAGAGAGAGAAACATCGATGTGAAGGGACATATCGAGTGGCCGCCACCCGCACGACCAACCAGGGCCGGGGACAAACTGCAACCGAGGTACGCGCCCTTAGCGGGAACCGAACCCGGGTCTCTCCGGACCGCAGGCCGACGCTCTAACCGCTGAGCCAAACCGGCCAGGGCTGGACATCCCTTATTTTTAACAAGCTCCTTCAGTGAATCTGACATGTGACCAAGAATGGGAGTCACTGAATTAAAGCCATTAGGGGAAACCACTTAGCTCCAGTCAGAGATTAATTTACAAATGTCTCCTTAGCAATTAGTCCATCAGAACATATGCATGAGGCCTGCAGGCTTTGAGAATTAGGAGCACTCTGCGAAGTACAGAGAGGAAGATGAATTAATTCTCTCCTGAGCAGGTTTTACACATTCCGCTCAGCTCTCAGCAGAACAAATGACCCTAATTAATGATTCTGCACGTTTGATCGGGGCCTAGCCAGCGACTGGCAGCAGCAACCCCTCCGAACGTGGACAATTTTCTATACATGATCCCAAAGGCACATGACTTTTTCTTGAGGGATCATTTATATATGATAGAATTCACTGTATTAAAAAATAGACATGTGCACTCCCAAGGCAAAACAATCTGGGGACATTTTGTCTATGGGAGACAACATCTTTCCAACACCCAAATTATAATGTTTGGTCTGGTGAATTTAATAGCTCCAACGAAACGGTATTCAACTCCTCTGCACAGGCCTAGAGGGAGAGCGAGGGAAATAGAAAACTAAAATAGCTAACTCAGGCCTGATCTTTGCCTTCAACAAGCATGGAATCCAGAAGCTTAGATGATTCAGGAGTCCCTTGTGAATTTAGTAAATGCTACACATACAACGAGATGCTCCCAGGATGCCTACCGAAGGAGGGGACAGAGAAGTGACACCACCATCATTGCAAACTCCCATAGTAGAGAAGGATGGAGAGGGAAACCAGGGGAGAGGACAGAAGAGTTCCTGACAATCCAGGTCCACCTGGCTGTTCCAGGGAAGGACAGACAGCAGGTGCATCTCAGGACTGATGTGGCAGGAAGAGCACAGGACTTCCATCAGGAGGCCCTGCCTGGGTTTGAACTCAGCTCTGCCCCATAAGCAGATGCTCTTGAGCCCATCACTTAATGTCTCAAGGGAAATGGTGGGAATGGAACAAGTGACTATTCAGTGAGGATCTTGAAAGGTTACTGCATATAATCAAAGAACTAAAAGCATTTGGCTTATAAAGGTAGCCCTCTGTCACGCCAGCTGTGCACCAATTGTGCACACTTACGATTCGGTATGATGACAATAATGTGCCACTGCTGTGTCAGAGGCGGTTTCTCTCACAAAGTCACAAGTGGAAACTCCACGGACACGCCAATTTCCTTTGTGTTTCCAGCAGGCAATCAATTGCTCACTCAGCTTGTCACCCCACACAACAGAAACAGAACAGGGGCCACTGTGCCTCAGCTCTGCTGTCGCTGCCGGAAAACGAGTGTGGATCTGACCCAGCCCCTCACCTCTTGCCTGTTTCTCAGAAGAGCCCACATTTCTGTAGGTTCTACCCTGAAAGCTCATACTCTGACTCTCATTGGTTTCTTAAGGGAAAAAGGGAAGGATTGTTTTTCTCTGCAATCTGGCAAGTATAGTAATATATTTTTCTCATCCCTATACCCTTAATGGTTCTCAACAGCAGATATAATCTTGCTACCAAAAAACGAGATTTTTGTTATCATAAATGACCAAAGATTTGTAAAATATAAAACCAACATTTTGACAGTGCCATTTAAACATCCAAAGGTCCCTATGTTTCCAACCTAACATTCTGGCACATTTCGTCTGATTTATGCAAGTGTTTACACAGTAAATGGCTTCACTGGAAACCAAGACTCCAAACAATAGTATGAGTATAGATGTATTTATGCTGAAATAAAGAGAAAAGAAAGAGTGCTTTCAGTAGTCAGTGTTTAGAATTACAGCATTAAAATAAAATACATGGGACTTCAAGGTAAGAGTGAAACTATGTAAGGAAGCCTAGATACATGCCTGTGGGTTGTGGGCATTTAAATCTGGTGCCTCCGTAAGTGCAATAGTTCAAAATGTACTACTACTTAGTGTACACACAGGCTGTAAGGGACACAGAGATAATAAAAGAATACTCCACTAATCAATAACAAATTTGGGTCTCTATTGATATTTATTAAGCAACTACATTCCCAGCAATGTATCTCTGTCCATTTTCATATTAGGTAATTTCAAAATTACTATAGATAAAAAGGAAGCCCTGAAAAATAATAAGAATTCTTTTATTTTAAAAGATTTTTTTATTGATTTTTAGAAAGAAAGGAAGGCAGAAAGAGACAGAGATAGAGAGAGAGAGGGAGAGAGAGAGAGATGAATCAGCTGCCTCCAGCACCCCCCCCTAACAGGGATGGAGCCTACAACCTGGGCACGTGCTCTGACCGGGAATCAAACGGCAACCTTTCAGTCGGTGCATGGCACAGGGCAACAGGATTCTTTTTGAGTATAAGTTACAAAGAACAAGATTATTATAAATGACACATTTGCTGGAATACAGATAAAATTAAGTGCAATTATGGCTTTTTGGAGAGGGAAGAGGAGAATGTGACTAATAAAGGTAGAGAGAGTTTGAAGTCTTGTTTTTTCTATGTTCCCCACAGAAGAATCTGTGGCATAAATCACGGGCCCTTCTGATGGCCCATGTTGACATAACTCTAGGGTGCAGGCTGTGTGAACTTCTCCAGGGCAGTGTTCCCTATCACAGGAGTGTCACCTGTCTTACATCCTGGGTTTTACTGACCATGCTCATCTCATTTTGCACAACCTAAAAATACAGAAGACTTAAGTGCATTCATCCAAGGCCTCAAAGTATTATAACTGAAATAAGAAACTGAAAAAGGGGAAAGCAATTGTAACATTCAGTCAGAAAAATTTCCGTAAATCCTGTGTCCCTCCTGAGAGGTGAGACTGAGTGACCCTGAAGTCATTGCACCATAGAACTCAGCAGGCTGATGTCTGTATATTTTTACCAAGGGCATTAAAACTGTACACTGGCAAGCAGCATAGCATCTTCCATTTGTAGCCTAACGTTTGAAAGGTCTTTCCTGTCTAATTACCGAAAAATCTAGGGGAAAAAGTTCCATCTGCTGGTAGAGCTCCCAAGTTTACAGATAATGAGCTTTTGGAAAAATCGTCTGGCTTAAACGCATGTGGGTTTGGCCAACTGGATTTTAATTTAATTAGGTTTCTAGGACAAGAAAACCTCTACAGCACTGTCAGGTTGCCAGTTGCCATTTACTGTTACCAAGGACTAAATTTATGGCCATCTTTGTTCTGCTTCTAAAATCTTGCAGCTTTTATAGTATATTAACGGAAAAATTAGAACTGAAGCAGGGATTCAGACAGATACTTGTACACCCAAATACTCAACAGCTTTATTCACAACAGCTGAAAAGTGGAAACCACCCACGTGTCCAATCACAGAAGAGTAAACAAACAAAATGTGGTATGCCCATACAATGGACTATTATTCAGCCTTGAAAAAGAAGGAAATTCTTACATATGCTCCAACATGGATGAACCTTAAAGATATTATGCTAAGTGAAATAAGCCAAACACCAAAGGACAAGTACTATATGATTTCACTTATATGAGTTGCCCAAATTCATCAAATTCGTAGGCACAGAAAGTAGAATGGTAGTTGCTGGGGATAAGGGGAGTTTTTGTTTAATGTGTATAGAATCTCTGTGTATGTTGGTGGAAAAGGTCTGGGAATGCATAGTGATGACGGTTGAACAACACTGTAAATGTACTTAAGCCACTGAATTCTACACTTACAAATGGCTAAAACAGTAAATCTTACGTGTATTTTATCACAATAAAGAAATGGAAGAGAAATACTGAGAACCTGCAAGAAGAATCCAGCAGTATATTTACATTTCAAAACTCAAACATAGTCATCTTCTCACAGGGATACTGACATCTGTCCTTTCAAAGGCAGTGGGCACCTCCAAGAACACTATGTTACATGTAAGTGCCTCTTGTCCCCCCTGAGATGTTGGATTGCCCTCAGTTAGGTAGAATTTCTTATTTAGTTTCCAGAATCTATCTCCATTTGGCCAGATTTTCCATGTCCCCACCTTCCCCTCCCACTCCTACCCTCATCTATTACTGATGCACAAAGTAAGATACACATTTCTCAGGGATCAGGGATTCTAACTGGATCCAGGACTGACCTTTTCTTTTGGCAACTGTGGCTAAAGTTCCAGATATGATTGGGAGTTTTAAGAGTGCACCCTAGCCCAGCTGGTGTGGCTCACTGATTGAGTGTTGACTAATGCACCAAGAGGTCATTGGTTCGATTCCCAGTCAGGGCACATGCTCAGGTTGTGGGCCAAATCCCCAGTGGGGGGCATGCAGGAGTCAGCCAACTGATGTTCTCTCTCATTGATGTTTCTATATCTCTCCCTCTCTCCTTTCCTCTTTCTCTAAAAATCAATAAAGAAAAAAATTCTTTTTAAAAATAAAACAAAAGAGTGCATCCTTTACCACAATTAAAACAAAAAGTAAAGAAAATAAAAAGAGTGTGCCCTTGGCTTATAACCACTTTAAAAATACAAAACAATTTCCTCTAGAAGATAATAGAATAGATCAGGACATTTGGTCTCCAAAACCAAACCTCAAGGCCAAGATGCAGGAATGACTTGGCCACAGCCCCTCAGTGAGTTGGTGGGACCTTGAAGTCACCCCTAGAAACAACCTAAAATTCCCGTCTTCTACAATAATGATTTGGCCACCAAAAGTGTTGCTTTTAGAAAGGACTGTCAGTGAACAAAAAAAAAGCAGTGCCACCAAAGCCACTCAGCATCAAAGGAGTTGGCTAAAGATTTGAAAGCCATTAAATTGACAGGGGAATGTTGACAACAACATAGATCAGGCTTCCAAATCAGTCACCCGCCGCACGCTGGGCTTGACCCTAGACGTGCACAGGCATGGTTCCGAAAACATGACACTCCATTTTCTCTTTTGTAGAACCAACTGCAGACCATGACAAAGGGGATGGTCTCTCAAACACCACCTAGGCAAAGAATAAGCCTAGCAGGCCCTTTGGGTTAAGATTTACAGTGGGTTGAAATCCAAGTCTCTAAAGAGAAGGGACTAGCTGGCATCTTTCCCTCTTCCCCTCATCTCGGGGAACAATGGATTTGTTTATTTGTTTATTAGTATTTCTATTTAATTCTGACAGATAAGCTACCCTTCCTGAAGGAAGTAGAGAGCTCCAAGGCAAAGTACTCCTCATATTCACAAATCCCTACTCCCACAGTCTGGATAATCAGAAGGCAGGGCCTGTCAGCAGCACAAACCTCAACACAAGCAGTCATGCTGCCCTGAGCGAGGGCTGGGAAACCCCACCAAACGGGGCATCAGTGCTGATTTAGAAGGTTAGACCACAGCCTCAACTGCAACGTCTCCCAGATCAGATGCTAACGACCTGCACAGGGTAACTGGATTTCTACCTTAGTGACCAACAGTCAGAACACCACACCTTCCACTTTCACACATTGAGGGCTGGGGGTGAGCATGATCAGGTAAGCCTCTGTAAGCCTCATTACTTTGGAAACAAAGAGGACGGTGTGTTTATGGAATGCCACCTGTCTTTTCAAGGTCACTGAAAAAGATGAAGAGCATGTGCCTGCTGTTCAGGTCAGCTTCACACTTTAGCACCTCAGACTGGCAGACCGAGCACATGGTTAACACCTCAGCAGGGTAGGGGCCAAAGAATGTAGGAAGAACTTTCTATTTCCTGTTTTTAAGAGCTTCAGCACCATTATTAAGAAGAAATCAGAAATGGGGTAGATGTCCTTAAATCTTTTGTATGGGCATTCTAGATTTTCAATTTCCTTGTGAGGGAGAACCATCACCTTCTTCTCAGGGTTTAGGGGCTCGATGGTCATAATCTATCTGTGCATTTCATCACAGCCCCAGCCTGATCACCAAATTCCCTGCTCGTCACTACATTAAAAGATCTTTATGCACCAGAATTCAGTCCTGTGAAGTGCTCTCACCATTTTACAAACATTTATTCATTCATTCATTCATCCATCCATCCATCCATTTGTTACACCATTGCTGAGGGTCTGCCACAGACTCAGGGTTGAGCTGGCAGGGACTGCCGAGCTGTAAAAGAACGCCCCTGCTTTATAGAAGTCACACTCTAGTTTTCATTCTTGCACAAAGCAGGATGACAAAAGCCAAAATGAGGTTCCGATCATCGAAAGACATTCAAGATGTTTATGCCCTAGCCTACTGGTGGTTTTCACACCTGAGTGTGCAGCAGAATTATCCACAGGGTCTGTTAAAACACAGATGCTGGACCCATCCCGAAGACTTGAATTTCGGAAGTCTGGGGGAACCTGGGAATCTGTGTGTCTAATAAATTCCAGGTGATAGCAATACTGCTCATTCAGGGACCAGATTGAGAACCACTGTTTTACACCATCATAGAATGAAAAAAGTTTATCCTTTCATTTTTGAATGTGAATGTAAAATCAGCTTAAATTGGTTATTTTAGATGCGTGCCATTTGGACACAATTCCCTTTAAATATCTATAAAAAGATACTTCAAAGGCTTCTCATAGGGAAAAGAATTGGCCAGAATTCTTTGTCTTGAAATTTCATCCCAATCACTTTCATGCTCCAGTTCAGTGGGCCAGGGCGGCGATTTTCCACCCTTTTCATCTCGTGGCACAAACTAATTACTACGGTTGTGCCGCACACCGGTTGAAAATCGCTGGGCTAGCGAATGCCAGCAAGATGTTGTGTTTTGGTTTTTAATTAAGTTAATATATCTTCTTCACAGAAAGCTACCTCGTAAATGTAGATAGGATGTCACGGGCACTAATATAACTATTAGAACCACCGTTCCAATAGGCCTAGACTTCTGAGGCCACAGCCGCCGGGACCCTACGACTTGTAAAGCTGTGTGGCGCAGGGACTTCGGTTTCCAAAGACATCAGAAAGCGCCACACATGGAAAACGGGAGCTCAGCGACAAACCATTTCCTTTACTGTTGGAAAGAACCCGTTTGAAGAACAGCTGCCCACGTGCCTTCCCAGACAAGGAGCCAAAGGCCACGCCCCTGCTTGTTTTCTCCGACGTGGCTGAGAGGAGGCAGACAGATGGAGCCCAGGCGGCCCCCTGGCAGTGACCCGGCTCCGCGTGCTCTGTAGACAGCCCCCAGCCCCCAGCCCTCAGCCCTCAGCCCTCAGCCCTCACCGGGACGCGAGTCTGCGGGCACGTTCTCTCCAGCTGCGCCAGGCAGGGCACGCTCCCTGAGGCGGCGCCACGTCGGGCACGCTCTCTCTGGCGGCGCCACGCCGGGCACGCTCTCTCTGGCGGCGCCACGCCGGGCACGCTCCCTGAGGCGGCGCCACGCCGGGCACGCTCTCTCTGGCGGCGCCACGCCGGGCACGCTCTCCGGCGGCGCCACGTCCGGCATGCTGATTTGCCATTCCAGAGTTTGTTTTAAATGATCGTTCCACTAAACAGGATGGTTAGATTTGAGTCTTCTACCTTTATCTTTTCTCGTTCCTTTGTTTCTTCTATTGGACAGTGAAGCCATCCAGACACAGAGGACCCGACAGCTCAGCCTCCGCGAATTGCCCTTCGTGTGCTGCTCCAGAAAGACCCTGAGGAGACTCGAGTCAGAATACTTCACATTCTCTCCTGTAGTCACCGTTTCCTTCTCGGTCTCCTTGAGGGGAGAGGGTGTCTCTCACGCCTGTGTCCCCACCACTGACTATTCTTTCCACAAACATTTATTGAGTGACTACTGCATGCAAGGCCTAGATACACACCAGAAAGCCAAAGAGGACCCCTGCCCTCAGGAACCTTACAATCTACAACAGAGACAGACACTCTGGTCACAGTAGCAAGTAACTGAATGGCGACAAGGACTCCGAAGAGAGGAAGGGGGAGCCTCATGGACTGTGGGGTCCAAGGAGACTTACTTGAGGAGGATGAGAAGGCGTCAACTAGAATAAGACCATTTCACACAGAAAACAGCACAACATGTCCAAAGCTTCTTCCCAAGGCCCCTTCCTATTTGCTGAGTGAGCCGAGGGACCAAGACAGTGCTGCGCTCTCACCGTAAGAGGGCCTGCGAAGGCAAGGTGAAAATGACCGGCCTGAAGGAATGAAGACCGCTATACTCAAGCGGGAGATGTCCCCACGCTGAGGAAAGAAACTGAGGCCCAGGGAGCTTACATGTCTTGTGCAACAGGCAGAGCTGGGCCTCAGATCCACGTTTGACTCTGCCTTTGTTCTTCTAATTTATGACACCAAAGCTAATCCCCGAATGTGGGCTATGAGGCCTCCAGTGTCCCAGAAACTGTCCCCATCATACTTCCCCTTTTAAAACTCTGTGGGCATCCACCAGCATTCTCTGAGTTCCTCAGTGAAGAACCGTCAAGGCTGGAAGCATCTCGATCATCATGATGTAATGACCAAAATGAGGACTCAAAGGGTAGGCACTGACCCCACTTCCCCCCATCCCACTACAGGCAACCCTCTCTTCCATCTCTGAGGAGACTATTTCTACTTCTTTGTTGTAAAAATAACCTTTGTTATTAACATAGTTTTCAATCTTGAACCTTATATTGAAAATTTTTTCTACAAAATCCCAATCCAACAGGGAGGACCATCCAACCATGGAAAGGACTGCTACATGTGGTACTGAGCTTTCTGTCCCTGAGGATACTCAAGTAGATTCACGAGATCACCAACCAGGAAAAAGGAATTTATTTATTATATCAGCTTCTGATGCCACTTTAATAAGCCAAAACTGGAAGCTTCCTGACAGTAGACTGTGCTATGTCTGTATGCCCATGATGATTGTCCTTCCCAGTTCTCCCCACACCCTGGGATAATCATTAAGAGCACCCCTCTTCACTCTCAAAGGTGTTCTGTGTAGATGACAAAGAATTTGGCCATCCATTTTATGACACACTTAGACCCTTGGAGAGGCCCTAATACATCCTGACCCAGAGGCTGCTAAATATCCAGAAAAAGATAGCAAAGGATGGTTTAGAACTTGTAGTGTTCTTATAGCCACTTCAGAAACTTCCTGTTCTCTGCTTAATAACCTGTGTGCCTGCCATATCAAGAGGTGAATGCCAATGCCTAAAATGCTATTATTTCTTACAAATATTCTCTCTCTCTCTCTCTCTCTCTCTCTCACACACACACACACACACACACACAGAGTTTACAGAGATTAGGAGATTCTCTGACTAAAGCTGGTAGTTTTTCCATGTGTCACTTTGATAAATGAGTGTTCTTTTAAGGTCTTGCTTGGCATTGAGCATGACTAATAAATCGCTGGAGGTGATGAGAACTCATCCACTCCAATAGAATCACTGGATCCTGAGGAGGAGGGAGATGAATGCTGAGATTTCAGATGCAAAGCAGTCCATCAAAGCCAGTTCTCGTCTGTGGGCAGTGGCATCTAACACAACATGCTCGCAAAATCGGTTCTGAATGAATAGAACAATTCAGCCTCCGATCCCACATGACACTCCAATCATGGGATTGGGGCTGCGTCATATGCTTTCTCTACCTAAAATAATAAAGTGGGGAATGGTGGAAATGAATTCCTCATGGCTACCATTTTGTTTATTTCTTTTTAAGCTTTATTAAGGTCTAAGTGACAAAAATTGTACATATTTAAGGTATCCAGCATGATGATTCCATATATAAAGGGGTGGGCAAAAGTAGGTTTATAATTGTGAGTATGCAAAACACAGAATTTATTCTTGTATTATTATTTATTTATTAATCATTGTATTATTTATATTATTTGTATTATTGTTATTGTTATTATTTTGTATCCTTACTTATGATTTATCTTTTAGGTAATGATAATTTAACCAATAACTGGTAATCTAACCAATAACTAATAAAAGTAGATAGTTAAACAATACTGGAAGATAGAGACTATGGAAAAGATTCGACAGAAATAGGCTGAAGAATTTGATCCACCTTCACCAAGTAGACAATTTATAGAATACATAGCAAATTTGATGAAACTTGGTCCATTTGAAACACTCCAAAAAGTGGCTAACCAGTCAGTACTACTACCCAGAAAAATGATAGTAAGTCAGGCATTTATGAAGAGCCTCCAAAAAATAAAAACAAAGAGCGTCTATTGAGTTAGGCCTTTCCCATAGATCTTTGACTCATCTAATGCAACGTTTAGTTTTGAAAATGTATCAGCCAAGATTGTTTAATGGGTTATGATCTGGATCACTGGTTACAGTTCTGCAAAATGGCTCTGAATGAAGAAAGACAAGGAAATGGCATCACTGATAAAATTACCTGTCTGACGAAGTGCATTTTAAACTTTCAGGTGCTGTAAATCAGTATGACTATGTCTACGACTCAAGAGACAATCCCAAGTAACAACAGAAGGGCAGTTGAAGCAGTTGGGGGTTACAGTTTAGGCAGGTCTTTTGTGTAAGGAGGTACTTAGACCAATTTTTTTCCATACAACTGTTACACATAATCTGTATCTTAACGTGCCGAGGGATGCTGTTTTACCACAATTACAGAGACTGCGTGATAATGATGACTTCTTTCAACAAGAAGGAGTTCCTCCACACCGTGTCATAACAGTGAATGAGTTTCTTGATGAACAATTACCCAATAAGTGGACAGTCGACAAGGGCCAGTAGAATAGCCACCACAATCACCAGACCTCACCCTAAAGGAATTCTTCTTTTGAGGTGTTAACAAAAATAAAATCTTTTCATGAAAACCACCTGTGGATGATATGATTCACTGCATAAGAAAAGCATGTCAATAGCTCTGGCCGATTTGGCTCAGCGGTTAGAACATCGGCCTGTGGTCCAGAGAGACCCGGGTTCAGTTCCAGCTAAGGGCACGTACCTCAGTTACAGTTTGTCCCTGGCCCTGGTTTGGTCGTGCAGGTGGCAGCCACTCAATGTGTCCCTTTCACGTAGATGTCTCTCTCTCTCTCTCTCCCCCTCTCTCTCTCTCTCTCCTCCCCTCCCTCCCTCCCTCCCACTCTATCTGAACAAAAAATGGAAAAATGTCCTTGGGTGAGGATTAAAAAAAAAGCATGTCAAGAAATTGATGACAATAATGAACTCTGTGCCAAAGTGTGCTTGAGTATACCAAGTAGACTACAAAAATATAGTCTTACAAGATTATACCTAAGTGCACTGTATCACTATGACATTCTTTTGAGTTAATAAAGTTATTGTGCCCTGGCTGGTTTGGCTCAGTAGTTAGAGTGTCAGCCTGCAGACCAGAGAGTCCCGGGTTCAGTTCCCGCTAAGGGTACATACCTCAGTTGTAGCTTGTCCCCGGCCCTGGTTGGGGTCGTGTGGGTGGCAACCACTCAATGTGTCTCTCTCACATCAATGTTTCTCTCTCTCTCTTCCTCCCTCCCTCCCGCTCTATCTGAAGATAAAAAATGTCCTCAGGTGAGGATTAAAAAAATAAATAAATAAAAATAAAATAAAGCTATTATAATAATCATAACCTGCATGTCTTTTTCCATATGAACATCTGTAAACCTACTTTTGTTGTATATACAGGGTGTCCCAAAACAGTGTTTACAGGATGTCTATAGATTCTATTACATTTTGAAAATGAAGTGTATTTTAATATACACTGGCTTTATAATTACACTGTTTTTGTATATATGTATTTTGGGGGGAACAACACATATACACACTGAAATGATGATCTTAATCAAGCTAATTAATATAACCATCACCTCACAGACTTACCATTTGTGTGTGTATGTGGTAAGAATATTTAAGATCTACTCTCAGTTCTCAGCAAATTTCAAGTATATAATACAGTATTATTTTTTTAATGTTTTTTAAATTGATTTTAGAGAGAGAGGAAGGGAGAGAGAGATGGAAATATTGATGAGAGAGAATATCAATTGGCTGCCTCCTGCATGCCCCCCACTGGAAATTGGGCCCATAATCTTGGTATGTGCCCTGACTGGGAATCGAGCCTGCGACCTCTTGGTGATTGGTTGACATTCAACCACTGAGCCACACTGGCCAGGCGTATAATACAGTATTATTAACTATAGTCACCATGCTATACTTTAGGTCTCAGAACCTATTCATTGCATAACTGAAAGTTGGTACCCTTTGACCAACAACTTCCCATCCCCTCCTCCTCCCAGCCTCTGGCAACCACCATTTTACTCTTTGCTTTCCTTAGTTGAACTTTTTTAGGTTTTCATATATCAGTGAGATCACACAGTATGTCTTTGTGTGTCTAGCTTATTTCACTTATCATAATGTCCTTCAGGTTCATCATGTTGCCACAAATGAGAGAACCTCCCTCTTTGTTATGGCTGAATAATATATATATTACATTTTCTTTATTCTTTCATCTATACATGGACACTTAGGTTGTTTCCATGTCTTGGTTATTGTGAATAATTCTCAATGAATATTGAAGTGCAGATATCTCTTTGAGATACTGATTTCATTTCCTTTGGCTAGGTACACAGAAATTGAGTTTCTGGATCATATATGATAGTTCTATTTTTAATATTTTTAGAAAACTCCATACTATTTTCCATAGTGGCTACAGCAATTTATAATACCACCAACAATGTTGGGCCACAAAGAAGTCTTAACAAATTTAAGAAGAATGAAATCATATCAAGTATCTTTTCCTACCACGTGGTATAAAACTAAAAATCCATAAGAAAAAAAATGAAAAATTCACAAATATGTGTAAATTAAACACATTATTGAACAACTAATGGGTCAAAAAAAAAATCAAAAAGGAAATAAAAAAGTATCTTGAGACAAAAATGAAAGCACAGTATATCAAAACTTACAGGATGCAGCAAAAGTAACTCAAAGAGGGAAGTTTACAGCAATAAACGTGTACACTTTTTTTTTTTATCCTCACCCGAGGACATTTTTGCATGTATCCTCAGATAGAGCGGGAGGATGAGAGGGAGGAAGAGAGAGAGAGAGAAACATCAATGTGAGAGAGACACATCAAGTGGTTGCCACCCATGCCACCCACATGACCCCAACCAGGGCCTGGGACAAACTGCAACCGAGGTACGTACCCTTAGCGGGAACAGAAGCTCTGGTCCACGGGCCGACGCTTTAACCGCTGAGCCAAACTGGCCAGGGGAATAAACACCTACACTTTTTTTTTTTTAAGATCTCAAATAACCTAACTACTTCTCAAGAAACTAGAAAAAGAAAAACAAACTAAGAACAAAGTTAGCAGAAGGAAGAAAACAATACAGATTATAATGGAAATCAATGCAATAGAGACTATAAAGAAATATAAAAGATGAACAAAACTGAGTTTCTTTGAGGACTTCCACTCAAGATGATGAAGTAGGTAATTTTTATGCTTGCTTCCTCCCATAATCACATAAAAAGTACAACTAAATTACAGAACAAACACCCTTGAGAACCACCTGAAGACCAACTGATCAGAACACTTATAACTAGGAATATAAAAAAGAAGCCACATCGAGACTGGCAGGAGGAACAGAGATGTGGAACAGGCAGGCCCCACACCAATGGTGTGATGGTTAAGAAATGAGAGGTCCACAGCCGGTGTGGCGCAGTGGTTGAGCGTTGACCCATGCATCAAGAGGTCGCCAGTTCCATTCCCAGTCAGGGCACATGCCTAGTTTGTGAGCCCAATCCCCAGTGGGGGCCATGCAGAAAGTGGACAATTGATGTTCTCTCTCATTGATGTTTCTCTCTCTCTCTGCTTCTCTCTTCGTCTCTCTAAAACCAATAAAGAAAAAAAATTTTTTTTAAAGAAATGAGAAGAAATCCTTCATCTGTAGAGGTCCCCCACGAGGAGTAAAGGGCCCCTGGCCCTCTCCAGGCTCCTCAGCCCAGGATTCCAGTGCCAAAATGAAAAGGCCCCATAACTTCTGGCTGTGAGAACCAGTTGGGATTAGGGTTCAGTGAGATAGAGGGCTGCTGAAACCCAGCCATTCCTCTTGAAGGGCCCAGGCATGAACTTACTGCTGATAGACTCACCACTTGCTCTAAGCTCCAGAGCTGGGGCAGCAGCTTGAAAAGCACCAGGGACACAGGAGGAGAAGCTGAACTGACTAGCTACAGGGAGAAAGCTGAAAGGGAGGGGGGCAGGGGCAGGGCAGACGCCATTGTTCCTTTACTGAGCCCTCCCCAACCCAGCTGACAGGAATAGGTGGGTGACAATTCTGAGTCTATTAACTTGGCTATCACCATCCCCCCCAAGTTGAGCACCCAGCCTGAACCTTGTTCCGTTGCTGTTCCTCACAAACAGCCTGTATCGGCTCATATGGAAAACTTTCCTAAAATCTCTAAAAGTTTCACAAACCCCAAACAAGCAGCATCTGATTTGACATGCCCCATATCTCTTGCTAAACAGCTCCAAACCCAGCACTAGTGGCAACCAGCCTCAGTTCACAGTTTAGCTTCTCCCAGGCACTTCCAAGGCCAGCATGAGCAGCAATCATCTGCAGATCATTCTGTGCTCCTACCAAGTGGCTCCAGGCCGAGCACAGCAGTAGCTGACCTTAGCCTGTACCAGAGCTTCTCCCAAGAGGCCCAGAACCAACACACCCAGTGGCTGGCTTCAGACCACAACAGAAAACCATGCAACCACGTCTACAAATTACACACCCAAAAAGCAGACTCAGCAGGAACCAGAGCCCTGAAAGCAAATCCCACCTCGTAAGGTCAGCTCCAGCACAACATTTCATCCACTGTTGTCATGGCCATTTCTCACAGCCAGTCAACCTGAGGGTCAATCCCTCCCACCGATGTGCCAATAGCAATCAAGTCTCAACTACAAGAGTAGGGTACATACCACCCACAGAAAGGACATCTATGGAGCATCCAGCTCAGGTGACCAGGGAGACTGCTCCACTGGGCCCCACAGGACACCTATTACATAAGGCCACTCTGCGAAGATCAGGAAACATAAGTGATCTACATAATACATAGAAACAAACACATGGATTCAGCCAAAGTGAGGAGACAAAGGAACATGTTCAAAATGAAACCATAGAGTAAAACTCCAGAAAAACAGCTAAACAAAATGGAGACAAGTAATCTACAAGATGCAGAGTTCAAAACACTGGTTATAAGGATGCCCAACAAATTTAGGGGAAGAGTAGATGACCTCAGTGAGAACTTTAACAAAAAAAATAAAACACATAAAGATTGAGATAGAAATCATAAAAGAACAGTCAGACATACAGAATAAAATAAGTGAAATGAAGAATACATTAGATAGAATCAACAAATTAGTTGAAGCAGAGGATCAAATCAGCAATTAGACAGACAAGGTAATAGAAAATATCCAATCAGAAAAGAAAAAAGAATTTTTTTTTAAAAGAGGATAGTTTAAAGAACACCTGAAACAACATCAGTCACACCAACATTTGTTTCACAGGGGTACCAGGAAGAGCAAAGAGAAAGCAAGAGACTGAAAACCTGTCTGAAGAAATAATGATGAAAAATTTCCCTAATCTGGCAAAAGAAATAGACGCACAAGTCCAGGAAGTAGACAGTCACAAACAAGATGAACCCAAAGAGGCCCACAGCAAGACACATCACAATTAAAACACCAAAGGGTAAAAATAAAAAGATAATCTTGAAAGCAGCAAGAAAAAAGCAGTTAGTTACCTACGAAGGAGTTCACATAAGAATTTCAACTGATTTCTTAACTGAAACTTTGCAGACCAGGAGGGATTAGCACAAAATATTCAAAGTGATAAAAAGCAAGGACCTATAAACAAGATTGCTCTACCCAGCAAGGTTATCATTTAGAATGGCGGAGAGAGAAAGAGTGTCCCAGGCAAAAAAAAGCTAAAGGAGTTCTTAATCACAAAAAATGTTAAGCGCCTTCTTTAAGAAAAAGAAATAAATAAATAATGTGACTAATTAAATGGCAATAACTACCTACCTATCAATAATTACTTTAAATGCAAATGAATTAAATGTTCCAATCAAAAGATATAGGGTGCCTGGAGGGATAAGGAAAAAAGACCCATACATATGCTGTCTACAAGAGACCAACTTCAGATCAAAAGATACACAAACTGAAAGTAAAAAGCTAAAAGGAGATATTTCATTAAAACGGAAACAAACAAACAAAAAGCTGGGATAGTAATACCTGTATCAGACAAAATAGACTTTAAAAGAGGCTGTAATAAAAGATAAAGAACATTTCATAATGATAAAGGGCTCAATCAATAAAAGGATATAACCCTTGTGAATATTTATATACCCAAGATAGAAGTACCTAAATATAAAAATAAAATATTAACAGATATACAGGGAGAGATGGGCAGTAATACAGTCATAGTAGGGCCTTTGATATATGACTGGCATCAATAGATAGATCATTCAAACAGAAAATGAACAAGACACATTTGACCAGATGGATTTAATTGATACTTTTAGAGCATTTCACCCCAAAGCAGCAGAATATAGATTATTTTCAAGCACACATAGAATATTTTCCAGTGTAGACCATGTTAGACCACAAAACAAGTCTAAACAAATTTAACATGATTAATATCATATCAAGTATCTTCAATGGTATGAAACTAGAAATCAACTACAAGCAGAAAACTGAAAAACACAGACACAAGTAGAAGCTAAATAACATGCTACAAAACAATGAATGGGTTACAACAAAATCAAGGAAGAAATAAAAAGATATCTTGAGACAAATAAAATGAAAACACAATGAGTCAAAAGCTATTGAACACACCCAAAGCAGTTCTAAGAGGGAAATTCATAGCAATACATCCTACCTCAAGAAACAAGAAAATTCTCAAATAAATGATCTATCCTTACATCTAAAGGAACTAGAAAAAGAACAACAAACAAAACCCAAAGTGAGTAAAAGGGAGGAAATAATAAATATCAGAGCAAAAATAAACAAAATAGTATTTAAAAAGAAATTTTTTTTTAAATCAATAAAACCAAGAGCTGGTTATTTGAAAAAGTAAATAGTACTGATAAACCTTTAACCAGACTTATCAAGAAAAAAAAAGAGAGAGAGAAAGAAAATAAGAAATTAAAGATGAGAAGTGACAACTGCCACCACAGAAATACAAGAAAATGCTATAAAAAAATTATATGCCAACAAATTGGACAAGCTGGAAAAAAATGAACAAATTCCTAGAAATATACCATCTTCCAAGACTGAATCAAAAAGAAACAGAAAATCTGAAGATACCCATAACTACTAACAAAATTGAATCATTTATAATAAAAAAAAAAAACTACCAAGAAAGAAAAGGCCTGTAACCAGATGGCTTTGCAGGTTAATTTTCCCAAATGTACAAGGAAGAATTACCATCTATCCTTCTCAAACTATTCCAAAAAAATTGAAAAGGAGGGAAGTCTCCCATGCTCATTTTACAATGCCAACATTTCTCTTATTCCAAAACCAAACAAAGAAATTACACCAAAAACAATTATAGGCCAGTATCCCTGATGAACATAGATGCAAAAATCTCAACAAAATATTAGCAAACCAAATTCAGTGATACATGAAAAAGATCACATATCATTATCAAGTGAAATTTATTCTTGGCATGTAAGATTTGTTCAACATCCACAAATCAATTAACATGACATACCACATAAACAAATTGAAGGATAAAAATCATAGGATCATATCAATAGATGCATAAAAAAATTTTATAAAACCCAGCATCCATTTATGATAAAAACTCTGAGCAAATAGAGAATAGAAAGAACATACCTCAACAGAAAGGCCATATATGACAAACCCACAGATAACATCATACTTAACAATGAAAAGCTAAAAGCATTCTCCTTAAGACCAGAAACATAAAAAGATGTCCACTTCCAACACTTTTATTCAACATAGTATTGGAAGTCCTAGCCATAGCAATCAGACAATAAAAGAAATAAAAGGCATGGGAAAGAAAAAAGTAAAACTTTCATTTGTGCAGATCATCTTCTATATACAGAGAACCATAAAGATTCCACCAAAAATAACATAAGAACTGACAAATCAGTAAAATAGAAGGATACAAAATTAATATTCAGAAATTGGTTGCATTATTATACACCAATAATGAGCTATCAGAAACAAAATTAAGAAAACAATCCTACTTAGAACTATAAGACACTGAAGAAAGAAATTAAAGATGACACAAACATACAATGCTCATGGATAGAAAGAATAAACATTGTTAAAATGCCCATAATACCCAAAGCAATCTATAGATTCAACGCAATCCCTATCAAAATGACATGCCCACCCAGTGTGGATCAATAGTTGAGCATCAACCCATGCACCAAGAGGTCACGGGTTCAATTCCTGGTCAGGGCCCATGCCCAGGCTGTGGGCCAAACCCTCAGTGGGGAGCATGCAGGAGGTGGCAATCGATGTTCTCGCTCATCGATGTTTCTCTCTCTCTCTCCATCTCCCATCTACTCTCTCAAAAAAAAATCAATAAAGAAAAAAAATTTTTTTTTAATACCAATGACATTTTTCTCAGAAAAGAACAAATAAGCCTAAATTTTATATAGACCCACAAAAGACCCCAAATAGCCAAAGCAACCTTAAGAAAGTGAACAAAGTTGGAGATTTCACACTACTTGATAAGAAACTATCAAAACAATAGTACTGACATAAAAACAGACACAGATCACATAGACACATTGTATAAAGAATCAAAAATAAACCCATACCTATAAGGTCAATTAGTCCGTGACAAAGAAGGCAAGACATACAGTGGGGTAAAGATGGTCTCTTCAATAAATGGTGATGGGAAAACTGGAAAAGCACTTGCAGACGAATGAAACTGGATCACTTTCTTACACCATATACAAGAATAAACTCAACATGGATTAAAGACTTAAATGAAGACCTAAAATCATAAAACTCATAGAGGAGAACATAAGCAGTAAACTATTTGACATTGCTCTTAGCAATATTGTTTTGGATATTTCTTCTCGGGCAAAGGAAAGAAAAGAAAATGTAAACAAATGGGACCACATCAAACTAAAAAGTTTTGCACAGCAAAAGAAACCATCAACAAAACAAAAAGACAGCCTGCTGAATTAGAGAAAATGTTCTCAAATTACACATCTGATAAAAGGTTAATACTCAAAATATATAAGGAACTCATACAACCTAACACCAAAAAAAAAAAAAAATCCTATTAAAAATGAGCGTAGTACCTCAGTAAACATGTTCTCCAAAGAGGACATACAAATTGCCAATAGACATATGAAATGATGTTGAACATCACTAATCATCAGAGAATGGACATTAAAACCACAATGAGCTATCACCTCACACCTGTCAGAATGGCTGCCATCATTAAATCAGCAAACAGCAAGTGTTGATGAGGATGTGGAGGAAAGGGAACACTCATACACTGTTGGTGGGATTGCAAATTGGTGAAGCCACTATGAAAAACAGTATAGAGGTTTTGCAAAAAATTAAAAATACAACTACCATATGATCAAGCAATTCTACTTCTAGTTATTTATCCAAAGAAACCCAAAACACAAATTTAAGAAGACATATGCATCTCTATGTTCATTACAACATTATTTACAATAGCCAGGATATGAAAACAACATAAGTGTCCATCAATAGACAAGTGGATAAAGATGATGGGATGCATATATATACAATGGGATATTAGTCAGCCATAAAAAAAAAAAAAATGAAATCTTGCCATTTGCAACCATATGGATGGACCTAGAAGGTAATATACTAAGTGTAATATGTCAAACAGAGAAAGACAAATACTATATGATTTCACTTATATGTGGAATCTAAAAAACCAAATAAATAAAACAGAAACAAACTCATAGGTACAGAGAACATTTTGATGATTACCAGACAGGAGGAGCATGGAGGGATGGGTGAAAAGGGAAATGGATTAAGATGTACAAATTGCCAGTTATAAAAGAGTCGTGGCAGTGTAAAGTACAGCACAAAGAATACATATTGTAATAACTATTGTATGAATGTCAGATAGGTACTAGACTTATCGGGGTGATTACTTCATAAGCTATATGTCTAATCACTATGTTATACACTTGAAACTAATATAATATTGTATATCAACTATAATAGAAAAAAATTTTAATTATAAAAATAAAGAAACTGAGTTTCTTTTATTTTTGGAATGTGCCCCTAGTGGGAACTGAACCTGGGACTCTCTGATCTGCAGGCCGACGCTCCAACCGCTGAGCCAAACTGGCCAGGGCTGAGTTTCTTTTTTATAGGTAAACAAAATTAGCAAACCTTAGCTAGAGTAACCCAGAAAAAAAGAGAAGACTCAAATAAATAAAATTATAAATGAAATAGAAAACATTACAACTAATAACACAGAAATATATAGGATCGTAAGAGGCTACTATGAACAACTATACACCAACAAAGTAGATCACCTAAAAGAAATGGATTAATTCCTAGAAACATACAAACCTTCCAAGACTGAATCATGCAGAAATAGAAAATCTCAACAGACCAGTAATAAGTAAGACTCAATCGAAAATTTAAAATCTCCCAACAAAGAAAAAGCCCACGACCAGATGGCTTCACCAGTGAATTCTACCAAATATTTAAAGAACAATAAACACCAATCTTCTAAAACTCTTCCAAAAAATTGAAGAGGAGGATACTTCCAAACTCATTTTATGAGGCTAGCATTACCCTGATACCAAAGCCAGATAAGAACACTACCAAAAACAAACAAACAAACAAACAAAAAAAAACCCCAAAACTAAAGTACAAGGCAATATCCCTAATGAACACAGATGTAAAAACCCTCAACAAAATGTTAGCAAAACCAGATTAAACAGTGGGTTCTATTTTTAAGGAAAACATTAGACTACTTAGGATGGGCTGGAACACTGGCTCAATCTGGCAGAGAGGTGGCTCTGTTCTGCTGCCACGTAAGCAGAGTGACTCACAGAACACAAGTCCCGGTGATAACTGAACATGAAGTGACCCCGGGAGACACTGTGCCCATGCAGAGAAACACAACCCAAGCATTTCGTGGCAAAAGCTCCTGGCAATCCTCAGCCTGGGAAGAAAAGAATGACCTAAGGAAGCTTGGTCAACTCCATGACATAAGCTGCTTTACCACTGTGCAGAGGCAGGGTCCCCACCCTGAATGGCCCCACTTCTGGCTTGAGGAATGGGAAGTCATCTCCACATCATCACTTCAGGTGCTTCTGAAAGATGCTTCCTCATCCCCCAAAAAAACCTCCCTATTTAATATTCTGAAATTTTAGCATTAGAGCTTACTTACTTTGAGATTTACATGAGGCTTGTTTCTTGGCTGTCTTAATGAGCACAAGGTATAACAAACTTATCCATTCTAAATGATTTACTACAGTGATACTGAAATCATAATGTGTCTGTGATCTTCTGTGGCTGTTTGTTAAAAATGCATTTCCAAATATAGTAATTCCAAAGGTTTCAGACTTCTGAGAAAGGGTTCAGAAATCTGCATTTCAACAAGCACACCATGTCCCCGTTCCCTGAGATTCTGACACATTTTTAAGCAAGGTCTATTTAATGTATCAGTTCTTCTAAAACTTGAGTTTGTTTGTTTGCTTGCTTGCTTGCTTTAGAAAGAGAGGAAGAGAGAGAGAGAGAGAGAGATTGAAACATGGATGTGAGAGAGAAACATCAATCGGCTGCCTGCAGTGCGCCTCCTACTGGGGATCAAGCCGGCAGCCTGGGCATGTGCCCTGACCGCGAATCAAACCAGGACCTCTCAGTCCATGGGATGACACTCAATCCACTGAGCCAGACTGGCCACGCAGACTTGAAAGTTTTTCAAACCCAGATCACCAAGTTAGACTGCAGAACAATGACATCAGCATCTCGGGGTGCAGGGAAAGATCAGGCATTGGTATTTTTCTGATGTATTAGAAGTAAAGCTCCCAGGTAATTCCAATGTGCAACCTGGACTAAGAATTACTAATTACATGCATCTGAAAACCGAGGTCACCTGAGCAGTGATGGGTAGGAATCTTTCTTTAGGCAGAGGAAGGTGGAAATTGCAATGACCTTCAAGGGCTTGGGTGAGAGAAAGCCTGATGGAGTTGGGATTCTGTGTTAGCAAAGTGAGGACTACCCAGTTCTCCAATGTCTCCACTTGGGTGACCCTGAAAGACTCAGTCATTGAGGAGCCTGGCCTCCCCACACACCCACACTCCTCTTGGAAGCCAAAACCCACGGGGAGACTGCAGCATGCTGGAGCTCTGGGGGGACACACACGACGTGTGAAGGTCAAGGACAGCCTCAGAGCTTGGAACTGACTGGGCTGTTTTCTGCCGCCTGGGTTTCAGGAGCTTGCGTCACTTTGGCAGGCTGCCCCCTGCCTCTGCGGGGTCCCTTGAGCAAGCAAAGGCACCTCTGGGTCCAGGTCCAGGGTTTGGCCCTCAAGCATGGGGATGAGTGGACATCTGCTTCCTGCCAGTGGCCATGCAGGCCTCGGTCCTCGCCAAGAACCAGGCAAGTGCACAAGGTGTGAGTAGATCTGCCTCACGATTACCCAACTCCAACCAAATCCACATCTCCTCAAGCAAAACAGGGGTCATATGCAACGTATGATCCCACAAACCTCTGTCCCGTGGCACTCCACCTGCAAAAGCTAAGTCATAACGGCACATGCTGGTCTGGGAACTGGAATGAGGATGGTGAAGACCATGGGGCACTGGCCATTTGGTGGGCACAGTAGGTGTTTGCTCTGTTCAAGCACTCTGCGGGGATGAGGGTGAACTGGAGGCCAGCACTGTCCGACAGCAATAGAATTCAAGCTGCACTTGTCATTTTAAATTTCCATTTTAAAAAGTAAACATTTGAAAGTGATATTTATGTTTAAAATATTTTATATGAAACCCAATATATACAAAATATTTTACTTCAAGATGGAATTAATGTTGAAAATGATTAATGAGCCCTGGCCAGTTTGGCTCAGCAGTTAGAGTGTCGGCCCACAGACCAGAGTCGCGGGTTCAATTCCAGTCAAGGGCACGTACCTCGGCTGCAGTTCGGTCCCTAGCCCTGGTTGGGGTTGTGACGGAGGCAGCCAATTGGTGTGTCCCTCTCACATAGATGTTGCTCTCTTTCTCTCTCTCTCTCCCACTCCCACTCTATCTGAAGATAAATGGGAAAATATCCTTGGGTGGAGACTTAAAAAAAAAAAAAGAAAATGATTAATGAGATGCTAGAAATAACCCATACACCCAACACATCCATCACAATCCAGTACACAGTGTCTCCAACGCAACAGCTGCTGCACTTAGTAGAAATGAGTCCTACTGAAACAGCAAAGTTGTGTTCAACAGAAAAATGTTACATTGCTTCAGTTTTGAAGTTCGTATGGAAATCAATTAAAGTTAAATAAAATCTGAAAACTACCTCTCAGTTTCACTAGCCACATTTCAAGTGCTCAACAGCCAGTGACTATGTTATTGGACAGCCAGAGAGAGGAACTTTCTACCCCTGCAGAGAGGTCTTGTGGGCGGCACAGTTCTAGACCCTTAACCCACCGAAAAGATCCCTGTTCTCTTTCTATCAGCCCAGGATGAGGACACTCAGAAATGTTCTGAGTGATGTGGTCAGGAAGCACAGTGGTAAATGCTAGAACTGCACCCACACACTCAGCAGCCATGAGACCTTGGTTCACACATCTGCCAGAGGGGAGAAAGAAGACAATCTACCTCAAAGAGTTATAAGATTAAATAAGTTAGTATTTGTGAAACACTCAAGACGATGTCTGCCATGTCAGAAATGCTCTGTAAGTCCATGTTAAATGTATACATTTCCAGGACAACTGCTTGTTGGGCAGTGTGCACGCTGGTATCCTTCATCCAAGAATGATCTTCCTGGAAGATGCAAAAGAACTTCTCACCTGCAAACAGCTACCAACCTCTGGCTGCCAGTGTCATTCACTGATTCACTCAAGAAATATTTATTGATGTCTCACCTTAAGTAAAGCACTGTGACTTCAGGCCCTGGGAGGAAAGGAACTCAGGTAGTCCAAAATGTTCCAGAATGTCTGGCCCTTTCCCATCCTCCACACCATGCCTTCCTGGTTCTCGAAGGCAGAGGCAGAACACCAGCCCTTCTCAGGCTCTGTCTCCTTCTTCAGGCCTGAGCTCAGACCACTCCCCCAGAGGCCCTTCCTGCCTCCCCTTTCTCCAGCTGCGATCCGAGCGTGCGAGCGAGCATGCGCCCTGCACTGGCCTGGCCCTCCTTGTCAGCTCAGTGCGCCCTGGAATCCCCTCTCTGTTTACTTCTTCGC
The DNA here is from genome assembly GCF_014108415.1 of Molossus molossus. Taxonomy (NCBI): domain Eukaryota; kingdom Metazoa; phylum Chordata; class Mammalia; order Chiroptera; family Molossidae; genus Molossus; species Molossus molossus. The sequence goes on from NW_023425352.1 coordinate 58,077,543, forward strand.
TTGTTAATTGCTTATTTAACCTCAAGAAGATAAACTCTGTAAGGACAGAGACCTGGTCTGTTTGGTCTTTGCTACGACCCCAACACTCAGATCAGAGGCTGCAACAAAATAGGTGTTTTATGTAGAATCACTGAATAAACAAATAAATGAATGAATGTACGAATGAATAAATTCCTTCCTTGACATATACCTTCTCCAGTTTCTCCTTGCTTGATATTCCAAAGCACATTTCATTTTTCACATTTTGAGGAACTCCATTCTGTATACTTAATACATATGATTAACTACTTTTGTGTATATGTTTTGTCTCCCCAACTAGACTACAATCCCTTGAGACTGTGACCTGAATGTTACACTAATCCTGTGACCCTCTTAACGCTCAGCACAAGGCACGTCCTCAATGAACACTTGTCGATGAACAAGTGGGAAGTACAAAGCAGAGTCCCCAGACTAATTTTCTTGTCACACATAGTGGACTGTTTCCACAAATAACAAAATAACAATTTGTAAGATGAAGTATATATTATACATATTTTATGCATAAATGGATATATATGGATATATATGGATGGATATATATTATGTTGTATTTCTCATTCTAATTGAATGAGGCTATTTTTCCAACTACTTTCCAGTCCAAGAATAAAACTGTAAAGAATAATGTTAAATGTTAGATCATTATGTTGGTTTTCTGTAATTAGATGGCAGTGTTTCAGAAAAGCTTTGAGTCATCTGTAAGATTTTTGTGGGGGGTACAGCATACTACATCTAAAATGGCACTTATCTTAGCAAACACATTTCTATTGCAAATGATTTGTTCCAATAAAGCTATTCCTTGGCAAAGACCTGGCATTTCTTCTAAGCCCCCTACCAGAAGAGATGCATGGAGACATGAGCACCAGAGATGAGACAGCTTATAAAATCCCCGTCATCAGAAGCCGCCGAGACACATTCCCTAAGGCAGAAGAGGCATCAATTTGTCTACCCTCTTCTCCAGTTTCAAATCCTATGGCACTTGCATTGTGTAAATATTCTTGAAAAGATAGTTATAAATAAGTCCTCAAAACTTATAATAAGGTAAGCTATGGCCTTTAATATACATCGATATTTTCTTTCTCTCTCTTCTTCCTGGCGCCTCCTTTCTTCTTTTCTTTCTAAAACAAAATCAGGAGGTTGGTCACACGCAAAAATAAACTCAATTTCTATGGAAGCTGAGTTCTTGAGCGATTAAGTATACAAACCAACCATTTGAAGCAGGGAGAAAAATCCATAAAGACTAAATTATTTTCTGATGTACTTATTACATGAAGGGTCTATTATGAAAAGCTGTTGTACTTGCAAGACGAATTCACATCTGTGCAACTCATCTATTTCTAGGGAAACGCAGATAAATTTTTTATAATAACCTGAAAAGGTTTGTGGAATAGATATAAAAAGGATCAATATTCTAAGACTTTAATGTCAAATGGAGACAATAGAGAAGATGGTCCAAAGCAAGGACTCAATTTTAATTTAATTTTTTTAAAAAGAAGAGTTAATCATTTAAGCAGAGAGAGCAGCCATTCAGCTAGGAGAAGTCGGGGAAGGGGCTGGTGGAAGTGTGGTTCAGCTGTGAGGAAATAATGGGCAGAATTTGAAGGGTGGAACACAGTCTACTCACAATTTCACTGATTCACACATATTGATCTCCTTCTGTATACTGGGCAACATTCCCAGCAGCAGGAAGACGGCAGAGAACAAGGGACAAAGGTCCTTTACACAGCAGATCTGCTGGTGGGGAGAGGACCCTTTCTAGAAAGTAGCTGTGACAAGACCTGCACAATCTGAGGTTTACATGTACATCCAGGAAGGGAAGGGGTTTAATTTTTCTTTTGCATTGTCTTTTTCTTGAGCTTAGAAGGTTTTCCCTCTGTACCGCAGGCCGACGCTCCAACCGCTGAGCCAAACCGGCCAGGGCGGAAGGTTTTCCTTCATGATGACACGTAGACTTTCTCTGGGCTTTGTGACATTTGTGTTGCAAACAAGAAGCTTCCTCTCAGAGTCAAAAGTCTGTCTTTACCTTTCTCCTTTCCTCTCATTTTACTAACCATGGGACGCAGTTAATGAGCATGACACATCATCGAAGATTTCTCCTAACTCCTTCAAGTGTGACTGTCCCCATTGCAGTCTGTAGGGGCAGCCAGCTGAGAACCTCATGCTATTTATAGGCTTAAAAGTAAGCTTCTCCCAGGACCTGGGATCCTAAACCAATCTCCTCTGCCCCAAACCCTCTGAGGCAGTGAGCATGCCCACCATGCCCACACAGTCTGTACCAGGATGCACTCCCCCACCTCAATCAAGGAACCTACACAATTACTGAGCTAACCATTTAAATGATGCCACTGAGAAATAAAGCCATTTTCCTTGTTAAAAATGTATGTGCTGCCCTATCCATTTATCTCTTTCCTTGGCAGGGCTCTGTATTAATTTATTGCCCAATAAAGCACAGACACTAGCAGAGCTGCTGAGCCATGCCGAGGGAAAGGCCCACTATTTCATCCCAGCAAAGGCAGCCTGAGCCAAAACACAAACATAAGCACACTGGGCAGCACAGCCGTGGCTGGCTAATCCTGGCTCCACGTGCTGTCCCACAGGCACAAAAGAGCGGCAGGTGTACAGCTTTTGGGAGAATGCAGGGGATTAATAATAATGGATTGTCAGAGGAAATGGAGTAAGTTTGGTCTGTGAGCCAACTGCCCTTGGGTTTCCCTTCTATTGGATGGTAAACCTCACTGGCACACGTACTCTCCTGGTAAGCTTTAGAGGGAGAGAAGCTGAGACAGGAAATTATAAAGATGGAGATGGGTGGGACTCAGCTTGCCAGGGTGTCGGCCATCCCAGGATACTGTCTCATCTAGTTGGAAGCATGATGCTCGTTCACATCCTTCCTTTGCGGTTCACATCCAGTGAATCATTGTGTGCCCATCAGATCTCAGCTTTAGTGCAAAACCTTGGCAGTGATTATCTTGTGCATGGAAGTGATTAGCACCTGAGAATCTCTTTCATGGATGATCAATTACATAGACAGCAGGTTCTTCCTATTTGGACGGCTTTGACCTCAGAGAGTCTTTACCAATGGAAAGTTCATGAGCAAAGGTTGGTGGGGGGTGGGGGTCTGGATTTTCTTCTTGACTTCCTGGCTGGCTCCAGTCTTGCAGGGGATTGAAAGGGGGAATGAAGCCAGGAAATGTGGGCCCTTGCTCAGCTACCTGAGACCTGAACACCAAGGGTGGTTCTAAGGGTTCAGAAAAGTCATTAAGTGTTACTCTGAGAAGGAATGGTCAAGGTCATCTAGCCCTGGGCCTGCATTTCACAGCGGAAACTGGGACCCAGTGAGGAATTGACATGTCCAAGGCCTACTGTGAGTCAGAAGCAAAAGCAAAAGTAGGTAGCTGAAAAGAGCAAAGCCTCAGGTCTGCCTTCAATTTGCCACAGTCCCAGTGGTTTGTTCCCCCAGAGAGGGCACACCTGGCCAAGCCACACACCCTACAACACAGATGGACATCCTCCTCCCCTGCAGGCAGTTCTCAGCAGGCTACCCTGGCCTACCCTTGTCACTCCGCAGAAGGATGAGAGGAGCATGCAAGCCTCTCACCAGGAAGGAGAATGGCGGGGGAGGCCCAGCACCCCCGAGGTCCAGCCATTCATGCAATCCCTTCTTCCATTTGTCACCAAACAATGAGCTTATGCTGCCATCCATCTCTCCTCCAAGGGTCCCCTTGGTACAACAGAGGAGGCATGTGAAAAAGCCATTGATTTTGCAGAAGGTCTTCAGTTCACTAGAAAAAGCAAGGAAGTGTGCCTGTGGGAATCATCACCATCCCTGTCATGTGCCATATTCCATCCCCTCTGTACCTGTCTTCCAAGGGTGCCCACGTGCACTGCCCTCACCCCCTCCTCCATGCTCACAAATCCTCCCCGTCTGCAAACTCTATTCATGATGTTTCTCCTGCCACTCCTGTCCCCCTGCCACACTGTCCTTCTCTGCGCAGAGCAAGAGTGCATCATGGACCTCACCAGGGAACAGGGCTGCTTCTCAGGACAGGTACCGCCGACATGTGCAGAACCGGTGCCTGCCACGTACTTTTGTTCCAGTTGATGATCACCTCCATAATTAGACCCCTTGGGCACTAGGGCCATTCTTTGTGTACCTTCCACCAATGTGCCTTGAGGACCCTTGAGGCCACCTGCACTGGAAGCCCCCACAGGTCTTTGCAAACATGCAGAGGACTAAGCCTAACCCCAGACGTGCAAGCCCAGAATCTTGATCCCGGTTGTGAATACCTGCCTCGGGGTGCCTTGCACAGCACCCAGCAGATCATGCACATGAAGAAACACTTGTTGACCTGGCACTGCGAGCAAGTTCAGGGAGAGGGGCCCGGGGTGGAGTCTGGGCCTGATTTAACCCTGCCGGTGTGGCCCTGTGGAATCTTCTTAACCCTTTGGGCTTTGGTTTCTTCACCTCTAAAACAGACACTGTGGGTTTGTGGCTCATGGGTGTGAAGTTTCTCACAGAGATACAGGCTTAGTAGGTACTGAATTCGAGGAGTTCGCATTATGCGTGGGGTCTGTGGAGGATTCACACAGGTCAATCCTGTAACTACCCTGCCAAGTCCACAGGGAAGAGGTATCCAAAGGCTAGTGATGGGGCCTGACCTGGAAGTATGCTAATGACATAGTAACCACAGAATAACTTGTACAATAAACATATCACAAATAATAAACTAATATAATATTAACAGCAGCAAAGATGTATGCGATACATATTTTGTACCAGGAACTATTCTAAGTATTTTATGTATATTAACTCACAAAACATTTTCGGAGATAAGTGTTATTATTATTATCCTCATCATCATCTCCATTTTATAGCTGAGGAAACTGAGGCCCCGGGACTGTGGGGTCATTTGCCCCTCATCCCGCAGCAGCAAATGCACAGAGCTGGGGTTCCTGCAGCCACCAGGGCTTGCTGACATGTCTGCCGAGCAGGCTCATCTCTTTGTAGTTAGTGCCCTGGGAGCTACTGAGCTGTGCTCAGCAAGTTGTCCTTGCCTTATAGAGAGCTCTGCCTTCCCTGGAAAAAGTCCTCCCTCCCCCAGGGGAGGAACGGAGTTGAAGAGCTGCAAATTCGGCCATCCCATCCCCTGGCAGTGTTTGCTCAGCGTGCTCCAGGCCAGATCCCAACAAGAAGGAACGTCCCTGGACCTCCACTCCCGAGAGCTCAGATTCCAGGCCTCTCTCAGTAAAGAGGCCAACTAATGCAAAATGCAGAGACTGTACCCTGAGAGCTTTTCCATGAGGTGGCTGGGCCCAGGATGGGGCAACTGTCCAACTAGCTGATGCATTTTTCAAAACTTCTGAATGACTGATGCTGCCTCCCGAAGGAGAGGAATTAGCATGGTCCCCGTGCCAGCCGCCAGCAGAGCTGGGACAGACCACAGCACAGACACCAGCACCCCAGGTCTGCCCCGACCACTCACTCTCGGGGCCGGGAGGGACTCCAAACTAAGAGTGAATTCTTCCTGGGCCTCATTCTCTGGACTTTTGGAATAATTAAAAGGGCCCTAGTCATTTATCCATGTAACCTGCTCTACCTTCTAATAGGTTTAGCAGATCACTGAACCAAGCAACTCCAAGGCACCATCATCTTTCACCAGATTCTTAGGCTATTCTCCTAACTTGTCTCCCTGCTTCTACATCTAACACCAAGGATCAGGGGCCAGTGGCAGGGTGCTGATTTGCAAAGCTGCTTGAGAAGTCCACAGTTATGCCCATGGATACGGGTTAGTGAAATCTTTCAGTTTCTAATAGTTCATCCAAGGGAAAAACAAAAAAGAATGATAGAGATGTTTCCTTATCATCCAAACAATTAAAGGATTATCCCCTTCCATTAATCAATGCCAGGAGCTGCCCATTCAGTGGTATCACACCGTGCCCACACCCATTCAAAAACGAGCATGGCTTATTTCTGAAGTGAGTCCTGCTGATCACATGGATATGATCAGTGTGCTCTGCTGTGGACCTTTGTGACAAGCCACATAACTCAGTGCACATCTAGCCAATGGCATTTGCATTTAAGAAAATAATCTGTTTATCACCTATGGTGACTCGCGCTACCTGCTAGGTGCTTTAGAGGACAAAACAGAAATATAAAATATGATTCCCTCTCTTAACAAATATACATGTCCCATGGAGAGACGAAATGAATACCTAACAAATAGGCTGACCATCCATCAGACTGTGTATGGTTAAATGAAACAAGCAGTGGGAGAGATCATTAAAAGCCTTAGGAATTGAGGAGTAGATGATCAGTGTGGCTGGAGTGACTGCAGAAATAATCTATCAAAAGTAAGTAAAGTGCACTGGCTGGTGTGGCTCGGTTGACTGGGCATTGCCCTGGGCACCAAAAGGTTGCTGATTTGATTCCTGGTCAGGGCACATGCTCAGGTTTCAAGCTGGATTCCCATTTGCGGGGGGGGGGGGGGGGGGGGGGGCTGCTATGTGGAAGGTGGCCAATGTTTTGCTCTCACATCTATGTTTCTCTCTCTCTCTCTCCCTCTCCCTTCCTCTCTCTCTAAAATTCAATTTTTTAAAAAAGTAAAGTGATAAATGTGTGAAGTAATTGAGTCCTAGCACAGCTTCCCAAAAAGCAACAAATATTTAATGCATTGTATTGAAATGCCACAGATGTTCCTGACTCCTGCATTTATCTGAAAATAACAACCAGTCTCCAAACCCCAGCCTCATCCAAGTGTTATGGAAACTGGTCACGACAGTGAAGACAAAAATAGTTTTCCCTGCCACACTGGGTCTCCCAAAGCAGCTGAACAATTGAAGTAAGATATATAGGATTTGGGGGGGGTAGACATTAATAATCACATGACTTAATTTATAAAGCAACATGACCTCGATTCCAGGGGAAAACTGAGGGATGGTGAAGTCATTAAAGTGTCACTGCTAAAGGAAAAGACTCTCTCAGCCACCATTTGCCCTCCCACTGCTAGTCAGTGCTGTGAAGTGGGGCACACGAGTGGACACAGGACACAGTACATTGCAAATGTTACAGACAGACCTGTATGAGTGGCTGTTCCTCATCGAGTGAAAATGTGGCAGCAGTTAGAAGACATGAGCAGAGCAAGGACGATGGGCCAGGTACAGAAGGTCACCAGGGCAGAAAGCCCCAGGGGCCCAGCAACCTTTCATATGGCTAGCCATGCAGTTCAGACCCTCCCTGACCTTTCCTTCCCTGGCAAGTCACCAGTCGTGTGGGTTAAACCCCCTTGAGGGCCAGGGAATTGCCCTCAAGCATTAAGCTCCCAGGTTAATGAGGTTCTGACGCACATCAAATACATCCAGGCCTCAGTTGTTTTTCATCTCCAGACCCAGAAAAGCAGCAAAACCAGATAAGCGACTCCATGGCTGACATCGACCATCGGCATTGACTAAGGACCCACTGCCCTAGAATCAAACAATCAATGGAGACCAGGACCTTAAAGGACAAACCTTGAAAACAGATGAACATTCCATTGAGATCCTTCCCTAAAATCCGCACCCTTAAAACCCCTTAGGACTAAGGACACAGCTCCCTCTCCCTCTCTGAGCACGAGCACGAGCATGAGCATGGAACACGAGCACGAGCATGGAGCATGAGCACAAGCATGGAGCACAAGCACGAGCATGGAGCACAAGCATGGAGCACAAGCATGGAGCACGAGCACGAGCGTGGAGTACGAGCACGAGCATGGAGCACGAGCATGGAGCACAAGCATGGAACACAAGCACGAACATGGAGCACGAGCACGAGCATGGAGCACGAGCACGAGCATGGAGCATGAGCACGAGCATGGAGCATGAGCACGAGCATGGAGCACGAGCATGGAGCATGAGCATGGAACACAAGCACGAACATGGAGCACGAGCATGGAGCATGGAGCACGAGCACGAGCATGGAGCATGGAGCATGGAGCACGAGCACGAGCATGGAGCATGGAGCACGAGCATGGAGCATGGAGCATGGAGCACGAGCATGGAGCATGGAGCATGGAGCACGAGCATGGAGCATGGAGCAGCTGCACCTTTCCTTCCTGTTCCCCTCCTCCCCACCCCAGGTGCCTTACCTTTACCCTTCTCTCTCCTAAGCTCCAGGACCCTTCTTTTGCTGAACTTGTTTCATGGGCCAATTTCTCTACAGCTCACTTCTTCCACCTCTGTGATTTTCTAAATCAACTTTGTCTTACAGTTTGAGTCTTGGCTCTGAATTCTTTCTCAGCCAGAAGTCAAGTACCAAAGTTGCTGAATTGAGGTCCCGTCTGCCTCTACTGGTCTCACACCTGGATCTATTCTTGTCACCAACAAAAATTTACCTGAAGAACCCTCATGATTAACAAGAACAGTTCATTCTAGACACAGATCCTAAAATCATTCCCACGCTTTGTTTTTTTTGGAAGTTCCAACAATTTCTCTCCACCACCTTCGGCTCTGGGCCAGCAGCACTGTGCCTGGCAGAGCAGGAGAATTCCATTAAGCTCTGACAAGACCAATTCTGAATTTATAGCAAGTTTTCAAAAACAACGTGACACCCTACTACATTTAGAATAATTATTCCATCAGCTCTCTACTTAAACAGTTTAAAGGAAAGGAAGGAAACTGGGGTGGAGGTTTTAGGCTTATTTTATAACAAATTTTCCAAGAGCAAATTCCAAAGCAGCCATTGAAAATACTTAATCCTAGGGTGGGACCCCCACCTGGTGCATCCAAAATTAATGGTAGGAAGAGACAGGAGATGGAAGATAAATCTACCCAGAGCAGGAATACAAAGGGCAAGGATGAACTAATTAATGATATCACTTCGCAGTTAACTGGTACCTTTCATAAGGGAACCTCAATGCACTTTACAAATAATACTTATTTTCCCATCTCCACGAAGCAGGGACATGAGTGGCAAGCCCAAAGGTCACAGAGGGCGTGTGTGATGATTTAATAGGTTCCTCCCTCCAAGCCCCCTCACTGTGTCTCACTCTCGCTCTTTCAACCACCTACATGGGTGTCTTTGAAAATGTCCAGAATCTTGTTCCTCCAACATCAAATACCAAATACCACTTGGGATCTGAAGGAAATTTTGTCCTCACTTTGAAATCTCAGCTGGAACAACAAAAACGTATCTAAATTCACCAATGTGCTGGAGACACCACCTATCACCAGTGCAGGGGAGCTGTGGTTTCACAGAAAAGGATGCACTGTCTAGGGAATACGCCTTTGGGTTTTCTCCTTCTGATTGTGTGGCAGCTATTTTACAATTCTGTACATTGTAGATAAATGATAGCAATGCCGACAAGTCTTGTCTGTGGACATGTAAATTCTGTCCTTTGCAAGAAAGGCTTATTTGACTTCTCCCTCCCACTGTGGGAAAAACAGCTTTGCCTCTATGGCTTGTTCATTCTAATATTCCTGATGGGTAAGTGTGTGTGTTCTTTTCAACTGGTTATAATACCTGCCCAGTTCCCTCACTGACTAGGAAGTATAATAAAATTTTTAACACAGATTCATTTTGATATCTGACTGTCACGATTTTACCCTTTTTGTGGAAATTATTTTTTAACACCAATTCCACCTTAGAAATGCTCTACCCCAAAGTTGGAAACACAGATGGGAACAGCAAGAACTCAGAAGAAAGCTGGTGGAGAAAACAGAGGCTGAAAACTTCCCTTGCTCAGGCTAGAGCTGTAAATATCAGAATGTAAAGTAGGGGCATTTTTTTCTGACAGTAACAAACCCATAAATTAGAAAGATCTGTAATCTTGTCACAACCGAAATCGTGTTAACTCAAATGTAAAACATGCTAACTAGACCCAGCACTGACAAGTGCCGGAGACAGGACCGCACACCATCCCCCAAAGTGCCAAAAGCCCCGACAAAGCTCATGTGAGTCAGAAAGAGGCCACCTCCTCCTCTGGGTGGACACAGCCGCATTCGGGGGCTTCTGGCTTGGCAAGTGGGGTACAGACTGTATTTGAGTTGTTTCTTGTGCTTTCAGTCAGTCACCCCGAACAGTGCTCACCCCACACAACCGGATGTGGTGGTCCTGGGTCGAAGACACTGGCAGCCCAAGCCCCGAACCATACAGGAATGTGCAGACAGAGGGCAGCTGCTCCTGAGCAGGGTGAGGGAGCCTGCGAGGCCCGTGCCCAGGCTGGCCTGGTCTCGACCACTGAGGTCCAAGAGGACTGAAGGTGGTCACTAACTCTGGGGCACCCTGCTCCAACCACACATGGGACCTGGTGCCTGCCCTGTGACTCCATGCTTTACGCAAGGGTCAAGAATTGAGTGGCAATAAAAAGAAGTACTGATATATGGAACAACACAGACACACCTTGACGTCAGTGTGCTAAGTGAAAGAAGCCAGACACCAGAGACCGCTTATCACAGGCTTCAATTTATATTAAATGCATGGAATCAGCAAACGTGGAGGGCTGAAGGAGTTTCCCCAAGACACCTGAGCTGTGTGCCTGGATGTTATGATTCTGATGACCATAAAGAGGCCAGGAGTGCAGGGAAGGAAGAACTTGTGTCGGTTAACAGAAAGGTTAGCCTCATGGGTATGCTTCATTCTCCCTACCCTTGTCACTGGCTAGTTCTGCCACTATCTTTAGAACATGCTCTTAGAAACTCTCATTTTCATTTACCATCACAGCCTTTCTTCCCAACTTTTCCCCACGTTCATTCTATCGCTTAAATCTCACGCTTTCCCCTTTATTGTTTCTCACGGAACAGCAGGAGAACAAATCGTGTGCGTCGCCCTGGCATCTGCCATCGGGCTTCCTCCCCTACAAGCCCCACCACACTGGCCTTTCCTGGCGACAGGTGTGCCTCCCTCCAACCTCCCACTTGACTGTTGCAAATGTGATCTGCTCTGTCTGGAACATTCTCCCTGCCTCTCCTTCATCCACACCTCTTTCATCAGATGACTTAGATTCATCCCTCAGAGCTCAAGCCAAGTGTTGCTCTAGAAAGTTTTTCCTGATTTTTAATCCCCTGACTCTCTTGGCAACACTTCTCATGTGCGCATGCACGCAGGGCAGTATATCTGAATCCTGTACGTTAAATTCACATCTTGTACGACTTTGTTGACCAGACGATGCCCAGGTAATCGGAGAACAGACATCTACAGAATAGCTTTGCTTTCTGCCCATCCAGCAGTCAAGACTGTCTCCCTGCCTCCCAGCCTCCAGGTGCAACAGCAAAGAGCTGGATGGCTTGATAAGAAACACCAGTGGCCAAAGGGCACGTGCCCCTGGGGCCAAACACACTGCCACCTCTGGCTGAGTGAGCTTCCCCACTTTTGGAGTCAGACCAGAGAGGGCGAAGTCCGTTAGTGGAAGCATGTTGTAGCGGAAAACACGCGGGCTTTGGAACCTAGGTTTACCTACCAGACTTTTCTCGATTTGCTGGTGTTCCAGCTCCCTGACCTGTGACCAGGGGCGAAAGAAAGGAGACACCGGTGTGTGGACTAGCACAGTGCCTGCAACACAACGAGCAGTCAGAAAACGTCCACTTTCTTTCTTCATCGGCAACTTCTTTATCATTTCAACCAGACTTATTTCCTCTTCTTCCAATCTCCGGCTATCTAGACAGAACTTAAAAGCACCTCCCTGGGCTCAAGAAGGAAGGTGAAAGAGGGCCATGTTTCCGGGACAGCCAGCCCACTGCCGCCTGGGGGCTGCTGAGGAAGATCCCTGTGGCCACAGCGAGCCGGCGGGGCTCAGCAGGCCGGTGACGCGATGCACAGACTGACAGCCCGACAGGGATGACCACGCTCCTCATTGGGTTCTTGACAAATTCCAGAAATTCTCTCCTCCCTTCATAAACATGTCCCGTTAGGTCACAGTCAGAGGCTGAGCCTATGAGAATTCAAGGAGGATGGTAGGGAGATGGGTCCCTGGGCACGGAGGGCAGAGTGCAGAACACGGAGGGTAGGGGGCACGTCTGTCCTCTTAGGTATTCATTCCACAGGCACTGGGCTCGGCGCTTATGCTGGGGGCACAACTGTCACAAAACAAAACAGGGCACTTAATTTACTGACGAAGGTGGACACTCACCCACTAGTCACCCGTGAACCAGTGAGCCCAGACTGCGATGGCAGCATGAAGGGACAGAACAGGATTCCAGGAGAGTTGTTAACAAAGAAACAGGGTGAGGGAAAGTTTCCCAGAAAGTCAGTTTGGGCTGACATCTGAAGAAGTAGGTGCTGTCCAGGCAAAGGACATGTGATGGAGGGAGGAGAGGAGAATGCGAGGGGAGGAGAGTGGGGGAGGGACACGTGCAGAGCCCGGTGACCACACACAGGATGAATACGAGGAAAACCAGGCAAAGCCAACGTGACCGCAGCCCACTGAGGAGGAGAGGGAAATGCAGGGCGTGGGAGAGGAGGATGGTTCCCGAAGGCTCGGGGCAGATGGCTGGGTTACAGGGCATAATTAGACAAGGGGGTCCATTGTGAGACTCTTCACTGGAAATACAGCCCTTACAATGAGCAGCTGGAACTAAAATACCTGGAACAACAGCCCTCTTGGAGAGCAAAGTAAATGCAGTTGACAGAGGTTGAGACTGACCACTGATTATTATTTTTTTAATCCTCACCCGAGGACATTTTTGCATTTATCTTCAGATAGAGCAGGACGGAGAGAGGGAGGAAGAGAGAACGAAATATCTATGTGAGAGACACATCAAGTGGCCGCCACCCACACGACCCCAACCAGGGCTGGGGACCAACTGCAACCGAGGTATGTGCCCTGAGTGGGAACCGAACCTGGGTCTCTCTGGTCCTCAGGCTGACGCTCTAACTGCTGAGATAAACCAGCCAGGGCCTGATCATTTTTTTACTTTGTAAAATGTTTGTGATGCAGCATAGTAAAATGTTTAAATCAGAGCACCAGCACCTCCCGCGTGGCTCTGTCCCCTTTCAGGAGAGACTCTGTGAAGCTGAAAACTGAACTAAACAGCAGCCTCATTTCTCTGTAAGTGTATGTACTTGCCTTTTAAAGAATTCTCAAATTAAGGTTATAGCAGCTAACAATAAACATTCATGTATTTCTCACAATCTCAGAGAATGGGACCAGCATTATTAACAAACTGCCTTTTTCTGTTTTCTCAGAAAATGGTCCATTTTTAAATGGTCTCATTTATCCTGAGCTTCTATAAGCATTAACAATTCGTGAAATGAGTTAATTATGTTCTTGGGAGTTTTAATAACATCTACCAACGTAAGTAACATCCTGATGGTCTTGAAATGTGTCCAGAAAACATACAGAAAGGAATAAATGCGTTCAGCTGAGTGGAACGTCGTGCATATTTATAGAAAGCACACATTATCCTGCAGGGGCCATGCTCTGTATGTACAGCACTGCCGGTGGCCCTGAATCAAGCTGAGTTGCAAACAGATCCCTCCTTTAAAGTGCATCAATGTACACATATTGGCACAGAGCCACACCAAGCATTCCAAATCCAAAGGTGTTGGTCACCCAAACTTTGAGAGAAAGGATAATGAAACCTAATCGTTAACAAGCCAAGTAGGGATTTCAAGAACATCCATGAATTTTCAGGGGTCACCAGCAGGAAACTGAGGACAATGAAGCAGAGGGAAAAATAAAGATGTCATATGAGTTCATCACTGGTGTATAAGAATGCCATCAATTTCTTGACATTAATTTTGTATCCTGCTACCTTGCCAAATTCATTTATTACATCTAGTAGATTTTTGATGAAGTCTTTAGGGTTTTCTATGTATAATATCATGTCATCTGCAAATAATGACAGTTTCACTTCCTCCTTTCCAATTTTTATTTCTTTTATTTTTTCTTGCTGTCTGATTGCTGTGGCTAAGACTTCCAGTACTATGTTAAATAACAGTGGCAAAAATGGGCATCCTTGTCTTTTTCCAGTTCTTAAGGGAAATGCTTTTAGTTTTTGCCCATTGAGTATGATGTTGGCTGTAGGTCTTTCATATATGGCCTTTATTATGTCGAGATATGATCCCTCTATTCCCACACAGCTGAGTGTTTTTATCAGAAATGGATGCTGGATTTTGTCAAATGCTTTTTCAGAGTCTATTGATATGATCATGTAGTTTTTATCTGTCATTTTGTTTATGTGGTGTATCACATTATTGATTTGCAAATATTGTACCAGCCTTGCGTGCCTGGGATGAATCCCACTTTGTCGTGGTGAATAATTTTTTTGATGTATTGCTGGGAATGATTTGCTAGTATTTTGTTAAGGATTTTGGTATCTATATTCATCAGGGATATTGGCCTGTAGTTTTCTTTCTTTGTAGTGTCTTTTTCGGATGAGCTCACAGAAAGAGAAACTAAAAAAAAATTCCATTTACCATCGCAGAAAAACAATTAAGATACCTAGGAATAAATTTAACCAAAGTAGTAAAGGACCTATTTTCAGAAAACTACAGGACATTGAAAAAACAAATAGAGGAAGATATAAAAAAGTGGAAACACATCCCTTGTTCATGGATTGGAAGAATTAACATCATTAAAATGTCCATATTACCCAAAGCAATCTATAGATTCAGTGCAAGCCCCATCAAAATACCAGTGACATACTTCACAGAACTAAAACAAATACTTCAAAAGTTCATATTAAACCAAAAAATACCCCAAATAGTCACAGCAATCTTGAAAAAGAAGGACAAAGTAGGCGGGATCACAATACCAGATATCAGGTTATACTACAAAGCAACTGTAATCAAAACAGCCTGGTACTGGCAGAAGAACAGGCATTTAGCCAGTGGAACAGAACAGAGAACCCGGAAATTGACCCAAGACATTATGCTCAATTAATATTTGACAATGGTGGCAAGAGCATACAATGGAGTAAAGACAGCTTCTTTAATAAATGGTGTTGGGAAAATTGGACAGCTACATGCAAAAAAATGAAACTAGACCATCAACTTACACCATACACAAAAATAAACTCAAAATGGATAAAAGACTTAAATGTGACTCATTAATCCATAAAAGTCCTAGAAGAAAATGTAGGCAACAAAATTTCAGACATCATACGCAGCAGAATTTTCACTGATACATCACCTAAGGCAACAGAAACAAAGGAAAAAATGAACACATGGGAATACATCAAACTAAAAAGCTTCTGCACAGCAAAAGAAACAACCATCAAAATGAAAAGGCAACCCACTCTATGGGAGAGCATAATTTCCAATGATACATCAGGTAAGGGGTTAATTCCAAAATGTATAGAGTGCTCATACAACTCAACAAACGGAAGACAAAGAACCCAATTAAAAAATGGGCAGAAGAGCTAAATAGATACCTCTCCAAACAGGACATACAAATGGCCAAGAGACATATGAAAAAATGCTCAACATCACTAATCATCAGAGAGATGCAAATTAAAACAACAATGAGGTATCACCTCACACCTGTCAGAATGGCTGCCATCAACAAATCATCAAACAACAAGTGCTGGTGAGGGTGTGGAGAAAAGGGGACTCTAGTACACTGCTGGTGGGAATGCAGCCTGGTGCAGCCACTATGGAAAACACTGTGGTGTTACCTCAAAAAATTAAAAATTGAATTGCCATTTGACCCAGTGATCCCACTTTTAGGAATATACCCTACGAAGCCTGAAACACCAATCAGAAAGAATATATGTACCCCTATGTTCACAGCAGCACTATTTACAATAGCTAAGATCTGGAAACAGCCCAAGTGTCCATCAGTAGATGAACAGATAAAACGGTTGTGATACATATACACAATGGAGTACTATGTAGCTGTAAGAAAGAAAGATCTCTTATCCTTTGAGACGACATAAAGGGACCTGGAGAGTATTATCCTACGCAAAACAAGCCAAGCAGAGAAATACAAATGTCACATGATCTCACTTATTTGTGGAATATAATGAACATAACAGTCTGAGGAACAGGGTAGACACAGAGACGTACAAGTAGTGTACAGAGTAACAACCTTCGAGGGGGAAGGGAAGAGATAAACCACAGAACTTATATGCATGTACGCATAACTGATGGACATGGGCAACAAAACTGGGGGTGGGGTGGGGGAGTGGGGAGACGGGTGTCAATGGGGAAAAAAGGAGCAACATCTGTTATAAAAATAAATTTAAAAAAAAAAGATGTCACATGGGGATGACATGTGGATCTCAACTGCCTAAATCTAGGTTAGTGTTTGCTCTCTCCTTTTTAACTGTCTGTCTTTTCGCTCACTACAAGTTCAATTTGCCAACAGGTAATAAACTGGAATGGCTAGAGTTTCCTCTTACTCTACTCCCCTGGTTATTTGCCCAGGGGGTTGCTGGGTGTGAAATGGGACATGGCAGAAGAGCACAGGACCAGCACTCAGAGTGACGCTGCCCTGCCCCTGACCAGCCGTGTGCCCTTGTAAACGTGTCACCATCGCTGAGCCCCAGCCTCCCGTCCTTAGGACAAAGGGGTTGTCGTGACACACCTCGCACGAGTTGTCCGCACGATTAAGTGAAGGGCATGGAAGGTGCCCGCTTAGCCCCTGCGCAGGTCAGCCAGCACCCTCCCTCTGCTGGCAGTGATGGCGGTTTACAAGAACAGGGAGGAGCCATCCTGACCACCCACCCCACAATCACAGTGCTCATCGTCCCCCGTGCCAAGGTCTCCAAACCCCGGTCACTCATGTCCAGTCCTGAAAGACAGCATGTTACAACTGGGTTCCACCTACACAATTAATTCTGTAAAATGTCTTTCTTTAAACTGCATCCTCGTAAATCTACCTCTTACATGGAACTTTGTTACCACCAGAAATAGAAAGCCCGTCTCACTTGCCATAACTAGAAAGAAACCTTAAATATACAGGAAAAAAAAAAAAAAATCCCAGATCATTTAGATTGGGCCATGATACTACTTCCCAGGAGACCGAGCCTGCGGCCCGAGGGGATTCCCACAGCGCAGAGAGGCTTGGACACCACAGGAGCAGGTGGAGACCTTCTCCCTGTGTAAACAGAACACATGGGGTTCTGACCATGACGCTGGGTCAGCACATCGTTGACATCCTGGAACCCCATCTCCCGTGTCAGCTAGAGGACTTCCATGGCAACGTGTGGGGTTTTACAGATAAACAAACATGCTCCATGGCAGCAAGGAATATTTCCAATATTTCCTGAGAGGGAAGGATCCCAGTTAATTCTAGCCCATCCATCTCTAGCATTGCAGGATGAGGCATTAGAACTCCTAAAATGTACAGACGTGTACATTCCCTGGCTAACAGTAATGTTACTGGCTTATCATTAAGTCTCTGCAAACTTGACTGGGGGTGCTGTGTATGTGTATGTATGTGGGAGGCCACTTAAATCTCATGCATCTTCAGTCAGACCCCATCTCTCCTGAGGTTAGGTTTCTAAGCTATCGGTTCATACACTTCATCTCTGTCTATAAACGCCTTTAACCCAAATATTGTGTGAGTACACCTGTCCTCGGAGAGACCCTGAGTGGGAAGCATTGCCCGTGGAGGATTAGAGTAGACGTGTAATCACGTTCCATACTGAGCTACGGCCTTCATCCAATACAAATGCCACATTCGCTTAGGAGGGGTGTCTGCACGGCACAAACAGCAGGGACATGGAGGACTGGGTCCTGAATCAGCCTGCTCAGCACAACCGAACTCATTCAGCCAGTTAATTCACACCTCAGGGTTGCACCACTATGATAAGATAAATGGAAAGGCATTTATCTTACACGTGGAGGGAGTCCCCATCCTGTGGAGAAACTTCCGCTTCTCCACACTGGTAGGGGCGAGTGTATTACACAGATCGCCAGACGCAACCCCGACAGCACTCGCGTTCAGGGAGCCTGCACCGGGGGAGCAGGAACCACACCCCGCACAGGGAGGTGCGATTCGGTGTCAGTGCCTCCTCTCCTGCCTGTCAACTCGCTCTAGCAACGTTAGATGGTGCTGCCTGCTCCAGAAACTCCATCAGTGCCAGGGAACCCCAGTCTGGGATCCTAAATTTCACTGCAGATCACTCATGCAGACAAAGGAGTTCTCTGATTTGTGGACTGAGCAAGAGCCAAAACTCTGGACACCTGTGTGTCCAAGAAAATGCATTTCTAAGTCAAAGGCATTTATTTTTTAGATGGGACTTGGCATGAGCAGGGTGTACAAGGAAAGAGAGTGGTTTCCTGGAAGGGGTGGAGCGCTGGCAGGCTGCGAGCTGGACTGGGCACGCTGAGAGAGCACACCCAGGCTCGTCCCCGCTGCCAGCGCCTCACGCGGCCACTCACAGGGCTGACAGGTCCCTGGATCACTCAACAGGCAGGCAGCAGACTCTCAGGGTAAAGGGAGTTAACGGTGCCTTATCTTGAGCTCCACTATTAACAAACTTGTCATCACCAAACCCAGTGGTTAGTCACTGGTACAATTTGATAGAAAGAGAGAACACTGGAGACAAACAAGCTGACCCAGATGGGCTGGCTAAGGGGGTCAAGTGGCAATAAACTCTGTTATCTCTGCCGCTCAGCAAATGAAAAGTCCTTGCTAAGCGAGCATTCTGGCTCCCTATGAACTGGCCATGTACCATGTATGGTGATTGTTAAGCAGATGAATAAGCACCAGAGAAAATGCTTAACACTAAAACTCTGCTGAAGTCAGTAACATCTTTCTCCAGCAACTTGGGTTTGTTGATCTAAAAATTACTTACTGTTGTCTTGACAAGGCATGAGAGCCACACTACTGGAGATTTCCAGTTAACAAGTGCCCAATAGCAAAGGTGGATACCAGGGATCAGGTTTCTGCTTTACAGTGAGACAAAAGAGATCAAGCCAAGGAACGGGCCCAGCCCTGCCCCCACACAGGGCGCATCACTAAGCCTTCGTAAACCTCAGCTTTCTTCTCTGAAAAGCGAGGCCACTGGAATGATGAGCACTCTCAACCCGAATGGGAAGCACACCATGGAAGAGTCCAGATCTGGAGTCCTCAAAATTAACTGACAATGAAAGGCTAGTATGTGGTAGCTGCTTTGTATGTACTGACTAACGTATCTTCACACCAATCCTGTGTGAATCCTCTTGTCATACCCATTTTACAGATGGGAAACTCAAGGCTCAGAAAGGTTGACAACTTGCCCAAGGGTCACCCAGCCAGCAAGGTGGAGATGGAACATGGAACCCAAGTGCTCTTAATTATTCCACCATAATGCCTCTCAATAAAGGTTAAGAGCAGCTACAGTTACAGCCCATTGATGGGCAGACTGTCGATTAGAGGAGATCTGAGGCTTAAGGAAGAGGCTATTCTCACGCCCATTCCAACCTTTATTTGAGAGAGAGAGAGACAGGAAATGATGTAACTACATAGCACAGCCCAAGGCTTGTGTCTCAAAAGTGAACCCATTGACTGGACCAGAATAAAGGTTGACAGACATCTGCTGACCCATCCAGCTTAGCCATGGGGGTCTGGGATTCCTCGGTGCTTTGGGCTGCAACTTGCTCGCTCCCCTTTTTGGAAGTCCAGTGTCCTTCCTTGCAGCTGTGACAATCCTGAGCCCAACCCAGCAGGGAGGATCCTGACAGGCTTATCTCCTCCAGCTCCCAGGAGTCTCTTGTTGGCTGTCAGATTGAAATCACCAACCCAATTCTCCCAATTACCTCCTTGGCAGGCAACCACACCGGAGCCGCTCCTTCTCCACCTGGGCCCAGCAGCTTCTTGCCCACGCGGACATCCCCATTCTCGGCGCGGCCCCAGAGGCATGGGCTCCTGAGGGCATTAGTGTGAGGCCTGCCACCACCACAACCGCGTGCACCCTCGTCTGAGCCGCCCCGTGGAGCAGGCACACTTGGCTAAATGGGTGATGCTCTAACTATCAGCAGGCATCTGCAATTCCAGCCGGCCTGCCTCCAGGCACATGACCTATACCTGCACTTATGTAAGAGACGCGGCCGAAGTTACAAAGGCTCCACTAGGTGTCAGTGTCCAGGACAGAAACGAAGGTCTCGAGGCCGCCCTGTAGGCCGCCCTGTAGTCCGTCTCCACTTTCCCGAATAAGTTCTCTTTTAACCAACGCTTCACCTCTTCCAAGCTTGCACAAAAGGAGTAAATAATGAAATAATGCAGGTGACCCCAAAAGGTGAATATCTGCTTCAATCAAAAGAGTCCCGGAAGAGAAGGCAGTCTCAAAGGTCACCAACTTCAGATTCTACTGATCAGACATTCTCAGAAAGACAAAAATTACAGTGATGGGAAGCAGACCAGTGGTTGCCAGGGGTGATGGGTGGAGGGCAGGCGCTTTCTGGGGGAAAGAGCAGTCTGTTTCCTGATTATGATGGTGGCTGCCTGTATCTCTGCAAAAATTCACAGAACTTGACATAGTAAAAAGCCCATCATACTGTACGATCATTTATAAAATAAAAATGTTTAAAAGGCCCATGAATCTTTTTTTCTCCAGAAGATGACATTTCCTCATATTTTAAAAAATAGGATTATATTTAAAATATTATCGATCATCTTACAAGAACTTTAAATGGATCTAGTTGCAGTGGAGAGTGAGTGAAACAACATGTTAAAGTGCCTTTAAAATAAACGGACGTGGAAGAAGCCCTGAGAGTGGAAGTGCCTGGAGGAAGAAGTCAGCTCAGACTTTACAACCTCCCAGTAGCAGAGGGTCTGAGGCCTGGGGCCGCACCCCTCCTGCTGGTGGCCACTGCCCCTCCCATTGGGAAAAGGGGGCTCCAGAGAAGGACTGTTCCCCATGCCCTTAGTTTCTATTGCACACTGACTTAAGTACACAGACCCGTCGCTGGGAGTGAGATGCTTTCCTTCAGCTCAAAATTAGGGCAGGTTGTCCTCTGGAACCGAAAGCACGGAGGTCCCGCGTGAAGGCTGATGAGACGCTGGTCTTGCGGGGCTCCCCTCTCTGACTGCCGGACAGGGTCTCTGCAGAACGCCGCGCTGCCTTTCAGAGCGGGGCCTGTGTCCCCAGCCTGGACTGGCAGGCCGGGCACTGTTTTGAACACAGGTACAGTTTTCATCCCTGGAGAGACTGGGAGGTTCAGCACACAGGATGCTCACCAGACATACGGTGTTCTTTTTTTTTTTCTTTTAATACTTACCAAAGATATGGGGTTTTTTGTTGTTTTTTGTGTTTTTTGTTTTAATCCTCACCTGAGGACACTTTTGCATTTATCTTCAGATAGAGCAGGAGGGAGAGAGGGGGGAAGAGAGACAGAGAAACATCGATGTGAGAGAGACACATCGAGTGGTCGCCACCCACACGAGCCCAACAGAGGCCGGGAACAAACCGCAACCAAGGTACATGCCCTTAGCGGCAATTGAACCCGGGACTCTCTGGTCCGCAGGCCGATGCTCTAGCCGCTGAGCCAAACTGGCCAGGGCTGAAGAGATGTTTTCATTGATTTCTAGAGAGAGAGGAAAGGAGACAGAGAAACAAAGAGACATCGATAGGATGCCTCCCTCCCATGTGCGTCCGACTGAAGATTGAACCCACAACCCAGGCATGTGCCCTGACCAGGGATCGAACCGGCAACCTCTTGGTGTGTAGGACGATGCTCCAACTACCGGAGTCACCAGCCAGGGCAACAGTGTTCTCTAAAAGGGACCCTTCTGCCTGGCAGGTGTGGCTCAGTGGTTGAGCGTCAGCCCACACACCAAGAGGCCTTTGGTTCGATTCCCTGTCAGGACACATGCCCAGGTTGTGGGCCCGATCTCTACAGGAGGCGGCCAACCAACGTCCTCTCTCATCAGTGTTTCTCTCTCTCCCTCTCTCTCTAACATCAATAAAGAAAATTAAATTAAAAATACAAAGAAAATAAAGGGCCCTTTACCTGCCGTCATTCAGACAGAAGCCTGGGAAGTGTGAAGGCTCACATCCCACCCCACTCCTGACCACAGCCTCCTGTGCCTTTCTTTCCTGTGAATTTAGCACGAGCCCCCAAAGGCTGTTACCTTTCTCCTGCCATTCAATTAAAGTAACTTCCAGAAACGCCTTAATTACAGGTCAGTGTCCTTATTACATTAGAGGTTTAAAGAAAAGTCCCTGATTCAAACCTGCTGAGATTTCCAATACTGAAAAGTACTTACAGCCCTTTGATAAAGCTCCAGTCAACCTTCATATTTAAACGGGAAAACCTGCTGCAGCTGTAAACTCCACCCTCGCGCAAACACCGGGGATGAGGCAGCAAAGGCCCCACTCAGCTCGAAGGAGGAAGAAGGAGGCACGCCCTCTGTAAGTCAGTTTGGACAGACGACAGTGGTTCTTTGTAATGCAGAGAACCCTCAAAGGAAAATTCACAGGAGACCCACAATTACTCCTTCAGCATGGCGAAATGTCACAAGGAGCAGATGGGTTAGCCAGTGGCAGCCACCACCCTTGCTCCAACCAGACTCTCCATGGACAATAGCTGGCAAGAAGGAAAGCAGCACAGAGGCTGGGATGGCCACGGGTGGGACCTGGAACAGGGGACATCTAAGCCACCCCCCCATGTTCAGGGAAAGGAATGGGGAAGAAGTCACGCATTTGCCAGGGCTCTACTTAGGTTGTTTATTTCACATTCTCTGCAAGGTGTTCTTTAAAAATAATAACAATACACACACACACACGTTTTTTATTGATTGTTTAGAGAGAGAAGAAGGGAGAGAGAGAAAAATTGATGGGAGAAAGAAACATCAATCGGCTGCCTTCTGCATGCCCCCTACTGCAACCCAAGCACGTGCCCTGACCAGGAATCAAACCGGGACCTCTCAGTCCGTGGGACAATGCTCAGTCCACTGAGCCACACCGGCCAGGCACTCCAAGGTGTCCTTAACTCCACCTTACGGACAAGTAGAGGCTCCAGTGCAAGAATCAACTGCCCAGTCACCAGACAGAGGTCACAAGGAATATGGAATTCAGCTCCGGTCCCTTAACACCTTGAGGCCATGGATGAATCCAAGGCTCTGGGAAGGGTCCCAAATGTTACCAATTTTAAAACTGAACAAAGGAATGCAAGTTTAAAATGGTGTTCACAGGAACTCCTCAAGTAACATAACACTGTGCATATAAAAGCCCCAGTGGCTCCTATTAAAGGCTCATGAAGGAGTGTGATTTCCAGAAATACGCCTTCCCCTTCCCCAGCTAGGGCCGCTGGGAGAGCAGACACAGCCGGCTGGGACCTAGGGAGTGACTGTCCTGCCCAGGCCGCAGAGCTCCTCCCTCTCAGGCTGGCCCCTTAGGGATGGGCCCCATCAGAAGGGACTGGTGTGGAAGGGTGTATCCCACTCATTCATGGGCTCGGCAACCACTTACGGAGGCCCTGCTAGGTGCCCAGGACTGCTGGGGACGCCAGGCACAGAGCAAGCCAACAGCTGTTCTCACATCAGTTCCCCGACTTTCTCTTGCTCTGTTCTGGGTGACAGGGTCTGACGCCACAGACCAGGCTTCCCGGTGGCAAGCTTGCCAGTGGGTGCAGTGCTGGGTCTAGCCAGTGGGAGCGCTGGGGAGCTGGAGGCGGAAGGAAGGAAGAAGCTGGACTGGACCTACTCCTCCGACTCTCCTTCTCTCTCCTTCAGGTGGTGCCTGCATATCACCGAGTCCCCCTGTTGCCCCTCCAGGCCCAGGTTCCCATCTCTTCCTATCCTCCTGTGGCGGATGGCCTGTTGGCCTCTCTGTCCTTCCTAACCCTGGGTACCTGGCTCCCCACGCTGGCTCCCCTCTCTAAACCACCCTGTTTTCCTGACTGGATCTGACTCCTACAGGAGTTGACATGACTCGCCAGATCTCTGTCCTCTAAGAGCTCACATTCCAGTGGGGAAAATCCGAAGGGCAAGAAAACAACCAAATAAACCAATAAATAATAGTTCCTGGTAGAGTTAAGGATTATGAGGGGAATTGGGAGCGAGGTGGCAGGAGCCAGGGGCACAGGCTGCACCGGATGGTGAGGGCGTACACCCCCCAACATCTGAGAAATGCAGTGGAACCCACCTACAAAAAGCCTGGGGAGACACGCAGGCCCTGTGTGACAGAGGTGTGCTGAGAGCCCAGCCACTCTGGCCAATGTCCTTATTGTCGGGGGGGGGGGGGGATTCTTACATGCCCCTCCCCAAACTGCTTCCCTATCCAGTACATTACCCCACCTAAGAGACAGCTAACCATCCCCCTCATCAATTTGCACAAAGAGGGCAGAAGCATGGTTTTGGGGGCTCCACCATGATCTGAGAAGAGAGGTAATCACTGTGTACTCACAGCCCCACTGGTGCCCTCCCCCACCATTCCGGAAGGTTCCTGGTGCACAACAGCATGGCTTTGCACTCAGAGGCTGTCCCCAGACACCTACTCCAGGACTCTGGGCCTCAGAACCTCTCCCTGCCTCCTTGGTCTACCACACAGCTCCAAGTTTCCATGCTCTGCTTTGTGTCCAGTTATTTCACTGTTACCCTGGCTGGGCTCCTTCTCATTTTCTCAAACAGACAAAGGCAGGCTTCCAAGCAAGGCTGGCGAAGGGGAAAACAGAACCGAAGTCCCCACTGTCCATTTCTCCCTGAAATACTACTAATCTGGCATTTAGGTTGTTTGCTCCTTTCATCAGAACGCCATTAAGAAATCTCTGCCGGGTTTCTGTACACAGTTTTTCTCTAATGAAGCGTCAAATCTCTTTCACAAACAATAGCTGTGTCACAACCAAGCACTCTGGCCAGCTGGCGCGGCTGCGACCTCGGGCACACGCAGCGTGAGTTTCGGGTCTGTTCCTCCCAAAACAGCCTCTTCCAGGCAGAGTCCAGATGCTGTTTGGCTCCAGTGACTGGACAGACAAAAGGAACTGGTAGTTTTCAGGAGACACAGTGTTGTGTCCCCAGCATCTGACATCATATCTTGGAACATGATGCTTCCAGCATATCCTTTTGAGCGAACAGGTCCATCCTGGTTGCAACTCTGGGTCCAGACCTGCAGCGGTTCGCCTGGTGGGGGGACCTGTAAATCCTGGACTTAACCCACATACAGTGAGGGTAGACGTGGTCAGAGACAGAGCCATGAGGAGGAGCCCGGAGGCAATCAGTGAGCGACACAGCAGGGCCCATAGTACTTGGCCACACCAGCCACCAGGGAATCCAAGTGCATGTTGATTCATTTCTCTTGAAAGGCAAGTGGCAATAACTAACCAAATTTGAGGTGCATGTAACCTGGTGCCCAACAATGCCACTCATAGGAGTTTACCCCACAGGTATACTGGCACATGTGTGAAAAGACAAATATAAGAAGGCATTTGCTGTGACACTGTTGTTTTTTATAGCAAAAATTAGAAATAATCATGAGGTCTCTGAGTAAGGGACTGGTTACATATATTTTGACTCACAGATAAAAGGAAAACTATGTAGCTGTTAAAAAGGGCAGGGAGCCCTGGCTGGGTAGTGGGTAGCTCAGTTCCTTAGAGCATCATCCTGATACACCAAGGTTGCAGGTTCAATCTCCAGTCAGGGCACATACAAGAAGCAACCAACGAATGTAAAAATAAGTGGAACAACACCCCTCTCTCTCTCTCTCAAAATTAACTTTAGAAATTAAAGAAAAATGTCAGGTATATAAATCCAGATATGAACAGATCACTAAGAAATGTAGTAGTGTGAAAATGAGCTATCAATTGCCTTTAAAACATGGGACAGTTACAAATATACACACGTGTATGTAAGTGTAAATGCTTGTATATGCATGGATTCTTAGTGGAAGGATGCACTCACTAGAAATTGTTAATAAAGCCAGTTCTCACTCTGAGAAGCAGAAACAGAGCACTACAAGTGGGCGAAGAAAGACATTTTTAAATACATCTGTTTTTGTACAATTTCTTTCTTTCTTTTTTTTTTTTTTTGCAAGTGAATATTCTATCTTTTAAAAGAACAAATAGAACATTCCCTAAGGTTTGGGTGAATAAAACAGAGAAATCACTGACTGAAAGTTGGGGTGACAGAAAGTTGGTCCCCCAAAGATGCCCACATCTTCCTCCCAGCACCTGTGAATGTTAGCTCGACTGACAAAAGGGCCTTTGCTGGTGTGATCAGGTTAAGAATCTCGAGATGGGGAGACTACCCTGGATTATCCCAGTAGGTGATAAATGCCATCAGAAGGTCCTAATACGAGGGATGCGGGATGCGGGAGGGTCAGAGTGGGAGGAGAGGTGACAATGGGAGCAGAGGTCGTGGTGAGGTGAGGAAGGGCCCTGGGCCAGAGTTGCAGGCAGCCTCTGGAAGCAGGAAAAGTCAAGGAAACAGATTCTCCCCTGAGCTCCTCGGCCTGCCGATACCTCAATTTTAACCCCGCGAGACTGATTTTAGACTTCTAACTTCCAGAACAGTGAAATAATACGTTTGTGATGTTTTAAGACACCAAATGCGTGGTAACTTGTCATAGCAGCAATTGGAAACGAACATAGGAATACCTCTGGAAGAGTCTAACTCATGCATCAGAAGGGGACAATCAGACAGGCTTGCCCCAAATGGTGGCTCATCAACCCTGACTGATCCTTCTGCCGCAGACATGACAGGTTATCCATAACACTGTCAGCGACCACAAAGTCTGATGAATGACAAACATCTCCCTTAGTCTGATCCAGCCACTATGCCCAGCCCCACACCAGGGCGAACTCAGCATCTGTCTGGCCTAATCGCTACTCTCTTAACAGAATGGCATGTCTATCCTACCGTGTGTCCATCCCATTTGTCAGTAGGAAGGAAACAGAGGAGAGGTCCTATCTGCCAACCTGCTTAAAGAGGGTTATGAAATGTTAGAGGAATGTCCAGGGGGCTAATGTGGAGAGAATAAAGCTCTTTCTGTGGATTTGGAAAAGCCCATTGTGACCTTGAACTTCTCTCTGCCTTTGAACATTCACTTAACTGTACCCAGGACATGGAAGGAGGATGCAGACTTGGCCCATTGCTCCAGAAGTTCAGAGGGAACTGTGAGAGGTGAGTTCGTAAGCACAGCCTTCCTCTGGCTCCCGGAGGACTACACAACCAAGACAGTCCCACTGTCTCATCCCAAGCACAGAGCCAACCCAGGTGGCCCTATCACACCCAACATTATGCCAGGTGGAGCCTAAACAATTGTTGCAACTCACATTCCATCTACAGTATGTTGTTGCCAACGCTCTTAGGATACTAAATATAAGATTATTAAAAAGCTAAAAACATACCAGCAAGAACCTCAATGGAAACTTTACCGTTATTTTCTTTTTCTGCGTAGGGAACATAACCTTGGTCATTTTCTTTCATTCAAGTGACAGCTTCACCCAAGCTCTATGGCTGCCACGCACAGTGTATGCTGCTGCTTTGGTGATAAATAACCCACTGAATCATCTCATTAAGTCAATGGCGATTAGTATGGGACCCCATTTTGTAAACTATAAGGCACATGTCTGGTGGCGAGGCTAGTAAGGCTCTAAATACACTCGTAATTGACCTGGCTGTGCTCTGAGACAGATGGTACAGAACGGCAGCCGTCACCTGCGGAAAGGGGGGTGGACTAAAACACACTTCCTTCTTCAGCCAGTGCCTCTGCTCTCCCCGCCTCTGCCTCTGTATTCCCAAGATCTGAACATCGCAGGCACGGAGAAAGGAAGATGCTCCTGCCTGGTTTCCGATGAAGAGACCTGTGCACTGACTGATCCCCACATGAGTGCACAGAGCAGTCCCACTAGCAACACCCAGCAGAGCTGGTGAACACTCAGGGCCACGAATGGTCCATTCCAAAGGCCTGCAGCTCACCATTTCCTCCCCACGCAGGCCCCCGATTTTGTCAAGAAACTAGCAACCTCTACTTGTATATCGAAACCAGCGTCCTAAATTGTGTCACAAGAATTGAAACCAAGTACACCCTGCTGAGCCAGAGACAGCTTGTCAACAAAGAGAACTGAGTGGCCACACATGCCCTTCTAGGGCACAGAGGAAGGGATATTACTCTAAAGAAAACAAACACACACAGCTAACTCTAATACCCAGATAACTTTAGGCCCTACCACACCAGATGACCTCCCAAAGTACCCCTCATTTAAGGTTCCCTGCCTAAAAGCCAGCAAGGCTAGAGAGGATGGCCCTCAGCATCCAGTGCTCCTCCCAGTGACCACTAGAGTAATGGCCACCAAATGCCCACAGGCTGGGCCCGCGGTGGGCAGGGCAGGGGAGAGCCTGCAGGAGGTCTGCACGGTCAGTGGACAGCTGGGGAGGGCTGGCCTGGGCAGAGCCGGTCCTGTACACCCCTGCGGGCACTCAGGGAATCTGCCTGCAGAGGCCGCAGGGCCTCCCTGTTTGTGGAATAGTCAGTCAGACTCTGGAACAGAGGAGTGTTCTCTGTGCGTTACTGTCCACAGCGCTGCTCTGCAGTCATGCGATCTTACTGCACAAGGGAGCTTGGGGACCTTCTCGCCACGCAGGTGCTGAGCCAGCAGACTATTTTAATTGAGACAACTTTAATTGGAGTGACTTCGGAAATGTGGTAGAGACCTCAGCTGCAACACCCTCGGCCACCCCACCCCACCCCCAACTTACTGCTGCCACCCAGGTCCCTCTTGCAAGCAGCCATCATTCTAATGCCAGCTAAATACTGCATATCCCAATTAACTCCCCCACCCCCATCTAACATTCTCCCCATGACACAACATTTTAAGGCGAGTGGTAAGGGTTCCTCAGGAGGCTGCTGCTTTGAAGCCCAAATGAGCAGCAGAAAGGACCCCACCAACCAGACCAGCAGCCTGGATTTCCCATCTGGCCCACGCCCGGAGCTATGTAACCCTCTGGTCTTCCTCCAATGAACTCTGAAATGTTATTTCAAATTCAGAGTCCAAATGGATGCTTTCTGGAAGTCAGCGTAAGCCACCAAGCTTTGGAAACAAGTTCAAGCCGTCGTGTACTTTCCATTACCAAGGCCGCTCTGGAATGCAGGCCCTAAGAGGTGCCGCCGCTTCCGGCCAGGAGCACAGAGAAAGAGCAAACGGGAGGAGAAGCCTGCGCGAGGAGGATGGGCTTAGGGGCGGGCGTGCGGGTTCCTCGGCTCGCGGTCAGCCGCCTGCCCACCCCTCTCCCACTCCCGCTGCGCGTGGAGCGGACTGCCAGGGAAGCAGGGACCTTTGACCTGAAAGCACAGCACCAAGGGCCCCAGAGCTAGAAGGACCTCAAATTTCTCCACCCTAGTCCTCCACCATCAGACAAGGCCGTGACAAGGATTCTCCATGACACTGTGGACAACAGGCTGAAGAAGCACCAGGAGGTGGCGGGGAGCCCGCTCACCGCACACGGCATGCTCTTCGGCCCGGCCACATCCCTTACTCTCCCTTGATCACAGGACCTGGCGAGGGACCTCGAGTTGGATTCCAACCCCACTCGTGCCCGTGGCGGGGCACCTTGCACAGGGCACAAGGGATGTCCATATATGGGATGTGCCCACTTTGGGGCATTCAGGGCCCAGTAGGGGAAAGCCACCCACGGGCTCTTGGGGAGGGAAGAGCAGACTTGGGTCTCACTACATTTTCTGGGCTACCTCTGCAAACCAAGTGCCACCACTGACCAGCTCTGCGACTGTGGACACATCATTTAGCCTCTCTATACCTTAACTCCCTCCCCCGAAAAACAGGGACAATGGTAGCACTTGTACGGTAAGGTTGTTCTGAGGATTAAATGACCACATTTTTGCAAAGCACTATGTCATTATGTTATTAGATCAATTCCAAGAGTCACAGTCTCTAATATATAATAATTGAAAGGCTAAAATATATCTCATAATATTGAGGCATATTTTAATACATACTTAATACAGAGTTTTCTCCTATCCCTTTCTTCCTAAAAGGCAGTTATTACACTCAACGGCGCATCTTACTACCAGTTTTAGAGTCAAGGAGATACCGCCTTTTAATTACCACTCTGTGCATAGCAACAGATGCCATGTGAGAGACTCCCTTCTTCTTGGGAATTTGCAGCTTGGTCTCGACTAACACCATTGTGGGGGGAGAGGGGGAGGTGCTCTCCAAGCCAGCATCTCTACCTTTCCGAAGCACCTTTAGGTCCCTCCTGGTGCTCTCCAATCCAGACTCTGAGGATCCTTGCTGGAGGACCTGGGGAAGCATGTGGTACAGAGGATCCCAGATACCAGGCAGCGGGGCCACCCTGGAGGTTCGGAATGGATTAGTGGACGTAGCAACCGGACATCAGACTTTTAAAAGCTCTCAGAGGCCTGTAGCACACAGCCAGGATTGAGAACTACGGCTTCAGTCAGTCTCATCTCCTACTCCACTCCTCCCGAAACCTGCAGCTAACAAGTAGCTGGCAGCCTTCTCCTGAACTCCAGGAGGACTGCAGCCCTCACTAACTCAGGCTGCAGAACCAAAAACAGGAGGTTCTTCCTCAGGCAGGGACTTTGCTATGTTGAGAAGGGGAGAAGACCTTGAAGGCAATTTTAAGCTGAAAAATGAAGAATCTACTTTAAAATTATCCCTTCTTCCTAGCCAGCTAAGTTCAGATACCTGGATAGTAACCTATTTTGAATCTGGCAGAAATTTCTGACTTACAAATGCTCTAACCCTCTACACCAACCATGCTGAGAACGTGAGATGACTTTCACGCTGGCTTGATTCCTACGACATGGTGAACGGGAAGGAGAATCGTCAGAAGCAAATTTCCTCTAACATGTTAGGTAAATCTGCTTCTAGGTAGATTCCATTTTGAGGAATTTCTTCCCCTTTCTTTTTCCTCTTGCATCCATGCCAGGCTTCTCTCTTTACTGCAGATCTTGTTTCCACTCTATCTTTTTCTTCCAGAGCTACAATCCAGCAAATTACAACCGTGACTTATTTCCCCAACCATAATGACACTACCCCACTTTGGAGAATTAGTGTGAGCGGACTCCGACATCACTTGAATCGACCCCTAGAGGGGGTACACGTACATTTTCCTGTATCTTTAGCATTGGAAACCATCTGATTGGACACTAAAGGTTTAGTTCTCTGAAGAAATTGACGAAAGCTCCAGTAGGCATCCAAGATGCTATTAAATCACAACAAGGAAACACCTTACAAGGGTTATATTTTCAGCCTATCTGAAAGCAGGGTCCCTGTGAGCCTGAGGAGCTTGGTGGCAAGTCCAAGCCAGTTAAAGCCAAGCTGGTGACCTCTGGTCCTGACTCCATCCAGGGTAAGAGCACAGTCAAAATGGGCCAAGTGGAAAGGAGCTACCAAATCTGGGGGGCCTGTGCGCCAGGAGCCGGGCTGGGTCCTCTGCGTGTACTCCCTCATCCCTCCTCACAGGCCCTGGGAGGCAGGATTACCTTCAGGCTCCCACAGGGTCACCGAGAAAATAAAACAGCAGACACGGATTCAACCTTGGTTCCCCTGACTGCCAAGCCTCTTCACGCCAAGAGGCGGAGCAACTTGCTCCCAACCCACAGGTCCAGACCTGGGGAATGGGGCGCTTCTCCAATGTCCCCGTACTCTGGGTCGGGAACTCTGGCCTTTGCATCCTTATATTGCTCTCCCTCTCACTGCTTCTTAAGCACTTAATGCTGTCCTGGGTTCAGATCCCCATTCCACCACTTACAGCTACGCAGCCTTGGGCAAGTTACCTAATCTATCTGGCCTCAGTTTCTTCACCTTTCCAATGGAAAAGTAATTATGTGTGAATATTAGGTGAGTCAGTTAAGGCAGCGCACAGAAGAGTGAGCCAGAACTCACTGTCCCCGCTACCGATACCCTCCAGCCTCACCGGCTCACACAGCTCGGCGACCCTGTCTAGGGCACGTCTTCTAAGGCCCTCAGCGCAGTCCTGGGCTCCCCTACCTGCAGGGCCTAGCACCGCGGGCACTTAACAGTCCCCATGGATTCTGACGCCTCCGGAGGGCACTTTCCTAAACTGAAGGGTCTTCTGGCAAACTTCTACCACTTAACCCAACCAGCTGCAGTGCCACCTGTAACCTCCACTCAGGAAATGTTCCCAAGTGAGGTACAGCTAATTCCCGTGTTGCCCGAGCCTCCACACCCTTCCAGTGTGAGCCAAAGGCAGCATGTTCCCCGGCGCGGTGCTCTCTCCTTGCCACTCAGTGTGGCCTGCAGACCAGTGGCGTCAGCACCCCCTGGGAGCTGGCTAAATGCCAATCTTGGGCCCCCACTGAGGGCATCAGAATAGCTGGGCCCGGCCCGGCCGGCGTGGCTCAGTGGATTGAGCCTCACTGCATTGACTGATTCCCGGTCAGGGCACATACCTGGGTTGTAGATATGATCCCTGGTCAGGGTGCATATGGGAGGCAACTGATGGATGTTTCTCTCCCACATCGATGTTTCTCTCTCTTTCCCCACCTTCCTCTCTATCTAAATATCAATAAAAATTGATTTTAGTGTCTTCGGGTGAGGATCTTATAAAAAGTTTCCTGTGTTCTAATATGCACTGATAGAGACCTTTCTCACCAGCCCTCTTTGGTCCTTGGCACCCCATCAAAAGGACTTGGTCATATTTCCTTATATCTAAGCAACTGGCTTCTTAAAATTCAGTGGGTCCTGGGAAAAGGCGCAGTTCCAGTTTAAGGTCTTCAGAAACAAGCTGTGTCATCTTAGGCAGCAGGAATTGCAGCAAACACTTACACCGTAACTACTATATTCCAGGACGTGTTCTAGGACATGCTAACCTAAGAGTGTCATCTACTAACAACCCTGACACATAAGTACTACTGTTGTCTACATTTTATATTAAAAAAACACTAAAGAACAATAGGCCAAGTAATGTCCAATCTAGCAAATTCCAGATGTTTAGCCCATGGAGTCTTGTTCCAGGGCCTGTGCCTTCAACCATTACTATACTGTTTCTCTTTATCAGCAATAACATTGAGGGTCACATTCATTGCAATCTATTCCTTTCCAGTCCCATGTATTGACTTTAAAACATTCTCAGCTTTTCATATTAAATTAGTTTCTCATCCTGACATCAGAGTTAAGACTGGCAGCGTGACAGATGTCTTTATGCCTTGACCCAAAGGAGTAACAAACATGGGCATTTCAGACCAACGTTAAGGAATCAGAGGGGCACGCTGATGGGCCGCGGGACCACACGAGTCCCTCAAATCACAGCTCAGCTGCCCAGTTTTCCCACAATGGAGCTGGACTACCTTAGCCTCCAGAAATACGAAAAGAAAAATTGTGGAAGGGAAAATTGGAAAGAGAAAGAATGAGGCCACAATCTTCACCCTGTAGGCATCTTCGTCAACTAGGAAGGTCTTTGAGAAAGACTGAGCCTTGGCTGGTATGGGTCCGTGAGTTGGAGTGTCATCTTTTTTTTTTTTTTATCTTCACCAGAGGACAGTTTTGCATTTATCTTGAGATAGAGCGGGAGGGAGAGAGGGAGAGAGAGAGAGAGAGAGAGAGAGAGAGAGAGGAACATCGACGTGAAAGAGACACATCGAGTGGTTGCCACCCACACGACCCCAAACGGGGCCGGGGACAAACTGCAACCTTTGCGGGAACCGAACTCAGGTCTCCCTGGTCCGCGGGACGATGCTCTAACCGCTGAGCAAAACTGGCCAGGATGGAGCATCATCCTTTATACCAACAGGCTGAGGGTTCAAACTAGGTTCAAACATACCTAGTTTGTAGGTTCAATCCCTGGTCTGGGTTCGTACAGAATATTCCTCTCTCACATCAATGTTTCTCACATTGATGATTCTCTCCCCTCATATCTCTCTCTTTCTCCTTTCCCCTCTCAAAATCAATAAGCTTGTTATCGGGTAAGAATAAAAATAAATAAATAAAAAGAAAGAAAGAAAGACTGAATGTTATTAGCAGGGAACTGGAAAAATAATATCATCTTGCCATCTGTGATTGCTTAGCAATAGCCAATAAGCATCACTTACAGACTCTGCGATGATTCCACTCACGTCCCCTGTCCACTATGAGTCACATTTCCTACCTTCACCTCCACAGGAGACGGACGCTGAGGGCCAGGTCTCCACACTCCCTGCCCTGGTCCTCCAGGCCAGGAGCAGAGAACTGACAGCCACCTAGAGGAGGCCTCTCTTCTCGTTGGCTTGGTTCTGGAGAATAGGTCTTCTGGGCAGGGCAACGCATGCTGAGATGGTAAAACAACTGGGGAGAGCGTTTTGGGGTAAATGGCCAAAGAAATATTTATTGTTGTCTTAAGCCACCCAAGGTGGCTCACAGGTTGCCAGCTGCCTGACCTTAGTGACCTGTTCTCTGTGAGTCAGTACTTGACTCCAGTGCAGCCCAAACAACCAGTTCGTATTTGCCCAGCAGTAGGACTGACTTCTGCTACTTCAGGATACCACTCCTGCTCTTCTGGCTCCAAAATGCACGGCAAGATCATCTCCAGAAGTACCAGCTGACATCTGCCCTCCCTGCAGGCCGTTCACACCCAGTGCACGGTCTCGCCAAGGGGGTTTTGCAGCTGGGAAACAGGTGGCTTGACAACAAGGGTTCATCCTCTGGTTCATGCAATGGGGTTCATGGAAGAGATGGGTGCTAGGGAGGGCCCTGCAGGCCAAGCAGAGGAGAGAGGGAGAGACTTTCTCCCGACTACGGAGAAGCAGGCGGAAGGTGGGGCTTATACAGGCAAGAGACTCACACTTTCCTGGTGGCAGCGAGAGGACAGGAGCTCAGAGGGGTGGCTGCCTGGTACCCCGGGGAGGATGCAACTCTAATGCCGGTTTCCTGCCTGCACCAGACTCCCAAGCTCCGTGTGCAGCACAGATACAGCCCCAGACGCAATGGGACTCGGATGTCACAACCAGCACCTCATGAGGGACTAGGTGCCCACATCAGTGGTGGCCAGAAGCCTGTGACTGGGGGCTACTTCAGCCTCAACCGCTATGTACAACCCAGCAGGGGAAATATCCCCCGTAAACACATAGAGTTACAGCGTTCAGTTGATCAGAAGATTAAAAAATAAAGAAGACATTGTTTACCAAAATATGTTTGTGAACTGAGCCACCCAGCCCAAGGGCTCTGATTATGGACTCACAAACTGCCCACATCTGCCTGGCTCTTTTTCCAGGTGTTTGCCTCCCTTACAAAGCCCACCTATTTGTCTTTCTATCCTTCGGGTCCGGCTGCGGCGCTGAGTCTCCCACCAAGCCCTCCTTCATGCCCCCAGGATCTCAAGGTTCTCTCTCCCTCTTACTTCTGCCTGTGCCACTCAAATCCTAAATGACATTCCACCTTGTGTAAACGGTGGCATTTTCTCTTGTGACTTAGGTTCACCTCACCAATTAGAGAGCGAACTCCTGGAAGGAAGAGCCCATGACGTCACTGTATTCCCACTCTGCCTAGCAGGGGGCTGGGCCCGCAGCAGATGCTCACCGAGCTCCAGGTGGGCAGAAGACCAGACCTCTGCTTGGAGCACGGAGCCCAGACTTGCACGCAGAGGGTGTGCTCTGAAAGTGAGCAGTGCAGGGCAGTTCTGCCGGTCACACTCCTTTCCCAGGACTAGGGACCCAGAGGCCAGCAGCATTGCTGCCACGCAAAAGTCAAACATCGCAGGAGGGAAAATGTCACGGCCTTCCTCCTCTAACTGCCTAGGGAGTGCAGCCACAGGCAGACATCATCTGCATAATAGTCAGGTTGAGGGCAAGGCCAAGTGCAATTCCCACAGTAAATATTTAAAGCAGCTTCTCAAAGACAAACCCAACCAGCACCCCCCTGAGGGACTGCCCTCCCTTCCCTTCCCCCTCTGCAGCTCCAGCCTCCTAATTGAGGCTGCAAAGAAAGCTCCAGACAGAGCATGCGCAGGCAGAAAACAGACTTCAAAAGCGGGCTGTGAAAGGGAGAGGTCACCTCCAGATCAGCTTTCTGAGGGATACCTCCAATGACTGCCCAAAACGTGGAGGGGGCGCCCTCCAGAGGGGAGCACCACGGTCTGCAGGGCTCTCAGGAAGCAGGTGTATCTTCCCTGTGGTGCTTAGTGCTGGCCAGGAAGGCGCCTCCTCCTGTCCCTCCAAGGGCCTCCCCTGCCCTGACTCCTGGAGTGGATCCCGAAACATTCAGCACAAGAATAGTCAAGGATGCTAAGCTCCACAACATGCTTTTCACCTGTGGCGGTAAAATGACAGTTCACAGCCAGGATAGGCTTTTTCCTTGATCATCTCATCAAATCCCACCAGGACCCCAGGGCGGTGAGGGCGGGGACAGCCTCTGTGTCCATGCAGCACCCGCAGGGCCTGGCCCTGTGCCAGACTTGGTAGACACTCAACAAATCCTAGTAAAAAAGTAAACATTCCCAGTGAGAAATGTTAACTCATTAACTGTAAAGGACCTGTTCAAGGTCACAGAGCAAGTTAGGAAACTTGAATTCTGGTTCTTTATCTTCCACTCCAGCCAGGTTCTCTGCAGTTATATCTCGGAGCCATGATGAATGAAAAGGGGAAGGACATTAATGCTGATACCAGCAGCTAACACTGGGCCATACTGACGCGCAGGCCCCTGGGCACTTTCTCGTGTAACTCACAAAATCCCACAACCACCTTACAATGTAGGTGCTAGAATCCTCCCCATATTTCAGGTAAAGAAAAGGGGGCCCCAGCCGGTTTGTGTAACTTGGCCAAGGTCACTAGGCAAGGAGGAGACAGGGCCATCCCATGGAGGGAGTCAAGTAGTGGCACCCACAGATGCCACAGCAGGCCGCCGGGGCTCAGATGCGCACACAGACAGGCGCCGGGCCGCCCCGGGTTCAGATGCGCGCACAGACAGGCGCTGGGCCACCCGGGCTCAGATGCGCGCACTGACGGGCACCGGGCAGCCCGGGTTCACATCCGCACACAGACGGGCGCTGGGCCGCCCAGGTTCAGATCTGCACACAGACGGGCGCCGGGCCGCCCGGGTTCAGATGCGCACACAGACGGGCGCCGGGCCGCCCGGGTTCAGATCTGCACACAGACGGGCGCCGGGCCGCCCGGGTTCACATCCGCACAGGGTCTTGATTCACAATCCTGTGCTCTTTCTCATACTCTACTCTGTCCCCTTCTTTCCAAAAGTCACTGTGGTCCAAGACTCCATGGAGGAAGGCTCCAGGGTTGGCTGCTGTTTGGGTATCCCACACTGGACCTGACAGGAGAGCAGTGGCCACGAGAGTAAGGCTTCCCAGACTTCTCTTGCCCACCAATGAGCAGGAGAGCCAGTTAAAATGCAGGTGGTTGGGCCCCACCCCCAGGGTTTCTGAGCCCAAGGGACAGGGTCAAGCCTGGGAATCTGAATTTCTAACAAACCCCCAGATGATACTGCTCCACAGACCACACTCTGAGTAGTACCATCCCCGAGATCTTTTGAACCAAACCTCTCATTTCCTTAATGCAGAATCTGAGACCAGAGAGGCTGACTCATTTGCCCACTGTCCCACAGCATGGCAGTAACAGACGCAGGACCAAAAGTCATGACTCAGTTTTCCCTTTGTTCCTACTGTGCCAGGCTTACCTTGAAACAACAATCAAATCACTTTCCTACTTACAACTCTTTGTGAGTACCACATGCCTTTCCTGTTTCAGCTCCTTTGTCCTTACAAATACCCTTTGAGGTGGGGGCAGTGGTCACAATTTACAGAGGAAGAAAGGGAGGGTCACAAAATTAGCAACAACGAAAATTAGCTCAAGATCACAGGGGTCGAGCTGAGTCCACCAAGTTCTGTCCAGCTCAGGGCTGCACCTCCTCCGGCCCTTCAGCTCTCAGAAGGGAACTCGCTCTACCGAGTGCTAAATGCACACCTCACATCCCACTTAGCTTCCGGGAAGGGGGCGCCTAGAAACAAGGGTAGAATTAAGATAATAGAACAATGAACAAACATTTTTAAAATGTTTTCAAAATGATGTCCAGGAGGAAGGCAGACAGCCTCCTGAGTCCCAGCCACGCAAACACAGCTTCTCTTTCTCTCCCCAGCCTTCCAGGGCATGGAGCCTGGGCCCAGGTGTTGACACCACAGCCCTGTAAATTCTGTCCCCGAGAGTCCTGGCTCTCCGCAAATAAAATTAATTGCCTGCAAACTCTAAATGGGTGATTACAATCTATAAAGCAACCTATAAAATGACATCATGGGGATTGATATTTATTCTCTCCCACTGATTTCCATTATAAATTTTCTCAGTTTACGAGTCAAAATAGTTTCTTCTGCTATCCGCTTGGGCATAACACTCATCTAAAGAAGGAAACATCTGGCTGAGCTGCCTGGAGCTCACATCACCCCCAGCGGTCAGTGGGACACAGCAGGAACCTGGAGGACGCTCGTGAAGCCCAAGGAACCCACAACCTCACAAACACGTCCCAACTGCTGCTGAACTGTAGGCTCTGTGCTAGGGCTTGAGCAACAGCTAACAAGATCGGGATGGTTCCGCCGTGGGCCTGGTGAGTGGCTGGACGGAGGAGAGAAGAGGAAAGACAGACAGTAAACACCAAGCAACAACAACAAAACATCATGGATAACACGTGGTAACCTGTAAGGTGTTCCAAAGGAAACGCGCAGGGAGCTTGAGGTATGGAACGGGAGCAGCCGGCCTGGTCAGGTAAGATAGGAGCCCAGGAAGGATGATCGAGAGGGACCAGGCAAAAGGTGGGGGACTTGAATGGAGAAGGGCAGGGTTATATTCTCAGCAAAGGGATCCACATGGGTAGAACCAGGTGTTTGTTGTTTTGTTTTGTTTTGTATTTTGTTTGTTAATCCTCACCTGAGGATATTTTTTCCATTCATTTTTAGAGAGAGCGGAATGGAGAGAGAGAGGGGGAGAAACATTCATGTGAGAGAGATACATCGATTGGTTGCCTCCAGCATGTGCCCTGACCAGGGCCAGGAATCAAACCTGCAACCCAGTATGTGCCCTTGACTGGGAATCAAACCCAAGACCCTTCAGTTTGCAGGCCGATGCTCTAACCACTGAGCTTCACTGGCCAGGGCCAGATGTTTTTTGTTCTTAAGTTACTTTATCAGTATCACATAAAGAATGAGACAACTTCAGGAGCAGACAACCCATGTAAGGAGATTGGGTTTCCTTCTAAGTACAATGGGGGCAAGTGAAGAGTTTTTAAAGTGTATTAACATAATCAGAAACCCATTTTTTAAAAAGCCCCCCGGCCACTGTTGAAAGAATGGAATTTGATAGGGAGGGGGCACCTAGGAGAGAGTGTCAGCAGATTTCTGTGTCCGATAGCCTGGGGACTGGCGCCAGGCAACTTGCTGACCATTACCACGCTTACCCAACCTTAACCCCCGCCCTGTTCCAGGAACTGTTTGCCCCGGGCTTATAGACCCACACCCTATTACGCATCAGGCAGATATAAAAGTCGCAGACCCCAGCACTGGGCGCGGCTTCTAGGACTCGACCCCCGGAGTCTGTGAACCCGCCCAGAGTGTACCCAATAAAGCCTGATCTGGTTATTCAGCTGTTTGCCTCTCCAGAAGCGACGGTGGCCTGAACCAGGTGAGAAGGGAACGGGCCACAGCGAGCCCTGTGGGTGTTGCTGGTACTCGGCACAGCTCAGGGCACGAGCGTGAAACGGTGATCATTCTCTGACCCAGCACCGAATCCAGTCTCAGGTTCACAGCTGGAAGCCATGAAGCAGCCAGAGTCAGTACTAAGTCAAGTGACCACCTCGCCGGCGCCCACCGAACATGTATGGCGACCCCAAGCCAGATGGAACTGTCAGCTTGCAGGACTCAGAAGGCAGAACCTCCTTCCTTTTATGTAACCCAGGCTCTGCTATTGCCTAAGTCTCAAAGATCATCAAATTCAGGTCAGAAGAGGGGACATGGTCCCCTGCAACTGTATTTCCCAATAGGCTGTGCAGGACTCTCGTTTTATATGGCTCACCCAAAGCCAATCTTTCCCAGTCTTCAGAATTTTCTCATGTTAAGCTCCAGGGACATTTCTATCAGCCCTATCCCACTTGGATTCAATTTGTAACTATCATTTGTACTATCTTTATTGTTGTCTAATAACTGCACGTTCATTAATTACATTTCCTAAGAAGACGCCACACTACTAAAAGATCGGCACAGCACACCCAGCAGGGTGCTGCCACAGGGGAGTGCAAATTAAATATCAGGAAATGGAGTTGGCTGACTTGAGAGAACTTGGAAGAAATGGGACTATGGTGATGCCACCTAAACAAGGGAAAGTGAGTCGGAGGGTGGACTCAGAGTGCTGTGCTGCCCACAGTGTCCTCGTGTGCTGGCCAAGATGACTGCCACTCCCCAAGTGCCTAGGGATGGTGGTTTCTTTGAATATTTGACCTGAAAAGAAGTTCCCCAATCAGACCCTGTCATTCATTTTCACACTGTCCCATCTGAGTCCCACGCTGAGTACAGCCCAGATGAAATCAACACTGTGTTTACAGCACAATCCCAGGCCAGTCCTTTCTGCATCTCACCCAGGATGGGAGGTAAGACCCTGCTCCTTTGTGCTCACACATTAGCTTGGCTTACAGAAACGCATTCCCATTTCTTAATGCCTGCTGTGATTCTAGGTAATTCCTCTAAGTGCACTGTTGAATCCCAGCAGCTGCTCCAGACGCCAGCAAAGAAGACGGCTGCACTGAGAACCAGGAGGAAGCCAGCCAGCCGGCAGCTTCCTAACACTGAGTTGTGGCCAAACTGGCAGCCCAAGGGGTCCCTTTACATGTGGGTCTCCCCACCGCCATACGTACCCTTTTCCTGCCCTGAGATCACTCTGATGTCTAAGTCTGGGAGGCTCAAAACTATAGGCCATTTCCCCTTGGCACACCGAGCTGTGTTTATCCTTGAAAGCCCAGGACGAGGAACCTGGAATTTATACTGAGCCCCTGCCCGCAAAGCAGCCTCAAGCATTGGAATGCTGCCTAAGGCTTCTCGGCCAGAAGGCAGAGTCAGGATTTGAACTCGATTCCTATGAGTTCCAAAGCACCATGCTTTCCAATCCTGCAGTGTCCCTACTGCTCCGGGAGCACCACTATGTCCCTTACCCCAAGGAGCCTGACCACCTCAACAGCATTGTCCACATCGGGGCCGACCATGTGCCAACCCAGAGCATAAATATCATCTTCATGACCAAAACTGTTTCCTCACTGGATCCAACATCAGCATCTTTGCACCTGCCACTTTCCCAAGGAAGGATTTTTCCACGAGGCAAGGACAAAGCATGCAGCCAGCAAAGGGGATCCTAGACACACACGCACACACGAACTTCTATCTTACAGCCTCTTGGCCTGAATAACCCCTCCACATGTGTCTGTGCCCAGGTGCCTCAGAGGCTGGCATCACCTCCCTGACAGCAAATACATCTGTCTAAGGAATCTCCAGCTAGAGGAAGTTCTACAAAAGCTGAGCCAAGCAAGGTACCCAGTCAACAGTAAAACTGCCTCCCTCCCAGCACGCGGCTTAAAGTCAGCCTCCCTCGCCAGGTGGCTAAGAAACCACCATCCTTTTCATCTCCCGGCACTCCAGCTCGGTGTGAGGGCTGAGGTGGGGGCCTAGGCGGGAGATCTCACCCACACCGACTGCCTGGCTTCAGTGTTCCTGACTGGTGTGTGCATTCTCCAGAAAAAGTGTGTTTTGCCCACAGCCTCTCCTGAGCGACTCAGCACATGCAGGGAGGGCAGCGGGGGTGCTGCGCAGGGTGGGCCCACTCTGTTCTCATTCCGGGCTTGAGGAACAGCCTCAGCTGTGGGTCCGGGACAGGAAGCCTAGGCATCGAGTGGGGAGACTGGGGCGTTGCTGACTGGGGTGGCCTGGGCGAGTCCCTGCTCTCTTTAGCTTCCGTTTCCTCATCTGATTCCTGGGCTGAATTCCCGATGGGTCAACTCAGCCAGTGGCTCGACTGGCCATGCAGAAACCACCTTTCCTCCTCGTTCCTCCTTCCCGGAGAACACAGGACATGAGGTGTCGAGTTGGGGCACATTCATGTACAGGGTTACATGTGAGCTGGTTCTTCACTGACGGGTGGGACTCAGACAGTCACTGTCATGGGGGTGGGTGGCACAATGATGTGGAGGTATCGGTTGCAGTTTGTCCCCGGCCCTGGTTGGTCGTGCGGGTGGCAGCCACTCGATGTGTCCCTTTCACGTCGATGTCTCTCTCTCTCTCTCTCTTCCTCTCTCTCCCTCCCACTCTACCTGAACAAAAAAATGGAAAAATGTCCTTGGGTGAGGATAAAAATAAATAAATAAATAAATAAAAGATGTGGAGGTAGGGATGTGCTCAGCACCTCTGAGGAGCTGCCAGGGCCGGTACTTCAGGCAGTATGCACTGGTAGAGCCACACAGGCCTCGAAAATAGCAAAACCTTTTCTACTGATTGGCAAACAGCCAGTGGCGAAGCCCCAAGAGACCTCTCTCAGCTGCCCCTGTATCTCCAGTCCCCCATCTGCCCTGTCACCTCCAAGAGCCAACAACCAGAAGGTGAACCCCTGAGGTTTCGGTCCAAAACCTCATGCCTCTACCATGGCGCCCGGAAGTAGCACACAGGGCCCTTATTGAGCGTCTCCAAATGGCAGGTACCGTTAGGTTTACATGTATTAGTTCCTGGAAGCTTCACATGAACCTCTTCGGAGTAGGAAACTGAGCTTTGGAACTGGCAAGTGGTGTGTCTAGGGTCGTTTGCCTGTGAGTGGAAGTGGCAAGACCAGGACACGGACAATGAGCCCACTCCATGCTCATTCCAGCAAGTCCTAGTGCCTCTGAGCAGTCTGACCCATGGACAGACCAGTCGTGGAGGCAGAGGAGTCTGGCCCTGCTACTAGGAGGGTGCCTTTGAGATCGACTTGTGAGACAGTGGGACAAATGATCGTGGGAACATATGAAGTCACCTTTACGAGAGTGTTTTATAAACAAGGGAAATGAGAACAGGCCCGAGGTGAGGGACGGTGAGATGGCCTAATAAGACCCTTCTCGACCCCGGAGCCCTGGTCCCACAGGGACAGGAAAGCCTGTTATTTTTAAGGCCCCAATCAAACTCCTGAGGAGGTAGGAGACTTAAATATGTCTGAAAGCAAAACAAACGTCCTCGACCCCCAGCTCCAACCTTCCTTGAGATTCGTCCGGCAGGTC
Organism: Molossus molossus; assembly: GCF_014108415.1. Classification (NCBI taxonomy): domain Eukaryota; kingdom Metazoa; phylum Chordata; class Mammalia; order Chiroptera; family Molossidae; genus Molossus; species Molossus molossus. The sequence continues at coordinate 58,120,609 of NW_023425352.1, forward strand.
TGACACACAGAACCTTTCACCGGAGCTGCTGTCGGGTCAACGTGCAGTTCTGGCCCCTAAAGGCCAGGGGCAGCTCCAGACTGATCTCTTCCGAAAAGATTCTCAAGCCGGTGCGGAGTCTGCGGCAGAGAAGCAGGTGGAAGACAGCAGAAGGGATGGCGCAGGCACACTCAGGGCCACTGCGCTGAGCGTGTGCAGTTCCCATGGGAAGACCTCTGCTACTCCTCCAGCTTCCCCTCTGGGCGAAGACGGGTCCCAGCGCTCCCATCAGGGCCCCGCAGCAGAACCAGCAGCAGCCGGTTGGAGGAGCTAGTCAGTGGGGAGGGTAGCCTGTTCTCTGGTTTCCATGGCAATAGATGCTCCTTTCTCCTTGTCTCTTGGCTCCAGGGAAAGAGAAGGACACCCAAGAGAAGACAGTGGCAACTAGGGGGAGAGAAGTAGTAACAGGCCCCCTCGCCAGACAGCTGCCACCCCACATGTTGGTAGTGACAGCTCTCACTGACCTTGAGCAAGTCAGGCCCCAGCTCTGGACCCGGCTTGTTCATCTGTAAAAGGAGAGAGCTGGACCAGAGATGATCCAGCAAAACCTTCCCAGTGCCCAAGCCCCAGGACCCAGCGGCTTGTGGAAGCAGACCAGTCACTGCACCGGCGCTGCCTCACCCGGCAGCCCTGGAAGCGACCTCAGTAAGCATGCATTCGCAGGGCTGGGATCTGGTCTATTCACTCCCCAGCCTTACAGTGGTGTGTTCGCAAGGAGGCTGTCTCAGCAGGCCCGTCCCACACATTCTGGGGGCCTGGGTCCCCTGGGGCTCACTCAAGCCAAGGCGTGGCAGGTGAGCTGGAATGTCACGCCACCCCACCCAGCCCTGCGCATGCTACCTCGCTGCAGGCGTTTGGATACAACCCTCAAGCTTCGGTGTGCACAGCCCTCCAGGTACTGGCCCTTGTGACTGCTCCACTGAAGAGCCCCAAGAGAGAAGAACCCCGAAAGAGGTTATTCTACTCGACGCAGAGTGCTGGGGTGAGATGGGCGCGGGGACTAGGAGAGCTGCTCCCCAGGCAAAGGGGAGCCCTGAGCAGAAGCAGGGCGCTGTGGGCTCGTCCCTCGGGTTTGGGGAAGTATCAGCGGCTGTGGCTGATGGTCTAAAGTGGAATGAGGGGTGCAGCCTGAGATGAGGGGAGGGGGAGGGGCAGAAATGTGGGTGCAGAATATCAGGAGGTGTGTTGGCATGCTGCTATTTCCAGGGCTGAGAGGAGAAAAGGGGTTCACAGATTGGAAGTACATGCCATGTGCCCGGGGCTGGCTTTCTGGGACATGGTAAGAGGACTCGGGGAAGACAGTAGTGGCCCTTGCTGAGGGCAGGTTGTCACTCAGCCCTCCCCATGAGCCTGCGGGGTGGGGCATGAAGGAGCAGTGCAGGGCCATGGAGGGACTAACCCAGGAGTATATTCTCTTACAAGGCCATACAATAACAATTCATGAAAAAAAGCACATGATTCTCAACTGCTGTGCGCTGCCCTCCCAGCTGCCCTCGGGAGTCCAAAAGCTCGGAAAAGGTCATGGCTGGATGGGGCATGTGAGGACGGGATTCTTACTGTAGGGGAGCCTCCGGAACACCCAGCGTGCCTCCAACTCCTGTGCGAAACGGTTCAACAGAGCATTTCCAGGCCTCAAGTCAGGAGCTTCCTTATACCCTAGCGAAAAGCTGGTCTAAACATAAGAAATCTGATTAGCTCCCAAGGCTGAGCAATCTCATTGTATTAGTCCCTACCAGTCGGTCCACAGGAGGAGTGCTCTGTGCAGGAAGCCAATTAGGGCTCCTGACACCTGCGCCAGGGCCCAGGCGGGGACGGGGCCTCCACAGCCCTGACAGCCTTTGTTTTCTATTGCATGTTCATTTTGAGTTCCGTGGGGTTTTTTTTTGTTTTTTGTGGGTTTTTTTTTGAAGTTTTTTTATTGACTTGTAGAAAGAGGGAGAGAGAGAACATCAATGGGCTGCCTCCTGCACCCCCCTCTCAGGGACCGAGCCTACAACCAGGGCACATGCCCTGACCGGGAATTGAACCAGCAACCTTTCAGTGTGCGGGCCGACGCCCAACCGAGCCACACAGGCGAAGGAGTTTGGTTTTTATTAACATGTTAAACTCTCTGCTATAGGACCAAGATTTTAAGGCCAAATAGGTCAGGAACATCGTGGATAATGTGCTGGAAATTCTCTCCCTCCCAGTGGGAACCCAGGGCAAGCAACCGCTGGGACCCTCAGAACGCACGGAGACCTAATCAGTGTCCCTCTCACTACGAAGTCCTTGAGGAAAGGGGCTGTTTCATTACTTTACATCCATTACATCACCACAGCCTAGGACAGTACCTAGTACATGGTAAGAATGAATGGAATGAATGAGCTGATGAATCAGTAAGTGATGAATAACATAGTTTTCAGTCAGCCAACAACTTTATCTGGGAACCTGCTGTACACGGTATTTTGTATCCTAATACTACAGTGGTGATTTGCATTGCATTCACAGAATTTTGGGGTTAAAAAGGAATTTGAATTAATCTAAACTGGTGAGTTTTTAAAAATTGTAATCTATTAATGGATCATGAAATTAATCTATCTATGAGTCCGGATCGTCATTTTATAAGTGCAATGAGAATGGAATGAAGGGGAGGGGAGGGGAGAAGAGGGGAGATCAGAATACATCCCGTGTGGTAAGTGTAAGTACAGATAACCCAGACTTGTATTTGTGGGGTACCATTGGGTGTGTGCACTAGGTGTACCCTCTTTCAATAAACCCAAAAGCCATTGATTTCACTACTTTAGAGACCATAGTTGGAACAAGCAATTTTCCAGCCCTTGTGGGCTCCTCTATAGAAAATGAATTTCATCCAGAAGCAACCCATTCCACTTACAAACTGTGGGACTCACGTGGTTCAGAACACACCACGTCACACATATGCACACAAGCCAACATATAGTTTCATGAAGCAATACTTACTATGTATAATGACATACAACAAGGTGTTTTATTTTATTCTATTTCATTTTTTGAGGATATGGTGATGACCTATTAAACACAATCCGTACTGCACTAGATGGTGTCTGATACTCTGAATATGGCAGGACAGGGCTCCAGGAAGAGTTTCACATCAATGCCATTTATTTCGCAGTGTTCAGCTGCGGGTCTACATGTGGCTGTGTGCAATGGAAGATAACCACCCGGCGCGCTGGAGCCTGGCTCAAAAAGGAGTAGGCACAGTCTCTGCCTGTCTGTTATCAGCCCCATGGGCAGGCTCACCGAGAGAAGACCATGAGTCTTCTACAGAGCGCACTAATAGCTACTGCAAATACACTATTATCCTTGGTTCTCTTGCTGATAACATAGTGGCCATCATGTGTTTCCTCTGAAGGTCTGAAAGCAAAAGCATCTTGAAGATTAAAAGTCAGAAGCAAAGTTTGAATGGTGATCTTTTTTTTTTTTTATTCCCCAACCAAACATGGAAGGTGTCTTTGGAGAGCCAACCTAATCAAATAAAGTAGAATCAATTTACTGGAGACATAATCCAACTTGCATAATTGTCCTGGCTGGTTTTCACCACAGATGTTCACAACGACACGGCTCATTAAATAATGAAGTCTTCATCGCTCTCTTCATGGGGCTGCGATTCTTTCCCCGCACCCTCAAGGAAACGCTCCTCCATTCGCATGAAGTGCCACCGCGAGCCACCGCGAGCCACCGCGGTGATCAGGGGGATTGATTTTCATGACGCTTGATTAACTAGACATCATGAATTGCATCTCCTACAAGCCACTTTATCCCATGGAGAATCCCCCACTATGTACTCATGCTGGGCTGTGGGCTCCCTGTAGACAGGGACCACATCCCTTCATCTTTCCATGTCCGGGCCTAAGCAAAGTGCCTGGCATTTGCTGGGTGTGAAATCCATGTCTATGGAGTTCAGAGGAGAACATCTCCAGTCTGGGATTCTTAAGGGCTTCACGAGAGCAAGTCTGGCAGCACCCTGCTTGTGATGAATATTTGGTCTCAAATCATGTCCCCTTCTTTTCTGATTTGTTAATTTTCCACTTGACTGGACCAAATTGTCCAAGTTTGCACGAAAGCAGACAGAATTTCAAAATCCCCTCTGGCCAAGGTTCAGCAGTGCCAATGTCTCTGCCTTCAGGCTCAGAGGCACACTTAACCCCTCTGGATGGCGGGAAACCTGTGCCAAGCGCAGTCGCAGGCGTGCTGGAGAGTGGCCTGTTCAGAAGAGGCCTCTGGAAGCTGGGCTGCTAGGAGGTGGCAATGACCTGGTAAGTTTCCTGAGACTTGAGAAGTCAGCCATTTGGTTTACAAAGTATGGGAAAGAAGACATTAAAAAACTGGCAGATTTAAGGACTAAATCTCTTACACCAACCCACTTACTCAAACAAAGATGGCCAGCCCACCCCAGGTTCCAACTCAGAAATCTGCATCTCCAACACGTTCCCAGGTCGGGGCTGCAGATTACAAGCAAGATGCTGGAGCCAGCTGCCCAGATGGGAGCCCTGAATCCACCACTTACTTACTAGTCTGTAATTTTAGGCGTCATTTAAACCCTCCCAGCCCCGTGACACCAAGTGTCAAACGACGGCACTGAGAGCACATTTCTCCCAAGGTTGTTTTGAAGGTCAGCAGAGAACATCCAGTGGTTGCCAGGGACTTGGCAGGCGGAAAGGGCTCAAAGCCAACCACACAAGGAGGAAAGGCAGGAGTATGCTCGGGCGCAGAAACTGCTGGGCAGCAAAGCTGCACGCCCATTCTGGCCCTCGCCCTGCCACTGCTGCTGCGTGACCCTGGGCAAGCCCTCTCCGGGCGTCCTGACCTCACTACTAACACAAGGGCATTTTACAATGGGCTGAGGGTGCCTTTAAGCTCGAAGCTTCCAAAGCCCTTCGCTCCTTCACCTACCACTCAGCATCATACATCAGTTCTGCCTCCCCAAACCCTCCCTATCACCCCAGGCTTCCCATGGCCAGGTCTACAGCAAAGCAAGTAAAGACTGCCTTGAAATCATGGCCTGATTCCTTTGCCCTGGAGGGTCCTCCGCTTTGGCCGGACCCACCCGACTCAGCTAACGGAGGCAAGTCAACCTTGGACCCTTCCTGCTGAAGCCCTAACATGCTGCCACAATTTTTTGTCTCATTTGCAACCAACTCCATTCATGCCACTCTCTGATATTTTTCTGCGGCTGCACTCTAGACTGGAGGACATGCGACTTCATGGAAGTGCTGGGAGGGGACCAGCATGGCTCCATGGGGAGCAGGTGCTCACATGGGCACTGAAGGGAGCACACACTCTCAGAGCCCAGTTTGGGGGAGGGGGTGTTTGGAGGAGGTCTGAAGTTCAAATTCCTCATCCCCCATACAAAACACATGCCCCTCCCCCATACGCGCACCCACCCCAGCTCGGCCCCCGTCCTGCTTCCTGCCAACTGCAGGGACCGGGAAAGGGCCCTTGCTGGCACAAGGCTGCTGCGCATTCTGCTCTTATCAGATGTTGGCAAAAGTTCCCCATCAAGGAAGATAAAGTTGATGTGGCATTAATAAACCTCCAATGCAGAGATCAGCTCTGGCTGGCACCTCTCGAAGATCCCATCAGCAGCCAGCCAGTCCAGCCTGGCGGGCCCAGAGTCCACGGTTCTGAGGAAGGTGTCCTAAAGGCTAGGACCTCCTTAAGGATCTCAACCCCAACGAGGGTTCCAATGAGGGGGGCTCCCCCAGGTCCCCAGGTGAGGCAGGAGCTGAGGGAGGAGGGGCACTGGCAAAAAGGTCCCTGAGTAAATGTCACTCATCACTGTTTAGTACCCAGAAAGTGCTGAGTGTTTGCTCCAGTCACCTCATTTAAGGCCACAGGCTCAGGGAGGGAGCTACTACTTTCAGGAGAGGGCGCTGCGTCCGGGGAGGTTACATCAGCAGTATGGGCACCATCAGATCAGCTAACGCTTGCTGAGTGCTTCTGGTGCCGGGCTAAGGTTTGCCTGCATTTTCTCAACCATCCCATCAGTTAAGCTCTAGTAGGATCCCCATTTTGGAGCTGGAACTTGAGGCTTAGGGAGGTTAAATGCGTTGTTCGAGGTTACACAGCAAAGATGCTTAGCCGGCATTAAAGTCGTGTCTGTTGGATTCTGAAGCCCATGCCACCATGTGCTGCCCTCGTGATGGGGGTGCTGCAGGATACCACCAGAGAGGCCCCTCTCCCCAGCATACTCCACCCTGCGGCACGCGGTTCACCTGTGGTCCTGCCTTCCCGTCAGAAAGCGGCGTGCAGGTGCGTGGCCCTCCTCTCGCCGAGGGAGCAGCCCCGCTATCAGTGTGGGGCTCTTTAAATGTTTGACACATGAATGAAGTGACGGGCAGGCCCTGCTCACGTCCTAGAAGACCACAAACGTGTCTCACGTGACTTGTAATGATCACGTGACAGCAAATACTTCCGTACACAGCATGGACAGGTCTAAGTCCTTAAGTCTTTACAGATATGAACATATTTAATCTTCACATCAACCCATTTTACAGGTAGAAGAGGTGAGGCACAGCAAGGTTGGGCTACTTGCTCAAGCACCCACAAGTGATAAGTGGTAGAGCTGGGATCTGAACCCAAGCCATCTAGCACCAAGTCCCCCCGCTCTCTGCCTCCCAGGTGTTGTCTGTGTGCAGGGACAGGGAGGCTCTCTGGGGTCACAGAGCTCCCTGACAGTCCACAACACCAGGTCTCCAGCTCAGACTGAGAGGAGAGAGCTCTGAACAGCAGCAGCTGGAGGTTAAATTCTGAGTAATTAACATGTTTATCCATCATTGAGGAATGTTCCCCAGAGAATTCAAGTGTCATTTCACTGCGTTTAATTCAGGAACGCATTTACTGTGTCTTGCCAACAAACACTAAGAGGGAAGGGGCTGGCAGCTTCTTGGCAGAAAGGGAGGGAGCAGGCTGCTGCCTGGGCCGGCAGTGTTGCCGCCGACTGTTCCCAGGATACTCAGCGAGGGACGTGGCGCTGCTTTCAGGACCCCAAGACTTGGGGCAAACTCGCAGGCAGGGGGACAGGAGGGACCTCGCAGTCTCCAGGGAAGGGCTCTAGGCCCAGGCCGGGTAATCCTGTTGCACCCTTACCAGCTGTGTCACCTTGGCAAGTGACTTCCTCGGCCGCACATGTAATCATATGTCTTTAGCTGAGTTCCTCCTGAAACAGCCCTGGAGGCCAAGCCTGGGGCAAGCAATGGATCTGGAAGACGATCCGGGAAACACCATGCGGGGTAAGGACGCGGAAAGGAGAGACCAGGACCAAACCCCCTGATGAGTGCGGCGTTCCCGTGTGGGTGACTCAGAGAGCTCTCCACGAGGGGTGTCCCGCTGAGGGTGAGGAGGCTGAGTCTTCGATTCCACCCACCTGCCCGTCACAATAGAGGGTCACTGCTGCGGTGCTGACTCCCTCACTGGGTTTTATGTCCCACGTGCGTGTGTGTTTGTCTCTCACTGGTTTTAATCTCCCAGAGGAGTGCGACCAGATTGCCAATCCCAGAACGTCAGACATACTTCAGAGTGATACGTCCCATCCACACATGAAGGCAAGCTCTGTGAGAGCAGAGCCCTACATCCCCAGACTCTGGGACAAAACAGGCACTCGAAATATATTGCTGATGCGTGAGCAGGCAAACACATTTCCTTGGCACTCACTGTGCACCAGGCGTTGTACCAGAGCTCCACATACACCGTCCTATTTTATCATGGTGGGTGACAGAAGGATGAATGTAGTCATAAACACGCTCCTGTTCCTCACCCACAACACCCACGCCTCATGCTTCGCAGGTGCTTCGCTCCCCTGCCTGCCATCCCCCAACCAGGTCCTAGCCCAGGACACCAGCACTGCCGGCCGCCTCTCGGCACGTTGGCAGAGCAGCTCCCCAGAGCCCAGTGCTCACCAGCACGGTAAGACCCGCCCGGGAAGCTTTGCACATCCCACTTCGAGCGCAGTGAGAGCCTCTGTCATCTAACAGGTTTGGCAGTCAGGGCTGGATGCAGACTGAGGACAGTTACTTTTCCGAGCCAAGAGAGCTCGAGCCCACCCCACGTCCTTCCCAGGCTGCCAGCCCACAGCACGGGGGAAAGAGACAACAAAAGTAGTCACTCATTTATTCATTCAGCCACAAACACACCTCACACAACTGAGCACCTACCGTGTCCAAAGCAGTTCTGTGCTCTGTGAGGGACAAACATATAAATAAGAAACAGTCCTTGACCTTGAGGAACTTATGACCTAGGTTGAAAATAACAGGTGCATTAACTCTGATGTCCACCATCTGTGCTTACCCGGTGCTGGGCCCGGCCATGCGACCTCTGGCTATGCCCTGCATCACTTACAGCCTGAAGGTGGCACTTGTTTGGACCCTCCCTCCTGCCCCTCCCTCCACCCCATCTCCCAGACACAGGCCATGAGGAACAACAGAGAATGCTGAGGATTCCACAAGTAAGGTGGAGAAGGGACTTTTAAATCTCACACCTGACGGCAAATGAGTCTAACAGGAGGTTATGTGTTCACTTCCATTCCCCTAGGCCATGGTACAACCAAGGATTCTTCCTGCCCCTCCCCCACACAGACAGACCCATCCTTCCAGGTGAAAACACAGCCCTGAGAAGCCAAAGTGCCTCACTCTCCCTCCGAAAGCCTCTTCACCCTTTGACCCTCACCCTCCCACTAGAACAGGCTTCACTCCTATGGACATCATTAGGGATATTCAAAATATCCCAACTCTCTTCATTCTGGACAACTGGTGGGGTACTGTCCAGTCTCCTCTGAAGTTACGTATGGCCAGGTGGTTTGCTCTGGCCAAGGAATCCTAGCAAATCAATGTGTGCCATTTCTGGATGGAAACGTTCAACCAGAGTGGTACACCGCTGTCTTGGGGCAGGATGATGTTGGAAGCAAATGCTAAAATGGGGCGTCCGTCAGTTTGGTTCCCTGGGTGACTAACGAAGAGCCTCTGCCTTTCCTCCCCCTGCCTTCTATGACTGATAGTATACATGTATAGAGCATAAAATAAATCTTTCTTGTGTTATACCACTGTTGGGGTTGTCTGTTACTGCAGCAGAGCAGAGCTAACCTGACTAATACAGCCTCTTTGATGCAGAACAATTCAGCTCTGCCCCAACCTACAGGCAAACTGTCACATTCAGCTCATTCTGGTGCTCACCAAACCAAATAAATCCTCCAGATAATAGAATCCTCATGCTGCAAAAGCCAGTTTAGATAGTTGAACATTCCCCTTTAAGTCTCACCTCTTGCCCTCAAGAGACTCATCAACATATTTTTTTTTTTTCTAAACAAAATGGTAGAGACTTTAAGAGAAATTCTGGAGAAGAAATTTCTAACTGGCACACAAGCAGCGTGCCCTGGTAAGTGCCACGAGAAAGGTGGCTGTCAACCCAAAGCAGACACAAGAAACAGTAGCATTAATTTGCACACAAGATGCCTTCAAGAGGGAGGTGATATCTCCCAAACCCTCATGAAGGCCTTTCTATAAGAAAGGAAGAAAACAATTCCCTAAGAATAAAATCTGAGTGTGGCTCTGAACTCTAAAGCTGAGGTTGGGACCCCAGGCCAACCCGAAGAAGGAAGCAGTCCCGTTGGCTTTCTGCACTTGGCATCACTGGGCCAGACCCTTCTCGCCACACAGGAGTCAGAGCCTTGCCAAGCCTGCCCTCTCCGGCCTCCTCCCAGCCCACTCCCAGGCCAGGATGCACAAAGGCAGGTGCTTCCTGCCTCCCTTGTCTCTCCTTCTCACCTGCCCACCCACCACATCTTAGAACAACAGACCGTTCACTTGATCTACTTATGATATGACACGACTCCAGCCCAAGAACTACAGGAAAAACCTGAACACGGTCCTGAAGTGTTCTGGAAGTCCGTGTTTAAAGGGAAATAATCCACCCCCAGGACCCTGACGACACGCCCAGGTGGCTCTCGTGGCCTACCCCGAACAGTCGTCTCTCAAACCCACACCGAGGGCAGAGCTCCGGGGCTCCGGGGCCTCCACCACGGCTTTCTGGTCTCTCTCGCCTGCTGCACTGTCTTGAGTGGTCATCTCCTCATTTCACATTTGACTTGGGTCCCATTCCCTCAGGGTTTTCTAAGGAAATTTCACATTTACGCTGTTAATGGCTACTATTGTGCCCTCCCCAGGAAGGTGTTCTTTCGTTTTTTTCTTAAGATTTTTTATTGCTTTTGAGAGAAAGGGAGACGGAAACATGGATGTGAGAGGGAAACATCGATTGGCTGCCTCCTGCTTGCTCCCCACCCAGTTCCACCAGGGATCAAGCCCCCAACCCAGGCATGTGCCCTGACTATGAATCGAATCAGCAACCTTTCAGTGCACGAGATGACAACCAACTGAGCCACACCGGCCAGGCCCTAGGAAGGTGTTTATATTTAATCAAACCACTTCTGGGAATGATGCATTACTCAGTGGAATTTTTCAGTACGCGATGGGTCACGAAGACCCTTGGATGTCAACAAGGACAACAGGCCTTTCCTGAGTACGTCACTCTACATGTCATGCTGTATTTCACATATGCCAAGCAAGCCTCTCACACACAACTCTGAAAACACCACATTCATATCCACCCTTAAATTATGTGACTTTTGCCAGAAGAGAAAGGATCAGACTGGTAGCTCTGCTGAGTGGTCAAATCCCCCTAAAGACAAACCACTTCTCCCACAGACATGAGAGTAGCTCTCAGAAGCCCGAGTCTTGAGGACATTGTCAGTGAGAACACAAAGGCCGTAGCTTGTTAGTAATCAATTAATTCTCAGCTAGCTTTATCCCAAGTCATCCAGCAGAAGCAATGAGAAGAGATTTACAAGCTGTGTGCATATAATTAATATTTTTAAATGGCATGAGTATAATTAATCCTTCAAAGAACATCCGCACCAGAGCAAGCAGTGTTGTCTGAGCCCCTGTCCATATGCCTCTATTTTCAGTTCCTTTCTGGGAGGAAGACAACAGTCCCAAGTTTGTTTGTTTTGTTTCTTCTGTGGCTCAATATAACCACATTCTTTCTGCTTCAGTAAATCACTACTGAAGCTTCAAAGAATTCCTGGAAAGTTCTAATTCCACTCAGTCCTTAGGAGGAGAAACCTACAAATGCCAAGACCTAGCAGTTTCATCCACAAGGAGTCTGCCTTAGGACAACGCAGCCACGCTGCCCAGGATACACAGGTCATGTCGCAGGAACAAAGAACCTCGAAAACTGTGAGGACTTCACGTTTCATCATTAATTTCTCATTCACTGCAAAGTCACTCAGGGTCTGGTGGCTCTCCAAGGTAACTTCTTTTAAAGAGATAACTCGGGGATCCTGGCTTTATCTCATGGTTCTACCATCTCCACCCGTGACCTCTGTGATCACCGTAGAGGGCACGGGAGCGCGTGGGGAAGCAGGCGGGGGCTTTCCACTGACCCAGACTGAAGGGACACACATCATTTATGCTCATAGGGCACTTGACTGCAGGGGCCTTGGAAGAGAGGGGGAGCCCGTTGTTGTTTGGCCGTCATTAAATGTCTGGCCACACTGGTTCCCATTTAGCAGTGTTGGGACACTTTATAATGTTACCTACTTAGCAACTCTTGAATTCCAGCCCTTACAGTCTGTGCTCTAAGTTCATCATAAAATTATCACAAGGTGACACCCAGTGTGGTTCAGTGGAATGAGCATCATCCCATGGACTGAGAGGTCCCGGTTGGATTCTCGGGCAGGGCACATGCCCAGGTTGTAAGCTTGATCCCCAGTGGGAGCGTGCCGGAGGCAGCCAAGTAATGTTTCTCTCTCTTCCTTCCTCCCTCTCTAAAAAATCAATGAAAAGATATTTTTTAAAATTATCATGAGGTGGCAAGGGGGTCCAGATCACTGCACAGAGCTCACGAGGAATGTGGCACATGTGCATATTAGAACCCACAGCTTCTTCTCTTTTCCCTCGGGATATCCCATAGTGCCACACAGAGCTATGTCCTATGCTCTGGGAAGAGAAGAATGGACCCACAGAGGGTCACCTTGAGGAGCCCTGCTCCTCAAAAGCAGAATGAAAGTTGTCAGGGTGGGAGAAGGAGCACGGTCTGGCCAAGATCACTAAAACAGGGAGGATTTCATTGCAAATTTTCCTCTGCCTCGGAGCTGGGAGATAAAGGAGTTCATCGTTTCCACACTTTGGAAGGAGATCTGATTGTCAAAAACACACAGAGACTCTAGAGATGCTCAGTCTACGGAGTGTGGAGCCCAGAAATCTGCACATGAATAAACAACCCCAGGTGATCTTGATGAACAACCATATCTGGCAGCTGGTGCACTGGAGGAAAAGGCAAGTCCCCACTAATCCTGGGCCTGACTTAGTCTTAAAGTGAGAGCCAAGACCAAGTAATCGATGTGGGCCAAGCCCAGATCAGCAGACCACTGGGCTCCCTTCCACATCTGATGGAGGGCGAAGGGGTTCTGGCTGGTCTTCATAGTGAGAACAGGTTGGCACACCAAAGAAATGACTGGCCCCCTCCCTTGGAAACCAAGCTCCAGGGATTGGGTTTTTCCCTTTAGCAACAAGTGGAACTCCCTAGAAAAATGTTTTAGGTTGGGGTGGGAATAAATTCTAATGCACAAAGCCATTGCCAATGGTAAGCACTGGCCTCTCCATCCATCCCAGGCCAGTTTGGGGACACACCAGGACACAGGCACATGGAGGGGTCTAGAAGAATAAGACTTTGGTCTAGATTTATGGATTTGACCTCCCCAAATGTAATCAGGCCAATCATTTTACCAGGGTGTAATTTTGTGACAAGAGACTTATCATCCCTGCTGAGCTGTGAGAAGGATGATATGAATGTATACACAGCTTGGGAGAGCCGAGAGTACTATTTAATGATCAAATAAAAGTTGCATAATATATAGGAGATATATTTTTATGTTTTCCACTTCTCTCTCCTGTCTCACCTATCACACGTATCTTGGCAGGCTTGTGGGACTCCCTCTTGCTATAGAGGCCTGGGGCAGGGGGACTCAAGGGTAGGGGTTTTCCAGAATTGAGACTGGGCTCAAAGCTGCAGAGCCATCCACTGGCCTAGGGCTCTCAAGGATGAGGACTGGAGGCAATCTCTGGAAAAACAATTCTGTGAGCTTATGAGTGGTCCTGAGCTTGATACTCAGATGCTGAGTGACCAGATTCAGTCTGGGCAAGACAAGGGTAAGAAGCAATGTCTTTTCTGAGGATTCTGGGGAAAGAGTAGGCACTGAAGCAAAAGGAGTGTTCCCTTCTTCCCCAGCACACCCACAGCTGCACCACGGACCACAGCAGACTCTTGCAGTGGACGAAGACCAGACAGCGTTGCACGCACTGGGCACTGGCCGCTCCAGCAGTGCAGCACTTAGGGTCAGGGGGGCATCCCTCCCACTCTGCCACCTCTCAGGTGAGAAAATTCTCGAACTCTTCCAGTTTCCTCATCTGTAAAATGAGACAACTATATCCACCCCACCAGGTCCTGGTGAGAATTAAATGATGTCATGCAATTAAAGAACCCAGAACCAAGCCCAGCGCATTGTAAGTATCCAAGAGCCCAAGGTCGTGGCTTTGTCCTCTAGAGTAGCACCTGCTCTGCTCATCTCATTGAGCCACTGGGATATGATCAAAGGGCAAAGCCTGGAAAATGTGAAAGTCCTTGTGAAGCCATGCTGGTTATTTCCGTCATGACCTCAGCGGTCCTGAATGTACACAGCAGAGGCTCAGCCTACGTTCCACCCTTCCTGGAAGTGGTGTTTGTTAGGAGCTGGAAAGCCAGGTCAAGTGGAGGCATTTCAAAGTGTGCAAGTTGTTTGGGCTGAAGCTGAACATTTAGGGTTATCAAGGAAAGAACCAGGGAGAAGCAGACTTCTGAACAATTAATATAGCTCTGGAGTCTGTGTGTGTGTGTGTGTGTGTGTGTGAGAGAGAGAGAGAGAGAGAGAGAGAGAGAGAGAGAGAGAGAGAGAGAGACAAAGAGGCTGAGAGACAGAGAGGCTGAGAGAGACAGACTTGAGCTGACTAGGAGCCTTCCCTTCATTACCATGCTGATTTAAACGGCCAGGACTGCAGCCTGGCCAGGCCACTGATGAGGAAAGACAATAGAAAAACAGAAGGCAACTCAGGATGCAAACACCTCATTTTTGCAGTGTGATAAATGAATTCATCCTTTTGCTAAATGCCAAGTTCATATTTCTCTTGGCACCAGCTGTGTCCCTCCCTGCCTCCCCCGGTGGCGAGCCTGGCCTCCCGGACGCCTGCCCTTGGGCAGCCACCCAGCCTTGGCCCTGAGAATCCAGGAGAGGGGGTGTGGCTGGACAGCAAGCGCGAACACACCCAGTCCAGCCTTGGGGGAATGGCCTTTTGTGTGGAATGATAGCCCCTGACAGCCCCAAGCACTGGCTGTGGGGAGCTCAGGGCTTCGGCTTCGGGCTGCAGCTCAGGCAGCTGACCTGGCCAGAATGTCACTGACAGTTGCCCCATCCTGCCCACAGTCAGGGAAGATGCAGGCAAGGAGAAAGGACTATCAACCTTCAAGGCCAGTTACCAGCTGGGACCTGTGCTCTCCTGCACTGTGCCAACAGGTCTCTGTCTCTAGGCTATCCTAGCCAGAATATCCGCAGTGTCTCCCCACATAGATAACCTGCCAGGTGTCTCCCTCTGGCTTTCAGTACGAGGCTCAACCCTTAGCCGGCCACTGAGAACTGAGGTTGACTCTACTGCTCTGAACTCATGTGGTCCCTTGAGTTTGCCTATTGCCCCTCTTATCACCCAGGATGATCATTCTCTCTTTTGGGGTCTTCTCCCCCATTCTTTAGTGCAGGGTCTGTATCTCTGACCTCTGCATGCCCAGTGCCACCCTGCACATGGTCTGGAACAGGAAGTGTGCTCAGTAGTGGCTTGAAGGTAATTTGTTCATTCCTCAGACCACTCCCCACACTGTCCCCTGGTCTAACCTTCTGCCCTCTTTACTCTCTAGAGCAGCGGTACTCAACCTGTGGGTTGCAACCCCTTTGGGGGTCGAATGAACCTTTCACAGGGGTCGCCTAAGACATTATTGCCGATGGTCTTAGGAACCAAGACATTGCTCCTCTATCTTCTCCAGGCAGGTCCGCCCACATGCAGATACGCCCACAGACAACATGAGGGACTGTATTAAAGGGTCGGGGCATTAGGAAGGTTGAGATCCACTGCTCTAGAGTGTCCTCCCTGTTCTGTTTGTTTTCATTGCCATGGCTTAGCTCAAGGTCCCCTGCAAGTCTCACCTTCTCTATGAAGCCCCTTCGTTGTTCTGCTTTTTCCTAAGTTTCCGTTGCACCCGATTAACTGCATCCCCCATGTGGAGCTCCATAGGGAAGGCTTTGTAATTGTTACGTAACGCCTCTGGACCTCCTCTGTAAGCATGCCTAACAAGAGTTTTGCCATAAGTGTTAAATTAAGACAGAATATAAATCAAGAATGTAGCACAGTGCCTGCCACATAGTAAGTGCTCAAAATAGTGATCTTTGAGAGTGATGATAATGGTGGTGGTAATATCCCTTTATATTATATCTCAAACCCCGAATTACCAATTCCCTCTTCAAAATTTGTCCAAACTTCAAAGCATATAACACAATGTACTCTTGGTGGAAGCTTTATTGATAATATTAATAATACTGATAATATTTTATGTTGATATTAATGATGCCTGCAGGTTCAAACAGCACAGAGTCATGAAGAGATTTGGGGGGGGGGGTGTCAAACATTGACTTTCTCATGAGGGCCTCAGATTCCTGTGCTGTAAATACATGAGTTTTCTAGGAGGATCTGAGTTTCTATCGAGTGATGATATTGCAATTCTGTTATTAATGAGACTAGTCGACACCAAAGTGAGCCTGTCCCTCATCCTTATGGGCATCCCCACCCAATATGCCTGGGCACACCAATGCAAGCATGCCAGTGAAGAAATAGCAAACACTGAGATTTATGTCCGCTCAAGACATCCGTTCTCATTGCAACATGCCACATTTTCTGTTTTAAAGATTACTCCAGGTGGCATCATGGTTGAGATTCCCTCTTGCAACCGTGGGTCAGCAGCAAATGTTGCAGCAAAATAATCCACACCAGAGGTGCTTATTAACCCTTTTACCTAGCACACCCATTTTTGCTTCTGGGCCCATACTTTATGACTTCTGAGGCAACTTCACCAGCCATCTCTGGCTTCCAGAGTATCACTATGCTCTTGTCTAGACAAAACTAGATCATCAACAGAACATGGTACTGAGCATCATATCCTATTAAATACCAACCACTCCTCTTACATCTCTGCTTGAAAAGGGTTATCCCCCCTTTCCACCCTGAGGATTCCTTACAGTGGACACAGGATGGCCCTCGGTTCAGAGTGTGAGCTCTTTTCTACTACTTCGACCTAACTGGGTTACCTTGAGAAATTTACTTTCTCTCTCTATGGCTCATTTTCTTCATCTATAAAACTGTAATAGTTACCCACATCCCCTAGTACTGTTGAGGTTGTGGTGATTAAATAAAATAATACATGCAAAGCAGTCAGAGCAGCGCCTGGCTCACAATAAGCACTCAATAAACAAGTACTGTCGTTGACATCATTTAATGATATTGAATAAAAGGTAAATGTGTATTCCTTTCTTTAATGTTGGCAACAACTACACTGAAGGACCAAAATCTCAGGCAGGCAAGTCATAAGGGTCAGTTGCTTACTCTGCAGCTTTTCCTTGGAAAATGTTTAAAGGATGATACACTCTGACATCACCATGTGTGCGCTCAGACAATGCTCGTTCGACTTTCTACAAGGCTTAGAAAAATGTCCTATGGAAGATAAACAGCAGAGAACACATGCACAGACTAAAATCCCCTACTCTAACACCCAGGCCCCTGTCCATGGTCCTGAAAAAGAAACAAGTGGACTAAGTCTGATGAGAAGTCATGACTTCTGAGAGACTGCCAAATATGAAAGAGAACTCTTTAAAATCATGCTCAAATAAACACAATTATTGAGAATAAATGTGTTTGGCTTAGTAAATGGACTTCCCCACCTATTGTGCTCCTGATTCTAAACTTGTCACCAAAAAGAACCTCATAATGCATACCAGAACTAACATAAATTACTTAGAGAATCACTGGCTCCCCTCTGTTGACCTGGATAATAAGAAATTCAAAAACATGAATCTCCTGTCCTGTCCTGAAATGAGTTAATTCTTCTATTCTCTACTGCAAAGAGGTGGCAGGGAATATTTATTAAGAGTAAAACCCTAGAGTCAAATAGCCTGGATCCTAACTCCTAACTCCTCACTTATCAGGAGACAATGTCGGTCAAGCTCCTTCACCTCTTCAGATCTCAGTTCATTCATCTATAAAAATGATCATGAACACAGTACTCAGCTCATAAGATTATTTTAAAAATTAAATAAGATAATGAACTTGAATCGCTTAGAAATTGCATGCATCATAGTAAAAACTCAGTAAGTATATTCTTATTAATGTTATAATTGTCTTTGTTCTTATTGTTCCAAATCAGACTTAACAAAGATAAGGCCTTCTTTTTCCCTCTATATCTTGATTTGCATGGATGCCCTTCCTTCTCTCTGCTCCTATTATCTGCTCCCTTCTATCCTCCTCCTGAGCAAAATGTAGAGACAAATCAAGTAAGAGATAAGGAAAGTTATTTACTCAGCCACCCACTGAACTGAACATAAAAGGAACTCAGAAATTTCTTTAAATGGGAGACAGTGAAAACTCAAAGGTCACAATTCCCCTAAAAGCCCTGAAGAACCAAAGTGCCCTCAGCCCACATCACAACAAAGCAACTCTTCATTTTGCTCAGCCATGCTTGAGGTCACCCCCCATCTGCTTCTCCATCACTCTGGCAGCCTCCAGAGGAGCCCAGCAGGCTTGCAAGGCTGGCACAAGCTGTGCAGGTCACCAAAGCCAAGGCCTCAGCTGATTGGTTCCTTTGAAGAATACTTAATGTTTCTGGCCCATGACCCAGAAACTCCAGCAGTCAGAATGAAAAACAAGCAATGATAATGACCCTATCTGATCTTAAACTCATAATACTTTCCTGAACTATATTTCCTCAATCTTCTTAGCACCCCTTCCAAGCAGGCAGTTAGTGCCACGCCAATTATACAGAAAAAGTAGTTGAGGCCCAGAGATTGATGTGACCTGATAAAACTCACACAGCTACCAGTGAGTGACAAATTCGGGAAAGCCCAGGCTGGCTCATCAGGCAGCAAGATTTAGTGGGAAAAGCAGGGATTGCAGCCAGTGAGAACTCTATTTCAATCCCAGTTCCAACACTTACTAGCTGCATGACTTTGGGAAAGTGACTTAACCTATGAGGACTCAGTTTCTCATCTATAAAATGGAAATAGTATCTTCCATTCAGGATGCTGGAGAGTGAACAATAATATGGGCACAGAACTGAGCCCATTGTTGGACACAGAGGTGGGATTCAATAAGAAGACACAGTTGTCATTATTGTCATTGTCAAGACAGCCGAGTCCTCTTTTAATGTGGAAAGCCATATGGAATCTGTCCTGAAGGAGGCAGTAGCATACACTGGCTTCACACAAATACCAGTGTCCTACTATCTCCTTTCCCTGTACCTGCTCTGATGTACCCATCAGTCATATGCCTGAACTACAAGGAGCTCAGCTATCACATGTGGCTTATCTGGGAAACTTTTAAATCCCATACTGGCCTGGCTCAACCCACTTGGCATACTCCCAGGCTCCTGACTCTGACTGGCGGCAGGTGTGAGCATGAAGAATGTAATAGCTGATATCTTAGAAAACCCTGTTCATCCTTGTATACAATAGAGCTTTATAACATATGTCATTGTGGTAATAATGGATCAATGAAACAATCCATTTCCATAAACAATCCTTCCTATCCTGACTAGGTATAAGCAATAAGGATGAAATGATGCTGAAGAGGTAGGCAGTAAAGGGCATTTTATGATCATTAATATTCAAATGCCACCAAAATTCTCATTTATATTTAATAAATATGGCAATAATCAAGAAGAGAATATGCCCCCTTCCACAAAATTGCCCCATGGAGCACTGCAAGGCCTTAAAGAATTAACTGTTGGAATATCTGCTCTTCTAGATTTTCCAGGCTGCTACTTCCTCTCACTGAGTGAGTAATCAAGAGATGTCTATAATTAATTAAATGATACCATGCACATAGATGGGATCCACTCAAGGTTACAACCATACACAGCACCAGGGCCCTAAAAATACCATGAGGGACAAGACATAGTCCCAGCCATCAACGAAGTCACCACCCAGTGTGGGAGACAGATTACAGAGGCAATTACAAAGCAGTGTGGTGGGCTGCGTGCTCGGGGCCAGGGGAGCACAGAGAAGGAGTTCTTTCCCTGAACTCTGGACATTCAGCTCAAAGCTGAGATTTAAAAGGTACAGAGAAGTTGGCCAGGGGAGGAGAAGGGGGAAACGAGAAGAAGTTGCCCTGGGTCGAGAAAACACTTGGGCAAAAACCATTCATCCCAGAACTTGGGGACCTCAGGGCAGCCGATGAAAATATGTGAGGTAGTGAGCAGCAAGGGCTAACCCACAAATGCAGCCACTCCCAGTCGCCCACCCAACATTGGCTGCTCAAGAGTTGAAGCTGTTCCCAGCTGCTGCCACCGTCTGCCGGAAGTGCTGGTTCCAGATGAGCTGCTCTGCCCAGGAGCTGTGGGTGGTTTGGTATCTCCTTCAGGCTCAGCGCTGAACCCCCACCTCCCCACCTGCTACTGTCACCCCAGCTGCCCCTCCACCTGCCTTCCTGGGTGGCAGAATGGCCAGCCCTGCCACCTGCTTCACTGCAGGGCACCGGACATGGTGCACATCTGCGGAACAGCAGCAAGGAAGGCGGAAGAAGATCGGTTAGAGACTGAGAGTAGAGAAATGGAAACCACAGAAGTGAACGGCTCTCGGAAGAAAGTCGTTCAATCAGCTTCACCCCAGCTTCTGAATTTCAGACGAACTCAGAGAGATACTCGACTCATTTAACAATGAGCCCGTGTGTTAGCATAGTTAAAGGGAACTTTCCTAATCTCAAAGTTGCAACTAACAAAAAAAGAGATCCTTCCCTCTCTAGCCAAGTGGGGTCCTTCCACAGAGAACGCAGCCACATCAGCTATGAGTAAAACAAACACATTTTCATTCCACTTCTTGCCTGGGGCCCCAGCATGGCCTCTGGGGTTCAAGGTGAATGTCGATTCTGCAAGCCAGTTCCAGAAGATAAAGCTCAATGTCATAGACGGGACAAAGCAGGACCTGAGTCGGGCTGCCCTGGACAGAGGACCTGCTGGCTCCTGTTTTGATGAACTAAATGGCTGAGACACCGCTTATTTCAGAAATGGCCCGGAGAAGAATTCACCGCCCTCTCAAACCACATTACTACAAATCAGCCCCATGCCTATAATCTAAAAATAATGTTTGTGCTTAAATTCAAACAACCACACTGATAGAAAACTGTAGCATTGTTAGCCTTCAACCCACTTTGGGCTCAAACCCAAAACCAGAGTCTCATAGCATCTGCTTGCAGGATCAGGCTCCTCGAGAGGTCTCTGTCCACACAACCACTCCGGCCGGTCCTGCCTCGGAGGATTTTCAGGGGAGACACGCCTGTGTTACCTGAGAACACCTGAGAGTGCTGCAGCTGCCGAAGTGTCCCCTACTTGAGGACCTGCTTCACAGAGGATGTGAGCGTGCGGGGTAACTGGCGTGTCCTCATGCTTCTGAGAGTCAGCTGTGAGCTCTCTGGGAGGTAAACCCACCTCCTTGCCTCACCGCTGCCGGAAGCACATAAAGGATGTCAGATACATGTACTCGTTGAATGAATAAGTGAATAAAAGAAACATAATATTAGGTCAATGACAGAAACCATAAGATAAAGTGAGCCCCAGAAGATTGGCTCACCTTCTTCAGATATTTGGTCAATTGTTACTTACTCGAGGCTTCTCTGGAAGGTTCACCTGTCACCCCCTGACCCCACCACATCCCCTTTCCTTGCCCTTGTTTTCTTTTCCTCAGACTACTTATTATACCATAAGACCTGTAAACATTTTATTTGAAAATGTGTTTATTTCCATCCACTGTGTAAGGTCCAAACTGTACGTCACCAGTTCAATTCCTGGTCAGGGCACATGCCCAGGTTGTGGGCCAAATTCCCACTGGGGGCCATGCAGGAGGCGGCCAATCAATGTTCTCTCTCACCAATGTTTCTATCTCCCTCTCCCTCTTCCTTTCTCTCTAAAAATAAATAAAGGAAAAATATATATATTTAATCATATTATATATATATAAATAATAAATAAATGGCACACTCACATATGAAACTTAGACTGAATCTAAGGCGAGGTCAAACCAGTGCTGAGAGAACCATAACGAGAGCGACCTAGGTAACTGGCATTTTCTTCCCAGCCACTTTACAAAGTAAAAGGAAACAGGTGAAATTGATTGCAGTACTATTTTAGACAACCCTATATATCCAGAATGTTATTTCAACATGTACGCAATATGTTTTAAGTTTTGCCTATGAGATATTTTACATTCTTTCTTACACCTAGTCTTTGCCTGTATATATGTCCCCGCGCATCCCCATTCAGACCAGTTGTATTTCAAGGGTCTGCTAGCCTGTGGCCAGTAACCACCATATTGGACAGCTCCAGGTTACACCCAAGGGTTTTCGGGGCGTAGAGAGGAGTGCCTTGGGGGGCAGCAGAGACTAGAGAAGGTCCCATGAGAGTCACCCTTCCTCCCTCTTTCCCACCCTTCCTCCCCTCCCTTCCCCCTCTGCCTGCCCCTTGGAAGCAAGGGTGATGACCGCAGGGATGAAGAGACAACCCAAGAAGATAACCCCACTCTGAGACCTCGGTCCACCGCACCGCTCCTCTTCATTCTCTTAGGCACAGTGGGAAAGGTAAAATCCCATTCCTGCTAGTGAGAGATCTGGGTCTTTGCCCATGAGCACGAAAATAAGACTCCTCTGATCTCAAAAGAGAAATATATTCAAGCCTTAGGCAACCCTCAGGGCTTCGAGTTGTTCCCAACCCTTGCGATCATCACTTACCTGGGAAGTCTGTCAAGGAAAGGTGCACTGCATATACCCCCAGATTCCGGTGTAACTGGCCTACAGTAAAGCCTGGCATTCCGGCACCCAGCAAAGGCCCCCAGGTGGGTCCCGCCTGTGTCTGCACTCAGAACAGCTGGGCTGGGAGGCAGGCACTGCCAGGTGGTGGAGAGGAAAGACTGGTCTGTCCGCTAAGACGCTGCTATCCACAGTGCTGAGCCCTGGGCTGCATGTACGTTTCTCACAGGACCCATACGACAACCCTGTGAGACAGGCGTCACGAATGCATTTTACAGGTGAAGAAACTGAGGCTCTGGAGACTAAACGGCTTTTCTGGGGTCACACAATTAGCAATTGGCAAAGAAAGAAATTCAAACCAGGTCTGACTCAAAAATCCACTCATCCCTCCTACCAGCCCTGTGTCTCCTCATTATCAACCCTGCCCCCCAGCTCCCTCACCTCAATCTTGGTTCAAGTTGCAATTAACAAAGAAGAGATAGGATGGGAACGAGAGAATGAAAATAACCAGGCAGGGGAGAGTTGGGAAAGAAAAATAATAGTCATGAAGGGCCAGCATTTCCTGGGAGACTTTTACAAAAACTGAAGAGAATCATTGTAAGAGCACATGGGTAAGGGTACCAAAACTGATCACAAAATCTGTTTAGGAGTGATGAGAATGAGGTAGTAATGAGAAAAGACGCCCCATCATCTAGCTTCCAAAGGGAAGCCTGTCTTCCCTAATCAATGGATAGACCGGAAAAAATACCAAAGAATAGAAGAAGAAAAAGAAAGGGACATAAACAAAGATATGTTCTCTTTCTTAGAGCTCTTATCCTGTAAAAAATTAACACAATATTCAAAAGAAAAAAGGAAAGAGAGAGGAAAAGGGAGGGAGGGAGGGAGAGAAAACCTGGTAATAATAGAAGAGAAATCAGTCTTGCCTGACAGTATTTAAATTGAATGTCTATGAGCATGTCTCATAATTTTCAGTGAAAGTAGAAGCTATTAAAAAGTCAATGCACAAGATTAAAATTTAGAATGCTATTTTAATAATACTGAATTGTACTCCATTTCAAATGGCTGTCATTGTTAAGCTCCACCAATTTGAGAACATCTGATGGATGGCATTGGAGCTGAGTGATGGGAAGCATGAATTGGGCAGACCCAGCGCAACTGACACAGCCAGACAGGCGAAGAGCCCTCATCCTCAAGGACCTCTGCTGACCAGGTTGATGGGCCAACCCGAAGACTGTTTACCTCTCTGTCTAACAGGATGAATACTGTCCTACCTAAAGGAACAATGGGATAAGGGGAGTAAAGAACCATTGTCAGAAGCAAGTACTATGAGACCAAGAATGCATCACACACCTGCCTTGCATGGGACCTGTGCTGGGTCCCTGGTGGAGAGGCCATCTCCTGAAAGTCTCCGCCACCACACCCCTATTTCTAACTTAGAGAGTCCACCAACATGCCGTTGACTAGTCAGTGCTAGGATACAGGCATGCTCAGGCTGTTCCAGAAGTCAGACGCAACTCATTGGGCACCTTCTCTGAGCCTCCCTCCCGGAGAGACTGGGATTTTGTTCTGTGTACCAGCACTGTGCCCGAGAGATGGTGTGTGAGTCCTAAGTACTGGGAGGTCTCTCATTCAACATACTTCTTGTCCTTGCTCTCCTTGAGGTCCCCAGAGCTTCCGCCCGGGTCTCCCGTTCAAGCCCCTAAGCCTCCTGAGCTCCTGCTGTCCCCACTGCCTGACCTGCTCCCCCTCGTTTCTGGGTCTCAGAGCCTGTTCCCATCATCTCCTCCAGAAAGTGCCACCACAGATTCCAGCCCATTCTGTCTCCTCATCCCCCAGCTCTGCGCCTGTTTGACACACAGCCAACCGCTGATAACAGGAACAGTATCACCTTGTTCACCAGGGCAAGTGTGGTCTCTTCAAAGGAGGAGTGAACTTCTGAACCTTGTGTGCAATGGGGTCCCAGGTCTGACCACCCATCAGGTGAGACGACGTAGCTAAAGCGCCTGTCTTGGTGCCTGGCACATAAGAGGTGCTCAAGAACTGTGAGACTCCTCCCAGCTGCCCTTCTCCAGAAGGTCTGAGCTTAGAAGGCGGGACCAGCTCTTCCCCTCCCCAAGGAAGCCCGGGTGTGTCCCCAAGACATGTCTAATGCATGTATTCTCAATGGGGGCGGCATCTCCTCCAAAGGGGCAAAAATTAGTATTGGGGAGGGGTTGCAAAAAGTCTTACTCCTTTTATGTATAAGCACAGACACACTTATAGTACATAAACAGATACACAGTATATCCGTGATAGTGAAATTTCATTGGGGGGATGATTAGGGAAAAAAAGGGGGGGTTTACAAGCCCCTGTGGGCCAGCAGCAAAGAATTGGCTGAGGAACACTGGTCTGATGTTACTGCCAATCAAAAAAGAGGTGGCCTCTCTCATGCCCATCTCAGCTGAGCCTCTTCTCACCCGTCTCTTACATTTCCTCTCTCATGTCTCTTCCAAATCAATAATACGATATTTTTGAAAATGCTGTCAAATCCACATTCATTCCTTCTAACCCCATTCCCGACCTCTCTACAACTTCACTGATCTAATCTGCTGCCTCTCCTGGGATGTGAGCCGTGCAACTGGCCGCAGAGAAAGCAGGCACTGGAGAGCTCACACATTCCAGTCTTGGTTTTCCAGCCACCCCCAGCAGCTGCAAGGCAGGAAGGAGCTGAGCTGAGTGCCCATCCCTCATCCCCCACGCCTGCCACCCAGCTCCACTCAGAAGGGTGCAAGTCAAAGCTTGTCTGCAACTTCCATAAGAACTAAATGAGCCCTGCTGGTCCTCCCCAACCCACCCCTGCTGCCCTGGGGTAGGAAGGATTATTGGTAGGTTTGAACTTTGACTGGTTTGTAGGAATGCAGCAGACACTGTTGTTTCGCTCTCCCAAAGTAGATTCCCAATGTGTCTGTCTGAGAGGCTAGAAAGCTGAATAATCACCTTCTCGCTTCTCTTGCAGCTATGGATGGCCATATCAAATACTGTGCATGGGAGGAATTCTGATAAGAAAGAGGAAGGAACAGCTTAACCTGATGTTGTCCTTCCCCTTTTCTTCCTACCTTAGAATACAAATTCCGAAGATTCCCAGCTGTATTGCAACTTTGAGGGCAAAGCCAAGATAACCTTAACATCCTAGAGGGATAACCTTGCCACGACATAGCAGCTGAACTAGCACCACAACTATC
Source organism: Molossus molossus (assembly GCF_014108415.1). Classification (NCBI taxonomy): domain Eukaryota; kingdom Metazoa; phylum Chordata; class Mammalia; order Chiroptera; family Molossidae; genus Molossus; species Molossus molossus. The sequence goes on from NW_023425352.1 coordinate 58,146,017, forward strand.
TATGTCTAGACTTCTTTTTGTGTAGAAAATTGCTTTTCTCTGTTGTTACCTAAAAGTATTCTAAGTAACACAGGGATCAAGGGTAAAATGCATCACACTCACCAATCTGCCTTCCCTCTTTACAAACACATCTCTGCTCCAAAAGAGGATGCCTTATACCTCTCTCAAGTAATCTGGGCATATTGCAGGGGGTGGGGTCAGGGAGACTCTGCCACACTGACCCAGACTCCTGAGTTCAGGGCACCTCTACAGTAAGTGGACCTGGGTTCTAGTCCTGAATCCCCACCAAAAGCTGTCTGACCTAAGATAAGATACCTGACCTTCCAGAAGGTGCATTATTTTTACTATAAAATGAAGTTGAGACTAGGATACAACAAAATCATAGTATTGTTACCCCTAAAGAGTAAATGAAATAAAATATGCAAAGTGCTATCTCAGTGCCCAGTACACACTATGTTGTCCGTTCTGATGGCTGTCATGGTGGTTTTCTATCCTCCCTTTGTGGGTCTGCATTATTGTAAGCTTTGTCTGTCTCATTTCCCAACTCTTTTTCTAAGAGTTTACTTGGTTCTGGTCTTACTCTAATTCTCTCATCTCCATCTCTCTGCGGATTGTCTGTCTCTACCTGGCTTTTTCTCTCTCTTCCCAACTCCCACTAATTTTCACTGTGGAGTGAAATCTGCCTAGTTTGCCCGTTTCTGAAGATCTCTCTTGCGGGACCAGCCCCAGGTCCCTGCACACGGGGCCCAGGCTCCTCTGAAAACAGGGCTTCCCATTACAGCTACAGGGCTTGCTGAGGCCATGGGCTCAGGGGGAGAGTGAACCCATGAATCTTGAGCCCCAAACCCAGAGAGTGGAGCTTTCCAGATGTGCCTCGTGTCCTGAGAGGCCCAGTAAGGGCAGCCCTGAAGGTCAAGAAAGGGCCCAGACGTTGTTCCCTGCTTAGCCTCTGAACCTCCGATGAGATCAAAACCCAGTGCTTTCTGGGCCCTCACAGCCCCACCCACACGGCTCTCCCAGGCAAGCCGCCATCGCCCCTGGGAACGGCAACTGTGTAGACTTGAAAAATCAAACAGCAAACAACTCCAAGGACATGGTGGAGGAAAGGTTGGCTTGTTAATTTTTCAGGAGTCAGGCTAATGGAATCCTGTCCTCTCTCAGGTCCAAGGACAGGCTCTCAGTCATGGTTCTTTTGACATGCGTCCCCAGATCCTTCGTGTTCCTTAGTGACCGTGAGGGGCGGGGGAGGGGAGCGGCTTCCTGCAGGGACAGGTTGCTGATGAGCCAGGAGAGACGTGGCTGGTGAGAAAGGGCAACGCTGCCCCCCACCAGAAACCACGCTGCCTCCAAGGCTGCATCAGCAGCCCAGTCTGAGGGCTTCGGAAGGAGTCACGGGCCCACAGACTCCACTCCCAGCTCCCTTCCTGCCCGCTGCAGGGCTCCTTAGCAGAACTCGAAACAGTATGGGGGGGACAACTCCTTCTCTCAGGAAGTTTACTGCCCAAATGGAAAGCAATGCCTGTGTACACGGTGTCCAGCCACGCAGGGACCCCTGCTTGCCTCTCTCGGCTTCCACAGCACCCCAACTTCCCCCTGTGGTGAAGGAGGCACCGGACCAGCAGTAGTGAACAACGGCTGATTTCTCTGAGCACGTATCTGTGCGGCACCGCGTGTTCCAAACGCTTCTCATGTACCAACCACTGAAAGCTCCATCAGAGTGAGGGACCATCACACTTTTCTCATTTACAATGGAGACAAAGGCCCACAGGGGACATGTCCAAGGAAACACAGATACTAAATGGCAGAGACGTGTTTGAAATCTGGAGTCTGCCTTTTTCATAACAGCATCAATAATAATAATAGCTAAAATGTTTTTAAATAACGTTTAATTTTAAGAAACCCACGTAGCACTTACTATATGCCAAGCACTGTGGAAGTGTCTTACATCGACTGGGCCATCTACTCCCACGCCAGCAGCACGAGATGACTTCTGTCATTCTACCCTGCTTTACACATGGAGGGGCGGTCCAGGGAGAGCCGACGATTAGACTCAGTGGCCTGAGTGGTCCAACATCTGAAGCCCGTGAGCTCAGGGCCCTGCAGCACCAGCTCCCTGCAGCCTCGGCTAAGCCCCAGAGCAGACCCCCCTGAGGAACCCGCTCAAGCCTCCTCCAGGTCTGCACACGGGCCACTAAGGACTGGCCACGACCAACCTGTCCTCCTCAGCCTCACACAGTGGGCGGTGCCAGCATCACAGAGGTCAAGGCCGCTTGCACACTACAGAGGGACATGAGCTAAATTCATTTTCCTCCTGTCAAGAGAAACTCAACAAGGGTGTAATCAAAAGCTAATGTGTGCGCCTGTGCCTGGGCCCATCGGAGGTGGCACATAACTGAGCAAGCCCTGCGTGCCCAGAGAAGCAGGGCAGAGCCCATCGCGGGGAAGTGTCACTCATCCAGCCGGCAGACATCAGTGTTTAATAACATTATGGAAATATGCTGAAGACCGCGGGAAGGACAGAGCCTTGAGGGAGGGGCGTCACCAACACTGGAGAGCTTCTGCCTCCAGAAAAGGACCATCTGTCCTTATCCAAACTGGCTGTTTTTCCCAGGACACCTCCTCTAGGCTGGGCAGGTCTATTCCTCCTGGACTTAGGACCAGAGCTTGGTGTGGCTCTACCTTCTTGCTGAATGGACCCCAGGGGACCCCAGGGAACCCCAGGTGAGCAGTGAGGCCAGGTCTCCAAGTTACTGAAAAGGGTGCCTAGGGGCCAGGTGGGGGCCAGGCCCTTCTCCTCCCTTACAGTTGGTACCAATGGTGATTCTTACACGCCTCTCACCAGAGGCCAGGGACTTTTCTGAGTGTTTTACATCTAATAACTCATTTCATCTGAATAACAATCCTATGGGATAGGTGCTGCTACTATCCAGGTTTTACAGATGAGGAAACTGAGGCACAGATAATACCTGTCCAAGTTCACACAGGTAGTGTGTTGTGTTTCAGCCCACGCAGTCTGGCTTGAAGTCCATCGCCCTAACCTGACAATGAAGCGAGTCTTCAGCCAAGCCTTGAGGTAGGGGAGAGGGGAGGGGAGAAGTGACCGGCTGGCATCATTCATTCACATCTTATCAAGCACCTTCTCTGGACCAGATACTGTTCTAGGCACTGAGGACACAAGGGAGCATGAACAGGTGGGAGAATACAGTCCAGCAAGAGGACACAGATAATATCTAAACAGATAAATAAGATGATGTCACAAAATGGCAACTAAAATAAGATAAAACAGGGAAGTCTGAGTGTTTTGTTATTTCAAAACAAAATAACAGAAGTTATTTTAGAGAGGGAGAAAGTTCCTTTAAATAGCAGCAGGCCTCGCCAAGGCTGAAGAATTCATTTGGTGGAGGCGTCCAGTGCCTACAGGACACGGGGAGTGTGCCGTCCTGGGGCCTCGCGTGGACTCGGCTCCATGCACTCCAGGGCCCACGGACCGAAGCGCTGCCACTTGCAGAGCACCCTCAGAAGCACCAACCTTTGTGGATGCCAAACTACAGAGAGGACTATCCTGCTGAACCAAAGGAGCCGGGAATGTACAGGGACAACTGGAGTGCCCGGTGAGCCTTACCACCACAGCCCCAGCCCCAAGGGACGCTGATGGAGACAGCGGAGCCGCGTGACGGCTCAAGCCCTTGAGAGGCAGAACCCAGCCAGGCTGAGTGGAAGGTGAGCCTCTAGGAGCAGGGAGTTAATAGGTTTTTCCAAATGAATGGCCCTTTAATTTCAATTCAACGAGGTGAGGGGATCAGGTGAAGGAAGCCAGGTGAAAAGGACGATTAATCCATCTAGCAAGGACCTTGGGTGCTGAATGCATCAAAAGATGAATTCATTTGTGAACCATAATAATTTGCTACCAGGAAAAATAATTATCTTGCAGCTCGACTGGCCCCAGAGTCAACCTTTATTTAACTAGTTATTTTGGGCTGCTCATCCTGCCTGCCTCTCTTAGAAACTTAGAGTGCTTTCTCCCTCCCTCTTTTCCTCTTCTTTATTTTTTGGTAAATTCCAAAGACTTGCTCATTTCAGAACCACCTTCAGGCGGAGTGCCTGTTTTCCCTGTCCCTGTCCCTCTGCAGGTCACTGTCCTCACCTAACCACTCACTGCCTGGCATTCTCCCTTGTTCCCTTCAGAGCACTAACTACTATCTTAAAATAGATTATTTATAGGCTTATTGGCTTTTTCCATAACCTGGCTCTTCCACCAGAATGTAAGCTGGGTAGAGCGGGACCTTGCCCATGCCCACTGGCCAGATCCTCACACGGACCAGTGGAGAGCCACTGAATAAATGAACAAAAAGATGCTTAAAGACCACATGGAGCTCTTAGTCTTTTTAGTCCTCCTAAGAACATCCACTTATTGCTACTGATGAGTCCCACTTATGAATGAAGAAAACAACAGAATACAGTAACCTGCCCAAGGTTACAAAGATAGTAAATAAAGTAGCCAAGATCTGAACCCAGGCAGTCAGCTCCAGAAGCCTGTTCTTTTTATTTAGGAGTTTAAGAAATATTTATAGACTGAATGAATGAATATTGAATGAATAGCTGCCCTGCTGCTTTCCTTCCCAGGGTTATCTGTTTTCAGCTTCTTCTGGAGCCCTATGTATGAGGCATGGTCCTAAATTCTCTACACACACTCTTCAGTCCCCCGGCACCTCCCAAGTCCGGTCCTCAGAACCGCACCTCATTGTCCAGCTCAGGCCTCCCAGCTCCCCTTTGGCAGGTGGTGGTGCCAGCTGGACCTGAAATCATGGACTTGCTCCTTCAGAAAACAAACAATCCAAGATGCAGAAGGAGGTGCTTCCCCTGAAAAGCAAGTGGCTGGCCTAGCAGGTCCAGAGGAACCCCTCCCTCTGTCCAGAAATCGAATCCCACAGAGAAGTTATGGGTTTCATCTGGGTCCAACCTTCCACCCAAAGAAACAAATGCACAGTAACCAGCCTGGAGTACCAACTGCTGGACGCTAGAATGGAAGGGAGGAGAGGCAGGGCGTAAACTGCTTTTTCTACTCCACTGGTTCTGAGAGGGGAGGAAGAACCAAGTGGGTTATTAGGAAGCATCACCATATGCCACAGGTCTCTGACTCCAGACCGCCTCCTCGTCCCCATGTTCCATGGCTCATGTCCGTGACGTGACTCTGCAGGTTCTGCTCCATCTCATGCTCTCTGTGCCCACGCCTTGAACAGTGCCTGGCATGCAGGGGGTGCTCAGTAAATGCTGACGGACGGAAGGAAGAAAGTAAGGAAGGAAGGAAGGAAGGACCCACTCCCTCCCTGCCATGGCTCTGCCTTCATTCCCAACCCCCATCACTGCCCAGCGGCAACTTGGCTTCATTCTCTTGGACCCAAGTCTTGGACACAGTCATGTGCTGACCAACCTTGTACTGCCCTCCCCAGCAGGGATGCTCACAGGACCCTGAGCCAAGGGAGGTAAAATAGGGTTATTCTAGGAAAACGTGCTTTCATTGAGCAGTAAAACTTGCTGTTTCCCATGACCCGTCCTGAAATGCAGAAGGTGCAGCACTGCTCAGCCGCGGGAGTCCTCGCACTCGGGCCCGCAGCAAGCGAGGCGCCGCCGAGCCGCTCACTGCCCAGTCGTGCAAACCAAGTGAGCGTTTGTGTCCAGGAAGCAGACACACTCTAACAGCTCAGCACCTCCAAATCAACACTCCGCTAGGAACCCACCCGGTTCTCCCCTGACTCTGAAAGCCAGCGGGTAGGAAGAGCCTGGCACAAACGTGGCCCTCCTTGCTTTCCTTCCCGCCCATCCTAGCATCTTGCATCTGGCTCCTCGGGTCATTTGTTTTGCTCTTGTCCCTCAGGCTGAAGGGTGTCCACAGTTCTGAACTTGTTAACTAGAACCTGTCTGGAGAATTCAGATGAGGAACGCATCCCAGCGCTCCGTCACCCTGCAGTGCCTGGGGTGTCTACCCCCAATCAGCCAGAGGACTGGCTGGGCAGTTCTTCAGGTCATCTGCAGAAAAGTGTCCTTTCTGGGCACCTGGACTGTTCAGTAGGTAAACAGACTCACTGGGTTCTGGGTCCTGTCCTTGGCACAACCTCACCCCAGCCAAGCAGGCACATATAAACGAACCATCGTCTCAGACAGAAATGCTAGACCCAAGACTCCTGGCAAATCAGCACTGAATCTCTGCCTTCCTCTCCTGGCTCATGAACAGTGTCCTCCAGCCCAAATGACAGTATGTCCCACATAGACAGGATTGAAGTGTCCACTGCTGGATGGCCCTGCTGCCCAAGGACGTGCCCGTGCTCAAACCCTGCACCCTCCTAGCATATGTCTCTACAGAAAGGAATGAGAAAGGGCATTTCCATGGGATAAGGCTGCCAGAATTTGAACCTCAATCTTATAATCTGTGGCCTTAGGACCTTTAGCAAGTCACTGAACTGCATAAGCCAAAGTTTCTCCATCTGAAAAATGAAGAGTATAGGTGCCCTGGTGGTATTGTAAGGATTACATGAAATCACACATGTAAATCAGCCTAGTACAAAGCCTGATGCAGAGCTGAGGTTTATTGGGCATTAACTATATGCCAGGCCTTGTGCTTGGCCCTCCCATACATTGTTATTAGCCTCACTGTGCTCATAAGACATGGTATCACCATCTCTGTTTTATACCAGAGAAGAATGAAGCCCAGAGAAGTCAAGCAACCTGCACAAAGACCAACAGCTTGGGAGGGGGAGAATTAGGATTTGAACCCAGGATCCACGTGGAGGGTGCCTCCTACAGAGCTGACAGCAGGCCCGTGTCTCCAGGTCCCCAGGCAGCTCCGCGGGCCCAGTTGGAGACAGCAGGCCCGGCTTTGAGCCCTCTCTGTGTTGTGTGACTTAGCTCCAGTCTCTTTACCACTGAGATGCTCTCCTTCCTTCACCGTAAAACTGGGACAACTGTAACCTCCTTGTAAGTCTGTTGTGAGGCTTAAATAACACAAGGGTGCTTTGCAATCTTTTACCCAAAGTGAGATTCTTATGCTATGTCATGTTCTGTGACTCCAAGAGAAGACACGAACAATTAGCACCATGTTAAAAGCCTTTAGTAAATGATAATTAATGTTATTAATAATAATCATAGCTAACACATACAGGACATATTATATTTCAGGAATTGTGCGAAGAGCTATGAAGTAGGTACTATTTATTATCCTCTTTTACAGATGAGAAAACAGCATGTAACAGTAACCTGCTCAAGGGCACCAAACCGAACGCTGAAAACATACAGTCTGGCTAGTCACCTGGCTGCATTCAAGTGATGGGCTGGCCCAGGTGAGCGGTTCATCTGCACTGTTCCCGGGACGTCACCAGCAATTTGGTCTCACTGGGATAAGCAGAGGCAGTCGGGTCACGTTCCTGCAGGACTTCTGTGGTAGTTGATATGTAAATGAGAACGAACAGCATCAAGGGGAGATACCACGCAGCCTTCCCCACACTCTGAGGGCACGGCATGTCCTGAGATACCGTCTTAGAAATCCACACCTGAGTCATTGTCTCTACACAGAACAGCCTCCCTTTGGTGCTGGAAACACCAAAAGGGCAGAGAAGGGCAGAGTGGACAGCCCTGTCTTCACCCTCTGTCCTTACCCTCTGGTTCAGATCTGCAGCAGTGTGTCCGCCTGCAGTCTTGGACAGCCACAGCCCCAGTCTGCACGACAGGCCCACAGAGGCCCCAGCAGGGGTAGGACCGGGGGAAAAGGTCAGCCTGGTACAGTCCTGGGAAGCAGAGGCCCTGGTCAGAGCCTGCTGAGAATCAGTGGCCTTTTGAACACAGGTGTGACATTCACCTGGACTGTTGGGACCCATTTGGTGGGAAAGAAGGAGGTTTTCATATCCCTGCTCTCATCCCCAGCAGGCTCCGGAAACATATTTCTGTATGGCTGATTAAGTATGAAAAAGAGAATACTGAATATTCCTATAGGGATCTCACAGAACAGGAGCACGTTCATTAGCTGCGGAATTTCCCAATGACTCCTGGAAATTGCCACAATTAAACCAAATTAAGTGTTTCCGTTCCACAGATAGGCTGCCACTGTTCTTTAGAGTATAGGTGGCCTTGCAAAGGAAGGTTCTGGAATTCCAGACAAAGCAGCATTTCCTCGGTGCAAATCTGAGATCCGGTACCCAAATGCCTTGGAGCTCATTCTAAACCTGGAAATACTTTTCCTACGATTACTAAGATTGTGTTGGCCAATGAGGAGGAGATCCTTTGCTCTGCAGCTCACTTTCTTAATGCAATCCTTGGAACCCCCCCCCTCCAGTGGCTGAGCAAAAAGGGCACCATCACCCCCATGTCCATGGGGGAAATGCAGACTCAGAAAGTTGCTCCCGATCCACTACTTGAGTCAGCAGGGAAACCGCGTTCAGAAAATTCGCTCAGTTCCTTTCCTCCCCATCACCTGCTTTCCCCTGTAAGAAACTGACCAGCACTTCTTCTGCATGAAGTGTCCATCTGAAAGTTACTAGCAAGGGTTAGACAAGAAGCCACAGCTTTGGGTTCTGTGGTTTCAGGTTCAGGACAAAAACAGCACGGATATGTTCTTGAGCGTGGTGGCAACTGTCTCTGAGGCCAGCCATTCCTACTCTCTGGGCCTGCAATCAAATTTATTTGGGAAAATCTGCCATTAACCAAAAAGTTTAAAGAGCTTTATTCTTCCAGTGAGTCTTACATAGATTTATTTACATGCCCATTTCACTGACAAGAACACTGAGGCACTGGGCACATGACACACTACAGAGTCAGGAGTCCTTGGAGGACAACTGTTCATTCATCCTTGTGCAAGGACCAAAGGTGTCCACTGACAGTGTAAATGCAGTATTTCGTTTCAGGAGACAGTGTGAGAGGCCAAGCGGGGGACCACAGCAGAGCTTCCTGCTGCTCACAGCTGAGTTTGCAAAGCAAGAGGAAGCAGGGCGGCCTTGAGCTCCGGCAGGCCGAAGTCTCCCGCGGTCTTCACAGCAGAATCGCCGAGTGCAGCACACAGCCCCTTTGAAGACGGCAACACGGAGGCCAGTGCTCAAAACCCTGACTTTGCCTAGGAAACCGTGAGACAATCTATCAGGTTTACCCTACTCTGGAAAAGAGCCTAAGAGGAATCCAGCACCTACCCACCCATGACCGTGGTAAGTCCCTTGCCCTGTGTTCCTGTCACTACAAACCTTCCTTGAATCAGGCCTTAATTCCAGGGCTGTACCAAGTCACTGTGATGACCAGAGGACACAATACCCTCCTTGGTGCCCGTGTGGATGAAGTAGGTGATGTTCTTGGTCATTCACTGAGACTCAGGGGCTGACTCAAAGATTAAAGGAGGGTTTGGGGGCCAGAGATTCAGTGATCTTGGCCCCAAACTTTCTCTTCCTTCAGCCACAACTCCACTTCCATCTGTACTATAGGTTGGGTCCTATCTAAGGTGTCACTTAAAGAAGATTTTGAAAGATGGGGAAAAAAAGAGTTTGAAATTCACTTAGATAATACTCTGGGGACTTTATTCAAAGGGCTGAAAATGTACACAGATATTATATTTATTAATGTGATGTATTCAAAGTATTGCAAATTTTTCAAGAGCTTTATCAATGACAGGAGCTGAGATATTTTCATCTGTGTCACCAATCATCTCTGAGGGGACTAAAGATCAAAGGACACCAAAAAGATGACCCCTAACACAGGTTGAAATTCCTAGGAAGTCACAATTAACTCATACCAACAAGGACATTTGGGGAAGATTATCCACTTTTCCTAAGACTTTTGGTCTCTGCAAAATTCTACAGATATTCTCCACCAGACTCTAGCCTGTTTGGTAAGCTGGCCACAGCCAGTGTGGAGCACAAAGACCCCAGAAGGCACCAGGGGCTCTGGGCACTGCTTCTCCCCCAGCACGGGCTCCACCACTGGGATCTCAGAGCCCAGGGCCCGGGGCTTCCCTCCACCGCTGTCTTGTTAGCCCACAGCCAGGGCCGCCCTCGGCTTTTCCTTCCTCCCAAGGACAGAAGGATTCGGAACGCCTGTTCAAGCACGTGAACTAAACTCTGAAAACTAATTCAAATCAGGCATTCTCAGAACCAGGTCTGGCGCGTCCCCAGGAGGTCCACAGATATTTTTGCAAAAGTCATGCAATGATGTTCATCTCTTTGGATCTGGTACTATGGAGTCATCTATTGATATTTAGGAACAAAACAAACAGCAAACACCATCCTCATATTAACAAGAGCAAGTCTGTTCTTCCAGACATTTCTGATGCCTGCTTTTGGGAGACAAATTAGTAGACTGGGATATTCATAAGTAAATTTGCCCGCCAGAGTGGTTCACAGCCAGAAACATTCCAGTTCAAATTGGACACAAATTTTAAGTGTCTGACCAGTGTCTGATCTGCCCGGCAAAGTCCATGGACAGTCTTTCTGATTCTCTCCTGAATGCAAACAACGTTCTACACTGGCTGTCTGGCCACATCTACCCCAGTCACCAGTGGGTTGAAACACATGTAGTATGTCGTCCATTGTTTATATTAGGTATCAAAATATGTATTTATATTTCTTCATAAGATTTAAAAACCCTATTTTCATTGAATGCTCATGTTAGATCAGGGAACAATAGTCTCTTATTTCTCTCGGTATACCCAGGAAAAATACATGCAGAGCGCTAGAAAGAGGAATATTTATTTGTTCAGCTGTGCAACTATGTAGCAGATGCTGATACTCCTGCACCAAGCCCCTCTCCCTTTCTCCTTTATGCTAAATGCTATGCAGCATGACTTCCTGCACTGAACCAGATGCTCTCCACCTGTGCTGTCCAAGGCAGTGGCCACTAGCCACAGGTGGCTCCTGGATATCTGAAACACGGCTAGAGTGACCGGGGGGCTGAACTTGTCATGCCAATGAAATTTAAATAGCCACACATGGCTAGCAGCTACCATATTAGAGAGAAAACATACACTGTTCTTTCTGTAGTGAGCAGTTTGTGGTCAGGGTCTAAGAAAAATGCACAAGGGGTTCCTAGAAGTTCTCGGTTTCTAGCTGCTCTGAGGTCTCATAAACAGAAAAGTCTTAGTACTCCCTCTGGGTGGTTCAACATCCATTAGGGAGAAGAGCACGTGCAGATAGAGCCGCTACAAAAGGTACAGACACAGCAGAGGCAGAATATAGATGCAAACGTGTACACTGGTTGATAATTCAGAAGGCGACAGCTCTCTCCGGCTTAGTTGGGGAGCCAAATGCCAAATGGGAAACATCAGTCTCTCTGAGTCCATGGAAAACAATCCCCTGAATGCAAAATTAGAACTTGCTAACTATTTCCTGATCCGGCCCTTTGTATTTTTCATGAAGCTTAAAGGAGATTAATGGGACAATCAGGATATTACCAATGAGATACACATGCATTTCAGGACAGGATGTGACAGATGACTGTGAAGCCTCCAGGATGGGGAGGGGAGCAGATGTGGACCAAGCCCTGGACTGAGAAGCTCCTCGCCATGAGTCCTGTCCTGGTCCTGATAGCGGACACCTGGCCAGGACCCCGCGGGAAGGCAGTCAGCCCTCCCCTGAGGTCCTCTGGGCAGGAGAAGGAGCCCATCACTGAGGAGCTGTGCGCTCCAAGGGAGACAATATTGGCAGCCAGCACTCCAGAAATGACAAAGCTCTACTCAAGAATGACTCACATTATTATTAAGCAGTTCAATCAGCATAATCATTATTAATAATGGCCAACATTTATCAGGTGTCTGCTATATGCCAGATGGTAGGTATGCACTGTCTTCAAGTTACAGCAACCCTACAAGAGCTATCTGATTATTCCTACTGTTGGAGCTTACGAGATGCTGCCGCATTTACTACACATTAACTCATTCAATCCTCACAGCCGCCCTATCGTGTGGGTATTATTCCTGTTCATATTTTACAGATAAACAATGGAGGCCAAGGAGGTCAAGTTACAGTCATCGCCCTCCCAACAAAATTGGCTGAAAGGCCAAATGACCAGAGGAAACACTGGAAAAGAGCCCCCGAGTGGAAGATTAGAACTTGGCGACTCCTTCCTGATCTGGACCAGTGAATGGTAGAGCTGGACAGGACCCCAGGCGCAGCTTGGAAGCGGCAGAGCCAGGATGTGGACTCAGGCAGACTGACTACAGTCGTGTTCTTCCCCAAGGCCCACTGCCTCCTAAACAGTGACCACAGCAAGACCTGAACCCCAGGCCCACTGACCTCCAACTGCTCTTCCCAGAGCCACCCTCCTCGGGGACAGTCATCCACACAGTGTGCCAGCTCTGGCTAATGGCCCTGCATACTTCTTCCTCTCATCAGTGTGAAAAAAGGAACAAAAGCCACCCTTTCTTTGCCAAGCCATAGCAGAAGAAATTTAGTTACTTCGGTAGGAAGGGTAGGCGGTGACCTTGGAGTTCGGGAAATTTTAGAAAATGCTATGCCAGATGTTTCACCCTCTTTGAAAAAAGCAGCTCTCTAAAAGACCTAAGAGACCCGTTGCTACAAAGATGTAGAGCATCTCGTGTGGCACTGATGCCATCGTGCCACAAAAGTCCTCACACACTAATAGAGAGTGAGTGTCGCCAGGCAAAGGCAAAGTAAGCGGGCCAGAGCGTAAGCTAGGATGAGACAATAGAGACGAAAAAGGACGTGCAGTGGCTGGATGCCCAAGATCAAGCCTCACATCTGAGGTGCCACAGATGAGCATCAAAGGTTATGTGTGGTCGGTGTGTGCTACCACCACGGCTCAAAAGAGAGTGTACAAGCTTAAATGCTACAGTGAACATTTCTTCGATGCCTTCCCAGCATCCACTGTCCACTTCCTCCCTCCATTAGTCCCCAAAATTCTACTTGGGGGTCCAGGTGATTCCAGGGAAATTGACTCCATCAATGTACGTGGTCCCTTAACAACGACGACTGGCTCGAGGTTGGCCACATGACCGAATCAGGGTAATTCGCAGGTCTCTGGCTGGGAGTGCTAAAATAAAGCCACTTTGCTGCCTAATGGGCATGAAAAGGAAGCACACAGCTCCAGGAGCTTATCAGCCATCGCAGGGCCCCAGCGAGAGCCAGCCGGCACTGCAGACACCAGTACATGAGAGAGAACGACCTGAGACGGAAGAAACCAGACCCTTGGCGACACTGCTGAGCCAGTGGATTGGGCCTCACCCTAAGCCAGCCCTAATTCTGTGCTTTTCAATTAGATGAGACAATAAATCCCCTTTATTGTTTAAGCCAGTTTGTGTTGGGGTTTCTGTTCTTTGCAGTGAAAGCATGTGAACCAATACAACGGTGCCACGTTGACCATCCCGCAACATGAGAAGGCATAGTCCACGGTGACGCTAGATGCCCTGACACTGGCAGCTCCATCTAAGACTCGTGTATTCAAAGCGCAGACATCCGTAATTGTCGGCAGCACAAGTCAATTTAACAAAACACTCACGTCTTACTCAGTTAGAAGAATAAATTCCCTCTGTACCGCACCCATATGGGAAACGCCCCTCACTCTTCAAGGCCTAGCTCAAAGTCCCTTTCTTCCTCCTAGACTACACGCAGGCAAAAGTAATCACTTACTTCTGTTTTATTTTTTATTCCCATGTTTTAATGTAACTATAAACACACATCAACTGCATGCTGCTCAAGGACAGAGAACATGTCCCATGTATCCCTGGATGCATCAAACTCAGCACATGAACACGCTGGGTGCTCCAGGCTGCCCCGCCTCTGACCAGGCCCAGAAGACTCTGACCCTGTTTTCTCTCATGTAAAATAGGGCTGGTGACATATCGTAGGGTTGTTGTCAAAATGTGAATTAATATTTATTTTAAAATGCAACTGCTTGGTATATGATAAGTACTCAATAACAGACAGTTACAGGTATTTCATAAAAACTTGTTCAATTAATAAATTAAATAGCCCAGATAGTAAAATTAGGTAGATAGATAGATAGATAAAAATTTTCAGTACCTATTAGCTCTCAACTGATGGCCAAAAACTAATATTAAGCCTAGAGGCAAAAAGTGACTGTGGTCAGAGAAGTGGCCCAGAGCTTGCCCTGCCTTCCAGACAAGGTGCGAGTCCATCAGCTAGGCTCTGCATGCCCTTCCGATGTCTAGGAGCAGGATGGCAGAGGACCATGCCAATGCCTGGGGTACTTTACAGGAAACCAAACCAAAGAAATTACCTAAGGGAATCAGCTGACAAACATGGATTGCCCCAGGACAAGCCCCAAAACCCACCTGACCAAACCATCTCACAGCGAAAAGTTACTGTCTTCAGCTGCCCAGCACCCGTTGTCCTTTCTGCTAATTACACTGTCACTCTCAGTCCTTGTGGTGCAGGGAGGGCCCGCCTCCCCCTCAGCCCCAGGGGTGGGTGACCACCAGGCTTGCCCAGGAAAAGCACCAGACCGATTATGCTGGCCATGGGGACTGGTTCGGAAATGAGCATGTGAACCAACCTGCTCCAATGAGAGTCAGCTCTGGGATTTCTGCTGGAACTGGTGCATGTGAAACAGAAGTTGTAAGAAGTGAGTATTACATGCATTTGATTCTGTTGCACAACCCCACATGGAGGAAGCCTGCCCAAGTAGGAGACTGACGCAGAAGAAAGCAGGGCTGTGAGGTGAAGGGGAAATGGAACAAAAGAGTGCGTGCAAGAGACCTAAGGACATCAGTCCGGCATCTGGAGTCGGCTAACTGAGGCCGAACCTAATCTCTGGGCTTTTCAGTTACTGGAATCATCACACACACACACACTTAGTTTTTTGCTTACGCACTTGAACTAGGTTTCTCTCACGTGCACACAAAAATTCCTGCAGCCACCTATCGGCTTAATAGATCCCGGCTTTGCCCCTTGACACTCCTGGACTCTGGGATAGTCACTCTGGCAGCATCCTCTGGAGATGCTAGAACCAGCTGGGATCCTCAGGAGAGGGGCTTATGCACACAGCCCACTGAAAGGGGAAGATGACAGATTTCAGCTTCTTTTCAAAATCTGGCCTGATAGAGTCCATCCAGGACTTTTCTCTTTCTCTGTTGCCCTGGTTCCTCTCTAGGTGAATAAAGAAGCACTTTTGAGCAAACATCTCCATTGTTTATCTAGCAGAGTTCATCTTCTTTATTGAAATATGTGATTTATTTTAAAAATTAAATTTCCCATGAGATGCAATCATTGAAATGAAGGCTAAAGCTAGTATTTCTTAAACTTTAGTTTCCTGTACACAAACTGATATTTTATAGATTCCAGAAACTTCTACAGTTATGAAAAAGGCCCTCAGTTTTAGACTTGGATTCTCTGTTACCTAAAACAACATGAGAAGGATGGTCACACACAAAATCTGGGGAAATGCACCAAGAGCAGCCTAGGAATTCAAGTGGAGCTTAGGAAAGAGCAGCTTCAAAATACAAAGCAAGCTGAGGACAGGTGGGCTGGGTTCTGGAGCCCACCCACAAAAGCTGCAGAGTCAGAGGGAGCTGGTGGCAAGATTTGGGATACAAAGAAATGTTTTTGTTTCTGATGCCCTTTTCCAGACAGAATATCTAAGCACAAGCACAATACAGAAGCAATGTATAAGTGGAGGGCTCCTTCAAAGAGGGGCGTTTGAGGAGGAGCACTGAGGACCTGCTGAGACCGCCCGGCCCAGGCCCCCGCAGCCCACTGAGAGCCTCAGATCTGGTCCTCCCTCCTGTCCATCCTTCCAGAGCCGCACAACCGGCCTCGCTGCGGCTACACCAATCGGAAACCCTGCCACGAAGCTCTCAGGATAAGCTACATGGTAAAACGCAGGACTTGGCCTGTTGGTTTGTCTGTAGAATCAGTCTCGTTCCCCACCTTCCCATCCCAACCACCAGGGCAGGATGTTATCTGTGGGCCAATGTCTCCCCCAGCCTCCCATCTGGGGCACAGCACCAGGACACTGCCTAGGACCCCACAAATGATCGTCCTCCCTCCCCCAGGACACCTCTTCCTTTTCAAGGACCAGGGCTTCCAGCATCTTCCCCCAGACAACCCTCTCCCCCCGGGAGCTGCCAAGGAGGAGGACATTCCCGAAGGCCTCTGCACTCAACCCAGCCTTCTCCAAGACACGGCCGCAAACACCCTGCAGGATTATTACAGATGGACCCACAGGGAAGAGTGAAAACGTATCAAAATCTAGGATGACTTTATAAAGTAAGAGGAAATGTTCTACATCAGAGCAAGGTAGTTAGTTGCAAGGTCTTCATACAACTAGACATGAACGGTGCCTGGGTCATCTTTCTCTTCTCATTCCCCACCCCAGCCTTCACTCCTTCGAGCCTTCACTCTCTCAGCATCCTGTTTCCCCTTTATACTAAAAGTCAGCCCCGTTTTTTGTGTTTGCCCACACCATTTCCCCAAACTCACTCCTGAGGATAACAGGGCCAGTGAGGCATTTCCTATAGGAATTCTCATCCATACCCCAGAGGGGGTGATGCTCTGTTTTTCCATTGTGCTCACGATCAAAGACTCAAATCCTGCTCCCGCCCACAGAGGCCATGTGCTCACTGCCCCGCAGGTGCTCGCAACCTCTCGGGTCTCAAGGCTGCTGGTGTCAGCGCACACAGGTGTGTTGGCTCTCTGCCTGCAGTCGGGAGCGTGGGCTGGCAGGGGTGCGGGAGGTGCACCCAGCAAGAGGTAGGGAAGGCCCCAGGACCGGGAAGTGAGGGTGCAGTGAAGGGCTGCTGCTGGGCATGTTTAAGTGGGTGCCGCTTATGGGAATGTGGCAGCTGACAAGGCTCGGAGGGGATGGCAGATGTCTCTCGGCTCCAGGAACAAACAACACCGCCCTGCGGGGATGAAAAAACAGCCTCAGCCAAACCAGCCTGGAGAGGTGCAGTTCCCCAGGAATAATCGGAAGACAGCTGTGTAGGAGTCCAGACTCAACCACACACCTGCTCCCCCAAAGAAAGGGTGTTCACATTATGAAACCTTAGAAAGGAGCTCCAGGAACAAGTGTGTGTGAGCCCGGATGGCCTCGTTCATGATCAGATGAGCTACCCATTCAAGAAAGACTTGAGGGATATTCAGAAAACACCCCAAATACTCAACCCACAAAGTGAGCTTCCATGGAACTATCATCTCCACCAGGGATAGTGTTGGGCCAATGGATTGAGTCTCACCCTAAGTCAACCCTGACTCTGTGCTTTCCAATCACAAGCCAATCCCATTGGCTCCTGCACTGAGAGCAGTGTCCGACACATAGTAGGTGTTCAACAGCTGTTTGTTGAATGAACAAATAAACAGGAAAAGGCAGTAGGAAGCAAAGCTACCAAAAGGGCCTCTGCCTGAGCAGAGCAGGTGAAAGGAAGGATAATCAGTAACATCACTACAAAGAAAGGGAACATGATCTAAATACACAAGACTGCAAACTCGTGGTGAACGCTGAATTATGCCAGTGGCATTTTAAATGTTTCATAGAACTGACTGTACACAGAAGAAGAGACCATTCCAGGCTTAAGAGAGCCCAGGTCTTGTCTTAGAGAAAAGGAAGAAAATATAAAACAGGAGGTAGACTATAATGCAATAGATGTTCTAGAATGAGGTCTGGAGCCTTGATTGGGACAGCCATGGAAGGCTTCCCAGAGGAGGTGACAGTGAGCAGAAGGGTGGGAGGCTGAGGAAAAGGTCATGCAGACAGAGGAAGGCTTCTAAGAACTGTCTACTCTGTGGGGAGGCCCCGCCCCTGGTGGAGCACGAGGCATGTCCCCGTTCCAGGCTGTGGAAGCCCCCATGGTTTGGTCTCTGATTTTCTCGGGGAAGCAGAGTCAAGCCCAAGCCCAAGGTCTCACTCAACCTTGACCTCTGCGGTGCAGGTGGGTGCTCTCCCTCTGGGCCACTCTAAAGACGGCTATTCCCTGAGCATCTGGAGACGGGCACCTCTGCACAAGGGGGCTTCGGTCTTCTGCCCACTTTGCTTGCTGCTCCTCACCGCCTGTCGGCTTCCCAGATGTGTTTCTCAGGTTTCCGGGGGAAACCCGGGCAGTGTTCCCTCCAGGGGAACATGAAGTGCTGGGACATGAAGAAAACCCAGCAGCTCCCTTTCCAAAACGCCCCGCCCCGCTCAGGCCGTAGGGCGGAGCCCGCTCCCTGCAGGCACACACAGCTGGAGGGAGGAACTGAGGAGCCAGGGCACAGGTGAGGTCAGGGGCCTGAGCCTGCTTCAATGCCAGAGCCGGGGAGCTGGAATGATCTGGGGCCCCGCAGCTTGAGAGCCCTCTGAGTGAGTGGCCCTGGAGCTCTCTGAAGTCATGTGTCAGGGTCTGTGGGGGACAAAGCTGGGATCAGAGTCGCCAGAATGTGGGCACAGACCCCAGCGCAGTAACCTTCCAGCTGTCTCACTCTGGACATGTCCCTCAACCTCTCAGCATTAAGTCTCTCACCTGTAAAGTGACTAGTATGCCTGTGTTGCAGGGATGTGGTTAAGATCAAATGTAACAAAGTCTAAATTGCTTCTGGTGCAAAACAGGCAATTGGCAAATGATAGCTATTTTACTGTCATTAGTACTACTATCATCATCATCATCATCAGACCAGGCCTCAGACTTCCCAAATCTGAATCCAGAGCCCTCTGGTCTGGCAGACAAGAATGAGAAGGTAGAACAAGCCTGAGGAGCCCCAGTGTGTGCTCCGGACTCGGACCTGCCTCCCAGGAGGCTCAGCGCCACCTGTCTGGAGTCCCACCTCCCCCAGCAGCAGGGTGACTGGCTGCCCCTGGATTTCCTTTCAGCACAGACCTGGAAGGCAGAACAGGGAGCACAGGACTCAGGAGGTTTAGGGAGCTGGGATTAGAGGCGAGAGGAAGGGTGTTTCCACTTAACTGCTCCGCCACCTCACACCGCAGCGGGGGAGGAATTGCAGGGAGGAGGTGAGAGCGGAGGAGAGCCAGAGGGGCTGGTGGGCAGGTCACTGGGGGTTGGCTGGAGCGCTGGCCCCACCTGGGAGGGGCTCAAGGGACTGTCTGCAGCCAGGCGGGTCAGGGCGACCACTGCCCCTGGCTAGCCCACACAGCCCATCTTGTGGGCCAAAAGCGGCCTCTGGCTGATGCTGGGCTCTCCAAAGTGGGAGCAGAGGACCTACACGAACAGCCAGGCAGGGCCGCCAGGCAGGGCCGCCAGGCACGTCCTCAACTGTGCAAACAGAGCTGGTGACATGGGCCCAGGTGAGCTGTTTCTGACCCAGCCTGCAGGCCCAGTTCCCCATTCCCCAGAGCTGAGCCCATCACAGCCGAGCCAGGCCCAGGGTCTTGTCAGCAGGCTGCTGTGGTCTTGTCTGCCCATTAGCACCTCGGCCTCCCTCCTGTGCTCTCTCCTCCCCAAAGACCTTTCACACCCATTATCTCACACAGGCTCAGGCAGGCTGCCAGAGGGTAGGCTGGGAGGAGGGCTCCCTGAGCCCGCACAGAAGAGAGTGCTGGCCCGCTGACAGGCCAGAGGCTACACTGGGGCCCTCCCGATCCAACACTCTGCACGGTAACCCTCCCCCAGGAAAATAACCAGCTCCAGGACACATGCTTGGGAGGAGGGCATCACCAAGCCCTCCCCCACACGCACACGTGCACAGGAGGCTGGGACAGGCTGGGAGACAACGTGGGAAGATCTAGAAAGCTTTGTGTTCAAATTAAGGCCATACCTGTGTCTCAGTCCTTCAGGCTGCAATAACAAAATACCGTAGACCAGTGGCTTAAACAGTGCCCACTTGTTCTCCAGTCCGGGGGGCTGGAAGGCCAAGGTCCAGGTCCAGCACACTTGGTGACGGCCACCTCTCCGTGTCCTCACATGGAGGAAGGGCGGGAGCTTTCTGGGCCTTTTTTATGAGCTTTCTGGGCCTTTTATAATGTCACAAGGTTCTGCCCTCAGGACCTAACAATCCCCACCCAAAGGCACCACCTCCTAAGACTGTCAGCTCAAGTATTAGGTTTTGACATATGAATTTGGGAGGAACAAACAGTCCATCTCTGTCGATCCCTCGTTGCTCGGCACTGCGCACCTCAACTCTCCTCCGTACGACGGGGTGTCACTGGGAGGGACACACGGGGTGGCACAAGGACCACGCAGAGCCCCGAAGACAGCAGGCTCGCAGCGAGGGAGACAGCTCCGGGTGGACCTCGCCTGCTGTCCTGCCTCAGGCCTGGTGCCTGGATCGGGGCAGTGCAGCCTGGCAGGACCGGGCCGCAGCCCGCCTCCAGTTCCCTCCTCCTCTCCCGTCGCCCCTCGGCTCGTGGACGGTCAGCTGACAGGAGGGCAGCATGGGTCCAACAGGCATCTGACCAATCTCTCCAGGCGACTCCTGTGTAGAGGAGGAACACCTCAAAGAGCCCTGCTGCTCTCTGGGCTGGGCCTTTTACAGTGAGACTGGAGTGGGGGTGGGGATGAAGTGCCCTTTCGAAGTGTTTAGGTCCCCCTGCAGGTAGGAGAAACGAACAGTGGGCGCAGCGTGAAGGCTGGCAGTGGGGTGGTACCAAGCGGCATCAGAGCACTAAGCTGGCAGGCGGACGGTTCCAGTCCTGACCTGTCCAGGACACTCACACTCTTGAGAGCTGTGAGTTTCTTAAGATTTTTTCTGAACAACACAGGAGCTTCTTCAACACGGTGTATCCCAGCGGACAGCACAGATGCACTGCTCCTCATCCGTCCACAGTGCAATTAAATCATCAACGTGAAATTCCAGTCCCGGCCCCGCAGCTGGGACTTCCACCTTCCCACTCCCAGGGCTTCTCACCCCGGAGGCCTGGTGGGCCTGGGTCACGGGAAAGTCCGTGGCTTCGGACCCGCAGGTCCCCACAGACCCCAGAGGCTGCAGCACCTGTGAACCTGTCCCAGCTCCACAGCAGGGACCAGAGTCAGGAAGAACCAAGGTGATCACCAAGGCCAGTCCTCATGCCAGCCCTCGGGGCTGAGGGCACAAGCTCTTCCTATAAAAATGGCATTTATGCTTTTAGTAACCATTTATTTAATCCAACTTCATCTGGTGCTAGTAAATAGAATCACATTACTTCCTTGCTTAAAACCTTTTTAGGGCTTTCAGTGGTGCCCGGGATAAGATGCAAAATACTTCCTGCAGCCTTCAAGGCCACATGCTCTGGTCCTCCCGGCCGTCAGCCGGGCTGCTCCCTGCTCACCACACGGGTCTCCTGGCCTCACCCCTCCTTGCTTGAATACATGCAGCTGTTTCTTGCCTCAGGACACATGCTTTTCCTCCTCTTTGTCCAGCTAATCCTTGTCCCCATTTCTGGTCTCAGCTCAAATGCTATCTCCTGACAACTCCCCTGACTACTCCCAAAGCACGTCATTCCCATTTTCCTCGAGGTCTTTTAAAAACAGACTTGTCGATATGCATGGTTACCCACTTCTGCGTCGAATGCCTTCGCTTTCCCCACCACTATGGAACCGAAACAATATTAGAGTTTCTCTGCCCATTTGCAGAATGTCCAACGCCAAGCAGATTCTCAGCAAATCTTTGCTGAACAAATATGTTCATTTATTCACTCGATTCTGCAAAGTCTGACTTCATTCATTCAAAGAGCTCCCTTGAACCATGAATTAAGAAACCACCGTCTACTAAGCACTGTACTGGAGGCTGACATCAGCTCCTTTATATTTGTAGTTAGTAATGCTGCCACTTTTTTTAATCCTCACCTAAGAATATTTTTCCATTTTTGTTCAAATCGAGCAGGAGGGAGAAAGGGGGTGGGGGAGAGAGAGAGAGAGAGAGAGAGAGAGAGAGATCAATGTGAGAGGGACACATCGAATGGTTTCCTCCCGCATGATCCCAATCAGGGGCTGGGGATGAATCGCAACGGAGGTATGTGCCCTTGACCAGAATCGAACCCAAGACTCATTGGTCCATTGGCCGACACTCAGGGCATATGCTGCCACTTTTAAATGAGCAAGTCCTGACTCCAAAACTAAGTAACTTTTATAAGTCAAGGAGTAAGCAAGTGGCCAAACCAGAATTGGAACCTTTCACTCATAACTTCTTACTTTTCCCACCAAATGATAGAAGTGACAAGGGCTTGAGTGCCCAAGCGGGATGGGGAGCTGGTCCCCGTCTCCAGCCGCAGGATCAGACCCGGAGTGGCACTGCTCCTCTGCCCCCACAGAGGCTGCTGGGCAGCCACGAAATGGAATTGGCATATTTACCTGCCTCTGATTAAATAGAGTTTTTACTTGACAGCAGTTGCTGAAATAACTTGGACTATAAATAAATAGGAAGTAGGCTAATCTGAACCTGCCTTCAAAGCTGACTCCCTTTCCAATGAAGCTGCACAAAATCCAATCTGCTCCAAAGCAAAGGGGACAAAGGAGAAAGACCGTTCGGTCTCGGTGGCACTTTAACGGAGGAGTAATTGAGGCTGCTTCCGGCACGAAGGTGCTGAGGAGGAGGTACTGTGCCAAGACACCGGCGTGCCAGCGCCACCTGCGAAGAAGGAGCAAGCTGAGGGCAGGGCGCTTGGAGCGGATGACAAAGGCATCACAACTTCATACCCCAGGCTGGGAACAGACGCACTTTGTCTCAGATGTGCCTTGGGTCCTCTCCCATCCCCTCAGAAGTACCACAGCCCACTCCAGGGCAGGCGATGAAAAGTCATGGACACCTTCCACACCCAAACTTGGAGCAACCCAGATACCCTGTTCAGGGGCCTTCCAGAGAAGAGGCGTTCGTTGACTTCAAGATCCCTCAACTAGAGAACTGTCGGCTGCAGGCCCAGATGTTCTGACTCTAAACAGCCTCTCATTCAACAGTAGAGCTTCCCTTCATAGCCTCCTCTGTTTGGAGGAAAGGTAACCAGGAGAGGGTGACAGTCTGGCCTCCCGAGGACTCGCACTTGATAAAGGTACGTTTGAACCTACACTTGACAGCTCTATTTGGTTTCCTCTCTTCCTCCCCACCCCTCACTCTTTACCTCCATCCGCCTAACATTACCCTTGCAGCCGACTCCCCAAAGCATCCTGAGAATCTGTCCCTGTGCTTTGTGCCCCAGGACGGTTTAGGCCACTGGACAAGAGGGACCTCAGGCACTCTCCTTGCTTCTTCACTGACACACTCTACAACCTTAACCTCCCAGGATCTCAGTGATATTAATTACTGAGACAGGGAGAAAGAATCCTTGCCCCGGATTTCATATAAATACAAAGTATCTAAAGAAAAGAATATAGAAGATCTTTGAGAAAAGAATAAAACCCTGACAGACACTGCTGGGGCAACTCGAGGCACCTTCTTTCGGACCCATAACTTGGGTTAGTTCCAAGGACGCAGCGCACAAACTGTCAACGAGGACAATGCCTGGAGGGTGTGTTCAAGTCTTTGGCCTGTTTTCCAATTGGGTTCCTTTCTTCTGTTACATTTTAGACTTCTTTATATAAGCAGGCTATACAAAGTCCTTTGTGAGCCATGTCATTTCCAAGTATTTTCTCGCACTACGTAGCTTGTCTTTTCATTTCTCAAAACACTCTTTCACGGAGCAAAAGGCTTTAATTCTGATGAAGTCCAATCAACTCATTGTTCTTCCATTGATCATCTTCCTGGTGTCAATTCCAAGAACTCTTTGCCTAACCACAGGTCACAAAGACTTTCTCCTAAAAGTTTTATTGACACTTACATTAGCTGTACATTTTGAGTAAATTTTTGTATGAGTGTACAGTTTAGGTAAGGGTTTGTTTTTTTCATTTTCAGATGTCTAACTGTTTACATTCCACTTGTAGAAAAGACTTTCTCCATTGGATTGTATTTCCACCTCCATCAGAAAACAGTTTGACCATATTTGTTGTGGGTCCATTTCTGGACTCTCTGTGCTTCCACTGACCTATGTGTCTATCCCTCTGC
Source organism: Molossus molossus (assembly GCF_014108415.1). Classification (NCBI taxonomy): domain Eukaryota; kingdom Metazoa; phylum Chordata; class Mammalia; order Chiroptera; family Molossidae; genus Molossus; species Molossus molossus. The sequence continues at coordinate 58,169,896 of NW_023425352.1, forward strand.
CAACACCACACTGTCTTGATTATTGCAGCTTTATAATAAGTCTTAAAACCAGGTATGATTTTAAATGTGACTCCTCCAAATATGTTCTTTTTCAAAATTATTAAGCTATTCCAGTTATTTTGGCTTTCCACACAAATTTTAGAAATTGGCTTATTTATATCTATAGAAAGTCTTGCTTAGATTTTGATCAGAACTGTGTTAAATCTATATGGAAATGTAGGGGAGAAATGACATCTTTACTGATGAGTCTTCCCATCCATGAACCTGGTATGTCTTGCCTTTTATGTAAGTCTTCAAAATCTTCATTTTAGTAGGATCCCCCAGGTAACTGCTCTGTACATCAGAGTTTAAGAAGCACACTGTTCTAGAGTGGGAATCAGTGAAGCCGTCTGGGAAAAAACACAAAATATGGATATCTGGGTCCCCCCTAGACCAACTGAATAAGAATCTCTGAAAGTGGGCTTAGGCACTGGAAGTTTCTAAGTTTTCCTGGTTATTCTAAGCAGCAGCCTGGTGTGAACCCCTACTCTAGACTCAGACAAGGGCTTATGAGAATCTGGGTTCCCACGGCTCTGGCCCCATGCTTATTAAACCAGTCTGATTTAGGCCATTGGTTCACTTCCTCTCAACCCATCTGACATGATCACTTGGGGACAGGGGTGTTAGCTCACTGAGAATTTTCAAGAAGCAATTTTGATAGGTGGATGGACCAAGCTCCCCCTGTTGGTCCAAGACATATCCTATACTTGAAAACTGCCTTTCCCCACCTACCCCAGGAACTGGAGCAAGATTCCAGAATCCCATCTTCTGGCTGCCTCCTCCCTTCTGAAGTCTTGCTGGAAGTTACTGAGGCGGCAGGAGACAGGAGAGAGCGTGTGTGTGTGCAGGAGAACTGTCTAATTGCATAAGCCTAATCAGTAAGATCTGTGACCCAAAATACTTGCTCCTAGCTTTCAAATCCACTTCCACCCCTGCTGAGTCAGGGAACCAGCTCCACATTTAAGAGAAAAACCCTTCTGTAATCTGCAAGGGAGGTTTCCTGTGTCTTCCTCTGTGGCTCCTTGGAAATGTTAAATGCACATCTCACCTACGGCAAGATGGGAGCGTGATGCACTGGCCCCCAAAATACAGACCTATGATATGCTGTCTGAAGACACCCTTGTTTCTGTTATTTTTAATGGATTTGGAGGAAAGAGGAGCTGATGTAGATAAAAATGGATGTAAAACTTAACGCTTCTGTTTTGGATGTGCGCCAACCCCAGCCAGCCAAAAACAGACTCAATGCATCAATAATATTTCTCTTTGAAGCTGCAGATCCTTTGTGGGGCGGGGGGGTGGGGGGGGGGTCTATAAACACTCATAGAGGACAGAAGGACAAAAAAAATAGGAAAAGAGCAAAAGCTGCGTTCTGGGCCTCCAGGTGGTGGCCTCAGTGACAGCCATGCCGGAGTGCCTGCTTTTAGACATCCATGTACCTATTTCCTGCAAAAAGCTCTTCGAAGAATGACGAGAACACCTCCTTTCCTGCAGGGCTGCCAAGTTCATCCTCAGCACTGCTGCCTCTGCCTGAGGATGACTTAGCTCTGGTTCCCACTTTGTTTGAAGAGAAACATTCAAAGATCTTCAGAACCATCCAATCCCAACATACAAACGCCTCAACTGCAGAGCCATGGCATGCTGAGGTTGCACCACGCAAGCCCTGAGGTTTCCTCTCTCGCCGTTCTGTGAGAAGGTGGAAGTGACCTACCCAAGGTCACGCAGTGGGTTATATACAGAGCACCAGGAGGGAGTCAGCATGGACCAGAACAGTAGTGGGGTCCATGAGAAAGGACTTGGCCTTTGAAGTCCAACCAACCTAGGTTCCGATACCAGCCTTGCCAATGACCAGCTGTGACCTTGACCTCACACAAGTAGAATCATAGTGTTCTCTAGTTCACATGGCACCTTGGAGAATGAGAACTCGTGAGAATGTGCAGGACGGGCTGCCACACAGCGGTGCTCACTGAGCAGCAGTGACGTCTACGGCCTGATCTCCCCACTCCCAGTCCAGTGCTCCTTTCGCAGTCCCGCCCTGGGAAGACCCAGAGCCAGTCCAAGAAGCCACAAGGGCTGAGGATTAAAGGTGCTGCCCGCCTCACAAGCACAGGCCAGCACCAGCCAGGCTTCTTGCACGACAGCGGATTTGTCCTGCACCCCCGCCCTGAGCCAGACACCTGCTCCCTTTCCTCGCCTTACCCTCTGTTCTGGGTCTGTGGCTCCAGGTCAGGGGAGCCCTGCTCAGCGGCCACAACTGCCATGGCCAGTCTCCAGGTCAGCACCCCTCTTGCTGCTACCGCCTGCCTTGTGGGACCCAGCATGGAAGGACCTTCAGTGACCACACTGTCCACAGAGAAGTCACAGGCTGGAGCCCCACAGGTCACATACCTATTCTATTTCTTGACCCATGGAATGATTTAATTTTAATGTTTTTACTTAGTTGACATCATGTAAAAAAAAAAAGCAGACTTTCCAAAAATGTAGATTTCTGACTTCCCTTGAAAAATCACAAACTGGCCAAATGGCCACAGTTGGCCAGGGCTCTGAGGCAGCTGCTCCCTCCGCTGGGGAGACTCCCTCTGCTCATCCAGGCCCCCAGAATGCATGACCTTCCGAGGGCAGCATCTGAGTCTCCAACCTGACACAACATGGGCTCCCTGGTCCCCAGCTGGACACGCAAGGCGCTTCACCACCTGGCACACCGCACCTAGTCAAACCTTCTCCCAGGGGCATGGAAACGCTCCCTGCTCAGTGCCCACTCTGTTCTTCTGCTTCCTCAACCCAGTCAAGAGTATGTCCTCTCCGGAAACTCTCCCCGGCCGCCCCGGCCGCAGAGGGCTCCTTCCCAGGGCCTCGAGCCGCCATCCCACCCACCCGTTAGCTTTTCCTGTGAGCGTGTCCTGTTCCGCAGCTAACTGGTGACCTTCTCGAGCAGTTCCTCAGGCCAGGGGGCAGGCAAGGCTCTGCACAGGGAAAGTCTGGACAAAGGCGAAGTGCTTGGTCAAGGTTGTCATCCACACCACCGCTCAGCCACAGGCCGGGCTGCCCGCCCTCCAGCCCGTGTCTCCACTCCACTATCTCCCTTTCCTCCGCCAGAGGACCGGACCCCGGTCTCCTGGGAACACTCCAGCAGGACTAGGACTTGCTTTCTGTTGCACCGGGGAGCGTCCCACACCCCCCTCTCCCTACCCTCACCCCAGGGTCAAACACAGAACTCTGCACACGATAGCAGCTCAACAAATACGCCTTAAATAAAAAGTGCCTGCCCTGCCCGGGTGGTTCCGTTAGTTGGAGCACTGTCCCATACACCAAAAGGTTTGGGGCTCCATTCCCAGTCAGAGCACACACCCAGGTTGTGGGTCGATCACTGGTCGGGGTGCACATGGAAGGCAACTGATTGATGTTTCTCTTTCATCTCTCTCCCACCCCCACCCCCACCCCCTTCCTTTCTCTCTAAAATCAATAAACATATCCTCAGGTGAGAATAATTAAATGAATAAATAAAAAGCACCTTAGTTTTTATTCCCTACATCTTTGTGTCTGCTGTTTACCTCTGGCCGAGCATGTCTTTCCTTTTCACCAACCACCCAAATCTGTGGGGCTTGGGAATTCCGTGTCTCAGGTTCCTGGTCTGGATTCCTGTTTCCTGACTCTGCCAAGACCCCTCGTCCCAGTCTCCCGCGCACTGTGCTCTGGCCTGTCACAGCCGTTTCCAGATGTGCACGTATTTGCTCAAGCCTGCCTCCCCGCAGGGGTCAAGTTCCTCGGGCCAGGACTGTGCAGCCTCCTTCCATGTTCCTGTCCACGATCCTCGTTTTGCCAAAGAGGAAATGGAAGCAAGAAGCAGCTCCATGCGTGGCTGGCGAGGGGGAACGAGGCAGGAGGAGGAGAGGGCCTGGCGAGGGGACTCGGCCTTTATCAGGAGTGAGGCACAGGAAGGGCAGCGGCTGTAACCACCCAACCAAGGACTATTTCATCATGTCGGGCAGGCACCTGCTGGGCTTGCTGTTTACTGTCAATTGAAGGCTCAGCGTCGGAGAAGCTGCATGGCCGGTTCTCCCCAGTAGAAAGACAAACGATTTCTGCTCAGGAGGAAAGATAATCCCAAAGTTTATTATTTATTGCATTGTAAGCCAGGAAGTAGTCTCATAGCGAATCTAGCAGTCTTTTTCTTTTTTAATCCTCACCCGAGGATATTGTTTGCATGGATTTTTAGATAAAGTGAACGGGAGGGACGAGAGAGAGAGAGAAACATCGACAAAAGAGAGACACATATCAGTTGCCTCCTGCATGACCCCAACCAGGGCAGGGGATCGAACCTGCAACCGAGGTACATGCCCCTGGCCAGAAATCGAACCTGCACCCTTTGGTTCAAGGGCTGATGCTCTAACGGCTGAGCAAACGGGCCAAGGCGAACCTAGTCTCATCCCAATGTTCTCCACTCTGTTACCCTGTCGCTCCCTTGGTAGGAGTGAACGCAGCTCCTCACACGTGCACATTCTGTGTTGCATGAGTCGTGTTTTGGGGTTTTGAGAGGTTGGGCTCTGACAGCGAGCCTGCTAGCAGTCTGAGGACGCGGGCAAGTGTCTCCCGCCCTCTTCCGGACTCGGTCTCCTCCTCAGTAACACGAGAGAGCGGGTGTACATGGGAACCACGAGTTCTGCGAATCTTCTAGTTCAATAAAGAACCTTACGAAGAATAATTTCTTCACAGAATTGAACACCTTATGGAGTCATTTCCAACAACAACAATGACAACAACTAACATTTATCTAGCCCCAGGTATCAAGCTCTGTCCCATTTAATTCTCACATAATGAGGTATTGTTACTAGTCCCATTTACGGATGAGGTTATGAAAGCTGACCAAGTGTTTTTTAATCAGGAGACACCACATTCCTCCTTCCATCCATGTTTTGTGTTTTGTTTTTTATGTATTTCTTCACCTTTCTACTGACCCATCATTCCAACTATCCACCCAGCTAATACAAAACAAAGTGGTCTCACGTTCCCTTTGGCTCTATCAAGTGGACTGAAATGGCACTTACAAGAGGTAGTGAATGCCCTGGTCGGGTGGCTCGGGTGGCTGAGCATCGTCCCAGGCACGAGAGGCCGCCGGCACCAGTCCGGGCACGTGCCCAAGCTGCAGGCTCCACCCCAGGAGGGTGATTGATGCTTCTCCCTCACATCAGTGTTTCTCTCCCTCTCCCTTCCTCCCATTCTCTTTCTCTAAGATCAATCACAAAATTAAAAGAAAAAGAAAAATGAGGTAATGATTATTTCCAGCTGCGAGTCCAGGAAGACTTCCTGGAAGAGATGCCACTTGGAGCTTGCCCCTCAGGGTCAAGCAGGTTGAGAGGTCCCAGGAGCACCCCAGCTGAAGGCTGCGGTGGCAGAGGACTGGTGTCAGAGAAGGGCAGGAGGGACCCACCATGACGTGAGCAGTGTGGCAGCTGCTGGAAGGCTGTGTGAAGGGCGGATGGCGGCCGACAGACATGGAGAGAAAGGCTGAGTGGTCTTGATGTCGGTCAGTACCTCCTTGAGAATCGTGATGCGTTTCGCTGATCTGACGCTGTCCACACTCACCCAGACCTGGAGGGCCATGCGTGTGGGTACAGCCGCAGACACAAACCCTTTCCCAGGTGCCGTGACTAGGCTAAGGCTGGGCACCCCGACAACCAGGGTCCTGACCTCCTAGATGGTAGTGACAGCAATCATGGAAGGATCTACCCAACCTGTGGCCTCCCTTCCCCGACACGTGGCCCGGAGCTAATTTAAGCCAGTCTGAGCTCACTTCACAAGCAGTTGTCACACAAGGCTACATCAAAGGACGCCCGAGGCCCAAATATTTAGCAAGCAGAACACTCCCTCCATCCATCAGTTTGGTAATTCTATCCAAGGAAAAAAGAAAAGCTATTGGGGTTTCTCTCCTGGCCCACTCATTTCTCGTAAACATGCCAGGCCATTTACAGCTCAGCTCCCTGCTCTCTAAACATTTATACATTTCTCCCTCTTAGCACGTCCTTGGCCGTTTGATGAAGTGGCAGATCACAGGGCTGGACCTCAAGGCCTTGGAACCTTTGGGTTTCGTCCAAACCTGCTTTCTAATGGCATCCATGCCAGCCTCCCCCTCCAACAAACACAGGGTCACTGACTCCTTCAGACTGGCTGAGGCCTTGGCTGCCCTACGCCTCCTCCCACAGGTACCCGAGGCAGGGCGAGTACACACCCTTCGGGCAGGCACAGGCATGAGGACATTTTACCAGCTGGGCTTCTCCTGGGCAAGCTGGTGGGTTCCCTCGTGACCGTTAGGGCTGAGTGGGGGCCAGCATTTCACAACACCCTGATGCCCGCAGACGTGGGTGACGGAGCGTGTCTATGAGGGGAGGAAGCTGCCCACACCCCGCTCCCTGGACTGTGACATGAATCTGACACGAGGCCCAGATCAGCACACACGCTGCAGCCCTGCCCGGGCGTGAGCTGTCCCGCAGGAACAGTGGGCTTCCCAGGGCAGTGGCCGGAGAGCGGAGTTCTGGCCGCTGGCGAAGCCGCGGCAGGAGGGAGCCTGGAGAAAGGGCTTCGAGGCGGGGAGTGGCGGGCGGGGAAGGGCTCCCAGTCGCCTCTCCCGCTGGCCTGCCTCCGATTTCAGGGGCAACTTTGAATACAAGGAAGCACACCGCCTCCAGGGCTGGACCCCACTACAATCCGGAGCCCGCCCCTGCCGGCTGGCTGACCCTGCAAGTTCCCAGCACCCTGGAGCCTCACTTTCCTCACCAGCAGAATGGGGGCTGGCATGCACCTCCCACGGCTGCCGAGCGGAGGACCTGCCTGAGGAGGACGAGTATGTTCCCGGGTTCTGAGCAGCAGCGGGCACAGCCCTCTGTGCCCGCATCTACGTGCTGAAGTGGAGCCGCTTGACTGCAAGCACCTTGAAAGCAAAGACCAAGCCTTTCGACTCTGACTGCGGTGCCTCCACCCAGTGCCTCAGCCGCGAGAAGACTGTGAGGCCCCAGACCCCCTTCCAGGAAGGACATGCTGCCCAGGTGCTGGCGGGCTGGCAGCAGCTTCTTCAGGGCTTGCTCAGCTGCACAGAGCTGCCTGGCCCAAGGTGACGCCCTTCAGGGCCAGCCCACCTATGACTGGGGAGAGGGAATAAAGGCCCATGTCACGCTGGCAGGTCGTCTGGGCTCCAGGTCTCTCCATGGGGTTGGCGGATGCTACAGCAGGCCCAGAGCACACCTGACCTCAGATGTCTGGCCTCTTTCCCTCCCACGGGCATTGGTGCCATGAACACCCCCTGATAAACACCTGCACACTCGACTGTAACGAGCCCCTACATGCAGCCTGAATAAATGTCGGAAACAAGACCCTTGCCTGCTAAATCCAGAATTACCCAGACCCCCTGTGCCCAGGGGTCTGCCCGACACCTGACCCCTCTGGTCCTAGGTGTTCTTGCTGCTGGCATTGCCAGAGTCCAGGGTAAGGAAAATGGCACGTGGTGGGGCTGTGACCATCCCGAGGGCCACACTTCCACACAGGCCATCCCCCATCCAGGAAACCAGGCACGCGGTTGTCCTGCGACAGGGGCTGAGTCTGAGCTCTGTAGACATTCTCCACCACCACGGCCCCTCGGCGCTGTCTCCCCACGTAGCCGGGAGTCAGCCCTGGGCAGGGGGTAGATGAAGCAGTGGAACAGGCAAGAGGGAACCCTGCAATGGGACAGCACCCGCTTTCTGTATCCCAGGCTGGCTCAGTCATCTGAGGCCACTGTCTGCAGACTTGCCCTGAGATGCAAGCTTCCACCACTATCAGAAGAACCAGAAACACTTTTTGTAATTTTTAAAATTGATTTTAGAGAAACAGGGGAAGGCGGGGAAAAGAGAGAGAGAGAGAAACATCAGTCTCTTGTCCCACTTATTTCTGCATTCATTGGTTGATTCTTGCATGTGCCCTGACCAGGGGATGGGACCTGCAACCTCAGCGTATCGGAACAACGTTCTAACCTATTGAGCTACCTGGCCAAGGCCCAGAAACAATTTTTTTCCTAGAAGATAAATGGCTAATTGCAAAATAATTATTTTGTCAACTGCCACATAAGACTCTTTTAATTGGAAACAAACAAACAAACAAACAAACAGGAAATGCTTCACTTTTTAAATAAAAAAAATTTGGAACATTTAGGTTTAAAATGCCAGTAGCGAGGTGAGGAGGAGGAGACTGGGCAGGGCCACCTGGTAGATGGGGCCACGGAGAGAGAAGGGGTCTGTCCACAGTGTCAGGCAGCCTCCTGGGCCCCCTAGTGCCAGACCAGCTTGCCTGGCAGCCCCAGCGCACCCCACGGCCTGCAGCCTCCCCTCCCCCACACCCTGCGCTTCTCCTGAAGCCAGGGCTTGCTGAGAAGGACCCCTCTCCAGCGCTCGCCCCTGTCACACAGAGGGCCTGCTCCTCCTCACTCAAGGCAAAGATGACCCTCTGCGGTTTCTGTTGACTGTTGACGGGTTTGCCAAAGAAAGAGGCGGGCCAAGGAGAATGGCTGCTGGGTCTGCCCCCTAGAGGAGGGGACTCTGATTTTGCCAAAGGAAAGTAGAGCATCTGCTAAGCTGGGTCCCGCCCTGGGCATGGTGGAAAGGACCTCCCCTTCAAAGGGCTTGCAGAGAAGGCTGGCATCAGATCATGGGCACACTGCTCTGTGGGATACCCCGGGGGTTCCACAGAGCTCCTGCAAGGCCTGTGGGGCCGGTGGGGGCAGCTCCAGCCTTTCCGGTAACCAAAGCAGCTGGGTTTTGTCAGTTTACAGAGAGCTCTGGGCCTTCAAGAGTGTGAAGCCAGGGCCTTAGCAGATCTCCCTGGGCATCCCGGGAGCAGAGGCCGTCTGTCAGACCACTTCATGGCTGTGCAGCCCTCAGCAAGTCACTCAGGCACGCTGAGCCCAGCGTCCCGCTTGTGTGCAGCTGCAATGACAACAGCGCCCACTGCTGCCCGGGTGTGAGGGCCAAGCGAGGCCAGTCCCACCAGGGCGCCACTCTGCGCCTGGCTCCTGGCGAGTCCGCGGTGACTGCGAGAAGCCACGGGAGCACTGGGTATTCTGAGTGAGCACCGCCCTTGCCAGCGCCTGCACTCGAGATGAACTTCTAGCTCTAGGAGCGGGAAAGCGGAGGGGCTTGATTCCTCTTACCACCTGCGGACGTCCCCAGCACGCAAAGTGCTTAAAACCTGAGAAAATAAGGCACAGTTCTGAGAGTGCTGTCTTCACTCACCTGAGCCACACTGGTCCCCTCAGCCCAGCCCCAGGGTGCCCTGGAGCCAATGGGCCATGAGACCAAGATGCACTGACCCACCCTCTGGGTGAAAGGGTTTCACAGACACCCTGCAAAGTGGTGAGATTGTCGCTTTTCTGTGGATCACATGTTTGCACCTCCTTGTCGTCCACCCTATCTCACAAGTGCCTGAGGTTTAGGAAAAGGCTTAGCTGGGAAAAGCTGAAGACATTTGCTTCTGTCTTGACTCTTTAGGGAGAAGAAGGAGAAACTGTCTCATGCTCAGCTGGGCAGTGACTCTGCCCAGTTCTCCATTCTCCAGCTTCAGCGCAATGGAGAGTGTGAGGTCCCCCTCCCGCCACATGCACTCAGGACAACCTGGCTCTGGAGTCTGGAGACCTGGATTAGGTCCACCGCCATTGCCGACTTGATGTACGTGATAAGACAAGTGACGTAAACTCTCCGATCCCCAGCTTCCACATAGTAAAGAGAGATCTTCGTTCCAGGGCTCATTACTTTAAGGACATTTGAAATGTTCAAATGTCAAATAAGGTAGCGTAGGAGACAGCACCTTGACAAGTGAAAAGCGCTGTGTGCAAATATAAAACTCTGTTATCTTCATAAACCAACTGATCTATGGTGATCACTTGGCAGGAAGAACATGAGGAAGTAATTTCAGCACAGAACTATTATTCACCGTGGGACTATTCAGGTAAAGCTGTGAATGACAGCCCTTGGCCCCACCCTCCAGCGCCGGTTCTCGCTGTTCAGCGGCAGACACCGAGCTGAGAAGCTGCTAACAACCTTGGTAATTGCTGACTTCTACTCAGAAGTTCCTGGTTCGTGAGCATTGTTTCGTTTGATGTCTGAGAAATAACAGAGCATCCCCTGACACTGTAGAAAATGCTGTCTGTTTAAAGATGTTGACGTTAAGTTGAATAATTAATAACCAAGAAAGACAACAAATAAACAGAAACTTCTAGACACACTGGTTAACAGAAGATGGAAGCATACACCCCACTCTCATTACAGACCACTGTCCAACAAAAAATTGGGATATTTTCCTGATACTAATTCAGTAAAAAGAAAACAAACAAACAAAACACTTAATGTTAATATATGTTAAAGAAAGAAGCATTAAAGGCATCAACAAATTTTAAATTAAAGCATAAAACTCTCTTCTACTCAACAAGCAATAAGAACACACTTGAATTCTTTTCCATGGGCATTTAAGGGACACTAAGAGGTACAGAAAGAAAGGGGAAAAGTAAAGAAAAGAAAACAGTCAGGTACATACTTAGGAAGAGAAAACAAGAGTGATCGAAAAGAAACGGAGAAGTGAAAGACCTCTGGGATGCAGAACGAAGGAGAAAATCAGACATAGGTTAGGAGAGAGGAAAACAACCCACCAAACAACAACAATAAAATAAGAAATAGAGAGAAACTTTCATAAAAGCAACCTCTCATTTTGGAAGATTAACGCCAGAAGCTTTGACAACATGTTACAGATTTACCATTACAGGAGTTAGAGTAACCTCCTGCTAACTGCCTCCTTAATGAGATCACATCACACCCAGACCACGTCCAGCTGCTGGGCCAGCAGGCCGGCGTCCCCGCCCGCGACGCCAAGCTGTAGCTTCATGTCACGTGGGCCAGCATTTCCGCCGGTGGCCACTCACTGAGCCAGTGACTCACCTCTCCACGCCCAGTTTTCTCACCTGCAGGGTGCACAGGACGGAGAGGAACAGGTGCTCACCTCATGACAGGGACGTGAGGACTCAGGGGGTCGCAGGGGAAGCAGCGGGCATCGTCTGCAGCATTAGCAAGCCCTTAACCAGTGCTAGTGTTAGTTATCAGCTGGGGTTACAGCTCACCTCGCAGGGAGAAGAGGAATGAATGTGTGTACAGATTAAACACACATATTTCAGGAACGTTTGTCGCGTCGTGTGAAAGAGCTTGCTTTGTTAAGTTGAAGGCCTCACGCTCGCCATCCTCCCCTCACACCCAACGCGAAGAACATTCTTCAGTCCCACCAAAGACACACTGCACCTCCGTCCTGCTCTGGGTTTGCACACGGAGCCCCCGCCCAGCGGGGTCCCCTCCCTATGTCTTCCTTAGGAACCCCAGCCTGGACTCGAACTTGGGAAGGCATCTCCCTGGGCCCAGGCCTTCCTGCGGCCCCGGTGCCACCGCAGAGCACTGTCCCCTCCGCCCTCAGAGGGTCCCTTGCATCTGGAGCCTGGCAGTGCCACTTTGAAGAGACTTCCCGTGTGACGTCCTTGCTCAGCCTGCTCGGGAAGAGCGAAGGTCCACTTCGGGAACCTGATGCAAAGTGTCCCAGTCAGGGGTGCCCGCACCCTCAAATGCACCCATAAACGAGCACGGGTCCACGTCCAGCAGAGAGCCCGGCACACAGGGGCTGCTCCGTGAAGGACCGGCCTGCCTCACACTTGGCTGCTGGCAGCCCTGCCTTTGGAACACCTGCTGCCCTCCCCCTGGCCTGGCAGAGCCCCGCCAGGTGCTGGACGATGCCTCTGTTCTGAAGGAATGACGCCCGAGGAGCCGCCTGTCTGCTGTCTCCTTCAGGCAGCGTAGTGGGCACCATGATGTGAAATCACTCCTCTACCTCAAAAGAGAGGGCAAAATTCCCCAAAACGTATGACCTCTTAGAAAGTCAACATGTACAGCGTAGTCCGGGGCAACGGTCTGCCTTTCTGACCTTAGAGTCCCATTGGGGGGAAGGGCTTTCCTCTTTCCTTCCCAGGGGCTCTGAACTGGACGGACCTGAGACCAGGCTCTCACCCGTCCGCTCAGCAGATCCGTTCATTCACGCGTTCCAGGCGCCAGAGGCCGATGACACAGCTGTGACCCATACAGACCAAACCCCTCCTGTTACGGGGTGGTGTGGGTTCCAGTGGGAGCCAGGGACGATGAATGATAAGCAAGCAAATCATGTGCTGTATTATACAACGGTAAGTGTTACAAAGAAAAACTAAAGCTAGGAAGGACAGGAAGTAGAAGTAATTTAATATAGGGGAAAGGTATAGAAACTAAAAGTTACGGAAAAGATAAGGACAACTCGGAATGTGACACGACGCTGACTTGCCACGTGAACATGAGCAGTCCTGTGCTCCGTCCGAGCCTAGGCTCCTTCCCTGCAGAACTCGCTGCACCAAAACCCCGGTTCTCTAAGCAACAGGCAGCAGTTTGGGTTGAGACTAGAATTTGTCAAGATCTAACGGTTGTGATCTAAGCTTCATAAAGAATATTCTCACATCCTGTAGCGATCCCAGCAAATCCTCCCTCCCTGCCCTTGGTCTCAGGAAATGTGAGGACAAGAACAGATTCACTTGTTATTTTATATTTGTAATGGTTGACTTAAAAACCTTAAGCCCAGGCCCCCCTTCCCCTCAAACACCTCAGCAAACCCTCCTGATGGGTATGAACCCCTAAAAAGGTCACGAAGTGGGACTCTACAAGCCAGGACACTGGGCAAGCTGGCTTCAAACGCCTGCTTATCCTGTCCCCCATGCAGTCCCTGACGACAGCTGGGCTTCCTTCGGCTCGTTCCATGTGCCAAACACAGTTCTAAGTGCTCTTCGTGAATAACTCACTCACAGCCCTAGGAAGTAGCTGTTCTGACTATTCCCACCTCAGAGAGGAAGCAAATGAGACACAGTAAAAGAGCTTGTCCAAGGTCACAGAGTTTCTAAAAGGGAGAGAAGAGCCCAGACCCTGTGTTTGACCACTACTGCTACAAAGCAGCAAGGTCAAAAGACATACAGTTGACCTTGAACAACTGGGGAGTTGGGAATTAGGAGAGCTGACCCCCCCACACACACACATATAACTTTTGACTCCCCCAATTTTAACTACTAATAGCCTATAAGAAGCCTTGCCGATAACATAAGCGAGTCAAGCAACACATATTCGGTACGTTGTGCGTATGCACACTGCATTCTTACAAGGCAGGGAAAATGGGTTGACAGACTTGTGCTATATTTGCTGATGCCGCAACTGTTTAAATCTGCATGTAGGGCCCACGCACTTCAAACCCTTGTTGTTCAAGGGTCAACTATATAATACAAGCCACATGTGTACTTTTGAATTTTGTAGCAAGCACATTTTTTGGACACTTAACTAATGTACTTACAACCATATAAAGATTTAAAGACAAATAATATTCCAAGTGGGAGGAAGAGGTTTTCAAATTGCTTTCTACCTGAAACTCACATACATTGATTTTCTTGCACACTTTTCTTTAAGGTTGAGTGTTGGCTACCTCCCTGATAGCCATTCCCCCACCCCCTTCCTTCTTCAGAGAGCCCGGGTTTGTTCAGACGCCCTGGCCTCACTCCTGAGCCAGAAAGGTGTCCTGGGGGCTCCTGGGAAAGTGGTCCAGCTCCTGGGAAAGAGGCCTGGAAGAGATGGTTCCTTTCCATGCAGACTTTTCTCTTTTCACTTTCTTTTAATTGTGGTAAAACATACATAATGTAAGATTTCTTTTGGAAATATGTTTTTATTGATTTTAGAGAGAACATAGGGAGAGGGAGAGAGAAACATGTGAGAGAGAATCATCGACAAGTTGCCTCCCGTATGTGCCCCGACCAGGGATCAAACCCACAACCTGGGTATGAGCCCTGACCAGGAATCGAACCGGAGACCGTTTGGTGCATGGGTGATGCTCAACCAACTGAGCCACACTGGCCAGGGTGATCAATTTAACCATCTTAAGTGACAGTTCAATGTCATTAAGTACATTCACATTGTACAGCCATCACCACTATCCAGCGGGGAGGCACACTTTTAAAAATAAAAAGAAACAGGTAAAAATAATTTTAATATGATCATTTATTTAACCTACATTAGGTTCTGGATTGATTGTCCAAAATATTATCATTTTGAGATGTAATAAATATAAAAATTACTAATAAGTGTTAGTAACAGTTTGGAGCCTTTGCACTCCATTCCTGTACTGCAGTTCACAAGTACAGCACATCTTAGTTTGGACAGGCCCCATTTCAAATGCTCGACAGCGCCTGGGTTCGGGCTCCCGCTGGTCAGCCCAGGGCTGGCGGCTCAGGCCCATGCACGCTCAGCCACCTCGCGGGCATCCCCCGGGAGAGCCGCGAGCCATCTGTTTATGGAAGGTGTGTGCGTCACCATCAGCTCTCCAGGGCAGTCTGTGAGTCACTGCAGGACCCTGCACAGCATCTGCTCTGAGGAGAGCTGTTCCTGGGGGGTAAATCTCGTACTTCTGGCCACCCACTGCGGGTCCATCTCCAAAATGAAAGAGTGACCTCAGCCGTGGAGGTGGAGACAGCACCTGCGTAGCCGCTCGGGCACTCCCAGGCTAGCCGATAGACCCGTGCCTGCATGGGAGAGAGGAGCGTGTGCGCAGGACTGAGGCGAGCAGCGGCTGCCATGGAAACCGACCAGCCTCACTCCAGACTTTTCCCTGCTGCCTTGATCATTCAGTGGCTCATGAAGCCCAGTGGAGAGGCATTGTCCCTGTACCTATGGAAACCTTCCAAATGGGGCCATTATGTGAAAAGTAGATCAAAGAGGAAATGGTTACATACCTTTTCCACCCATCATCACATCCACGTTTTGTACCTGCTATTACCCAAAGGATAAGAAAATAAATCCACCCTTGCCTCAGAGAGGAATGGCTGAGGGGTATCAAGGTATGACAATAGGGGTGAGGTGGCCCCAAAAGAGGGAAGCAGAAAAACTGCCCCAACTACCCACCATAGTAAACGCTTGACTGGACAATGGTTGTGGCTCCACGGGTGTTACGATCTGCCCAACCGCAATCAGACCTGCCATCTCCTCCACAGCAGATCCCTCGTTTGATCTTCTCTTCCTGCAGCCGTGCATCTTTGGGATCTTCCGATTCATTTTTTCATTCACTCATTCATTCATTCATTCATTCACTCACTTGTTCTTGAATAAGAAGCACCATGGTACAGTGGAAAGAGCCTGAGCTAGCAACTCACAAGAACCCAGGTTTAAATCCCAGTTCTGATGCTTATTGGACACATGGTCTAACCCAAGTCACTAAAAAGTCTCTGAGCCTTGGTTTTCTCATCTGTAACGTAGGGGTGAGGAGAGAATGGTTGTCACTTGTCTTCCATACAGTTCCAGTCCACATTGTAGATGTTGACTTATATCTCTGTCTCTGCCCCTAGACTGTGCGTTCCTTGACTAGCGAAACCATGTCTCATTCCATTTAGCTCATTAGTAACAGCTGAGCAGAGTCTGGTACTTCCAGATACTCAGTAAATCATCTGAATGAAGAAATGACCAAGTGCTTTCATATGAATGCCCATCCTCCCTTCCCCTCTCCCCCTCCTTATTTCTCTTTTTAAACTTCACTCACACAGCAATCTGGTTCAGGATTATTTTAGCCCAGTCCCAGACAGAGGGATTATAACATTAACAAACCCGATTTCTATTCTCAAGGAATTTACAATTTACTGCATTCATTTAACAAACCGTTTGTATAATATTTAGTCTGTTCTAAGCACTTTACAAATATTAGCTCATTTAATCCTCATAATAACCCTAAAAGGGAGGTACTATTATTGTCCCCTGTCACTCTCCCAACGTCACACTAGTACATGGCAGAGCAGACGTTAAACTTGGCCAGGCTGGCTCTACATCCAGTGCTCTTAACTGCTGCGCCACTGCCTTTGTAGGGTGCGCACATCACCCGCACACGTGTACACGGAGAGTGCACAGCGTGGTGACTTACAGAGGACGGCACGACCCCACGCTGCGGCGCCAGGTCGAGTAGAATCTGAACACAGAGTGCATGGAAGGGAGGTGGGGCCGATGAGGCTGAGCCCGGACCATCTGCACGAGGGGTCTGGGCTTCAGGCCACGAGAAGCTCCTGAAGGTCCCTGAGCCATGGAAGAATTTAAACAAAGCTGGTTTGGGGGAAGATCCACCTGGCAGTGGCATGCAAGGTGCACTAAAGGGAGGTGATGGGACAAATGTGGGGAGGGCTACCGCTATGCAAGAGATGAAGGCGGACACAGGACCTGAACCAGCACAGTGGAGGCAGGGGCATGGGGGCTGGGGGAGATCTACACCAGTTTTCCACCAAATCACTCAAATCAGCAGCAAGTTCCAGAAGCATCACTGGGCGCTCTCTTGGCCACCCCACGTGGCACAGGGGCTCCTTGCAGCACTGGTGTCCAGAGAAGGGAAAGAAACAGGGCGCCCTTGAGCCGGCATGGAGATGCAGACTGAGGCTCTCCCTGTTGTGTACGGCTGGTGGCTGCAGCCAAGTGGCAAATTCAACCTGGTCAGAGAACCGGGCCACCTCATACGTGAAAGGTAGCTGGTACAGCAAACTGCAGTCCTGTCTGTGGCACTGCCGCATGAACCCCAGCGCAGAATCTAAACCCAGGCTGGGTCTTTCAGCTAACGGTGCTGTCCATCCCAATTCCCACCGCGCTGGAAGGGGCGGAGCAAGAACTGAGGAAAGGATGAGGAGTTCGGGGGTGAGTTATGGCCCAAGAATATGATTTGTGAGCCTTCTTCCAACCTGCCCCGGTTGTTTCAAATCTTCTATCCAGCTCCAGTTTTGCATAAATTCCTGAGACGCTTCTGTCTGACATCAGAATGAAATAGATGCTGGGGTATGGACACAATAGGTAAACACATAAAACCAAAACAGAACAACAACAGCAACTTTGCTTTGACAAAAGCTAAAGCTTTCTTTATTTATCATAGTTAAAGCCTTGGAATCCCATTTTCATCTTGATGGAGGCAATAAAATCTTCGCAACTTGTATGGCTCCCAGGATGAAGCTGAGGACTCTACCGGCTCCCACCCTGCAACTCTCGCAG
Organism: Molossus molossus; assembly: GCF_014108415.1. Taxonomy (NCBI): domain Eukaryota; kingdom Metazoa; phylum Chordata; class Mammalia; order Chiroptera; family Molossidae; genus Molossus; species Molossus molossus. The sequence continues at coordinate 58,187,046 of NW_023425352.1, forward strand.
ACTTTGAAATTCAAGTCAGGGCAGAACCTGCTTTTGGTCAGAGGCAAAATGTATTTTTATCTTTGCAAGCACAGCCATTAAGATGTGAGCATGAATACCTGAAGAGATAAAACATTAAGGGGGGAAACAGGAAGAAATAGAAGGTGAGGCTTCTGAAGTAAGAGAGGGCATGATGATGCATCAACCCCCACTGAAAGCTTCTTACAGCGACAGGGGAGGGAGCTGTAGGGAGCTGTGGGGACAGGCATCTGCAGAGACCGGGAGGATGGAGCCAGAGTGGGCCGAGGGAGCTGTAGGGAGCTGTGGGGACAGGCATCTGCAGAGACCAGGAGGATGGAGCCGGAGTGGGCCGAGGGAGCTGTGGGGACAGGGAGCTGTGGGGACAGGCATCTGCAGAGACCAGGAGGATGGAGCCGGAGTGGGCCGAGGGAGCTGTGGGGCCGAGGGAGCTGTGGGGACAGGCATCTGCAGAGACCGGGAGGATGGAGCCGGAGTGGGCTGAGGGATCTCTGCAATGGGAGGGCGGTCATCGGTGTGTGCTCTGTGCCTGGAGAGGTGTAAGAGTGGATCTGACAAATGGGGAGATGGTGCTTGTGTTTCTGATTGTCTAGAATCTCTGCAGATCTGAAATCCACCCCCTCGGCTTCTCCAAACACTGAAGAAAATCTCCAGATGGAAAAATTTGAAGTCAGGCTGCAATGTGAAAAGAAAAAAGAAAAGAAAAGAAAGCTCGTATAGAAAGCTGACAATTTTCTGCTCTTCTGAGATCTAACCTAGGGTGCTGGGGTGTCAAACACTAGACAGTCAGGAAACACAGGTTCTTGTCCACATGCTGCTTTGCACCGACTGGGTGACCTTGGACAAGCCTCGCTTTACTTACACACAAAGTAAATTTTAGGGAAAGTGATCAAGAACAGAGATAATTAAGCCATAAGAAGGCATAAATAACAGTGGTCCTGCCACTCTCCAATCATCGCTCATGACAGAAATCACCAATCACGCACCGCGTCCTGGAGAGCAGACCCGTTACTCTTTGTTGCTCTTTGTTGCTGAGCCCTGACTCTTCAGCAAAGCATTCTGGGTAATCACGACCAACTGATCATCAGAATGGGCTCAGGAGATGAAATCTGTTCACCACCCTGGACTAGATCCCTACTAATCCTTGAACACCAAAGCTCTAAAGTGCTACATGTCACACATACTCTCGTTACACAAACCCTTAACAACATTCTGGCTCTTCTTCTCCTTGGCCTTTCTGCCAAGTCTTAGCAGCCAAGGCTATGAAGAATAAAACGGCTTGAAGGCCCTTCACTCAACTGCGAGTCTGAAGCTGCAAAGTGACCTTGGACATCTTCCTTGAACCTCTTTAGCTTTCCTGCTAAAAAGCTCCTTCCTGCGGCCCATGTCCTCTCTACCCTCCTAAGGAATTCATCAAGGTAGAGAATCCTATTTCTTTTCAAATGTTTTAGACCACGGAATAGAAGACAGCCTGGGGAAGTTCAAAGATATTCAATTATTACCCTCAGTTCTTTTGAAAATTATTAAAGAGCCCAGAATTAGAAATTCAGATTTCCTCCGGATCCCTGAGAACAAACAGCTCACTTGTAAATGGCTTAATGTGTCTGTTTAATGTACACAAAATTATCTTTCAGGAAAGTGGATGGCTTTTCATGTCATTTTGCATCTCTAAAATATACCACCTATGGCAAAAGGATTGGGAATCAAGGTCTGACAAAATCTCCAGCAGAAATAATTAGCACCAGAGGCTGTGTCTGGGAGGGAGTAAAGGAAAGAGAATCTGCTTGCTTGTTTATTTTGGTCGCTCTATCTTGACTTCTCCACCACAGTGGGAAGACTGGAAAGGTGGCTTGCAGAATTGCCTCTGGTTTGGTTTTTGGAGGTGACCCTGAGCCCACAACACAGCAAACTCCTCTGGGCCAGGGCGCCATGGAAAACCGGCTGCAACGCTGACACTTTCCGGAAAAACACCCAGCTACTCCCCTGGTTTGCAAGGTGGGCACAGGTCGGAGGAACGGCAAGAGTTTGTAATTCAGCATCGGGGAGAGAACCAATCCTTACTCCCGAGAATGTGGACAGTCTCTGCTTAAATCATGGTAATTAAATTGAAAATACTTGAAATAGCCAATTATGTTGTGTTTTTGAAAAAATATTTGTATCGATTTTTAGAGAGAGAGGACAGGAGAGGGACAGAGAGAGAGAAACACGGATGAGAGAGATTGATCGCTGCCTCCTGCACTCCCCCGCCCTGGGATGGAGCCCAACTCCTGGGCAGGTGCCCTGACAGGAAATGGAACCAGCAACCTGTCGGTGCATGGGACGACACCCAGCCATTAGTCACACTGGCTGGGCTGTGGTGGTGGTTCTGGAAGCTCATCTAAGAAGTTCACCTGAAATGAAACTTCATTTGGGGAACTTAGGCAGCGCCAAACCCACACATCACCCACGGTATTCACACCTTGCTATAAATTCAGGGGTTCTCCTGGCAGCTCCCACCAGTGCCCTGGGTACCTTGCTCCAGAAATAAAAACCAGCTTCCATCACAAAGGTTTCCTTCTCAGCTCCTCCTGGGTGCCTCTACTGGTCATGATGTAAAGAAATGTGCCTCTTATGAAACGTTTACAGGTACAAAGTGAAGAAGCCGCTTCTGCCTCCGAAGGAGCATGGACTGTTAGGAAGGAGGCAGCTTGCTTCCGCAGCCGTCCTGACACAACGATGCAACAGCAGAGGACGCGCGCATCTGACCCAGGGTCCGCCCGAGCAGAGGCTGCTCAATCACGAAGGAGGCTTTTACGGTTAATTTTCGGGCCAGCGGGATGACCAAGTTGGAATGTGACCTCTTCGGAGGTTCCCTGCTGTTTGAAGTTGGCTCAAGGAGAGAAATTCACGACTGGCATCATTTAGAAAAAAACAACTCCTCCTGGGAGGACCAGGCCCCTTGGGGAGCCCTCCACCAAGGCATCCTTCCTCCCACCAGCTCCACGGTCACAGGCCGGCTCCCATTACCCGATGCTTCCTTTCTCTGCAGACTGAGATCCGCCTGGAATGAGTCCGGAAGGCGAAGCAGCGTAGGGGAGTGAGAGGCAGGGGCTCTGCCACACAGGGAGAGTTAGGGACCACGTTCCGAATGGGATGCCACCCCACGGGAGGCCCAGCACAGCCGCCCCAACTGCATCCTGCTTCTCTCTACTGCTCCTTCTCCTTTGGCAGCGCCCCCGTGCCTAGCAGAGTGCCGGACACAGTCGTCTGAGGTTAGCCCTCGCTGCCTTTGCTCACTGGAGGCTGGTACCGGGAAAGGAACACACTACTGTCAGGTTGCTGCTATCCCCTCATTTTATCCTGGGAGACACCAAGGCCTTGAAAGGGGACTGACTTGTCCAAGGTCACCAGAAAGGTTATGGCAGAGCCACGATTAGAACCGTGTTCTGATGACCACCGCTCCTCAGACGACAGTGACTGTCATCTCCACTGCTCTCATATCCCAAGCTGATCTCAAAAGGCGTCACTAATGCCCAAGGCCCAGGAGACACACCGCACGAACCTCGGTGACTAAGCTGATTTCCTCCTTCTGGTGACCTAAGCTTTTTTTCTGGAGAGGTCCAAGGTGGCCAGGACACCAAGCAGCCACCTCGTGGCTCCGAAGGAGACAATAACCTGGCCACCGCCCCAGGAGCCCACGCAGGTGCCTGCAGGATTAAGCAGCTCCGAGGACAACAGCTTTCCTTCGCAGGAAGTTATTTTTCACCCCTGGGGCATAAGCCCAGGCAGCCAGCACTGGGACAGCCCAGCAGATAAAATTAACTCCAGAGAGATCCAGCAGGCCACAGAGAGAACGGCCTGGCCCCCTCCCGCCCTCGGGATTCCAGCCCCCACACCTTCCTGTGTGAGTCAGGGGGCCAGCGGCTCCAGCGGCAGCCAGGGAGCCGACAGCCTCCGGCCTCTGAAACTCTGCCTTTTTGCGATTCAGCCTCTGCTTCAAGCTATTTTTAGTGAAAGCAAAGCTTGGATTTGAGGGAGGGTGGTGTGAACACAGGGCCTTTCCTTCCTCTCTCCTTTTCAATGAGCTGTTTCCTGTTTCCCTTAGGACAGTCGCTTCACCAATAGCCACAGGAGGAGAAGAAGAGAAGACTAAAAAGATAAATGGGGAAAAGGTCAGAAGTTGGCATCTCTAAAGCAGTCTGGAAACAGTTCTAGGAAGGTGGCGGTGCCTCAACCCTTCGGGTCGATCCGCTGGATCCTGGATTCTTCACAGGTGCTAGAAATCAGTATGTCCAGTCCATTTGCTCTCTGGACTAACCCCCTCCAATAAGCAAGGAGGCCTGAGGGAGGAGGCACACACAGCAGGAGTAACCTGCGGTGCCCTGGAGCAGGCTGTGCGTCCCCAGGTGTGACTGGGCCCCTGGCTTCCCAGTTTTGTCGTACCTTCCATGCTGGCACCAGGCCAGTTTTCTGCTCTAAAATTAACTGGCCAAACAATAAGACAGCTCTGGTGCTTAAGAGGCTGGTGCTTGTAATTGAGTTTTCGAGTGCCCTAATTCCTTAGGAAAGGCAGAGGAGCCACCGCCCTGTCCTACTTCCCCACTACTAAACACTCGAGAACATTTTTTGCAATGAAATGTTTAGGACAAAGGGTGGATTTCTGTTGTCATTCCCCTGAAGCAGTTGTGTTTCTGAAGAAGGAAAAAAGCCTTTCTGGACAGAGGCCCTGAACATGGGGCTTCTCATGCTCCAAATTAGGATGCGTGGGGCTCAGGCACGAGGTCTGCCGCTCCTAAACATAGCTCCTGCACAGAGCCCGGACGTCAGCGCACACGTGGCCCCACCTGCGGCTTCCGAGCACGTGCTCCCAGTTCCGACAATGGCTGACGACTCTGTCATCATCGTCATGTCTATTTTTGAGTCTCCCTGCTAAACAAACTTCCTCGCAGCCGAAATGGAGGCTCTGAGCAGAGTCTCCGTCCACTAGGCTATTTTCTGGCCAATAGGAGCTGCTGAAGCACTGACATCCCAGGAAGGCTGTGGGGGGACCCTCCCAGCCCAAGATGGCAGGCTCCATCCCCCTCAAAGCCTCCAGGGGGCACCAGCTTTCACAGGCTGGGAAGGAAGGCGGGAAGGAGGGGAGGGAGGGAGGGAGGAGTTTACCATTAGTCACAGAAACAACTGTGCACAGACACAGGGTCCGGAATGTGAGATCTGGACCAGACGCACGTCGGCTGGAGCCCCATCCAAGGACTGAGGGACAGGCCACAGGTTCTGATTATCACCAATTTACTTCAAAAATCTTACCACCCAAAGCATTGTAGCAAAATGCAAGCATAACATTTCCAATGTCAACTCTTTGGATGGTTTCACTTTGCAGATTTCGCTGGAAGGACTAACACATGTAATGCCTTGAACAGCATCTGACACCTAGTAGGAGCCTCAGAAACGTTTGGAGGAATGGATGGACAGCGCACAGGAGACGCCTTCCATGGATAATGGAATCTGTAACCTTATCTTCTGGTGACGTAACCCACTTTCCAGCATCTATCAGAAGGATCTGAGGTTGCTGCCAGCCAAAACCATTGTTAAAGACACCTCCCACATACTAATGAGACAAGCCCTCAGAACCCAGCCCTGTGTCGTCAGCCTGCCCCACGTCCAGGAGGGCACGACACGGGGACTGCAGTGAGTGCACTTGACCCTCTTTCCACAGACTCATCTGTCATCCTGCCAAGGCGTTTCCTGTGACCTGAGTCTATGATGCACAGCTCCCGGGGAGAGCCCAGCCCTCCCTCTGGCCCCCCGCCAGCTCGCGGAGGCTATATGAAGTGAGAATTTCCTAGCCGACTTGACAATGGCCGTCAGGCTGGCCTGAGCCAGCTGCAGAAAGGACAGGGCCTAAGTATGTGCATGGAGCAAAGATCATCGGCTGGTGAGACCCAGACCAGGGCTGCCTGCGCCCTCAGACCCCTTTCCAGTGGCCATGCCCGGCCAGCTCAGCACAGAGAGGACGTCTGAGTTTGGTGAGGCCTGGGGGCTGTTCCATCTCTGTCACAGGAAAGGATTTATTCTCCACTCACCCCTGAAGCTCCAGATCAGCCCACTTGCTCCATGACATGGAGACTGGGCTCACACTACAATAGCAAAAACAACAACAGCTAATGCTTATTAAACACTAACCATGAAAGAGGCATTATTCTAGCATTCACTGATGCATCAAATCCTCAAAATAACACTAAGAAGCAGAGACTATTATTATGCCCATTGAACAGGCAAGGAAACTGAGACACCAAATATGAAGCAAATAGCCCAGGGTAAAAGCCCTAGGAAATGGTGGAGCTGGGACTCGGCAGGACGACTGCAGAAGTTGACTGCAAACCGCCCTGCTGCCCCACACACAACAGCCCCCACGTTCCAAGGCTGTGGCATCCCAACGACACGCGTCCCAAGGAGAGAGGACCGTGTTCCGCCGTCCTCCTTGTAGTGCCAGTCAAATGAGAAAGACACCCCAGGAGCCAGGTGGAGATCAAAAGAGAGCAGGAGCCCCATTCAGACAGGGCTGGATCAGCGAAGGGGCAGGACTCCTGTCTCCTGGCCCGACAGAGAAGCTGAGACAGAGAGAACAGAAGCAAGGTGACTGGCAAGGTGACTGGCAGGGGGGCGCCCTGGCCTGCTTGCTGCACAGACCTCACTTGTGAGGCACCCGCTGACTGGGTGCTACGTTCAGGTCTGTGTATGACAAAACTGTGCGGATGGGACAGCTGGGCGAATAGGTATAAATGATGAACAGACAGGGGGATGGGGTGGAAGGACAAAGCAGGCACTACTCCCACCCTCAATTCCCCACTGAAACCCCAGAGAAGGAAGGCAGGAAGAGGCTCTTCCTTCTCCAGAGCTGTCGAAGATTAATTTTTTAAACTGCCCTTCATTTTTGCAGAGGAGGTCAGAAAAGCCAACACACCAGCTAGTAAAATTAGCAGCCGCCCTTTACAGAATGCTCTGGAGAGGCCACACAGAGCACGTGGCCTGCAGGCCGGCAATGCAGACCAGCAGCCAGAGCAGCTGAGGCCCCAGCCCGCAGGCCGCACGGGGCGCTCTCCATGGTAGGGACTAGCCGCTGGGCTGCGGCGGGCTGGCGGTGCCCTGACAGCAGGGGATGCGGGCAACAGAGGGGACACTTAGAGAGAAACCTGCTACAGAATGTCCACACACATTCTGCTGACCGTGGGAAGTCTTATGCTGAGCCAGTTGAGAAGCTGCTGTGGAACTGGGGGGCAACCCTCCCTGCCCTCTGTCTCCCCATCTCTCCACACCATTTAACTCTGCTTATGAAAGGGGACAGAGGGTACATCTTAGCCATTCATTACCTTATGCCATGAGGAACTTCAGGGCAGTCCATTGACCACGTAGAGAAGGACAATGACAGTCACAGAGTAGGAGAACTTGCGGTCTGATTCCGGGGTTGGCAAACTTTGTACAGGGCAAGACAGTAACTACCCTAAGCTGGTGGATATTTCGGACTCAGTGGGCGCTACTCAGTTCTGCTGTCACAGTGGGTTGCAAAACATGTCAATGAGTGAGCATGGCCACATCCCAATAAAACTGTTTATGAACACCGAAACCTGAATTTATTTCATCCTTACGTGTCACAAAAGATTCTTCTTTTGATTCTTTTAAAAACCATTTTAAGCCCTGGCCAGTTTGGCTCAGAGGTTAGAGCGTCAGCCTGCGGTCCAGAGAGATCCGGGCTCGGTTCCCGCTAAAGGCACGTACCTTGGTTGCAGTTTGTCACCGGCCCTCTTTGGGTTGTGCAAGAGGCAGCCACTCGATGTGTCCCTTTCACATCAATGTTTTTCTCTCTCTCTCTCTCACTCTCTCTCTCTCTCTCTCTCTCCCCCCTTCCCATTCTATCTGAACAAAAAAAACGGAAAAATGTCCTCGGGTGAGGATTTAAAAAAAAAACAAAAACATTTAAAAATATAACAACCATTCTTTGCTTGTGGGCTGTACAAAAAAGGCAGGTGGCCAGATTCTGCCCATGGGCTACGGTTTGCTGACCCCTATGCTAGTTAGTGTTCCCCAAAATGTGTTCTTTGTGAGGCCCATGCGCATATCATGGGGAAAGGTTCCACGGTGGAATAGGCACGGGAGGCTGGGGAAAATGTCCTTCTGTGTTCCTACCGCAGGACTTCTTCAAAACGTACATGCTGATTCACACTGGCAGTCTCAAAAGGGAATGAGAAATGGTCTGTGCGAGTTCCAGGGGGCCACTTCTCTCCTGAACGCCTCCGGGGTCAGGTTTTCCGAGAACTGAATCAGAGCACCAAGGACGAAGTCTGACCAGTGGTCAGAAACAGCGCCACCAAGGTGATCCTGCTTCTCTGTGACCATCTCCGGGCACAGGCAGTCACTGCCTATGGTGGGTGACTTCCCGACTCCTGTTCCTTCACCCAATGATGCCGAGATCCAAGTAACTAATTTAGCGCATCTTTTGTCAGACGAAGACAAAATCTCACGTTTAATAATTTTATAAAGAAAGCATACCTTCTTTGACTTACTGATTCCTACCCAATATATAAACTTTATTTATGCACAGGATAAAATAAAGAACCATTCTTAAGTACTGAAGAAGAATGACCATGTGTCTCCTTTGAAAGAGGGTTCACTTGGGGGAGTTAAAATTCAATTCAAATAAAATCTCAATTTACTCCCAGTGGTACAGAGAGCAGGATCTACCTGTTCACTATGCGGCATTTTTAGTAAAAGTACATGCCCGTGAAACCTCCGGTCTTTCTGCCACATAGGGCATTTGCAGGTGATATAAAAATGTCATACAGAGCTGCCTACAATGTAAAAAAAAGACAGAAAAAGGAGTGCAACTTAGAGGAGAGAGAGAAGGATGAAAATGTGTGTGAATTTGCCACCAGACACCAAGAAGAAAAATGTAGAGGGTGCTGCTGAGATGTCCCCAGCACCAGAAGCCTCCTAAAGGGAGACACCATGGCAGCGAAGGGCACAGGTCTGATGAGGTGCATGCCCATGCGCGCCCCCGCTTTGGGCAACTGCTTCAGTCTCACGGGCAACGCAGAGCAGTGAGCACACCTGTTTCACTCCATGAACCAACAGGAATATTTCTAGTTCAAAGGTGTTTGGCACATATTTTCTCTGGGGCTCTGGGAGAAAAGACGGTTAGGCTATGTATATAATGTTAATGTAAAACGACACACATGAGACATATTTAGGAAGATTAAAAAAAACACTGGTGTTTTTCTTTCTCCTTACTTCAACTAATCAGCCCCCAGACAGTAAAGCAAGGAGCATGTATTTTCAGTTCACGGAATAGATGCATTCTGGAGCAATATTAAGAGGTGGTGCAGTACCATGGGACTATGGGAAATAATCAAAGGAATAATTCTCAAGGCTCTATCTTTGCTGAACTACTAGCAAGACCAGGCTTGGAAGAGAAGCACAAAACACTGAATCTGTAACAAACAGGCTGAGGGGCAGCCCAGGCAGTGTAGACACTGCGTACACTTTGAGGTGACGTCATGCTTGGCCACAAGCCAGTTTCTCTAGGGAGACAGTCACTCTGAGATCAATGTGGAAATTAATATAAATACGCAGAAGCCAGGTACTAATATAGATGGTGTGAGTACTACAGACACTCCCCATTGTAAATGGGTTCTCTGAGGCTATCTATCTTATGTGACCTTTTTTTGGTTAATCTTCACTTAAGGATATTTTTTCATTGATTTTTAGATAGAGTGGAAGGCAGGGAGGGAAGGAGAGAAAGAGAAACATTGATGTGAGAGAGACACACCGATTGGTTGCCTCCCACACGACCTCGACTGGGACTGGGAATCAAACCTGCAAACCAGTACATGCCCTTGACCGGGAATCGAACCCAAGACCCTTTGGTCCAAGGGCCAATGCTCTAACTGCTGAGCCAAATGAGCCGGGGCTCTTGTGCTATTTTATCACAGAAAGTTTCTTCCTAAGGAATTTCTTTCAATTTCTGACTTTCAATTTCTTTATCAAATAAGGAGAAGAACTAGACCAAACATCAGCAAACTATGGCCCATGAAATAACTCTGGCCCACCACCTGTTTTTGTAAGTAAATTTGTACTGGGACACAGTCTTGCCCACATCTTGCTGGTGGCTCCTTTCAAACTACAAAGGCAAAGGTGAGTAGTTGTGTCCGAATCTCCAGTCCACAAGGCCTAAAACACTTACTATCTGGCCCTTACAGACAAACCTACCAACCCTGAACTGGACGATGGCGGACTAACACTGATTTTGGCTATGCTTCTATCAAGTACAACCAAACATGCCCGCCTCAGGGTGCTTCTCGCCTTCTTCATCCACAGGCACCACCTTACTCTTGGAAGGATGTTAATTTGCTCACAAAGCCGTTGGAGCACATAAGCACACACACGACAAGTTCAACAGAAGCGTGAGGAAATCAGGACAGAGGGAAAAGGAGAGAGAGACACAGGGATGAAGCCAGGGGCATGTGAATACACAGAAAACAAACCCCAATACTCAGTGTTTTCAATGGACCACTGACGTGGCTCCACACAGCCATGACAGAGAGAGAGCATGATCCGTCTCTCGGTTTAGAGTTTTCACTAGAGGTTCGTCAGGAGAACCACAGCAAACCCTGGCACAAAGCTACTTGTCCAGAGTCTGTGCACAGAGCGGATACAGGACATGCATTGAGCAAAGTCCCCAACGATGACCAAATAACCGGGAGGTGTCCTGATCCTATTCACGGCTACAAGGAAATGCACTCAGTGTGAGCCACCTCCAAATCCCAAAGTGGAATTTATCAGCAATTCTTCCAGTACATTACAAAATTTTGAAATAAGCATGGGCCACTTTTATAATCAGAAAATAATTTTTTTTTTTTTTATCCTTACCCAAGGACATTTTTCGATATTTTGTTCAGATAGACTGGGAGGAGAGGGGAGGAGAGAGAGAGAGAGAGAGAGAGAGAGAGAGAGAGAGAGAGAGAGAGAGAGAGAAACAATGATGTGAAGGGACACATCGAGTGGCTGCCACCCGCATGACCCAACCAGGGCCGGGGACAAACTGCAACCGAGGTACATGCCCTTAGCAGGAACTGAACCCGGGTCTCTCAGGACCGCAGGCCAACGCTCTAACCGCTGAGCCAAACCGGCGAAGGCCAGAAAATAAACATTTTTAATTAAAGAAAAGATCACGGGAGCCGGGAGCCCTGACGGCCGGGTGTTCACTGCGAGGCGGACGCCCTCAGCCGCACGCTCACAGAAAGGGCTCCGCCCGGCCCTGCTGGCTGGTGAGGCTGGAGTGTGAGGGCTGCGGGTGCGACAAGGCAAAGACGGGCTGTTCCGAGACCTGGCCAAGGAACTGTTACACTTTGAGGAAGAAGCTCCAGGGGTTCACTCTAAAAGTCACTGGTGAATGGAGATAATCATTGGCCATTTTGTACATTGAGCTTTATAACTTTATACGTAGTTTATCATTATAAATAATTCACGGCCTGGTCTGCTTTAGGCCCAGTGCCTAGAACAGTGTCTGATCAGAAGTAAGTACTTACCGCATGAACGATGTGTTCCCCTGAGATCTTGGACAAAAGGGGAGACTACAGATATGCCGAGGTTGTCCTGGCGAACCTCCCCCAACTGGGTCTTTCCCACAATGCCCCAGCTTGGAGACTCCCTCACCTGTGACAGTGAGGCAGGTGGAAAAGGGGCCCAGATGTGGGGGATAAGTTCCTGAGTCATGCATCAAGAAACACAAATTAAAAACTGAAAAGGGGCCTGGCCAGTGTGGCTCAGTGGTTGAGCATCGACCCATGTACCAAGAGGTCGCTGGTTCAATTCCTGGTCAGGGCACATGTCTGGGTTGCAGGCTCGATCCCCAGTAGGGGGCATGCAGGATCCCCAGCAGGGGGCAATCGATGTTTCTCTTTCTCCCTCTCCTTTTCTCTCTCTCTGAAAATCAATAAAAACATATTTTTTAAAAAATGGAAAAGGAAACTGAACAGCCGGGTGTCTAGTCTCGCTGCAGTCCTGTTGTTGGAAGGATAAACACTTGGACAGCTCAAGACAAACACAGCTTTGGGTTCTGAGCAGGCAGAGTGGCTTTCTCTGCACTCCGAAACATCCATTTGAAATCCGCTCCTTGCTCAGAGCAAGGACATACTTCCTCCTAGAGGAGAGGCTGTTCTGGAGTCGGAGATGCCTGCTCTCCGTGCGTGGCACCCGCTCTGCTCTGAGCGCCAGGGCGGCTGGACAGGACTGTCTCCAAGGAGACCTTCAGAGAGCAGCTGGCTTCACGGGCAAGGCCTGAGCAGACTGTGCTTGTCCACGCAAATGTTAACAGAATCCGGCCAAGTAGCCTTAGGCCCTAACTGGCTCAAAGACAGGAAAGTCAAAATGTCACAGCCAAAGAGACAGTTGGCAGTGGCTTAGAAAAGAAGAGCCATCATCTTCAACTCGGAAGAAAGAGCACCACGCAGGGAGTCCAGAGGCCTGCAGGTATGAGCCTGGAGGCTGCTTTTTCTTCGGCAAGTCATTGCCTTTTCTGTGCCTTGGTTTCCTCAACTATAAAATGTTCCATAAATTCTCCGATAAGACTGGCTTGCTTGCTTTCTTGTAATGAACCCCTACAATACCTCAGCAAAATGAGAGATACAAAAACATAGGACATGGTCCCCACCCTTCAATCTGATCATAACACAGAGTCTAAGCAGAGTGCCTGGCTTCCGAGGGGCTCCCGCCAACTTCCTGTCAGAAGGAGCATGAAGGAGGATGCTGGGTGCACGTGGCCTGTGGGTCCCCATCTGCAGTGCCACCGCATCCACCCACCTGCCCCACAGCGTGGTGCCAGCTCAGGCCTTGCCCCGCCAGGTCCCCTGCAGTAACCCCCTCGAATCCCGTCACAGGTGGCAGGGGCTCACTCTCCTAACTGAACCTGGCCCCTCTGAGCTCCACATCACCAGTCTGGTCTTCGTTTGTCCACCAGCTGTCCCTGCACAACCACCAGTCATGATACCCTTCCGTCAAATTCTCCCTTCCTACAAAATTCTGTCTAAATTCTTTTGCTTGGCATTTGAAGAGCGGACAAGCTGTCTCCAGCCCACCTTCCCAGGCTCGCTTCCCTCGGTGTCCCTCTCTCCGTGGCCTGCACCTCATTCCGGTAACGCGCCGCCCCTTCCCTGCTCCTGCTGCTCCTCCTCTCTGCTCTGATGTTCAGGGTCCTAACCCACAGTGCAACACGCACTCAGATGCTCTGTTCTACTGTTATTAATCAAACATCCGTGGAGCAATGGAAGCAGGATCGTGCCTGTTTTCCACAGGGCAGAAGAGAACGCCTGCCCAGAGTGATGCCCCAGAGCTCGGGGCTGATGCTGATGAAGATCCCCGAACTGTCTGCACTGGCGACGTGGAAGCGCCAGGGCTGCACCTCTGTGTGACCAGACTGTCTGCAGCGCCTCACCCCGCAGCAGCGCACACGCAGAGGGCCTGCCTCCATGTCGTCCCACGTGAACGCCCAGGCCGGAACTCAACTTCTGTGAGTTTCCCACGTGGCATCCACTCACGTACAAGCACGAGAGAGCGTGAGACTGCTGGAAACGTGGGGGTGGGGGGACAAGGACGGTGGGTACAGCACAGCCCACAGCACTGCCACCTTCAATACCTCATCAGACCCGTGCTGCCAGTTGCCCCTGGGTCCCTCCGACCTGCACCGTCCCCTCTCCGCCCCTCCGTGCAGCAGCTGGCCTCACCAGGTTCTCTCTCCTCTTCCTCCAACATCCCATCTTCAAATGTCTCCCCTTTCTATTTTGCTGCCAATTGACATCAGCCATGGCTTCACATCCAGACTCTTGGAAGGCTCAGCTCATGATGGGTCCCCACAGAGCCCTGTCCTCCTTGAAGGCTGTCTGGCCACCACCTGCCACTCAGGCCTGGCATCCAGTGTCTTACCCCTTCCCTCAAGCTGTTTGTAAGGTATTTTTCCCAAACATGAAGTAGAGTTCTCCCGAAGGATTCGATGGGTGAAATATTCACCACCTCCCTACAGTCACCTGCTCAGAGGGCTTTTGCCATGAAATGTCAAGGGTGACAACACCCATTTTCCAGCATCCCTGCCTGATCTTTGACGCACCCAGACATCAGGACATCCCCATTCATTCTGTCTATGAGCCTGATGACTTTTGACCAAGTCCCAGCTTCAGGCCCAGGAAAGACAGCCCGTACAAAACAGTCTCCAGAACTATAATAAGAAATTATTTGGAAGGCAAATCCTTCTCAGGGATACTCCTGACCCAGAGCAGACCCAAGAAAGCCAGTGGGCAAGCTACCCCAGGGAAGAGCCCATGTATGTCAGCAGCATGGCCTGGCCAGTGACCAATTTGTGTTTGTTTGTCTGGGACTTTTCCTATCTTTGCACGGAAAGACCCATGTCCAAGGTACCCCTCAGTCCCAGGCAAACTGGGATGGTTGGTCACTCCAGGCTTGTCCCGCCTGTGATCCTTGCCAAGAACCAGAGGTCATGAGGCCAGTCAGTGAAGCCAAGCTCCATACAAGCAGGTCGGAGAGAAAGCCGGAAATGCACTGCGAAGGCACAGGATGAGCCCTGGCTGCAGATGGGGCCGGAAACAGCTTCATCAGAAATCAGGTCACAGGAGCAAGGCTCCAAGCACAGGCCAGACAGCCTCAGGTGGACTGCCAATGAGTTTCACCAGCATGACTGAGGCTCGCCACCGTGGAGAGGATCCAGATCACACAGGGCAGGAGATCAGGAAACTCCCCCAAAGGGGCTTTCTGCTTAGCAGTCAGAGGACAACAGTAAAATCCCCAGAAGGCCAGCAAACACACACACACTCAGAACTCCCTGGATCCTTCCCTAACAGACCCTCTGTGCCCCGTACAATGGCCCACTCGGCAAACACTGGCTTAGATGTGCAGGAACCCAGCCTCCCCTCTATGACCATACATCAGCACTCGCTGTTCAGCCTACCTAGCCAGGGGCCTGGAGAAGACCCCGCAAAACATCACAGTCCTGTAAACAAAGCCATCATGGACCAAACAGCAGGCCTCCTAGTGCAAGGAGGGAGTTGAGGACTCACCAGGACTCTGCCGGTCAGTGTCTGGGCAGATATCATCACCCCCGCCCAGTCCTTCACGGAGGTCATCCAGCCGACCTCGGCTGCCACCACCTCCTCTTTTTCGTCCACTGGCTTGAGAGTGCCATCAGCCTGGCTTGAGCCATTGTTAATCTTCTGGGCCTCCTGGCAACAGAGAAAACAAAGGTTGAGATTAGGGACCAATTGCATTTTACAAACACAACCTACCTCCAAAAATGAAAGGGTCCTTGGCTATGGTAGGAACTATCTTTAAGGAAGAGGGATAGGGAAGAAGGGAAGGGCTATGGTTTCGATCAGTTTTTTTAATCTTTTTTTAAAAGGAATCTTTTGCCTGGCCGGTGGCTCAGTGGATAGAGCATTGTCCCATGGTCTGAGAGGTCCTGGTTCAATTCCGGGTCAGGGCACATGCCTGGGTTGTGAGCTCGATCCCCAGTAGGGGGCGTGCAAGAGGCAGCCGATCAATGTTTCTCTCACATCGATGTTTCTCTCTCTCCCTTCCTCTCTCTCTAAAAAAAATCAATAAAAACATTTTATAGAAAGAATCTTTTCTTTATTTCTTCTCAAAATATCTTTGTGAAAGGAAGAAGAATGAGATCATTCTGTTTCCGTTTTAAAGAAAAAATCACACAGCTCAAGAGGAAAAGCATCTTGACTGCCCAGCCTTCATCCCTTCTCACAAGCATGCCCACTGTTTTCCTTCAGGAAATCCCCATTTCCGCATCGCCATCTGTGGGGTTCAAAAGGGATGACAGACCCACACTGGCTCCAGGAACCAGGACTGGTCAATCATATCACTCCATCTTCCTAGCAACAGTGACTGGGCCTTGGATGGTCACATGACCCACACCAACCCAGTGCAACTCAGGCCCAGGACCTGCTAGGAAAAGTAGGACAGGTGATCCCTGAGAATGAAGGCAGCACAGAGAAAAGTAGAAGTGATAAAATACCGATGTCATCATTTGAACACCTGAATCCAGCTGTGCCTGAAATCCACCCCAGACCTTTTCAGTCACAGGAGACAATAAATTCCCCTTCATGTCCTAAAATGTGCTTGAGGAAACAAGGCTGCCATCATCAGATAACTGAGCCCTACCCTGGGCCCTAACTTGAACTCTTTCACACACAATGTGCCCTCTCTTCCCACAAATACTCTTCTGCCACAAAGGGTCACAGCTTGTTCCCTCATCAGCCTCAAGTCTTTGCTTAAATATCACCTTTTCAATAGTGTTCTCTGGTTACCCTTTTAAAATTATAACCCCGCCTTCCAAGAGCAGAGCCCTTCTGCTTTATTCTTTCCCATAGCACTTAAAACCTCTAATACACTCTATAATTCTCTTACTTCATTTACCGTCTGCCTTCCCCGAGTGCTGTATCCTGCGTGCCTAAATGAGTGCCTGGCATACAGTTGGCTCAATACACATGAATGAATGAATGAATGAATGAATGAATGAATGAATGAATGAAAAGGGTTATGAATATTAGCCCCTCATGGACTATGGAACCTAGACTTAGAGTTGCCAAATAAAATTCAAGACACCTGGAGAAATTTGAACTTCAGGAAAACAACAAATAAAGTTTTAGCATGAGCATGCCCCCAAACATTGCATGGACATACTTAGACTAAAAACGATTCTATTATTTACCTAAAATTTAAATTTAACTGAACTAAGCCCCTTACTCAAATACCCACTGAGATTATTTTTGCAGATATAGATGTTTTAAAAGATGCCAGGAAAAGTATGTTCATCATTTAAAACACTGGAATTGAATGTCCACAGCAAACTGCCCCTGGGGACCATTGTGAACTGGAGGGAAGGGGGAGACCAAGGGCAGAGGTAAAGTCTGTCTGCAGCGAGCGAGGGCGAGGCAGGGTGAGGAGAGGACAGCTGGGGGCACTGGATGAGTCATCCCGTGGGGGACCTGCAGCCTGGCAGGAAGCTGCTCCTGATGCTTGGCTCTCCCCTCCACCACCTCTGACTGGGGGAACCGGGAAGAGAGAAGCAACACCAGCAACACGGGGTGCTCATGTTTTCTTTCCAAGTGTGCTGGGCCCCACAGAGCTAAAACAGTCCAAGAGGAGGCCATAAGCTGGGGTGGGGTGGGGGATGGGCAAGGGAAGAAGGGGCCACTTGCTGACATCTGTGGAACCCCCTGCCTGACACCTAAGGCCAGTCTCAGTGGCCTGGTAGGACCCCAAGTCTCCGCCACGTGGAGACTCTGCACAGAAGGGGTCCTGGAAGAGGAGACCTGGATCCAGGGGCAGCCTTAATCCTGAAGGTGTAGAGTCAGCTCTCCTACCCTAAGGGACCTGCCCTACAAGCTGGGACAATACCGCCTGCCCCAAGGGCACTTGACACCTGTTCAGTCAATGAGTCCCGCACCTTCTCCTTTAGCCACTGACACTCCAGCAGTGTCTCAAACCTGAGGGCAACAGAACACCTGGGGGGCTGTTCACCCAGGGTGCTGGGCCCATCCCCACCTGTATTTCCAACAAGTTCCCAGGTGATATGGAGGCTGCTGGTCTGGGAGCCCCACTTGGGGAACCCCTGCTCCTGTTCATACTGGCTTGATCCTCCCTGCTCTGATCTGAAGTGGGACATGGACTTAACTCCCAGCCCTGCCCAGCCTCTCCCTTGGCCCAGGCACGGAATGCCTTCCTGCGGAACTGGGGAACGCAGGGTGGACAGGGAAGAGGTGGGGCGGGAGAAGGCCCTCACATCAGAGGCTTTGTGTTTCCACTTGAGTGGTGCCTCCCAGGGACATTTCTGAACTGGCCCAGGGCCCCGAGCAGGGCTAGCTCTCTGCAGCTGAACCCCAGAGCCCAGGCTCCAGCCACCACACCCACCGGGAGGAGGCAGTCGCAAGAAAGGGCGGGCAGGCAGGAAACCCACTCCAGTCACCGTGGTTTCAGTGCATTAATAATTCACAGCACACGCCTATATGGCAGATAACGCCGACTTGCCAGCCCTCTTACCTATTGTTTTACAAGGCATTCATTATTTTAATTACTTTATGATAGGCAAAGAAAAACACAGACGAAAGGGAGATAATGCCCTTGTTATTATTTGCTTCCAATCGATGTTTCGAGCTTAATTACACACGAGGGAGGCAGGACTGGGGGAGGGGCGGGGGAGCGAGCCTGGAGCCCTGCGAAGCCTGAAGCCAGCGGGCCAGGCAGGCGCTCCCTAGCACGGAGGGCGCTCTGGCCAAAGCACCCTCAGTAGAAGCAGGGACTATGCTCTGGAGAAAAGGGGGACGAGGCCCAGAGAGGGCAGTTAAGTGGCCTTGCTGGCACACAGCAGGAAGGAGTGGTAAGGGGCAGAGCCCTCTGTAATAGTGACTGGCCTCTACTTATCAAGCCAGACTGGGTGTCAGCAACTACAAATTAGGTGCTTTCTATGTGTGATCTCGATTAGAGCTTATAAATCCAACAGCAGGTGGAATTATCCCCATTTTACAGACAGGGCAACTGAGAGCAGGTACCTCAGGGGAAGGCACAGAGCCAGAGGGTCAGGATGGAGGCAGAGAGCCCACCGAGGCTGAGGTGTGCTCCCTGCTGGCAAGCTGACTGTCACGGGCATGTTCGCTCCGGAGCCTCAGCCTCCTCCGTGTAAACTGTGGACAGGCACGCCAACCCATTAAGGTGGTGGCGAAGCTTAGGTGAGATTAGCGATGCACAGTGCTTGTCACATGATGGAATGTCCACTGGTGGGACTGGGTGCCCCTAAGGACACAGTGGAGGCTGCACCACCACAGAGACTGCTGGCCTGAGAGGCACACTGGCCCAGCGGGGACCGTACTAAATGCTTATGGAACGGAGGGTAAACGAGCGTGGGTTCCAACAGCTTTGACCCTTCGACTAGGTAAAGGACCCCTGGGAGGTAAGGTACCCCAACTTCTGGAGGGGTTCCAGCAGGAGCTGTGTGGCAATCTGCAAAACAGCTGGGGCAGACCTTCCCATACAGAGTGAGCCCTGGACTGAGTGACCTCTTGGATCCTTCTGACTCGAAGCTCTATCAGATCAACCTCCCACTGGAGATGTGGAGATGAGGACCAGAGAGAGGCTGCCTCTTGGGGCCCAGGACACTGCCTCAGAGGGAACAGCACTTGGTCCTGAATGGCAAAGTGGGCGTCCATGCACCCCAAACCGCCACTTCCCACTGCAGAGAAAAGATGCCATGAGGGATGCGAGACAGGGTGACATCCTGGCATGTGGAGGTCCTGCGGGGCCAAATCCTGAGAAAGGGGCTCAGTCTTGCTTTGGACACCACGCCTCCCTCCGGCTGTGCCCTCCCTCCCTCCCTCCAGAGTCCTGTGTAAAACAAGCCACAGCTGCCTCCTGGGGCCAACATGGAAGAACATGTCATCTCAGCACCCTGGCCAGTGTGGGGGGCACAGAGGGCAGTGCCACATGGGGGGGAGGGACACAGAGGGCAGTGCTGCACGGGGGGGAGGGCCACGGAGGGCAGTGCCGCACGGGGGGGAGGGCACGGAGGGCAGTGCCGCACGGGGGGGAGGGCACGGAGGGCAGTGCCGCACGGGGCGGTGGGGGGCGCGGCAGGTGCTGGAGGCTGGGGACACGGGAGGGCACTGCTGCCCTTCACATGGCTGGGCCCAGACACATGGTTTCACCCACTTCTCCTCATTCTTTTCAGCGGCATCTGCCCTGGTTTCCTGCTGACATGGCCACAGAGGTCCTCGCCTCTCCTCTGTCACCTGTGGCCAAGGGCCTGACCAGACCACAGTCACCTGGTACTCACTATACAGAGCACATCTCTGTTGGGTGTTTGGACGTTTCCCCTAAATCACCCGGTCAAAGACCAAAGCCTGAGAAGGACCTCAGCACCCACTCTGGATGCCATCCTCCACTCACTGCGCAGTTGAGACCTGAGGCCTGAGGCGGGGAGTGGGGTGCAAAGCCACATGCTCAGTGCCCCCAACCAGCCAGGTGACCCCAAGCCCAGAGTAACCCCAGCTGGCTCTCTTCCCCTTATCTCTCGTTGCCAATCTAGCCAGTGCCCCTGCTGCGGCCTGGAGGCCAGGTGTCCTAACCCCAGAGCCTCCACGGGCCGGGGCCCAGGTTCAGGTGTGGGGGCCACAGCAGGGAGCAGCCTTCTTGTCTTCAAAGCACTGGCTTCCCCGGCAGCAAGGGCAGCCCTGACCCAGCACGGGAGAGCGAGCCCATTCTGATCCCGGGACCCCACCGTCCCCAGCCCTCAGGGCTGCGCCCGGTCTCTCTCCGGCCTTCCGGAATTAGACCCAGTGCATGGGAACTTCAGGTTTGTAGTGTGGTGGGAAGACCTGTGAGGATGGAAGGACACCCAAATCCAGGTCCAGCTTTTCTGGATGTCCTTGGACAAGTCGCTTCGTTTTTCGAAGCCTCCTCTCTGCAAGGATGAGTGCACCTGTCACCTGGGGAGGTGGACGCCAGCACTTCCGGCAAGTACCCGCTGCCTAATGAAGGTGGTGACGGTGACATTGCTGTCTTCTGGATCTGAGCAGGAAGCAGTGCTGCTCTGGAGAAAGGGGTCCGGGACCCCAAAGCCAGGCCTCACAGAGCATGTGGTTCAACTCTCAGATCCCCACCCCGCTGCACCTTGCAGAGCAGGGCCCATTCACCTCCCTGCACAAGATGCTGAGATTGCCAAGTCCTGCCAGGTGGCCGGCCGTGCTGTGAGCAGCCACTACACCTGCTGCCACCCAGCTGGACTCACTCACCCGGGCAGGCCACCTTGGGCACCACACCTGCTGGGTGACTGCAGTGGGGATGGGGGCCAGCAGCCAGCAGGGTTTCAGAGTCCCCTCGCTGCTCCCAGCTAAGGTCACCCCCAGATGACAAGTCTGTCCGGGTTTAATTAGGTCTCAGTTCTTCAAACACTGGCTCCTCATCCCAGATGTGGGAAGTTGTTTACGCATTGATCATCTGGGAGAAAAACCACCCTTAAAAATATAAATCGGATCACGTCACTACCATGCCAACACCCCCTGAGGCTTCTCGTCCCACTCAAAGCACGTCATAGACTTCACTCAGAGCAACCCACCCAATCTGTCCCACTCCTGCCACCACCCTCCGAGCCTGCCCTCTGTCACTCCCTCCCGCCACACCACCTCCGTGTGCTGCCAGAGCGTTCCAGGCCCTCTCCCGGCTCCGGGCGGACGGCACTGGCGGCCCCGGCCTTGCTCGGGCCAGTGATACCTTATTGGTGAGTGCTTCCCTGCCCACTGACAATGACAGCCCCCCCCCCGATCACACCCCCATGCTCTGTGCCCCTCAGAGCATCTATACCGCCATCTGGGAGCCTGTGCACTTCAACCACGCGTACAGCCTGTAAGCTCAACGAGAGACACGAAGCCGTCATCTCTCGTTCACTGCTGCATCCGCAACACTGACACAGTGAGCTCAGAGCAAGCACTTGCCACACCTCAGTGAGAGGCAGGCAGGGAGGGAGCTGCAGCAAGGGGAGGTCAGTGCTTGGCACGCCCAACACCTAGAACAGATGCGATCGGAATACGTAGAGATGATGACAATGGCGCTGGCTGCCGTTTCCGAGCAGCATCACAGTCACCCGATGAGTAGGTGCGAGCACACTCATCTGCAGGTGAGGGTCAGGCAGCTGGCCCAGGAGGACTCGGTCAGAATCTAAACCCAGCTACTGACGCCAAAAGGAGACAAGCACATGTCCCGACATCCTCCCAGGGACAGCATGTGGAGCAAATGGGACAATGTGTGTGGAGGAGGATGGGCGTCTGTGCGGTGCCCAGGGAAGGTGTATTATCATCTTGAGCACTCAATTCACCCCACGCAGTCTGCAGGCTGCCTGTACCACAAACCTCTTCAAGGTCTCCGTGCCTTGAGAGGGCGGTTAAATGAAGAACAGAGGAACACGGTTCCTTTCTTGGCCAAGAACCAGCACAGGAATGCACATCATCCTTCATGGAGCAGAGCATCGAACGGGAAATGAATGTGGCCGAGGTGCCAGGCTGTGAGCCCTCCTGCTGAGCACCGAGTTCTCCATGCAGAGGCCAGCGAAGGAGAGGGTTCAGCCTCCCTGGGTGCTGTCCACACCCTGGGTGGCTGTCACGCCTGCCCTCTTGGCCCAGTGGTCCTGAGGTCCTGCTAGGAACAGCCTCCCCTAATCCCTCGGGGACAGGGAAGGGGCCAGGAACACTTCCATCTCTACCTGGACCCTCTGCCCAGGCCTTGGTACCACGGAACAGTTCCTGGGTGCTCAACTTCTACAGGGCTGTTGGGGAAGAGAGGACCCAGAAATCCCCATGTGTCTTCTTCTTGTGTCTCGCAGGCCCCTCTGTCCTCAAATTTCCCAGGTCGACATCAGAAAGCCATTTCCCCTGAGCCTGTAGTGATGGATTCTGTTTCCCCGCTATTTCTTCTATCTGCCTGGACCCCCACCAGCATCCATCCCCCAGCAGCCTCCACCTCCTGTCCCTGCCCCCTCTCAGCTGGCAGACCGACGCAGCCCTGCACGCGGCTGCCTGGGTGCAGTGCAAAGCAGGCGGAGCCGTTCTCTCCTGTCAGAGGAGGGCGGCGGGGGCAGAACCCTGGGCTGAAAGGTGGGAAGCCTGCACTCCAGCCCCGGCTCTGCCAGGGACAAGCTGTGTGGCCTTGGCCAGTCACCTGACCTCTCTGAGCAAAGTCCTCATCTGGGAGATGAGAGGGAGCAGTGGGTGAAACCCACTAGGAGCTCATGTGTGTTCTGTGCCGGAGGGGTCACCCGGGGAGGGCAGAGGAGACAAGACCGGCGGCCCCAGGAAACCAAAGCCACTCTGCATTGCGCGGTGTCCACCGAGTGCAGGTTTTGGGCTAGACTGCTTCTGTGTGAAGGGGTTTTCTGTGGAAAAATAAAGTTTGAAATCCACTGGGTGAAAATCCACAGGCCCACTCCAGCTTTGAGAAGATGCTTTACTTCATGGCCGTGGTTATGACTTTCTGTGGCACAGTTGGCCAAAGACCCAAAAATGCCTGAACCTCAGCACCTACAAACCCACGGGCTCCCAGTGGCTCCACGCGGGCCACTGTCCTGGTCCCTGAGCCCTGTGTCCTCACGGGGCCTAAACGCTGGGAAGGGTCTTCCAGCCATGCCCACTCCTGCCACACAGCACAGAGCCACCGTCCTAGGCACAGTGCCCGTCCTGGACAGGCAGCCAGCCACGGGGTCCTCCCAGGTACCGATAATCCTGCGCATTAGGGATTAGGCCGATTACCTTAAGCGGCTCAAGCAAATGAAGCATAATGTGGGCACCATCAGCTGGGACTTTCCTGTGAGAGTTCTGCCAAGGGAGGGGAGGGGGCAGGGCGGATGGGGCAGCAGAGGCGGGCTCCACCCAGAGCTGGTGGGAGGGTGGCACAGTTGCTTTCTGTCCCCGGGAAGCTCGGTTCCCCAACCTGTCCCCGGCAGTGCAGAGCCTCCCCTGCACCTTGCAGCGTCCTGTCCACCTCCCCGCACCCCACACACGCAGGGGACACCACGTTCGCGCTGGATGAACTCACCCAGCAGCTGTCCGGTTTGCTAACTTCAAGCTACACCCCCGGGAACGGGGCACAGTGTTCGCAGATTCACGCCACCAGACCCTAAAGGGCAGCTCAGACAACACCATTTGCTCTGGGTGTTGGAGCACCATCTGAGTTTATCGGATCCCATAAGAGACCTGATCATCTTACGGTTCACACTGCTAGCAGCTCCCTGAGCTGTGTGTGAGCAACTGCTCTTCATCGGTTTTTGTGGGAGAAAAAAAAAGGTGGCAGCAGAAAAAGGCCCGCTGACCTTTAGCAAGTCGCTCACCATCTCTGTGCCTCAGGGTTCCTGTCTCAAAGTCAGAGGAGCTGAGTAAACGCTCCCCAGGTTCTGTCCGGCCTGACCTGGAGGTCAGGAGTGGTAAGTCCCTCACTAACAGGTGTCTGGTGGTGTAAAATGCTCGGGGAGAGCAGTGTGCCGATGGGCCACGTTCTCTCCTAGGTGGTTTATCACCATCTCACTGAATCCTCACAACCCGACTGCAAGGTAGGAACGTTACGAGGCCCACAGAGGTTGGGTCATTTACGAGATCACTCACCTTGTAAGCGGCAGAGCTGAAAATTAAATCCAGTCCCTTCTAGGACTAAAGGCCATGTTTCTCTTCTATCCCTGAGTGCCCTGGGATAGGCAAAGGGTACAGAGAAGAGCTGGGCTCTCCTTCTGAGATGCAGCTTATTACTCCCACTGAAATAATCATCTTATACCCTCAGGGCTTCTAAATAACAGATCCCTGCAGGACAGACCTCTGCATCTGGACAACCATGAAGGAAAGGGTGTTGGAGAAATGGCTTGGGGAGGGTCCCGCGTAGGAACAGAATGACCCACGAGACATGATACTCCACTGTGAGATGTGTTCTTAAGTGGCCACACTTGCTGCTCAACCCCACGCTTTCAGGAGCAACGCACACATCTCTGCCAATACATCAGATGTGCAAAATAATTACTTGCTTTTCTTCAATTAGCTTAATATAACGGGAGCATAAAAGTGACAGTCCAGAGTTCCCTGTCGGGGCTTGGGAGACTAGAAATTGGACCTGCAGAGAGCTCAGCGCTGCTCCCTCGGCCAGAGGGACCGGGCTGGGTCCATGTCAGCCAGCTCTCTGGCAAAGGCATGGTGGCTCTGCTGGCCTGCAGGGCAGCCTGACCTGCCCGGGGACAGCTCAGGAACCTCCCCGAGAGGAAACCCACCACAGTGGCCCAGTCAGAAGACAAAAAGCATATTTGTTTTCCAGTAGAGGAAAAACAACTTGTGCCCTGGCCAGTTTGGCTCAGCGGTTAGAGCGCCAGCCTGTGGTTTGGAGAGGCCCAGGTTCGGTTCCCGCTAAGGGCAGGTACCTCGATTGCAGTTTGTCCCCGGCCCTGGTTGGGTTGTGTGGGTGACGACCACTAGATGTGTCCCTTTCACGTCGATGTTTTCTCTCTCTCTCTCTCCCTCCCACTCTATCTGAACAAAATATCGAAAAATGTCCTCGGGTGAGGATAAAAAAAAAACAACAACTTGTAATCACACCAGGCAAGCCTGAAGCAGGGCCACAAGTTCAGGTGGATGAATAATGGATGTAATTTTCTGAACGCCTTGGTATCTTGGTTGATCCTGTTAACAGTCCTGCAAGCGAGGCACCAGCACCCCCATTCTGAAGATGAACAACGGAGGCACGGGGGCTTTCTGAAGATCTGTGGTTAGCACCGTGGCCTCACAAATCCCACTGAGGCCGTGCGCTCAACACCAATCCCTTTCCTTGTGGGAAGAACCGCATGTTTTATGGACGGCAATTTAGCATGACTCCTTGTTTCAAGGGAAGCACTCAAACTCCTTCAAAACATGTTGTCTTAAAAAAAAAATGAATCTCAGAGTCACAGAGCACCGAGGTCAGAGGTGCGAGGGACTTGGTGTGCGGTCGATTCCCTTCCTTCAGAAGGGAGGGGCCGAGGGTACAGACCGGGAGAAACAGCGTTCACCAGAGGCTGCGGATCGCCCCACGGGGCCGAGAGGAGGCTCGGGGACAGCGGGAAGCAGTCACTGCTGTCTAGCCTCAGTTTCCTCGTTGGAGAAGTAGGCTTACACATCTGCCAAGAGCATCTGTAAGGACCCGCCGTGATGATGAATGAATGCAGAGCCCTCTGGTGAAGGCTCAGTAAACAGCAGTCCCTGTCAGCTTGTAACACCCTGAACAGTGGCCTGCCCAAGGTCCCACAGCTAACAAGGAACTGACCAGGCTGGGAATCCATGTTTTCCAAACAGCAAATCTGATCTCTGTCCACTCCACTGAAGGGGAGGCCTAATCTGGTTTTTTGTCAAGACAGGCAAGAGGTAGATAACTAGGACCGACAGGAAAGCCAAAACCCTCATTTTCATAAAAGAAGGCAGAATTCTCTCTGCCATGGCCAAGTTAATCTCTATGGCTCAAGTTAATGGAGAAAAGGGCAGAATGGATCAAAACAAGGATATGAATAAGGCTGCGGAATAACTGAATGCTGCCCAAAGATGATGGGTTTCAGTGGTTCTCAACCTCCCTAATGCCGCGACCCTTTAGTACAGCTCCTCATGTTGTCTGTGGGCGTGTCTGCATGTGGGGGGACCCTCCTGGGGTGGATAGAGGAGCGGTGTCTTGGTTCCTAAGACCATCGGAATATGTGTTTTCCAACGGTCTTAGGAGACCCCTGTGAAAGGGTCGTTCGACCCCCAAAGGGGTCGCGACCCACAGGTTGAGAACCGCTGGTTTAAATGCTCCAGGGACCAGCTCACCTGGTCAGAGGTGACAGGCTCTTGCAGCTCCTGAAGAGCAGCCCTGGGTGATTCGGAAATGTCCGCACTGCCAGGAGGGGCTGCTGAGAGAGACCGTGGAAGGGTCCGGAGGGGAGAAGGGGGAGAGGAAGGAAGCCCACTGCCCTGGGCATCGGGGCAGGAGCTGGTCTGGGTGGGAAGGACGGCCCTCCGGTCCGTGGCCCGTGGGCCACAAAGCAGCTCTGCTCCGGGACAGTCTGAAAACAGCGGCGGCAGCACCTGGTAATGCGTGTGTGTCAGCAAGTGGCCAGTGCTCCTCTCCAGGGAGCGCTGTCCCCTTCTTCCACACTATGTCACCACTCCTTTGTCGGGAAGAATGTGGCCTTTACATGAAATGACAATGATGACAGAGCTGGCCTGGACAGTTTCTTTTTCATGTCCTTGCTTGTCAAAATAAAAGGCCGGCAACCCTGTGAGAGCCTGTTTTTTGAAGTTTAATTTAGTATCACGTGGGAAGTCTAGGAAACACTCGCCTAGTCCTCATTCTGCAGACGGAAAAGGATCGCCCAGAGACCTTGCTCGCGGTGGCCAGGCCCCTCTGTGTGGCCCCAGGGTGTCGTCACGCCATCAGAAGCAGCCTGGAGGGGCCAGGAGAGGCAGGGCCCAGGAAACAGAGACAAGGTCCCTCAGGGCTCCAGCAGCTCAGCTAGTGCTGGCCCCAGAGCAGGAGAGAAAGGAATGCGTCAGGTTTCGGGGTTCAGGGCCTTACCAAAGGGTCCTGAGTTCCCAGCCTCACTGCTGGGCCCTAACGCCCACCCCGGCGCTGCAGCGGGAAATGCACGGAACCTAAACAACCTCCCTGGAAACACTGCGACTGTTGCCAGGGCCCCAGACCATGGTTCTGGGGCAAGTGGAGGGAAGGTACCGGCAGACAGCAGATGGATGGATTGCCTGTGGCTGAACGTTGCCCTCCCTCCAAGTTAACAGGCAGAAGCAGCATGGAGTAAGAAGGCAACTTGTGAACATCTAAGTTACAGCCCAGCGCCACAGATCGCTGTCACCCCTCGGGGCCCCAGTCCCCTCAGAACTCTCACACCACCTGACCTCGCACTCGGCTGGCTCCTTCCCCATCGGCCTCCCCACAGGGTGACTTAAGTCCTGGGCATCTGGCCCATCTGCTCACTGCAAATCCTCAGAGCCTAGAACTGTGCTTAGCACATAGTGGGGACGTGACAGTGTGTTAAAGAGTGACTGACAAATGCTGGGGTTTTGTTTTCTTCTGCTTTGTTTTCACTCTGTTCATATTTTCTGGAATCTGAGGTCTTCCTCAGTCCCTGCCATGCACAGCACAGAACTCCAACTCCTGCCTGGTGTTCGGACGGCAGTCTGCCCTTGCCCTTCTTCACAGAGCTCTCTGATGGGACTCGGACCCCTGACCCCCACACCTCGTGTCTGCTTTTCCTATCCTGGGATGCGCTCTCCACTGTCTCCACCATCCTCATCTCCCCGTCAGATCCAGGGGCCCAGTGACGGGCTCTTCCTGCCCAACCCCGGTGCCCACAGCCGCTCCCTCGCTCAACACGGACCCCGCAGCTCGTATTGGCCCAGTCAGCTTGGAAGCTCCCTGAAGTCATGGCCCATGTTTTTATACCCAGTGTTTGGCATACAGCGGTGATTAACAGATATGTAGTGACTGAATAAATTAAGACTCTGCTCAGTACTGGGAAAGCAGCCCTTGCCCGGGTGCTGCTGACATCCTGGCCGAACCAGGGAAGTTTCCATGACTTGCACCTTGGACGGAGCACAGGTCCCAAACTGCGGCTCCACGTTCAACACAAACACCGAACCCCAACAGGAGTCGAGGCCGGGGCCTCCAAGAGGCACATGGCTCGCCAGGCACGTCGCTCGAGGAAAGACGAATGTTCTTGTTTACAAAAGGTCTGTCCTGGGCCAGGAAAATGTCCACCACGATTTAGGACCTAATCCAGTGAGCGCCTACGGCCCTCAACTGAACATTTTTCAGCCTCTTCCATTTGCTGAACTTAGATGGGATTTGGTTTCAGGTCAAAAAAGCTATTGAAATTCGGTCATCCCACTGCCTTTGCCAATGACCCCCATTCAGGAAGTCAGAGGCAGGACGGCCGGTGGCCAGGTGCACTGATGCACTCGGGGGCAGTGCAACTGGCCAGCCCATGTGGGGGCCCAGGCTCCAATCTTGGGGCTCCACAGGGCTGCCTATCTCCCTGCACTCGGATTCTGCACCCCGCTCAGAAGGCCTGGCTGAGCTCCGCCTGGGTTCCCACCACTCCAGTCTGTATCTACATTTCCAACACAGCAGCCAAATACAGAAAAATCTGGGCTGGCTGTTAATGTGAAATAATAACAATAAGTCAAGAAATAGCCTGGGGACAGGGGAGGGGACTTCTATTTCTATCGGGTTCAGATGACTGCTTCTCCTTCTCCTTCTAGATCCCTGAAGGGAGTGAGGAAGGGCAAGGCCCCGGGTACTGTGAAACTTTGGCCCTTTTCTTGGCACCCCTGCACCCATCAATCTCCTCCGAATGGCCTGGGACCCCTCCAACCCTGGACATTGGGGAGAGGCTAAGCAGCTGTGAGAAACTTCTTTCTTGAAGAAGGTTTTTCCAAAATTATATCAGGTTTCCTTCTACCCCAGCTCGTCGGCAGGAACTCTTGCCTAACATGGTTGAAGAATGTCTTAGAAACTGGTGTGATTCAGTCTGGCCTCCGATGAGGTTTTCCACCCAGACCGAGCACGCTGAGTGTCTGGACGTGTTGGCTCGCCACTTCTGGGGAACCCGCACCCTTTCCCTGTCTCCAGCCCGGGGTCAGGAGGGCACCCTTCACGAAGTGGGTCCAGCCCAAAGATGAGCCAGGGACTAGAGAAAACAAGCCCATGGGAGCCAAAAGGTGCACACACAGCGGCCTCCCTCCCGACGGCGTCCCTCTCCTCCCCCCAATCTCCTGAATTTGTCAATCTGTTGCGACGCGCCGGTGAGTGAAGAGCAACACGGAGAGAAGTTCCGAAAGGCACACACCCCTCTCCTGGAAGACAGTGCAGAGCCTCCAGCCTTCTCTTCCGATGGAGAACATCACTGCCCTCATGCCTGTTCAGACTAGCCTCCTTCCACAAGAGCAGGCTCTAACCGAAGCTGGTCCAAAGATAATTGTTAGAAAATGCAGTTTCCAAAAATGTCTGTAAGCTGAATGTCAAGATTACTAATGAAATATTTCTGAACTGTTGTTAATTCTGCTGCATCCTTGTGTGAGGGCCCACAGTCTCCCCTGGGCAGAAAGAAACATTTTCTCCCTCCATTCATGCTCCATCTTCCATGCGGGGGGGCACACCAGGTGGGCACCGGATGAAGCTAACTGTTAAATCTCGGATCTGACCACTGCAGTGAGAGAAGAGTCCTGCAGGACAACGGCCGTCTGCACGCTGCTCATCACCTGAGCCAGGAACCTGCGTGGCCCGCGTTTCCATAGCAACCGTCGGTCTGCCCTGAGAACTCACGGGTATAGGATCTCCTTCAGGTGGGCAGCTCTAGAGGAAAAGTCAGAATGTCGCCTGAGCCCCCGTCTTTGTTCTTCTTCATCTTCTGCAGCTGCTTTTCGGACCAGAAGCTGGACAGAGACAGTTTCATAAGATTTCTTAGCGTGGACATACCAACCATGAGAAACAAGCCAAGGAGAAGGGACCCAGGGAAAGCTCTGGGTACTGACCTGTTTCTTCACCCAGTGGGTGGATTTTCTTATGATTATTCACTATTTCGTACTTTGATATTTATGTTTCTCTGTATGTTTGTTTTACTTGGCTATTTTTAAAGACTTTTAGAAATGAATCAGCAAACTGTTCTTAAGAGACCCATCATCATCACCCACATTTATGAAGTATCCTCTGGACAGGACAACGGAAACAACCCTGTGTCACTGCCCTGAACAACAGAACCAAGTACCCAAAAAAACGCACTGTAACTCATTGGTCTCTGGGCACAGCCGGGAGCCAGGCACCGGCTGGAAAGAGAAGGCCAAGCAGAGGTCAAAGGCTATTAGAAATCATCACAGGACCAATGGGCTAGAAAACCCAACTTGTTGATGCCTTGAGGTCACAACATGCGGCAGGCAGGGCCCTGGCCATCAGAGAAGCAGCGAGCCCTGGGCTGCCCGGCCAGCCCATGAATGAGGGTTGCTCACTCTCTCAGCACAGCCTGGACTGCAGTGTCAGACACACTGAGCAACCAGGAGTCTGAGTCAGTTTTCCAAACCAGCTCGGGAGCCCTGGGACCACCTCCTCCCCTCCACTCATCACTCAGCCCAGCCACACTGCTCCTCCATCCTCTGTACACACCTTACACTGACACAAGGCCATCGTCTCATTCATAGTGGATCAGTCCCCTCGCCTCTCCTTTCCACGTCTGATGTACCTTCACGATGCAGTTTAAAAGCCACCTCCATCATGAAGCCTCTACAGATTTCTTAACTGGAATGAACATCTCCCAGTGGTGCTCACTCAGCACTCCCTCTCTGTCCCCTCAGACAATTATTTGTTCCTCTAGTCATTAGCCCTCGTTACATTCAGATACTGTGGATTCATTCATCACTCCTCCAGCTAAGAATCCTGAGGTCAGAAACTGGATTTTTTTCCCTTTATTGATTAGAGAGAGAGAGAGAGAGAGAGAAAACATCGATGAAAGAGAACATCGACTGGTTGCCTCCTGCATGCCCCCCACTGGGGATTTGGCCCACAACCTGGGCATGTGCCTTGGCCAGCAATTGAACCGGTAACCTCTTGGTACATGAGTTGACGCTCAGCCACTGAGCCACACTGGCCGGGCGGAAACTGGATCTTATCAGTTCTCATATCTATAGAATATATGTATGTGTGTATATGTATACATATATGTATATATATTCGAATATGTGTGTGTGTGTATTCCAATACCTACGTCTAGCACTGTGCCTCATGAATATGCAGCAGGTGTGCAACAAGCAATCAATGTTCACTACTAAATCAGAGACCAAGAGAGTGCAGGCCCAGCACCTGGGTTGTCAAGGAGCACACAGGGCCTGCATGGAGGGAGGGGAGCACTGCAGAGAGCCGTTCCATCTCAAAGCCACACACTCCTCCCCACCCTCTCTCTCTCCCCTAGTTCACTGCTCAGCTTCCCAATTATTTGTGCATCATCCACTCTGGCTCCAGCCCCCCATCCATTCTCCGGACCAAGTTTAGACCACTCGTCTCACTATACCTGTGCCTAAACGCTTCAGTGACTCCCCAGCTCTTAGGTGAGTTCAAGATGCTCAGCAAGGCCTTCCAAGGCGCTCTGCCTATCTGGCCTCTGGCTGGCATCCTGCCACAGGTGGGACCACGCTTGGCCTCACCTTCTTTAGGCTCCAGCCATACTGGACTTTCTCCCATCCCTCAGTGCACGGTCCTCTTTCCTGACTCAGGATTTACAAGGATCACCTACCTCCCTGGATCAACCTTCTCCATCTAGTCATATTCCCGACTTTCCTCATCCTGAGGATCCTTCTCCAAAAAGCCTTCTCTTATGCCCCGCCCCTCCCCCACCCACCCCCCCCACGACCATCAGTGAGTGAAGGCCCCAGTCCTGAGGTCCTTGCACTCTCCCTCCACAGTACTCAAGGCACTAGCAGCACGTGTTCACCCCTCTCGGCTTCACCACTCCAGGGGTCTGCACACTGTTTCCGCAGAGGGTCAGAGAAAGCGTCTTGGGCCCTGCGGCCTGTACGCCATGTGGTCTCGATAGCAAAGACTCAATCCTGCTGTAGAGCAAAGTGGCCACAGACAAGATGTAAACAGACGAGAGTGGTTGTGTCCCAATAACGTTTTATTTATAGACAATGAAATTTGAATTTTATATAAGGTTCACATTTCATGGAATAGCTTTCATTTAAATTGTCTTCAACGATTTAAAAAACGTAAAAACCATTCTTAGCTCACAGGCTACACAGAAACAGATGGAAGGCCAGACTCGGCCCACGGCCTGCGGCGTGCCAGCTCCCGCGCCAGGCGGCCAGGCCCGTGGAGAGAGGGACTGGGCTGCTCGCGGATGTGTCCCCTGGCCCCAGGCCGGCTCCTCGAAGCTGGTTCACAGACACGCACCGAGTGCCTGCTGGGGGCCGGGGGCAGCGCCGGCCCGATGGGACTCTCCACGCAAAAGCGTAGCTCTTTCAGCGAGGAAATCTGAAATGCTACTGTTCCCTTCCTCGAAATTTTCAACACGCAGTGCACAGAGCCTATCAGAAGCTCAGAACTAGCCACCAGCCAAGGAACTTGTTTGATTCAGATCAACACAGTGCTTCCCAAACTCATGTGATCAAAGAACTTTCTACTCGAACCCAAACATCTACCAGTCCCCACAGGCAATCCCATTAGGACGTGCGGCTAGGAGGACAGAGGCAAGCGCTGGGAAGAACAGTTCTCAGACCATTCTGGGCCTCAGAACCACCTGGGAGACCTGCTGGACCAGCTGGGCCCTCCCCAGAGTTCCTGATCCAGCAGGTCCGGGGTGTAGCCTCAGAATTTACATTTCTCACAAGTTCTCAGCTGATACTGAGATCCCGCTTTGTCTGGGGACCCCACTTTGAGAAACACTGATCTGAAAAAGGACCTTCAAGGCCTAAGTCCTCCACCTGAGGATCCCTCCTGCTTCCAAGGGCCTGAATCTCAGGAGAACCCCAACTGTCTGCTTCCTCACACTAGCAGGAGAAACTCTGACTCATCCCTCAGGCATTAGGGCAAGGCAAGGGAGAGGGTTGTCCGTGTCCCCCAAAATTATGTTTAAGTTTTAACCCCCAGTACCAATGAATATGTCTTTAATTGGAAATAGGGTCTTTGCAGATGTAATCAGTGAGTCTTTAATCCAGTATCACCGATGTCCTTATCGGAGGAGGAGAGAGAGGCACAGGGACGAGGGTGCCATGTGAGACAGACGCAGGAGGGAGGCCATGTGACGACGGAGGAAGAGACTGGTGTGATGAAGCTGCAAGCCAAGAAATGCCGAGGATGGATGCCAACACCAGAAGCTAGGAGTAAGCAAAAAGGGATTCTCCCATCAGGGTTAAGAGGGAGCATAGGCCCACAAACCCTTGATTCTTGACTTCTGACCTCCAGAACTGCGAAAGATTACATTTCTGTTGTTTGAAGCTACCCAGTTTGTAACGCCTTTCCCCAGACAGAGTGTCCTTCATCACCACAGATAACACACACACGCACAGCCCAGACGAAGCTCGGGCCAAGCCTTAACTCTGGGTGTCCATATGAATTTCAAGGGGACAACCTGTCCCAGCTCTCTGACCCTTTTGTCATCTCTGCACCACTGCTACCTGGTGAGGGTTCAAGCTGGGGTCTCTCTTCGCAGATTAGATTACCTAATTAGGATGATATTCTGTTGGACTCATGGGGCTGCTTTTGGCAAAAATGATGTGATTACTTCTTAGTCTAAAAAGAAGTCAATGAGGCCAGGTTGGTTAGAGCATCATCCCGATACACCAGGTTGCAGGTTTGATCCCTGGTGAGGGCACATACAAGCAGCAACCGAGGAGTGCATAAATAAGTAGAACAACAAATCAATGTTTCTCTCTCAAAATCGATCAATAAATAAAATAATAACTTCTTAAAAACTCAATGAGTAAATTAAGAAGACTTGGCTGTCACCACCCTGGCTCCACCAGTCCCATTTCTCCCCAGGAGGCAAGGGGCTTCTCAGTCACATGTAGAGTTTCTAGTCATCTGGTCTGAGCTGGACACGCCTTCTCTAATCAGTATGGGAATGGTTCAGCAGTACATTATTTTCACAGTCTGAGTACCCTGGTTTTAGTCATGAATTATACCCCTCTCCTTTTAAAAATACAAGGGGTACAATTTTTATTCTCAAATTAGACAGACTAGTTATGTGCCCGATACGTTGGGAAGGAGCCAAGAAAAGAACATGAACACAGCTCATTATTGTTGATAGAGAGAAAGGAGACACCAGGAAATGGGGACTCTCTATTGCCAAGCTCAGAGGCCAATGAATGAAAAATCAGATCCAACCAAATGCCTTCCTTGCCCCTCCAATCCATGCCAACCCAGGGCTGGCAGCTCACATGAAGTTGGTATGAACTTGAAGCTCTTCAGATGTTTTATAGGTGGGCCGAGGCCATGTTTTCTGCTGCAGCAGATCATGAGATTGTCGAGACATCACCTCCCACTCTAAAGCCCTTGGAAAGTACGAGAGGAGTCTGATTCTTTGAGATGGGCAGAGCAGAGACACACTATGCCCCCAGACATTGAGAATCACCTCCGTCATCCCTTCCAAGGTCAGCACCTCATTTCAAATGTCCGTGTGATCCACCAGACAGCATGTTAGCCTTTGGCCAGGAGAGGAGACTACCAGTGCATTCCCATCTCTGCCTTGACTGTGGAGTTGAGAAGTAATCCAGCCGGGGGAATGGTGCGCCGTCACAGGGGACACACAGTCCTGGGTGTGCAGATTTGTCTCAGTTTATGCTTGTTTTGTTTCGTATTGAAATCGAATTTGCCGTGCAAACTGCAGCAAGTTAGTAAACCCTCTGCAGGGTGCTGTGAGGATTGTATGAGATGCTCGATGGTCTGGTACATTACTACTAACTCATACATCACTTACTATGGCTAAATATAAATCTAAGTAACACACATGTACTTGCCTTGTCATCCTTGTAGTGACTGTTGCTAACATCTCCCACTCTGCAGATGAGAGCTCAGATGCACTGAGAAGTCAAGGCACCTGCCCGTGGTCACGCAGCTCGAAAGCTGACAAGCTGAGCCTAGGAAGACTGGCTGTGAGCCTGTGCTCTCATCAAAGGGATCAGCTGCATCTCCACAGGGGAGGTCTCTGCGGTTAGGAATGAAGCCCTACGTTCATGCATTCATTCATTCATTCATTCATTCATTCATTCAACAATACACCTGTGTGCCACTCAGAGAGACAGTGCTCACTGTAGGCTCTCAGACAATAAAATACAACCTGTGCTTACAGCTGAAGATCTTTCGAGGCAAATAAGACAAGTGCCCCAAACCAAATAAAGGTAGGACATGACACAGGAGAGAAGACAGAGCGTGGAGGAGGCTGTTAAAAGGCAGGAGCCAGTCTCCGTGGAACAGGCTGATTTCACGAAGGAGGTGGGAGGAGGACAATTTCTGCCAAGCCCTCAGGATCCCTGGGCCTCAAACTGGGCGGTGTCGGAGTAGGCACAGGGAAGGTACTTGTTGAATGAATGAATGAATGAATAATGGATGAATCAGGAAGTAAGTGTTGGAGGGCTGATGGCTGCTTCCAGGAGTGACTATTTTGTGTAGAGACAATGCCCAGCTCTATCACAGTAGTACTTTCAAACCACTGGTTCCCTCACCTGAGTTTCTCTCCTGTGAGCTTTCCATGACCACTCCTAGCCCGACTGTACGCATGTTCAGGCTCCTGAGCATGGGCGTCCCCCAGCCCAGCCTTCTCTATCATGTCTGTCCACGGTGCTTAGGGGAGAGGTCAGCATCCAGTGGGCGCTGGGTACAAGTCTACAGAGGCCTGCCTTCTCACTGTCTGCATTTGTTCCCCTTGTTCAACTGCCAATCAGCCCACACCCACCCTGGAAGTGTGGGTCCAGGGCGGGTCCCCCAGGGGGGCAGCGTGGGCGCCCTCCAGGCTTGCCCCGGCCCAGGACTCCTCCTGCTGTGAGCAAAGCTGAGATCCTTAGTTTCCTGTGCGGAGCTGGGTGACTAAGAGCCCTAATGATTCCTACAGTCTTCGAGGACCTTCCTCCAAAGGCAGGAGGGTGTTAAAAATGCATGGGTCTCCGCTGGGCCGTGCAGCCTGCTTGGAGGCCTGTAACACAGCATTTTAAAGGGGGGCCTGCATCTGCCATGGGCTGTCTGTCCAGGCAGGGCCTTGGCTTCTGAGCCTGAGAGGATGAGCCAGGCCTGGGGCAGAGCAGGCTGCCACACATCTCGGGCCTCAGCAACACGGACCAGGGCTGCAGGAGTCATGAGAAACCAGGTCTCCGTAGTGAACACACGAGTCACCCCTCAGGTGGGCCGGGGCGCTCCGCGGATTCACTGTGCTTCAAACCCTCCCTCTGCCAGCGGAGAGGACAGTCTCTTTCTCCGGGTCAGGAACGGACCTAGGCAGCCACACCTTCAGAGAAAGCAGCGGCAGCGGGCCCAGGGCGGAGGTGGCCTCTGGTTCAGGAGCACAGGCTTCCTCCAGACCGGCCTGAGCCTGGGGCCTGGCTGGACCCTGATTTGATACTTTTTCCCCATCTGTGAAGTGGGCATGATGTCTCCCAATTCCCTGGATTGTAGAACATACGTGGAAGACTTTACACAATGGCCAGAATATATTTATAGCAAGAAAATACTTGTAGATGATCACGATGAGGAGAATTTAAAGGGAGTCATTTTCAAGGCCTGCTTCTAGTCCTGCCTGGGGAAACCTTTCTACCGGCACTCCAATAAAGCTCAAATGACTCGTTTTATATAACAAACCTGCGATGGCTCTGAGCCAGGCATTGTTCTCGCCATTCTGTAAACACTAACGCAATCCACAACCACCTGATGCAGTGTGTACCACTGTTGTGCCAATTTTGCAGATGAGGAAACTGAGGCCAGAGAGGTTAGGTGACCCAACCAAGGTCACGGAAGGACAAGCAGGGGAGTCACGCCGAGATGCGCACCCAGGCAGGCTGCTCTGACACCCAGGCTCTTGGTCAAGGCTGCACTGCACTGCCCCACCCTTAATCTCGTAGCTGTTGTTACATCCTCTCATCTTCTTGGGCGGACCTGGCTCTCCGACTGAAAAGGAAGACCCTGAGGAACAATAGGAGCCTCCTCTCTAACATCTCCGAAGTCCTGAAGTCCCTAACAGAGCCCAGCTCAGAGCAGGTGCACAGCCAACCCCTGCTGACCCACCTGCCAAGACCTGCCGTGCCCCTCGCTGCCTTCCACCCACCCCCAGCCGAGATAAGAGAGCAAAGCCCACAGCCTCTCGGCGCCTGTGCTGCATGCCCAGCTCCCCTCCAGGGCAGTGCTTTCAAACTGTGACCTCCACCCACAGCAAGAAATAGGTTTCACATCGTGACCCACACACATCTCGTACATGAGTAATTGCAACAAAGGGCTCATGAAACAATACCTAACCTTATTACAAGAGATGTACAGCACTTTCACGTCTTTTTTTTAGCAATGGTTGCAACCTGCTAAATTGATTTTATAATCCACTAAGGGTTGCAGCCACGAACTGAAAATTTCTTCTTAGGGGAGCTCATTTCTAACATGAGGCACGTACAGTTTCTAAGCACAGTGCACAGCAGTTCTTCCCAAAGGAAGAGCCAGACAGCCCTGCCCACTGTGTGTGAGCACCAGGTGCTGTCACAGTCTCATGGCCACGGGGACGCTCCCCAGAGCCCTGCACCTGGCGGCGGCACTGAGGCCGTGCCATGCAGACAGGTCCAAGCTGGAAGAAGGCTGGACTCAAGCCAGCACAGAATTAAGAGCATGGCTGGAAATGAGTCCAAATGCCGGCTCTGCTAGTAACTTGGGTGAGTTCTTAGCCTCCCTTGAGCCTCAGTCCCCTCACCTGGAAATGGGGTTGTTAATATCCACCACCAAGAGTGGCTATGTGGATTAGCAGAAAACACTCAGAACAGTGTCAGGACTCATAATACTGAATTAGTGCTGATGGGTGGTGGTGGGAAGGCTTTGCAGCCCCCTTAAATCTGACGCACACCACACAAGGGACTTCCCACCATTCTCTGTGTCTCCAGATTTACAGATCCTGCAACATTAGAGAAAATGGCAGCACTTCCTAGCACATGGTTAACACTCAAATGGCTGAACCAACTGAGCAAGGACCTAGGGCTATGCCCATTCAATCATCCATCACTGAGTATCCTGTTTTGTTTTGGTTAATCCTCACCCAAGGATACTTTTCCATTGATTTTCTTAGAGAGAGTGGAATGAAGAGAGGGAGGGAAGGAAAGAGAGAGAAACATTGATGTGAGAGACACATCAATCAGCTGCTTCCCACACAACCCCAGTGGGGTTAGGGATTGAACCCGCAACCCAGGTACACACCCTTGACTGGGCATCGAACCTGAGACCCTTTGGACCTTGGGCCTATGCTCCAACCACTAAACCAAACCGGCCAGGGCCTGAGTGTCCTTTTTAAAAAGGCGTTTCATACAATCTCCTCCAGGGCCAGTGGCAAATAAAGTTTGTTGCATAAATTTCACAAGTTTGCTCCCATCTGATTATCTCTGAACACAGGACAATGCTCCCTCCTCTACAGATGGGGAACGTGGAGATGGCGCCTCCCCCCAAGGTCTCCCCAGGGCCCTCCTAAAGTGCTGTCCGCGACAGGTGGACTGTGAGCCTGCTCACACTGCCTGCTGCCTCCAAGGGAGAAGCCAGCTTCTCAGTGAACGGCTGGGACCCCAGGGATACCGAGGCCCCTGTGATGACAATAAGCAGAGGACTGGGGGGTGGAGGGCAGGCAGAAAGTGAATGTCCACCTTGGGTCAGACACGTCAAGTGCCTGGTGGCAGCAGAGAATCCTGGGGAAGGAAGGGAAGCTCAGAGCGAACCCTAGAATGGCTGCTGATCTCCCTGAAGCTGTTCACAACAAAGGGCATTTCTGTGAGGGGCTGATTCGGCGTGACAGTACCTTGCTGCAGATACAACTGCACGGTCCCCTCTGGGTGGGTCAGCCGTGGTGGAATTCCCTTCCTAGTGTTTCGGTTCCTGGAGGCGATTGTGTGCGTGGGGAGGGGCTAAGGGGAAGAGCTGGAATACCTGACTATCCATAAAAACCACATGTGATTTTAAACTTTCAAAGGGTGATGAATCTCTGTGAGCTGGAAATTCTCCTTGGAACCTCAGCCCGCCTGCGGGAACGGCGTCTGGCAGGCTGTGGGCTCTGAAATCCAAGTTTCTCAGGCAACAGAGCCCAGTGAGCTCCCCCAGATGGGCCACCGAAGGGGGAGACAAGACCCAGGAAAGGGAGACTGTGTGTTCTTCTCACCTAGACACCAGCCCATGAGCTGCCAGAGATGCCAGACCCTGCTTACTGGACATACGGGTATGTGGGCACGTGGCCTGGAGCCGGGGAATGTACATCGAGGAGGAGGCAGAGAGGCCTCGCCCTCCTGCCTTCCAGAGAGCGATGATGTTCAGGGGCCAGAGAGCCTGAGGGTAAATGGTGTACCAAGTAGGGGAGCATCACCAAACCACCCAGTCCCCCAAGTATTAGAGCTGGGAGGGGTGGGGGGCTTTAAGGACCACACAGTCCAGGGTTTCTCAACCTCAGCACAATTGATGTTTTGGCCTATGCTGCGGGTATCTGCCCTGTGTTGTGGGATGTTTGCAGCATCCCCGGCCTCTGTCCCCTGGATGCCAGCAGCAACCTGCCCTCCTTCCCAGTTGCCCCCAGTTTAGACAACTAAGTTGTCACCAGACATTGGCACTGTCGCCACCAGCTGAGAACCACTGATGTAGACTAGTGATTCCCAAGGTAGATTCCAAGGAGCATGAGTTCCGTTAGCTCCTCTACAACACAAGTGCTCTGTGGTCCGCTAAGTTTGGGAATCACTGAAGACTGCACCCCCCTTAGCTACTCCCCATATTAGTGTATTAAAGGCCCTAAAAGTTCTGCAAGAAGAAACGAGTTTAATAACTTTGTTTAAGCTCATATTTTAACCTAGTATTTTGTGTACTTTCTCAAATAAAACCCTTTATTATCTAGTTACAACTCTCAGAACTAATGTTCCAAAGAACATATTGTGAGATTTTCATACATGTGTGCGTGTGCGCACATGTGTGTGCGATATGCCAGCCAACCCATCCTCCCCACGGACCAGAACTGAGCAATGAGCTGGTCATGCTCCCAAGTCCTGTTAACAGGTGGTGGCAGTGCCAAGCCCGGAGTCCTGATGTCCAGTCTACGCCCCTGCACAAATGGTGTGGATGTTATCCACAGCGAGATACGGGGTCCAGCCTCCCTTGGCCACGTCACAGTGTGGTTCTACCAACACCATCCAGGACAGCCACCTGGGGAGTGGAGCTGGTGAGCATGAGCTTGACTGTTGCCCAGGAGAGCGGACAGAGCCCACACTCTCCGCAGGCAGAGCTGAAGAGGACCCCACGGTGGTGACCACCGAACCTGCGGAGGACGCAGGGAGGTGCCATCCGCTCACCTCACCTCCACGCACCGCCTCTCACCAGCCCATCTCAGTGCAAGTCCCACCAGCGTCAGGAAGCCCAGCTCGTCCTCATGCCGGTACAACACCTCTGTGCGGCCGCGGGTGCAGGAAGGGCCTCCGCTGAGTGTGCCAGGAGGACTATGTCAGCCGCTGAAGGCCAAAGCCTGCACCATCAATGTGCCTTGATTAAAATTCACAGATCATCAATAACAATAAACTCTCCCCTCTCCTCTCTGTCTCTTCATGATTTCCTTGGGTCACATTGCACTATGGCTTTTCCAAGTTTCAGACAATGACATGTTTGGGGATGGCAGCTGTTCCTCCTCTGAAGTGTCCGCTGTCCATCTGCATTTCCACCAGTTCCAAGAGCTAAGAGATCAATTTCCAGCTCAGACCAGCTGGCCCAGTGACCCTCCTGAAGGCAGCATATCAAGGTGCCAGTTTCCCCTGACTCTGGCCCAGACCACATGCAGTGACTGGTCATCCTCCTGATGGGCTCAGCTGCCAAGACCAAGCACTGGAGGGGCCACCGATGGGCTCCCACTCCCAGATTGCAAAGCACAAAGATGACGTGAAGAGACAGACTGTCGATGACGTGGCATTCTGTAGCTGAGTGTGGGGATTCAAATGCAATCAGTACCTCGAGGCCTCTGGCGCCAGGGAGCAGAGGAGGATCCCAGGGATTGCTCTGGTCCTTTGTGATTTGCCAGACAGAAGGGTGTAAGCACAGGGAATGGGGAAGGGTCTAAGTGGAAGGCGGGCCTGGGCCCCATCCTGGTTTACCAAGGCTCCAGCCGGTCTGAAGAATACAGAGGTGACCGCAGGGGAGGCTGAGGGCTCAGTCCCGCGGCAGCTGGTGTCTCAGCAGCTGCAACATGAAATCCAGCAGCAACTGCTGGATACTGCAGCTTCCCCGGAGCCTGAACACCGACAGCAAAAGGCCAGGGGCCGGGCCCGGGTGGGAAGAGCACACAGCAGGCCTCTCCCACCGCAGGATCCCAGACTGAGACCCAGATCTCCACCCACCCCGTGCCCCACCTCCGAGTTACCGGGTGAGGTCCTGCTTGAAGAGAGGCCAAAGGACTTCGCCTCCTCAACCTGCTTTACTGCCCTGCACAGGTCCCACCCGGGCACCCAGTGTTCTTTCCCTCAGCCCACTTTTATGGGCACCTTTCTAGGTGCTGGGCACACGATGCCAACAGGCCCTGCTCACCTGTCGACCCTATTCCTCATCAAACCACCTGCGGCAGCGGCGGCCTGATCCCGCGTCCTCGTTCTGAGCCGCGGAGCCGAGCGCAGCCATCCTGTGTCAGATGCGGAGACTCACAGCTTTGGCATCACCGTCACACCCGGGAGCAGACTGGCATCCACCTGACCCAAATCCCTCCGACGGCCAATGAGAAAACAGAGACCTGGGCAAATGGTGGGCCTGGGGAGGTGGTGGCCAGTCAGGCCCAGAAGGCAGAGAACCCAAAAACACCCCCTTTCGATCCAGCTTTTTGCCTACACTGTCATTTTAAAGCTGGGCCATTCTGCTACAACTTAAAAAAACAAAGTATTGCCCGGCTGGTGTGGCTCAGTGGACTGAGTGTCATCCCATGGACGGAAAGGTCCCAGTTCGATTCCTGGTCAGGGCACATGCCTGGGTTTCGGGCTCAATTGCTAGTGGGGGTGAGCTGGAGGCAGCCAGTCAATGTTTCTCTCTCACATCGATGTTTCCATCTCTCTTTCCCTTCTTCTCTCTCTCAAGAAAACAAACAACAAAAAAAACAAAGTAATGAACTTTCAACATTGTTTTTAATTATCAAATAAGAGGCAAAATTGACTTTGCATGCACTACCTGGGTAGGAGAGACTTCTAGAAAGGCCGGGGCGGGGGGAAGATGGGGTGGATTAAGGATGGTGTGAGGTAAGGGATTGCGTGAGGGTCAGGGAGAGGTCAAGGTCAGGGATAGAGTAGGCTATGGCGGGGGAACAGGCAGGGAGGTTTGTTCATAAGAAGAGGGAATTACTGACTGTATTTCAAACTGAGGAAGGTCAGGGGCTCAGAAATCAGGCAACCATCATGATGTCTGCTTTAATGTGTCAAAAGCGGTGATGTCAGTGTTTGACAGGTCATTCTGACATCCACACAGGGGCATTGAGCACAGCACAGTGTCCTGCGGGCCCAAGCCGGATCCACCCCCGGCCACAGAAAGCCTCCCCGTGGGAAGCTCAGCTAAACAGTGCAGGGCACAACCTGCCATCGCCTCGCAGGTGACCTTGCTCGCCCAGCACAGGCAGCTGGCCTCACAGCCTGTGAACCGCGGGAGGGGTCGTAGGCACGGTCTCTGCCATCCGTGCAGGGTCTGCCTCTCGCCTTCCCGACCACGTTCCCCAGGGAAGAACCAATCGCTAAAAAGTCAGAGGCACCAGCACAAGCAGCCTTCCTGCCACTCCGGGGAAGACTGGCGGGTTCCTGGGCAAGGACCTGGTTCTGGGCCGGCTGGAGTAGAGCTGGAGGCCACCAGAACTGGGAGACACCATGGTCTGGAGGGGCAGCCGTCGCTAAGAAGCCTCTCCCCACACCCATCTCCAAGCCGACCTCGAGATGCCAGCTGAGCCGGCGACTCGGTGCAAGACTGTCCTCTGTGTGCAGAGTTTGGGCATCGGGAAGTCAGTGCAAGTTCTTCCGTATGAAGACAGGCCACCAGCGTCCTCGGGGCCCTCAGAGCCTGGCACGGTGGCTCTCACTCCCAGACCCCAGGCCCAGCCAAAGGCTGCCGAGAAGCCTGCGGCCCACGGAGATGTGTGTGTAAGAGATGAACAGTGATTCGCCGAGGTCCTTGTGCAGGAGGGAGAAGATGCTGCCCTGCCCTAGAGGACCTTTTTGGCTGCTGGAAGCTGCCCTCTGTGTCCTGTTGATGATGCGGTCAGCAAGGGAGTCAGAGCGGGGGCTTTCCGACTAACCCAGAACAAAGGGCTGTCTAACCCTGCTGGTCACGCAGCGCCGCCTCAAGCGCCCGGGCTGCACGTGCCTGCGCCACCAGTAGCCGGAAACGTCTTCTTGAAGTGAACTTGCATTTTTTAATTCAGTAAATATACTAATATATTTTAATGGAAAGTTGTAAGACTATCGCAGTGAAACACCAGGATTACTTGTGTGTGTGTGTGTGGGGGGGGATAACCTTCCAAATAAGCACAATGCAGCACAAAGCAGAGCGGGCAGTCCCAGGGGGCGCTGCCCAGAGGGACACAGGTGAGACTGCGAGTGCTCAGGACCGAGGCCGCGCCTCCTCCTCGAGACCAGCGCTGCACGAAGAGCGCAAAGGCCCATCTGCCTCCTGGTGACTCAGGTCTTGTCCTTGTGTCCGACGCTGCTTGCACTTGGGAACCCTGAAGCCTAACAAACTCTCAAGTTTCTGTCAACGTCCAGATCCCGTAACACCTAAGGACATGACTACATGTCGAAGAAACCAGGCACAAGGAGGCAGAAAATGCGCCAGCAACACGGGCTGCTGGCTGAACCAGGTCCAAAGTTGCTGCCCAGTCCCACCCCTCGTAAACATATCCCACAATCTTCGGGTTACAATGAGGACACAAAAGACCAGAGAGGGAAGAGAATGTGCCCAGTTCACCAGCTGGTGGTGACAGAGTGAAGAACTCTATCTTTAGTTACATCATGGAACCCAGATCCTGAAGTAGGGGAGGGCTTTTAAAACACTTTCAATCCCAGTCTCAGACCACAAGGAGAATTCAGCCAACGAACCCGCAAGACTCGGAGGCCGGAGGCCGAGTCAGTGCTGGCAGGTGCAGAATGCGTCTGCGTCGGGAAGGAAGACGGGACCAGGCCCCCAGGCGTCCTTAAGACCTGCTGGAGGTGGCTTTCGTAACAGGCCTGCTCCAACGCCATCCCTAAGGG
Source organism: Molossus molossus (assembly GCF_014108415.1). Lineage (NCBI taxonomy): Eukaryota > Metazoa > Chordata > Mammalia > Chiroptera > Molossidae > Molossus > Molossus molossus. Next base: position 58,231,589 of record NW_023425352.1, read on the forward strand.
AATCAGAGAGACGCAGCCGAGGTGGCCTTCACGGGCCGCACACCTGGGCCCTGCTTCTCCATCAAGACCCAACAGGGACAGAGTCCCAGAACCCCAGGCAGAAGGGCGCGAAGGACACCTATCAGGTGAAACTAGAGGTTTACCAAAAGTAGAGACTTAGGTCGAAGCTGGCTATTTACATTACAAGAAAACGTCTCCACTCTCCAAACGCCATCCTTGGCCATCTGAGCTTCCTTGGACACAGAGTGTTTGTTAACAGACTATTAACTCCTCGCAGGTTCCCAAGCTCCAAAGAAAACTTGCAGGAAAGGAAGGGGGAGGGAACCGAAACCCCTGCTGTTTGTCTGCCAGGCTTTCTTTACACACAGTATCTCAGTTCATTAATCCTCCCAGCTGGGGTAGGAGTGATCCTCTCCACTTTGCCGAAAAGGAAACTGAGCACAGAGAAGTGCAGTAACCAACCCGAGGTCACACAGCTACCATGGCACCAAAAGCACAGCGCGTTCCCAGCAGCACACAGCGTGGCCTTCCCCGGGAAGTCCATCTGCACTTCATCGCAGCGTTTGGACACACCCTGCTGCTGCGCACTTCAACAACTGTTTGAAATGAACGTAAATGAATGCTAAGAACGCCATACACGGTAAAGATGTCTAAATGGAGCTGAAAACGTTTAAAAACGTGTATGGGTCAGAGGCATCAAAAGAAAAGTTTCTGACTGTACCAGGCTCGAAAGGGAAGGGATTCCTGGTGCCAGCCCGAGTTCTTCACATACACAGTCCTTCAGCCAAAATGTGCCATTTGAATAGACTGGAAAGCAAGAACGAGGGAGGTGCTCCCAGCTTGCCCGATGCCCAGCTTGCCCCCCTCTGCCTCCTAGGATCTGGGACTGATCTGGCCGGCCAGAGGGCAGAGCAGAGCGCGTTACCAAGGATGAGCCCGGGACGCTTTCTGAGCAGGGTCCTGACTGTACCCCCTTCAGGAGGTACACTCTAGATGTGGGCTAGAAGCACTGGGTACCCAGCAGTGACCAGGTGGGCAGGATGGAAGGAAAGGGAGAGGAGGGAGGGAGGGAAGGAAGAAGGCAGGAATTCAGTTAAAATATACTGTCAGGAGCATAGGATAAAAATAAGAATAGTTTTTTTTGTGTGTGTTTTTTTCAGTAATTTAAAGCATTTTTTAAAATGGAAGATATGCTGGTGGGATTGTGACTGGTTTTTTTAATGTCTTTGAAAGCTATTATTACATCATTTTTACAACTTTAAAATTCTAGAGTGAAAAGGTGTAACAACATTCAAGGATAGAAAATTCAAAGCAACTCACCAAGGGGAACGTGGTTTGCGATGATTTTATAAAACAGTAGCACATACAGTTGCTAACATCCTCCTGGGACCAGAACCAAGGCCCACTGGACCAGGCCTGAAGGATTTCATGAAACTTGAATGTCCAGGACCTCTGATGGCAAAGCCTAGAAACCCACAGAAAAAGGGGCCACAGGGTACAGAGGGGGGCTGGGAGCCAGGACCCTGGTCTGTGGACAAAATGGATGGCCGCAGTCAAGTCCCTTACCTGGCTGGCCAGTGTCCACCCCTTAAAGTAAGGGTCTATGTTAGGCCCAGGATAAGAAGCAAGTGCTTTGAAGAGTTAGCCTCAGGACACAGGACAGTAAGGGTGGGAAGAACCCCTGGGGACCTAGGACACCCAGGCCAAGGAGGCAGCTGCCACTCGAATTCCAGGCTGCCAGAACAGATTTTTTTTTTTTTTCCAAGAGAAACTAGAAGTCTACACCTTCATGTGGACTCTTACTTTTTCTGTAGGCATCTAATATTTTTTAAATGTAAGTATCCTGAAGGTGAGACAGACCCTGGTCAGACATCCCAGAGATCCCCAAGAGTGTGGGGCGTCACGTGGGCCTGCCCTCTGCCTGCTGCGTCGTCCCCGCACAGGGATCGCTGGCCCGTGCTCCCCGGGCAGCACCTCTGCCAGAGGACACCGCGCAGAGAGAGGGCAACGGAAACTTCTGCGTGGAACTAACTCTATCTGTTGCTAAAATGGGGAAGAGCTTCTGCAAAGGTGCACATGGGGCCCCATCTGAGCTTGCTGGGCCCCGGGGATGGTGGCAACGTGCCTGGCTGGCCCACTGCCTCTGCCTCCCGTGCAGCCTGTGCGACCGCACATCCGGGCTTCCTGCTGGAGCCTGCCAAGGCCCTTCCAGGCCTATGATTGGAGAAGCCCGGCCCCAAACGAGACCCCTCTATCCCCCAAGTCCCTTCCTTCTTAAGCTCCTAACCCGGTTCGCTCCAATTTCTAGCAAGCTCTAAAGTGGGTCCATGCTCGCTGCCTCGACTATCCCACCCACCCCTCTCTGTCTAAAACCCTGCATCTGGCTTCTGCTTCCTACCCAACCACGCTCCGAGAATTAGTCTTCCAGGGCACTACTAACGTTTTAATGGACTAATTCAATGTCTCCTCTAAGATCTTACCCAAACAAAGCTCTCTGACAGATAATAATAATAATAACCAACAATTATCAACTGGATATTAAGTGTACCAGGCCCTGTCCCAAGTCTTTGCGTAAGAAGCACTTCAAATGCATTTGAACGTACTTCTATGAAATGTTCCTACGATACGCTCCAGGATAAACCCCATTGTTACAAATGAGAAAACTGAGTGTCAGAGAAGTTAAGTAACTTGCCCAAGGTCACACAGCTAGAAAGTGGCAAAAGCAAGATGAGCTGCCTAGGCAGTCAGCTATGAAGTCCACACTCCTTCTCCTCCCAAGATTTTATTATGAAAATGTCAAATACACATCAAGGCTGAAAGAATCCCTCACTTAGATTCTACCATGAACATTATTACATTTGACTGTATTGCTCTACCACAAATCTACCCAAAGGTACCACCTTTGGCTCCACTAGAAAGGCAGCTGGTAAACACTTTGAGGTTTAGCTCAGACGCTGACATTTCTGAATCAGAAATCATTTGGTATCTGACACCCACTCCCGCCATTCCCGCCACGGCTGGGGGTAGAGGCGGGGCTGGCGGCAAGGGGAGCACTGACCTCGGCACACCTGTGCTCACCACACCACTTGTCCCACCCGAGCTGAGTTCTCCCGTGGCACAAAGCAAGGAGGGAAGGCACTGGGAATAGCTTGCCAACTCAAGACCACCGGGGTCTCTCCAGAAGTGGTTGGGGGACAGCAGGAGGGGCAACACCTGGGGCAAGGCAGCCGTGCCTGCCTTCAGAGGCCTTCCACCGGCCGCGTGGGATCTTACCGCACCGCTCGGCTCTGATGCTGTGTGTCTTCCACAAGCAGGAGGCTTGCGCTCCATCACCAGGCCCAGGAGTGAGATAGGAGGATTGTCGGGGAAATCTCTCATCCCAAGGCCTCAATGTACACCTCAAGGGGATGTCCTTTCCATAGAAGACTGTGAGAATGCCCCCCTGGAGTCCTGCAGAGTGGTGGCATCCTGGCCAACCCCAGTCCCTCTGCTCCATGGAAAAGGTGTTCAACCATTAAAACCAGCTTTCTCTCAGTGCCTCTTGCAAAGTAAAGACCCTCAGTGGGGCTGCACATAAAAAGAAAGGCCTGGGACCCTGGCTGGTTCAGTGCTTTGGTTCAGTGGTTAGAGCACTGGCCCGCAGACCAAAGAGTTGCAGGTTCAAATTCAGTCGCGGGCATGGACCTCAGTTGCAGTTTGGTCCCCAGCCCTGGTTGAGGTCATGCAGGAGGCAACCAGTCAATGTGTCTCTCTTGCATCAATGTTTCTCTCTCTCTCTCTCTCTCTCTCTCTCTCTCTCTCCCCTCCCCCCCTCTCTCCCACTCTGTCTGAAGATAAGTGGAAGAATATCCTTGGGTGAGGATTTAAAAAATAAAATTAAAAAAAAGAAAGGCCTGGGGACCAGGCTACGGGAGCACCGAAGTCTGGGTCCTGCCACCTTAGGCTCCAATACTTCCTGCTGCGTGACCTTAAGAAACCCTCACACCCTCTCTGGGTCAGAGCGTTCTCATCTGCACCAGTGGTGCTGCACCAAACGAAAAGAACAAGCACACCTTCCTGTTACTGTGTCCAAGGCTGGGCGAGGGGAGCAGGCACAGCAAGGATCTCAGCAGACACCTCACAGCCCTGTGTGCCTCCCTCTGCACATATTACCTGGTTGAATCCCTACAACTCTGTGAGACAGATGCAATTTTTATCCATATTTTATCAGTAAGGAAACTGAGGCACAGAGAAGTTCAAATCTTCCTAAGGTCACATGGTTAGCACAAGGCAGAGTGAGGGTGACATGCAGCAGCAGGCCCGGGAGTCCATGCAGGCCACGGCCGTACAACGCCACCCACTAGAGAGGCCCAGACCCTCCCTGGCCTCCAGCAAGACTCAGCCCAGCCGAGGTGGCAGGACAAATACGAAGAGTTAAATGTTGATGAAACGTTGAAACAACACCGGCGGGCAGAGCATCACTAACTGCCAATGAAACCAACCAGACGAACTGCTGTAAAGGTCCAGGGGGAAATGCGGGGTCCTCGGAGGCTGCAGGGAGCCTGGGAGACTGGACAGGGATGGGCTATCGGAGGGTGAGCAGGATTTGAACAGGCAAAGAGAAAGGGAGAGAGCATTCCAACGAGAAGCACAATTCAAAGAGAGAGCCACATATTTAAAGAGGTGGGGGACCCCAAATGACTAAAGTACCTAGGAGCAGGGCACCGAGCTGAAAAGGTGGGCTGAGGCCAGGCCTCAGGGTAACTTGGACTAAGCCAGGCCAAGGAGCCTGCACTTTAATTTACGCTGCAGATAACAGGGAGCCACAGAAGAACTGGAGTGAGGGTAGACAAGCATCACGACCAGGCCTGCAGGTGATACAGTGGACGCACTAGGGGGTGGCAAGGGGAGAACCTGACGAATTATTTCAGGTGTTGACCAAGGAGCCCTGGGTCTTGACAAAGGAAAGTAAGAGATTAAGGTCATGCTAGGCCTCAGAAACCAACTAGGGAGGGGGACACCTGAAGTCTTCCACTGGGCTTCTTCTAAATAATGTGCTATTTACAATCTAGCATTCTGTGTTACCAGGGAAGTAAGCAAATGCGATGCAGTCCCCCAGGATCACATCCCGTGAACAGGACTTCTTAATGCTGTTTTATCCTTCTGACCAAAACACACTAGGAAGAAATGAAGCATGAGCATCCCCAGAAGGCTCTCCATCCAGACGACCGTTTTCCTGTCGGCCAGCGCAACCCTGCAGACCCACGGGTGGCCCACCAGCCAGGCAGCCCCTTCATCCTGGGCAGCCTCATCTGCTTAACCATCTGGTGGCTATAAACAGAAAAGCTGGACAATAGGCTAAGCTTTGTCTCTGTCTTGCAAACAAAGACAGGGTCCCCAGCTGACAGGACGAGGAGCACAGGGTCTCAGTCAGTCCAGCCAGGTCACTCTTCCTCTGGGGGAGCCACAGAGCCTGCGGCAGCTTTGGGAACCCCCCGGGGGTGCTGGGGACCTCTCCTCTCCCAGCTGAGCCAGCGGTGCAGACTGCGCGCCCACTCAGTTCTTGGAAGGGCCTGGGGGCAGGAAAAGTCACCCAGGAGACTGGAAAGGTCCATCTGCTCTGAGGTGTCTCCTTGCCCATAGGGTCACGGTCTAGCTCCAGGCCTGGCCAGAGTAGTTCAGTGGACTGAGCATCGCCCCATGTACCAAGTGGTCACTGGTTCAATCCCCAGTCAGGGCACATGCCCGGGTTGTGGGATCAATCCCCAGTAGGGGGTGTGCAGGAGGCAGCCAATCAATGTTCCTCTCTCACACTGATGTTTCTACCTCTCTCTCTTTCCCTTCCTGTCTCTAAAAAAAATAAAATACTAAAAAGACTAAAAGATCTAGCTCCATTTACCTAGGCCTTTCCCGCCTGCCCGCCCACCGTGCCCACGTTCGGCCACCACTCTGGCCCCATCTCACTGCCAGGCTTTAGCAGCTGCCCTGAGCTGTGGGTTCCTCCAGACCAGAACCAGGAGGTGAGCTGAGTAAACATTCAGGGGCAGGAACACCTGTCCTCGATGCCTGATGACCACAAGGGGAAGCCTGGCACCTGAGCCCCATTCGCCTCTCCACCCGGACCTGTGCCACCCCTCCAACTCCGTCACCAGCCGTCATTCTGCCCTGTTTGCATGGTGCCCCTCTTGCTCTAGCCCCCACGATCCAGGGGCGACCCAGGTGTGCAGCCTGAGGCCTGGCTTTGCCTCTGGCTCTGCTACTTTGCTGGGCACATGGCTCAGTCGTCCAGCACCTCGGTCCCTCAACAGTGTGATGGGTTCAAGAGTAGCACTGACCTCCCAGGAGGCTTACAAGGGCCAGAGAGAGCACATAGGGGTTTCTCCTGAGCCTGGCATGTGGCAGTGCCCCTGGCAGCTTTCATGTAGATCTGGCCCCACCCCCGCACACAGAGGACCCGCACGTGTTCTATGATGGGCTGACTTCCCCTCCCCTCTTCCCCCTTCACGCCCCGTGGAAGCCAGGTGGCGCCCTGGGCTTCTGTCCTCAGGACTCCTGTCCCTGTCAAGTGTGAATCTGAACACATTTCCCTAGGTGTCTGATACCTGCTGTTCCCCCTTCGTCAGCATCCCTCCTGTCCTGGCTCGGGCCTCCCTCGGCACAGGTGGCCAATATGCAGGGAGAGCCCTGCTTCCAAGCACACGTTTGCTTTGCAGTTAATGTGTTTACCCAGTGACACGGACACCAGGTACCAGCCAGGGACCGCTCGGATCCAGGAGTGGCTGGGTACACACAGGGCCGGGCAGCCGAGCCAGGGGAAAAGCCCCTGGGGCACCGGTCTGTGAGGGCTCGCTGCCTCCGCAGGCTGTTCCACACGGAAGGGGCTTCTCAGCGGCCACACGGGCGCGGGCACGCACTCGCCTGCGGAGACCGACTCTCCTGGTCTTGACGCCCTTGTGTTCATGCCGGAGGCACCCACCTCCTTCAGATCCATCACTAAGCCTCCTTGTGGCATTTTTAGAGCCACTTATGGGCTGTGGTTGTGGCTTGGACAGTTCTTCTGTTGTTGTTGCTGTTTTGTTAATTTCTCACCCGAGGATATTTTCCCACTGAGTTTAAGGCAGAGCGGAAGGGAGGGAGGGGGAGAGAACAGCAAAGATCGATGTGAGAGAGACACATCAATTGGTTGCCTCCCGCACAACCCTAATTGGGGCCGGAGGTCAAACCTGGACCCAGGCACGTGCCCTTGACCGGGAGTCACACACACAACCCTTCAGTTCATAAACCAACGCTCTGACCACTGAGCCAAACCAGCCAGGGCTGCACAATTCTTCTTAAGGGAGTTCATGTAGGCTGGGCTTCATGGGGGCCAGAGAACAGGGGGAGATGTCTGTCATCGGAGAGCTTGGCCGCCCCTGCAGAGTGCAGACACCTCAGCACACGAGGAATCAGGCCAGCCTGGCCCTGCACTGGGTCGCAGGTGGAACAGGAGAGAACCAGGCTTTGCAGCCAAAGGGCAGGGTCAAATCCTGCTATGCCACCCCCTGGCTAGGTGAATACTGCTGATCCACTTAACCTGAGTCTCGATGTCCTCATCTGAGAAATGGGAATGAAAAAATGCCTTCTGGGCTGTTTTGAGAACACAAGAACATAATTTAGAAAGGTGACAAGCACATAGTAGGAGCTTGCTTAACCGGGCTGAGATTTGCCAAGACGCAGAACTATTGTGCTGACTTATCCAAACTTCTCCTGCTCTAGGGAGACACTGAGTCCTGGGAATTATCCAATGTTTCACCACAGTAAATTCTCCAAGGATGAGCAGCAGGGAGAAGAAAGAGATCTTTTCTCTCTTTTCTTCAAAAGCTTCAGGTAGCGTCCGGCTGGTGTGGCTTAGTGGCTGAGCATCGACCCACGCACCATGAGGTCACCGGTTCAATTCCTGGTCAGGACACAGGCCCAGGTTGTGGGCCCGATCCCCAGTGGGTGGCATGCAGGAGGTGGCCGATCAATGTTCTCTCTCATCAATGTTTCTATATCTCTCTCCCTCTCACTTCCTCTCTCTCTAAAATCAATAAAGGAAAAATAAAAAATAAAAAACAAACAAATAAACCTTAAGAAAAAAAAAAAAGCTGCAGGTAGCCAGATGCAGGATGGTGTAGGTGGCCAAGCAGCTAGATCCTTAAATAGCAACTAATGTCTGATTGGAATTAATAATGAAGTGCCACCTGTGAGGGACTTGGAACCACCTTAACCTGCCACATGGCAGTTATATGCACTCTCCTAGCACCTGGTTCGTGAGAGGTAAAACGTCATGCAAAATGCCTCGGCTGTCTCCATGCTAAGAGGGGAGGCTGGCCCAGAGTGGCTGCCAGCCCCAGTGTGCCCAACCCCTGGAGAGGTGATCCTGGCGGCCTCCCAGGCCGAACGAAAGGCCTGAGGACAACCTGCCCAGTGAGCACTGCTGAGCCTGGGGAACAACTACACCTGTCCAAAGGTGAAGACTCCCTCTGAGCAAGGGAAAGACACCCCCAAAGAGTTGCCAACTCCCTGCTGTGGTCACCATGGTAAGGGCCTTGAAAAGCCTTGCAGGACGGCACAGGAGTTCCCAATTCAGTCAGGGGCCAAAGTGTCACAGCACCGCTATCTCCCAGGTCAGGGGCAGGGCATGCGCCGTGAACAGGCCCCATGCCACACCATGAGATGTGATTTCCATAGCAACGCAACGGCAGGTGCATACGCAACTCTACGACGCCCAAAGCTTGTCCCAGACAGGCCCAGAGTGCCTGAGTCCCAACAGCAGAGACCACCAGCAGTACCGAGAGATGGAAAACAAGCTTTTATTGTTCAGTTTCAGAAAAGCCCAGGGGTAGCCATAGAGAAAGAAAATGTGGCTCCTCTCTCAGCTTTCTATCAAGGCCGCTCCAAGAAGCCCCTGTGTGCGAGCACAGGCCCGCCTAGCTGAGCTCTGCCCACTCGGGGTCCTTCGTAAAGAGATTCCCGCTCCCCCGTCTCTCCTCGCTCTTTCATGCACACACACACACACACACACACACACAATGCAAGCACATATGGGAAAATTAAAATATATACAGGTCCTTTGGTAGATTTGTAGATCAAAAAATATATAAATGACCAATTTCAACAAGATCTTTTAATAAAAATGTATAGTTAACATTACCTTTGGACACTTCTATTACTATATCTGCAGCATAATTGTTACTTTCTTTTTTTTATTGATTGATTTTCAGAAAGATAGAGGAAGGGAGAGAGAGAAGAGAGAGAGAGAAACATCAATTTGTTGTTCCACTTATTTATGTATTCATGTTCAATTCTTGTATGTGCCCTCACTGGGGATCAAACCCGAAACCCTGGCATATCGGGACAATGCTGTCACCAACTGAGCTACCAGCAGGGCCTGTAAATTGTTACTTTAACTGTGCAATATTTCCTAACAGAACTCACACCGAGTGGGAGGGAGGGAGCAGGGCAAGAGGGCGGGGCCTGAGACTCGAACTCCACACCAGGTACAAGCTGCACAATTAGCAGCCAGCGATCTGATGGGAATAACTCAGGAAACTTAACCACGCAGGCTGCGCCAGAGCCCTGCTTACTATCCACAGAGGCTACACAGCCATCAGTCAAGGCCAAGGGAGGTGAGCCACAAACAGGCCACGGGACCATTCTGTCTCTGCTCCTTCATCAAATCCCAAAATACCATGATGATACCCAAGCCGTATGGGCAGTAGAGCCAAAGGACGGGTGGCAAGTGGCAGGAGGGGACCAGCCCGTGTGAGACAGGAGGATGCTGGGCAGGAGGCAGGGGCCAGGAGGGGACCAGCCCGTGTGAGACAGGAAGAGGCTGGGCAGGAGGCAGGGGCCAGGAGGGGACCGGCCCGTGTGAGACAGGAAGATGCTGGGCAGGAGGCAGGGGCCAGGAGGGGACCGGCCCGTGTGAGACAGGAGGATGCTGGGCAGGAGGCAGGGGTCAGGAGGGGACCGGCCCGTGTGAGACAGGAGGATGCTGGGCGGGAGGCAGGGGCCAGGAGGGGACCGGCCCGTGTGAGACAGGAAGATGCTGGGCAGGAGGCAGGGGCCAGGAGGGGACCGGCCCGTGTGAGACAGGAGGATGCTGGGCGGGAGGCAGGGGCCAGGAGGGGACCGGCCCGTGTGAGACAGGAAGATGCTGGGCGGGAGGCAGGGGCCAGGAGGGGACCGGCCCGTGTGAGACAGGAAGATGCTGGGCAGGAGACAGGGGCCAGGAGGGGACCGGCCCGTGTGAGACAGGAAGATGCTGGGCAGGAGACAGGGGCCAGGAGGGGACCGGCCCATGTGAGACAGGAAGATGCTGGGCGGGAGGCAGGGGCCAGGAGGGGACCGGCCCGTGTGAGACAGGAAGATGCTGGGCAGGAGGCAGGGGCCAGGAGGGGACCGGCCCATGTGAGACAGGAAGATGCTGGGCAGGAGGCAGGGGCCAGGAGGGGACCGGCCCATGTGAGACAGGAAGATGCTGGGCGGGAGGCAGGGGCCAGGAGGGGACCGGCCCATGTGAGACAGGAAGATGCTGGGCGGGAGGCAGGGGCCAGGAGGGGACCGGCCCGTGTGAGACAGGAAGATGCTGGGCAGGAGGCAGGGGCCAGGAGGAGACCGGCCCGTGTGAGACAGGAGGATGCTGGGCAGGAGGCAGGGGCAGGAGGGGACCGGCCCGTGTGAGACAGGAAGATGCTGGGCGGGAGGCAGGGGCCAGGAGGGGACCGGCCCGTGTGAGACAGGAAGATGCTGGGCAGGAGGCAGGGGCCAGGAGGGGACCGGCCCATGTGAGACAGGAAGATGCTGGGCGGGAGGCAGGGGCCAGGAGGGGACCGGCCCGTGTGAGACAGGAAGATGCTGGGCAGGAGGCAGGGGCCAGGAGGGGACCGGCCCGTGTGAGACAGGAAGATGCTGGGCAGGAGGCAGGAGCATGGAGGGGACCGGCCCGTGTGAGACAGGAAGATGCTGGGCAGGAGGCAGGGGCCCAATGACACTTTCACTTCCACGTTCTCCCCAGAGAACCTGCCTCAAACGCCTGCTGAGACCAGACCACCATGATATGACCAGAGTAACCGCCTATGAAACCCCTCTGCTCAGGGCTATCTGAAGAATCGAAACAGACCGGCTGTCAGGCCCAAGACCAGCCTCTGTTCACCTGAGGGGCTACGAGGTGCCCAGCAAATAGGCTCGCCTGGCTGCCAGCTTCCCCCAGATGCCAGTCCGAGGGTGAGGACGCCCCCCCACCCAGGGAGTTGGGTGCTCTATCCGGATCCCTGCCACCACCTCCGAGGAGCCGTGAACGGAAATGGGTGACCAGGCTCCAGGAGGCTCTCCTCCACCCTCATCAAGGGTGCACCTGGCTCTGCAGGAAGCAGACCGTCTCCCAGCTGCAGGGCACAGCAGAGTTCACTCCAGGTCACTTGGGGAGACACCCCACCAGGCTGGCTCGGCTCCTTTAAAGCGACGGGGAAACAGGCTTCCGAGGAGGGCTGAAGAGCAAACAACCGGAAGGTCACCGCACAGGCGCCTGGGCTGTTTCTCCGCGGTGACAGCGCCTCGGCCTGGACCCGAGCTCGAGGCTCCGTGCCGCCTCTGGCGTGTGCTGTGCTACTCTGACTCCTCACCCGGGCTCACGCCGTCCTGCTCAGGGAGCTCTGCCTACTCCTGAGGTGCCGAAGCCCGAGGTGTCCTCCGGCTCCATCCCGCTACTCCTGCCTGCGGACATGCCCTTCAAGGAAAGCCATGTTGCCCAGCTTCTACAGACGGGCAGGAGGCAGGTGTCAGGAGAGGACGGGCTCGGGGCAGCCTTGGCTCCAGAAGGGGCTTTACCCAGGGTCACGCCCTTCCTGGGGCAGTCCTGGGGAGTGCTTGGGGTGAGGGTGGAGAGGCCCAGCCCTTCTGGCCCAAAGGGATCCACTGTTGGGCAGTACTCACGGGAGCTCCCTGCTGGGCTGGCCGAGGCTCATGGGGCCAGACTCGTCTCCACTCGGCTCTCCGGAGCACCCCCTCCCTTCACAGGCCTCGATCCCTATTAGACACCCTGCACCCAAACTCAGAGAACCCAACCTGCAGCCGTGCCCGCCCTTCAGTGGTCACTGGTGGGCCATAACTATTATAACCCGTTTCTCCCACGGAAGATGTTCCATGAACGTCTGACAATCAGTTGGAATAAATCAATGTTTCCACCTGTGGGCCAAGCTCCAGCAGCCTGCACCCTCCAGCACACTCGGTAGTGGTCCCTCGGGGAGACTACAGGACGGCCAGGCCAGGGACTGCAGCACACTGCAGAACACACCTCCCCTGCCTCCCACGGTCACACAGCACACCGGCCCTTCCATCTCGAACGAGAGGCCTGAAGGCCGCACAGCAGACGATCTCTGGGATGTTTGGATCCTGAGATCCAGGCAGTGGCTCAAGGGGTCCTCAGCGCCCTAAGTGATGGCTCGGTCTTTTTCTTCCTGGACCGTGGCACTTTGCCATCAGCAATGCGGTACCAGGTGAGGCCTCGCTCACCGGGCACTTAGGTCGGGTGGCCTGGCAGCGCAGCAAAGTGTTAAAAGGGTACGATTAGAGACGCTGTTAAAACAACCCAAATGTTACTGAAGATATTTGCCGAGTTTCATGCAATATAAATAGCAGGGTTTATGATGTCATGCCTACAATTTTGAGCAGGCTGACATGCCAAGGTGACGCTCAGTGCATGTCCATCCAAGCTGGGACTTCTCTTGCCTGATTTTTCTCTCCTTAATGTTACCGTCCTCAGGAATAGTAATCCAGGGTGTGTCCGTCCTAACAAAGGGGCGATGATATCCTGCCACTCAAAGGGCCTGGACGACCACCCAGAACACAAGCCGAAGCTCGGGCTGGGGTGTGCAGAGACAGCTCTGCTCCCCAAGCTGCTGGAAACACCGCTTCCTACTTGAGGAGCTCACACGCTGTGAGTCCGTCAGCTGGGAAGGAAGGCAACCTTGCAGAGCAGGGCCAGCATTCACCAGGGTGAGGGGACTGCGTTCTGGCAGGGTTTCAGCCCGAGTCTGAAAAGTCTACATCACACAAAGAACAGCAATCAGTCATTCATCAAAGATGAGCCTTGTAATAGCACCCACCATCGGTCAGGGGCTCCGCACACCCCATTTCATCCTCACACAATCCGACAAGGTGTTGGTTGGCACACCCATTTTACAGGTGAAGAAACCAAGACCCAGCAAACCCATAACTAATCCACGATCACCCAAATAAACAGCAGCAACTTCCGAATGGTTTGGGTGTAACAGGTCTTATTTCTGAGCAGAGGAGGCAGGCTGAGGAGGGGCACCTTTCCTTTCATTCCATGTACTTCTGTGTTGTTTACGTTTGTTATCAACACAGGTCTTCTTGTATTACTTTTTAAATCCGCAAAACATCAAAAAGAACTTCTGGGCAAGAGAAATGGTCCTACTTGTACAGAAAAAAATGTATGGTAATTTGACAACCGTCTACCAATAGCCATACACGCTTCTGTGCTTTGCTACAAAAATGCCATTTCTGGAAATCTATCCTGAAAAAGTAAGCAGAAGCAGACAAAATTACATGTAAAAAATGTTTTATTATGAAGCTTTATTTTTAATAACCAGAAAGAAATTAAATGTCTGACAACAGAGAAGACTGAACACCCTCGTGATGGTTGGGATGGTGCCATTAAAAATATTCTTGAAACAGCAACAGCAACAGAAGGGAAAGCTCATTACATACTTCTAGGTTTAAGTAACAAATAAGTCTAACTGCTAATGCAGATAAAAGCTAACATATGCATCACCCCACCCCCCACCACGGAGGCATACAAAAGAATCTCTGAACATTAGATAACTTTTTTTTTTTTAATTTTTTTTATCCTCACCAGAGGACATTTTTGTATTCATCTTCAGATAGAGTGGGAGGGAGAGAGGGAGGAAGAAAGAGAAAGAAACATCGACGTGAGAAAGACACATTGAGTGGTTGCCACCCACACGACCCCAACCAGGGCCAGGGACAAACTGCAACCAAGGTACATGCCCTTAGCAGGAACCGAACCCAGGACTCTCGAGTCCACAGGCTGACGACCTGACCGCTGAGCCAAACCGGGCAGGACAAGAGTAGATAACTTTAGAGAGGGGTTTCGGGGATGAAGGTGGGTGGGTGGGCAGACAGCTTTTACTTTTTATTTTATATGGTTATGAATTATTTAAATGTTTGCCATGTGTTACTTTAATATTAAAAATAAACATTTTAAAGCTTTACATATATTATGATCCAATTATGTTTTCAGAATAACATTTTGTTATAATAAAATACACCAAAATACATGCTGCATTGCAGAATTATAGATAAGATTGCTTTCTCTTTTTTTTTATATTTTCCAAGTTTTCTACCATAAACACAAATTTTATCATAAAGTGCTTCTCTTTTAACCTTTAGAACATCCTAGCAGGAAGAGACTGTACTCCTAACAAGGACCTTAGGAATTGCAGGCTTTCACCAGCCATGTCTTGCCTCAGACCCACTCACAGGGCCACACTGTCCTGAGTCCAGGGGAAGAAACGGGGCCACAGGAGACCCCTAACGCGAAGCAGCTAACACAGCGGACCCAAACTCACACCAGCTTGGCCTCGCATGCCAGCTGCGGCCGCTCCGGCCCTGGGCCCCTGTTACAGAGGCAGCTAGAACTAAACACGGAAGAATCTCTTCATTTTCACCCTGAACAACACAGTGGGTGGAGGACATAGACAGATTTTTAAAAGGAACCTCTCCACCCTGAAGTGGTCCCCAATGAGTGGTCACATCTGGCCCGTGCAAAGCGCTGAAGGGGTCACAAAGATGGCCAGATGTGGGTGGGCCTGGCCCTCAGAGGAGAGGGCAGCCCAGGTGAGGCGGGAAGAAGGTGTGTAACCGATTCGAATCCTAAGCACAGTGACCAGAGCGCTAACTGCAGAGACACGGATGAAGGGCAACCGGGGTTCAGAGGAGGGAAGTGCACTGCGAGCCTGGGGTACAAGGATGGCTCCAGAGGAGGTGGTATGGGAACGGGTTAGAGGTCGGGGTGTGCTCACTGCAGGCCAGGTGTCCGCCTGCCCAGGCGAGGGCAGTCTGCAGTGTGGACTGCATGCGCCAGTGACTGCCCTCCTGCTCGTGGGCAAGGCTGCCGGCCACCACCATGTGGAGGCTCCTACGTTCCCCAAGACCTCCACCCCTGTCTCCGTCCCCCAGGGCATAACTCAGTCATGCTCAGCAGTGAACACTTGGTGGATATTCACAAGTCTTTTCACCACAGAAAACTAGACCCAACAACATTTTCTGTGACGCGCACCCGGCTCTGCCTAACGTGACTGGATGCCTCCGTGCCGCCGACATGGCAACAGCAGCGGAAAGGGAAGCGCAGACCCTCGGCCTGCTCGGTGCCCGGACGAGAGCTGGCACCCAAGAGGCAAAGCTCTCTTCACTAAAGGACAGCAAGGCTCTCCCTTCCCTGACCCCGCCCTGGCCCCAGAAGGAGGAAGCTACCCGACTCTCATCTCCCCACACCTGCCCCTGCCCCCATTCTGCAGCGTCACACACACGGTGCAGCGAGACTAGCCGCGCCTCGTAGTCACCCAGACCGCTCAGGGACCACAGATCAAGGGCGACATCACACGGAGGAAGTTGCACTTGAAGGGGCGCGTGAGTGGGCACCCAGGAGAGCAAAGCCGGGGTGGGGGTAAGTTTGTAAAGTTTATTAGAGAATGAAGTGGGTTAATGTCATTGCAGCATGAAAGACACTTTGATGGGGATAATTTACCTGTAACTGATCAGGTTGTATCCACCCAGCTAGTGGGGTAATGAGACACTTTAGAAATCGCAGGGTAGAGACCCTTCACACAGCGGAGGCTGGGGCCATTAGGGGAAATCCTGCCGGGCCCTTCTTGTCTGCCCATGGGTGTGGCACCCCCACAGAGCTACTGGCCCTTGACAGCCACTAACCCCTCCTGTGAATCAGGGGCTGCATAATCTCTAAGTTCCCTCCTAAAAACAAGGTCTTTTCCAGGAATAAGTGTTTACCCTCCATCAGCTGGGGAGACAGGGTCTTTTCTCAATGCAGGGACAAGGGGTCCTCTGTCTTGCATCTGATCAGTTTCTGTTTTGCGGGTTGGAGGGGAAGTCCCAGCTCTTGGATCCGCCCCATTCAAGATGCTCCTAAAAGTCAGACAATGCATCATCTCATTTAAGGACCAGCAGACCTGAGCTCAAACCCTAAATTTGGGGAATTTCCTTCATCTCTCTGTCATTTGCTCATCCGGAAAACTGGGATGATGGCACCTGGCTGAAGGGCTGCTGTGCAGACAGGGCCTGGGACAAAGGAAACCCCGGAATATGGTACAAACTTACTGCCGTGACTTACGGGGAAGTCGCAGAAAAGGAAGCCCTGCACTGACATCCGTTCCTCAGTAACTGGCGGCTCCAGCTCCGCCTGTGTGTATGGGGTCCAGGCTGGCTCTTGGGGCCACAGCTAGATTCTCTCAGGGCTCCCAAGCAGTCACCTTAACAACCCATAAAAAGTATCCCCGTGAGCCACAGCATGGTGGGAATGGAGATCCGGCTCCGTCTTCTGACAGCCACCGAGAGACGCCAGCTAGAATGAGCAGCCCCAGAACACGGGCTGTTCTCATGTCCAGAGACTCTCCAAAGGAAGGAACGGGAGCTGGATTTGCCCCCTCCTGAAACAACTAAAATTTAGGTTTGCACCAATTTGGAGCTCAGGCAGGGCAGGGCAATGATCTCTGAGCCATGAAGGAGGTGACCCAGCCTGCAGCCTATTGAGTCCAGACCACAGCGCAGAGACGGGGCCCAGGCAGAGCCCAGGAGTCTCGCTGGGTTAGGAGACGGAGCTCGACTCCAGAGAGGCCAAGGCAACTGGCGTTCACAGGCAGGCACCCGAGGGGACAGCTGCCCAGGCGGCCCCCAGCGAGCAGCCCCGAGTCTTCCGCTACAGACTGATCAGCACAGGCACGTGAAGAACTGCCCAAGGCAGGAGAGAAACACCCCGACGAAGCGCAGAGCAGATCCCTGGGGCTCACACAGGGCGAGGAACAAGTCATGCCCACCAGCCAGAGCACAAAACCTCAGAATTCACGGGGCACCGTGTTAAGTCCTAACCCAGTGCCTCTGAAGGTGACTGTACCTGGAGATGGTCCTTAAAGAGGTAATTAAATCTAACGGAGTCATTAGTGTGGGCCCCAATCCCACGACTGGTGTCCTTGTAAGCGGAGATCAGGACAGCACAGGCAGAGGGGTGACCTTGTGAGGTCACACACGAGAAAATGGCCAATGCAAGCGAAGGAGACCAGCCTCAGGAGAAACATCCCTAACAGCACTTTGATCTTCGACTTCCAGCCTCCAGATCGATGAGAAACAAACACCTGGTGTGAAGCCACCCAACCCGTGGTATGTCACATGGCAGCCCTCGCAAACAGATGCAGCTACTCAGCACGGTCTTGCCTCTGCAGTGGGGAAAAGTTGGCCCTAGCTTAAGGCAGCTCTGGTCCTACCTGATAAAGCTTAAAAAGCAAGGCCCAAACTTCCCATGTAACTTCACTGTGTCCCAGAAGAAAGCAAGAATATTTACAGAGTACGAAAATATCCAGCACCCAACAAGGTGAAATGGACAGTGTCTGACATCCAGTCGCAAACTATCAGGCACGCGAGGCAAAGAAAAGACAACCCATAATGAAGAGAAACATCAAAAACGCCCCCGGGCAATTCTGCAGCCACATCCACCGTGTGTATCTAGACCCTGCCACCAAACCCACCTGCTTCCCCAGGTCCTTTCCAGAGACTTACACTACTTTTCCATCATGGAAACGACAGAGAGACAACGCTATTCTGTCTGCCTGCCAACACAGCGTGGCCCGTGCACCCGCTGAGTCTGGGCCTGTTACTCACAGAGGTCTGTGGCTATCCCTTGCTGTTTTCACCAGTTTAGTTCATCCTGTGTGTCAGTCTTCCTGAACCTCTCCTGATGGACACCAAGTTAGGTCCTTCATTCATAAGGGTCTGTTAAAATCAAAATGTGTCAGTATTCACTGCATCTGAGCGTGTCTGCTTCTTCTCATGCCTTCACCCATTCCTTCTTCCCCTGAGGGTTAATGGTGTAATTGTTTAATGTGTGGCACATACGTCGAATGCCATGCACAGAGCCTTCCACCTCTCGTGGGCGCTGTTCTGTTAAGGCCCTCCCTTAGACAACTGTCTAAGCAAACCAGCGGAGCGAGAGACCCAGAGGCAGACCCCAGCACCCCGGCTGTGCATCACAGCTTCCACTGAGCAGCACAGTCTGCCATTTGCCCAGGAACCGACCTTCCAGCAATGAGGGCGCCTGGAAGAGCTGGCCAAGCCCCTGGGGGGCGGATCCCATCAGGTACCTTGCAGCTGTCCACCTGGACTTCCTCCTTCTCCCTGCCACCTTAATCCTTGTTCCTTAGAGTCATAAAGTTCTAGGCTAATACAGCAGCGTTGGTCTCTCTCAGATATTCATTCTTTCATGTAAGCAAACAAATATTTACTGAGTGCCTACTGTGTGCCTGGCAGCACCGTTCAACCTTATGGCCTTTGGACCCTCACACCATCCCTGACGTAAGACAAACAGGAATCATCACCCCCGCTTCAGAGGTGAGGACACTGAGGTCTCTGGAAAAGACTGAGTAACCTGCTCGGGGTCACACAGGGAATGGAACGTGGAGCCAGGAATGTGAACCCAGGACCCTAGAACCAAGCCTCGCATGGACCGTCTTGCTCCCTGCAGTCGCTGCACTGACCTGGTCACAGTTCGTACGTCAGTGTGTCCCTGCCCTCCCTGCCAGCCTCCTCCAGACCTCCTCTGAGTCCGTTCTGAGTGCTCCTTTGCAACCCAGAGGAGGAGTAACTTTTTCCCAGTTCATTCACATTTGATGAGGTCACAAAAAATCAAAGTGGCCTTCACCTAATCTACACATTCCCTCTCTGCTAAGTGATGGCGTAACATCAGGCAGGCCTGAAGGATCCAAGACAAACTCAGGCCAGCCACAAGGCCCCTGCATGCTGTGACCCTCCCCCACCTCACGAGCCACCTTCAAGGACACGTCCATGAAGCCTGACCTGCGCAGAAGGCCCGGCCCCATGAAAGGGCAGACTAGAGAACTGACCGGCCCCCGGGCCAGTGCCGACGGCCGGAACGCAGTTCCCTCCCCCACCACTGCTGTGCTGGTGGAAAGTGGGTCAGAGCTGGCCAGCCCATTCATTTAATCCAAACTCCCCCTCTCCATTCAGCTTGTAGTCCTCAGCACTTTCAGTCCAAGGATGCGCTATTTCCTCTACAAAATAAACCAAATAAATTAAGCCCGTGCTCTTTGATCTCAGGGCTGATGGACAGAACAGAAACAATCTGCCATCCTCCAGCCATCCAGACACACACACACACACACACACACACACACACACACACACTCACACTCACACACACTCACAAAATACAGCCACTGCTTCAGGAGGGCAGAAAGCCAGCTTCTAGCCACCTGCCAGACCCCTGTTGGGAATGGAGCATGGCTAAGAAAGGAGAGCTTGCCGCCCATCACCCACTACAGCAAGAGTCTGCATGACATGCTGCAAGGCCAGTCAGAGTCAAGACTGAGGCCGGAGCTCTCATTTGGTTTGACCACATAGGCCCATTTTGTGGGTTTTTGTCCTCATTCCCACCCCAGGGCCTTTGCACAGGCTCTGATCCCCATCTAAAATGCTTTCTCTCTGGATCTTGGAAAGCTAACCCTTTCTCATCCTTCACATCACAGTTTAAACATGACCTGCCAGGAGAGGCCTTCCCCATCAAAATTAGCTCCCATACTACTCCACCCTCATTGGTCTATTCCATCACCCTATTCTGTTACCTTTTTGGCATTAATCAGAATCAGCAATTATCTTGTTTGTCTTTTTGTTCTCTTGTTGATTTTCTGACTCTACCTCTGTCTCCATGAGAGGGGGCATCATCTATCTTGATCAACACTGTCTCCTAGAGGCTAGCCATCAGGTAAATGTTCAGCAAAGCAGAGAGGCTGAATGAGGGAGAACAGGGTCCTCTATCTAGTGCCAGCTCTGCCTGACTCGCAGTGTATGAGGACCCAGCTCAGTGGCACGGCTGCAGGGTCCCGCTGGAGGGAGCAGTCTGTGTGCTTGAGATCAGGAAGCTGCCAAGAGGATGAGACACTCAGCTGGTGCTGGGGAGGCAGAGAGCATCAAGGGGACTTTCCTAGCAGGCTTGCTCAGCCAGCGCAACTGAGGACAATGGCCAGTTTGCAGAAAGGACCCTAGACCAAGAGTAGAGACCCCTATGAACCCTTGGGTTTCCAAAGAGTGAGACAGGTGGTTACATTATTTATTATGTCAAATCTTTTGATGAGTACAGAGCAACTAAGAATCTGAAGAAAGAAGTCGACTTTTTTTCTAGTGAAATGCACGTACACAGAGACAAAATAGTGCCTACATTTCCCAGAGGTCCATGGACTCCCTGCAACTCATGCACAAGCCCCGGGTGAGAATGTCTCATCTACAGGCTCTCTCAGGGCTCCATATGGGTCATTTGCCTCAGACCCAGTCCTGACCCCTCCTCTACAGACTACACTCCCCAGCTCCCTTCCTCTGCCTCTAGTAGGTCTGGCCAATAGGAATACAGGCAGAAGACTGGAGGGCAGGAGGAGGGAAGAAACCAGGCTACTTCTCCCATCAATCTCTGCTTTGGGTGGTGTCTTCACAGTGGCTCTTCCCTCTGGGTCTCCAGCTCTCCCCAGAGGGTCCCTTCCTCTGTGGTCCTGTCCCACCCAGTAAGCCTCCCAAAGTTCCAGTATCCCCAGGTTCTGCGGGATCCTGGTCTCTAGGACACCAGCTCCCCTGTCCCTCCAGCCCTAAGGGACGCTAGCAGCTTCCTGCTCTTGCTATTCTCAGGGTGCTCCTCCATTTCCTGCTTGCTTTTGATCTCCTCCAACACCTTTAGACTTATCTCCCCATAAAAGATCCTCCTACTGCATTCTGGTCTCCTGAACGGCCGCTCAGGCATTCTGGGAGGCTGAGCTTCTGAGAAAGGCCAGTCTGACCTGAAGGACCGAACTCCTAGGAAGTTCTAGAAGTTGGAGGAGACTGGGAAAACCTATGTTGCCTCCAAGGGCAATGCCCCCATCCTGTCCAGTTCCATTCCACGAAAAAGCCTCGCCATCACCACCTAGCTCAGCTGTTCCCTGCCTTCCCACGGCTGTGGGAAACCAACGAGCAGCCCTGCCCAGGCATCCGTGAACCGTGCTCTCATCAAACGTAGCTGCTGCGTTTCCCAGCGTCCTGCTCGGAGCTCACGCTAGTCACGAAGGCAGGTGCGCCCTGCCAAAAAGACCCAGGTATGCCAGACAGCTCCCGGGTACTCGCACCGGGGAGCCGGGCAGTCAGGAACTCCAGCCCCGTAGCCCAAAGACACACACAGTCTGGATTCCGTCAGCATGAGCAGGCATCCTTCAGCTGGGGCAGAGAACCCCGGAATAGCACCTTCTCATTGTGCTCGCTTCTTTTAATGAACAGACTATGCCCCCTTATTTCTCCCAACCATTGTGCAACGGAAGTAGGGTTGGCACCGAGCCAGGAGTGGAGGCAAGATCATCCTCACTGAAGACAGGCAGAGGGAGGTTTGGGCGGCTTGCCCCAGGCCCATGGCCACTTGGAGGCAGAGCCAGGATTAGAACCCAGCCAGGGCAGGGAATGACTCATCACCGTCCCACAACTTGCACACACAAACCTCAATACCCTATGAATTTGGGTTCCCCCAGACACAGACCCAAGATAGAAATTTCAGTGCAAACTGAATCATGGAAGCACTGATATTCAACTATATTTTTACTTTAAAAGAATGGCAATTTCATGTGGTTTGAATGAGTAGTTTGGGTGGTGATTCCGGGGAAGAACCAGTCAGGGAGTGTCTGTTAGCCATCAGGGCACTGCTGCAGACAGCTGAGGGGCTGGGGATCTGGGCAGGGCGGGCACAGGGCTCTGCTCTGCATGGCAGACACCAGTCACATCTGGCCAATTCAAATTACCTAAAATAAGCCCGGCTGGTGTGGCTCAGTGACTGGGCATTGTCCCACAGACTGAGAGGTCCCAGTGTGATTCCTGGTCAGGTCACATGCCCTGGTTTCGGGCTCAATCCCCAGTAGGGAGCGTGCAGGAGGCAACCGATCAATGTTTCTCTCTCTCCCCTCCTCTCTCTCCCTTCCTCTCTCTCTACAGAATCATTAAAAACATATTTTTAAAAAAGAAATTACCTAAAATTAAAAATTCGGTTTCTCAGTCTCACTAGCCACATTTTAAGAGCTCAGTGGTCACATGTGGCCAGTGGCTGCCACTGTACAGCATGGGTGTAGACCGTCTCCATCCTCACAGAAAGTCCTATGGGCAGTGCCCGCGCAGAACATGAATGAGAGGGGCCGGAATCGGGGCTGTGTGTACTCCCATCGGGGTCTGTGACTGGGGCTGCTGCTGGGGGTGTGGATCTGGGCACCTTCGGCTCTCCTGGCTCGCTCCGGCTCCAGGAGGCAAGGGCTGGAACAGATGAATGGTAGGGACACGGCAGGGCACTGACAGTGTCTGCTACCATCACCGGTGCCCCTGCTCGTAATTCTCCACCCTTGCTGAAGCCCCTCTGGGTGCAGGCGTTTCCTTCCCGATGGGACTGTGGCCCTGAGGTGCCTGGCCTGGACAACATACCGAGAAAGACACAACCCAGGCCTTGCAAGCACGTGTGATCTACAGCAGGCAGCTAGGACACAGACCGCAGCACATGGCAACCGTACAAACACTGACCAATAAACTCAACTCGGCAGCCTGCATGAAGGCCTCTGAGCGGTGCTGGCTAATGGCTCCCTCGTGTTGCCTGCAACAACAATCCAGAGCTTAACCGATACGCTCTGGAGACGGGCACCTCCATTAGGTAGGTCGGTCCCTGAGTATCCACGTTACGGCAATCTGCAAAGCACAGCTCTGAGACATCAGCGGCCTGGTCAAAGGCCTGGCAAGGTCAACGCAGTTCTCTGAATCCAGCACTCACAGCCCATCCCTCCCCCACCTGCTCGCAGCACCGCAGCGGCCGGAGCTCAGGCCTTCTGGAGCCGGACCACCTGGTTCACATCCCAGCTCCTTCCCACTTCCCATTATCTGATGTCTCGGCGTTGGAGTGTCTTCCTCTGTAAGGCGAACACAACAACAACAATAATAGTACCTTCTCAGTAGGGCTGTTACTAGGGTTAAATGGGTCCATATTTCAAGGACTTAGAGCAGAGGGGCAGATTTGTCTGTCACAGGCCAGTCAGTAAATATTTCCGGTGTTGTGGGCCAGGTGGTCGCTGTCACCATTTCTCACCTGTGAGCGGGGCCCAAAGCAGTCACAGGCAATATGTAAATGAGTGGGCATGGATGCTCCCATAGAACTTTAAAACAGCCATGGCCGGGTGGCGAAGTTGGTTGAGCATCATCCTATACACCGAATAGCTGCAGGCTGGATTCCTGGTCAGGGCACATACCTAGGTTGTGGGTTCCATCCCTGGTTGGGGCACATACAGGAGGCAGCTGATCAATGTTTCTCTCTCTCTAAAAATCAATAAAAACATCCTCAGGTGAGGATTAAAAAAATAACTTTATTATAAAGTCAGGGAGTAGGCCAGATTTCCCTGCAGGCCATATCTTACAATAATACACCAACCCCTACACAGAACAATACCTGTTCTATAGTAAGTGCTAGATTAATGTTTGTTAAATGAATAAAATATGCTGTGTTCTCCTGCCTCTCAAATCCTTCTTGCATTGTTGCCTCTGCCTCCCCCCCCCCCCCAGTTTTCAAGGCCAAGCTCAAAAAGCCTCCCTAGACCCTCCCTCTTTTCTCAGCCTCATCCCCAGAGCACCGCGCGTGCTCGTCCATCCTGACACTGCCCAGACTGCCATTTGTGGAGGGACTTGTTTAGCTGTAGAATGTAATGGTGCTGGTAGATGAGGAAAAGAAAAGTGTCTTCATTTTACAGGTAGAAAGCAAGGTCCAGAGAGGCCAAGTAACTCCCTCAAGGACACACAGCAAGGGTTAGGACCTGACACTGGGTATCATGAGTCTCGAGTCAGTATAGTCTTGGACTTAATGAGGCTACAATATTGGAGGGGAGGAGGCACAGGTTGCCCGGCAGTGGAAGCTTCACTGCCAACCCGGTACCATCCACTTCGGGGGCCATTCTAGCCTGGATCTAGGCTGGCTGTGCTGCCCTCCCCAGAGGCCCTTTACTTGCTGTGTCAGCTTCGCTCTGATCACAGCATGTACAAGGCTGGCCCCCACGCAAGGGAAGGCAGGCGTACTTCCGAGTCTGTCATGCGCTCAGTGTGGGGCCAGGCACCTGCTGAATGGAGTTGGTCCCATTTGCTTTTTCTTCCTCTCCCTTCACCTGAGAGTACTACCCAGTGTCTTCTGTGCAGAGGGGACCTACAGGATAGACCCAGAAACAGTCCTCAGGACACGTGTCCCTGTCCCATCTGCTTTCCAGGGCATCGGGGGCAGATTCCAGAGCAGCCTGGACCTGGGGGGTTTTGGGTGCCCACCACTGAGAGTGGGCTTCAAAGAGCCACAGCCCAAAGCATGGCTACAGATACACAAAGTCAGACACAGGAAAGTCTGCACACACAGTCACACACATACTCCCACAGACGTACACACCTACACACATATGCACAGAGACACAGATATATGCACACATTGGCATGAACACACAGGAATGCAAACTCACACAGACATGCACAAACACGCTGACACATAACACACGTACACATGACCACACAGATACACAAACATCAGATACATGCTCCTGATGGCACATAAGCACACACACATACACATAAACACATACATGCACAAACATAAATGTGCACGCATACACATGCTCACAAATATACCTAAACATCCCACATACTCAGACCCATATACTCACATACACTTGGGCACACACATACACACATACCCACACTCGCACACACTGCCTGATGCTTTTAGCTTCCACTCGTACAGATATGCACAGTGTGCTTTCCCAGAAAGACATCTAAGGTCTTGAGAAAGGGACTATGCCCTGTTCACTCCCCTGCCCACTGTAGACCCTTTAACACCCACAGCGTCCTGCCTGGTGCCTTGAACACAGCTGGTACTCGTGTTTAACTGGTGGAAGAATGAATCGAGTTGTCACATCCGTGGGCCTTACGTCCACGGGCAGCTTGGTTAAGAAGTGCTGACCATGTACCTGAGTTCCACGCTCTTCCTGCCACCCAAAGGAACCTTCACTGCCCAGCCCAGCTGGGGTGCCAGCCTGCCCTTCGCCAGCCTCTTGGTGGAGTGCTGCTCATGCACACCTCGGCCAGAAGTGGGAGAAACCCTGATGAAACCCAAACCAAGTCATTTGGCAAGACCTGTCTATGCCTGAGGTCAAAGGTCTCCCTGGGTGGGGAGGGTGTGGCAAAAACCACAGGCTAAAGAGGCCCTGGCGACCCCTTTCCAGCACCAGGTCTTCCAGCTAACATTATAAATAAAACCCAGAGCCAGGAGTTCACTCTACCTGAGTGTAACAGGGGACATGCCCCCACCTGGCTTCCCTTCCGACCACCATCATGCAAACTGTGGCTCAGAGAGAGCGCCGGCCCTGCTGGGCCTGGGAAGACACCCCTTCTTCACGACCTCTCCCCAGCAGGGAGGTGAAGGCCTGTCACCTGCTCTGGGCCTCAGTGTTCCTGCCACATCTGCCAAATGGGGTGAATATGTGCTCCATCCTAAACACTAAGGGTGCAGGGGCCAGGGGGAAGGACCCTGAGCGCATGAGGGGTGGCGCGAGGTGGCCTGTCACCGAAGCCAAGCCGCAGCAGCAGCCCCCTCCCAGCTCCCCAGGAGCAGAAGAGTCGCTCTGCAAGTAACTGACGGAGCGCAGTCTAAAAATACAAACTAGGTTGGCACTCAGGGTGGTTACTGCTCAGAGAGGGAGTTAATTCAGGCGCTCGAATCTCCGTGGGATGGGAACCGTGTGCCTAAAGCCAGGGGACCGCGCAGAAACTGGGTGAGACGCGGCGCCCACTTCAACCCTGAGCACGATGAAAGGGAAGACGATGGGCCGGAAGCACCAGCGTGCCCAGGCCCCACAGTGCAAAGGAAGGAACCTGGGGAAGGGGCGGGGGGTAGACCGCTCAGCAAGGAGGTGGGGAGGTGTCTCACGACAAGGTTCCCACTCCCACTCATGCAGCAAGTCTCAGCCTCTGCTCTGCGGAGCACCTTGCTGCTCCAAGCACGGGCCCCGGGCCAGCAGCATCAGCCCCACCGGGACCTGCGTCTAAAATACGGGATCACAGCGACTGTAGGTAGACCTCTGAACCCGCGTTCTGAGGAGTCAAAACCCCTGAATGCGGCCCAGCTGTTGCCTTCCAACGGCTGTGTGACTGTGTGGGAGTCCTTTGACCTCTCTGGGTGCTGCCGTTTCCTCTCAGAGCTATGTTGCAAGTGAGCTTCGTTTCTCTCTCCTGGGTCCTGGGGGGCTCAAGTCAGACCCTCCATCTGCAGTCCCCTGGAGAAGTGCGAGGACCCTTGCAAAGAAATGCTTCCGGCCCTACCAGGCTCTCCCCTCCCCCTCCTACATCATCAGTGCACAGACAGGGAGACGATCCTTGAAGGCCACACTGAGCCAGAAACATGGCCTCCTAATTTCATTTTAAAACTTAATGGCTCTCAATTTTTTTAAAAAAAAAGAGAGAGGAGCTTTGCTAATGCAAATCTGAGACATACTAAGTGAGCAGAGTATTCCACCTAGAAATCCAGACCTTACACTGTGCTTTGCCTTCAAGAAATTCAGATGTCAATACTGAATTCCCATTTAACAAATAGGCTTTCAAGGCTCAGAGAGGTTACATGAGCAGATCAGAGTCACTCAGCCAGTGAAAGGCAGGGCCAGCCTGAGAACCCAGGCTCCCTGACTTCTAAAGCTAACGCTCTTACGGACTTCAGCGTACCCGTGTTCTTGACAGCCAACCCAGACTGGTGTGTGGACAGGGAAGAAAAAGCCATTCTAATTTTGGTCTGAGTTGAACAGAATTGAGAAGATAAATCTGCCATGGGAGGAAATTACATTCCAGAGCTTGGATAGCAAGTTTCTAAATTATTGCTTGTGTTGTTTCATCAAATTCACTGCCTCCTTCCATTAGCTCCAGGTGCTGAGAGGACCAAGCACCTGTCGTCCACATAGGACTGACCTGGGTGCAAACCTACCTGGGTAGGGAACAAAGGAAAATGGTCCAAATTCTAAACTGAAAACAGACGAGAGACTTAAGTACACCCCAAATGGAACACACACACGTTAGTAATTCCGACGCTAAGTTCTGAAAAGGCCAGGCCTCAGTCCTTCTGGGCTCCAATCTGGGAGCCAAGCACAGTCTCTAACAATGCTGGGAGTAGCAGGCAGACCTCAGCAGAAGCCGAGCTCCTCGCCCACAGCTGGTGCCCAGGAGTGCGGAAAGCAAACTGCCGGGCCTTCCCGGTTCGGGGGGCTCTTCGGCCGGTGGTTCCGGTAAGCGCAGAGCCAGTCGTCCTAGCCCAAGGGCACCAGGCAGTCTGCAGCTCCAGGCCAAATGGAAAGGAATCTGCAATGGGCCCTCCCTTCTGGCTCCAGAATGGTACCTCTGTCTCTGAAGCTGCCCGCTTCCCCAGGTCTGGGAAGGCGTCGTGGTGCCATGGGAATATTTGGGAATGTGGATTTCAATATGGACTCTGCTATTTACTAGCTGTGCCCACCTGGGATGAGCCACATAAACACATCGAACCTCAGAGTTCTCATCTGTCAAATGGGAATAATAGCCAAGGGATAGTACCAGCCTCAGAGGGCTGCATGGAGGATTAAATGGATACCATATACAAAGCACCTCGTTGGAGCCTGGCAAACAGCAGGCATCTAATGAATGCTGGCTCCCTCCTCCCATGTAAAACAAACACACTCTTCAGGGGTGGGCCCTTCCTGGGAATGATCTCTTCCCTTATACATTACATTAAGAAAGTGGGCCAGTCTCTGCCACGTTCCCTGTTTCATCCCTCAGCCCAAGGTTGTTCCTTTGCACAACTGCAGGGGGCACTGCCCACATTGTGGTCTTAATGTCCATTCCACCTCCTCAAGGCTGGGCAGTCCACACCCTGCCTCAGCCTATGGAGGTGTCCACGAGATGCTGGAAAGGAAAAGACAGACCAAATCTGTCCTGGCAGGGAACGGGACCACCCCAGAAAGTACTCCTGGCAGAGGCTCAGCTGGCAGGAGGTGTTAGCCCAGGAAGGGCACACCCTTGGCAGGAGCATCAGGGGCTGACCACAGCTGCTAAAAGCAGAGGCAAAGACTGGCCGTGTGGCTCAGGGCTGGTTGGCCCAGCCCCTACCCAGAGCTCCCTGCCCCTCTTAAGCTTCGCCGGCTGCCAATACCTCACCCGTCACACTGCCTAGCACAGACTCCTCGCACAGCTCTCCCCTCCTTCACCCCAACTAGAAGTAAGGTCCCCACAGGCAGAGGAGTGGCCAGTGTCGCTGTGGTCGTCCCAGGGGTGGGGAGCCAAAAGCATCAACTTAAAAATTAGCCTGCTATATTTGGTCAGGCTAATTTGGTGAGGCTTTGTGATGTTAGCTGGTATTGATTTTTCGAGCCGTATACGGCCCGCGGGCTGGACGTTTCCCACCTCTGAGAGCCCAGTCTGTGGGCCCGCTTTGGGCAAGCCACCTGGCCACCTGTACCTGTTTCTGCAGCGCCAATGGAAGACTGACTTACCTTTCCCTAGCCACCTCCTCACAGGATGGTGAGAAAGTCCCATGCACAGAGCCGAGGCCATGCATGTGGTCATATGGAATGGTGGTGCCCAGAGGGAGGCAAGGTCCACCTTTGATTTGAAAGCCCTGGAGAAAAGAAAGCCTAAATCACATAAACAGAACTTGAAAGAAAAAGGGGAGGAAGAAAGGAGAGAGGGGTGGAGGAGCCAGGAAGAAAAAGGATGAGAATATGAGAGAAAAAAGTAAAGAGAAAAGACAAAAGAAAGATCGAAACCTGTGCCAGGGATAACCCAGCTGGAAGAACACGGAGCCTCTCCCAAGATCTCAGGGTGACCTCTGGGCCTGTCTGTGAAGGACACCACCTTATAAAGCTCCTGCCACTTCTATCTGACATGCATCAGCACCTCCCACGGCTCCCGGACCTACATACCCATCTGTTAAAGCTTACACTGCGCAGGCCATGGCCACGCTGCTGGTAGGACCGGACAGGCTTACATCAGACAGGCACACTCTCATCAACCCCCTTACGACCGTGTGTTTCACGAGGGAAAGTCTGTCCACAGTGCAGCCACCTGCACTGGTGTTGGCTGAGTGGTGGATGTAATGCTGGGCAGTTGGAAGACCCTAAGGGGTTCTGGGTGCCTTGGGGATGATCCAGAGGGTTTCAGACATTACAATTCAGTTTGCCTTAATATTCAGCCATAGAGTCGAATGACAGTGTTCTCGGTCACAGCAGCCAAGTTGTGGGGACATTTGGAGCTGCCGGAGACCACAAAGTCATCTTTTACTCCAACGCCTCCATGAGCAGATAGGGAAGGTAAGCTTGAGGCATTTGACCTTCCCAAGGTCACCACTGCTTCCTGGAAGAGCTGAGACCAGTAACCAAGTTTCCAGACTTGGGAGGGAGCAGAGCACGTGGTCCAAGAGCAGAGACTGGGGTGTCCTGAAGTCCCAGAAAGGCAGCCCCAAGGGGACAGGAAAGTGCAAGAGGCCAAGTTCTACATTCACAGAAGGCCTCAGGTCTAGACCTCGAAGCTGCCCTGATGAGCTGATACATCCATCCAGGGAGATGAGCTCATGCAATGGGGTAAACATACCACTGTCCATCAAGTTTAGACTGTTGTCCTGTTACCAGATCTCATCCCTGGCAGTACAACAGGGATTAACGTTGAGTTTACATATTAAGTAATTGTCCTCTGAATAGCATAATTCTATTGTATTTGATTTATTTTCTTTTTAAAGACCTTCTATAGTTAATTAATTTAAACAGAACAGACCACTATGAGCATAACCCTCTTTTGGCATTTCATTTTATTTTTTTCAATATGTACAGACCTAGAGATTCTGGAGTCAGAACACCGGACTCATGGGCCTGTAACTGTGTGACCTCATGCAAGTTAGCTGGCCTCTCTGTGCCGGTTACAGGATGAACTGTGTCCCCCTCAGAAAAAGTCATGTCAAAATCCTAACCTTCTTCCAGTACCTCGGAATATGACCGCATTTGGAGATAAGTCTTTAAAGAGATGCTGCTATTGAAACGAGGCCAGCAGAGTGGGCTCTAATCCATCGTGACTGATACCCTTTGCAGAAGAAACCTGGGCACACAGTACGGAGGGAAAACGCTAGGAAGGCAGAGAGGAGATAACCATCCACAAGCTAAGGGGGAGGCCTAGAGCAGCTCCTTCCCCACAGCCCTAAGGAGCCAAACTGCCTTGCTCTCAGTTCCGGCCTCCAGGTGTAGAAATGAATCGCTGTGGTTGGAGCCCCGGCCTGTGGGCTTTGTGATCGCAGCCCCAGCAAACTAGAACAGAGATCCTCGCTCTCCTCCAGGGGAAAATGCAGATAGAAGTCCCTTCCTCACCGAGTCCTGTGGAGTCCCCAGTTCCTGGCATTCAGTAAGTGTTTCTTACACTTCTTACCTGCACTGAGCCTTAACCCAGCCTGGTCTTGGCAAACTGTTTGAGCTCGCTCTTCAGTGTAGCCAAGAGGCTTACAGATAAAGCAGAGAACAGTGAATGCTTCCGGCAACCCAGAGGCCCCTCGATTCTCCCACCCCCTTCACCCCAAGTACCTCAGAGCTGTCCTCACAGGACTGTCCTTCCGCCCCTCCCACGCATGTCACTCCCACCCACCCTGGCTTTAGGACCAGCCTGCCACCCCCACTTCTCCCACCCAGCACTTCCCAAGGCCCAGCCAGGAAGCCTGACTCTCCCGTTCATCCAAGTACGCAGCTACGTCCAATCCTCAGATCACGGACATCAGAAGCCTCCTCTTCCAGTTTATTGGCGAAGGAGGATTTCTGGTCAAGACTGTTTACTTTGAAGTGAGCTGAAGTGAGCAGCTCCGGACAGTGCTCCTGGCCACCCAGGCGGAAGGCAGCCTGTTGGTGGCAGTTTGAGAATTGTGACTCATTTTCTATTGGTCTTACAAAGGGTCCCTGAGGGAAACAGTCCCCAGAGGGGACCCCTGGGGGCTGTTGACAAAAGAATGCCCAGCCTAAGAAAAAGTCTTATAAGAGTTTATTTGAGCCAAACTGGCAATAATGGCTAGGAAGCAAATCTCAACGGACTGAGATACTGCCCCGGAGAATGGCAATTTCACAGCTTATTTTACACATTAGAATCAAAGGAGGAGAGGTAAGGAGTTACATCAAATCCACTGGCATAGATTACGGATGCAGGAGCGGGCAAAGGGGAAACCTCTAGGGCTGGATGAACCAACAGTAAGCTGAAGGGACACACTCCTACATTAGCAGTACAGGAGTTACTACTTCCAGACACACAGAGGGACACGGTGGACACGAGCACAGTGAGGGGCGCTGTCTCCAGCGCTGGTCGGAGGTGGTGCCCTGAGGGATCTGGAAATGGAGATTATCTGACATTTCAAAGGGATGTTATTTTAGATGCCCAAAGACAATAGACACTTTCAAAGTTAGAGGCTGATCTTCGACAAGGAAGCTACAGGCCGAAAACATGACTGTTCCACGACCCACTTTCAGCTTTTTACGTTCAAACCACCCAGCGTGGTTGTCAGATTTAGTATGCGGCCCATTTTCCATCCACAGGGCCTAGAACAACATAACTGGAGGTGACGGAAAACGTTCCATGGGTGTGTGAACTCACTGAAAAGCAGACTGAGAAACTGCTTAGAACAGGCCAATGAAGAGAGAGGCACCAAGACCTGCAGCAACCACACGGCTTCCAGAGGGATCACCATAAATCCAGAAGCTTGGCCAAACGTGAAAACCCAGCCCTCTGCTGTCTCAGCAAACGAGGGACTCGGTGACCGCGGCGGCCTCCAAACCTGTGCGGCGTTAGGGAGGAGAATGAGGTCTTTTAGAAGCCAGGCTCTAGAGCCCTCTGACTCCAGGGGAATTCTCATCTGTTAATGGGTTTTCCGCTGATGGCTGGGGAAAGACAGACTTCATCGTGGGTTTGAGGCTGAATATTGAGCCACATAAGTCAGGAAGCCGCTGATACCTCCTGTCTTTCTTCAACCACATCAAGAACAGGCTGTGTGGGGATACAGATTTTTAAAAAATGAATCAGCTAATAGCAGATGAAGACCTAAGGATGCTGCAAAGATTATATTAATCCCATCAGCCACCATGAGCAAGGAGGCAAAAGTCAGATGCCTACTTGTGCCTCTGGCCCTCAGAGCCTCTTTAGGAGGACATGGGATTGGGCCTGGGCAGAAGCCACAGGGCCATCTTCTCCACCGGTCACCGACCGTTTAGAGGGACCTAAGGGAGAGAAGCAGGTGGAACCCTCTATTCCCTGCGCCAATTCCGGGGAGTGCCTTGGAAATGGAAATATATTCACTTCTCCCACAAATGATAATGGACTTCCTATGTGACGCCATGGCCACAGTGAAGATTAAGAAGGACCCAGTGTCTGCCTCAAGTTTATGGTCCAGGGATGATTCTGGTTGGGCAAACCAAAGAGGTGATGGCACAGAATTCTATCATCAATGTTTCACACTGGTTGCTCCAAACAGAAGACTTGGGGTGTGTGACGCTGTGACTTATAATAAGAAATACTGGCCTCTGACCCCATTTCTGGCACAGGGCTCCTCCAACCCCCGGAACTGTCTAAATGCTGAGTACCTGGTAAAGTTTTTATTGTTATGTTAATAAGATGATGTTTGGAATGTCCCTGTCACCTAGGGTGGGAGTGGTTGCCAGAGGAACCAACCATTCTAATTAGTGGATGGGACATTTCAGTCCCACCTCCACCCCTTGAACTGGTGATGAATCTCCTTTTCCAGACCCTTACTGGGAAAAGAGGCTGGAGACTGAGTTTAATCACCAACGGCGGATGACTGAACAATGGTGCCTGTGTGATGCAGTCCCGTGAAACCCCGCAGGGTGGGTTCAGAGCTCCCAGGCTGGTGCCCACGCGGACACGGGGGCGAGGGCTGCCCTGGGGACGAGCGGACGTGAGCAAGGGGCCACCCGGACAGTGACTCACACCTGTCTTCCCACAGTGCCGGGTTGATTAGGGGAGACTCCCCAGTAGGCCAACAGAGCCATAGGTTACACACAGGGATGAGGAGCTGAGCAACAGAAGTGAGCCAGGTCCGGCCCGGTGCCAAGTCCCCGTCACTGGTGGCATCCGCAGGCGGAGAGGCGGGCCTCGGTCCCAAGCCAGTGGCTACAGTGGCACCATGTGTCCTATGGTGAAGTCCCTGCAGGTGTCCAAGCATGACCCATGGTACAGCCAAGCCCGAGTGTCAAAGAGCCAGAGCTCTGAGTTCTTATAGCCCAATGTGGGCAGTGGTCCCACTAATACTGGTGTCCAGATGGAGTCCTTATCCAACGGTTCGGACTTGTGGTTTTGGATGTGCCAGGCCCCTCCCAAGGGTGTTCCCATCACACCCCATTACCTCATTGCTGGGCTTCATGCTATTTGACATAACTGTCATGGCTGACAGTGACTCCATATTGGATTGTCAAAAGGTGTCTAAAAAGTCTGCTCTGCTCTCGCTTTACACAGCATGCTGGCTCTGAGCCCTTTCCCCGTGCCTCGCCGTGTGCCCCTGGCTGTTCCTGAGTTATACCCCTTTACAATAAACCAGTAATCTAGTAAGTAAATGTCTGTTTGTTTTATGAGCCACTCTAGCAAATTAACCCAAGGAGGAGTCAGTGGGACTTCCGATCTATAGTCCGTTGATCAGAAGCACAGGGGATGCCCTAGACTTGCAACTGATGTCTAAGGGGGAAAGGGGAGAGCCTGTGGGCTGAACCCTTAATCTGTGGGATCTGACCCTGTCTCCAGGTAAACAGTGTAAGAACTGAGTTGAACTGTAGGACACCTAGCTGGTGTCTCTGAGAATTGTTTGGTGGAGGAAAACTCCACACAATGTAATTGGTGACCACAACCTCAGTTGATGATCAAAATTAGGACTGGTGTCAGAATTGCAGAGAGCACCCCAGAGAAGTTCCCACGCGGAGGAAGGGCATGGCACAAGAAGAACTTCAGAACAGAAACACAAACCGAGGCCCACACTCCTTATCCTGAGCACACACGGCCTCTGAGCAGGGGCTGTCCGCTTAGGGGGTAAGGAGGCTAAACCTGGGTGGGGAGCGGCAGTGGGTATGAGGGCTTTCCTGCCCACAGAGAAATACACACCTACGTACACACACTTCACACATACAGACACATCACACACATACATACACACACTCCACACATATAGACACATCACACACACATAAGCACACTCCATACACACACTCCATACATATAGACACATCACATTCACTTCATACATATAAACACATCGCACACATACATATCCACACACTACTTACACATATACACAGTTTGTTTTCTTGTTTTTAATAGAAAACAGAGAATTTTAAAAGGAAACAAAAAATGGTGTCTGGACAATGAGCTCGATGCTACTATGGGCTCTTAATGGAAGATCTTCTGAAGTCAGATTCCCACACCTGAACGCTGATTCATTTCTTTTTGGTCTGTTGTTGTTGACAGGCACTAAAATGTAAATATCTGTGCACGCAAAAGCAGCTTCCGACTCCTCCATCTGGGACTGTGGGGACCCTGGCTGCCGAACGGTCCGCAGGCTCAGCAGTTCCCCAGAACAAGGGCAGGAAGAACTCGAGGGTCAGGGGAGCGAGCGCGCAAGGCCTCACGAGGACTAGTTCAGGCGCAGAGCTGGGTCCTGAGCACGTGGCCCATACAGTGGCGCTGAGGAGCCCTGCGAGCCCAGACACTGCCTTGACAAGATGCACCCGGATCTCCCTGGCAGGGGCCCCCCAAGGAGGCTGAAGGACTCTACCATTCTCAGGCTGGCGGGGGTGGGGAGTGCAAACCAAAGCTGCCCCAGAGCTCATTCCCAGAAAAACACCCATCTTGGTGCACTAGGTTGCTCCTCCAGCTGCAACCTGACCCGGGTCCCCACATGGGGCATAGTGCTGCCCCTCGCATGGGACACACACCCTCTGTTAATACTCAGCCTCCTCCTTTCTCCTTGCCGAACCCACAGCACAGGTGCCTAAGGACTGGGTTCTTTTTAGAAGGAACCTGTGTTCCCCAAAGTTCCTTACCAAAGGCCAATTGACTACTATTGGCTAGATTTCATATAGACTCAGAACTGCAGCTGTCCCCATGAAGCAGGCATTGAAGGGGGTCCTGGACCCCAGAACAGAACATTCACATCCCTCAAAAAACAGGGTGGAACTCTACCCTGCAAGGAGCTGCTGAAGGATAAACGGGCTCTTAGCCCGAGGCAGTGAGGGCCACAAAGACCTTCAGCACTGTCTTCACGATCTCTAAAGAGCTGTCCCGTGCTCAGACTATCTGTCCAGTCCCCTAGAACCAGCAGATGGAAGATGCAGAGAGAAGAAAGTTCCTTCTGACTTTCCCAGGAAGGATGGACCTCCTTGAATGGAACAGAGCCCCCTGCACTGAGGCATGTAAGAGGAGGCTGGATGGTCCCTCGCTGGGGACGCTGAACCAGTGATACAAGCATCAGGTGGGAAAATGGGTTGACGGGACCTTTCTACTTTCTTCCAAACTTGAGTCTCTAATTCAGCAGACTGAACACAAAGGTGCTGGAGACCTCCTGGGCACCTACCTACAGGGCTCTCCTCTAGGCCTAAAAATAGAATTCCCTAGTCCCGATCCAAATTAGATCCTTAATAACTTGTCTCTATGGCTATAAATATGTCTCTTTGAGGGCCAGTTAATATGATTATTTTAATCAGCTCCTCTCCCTAGGACTGCCAGCTCCCCCTCAGCCCTGACTGCCTGAGCAGGTTGGCTGTCCGTCCCCTCCCCAACAGCTCCGTGGAGCAGCGAGATGAAGGCGGGGTGGCCCCAGGCAGACACTTCTGCTTCCCTTCTCGAACCCCCTGGGACCTTCATGGCACTCTGGGGATTGCTCTTGATCACTGACCAGGCCTCCCAGTAGAAGACGGGGTTGAAAACGCAAGTGCCCACAGCGGCCAAACAGCAAAAGGTGTAAGTCACACACACGGTACCGTGAGAGGAGCATCAGAGGCCGAACTGTCCACCGAGTCCTTATTTCAGAACTCGGACCTGCAGCACCTCAGACTGTGACTGTACTTGGAGACAGGGTCTTTAAAGAGGTGATTAAGTTAAGAGGAGGTCATTAGGGTGGGTGGGCCTTAAGCCAATCTGACTGGTGCCCTATAAGAGATCAGTACCCAGAGGAAGACCCCGGGAAGACATAGACAGAACGGCCATCTATGAGCCAAGGAGAGAGGGCTCAGAAGGAACCAGCCCTGCAGCACCTGAATCTCAGACTTCAGCCTCCAGAGCTGAAACATGAATTCTTGTATAGCCCCCCAGCCTTGGGGTTTTGTCACGGAGCCCATTCAGGGAGGTTGGTGCATATCCTGTCTGGAGGTTTTCAACTGTTATTTTTCCCTTTTTCTTAAAGACTAGCTCAGCCAAACAAAACAGAGACCTGGACCTCGCTTTCCCAGTGTATGACCCCGAATGGAAAGAAGGGCAGTAGGGTGTGTAGGAGTGTAGGAGAAAGGGCCCTGGGCCCCTGGTCAGGAGGGCTGCTCACCCCGGCTATTTTAACAAGCTCTGTGCTCATGAACTACCCAACCACCTTAGCCCCCATTCCATCGTCATCATGAGTTGGACCAAATGACATTGAAGGGTCCCTCTAGCATTGATATTCTTTCAAGTTCTAAGGCTGAGGACTGCAGCTAGCAAGGGGCAGCGTCGCGGCACAACCCCGACGGGAGAGGCCCTGGAGGACGGAGTGGGCGGCCTCAGGAGCAGCCCACAGGGGTGGGGTGGAGGGCTGTGTCTTGGAGCCAGAAGCTTCAGTTCATGACCTGCCCTGTCTTGTTCCTCAGTTTACTGGCTGCATGGCCTTGGGCACCCCCCCCCCCGCACACACACACACCTAACACCCAAAAAGGAGGTAGCAGGAGCGTCCGTGCTGTGCACCAGTAAAACATCCGACCACATCAAAGCGGCTCACCGCTACTCGTGGACAAGAAGGAAGGGTGGACACCTCGTACTTTCTCAGGACTGACGTCCCCATCTATCAGAGTCCCCACAAGGTGATACCCCAGCAAGACAGCATGCGTGTTCAGTCAGAGGTGGAGCTGCAGGGCTCACCCCCCCCCCACAGCTCTGCACCCCACGCTGCTGTAAGGCCCTACGGTGCGTGCGAGTGCGCTCCTCAGTGCCACGAGGCAGGGAAGAAACTACGGGCGTCTTCCCAAGGATCCACGCGAGGCGACGCTGACAGCATGAACGTCCCTTATGCAGGCTTCACTGAGCCTGTCCCCCAAGTAGTATCATTCCCATTGCACAGATGAAGAAACGAAGGCTAGCAGTGGAAACTAAGCAAAACAGGGACAGGGTGGGAGGGTGAAAAAAAAACACAGGGCTTGGCGTCATAACCTGACCTTGAACAGGTTGTTTAATATCTTGCTATCAAATTACATGCAAATCAGGTCATGTGGCTAGCACTCACAGAGCCGCTATGTGACCTGAGGGTTTCAACTGAGAACACATGACACCACATTTCATGGATTCATGTCCTCTCAGACCTGAAAGGGCCCTGGGCAACCACAGGTCTGGTTCACTTGGTCTCCGGGCAGGAAACCGAGGTCAGAGAGTCCCTTGGCCAGGGTCTCACACAGAAGCTCTGGCCAGGCTAGAACCAGGACCTGGGATCTATTTCTCAGACCACCCTGCCCTGTCCACTTGCCTTGAAAATATTCCTCTGTAAAAACGCGCAAACCACAAAGAGCCTGTGCGTTGCGGTGGCGAGGAGAAGGTTTCATCCCTGCTCCCCAGACCCGGGCCTTGCCCCAGGCTGCACCCTGCTGGCCTCCTACGGGGACTTTGAGCAGAAAGCAAGTGTGCCGGTGCTCCTCGTGCAGAATAAAGCTGCTGAGAGGAGCCCAGAGGACTGGAATTAGAAACTCTAATTATTAGAACTCTCCAAATGCACAGAAGGACAGTTTATAATTAGCACATGTCAAAAGGCCATCCCCAAAGGAGATGGGTAGTAAATTAGAAAACAAAGACGTTCCAGAGAAGGACTGGGGAGCTGGGCTACTTGGCCTCCCAGCCCTCCCTAGAGGTCTGAGTCCAATCTGCCTCCCATCCCTCCACGCCCCCTGGCTCCTGGTGCTGGCCTCCTCCAGAAGTCCTTCTGCACAGTGATCCCCCTATTTGGGGCCCAAGCAGCTCTCACCCCAAGTCTTGAGCTGGCCAGAGGCTTGTCACTCCGGCTCACTCCGGATCTCCCAATAAGGATGGAAGGATCGCCTCTCTGCAGGGAAAAGTCTCCAGTGGACTAACGTCGTCATCCCTGCACAGGCGCGTGGGCAGCGTGGCCTCTTAGCCGGAGCTGCTCCTGCAATTAAAGCTCCCCCAAGGGGACTGGGAAAGTCCAGCGTGGAAGGGAAGGGTCATCTCCCCGCTTCTTTCGTGAAAGAACGAATGAATAATGAACTGTCTGACTTATATGCCATAAATACTTCCTTGAGCACTTCCTGTGTTTTATTCACAGCATTTGAGCTTGCGAGGGGAGAGTAGTCATAAAGATACAGAAATGAGTAATATATGACCCTGCCCTAGAGAAATGCACATTAGCACAAACTCAACAGGTAAAAAAAAAAAAAAAAATAAGAAACAGCAAGAGAACTGGCCCCTGGAGGCAGGGACACCTGGCTCCCAGGGAAAGTCCCAGCTGGGTCACCTGCCTCGTGCAGATCATATCCGCGGAGATAATCCCTGCCTGGCTTCCCCCACAGGCGGCGCCATGGAGAACACAGCGAAACACAGCAGCAAGCCCTCCGGGAAAGGCCTGTAACACAGGAACTCATTTTCATAACACGAACCAATCTTCTTTCTGATGACTGAGAATAAAATAACATCTTTGTTTTTCCACATTCTCTGCTCTTACTCAAGATGGTCTCCAGTTCCTTGGACAAATATCCCTTGAGAAAGACAATGTATCAGGCCATCATACGTCTGTACTTACCAAAGAACCTTCTAGACATTGATTTATTTTCCCATATAGTGTTGCCCATAGGAGAAAGAATACATTTATGCGTAGGAATGATAAGAAGGAGCAAATGAACTCCACTTGTTTGGTGGGGCTGCTGAGTACTGTGTTGAGAAGGATTCTGAGCCTGCCTCTTGGGGTAGCTGGAAAAAGTATCCTGATAGATTAATGATGTCTGTTACAAATAAGGGATAGGATGTAGCACTTTATCATTTATGATTTAGGCAGATGATATTCCCACGCAACCAGACTCATTGTATGCATTTATAGTTGTGTCCTCCATTCAAGAGTTAGCTGAATTTCGATCAATCTCCTGAATCTAATTCTTCTACATGAACTGTTAAAATTAAGCTCTCTTGGCCAGCAAAGCTAAAGGCGTGACCTCATCAAGAAACGGTCACCCTTAGGAAATGAGCCAGTCTCTCAGTCCCTGTTTAAATGTGCTACCATGTCTCGATTGTGTTTTTATAAACTGAGAACAATGTCTCAGATAACTGGGTGCCATTATCTGGGGTCTGGGGGACAGGCACTGCATATAAAATCACCCAGTTAAATACCTGCAGAAACCTGACACCTCTGGCCTTCCATTCTATGGCACCTCTTAAAAGTCTTTACAACTTTCAGTCTTCAACACTTCTCAGGAAAACATTCTCTGAGTTTATCCTGGGCTCAATGTAGTGGGAATTCCTCCCATTTGCCCATGATTTACCCTGCTCAAGTTTTAAAGGGGACATCTCTCTTGGCGTGTTGGCACCAGTGAAGTCCTACTTCCTTGGTCGCTCCGCTCACATTTTATAAACCCCTGTGTCTAGGCTGATTTCAGGTGGAGCTGGGCCGCAGTCAGGGCCTGCTGCTTGTGGGAAGGACAGCTGGGCGCACGGCACTGCGATCCTGACCAAGAGGGAAGGGAACAGGCTGGCCCAGGCCCAGCAGCGCCTCCGTGAGAGATCGGGGAGCGGGGCCCTTGGGTGATCTTTCGTTTGCAGTTAGAGCCACAGACTGCTGAGGCAGGAGGCAGCTTAGAACCCACTAGTGGCGACAGATGTGGAAACTGGGCCCCCCCAAAATTAACCTGCCCATGATCCTAGGAAAAGTCAGGGACAGCAACTACAGATAACAGCATCCCCGAAGGGCACGTTCTTAGGAATTTCATACATCTTTCTGCTTCAGGTGGTTTCCTCCTAAGTCTTCTCACAATGTTCTCAATGCCCACCTGGGTCTAGAAGTCCTCTCCCACTCAGGGCTAGAGCACATCGTCTTGGCCACTGTAGATTTTCAAAGTTTTTAAAATAAACGAATAAATGAAGTGATGTATATAATTCTGTAGAAAGATGTTCTGTGCAATTCTATAACAGAAAAAAAAAAGAAAAGAAATGCCTAAATGGAAAACAGAAGGAAAAGCGGTGAGTATCCGTATCTTGGGATATTAGTCCTTTTTAAATATGTTTACAGAGTCTCCATAACAAGTGGAAATGCTGGTAAAACGATGACGCGAAGGAAAAACAGAACCCTGAATCGCACACACTCTGACCTTGACGTCAGAGAGAAAAGAGCACAGCGGTGTCGCAGGGAGAAGGTCGCACAAGACGTGAGCAGTGGTAGATGTCCTGATGTGATTGCAGGTGGTTTATTTCTGCTGCTTTGCGCTTCGATTCTTTGTAGGTATATTTTCAATGTGCCTGTAGGACTTACACAGGCTGTGGGAGGGGCTGAGACACGGAAAGGAATGTCCACAGATATTGTTTGTCCTTCGTGGGATTTGGAAAGAGACAGAGGTGTCTCTTTTCACATAGAGACGTTGATGGAAGAAAGAGAATCGGGCGCTGACCAAGGAGGCAGACACTCCCCTGTGCCCAGCGGCCCGGCCGCTCCCGGAGTGCTCAGCACTGGGCACCAGCTGCCTCAGGACCCTGCACTGTTGCCCCGTGTCTTGTCTTTGAGGCTATACAGTCGTGTAACCTTTCATGTGTGTCTCTCTCTCGCTTCCCTCGGCAGAGGAGGGGACCCCTGCCTTATAATTCCTTGGACCCTCCACAGAGCTAAGCCTAGAGATTTCTTCAATAACTGACACTTCAGGTCTCAGGAACTACTTGCCCATCAGCTGACTGACTGAATAGGTTAAAGAGGAGAATGGTCCCATGAGGCACTTTGGGTTTTAACCAAGACAGAAACCAGATGTACTCCTTCAGGACCCACTGACCTTGCCAACCAGGATGCCAGTGTATGTCAACTGTGATGCTGGCATTAGTCCCTGGCAGGGCTGAGCCTCCAGCCAATAAACCGGGGTACTCAGACATCAGGATGTGTGCCTCACTTCTCACTAGACCTGGGTTGGCTACAGGCCAGTGACCGGGAAGGGCTGGCCCTGCCCGCCTCCCATCTGGCCACAAGGATCCAGTTCCAGTTTCTGACCTGCCTTTGGGTTTGGCACAGTGACCCAGGGCTCCGGCCGGAAAATCCCAGTCATAAAACTCCGGTCTGATCCGACCCGGCCCACAAGCCCCTCCTGGGCTGCAGCAGAGCGGACCCCCCCCCCCCCAGCCGAGCCAAAGGCACTCAGAGAGGCACCCTGCTTTACTGCGCTACTGAAGCACCCCTCCCTGGGGGCAGGACACGTAGCGGATGCAGGCCTGGGAAGAAGGCTTTAGCTTTCATTGTATCCTATAAGCCTAAACCTGCCCCCAGGATGCTCACAGCTGGCGACAGCAGGCTCTGGCTCCCCCGCTGAATTATTCTGAAACCACAGGGACGGTTGCTTCTCCAAAGTGCTGGCCTCCCACCCCGCCCCACACAGGCTCCACTTCTGGTAGAGCCTACCCTGATCACCCACGCACAGGAGCCCCGGGTGCTAGGAACCTCTTCTCGAAGACACACATGCATACGCAGATAGCGAATACATGTTATCTTCCCAATGAAAGCACATTTTCCTTAGGAGCAGGGTCTAATCACACTTTCTGCGTCTAGCTGGATAATGAACCCAATAACCTTGAATTAATGAATAAATGAACGAGTAGGCTTCTTAACGGACTGGCCAGGTGACAGCTCCCGGGAATTGCAGGCAGAAGGTCCTCCTCCAAATCACACCCTTCCAAATCCAAGGAGATACTCAACTCAATCAGGATGTGGCAGATATAAAGTAATAATGAAAGTAATCATTTCTTTGAACCTACTAGATGCTCGGTACAAAGTAGTGGATCTATATCTCGCACAATAATTGTATAAGTAAGATACTATTCCCTTTTTACAGGTAAGGAAAATGAAGATCAGAGACCATCCAAGGTTGAGAATATTGCAGTCGGGACAAAGCTTCGTAAACTGTAAAGGGTGCTGGTCTTAGAACTGCCCTAGCTGACCGCAGCTGGCAGAGCCCAGCACCCTGGAGCACGGAGAGGCGGGGCGGCACTTGGAGCAGGTGGGCTCTGCAGGACTCAAGCTGTTCCCAGGGACCCAGCCCAGGCAGAAAGTAACTGCCCTGACTGGCCTTTTGCTAAAGTGCTCAGAAGACAGTTCCCATCCTTCAATTTTATCTAATCAAAGCAAAGAATTCATAAGAACCTGCATTCATTCATTCATCAGGCAGATTAAATATTTGATAACCCTGCAGTTTAATTTTTTATGGCTCAGTGTGTGCCAGGAGCCGCTCCCAGGGAGGCCACCCCTGTCCCTGGGACGGAGCCGCAGTGGGGCGGGCAGCAGAGCAGGGGCACGGGAGGGAGGGGTGCTGTCCCTGCCAGCTTGCCTGCCCTGACCACAATGCCACGCTCGTCTGGATCCCCGGGCCAAACAGCCACAGCTGCTGTTCTCTAAATTCTTCAAGAGACTCCATCAAACACAGAGGTTGTGGCGGAGGCGGGCTGAGGACCTCACAAGGTCAGGGAAGAACCCAGGGGACCAAAAATGTCCAGGTCCCAGAAAGGCGGGCAGCCTCCTCCTTCTGTCCCTTTCCCAGGTCACCTGACCACACATCGGATAAAGCTTCCGGACAGATGTACAACACGGCGTAAGGGCAAAGTCACGTTGTTCACCTTCCTGGCAGCTAATAGCGCCAAGGGACTGTCCTTGCCGCTCACTGGCCCCGTCCAGCAACGCGCTCCCGTCACAAAGGTCCTCCCTACAGCTCGTCTCAGCCCTCGGGAGGCTTCGGAGTCTCCAGAGAAGGAAGAATTCTAAGGCCAGAGCACTTCAAAGCCTCAAACTGCCTCCTCCGGGGCCATAGGGTCTCTCTCCCGGTCCTTACATTATCTTCAAGGTGAAATTCCCGCAGATTTTGTCTCATCCACCCCCAAATGCTCAAATCTCATGCAGCATGTTTTCAATCCCTCAGTGGCCCAAGTCAGTCTCACCCCACCCCCAGTGCCTCTCACCCCCTTTCCCCCGCCTCCCCCCTTCTCCCTGCCCCCACGGCAAGAGCTGGCATCTGGGCATTCAGCTGATGCCCACTCAACATCCATCCAATTAATGTCTTCAAGAGTGTGGAGGGGCCAGAAGAAGAAACTGTGGCATTCCAGCAGCCAGCAAAGATTTCTGTCTTAATTTCTTGTTAATTGGCTGCACCACCAACAGCATATCAGAATTCTCCCCGCTCCAACCTCCTGTCCACCGCTCCCTCCCACCCTCACTGGGGAAGGACGGCCTGCAGTCCTGCTGGAAAAGGAGAGAAATGCCACAGCAGAGCTCAGCTCGTTTTTCCCGCCGTCCCCATTCATCATCAGCCTAATGAGGAGTCGTGTTTGTGACACAGCTCTCACTCCATCAGTGTGTGGCTCATTGAGGCAGGCGACGAGGAGGAAAGGGACATGACACTCCTCCCAGAGAAGAGCGATGGCCTCCGGGTGGTAAACCCGAGGGTGGAGGCCGCTCTCCCTGGGATCTCCGGCCCTGTCTCTGCTCTGCAGACCCCTCTGGGGCCCACGGTATCTCAAGGGAAGACGGGAATCTTCCAGTAACCCACACAGCCTGCTCCCAGCCTCGCCGGTGGTGGATGTGTCATCACTGGACACTGTCACGGAAACGTGGGCGTGTGTGGGGAAGGGAAAGCTGCTAATCCACTTTCCCCATTTCAGACTCTGGTGAAATTATGAGCAAAGCTTATCCCTGCATGGGGACAACTCACTGCAGAAACAACCCCGACACATCAGGGAAGCAGGCAATTCATCTGATGTCTTGGCACAGCCACACGAGCCACTGGCATCATGACAGAAAGGACACGCTGGACGGTCACCACCCCCGCCCTCCTCCGGGACACCAGACAGAGTTTTTGTGGCTTACACTGGACATTTTAATAAAGGATCAACCTCATAACACGGGGGAAGACAGTAGAGAACAGGGTCTAGGGTGTGGGTCCAGGGTGGGGGCACAGAGAGAAAACAAAATGTTCCTTGGGGCAGAAAAGCCCTCTGGG
Organism: Molossus molossus; assembly: GCF_014108415.1. Lineage (NCBI taxonomy): Eukaryota > Metazoa > Chordata > Mammalia > Chiroptera > Molossidae > Molossus > Molossus molossus. The sequence continues at coordinate 58,276,378 of NW_023425352.1, forward strand.
ACCCAGCATGGTGGGACTTCTGACTTTTTTTCGTATTTTGGAGGAGGGGAAAGATTTACCCAGAGGACAAAGTATGAGCCACCTCAGTAACTATCTAGAAATGTCTCACATTTGATTACTTTACAAATTACAGGCGCATGTTCGGTGCCTGATCTTATCTGACCCTATTAGATAGGTGTCACTATCCACATTTCACAGACAGGAGACTAACCTGCCCAAGGTAAGAGACTTGGCAAAGGAACTAGGAAGCCAACGTTTCTGGGCCCCCTTCCATGGAAGCTGCTAACACTCTATGCCAATGTAATTAATGAGCAAAGTGAAAACTGGTACTAGACACGGAGTCTATGTGTTGCGCATGGTGCTGAGCACTTTACCTCAACTACCTCCTATTTTAACCCTCACACCACAGCTGGGAGAGAGTGTTACAATCCTCATTCACCAAATGAGAAAATCAAGACCCTGGGCCATCAGTAACCTATTCAAGGCCACAGAACCAACAGGAGCACAACCAGGACTCCAATCTGAGCTCCTGCTCATGAGCCTCAGTGGTTCCCAATTTTGCCTGTGCATCAGGATCACCTGACGGGCTGGTGACAAGACATGCTGGCCTACACCCCCCGTCTCTGATTCTGGGGTCTGGGGCAAGGCCTAAGAATGTGCCTTTCCAAAAGAGCCCAGGTGATTCTCATGCTGCTGGTCTGGGGACCCCACTTTGAGAACCACTGCTCTGACGCTGCCTCTTGTCACCCATCAGCGGACACGCTCATCCTCTTAGAGATGTGATGAAATGAGGTGTGCAAATAAGGCATGACAGCAGGAAGCCACCTGCCCGGTCACAGAACCGCTCTCTCGAGACTTGTCACTGTAAATGGAGTACACACCATCCACAGACACATCAGCTGGGGGATGTTCTCAGCCATTTACCAGAGGACTCACTCCGCCCCTCAGAGGACCCCCCCCCCCCGAAAGGAAGTCTGCCCTCCACTCTTCAGCGCGAGCTCTCCGGGTGGTTCAAGTGCACCCTCTTCCGAAGCCGGGCGAGCACCAGCGGAGGAGCAGCCCCAGCGGCCTCCGGCGTCTGTGTGAGCATAGACACCGTGCCACCCAGATGTTCCACATAGACACAGACACAGAAAGTCACTCTAAAGGATGACAGGAGTAAGCAGAAACAGACGTTTTCGCATTTTCTTCCTGTGTTCCAAAGGCCAGTTTTGTGCATCCCACTTTGAAGACTGCTAGCCTGGAATTCAGTGTTCCCTCTGAACAATGACTCAGTTCCCACTTCCAGGATCGACCGTGAGGACCTGTCCGCTGCCCCCTTGCCTTGCTGAAGAGTCGCTGTTCCATGGTCGGGGAAAGTCAGTTCTGTTTTGCACACTATTAACCCTTAGAGTGTACACACTGCTCCTCCAAGAGTTACCCCAATGAGCCCCAGCCCATCATGAGTGTCCTGTAAGGAGGTTTCAGCCAAAGCTGCTTGATTTTGTGGGTCATTTCTCTGAGAGAGGATGGACGCATCAAAGAGCCAGAGGGAAGACAGCAGCAGCCATGAAAGCTGCGTCTGAACCGCAGAGAGGAGGAGCACACCCACCGCTCACCTAGAGGACTGGGAGGGAGCACGGCGGGTCGGCCTCCACCAATAACCGTGGATGAGGCATGGGGCACGCTGTGTCTCCCCAGACGCCAGTGTCCTTGCCCATCAAATGAGGTATCAGGTGACCAACCACATCCTGGTTTCTGGTTTGACTAAAGAGTTTCCTAGAATGCCAGACTCGCAGTGCTAAAACCAGGGCAGTCCCATATAAACTGCAATGGTTTGTCACCCCAGGTGTAAACCAGGTACCAGCCCTGGGTGAGCCTGGGTGTTTATCATCCCCACCCTGACCTCTGCTATAAGGTGTCTCAAGACCTGCAGGGAGTCTGAGGCCAATCCCAGCTCTCAAGGGCTTTGCAATTCTACCAAGATAGAGTTTATAATAATAACAACAACAATAAAGTCAAGCCAGATTTAATATCCATACCAGATCCGAACAGAGGGTGGAGAGAAGACTTCGTGTAGGCTTCAGTAGCCAGGACCGACTCGATGGAGGAAACCAAGGTCTAGGACTTGGCAGACGGGGCGCAAATCCAAACATGCCCTTCCTGCCCAGCAGTGTGGCTCAGGGATGGAGCATCAACCCATGCACCAAGAGGTCACCGGTTCGATTCCCGGTCAGGGTACATGCCCAGTTTGTGGGCCCGATCCCCAGTGGGGGGCATGCAGGAGGTAGCCAATTGATGTTCTCTCTCATTGACGTTTCTCTCTCTCTCTCTCTCTTTCCTTTCTCTCTAAAATCAATAAAAACTTTATATATTAAAAAAAAAAAAGCAGCCCCTCCCTCTCCGCCACCTTTTTCTTTCTCCCTCCCCTCTCCACCACCTTCTGAAGTAGGCTCTGGAGTCTCACTGAATCCAAACCCAATGCTACCCTTTTATTTTTGGAGAGATCTTGAGACAGTTCCTCAAATTCCCACAGCCTGGGTATTCTTTCTTTAAAATGGGGTGAATTATACCCCCACTTCTGAAGGTTGTTTTAAAGACTGAATGGAGTAATGTACACAGAGAACTGTCCTAGGGCATGTGCTCCATCAATATTGACTCCTCATTTCCCTTGAGCCTTCTCCGTCTGTTATGAATCTAAGGTATGTTTTACAAACAGTGTATGAGCTACTGTGAATACTGTTGTTAACGAAGGGGATAGTAGGGTTACTTCTCTCGTCTGCGGCTCCTGAAGCAGAAAAGACAAGCGCAGGGGTATGGGGAGAAAAAGTCACAGGGAAGCCAGCCTGGCCACAGGCAAGGCCGCAGGTTTCAGAGAAAGGAGCATCTTTCCTTTGATTTCAAGGTGGAACCCACAGATAGCCCTGGGCAGTCACCATGCAGAAGCTCCCCTCCCTCCTCTGGTTCTGGAGAAAGGTACCAGGCCTCTGCCCCATGCTGCGAGGGCATGTTCCCTCAGGCCACAGCAATCCAGGCTAAGTAAGCATCAGCTCAGGACCAAGTCTTAACGCTCCTGGAGAGCTTTCTGAGAGCGTGGCAGGTTTCAAGAATCCCGCAGGTGAAATGTCAGCAGCATTTGGAAGGGTGCCCTCCTTCTTGAGCTGGTCTCCATTCAGGTCAGCCCTAGAAACAGGCATATATAGCAGAATCCAAATCAGTAAGCCCCACATACACCTGGGCCTGAAATTCCACCATTAGGAATTCACTTCTTTGATACTGACGTCTTTCCTTGGGCAATATGTTGTTGATTTTTGTTTCTGTTGTTGCCTATTATGTCCTCAGAACTAAAACACCCTTAATGCAAGTAAGATCAAGATACAAATTATTTGAGATTTAATTTAAGCCCTCACCAGCAGCATCACCCAGGAACTCGTTAGAAATGCAGAGTCTTGCTTCCTACCCCAGAGCTACAGAACCGGGAATCCTGAGGATAGAGCTGGGCTTTGTTTTAATAAGGCTCCCAGGTGATGCTGCTGCTGTTTGCTTGAGAACCAGGGGCTTCAGCCTTTATCATCAGACATCTTGTGCCACGCACAGTGACTGTGTCCACTTTCATGTATTTGCGCAGCATGCACGGACTACACAGCACAGGCCAAGTGTATCCCCTGGTCCTCACATGGCCCAGAGGTGTCACAAGATGGCAGGCAATATGCTAAATCCCCTAAGTAGTTACCCTCCAAGACCTTCAGAGGTTGTTGTCGGTCAACCTGAGGAAAGGCCATCATGCTGAGGCATGGCCAGCTGACTGTCCTCCAAGGGTTGTCCTAGGCATTGTAGGATGCCTAGCAGCACCCTGGTCTCTACCCACCAGATACCGGTAACGTGCTATCCCAGTTATGCCAAATTTCCCAATGGGGGGCACAATTATGCCTGATCAAGAATTACTGGGTAAGAGTACCATATGTCCTGATGTCTAAGAGCCCTACCAACTGTAAGAGTCAACAGTTGAAATGTGGACTTGTAGAAGATTCCTCGTAAATATCCAGCTCCCATAATGAATCTAACATAGGATGTGACCTACCGAAGTTTGAATACATGTAAACTTTTGTAAATGTGCCCCACCGTACCCCAGCTCCAGCATTCAGAAATCCAGCATATGACTCCAGCTTTTGGGTGCTCTTACAGACAGCAAGGACTTAGTAACACCCCAAAATGAAATTACCATCACCCTGATTGAAAGCGATGATTATTGGAACTTCTCAGGCAAACATAGTTTTTATTCGTTTAACACTAATATAACTACTACTATAAATATCTGAAATGTGTGGAGTTCTTACTGTACACCAGGACCACGCTGAGCAATGTGCATGCATTAGGTGATTTAATCCCCACGGTAGCCCTTGGAGGTCAATGCTATGCTTATTCACAGTGAGCAGCTGGAAAAGCAGGTTCAGAGAGGTTAAGCGACATGCCTAAGGTGTCAGAGTCCACCTGACTCCGCAGCTTGTGCTGTTGCCGCTATAGAAACATCCCATCACAGACAGCTCCCGCAGGGAACAGCAGACCCACTTCTCCCCGCGCCTCCACTTGGAGGAAAGCACAGGCTTTCCTCTCCGGGACCCGGATCTCTGGGGACCATCGAGACCAGCAGGCACAGCAGTGCAGCCAGAGTGTCACGGATGCATCCTCTCCCTGGACCACTCAGAACCCCAGGCATTATGGGAGTCACATACATAGGGTACACTGGCTTGTAAATGTTCTTGACCTTGTTTTTACCTTGAAACACTCCAGAGTGTGTGTGTGTGTGTGTGTGTGTGTGTGTGTATAGAGAGAGAGAGAGAAACACTTGCTAAATAGATTACCAGATGTTCCTCCATTTCAAACTTCAGGACACTGAGACCACCCACCACTTTCAATGCAGGTCATTATCCAAAAGAAAACAAATCTAAGAGCACAGGCCCTCAGATTCTGTTTGTCCTGCATCCAGAATTCCCCCCAGGGCTGATTCCCTTGCTCTGTAACTGCTCTAAGGGTTCTCGCATTCCCTTCTGTATTATCAGCAAATGGAGAAATAATGGGGTTTGAGTTGCCTGGTGCCCAAAGAACTGGCCCAGGAGACCAGTGAAGGATCCCAGAGCCTCAGCCTGGAACGAGAGCCTGGCACACGGTGTGTCCATGCCCTGTGTTACTAGGGCACCTTGAGGGGGCTGCCTCGCTGTTCTGTGGCCCAGTTTCCCCCTTGGCAGCGTGCTGAGTGAGATGCCCCCATGGTGTGATATTATTACCTGGCACACCAAGGAATGAGGCCACTGCTACAATGAGGCCACCCCGCCCCCGCCCCAAGATTCTTCACAATTCTGATCTTCAAGGCCGGACCACTAGCAATGTAGGGCAGCGGCCGCTCCCGTGTGCCTTCGAACGGAGGACGAAGAGGGCACCGTGGGAATCACATCTCTGGGGACTCAACAGTGACAGAAGGAACCACAGAGAAAGGAAGTGCATACTATGGGCCTCACCCTGGGGGAAATGGGTATAAAACTCACACACACACACACATACACACACACGCACGCACACACGCACGCACACATACGCCAGGGAGTCTAATTTTAGTAGCCAGTCACCCCAGCAAAGCACTTTACAAGCAGTTATTTTGAGAAATGCTATTAGCCACTGGGTTATTTTTAATGCCCCTTGTGGGACAGGCGTGTGTGACACAGCAGCTGAAAGGCAGTAAACTCAAAGCCTTGGATGTGTCCGGGGTCCAGGGCCAGCCCCTTGGGATAGCAGATGCAGGGAATAGGGAGCATCCTGTGCCCTCTCAGTGACAACCACTGGGTTTCCCAGGATGAGCACCAGGACTGGAATGAACGAGAAGTCTGTAACAGCCAAGCTGCCAATGAGCCACAAGACTGCGATGCGCCCCATGAGCATGACACCCCTCAGCATCTCCACACAGCCCAGTGGTCACAGTCCATACCTGACGTCTGCAACCCAACTTCCCCGGCCCAGCATTCACAGAGACTGCTCCTGGCCCCTGGCCCCTGGCCCCTGGCCCCTGGCTCTCTGCTTTCCCCCTCCTCCCTGTTCACCAAGACGACCCCTCCCACCTCCCCTCGTCCAGCCCACACTGAGCTCACTCTGTAAACACCTGCAGTAGAAACCGTCACGTCTTGGGGACACTTTGCATCTGACGGCTCCCACCGGGTCACCTGTGAACAAGTTCTTCATGGAAAGAACTGCCACCATTTACTGAGTGCTTATGACGAGCCAGGCTTCCTGCCAAGACCTTTGCAAATCTCAGGGAATTCTCCTAAGGGTCCTAGTGGGTACCCTCATCCCAACTTTAAAGATGAGGAAACCAAGGCCTAGGGGCAGCGGCCAGGGTCTCCTAGGCTGATCTAGGCGAGGCCCTGCAGCGTGGCGGCCAAGGTCCAGACAGACTTGGGGGAGGCTGCGTCAGACCCTAGCTCCAGACCTTGGAGTCTTTCCCTGGGCTGCCGTGGAGATGAAAGGAGGGAAACCTTTCAAGGTGCCTGGTACACAGTGGCACTGTCTACGGGGCAGCTCTGAGCCCTGGAGGTGAGGGCAGAGTGTTTTGACCAACTAGCCACTTGGGAGCCCGATGCTCACAGGAACTCTGTAAAAGTTTACAAAGAAACTGAGTTAAGAGAAGTGAAACCACTCACCTAAGGTCAAAGCCAATTCGTGGGGATTTGCACCAAGAGTTGAACACAAGTCTGAGTTTTCACTAGAATCCTCTGTTGGTTGTCTTGTCTCTCTGGTCACATCCCTCTTAGTTCTGGCTTGGGATCAGGCCTTTACATGAACTCCTTAACAGCTATACTGTTCTGGCAAGCCTTTGTAAATGGGGGCCCCGGCTGCAGATCAGAGCCCCTCCCCTCCCAGGGCACCCCTGGCTTATCACTGCGCCCAGGCTGGCACAGTGCTTCGAAAGCAGAGGCAGTGGCAGAACACTTCGCAAAGCCTCCCTGAGGGCCAGGGCCCGCTGTTCAAATGACAACAAGCTGCCCATGGGGACCCAAAGCCTAAAGGTCAGGAATCTGGGACAGGCGAGACATGCCACTGTGTGCTGCAGAAATCCAAACTGTAAGACGTCAAGTGTGCTCTGGAGACAGGATGACAGCGAACGCAAGCCCAGCTGAGCAAGTATGTGTGAGTGAATGATGTGTGTGGTTCCATTTCAGGCACCCGGCAGATTCATCAAGCTCATCACCCTCCTAGAATTGCCGGCAAAAGGCCACGTGTTTAACGCCTTGCCAGTCAATCCATCAGCACAGAAGAGGTGGTGTGCCCGGGGCAGGGCTGGGAGCCTAGGGGTGGCAGCAAAGATGTATCCCTGTCCCCCACGGCCCATGGTCTCGGCCGAGGACACAAGATGGACACCTATGAAATGCTGAGGGCACCGTCAAACGCAGAACTCTGATATGGTGCTAACTGAGGTATCACATTCCTTGTGAACCTACTATGTGCCCAAGAACCCATGTGCCTAGTTCTGCTTGTGAAACACTGAGCAAGTCACTCCACCCAGAGTCTAGGTTTCCTCCCCGCACAACGGGTACTGATAAGACATCGTGCAGGCCCTCCGAGCGAGGCCGAGGAGGGGAGCCCTGTGCAGCGCTGGCTTACCCCGTGCACGGGGAACAGCACAGGGGTCTCTGCCTTCTGGGAGCTTGTCAGTCAAAGGGGTGAACTCAAACGTTGAACAGACGATGAGCACAGTGGTCAGGTGGACTAAGGACACAGCTGACACCACCACCCGGCAGAATGGGCCGGAGGGCTCTGATTCCAACCAAACTCACCACGTGCCCCTGGGCTTCCAAAGGCAATCTCCGTTCAGCCTCGATCTCTCACCAGCCGGACGTGTGCTCCCCACCAAGGTCCCAGTCTTCATTACCCTTCTAGGGGCTGGGAGGACCTGTCCCTGCCCTCCCCAGCGTCCAGGGGGATGCTGGCCATTGCTGGCCGTCCTTGGCTTGTAGACTAATCACCAGGATCTCTTCTCGCACCTTCACACAGCCTCCCTGCCGGCCTGTCTGTGCCCAAACTCCGCTTTGCTATAAGGACCCCAGTCACAGGGATTAGGGCTCGGCCTGATGACTTGGTGTTAACCTGATCATCCGTGAAGACTCCAGTTCCAAATAAGGCCAATTCACAGGTACTGGGGGCTAGGACTTCAATATTGGGGGGGGGGTACATAAGTCAATCTATAATATTTGCATTTCCCAAAGGAGAAACCATTTTTAAAAAGTCAAGTTGGAACTCCTAACATTACTAATATCCTGGGGCAGAATGCCGAGAAGTAGGCAAGATGTCTGAAAGACCTCCTGGCTCCAGCCCCGACTGGCCTGTGCGGCTCCACGCCTGCATGGACTCCTTGCCAGTGGCCCTGACTTCGGTCTGTCTGCCTCCTATGCCCTCTAGCATCATGCTGCCCGACCCTGACTCTTACCATTGAGCTCCACCTCATCCACTCCACTGTCCTGCTCCACGGCCCCAAGTGGCTGGCCCCTGCCGTGAGGACAGAGTGTGGCCTTCACATCACCTTCTGCACCCACCCACAAGAACATTAACCAGAGGGTGCCCCTGACTTCTCAGGCCCTGTGTCCTCATTTGTGAAAGGCAGAAGGAGCAAACTCTCCACGCACCCATCCCTGCAATGCTCCCTGAGACACAGGCGAGGGGGCAGCTAGGAGCCCGAGTCCAGGCTGCTGCCTTGGAGGCCGGTGCAGGCAGACGCGGCGCCAAGCTCTGGCCCCAGCCGAGGGGTGAACAAATGAGGAAAAGCAGCCCTGCTGTACACAGAGGCAGGGAAGAGACCTTCAGACCAGAGACAGACATCTCCTTGCACCGGAGAGAGAGCAGAGGGCTCCGGAGCCGCTGTGGCCTCCTTCCCTGTGGGTGCTCACAGAAAGCTGCCAGTCTTGGGGCATCTTCCTGCCCGGGAAGTTCAATGGCACCGAGGCTGGCGAAACCATCTGCCGAGGTTCTCAGCAAGCGGAGCCCTCCTAGAGGCCTGGAAGCAGACGGAGGCAGCAGGCTCCCTGGGCGTTGATGGTCTCGGATGGCACTTTGTCTGCAGTAAAAGATGCCTGAGGACTCTCGTCCAGCTCTCCTTCCCTGGCCCAGGGCCCTGAATCGTCTTCGCAGCTGTACCCACCTGAGCACACGGCCCGGCCAGGCCTCAGTACCATCCTGGGCCCCCGACTTCCTGTCACCTCATTGCCAACAAAGTTGTATCCATCCTCCTCACCAGGGGACAGGACTTCCAGGTAAGATAGCACTTCAGCCCTGGCTGGTTTGGCTCAGCGGTTAGAGCATTGGCCCATAGACCAGAGAGTCCCGGGTTCGGTTCCCGCTAAGAGCACGTACCTTGGTTGCAGTTTGTCCCGGGCCCCGGTTGGGGTCGTGTGGGTGGCAGCCACTCAATGTGTCTCTCTCACATCAATGTTTCTCTCTCTCTCTTCCCCCCTCTCTCCCTCCCACTCTACCTGAAGATAAATGCAAAAATGCCCTCGGGTGAGGATTAAAAAAAAAAAAAAGATAGCATTTCACAGTTGTTCTAAAGACTGTTCCAGAAAAAGCACCTTCCAAGGAGAGCTCTGAGCTCTGGCAGACCAGTGGGCGCCCGGAGCAACAGCACGTGTTCTGACAGCGAGCTCACAGCCGCGCCGGGAGGTGCAGGAACACCCCCATTTCACAGGTAAGGCAACTAAGTTTGAAAACATGAGAGAGTCCACAGAACAGAAGTAACTAGGAGCCGATGCCCCCCCCCCCGCCCCAGCCACCATGCACATATTCCCCCACGCCACTGTCTACTGGCTGTCGTCCCTGGTGTCCTGTGGGCGCCTCCCAGCCAACTCGGCAGAGTTCAACTCACTGCCTTGCCCCCCTCAGGCTTCCTGCTCTCCCCTCACCGCCCCCCCCCCCCCGCTCTTCCCATATTCTTTCTCCTCCCTAGGTCATCGCCATCTACTGCGCTGGCAACACAACACTCAGACAGCAACCCGAACTCGCCTGGGGCGGAGCAGACACGTGCGTCCTGCTGGTTTGCTGGCCTCTCAACTGGAAAAACCCTGCAGCCTCGTGTAATAAATTTTCTGAAGGTGCCAGAGCTTTCTTATCAACTGTCCTTTATGAATAGTCAAAGTCCAATGGGGAAAGAGCACCCTTTCTCGGCCTGAGCACGAAGGCCATTTGCATATCACCTCTGATGGCTCTGGAGTGCCAGGGACCTTGGTGGAAATGACTGTCCATCAAGTAACCCTCAAGGACATGACCGTGCCTAGTGCCAGACACAGACGAGAGACGCGGCACACCAAGTCCGCGGCCCCTGAGGATGAGGGAGGCAACGCGTGTGTTCCTGACCTGCTCCTCGCCCCTGCGGACAACGAATCCGGGACAATGCGTCAACCCCTGCTCCAGGCCCAGAAACCCCAGACAGGCTTCTAAAACCCAAGCCCCCAGCATGAGGTCATGGGGGGGAGGGGCTGTCAGAAGATCCGCTCTTTCTTCCAAAGTCTCTGGATCTCCTAAAAGAGAGCACAGTTTACCCGGAGCTGGACTACTAGGACTAGTGCCACAGAGACAGGAAACCTGAGGCTGCAATGGCCTCATCCAAGTCAATGTCAAATCCAGAGGCCCTGGGCTCCTCCTGCTAAGACCTGAGGTCTGAGGTAGGAAGAAAGGGGAGGCCGCCAGTAGGCGGGTAGACGAGAAGCCCGGAGGAAGCAGGCACTTGCCCCTCAACCCTGCACTCATGAGCACGGGCAGTGGGAAGAGACAGGCTCTGGAGGAAACTGACCATTTATGAGTCGCCATGGCAACACGAGCACAGGCCTGCAATGCCTTCCTGCCCAGATGCCTATTGACAGAACGGAACGAGCACAACAAGCCTGGAGAACGTGCAGCACGTCCAGAATCCAGGAATAGGTGCCATCCCCGTGCCAGAAACCTCAAAGAATCTCTTTTTAAAAAAGTGATCAAGAAAGGGAGAAGGCAATGAGGCCCCTCGGCAGGCCCTGCTTCGTGAGAGGTGGAAGAATGTTTATGCCACAAGGAGTACCGGCCGTTGAAGGGCCGCACATCAGAGCTGCCCAGATGGGAAGACTGAACGGGACAGGGAGCCAAGCCTGAGGCCGTGAAGCTGCATTCGCCAGGCACCCTGCTGTCCCTGAGGGGCCACCGCAGTGTGTGCCATCAGCAGCCCTGGGAAGCCCAGGAGCCACATGGCAGGTGCACCAAGAAGAAAACTAGCTGGGGGCAGGGGCTTGTCCCTGACTTGGCAGGTGGCAGCTCCAGTAGGAGGACAGTTCAAGCACAGTTTGTACCTGGCATGGTGGCCAGGTCAAACAGTTGGCTCGTGGTGTAATGGGTTCACCAGATGCAGACAAGAAATATCACGGCATCGAGTTTCCCTACTGGAACCACTCACAGCTCGAGATCACCGGCCCCGCCTTACAGCTTGCTGGATCATGAAAGTCTTCACTGCATCCACCAGTGCTCTGCTGGAGGAGCCCAGAGGAGCATTCTGTCTGCAGGGAGGTGCACAGCTCAGGGGCCCAGGAGAACGGAACCTCCCTATTTATAGGCAAACACTGTCCACACTCATGGATGAAAAACAAAACCCTCCCTCCAGACCTGTCAAGGCGTTCTTCAACACTAAAAGCAGACGACACAGCACTCCAAATAAAGATGAGATTTGAGAAAGTATTACTGGTTAGAAAGGCATTATGTCATCGTGGCCAAGAGCGCAGGCTCTGTGGTGAAACCAGCTGGCCCTGAATCCGGGCCCCAGCACTGCCTGGGAGAGGCTGAGTAGGGTTCAACCTCTCTGAGCATCTGTCTCCCCAGTGCACAGTGAGGAGACTCAGAGCACGTGCCCCTCTTACTTGTGCCAAGGGTTACAGGGGGTAATGCAGCAAACTGCTCAGTCCGGTGCCAGCAGCATGTTACATGCTCAGTGAACAATAACTCTTAGGATAATTGAAGCATCGAGAAACCACCTACTCCATGTCTGCAATGCAAGTCAAAAGGACTTATACCTGAACAAAGATGTGCTGTGAAGGGCAAATTTTCAAGGCACTCCCAAAGCAAAGAGGAAGGAGGATAAAGCAGAAATACAGTCTAAGGGGCAGGTTATACAAAAAGATGACGGAGGCAGAGGACAGGCAGCTAATTCCGAATGAATTGAACTGAAAAATTATGAAAACATAAGAAAACTTTCCAACACTAAAGACAGACCTAGGTCTGAAGGTCAAAAGGTTCACTAACTATTAGGTATATTTTAATGATTTATGTCATGATGCAGAAGTATAAGCATCCACACAGAAGATGGCAGATTACCTATGAAAGGAATAAACCCCTGGCCCAAATCGGACTTCTCCCCTGCAAAACTCAACAACAGGGCCAAGGTGTCGTTCACGCTGGAAGGAACACAGTGCGATGAATTTTCCAGGAAGGTTATACAGGTGTTAAGGTTTTCACAGGTATGGCAAAAACAGCAATCAAATTAGGGATGCCCTGGTGATACAGCTCTGGCAATGAACACCAAGATTCACTAGGTCTAAATAACCATTGTTATATATCACAGAATCAAAATGAAAAGTAAAATACAACTTTTTAAAGAGAAGATAAAATGTGAAAAAGTAAAATGTAATAATACAATTGAAATTTAAAATATCCACTGTACAATAAAAGCACGAATGCAACACTAGGGGTAGAGGAATGAAAAGAATTAGACTGCTATTACCTCACAGGGAGGGAGTCAAAGATGCTGTTTCATTCTGCACATTAACCATTAGCAAAATACGGTTGAAGAAAATGTTAAATATCTGAGAAGTAACAAAGGTAAGGCCAACATTCCAATTTACTAGAGAAAATATAAAATAAAAATTTAAGTGATTCATTAGAGCGAGACAAAGGGAATGGCAAAAAAAAGGCCATTAAAAACAGAAGAAAGTCAGAAAGCCAAAATACATTCACTTTTAGAATAAAATTTTTAAACATCTATAGATACCTACACATATATATCAAACATATATATATAATATATGCTGAATAAATATATATAATTATATACTTTTTAGAAGAAACATACCCTAAACAAAGTGATAAATTAAGGCTGAAAGTGAAATAACAGACAAAAATTTGTAAGCAAAAATCAAGTAAAAGCAATGGCGTCAGGATGGAGGCTTTGACATCCAGATTGAAAAAATTTCAAGACAAAAAAAACATTAAATTAGACAATGCAAGAGGCTCTATGTGGATGACGACTATGATCCAAAGTGAGTGTCTTACGGTCAAAGACGTTATGTACTGAGTAAGAACGCACCAAAACGCGAGACAGCGAATTATCAGAAACAAACGGAGACTAGGGACAGAAACACGGCAGCAGTCGGGGCTTTCTCAAAGGGCTATTGCTCTCTCATAGATCACATCAGCCAAGATGGAACATAGTTAGGAACGATCAGGACGGCATTGTGGCGGAGACTCCCGCCCTCTCGCTTCACAGGTGAGGAGACTGCGTGGGAAGGTGAACAGAGCGGAGAGCAGTGCTTCTCAAAGCGTGGTCCCTGACCCACAGCAACGGCACCACCTGCAAACTTAGAAATGCACATTCTGGGGCCCCTCCCAGGCCCAATCCGAGTCAGAAAGTACCGGGTGGGGCCCAGGCCTGCAGGTGGTGCTGAGGCAGGTTCAAGGCTGAGAATCACCAACGCAGTGATCAAGCCCATGGGCTCCCAAGGCCAAGAGCATCCAGCCCTGTTTAGTCATTGCTGGGTGACTTCAGACAGGACCGCTTAACCTCTCTGTGCCTCAGGTTCATCTTCCACACACCGAGAGGAGGAACGTGCCCCCGTGAGGACGACGGGTCCCTCCTGGAGGCAGGCGTGCTGCGGCGTGAGCTCACTGAGCTGGAACTCCACCGCGGGACGCGCAGCAGAGCCCACCTCGAGCCCACCGCTCTCCTCCCAGTGCCGGGCACCTGCACTGTGCCCACCCCTCCGTGCCTGCGCCCAGGGAGGATGTGCCGCCCCTGACAATGAATCAGTGCCATCTCATGGCTGGTTCCTCGTCTGTGCACGAGGTAGCGCCACACACTCCAGCTGGAGCCGAGGCCGCTGAGTGACTCACTGAGCTTGTCATTTCAGGACTCCTTCCCTGCCCACCCCCACTGCCCTCCATCCCCCCTCCTACCCCAGTCTTCCTCCCTCTGGCAAGTCTGCAAAGCTGGGCAGAGGCAAGCCCAGACCCCAGGCCCTGGTCTCTAAAAAGGAGAGAAAGACAGGGGAGCCCCAGGTACTTCCCAGGGCGCTGACAAACAGGTTTTCTTCGTCTGTAGCAGATCAGTCTGGTGTGTCCCAAGTGAAAATGTCCCAGCAGACAGGAGACAATTTTTCTACTCCTACAAATGCAATTCATATCTGAGATGTGGCAGGGATTTCATTGTTGCTAACTGTGTGTCATCGTGATTAGATCATATGCTCAAGCATTTTCGAGCTCTAAGTGCCCAAGGAAATCAACCCTCATCTGGCAGGTGAGACTCACGAAGCACAGAGAAACTCTGGGGCAGCCCCAAGGCCACACAGCAGAGAAATCTACCAGCAAGGACTGACATGCCCGAGGACTCAAAGCAGCTTCTTTCTACTACACCAGGTTGCCATGAAACAGCTGCAGTGCCTGGGGAGAGAAAGTCACGAGAAGAAAACTTTCTGCCTGGCACTCCCACTGGTGATCGTGCTTCTGACACAGGAAATGCCTTTTCTTTATAGCAGTTTTCTCACCTGGAAAAAACGCCTCCTGTATCGCTTCAGTCACAGCTGAACATGCCTAGGAAGATGTGGGGCCTGAGCCAGACAGAACACGTGAACAGCGCCTCTGAGTCCTTTCTCGGGTGACCTCCTCCATTCCAAATGCCTGCCCCTCCTCCTACCTGCCCCAAATCGTCCGCATCTCAGACCCTTACAGAGCCCTCTCCTCCAGGAAGTCCTCCGCAAACGTCATCGTGCTCTGCCCTTTTCCACCAAGATGCCCTAGGGCCTAGAGGAATCAGAGCTTAGGTTTAACCATACGCCACGGGCTTGTCCTCAGGCTTCAGGCTGCGTCTCACCCAGAAGGAGAGAGCATGCCCCTACGTCTCTGACACCCCGTGGACACCAAGAAACGGGCTAGGTCTGTCTGATGGCAAAGCCTGAACTCGCACCTCTCCAAGTTCAAATTTCATCTCTACCACTCACCCACCCTGTGTAACTGGGCAAACACCCCTGAAGCTCTCTAAGCCTGTTGCCCTGCTGGAAAATGGCAATAGTACCTTCCTCCTAGGTTGCATAAAGCTCCAAACACCCTAAAAGATACTGAAGTCACTATAATAAAAATGACACTGATAATGATAATAGTAAATATCATTAGTACAGAATACTTACTTTTGAATTTGGGTTGGTTTGTCCAAGACCACTTGACAACTCTATCAAAGAAGTGTAAACAGGTAAGACCCTTTTGGGCTAAAACATTGCCGACACATCACCCACAAACCCTCTAGTTCAGGGAAGGAAATGGGATGGTATAGACTTCTTGGTTTAAAAATGTAATCATTGCGCTGGCCAGTTTGACTCAGCAGTTAGAGCATCAGCCCACAGACTGAAGGGTCACGGGTTTAATTCCCAGTCAAGGGCATGAACATGGGTTGCAGTTGCAATCCCCAGTCCCGGTTGGGGTCATGCAGGAGGCAACCAGTCGATGTGTCTCTCTCACATCAATATTTCGCTCTCTTGCTCTCTCTCACTCTCTTCCACTCTCTCTAAAAATCAATGGAAAAATATCCTCTGGTGAGGATTAACCAGATAAATAAATAAATAAAATTTTAAAAATGTAATCATAAATTCCACCTTCCAAAAACTAACTTAGCCACCCCAAGAATCTCAGGGAGGCATACAAGGAACAGGTCACAGGTGAAACCATCGCCTCTTCATCTTGGAGAGCAATGTCTTTTTTTCGTAATGAGTATATAGAGTTCATAAAGGCACCGAAGACCCGTCCTGTCTTGGGCTGTCAAGTTTGTTGGGGAAAGAAACCCAATTCATACAGAAAAATACATCAATAAATAATAGCATGGCGGCGACTTACTAGCAAGTAGTGCCCCCTTAACTGTGGGGATGTGTTCCAAGACTCCCAGTAGAGTTGCAGATAGTACTGACCTCTACAGATACTGCATATAACAGTATATATACTGTTTTCCCTAAACATACACACATACATACCTTTTCACTTAAAGGAAGCACTTTCCGGCTTCTTTTTGAAGCATGTCGAATTGCCAGCATGTGCTCGGGGGCCATCATTAAGTAAAATAGCGGTTGCTTGAACACAAGCACTGTGACACTGTGACAGCTACTGTGACTAAAGAGCGGGCCCGTTCTCAGCATGGAGACGCTGGACAGAGGGCTGAATCACATCCCAGGCAGCCGAGCGGTACTACAAGACTTCATCACACTACTCAGGACAATGTGCAATTAAAACTTAAGAGTTGTTTATTTCTGGAATTTTCCATTTAATATTTTAGGACCATAACTGACCACATGTAACTGAAACCAGAAAGGGAAACCACGGATAAGGAAGGTCTATTGTAAATAGCTGACCTCATATCTAAGAGTAAACAATGGCCCAGCTAAAGCAATCTACCTGGAGCAGAATCACGGCTGCTTCCCAAAGGCTGATTTCTTGATCCCATCAAACTGTTTTAATACATGCCGGGGTTTCTTTCTTTCTTCCAAGGCTCAGGGAGTTAGTTCAATCCCTTCAAAAGAGATCACTCTCACCTGTCCCCCCAGTGCCAGTGGCTTGGAGAGAAAGGTCCGGTCACTTATATTCTAGACACAAACACACATGGGATGCCCCACCCACCCACTCAGCTGGGCGTTCCATGAAACCCAGAGTGTAGTTCTAGGGTCCTAAGAAAGATCCAGAAAAGCCTGGTAGCTTTATTTCAAATTGAGGGAGTCACTAAATTTCCAACACTTTAGCGTTTCTTGGAGAATCTGAGCACATCCTCTGATGTCTAGCTGCCCCCTGTGTCTGAGGATCTACTTCCTGCATCGGGCCACCCAGTACTGGTCCAGCACACCCTATGCACAGGGCACTGTGCCAGCAGGCAGGGATACGGAAGTGAATCAGGCGCGGCCCTGCCCACGGAGCTGCCGTTCTTTAAACCGTTTCTCCAGACTCCCAAGGGAGCAAATGGCGGGCCCATGCCCATGTGTGAACTGCTGAAGGCGCTACGGGATTCTCTAGTGCGGGGAGGGGTCCGTGCAAAATAGTTTCAAGGCCTCAAGCAGCACCTCACATGAGTTGTCATTACAGTGACCTTCCGCATCAGGCATTCATTTAACGAGTCAGGCACTGAAGGAGAGAGCATGTGACTTGCCCAAGGTCACACGGCTAGGCAATGGCCAGCATGACTGAAAGGAGGGAGGGTGCAGGAAGGGGCAAGAGCACAGGTCGCAGCGGTGTGGCCATGGAGGGTCTCTCCACAAGGGGGCACAGCTGAGCAGCAGCAGCCCTGAAGAACTCCCAGTTGTCCCTTTTTTGGTTATATTTCTGCCTGAAAAGACTATGTTTCTCACACCGATCCCCATGGGCTTACATTTCACTGCGTAATTCATTCCACATGTACTTTCACAGTTTCTCATATTTCCAGCACCTAGTCTCGCCTCTGGAAAGACAGACTTCCCCCATGGTCTTCTCATATAGTGTCTACATGGGGAGGGATTCAGAACCAGCTTCATGCACCCGCCAAGTCTAACCTCTCCTCTGTAGTCATGACTGCACAGACTGACTATGTTACCCTCTGCAGACTGCAAAGACTAGCCATGGGGCAGGGAGGCAGTGATGGGGACACTAGGGACCAAGGGTGGGGGTCGGGGGAAGGGCTGAACTAGCCCAGATCCTTGCAAACTTTTTCATCACAGCCCTGAGGCCAGAAGAACACTGACCCCTGCCCCCCCAACCTCCACTTCAGGGAGCCTGGGTTGGAAGCTGAAGGATCAATCCTTCCGCAGGCAGGAAGCGTCTTTAAAGTGTTGCATTTTATCCGTTAAAATGTATGCATATTTGCATTCCTCTCCATGATGAAAGTGACTGAATTTTAAAGGGTATATATTCCCAAACCTTCGAGACCTGGTTCTCAAGGAAAATGTGCCATGCTCACACTGAGGCTTGTAGCATTCCCTGTGAGACCACAGGCTGTATACTTCTAAAGCGAGGAACCACAGATCCAAGAGAGTGGGTCCCCGAGATTCCATGACCATGTTCGTTCATACCACCCGCTCACGGATTCACAGCCCAGAGGAGCCCCAGGTCCGTGGCTGGCAGCTGAGTCAGCAGCTCTCCGGGCCGTGGCCTTTCCCACCTACTCATGAATTACTACCCGCTGCCGCTTGCTGGTTAGTGCCTGGAAACACTCAGTGTGCGGAAGTGAAGTGGTACCTGGGCAGCAACTTGTCAGCAGCAGGAACCGGTCCAAGTCAGGGCAGGGCAGTGGTGAAATTGAGAAAATAGTGCAAGTAGAACAGAGTGAAAATTAAATTTGATCACTACTGGTCACCCTCAGTCATTCGTTCACTTATTTGTCCAATAGTATTGCACACTTGCCACGTGCAAAGCACTGTACCCTGGCGATGATGAATCAGAGCTTCAGAAAGCTCAAGAGGTAAGACTAGTATTCAGAAAACTCTGACAGAAGATAGTAAAGTTTGGTGCTTTAAAAAGGGAATGGGGGAGGAGAGTGGTGGTTAGAGGAGGGAGAGATTACTTCTAGCTTGAGCACCAAAAACAGAAGCATCCTGGAAGAGCTGGCTTTGGCCCCAAGCTAAGAAGAATTAGCGAGACTTAAAGATGTGCAGACAAGGAAGCAGAAAGAACAGAATAAACTACCCCATGAGGCAGAAAATAGAGATACAAGGACAGAAGTTATGTGGGCTGGAGGCCAGGAACATAAAGAGGAGGAAAAAGGGAAGAATTATGGAGATCTTTGAACACCAAGAAAAGATGTTGGTACTTTTTGTTTTCCTTTAGCTAACGAGGAGCCATGAAAGGGTATTTGATGAGGAAAGGGAAATAAGCAGCTAACATTTAGAAAGTTTAATTGGGTAGTCAGATGTATGACTAAAGTCAGAAACGAGAGCCGCGGGCCAGCTGGCAGACCACTGGAATGGTCCAAGCAAGCAGCAACGGCAGCCTGAGCCAGACCAGAGGCGGCAGCCCTGGACAGAGAAATGCACTCAGGGAATAACTGAGGGAGAACTGCTGGGATTTGGCAACAGACTAGCAAAGGTACAGTGGAAAGTTGCTCCCTTAAAACCATGCTGCTTGGGAGAGAGAAACTATTTCCCTCGTCTCCTCACAGGGAAGTAGGGTGTGACTCCCCCATCCCTTTTTGGTGAATTTGATCCCACTGGCTCGTGTGGAGTTAAAAGCTAATCAGACTTTCTTCTGAAAGTTCTGAAACCACCAACAGAGAGCCTCCTTGAACAGACCCTCCATCAGGCCCACAACGCATCCTGCTTTCACACGGCATCTCCACACCCAAGAGTTGAAGCTCAAGGGGGCCCCACTCCCCTTCGTATGGCAGGAGCCAGGAAACATGTCATTCAAGAACAATTCAAAATCAAAAGGGGTTTTCAGGGAGCTTAGATAGGGCTTCCTGCACCCAGAGAGAAACCAAGGACATAGACAGAGTTGACGTGCATGTGTGATGGGGGGGGGGGGCTTTTAAATGTGGAGAGAGAAAAACAGAAGGTTTTCCTCTGAAGCCTCAGCTCCCAGCCATCTCCCGGGATCAGCTCCTAGACCCCTCCTACCACCCATCACAGAGCTTCACGCCAGAGGAACAGGCCATTCCCTGCAGGCCTGAGTTTATGCACCAGCTCAGAAAAGAGAGCAGCACACTATTTCCCAGTGGGCTGGGGCAAGCAAACATTTGTTTCTACAAGCCACACAAAAAATGTAACAAGTTAAAAAACAAAAAGTGCTTTGCAGCCTCTAATTTTGTCATTCAAAAGGCAAATGGCTATATGAAACACCACAGGAAGATACAGTATATATTCTTGCGACTAGTTTAGTTCCTGTTGAATGGAAGAATGTCCATGAGAAAGAAAGCAGGCCCTGTTTTCTCAGTCCTTAAAATGCTGACCCGTTTGGCTCAGCGGTTAGTGTCAGCCCTCAGAGGGTCACAGGTTTGTTTACTGGACAAGGGCACATACCTGGGTTGCAGGTTCAATCCCCAGCCCCAGCTGGGGTTGTGCAGGAGGCAACCAACCGACGTGTCCCTCTCACATCAAGGTTTCTCTCCCTCCTTCCCTCCCTCCCTCCCTCCCTCCCTCCCTCCCTCCCTTCCACTCTGTCTAAAAAAGAATCAGTGAAGAGACATCCTCAGGTGAGGGTAAAGCGGAGGTGTGCCCAGGCTTACCAGCGAGGTGCAGCACGAAGCCAGCTTTCCAATGCTCCCTGAGCCCCGAGAGGAGACGCGAGGGCTGACCTGACCGGAGGCTCCGCAGACTGCGGCCCCGCAGCAGCCGGTTCGGAGGAACTGTGCCTGGACAGGCTGTTCTTCCCCACAGGCGGGCTCCACAGCCCTGGTGTTCACACAGCGAGCCCGCACTGTCCTGGCGCACCAAGCCGGCGCCTGCTCACTGCCCAGGAGGAAAACGCACAGGCCTCAGATCTGAAGACACCGGCTGCCTTCCTCTTTCTCCCTCCGCACCCTCCAGGCTCCTTTTCGGGAACGGGGGACACTAATGGGAAAAGACACTCTCTTTTGCACACTCTGGTGACACTGCATGCAAGCTACATGACCTTTCTGGAAGGCAACTTGGCGATGTGGACAGAGACTTCACAGACCTCAACTACAGCACAGCCTGAAACGGTGAAACCCTGAAACCAGCTTGCAAGACTAATGGCAGGAAGATGGTTAAGTAGATTAACCGTCCAGTGTTTAATCAAAATACAGTACAGCTACTTGAGAAACTAATTGCATCAGTAAAAAGTTTATTTCAGAGTTGTTGATGAAATAGTAAAAGATCCGTATATGTATCTAAATGCATTAAAATAAGTTTGCCGTGAAATGTATCCGAATATTAACAGCGATCATCTGTGGGATGTAACAGTTACTTTCATTTAGATACTTTTTAAAATTGTGGTAAAAGATATGTAACATAAAATTTACCATTTTAATTACTCTTCAGTGTACAGTTCATTCGCATTGTAGTGCAGCCGTCACAACCACCCAAACGGACACACTGTACACATTAAATACTAACTCCGCCTTCCCCGCCCCCACCACCTTTCTACTTCCTCTCTCTTCCGGGACAGGTTCTTAGAGGACGACTTCACAGTGGGGTGAGAAGTGGACCCTGAATCAGGAGCACCCAGCTCCACCACCTGGTCGCAGGAGCTCGGACAAGCTGCGAGAGCTTTCCAAGCCACGGTTTCCTCATCTGTGAAATGGGGATGACGGTAGTAACATCTAGCTCATGGAACGTCTGTGATGTGGAAATAAAGCAGGCAGCACGCTGGGGAGAGCGGCCGGCACTTACTCAGTGCTCAATACATATTGGTTATTCTTTTCAGTAACTCGTTCTCTAACCACCTGATCTGGCAAACAGATCTGTGTGCTGTCAGGTGACACTTCTTAAAGGTGGTGGCTCTGAGAGAGGCTGCAGTTCACGCCTCCCACCCACAGCTTCTCTTTGGGGAACGCGCCTGCCCTCCACACTGTGGCTTTGGGGCTGGACTCTTGCACATGGACACCCACCAGTATCTGTTAGCACTGGCTGGTCATCGTCCTGGAGCAAACCAAGCGTGGGCCCAGAGGGCTCCAAAGACAGCGGAACCGTGGGCAAGCTGGCTCTACGGGGAACAGGGCTGTTAAGGGAGGAACTGTGCCCTCCACATTCATGTTAAAGTCCTAACCCCCAGTACCTCAGAACATGACCATATGTGCAGATAAGGTCTTTAAAGAAGTAATTAGGTTAACACAAGGTCATTACAGGGTCCTCAGAAGGAATGCAGACGCGTACAGACGGAGGACCACGCAAAGGCACGGGGAGAAGACACCCATCTGCAGGCCAGGGAGAGAGGCCTCGGAGTGAGCCAAACCTGCCAACACCTTGATCTCAGACTTCTAGCCTCCAGAACTGTGAGAAAGTAAAATTCTGTTGTTTAAGCCACTGTTGCAGGAGGATATTCAGAAGATATGACTGCTGGGTGACCTGTGAGCTGGAGCCAAACAATCAGGGGCTCCTTCCCCCTCCCCTGTCTTTGGAATGCATGTTCCTTCCCACCGTTTGCTGTGGGGGCCATTTTCAAGGGCGGAGCCGGGATGGGGTAAGGTGTTGTTGAGACCACCTGGATGTGCACATGACTGAACCCCGTCAAGACCTCCGTAAACGTGAAGGTTCTGGTGAGCAAGTGCCGAGGTCCACTCATCTTGCCAAGACAAACCGAGTAATCATTTCCCTTGCCAGTGAAACCTGCCACCTACCAAGCAGAGTGGCCTGCCTCTTTCTTCAGTCTTTCCTTGCCCTTCGTGTACAGATGCCAGTTTGCAAACTAACAGCCACCCCGTCGGTGGCATTTATTATGGCAACCCTAACAGACTAACACAGGGCTCGCGAGGACTGCCCTCAGCTCGTGACCCAAAGTCACGTGGAGCCAGAGAGGCAGGAGGCCTCCCGAAACACCCCTGCAAGGACCCTGGTTCCAATTTTTAGCCTTGCTGCTTATTGGCAATGGGACAAGTCATTGGTCTTTGAACCTCTGTTTCTTCCTCTTTCTCTAATGGGGCCACTCTAAGGACTGAGTCTTAGAGTCAGGTAGAGAAGTCTCCAAACAGGTCCTTCTGCTCCAGTCCAGCCCTCGCTCCCTGGCCTCACTGCTGCAGGAGCAAACTTTACACATGTGAACTCGGTCACATCAAGGCTACTGAAACCCTTCGGTAATGTCCCATCCCTCTGGGAAGCAATTCAGACTCTGCACCGTTCCCTACAAGAAACAGCCCCTGCCAACCTCCTTCTGCAGCAGCCCCCACCCCCAAATTCTGTTCACAGTGGCTTCTTTGTTGTTTCTGAAACAAGTCAGTGTGTTCCTGCCTCAGGGCCTTTGCACTAGCTTTCCCCACTACCTAAAAATGCTTTTCTTCCCAATTTCCACCTGGCTGGCCTCCTCTCAGGTCGAATGTCTCCTCCTCAGAGGCCTTTCCCAGCCACAGTAAAGCGACTGAGTATCACTGCACGCTGTCGTGTTCCCAGACGTCAGCAGCGCTCGTCGCGTCCCTGGGGGCTGCTTCCCCAGCGCCTTCCAGTGCCCAGGCCGAGCTCAGGGAATGTGCTGCCTGCAAGCACCTTCGAACTACAAGTGCTGCGGAAATGTGCACGTCACCATGCCCGAAGGAGCCGACCAGCAATTCTGGGAAAACGGGAAGAGGGACAAGGAGGACGGACAATTCAGGGTGAAGTGGGCGGTCTTCAAATGTGATTTAAGAAATAAACCAACTTATTGTCTTAAATACGTGAGGCTCGCAGGCCTGGGAGGCACAAGCCGTACCGATGATGTCTTCATTCTAGTCTGGCTTCACCTGCCCCATCCAGCCAGAGGACCCACATAAATTCCAGCCACTGCCGTCCTCCTGGAGCCCGCACCGAACCCCTCGTTGGGGGTGGCCAGGGAAGGGATTCTGGCCTGGAAAGCAGGGCCGACTCACCCCCCTCCTTCATCTGGGCCCTTCTCACTGTAGCGCTGCCGGCCTGGGGCCCGCACTCCGGAAGCAGGGGGGCTGAGTCACAGATGGCCCACGAGCCTGGTGCCAGCGGAACGGCACCCGAGCCTGTCTTTAGGAGTTCTGCAGGCTGAAACATCCATTTGCCCTGGCGCCCAAGCCTGGAGCCTCCCCGCTAACATCACTGGTGGGCAGCATGTGGCTCTCCCCCACCCGCCGAGGCGCACGGGCCTCGCTGAGGTCCAGCGGGCCTAGCGGAGCCCCCCTATAGACGGCTGCACCCCAGGTGTCCTGGTCTGCCCTCACTCAAGGTTGGCTAGGCCTCACCGGGAGCTGCAGGCGGCACCAGCCTTTGGAAAGTACTGGCAAGGCAGAAGCAAATTGCTCTGTGTCCTGGCTGCCCGACTGGCACATCCCCCAGGTGTTCATCGGACACCTAACCCACGTGTGGCCACATCGAGGCAGCTGGCCCAGGAGGCGTGACTAGTCTCCTCCTCAGAGCCTGAAAACAGCTCCTCACTTCAGTACAGACTCCAGAGGCAAGTTCCCAAGCCGTCTCCGCCCAGCCGGCCCCAGGCTTCCCATTTCCTGGAAATGACCACGTGCCAATTCCAGAAGCTACGGGGAACCCCCTGCTACGGGGCGTGGAGAAGGGGTTACCATCTCATCGGACCCCTGCCATACCAATCGTGTCTCCTCTCTTCCTGAAGACTCACCGAGTGCCTGGCGTGGTGAGGAGCGAGAGAGGAGAAGGATAACGGGCCCTGCCGGTCCCCCCACCCCAACCACTGTACAACTGTGTAGGCCAAACCAAACCTACCTGCGGACCACCAGCCTGGTCCCTCTGACAGCGAGGACGGTGACTGGGTTCTGGGAGGACGTTCAGAGGCTCCATCCTGTCGGCCTCTCCCCAGGAGACCTCCCTGGCCTGCCTCTGAACCAGTGGCACAGGCCGAGGCCCGACCCACGAGCCAGGAAACGTGGCTCTCACCGCTCTGAGAAGGGAACAGGATGATGACCAGGAGAGACGGGGAATGACAAGGGTCAGGTGTTCAGGTGTTCCCACACACAGGGATTAGGGAGGAGGGACAGGGAGCCACAGGGCTTGTCCCCATGTCAGGTGAAGTACTGGGGACCTGCCTTGCTCCCTTCTTTGCCCAGCACAAACAGAGCAGGAATGAAAAGTAGACTCCACCCCTGGAGCCCCAACTGCTGGGAACCCCCTACCACACACCATACAGGTGTCATTTCCCAAGTCCTTGTGGGCCATCCTTCTGGCTCTTCCCTCTTCCTTCCTGTTTCTCAAGACTAAATCCTCCCCTTTTTGAAAGATCCTGCTCAAGTATCAGCTCCTCCAACGAGCAGCCCCTCCTGACGTGCCCCCCACCAGCCCTGGGTCCAGCAGCCCGCACACCCCTCTGGGCACCCACAACCTTCCTGCTTCTGGCCGGCCGCCTCACGCCAGCAGCTCAGCCAGGGAAGGGCTGGTCGTTCTTTACCCCGGCGGCCAGCACGGACATCTCAGGGCACAGAAGCAGCTCTGTGCGGAACTGAACTAGGCAAAATGTCAAGGAGCACAGGCTCTGAGCACCAATGTGTGCCAGGTGCCATGAGAGGCGCACACGGGCCGCTGAGATGAGCCCCGTGCATCCAGCGGCCTCAGGGGCCCAGAACATGTTGGGGGTGACAGATGTTTAAGAATCCCCCATCAAGGAGACTCCCGTGCCCACTGGCCTCGCTCGGCTCCGCCCTCCGGGTCTCCTCCACACTCCTGCATCTGCAGTCCCTTCCCGCTGCTCTGCTGTAAGCCTGGCTGCTCCGAGCCGCTCCAAGAGCACCCCCCTCACCCCGATTTTCCCCTTTCCCTTCTTGTTGGTCCTTCTGCACCTACACCGTCTGACTCACATGCTTCCTAAACCATCCTGTTTCCGGGCTGCTCCACCACGGACCAGAAGCTGGTGCAAGCAGGCCTGTGTCTGCTCTGCCCCCTGCTATACCTGACACATGTTGGCTGAATGAATGAACTGAAGGAGAAAGTAAGACCCTTACAAAAAGCATTGCAAGAAGCCAAGACCTCTGAGCCCCTTACGTGCCCAAGCAGCAGCTGGGACCCCCTAACTCCACCTCCTTCTCTTCCTCTTCTGCTGTCGGGGAGCAGGACATGGGCAGAACTTTCTGCTCATCACGCCTCCGTACCCTTCTGTGGCTCCAGTGCCACAGAGACAGTCAGCAACCTCTCCGGGTAAGTATAAGAGGGCATGACTGGGAGTGTCCATAGGAGCGGCACAGGTATGGGGGGGCATCTGGGTGTGTGGGGGTGGACAGAGGGGTGGAGAGGCCCGCCTATGGAGGTGTGTCTAGGGAGCTGCAGGTGTGTGAGCCAATGTACCTGATCGGCGACTGGATGTGAGTGGGTGCGGGCAAGGGTGTCTGTGGACATGGGTCTGTGTGTTGAAAAGGCTCGAAGAGGGGAAGAAGACAAGCAGTGTGGGTGTGCACACGCGTGTGAACGCAGGGAAGGCGCGCTGGTGGGAGAGAGTGCTGGAGCTCCCTCCCCCTGCTGAAAACCCAGCTGGAGACAGAGATGGAGCGAGAGGGCTGCCCGCAGGTGCTCGGAGAGAACTCCTCCCTCTCCGCTCCCTGACCTACATCCAGCCAAATGGGAAGGAAGCGGTGTAATGGGAGGCCCAGGCCTCCTCCATTGAAGGACCAGGGCAGTTACACAGCTGCAACCAGGCCACGGAAGCAGCCCGAGTACACAGACCAACCCCCAGCACAGCGCCTCCGCCCCCTGGGCTGGGGTCAGAGGTGACCCTCAGAAGGAGCCCCAGCCCCAGGGATTTAGCATCAGGGCTGAACTCATAGATCTGGATCCCCGGAGATTCCAGAAAGCAGAGGTCTCAGTGCAGTGCTGGGCACTTCATTATTAGCGACACATCTAATGAACATCGCAGCCGGGACAACAGTACGGCTGGAGGTGCTGACCCCCGGCTGGGCTTTCTGCAGAGCTGGGGCTCACAGGGCAAGGAGGCTGCTCCGCATCAGCACCTCCCTGCGGGCCACGGGACAAGGACGCGAACACCTAGGAGAGCTCCCAGCCTCTCCCCCTCCGCTGTGGAGGAGAAAGCAAGCACGGGCTGCTCTCCAGGGCACAGGCCCGAAGGAGGACACCTGGGGGCGGTCCCAACTTCATCCTCAAACTCGGGGCAACCTCGAGAAGCATCTTTTTCTTGGTGACACTGCTGAGAGGGAGTCTGTGGCCATGGAAGGCTTGAGGGTGGGGGTGGGGAAACCAATTAAGAGGGGACAAATTTAGCTGTCTCCCACTTTGCCGTCAAGGACAACAAACAGGCTCGTGTCCTAATCTCTCAAGGACTGGAGATGGGACGGTGACAGAAGCTAAGTGGGAAAACCCAGCGGTGGGAGCCACGCGTACTTGTGTTACCGCACTCAGTGGAGATCATCTCCCGTTGCTAAGCACCGGCTGTACACACATGGTTACTATTAGAAAGTTAATCATGGAAAATGCTGAGGTCTCTTTCCCCAGCCCGGCATCTCTCGGCTCCACGCTACAGTTTCATCTTCCATATAACGTTACGGGACAGTGCCTTTGGCTCCGTCCGCTCCCTTGTCCCAGGCCTCTGACCTTTCCGTTCCCTTCCAGCCGCACGCCACGTCAGCCCCACACGGCTCTGAGCCACCCTGGCCCCGACCAGCACGTTGACATTTTCCATGCAGCCACACCAGCCAGCAACATACTCAGGGGGGATTAAGACAACTTGCTCCATCACCCAAGTTGCTTCAGGGGAGGGAAAACAGCCTCCAGCCTTGGCAGCTGGCGCTACCCACACACTGTCTCTGCCGAGACGGAGGCCAAGCAGAAGCGGTTCAAACCCAACCTGCACGGCCGGCCACTCCCGCCTCGCCCTTTCTGAAAGCTCGCCAAAGAGGGGGCCACGTGTGAAGGCCAGCCTCATGAAAGATTAGTGCCGTCTTGTCAGCCAACACCCCAGTGAGCAGATAATTGATTTGGGGGTTTTATGATGATCTGTGGGCACTGCTTCCCTCTCCATTAGCCTGGATAATTGAGAGGAGACTGCAAAGGACTATTAACATCCCAACCAAGGTCAGTCAGCTCCCTAACCCAAAGACTGAGCTACTGTGGCTTTTATTAATAGTAGCAAGAACAGTAAATAACATGCATATTTATAAAGCAAATGAATTCTATTACCTCGACAATTAAGGCCTGGGTGAAACAAAAAATGAAAAGTTTTTTCTAAGTTGCAAGCTAGTCATTTTCTGAGGATTTAAGCGCCTTCTATTTGACGGCATGGAAACTGAGAAAGGGGGTGTCTGAGGGTCCCGACGTGAGGTCTCGGCTGGCTCCGGTTGGGTGTCCAGGCCCACAGCTGTGTGACCTTGGCAAGTCACTTCACCTGGAAGGGCCCCCATCACACAGGGCAAATGACTCAGGACAGGATGCACGTGAAGGGCTCCACACAGTGTCCAGGGCAGAGCAGCACTCCCTAAATATGCTCCTATTATAACAGGTGTTACTAACGATAGTGACATCGCACGTACGAAGATGTGATCTCTTCCATTCCCACACCAACCCACGAATGAAGACAAGGGTGTCACGTCCTCCGCCACACCTCAGCCGGTCATCTCCCTGCTCCGAGCCAGGGCACCTCCGGCCTGTCCTCAACTGAGAGGACCTGTGATGCAGCCAAGGACCCTCGAGGGCTGCCTAGAGGACGAGCGTGGACGGGAGCTCAGACCAGGTCCCACGCTGGCGTGGACAACATTCCCCAACAACCCCGGCTTTGGAAAACATCGAAATCCCCAAAGGCTCACTTGCAGAAAATTCTTCCAAACTTCTCAGTACACTTATTCCCCCAAAAGTCCAAGAGCTTTACTTCTCACTCATGTATTCAACAAACATTTACGGAGCCTCTACTATGTGCCAGGCTCTGGGCTTGGCGTTTGGAATGCAGTGGTGACCAAGACAGCCAAGGTCCCTTGTCCTCATGCGGGACTTACTGTGAAAGGTCAGCAGACAATGATCAAGTCAACAAGACACAATTACAGTCGTGGTAAGGGCTTTGAGAGAAGCAAATGGGGTGCCAAAGTAAGTACAATCACACACTACAAAATTTTACTTCTGTTGGTGTTTGTGTTTTTTCTGTGTCCCCCACAGAATTTAGCTCCTCGAGGGCACCGTCTGCTCACCACTGTATGCCATGTAGCCAGAATGATGTGTGCGATTCCTGGTAAATATGTGTTGAATGTGTTGTTACGTGGTCAGGAAGGCTTCTCTGTCCCAGTGGCTGTAAGCTAAGACATGACAGATGAGAAGGCGCCTGCATACAAAAAGGCAAAAGAACGATTCTAGCATGTGTAAAGGCCCTGAGGTATGCCATAGCTTGGCATGTTCTTTGCAGACAAGATTCTAGGCGCAGATAATGTCCAAGACAGACGGACAACTTTGTGTCACCCTCATCCAAAAGCAACCTTTAAAAGGCCACAACAGGCACCGTCTACCACTCAGCAAGTCTCTCTGGGCCCCATCTCATCTTCCACTTCTGGTTTCCTGCTCTCCTCTGCTTTCCTCAATGTCCGTCCTAATTCCTGGTGGCAGCAAAGTACAAGGTTAGCGGCATGCACACTGGTGCCAGGAAGCTGGGGTTTCAACCCCAGCTCTGCCATTACTGCTTCGGTGATGTGGGGAAGGTCACTTAACCTCTCTGTGCTCCAGTGCACTCATCTGTAAGTCATGGATAACAGAGAAGCAATTCTGGGAGCTACTGCAAGGGTTAGACACATTAACGATGTGAAGCTCTTAGCTCAGTCCCTGACACTGGAGGTACCCAATAAACTCGAGCATTATCATTACCTATTTTAAGCATCATCATTTTTTTTTAATCCTCACCCGAGGACATTTCTCCATTTTTTGTTCAGACAGAGTGGGAGGGGGAGAGAGAAACATCAACGTGAAAGGGACACATCCAGTGGTTGCCACCCACATGACCCAACCAAGGCCAGGGACAAACTGCAACCGAAGCACGTGCCCTTAGTGGGAACCGAACCCAGGTCTCTCTGGACCATAGGCCGATGCTCTAACCACTGAGCCAAATCGGCCAGGGCAGCAGCATCATTTTTATTGTTAGATTCTCCACCCTCCCTGGGAGTGATGACTGGGTCGGTGAATAGCAGCCACCCAGGCACCTCATCCAAACACCTGACCCCTCTTACCTTGGGGTGGTCATCAGTCAGATGTGCCTATCCCAAGTCCTCACTCTATCCAGTGATTTCAGGGGGACCCTAAGAGGACGCAGGGCTTCCCATATGTTCCCACAAGCTGCATTCAATGGCTCCTCTGGGCTGCCCAGAGCACACTGGTGCACAAAGGGGGTTCTGTGGTCCCACTGGGGGTTTCTGCAACCTTACCTGAGACTTGATTCCCCCATTTGACATTCTTTCTTTCATTTAACTTTTTAAAAAGCACTCCCCAATGTTTTGCTTTTTCAAATTGCCTTTCCTCCCCCTCAACACCCCCCACCTGCCCTCGAATCCTCAGTAGTTTCAAAATTGAAGTAACTGCTGCTAATTTAAACGCGTACATCAGACGAGGCAAGCTGGACTCGTTCTCTTAGCAACAGCCCCTCGCCCACACCTCACAGCTGTCCTGCCCAGGAGCAGGTCTTGAGCACGACAGCAGGGAGCAGGAGACGTAGGAGCAGGGTTTGGGGGCCTTGCTTAGAGCCTGCTTCTGGCCTCTACCCTTGGAGGAAGATCGTAGATCTAAACTCTGCCAAGCTGCCAACTGCACAAGAAATGGGTCTCATGCCCAGGCAGTGTGGCTCAGTGGTTGAGCGTCGACCCATGCACCAAGAGGTGGCCAGTTTGATTCCCATTAGAGCACATGCCCAGGGTGTGGGCCCGATCCCCAGTGGGGGGCATGCAGGAGGCAGCCAATCGATGTTCTCGCTCATCGATATTTCTATCCCTCTCTTTCCCTCTCCCTTCCTCTCTCCAAAATCAATAAAGAAAACAAATTTTTTTAAACACAAAGAAATGGGTCTCAGGGAAGCCAGCTGCAAGTAAACCCGCTGGATCCCCTTCTGAGCTTACAGAACTGCCAGCGCAGAGACTCTCGTTTCCTCTAATAAGCCCCGAATCCTCCCTTGAGTGAGCTTTGTGCATTAAACAGCAGCATGTACTCTCAACGTGTGAGGCTCCTTCCCCCGCTGTTCACATCAGAAATGTAAGGGGCGAGTCACACCTGCACGCGACAATGTGAACGTCCCCTCCTTCATGCAGTCTTCCTGAACCCCTCCCTCACACCCGAAGGGGAGTTCCTCCCCCACCCTCTCCCAGCTTTTCTCCCATCTCTCGCTACGCAGCAAGATCATGGTCAAGCCGGTGCACAACTGTCTCCTCGAGAAGAGAAGCCATGTCTCTCCCAACCTTGATCTTACCTCCACCGCACTCACACCACAGACAAGCACACACAGTACCTGCAGAATGCTTGGTGCACAGTAGGTGCTTAATAGTTAAGGACTGTTAGGATGAATTACTATATAAATGTGAGAGGAGCTCACCCATTTGAAGGAGGAGTGAAAAAGGAGGCAACACTGGTATTAACTGAGATAGCCCCCCATTGGTCTCATTGGTAAATATGGCTTTTCACACATTGGGTTTGCGTAAGGTGGAGGCACATGGAAAACAGAAGCTAAGGCAGGAAATGCAAGCCAGGTACCCCAAGCAAGAGAGAAATGCCTGTTTGCCATGTAGGGGAGATGGTGTCGGAAGGGAGACGATGAAGTACAGAAATGCTGCTCTAAGAACATTCCCGGGCCTCACAGCTCTAGCTAAGTGTTTATTACATGACATTATGAAGGTGTTCTGTTTCTTGATGTAAGTGTCGGTTACAATGGTATGTTCAGTCTCATAGATGCACAGACTTTCTGGTATGTTCACTTTTCAGTCTCACATTATAGTTCAATTTAAAAAGAAAAAAGAAATGATTAAACAATATTCCCCCATGGATATGTACCTCACTGTCCAAGTGAAGTCAGCGAGAGAGCAGAGTTTGTTTTACAAAAATTCACCCTACAAGAACTCAGCTGCTGCCACCTGCATCGTGAGATAAGCCTCCACTGTGCGCAGGCCGGCAGCAGGCTGCGAGATGTCGGAACGCGGAATGCTCGAGTCACAAGCATCGGCTCCACAAGAGCAGACGCTTTGATGAACTTTGTTCCTTGTCCCCAGGCCGACCCAGCTCAAGCATCCACATGCGCAGGAAGCCAAGAATGTGCAAACTATACTCTCAGAATAATAAGCAGGCGACTCCTTTCTCCTCTGGGAACCCTCAAATGTTTCGGAGTTTCTATCACTCTCCAGATCACAGAGCAACCTCAGCACGATGCGGTGTGCGGTGTGCGGAGTGCCGTACAGCCCTGGTGACTTGGTTCCCAAGAAGAAAACTCAATGTCAGGCACACCGGTGCAGCTGTGAGTGGCTTTGGCTTTGTTCAGGGTGGCACCTAGGGACTGAGGGCTCTGCGTCCAGTTATCCGTGAGCCAGCTACTCCCCACCCACGTTTTCTGCCATTGACATCAGACCATAATGGACACCAGAGCCACCCTGACAGTGAGGGACGGCTCTGGCGAGTGCTTGGAGGTTATTCAGGCAGCAAGAGCAGGGCACACTCCCTCTAGACCAGCGGTTCTTAACCTGTGGGTTGCGACCTTTTTGGGGGCCAAACGACCCTTTCACAGGGGTCACCTAAGACATAACAGTAGCCAAATTACAGTTATAAAGTAGCAACAAAAATAATTTTATGGTTGGGGGTTACCACAACATGAGGAACTGTAGTAAAGGGTCGCAGCATCAGGAAGGTTGAGAACCGCTGCTCTAGACACTGGGGTCAAGGGCAGTCATGGATCACCTGCATGGACATGAGCTCCAGCCTCCCTCAGCACCAAGTGAGGCTGTGCCACCACCACTACTGACTACCTAACCAAGTCAATGCCCAGCCGCTGAGACCACAGAACCCCAACGAGGCCAGGTCGATTTGCTTTTAGGAAGGCATGTGGTTTAATTTTTTTGTTGTTGGACAATCTTGTCTAGAGAATTGTTACCATGACTTAATTTTATAGCCACCTTGTACAGATTAAAATAGGATGAAATCAACATTTTCTGGGCCTTGTGCAGTTTTAGCTGATGCAATCTGACATGCATTTATGGAGTACCCGTATGTTCCAGACACCATTCTAAGTCCTTGGAATCAGGTAGTGAGAATATGAGAGTTGAAAACTTCCCCGAAAAGGGAAGACATATCCAGGTCTGACCATGTCCTCGTGGGTTTGAATTAGTTCTCTTGTGGATGTCTTGAGGCTTCTTTATTGCATTTCTTGTAACACCCAGAGAGCACAGGGTTACAGACTCAGTGGTTGATCAATACATTTATTAATGCAAATGACAGGCCCTACAAGGAGTTGCTAGAAGCCCTCCCAACATTCACCTCCCCTGCATTCCGGGACTCCTCCACTAGCTGTGGAACATCTCGGGACACCCCCAATGCCCACTGTGCTTGCACAGTTGGAGCCTGGGTTCCAGGAGAGATCGGGTGATTTTGGCAAGTCACCCCCCCCACTCTTGGGACTCAGTTTCCTCCACTATAAAGTGAAGAAACTGGAAAAGATCATCCAATTTCCTTCCAAGTCCTACCATTCAGTGATGCCTTGTGCATCCAGGTCAACGGGAGCTGCCTTTTACTATTCATGAATGCAAGAGACAGCTAGACACCAGCCACCTCCTCTTTCCCAGCATGGCCCCACTCTGTTCAAGTTCCCACCGTTTCCCTACACTGCCCTGGGCCTCAGGTAGGCTGAGCCCAGCCCCTCACCAGCTGCTGGGCCCTGTCTAGCCTGTATCAGTGGGCATTCCCATTCCACCTGCCACTGGCTGACTGACGAGTAAGCAAATGGCCTAGTTCCGGTCAATGCGACAGATGGAGAACTTGATGTGGGGAGGGGGCTTCCAGGAAAAATGTCCTCTCTCTATAAAGCCCTCACCAGAAGACATGATCCCCACTCGGCCTCTGGACATTGCCATGTCTGGATGTGATGCCTGGAACTACTGCGGCCATTTTGCAACCATGAGAGGAACCAGATTTAGGATGAAGTTGTCATCAAGGAGCAGAGTAGAGAAACAGAAGGAGCCAGAGCTCCAAGCATCACTGAGCCACTGAGCCGCCCACACCAGACAGCACCCCTCCCCCAACCTCAGCAACCTCTGTTCTACTTATGGGAGATACTTCCTTCCTATTTAAGCCAATCTGAGTCTGTGTTTCCCATTATTGGAGCCAAAGCATCCCAACTACTATAGTGAATCACCAATGGGAAAAGAATGGAAGTATTCTGGCACACACTTAACACTAAAGCTGTACTGTGTATACACGACTGGGTTTTCCTTTAACATTGGAAAATGTTCTAGGCTACCACCTGGATGGAGGCTACCCTTTGAAACCAATCCCTGACATCCCTTCCCTTTCTTTCTCAGAAGCCAATAGTACTTATTTCTACTACTTTTGTTCATTTACACTTTGCGTGGCTGCCTGGTTTCTAGACAAATGAGAGTGGCCTGAAAATTCCAACAGGAAACAGCATGACTTGCCCTTCTCCATGGCAACAACGGGCACAGCCACTACAAGAGCAGAAGAATCAGAGGCAGAGTTCTATGTTGTGATGATGGTTCTGAGCTCTCGACGTGTTCTTCGTTTTGTTCTACCTGTGAATGAGTCTCAGATTTCTCAGTCTGCTTACTAGCTGAGACAGATTTCAGCAAAATGTCAGGGAGAAACATAGGGCTCCTCCTCTCTCTCTCCCCTCCCCCTTATACCCCTCCCTCCCACTCCCCCCTCCTCTCACCAAGGTAACAAAAGAAACAATAATTAAGTCAATGAGCATTAAATGGTGCCGCCATGTGCAATAAAAACTCCCCCATCTTACACTGCCATTTCCTTTTTAAACCCTTGGGGGCATTGTGTGCAAATCTAGTAAATAGCATTAGAGAAAAATAATGCCACACATACTTCTGGGAGCACATCCTGTCCCTTTAAGACTCGGCCCACTGCTCGGTTCCATTCTAGGCCGGAGCTCCAGTTTCAAGCCTGCGGTCCCCTTACTGCTTCATGCAGTATTAATACGGCCCTGGCAAGCTCCCAAATTTGCATTGTAAACCATAATCTGGGCCAGCTCCCACAGGACAAACTGGTTTGGGGCTCCCTCTTCATGCCCCAGGAGGTCCTTCCCGCTCTCCGAGGCCAGGCCACCCTGCACCTGGGTTCCCCACCTGCAGGCTCAGCCGGAGGCAACCACAGGGCTCTTCAACAAGCACCTGATAGCCTCCACGTGGAGTGTCCTCTGTGGGTGCTGCTTACACAACAGCAGATGAAGCAGACTATCGCATGAAGGGCACGGGGGTGGGGAGCCCTCAGACACCAGAGCCCAAGCGCAACTCAGGGTCACCTCCGCAGTAGGCCCAAAGGCACCATGAACACCCCTGAGCTGGGTGGTCCCATGGGTCCTCCTCAGATCTGCTGAAAACACTTGCTCCCCCCCCTCTCACCCCATTCACTGGAGGGCAGGGTCTCTCTTTGGCATTATTTCTAGGAGAACCCATAACCATTTTCGTTTATTAAGAGGAAGAGAGGTGAGGCTGGGGAGGGGAGGAGGAGGGAACGTCAAGGATGAAAAGGGTGGAAGGGTGAGGGTACAGTTGAAAGGGCCCCAAGGCAGCCAGCAGACCCAGGGGCTTGTGTGGGTTCCAGGGGGCACACACAGCCTCCCACCACAAGTCAAGAGACCTCCCAGGCTCAGCCTGTGACCTGGGCTGTGGACACACCCATCTCTGCTTCTCTGAGGCATCATGTGCTGTGTCAGGAAAGGCTCTGGACACAGTCTGTCTGGGTTCAAATCCCAGATCATTACTCAGGCGCTGTGTGACCTTCGGGAAGACATTTAACCACTCTGTGCCTCGGTCTCCTCATCTGGAAACTGGGAGCAAGAATAGCGCCCACATCCTGGAGTTGCTGGAGAGGATGCAAAAGAATGCCCTGGCACATGGTAACCATTTGGTCCATCTCTCTGAGCTGGGACCTAACAGGGAACAGCTCTGGGCGGAGCCAAAGGGTACACTCAAGGACCCAGCAATTCCCGCAATATGTTAAACACAGAATTACCATTATAACTCAGCAATCTCATTCCAAAGCCAAACAGAATTACCCAGAACAACAAGTGCTCAAGCAAACACTTGTACACCCGTGTTCACAGCAGCACTATTCACGATAGCCAAGAGTAGAAACAACCCAAATGTCCCTCAACAGATGAACGGACCAACTACATGCGGTGCATCGTGCAATGGAGTTGACTGCGCCGTGGAAGGGAAAAGGACTGACACCTGCTGCAACACGGATGAACCTGAGAGAAGTGGCCAGACACAAGGACTGTGCACACATGGTTCCAATGATACGAACTATCCAGAATGGCTAATCTACGGAACCAGCTAGGAGAGCCATGGTTTCGGGGGGTGGGGGGGAGCTGCCAATGGGAAAGGCTTCCATCTGGGGCGATGACAAGTCTGGAACTAGAAGGCAGTGGTGGTTCACTGTACCTGTATATTTATAATCAGTTAAAACAATAAATTGTATGGTATATGTACTTTCACACACAAAAGAACCCAGAAAAGGTGCAGCTCTCATACTCTTGTCCCCTGAGATCTTTTACCCGGTAGGGGGCTCAGGCGGACAGAGGGGCAGGGCTGGGGCTGCTGTGATATGCTGAGTTCCACTCCCGTCTGCCCGCGTTCCCCACGCTGTACTGCAGTTTCTCACACATGCACGAGCCTGTCCGCTGAGCCTTTCGGGGGCCTTTCCCTGCACCGGGGGCGCTGCCATCCCTGGCCCCTGTCTAACTCCCTCACGTCCAGGACCCAGCTCACTCTCCCCACTGCCCCAGGGAGCCAGGCCCTAAAACGTCCTATAGAGGAGGAAGCCCAGGCTCCGGGAGGTTGGCAGCAGGTCTCACACTAGTAACAGCGTGGATACAGAAAGTTAAAACTTGTCATTGTAAAATTCACTCCCTTTTCTTCCCACAGTCTAAAGAGCTGGCTCTCCAATCCTCTCCCCAGCAGGGAGACACAGAAACAGGGACAAAGTTGCAGAACAGGCCCTTGGCACTGGGCTCCCACACCCAGTCCGGCGGGTCCTGTCCTCACAACACACTCCAGTCAGTGGGGCGACTGCGGGGGATGGCAAGCAGGGCAGAGGAGAGAGATCTTCAGGGAAAACGGGAAGATCTGTCCCAGCCACTCCACTGGGTGGATGTCCTGGAGCACGTCTCTCTCTCTCTCTGGGTCCATTTTTTATATAAAATAATTTAATCCTATTAAGTGATGTAAAATGGAGTAGGCTGTCTCCAAGATCTCTCTAGCTCCATGGCTAATATTATAATGACTAACAATGCCCTGGAAGTTTTGGGGAAAGTGGCCATTTGTTCAGATCACTTGGCGGAACTCAAGGCCAGAGTTGACTGCATCCTGCCGGGTTCATGCCACGTGCAAGCTGAGCTACCGGCAATTTTCTCTTCCAGCGTCTTCCACCCGCACCCTGCACCTTCTCTGCACCAGGAGCACGCGAGAAAGTGCAGACACGCGAACCCTGCTCCTCCCTTGCATCCTACGGGAGGAACCACTGTCCCACTCACCCCTTCCTGATTTCTGCCATGTCTGCATACCCTGCACTAAAATTCACTGCACATTACTCTGTAAATTTACTGTCTCCCTTTATTTGAAATTAGCATTGTCCTGAGCAATAATATCTGTGAAATCACGATTTTTTCACAAACACACAACTATAATAAGACTTCGTCTGGGTCCCACCTGAAAGCACCCACTGGTGTTGGGACGCCGCGAAACACAGCGTTGGCTCCCTCAGTCCCCACCAGCGACCCTCTTAGGTCGGTGCTGTTTGCTACCATTCTAGGGAAGGCGACTGAGGCTCGAGGAGGCCAGTGTCGAAGGTGACAGCCGAAGCACCGCGGCCGGAACCAGACCTGAGCGTGCCTGATTCTGAATCCCTCGTCTCTGCCACTTCTGTAAGCATCCAGCTTGTCCACAAGCTACAGGGGTGAATAAAAGTCAGGAGATTAAAAATAATGCTGACGACCTTTATCACCTATTCTACTTAATCCTGTCCTAAGAACTTGACAGTAATATTTTCCATGATTCTCTGAAACAGGAGTAATTCATCTCTGCATAAGCAAAGCTGACAGCCAGCAAATCAGAATGGAGAAGAGAGCACTTGGTGAGCCCCGATGGGTTGGCTCCATGGACACGGCCCCTCATCCACCCCGGCAAGGTCACAGTTTATTCCCCATCCGGGCGATGCTGGGTTCAGGCTGTCCCACAGGCTACACCACCGCCCTGCCAGCCCTCCAGAAAACACAGCTGACTCACAAGGGACTCTGGCTGTGCATGTGTGTGACTCAGCACAGGTCGCCAGGCCTCCTGGGAAAACAATGGCGAGAGCACGTGGGGTCGGCGGGGTCACCTACAAATGCAGGAATGCCCGGGGCCTCCACACACTGAGCCAGCCAAGAAGACGGCTTCCATCCCAGCCTGGAAAATGTGAGGACTGGGAGGTCCGGCACCCAGTGTCATCACGTCTGACTCCTGGTAGGGCAGCAAGGGGAAACCCGCCAGGAAAAAGGCCGTGAGGGACATCTGAAGGGCACTGAGCTGTGTCAGGCCAGGCTGGACAGAAGTGCCTGTCTCCGGCACTACCTGGGCCCTGGAATCGTAGAGCTTCCGACAGTCAGTACCCGCAGGTACAGTCCTCTGCCACGTTGAGTGGAGGAAATTGTCAATTACACAGCCATCCCCTAAACTCAGGAATCAATAAAGTGTAAGTGAAGAAGAGCCCAGTTACCCATACAAATTCAACAACAATAACAAAGAAAAATGAAGAGCAAATTCCCAGCTCATTATCCCTCTGCAGCATTTTCCAGTAACAAGTCAATAAGCAGCAGAAATAATCTCCCACAAAAAAGGAGCAGTTGGGGGATGCACTTGGGTGCTCAGAGGGAGAAGAGGTTTGCCGTGTATTTCAGTGGGAGGCAAAGCCCGTGTCACACAATATGTCCACTGAGCAGGATCCCCACGCAGGCATGTGCTAACAAGTCATTTGACTCCAACAAGATGCCTTTCAGCCTTCCCAGGACATGTGCAGAGGGCAGACCCCCCCGCCCCCGCAGCGCGCTGGGCTCTCTGGGCCATCTGACCGAGTGAGTAGGGCAGAGGCTGGCAGCAGAGAGAGTGACCAGCTGATGAAAAGAGAGAGTGCCCCACACGAAGCATGCCTGCTGGGGGGAGGAGCTGGGGTCAGCCCACATCTTCCCAGACCTTTTCTTTCTCATTTAAGCCTGGAAAACACTTCTGTCCAAGTCTCACCACCAGGGACCAGCCAACGTCCAAACCCCACTCAGAAGAGAAAACTCAAACACCAACACATCTCATGTACTGATTATTTTTTTATTAATCCTCACCCAAGGATATGTTTTTATTTATTTATTTATTTTAGGGAGAGAGATGAAAAGAAAAACACTGATGTGAAAGTGAAACATCTATCAGTTGCCTGGACTGGGGATCGAATCCACAACCTAGGTATGTGCGCTGACCAGAAATCGAACCCACAACTTTTTGGCGTGTGGGAAAACACTCCAACCAACTGAACCACCGGGCCAGGGTACTGATTACATTTAAGGCCGGGTCAGAATTTCCTTGGTGTGTTTCCATCAAGGTGGTGGTGGAGGTGAAGTGATGGGATAGTTACATTATTTACAGTAGGATTTTGCAATTCCTCATTCATATAATCTCTTGCTCTTGCTTATAGATAAAGTAAACAAGACATAAAGAAGCAAACATCATAAAAGTATACTGGCTGGTGGACAATAGAGCCAAAACCAGAGTCCCTGTAGAAAAATCTACTTATTTTAATGAAACCTTCCCCCGACAGTATGGGACCCTGACTTCTGAGGACACCTGGGTGATCCTGAAAGGTGCTCCCCAAACTTTGCCGTGCTCGCTGCATGTTCTCTTGGAAACCTGACATCACTCTCTTCCTTGGCTCTTCCGCCATCTGTGATCATTAATTCTACAGCTTTTGTTCATGGCTTTCTCCTCTGCAGAACAGATCCCTACCGTGAGGCTCCGGACAGACACAGCAAGTCTTAAAAACGCTGGGAGAAGGAGTGCATGTGTGTTCTCATGAACGAACCCTCGTGCACTCACCACACACACTGACCCTCCACACCATGACAGGCCCTGCCTTCCACCCTGGGAAATCGCGCAAGGCTGCCACTGTGCCCATCACGTCTAGGAAGGTCACGTCGTGTATGTGGAGGACTCGACAAGATAACACAGCACTGACCCCAGGAGCAGAGAGCCGAGGGAAGACACGCCAGCACGTGTCAGAGGCCACTTGACACGGCAGAAAGGGGACTGGGGAAGCCGGAGCTCTCTGGTCTGGCTTCCCGCCCCGTCAATGGTTGCTGGCTTTGGACAAGTGACTTCTCCAGGCCTTGACTGCTGCCATTAGCAAAAAAAAAAAAAAAAAAAGCCAAACCAAAGGAGAAAGAGCATCCCAGGACTGGAAACTTCTGGGCTGGAAGAAGGGCTCCTGAGGGGCCTAACTTCCTGGAGTGCTGGGACCAGTCTTCCTTCCATAGCCCAGTCCGATCCCACTCTGTGCCAGGCTCCACCCCTCCCTCTGCTCTCCTTC
Source organism: Molossus molossus (assembly GCF_014108415.1). Taxonomy (NCBI): domain Eukaryota; kingdom Metazoa; phylum Chordata; class Mammalia; order Chiroptera; family Molossidae; genus Molossus; species Molossus molossus. Next base: position 58,316,988 of record NW_023425352.1, read on the forward strand.
ACCACCCCCACCAGATTCGTCCAGCCCTATGAAGGGCTCACTCTTCCAGCCACTGGCCTTCAGAGACCCCTCTGATGAACACCTACTAGGCTGTCCCAAGCCCTACAAAGGAAGGTGGACTGTCCCCGGCTTAGGCTTTGTTTGTGGAAGAGACTGACTTGCATCTTGACAACTCAGGGCAGAAATGCCAGAGGGAAAAACTGGGGGGGAGGGTATACATGTATGGCTGTTCTTTCCCACCCAGGCCCACTCCTCCGGCTCTACAGATCCAAACCTCTGCAAGGCACCATCTTCCCACCTCTATGCCGGAGCACGCTACTCCCATCTAAAAGAGGCGAAGCCAGCCCTCCTTTGCTCCATCTGCCCCAGGGCTGGCCCACTAACTGCCCACACTGGCCTCTGGGCCGGCAGCCCCTGCCAAGGGCACACGTAAGCCAGGTGGTTTGGTAACTCCGGGCCAGGCTTCCCATCACGGAGTGACCAGGCCCTCCCTGGCCTTCTCCTGGGCATGTCAACCCCAGCCTCGTGTTCCCCACGGAACCTACTAATACCATATCCAAGAAAAGTTAGCTCAGAAACGGTTGTGGTTCTCTTAGTTACAAAGCACAAACAGCCGCAACACCCCACACTAGAGAAAGGCTAAGAAACCGGTGGTACAGCCATCCTGAACAGTAGCAGTCGTAAAAATGTTTACAGTCTAGTAACAGCACAGAAACATGGGCTACAGTAATGCGGTGGGGGAGGCAGCGCACAACACTGGTAAGGATACAGCCACAGTCAAGGACACTGTGACAACGCGGAAAGCTGTACAAAGAAAGGGGTGTGAAGAAATGGATCAAAAGGTAACCAACAGGTATCTCTCAGCAGAGACCAGAGACAAGGTGCCCCCCCTCTGTCTACATCTATGTATTGTTATAACAGCAAACTATAAGCAATTCCCTTTAAACACATCAAATTTCTCATGGAGGAACATAAAATTTCTCACCTTCGAACATAAGCTCAGAAAGATCATGAATCTTGGCATCAAAATTTCTAGGTTCTAGATTCAGATACGTCTGTTCCCAAAGGCATGTGGCCTTGGAAAATGAAAAGCGTTTGTTTCTACTTCTCACCTATAACCTTCATCTACAAACTTCAACCTCCATCTACATCCTACTTCAGCAACCTAAAACCAAAACCTACACCTGCAAACTAAAACCACACTTATAACTACAACCTACATCTATAGCCTGTAACTAAAAACTATACTTACAAACTACACCCTACCTACAACCAACAAGGTTGCCCCTAGGGCTGTGGGGTCACCCAGTGCCCGTCTTTGCATGAAAATGGTATACGAAGGTGAGACATGAAGTTCTTCAGATCTACACACACTTACGAGCTGCAATACCAACCACATATGAGCTCACTAAGTGGATCCTGATTCCAGAAGGAAGTGCTAACTTACTAGAAAATTCCTCTCAGGGCTCAAAAGTCAAATAGTCACCATGTGACTCCTGCTCATCCACCCAACACCTCTCAGGGCCTATCGGGTTTGGTTCAGGAAGCTTATCACGTTCCTTTTAAAAATAGAGATAGGCCCTGGCCAGTTTGGCTGAGCGATTAGAGCATCAGCCTGCAGACCAAAGAGTCTTGGGTTCGATTCCGGTCAAGGGCACGTACCTCAGTTACAGTTTGGTCCGTGGCCCTGGTTGAGGTCGCGTGGGAGGCAACCAATTGATGTCTCTCCCTCTCTCTCTCTCACTCCCACTCTCTCTGAAGATAATAGACTCAGGTGAGGATTTTAAAAAGATAGATATAGAAGAAGCTTTAATTCAGTTTAATAAAAAAAAATTTTAAAGACAAAGGAGCCCTGGTGGGAGTGGCTCGGTCGGCATCGTCCCGTGCACCAAAGGTGGCTGGTGTCGGGGTGAGCAGGAGGTGCTGACCCATTTCCACTCTCACATCGATGTTTCTCTTTCTTCTCTCTCTCTCCTTTCCTCTCTCTCTAAAAATCAATAGAAATATTTTTTTAATTAGAGAAAAACACACTAGCAGGTACATTTTGTTCAATTATTTGGTTTGGCAACTACTCTTTGTCTAGAATGATTTAGAATTGTCCCTCGTGGCAAGCACAGCGTAGGGAATAAGTCAGTAACACTGCAGTAACTACGTCTGGTGTCAGACGGGTACTAAACGTAGGGGCGAACGCTTCATAAAGTACACAAATGTCTAATCACTACGTTGTACACCTGAAACTAACTAATGTTCTATGTCAACTCTAAGTGAAAAATAAATTTTTTTTAAAAAAATTGTCCCAGCCCTGGCCGGTTTGGCTCAGCGGTTAGAGCGTCGGCCTGCGGTCCAGAGAGACCCGGGTTCAGTTCCCGCTAAGGGCACGTACTTCGGTTGCAGTTTGTCCCCGGCCCTGGTTGGTCGTGCGGGTGGCAGCCACTCGATGTGTCCCTTCACGTCGATGTTTCTCTCTCTTCCTTCCTCTCTCTCCCTCCCACTCTATCTGTACAAAAAATGGAAAAATGTCCTCGGGTAAGGATAAAAAAAAAAAAAAAATTGTCCCAGGTGAGGGCACGAGCGCTGGCCTCTGGGGCGGACGGAAGGCAGCACCCTTCTTTGTTCAGACCGGAGGGCCTGGCTCCCCACAGCATCCTGCCTGGGCTTGCTTCCCAGCGCTGCTCAGAATGCGATGTCCTCTCTCCCAGAGGTCACCTCAAAGTCCAGAACTCTTCTCCCCTATCTGGCTGGTAAAAGAAGAAGAGGTTGAGGCTGGGGTGCGACCCCCCTCTCGACCCCCCTCCAACATGGAATTGCAGCTCCACCAGCTACTGGGAAGTGACCCTAAGCAAGTGACCTCACCTCACCAAGCTTCGGTCTCCTCATTGGAAATAGGAACCCCAATATTAGTTAGCCCTTAGGATGTGCTGGACACTAAGCTAAGGGCCTTGCATCTAAGAACTCATCTATTCTTGCAACAGCACTATTACGAGAGGAGAGCAGTGGTACTGCTGCTATCACCCCCACTGGTGGACAGTCCATGGTGGAGACACAGAGGTAAGCAACTCTCTCCGGGTCCGACCACTAGCTGGCAGTGCTGGGACTGAACCCAGGCACTGTCTCCCATGCTCTCGCTGTTACACTCGAATTTATCTGTCAGGGGGCTGGGGGGCGGGGCAGTACCCATTTGACAGAGTCATTATGTAGACTTCAAACGTCGGTGATCTGAAACACCACAGTGAAACCTCAATAAAAAGCAGTACTTCCAGCTTCTGAGTAATTTGCACAACCTTGTATAATACCTGGCACAGAGCAGGAAATCAAAATCCTTACTGACCCTTGTTCATTTCCTTCAGAGGTGCCTTTGATTGTTTCATGTTTGCATACCAAACACTGGGAATCACCGATTCTAAAATCTCTGCGGGAACACACAGGATCCCAGAACTGAAAGGAACCACGATCTGGTTCCAACACTCAAAGGATCTTCGAATTCTCTCAAGAATCAAGCTTCTCTTCTCTATCACCTGCCCCCTTCCTTTTTCGTTTCAGAGGCAACAAATGCGCTCTGCCAGGCCGGGGTGGCTCAGTGGACTGGGCATCATCCCATGGACTGAGAGGTCCTGGTTCGATTCCCGGTCAGGGCACATGCCCGGGTTGTGAGTTCAATCCCCAGTAGGGAGCGTGCAGGAGGCAGCTGTTCAATGTATCACTCTCACATCGATGTTTCTATTTCTCTCTCCCTTCCTCTCCCTCTCTAAAAAAATCAATTAAAAAAAAACATATTTTTATTTTAAAGAGAAAGAAATGCCCTCCTTTTGGTCCATCCTAAGCCATGCCTCACCAGATGCCAGAAGAGCCACTCACTGGGCAGAATGAAGCGAGTCTGCAGTGTCCAGTCCTGCTGTGGAGACTTCTCACCTCCCCAGCGCCCACTGGCCTGCCTTCCCCGACCACACACAAACCCAGAACTGGGCCTGGGAAGGGGATTCCATAGGCAGACACGTGAGCTTGTTGGAAAGTGTCTTCCACATTCAGACCCTCCCATGACTGCAAAAAGATAAAAACCACCCAGAATTCTCTTTCTTTTGACTTAGAACTTCAGAACTGGCTCAGTGACACCTGACATCTCTCACTCTCTCTTGCTCTCTGTCTTCCTTTCTTCCTCCTATTCTGCTTTAAACAGAAGGCATTTCTTTAAAACCCTACCTGGCACTGAGAAACAGAACAACCTGTTGTTAAGAATCTCACAGTTCCTAAGGATCCAGGAAGAGTCTTGGGGGCAACTGTGGCCCCACTGTCACAAGACCATCACCGCAAGCCATTCAGACCGCACACCACCAACTGCTCCTCCCGGGCGCGCACGTCCGGTGTGGCTGCCCCTCCTCTTAACTCTGGTGGGGCCCAGTGAGAATGGAACGGGGTTCTGTTATGATGTGGAGGAGCAGGCTGGCAGAGCAGGGCTTCTGGGGAGGCCCTCTACACACACGCACACGCACACACACAGACACCCACACACTAAAACACGCACACAGATACACTCACATACTATACATACACACACGCTATACACAAGCTACTCTGCAGTCTACTCACACCTACTCTATACATGTGCTACATTCTACTGTCACCCTCAGCCACCAGTACCCGGGAACCCCCCACGGCCTGACGGGCCGGGGTTCCTCCCAAGCCCGCCAGCCACTGAAGCAGCCCTGTGCACCCTGTGTGGCCATGCAATGTCACTGCACCTTAACTTCCTCTTGTGCGTCTTAGAGAGTGCCAGCACCAACCAGGGCCAGCATACGGCCAGTCCTCAACAGCCCAGCCAAACCATGAGCCCATGTCTATAACCCACAGTGCCTCCCGCCTCGCCCTCCTCCACAGAGCCCCTGGATCTTCCTACAGCCTGATGACTGCAGGGCAAAAGCCTGACCGAACAGGGGCCTCTAGGATCCTGTGCTAGCTCCACAAAGGCATCTGATCGAATTGGCCCATGTCTGTGACAGGAGCTCGTTGTTAAACACTGGCTAAGTGGGACACTGCATGAGAAGTGGTCAGCACAGGCCTGGCTCGGAGTCCCCGCTTGGTACACGTTATCTTCGAGGCTGGGCCGCCCCACAAGAAGGTCCCTCCTCTCACTGAAGAGTGACCTGTCTCCATCATGCCACCAGCTGTGGTCCTGTATTTACCCATGGGGCTAAACAGATTCCAATACAGGCTGGTTGGCCCAGGAGGGCCCCTGGGAAGAGGCTGGGGACTCTGAGACTACACCATTCACACACCTGCTGCCCCACCCTCGGTAAACAGCAGGTGTCCCGGAGGAACCTCTTCTCTTTACCTCCCTCCCCCTCCAGAGCTGCAAGGTCATTCTCTATGCCCAGCTCCCTGGGAGGTGTGGTTTTTCACATTTATAGGTGTCTGCCCAGGCACTCAATAGAAGTCTGAAGGCCTGTCTGAGATCACACAGTGAAGGAGCTGAAAATAAAACCTAGGTTTCATCTCCTGACCCCTAATCCACTAAAATACCTGCAATTCTAATGTCTCCTGTCAGAGAATAGACCCCAGGTGGGATAAGGGAGTGGCCTAGGGCTTTCCAAATAAGATATTGTGGAGGCGAGGCACATCGAGGCTGGGGACCAGAACTCAACTCTCACGGGTGGATACGGGATAAGGGACCCAGTCTGCCAGGGTCCCTCAGCCCCAGACTTCCCCGCTCACCCTACTGTCGCCTCCAGGGTCCATCCCAGGTGGGCAGCCCGGGCTCTGGGGAGTCATGCTCCTTTGTTCTGTACTCAGTCTGTGGGCATCGGGCCCGGGCACCGCCCCCTCTCAGTGTCTGTACCACCTACCTCCAGGCATGCCAAGTGAAAACAGCAATGCTCGCTGCCCGCCGCCCTGCGCAGTCAGCTGCCCTTTGCATTGCGGGGGGGCAGTGGGGATACAGCTGCAGCCCCTGACGGCACATCTAAAATAAGCCGGCGGAGGGGCCCAGACTCCCCCCTGGCCTCTCCCACCCACCACCCCAGAGCGCGGCAAGGAGCGGCTGTTTCTTTTTTCTCCCACCCCAAGGAGATCAACATGTTGTGTGAAAACAGCTCCATCCAGCAAAGCTCTACTTTACACCTCCCTCCATCTGGACCGTCCCTCCTGGCATTCCATGAATTCACCACGAATCCCTTCCCGAATCACGACTGACTTCTCAGTGCTGGCTGCCTCCTGCCCAGCTGTGCCCCAGCCAGGTGAGCTGAGCAGTCACCCAGGCTCAGCCACAGGCGCGAGTACGCAGTGTAACATTTTACCAGGGAGGAAACGTGTGGGAGAGATGAGGCCTTAAGCCCAGGAACAAAAGGCACCAGGACAAGGTGCTCCCGTTCCTAAAGGCCCTCCTGTGAGAGAACTGTCACCATCCTGACGAGAAGTTCTTCTAGATAACTTTCATAACGCTCACCTTGGTAATGTACTCATGGATAAAGTAATGCTTAGTGGTTCTTCGGGTAAAGTGATGTTAACATTACTTACATCGTTGGTAGTAAGAGTAGCACTAGTAACTGGAAAACACTACGCATCTTTTTTTTTTTTTTTTTTTTTTTTTTTTATCCTCACCGGAGGATATTTTTCCATTTTTTGTACAGATAGAGTGGGAGGGAGAGAGAAAAAGGGAGAGAGAGAGAGAGAAACATCGACGTGAAGGGACACATCGAGTGGCTGCCACCCGCACGACCGACCAGGGCGGGGACAAACTGCAACCGAAGTACGTGCCCTTAGCGGGAACCGAACCCGGGTCTCTCCGGACCGCAGGCCGACGCTCTAACCGCTGAGCCAAACTGGCCAGGGCAACACTATGCATCTTAATGACGATCAGGCACTATGCTGGATACTTCACATATTGTATTTGATCAATAATTCTGTATCACGTTCAATGTCCCAAGAAAAGATTTTGGTTAGGTACATATGTTAAAAATGTAAGCGTAATTAAAAGAGACTATAATATGATCTAGCTTGTGAACCAGCAAAGGGAAAACCAACAGGATGTGAAACTATCCATCAACATGAGACAGGAGAAAGAAAAAAGGAGGGCTGTAAAGAGAACCCCAAAATAAAACAGTAGGAAAGCACACTCAAAAATTATATCAGTGGTTATAATAAGTGTAAATGGATTAAATCTACCTATCAAAACAGAGATCGTCCGATTAGTTAAAAATCTTGAAAAAATCCAATTACGTGCTTGTCACAAGAGACATATCTAAAAGAAACCTTACTAAAAGGCTGAAAATAAAGAGATAGAAAATAACATGCCAGGCAAACACTAACCAAAATAAAACTGGTAGAACATGTAATTAATGTCATTCAAAACTAATTTGGATCCTCAAAACAGTGAAGTGTAGATTTGAAATCCCTATTTTGCATAAGGAGACTGAGGAACAAAGGGGCTGGGTTACTTGCCCAAGGTCATGCCAGCAGCTGGGGCAGAAAGAGGAAGCACACTCAGGTTTATTTAATGCAAACCTCATGCTTTCAACCAAAACACTCCCTTGTTCTAAGTAGCATTACCTTGGGAAATAGTTAGTGGGTGGAAAATACATATTCCATAATCAAGGTGCAGAGTATGAGTGAGGGAAATGGAGAACGCGTCGTGAGTCACTAAAGAAGTAAGAAAAAAAATTTACTGGTTCTTCATCCAAAAGGAAGATTAGCGAAAACACCCGGGGGAGCGCTAAGAAAATGCTGGTGTTTTAGTCCCCACCCCAGACCCATTAATGTAGCATCTCTAGGGGTGAGGCCCAGGCATCAGTATTTTAAAAGCTTTCAAAGTGACTCTATGTACAGGGAGCGTTTAGAACAATTTATCTGTATACATACTCGAGGGCAAGTCATCTAAAAGATAGTACTTTCAGGTCATTGTGAAAAGCATAAATTAGATGTCCCCCAACTTCATCCCTTCTAACTGCAAGTCAAAAAGGAAATAAATAGAATAAGAAGAGGTATGTGACCCCTTCCTCTGCACTGTGAGGAGAAATCACATCTGGGAATATCTGAGAAAACAGCTGACAGAAACCCTGTGCTAATACCCCACCCTATTTTTTTTTTATAAATATGTTTATATTGATTTTTTAGAGAGAGAGGAAGGGGGGGGAGAGAGAGAAACATCGATCAACTGCCTCCTGCACATCCCCTTCTGAGGATGGAGCCCGCAACCTGGGCATGTGCCCTGACGGGAAATCCAACCCAGCCCTCTCCCTGTCCATGGGATGACGCTCAATCCACTGACCCACGCCAGCTGGGGTCCCCTCATTCTTGAGGAGAATAGAATCTCAGAATCATAGGGGTGGAAAGAATCTTATAGGAAACTTAAAATGGACCCTAGACTTGGCCGATCATTACATTCTGCTTGGAAACTTTGAGAAAATATATTCTGTGTCCTCCCTGAGGGGAGTCTGATCCCACACATCTGACTCAAGCCTGGAAACAGTCAGAGGTTTTTGGAGGGGCAGAGCAGAGTGAAGCCAGAGCCCAGTTACTCCATGTCCTGAGACACAATGAAGCAAAACAAAACTTTTTTTTTTAAGCCAGCGATGCAACAAGGAATGCCATCAACATCGAAAGGCAGAGACCTAAGCTGAGGTTGGGGACAGGATTTGGCATGATGTTTGAGGTTCTTGTCCCTACCCCACCCCTAGAAGCATTATTGGTGAGGCCAAAATCCTGAGACTTTTCACTCATTACTGCATATTTGGAGAGAAGCAAACTGTTTGCATTGTTATTTCTTCCCTTTTCTGACTCGATAGGGACACATTACAAATCGCCAGGAAGTAGCTGTAAAACATGATGCAAACAAATCTCCATCCTAGTAGCAAAGGCTCCAGGGCTCAACGCTCAGTTGAGGGGATCACCTAAATGTCAAGGACACCCCCTCGTGGAGGACAGCACATCCCCAGGAGTCAGATGAACCTTGGAACAGGACGTTTAACAAAATCTCCTGTGTTCCTACCCAAAGGAACACACAGCTCTGAGTTCCTACCCTCCTGCATGCCCCATGATCCCCATCAAGCTCCAGGCAGAGAAATCATTCCACGTGCAGCTCGGACACCACGGCAGAGGTTTTAGGTAAGTCACAGAAAGAGTCGAAAGCACTTGCCCACCTATCAGAGCAATTAGAAGGACCAGACCAAGCTACCCAAGAGTTCAGCATCGGCAAGATCATGCACTTGACACAGACTGCAGGGGAATAAGGAACACAGAAGATGAAGAGCTCTGTCTGGATGAAAACAACCAAAGAAGCAGGAAATTTCCCACCAGTGCTTAAAGCTACAGAAGGAATTCATCAGAATATATGTTCAATAAAACAAGAAAGTTAAATTACAAAGAAGTTAGATCAAAGCAAATAAACTGAAGACCAAAATACCAACCATTTCAGATTGCTGAATAAATTGCAGCCAGAAAGAATACAAGTTGTAAACTGGATTCCTGCATAGGGGAAGGCTTGAGACTAAACAACTCCAGAATGTATTAAATATTATCAACCTCAACAATGTAACAACAATGCTGTTACTAAAATAGGACAGGGAGGAGGAGGAGGAAGTCTGTGAATGCTAATTTCTTCATCCTTTATAGCTTGGACTCAAAGTCTAAAATTAAAAGTAGTCGTTAACAGAAAAGAATGACTTCAACCTCATATTTTTCATAGCCTTAATGAGATCTTTTAGAAAATATGTTTCAATGAAGAAATATTTATCCACAGCTCAACACTGCTTTCAGATGTTTCCTCTAAGAAAATTAAGCAAAGTAGGTTCATATTCTTCTTTAAAATTAGATATAGAGTGTGGTCCTATTATTCTAAGATCACCCTATCAATCTGTATCCTTCTAGCCGCATATATCCATAGAAAGATTCTTTTGTGATCTCCTCCTACTGTTCAAGAAGGTTATTTCTAGGTAGTGAGATTCTGAATTATTTTTAAAATTTCTTTCTGAACATGGTTGTTACCTGGATTATTTGCAGCAAATATTTCAAAAACAATTTTTTTTTTTTTAAGAAGAAAAAGCTCCCCAGTGGCTGAGATGCTCACAGCCAATTTGGAGGACCTCTTAACCTCACCCAGAAATCTCCCTGCAGCATTCCTGAGAAAAGCCATCACCCAGCTGTTGCCAAAATCCCCAGGGCCAATGAGGCTGAGGACTTCACTGTCACCCAACTGTCCTCTCCCACTGCGGGGCCACTTGAGTTTAGAGTGCAGCTCATATTCTTACTATCGCTCTCCTTGCTGTTGCAGCTCCTGGCACTCATGCCTACTTTGTATTGATTGCCCTAACCACGAGCTCATCATACACGTCTACGTTCCCCTCTAACCTGCAGAGCCACGCTGTGAGGTTACAGCTTTCATCACAGTGTCCCCCATTTTCCTGTTAGAGACTGAGACCCAGAGAAGTGAGTTTTCCCGAGACCCCACAGCTAATAGATAGCAGATCTGGGCTCCAGCCCTCATTCTGGTGAACTTTAAAATCCATGTTTTCGACTAAAAGTGCTTTGCTGGGGAGTGACTCGTGCTAGTCCAGACCCACCTCTCCATAGCTGCTAGGCACTGGCACGGGCTCTCTCGGGGAGCACCAGGACAGTCTACCCGCTTTCCAGGTGACCATGCCTTGCAGTGCAGGAAGACAAAAGTCACATGACTTGCATCTGACCAACTTCCTTCTCCACAGCGAGCCCACACCAGATGCAAAAGGAAAAGAAACGAGATGCCTTCTTTCTGCCCTGTGACAAAGCCACTCATTGAATGAGTTTACAAGAAATCGCTTTTAAAGAGTTGCTAATAGTCGGGTTCCCCAGGAAGATCTCCCAAGAGAGTGGCATGCCACAGACAACTCCCAACCCTCTGGGTTAATGGGTGGGTGCAGCGGTATGGATAACATAACAGAACTGGCACAGAAGTGTATCGTATGTATTTTTCCATTTATCTTCCTAATTATAGTTTTTCATAGACTCATATTTAAATGAGTGTCTACTCCCCTAACTCACTGACTGGTAGTGAAGGGAGAAAAAATAGGTTGAAAAAATTGAGTGGATTTTCTACCCAGTGTGAATCTTCCCTGCACCATTACAGACAGCTCTCTGGGCTGGGCGGGGGACTCAGGGTTCGGATGGGGTCTCTCCTTGGTTTATAATCTCCCCAAGTCTGATTTCCACACACACATCCAACAGCCTGTCCAGCCCGCACTGCCTGCATCTCCTGTGTCCGGAGCCCCAGGCAGCCCGGCACAGGAGCCCCCCAGGCTGCAGGGCACAGAAGCCCCCAGGCAGCAGGGCACAGGAGCCCCCCAGGCAGCCCGGCACAGGAGCCCCCAGGCAGCCCAGCACAGGAGCCCCCCCAGGCAGCCCGGCACAGGAGCCCCTAGGCAGCCCGGCACAGGAGACCCCCAGGCAGCCCGGCACAGGAGCCCCTCAGGCAGCCCGGCACAGGACCCCCCAGGTAGCTGGGCACAGGAGCCCCCAGGTAGCCGGGCACAGGAGCCCCCAGGTATCCCGGCACAGGAGCCCCCAGGTATCCCGGCACAGGAGCCCCCAGGCTGCAGGGCACAGGAGACCCCCAGGCAGCCCGGCACAGGAGCCCCTAGGCAGCCCGGCACAGGAGCCCCCCAGGTAGCCGGGCACAGGAGCCCCCCAGGCAGCCCGGCACAGGAGCCCCCCAGGTAGCCGGGCACAGGAGCCCCCAGGTATCCCGGCACAGGAACCCCCAGGCAGCAGGGCACAGGAGTCCCCAGGTAGCCGGGCACAGGAGCCCCCAGGTATCCCGGCACAGGAGCCCCCAGGCTGCAGGGCACAGGAGCCCCCCGGCCTTGCCTGGAACACATTCTCCCAGGTCTGCACACTTCCCCAGCAGGGTCTTGTTCCAAAGAAAGATTCTGCTGCCTTGGTTTTGCACAGAGCCAGCCAGGCCTCCACCAAAATGCAAACCTGTGTTGGCAGCGAGGCCATGGACCAGGGCCTGGAAAACATGGCTTCATCTCCCAGCATAGGAACAGGGACCCAGTATAGCTCAGCCCAGCTGGGCTGATGACCCCACCACCTTGTCCCTAAATCCTCTGCAGTGTCCTTGGTAGCACCTCCATGGCCTGAAATCCAAGCCCCCCAGCCCTCCGGGCACATGCTTTGCTCCCTACTTCCTCTCCAGGGCTGTTCCCCAGACAGTACTGAACTCATTTGTCCTCGCAGGTCTGTCCCTTACAGGGGAGGGGAGACACTCAACACCACAGCCCAGAAGGAACCTCCGCAGGGAATCAGTCAAAAGCCAGACACTAAAATTACATTTCTCACTCCCTTCCCTTTAGGAGGGAAGTCTGTGTGGGGCTGGCTGTGATCACACACTCTCTGCCTAAGTGGGAGAGCTCTCAACTGCCTCCTCCTCCTCCTCCTCCTTCTCCTCACCTCCCTCCCCAGCCTTCGAGGCCCCTTCTCCACTGAATCCCCAGCTTACTGCCTCCCACTGGCTCCCCCAGCTCCATTGAGAACATTCGGAGAGCTCTGGCCTACCCACCAGGAGAGGGTGCACCGCCACTGCCCTGCATGGACGCACAGGACTCAGGGAGCAGAAGGAGACCGCGTTAGCACAGAACGAGGAACACTTCAGCTTCCAAGAATCTTCAAAAACACCAGAACAAGCAGAGGGGCAAGACAAGCTCTGCAAAGCAGGTGACTGGAGCCTCAGGCCTCTCCTGTCCCTTTCTTCTGGGAAAGTTCACACCAGAAGGTTTCCCAAGATTCTCAGACATGTGCCCCCTCTCCCTGGCACCGCCTGGCCCCGTCCTGGCTGAGCATCTCCAGTGGAGAAGGATGGGACAGGCTGGCTCTCAGCAGTGTCTGTTCACCATGCAGAAGCCTGTGGTTTCAGGCCTCCTTCAATTTTAAAACATTGCTGCTGGGTGGTTACTTGTCAGGGAACCACACAGACAACCTCAGAGATGCTGAGCCAGACCTGAATGTTACTGCGTATTTGTTGTCCTTTACTGGGCACCAACTATGTGTCAGGCACTCTGCTCACTGCTTTGCACACCACCTTTCATGCAGTCCTCCAGCAGCCATGGAGATGGTATCCTCACCCCTTGTGCAGGTGAGGTCTGGAGCTCTGAAAGGTTAAGGAAGTTGCCTCCAGCCATAACAAGTACTGATGCACAGCCAGACATAAACCTAGTCCCAGAAACCATGACCTTCCTTCTACACCAAGTGGTTTCCCCAAAGGGTGCCCATGACTCCATGCAGGATCCCAGCCCCGCCCGGATCATCCATCAGAGCAGAGGAGGAACACTCCTCTGTCAAAATGAAGGATGCTAATAGCAAGGGTGTTTAGCTGGGAGTGTTCGAATTTCCATTAAAAATCTCCTTGTGCAAAGATGAGCTGAAAAAATCAGGCTGAATCTGCCTTAGAAGCCAGTACCTCCTGGAATCTGGGCGTCTCTCCCAAGCCAGCTCAGGAGCCCCGCTGCTTCCCCACCGACCTGCAATCCCACCATGAATTATTAAGAAATCATGCGGGCTTGGCTGAAAGAACAGAACTGGTCCATTATATCTTATTCTATCCACGAAACCTTAAATAGTATGCCTGAGTTCAGACCACCCTTGCCTTTCACTTTTCTTGGCTTTAGGAATACACGGAGGGGGATGGAGCCGGGCACCCACCTATCTGAGCATTTACAGTAAACCAGCCTCGGCCAAGACAGGGCCCCCGATCAGGACCACCTCTGTGTGACTTTTCCAGATCAACTGGATTTGGGGTGAGAATCAGCCTTTCCACACACAGTTAGCCTTCTTACCTCCCAGGCCTCTCCTGGGCAGGAATTCTTAGAGGAGGGTTTTTAAACAGAGGCTAAGTCGACGAGGAACTGCTTCCTCTTGGAATGTCTGACTCAGGTGGTTCCCAGGACCAAAAAGACCAAATGAAATGGGCTGACCCCTGAGATGATCATTTAGAACAAGGGTCAGTAAACCAATGGTCCATGGGTCAAACCTGGCCCATTTGTGTTTGTAAATAAAGTTTTATTGGGACACAGCCATGCTGACCTGTGATGTATTATCTATGGCTGAGTCCATGCTACAAAGGCACGGCTGAGTCACTGCAACAGCATGGCCCACAAAGTATAAAATGTGTACTCTCTTGGCCCTTATAGAAAAAAAAAACAATTGAAACTCTCCATTTAGAAAAACTTTCAGAAGTGGTTGGGTCAATTTTTGGGGGTTTGGGGGGTTTTTTTTGGTACATGCCCCTAGCAGGAACCAAACCCGGGACTCTCTGGTCCACAGGCCAACGCTCCAACCGCTGAGCCAACCAGACAGGGCTCTTGAGGTTTTTAAAGAGCAAATAGTGTATCTCAAGTATACCTGGTACAGCCTTGCCTGGAAGGCAAAGAGTAGAAGAAATGGGCCTGGAGGTCCCTTCTAGCCCACAGAAAGCCAAAAAAGGGGCAGGGTGCCTGGTACCCAATTATTCAGATGGCAACGTATTTCGAGAAGGACAATCTGTGCACCTCTTGGGGAGGCCAAATCAACACACCTGGCACGACCATGCAGCCTGATGTGCCCCACGTCTAGCATCTGGAAACCTGACATGGACAGTGACTGCGTCAGGAGGGCAAGCATGGGGCTCAGGGGCAGAGGAAGCCTGAAGCTGTACCCCGGCGGGAGGCCGCAGACCCGCTGGTCCACAGCTCCAGAGCCTCCGACCTGCAGCACACACACCAGCCCCGGGCAGCGGTGCGCATGGCGTCTGGAAGCTGCCCCTTTCACTTAGCCTCTGCTCCAGCCTACCTATGGCATGACTCTTGATAGTAGCAACAGGGATTGGGGCAGAACCATTGGACCAGGACTCAGGAAACCAGGGGTCTCACCCCAGCTCTGCTGCTGACTCCTCACATGACCTTAGGCAACTCATTTCATGTCTCTGGGCCTCGGCTTTTTCTTTTGTCAAATGGATTAATACTACCTGCTACACCTAATGCACAGAGCTAGTCATTCAACAACTATTGAGCATCTACTATAGCCAGACATTGTTCTGGCACTTGAGGTATAGCAAACACAAGACTGGCAAAGCCCTGCCTCATGGTGCTTTGCTCTGGTTGGAATGGAGCCTAATGAGGAATGCACAAGGGACACTTCGAAAAGCCGTGATGTGCTACGTCTGCATCATTGGGGCTGATGTGATCCTCCCACACCAGGCCATTTCTAGACTGGATTCACACAGAGCAGGCTCCTGGGAATAAGTCACTGACAACAGACACGGACTGGAAACTTCTAGATGCCCTGTCTGTATTAGCCCTCCAACCACACAGCCCTCAGCGCTGAGGAAGGTACTGTAAGTGCACACAAGCAAGCAAGCGGGGGCCCAGAGCAATGAAGCCACTCTCCTGGGATGACACACCAGGAAAGGCAGAGGCAGGATTAAAATCCAGGCATCCCGACACTTGGGCACACATATTAAACCACCCCCTGCCCTGCCTCTACTGAGAATGTGAGTGTCCCGCCCCTCTGGTCTCCCTCTGCCAGCTGGAGGTGTTGAACTCACTGTGACTTCTTCCATCGTGACCTTGAGGAGGAAAGGCCCGACCCTCCAGGCCAGGAGAGAGTGTCCTCATTCGCTGTTTCAGTCCCGGAAGAAGAAACAGCTTCACAGGAGTGCTGCACCCTGGGCCTGAATCTGACACCAGACAGTCGCTGCAGCTCCCTCTCGGGGTCACCATGTCCGGGCTGGGGATCCCCAGGAGGGCATATATCTAGTTGTGGGCAGTGAGCAGTGAGCCCAGCCCAGGGAGGCGGGCCAGAAACTGTCGCTGGCAGGGAGGGGACTTGTGAGCAAAAAGGGCG
Source organism: Molossus molossus (assembly GCF_014108415.1). Lineage (NCBI taxonomy): Eukaryota > Metazoa > Chordata > Mammalia > Chiroptera > Molossidae > Molossus > Molossus molossus. Next base: position 58,332,825 of record NW_023425352.1, read on the forward strand.
ATGTTATGCTTGGTAAGGCAGTCATCTGGAACGTGACCTTCCACTTCTTTCCCTTTTGCTATCCCCAAGTTTTGGTAACGTACATTTAAATGGCAGGCCAAGTTCCCAACACAGTGTAGGAAATTAAGCACAGGTCGGAAAGCCATGTATGCACGCCTGATCCATGTGGTTTAAGGGAAACGGTGCCCCCTGGAAACGTCTCTCAGTGGCAGTACTGACAAGTGAGAAATCCCCCAACGGGAAGGTAAAGTTGGAGAGGGTCAGGGACACACAGCCACCTTTGGCCCATATGGAGTCTTTTTCTCCCTTGCCAGTGTGGAAGGATAAAAGTGCTGCTTTATTCAGGAACAGAACAGCTTCCCTTACAGAAGAGGAGGATGCTAAGTGGGGGAGAGAGAACAGAGTGTGGACCAAAGGATTCAGATTCTGGGGCAGCACGGGGACCCCATCCAAGCCATGCAAGATATTCTCATGCACTGGGCACTGATGCTTGTGTCTGGTCTGCTCACTGCCAGGGCCAGGGATGAGCAAAGGAGAAAGGAAAAGACGACAGAGCAGAGCCCGCCTTGGGGTAGGCCCTGGTGCATCCGCTTGGGAGGGTGGGCTGTCGGGTACGGCAGAGGACTGGCCCTGCTCCCAGGCCAGATTGTATCATCTCTCCCCAGGGGCTCCCATTTGACTGGTTCTGGCTGGGGCTGCCTCTCTCTCGATGCCTGCGGCGAAGACTTGAGTATGTTTGGTCCTGAGAAGTGCCAGCGTCCAGGGCTCTCTTCACTTCGATGCTGGAAGCAATGAGAAGTCCCTGGGGCCTCAACTCCCTCTGGGATTCCCACTATTCTCTCCGGCCTCACTTTCCCTTTTATCTCTGGGATTAACGTATCGCTATGCCAGCTACACAGCTGTCGGCATGCCTGGCTTCGCCTGCCTCACGCACACCCACGAGCAGGAGACCTGGAAGAAACCTCCGAACACATGCCGTGGCAAGCACCGGTCCGGGCACCCTCTCCGGGCACCCTCTCCCAGGACCCGGGCTGATCTAGGCGGAAGCAAGACTGGGGAGTGGCGAGAGCTGCACCTGCCCCTTCTGAGCACGTTTTCGAAAGCGGAGCATCTTGAAGGTAGGATCTTGACATGACTGTGAGGACTGAGAAGGAAAGATGCTGAAGCACAGTGAGAAGACGACCCCGAGACGAGCAGAAAGGGTCGTCCCTGTGGGGTACCAGTTTCATATGCTGCCTCCCAACCCAAGCACGGCATAAGCCCTGCTCCCCAAGGTTGGCCTCCCAAAGTAAGGCCCTAACCAAGATTTTGGGGTCAGAGGTATGCACCCAAAGCCACTCAGGGGACACCCTCATGGAGTGTAAAACTGATTCAAAGATGTAAGGAAAAGACCATTTTTCTATTAAACAGAACACACACATCATGAAGAGACAGGGAAAACCTGCACAAGACTATTATGTAAATGTGCAGAGTGGGTGCCTATGGACTACGCTCGAGGGAGGAAGGTGGGGCTCAGTCATCTACACTCTTCTCTCCCTTTCAAGAACTTCAGGAGAAAACTCTCAAAAGCACTAAATCCCTTTTCTTTCCAGCACTGTCGCAATACAACTGACATCTAACAGCGTGTGAGATGAAGGTGTCACACTGTGCACCCAGTTCCCAATGGCTCCATTTTACAGATCAGAAAACTGAGACCCAGAGAAAGAAGAGCAGAAGCAGACTGGATCCTGAGTCCCCGAGCCCCATGATCAATGTTCTTCCCAGAAAAGTATCACCCAGCCTCAAGGGGGCCTCCCAAGAGGCAAGGAACTATTTTCAATCTACTTCGTCCAGCCCAGTGCCTGGGACAGCTCCCTGCTAAGGTACCCCCTTGATTAAACACCGCCGTGTGTGGTGATGCTTGCGATTCCAGCCAGGGCTCCGCAGATGCTGCAGCCGTGGTCCTCCAAGGACAGCCCCTCCCTCTCGAGCACGCGTGTGAAGCACCGAGAGACGACCGGGACCTGGCTGGCAAGTCCACTCCAGCCACCACTAAGAGGACAGCCGTGGATGCAGAAGCCACCCTCCTCGTCCGGGGACGGCTATGGGGGTTGAGTCCACAAAGGAGACCCCACGGTTCTCAGCTGACAGACGCCTACACCTTCCACTGAAAGATTGGAAGCGGCAAGGAGGAGGTCAAAAGTCAGCGAGAGATGCACAGGCCTCCCTGAGCCACAGTGAAAACACTCCCTGGACAAATGGGGCCTTTCCAGGTGCCTCTGAAATGTGCAGAGACAAGGAAGGGGTCAGTGACGACCCGGGCTCCAGCACATCTGCCCGGTGAACCTCCTGTCGCCTCCATTGACCAGCTGTGTGACCTCAATAAGGCCATCTCCTTCTCTGGGTGCATTTCCTCTTCTGAAAGCAGGGACAGTCACTGTCCCCGTACCCCGTGGGTGGAGGGAGGACTGGAAGGGGCAAGGTACGCTTCTGGAAGCAGGCCCGACAACTTCCTCTGCTGGCTAACAGCCAGGTCTCCACACCCGGGCGAGTCTGCTGGCCCCTCAGCCCTCTGAGAGCCCAGTGATGAGACAGGGCCGGCACAGGACTGTCCGAGGCCCCCGAAGACGGGCCTGGAGAACCAAGTCCTTTCTGATGATGTGAGGAAGGTTCCACGGAAACTGCTTTGCAACTTGGAAAAGACGATGACCGAGAAAATGTCCAAAAGAAACTCTGCCTCCCACTAGTGAGCCCACATGTTTTCCAAGGCGCTGCTGGCCCTGGGGACGGTGCCGTCTGAGAAGACTCGCACTCGAGAGGCCCTGACTGCACGGTCACAGCACTGAGCCCACGGAGTCCGCCCTCACTGAGCGCGTGGGCAGGCAGCTCCTGCGGGGCTTGGGGAAGGGGAACCGGGAGGAGGCAGGAGCAGTCCTCACGGAGGGGTGTGGGGGCTGGCACAGGCATCTTACTGGCTTGTCCCACCATGCAAAAGTGACCTCTCTTCTGAGAAACGCCTAACGAGAACGCTACCAGCAATCTCTGTTCCCCCACCATCTTTTCACTCTGACGCACACATCTGCACACACACGCAGACACACACACAGGTGTGTGCCACAGGAAGCTGTACTGAGAAGGGGTGGCATCACTCTGTGGACGTGAGCAGGCTGGCTTGGGGAGCAGAGCGACGCTGAGGTGAGCTGAGGTACCTCAGCGACGGGGTCAGCACAACCCTTCCTCACAGGCAGCTGACTCTACGACCAAGTCACAAGGCCTTCGGTGCTTCTTGGGACTTGATTTGAGCCCCAACAAAAACTCTATGGATCAGCAGTCAATTCTGTTATAAGAAGTGAGTGCCCAGGACTGAAGATCCCATGGGTCAGGGGAAAAGATCCCAGAAATGGAGATCACGAAGAAATAACCTGGACATTAAAATCAAGGAAAGTCAACCTCCCTTCTAGCAGAGAAAACAAATCTACTTCTAAAATGATTTTTTTCAAGCTTATCTTTCTGAATCAAATGTAAAAAACAATTATGAAACTATAAGTTCTGTTAGTTCAGCCAACTTCACAACCACCACCAAAAAATCCAAGAGGTTCGTATAGCTTTAAGCTGAGTCCTGTGCCACGTGTCTTGAAGTAGCCCAAGATCCCAGCCCCCACGCGACGTTAAGAATGAAGTATGAAGCAGTATAAAAACATCATTTTCCATTTGGCACAGAGAATAGCCCTTGGTGGTTAAACTAAACAGAGGAAAGGGCCCTATGCCCCTCGCACACACGTGCCTCATGAGGGCGGTGGCATCCAGAGACGCAGTGCTTAGAGAAACCAGGAATCTTGGTCGTATTTGGGGGCTTCTGGTACCATGCTGGAATCAACAAGGTAAATCCCAATGAACTATTACCGTCTCGTCACTGCCGAAGAACTCACTTAGGCAACAACAACATTCTACCAGGGAGCCACAGCAAAAGGCAGGTTTTCCAAAGCATTCTGAGCTCCTCTCAAAACGAACTAGACAAAAATTCAGAGTGGGTACACAGCATGACCAGAGACAGGAGCTCGGACGCCTGTTCCAGGCTCTAAGCCACCTTCTACCACCTGGGGCACTTTGAGCAGGTCACCCAGCCTCACAGAGCTGAGCCTGTTTTCTCATCTCTAAAATGGAACTGCCGTTTTCAAAGTGATTGAGAGGAACTGGAAGTCGTAATTCAAGAGACAGAACTACGTAACCTCTAAAGTACTCTTCGGAACATGCTGCTGCTGCTGCTGATGATGATGATGATGGTGATGAAGTCGGTGATACAAGAAGGCCACTCCATGCTCTTTACAAAGCCATGACCATGCTGCACCAGGCAGAACCCAGGATCCTACAGATATAAACCAGACCCATCCAGAGCAGAGGATAAAAATGAGCATCAGTCCTGGGTCATGAACACACTCAGTCAAGTGCCTCCTGCCCAGCACCAGGGCATCATCTTCCATCAACACGCAACAGTCATGCTGCAATGAGCACACCTGTGAGCCAAAACACCCTTGGAAAACACCATCACCGGGGCATTTCCCCAGCTCCAGCCTCTGGCCCATCTAGCACAGGCACATCACACTGCAATGTCTCAAACTCATCTCCTGAGGGCCCTACCGAGGCAATGGAGTATGTGTTCTAGCTGATGGTCCTCTAGCTGCAATAGCTGGCTGGTTGGAGACTAATATAAATAACTCACTCAGATAATTCTGGCAATTAAGTCTGGCAAAAGAGCAGGAGATGGATTCTGAGCAAAGAACAGCACAGGAGGCAGGTTTTGAAAGGTAGGGAGAGCTATGCAGGAAATTAGCTCCAGAGAGGCTCACAGGGAATCCAGGGCTCTGGGCTCATTATTTCAATCTTGGCAGCTGTCAATCACTGCCAAAAGGCAGCTTAATTCTGCCCCAAAGCTTTCGGGAGCACTGTGAATCAAGGCCCACAATTAGCCCTTCAATGCTGAGCCCCTGAGTTATGGGCATTCGCCAGCTGGGAGGGGACAAGCTCCTCCGACACAGCGTGTGCCCTGGGCATAAAGGATGTGTGGACAAACACACACACTCGGCCAGCCAGCGGTGACAGAAACACACCTATAATATTAGCCCAACTGAGTTTATGAGAAGCAAGTGTGCAGTTCAATACTCTTATATGGTTCATGGGAGACTCTTGGGCAGTGACAAAGAATATAATTCTCACCCTCCTTAGTGTTTACACAGATGAACAGGAAATGTAGAAAACAGTAATAATGTGCTATTAGGAGAGGGGCTGGGTGATTCTAGATCCCCCGCCCCATGTTTTCAGAAAAATTAAGCTGTCTGCCTGGAAATGACTTTCTTATCTCTGCACCATGCTCCAAGAAAGTAAGCTAACCTCCCAGGCTGGATTGTATAAAGGTTGCACCAGTCAAATAAGACATTTGGGTGTGCAGATTATAAGAAATGCTAAGCAGCAGAAATCCTTGTTAATAGCAATACATTCTTTTCTTTCCCCTCAACCTGAATAACTTGCACAGCTCTCTCGAGTTCTCTATGTCCTCTGATCTTCACAGCAAACCTGGGAAGCGGGCCTCCACCCACCTGTAAGGATACGGAAATGGCTCCGAAAGTGGGTTCTCATTTCTCCAGATTACAGTTGACTCCTGGAATGCTCGTCATTCTGGTTCTACAAAGATAAGAACGCCCATCGTCGGACACGCCCACGTGCACAGTGCTAGGGCGACACATCCCTCGGAGCGCACACTCAGAGTAGAGGCAGGTGCCGAGCACACGCCTCCACCACGAGCGGACGGCTGCGGCCGCGGATCCACTGGAGCACGACGATGCCGGGGGAGGGGCAGACCATGAAGTCCCGGAAGGGGGTATGGAAGCCCTGACCATGGTTCCCCAACTGAACGGGGTGTCAGGAAGCGTCTCAGGTGACTGGTGTCGTAAGGAGAAGCGGCCAGGCTTTCAGCTGGCTCCAAGCAGACAGGTTCCTACAAAGAAGCTATCAACTGTGCACCTTCTGCCTCCTGCCAGCCTCTGCCAGTCAGGAACACAGCTGCACCTCCGAAGAGGCTTCAGGGGCAGTCTCGTCATTCCAAGTAAGGTCTCTGCCCTTCCGGATGCGAGATGGCAGAAGGCACAAAATAAATGCAAGGAGAGGCTTGGAAGTCAGCATCAAGCCAGGCGTCTTGATAAAAGTCCATTTGCGGAGCTTCATTTTCTAATGAGTTTCTTTAAAGTGGCCGTGAGCCACCTATCAGCCTTAGGTGGCGAGATGCTGCTTCAGCTTCATCCTAACTCAGCGGTGTACGTTTAGGCACCGGTGCTGCCTGGGAATGGGAGAGACTGGGGTCTGACCCAAGCTTCAAAAGGCCTGATGGGTTCTTGGTGCCTGCGGCCTTCAGCCCCAGAAGGCTAGTCACTCTCCAGGCCCCCGGTGAGCTCAGCCCCTGTCAACACTCAGTAGGTGCTCAGATAACCCGCAGCTGGTGCACAGAAGCGGGGTCTGCTGGTGGTCCCTCCGGGACGACCTAAGGCAGCAGGGCACATGCCACGGCTGAGGCTGGGAGGGTGCACTGGGACAGCTCTACTGGTGTTAAAATGTTGAAATGCTCCTTATGTGTTAGTAAGTGGCCTCTCTCCACAAACTCCTGTGTGCCCACCGCCACCCTGACCCCTCCTGTGACCCCAGGCCTCCCGATGATCCAGCAATTGAAGAAGAGGCAGCACTTGGTGCAGCAGGTGGACGCTCCTCCAGGACCACATCAGTGCCCGGGCTGTGCACCTGCGACGCGCTGTGCTTCCCCTCCTGCGGGTGCCGCCCAGTCCACGGTGCTGCGGCGGAGAGTGAGCTGGGACCACACTATCTACTCTCCACGGGGCGAGAGGGGTCACCCAGCTCTCCCCTTCGTTGAGGGCTCCTCCTTCATTCCCGCCGAGACTAGGGAACCCTGGGGGAGGCACCCCGGCCCTACACAAACTGTGTGCATGCCTGAGTCTAATACCCACTTGTTTTTGAGGAAGAGAAATAACATGAGCAGCAGCTCCTGGCTGCACCTCCGGAATTAAAAATCTGGTTGGTATCACAACTATACATTTCAAAAATCGTCAGGCCGAGCACAGAGAAGCCACTGCTCCATCCACGGCGTCGCAGCAGAGTCCACCGTGCTCGGGGCCTGGCATGACGGCCACTGGACCGGCTCAGCGGCTCACCAAGACTGCAGCCGAAACGGAGAGAACACAGCGCAGAAAGTGGAGCTCGCTGCCTGCGGGAAGGCGCTGCCGCACGAAGGTCTCAGTTACGGACCTGGACGTGACCCACTGTGAGCCTCCAGGGAAACGATGCAGTGAGAGCCCCGATCTAGCTGACCCCGCCCTGTCACTGATGAGGACACCGAGACCAGAGGCGGTGACCTGGGCAAGGCCGCTGGAGAGCGCGCAGCGTGGTGTTTCCAGTCCACGTAGCCTCAGCCTTCCCTTCTCTTCCAGAAGCTCGGGCTCCGGACACAAGTGTCGAGTTTCCTGGGTGCTAAGTAGCTGGCTCTTCAGCCCCCAAAAGCTGTGCTCAAGTGGTCTCTAGCATCTGTGACTTTTACCAGAAGATTGACCTTAGCACCTGACCTCCTGACCCTGGCCAGAAAGAGAGACCCACTCTGTTGGGGCCGCCGTTCCCACAGCCAGGCTGAAGGCTGGGCAGCTGGGGCCCAGCCTCCGCCTCGAGTACCCTGTTCTCTGACCTCCAAAGTCCCACCAGCAAACTGCGGGGACACGGGGCCCAAGGGGGCCTTCCTCCAGCTCAGTCTCCAGCAAGGAACTAGAGCACTTTGGCCAGACTTCCTGTTTCCACAGGTGGCCCACCTGGGGCCACTGGGAAAATGAGGAGACGGTATGCTTTGTGAGAGCCTGGCACAGGTGGGAGGCTCTGCCTGATGACATGACCTCACCTGATATATAATAAAGCCCAGGATACAGGGACATATGTTAATATCACCCACACCCAGAGCTATCGCTTCTACCATGTTTACTGTACTCTAAGCATTTCATATGTATTATTTAATCTCCCCATCAGCTCAATAAAGGAGGTGTTCAACCCCATTTTGCAAGAAATGAATTGAGTAAGAAAGGCTACATGACTTGCCCCAGATCGTATAGCTGATTGGTAGCAGAGCCAAGACTTGAACCCAGGCAGTCCAGCTTCAGAACCCACCCCATGAGTAGCTCCATTATCAGGTGCAGAAACAGAGACCCAGAAAAGCCGTACCGTTTGTGTCGACTCCGCCCAGAGACTGTACTCATGAGCCAGGGGAATGGTCAGTATACGGAACAACCATCAAGACAAACGTGGGTCAAGCCTGAAGACCCTGAGCCTCTAGTAGCCGCCTCATGGGAGGTCCGGAGGCTCTCAGGGAAGGAGCCAGAGTGATGGAGACACCACAGAGTGCAGGGCAGTGGCCACAGTGACCAGAGGGATGTTTTTCACTGTTATCCATTTGAGCACCACAGACAGCCCAGATAAAAGACAGCTAAGGCTCCGACTTGAATCTGTGAATCTCGTTTGTTATCTACAGGGTGGGAATCTGGAAAGGATCCTAGAGCATATCCGATTCATACCCCCGTTTTACCAGTGGGGAAACCTAGGCTGCCATGTGGAGCATCAGACCCCAGGTCACGCAGCTGGTGTCAAGAGTCAAGATGAAAACGCAAGGGCCCGGATGGGGGTTTGAGGGTGTGTCCATGGTGGTGTGTCCTTTCTCCGTCCATGCTGATTCTGCCCAGTAAATAATACGTGTTGATGATGCACCCGTCTGGAGCCCAGTTCACAGCTGGGGCGCACACCCTGACAGTCCGGGGTCCTAGCAGAGGGTCTTCAGCTGCTCAGATTTCTACCAGTGACTGTACCGCTGGGTATCGTGCATATTCAGATTTTTTGAGTAAGCACCTGAATTCTGTGTAATTGATTTCAGCATCCACTGGAGGCAGCTTCTAGATTTGCCATTAACATCCGAGGCTGTCTATGCACAAATGTATAGTTCCCTGGAAAATGTGGTCAGAAACAGTAAAACTGACATACATAGAGAGCTTCTTCATACCTTAGTAGTACTGAACTGCAAGAAGAGAGTATCTCAAACTAAGCTTTAACCACAATGCCCTTCAAAATTAACTACAGTAGTCAAGAGCTGTCCAGATCTTTCCGGTCCATATTGTTTTAGTGAAAATTCAAGTGTCCCCATCCTTTTTCTCTCTGCCAAAGCAATTCCCTGGGCCCGGCAGTTACCTCAGACACTTGTCCTACCCAAACAAGAGCTTTGGTAATTGATCATTTGGGGTTCTAACCTGTACTCTGTGGTAACACCTCTTGTGGAAGCTAAAGCTGCTGTTAGTTTTAATCACCCCTCCTCTGCCTAAGCTGACAGTCAGTTACACATGTCTGTCCTGCATTAGGCACATTGAATTGTTCCAGGAGAGGGAGGGGGCCTCTCGCTGAGGACATCTTACCCAGGCAGACGCTGCGAAGCAGTAATGCAGTGGGACCCACACTGCCGCTCACACACGGCCTTCGCCCCCGGCCGCGCGGATGGCAAAAACTGACTCTATGCCCTGAAATTTTCCATTCTTGATCTCAGCCCAAAGGTAACTTTTTTATTTTTAAATTTGACCAAAAGGAAAAAAAAAAAAGAAAACAGAAGAAACTTAACTATTTTTTATTCCTACCGGGGCTCAAGGCACGCTTTGTTCTTGCCAAAGCGAGGTAAGAATTTTTAACACACAGGTAGCTCAAACAGCGGAGCTTCAAAGAACCAAGTATTCCAACCAACTAGTGTCCACAGTGGCAGCACCTTGCTCTGTATGCAAAACCGCAAATCAGTGGCCAGGACGAGCAGGAGCTGAGACTCCACTTTCTGTACCCTTTGTCCCAAGAGGCACTGAACTACTGTAAAGAAACAGAATTCTGGCCTTTCTAAGCTGGATGGTTGGGCCTCGTGAGTTTCCTCGTCTCTAGGTGATAAGCTCACCCTGCAGGGAGAAGTGATGGGTCACCTGACTGCCTCTGACCCCTGCTCTCTGCTAGTCCTTCCTATCCAACTCCAGCCCCACCTCCCTGTGTATTCCCTCTACTCTCACTCCATCCAGCTACTCCCAGCCCCATGGAGGACGAGGAGGAGTGATGTCCCTGAAGGAGAAGCATTAAGAGTACAAATCACTCTTTATCTAACCACCTCCCTGATCCTTCAAGAACCCCCTGGATTTCAGCCCCAGGATGCTCCTCTCCACTCTCCCATCTACCTGAACACACACCTGACCCACGCTGCAGGCCCAAGGACAGTACACAGTGATGAGACCGCACCCATCCCTCCGTGACGCTGTGTCGAAGACACGGCCAGACCCCAGGCCCCAGTCCTGCTCTGCCAGTATTAATGGGAGCCAGTGAGCAAGCTTACTACTCTGCAAATCAGGGCCGAGCTCATCTGTCCTGCCCGTCCCATCGCGTTGTCATGAAAATCAGGGAGAATCATAGGGTGAACACACTTTGTATTCAGGCCTCAATATAAACACATATTCCTATTAATAGGCACAGGGTGCAGCACAGAGTGGTATGTTCCTTCAGGATAAAATCTAAGAGTTATTGGCAGTCAAAGAAAGTGAATAACACCAGGCAGAAAACAAGGCACTAAAAAAGAAGGAGCCTGGGATCAACAGGGCTCCAGCCAAGGGTGATTCATAGTGACAGAGCAACCAGTGAAGTCTTCCTGGAAGAGGAGGCTTTGTACACGGCCTGGAGTGGCTCTCACTGTGTTGGCCAAAGGTGCGAATTTCATACATGCCCCTACCCTAGAACAAGAGCTCCTCAAGGGCAGGGGCCTGTCTTGGAAGTCTCAGTTTTCCCTGCCTCTTCCTGGCACCGAGTTGCCTCAGAATAGGTGTGTGTTGAGTGAATGAAGAAAGCCCTGAATTAACAGAAATCTGAAGACCTAGGGAGGAGGAGGGACTCCCAGGTAAAACAACTGTGTCCTGAGGGCTGGCCCAGGGTACCCTGTAGACCAGTCCAGTCCCGGCAGAGAGGGATTCACGAAGGACAGACGAGGAAGCGGGGCTGGAAAAGCAGCAAGGGGGGGTCAGGCCCTGACTTGGGGTCCAAGAGTCCAGGCCTCTGAGCACAGAGGGCAGCAGGGGGAGTTCGGAGTGGCACCCTGAAATCAGCACCGGGGAGATCAGTCGGGCAGCTGCGTACGGATGCCCGGGGGAGGGGCGAGTGAGCCAGGCAGCACAGTCAGGAAGCAACTGCAGGAATGCAGGCAGGTGGAGAGGACCCAGGTGTCACCCCTCCCAGCCCAAGCCCGCCTCTGGCAGCACTGCCTCTGCCGCAGCGGGAGCTCCCGCAGGGCCACATTCGGCGACCGCCCTCATCGGACTGGACCCCAAGCGTCCTCGAGTCCCCCTGCCCTACACCCAGCACCAGCCTCCCCTCCTGCGTCCCTCTAGAGACAGCCAGTCCATTTTTAGATGGCAGCTCCCTAGGCCGCTCTCCCTTAAAGGAGATAAACAGGGATGGGGCGGGGCGGGGGCGGGGCAGGCAGGGGGAGCACTTTCACTGCTGATACATTTTCCCAGAGTGGGATCTTCTCAACGGTTTCGCAAGTTAATATGTCAATATGACAGCTAAGACTATGATAAAAAGAAGGTACAGAAAAAATTGTGAAAGAAAGGCCTGGGTCCTGGCCGGTTTGGCTCAGCGGTTAGAGCGTCGGCCTGCTGTCCAGAGAGACCTGGGTTCGGTTCCCGCTAAGGGCACCTACCTGGGCCCTGGTTGGTCGTGCGGGTGGCAGCCACTCGATGTGTCCCTTTCATGTCGATGTTTCTCTCTCTCTCTCTTCCTCTCTCTCCCTCCCACTCTATCTAAGTAAAAAAGTGAGAAAAAAAATGTCCTCGAGTGAGGATTAAAAAAAAGAAGAATGGCCTAGTAGGTTCAACCCACATCAATGTCAGGAAGTAAATCCTGGTGGTCATGAGCAGAGGAGGGAAGCGCTGTGGGCAGGCTGCCTTGATTGCAGTCCAGCTCCTGCCACTTACTAGCCTGTGGCTGTGGCTGTGGCAGCTGGACTCTGAGTCCATCTCCCCCATCTGTAAAATGATGTTAATGATGGTTCCCACCCAGCAGGGAAATCCTGGGAATTATATGAGGTCATCGGCGCAGCACTTTGTGCCCAGCCTGTGGTGGATGAGTGACCAGTAACCAGTGGCTATTAAGGGTCCAGTGCCAGAGGCTGTCTCCAGAGGCACAAACCACCTCAAACACCTGAGGCATATGAGCCAACGCCCTGCAGCATGGCGGCCCCGCAGCAGGTGCGGAGATGTGCGCCCCACCCCCACTGGAATTCCAGCCCTAATTCTCTATCCAGGGACACAGAATAAGCTGATGCCTCTTCCCCATCACAGACCTCAGACAGGGGGAGGCAGCTGCTGCATCTCCACAAAACAGTCTCTTCTGTAAAGTCTCCCTTTATGTTCGTCTCTCCCTTCACTTATCTTATGCTCACCTGCTGCAGAGAGGAGATTAGGCATTAGAGACAGATAAATGGGAAGAAAATAGTTTGTGAGTGAAATAGCAAAAAAGAGTCTTGAAAATTCTCGCTTGGGAATGTACAATGTTGGGTTCAGGAGGCCTGTCCACATGGAATCCCACTGAAGCTGCAGCCCTGGGACCTGCCCTCACATCCCACCTCCCAGGAACACAGAGGGTGACTCGGGTCCCCCTGGCCTCCAAGGCCCCTGCTCCGGGCAGCCACCTGAACAGCCCCGCGGCACAAGCACTTCTCGCCATGCTGTGGGGAACTGTGCTGTGGGGAACATCTGAAAATAAAGTTTCCAGTTACTGCTGGCATCTCTGGAGTGTCCTGCTGCTGGCTGCAGCTGTCTCCTGGAAGGGCAGTGGCGTCACCCTCAGGCCTGACCGTGCTGAGTTCCAAGGCTGGGCTGGGCTCATGTCACTGGGGAGGGGGACTGCCATTTCCTCCCGGAGGCCAGCGCTGCTCAGGTTCCTTGCTTCCTGTCCTGGGTAGAATTCCACTGTCATGACTTGGGCTCATAGCAGGAAGGATCCAGAACCTATTCCAAGGTCCAGGACAACCCCAGCTGACAGCTTCTAAAACTCTTATTATGCGTCAAGCATTGTCCTGGGTCCAGACAAGCCCAAATGAGACCTACCCCCCAAATTCTCACTCACTTCCCGAATGTAAAAGAATGTTGTTGCAGTCCTCTGCTAAAGAGGGAGAGAAAATCAAAGAGGAAAGAGAGAAAGTGAAAGAGAACGGGTGGGAATAAAGTGAAAAGAGGTAAAGAGAGGAAAGGGGACAGCAGGAGGGAGAAGGGAGGGAAGAAGGTCTGGCCCCGAGGCTGTGTTTGCCGCTGTGCACCACTGCTCAGGCGCCGCCCGCCCTCCCTCTTCCCCTCTGCTCAGGCGCCCGCCCTCCCTCTTCCCCACTGCTCAGGCGCCGCCCACCCTCCCTCTTCCCCTCTGCTCAGGCGCCCGCCCTCCCTCTTCCCCACTGCTCAGGCGCCGCCCGCCCTCCCTCTTCCCCACTGCTCAGGCGCCGCCCGCCCTCCCTCTTCCCCACTGCTCAGGCGCCGCCCGCCCTCCCTCTTCCCCACTGCTCAGGCGCCGCCCACCCTCCCTCTTCCCCTCTGCTCAGGCGCTGCCTGCCCTCTTCCCCACTGCTCAGGCGCCGCCCGCCCTCCCTCTTCCCCTCTGCTCAGGCGCCGCCCACCCTCCCTCTTCCCCACTGCTCAGGCGCCGCCCGCCCTCCCTCTTCCCCTCTGCTCAGGCGCCGCCCACCCTCCCTCTTCCCCACTGCTCAGGCGCCGCCCGCCCTCCCTCTTCCCCACTGCTCAGGCGCCGCCCGCCCTCCCTCTTCCCCTCTGCTCAGGCGCCGCCCGCCCTCCCTCTTCCCCACTGCTCAGGCGCCGCCCGCCCTCCCTCTTCCCCACTGCTCAGGCGCCGCCCGCCCTCCCTCTTCCCCTCTGCTCAGGCGCCGCCCGCCCTCCCTCTTCCCCACTGCTCAGGCGCCGCCCGCCCTCCCTCTTCCCCACTGCTCAGGCGCCGCCCGCCCTCCCTCTTCCCCACTGCTCAGGCGCCGCCCGCCCTCCCTCTTCCCCTCTGCTCAGGCGCCGCCCGCCCTCCCTACCCCCCCCCTCCACTGTTCGGGAGCTCGGCCCTGGGACAGTCCTGGCAGGTCCTGTCCTCTGGAAGAGCTGACCAAGAGCGCAGGACACAGGATGCCTGCAGGGCCATGTAACAGACTGGGCCTGAGCCCTACAGCAGAATTCAAGCTCCATGCAAAGTTCGGATTTCCCAAGGGCTGGGATCAGTGTGATTGGGGGTAGGATTTGCAGGCTGTGCTTGAGCAAGATCCATATCTGTCACCATATTAACCACATTCAGGCCCCTCAAATTCAGAACCCCGCCATCATCACCACCCCGGGGTAGGAGCCTGGCCAGAGCCTCACGAGCCAACACTGACCCCTCTGGCCAGCAGCCTGCCTTTCAGCCCTCCTGGCCCCTCCTCACAGAGCCCCAGGCTCCCCGTCAGCTTGCAGGTGAGATGTGTAACTCTTGAGAACAGAAAGTCCCTGGAGCCACTATGGGCAATTATGTACACAGTCCCTTACTCATCTGAGGAGCCAACTTAATTAAACAAGAAATCGCAGGACCCTTCCCACGGGAGAAGGTGGAGGCGACTATGTAGTTCCCGAGTCAAGGGAATGAAGGGAAAAGGGAATCATGACTCTTTCAAAAACCGATCGATAGAGCAAACCCATGGGGTCAGATCACACAGAGGAAAAAGAATCCCAGAGGTTAAGAGCAACCCAAGGTTACACAGCCAGTCAATGAAAGCCTCTTTGGCTACCAATCTGTTTTCTTTCTAATATGTTATAATGCATTTAATGCTGCAATACTGTGCAAATTAGGGTGGTTTTTTTAGTGTTATCTTTGATATATCCTTATTCAGAATTTTTTTTTTAAGAAAAATTTTTATATGTTTTAATTGATTTTTAAAGAGAGAGGAAGGGAGAGGAGGGGTGGGGGGCATCCATCTCATCCCAACCGGGGAATTGAGCCCAAAACCTGGGCATATGCCCTGGCCAGGAATCGAATCGACCTTTTGGTACATGGAAAAACACTCAACCAACAGAGCCAACCTGACCAGGGCCAGAATTTCTGTCTTAATGTTTCTGAAAACAATCTATGAATGTACATGCCTAATGCTGAAGATCATATTTTCAATTTCAGTTATGTTTTTCATTTCTGGAAGTTCTTTCTATTTGTTTTTCTTCAAACAGCCACAGATTTTTTAAAAATTAGTCTAGTGTTTCTTGCTCATTTTTTTTAACAACTTCTTAAAATTTTATTAACAATTTAAATGCATTGTATATCCAATAGGTCTTACATCTGAAACCCTTGGGGTTCTAACCTCTGTACGTACTCTTTCTGCTTTAACTCATGGCGACTTGGTTCCTCATCTGGTTTGTAATGGGAGAGTAAAAGTTTGTATTTGAGTGGCTGGGCTTTGCCTACAGAAATCTTTCTATGCTTGAGCTATGAGTATGTCCCTCCAGAGAGAATTTTCATTTAATTCTAACAGACACTATGCGGTGCTCCCAACTCAAAATTACATCAGATTCACTTCGCAGCTCGGGTTCCTGGGTCACGCAGGTAGCACCCACTCAAACCGGAACCTCGAAGGCAGCAGCGACTACAGGCTCCCACAGGAGACACTCACACCCTCCCGACACCACACGTCCAAACAGGCCACTTCCCTGGCTGTTCCCTTTGCCCTGGGGCAGATGTGTGCTGGGCACCTGTCCCTGAGGAGGGAGACCCCCGGAGGGGCTGGCTTTGTGGAGAAATCCCACTTCCCACCTGGCGGAGGCCCCAGCTCTGTTCTCCTGGGTCTTCATGAAGGACACACTGCCCATCCTGGTTTCAAGTCTGAGCTCCCTCGGCCCGATTTCTTTGAGACATGATCAAAGTACCTCCTCTCAGGGTCTGGATCTGGGTCCTTCCCTGTCCCACACTGGAAGCTAGACTGACCTTCTCCAGTCTCAGGAGCCCAGAGTTCCCCGGGCCCTCGGAGGCAGAAGTTTTAAAACCTTTGAAGTTTTGAGGTCTGTACTGGGAAAGAAGAAAAGCTGCATCCGCCTCTAGGTTTTGATGACCTACAAGGCTGAGAATGATGAAGAAAAGTGCGTTCCAGTAGCAGTTTCTGGAGGGGTGTCTGAAACATTGCCGAGAAGGTAGCCAGAGAAAGGAAAAGGAAGGAGCAGAAGCGCGTAGAGGCGAAAAGACTCTATAATGAATGCAGAGACATCCCTGTGTCTTTTTACTTTGTTCGGTTATTCCTCATCTGTGGCCCAGCAGATAAAAGTGACACCTTTTCAGCACAGACACTCACACACACACACTCTCACACACACTCCCACACACTCTCACACACACACACTCTCACACACACACACACACACACACACACGTCGGCCTTGGTTCAAGTATAGAAAGTGCATCGTCAGACTATAGTTCCATCTGATAAAGAAACCAGGCCAGCCTGGCCGGTGTGGCTCAGTGGTTGAGCGTCGACCCACGCACAAGGAGTTCGCCGGTTCAAGTCCCAGTCAGGGCACAAGCCCAAGCTGTGGGCTCGATCCCCAGTGAGGGGCATGCTGGAGGGCCAAGTTGGCTCATGTGGTAAGAACAGCCATTATTTCATTAACTTGTGTTACTGTGAGATATATATGTAAACAGGTAGATAAAAGATACACAGATGCATACATACACAAACATATGTATACCTAGTACAGTATATACATGTACATATATAAATATGGGTATGTATATATGTACGTGTATATAATATACAGATATACAGTATACACAATGTCCAGTGTGTGCTTCTTACTGTGGACCATGGTCTAAAAAGGTTTGCTGTGTTAGATTGATTTTCTGTGCATCTTTTCAGAACAAACACCCCGTGAGTTATTTTCTCTGGTGTTACATAACCCAGGCACTCTGTATGAAACTCATCCCCAGCTAAACCCTCTGTTTTTCAGATGTGTTTTAATGATGGGACCTGCCCTCTCATTGCACCTCTGCAGCTCACTCACTCTGCCCCTCGGACAGGGATCCGACCTGGGGCGAGCTCCCGGCGCATGCAGAGGCGGACCCCACAGACCCGGAGCACCTGCTCACGCACCGAGGGAGAGCTGATGACACGCAGCCCCTGGGTGCTGGTGAGGCACACATAAGGTAATACCGACAATAGTGTCTCTGGGCACATGGTAAGTACCGTGTAATTTCGTTTTGAAGATCAGATTATGATTAGTTTCCACATCTGGTGTTTCATGACGATTCTAAATCCACATTTATGGTGCATATGCGCTGTCCCCAGAGAGCTGAAATTCATGGCTACTTTCAGAAGCCCCTAGGCCCCAGCCACTGCAAGACCTGGGACTGGAGACCATAACCACCACCCTTTCCTACCCCATCCCAGCCCTTGGAAGGCTCAGCTGGTCTCTCAATGAATCACAGCCAGAACTCTGTTTGTCACCCAACTACCTGGGAGGACTTTGAGTAAATATTTCTCTAAACCTCATTCTTACCACCACCAGTAGTGAGTGAGGGGCCCCGCTCCCCAACAGCCCACCATTTCCATCCAAGGAATCCTGGGGCAGTGCAGACCTCACCATCTCCCCAGCAAAGACCAAAGGACCCCACTGAAAGCAAACCCCAGCATTAGGCAGTGGTGGCAAAGGTGGGCAACAGAAAAGGAAAGGAATACGTGCACTGGTCTCTCCGAGAACCGGCGCCTTCCTCCTCTGGAGTGGAGCTATTGGATCAAGCCGGTACCGTCTTCACAGCACTTAGGGCTTGAGTCACCCAGGTACAACTCCACCCCAGGCCATGGCGGGCATCTATCCCGCCCCCCACCAGCACGGGATCCCGGTTGCACCTTCCCTTTCAGATGGAGGCCTGCCTCCTGCACATTTTCCGGGTCCCAGGGTCCCCCAAGGCACTGTCACATTGCTGGCAGACAAATGGCTCGTGCTACTCAATTTACAGCTGAGAAAACTGACGTTTATTTCATAGGCCTAAAGCACTGGCTCTCCATCCTGGCTGCTCATTAGAACCCCTTGGGGAGCTTCCGATACTCACAGTGCCCCTGCCACACCAGAGGCTCCTCGGTGACCCAGGCGTTTCCTCTGTTGATCTTCCCAAGTGATGCCGATGTGCCTGCGGTCGGCCTTCCAGAGCAGCAGGGCCATGGGGAAGCCGGTTCAAACAGAGCCCTGCCCCACTCCCGGCGTTTGATTCACTGGCTCCGGGCTGGGGCCTAAGTTGGCTTTCTAACTAGCTGCACAGGTGAGGCTGACGCTGCTGGTCCAGGGGAAGAACCAGTGCTCCCGGGGGTTCCAGGGAGAGAAGCAGAACTCGGACCAGTGCTCAAGGCCCACGGAACAGCCCGTCTTCTCGGCTGTGGACTAGGAGTGACCCGGCTCTCGAAGCACTGCCCAGAGCAGGCTCCGCCACAGACTTCTGTGTGCACTTCCAGGGACCCTACCAACACTCGGACCCGTGCTGCTGGTCCTTAACCACGCTGCGGGGGCAGGGTGCAGACTGGAGGCCTGACTCCGGGTCCACGCTCTCCCCTGGCGGCTCACTCGAAGCAGCCTGGGCAGGCAACTCGGCCTTTCCCTAGCAGAGACCTTCCTCCTTGGCCATCTGCTCCCTTGCCCTTGCTCTGAGGCAGCATAAAGCAAAGGTCCCTGTCCCAGCGCAGCTCCCAGGTAACTGTCCCTATCTGCACCCTCAGCTTCTCTCCACAAGCCACTCCCGTCCCTTCACTCCGCTTCCTGTGTCCGAGCAGACACAACTCTCCACTGGACACGGGCTCCCAAGGGCCTGCCGCGGGCCGTGTCAGACTAGAACCCAGCTGGGGCACAAGACAGAGGCCCAGGGAGAGGGTGCCCGGGGCCCAAGCGGAGGGACGAGAGCTGGAATGAGAGGCTGCACAGGAGAAGGCCCAGCCTCCCACCTCGAGGCCGTGGTGTCGCTGGGCTGCCCGCTCTGCGCTGTAAGGTACCGCCCCACTCTCCAGATGTCGTGACAGCCCACAGATGCCGCAAGGCCCGCCAAAGCCAGACGGGAAGACGTGAACAGCAAGGACTTCCGCTGCTCAGCAGTAACTGGGCGCCGGGCGCGGTGTTCCGTCTCTACAGGTGTTGTCTCATTTAATTCCACCAAAACCCCAAGCAATGCTCACTGCTAAGGTGCCCCATTTTACTGCAGAATGGAGGCTTACAGGTGGGAAGTAACACGAAGTAACAGGAGGTAACAGCTGAAATTTAACTCCAGGCTGAAACACCTACACTCTTAACTGGCACACAGCACTGTCTCATCGAAGGCTGGAAGGGACCAGGCTCAGCCCTCTTCCAAGATCAAGGGTTCCATGCCAGATGGTCACTCCTGAGCCGGCTGTGTCCGGAGCTGTCCCATGCCATTTCATACAATAATAAATAACAATTTCATTACAGTTAAGAGACCAGCCTACTCTAAATGATATACACACATAAATTATTTATATATAAATGTTTAATTACATATTTGAAATATTTTATATAGCAATTATTTAATTATAATACATATGTCTATATACAAAATATACATACACTCCTTTAATCTAACACCCATATTTTATTTTATTTTATTTTTATCCTCACCCGAGGACATTTTTCCATTTTTTGTTGAGATAGAGCGGGAGAGAGAGAGAGGAAGAGAGAGAGAGAGAAACATGGATGTGAAAGGGACACATCGAGTGGCTGCCACCCGCACGACCAACCAGGGCCGGGGACAAACTGCAACCGAGGTACGTGCCCTTAGTGGGAACCGAACCTGGGTCTCTCTGTACCGCAGGCTGACACTCCAACCGCTGAGCCAAACCGGCCAGGGCTAACACCCATAGTAAGTAGATGACGTTAAGACCTCCATCTTACAGGTGAGAAAACTGAAGGACGGAGAGTGTGAGTAACCGTCCCAGGCCTCACAGGTGGAAAAGCCAGCCTAGTTCTCAAGTCTTGCTCTTGCCTCCCCTCCTCTGCTCACAGGCGTCCTCCGCTAAACGACATCCTAAGAGCACAGTTCAAGGCTTCTAGGAGCTCTGTGCCCACACCATGCCCAGCCCAGTAGCCGAGTCCTTTGTAGGTACCTTGATAAATGCCTACTAATGACCAAACAGGTGTCTCCGACCCTATCTATAGCTCCCAGCATGGCTGGCTGGCTATAATTAGCACAGCCTCCCTCCGGACTGGAGCTAAACTAAACCAGAGGATTAGAGGCCAGCAGCTTGGGCAGTGCCTCTGGACATCTCCAGCACACAGCACGGGTGACACACAGGAGGAGTCTCAGCCAGGGGCCTTTCCCTTGGGTGGTGCATTGATCCAAAGGGTTTCCCAATGGCCTCCCCTGGCCTTCTCTCAATTCTGGGGACTGATTTCCCTGGCATCCCCCAATAAAAGCAAAAGAAGATGAATGATCCTTTACTAGGAGGGTCAAGAGACCAGGATTCGGTCCCTGGCTCTGCCTCTGATTAGCCCAGTGACTAAGTGACTCAATTTCCCTGGGTTTCAGTCTCACCTCTTGAAATGAAGAGGACAGCCAGGTCCCTGCTGAAGTGCCTCCCAAGCATTTCACAGATGTCCGAAGGGGCTGCGGTGAGGTCCTGTGGTTGACAGAAATGCCAGGAGGCTCTGGAGATGGGCCTAAGGGATGGTGCAGCCACCACAAAGCAGGGCTCTAACCCGAGGGCCTAGTGTGACTCTCGGGACGCTGGCACTGGGCTGCAGAGGAGACGGGGAGAGTCTCACCTTCCCCTCTCCACAGCCTCTCGCTGCCCACTGCCCGCTCACTGGGGACTTGAAATGGCACTCCCTGGAGGCCTACCTGGCCTCTTGCGTAGACAGCCCACCCGCATCTCTGCCCTCGCAGAGCGGAGGACTGGAAACTCTTTCTCAAGTGTGTGTTTATGTATGCCTCCGTGTGTCCCGCCTGGAACGCAAGCCCCACAGGGACAGCCCGAGTCGGCCGTCCCCACCTCTGGAGTACATGGTGTGTACCAGCCACTCCGTGTGCCTCTGCTGACGCGTGACCCAGGTCTGCCCCAGGCCCTGCTTCTCCCATACTGAGCTCCTGGCCCTGAGCAATCAGAGCCCCTGGGTTTCTCCTTAGTTTTCCTATTTAAACACTGAGTCTCCAAGCAAAGCATCGAGCCGCCAAACCAGACAGGCAAGTTGGGAAGATCCCCTGGAGGAGGTGATTCCTGCAGGGATGAGTCCGTGACGTCTAGCCAAGGATGGGAAGAAGAGAAAGGACAAAGCATAGAGGTGAAGGTGGCCCATGCAGGAGATCCAAGCAGCTGGGAGTTCGTAAGAGCGTAAAGGACCAAAGAACCAGGTAGGGTTGGGGAAGCAGGCAGGCGACAGTGTCAAAAGGCCTGAGGTGCCCTCCCAGGAACCATGGATTTTATCCTACAGCCCAGGTGTTGGCAAACTTTCCTGTGACCATCTGTGCACTCGCTCAACTCTGCCACTGTCATGTGAGAGCAGCCACGAAAGATGAGTAAATGTGCACAGCTGTTTCCAGCAAAACTTCATTTATTTCTTGGCCGGGTAGCTGAGTTAAGCGTCACCCCAGTACGCCAAGGTTGTGGATTTGATCCCCGGTCATGGCACATACAAGAATCAACCAATGAATGCATAAAAAAGTGGAACAACAAATCCATGTTTCTCTCTCTCTCTCCCTTCCTCTCTCTCACTCTAAAACCAAAATAGATCTTTATTTATTGACACTGAAATTTGAATTTCTCGTAATTCTCATGTGACAAAAAAAATCCTTTGTTTTTTTCTGACCACTGTCAGATGTAGAAGCCATCCTCAGCTAGCGGGCCTTGCACACAGAAGTGGCTGGCCAGCCTCTGCTGCCAGCAATTGAAAGGTTTGAAGTAAGGACATGACCAGGTCCAGGTGACTTTCTCAATCTTTCTGGTGGTTGATGGAGGATGGACCATTAGGGGTTATTCCAAAGGCCAGAAGACCCTTCGAGGAGACCCTTGGGATAGTTTGGGTGAAAGAAAGAACAGACATCAACACAGGAAATGAGACCCAGAGGCTCCTCCTGGAGAGTGGTTTTCACTGTATCCACTGGGGCAAGGAGGCAGGTGTCCCGGGATCCTTCTTAACCAATCAGGAGCCATGCCTCCTGTGACTGGCAATTAAACCAAAAGTACACAAGCTTGCAAAGTCTGGAATGGACAAGAGTCCTTTGTCCTAGTAAAGCCGATGACCAAAGACAACTGCTTTGCTTCTGCAGACACACCCAGCTAAACTTTCCACACAGTGTTGTGTAAAAAAAAACCTCGACATTTATGTTATCGTGCTGCTATAAGAAAACGTCCTTATTTTTCAGAGAGGCATAGTAAAATCTCTAGGGGTGAAATTCTGCGATGTTAGTAACAGACTTTAATGTATTTCAGCAATTAAGAAATGAATGCAGCCAAAACAGCACCCACCTGTGCCGGCCTCCTCTGCCACGGCTTGGGGAACACGGGCACCCCCAGTGCGCACGCGAGCATGTGACAAGCCTCTGCTCCTTCAGAGGAGGCATGTGTGTTCTGCAAAGGAGGTGACACCCCCAAGCCCAAGCAGGCGAGGGCACAGAGCAGAGCCTGCGACCTTCCTGAGCTGAGCCGTCCCTGAGGCTCCCTCCGCAGTTCCCTGCCACGGCCCAAAGAGAGGCTGCCATGTCTGACGTCGCACTAGCAAAGCTAACGTTTATCAAGCCTTTGCCAGGTACCTAATGTTTTGTATGCAATATTATCTTTTTTATTATTATTATCGATTTCTGAGAGAGAGAGGAAGGGAGAGAGAGAAACAATTTGTCAATTTGTTGTTCCACTTATTGAAGCTTCATTGGTTGCTTTTTCTTTTTTTTTTATCCTCACCCGAGGACATTTTTCCATTTTTTGTTCAGGTAGAGTGGGAGGGAGAGAGAGGAACAGAGAGAGAGAGAAACATCAATGTGAAAGGAACACATCGAGTGGCTGCCACCCGCACGACCAACCAGGGCCGGGGACAAACTGCAACCGAGGTACGTGCCCTTAGCGGGAACCGAACCCGGGTCTCTCAGGACTGCAGGCCGACGCTCTAACCGCTGAGCAAAACCGGCCAGGGCCATTGGTTGCTTTTTCTATGAGCCCTGACCAGAAACCAAACACCCATCCTTGGCATATCGGGACAACACTCTAACCAACTGAGCTCCCTGGCCAGGGTTCATCTGCTTCAAATCTCACAGCTAGCCTGTGAGGAATACACTACCCTTGCATCCATTTTGCAGGTGAGGAGACGGATGCTTTGCGCACAGCACGTGCAGTCACACAGGTCCCTGCAATTAGAAAGGCCCCACGCTTGACTTAATGCTCTTCTGCCCCCATCGAAACTTCTTAATGATTTGTGAACAGGAGTCTCATGTGTCACTTGGCACTGGCCCCTGCTAGCGAGGCAGCAGTCCGCTCAGAGTAAAGTGGCTCACAGGGACATTGGTGAACCCAGGCCATCGGGCTCCAGCAGCCCAGCTATGACATGGTTAGAAATTACATTTGTGACGTGCCTTCTTGATTCCAGGCTCCTAAAAGGCAAAGCCAGGACAGTCACCCGGACCTGACACCCAAATCTGGACGTCTAACCTAGGCAGGACAAAGTCTTGGGGGCCTGGGCCAGTCAGCTCCTGAGCCCACTGTGCCCCCTCCCCCCACTCTTTCTCCTTGGGGAGCAGGTGCCCATTCTCATTGGCCATCCCCACTTACTCCACAGTACCCTCGGGCTGCTGCCTGGATGCTGCACAGGGCTACCTGAGGCCGCTGGGCTGGCCTCGGAAGGGCCCCCGCCACGCTGGCCTGCTCGCTGGCCCAGATGCACACACGCCTGGACAGGTGAAGGACGGACTTCAGAGAGCATCTGAGCTGTGGAGGAGTCAGAGAAAGCCAGGAGAGAGGCCGATTCTACACGCTCTCATAAGACTTCCAGATCTGGGCAAGAAAGTCTGCCACAAAAAAAGAAAGTAAAACCTCTTTTTTTTTTTTTTTAATTCGGCAAACCAGGAGACATGCCCTCAGGATACAGTTCTGAAGTCCCACTTCTCACGTTTTCCAAGGGCTGAGAAGATTGGCAATTTCTCCAGCAAGATCAACGCACCTCCACCCAGCCCCACCAGGGCCGACGGGGAGCTATCTCCAAGCCCAGCTGGACCTGGGGAGCTGGGAGGCCTGGGGTCGGGTCCCTGGCCGACACTCACTGGCTGATGGACCTTGGAAGTTACTTCTCGCTCAGCTTCCTCCTCTGCAAAGCAGAACAGCAATGCCTGCCACACAGGGTTACTAGGAGGCAGCATCGTGTTAACACAGTGGAGTAGGAGCTTGACAACTGCTCACAGTCAGTATTAATACCAGTGTCTTCAAGCCGGAACTGAAGAACCTGAAGAAATGCCCGCTCACCAGGCAGCAGCCGCGCTGCCACGCCCTAGGTCTCTGGCCTCTGGTAACCCGGACACAAGCCAGCAGCATTGCTCCTCCGCTGAACCGCAAGCAAGCGCCTGCCCCACCCGGACACTCCGAGAGCAGCGCACGCGGCCACGCCCTTCGGGGGCCTTCTTGACCTGAGTGGTTGAGGCCTCGGCAGACACCCAGGTGTTTGGTTCCATATTAGCTTTCAGATGGGCCTTTCAGCCAACTTTAATAGACATGTGACTGCTTAGCTATGGGCATGGCCCCCACGCATGGGGCACTCAGCCAGCCAGGCAAGCCCCACTTTCTGTGTGATAGTCTGCCCCATGACTGGTTACCGGCCCATCTGCCAACGTGCACGGCACAGTTGAGTCTGGTGAAGTGAGAGCACTGCAGTGTCTCCATCCCCTCCTGCTCCAGTCTGCAGCACTGTAGGCCTCCAACCATCTTTTGGCTACAAATGCCGCTCATGGGTCCAGGACTATCAGGGCTAATTAGCACCTCTATGCCAAACACACAAACAGGGCTGTTCTTGCTGAATTCTGACCTGGCCCTCGTGGTTCTGGCCGCTCCTTCTGGGTCTGCCCTTCACTTCTGCTCCCTGGATTCCCAGGCTGAGCTTCCTGGTCAGCCCCATCTGGGCCTGACCAGAGCCGATGCCACTCTGAGCAGCTGAAGATCATCAGAAATCAGGTCAATGGATCACTGGCCTAGTTTCACAGAAAGTCAGATGGGGACACAACTGGCCACTGGAATTTGGGTCCCGGCAAACACAGGCTTGACGGATCCTGGGTGGTATCACTTCCCACACAGGGACACCAGTTCCGAAGGCAGTGTCTCTATGGTCTAACACCCAGCGCATCTACTCCCACGGAGAAATGATTATGACATGTTTGACCTTGGAGCCTATGCTGATGTAGTTTTCTAAGATCTGAAATCTAAGTAATACAATAATCAGCTTCATAACAATAAGCCCATCCTTGAGGGAAACTGGTCCATCCTTCTTGATCAATGACCTAACGTTCCACACAGGCAGAGGTTAGTCCTCAGGTAATCTCCTTGGTCTGTGGCAGAAGAAAGGGGGGGGAGATGGGGTGCTGACGCTTTATTCTTTGGGGTTCTCCCAAGAACCAACCTTCCAAGTTCAGCCTCAATACTGGCTCCACAGCAAAAGCCAACAAATCCAACCCCTCCACCTAAAATCCTGGTCTCCAACCCTGAATATTAACCACACTCAGGCAGCAGACACTAATGAGGTGTAACTCTATATAGATTTTCAATATATTTTCCATTTCTGAAAAGTAGTCTCATTCATAAATGATACACATTGGGGGAGTTGTTTTATGGGGTAACAATGACTAACCTGTGTTTCCACTTTCATTTGTAATGTTTTATTATATGTTATCGAGGACCTGATTTGGTGACAATTTGTTGATTTCTTCAATTGCTTAGCTCAGTTACAAAACCCCAAAGAGCAGGACTTAGGTACTGTGCCAGTCAGTAACCCAGGTCAGAGAAACACTTCCGTGCACAGTGCTGTTCTGTAAGCCCTAACTGCCTGTGGCTAGCCTGGGTCCCCCACCCTGACTCTTCCCCAGCAACGAACACCAACACTCCAACATGCAAACTAGAGGGTTAGCCTGTGAGTGACCCTTGTCTGTCTCTCAAGCCACAGAAGTCCCACAGAGAAGCCCATCCTCTGGTACTTACAGCACACCACAGCATGGCCTCCGCCTCCCCTCCCAAGTATAATCGCCAGCTCCCTGGATGGACAGACCTCACACTCCTGCCCAAGGGACACCAGGATCCTTCATTCCCTGCACCATCTACACTCACACACCCGGCCCTCTGCCTCTGTCCTTCTCACCCTAAATGCCCTCCCTAACCTCCTGTAAGCTGCCCCCCAGAACCCCGAAGATGTGACTGCTCCCTGCTTTAAATCTCCACCGCAAATCTTCTGTACTTAACGTTATTTGTGTGAGCTCAGACCACACACAAGACAGTTTGCTGAGTGACAGGGGACCCAGGGGAGGGAAAAGCATTCCTTCTCTTCAAGCTGATCACACTCTGAGGGAGGTGAGCAGAGACACGAGTCACTGCCACTCGGTGGGAAGTGGCCATGCCTGGGGCCACAGTCAATCAGGAGCACAAGGTCAGGGTCAGATCGGCAGGCGTGAGTCTCTGCTTCACAACAAACTAGCTGCTGCAGGAACTTACGCAAGTCACCTTACTGCCAGCATCTCAGTTTCCTCTTCCAGAATTTGGGAACAATTATGGATCTTACTGCATCGGACTGCGGTCGTGATTAAATCAATTAATGCAATTAAAGACATTTATTATACTCAATCATTTCTGCAAAAGTGAAGAAGATATGTATAAGGATATCGCCTGGTTTTGTACCAAGCTCTTCTCTGATCCCTTGCACCAGAATGGAGCCCTATGCCGACAGCAGGCTCTCAACAGACATTCATTAACCTGGCCTGGATATGCTCAGTACATTATCCCGTTTCTGTTCCCTTTATCTCTGGCATCTCTGTTTGTTTATAAAATACATGTTCTTCAAGAATGAGCTCGGACACCACCTCTGAAGTAGGCTTCCCTGCTTCATGAGCCGAGCAGCATCCAGGAACACAGGTCCAGACCACCTTAGTTCCCCTGCTGTGGGGCACGCCGCGCACCCGCACGCGCGGCTCCTGGAGCACAAAGGCTGCGCCGCTCACGCTGGTGCTCTTCAGTGCTCGGCTCTGATGGCAGACGGTTAGAGCTGCGCTATTTCTGTGGGGGACACACCAAGACTTTCTGAAACTGCTTTCTCATAAGCACATGAGCCAGAATGGCCATCCAGAACCTCATTTTTATCAAAAACAGAAGCCAATTTGACAAAGCACACTTTATAGCACAGTGAAATTGAATGTCCAAACCAAACAATGTATTCATCAACACACATTTTCCATCTCTTCTATATAACAGAGGGCCCCAGTTTTTGTCGAATGTTTTCCTGAAATCAGCATGGAACCTGAAACCAGGCAGTGTCACCGTCGTCTCGGGACAGACTCGATGCCTGATTTTTATTTCATTTGTAACCGGACCACACGGTCATGGCACCGAGCTATTCCCACCCATGCTCTTGGTTCTGGGGCGATGGAGGAAGCTGACTCTAGAGTTCAGACACAGACGTATGGTCTCATGTTTGCCAGCCGCTTCCTGATACTGCACGGGCAGCCTCCGCCGCCCACACTCCAGGGAGCAGGCGCACGAGTCCCCTCCCCGGTAAGTAATAGCTTTTGTTCCATGTCGTGAACTGAACAGAGATGCAGTCATAAATTAAATGATTTGAGCCTTCATCAGTAAATAGTCAATGTTATTGTTTATTAAAAAGCTAATAATCCAGTCAATTTTTTAAATTAAGCAAGAAGCCGCTAAAATAAATTGAATAGTTAAGCCGAATGTTAATGGAGTGGAATCATGAGGGAGGTGGGGAGTAAGTTTCAGAACCTACATTTTTTCTCCACATAATACATGCTAATGACAAACAACAGGGAGAGAGGTTTCTAGCCACACCCCCTGGACACTCCCGTGCCAAAGCCGAGGTTCCGTATCTGTGCAGAGGGCTGCCAACTTCTAGGGAGATGCACAGAGTGCTCCTAAATCAGCCTCGCGATGGGCTCCCAGCTGTGGTTTTATTCCATGTTTTCACTGTTTCATCTCTTTCCATGACAGACAGAATCTCCTGCTCTAGTGAGAGAGCCCTGACCAGCACCCAGGTTTCCAAGTTGGACGGGTGGTCTCTACTCTGCCATCTGTGCCTTTAATAAAAAGGCAGCAGCCCTGGCCGGTTTGGCTCAGCGGTTAGAGCGTCGGCCTGCGGTCCTGAGAGACCCGGGTTCGGTTTCCGCTAAGGGCACATACCTCGGTTGCAGTTTGTCCCCGGCCCTGGTCGGTTGTGCGGGTGGCAGCCACTCGATGTGTCCCTTTCACATCGATGTTTCTCTCTCTGTGTTCCTCTCTCTCTCTCCCACTCTACCTGAACAAAAAATGGAAAAATGTCCTCGGGTGAGGATAAAAAAAAAAAAAAAGACAGCAGCCCCGTGTTCTAAACAACCATGCCCAGTGGTTCAAAACAAAGCGCTGTTCAAATTTTTTTTTTGGAACATAACCTGCCTCATAACTGGGAAGAGGCAGGAGGCCTGAGCACTGCGTGTGCTGGAGACCACACCAGGATGTGCTGTCACAGCCTACGGGAGGCGAGCAGCCTCCGAGGCGCAGAGAGCAGGCTGGTGTACACGGGCCGTGGCGCTCGCCGGGCAGAGAGCAGGCTGGCGTACACGGGCCGTGGCGCTCATCGGGCAGAGAGCAGGCTGCTGTACACGGGCCGTGGCGCTCGCCGGGCAGAGAGCAGGCTGCTGTACACGGGCGTGGCGCTCGCCGGGCAGAGAGCAGGCTGGCGTACACGGGCCGTGGCGCTCATCGGGCAGAGAGCAGGCTGCTGTACACGGGCCGTGGCGCTCATCGGGCAGAGAGCAGGCTGCTGTACACGGGCCGTGGCGCTCATCGGGCAGAGAGCAGGCTGCTGTACACGGGCCGTGGCGCTCGCCGGGCAGAGAGCAGGCTGCTGTACACGGGCGTGGCGCTCATCGGGCAGAGAGCAGGCTGGCGTACACGGGCCGTGGCGCTCATCGGGCAGAGAGCAGGCTGCTGTACACGGGCGTGGCGCTCATCGGGCAGAGAGCAGGCTGGCGTACACGGGCCGTGGCGCTCATCGGGCAGAGAGCAGGCTGGCGTACACGGGCGTGGCGCTCATCGGGCAGAGAGCAGGCTGCTGTACACGGGCCGTGGCGCTCGCCGGGCAGAGAGCAGGCTGCTGTACACGGGCCGTGGCGCTCGCCGGGCAGAGAGCAGGCTGCTGTACATGGGCCGTGGCGCTCGCCGGGCAGAGAGCAGGCTGGCGTACACGAGCCGTGGCGCTCATCGGGCAGAGAGCAGGCTGGCGTACACGGGCCGTGGCGCTCATCGGGCAGAGAGCAGGCTGCTGTACACGGGCGTGGCGCTCGCCGGGCAGAGAGCAGGCTGGCGTACACGAGCCGTGGCGCTCATCGGGCAGAGAGCAGGCTGCTGTACATGGCTGTGGAGCTCGCCGGGCAGAGAGCAGGCTGGCATACACGGGCCACACCGGGCAGAATGAAACATTTGCACTTCTCTCCCCGCACTGGACATGGAAAGCAAAACTCATTCTACAAGCAAAACCCTCTTCTACATTCTTAAGTGTCCAAACGAACTCTCCCAGCAGCACACACTTCTATGGCTTTGCGTCACGGGGATGAGCCCAGGGAAGGAACAAAGGAGGCTTTTCATGTAAGTAAAGTGGGGAGGTGAAAGTTAAAAGAACAGAGCTAGAGAAGCACCCAGGATTCGGCTGCGTGAGCTCTTCTCGGGAGGCTGACTCTCTGCGTCCAGGCTGCCAAGGGTCCAGAAATCCGAGGCCCCTCCAGCAGAACCAGCGGCAGGATCCCTGCTTTGCCGAGCCCGTTCTGCCCTCCTGAACGCTTCCCTATCTGTACCGATCGACAAGCGAACGTTTACTGCCTGCCCGAGGCGGGCCTGCTACAGGCCACCATCTCCCCAACCAACGATCTCGCAGCCCTGACCTTCACGTGCAAGTGTGCTCCTCTGCAAAGGGAAAATGAGACCCGATCTGCCCTTGAGATGTTTCCGGTGTATTCGCAGAGACAAGAACGGGTCCCACAAAAAGAGAAACGCTACAGCAAACACTCTTGTTTAACTTCATGTCCCTCAAACTTTGATCAGAATCATAACCACATGAGGAGCTGGTTAAAAAACTAATTGGCCTGAGTCTCATCCTTGGAGATTCTCCTTGCATGGGTCCGAGGTCTGGGCTTCTGTTTCTTTAATAAGAATCCACAAGGATTAAAAAACAACAACAAAAACACTACCCTGGCTGGCAAATGAGACAGTCCTTCATGCTGGCCAAGGTCAGAGGACTCCAGCGGGGTCAGTATGGAGGGCCTGCAAGAGCAGACGGCAGAGAAGTAGGAAGAGGGCAGGTCAAGACCTGGGCAAAGGTGCAATAAACACTTGGAATGCAGCATGCAGAAGATTCCGGACGCAGCAGACGGCTGCACTGGAGGGAGAGGTCGAGACAAACAGGAAGAGTGGGATCAGAGCCAGGAGGGCCATGAATGACAGGCCCAGTGTGCAAGTCAGCATACAAGCAAAAGGGAGCGTGAGAGGGCGGTGGTGAGACAAGAGTTTCCGAAAGAGGAGTCCAGTGCTCCGCTGGGCTAGAATCGTCAGGGGAACCAGAAAGGAGGCCTACGGGCCTAGTGCTACATTTTAATACCCTATTCTGTCCTCTCCACAGATCACGGAACTCAGCAAGGCAGACAATATTATCTTCTTTCTATAGAGAGAAAACTGAGGCACAGAAGTGTGCAACGGGGAAGAAAGCTGGGGGGGGGGGGGCAGGTGGCAACTTCAGCCCTACGCCCAGTCTTTACAAATCCACCCTCTGGCCCTGGCCGGTTTGGCTCAGTGGTTAGAGCGTCGGCCTGCGGTCCGGAGAGACCCGGGTTCAGTTCCCGCTAAGGGCACGTACTTCGGTTGCAGTTTGTCCCCGGCCCTGGTTGGTCGTGCGGGTGGCAGCCACTCGATGTGTCCCTTCACGTCGATGTTTCTCTCTCTCTCTCTCCCTTCCTCTCTCTCCCTCCCACTCTATCTGTACAAAAAATGGAAAAATATCCTCGGGTGAGGATTAAAAAAAAAAAAACAAATCCACCCTCTGTATTTCCAGCCCAGTCAACATACATTTTGCTTGGAATGAAGACATTTTTTAATTTAACCAATTCCTTATAAGACACCCTGTTCTTTGTTATAGAAGATCTTCCACCACAAGAATGGCCAGCTTTCTGCATGACCTGGGGAATAGGTATTCCAAATACATTTGCAGAGCACCTCTTATATGCAAGGAGCACAAGAGGCAAAGAGAAAGGAAAACTCCATTCTTGCCCTCAAGAAACTCACCTTCTCACGCAGAGGCCGGCAAACTTTTTCTGTAAAGGACCAGACAGTCAACATTTTAAGCTGTGCAGGCCATTGGGTCTCGACAGCAACTCTTCACCTCTGCCAATCTAATGCAAAAGCGTGACGGACAATACATAAACAAATGGGTGCAGCTGTGTTGCAATAAAACTTTATTTACCAAACAAGGAGTGGGCCAGTTGGACCTGCAGGCTCTAATTTGCTAACCCCTGATCAAAGCTGGGAAAATAAACCTGTACATGACTATTTATAAAACAAGACAGGTATGTTATTAATAAAACAACTTGGGAACACAGAGGGAAGAGAGACCAATGTGCTCTGGCCAGGGAGAGTTGAGGAGGTGCCATGTGAGCAGGGCAAGTCACCTGGCTGTTCTCGGTCTCAGCATAAATGACAGGGGTGAACCAGAAGCACGCTGACGTCCCTCTTGTTCCAAAACTGTGTGGTCTGGACGACACATGCCTTCCTGCCCAGGGCCTTCCAAATGCACAAACAGTATGGTCTCTCCCAAGCTTCCTGATGCCTCCCCCCACCTCTGACATCAATTTCTGAATGTTCCTTAAAGGAATTAATATTCCTAAATGATTCTGGAGGTTTAAATACACAGGCACATACGTAAACATTCTTACCACCAGTGTGTTAAGTCCAAACATAATGGAATCATTTGTCTCCCTCAAGGCTTTCTCGTTCCTTCACACACTTCCTCTCTCCGGAAAAGAACCCATCTGCTTCCGCGTCACAGACTCTGGGAAGAGTTCTGCTCCACCAAGTGCCGGCCTCAAGAAGAACATGGAGCCAGGAAGAAAGCAGGGGTGGCCACACACCTCATCTGTCCCGCTGAGCAGGTGCCAGACGGGAAAACAGAAATAGAGCCATGGAGCCCAACAGCAACACCTCCAACGGTGCCAACAGGCAACGGGCGAGGCCCAGGTAAATAAAGTTAGACAGCCTGTGTAATGCAGGACACATGCAGGCCTCGGAGTGACATCATCCAAGCCAGCCAAGGTCAACTCCTGTCAAAAGCTTCATCAGCCTCCGTTTCTGGGGTCTGAGACTCCCTTGACCAAGGTTGTCAACAGGGCAAAGGCAGACAAAAGGCACCCACAGACTGCAATCAGGGCCCACAAAATGGCTGTGTGTGATTCAAGCCTCAACCCCACCTGGGGAAATCCTACCCCACTCAAGCCTTACCTTCTCCTCCATGAAGCCTTCCTGACTAAATTGGCAGTGGCCTGTTTCTCCTCTTTACATCTCAAAGTGGGGACACTGGACCAGCAGCAGCAGCATTACCTGGGAACTTGCTGAAAATGCAAATTCTCAGCCCCACCCATAGACCAGGTGACTCGGACATGCTGTGGGTAAGACCCAGCAATCTGTGTGTTAACCGAGTCTTCTGGGTGAGTCTGGAGCAGGCTGCAATCTGGGAAGCAGCAACCTGGGGTCCAGACTCTAGACCACTAACTATCTGTAGCATGGACACTGGCCCTTCTCACACATTTCCCTGGGCTCTTGGTCCACAGGAAATGTAACTTTATTTCAGAGCTCGATCTCAGGTGTCCATCAATGGCCTGCCTTGCCCAGCATAGGGTCCCATAGCAAGCTCATATGTTAAGCTAGTAACTGTGGAATTTAATGAACTCGAGCTCTTATATCACCATCATGTTATGAAATCACAGAATCTGAACGCTCAAAGGGGCTTCAGGGCCCACCCACCCAGCGGCCCACAAGGCTCTGCCAGGACCCAGCTGCTCTGTTCCGGTTCCCCTCACTGCAGGTCACCTGTTCTGCTAACACTGGGAAGTTCACTGGAGGAAAAAAATGACTGAGCAGGTGTACCAGGCACTGCAGTAGGGGCTGGGTACATCAGCAACGCAGACAGGCGACTCTGAGGGGGCTGGCAAGCCAGGTCAAGGGGAGACCCAAAGGACAGTAAATACAATCAATGCATACCAACCACAAGAAGACATCAGACAAACCCAACTGGAGGACGCAGCACGAAAATAACTAAACCGTGCTCTTCACAAATGTCAGTCAGGAAAGACAGAGCCACGTACAGATCAGACAAGACGAAGGAGACGTGACAGACGCGGGCAGCAGGGGATCCTGGCCTGCATCCTGGACTGGAGCCTGAGAACCGAAAGGGCGTTTGTGGGAAACGGTGACGTGCGAGGGTCTGCAGCTTAGCGAGTGGTGTTAAACCAACGCTCAATTCCCAGGTCCCAGGCACGCCGTCCGGTTGTCTAGATGTGAACACCAGTCCTGGCTGGCTGAAGGGCAGACGGGAACTCTGTACTAATGTGCACCTTTTTAAACCTATTTTGGATGTGATACAGTCGAGAAAAAGGGATCAACATGCTGGGGGTGCTAATCACATGTTTAAACAGAGGGGTTCCTGTAGGCCTCAGCTAGAGGGTGGCATGTGAGCAAGACCTGGAAGCAATAAAGGAGCCAACCAGTGAGGCTTGTGAGTAACAAGGAGGCAAAAAGCAGTCTTTCCAGGATTTCTGCCCACTGGTCCTTATTCTTCTATCCAGACTAAGCCTGACAGTTCTCTCAATACTTAAAGCATCACTGTGTCCCCTGAGCCTTCTCTCCAGAGGAGCCTCAGAGTCCTGCGCCTGCACCCTGAGTGTGCCCTGGAGGCCAGCAGCCCTGGAGAAGGCAGTCAGAGGGCGTGCACAGGGCAGTGGGACCTGACAAGGGCCAAGGTCAAGAGCAAGGGCACCTCCACCTTCCTCGTTCTGGAATTGCCCAGGTCTCCGTTTCTTGCCAGCAGATACTTCAGCTCCTTCTCCCCTGTCCTCTGAACATTGTCCATATGTGACCAGAACCTGGAGCAGGGGAGCTCGGAGTGGGATCAGAGTGAGCAAGCAGACATGAGTCAGGACTGCAACTCCACCTCGTGACTAAGGATCCAAGTTCCCGGTTTCTAGTCTCTTCAGATAACACAGGGCATCACAACCCAAAAAGCAAAGCAGCCCACTCTGGGAGTCTGAAGTCCTGGGTTCTAGGAACCTCAGAAAAGTCTCTCCCCTCCAGGTATCAGTTTCATCTAAAAAGTGATACGGTTGAATTAGTTAATCCCTGAGATCCTTTGCAGGACTAGCATTCCATGATCATGAAGTAGCAAATGAACTTGCACACAGCCGTGCAGCTGGAAGGATGATGTGAGTGGTAACGAAGGCAGTGATCAGATCTGGGGCCTCCCATCCCACATGAATCACAAGGACTGCAAATGAGAATTGTTACTATTAATAAAATGACACCTTACATTGCAGAGTGATTTTCCATTTATAAAGCACGTCTATACACATTATTTGTGATCCTCATACCAACCCAGTGAAAGGGGAATGAAAGATGTTTCTTTTGCCCAGATGAGAAAACCAAGTTCAGTGGCCACTCAGTGAGGAGTGAGTGCTACACCCTGACCATCGGCAGCCTTTTGATGCCTTGTCTTCTCTCTGTTGCTCGATGCTGTCATTGTTCCCACTATAATCCACGCAACCACCTAAGATTCTATCTCTGGGAGCTGTGACCAGTTCAAGGCATCCACACTCTAAGGAAACCCAGGGGCAAGCATCCAAAGTGTGCCCAGCGCTGGCTTGGCTCCGTCCATCCAATGGGCTTTTGGAGACACCGTCTTTACCCAGAGGGGTGGGGACAGCATCCCACCTTTGTTTCCCTGACACTCAAAACAGAACAGATGAATTATCACAGCTCACATGTTCATCTCACTGCAACATCAGATGTTTCAAAATAATTAAATACAGAGAATGGGAATGTGAAGGAAAAAGCCCCAATTTCAATGCCAGTGTCCCATGCAAGTGATAAAAAGGGGACGACGGCCAAAGTCAAGTTGAGAGTCAGCTCTTGGAGGCACCAGGCTTAAGGTGGTTCTCTCCCACGTGGGCCACCTTGGCTGAGCTGTCCTACCACTAGCAGTACTCACGCCTAGCCATTGGCTGACATTTACAACAGGCAAGGGACACATTTGCTCTACCAGCCTCCATGGTCCCCTTCCAAACAGCCCCGTTCTCCATGCACAGAGGCATGCTCAGAATGGGTGACTGTGCTCATGGCATGTTAGAAAGGGCCAGCCAGGTGAGAACTTTGTTCTCCAAGCCTGTCTACACACACCTTGCGTCCATACGCCAAGCACCTGGGATCAAAACTGCCCACCTGGGGCGTGGGCTGGCCTCCGCTGTCCCACCTCCCTCCACTGAGCTAGGACCAAGACAGTCCTGGCCAGCTGAGTGTGGACAAAGCGTCTGGCCCATAAAATCTGCCCACGCACCATCCTCTTCTCTCCTTTCCCATCAGCCAGCAGAGGACCCAGAGGAGGTCTCTGGGCACAGACAGAAGGAGCTCAAATCCTTGACCAGACATTTGGGGAGCTGCTCCACTGGGTACACCCACGTTGGTGTTCATCATAAATGTCATGGAGGTGGGAGATGCCCTTTTGTCGTGTGACGTTACAGAAGTTGGGCACTGTCTGAGACGACGGTTAGGCCGCCTGGACTAGATGATGACCAGCGGAGCTGTTGCTTCGGAGACCTCCCAACGGGGCTGCACACTCAGCGACCAGAGACGTTACCGCAGCTCACAGCCAGGTCTCCTCACAGTGCCTCAACCCAGTGACGGCTAAAAGGGAGACCGCGTAAAAGGGGTTCACAAGCTGACGGACACCAGAGCCGGTCAGCTAGGTCACGTCTGCTTTCGGCCTGTCTGAGGAACATCAGCACAACGCACTGGTCACAACGCAACTGCGATCTCGAGTTCAGTGTTGAGACGAATTCCTTTTCTCCAACACCTAGATTTTCACTCTGGACAATGACAGTGCTGCAGATTGGCCTCTAGCTAGTCCGTCACATGAGGTTACCTGGTCACAGTGTCGAATGTCCTCACTGTGGACAGACCATGCTGGAATGGGCCAATAACTCACCAGGAAAATAAAAATGGGCAAAGGATTTGAAAGAAATTTCACCAACAAAAAACAGAAACACAAAATAAAACAGAAATGAGATATAACATCTCACCCATAGATGGGCAAAAATCAGAGTGTGACAAGACCCTGTTGCATAGGGATTGGGAAGAAGGCACCTTCCTTCACGGTCCTTGGATGGGGGGACAGTGGTCCCTCTCCCAAAGGAGGTCAACTCAGTAACATCTCTCGAGATGTAAACAGCAAATCTCTTTCAATTAAGGGGTTCTACTTCTAGAAATCTACCAAACCATTATCCTCATACTCACGTGTGAAAAGACTTGGGCATGAGATACTCAGTGTTTGAATTGTGACAGATGGGAAACAGCCTAATGTCCAACAGTATTAATCACTCAAGCACACGCAGCTGTTAAATAGATGAGGAGTCTGCATCTAAGTTTACAAGATCCCACACTCCAACATCATGGAGAAAGGGGCCAGGCAAGTACACACCCTACCAGCATCCACACGTACACCCCCACCGCCACTCCACCAGCATCCACATGTACATGCCCACTGTCACAGCATCCCATGCTTACAGGACGAGACACTCAGAGGGAGCCTTATCCTTAAGATGCTGTAGGAACACGAGTCAATATTTGACAAGGTGTGAATCTGTGTCCCTGTAGCTCCTCACTGTTGTGCATATTTTAGGCATATGAAAAATTAGCTATAATGCAAAAAACACTGTGTCTTGTTATCTTTTGGCTCTCTTGACATCACAACCATCAAACAAGCTCCCAAAAAAGAGCAAATGATATCATTCCCAGCAGCACACCCCAGAAGGCCACAAACACCTTCCCATCTGACAAAGAATTCCAGAGCTGTCTTTTCGGGTGGGTGAGATTTTTTTGCAGACTATTTAGCAACCCAGGACAAATCTAGCCATCAGAGACTTAAAAACGGTTCTATCATTTTATAAAAGTGGCTACAACCTTTCTGGGGGAAATTCCAATAGTATCCATTAAAATTAAACATATACATGCCCCTTGACCTAGAAAGCTCACACCCCAACACAGAGAACAAAAGCACCAGAACGGAAGGCCCTGTGGTAGTGGGGAAGGGAACCACCTGACAACACCAAATGACCACGAAAAGAGAACGGCTGAATCCATAAGTACATAGATATATAAAACACGAGCTCTCGCCCAGGCACCTGGTGGAGTGCTCACGGTGTACTGGCAAATCAGAAAAGCGAGCTACAAGAAAAAAGAGCGTGAGATCCCACTTTCATTAAGTGACCAGAAAGCCCTACACAAACTTTCCTCCTTCAGTTCCTCTCCTCTATGATTCCATTTCCTACCTCTTTTCCTGTCACTCATCCTGCTCCAGGTGACAGAGGTCATTACCAGACCCCACCTTGCCCCAGGGCCTTTGCACTTACCCTCAGCTTCAGTTCTCCTACCGAGATCTGCATGGCTATCTCTCACGTGCCCCTTAGGTCTCTGTACAAAAGCCCCCTTCTGAATAAATGCTACCCCAATCTCCTCAGTCAAAATTACAAAGGAAGAGGGGCTTTTCCTGCTTTGTTTTTCTCCATAGAACTTACTGCCTTACACTGCACGAACAGATCTTCTAACCCTCTAGACTGTAAGCTCCATGAGGGACTTCTGTCTCTTGTTCACTGTGCATCTCCAGCACCTAGCACAGTGCCTTAAATCCCCTCCGAGAGAACAGAGAGCCTGTTTGCACCTCTTGGCATGGGGCCTGGAGAAATGAGGCAAAGAACTTACACTAGACACCTAGCACAGGTTGTGAAGCCACAGAAGAGAGGAGGGTGGCTGCAGACAACTGTCAAAGGCTACCTTTTCTTCCATGCCTTCTTTTGGTCTACATATTTTTTAAATCCACGTATAACTGGACCCGCCCAGTTCAAACCTGTGTTGTTCAAGGGTCAAACATGTTATTATTCCATCAGTTTCTGTGAACGTATGTTATTATTACAATTGTTGAAGGGCATTTAATAAATTAAAAAGTAAAGATATAAACAGGGCTAGGAAGAGGCAGAGTGGAGGGCAGGCAAGCCAAATGAAGAGCACGGGACTCCATCCAGACCATGCCCACCAACTACTGCATCCTCTATTCCCTCCTTGCATCTCAGGACGGACTCTCGGAAGAAAACCAACCCCTCCCACATCACACACACAAGTGTACAAGAAGGGACAAGCTGTTGCTCCTCAAAAACTCAGAGTACAGTCTAACCCAAATATAAACGCTCTGGATCCCTCCCACCGAGCCCTGCCACTACTGGAGACGGTCACAGGACTTACAGACGAACTACTGGGGATGATGGTAAGGTCTGATGGGCAGGGGAGAGTAGCAGACAGGAAGGAGCATTGACCTGGGAGGCCAGGTTCGCTGTTGCCTCCCTTCTCGTGGAGTAACCATGGGCAAAGTCACTTAACCTTTCTGAGCCACAGGTCTCTCCTCTGCAAAGATTAAAAAATCTTACCCTGGCTGGTTTGGCTCAACAGTTAGAGCATCGGCCTACAGATCGAAGGGTCACGGGTTCAATTCCTGGTCAAGGGCACATACCTGGGTTGCAGGTTTGATCCCTGGCCCCGGTAGGGATCATGAGGAAGGCAAACAATTGATGTGTCTCTCTCATATTGATGTTTCTCTGTTTCTCTTTCTCTCTCTCTCTCTCTCTCTCTCTCTCTCTCTCTCTCTCTCTCTCCTTCCCTCCCTCCCTCCCTCCCTTCTACTCTATCTAAAAAGCAACGGAGCCCTGGTCGGTTTGGCTCAGTGGTTGGAGCATCGGCCTGTTGTCCCGAGAGGCCCGAGTTCAGTTCCCACTAAGGGCATGTACCTCAGTTACGGTTTGTCCCCGGCCCTGCTTGGGTCGTGCAGGAGGTGGCCATTCGATGTGCCCCTTTCACGTCGATGTTTCTCTCTCTCCCTCTCTCTCCCTCCCACTCTGTCTGAACAAAAAATAGAAAAATGTCCTCGAGTAAGGATAAAAAAATAATAATAATAAAATTTAAAAAATAAAAAGCAATGGAAAAATATCCTCAGGTGAGGATTTTTTTTTTAAATCTCTCATGCTCTGGCTAGTGTAGCTAAGTGGTTAGAGCATCGGCCAAAACACCAAGGGTAGAGGGTTCAATTCCTGGTCAAGGGCATGTACCAGGGTTGCAGGTTCATTCCCCAGCCCCTTGTCAATGTTTCCCTCTCACACATCGATGTTTCTCTCTCTATCCCCCCCACCCCCGCTTTTTCCCCTCTCTCCACTCTCTCTAGAAATCAATGGAAAAAAATATCTTCAGGTGAGAATTAACAACAAAAAAAGCTCTTACTCACAGACCCAGAGAGTGAACTGGTGGTCGTCCGAGGGGAGAAGGCTGGAGGGCTGGGCGAAAGAGGTGAAGAAATGAAGAAGTACACCTTGGTAGGTACAAAACAGTCACTGGGATGTAAAGTACGGCATAGGGAACACAGCCAATAATAGTGTAATAACTACGTATGGTGCCAGGTGGGTACCTGAAACACCGGGAGGATCACTTCGTTAACTATGTAACTGTCTGACCACTATGCTGTACTCCTGAACCAATACAAAATAATACTGAATGTAAACTGGGATTGGAAAATAGAATTTAAAGTTCTTTTAAAAAGAAAAATCTGTCTTGCCCCAGTGGGCTGGATTATGTACAGGGCTTTATCACACTATACCAATGTAAGTTAGGAGACAACAGCCACCTTGGACGCCACATGGGGTAATGTCAAAACCCCAAACTACACAGAGCCTTGACTCCCTCAACTCTGCTTTCCATCAGGCTATTAGGAGGCCATGAATTTTTTAATTGAGGTAAAATTAGTATATAACAGCATATAAGTTTCAGGTGCATAACATTATAATTCGACATCTGTATACACTACAAAGTGATCACCACCAAAAGTCTAGTTCTTGTTTTGTTTTATTTGTTCATTTGTTTTGTTTTGTATTTGTCTTTCTCCATCTGACTTAATTCACTTAGCTGGACCTCTAGGTCCAGCCGTGTGTCGTAAATTGCAAGTTTTTCTTCTTTTTTACGGCTGAGGAGTATTTTACTGTATGTGTGCACCGTATCTTCCTTAGCCAACTGTCTATCAATGGACACTTAGGTTGTTTCCATACCTGGGCTTATTGTAAATGATGTTGTAATAAACAGGTGTGCATGTATCTTTCCGAATTAGCGCTTTCTTATTGAAAGCCATAGATTTTTGTACTTGACCTTTGGTTGAACTCCATTGCTTCTAATATTTATAAATTCAGAGTCTAGGATTTCCTCTAGCCAGAAGATCAGGTCATCAGCCCCACACCCACACCCAAAAAAGACACCTTTATGTCTTCCTGTCCATTGCTATGTCTCTTACCTTTCTCGACTTACAGCACTGGCTCAAACCTACAGTTCAATGTAGAATAAGACAAGTGATAGTGGGCATTCCTGTCTTACTCTTAACTTGAAAGGAACGTGTCTCACACTTATTTAGTATCAAGAATAGTATTTGCTATAGATTCTAGTAGCTATCGATCATCAAATTAAGGAAGTCTCCTTCTGTGCCAAGTTTGTAATGCTTTTTCAACAAGTGTCAAGTGGATTATGTTGCATGCTTTTTCTGAAATTAGAGAGATCACCACACCACTGTTCCCCTGAATCTGTTTTCATAGACAACTGCACAGCACTGGTTGCCCCTGATCCAGGGTCACCTGGATCAAGGTCACCCTGTGACCCTAGACACAGCGATGTCACCCTACCTCAGCTGCCAGCGATCTTCGATGATCACATCCCCTCTTCAACCCTGTAACTCCCTGGGCTAACTGCACCATCCTCAATGTTCACTAGCCCCTTAAATGCCCTGGACCTTCACCCCTATGAAGGGGACATGAGGTCAAGGGCAAGTTCACGGCCAGCACAAGTCCGTCCACATCATGAGAAATCACCCCAGGTCTGTACTGGGGAAGTGGGTGAATCGTATCTATCATTTTCTCAGGTCGAATAGGTTGTTTTTCTAATTTTAGTACCTGGGGCAAAGCTCGCCTCAGTCAAAGGTTCCCACGGAGCTATTCCAAAATGGAATGAAACTCCCCAGGTAGTAAGCTCCCTGCTCCCGAGGTGCTGGCACAGAGGTGGGAAGGGTGTTTCTACAGGAGATGAAGAGCGGGTGGCCTGGGTCTCCTTAACTGTAGAATGAGAATAAAGGAGGAGGAAGAGGAGGAAGAGGGCCAGCCTGGAGGGACATGCAGGAAGTAGGATTTCTGAGCATTTCCAAGCACTTTATACGTATCTCCTCATTAGTCCTCACAACAGCTCCTTTAGGTACTAGGAATCATAGAGAAGTTACTGTGAAATGCATGTGCACGCACGGGTGCGTACGTGCGCGCACACACACACACACACAATCTAGTTCAAGATAACAGTCAGCAGGTGGCAGAGCCCAGAGTTGCACCAAAGGCCTCTGCTCTAGTCCTTACCGCCCCTGCCCCATGCCACTCTGTCTCCTGCTACAGGTCATTAAGCTGCTTGTTAAACTGCCTAACACAGCCTACAGCCACTTAATGGGCACTTAATGAATCTCCCCAGACTGAGATGGTCAAAGGTCTCTTCCACTGGGCAAAAGCCATTTTCTCATCTGCAAAACAAAGGAGAGACTTCCTTCTGGTCTTTCACCACCAGGAGGTCTGACTGCAGGACTTTTACAGCCCCTCTACCTTTTCACAACACAGCCATCCCTCAGTGCTCTGGGGCATCTGGCTCAGGATCCCAGCAAAATCCCAGGATGCTCAAGTCCCTTTATATGAAATGGCGTGGCATTTGCATTTAACCCAGGCATATCCTACTGTATACTCTAAAACATCTGTAGATTGCTTATAACACCAACACAATGTAAATGCTACTCAATAGCTGTGATACTATATTTCTTAGGGAATAACAAGAAAAAAATGTTAGTAGTACATAGCACAAGTCAGCAACAATATAACTTTTTTGGAATGTTTTCCACTTGTGGTTGGTTGAATCCCCAGATGCAGAACCAAGGATACAGAGAATGTACTGTATATTCAGAAACATGATCTCATCTCAGCTCCACACCTCTGACAGGTGAGAAATTGACAGACAAGGTCACTGAGACTCACCTGTGAAGGTTCTGCCAAGGTCCCATGGCTGGACTAGCACACTCACGTCCAGGGACACCAGGGACCATCATTATCTCCATCTCAACCAAAGCCTCATGGGTGAAAAGACAATCTCAAAAATTCTTTCAAAAGCAGAGCTACAATTAAACCTGTGTTCAAATCCCAATCTGTGATGTAGATTAGTGGCCATGTGCACTCCACAGCTGTCTGGTGACATAAATGAGGAAGCAGTGCGCCCACGATTCGGCCAATCAAGCACAGATCGTGCCATCGCCTTGGACTTGGACCCTGTGACCTCTGCACCTTGCATACATCTGCGCTTTCAGAAACTAGGAAGGAGAGCATCCGGAGGCAGCTCCCTCCCCGCAGTCTCCCCATGGAGTAGCTCCTGCATTCGGTTGCAACACAGAAAGCAGCAGACCGTGGAGGCCCCGGTTGGGTTCCAACAGTCTGTTTATCATCAGAGGTCAACACCATGGTGTCTCCCTTCTCCACAGGTCCTGGTAAGCATCAAGGTCAATTCATTTTACTAGTTACTCAACCAGAAACCATGTGGACCTCAAGGACCTGTCTAAAGTCTACCTGGTCAAGGGATATAGCAAATTATTTGGACCAGGAGCCAAAGCCTGCTAACGTTTAGGCCCAGGCAGCAGGCCCCTCTGAGCCAGGGACGGGTAGTGCTCAGCCCTTGCTCCTCTGTTGAAAAGAAGATCCACGCCTCCTAAGAAACGAACCTTTCTTCTCACCAAAACCATTCTACACGAAAGGGCACCGAGGAGAGGCCAGCCCCTCCACGTTTCACATCCCAGCCGGTGGCAGGGGCCTTCTGAGTTTATTCCAACTTGCAAGGCCCACAAAACTCACCAATTTTTTTTAATCCTCGCCTGAGGATATTTTTCTAGTTATCTTCAGATAAAGTGGGAGGGAATGGGGGGAGGGAGGGAGGGAGAGAGAGCGAAATATGCACGTGAGAAGGACACATTGAGTGGCTGCCTCCCACATGACCCCAACCAGGGCCGGAACGAACCGCCACCAAGGTACATGCCCTTGACCGGAATCGAATCCGAGACCCATTGGTCCATGGGCCAACGCTCTAACTGCTGAGGAAAACTGGCCAGGGCAAAAACTCACCAATTCTGACAGCAAAAATTTTATATCAGACATCCAGGTCTCCCATGTCCACCTAGACACTGAGGCCGCAGTTGGGAGAGAGGGAGAGAGGCCCTCGTGGTGGTGACATCAGGTTCTGACGACTCTTGTGTCCTTGCAGACGAAAGTGCTCAGACCAAGGTACAGAGGCTCACTCTTGCAGCATGACATGCAGATCAGAAACCACATATACATGACGCCATTTACACGAATGGCCAGAACAGGCAGATCACAGGGGCCAGAGCAGTCTGGGCTGGGCGAGGAGGGGACAGGGGTAACTGCTCATAGGGGTAAAGGGTTTCTTTTGGGGGTGCTGAAAATGTTCTGTAATTAGATGATGGTGAGGTTGCATAACTCTGTGACAATGCTAGAAACCATTTTAAAAGGGCAAACTTTGTGGTACTTGAGTGGTCTCTCAATAAAAAATGTTTGTTTTTTAATTTTGATGGTAGAGAGAATATGAATGTGCCGAGTGAGGAGGAGCTGCCCTGCACTGCGTCTCCGCACCCTCACGCTCCTGCCAGTCCTGCAGGGGTGGGACCAGCACCTTCGCCTGTCCCGACCTCAGCAGGCCCCTCCTGCCAAGCGGTCCCCCCCTTCCGCGGACTCAAAGGTCTAAGCCGCCCAGGCAGGCATGGGAACATTCTCAGAACGCTCCCAGGAACACCTCTGGGAATATTCATCTGGGAGGAGAGCTGGCGCTTCCCCAAGCCCAGGACGGGAAAGGACTGAAACCAGGCGGACACCTTCCTCTTGTTCAAAGGCAAAGAACCATT
Source organism: Molossus molossus (assembly GCF_014108415.1). Lineage (NCBI taxonomy): Eukaryota > Metazoa > Chordata > Mammalia > Chiroptera > Molossidae > Molossus > Molossus molossus. Next base: position 58,377,479 of record NW_023425352.1, read on the forward strand.
TGGGGCTGCAGGCTTGGCAGACTTCAGAGGAAGACAAATCAGGCATAAAAACTGCTAGAGGTTCCATTAGCAAGACGGAGCAAAAAATAGGATTCTCACATCCCCCTGTTGCCCTCGGGGCCCCTCATTCTGCTAAAAATAAAGCCAGGCCCTGGTATTTGTTATGCCAGCGTTCTCAGGAGTCCCTGCAGGGCCAGCCTCGCTCTGGGCTCCTCCGAGTATCCCTCCTGCTCTTTCTCCCCAACTTCGCATGGATTTCCATAGCTCAGGGGACAGCAAGCATCCAGGGCTGAGAGAAATGTGTCCATGGATCGTGAAGCTGAGACAGACTCTTTCTGATGTCCCACTTCAAGGCTGTGATCACCAAACACGTGTCCCTTCAAGGCAACAGGGTCTGAGCATCGATGGTAGTGTGGGAGCAGGGGACACAGATCCATTCAATGATGGGACACCCTACACCCCCACCCTCTAGGGTCCTGGCTGGTGTTAGGAGAAGGAGTCAAAGCGTGGGGCAGAGAGGACCTGCTGGGGCAATGTGCCAGCCTAAACTCTCGCCCACCCCTTCCCACTACACAGTAGGAAGCACTACCGCTCACACTTGCCACAGACCCGCACCCCCAGGCTGCCCAGTACTCCTGCAGCACCAGCTCCCTGGGCTGCAGTCCCGGCTCTACTACTTACCAAAGTCTGCTCTTACATAAGTCACTTCACCTCCATCTCTAAAATAAGGGTCATAACCCTCCTACCTCGCCAGGTTCATCTGACGCTCTTACAACACTACCTGACACATGAAGGGGTGCAATATGCCAGATATCAATGGGGACACGCGAACAATGTGTGTCCAGGGAAGCTGCTCCGGCCTCAGGGAGGTAAACGTCAGCGCTCCTCCCTCCAGGCGCCCAGCAGAGCAGGTGCAGCAAGAACAGGCCACGAGGACAGGAGCCGAACATGTGCTGCTCTCAGCTCTCATTTTAGCCATCACCAAACCCGCCTGCTGGAAACTCCACAGTGGGCACCAAAGAGCCTTCCCATCAAGGACAGAGACATAGAAATTCAAAAATAAAATAAAATAAGCCTCTTCAAACAACAATCAGCAGGCATGGCATTTACGAGCTTTGAGCGGTTAGCAAGTTCTCTTCAGGTCTCCCGACAGACGGACGTCGGAGCTCGGGCCCCAGGCTGGTTCCCTCTCCAACCATTGGCAGGCAGCTCTCCTGGAAGTGGCATCTGGAAAACCACCCTTTTCGCAGAGGGCCTCACAGCCCTGGAAACTTGGTCCTGGCCCCAAGACCCAGCATCCCTCAGCCTCTACCTTTCATGGGCAGCTTGGGGTGCCCACCACGTGCCACTGTGACCCAAGGAGGCTCTGGCAGATCTCCAAGGCCGGGACCCATCTCAGGTGTGGCTCCAGGAACACAGTGGCCCATAAAACGGCCTCGAGGCTGGGCACAAGGGAGCAGCCACAACAAGCTACAGCTCTAACAGCACACAGCCTGCGGCTGCAGCCAACAAGCCAGCGGCTTGTGACCCACAGCAGGTTCCCGCCCCAGACCCCCACCCAGCTGCAGCCCAGACACAGGTGGCTGGGTCCTCAGGGGCCACGTGGTCCAGAGGCGCTGCACAGGGCTGCGGCTGCACGGACTGAGCCTGTGCCCGTCCCAAAGGGCCAAGCAGGCTGCAGGGGAAAGAGCTGCACCCAGCCCGCCGCCGGGGCTCCGTGAATGGTGCCCTTCATCCCTTCTGAGCCTAAAGGTTCCCTGGCAAGTTGAGCGTAATTCCCATCTTTCAGATGGGGAAACTGAGGCTCTGAGAAGCTGCACAACTAGGAAGTGACTTCCCTGGGCTTTGAGCCAGATGTCTGTCCCCAAACATGGGCTTTGCCCATCTCCCTCTTTCTCCATAGCTCCTGGAGTGGCCTGGTGACAGGGATGTCAGGACACAACTTGGGCGTCTCAGCCCTCTGCTAAGTGCCTTCCAGACACAGGGCACGTCAGCTCCCAGGGCGGCCTCCCTCCTGCGGGGACTGGGCCTCGAGCAGCCTCTCCACACCCCAGCCACGGCTGAGGGAGAGGTGGCACCGTCTCCCACCCCACGATCTAGAAAGCTCTCCATGTCTAGGCCAGGCACACAGGCCGTCGGGTCTCCAACGGACGGCAACGATGAGGAAGTGGCTCATATCCCGCAGGTGCTTCCTCGATGCAGGTGTTCACCCTTATTAGCTCACTGCACTGGCACAGGCTCTGTGAGGAAGGTGCCCATTTTACAGAAAACTGAGACTTATGGAGGACATGCAACTTGTCCAAGGTCAGGCAGCCATAAATGGCAGAGCAGGCCTGCACACCACACCACCTCTCAGGGCCACACCCACAGATGTGTCCACTCAGTCCCCACCTTCCCAGTCCCACAGTAATGGCTGCGGCCCTAGGTTTGCTCAGGCTCCACCTTCTGCCCTTTGCTCACGACCTCCGGGCCTCCCGGGGCCCCTCTGCCTCAGTCTCTTTGCAGCTACAGCTGCTGAAAGGCTGGGCTGGCCCTGCCCCGAGTCCCTCTCCCACTTGCCTGGAAGGAGGGGGTGGGGCAATCAGGTGTAAGCACCTCCTCCAGAGGGACACACAGATCCCAGCGGTCACTGACATAGCACTCCTCAGAACCAAGAAAGACCTGTGTGCATCCAGCAGTTCTTTTCTTCCTAGGCCCTTTCTACCCCACCCCACACCCCACACCACCCCAGGCAGCTCACTCACTGAGCCTCCCTTAGTGACGTCGAGCCCCCCTTCCCGAAGCAGGCAGAGCAGAGCCATGCGGGATGTACCCCGTTCAGCCAGCTCTGGCCATCTTGGTCATTCCGTGCCTCCTTGGGCACCATGACCATGGGAAAGACCCTACAAGACCTTGGGGAAGCTGACCTTCCCAGAGACCCTGGCCTCACCCACAGCTGCCCTCGGCAGTGGCATGATCAGCTCTCCCTCCTGGGAATTCGGACTCACCCAAGCAGACCAGGCAGGCAGGCATGAGGTGTGCGATGCCGGGCTTGGGATGCATGATGTTTAGGCAGCCTTTTGGCAAATACAGGAAAACAAGACAGCAGGATAGGGAAGGGGCTGAAAGTAGGAAAAGGTGTGAGATGGTGCTCCTGAGACTCCGAGAAACGACCTCGAGTCACCCAGCAGTGAGAAGGGGGTTCAGGACCGCTCCAGAGGATGCGGGGCAGCGCTGCGGAGTCGGGCCAGCAGCACAGGAAGGGCTGGTCTTCCTGCTGCTGCCTGCAAGGTGCTGCTCCCCCACTGAGCATGCTCCTTTGACTCCTGCCCTCTTCTCCCTTAAAAATGTCATTCATTTACACACAGTGGTCAGCCGGAGCATGGCCCCCAAATACCAACGTCCTAATCCCCAGAACCTTCGAGAGTTTCTTATATGGCAAAGAGGCTCTGTAAATGTGATTGAGGGAAGGAGCTTAGGATGGCGAGAGTCTCCTGGATTATCCCTAAATGTGACCACAACGGTCCTGAGAAGGGAAGGCAGAGCAGGTGTGACCACGGCAGAGAACGTAAGAGATGTGATGGTGGACACGGTGCAGGAACGTGCTCTGCAGAGGAAAGAAGGGGCCGCAGACGAGGAACACAGGTGGCCACTGGGAGCTGCGAAGGCGAGGCGAAGGTCTCTGCTCAGCCTCCGGAGGAACCCAGCCTATGGATGCCTCGCCTGTAGCCCAGTGACACTAATGACAGACTTCTGACCTCCAGGCTGTTAGGAGAATCATCTGCAGTGCCTTAAGCTACTAAATTTGTGGTCATTTGTCACAGCAGCAGTAGGAAACTAATACACACACTCAGTCCACCTGAGCAGTCAAGGTGCCTTCTCCACGCTCAGCACCCTGTTAGCCACAAGAGGTAAGCTTTGGGCAAAGGAGACCCACTCCTGCCCTCCTAAAGCTCAGTTACTCTCCCTCCTCGTGTCTTCTCTCCTAGGGCCCCTTGTGGCCTGCAACATGCGGCCATCTGCCTCTCTAAGTCCTCCCTGTCCTTCAGTGTCAAGCCCACTCCCTCCAGAAAGCTTTGTTGGGGCCTCAGAGACTTCAAGGGCACAGATTCCTATGCACATCTCCTCCCACCTGGGCCCGGCTAACGCCTCCTGTCCTTCAGGTGTCACTTCTGCAGAGAAGCCCTTCCAGAGCCCTACAGCAGATGAGGGTCACATTCCATGGTCTTTCATCACATCCCAGACTTCCCGTGTGCGCATGTGTGCGTGTGTGTAAGCATGAGACCAGCTACTAAACACAGGCTCGTTCACTCCTGAGTTCATCCCCACCCCATGGCAAACATTTCTTTGACCCCCTCTGCCTGGAGCTGCTGTCTTTAGCATCTTTACTGAAACAAACCACCCCGCCGCTGCTGGGCGTGGGCTGCACGGTGTGTGCTGGGTCTCCCGTCAGCTGCACAGGCTCCCTGAAAGGAGACCCCGCCACATCCAGCCGCGCTCCGCCACACCGCAGCCTCCACACGCCAGCGACATCGCGTGTTCATCTGGACTAGGCCTACAGGCTCTGGAATTTGGCCATCAACATTTAAAGAGGAAAAGCATGAAGGTCTCTAAATAATCAAATTTCTCTTTTTAAAAAAAAGCAGCTGATCGGCAACCTCAGGCCTGAGTCAGACACAAGGAGAAGTCTGAGCTCAAATTTCAAAAACACAGACTCCAAGGGTGAATCTCCTCATGACCTTCAGGCCAGGGTCAGGCCATTCCAGGGCAGAGGCTGCCGGGAAAAGAGCATCCAGACGAGCGGAGAACAGCTGGAAAAAGGCAGAGACAAGGTGGCAGGCACCATCAGCTCCATCAGCCCGCACGCCGCCCCGGTCCCACCCGCAGGCCCTGCACGCCGCCCCAGTCCTGCCCCACCACCTCCTCGGAATGGCCTTTCCTGACCACCCGAGGAAGCCCCTCAAACACACGCAATCCCATCACCCTCTGAAGTTATCTCATTCATGTACTGATCGATTGCTGACCCCACCCCTGCTCCCAATCCAGACCTTTTCCTGCGGTTCTCCCGGCGCTTCCGACAGTGCCTGGCACAGAGGGTGCTCAAGAATGCCGACTGGACCGCCACTGGGCACATCTGGACGGCACTGGGCCATGGAGACAAGGCCCAGCCCTGCCCTCACAGAGCCCATCTGTGGTGTGTGCCGGCCTCCGCCCCACACGTACAGAATCTCCTCCTTCCCAGCCCAAGGCAGCTCTGTCCACGTCACGATGGGACAGGTGAGAATGCAGAACCCTGAGGTCAGGCACAGCAGATCCGTCGGAAACGACGCACGGCTGACTGGAAGCCCCAGACACAGGCCACCGCGTGGGACTCCATCGACAGGAAGTGTCCGCACAGGCAGAGAGCAGACTGTGCAGAGGCCGGGGGGAGGGGAAATGGCAATGACCACTAGGGGGTACAGGCTTCCTTCTGGGGTGAGGAAATGTTCTGGAATTAGAGAGTGGTGATGGTTCCTAAGCTTTGTGAATACACTACAAACTACCAAATTGTACCCTTTAAAAGGATACATTTTATCTCAATTAATAAAATACTCATTGAGGAGACTTCCGGTCAAGATGGCGGGTAGGTAAACGCGGCATTGCGTCCTCCCACAACCACATCAAAGTTACAACTAAACTACAGAACCACCTTCATTCGAAAGCGCCTGAAACCAAGCTGAATGGCAGTCCTACAGCTACGGAATTAAAGCAGCTGCATCGAGACTGGTAGGAGGGCGGAGGGGACGGGCTGGTCCCACACCCACGTGTGGCAGATAAAAATCAGGAGGACACCTCGGCTGGGAAGGTCCTCCCTGAGGACTGAGGGGTCCCCGTCCCACACCAGGTGCCCCGCACAGGGTCCCAGTGCCAGGAAGAGAATCCCCATAACTTCTGGCTGGAAAAACCAGTAGAAACTGAGGCTCAGGGAAGCTGAAGCGGCTGGAGCCCCAGGCAGCTCCTTAAAGGGCCCGCGCACGGACTTATCGGACTCTCTCCCTCTGAGCTTGGAGGGGAGGCAGCTCGAGGGGCACCAGAGACACACAGGGAAGAACTGAGCTGTTTGGCACTGGAGCGAGGGCTGGAGAGGGGGCTTTCTCCTGGACAAACGTGCTGTAAGAGGCCTTTGTTCCTTTGGTGAGCCCTTCCCTGGGGCGGCAGACAGCAGCCATATCTGGGACTCCAGCAACCTGGCTCACACTGGGAGCCCGGCCCTGGTGACTCCCTGAGGCTCCGCCCCGCCCAACTTTCAGGCCCACCCAAGCTGTTGCCAAATGTTTAACCATAGGATTGACCTGTTTTGGATCCTGCTTCAGGTTTTCCTAAATTCTTTCAAACAAGCAGCATCGGGTCTCAGCTAGCCCCATACCTCTCATTAAGTAATACACAGAAACAAGCACAGGGAGGCAGCCAAAATGAGGAGACAAAGAAACAGGTCCCACATGAAAGAACAGAACAAAACCCCAAGAAAAGAACTAAGCGAAATGGAGATAAGCAACCTAACAGATGCTGAGTTCAAAATACTGCTTATAAGGATGCTCAATGAACTTAGTGAGAACCTCAGTGAACTTAGTGAGGGCCTCAAGAGCATAAAAAAGGACCAGTCAGAAATGATGGATGCACAGTCAGAAATGAAGGAGGCATTAACTGAAATAAAAAATAATTTACACAGATTCAATAATAGAGTACGTAAATCCGAGAAGCAAACCACTGATTTGGAATATAAGGAAGCAAAAAACGCCCAATCAGAACAGCAAAAAGAAAAAAGAATACAAAAAAATGAGGATAGTGTAAGGAGCCTCTGGGACAACTTCAAGCGTGCCAACATTCGCATCTTGGGGGTGCCAGAAGGAGAAGAAAGAGAACAAGAAATTAAAAACCTGTTTGAAACAATAATGGCAGAAAACTTTCCTAACTTGGTGAAGGAAAACAGACATACAAGTCCAGGAAGCACAGAGAGTCCCAAACAAGATGAACCCCAAGAGGCCCACACCAAGACACATCATCATCAAAATGCAAAAGGTTCAAGACAAAGAGAGAATCTGAAAAGCAACAAGAGAAAGGCAGCTAGTTACCTACAAGGGAGTTCCCATAAGGCTGTCAGCTGATTTCTCAAAAGAAACTTTGCAGGCCAGAAGGGAGTGGCAAGAAATATTCAGAGTGATGAAAAGCAAGAACCTACAACCAAGATTACTCTATCCTGCAAAGCTGTCATTTAGAATAGATGGCCATATAAAGACTTTCCCAGACAAGAAAAAGTTAAAGGAGTTCATCACCACCAAACCGTTATTATATGAAATGATGAAGGGTCTTTTTGAAGAAAAAGATAAAATATATGAACAAACAAAATGGCAATGAATACATATCTATCAACAATGGAATCTACAAACAAAATGAACAGGCAGAACAGAAACATTCTCATAGATACAGAGAACATTTTGTTGGTTGCAAGATGGGAGGGGGGTTGGGGGAATGGGTGAAAAAGGTGAAGGGATTAAGAAGTACAAATTCATTGCTAGACTGACAAACCTCAAAGGGAAAGGGGTTGGGGGGTGGGAAAAAATAAACCAAAGAACTTATATGCATAACCAATGGACACAGACAATAATGTGGGAAAAGGCGGGAGGGGGGCGGTAGTGGGGAGGAGGGGGTCAATGGGGGAAAAATGAGGAACATCTGTAATACATTCAACAATAAAGATTTATTTAAAAATAAAATAAAATACTCATTGACAAATGCCACACTGTCCAGGCTCAGCTCCTGGCTCAAGCCATAAGCTGTGTGAGCTCAGACAAATGACTTAACCTCTCTGTACCTCAGTCTTCCTATTTGTAAACTGGGGTAATAATTGTGCCAACCTCACCAGGGTGCTATTAAATTTGATCATCATGTGTAGGGGACTTTGGTTGACTGCTTTTGAAATTTCCATAATCCCCTTTTCTTGCAGACCATTTTTCATTTGGGGTGTTTAAGTTTCTGAGGATACTAATCAGACCCCTGGGCCCCAGTCTGCCCAATTAGATTCTTGGGACCTGTGTAAGAATGCTTCCTGCCAAACATGAACTGACAGAGTACGCCCTCCGGAGCCGTGGCAGCCACCTTGGAACTCAGAGGCAAAGCAGCCTAAGGATGACGCCACCTGTAAGAAACGTAGATCAGAGACACAGAAAGAAACGGCATCCTTAGGAACACCACTGAGCCCCTGGGTTAAGTCTCACCTAAAATCACCCACCTTTTCAATTATATGAGCCAATGAAGTCCCTTTACTGTTGAAGTCCCTTAACATCATCAGCATTTCCACTACATACCATCCAAAGCATCACAACTGATTCAGCTAGTGAAGTCCCACTGTCACACAGCAATTTCTCAAAGTGGGAGCTATTGAGACTTTGTCCAAACTTCTCCAATGCTAGTCACCAGGTCAATGTGCACCCAGATGTCTAGAGAACACTACTGGCTTATAACCTTATAATCCAATTCCATGTGCCTGTGATGGGCAAGCCACAGACAACTTCATCAAAGGCCCTAGAATCAGTGCATACAACAAGCATTGCTGGGGTGATTTACTGTGTGCTCAGACAAGACTGGGAGGGAGGAGGAAGGGTGTAAGTGAAGAAAAAGGCACTATGATTTACAATCCAACAGAGGAGTTTACAATCTAATCTGGAAGCCAAGCTCAAGGCCCACACAACAGGAAAGCATATATTTGCCTCCTTACATGATTTAAGCAATTCAACAGCAAAAGCTGAAAGCATTCGAGGAAGAAAAAGATGGGCGTCCTGGAGGCTTTCTGGTTTTCCCTGGCTCCTGTGTGGCCACAAATAGGCCTATCCAGGCCCAGACATACTTCCTCCCAGACTTGTGGAGGGAAAAGCATATGAGAACCCAGAACCCCAGAGATAATATACACATCCATGTACATGGCCGGAGACCCAGACACATTCCAGGTCCTGCACACGAAGCTTGCTAAACGACGCCAGGAGCCAGGCCATTTCTCTTCCCCCGATTTCTTTTCTTCTCCCATCTTCTTCACAATGCAGCAGGAATGTGATGTGTGAAATAATTACTGTTCGAGCCCCGGGGCAGGTGGGGAGTCTCCAATCCAGAAAAAGCAAAATGTAAATGACACAAAAAGAGATCAAGATACATGAAGGTTCATCTTCTCTTCCCTTGTGGTGGGAACCAGATCTGCAGAGCGCTCATGGAGCTGTTTCCTCTGAATCCCTCTGAGCACCGATGGAAGACATCTCATCCTCCTGCCTGAACACAGAACGCAGCGTGGGCTGTTGCCTCCAAGAGCTGTTGGCTACACAGGTGCATATAGGTAGCAATTCACCAACCTGTACACTGACGACCTGTGCAGGCCCCGTATGTGTTTAGACCTCAACTTAAAAAATGGAAGTCAAAAGACTGGCAGGTTCCTTCTCATCCATGACCTTGCTCTCATCACCACGACCTCCTCACCTTGCTTCCCATGCATCTCTGACATACTCTTGGCCCCAAAAGAAACAAGAAAGGTGAAGAGACCCACTGAGGCCATTTGCTTCAGGAAGACAAAGCTGGTGCTAGTTCGTTCTGGACCCCATGCCTGTCGGATAACTGTTTATTGTGAGAGTGAATTACAAATGGTCTGAACTCTTGACCACACAATAGGGCTGTGCCTTCCACCTCCTGGGATGTCTCTGTGCCCCTGGGGTGATTATTTAACCTCTCTGAGTCTTAGCACCTGAAGAACACCTGCCCTTCAGGGTTGCTACCAGCTTAGAGGCAAAGTGTCCAGCTCCGACAATGACACATTGTAAGCTCAGCGAATGACAGTCCCCTGCCCCAACCTTCCCCCAGCCAAAGCACAGGGCTTAATAAACCCAGGTTGACTGGAACTAACCAGCACCGCCCGCCCCCCATGCTCTGTGCCTCTCTCCAATACACTCTGCACCCCATTGAAGAATTCAAAGTCATGTGGCCCCAAGACAATGCTTTGTACTAAAATCAGTCCCAGTGCGGGTAACAAGTAAAGTAAGATGCTCACGAACGCCTTTGGGCCCACTGAGTTTGGCTAGCAGGGGCCTTAGAGGAGGTGTTCGGGCGGCGCGGGTTAATTAGCAGTAACCAGATGCCACAATTCACCTCCGTGCTTAGACCCGGGTGCAGCAAAACTACAGGCGCTCTGTTCTTTGACAGGATGTTTGCGTTGAGCTGAAATCTCCTCCTCCGTCCAATGTGCGGCAATTCGGCTCAGCAGGGTGACAGGAACTTGGCTCCCCTCAGGGTGGCTGGTAGCTGGCCTGACAAAGGCCCTTCACACAGGGATGAAAGAAGGACGCGGGGTGGGGTGGGGGAGAAAAGGAGGACTGGCGTTTCATCACAGAGGCGAGACTGTCTGCAGGTGGGGGTGGCTGCCTGGCATCGCACTGGGCAGGCGGATCCGCTCCTGGGGACTGGGTGTGATCTGCTTCAGGACCCCGCGGCAAACTGCCCGGAAATGGAGTGGGGAGAGGCCACCTTCGCAGACCCCCGGCACCCACACCCTGCCACTGCCCAGGCCTGCCTCCTCCGCTCCTGGTGAAGTGGCCTGGCAGGCTCAAGCTCAGCCGCGGACAAGAAGGAGATTCAGTGCCCAAAATATAAATGCAGCCAGTGTGCAGTACTGGTCAGCTCATCAGCAAGAGTCTGTTGAATGCCCTTTTGTCCATTCATTTGCCCAGTGTCTACCGAGTGTGCACCTTGGGTCAGGCCACATGCTTGGCTCCGGTACAGAGGTAAACGAAGCCCACAAGCCAGAGTGCGCCGAACTCTTGGGGATCCAGAGTAGGAGCCTACGATTCAGCTGGAGAGCTGGACCAGTGAGGCGTCACGACTTCTCCGAAGCCCGCCCCACCCCCACCTCGCACAGCACTTACTGTAAGGTGAGCTCAACAGTGGACTCGGACAGCACCTGCTTCCGTTGAACGGCAACTTCCACCTGGACTCACAGTAAAATGGTGGCCACTGTCCACCTCTCACCTCTCACGTGCTGGTGGAACTTTCCCCAGGATCTGCATCCTACAGGCAAGGGAGGCTGAGGCTTGGGGAGGTCAGACCACTGGCCCAAGCCCACACCGCCCACCAGTGGAGGAGGCAAGAGCTGGCCCAGAGCCATGTGGCCCAGGACCATGCCCCTCCCACCTCACCACACAAGTGGAAGGAGCACCCCACTCATCCCTCACCCAGCCCCAACTCAACCGTGGGCTCCCCAAGGAGGCACCTCCGTGACTGATGACCCTGGGATCCTCTTCATGGCCTTGCATGGTGCATGACAAGTTGCCAATGAGCAAGATATTTGCGTAACTGCGTGAATGTGGCAGAATGAACTTGAGAACAGAGGAGAGAGAGGGAAGAAAGACAACCCAGAAGTCTTCCTGGAAGAGTTCAGTGAACACAGAAGTCATTCTTGTTGCCTCGGAACATATAATCCCCAACGGGGGCGTCGAGGCCAAGCACCCGCGCCTCAGGCATCAGAGCGCTGGATCCCTAAACAGGAAGCTGTCAAATAAGAAATGGGCCCAGCCAGGGGGGGAGACTGAGGTTCGAGAAGGCCGTTCTTTGGGCCCTTACAGCCCAGAGGTCCTCTGGTCCCTGCACAGGGCCGCAGGCCCCCCAGCCATCCCCAGGCCAGGGAAGCTGGCAGGACAGAGTCGGACGGGCTCACCACATGCGAAGGCCTTGTGCAGACCCTCTGCCTTCCACCCTTCATCTCTTCTGTTCCCTCTGCTCGTGTCTCCTGCCCGAGGTGAGGAAAGGGGAGTGGGGCAGGACGGAACATTCTGGAGCAAAGTCAAGGTTCTTACAAAAAACATAGGATTGTTGGAGCCACTGAGACCCTCAGAATCGCCTCAGCCCACCCTCGCCTTCCAGGCAGACGCTGAGGCCCTCCAGAGTTAACCGTTTGAAAGTGAAGTCACTGTACTCCGAGCTCTTCCTCTGGCCTCCCCTCTCACTGCTTCTTCCCATCCTCCTCCTTCCTGCAGGGGGAGTGACAGGGAGGTATGGAGAGGGCGCAATCCTGACCCCTCTCGCTTACCCTAAGCTCTGCCTCCATACGTAGTGTCCCAAGGAAAAGTCACCACCAGTGTGGACCTGTCTTGGTGTCCCTGGCTACCAGGCGGCCTCCTCCTCGTCATAGTGGCATCATCGCCATGGCTACTGATGGAGAAGAGGGGCCTAAAATGACAGTCACTTTACCATGACAAGCACTGTCTGCTGAACACCTGGGAGGTCCAAGTGCTCCCGATTCAACCCACACGGAAACCCTACGTGGCAGCTCTTTCCAGTGTTCCCATCTTAACCACAGAAAGTGGCTTGGCGAAGCGAGGTGAGTGGTCCAAAGCCACTGTGCTGGTACCAGATGGAGCTGGGATTCGAGCCTGCCTTCGTCCAGCTCCAAGTTCTGGCTATAAAGGTCACAAGTCTGAATTTAAGAGACCAAAGCCAGCATTCAAATGAGCGCTACCCCTCTGCGGTGGGGCGGGGGAGGAGAATTACACATCTACTCCAAGGCTGCCAAAATTCAGGGCATTTCTAGAACTGTCTTTGGAACTCAAAGACAAAGGTATTTTACATACCACCCAGAATTCAGATTCAATACATCATAATGACACATTTGGGGGACCAGAAATACCTTACCCTCATTGGCGTCCTCTCTTACTCATCACACTTGCCTGGAAACTTCCTCAAGAAGTTTCCTAAAATCAAACTAACGTCCAAGTGCTGAGAGATGTCTGCAGTGACATTTGAGCGAACAAGAGAACGCAGTGATGACCTCAGAGCCTGTTCCCACGGAGAGGCCCTCACTGTGCAGGTGAGGACGAAACATTCGTTCTGTCTGTACTGCACTTGTTCAAAAAGCATGCATGATGCTGGACATTGTTGTAGATTGACAGAGATAAACATAAAAAGGTCCCTATCCTCCTGGAGCCCTCAACATAGGTACAACATTTCAGGAAATTCTGCAGAGGACCTCAACTGGCCCAAGCACGGCAGGTGCAGAAATGGCCAGCATGTGGTCCCAGACTGCAGGAGCACTGCATTCCAGAAGGGGGTGCACCCAGCCACACCCAAGAGTGACCACCTTAGAGGTGGCTGCCCACGTTAGGAAGAATCATGGTCCACGCTCCATGTTAGGAAAACAGTCGGTCTCCCAAAGGTGACCCAAGTGAAATAACAATAATAGCAAACGCATTGCACTTGTTACGTATCAGATGCTACTCTGAGCAGTAACACGTATCATCCTCCCAACTCCATGAAGCGGATACTATTGTGAGTCCCACTTTCCAGGTGAGTAAACTGAGGCACAGAGAGATTAAGCAACTTGGCAAAGGTCTAAAAGTCCGCAAGCCACAGAACTATGAGTTGAGCCCACGGAGTCTGGCTCCAGAGGGTGTGCTCTTAATGACTACACTGAGCCACCAAGGAGGGACGGTGCTCACTGGGACACGCGGGTTCTGGTCCACGGGGTTTTAGAGAAGTGGCCACACTACTCATGTTATCGCATACATTCGAATTCCCCGTTGTCTCAGCAGCAAACTCTTGAACTCGCTCTGCTAAAACATGACACCTGAACTGGGTGGGATGGGCTGAAGTGACATCTCCAAGGACGAAGCACCTCACCGCAGGGAGGGAGACGAGGGAGCCGGGGAACAGCCTCTGCCGTCCCTCTCCGCGTTCTAGGCAGAGAGCACTTCGGGTGCTATTCAAAGCAGGAGAGAGCTGAGGGCACCCGGGCATCCACCCTGAGGAGCCCTGTGAATCACAGCCCCTTCCTTATTCACAACGAAGGACTGTTATCTGGCAACAGCCAAGATGCCTCTTCTCTTGGGAGGGGGAGAGGGAGGCAATGAAGCTCCTTGGTCCCTTTGTTCCTACAGGTGTTCAAAGGAGCAAGTCAAGCTGAAGGCCGGGACTGGAACGGGGGCGGAAGAAAGCCTGGAGCAGCACAGGGAGCGGCTGGGAGTTAACATCTGGAGCCAGGAAATCCTGGGTTCGCAGGGGCTCTGCCGCTTAGCCGGTGCCCCTCGGGCCAGCACCATAACCCCTGCCAGCCTCAGTCCTCGGTTTCAGCTCATATATAAAACTGAGATAACAGTAATAATACCCACAACATAGGCTTTTTGAGTGAATTAAATGAGAAAAAGCATGGAGAGCGCTTAACCCTGCATCTAACACCAGCAGCACGCAGTAAGCATCGGTGTTGTCAGGGGCACTGGTAACCATTAGCTACGGCACAGCCAGCCGTGGGCAGCAGAAGCCCTCGCCTTCATTTTCCCCAGCGTGGCCCCCGGAGTCCTTTCTGCGGTCTGGGTGTTCTCCAAATCCATGTCCTACATTTCCCAGGATCCTCTGCAGTTCAGGCCCACAGGGGTGAGGAGCCACGGTTCCACGTGCATCTCCTCAGAGCCTCTCCATGGGGCCTGGACATCTTGGGGTGGTCTGACTTCTTATACATGGTGGCTGGCTTCTCAAAAGCCAGTGTTCCAAGGGACCAAGAGGGGAGCTGCAGGCTCTTCTGATGTGCCCTCAGAAATCACAGAACCCTTCCCGGCACAGCCTATTGGTCATGCCCAAGTCACAGAGCTAGCCCTGACCCAAAGGGGGCTACCCGAGAGCATGAACACCGGGCATCGTGGTTCACAGAGAGCCTTCCTGGAAACAGCGGCTTCAATGTTATTGATCCCCTTACTGCCCAGTGTCCAGGACCCCCTGGAATAGGCAAATGGGTTGAAAGGAGGAAAACTACCAGGTGCCCACAAGGAGCATCAGCAGGACGGTGCACGTGGGTGGAGAGGACAAACGGAGCAGGGAGTCTCAGGAGAGAGTGGACCTGACTCGGTGGGTGGAAAACACCTGTGGCTCAGGCCTGGGCTTTTTGTGGTAATGACCAGGCAGCTCCACAGTACAACTAGCTCCTGACTGTGTCAGCTCGTCCCCGGGACCATGAGCCGGTCCAGTGCACCAGGGCTTGGGAAGGGCAGTGGACTGTGGACCTGTTTACTCTGGCTCGACCTCCTCACCCAGAACCAGCAGGCACCATGGCCGGCAGAAAGGCCAGTTATGCAACCACCCTCGCAGCAGCCTGCCAGCCTCAGAGACCAGCCTGGCTGCCAGGCCTGGTAGTGAGACTGCTGGGGCCTGCTCCGACTGCCATTTTCCACGCAGGCACAGGGCACACTGCTGACACACCCTGGGCAGCAGGGGCCCTGGGAGGAGCTGAGCACAGCACCACTGGCAACAGAGAGGCCTTTTCTAAGTCCTCGGGTCCTGTTACTGCTCACCCATGGACCTCAGGGGCATGCGCGGGCTGGCACCTGAGCATTCTCCCTTCTCAAAGACCCAGGTCCGATGCTGCACAACGCTCAGGAGTCACATATAGCCTGTCCCGGGGGCTGGCATCCCTTCACACCCCACGTCCCCTGCGGGCTCTCTGGCCACTCCCACTCCAACCAAGACTCAGTGTTTTCCGACGTTTCTGAATCTCAAGTTACTAATGTTTCTCTTACTTTGTTGGCCATACAGAATTATGGGCCTCACACTGACTGTTTAATTTCTCATACAACTATATTATACCCACCCAGCTAGACGCCAAAAAAGCCACACACGTGGATGCATGGGCTGTGCATGCGCAACTCCAGGGCATGGCTCATGCCCACAAAGTGAAAGGTACCTCTGCAATCACACAACGTGCCAGGAGATCACAATGTCTTCCACGACCCTGTAGCCCTGGGAAGAGGACAGCCCTACGAACAAGGATGCGTGGACTGACCAGTTCATCACCTGCCTCCAAATATGCCACGCACGGGGTTCGGCAGGCACAAGGCCACAGTGCCCAGCGGTCTAGAAAGAAATCCATACTGCGATACAATAATGTGTTTCCAGGCCGTGGAGGCGGAGCAGGGCAAGGAATCGATCTTTCTAGGGCAAGGGAAGATTCATAACCACTGAATGAGTTACCTCTACCTTCTTCTGAGTGTGCAGATTAAATCCTCTGCCCCACCAACATCTGAAATGCACTTTTATTTATAACAGATCAGGGAATCCAGATACATCTACTTGCTTTTCACAGAATTCCCATTCTTTTGATAACACAGTTTCAGAGTCTGAGATATGAGCAGACAGCATGTGGACATAATAAGGCATCATTCCCATCAGGATGGTTAGGATCACAGTTTAATGACAAGATTTGCTGGTGGGTGTCAAACTTTCCCATCCTCCAGGATCTCCTGCATTTGTGTGCATGCGTGTGCATGCACACACACACATTCTCTCTATGTCTTTAAAATCTACTTGAATTCTGCATCTTGCTCCGAAGACCTTCCATGTATGTGTTAATATTAAAAACTGTTTTTATCAAGGAGGACCAATACTCAGAAAAATGCCCCAGTGCCTCCACAAACCCTCAGCACAGGGACATGGTGCACAGACCCTAACACAGTATGGGTCACCTGCGTGGGTCTCATGGCAGCCCCCGAGCTGCACACAGCACACCTGCCTACCCAGCAGACACAGGTAATTCCATTTTCCAGCAGGGAAACCAAGACTCGGCGAGATTATAAGGGCTAGGTAACCTTTAAGGTTAGTGTTTCTACCCTGATAGTACTGAATTCTCTGAACTTGTCTAAGGGATCTCACATCTCATCTGGGGACAGTGCCTGAGTCTCAACACACTGACTCCTCTCCGGTCCTACCTGTGGCCTCAGTTCTCCGCTCTGTGCAGGGCTGCGCCGAGCAGAGCGGACCTACCACTACAGGAGGTAATTCTAGGTGTGCACGCACAGGGGCTCTTCTGCCTGGCTGCCTGGATTTAAACCTGCCTCTGCCCCTCACCAGTGTGTGACCTGGAGCGAGTCACTCAACCTCTGAATGCCTCAGTTCCCTCATCTGTAAAGTGAGGATGATAATACCACCTACCACTGGGCTGTTATGAGGGTTAAATAAGGTAATACATTGAAAGAGCTTAGAAACTACCGGACACATCGTAAGCATTCAATGTTTGCTATCCCCCCACACAATAAAATAAATGTTTTTCTTCTCTACGCCTCAATCTTGTAATCTGTAAAATGGGGATTATAAAAGTGTTCACACCATAGGATTGTTTTTGATGTTTAAATAACATAATAAACATAAGGAACTTAACACAATGCTGGATACATAGCAACTACTCAAAAAATTTATTAATTTTCTCTTTTTTCCCGAAGAAAAACTCCAGTCCACATAGACTTACCACAGCAGAACACCAGTACGTGTGGAGACCAGTGCGGGGTCTGAGCAGGACGAGGAAAGGCTGAGAGAGAATGTTTGAGAATCAGATGCTGTTTCCTAAAGCAGACGACAGACAGGATATATTGCAATTCGTCCTCTCTGGGTCGGGAAGTACAGAGGGCAGAGAGCACGCGCTGGCGGGCTTGGGAGGAAGAACAGGAACGTCTCATTTGCCAGTTTCTCTTTTCACCATTAAAACCGTTTCCAAGCCCTGCCTAGCACTTAAATAGCATCATCCCTGGAGATAGCTGCTTCAGTTTCATCACAGTCTGTGTTCATAGCATACAAATAGGAGCCTTCATGATTTTATTAGTTTCCATGCGGCTCAGGAGAGATCTGCATGATAACATTTCAACTCCTGATTTAAAGAAGGAGCCAATTAAAAGCCGCATGCTCGCACTGCCTGTCACTGGGAAGTAAAACGGTTCCCAGAGTTTAAAACTCTCTGTCATCTCTGGTTCATGGCCATAAATCAACTATTCAGCACTTCAGCTGCATTAACGACTATTTGAATTTTTAGTTAATTTTGTAAGAAATACTTGTAGAATGTCTGCTTCCCCCAAGGAGAGTTAAACCACAAGATAGAAAAAGCTGAGGAAGTTTTTGTCTGGGCTTCCTCGAGTCCTACACAATCATCAGTTCACTCAATCACACCCCAGAGCTACCTGGGACTCTGTGGATCTGGGAAGTGTTCATGCAGGGTATCTGTGACAGGGTAAAATTCAATACGTGGCCCCGGGAGCACAATCTAATTCATGGTATGTAACCTAAGAGACTATTCAGTGAGTTCAGAAGTTACTGAATACGTGGGGGTCAGCCCTGCAGACACGCTCTCCTCGGCCACAGAAGCCACGGTCACCTTGGCCCTCCTCTGGCGGCTGCGATGTCCTGTGGGACAGGGCTGAGATGAACATGCTCGTTGTGGGGTTGCTTCTGGAGTGGGCTAAGAAAAAGCATCAAAGTAAATTGATTTGCATGACGTTCTCTCTAATCAGATGTTTCTTTTTATGCCCAACCTCAAGAAAGACAGCCTGCCATAGCCTGGTCTGTAATTGGAGACGTCTTCAGCTTTTCCTCCATACCAAAGCTGAAAATTGAAACCTCCACAGTGGAATGGCTGTATCCTTAGAAGTAACGAAAACCTATTTCTGAGATTTTATTTTAATGACAAGTTGGTGGTATGTCCAGTGGGGTCTGTGTCCCCAGATTGCAATTCTTAAATATGCCATCTCATCAAAGCTGACACTCAAGTTTTGGGTACATGTCCATCAAATGTCACTCTTGTGGTTTATAGCAGAACCAGAACTGCTCCCTGGGCCCACCTCCTTGAATAATTTGCTCTTGGGTTCTCTATCAGGTAAAAATGGGAGCAATGAAATATGGTTTAAGAAATGGCTACATATTCAATCACTGAGTGGGAGAGCACGCTAACACGAGAAAACACTGGGGCCCAGAGACAATGACCAGCCTAAGACACCAAAACAAAAATCCAGTGGTGCTTTCACTTCACCCTGAGAATAAACACCATTAAACCAGAGTCTATGGGCAGAAAGAGGGTTCTCCTGTCTGTTCTCCTGCTGCAGTGTGGATACTGTCGAAACCAACCAAGGCCAACCTGGGCACTTATGGGACTGCCACTGGCCAGTCGGTAGAGGAAGACTATCGGCCACCCTGCCAACCAACGTGGAGCACCACAGTGACAATGTGTCTGGGACGAAAATGTGCCCAAAGATAACTGGTCATCTCTAGGAGGTGGGACTGAAGGAATTTTTTTCCTTTTTTTTTTTTTTTTTTAACTGTGGTAAAATAGACACACCACAAAATTTACCATCTTACCCATTTTTAAGTGTACAGTTCAGTGGTATTAAGCATATTCATGTTGTTAGGCATAACATTTCCATTTTGCAAAACTGACATGCTATACCCATTAAACAACCCCTCGTTTCTTCAGCCCCTGGTTATCAGCAACCTACTTTCTGTCTCTATAATGTGACTACCCCAGATACTGTATGTAACTGGAACCAGACAGTATTTGTCCCTTTGGTCTGGCTTATGTCACTCAGCTTAATGTTGTCAAGGTCCATCCATGTTGTAGCAGGTATCAATACTTCCTTCCTTCTTCAACCTGACTGATCCATTGCATGTCTACACCACATCCATCAGTGGGCACTAGGGTTGCTTCCACCTTTGGGCTATTATGAATAATGCTGCTGTGAACATAGGTGTACAAATATCTTATTTTGGATCCATGCCCAGAGTGAACTGCTGGGTCATAATTCTATTTTTAATTTTTTGAGGAACCACCGTACTGTTTTCCACAGTGGCCACATCATTTTACATCCTCACCAACAGTGCACCATGTGTCCAAGCCTCCCCATCCTCGCCAACACTTGTTATTTCCTGGGTTTTGATACAGCAGCCATGCTAGTGGCTGTGAGGTGTCCCTTTTTATTAATGCCTCTCGGCAATAACTACATTTTCTACAATAAATATACTGTGTATTTAGGATTAAGTGTAAAACACTAAAGTTGAAAAAGAAATCTTATGGGGCAAACAGGTTGCACGTGTACTTAAGAAAAGAATTTCTGTTTTAAGACTGAGGCAAGCCAGTCACTTTTCTTGTGGGTTTAGCAGAGACGTCGTCTCTATATTCCTCAAGAATCTCCCACCTGACCAGCTGCGGCTGCCACAGCCAACCCACTGGGCCAATGGCTGTGATTCAAGGGCAACTAGACAATTCCCACAGTGCTGCGAGGAAAGTGCTCCACATGCACAAAGAAGAAACAATGTATAAGCTGCTGCCAGCTAAGGTTGGTCCTGAAAATCCCCACACTTGGATAAACCCCCTCTTCCAGATCTTCCCCGCAGGCCCGAGAGCCTCCTGTCTCTGAGTTCTCCGTCTGCTTACTGCTGCACGTCCATTTCTTCACCTTCCAGAGCCACAAAGAGTCCACTCTCCAAAGTCACAACTCCAAGCAGCAACTTCTCACGAAGAGGAGTGAGATTCTGCTCTTGGGTAACAGCCCACAAAGAAGATCCCAGGAAGCCTTAGAACCCTAGTGTCTGGGCCAAGGGCCAAGGGCCACAGGGCCACCAGCTCCATGGAGCAATTAATTAGATGGAACTTCTCACCAGAAGAGCTAAAATCTTCCTAAGGTGAAATCACTCTTTCCACTGGTCTTTATACAATGCTTCGCTGCTCAGGAGTGAGGTCAGTGGTCATGATTTATTTAGTAAGACAAAGGGACTAAAAACAAAACCCATCCAATTACATATGTATCCCCCTTCTGGCTTCCATAAGAGATGCTCTCACTTACTTTGTGGGCACACTCCCTGGACCCCTGCCCTCCCTCACCTCCTCCTCTTGTATGCCCCCCTTTCCTTTTTCGTTTCTTTCTGTTCCGTACAACAAGGAAAATGGCAGCGATAACATCTCAAAGCCCAAGAGAAGAGAAAAGATAAGCAGTTGGGCAGGAATAATCTTCAATTCTAGGTGGCGCCTATATTTAAATGATGTGAAAGAGGCTCAAGATTTGTCTGTTCTCTCTCCTTTAGAAAAGGCCAACACATAAAGCAGAGCCCTACTTGAGCTTCTTAACAAAGGATCCACATCTACATCTGGATTCTTGGCATGGCCCCAAAATCACATCTGCTCTCGGCCAAATCCAGCACTAAACTGTAAAGGAAGATGAACTTTGGAAACGGGGCATGTGCCAGAAATAAAGAAGCGATCTGATGGCCCTAGGGTAGCCAGAACCTCCACCCACGCTTCTGACAAGAGCAGACAGATTCAGAGGGCAAACTGCAAGAACCAACAGCCAGAATGGGCCATCTTCCCAACTTTAAAGAGTGGAGCAAAGGGACACCTCAAGAGGAGAAGGACACCGGTGAGTCGTGAGACAGAAAGGAGGTGTCCTGCACAGCAGCAGCACAAGGTAAGGACGTTATATGTCTCGACAGCAGTGCTGACGTCTCAGTACCTCCCAGCTCTGGGCCTTCCTGGGTTGGATTTAGAATTTGAAATCTATCATCCACATGTCCCACAGGTAGCGGAAATGAACCAAAGCAAAGAGGGGCTAATTCAAGGAAAAAGATCTTTCCATTCTTTCTGTGGAGGAGGGGTCTCCAGGGGAGTGGTGGCCTCCGGAGATGATGGACACTCTGCTCCAGCGATGGGGCAGAGGGCTCCCAGCCCTGGTTCTGGGGGGAAGCAGGACCCGGGCCCCAAAGCTCCCTTCCACCCTAGGACTTTGTAATTCCATGTGCTTCTAAACTCGCAAGATCAAGTCCCTACTTGTCCACCAACCTCCAAAATTCAGTCCCTCTGCTGCTGGACTTGGTGGGATCTGGGACCCTGACAAAACCTGGTAGGGGACAATGAAATAGCATAAAGAATACAAAGAAACAGAGACATTATGAATAACTTCACCTTGGGCCACGGAAAGAAGCATTAGTCATACAGGTAATGAGATCTTATAGGGAGATGATTCCGAGAGGCTCAGCTTGATGATGTTAAGTATATCCATTCTGGACCTGGAGCGCCAATTACATTGCCAAATTGGCAATTAGACATAATGTCCCAAAGACAATCACCTAATAATGCCAAAAACAAAGCAAATTTCATCTTCAAGCAGCTATTCTATTGAGGCTGCCCTTCGTCCCCTGCCTGACTCATGTGCCCTCACAAACAACAGCTCGCCATGACCCAAACCCTTGTCACCCACTGGCCAAGAGACCGCGCAGCATGAATGGGTAGAGTCCAGGAATGAAGAAAACGTCATTTTGTCACCAAATCAACCCACCCATTTGCCTAGAATTTCTCCGTCACTTCTAACAAATTAGCCCACCCCCCCAAATAAAACACAGGGAAATGTATCTGCACCTGCCACGTTCTCACGCAGCTCCCAGCTAACTGCTCGGAAAGGGCCCTCCCAGCACACCCGTACTTGCATTGATATGACTCACTTCCTGCCCTCAAGGGGTCTGCAGGTAACTCTGAGACCAGACATGCGCATACCCATGAGAAGGTAACAGGTTTTTTCCCCTCCCACTCTGTCAACTAAAAGTCAGAACTGGGTCTGGTCTTATATTTCCCTTAGCACCTTGCTCAGTACACAGTATGCACTTACGGTGCAATAAAAGCAAATATAACAACCATAATAACCATGAGATTTGCAAACCTACTGTGTGTTGGGCATTACACTAAGCCTTTCTTCACTTGGGCTGCTGGAGATGCTCATGGGCCAAGTTTATTCCAGGTTCTCTCCTTTGACAGTGGAACAATACAAAAAGCACATCTCAAGGAAAACGTCCCTAACAGAATGAGCTGTGAAAAACCTTGCGATGGTGAGAGAAGGAGCTACTTTCAAGTTCAATGGCTGAACTTCTTGAGAGGTGCCACTGGAGGGCTGCACAGCACAGTGCCACGCGTCTCTGCCCACTCCGTGACCAGGTCTGGAGCTCAACCCTTTCAAGCTGAACCCTCTGTCTAGGAAGGCCCACCCAGGTCCCTATGGCAAATCAGGCCGGCAGTGCTGCTGTGTGCACTGACTTCAAACGCTCCAGAGGGAGTGGCCAGCAGCTGTCTTCCTGAAGCATCACCACAGCGCAGCGCTCGCCTTTAATTTTGCAAGAAGGTGGTTTGGCTGGGTTGCCATCCTAACTTCAGAAAGTCTCCCCTCTGGCGGCATGACCAAATGGCATGAGCAAAGCCCACATGTGATGGCAATACACAGACCACACTCTGTAGAACCCTGTAGAACCCTGCTCTGGCCGCCACAACCCAACCCCAAGCCAGCAGGCTTGCGGGCTCCTCGGGGCTCCTCGGGAGCGGGCGCACGGACAAGCAACTTGAGCGGTAAGCGCCCAGGCTGAACCGCAGCAACTCAGAGACCTGAGCAGGTTTCTCGACCCAGCTGTCCTGGCACAGTGAACCTTCCTCTTCTCATCCCTTTCCACTCTGAAGGGTGGGGAATTTCCATATTTAAAAATAGGCCGATCTTCAGGGAGGAACTGCCTGCAGGCTGAGGGGTGGACCAGACCCTTGCTGCTCCTGCTGTGGTCTGCCCAGCGTGGGCACTGCCAGTGTCTTGTCAGAAATGCAGACTCTCAGGTCCCACCGTGGACTTTCTGAATCAAACCTTGTGTTTTAATGGCTCCTCGGGTGACTCATGCGCATATTAAGGTGTGAGAAGCCCCACCATTAGCCGGACTAGATGCTCTATCCAGCCCCTGGATGCGGAGATCTGATACCACTAATGAATATTCTTTGAGCCTTCTATCCAGAAGGCTAGAACACCGTGTGTGCCTCTGCGGGTGGAGCCCCTGAGCTTCCTTCTCCACGGTGCCCAGGGCCAGGATTCCACCCATTCAGGAGGCATTTCTACAAAGGAGACACATTGCTCCCTACTATGCACAGAATGACTGTGGAATCTCAGAGATCCCGCGGCGGGGTCTGATCTCGCCTGACCCCCAGGCATGACTCCGTGAAAACCAGAGTCCTCAGCTGGGCCCCAGGAGCTGTGGCCTTGCAACACAAACACAGCTCTTTTCCCAGGAGCCCCAGAGGCAGCCCGCCAAGGGCTCCACAGCTCTGGAGTCCCAGGAAGGTGGTGCTGCCTGTGTGATGCACAGGTTAGCATGGCCACTGCCGCTGTGAGCTGGGACACCCCAGCTGCCCACTTTGGAAAGAAGGTCCTGAAATTGCAATCCGATGCCAACCTGACCGCTTCAGCACTAGACTTCTGGTGCCCTGGTGAGGGGTGAGGGTGAAAACAACAGGGAGAAAACAACAAGGCAAGCACTTATTCCTACTACCAGGCACCCAGTGAATGTCCCCATTCAGGGAAGAAGACAGTGATGAGGGGAAAAAAGAGGCCTACTCGGTCCTGGCCTTGGAATCCTTCCTCCCCAAGGCCAAATGCTAGGGCAGCTCTTCCTTTCCTCCTGATGCCTGTTTAGACAAGGCCCCCGGGCACTGGCAGGAGGGCAGCCCATGGCTTGCAGTCACTGTGTCCTCCTAGCAAATGGGGCACTGAGAGTACCTATCCCCCCACAGGGATGTGCTCTATTACGATCCCCAATTTGTAGATGAGGAAACCGAGGAACAAAGCAGGAAAGTCCTTGCCCAAGGTCACAGGCTGACTCTCGGGTACTGCACAGCAGGCTTGACATCTAGGCTAGCTGCTCCGAGTGAGCACGGTCATGAGCAGTTCAATCAGTGTCTCCACTGCAGGCCTTCGCCAAGCCTGGACTCTCCAAGGGGGCGCTCGGGTGTGCCAGGACTCCCCACTTTATTCACAAGGTTAACTTCAAGGGCAAGTGCTCCACGGAACACACTTCGGGAAACACTAAAACTGATCCAGGTAGAGAGAGCATCCTGGTTACGAAACTTACATTATTTGAGGAACAGGTGTATGAGTCCAGGGGTTCACAGGGATGGAATCGGTTCCTTCTCAAGGGAAGGTGGACAGCCACACCTGCCCAACAAACCTTTCATTTCTGACGTGCACACAGCTACTGGGGCCCCCCGCGTCCATGCTCGTCCAGGGACGTGCCCACCATAAAGCACCAGCCATCTGCCAGGCCTTCACCCACGGAGCCTTTCTTGGCTGCCCCTCCCCAATCTGCCAGCCTTGCAACAGCCAAAAACCATGAGCCCAAATCTCACTCTGACTCTAACTGGTTATTAGACAGCCGACTTCAGGGTCTCGAGATTCCTTTTGGCTCAAAATGTCTATTTGTTGTAGCCTGTGCCCTACAGGGACCAAAAGTTAAGGAATCAAGAGAAAAGAAACTCACCACCTTATGGAGCTACAGGAGCACCCATTAAGGAGGCCTGCTAAATGCCAGGCAGGTGCTGGATGCCGCGCACCCATTATTGCCACTCCTTATAAGAAGCCTACGAAGTAAGCACCATTACACTCTTTCACAGACGACGAGATTAAGGCTTGACATGGTTGCCAGACAAGGGTGCCCTGCTCATAAGAGCAGATCCATGATTTGCACTTGGGCCTGACTGCAGAGTCTCCACTCAAGTGTGTATTTCCATAGAGAGAGCCAGGCACGAGAAGCAAAAGCTGAGGATAAGGGAAGGTCAGCTGCAGTGGGACCCGAGAACTTCTCCAAGGCCTAGGTGAGCTCATCAGAAAGAAGTATGCGAAGGTTGTCTGATGCAGCTGATCCCCAGGATGAGATGAGGCACCAGGGCCAATGTGGCATCAAGAATTCAGAGGCCCTGAAGCTCCAGCCCTGATTGGATGCGTCAGGCCAGACCCTGGGTAATTACCAAGCTGTAATGGGATCTGATATTTGTATTAGTCACGAGCCTGACGGAGAAAACGTGTTGTTTTTTTCAGACACAGCCATGGAGACAATACCTCAATAATTCATTACGTGCAGACCAGCCTCGACCAGGCCTCTACGGGGAGGACAGCTCGAACTGAGAGCAGGAGGCAGTCCATGCCTGCCCCATGCAGGCCCCGAGGCAAACCGCAGCTCCACAGGAAGTTAGCCTCAGCTTCCCCAGATGAACTGAAAGGAAAGGAGACTGTGCTGGACAAGGAGCAGGAGACGGAAGGAAAGACAGGAGCGCTCCGAGGCTGAGCTCCTAAGGGAACGGCTGCTCCACTGCAACCCACATTCTGAGCTAGAGACTGCCCACCGTCCTTCCACTTCCTGACCCTGAGTCAGAGCAGAAAGGGACACGAGAAGACAGAATTCAATCTCCACATTTTAAACACAAGAAAAGAGAGACCAGAGAGGTTAGATGACTTCTTCAAGGTCATGCCTCATTCAGGCTGCCAGAGCTCCCTGTTCACCCCAGTCTGCTACTGGATCGGACCTCAAAATGTTAAGGCCTAGTGAAGAGTGAGCTCTAGTGAGACTCAACAGGGAAAAAACAAAGTGACAAAGTACAACAAAGAACACAGTGTCGAGATGACTGTGTCCAGGTTCCCAACAGGGGGAAATGTAATTCATTTTCTTCCTTTATTTCCCACATACAGTTCTTTTCAAAATAATAGAGTCATTCACCATTTGGGATTCAGAGGCCAAAGGTACTAATGATGTACCCACAGTCCCAGGTTCCTTTAATCAAAAAGGATGGTGCAAACCCAGGGACCAAATGCTTGTGATTCCACAGCTCCCTGCTGAAATTTATCTCCCACGGAATTTCTGGTGCTAAAAAGACCAGTCTTCCAATGGACTCCAGCTCCTGGTCAAACTATGTTGGGACTGAGTGAAGGTTAGGGTGAACACCGCTGAGGGCCAGTAGAATTCTGTGGAAAAGCAGCCTAGGTTTGCTTGGGAAACCCAGTAGTAAAATAATTATTCCAAGTTCAAGCCAAATGTATTCTTCTCTACTACCAAATACTTGGAAAGCAAAATGAATGTTGGGAAGAAAAAAAAACACACAAAAAGAACAACAACAAAAAAACCATGACTGCAACAGACATCAAGGGCAGAAAGAACTTATAAAAGGTCTAAGTTATTACCAGTGGGTGTGATGAGCTATCTACACTAAGTTTAACTGCGCAAATCAAGGGGCAGGTATTAAGAGGTTCTAGGCATGGTTTAAAATGAACTCTAATGGCATCAAAAGTGACCTGACCTTGTTCTACATCGCCTCTCTTTCCAATCAACTGCAAGGATCTCTGATTTTTTGTAGAAACTTCCAGTTATGTCAACTCAGCAGGTCTTGGAGCTACAAAATACAGCCTAGTATATAGGGATCGTTTTATTTCTCTAATGATCATTGCCAAAAACTATTTTTCTTGAGAAAACTGACAGAAGTTGTGCTTGGTCATCATTCAGGAAAGAGATTCTTTCTGTGAACAATATGATTAGCATTTCATCAAGGTACTGCAGTGGCACTGATGTATCCCCTAGAGCAAAAAGATTTTAGAGACTGTTTAAAAGCCCAGGACCACAAAAACACCAAAACTTACTTTGATTCGTTGAAAAAAAGTTTGCCTTATAATCAAGATTGCCCAGTTCCTTATGGACAAGGAGGCTGTTAAAAAGTTCATCAGAATCACTCATCTAAAGAACATTTTAGATGCACACAACCATGAGCTATCTTTCCCCCAGGGCTGACAACAAAACTCTGCAAAGGAAAATCAACGTCAGCGCTGAAGACACTGGGGGTGGAGGAGAGGAAATGATGGTTAAGTAGGCCCTATGAGTGAGCGGCTGTTAGGGTCAGGCAATGCTCGGGTCTCAGGGTCTCATGGTTAGGATTCTGCTTCCTCTGGTGGCTTCTCTGGAATGCGGGAGGTAAGGAGAAACCTCTATGGCTGAGAAGGCAACTCCAAAGAAAGCAGGCTGGCCAACACCTGCAGGCTTCTGGAGAAGTGGGAGGAGAGGAAGAGAGTGATGGCTTTTCTTGTTCTCCCTTATTTCCAACACATCAGTGTTTTCCCAAACACAAACCTGCTGCCACAAAACACAGCTGAGCTTCAGCACCCAACAGGATGCATAATTAATGATCAGGAGAGCAAGGTCCAGTTCACCCAGTGCCACCCACAGCCCCTGGTTTCCCTACCTCTTCCTGTAGCAACTGAGGAGCCTGCGACAAGTTGCCATGCCCTGTGGAAGTTTGAGGGGTCCTCCTGGGAACTTTCCCAGAAATGGTGTGAACATTCCAAGCTCTGCCTCTACCTTGCACTGTTCCCCTAGCCCCCCTGATCCCCTCTCCCTCTGTAAATGCTGGCACTCAAGTGCCCTAGGATGGGAACTACTCAAACAGAAGGCAGCTCAGTCACTTGTTTCCAGTATTCTTTTACATTGTGCAGTTTCTATGCCCCCTCACCTTCAGCGATCGGGATGGGGGAATGTCCGCAGAAACCCAGCGACAGACCAGCCAGCCTAACAACCATATATAAAGTGAAGTGACCCTCGGCGCTGGTGGGCGGCCCTGGGCCAGGAACAGCTTAACCTGACATCCAGCCACCCGAAACCGTCGGAGAGGAGGCTCGGTGTGAAACCGCGGCCTCCGCGGTCTCCCGGGCAGACCTCTCGCTTCAGCTCCACGCTACCGGTGGCATTTCCAGGGACCTAAAGGAGGTGGCATGGGGGCGAGAATACAGATGCCCCAGAAGTTGGGGCTGGGGGAGTATGTTCCACTAGAATATCTAAGGAATGGAGAGGGAGATGACATCAGATGTGTGACCTCGCCACACTCCTAAA
This sequence comes from Molossus molossus, assembly GCF_014108415.1. Taxonomy (NCBI): domain Eukaryota; kingdom Metazoa; phylum Chordata; class Mammalia; order Chiroptera; family Molossidae; genus Molossus; species Molossus molossus. The sequence goes on from NW_023425352.1 coordinate 58,405,973, forward strand.
GTAGCAACCTCCTTGGGTTACCACCAAATCTGGGGTGCATCTCCCCAACTTTCTCTCGACACCCCGCCACCCCCACCCTCGTCCCCTCACTTCCTCTGGCCATGTTCCTCCCCGGGGATTCCCTAGAGCAAAAGGTTAAGGTTTTTCCTTTCTTCTGACTCCACGAACCCATCTCCCCAACAGGTTTCTAAAGTGCGGGCCGTTGTGCTCCCTCTCACCCACCGCAAGGAGCCGAGCATGGGCAGGCGAGGGGTGCGGAGCACGCCCCCAGCCGCCCCCAGCTTCCTCGTTGCCCGCGAGGTTGGCTCTCCCTACCCCGCACCACAGCACCCGAGCGGCGCGCGTCCCCCACCGTGGCCGCAGCCGCAAACAACCGTACAATAAACAAGGGAACAGGACTGGGCGTCCGTGTCCCGGAGCGCACCGGCTGGGGGCAACTCCTCACCTCCGGCGCGCCGCCCGCTGCCCCGATCCGAGGGCGCAGGCAGAGCGGAGGGAAGGGACGGCGGTGCAGGGAAGGCGGGCAGGGATGGAGAAAGGCACCGCGCTGTGAGCAGCGAGGAGGTGGGCTGCGGGGGACGCTGAGCAGCGGCTGGGCTGGCGCAGGGGGCGGGCGCCCGGGGCGCGCCTTACCTTCGTCTTGCCCCCGCAGTGGCAGCAAACGGTCCACAGGTACTTGAGCGTCCGCCAGAGCAGAATGATGAAGAGGCCCCCGAAGAAAGTCACCATAGAGGAGGCCAGGAAAGCCCACCACATTCGTTGGCCTCGGCTGTCGCACGGCACCTCCATGGTCACCGGGATGATGAGCGCATCCATCTTGGGCTCGTGGACCGAGGACGAGGAGGAAGAGGAGGAGGATGAAGAAGAAGAGGAGGAGGAGGAGGAGGAGGAGGACGCGTCTAGGCTGAGATGGTTCGCGTGGATATTGCTACTCATTCTAAGACTGCTGCCTCCGCCGCCGCCGCCGCCGCCGCCGCTGCTGCCGCCGCCACCGCCGCCACCATTTGCCATAGCTAGCAACGGGCAGCCGGCGCAGGGGCTCGGGGGAGCTCCTCCCGCCGCCAGCGCCACCCCGAACACCCATCAACAGCCATATTGCTGCTACTGCTGCCGCCGCCGCCGCCGCCGCCGAGCGCGGGGAGGGGGACGGGGAGGTGCCTGGGCTCGGGGCGCTGTGCGCGACCTGGCGGGGTGCGCGGAGATATATACAGCCAGCCGCGCCGCCCGCCCTCCCCCCGGCCACCGGCCCGCCCGCCCCGGGGGGAGGGGATGGAGCGCGGGGGCAGCTCCCCCTCCTCCGCCCGCGCCCCGCTCGCTCGGAGCCGCGCTGGCCGGGAGCGCAGAAAGTGAGGGGGCGCCGCGGGCCGCCCGCGCCCGGGGTCTGCACCGCCCCCGGGCCCGCCCCGGCTCTGTGCGCGGGTCCGGGTGCCCTCAGCGCGGCGCCGCCCGCCGTGCGACAGGCGTGTGCGCTGCGCTCCGGCCCGGGACCCCCTCCCCACGCGCAGCTTGCGCAGCTGAAGAGCGGCTTTTGGCTTATTAGGCGACAAGTCGTTAGTAATGTATAATCAGCCCCCTCGGCCCGGACGCCAGCCCTCCTCCCCCGCTACGCTCGGCTCCGGCTCCCCGCCCCTGTGCGCACTGGGCCGCGGCAGGTTCACCGCGTCCGGTCGCCGAGCGCCGCCGCCGCTAGCCCCTGCTCCCTGAGCGCGTCGCCTCGCCGCTGAACCTCCTGGGCCTCCGCCGGTCCTTCCTCCTCGCCTCCTCCGGCTCTCCTCGCCTCCGTCCTCGCCGCCCGAGCCTCTTCGGCGCGCGCCCCGCGCTCCCCGCGGCCGCCAGCAGCAGCAGCTGCAGCAACTGGAGCGGGCGCGGGCTCAAGCCACCCGAGGCGGGAGGGAAGGAGGCTCGCAGGGCTAGCTCGCCTAGAGTCGGGGCTGGGCAGGGGGCAGGCTGACCACTGGGCGGCAGCCTGGCACGCACCCCTGGCACCCCCAGTGCGCGAAGCCGAGTGCCCTAAGCCCAGGCGCAGGACTTCAACTCTCGCCGATGTTCTGCCACCCCAGCATAGCTCCCTGGAAATCCCGAAAAGGATGCCTGAGCTCCCATGGCAGGCCATTTTTCCCCAAAGGAGACCCCACTGGGGAGACGAGGAGAGCAGTGACCAGCTGTGGACTCAATTCCACAGGCCTGACACCTCAAGATCTTTGGGCCTCGAGAGTTAGAAGGACTATTCTTCCAGATACACACCCTAGCCAATCCCACCAATCCTTAGTTTGCTCTTCCGTTCCCCCTTTCTAGGGGCTCCAGTACCCTGAGCTTCTGGCTAGAAAGCAGGGCATCCAGGAGACGGGCAGCGGCCTTCGGCCCTGACAGCAGCAGGTGGTCTTCCTGCCGTCCCCTCCTGAAGCCTCAGAGGCTGCCTAAGAAAGTGAGAGGGCAGAGAGAACTTGGCCTTGGGGCGGAGCGGGCTCCGACAGGCAGTACGGTTTCCTTTCTGTAGCTTTACTCCAGCATGTGAGGAGGGCCGCTAGGAGAAGGGGTGCTCCGCCTCCAGTCAACCCACCTTTCCCCATTTAGGGTCTTCCCTCCTCCCCCCTTAAAGATGAAGGAGCCTTTGTTCAGCAGCCTTTATCCCTTCAGCCCACGGGAATCCTGCTTCTGATATTCTCAGAAACGTATTCCCTTGCGCTACCAGCTGGGCTACAGGTTTTTCCAATGCTAATTAAAAGGAAGATAATCACACTGTCCCCTCATTGTCCCCACAGTGGTTTCCCCAACATTTCCAGCTCATTAGTTTAAGCCTAATTGGGTTTCTTTCAGCCCTTCCTGTGATGAGGGCAGAGTTAGCATCCTTCACTGTACAGGCCAGTGCTGTTTCTGCCTGAGCCAGAGCTCAGCCCCTCCTCTCGCCCTTGAATGCCCTGGGATGCAGGAGAGGACCTGGCAAGGGAGGCCGAGCTGGGCAGAGAGGCTGAAGGGGTTGTTTGCAGCTTCTCCTGCTTCGTTCAGAACATATTCCCTGAGTTCAGGACATAGCATCCACTAGAAGAGAGTCAAGGTCAAAGGGGAAAGTGGAATGAGATAGAGTTCTTGAGTGTTCGGTACTGGAAAGCAGTATGTAAAAAGGAGCTACAGACTGTATTTTCCAGAAGGTGAAATTGTCATTTATTTGGTGCCTCAGCCTTGTCATCCGTGTTCAACAGCCGCTCTGAAGGCACCCCTGCCCAATCAGGCCCACACGTTCCGAGGCCCTGGGTCTTTCCAGCACTGGGTTGAGGAGGTGGGGTCCACTCCAGAAGTGTTGTGGGATGTGCAAGAAGAAGACTGTGGCCTTGAGGTTCTTTGATTTATTAGCCTTCTAAATGGCTGTACTTTGCTGCCTTTGGGCCTCTATAAATGTCAGGAAAGTTAAAGACTTTCCTTAAATCAAGTTCAAGATTTGAAATTTAAAAACAAAACACCCATAACATCAAAACAGCAGCAAAGGCTAGGACCATTTCCCCCAGGAGATATACAACCCCCACGATGAATTTCCTCCCCCACAAAACTGAGCTTCACAAACCAACAAATGCCCTGCAGGCTTTCCCCGACTTCCCCCACAACCCGAGTTCCCCGAAACACCAGTCTGGGGCTATCAGCAACAGGCCGCTGGTTGCTATGATTCCTATTACCCTAAATCATAGCTGAATCCCCAGCTATGTTTCTCTTCCACCATCATCTTTATCTCATCATCCTCCAGAGAGTGCTGGGAGCCACTAGACATCATCTCCAGCTCTCTTCATCACCCCTGCCTGTGCTGATTGAAGCTTCCAGCAACTTCTGTGTTATCAAAACCTAAGTTCCGTTGGCATTCATCAGAGACCCTCCCCATCAAAGTCACTGTCCTATCATTCCTACAACCTCCAGCCCTTCACCATGTCGCTGGCTGGTAGGCACTGAATGAGACAGTGCTATCACCCACTACCATCCGCCAGAAATGGACCACATCAGGCCTTTGCCCAGCTCTCTCCTGCTACTTTCTTCTCGTCCACGAAATTCTGTGCCAGGTTCAGGAAACCTGGCACCTGGCCTCGCCCGTTGAGGAAGAGTTTCTGCACACGCACAATGGCCCTTCTGACTTAAAAGGAATGTACTACCTTTCAGTCAGTGTGTTTCCTCTTTTGTAAATTGTAATAGAAACAGGACCTGCCCCACCTACCTCCGGGGTCATTTGTGAGGATAAAAAAGAAAACATACAGGTTTTGAGTGTAATTACTGTGACCCAAAAACAGACAGCCAAACTCAGACCGATCTTCTCACCCCTGGTCTGCACACGTGTGTGCGGACACTGCGCCCTGAGGGAGACGTGTGCAGGCAGAATTGTTGCTCCCTGTCCCCGCTTTGCTCTTCTGCATCCCAAGAGGCCCCCACTGAAATGAGAACTGAGGCCAGTTCCCCACCCTCTGCTGCAGCCGTCACCCTCTGCCCGCAGGTCCCACGGACAGCCAGCCAAGGGCAGTCTCCAGGGTCCAGCAGAGCCACTCCAGCCTGACGGGCCCTCTGAACCTGACACACATGCCCGCTCGTGGCCCTCCCGCTGCCTGGGACAGCCTCGGACGTGTGAAGAGTATAGAGAAGCACCTATGGATAGCACGGTGCATTCACCTCATTCCCCAGTGTCTGCAGACTGGGAATTAAGGACCACGGCACAAGAAACTGAAGTCCTAAACTAAAGTAGAAATTTCAACCTCCTCTGTTCTGAAAACAGTACAAGCCACTTATGTGTTTCTAGCTACATTTATAAACGTCTCAAAGAGGAGGTCAGCATCTCTATCATGTGAACGTGTGCCTGTGGCAGCTTTCAGAGCAGACCAGGGTTTCAGTTTTCTAAAGAATTCTAATCTGAACAATCCCAGCTGATTTAAAAGAAATAAATAAAAGTGCATAAACATACAAACTGAAAAAGCAGAGTGGTTAAAGTAATAGGCAAGAAGAACAAAGAAGCTTATTTAATTAAATCTTGGCCCGACATCATAATTAATGTACACCAGGCTTCATTTATCTGGGCCCTGGACCCAGTTCCAATACTCCTGACATCAATCTTAGTGATTTGCTGTGGAGAAGCCAGGTGGACTCTGTAAGTGATGTAGCGCCCTCTGGTGCCTCTTTCTGGCACGACAGTATTTTGTGAATGTTTGAAAAAGAGGTTTATTAAGTCAGAAATTCGATTTGAAAATTCCAAAAAGGAAAGTCCTTCTGTAAAAATCTAAAACCACAATAATATTAATTATCCATTTTACAGTCCCACCAATATAAAAACTTTTGTGATCAAAGCAGCTAACATGGCTCATGTTGTTACCATGATTTAATGTCCTATCTTTTTATTTTTTATTTTTGTTAATCCTCACCTGAGTATTTTTCCCATTGATATTTAGAGAGAGTGGAAGGGAGAAAGAGAGGAGAGAGAGAGAGAGAGGAACATCGATGTGTCAGAGACAGAAGCCCCGATCGGGCCAGGGATCAAACCTGCAACTCAGCTACGCCCCCATGACTGCGAGTCAAACCCCAGACCCTTGGGTGCGCAGGCCGACTCTCTAACCACTGAGGGACACCGACCATGGCTAATGTCCTATCCTCCAACCATTGGTAATGTAACACTCCTTGAATTACCATTATGTTATCTTCTACATGACTATAGATCTCTTCCCTTCCTTCCTTGCTTTTGTCTTTATAATCTCTTTTGATGAAGGAATGGGCAGTAGCTATTCTTTCATTTTACAGGTAAGGAAACTAAAGTTTAGACCTGTCAAGTCATTGGGCACGACAAGAGTGCCTGTAACTTCGGAGAATTTATTTCTTCGTGATGTCTAATGGCAGAGAGCCACAGCTGCTCACCCCTGAAACCATGCACAGGAGCCCGTGAGGGCCAGAAAAGGCATTGGTCCCCAAGCCCGAGAAAGGCGTCTGTTTAGTATAAATATTCATTTTATATTTGTTTCTACCTATAAGAATAATTCAGACTCATTAAAAATTTGGAAAATGAAAGTTTCATAAAAAATATAAAAATCCTCCCTTGCCAGTTTGGCTCAGCGGATGGAGCATCGGTCCACGGACCAGAGAATCCCGGGTTCAGTTCCCGCTAAGGGCACGTACCTCAGGTGCAGTTTGTCCCCGGCCCCGGTGGGGTCGTGCAGGTGGCAGCCACTCGATGTGTCTCTCTCACATTGATTTTTCTCTCTCTTCCTTCCTCTCTCCCTCCCGCTCTATCTGAAGATGAATGCAAAAATGTCCTCAGGCGAGAATTACATATATATATATATATATATATATATATATATATCCATTGCCATTCCACCACCCACAGATAATAATTACTAATATTTCAATATATTTTTTACACTCTTTTCTTGGGTATGCATTATTTCAAAATTAAGATTAGATTGAACATCTCATTTTTATCCTATTTTTTCTTAACATTACATTGTAAATATTTTTCTTCATATCATTAAATATCACAGAAAACACTTTTTTTTTTTACCCTCACCCAAGGACATTTTTGCATTCATCTTCAGATAGAGAGAGAGGGAGAGAGGGAGGAAGAGAGAGAGAGAGAAACATCGATATGAGAGAGACACATTGACTGGTCGCCACCCACATGACCCCAACCAGGGTAGCTGACGAACTGCAACCGAGGTACAAGCCCTTAGCGGGAACTGAACCCGAGTCTCTCTGGTCCGCAGGCCAACGCTCTAACTGCTGAGCCAAACCGGCCAGGGCCAGAAAACACTTAAAAAACAATTGAGCATCCCATTAGCTGGCATACTGCTGACCTTTAGGTTATTCCAAAATTTAACATCTTTTTAAATAAGCCCTAAAATTATGTTTGATTCATAGTTGAGAGGATGTCCTGAAGATGTTCACTGATATTCTTACATACTAGACCAGTGCCCATCTTCCGGAGAGGGTACGTGTGTGAGCCAGCCTGGCTGTGAGCTACCGCCCAGCCTTGCCCAAAGCACTGGCCTCGTTTCAACCAATTCTGAGGGAAGAATGTGTGGGCTCAGACTTGGCACCGACAGGAATATTCTCCCCTTTTCTCACCCCTCAAAGCTAGTGTCTCTGGGAAAATGATGTCTGTGGTCCTACCATAGCTTCTTCAGTCATTGTCCCCAGTGCCTGCCAAGATACAAACTTGCAAGAACACAGTCTTCATTCCTCTAAACTGTATCCGTGGCTGGGCAGAGTAAACCCAACTCACGGCCGTGCTCTGGTTAGAATTGCATCCCACAGGACTACCGCAATTCTGCAAGTCCCCATCTCCCTTTCATCTCTGTGATCAGTGTCACCCCGCCAGAACACCAGTACCGCAGACCTTGCCTCTGGGAGGTAGGGCAAAGTTAGTCCACCCGTTCTCACTAGTGGGCAAAAAAAGAAGCCAAAGGGGAACAGATTCTCCTCAGTACTACCCAACTTGTTGTTCTGATTTCTAGACCAACAGACTTTCTAACCCTTTTCTTAGATGATCCCTGACTTGATTTTGCAGAAGCTCTGCTTTGAGATCTGGGCGTCTAGGGCTCAACGACTCTGCAAATGAGTCGAGGGGATTGACCCTGCTCTGCCTCACAACTCTTGCCACATTTGCAAGTAAGGACAATGCCAAGACCATCTCTCCTACTTGTAAACCCTCTTGAGAATAAGAAGAGACAGTCCAAATTCAGACATCTTGGGGTTCTATTGCATCCTCATTCTGACACCCCCCCCCCCCCCGTGTCTGCTTTTGGTATATTGTTTTCCGGAGCAGATGCCCTACTTCCACTCGACAACTGGCCTCCCTTGACGTTGCATGACTTCTTCGGCTTCAGTGTCTATTCACAGTTCCCAAGCTTTATGCTTCCCCAAAATTAGATAATTTAATGATTTTTAAAATATATATACTTTTATGAGAGGTCAAGCTGTCTGCATGAAACCAAGAAATCCTGTCTTTACAAGCTTTTTTTCAAAACAAGATAAAAGCCCAATCTAGCAATATCCTCAGAGTTGCAGAAGAACAAGCCATAAAGGAGACACAATCCAATAAACTGGCTGCCGAGTTCAAGAAGAAAGTTTATTAAAAGTCTTTATGTTAGGTGCTTGCCACATTTTATCAGAGGAACGCTGTTAGACTTCCGGAATCTGTGAAGCACCATGCTGGGAATACTGCCCGGGGACAAGAAAGGGAGGTAGTCCCAGCTCTGGCCAGGGCCTGAGTCCTGTGTCAGCCACCAAAGGGATTTTTCCCAGTGGATTTTGCTTGGCTGTCCGAATCCAGGAGAGTGATGCCAATTGCCTGGCTATTCTAGCAAGTCCAAGCACAGAGAGGAATGACGTTTGGTTCCTCCAGGTGCTGAAGCCACTGATGTTTGGGAGACCCACTGGGTACCTCATCAGCTCTCCACCCTGGGGACCTCTGCCATGAGCGTGTGTGAGCACACACTTCTTTAGATACTTCGAGAAAGACACGTGGCACGATGCAGCCAGCCAGAGCAGGCCGAGAGACACAGTGGGGCGCTCTGAGCCCGCTTGCAGAGAGCCCCGGAGCACCAGCACCTGTGCTGGAAGCATTTTCTGCAAGGCGCTCTGCTGGATTGGAGGTGTGCAAAAACATCCTTTTGGTTATCTACAAATCTCTTTTGTTCCTCCCTCCTTATAACGAAATTAGAAGGTGTAAATTGAACAAAGTAACCCACAAGCTGTCCTAACATCCCTGGGAACTCCTTGGGTGATGAATAGTTATAGACCTAGAGCTTTTTATTTGACTTGTTCCTGGCTCTTCCATCAGGATCTGGCTGGGTGATGCTGTGCTGAGACAGAGTAGTTGGTATGCATCCGTGGTTTTATTTCGGAAGTAATGTGAACTCTGTTTAAAGCACCATGGCTCAGGTGGGAATTCCAGCCCCTTTATCGTTAGCGTAGAAATTTCATGGTCCATACTTGCGGCCCGTGGGTGTGGCTCTTCACTCAGTCCAGTGGGGAAGGCCACCTGAGTGAGGACAAATCTAAAGACTGGACAGGACGCACCCCCTCATCACACTGGCCAGACGGCTCACCCTGCTCCCTCACCCAGGGGGCTTCCAGGGAGACTGGTCGTCCGCACTGCCCAGTAGACTCGGGGGCACTTTCCAAGTCCCCAAGTTTAACACAAACATGTCCCCAACGCTTAGACGGCCTCCACAACTTTGCCAGGCCGACACAACGCCTTCAGTGTCGCTTACTTAACCTTTGCCTCCAGCTGGCTCCTTTTATTTACTCAAATTTATTTCAAAGGAAATTCTAGAATGCGACCTTCGTGGAAAACCAGCGCTGCCATGAATAGACGGTAAATAAATGACAATAAGCACAAGTAAAATGAGTAAATAAGTAGGCTAAGTAGAAGGCAAGTGTGAGGATGGCGTGATGAGTAAGAACGAGGTGACAAGCCAGGCCCTGGTGCCTTCACCCTGAGGCCTGGGCTCCCTGGGCTGGCAGGAAAAACGGGCAAATGTTAGAAAGAGAGTTGCTGTTGGTTCTGAGGCCTTTCCCCCGGCCCGTGGGCAGCGCCCTCGCTGGCCACCCAGCCTCTGCCCGCTCTCTGGACCGTGGTAGCTCCAGAGCCGAAAGGACTTCAGAGACCACCTTGCCTGGCCGTGTCTGTTGAGAAGGCAGGAAAGGGAGGCGCTGCCGACCGTAAGGAACGTGCCCGAATCTGCTCACGAGCGACTGAGCTGGAGGTGGAACTCAACTCTGCCCCTTCCTTCTCCGCGGCCTTTTCTGCCTCCCACGTGCCACCTGGTCAGCAGATGGGCCTGTTGGGGACCCGGGGGCAGTGAACTTTCCCTGCCATCATGCCTTCTGCTCCCAGCAGGTCTCAGAAACCCCGTCTTGCTGACCTTTCTTTAAAGTGTGAATCTGGGTCTCTGAGTCCCATGGGGCCTTTCCCCATTGGGCCGCCACTACCAGGAGATCTCAGAAGTCCCCCTGGCTGATGACAGGACCCAGGAATCTCACCTTCATGACATCTGGGCCTCTGGGCACCCTTCAGAGGCCGGGCATCCCTGTTGGTCTAGGAAATGCTCCCCAGTGGAAGACTTTAAACTCAGCAGGGCATCAAGCCACCCTGCCCCTCAGCCTCTCCCCGGGCGGACGCAGCCTGAGGCCCAGACGGGAGCTTTGAAGAACCTCTGTGGAGTGAGCCCTGGGGCCGCAGCAAGGCAGGGCCTCTTCAAGGCCTGCGGGGTAAGGGAGAGAGGCCGGAATGGGCGTCATGCTGTGCCTCCAGAGAGCAGGGAGGTGCTGGGACGTAGCGGGCGGTGGAAAAGTTCGCGGGAACACGTGTGTGGCGTGGGAGAGGAGCCAGGCAGCAGAGGACAGGGAAGACACGGAATGAAACGTTAAAGGAAGGTGAGGGAGAGAGACAGAGACGAAGGACACAGCGGCCTACTGGGGGCCTCTGGGTGCTGCCCTTCCCTGGCAAGGCACAGACAGGCGGCAGCTGTCACCGAACGGGTCCTAAAGTTTCCACAGCAAGAAACAAATCATGTCTCTTCTAAAGGAGACACACAGAACCCTGGTGGCCAATTCCTGGCAGGTGAGCCTCCCCACTCCCCAACCTCTCAAACTCTGGGATGCCTCTTTTCCCAGGGGGACCAGTGACTCGAGATGCTGGGTCTGCCTGCAGGACATGGTTCAGGGACACCCCACAGCATGGACCTTGCAGCCCTGCAAAGTCTCAGGGTTTGCATTGGCCAGGGTGAGCCTGTGCTGTGTGCAGGCGGTGGGCAGGGAGAAATCCCTTCATTCGCTGTGTACTCTATTCTTATCACCAAGATGAGGGCTCAGGAAAAGCAACACCTAGAAATTGCCACCCAGCCGACAGAGGGTCCAAACTGCCAAGCAGTGACTCCTCATGGCGCTTATCAGCCTGCAGCGTGACATGCTTGCCGAGAGTGCCACCCGCCCAGCCTCCTTGCCAGCGACAGTGACTGGACACTTGTCTCTCCAGCTGACTACACAGAACTTTTAAGCCACAGGAGGAGCTAAAGAGGAAACACATCCACCTAACATGTCCTATTCCACTTCTCTAGGCCCAGTTCTTCAACCTGACAAAGGAAAAAGCATTATTTATTTATGAGGCCAATATTTACTGAGCACCCACCATCTGCTGTGTGCTCTGTGCTATTGAGTTTCCATAAACAGGTGCGCCCCTCCCAGCAGCTCTCCCCACCACCGCCGGAGGGGTCCTGGGGGCGCTGCCACGGGGATTAAAGGAATTTCCATCATCGCCCAGTGGAAGTGCTCGTCCAGCCCAGAGTCACGACGTGTCCCTGCGCCGGAGTCCAACAGGGCTGGCTCAGGTTTCAGCTCTGCTCTTCTCTCTGGCTGTTGGTGTGGGTTACGTTTCTTAGCTTCTTGAATTTCAATTTCCTGATCTGAATATTGGGGAGAATAAAAGTGCTTCCTCAATGAGGTTTTATGAACCCAGATAAAGTGTTAGCACAATACCTGGCACACAGCAAGTCTTGGCCTGTTACTATCTTTGTTATCATTAACAAGAGCAGAAAAGTGGTTATATTTCCACTGTATCAGAGTCTCCATACCCTGAGGCATATAAGGAGATACATCCTGCCCTGGCTGGTGTGGCTCATTTAGTTGGAGCATCATCCTGTATACCAAAAGGTGGTGGGTTCGGGTCCCGTTAGGGCACATATCCAGGTTGCAGGCTCAATCCCCAGCTGGGGTGCGTGTGGGAGGCAGTCAATCTCTCTCTCTCTCTCTCTCTCTCTCTCTCTCTCTCTCTCTCTCTCCCCCTTCCTCCCCATGTCATTCTTGTCCTTACTCCCCTATCTCAACCCAGGAATGATCACATTCTTATTTACTTATCTTTGTTTGCTGCTCAGTGTTGTCTCTCCTCCTGTGACTGAAGGATCGTCCCATCCCTTCTTCCCCCTTTTCCCAGAATCTTGGCTCATTTCTTCTCCCAGGTCATATGTTCTTTTGTCCCAAGAACTTATGTCTCAACAACAATATCTCACAGACTCGTGAGCACAAAATGCTTAGAGAAAATGTGGTAGAGAAATAGGTCCCCTTCCCAAAGGAGATTCAGCTATCTTTTTGTAGGTTGCCAATGTCATCAACCAAGACAAGAGTCTGCCGAACATCTAACATGCAGTTGGAAGTATATTAGTTGCTGAGAATACAAAAAAAAATTTTTAATAAGATATATATTCTCAACTCAAGATGGAAAGAATTCCCAGAGATGAAACCTCACTGAATATGAACTCACAATTCAAAATTTCAAAACCCATGAGAAAGAATCACATCAGGAGCCTGTGTCACTGGCCAGAAGGAAAACAAGATCCAACAAGACTGCCAAGGGCTTGAGACAAAAGAATAATATGAAGGAGAACATAAAATTCATAACTTTAAATTATTAAAAGCATAAAGGAAGGAAATAGAAAAAATGGCAGGGAGACACAATAAAACACAAACACAAGCAGATTTGGAAAAGAACCCAAAAATATGTATGGTAAAAAAATGTTTAATGGCCGCTGAAATTTTAAAACTCAGTGAATAAGATAAATAGCAGATTAGACTTGGTTGGACTATGAGAATTAGGCAAATAAAAATAGACGTGAGAAATATGCCCAGGATGTACTACACAAAAAGAAAAAGATGGAAATAAGAGCACTGAACCTGGCCAATGTGGCTCAGTGGATTGTGTGCCAACCCGTGGACTGCGAGATCCTGATTCGGTTCCCGGTCAGGGCACATGCCCAGGTTGCAGGCTCCATCCCCAGTAGGGAGCATGCAGGGGTCAGTGATCAATGTATCTCTCTCACATTGATGTTTCTCTGTCTCTCTCTAATAAAAAATCAATAAATTTTTTTTTAAAAAGACGTAAGATCATTGGAACTGTGAGTACAACAGACAGAATGAGAATGCCAATCATATAGTATATCTAATGAGAGTTCCAGAAAAGGGGCACAGAGAATGGGGAGAGATAATATTCAAAGAGCTAAGAGCTAAGAATTGATGTAAAACAAGAATTCAGGAAGCACAAGTTATAAGCAGTGCAAGTAAAAACCTACCTGTAGATGCCTTGTAGACAAACTGTAATTTACCAAAGTCAAAGAGTAAAATATTAAAAGCAAGACAAGAGAAAGGGAGATTAACCTACAGAGGAATGACAACCAACAGACTTCTCAACAGGAAAACTGAAACCTGGGACAGCAGAACCAGATCATCAAAGGACTGAATGAACATAACTGTCAACCTAGAACTCTATACTGAACTACATTGTGATTCAGCCATGCAGGGGGAATAAAATGTGTGTCACCAACAGACACTCCTTGAAAGAATTTCTGAAGGATAAACTTCAGGGAATCTGGAACTGAACCCAGGAGGGAGTCGTGAAGAATCAGCATCGATGAGCAATGATACTGATACTGAATGGGTGACACTAAACAAGCACTGATTTCTAAAGCAACAATAATGTTAATGATAAATTTGTGTACCAACAAACACGATGGAGCCAAAATACTGGACACAATAACATGTTAGACAAAGACAGTGCATCCAGCTTAAACATATCAAGATTCTCAGGCTGTCTGTAAGAGGATAAAGGTATGAATTACCTTAAGATTAAGTCAAGTAAACATGGTAAAATATTAGGAGTAACCAATGAAACAATAAAAGTGAAATCGATAGCTCCCAAATCAAAGAGGAATGAAAAGGAAAATAAGGAAGGCAGAATAAAATAGGGTAAACAGAATCAATTTAAAAATGGTATGTATTCAAACATATCTAATTACAGTAAAAGTAAATAGACTCAACCCACCAATTAAAAAAAATAATTACATGATTGAATTTAAATTGTTTAGGAAGGTGCTATTTCCCAGAAACACATCTATAATTTGAGAATCCAGAAAAGTTGAAATAAAGCACTGGGGAAATTCTAATAAAGAGAAAGCAGTTTGCCCTGGCTGGTTTGGCTCAGCGGTTAGACCGTTGGCCCACAGACCATAGAGACCCGGGTTCAGTTCCCACTAAGAGCACGTACCTCGGTTGCAGTTTGTCTCTGGCCCTGTTGGGGTCATGTGGGTGGCAGCCAGTCGATGTGTCTCTCTCGCATCAATGTTTCTCTCTCTCTCTCTTCCTCCCTCTCTCCCTCCCGCTCTATCTGAAGATAAATGCAAAAATGTCCTTGGGCGAGGATAAAAGAAACAGAGAAAGCAGTTTGGCTGTTTTATTACCAGACGAAATAGACTTTAAGATACAAGTAAGTGGAATCGACACAAGCAATCCTGGGTGCAGCAGTGGACATTGCCAGACGCCAAGGGACGGGGTGCCTGACAATGTCAGCATCTCAGATTCAAGTATGAGGTGAACAGATTCTTCTTCACATTACGCTCTGTTATTTTTAATGTGTATTTTAAGCATCCAGGCATCAGGTACCATGCCAACTATTCTATATACATTATTCCTGTGTCTTCGAGAAATCTCACAATGGAGCCCTGGCAGATCTGGCTCGCAGTTAGGCATTGCCCATGGACTGAGAGTCATGGGTTCCATTGCGGTCAAGGGCATGACCTGGGTTTGGGGTTAGATCGCTGGCCCTGGTTGGGGTCATATGGGAAGCAACCAATCGATGTGTCTCTCACAGTGATGTTTCTCACTCTCCCTCTCGCCCCCCCCCCTCCCATTCTCTTTAAAAAATCAATGCATAAATATCCTCGGGTGAGGAGTAACAACGACAGAATCCCTGTCCTGGATTTCAGGTGTTCTGTTAATCAGTACAATTTTGGTTGCTGAAAAACAACCTCAATTTAAGCGAAAAGTAAAGACAGAGGAGAATCTCCCAGTAGAAAATCCCCTCGGAAGGATTCTGAGTGGCCAAGTTTCATTGCAGCCCCCTCCCCAGCCCGTGTGAGCTCAGGGGGTAGGCCACTGTGATTGGACAGATGTCCACCCAGCCCACAAGGGGACTGGCAAAATGAGTGATTCCACAAGAGCAGATTTCATTATCATCCTTTTATAAATGAAATTCTGAGACTCAGAGACTGAGTTTACATCCAAAGCCCCAATCCTACATGGTAGAGCTGATGGGAAACCAAGCTTCCCCCGCCAAAAATAAAAGGCTGCACTTTTTCTCCAAGCAATGGACACAGAACTTCATACCGAGCAGGTTCTCAGGAATTATGCTAATTGATTTTGAAGAAACTATTGTATGTAGTAACAACCGACCACTCTTCTTCATAGGCACTAAAAGTTGTGGACAAAGAACTCGAGAGCCAACAACTCTATAGCATGCAGCCCTCCCAGGGGTCTGCCACAGATAGCAATGAATTTGGTATCGTAATTCATCCTCCTGTTCAGAACCCCTTAGCACCGACGATGTGTATTGTGCAGGGCAGCCCTGAAATCGTCTTTAATTGTTTCATAGCTAGTGTGGCCCAGCGTCTCCCTGTCCTCCCTTAGCACGCAGCTGAGCCGGCACTGGTGTTCAGACTGTCGGCTCTAGGTTATTTGGCCAAAGCAATTATTCTCAACAGTTTTTGACTCATGGAGCCATTTGGAAAACTGATGAAATCTGGGATTTCACCACTGGGGGGAAATAACCAAGGCCTGTTTGCACATATACACAAAACTTTAGTGACTCCACGGACCTCCTGAAGCACGTCCGCGAAGCCCTGGAGTTGAAGATCAGCCTCAGCAAGAGGAGAAGAGAACTTCTTACCCCCAAGAGGTAGTCCTGGCATGCTACTAATCAACCTGAAAACACTGGGGTTGGTCATCTGGGACCATCTTAAGTGGCCACGATGTGCCAACCCTCGAGGGAGGACACCCCCACAGTCTGCTACTGGCTACACGGATCCTGCTCAGTTGAGTTGCCATATACCAGGGACTCTGCTGGCCACAGAGGGACACAAGCTAGAGTAAGACCCTGTCCTGCATTTCCGGGAGCTCAAGAGAGATATGTAAGCAATGGCCACTCCAACGTGGCCAACGCCAGGCAGAGCTGTGCAGGGCCCTGTGGGAACACTGGCGGGAGGGGGAAGTACGGGGAGATTTCCCAGGAGAGAAAATCTCAATGGAAAGATGCGGTGTTTTCTAGCAAAGAACTGGGGAGGAAGGGAAGCATCCCTGATGGTAGGAACATGAGCAAAGACCCAAACTCATGTGGAGTGGCAAGTGCAGGGAACCCTGAACAGGTCGGTATTCCTAGAGTAGTGATTCTCAGTCAGGGTGACTGTGCCACCCTACCCCCAAATCCTCGCCACGGACATTGGCAATGTCTGGAGACATTTTTGGTTGTCATATTTGGGGAGTGGGGTGCTACTGGCATCTAGCAGGTGGAACCCAGGGCTGCTGCTAATCATACTTCAATGCGCAGAACAGCCTCTGACAACACAGTGTTGAGAGAGCCTGCATTGGAGGTCAGGCGTGCGTGGGGAAGTGTCACCCATGCGGAACGACGTTTCTGTGTCTGTGGAGCTGCTGCATCAGACCTGCCTCCCTGGAGCAGACGCGAGACCTGCCCCGCTCTGGCAGGGACAGGGGTGGGAGAGCTCGCCCTCTGCGCACTCAACATACAGATAAATGCGTGGAGCCGGCTCGGCATCTGCACTTACACCTCAGTGGTGTTTGCTGAACAAGATTCTTCTGCTTCTGACCCCAACCGATAGTACCGCAGGGTCCGATTGGACATGATTCGCAGCCCATCCCAGGGAGCCGCAGGTAACCCAGGTTGTCCACGGGATTTGGCTTGCCTGGTTAGCCCACGTGGGACACAGGAAGGAGAATTTGGAGCTGTTACCTAGGACCACCTGAGATCAAACACAACCCCCAAGACAGGTGAACTATGTTCTCTCTACAACCAGAAAACATTTGGGGGGAGAGTAAGAAGGTTCAGATGTAACTGTCTCTATAGTGACTTCTCAACTTTAGGGATATGAGAACAAATTCCTTCAATGAGCTACCACGAAGCAGGCTGGAAACTCTGTGTGCAAGGTCCACGAAATCAGAGGAGAAGCCTCTCGCCCACAGGTTTACTGAGGGTGACTATGGGAAAGAGAAAGTACCCGCTGCGTAGGCCAGGGGGAGCCACTACCAACGCGGCCCTAACCGAGGAGCCCTCCGGGTGCCTGAGGCCTGCACAGGAGACCGTGCTCTGAGGCTGCTGACGGAGCGTATCTAGTTTCGGGGGCTGGATCATTAGAGCTCTCTCCCCCCATCATGGCACGTGTCATCCTTGACATCCCTGCAGAAAGCATCACTGGTCTTCAACAGATCCATCCCTGAGAGGAAAAGCCAGGTCCCCACTGCCAAACTTAACCAGGAAGAGGTCTAGAGACTCTGGGAGGACACCTGATTTAGCTGGGGAGCTGTGACCGTGACCTCGTGCCCGGAGCCGGGGTGAAGAGAGGGCGAGCTCTCCCACTATTCGGGGATACTGTAGCTGCTGGTTACGGCCAAAACCAAAACAAAACACCACTGCTTTCTTCTCCCAACGCCAAGTCTACATCCAAACGTGTTAGGCTGAGCTAAGAAAACAGAACTAAGGCCATGCGTCCTGAGACCAACAGGAGCTTCCGTTTCCCTAGGAAGCCCTGTGCCTCCCCCGCCAGAGGGGCAGCTGCCAGTCGGTTGACTCACTCTCTGGGCACAGAGCACCTTTGACTTAGGAAACGTATAAACCTGTGGGAGACACGAGTCATCAAGCGTGGTACTGGGAAAGGGTGGTCTGGGCTCCATGTACACAAACACACTGGGCACACTGGGCACTCGCAAGCTGCCAACTTTCTTGATGGAATTGTTGTTGTTGTTGTTAATCCTCACTCGAGGATATTTTTCTGTCTTTTGTTGGTGTTAGCAAGAGTGGAAGGGAGGGAGAGAGAGAGAAACATCTATGTGAGAGAGACACATTGATTGGTTGCCTCCCACACACTCTCCAACCCGGGGCCAGAGATCAAACCTGTAACCTAGGTACGAGCCCTTGACCAGGAATCAAACCTGAGACTCTCTGTCCGCAGGCCGACGCTCTAACTGTTGAGCCAAACTGGCCAGGGCCCTTGATGGAATCTCTGAAAAGGCTTCTCCGTCCGTCTGGGGATCCCAGCAGCAGACGGGCGCCCTGGGAAATGCAGCCTGAAATTTCAATCTGCCAAAAACCAGCACTTTCCCTTCTCAATGTACGCTCAGCCTGGGGGTCCCTTCTTTGAAGCGAAATGAGGCTAGAGCCTGCGCTCTGCCTCTGGGCCCTATTTTTAAATATCCTGCGATCGGATTATTTTTACAACCCAAGTTTCATTTGACTGTTGGGCCTCTTCTGGGACCCTGTAATTACCCGGCGCTGTTTGCAGGGTTAGCACACAGCTCCGAGGTGGCCTGAGCACAGGAGACGGTTTTGTTGTGCGTGTGTGTTGCCTTCATTGCCAAGTTACTCCTAACTTGTTAACCAGTGTAAAGATGAGTTCCATAAACACCTTCCTCCGGGCTCCCGCCCAGGCAGCGGAGGTCCTGGATGGATATTTCAGGAAGATGAGAAGCAACCGCAAGGAAGCATCACGCCTCATCCTGGCCCTTGTCCGAATGGTGTAGGAAGATTGCAACCAAAAATACCTCCTGGAAACAGAATGACCACGTGGCCTGAGGCAGACTGGTGGTCTCAAGGTTTTGGTTTTTTCCAAGAACGGCACAAGAAGATTACTGAAGGGTTGTACTTTTCTTAGAAAATGGCCACGTCAGTGCCAGGGGCGCGCTGGAGTGCGGAAAGGCAGAGGCTCCCTGCCCACCACGTCTACCACAGGGCAGTGGCGCGAGGCAAGTGTGCAGCAGACAGATCTGGGTTCAGATTTCAGCTCGGTGTCTCTCCGAAGTGTGGCCTTGGACGTCCACTGAACTCTGATTGCTGGTTTTCCATCTACAAAACATGAAGATCATGATGTCCATAGGTTGTATAGTGATCAAAGAAGACCGCAGATATAAAGCATTCGGCAAGCATCCAGCACCTAGAGGACGCTTGAGAGGTGGTGGCTATTACAACATCGCTGTTATCGTTGCTGTTTTCTCACCGTTAATTCCTCACAGCTTTATAGGGGCTAGGGCTTGCAAAGGACTTTCCTAGCCTTTTTGTTTGTTTGTTTTTTAGAAAATCTGACCAGATAATTATTCATGTGGTTAAAAATATGACAGTAAAGCAATATACAAATACACAATGGAAGTCTAGGTCGCACCGGCTCTGCCCACCGGCTCCCTGCCTCACTGCTGCCCCTCAGGCAACCACTTCCGTTTCCACGTACCCTCCAGTGTGCCTTATGCACATGCGTGTGCATGTGTTCAGATTTCCCCCTTTCTGTGCACGAGGGTAGCATTCTATTAACATGACTCTGCTCTTGGATGTTCTTACCTTATAACAAGTCTTCACTATGCACTATGGACAGATTCCACTGGAGTTTTTTCCACATTAATATACAGGAATCTCTCTCTCTCTCTCTCTCTCTCTCTCTCTCTCTCTCTCTCACACACACACACACACACACACACACACACACAGATCTACACTACGTTCCATGGAGTAGCTCTATCCCAGCTTCTTTAACCAGCCCCTCTGGGCGCCCTGTAGTCAGCCTGCAGTGCGTCTCCATGGTTCCTGACACTGCAGCAGGAAAGACCCTTGGCCATCATGATTTTAGGCGAGAGCAGGCACACTCCTGGAATGAACTCCCAGTGAGGTCGCTGCCTCTAAGGGCGTGAGCATCTGAGATCCTCATGGGTCTTGCCACCTGCTCCCATCAGGGCTGTGCCGTTGTGCACCTCGCCCAGCAGCATACAAGAGAAACCAGTGCCTCTAAACCTCGCCATTTCTTCTGCTGGTTACTTGCCATATCTCCAAACACTATTCCGAGCCACTGTTTCTTTTCTATTCTTTAACCATTTCAAACCCTTTTGTGTGCAATTCAGTGACATTGATTACATTCACAATGTCGTATAACCACCACCACTATCCACCTCCAGAAGGTCTCATCGTCACAAACTGAAGCTCTGTACCCATTAAACAGTAAGCCCCCTGCACCTCCTGGCCCCCTTCTCTGTCCAGGTAGCATGGTTGAAGGAACCAAGACTCCTGCCCAGCCGCCTGAAATACTCCCACTTGCTCTCAGAACCATGACATTCTTTTAATAAAAGGGAACGGAGATTGCATTGTGTTATGAGAGATCAGCCTGCTACAACAAAAACTGCCTGGAAAAGGAAACCAACACCTTTCAACTTCACGTACACTTGTGAATAACTCATTTCTCTATGCAGCTTTCCATGTGGGGGAGGGGGCGTGATGCTATAGCTCATGGTGTGTGGGTTGAGGGGCTCAGAAAGGAAAAGTGGGCCAAATGATACATTTATCTACATGCTTGACTGCGGGTGAGGCCTACTTGACAGATACGCGAGGGTGAATTTATTTCTGCATCAGGCAAGTACTCTGCTTTCTAAGCCCTGGAGTTCTGCAGACACCTCCTACCAGGACTGCCCTCGCCCCAGACTCTCCAGCCCTGCCGAGATTCCTGGTCCCATGTTCCAAACTTCACGAGGACCAGAAGCTTAGGGGAGATGAGGGGTAGGGAGAATGAGCCCGGAAGAGAAAAGAAGGTGGCAGCAAGTAGGAAGGACACTGACCGATCGTGCAGGGGAAGCCTTTGCAGAGAACCGGCACCCAGTAATGCTCAGTAAGCACTGAGGCCGCCGCCGCCGCTGCAGATGAGACAGCAGACAGACACGCTCCAGGACCAGCGGTGGGAATGGTCACTCAGCTCCTGGCCACAGAGCTGCTCCTTCCAGCTCCCACACATAGATCTTAATTCTACCTCCTGAGCTGCCCAGACATGTACACTCATCAGCACGTGGAAGAGAGCACCCCCTCTTCTCCAGCTGGGACATTCCCCACTCTTCAGACATTCTTCATAGCTTTGGGCTTCTAGATCCTCCTCAAGGGCTTCCGCAGATTGCAAGAAGGCAGGCGAGGAGAGCGGTCCTGGACAGGGAGGGCGACTCGGCTGGGGAGCACGTAGAACCTGATGGACCCAGAGCCTGAGGGAATGGGACGAAAGTGTAGGGTTCCTTGGGTCACAGGTCAACGAGATGGTTCCTCAGGTCTTGCTCCAGAGTGGAGATCCAGGAGAGCATTTCCACTGGACTCGGCTGGGTGAGCCCTGCACCAGAGATGCCGGGACTTGCTAGGGCGCTACAGCTGAATCCCTGGTGCTTCTGGTATTCAGTTAGCATTTCGGAGGTTCACCGTCCGAGCCCATCTGAGTAAGGAGGCTCCCAGTGCCGTCTCAACGCCGCCTCTGCCACGTGCAGGTGGAGAGTTTAGCTGTGATATGAAGACTTTGAACAACACGTTCCAGGGGCCACGCCCCGGCAGAGCTGTCTCGCCTCCCTGTGAGGACGTGGACGCAGCGCAGGACAGGGTGGAGAGGCAGCGTGCCGGAGGAGAGTGAGGCAGCCCTACTCACTCCCCTGCAAAGCCCTGTGAACGCCGGAGCGTGTGGGGAGCAAAATGTCAGCATCAAGACCTACTCACTGATAGTGGTTAATAGGCTGGCAGAGTTCTGGTGTTGAACTTCAGTTAGAAAATGTGCACATTGTTTGCCCTATGTGATTTTTCAGCTCCAACTATCCAAGTACTTACTCACTGTTGCAACTCAGCAACTTAATTTCCTAAACATTCATTCTTTTTCATTGAGAACATCTCCTTCATCCATTATCCATTCTTCCCACATCACTCTTTACTTCAACAAACCTCCCCAGAGCAAATACCACATCAACACGCCCTTCTCCACTGAGCCAGCAGCAATTTCAAGAATAAAGGCAGAAGCAGCTTTGATACACAGAACAAAGTACCACAAAAGTGTATGGCCACTAGTGTCCCCTCTAAGGGTGTCACCACACAATGATGAGAGGAACAGAGTCACTGGCTTTCTACTTCTCCCAGTTCACTGACCACAGGGCCACTCAGTGGCAAGATCCCTGATCAGTGTGAATAGTCCCCCATTAAACAATCAGCCTGGCCACGTCTGCGTGCCCGGACAGGTGGGCCTGGGAGGGTTCGCCATCACCACGCGTGGATGTGGAGGTCAGGTGTAGGCTCTTGCCTGGGCCCCGCTGGAGGACAGGTGTGGCTGCATGTGGCCAGCCTGGCCCCTCCTAGCAAAGCACCATCTTCCTTCTTCTGCCCAGTCTGCCTCCCCGTCCACTTTCTCTTGTCTTCTTTGGATGGCAGCAACTGCCCAAGTTGGTTCCTGTGAGTCAGTTCCACCTACTTTCAGTCAAACTCCACTCCTGGCTTGGTGATCTTCCAAGACAAACGCAGAAGCCACAGGAGGCTGGAGCGGTGCCCTCGCGGACAGTTGCCCAACAGAACTCCAATTAATTTCTCAGGTTGCCGTCAGGACCTCCAACCTGGGAGAGGAGTCGGTGTCCAAGCCTGGCGGGGCACGTGGCTGGTGTCCAGTGCAGACATTTAGGATGCTGGGGCCTCTTCGCCGCTGCCTTTCAACGTGAGAACCGGTCCCTGACTTCAGCACTCACACACACTAGAGAGACAAAGCTGGTGAATTCTACATGTTTCCTAAAGTCAAGCGTCAGAACGAGAGGAAGGCGAGGCAGACAGTGAGGCAGGCAGACAGAGCGGAGTGAAAGCTGAGAGTCCAGCTGCAGATTCAGAGAGAACACTGTTTCAGGTCTGGAGCTGGCCCATCTCTCACACTTGGACCCTGAACTGAGCTCACCCCACATTTTAAAACGTACACCTCTCCTCTTCTCCAGTATCTGCAGTGGCTCTAGAATTTTCGCATAAGCAGATGACAACCTGGTTGGAAGAGGGAATTTGTTTCGAAGCTGCAGTTGGATATTAAGCACACTATTTTGATTTTGAATAAAGACTTACTTGGAGTAACTGATGGGAAGGATCAGGGTATTCCCACACCCCAGAACAATCTCTGTTCCAGTCAGTCAAGTTATTCTCTTTCCTCTCAACTCATGAGGTCCGTGCCCACATTCCTAGCTTCGCTCCTCTCCCTTCCTCCCCCCTACCCGGGGAACTGCATAGACCCTCCCGGGCGCGGCTTCTCCATGAGACCCAGTTAAACACTATTCAGTGAACACTGCTCACGTACTTGGCAGCTGGGCATGGTCTCTGGGTGGATGCCAAGCACTGCCTAACAAGCCCCGACTCTATACTGGACTTTAGGGTTTGCTAAGCTTTCGCCTCCAGTATTGTATCCAAATGTCACGGCAGCCTGTCATGGCAGCCAGGAGAGAAGGGTCATCAGCCCATCTTCAGGGTGAGGCGAGAGGCAGGCGCAGCAGTGTGTGCACAGATTTCAGACACACAGACTCCAACGGAAATCCCAGTTGTAACGGCTATTGCTGTGTGTGGACTGAGGCAGTGAGTTTCTGTATTCTCATCTATAAAATGGAACTATAGCGCCCCTCCGGCAAGACTTTTGTTAGATCTAGAGATAACAAGTTTAAGGTGCCTAGCAAAATATATGGAATGAGTATAAGCTCCTAAATGGCAGCAATTTTGATGATAGTGATGATGGTAGTGATGGTGGTGTTGATGATGGTGATGGTGGTGTTGGTGACAGTGATGTTGGTGATGGTGGTGATGCTGGGGATAATGATGGTGATGACGATGATGATGGTCATGGTGTTGGTGATGACAGTGATAACAATAATGCTGATGGTAGTGGTGATGATGATGAGCCCTCTATTCTTCTACTCCAAGGCAACATGTTAGTTCTGCGTAGAACCCATCATGAAGCCAGCAGCCGTGGGCAGGTGTTACCTGGATGCCTGGCCAAAGCCTCATTCCCTTTGTCTGGTCTCACTCACCAAGTATTCAAGTCCAGGTTGTTATACCCAGCAGCTCCTTGTCCCCGTTTAACTGTCCCCGGATTGCTCCAGGTGGCCTTTCTAGGCAGGAGCTCATCACAATTAGTCCTCACAAGGAAATGTTGAAAGGCAAGTGATTATTTTGGGGAATTACTTGTCAGCAAGAAGCTACAACTCTGATAGGACATAATAGAGGCCATGTGTTAATTACAATCTACAAGATGCTATCACATCATTTCTTAATCCACAGCTCGTTAGGCATTCCAGCCTCAGCTTCCTGTCATTACTGTGGGCTGGTTACAATGTGTGAAGAAGGCATCTCAAATGAGGACAATTTTAGGACTGTGGGGACACACCCATATGCAAGTGGTCAGTAAGCATCTTCTTAAGAGCCTAATTTTGCCTTGGATCCAAAGTACCACGTATATACCTATGAGAGCAAGCATGCTCACACGCATCCACATGCGCACACACGCACACACACACGCAGGCACTCTTAGACTATCTTGTAAAAATATCTAATTTCCTGATTATATTTCTTCTAGTTTCCTTTCTTTGGAATATTTTTAAGCAACTAGGAATTATTTCTTGCGATGAGAAACCCAAATTGTCAGTTATTCAGTATTTCCTGAGGGCCTACTTCGTGCCATGCCTGCAGTGGGCACGGGGTAGCAGACGAGGAGAACGTGTGTCCTCGTGGAGTTTACAATCTAGTTAGAGAGAAAGGCTCCGGGCCCGCGAAGCAAGGCGATGAAGGAGTGACAGCAGAGGACAGAGGTGTAATCCATTGTAAATGCTCCCTGCTTTCTGAGGAGGAAAGGGTCTGAGCATAGAGCCTGCAGGGCTGGGACACACTGCCCAGGCCCCACAGAAGCAGGGAGGGAGGGAAGAAGAGAGGGAGCTTGTGTGTGCACACACAGAGGGGGAGGAGGAAAAATTGCTAAGCAAAGAGACCCAGAGAATGATCTTGAATATTAGATAAGATGTGAGGTGATAGGGGACACTGTTCTGTGATTAAGCAAAGAGTGGAAGGTGATAACAGGAGTTAGTTTAAATGTTTGAAGGTCATCCAGGGCTGTATCCAGATTCTTCTGATGCCTGTTCTTTCTGAGAAATTTCACTGAACTGGTTCAGCTTCCTTGGGGGTGTGTGTGTGTGTGTGTGTGTGGGTGTGTGTAGGTGTCTGTGGGTATGTGGGTGTGGCTATGAATGTATGTGTGTGGGTGCATGTGGCTGTGGGTATGAGTGGGTGTGGATGTATGCGTGTGGGTGTGTGAGTGTGTGTGTATGAGTGTTGGGTGTGTGTAGGGGTCTGTGGGTGTGTGGGTGTGGCTGTGGGTGGGTGTGGCTGTGGGGGTGGGGGTGTGGGTGTGTATAGGTGTGGCTGTGGGTGTGGGTGGGTGTGCCTGTGTGTGTGTGTAGGGGATGTGGGTGTGTGTAGGTGTGGCTGTGGATGTGTGGGTGTGGCTGTGGGTGTGACTGTGTGTGGGTGTGGCTGTGGTTGTGGCTGTGGCTGTGGCTGTGGCTGTGGGTGTGAGTGGGTGGAGAAGGGGGGTATGTGGGGGTGGTGTGGTGTGGGTAGGTGTGTGTGTGTGTCAGGGGGAGAGGTGTGTGGGTGTGTGTGGGTGTGAGTGGGGGTGGATGTGGGGGTGGGGTGGGGGTGTGGGTGGGTATGGGGAGAGGGGTGTGTGGGTGGGTGGGTGTGGGTGTGGGTGTGTGTGGGTGTGAGTGTGTGTGTGTGTGTGTGAATCCTGATGAGAAAGGGAATGGGTGTTCACAGAGCTAACCTGGTGTTCTTGTTCTTCGGGGTGTATTAAGAACTGAGGGGTCAAACAGGCAGAGGTTAGGGAGCTGAAGATGCCCTTGGCCTCAGGCAGGTTTAAAGGAAACTGGCTCACACAATCTTGTTTTATAGTTTAAACCTCATCCTCCAATTTGGCAGGGCCCTTACATGTCCATATTACCCTTGACTAAGGATTTCTCATGCTTGCGGAAGATGTACGTTCACAGATGCTTGTTACCTGCCGTTTAAAGGGCCCCAATGCCTAGGGGCCGTGACCTCAGATTTAGTTCCTCACTGCCCATCCCGTAAGTATGAGCCGCATGGTCATTCCAACCCACCTTCCAAGCCAAGTCATTTTAGGATCCAGCCGTAGGGCCAGTGCTGGGTCAGCTCTGAGCAATGGGCAGGAGGCTTACGGGGATTAAGGCAAGGCAGGGGACACCAGATTTGGTTTCAAAGTGATCTTCACCAGGATATTGGATTGCCTTTTAAGGAGCCACTAATGGAGATGGGGTGGGAAGTGGCCAGCCCTTTGGAAAATAATAACCCTGAAGATTTTCCATCCCGATAGTGAAATTGAGTCGCCCAATGGCAGGCAGCCACTTGGGATTACTGCTCCACTTTGCTTGTTTAGAGGGGAGTCAATGACACTGGAAGGACTTGTCCCAGGGCCAGCGATGGGAAAAGCCACCAGCAGGTCAGCATCAAGGCGGGAAAGGACATCCACTGAGCTCCCCACTCCCCGAGCCCACAGGTCACCGTGTGGGCTGGGAGCAGACAGAGGGCGATCCCCTGGACAGTAAGGGGTTCCAGGAGACCCTCCTGCCAGGCTGTGCACCACCCAAATGAAATTCCTTCTCCACAGAGAGCCTGGAAGGTTTTCAGGTCCCTGATACCCCCTTAAGTGGTGAAAGTATTCAAAGAGATACAGGAGGGAGCTGGACACAATGGGGGTGGGGGCTGCAGAGAGTTGGCCTGTGGCTGACTGAAAGGCCCCTTGGGGTCAGAAGCCAGTCTGGGCTCAGGAAGGGAGTGAAAGAGAGACTGACTTGATTGCCAGTCCACCAAGGTCGGCCATTCAGGGAACATGGCCTCAGTCTTGCTGACTCAGAAGTTACCCTTTAACACAAAGCCTGGGTTTAATCCCTCCCATCTCTCCTTACTGCCAAGCCAAACTGTTTACCCCTCCACTCAGAGCTGCTCTGTCCTCCTGCCGGCCTTCCCCTGGGGCCATTCGGACTGCCTCCTCCAGCTCACCCTCCAGGCGGCCACCCTGAGCCTGTCCCGACGGGATGCCGCACCAGCACGGCCTCCCTAGACCCCCAATTCCTGTGTGTGGGGGGATGGCCAAGAGCATGGGTGCTACAGACCCCCAAGTTGAAATTCCAGCTTGGACACTGATGATTGGGGGGACCTTGTGACTCTCACTCTCTGAGACTCGGTTTATGGACGTCATCATAGCCTATTCGTCAGTTGTGGTGAGAACTAAGTGAAATATGATGTGTGTTGGGTGGCCAGCATCTGGCCTGGCACACAGTAGATGCTAAATTAACTCTCCCTTCAGAACGTGGGCCCCAAAAGGAAGGACCGAGAGCTCTTGTTCTCTCCTCTGGAACATCCCAACGAGGCTAGAAGAAAATTGTGTGCAGGCTGCCCAGGACCCAGTGGCCAGTGCCCAAAGTCTGCATTACCCTCCGCAGGCCACCAGCCAAGAAAGAGGACCACACTCAGCGCCATGAGGCCAGCACAGCGTCACTGTTCCTGAGGCTCCAGGACACCACGGGTCAGGCCTGTTCATCTGGCTGTGAGTTGAGGAATGTCCAGGTTGCCACTCAGGTCCCCAGAGGACCCCCACAGCAAAGCCCCCTGCTCCTTGAGAGAGCTCGATGGCATCTAATGGATGGAGAAGGAGCCCCGCGAAGGGACTCAGGAGCAGGACTCTGCCACCAGCGTCATTGTCAAACACTGCTCTGGAAGAACAAGCCAATACCATTAGACAAGGAGAAAACAAGAGGTAAACATATTACAAAGGAGGAAGCAGACTAAATGTGATCTGCAGATGATATGATTATACAGTGCTTCCAAATCAACTGAAAACTGTAGGGAAAAAACCAGAATTGAGTTGTGTGGCTTCTTATACAAACAGCAGGCAGTAAGAAAATACATGGGAAGAAATGATCCCCTTTATAATAAGAAGAAAAAAGATAAGAATCCTAAAGAATATTTCACAATAATTGTATAGGATCTATATGAGAAAAATTTTAAACCTTCAGTGAGGACTTTTAATAATATTTGAATAAATTAAAAGACATGTTCTTGAATACAAAATTTCAGTGTTATAAAAATTTGTTTTCATTCAAAGCAATCCCAGTTTACGTACTGGCAAAATTTCTTTTGACTAGACAAATTTATTCTAAAGTTTATCTGGAAACACAGATGTATGAGAATACCCAGGAAGGTGATGAGGGAAAGTGAAGATAGACTTCCTCACTAGATATTTTTTTGTTTTGTTTTGTTTTTATCCTCACTCGAGGACATTTTTGCATTTATCTTGAGATAGAGCAAAAGAGGGAGCATTTATCTTGAGATAGAGGGAGAGAGGAAGAGAGAGAGAGAAATATCAATATGAGAGAGAGAGATCGAGTGTTTGCCACCCCACAACCCTAACCAGGGCCAGGGACAAACTGCACCCGAGGTACGGGCCTTAATAGGAACAGAACCCGGGCTTCTCTAGTCCATGGGCCGACGCTCTACCGCTGAGCCGAACCGGCCAGGGCCCTCACCAGATATTTTAAAGTGTTTTTTGTAAATGACTAAAACACTTTGGCACTATGCATTAACAGATAAACATTTTCACAAGGCAGGAGAGAATCTACATACAAACCCAAATGCATATTGAAATTTGGTTTATGATAAAGATGTAATTCAAGTCAGTGACTTTAAACAAAATATTTTTCAATAAATGTAATAGGAATGACTGCTTAACCATTTAGGGGAGAAAAAAATCTCACTAAGCTTAAACCCATTTTTTATCTCACATTGAAATAAATTACAGATGAAACAAAAATTTTAATGAGAAATATAAACTTCAAAAGTTCTAGTTAGATACATATGTGACTTAAAAAATAATCTTGGGATATGGAGGTTCTCTTCAGGCATAACACAAAATCCAAAAGTCATTTTTTTTAAAATGATTATACCAAAAAAAATTTTTTAATCTGTATGGTTAAAAAGTAAATAGCATGGGGACTTCCAGTCAAGATGGCGGCGCAGGTAAACACGGTCTCATCTCCTCCCACAACCACATCAAAATTACAACTAAACTACAGAACAACCATCATTCAGAACCACCTGACATTGAGCTGAATGGAAGTCCTACAACTACAAAGTTAAAGAAGCAGCCACATCGAGACTGGTAGGAGGGCGGAGGGGACGGGCTGGGCCCACACCCACGTGTGGTGGATAAAAATCAGGAGGACACCTCGGCTGGGAAGGTCCTCCCTGAGGACTGAGGGGTCCCTGTCCCACACCAAGCTCCCAGCTCAGGGTTCCAGTGCCAGGAAGAGAATCCCCATAACTTCTGGCTGGAAAAACCAGTGGGAACTGAGGCTGATGGAGGCTGAGGCTGACGGAGTCTCAGGCAGCTCCTCTTAAAAGACCCGAGGACTTACTCGGACTCGCACCCTCCAGGCTCCAGCATGGGGGAGGCAGCTTGAAAAGCACTAGAGACATACGGGGATGAACGGAGTGATTTGGCATCAGAGTGAAAGCTGGAGAGGCAGCTTCCTCCTGGACAGATGTGCTGGTGGAGGCCCTCGATCCTTTGGTGAGCCCTTCTCCCACGGGCCCGGCAGATGGGCACCATATCTGGGACTCCAGCAACCTGGCTCACACTGTTTGCCTCACCCTGGTGATTCCATGAGGCCCCGCCCCACCCAACTTTCAGGCCCACCCAAGCTGTTTCCAGTTTCTTTACCAAAGGATTGGCTTGTCTTAGATCCTGCTTCAAAATTTCCTAACATCTCTCAAACAAGCAGCATCTGGTCTCAGCAAGTCCCATACTTCTCATTAAGTGGCCTCAGACCTGGTACTAGAAGCAACCGGCCTTGGTTCACAACTTGGCTTTTCCTGGGCACCTCCAAGCCCAGCACAAGAAGCAGCCATCTGCAGATCACTTTGTAGCTTATGCCTGGTGGCCCTAGGTAGAACACAGGTGGTGGCTGACCTTGCCCCAGAGCCAGCACACCCAGTGGACAGCTTCAGACCACATCCAAACACCACCACCCAACCATCTCCACAAGTGACACATTTAAGGAGTAAACTCAGTGGGTACCAGAGTCTTGTTGAAGTAAGTCTTGCTCTGTGTTGTGGGCCAGTGCACAGCTGATCCTCCAAAGTAGTCAGAGGCCAGTGGGCATTGGGCACAGCCAGTTCTTGCAGCTGATCAGCCTGAGTAAATAGCTCCCATTGATGTGCCAACAGCAATCAAGACTCAATTACAACAGAAGGGTGTATAGTCCACACGAGGGGTGCACATCGAGGGCCTAGCTGGGGTAACCAGGGAGGTTGAGCCATTGGACCCTACAGGACATCTACTACAATAGGCCACCCTATGAAGCCTAGGAGACATAGCAACTCTACCTAATCCATAGAAACAAACACAGGGAGGCAAACAAAATGAGGAGACAAAGAAACATGTCCCAAATAAAAGAACAGAGCAAAATTCCAGGAAAAGAACTAAATGAAATGGAGATAAGCAATCTAACAGATGCAGAGTTCAAAACACTGCTTATAAGAATGCTCAATGAACTTAGTAAGAATTTCAAGGAACTTAGTGAGGACCTCAAGAGCATAACAAAGGACTAGTCAGAAATGAAGGATGCACTAACTGAAATAAAGAATAATTTACAGGGAATCAATCGTAGAGTAGGTGAAGCCAAGAAGTAAACTTTTGATTTGGAATATAAGGAAGCAAAAACCATCCAATCAGAACATCAAACAGAAAAAAGAATCCCCCAAAATGAGGATAGTGTAAAGGAGCCTCTGGGACAACTTCAAGCATACCAACATTTGCATCATGGGAGTGCCAGAAGGAGAAGAGAAAGAGCAAGAAATTGTAAACCTATTTGAAAAAATAATGACAGAAAACTTCCCTAACTTGGTGGAAAAAAAACAGACACATAAGTCCAGGAAGCAAGATGAACCCAAAGAGTTCCACACCAAGACCCATTATCATTAAAATGCAAAAAGTTAAAGACAAAGAGAGAATCTTAAAAGCAGCAAGAGAAAAGCAGTTAGTTACTTACAATGGAGCTCCCATAAGACTGTCAGTTGATTTCTCAGAAGAAACTTTGCAGGCCAGAAGAGAGTGGTAAGAAATATTCACAGTGATGAAAAGCAAGGACCTGCAACCATGATTACTCTGTCCTGCAAAGCTATCATGTAAAATCAATGGACATATAAAGAGTTTCCCAGACAAGAAAAAGCTAAAGGAGTTCACCATCAAACTAGTAGTATATGAAATGTTGATGGGTTTTCTTGAAGAAAAAGAATAAAAATATGAACAATAAAATGGCAATAAATACATATCTATCAACAACTGAAGCTATAAACAAAATGAGCAAGCAGAACAGAAACAGACTCATGGATACAGAGAACTTTTTGTTGGTTGCCAGATGGAGGGGGTTAGGAGGATAGGTAAAAAAAGGTGAAGGTTTAAGAAGCACAAATTGGAACTTCTGGCTACAGGCCTGCACCAGCGCGTGCGCTTGGGGAGCCAGCAGTGGGGTTCCGCACGCACGTTTGCACGCAGTGAGGGAGAAATGGGGGACTCTGCTTCAACCCCACCTGCAACCTCAGCCTCCACCTCGGCGACCAGCCGCCCTGGAGCAGCTGGATAAAGAGCAGATCAGAAAGGCAGTAGAAGCTCTGTCGGCACATGCCAGGTCCAGGAAAAATGCTAATGAATTGCTTTCGAATGAGAATAAAAATTTCTTTTAATGGTGGTGTTATGGAAAATTCCAAGTAAAGAACTGAGGGTCAGATTGTTCTTGCCTCATGGTATTCGGTCAGATTTATTAGATATGTTTATTGACTAAGGATGAACCCAATGCAACTCCTGAAAAGACAGAACGTTTTTATAAGAAGCTTTTGAACAAGCATGGAATTAAAAACATTTCTCAGATTATTCCCCTCCGAACTTTAAAAAAGGAATATAAAGCCTATGAGGCCAAACTCCGCCTCCTGGGTAGTTTCGACTTGTTCCTTACTGATGCAAGAATCAGGCGGCTCTTACCCTCACACCTTGGAAGACACTTCTATAAGAGAAAGAACGTTCCAGTACCTGTAAACCTTAAAGCCAAAAATCTCTCCAAAGAGATCAACTCCTCGGTAGGCGGAACCGTCTCAAACATCTCTAAAAGCAGTTCCTGCAGCGCTGTCCGCATCCGTCACACTGGAATGCAGGCTCAGCACATCACGGAGAACATCGCTGCTGTCACAAGGAAGCTGTCACAGGCATTACCAGAGAGGTGGAGAGCGTGAGACTCTTGTATGTGAACACTGAGAGATCGGTTGCCCTTCGATCTTTTCTTCATTTGTCAGCTGTCAGGTGAAGCCAAAAGAGTGCGCACTCCTAGTCAGAAGAAGCAAGAAGCAAAGAAAATGCAAAAACAAAAAGAACATAATAAAAAACGAAAGGAGAAGAAAAGAAACAAAAGGCTTATGAAACAAGATAGAAAGGCTACCTCGGCCCTGACTACAGAGGAGGCGGCCCCTAAAACTAGTGGCCCTCCAGTGAAGGACCCTGGACCCCAGAAGAAAGACCCTCAAGCCTGAGAAGAAAGAGACCCCCAAGCCTGAGAAGAAAGAGACCCCCAAGCCTGAGAAGAAAGAGACCCGCAGAGTAAAAGCTCAAAATAAAGTGCAAGATGAATCCGAAGAAGAAATTCCATTACTGGTTCCAACAGGAGGGGCTCCTGCCACAGGAAACGTCGGGGTACAAAAACATGCCACAGGAAAGAAGTCTCCAGAAAGGAGTGCAGGTCCCAACACACCTCGTGGGGACAAGAGAAAGGCCTTTCCAGCTTTGGAGGCTCCAAAAGCAGCAGAGCCTGTGACCCAGGTAAAGGCTCAGAGAAGAAGCCCAGAATCAAAGAAGAGGTGGAGACACAAAGAAACTCCCCATTGGGGAAAAGACTCAAGACAGACGCCCAAAAAGCCAGAGGCCAAGTTCTTCACTACAGCCAATAAATCTGCAAGAAAAGCTCCCCACACCTCCAAACAATGGCCCAAAAAAACCAAAGTGCCCCAGCCGACTTAAAATCAGTGACTCAACCAGGAGGACACGTCAGAGCTGCCTGGAGAACTTCTGAAAAATACCCGGGTCCTACCCCTGTTGTAACCTCCTCCAAGAGTGAGGCCTGGACTTGAATATGTTCAAAACCTCCACACGTGATTCCGGTGCATGTTCGTGAGTGTAGGGACCGGTAGTTGGAATCCATTTTTTAAGTTGCTCTTCTGTGTATTTGCTAATATAATACAAAATACAGTGCTTTTATTAAAGTGTAAAAAAGAAAGGAAGGAAGGAAGGAAGGAAGGAAGGGAGGGAGGGAGGGAGGGAGGGAGGGAGGGAGGGAGGGAGGGAGGGAGGGAGGAAGGAAGGAGCACACATTGGTTGTTAGACTGAAAAACCTCAAAGGGAAGGGGAGGGTGAGAAGGTATACCAAAGAACTTCTATTCATATGTGTATAACCAATGGCCTCAGAAAATAGTATGGGGAAGGGGCAGTGGGAGCAAGGATGAGGCGGTCAATGGGGGGAAAAGGAGGGACATCTGTAATACATTGAACAATAAAGATACGTTTTTTAAAAAGACATATGGTACAATGGATACTACGCAATGTATAACAAGAACTAGGTGGTGCCATTTGTGCTGAAATAGAAAGGTCTCCAAACCAGTGGAGGAAGCTCACCTGTTCAGTCTTCACCTAGCAGACTTACCAAATCACTGGATGCTCGAGTTGCTCCGTGATACAGGGGGCAGTGCCCATGGCCCACACCCCAGCATCCAAGGCCCCTCTCCAACAGGAGCAGAACACTTAGCGGGAATCACTGTGCTTGTTCCCCAACCTGTGTACGCCAGTTGTACTTACTATTGTAAATTCATAACTAAATACTACAGAAACTAAGTATGAGTACAAAAATGAGAGTCATTTCTGTGAGAACTAAGGTGAATGCTTTGAAAAAGCTCAATGAATGTGAGTTTCTAAAAAAAAAGAAGAAAAACAAAAAGATGCCTAAGTAGGTGTGAGTGAGACAACTATAAAAGATGGTGGTGAGAGTTCTGTTCTCACATCTTCCAAATACCTTTAAATTGTCATTCCACATTAAGAAACTGAAATCGCAAATGTGTGATGGATGTGGTTTTCACTTTAAGGCAACCTGGGACCCCATTAGCTGGGGCATGCTCAAGAGGTGAGCCTGAGCCCTACATCGTCAGTTCACCTGCTGATATCTGATGATGCACTTGTAGGTGTAATGTTATTGTTGTCGTGTCTGTTTGTTTTGAAGAACCTGTATCTTTTAGAGATGCTATATTAGTGAGCGTGGGCTGTCATGACAAAACACTATAGACTGGGTGATTTCAACAACAGGAGTTTATTTCTCATAGTCTGAGAAACTGGAAGTGCAAGATCAAGATGCCCAAAATGATGGTGCCTGGTGAGAGCCCTCTTCTTGGGTTAGTGACAGCCACCTTCCTACTGTGTCTTCACATGACCACTCCTTGGTGCATGTACGTGGAGAGACAGAAGAAGCAAGCTTTCTGGTGTTTCTTCTCAGAAGGGTGCTAATCCCATTGCAAGGGTCCCACCCTCATGACCTCCTCTAATCCTAATTACCGTCCAAAGGCCCCGCCTCTAAATGCCATTACATATGAATTTTGGAAGGACACAGTTTAATCCATAGCAGATGCAGACTGAAATATTAGGGATTAAAAATTACATGTGTAATTTGCTTCAAAGTAATAGATGAAACGAACTTACCATTATTCAATAATTTCTGAAGCTGAATGATGGGCACAAGAGGGTTCATTATACTAGTCTGCCGATTTTGTATATGCTTAAAATTTTCCAGAATAATCATGTTTTTAAAACTGTCAGATTAATATATGCTCATGTATTATAAATTAGATTCATATTTTTTATGTCTAGATATATACGTTTTACAATTACCTCTTAGCCTGCTCATTGACCAGCAGCAACACATCAGGCGAGAGGGCTTCAGCTGTATCACTGAAGGAAAAGGAAAAGGGTGTAGATACAATGTTATTATATTACACTTAAATATGGTGAGACGCACCCATGGCATATTTAAATTTTACCCAACACTCAGGCACAAGAATCATTGCTTTTCTTAGTACTTTTCTGAAACCAAACTGAATCTGTTCTCCATCCCTGTCCTGCAAAGGTGGTAAAAATGTCCATCTCAGGCAGATTTCTGTCACCCCACCTAGTGGAAGTACAGTGAAAGAGGCTGTCCTTGCTGCCCTCCACATCCCGTGGGGTGAGCGACTGCAGACCCACTCCCTATCCTGGTGCCAGAGGTCACTGGGGCCTTTCCTCAGTTCAGCCTGCCCAATAGCAACCTCCACAGCCACCTGTCCTGCCCCCCCACCCCCCCCCCCCCGTCGTCATGCAGGGTGGTGCTGAGCTCCGGGGGGCCTCCTGCTGTGCCGCTGGGCAGGTGCCTCCGGAGCCTCATTCTCCCTGCAGAGAGCGAGCTGCGGAACTGGCCCAGTCTTTAAGGAGTCCGTAAGGCTCCCCAGGGAGTCCTTCTGCCCCTACATGTCTCTCAATTGCTTTTTTTTTCTTTACAAAACTTTTTTTTTTTTTGTCCTCACCCAAGGACATTTTTGCATTTATCTTCAGACAGAGCGGGAGGGAGAGGGGGAAGAGAGAGAGAAACATCGATGTGAGAGAGACACATCGAGTGGCTGCCACCCACACGACCCCAACCAGGGCCGGGGACAAACTGAAACCAAGATACGTGCCCTTGTTGGGAACTGAACCCGGGACTCTCTGGTCCGCGGGCAGACGCTCTAACCACTGAGCCAAACCGACCAGGGCCAAAACTTCATGTTTTTAATCATTGATAGTTTAGAAAAGTTACTTTCAGCTTTACAACTTATTATGGGTAATGTCATGTATATCTTCAGAATTTTTACCAAATTTAGAAAAACCTATCTCAAGTTTCATTCATATATCAGCTGAAAAACATCAGGACACTTCAACTTCTCTTAAGTGGACATGTCAGTGGTTTTTACTGTGTCCCCAATTACCTTTTAAAATGTACTTTTTGAGCCTGCAGATTCTGGGATGTCTAAGCATCATTGGTTAAAACACCGATTCCTTGGGGACAGAGGAGGCAAGGCCATCATCTTTCTTAGAAGTAGACACTGGTTTGCAGGCAGGAAAGAAGAGAACTAACAATTGCCAAATGCCTACCATGTGCCATGCTGTGGACCCAAGCTCCTTCCGTCACATATATTCCATCTCTCTCAGTGCTGGGAGGTGGGCATTCTTAACGACTTACTTTTAGAATGAGAAAGGGAACCACTGGTTACTTGTGGTGGGGCTGCCATTAGAACCCAAGACCTTATGCTGTAGGCTGCAGGCTCGGGGCCACAGCAGCCCAGGTAAAGCAGTGGGAGCTTTGCTGAGCCCCCCGCTGGGCTGAGCGGAAGACCCTCGAGCACCTGTCTGGGGTACCTGTGTCTATCCATATTTTTTCATTCTGTTTAGAAAGTTTCCATCATTTGCTTCATTTTAAGCTGTGACCAGGATCATCTGACTATGAGCAATAATATGTTTGAGGAATGTTAAAGAATTAAAAAGAATACATGTAAAGAGGGCCATTCACAGTGCCTGGACCCCAGTAAGTCTTCAATAAGTCATAGCCATTGCTATTATCGTCATTATTTCCCTTTTCCTGTCCCTTCTCTTCCTTCCCCTCCTCTGGCGAAGGCACTGTAAACTGCAAAGGTCAGCTGGCTCCTCCCTGCCTCCCAGCTGTCCACGCTGGGCTGCTAATGAGCAGATGTCCCTGGAGATCAGAGGGAGTGGGAGAAGAGAGGCAGGACTCTGTGGGGACTCCCTCTAGGGGAGGCCACCTGGCGCTACGGAAAGAACATCTCTTCTAAGGTGCACAGCTGGAGGCCTGGCCTGCTTCTCTGATTCTGCCGTTTGTTGGCTATATATACTGGTCTGGCTGAGCCACCTCCCCTTGCCGTGTCTGTTTCCTGCCAGCTCAGTGAGAGGGTTGAACTAGACAGGATTTACTTTCCTTTATAGCCCTTTCATTCAGCAGAAGTGCCTGGCGTTGCCCACCTGACCCAGGCAGGGGAGTGCAGCCCGAACCAGACGCGGCAGGCCCTGCCCGCCTGCTGCCCCGCAGGGGGCTCTGCAGCCGAGCTTCTTGGAGTCTGAGGGTCCATGGCGTGTTCCCCACCGCCTGACTCCTGTTCGGAGGCACCCCGGGTCTGTTAGAAACAGAGCCAAGGGTGATGAGATCAGCCTTTGCAGGACCACCCACCCTCTACAGGGAGGAGCCCAGGGGACGTTCTCAGCTCACCCGAGTTGAAGGAACGTCCAGCCCGAGAAAAAGTCTTGTAAGAGTTGGTGTGAGCCAAACTGACGACAATTGCTGGGAAGCAAAATCTGAACGGACTGAGAAAATGCTCCTGAGAAGGCAGTTCTACAGCTTATTTTATACATTAGAATCAAAGGACGAGACTACACGAAATCCACTGGTGGTAGATTCGGGAGGTGGGAGAAAGCAAAGTTGGGGGAAATCTCTGAGACTAGATTACAAAGAGAAGTGGAGAGGCCCTACTCCTTTTAGCTCGGTGGGTGCAGGATAGTGACATTTCCACACACAGACACGGTATTCAGGGAACAGGATGATACAACGTTCACGGTCTCGCGCTCTGCTGGGATGCTGCGCCCTGAGGTCTGGAGAATATTACCCCGGCATCTTAAATGTATCTCAGACGCACAAAGACAATGGACAGGCTCACTTAAGGGAAAGACTGACCTTTGTCAAGAAACTCCAGGCCTAGGCCTGGACCACCCGTCATGACCCGCTCTTGGTCTGGAAGTTTCATGTTCAGACCATCCTCTGTGGTTACTTGTGGTCTCTAACTTTGTAAGACTCACCATGCAGGCCTCCCCTGAGCTTGCCAGACTTAGTACGTGGCCCTTTTCTTTATCCACACCCAGATCAGGGAGAAAAATGTGACCGAACTGAGTCCCTGCCCTTTGCCCCTCTCCATCCTGCCGCTTCCAGGAGGCTCTGTGCCCTCCCTGGGGTGCTGACCAGGCAGGCACAGGAAGGAAGGGTGAGGTTCCTGACTCTTCGGCCCCTGCCACAGCCATGAGGTCATTCAGTAGCTCCCAAGATTGTGCACAGGTTCCCAGCAAGTCACCTAGGAGAAGGCAGCAAACAGATCGCCAGGAGTGTACTCCATCGGGAGGGTCAAGTTCAAGGGCAAGCGGTCATAGGCATGCAGGCTGAGGACAGCCCTGTGCAGACAGACAGATCGATGGAGGGGGTCCTGAAGGGCGTTCTTGCCGCTGCTCTAATGGCCTAGCTGTATTTGGCCAACCCACGTATCCCAGGCCCATGCCAAGAAGAGTGGACCCAATAAATAAAAACTGTGGCAGCCAGGCCCCAGAGCACAGAAAGCCAGCTCATGCCAAATTCATATCTGCTCCCTGTCCTCTGGGGGCCGTGGCATAGTGGTGAGCCCACGGGCACTGGGGCTGCACGCCTGGGTGGAAATTCTGGCTTCCTCCATCACCGCGTGGCCCTGGGCAAGTTTCTCACTGTGCGCCTGTTTTCTCGCCTAGAAACTGGAGATGATCATAATAGCGTCTACTCATGGGGTTGTTGTGAGATTTGAAAGGATTGTTGCATTTTCAGCATATTATAATATATATGTAATCCCATTTAGTCCTCATATATCTAATCCACACCTATTCCTCATATATATGTACACATATGTATCTTTCAGAACAGTGACTGGCCTATAGTTAATGCTCCGCATAACTGTTGTGATGCTAGTGTTACTGCTATTTCTTTGTGAATATAATTTTTTTTACTTTATGTAGCATGTAAGTTTACAAATTCCCTTCATTTTTATTATCTCAAACATATACTTGTAAATTTTACTCATCCACCCACTAGACAGTATGTTTCATGAGAGCAGGACATTTTTGACTATTTTATTCATTGCTGTATCCTGAAAGCCTAGAACAGTGCCTGGCATAAAGTAGATGCTGAATAAATATTTGTTGAATGGATAAATGGATGAATTCAACAAACATTTATTGAAAGCCTGTTATAGACCTAACACTGAGGATTCAAATGTTAATAACTATGGTAACTGACCTTTGAAAAAGACTTAAATTGGTAGTCAGTTGTAAAGTAATGAAAGGTACTACTACCCTGTGAAATAGCAGCCACAAGCATAGTGGTTCTCAGTGCTGATTTTGCCCCAGCATCCCTGAGAGACCAGCCCCAGCCCGAGAAAAGATGGTTAGGAGCCTCTGCAGGAAGGAGGTGTAGGCAGGCACTGTGCTCGGTGACTCTGTT
Source organism: Molossus molossus (assembly GCF_014108415.1). NCBI lineage: Eukaryota > Metazoa > Chordata > Mammalia > Chiroptera > Molossidae > Molossus > Molossus molossus. The sequence continues at coordinate 58,445,291 of NW_023425352.1, forward strand.
GGCAGTAGGAACGTGTATTGTCTGTCTATTGGATGCTATTATGGTTTTTGTTTTTATTTTTTACTAATACGTCTTAAATGAGCCGGTTCTTTGTCCATGGAACCCTCTCTGCCCTTGCCTCCCTAAGCCTATTCTGGTCTGAGCTTTTTGCCTCATCTAAAGCACATGGCCCCACCTCTTGTGTTCAATGCAATTCTAGTGCAGGGCCCTGAACAATCCATCTCCCTGGACCCTGAAGGAGAGCATGTGGAAGAACATACTTTCTTCCCCCAAGTCATTTCTCCACGTTGTTGTCCTTGAATATTGTAGATAAAGCAGTGATCTGGAAATTGAGAGACTTGGGGTCAAATCCCAGGTGTGCATTAGGGAAATATAAGTAAAGAAACACAAGGAGATACCGCTTCACTCCCACAGGGATAGTTAAAACAGAAAGACGACGACAAGTGTACGCGAGGTGGTCAGGAAGCTGGAACCCTCACACATTGCTTGTGGGAATGTAAAATGGTGCAGCTACTGTGGACAACAGTCTGGCCTTTCCAAAAGGTTCAACAGAATTACCATAACACTCAGCAAATCCACCTCCAGGTATACGCCCAAGAGAAATGAAAACATACATCCACACAGAAACTTGTGCACAAATGTTCATATCGGCATTATTCACAATTGACAAAAAGTGGAAGCAACCCAAATGTTGATCAGCTGTTGAATGGATGAATAAAACTTGGTACATGCACACAATGGAATATTACTCAGCCATAAAAAGGAAGAACATTTGCCCGGCCAGTGTGGTTCAGTGGTTAGGTGTCGACCCATGTACCAAGAGGTCGCCAGTTCGATTCCCAGTCAGGGCACATGCCCAGGTTGTGGGCCCGATCCCCAGTAGGAGGTATACAGGAGGTGGCTAATCCATGTTCTCTCTCATCGATGTTTCTCTCTCTCTCTCTCTCTCTCTCTCTCTCTCTCTCTCTCCCTCTCCCTTCCTCTGTGTCTCTAAAATCAGTAAAGAAAAAAAATTTTTTTAAAAAGGAAGAACATTCTGACATATGCAACAACATACAGGGACCTAGAAAACATTATTCTAAGTGAAAGGGCCAGGCACCAAAGGCCACAAATTATATGATTTCATGTCTGTGAAATGCTCAGAATAGGCAAATCCACAGAGACAGAATGGAGACAAGTGGTTTCCAGGAGGAAATCCATCCCAAAATGCATCTGATTGAAACACATTCATCTTATTAAGTCCTTACCACACCGTGGGAAGAAATAGAATTTTATTTAAAAGTTACCAGGGCCCTGGCCAGTTTGGCTTAGCAGTTAGAGCATCGGTCTATGGACCAAAGAGTCCTGGGTTTGATTTCAGTTGCGGTTCATCCCCGGCCCCAGTTGGGGTCGTGCAGGTGGCAACCAATCAATGTGTCTCTCTCACATCAATGTTTATCTCTTTCTCTTTCTCTCTCTCTCTCCCTCCCACTCTGTCTGAAGATAAATGTAAAAATATCCTCAGGTGAGGATTTAAAAAAATAATAAAAATAAATAAAAGTCCCCAGGGATTGTCTGTCTAAAGGAGTCCTGATAGCAGCCCTTCCTGTGTAAGGTACATAACCAGCCACTCACTTTTGCCTCATGGATGCGCTGGAGCCGGGGGCTGCTGTGTTCTGGCAGAGGCTGACCACCTGCTTGTGAAACTATTTCAAAACCCTTCTCCAGGTTAGGAGCAAAGCTGCAAGTGAAACCTGCTTCTCTGATTGTCTTGCTCTCAGAGAGAAACTGGCTGCCCCCCGCCCGGACCCCATGGCTTCTTTGGAAAGTGCCCCTGAGCTCAAATCAAATAAAGGCAGGCTCCATCTCCGAGGCTGTGTAAGGAGGCAGACAATTATCTTTTCGTGGAATCAAACCAACAGCCAGCCCATGTGAAGCTCTCAGGCAGCCAGACTGCAGCGGGAGGAGAGCTGTCCCTGCCCGGCGGGCTGCCATGTGCTCACCGCGCAGCCCAGGGCAGGTGGACCCAGCCCTGACCCCGTGAAACCCGCCCTGAGAAAGATCACTGGGCTGGAAGAACCCCCGAGACTGGAGTTGGAAGAAATATTAGATCTTCAAAAGTATTCTGCAGTCAAACGCCTCGCCTTACAGATGGCAGAACGGGTGTGGGGCGTGACGCTGCAGGGGGAAGGCACCCAGGGGCACCCAGGGGTGGTGTCTGAGTGGTTTCGGGGGATCTCCCGGGCAGGAGGCTGCTCCCTTTCTCTCGCTCGCAGTGCTTCTGCTGGTCTGGAGGAGAAAGCCTCTCCGGGAGTGACTGTCTCCTCAGCACCCATCGCTCGTGCACCTGCCAGCTCCATCCCGACCCAGGCGACAGGGTAGGCAGGCTCCTGCGCGCACTGACTCCCTGGCTCAGTGCGTGCTGGTGGCAGCGGCGGCGGTGGTGATTTCAAGAGTTATCCCCTATTTATCACACACGATTCTGTCTTTCCTTTATGGTATCTAATTTCAAGTTTCCTTTAAACACATATTGATTTGTGTCCAAAAGAGGGAATTATTTAAATTTTTAAAATGTATATAAATAATTGAATGGGTCACAGATATGTCCAAAGTCTAAAACACACACACATAATCCCTGCCAAGTATTTATCCAGTCTCATCTTGGATACCACCAGTGAAGGAGAGCTTACTACCTTTCGAGTGAGCTTATACCAGGCTATGGTTGGACAGCTCCAACTACTCAAAATAAGAGAGTGTTTATTTTTTTAAAAATATGTTTTTATTGATTTTTTTAGAGAGAGAGGAAGGGAAAGAGAAACATCGGTGTGAGAGAGATACATGGATCGGCTGCTTCCTGCACTTCCCCTACTGGAGATTGAGCCTGCCACCCAGGCATGTGCCCTGACCGGGACTCGAACCAGGACCCCTCAGTCCATGTGACTGATGCTCAATCCACTGAGCCACACTGGCAGGATAGAAAGTGTTTACTTAATGCTTCTTAGCAACAACAACCCCACCCCACCCCCACTCCTGGCCCTGTCCCTGCCCCTTCTTAAATGAATAGGACCTGGCCATCCTTGCCAGGCACACCTAGGGCCAAGCTCTGTGGATCACGGGTACAGGCTTCAAACCCGACTTTGGTGACAGGTCCTTGATGACTCTGAGGTCCCAGCTGGAGGCAAAGAGTTTCTTCCATCTCTGAATCTGTGTTTGGAGGCAGGCAGGCCAGATGGCCCCCAGCACAGACAGGTAGCAACCTCCTGTGGATTCCGGGGCACAGAGGGGCAGGAATGAGAGACTGGGAACCCCCTGAGCATAGACCCCTAGGACTTCCTGCAAGTCTGTGAAAGCCTCTGTTACCGGCACCTTGAAGCCCCTGGGCCAACCCCCAAGGTTCTCAGGGCCCCCGCTCCAGCCAACCGCGCACAGAGACTCGCTGACTCAGTGGGCCCTGCCAAGGAGCCGAAAAGGTCTTCCTTTCCACACCTGACTCTTGCCCATCATCTTCCGGCCTGGCCACCGTGTGGCTTCAGGGATCCCATGTCTTCTGCTCCCGGGCGAGCCCCTCGGCACCTCGCCCTTGCAGACCTGCCTCCTTCCCATCAGCTCCAGGCACCACCAGCTCCAGCGGCGTCCTTCCGGCTGCCCTCCCTCTCCCAGGTGTTCAGGTCACCATGCCCCTCTCCTTCGGCCGAGCTGCCAATCAGTACATGCTGCAGTGATCACAACCCACAGACAGCGGGCGGTGAGAGTCTCCAGGCTGCGTATGGAGGTCCCCCCTGCTGGGCACTGGGGCCAGCCCCCGTCCCCTGCACCCACCTTCTCCCTCCACCCCAGCAGAGCCCGGGGAAGGTCAGTGAAGGTCATGCTCTGCCAGCTCAGAGCCCCTGACATCAGTTTCTGTCCTTCGAGCTGGCGCTGAGCACAGATGCCTTCCCTGGCCACCCGGGCGTGGCCGGCTGTGAGCGCCGGGACTTCCCCACGCCTTGGTGATCACAGCCATGCCAAGCCCTTCTCAGCTGATCTGGAGCAATTAGGTAAAGTGTGGCTTCCTAGCTTTACCCAGAATTTTAAACGCAAAGTAAATGATTGCTTTTCCTTTCAGCCCAGACTGGATTCACCTGTCCTGTAATCCCCACGACAGCACCAGGGCCACCAGTGACCACCCCGGCCAGTCCTCTGGGCCAAGCCCCGCTCTGACTGCCCTCCCCAGGTGCCAGCCTCTGCTGCCCTTGCCCGCGCTCCCATCCGCCTGGCACATCGCCAACCACACAGCCTAGAAAGGGACTAGTGGGGTCCGCCCACCGCGCCAAGGGGTCGGAGATGGAGTGGGCCCCTGGAGCAGCCGTCCTCACACCCAGCGCCGGCTGCCGTCCTTGTTGCCCAGGGGACATGCAGAAGCGGCGGTGTGAGAGAGAAGATGGAAGTCGTCAGCCCGAGGCTCGCTCGTTGTCCTGAGAGGGGTGGGGAAGGGTGTGAGCTTTGGGGGACCCTTGGCAAAGCCAATTACAGTCTTTCCATAAACAGGCAGATTCACTTAAGATTTTAAAAACTGATCAAGCCCTGGCCGGTGGCTCAGTTGGTTTAGCATCACCCAAGCGCCAAGAGGTCACTGGTTCGATTCCCAGTCAGGGCACATGCCCAGGTTGCAGGTTTGGTCTCCAGTGGGGGCATGAGGAAGGCAGCCAATCGGTGCTTCTCTCACACACCCATGTGGTTTTTTTCCCCATCTCTCCCTTCTTCTTTCTAAAATTAATTTTTTTAATGGTCAAAACAGCAGTTGCTTCTGAGGTAGGGGGCAGAAACTGACTGGGATAGGGCATGAGAGAACTTTCATTATAGGTAAGTTTTACCTCGAAAGGAAAACAGACTGTAAATAAATACTGAACGGTGCTCTCCCATAGGAAGGTCAGCGGGGTTGGGTGTTTCCCGCCTCTGTGTTGTCCAGGACGGTCCCCAGCAGTCACGGTGGCTGTGGAGTGCTGGCGACTGAGGCAGGGACAGCACATGGTGCTCACAGACCACAGGGGCAGGGAGGTCTCATCAGGGACTGAGGGGCACAGAGATAGCCAAGGGCAGGAAGCGCCGAGTCTCCTGGTTCTGGGGTGACCCTCGTGCCCTTCAGCCCAGAGAGAGAGACCAGCCTTGGGCTGGGGTGAGGAGAACGCTGGCTGGGGAGCCCGGGGCCCCGCTCAGGACAGACGGCTTCCTGAAGGGGACCGCCTTCGGTCGGGCAGTTCTACACTCTCAGTTCTATAAAGCGCTTCACACATGCACCATCTCCTTTCCCCCTCAGAACTTAGCAAATGTCCTCCTTCCCTGCCTCCCTTCCTTTTCCCCTTCCATCCCTTCTAAGTGGTGGTCAAAACTTAGCTCTGTGGTCGAACTGCCAGGGTTTGAATTCTCGCTCGCCAGGCATGACTTAGTAACATGGTACATTTTAACTTCTCTTTGCCTTAGTTTCTCAACTTGTAAAACAGGAATAATACTAGCACTTGCCTTGCTGGGATGTCATGAGGATGAAAGAAATAATCCATGCAAAGCGTTTTATTGTTATTATCAATATCTACTCAGCAGTATAAATGATAGCGGGGGAATTGGAGTTGAGGCCAGGCCAGCTCAGGGCCCAGAGAGGGTGAGAGCGACAGTCCAAGCTGGGCCCGGGGTGCCCACAAGGCACAGGAGGGGGGCTCAGTGAGCTCTCTGCCCGCCCAGAGCAGCACCTGAGCTTTCTGCACCTGGCTCTCAGGTGTTTGCCTTGCCATTTGCTCCTGAATCTCCCACCTGAAAAATGTCTCCTCCCTGAGCCGACCAGTGATGAATCCTCAGGCCCATCACTACCATTTCTAATGCTTCACCTTCCTGTGCCCAGCAAGCAGCATGCTGGCCCCTTGTCTCTGGAGGCTGCAGCCAAGAGGGAGGCTGCACAGGACAGAGCACATGGCAGGGAGAGGGACTTCTGGGCCCCCCACCTCCCCATCAGCCTGCCAGGGTGGGAGGATGGAAAAACCAATCACTAGTAAACTGTGTGTGAGTGTGTGTGTGTGAGAGAGAGAGAGAGAGAGAGAGAGAGAGAGGGAGGGAGGGAGGGAGGGAGGGAGAGAGAGGGATGGAGGCCTTACATTGACAGAGCATCACACTTATGCACTTATTGATCCTTATAGGACTCTGGAAAGGCAGGTGTTTTGCATTCCTATATTTGCAATGAGGATTGTTAGAGAGGGGCAAAACAACTTACCCAGGATCAGCTGTATTAAATCTTGGTGTGTGTTATCAGTGTCCCATCAGTTATTACATGCCTGGGAAGTTTCCTAAAAGCCCCGCATCAATCAGAAAAGGTGTCGCTGAGGTCACCACTGGGTGTCTTTCTAGCAAGATTCTCCAGCCTTGTTTCCATGGCCATGTGCCATCTCTCTGGACAACCTCCCGGTTGATGGACGGGCGTGCAGGTCCGGTGGGCAGACCGTCGTGGAGAGCCCTGCTGTGCTGAGCAAGCGCCGGGGGCAGAAGGCGGCATACAGAGGTGCATGAGATACAGAGGCTGGTTGTGCCCAAGTAACAAGCACCTAGAGCTTAGCACCAGGGCTCCACAACTCGGAGAGCAATTTGTTGATATTTTGGTTGCAAAGATAATACTTTATAAGTGTGAAATTCTGCATCTTAATTATGATAGCAATAGCTATCATTATGAAGCAAGTTCTGTTTTCCAGGCCCTGTGCTAAGTGTCTTACATAGCACAGCCTTCATTAAGCCTCATCTTAGTTGATAGATACCTAATGACATAGGTACCGCTATCCTCAGCATCACCCGGCTCACCTCCAAAGTGCTGAAGCCGAGGTTTGAACCCAGGCAGTGTGATTCGGGAGCCTCGTGCTGAACTGTCAGTGCAGGTCTCACACTAGAAAGACCTTTCCTGAGCCTTGTGTACCTGTCACAGACACGAAGAATTCAGTGCATTTTCAGAGCAGTACACAAGTGGGACATCTCATTGAGAGCTAATCATATGGTTAGCTTTAGCCACAAAGGTGTGAATACAATTCCTCTTCTTTTAGTTTACTAATCTCCTGTCCACTCCCAACTGAAGATTATGACCACATTTTGGTTCACAGTGCTGATATGAATCAACTAATCCAAATTCTTGTCTATCTGACTGCTTAGGAGTCCCAGGCTGCCCTCCGGGCCCTGAACTTCATTGTTCCATCTTGTGGCCAGTTCAGAGAGCTCCCCGGCTGGACACCATGCTGTGCTCAGGACATACCACCTACGGTAGAAGGCACTGGGGCTTGAAATAGGGCTCTGTCCTCTAGCAGTTGTGTGACCTGGAGTAGTCCCTGCAGCTCCCTGCAGCCTAGTTTCATCTGTCAAACAAGGTCTAGAACCCCGATCTGCCCAGCACTATAGAGATGACACCAGAAAGATCACTCTATCACTGACTGATCACTCACTAAGTGCCAGACGCTGTTCCTGCCTTATCCGATCTGATCCACACAGCAACCCTGCAAGACAGGCACTATTACAGCCTGCATCTTACAGGTGAGGAAGCTGAGGTTCAGAGAGACAGATGACTTGTGAGGGTTAGACAGCTAATAAAGGACATGTGCATGTTCATCCTATACAAGGCTTTGCCCTCAAAAAAAATCTGTGCTTACTCTGTTCAGGAGATAAAAAATAAAACAACGACAATGCTGGCAGAGAACCAGAAACTCTACCCAAAGAGGCATATCATATTTGTAAAGGAAACAAGCATTCTAGAACTAAAAAATACAGCAACTAAAAGGAATAACTCAATGGATGAGTCAATAGAGCTAAACAGAGAATTAGTGAATTGGAAAATTATAAATAATTATCCAGAATGAAACAGAGAGAAAAAATATAGAGAAGAATAGAAAAGGATTAGAGACCAATTAAACACTGAGAAGGTGCAACGTGGTTGTGCCTAGAGCAAGCATGGAGGGAGAGGAATGGACAACAGAAACACTTCAATTTACAACGGCTCACCATGCTGCCATATTGATTAAAGACAGCAAGGCACATATTTGAGAACCCCCATAACCCACAAAAGGCAGGCTGTAGTAAGAGGTTGGGGATAAAACACGTCGCACATCATAATAAAAGTGTAGAGAATAAAGGGCAAAGAGGAAATTTTAAAAGCAGATAAGTGGGGGAAAAAAACAGCAGATTACCTTAGAACACAAAATATCCTTTAAAACGAAGACAAGCCCTGGCCAGTTTTGCTCAGCAGTTAGAGCATTGGCCCGGGGTTCGGTTCCCACTAAAGGCATGTACCTCGGTTGCAGTTTGTGCCCCGCCCTGGATGGGGTTGTGTGGATGGCAGCCAGTCGATGTGTCTCTCTCTCATTGATGTTTCTCTCTCTCTCTCTTCCTTCCTCTCTCCCTCCCACTCTATCTGAAGATAAATGCAAAAATGTCCTCGGGTGAGGATTTAAAAAATGAAGACAAAATAAGGACATTTTCAGACAATCTGAGGAAATTTTCCAAGGGCAAGCCAGCTAAAGGGAGGGCTGACGGTGTTACTCCGACGATGGAACAGATTCCGATGGGAGGCTGGAGATGCAGGAGGCATAAAAGCAACAACAGAGTCATGAAGATGTGGGTACGTGTAAATGATCACTGCCTGTTTCAACAATAATAATTATTGAATTTAAAATATTAAAAATGTAAATATATGTCAGCAATATAAGTTGAGAAGGGGATAAATTAAATTAAAACGTTCTGACAACTTCCCATTGCCTAAAAAGATGGTAATATTCCTAATTGATATTAGACATTTTATAAGTCAAGGACAAAGGAGGTACTTTCTAGGGTGAACAGCAAAATAATTACAATATGTATAATAGAGAGTGTGAAAGGAATAACAACATGCTCAATAAATCAGAAGGAGCAGGAAAGGACTAAGGGGAACTAGAATGGACAGACAAAATAGAGCCTAGTAAAAATGGTAAATTTAAACTCAAGTATATCAGAAACTACATGAAGTAATTAATATATTACTAATTTATTAGTAGTATATTATAAACCGTTAGTACAAGAGAGTGGGAAAGAGATAATATTTCAATAAACAAAGCGGGAATATTGGATATCTGCATGACGGGCACAAAATGAAACCATGCACTTCAGGCTTCAGACCAAAATCAATTGCAGGTGCAGCACAGACTGGACTGGAAAAGCAGACAGTGGAGAGAGAGAAAATAGTGGCGGAGTGAATGGAGCTACACAGACCATCTCCCAGGACCAAACTGGAATTACAACGAAAATAAAGACAAATCGTCAGGAAGGGACAACCAAAGGGCAGCTTGGGGGACCACATAACCAGGGACACTGACTCCATCCTGGTAGGCTTGCGAGGACGCGAGAGGGAGCCGGGAGCCCACGGTCAGCAGTGGCTTGGGCTGGGATCAGCAGCCTCAGCTGGAAGCTGCTGCCGCCTGGGCTGGGTCCTGTGGCCTCGGCTGGGTCCTACGCTCTCGGCTGGGTCCTATGACCCCGGCTGGTGCCTCAGCCTCGGCTGGGTGCTACGCCTTCGGCTGGGACCAGCAGCTGCCTCGGCTGGGTCCTATGCCCTCGGCTGGGTGCTACGCCCTCGCCTGGTGCCTCAGCCTCGGCCGCCCTCAGCTGGGAGCAGCGCCCTCAGGTTAAAGTCCCAGGTGGCTCCACAGCACAGAGCCCAGACAGAGGCTAAATTGGCAGTAGCCACTCACCTTGGGCTCCAGCAGAGGGAAGGCAGACTGGACTGGAACTGTGTGGGGACACTCGGGACTTGAAGGGTGCTCAGAGCTTTTGCTGAGTGCAGCCACACAGGACTCTGGTCATCTTACTCCTTCCCAGGGCCCTGGGGAGAGGCGGTGGCCTCCCCTGGGAGATTCAATCCCACCCGGTGGCCATTGAAATGCTAATTGAGGCCCATTAACAACCAGCATCTGCCCCAACCTCCCGAAATCCTCTTACACTGAACACCTGAGGGAGTTTTTCAGTCAACTCAGAAACCAAGGTTCTTCAGGTGACAGCTACTAATAGCCTCCAGGCAAAAAAGGTAGATGATAATTACCATTCCCTGGGCTACCAACTCTAATCAGGAAAGTTAAGACTTGACGGTGGTGTTTAAAGTGGGTCCTCCCTGCCTCATCCAAACCAAGGAGGGGGAGCCACAAACAGCAGAACACCAACACCCACAGGGAAAATTTGGCAGACTCCAAAGCCCACTGTGATAGCCAAAATGGTGAAAAACAGAAAGAAAAACCAAATGAAAGAACAAGAGACCTCTACCAAAGATGAGATAAATGAGGTGCAGTTAAGCAAGTTAACAGAACTAGAATTCAGAGCCATGATCTTCAGGAAGCTCAACAGCATGTGTAAGGACATGAGCACCATGAGTAAAGACATAGAAATGTTGAAAATCAACCAGTTGGAAATTAAAAACCACCAAGAAGAAATGAAGAATGACATATCAGAAATGAAAAATACATTGGAGGGTCTAAAAAGCAGAATAGAGGAAGCTGAGGACCGGATCAGTGAATTAGAAGACAGGGTAGAAAAAAATCAACCAATCAGAAGACCAAAAGGAAAAAACGATTAAAAAAACAGGAAGACAGCCCTGGCCGGTTTGGCTCAGTGGTTGGAGCGACGGCCTGCGGTACAGAGAGACCCGGTTTCGGTTCCCGCTAAGGGCACGTACCTCGGTTGCAGTTTGTCCCCGGCCCTGGTTGGTCGTGCGGGTGGCAGCCACTCGATGTGTCCCTTCACGTAGATGTTTCTCTCTCTCTCTCTCTTCCTCTCTCTCCCTCCTGCTTTATCTGAACAAAAAATGGAAAAATGTCCTCGGGTGAGGATAAAAAAAAAAAAAAAAACAGGGAGACAGCTTAAGAGAACTGTGGGACAACGTAATAATATTCACATCATAGGAGTCCCCGAAGAAGAAAATGAGCAAGGGTTAGAGAATATATTCAAAGAAATAGTGAGAGAAAACTTCCCTAATTTGGTGAAGGAAGAAGGCATTCAAGTTCAAGAAGCACAGAGAGCCCCAAGTACAGTAAGAAGAACCCAAACAGGCCCTCACTAAGACACATAGTAATCAAACTGCCAAAAATTGAAGACAAAGAGAGAATCCTAAAAGCAGCAAGAGATAAGCAACAGGTTACCTATAAAGGAAACCCCAAAAGGCTCTCAGCTGACTTCTCACAAGAAAGACTACAGGCCAGAAGGGATTGGCATGAAGTAATCAAGGTCATGAAAAACAAGGATCTGAATCCAAGACTACTCTACCCAGCAAGGCTATCATTCAAAATAAAAGGTCAAATAAAGAGCTTCCCAGACAAAAAAAAAAGGCTAAGGGAATACATTAGCACCAAACCAGCACTGCAAGAAATGTTAAAAGGACTGCTGTAATTAGCAGGAGAAAGGGGAAGAAAAATAGAACCACACTAAACAAAAATGGCAATAAATAAGTACATATCAATGATCACTTAAATGTAAATGGATTGAATGCTCCCATAAAAAGACACAGAGTAGCTGATTGGATAAGAAAGCATGGCTCATCTATATGTTGTTTACAAGAAACCCACCTCACAATAAAAGACTCACATAGGTTGAAAGTGAAGGGATGGAAAAAAATCTTCCAAGCACACGAAAAGGAAAAAAAGCTGGAGTAGCAATACTCATATCTGATAAAATAGATTTCAAAATGAAGGCCATAACTAGAGACAAAGAAGGCCACTACATAATATTGAAAGGATCTATCCAACAGGAAGATATAACCTTGATAAACATATATGCACCCAATAAAGGAGCACCAAAATATATTAAAAATCTTCTGGAGGACTTCAAAGGAGAAATCGATAGCAATACAATCATAGCAGGGGACTTCAACACCCCACTGACATCACTGAATAGATCCTCTAGACAAAAAATCAGCAAGGAAACAGAGACTCTAAATGAAGCAATAGACCAAATGGATTTAATAGATATCTACAGAGAATTACACCCCAAAACTACAGAATTCACATTCTTCTCAAGTGCACATGGGACATTCTCAAAGATAGACCACATGTTAGGGCACAAACTAAGTCTCTCCAAGTTCAAGAAGATTGAAATCATATCAAGCATATTCTCAGATCACAATGGCACGAAACTAGAAATCAATTGCAAGAAGAACATACAAAGACATTTGAACACATGGAAGCTAAATAGCATGTTATTAAACAATGAATGGGTTACCGAAGAGATCAAGAAAGAAATTAAAAACTTCCTAGAAACCAATGAAAATGAAGACACAACAACACAAAATCTATGGGATGCAGCGAAAGCAGTTCTGAGAGGGAAGTTCATAGCACTACAGGGCTACCTCAAGAAACAAGAAAAATCTCTACTAGACTATCTAACCTCACAACTTAAAGAACTAGACAGCAAACACAAAGAAAACCCCAGAGCAAGTAGAAGGAAGGAAATAGTAAAAATCAGAGCAGAAATAAACAACATAGAGACCAAAAAAACAATTCAAAGGATCAATGAAACAAAGAGCTGGTTTTTTGAAAAGATAAACAAGATTGATGGACCCTTAGCTAGACTCACCAAGAAACAAAGAGAGAGAACCCAAATATACAAAATCAGAAATGAAAGAGGAGAAGTAACAACTGACACCACAGAAATACAAAAGATCATTAACAACTACTATGAACAATTATATGGCAACAAATTCAATAATCTAAGCAAAATGGACAAATTTCTAGAAACACCTAGTCTCCCAAAACTGGATCGGGAAGAGATAGAAAATTTGAACAGACCAATAACAACAGAAGAAATTGAAGATGTAATTAAGACTCTCCCAGCAAACAAAAGCCCAGGCCTGGATGGCTTCACGGGGGAGTTTTACCGAACATTCAAAGAAGAACTAACACCCATTCTCCTCAAACTATTTCGAAAAATTCAAGAAGAAGGAAGACTTCCAAACTCATTTTATGAAGCCAGCATAATTCTAATCCCAAAACCAGAAAAAGACACTACAAAGAAAGAAAACTACAAGCCAATATCCCTGATGAACATAGATGCCAAAATCCTGAACAAAATACTAGCAAATCGGATCCAGCAATCCACCAAAAATATTATCCACCATGACCAAGTGGGATTCATCCCAGGGATGCAAGGTTAGTGCAATATTCGCAAATCAATAAACATGATACAACACATAAATAAAATGAAGAATAGAAACCACATGATCATATCAATAGATGCCGAAAAAGCCTTCGACAAAATCCAGCATCCATTTCTGATAAAAACGCTCAGCAATGTGGGAATAGAGGGATCATAACCTCCACATAATAAAGGCCATATATGAAAGACCTACAGCCAACATCATACTCAATGGGCAAACACTAAAAGCATTTTCCTTAAGAACAGGAACAAGGCAAGGATGCCCACTTTCGCCACTCTTATTCAACATAGTACTGGAAGTCTTAGCCACAGCAATCAGACAGGAAGAAAAAATAAAAGGGATCCAAATTGGAAAGGAGGAAGTGAAACTGTCATTATTTGCAGATGACATGATACTATACATAAAAAAACACCAAAGACTCCATCAAAAATTCACTAGACTTAATAAATGAATTTGGCAAAGTAGCGGGATACAAAATTAACATCAAGAAATCGATGGCATTCTTATACACCAATGATGAACTCACAGAAAGAGAAATTAAGAAAACAATCCCATTTACCATTGTGGCAGAAAAATTAAGATACCTAGGAATAAACTTAACCAAAGAAATAAAGGACCTATTCGCAGAAAACTACAGGTCATTGAAAAAAGAAATAGAGGAAGATATAAAAAAGTGGAAGCACATACCCTGTTCATGGATTGGAAGAATTAACATCATTAAAATGTCCATATTACCCAAAGCAATCTATAGATTCAATGCAATCCCCATCAAAATACCAACGGCATATTTCACAGAATTAGAACAAGTACTTCAAAAGTTCATATGGAACCAAAAAAGACCTCGAATAGCCACAGCAATCTTGAAAAGGAGGAACAAAGTTGGAGGGATCACATTACCAGATTTCAGCTTATACCACAAAGCCACTGTAATCAAAACAGCCTGGTACTGGCACAAGAACAGGCATAAAGACCAGTAGAACAGAACAGAGAACCCAGAAATGGACCCAAGGCAATATGCTCAATTAATATTTGACAAAGGTGGCAAGAGCATACAGTGGTGTAAGGACAGCCTCTTTAATAAATGGTCCTGGGAAAATTGGACAGCTACATGCAGAAAAATGAAACTAGACCATCAACTTACACCCTACACAAGAATAAACTCAAAATGGATAAAAGACTTAAATGTGACTCATGAATCTATAAAAATCCTAGAAGAAACTGTAGGCAACAAAATTTCAGACATCATACGCAGCAGAATTTTCACTGATACATCACCTAAGGCAACAGAAACAAAGGAGAAAATGAACACATGGGACTACATCAAACTCAAAAGCTTCTGCACAGTGAAAGATACAATCATCAAAACGGAAAGACTACCCACTGTATGAGAGAGCATAATTGCCAATGATATATCAGATAAGGGGTTAATTTCCAATATATATAGAGTGCTCATACAACTCAACAAACGGAAGACAAAGAGCCCAATTAAAAAATGGGCAGAGGATCTAAATAGACACCTCTCTAAAAAGGACATACAAATGGCTAAGAGACATATGAAGAAATGCTCAACATCACTAATCATCAGAGAGATGCAAATTAAAACAACAATGAGGTATCACCTCACACCTGTCAGAATGGCCACCATCAACAAATCATCAAACAACAAGTGTTGGCGAGGGTGTGGAGAAAAGGGGACTCTAATACACTGCTGGTGGGAATGCAGACTGGTGCAGCCACTATGGAAAACAATATGGTGTTACCTCAAAAAATTAAAAATTGAATTGCTATTTGACCCAGTGGTCCCAGTTCTAGGAACATACCCTAAGAAGCCTGAAACACCAATCAGAAAGAATATATGTACCCCCATGTTTGTAGCAGCACTATTTACAATAGCTAAGATCTGGAAACAGCCAGGTGTCCAGTAGACGAATGGATAAAAAAGCAGTGGTACATATACACAATGGAGTACTACACAGCTGTAAGAAAGAAAGATCTCTTATCCTTTGAGACTACATGGAGGGACCTGGAAAGTATCATCCTAAGTGAAACAAGCCAAACAGAGAAAGACAAGTATCATAGTATCATATGATCTCACTTATTTGTGGAATATAATGAACATAACAGTCTGAGGATTGGGGTAGTCCCAGGGACGTGGAAATGGGGTATAGACTGACAATCCCCAAAAGAGGGGGTGGTGGGGGAGAGATAAACCACAGAACTTATACGCATGTATGCATGAACAATGGACGTGGACAACAAAGCTGGGGACAGGGCAGGGAGGGAGGGGGGTGGGGGGAATCAGTGGGGTAAAAAGGAGAAACATCTGTAACAAAAATTAATTAATAAAATTTAAAAAAATAAATAAAGCAAAGCAGACAGTAAGCCTCTAGATAGAAGGCGATATGGGAAACTATCTTGATGGCCCAAATTTAGAAAAAAACTTCCTAATCAGAACAGAAAAACACTAACCAATAAACACCCCATTAAATGAAGAACCTCTTGTTCATTAGAAACACAAACACAAAAGAACTCCTGCAAAACAGCAAGAAACAAATATCCCAATAGGAAAAAAGCAAGAACCTTAAGCAAACAGTTCATAGGAGGAACTCAGCCCATTCATTACCAGAGAAATGAAAATTAAAATCACAATGAGATATCACTGTATACCCACAGTGTACCAGAAGAACAAAAGGACAAAGATGCACAAATACACAAGAGTTATAAAAACATACTAATGCACACTGCATGCACTGACGGACGTAAGGTGGGTGAGGACGGGAGCTTCAGACACCCATGGAGAGCAGGAATGCAGTCTTGGTTGAACCACTTTGGAAACAGGTTGGCATTACGCTAACTGAGGATACGCACACCCTAGAATTCAGCATTTCTCCTGCGAAGCAGAGCAAAATGCATATTCATAGCAACGTGATTCTTGCAGTCTCAAACGAGATTACTCAAAAGGCCATTTACAGCAGAATGTAAATATATTGTGGTAATTTTATAAAATGGACAACTATACCAAAATGGCAATGTGGCACACACTACCACCTCTTACAAACATATGTGTTTCAAACAGTGTCAAGACACATATTTCAAAATGACATACACGATAACTTTCTATTTATAAAAATTTAAAATTAAGCAAAACTGTATTTTTAGGGACGAGTGCATACATGCGGATTATAAAGAAGGAAAGCGTGATCGCCACGGGAGTCAGGAGAGGGGCATCCTCTGCGGGGAGGGGGCGCTGTGAGAAGGGGCATGAGGCAGGTTTCTGGGGCACCAGCACAAAGTGACAATTACACGTGTGTTTGCTTTTTTATTATTTATTGGCCCATGAATGTCTGTGTAGTAAACTTTTCTGAATGTGTCATATTTCAAAATGAGTAAATGACTTAGCTAACTGGTCGGGCAATGAGAACTAACTTTGCCGTCTAGGATACTTGGTGGACATTTTCCAAGATTTGTATGAAAATATGTTTAAAGTTTGCGCAAAATAATTTCATCAAATAATTTCATCAAATGTTATGCTGGTAAGGGTAAAATGAAATTTATGTTTGGGTTTTCCCCAACTCTTTGGGTGACTATCAGTTTAAACAAGTGTTCCTCTGTATAGGAGAGAGAGAGTAACTAATAGCCGTTTGATAGGTTTGGTACACAGCCTTGCCCAGGACCTTCCCAGAAATTGAGCATGTGAATTACTGTAACGACTGGGTTGCAAATCAATGGTTTCTCATTCTTTGCTTTCAACAACACTAAAAAACTTCGCCAAACTCTTAGCTGATAGAACGTTAAAAGTGGTTTTTCAATACATAATCAATGGACACAGACAATAGTATGGAGAAGGCAAGAGGGGTGGGAGCAGGGAGGAGGAGGTCAATGGGTTGTTGAGATATATCATGATGTGATTTTTCAGCATGTAACCTACACAGTGTTTGAAGAATTATGTGACAGCGCTGTAATCAGGCCTGTTCCATTCTTACTTACTTGTTTGTGTGAACAAGGTTTCCTAGCGTTTACCTCAGTGAAACAGTCAGTAGACAGAGAAATGAGCGGAAGCCCGTCCATGCTAGCAATAAGTAATAGTCCACCTGGATAAATAAAGCAATTGATTTTAAAAATTGCTCAATTCATGTTATTAAGAAATAGATTTCCAGTTTGTTTGTTTTTTACTTTTATGTTTATTATTTATAAAAACTTAATTTACTGCCCTGGCCAGTTTTTCTCAGTGGTTAGAGTGTTGGCCTGCAGAGCAACGAGCCTCGGGATGATTCCGGTCAAGGGCACGTACGTACCCCAGTTGCTGTTCAGTCCCCGGCCCTGGTTGGAGTCGTGGGAGAGGCCACCAATCAATGTGTCTCTCTCCCGTGGAAGTTTCTCTCTCTCTCTCTCTCTCTCTCTCTCTCTCTCTCTCTCTCTCTCTCTCTCTGTCTCTGTCTCTCTGTCTCTCTGTCTCTCTCTGTCTTATACTCTGTCTGAAGATAAATGGAAAAATATCTTAGGGTGAGGATTTTTTTAAAACTTGATTTACATACATTGTTTTGCTCAGTTGTGTCTTCACTGAGATTGTAATATAGCTCAATCCCAGACAAATTTTCAATCTTTGGAGAGATATATGGCCACAAGAAATGAAAACATTTTTTCAGTGTGTATATATGTATATATATGTGTGTGATTTTATTCCAGAAACACAAGATAAAATAATCCGTAAAAAACTTTCAACCATTAAAAATATGTTAGGGTGAAATCCTCTAAGTCACACAGAATGAAAATAAGAGTTCAAGAAGAAAAATGAATGATCTAAAATTTGACTGTTAAAGATTTTGTTCATGTATTTTTAAATAGATGATGGTAAGTATCAAATAACTATGAAATTTGTATTTCTTTAAATACATTTTAAAGTGATGCGACAGTTTTAGAATGTTAACAGTTTTGATGAGTCTGAATTTCACTCTTTGCAACTATTTAAACTTATAAAAAGTTTTTGGTGTTAGCTTTAAAATACACACAAGGATACATGGTTTTTAACCCCAATGGCTTAAATAGACTAAAAGTTTATGCTCCTGCATAAAAAAGTTAGAGAGAGCCTGGGACGGGTTGCTTGCTCAATGGTTAGAGCATCGACCTGCAGACCGAAAGGTTGCAGGTTCGATTCCCAGCCCCCATTGGGGTCGTGAGGGAGACAACCAATCCATGTGTCTCTCTCAACTAGATGTTCTTCTCTCTCTCTCTCCCTCCCACCCTTCCACCCTCAGAAAATCAATGGAAAAAAATGGGGAGGTGAGGATTAACAACAACAAAAACAAAAGTCAGAGACCAGCCCTAGTTGGTGCGGCAGCTCTTTGACATCATCAGAGGCTCGGATCCCTCTGCCCTGCCGTCCTTGGGAGGTGGCTTCACCCTCAAGGTCATATGACTACTGGAAGGTCAGCCATCATTCCCATGATCTAGGAGTGTCAGGGAAGGGCCACACAGCTCTCCCAGGAGCCCTGCCAGCCCCGTGCACTGGCCATGCCTACCTTCCTGAAAGCCCGGAAAAGGGGGTTTTTCAACTGCGCATGTCACCCAGGGTCCTGTTTCCAAGGGGAAAGATGAGAATATGTATTTGGTAGGCATAGTCTCTCGGTTACATGCAGTATGACCCCACGCCCATTAAAGTGTTTACATACATGTGTACTTATGCCTTGTTATGCCTGGAAAAATATTAATGATCGATCACTGGGTAGAGGAATTTCAGGTTATTTTTACTTACTCCTTAGCATTTTCATATATTGAATTTTTTTACGATAAACATGGCAATTCTTACCCCCAAAATTACAGATTTCATAAGCTAAAAGGGGACAAACTAGGGGAAAAAATCCAAGACTAGAGTCAAGATTTGAGTTTAAATTCCACTCTGCAACATGACTTAGGTGTATATGTTAATCTATGTGAACCGCAATTTCCTTGTCTAAGAAAGGAAGACTGGCGAGGTTCTTCTGTACCGTCTGGCTTCCTTGTTTCTGATGAGAAGTCCAGAGTCATTCTTATTTTCATTCTACCGTATGTAATTTCCCTCTAGCTGCTTTGGAGATTCTTCTCTTCGTCCTTCGTTCTCAGCAATTCTCCAATGTCCCTTGTGTGGTTTTCTTCATGTTTATTCTGCATGCACTTTGTTGAAATTCTCATATCTGTACATTTATATTTTTCATCCTATTTGTAAAAATGTCAGTTCTTATCTTTTTTTTCCATTTTTCTGCCCCCATCACCTTTCTGGTAAAGCAATTGCATGTATGATAGACCAGCTGATTTTGTTCCACAGGTCACTGAGGCTCTGCTAATATTTTTCAAATTTTTTCTCTCTAGGCTCTCATTTGTACAGTTTATATTCCGTTTTAAAATTCGCTGATCTTCCCTTCTGCAACGTATAATCTGCTGTTATTTCTATCCAGGGAAGTTTTAATTTTAGATATTCGATTTTTCACTGTACAAGTTCTATTCTGTTATTTTTATTGTTCTATCTTCTTAAGTTCATGTTTTCCTTTAAGCTCTTGAACATTTGTTGTTGTTAATCCTCATCCAAGGATATTTTTCCATTGGTTTTTACATAGAGTGGATAGGAGAAGGTGGGGGGATAGAGAGAAACATTGATGTGAGACACAGCAATTGGTTGCCTCCCACATGGAGATTGACCCTGCAACCTAGGTATATGCCCTTGACCCAGAATCGAACCTGTGACCCTTCTGTCCATGGGCTGATACTGTAACTGCTGAGCCAAACCAGCCAGGGCCTTGAACATATTTTTTTAAACTATCTAAAGTCTCTGTCTGCTAATTCTATCATCTCTGCTATTTCTAGGTCTGTTTCTATTCACTACATTTTTCTCTTTTTTTATTTAAAACATTTTATTAGAGCCCAGCTGGTGTGACTCAGTGGTTGAGCATCAATCCATGCACCAAGAGATCGCTGGTTCTATTCCTGGTCAGGGCACATGCTCAGGTTGTGGGCCTGATACCCAGTGGGGGGCATGCAGGAGGCGGCCAATCAATGTTCTCTCTCATCAATGTTCCTGTCTCTCTCCCTCTCTCTTTCTCTCTCTAAAAATCAATAAAGAAAAAAATTAAACTAAAAATAATTTATTAGATAATGTACATTAAGAATAATATGTGTTTGAGTATTGGACTTTGTTGTTTTCCTCTTAAAAATGTTATTTTGTTCTAACAGACAATTAAGTTACTGTGTATCTAGATGCTACTTTGAAAGAAACTTTTCAAAGCTTTGTTAAAGTACCTCTGGACTAGCCTTTGCTTTAGGGATCCTTAAGCCTTCCTCTGAGAGGTGGTCTTCCCCAAGTCACTGCTAAATGCCCCGGTGTCCATCGTTTTCTCTGTTCCGGTCAGTCAGAGCTCGTCTTCCAAGCTTGGAGGTGCTGCTCATTATTCAGCAACCTGGCTGCTGTTCATTTTCCAGTGTTGCACTTTGGCCTTCTGGAATTTCACCCTACACATGTGCACCTTGGTATTCGGCCAGAGACTTAAGGGGATTCTTTTGGCCCCCTTGCTTTCTGCTGAGATTCATTCACATACCACAGAATCCACCCCTTAAAATGTATAATTCAGTGGTTTCTAGTATTCTCCCCAGGTGTGCAACCATCAGCACATCTGATTCCAGATGTTTTTCATCAGCTCAAGGGGATCCTGTAGTAGATTTCTGGAGTTCTAGGTCGGTAGAGTTCTCTCCTCTCTGATGCTCTCCCCACAATTCCAGATGCCTCGGCCTCCCTGAACTCCAGACTCTGTCTCCCCAGCTCATTGAGATTGTTGTTCTCTGTCTGGACACCCCCCTCCCCCCGCCACACACACACACACACACCCTGCTGGGCTCTGGTAAGTGTCCCCAGGCAGACAGCCGAAGTGATCATAGGGCTCCTACCTCAGAGATCACAGCCCCCACTGTCTGCTGTCCAATGTCCGAAAACACTTTTTATATATTTTTTTCTGGTTTTGTAGTTATTTATGGGAGGAGTGTTCAGCTAGTATAATTACTCCTTCATGGCCAGAAGTAGAAGTCTCAGTTTATTTGGCTTTTTAGAGTAAACCAGTTTGTCATGGCGCTTGGCAATAACAAACACGAAACAGATCACTGTTGTCACTGACTTAATTTTTTATATATTACTGGAGTTATCTTCTCGTACCTCTCCTCCCAGTCTCCCATTACTTAGTAGCCACAGAAATGACGAGAGGGAAGATGTTAGCTCCTCGCAGCTTCAGACTGGCCCCATATTGTCCTGCCCCAGTGGGTGTGACCCCCTCTCCTTGCCATGCTGGTGAGTTCAGTTAAACCAGACCTAAGCTAATTCACGCATGACATTCTCCTGACCATGTGGATGGTCAGGAATATTCTGGAATAGGGATTTCAGGGGTTAAAGGGAGAAAAATGTATCTTTCCCTCTCTTAATGTCTCCTTCCTTTGAAGGAAAATCCATTCATGTGGTTTCTGACTTCTCTCTACCCCTTTACTCACCTTGGCCCAGGGGAGGCAAAGTGATCTACATAAATGGGATCAGGAAGAACACACTGGGCATGCTCGGGCCAGCTCATGTCTGTGTCCACTTAGGAGTGAGCTGCCCGTGGAGGGCACAGTCTCCTCTGCGCCTCCGTGCTGGGGGCTCACTGACAGAGCAGGTTTGCCACAGTTGGAGGCCTCCGGCGGGCGAATAGGTGGCTCTGATTTGGGGGTTGGGGTTCTGTGCTCTTACCCGAGGTCATAGCCTCCAACAGTCAGGACAACAGGTAATATTTTACTCTTATAACTCAGATAGAGACAAGGAATGTGACTTCCTGGGGCCCCTCAGAGACCACAACAGACCCACGACCCCACTCAGCCCTGCGAGCTAGCAGGGCGGGTTTGGTGGATGGCTGTTTCTCAAGAAGCTCCTGTGCTGCGGCTGTCGCGAGCACGTGCACACAGCGCAGCCTGCGGTGAAGCCAGCCTGGGGGATGGAGCTGGGGGAGCAGAAAGAAGCCATCTGCCGATGCCTGCCCAGCCTTGAGACTTTCCAATTATAGGAACCAATATATCTCCTTTACTATTTAAGCCAGTGGGGTTTTGCTTTCTTTTACTTGTTCACAAAAAACATCCTAGCAGACACAACCCCTGTTCACTTTAAAAGTACTCTTACGTATATTACCTCATTTGTTCTTCTCAAAGTAGTCGAGAGATAAACAAAGTCCTCACTTGGTGTTGTCATTAGGCTTGACGACTTGATGCAGAACGATGCCATAGGCTAATTGATATAAAAATAGTTGGGTCCCTACAGCATCTACCAATGTTGTCACAGAACTACATTGGCCAGAATGTTATTCAAGGATCTGCTGTCAAGATCAGGAAACTGAGAGCTAGAAATGTAAAATGAGCCCCTCAAGATCACATGATAGAAAAACAACAGACAGCGATGGAACTCAAGCCCAGATTTCCTTACTCTGAGATCTGTGCTGTGTGGATCTCCAAGCAGAAGGTGTTCTGACAGCTTAGATGTCCTACGAGGGATGCAACCAAGGCTTTGGGGCTCACATCAAAGAGGGTGGTGACCATGGTCTTCCCAAGTCACGCCCCTCTGTCCTATCAAGCTTGTAATCTAAGGCTGGGTGGCTCTCAGAACAGAGCTCCCAACAACAGGGATTTGAATGGGGATCCTGCTTCTAATGAAGAGCCCCCTGGAGGAGCCAAGGAGATGTTTCCACAGCACTGGGTCCCAGAGGACGGTGATCGAGGAAATTGGCAGTGAGCCTAGTAAGAATGCATTGAGTATGGGCCTGAAGGTAGGCATTTGTAAATGCACTTAAAAGATACACACACACACACACACACACACAGCTCTCGTGCTCTCTCTCGCTCTCTCTCTCTCTATATATATATATATTGCAAACACCAGAAGCAGCAGCATCCAGCCTCAGGATACCCTAAGACATTCACTGACATGTAAAATGCTTCCAATGGAGGCCATTTTGTTAACTTTGCAGTTGAAATGCAGCTCCCACCTTGCCGCTCACAACCTCTGGGAAGCAGTGGACTGTATTAAGCATTGACAGTCATTTACTCCTCATTGTGATGGTTGGGTTATCACTCCTTTTCCTGAGACTTGGAGAGTGAGAGTCTTGTACAAGACAGGAGGGATCCCCAAGTGGAAGGGTCATTCTCCATGGCATGGGGGACCCCTGCGCTCGGGGATCCTTGGCATCCCTTACCATGGGCCTGCAGAAGGGGCAACACCTCACTAAACTGATCTGATGCTAGAAGGAATTACTCCTTCCCCTCCTGCCATTCCTCCTTGTCCCCCTGCAGCACCCACACACCCCAAAATAATGCCAACAGGAAGAAACATTTCCATTTCCACGCATTGTTCTCAGTCTCCTTCATCCCAGTGTCTGCTTTGATGTCGGTCAGGGGCTGGGGCTGGGAGGCTGAGCATTGTGGTGATCAGGAGGGACTGGCCCTCAGCCGAAGGTGGAGGCCACAAGCAGTTGACTTGCCTGTGGCTCTGGGGGACACTTGGGCTGCTCAAGTTTCCTTAGGAGAGGACAGGAGCAGGGGGAGCTGTGAACTGCCCCGTCTCCTAGGGCAGCGTCACCAGCAACCTGCGGGCAGGTGAAAACACTGCTCGCGCTGGGTCACCCCCAGGGACAGCGAACTCCTCCTTCACAGGGAGAGTGACGACAGGACAGGCCTCCCGGAGCTCAGCGCAGCGCTCGGAGCACAGGGGTGCTCTTCCGACGGCAGCTCTGGTGTTCGCTTGTCTTGGGTCTGGGAGAAGGTCAGGAGGTGGGAAATACTGCAAAGAGAAGGAAAAGGAAGTGTGGGTGGGGAGGCTGCAAGGCACTTCGTGACGTTAACAACAGCACTGCAAACGCGGGGGAGAGGGCCGCCAGACCTAGCTGGGCTTGCGAAGCGTTTAACAACTTTCGATCGGACTAAGGGTCCTTCCAGGGCTTCCACAGAGCATGAGGCCGCGACTACCTTTACTGCCCTGACCGTCCTGGCTGCACCTCTGAGAGGACTCATCAGTTCAGTCTACCTTTACTGCCCTGATGCCTGCGGCGGACCCCCAGGCATCACCCACCACCGATGGGGAGAGGGTGCCCTTTGGTTCTGAGCCACCGCCACTGAGCTCCACACTCGCCTTGGGGCTGAGAACCATTGCTGAAAAGGACCAGTGGGATTTGGGCCACTTGGAAAAGCAGGTCTTGATCCCCAGACCCAGGCTGTGACAGGCCTCAGCTATTATTTCTTACTGTCCACATTCGGGGTGCAGTCCCAGCCCCGAGCACCCCAGGCTCAGAAACGCCCTGATGCCCAGCCCAGGGGGGCCCAGGCCCGTAAGAACGGCAGGGCCATCCTGGCTGTCCCCAGGATAGCAGGAACCTGAGGGCTCCGTGCACACGAGGCAGGGCGTGCGTTAACGACCACGCTCTCCGCTAGTCTTACCGCTCCCCTGGGCCTCTCTCCTTGCCACTAGCACCCCAGATAACTGGTGCTTCTCCAGGTGGGGGCCCTAAGGAAAACTGAGGCTGCGTTTCTGGCTCCAAACGGTGGACAGCCACTCGGGGAGCCTGGCCTTGCCTGCAGACTGGCGCCATCGCCTGGTGGTGAGCGGGACTGACACGCTCCTGTTCATCCCTTTCCTCCACCCATGTCTCCAGTCATGGGCTTGTCCAGAGCGCTGGCTGTCTCCCTGCCCTCTGGGAGGGGTGTGAGAGGGACGGACACAACGTTGACCACACAGAGGAAATGCGTCAGGCAAAGGAGCACAAACGTGACAACCACCAGCCAGAAGAGGCTGAACTTAATGCAAACAGGCCACCTGCGGGGGGGAGAGGCAGGCGGGAAGGCCGGCTGAGGCTTCCAGGATTGCCAGGCTCCACCTAGGCTCAGCTGCCAGCAGGGGTGCCTCCAAGACGGGTCGAACGCACGTGCTTCGGAGCTCGACAAGCTGGGTTTGAATCCGGGCGCCTCCGCAGGCCAGGTGTGTGACCTCCAGCAAGCTGCGGTTCCTCCTGAGTAAGGTGCATTTCCTGAGTCCTGAGAAGAGGATGCAGAACCTTGCCTTGCTGTGTTGTTATGATGATGAAATTAAATAATAGATGTGGAGCTTGACACAGTGCTCAGAACAGAACCTATTCTCAGAAGCAATCCGTTAACAGGGACCTTCCCAGGCCGGGAAGCTCAGCTGGTTAGAGCATCGTCCTGCAACACCACGGTTGCAGGTTCGGTCCCCCTGGTCAGGGCACATACAAGAATCAGCCAGTGAATACATAAATACGTGGAACAACAAATCCATGTCTGGGAAGCCACTTGGCATGAGCTCAGAGCTGACCCCCGGCCTGCCCTCAGCAAGGCAGGGCTGTTGGTGAGCCAGCAGGGTCCCCGCTGAAGAATCTGGCCCAAATTACGAAGATGAAGCCTTCATCAATGCTCTGTGCACGCCACCCGAGGCTCAACTGGCCAGGAGGACGTTTTAATTTAGCTACAGAAGAGGAATGAGCAGAACACAGAACACTCCTGTCCTCCAGAGAGAGAAGTAGGACCCCAGGAGGTCACACGACCCCCAAGGGCCACACGCCAGTCAGCAGAGGCCTCGCTGCGGGCAGTTCCCTCTTCCTGCTAGTCCCCATCAGGTGTGCGACAGGTCCCCTCTTCTCCCAGAATCCACTCCTCTCACAGGTCAGCTAGGAAGGTCAGACTTAGTTCTGTCCACCAGCAATTACGGACTCATTCATTCACCAAATCCTTCCCATTCCGTGTTGATTAGACTCTTCGATTTCAAGGAACAAAAATTGACTCCACCTAAATGAAGCAAAAAATATATTTTTAAAAAATATTTTTCCTTACTGATTTTTAAAGAGAGAGGAAGGGAGAGGGAGAGAGAGAAACATGATGAGAGAGAATATCAATTCACTGCCTCTTGCATGCCCCCCACTGGGGATTGGGCCCACAACCTGGGCATGTGCCCTGACCCGGAATCGAATCAGCGGCCCCTTGGTGCATGGGCCCACGCTCAACCACTGAACTACACCAGCCGGGCTAAAAATATATTTTTAAAATTTATTTGAAGAAGATGGAGAAGCTCTTTGAATTGAAGAAAAGCTGAAGGCTTAGCTCCAGGGATCTCAGGGCCAGGAGTGCCTGGGCGGTCCCTGGAGGGCCACACCCCCACCCCTGCACCCCTTGCTCCCCCACCTCTACCAGCGGACGATTAGGTGCCGATTGTTCTCAATGTTTTGGTAAAATCAAATGTCAGACTCTCGGATAACGCTGAGACCCCTTGTATCAAACGTCAGACTCTCGGATAACGCTGAGACCCCTTGTATCGGAATGCCCTGGACAGACAATCCATAGGGTTTCACTCACATGTGGAATCTAGGGGACAAAATGAACTAACAACAAAGTAGACACAGACGCGCAGAAGGAGAGCAGGCTGACAGCTGGGGGGCGGGGGGTTGAGCAAGAGAAAAAACTCATGGGCATGGACCACGTGTGGGGATTGCCGAGGAGGGAGGGGGTGGGGAAGTGGAGGAGGCTATGAGGGGATCAATGGTGATGGAGGAGACTTGACCTGAGCTGGTGAACACGCAATAGTGGACAGAGGATGTGTTGTAGAATTGTACACCTGAAACCTGTATAATTTAGTTAACCAGTGTCACTCCAATAAATTCAATGAAAAAGGGAGAAAAAATGCCCTGGAAAGCTTCAGGAAACATGGATTGCTGAGCCCACACCCCAAACCCTGAGTCTGAAGTAGGATGCCAGAATGTTGCATTTCTACCAAGCTCCTAGGCAATGCTGGTGCTGCTTGTCCAGGCCCATACCTCGAGAACCACCGCTCTGGGGGAATCTAGCGTGGGCTGTGGGCCAGTCTTAGCCGGGCAGCCTGGGGCACCTTGAGAAATAGTCCCACAGGGCTGTACTCAGTGGGGTCTCCAAACAAATCAGGATACTGTGGCCAAAAGAGGGAATGGGGTTAGGAAGGAGAGAACAGATCTTGTTTAAAAAAAGTGACAACAGGCCCAAAATGGAGTCATTTGTGCTAAGCCCATGTCACCAAACCAAGATGAAATAGCTAATTATAGCTTCAACCTCTCCCATGAGAGGAATTTTAACCAGTCAATCTGGAATTACCTGGTCACTACCCGTGAGGTATTCTTCCTGACAGACCCCTGCTGTCCCCAAAGGAAGGTGACCTTGCCTGAAACAATCCACTCTTTGCTGGTAATCTCCTTGCCCTGTCCCCTCTCGCCTACAAGTCTTCAGGTTGTGCAGCTCGTCGGAGCTCCTTTCTACTTGTAAGATGGGTGCTGCCTGATACATGAATCATTGCATAAAGTCAATAATGTCTTTAAAATGTTCTCCATTGAATTATGTTATTTAACAGTGTGCATCATTCAAATATTTGGGGAAGACTCTCAGGTCTCGCTGGTTGGTGTGTTAAATGTCTCCCAGTTTCGTCTGCTATTCTTCCCAAGGTGCACGGATGACCCTCCTTGCAATCTTGAGGGAGAACAAGACCTCTGTCTTTCAGGCAGGAACGTGTGTTACTGAAGCCTGGTATGAGATGATGCTTTTACTAGCAATTCAGTAGCAAGGGGTGGGGGTGGGGGTGGGGGGGGACACTGTCCCAACTTTCATGGAGCTTCCGTGGGTAATCAAAATGAAACTTGGGCCCTGGCTGGTTTGGCTCTCTGGTTAGAGCGTCGGCCTGCGGAAGAGAGAGTCCTGGGTTCGGTTCCTGCTAAGGGCACGTACCTCGGTTGCAGTTTGTCCCCAGCCCCGGTTGGGGTCGTGTGGGTGGCAACCAGTCAATGTATCTCTCTCCCGTCGATGTTTCTCTCTCTCTTCCTCCCTCTCTCCCTTCTACTCTATCTAAAGATAAATACAAAAATGTCCTCGGGTGAAGATAAAAAAAAAAAAAGAAACTTGCTTTGCCTGGCCAGTGTGGCTCAGTGGTTGAGCATCGACCCAGGTACCAAGCAGTCGCCTGTTCAATTCCCGGTCAGGGCACATGCCCAGGTTGTGGGCCAAATCCCCAGTGGGGGGCATGTAGGAGGCAGCCAACTGATGTTTTCTCTCATCAATGTTTCTATCTCTCTCTCCCTCTCCCTTCCCCTCTCTCTTAAATCAATTAAAAAAATAATTTTTTTTAAGTCTCAATATAAAAAAAAAAAATGAAACTTGGTTCTAGATGAGGTCTCTACAGCACACAACAGTGAGGCCATCACCTCCCTCAGTCTAGTTACCTGCTTCCCTTAAAGCAGCCTAAGTGCACTGGGCCTCTCAGAAGCCACACCTACCACTGACTCACTACGTTATTCAAAAGCATGTAGTGAACGTTTACAGTGACCATCCCTGCGCAGTGCACCACAGGGGTGCAAGAGCTGCCGCCAGTCTCACTGAAATATGATTACCTGGCAGCCAGACAAGATCTCTGCATCCCAAACTGGACACCCAAGGAGTTGCCTTCGCCTGTCCCATCAGGAACACTTGGACGCTCTGCATCAGCAGAGCCCGCGTTGGGAGACAGGACCCACAGGCTGGGCAATCTGCATCATGTCTCTCCTGGCGCTCTCGAGTCTCCCCTACTGCAGCAGATGGGGTCTCCCTGCCACCCCCTTTAAAAGGCTTATGAATGGTCCGCTCTGCGTCAGGAGTGGGGAGAAGAGCTGAGGCATCAAAGAATCTCCTTTAACAGAAGACTCTGGGCCCCAAAAGGTGGAAGGGTTGCTAAGTTCCCGCAGTTCATAGATGACAACCAGGATCCAGACCCAGACCCCTCCTGCCATGAGAGCCAGGGCCCTCCCCACCAGACCACCAGAAGGAGCATGGGTAAGGCAAGGCACAGAAGGAGAAAACGGGATGCATTTTGCTCCTGAACTAGCTGCTCAGGAGACACTAATGGAAAAGTGCTAGGAAACGCACACTATAAATCATTAAGCAATTGATGCGATGTAAGCAATACATCAGGGAAAACCTTCAGTGCCTATGATGAAAGAGCCTAAGACAGAACATTCTTCAGTGTGGCCGAGCGAGCCACAGAAATAGCAGGCAGACATAACTCAAAGCTCAGAAAGCTTTTGTTTTCAAACTTGCAATGCCAAGGGGGTGAGACAGAGACAGGGCACCGGGGCCAAATGCATTAAGGTGATCTATTGGTCAGACGGTCCAGATTCAATTACTCTGACAGAAAACGCGGCTCGTTAGGCAGCTCCCCAGGAACAGGAAAGGAGGACTGTCCCTTTTCCGAGCCAGAGCTACTCGGAACGTGTCAGAACTGTAGGGACAGTGTGCAGGGTGTCGAGCATTTGGGTGGTGAGGGAAGGAAGACCTTCTGCCCCGGAGCACCTGGGTTTATGGGGCTCAGTTTTCGTTGGGACTGAGCTTCCAGCCTGGTAATAGCTAGAGCTAGCACATGCACAGTGCTCACAGCTTGCCTGACCTCGCCACTGTCCCCCACGGACCAGGAGAGGGGATGAGCTGCTGCTGATGCCCCCAACATGCCCGTATAAATCTTCAGAGCACCCCAGCACTCTGGCTTCTGACCTGCCACTTGGAACCTGCCTGGGCTGTTACTCACCAGTGGCACCACAAAGTACCCGGATAAATTCTGACAATAATCTTTTTGTTTTGCTTGATGATTAGAGAGCTCTCATGTAGAGCCAAGCTGCACGTTTGGGGTTTCTTAAAAGACATGGACTTGCATCTATACAGTGTACAGCAGCCACTTGTTTTGTCTCCATCTGTTTCAGACTACCTCTAAAGCAATGAGTTGCATTTGACCTAAGCTCAAGGAGTTCCCACCTCTGTGTCCTGAATGAGCCCCAGGGGTGATCTGGCCCATTCATCAGCACTTTCTGGCCTGGTGCCATGCTGGTCACTACGGGGACACCAGTGGATTAGGTATGACTCTGCCTTCAGTGAATTCAGCCTCCTGGAGTGACTTAGCACTAACAACAGTTACAGGGCAGCACACGGGTGGGACTCTAGAACTGTCCAAGTGCTTCAGACACCGACCGAAAGAGAACCTAGCTCTCGAGAGAGCGGCAGGAAGAGGAACTGAGCAGGAGACGGGTCCGATTGTTTACAGCTAAACAGCCTGCACAGCGCCAGGGAACATGGGGAGACCCCAAAGGCTTGCGGTGGGGGGACACTTATGATCTCCCTCCTAGATACATGGAGGAGAGGCTGGAGGGGAACTTACAATCCAGGCAAGAGATGAGGGTTAAGCCAAGGCAGAGGCACTGAAGATGGAAAAGAACAACGGATTCAGGGGGAAATTAGAGGAGATATAAACAGGGCCTTTTTTCTCCTGTGGGCTTCACTTCAGCTTCAGATCTACTTGCCATGAAAATAACTTTGCATCTGGCTCTGACCATGGCTGAAGAATCACGAGACCTGGTTTTCAGGTTAGGTCATTCCAACTTTGGGAAACACAAGTCAGAACAGAAGAGTAGGTTTCAGATCATGTCTGTCTGCAAGTCACTTACTCTCTGAAGCACAGTCGCACCCTTTGCACAGTAGCATCACGACATCCACCTCTGAGCTTACATGGCCCCCCACTCGAGTGCCGGTGTGGCCTCAGCTCTTCGTCTTTCCTAACAATGAGGACAGCATCAGCCTCCACCATTTACTGAGCGCTTTCTATGGGCCAGGCACTATCTCTTTTTTAAATGGTTATGTGACTTGCCCAAGGTCACAAAGTTAGTAAGTGTCTGAGGTTTATTATTATTATTTTTAATCCTCACCCGGGGCCTTTTTTTTTTTTTATCTTCAGATAGAGTGGGAGGGAGAGAGGGAGGAAGAGAAAGAGAGAAACATCGACATGAGAGAGACACATCGAGTGGTTGGTTGCCACCCGCACAACCCCAACCGGGCTGGGGACAAACGCAACCGAGATATGTGCCCTTAGCGGGAACCGAACCCGGGACTCTCTGGTCTGCAGGCCGACGCTCTAACCGCTGAGCCAAACAGGGCAGGCCAGGCACTATTTTAACAAGCATTAACTCATTTGATCCTCACAACAGATCAAGAGACTGAGGCAAAAAGAGATGCAGTAACTTGCCAAATTCTCACAGACAGAGGCCAATCAAGGGCATGTATTCAGCAGAGCCGCCTCTCAGCATCCTCCTACCCTATGTGCAGGAGGTCCAGGCTTTCCCTCCGGCGCGCCTTCCTCCCCTGTGTGTCCAACACAAGGCAGTCCTGCTTCCTGGAACCAGGGGACAAAGAACAAGCTCAGCTCTCTGCTGTCATTGCCAGATGCTACCACCAGGTGTCAGTATTGAAAGCCAATCCTATAAAGTTGGTCTGTTGGTGGGGTGCTCTTATTCCTGTTCAAACTACAGTGGGGTCCCACGCTGGGGCTCCAAGCCTTCCTTTCTCCCATATTCTCACCTTTGTGTTTTGATACTATTCCTCGGATCATACTGGGAGTGTGTGTGGGGTGGGGAGTGGCTTTGAATCCAGTGGGGCTTCTAGCCCCTTTTTGGTCCTGGACCACTAGACTCTTTCCTTTCTGGCAGGTCCCTTTGGACCCCTTGGGGTTCTTTCCTAACATAATGCCACGGGTCATGCCAAATGACCTCACTAGTTCCACCAAACTTCAAGTTTCTGGGAGCAGCTGAACTTGGGGTCAAAATGTGTTTACACACACGAGATCCTCACTGGGCAACTTGTACAAATCAGCTCAGCCACACTGAATCTGACTACTACAGGGAGAAATAGCATTTTCTAAACACACACACACACACACACACACAACAAACCAACAAGATGCCCTGTTGTATCTTTTTTCCAGGGTAGCGGGTGTCAATTCCTCCAGCCTGGGCACAGCTGGCCGGGGCTCAGGTGACTGCTGTCTAAACAAAAGCCTACTACAGAGCGTACAGTCCAGGTCAGGTGTTAGCAGCTTCTTTCTCTATGTCTAAAGAGACTATTACACACTTTGTGGCCATTAGGAACCCTCTTCTATACCGAGAAAAAGCTTCCCACCACAGAGGTCAGTTCGGACCAAGGGGCTGCCGAGATCTACAGAGTGTTGTTAAGTTTCTTTGTGGACTTACGTAAGAAGGTTGATGGACATAGTTTGCTCTCCTAGGCAGAGAGATTCTGAGGCTGAAATTTACTGTAAACACAAAACAGAGACTAATCCTCGGCAAAGCAGGGGAATGCCATGGAAAATCAAATGTATCTAACAGCATAACCACAATTAGCCATATTTAACCAAGAAAAACACAAAGTACCTGGCCAAATTTGAATTTCAGATAAACAATCAATAATTTTTATAATAAGCATGTCACCTGCAATATTTGGGACAAACTTCCTCTAAAAAATTATTGGTTGTTTATCTGAAATTCAAATTTAACAGAGCATCCTGCATTTTATCCATCAACCCTAATTCTGAAGTATAACCATAGTCAGAAGCAAATCCAAGTCCTAAGAAAGAAACATCAAAGCTACTTCATTTAAAATGTACTTTGCTGCTAAACACTGACCTAACTTTCTTTTATCTAAAACAGTGGTTCTTAGCCCTGGCTGGTTTGACTCAGCGGCTGGAGCATTGGCCTGCGGACCAGAGTCCTGGGTTTGGTTCCTGCTAGGGGCACGTACCAAAAAAAACCCCATATATATATATAGTTTTTATATAGAGAGAACTATATATATATATAGTTTCTATATATATATATATATATAAAGTACTGACCTATGTGTCCCACAAACCTTTATATATATATAACAGTGGTTCTTGAGCTGGACTACACATTGGAATTAGCTGAAGAGTTAAAAATATAGATATGGGCTTCCCCCAATGGGCGGGGCCATAGTTCCCTGTCCCCTTAGGGGAGACCATGCCTCTCCCAGATCCCCTCCTCAGATTTGAGAACTTGTCCTGGACAATTGCAAATCAAATAAGGGAAAAATTGAGGGCTTGACAGCTGAATTTGTGAACTTGAAGTTATTCAGTTTAATAAATGCAGGCTTGATTTCAGTTTCAAATCTCTTCAAACTATCTAAGTTGAAAAAGCTTTAGCTCAGTGACAATAGAATCTATATCAGCATCTTGGAAGTTTCCATAATGGGGGATCGGGCCCACATCCTGGGCATGTGCCCTGACCAGGAATCAAACCTGCGACCTCTTGGTGCATGGGTCGATGCTCAACCACTGAGCCACACCGGCTGGACTACACTTCTTTTTTTAATGACATTTTTTTTTTTTTTTTTATCCTCATTCGAGGACATTTTTTCATTTTTTTGTGATCAGGTAGAGTGGGAGGGAGAGAGAGGAACAGAGAGAGAGAGAGAAACATCGACGTGAAAGGAACACATCGAGTGGCTGCCACCCGCACAACCGACCAGGGCCGGGGACAAACTGCAACCAAGGTACATGCCCTTAGCGGGAACCGAACCCGGGTCTCTCAGGACCACAGGCCAACGCTCTAACCGCTGAGCCAAACCGGCTGAGCCAAACCGGCCAGGGCTTAATGACTTTTTACATTAGGACATTTTATGTGAAAACTGCCCCAAAAAAAGTATTTTTAAGAATTTAAATTAAATATACATGTTCCTCTTTGGGGTGTGTGTGTGTGTGTGTGTGTGTGTGTGTGTAGCAGGATAGGGCAAAATAGGTTTACAGTTATTCATATGGAAAATAATACAATAATTAATAAATAATCATACAATAATAAACTGTTTCACATACAACTGTAAACTTACTTTTTAAAAAATGTTTTTATTGATTTTTTAGAAAGAAAGGAAGGGTGAGAGACAAAACATCAATGTGAGAAACATCAGTCAGCTGCCTCCTGCATACCCCCTAATGGGGATCGAGTCCACAATCCCGGCATGTGCCCTGACCAGGAGTCGAACTGGAACCTCTCAGTCCATGGGATGACGCTCAGTCCACTGAGCCACACTGGCCGGGCTAAACCTACTTTTTCATATATATATATGAAGAGATTGAGAGAGAAAGAGATAACTATGTAGATGCCCATGTCTATCCCTGGGGATTCATATTAAATTCATATTAAGCTGCTTTGGGCATGGGACCCAGGTGATATTAACACGCAACTGAGGTGGAGAACCATTGCCTGAAAGCAGTGATTTTCTACCCATTTCATCTCGTGGCACACGTAAACTACTAAAATTTTGTGGCACACCAAAAAATAAATTTTTTCCTATCTGACAAAAAATATAGGTATAGTTTTGATTCATGCACACTGGTCGGCTATTGTTGTGTTGGCTTTTATTTTTTTTAAGCTAATCTAAGGGAAAAGAGGTCAGTGCCCTGACTAAATAGTCAGGTACTAAATGTGTTCAATGTTTTGTGGCTCACCGATGTACCCACCGCCGCACACTGGCTGAAAATCACTGCCTTAAAGCAAAGAGTGCCCTGTATCTGGCTATTCAGCAGAAAACTTCTGAAGTGGTGAAGGAAATAAGACTGATGCACTTAATTTGCAGGTACAAGCTTCTCTGAACTCCTGTCAGTGAGCCCACGCCAGCTACAGCCCTGAATGCTCTGACGGTAACCTGGCAGACAGTGGTGGGTACATCTGGTACAATACCAAGAGTCAGCCATAATGTAAACTATGGATTTGGGGTGACGATGATGTGTCTGTGTAGGTTTATCAGTTGTAACAAATGTACCACTCTGGTGGGATGTGGATCATGGGGTAAGCTTTGCATGTGTGGGTATGCAAGGGGTACAAGGAAAACCTCGGTTCCTTCTGCTCAGTTTTGCTGTGAACCTAAAACTGCAAGTGTTTTAATAAAAATTAATTTTCATTTTTTCTTTATTTTTATTGTTGACTCTATTACAGATGTCTGTCTCCCCTTTGCCTCCCTCCACCCAGCCCCTGCCGCCCTTCCCCTCTGGCCATCACCACACTGCTGTCTGTCTATGGGTTATGCATAGATGTTTTCTGGCTAATCTGTTCACCTTCTTTCCTCCAGTCCCTCCCTCCCCTTCCCCTCTAACAGCTGTCAGACTTTTCCATGTATCCATGCCTCTGTTCCTATTTTATTCGTCAGTTTATTTTGTTCATTACATTCCACATATAAGTTAGATCATGTGTATTTGTCTTTCTCTGACTGGCTTATTAGAATTTATAAGGAAGAAGAAAAGAGGAGGAGGAAAGTACTGACCTATGTGTCCCACGAACCTGACATCTCTACTGTCTGGCCCTATACTAAAAGGCTGACTGCTCTGGCCAGGTGGCTCACTGGCTGGAGCACCATCCCTCCCAGCAGAAAGGTTTCAGGTTGGTCCCCAGTCAGGCCACATACCTAAGTTGCAGGTATGATCCCTGGTCGGGATGTGTGTGGAAGACAACAAATCGATGTTTCTCTCTCTCCTTTCCCCTCTCTCTAAAACTAATAAACACATCTGCGGGTGAAGATTTAAAAAAAAAAAGTTTACTGATCTCTGGTCCAAAAGATGAAAATCTGGACTGAATAACGATGAAAATACAATACCACCAAATTGATGTAATATAGCTTAAGCAGTGCTGATAGGAAAAAGAAGAGAGCCTCGCATGAACAGTCTAAGGTCCCATAATAAAAACTAGAAGAAGAAGAGGAAACTAAACCAAAAGCAAGCAGGAAGAAGAAAATAATGATACTAGTGGAAATAAATGAAATTGAAACCAAAAATCAATATAGGAGAAAATCAATGAAACAAAAACTGGCTCTTTGTAAAGATGGGTAAAATTGACAAACCTGTAGCAATACTGACAAAGAAAGAGGGAGAAGACACAAATGACAATATCAGGAATGAAACAGACATATCAGACCTTGCAGCCATCAAAGAATAATAAAGAATACTACAGACAACTATACATACAAATTTAACAACTTAGATGAAATGGACCAATTTCTTGAAAAGCACAAACTACTATAAGCCACCCAATACAGTATAATTTGAATAACTTTATAAGTATTAAAGAAATTGAACTCATAATTTTAAAATTGCCCCTCCCGAAAAAGTCTTGAGGCACAGATGTCTTTAGCACTGAATTCTACAAAACACTTAAAGGAGAATTAACTCCACTTTTATATAATCTCTTCCAAAAAACAGAAAATGAGGGAACTTTATTGAGATATAATTGACAAATATATGTAAATTATATTTAAATATATATTTAAGGTATACAAATTACATATATAATTTATATACATGCATTTTAAAGTATAAATCATGATGATTTGATGTATGTATATACTGTGAGATGATTACCACAATCAAGTTAATTAACACATCCATCGATTCACCTAGTTTCCATTTTTTGAGTGATGAGAACACTTAAGATGTGCTCTCAGCAAATTCCAATATACAATGCAGTATTAACTGTAGTCACCATGCTACACATTAGATCCCCAAAACTTACTCATAAGTGAAGTTTGCACCCTTGACCAACACCTCCCCATTTCTCCCAACACCCAGCTCCTGATAAACACTGTTCTACTCCCCGCTTTGATGAATTTTTTTTATCTTTTAGTTACTACTTATAGGTGAGATCATGTACTATTTATCTTTTTGTTCCAGAATTATTTCCCATATAAAATCCTCTAGATTTATCCATGATGTTGAAAATGGCAGGATATACCTCATTTTTATGACTTAATAATATGGTGTGTGTGTGTGTGTGTGTGTGTGTGTAATCACATTGTGTTTATCCATTCATTTTTCATAGAACACTTAGGTTGTCTCCATATCTTGTCTTTCTGAATAATTCACAGTGAACAGGAATATACAGATATCTCTTCAATATGCAATTCATTTTATAAAACCAAATAATACAATGGACATAGACAACCATGCTGGGGGGACGGGATCGGGAGGAATGGTGTCTATGGGACAACCATGCTAGGGGGGCGGGATCGGGAGAAATGGTGTCTATGGGACAACAATGCTGGGGGGTGAAATCGGGAGGAATGGTGTCTATGGGACAACCATGCTGGGGGTTGGGATCGGGAGGAATGGTGTCTATGGGACAACCATGCTGGGGGGGCGGGATCGGGAGGAATGGTGTCTATGGGACAACAATGCTGGGGGGCGGGATCGGGAGGAATGGTGTCTATGGGACAACCATGCTGGGCGGCGGGATCAGGAGGAATGGTGTCTATGGGACAACCATGCTGGGGGGCGAAATCGGGAGGAATGGTGTCTATGGGACAACCGTGCTGGGGGGCGGGATCGGGAGGAATGGTGTCTATGGGACAACCATGCTGGGGGGCGGGATCGGGAGGAATGGTGTCTATGGGACAACCATGCTGGGGGGCGGGATCGGGAGGAATGGTGTCTATGGGACAACAATGCTGGGGGGCGAAATCGGGAGGAATGGTGTCTATGGGACAACCATGCTGGGGGGCGGGATCGGGAGGAATGGTGTCTATGGGACAACAATGCTGGGGGGCGAAATCGAGAGGAATGGTGTCTATGGGACAACCATGCTGGGGGGCGGGATCGGGAGGAATGGTGTCTATGGGACAACAATGCTGGGGGGCGAAATCGGGAGGAATGGTGTCTATGGGACAACCATGCTGGGGGGCGGGATCGGGAGGAATGGTGTCTATGGGACAACAATGCTGGGGGGCGAAATCGAGAGGAATGGTGTCTATGGGACAACCATGCTGGGGGGCGGGATCGGGAGGAATGGTGTCTATGGGACAACCATGCTGGGGGGGCGGGATCAGGAGGAATGGTGTCTATGGGACAACCATGCTGGGGGGCGGGATCGGGAGGAATGGTGTCTATGGGACAACCATGCTGGGGGGCGGGATCGGGAGGAATGGTGTCTATGGGACAACAATGCTGGGGGACGGGATCGGGAGGAATGGTGTCTATGGGACAACAATGCTGGGGGGCGGGATCGGGAGGAATGGTGTCTATGGGACAACCATGCTGGGGGGGCGGGATCAGGAGGAATGGTGTCTATGGGACAACCATGCTGGGGGTTGGGATCGGGAGGAATGGTGTCTATGGGACAACCATGCTGGGGGGTTGGGATCGGGAGGAATGGTGTCTATGGGACAACCATGCTGGGGGTTGGGATCAGGAGGAATGGTGTCTATGGGACAACCATGCTGGGGGGTTGGGATCGGGAGGAATGGTGTCTATGGGACAACCATGCTGGGGGGCGGGATCGGGAGGAATGGTGTCTATGGGACAACAATGCTGGGGGGCGGGATCGGGAGGAATGATGTCTATGGGACAACCATGCTGGGCGGCGGGATCGGGAGGAATGGTGTCTATGGGACAACAATGCTGGGGGGCGGGATCGGGAGTAATGGTGTCTATGGGACAACAATGCTGGGCGGTGGGATCGGGAGGAATGGTGTGTATTGGGAAAAGAGAAGAAATATCTGTAACAAAAATAAATTAATGTAAAAAAAAATACCCTGTTGATACCAGAACCAGATAATTACGACCAAACAACAACAACCACAGCCTAATATCTCTAAAAAAATCCATAACAAAAATTAGCAAGGAGAATTCAGTAATACGTTAAAAGTATATGTAACATGAACAAGAAGGTTTTGTTCCAGGAATCCAAAGCTGGTTCAATATTTAAAAGTAGACAGTGTTATCTACCATACTGACAGACTAAAGAAGAAAAATTACATGAGCGTATCATTTGATGTAAAAATTTTTTAACAATATTCAACTCTCATTCATGATAAAAACTTTCAGAATTCTAAAAACAGAGAGAAACTCCTTCACCTTAATGAAATACATCTGCTGGGTACACTTTCTGATTACTTTACAAGGCCAATATCACCCTCATACCAAAACCAGAGAATGGCACACTAAGAAAATTACAGCCCAGAATCTCTGAGGAATATATATTTAAAACAAAAACAAAGAAACAAAAAAACCCTCAACAAAATACTATAAAATATAATTCAACAACACATTTTAAAAAGCATACACCATGATCAAAGATTCCTGAGATGCTACGATGGTTTCACATGCAAATCAATAAATGTGATATATGACATTCACAGAATGAAGGATAAAAATCACCATCATCTCAGTCAACATTATTTCATGATAAAAACTCTCAATGAATCAAGCATAGAAGAAATGCGCCTCAACATAATAAAGGTCGTATATGACAAGCCTACAACTACGTCATACACTCAACAGTGAAAAGCTAAGAGCTTTTCCTCTAAGATCAAGAACAAGATGAGGATGCTCATTCTCACCCTATTTGACATATCACTGGAACTTCTAGCCAGAGCAATTAGGCAAGAAAAAGAATTAAAAAGTTTCCAAATTGGAAAGAAAGAGGTAAAATTGTCTGTTTGCAGATGAAATGATCTTATGGAAAATAAGAAGCCACCAAAAGCTGTTACAATAAACAAATTCAGTAAAATTTCAGGATACAAAATCAATATAGAAAAACTAGTTGCATTTCTAAAAACTAACAATGAACTATTATAAATAGAAAATAAATAATCCTGCTTACAATAGCATCAAAAATAATTAAATACTTAGGAATAAATTTAACCAAAGAGATGGAAGATCTGTACACTGGAAACAATAAGGTATTAATGAAAGAAACTGAGGAAGACACATATAAGTGAAAAAATATCCCATGGTCATAGATTGGAAGAATTAATAGGGTTAAAATGTTCATACTACCTAATGTAATCTACAGATTCAATGCAATCTCTTTCAAAATTCCAGTGGCATTTTTCACAGAAATAGAGAAAACAATCCTATGGTATAGAATAAGTAGCCAGGTTTAAACACAATCACATATGGTCAAGTAATCTTTGACAGGGGTGCCAAAAACACAAAATGAGGAAAGGAAAATCCCTTCAATAAATGGTGCTGGGAGAACTGAATATCCACATGCAAAAGAATTAAATTGGATCCTTCTCTTAAATCATATGTAAAAATTAACTCTGAATGGATTAAAACATTAATGTAAGACCTGAAAAATAAAACTCTTAGGAAAAAGAAAAAAAAAATAAATAAATAAATAAGAAAAAGCTCCCTGATAATATACATAGATTTACTTCAATTTCTATCAAAATCCCAGGAAGATTTTTTTTTTTTGCAGATATAGACAAGATTATTCCAAAATTTATATGGAAAGGCAAAGGAACTAGAATAGCTAAAAGAGTTTGAAAGTGACCCGAAAAAGGTAGGAGGAACCACTCTACCCAATTTCAAGACTTATTACATAACTATAGTAATCAAGACTATGTGATAAACACACAGATTAATGGAACAAAATAGAGGATCAGAAATAGCCCAGTACAACTAGAGCCGACTGATTAAATTATTTCATAAACTATGTGTGAAAGCAATCCAGTGCAGGAAGGCCGGTCTTTTCAACAAATGGTGAAGTACACATCCATAGGTGAAAGGTAAAAACACCTTTACCTAAATGTCACACTTTACATAAAAATTAACTCTAAATGGGTCATAGATTTAAATGGGAAATTATAAGATTTCTGGGAGAAAATCTTCAGCACGTAGGGATTAGTGAAGAGTTCTTAGAACACCAAAGCACTATCTATAAAAGAGAAAAATTGATAGACTTCATCAAAATAAAAAAACTTTTGCTCTGTAAAAGACCTTATTAAGCTACAGACTAGGAGAAAATATTTACAAGTCACATATGTGACAAAGTACTTGTAACTTGAATACATAAAGAACACTTGAAATTCAACATTAAAATAAATCCAATTAGAAAATGGGCAAGAGATAAGAAGAAATGCTGCTGCAAAGAGATATACAGATGGCAAATACGCATATGAAAAGATGTTCTACATCATTAGCCCTTGGAGAAATGCAAATTAGGACCACTTGGAGCTACCCCTGCATGGGGAGGCTGAGGCGGTGAGAATTTGCCAGGCAGAGCACTGGAAAGGAGGGAGCTTTGCAAGGAAATCCAGAAATCTACACAAGGGTCCACTTCAAAATGTAGCTGAATATGAATCTGTGCCTACATAGGGTAAAACTCAGTAACACTGGAAAACAACAACCAGAGAAAGACATTTCCTCAGAGAGCTCTAAGCTAAACAATTTTCAGTGCTCACACGGGACTGGGAATCACTTTAATTCCAGAATAGTCACATCTTAATAACTTGAGAGTATGGGATAATCTATACCTGCCCTTAAAAAGCTTAAGATTGAGCTGAACCAGCAGTATCTTAACTGCCAGAACAAAGCCAAACTATGGAGCACAACACAATATAGCACTGCTAAATGTAAGATTTAAAATGCCATGCACAATGCAAAAATGTTCTCGGGTGAGGGTAAAAAAAATAATAATAAAATGCCATGCACAATAAAAAATTACTAGGTATATGAAGAAGAAAGTGCTACTCATAACGGGGGTTGGGGGAAGGTGGTTAATGGGGGAAAATTCTGAATCATATATATGATGGGTGCATGTCAAAGTGACAGGCGCCAACTTGAAGGAACACCAAATGAATGACCAGGTCTGGGACAATATTTTTAAAAATATGTTTTTATTGACTTCAGAGAGAAGAAGGGAGAGAGGGAGAGACATAGAAATATGGATGAGAGAGAAACACCCATCGGCTGCCTCCTGCATGCCCCATGCTGGGGATCAAGCCCACAACCCAGGCATGTTTCCTGATCAGGAATCCAACTGGCAACCTCCTGGTGCATGGACAGTGCTCAACCAACTGAGCCACGCTGGCTAGGCAGGTCTGGGTAATTTTAACAAGAAAATATAGTCATGGATTATAACCCATGGGATAAAATAAATATCCACAAGTCCACACCGATATAAATAAATGATTAGAGAAGAGATAGCTCTTCCTTTCAGTAAAATTCTAACTTATTAATGTTGAAGAAATGATGGAAATAGAAAAAAAAAATCACCATTTGGTAAATACCATGGTAATAATCATTGCTGGTGAGAATCATCAATGGCTGCTAAATGGTGGGCTAAAGTATGGTGAAAAAGGAGATCTCCGACTGGTCTCAAATAAGATACATTGGCATCTTGTTGTACCTCTTGATAAAATGCACTGAGAGGGCACAACAAAACTTCTGTGGTTCTTGCCAAAACCTCTACCTAAGTATAAGAAAATACCAGACAAACTAACTTGAGGAATATTGTGCAAAAATGTCAAAGTCTTGCGTTGTCTCAAATTGGAGAAGACAATGAAACAGGACAGCAAAATGTAAAGTGGGATCCTGCACTGGATCTTGGGCAGATAAATAACATTAGAGGTGCAGCTGGTAACTTTGAATAAGGTTTGTAGGGTCATTAATAATATCAAATCTATGTTAATTTCCTGGTTTAGCTCATTTACGGTGGTTATGTGAGATATTACAAAAAACCTACAGCCATCAACACACAGAATGATGGAAGATCAAATGTTTTCTTCCCTTAGATCAGGAGAATGTCCTTACTGGTTTTATTCAATATTTTGCTGAAGACTATCCATTACAATAGGGAATCAGAGAGAAATAAAAAGGCATACAGATTGGAAAGAAAGAATTAAAATTGTTTTTATTACCCTGGCTGGTTTGGCTCACCTGTTAGAGCATCAGCCCGTGTACTGAAGGGTCATGGGTTTGATTCCTAGTCGAGGCCATGTACCTAAGTTGCAGGTTCAATCCCTGGCCCCAGTCAGGGTTGCTCAGGAAGCAACCAGTCAATGTGTCTCTCTCACATCAATATTTCTCTCTCTCTCTCTCCCCCTCCCTCCCTTCCACTCTAAAAAATCCATGGAAAAATATGTTTGGGTGAGGATTAACAACAACAAAAAAATGTCTTTATTCATCATTGACATGATTATGTATGTCGTGTATGTAGAAAATTCTTAAGAATATATCTTAAAGCTACTAGAATTTAAAAAGGTTAGCAAGGCTGCAGGATTTAAGATCAGTATACAAAAATCAATTGTATTGGCCCTGCCTGGTAGCTCAGTTGGTCAGTGTGTCATCCCAATGCACCGAGATTGTAGATTCAATTTCTGGTCAGGGCCAAGAAGCAACTAATAAATACATAAATAAGTGGAACAACAAATTGATGTCTGCCTCTCTCTTCCTCTAAAATCAATCAATTAAAAAAAATGTATTCCCATATACTACATACCAGCAACAAACAACTGGGAAATGAATACAATAATAGCCAAAATATGAAATATTTGGGAATAAATTAAAATATATGAAATATCTGTGCACTGAAAACCTACAAAACATTTCTGAAATGTAAAAAGACTTCAATAAATAGATATGCCATATTTAAGAACTGAAACAGTGATCTTTCAACAGGTGTGTCTTAAGAATTTTTAAAACATGTAATACCTGACTATTTAGTCAGGAGCACTGACCTTTTGTCCCTTAGACTGTCAAATAAAAAATGACAGTAGCCAACACAACAATAGCCGTCTGGTGTGAATGAATCAAAATTATGCCTATTTTGGTTTTATCAGATAGGCAAAAAAAAAATTATTTTTTGGTGTGCCACAGAATTTTAGTAATTAATTTGTGTGTGCCATGAGATGAAGAAGGTTGAACATTGTTGTGTTACCATAGACAGTCAGAGGGGCAGGCCATGTGGGGTCTGTGCAGAGGATATGGGTGCCAGGGGACTCCAACTGGCTCCCCAAATGTGCAGATGCCATGACCAGTGCTGAGAG
Organism: Molossus molossus; assembly: GCF_014108415.1. NCBI lineage: Eukaryota > Metazoa > Chordata > Mammalia > Chiroptera > Molossidae > Molossus > Molossus molossus. The sequence goes on from NW_023425352.1 coordinate 58,489,101, forward strand.
GCAGGCTGAGAGCTGTGTCATCTCCAGACTTTCTGATGGAGGGTCCTGCAGCCAGCTCTTCCCCACTGACACTGATATCAGTAGACAATCAGGGAGCTCCACGGCGTCTCCCCATTGGCCAAGATAGTACAGTGGGAGGTTCTCTAACTGAGCATGACAAAGGTTTGAACCATGAATGGATAGGGCCTGAGTACTCCAAAAGCTAGCAAGATAATTGAATAGAATTTTAAAAAGCCCTCCTCTCCCTCCCCTGTAAGAACTGCCGGCTTGAGCAGGAAGATGAGATAGTGTTTGAGACAGGAGTTCACCAGTCTCCAGGTCATAATACCTGAATAAACCTCTTTCCTTTTGCACCAGAACCTGTCTCACAAGTTTGGTTTTGTTGTGGCAGGCAGTCAAACGCACATATTCAGTTACAGCTGGACTAAGAGATTCAATATTGGTTTTTTTTTATCCTCACCCGAGGATATTTTTCGATATTTTGTTCAGATAGAGGGAGAGGGAGAGAGAGAGAGAGAAACATCGACGTGAAAGGGACACATCGAGTGGTTGCCACCCACACGACCCAACCAGGGCCGGGGACAAACTGCAACCGAGGTACATGCCCTTAGCGGGAACCGAACCCGGGTCTCTCCGGACCGCAGGCCGACGCTCTAACCGCTGAGCCAAACCGGCCAGGGCAGAGATTCAATATTGTTAAGATGTCAATGTCCCCAAATTGATCTGTACATTCAGTGTAATCTCTATCATAATCTCAGCAGGTTTCCTGTAGAAATTGATTAGCTGACTCTATAATTTAAATAAAGATGTAAAGAACCTCTAATAGAATTTTGAGGACTTACACTATCTGGTTTTAAGTTTTACTATAAAGCTATTGTTAACAGAGTGTAGAATTGGCTCAAGGGTAATCATGTAGACTGATGGAATATAAAGTCCAGAAATGAACTCTATACATATATGATTGGTTGACTTCCAACAAAGTTGCCAAGTTAATTCAATGGGGGAAAGGAGAGTCTTTTTAATAAATGGTGCTGGATTAACTAGATACCCATATCTAGTTAGGTTAAAAAAAAATGAATCTCAATCCTTACCTCACACTATACACAAAAATCAACTTTGGTTGGATTGTAGAAGCTTATAACAACTTTATTCACAATGGTCAATCTGGAAATATCCCAACCCAAAACAAGTGAATGGAAAAACAAAGTCTTATATATCCAGATGATGGAATATACTCTGCAATAAAAAGGAAATATAAATGCAAAAACATGAATGAATCTCAAAAACATGCTGTCTGGCTGGTTTGGCTCAGCAGTTAGAGCATCTGCCTGTGGACCAAAGGATCATGGGTTTGATTTCCAGTCAAGGGCACATACCTGGGTTGCAGGTTTGATCCCCAGCTCCAGTTAGGGTCATGTAGAAGGCAACCAATCAATGTCTCTCTCCCATCGACGTTTCTCTCTCTCCCTCCCTCCCTCCCTCCCTTGCATTCTATCTAAAAGTCAATGGGAAAGTATCTTCAGGTGAGGACTAACAAAAACAACAAAATTTTTTTAAATAAAACAAAACATTATGCTGAGCAAAAGAAGGATACTGTATAATCTATTGGTCTGAAACTCTAAGAGAGGTAAAGCTAATTTATTATACAGAAAACAGATTGGTGAGTCTGGGAGTGGCGGGTGGGGGTTAACTGCCAAGGGACATGGGGGAAATGTCATTTATCTGCATTGTGACAATGTTTACAGAAGTTTAAACATTATCACAACTTTCAAACTGTACTATTTAAATGGGCTTTTTTTTTTTTTACTGTGTGTAAATCACACCTCAGTGAAAACATTTTTTAAATTAACTGTAAAGATGATCATTTCTGCTCATCCCTGCATAACCAATGTGCAGATATATCGGCTCCTATATCTGTGGTCCTCAAAACATCAGTCACCTGGGGCTCGAGGGGCTTGTTTGGAAACTCGTCTTCCCAGGCCCATCCCACTGGTGGATGCCTGGCACTTGGTGTTTGATACAAGCATTCTAGATGTCCCCAGGCTACACTTTGGAAAATGTGCCCTCTTAGATTTTTTTCTCCAAAGTCAGAATCAGGATGTGTTTGGCCATCTGGTAAGAGACCTGAGGTGGCTGGAGGTGGCACTTGGGCTGGCTACCAGGGGCAACTAGTGGGGTGTGCCTTCAGAGAAAGGGTACCAGGTTTGAATGCCACTTTAAATGTCTCTGGTCGAGCCACACTGCCCCTCCCCCGGGAAATTCAGTTAGATAGTCACTACCTGGTCAACCTTTCTCGTTGGTGAGGACCAACGGAAAGTTCTTAAGTAACTGTCATCAGCAGTTGGTGGGCTAAGCCCCACCCACGTTGCCAAGGCAACCAGGCTTGCTGAGACTGGCCCAGCCTCCCAAGACCCCAGTGCCACTGGGTCCAGTCAAGAGAGCTGGGCAGGGAAGAAGGTCCCATGAAGAAGCCCTCAGGCCTATGGCTCCCCTCCCGAGGCAGGAAAGAGGCCTGGAAATGAGGAGAAAGGGAAGTGGGTAGTCCGTTCAAGGGTTTAGGGAACCAAGGTCCCATAAACACAGGAGCCTCCTGGAGCTGTTTTTCAGAAACTGGGTCAGAAGGAGACCTCAGAGCTGTTGCCAGGCCCCAGAGGAACGCCAGAGACCACTGCTCAGTCTGAGGGCAGAAAGCTATTGTCGCCATGGGTCCCCCCTGGGGGCGGGTCCGGGCTTCTCATCAAAGGAGCAAACGAAATAGCATGGGGGAATGGTGATGTGGGGATCCAGCAAAAGCTTCAAACTGACCTATAAAAATAGATTAAAATATATAGAACTAATGCTGGTTAACAGAAAAGGAGTGGGGCGGGGGGTCAGGCAGTGGAGAGGGAGTAGAGAAATCAAATCCCAAAGAATCAGCCTCAGGAGCCTGGAGGAACTAACTGTACAAAGCATAGCTCCGAGCTTCCTGGCAGCAAGGGAGCAGATGGGTGGCGTTCGACTCCGACTGGCAGAAGAAAGCATCAGTTCCAATTTTTCAGGAAAGGACACTGATTTCCCGACTCCTGAGCAAGGCAGGAAGCCACAGCTTCTCCTTAGTTTTCAGCATCCACAGAAAAGGGAACTCTGACCTCAAACAGGTGCTGGTGAGGGGTTCTGAATCAAGGAAATGAGACATGGTTGCGCTCAAATGGAAGAAGGTTGACCAAAGACTATTGCCCTGAAGCTAATGAAGCTTAACTTCAGGACCCTACACTCTTTCTGTCCATCCAGGGCAAACTGCACAGATTTGGAGGGTTTTGCTTTCATTGATTTTCTACAAATTCAAACAGACTCATGGATACAGTTAGGGATTTAGAAACAAAAGCGAAAGTGGTGAGTGCTCTCCTAAAAGCGTTGTTCGTTGGGAAGTTAGCCTGGGGAAGACTTGCCCTCTCTGCAGGCCCAGGCTGCTGGGAAGGAGCAGGGGGAATGAAGGCCTCCTCCCTGCTGTGGAGGCTGCGGGGTGCAGGGCAGCAGGGGTGCAGGGCAGTGGGCCAGACAAAAAGCAGCAGCTCAGCCTCCCCACCACCCACCACAGACACACACACACACACACACACACACACACACACACACACAGTCTTAAGCCTGGCTGCTGTTGTCTTCCTCCCAGCATCCCCAGGATGCCCTGCTGGCATGTGGGGACGCTGAGGGTAAAATGCTAGGCCTGGGAGCACTTTGTACTTCTCCTGTACTTACTTTGCCCACCTCCTTTCACAGCTATTTGTATGTAACCCTCTCAGCAGCAGGTCCCTCGATGCCAGGGCAGTATCTTCCCTGCCTCTGCTCCATCCAGGAGCTCTTACGTTGTACACAGTATACACGTCAACTCACTCTTGGGGATTTGATTCAAACAGAAGTAAGGAGGGCTCTTCCCGAAAACAGCCAGAGGTGACCTCTGAAAATGGTTCACTATTCACTTGATCCTGAAAACCCCATAAAATCGTGCAAATCCAGAGGTTCAAATCTTCGTGTTCACTCTGAGAACAGCCATGGAGCTGCCCAGGCCATCAGTGATGTGCATATCCAAAAGCCTAAAGAACGTCACTTCCCAGAAGCAATGCGCGCCACTCCGTCCTTACAATGGGAGGTGGGTAGGTGGGCCAGGCCCAACAGTGGGGGTGGACACAGGGTCCCCAAAAGAGTGCTGAGTTTTTGCTGCACATGCTTAAACGTGCAGTGAGGCTGAGCTGAAGGGTTTAGGTGCAGGTACTCCGGGCACTGAGCACATCAGGTGAACAAAGCTCCCAGATGCGGCAGAACGGACAGCTCGAGGCGGTTAACCGCACGTGAGCTCTCCCGCCGCGTGCAGAGAGGACCCTCCTGGGAAAGAGCAGACTGTTCCTAAACCAGGGAGGAGGCTGCACAGAAGGAAAAGATATCCCAGAGGAAACTGAAGAAACAAAAACTTATGGCCTGGGAATAAATTCAGCATAAAATAAATTGTAATAAAAGTAAAGAAAAAAAATCGAAGTAAAGAAGTAAGAGACTTGAGCGTGAGTGTGAGCTTGGTTCCGGCTCTATGTTGATAAGATATTTGGCAGGCAGACTCAGCCCCTCTCACTGATCACAGATGGCAAGTGAGGCCAATAGTCAGAAGCACAGACGAGTGCAGGTCCCATGTGGGCTGGAAGTTAGTAAAATTGGGGAATTTTGAGAAAAATAATGCAAGATTACAAATATAAATTAAGGTTCAGAGCTCGGGAGTGTGGAGTCCTGAAGGTTAAGCTTCAAGAACTTCAAGAGCAAATAGCCTGCGGCCTCTGAGGTACCTGAGGAAGGTGTCCCACAGGTGGTACGTGAACTTGGAGCCTTGAAAAGGAGGCACAATCGGGAAAGAGCAAACCAAAGGGCTGTGTGTGTGGCAGGAGGAACAGATTTAAGAATGCCAGGGACCGGCGGGCAGCCAATGAGCAAGCAGCCCTGGACAGGAGCTGCGCGGTGTACTGGCCGGAGAGGAAGGCTAGGAACCAGCTCGGCGAAGTGGGGGGCCTTGAGCGCAGGCTAAGGGGGCCGGGTGGTATCCCACTGCTTTCAGGAACCGTGGACCTTCTTGGTTTTTAAATGTCACAGCGACCTGAGCAGAGAAATGCTTCACGGAGATTAGCCGGGTCGTATTGCACCAAGAAGGCAGGGAAGCTGGAGGGTTATTACGAGCGTCCCGGCTTGGGTGGTAAGGGCCTGAACCTAGGCTGTAGCTGTGTGGGAGTAAAAGAAAATGATCGACTCAGGGGGCTTTGGTGAGTTAGGGACCAAGAGGGGAAGGATTCCAAGAAGCCTGGATTCTGCTGATTATTAGAGAGCTGTATCCTTAACGGAAACGGGCAGGTCAAGGAGCAGAGCAGGTTTAAAGGAGAAGATGAAGATGTTAGGCTCTTTGGACTTGCGGTGGTGAAGAGCTATGGGTTCTGAGACAGTGGTCTGAAGCTTGGGTTCCAGGAATGGAGAAGCGCCGTTTGGTAACAGGATTCACTCACTGGCTCATTCAACATGCACTTATTGGTGACCCCTGCACGCCCAGGCCTGTGTTAGGTGTTAAAGGGGGAATGTGAAGGATGTTTTCCCTCCCTCTGAATGTAGCATATCAAGAGAGAAGAGGGAGAGGTGAAACCAATCGAGCTGGGCAGGGTCTGTGGGGTGTACAATGAATGACCCAGAAGTGGGGAGTTGGCTCTGACTTCTGTCACCCTGTTGTTTTCCAGAAAGTATTTGTCTCGATTTGCCGTCATGTGGCGCTTTCCTGTAACTTCTCCCCCATGCCACTGGTGTTCCTCCCGAACAGCAGACTTGTCTGAGGAGACCGGTGCTCACCACCGCTGTAGTGTGGTCGACGGTCCTGGAGTCAGATGAGGGGTAATGGACAGAGAGGTGCTGGGTCACGGAACAGAGAAACCCTGAGAGGAGGGACCCGGGCCACTCTTGGACCCCGGAGGAACGGGACAGGAGCTGAACCCCACATGATGGGGGTCTGCACATGTGGGGCGGAAGGGGACAGCACGCCTGGCCCTGAGAGAGTCGCCAAACTCCCTCCACTAGAGAGAACCTGATGCTGGGCCGGTCTCTCCAACCCATCAAACCTCAGCTACAGGCAGGAGGCAGACGTTCCAATAGCAGCTGTGTTAACACACGGAACGCGGGCCCCAGGAGGGTGGTGTGATCTCATGGGGAGCTCCCTGACTCCCTCACTGCTCCCCACACCTGGAAGGGCGTGGCCAAGGAGCAAGCAGGGAAACAGGGAGGCAGTAGGGGCCAGCAGAGGAAGCAGCCACTGGGCCCAGGGAGGCCTGGGCCACAGCTCCAAGAAGACCTTTTCTAGCAGCAAACTGACTAGAGCTTTTTTTGCACCTTCAAGTGTACAGAGGTGACCTCATGGGTGGGGTTGCTTTTCCTAATGTCTATCACTGAAGTGTGTGCTTCAATTTCTTTGCTTCATAATATCCTTTCTTGGACTTTTTGTATGAATGTGTATAATATTTTTAAAAATGTAACATTAACTTTAGGCATTTGAGATCAAAACAGCAATTACTGGGCAATCTGAAATCCATAGGGCTCGATGTTCCTCTTAATTGCCAACCAAGCAGCGTGTCCTCGCTCAGGAAGGAACCGTCCACTGCACAGTTCCACGGCCTGCGTGAGGACTGGGTGGCCGGGCCGCGGGCGCTGTGTCTGCGCGTCCCGACCCGCAGGGCTCCGCGGCAGCCGTGGGTCTCCTTACGCGTTTTCTTCACCTTCCGTGGCAAAGTGGAGAAAGGAAGAACCGGAAGAAGAAAGAAAAGCATTATTACAGGTCTACTGTTGTTGAACAAATTTTAAGAAGTCGCAATCAAATTAATTGTGCCACTTATTCCCACTCAGTCACCAGCATACAATACGATGCTGAGGCCGTGAGTGGGACCAGGGTTTTCAGTCATTTCCATACGTAGTCATACCTCATATGATGGACAGAGAGCCCATGTGGCACGGAGAGCGGGTCACGTCTCGGTCAGTGAAACGACACCATGTCCAGTGCCGCAGGAGCTCGCCCTCGCCCAGCCCGGGTGACTCGAGCCGCAGGGCCAAGCTCGTCCTGACCCCTGAGGTTCTCCCCCAGGGGCCTGCCCTCCGACCGCCCAGGGAACCGCTCACACATGAGAAGCCGTGCTCCTAACTGGAAACAGAAAGGGACCTTAGACATGAAGCAGGGCCCCTTTACTTATTGATTATTTATATTTCAACAAACAAAACACTGAGGATGAGTATCCACATGCTGCCTCCCTAGCTCTCTCAAACTCTATTTTGCTCCTCTGTTCAGATCTTTAAAAAAAAGTCTCATGCTGCTGATGCCCACGAGGCTTCTATTCTGGCAGGACAGATAGGATAACCTGAAGAGCTTCCTGGAACAAAACACCTAGACAATGTTGAGTACAATTTACAAAACATTTTTAATGCATGGCTGAGCTCGCAAGAAAGTAAGGGAAAAGCCCCGGGGCCGCCCGCCAGGGGGCCTGGGCTCCGGAGCGGGCACCCACCCGCCCCTCTGCGGCCTGCCACGGGGCCTGGGCTCCGGAGCGGGCACCCACCCGCCCCTCTGCGGCCCGCCACGGGGCCTGGGCTCCGGAGAGGGCACCCACCCGCCCCTCTGCGGCCCGCCACGGGGCCTGGGCTCCGGAGAGGGCACCCACCCGCCCCTCTGCGGCCCGCCACGGGGCCTGGGCTCAGGAGAGGGCACCCACCCGCCCCTCTGCGGCCCGCCACGGGGCCTGGGCTCAGGAGAGGGCACCCACCAGCCCCTCTGCGGCCCGCCACGGGGCCTGGGCTCCGGAGCAGGCACCCACGCCCCTCTGCGGCCTGCCACGGGAGGTGTGGTGGGTGGGGCTTAGCTTAGGAAGCTTGGCTTTCAGTGCCTACACAGGGAGACGAGACAGAAGCCTTTGACCTTGCCAGACTGGGACTCAATAAAAACAATACTCTCAGCTAAAGGGGAAATTAGAAAAGCTAACACAGGAAGAAAAAGTCTGTCTAGCTTAGCCTAGCTGCTGGGTAGGAGAGTCTCCCTAGAGAATTCTGAACCGAGGTCTGGCACTCACAGGCTCTGTAGTCTAAACGTGCACTGCTCTCATATTTGGGGGACTCAAAAAATTGCCACTGTGCTGACTATCTCCCTAGATGACCCGGCATAAGCAGATGAAGTAAGTCTGTGCAGGCCCAAGAAATGAGTCCCGAGTGGGTACTCGAGCCCCAAGCCAAGAGGGTTCTTGGCTTCATGCAGGAAAAAATTCAAGGCGTGAGCCAGACAAGAGGTTAAACTGGAGCAGGCTTCATTGAGCACAGAGGATAAGCAAGAAAAGCCACTCCACAGACGGTGGTGGAGTCTCCTCACGAGAGAAGGAAGGGAGACCCCAACCATCTCTGGAGGTTGAGCTGACATCTGCTTGCAGTTTCTATGGAAACTGCTGGTACGGGGAAATAGAGTGGGGAACTGTTGGGGTTAACGTTAACCGTGGCAAGGTAGGATCTGTGGCCTTGGGTTTCCTGGTGTGGTGTGGGTGAGTGAGAGGTGCAGGCGAGCAGCCAGTCATCGTCCTCTGCAGGAGTCCCCTTGTCCGAGGCTCCTCCTGGCCTGCTTGCGTCTCCTTGTCGGGCAGCACAGAGCAGGCCCCTGGCTTCAACTCTGACTCATTTACATAGTTCTCAGGCCCCTCTTCTGCTTCAGGGTCAATCCATAAGCCAAGCTTCGCAGGGGTCCCACTGAAAAACCCTGCTAAAGATGAACGTAAAGACAAACTCAAGGTCCAGGATGTAATACACTTGAAACAACATCTACCCCTGGACTTGGATTTCCCCACTCTCTTCATGTACGAGACACCCCTTCGGTCCGATACCCACTGCCCCTAAGACCCTGAGCCCTCCCCTATCCTGTTAGCTTCCCGAGAGGAACCACAAAATTTGTGATATTGCCATGTGTTTTATACTTAAATCACACTACATGATTCCATAAATAACATATATGTGTTTGTAACCTCAAGCATATTGATAAAAATGATGTTACCTGGGCCACACAGCAGGGTCAGTCCAAGGGCAATGAGTGCCGCCCACTCCCTGGCCCAGTGTAACCTGCAGTGCCCGGCTCTGCAAACCCAGGTCCAGACGGGAGCAGGGAGGAGCGCGCGGGAGGCTCCGGACACCACACACACACACACACACAGAGCAGTCCCAGAAATATTTGAAATGTTTTTGTTTTCAAAAGAGTTTGTTTTAGAACGCGGGTTTGTAGAAGGCAGGTGCCCTGCCCTGGACAACGGAGGGCACAGCGCTTCTTAGAAACACTGCTTGGCAAGAATATCACTTTACTAAATGAACAAATATTCCTGGTTGGTTGTTTTAGGAAGTAACTCCAAAAACAAGAACTCTTATCCTGCCTCAGACTACCTGCAAATTTTATTTTGTAATATTGGTTTCTCAGCATTGCTTGTAAAATATGTTGTTGTTTTTTTAATGAATTTATACATTTTAATATGAGGGGGGAAATGAACTCTCCTGTGTGCTAAGAAGAAAACTCTTTATTACCTCAAATTCCCAGTATGTCATAAGAAGTCATCTTAGCTGTCGTTTTTAAGAAGAAGACATTAACTGGCTATTGCAGGCTGTGTTTCCAGACTCCTCCCAGCAGGGCTCGTCTTCAGGAACCCAAACATATATTCCCTAGAGTCACCGCAGAGAACTTGAGCTCAGCCTCATTTTGGGTTCCCTTTGATGGAAGCAGTCCCGCCCTGGGGACTGGGAGCCCAGAGAGGGGGTGGAAGGCCCACGTCCAGGGCGAAGGGCTGCCCACCGGAAAGGAGCCTGGAGGAACATCCGGGGAAGTGGAGGCCCAGGCTCCTGTGTGATTCCCTCGGACTAGCTCTGTGTGCAGGTGGAGGCTGCAACCTGGAATCCCAGCCAGGAATGGGACTGGAGTGGGCGATGTGGTAGTAGGTACACGTGGCCCAGCCAACTCACCAGCCAGCCAGCACCCCACCTGGGGTGTCAGCACCTGACTGCACCATGGAACAGGTGCAGTGGCTGGGAAGCTGACATCTTCCTCCAGGAATTTCTCTCCTGGGGCCTGGTTCTGATGGTCCTTCCAACATTTGGAGCCAGGCAGCATATTTCCCTAAAACGTCTTGGGATTCATCCTCGGGGTCTGTGCAAGGCTGAGCTGTGCAAAGCCTTCTGAGGACAGCTGCAGGGACCCAGGGGACCCGCCTCTGCGTGAGCACGTGGTCTGCTCAATGAGTCAGTCTCACAGCACATTTTGTAGTGTTTTCACGTAGACCTTCTCCTGGCCTTGTCCTTTCCAGATAGGTAGACTGCCCAGGAGCTCTCCTGGGGGGCTCTGTTCTGCCTAATTGCCTGAGAATCCCGGAGGTTGCTCCTGTGCCCCCGGCCTCCCAGGTGAGAGTCAGGAACCAGCGGCAGTTTGGCAGTTTTTCCGCTGCCGTCACTTCTGCAGCTTCTGTACAGTGTTGCCGCTGACCATTGGCCCCGGACAGCGAGACACACTGGTGCCCACAAATAGGATGGTGTTCTTGATGGTTCAGATCCCCACTGAAGACACAAGCAGAGTCATAGTTCCACACGAGCCCCGTGGCTCTGTCCATCCTCAGGGCTCACGGGCGGGGCCAGGACCACCTCTACCTGGAGACACTTTCCCTTTGGGAGCCGTCAGCTGCGAAGTCGACAGCTAAGAGCAAATCCAAGGGAGCTTGCCTCCCTGCAGGAATGCACACTAGAACTGTGCCTGAGAGCGGGGGGTTTTGTCTGAAACCTTTCACCACATAAAGGTCAGGGCTGCCCACTCATCTCACGTGGACACAGCTCGGGGGGACTTCCCCAGAGACTTTTCCCTAAGCAAAGATCTTGATTTGAGCTCCCACCTACACACAGAAGTAGCAGGACACTCAAACATTGCAGCTTTGTTGATTAAATATTTGAAAAATACGTCTATTCCACCAGGCAACTGACTATATGTCTATTTCAAGCCATCCCTTCCAGTTAAGTCTAAGATACTGTTCTTGAAAATAAATCCTTAAAAGGACTTTTTAAAGGAGTTTACCTCTCTCACAGTCAGTGATATCCACTCTGGAAATGGATGTCCTGGGTGTCCTGTGTTGGGGTCAGGCTGGAGGGCTGAAAGGGAAGGAAGGGCATCATGCTTTTCGGGTTCCAAAACCAGAGGGCCTCCTGTGGCGTCATTGTCCTAGCTGAGCCAATGCCTCTCTCTGTTTGCAGACTGGGCCACAGTTAGTTGTATATGGAGTCATGGTGTAGTAAAGGGTCCCATGTCCTCTCTGGCCCTTCCCTAACGGCTCATGTCAGTCCTGCTGCTACTGTGACAAGCAGTTCTCACAGAGCCCAGAGAGGTGTTATCAGACAGCCTCCTGAGTCAGAGGGAGCGAGCTGTCCCCAACCTCGATCCTTGGCTTTGCATATAAATGAATGTATATGCGAGATCTTGATTGAGTTGTGATGAAGTGAATTTATTAAAATAAGTGAATTTATTTTAAAAATTAAAGCATGGCCTTGGCTGGTTTGACTCAGCAGTTAGAGCATTGGCCTGGGGACTGGAGGGTTGTGGGTTCAATTCCCGGTCAAGGGCATGTACCAGGGCTGTAGGTTTGATCTTCAGCCCTGGTCAGGGTTGTGCAGGAGGCAACCAAGAGATGTGTCTCTCTCACATCAATGTTTCTCTCTCCCTCCCTCCCTCCCTCCCTCCCTTCCACTCTATCTAAATATCAATGGAAAAATATCCTCGGGTGAGGATTAACAACAACAAAAAAATTAAAGTGTGCACACTTATTAAGGAAGCAAAGCAGGCACACCTATACATCTGGTTTATGAAGCACAGACGGGCTCTCATCTCAGCTAATCTGAAGAGCCAGTAGGGTAGGTGGTTTCTGCTTTATATACCCTCCTGTCGATTAAATTTTTTTTTTAATTCCTCTGCTAGATATTCTGGTACAGATTAACTCTGAAGAGCTCCCCTTTTCTTTGTTATGACTTTCCCACAATATATGGGAAGTACCTGGCAATTAGATCCTAACTGCTGGCTTTCTGTTGTTTAAACAGTGGGATAAGACTGCATCCCTCCTTCTCCCTCCTCCCTGCTGTTTTAACAGCCTCAAGATGATTTGCACTAAGTAGTCTCTGATTCCCCCTCCTCCCCCTCCCTTTCCCCTCCTCTCCTGCATTCTTTTGTGAGAAGGAGAGGTTTTAACGCTTTGTTCTCAAGATAAGATCCTGCTACAAGTGAGTTGCTCTTTTTTTGGGGACTTTAAGGAGGGAATCTATTTGAAGTTAAACAGATGGGGGTTTGAATTGGAAGTGGGGGGTTGCCTTGAGAAGTTGCAGTTTGTTTGTTATTCAGGAGACAGTCCTGCTGATGTGTGGGGTGGAGAGCGGGGGTCTTATCATATCTTCTTTAGCCTATAAAATACGTTTTGGAGTAAAGAAAAAAAAGAGTTCCACCTGAAGGAGCTGCAAAGAATTGGAAAGAGGAAGATCTGTCTGAAGGGGGGAGGGGAGTTTCTAGTCACTAGAGGCTCTTGTGGTGAGAACTGCTTTTTGAGGTGCTAAGAGTGGCTGGGAGAGCCCAGCCCTCATCTATTTTACTGTTTGGGTAGAAAGGCCGTTTGAAGGTGCAGACACCAGCAGTCTCCACGTTTAATTATCAGGTGCTTCTCATAAATTGTGGGGGGGAAATCATAAAAAAGAAAAGCCTCTTTTCTGTCCTTACAAGGGGAGCAAAGGGAAGGCCAGACATAGGCATGTGTCAGGCAAAGCACTGGGGGAAGGAGACTGGACAAAGGGAAGATGAAAGCATTTCTAGTAAAGTTGGGTGTTGTAGGGAATATGCTTGCTTGTCAATCACAGCTGGGAACAAAGATGATTGGCCAGGATGGGCTTGGCCACTGCGAGCACACAGATTTTAATCCCCTGAAGGAAGGAATTTGCTCTCCTGTTTGCCCACATGGCCCACAGCCAGGCCGACCCCACACACAATGGTCTAATGGACTGGAACGAGCCTGATGCTGGAGTGGCCCAGGCTGCAACATGTAAAGGAAACTCTGGACACTGGCTTTACTGAAGTTTCTAGCTCTACTGAAACCCCAACTATGCTTCTTCCATGACTGGATTAATGGTAATGGGACTTTAGAAACCCAGGGATGTAATACCACGAAAATAAAGCTTTCTACCATATCTCATCGTCCCATGGGGGCCTCCATAAATGCTTATTTCAGCAGAATCCCAAGAACCCCGCTTCCACCAACAACACTGCCTCCGCGTTGGAAGCAGAGCAGGCAAGCTGGTTACCGCAGGCCTGCAGCATGTCATTAGCCAGCCAGCACACACACTTTCCTGGGGGCTCGCCCTCGGGGCAAGGCCTAGGGAGACTGCAAAGGCAGCTGTCCTTGCCCTAAGAATGTCCCACAGCTAAGCATGACTTCAGAGCCCAGGACTGGCTGAGTTCAAAGAGATGCTGCAGGTCCCGCTTGGTTCCCCATTCTTCTGGCTCCCTCGTCTGCTGGCAAAGCTACGTCCCTGGCTGGATCAGCACTCCTGCCTGCTCTTCCAGACGCTGGTCCTCCTCCGGCCGGGCCCAGTCTCCCAGGTCCGGGTGGGGGTGGACACGTTCTCACCTCCCAGCAGCCAGGCTAGGAAAGGAGTTAGGAGCACAGACTCTGGCATTGCCAATAAGTAGCAAGTTTCTCAACTTCTCTGCCTCAGTTTTCCCGTCTGTAAATGGGGAGTAGTCATACTTACCAAACGGGATTGAACATTAATATCTATGAAGGACTTGGGGAAGTACCCGACACATACGAGGTGTCAGGTATCTCGCCCAGGAAGAAAGAGAAAAGAAGCCGCAAAGGCAGCAAAAGTTTTATTGACGTTTCCGGGCGAGCTTCACTGGCCCACGTGGCGGGACCAGGGAAGTCGCGCAGCTACTGTCCCCCGGGAAGATTTATAGGGACGTTAGGGACCTGGGCGGGGTGATTAGGTGTGGCGCCAGGTGACTGGCTAGCTGCTGGGGAGATTTGAACGTGGCGTATGTTGATTGGCTGGGAAGGGTGGTGGGATGTGACCAGGAGTGTCGCCTCAGCCACATCGGAGCCTCCCGAGTTAGGTTTCGATTTCTCCTCTGGCCATCCATTTCCATGGCCATGTGACTCCCAGGTCATGTGACTCCCCGGAACTCGCCAGCCTTACACTAGGGACCATGTAATTGTCGTCACTACTCTGATTGCTGCTGCCTCGGACCTCATAGCTTTTCACCTGCCCTTCCAGTTGCTCATTTATGGCGGTGACAGAAAACTAGTTTGAGGCTCTCTGATTCGCTAGGAATAGACCAGAGACACTCAGCTTACCACGGACCCACGTGGGCCGGCAGAATAGCTGTCCACTCCTGGCACTGCAAGGCCTCAGTCAGAGCTGTGCTGTTGGCGTCGTCAGTTAAACTCTTTTCTTTTTTTTTAAATGTGGGTGTTTTTTTTTTTTTACTGATTTGAGAGAGAGAGAAAGGGAGAGAGAGAAAAACATTGATCAGCTGCCTCCCACACACACCCCAACCGGGGATCTAGCCAGCAAGCGGGGTATGTGCCCTTGCGGGGAATCGAATTGGCAACCTTTTGGTGCACGGGATGACACTCCACCAGCAGAGCCACGCTGGCCAGGCTGCATTGGCCTTTTCTGTCTGCTAGGACCGTTACCACACAGGAGTCACCACTCACAGGCCAGGGGCAGAGCCGTACTGTTCACCTCCGTTGTCATTTGTGGGCTCTGGGAAAGAGGACACCTACTGAGAAGGGCTCCTGGTGGCTAACCGGGCTCAAATGTCAAAACCAGAGCCTAGCAGCCATCTCTGCGCAGGGGCCTCTGGCTCAGCTGCACCTCAGGGAGCAGGCTGTGCGGACGGCCTGCACTGTCCCCACGGCCGGGCACGGGCTCCGGGGCGGGCTGGCAGTGCTCGGGTAGCCACCTGAGTGTTGGTTGCATGATGTACGGTGTGTGACTGTCATCCACATATTTGTAATTAATGTACCTTGTGTACATGAGTGACATTTCTCAGCAACACAGATTCCAAAAAAGCAGCAAATGGGTTACTTGGGCAGTTTTAATAACCGCTGTTTGCTATACACTATTTCCTGTGTGCTTGAACGTCATGCCCAATTTTATCAAAAGGTCGTGTAGGCCAGTAAGATGCACCACTCCATCTCCTTCCAGAGGACCTGCTGTGGGTGGGGTTCCCCACAGACTGACAGCTTTCGGCTGCTCCCCGAGCCCCGAGGCCGCTCAGGCCCCGGGCTGCTCCCAGCAGGGTCTGACACAGCAGAGGTAGCGCCGGCCCACCCCTGCCAGCGCGGGCTCTTCGGAAGAGCAGCTTTTGCTCGGGGCCTTTGGCCTGGCTGCGATTTTCTCCGAATTGCACTGCAATTCGAGGCTCCTCCTCGGTCCTGCCCTCCTGCTATCCCTTCGCAGGAGTCGGATCCAACTCCAGCTTGAAGGCTTTTCTACACACCCGGCCCTTCCCTTGATCCTCCACAGGCCTTTCCCCAATAAACCTCTTGTATGTCTAATCCCACGTTGGCATCCGCTTCTCAGGGGAACCAAATGGACAGATGTGTTCCAAGGCTTTTTTCCTACGCATCCTTTTAAAAACTGAGGCCACCCCCAAGGTGTGGTTTTGTATACCTTTTCATATTACATATTTCGAGTACTTTTCCATGCTACCAAATGTTCTTCAAAATAGGCTTCTAAAACGGCTGCATAGCACACGTATGAAATGCACCACTATCTTTTTGAAGTCTTTTAGATTCATGGTGTGCATTTGTTATGTTTGAGCTGCCCAGCACATTTTGAATATCCTTCCACTTGGGAACTTCCCCACATTAGTGGGTCCTGCCGCCAAACTACAAACCCAAATTTGCCTTCTCAGGTCCGCTTGCAGGTGGGCACGGGAGACGGCCCTCCCAGATACACTTGCAGAAAATCTACTAGAAAGAGCAGTGCATGGACACCTTTTCTCTCGTTAGCAGCGACAGAGATGTTTGGCTGTCCAGGCGTAGGTCCTGCCTGTTCCTCATCTTCCTTATTGGTTGTAAGGAAGTAGCAGCTCCACTTAGAGGAAAGGTAACTAAAAGTCAGTGTTTAAAGGGACCCATCCATTGATAGATCCAAAATGATGGTTGAGGTATTTTGACTCTTGATGAAGTGCCCCCAAGTTATGTACCAGGGGACAGGTCTGTCTGAGAGGCCAAAGATGAATCAGTCCTAAAAGATGGGCTGCAAGCAGCACTGTTGTATAAAGTGTTTCCAGGGCTCTGGAAACATGAACTTGGCTTTGAAGCCCGGTTCTCTCTCTTACAAGCAACCAGCCTGTTTCCTTTGATACCTTGAGGCTTCACTGTTCCTTTAAGAGTAGAATCAGATTAATGCTTTTAAGAACAGAAAATCTATGAAAAGGTAAGTCACCAATATTCAATAAATGAGTTTCTTCATCAAGTAAATACCCTGCTTGTTAGTCATAAAAAGAACAAGGCAGATCCATGTGTTCTGATACAGAAACACCTCTGGCATTGGGGGGGGGGGGGGACCAAGTCGGTGGGCTACGGCTTTGTTTAGGTAAAAACAGGAAGGGGAAGCTAAATCCGTTTTCTGCTTGTGTAGACAAAAACTGTACTGATGGTTACTTGAAGGAAGTACAACCAGGGACAGATCAAAATACACTCCTTCCTAAGCATTAGTGTGAGAAGTTCAGACACACTAGTGTGCTGTTCTGGGATGAAAACCTGTGTACTCAGCATCCAGACCTAACGCAACTTTTGCCGTATTGTACCATCTATATCTGCTGAACCATCTCAAAGGACATTAGACACTGTCCCTCTGCAGACTTGAGTGCACATTGCCACAACATAGTCCCCGACACAGTGCCATTAGCACCCTAACATCCTTACCAATCCCCTAATAGCATTTTATTCTAAATCCATATTCAAATCTCAATTGTTTCCCAAATGTCTCTTACAACTTTTTTTCTTGTTTGGTTATATCAATCTCTGAAGCCATTTTTTTAAGTAAAAGACTTTGTTATACATCATTATATAACATATATATTCCCATATAACATATACTGTATATCCCAAAATAGTGTGTCTTTAAATGTTATGTAAATGGATTCAGATTCTTTTGTGACTTGCTTCTTTTATGCATCAGATTGTTTTTGTAGCCGTGGACTCTATAAGAATAGGCTGCATTTTGTTTATCTGTTCTCCCTGTAGATGAACAATTGGGTGTTTTTTAGGTTGGGGTAATTAACTAAAAGGTAGTTATACTCATTCTCATATAGCTCATAAGCGTCATTCTGGTGACAGGAGCTGTGAGCTGTACCCCTAGGAGAGGAATTGCTAGGTTGCAGGGTATGTGTGTATCTTAAGATACTTTTCATCTAAAGCAGTCTCTCCCTCCATCCACACACCCCTCCACAGCTTGTGTGTGTGTGTGTGTGTGTGTGTGTGTGTGATTGTCTTGTAGAATATTCATGGTAGATTTCCCTCACTGTTTCTTCATTCCCTGACCTTCCTGTAACCCTGCAGCTGGACTTTATGGCGTGATGAGATCCAGACAAAGCTCTTCCAGCAAGGATACCTCATCGGCGTGCTGTGCTCTCACTTCATGTTGCCTGTCATCGGCGTGTCTGGTGGTCTCATTATGAAAGATTGAATGTACTAATAGATAACAGCCAGGACATATCTAGAAAAGGGACTTGGACCCACAATCTGAAGCCAAACAACTTGTAACAATTGGTCCCAAATGACCAAGACTTGAGTAGTACCTGCCAGCTTCCTTAATTTCTGCCCCAGCTTCCAGCTTAGTGGGGCCAAGAGGAGAAGACGACAGACATGCCCCTAACCAAGCACATGGGAGGCCCACCGCTAACTAGTCGGCCTCCAGCATCCCCAGGCCAACAGACTGACCAGGCCCGCCGGAGGCTTCGCTTTCCCAGCGTACAGCGTTCCCTCCCCCGCCTGCCTCTGTGCCTCTGCCCACGGCAAGTGAGGGGGGCTGGCTCGTGACAGCAAGCGGGGTCAGCAGCCTTTGCTTGCTCCTATTTGAGCGGCCTTGTTTTGACAGTTATTGCTGATGCTAAGTGTGATCACAGTGAAGGGGGACTAGCCAGACCTCTCGCTCTGCATTTTCAGGCCTCTGCCATGTGTCTATGCCGCGCAGGAGCTCCAGCTGCGGAGCGCCAGGTCCTTCTCGGATAGTCTGAGAAACCACGGGGGACCAGAGGGAACGACCCAGCCCTCCCCCCAGGGTCAGGTGGGGCTCACCCGGCAGTGGGAGCCGGAGGGCACCATGCATGCAGGCCAAGGACAAGTCAAGGACGTGGGGGACACCGGGGGATGTGCTGCTCTGCTCCTGGGGGCCGCCGGGCAGGCAGCCACCATTCAACGGGCCATGTCCTCCATGACCCCACAGCCTAATTAACATTTGTCAGATAAAGACGGTTTCACTTTATTTTAATCTTAAACAAGTGCTTCGACTATGTGATTTTAAGTCAAGTGTCACACATCTGGCTCAGTAAATGATAACGGTGGTTCTCAGCAACAGGGTTTGGCCCTCTTTTCATTCGACATGTAATGAATTAAATGGTCTCATAAAAATGAATTTAATTTGAATTTGAATAAAAGAATGCTACAATCAAACAATGACCATTAAAACAGAAGAAAGACTTTTACTCCTGGGACATGTGAAGGGCAGAGACCTGAAAGCCACCTAGTGCAGTCACAGCTCGGTGGCGGTGTGCGGGCCACCGGGCCCCCAGGCTGGCGGCGGCTGCACGGCCTTCTCCCTCTGGGGGCAGTGTACACTGTCCCGCACCTTCCAGGACCCTTGAAGAGCAAGGAACAGTGGCCCTTTTCCAGGCTCCTTCCCTCACGTCCCAAGGTCTCAGCCGAACAGAGGCTCCGAGTACAGTGAGCATCGGGGTGAGGGGGCCTCACCTGACTTCCAGCAGAGAGCACGTGCCCAGCCCACCCCAGCCTTCTCTCCGCACACGCTCCAAAGCAGGCTTCCAGGCGGGCTCGATGGAAAACATCTTTAAAACATTTTCCTTTCCTTGTTTAAAAACCACACTCCCTGTTGTCAACTGTCTGGAAAACAGGAAATGATAGCAGTTCACACAGCTGCGGGGCGTCCCCCCTACACTCCCACCCCAAACACCGAGCCCATCTCTGAGGCTGTGTGGCATTTGGGCAGCATCGGGGCCCTGGCGGGGAGAGGCTCCCGGTGATGGGTCAGCCCCCGCGCAGGCCCTTCGGGGGCGCTCTGCACTGCCTCTGTCCCCTCCGCAGGCCCAGTCCGCTGCCACACAGCCTAAGTGCGAAGAGGAGGAGGGACGGACACTGCGTGCTGCCTCAGGTGCGGAGGGGCCCCACCTTCCAGTCAGCGGACCTGCGGAAGCAGTAGTAGGAATAAACTGCCGAAGCGTCCTCTCTCTGGGATGAGACAGAGATGAGACAGCTCAGCACATACATTTGTATCTCTTTACTTTTGAAGCAGAAAAAGAAAACGATTCCAAGAAGAGCCGATCACCAGATCCTCGCAGACACAGGTCTTCTAAGGCAAGGAGGCCTTTCAGTCCCACCCACCGAAACCCTGAAATCCTTTGGCCGCTCCCCACCCTTTCAGGGACGTTTTGTGCAACAGAGAAGGCAGCTGCCCCTTGTCCGCGGGCGCCACCTGAGGCTTCAGCGCTGAAACCACAACAAAGAGTCTACGAAGACTTTCAAAACCCCAGCACATCCCACAGCTGGGTGGGCTCACGACAAGGGGGCACGCACACCTCCCCACTGCGGGCTCTGGCTTTTTTCATCCCCGCTTTTCCCCCAGAGATTGGTTCAGATTGATATCTGACTGTCTCAGCCACCTTGAGGGCCTGAGTCCCTACGGGGGGTGTCTTCACCACCGAGCCGTGTGCTTGACGCTCCCAGCTGAAGCAGGGACGAGTGCAGGCGTCCTGACTAGCTCCCGGTGTCCTTTGGGGGCTCTGAACTCAGCACACGAGGGTGGGTGCTTGCCCCACCAACTGGCTAGAGTGGAGAGATCAGGAAACCTTCTGGGTGAGAGTTTAAACCTGCAGGGTTCTTGATGGTGCCTACTTCTGAGTCTTCTTAACCTCTTCTGCTGCAGTCAGGAATGGCTGAATCTCTGCTGCCATCTGGGGGACTCAGTCCCACCCATTAAAACCCTGAAATCCTTTTGTGGGTTTCACTGCAACTGTCCTGTCCCTACATTGGTCTTGGTACCCCCTCACTGCCCTAGCAGCTGTCGTGGGGCATGTTCAGCCATGTCTTGACTTGCTCAGCTAGTTCCTCCCCTGGGGACTTGGATGATCTCCTGATGATGGTCATCATGAGGATCCAACCCAGGGCTGTACACAAACCCACTCAGTATTTGGAGCAGAGGTGTGAGTGATTACTTTGCCGACTCGGCTCCTGCTCATGGTAGACACCACAGAGGCCTTCAACCTCTTTGAACATGATCAGCACCTACAATTACCTTCTTTGCAGATCCGAGAACAATGCCAAACAGTGTGTCAGGAACACGTGACACGATGACACAACTCGAGCAGAGCAGCCTGCCATCGGAGCGCCCTTCCTGGGCAGCGGCTGTGAAAGGGGCAGGAAAGACGAACCGAGTAACGGAGAACTGATCAGAGTGGGGCACTCGCCACAGTTACAAGAAAATCGATCACCTTTGCTCTGTTAATCGTGGTCGCTTTGTTCTGATTAAAGAAAGTGCACTCTGACCTGGCTGGGAGGTGTGAGCCCCGGGAGCTGCCCTCAGGAATGCTGTCCACTCTCCTAGTTTGGGAACAAGGGGGAAATGCTTGACCTCGTGGAAAGATGAATGACCTGGTTATCCGAGCATTGGAGCCCTGGAGGCGACACACTGGTGACCACCTTTTGCAATCCCCAGCCCACATGCCTCCCCCTTCCTGAAACCTTTGCCGCCTCCCGGCCCGCATCCTTCCCGTGACTGTGATTGCTTGTGACCACTTAGTCCGTTTCCGTTTTCTTTTTGCCTTCCCCCTTAGCTGCCCTTCCCCACGTGGCTACCCTTTAAAAACGCCTGGCTAGTGAGGGGACAGAGCAGATTTTACGCAATGACCCATGCTCTCCCATACTGCCGGCAATATTGAAATAAATGCTCATATACTACTCAACCTTGGCTCTGCTTAATTAGCTCAAGCAGTGACAGGTGACCCAGACCCATGCGTTGTCCAGTTTCAGCTGGGCACACCAACCTTTGCTGATTGGGTAGTTGGATGATGAGCAGTAACCCTTGACCTGTTGTGAATACCTGCAGTGTCGAGAGCGCCACATAATCCACTGTGACCCAGCACAGGATTTCCAGACTGTTGTTACAGGGCCGCAGGAGGGACTCCTGTCTGAATGGCATACTGCTTTGGCACGGAGGCCAGCCCCTTCCTGCTCCCCAACGCCTCGGCCTCTTCCTCGGACGGCTGGGGAGACGGGCGCACAGCCTCTAAGGGAGCTAGAGAAGTTCTAATGGGCTCCCATCCCACTTTCTTCTGCATCTGTAGACATCCTGAATGGTCCCGTCCCCTCATTTTTAAGGGCCAGTTACCTGGGCTTTGACCTGCAATAAGAAACCTGCCTTCTGATCTCTGTACCTTCCAGAATCAACTCTGAGATTTTTGGTTTTAAACAAACAATTGTATTCCCCACAAATGAAGATGATCTCAAGCAGCAGCCTCCTAAAGCATCACCTGCTTAGTCCAGACTCCGTTAACATGTAGAAATAATAGATTTAGAATGTTATTAAAAATGTAATTTAAAAAAATACATTGGTTTTTGCCCTGGCCGGTTTGGCTCAGCGGTTAGAGCGTCGGCCTGCGGTCCTGAGAGACCCGGGTTCGGTTCCCGCTAAGGGCACGTACCTCGGTTGCAGTTTGTCCCCGGCCCTGGTCGGTTGTGCGGGTGGCAGCCACTCGATGTGTCCCGTTTGCATCGATGTTTCTCTCTCTCTCTCTGTTCCTCTCTCTCCCTCCCACTCTACCTGAACAAAAAATGGAAAAATGTCCTCGGGTGAGGAAAAAAAAAAAATACATTGGTTTTTAAGAAAAGGGGGATTTAGAAATTTAAAAATGTTACCAAAAGTATCTATTTCTAACACAAAAGTATAAATAGAAGTTACTGTACTTCTAGAATAATGTAAACTTCTAATATGCAAAAATTAAATATACAGTATCATTCTAATTATTAGCAGATGACCTCAATAACAATAGCTGCTAGTCAAAAAAGAGCCACTGTCATTTCCAGCAAAATCCCTTCCAACTCGAGATCGATCACTGTCACTCTGTCCATGGAGGACTAACACTGGTGTGCACTGTCGCTGAACTTGAAGTGGCTCCAATTCTGTTCTTTTTCTATCGTGATGTGTTCTGAGCTGCATATCACATACAAATCACATCCCGCCATGTGCTGCGGAACCATCCCGTCTGCAGAGGGGCACCCGGGCCCTGCCAGTCCGTTTTATCCTCACAGTCACTGATTCCCAACATTTCTGTTGATCTTCAGCTGACTCGAGTAGGCGTCAAGTGGCTGAAACGGTTAACTTCCTCAGAGCAGGTGACACCTGTGAGCAGCTCCAACACAAGTGTGCTTCTATCTTAAAGGTAACATGGCAAAAAGCGGGGGGGGGGGGGGGGGGGGGGGGGGGGGGGGGGGCTCAGGCAATTTACTTTAATGGCCTAAAGCCTCAATGTCCTTATCTGTAAACTATAATCTCACATAGAAGCTTCTATCTAGTTTTAAAGGTCTGTAAACACAACAACAAACTTAATCCAAATGCCCATCTGCTGGGAACTGGTTAATGTACTGGTAAACCCACTGTGTGTGTGGAGGGGGTGTGTACACTTGGCTAGGCTGCAGTCCCGTTACTCAGTTAGTACGCTAGGTGTGGCTGCAAAGGGATTTTGCAGATGCAATAAGAGCCCCTAACGAGACATTACAAATAAGGGAGAGTCATGGATAACCTGGGTAGGCCTGGTTTAATCAGTTGAAGGACCTTAGAAGCAGAAGCCTTAAAAGCTGAAACTTCTATGAAAACAAAAAGACATTGCACCTGTACAGGCAGTTCCGCCCGTACCTGTGAATTCACCCTGTGCACACTCTTCCCTTCCTGTCTGCCTGCAGTCAGCTTCGGTCTGGGTCTGGGGTTCCACCTGCCCAGGGTCCTCCTGCTTGGACCACTGGCCCCACGGACTTCGGGCTCGCTTAGCCAGCACCCACAATCACATAAGCAATTGCTTAACAAATTTATACATTTACGTCTATATTGTACTGATTCCCACCGGCCCTGCCGTGCTTGTTGAAGCCTGGCTGACACACCGCCAGCTGGAAGGGGTGCCCCCTAAAGGAACGAGACGTGCGCTTGAGACCCTTCCCAGCCCCGCGGAGAGTCAAACAACAGAAAAGGAATAAGAAAAGGTGTAAGTCTTACTTCTGGGCTGGAAGAGCAGATTGATAAACTTAACTATGCTCTTCTATTAAAACAAAGTAAATATAGGAAAAGGATTTATTTTAGAAATACATAAATCGAGAAAGACGGCGAGAACAGAGGCAATGACCACAGTCATTTCAGAAGCGGGAAAGCAGATGGGCCCACAGCAGCCCGGTGGGAGCAGTGACGCCTTCGATGTCCATTGCATCTAGACCCCACGAGGTCTAGCCGGACAGCTGTACGTCCCTCTTCCTGGCATTTAAAGGCCTTAGCAGAGCTGTGCTGTTTTCATCGTCAGAGCTACACTGGCGCTTTCTGTCTGCTAGGACCGTTACCACACAGGGGTGTTACCACTCACAGGCCGAACAGAGCAGTCCTGTCCATCTCCTTTATCATTCGGGGTCCTGAGAAAGAAGACGCCTACTAAGAAGGGCTCCTGGTGGCTAACTGGGCTCAAGTGTCAAATACAGAGCCGAGCAGCTACTTCCACACAGGGGCCTCTCACTCAAACTGCACCTCAGGGAGCAGGCTGCACCGAAACTCCTGCCTCTGCACACGCTCCTGCGTGGGAGCTGCCCTTACAAAGGACTTCCTGGGATCCCCTTTCCCCCAACAGGACTGAGGCTTTCCCCATCCAATCAGAGCTGCACAACTATATCCCCATTAGCTTCTTCACTGACCAATCAGAGCAGTTCCAATCTGGTCCAAGAGGCAGTGACTGTCCTATCAAACTGAAAGGATTTTGAATTCTCATTTGCATGAGGATGGACCAGAGATCAGGAGTGGGTTTTCCTATGTAAGTCAGGTCCCCTCGGGCTCTGGAACTGCACTTTCCCTTTCTACTGAAGACTGAAGACTATGTCTCCCCAGTTGGAGCTGAAACACTAAAGACGTCTCGGAGAACAGAGCTGTCTAGCTGAAGAGGGTCCTAGGCCCTCGTTCAGAAACCATGTCTTCTACTGTCCAGGGAGGAGACAGACTGGCCTCTGCCAAGCAGAAGGAAATGCAGTAGCCCCGGAGCCTGGATCCCAGGACCTCTGCTTCTACTGGCCTCTGAGCTCCCAGGGGAGCCATCGCCCCACTGGCCAGGCTTCCGCCAGAAGTTGCCCTGGTCCGCGGAGAGTGCTGCCCTGAGCTGACGTCGATGAGCCCCACTGGTCCCAGAACACTTCGAGTCCTCGCTCGCAGACCCCGAGGGGCTCCTGTGAACTCCCGGGGAAGCTGAGGCACTCTGCACAGACTTCATCCAACATGGCAGCGTAGCTCCCCTCACACAGCTGCATCTGTGCCCGACGCCCAGTGTCTTCAAAACTGACACTATGGTTTTAAGGTATCTCCAGTGGGGACCAAAACAGACAGAAAAGCAAAGAGATGATTAAACCACAAGTCAGGAAGCACCTACCCTGATGGAAAACGTGAATTCAACGGGGTTGGCATAGGGTTGCTTCTCAGGTAGTGAGAGGGTTCTCCTTAAAGACAATGTACCGTCCATTTTATTATTTTTTGGACCATACATTTAATTTTAATTTTTAAAATACTTACCTGAGTGGAAGGGAGCAACCAGGGCCGGGGACCAAACCACAACTGAGGCACATGCCCTTGACTGGAATTGAACCCGCGACTCCCTGGTCCTCAGGCCGATGCTCTAACCGCTGAGTCAAACCGGCCAGGGCAAGGACCATACCTTTAAATTACGTATGTCCTTCTGTATGCATGACACATTTCACAGTTAAAAAACACACGTAGCCCTGGCCGGTTTGGCTCAGCGGTTGGAGCATTGGCCTGCGGTCCAGAGAGACCAGGGTTTGGTTCCCGCTAAGGGCATGTACCTTGGTCGCAGTTTGTCCCCGGCCCTGGTTGGGTTGTGCAGGTGGCAACCACTCGATGTGTCCCTTTCACGTCGATGTTTCTCTCTCTCTCTCTCCCTCCCACTCTATCTGAAAAAAAAAAAAAGGGAAAATGTCCTCAGGTGAGGATAGAAAACACACACACACACATAAACTCACAATAGAGAACCAGGACAAGAGGCCGGACCGAACACAAGGCGTGAGCAGACGAGAGCACAGACTGACGAGTGGAGGTTGCGGAAACACAGGCTAGAATAATAGAAGGGAGCCATGGAAAAGGCCCAGCTGCCCAAGGCCCAGACTTGGAGCCCTGTCTCCTGAGAGAGGACTGTCATTCCAGTGCCAGCCGAGCTTCCCAATGGTTGGCATCCATGACCCAGGTGGCCCTCTGCCCTGTCAACCTGGTGTGGGTGGCAGCTCAGCTTCCCAGCACCAAATTGCAGTTGGCCAACTACTCTCCTCAGCCTTGGAGCTTTGTCTCAGCCAAAAAGAGGTCCGAGGCTTTGGGCCAGTGTTTGGCTTCTAACCCAGAGCCCTTCAGCGTGTGCTCCTAAGTATTAGGTGTCAAGCTCTCCTACAGCCTCTGCAAAGTCACGTGTGTCAAAGAGCCTGGAGCTGGGGTTTGCTCAGCCTCTGCAAGGCCAGGAGTGACGTCAGCCTAGATGTCAGCATAGGAAGGGCCTTGGGGGTCACCTAGTCTGTGCTGTCTTTGGAGGCCCAGATGCCAGGGCCGAGAGACAGCACTCTGCCCACGGCCGCATGGCCGGGGTTAGTCAGCTCTGCCTTTCCAGAATGCCTGGAGCCTGCAGGAGACAAACTCCAACCTGGGTCCGACACTGAGGTGGCAGGTGCCTGGTGCCTCCACCCCACTCAGCCCCAGCCTGGGTTAGAGACAGCACGGCCCCCTCCCAGTGCTGCTGGCAGTATGTCCCAGGTGGCCCTGTGGGGCCCGGTGCGTCCAGAAACAGTCTGTGATCTCAGCAACTTGACTGGCCCTCCATTTTCTGAAAGGTTGAGATGCCCGGCCGGTGTGGCTCCGTTGGTTGAGTGTTGTCCCATGCACCAGAAGGTCACAGGTTTGAACCCAGTCAGGGTACATGACCGGGTTGCAAGCTTGATCCCAAATAGGGGCGTGCAAGAGGCAGCCGATCAGTGTTTCTCTCCATTCCTCTCTCTCTAAAAAAATCAATATAAACATATTTGAAATGTAAAATAAAAGGTGCAGTGTATTTTTCCCTGTAATTATAAAAGAAAACCAAGTTCCCCATGGAAAATTTGGAAAATACAGAAACATCTAAAGAAAACAAAATTACTCATGATGCCGCAAGTCAAACTATTAAGGTGTGGACAACATAATTGAACTCTTTAAAAGAAACCATTCCTGGCCTGGCCGGTTTGGCTCAGCGGTTGGAGCGTCGGCCTGCGGTCCTGAGAGACCCAGGTTCGGTTCCCGCTAAGGGCATGTACCTCGGTTGCAGTTTGTCCCCGGCCCTGGTTGGTCGTGTGGGTGGCAGCCGTTCGATGTGTCCCTTTCACATCGATGTTTCTCTCTCTCTCTCTCTCTTCCTCTCTCTCCCTCCCACTCTATCTGAACAAAAAATGGAAAAATGTCCTCGGGTGAGGATAAAAAAAAAAGAAACCATTCCTAAGACTAGCAGCATCCTGCCCCCAATTACCTTGCAGGTGATGAACTCAATGAAGCAGCTGCCGCCCTCTGAGAAGGACACCGAGTCTGGCTGTCGAGGGGTGTGGGGAGGCTGAGTCCTGGGCCCCAGGCGCTGCAGCGGCCCCACAGAGCTCTGACCCTGGCGGCCACAGGGGAGGCCGAGGGCAGGTCCATGGGGACAGCAGGGAAGGACCAGGACTGGCCCAGCCACCACAGCAGGAGGCTTTTCCAGAACATGGACCCCAAGCTCCTCCACGCAGGAAGAGCACAAGAGGAGGGCTCTTTTGTGACCCAGGCTCAGAGCATTTGAAGGCCAGCCCTGGCTTCCTGGCCACTGTCCCCAGCTTCCCCGCCACCTGAAACAGGTTTTCAGGCCCCAGCACGCTGCTCCAGTGAGCCCTGCCAATGCTGGGTGGTGTCAGAACACAGCCCCCACGCCAGGCTGGGCCCCACTCACCCCGGGCCTGGGCTGGGCCCTTCCCCCTTGCAGACAGGGCCTTGACTGAGAACATCACGGATCCCTTCCCCTTCCCTCTCCACGGCCCAGCTCAAACCTGCGGACCAGAATGGAAGCATCTGAGCTCGGGCAGGAGCTGAGTGTTACACAAATCAGCGCCGGGTGCAACCACCACCCACACTGTGCTAGACAGACGTGATGCACGGACGGTCCCGGGGGAGGGAGCCGAGTGCGAGGCTGGTGCCGCAGGTGCAGGGGCCCTGTTATCCCAGAGCCGGAAGGAGCCCAGGCCGGCCAGGAGGAAAGCCCCCGGGGCTCGGAGGAAAGGAACGCTGGGGGGCAGGAGGCGGGAAACAAGTGAGACACAGGCGCCTTCATCACCACGAGTTACAGAAATTGACCTTTATTTATGGTACTAAAGTCTGTGTAACTTTTGATACAAAGTAAGGTTTCAGTACAGAAAATCCCAGTCTGTTGGGAGCGTACCTGTGCACACTGCACCATCACAGTCCCACTGTCTGCAGCCCAGAAAGCCCGAGCGCGCTGAGCCCTCGAGACAGCCCGCCGCGCTGAGCAGACGGCGTCACCTGTGAACAGGGCAGCACTGAGGACTGAAATGTGTCTCTCTGAACGACTGTGCAAGAAAACATATCCCTTTTTTAAAAATGTCAGTGTGGCTAAACTACAGTCTAGTGTCTAGAATTACAAAGAATAAAATGAAATCAAAGATTTCTTGCTAGTAAAATGAAATGTTAGGAACAGTATTAAAATATAGGCCCTGCCCCAGTGACACGCACACGGAGCCGTACAGTACCTATTATAAACAGGATGCACAGTCTAGGGAGGAACGCATCAAATCTTCAGCCAGAGACACCCAGCATCAGAAGTGCAAAAAAAAAAAAAAAAGAAACAAACAAACAAACAAACCCGAACAAAGACATCCTTGTGGAGTACTGTTCACGCCGTGGGTGCCGCAGCCAAGACCGAAAGATCCTGTTCTCTTTTCAGATTTTGACAGTGACAACACGAATCCTAGGCTTCCCCGCAGACTCAGCTCAAAGTGAAACACTTCACATCCAAAAGAGCTGATGTGTCCACCCGCTCCGGTTTCAGAAGCACCCAACAGACATTGCACTGATACAGGCTGTCACTATTTACAGAACCTACAGAGGACCCAACGGCATGCATCAGCTTAACACCCTGCCCAGAACAAGCTGTCACCGTGAACCCAAGGCTCCGACAGACCAGAGAGAATGCGGAAGTGGCCAGCGCAGGTGGAGAAGCAGCGAGACGCGTGGACGGCAGGCGGGAGAGTCAGACAAGTCTGCGAGACTGCCCGAGTCGCCTTCCCTGGTGCAGGGGACACTGCCGCTGGCGAGTCAGCCCCACAAAGGCACTGGTTCTGCCACCACAGATGTCTAAGCATCTGCTGCCGTGATGTCCTTCCAGAAGAGATGCCACCAAAGGAGCAGAATGTATCTCAGAGCTCTGGTCCCACCAACAAGAACCTCCCAAAGCAAAGCAGCCTCAATGAGGTTCCAGAGTTGTTTTGCTGAAAACAGGAACAAAACCAACACCAAAGTAACACAGATCGACAGGGGGCAGGGGCCAGGCACCGACAACATGGGCCGTTCAAGTAAACAGAAACCACCAAATACTTAGAAAAGGCTTGTAAACTTGTGATATGAAAAGTTCTCTTTGCAGCATCTCTGATCAGCTGGCTAAAGAAAGGTTGGTGTTGAACCCCTCTAGCAAAGTCTTTTATTTTGTCTTAAAGCACACGTGTGAGAGGAGACAGTCTGCTGGGTTGGGCCCGGACCTCTTCGTCCGTGGCCCTCTGTCTCATAGAGGTGCTGTGCAGTCCTTGTGCGGGGTCGCCCCGCCTCGTGCTCGTGCAGACAGACTCCCCCGCAGCACCCCAGTGCGGAGCTGGTCCAGGCGCTGGCAGCCCGGTGCAGTCTCCCCAGCACCGTGCTCTACAGTGGGCAGGCCGGAATCCACAGGACTTTGTTTTGTTCTTGACTGACCAAGGCCAAGATCTGAGCGCAAATGCTTGACAGGGTTCCTCCCTGGACGACCCCTGCAAAAGAGGCCCAAACACACATCAATGAACTCAGAAAAGACCCCAGGTTTAAGGCAAATAAACCCTTTACTCTCTCTGTGTCTGCCTGTTTGGAACCCCTGCCTCACTCCCACCCCCTCTTCCCCCAGCAAGAAATTGGGGAAGGAAAAGAAGAGTTGAACACACACCACACTTTGGCTTTTTATCTGTCTCTCTGGTCTGCTGCTCAGCAGAATGCTGAACATAGGGGCTTAAATGAAGGCTGGTGTCGAATGTTGCAGGCTCTCCAGCCCCTGTAACAGGGCAGCCAGGTTTAACCACTGGCATGTGCAGTGCCCAGTGCCCAGTGCCCAGTCCTGCTACGGGGGGCCCAGCACATCGGAAAGCCACTGGGGCAGGGGCGTCATGATGGTCTAATCCACAGCAGAATTGTGCAGGAAGCAGGATGAGTTTAGGGGCTGGACATCCCATGCACCAGAGACTATTCCCTGCTGACACGATGGCATTTCCCTGTGACTCAGCCCTGCTCAGCCGGCTCTCGGCGCCTCGGGCCCTGCAGACACCGACCAGGCACTCGGGGCGCTGCACGGAGCAGGCCGGTGGACAGGGGGCTCCTAGATGCCTGCCACAGGGTGCGCACCAGCATTGCTGGGGAGCATTCAGAAACTGCCATAAAAATGTGACAGCATAACTGTATGTCTGTTGAATCTAACAAAAAAGGCAAGGCTTGTATTTTATAAGTTTTGGAGTTTTAAATGTTCATTTCTCTAGTAACCATTAATGTATTTGACTAAAATATTGGCCTGGGACGGGTTGGAAATTAAACACACGCACACGTACATAAACGCAAGCACAAGACTAGATCACAATGCCCTCTACATGTTCATTAAAATCACTGTCCCCAGGGCTCTGTGACCACAATGTCATTAACCCCCTACTAGTGTTCATGAAAGAGGCTGAGAGCGAGGCCAGTGACGGCCAGCAGCCGGAGCCATGCTTGCTTTGGTTTGCTGTGTTTCAAATACCAGAGATGGTGAGGACGCAGCTTTCCTCATCAAACCTCATGGCAAGACTGACGTGCCCTTGAGGACGCTGGAACACAGGGTCACAGCCGCCACCGCCGTGCAGCCCGCCTGGGAACACTGAAGCTATGCACAGGGCTGTGAGACAGACCCACCACTGCACGTGCAAAAAGCCTGGGTGGACAAGGCCAGCCCATGGCCTGAGGCCGAACTAGTGAGCTTTTCCTTTCAACCTACGACACTTCCAACATCACCCTGTGCCTGCGATCAGAACACAGGCAGCGAAGTGCTGAGACCAGCATCACCAGGCATCCAGAAGGCTTGGCTGTTCCCACTTCTCAGAAGGGTATCTTGGGAGGCCTGACCCCGTGCCCTGCCTGTGCTGCGCGCCAAGCCGGACGCACTCCTGCCTACCTGTGAAGTACCGACTGTACTCCTGCTCAATCTTCTGAGCCGTCTCGAACTGCTCTTTGGAATGCCTCTGAGTCACCTTGTCCTTCAGGTAGATGGGGTCTCTCTGCTCCCTAGAGGGACATTCAGGGAACCAGGCTGAGGCGCTCGCTTCCCCAGGCCCTCTTCTTCCCTCCCTTCACCCAGCTTGCAGCCCCTGGGAACTCTGGGCAGAGCGGGAGATGGCGCCCTGAGCACGCACACAGCCGCAGACATCCCAGCAGCCCCTGGGAGCAGGCGCCAGGAGCACGGAAGCACAGAAAGGCAAATGGAGGGGCCCTGATGAGCTTAGCCCAACCAGGATGGACCAGGTCAGTGAAAGCAGAGGCTTATCCAAGTCACAAGCCTGCTTCTGGCAGAGCTGGACCCGGCCCTGGCCACCTAGTTCGTGTGTCCGTGTGAGCACCACGCTGGGGGCAGGAGGGGAGCTCTGCAGACAAAGCTGGGCACACTCAGGGCTGTGCAGCACCCACACTGGGAAGCGGGTGGTGGGGAGAGAGGGGCTGAGCTAGGCGGACACTGCCCAACTGCAGCAAGACAGCAGCTGCAGGCAGAGGGTGGTCCCCACTGTGAGGCTGGGGGCTCCTCCCCCACCCGACCCCAGGGGGCACCTCGGCGGAGCTGCAGCCGCAACAGGCCCGGGCCCAGGAGCCGGCACCTACTTGATGTGCTTGGCGCTCTTGTAGCGGATGAAGACGACGATGGGGTAGATGTGCACGTGGTGCAGCCGCTCGATGGCGTGGGCGCCGACGTCCAGCAGGCAGTGCCGGTTCTAGGGCACAGCAGTGTGAGCCCAGTCCACCCTTCTCTGCCACCAGTGGGCCCCCTCCCACACTGCTCTCCCTGCTCTGTCAGTGAACACAGCTGCCCGTGAACAAGGAAGTGTGACCATCTTTCGTGAAGACAACACAGGACAAACTGGGGAGACCTAACACTGAAAACTCTCTGCTGAGGGGTGCCCACACCCTCCAGGGCTGCCTTTCCAACAGGCCTGTGATGTCCCCACTTTCCCCCCTGCAATCTGGCACGTGGACCCAGAACGTTCAAGAGCTTAGACACACACAATAGGTCCTGGCCCTCTCAGGGTGCTGACGGACACTGTGCCCTGCCCCAGAATAAGACACAGAGACAGCTCTGCGCACCGCTGAGCCCACGCATGTGGGGCCCTCGGGCAGCTCAGAGCTCAGGGGGAGAGGGCGTGTGGGTCCCTGCGGCAGCCCCGGGAGAGGCCCTCGGGCAGCTCAGAGCTCAGAGGGGAGGAACCTGTCCACAGGGTGATGCCTACACCCCTCCCTGAGAGGAGCTTCCTCTTCACCAGAGTGGGAGCACAGACGCAAGGGGGCAAGCCCCAAGCAGTTCACCTGGGCTAAATGACATGGTGAGCTCACTCAAAATCTGAGCTGCCAGGGCAAGGGACAGGCACAGGGGCCCACAGGCACAGGGGCCCACAGGCACAGGGGGTCCACAGGCACAGGGGGCCCACAGGCACAGGGGCCCACAGGCACAGGGGGTCCACAGGCACAGGGGGCCCACAGGCACAGGGGGCCCACAGGCACAGGGGCCCACAGGCACAGGGGGCCCACAGGCACAGGGGCCCACAGGCACAGGGGGGTCCACAGGCACAGGGGGTCCACAGGCACAGGGGGTCCACAGGCACAGGGGGTCCACAGGCACAGGGGTCCACAGGCACAGGGGCCCACAGGCACGGGGGCCCACAGGCACAGGGGGTCCACAGGCACAGGGGCCCACAGGCACGGGGGGCCCACAGGCACGGGGGGCCCACAGGCACAGGGGCCCACAGGCACAGGGGGTCCACAGGCACAGGGGGTCCACAGGCACAGGGGGTCCACAGGCACAGGGGGCCCACAGGCACAGGGGCCCACAGGCACAGGGGGTCCACAGGCACAGGGGTCCACAGGCACAGGGGGGTCCACAGGCACAGGGGGCCCACAGGCACAGGGGGCCCACAGGCACAGGGGGCCCACAGGCACAGGGGCCCACAGGCACAGGGGGTCCACAGGCACAGGGGCCCACAGGCACAGGGGGCCCACAGGCACGGGGGTCCACAGGCACAGGGGGCCCACAGGCACGGGGGTCCACAGGCACAGGGGGCCCACAGGCACAGGGGCCCACAGGCACGGGGGCCATGGCCAGCACTCAAACAGGAGCTGAACCCTGGGTCTGAAGCACTGAGCACCTTCTCTGTGATCTCCTTTATGGAAGCCACCGTGGTCACATCAAAATGGCCACTCCTCCGCTTGTAGTCGACAAACAGGCAGTCTTTGACACCTCGCTCGATGGCCTGTTGGGAGGCCTTCATCACCTCTGCAAAGCACAGACACGGCATCAGGACTGGCCCCACCGCATGCTGAGGGAGCACAGTGCAAAAGGGCCACGAGGAAGCCCGTCCTCTCTTCCAGACAGAACGGAAGCCACTCACTGGCGACCCAAGTCAGCACGGCTCTGAAACCCTGTGGGATCCGGCCCCAGGAGACAGTAGACGCAGGCACAGGGACATGCATGGAAGGGGCCCTTACCGAGGGGGCATCTGCAGAACTTGCTGGGTGCCTCATTCACCAGCATTTCCTTTACCACGTCCAGCAGAGGCCCCAGAATCAGGACAGGCCTCAGGGAAGTACAGTCTACTTTCTGGACCCGCTGATAGGCAAGGCTCACCGAATCTGAGAGAGAGAGGGACAGGGTCATGGAACCCAGGTGGAGTAAAGGGAGGGAGGATAGCTGGGGACACACCGCTCCCCTGGCCTTGCTCACTGCAGGCCCACCCCCTTCACTCCACAAATCCAGAGCCAGGCAGAGTGACCAGCTCACCCGAGTTCGCCCGGGACTGCCCAGTTTCAGCACTGCCAGTCCACATCCCTGGCACACCAGGGCATGGTCACTCTGCAGTTCGACACAACTGCTGTCTGTGAATACCCGTCATTTCAGCATTTCTGCTGAAAGTCTCCTGTGTATTGTGCCTGCTTACCCCTCCCCCACTGTCCATTCCTTGCTCTCCAGAGATAAAATCTGAGGTCTGGCAGGGACAGCCTCCCCTGCAGGAAGGTGGTCACACGACCCACACCTGCACAGTGAGTGAGCAGAAGTAAAGCTCCCACCTCCCTGACCCCTTTCCCATGGGCAGGAACGAACAGAACCAGGTGCCGTGAGTGGCTCTGATCCTGTAGATGAGGGTAACCCCAGGAAATGGCAGGCACAAGACAGAAGGGACGTGGGTCCCTGGGACCACCCAGCAGCTTACACTTGCACATGGCAGAGAAATGAGCATCCTCTCATGCTCCGGCCACTGCTGTTCTGTCTCAATCACAGCAGTCAAACCAACGTCCTAGCTGATACACACAGCAATCCTCCCCTTCCATCGGCAGAATAATACAGTCCTGGCAGGAAGACATGGCCTAAACCCAGCATACAAATATCTTCGTGGCACCTTCCTGGCATCAGTCACTGTGCTGGCTTCTCAGAAACACTTTAAAGAGTGTACAAAATGGCCCTGGCCGGTTTGGCTCAGCGGTTAGAGAGTCGGCCTGCGGTCGGAGAGACCTGGGTTCGGTTCCCGCTAAGGGCACGTACTTCGGTTGCAGTTTGTCCCCGGCCCTGGTTGGTCGTGCGGTGGCAGCCACTCGATGTGTCCCTTTCACATCGATGTTTCTCTCTCTCTCTCTCTCTCTCTCTCTTCCTCTCTCTCTCTCTCCCACTCTATCTGTACAAAAAATGGAAAAATGTCCTCGGGTGAGGATAAAAAAAAAAAAAGAGTATACAAAATGCCCAGCCAGTGTGGCTCCATGGGGACACACTGCACTAAGTGTATGTCAACCCCTGCACCAAGAGGTCACTGGATCGATTCACGGTCCAGGCACATGCCCAGGCTGTAGGCCGCATCCCCAGTGGGGGCATGCAGGAGGCGGTCAATCAATGTTCTCTCTCATCGATGTTTCTATCTTTCTCTCTCTCCCCCTTCCTCTCTAAATCAATAAAGAAAGTAAATGAGTTGTTAAAAGGAAAAAGAGTGTACGAAGCACAGTCCCTCTAAAGAAGCCCCCTCTCTAGAAACTGGAATCCTAGAGATAAAGCCCAACACCGTTGTGACGCCTTCTCCAGCCTTGTCCCCTACACTTTCTCAGGGGGAGCCACGACACGAACTGGGAGTCCACCCTCCAGGTTTGTTAGTCTTACAGGTTGGTTTTTATATGCTCAAAAAGACGAGAAAGTAGTATGTATGGTGTGTACACATTCAACTCAAATGACTATACTCTGTCAGTCCCTGTGTTACTCGGTGCTGTTTCTAGAATGCATCGTGTGGATTCATACTGACCTCCTCTATTCACTCCTTTGGAACACCCTGCTCATGGACACAGCATATCTATTTATGCATTTCCCTGTTTGTGAACAGTAAGTCACTATTCCCTCAACTGACCCGAACAAGGATCAAGAAATGACTTAACATTCTACACTGCAGGTAACCAATTTGGAAGATTTCTGTTCCTCACTGAATAATCTGCTTGATCAGACTTCTTCATAATTATAGGGCTAGAGAGCATCTCACGAGTCACTGAATCTAACCAGAATCAGATGCCCAGAGGAAATGCAAACCCCCCCAGTAACAGTAATCATACAAATAAGAATCTAGAAGTAACCTGATATAGGTGCATAAATCCCTTTTAAATCTAGTATCCATATTAAAAACCAAAAGCATAAAAATGAAATTATAAATCTATTCTAATGAATACACAGTCTAAAAAGAGGTAACTGGTGTCATCAATAACATAAATTGGGGGGAGGGCAAAGATGTAAAGCAGTTTTTATATGAGATTGAAATCAAGTTGATATTAGTTTAAAATGAACTGTTGTAGTAACTTTAAAATGTCTTATGTAATTGCAATGGTATCTACAAAGAAAGTATCTATAAAACACAAAGGGAAATGAGATGCAAACCAAAATGTAACACTACTTATTAGTGAAACAAACAAACATAGCAAAGATGGAAAAGATGGACAGAAAGCTAGAAGACATACAGAAAACAACAAAATAGCAATACTAAGTCCTTCTGTGTCAATAATCACTTTAAATGTAAGTGGATTAAATGACCCAATTAAAAGAAATTGGTTGGAAAACAAGACCCAACTATATGCAGTCTACAAAAAATTCCCTGTAAGTCTAGGGACACACATAGGCTAAAAGTGAGAAGACAGAAAAAAAAGATATTCCCTGCAAATTAGAATCTAAAGAGAGCAGGGTGGCCACAGTTATATCAGACAAAATAGACTTTAAGACAAAAACTATATCACAGGGGTCCAAGAAGGACATTATATAATGATAAAAGAGTCAATTCTTCAGAAAGATAAAAAAATTTTAAATATATATGCACTTAATATTAGCCCCCAAGTATGTGAAGCAAACACCGACAAATGGCACAGGTGTGGCTGTGAACAGAAACAAACTCCACCTCTGTGTTCGGGATATGACCTTTAACCACCCTACTGTCCTCAGCAAGCATACCAAAGACTTCTAGTTGATGATTATCTGTGTTCCTTAAACTTACACAATGCAGCCATAAATATTTTTGTTAGTAATGGCCAGAATGGCATGACTACCCAGATAAATATCAAACTAATAACAGTATCAATTATAAATAATCATCTACCACAAGACCACCAGGAGGGATGGCCCCTGGCACTACTGCATTCTGTGTCCCATTGTCTCGTTGATCATTAGTACTCGAGTTACACTATTTTAAAAAGTACTGCAACAGGTGTCTGTTAACAGAGAATAATTGGCACAGATTGTTGGGTCATCTGTCCACTCTGACCCTACATTCCTATAAATAAATTACCCTATAATAAATTCGATTACATTCTATGGAGTTTCCTGTATCATCCTTCAATCTTAAAATACCTTCTTGTTACGGTGGCCATTACACCTTTGCCCAACCATCAGACACACAACCGAAGGGAGAAATAGCAACACAATAATAGTAAGAGACTTCAGTACCCCACTCTCAGAGAGAAGATCAATAAGGAGACAGAACCCCTGAACAACACTGTAGACCAAATGAACCTAACAGACATACAAAGCACTTCATCCAAGAACAGAATACACATTCTTCTCAAGTACATATAGAACCTTCTCCCAGATAGACCGCATGTTAGGCCACAAAGTAAGTCTTAACAAATTTAAGAATGAAATCATACAAAGTATCTTCTCTGACCACAATGGGATGAAACTAGAAATCAACAGCAGAAGCAAAATTCACAAATATGTGGAAATTAATTCTCTCTTTAACAACCAATGGCTCAAAGAAAATATCACAAGAAAATTTAGAAAATATCTAGAGACAAATAAAAATAAAAACAAAGCATACCAAAACTTTGCAGCAAAAGCAGTACTAAGAGGGGAAGTTTATAGCAGAAAATGCTAACACTGAAAAAGAAGAAAGAAATCAACCACCTAACTTTATATACTTTAAGGAACCAGGAAAGGAACACACTAAACCAAAAATTAGCAAAAGGAAGAAAATAAAAATTGCAGAGAAAAACAGAATAGAAAAACAATTTTTTAAAAAAATCAATAAAACCAAGAGTTAACTTTTTGAAAAGATCAACAAAATTGACAAACTCATAGCTAAACTAATGGAGGAAAAGGAGAGAAGATATAAATAACTAAAATTATAAATTAAAGAGGGAACATTACAACAGACTTCTCAGAAATAAAAAGGATTAAAAGAAACTATTACAAGCAGTTATATGTCAACATATTGTATAAACTAGAAAATATAAGAAATCCCTAGAAACATACAACCTATCAAGACTGAATCATGAAGAAATAAAAAATCTGAATAAACCTGTAACTTTAGCCTGAGGGGAAGCAACTGCCCCTCATGCTGGAATTTCTCAAACCTCACCTGCCGGGTTGAGTTCACATCTAGTGGAGGACTACAGTCTGAGACTAACGGCCAGTCTGCAGGCAGAGACAGATTTCTGAGAGCTAAGAATCTTTGCCTGGCCTGCGACTCTGTCCCAGGAGAGTAAAACCAGACCTTGGTGTTCAGCTTGGTCTGGTCCATACACATCCAGCCTCAGCAGAGGGCGCCATAAACTGCAGAGCACTGATATCCACAGGGATATTTGGGCAGGCTCCAGTTGTGCTTCACATGATAAGCAATTGCACAGCAACTTGCTCACTATGTTAAGGGTTGAACATCACTTATCAGTCATCCAGAGGGTCAAGCCCACGTATGAACGGATCAGTAGCAATCAAAACTCCATCAAAACAGGAGGGCCCACACAAAGTACACAAGGGACATTATTAGAGCATCCCAGTCTGGTGATCAGGGAGACTACGCCACTGGGTCCCACAGGTCACCTACTACACAAGATCACCTTATCCAGACTGGAAGTCATAGCAGATCTACCTAATACATTGAAACAAACCCAAACAAGCAGCCAACACGATGAAACAAAGAAACAAGCCCCAAATGAAAAAACAAGAAACTTTTCCAGAGAAAAGGCTAAATGAAATAGAGATAAGCAAGCTATTACATATAGAGTTCAGAGTAATGTTTATAAGGATGCTCCATAGCATGAGAAAAGACATAAAAAAATGAAAAACAGCTGATCAGAAATGAAAAATGATATGGCAGAAATAAAGAATACACTGGAGGGACTAAACAGCAGATTAGAGGAAGCCGAGGATCGTATTAGCAAATTAGAAGATAGGGTAGAAAAAAATCCACTCAGAGAACCAAAAAGAGAAAACAATTAAAAAACAGGAGGACAGTTTTAAAGAGCTGTAGGAAAAGATGAAATAACAACATTCACGTCATAGGAGAACCAGGAAAAGAAAAAAGTGAGCAAGGATTAGAAAAACTGTTGGCATAAACAGTGGTAGAAAACTTCCCTAACTTGGTGAAGGAAAAAGACACACAAGTTCAGAAAGCATAGAGAGTCCCAAGCAAGAACCCAAAGAGGCTATCAAGACATATCATAACTACAATTCCAAAAATTAAGGACAAAGAGAGAATCTTTTTTTTTTAGTCTTTACCTGAGGACACTTCTCCACTTATCTTCAGACAGAATGGGAGAGAGGGAGGGAGGAAGGGAGAGAGAGAAACATTGATGTGAGAGAAACACAGCGACTGATTGACTCCCGTACAACCCCAACCAGGGCTGGGGACAGAACCGCAACCAAAGTATGTGCCCTTGATCAGAATCAAACCCATGACTCTTTGGTCTGCGGGCCAGTGCTCTAGCCACTGAGCCAAATTGGCCAGAATCTTACAGGCAGCAAGAAGAAAGCAACAGGTTACCTACAAATGAACCCCCATAAGGCAGGAAGTGGACTTCTCAACAGAGACATGACAGGCCAGAGGAATGGCATCAAGCATTCAAGGTCATGGAAAACAAGGATCTGAAAACAAGAATACTCTACCCAGCAAGGCTGTCATTCAGAATAGAAGGTGAAATAAAGAGCTTCCCAGACAAAAATAAAAAAAGAAGAAAGGCTAACGGAATTACCACCAAACCAGCACTGCAAGAAATGATAAAGATACTGCTGCAATAACAAGAAGAGAGATATATAGAGAAACACAGGCGCAATGAAGAAAAATGGCAATTAATAGGTACATATCAGTAATAACCTTAAATGTAAACAGATTAAACACTCCAATCAAAAGACACAGGGTAGCAGAATGGATAAGAAAACATGACGAGCCATGGCCGGTTTGGCTCAGCGGTTAGAGCGTTGGCCTGTGGTCTGGAGAGACCCAGGTTAGGTTCTGCTAAGGGCATGTACTTCAGTTGCGGTTAGTCCCTGGCCCTGGTTGGGTCGTGGGTGTGACAGCCACTCAATGTGTTTGTTTCACGTCAATGTTTCTCTCTCTTCCTCTCTCTCCCTCCTGCTCTATCTGAATAAAAAATGGAAATATGCCCTTGGGTGAGGGAAAAAAAAAAATGACGACCCATATGTATGCTGTCTATAAGAGACCCACCTCAGAACAAAAGACTCACACAAGATGAAAGTGAAGGGATGGAAAAAAATTTTCTATACAAATGGAAATGAGAAAAAAAGCTGGGATAGCAAAACTCATATCTGATAAAATAGACTTCAATGAAGGCCATAACAAGATACAAAGAAGGCCACTTTATAATATTAAAAGGATCGATCCACAAGAGGATATAACCATGGTCAACATATATGCACCCAATATAGGAGGAAGATATATATTTAAAACTTTCTGGAGGACTTTAAGGGAGAGATCGACAGCTATACAATAATAGTAGAGGACTTTAACACCCCACTGACAGATCACTGGCTATATCTTCTAGATGAAAAATTAATAAGGAAACAGAAACCCTAAATGACACACTAGGTAAGATAGCTCTAACTGACATTTACAGACCATTTCACCCCAAAGCTACAGAAAATATATTCTTCTCAGGTGCACACAGGGCTTTCCCAAAGATAGACCACACGTTAGGACACAAATTAAATCTCTACAAGTTCAAGAAGACTGAAATCCTATCAACCATCTTCTCAGATCACAATGGCATGAAACTAGAAATCAATGACTATAAAAACATTCAAACACATGGAGGCTAAATAGCATGTTATTAAACAATGAATGTATTACCAAAGAGATCAAGAAAGAAATTTTAAAATTCCTGGAAACGAATGAAAATGAATACATAAGAACACATAACACAAAATCAATGGACACAGCAACAGCAGTCCTGAGCAGGAAGTTCACGGCATAACAGGCCTACCTCAAAAAACAAGAAACGTTTCTAATAAATTATCAAACCTTACAACTTGAATAATTAAAGAGAGAACAAAAAGAAAAACCCAGAGTAAGTAGAAGGAAGGAAAACATAAAGATCAGAGAGGAAATAAATGACATAAAGACTAAAAAACAAAAAACAAAATATCAATAAAATCAAGAGCTGGTTCTTTGAAGAGATAAACAAGAATGATAAACCTTTAGCCAGACTCACCAAGAAACAAAGTGAGAGGACCCAAATAAAATCAGAAACAAAAGAGATGAAATAACAATGGACACCACAGAAATATAAAGGACTGTAAGATTATACTGTGAACAATTATATGCCAACAAACTGGACAACCTAGGCAAAATGGACAAATTATTAGGCATACAATATTCCAAAACTCAACCAGGAAGAGTCAGAAAACCTGAACAGACCAATAACAATAATGGAAATTGAAACAATGATAAATAAACTCCCAGCAAACAAAAGCCCTGGTCCAGATGGCTTCACAGGGGAGCTTTACCAAACATTCAAAGAAGAATTAACACCTATTCTCCTCAAACTATTCCAAAAAATTCAAGAGGAAGGAAGATTTCCAAGCTCTTTTAATGAGGCCAGCAAATCCTAATTCCAAAACCAGATAAAGACACTACAAAGAAAGAAAACTACAGGCCAATATCCCTGATGAACATAGACATCAAAATCCTTAACAAAACAGTATCAAATCGAATCAAGCAATATATTTAAAAAATCATTCACCACAAAAAAGTGGGATTTATCCCAGGGATGTAAGGCTGGTATAATATTTACAAATCAATAAATGTGATACACCACATAAACAAAATGAAACATAAAAATCATATGATCATATCAATAGATACTGAAAAAGCCTTTGACAAAACCCAGCACCCATTTCTAATAAAAATGCTCAGCAAAGTAAGAATAGAGAGATTATACCTCAATATAATAAAGGCCATATATGACAAACCTACAGCCAACATCATACTCAATGGGCAAAAACTAAAATCATTTCCCTTAAGAACAGGACGAAGACAGAGATGTCCACTTTCACCACTCTTATTCAACATAGTATGGAAGTCTTAGCCACAGCAATCAGACAAGAAAAAACGAAAGGCATCCAAATTAGAAAGGAGGAAACTGTCACTATTCGCAGTTGACATGACATTGTACAAAGAAAACCCTAAAGATGCCACCAAAAAACAACTAGGTTTAATAAATGAATTCAACAAAGTAGCAGGATACAAAATTCACATCCAGAAATTGATGGTATTTTTTTGCTGTTGTTAATCCTCATCAGAGGGTATTGTTCCACTGAGTTTTAGATAAAGTGGAAGGGGGGGGGGGGGGAGAGAGAGAGAGAGAGAGAAACATCAATGTGAAAAAGGCACATTGATTGGTTGCCTCCCACACAACCCTGACAGGGGCCAGGGATCGAATCTGAAACCCAGGTACTCGTCCCCAACAGGAACTGAACCATGACCCCTTAGGAATATGGGCCAATGCCCTAACCGCTGAGCCAAACTGGCCAGGGCTCGATGACATTTTTTTTTTTTTTAATCCTCACCCGAGGACATTTTTCCATTTTTTGTTCAGGTAGAGTGGGGGGAGGGGGGAGAGGAACAGAGAGAGAGAGAGAAACATCGATGTGAAAAGGACACATCGAGTGGCTGCCACCCGCACAACCGACCAGGGCCGGGGTACGCGCCCTCAGCGGGAACCGAACCCGGGTCTCTCAGGACCGCAGGCCGACGCTCTAACCGCTGAGTCAAACTGGCCAGGGCTCGATGACATTTTTATACACCAATAATGAATACTCAGAAAGAGAAAGT
Organism: Molossus molossus; assembly: GCF_014108415.1. Taxonomy (NCBI): domain Eukaryota; kingdom Metazoa; phylum Chordata; class Mammalia; order Chiroptera; family Molossidae; genus Molossus; species Molossus molossus. The sequence continues at coordinate 58,531,814 of NW_023425352.1, forward strand.
AAAAAACAATCTCACTTACCATTGCAACAAAAACATGAAGATACCTAGGAATAAACAATTTAACCAAGGAGATGAAAGTCCTGTTCTCAGAAAACTACAGGACATTGAAAAAAGAAAGAGAGAGCTGGATGGTGTGGCTCAGTGGACTGAGTGTTGTCCCAAGGACCGAGAGGTCCCTGTTCGATTCCCAGTCAGGACACATGCCCAGGTTTCGGGTTCGATCCCCAGTAGGGGGTGTGCAGGAAGCAGCCGATCGATGTTTCTCTCTCACATCGATGTTTCTCACTCTCTCTCAAGAAAACTTTGCTAAGCTAAATAAGCCAATCGCAAAAGGACAAACACTGTATTATTTCACTCATATAAAGTATCTAAAGTAGTCAAAATCATAGAAACAGAAAAAGGTGGTATGGTTGTCAAGAGTGGTGGGAGATGGGGCGGGGGAATTAGTGTTTAGCGACTTTAAAGTTTCAGTTTTGCAAGAAAAAGTTCTAGAGATCTGTTGCACAACAATGCAAATATACCTAACACTACTGAACTGGATCCTTAAAAATGATTAAGATGGTAGATTTAATAATATGTTTTTACCACAAAAATATCAAATGGAAATGAAAACTAAAATACGCACTTTCTGAAATAAGAACATACTGGACACAAGAGAAAAGTGCACTGGTGAACAGGGTAAGGCAGGGACAGCGCCCACGCTGTGGCGCGGGGAGAAAGGAAGATGGAAGACGCAGGGCAGGGGCACAGCACCCTGGGGACGGGGACAGAGGAGGAGGGCGCAGAAACCGTGCCAAGTGCCACCATGTTCCCGACTGTAAACGTATACATACTTTTCCACACGTATATTATACTTCAATAAAATGAAAAAGAAGTCACTGTGGATTAAAAAAAAAAACCCACATGCTACTTATGAGAGACATGTAAATATAAAGCTAGAGAAAGTTTAAAATAAAAGGATAGAAAGGGTGAACTGTGCCAACACTAACCAAAAGAAAGCTGGTATAACAATATCAGACAAAACAGTCTTTGAGGCAAGAAACACTACTAGAGATAAAGAAGTATATCTCATGAAGATAAAAGGGTCAATTTACCAGGAAGATAGAACAATTCAAAAGGTGTATGCATCTAAAGACAACTTCAAAAAACAACTGACAAATTAAAAGGAAAAACAGACAACTGGTTCTTTTTCAGAGATTAATGTGCCCATTGAACATACATCAGATATGCAGAGATGTGTCTATGGGAGAACGGGAATGGGGAATATGAAAGTGGAGATCAAAGAAAGAAAAGAAACAGAAAACAAAATAAGCAAGAAGCCCCTGCCATACTCAAGAGGTCAGACTTTTTCTGTAAAGGGCAAGATGTTGAACATTTTAGGTTTTAAAGGCCTAACTGCAAAATCAAGTAACTCTATACTGTCTTTTCACACCTTACCACGTAAGAACCTATTCCCAGCACACAGGCAGTGGCCGCATTTGGCTCGTGGGCTATGGTATGCCGACCCAGGCCAACTCAGAATGACCGAGAGACAGGAACAAAGGTAGGATTCACCCAACTCATTGAGCCTAAGGCCTTAATTTAAAACATAAGGAGGGAAGGGAGGAGGGTGGGTTGGAGGAAACGGACCGTCCTACCTTCTGCTGCTCACTGTCACCTCCACACCCAGAAGGGCACCTGTTCTAGGACAGTGGACACATTCTGGGGTCCCAGGAGCAAGATGCACAAGCACCTCCTGCTTTCTAGGACAAACACACCCTTTCCACAAGGGCCATCTGCCAGGGGATGTCTGACTCACTAATGTGCAACTCCAGGCTGGGGTTAGCACCCAGTCCTGGGAGGATCTTGTCAAAATCATTAATGGACACAAAAGTGAGGCCACAAAAGGACAAAGATCTGCAGAGACTGCTGGTCCTTGGTCACCACCAAGTAGCCTGTAATAACCCCAAACAAACTAGAAGCAATGCACTGAGCATTGTGCTCACTCAAAACGCCTGTCCTTTCTTAATAACAGAACGTGCACCCCCGGAGGCCAGGGGTGCCAACTAAAGCCCTGCCTCTCGGCTCTCGCACACGCGAACGGCCAATGAAGTGCAGGCAGAAGCCGCAGAGTGGGCTTCCGGGCGAACTACATAAAGAGGCACACAGCTGAGGCACTTTGCCTGGCCCCTTCCTCTTTCCTGCTGCTGGAACATGGATGTGATGGCGGGAGCTGCAATGACATGTGGTGACCATGGGGAGACTGTGGGGAAGGAAACCACATCCTACAGATGGTAGACTGAAGACAGTGGCACCACCATTCCAACCAGACACCTAATTCTAGACTACTTCAGTGCAAAAGCAAAGTAAACCTCTTTCTTGTTTACGTCGTTGTCATGAGGATTCTGAGAGCCCGCCAGAAAAGCGAGCTCAGCCACTTGCCTTCAAAGAGTGGAATGGAGTCATTGGAAAAGGTGTCCAAGGCAAGGAGGTCTTTCCCATCTTTGGACCCACTGCGTTTGTGCTTGTGTTTTCTTCGAAAGAAGGACCTGCGTGCAGCCGCCGACAGCGTCTTTGAGGCATTGTTGTCATCTTTGACCTCGGACATGCTGAGCCTCCTGGAGAATTCTTGGTCCATCCTGCAGTCACAGGGAATGGCAGTGCTGGGAAGGGACCGTCTGCCCCCGGCCTGCCCATGAGGAGGGTGAGGGCTGAAAGTCCAAGCCCCTCCCATTGTCCTCTGCAGGTCTCAGGATACTCCACCCACCCATTCCACCAAGGACCCCTGGAGCCACTGCTGTGGGGGCAACACAAAAACCAGAGCTGAGGGCAAGTGCTCAGAGCAGGCCAACTTCTATATCCAGATGGGAGTCAAAGGAACTAGACAGCCTTCACTTGGTGACATTACGAGTCCTGCTTCCCGCCACAGTGGAAGGAAGAACCGACACTGCAGCACGCAGGCTCTAGAGACGCCACGCTGAGTGTGAGAAGCCAGTCGCCAAAGACCGCGGCTCTAAGACTGCACCCACACTGCCGTCCAGAACAGGGAATGTGCGGCCACGGAGAGCAGACGGTGGCTGCCGAGGCTTGGGGGAGGGCAGGGAGGACAGAGGACAAAGCGGGGAGCTAAAGGGTACAGGCTTCTCAGGTGACGAGAATGTCCTAAGTCTGACTGTGGTTATGGTTGTACATATCTGTGAATAAACTAAAAGCCATGAATTGTACACTTTGAGTGAACTGTATGGTATGTGAATTATCTCTCAATAAATCTGTTAAAAATTTAAAAAAAAAGGTTATGTCTCCTGTGCCCCGTGTTTCTGCACATCACTGACTTGAGACTCCATGAGAAGCAGCTTTTCAGACAAGCAGTTGCGGACGAGGAACAGACCCGAAGCCGAATTGCGTGGCAGAGCGAGGCCTCCATCCTCTGGGACAGTGCCCCAGGTGCCGCCCGCCCGCCCCCAAGCCCACGCACTCGGACACTTACACGTATTTGCTGGGGATCTGCCCGCGCTGGATCTTCTGGGCGTTCTCGTCCAGCTGCCAGGCCATCCAGGACCCAAACGTGCCCTGGGGTAAGGTGTCATCAACATAGAGGATGTCGTCTTTCTTAAAGCTCAGCTCATGCTCCACCTCTGCCAGCCGGTCATACAGGGCCCTGGACCAGGTGACGGAGGGAGAGGATCAGGAGGCCACAGGCCTTGGCAGCCAGGTTCCTGGGTCCGCCCTCCTGCTCGGAGCTTTCGCAGACCGAGATCAGGACCTGCTGCCTCTCACCCTGGGAGAAGTTCCCCAAGAAGGCGGCCCGGGGCTCCCCGGGAACGAGGGCTGCCTCACGCCCATCAGGGAACTCCTGCCCTTCCATGTGAGCCTCTTCTGTTTGCCTTCCTCCCCGACAAGGCTGAGGCTCCTACAGACAGGAAACTCCCCAGGCTGGAATCACATCACCCCCGCCAAGGGGGGCGTCCTGGAGACAGGAACCACACCTCATGTACAGCGATCAGAGCTTCTATCTTTCTGTGGCCCCAGATCTTAGGGAACTGGAAGGAAGCTGTGAGAACCCCCTAGAAGCCACCAGATCCCCCCACACACATTTCACAAAGTGCTTCGGGGCACTGTAGACACAGTGCAGAAGGACCAGCAGACCTGTGCTGGGGGAGAATCAGGAGAGAGAGGCAGCCCACAGGAAAATGGGGCTCTGCGGCCTCGAAGTCCCCCAGGTCCAAGCCTGAAGAGGGAGCCCATCTGGCTGCAAGAGCTCAGGGCTTTCCTAAGTCACAAGCATCCTGCCATGTGCCTGCAATTTGGGGCCCAAGTAATGGTCACAATCCCACCCTTTGGGGCGAGAACACAAACATTTACTGGGAACAGTCTCCATCAGAAGCCCTGCCCCTGGCCCCAAATCCCTGGAACCCCTGGCCACCGGTACCTGATGTAGAAGCTGTCGCCAGGCAGGCCCTTGACCTTGGTGAACTCCTCTGGGCGATACTGCACCTTCAGGCGGACGCCATCCTTGGGTTTCAGCATCTCCACATAGACCTCCTCCACTGTCTTGCTGCGCACGTCCAGACTGCCGTACTGCCCAGGGGCGGGGAGCCAGGGTCAGAGAGCAGGGTCGGGCGCCCATGAGAGGCAGATTGTGGGATAAGGTGTAGACGCAACATCCCTTAACGGAGAACCTGCCTGCCTCCCCTTCGCAGGCAGGCAGAGGCCTCTGCCCAGCGTCTGCTCTGGCCTCTACGGCAGGATGGACTCGTGTCAGCCCCACCTACGCGGGGGGTCCTAGAGGCACATACACGTACCTCACAGTACACAGCTGATCAGTGTTTTCATTCTTTTTGTGGCCCAGGAGAAACCCTGCTCTGTCCCCAGCCAGGAACATCGCACTTCACCTCGCTTATGCTACCTGCATTTCTCAGTGCCTAGGGCCCTGCTCCCCGTCAGACAGGAGACCCTGTGGGAGGCAGATGACACTCTCCAGCGCAGCGGAGCACCTTCCTTCTGACACCAGTGTCCAAGCCCAGGCCCGGCCCCCTCCCCGGGATCTGCCCAGAGGGTCTTGGCAGCATTCAACACTGACAAGGGTCGCCAGATGCCAGGCTGTACTCCTCGTTCCTGTGCCACCTGAGAGTGCAGGAACCTCAGGTGCACACACAGGGGCCTGGCCTACTGCACAGCTGCTCAGAACTCACCTCGAGGATGAGGTCCCCGGGCACAAGGCCGTCGGGGCTCTTGGCAGGACTGTCTTCCTCCACTTCGGCCACAAACACCCCGTGCAAGTTCCCACCACATAAATGCACTCCAAGCTCCAGCTGGGACTTTCTGATGAAGACAACTCGTGGCTCTGGGGGCTTCTTGTTGGCCTCTCCCACCACCCTTTCGGGAAAAGAAATGAAGTTCCATCATCATGCACAGGGAGGGAGGACCGTTTCTGCTTGTTCCCGTGTCTCAGGAGGTCTCGGAACCACAGGAGCTGGGAGGTGGCCCCATCGCAGGGACCAGTTCTAGGGAGTTAGCTTACAGGCAGGAGGCTGAAGTTCAGCAGAGGTGAAACATGGGCCCGGTCACAAAGCCAGTGGGGAACAGAGGGAATCAAAGCCCCTACTTTCTGGCCCAGCTGTCAAACACATGCCTTGTGCTGCATGTCTCCCACCTGGATGGCACCTGTTTTTCTGAGGACAGCGAGAGCCGGTCCCACTGACCAGGACAGAACTCATTCGACGCAGGTGGACTGAGCAGCGTCCCAGGGATTATGCTAACCCACAGACGGAGCCCTTGCCACAGAGGGACTCAAGGTGCAGTGACCAAGACAGACGCCGGCAACAGACCGAGTGGAGGAAGGCGGTGGCAGTGGAGTCCGACGAAAGGGACCTCAGGGCGGAAGCCAGGTGATGGCCCACGTGACAGAGTCAGCGCAAAGGAAGCAGAGGGCCCGCCTTCTGAGTGAGGCCAGGGCTCGGTCAAGGCCCCACCGCGACCGGGAAACATTTCCATGCAGGAGTGCACGGCCCGGCCCATGCGGCCTTGTCCGCATCGCCCCTTCCAGCCGCCAGGTGTGCCCTGCCTCCTTCTGCCTGCTCTCCACACCCACCCTCTGCATACCTAACCCCTGCTCATCCTGCAGGCTAGACCTGGCCATCACCATTCCCTGCTCCACCGCGGCCTGTACTGCCGCTCCTGATACATACAAGAGAGAAAAAGAAAGCAAGAAAGGACAGGAAGGAGACAGGGAAAAGGAAGTGTGCTCCCCACCCCAAATCCGGAGAGCCTGCTGTGTGGTCGGCAGCACAGGTGACACCACTGTCCAGTGCCCACGCCTCTCAACGACCCACCTGGACCACCCCATTCACTGAGGCGCACAGGTGCTGCACCTATTTGCTGACCTGGAGCCTGGGGCGCTCTGCTTGGCCGGGGGGGTGTCAGGGCCCTCATCCTGCTCCATCAGCGGGTCAATGACAGAGGGATGCTCCGGGGGGGTAGCACTGCTGCCCTGGAGAGTGGAGTGGGTGCTGGCAGGGTCCAAGTGGGAGCTGGGGACAGAGGACAGGAAGAATGAGGAGCTCACACAGCCTCCAGCAGCCCGGAGCCACGCCCTCCCCGGAGTGACCAGGCCGGGCCGTGAACAGGGACCAGTTACACAACACTGTGCCCTGAGCCCCAAGAAGCACAGGTGCCCTGGAGCCTGGACTCAGGTCGTCCATCCTGTGGGGTCTGCCTGTCCTCTCATCACCTGTCTTCGACTTGGGGACACTCTGCAGAGGTGTCAGCCTAGGGATATACAAATTCGCTGTCCCTTTTCCTCTGGGCGTCTCGTCGCCCCCTTTACTGAGCTGTGCAGTGCTACGTGGCCACGCATGTCTTCCCCTTCCCCCATGTGCCCTGTAACCCACAGCATAAGGGCAAATACAGGCAGTGTCTGCTCGTGGACACGGGCTCTGTGTGTGAATCCCGCCCTGGGGCCTCAGCTCCTAGCTACACCCCCCAAGCGTGGGGCCCCCTGAGAAGAGAAGGACCCAGCCACCTCTTTCCACACTTTATTTCAGGAGGAAACATCTTCCCTCTAATATGTCCTTTTTCCAAGTCCAGGGCTGGTCAACCCCTTCCTATGGCAACAGAATGCCCAGGACTGCAGCTGGGCACTCTGGGTCTACCACGGTGCCCACTGCACCCAGCCCCTCCCCTAACCCAGGCGGCCCCTCGAAGGCCCCAGGCTCACCTGGACCGGGAGTGGCTGCTGAGCTGGGGCCTGTGCGGGTTGTACTGGGCCAGGATGGTGATGGTGTCGCACTGCTGCCCAATGATGAGCCGGGCCTGCTGCTCAGTGGCGCTCCGCAGGTTTATGCCATTGAACTAGGGAGCAGCAGAGTGGGCTCGGTGAGGGGGCAGGGCTGGGAGCCCTGCTTTTCCATAGGAGGCCGGCGAGCAGGAGGCAGGAGGCAGGAGGGAAGAAAGGAGCGCAGAAGGGCAGCTCCACTTACCTCAAGTAGTTGATCCCCGTACTCGAGGCCAGCCTGGTGAGCGATGCTGCCCCCCGTCACCTTGGAGACATAGACACCGCCCCTCTCTCCACTCACGATGGAGATGCCCAGCGGCTCCGAGCCCTTCTGCAGCTTGACGTGGCGCGGCTCCTCCACGTAGGGCCTTGGAAGACAGACAACAATCCTGGGGACTCGGACCTTAAGGGAAGGCTTGGGGAAGGCCTGGGGGAAGGCATGCAACCACCGTGCGGAGCGGCCAGGGAGGGCCTACATGACACAGCTGGATGGGAACATGATGACCCCACCTCTGCATGACAGCAATACACATTCCCGCAACCTCATGCGACACAAACACAACACCGCAAGTGGACAGGAAACACCCAGTCCCAAAGACACAGAGACTGGTCCAACTGCACGACAAATACTAATACACGCAGGGGAAAACACTCCATTTTCAGTGAGAAGACTTCCCTTACAATATGCAATTTATAAACCCCCAGTGGGGTCTAAAGATTCCCTCAGAGGAGAAGAAATGGCTTCTGGGATGACAGTCACCCAAGAAAATATAAAGTATCAGTTTCTATATTCACCAGTACACAGGGTGGTGTGAAATGATCATGGAAGTTAAGCTACTGCAAACCCAAGGGAGTGGGGAGGCTCACAGGAAGGCAGCGACCATGCACTTGCTGGCCTGGGGGCCGACCACGTGCCAAGGGCACACGGCGCTTGGGCAGGGCCTCAAGTCAGGCCAACCTGAGACTCCTCAGGGAGGAGGACCGGGGCCTGGCAGCCGCGGGCAGCCTCAGGAGGGATCTGCAGTGGTGAAGGCATCTGGAAGGTGCGAAAGGTTAGAAAGAAGACAGGGGCCTCGGAGAAGGAAGACAACTACAGACTCCTGGGACATGGCAGACAGAAAGACGGCCAAGTGACCGCGCTTGACGTCCCCCGAGCTCTTCCTCTCAGGAAGATCACAGCCAAAGGCCTAGGTGGACCCGCAGCAGAGCCGTCTCCACGGGCCGCCCTCCAGCGCACACGGGTGGGGTGGATCCATGTGGGTCCATATGGTCAAGGACAGAGGGCAGGCGGAAGGCAGGTCCCTGAACCACCCCGCCCCTGCCACCCAGAGGCACAGCCATCTCGCTCAGGCTCGGGGCCCAGGCTGCGTGCCCGCTGCTCAGGGCCTTGTACACTTAGACGCTGAGACGAAAATCCTTCGGGACCTGTCACTTCTCCTCTCTTGCCCTCTAAAGAGTTCTGCCCGTCCCAAACTCACCTGCTCCGCAGCACCTTCCTTGACCCTCCAGCTCAGACGCAGTGGTCCCTGGCCTGCACCCTCCACCACTTTGAGAGTCAACATGTATCGGAGTGCCAGGCAGTTTAGAGTTGTAAGAACTCTTAGTGAGCTGACGGTGGTGTTGAGGCCCAGCGCCCGGAGAGGCCACCTGCTCAGGCAGCAGCTAGTTTCTGGGCCGGGCTCCTCCTTCCCCACTGAGTGCCCTCTTCTCAACAGGAGCAGGTAACTGACTCAGGACAGCCATACCGTAGACGCCATGAAGCCGTCACAAACGATACCAGGATTTACTGACACAGACCGGTATCGAGGACACACTGTGGCGGAGGAGACAGGCTGCGGGGCAGTCCATCAGTGAGTGCTGGGTGACCCGAACAAGAGTGGCCTCGCCGCCTCCTGCTGCTTCCAACAAGGGCCTTCCCTCGACTGCACCCTGGCCCGCCGGGGGGACGCGCTGCCCATCAGTGGCCGGCACAGAGGCCCAGGTCATGCTCACCTGTCCTTTCTCCGTTCCCCGAGGGCCACGGGGTTGACTGCAATTCTAGGCAATGTGGAGGCTGAGGTCTGGGACTGGCTACAAGAGGACAGGGTGTCGATGCTGAGGGGTGACTGTGGAGGTGTGCTGCACTCAGAATGCGACAATGAACCTGCAGGGAAAGGCGTAGGGTAACACGGGCCTCGACCTCGCATCTCAGTTCTGCAGCAGCCAAGACGCAGAGGGAGACACGAGCCAGACACATGCCCCACGCCGCAGACACATCACACTGCAGTTCAGGTGCTGGGCTCCACAGGGCCTTTCTACCCCCCACCTCAACGGGCCACGGCTGGACTCAGTCAGTGTTTATGGACTGGCTAGAGAGATGATGCAGTCGACACCCCATCATGAGGCAGCGGCAGGCAGGGCGGGGACGGCCGTGCCGGACGCTCTCACCTCTGTCGGAGCCCACGGCAGACCGGGGGTGTCTTGGCGCTGACGGGATTCTGATGCGCTCGGCCTTGAACTGCAGGTGGCTTGAGGACCCTGTGGCTCCACAAGGGATAGAGCGTTAGGCCTGTGGGCAACCACCACTCACCCTCTCTAGCGGCCAGGAGAGATGCAGTCAAGACAAAGGCCAAGCAGGCCCTGCCACTCATCCCCAGGGCCCATGCGGAGCAGGGGAGAAAGCAGACACCGGACGCCCAGCCTCTGAATAAACTGCAGGCCCAGCCTGCTCCAGAGCAGAACCACACAGACCTCACCTTCGCCTCAGAGCAGGGGCAGTTACCCAGTGAAGGAGACCGCCGCCCACCTGCTCTCACAGGCTGGAGGCACCGCATCATGGGCTAAGTGCAGACTCGTTCTGGGCTGCATTCCCAGAAGTGAGCAGCAATACAGAATCCCCCAGAATGACCGACAAGCTCAGGGACAGGGAGCAGGGCTCCTGGGCCAAGGGGTCACCAGGAACAACCACATGGCCACTAGGGAACGCGCAGAGACACAGCGGACAGCCAAAGGACAGGTGCAGTGCAGAGCCGAGCTCTCCACCCCGGACAGGTGGAGACGTGGGCAGGCCACGCAGAGGTCAGGCATGATGACGCAGGAAGCCGAGCAAGGTGGGGCCCCCCGCTGAGAGAAGGGCCTGTGTGCAGTTACCAAGGCGGGCGCTGGAGGGCAGTGAGTTGGACCCGTGGGAGGCTCTCATCTCGGAGTAGTCGCTGCAGGCCCTGTGGCTCAGGTCCAGGCTCAGACGTCCCTGGTGCTGGACACTGCAAGAGAACCAGACAGGTGAGGGGCCAGGAGCAGACACAGCCCCTGGAGAGACACAGGTGACCGGCCTGGGCAAGGCCTCCTTCCCCGGGCCAGCTGGCTGTCAGGGGGGCCGCAGCCATGCCCGGAGGCCGCAGCCATGGGCCTGCACGTGGTGGAAAGCCACACAAACGGAGCAGGAGCAGCCCGTCCTCTTCAGCCCCGGCTGGGGTCGGGCTCACTGCAGGGGGGCTTCCACGCAGAAAACAGGCTGAGTCCTCCGAGTCCTGAGTGGGTCCTGGGAGGGGACACCTCTCCTTCGGGGTGAGCCGGGAAAGGCTGCACGGGCAGAGGACCTTGGAAAGGGACCCGTGAGCCTCACTCAAGAGAACATGCCTAGGAAGTCAGAGGGCAAAGAGCCCAGGCATCACCCACGTCAGCTGGCCTGCGCTCAGGCCCAACACCGTCCTTTTCTAACTGGATTAGACTGTTCTCTTCCCTGCTGAAACCCTCCAGTGGTATCCACTGTGTTCAGAGTGAATCTCAAACTCTACTATGGCTGCGACCCTGCAGGGTCGGGGTCCAGGACCTGGCTCGCCTCCGGCCTCACACCTCTGTGGAGCTCCCTGCTCCGTCCCATCACACTGCTGTCAGGCCCGAGCCGAAGCCCTGACAGCCCTGCTTCCTGGGGACTCTGCCCAGGTCCTGTGCAGCACATCCCCCACCAGTGGGCTCCCCACCATCCAATCTAACTCTCCACCCTCTTCCAAGTCTGCCTAGCTTGTTGCCTTGTTTTATGGTTTTCAGAGCTACTCAGCAACACCTGGTAGCACCCTTTTTTCTATCTGCCTCCCACACTTGAACACAAACACTACACATGAAGAAACTTGTCTATTTAGTTCTCCACTGTGTGCCCTTGGAAATAGAACAGTCCATGGCACATAGTAGGTGCTCAATAAAACCTGTCAAATAATTGAATGAATGAATGCATGAGAGGAAGTGAGCTTGAGTCAGACCTCTCACTTTTTAAGGCTCAGTTTCCTCATCTATATAAAACAGAGACAATAGTCCACAATGCCTAGGGTTGATGTGGCAATTAAATGAGATATTTATAAAGGTCTGAGCACACTGCCTGCACGTGAGCAAGGAACATTGGCTACCATCACTATCACCTTTCCTTAAATGTGGGTTTAAGCTCCACACTGGTGAACCAAGAAAGCATCCTTAAAGTTCACTTTCCCTGGGGTCCCAGAGCTGCTGAAACCAGTCCCTTCCCAGCTAGGCAAGGAAGCGTCCTGTCCACAAGCTTCTTGGTGCCCAGGTAGGCTTGGATGGCTGGGGTGCAGGATGGCTGGGGTGCAGGGAGGTGTGGGGTGACTTCACATACCTGGGATGTACAACCTGGGGGCCGATCTCTCTGGGGACGGGTGGAGAGCTGCACGGGCCAACCCTGTGGCTGCGCACAGTGTAGATGGGGTTCCTCAGGATGGAGCTCACGGTGGTGCTCGGGGTCATACTCCGGGGGATGGTGCCTAGAAATGGGCTGGGTGAGAACAATCTCCCCAAAGCACCCAGCTAGCCCCAGACCTGGGTAACCTCTGGCCTCTCTCCACGTGTAACATGGGAGGCTGTCTTTGATGCCTCCTATTGCCCAGGCCACTATGTGAAGAAAGCACTCTGCAAAGCTAAGAAATGTCACTGACACAAGACGAGACATCACCCCACACAGGGCAGCAACTGCTAGCTAGCTCTTTGGATCTCTGGGCTGAGGACACATAACTGCTCCTCAAAACAACTGCCTCCACTGCCCCAGGGCCCGTGCAGCCCTGTGGGCCCACAGGGACCCTCCTCCTCCTGGTCCTGCCCAGCTGACTCACCCACAGATGCCTTGCTGGGGTAGAGTGGGGGGTTGCTGTGTCGGTTAGAGTGCCCTGGTGAGTAAGGGGACCACTCCTGGAGCTCTGGGGAGACTTCTCCACTGGCTGAGATGCACTTCTGTTCCTAAGAACCAAAGGCAAGAGGGAGTGGCTGGGGACAGGGAAGTGCATAGGTGCTTGCAAGCAATCCTGTCCCTTATGCACTAGCTCCTCCCACTTGGACACGAAGTGATGGTCAGATGTCAATCTCATTCAAGTTGCTTTACACACCTGGAAGGAAAGAACTTCCTTCAAAAATACTCCAGAAGAAAACCACAGAGGAAGATTCTGTTCTTTCAAATAAACAGAGGTTGTGTGTGTGTGTGTGTGTGTCTGTGTGCAGAAGGTGGACCGTGTGCATGAGAGCTGTGTGAAGCTCTGTCCGCACAGAGCAGCACCAATGTGTTCTCCTGCTCAGCAAGCCCTCCCTCCTGGAAACGACTGCGCACCCACAGTGACAAGCCAGCTGTCCTGCTGCCAGCAGCAGCTTCCCGAGTGCTCTCTTCTCTCCCTAGGCCCCTCAGGCAGGGCCATGTCACCTGGCTTTGTTGTACAATTTCAAAAGCTTCTTGTTGAATAAGCAAGTTAAATGCTACACCCAAGAACGTGTTTCTCTCTTGGTGTCATATCCCCAAGCAACGTGCTCACCATAGTCCTCTCCAACCTCCTGCGGAGGGCTGCTTCCCATTGGCACACACCTGCCACCCCTGCCCCTCCTCTGGGTAGATGCTCCGAGCAAAGGAGCCAGGGCCAAGCACAAGCCTGGCGACAGCCAACTTACCCCTTCCCACCCCACCCTCAGCCGGGTTGGCTCTACCTCCAGGAACTGAGCAGGAATCACCACTGGCGCGAGCTTTGGCCGGAAACTGGGAGCAGACTTTGGCCGGCGACGCTTCTGTCCCAGCTCGTCCATCTTCTGGGAGGTGAGGTCCTCATCACAGGACTTCTTGGCAGGCAGGTAGGAGGAGTCCCCGTCCGCTTCAGGGTAGTAGCTGGAAGCAATGCGGACCCTGGCCTTGCGAGGGGGCGAGGCGTGCATGGGTTCCCCAGGGTCCACGTCAGGGGGCAGGGCACTTGGGGGGCTGGTGGATGGGGAGCTGCCCACCAGAGTGGCCTCTGACTCAGAGCTGGTTTCCAGTCTGTGCTGGAACTTAATGGAGTCACTCCTCCTGGGAGGTTTTGGGGGCGTCAGAGGTCCCACTCTCTTGGAGGGCTGGGGGGAAAGGGCAGGCCCAGAACCTGGGAGCAGGTAGTCTATTTTGGGAGGCGTCTGGGGGCGTTTGAAAGTATTAGGGTCGAAGATGGACTTTCTTTGCTTTGGCTTCTTGTAAACAGAGAGTTTCTCGGGCCCCGCCGTGGAGCTGAGCACGGCCTTGGGCCAGGTCCCGCCGCTGCTGGGGCTCTCGGACTCGGCCTTGTCCAGGGGAGCCTCTGTTGCCGCGCAGGGACCAGCCTCAGGCTCGAAGGGCAGCGGCGGCCGTCGGCTACGCACATCCACCAGCCCATAGCCACGCTCCCCAGAGGCATCTGAGCGAAAGGAGATCAGGCTACGCTCGGAAGCACTGGGACATGTCTGGGGGGAGACTGGGAAGGGTCCCCTGGGGAATGGTTTGTGCAGGAAGGAGCTGCTACCTCCTGGGGGGCCCGGCTCCTTCCTGTCCTCCAGCCTGTCTGTGTAGAAGATGTCCGTCTGTGTGGAGTTATTGTGCTGCATCAAGTTCCGTTTATTCTGAGCCTGGATCTCTGGGCCGTGGGCTCGGAAACTCAACATCTTATCTGAGTCCTTGATGTTTTCAAAGATGTTCTGGCCACTCCACGAGGAGCTCTGCGGGAACACCTACACAGGGACCGCAGAGGCGTGAGAGAGAGGACAAGACCGCAGAACCTGGCGCCGCCACTGAGAATGTCCCTGCAGGAGAGCCATGGTCAGGGGTGGGCCACACCCCCAAGCAGGCAGACACACACACATATGCACACACCTGTCCATCACACACACACACACCTGTCCATCACACACACATGCACACCTCTCCATCACACACACACCTCTCCATCACACACACACACCTCTCCATCACACACACACACCTCTCCATCACACACACCTCTCCATCACACACGCACACACCTCTCCATCACACACACACACGCACACACCTCTCCATATCACACACACCTCTCCATCCCACACATACACACGCACACACCTCTCCATCACACACACACACCTGTCCATCACACACACATGCACACCTCTCCATCACACACACACCTCTCCATCACACACACCTCCATCACACACACACACGCACACACCTCTCCATCACACACACACACCTCTCCATCACACACACACACACCTCCATCACACACACACACCTCTCCATCACACACACCTCCATCACACACACACACGCACACACCTCTCCATCACACACACACACCTCTCCATCACACACACACACCTCTCCATCACACACACATCTCCATCACACACGCACACACCTCTCCATCACACACACACACGCACACACCTCTCCATCACACATACACATGCACACACCTCTCCATATCACACACACACCTCTCCATCCCACACACACACGCACACACCTCTCCATCCCACACACACCTCTTCATCACACACACACACCTCTCCATCACACACACACACGCACACACCTCTCCATCACACACACACAAGCACACACCTCTCCATATCACACACACACCTCTCCATCCCACACATACACACGCACACACCTCTCCATCACACACACACACGCACACACCTCTCCATCACACACACACACGCACACACCTCTCCATCACACACACACCTCTCCATCACACACACACGCACACACCTCTACATCACACACACACCTCTCCATCTCACACACACACGCACACACCTCTCCATCACACACACACACACACACCTCTCCATCACACACACACCTCTCCATCACACACACACACGCACACCTCTCCATCACACACACACCTCTCCATCACACACACACACGCACACACCTCTCCATCACACACACACCTCTCCATCACACACACACACGCACACACCTCTCCATCACACACACACACGCACACACCTCTCCATCACACACACACGCACACACCTCTCCATCTCACACACACACGCACACACCTCTCCATCACACACAAACGCACACACCTCTCCATCACACACACACGCACACACCTCTCCATCTCACACACACACGCACACACCTCTCCATCACACACACACGCACACACCTCTCCATCACACACACACGCACACACCTCTCCATCACACACACACACGCACACCTCTCCATCACACACACACCTCTCCATCACACACACACACGCACACACCTCTCCATCACACACACACCTCTCCATCACACACACACACGCACACACCTCTCCATCACACACACACACGCACACACCTCTCCATCACACATACACATGCACACACCTCTCCATATCACACACACACCTCTCCATCCCACACATACACACGCACACACCTCTCCATCACACCCACACACGCACACACCTCTCCATCACACACACACACGCACACACCTCTCCATCACACACACACCTCTCCATCACACACACACCTCTCCATCACACACACACACACACACCTGTCCATCACATACACACGCACACACACACCTGTCCATCACACACACACACCTCTCCATCACACACACACACCTCTCCATCCCACACACACACCTCTCCATCCCACACACACACGCACACACCTCTCCATCACACACACACACACACACCCCCATGGCCCTGGCCACTGTGAACCCACAGGAGAGCTGTAAAGTGTGCTTGGCTTTGAGCACTTTCCGATATCACCTGTATAATGTCCTGCACACTCTTTAAAATTACTAAATGAAAAAAGATTCATTACTAGCAATACATATCTTGTAGCATTCACATAATGGAGTATCACTCAGCAATAAAAAGAAACGAGCAACCGAGCCATAAAGACATGGAGAAAACTTAAATACACGCTAGTCTGAAAAGGCCGTACACTGTATGATTCCAACGCTAAGACCTTCTAGGAAAGAATCCCGTGGAGACAGTGACAAGATCAGTGGTTTCCAGGGATGGGGGAGAGAGAAAGGGATGAACAAGCGGAGCACGGGGGATCTTCACGGCAGTGAAACTGCGCTGTGGACACTGTAATGGTAGACACGTCACTGCACATCTGTCCAAACCCATAGAATGTAAATCCTCATGTAAACTATGGACTTTAGTTAATACTAATGTATTAATAGTGTGACAAATGAACCCCACTAATGCAAGATGTTAATAATGGGGGAAGCAGAGGGGGGCTATGAGAATTCTCTATACTAGCTCAACTTTCCTGTTAACCTAAAACTGCTCCAAAAAAAAAGTCTATTAATTTTAAAATAATAATTTAAAACTTTGCTTAATAAAGTAAATGGGCCTATTTTTTTCCAACTTTCTATTATCAATCTTTTCAATTATGTAAAAAAGTTGATGGAAAAGTATAATGAGCCCTGACTGGTGGATCAGCAGTTAGAACATTGGCCCTCACACACCACAGGGTTTCGGGTTCAATTCCCGATCAAAGGCACAACTTGGGTTGCAGGTTCAATCCCTGGCCAGTTGGGACATGTGCAGGAGGTAACCATCGATGTGCCCCTCTCACATCAATGTTTCTCTCTCTCTCCTTCCTTCCCTTCTACTCTCTCTGAAATATCAATGGGAAAAAATACCCTTGGATAAGGATGAACAACAACAACAAAAAAGAAAAAATGCAATGAACACCATAAACCTACCTCTTAGATTCGACAATCTTTTTTAAAATTGCCTATATCTGTCAATACTGCAGAACAGTTGAAAGTAAAGTTACAAATACGACATTTCACCTCTAGTAACTTTATCATGTATTTCTCCCCCAAAATAAGGCCACGCTCCTATGTAACCCCAATACTATCATTATACCCACAAAAATGAACAATTCCATAAGATCAGCTAATTATTCAACCCAGATTCAAATGCACCCTACTGTTCCCAAAATGTTCTTCATAGCTAGTTTTTGGTTTTGTTTTAAACCAGATAGTGGTCATGGTCATGCACACCTGCACTTTGTAAATCCCTTTTCCAAGGATCCCAGGGACACAGGAGTAGATCAGGCACATGGAGCTGGGGCTTTGCCCACCCCACAGACAGCGAGAGCAGGGACGGGATGGGCAGGACCCTACCTTCAGGAGGGAGAGGGTCAGGGAGTCCTGGCAGCTACGCAGCAGAGATTCACACTCATTCAGAGACTTGTTGTCCAGTGCAATGCCATTGATCTAGGGCCAAACAGAGAGCCCGTCAGGCCTGCCGCCAGGACTGGGCTCTGCCCGCCTGCCCGCCCACGCTGGACAGGGGGCCTGGTTCTGAGAGATTCCCAGGTGTGCCGTTGGCAAAGGAGACACAGCCCCTCCCCAGGAAGGCCCAGGAATCCAGGTAAGGGGCGTCTGAGGCACACGAAACACACTCCACAGGAAGGTGCACGTCTGATTGGGACAGACACCAGGGTCCTGGGGGACAGCGGCTCCACTTCCTGCTGTGTGACGCTGGACCGACTCGGAGCTGCTCGTGCATAACGGAGGACAAATGTGTGTCCCCGGGGGCGGAAGGAGACTGGAAAACATGACCAGGATGTGCAAGGCCTTTGTAAACTCGAAGGTGCCACATGAGATGAAGTATCATCGTCTCTTACGAAGTCACATCACAACCACCTACGCTTGAATGCCTGTCCACATCCCTCTTGGGGCTCCCATCTTGGAAAAGTCCATGTGCGGTAGGTGAACAGTCAGACAGGCTGCACCCACATTGTGGAACTCGACGCCCCGCAGCGAGAGGCTCACAGAGCCACGCTGAGCAGAACAGCCAGGCTCTGGTCACTAGTCTCGAGGTGACAAAATCTCAGAGACAAAGGACCAAGTCACTGCAGGAGTTCCGAATGAGGGGCACAGGATGTGGGGGTCACTAGAGAAGGTGACACAAGGTGGCATGAGGAGGACCGTGGTGGTGAAACAGGTCTACCTTCATTTTTTCTTTCTTTTGGTTAACTAAACGTGACAAATGACACGACGTCAGCCACCTGGTGTTAACATCACCGGAGTGTGAGTTGTGGCCACAGGGCAAGCGGATGATGGGCACACGGGACCTCCCTATACTGTCTTTGTAACTTTATCTACTTTCAATACTCTTTACTTAACATTATAACGGAATTGTAATTATTTATACAATTATGTCAAGGTCAAAAGTTTTAAAAACAAAGGATTATTTTGGAATGGGGGACGAGTTTGGTTGTTTTTCTTTTATAACTTTTCCACATCTTAACATTTTCACAATGGCCATGCTGCTTTAAAGTCTGGCACCCCCAAATCTGAAAAACACTGGCAAAGGTGTGAAGCAATGAGCTCCCCACACACTACAGGTGGGACTGAAAAAGCCATGACCTGTTGGGGGGCAGAGGAGATCATATCAAATGTTAAAAGCTTATCTGATCCAGTTTCCTCACCCCAGGAATAACTCCCCTCGTGGCACACTCTCGTGGGTCCATGTGGGTCCCGTGGAGGGACGGAGCAGTGGCACGACTTGTAAAGGCAAAGATGTCTGAGCACCCACGAGGGTGGGGCAGGCTAACAGCTTTGCTGCTGCTGCTGAGGAACTGATGGGCCACTCGCTGGCCCAGACACAGCTGGGAGACTTGCAGTGCCATGGAAGACAGAAACAGGTTAGCAGCTGAGTCTCCTATGATCCCATCTGTTTTTGTTAACAAGTAGGAGATACCCATGTTTCGAACATTTCTGGATGAAACACAGTAATCTGCTAACAATGGTTGTGACTGGGTGGACCTGAGAGATGGGCGCCCAGAGGGGAGGGGACTCACTGCCACTGCCTGCTGCAGGACGGAAGGCGGGGTGTGTGTCACGAACAAGGGTGTGCCCTCCACTTTGAAACGTTGCTTCTAAGGACTAAAGCGCATGCCTTTCACGCAGCAAGCTCACAGCACCGCGAGGCCCGGTCACCAGGGAGGCTGCCAAGCATCCCCCGGGGGGCCGTGTCACACGGGCGAAGTCCGTGCAGGGCTGTTTGCAGTTGCAGAAACTGAAACAACTTACATGTCCATCAATCACGGGATAATTCAAACAGCAGGTAACCAAACAGCAGAACACCATGAGGTGGACAAAAACAATAAGGATCGACTGGGAAAGATATCCACAATGTAGAATCCAAATTGCTGGATTATAAAGATGATTCCACTATTGCATTTGAAAAAGCAAACAAAAACCAGAAACCTGTATATGGGCAGAGATTTGTGCAAGAACTATGGTCTTGCTGAGAGCGCATCTTCCAGATGGGGGCAGAGATCACCTCTAGGAGCAAGATTAAAGGGGAAACAGGGACCTACCACTTTACACGTTGGTATTACATGAATATTTTACAGTGACTCAGTCTATTTTGGTAGTAAAAAAAGATTACTATAAAGTCATATATAGTTATCAATTTTTTTAAATTGACCTAACTATACATTCATATGTAGAATAAAAACTGTAGGGAAATACAGTAAAAATGTTAACAAAGGTTATCTATAGGTGTTAGCAATAAGACAAGTTCTTGTTTCCTTCCTAATCTTTTCCTGTACTTCCTAATTTTCTACAGTAAATAGAAACATACTATCAGAAGGAAAAAAATCAATTTAAATGCTCACATTGAAAGAAAAAGGCAAATATAAAAACTGTTCATTATGTCTCGTTCCCACCTCCCAAATTTGCAATCGGTCTGTGTGCAGTGGCCGGCCCATCCTGGAGACTTACCGCCACGATCCTGTCTCCCACAGCAAGGGATCCCTCTTTGGCAGCCGGGCTCCCGGGCACCACGGCAGCAGCAAACACTCCATTCTCCAGACTGATGCCGCTGTCTGAGAACCACAGAGTGGACCACAGGCAGTCCCGTTAACCCTGCCCAGGTTGCGTGCCCTCCGGTTGTCCCACCTCACCTCTGGGAGAAGCTCTTACAAAGTTAGCAGATTGTGACCTGTCCCTCCCAGCACCCACCCGAGCTAGACCACCCAGGTCTGGGGAATCACTCAGAGACAAGCAGGACCCAGGACCCGGAAAGCCCCGTGTCGGGGAAGCACATGGGCTGCATCAGCAGCTCAACCCTAGGAACAAAGTACGCCCCAAAACATACACACCCCTCAGCACAAGGAAGGAAGGCCCTGCCATCTAAAGCCCTCTGCCCACTTCCGGAGGCCGCTACCTTTCTGTCCACTCAGGTTGATGTGCAGGGGCGTGACCACCTTCCCGCCCAGGGACTTCCTCCGCCGCACGACCATGTTGATGGCACCCTCCCCATGCAGGAGAGCCTTGATGGCCTGCTTCTTGTCCTTGTTGATGAGGTCCACATCATTGATTCTCAGGAGCCAGTCGTTGACCCTGAGGGGGGCACAGCCAGCTCAGGCCCACGCAAACCTTGGGACCGGCGGGCAGCCTGCCTGTTCCCATTCGGGAAGCCGAACCCCAGAGAGCAGGTGCCCCCCACACACATTCAGAAAGACGCGCCGTCCAGGATGGTCAAATGGTTCAACTCACACATGCTGGAGGCTAGACTCGCACTGCCTGGGTGACCTAAGCCCTCAGGGCCTCAGTGTCCCCATCTGTAAAATGGGGTAGCACCCACCTCACAGGATGGTAAAGATTAACAAATTAATTCTACAAAGTGCTTACTAAACCAGTACTGAGCACATCGTAAGTGCTATTTTCTCATCATCGGTATTTCATGGGATGAGCAGGTGATACACAGTCCATGTGTAGAAAGCCTGAGTGCTTTCTACCCAGAGACGCAGAGTGCAACACCTGGTGCCTAGAGAAAGGTCAGGTTCAAAGACCGCTGCGAGTCGGAGACGTGCCCTTTCGGAACGATGTTAGCAGCTGGGCCTGCAGGCCTCAGACAGACTGAGTCACTCGGACCCTGGGATGCATTCATTTAACCACCACCTGGCTCCCCACAGCCTTTCATTGGGCTGGAGGGCCCCACCTCCCTCAGAACCTGGGCTTCCTCCACTCTTACCGTAAGCGGCCGTCTGCAATGCTTCCTTTGTCCACCTTAGTGACAAATATGCCGCAGTCCCCGGGCAAGCACGGCTCGTTCACACCTTCCGCCATATCGAACCCCAGTGCTTTCCAGTCAACGTCCTCCTGTCAAAACAGCAGCAGCGGCACACTGTACAAAGCAGAGACGAAGCCACTCGTCTACTGTGGGCTGTCCCTTCACCATGACTGACGGGGCGCCCAGTCCCCAAGATGCAGCCCATGAGCAGCTGCGACCTGCCCCTCAGCCACTGCAGACACACCGCCCACCAGCACCCCGGGCTCTGCTGCTCCCTCTCCATCCGCGTGCGGTCAGCGTCCGCCGCGACACAGGAATGCACTCTGCGGTCATCAGCTTGGGAAGTGCGGGGAAGGATGGGTCAGCACCTTGGGAGGGAAAGCCGAACCCGCAAACTAGCGATCGTGACAGTGGGGGACTCGGCACGAGAACAGGGAGAAAGGACATGAAGACAGCTTACCGTCTCCCTTTCAAACTCTACCACTTCCGTTTCCCACTCCATGGAATCTGTGTCGATGGCCGAGTCGTGGGAGCTGTGGGCCATCAGCTGCCGGAACCGAGCCTCCTTCTCCAACTGGGACTCCATCTGCTCCCTGTGGGGAGAGGGAGCCGTGGCCGTGGCCCTGCGGGAGGGAGAACACCCTGCCCAAGCCCCAGCTCACGAAAGCTCCACGGCTTCCGCTCGGACCTCGTGGCCCTGCGGGAGGAAGAACACCCTGCCCAAGCCCCAGCTCACGAAAGCTCCACGGCTTCTGCTCGGACCTCGTGGCCCTGCGGGAGGGAGAACACCCTGCCCAAGCCGCAGCTCACGAAAGCTCCACGGCTTCTGCTCGGACCTCGTGCCAGCTTCCCAATAACTCTGGAGCATCAGGTCCAGGCTGCTGGGATAGCAGTGGGTTTTATGTTTTATTTATTTATTTTTTATCCTCACCTGAGGATATTTTTCCATTTTTTGTTCAGATAGAGTGGGAGAGAGAGACGGGAGGGAGGGAGGGAGAGAAACATCGACGTGAAAGGGACACATCGAGTGGCCGCCACGCGTACAACCTAACCAGGGCTGGGGACAAACTGCAACCGAAGTACGTGCCCTTAGAGGGAACCGAACCCGGGTCTCTCTGGACCACAGGCTGACACTCTAACCGCTGAGCCAAACCGGCCAGGGCTGTTTTTGTTTCATTTTTTTAAAGACTCAGAAATTCTTCTCCTGTATCAGGAGTAGGGTGGGGAGCGTCCGGCCCGCAGGCTATGCAAGGCCCGGGAAATCAATACCAGCTAACACCATACACCCATCAATCAGCCTGAATATAGCAGGCTAATTTTTCATTCTTTGAATATATTTTGATTGACTTTTTTAGAGAGAGGAAGAGAAAGAGAGATGGAATCGTCAGTGTGAGAGAGAAACATCGACCGCTGCCTCCTGCGGGAGATTAAGCCTGAAACTGGGCACATGCCCTGACTGGGAATTAAACCGGGACCTCTGTCCACTGGATGACACTCAACCCATGAGCTACACCAGCTGGGCGAGCAGGCTAATTCTTGAGTTGATAATTTTGTATGGTCCACTAATACCCAAATGGCTTTGGCAGAAGAAGCCCCCCCGCCCCAATCCCGAGGCAGATGCAATTCCCACGAAAACACCAGCAAGGCGTTCACAGACCAGACATGGCCCTTCTAAAACTTGCAGAGAAAGGAAAGAAAGTAGAATAACGACATAATTTTGAAAATGAAGAATTAGGTGGGAGAAACCACTCTCTACTCGATTTTAAGACTTTTTATACAACCACAGTACTTAGGACTGAGCGGGACTGCAGGCGACAGACACAGATCAGTGAGACAAAAGCAAGGTCCAGAATCGCCCGCAAAGCGCAAAGGGTGCAGACGGAACTGAACGGGAGGATGGCCTTTAACTAATGACAGAGGCACTGAACATTGTGGCAAAAACAAGGAGTATCAACCTGAACGTCAAACTTTACCCAAAAATCAACTCAAAATGTATCACAGATTCAAATGTAAAAAATAAACTATGAAACTTTTAGAAGAAAAATACAGGAGAAAAACCTTTGAGAACTAGCACTAGGTTAAGGGTTCTTAGACATAGCACATAGAAAATAAAAAATGATCAATAAATTGGACTTAATCAAAATAAAAATTTAAGCTCTCAGAAAGACTCAGGAGGATGAAAAAGACTCAGAAATCTCTTCCGACCCCGCAGTGACTTGTATATAACACTATTCTTCCTAAAACCTGGGCCCAGACCATCTTCCCAGTTCATCAGCCCTGCCCCCTGGACTCCTGGCTCACTCCTGACACTGGTCTCCTGCCCACGTGAACAGCTCCAGGTCCACACCTCTGGCTGGGCTGTGCTCTCACTGGCCAGTACTCAGCCTCCCGGGCAGAGATCCAAAGTCTCCTCCTGGCCGCGCCGGAGCCCAGCCACCCCTGCCTGCCTGAAGCTCTGCACTTAATGCTGATGGCACTGGTCTCATCTCTCCTGCTGGGGGAGCTCTGGTGCCCCTGCAGACGGGGCTTCCTGTGCAGCAGCAGGGACTCCACGCCCCGCACCCCACAGGTTAGAGAACTCAGCAGAAAGACGCAAACACCATGTGCTGAACGAACAAAGGTGGTCAACTTTCTTCGGTGGTCCAGGCCACTCCAGTGCTATTGAAACGGAACCTTCCTCCTATGCTGAAGCCCCAGAGGGTCTAGGCTGGACCTGAATTTGATTCTATTGCTAGATCCAAGGTGGGTCCCAGGAGAGACTGTCTGTCGCTTTGCCTCAACCTCTGAGCTTTCCTTCATAGCACTCAAGAGGCTCCAGGTTTCTGTCCAGTGAGTGAGGCTGCACTCCCTCCTGACTGGCTCAGCTCCAGGGAGTGAGGCCTGCACACGCCCACCACAGGCTCCTCCCACCCTTCCCACTCCATCACTTGGGGGTTCCTAGAAGGACAGGGAGCCACTGTTCCTCTGGTAGAAGCTGGCTCAGGCTGTAGTGACAGCTACGGAGCTCTGCCGATTTCTCTTTTAAATTTGGGTCTTTGTGTTTTCAATCCACTGCTTAGAGTCACCACGCCTTAAATGACACCCCTGGGACAGTGCTGTACTGAGAGGTTGTCTGACGTCCCAAACAGCCTCTTCCAGATGGGCGTCCGAAGGACATGGCAGGTGATCACAATGCCTGCAAAACCCTGGACCACGATCTGCCGTCACTCTGTTCCTTACAGTCAGGAGTGGGGACCGTCCGGCCTGCAGGCCATCCAGGGCCTGTGAAACCAGTATCCACTGACATCACACGCCTCACCAAGGTAGCCTGACCAAATATGGCAGGATAATTTTTTTTTTTTTTTATCCTCACCCGAGGACATTTTTCCATTTTTTGTTCAGACAGAGCGGGAGGGAGAGAGAGGAAGAGAGAGAGGGAGAAACATCGATGTGAAGGGACACATCGAGTGGCTGCCACCCGCACGACCAACCAGGGCCGGGGACAAACTGCAACCGAAGGATGTGCCCTTAGCGGGAACCGAACCGGGTCTCTCCGGACCGCAGGCCGACGCTCCAACCGCTGAGCCAAACCGGCCAGGGCGGCAGGCTAATTTTTAAGGTGATAATTTTGTATGGCCCATGAACGTTATAAATCTCCAAGTGACCTTCGGCAGAAAAAAGGTTCCCCGCCCCACGCACTTGTTTTTCTGAGGGACCTGCCTGCGGTCTGCCTCCTGTGTGCCGTGAGCCCACAAGGCAGGGACCCGGCTGGCCTGCTCAGCCTGTGCCTCCCACGGGCCTGACCTAGCAGGCACGTAGTAGCTCCTTGCTGAGTTGATGAATGAATGAGGGAGAAAGGGAGTGAATGAATGGACCATGCATGCTTGTGTGTCCCCAGATGGACTGCGTGGGAGCAGGGACCTTCCTTCCTTTCGCACACAGTGTGCACCTCCATGTGCTCTCCAGAGGGCCACTGTCATCTCTGTTGGTCTAAGAATTTCCAGTCAACTCCCTGCATGGAGGCAGCACTTGGACCCATTCTACAGACAGAGAGTGAGGCAGAGAGAAGGGGCAGACGGCCAGGCCTTGCCCTGAGAGGAGAGGCGGGTACTTCACTCCCGGGCACAAGCGCCGCCCAGGCGGTGCCCGCCCAACATACTTAAGCTCCTTGAGCTCCCGGCTGACATCGTTCTTCTGTTTGCGAGTGTCGTCCAGGCTGCGCAGGGCCTCGGCCAGCTCAGTCACTGCCCTGTCCCGCTCCCGCCTCAGATTGTCACAGAGCGTCCTGGCAGAGGAGCAAAGGGCAAGGTCACCGTGAAGGGTGAGGGACGGAGGACTCAGCCCACAGTGCACACCCCCGGCGCCTGCTCTGTCCCCAGAGGCACAGGTATGTTTGAGGGTTCGGAGGTAAGGCCACCAAGGCCAACCCCATGGAGAGACAGAGGTAACACTGAGGACCAGGGAAGGAGAACCCCCCATACAGGCAGCAAGCACTGGGTTCCAAACCCCCAGCAGGCATCCCGCTGCTTCGCCCTCAGCGTGCCTGGTTACCGACCGCCCTCCCACCCTGCCCACCAGCAGGCCCGTCCAGAGCCGCGCCCCACCCAGACAGGAGCCACGCCTCAGGCCTCTCCATGGCCCTGAGCTCTGTGCAGGGAGACTCCCTGCTAAAGGACATGTGGCTTCCGGGCCTCAGGACCACCTCAACCACGCAGAGGAGGTGGGGACAGGTGGCCCCGAAGCAGGAAAGCCTGAGCTCCGAGCCCCCTCCAGAAAGCACCCACCACGGGCTGGACCCTGGAGCTTGGTCCCCCCTCCATGGCCTCAAGTCCCCTACCCTGAACCCTCACCACCGACCAGCCTGCATGGACGTCAGTCTCTCCTTCAAAAGGCCACAGGGATCTTTCAGAAACTCTCAGTGACCAAGTCTGGCTCACTGCCGACCCCTCCTGCCCACAGCTCTGCTGGTCTCCGCAGCCCGTGAGCACGGCGGACTCCCTGCTTCCCTCCCCAGGCTCCTCGCCACGCCCTCAGGGCAGCTGTGGGGAGACTGCTCCGGGCACACCGTGTCCCTGCCCCGCCCCGCACCACACCTTTGCTCATGATGTCCGCTAGGTACAGCGCCCTCCCCCTCTCCACCTGGAGAGATCTCACTCATGCTTATGTTTGAACTCGAATGCCACGCTTTCTGGAGAGACCTCCCCCATTCCCCGCTGCCCAGTGCCCTGCATGCCCCCATCACAGCTGACTGGCCTGGAGTGCCCTGTTCACACATCTCCTTCCCCTCTGCCCAAAGCCCCCGCGGCACAGGCCCTGCACAGTCACCCAGAGCCGTGAAGGCTGTCCCCCAGGGTCTCCTTGCTCAAGGGACCTAAAATCTGGCATACAGCAGGTGCCCAATGAATACTGACTGAGAATGCAGCTCTGATGGTCAGTCTCATCAAAGCCCCCCAAGAAACAAGCCTGGTCTTGAGCCACTTCCCAGGGGTCTCAGTGCACCCCCGGGTCTGGGGAAGTGCACGGGCCGCAGAGACGCGGAAATCTTAGCGCTCCGGGGCAAGGGGGAGCATCACCCCAGGTGCGAAGGGAAGAACCCAGTCACTCTCCCTTCCTGGGACATGTGCAAATGACTGGCCCTCCCCACAGACCCCGTGTGTCCTGGGAGACCTGAGTCCACGCCCAGGGCACCTACCGGATGCTGTCCCGCTCGGCTACGATCTTGTCCCGCTCCTGGAAGGCCCAGTCGCGCCGGCACTTGGCCACGTCCGCCTCCTGGAGGGCTTCCTTCAGCTCCTGGCAGAGCGCCTTGCACTGCTTCCTAAGCAGTTCGGCCTCTTTGTTGGCTCTCCCAGCATCCACTGCCACTGTGTCTTTGATCTGGTGGGGACGAGCGGCAAGCAGGAGAGGAAGTTACTGGGCCCTCTGGCTCAGAAGTACCCTCTTACAGGTGCTGGGGCTGAACTCTTGGGAGCTGGATGGAAAGGAACACTGGGATCCCAGCCAGAGCCCATCCCAACACCCCCTGCTACGCCCATACCCCCCAGTGACCATGTGCCCCACAGCTCAGACCCCTAGTGACATTACGTTAGGGTCCAGTCCGAATTCTCACAACCCCACACAGTGCCTGGACAAGAAGCCCAGTGCCCCCTCAGCCAAGGTCTGAGTGGCCAGGTGCAATGACTCCCCTGGAAGGCTTATTCCAGGCTCCACCCTGCCACACCTGTGGTTTGTACCTTACAGAGAGCCACGTCTCTCTAAAGTGCTCCCGTGACCAAAGATGAGGACGTAAGGACTGACTACAGTGAAGGGTACAGACACTGGTTGTGGTAACTCCCGACTCTGTCTGCAGTACTGGTGTCTACTCTGGTTTTCGTACTCTAACACACTGAGTTATTTTTAAACCTGAAAATGCAGCAGTATTTTTGCTGGTGAAGTCTTCTGCATCTCAGTTCATTTAAAGGCTAAAATCTGAAGTGTCTGCGTCTTGACACCTCCCCACAGCAGCACATGCTCCACTCAAATGTCAAGTCAAGCTCCGAGAAGCGCTCACATAGAAAGCTCCCTCTGCGCCCTTACAATCCTTAGAAAACAGGGAAGTGACGAAGCAAGTGTCCACTGCAAGGGTAACTCCTGCCCTAGCTCAAATGCTTTCTAAAGACGCAAATGCAAACCAGACAGGGGAGGAGCAGATGACACCATCTCTGCGCTGGGAACCTCCCCTGGGTGACAAGCACCAGGAGAAGGGTGCCCCAGGAAGGCTCCCGCCTCCGCGGCGGCGGACAGCAGCCTCCGCTCAAACACGCTCCAGATCGTGAAAGTTCAGCCAAGAGACAGGATGAGGGAGAAGAGGGAACTGTGTGCAGTCAGCTTATGATTCCCCTGGTCTCCCGCGTGCGGAGTCAGGAGGGGCTGGGAACCGTCCGCACGAAGAGTAACACCCAACCCAAGGAAGTAACACCTAACTGCTGAGAACTCACACTGCCCAAGATCAGGCCAAATGATTTCAGCTTTGATTTTCCCCACTTTTATGCAGGATTGAGTGTTTAATTTGGTATTTTAAAAAAATCAATTATTTTTATTAATTCTAGAAAGAATTTACTGTAATGAGCAACAGGTTTAACAATAACATTTTCTTGAATTTACATTTTACTCAGTGTTTTGCATTGACACAGTTTTCTATTTGAAACGTGTTAACATGTGGCTTCAATGAAAGGTCTTTCCATCTGGCCCTGGATAATGTCTCAAGCTGCAGGTCAAGTTGGAGACAAAGAGACACCAACACCAGGGAGTCAGGCAGCACCTACCCTTCTCCCCATCCCTCCACTGCCCTGTCCTTGTTAGTCTCCAAAATAAAAACACCCCCAAAACACTGTTTCCTTACGAGATACACTGGAAGTACAAAACTTGGTTTTGAGAGGGAAGAGGAGGAATACAGTACCCTAAAAAGGGCAATAGAACTGGGGAGCTGAGGTCCCTCTGTCTGAGCCCGGTTATACCAATGAGGAACCTCAGGGTCCAGGAAGTGGCTGAGCTGAGCCCAGATCCCAGGCGTCCACCCCAGGTCTCCTGGGCTTCTTCCTCCACACCACGCTGATTTCAGTCTGCAAAAGCCATGATGTCCTTCTGCCGCCCTGGGTGACCTTGGGCCACAGGCTGAGGAAGAGGTAGGCTGCTCTCCTAGGACCTCACCCCACCTAGACTTACGGCCAACAGGAAAGGCCCAGGGGCTGCAGTCAGCGCCCAGCTGGGGCAGAGTCCACACCAGTGGGTCTCATCAGGCCATGGGGAGAGTAAGACCTCCCACCCACACCTCAGGGCCAAAACGGCCCAGGCCACACACCTGGCCTACCCTGGACGAGTTGGGGAGGGGTCTCGTCGGAGAAGCGAGACAAAGCAGAGAAGCAGCTGAGGGTTGCTGCTGGGGGGGCGGGGGTTCTCCCCTCTGCTGCCCGCTGGCTGGACCTGTGCCTAGAAAAGACTCCTGCCTCAGCTGACAAGCAGACTTGACGCCTGGCCAATGCCCCCTGCGAAGGCCAGGGAGCAGGCTCCAGGCGGAAGGGCACGCGCCAGTGCCCCAGCGGGGACAGGCTGCCACCAGATGCCAGCACCGTGGGAAGCTTCCCGCATTCCCGCAAAGGGCATGGTCAACCTCGCAACTTCAAAAACCCTTCCAGCTGGGCCGCTGTCCTGTCCCAGGCTCACCTCTTAGGTGGTTGATACATCGGCCGTGACCTTAAAGTACAGCAACTGACTCAGTCATTTTCCAAGTCTTCCTCTTCGTCACTTTACTTTCCTGATTTGATCATTTTCCCAACCATTAAGCTCTCAGATGCCAGAGTGTGAAAATGAGTTGATAGCGGTTTTTCTAGGACAATTACCAAGTTCTAATACATTATACTGCACATCAGACATTCCACCATCAAGGTCTTTGTAAATTTCATCAAAACAAATTCTCCTTTTCACAATGGCTTTCACCTTGATGGTCTGGAAAAGTCTCACTCCCTTAATGTGAAATTGCCATTAACTGGCCCATTTTGGCCCACAGAAACACTTTCATAGGATTTCTGGCAGAGTAGCTAACAATCATCTTAATAATAAAGACTCAAATCATTCCTACTTTATGTGAGTACTATTCTAAGTGTATTTTCAATATTCAATCATGTGATCCCCACAACCAACCACCCATGAGGCAGATGCTATCCATTATCATTTCCATTTTGCAGATGAGGAAACTGAGGCCCAGAAAGGTAAGAGGTCACGTGACTGGGAAGGCCTGCTCTCCAAGCACAGGGCCGGTGCCCCTTGCACCCATGGGCCCTAGCACTGCCTGGGCATAAGGAGGTACCATTTCCACAGAAAGCCTCACAGGGCCCCAGCCACTGCCTCTGGCAGCAGCCATGCCTCACGCTGGGTCCAGAGGCCCCTGGCTCCAACAGGCCAGTGGCCGCCATCGCCTGCGTACTTGCCCAACCTTCAACACCTTGCTTTTCACTTCGCACACACCAATTTTAAAGGCTGCATTCTAACTGACCTGCACGGAAAAGTAGACTGGAGAGGCATTTCAATGGGAAAAACAGTCTGCTATGGTCAAGGTCAGCAGTGCTAAACAGAGCCACACACTGACAGGAAGGGAAGGGAACTTCAAATCAGGGAACCAGCAGGGCACATCTGCACTTGGGGTGAGGTATCAGCAACGAGGGTGGGGGGCCAGGAAGGATGCAAAGAATGCACACTGATCCATCCCTCAGGAGTCGAGCTAAGGGGCCTAACCCTGACCCTGGCGGCATGTGCCCTAGGGAGCAAGACGGCAGAAGGGCCCTGGCACAGCCTAGTGCACCATCTTCCCAGAAGGAGCCAGACTGTCCCTTAAAGAGCAAACCCTTCAGATGCTGGCAGAAAAGAACCCGAAGGCTCCTCTGGAGTCACAGGCCAAGCTATCGATGGCTTTGGGCAGTTGGTCTTGGGATCTTGCTTCTTAATAAGCAAATCTTTGAGATATTGGCTGACTTTCAGCACAAGACTGATCAACAATTACTGAACCATGGGTTTGAGTGGCATGGCAGTGTCTATGCATAGAGCACACGGTGTCTGGGCGTGTCCCGACTTCCCTCCTACACTGTGCGCTGTGGAGGCCCGAGACCACGGCGGACCTCCCCTTGCCTCCCTGTAGCTCAGGCCAGAGCTAGGCACTGAGCGTAGTGAGCTCGGCAATTTCCTGGCAGCGTCCCATTACCCAGCCAGCACACGGGCCTCCGATGAGAAGCTCACTCCGACTCAGGAGCAGGCTGCTCGCAGGACACCTGTGCACCGCAGCCCTTCCCCCTGGCCGCTTCCCCAGGACCCACCTGTCGCAGTGCCTCCATCTCCTCGCTGGCTGCCTTCTTCTCCGACGTGCTACTTTTGAGCTTGGACTCAGCCAGCTCCACTTCGGTCTGCAGCTTGTCCAGCTCGGAGATGACCTGGTCACGCTCGCTCATGATGAGCTTGTACTCGCTGTACACGGCGTCCCGCTCCTCCTTGTACTTCTCCGACTCCTTGGCGGTCTTCGCCTGTGTGGTCCTCAGCTCCGTCAGCTCCGACTGCAGCAGCTCCATCTCCCACTGCAGGTCCTTGTTCTGGGCTGTGGCCTTGTTCAGCTCATGGTGGATCGCCTCGAACCTGGGGGAGAAAGGCAGCCAGGGCGCGGGGGTGGCAGAGACCTGCCCAGTCAAGCTCTGCCGTGCCAGACAGTCAAGCATGAAGTTTCAAGTGAGGTCACTCTCCACACCCCCAAGAGAGAAAAGTCACGGAGTACCAGTGCCCCTGGACCTGGAATTTTTCTCAGCCTTTACAAATACCAAAAGTTGAGCTAAGGACTTCATGCCCTCTGCTCTACTAGAAACAACAGCAAATTTCTTCCACAGTCAAGCTACATTATCATTTTTTTTAATGCTAGAATCACAGCATATGAGAGAAAAGTGGTCTTAACGGTCATTTATTCAACCACCTCATTTTACAAATACCGAAACTAGGGAGACATCGGTGGCTGGCCCAAAGTCACCAGGTTAGTGTGAGAGCACAGCTCAGCCTTCCAAGCCAGGGGGGCCCTTCCACGCAGGCAGCCCTGAAATTAAGAGCCCACGGCTCCAGAGTAGCACTTCTGACAGTGTGTTCCTGAGAACACCAATCCTGCATGACGTGACGCTCCATTTTAAAAAAGTATGTTCTCGAATGACTTATGTTTGAGAAACACTGCATTCCGTGCCCCCACCCCCTTGAACGGTCTACTGCTCAGTGCCAGAGTGAAGGCCCTGAGAAGTCCTGCGTTGCAGACACCTGTCCGTGTGCAGGCCGGCAATCCCCAAACCCCTTTATAGCCAGAGAACACTCATATGAAAGCAGCGCAGGCTCCTGGGAACTGGCGTTCTCCAGAAACGTACTTTACGAAGCACAGTTTGAGGCCAGGGCTCACGTCTCCGCAGACTGTCTACCTTAATGAAAAATGAATCTGGAAGAAACAACACCTAGGACAATGAACTCTGCTATTTGCTAGGTGGGTGACTAACAGAGGGGAGAGGCTGGAGGGAGCCCTAGGAAATGGATGGTCAGAACACACCCGTATTGTTCAAATGAGAGGAAGATGATGCACTATCAAGAAAATGTCTCCTGGAAATAAGCACTTTTCGATTGAAAAGCACAATCAGCGGAGTGCTGTTTTACTCTCTGCAAGCCTCTGGGGGCCTTGCAGGTAACCACACCCAGAAGAGAGCCCCAAGGCCAAGAAGACGCCTCTGCCCTCGGGCCCCGCGCGCCCTCGCGGCTCCTACCTCCTCAGGGACAGGGCACACTGGTGCTGCAGCTGGATGGCTGTGTCCCTCTGCTGGGTCAGCGTGTCCGTCTGCTTCAGCAGGCGCTGGTTCTCCTCCTCCAGCTGCTCCAGGCGGCTCAGGTCCGAGCTGTGCATGGCGACTTTCTCACTGTACCTCTTCCGCAAGGCATCGTAGTCCTTCTTAACCACCTCCAGCTTGTCCATGGCCGTGTCGTAAAGCTTGTTGAGAATTTCTGATGACCCGTTGTGCTTCAGCACCTGGGGACCAAAGTCACACTTATCAGGGATCTGAGTGCAGGAGGAAGGACACACTGACCACTCTTACCTCCCTGTCTGGGGGTAGAACTGCTGACCAGGGAGGGGAGGTCACGGCCTCTGGCCTTCAGAGTCTCCAGGTCTGATTCCACAGGCCCTACAGTCACACTGGGTGATTCATTCGTTCATAAACCTTCCTTAAGTGCTGGAGGGAGTCACCCCAGCAGCCCCGAGACTTCTCTCCTTGAAAGGTCTGCTTGCAGGTGCACCCGTAGCTGGAACCTGAGTGGCTAACAGTTCCCTACACTGATATAAAACTTTCCCCAAATGATAAGAGGGGCTCCTAGTGCTTGGACCACATGAACAATGTGACTTAGCAGATGTTCATCTGCTTTCTCCTGGGAGTCGGAAATCTCAGTACACGCTAGGCAGTGGTGCCTACAGGCCAGCCCCCAGGAAGAACCCTGGCAGGAAGTACCTCGTGGGCTTCCCTAACAACACCTGTCATGGTGCCATCAGGATTCAGTCCCGGGAGAACTGAGCAGCCCTGGGCCATAGGGAGGACTTTTAGAACTTGCACCTGGTTTCCGCTGGACTTCACCCCACACACCTCTTCCCTTTGCTGATTTTGCTTTACATCATTTCGCCGAAATAAATTTTAGCCATGAGTATGGTTATAAGCCGAGTCCTGTGAGTCCAGACAATCACCAAACCTGGGGTGGTACTGAAGGCCCCCAACACAAACTCCTGACATGTTCTAGTGATGTTCTAGATGCTGGTGATGTGGGACAGGGCACGTCAAGACTGCGACTCATGGACCTTTTATCCTGATGGGAGGGTATGAACACACAGACTAACAGACAGAGACAGGGAGACAGGTAGGTACGTAGATAGGAAGAGAGGTAGACCAAATAAAATAATTTATGAGCATAATACGAACCACCAAGAAAATAACAAAGTAGGATAATGAGCTGGAGAAACTTTCGAGCATCAGAGCAGAAGGTCTGCAAGAGGCTGAGGCCTGAGGGGGTCTCTCTAAGAAGGTGACTTCTGAGCATGGAAGCAGACGAAGAGCAGCGGTCAAGAGCAAACCTGCAGAGGGATGAGCGCGCACCAAGGCCCTGAGGCAGGGATAGCCGGAGCATTCTGAGCACAGAGAGAAGGGCAGGACAGAGCGCCTGGAGCCCAGTGAACAAGGAGCAGTGAGCTCCAAAGGAAGCTGGGGAAGTGGGCATGGCCTCAAGGCTCATCGCCAAAGCTACCCTGAGGGCGACGGGGCCCTGGAGAGTTGTGAGCGAGAGGTTCACACAGGTTCGCTGGGGCACTGTCTGGAGAATGGAAACAAGAGGACTCACGGGGTGGTCAGCGGCCTGGAGACTGCTGCTGAGCACCTCGGGGGAGCTGTGCCTTTCAGCAGGTTACCCCACTTCTCCGGCTTTCGGCCTCCTTATTTCCCAGACGACAGGCCTGAACCAGAAAAGCCTGCTTAGCAGTGCAAGCTCCTGCCGTGCAGGGATCGCCCGGCCGACTCAGCGAGGGCTCCGAGTTACCAGAAGGTCTTTGCAGCCCAGAGAACTGGGACCTGGAACTACATCTTTACTGGGCTTCCCGCTCTTGAGCATCACAGGTGTGTTTTCTTACAAACTGACAGCAAGACACCCTACCAGCAAAGAGATTATGGCTCACTGTCTTGAACAGACACCTGAACAGAACCCGAAATATCTCCGAGCTATGCCTGTATTCCGTTTATGGGGAGGGCGAGCCCTCAATAAATATGATTAGCATGAAATGCCCAGGAAGAGCGAATTAGAACGAGAATCCCAGAGACCAGGGAAAGGAGTGTGTCCCTCTAAGACCTAAGCATTAGCTCCTGGGACTGCAGACTAATGGAGAGAAAGGGGACCTCAGAAATCAGCTCATTTGGGGCGTACAGTCTTTTTCCTTTAAAAAAACAACAACAAAAAAACAAACTCTCTCCTTCAAACTAATCTTACAAGGACAGTAAACTACAGAACTCCTCATGCACTCTACCAGCTAAAGTCTTTTTTTAAGAAAGAACAGTATCTTCCAAAGATACAGAAAAGCACGGCCAATAAAGTAACAGAATGTTAAGCACCCACCACTTAGCTCTAATCTTAACATGTCATATGTGTCAAACTGTTTTTCAAAGAAATACGTTACTAAAGCCCCCAACAAGCGCCCTTTTTCTCCCACACCCCTTCTCTCCTCCCTCCAGAATTCGTCGCTCCCCTAAACTTGCTGTGAAGCATCTCCACTCACAGCGTGTTATTCATGCTTCTCTGACGGTACCGCGTGTGCTTCTTTTACTAATGCTGCCTCTGAGAGTTAGTCCAGCGATGCAGGCAGTATGTCACTGCAGGGCCCCGGCACACACACACCCTCTTTCTCTGTATGACGGACATTTACATCGTCTCCATTGGATTTGTTTGGGGTTTTTTGGCTGTTACGAATGAACTGCCATGAACATCTGCACACACTTCCTCTCCCACACCGGTGAGATTGCTCTACAAGTAGAGTGGCCAAGTGATACGGACTTTTTCACACTTTCTGGACAATATCGAATTGCTCTACCAATGTACAATCTACCAGTTGTGGGCAAAGTTCTG
The DNA here is from genome assembly GCF_014108415.1 of Molossus molossus. Classification (NCBI taxonomy): domain Eukaryota; kingdom Metazoa; phylum Chordata; class Mammalia; order Chiroptera; family Molossidae; genus Molossus; species Molossus molossus. Next base: position 58,567,547 of record NW_023425352.1, read on the forward strand.
AGAGTTACTATGCTCAACACACCCTCACCAAGATTACATAGTCAGATTTTCCTTTTCGTTTTTACTTGTGATAAAATATACATAACACTGTCTTAACCATTTTTAACATTTTAAGTGTACATTTCAGTAGTGTTATGTACCTTCACATTATCGGGCAACCCATCCCCAGAACTTTTTTATCTTGCAAAACTGAAACTCTGTCCCTGTTAAACAATAACTCCCCATTTCACCCTCCCCAAGACCCTGAAAACCATCCCTCTGCTTTGTTTCTGTGAATCTAACTATTATAGGTAAACCCCATAGAGGCTGAGTTATACACTATTAATCTTTCTGTGACTGACTGATTTCATTTCACATCGTGTCCTCAAAGTCCACCACGGCGACGCACGGGACAGAGGTGAATACCACTCCACTGCATGCACAGGTTTGCTTACCCCTCGTCGTCGACAGAGAGCTCGGGTTGTTTCCACCTCTTGGCTCTGGTGGAATATTCAGATGTTTTAAAGGATTGCCAATCTCATGGACAAAAAAATAGGGTCTCTTTTTCTCAACTTGCATTCTGATTACTAAAAAACTGAGCAATTCTCCCTATGTTACTGAGTAGACTCATTTTCTCTACCTCTCGCTCTTCCTTTCTGTTTATAGTGTTTATTTTTAAATTCTAGGTACTAATCCTTTCCTAGTTATATTTATTACAAATATCTTCTCCCAATATGTGGCTTTTAAATTTTCTTGTAGTGTCTTTGCTATACTAAACTTTCACATTTTAATACTGTAACATCTATCAATCATCTCCTCTATGGCTTGTGCTTTGGTAGTTTTATTTCAAGTTATTTCCTTCCTATCTTGAGATCAGGAAAATACTCTATTATTTTTCTAAACAGTACTAGTTTACTTTTTATATTTAAGTCTTTAAACTACTAGGAATATATTTCTGTGCATAGTATGAGATGGAAATACATTATTCTTTTCCATAAATCACCAGGCACATGAGAACTGGGTCCCTGGGTGCAAGACAAAATGAGGGCACCTGGGTTTGTCTAAGTGCAGCACTGGCGGCTGGAGGGCACTAAGGACATCACCTTACACAGTGCCCATCACTGAGAGAGGAGGGCGCCCACAGCATGCGTGCCCTCGGGACACTCGGGGCCAGTAGAGAGCTCTCCTGACTTGCAGGTCAACCAGTGCCTTCTACTCCCATCTGAAAAGGTCCGACTTCTAGAAAGGACTGCCCTGATTTGTGGGCAGGACCTCAAACATTTCCATTAAAAATCATTTCAAATGCCTTATTCTCTAAACATCCTCTAAGCCAGGTGAGAACCAATGTCTCCAAAGCAGTCAAGTGGTTTGCTGCAGAACAAAGGCACTGCTGCCATTCCTGGAGCTCCCCACAAGGTGGCAGCCTGGGCAGACTAGTCAAATGCTCCCCTGCAGGCCCACCTTCCAAGCTTCATTAAAAAAACAAAGTGATTTTGCCCAGGCCAGTCTGGCTCAGCAATAGAGCATCGGCCCCGTAGACCAGTGAGTCTCGGGTTCAATTCCGGCCAAGGGCATGTACTTTGGTTGCAGTTGGGGGTCATGTGGGAGGCAACCAGTCCTCTTACCTCGCTATTTCTCTCCCTCTCTCTCCCTCCCACTCTACCTAAAGATAAATAGAAAAATATCCTCAGGTGAGGATTAAAACAAATAAAAAAGTAATTTTAAAGGTGGCCTTCAAATGACACAAACAAAGACCTTGTTCAGAGGGTTGGTCTAGCAGAGCCTCCTCCCCCAACCTCCAGAACAGAATCTGCAGCCTACACCATGGCTTGACCTTTCTTCATCGGGAACCAGTCCCCAAAATGCCCTAAAACCATATAGAGCTTGGATCAGTGCCTGTAGGACAATCCAGGGCAGATGGGTCACCAGTTCCAAGAGAGACAGGATGGGCCAGGGAAAATCCCAGAGCAGACCCAGGGATCCCTTCTGATGCTCACCCACCTGTCGTAACATGGCAGCATCCAGGAACAGAGGGACCCAGAGGACAGGCGGGTACCCTGTGCTGCCTGGGCCACAGGTGGAAACTGCACAAGGTCTCACCTACTGTGAGCTGATGACCTTCCCCGGCTCCTAACCTCGTTCTCAGCCAGCCCTGGAGTCACGAACAATAGCCCTTTTCCCACAGAACAGCATCCACACATTCAAAGAGGCTCACGGGTCCCCTAACACTTCTCAACTTTCCTCTACAAGCTGGGCTCAGAATCATGCCTGTTCTGGGGTAATCAACACATCTGAAGAAATTTGGGGAGATCACAGCCATTGTTAACTCCAGAGATATGAAAAACTATCTATTAGTCTAGAATTTTTTTCCATTTTATTATTAGATTATGTCCGTACTAGGAAGTTCCACACATGTGCACGTACACACACGATAAAATGTTTCGCTTCCCGGCTAAGACTATAGTGGAAGTCTAAGTGAGAGAAAGAATATTTAAACTTGGCCCAGAACTGTCAATGAGAATGGCAGTCAACTTCTTGTCTCAGGCCGGTAGCAGTCCTTAGAGATGCCTCCCCTCCAGACGGCAAGGAAGGGGCCTCTGAGGAGGGGACAGAAGTGACAGAAAGGAGGCACAAAGCCAGGATCTGGGTCCATCCACACAGCAGACAGCCACAGCCTGAGCAGCCCCCGCAGGAAGGCCAACTGCCGTCTCTCCGGGAGACAGCTCAGAAACACCCCTCCCTCCGGGCTTCTCTGTGGGGCGTGCCCTTCAGAGGCTCAGAAACCCCTTTCCTGGGACATCTGGAAAAAGAAGTTATCTTTCATGAATCACCAAAGAAGAAAGGATATTTAAAGACAGGGGACAGAGCCAGAAACAGATAAGTCTCATGGGGCCTTATACATTTCCCAAATAAATCGGCAGAACCTACTGAAAAAGAAAAGCAATGCTTTGGACCCTGCCATTTTACCTCCAAGAATCAAACTTTATCAAACATGCACAAAGGAGCACAGGACGTATGTAAGTATACCCAACAAAAATCATTTGTAATAGGGAAAAGTTTAGACAACCAGGATTCTCAACACACATAGAAGGGGGTTAATAAATGTTAACAACTAGACTGTGAAGTACTTTGTTGGATGTTCCAAATTTACGGAAAATATAAGGAGACTTATGATATAAGATTTTTAAAAGGCAGGTGGCAGAAAATAGAAACAATGTTCTGTGTTTAGTGTGATAGCAAATGGCTACCACATAGGGGTATGCTCCAAGTCGTTCGGAGATGTCAGTCACCTCTAGGGGGTCTCTGGGCGAGACCTCACTGCTATCTCGAGTGTTCTTCTTTGCCCAAAGAACACGCCTTACCGCAGTAAAGAGAGATGATGCGACATGCCCTCTACACCATGCCCAGCCAATTTGGCACCCTCTGCCCAGGCACTCTTGGACATTTCTAACCCTGACGCGAAGAATTCAGATGGCGTGTTCTGAGTGAGGTGGCCTGGAGAAGGAACTGCCATGCTTAGAAGCCCCCACACCCCCCCACGCAAGACCACTGTCTGCTGCTTTCAAGTGGGAGAGGGCCCAGCCCCTGGCTGGAGGCGCTGCACCCCCACCCCCACCCAGGGCTGCCTCATGTCCTCAGAGATAAATCATGCAGAGAGCTGGAGACCCACAAATCCCTCAAGCAAACAAGCAAGTCAAATAGCACCATTTACCGGCAAGAGCCTCTTCAAGTTAACAAGCGTGGGAGGGACCAGGCCACAAAACCGGCCTTGTCCAGCAAGGCCAACCTTTGCCCTCAGGCCCCATGGGGAGGAAACCTGTGGCCACCCCCATGTTCCCTGCTTCCTCTGCTGCTGCGGACCAAGGCCTGAGCGCGGCTCAGCCCGGGCACCTACTCCTGCCCTGGTCAAGGAGAGAAGGACCAGGCCAGGACAGCAGGTGACCCTGGCAGCGCAGAGACCCACCTGCGCTCCCCCCCCCACCCCGCCCCAGGCTGCCATGCCTCCTCTCCTGGTGGAGGGCCCAAGGGGGCACTTGGTAACGGGCAGCAGCCCAGCTAAACAGAATTGGGGAGACTCACTGACCACTGTAATAACCTCCCCCGACACGGGTCACAGCTGTAGGGAAAGAAAGGAGAACAAGGCATGGGATGGAGGGGGAACCTCTCTGTCCTCTGTGGGAGGGGCAGGAAAGGGGGGAGGGGATCACTCAGTCTGTCTGTCTGTACGAGCTGTGACAGGCCTAAGGAAAGACAGGGATCGGGAGGCAATGACATTTTACGCCTCATGAGGGCAGATTTTTTTATGTCAAGGGGATAACTGGGGTCTTTTTTATTTCGAGATGTAATTCACATACCATACAATTCACCCTTTAAATGCACAGTTCAGTGGGTTTGGTACAGTCACAAGGTTGTGCGTCAACCACTAACTCCAGAGCATTTCCATCACCCCTAAAGAAACTCTCCTTCCTCCTGTCCCCCAGCCCTAGGCACCCGCTCACCCACTCTCTGTCTCTGTAGGTTTCCCTTCCAGACATTTCGCATGAATGGATCATATAAGAGTGGAGTTTTGTAACTGGCTTCTTCCAGTAGCATGTTTCAAGGTTCGGCCACACTCTAGCAGGTACAGTCCAGGATTCCTTCTAGCTGAATAACAATTCCCTTGTGTGGGACACACTGCCTCTCCTTGATCCTTCCATCGGTCAATGGACATCTGGGCTTTCCCCACCTTTGGGTTGCCAGGAATAATGCTGCCATGAACATTCATATAACAAGTTTTTGTGTGGACACATGCTTAATTCTCCTGGGTATACACACTGAGGTGAACTGCTGGTCACCTGGTGCTGTCGAACAATCTGAGGCACTGCCACAGTTTCTAACGTGACTGCACCATCTGCCATTGTCAGCGGTGGCCGAGGCTCCGACGGCCCCTGTGTTCCGTGGGGGAGGACTGCAACCCAGCCTTGAACGGCCCAGGGTAAAAACCGCAGCAAACACCGGGTGCGCTTCACGCAGGCAGGCGCACGGGGCCGCCGCTTTATCTGTGGCAGCTTTTAACTACCAAGACTCCCAGAAGCCAGCTCAGCCCCCCTGCAGGGGCCCGCTCTGCCCTGGCGAGCCTTCAGACTGAAACAGAGCACAAGCACACCAAGAAAAATAAAAGCCAAGCTACATCCAACGCAAAAGGTTAACTGAGCCAAGTTTAGACCGGGGTGAAACAATGTCCGCAAACAAATAAGCAAGAGAACAAAGGAGGGTGAAAGGGAAGATGGGTGGCCAACCTTCCGTGGGACATGAACCCTCAGCTGGGCTGTCCCTGCCTCTTGGGCAGCCTGCCTGTGCCCTGACCCACACAGCAGCTCATCCCTACTTGCCTCACTCACTGGATTTCTGCAGAGGTTCTCGTTTGGGGTAAAAGTGGTTTGCCTCTAAACAACTGCAAACCCACGGTCTTAGCCCTTTGCTCTAGGAAGCTCCGAGGACATGCAGGAGGAAGGGTCCCTGCAGGGAAACACAGTGCATTCCACATGGCACTAGCCCCAGGCTGCGCATCACCTTCTCCTCGCTGCGTCCTCACCCTCAAGGCTCCTAAGGCACCGCCCTACCCGCCCTGGAACCGTTCGAGGGGCAGAAGGGAGAGCACAGCAGCTTTCCTGAGACCGGCAGCAGGTGTGCAGAGTCTCCGGGGCGGCGGGAGGCTGCAGCCGGGTTCCTGCGTCCTGGCCTGCACGGACCTCCCTCCCACAGACCTTCCCATTACCAAGGCTCCATAGGGCCTACCAACTCCTGCCCCAGACCTGACCCCACACGACCAAGACCCGTAATCGGAGGGCTCACGAAGAAGACGTGGAATCAATCCAAGTATATCTCCGCAGGCCTCACTGAGCCTGCACTGGGTGTCCCACAGGAGACTTTAACAAAGATCACAGGAAGAAAATCAATGGCAGAAGCTAATTCCTCAACAGATACAGTTCATCATAGAAAAATACCGAAAAGGGCCCAGGGTCAACCATAGGGCCTACAAGCCCCCACAGGGCTTCCCTGTGGCTCAGGAGTCTGCAGAGGTGACAAACAGAAGTGGAATTTGTGCTAAACCACAATATATATACATGATGTATATTCAGCAAGAAAACAGCAACAAGACGAACATATGATTCTGATATAATATAAACTAACAAGATATAAGGGTTCCAGGTGCACATATAAAAATTTCAAGCCTGCCCTGGCTGGTTTGCTCAGTGGTTAGAGTGTCGACCTGCGGACCAATGAGTCACGGGTTCAGTTCCAGTCAAGGTCATGTACCTGGGTTGCAGTTTGGTCCCGGGCTCTGGTTGGGTCGTGCAGGAGGCAGCCAGTCAATGTGCATCTATCACATCGATGTTTCTCTCTCTCTCCCTCTCTCTTCCTCCCTCCCACTCTATCTGAAGATAAATAGAAAAATATCCCTGGGTGAGGATTAAAATAAAAAATCTCAAACCTTTCACCTGTAGGGCACCTATAGTAGCTACTTCTCGAGAGTGAGATGACAGGAGGAATTCTACCTTTTATTTTTAAAATGAATGTACTGTTGGATTCATTATGTTACAAAATGCATACTAATTTTGCAATAAGAGAGTATAAAAATGAAAAAAAAAAGCCCTGCCCTTCCCCTTTCTGAACAATTAACCTGACAGCCATGAGTGAGGTCGAGCAGGACAGGGGCCCCAGCGTGGGCACCGGAGCCTGCACAGGAAGAGGACATGCATGGAGCACGAGGGCACAGCAGGGTGAACGGGGACGGCGTGGGGAAGGGCGCGACAGGGGCGGGAGGAGGGCACACAGCCGGCTGACCAAGTCCGCAAACACATTAAGAATCATAGGAACCAGGCTTCGCGCGGCTGTAAAAGGGAGTTAGTTACAAAGTGGAAAGAGAATGAGCCTGTAATAGCGTAGTGCTGGCTGAGAACTGAGAGTGTTAGTGTGAACTCATGGTTTTGAAGATATAGACACAGATATGGGTACACAAGGGGAAGGGAGAGAGACATGAATATAGAGGTATAAGCCCTGGCCAGTTTGGCTCAGCGGTTAGAGCGTCGGCCTGCGGTCCAGAGAGACCCGGGTTCAGTTCCCGCTAAGGGCATGTGCCTCGGTTGTAGTTTGTCTCTGGCCCTGGTTGGGTCATGTGGGTGGCAACCACTCGATGTGTCCCTTTCACGTCGATGTTTTTCTCTCTCTCTCTCTCTCTCTCTCTCCCTCCCTCCCACTCTATCTGAACAAAAAACGAAAAATGTCCTCGGGTGAGGATTAAAATATATATATATATAAATATATAAATATATAAATAATATATATATATATATATATATATATATATATATATGCATGTATGTCTAAGAGCGGGGATGTGGGGGTGTGCTCCGGTCTTCCCTGCTCTGTCCTCTGAGAGGGACTGGGAGCAGTGACAGCCCCAGAGCTAGGAGTACCCAGCATTCGGATCTCGCTGCTAAGTAACCATTCTCCACCAAAAGGAATGAGGACTCTCTGGAGAAAAGGCTGATTTTCCGGGACAAGGGCAGGGAAAGTATGAGATGAGCCGGGCACATCTCACGCAGAGAGCAAGGAGGCACGTACAGAGTGAGGAGAACAGGACACAGAAGCACCTGTGAGTGCTCCCACTGGCCACGGCGGCCTGCAGCCCATGGGGAAGCCGGAACCAGGAGTAACAGGTAGGTAGGAAAACAGGTAACTTTACAGTGGAGAAGCCTGGGGACACCACTTTAGTCAAGTGATCAAGAGAACGTCATCAGTAACAGGCAGATCAAGCCACGTCCCAATCAGCAGGATGCAACGAAGGCAGCATCACTTTGCGACAACCCTGCCTAAGGTGTGCAAAGGTGTCTAACAGTGAGGGTCGCCCCACTCCAGGCGAGAGGCAACCTACAAAATAACTGGCCTGGCCCTGGCCAGAGTGGCTCAGGTAGCTGAGTGTCGTCCTATGCACCAAAAGGTCACCAGTTCTATTCCTGGTCAGGGCACATGCCCAGGCTTGATCTCCAGTAGGGGGCATGCAGGAGGCACTCGATAGATGTTTCTTTCCCACATCCGTGTTTCTCTCTCTCCCTTCCTCTCTCTCTAAAAAAAATCAGTAAAAACATATTTTTAAAAAACAATAAAAATAACTGGCCTGTAATCTTCCAAAGCATCAAGGTCATGCAGGTCAAAGCCAGAGGAACGATTCCAGATTTAAAAGACCAAAGAGATGTGCAAAGTGAATGCAGCACTTCATTCTGAACAGGATCCTTTCCTATTAAAGACACTCTGGAGACAACTAGCAAAACGCAAAGGGGTCTGAAGCCTGGACAGCAGGACGGACGTTAACTTCCTGGTGATGCTCAGACTGCTGCCTTCAGGACGCCTTGCTTGTAAGACGTGCACATCGCGCGTTCGTGGATGACAGGGCATCCGGCTGGCAACTTACTCTTCAGTGATATGGAGGGAAATTCTCTGCACTGGACTTAAAACTATTCTGAAAGTTGGTAATAGTTTCACCTTTTTTTGTTGTTGTTAATCCTCACCCGAGAATATTTTCCACTGATTTGCAGAGAGTGGAGGGGAGGGAGGGAGGGAGGGAGAGGAAGAACATTGATGTGAGAGAGACAAATCGAATGGTTGCCTCCTGCAGAACCCCGACTAGAGCCAGGAATTGAACCTGCAACCCTTTGGTCCGCAGACCAATGCTCACAATTTAAAATGTTTTCATTATAACTGAAGAAGCAATGAAGATAATGTCATGCTAAATTATCAGATAAATTCAGATTGTTCCCAACTGTGTCGAGCTGCTTGAACTCAGGAAAGCAAAAATGATTCTCATGGGGGTGCAGCTCTCTACCTAATCAGACCCATGCTGCAGAGCTCGAACACCCTGCCTCCTCCTGGGACTGCTCACCCCCAACCATCTGTGGACACACAGCCCCTGCTGTACCCCTGAGCAGCCCAGGCAGTTCCGAGAGGAGAAGGCGCCTACGTCGCCCAGTGAGCCAGCATCCTGACTGGCCGGTTCCTCGTGCCTTGTCCCTGTGAAACAAGAGCTGAGCAGCAAAGGAAGGAACTGATAACACAGAGCAGCAGGAGCGAGGCCACACCCCCACCCAAGATAACGTGATAACTGCTCATCTCGTGTTCGCACAGGGCTTCTCTCCCTCTGCAATCTCACATGACCGTACAAGCTACGACCGCAGACCCCCAAGCCCCGAGTGAGTGTCGTGCTAAATCATCAGACACTGCAGGGTCCAGGAGAGCAGGGACTCAGTGTTCGCTCGCACAGCCCAATGCCCACCTGAGGCGGACACTCCAGACACACTTGCTAAAGGATCAGGTGGGTAGATGGGTGGATGGGTGGGAGCTGGGTGTGGAGATGGGTGAGTGGCTGTGTGGGTGGGTGGGTGACTGCCCTTGGCCTGCACCCAGCCACCTGGCCCAGCTCTACCTGCTGCTGCTGGGCCCGCAGGTCACCAATCTCCTTCTGGTCCTCCTCATGGAGCCGCTTCATGTCCTCCCACGACTGCTGCAGCAGGTTCCGCTCCCTCAGCAGCTGCCCGTTCTCTCTCCTCAGCATGTCCACGTCGTCCTTCAACTGGGTCTGCTCGCTCAGGAGCCGGCTGTGGAGTGTACTGAAACCCCGCCATAGTGAGCCCCAGCAGCCTCCACCCCAGGCCTCACCAGCCCCCCAGGGCCAATACTCCCCATACACTGCCAGGGAGCAACAGGAGCTGGGCCCCAGCACTCAGGGGCCGGCCAAAGCCTGCTGTCAGCCAGATGCCAGAAGGACCCACACCACTGTTAAGAACCTGACACATAAGGGGAGGGGGGCAGGGAGAGAGAGAGAAAGAGAGAGACCCCCCCTCTACCTGGTACAGACCTGGCACCTCCGAGGACTGAGGTACTAAGGCCTGGGCAAACATCAGCAGGTGGCAGGCGAATACCCTCAGAAGGGCATCAGGAGACCAAAAAGGAACAGGCTGCATCTGCCTCTCCTGTGGCAGGAGCCGCAGCAAAGCCCCTGGTCAGCGACCCAGCACCCTGGGGTCTGCCTGACCCTGCCTCGTGTTTTCAGTCACTTTCCGGCCCGCCATGCTCCTGAGGCTGACAACAGATGTGTGCCGGGTTAAAGCCTCACTTCGCACTTAGGGAACCGAGGCCACAAACCCACCTGCGGAAGGCACACTGCTTGCCACATGGCAGAGGCAGGACTAGAACCACAAGGCTTGGCTCCAAGTCCAGAAGTAAGGAAGGGTGAGAGGCAGCCACTCCGCGCATGCTGGAGCCCTTGCCAAGCAGGCCCACTCACTGGTAGAAGTCGGTCTCCTTGGCCACCTCCTCACACCTCTTCAAGGCATTGGTGTGCTGGTTCTGCAGGCTCTGCAGGTCCGACATGGCCCGCACACACTGGATCTTCAGCCTCTCGTAGTCGGGATTCAACCTGTGGTAGGGCCTGGCCCAGACAGCAAACGGCACCATGAACACACTGTCTCTTCCCCCCAGAAGCCAGGTCCTAGGTCACTCCAGCCCAGTGGTGCCCAAATACTGACCTCCTACGCACCACAACCACCTGAATGCTGCTAAGCTCAGACACCCTGGCCCCACACTGGGTGGAGGGGCCCTTGGTTGCCTGAGCTCCCTCCTCGGGCTTGGAGAGCTGAGAATGTGCAATCTGGGAGCTACCAGGAGGCCTGTGCACACGGGTCCATCGGAAGCCTGTGGTGAGGTTTCTTCTCTCCTTACCCTGGTGGCTCTCAACCTCGGGCACACATTAAGATTCCCAGGCCAAGTGCATCAGCACCCCGGGGGTAGGACTCAGACATCAGGATTTTTTTTTTAACTTCCCAGGGGATTCCAGTGTGCAGCCAACACTGAGAACAGTGGTGGGGTGGAGTGGTTCTCAAAGTGGGTTCTAGGACCTCCAGCATTGGTATCACCCGAGGACTTGTTAGAAACGCACATTGTCGGGCCAGCCCAGAGCTCCTGGTTCAGACGCTGTGGAGGGGGGAGGGCAGGCTAGCTGGCAATCCCTGTGCTTCGACAACGAGGTCTCCGGGGGACTGCAATGAATGGGCGAGTTTGAACCCCTGCCCTAGGGCAGGCCTCAGCAACCCTGTTCTGTGAAGTCACACAGTGAACACGTTAGATTTCGCCGGCCATGCGCCTCAGCAGCATGAAAGCGGCCGTAGCCAGCATGCAGTCCAGCACTCCACGTCTCCACTGGCCCTGCCTGTCGTGACATCTGACCGGGCATCTCCTCATCAAACCCACCTCGAGGGGCAGGCCCCGACATCTCGCCCAGAGGGACCTTCTTCAGAACAAGGCACATACCCTGATGCTCCCAAAGGGAGAGGTTAAACCACTCAGGGCCCCTCCAGCATCTCAAAAGATAAACCACTCTGCATCCCTCCTCCTCCATGAAACCTCCTGCGTCATACAGGTGGGTAAAGCCTCCCCGCCCCGCCCTACCACTTGGACTGCCCTTTCCTGGCAAAAGAAGAATCAAAGATTTCCTTCCAAACAAAGAAGCCAGGTGAAATATACCCATCCTAAAACACATATGTGGCAGGGTACAACTGATGTTTACAAACCACATACAGATCCACCCAACAGAAAGCAGGCTGGGGCCTTCTAGGAGACAGTGGCACAGTCACACACACACACACCACTGTCAGGGGCCAAATGTATGAGAGACACACCCACACCTTTCAATCCTCGAGTTGTGTGATTCAGGCCATGGGCTCCCATTTTAATTTGGAGGAAGCAGAACAAGCCTGTGCCCCCTCCCTGCAGGAGCTAAGGACCCCCTGGTGGGGAGGGGATGATGATGGCATCAAGAGAATAACCCTTGCCCACTGGCAGGCTGGTGAGTGTTAGGCAAGGGAGCTGGCTGATCACTACCTCTTGTCAAAGGCTGTCCCATGGGTCGCGAAGGCCAGGCGCTTCCGCAGTTCATTTCTCTCTCGGGTCATCAGCCGCAGCTGAATAGAGAGGTTCTCCACCTTCTCATTCACTTGGCGGTCAGTGAGGAGGGGCGGTGGGGATGGTGCCTTCCCAGTGGTTCCTGGAAGGAGAGAGATAATAAAGTGAACGGCATTGAGAGTGCTACCAGGCGCCTGGCACTGTTCTGACGTTTGGCTTGCATTAGCGATGCCCAGCGGCCCTAGCAGATGTATCCTGTTAGCACCCCCCTTTCACAGATGACAACACCAAGTCAGAGAGCCAGAGTCTGTGAACAGACCTAAGCTCAGGCATTCCGGCTCCAGCATCCAAGCACTGACCCTCCCACTCTCCTGGGCCTGGCTGAGAAGCTCCACTCTTCCCAACCCAGCTGCAACACCTCTGGGATGAAACTGTTTCAGCCCTGGCCCTCACATCCTTGTCTAGCTGGAAACACCAACTCTCACCCACCCCTGGGCCTGGAGAGGCCAATCTGAGCCCTGGAGATATGGCTTGAGGAGGAAGGTCCAGTTGGAACCCAGTCAAGCACCGGAGGACCAAAGTGGCTGGCTCCAAAGCTGGGGCCCAAGGGCTGTGTCGCCACCCTCCCCTGACCAGGGCGGGACACTTTATACGGCTCCCTTTTCCAAGCCATCCAACTGCCTGAAGGACACGCCCAAACAGCCCAGGTGTGCGGGCTTGGAGGAGGCCGTTGGGAGAGCTGCCCACACTAAGGTGTGACACGTGCCCTGGGGGCCGAGCCCACATCAGGCTCTGTCACCTGTGCCAGGACTGCCAGCATCCTGAAGGGAGTCCTGTGCCTCCTGCTGCTACTGAGGAACAGTGGCCACCGCCAGCACCTCTGACAAGACCCAAACCCATTTCTAAAAACAGAGCCCTCACTGAATGTCCGGGAAAGAGATGAATCCATGCTGCCTTTCTATCTAACTCCGTCCATATGTTCACTCGAGGTCTCCTCTCGCCCTCAGAGCCGATCCAGGAGGCTGGCTCACCCCGCTGCCCTGGATGTGCAAAGGGCAGGTGCAAGTCTTCTGACTCCACCATCCCAACCCCTTACCTCCCACTCCCGCTGATCCTTGTTGGTTGACTGTTCACACAAACCAAGTGTCCCCACCAAGACGAAAGACGAGCACTCAGGTATGGCCTTGCGTCTTCCGGGGGTGCCAGGGAGGATGGGGATTTTCACAGTGAGAGACAAGCTATGTCCTGGAAAGAGGTAGGAGCCTCACGCTCTCAGCTTGCGTTATCCAGTGTTGGTACCCCAACCACCTAAATCTAGTACCCACTGAGGTGCATGTTACTTTAAAACCACCACACCACACCCACCAGGACTCCTGTACTCCAGGCCAGACCTCTGGGGTCAGAATGTTCTCTAAGGGGGGAGCATCTCCCCTCCCCACCCTGAGAAGCCTTCCTTCACCTTTCCCCAAAACACCCTGGATCCTCACCCCTGCCCCCCACCCCCACCCCAGAGTTTAGGAAAAAGTCTGGTTACAGCTCTGTGTGGCCTGTATAACTTCTTCCTCTTCTGGAAAATGAAGTCACTTTATGAGGTTTGGCCCAGGGCCAGGTCTTCATGTCACCTGATCTGTAAGCTTACGTGGCTCCCACACGTGGGGCTTCCTCTGGACACGTGTCTGACGTCCCCCCGGGAGATGCATAGGACTCACCCTTAAACTCCAGGGCAAACCACCTGTGGACGACTGGCAAACCCAAGCCAGCAAGATGAGGACATTCAGAGAGCACCCAGAAAGGGGGATTTAACGCTCATGACAACAGCAGACAACACCAGTGTCCCCGGCATTAACCTCATCTTCCCCACAACCACAGGTGGGCACTAATATTATCACCTCCATCTTACAGGAGAGAAAACCGAGGCCCAGCAGGGTCAGGCCATCAATTCAAAGCTACACACATAGCAAGTGGTGCCCTGGACGAGCCCAGGTTACTGAGCCAGCAGAAGACCGAACTGAACCTCCCTCTACCTACCTGACCCCAGAGCCCAAGGCCTTACCCTGAAAGTTTGCAAACTTTTTGATATTAGGACCTCACTCTTAAAAATGACTAAGGCGGCCCTGGCCGGTTTGGCTCAGCGGTTAGAGCATCGGCCTGCGGTCCTGAGAGACCCGGGTTCGGTTCCCGCTAGGGGCACGTACCTGGGTTGCAGTTTGTCCCCGGCCCTGGTCGGTTGTGCGGGTGGCAGCCACTCGATGTGTTCCTTTCACATCGATGTTTCTCTCTCTCTCTCCGTTCCTCTCTCTCCCTCCCACTCTATCTGAACAAAAAATGGAAAAGTGTCCTCTGGTGAGGATAAAAAAAAAAAAAAAAAATGACTAAGGCGCCCTGGCTGGTTTGGCTTAGCGGTAAGAGCATCACCTGCAGACCAAAGAGTCCCGGGTTCGATTCTGGCCAAGGGCATGTACCTCAGTTACAGTTCATCCCCAGCCCTGGTTCGGGTTGTGCAGGTGGCAACCAATCAATGTGTCTCTCTCATCGATGTCTCTGTCTCTGTCTCTGTCTCTCTCTCACCCTCCAGCTCTATCTGAATATTAATGTAAAAATATCCTCAGGTAAAGATAACCAACTAACTAAATAAATGACTAAGGACCCCAAAGATCTTTGGTTTATATGGGTTATATCTCTATCTAATGTTATCTACCAGATTATAAATTAAAACTAAGAATTTTGATCCAATTTTAAAATAAGCAAAAACCTATTACATATTCACATAAAATTTTTTAAAATAAAAAATTAACTTCCCTTCCCATTACAAAAGAAAAAATATAGTAAAAGCAGCATGGCTCTGCACCTTTTTTTATTTTTATTTTTATTGATTTTAGAGAGGAAGGGAGAGAGGTAGAAGCATCAACGAGAGAGAACATCGACTGGCTGTCTTCTGCGTGCCCCACACTGGGGATTTGGACCACAACCTGGGCATGTGCCCTGATGGGTAATCGAACAAGCGACCTCTTGGTGCCTGCACCAAGCCACTGAGCCACACCGGCCAGGCTGCCCTGCATCTTTATAATGCCACTTGGTATCTGGCTTAATAAAGACAGCCAGAGTCTCGTATCTGTGCAGTACCACCCCACCTACCACAGGGGAGTGTGTGCAAGGATGAGAGTGGAAAGGCAAGTGACATCTCAGTGTCACTGTGAAACAGTTTTGACCTCACTAGCCCCTGAGAAGACCTCAGGGACACCAGATCGCACTCTGAGAGCGGCTGCCCTGGGCTATGCCCAGTCTGAGAAGTGTCAGAGAAGCATCAAATCGCAGGTTCCGGAACTGCAAAGCACCACCAGGTGCAGCGACCTGCCTCCAGGAGATGAAGGATTTTCTCCCCTTCTTACACATGAAGCAACAGAAGGGGCGACCCTTGGCTTTCACAGAAGCTGGAGAGAAGCAGCAGGAGAGAGCAGGGATCATCAGCCCTGTCGCCATGCACAGTCATGGCCTCCTGCCCGTCTCCAGCGGGGTGAGGCCCTGGCCCTGCGCTGTGAGGACCTGGGGCAGCAGATCCTGCAGATGGAATGAGCACCGATGTTTGCCCACCACAGATTAGTGCTGGGCTCTGTGCTAAACACTCCATCCTGACCCCTAACCCCCATAGCACCCTCCCAGGTATGTGCCGCAATCACCCTATAAGAAAACAACATCCAGAAAGACTACACAGCTAGAAAGCAGTGGACCCCATGCAAAACTGAGCTATAACTCCAGAGCTAGGGCCTCAACCCTGTGCAGCACTGCCTCCTGCTTCCCTTCTGCTCAAGAAGCTGGAGCATACATGAAATATGCAAAAAGTGAGGCTGCCCAGACCCGAGAAGCCATCAAACAGCAGCTCTCTGACTCGGGGGGACGTGCCACCTGGGTGCCCCATCCCTTCACAGTAAGAAAGGCAGAGGACAGAGGCAGCCACAGGGGATCTCCAAAGGAGTCCCCAGATGTGCTAAGCCAGAAAGTTCCAAAATAATAGCAAGTATTGCAGAAATCCACTCTATCCCCATTTTTCTGTTTTTACTTGCATCTCCGGCTTAATGGACATTTTGATGATGCTGTCCTCCCATCCAAATAGTTGCCAGAATCCTCCCAATGGCCACCAAGACTGTCTCCACAGTGAGGGAGCTCACTTCTTCAAAGAAAAGCCTATCTAATCTTTCTCCATAAAAGAATCCTTTGCACAGAGTTAAAAGCTCTCTGTTTCCCCCACTGCCCCTAGCTCTACACCTAAGGGCCACAAGGTGTAAGTATAATTCCTGTTCCGCACAACAGACCTGCAAGCATTGCAGACAACCATTAAGTTCCTTTACCACTATCAGAATAGCTAAAATTAAAAAGCAGCAACACTGGCCCGGCTGGTGTGGCTCAGTGGCTGAGCATCAATCAATGGACCAAGAGGTTGCCAGTTCAATTCCCAGTCAGGGCACATGCCCTGGCTGTAGGCCCAATCCCCAGTGGGGGTGTACAGGAGGCGGCCAATCAATGTTATCGTTCATCGATGTTTCTACCTCTCTCTCCCTCTCCTTTCTTCTCTAAAATAAATTTTAAAAATGTATTAAAAAAAAAGAAAGAAAGTAGCAATACCAAATGCTGGGAAGGGCACAGAGAAACTGGAATTCTCAACTGCTGCTGGCAGGAATGCCCAATGATACAGCCACGTTAGAAAACACTTTGGCCCTGGCCATTTTGGCTCAGCGGTTAGAGCATCGGCCTGCGGTCCAGAGAGACCTGGGTTCGGTTCCCACCAAGGGCGCATGCCTTGGTTGCAGTTTGTCCCCAGCCCTGGTTGGTTGTGCAGGTGGCAACCACTCGATGTGTCCCTTTAATGTCGATGTTTCTCTCTCTCTCCCTCCTACTCTATCTGAACAACAACAACAACAAAAAACAAAAAAGGAAAAATGTCCTCAAGTGAGGATAAGAGAAAACACTTTGGCAGTCTTTTATTAAGTTAGAGATGTATTTACCTTACTACTCAGTAATCCCCTCTAAATACTCACACAGGAGAAATGAACATTTGTGTTCATGCAAACCAGCATACGCCTGTTTGTAGTAGCTGGTGAATGAATAAACAAGTGCGTTACATTTCTGCAGTGGACCATCCTCCGCAATAAGCAGGATGGACTACTGATACACACTACCAATGCGCACAGAGCATGGGGCCCACATGCCTCGTGCCGAATGTGAGAAGCCAGGCTCAAAAGGCTGTACTGCAGGATTCCATTTATGATATTCAGGAAAAGGTAAAACTACAGAGGCAGAAAAGAGGTCACTGGTTGCCGGGCACTGAGGGGTGGGAGGCGGAAAGGCAAACTACAAAGCACAGAAGAAAATTTTGGGGGGTGAAGGAGCTGTTCTGTATCTTAATTGTGACAGTGGTTAAATGATCATGTTTGTCACAACTCACTGAACTATATGCTAAAAAGATAAATTTTACTGTATCTAATTTATGCCTCAATAAATATGACTTTAAAAAATTAAGTTAAACAAACACCTGTGCTACCCTAAACTGAAGCATCATCCCAGGAGTGGTACGGCTGGTGCAGAGAGGCCGACAACTTCTCAACAGTCACTGCGGCTATGGTAAACATTTTAAATAACAAGCAAAATAAAGTGTGTTGCCTAAAAAATGTCCAACGCCCTTTCCCCTCTCCTATCCAGTACAGCTTTTCTTTCGGATTCAAATGCAAACGGTACAAGCACCCCTAGCTTCACTCCTTCCTCTTCCCAAATCTGGAGCCCGCTTGAGAAGGCAGATTTTCTTTTCCTTTTCGGTGTCCAAGATGGGCTTCAGGGGGTTAGGGATTTGGGTTGCACTGAAACGGCCCCATAAGGGGTGGGTGGTCCAGTTTCCGGGAGAGCTGGCACAGGCCCTGGCTTCTGGACGAAGAGCTGGCACCAGCCTGGGCCTGGGTATGAGAGAGAGCAGAAGCAGAGCCGGCAGAGGGAGCAGGGCCCCTTTCTCCATCACGTGAGTCCCGACACCTCCTCCTGGTCGCCCCAGCTGGTGTGGCCACCCTCACCGACCATGAGGCTCAGTGAGCAGCCTGCGGCTGGGTGCTCTTCTTGGCCATAAGCCCTTTGTCCTTGGCTCGCTCATCACCATGCTCCAGCCGACCCCAAAGGCCGCCCCTCAGTCTCACTTACAGCTGGACAGGCCTTATTCACTTCTGGGCCCAAGGTTCCAGAAACCAAGGAGAAAGTTGGTACTGGCCAAAAGTGCTCAGGTGGAGTGTGGATGCCCAGGTACACTTTTTGGCCACCTCTCGGCCTAGCTCTCAAGGGAGAAGCAAAGGAGCAGCAGGACATGGTCATCACAGGCAGCAGAGAGCAAAACCAAGCTGACCTCATCTCCAGCCCAGAAAGTCAGAGCCGTGGGGGAAACAGTCCCCCCACCCCCACCCTCCGCAGCCAGTGCTTCTAAAAGCACCTTACCTTCAGAAGAGACTCGTTAGAAATGCATATTTCACACTCCACCAGACCTACTGAATCAGAAACCCTAGGCTGATCCCCTCCAGGTGACTCTGATGTCTGACACGGGCCAGAGTAGCTTTTTCTTCCTTGTTTAAATGGCTGTCCAGTAACCACTGCACTTAAGGCATCACCCATTGATGAAATGCACAGAGGGCCCCTTTCCTGACTGTGGAAGCCCAGGGACACACCCTCCTCCGTCAGTGCTGGGCCCACAGCTCAGCTCCTCCCAGGACCAGAGTGAGAGGAGGTTAGATTCCAAGCAGCAGCTGCAGCCTTGCCCAGCTGCCAGATCTCCTTCCAGATAAGCTACTTGCTCTGGAGTCCTAAACTTAGGGTCTCCTTCGCAGAAACCCAAACCAAGACCCACGGAGATGGCCTGCTGCTTCCTGGTGCTCCTGCGTGTGCAGCGCCATTCCTGGAAGGCCCAGCTCCAGGGCCTCCTCATCTCAAACTCCCTCCGACGCCCTCAGCACAAATAGCGGCTCCTTCCCGAGCCCTTTGTCTCAGGGCAGAATGGCCAGTAGCCCCTCTCTCTGCTGCCATGGTCTGAAGGTCTGTGCCCCCCTCTGCAAATGCTGAGGTTGAAATCCTAACCCCCGAGGTGTGATAGGAGGGGGGCCTTTGGGGTGTTTAGGTTATGAGGTTGGAGCTCTCATGAGTGGGATTAATGAGTCATAAAGGAACACCACCCAGACAGCTCTCCCGACGTCTGCCATGTGAGGTTACAGCAGGAAGGTGCCATCACTGAACCCGCAAGTGAGCCCCACCAGCCACCGAATCTGCCTTACTACCCTGACACAGAACTTCCCAGGCTCCAGAACTATGAGAAATAAATGTCTGTTTCTAAGCCGTCCATTCTGTTACAACAGCCTGGACAGACAGACAACTGTCTGAACTCTAAGACCTGGGTCACCCTCTTGATCCGTACGAGAACTGAACACATGTTCCAAGGGGAGACACGCTCCCATCTGGTGAACCAACAGAAAACAGGCCCCTGATCCCAAAGGACCAGAGAAGGAAGGGTCAGAGGGCATGAGGAGTTGGGGTGCAGCCCTGCCTCCACTTTCCCTGTCGACCAGAATCTGTGCTTTCAGGAAATCTTCCCTGGAATAGGAAGATTAAACCTTCACCAACAAGCCAGGAGAACTCTGTTTAATGAGAAATCTTTCTTGCTATTTCAATTTGCATGAAATTTAAGTCTTGTTTTATAAATGCCACCCAAGAATGTCTCTTCTTAAAACTTCCCTAGTTATTCAAGATGAGAAATAAAAAGCCACCAGAGAACTTAGATCAAGATGAATGAAGAGGAAAGAAATACAGATTGAAATGAGTGTGCAATCCCCGGACAGATCCCTGGACCTCCCCACGGGACAGCTTCTTTAACAGAGGGCTGCATGGATGGGGGAGGGCCTCAAAGAAGCCACATGCACGTAACTGGTGAAAATGGCCTGGAAAGGCCTCAGCAGAAAGACACTGCAGCCTTTAAGGCCACTAGCTGGCAAAGGCTTGGTGAACTGTTAGTAGCGCAGCCCAGCTCAAAGCAGGGGGCTGTCACATGTGGGTGCTGGGCTCCACGCTCAGAGCTTCTCAGGTAGCAGGTGGGAGATGGAACCAGGAACCTGCATTCTAACATGTGCCTGAGTGTGGCTCAGGGGCCACAGCGGGTGAGCGCCAGTTTGGCACAGCCACGCAGTGCAGTTGTGGTCAGTGAGGGAGAGCGCTGAGGGAGTTCTGGGGGAGGCCTCTCTGCTCCTAAGGAGACACTAGGAGACAACCCTCAAGTCCTCTGGACTATCTGTGACGACACAGATGTGCTTTTATCTGCTCTGTCCGATGTGGCAGCCACCAGCTACAGGGGGCCAGAAAGCACCTGAAATGTGGCTAATGTGACTAATGAAACTAGAAATTTTATTTCGTTTTAATTATTTTGAATTTAAAAGCCACCCGTGGCCTGTGACTCCCACAATGGACATCAGAGCCCGGGACAGTCTGGATATGATGGCTGGAACTGTTGCGGCAGCCCTGCGGCCATCAGCCTGCAGAGAGGACACCACACAAGGGAGCACAGAGCCACACCTTGGCGTACTCAGCCCAAAGACGCTTCTCACTATGTATTGTTTAAGGCCGTGTGAATAGGTGCCCCCACTGCTGCCCCCACGAGGACATTCCAGCCAGCCTGTGAACAAATGGAGCTGGTCACCCCAGGAGAGCTCCACCTGCACACAGAAGAGCGAGAGAAGCAAAACTTGGCTCCCAGCGAACTTAAGAGGGTTTGACCTGAAGGGATGCGACCCAATCTGCATCCTTCAAGATCTGGACACAAACGGCACTGCTCTGTCTGCCTGCTAACAAGTATCTGGGGACACTGCTGACCCCTCCATCCTGAGGGCCACCCATGTGTGCAGAACCAAGTGGTGGGTCACAGACAGGAGGCTTCTTCCAGAACTCACGGAGGTCCGCTGCAGAAAAACCCCCTCCTGCTCTGGCTCGGAATTCCCCGTTAACAATACTTGCTGTGGCTTAAGCAAGCCTCTCTCTGAAGCCCCTGTTATAATCAAATCCTCCTCGAAAAGGCACTGGGTTAAGCGCTGAAGTGTCGATGTGAAGTGAGGAAGTGAGATCACTGTACCTTGTTCCCAAGGGAACAGGAAGCTGGAAAAGGGTGAAGCATGAGAGAGGCAAGAGGTACATACTCAGGGCTCAACCAGTCCAGAGTTTTACAAAAGCCCCGACTTATTGCTCTCCCTGTCCTGACTGCACCACCCCACGTGCTTCCTGGGAGCCAGTCCCAAGTTCAAAATTCCGGCAATCCAATCATTCAATCAGTGTGTCTCATGGGCCCAAAGCAGGAAGGACAAAGTGATAGAGACTCAACAGCTCTGAATTATGGTCCCAGAAGAGTCCTCCCTAAACCCTACACAAGATGAGGAAGCCTGTGAGGGGCTGAATCGTATTTTCCAAAAAGATGTTCAAGTCCTAATCCCTAGTAAATATGAATGACCTTATTTGCAAATACGGTCTTTATATATGATCAAGTTAAGAGGAGGTCACCCTGGAGGAGTAGAGAGGGCCCCTAAACCAATACAACTAGAGTCCTTTTTCAGAGGAGAAATTTGGAGGCACGCGCACAGAGAGAACCCCGCATGATGACGACAGCTCAGACAGACTGGGTGATGCCTCTGCAAGCCACGGCACATCGAAGCCACATCAGGCCACGCAGCCGCTACAGGCCAGGAGAGAGGCCTGGAACAGACCCTCCCGACCCTCAGAGGGCGCATGGCCCTGTGAACACGGCACCTTGATCTCAGACTCCAAGCTCCAGAGCTGTGAGAACACCTTTCTGTTGTATAAGCTGCTTGGTGTGTGGTACTTTCTACGGCAGCCCTAGCAAACAAATGCAGTATCCCCACTGTACCTGTCTTCCCTTCTGATCACTGTGACCTCACTTTTTGTCGTTACTCATTTAACTGTCTCCCCACAGACCCTAAGACCCGCAAGCACAGGGACCGCATCTGCCCACGCACCACCCCGTCCAGCACATTCCTGGCACACTGGGAGTGGTCTGTAGTGTTGGCCAGAAAACACGTGAAAAGTCTGCCCTGGACCTTCTGGAATCTCGGGCATGAGACTCCCCACCTCGTCCATCTATAGGAAGGAAAACCAGTAACATGGACCAGATGATCTCTGTGAGCCCTGTCAACTCAAAAGCTCCAGGGCTCACCACTGAAGGTGTACCCATGCGTCCAGGTCCGATCAGGGCGTCAGAAACTGCGCCGGGGTATTCAATAGAGGGCATGTGGCACAGGAGCGGTAACAGGCGTGGGGAGCCTGGGAGACTAGGACCATCTTCCTACTGGGAGGTCCTCTGTCCCCAGTGGGCTGCTCCTGCTCACAAAGCACAGTCCCGAAAGAGGACAGTCTTATGGATGGGTGGCCTTGGCAGGGGCGAGGGGGGGGGCTCACTGAGAGACCCTATGCCCTGACAAGTGGAGAAATAGCAAAGTTTGTGCTTCCCCAGCACCCACCTCCCTTCTACCACCAGAGCCAGCTTTCTGCCCTCCTCCACTAATGCGACACGCTGCTGAGAAGAGGACGTGAATGGAATCAACAGAAGATGACCCCATGAGCAATATGAAAGGTGCGAGCCACATTCCCATCCCATGAACCCAGGGCTGCCCTGGCTCACACCCAGACCCTGGCCCGCCTGGCGATCGCCAGGAAGGAGGGGTGCCCTGGAAAGTGGTACTCACCTACACTGCTGAGGGAGCTGCTGCTTTCTGAGTCTGAGGGCATGATGGACAAGACGCTGTAGGTGGAGCCTGGGGACAGAAAGAGAGACCATTTGTTACTAACTCCAACGGGGCCCCCTGACTATATCCCAGACCACTGTCAGACCAACTGATCTTTATTCAGTGCCAGGCTGAGAACCCACGCTGCACCAGGGACCAGAAATCAAACCCAAGGGGCCAGGCCGGGGAGGGGCGGTGAGTAGGGCCTACTCTTTGGTGTTTCTGCCTCACCTTCTGCCTCACCTACCACCACCCTCCAGCTCTGGAGACCTGCAGTCAGTCAGCTGGCTTCTTAATGGGGCATCTGCAGAAAGGCTTAGCAAGAGGGCAACATGCCCCAGGTTAGAATGGAGTCTGGGGATTCCCCACAGATTTGTATCAATATGATTCTGGCTTCCACACAGAGGGTAACAGCACAAATTAAACATCTATGAACTGTTAGGGGTTTTTTGTCTGACTACTCTGTTCTTAAAGTCTAACTGTGTTGTGTCTTTAATAATTTAGTCAGTGTCTACTCCCTCATTAAAAGTTACTCAGCAAATTATGAGCAATTAAGCTGTGGTCAAAGCCAGGGAACAGCACATTGTGTTGTTGTTGTCTATGGACACAATGTTGCCAACTTCTGGGTGTAGACATTAACAACCACCATGGTTTGGTTCGAATTCAACTACATTCAAAGGAAGGATGTTACCTGTCTGGCATCAGGAAAAGCCTCTGGGTCAGGCAACCCCACTTCTGAACACAGCCCTCATCCACGTGGGAGCAGCTAGGTGACACTAAGCACATGCTTCCCTTTAATGAAACTGCTTCCTAATCTGTAAAGTGAAGGGTTCAACCAGGTGGCTTACGAGGTCCTTCTCCATGTTCCATGTCAGTGATTACATTCTCCACCAATGAATGGAAACAAGGTGTGCTCTGCTTACCAAGACTACAGGTGACCCAACGTTAAAAGAGTGAATGGCTCGACAGCAAAATTGGGAGTTTAAAAGAGCACAACACGAAAAGATGGTAGGTCAATCACAACAAGATAATGAGAGAAATGCAGTGTTTTATTCTGGGAACCAAAAAAACTGCAGCGAAGAGGTATGTGCACTGGGCATGGTGGGTGAGCCCGAGATGGGAGTGTAGCAATAAAGCCTTTCAACAAGCCTTAGGACTTTGGCGTCAGAAAGCAGCCAAGAACTAATGAGATCTTGGGCCCCAGGACCAGAAAGGTGGGGGCCAAATTTAAGGGGTTCTCTCTCATCTCAATTTTTCTTAACCCTCACCTGAGGACATTTTGCATTTATCTTCAGATAGAGTGGGAGGGAGAGAGGAGGGAAGAGAGAGAGAGAAACATCAATGTGAGAGAGATACATTGAGTGGTTGCCACCCACACGACCCCAGCCAGGCGGGGACAAATTGCAACCTTCATCTCAATTCTGGACTAGCCACCCCATACATGCACATCCTCAGAAGGGAAATAAAAGAAAGAAGGGAGAAGACAGAGGAGAGGGGGAGGAGGAACACTCATGGGACGGAGGGGACAGGAGAGGCCCCAGGGGAAGGGGAAGACTTGGGAGGAGGAGATAAAGACCGCACATGGAGGGCAGAGAGGTGGACAGCCGTGGTGTAACAGTGTGCAGCGAGCCAGCAGGTGTGCCCACGTGAAAAAGAGATGAAAGGGGAGAGACTTTGGTAATGGCAGAAACTAGGACAGTGGCCAGGAAAGACCAGTGACCTCATTATCACATTTTCTGAGAATCTCTGATGAACCTGCAGGTGTTTCACGTGGATTGAAGAGAATGATTTGGGGAGTGGGCAGGTGTTTTGCCTTCACATAGGACTGTCAGAAGGGATTCAATTTGTTCGACATGGCCTCTGGAAGCACAGCAGGGAACATGGAGGAAGCTGCGGTCAGGGTGGCCAGTCTGTGCTGCCCCAAGCACACCTGGAGGGATTTCAGAGGGGGCAGCACATCATCAGAAGGGAGCTAGAACCAGAAAACCCCATTTAGCCCTGAAATTCCTGGATCCTCCTAAAAAAATGAATAGCAATGTTCAGTGAAATACCTCCTGTATTTCAAGTTCAACCCACACTATCCATTTTACTGTCCATTCAACATCTCTGCATTTTTGTTATAAACCGTGAGCATCACAGATTTTTCAAATCATCTCTCTTCCCAGGTCATAAAGTGCTGTGAAAAGATACGTGAAATAGTCATACGCTGTTCAGGCGATCCATGGTATCTTCTGGAACAAGAGTGCAACACAGGCCTGTTTTTAAATTCAATCGCCATTCTGTTATTTCTCTCATTTATAGGGGCAAGGAAGGCTAGCTGGCTGGTATGCTGGTGGACTGTTCTTAAAAGACACCGACTCAGAAAAGCAGGCATAAGTAAACTCTCCCACTCACACCTCCGAGATCGGAGTCCCACCTGGTCCTGCTTGGTGCTCGGGAAACTCCCCGGCAGCAACGCCTTGCTTCTTTCTCCTTATTGGCATCAGCAGTGCCCCATCTTCCAGTAATCACCCCTCCTCTTCAGATCCTGCTCTCCTCCCCCACGGCCCTCCTCCCCCATGGCCAGTTTCCACTGTTAATTAAACTTGGCAGACAGCCTTCTCTCCCTCAGCCCTTCTCCGCCCTAGCTGGGGGAGTCAACACATTCTGTTCCTCTACCCTGTCCCCAAAGTCCTGTGAGAGCTCTGGGGCCTGACCCAGGGATGGGGTGACATCTCTGTCAGCATCTCTGGGCATCGCCCCTAAGTCAGCTGGTGAGGTTCCTGGGAGCCAGGGGTGATGGCCTGCAGGGAGTGATTAAAATTGGACAGGGCCCAGCTTTTACAATGTTCCCAGAGCCTTAGACGTCATTGAGGGGGAAAAGGGCCTGAAGACGACATTGTCTTGGTCATGCTTTGTCTCTGCGGCTATTGTGATCTTAAAAAGCCTGTGGTTAGGTTTTCAGGAAAAGGCAAAGGAGTCAGTGTCCTTTGAAGTCATGCAGTACCCTTCACAGCCGTGCTTCTGCGGGCGGGTGTCACGCGTCATCTACCTCCGGGGTTTCACAACCGAGCCTGGAGGCCCAGGAGTCCTGTCACACAGGCACACAGCCCTCACTCTCAGCATGTCTAAGGCACCTACACCCCATCTGCTCTGAAACCTAAGGCACGTACCCCACCTCAGGGAGAGGCCCAGACTAATGACCTCCCCACTGAACTGCCCTCACTCCCTGGCCACCCACCCCTCACGCCCACAAGACAGCAAGCGCTGCCCCTCAAGTCGCTCCCCACAACCTCACACAGGCCTGTGCAGAGGTCCAGAGAGGACCCAGGGATTGGGGCGATCTGCAAACATTTCCACAAAGACAGCAGAGCGTGGTGTTCACAGAGGAGGGTCTTCACTGCCATAGGAATTACCTCGGGGCCTGGTCCAAGTGCAGGTTCTAACTGGGCAGATTAGGGTAGGGCCTGAAGACAGCATTTCTACCAAGCCCAGGACACGGGGCCGTAGCCAGAACGAACGCAGGTACCCAGGCTGACCAGAGCCAGCAGGTGGAATGCAAATGGAAGTCAAGGCAGAAGCCCTGGAAGAGAGCCGGCAAACTGGGGTGGGCCTGGGCCACGCACTGTCTGCATCCTTCCCAAGAGCACTGCTCATTGTGTTTATTCTGTGACTCGGCCCACAGGGTCACAGAGACCACTTCAAGAACTTCCAGTGGAATCACACAAGCAATAACCAGCCTGTGGGGCCCGAGAGACAGAAACTCGCCCTGACACAGCCCTCCATGCACCTGGAGCATGCCAAGGCCCGGTGACTCACACTTTGTCCCTGTGAAGCTGCGACGCTGAGATCGTTCCAGCCTGACCCCAGGAGGGTGAACAGAGGCTGGCCTGCGAGCTGACCTGAGACAGCTCAGGCCTGGGAGGAACCCACCCCTCCTCCCCAAAGCACCCGAGGAGGGGAGGGAAAGGCAAGCTGCTCCCCGCAGGGCTCTGTGACAGAGCGTGGAGGCGCTGCCTGGTCTCAGGGTGCAGTCACCACCAGGCCTGCTCACTGGTACCCTGTCCTAGCTCACGCCTGCGGATCACAGCTGGCACAGAAAGGACAGAGGGCTCACATGTCCACCAGGCTCCCGACGAGTGCCTGAGCCCCGCAAGGCGCTCGCCAGTCTGGTGGAAAGAAGAGAAGCTGGGGCTGAGGAGGCTGCTCACCAGCTGGGAGACTGCAGCAGTCCCTTCCCCACCCTGAGCCTGGGGCCCTTGTCTGTAAATCAAGGCAGTAATGACCAGAATACCGATGGGGCGCCAGTCGGCCTGAGTCAACTCCTAACTCTGCTACTTAGCAGTTTGTGCCCGCAGGTAAATCACTTAAGCTCTCCCAGCCTCCATGTGCTTATCTGGAAAATGGGATAATAGGAGTACTTACCTCACCGAGGGTCAACTGAGTTCATGGGGAAGGGCTTGAAAAAGCACCTGCACAGCCAGCGCTCTAAATGTTAGCTGCTGCTACTGTGGTCAAACCAGACCTTCCAACCTGTCCTCAAGGTCTCGATGACCTAAGGTGAGAGCCATGCTAGCGTGACGAGGTCACACAGTTCACCATGGCAACTGCTGGACTGTCTGAGCCCCGCTAACAATGACAACAGCAGCTAACAGGCACGAAGCACCATTAGTGACCGATGTGTGAGCTCTCTGCACGCTTGTCTCAGTTAATCCCCAATTCGACCCTGAGGCTGTCACTAGCCCCACTTCACAGAGGAGGTAACAAGAGTCCAAAAAAAACAAACAAAGTAACTTGCTTAAGGCCATGGTGAAGCCATTGAGGGGCAAACAGGATACAAACCCAGGCAGTCGAGCCCAAAGCCTGCACTCCTGATCCCTCCACATAATGCTGCTGCCTGGCTCTGAAGGTGGAAAAGCAATCAGGGGAGACTTCATGGAGGAAGGGGTCTGGAGCTGCCATGGAGGACAGTGGACTTGGATCATCACCCCAGAAGCCAGATCAGCCTGGAGGAGACACAGGCAGAACCTGTCATGCTGTGCAAGTGAAAAGTCTCAGAACAGGCCCTGGCCAGTTTGGCTCAGCGGTTAGAGCGTCGGCCTGCGGTCCGGAGAGACCCGGGTTCAGTTCCCGCTAAGGGCACATACTTCGGTTGCAGTTTGTCCCCGGCCCTGGTTGGTCGTGTGGGTGGCAGCCACTCGATGTGTCCCTTCACGTCGATGTTTCTCTCTCTCTCTCCCTTCCTCTCTCTCCCTCCCACTCTATCTGTACAAAAAATGGAAAAATATCCTCGGGTGATGATAAAAAAAAAAGTCTCAGAACAGGAATGGCCTGGCCCCGGGCCTCCCAGCCTGGATCCCCCCAGAATGAGCTTGTCCCTTCCCTGCTCTCCTCCCCCCACTGAGAGGACACTGAACAGACATTGTGAGCTGAGCTGAGCATAGGAACTAAATGTGGGAAGAAAGAGAAGGCAAGAAGCCATGACTTCCTGACACTAACTTATGCTGCTGCTTCCTGCCCACCCTGATGCCCATATCCATGCTGGGTGCAGAGGCTGGCCCCAGAGCGTGGGCACCCTCACTGGAGACGACCTCGGGACATGCGGGGAGGGTAGGTTCCTTTGGTTGCTAAAAAGCCCTCTTGCAGAACCAAGGTTCAGGACAGCCACCCTCCACCCTAGAGCTGTGGCCTCCTCCCTTTAAAAACGTGGCCCAAGGCTGTGAACACTGAGATCCAAACTTGGAGGCTGACAAGCCCCAACATTTCAGAGAGGTATGGGTGACTGTGGCCCTGGACGGAGCAGCCACAGAGGCTGGAGGAAGTCCTGCTTCATGGCCCCTACACACCCAGCTCCTGGCGGACCAGTCACCTCTTTCAGGCGCAGGGAGGCAGGCAGCACAGCTGTTATCTTTGGGTCAGGTAAAGACTCCCCCGAAGTATGCATAGCCCACCCCCCAGAGTATCAAGCTTGTAAGTTACTGTTAGTTCTCCCTAACTGAGATATAGCTGCAGCTTGCAATATTTTGGACCAAGAATAATGAACTTGCTAAAATGTCATAGTAACATGCTTACTTCCCACTCTTTATGGCCATCATAAGGACCAGTTGCCCATCGTTTACTGTGAATGGGGTGGCAACTGAGGTGTGCAAGTGGAATCTGTGTGGGGGTGGCATGGACTCAAGCAGACCTTGTGGGCCATAAAGAGGGCACTGAGTTTACTGAGTGAGATGGAAACCTCCAGAAGTTTTCGAGCAGAGGAGAGGCATGGTCTGACTTACATGTTAAAGGATCACTGGCTGCTACATTACATACTGCCCACAGGGAGAGAGGGTGGCAGCAGGGAAACCATAGGACAGCGAATGCACTAACCCAAGGGAGCCATGCTGGTGGCTAGGGGGAGGGGGGTGAGAGCGGAGTTGGTGAGAAGGGCTGGATTTGGGGGATATTTGGAGGGTGTGCTGACAGACTAAATGTGGAACAGGAAAGAAAGAGGTGTTAAGAATGACTCCAAGGTCCTGGCCTGGAAATGGAAGGATGGAGTCAGCTGTTACTGAGCTGGGGAACCTGCAGGAGGAACAACGAGGGGAGGGAGGGAGGGAGGGAGGGAGGGAATCATGAGTTCATGTCTGGCCAAGTTACATTTGAGGTAACTACAGACACCCAAGTAGAGATGCCAGATAAGCAGTTGGATATTTGGTCTAAAGTTCAGGGATGAGGCTGGGGCTGCCTCTATCATTTGGGAACCGTCTGCACATGCTCAGTTTTAAAGCAATGAGACTTGATGGGCTACCCAAGGAGGGAGTGTGGACAGGAAGGGCAGTGGAGAGGTCCAAAGAATAAACCCTGAGCGTTCAGGACTAAGGATGAAAAGAGGAATCAACAGATGACAAAAAGGAGGAGCAGCCAGTGAGGCAGGAGGAGAGCCAACTGGCCAAGTCAAGGAACTGCACGCAAAGGCATGCGCAGGGCCTTCGAGAAGGGGGCTGATATACCCAGGATGTTTCATAGTGAAGGTAAGACAGACATGCAACCCTCCTACTTCTGATCAAACTGTACCTGCACTCCACCTACTCCCGGAACGCCCCTGGGTTTCTAAGAGACCCATGATTCAGGGTGTGCTAGGGGGAGCCGTAAAGTAATACAGTAAAGACATACAGTAAGTACCTCATGTGTTTTGGCTCAAGTTTCTCTCGAATGTACTACCACACTCAAACCACTCACAGAGGCTAACATTGATGAGTACTTGTCACAGGAAAGGCACTATTTATAAGGATTATTTCATTTAATCCTCCTAACAACTCTATGAGAAACAGACTATTGATAACTCATTTTCTAGATGGCAAAATATAGGCTCAGAGAGGCCTTGTCCAAAACCACAAAGCTAGTTAAGTGGTGCGTCCAGATTCACACACACCTCTTATCCACTGACTCTACACTACCTCCTTTCCAACAAGATCGGGAACACTGAAACATCCATTCCTTGTCCCAGTGGACAGCAGAGGATGAGAGCAGCCACCCCCTTGCTCAATGACAATGTTCAGGTGAGAAGCAAGTAAAAGTCACAATGATGGGTCAGTAACTCGGAGAGCAGCTGTGCCAGGAAGTGGCTTGTGGGCCAGTGTCCGGCACTGTGGCCAGCAGTGGAAAGGAAGCAAGGGAAGAAAGCTGGGGTCCAGCCCCTCCACCGCCCCTCAGCTGCCAGCCTTATCCTCTGCTGCCGTCTTCAGTCCCTCCAACCTTATCACTCCTCTAGCCGCCAGCGAGTCCTGGTTCACCCAGGGGAGACAAGTGCAATCTCGGGAATGAACCGGATAAATATTTCCATCCTGGCTCAGAAGGCAGCGGGAAAAGAGAATGAACCGATGGGGTTTGGGGTACCTGATCATGATTCTGATGATCAGACTGATGGCAAAGAACTGCAAAAGATGTCTCTCTCCTACTGTTCCCTTAATGCCACGTCATCCCCTAAATGGCCATTTTTCATTAATCTCAGGGTAAGCTGAGGAGTCAGCCAGAGGAAATGACAGCTCAGGAAACAGCCCGAGTCTCAAGGCATGAGCTAAAGGGCACAAGGACATGACCACCCAGGCTGGACAAGACAGGGACATTTAGTCCACAAAGCCCAAAGAGGAGGTGCAAAGGGAAGGTCTTGTCTTCATCAGCAACAAGCTGTTTCTGTCCCCTCTTCCTTCACCAGCATCAAGACCACCCTCCTTTTCTGCTTTGTGTGGTGCCTTGAAGATTACTGACCACCAAGGCAACTCAGCCTGGGTCTCCAGGACTCCGAGATCATGGACAGGTGCTCACTTTGCTCACCCTGTCCCAATATTCCTGCTGAGTTTGAACCATCAAGAAGACCCCTGCCACAGGGGTGGAAGGTACAAAGTGACTCTGCAGAGTGGAAAGGGCAGCATCAGAGCTGGATGGACCTGCGCTCTCCCTGGTTAGGCCAACTATAGGTGACCAGGGGTCAAATAATTTTTTTGAGCCTCAGTTTCCATATCTGTACACTGGGGCTACATAAAGTCTTTATCTGTAGTTCACAAATTGTTGTGCCAAGCAAATAAAAACAGACATTGAAAGTATTTTACTGTAAAGGAACTGCTCACAAACGTCACGTTCTAACTGGCTCAGGAGCCCCAAGTCTCACCGTCCCTGACTCCACTGCCAAGCTTTCCCGGCTTCCTCCACTCCTCTAGTCCACTGCCAGCCTCTTCTCGTAAAGAAATTCCAGCTCCCTCTTCTCTACTCTTATTCAAAACACAAACAGGAACAACAAACACAAGTAAAGGAATAAGAAAGCAAGGGCTTTGTTCAGAGTCCCACGCCACACCAAGTGATCTGCAGACTCAATGCAATCCCCACCAAAATCCCAATGACACGTTTTGCAGTGATAGAAAAAAACCTTCCTAATTTTAATATGGAATCCCAAGTAGCCAAAACAATCTTGGAAAAGAAAAATTAAAGCCAGATGACTCACGCTTCCTGATTTCAAAAACGTGCTCCAAAGCTACAGTAATAAAAACAGTGTGGTACTGACATAAAGACAGACATACATACCAATGAAACAGAATAAGAAGACCAGAAATAAACCTTTGCATAGATGGTCAAGTAATTTTTGACAGATGCTAAGACCATTCAATGAGAAAAGGGCAGTCTTTTGTTGTTGTTGTTAATCCTCACCCAAGGATATATTTCCATTGATTTTCATATAGAGTGGAAGGAAGGTAAGGAGGGAGGGAGGGAGGGAGAGAGAGAGAGAGATATCAATGTGAGAGAAACACATCTATTGGTTGCCTCCTGCACAACCCTGCCAGGGCTGGGGATCAAACCCATAACCCAGGTACATGTCCCTGACCAGAAATCAAACCCGAGACCCTTCAGTCTGCAGGCCAACACTGTAACCGTTGAGCCAAACTGGCCAGGGCAAAAGGGCAGTCTTTTTTAAGAAATTATGCTGGAAAACTGGATATCTACATGCAAAATGATGAATTTGGACCCTAATCTAACACCACATACAAAAACAACTCAAAGTGAATCAAAGTCTTAAAGATAATAGCTAAAACTATAAAACTCTTTAAAAAATACAGGACAGCCCTGGCCGGTTTGGTTCAGCAGTTAGAGCGTTGGCCCACAGTCCAGAGAGACCCAGGTTCGGTTCCCGCTAAGGACACGTACCTCGGTTGCAGTTTATCCCCGGCCCCAGTTGGGGTTGTGCAGGGGGCAGCCACTCGATGTATTCCTTTCACATCTATATTTCTCTCTCTCCCTCTCTTCCTCTCTCTCCCACTCTATCTGAACAAAAATGGAAAAATGTCCTTGGGTGAGGATAAAAATAAGTAAATACATAAAAAATACAAGGCAAAAGCTTCATGACCTTGCATTTGACTACGATGTCGTGGGTTTGACACCAAAGGCACAGGAAACAAAAGAAAAAATATACACTGGGCTTCATTAAAATTTTTAAATTTGGGCATCAAAAAATATTATCAACAGTAAAAAGGTAATACATAGACTAGGAGAAAATATTTACATCACAAATTGATAAGGGAATAATATCAGAATATATAAGAACTCCTAAAACTCAACAACAACAACAACAACAACAACAAAACGACCTGATTCAAAAATAAGCAAATAGCCCTGGCCAGCGTGGCTAGGTTGGCTGGGTGTCATCCTGCGCACTGAAAGGTCGCTGGTTCAATTCCCTGTCAGGGCAAATGCCCGGGTTACAGACTCAATCCCTGGTAGGGGGCATGCAGGAGACAGATGATTGATGTTTCTCTTTCACATCAATGTTTCTCTCTCTCCCTCCTTCTCTCTCTAAAAATCAATAAAAAATCTTTAAGAAAGCAAATAACTTTAATAAGGTATATTTTTCCAGAGAATATATACAAACAGCCAATTAAGCACAAGTCAAACCCACAAAGAGATACTACCTCATACCTCTTATGCAAAACAAAACAGAAAACAACAAACATTGGTGAGAATGTGGAGAAACGGCAACTGCACTGTTGGTGAGAAGGTAACTGGTACAGCCACTCTAAAAACTGGTGTGGTGGTTTCTCAGAAACGAAAAATAGCATATTACCAATTTGATACAGAAATCTGCTTCTGAGCATCTACCCAAAAAAACTGAAGCCAGCATCTCAAAGAGACATTCCTGTACCATGGTCGCAGTGACAGTATTCACAGTACCCAAGACGGCGAGCAACACAAGTACACGCTGACCGTGAGCGCACAAGCAAGGAGGTTCACACACAGCGGAACAGTGCTCAGCCTCCAAACGTAGGAAATCGGGGCATATTCTACAATTCGGACTAGTCTCCACCACTATGCTAAGGGAAACAACCAGTCGCAACAAGACAGATACTGTTTGATTCCATCATATAAAGTACTCAGAGTCGTCCAAACCACCCAAATCACGGCGGCAGAAAGTGGAAGGGTGGCGGCCAGAGGCTGGGACAGGGGGATGGAGCGTTACCGTTTAATGGGTACAGTTTCAGTTTTACAAGATGAAAACAGCGCTGGAGATGGATGGTGGGGATGGTAGCACATTATAAATGTATTTAATGTCACTAAACCAGATACTTAAAAATGGTAAAGATGGTAAATTTTATATTATGTGTATCTTACCACCACCCCCCAAAAAAATTTGGGACCCAAAATCCAACTGTGGGGGAGAAAAAATGACTTTATCTCCTTCTCCCTCCATTATAGTTAGTATCTAAAATTGCGGGGCCGTAAGGGCAGCCCACACCCCATCAGCTTCACATGATCCCAAAGTGACTTTGGTCCCTACAAGCAAAAGCCCAGCTTCTCAGCCCTGGGACTCACGAATGCCCACGGTTTTGAGCACAGGAAGAGAAAGCAGGGCTGAGCTTCAGGAAACTGTCTCCAGCAACTACGAACAGGAAAGAGGGAAAGAGGGAAGGTCTGGAAGTAAAGAAGAAATTAGGGTGCTCCTGCAAGAGCTCACCTGAACCGCTGCTCAAGAGTGCAGGTGAGAGGGGACACGAGGCTGTGCAGAGGTGAGGAGGATGGGATAAGGGAGACCATGGGTGGGGAGAAGTGGGGGAAGACGCTGGGGGTTTCAGCTGGGGTGTCTGGAAAGGAGCTATGGTAAACAGAGGAAGAAACTTAAGACCAGTTAAGAGGAATAATGAGATTAATACTCAGGTTGAGTTAAGTGAAATAAACCAGACACAAAAGGATGAAAAAAACGACTCAGGTTGAATGTGCTGAAGAAAATCCCTATATAGCCCTGGCTGGTGTGGCTCAGTTGGTTGGACTGTTGTCCCATACAGTCAGGGCACATGCGGGAGGCAACGATCAATGTTTCTCTCTCACATGGATGTTTCTCTCTCTCTCTCCCCGTCTTCGCTTCCTCCCTCTCTAAAAGCAATAAAAGCATGTCCTTGGGTGAGGATTTAAAAGAAAAGAAAGAAAGAAAACCCCTGTACAGACAGCCTGTTGATGGTTGGAAACCAGCATCTGGAGCTGGGGAGAAAGGTACAGGCTAATTCAACCCATTTGGGAGTCACCCCACAGAGCCTGGAGCACGTGAGTGCAAGCCCAGGGTCACTAACTGGTAATGTGAAGCCCTTGGGTAAGAAAAAAGTGAGGAACTTCCTAAACAGCACCCATGCAGGAAGGACTGTTCTAGGGACATATGACCTGTGAGAACCGAGTAAGGAATAAGAATTTCTGAAAGAGACACATAACAGACATAGAAAGACCACTCAGGGGGACAGGAGGAACAAGAGAATGAAATCTTCTAGAGGACATGGGATAGAGGGGGGCTTGGAGGGCCCAGTCTGCCACACCAAATACTGGGGTAGGACACAAAACACAAACGTTTGATATGGTCAACGTGTGGTAACTGACTGGCTTTGGTTTACCCATCAGAATTGAGGGGCTTGGATTAGACCAGAAAAGGCAAGGTTCATCATGAGCGACAGCCACGTCTCAAAACCACGGCTGGAGGTATCAGTACAGTGCTAAAAGAACGTGAGGCCACACTGCTGGTGAGGAAAGGCGCCCCCACGGCCCCGCAGATGAATCCCGATGACCGTGCTGACTGCCCAGGGCAGGACAGACATGCACCGCTCCCGCTGGGCGGGTCCTAGCGGCAGTCCACCAACAAAAACACTACTTCGTGGTGGTCAGTCCTTAGCAAGCTTGCTATAATTAATTAGTGAATGGAATTAACTCCAAAATACAAACTGATTCTCAACATTCTTTAAATGACACCAGGACAGAAAGGGCCTTCAGGGGAAAATAAAAGTAGGATGGTCTCTTCCCAAGTATACTTCTTTGGAGCCCTGAGAAACAGTGTGGAGAGTCTGGTCCTTCGAGGGGTCTGGGGGAGGGCCAGGCCAAAGCAGATGGTTTTCCCATCTAAGATGAGCTACAGGACGCTTTGCATACCTTCCTCTCGGATAAGGCAACGCCATCTTATTTACACAGTGCTTTGTGGGGATTTTGATTCAGGAGCAGGTGGAAAGAGTTCATTTCCCAAACTACAGCACCTTTTACAGTGTTTTCTAAAAGGGCCACTGCACATCCTCACCTGCAGAAATCCACTTAGGTATCAAACGTTCACCTTCGTCACGCCGAAAGCTGGGTGAGGAGTTTCTAAACGAAACGGCTACAGATCCACTGCACCAACACACTCAGGCAGTGAGTGTCCTTTTGCAGTCATCTCCTCCCCCCACCAAATAAAGGTAAAACACTTTGAACATCCTTCTTGCTAAACCAGTAAGAAAGCCTTCTGTCCTGTTCAGCTGAGTGCATACCCATTCATGTTCCAACGCTCAGAAAACAGTCCCATGGTGCCCGGCCAGTGTGGCTCCGTGGACTGAGTGTCAGCCCATGGACTGAGGAACTGGTTCGATTCCTAGTCAGGGCACGTGCCTGGGTTGCAGGCTCAATCCCCAGTGGGGGGCGTGCAGGAGGCAGCCAATCAATGTTTCTCTCTCATATTGGTGTTTCTCCCTCTCCCTAAAAAAAAATCAATAAAAGCATTTTTTTAAAAAAAGAAAGAAAACAGGCCCATGGTCATTCCTTCTTCAAATGCAGAGAAAAGAGCCTCCCCTCCCCCTACCTCACCCTAGGCAAAATCTGGTCATCTAAGAAATGGGGGAGATTTTCAGTGTACAAAGGGGAGTGGGCATCTTTCGCACAGAGGCAACCCTCAGGAGAGAAAGTAGATCTTAAGTAACAAAAGAAAATATTTTACTATTTTGTGCAAGGAGAAGAAAACAATCCACATCCACAACCACAGAGCACAGAAATGAACCCCACCAGCTCCCGAAGAGGCCGATTCCCTCCTATCCAGCCCCCTGGCCACCTGCAGGCAGCC
This sequence comes from Molossus molossus, assembly GCF_014108415.1. Classification (NCBI taxonomy): domain Eukaryota; kingdom Metazoa; phylum Chordata; class Mammalia; order Chiroptera; family Molossidae; genus Molossus; species Molossus molossus. Next base: position 58,604,102 of record NW_023425352.1, read on the forward strand.
CTGAGGGCCACGTGCCCAGCTTCCTGCCAGGGGATGGGAAGCCCCAAGCCTGCATCAGGGTGCTGGCTCTCCCCAGACCCAGCTCAGTTAAAGCTTGAAGAATAAGTGTTGGCTCATGTTTTCCAGCCTCCTCAGGGATTAAGGGGACCCCTAGACCACCCAGCCCTGATGTTCTGCAGATGTGCAGGGGAGGCACAACTGAGCCATCACACAACGAGCTGAGACAGTGCCAAGGACAGCTTCGGTACCCCTCCCATTACAGAACCATGCTTAGTAGGAAGAAGTGCTATGAAGGACTGAACTGTGTCCCCTCCAAAATTCATGTGGTGAAGTTTCCTAACCCCCAATACCTCAGCATGTGACTATTTTGGAGACAGAGTCTTAAAAGAGGTCATTAGGTTACTATGAGGTCAGTAGGGTTGGCCCTAATCCTTATAAGAGGAGAAAATGTAAACACAGACGTGCGTGTGCACACAGAGGAAAGGCCACGCGAGGACAGAGAGAAGACAACCATCTGTAAGTGACAGAGAGGCCTCAGGAGAAAGCGCCCCGCTGACACCTTGGTCGCTGACTTCTAGCCTCCAGCACTGAGACCGGAAGGGGCTGCCGTTTGAGGGCACCTTGCTACAGCAGCCCTGCCACACGAATGCAGTTGCTACTGTGCAGTCCTCTCCACTACGGACACCACCCACAGCAAGAGCCCCCAAAAACCATCAAAAAAAGAACGTGCTCTCTTAAAACTCTCAGCACTTCCGCAAAGAGGTACTGCTATTAGCCCAATTCACAATGACCCTGATGTTCAGAGAGGTTAAGGAACTAACCCTAGATCAACCAGTTAGACTTGAAATCAGATGTTCCTTACACCTTTAACTACTTCTGAGCTATCTCTAAGCCAAACCCTGATCCTTATGCCCATCCCTTACCCACCGGGCAGCCACAGTGTGATCCCCAGAAAAGCCCTGCCCACCCAGATGACCACTGTCTGAGACCACTCTGCCTTCTTCCCCAGCCTCAGGCAGACACTTAAGAGAACTCAGGATTTCTATCATGCATAGCTCTGGAATCATTTCCTTTCTTTTCTTTTAAATGAACACTACTTTGATAATCAGAAAAAAAAATTTATTAAGAAAAAATGTTAACACGGTTAAGGAATTCTATCAAATCTTCAGCCTGTGTGCAAATAAATAAGTGATCAAGGGACTATTTGAAAGATTATGAAATTTACAAAACAAATACAAGCAGTACTTGCCAGGGTCTCAGCGCCTGGTATGAAGTAAGGGGCAGATGGGGGCTGAGGCCATGCATCCCATCCGGGCCATCTCCAGAAAATGCATATTGTTAAGAGCACGTTTCATTTCATCACATTTCGGAAAAACAAAGAAGAGACCATGGGGACAGATGAGCAAGCTCCAAGGACCTGCAGCGGCAGAGGAGACAGTCGCCCACAGCTAGTCAGTGATTTTCATCTGAAAACTCGAATTTCTATTGACAGACAGGACTCAGACACAGAGCTACCTCGGGCTTGCAGCCCAACAAAGCTCCAGTTTTCATATTTCCTAGGTTTGCTGGGCCCCCAACTTCCTTGTTTAAATGGAAACTGTCAGACAGGGTTTTGTGCAAACATGCACTTTCCTTGGGGGCAAACATTCTGAGTCTACAACTTGTTCTTTCATTTTCTGAGCTTTCTGTCCATGGCGACTACATCAAAGCCGAGAGATGCGGTGGGGAGGGCCGTCCAGAGCACCAGAGCACAGAGCAAACACAAAGTGCAGGAAGAGCCCTCTGGATGCCTAGGAGGCAAAATGCAGCAGGAGCCTCTGCTCAGCCCCTCAGGGTCAGCCTCAGAGAAACGACCTTCGACCTTCGAAGGGTCCACATGGGAAGGGCTCCCCCCTTCTCCTGCAGCTCCTGCATGGATATCCCAGGCTGGGTTAGGACACCTTCCTTCCAGATGACCTGTGAGGTCCTGGAGAGCAAACCGTAAGAAAGAATATGCCCCCGCCCCCCCACCAAGTTTCGTCTCTCCCAGCTGTTCTCACCCTGCCTGAACCACCATATTCGGCATAAAACTGCAACAAGTGTGGGAGGTAGGGAAGAACCAAGAGTTGCTAAAGACAGTTGCAAGGTTGGGGGGGAGGGGAGGCAAGAAAATTAGGATGACAGGGAAAGAGTCCTGAATGAAAGAATTAGATGAGGGGGTTACAAATATTGCTAATATTCACCAGGCAAAGCTGCTAGACACAGTTCCAGTTAATGGCACTATTCTTCTGGCACCATTTTAAAGGGCCAGTCACTGTTTTGTTCCAAAATCATTCACTGGAGCCTCTTAAAACAATCTCAAAAGACACATATCTGGCCCTGGCCAGTTTGGCTCAACAGGAGGAGCGTTGGCCTGCGGACCAGAGAGTCCTGGGTTCGGTTCCCACTAGGGGCACATAAAAAAAAAAAAAAGACACACATCTGTGCCCAAATCCACCGTTACACCAGTATGTCAAACAAATGAAATTCTGAAGCAAAGACATCTAGGACCATCCCAGCCCATTACTAAGTACATCTTCCTCCCAAGTTACATGTGCTAAACCTAATTAAACCAATCACCTAATATTTAGCCAGCTCGTTTGAAGTGTATGGTCTTTCATAATATGTGGTACATTTGGGTTTGGGTTTGGGAGGAGTGATGTAGAGATTTCCTCAAGATAACTACGGAAGAACTGCCGAAATGGAAACATTCAAATCTCCCAAAGTCTCACTTCTGCTCCATTTGCACCTCGAGGAGACCTGGTAAAAAACTGGCCATGAAAAAGTACCATGCCCACTGGCACCCTCCCCGCTGGGCCGAGCAGAGAATCAGTGACACCTCTTGACACAGGCATGAGAAAACCAGCCGAAAACACCGCCTTCAACCGCAACCGAAGGAGAAGGGGGCAATCCCTGCAACTCTGTGCCCAACAGCACCAAGAAAAACGGGGTCTGCTGCGGGCCTCCCAGCTCCCTGGGCCCTGTGCAGCCTCCTCGCCCATGCTCATGGCCACTCTGTCCATCGGCTCACCACAAAGGCCACTTGTTTCCCATGAGTGCCCAGAACAGTGGCTCAACCAGTTAGCCCAGTTGGGGGACTGTGGTCCTGGTGGATGGGCAGTGACAAGGGCTAGATGTGACCTCAGCAGACAATTAGCAAAGCAGTGTCGAGTTACCAAGCTCCGCAGGTTACCTGCCAGGCTAGGAGACACAGGATTCACCTTCCAGACCCAGGAAGGGGTCAGGCAGGATCAGTTGCAGGCTATTTCATGCCTCTACACTAAGCATTGTATCCTCTGACACTTGGGGGCAGGAGAAGAAAGGTGATCACATGAATGAGTCTAAAACTCACCCCATAAGTAACCTGGCCAGGTCTTGGGGTACAGGGTATGGGAACTACCCTCTGAGGGAAATGTGTGGGGACATGGTTCAGTGGACCATGCTGAGGAGGGGCACTACTGGCCCTCAGTGGGTGGGGGCCAAAGATGAAGAACATCTTCAGAGTGCAGGAATATCCAAAACCCAAGAGCGTCAGCTGAGACATGCTGACAGTCAGTTCCATCTCTCCAGCTGTTCTCACCGGGCCTGAACCACCATAGTCAGCACAGAATCGCAACAAGTGTGGGAGAAAGCAAAGAACCAAGTGTTGCAAAAAGAGGGGGAAAAAAAGGTCTGGAGAACAGACATGCCCAAAGGGTGATGATGAGAAAAGAGGAAACTTAGAGGTAGATTAGGGTCGAAAAACCAAGGCTAACAACTGGCAGGATTTACTGATGAGCAGCTTCTCAAAGTGGGTGCCCCACCACTGCTTGTGCCACAGCAGGATGACCACCTCTCAGGTGCCAGTGTCCACCTGACCTGCCTCACACCTTCACACTCGTCACTTCTGTCACCGCCATCCCAGTAATACCACTCACAGCTCAACTGTTTCATCCACCTTCCAATTCTGCTCGGGTCTCTAGACTCCCAGCTCAGCCACCTACCACCATAGACAAAGTATAGAACACCTGCCTCTCTGCACCTCTGCTTCCTTATCTGCAGTGGCTCAGAAGGACTAAGTGAATAACAAATGTAAAGGATCCCAACATCAGTCCTTCCAGCTACTGGAATGTCACTGAACGCCACCTCCCAAGAGTGCCCCTGAGAGCCCAGCTCTGTGCCATCTCCAAGTGCCCAGAAGTCCCAGGCTACACAGTAAAGCCTGCCTTGAGGCTGGCATTCGAGGGTCTTAGAGGGCTGGGCCCAGCCTGTCTACACTCTCCCACTGCCCCTTCCACCACCCAGGCCTTGGCCAGGCTAAAGGGACAAGTGTTCATCACTCCCTACCCAAGCCCACCATCCCACCTCCGCCATCACCACCTCCACCGACCAAGGTCCTCGCCATCCCTCCAGGCCCAGCTTTCAACGGAACCTCTCCAAGGAGCACCCCTCCATCAGCAGATGTCCTGTTACTGTCACCCTGATTGTTCCTCCCTACGGCTCTGATGTCTACCAGGCCTGACTTCACAGGTGAGATGAGACAGGGCGGCATCCTGGGCACATGGCTATGCAGTCTGACAAGACCCCACGCCTGGCTTCAGCTGTCACCAGCTTAAAATTCTTAATGACTTGTGAGCAAGGGCCCCCCATGTTCACTTTACAGGTATTCAGTCCTGCTGAGGGCTTCTCAAGGAAGAGGCTTCTGTTTATCTCTGCATCCCCACCGCACGCCGCAGTGCCTCACACAGGAGGGACTCATGCAGGAGGAACGAAGGTAAAGGTCCAGGTGTCTCTGTTCTGTGTGAGCAGTTAATAAAGGTCCCTGCCACCTCCAGCCAGCCACTCACCTTTCTCCCTCCTACACACACACAGAGCTGAGCAGAGAGCAGCAGTGCACCGCAGGCCATTCCCTGCATCCACCTCCCCCCGGTCCCCACCACACATCACTCCACGGGCACCGAGGAAAAGGCGCTGGGACGCTTGAAAACGCAGCACACCTCGGTGCTCTGTCGTGATGAAACAAGGTGCTAGAGAGCTCACTCTCCGCAGAGCTTCACAATGCAGGACAGTGACCTGGGACTCATCCCGGCTCTGCCACTTGCTGGCCATATAACCCCGACCAAGTCCCCTAGTATGAGGCCTGGGAAGAGCAAGCCCTGGGGTATAGGGCCCTCTCCAGTCTTTCCCAACCCCTGCCCCTCCTCCTTCATACCTGTTCCCAGCCCTGCCCCTACCTGCAGCCTGGCTCAAGCGACTCTGGCCACTGCCTCACTCCACTCTCCAAGTCCACATTCACGGTGCTCACAAGGCCCAGACTCAGGAAGACAAAGACACACTCAAGCCAGACATAGCCTTAGGAAGCAGGGATGGCAGCCACTGCCCTGAGACAGCGCTCATGGATCACACCCAACCCTGGCTCAGAGCCACAGAGCACATCTGACACATGCCCTCGATCCCTCTCTACCCCGTGACCCACAAGCCACCTCCTGGCCCTAGCACACAGCCACGAGCCAAACCAACTTGCGAGAAAAACACTCCCTGGCCATACAAACAAATGTGTTTGGCCCATTAGAAAGAGTAGTTGCTTGTGAAGAGATAAATACACAGAATACAGTAGACTCCTCCTTCTCCATCTGACTTGGAAACACTTTCAACATAAAATTTTGGTTGACACCAGATGTGTTTTAACCCAAATATAACACTGTTTTCATGAAGAGCTACAGAATGTAAAAGACAGGGGGCTCCAAAAATCAAACTCCAAAATCTGTCCATGCACCCATTGGCATATGGGGAAACTGAGCATACAGTAGGTCAAGACTGCCGACCTTTGGGCTCCTAGAGCCCCACCATGCTCCACTTGGACACTACTACCCCTGTGCACTGTATGAACACTGACTGTTTACAACCTGCCACCCCCACCACACTGAGTTCCCTGTACCAGGGTGTCATCTCCATTTCTGCAGCTCCAGCATCTCTCACGGGGTTGGGCAACCACAGGTGCTCAATAAACAACTGCTGAACAAATAAATGACCCACAGACACATCCCAAAGCCACACAGTTGGGGGCAAACAAAGCTGACTGTGGAGCCCTGGCTTCCTGGTCACCTGCTTCTGGTTCTCTTCGCAGACAGAGTGCAGTTGATGCTGGATAACTGGGGCCGGAACACAAACCTCAGAGTGGCAAGAGCAGTAAGCGGTGTGCTGCTGGTAGGGCCTGGCCTGGCCATGTCGCCATCTGAGCAGCTCTCTCCTAACCTTGGCTTCTTCCAGTCTCAGTGGAGGGTAAATAAACCTCACCTCGCCTACCTGCCAGTGTCAGAGCAAGGAGGATGAAAGGAATAAGCACGTGTCCTGCCGGTGTGGCTCCACGGTTAGAGCGTCGGCCTGTGGTCGGAGGAATAAGCATGTGCACTGAAGACGATATGTGAGTGAAGCTGAGCTCCCCAAAAATGTGGCCTCTTCCTCACCCACCGTACCCGTAAGCAGGGAGAACAAAATCATCGGCTCCACTGGACAGATGGGAGAACAAAGCCCCAGAGGTCGTGCAGTGTCTGCAGTGGCCCTGGAAACCCTGGTGCTCACTCCTGCTCTGACAACTGACCTGGGCCAAGGCAGTGGGGAAAGGGTTCCAGGAGCGCCCATCCCTGATGCCACAGGGAAGCACCAGCTGTGGACTGTCCCGTGCCTTGCGGCAGAAGGACAAAAGTCCAAGGAAGCGCAGATAACCAAGTAAAAAAATAACCACACCCTATGGCCCAGAAGTCACTGAAGACTCCACTGCTGGGTTTTCCAATTCTCCTGGAGGAAACATTATTGACAGCAGATGTGGGGAGGAGGAGGGCAGTTTTAGACCCCACCTGCTCCCTGAGCCTAAGCTGGGGACTTCCCCTCCTCCACTCCCCACTGCCTCTGCTCCCCTAATGTGGTCATGTTGGTCCTTCCCACAGACTCGACCTCTTTCCCTCAGCAACCAGAGCAAGTAGACAAACCTGTTTCTTAACCCCAGGCCACTGACCAAAGGCTTTTCCACATGAGGAGCTGGGGGGCCCATGTACGTATAAGGACATGTGCACATACGAAAACTGGCAGGTGTCTGCAGGGGTGGTCAGCATGCTGGAGGGTTACCAGTGTGGGCTCCGGAGCCCACCTGCCTGTGGCGAACCCAGCTCATACACGCTGTGTGGCCAGGGCACCTTCCTTCACCGCCGTGCCTGACTGCTTGGCACACAGTAAAAGCTCCATTTCCCCCCGCACAATGTTAACAGGGTTGCCTCTGGGATTCTGTGCGCTTTTCTTTTCCCTTCTTCATTAATTACATTTCCTACATACATGTGCATGCCTTATTGTCAGCAAAGAATCAAGCAAGCTCATGTTTACTTTTTTGAGATGGAGTAGGAAGAACAATTCAGAATCCCAAAACCCTTTTCTCGAAACACACAGGCTGAAACAGTCTCCCTTTAGGGCAGGGAGCTCTACTGCCCAATGCACCCCAGCCTTTTCGGCTCCCTGACCCCCACTTTTCAGCTCTTCATCCCTGCCCATCCAGTAAGACTCAGCCTGGCTTTCTGGGAGAAGACCCCTGGGGGCCCGCACTGTAACCTTCCTCCTTGGGAGCACCACCTTTTCTGACCCCTGCCTCCCTAGCGGTGGTTGACCCCAGAGCAAGCCGGTTCTGCACCAGTGTCTGACAGTGCCAGGGGTGCTAAGCTTGCCACCCCCACAACGGACAGTCCTGAGCAAGGCCATCTCCTTCCTCAATTTCAAGGCACTCGTCCGAATTCTCTTTCTGGATCCTCACTACAACCCTATGGTGGACGAGAGATGAAGGGAAGGGAAGCCAGTCCCATAGCTGGACTGAGAGCCAGTTCTGATCAATTCTAATCAAGGACTCATTCCCAACACTGCTTCCCCAGCAAGGCACAGGGCAGGCCCTCGGCTAGCCGACCCGAGGGCCAGCTCAGCGGCCTGGTCCACAGGGCAGAACGGCACTGGCCAGGGTGGCACCTCCCGGCTCCCTCCCTTCCACCTCCGTCCACTGCTCGTATCCCTCCTCCTCCTTCTCCAAGATTTCCCTCCTCCCTGGCTGGGCTTCGGTCCTCAGTGGCCCCACAGCAGCCATCAGCCCTTCTGAGGGTGTCCACAGCCAAGGGGGCCAGTGATACCTCCACACTAAATGGGGGAAGGAGGAGGTTTTGAGCTTTGTAGAAGATACTGTTGGTTTTTCTCTGTTTTATGTCAAATTACCTCTAACACGCCAAGCACTGGTACATTGAGCCCTGGGTACTTAAAAGAATTTAGCAGGACAGTTTAAAATGTCCAGACTTGGTCAGAAGCGTTCTGGGCCCAATAAAATGTCCAGACTTGGAGGTGTCAGATTTCATAAATCGAAGAAAGTCAGAACACATACGTAAACCACAGCGCTGGGACACTTGAAGAGGCCTAGCAACTGTTCAGCCAGACTCCATAGAGAGATCTCCCAGGCCCTGCCCAAGTTTCAAGAATTCTAAGATTGCCGCCTTGGCCAGTTTGGCTCAGCAGTTAGAGAGTCGTCCAGAGAGACCCGGGTTCGGTACCCACTAAGGGCATGTATCTCGGTTGCAGTTTGTCCCCGGCCCTGGTTGGGTCATGTGGGAGGCAGCCACTCAATGTGCCCCTTTCACGTCGATGTTTCTTTCTCTCTCCCTCTCTCTCTCCCTCTCTCCCTCCCTCTCTCCTTCCCTCCCTCCCTCCCTCCTACTCTATCTGAGCAAAAAGTAGGAAAATGTCCTCAGATGAGGATTAAAAAATAATAATAATAATAATAATAAAGTATATGACTAATTACTAAGCTGTACACCTACCTAAAACTAATCAGATTACTGAATGCAAATTGTAATTAAAAAATAAAAATTTTAAAATAAACAAATGAAAATAGGTGAGTAATGCTATATGTGTCCGGCTGTGTTTTATCTGCCCAAGAAGGAAAAGATCCAAACAGATTTTTTTCTCTTAAACCAATGTATAGGCAAATAAGGAATAATACATATTTTAAAAATCTACTACTGTATCATTTCTTGTTGGTAGAATGAATTTTTTTGAAAAGAATTTGATTCCCAAAATGAGGACCTGTGCAAAGACAGGAGACATAGGGAAGAAGTTTGAAAATATTAAACCAAAATATTCTGATCTCCTTGCCTGTGGGTGACCTGATGATGGTGGTGGAATTTCCAGGCAGGACTCTCCCCCCATCTCCACTGCCACAGATGGGACAGCCTTCTGGGGCTGCCACGACCCTCAGGAGTCCTGAGATCACCTACTCAGGGTCCAGGAGCACGGGACCACCCAAGACTACTCACGAGCGCCCGCATCAAAGCAGCACCTTCCGCAAGGCGCCAGCGGCCTCCTCCCCAGTGACCGCGAGGCCGGCTCACAGCAAAGCCCCCCAGGCTCGTTTCTTCATCTCTACCTGCCTCTCCACACCTACTCTGCCCTTCCCGGGGACTCTGATTTTCTCAGAGACGGAGAGAAGGGGGAAAGAGAATCCTGCTAACTTGCTCTTAATAGATTATTAAACTGTGTGAAGGAGACAAGAGTGGAGCCACCGCCTGAGGAGGGCTGTCCTGGCAGCTGGAGCGGACTGAGAAGAGAGGCAGAGATGCCCAGGGTGGGGCTGAGAGAGCCTGCAGAGAGCCCAATGAGCCTGGTTATTAGAGCCAAGAGAAGGCTGTTTCTCCTGCCGATAGTCATCTTTTAATCCAACCCCAGGTGACAACATCTGACAGCAGCCCAGGAGCAGCTCCTGAGGGTGCATGCGTCATGAGGGCCCTGGGTCTCTCCCTTCAGGCCAGGGCTTGCCTATGCTCTCGAGCTCCCCAGGAAGCAAGGCCCTGTTCCTCCCAGGCCTCTTTGTGGACAGGCCTGTGCACGCTGGGACAGGGAAGCAGCAGGTGAGGGCGTGGAGGAAGCTGCAGTGCTGTGCAGGGTCTCCAAACGCCAGATGCAAAAACCTGAGAGGGAAGGCACTAGCCCAAGGTCACAGAGCAGGCTGGCATCATGCCAGGATTTTCCTTCTGCCCAGGTGTGGTAAAGAGGCCTGCAGCTCAAGAAATCAACCAGCATGGTGCGTGCCTGGGATTCTGGACAAGAAGAATTCTGTGACCCTGGGCTGGCTCAGCAGGCAAGAACACCTTGACTGACTGGTCCTGGACCTGCCACCCTTGAACTCTGACAACTCAGGGACCAGCCTGGAGTAATGTGCCCACCTGCAGGGCTGGTCTCTGGTCCATGCAGTCATTCGGGATATAGCAGCAACATTCTCTAAGACACCATGGGCTTATTCCTGCCCCTGTACAAGGGGATCTCTGCCTGCCTGTGCCAACATCCATATCCCATCCCCACCTCCAGCTCCAGCCCCAGCTCAAAACCCGCTCCTGGAGCAGGTGAGGGAAGAAGGTGTGGAAGGGGCATCCATCAGGAAGTCTCAAGGCTGGCAGGTGGCATGAAACCTGTCTCCTTAGCAGCAGGTGTGGACTCAGCCTCCTCCCACTCTCACAGCATCCCTTAGAGAGCCGTTCAGACCCTCCCAGGGTCAGGAGCACACGACCTCCGAAAGCAGCGGTCCCATCGCTGACCAGTGCTCCATGCACAGTGCTCTTCCTTGTGGGCAACTGAGGTGTGCCAGCAGGAATGGGCAGCCAAAAAGCAAACCTGGCGGCCCTGAAGGCTGCTCGACTTCCCAGCACATCTCCCTGGGTGTGCACTCTGGATTCCAACCCCCAGGGGTAAAATCCCGACTCATTAACTTGGGACTCTGGGCAAGTAACTTCCCCTCTCTGTGCCTCATCAGTACAATGGGACAGTAGTCCCTCATCTTTGGGTTTCTGGAACAACCCATGAGATGTCCATGTCAATTTCCAGGCACTGGCTGCAAATGGTCATCAATGTCTACCATCACACCACACCATGCTGCCCCTCCCCTGATGCTCACCCCACTTCCTCACAACCCCACTAGCATTCGGCCAGTGTCCAGTTCTGCAGCCTCCCTTAGGGGTAGCTGCTTACTGAAGACACATTTCAAGATCCAGCTTCTCCCTCCAAAACTTCTGCCCGGAGCTCAGACAGACCATCCCAGCAGCCCACAGCAGCCAGCAGACAGAAGATGCAGCCTCCCAGGACAAAGACAGGAAGGATTCTTCTCACCCATCCTGGTCTTGGCCCATGTCTCTAGCCTCACCACCGCAGACCCCCAAAGTATCCTCTACCAGACCACCAAAAACACACCAACACCAAAAAACACACAAACACCCATACCCCACAATTTCCCACGGCTGCCCGTGACCTATTAGGAAAGAGTCAAAGTCTCACCCCAGCACTGAAAGGAAGGAAACAAACATTTACTGAGCATCTCATTTGGTGCCAACTTCCCAGCTACATAATCCATATGTATCACACCATTTAATAACTCCCTCTAAGGCTGGTCTTATTACTGCATTTCACAGGGGGAGGAAGTCGTGGCTCCAAAACAGTAAGCACTCTGCCTAAGCCACACAGCTCAGAGCATCAGAGGAGACTTGGGGGTCAGGTCCACAGCTCCAGCCCTGCCTCCTTCTGCGGCTTATCTCCTCCAGCCCCTCCCAGACCAGGCCACCATCCAGGTACCACAGTGCCCGTGGTCGCCCAGCAGGCCTGGCTCCTTCATGCCTCACTGCTCTTCCTTGAGCTTCTCTCCCCAAGGCTGGAATGCAGCTACTCACCACCTGACAACTCCTACTCAGCCCTCAAAGCCCAGCTCTCCAGTTATCTTCTCCGTGAGACCACCCTCAGCCCAACGACTCCCTTCCACAAGCAGAACCAATCCCTTCCATGGATGTACACGAGAACACAGCTCACCCATCCCCACTGCCGTCTACTCCCTAATAGAGATCGTTCGTCTTGCCACCAACACAGCTCTGTTGGCTTGAGTAGTGAATGAATGGTCTCCCTTCTAGACTTTCAGACCAGGAAACAAAGCACAGTCAGAGGTGGACTTGCCTTTTGCAGGGACAACTGGTAAGCAGCTGATGTAGAGTAGCCTTCTGGCAAATAGTTCATCCTCGGCTGGGTGCACGTCAGCAACCCCATCAGGACTATCAAGTCCAGCGGGAGGAAGCAGCCCACCACACGGTGAAGCTGTGGTGAGGCAACACCGGTGGCTTCTGGGAGCCACACTGCTGGGGAGGGACCTCTGGGCCTTCTCCACCCACTCGTGGCACTGAAGGGAAGCCCGCATCAGGCTCAGCCCCCGGGCCTCCTGGTACTCTCTCTCCTGGACACAGAAGTCACAGTCCTGGGGCAGAAGCAGCTCCTCTCTGCGGACCTGGACAGAAGGACACCAGGGCCTAGAGGGGGCCGTGGCCAACAGCACCCTACTCCAACAGTTTATCAGCCCAGGTCCCACTGGGGAAGAGGTGGAAAGATGAGCCCTCCGTCCTGACCCACTTCTCCCAGAGCTCCCACCCCAGATCTGGCCCGGCCCAGTGTGAGTCCTCTCACCTGGGACATCAGTAAGAGAAACAACCACGCAGGTATCCACATAGAGAGCACTTTGGCTCTTGACAACCACTCTGAGACCCCCACTTTACAGATAATGCAATGGTGCACAGAGGTTGGTTAGGTCCCTAAATTGGACTCTTCTCACTCCACTGCCTCCCTGACCCCCAGGAACGTCACAGCCCTGTCCCTCCGAGGGCACAGAACAGACATGCTTCTCTGCTTCCTTCCCCAGGCAGGCTCGTACCCAGAGCAAGTGCCCTGCACTGAACATAAGAACCTCCTGAGCACTGGTGGAAAAGGCACCTGCTGCCCTGGCCAGTTTGGCTCAGCGGTTAGAGCGTGGGCCCGTGGACCAAAGACTTTCGGGTTTGATTCCTGTCAAGGGCATGTACCTCAGTTGCAGTTTGGTCTCCGGCCCTGGTCGGGGTCCTGCGGGAGGCACCAAGTCGATGTGTCTCTTTATCATCAATGTTTCTCTCTCTCTCACTTCCACTCTGTCTGAAAATAAATGGAAAAATATCCTCGGGGGAGGGAGGAAGGGAGGGAGGAAGGAAGGAAAGGAAGGAAGGGCGGGCAGCCACTGACACCAGCCCAACCCCAGGCTCTGTTTCAGGAGACCCGGGATGGGGCCGGAGTCATCATTTTTGAGAAATGTCCTAGGTGGCTCTGAAGAAGCCAGTCCAAACAGCACCTGGAGAAACCTAGGAGTAACTCAGAATCAATGCCATCAGCCTGGCAATTTGTTTCAACAGTCTTCAAAACATCCACACCTCGAAGCCAACAGCACCACGTCCAGGAACTTATCCTGAGGAAATAAAGACATGAACAGAGATCTAGGCGTGAGGATGTTCACTGCGGCATGATTTAGGCTGAAACTCGGGTATGTTCTGCCTTCTATGAAAGGAACCTGTGACATACCTCTTGCTAGGGCAATATTGTGCACCAATGAGAAATAATTCCTTTCTCACTCTTTAAAAAAAACCATCTATAGTCGGCCCTTGTTTATCATGGTTAATCAATTCCAGACTCTACCATGACAAATAAATTTCCGTGAAGTAGGATTCTTTATTTATAAATCAAATATTTTCACAGTTAGAGCATAGAAACCTGTTTACAACCTTCTAAATATGTTTTTTAACATTATTAGAGCCCTCTAAATATGAGATAAAACCCTTTAGTCACCATTTCACTCAAATTACCCAATATATTAGACAAAATAAGAGGAAATAAGACATATTAGATGTTACAAATGTCATATTATTATTATACATTTAATTACACACACGCACTAAGTGGTTCTTACACACAACCACTAACCTATGAAAATAGTGCAATTTGTTCAATGATGAAGCGATGAAGATGAAGAGATGTACTGCACAGCAAAGAGAGCAAGGTTACTGCTCCTCCTCTGCAGGCACGACCTCAGTAGGAGAGTCTTCAGGTGGTGCAGTATCCTCAACAGGTGCATCGTCATCTTCTTCCACTGAAGGAGCAGTAGGAGGAGGCAGTGGGTGTCTGGGTGCGCGGCTGAAGAACATCGTGACAGGCAGTTGCTGGCGCTGTCTTTTCATATGGTGACGAGACCTTTGTAGGGTTCTATCGCTCCATCAAGTGCATTCCAGAACCGCAAAGCACACATCATTTGTGGGTCCCATTCGCCAGTCATGTCCTGTACTACCTTAGTAGTTCTCATGACTTGCGAGAGACACTCAAGTGTAAGGCCACCTTCCTCCTCCTGACCCCCCAGGAACCCTCTTCCTCCTCCTCACTCGCAGACTTAGTCATCTCCACCATATCCTCATCAGTTAAGGGATCCGAATGTGTCTCCAGCAGCTCATCCATGTCATCGTGGATCATATCCACGAAACCTTCTCCTCCCAGCATCCGGGCTAGCCTAACTGCCTTATCCACTGCTGAGTTGCTTATATCCTCTGGGGTGAATCCTCTGTAGTCGTGGACAATTTCAGGCTACAACATCTTCCAGTTGGTCTTCATGGTCTCCTTCTTTATGTCCTTCAACACGGCCTGGATGTTCTTCAGACAGGTCGCGATGGTATACTGTCACCAGTACTCCTTCAGCAAGAAGTTCTCCTCAAGGTCCCTGCCTTCAAAAAGGTGCTGCAGGGTATTTCGCGTGTAGAGGGCCTTGAAATCGTGAATAACACCTTGATCCATGGGCTGGATCAGTGAAGTGGTGTTGGGAGGAAGGAACTTGACCCGCACACCATCATAGGATAGGTCTTGCGCATCACCTCCAGCATTGTGTGTGAGGAGAAGGACATAAAACTCGAGTCCCTTCTCTGCGACATACAGCTTGACTTGGGGGACGGAGCACTAGAAGAACCAGTCCGACGACATCTGCTTTGTGATCCGGCCCTCGTGGTGCATCCAGTGCACTGGCAGCAGGTTCTTGTTTCTATTCTTCAGGGCCCTAGGTTCTTGGCCTTGTAGACCAGGGTAGGCTTGGGCACAAATCCCTCACCATTTTTACACATAACGTTAGTCACGCGATCCTTATACGCCTTGAAGCCACGGATCTTGACCTCATCCTTGAAATTGAATGTCCGGGAAGGCATTCTTTTCCAGAACAGTCCTGTTTTGTCCATACTGAACACCTGTTCTGGATGATACTCGCCCTCTTCAAGGATCTTCTGGAACGTGTTGTTCACATCGTCTTCTGCTGCAGGCTGTTCAGCAGAGGCAGCTTCTCCGTGGACAACAACACTCTTCAGATGATACATCTTCTGGAACTTCTCAAACCAGCCCTTGCTTGCGGTGAAATCCATGAACGTTGCAGAAGAGGGTCCTGGTTGCGGTTCGTCCGCCGCAAAGCGCTGACAGAGCTGCCTCACTTTTTCCTGGATGACCAGCAAATCCAACGGAATGTTTCTCTTGTGGCTGTCGCTGATCCAAACGGCTAGGGCAGACTCCGTTTTCACTATGAACTTATTACGACTTGTCACGATGCACTTTGCTTCCTTGTTGAAAGAGACAGTAGCCGCTGCACGGATGTTCTTTTCATCTTTACAGATGGAGCGAACCGTAGACTCATTCAAGTCGTAATGGCGGGCAACCTCCACGATTTTCTTGCCATCTTTGATCATACCCAAGAGTTTCACCTTCTCCTGGATGGTAAGCACCTTCCTCCAGTGCTCAGCTTCATTGTCAGAAGGCTTAGAAGAAGAAGCACATTTAGGAGCCATCGTGGGGCTTAGATAAAAGTTCTCAGGAATCGCAAACACGAGCAAAGATGATTCCGATGCACAGCAATGTAGGAGCATGTGTGAGAGAAAAGAACCTGCATGAGGCCGAGCCAATCAGTGGCCAGGATAGGAGAGGATAGGATAGCCAATCAGTGAACAGTAGGCTCTGATTGGCTTGGTTTCACCACACCCGATTTTTTGGAAAAAAGTTACTGCCCACACACAAGGAGTGGTCGAGCGGGTGCACCTGGCGTTGAAGGATTCCTGGGGTGCTCAAATACATAGGCCTACAGTCCATATGTACAGTAATTTTAATTTTAATTTTAATACAGAGGTGTATAAATGACTCAGACAACCGAGTGCACACTGTATCATTTTCACTGTCTCGATCAACTTTTTAATGAACATATTTGAAAAAAAAACGCGATAAAGTGAAACCGCTATAGAGTGATGCCGCGAAAGTCGAAGCGTGAAGTGGCGAGAGACAACTATATAATGGTTATCTCCAGTTAGTAACATTGCCTTCAAGTTATTTTCCTTTTAATTACCTACCTTCTCTAAATTCTCTGTCAACATGGCTAATTACATAATATTTTTAAAACCAAGTCATTTTTTTGTTTTCACTACCAGCATCAGACCTAGAATTTGAAGCCCAGTTCAATTAGAATAGGAGGGATTGCAGAGAGCAACCATTGCCACCACAAAGATGCTAGAACTGCTTCCCGCCGGCCTACAGTTCTGCCTGAATGCTTTCAGTCAGCAGCAGCTCGTTCCCTTCCTTAGACCAGTACCTGACAGTTAAAAAGTTATTCCTGCCCTGGCTGGTCTGGGTCAGCTGTTACAGCGTCAGCCCACAGACCAAAGAGCTGTGAGTTCAATTCCAGTCAAGGGCATGTACCTCAGTTGCAGTTCGGGCCCTGGCCCTGGTGAGGGCCATACAGGAGGTGGCCAGTTGAAGTGTCTCTCTCACACTGATATCTCTCTCTCTCTCTCTCTCCCCCACCCGTCCTCCCTTCCTCCCTCCCTCCCTCTCTATCTGAAAATCAATGGAAAATATCCTTGGGTGAGGATTAAAAAAAAAGTTATTCCCTATCCTGAACAGGATTCTACCTTCCTGAAGTTAAAATCTCCTGTCTCCCTAATACAGTTTGCAGTACATGGCATCATAAGCCTCAAGGAACACAAGAAACAAAGCTATTTTTTTAGTTAACTGACTTATATACAGGATGAGCACCCATACTTTCCCATTATGGCCAAGATGAGAATGTGGAGTTTTGCAAGCGTGGCTGACCTATACTCACAATACCATGTTTAAATCAACCGTTGTTCATTTCTTGCTCCCCACAATCCCCTAGCTGATTATTAAAAACACCTGTGTCCCTACTGCATTCATTGTTTCATGAACAGTTGCCCCACCCCCACTGGTGACTTCACTGGCCAGTAACTCTTTACTAAGGTCGTTTTTGAGTGAACAACCTGCTTGAAGTTGCTAGCTAAGCCCAGACACACAGATGCCACACTACTAGAAGCGGAGAGATCAGGTGCAGCCCAGACACAAAAGGCTTTCCCTCAAAGAAAGCAGCAGGGCAGAAAAGTGATGTTTCTCGCCTCCCCCTCTTAATTTACTTCTTTTTATTCCCATTTCTCTTCCCAATCCCCTCCCCCACACCCACTGGTGGCCATTCTTTTGTGTTCATCTTTTTCTCTGTGTTCCTGTAAACCGGGTATTATTTTGTATTGATTTGCATACCTGCACTGAATTATTGATCTCACTCCACTTCTTACTTTTTCACTGAGCTCTGTGTTTCATGATCCACACCACCGCCACGTGTCTCATCGGTCACTCAAAACTGCTTCGGAGGACTGCCAGATGGTGTCCACCACTGCACCCACCAGCTCTCCCAGCAATGGACACCACCCCTGAGGCACCTCCAGGGACCAATCCCCTCGGAGACCGGCATGAGAGCCTAGCGGAAGAAGGGTCAGGCTCTCAAGCAGGGTCAGGGCTTTGCAAGAGCCCTACCAAAGCTCCAGCACGGCTGCACCAGAAGAGGGGAGTGTCCGAAACCCCACACACCACTGTCCATTGACATCATCCAGCATTCTAGTTTCTGCCAGCCTAGGAGGTAGAAAGAAATAGAGTTCACTGTGGATTCTTACCAAACCTTGCAGAACCACACCTGCTAGAACAGCAAGAAAAGCGCTTGCCACAATAAGCTGAGCTGAATGGAAACAACTGCTCATTAATAAGAATCTTCGCAGGGAGACCTCACTGCCTTGAGTTGTCACAGACTGCTGGCGCACAAATACCACACACTGGCTTGCAAAATGCCACGGATCCCGCCTGCTCCGGCAGGCAGAGGCTCCTCCCAAGGAAGCTGACTGCTGGGGGTAGGCGGCAATACAGTGGTGTGCTCATGCCACTCCCCTTTTATGTGCAATCACAGGGTCCTACTACCTGATGACTGTTACGCACAGCTCATACCACATGTGACTACCATGTGACCTGACAGCACCTGAAGCAGTCTATACCTGTTCAATGAGTCCGATCAAGGTCAAATTTCTCTAGAAGTTGCTAAATGCTTACTCTTAAGTCTCTGTGCTAACTTCATCATGGTCCAGAAACCACGAGCTTGAGACCAGCACTGATCTGCAGACCACACCCTGAGTGTGGGATACAGTGTGGGAACAAACAGGCCAACCTCCCCTGGAAATCAGTTTAACGTGACACATAAACAGTCATGGGACCACAGCACTAATAACAGTACCGGTAACAGCTTACACTTACATGGTGCTCACTGTACACCAGGCACTGCTCCAAATATTTGACAAATAGCTGCTTTAATCCTTACAACCCAAGGTCCTATTATTCTTCTTCTTTCACAGATGAGGAAACTGAGACACAGAGGAAAAGTAACTTGCCCAGGGTGACATTAAGTAACAGATGGAGGATTTGAACCCAATACTTGGCTTAGATACAGACTCTTAACCACTCTACTAAACTGACTTCCAAGTGACCTGGCCTCCCCCATCTGTTCCCTCACTTGTAAGGAGGAGTAAGGACCCCCAAAGGGTTGCTGATGAGCCCAAATGAGTAAGTAAAATAAACACAATGCATCGTGCAATAGAAACACTATCTACACAACACACAACCATCTCGGTGTGTGTGACCATTGTTCTGCACCACCACCTACTTTCACACCAGCTCTGGGAAGGAGGTGGTGTCACGGACCCCAACACAGAAGTAAGGACAAGGCTTGAAGAGACTATGTGAGGTAGCTATGGGAACACACCCAGACTCGGTCATTCCCCCTTGGCCACCTTACTCCTGGACCACTCCCTTCTCCTCCACAAAGAGAAGGCCACCAGATGGGAACTGGTCTCAAGCTCCCCAGAGGACTCCTGGACTCTGGTTTCTAAACAGCCCAGCTGTAATTCTCAGACTTGAAATTCAGGAAAAAGATGGTTTTCCAATCCATCTAACAACTCACAGAATGCCAATCAGACACCTCTAGGGACTCTGCAAAGGGCAGTAGGCCTATCCCCCTCACTCTACCCTCCTCTGGCCACAGCACCTCCCCCACATTCCACAGATGACCCTCCTACTGCATGCCAACTCTGCCATCCTCTGCAGCCCCAGCTCAGGCAGCCTCACAGACTCAGTTGCAAGGAGAATGGCTGGCGGCAGCAGCCAGGCCCGCCCCATGTCTGTCAGGCGCTGGTTAGCCAGGCCTCGTCTTCTCAGGGCCTGCTGAATGCTTGCCTCCAGCAGAAGCCTGCCTTCCCATAAAGACCCACTCTTCGGAGAATGGGCTATCTCAGGTCTCTTCCCTTGTTCTGCACATTGCCTCCACCAGGCCTGCCTTCTCCCTTGCCCCTCTCCGGCACCCATCCAGCCGCCCAGCCGTCTGCCGGCACCCAGCTCACTGTACACTCTCCTCTGGGCAGCCTCCCCTGCTCTGCGTGGTCTGCACTATTGGATACCTGCTCCTTCAGGTTCAGGCTTTCCAATCAGACAAACTCCTGGGGGGCCAGAACCATCTTCTTCTCATCCTTCTGAGAATCCTACAGATTTTTACAACCAAAAATGCTTGCCATTAACCCAAAAAAGGAAGGTGAGGCATAGGAAGTCAATAAGCTAGGCTACTTACTTCTGGCACAATTGGCAGAAGAGAGAAAGAGAACAGAACAACCCAAAATGAAAAGACTTGATGAACAATAGGATACATATTGCAGCAGAAAGAACAAGTCCAGTCAGGGTGTTTGACATGGGTCTAAAGTGTTGATCATGGGTGATGCTAATGTCTTTCTCATCTCTATACACTCAGCACTTAGCAGAACCACGGACCATATACTGGATGGATGATGGATGGGTGGACGGACACCCTAAAGGCTATGTGATCTTGTGTAAGAAGACACAGACACAGTGACCAGCTCCACTGAGATTCCATGGCAAGCCTTAATATGAGGGAGGCTGAGGGCAGAACATGCTTACATGAAATTCCACAAAGCAAAATTCCCTAGAAAGCAAGGGCAGCCGGCCACTGTCTTGTTCCCTCTCCCCGAGCACATAAAACGGGAGAAAATACAGCAGGATTTATAATGGTGGTCTTCCATTTTCTATCAAAACTTAAGTAAGAAAACAGGTTCTCTTGCATACAACCCCTAAAGTCTAAGCTGCTTCAGGTTCAGCTTTTTCTTTCTTTCTTTTTTTCAGGAAAACGATTCAGAACCGGCACATTTTGGTTTTGTTTACGTTCTTGCTTTTTCCTGGATCCAGTTCCCACTGAGGTTGGCCATGGGGGTGGGTCCCAACTCAGTGTCCTGGGGCCTTTACACTCTTATCTTTATTTCAGGCTTTTTCCTCTGGGGCAAGAGACTTAGTGGCGTCATTTTCCTGCCTGAACTCTGTCCTGTGACTAAGCAATAAGAAGCCACAGCAGTGGGCCTGGAAGTTTTTTGCTGTGTCACAACAGGAATGAGACAAGGAGGTACCTCCTGCCAACATCAGACCCATTATCCGACTCAGCACTTAAACTCAGATGTCACCACTTATGTCTGCATCCAAACAGTCCCCCCTATGTGACAGGTTCTCAGAGCACATCTGCGGAGTGTGTGACTGCTGTGACGGGAAAGGGAGGGGTGCCCAAGGCTCAGGACACAGACATCTCAACAGGGCCCGTCACAGGCTGGCCCAGAGCACAGAACAAATACAGTCTTTATAAAGAAACCGACAAGGACTCCGGAACCTGCCCAGTCTCTGAGCAGCTGGCGGCCCCGAACAAGCTGACAAACATCTCTTGGCCTAGTTTGCCCATCTGTAGAATGTAAATAACAATTACATGGGCCAACAAAAGATGTATTTCTGTGGTCAGGAATGAGAAGGTCTGTAGCACGACTGCGTGAACTGCATGCCCTGTGACTTGCTCCCTCTCACTGGATAGGCTGGTGCCTGCAAAGCCAAGGCCCCAATCAGGAGAAACCAGACTCCCTGCCCAGCCTGGGGCTGGCAAAGATGCCTTGGAAGGATCCCCAGGATGGGAAGAGACCTGGATGCTGTGCCTGGCTCTGCCAGGGCGTGCTATGAGATGCCGGCAGTCCCTTTGTGTCTCTGGACTGCTGTTTCTCATTTGTAAAACAGGCAGTTTGGGCAAAATGGTCTCTAAGACCCCTTCCAGCCATGATACTAAACAGTCTTAAGCTGCTTAAGAAACATAAACAGGAAATGAAAGTTCTGGCCAGATGAGAAGAAAGAGGTTACCCTGAATAAGAAAAACAGAGCGTCTGATGAGTATTGAAAAGGTCATTAAACATTTCTAAAGCGACTTCTGATATCAAAATATAAAAATCCAGTTTCTTCCCATTTGTTTGGTTATCACATCCCTCACCACCAGATTTTCATCATGTTTGGTCAGCAGATCCGCAATGTTCAAACGATGTATGAGATTGGGGGTCCCACGCCATCTTAAGGAGTCAGACAATTATCGTGCAGATAAGTAACCTACAGTTAACTCAGAAAGAGGCCTGAGAGCTAGGCCACACCTGGAAAAACACTGTTGGCAGAGAAAACACACCCTGGCTTGAGACCGCGACAGGGCAGCGGCAGGGAGTCGCAGGTGACTGTCTGATCTGATGGTGCAGCTTGCCACACAGGCCGTCCACCTACCCCTCCTGAAGGGTGCATGCAGCAGGGCCTTATTTATGCACCAGTGGCTAACAGTTCTCTTATGCAATGTAAATGTAGGGCCAGCTAGTGACTATATATATATATATATTTTTTTTTAAAACAGAATAATTTTTCAAAAAAGGTAACCTTCCCACTGCAAAGGGACCATCTGATGAAGCTTCATTCTGCTCCTTCATACACCACAGTCTTGGGAAGCAGAGTGAGTTTATCAGCCACACTGTGGTCATGTTCGAGAGCATGGGTCCTCCCAAAAGGAAACCTACAAAGGCAAACAGAGGAAGCCGAGGACAACAAGAGTGGCTCACAGAAACACAGCTGCCACCAACTGCAGCCTCTGCGTCCACCTGTGACTCACCAACTGCCCTCAGGCAAAGGAAGGTGAGGTTTTGGGGGTGGGGGGAGGTTCTTCACTCTGTCACCATAGGGAACATCTTAAAAGCATCCAAGCCAGTGGTTTAAAACTATGTTCTGGGGAACCGTGGGGAACCTGGAAGCGCCTCGGGGAGGCTGCAGGCCCCAGCTCCACACCTGACCGCCACCTGCTTTCCTTAAGAGCCCAGCTAATGAAGAGTCCACTCACAGGTCTATTTACACTGCCCACATTGTTTCATTTCATTGTTCACAACGGCCTGTGCGGAAACTGAGGCTGAAGAGGCTTCCAGTCAGATCCCACAGCCCGTTCTCCGAGTACCCACCCCGTGTTCGCCCAGTGTCCACGTGGACTCTCGGGGAACTAACGTCACCCCAAGAACCGTCCATGCCAGAGCTGGATGTCACTGACCATTACAACAAGCTCTTCCTTAAACAGCAGGCCCAGGGAAGGGGGCCGGCAGGGATTAGAAGGAGGCTCAGAGGGCGCGGCAGCTGATTCGAGTTCTGATCTGGACACACCATCTGTGAAAAGGTATTTCTGAGATGAGGAAACTGAGCATCAGTTGGCTACTGGATGGCACTAAGAAATTACTGTTAAGCCCAGCCACTCTGGCTCAGCGGTTAGAGCACCAGCCCACGGACCAGAGAGTCGCAGGTTCGATTCTGGTCAAGGGCTCGTACCTCGATTATGGTTCGGTCCCCGGCCCTGGTTGGGGTTGTGCGAGAGGCAACCAGTTGATGTGTCTCTCTCACATTGATGTCTCTCTCTCTCTTTCTCTCTCTCTCTCCCTCCCTCCAACTCTGTCTGAAAATAAATGGAATAAAATATATCCTCAGGTGAGAATTTAAAAAAAGAAATTACTGTTAGCACTGCTGGTTATAGAAACGGTCTTCTGGCCATGCTTTTTTAAAAGGCCTTACCTCAGGGCTTGAGGTGGAAGAGGGCATAGAAGGGCTAAATGGCAACTGAAAAAATAAGAAAAAGAAAAATAATAAATACTTTTAAAAAAAAACAAATGAATAATAAAAGGCCTTATCTCTTAGAGACACTGACTTAAGTATTTGGGGGGACGTGATATGCTGTCTGGGGTTTGTTTTAAAATACTACAGAAAATGGAAGTTGTTGGGAAAGCTAGGTGTTTGTTATATTATCCTCTCCAACTCTACATGTTTGAAAAGTTTATACTATAACATTTAAAAGGAAAGAAAGAAGGAAGGAAGAAAGACTTATGCTTAAGTTCAGCTCAATTCTACCTTCCAGTATCTTCCACGAGTCAGCCCATGTCCCACTTCTGGGATCGAAGCCCACTCCTAGAGAAGACCACAAGATGCTACAACATCTCAAAGAATCACCATCACAAAACCAGACTTCATTCCTGTCAAGCCACACTGGGGAAATTGAGGCCCAAAAGAGGTCACACACCTGAAGATCAAACCACCAAAGACTCTACTGGCCCCGGAACCATGTGCCCATTTCAGCTGGTAGCAAAATTTAAAAGAATGAGAAAGTTTAAGGTTTTAATTCCCCAATTGAGAGAGCTAAGGGGAATTTTGAAAACCAATGGTATATATTAATTTTCCAGTTCTGTGCACTAATGCCGAAGTTTCCCAAAAGTGCATTTCTCAGAACACTAATGTCACAAAATGCTCAATGACAAAGGATTTTGTGGTCAAATCAGTTTGGGAATCGCTGCCCAGTGAACCCCTCCAGTGCAGCCCAAGCACACTGGCTGATTAGTGCTCTCAAGAGGCTCGGAGCAGAGGAGCCCCTGGGACCTGCTCAAGCCAGGTCAAATGCATTCGACCACAGAACCCTTTAATCAAGCAACACCACTGACATACCACCAAACCAGTATTTAGCTGTTTCCTTGTGAAATGCTGATCTAAGCCTTTTGAAAGAAACTCTTGATAGCCAGTTACCCTGGATTCAAGACTGAAAAAAAAAAAATCCCTAATGGGATAAGGAGGAGTGTCTACAAAGCCGAAATAACGAACACACTTCAAGGCCTGTGGCGATGGAGCTATTAGTACTGGAAACCCAGAGGACAGTGCGACATCCCTTGGCTGCCAGATATGAACGCCGCTGGGATTCTATGGTTAGTTGCTTCTGGTCTCAAAAGAGTCACAGATGACTACTGAAACCAAATCTTTATTTAAAGTCCAAAGGGACTGTCCTGAGACTTTCCAAAAATAGGTCTGGGAAAAAAATACACAATTTTTATAAGAAAAAGGAAAGAAAATGTTGGAACTTGAGGCCAATCACCCCCAAGTCAAGGGACTGTGGACAGTATGGATTTCCTTTAAAACTCAAAACAAACAGTATGGCAGTCCCTCCAAAAATTAAGCAGTGAACCGCTTCATGAGCTATAGTTCCCATCCTGAATATATATCCAAAAGAACTGAAAGCAGTCTCAAAGAGATACTTGTACACCCATGTTCATATAGCACTCTTCACAACAGCCAACAGGCAAAAGCAACCCAAGTGTCCATTGATGGATGAATGGATAAACAAAATGTGGTCTATATATACAATGAAATATTATTCAACCTTAAAGAGGAAAGAAATCCTGTCACATGCTACAACATGTGACAGATTGAACCTTGAGGATATAGGTAAGTGAAATATGCCAGTCACAAAAAGACAAATACTGTATGAGTCTACTTTTTTTGGTGCTGCTGGTGGTGGTGTGATTCTACTTCTATAATGTACCTAAAGCAGTCAAATTCATAGAAACAGAAAGTAGAAGGCTGGCTGCCAGGGTCGGAGAGAAGAGGAGACTAGAGAGTGACTATTTAATGTGTAGAGACTTTCAGTTTTGCAAGACGAAAAGTTCTAGTGACGGATGATAGTGATACAACAATGTGAATGTACTTACCACTGAACTGAACACTTAAAAATGATTCAAGTAGAAAATTTCATATGTATATTTTGCCACAATTTTTTAATTTTTTTCTTTCTTATTTTAGTGAGAGGCATAGAAACATAGATGAGAGAGAACATCGACTGGTGGCCTCCTGCACACCCTGCTCCTGGGGATGGAGCCCACAACCTGGGCATGTGCCCTGACCAGGAACCGAACTGGCGACCTCTTGGTGCATGGGTCGACGCTCAATCAATGAGCCACACTGCCAGGCATATTTTGCCACAATTAAAAAAATAAAATAAAATGGTTCAAGCAGTAAATGTTATGCTTTGTATATTTTACCACAATAAATTTAAAAAACAAAGCAAATAGGTTATTACCCTTAATGTGAAATAAACATCAAGGTCAACAGTCACCTCCCAATTATCCACCAAGGGTTTAGATCTGGATGACTAACATGAAACACTCCAAACATCTCCGTTGAGTTTAAAAGGTTTCTGCAGCACTTCCATGGAATGCTGTCCCAAAAAGATTAGCAGAGACATAAATTTAGAGATAAGCAATCTGCTCAGGTAAAAATGAAAACAGATGCAATATCTCAACTCGATCTGCCTTAAAATTCTTCCCTACTGCACAGACTGACAGGCAGCTCCACCCTCGTGCTCTACACCCACCATCTGTGTGGCTCCGTCTTCCCAAGGTTACAGGACATTACTGAAGGGCCCCCTTGCACTGGCCTGCAGAACGTATAAGTGGTTGGAATGAGGTGGAACAAAAAAACTATTTTCCCTCTGCTGCTTACTTTTTCAGGAAACAGAAAGCCAGAGTATTAAAAAAAAAAAAAAAATCATTCAACACTAACACTAAATGAGAAAACAGTTATCGTGGTACAGAGTTGGAAGAAGCCTTAGAAATCCAGTCCAACCCTATCACTAAGCCAGCCTGGACCTAATGCCACCTTAGAAGTGCTGAGGACCTCACAGGACTGAGCACATTCTCAGTCAATGTTAAATGTCTTCTGATTCTACTGTTGTACCAGAAACACACACACAAGCTCATCCAATGTCAAGATGTTGCAAAGTTAGAAGCAGATACCTATCCAAGACTCTTTCGAGGACACCAAGCTGACGTTCAAATTCTAAGTGCAGAAAGGGAAGGGCTCTCCAGTCCTACAAAAGGCAATGTGGGTGCTCCGTACGGCTCCTGGCAGCCAGCCCCACAACGCCAGTACCTGATGGCTGACCTTGGAACTTCAGACACCAATGTCACACCGCCTGCTTCCATCACAGACATACTATGGGTGGTGACATCTGCGTGTGCATCTGGGACTCACTCTAGCCTTCCTGCACTCTCACAGCCTCTGTCACTGTGAAGTCACCTCTTAAGTGATTGCGGGGGGAGGTGAAAAAGGACATAGGGGGGATAAATGGCAATGGGAAAAATAAAATAAAGAAATCTGCACACATTTCTGAAGAAGACTGGAGCTTATGCAGACTCACACCACTTATTCTACAAACAGCTGACTAGCCATCCACTCCATAGAAATGTACGGAACGCCTATCTTGGGCCCTGCTCTATTCTAGGCATTAGGACAATGGCAAATTCAGCTTGTGGAGATTACCTTCTACTCTTGGTGACTCCACAGCCACAATAAAAGCAATCCAGACATCTGTCCAGCATGGTTTACAAGAGCTCTCCCATAACTCTCAGAAAAATCAGAAGAATCCCGGGCTTCTGGTTCTGAGGCTGGTTCCAGGCTGTATTGCTTACCACACTAACAAATACTCCTCCTTTTTTCTTTTTTTGTATCCTCACCCGAGGACATTTTTCCATTTTTTGTTCAGGCAGAGTGGGAGGGAGAAAGAGGAACAGAGAGAAACATCGATGTGAAAGGGACACATCGAGTGGCTGCCACCCGCACGACCGACCAGAGCCGGGGACAAACTGCAACCGAGGTACATGCCCTCAGCGGGAACTGAACCTGGGTCTCTCAGGACCGCAGGCCGACGCTCTAACCGCTGAGCCAAACCGGCCAGGGCACTCCTCCTTTTTTCTTACCACTGATTGTCAAATAGCATAGTGAAGCAGTTATTGTTTTAACTATTTTGTAGAGCAGGAGATAAGCTCAGAAAGGTTAAATGCCTTGCTCAAAGTCTAAAATCTAGTGAAGTCTGCTCACCTCTCCCCACCACCCCACTCTAGCTATGACCTCACCTGCTAACTGCATCATTACACAAAGATGAGACCACATATCATGGACATTCACCAGCTGTTTTACCTGCACAACATCCTTCCCACTCTTCTTCCTTTGGAGAACTGGTTCTCCCCTCTCTAAAGAACCACATGTACTGTATGGTATGCCAATCATAGCATCCCATCACCCAACCCTATCGGTTGGGTCCACAGCTGGGCCCATCTTAGTCCTCTAGCCCTGGCCACAATTGGGTCTCACATGGACACATGACCCTAGTCAGACGAATCAAAATCCTTCCATAAGATTTTTCCGCCTGGGCTAATTGGATAGAGCTCCCTTTATTCTTTGGTTAGGGGCGGTGAAGATGGAAGCACAGAGGCTGGAGACCATGTCCCAGCAAAAGAGTACAGCATTCAGGATCAACCGTCCCAATGCCAGCTTCCCAAATCCATCCCAAGGTTTCAGGATATCATATAATAAATTTCTCTTTTCTGCCTAATCCAGTTTAGGCTGTTTCTGTCCCTTGCAATAAAGACGCCCTGATCTAAAACATAGAGGGATAAATAAAATCTGCCTTTCTCTTAGAAAACTCTTCTCAAGCATTACTTCCAAGTTCCTCCACCCATTCCTCTCAAATAACACAATTATGAGAAAACTATAGTGGTTGCAACTTTTACTTATGTTACTGTCCCTGCTGACCCTCCAGGGCAAAGTAGATGAGGAAAAGGTGGCTGGTACCTAAGTAAGTAGGGAGAGAACAAAAGGCCCAGGTAACCTCTAATGAATAATAAATAATCCACACCTGACAATCAGCAGCCAACTGCACTCGTCCTACTGGAAAAACCTGGCAGGACTAGTCCCTTAAAAAAATTCGTCCAGCTTTAACTTCTGACAAGTGTGCAATGCCTAAATTCCAAGAGATGTCCAAACGGCTCCCTCGGCTAGCCATCGTGGTCCTCCAGGTTACCTCTGCGTCCCCTCTCCTCAGGCCGGCCTAATTCCGCAACCTGAAAACAGACTGTTCCTCTCGGAGCTAGGCCTACCGCCCAGGACGCCTCCTCCTATTCTTCTGCGTGTTCAGTGCCCCTTCAACACCCAGCTCAAGCTCCAGTTGCTCCTCGAAGCCTCCCTCAGCTTCTCCTGCAGATGCTGCTGTCTCCATTCTCTTAACTATGAAACTGAAGAGGAGGCAGAGCGGGACGAGAAGAAACATTCAGCTCTGCACACACATGAGGGACCAGCGGGCAATCACCAAGCTCTGCCACTTCTGCTCCATAAGAGAGGCTGCCGTGAAATGGTCTGGGGAGCCCTCCATATTTACATGGTAATTAGAGCCCCTGGGGGTGGATGACAGTATTTGGGGAAAGCATGTACTATACAGACCTTTAAAAGGAGGAAAAAGCCTGCTTGTATTGTATCACTCAATTCATCTGTCTCATAATGTCACTCTCCTGAGTGTCCCATTCCCCGAACCAGGCAGTGAGCTGCAGGCTGGAATTACATCCTACGCACCCCAGCCCACCTGGACTGAGCACAGAACCAGGCACTTTGGTCCTCCCCGGTCACAGTCTGTCCTCCCAGTAGCTGAGGCAGGCAGTACAGCACCCTTAGCCCCATCTCACAGATGAAGACACTGAGGTTTACAGCCAGGAAAGGGCCCTCACTCCAGAACAGGCAGCCAAGATTCTCCAAGTGAGAAAACCCAGATGTTAGTAACTGAATCAAAAAGAAAAAACAAAGGACTATGTGGGTTCCAAGTGAACAAACAAGATCTTGGTACAACTGTGGAAAAAATCCTCAAAACATGAGCCACTCTGAGGAAGACAACAGTTCTCTTCTATCTCTACAACCAGCGGGGGCAGAGATGATCACTTCTTCCTTACAGATCCATGTGCAGGAACAAGGAAAGGCTACATAACCCCACGGAGTTCCTCAGTGCAGGAAATGGCCTGAAATTATAGTGGGAGGGCTAATCAGGTAACAGGAAAAAGTGCCCCCAGCACAGAATCAAGAGCAGTGTGCCTCACCTCGACTCCAGCTCCTCTCTGCCTTGCAACTTCTGGCCTATCCTCACACCTCACAGATGGGGGCAGAGAACCCAGCATAAAGCAGGGAAAGCATCACGCATCTCACTGGGGTTGCCACAGAATTAAGTGAGATACCAAAGCTGTAAGATACAATATGCTAAACAATGTACTGTCAATCCTGCCCCCCAAAATAAAACAACACCGTATTTTCTGTCACCATCAAACATGGTGGGTTATAAATGTCCAGGGCTCTAACTGAGCCTGAGCAGAACAGACGAGTTTGGTGTGCTCACCTGCCCAGTACCACCTAGGCTGGCTTC
Source organism: Molossus molossus (assembly GCF_014108415.1). Classification (NCBI taxonomy): domain Eukaryota; kingdom Metazoa; phylum Chordata; class Mammalia; order Chiroptera; family Molossidae; genus Molossus; species Molossus molossus. The sequence continues at coordinate 58,633,776 of NW_023425352.1, forward strand.
CTCCCAGTCCAGGCCCCACGTTGGGGGGCTGCCAGACATCGTCTGCCTGCAGCGCAGCAAACTCCCATAGCATACAAGTGCCAGGCAGGGGATGGGCATTCTGGACCCACACAGAGTGTGGAATCCACCAAGAAAGCCCATAAATGGGTGATGGCAGCACATCCAATGTAGAGATGGTGGCAAAGGGGCTTCCCCTTGATGCTTTGGATCCTAGAAAGCCAAGTGGTTCCTCTCACAGGATCCCACATGGGCCTTGCACTAAGGCCAATTTACAGGCAGGCTGTGGACCTACATGCACCGTGCGGAGAGCAAGGAGGCAGGACACAGTGCTGGATTTCCCTGACTTTGGCTCCTCAGGGTTAAGACGGGTACATCCATCCCTTTAACCAGAGCAGCCCTTTTGTGCACTGAGCTTTGTCCCAGAAGGGACTCCCTGACGAAAAGAAAAACATTTGGAAAGCCACTGCACAGTAAGTCGTCCCTTACAAAGATCCCAACACTCTGCTGCAAATCACGTCACTTCTCCCCCAGAAGCTCCAGATGGCATCTTGCCACACCAAATGCTACCCTATATTTTTTCTAAAGTATTAACTAAAATAAATGCAACTTCCCCTTGAAAATAATTTTTCTTAGGATTTCATGACCCTCTGCAAGGCTATAGAACTCTGCCTTATATTAAAATGAGGGTCTGAAATCACTACCCTTGGGGATAAAATCCAAACTGTATTCCATTCCTTCCTCAGAGGTCAGGACCAGCTCCTAGGACTTTGGTCCCGTGAGGCCCCATCTTCTCCACCAGGCACGGAAAAGGGGAGGACCTCATTAATGGCAATTGATCCCTCTTTTCCAGAAATTACATCTAATGCTAATTCAAACACATCCCTACAGGACTTGACTCTGCACTCTAACTTCTGTGCTTCCTTGAGAAACCTCCTCCTTTAAAGATAGATAAATGGAAAGACAGACAGAAAGATAAAAGCAATTAAAAAGAAAAAAAATTTACCCTGAGGAGATTTCCCTGTTCTTATCCTTTTTTACATCTTCAAAAGCACTATCCCAAGAGAGGACTGGTTTTGCACAGAAACTCAGATATGCTCATAATTGGGGGACAGAATGCCGGTTTGAGGGGTGTAAATGCTAGAGAGCCAGAAACCCAAAGTGGGAACAAAAAAAGATATGCTGTGTGGACAGCCTTTAGTTTCTCTGTATGGCAGTTTTTTTTCATTATAAAAAGTGAGGCCGAGAGGGCCATTATACATCAGAGTTGTTACCAAGAACAGCTTATAAAATCGTCCCCTTAATAAGCGAGGCTTTTAACAGCCACATAAACAGGTCTCATCAGCCTTTGGCCTACAAGTTGTAAAGGCCATCTCTCGGTCCTCTTGGTTCGCTCTTAAAATAAGAACAAGACAGAAACAGTGACACTTGCCGCTTCCTGGCTCCGAACATGTTAAATAAAACAGTAGGTCATAATTGAAAACTGGTGTCCAATACTTTGAGCATTTTAACCACTCTAAGCCAGTGTTCTCTCTGGCAAGGTGAGAATACTAGTTCACAGAGTAATAACAATTAAATGTGATAAACCAGAGTGCCTGCCACAACAGTAGGTGACTAATAAATGCTTGTTCTCTTCCTTCCTGGAGATTCCTTGTCTAAAAGACTGACTTTCCACGCTCCCCAAACAGGCCAGTCCAAGCCCACCACTTGTCACAAACTCCCAGCATAACCCCATACACGAAAACTCACAAACCCATCACCCACCCCCAAGGGAACCAGCCACCAGTCTTCCCTCCTCACACAGCTTAGCACTGTCAGGGAGGGATCTGAGCCCCACAGCCACTACTAGGATTTTCCCATGGTGCAATGCAACTTCCCCAACTTTTCCGGGCCCACAGTTTCCAAAGAAACCTAGCAGGCATTGTGCATAGTCCACCGCAAGTCTGGGCTAGCGAACGCTTGAGCTCTGGGCAGAGGGAGCGGAGAGAACCAGAGTGAAAAGGCACCGGTGGTCCTGAAATCAGGTGGCGGGGACCAAAATTCGGGAGTACGGGTCCCGGCCCAGGCTCCAGTCTTCTAAACGGTACCATTGAGTAAAGGCTGACCGAGGCTCCAAAGGACCGCGGGTGGTGAAGACCCAAAGAAATGGGGCTGACTGGCATCCCTCAGCGGCCCCCAGGAGGCGGACCTGGTTGGACCTGGTGGTCTCGGGAGGGCCCGGCTGCCCTGGCGCCAGAGCCGAGGCCTGCGGTGCCGGCACGGTTCGGAGCCACGGCGGCGGGGAGGTGTGAAGGAGGGGCGCGCGTCGCCCTTCCCGCGAGCAGGAGCGAGGGCGCCCGGCGGCGCCAGGTAGAGCAGTGGCCCTCCCGCGCTCCCCCGGGCCAGCAGCGAAGTGGCGGGGGGCGTCGAGGGGCGGGCGGGCGACACTCACCGGCGCCCTCGGCGGGCTGCGGCGGCCCGACCACGCCGTTCAGGTAGAGAATGGGCAGCAGGTGAGGCTGCGTCTTCTCCAGCGCCGCCCGCAGGTCCTGGAAGTGGTCCCGCTCCTTGGTCAGGAGCAGCTTGAGCAGCAGCTCCGCCTTGGTGCCTCCCGCCTCCTCGTCCAGCTGCCGCCGCTCGCCGGGGCTCAGCGCCCCCGCGGCCTCGAGCAGCCCGAGCACGGCCTCCACCTCCGTCATGGCCTGGGCCAGGCTCTGCTGACACTGGGCGAGCAGCTCCCGGCGCTGGGGCTCCATGGTGGCGGCCGCCCCGCCCCGCCGGACGGCTCCGGGCCCCGCGGAGCCTCGGGCGCGAGCGCCGGCTGCAGCCCTAGCGCGCCGGGGGCCGGGCGGCGGCGGGGGCCATGGGCCGGGGCCTGGCGCGGGGCCGGGCGGCGGGCAGCGCTCAGCAGCGGCCGCCTCCCGGGCTCAGGAGCGCAGCCATGTTGGCTGCGGCGCGGGACTGGAGGAGGAGGAGGAGGAGGAGACGGAGGAGGAGAAGGAGGAGGCGGAGGTGGGGACGGCGGCCCGGGCGCGCCCCGAGGCCGGGCTCCAGCCGGGCATGCTCCCCGCCCCCTGCGCCTGCGACGCTCCCTCCTGGCCCCCGGAGAGCACGCCCGACAGCCGCCCGGCCCTCCCCAGACCGGATCCCGACTCCAAGGGGAGAGTGGTCCGGCGGTGTCCGCCGAGCCCTCGACGGCTCAGGCTCGGCCTGGCCGTGCGCCCCGGCCCGGCTCACCAGGGCCCCGCTCCGCCATTGCCCAGCCCCGCAGACGTCCGCAGCCCTCCACCCTCTCCCTTTCCCTGGGCGTCCGTCCCTCCGAGCGCCCGACGGTGGCCCGAGGGGTGGGGCGCGTGCTATGGCTCCCCTATTCCCAGAGGCCCAGGTGCCACCGGGAGTGAGGGACACGGATTTAGGGGCTGTGCGGGGGACCCACCGCAACCCCCAGCCCCTTCCGCTGAGCACGTGGTCAGCCCTCAAACTGGAGACCCCAGTCAAACAAAAATCTCTGACCCCAATTAGGGTCTCCTAATCTGAGAACTCCAAAATAAAGCCTGGAGACAACTCAGGGTGATTGGGCTCCCCTAAACTTGGACATTCCCAAATTAAGGACTCCCTTGAATCTGTGAGGGTTGCCCATCTCCAAAGAACTTTTACATACTTTTCCAACAATCTTCTGAATTTTGGTTCATCAGGATCTTTCTCCTAACCCTCGTTTGAGAGGGGTTGGTCCCCAGGGTCTGAAGGGGTTTGGATGTTGGGAAGAGGATGGGATGTGTTCCTGGATAAGGAGGAAGTGGTGGGGGTCTGCTGTAGAGCCATTAATCTTTTGCGCAACAGAGGTGCTCTCCCTGCTAGATGTCACCCCAGATTCTAGCTAGTTTCAGGAAGAGGCAAATCAGTGGACTATAGAAAGCTTGCTTCTGTGATGCCCTCAATTAGGCCTCCCTGGAAGCCCTCCCAAGTGTCTTCTGCCTTCCGGTACAGTCCTTCATGAACACATCCATACCACTTACCTTCAGAGGACCACCAACTGATTGCTCTCAGTAACCCCACTACACTAGTGCAGAGTGGGATCCCAGGGCCATTGAAAATGTCTGTGATGTAATGAGTGGATCTCATTTGCAAACACTGGGGGCCACTGGTGCTTTTCCTGCTGACACTGTCACTCTCGCTCCCATCACTTACTCTCTTTCCCCCAAAAGCAAAGTTCTTCAGCTTCTCTTCTTTAAAGGGGAGGAGTCACTTTTATTTAATGGACACAAACTCTCTTTATTGTGGTTGGAACAAGAGGACCAGAATTTGCACTTCAGTTTTGGGTTTCCCTTTAAGTAGATGCACAACATGGGAGCAAACAGATTACCCTGGCTGAATTCAGCTATCTCCTGGATAGGAAACCCGGATGCAGAGAGTGTATTCAGTCAGGGCTAGTAGCCTTGGGTTCATGAATAAGCGTGAAGGTGTCAGTGAAGCTTTTAAAGCTATGTGAGCCATGGCTGCTGTGCTCAGTGGTTAGAGCGTCAGCCTGTGCACCAAAGGGTCACCGGTTTGATTTCCAGTCAAGGGCACATGCCTTGGTTGCAGGTTCAGTCCCAGGACCATGTGTGGGAGGCAATCAATTGATATCTCCCTCCACCCCTTCCACTTTCTCAAAAAAATCAATGGAAAAAATATCCTCAGATGAGAATTAACAAAATAAATAAAGTTATCTGAACTTTTCTGTGGATATTTATGTATTTTCTAGGATAGAGATCCATAGGTTTCATCATACTCTTTAAGGCCTTCCTGACCCAAAATGGCAGAATGAAGCTATTTTAAACTGCCTCCCTGCTCAGGGAGCCTGGGCTTCCAGGCTGAGCAAGGTTCGAAGAGAGGGTATGGCTGGCACAGTGCCTGGGGTCCAGACAGGCTCCCTGGCTCGTGCCTCCCCCCTTCTGCCCCTCAGAGATGGTTCCCTCTTCTGACCACCACCTCCCTTACAACAACTGCAGAGCCTCAATCTCCACAAAGGCAGCCACCCTTCAAGACACACCTGGACCTCTGTTCTTAGCTGGACTAACTACAAATCTAAAGGGTGGGAGGAAGGTGAAAAGATGGAGGTGGGGGGAGAAGTTGAGACTAATTTGGTTTATGGTTAGAACTAACAGTAAGTTTTCATCCAAGACAAAACGTACCCGAGAGGAGGGGGGCAGGAGGGAGGCACAGTCTCCCAGTAACCCCTAAAAGGAAGGTGGGGAGCATGTGCGTTTGTCCCTGGAAGCCTTCCGAGGCAGCAAGCAGCGAGGGAGGCCATTTGCTAAGAGTGCTTTCCCCCAGGAGCTCTGCAGTGATGGACACTACTTTCAACAAACCCTTTATTGGAAACTCTGGGGTTTTATGCAAAACATAAATTCTGGAAGAAATAGTTTACTTTAGAAATATATTCAACTTTAAGGTTCCTTGAACCAGTGATTTTGGTATGACCTTGAATTCCTGTAGCATTTTATACCCTTTAGGGCACCTTCCCACACACTATATCCTTTGTGCCCTGTTCTGGTTTGAATTGTGCTCCCCTACCCCCACACCCCAAAAAAGATATGCTCAAATCCTAACTCCCAGTACCTGTGAATTTAACCTTATTTGGAAATAAAATCTTTGCAGATGTAATCAAGTTAAATGAGGTCATAGATTACGGTAGGCCTTACTCCAATGACTTGTGTTCCCATAAGAAGAGGGGCATTTGGACCCAGGCACACACAGAACACCACAGGAAGACAGACAGAGGCTGGAGTGATGCTTCCATAAGCCAAGGACCACCAAGGAATGCTGGCAACCACCATGAGCTAGGAGAGAGGCCTGGACCAGATTCTCCTCAGACTCTGGAAGGAACCAAGCCTGCGACATCTGGGCTTCTGACTTTTGTTCTCCAGAACTGTGAGAAGTACTTTCTGCTGATTTAAGCCCCTGGTTTGTGGTCATTGGTTATGGCAGCCCCAGAAATTAATATAGTCTCATCACATCGGGGTAGGTGATGAGGACAATGATGGGTGTCTCATTTTACAAATCACCCTGTCACATCCCTCTTTTACTGTCAAGAATTTCTCTATAGTTTTATACTCACCTGTTCTGTTTTCTTCTAATTTTAGGAAAAGAGGGTCTCTCCTCCTTGAGAACAGCTTTCCCAAGCTCTGGATATCATCCCTGCACCACACACACACACACACACACACCCTCACTCTCACACACACACACCCTCACTCACACACACACCCTCACTCACACTCACACACACACACTCTCTCACACACACACACCCTCACTCTCACACACACACCCTCACTCACACACACACCCTCACTCACTCACACACACCCTCACTCACACACAAACCCTCATTCACACACACCCTCACTCACACACACACACCCTCATTCACACTCACACCCTCACTCACACACACCCTCACTCACACACACACCCTCACTCTCACACACACACCCTCACTCTTACACACACACCCTCACTCTTACACACACACACCCTCACTCTCACACACACACCCTCACTCACACACACACACCCTCACTCACACACACACCCTCACTCACACACACACACCCTCACTCACTCACACACACCCTCACACACACCCTCACTCACACACACCCTCACTCACACACCCTCACACACACACCCTCACTCTCACACACACACCCTCACTCTTACACTCACACATCCTCACTCACTCACACACACCCTCACTCACTCACACACTCACACACACACCCTCACTCACTCACACACACCCTCACTCACACACACACTCACACACACACCCTCACTCACTCACACACACCCTCACTCACTCACACACACCCTCACTCACACACACACACCCTCACTCACACACACACTCACACACACACCCTCATTCAGTCACACACACCCTTACTCACACACACACACCCTCACTCTCACACACACACCCTCACTCACACACACACCCTCACTCAGTCACACACACCCTTACTCACACACACACCCCCTCACTCTCACACACACACCCTCACTCACACACACACCCTCACTCACTCACACACACCCTCACTCACTCACACACACCCTCACTCACACACGCACACCCTCACTCACTCACAGAGTCTCCCCTCTCCTCTGCCTCATACCTGCCTACCCTTTGTCAGCGAACATGGCAGGGCTCTCCCCATGCTCAAAGGATGCCTCCCCTCTTCACTGCTTGACATGAGCACCTCCACATGATCTTAGACCACTTGCTCCTCGGTTAGAGTCTAAGCGTCTAGCTTCTGAAAACTGCTCTCAACACTGAGCCCTTACTGCCAGGCCAGGCCTCTCCTTCACACTTCCTCCAGCCTCAGCTCCGCTCCGTCCCACCCTGAGAACATCCTCTTCTCCCTCCAACCCCTCCTTCCCCACTGGTTCCTTCCTTCCCACAGCTGACTCTTCATTTCTCTTCTCTCCCCACATCCTGAAGGAAAATCACTTTGGAGCTGGGCAGATAGGAGCTCAGGCCCAGTGCTGACACACACTGGCTGTGTATCCCTTGGCTAGTTAATGAACTTTTCTGGGCCTGAATTTCTGCTTGTCGGAATTGGGAATGGTAGGGGTGTTAGGAGACTCCAATGCCAGGACTTACACGAAGCCCTAGCACATGCCTGGTATCTGGCGGACATACAGACCCCCTAATATAGTGCTTGAGCCGGCAGCTTCTGCAGTCAGAATGCCTGATTTAAATGCTGGCTTTGCAACCTATTATCTGGGTACCATTGGGTAAACCTACATGTGCCTCAGTTTCCTATCAGCGATAGTATCAAAGTAGTTAATGCTCAATCAAAGGCAGGTGTCACTCTTGTGGCTTCCACTCTCAGTCATCTGAGCGGAGAGACTCTCCACGGCTCTGGCAACAGCTTTTGAGCAGAAGTTTCCAGGTTCCTGAATGAAAGATTTCTGTTTTGCTCATGTTTAGAAGGTGAGCAGGGGCCCCTTCTACCTTGTTCTCCACTGTATTCCCCTAGCAGGCGCCGGCACGTGTTAGGTGCTCAATAGATATTTAATTTATAAGTGAGTATATGAATAAATGAACTAAAGAATTTTGCATTGAGGTCCCTCTTCAAAAATAATACCTGTGCCAGGCTGGTGTGGCTCAGTGGATTGAGCATCATCCCCTGAACTAAGAGGTCATGGTTCGATTCCCGGTCAGGGCACATGCCTGGTTGCGGGCTCAATCCCCAGTAGGGGACGTGCAGGAGACTGCCGATCATTGTTTCTCTCTCACATTGATGTTTCTATCTCCCTCTCCCTTCCTCTCTAAAAAAAAAATTAATAAAAACATATTTTTAAAAGTATCTGCTGTAAGTGGAAAATGGGGAGAGAGAGTACCTGAAAAAGGAGTGGCATCAAAAGCAAAGGGACAGAGGTTCACAGACTCTCTCGTGCCCAGAACATTTGGGGCAGGTTGAGAGCTCAATACTGGTGCCCAAACTCCACCCACTGTAAAGCCTCTGCCTCTTGGGGGCGAAGCAGCAGGAGCCCCACCCTTTTTTGCCACCCCTTGCATACAAGCTTGGTCCATCAGACCCTGCTAAAGATGCCCCTGGTCAGAAATCCATGCTGAGCCAAAGGCACCAAAGCAACTGTAGTCCTATAGCACAGCCCTTCCGGGTCTCTGCAAGCACAGCCCTTTCAGAGTAATTTCTTCACATTACAACTTAGATACTACCTGCTTTCGGAAGCCAGGCATGACTTACCCACCTCCTCTCAAAAGGTCTAAGTGTCTCTGCCCCTTGCTCTCATTGCAACTTTTTTACCTCCCCTTTATTAATATTTATCAGTATGTATTGTTAAAATAGTTTACTTCTCTAGAGCCCTCTAGTAGACAGAATGCCCCCCAAAGATGTCCATGCCCTAGTCCCCATAACCTGTGACTATGAAATATGTTGCATGGCTAAAGGGACTGTGCAGATGTGATTAAACTTACAGACTGAAATAGGAGAGTGTGTTGGATTATCCAGGTGGAACCAGTATAATCACGCGAGCCCTTAAAAGCAGAGAATTTCTCAAGCTGGCTGCAATATAAGGGGAAGTCAGAGAGAGTCCAAGCAGAAAAGGATTTGACTCGCTCGGAGAAGTAGGGGCCCACGTACAAGGACCAGGGAGGTCCCAGGAACCAAGGGCAGTCTGCAGCTAATAGCCAGCAAGGAAACAGGGACTTCCGTCCTACAATAGCAACAAACTGAATTCTGCCAACAACCTAATGAACCTGGAAGTGAATTCTTCCTGCAGCCCTCTGATTAGAGCCCATCTGGCCAATACCTTGATTCTAGCCTTGTGAGACCCTGAGCCAGGAAACCAATCTAGCCAACCCGTACCTCTGACCTACAGAGCTATGAAATACTAAATGTAGATCGTTTTAAAGCTCTACATTTGTAGAAATTTTGTTATGGCAGCAGAAGACTAACAATCCCCAAAGACTATGACTCTGCAGGGACAAGCGCCATTCTAGTTAGTGCATTCTCAAACCCCCCCCACACACCTACCACAGTGCCTGCCATTTGGTAGGCACTCCAAAGACTCTATGGGATGAATGAATGGAAACCTTCTCTTCCACCAGGACTTGCTTTTGGGATAATGACTTAAGACATTCTTAAAACACAGAATCCAGTTCTCCACCAGCAATTGGAGCGGAAATGTCCAAACGAAGATACCTAAGAAACAGGGCCTTCTCTACAGGCTGAGTGACGAGGGCCCCAGGGACCTCTGATCCTGGATTTTATGTTCTGATGGACAAGCAGCAGTTGTCTCCTGGAGAAACTGGTCCTGGTGCTCTGCTCCACATGCACAGTGTCTTGGGCGGTAAATGAGGCAGTGTGCAAGCGTATGTGCACATGTGAGCATGCATGTGCACCACGACAAAAGTGTGAGGGCATACTGGGCAGGAACGGGACTGTTTCAGTGTGCATGGGTGTGTCTGTGAGTACGAACTGTGCTGCTTATGGAACGTGGATGTGTGTGAGTGAAGAAGCAATCATTTCTCGGGTGGTTTCCCATCCTACCCTGGAAATCACAGGTGGTCCCACATCCAAGATGTGACATTTAAAAGGATTTCCTTTTTATCCACTCATCTGCTGATGGGCACTTGGTCTGTTTCCATAGCTTGGCTATTTTAAATAATGCTGCTATAAACATAAGGGTGCATATATTACTTCAAATTAATGTTATGTATTTCTTCAGATTTATTCCCAGAAGTGGAATCACGGGGTCATAAGACAGTTACATTTTTCAATTTTTTGATGGAACACCATACTGCTTTCCACAGTGGCTGCACCAGTCTGCATTCCCACCAACAGTGCACGAAGGGTGACTTTTCTCCACATCCTCTACAGCACTTGTTATTTGTTTATTTAAAAGCTGTGGTACATTTACACAACAGATTACTACTTAGCTGTGTAAAAAAAAAAAAAAAAAGGAAATCTTACCTTTTGCAACAGCATAGATGGATCTGGAGACTATTATGCTAATGAAATAAGCCGGTCAGAGAAAGGCAAATACCATATAATCTCAGTTATATGTGGAATCTAATGAACAAAATAATTTAACAAACAAAATAGAAACAGAAGCATGACACATAGAACAGCTGTCAGAAGGGTGGGAGGTTGGGGGGCTGGATCAAAAATGGTGAAGGGATTAAGCAAAAAAAAAAAGAAAAAAATATGTGTGTGTGTGTGTGTCTGTGTATATATATATATATATATATATATCACATAGACCCAAACAACAAACAGTATGGTAATAGCCAGGGGAAAAGAGGGGGGGTGGAAGAGGGCAATGGGGGACAGAAAGAGACTTTACTTCGGGCGATGGGCGCACGATGCAGTGTGCAGAGGATGTTTTGCTGGAGTTGTACACTTGAAACCTGTATGATTTTGTTAACCAATGTCACCCCAATACATTCAATTTTAAAATAAAATAAAAGAATTTCCTTGAAGAATTTTTTAAAACAATGAACTCCCTGAGGATACTGAAAATGAAATTCTGTTTATGAAAATGCCATTTCACACAACTTTTTAGAAATGCTATGCCAATAGAAAACAATTTGTTTACACTTGGCTATTGGTAGCTTCTCAAATCATGAAGACATTTTTTTCCAGACCTCTTTGGTTCCTAGCCCAGAGGCAAATGCCCTGAGATTTTAAAACAGGAAATCTGAGAGAGGCTCATACCTAGTTATGAAACTTGCCCAGGGTACTGGGACAGGGCATCATTCTGAGATCAGAGATTCAAAGCATTTGAAAACCCTAGAAATGGTTCATTAATGATAAATAAATAAGTAATTGACAGCTATTTATTGAGTGCCTACTGTGAACCAGGCACCAGGCTAAGCCCTAAGGCTCCCACTTCCTTTTGTGAATGAGGAGCCAAGAAGTTGCTTGCCCTGAACCACAAAGTTAGTTACTGTCAAAACTGGGACAAGGATTTACGTTCAACACCTAAATTCATTGCTCTTTGTACTCAGCCCAGGCTTTCCTTTGGAGTCCTCAACTTCAGTGTTCAGTCCCTCTGGAAACTGCCCAAACTGTCTACAGCAATCGTGCAAGGCTTGCTTCCCAGTTCCTCACCCTTTATTCTCCCTCCCATTAAAACACTCCTAAGGTGTATATTCTACAGAAACCGGTTTGAAGTCACATTTGGAAAGGATCTGATACTAATTAATAACTTCCTGGTTACTTCTCCCAAAGGGTTAGTGGTTTGACAACAATGAGGCTGAACCTCAGGTCTGAACAGCCATCTGGGTGAACCCTACCGGGTCAGGACTGATCGCATCGTCTTTCTCCATGCTCCATCTATTTTTCAGAATGCTATGCTACTCCCTCACTTCCTCAAGAGTCTTCACTAGCTCCCCATTGCCTACAGGACAACATGCAGCTCCTTATTTATTTGTTTATTTATTAATTTTTTAACCCTCACTCGAGGATATTTTTTCATTGATTTTCAGATAGAGCGGGAGGTAGGAAGGAAGGGAAAGAGAGAGAAACATCGATGTGAGAGAGACGCATTGATTGGTTGCCTCCCACATGACCCCAACCAGGGCCGGGGATTGAACCACAACTGAGGCATGTGCCCTTGACCAGAATCGAACCTTTGACTCTTGGTCTGCAGGCCAATGCTCTAACCACTGAGCCAGAGCAGCCAGGGCAAGATGCAGCTCTTTAGATAGTTATCCAAGGTTTTCTGTCTTCTAACTTGACCTCCTATTATCTCCTCACCTCCTTACCTACCTACTCTGCCCTCTCCTTGGAGCCTGCTCCTTCTGGCTTCTCTTCACCTGTAGTGCCCTCTGATCCTTTAGAGCCAGGAAACCCTCCTGTCAAATCTACCTGTGCCTCCCCAGAACTCCAGATATGCTTATGCCTTGAATCATTCTCCCCCATTGCCATTATCTATTTCTTTGCATTGTTCATGAGTTTCCCTGGGATGTATTTTGCCACTCAAACACAGAGACAAAGACCTAGCACTGTATTTTCTCAGATCCCTCACAGTTTGGCTAGGATAGTGGAGAACTAGAGTAGATGCTTCAGAAATACTTGAAGATGAAAAGAAACGAGGCAAGAAAAAGTGGGGCAAAGCAGAGCTAGCATCCTTTGGATCTCAGTTTAAAGGTCTCATCTTCAGAAGTCCACCTATATTGGCATTTCCCCTAAATAAACAAAATTGGGTTCTATTCCCTTTGAGCAGTCATTTTTCTTTCTGGCTCTCATCATGTGTCACAATATTTTTTATGTGACTGCATTTAGTGACTGTCTCCCACTGACTAGAAGCTCCACCGATGCTTCCTAGCACCTAGTCTGATGAATGATAGTCTCAAAGCTGTTTGAGACTATAATTGCACTCAGGAACTCCCTAATGGAGCACTTCCATCTCTCTAGTCTAGACCAAACTCGAGTCCAGAAGGACCCGTATCTGTGGGGTTGCTGCGACCCCAGCCACAGAGCAAATTGACAGTTCCCCTTTCTGAGTATTAAGTACATGCCAGGCACTGTACTGAATGCCTCCCCCGCACCCCCACTTACTCTGCACTACACCGAGAAGCTAGGTACCTCAATCGGCTCCATTTTACAGATGAGGGACCTGAGGCTCAACACTCCTACCCGCCCCCCTGAAGCCCTACCAGCTGTTATGTGTCTCCCATCTTGCAGGGGAGAACATCTCTAGCTCTGGGAGTGGCTGAGAAGCCCCAGAAATGTTTTTGAAAACGCATCTAAACTACTCCTGCCTTCAAAGTAATGAAATCCTGCTGCTGGAGAACAAGCTAGAAATCAACAGTGGTCCTGTTCGTGCAGACACATATAAAGTAGATGCAAATGGACCCATGGGCCCGGTCAAGCCAGAAACAGCATGTTAGAAGTGGCAGTGAAGCTTGGGAACTCTGGGTTGGGTAAATCAGAAAACCACCTGTGCCCCAACCCTTCCAGGGCATTTGAAGTCCTTTAACACACTCTCTCAATAGTCTCTCCCCTCCACAGAGTGGTGAGTGGTGGTAACAACGCTTGAAGTCCATATGGAGGCTCAGAGAAGCAGTGTGTGCAGGCCCAGGAAGATGGGAAGTGGTGGGATCAGGGTTAGCATCAACAGCCTTAGGAATGACTCCCCCAAGTGTTGGTAAAACTGCTCCCTCTAATCAAACCCCCTTTGTGCAGAAGCAGCAGCTGGAGAAACAGGTGCCAATGAAATGCTGACCTCCAGTTTCAAGCTGGGAATCATCAGCTTTACAGGGTTGTTCCTGGGTTGGCAGGAAAGCCCTGCCATGGGAGGCCTGTTTAGGCAAGCATGGCCCCACGGTATTCCTGCATCAGGCTACAGCAGAGGCAGCTGATGGAGTGCAAGGCCATGAAGACCTCTGAAGGACTGAATATGCAAATGGACAATGGCCAGACCACATATAAAAATAGAACTCTGACCCACAATCTGAAGCAACCAGTGCAGAAAGCCAGCCTACTCTCTGCAGTCACCAGTCCAGGAAACCAAAAACAAACAAACAAACCAACAAAAAACAAACAAAAACAACTCCAGTACTTAATAACAGCCAGGACTTAATAACTGACAGCTTCCCTAATTTCTGCATCCACTTGCAGCTTAGGACCAAATGCAGAAAGCCCAATATGCCCCACTAATCAATCACATGTCATGCCCATTAGTTATTATGCCTCCAGCTTCCCCATGCCAACAGCCTCCAATCAGAGCACACCCGAAGTCCTCCCTTTTCCACCATAAAACTTTGCCACTCTACTACCCACCAAAAGCAAGCCATAGTGGCTGACTCCCTTGCTATAGAAAACTCGGAATAAAGAGTCTTTGCTTGTTTTCATTTGGGTGATTGTCATTTATTTCAACACTTCCAATTGCTTTGTGACTCAGTTTTCTTATGTGTAAAATGAGGAATAATTCTGGGCATAAATTTTGGGGGAGGAAACTGCCTTGAATTGTGGGGAGCCTCTTGATATTACCTCCCTCCTTGGATCACCTCTGATCTCAGTTAAGCTGCCACACAACCCACTTCCCTTATGCTTTTAGCACACCTGAGTCTCTCAACATGTCCAGGTCCTTCATTGTTCTCGAGAGGAACCTGAAGCCCAGGCAAGAAAAGTACCTATGGAGGTGTCTGAGAAAGCAATCCGAGTCTCCAGTTTCTCCCCACTTACTCCCAGATTCCAAAAGCCAACATGTGAGCCTTTTCACTCCACAGGTGTCAGTGTATACCTATGTGAAAATGAAGCAGGCTCAAGATAGGGAAAATGCACCCAGGAGTGAGTTCCTGGGAGCCACGGCAGCATCCCAACCAGGGAAGGCCAGTTGTGGCCTATACAGAGCTCTGCTCTCTGCAGGGACTTCTCTTTCTTGGTTTCAGGGCACCGGACCCAGCCTCTCTAACTCTTCTTTATTCTGGGAAGCTGCTGGCTCCAGAGAGTCCCTTCTTTCCTGAGGTCAGCTTCACACAAGGCTGGCCCCACCTTCTCAATGCAAGGCAAAAGCAAGAACACAATGGGAAGAGTTACCATTCTTTTTCACACCATGCCCTGCACTGTTTTAACAACTTCACATGTATTAACTCTTTTAAAGAAAATCTTTTTGGAGAATTCCAAAATGGCGGCAGAGTGAATGGAGCTATACAGATCATCTCCCAGGAACAAACTGGAATTACAGCTAAAATAAAAACAAATCATCGGAAAAAGCAACAGAAAAGCAGTTGGAGAGGATCATATAACCAGGGACATAAAAAAAAGGACACCAAATCGAGACTGGTAGGTCTGCAGAGGTGCGAGAGGGCAGGCTGGGAGCCCACAGACAGCAGCTATTCTAGCTGTGAACAGCTCTCTCTGGGTTAAAATCCCAAGCAAGCTCCACAGAGGGTTGGGACAGAGCACTAAATTAGCTACAGCTACTCACCTTAGACTCCAGCAGAGGGAGGGCGGACTGGACTGAAATGTTGTGGGAAAATGTGGGATTTTGAGGGTGCTGAGAGTTCTTGCTGAGTCTTGGCCACACAAGATGGTGGCCATCTTGCTCCTTCCTAGAGCTCTGGGGAGAAGCAGCAGCACCTCCCTTGGAGATTTAACCCCACCCAGCTGGGCCAGAGAAGTGCAAATTGAGGCTCATTAACAAGCAGCATCTGCCCCACCCTCTGGAAATCTTCTTATACTGAACACCTGACGGAGTTTTTCATTCAGCTGAGGGCTACAATCCAAGGCTCATCAAGTAACTGAGACTAATAGCCTCCAGGCGAAAAGCTAGAGGATAACTGAACCATTCTTGGGCTTGCAAATCTACCCCAAGAGGAAGTTTCCTGGGTAGGTCTACCCAGGAAATAAACCCTGACAGTGGTGTTGAACGTGGGTCCACCCATACTCATTCAAACCCAGTAGAAGGAGCCACAAACTACAGAATACCAACACCTACAGGAAAAATTTGGCAAGCTCCAAAACCCACTGAGATAGCCAAAACGGTGAAACAAAGAAACAAATCCCAAATGAAAAAACAAGAGAACTCTACTGAAGATGAGATAAATGAAATGCAGTTAAGCAAGTTATCAGAGGTAGAGTTCAGAGACATGATCTTGAGGAATCTCAACAGCACGAGTAAGGACATCAGCACCATGAGTAAAGATATAGAAACAATGAAAACCAACCAAGTGGAAATGAAGAATGACATAGCAGAAATAAAGAACACATTGAAAGGAATAACCGGCACAGTAGAAGAAGCTGAGGACCAGATCAGTGAATTAGAAGACAGGGTAGAAACAACCAACCAATCAGAAAACCAAAAAGAAAAGACAATTAAAAAACAGAAAGACAGCTTAAGAGAACTGTGGGACAACTGGAAACATAATAATATTTGCATAATAAAAGTCCCGGAAGAAGAAGAAAATGAACAAGGGTTAGAGAATATATTTAAAGAAATAGTGACAGAAAACTTCCCTAACTTGGTGAAGGAAGAAAGCATTCAAGTTCAAGAAGCACAGACAGCCCCAAGTAAAAACAACTCAAACAGGCCCCCACCAAGACACATAGTAATTAAAATGCCAAAAATTAAAGACAAAGAGATAATCCTAAAGGCAGCAAGAGATAAGCAACAGGTTACCTACAAAGGAACCTCCATAAGGCTATCAGCTGACTTCTCAACAGAAACACTACAAGCCCGAAGGGAATGGCATGAAGTAATCAAGGTCATGAAAAACAAGGATCTGAATCCAAGACTACTCTATCCAGCAAGGCTGTCATTCAAAATAGAAGGTGAAATAAAGAGCTTCCCAGGCAAAAAAAAAAAAGGCTAAGGGAATATATGAGCACCAAACCAGCACTGCAAGAAATGTTAAAAGGACTGCTGTAATTAGTAGAAATAGGAAGTAAAATATAACCACAATAAACCAAAATGGCAATAAATAAGTACATTTCAATAATCACCCTAGATGTAAATGAATTGAATGCCCCTATTAAAAGACACGGAGTAGCTGATTGGATAGGAAAGTATGACTCATATATATGTTGTTTACAAGAGACCCACCTCACAACAAAAGACTCACATAGGTTGAAAGTGAAGGGATGGAAAAAAATCTTTCAAGCAAACAGAAAGGGAAAAAAAGCTGGAGTAGCAATACTCATATCTGATAAAATAGATTTCAAAATGAAGGCCATAACTAGAGACAAAGAAGGTCACTACATAATATTGGGAGGATCAATCCAACAGGAAGCTATAACCTTGGTAAACTTATATGCACTTAATATAGGAGCACCAAAATATATTAAAATCTTCTGGAGACATCAAAGGAGAAATTGACAGCAATACAATCATAACAGGGGACTTCAACACCCTGCTGACATCATTGAATAGATCCTCTAGACAAAAAATTAACAAGGAAACAGAGACTCTAAATAAAGCACTAAATCAAATGGAGTTAGTAGATATCTATAGAGATTTACAGCCCAAACTGCAGAATTTACATTCTTCTCAAGTGTACATGGGACATTCTCAAAGATGGACCACATATTAGGATACAAATTAAGTCTCTACAAGTTCAAGAAGATTGAAATCACATCAAGCATCTTCTCAGATGGCAATGGCATGAAACTAGAAATCAATAGCAACAAGAACATACAAAGACATTTGAACACATGGAGGCTAAATAGCATGTTATTAAAAAATAAATGGTTTACCGAGGAGATCAAAGAAGAAATTGTAAACTTCCTGGAAACCAAAGAAAATGAACACATAACACAAAATCTATGGGATGCAGCAAAAGCAGTTCTGAGAGGAAAGTTCATAGCACTACAGGCCTACATCAAAAAACAAGAAAATTTCTAATTCACTATCTAACCTCACAACTTAAAGAACTAGACAGTAAACAAAAAGAAAACCCCAGAGCAAGTAGAAGGAAGGAAATAGTAAAGATAAGAGCAGAAATAAACAACATAGAGACCAAAAAAAACAATTCAAAGGATCAATAAAATAAAGAGCTGGTTTTTCGAAAAGATAAACAAGATTGACAGACCTTAGCTAGACTCACCAAGAAACAAAGAGAGAAAACCCAAATATGCAAAATCAGAAATGAAAGAGCAGAAGTAACAATGGATTCCACAGAAATACAAAGGATCGTTAACAAACACTATGAACAATTATACGGCAACAAATTCGACAATCTAAGCAAAATGGACAAATGTCGAGAAACACAGTCTCCTAAAACAGAACCGGGAAGAGATAGAAAATTTGAACAGACCAATAACAACTAAGGAAATTAAAGATGCAATCAAGACTCTCCCAAATAAAGGCCCAGGCCCAGATGGTTTCTAGGGAGAGTTTTGTGGAACATTCAAAGAAGAACTAATACCCATTCTCCTCAAACTATTTTTAAAAATTCAAGGATCCCTGGCCGGTTTGGCTGTGCAGTAAGAGCGTTGGCCTGTGGTCCAGAGAGACCCAGGTTCGGTTACCGCTAGGGGCATGTACCTTGGTTGTAGTTTGTCCCTGGTCCTGGTTGGGTTGTGTGGGTGGCAGCCACTTGATGTGTCCCTTTCACATTGATGTTTTCTCTCTCTCTCTCTTCCTCCCACTCTATCTGAACAAAAAATGGGAAAATGTCCTCAGGTGAGAATAAAAAAAAAAATTCAAGAAGAAGGAAGACTTCCAAACTCGTTTTATGAGGCCAGATAATTCTAATTCCAAAAACAGAAAAAGACACTACAAAGAAAGAAAACTACAGGCCAATATACCTGATGAACATATGAACATAGAACATAGAAATACTAGCAAATCGGATCCAGCAATACATTAAAAAAATTATTCACCATGACCAAGTGGGACTCATCCCAGGGATGCAAGGCTGGTACAATATTCACAAATCAATAAATACACCACATACACAAAATGCAAGATAAAAAACAACAACAGCACATGATCATATCAATAGACGCTGAAAAAGCATTCGACAAAATCCAGCACCCATTTCTGAAAAAAATGCTCAGCAATGTGGGACTAGAGGGATCATATCTCGACATAATAAAGGCCATATATGAAAGACGTACAGCCAACATCATACTCAATGGGCAAAAACTAAAACATTTCCCTTAAGAACAGGTACAAGACAGGGATGCCCACTTTCCCTACTCTTATTTAACATACTACTGCAAGTCTTAGCCACAGCAATCAGACATGAAGAAAAAAATAAAAGGGATCCAAATTGGAAAGGAAGAAGTGAAACTGTCATTCGCAGATGACATGATATTATACATAGAAAACCCTAAAGACTTTATCAAAAATATGCTAGATTTAATAAACAAATTTGGCAAGGTAGCAGGATACAAAATTAACATTAAGAAATCGACAGCAGCCCTGGCCAGTTTGCTCAGTGGTTAGAGCGTCGGCCTACGATCCGGAGAGACCCGGGTTCGGTTCCCGCTAAGGGCACGTACTTCGGTTGCAGTTTGTCCCCGGCCCTGGTTGGTCGTGCGGGTGGCAGCCACTCGATGTGTCCCTTCACGTCGATGTTTCTCACTCTCTCTCCCTTCCTCTCTCTCCCTCCCACTCTATCTGTACAAAAAATGGAAAAATATCCTCGGGTGAGGATAAAAAAAAAAAAAGAAATCGACAGCATTCTTATACACCAGTAATGAACTCACAGAAAGAGAAACTAAAAAAACAATCCCATGTACCATTGCAGCAAAAAAAGTTATGATACCTAGGAATGAACTTAATCAAAGAAGTAAAGGACCTATTTGCAGAAAACCACAGGACATTGAAAAAACAAATAGAGGAAAATATAAAAAAGTGGAAGTGCATACCTTGTTCATGGATTAGAAGAATTAACATCATTAAAATGTCCATATCATGCAAAGCAATATGGAGATTCAATGCAATCCCCATCAAAATACCAACAACATATTTCACAGAACTAGAACAAATACTTCAAAAGTTCATATGGAACCAAAAAAGACCTCGAATAGCCACAGCAATCTTGAAAAAGAAGGACAAGGTTGGTGGGATCACAATGCGGGTATCTGGTTATACTACAAAGCTACTGTAATCAAAACAGCCTGATACTGGCACAGGAACAGGCATATAGATTAATGGAACAGAACAGAGGACCCAGAAATTGACCCAAGATATTATGCTCAATTAATATTTGACAAAGGTGGCAAGAGCATACAATGGAGTCAATGGAGTAAAGACAGCCTCTTTAATAAATGGTATTGGGCCCTGGCCGGTTTGGCTCAACGGTTAGAGCGTCGGCCTGCGGTCCGGAGAGACCCGGGTTTGGTTCCTGCTAGGGGCACGTACCTCGGTTGCAGTTTGTCCCCGGCCGTGGTGGGTCTTGCGGGTGGCAGCCACAATGTGTTCCTTTCACGTCGATGTTTCTCTCTCTCTCTCTGTTCCTCTCTCTCCCTCCCACTCTACCTGAACAAAAAATGGAAGAATGTCCTCGGGTTAGGATAAAAAAATAAAAAATAAAAATAAATGGTATTGGGAAAATTGGACAACTACATTCAAAAAATAAAACTAGACCATCAACTTACACCATACACAAGAATAAACTCAAAATGTGACTTGTGAGTCCATAAAAATCCTAGAAGAAAATGTAAGCAACAGATTTTTAGACATTATGTGCAGCAGAATTTTCACTGATACATCACCTAAGGCAACAGAAAAAAAGGAAAAATATAAACACATGGGACTACATCAAATTAAAAAGCTTCTGCACAGCAAAAGAAACAATTATTAAAATGGAAAGGGAACCCACTGTATGGGAGAGCATAATCGCCAATGATACATCAGATAAGAGGTTGATTTCCAAAATATATAGAGTGCTCATACAGCTCAACAAAAGGAAGACAAAGAACCCAATTAAAAAATGGGCAGAGGAGCTAAATAGACACCTTTCCAAACAGGACATATAGATGGCCAAGAGACATATGAAGAAATGCTCAACATCACTAATCATCAGAGAGATGCAAATTAAAACAACAGTGAGGTATCACCTCACACCTGTCAGAATGGTTGCCATCAACAAATCATCAAACAACAAGTGTTGGTGAGGGTGTGGAGAAAAGGGGACTCTAGTACACTGCTGGTGGGAATGCAGACTGGTGCAACCTCTATGGAAAACAATATGGTGTTTCCGCAAAAAAATTAAAAATTGAATTGCCGTTTGACCCAGTGATCCCACTTCTAGGAATATATCCTAAGAAACCTGAAACACCAATCAGAAAGAATATATGTACCCCTATGTTCATAGCAGCACTATTTACAATAGCTAAGATCTGGAAACCACCCAAGTGTCCATCAGTAGATGAATGGATAACAAAACTGTGGTACATATACACAATGGAATATAATGCAGCTATAA
Organism: Molossus molossus; assembly: GCF_014108415.1. Lineage (NCBI taxonomy): Eukaryota > Metazoa > Chordata > Mammalia > Chiroptera > Molossidae > Molossus > Molossus molossus. The sequence continues at coordinate 58,655,155 of NW_023425352.1, forward strand.
GAAAGCAAGATCTCTTATCCTTTGAGACAACATGGAGGGACCTTGAGAGTATTATGCTAAGCAAAATAAGCCATCAGAGAAAGACAAATGCCACATGATCTCACTTTTTTGTGGAATATAATGAACAAGGTGGGCTGGTGAACAAAATAGACCCAGAGACATAGAAAGGGGAATAGTTCAGACTGACAAACCTCAGAGTAGGGGGGCGGGAAGGATGGATGAGATGAACCGAAGAACTTATATGAATGTATGCATAACCAATGAACATAAACAACAGTGTTATGGGAGTCTGGGGGCAGGATGGGGAGGAGGGGATCTAGGGGAGAAAAAGGAAAAACATCTGTGACAAAAATAAATTAATAAAAATTGAAGAAAAAATAAAATAAATCTTTTTTTTTTTTTTTTGCCCTGGCCAGTTTGGCTCAGAAATTAGAGTGTCGGCCCGTGGACCAATGAGTCATGGTTTGGATTCTGGTCAAGGGCACATACTTCGGTTGCCATTCATCCCCGGCCCTGCTTGGGTCACGCGGGAGGCAGCCACTGGATGTGTCCCTTTCACATCGATGTTTCTCTCTTCCTCTCTCTCCCTCCCACTCTATCTGAACAATAATGGAAAAATATCCTTGGGTGAGAATAAAAAATAATAATAATAAATAATAATTGTGGGTTTTTTTTAACTTTTAGAGAGAGGGGGAGAGAGAGATAGAAACACTGATGCGAGAGAAACATCAATTGGCTGCCTCCTACACGCCCCCTACTGGGGATCGAGCCCACAATCCAGGCATGTGCCCTGACCAGGAATCGAACTAGGACCTCTCAGTCCAAGGGACAACACTCTATCCACTGAGCCATACCAGCCAGGCCACATGTATCAACTCTTATTCCTCAGAACAACCCTCCAAAGTATGTACTGTTACTAGCATATCTGCTTCACAAATGGGGAAGTACAGAGAGGTCAAATGATGTGCGCAAGGACACACAACCAGCAAGTAGAATGGTGATGAAAAACCACAGCTGGAAGTGAACTCCTCACCACCGCACTGTACCGCCGCTGAATGTTTTCAAATTAACACAGATACGAATAGAAGAATCTTTGGGGTGTTCAAAGTTGGGAGCAAGATTTATTGATGTTTCAGAAAAATGCTGGGTTCCATCTCATTCGTGCTTAGTTCGTTCTGGTTGCACAAGCACTCGCTAACCAGGAGAAGTCCGAGAGCACAGACATGAATAAGGCCTTCTCCACCTCAGATCCAGCTCTCCTGGGAATGAAGTCCTCCACCGATCACTTCAAGGCTTCCCAAATGGCGAGATGTGTCTTACATTCAGAAGAGGGCAGAATAGACAATACGTGTGACATCAGAGGGGAAAATTTGACATTCAGTTTCTTGGGCCCCAGCCCAGACCTGCAAGGCCAGGCCCTCCAGCACAGAGGCCTGAGAACCTGCACCCAGATGAATCTAATCAATAGTCTGGGAAACAGTGAACCCAGAACTGGGACTCTCTGAAGTCCTTCTCTAGGGACAGTCCGTGCAGGCTGTACCGGAAGCTTAGAGAGCTTCACACTGACCCACAGGTGGCCCTAACCAGCAACCTCCAATGCTGTGATAGGTGAAGAGGGAACAGAGCTGTAGGAAGGTCCCTCTGGGCCCCCAGGTAGATGTTCCTTCAGCCTCTGGTGCTACCACCTGTGTTAGAATCCAGTCCCGAAGGCGCGAGGCCATATGAGGCCAATGGCGGAGACCAGTCTGTCCCCCACTAGACTCTGAGCCACAGGAGGAAAGAGGCCAGGTTTGTTCATTTTTATTGGTTAACTTTCTCCTGTCACCTTCTCCCTCTTTCTGACACTTTGGGACTTTCAGTAATTGTCAGCTGAATGAATAAATTAATGACAAAGGGAGACAGACGTGTTAACAGCTAACGGCAAATTGAACAGAATGGGTAAGTGCTAAATGGTGGTGGAATGAGTCATCATTGCTGACAGGGAAGGAAGAGGAAAAGCATTTATCCTCTCTCCCCTGCACTGTCAAAACAGACTGAACTCTGCCTCCTTTTCTGTCTCCCACAAGTCCAGAAGAAAGCAGAAAACGAACATGTAGAGTTTAAAGAATAATTCCCAAACAAACACCCACGTAGTCGCCCTTCTCCAACCCGCAGGGTAGGAAGTAGAACCTCTCCAGAACCCTAGAAGCCTCCGTTGTCCTCCTCCGTGACAGCCATCACCCCTCCTCCAGCCTCTGTCCTCAATCTGGTCCTGACCCGTTTTCTTCCTTTTTCGTAGATTGGCCAGGAATGTATGTATCACTAGATAACACATTGTCTAGAGTTGCCAGGTTTTGAATTTTCTGTGACTGCACAGTTGCTTCTTTTGTGCAATGTGATTTTTTTGGAGCATTGCCCGTGTAGATGCTTTGGTGGTAATTCAGTCCTGCTCATTGCTGCTCATGCGATTCTATTATGTAAACACCCCTTGATTTACTTAGCCATTCTCCTGTTGATGGCTATTAGAACTGTGTCCAGTCTCTGGTGATTACTAGCAATGCCGCTCTATGTGGTTCCTAATACATGGCACGGGTCTGCTATCCAGGTGGTTACAGTGCTTCATGGTACGGTTCCTTCCATCTTGTCCCACTCTCCTCTGCACAGGGCTTAGCTGCTTAGACTCCCATCAAGCTGCCTGAGCTCCAGCCATCACACGTCTATTTCAGCTAACAAGAAGGAGAAAAGGAAAAGAAAATTTCATCACCTTTTTTAAATACACTTTCAGAAAATTACACAAGACACTGCCTCTTATGTCCCAGTGACCAGACTTAATCTCATGGACACAACTACCTGCATGTGATCCTAGGAAATGTAGTCTTTATTCTTGCTGCCCTTATGGCCCCCTAAAAGCTGAGGTTCTACCATTTAAAGAAGAGGAAATGGATTTGTAGGACAATGAACACTCTCTGCTATAGCTGTCCTTGCTCAGAAGAAAACTTCCAAGCATTGCTGCCTAATATCTCACCACACAAACGTACACACATACGTATCCCACAACACAAATGTTGGTGAGTGAGCTACATATTTAACAGGCCAGTCCTTAAACATTGCAAGCTACGCTGTCTGTTCACCAAGAAACTGTGGTGCCCCCGTGGCCAGTGTTAAAGCAAGTTTTTTCCCCTTTGCCATCCTCCTCTCTGAGTTCTCCACTCCTGATTTTTTAAGTTGTGCTTTTCCCCTGGGGCCCCTCCTAAAGAACTGGTAATTGAAGTCCCTTTGGTACGTAAACACAGCACCGAAACCAGAAGGGATGACTTAGAAGCCCACACATCCAGCCCAGGTAAATATATGGTAAACATACACATTTAACTGCAAGCAAGTCCATTTCTAACATTCCAGTAATTCTCTGCCTCCAAAGCTCCCTAACTGCTACAAAAATATGACCAAACTCTTGACCGTTTCAAGGCCCTTTGTAATCTGACCCAACCCACCTTTTTAGCTTTAACTGTTGTCCAACATAGACCAAAATAAAATAGTAACAACAATAATGATGATAATGGTAGTAATAATAACAATACTGGAAGTTACCATTAAATGAGTGTATATTATGTGCCAGTTCCTGTGTTAGGCGACTGACAAACATTCGTTCATTTAATCCTCACTGGACCCTTACAATATTGGTATTTTTGCCATTTTATGGATGAGGTAACTGAGGCTCAAAGAGATCAGGGAACTTTCCCAAAGTGCTAAAACTGGTGTGATATTTGAATTCTCTTGTCTGGTTAAATCCCGTTCACCTTCAAGAGCGCAGCTGGTGTGTCGTTTCCTCCGTGACCCACCCTAACCTCTGTGCAAAGTGAAATGCTTCCTACTCTGTGCTTCCCTGTCCATGTTCATTCTCCTTCACAGCACTTCCGGCGAGTGTTCAGTAATGATCACCAGGCACCTATTATGTACCAGGCGTTAGGTTGTGTGGCTACAGTCCTGTCTTTCTGCCCAGCTAGATCAGAGTATGTTGGTGAAAGGCTTTGAGTCTCTTTTTAAAATATGTATGTATATTATTTTAATTGTTCTAAAATATTTATAACACAAAATTTACCATCATAGTCATTTTATTATTAATTTATTTTTGTTACAGATGTTTCTCCTTTTTTTTTCCCCATTGACACCCTCCTCCCCATCCCCCTCACCCCGTCCCGTTTTTTGTTTTTTTTTATCCTCACCCGAGGACATTTTTTTTTTTCCATTTTTTGTTCAGATGGAGTGGGAGGGAGAGAGAGGAAGAGAGAGAGAGAAACATTGACGTGAAAGGGACACATCGAGTGGTCGCCACCCACACGACCCAACCAGGGCCTGGGAAAAAACTGCAACCGAGGTACATGCCCTTAGCGGGAACCAAACCCGGGTCTCTCCGGACCGCAGGCCAATGCTCTAGCCGCTGAGCCAAACTGGCCAGGGCCGTCCCCAGCTTTGTTGTCCATGTCCATAGGTTATGTGTACATGCTTGTAAGTTCTGTGGTTTATCTCTTCCCACCCCCAACCCCTCTTCTGAGGGTTGTCAGTCTGTACCCTACTTCCACATCTCTGGGTCTACCCTATTCCTCAGACTGTTATGTTTATTACATTCCACAAATGAGCGAGATCATGTGAGATTTGTCTTTCTCTGCTTAGCTTGTTTCGCTTAGGATAATACTCTCCAGATCCCTTCATGTAGTCTCAAAGGATAAGAGATCTTTCTTTCTTACAGCTGCATAGTACTCCATTGTATATATGTACCACTGCTTTATCCATTCGTCCACTGATGGACACTTGGGCTGTTTCCAGATCTTAGCTATTGTAAATAGTGCTGCTATGAACATGGGGGTACATATATTCTTTCTGCTTGGTGTTTCAGGCTTCTTAGGGTATATTCCTAGAAGTGGGATCACTGGGTCAAATGGCATTCAATTTTTAATTTTTTGACGTAACACCATAGTGTTTTCGATAGTGGCTGCACCAGTCTGAATTCCCAGTAGCAGTGTACTAGAGTCCCCTTTTCTCCACACCCTCGCCAACACTTGTTGTTTGATGATTTGTTGATGGCAGCCCTTCTGACAGGTGTGAGGTGATATCTCATCGTTGTTTTAATTTGCATCTCTCTGATGATTAGTGACATTGAGCATTTCTTCATATGTCTCTTGGCCATCTGTATGTCCTGTTTGGAGAGGTGTCTATTTAGCTCCTCTGCCCATTTTTTAATTGGGTTCTTCGTCTTCCATTTGTTGAGCTGTATAAGCACTCTATATATTTTGGAAATTAACCCCTTATCTGATGTATCACTGGCAATTATGCTCTCCGATACAGTGGGTTCTCTTTCCATTTTAATGGTTGTTTCTTTTGCTGTGCAGAAGCGTTTTAGTTTGATGTAGTCCCATGTGCTCATTTTTTTCCTTTGTTTCTGTAGCCTTAGGTGATGTATCAGTGAAAATTCTGCTGCGTATGATGTCCAAAATTTTGTTGCCTACATTTTATTCTAGGACTTTTATGGATTCACAAGTCACACTTAAATCATTTATCCATTTTGAGTTTATTCTTGTATGTGGTGTAAGTTGGTGGTCTAGTTTCTTTCTTTCTTCTTTTTTTTTTTTTTTTTGACATGTAGCTGTACAATTTTCCCAACACCATTTATTAAAGAGGCTATCTTTATTCCATTGTATGCTCTTGCCACCTTTGTCAAATATTAATTGAGCATAATGTCTTAAGTCAGTTTCCGGGTTCTCTGTTCTGTTTCATTGATCTATATGCCTGTTTTTGTGCCAGTACCAGGCTGTTTTGATTACAGTGGCTTTGTAGTATAACCTGATATTTGGTATTATGATTCCTCCTAGTTTGTTTTTCTTTTTCAAGATTTCTGTGACTATTAGGGGCCACTTTTGGTTTCATATAAGCTTTTTTTTAATTATTTTTATTTTTTATTTTTTTTTATCGTCACCCGAGGACATTTTTCCATTCTTTGCACAGACGAAGCAGGAGGGAGAGAGAGGAAGAGAGAAAGAGAGAGAAACATCAACGTGAAAGAAACACATTGAGTGGCTGCCACCCACACGACCCAACCAGGGCCAGGGACAAACTGCAACCAAGGTACATGCCCTTAGCGGGAACTGAACCCAGGTCTCTCTGGACCTCAGGCCAACGCTCTAACCGCTGAGCCAAACTGGCCAGGGCCCATATAAGCTTTATGAGTGTTGGTTCTAGTTCTCTGAAATATGTCATTGGTATTTTAATGGGGATTGCACTGAATCTATAGAATGCTTTGTGTAGTATGGACATTTTAATTATGTTAGTTCTTCCAACCCATGAACAAGGTATATTCTTCCACTTTTTTTGTGTGTGTGTGGTACGTGCCCCTAGCAGGAACCGAGCCCGGGACTCCCTGGTCTTTGGTCCGCAGGCCAACACTCAACCGCTGAGCCAAACTGGCCATAGCTATTCTTCCACTTTTTTATATTTTCCTCTGTTTCTTTTTTCAATGTCCTATAGTTTTCTGGAAATAGGTCCTTTACTTCTTTGGTTAAGTTTATTCCTAGGTATCTTAAATTTTTTTGCTACAATGGTAAATGGGATTGTTTTTTTAGTTTCTCTTTCTGTGAGTTCATTATTAGTGTATAAGAATGTTGTCAATTTCTTGATGTTAATTTTGTATCCTGCTACCTTGCCGAATTTGTTTATTAAATCTAGCAGATCTTTTATAAAGTCTTTAGGGTTTTCTATGTATAATATCATGTCATCTGCAAATGACAGTTTCACTTCTTCCTTTCCAATTTGGATCCCTTTTATTTTTTCTTCATGTCTGATTGCTGTGACTAAGACTTGCAGTACTATGTTAAATCAGAGTGGCGAAAGTGGGCATCTTTGTCTTGTTCCTGTTCTTAAGGGAAATGTTTTAGTTTTTGCCCATTGAGTATGATGTTGGCTGTAGGGTTTTTATATATGGCCTTTATTATGTCGAGATATGATCCCTCTATTCCCACATTGCTGGATTTTGTCGAATGGTTTTTTAGTGTCTATTGATATGATCATGTGTTTGGTTTTTTTTTATCTTGCATTTTATTTATGTGGTGTATCACATTTATTGATTTGTGAATATTGTACCAGCCTTGCATCCCTGGGATGAATTCCACTTGGTCATGGTGAATAATTTTTTTAATATATTGCTGGATCCGATTTGCTAGTATTTTGTTCAGGATTTTGGCATCTGTGTTCATCAGGGATATTGGCCGGTAGTTCTCTTTCTTTGTAGAATCTTTTCTGATTTTAGAATTAGAATTATGCTGGCCTCATAAAACGAGTTTGGAAGTCTTCCTTCTTCTTGAATTTTTTGAAACAGTTTGAGGAGGAGGAGTGCCCTGGCCGGTTTGGCTCATCGGTTGGAGCGTCGGCCTGCGGACCAGATAGTCCCTGGTTCGGTTCCCACTAGGGGCACGTAGTAAAAAAAAAAAGAGAAATAGTTTGAGGAGAATGGGTGTTAGTTCTTCTTTGAATGTTCGGTAAAGCTCTCCCGTGATGCCATCCGGGCCTGGACTTTTGTTTGCTCGGAGAGTTTTGATTACATCTTCAATTTTCTTAGTTGTTATTGGTCTATTTAAGTTTTTTTTTCTCTTCCTGGTCCAGTTTTGGGAGACTATGTGTTTCTAGAAATTTGTCCATTTTGCTTAGACTGTCGAATTTCTTAGACTGTTGCCATATAATTGTTCATAGTATTTGTTAACGATCCTTTATATTTCTATGTGTCAGTTGTTACTTCTCTTTCATTTCTGATTTTTTGTATTTGCATTCTGTCTCTTTGTTTCTTGGTGAATCTAGCTAAGGGTCCATTAATCTTGTTTATCCTTTTGAAAAACCAGGTCTTTGTTTCATTGATTCTTTGAATTGTTTTTTTTTTTTTTTTTTTTTCTGGTCTCTATGTCATTTATTTCTGCTCTGATCTTTACTATTTCCTTTCTTCTACTTGCTCTGGGGTTTTCTTTTTGTTTGCTTTCTAGCTCTTTAAGTTGTGAGGTTAGATATTCTTTTTTTATCCTCACCTGAGGACTTCTTTTGCATTTATCTTCAGACAGAGCCAGAAGGAGAGAAGGGAGAGAGAAACATCGATATGAGAGAGATACACCAAGTGGTTGCCACCCACATGACCCCAACGGGGCTGGGAACACACTGCAACTGAGATACGTGCCCTTAGCGGGAACCGAACCCAGGACACTCTGGTTTTCAGGCCGATGCTCTAACTGCTGGGCCAAACTGGCAAGGGCGAGGTTAGATATTCTGTTAGAAATATTTCTTGCTTCTTGAGGTAGGCCTGTAGTGCTATGAACTTCCCTCTCAGAACTGTTTTCCCTGCATCCCATAGATTTTGTGTTGTTGTGTGTTCATTTTCAATGGTTTCCAGGAAGTTTTCAATTTCTTCCTTGATCTCCTTGGTAACCCATTATTTTTTAATAACATGCTATTTAGCCAAATATCTTTGCATGTTCTTGTTGCAGTTGATTTCTAGTTTTATGCCATTGTGATCTGAGAAGATGCTTGATATGATTTCAATCTTCTTGAACTTGTAGAGACTTAGTTTGTGTTCCAACATGTGGTCTATCTTTGAGAATGTCCTTTGTGCACTTGAGAAGAATGTGAATTCTGTAGTTTTGGGGTGTAACTCTCTGTAGATATCTATTAACTTCATTTGATCTAGTGCTTCATTTAGAGTCTCTGTTTCCTTGTGAATTTTTAGTCTAGAGGATCTATCCAGTGCTGTCAGTGGGGTGTTGAAGTCCTCTGCTATGTTTGTATTGCTGTCGATTTCTCTTTTGAAGTCCTCCAGAAGATTTTTAATACATTTTGGTGCTCCTATATTGAGTGCATATAGGTTTACCAAGGTTATATCTCCCTGTTGGATTGATCCTTTTAATATTATGTAGTGACCTTTTTTGTCTCTAGTTATGGCCTTCATTTTGAAATCTATTTTATCAGATATGAGTATGGCTACCCCAGCTTTTTTTCCTTTCTGTTTGCTTGGAAGATTTTTTTCCATCCCTTCACTTTCAACCTATGTGAGTCTTGTTGTGAGGTGGGTATCTTGTAAACAACAGATATGTGAGTCATCCTTTCTTATCCAGTCAGCTATTCTGTGTCTTTTATCAAAGCATTCAATCCATTTAAATTTAAGGTGGTTATTGATATGTACTTATTTATTGCACTTTTTGTTTAGTGTGGTTATATTTTTCTTCCTATTTCTTCTACTAATTACAGCAGTCCTTTTAACATTTCTTGCACTGCTGGTTTAGTGCTAATATATTCCCTTAGCCTTTTTTTTTTTTTTTGTCTGGGAAGCTCTTTATTTCAACTTCTATTTTGAATGACAGCCTTGCTGGGTAGAGTAGTCTTGGATTCAGATCCTTGTTTTTCATGACCTTGATTACCTCATGCCAGTCCCTTCGGGCCTGTAGTGTTTCTGTTGAGAAGTCAGCTGATAGCCTTTTGGGGGTTCCTTTGTAGGTAACTGTTGCTTATCTCTTGCTGCCTTTAGGATTATCTCTTTGTCTTTAATTTTTGGCATTTTAATTACTATGTGTCTTGATGGGGGTCTGTTTGGGTTGTTTTTACTTGGGACTGTCTGTGCTTCTTGAACTGAATGCCTTCTTCCTTCACCAAGTTAGGGAAGTTTTCTGTCACTATTTTTTCAAATATATTCTCTAACCCTTGCCCATTTTTTTCTTCTTCTGGATCTCCTATGATGTGAATGTTATTATGTTTCTAGTTGTCCCACAGTTCTCTTAAGCTGTCTTTCTGTTTTTTTATTGTTTTTTTCTTTTGGTTTTCTGATTGGTTGGTTGTTTCTACCCTGTCTTCTAATTCACTGATCTGGTCCTCAGCTTCCTCTACTCTGCTGTTTAGTCCTTCCAATGTGTTCTTTATTTCTGCTATGTCATTTTTCATTTCTTCTTGGTGATTTTTCATTTCCAATTGATTGATTTTCAATATTTCTATGTCTTTACTGATGGTGTTGATGTCTTTGCTTATGCTGTTGAACTTTCTTAAGATCATGGCTCTGAATTCTACTTCTGATAACTTGTTTAACTATATTTTATTTATCTCATGTTTGGTAGTGGTCTCTTGTTCTTTCATTTGGGATTTGTTTCTTTGTTTCACCATTTTGGCTATCTCAGTGAGTTTTGGAGTCTGCCAAATTTTTCCTGTGGGTGTTGGTGTTCTGCTGTTTGTGGCTCACTCTACTGGGTTTGAATGAGTGTGGAAGGACCCACGTTCAACACCACTGTCGAGTCTTACTTTCCTGGGTAGATTTGCAAGCCCAGGAATGGTCCAGGTATCCTCTAGGTTTTTTGCCTAGGCTATTAGTTGCTGTTACTTGAAGAGCCTTGGGTTCTCAGCTGAATGAAAAACTCGCTCAGGTGTTCAGCATAAGAGGTTTTCCAGAGGGTGTGGCAGATGCTGGTTGTTAATTAGCTTAAATTTGCATTTTAATGGCCCACCTGGGTGGGGTTGAATCTCCGAGGGAGGGGCTGCTGCTTCTCCTCAGAGCTCTGGGAAGAAGCAAGATGGCCACTGTCCTGCGTGGCAGCAACTCAGCAAAAGCTCTGATTGCCCTCCAAATCCTGGGTGTCCCCACACAGTTCAGGTCCTGTCCACCCTCCCTTTGCCGAAGCCCAGAGTGAGTGGCTGTGGTTATTTTAGCACCTGTCCCAGCTCTGGGCTGTGGAGCGGGCTTGGGATTTTAACCCTGAGGGCACTGCTCACAGCTAAGATAGTTGCTGTCCAACGGCTCCTAGCCCCCCCACCCTTGTGCCTCTGCAATCCTACCAGGATCAATTCAGTGTCCCTAGTTATATGGTCCTCAAATCTACTTTTTTGTTGCTTTTTCCTGACAATTTGTCTTTATTTTAGTTGTAATTCCAGCTTGGTGCTGGGAGATGATCTGTGTAGCTTCCATTTACTCTGCCGCCATTTTGGAATCATAGTCATTTTTTAAGTATTTTTTTCTTTATTGATTTTAGAGAGAGAGTGAGGGAGAGGGAGAGAGAGAGAGAGAAACATTGAAGAGAGAAAACATTGATTGGCCACCTCCTGCATGCCCCTCACTGGGGATCAGACCCATAACCTGGGCATGTGCCCTGACTGGAACTGAATCGGTTACCTCTCGGTGCTTGGGTTGATGCTCAACCACTGAGCCACACCGGCTGGCCCATAACCATTTTTAAATGTATAGTTTAGTAGTGGTAAGTACATTCACCTTGTTGTTCAACCAGTCTCCAGAATACTTTCATCTTGGAAAATAGAAACCATACCCACTAAAGAGCAACTCCTCATTTCCTCACCCTCTCAGCCCCTGGCAGTCATCCTTCTACTCTCTGTCTCTATGAATTTGACTACTCTAGGTACCTCATATAAGTGGAATTGTGCAGTATTTATCTTTTTTGTGACTGTTTAATAAATTATTCAAGGTTCATTCATATTGTAGCATGTGACAGGATTCCCTTCCTTTATAAGGCTGAATAATATTCTGTTGTATGTAGAGAGCACATTTTATTTATCCATTCATCCATTAGTGGACATGTTGAGTTTCTGCCTTTTGGCTATTGTGATAATGCTATGAACATGGGTGTACAAATACCTCTTCAAGACACTGCTTTCAGTTCCTTTAAGTATATGACCAGAAGCACGTGGGTATATGCTGGATCTATGGTAATTCTATGTGCAATATTTTGAGGAGCCTAATACTGTTTTCCATAGTGGCTGCAACATTTTACATTTCTACAAACAGTGCGTGAGGTTTCCCATGTCTTCATATCCTCCCCAACGCCTATTACTTTCTGGGGTTTTGTTTGTTTGTTTGTTTGTTTTGATTTTGTTTTTATAGTAGCCATTCTAATGAGTATATGGTGTTTTCCTTTTTTTTTTAATCCTCACCCAAGGATATTTTTCCATTTTTCCATTTATCTTCAGAAGATAGAGTGGGAGGGACAGAGAAAGAAAGAAACATCGATTTGAGAGATGCACATCAATTGGTTGCCTCCCTCATGACCCCAACCAAGGCTGGGGACTGAACCGAAACTGAAGTACATGCCCTTAGCTGGAATCAAACCTGTGACTCTTCAGTCCAAGGGCCCACACTCTAACCCCTGAGACAAACCGGCCAGGACATGTAGTGTTTTACTTTTAAAAAATTCTTGCTAAATAAACCCAGACCCTGCCATAGCAGAGTGTTTATGGAGTGAATGAATGAATGAATGATAAATTTGACCACAAATGAATTAGGTATTTTTGGTTTCCAGAATATGTTCTATGAAGAAATAGTTTTCTTTTCTTTTTTTTTTTTTATCCTCACCCGAGGACATTTTTCCATTTTTTGTTCAGGTAGAGTAGGAGGGGGAGAGAGGAACAGAGAGAGAGAAACATCGACGTGAAGGGACACATCGAGTGGCTGCCACCCGCACGACTGACCAGAGCCGCGGACAAACTGCAACCGAGGTACATGCCCCTAGCGGGAACCGAACCCGGGTCTCTCGGGACTGCAGGCCGACGCTCTAACCGCTGAGCCAAACCGGCCAGGGCAAGAAATAGTTTTCAATAGGTTGGTGTCTTGTTCAGAGTTAAGATCCTCAATTTGAACTTCAAGACCACACACTCTATACAGACCAGAAGCTTTCCTCTGAGCCCCAAGGAGTTTGTTCCTGCCTGCCAGGCCCCAAAGGCCCATCTTCAGTCCTCTTGGTGAGCAGCTCCTAGGGGTGGGGGGAGGCAGCTCCTTCCCAGTCACCTCTCCAATCTGGTTCCATCTTGTGCAAGGCAAACAAATCCAGGAGAAAGAAACCTGCTAGTTTGCAAAATCCAAGGGCCCCAAGCCCCCCACCCCAAGCCCACCAGGGATGCTGGTGGCCCAGGAGGCAGCAGGAGCCCAGCCAGCTCTCCCCTCCCACCCAGTGCTCAGTGGGGCAGAGAGTCACATTTCAGCAACACTCCCAGGCCCACTTGAATGCTGAAATAAGTGACTCCACTGCTGGGCGAGAACTCCTCTGGATGCCTGCAGGCTTATGCTGGGCTGACTCACTTCCTCACCTTAATTCTCCCTAATACCTTCCCTTTCTCTGCAGCTTTACAGCTGGCACCTCTGTCTGGGTGTGGAATGTCTGGTGACGCCAAGCAGGTGGGTCCACTGAGCTGTCTGCCCAGGTATTACAGACCTGACCATGACTGGGGATAGAGGATGTGGGGACAAGAGTGGGGAGCAAAAATGAAACCTAATCCCCTCGGCCTTTTAGATTCTGCAGGCTAGAGCACAAGTCATCACCTCCAGGCAGGAGTCCTGAGGGCCAGGAGCAGGGGCTGGTGGAGGATGCAGCAGAGGAAAGGGTGGGAAGTCATGGCTGCTTTGGGTGCCAGTCACTTCCATCCCATGCCACCTCCCCTGGGGAAGCTCCCACTTGCCATCCCTGGGGAAACAGGGCTGCACTCTGGAGGTCAAATGTAAAGGTTATGCTATGTGTGCTGATTTCCTGGACAAGTCCAAGGAGGCCGAGCTACTAGCCTGGGCCAGCCTGTTTGAGGAAGTACCACTACTCCTCACACCTCTGCTCTCTCCTTCCCTGTCTACTACTAACCAGTTCTTTTAGGATCCTGGATTCTTTGTCTCCATCTCCTTAGCACTGCTTCTTTTTTTCTTTGTTTTAAATCCTCAATCGAGAATATATTTCCATTTGTCTTGAGATAGAGTGGGAAGGAGGGAACGAGAGAGAGAGAGAAAGAAACATCGATGTGAGAGAGACACATTGATTGGTTGGCTCCCGCATGACCCAACCAGGGCCGGGGACCGAACCAAAATAGAGGTGCATGCCCATGACCGGGTTCGAACCCAAGACTCTTTGGTCTTCCGGCCAACGCTCCAACCGCTGAGCCAAACCAGCCAGGGCAGTATTGCTTCTTGTATCTGCCTGCCTTGCTTGTACATTCTAAGATAGCAATCAGGGCAAAGTTCTATTTTTATAAAATAATTCATTCATATAGCTCACAGTCAAATAGTGGTGTAAGACTTAAGAAAAAAGGTCCCTCTCCCAACAGAGATATACTCCCTCAATTTTTATGACTCATTCTTTTGGCATTTATCACAATTTCCTAAATAATGTCTTTTTATTACTACTTCATGCTTTTTCAGTTTTAGATACTGCTTATTGTCTTTCCTACTTTAACAGCCTACTCACACCCTGGCCCCCATCCTCCCAACATAGTCATATAATAATTTGGTTAGAGCAACAGTTTACATTATTACCACTAGGTAAACACTATTTCTGTGTGTTTACACAATAAGCCCTGGGATGGACTATGATTACTTCTCTTTTCATGCATATGTTTCTGTTTCCCCTGGAGCTAATAATTATGCCCCCTACCCATTCACTTAGTTTTCTTTGTACTCAATTCCAAACTCTTCCAGTTACTGAAATCTCCCCTCAATACATTCAGATGATATTCTACCAGTTTGTTTTTTCTTGAAGATATAGCTCATGGAGCTTTCTGACTTAATTTGATTCAGGCTAGCTGCCCTCTAGGTTTGTTGCATTGTGTTCAACCTGCAATATCTCTTCACTAACATCCTGGGGCATTCTCTTCCCCACTCTCTTGTGTCAGATTCCTGTTTCCTATTGTCTGTCATTTTCTTGGTTTAATACCTTATTTTGGTGAAACACATCCTACAACAGCCTCCTGAGCCCATGGGAAAATTTTTTTTATCTTAAATGACTGAAAATGTCTTTTTCTACTTTCAAACTTGATTGATAGTTTGGTTGGGTATAAAATTTGAAGTTGGGGATACTTTTCCTTCAGAATTTTGAAAACATTGCTAAGTGTCTTCTAACTTCTAGCTTCTATTGAGACATTCAAGCCATTCTAATTCCCTACCTGTTCCCCAATCCCTTGGGAAACTTGTAGAACCTTCTTTTTGTTTTCAGTGTCCTAAATTATAATGATTTACCTTGATATATGTCTATTTTCATCCATTCTGTCAGGCACTCAATGGACCCTTTTAATTTGTCCTCCAGTTTTGGAAAAATTTCTTCATGTACTTCTTTGACCATTTCCTCCACTCCATTTTCTCTCTCTCTCTTTTTTTTTCTGGAACTCCTACTATTCACAAGGTGGGCCACCTAGATTAGTCCTCAAATTTTCTTATCTATTCTCTCCAATTTTCCATGTCTGTGCTTTTGCACTACTTTCTAGATTTCCTCAAATTTATTTTTTAATACTTCTATTGAGTTTTTTGGTATTTTTAATTTTTTTTAAATAATTTTTCTTTATTGATTTTAGAGAGAGAGGAAGGGAGAAAGAGAGAGAGCTAGAAACATTGATGAGAAAGAACATCAACAGGTCACCTCCTGCATGTCCCTCACTGGGGATCAGGCCCACAACCTGAGCATGTGTCCTGACTGGGACTTGAACTGGGACCTCTTGATACATGTGTCGATGCTCAACCACTGAGTCACACCAATCAGCTGATATTTTTAATATTTAAGAACTCCTTTTGCCTTTTGAATGTTTCATTTTTTTAAAAACAATAATTCTATGCTCTTGTTTCAGGTTTGTATGATATGTATATAATGCCTATATAAAAATATGTCCATATACGGTATTTATTTATATATATATTTATACACACACACAGACACACACACACACACACACACATAATAGTATTGTGTTTCTGTTTTAGTGATGCATTATTTTTCAATTAATTAATTTATTTATTTTGGTATATGCCCCTAGCGGGAACTGAACCCAGGACTCTCTGGTCCGCAAGCCAACACTCCAACCACTGAGCCAAACTGGCCAGGGCCATGCATTATATTTTTTAAATCACTCTAAAGGTATTAATGATAAATTTTTTGTTTTGTTTTTAACTTTTTCTTCTCCCTTACTAAGCCATTTCCTCCAAGTTTTTTTTTTTTTTTTTTAATGTCTGCCTTTCATGTTAGATATTTTGTCAGATGTCTGATGATGTTGGTTTTCTGAATGAGAACACTAAAAAACTGATTGGAATCTCTGAGCACATGGCTGGAGCTTTGGGCTGAATGAGACATTTCATTGGTGAATCCATTATTAGCATCTTTAGGTCTTTGCTGGGGGAGGTAGGGGACCAGTCAGATTCCCCAAAGTACTCTTTCATCCATCCCCTGGAGTTACAGTGTCCAGGGTGCTGAATTCCCTCAGTAGGCTGGGGCTCCACACTACATCTGTAAATGTTTGCTTAATCCCATGCTCTAAATACAGAGCCCCGTTACTAGCTTAGCTGGTACCCCTCCTCTGGAAACCCTCTGGTGTTCTTTCTCCTGAGAATAAAGTTCTAGTCTCCCACTAATTGTCTAGATGGTAGAATAGAAGAGGGCATTTGGGGTGTCTAATTTCTTCCTAAATTTTTTAACAATTCTTGTGTTCTTTTTTTTTTTAAGATTTTTATTTTTATTGATTTTTAGAGAGGGAAGGAGGAAGGGGGGGAGAAAAACATGGATGTGATGTGATAGTGAAACATTATCCCCTTCCCCCACCGGGGATCCAGCCTGCATCTGGGGCCTGTGCCCTGACCGGGGATCAAACCAGCAAACTTTTGGTGCACAGGACGTCGCCCATTCAACTAAGCCACATCAGCCAGGGGGACAATTCTGTTCTTACCCACAACTTTAGCCCTAATTCTGATGCCACCAATTCCTGAGGTTTTTGGAGATTCCATGAAGTAAATCTACTCACTTTTGGCTTCGTCCCCTGACGACTTAGGATCTGCTAAATTAGTTGCCACTCACACGTTTCCCAGCTTCCAAAGTTGTGCATTGTTGTTGTGGTGTTGACTTCATTCCTGTTCCCAAGCTGTGGCCTCAGCTGAGAGCCCCCCCCCCCCGGCTGCCCACTCCGGCTGGGGCCACACTCGGGCTCTCCCAGCAGCGAACAGCCTGGGAGGCCTGGACGCAGCCGTCCTGCCGCAGGGGCTGGTCCCTGCTCTGCTCCCGAGTCTTGCCCTGTGCATGATGGTTTAGGAGTCAGCCAAGCTCAGGGGGAATTTTAAATGATCAACTTTGTTGATTTGAAATACAATATATTGATTTACTTATAATAAAATTCACTCATTTTTAAGAGTACAATTTGATGACTCTTGACCAATGTAAACAGATGTGTAACCATCACCACAACCAAAATATAGAACATTTTCATCACCTCTAAAAGCTTCCTTGCGACCTCGTGGGTGATTTTTATGCAGACCTTTCTGGCTCCTCCACATCTTCTCCTCCCCACCCCCAATCAATGGCTGCCTTAGACACTGTTTCCCATAGTTTCCAAATGTCCTCAGAGTGAATGAGGTCAACTTTATCTCGATGATCACAGCCCTCACTAGCGGATGACCCTGCATGCAAAGTGCTGTTTAATGTATTTTGTCCAGCCACTACAGTTGCTTACCCAGGGATCAGGGAAGCATGCATGTGATACCAGCTACTCCATCATATCTGGAATCAGAAGTTTAAAAATAGCTTTTTTAAATAAAACAAACAAAACAAAACAGCCCTGGTCAATGTAACTCAGTGGGTTGAGTCCAATGCACCAAAAGGTCACTGGTTCGATTCCTGGACAGGGCACATGCCCAGGTTGCAGGTTTAATCCCTGATAAGAGGAGGAGGAGGCAGCCAATTGATGTTTCTCTTTCACATTGACGTCTCTCTCTCTCCCCCTCTCCCTTCTTCTCTCTCTAAAATCAGTAAAAACATATTAAAAACAAACAAACACAGACTTGTAGGAACAGAGACTGAAGGTATGTTTACCGAAGGGAGGGGATGGGGGGATGGGAGGAAAAGATAAAGAGGAACATAGTCAATAATATTGTGATCAGTTTGCATAGTGACAGATGATTACTAGAATTAGTGGGATAACCACATTGAAACATTTGCAGTGTTGAATTACTGCCCTGGCCGGTTTTGCCCAGTGGTTAGAGCGTCAGCCTGCAAACCAAAGAGTCGAGGGTTCGATTCCAGTCAAGGGCGCGTACCTCAGTTGCAGTTCATCCCTTGGGGTCGTGTGGGAGGCAGCCAGTTGATGTGTCCATCTCATTGTCGATCTCTCTCTCTCTCTCTCCCCTCCCCCCCCTTCTCCACCTTTCTCCCTCCTTCCCACTCTGTCTGAAGACAAAGGGAAAAATGTCCTCAGGTGAGGATTATAAAATAAAATGAAGTGTTGAATTACTATATTTTATACTTGAAACCCATGTAACCAATATAATGTTGTATGCCAACTATACTTAAATTTTTAAAAAAATGTATACATTTTTAAAAATGTCGGCTAAGTCAGAGAGCATCTGCCAGAGTCTTTCAAACAGCAATCAGGTGGGGAGCCCTTGTGTTTGTAGCCCTCCTGGGACTTGGAGAACAAGCAGTCAGAAGATCAAGGCTGTACGCTGCCCCGGCCACTCCTGGGGAGAGAGGTGCTGTAATTGTCAAATCAACCAGTTGGGGACGCTGGTAACTTTAGAGTCAGGTGGAGCTGGGTTTGCATTTTGGTTCCGACCTTGACTGTGTGCCCTGGGAAAGCAACAGAACCACTCGGGTGCTTGGTTTCTCATTTGCAGAACAGGGAGAGTAATGCCAACCTCTGAGGATCGTTTTAAGAATCAATGACATAGAAGATGCTTTGTACCCTGTTAAGTTCTTCAAAGAGTTGGTGGACATCATCTCTTGGACAGTCCAACATCTAAACCGCCGCTCCACTGTGTGAAGGCCTTCCCTTGCCTCCTGTTCCCCAGGACAGGGGTGACATTATCCCTGGGCCCTGGGCCCTGCTAGCCAGCATGATCTCCTGGGCGCTCCTGCAGAGGGAGAATGCTGAGTCTTATTTTGGCAGTGGGGCTAAGACAGCGCCAGGCCCCCTGGCACGGTGCCCTGGTCCTATCCAGACCACAGCTGGGTGGACAGCAGTGGTTGTCTGCGGCAGTTTGCCTTTGGGTTTTGCCCATTGTCTCATTATGGGTTTCCAGCCTTCATGATGATTCTGTGAGCTGCCTGTTTCCAAAACAAACAACAAAACTTTCCCACATCATTAGCCAGATTTGGTTTCTATTTCTTGTTACCAGGAACTCTGATCCTTACACCTGAGGCGAGACAAAGCAAGTTATCAAAGCAGAGCGACGCATCTGGAAGTGGCAGTGGGACGCTTGCTGTCCTGGTCGCTCGCAGAGGGTTAAACACAGGCCACTCGTGAAAAATGAAAACACACAGTTAGCAGAAAGTAGAAACTGAGTAGATAGCATTTCCTCCTACCACATTAGCAGATGTGCGTACGTACATACATGTGCAGTGTGGGATTAAATTCTGATAGCTGGTGTGGTCGGGCACCCCATGTGCCACCCATGCCCCAAGGTGGTCCCGACAGGTCTCCACCTCACTCGTAGAGAAACACTTTGAAGATTGCTTCCCATTGCCTTGAGCAGTTTTTTGTTGTTGCTGTTTTTGCAGGACATGAAGGGCAACAGTAATTACTCCCAGGTGCATGGATTTGTTAGGAAGGATGACTTGTTCACTGCAGCATTAATCATAACAGCCAATACATGGAAGCAACCTAGATGTCCATCAGTAGAGGAATGAATAAAGAAGGTGTAATATATATCACACACACAATGGAATATTACTCAGCAATAAAAAAGGATGAAATCTTGCCATTCGTGCCAACATGCGTGGACCCAGAGGATAGTATGCTAAGTAATATAAGTCAGACAGAGAAAGACAAATACTGTATGATCTCATTTACATATGGAATCTAACAAAACAAAACAAATTAATATACCAAACAAAACAGAAACAGACTCATAGATATAGAGAACAAGCTGACTTGCCAAAGAGGAGGGTGTGGGGGCATGGGAATAAAAGTAAGATAAGCAAACTAGCTATGCCTTTAAAAAATTTTTTTAATTAATACTTTCTTTATTGATTTGAGAGAGAGAGGAAAGAAGAGAGAGAGAAACATCGATGAGAGAGAACATCAGTTGGCCACCTCCCACATGCCCCCCAACAGGTGGTTGAACCCACAGCCTGGGCATGTGCCCTGACCTGGAATTGAACCAGCGACCTCTTGGTGCATGGTTTGATGCTCAACCACTGAGCCATACCGGCTGGGCTGGCTGGGCTGTTTTTTTGTTTTTTTATCCTCACCCGAGGACATTTTTCCATTTTTTGTTCAGATAGAGTGGGAGAAAGAGAGAGGGAGAGAGAGAGAGAGAGAGAGAGAGAGAAAGATTGACGTGAAAGGGACACATTGAGTGGCTGTCACCCGCACGACCCATCCGGGGCCGGGGACAAACTGCAACCGAGATACATGCCCTTAGCAGGTCTCTCTGGACCACAGGCCCATGCTCTAACCACTGAGCAAAACTGGCCAAGGCTGGGCTGTTTGTTTTTTTAATGTGGTAAAATATACATAACATAAAATTTATCATTTTAATTATTTTTAAGTGTACAGTTCAGTGGCATTCAGTACAATTAACCTTGTTGTACAACCAGTCTCCAGAACTTTTTCATCTTGCAAAATTGAATTTATACCCATTAAACAATAACTTTCTGTTGCCCCCTCCCCTCCACCTATGGCAACTATCCTTCTACTTTCTGTCTCTATGAATTCAACTACTTCAGATACTTCATATAAGTGGAATCATACAGAATTTGTCTTATTGTGTCTAGCATAATGTCCTCACGTTCCATGCACCTTGCAGCATGTGTCAGAATTGCCTTCCTTTTTCAGGCTGAATGATAACCCATTGCACGTAAGACCACCTTTTGTTTATTCGTTCATCCATCAGTGGGCATTTGGATTGTTCCACCTTTGGCCATTGTGAATAATGCTGTTGTGAACATGGATGTGTAAATATCTGTTCGTTTGTAGCCAGGGTGTCTGCTCCTTTGAGACTTAAATAAAATCAACTTAAAGGACACCTCCAGCTCCCACCCCCGTCAACAAAAGCGAATGGAAGCCCTTCTTGACATTATCACAGTACCTGGGAGCTCCCTCCTGCCTTCCGGAGATCGTGATGACACCATGTCTACTTCTTGAGTGCTAGGTGCTATACCAGGTATTCCACAAATCTTACCTCTTTTAATCCTGATGACAGTCCCATGAGGTGAGTGAGGGCCACTCCTGGTTCACTGAGGTCTTTTTATAAATCAGGGGAAAATGCTTGTTCTTCCCAGCAGATCCGCAGCTTGGAAAGCACAGTGGAAGCTGGCCCAGAATCCCCACTCAGGCCCTCGGCACGCCCCCGTGCAAGCCACAGCTAATTGTGGTAGAGCACAGCCGTGTATGAGGGCCCAGGCAGCACAGTGTGAACCCAGGTTTATGGGAGGGGACAGCGAGGCGGGTGCAGGAGTTTGCCTGAGGTCACAGAGGGCCAGGGCGAGCTTAGAGCCGGCAGAAGGAGGTCTGCTTTCAAATGCGGCCCTGATTTCTGTAGGTGTCTTACACACACCTAAAGAACAGCCTGTTACACTGCAGGGCCACACTGGGAATACCATTGGCAGGAGGCGGAGAGAGGGAGGGTGGGAGGGAGGGGGGGGGAAACTTGGGCAAGAGCCTCCTTTGTGGTGTCCACAGGGAGGGTGGGCAAGGCAGGGTGAGCAGGTTTAGGATGGACTAGTTTGAATAATTTCAGTGGGCTCTGGGGTGCAGGAGCTGTTTCTAATTGTCTGGTACCTGGCCCTGGGGTGATCAGGGCAGGGGAATAGTGACCCAAAGTATGAGAACCAGATAAAAAAAGGTGGTTGGGGTATGGGCTTCCATTTGGTTGGTTTACATAAGAAAGAAGCGCTCACAGGAGAGCCCTTCACCATCTCTAGGCACTGGTTAGCCCCCGGAGGGGCAGTCTCTCCAGAGTCAGCAAGGCCCAGCTGTCAGAGCATCAGAACAAAAGCCATGCTTCTGCTTAGCCGAGGTGACTCTGTGGTTGACCGCCAACCCATGGACCAAGAGGTCACCGGTTTGATTCCTGGTCAGGACCCATGCCCGGGTTGCAGGCTTGATCCCCAGTAGTGGGCATGCAGGAGGCAGCCAATCCATTTCTCATTGATATTTCTATATCTCTCTCCCTCTCCCTTTTTTTCTCTCCAAAAAAGTCAATAAAACATATATTTTTTTAAAGCCATGCCTCCTACAAGGCTAATGCCCAGGTTCTTAATCTCTTTGCCATCTCTCCTTCATACTTTCTCAGTGGCTTTCAAATTTTTATTTTTATTTTCTTTGGGAAGTGGACCCCTTCCACCAAATGGAATCTTGAGGTCGCCAGTTGGTTAAGCATGCCACGCTGGATGAAGGGCACAGGGGGAGGGCATGAGGTGAAGCCTGCCACTAGCCACCCGCTCGCTACAGGGGCAGCCTTGGAGGCCCTGCTGGCCCTCCTCCAAGACAGCAGAAGCTTGGCAAGGAGGCCAGCCAGGAGGCAGGACTCTAGAGCAGCCACTGGGTGGTATGACCTTGGCTTAGTACTTTCCTTCTCACTCTCATTTTAAAACAGCTTTGTTGGGATATCATTCATATACCATACAGTTTACCCATTTAAAGTATACAGGCCAGTGGCTTTTAGGGTATTCAGAGTCGTGCATCTATCACCAAAATCCGTTTTAGAACATTTTATTTATTTATTTTTTCTTTATTGATTTTAGAGAGAGAGAAAGGGAGAGGGAGAGAGAGATAGAAACATCGATGAGAGAGAACATTGACTGGCTGCCTCCTGCATGCCCCCCACTGGGGATTTGGCCCACAATCTGGGCATGTGCCCTGACTGGGAATCGAACCGACGACCTCTTGGTGCCTGGGTCGATGTTCAACCACCAGCTGGGCACATTTTCTTTCTTTTAAAAACAATGTTTTTTATTGATTTTAGAAAGAGAGGAAGGGAGAGGGAGAGAGAAAGAGAGAGAAACATCAATGTGAGAAAGAAACATTGATCGGTTGCCTCTCATACACAACCCGACTGGGTATCAAACCCACAACCTTGGTATGTGCCTGGACTAAGAATGGAACCCATGAACTTTTGGCGCATGGGGCAATGCCCAACCAACTGAACCACACCAGCCAGGGCTGGCACATTTTCATCACCCCCCCCAAAAAACCTCATACCCGATCTTCCCATTCCCCATCCCTAGGCAACCACTAGTCTACTACCTGTTATTGTAGATTTACCTATTCTGGACATTTCATATAAGTGGGGCCTTTATATGTGGGCCTTTGTGAGTGGCTTCTTTTACTTAATATAATGTTTTTGAGCATCATCCACAATGTAGCATGTGTCTAGTACTTTATTCCTTTTTATGGCTTAATAATATTTCATTGTATGGGTATACCACCTTTTCTTATCCATCCATCCATCCATTGTTGGACACTTTGGTTGTTTATGGTTTGCTATTATGGATAATGATGCTATGAGTATTCATGCACAAGTTTTTGTGTAAACAGATGTTTTGAATTCTCTTGTGGATATGCCTAACTTTGGAATTACTGGGTCATGTGTTAAATCTATATTTAACCTCTTGAGCAACTGCTAGACTATTCTCCAAAGTGAGTTGTTATTTATTGAATGCTTGTGTCCTCCACAGCCCAATTCTTATGTTGAAGCCCTAAATCTCCAATGCGATGGTATTAGGAGGTGGGGCCTTAGATTCATATGAGAATATGAGGGTGGATTAGTTTCCTCATAAGAAGAAAAAGAGACACTAGAGCTTCCTCTCTCCACCATGGGAAGACAGAGCACGAAAGCAGCTGGCCATCTGCAAGCCAGGAACAGGGCCCTCCACAAAGAACAAAACCTGCCAGCACCTTGATCTTGGACTTCCCAGTGTCCAGAACTGTGAGGAAAAAATGCCTATTATTTAAGCACCCAACCTATGGAATTTTGTATTGCCATCAGCAGTGCATGAAGGTTCTAGTTTCTCAGCATCTTCTCAAACACTAGTTATTGTTCAACTTTTTGTTATAGCCACCCTAATGGGTGTGCAAAGGGCCTCATGGTTTTGGTTTGCATTTCCCTGGTGGCTCACCTTCCCTCTCTTGGGTCACATTGTCCTCCTCTGCTAAGACAGTATCCGGAGGTGCTTCAAGACTAGCCTGACATTCTGAGTTCAAGTGCTCCCTTTAGAACCCTGAGGACCCATTGCTACGGATGGAGATTCGGGAGTGGGTGAGGCAGAGGGAAAGGAAGAGAAAGGGTTCCATACCAGCCCTCAGAAATCCTTCTAAGGAGCCTCAGTCACAAGCTGTCAGAGCTACTGGGACTTTCATCCAGTCCAAACTGCCAAACTACTTTACAGGTGACGCAGCTGAGGACCGGAGGGGGGCGGTTACCTAACAGGGCTCAACCTGTGACTGTGGGCCACTTCTGAGCCCCAGTTCCCATCTGTGTGATGGGGATACTCTACCTTATGGGGTTGTTGTGAGAATATAAAAAACACAGTAAATACTCTGTTAATAAATTATTTAATTTTAATTTTAGAATAATTAATATTTACATGCCTATGATAAAAGAAATTCAAACGGAATACAAAGAAGCATACAATGAAAAGTACGTTTCTCTTCCCCTCCCCTTTCTCGGGGCCCCACTATTACTAGTTTCCTGTCTTTCCCTTCAGATATATTCCATGCGCACAACAGAAGTTACTTATCACATGGGACCCTGGAGTTGGAGATCACTAACTTGCCTGCCTTTCTAAGCTGGTCTTTCCCACTCTGCCCCTTCACCCACCTTCTCCCGCCACTACACAGAACTGTGGGGTTCCCTTATTTGTCTAGCTCCCCCTTCCCAAGCCTCCTCCACCTGGTAATGATTTCCTAGAGAATCTCCCAGGGGTCTCCATGGGGACGTTTCCTGCTCCGGTCTCCATGGTAACTCTTCAGGTTGCCATGGTGACACTTAAGTGATTATTTGGAGGCCCTTAAATAAATCACCCATGGTGGTATATGCTAGAAGCATTTGGCTCCGACTCTTATGTTCGGGGCCAGGGCTGGGGCCCAGGCCGGCGGGCAGAAAGGGGAGGCGGCGAGGCGGTCGTCAGGGCCCTGCTGCCCTCGGTTCCGGCGCGGAGGCGCCTCTCTGGGCAAAGGTGGAACTGAGCCTTTAGGGAAGGGGCAGATCAGCAGTCAGGCTCGCGGTGCTTGCAGGGGTCCTGCCGGGAGCACGCCCGCGGCGGCGGGGCGCGGTGGGCCCAGGACAGGGCGGCTGCAGGGCGGCTGGGAAGTGCCTGGCCGAATGCAAACCGGACTCCCGGGCTCCGAGGCCGTCCTGCCTGCCGCCAGGGCTGAGAGCGCGGTTAGATCGCTCCCCGCCTCCTCTGCTCCACCGGTGTTTCCAACGCGCCTGCGACACGCCAGGCGCGGTGCTCAGCGCCGAGGACGCAGCGGTGAACGAACAGGAATTCCTGCCCTCTCGGAGCTGGCGTTGTTCGGGGGAGAAGCAAGCAGCGCAGCAAGTGATGAGATACAGAGCGCAGACGCTGGTCGAGTGCGGGGGAGAGGCCGCGGGATGAGCTACGCTGTCCCGGGCGGTGCTGCGCGCTCGGCTCCGGGGCCCCCGAGGGCGGAGGGGCGGTGTGAGGCGGGAGGACCATCAGCAGTGCTCGGCTCCCGGGCCCCCGAGGGCGGAGGCCGGTGTGAGGCGGGAGGACTCCATCAGCAGTGCTCGGCTCCCGGGCCCCCGAGGGCGGAGGGGCGGTGTGAGGCGGGAGGACTCCATCAGCAGTGCTCGGCTCCCGGGCCCCCGAGGGCGGAGGGGCGGTGTGAGGCGGGAGGACCATCAGCAGTGCTCGGCTCCCGGGCCCCCGAGGGCGGAGGGGCGGTGTGAGGCGGGAGGACTCCATCAGCAGTGCTCGGCTCCCGGGACCCCGAGGGCGGAGGCCGGTGTGAGGCGGGAGGACCATCAGCAGTGCTCGGCTCCCGGGCCCCCGAGGGCGGAGGGGCGGTGTGAGGCGGGAGGACCATCAGCAGTGCTCGGCTCCCGGGCCCCCGAGGGCGGAGGGGCGGTGTGAGGCGGGAGGACCATCAGCAGTGCTCGGCTCCCGGGCCCCCGAGGGCGGAGGGGCGGTGTGAGGCGGGAGGACCATCAGCAGTGCTCGGCTCCCGGGCCCCCGAGGGCGCAGGCCGGTGTGAGGCGGGAGGACCATCAGCTGTGCTCTGCTCCCGGGCCCCCGAGGGCGGAGGGGCGGTGTGAGGCGGGAGGACCATCCGCAGTGCTCGGCTCCCGGGCCCCCGAGGGCGGAGGGGCGGTGTGAGGCGGGAGGACTCCATCAGCAGTGCTCGGCTCCCGGGCCCCCGAGGGCGGAGGCCGGTGTGAGGCGGGAGGACCATCAGCTGTGCTCGGCTCCCGGGCCCCCGAGGGCGGAGGGGCGGTGTGAGGCGGGAGGACCATCAGCAGTGCTCGGCTCCCGGGACCCCGAGGGCGGAGGGGCGGTGTGAGGCGGGAGGACCATCCGCAGTGCTCGGCTCCCGGGCCCCCGAGGGCGGAGGGGCGGTGTGAGGCGGGAGGACCATCAGCAGTGCTCGGCTCCCGGGCCCCCGAGGGCGGAGGGGCGGTGTGAGGCGGGAGGACCATCAGCCGTGCTCGGCTCCCGGGCCCCCGAGGGCGGAGGGGCGGTGTGAGGCGGGAGGACCATCAGCAGTGCTCGGCTCCCGGGACCCCGAGGGCGCAGGCCGGTGTGAGGCGGGAGGACCATCAGCAGTGCTCGGCTCCCGGGCCCCCAAGGGCGCAGGCCGGTGTGAGGCGGGAGGACTCCATCAGCAGTGCTCGGCTCCCGGGCCCCCGAGGGCGGAGGGGCGGTGTGAGGCGGGACGACTCCATCAGCAGTGCTCGGCTCCCGGGCCCCCGAGGGCGGAGGGGCGGTGTGAGGCGGGAGGACCATCAGCAGTGCTCGGCTCCCGGGACACCCCGAGGGCGGAGGGGCGGTGTGAGGCGGGAGGACTCCATCAGCAGTGCTCGGCTCCCGGGCCCCCGAGGGCGGAGGGGCGGTGTGAGGCGGGAGGACCATCAGCAGTGCTCGGCTCCCGGGCCCCCGAGGGCGGAGGGGCGGTGTGAGGCGGGAGGACTCCATCAGCAGTGCTCGGCTCCCGGGCCCCCGAGGGCGGAGGGGCGGTGTGAGGCGGGAGGACCATCAGCCGTGCTCGGCTCCCGGGCCCCCGAGGGCGGAGGCCGGTGTGAGGCGGGAGGACCATCAGCAGTGCTCGGCTCCCGGGCCCCCGAGGGCGGAGGGGCGGTGTGAGGCGGGAGGACTCCATCAGCAGTGCTCGGCTCCCGGGCCCCCGAGGGCGGAGGGGCGGTGTGAGGCGGGAGGACTCCATCAGCAGTGCTCGGCTCCCGGGCCCCCGAGGGCGGAGGGGCGGTGTGAGGCGGGAGGACCATCCGCAGTGCTCGGCTCCCGGGCCCCCGAGGGCGGAGGGGCGGTGTGAGGCGGGAGGACCATCAGCAGTGCTCGGCTCCCGGGCCCCCGAGGGCGGAGGGGCGGTGTGAGGCGGGAGGACTCCATCAGCAGTGCTCGGCTCCCGGGCCCCCAAGGGCGCAGGCCGGTGTGAGGCGGGAGGACTCCATCAGCAGTGCTCGGCTCCCGGGCCCCCGAGGGCGGAGGCCGGTGTGAGGCGGGAGGACCATCAGCAGTGCTCGGCTCCCGGGCCCCTGAGGGCGGAGGGGCGGTGTGAGGCGGGACGACTCCATCAGCAGTGCTCGGCTCCCGGGCCCCCGAGGGCGCAGGCCGGTGTGAGGCGGGAGGACTCCATCAGCAGTGCTCGGCTCCCGGGACACCCCGAGGGCGGAGGGGCGGTGTGAGGCGGGAGGACTCCATCAGCAGTGCTCGGCTCCCGGGCCCCCGAGGGCGCAGGCCGGTGTGAGGCGGGAGGACTCCATCAGCAGTGCTCGGCTCCCGGGCCCCCGAGGGCGGAGGGGCGGTGTGAGGTGGGAGGACTCCATCCGCAGTGCTCGGCTCCCGGGCCCCCGAGGGCGGAGGGGTGGTGTGAGGCGGGAGGACTCCATCAGCAGTGCTCGGCTCCCGGGCCCCCAAGGGCGCAGGCCGGTGTGAGGCGGGAGGACTCCATCAGCAGTGCTCGGCTCCCGGGCCCCCGAGGGCGGAGGGGCGGTGTGAGGCGGGAGGACTCCATCAGCAGTGCTCGGCTCCCGGGCCCCCGAGGGCGGAGGGGCGGTGTGAGGCGGGAGGACTCCATCCGCAGTGCTCGGCTCCCGGGACACCCCGAGGGCGGAGGGGCGGTGTGAGGCGGGAGGACTCCATCCGCAGTGCTCGGCTCCCGGGACACCCCGAGGGCGGAGGGGCGGTGTGAGGCGGGAGGACTCCATCCGCAGTGCTCGGCTCCCGGGCCCCCGAGGGCGCAGGCCGGTGTGAGGCGGGAGGACTCCATCAGCAGTGCTCGGCTCCCGGGCCCCCGAGGGCGGAGGGGCGGTGTGAGGCGGGAGGACTCCATCAGCAGTGCTCGGCTCCCGGGACCCCGAGGGGCGGAGGCCGGTGTGAGGCGGGAGGACTCCATCCGCAGTGCTCGGCTCCCGGGACCCCGAGGGGCGGAGGCCGGTGTGAGGCGGGAGGACTCCATCAGCAGTGCTCGGCTCCTCCAAGAGCTCTGGCAGCACAGCTCAACTTCCAGGCTCCCGGCTTCCTGGATGCCTCCCAGGACACACTGAGGCAGACAGGCCTGCTGAGTTGAACCTGTTTTACAGACGGGAAGCTGGTAGCAGAGGAAGGGGGGGTATGCCGGTGGCCAGACGGCTGGTTAGTTCAGAACTTGAGGGTAATGACCAGAACTTGGGTCTTGGATACCTTAGTCCAGGACCATTTCTGCCAGACCAATGGGAAACTGATCACCCAGTGTGCACGTCCATACCTACCCTGGGCACTGTCACAGGAGGCCAAACAAGTCGCTTGTGTTGTGAACCAGGGAGACTAGTGTGTCTGGGGGTGGGTGTCTGGTTTATTTTATTTCTAATGTCAACCTCAGGTGGTTAGCACATGCTCCCCTGGCTGTCTGGGATGAATTGGTCATGCTCATTCTCTGGTGGTGGAACAGACCGATGGGCATGGTTTTTCTAACCCTGGCTTCCCCGGGAGGCAATACCTCCTCCAGGAGGTGGAGGGTGAAGCACAGACCCCAGGCACACGGTGCACACAGTGCACACGGGGGACTCTGCCACAGAGCTTCCTGGGAGGGCGGCAACACAGTCTTTCTATGCTGGACTCTGCCTTTTCCGAGTGAGTTACCTACTGTCAAATAGGCCTTGGGTTTGGGCCGGGTTAACAGGCAATCGAAAAGGATTTCTGGACAGTCTGAACCCCAAGACGTGTTCACTGGAAAGTTCCTCGGACAGCGAGCGGCGAGCTAAGTGTGCAGTTTCAGGGGCCCAGGAGGCCGTGGACACTCTGAGGCTCAGCTCAGACATTGGTTCCTTTCCTGGAGAGGAGGGATTGGTGTCCTCTTGGCCCTTGGAGGGTCCAGGCTCTCCCGTTCCAAAGGGGTTTCTTGCACACTAGTCCCTCTGCCTGGGACAAGGCTTCCCCTTGCCCGTTTCAACTTCAGGTATCAGCTTCAGTGTCACCTCCCCACGGCCTCTCGGACTCCCGATGGAAGCAGGCCTCCGCGTTTCTTCTCCGTCCTGCAGCCGTCTCTCCCTCAGCCTGCCGGGCTTGCAACTACCTGTCTGTTTGCGCTCTTGCCCTGACCGGTGCCATCTGACTGGCGCACGATGCCACTGGTCACACAGTGCTAGAGCACCGGAAACGTGAAATGTGTTATGTACAAATAGACTGGATTTTGAAAACTTGGTATGTAGAATGTAAAATAGCTCCTTCAAAACTTTTATATTGATCACATGTTGAAATATTTTGGAAATGAGTTAAATAAAACATGTTAATTAAGTTCACCAGTTCTTTTTTAAATGAGGATACTAGAAAATTTAAAATTGCATATGTGGCTTATATTGTGTTTCTCTGGACAGAGCTGTGACTAGATCGCTTCTACAAGCAAAGGGCATAGGAACTGGTATGGGGTCAGGGCACCGGAGGTGAGCAATAAATAGTGTAATTTATTAAGTTTGACGGTTGTGTTTCCCATCAGCCCAGATATATTTTGAACAGTCTGCTAAGAGAATGTGATCTAATTTAAAAGTCAGTTTATTAAAAAAAACAACTCAGGCATGAAATTTGCAAGAAACAGAAACAAAGGGCCAGGTCTGAGCCTTTCTTCTGAAGAGGAAGGTTCTTGGTCCTGCCCGCCCAGCAACTTTCTAGTCCGAGGGGTTCAGGGGAATATGCTGACCTTTGTGGGAAAAAAAATCCTGATATACCGAGACCATTGTTTCCCACTTCCCCTTCCCGCTCTTTCTCTGCTAACAGAAGCCCCTACTTACAGCTAAGCACATGGGCACCCAGAACCCACACAACACCTCTCAGCCTCCCGTGGAGCTGGGCCTGACCGGTTCTGGCTGAGGGGATGTAAACAGGAATGTGAAGTCACTTTTGGAACAGTTCTCAAAAGTTACGGCTTTCTTTCCCCCATTCTTTTGGCTGAAATGCCTGGGGCTCCATCAGCCACATTGGACCACGAGGAATGAGGACTGGCCATCCCCCAGGGATGGTGAAAGGTGAAGCCGAGGGGGACTTGGGTCCCTGACAGCTTTGTGAAACTGCTCTGTCAGCCTCCAACGCTCCCTGCTGGCTTTACCTCAGAAAGAAAATCTTTGGTATTTAAGACTGTGCTACTTAGATTTTTTTTGTCACCTGATCCTGATAACAATATCCTTCCCCCTGAATATCTGGTGTCTACTTATTTTATGTTTATGTAACTGGAAGGGACCACTCAACTACTTTCAGAAACACTCAAGTACTCTCCAGAACAGTCAGTTCCAAGCAACTTGATTTCTTTATCATCAGGTATTGATTTTAAAAGAATTGGCAATACCTCGGAAGGTACAAAATTCAAGGTAAACAGAACATAGAGTGAAAAATAAGTCACCTCCGCTATATCATTTGGTCATCTAAATTCCCAGAGGCAACCGTTATTATTACCAATTTCTTAATATATTCTTTGCTGATGATATTTATTTATTTATCTCATCTTTATTGTTGAATGAATTACAGATGTCCCTCCTTTTTTCCCCCTTCACCCCCTCCTCTCCACTCCTGCCCCCCTCCTGCCTTCCCCACACTATTGTGTGTCTATTGGTTATGTGTATATGTATATAAATTCTTTGGGTTCTCTCTTCCCACCCCACCTCCCCCCTTTCCTTTAAGGTTCATCAATCTAACAACCAATTTGTACTTCTTAATCCCTTCAACTTTTTCACCCATTCCCCCCAACCCCCTTCCCATCTGGCAACCAACAAAAAGTTCTCTGTATCTGAGTCTGTTTCTGTTCTGCTTGCTCATTTTGTTTGTAGACTCAATTGTTGATAGATATGTATTTATTGCCATTTTATGTTCATATTTTTTTTATCTTCTTCTTCAAGAAGACCCTTCACAGACTTCCAGTCAAGATGGAGCGTAGGTGAAGGCGGCATCGCGTCCTCCCACCACCACATCAAAGTTACAACTAAACTACAGAACAACCATCATTCAAACCCGCCTGAAACCAAGCTGAATGGAAATCCTACAACTACGGAATTAAAGCAGCAGCCACATCCAGACTGGTAGGAGGGCGGAGGGGATGGGCTGGTCCCACACCCACGTGTGGCGGATAAAAATCAGGAGGACAACTCGGCTGGGAAGGTCCTTCCTGAGGACTGAGGGGTCCCCGTCCCACACCAGGCCCCCAGCTCAGGGTTTTAGTGCCAGGAAGAGAATCTCCATAACTTCTGGCTGGAAAAACCAGCGGGAACTGAGGCTCAGGGAGGCTGAAGCGGCTGGAGCCCCAGGCAGCTCCTTAAAGGGCCCGCTCATGGACTTATCGGACTCTCTCCCTCCAAGCTTGGAGGGGAGGCAGCTCGAGGGGTGCCAGAGACACACAGGGAAGAACTGAGCTGTTTGGCACTGGAGCGAGGGCTGGAGAGGGGGCTTTCTCTGGGACAAACGTGCTGTCAGAGGCCTTTGTTCCTTTGGTGAGCCCTTCCCTGGGGCGGCAGATAGTTGCCATATCTGGGACCCCAGCAACCTGGCTCACACTGGTAGCCCCGCCCTGGTGACTCCCTGAGGCCCCGCCCCACCCCACCCAGCTTTCAGGCCCACCCAAGCTGTTGCCACTTGCTTAACCATAGGATTGTCCTGTCTTGGATCCTGCTTCAGGTTTTCCTGAATTCTTTCAAACAAGCAGCATCTGGTCTCAGCTAGCCCCATACCGCTCGTTAAGTAATACATAGAAACAAAAACAGGGAGGCAGCCAAAGTGAGGAGACAAAGAAACAGGTCCCAAATGAAAGAATAGAACAAAACCCCAAGAAAAGAACTAAGCAAAATGGAGATAAGCAACCTAACAGATGCTGAGTTCAAAATCTGCTTATAAGGATGCTCAATGAACTTAGTGAGAACCTCAATGAACTTAGTGAGGGCCTCAAGAGCATAAAAAAGGACCAGTCAGAAATGATGGATGCACAGTCAGAAATGAAGGAGGCATTAACTGAAATAAAGAATAATTTACACAGATTCAATAGTAGAGTACGTAAAGCCAAGAAGCAAACTATCGATTTGGAATATAAGGAAGCAAAAAGCGCCCAATCAGAACAGCAAAAAGAAAAAGAATCCAAAAAAATGAGGATAGTGTAAGGAGCCTCTGGGACAACTTCAAGCATGCCAACATTCGCATCTTGGGGGTGCCAGAAGGAGAAGAGCGAGAACAAGAAATTGAAAACCTGTTTGAAACAATAATGGCAGAAAACTTCCCTAACTTGGTGAAGGAAACAGACATACAAGTCCAGGAAGCACAGAGAGTCCCAAACAAGATGAACCCCAAGAGGCCCACACCAAGACACATCATCATCAAAATGCAAAAGGTTCAAGACAAAGAGAGAATCTTAAAAGCAGCAAGAGAAAGGCAGCTAGTTACCTACAAGGGAGTTCCTATAAGGCTGTCAGCTGATTTCTCAAAAGAAACTTTGCAGGCCAGAAGGGAGTGGCAAGAAATATTCAGAGTGATGAAAAGCAAGAACCTACAACCAAGATTACTCTATCCTGCAAAGCTGTCATTTAGCATCGATTGGCCATATAAAGAGTTTCCCAGACAAGAAAAAGTTAAAGGAGTTCATCACCACCAAACCATTATTATATGAAATGATGAAGGGTCTTTTTGAAGAAAAAGATGAAATATATGAACAAACAAAATGGCAATGAATACATATCTCGACAATGGAATCTACAAACAAAATGAACAGGCAGAACAGAAACATTCTCATAGATACAGAGAACATTTTGTTGGTTGCCAGATGGGAGGGGGTTGGGGGAATGGGTGAGGAAGGTAAAGAGATTAAGAAGTACAAATTCATTGCTAGACTGACAAACCTCAAAGGGAAGGGGGTTGGGGGGTGGGAAGAAATAAACCAAAGAACTTATATGCATAACCAATGGACACAGACAATAGTGTGGGAAAAGGCGGGAGGGGGGTGGGAGTGGGGAGGAGGGGGTCAATGGGGGGAAAATGAGGAACATCTGTAATACAGTCTACATTAAAAAAAAAAAAAAAAAGAAAGAAAACCCTTC
Source organism: Molossus molossus (assembly GCF_014108415.1). NCBI lineage: Eukaryota > Metazoa > Chordata > Mammalia > Chiroptera > Molossidae > Molossus > Molossus molossus. The sequence continues at coordinate 58,688,834 of NW_023425352.1, forward strand.
AACATTTTATATAATACTGGTTTGATGGTAATGAACTCCTTTAGCTTTTTCTTGTCTGGAAAACTCTTTATATGGCCATCGATTCTACATGATAGCTTTGCAGGACAGAGTAATCTTGGTTGTAGGTCCTTGCTTTTCATCACTTTAAATATTTTTTGCCACTCCCTTCTGGCCTGCAAAGTTTCTTTTGAGAAATCAGCTGACAGTCTTATGGGAGTTCCCTTGTAGGTAACTAACTGCTTTTCTCTTGCTGCATTTAAGATTCTCTCTGTTTTTAACTTTTTGCATTTTGATGATGATGTGTCTTTGGGTTCATCTTGCTTGGGACTCTCTGTGCTTCCTGGACTTGTATGTCTGTTTCCTTCACCAAATTAGGAAAGTTTTCTGTCATTTTTTCAAATAGGTTTTCCATTTCTTGCTCTCTCTCTTCTCTTTCTGGCACCCCCAAGATGTGAATGTTGGTATGATTGAAGTTGTCCCAGAGGCTCCTTACACTGTCCTCATTTTTTTGGATTCTTTCTTCTTTTTGCTGTTCTGATTAGTTGTTTTTTACTTTCTTATGTTCCAAATCGATGGTTTGATTCTTGGCTTCAACTACTCTCCTATTGATTCCCTGTAAATTATTATTTATTTCAGTTAGTGCATCCTTCATTTCTGACTGGTCCTGTATTATGCTCTTGAGGTCCTCACTAAGTTCCTTGAAATTCTCACTAAGTTCATTGAGCATCCTTATAAGCAGTGTTTTGAACTCTGCATCTGTTAGATTGCTTATCTCCATTTCATTTAGTTCTTTTCCTGGAATTTTGCTCTGTTCTTTCATTTGGGACATGTTTCTTTGTCTCCTCATTTTGGCTGCTTCCCTGTGTTTGTTTCTATGTATTAGGTAGAGTTGCTATGTCTCCTGGGCTTCCTAGGGTGGCCTATTGTAGTAGGTGTCCTGTAGGGTCCAGTGGCACAGCCTCCCTGGTCACCCCAGCTGGGCCCTCCTTCGATGTGCACCCCTCCTGTGGACTGTGCACCCTTCTGTTGTAATTGAGTCTTGATTGCTGTTGGCACATCAATGGGAGGGTTTTACTCAGGCTGATAGGCTGCAAGGACTGGCTGTGCCCACTGACCACCAACCTCTGACTACTTTTGATGATCAGCTGGGCAGGGGCCCACCACACAGAGCAAGACTTACTTCAGCAGGGCTCTGGTACCACTGAGTCCATTCCTTGAGTGTGTCACTTGTGGAGGTGGTTGGGTGGTGGTGCTTCGACATGGTCTGAAGCTGTCCACTGGGTGTGCTGGCTCTGGGGCAAGGTCAGCCACTGCCTGTGTTCTACCGGGGCCACCAGGCATAAGCTACAAAGCAATCAACTGATGGTTGCTACTTGTGCTGGGCTTGGAGGTTCCCAGTTAAAGCCAAGCTGTGAACCAAGGCTGGATGCTTCTAGTGCCCATCCTGGGGCTACTTAGCAAGAGGTATGGGGCTCGCTGTAGCCAGATGCTGCTTGTTTGAGAGAATTAAGAAAAATATGAAGCAGGAGCCAAAATAGGCCAATCCTATAATAATGCCACTGGAAACAGCTTGGGTGGGCCCAAAAGTTGGGTGGGGCGGGGCCTCAGGGAATCACCAGGGTGAGGCAAACAGTGTGAACCAGGTTGCTGGAGTCCCAGCTATGGTGCTCACCAAGAGAACAAGGCCTCTGCCAGCACGTCTGTCTGGGAGAGAGCTCTCTCCAGTTCTTGCCCCGATGCCAAACGGCCCAGTTCTTTCCCGTATGTCTCCGGTGCCTTTCAAGCTGCCTCCCCTCTGCGCTGGAGTTCAGAGGGAGTGAGTTCCAGTATGTCCATGTGCAGGCTCTTTAAGAGGAGCTGCCTGGGGCTCCAGAAGCCGCAGCCTCCCTCAGCCTCAATCTCTGCTGGTGTTTCACTGGAACCCTGAACTGGGGCCTGGTGTGGGACGGGGACCCCTCACTCCTCAGGGAGGATCTTTACAGCCGAGGTGTCCTCCTGATTTTTATCCGCCACACGTGAGTGTGGGACCAGCCCGTCCTACCAGTCTGGATGTGGCTGCTTCTTTAATTCTGTAGTTGTAGGACTTCCATTCAGCTCGAGTTCGGGCGGTTCTGAATGATGGTTGTTCTGTAGTTTAGTTGTAGTTTTGATGTGGTTGTGGGAGGAGGCAATACCCCGCTTCCCTACACTGCCATCTTGACCAGAAGTCTGCTGATGATTTTTAAATGGCAACCTTTCCTTTAAAGAGAAAAAGTTAAGTTCTACCTCATGGGACACCCTGCTACATAATTAACCTACATAAATAAATATATCAATATCCATATTTCTCAATAAAAAAAATATGAGTTATTTTGGTCTTACTACCCGTAATTCTTAATTTGAAATCACATTTCCTTAATGACTCAAATTTAAATATCCAAGCGCTTAGCTACATGATGGCCAAATGTCAGTGCCCTTCCCTACTTTCCTCCTACGTGGTATGAAACACTGACACCTGTTGATGAGCAGATGGACGGGGTTAGGTCTAGGGAGGCCTGATCCCCAAGGCCACAAAGGACAGCTGCATCTGGGTGAATTAAAAAGGGTTAGAGGATTGGGTTTTAGTGTGAATTCCCAGACCATTTTTTAGTAAACACAGTGATTGTCACGTACTTGCAAACATACTTGGTGCATACTCTGTGCCAGGCACTGTGCTAAGACCATATATGCGCAATCATGTTGAAACTTCAATGACCCTGAGTTTGATACCCCTCAAAAGCATTCCTGTCTTATAAATGAGTGAGGCAAAGAGAGGTTAAGTTCAAGGTCATCAGCCAGAAAGGGAAACTAGGATTTGAATTGCAATAGTCTGATCATGGAACCCAGGCTTCTAACCACATTACCATGGCTAGATGGGTAAGTCCCACATATGTAGGGACCTTCCCTAAGGGCCTAGCACACTGCTGGGTACAGAGCAGAAGCTTAACAAACATTCCTGGAGTTAAATAGTCCCTCACTAACACTGCCAGTATGTTGGGGCTGGGGAGAGGACAGTAGCCTGCAGGCTGTGTCCTCTGCTCAACACCTAAGCCCAAGGGGAAGAGGTCAGTTGGGGGCTTGAAGGACCCTGAGGGGATGGTTGGAACCTGGGGGGCAGGGAGCTGCTCTGGCTCCCAGGGACCTTTCCCTGCCCTGGTGAGTCCTGATGTGCTGAGCCTGCCCACAGGAACCAGGCTCTATGTTGTGCTGGCCACATTTTTTGCCAAGTTTGATGCAGAACCTCTTTTCTCCACCTTTTGCTGAACTATTTTAAGATGCATTAGTGTTTAATTTACCTGTTTCATTGCTTTATTTCTAGTACCTAGAACAGTGCCTTGGATGTGGTAGGCCCTTAATTATTGAACGAACAGCTAAGCGAGGCACCTAACCCTGGCCAGATGGCACTTCCAGTAGACTGAGGGGACACTGCACTGCCTCCACTGGGTCTGAGTCGGCTCCATGAGAGGGGCGGGCTGGTGCTCACTGTTGACCTCCAACACCGGAAGCGGGCGTGCTGCAGGGACAGAGCGCACGTGTAGCCCAGTCATCCTGTTTCACAACCCACAGCAGCGATCCGCAACCTTTCTCATCTCCTGGCACACATAAACTAACACTAAAACTGCGGCACGCCAGCTGAAGATCGCTGACCTACAAGGATGATTGCTAGTTTTATGTATAACACATTTTCCTCTTTTGAGCTTTGCTAGAAAAATAGAATTCTGCCAAGAGACAGCAAAATTTACGAAAAATCATTACACAGTGTCAGGTTCAATGAGACCCGAGTCAGTGCGAATACACGTGGAAAACCCGAAACAGAAACACACTGTGATCTACTGACAGACTCTAGGCTGTCTCTCCCACCCTCCAAGTGCTGAACAAAGCAGGGGCTTATTTCAATGGCTGTTTTAATCCTTGTAGAAAGATAAAGGCAAACAACCAGACACATTACTAGTCAGAAATATGTATGTTAATGAATGAGACAGAATTTAAATGTTTTTCTTATTTTTTCCAACTAGGTCCGGCGTAAAACCCTAACCTACTGAGCTCTCTGGAGACTACACCGCTATCTGGTCTTCACGCTCTGTGCTTGCTAATGCCAAGGGCAGAGTAGATGAGCACGTGAGGGGACATTTCACCACCCACCCATGGCACACACAGTGGGGTGCAGAGAAGGGCTCACCAGCCACTGCTTCCTATGCAAGTGGTGCAAACAGGTGGCAGTATCCAAGGAGAACCAGCACCTGCAGGACATCAGTTCTCAATGGGTGATAAGCTCCCTTGCAAAACCCCTCTGTTCAGACCCAGGCTGATCTAACCCTAACCCCTTGTCTGCACCGTGGCAATCAGGTCTCACCGAGCACTCCCTCAGGCAGGATGGGGCTCACAGCACACTACCACCACGACCTCCCCTCCCCACCGCAAGCATGTCCCACACAGGAACGGGCACTGCTGGTGTTCCCTCCCTGGCCCTCGTGGTGCCCAGCAGTCCTGGACCCCACAGGCCTGAGCTTCCTTCCCAGATTCCAGGGAGGCAGCTTCGCAGCTCTGAGGTCCTTTGCAGGTTGGGAGAAGCACTGCCGGGGTGAGGTCTCAGGTGACACCCCAGGTTAGCTCAGTTCAGACAGAGGGGGCGGGGGGCTGAACATGAAGAAAAATGTCGTTTTCTTCCCACATCACTGATACCCTATGGAAAGTTCATAGGTCAACCTCCTGGGTGTTAAGGGGACCATAGAGCCACACTACAATTTGTAATAACATTTTAAACCTGAGTCTTTTCTTTAATGTTTTTTATTGACTTTTTTTAGAGAGAGGAGAGATAGAAACATCGATGTGAGGGAGATACATTGATTGGCTGCTTCCTGCACGCCCCCTACTGGGAATGGAGCCTGCAACCCAGGCATGTGCTCTGACTGGGAATCAAACCGGGACCTCTCAGTCCACGGGACACTAAGATTTGGTTAAAAATTCCTAATTCAGAATCACATCAGTATGGGAGAGAAAGCACTCACTGTAACACAGATCCAAGGACCAATGGTTGTACTAAGTACCTTAGCATCATTAACTCAGATTGTGGGAAATCAACTAGGGAATGTCCAAAGAATGTAGGTAAAACTTTATACAACACTTGAGTTCTTTGAGCTTCCCCTACTTGTTCTTCGACCACATCCGTCTCTTCAATCATCCAAACCATCTTCTTCCTCAACAATCAACTCCCATCTCTGGGTGTTACTCCTTCCAGCACCTTTATACAATGAGATAATCAGCTGAGTCGTTTCAGAAGTCGACTTCAAGTGCACGCAGCCAGAAATTAGCGTCAGCATCTCTTTCCTCTATCACCTCCTCTTTCCCAGGCCCCCCCCCCCCACCGGGGGGATGAACAGTCAGAACAGCGGGACCAGGCTCCAAGGATGTTCTCGAGAGGAGCTGCAGCCACCGCCATTTCTCCTCCCTGACCTGGGCCGACCCTAAGGAACGAATTCGGTAGAAAGCACGGTCTCCAGCAGCACACCCTTTCTGCTCTCCAGAAGACAAGCTACGTCGTTTCTTTCCAGGTTGTAGGAAACCCCTCGTGAGGGTGCAGCCATGGCCGGGGCATGAGCAGACTGGACGCGGGTCTCTGGGATGCCCTCCTGGTTCTCTCCTCGCAGCCTGGCTGACATGTATTTTCTATTGTCACAGTGGGTTTACTCTTCGAGGAGTCTGCTGTTGCCAATGGGGCAAGTCCCCAGCTCCAGGTGACCCCCACCCTGTGTGCGCCTCCTTCCTTCCTGTCTGGGTGACCCTGTCACCCCTTCCAGCTGGCACCTGGTGCCACCGCCCCCGGGGGCCCTCCTAGGGCCAGCAGCTCTGCACCTGTCCGTGAGCACACAGGCGATGACTTCAGGAGGTGTGGGCGCTGCGCGGGCAGTGCCGGCAGCTGGACCAGCCTTGCTCAGCCGCTCCGAGCACACGCAGGCCTCCTGCAGCGGGCCCAGGCCGGCAAGGCCCCCGCGGCCTGGGAGATGGGCTCGACTCTGACAAGGTGGTGCCACCACCAGTAGGAACTCAAGGTAGATGGGACAACAGGGTAGCCAGGGCACCTGTGCCAGGCTTCAGAGCAGCCGGGGCCTCAAGACAGTTCGGCTCAATGACCAATCCCAGGCTGTCTCATTTGCTTAACCAGCTTGTTCAGTGATGCTTCAACGCTGGCTTTCTTGGTTTCTATAGCTTCTTGGTTTCAAAAGTAAAACCAAATAACAAAAACTCCAAAATTTTCAAACTTAACAAATAAATAATAGTAACAATGTTTACATGAGTACATCACATTGAGATTCAGGCAGGACGGAGGAATGGAAAACCTGGGACTGTGCCCTGGCCCTGGGGCTCAGACCCTTCATTCCCGGGCAGGTGTGAGACCCCCTGGGAGCAACCGGACAGCCAGGTGAGGCGGGGATGAGTGAGGGTGCCTGGCTGGGGCCTCACTGTAGGTCAGGGAGGGAGGGTGTGCGGCAGGTGCACAGAACCTCAGCTGTCCGGAACAAGCACTGCAGGGTGTTCAGGGTCACAGGGTGAGCTGCTCCCAGGGGCGCAGGGGGCCTTCCCTGGCTGCTGGCATGATGGGACATCGGGGTCTCTGTGCCAGGGAGCACAATGCTGAGGCAGCTTCTGGTCTCAAGCCCCTTTCTAGACAGGACAAGGAGCCGAGGTCAGAGAGTGGTTCCTTCTTCCCTGGACTATGTGACAAGGGGGATGTGGAATTCGTTTGTGTCGAAGATTAGGGGCCTCCTGGGAGGATTCGGGTCCCTGTTGGCCTTGTGGAGCAGCTTGAAGAGCCCGGTTCCAATGTTCATGGGGATCCCCATGATGATGCATTCGGACACCCCTGAAACCAACCAGAAGGAGATTAGAGAGCTTCTAACACACGGTGGGTTGTCAGGACAGAAATACTGATGTGTCCTGGACAGTTTGGCTCCACGGTTAGAGCGTCGGCCCACGGACCAGAGTCCCAGGTTCGGTTCCCACTAAGGGCACGTACCTCGGTTACAGTTTGTCCTCAGCCCCAGTTGAGGTCGTGTGGGTGGCACCAGTCAGTTTGTCTCTCTCACATCGATGTTTCTCTCTCTCCCCGCCCCTCTCCCTCCCACTCTATCTGAAGATAAATGCAAAAATGTTGTTGGGTGAGGATAAAAAAAAAGAAAGACACTGACATAGAATCCAGAAACTGGGATTTGAGTCCCAGCTCCACTACACAGCCAGTGGTTGAACTTGGGCTGGTGGCTTTACTCCTCATCTGACGTGGAGATGGCTGCAAAGCACAGGCTGGCACCATGCTCCTGGATGGGGAGGGAATTCTAACCAGGGGAAGGGCAGCGCCCACCCACAGCCCGGCCGCTGGCTGGAGTCAGACGGCCCAGCAGTTCTCTCCGTCTGAGCCCGAGACCCTCCGTAGCACCAATTTAGACAGCAAGGCTGGTGAATGACGCTCAGGGAATCCCGAATTTGCCACCCAGTGTTTGCTTAACTGAGGGCCTAGAAGAAAAGCAAACAACAGGACTATACGATCAGAGGACAATACGATGATGTGACAATCCCCCTGGAAACAGCAACAGCAAGTTGTTGGCTGTTCTCAGGGGCCAGGGCTGGGGCAGGTTCAATGGTGCCCCGAGCCTTGGGAGAGCCACCGCCCTCACTGGAAACACTCAAAGGAGGGGCTCCTTGTAGAGTGACAGAATAAGGAGGTGGTGCAGATTCTTTTCCCGAGCCCCATTCCAGCTCTGTAAGATCCAAAGGCTGGGCTCTGTGTCAGGTTTCAGGCTCCGAAACAAGCAAGCATGTGCCTCCGACATTCTGGGCTTTGTGCTATTGGGAAACCAGAGAGGCAAACTACCAAACTAAAAACCAACACGCAGTGGGGAATGACACTACAACATGTAAAGGACCAGGAGGAGGGGGAAGATTTCAAAGTGGGAGTGGGGTGGCTGTGCCAGGCCCCTAAAGGGGTTGGTAGTGGAGAGAGGGAGCAGTGGGCAGGGCCATGGGCAGGGCCATGGGAGGGTGGGAGGGCAGCAGGGCTCTAGGGCCCCACATGCTGGTGGCAAGGTCGAGGTGCTGGGTCTCAGCATCCTTGTCCAGCAGACTTGCTCTTACTTTACTTTGGCTTTGGCCTTCCCTTGCCCCAATCTCTGTTATCTTTTCTTCCTTTCACCCTTTATTATCTTAAAGAATTGTGTAATTTCTCCTTTCCTTCACCTGAAGCGTACCATTAGCAAATCACCTGTGTGGCAAAAGCCACACAAGAGCATGTGGCGAGATGGAAAATGGCCACTACGAAGCTCTGGAGGCGAGGATGGTGGCCAGGCTTGGAATCCCTCAGTGGGCTGACGAGTTTGTGACTTGGGGAGGCTACTGAGCCTCCTGCACCCAGCCCCTCACACTGCTCCCACCTCAGGCCTGCAGGGTCTTGGCGTGAGAAAGGCGAGAGTAAAAGCAGGCACTGGCACAGGACTCGGGAGGAGCCAGGTGGGCAGCAGGCGCCTCTGTGACGGTCCTGTTCACACTCCCTGCCCCGGGCTCCCGTCAGAGATACAGCGTGGCTGGGGAGAAGGCCAGCGCACGGAGACTGCCGTCTGACTCGATGGCAGACAAGTGAGCTTCTTTGGTCTTCTCACTGGTGAAAGGGCTTAGCACCTACACCTCGCAGAGGTGCTGAGATGCAGGCATTTAAGGTGCCCAGCACAGGGGCTGCCTTTCCCAGGGAGTCAGGCTGAACGGGACACCTGGCACTGGCCCTCCTGCCAGCCTCGCCATCAGCGGGTACGGCAGCGGTACGGCCGACTCCACAGAGGGAAAAGCTCCTGCAAGCCCAGGGTCGATCTTTTCTTCCTGGACCCAAACGGAACGCCCTGACAGAGCAGGCTTCTAATGGACGTGGGAGACACGGGAAGCTCCAACCAAGCTCTGGAGATGAGACTGACTGGTTCCAAATCCATGATCTGTAACTTTATGTTTTTTTTTTTTTCAATCCTTACGCAAGGATATATTGATTTTCAGATGGGGGTGGGGTGGAGAGAACTTCGACATGAGAGAGACCACTGACTGGTTGTCTTCCACACCACCCCAACCAGGGCCAGGGATCGAACCGCAACTGAGGCACGTGCCCTTGACCAGAGTTGAACCCGCAACTCTTCAGTCCATAGGCCGACTCTGAGCAAAACCAGCCAGGGCTGTGACCTTATTCTTAAAAAATAAAAGCTCTGCTCACTCAGTTTGTTCATCTCCCAGAAAGCCCCAGCCAGGCTCTAAGTTGCAAACAGCCCAGGCCCCTGGTAATGCTCAGACACCACACCTACCACACACGGAGTCCTTCTGCCCAAAGTAGGCGGCGTCAAAGAGGTGGTCGGCCGTTTTCTCAAAGGAGGCCAGCATCAGCACACTCTCCTTCATCTTCGCCAGGCCAAACCTAGTGATGCCCAGGACTTCACCCTGTGTCAAGAGAGAAATGTGTCAGACTGGTACCCATGCCACTATGGAAGCTCAAACCAAACCACATCCAGGGCACCCTCTCAAAAAAATAAGCACAAATCAGCCAAATACAGTAGTTGTCAGGTCACAACCTCAGGTGTGAACAGAATGCTAACCCTACTGTCCCACCTGTGTCTCAATGAGGTTATTAGTCATGGACAATATGGATCCTTACACGCACAAGCAGAGCCACTGAACAAAGAATTAAGAATCTAATTTTAGAAAAAAGAGAGTACTTCTAAAGATGTTTATGATGCCTTGAAGAGCTCAAAACTAAACTTAAAAATCTTAAAGTAGGCCCTGGCCAGTTTGGCTCAAGGGTTAGAGCGTTGGCCCATGTCCCGGGTTTGGTTCCCGCTAAGGGCACATTCCTTGGTTGCGATTTGTCCCCAGCCCTGGTTGGGGTAGTGTGGGTGGCAACCACTTGATGTGTCTTCTCACATCGATGTTTCTCTCTCTCTCTCTCCCTCCTTCCTTTTCTTCCTATCTGAAGATAAATGCAAAAAAAAAAAAAAAAAAAAAAAAATGTCCTCAGGTGAGGATAAAAAAAAAATCTCAAAGCAGCCCAGCTGGTGTGGCTCAGGGGTTGAGTGTGACCTTTGCACCAAGAGGTTGCTGATTCGATTCCCAGTCAGGGCACATGCCCAGGTTGTGGGCCAAATTCCCAGTGGGGGGCATGCAGGAGGTGGCCAATTGACATTCTCTCTTATCGATGTTTATCTCTCTCTCTCCCTCTCCCTTCCCCTCTCTCTAAAATCAATAAAGAAAAAAAAATCTCAAAGCAGGGATAGAGTTAAGTACATTTAGGTGTTTTCATTCAGAGGATTATTTTAAAAGTATACTTAAACACTACGTAACAACATGGAAAATGTGTTAAAATTTTAAAAAGTCAGCATAAAAACGGCATGCCCAGTATAGTTTACTGCAACTATAGTAACACAATATACGCACAGGATAAGACTGTTTACTGCAACTACAGCAACACAATACATGCACAGGGTAAGACTGTTTACTGCAACTACAGCAACACAATACATGCACAGGGTAAGACTGTTTACTGCAACTACAGCAACACAATACATGCATAGGGTAAGACTGTTTACTGCAACTACAGCAACACAATACATGCACAGGGTAAGACTGTTTACTGCAACTAGAGCAACACAATACATGCACAGGGTAAGACTGTTTATTGCAACTACAGCAACACAATACATGCACAGGGTAAGACTGTTTACTGCAACTAGAGCAACACAATACATGCACAGGGTAAGACTGTTTACTGAAACTACAGCAACACAATATATGCACAGGGTAAGACCAAATGGGGAGACTTAAAAAGGACAGCCGTGGCCTGGCTGGTATGGCTCAATAGTTAGAGTCCAGCCAGGCACCAAAGGGTCATGCGTCAGATTCCCGGTCAACAGCACGTATCTGAGTTGCAGGTTCACTCCCTGGCCCAGGTAGCAGGAGGCAACCATTCGATGCGTCTCTCACATCAACGTGCCCCCCCCCCCCCAATCAATGGAAAAAATATCCTCAGGAGAGGATTAAGTAAATAAAAAAGGACAGCCTTCACTTCAGGTGGTGGGAATGTGCTGTATCTCCCAACTGGTTTCTGAACATCTCGCAGTCCAGTATAGGCTTGAATGGGAAGGGTCACAAAACCTGTTGTCCTATGGCACTGCTAGAGGGGAGACAGTTTTGGGGGGGGGGGGAATATAACCAACCAACCTAACTCAGTTAGATCATGTTAATTTATTTCTTTTCCTGGAAATGGCTACAGAAGAAGTGTGACAGATGGGTTTAGTAGGGAATAAACACCTGTTTACCAGGAAATCCCTGAGCTTTTGGCAATGGCTAGCTTTGCTTTAGGATAAAATTTCTAATAAGAATCCATTCTCCATCTCATGCTATGAAGTTGCGATGTGCATACTGGGATTTTCCCAGAACCCCAGCCTGACCACCCTGGTTTTTGGGGGAAGGTGACATCTTATTTTCTCTCTGTGGCATCACAGCCATGTACTGTACATGTCTCAGAAGCTCGACAGCTTCATCCTCCTGAGACTCGGCCGCCCCTGGTCACCTTGTAGGTCATCAGGTCGGACAGCAGCATCACATGCCTCCTGTCGATGCTCATGCCGTGGTTGATCATCGTGTACTGGATCTCATTGATGATAGTTGTCCGGGCAGCTTCAATGCCAAGGGTTTTCTCCACCTACAGAGAGCCAGGATGAGTGGAAGCAGTCACTTCCGGGGTGCTACCCAACCTCTCTGTCCTCTGTCCTGAGGTTCATGGCAAGCCCCACGCTCTTTTCCAGAAATAGATCTTTAGTTATAGACCCAGAGCAAACAGCAAGTCTGAGGAGTGTGCCAGGAACCAGCTCCAGGCCTGGAGGGGGCTCCAAGGGAGACAGGATGACTGTAAGGGGACCCTGGGTATGATCAGTACCTCATATGTGTTGTTGGAGGTGGTTCGGGTGCCCTTCACACCGTGAGTAGCCATGACTGCCCGCAGGTTATCCCCCTCCACCAGGAGCTTGTACTTCTCCTTTCCACTCTGCTCGTCGATGTGGATGACAGCTCTGGACACCTCTGGGATGCCCTGCACCACCACCTGCATTCAGAGACACCGAAGGTTTGAGACCCTGCAGTGCCCATGGCCTCCACCAACGTGGTAGCCTCAGAAACCACGGCAGCAGTGAGAATGTGGAACATCAAGCCCTGGGCTTTCTACTGGGCTCATTCCCATTTCTCAGTGGTGAGTATCAGTAGCCTACCCAACCTAAGCATGCCTGTCCCGTTCTGGGGATCTGGGAGAAAGCAGTCATTCAGCGAACCTCGTCCTTTTACATCATCAGTTTTAAGAAAGAATAGAGAGGAATCTAACAGAGTTGGCATGACAGCGCTAAGAAGAAAAAACCGATTGATTCCTTTGAGTGTGGCAAAGAGGATATGAAGAAGGGCGCCAGCTCAGTCTCTGTGGTGGCAGCCCTTAGGGAGTGCTGGAGCCGAGTCACATCAGAGGTAAATGTGGTCTCCCCTTTACAAATGTCCTGGCTTTTGGTGGGAGGGCCCTGAGGAGGCTGTCGCCTCACCTTGGGAAGATCCTCTTTCAGGAACTGCAGCACGTAGTACATGGAGCTCTTGCTGTTCTCTCGGGGGGTGACGCACACCACAGCCTCGCCGTGCACAGCCACGTCACCCGGCTTCACGCGGAGCTTGGACATGCAGATGGAATACCTCACTGTCTCGGCGTTCACCTGCAAGGTGGCAGGTGTGAGCGGTGTGCCCGGGTCGTGCCAGGTCTGGAGCCTCGATTCCAGGGTTTCTCAGCCTTTGCCACCACTGCCCCTCTAAGAAGCCCTTTCAGGCATTTTTCCCTAATCTCTCTCCTCACCATGAAATTTTAATACCAGAGATATAGTGTGTCTTTGTTTATAAACTGTATGTTTATTTGTGCTTTAGTCATAAAAAATCATAAAAAAATTTTTTCATACCTCTCCCTGAAATTGCATGTTCAATTCATGGCAACATGACAGGCTCCAGGGGCGTTCGGGGAGGTGGATGGTTGGTGGCCAGGACCATTTATTTTTTTTATCTTTAATTTTTTTCCCTTTTGGTATGTGCTCCTAGTGGGAGCCAAACCCGGGACTCTGGTCCGCAGGCTAAGGCTCCAACCGCTGAGCCCAATCGGCCAGGGCAGCCGGGACCATTGAGAAGCATCGGTGACTCCTGCCCTGTACAGATCTCACCACCGCTGCTCACGTGCTGACCCCGGCGCGGCCCCACTCCTCCGCACAGGGAGGTGCCGGAGCCAGCCGGCAAACCCCACCCTGGAGAACTGGCTGCTCAGCCTGGGTCATCCTTCACACAGACAACACACGAACCCGGTACTTGAGAGAACGGGGCACGGAATGTGTGAAGACTAGTGTGGATTCTAACCACCTGAGGGAAGGAGGAAGGTGCCAGGAAGTTACTCAGCTTGCACCCCCACTTTAGTCTGTCCTGAGAAAGGCTGGCGACCTTCCAGCTGTTACCTACACGTAAATGTCAGCATAAGAAGCAAGGTCAACTCGCCCATCCAGAAACCTTCACCCAGCCAGCCAGGTGCTGCTGGGCTGGGGCCATGGGCGTGTGACGGACGCCCTGCGGTCCTGCCAGAGTTTATCAGCGCCTGGCTTGGGACTGATGGAGGATGACTTCCCCTACACATTTAATTACGTGACTCACTTCCAGCCTCAGAAGTCTAATCCGTTCCAGGGACAGCTTGACGAGAATAAAGCAGTCATCAGGAAGAAATACTTCTTCGATGTACTCTGAAATCTGTATGTCAGAAGATCAGAACTTAGTCACTTTCCCCTTTTCCAACATCATCCACTGCTCATTCTTTTTTCCCCACTGATTTTAGAGAGACAGGGGAAGAGAGAGAAACATCGACTTTGTGGTTCCACTTATTTATGCATACATTGGTTTTTCTTGTATGTGCCCAGACCAGGGATCGAACACACAACCTGGCCTACCAGCCAGAGCTTACTCACTCTAATTTTTAAGGACACTGACTGGCATATCCACTGCAACTGGCTTCTATACTTCCTCGAGACACTGCCGATCTAATTTTCTTATTATTAAGAGGGATTTCTCCTTACCTCTCCCAAGAGGGTTTTCTCAATTCTCCCTTTCACAAGGCGAGCGTAATCCGCATCATCATCCCTGTCCAGCTGAGCCGTGATGATCGGAGTGCTGCGAGACGAAGGTAAAACTGTTCCGGCACCAGGAGCAGGCTGCCCGAGGAGGCTGCTGGGTCAAGTCTACCTGGATCGGATGCTGAAAGCCACTGCAACCCCGAAGCACTCACGGTGCGTCGAGCGTGCTCCTGCAGGCATCCTCCTGCAGTTACCATTTCTGGGGCTCGTGAGGCAAACCACTCTCCCAGTGAACGACTCTCGGAAAATTCTTTCTGACCCAGTGAACCTACCTCTTCCTCTCTGGTCCCAATAAGTAGTTAATTTAATCCTGTTCCCTGAGTACATTGGCCCCTTGTGTACTACAGCTTCCTCCATCTCTTTCCCCTGCCCCTATTACCTACTCTCCAGGACACCTCCAGTCCTCCGATCCCAAGCTCTCAGCTTCCATCCTCACTGTCCTGGGTGGTGTCCCCTGGACATGCACTTCTGCAGACCTGACCAGCCCAGAGGAGGCAGGCAGAGCCCGTCGCCCGAACGGCCACAGCTGCTGCTCTGGGGCCTCGGCAGCTTTCCTTCGCTCAGCACTGCCAGTGCTTTAGATTCAGGCCACAGCTGCTGCTCTGGGGCCATGTCAGCTTTCCTCGCTCAGCACTGCCAGTGCTTTAGATTCAGGCCACAGCTGCTGCTCTGGGGCCTCGGCAGCTTTCCTCGCTCAGCACTGCCAGTGCTTTAGATTCAGGTCACAGCGGAGCCATCACCTTGTCACCAAAGGCACTGTGACATATTCCATCTTTTCTAGACTCAGATCACCTACAACTCCTGTCATAAAATCATGTGGGAGCCACAGAACATGACCAAGTATGGACACATCAGTCAGTCTGGTCAGGCTGGGAATATGACATCAAAAGTTTCAAATCTACACTGATACACTGCTAACATTTTTCCAGTAGTTTTTCAATGTTCTTCTCTTTCATGGACCTGTGGCCAAAAAGAACCATTTTTCAATTTTGACTGTATCTAGTTTCAACTTTTTTTTCTCAAGCGGTTTTTTTTAAAGACAAAAGTATGACTGGCAGAGTACGCCACTGAAGTTTGAGATAGTGCTCATTTTAATAGCACATCTGACAAGAAAATCATTGTTTCTGAAAAACATGACAGGCATTATGGGAGCAGAAGGGAAACGGAGGCGGGCACCTGATGGCCCTGGAAGCGTTGATGATCTCTTTGATCCGGGGCACACCCAAGGTGATGTTCATGGAGGCCACGCCTGCAAAGTGGAAAGTCTTCAGGGTCATCTGAGTGCCTGGCTCGCCAATGCTCTGGGCACAGAGTGCGCCCACTGCAGAACCTGGCTCCATCTGTGCCCTAGAAAAGAAAGATATAGGTGAAAAGCCCAACAAAACTACTGCAGGAGGTTTCTGGTTATCTCCTTTCAACAGAGAAAATGCAGATGCCTTTAGAGTCTGGAAGGAATTGGCAATGAGCCACTCTGTGCTGTGACAGAGGAAGAACCCGGCACAGATCAGTGACAGGTGCAGGCAGAGACACAATGCTCAGAGGGTCCAACAAGAAAAGTGAATGCTGTGTGGCTACTGTGGTCAGTGCAATGACTGGGCCCAAATGTGTTTTGCCTGAAGAAGATCTAAGAGCCTGCTAACAAGTGGTACTGAAGGTTAAGACAGCAGGTGGCACTTGTCAAATACATTGGCAGTTTCGCTGTGGGGAGAAAACACTTGGAAATGTCTTTACATTATTTCCACATCTTGGATCATCCAGTGTATCTACCCACTGGAATCCCCAGGTAAGAGGTGACAAACCTGCTCAAATACTGGCAGTAAGTGGTGCTGGTGCAGAATTGTTTCCATGGGGAAACAGGAAGGATACAAGGCCCATGAGACTGCCCAGCAGTTAAGACCATGAGCATCCCTACCTCATGTACTTGTCCCTACAGGTCTCCAGAAACTTTTCTATTTGGGTGGGGGTGATCCGGTCCAACTGGTAGAGCACACGGGGCTGGAGAACAAACCAAGTGCAGAGTGAGGACTGGCAGCGCCTGAAAATCCCTCAGTGTCTTTCCCACCCTCCGGGGAAGGCCACTTACCTCTGTTGTGCCGTTATCATTGATGCCATATTTATCTCGGGTTTTCTTGATCTTCTCAGAAACCCCCTTAATGAATTTTTGTATTTCCTGAAAGATTACACAGTATACCTCAGTTGTATATTTCTCAGTAAAGTGGATAACATGATGTGTGATGAGTCCATCATATTTTAGTGATTGCTAAATATATAAGGGATACAATATGAATAAAGTTTCTATTGCAAAATGTTTTTCCAAGAGATACACCAGATCGTCCACACCCTGGAGGTTTCCTAAGGCATTTTCCTCCAATGACGCTTCAGCAAAGGCACGCACCAGCCACTCCCGGGCCTGCCCTGTCGCACACGGGAGCGACACCCGGAAATGCCTTCGAACCTGCTGCCTTCTTGCTCTCTGGCTATCACACTGCCTGCACTCACACCGCCCGGTGCAGGCACAAGTGCACCAGCTACGCTTTTAGTCTCTAGATTGATTAATTTTAGAATCTCTTCTTAAATTGTTATGATCTAGTTAGATACTTACGAGCTAAAGCTTCACAGACATCACATACATTTCAAACACATGCTTTGAGCTTGCCTTCCTCTAAAGGAAACGCTCCCACACGCAGTTCCCCCTCACCTCTGCATCACTCCCTGTCCACACTCCCTGCCCAACAATTAGAAATCTGGAAGATTCTTGGAAACCACTCTTAAAGCTAGAAATGAAACAGCAATATATTTGCTGTCCCTGCAAAGGTAAAAAGCAAACACACACACACACAAAGAAAAAGGATGGAAAGAACAGCACTCCAAGCGCAGGATGGCGACAAACGGAGCGAGGAGACGAGAAGTCCATCATGTGGACGGTACCCAGGGCAGGGTAACGACTATGGACCCGACGCAAAGTCTTCTGGTGACCACCCCACGGGGACAAAGCCCACCCGTTCTACAACTGACGTGTCTGTGAACTGAACCGGCCCCGTGCTCACTCCTAGAACCAGGTCAGCCAGCACCTCCCCTCAGGGAGTGCTTACAGGCATGTGCTGTGCTGTCACGAGCCACTCGGCAGAGTCCCACTCCCAGGGGTCATACCCAAGCACGACAGGAGTGCCTCAGAGCACTTCTCACGTGTGCTCACAGCACACACCATGCACACACCATGCACACACCATCAGGGGTCACTGGAACACAGTCCTGGGACCAGCAAGCGGCTGCTATTCTGATCCAGGGGCCTTTGGAGAATACGAGGAGAGTGGACAGACCGCACTTCCCCTCAGCAGCCCTCTGGGAGGCAGTTGTCCTCGATGACTCTGGGAAACTGGTGGTGACAGTGAATGTGAATGGCACTCTGGCCACCTGTAGACGTCCAGCTGCATGAACAGACCAGTGAGCTGGCCTAAGGGTGGACTGCTGATTGTGGTGGCTAACAGCCTCACGAGGTTTCTGGATTCTGAGGTTGGCGGGGGGGCCCCCAAGGAGAAGACCAGCACGCCCTGCCCCAAGTCTCCTGGTTTAATATCACACAGCTGAAAGCGCCTCCAGTTTTGTCTGAAACAAATGTCAAATGTTTTAAAAAGCAGACTGAACCAGAAGTCCACTTTTTGCAAAAACAAACCCTATATGGTACCTAGAGAGAGCTTAACACTTACTAACCCAGTGCTATGCTAACCCTGCAAAATGAAATCTCCTAAGCCTCCCAGACTACCTAGCAATTTCTGTCACTACCTTTTCTGAAGTGAAACAGTCCATGGCTCAGTGAGACCTCCCTAGGAGGTAGCACAGCATTAACCCCATCACCCCAGAGCAGAGGGCTGAAGGAGGCCAGGCACCTGGCCAAGGCTCTCCATGAAGTCAGACGATTTCTCCAAAGTCTGCTCTTGGGGCAGGGCTTTCTGCACTGTCTTTGCCCACTGCAAATTTTAGTCTCTATCCTTAAGCCAGGTGACCAAGGGGCTACCTGGAGGGGTCCATCACACCTTGGCTATCCCTCGTTCATGAACATGGCATTTTTGTGGTCAATTTGCCTTCTTCTCATTGAGAAAGTGTGGAGATACACGGAGGGTTACTGTGCCATTCAGCCATCACTATACATAGAAAGGACTTTTACTTATTTGCAAGAACTTGAAAACTTTAGACTCTTTTTAAAGAAACTATCCAGGCGTACTTCCTAATTATGAGTTTGAGACTGCATTTTCACATACAGCCCGTGACTGCAAACCAGAGCAGAAACTAGAGCAGGAGGCGGGGGAGCACTCTCCGGGCACGACTCTGCCTGACAGTGGGGCTACTCCAAGGCAGTGACACTCTCTGCCACTTCACTTTTCTATGTTGACCGTGTACAGAGGCTCTCACATTGCTGACTTCCTCCCCCAGCCACTTCTCCAGCCACCGCTGTATCCTGCAGGGTGAGCTTCTGAAAGCCCTCTGGGCTCAGACGCTGCCATTTGATCGCCAGGCTGCCCCACCTGTTGGAGCAGGGAAACCGGAACCAGAGCCTACGACCGAGCAGACCGGGGACTTTCATCTGTGAGGGACTCGGCACACACAGTAGAGAGGACACGCCTGAACCATTCCCCAGACTGGGCGCTGGAAATGAGACCTTTCAGCTGCCACCCACAGGGACCCGCTTCCAGTGGCTCTGCTGAAAGAAATGGCATTCCTTACACAAAAGTTAGATATTCTGGAGTTTAAAAAAAAAAGCTCATTTTTTGAGAAATGAAAACCGAAATAAGCTACTAAGAATTCAGCTGAATCAACCCATGCACACTACAGGGAACTCACAACATAGCAAATGACAGGCAATTAATCACACGATTGACCAGCAGGTAAATTCTCACACTCGTGCCGTAGCAGCCTGTGAGCACGGGCATCGGCCGCTGGCAGGGTCGGGAGCTGCCTCCATCCACTGCCTCTGCTCTGGCCAGTGGGTTTTGCACCCTCTTGGCAAAACTGAATTCATCAGATTGTGAGCTACTGAAGGGCAAGGACATGTTCAGTCATCTTTGTGTCCGCAGGATCTGCAGTGTGTGACAGTGACGGCTGAATGAGTGCTCGCCACCTAAACAAACACTGCTGGTCAGAAGGTCACCGTTAACCCATCACAGGCAAGCAAGAGAGCCGTCCACAGTGATGAACAGGGGGGCATGCTGGCCAGCACTGGGATGGACACCTGCTGTCTCCAGGGCTGGCCAGCAGCTGAGTGCTGCTTTAGTTCACTCCTTGTGCTCAGCGGTCACCGCATGCCAAGTGCATTACCTCGTTATATTTCTCATAGCCTGTCTCAGTTAAGGTCTTCAAGGATAAACAGAGAAATAAATAAGTAAATATAATTATGTAGAAAAACAAAATCACAATTCTAATTTGTTAGTGGGGGGGGGAAAATCATTGGAAAAAAAATCAAAACAAAGGCACTGAACCTGGCCATACTCTTGATTTTAAGAATATTAAAAAGATTCTCTTTTCCACCTTTCAGTCCTCAACATATGAAAGGAAGAAGTGAAGAGCTCCCTTAACTAAAAGCATTCTTGACATTTCACTTGCAGCTTTATTTTTGATGTACTGAAAGGGACACATTCCTACTGATTTTTTTGCTACATTGGACTCACTGATCAGTACACAAAGGAAACAAGGTACTAATTGCCGTATCCCTTTGCTTTTGATCATAACCACCATAACAAATAGGGAAGAGCTGTTTATGCAGGTCAGTGACATTAAAAAAACAAAAACAAACAAAAAAACCCTAAGAGGATATCAAGGTAACTGTTCCCCTGAAGAATAAGGAAGGCAGCCCTGGCCAGTTTGGCTCAGAGGTTAGAGCGTCAGCCCGTGGACCAGAGAGTCCCTAGTTCGGTTACCGCTAAGGGCATGTACCTCGGTTGCAGTTTGTCCCTGGCCCTGGCTGGGGTTGTGTGGGTGGCAACCAGTTGGTGTGTCTCTCTCACATCGATGTTTCTCTCTCTCTCTTCCCCTCTCTCCCTCCTGCTCTATCTGAAGATAAATGCAAAAAATGTCCTCGGGTGAGGATTAAAAAAAAAAAAAGAGTAAGGAAGGCAGACTCCATAGGAAGAGAAAGAGCAATTTAAAATAAAAGGCACTGCCCTGGCTGGTTTTCTCAGTGGTTAGAGCATTGACCTGTGGACTGAAGGGTCTTGAGTTTGATTCCAGTCAAGGGCACATTCTTGGGTTTCAGGTTCGATTCCCAGCCCTGGTTGGGGTTGTGTGGGAAGAGGCCATTCGATGTGTCTCTCTCACACAGATGTTTCTCTCTCTCTCTCCCCCTCCCTCCCTTCCACTCTATCTAAAAAATCAATGGGAAGATAACAAAAAAGGTACTGAAACAACACCACTACCAATAAAAGTGATTGGGATTCAGAATGACTAAAGAGCTGTTCCACAGCATAGGAAAGTGACTGTAGGGTGTGGACAGGGGTAGGGTTAAAAAAAACCCAGTTCTCTAGCATTTTTCTTCTAATAGGAAAACACTTGTGTGAGAGCCATAAACTAAGAAAGACATGAGACAAATTCTTCCCGTTGGTTGTTGAGATTTGGCCTAGGCCATTCTTGAATTTTTTAACGAAGAAACACTCGTACATAAAACCCTCCCAGCCCAGGAAATTCACCTGCCAGAACTTGGCGGACGATTTTCCTGGGACAGCCAGGCCGGTGTGCTCGGCATGGAGCTTACCTGCAGGAAGCTGTCCCGGCAGCAGAGGAACTCATTCTTCTTCATGACGGACTCGGTGGTCAGGACCAGCTCGTTTCTGCTGAGAGCAGGCTCGCTCTGACACGGGAAGACTGCCTCGAGTATTAAAGGAAACGGTGTTATGAGCGGGGCAACAGAGAAGGGGGCAACATTGAATGAAAGAGTGTACAAGAGACAGGACAACTTCACTTAGAGGAATCTTCTGGCAATCTGTGATGTTTTTTTCCCTTCAAAACAAATTTTAGACTCTACCTTTAATATGAAGGTGAAAACAGGGTAAACTGAAACTCCACCTTATACAAAGACTTCTGGGCTAGTCAGTGGGTATTGTCCCATTACTCCTCAAACTTCGCTCCAACCTAGGTTTGCATTTAAAATACAAACTGTTGCCTGCCCAGTATGGCTCAGTGGATTGAGCATCGTCCCATGGACTGAGAGGTCCCGGTTTGGTTCCCGGTCAGGGCACATGCCCAGGTTACAGGCTCAATCCCCAGTAGGGGGTGTGCACAGGAGACAGCCAATTGATGGTTCTCTCTCACATCTATGTTTCTATCTCTCTCTCCCTTCCCCTCTCTCTAAAAAATCAATAAAAAACATATTAAAAAAAATACAAATTGTTGTTTTCAAAAATCCCAAATATTTTAAGCTCATGGGATTTCCCCAAAGTTTTAACAGCCACATATCACCCTAATGCACAGGCGGATTACCATGTACCTGAGCTGTCCTCCATTGATGGTCCGTCTCTATCACAAACAATGCTGGGAAAACACTCTTTGCATGTTTAGATAATTTCTATAGGGTAGATTTCTGGAAATGGAACTATGGGGTCCAAAGACACCCACCACATTAAATTCAAACTACCTTCCAAAAAAGTTGCTCTAAATTATACCTCCTGCTAAAATATGTGAAATATGCCTGCTTTTCAACACCAACTTATAACAATGGCCTCTATTACACAGAAACCAAAGCCTTCTTGTATTGGCATTTGATTACTACTAATACTAGACTTTGAAAATGAGAAAATATTTCTCCTTTAATATTCGGAAAAATTATGCAGAGTCACACACACACACACACACACACACACACACACAAATACTAAGCCAGTAGTTGGGAAAATACAATTGAGCATTAACTGTGTGTGATTTTCCTTTATTTTATTTATGTATCCTCACCTAAGGACATTTCCCCATTTATCTTCAGATAGAGTGGTAGGGAGAGGGGGGGGGGGGAGGATGGAGGGGAAAGAGAGAGAGAGAGAGAAACACTGATGTAAGAGAGATGCATCAATTGGCTGCCTCCTGCACGACCCTGGCCAGGGACCTAATCGCACCTGAGGTATGTGCCCTTGATCAGAATTGAACCCGAGACTCTGGTCCAAGTGCCAACACTCCAACCACTGAGCCAAACCGGCCAGGGCTGTGTGTGATTTTTCAAAGGGTACCTCCATTCTAAAGAAATGTCCTCAAAAACAGTCCAACCCCAGATACAATACTAAATCTTACTTTGATGTTGTCCAGAACCCTTTTAAACTCCAAGGGTTCATCTTTTCCCTCCATAGCTGCAGGATCTAAGCCATCTCCTCCATAAATGAACTGTATAATGTCTCCTGTAGAGCTTCGGACGGTCAAATCATACTGTGAACACAGATCTTCCAGAGACTTCACAAGCCTTCTCTGAAGGGAAAGAAACGGGAAACAAAGCTCAGGGCTTTGGGAAGACTAGTCACATGTGCAGAGAATGAGATTTCCGACTCTAAGTTCCAAGGTTACCAGCCCTTTAACCACATAAAAACATTTTATTAGGAATCCCTTAAAAAGATTCCTCTGACCCCAAGAACAACAAGGCCAGAGTGCCTCACTAGCCGGGCCAGTGGAATTTAGAATATGCTCCACCCTCCAGCACTTGAGTGTGTTTTACACAATACATGCAATCTAAACCCCATCAACCCCAAAGGAATACGCAAACACTGTTTTCCTAGCCTGCTTTGCCTTCCCTCTCTTTTTCCCTAAGGTATAAATTAATGCAATCGCTTTGCATTTCTAAACACAACTTAATCTAGGACCCCTGTGGACTTCAATATGAATTACAGAGGATCAGGTGCAGACCCTCCTCTGGGACAGGGGGAAAGAAGGGAGAACAGGGGCAGCATTGTGTCTGAATCAGCAGGCAGCAGCCTGTTCTCAAACTGCTTAGGAAAACACCTCACACCAGCAGAACACACTGCAGCAGCAATGTGACAGAGGCTCAGTGAGTTAAGGAGAAAGAAATCTTCCTCCAGGCAACTTCAAAAATCCCTCATGCCAGAACTAATTTGTTCTAGGTTAACACACTGCTCCGGGAAAGTCATACTCTACTCCAAAAGGTAAAGACAAAAAGTGAAGTCAAAAGACATTCTAGTAAGAATGCTAAAAGCATTTCACAGTGTGTTGGGTTTTTGACAAAAGCAACACACTTCATAACAGAAGGGCAATTTTCCATCAAGAGATGATTAAAAGGGAAACATCAGTTATGACACATGAGGCACAGAGAGGTTACAGAAATAGGTGTCTACATACTGACTTGAGTTCATTTTCACCCTCATCAACCTTGTTTGTTCTGGCTCATCATTCACATCTCTGAATTATCAATCCTCGTTTCCCAGTTTGCAAAGGGCCATGCTTCTCAAATTGGGATCCACAGTGGGGAGAGAAGGGACACAAAGCTACAGCGGGATCATGGCCCACCAACTTGAAGTGTTAACTCTACTTGGTGTTATAAGTAGGTAAAAACATTAAAGTTAAACAAACATGTATTATGGAGTACACAGAGTAAAAATAAAAATTAGACTGAAAAGAAAAATCCTTTGCTTGTGGTCTTATGGAAGAACAAAGTAGGAATGTGTCTCCACTCCTTTTCCAGTAGGGGTGCCTTTGTGGCAGTCTGAGAAGCACAGGCACAGGAAACCTAGCTGAACCCTGTCCCCCTGAGCCTATTATCCTAGACTGTACACAGTGGAGAGCCGAGCTCTCCTGCAGGTGCCAAAATAGGTTCTTGGAGTCAATTAGAATGATACTAATAATGAGTTACATAAAGAGTTGCAAAGTGAGCAGCAGAGTCCTCTAGATCAACAGGAGGTATGTGTCACCACGCCCATTTGCATGCATTAGGAACCAGAGCTCAGTGAAATCCAATGGTATGTCCCGGGACGCACCTCCATCCACATTCTCCTCCAACAGAGCCCTGGTATGTGTGGCTCTGGCCTTGTCTTGATCATTTGTGGTACATAGAACATCAATATTAACCTTTTTTGTGTTTATTTCTAGGGCAGTTATGTTTCTTAATTTTTCCTTATAAATACCAAGACTGAATAAATGTTAGCTCATGTACAAAATATATAAACATTCAGCAGTCAAAATCCACAGAGCCCTGTCCTACTCGGTTGTTAATGGCCTACATTTCTTCAAATTACCTGCATGTATCCTGTTTCAGCTGTCTTTACAGCTGTGTCGACTAGACCTTCCCGGCCAGCCATTGTGTGGAAGAAAAACTCAGTTGGTGTCAGACCAGAATAAAAGCTATTAGCCACAAAGCCTTTGGCAGCTGGGAGCTAAAGAGAGGTAGAACAAAAAGAAAAATCAAACAAACAAAAAAAGTTCAAGGTCCACCATTCCAAAACCCATTCAAATCAGAAAATGCCACACCTTCAAGCTATAACTATCTGGCCACTGTACTCTCATGAAGTGGCAGGCTATACATACCCTGTCCTAAAGGAGAAATGATTTGGCACAACCCACCCTTACCAGAGACAAGGAGGGCGAGGTCCCAGCCAGGGCTGGTGCTGGTGCCAGTGGCAGGCAAGTAGCTCAGGGGGGAGAAACCAAAGCCCGGGCTGCTATCCAGAGCAGGCAGGCAGTCAAGGACCTCAGAGGGCATTCACTGACTG
The DNA here is from genome assembly GCF_014108415.1 of Molossus molossus. NCBI lineage: Eukaryota > Metazoa > Chordata > Mammalia > Chiroptera > Molossidae > Molossus > Molossus molossus. The sequence goes on from NW_023425352.1 coordinate 58,713,744, forward strand.
TAGCAGCCGGCCCATTCCCTGGGAAACAATGTCTCCCTTAAAGACATCCTTCCTGTGGGCCAGGCGTGCCCACCTCCAAAACACAACCACGTGTTGCTAATGTTTATGGGGTTCCATTTCGGATGCTGAAAATGTCTAAAATTAGATTATGGTGATGATCACACAGCTATGTGAATTTACTAAGTCATGGAACTGTACACTTTGAATGGGTGACTATGACATATACAATGAATTTCAATGATACTGTACAAAATACATGCATATGTAAAACACCATGTGAAATGGCCAAATGGCCTTTGATCCGGATAGGCCTATGTTCCTTAGAGGACAATCTAGATGAACGGACCACCCTGTTTCCTTATTTTGTTCAAGGGGCAGCTGGTGCACTCACAGATATTTCTAAGCAAGCACAGATATCCCGAAGTCTAATCTAGCACTGGTCCAGGGACCGGGAAATCTAGATGCCTCTCCTCTAAATTAGTCAGGCTGCCTTACAAGTCTGAGCCTGACAAGCAGACAGGTACCATTCCAGCGATCACTTATCTGCTTGACCTCTAGTGAATTCTGATCTTAGGCAGAGGACCTGAATGGTTCCTGGGGCTACCGGATACAGAGACTATCGACATATCTCGGTACAGCAGCCCTATTTCCTCAGGAGGGATGAACAAAAAAACTGCAGTTCCATGGGGCAGGGGCAGCTGGGGCTCCAAATCCAGAATTTACTGAGTGACCAAATCTACTTTGAGTTCCTTAACTACAGATTTAATGGTTGCCTGTCCCTGAATCCCAGAACAACCTCAGCATAGGCTTGTCTCTCTCTGCTTATACTAGTGCCCAAACCACAAAGGCTAATAGAAGTCAGAAGTCATTTAAAAGCTGAATGTGAGAATTCCAGAGGAGAACCTGAAATTCCCTGGTAGATTTAATGTGGTTTATACTGCCACTATTTTAAAATCCTTCTACTTTTATGTAAGTGGCCCCCAAACAAGCACACAGATTGAATGTATACATGAGGTAAGTATTCATTTTGATTACTTAAGTTGGATGGGAACCTGAAATCTTCCTCCTCGGAGAGAAAATATACAAGGGGGCATTGTTCAAGTTTTATAGCTCTAAGTTTAACAAGGCTCCTTCTAGGCGACTCAGTTTGGGTTGAAGTGGGAATAACAACCCTGAGCAGCGCCTGCCCTTACATGACACCTCCAGGACTTGCTTAGAGCCACAGAGCTTCACTTACTCTCTTCTGCACTGCTGATGGTCATCCTTCAATGTTTTACCTGGTCCACCACTGCTTACCTTTGAGTGTTTTTCAAAGTGAGGCAAGGACCTGTTCTCAAAGCCATCTGGCACTCGGGAGCCACTGATGGCTTGCTGTCCCACACAGGCAATCATCTGTGATATATTAATGAAGGAACCTAGGGAAGCAGGTCAAATGTAACATTCATTTACTGAAATAACATTAAGTGAAGTGCAAGCAAGTCGGTGAAGTAAAACAGGACCACAATGCAGCATAGCTCCTTATCCTCAGTAAGTTCACAGTCTAGGGTAGGGCTATTAGTAACACAGGAAAGGCCCAGTGAGGTGTTTGGCAGAAAATGAACACTTCAGGGCTGGAGGCAAGACTGCCAGGTGCATCTTCAAGAAGCAACCAGGTTAGCCTGGCTGCTGTGGCTAAGTGGACTGAGAGGTCCCGGTTCTATTGCCGGTCAGCTAACATGCCTGGGTTGCAGGCTCAATCCCCAGTAGGGGGCGTGCAGGAGGCAGCCAATTGATGTATTTCTCTCATATTGATGTTTCTATCTCTCCTTTGCTCTCTAATAACAACAACAAAATAAATATAAATATATTTTTTTAAAAAAAGCAACCAGGATAGACTTTTGGAGGACATTATGATTTAGACAGGGATGAGGAATGTCTGGCCCGCGGGCCACCTAAGGCCCACAAAATCAATACCAGCTAACATCACACGCCTCACAAAATTAGCTTGACCAAACATAGCAGGCTAATTTTTAAGTTGATAATTTTGTATGGCCTATGAATGATGTTATAAATATCCTAATGGCCCTTGGCAGAGAAAAGGTTCCCCACCCTGATTCAGACATAAAAAGGGGTGGGGGGAGGAATTCCAAAGTGGGTGTAAGAATGAGAAGCAAAGACACAGGAATGGAAAGTGCAGGGTATGTGCCAGGAGCAAAGAGTGGACCATCGAGGTGAAAGGCAGCAAAGTCGGAGTCTCAACTTTATATGTAAACATTTTTCAGAAATAGAAGCATGGAGGTTTTGAATTTGAGCACAGTATCAAGAATCCTAATGCTTTAAGGTCCTGGGGAAGTGTGAAATTAGAGCACTTTGCTTCATCACTAAATACTGCATTTTACTTTTTAAATCCCTAGCTTTTAAGTAAAGTTGCTCAAAACACCTTCAAACTCAGAAACACACACACATTACCAACAAGTTCCTCTAGAACAGTGGTTCTCAACCTTCCTAATGCCGTGACCCTTTAATACAGTTCCTCGTGTTGTGGTGACCCCCAACCATAAAATTATTTTTGTTGCTACTTCACAACTGTATGTCTTAGGCAACCCCTGTGAAAGGGTCGTCTGACCCCCGAAAGGGATCATGACCCACAGGTTGAGAACCGCTGCTCTAGAATATTAAATTCCCCAAACTGCAAATAAATCTTTTCTATGTGCGACCACTGATCAATGTGACAGTAAGGGGCACCGGCTGCCTGCACAGTAAAAAATCCACATGTAACTTAAGTCAGCCTTCCACATACGTGGATTCCCAACTGCGGATTGAAAATACAGTTGATTTAAGAAACAACAACAAAACAGCTTATGAGTGAACCCGTGCAATTCAAACCCATGCTGGTAAAGGGTCAACTGTAAATGACTTAAAAAGATATACCTTTAAAACAAAAGGTCTGTTTGAAGTTATGATTCTTACATTTTCCAGAACAAAAGCAGCCCATCTCCCCGGAGGACAAGAGGACAGCAGCGGCAGAGCGCACTCACCTTTGGAGCCGCACAGAGCCATGGTGAGGGGGCTGTTGCTCTTGTCCAGCTCCCGGAGGCAGGCACTGCCCGCATGGTCCCGGATCACCGACAGCTCCTTCAGGATCAGAGCCTGGTGAGAGAAAGGGAGGCGTCGAGGGAGTCACCCTCACAGGCTCTGCTGATCACAAATGTACAATTTGACATTTAAGGAAATTTGAGAGAATTTAAACAAGATGTCAGGTTTCCCAAAGGGAGAGGTTTTAGAGCCTCGGAAGACCAGGATGCCCTCTATATATAGACCAACATCTGCCACAAGGCCCCGAATCTGTGTGAGGCAAATATGATTAGGAATGAAACCACGAGCAATCCTTCCAATGGCGGTAAAGGAGAATCACATAACTGTGCGTATAGGAACCTATACAGCAGAATGTCTGCATCTTTCTCACTGTGCATACACATGCCTGAATAAACAATGTGTACAGTGGAAGATAATACTTCTATTTAGTTTTCCACAAAATCATGCAAATCCAGAGGTTCACTTTAAGAACACTAGTGGAACTGCCCAGGCCATCAGGGTATGCATATTCGAAAGCTACCAAGTATCTGAGGACATCACTTCCCAGAAGCAATGCGCGCCACTCCGTCCTTACAATGGGAAGTGGGTAGGTGGGCCAGGCCCAACAGTGGGGCTGGACACAGGGTCGGTGGCCCAAAAAGAGTGCTGGGTTTTTGCTGCACATGCTTAAACGTGCAGTGAGGCTGAGCTGAAGGGTTTAGGTGCAGGTTCTCCGGGCACTGAGCACATCAGGTGAACAAAGCTCCCAGATGCGGCAGAACGGACAGCTCGAGGCGGTTAACCGCACGTGAGCTCTCTCGCTGCGTGCAGAGAGGTCCCTCCTGGGAAAGAGCAGACTGTTCCTAAACCAGGGGAGGAGGCTGCACAGAAGGAAAAGATATCCCAGAGGAAACTGAAGAAACAAAAACTTATAAATTCAGCATAAAATAAATGCAAATAAAAGTTAAAAGAAAAGTGCTGCCAAGGCCTCAAGTAATTTTCTAAGTGAGAAACATCCATTTCTCTCCCCCCCTCTAAGACTTAAGTGAGAGTAAGACTGAGCTAGCAAGGGTGAATACCTCACACAGCTGCTTAAAGAAATTCACCTCTTCCGAAACCTTACTGCTTAAGGAGCCTTTCTTCTATACTTAGGTGAGTTGAGCTCTGAACCCCAGGCTTCTGGGGAGGTGGAAGAGAGCCAGGCAACACCCTGGTGTCGTCAGACTGCTGACCTGCGCTGCTTGAGAGAACATGCAGGGCTCTCGAAGGATGGTGCCAATTCTGATTCTGACATGTGCGGGTCCTGTTCTCGGCTAACTTAGTTTCAAATGTGAGGGGGGAGCAATTTGGTATATGACTCTCGGCATGAATTTTCCATCATTTGTATCCAAGTCTCTTTTAAAGACCATCCATTTAAATAGCTGCGATGCCAGCCGCTAGGATGCAGAAAATAGCAATGGCAGAATCACTTAAGTACCAGCTCCAGAAGGGGCCCGAGCGTGATGTCAGAACAAGAGCAGCCCTGTGTGGCCAAAGAACAGATAGAGCTGTGTCATTATCACCTAGAATGTGACAGCTGACAGTGACGTAAGGGACCTGATCGAAGGCCCTCCCCTCATTAAACAAACGAGAACACACACAAGTAGCAGGGCCAGGATGAGGCTGCAGCCACCGCCTCTCCTTCCCACCTCCTTCTCCTGCCTTCTCTTCATGGCGCACAGCACAGCCCCATGAGCACCAAGTGGCTGAACTGACCCACCCGAAGAGCCAGACTCACCTCCAGAGTCTCCTCAGCAGTGCAACCAGGCTGCTGCTGCAGCTTGCCCGTGTTCAGGGCTTCAATGTACTCATCACATTTCTTGTAGCCAGCATTCAGCAACTCATACTTGGCCTTTAGCAGCCCTTGACCAGGTGTGACATCACCAATTCCAATTGAGAATCCACGGTTTGCTGTAGAACAATTGGCAGGTAAGGCAGGAAGAGAGAGTCATGGATGTTAGTCAAACTGCTATGTGGAAACAAGTTTATACCTTTAGTAATCATGACTACGATTCACTAATTCCCCTCAGAGACCTTACAACTCAGTGGGGAGCACAGCACTGTTCCAACTAACTGTAACACAAAGCAGACTGCCATTGAATACCAGAGAGCAACCTGGGAAAGCCAGCGATGGAAAGTGTGCCATCTGACTTCCGGTTCTAGGATAGCTTCACAGGGACCTAGATTCTACTCCATACCCCCAAATCCTGGTTTCTCTTTTCAGAAATCATTCCAAAACATAGAGGGTAAGAAACAAATGTAAACTCCAACTTGACAAAACTATGCACCATCAATAATCCTAACCCTAAGTTAGGTAGAAAGTGAACAGGTGACAGGTGGGGAATAAGATACCTAAGAAGATGGCTATGGAAATGAGGACCAATGTTAAAGCTCAGAAACTAGATCACCATGTTTTACAGATGCTAGAGATGGTTATGTTAGAGACAGAGAAATCCAGTGGAAAGTCTGCTTAAAAAACAGGCCCCAGGCCCTTACCCCATGAGAGATGAGAGTTTACTACCCAAAATATGGAAGTAGAGAGACTCTGGATTAGGGGATACTGGGTGCAGACAGATGGGAATGACTGAAAATCAGGCACCAAGGGAAAGTCTTCATATTCCATGGCTAAGATTCCTTAGCTCCTTTCCTTGTCTAGGTCTCTATCCTTGGGAAGGAGATTGAGACTGAAAGGCGTCTCTGGAAAAACCAAGTCTCTGGAGAAAAACATTACTAATAGAAATATTGGGTGGTTTCTCAATCAAAAAGCTGGTTTCCAGCTCATTTAAGAAACTGAGGTCTGTCAGCTACTCATGTCCATTTCCATTCAGTGTTTTAGTGCCTCACTCATAAAAGTGAATGACAGCCAAGAAAGCCGACATTTGAGAAGAGTAGTTACCATGAAAGACACACAGAAAAAAGAAACTAAAAGAATATTCAGGGAGCAAATAAAATAAAACTGAGTAATATTTTCTCAGAGTGACAGAGAAGATGAATTTCTGGGAAACAAGAACAGAAAGCCTTAAGAAAAAATGAAAAGAAAGAAAAAAACTACCCAAGGATAAAAACAGTGGTTGAAAATTAAATATATGGTAGTGAAAAAAAAACTATTAAATCAATAAAAGTGTTAAAAGATAACATGAAACAAAAACAGAAAATGAACAAGGAAAGAAAGATAATATCAGAGAGCCAATCCAGGAGTTCTAGTAGGTAATTAACAGAAATTCCAAAAAAAGAAACAGAGGAAGTAAAGGAGAAAAAATTATCAGAAAAAAAATACAAGAAAATTTCCAGAACTGAAGGACACATGGTTGCAGATTAAGACAGTTTACACTCAGGCAGCGGTTCTCAACCTGTGGGTCACGACCCCTTTGGGGGTTGAACAACCATTTCACAGGGGTTACCTAAGACCATTGGAAAACAAAACTACAATTATTAAGTAGCAACAAAAATAATTTTATGGTTATGGGTCACCACAACATGAAGAACTGTATTAAAGGGTCGTGGCACTAGGAAGGTTCAGAACCACTGGTTTACAGAGTGCTCAGCACAATGAATGACAAAACACCCCAAAATATACCACTATGAACTTTCAGAATGTTAAAAACAAAGAGCAGATTCTTAAAGTTTGCAAAATAAAAAAACAATTTAAATACAAAAACATGGGTACTAAGAATGGAAAAACACTATACAAGCAACCTTGAGAGCTAGAGCAATAGCTTCAGAATTCTGAGAGAAAATATTTTTCAATCGAGAATTCTATACCCAGCCAAAGAATCAATCAAGTGTAGAGTAAACTAAAGATGTTTTTGGGCAACAAAATTCTCTTGACCCATGGCATGCTTAAAATATGAGCAAACAGCCCTGGCCGGTTTGGTTCAGCGGTTAGAGCGTCGGCCTGCGGTCCGGAGAGACCTGGGTTCGGTTCCCGCTAAGGGCACGTACCTCGGTTGCAGTTTGTCCCCGGCCCTGGTTGGTCATGCGGGTGGCAGCCACTCGATGTGTCCCTTCACATCGATGTTTCTCTCTCTCTCTCCCTTCGTCTCTCTCCCTCCCACTCTATCTGTACAAAAAATGGAAAAATATCCTCGGGTGAGGATAAAAAAAAAAAAAAAAAATATGAGCAAACAGCCCTGGCTGATTTGGATCAGTGGTTAAAAAGTCAGCCCGTGGACCAATGAGTCGCGGGCTCGATTCTGGCTAAGGGCACATAACTCAGTTTCGGTTCATCTCTTGCCCTGGTCGGGTTGTGTGGGAGGCAACCAGTCAATGTGACTCTATCACATCGATGTTTCTCTCTCCCTCCCTCCCACTCTATCTGATGATAAACAGAAAAGTATCCTCGGGTGAGGAATAAAAAAGGAAACATGAGCAAACAAATGAAATAGAACAGTCCAAGAACATGATGAAAATATTGAGAAATCCAATAGGGCTGATTCATGGAAGGCCCAGAGGGCTACAGTGAGTGCATAGGCACCTTGGAAGCAGCCCACAAAGGGTCCTTTATGTAACACAGTCCTATCTAGTAGGCAACAGAGAGCCATTATAGATTTTGAGAAGCAACTGAAAAGCAAATTCAAATCTGTAAATAAATTAGTCAGTATCACATTAATTTCATTAAGAAAAGCATAGTCCTGAATGGTGCTGCTCAGTTGGTTCAGCATCGTCCCATGCACCAAAAGGTGGCTGATTCAATTCCTGGTCAGGGCACATGCTCAAGTTGTGGGTTTGATCCCCAGTTGGGGTGCAGGAGGCAACCAATAGATATTTCTCTCTCTCTCTCCCTTCATTTCTAAAATCAATAAAAACATGTTTTTAAATTAAACACAGTGTTTAGCTTGGAATAAATATCCCTTTCTGTGTGTGTGTATATATGCGTGGGGTGGGAAGCGGGGATGAAACAATAGCAGAAGAAACCCCTAAAACACCAACAAATACAGCAATAAAATAAGGATGCTGAGATACTCACAGAGGTAGACAGGAGCCAGCCTGGCAAGACGTGACATGGCATCGGCGGCTTCATTCTGGCCCCAGTCTCGCAGCAAAATGTAAAAAATATTGTTCTTGGAACCTGATCCCAGTGTTCCTTTGTCCATGCTGCCACTCATCAACTCACTGTTCTGGATAGTAACATCTGGAAGGATAATGATTATGCATTTAAACAGACAATTAATATACTTTGCCTTGTTCCAAAGAGAATTTGAGGTAGTTGAAAAAATTTGTTCCCATATTGAAAGTTAAAGCAGAGCCCAGGCGGTGTGGCTCAGTGGTTGAGCATCGACCCATGCACCAAGAGGTCGTCGGTTTGATTCGTGGTCAGGGCACATACCCAGGTTGTGGGCCTGATCCCCAGTGGGGGTATGTAGGAGGTGGCCAATCAAACATCTCTCATCGATGTTTCTCTCTCTCTCTCCCTTTCCCTTCTTCTCTCTCTAAAAATCAATAAAGAAAAAAAAAAAGTTGAAGCAGAGCAAATAGAAATTCTCCTTAAATTTTTCTCAGGGGTGGGGGTGGGGGTGGGGAGAGAAATCCAGTGACTTAAAAAGCAAGAAAGGCCCAATGAGTTACCTTACAGTCCTAACTCTGAAATGTACTTGACACTCATTCTCTTCATCTATGAACTGTGAAGGACAATATCAAGCACTTAAAAAAAATGTATCAAGCACTTGCCAAGTCTATGTCATGGGGATATTTTGGGCATCAATGAAATCAAGTACAGCAAGGTGCTTTGTAACCAAAGAGTAGAGCACTATGTTATTTAACTAAGATATTGGAAGCTAACTGTGGCTCCATCATGAAGAGCCTGTCCAACAAAAAAATAAAATTCCTATCAAGAAAGAAACAAAACAATCTAAAACAACACGCCAAAATATCTAAAAATCCAGGGAGTATATTTTCAAAGGAATGGTTATAAATCTGAGAAAAATCAATGCTCTTCAAAACATGTCATCTTCATTACAAGATAGTAGAAACCTTGACCTTCGGCGACTCTACAGTTTAGTTCTTCTGTACAGAGTGCTAGAGATCCATTTCTGGTCACAAGGCCTTGCTAGCAAAGCCCACTGTTGTTAGCAGTCTGGGATGAACTAAGGAGCTCATGCCAGAAAAGTAAATGCTGGCTCAATGGCACTGGTATGTGGACCAGGCTTTAGGTTGAATTAGCCTACATAATCAGTTGGCTTGCACTTAAATACTCTAACTGTTACACTTGACCTTCATGTTATCAGAAAATTCACTGATCAGGTGAGGCAGGTGAAAAAATTAGGCTTTTTTGTTATATTTTTTAGTCATATTTTTAGTCAATGAACACAATTTTGGATATAATATAATAAATCATATGCCTTAAGTAATGAGGAAAAAAAAAACCCAAAAAACAAAAAAGGCAGAATAAAAGTAATTACATTAAATGACAGAAACTGAGAAGTGGCATCCCAATAATTTAATTTTTTAAAAATTCCAAAAAAAGAGAAACAAAGAGAGAGGACCCAAATAAAATAAGAAACGAAAGAGAAGTAACAACTAATACCACAGAAATACAACGGATTGTTAGAAAATACTATTAACAATTATACACCAACAAACTAGACAACCTAGGCAAAATATACAAATTCCTAGAATCATACAGGCTTCTAAAATTCAACTGGGAAGAGCCAGAAAGCCTTAACAGCTAAGGAAATTGAAGCAGTAATCAATAAACCCCTGGCAAACAAAATACTGGGTCCAGACGGCTTCCCAGGGGAGTTTTACCAAACATTCAAAGAACTAACACCTATTCTCCTCAAACTATTCCAAAAAATTCAAGATGAAGGAAGACTTCCAACTCTTTTTGTGAGTCCACTATAATCCTAATTTCAAAACCAATTAATTACACTACAAAGAAAGAAAATTACAGGCCACTATGCCTGATGAAAAGAGATGCCAAAATCCTCAACAAAATCGTAGCAAATTTGCCCAGCCGGTGTGGCTCACTGGTTGAGCATCGACCCATGCACTAAGAGGTCACCAGTTTGATTGGTTGGGCCAAATCCCCAGTGGGAGGCAAGCAGGAGGCAGCCAATCAATGTTCTCTCTCATCGATGTTTCTATCTCTCTCCCTCTCTCACTTCCTCTCTCTCTCAAATCAATAAAGAAAAAAAATATATATATATACTTTTTAAATCTTCACCAGAGGACATGTTTGCATTCAACTTCAGATAGAGTGGGAAGGAGAGAGGGGTGGAGAAAGAGAGAGACACTGATGTGAGAGAGACACATCGAGTGGCTGCCACCCGCACGACCCCACGGGGACCAGGGACAAACTGCAGCTGAGGTACATGTCCTTAGTGGGAACCGAACCCGGGACTCTCTGGTCTGTGGGCCAACACTCTAATTGCTGAGCCAAACCAGCCAGGTCAAGAAATAATATATTTTAAAAAAATCTTAGCATATCGGATCTAGCAATAAATTTAAAAAATTATTCGTCACGATCAAGTGGGATCTATCCCAGGGATGCAAGGTGGGTACAATATTCACAAATCAATAAATGTGATACACCACATAAACAAAATGAAAGATAAAAATCATTATGATCGCCCTGGCCGGTTTGGTTCAGTGGTTAGAGCGTCGGCCTGCGGTCCTGAGAGACCCGGGTTCGGTTCCCGCTAAGGGCGAGTACCTCGGTTGCAGTTTGTCCCCGGCCCTGGTCGGTTGTGCGGGTGGCAGCCACTCGATGTGTTCCTTTCACATCGATGTTTCTCTCTCTCTCTCTGTTCCTCTCTCTCCCTCCCACTCTACCTGAACAAAAAAAATGGAAAAATCTCCTCGGGTGAGGATAAAAAAAAAAAAAAATCATTATGATCATATTAATAGATGCTGAAAAAGCATTTGACAAAATCCTGCACCCATTTCTGATAAAAACGCTCAGCAAAGTGGGAATAGAGGGATCATATCTCAATATAATAAAAGCCATATATGTAAAACCTACAGCCAACATCACATTTAATGGTCAAAAACTAAAAGCATTTCTCTTAAGAACAGGAACAAGACAGGGATGCCCATTTTCACTCTTATTCAACATAGTACTGAAGTCTTAGCCACAGCGATCAGACAAGAAGAAAAAATAAAAGGCATCTAAATTGGAAAAGAGAAAGTGAAACTGTCATTATTCACAGATGACATGATATTGTACACAGAAAACCCTAAAAACTCCATAAAAAAAACTACTAGGTTTAATATATGAATTTGGCAAAGTAGTAGGTTACAAAATTAACATCCAGAAAGTGATGGCATTCTTATACACCAATAATGAACATTCAGAAAGGAAAACTAAAAATAAGCAATCCCATTTACGATTGCAACAAAAAAATTAAGATACCTAGGAATAAACTTAACCAAGGAAGTACAAGACCTGTTCTCAGAATACAGGACATTGGAACAACAACAAAAAAAATGAATAAGATATAAAAATATGAAAGCATATACCATTTTCATAGACTGGAAGAATCAACATCATTAAAATGTCCATACTACACAAAGTAAGTAATCTATAGATTCAATGCAATTCCTATTGTAGTACCAATGGCATATTTCACAGATCTAGAACAAACACTCCAAAAGTTTATATGGAACAAAAGAGACCCCGAATAGTCACAGCAGTCTTGAAAAAGAACAAAGCTGGAAGGATCCCAATACCAGATATCAAGTTATATGACAAAGCCATTGTAATCAAAACAGCCTGGTACCGGCATAAGAACGGGCATATAGATCAAAGGAACAGAAAAGAGAACACAGATATCGACCCAAGACAGTATGCATAATTAATATTTAACAAAAGAGGCAAGAGCATACAATGGAGAAGACACTCTGTTCAATAAATGGTGTTAAGAAAACTGAACAGGTACATGCAAAAAATAAAACTAAACCACCAACTTACACTATACACAAGAAACAACTCAAAATGGATAAAAGACCTAAATGTGAGCTGTGAAACCATAAAATCCTAGAAGGAAATATAGACAGCAAACTCTCAGACATCATGATACATAGAAAAATTTTCACCAATATATTGCCTAGTGCAAGAGAAACAAAGGAAAAAATTAATAAATGGGACTACATAAACTGAAAGCTGCATAGCAAAACAAAACAAAACAAACAAACAAAAAAACCAGCATCAAAATGAAAGGGAACCTACTGTTTGGGAGAACATATTTTCCAACGATACACTGCATAAGGGATTAATATCCAAAATATACAAAGTAATCATACAGCTCAACAAAAGGAAGACAAATAGTCAAATTAAAAATGGGCAAAGGCCTGAACAGACACTTCTTCAAACAGGACATACAAATGGGCAAGAAACATGAAAATTAAAATGAAAATGAGGTACCACCTCACTCCTGCCATAATGGCTGCCTACAACAAATCAAACAAGTTCTGGCAAGGGTGTGGAGAAAAGGGTACTCTAGTACACTACTGCTGGGAATGCAGAGTGGTGCAGCCACTATGGAAAACAATATGGTGCTTCCTAAAAAATTCAAAATGGAACTGCCATCAGAACCAGTGATCCCACTTTTAGGAATATATCCTAAGAAGCCTGAAACACCAATCAGAAAGAATATATGCACCCCTATGTTCATACAATAGCTAAGATCTGGAAACAGCTCAAGTGCCCATCAGTAGATGAGTGGATAAAAAAGCTGCAGTACTTTTACACAATGGACTACTATGCAGCTGTAAAAAAGAAAGATTTCTTACCCTTTGAGACTGCATGGAACGACCTGGAGAGTATTTTGCTAAGTGAAATAAGCCAGTCAGAGAAAGACGAATACTACATGATCTCACTTATTTATGGAATATAATCAACAAAATAAGCTGATGATCAAAACAGATCCAGAGACATGGAAGTAGGGGACAGACTGACAAACCTCAGGGGGAAAGGGATGGGGGGGAGGAATAGATAAACCAAACAACTTACATGCATATATGCACAACCAATGGACACAGACAATAGTGTGGAGAAGACGGGAGGGAGTCCATGAAGGGGGAAAAAGGGGAACATCTGCAATTCTTTCAACAATAAAGATTTTTTTTTTTAATTCCAAAAAAAGGGAAATTAGTCACTTAAGATGAAACACATGTGGCCTGGCCCATGTGGCTCAGTTGTTGAGTGTCGACCCATGCACCAAGAGGTCACGGGTTCAATCCCCTGTCAGGGCACACACCCAAGTTGTGGGCAAAGTCCTCAGTGGGGGGCATTCAGGAGGCGACCAGTCAGAGTTCTTTCTCATTAATGTTTCTATCTCTCTATCCCTCTCCCTAGCTCTCTCTCTAAAATCAATAAAGAAAAAAAACCCAACAAGCTAGGATTCCAAAATGGCAGCGGAGTGAATGGAAGCTACACAGACCATCTCCTAGGACCAAACTGGAATTACAACAAAAATAAAGATAAACTATAGGGAAAAAAACAACAGAAAAGCAGCTGGAGAGGATCGTATAACCAGGGACAGAAAAAAAGGACACTGAATCGAGCATGGTAGGTCTGCAAAGGTGCGAGAGTGTGGGCTGGAAGCCCATGGACAATAGCTGTTTTAGTTGTGAGCAGCTTTCTCAGGGGTTAAAATCCCAAGCTGGCTCTATAGCATAGAAGGCCAGGCGAAAGTACTAAATTAGCTACAGTCACTCACTTTGACCTCCGGCAGAGGGAGGGAAGACTGGACTGGAACTCTGTGGAGACACCCAAAATTTGGAGGGCACTCAGAGTTTTTGCTGAGTCATGCGCACACAGGACAGTGGCCATCTTGCTCCTTCCCGGAGCTCTGGGGAGAAGCAGGAGCCCCTCCCTCGGAGATGTAACCCCACCCAGCTGGGCCAGAGAAATGCAAATTGAGGCTCATTAACAACCAGCATCTGTCCCACCCTCTGAAAATCCTGTTAAGCTGAACACCTGAGGGAGTTCTTCATTCAGCTAAGGGCTATAACCCAAGGCTCATCAAGTAACTGAGACTAATAGCCTCCAGGCAAAAAGCTAGAGGATAACTGAACCATTCCTAAGCTTGCAAATCTACCCAGGAAAGTAAGACTCGACAGTGGTGTTGAATGTGGGTCCTCCCACACTCATCCAAACCCAGCAGAAGGAGCCACAATCAGCAGAACACCAATACCTACAGGGAAAATTTGGCAGGCTCCAAAACCCACTGAGATAGCCAAAATGGTGAAACAAACAAATCCCAAATGAGCCCTGGCCGGTTTGGCTCAGCGGTTAGAGCGTTGGCCTGCGGTCCTGAGAGACCCGGGTTCGGTTCCCGCTAAGGGCACATACTTCGGTTGCAGTTTGTCCCCGGCCCTGGTTGGTCGTGCGGGTGGCAGCCACTCGATGTGTCCCTTCACGTTGATGTTTCTCTCTCTCTCTCCCTTCCTCTCTCTCTCCCTCCCACTCTATCTGTACAAAAAAATGGAAAATATCCTCGGGTGAGGATAAAAAAAAAAAAAAAAACAAATAAAAAAATAAAAAAAAAAGAAAGAACAAGAGACCTCTCTGAAACTGAGATAAATAAAATGCATTTAAGCAAGTTATTAGAGGTAAAATTCAGAGCCATAATCTTGAGGAAGCTCAACAGCATCATTAAGGACATCAGCACCATGAGTAAAGACATAGAAACACTGAAAACCAACGAAGTGGAAATGAAAAATGACATAGCAGAAAGAAAAAACACATTGGAAGGACTAACCAGCAGAGCAGAGGAAGATGAGGACCAGATCAGTGAATTAGAAAACAGGGTAGAAAAAATTCAACCACTCAGAAAACCAAAAGGAAAAGACAATTAAAGAACAGAAAAACAGCTTGGAGAACTGTGGGACAACTGGAAACGTAGTAACATTCACATCATAAGAGACCCAGAAGAAGAAAAAAATGGGCAAGGGTTAGAGAATACATTTGAAAAAATAGTGACAGAAAACTTCCCTAACTTGGTGAAGGAAGAAGGCATTCAAGTTCAAGAAGCACAGACAGCCCCAAGTAAAAACAACCCAAACAGGCCCCCACCAAGACACACAGTAATTAAAATGCCAAAAATTAAAGACAAAGAGCGAATTCTAAAGGCAACAAGAGATAAGCAACAGGTTACCTACAAAGGAACCCCATAAGGCTATCAGCTGACTTCTCAACAGAAACACTACAGGCCCGAAGGGAATGGCATGAAGTAATCAAGGTCATGAAAAACCAGGATCTGAATCCAAGACTACTCTATCCAGCAAGGTTATCATTCAAAACAGGTGAAATAAAGAGCTTCCCAGACAAAAAAAGGCTAAGGGAATATATTAGCACCAAACCAGCAGTGCAAGAAATGTTAAAAGGACTTTTATAATTAGTAAAAATAGGAAGAAAAATATTAACCACAATAAACCAAAATGGCAATAAATAAGTACATGTCAATAATAACCTTAAATATAAATGGACTGAACGACTCAATCAAAAGACACAGAGTAGTTGATTGGATAAGAAAGCATGACTCATATACGTATATGTTGTTTACAAGAGACCCACCTCACAACAAAAGACTCACATAGGTTAAAAGTGAAGGGATGGCCCTGGCTGGTTTTGCTCAGCCGTTAGAGCGTTAACCTGTGGTCCAGCGAGACCCGGGTTCGGTTCCCGCTAAGAGCATGTACCTTGGTTGCAGTTTGTCCCCAGCCTTGGCTGGGTCGAGCAAGAGGCAGCCACTTGATGTGTCCCCTTCACATCGATGTTTCTTTCTCTCTCTCTCCTTTCCACTCTATCTGAACAAAAAAATGGAAAAATGTCCTCAGGTGAGGATAAAAAAAAAAAAAGAAAGTGAAGGGATGGAAAACAATCTTCCAAATAAATGGAAAGCAAAGCAAAGCTGGAGTAGCAATACGCATATCTGATAAAATAGATTTCAAAAGGAAGTCCATAACTAGAGATAAAGAAGGGCACTACACAATATTGAAAAAAATCAATCCAACAGGAAGATATAACCCTGGTAAACATATATGCACCCAATATCGAGCACAAAAATGTATTAAAAATCTTCTGGAGGACTTCAAAGGAAAAATCGACAGCAATACAATAATAGCAGGGGACTTCAACACCCCACTGACATCACTGGATAGATCCTCTAGACAAAAAATTAACAAGGAAACACAGACTCTAAATGAAGCACTAGAGCAAATGGATTTAAGAGATATCTACAGAGAATTACATGCCAAACTGCAGAATTTACATTCTTCTCAAGTGTACATGGGACATTCTCAAAGATAGATCACATGTTAGGACACAAACTAAGTCTCTACAAGTACAAGAAGATTGAAATCATATCAAGCATCTTCTCAGATCACAATGGCATGAAACTAGAAATCAATAGCAACAAAAACATACAAAGACATTTGAACACATGGAGTCTCAATAGCATGTTATTAAACAATGAATGGGTTACCAAGGAAATTAAGGAAGATATTGAAAACTTCCTGAAAACCAAAGAAAATGAACACACAACACAAAATCTATGGGATGCAGCGAATGCAGTTCTGAGAGGGAAGTTCATAGCACTACAGGGACTACCTCAAGAAACAAGAAAAATTTCTAATTCACTATCCTATCTGACCTCACAACTTAAAGAACTAGAAAGCAAACAAACAAACAAAATTCCCCAGAACAGGTAGAAGAAAGGAAATAGTAAATATCAGAGCAGAAATAAATGACATAGAGACCAAGAAAACAATTCAAAGGATCAATGAAACAAAGAGCTGGTTTTTCGAGAAGATAAACAAGATTGATGGACCCTTAGCTAGACTCACCAAGAAACAAAGAGAGAAAACCCAAATATGCAAAATCAGAAATGAAAGAGCAGTAACAACGAACACCACAGAAATACAAAGGATCATTAACACTATGAACAATTATACAGCAACAAATTGGACAATTTAAGTAAACTGGATAAATGTCTAGAAACACATAGTCTCCTAAAACAGAACCGGGAAGAGATAGAAAACTTGAACAGACCAATAACAACTAAGGAAATTAAAGATGCAATCAAGACTCTCTCAGCAAATAAAAGCCCAGGCCCAGACGGTTTCATGGGGGAGTTTTGTCCAACATTCAAAGAAGAACTAATACCCATTCTCCTCAAACTATTTTAAAAAATTCAAGGAGCTGTGGGTGGTTTGGCTGAGCAGTTAGAGCATTGGCCTGTGGTCCAGAGAGACCAGAGTTTAGTTCCCGCTAGGGGCACATACCTCAGTTGCAGTTTGTCCCGAGTCCTGGTTGGGTTGTGCGGGTGGCAGCCACTCGATATGTCTCTTTCACATTGATGTTTCTCTCTCTCTCTCTCCCCTTCCCACTCTATCTGAACAAAAAATGAGAAAATGTCCTCGGGTGAGAATAAAAAAAACACAAAAAACTTCAAGAAGAAGGAAGACTCCCAAATTCATTTTATGAGGCCAGCATAATTCTAATTCCAAAACCAGAAAAAAATACTACAAAGCAAAGAAAACTACAGGCCAACATCCCTGATGAACACAGATTCCAAAATCCTGAACAAAATACTAGCAAATCAGATCCAGCAATACATTTAAAAAATTATTCACCATGACCAAGTGTGATTCATCCCAGAGATGCAAGGCTGATACAATATTCGTAAATCAATAAATGTGATACACCACATAAAACCCCTTGATCATATTAATAAACGCTGAAAAAGCATTTGGCAAAATCCAGCACCCATTTCTGATAAAAACGCTCAGCAATGTGAGAATAGAGGGATCATATCTCGACATAATAAAGGCTATATATGAAAGACCTACAGCCAACATCATACTCAATGGGCAAAAACTAAAACATTTCCCTTAAGAACAGGAACAAGACAGGGATGCCCACTTTCCCCACTCTGATTTAACATAGTACTGAAGGTCTTAGCCACAGCAATCAGACAGGAAGAAAAAAATAAAAGGGATCCACACTGGAAAGGAGGAAGTGAAACTGTTATTATTCGCAGATGACATGATATTATACATAGAAAACCCTAATGACTCCATCATAAATCTGCTAGATTTAATAAACAAATTTGGCAAGGTATCAGGATACAAAATTAACATCAAGAAATCGACGGCATTCTTATACACTAATCATAAACTCACAGGAAGAAAAACTTAAAAAACAATCCCATGTACCACTGCAGCAAAAAAATTAAGATACCTAGAAATAAACTTAACCAAAGAAGGACCTATTTGCAGAAAACTATAGGAAATTGAAAAAACAAATAGAGGAAGATATAAAAAAATGGAAGCACATAGCTTGTTCATGGATTGAAAGAATTAACATCATTAAAATGTCCATACTACCCAAAGCAATATAAAGATTCAATGCAATGCCCATTAAAATACCAACGACATATTTCACAGAACTAGAACAAACACTTCAAAAGTTCATATGGAACCAGCCCTGGCCAGTTTGGCTCAGCAGTTAGAGCGTTGGCCTGCAGACCAGAGAGTCCCAGGTTTGGTTCCCGATAAGGGCACGTACCTTGGTTGCAGTTTGTCCCCAGCCCAGGTTAGGGTCGTGTGGGTGGCAACCAGTCGATGTGTCTCTCTTACATCGATGTTTCTCTCTCACCCCCCCCCCCCATCTGAAGATAAATGCAAAAATGTCCTTCGGTGAGGATTAAATAAAAAAAAAAAAAGTTCATATGGAGCCAAAAAGGACCCCAAATAGCCACAGCAATCTTGAAAACAAAGGAGAAAGGAGGTGGGATCACAATCCAGGTATCAGGTTATACTACAGCTACTATAATCAAAACAGCATGGTACTGGCACAAGAACAGGCATATAGATCAATGGAACAGAACAGAGAACCCAGAAATTGACCCAAGACATTATGCAAAAGTATTATTTGACAAAGGTGGTAAAAGCATACAATGAAGTAAAGAGACTCTTTAATAAACGGTGTTGGGAAATTTGGACAGCTACATGCAAAAAAATGAAACTAGACCATCAACTTACACCACACACAAGAATAAACTCAAAATGGATAAAAGACTTAAATGTGACTTGTGAATCCATAAAAATCCTAGAAGAAAATGTAGGTAACCAAATTTCAGACATCATACGCAGCAGAATTTTCACTGATACATCACCTAAGGCAACAGAAACAAAGGAAAAAATTAACACACGGGACTACATCAAACTAAAAACTTCTGCACAGCAAAAGAAACAACCATCAAAATGGAAAGCAAACCCACTGTATGGGAGAACATCATTGCCAATGATATCTCAGATAAGGGGTTAATTTCCAATATATATAGAGTGCTCATACAACTCAACAAAAGGAAGACAAAGAAGCCAATTAAAAAATGGGCAGAGAAGGTATATAGACACCTCTCCAAACAGGACATACAAATGGCCAAAAGATATATGAAGAAATGCTCAACATCACTAATAATCAGAGAGATGTAAATTAAAACAACAATGAGCCCTGACCGGTTTGGCTCAGCGGTTAGAGCGTCAGCCTGTGATCCAGAGAGACCCGGGTTCGGTTCCCACTAAGGGTGCGTACCTCGGTTGCAGTTTGTCCCTCCGATTGGTCATGCAGGTGGCAGCCACTCGATGTGTCCCTTTCACATTGATGTTTCTCTCTCTCTCTCTCTCCCTCCCACTCCATCTGAACAAAAAATGGAAAAATGTCCTCGGGTGAGGATTAAAAGAATAAAATAAAATAAAAATAAAATAAAATAAAACAACAATGAGGTATCACCTCACACCTGTCAGAATGGCTGCCATCAACAAATCATCAAACAACTAGTCCTGGTGAGGGTGTGGAGCAGAGGGGACTCTAGTACACTGCTGGTGGGAATGCAGATTGGTGCAGCCACTGTGGAACAGTATGGCGTTTCCTCACAAAATTAAAAATTGAACTGCCATTTGACCCAGTGATCCCACTTCTAGGAAAATATCCTAAGGGGCCTGAAACACCAATCAGAAAGAATATATGTACCCCTATGTTCATAGCAGCACTATTTACAATCACTAAGATCTGGAAACAGCCCAGGTGTCCATCAATAGAAAAATGGATAAAAAAGTTGTGGTATAGCCCTGGCCGGTTTGGCTCAGCGGTTAGAGCGCCCGCCTGCGGTCCGGAGAGACCCGGGTTCGGTTCCCGCTAAAGGCATGTACCTTGGTTGCAGTTTGTCCCTGGCCCTGGTTGGTCGTGCGGGTGGCAGCCACTCGATGTGTCCCTTTCACATCGATGTTTCCCTCTCTCTCTCTCTCCCTCCCACTCTGTCTGTACAAAAAATGGAAAAATGTCCTCGGGTGAGGATAAAAAAAAAAAAAAAAAAAAAAGTTGTGGTACATATATACAATGGAATACTATGCAGCTCTAAGAAAGAAAAATCTCTTATCCATTGAGACAACATGGAGAAACCTCGAGAATATTATGCTAAGCGAAATAAGTCAATCAGAGAAAGACAAATACCACATGATCTCACTTATTTGTGGAATATAATGAACAAAGTGGGCTGATGAACGAAATAGACCCAGAGACACAGAAAGGAGTATGGTTCAGACCAAAAAAACCTCAGAGTAGGGGGGTGGGAGGGATGGATGAGAGGAACCAAAGAACTTATATGCATGTATGCATCACCAATGGACATAGACAACAATACTAGGGCGGTGCGGGGCAGTGGGATGGGCAGATGGGCGTCTAGGGGTGAAAAAGGAGAAGCATCTGTAACAAAAATAAATTAACAAAAATTGGAGAAAAAAATAAAATAGAAAATAAAAAAAAAAAAAAAAACACATGTGAAGAAGAATATTCCAATCACTGGAGCATGTGTCTATGTGATTTGTCTTTTAGAGAAATGGAAAATCACATCTGAGGAGAAATATCAGCTGTACTTCCATTTAAGAACAAACTTCCTGCCTAAGGCTAAGGCCTTAGGGAAGCATTGAATTTGCTTGCTAGGTGAATGTAAGTTATTGTCACCTGCTTTTCTGATCCCCTACCCCGTACTTTGCTTTAACTTACAGGAATCATTGACACAGAGATCTTCTCCTTTGCCACAGTACTGCTTGCCCTTGGTTCGAAGGTTGGCCCTCACTGGATTGTCATCACTAGGTCTGAGGATGACACTGAAGATCTGCTTTCCCGTCCAGAGGGTGACAGGCTGAAGGAGGAAAGGAAGCTAGAGCCTCAACTGGCCAAGCCTGGTCTCAGCCACCTTTCATGCTAATAAGACAAGACTATAGTGATCACATGTAAACCTAGCACCAGCAAGGATTCATCCATATGGGCATATGGGGATGGACAGACAGATGGACACACTGACACACACACACACACCTGTGCATATACACACACAGCTCCTGAACAAACCTTTAAAATTGTAGGAGGTGGGAGGCGAACTTTAACTTTCTCATCCTTGCCAACCAGTATTGAAGCAATGATTTGGCAAGCCTTGGCTCGGTCAAAGAACGTGTCCTTTAGAGTGAGGAGATAGGCACCTACAAATGGTAAGAAACACACACACAAAGGACTAAAACTGTGAGGAAATAACATTTCAATTTTAACATAAATGTCATATTATTAAAAATGTGACAAAACAGCCCTGGCCGGTTTGGCTCAGCGGTTAGAGCGCCCGCCTGTGGTCCGGAGAGACCCGGGTTCGGTTCCCGCTAAGGGCATGTACCTTGGTTGCAGTTTGTCCCCGGCCCTGGTTGGTCGTGTGGGTGGCAGCCACTCGATGTGTCCCTTTCACATCGATGTTTCTCTCTCTCTCTCTCTCCCACTCTACCTGAACAAAAAATTGAAAAATGTCCTCGGGTGAGGATAAAAAAAAAAAAAAAAATGTGACAAAACATACAGCTGCTTATAGACTCTCCCTCCAGCTAGAATCTAAGCTCCACAAGTAAAAGGACTTTGATTTACTCACTGCTGTATTCCTAGTGCTTTAAAAAAATGTCTGGTCTATTGTAGAAATCAGTAAATTCTTGATTCAATGAGTAATCAACCAATACAAAACATCTCAAGTAGGTTTACGTTAAAGTTAGTAAACAAACAACAGAATTAAACACAGGCAATTAAATAGCTTTGTAAGCTGTCATATAAAACCACTGTGAATGAGAATCAGTGTTCCACAGTCTCCTTTCACGTGAATTTCACAAACCCACCTGTTAGAAAATCCTGAATAGCAGCAATTAGTGGTTCTCCATTCCTTGGAGTTACAAGATTTGCTTTCGTCTGAAGGAAAATGGATACAGTAAGTTAGCCATTCTTGAAGGCATGACGCAGTCCAAAGATCTGCACACCAAGACTAAGAAATGGAAGCCAGGGCCTTAATCCCAACTTTGTCACTAATTTCTAGTTCATCCATTTGTCGAGAAGAGAAAACACCAGAATGACAGACTTCAGAGGTTCCTACCACCAGCACTAAAATAAAATACCAAGTGAAGTTTTGGATTCCTGTAAAGAACTCTACCATCCAACACTTTATTTTTATTAATAAATGTACTTCTCCAGATAAAATTCACTTCTATGAATTAATATTGTGCAATCTTCTAAGTAAATTGATTCCATCCTTCTCCACAGTGATGTCAGTAGTGTTCAATTTCTCTTAAGACATTAAGTTCTAACAACAAACAATTCAGCAACAGGATTTAACTAAAATTTAATGAGTACCACATTAGGCAAAAAAAGATGCTAGTTGTCCAATGCATGGGTAAATTTACAGAAGGTTCTGTGTGTCCGAGTGTGCCTGCTCAACTCTTGATGTGGAGGTGCTCATGAGCACTTGGCGGTATTCTGGGCCTCTCTACCCAGAGTGAAAGGTCCTCCAAGGCAGACCTATTCCTGCCTTCTGAACCGCTACCCAGAGCAGTGATGCCCAACTAGGCAGGAGTCATCTGTTCACTTCTGGTTAAAAAAATTTCTCTGGGGTGGATATTCAGTGGTCTGGGGTGGGAGCAGGGTGCATGAGCCTGAGAAGAGCATATTTTAGAAAAGTTCCCTGGGCAATTTTAGCCACATTCAAGCAGAGCCCCACCTGCTCCACTGAGACAGGACTGCTGAATCAGTGCAGTAGCTAACTTTCTCATCAAAACCGGGAATTGTCCAGAAGGAACTATGGATTCTTTCACCCCAATGTCCTTGAAGCCTGTGTTTTACTGTTTTCACTTCTAATTAATAAATGTGTTGTTATACTGTCTAACAAAATGGATCTATAATAGCAAAGTCAATGGCAAAGTCTAACTGGCTGCAGGTTGATAGTTATTATAATTAGCAACATTCTAAACATTACTTTTTAAAAAATATTTTTATTGATTTTTGGAGAGAGGAAGGGATAGGGAGAGAAAGAGAGAGAGAAACATTGATGTGAGAGTGAAACGCTGTTCGGCTGCTTCCTGCACGCGCCCTACCAGGATTGAGCCCAAACCTACCAGGATTGAGCCCGAAACCGGGGCATGCGCCACCATCGGGAATTGAACTGGCAACTTTTCAGTGCACAGGATGACACTCAACCAACTGAGCCACACCAACCAGGGATAAACATTACTTTTTAATTACAAAAATAATATATATCCATTATTTTTTTGAACAATTTAAAAATATATACCATAAAAAAAAAAGAAAAACCCAAAACCTTCAATGTGTCAAATTGCCAAGCAAAAAGAACTATTGTTTTAAGATTTTGCTATAATCTACTAACTAAACAACTATGTATACAGCTATGTTTTTATCATTATTAAGAGCTACTAAAAGTTTCATTGTCTGGATGTGACATAATTTAATATAACCAATTTTTTTTGTTCATCCTCACGGAGGACATTTTTCCATTGATTTTTAGATAGAGTGGAAGGGAGGGAGAGT
Organism: Molossus molossus; assembly: GCF_014108415.1. Taxonomy (NCBI): domain Eukaryota; kingdom Metazoa; phylum Chordata; class Mammalia; order Chiroptera; family Molossidae; genus Molossus; species Molossus molossus. The sequence goes on from NW_023425352.1 coordinate 58,737,685, forward strand.
GAGCGAGAGAGAAATATCAATGTGAGAGAGGCATATCAATTGTTTGCCTCCTGCATGATGCCAACAGGGGCCGGGAATTGAACCTCCAATGCAGGTACGTGCCCTTGACCAGGAATCAAGCCTGTGACGCTTCGGTCCACAGGCCGATGCTCTAACTGCTGAGAAAAACCAGCCAGGGCCAACCAATTTCTTTTTGGTGGGCATTGCCTGTGTTCTATTATTGCAAACAGTTTTGGACCTCTATTTATTTCCTCTGGAGAGCTTACTAGAAATGAGAGTGCCAGGCAGAAGAATGACTGTACTGACCTATTCATCACTGACTCTACGAGTGCAGAACAAGAACTCATTCATGGCTAACCATCCTCCAACAATCACCCACCCATCAAACATCTTGTTCTCTCGTATCATCCACCAGTTCCCAACATAGCACTCATCACCACTGCTACAGATACTGAGACTGTGGAGAAAACAGGCGAGGTTCTTGTTTCCCCAAATGTGATCGTACCACAGAGCCTTTGCACCTGCTGCTCCTCTGCCTAAATCATTCTTTCACTGAGTCTCACTGTTCATTCTCCCACTTTCAGAAACCTGGCCCTCACAGACTATCCTAATACAAAATAGGACCCCTTCATTCTCTTTCTTCCTTACCCTGCTTGATTGTTTTCTTCCTAGTACTTATAACCTCTTGACAAAGTTTATATTTGTTATTCTCCATCTCTGCCCACTCCAATAAAAACGAAAGCAAGAATTTGACTTTCTTATTCACTGCTATGTTCCTAAGAGAGTGCTTATCACATAGTAGTGCTCAATCAGCCTCAACCACATCATTTTAAAAGGCCAAGTCCAAAGAAATCATAAAAGAAGACTCGAAATGCACAAAGATGGCCCTTGAGGGATTAATTCGCAAAGCAAAACAAGAAAAACACTTAAATTTTCAACACCAGAGAGTAGATAAATAATGGTGTACTAATCTGGTGAAATGCTGCAAAGCCATTATGACCAATCACAAAGACTCTACAACAAATTGGGTATTTACAATATGTTAAGCAGAAAATGAAAAACAAAGGCTATTTAAACCATAATAACATCCACCTATATTCATGGATAAGGAACAAACTGATTTAAGAGGTGGAAATAAAGTCGTGATGGCCTGGCTGGTGTGGCTCAGTGGTTGAGTACCAAGAGGTTGTCAGTTCGATTCCCGGTCAGGGCACATGCTCAGGTTGTGAGCTCGATTCCCAGTGGGGGGCATGCAGAAGGCGGCCAATCAATGTTCTCTCTCTCTCCCTTCCTCTCTAAAAATCAATAAAGAAAAAAAAAACTGCCCGGCTGGTGTGGCTCAGTGGTTGAGCGTCGACCCATGCGTCAAGAGGCCACCGGTTCGATTCCCGGTCAGGGCACATGCCCAGTTTGTGGGCCCGATCCCAGTGGGCTGCATGCAGGAGGCGGCCAATCAATGTTCTCTCTCTCTCTCTCCTTCTCCCTTTCTCTCTCTCTAGCAAAATCAATAAAGAACAAAAATTAAAAGAAAAAAAAAAAAGTTGTGACATGTAAAAACTTTATCTTATTTAGCTCTGGCCAGTTTGGCTCAGCGGTTAGAGCATCGGCCTGCGGTCCAGAGAGACTTGGGTTCGGTTCCCGCTAAGGGCACGTACCTTGGTTGCAGTTTGTCCCCGGCCCTGGTTGATTGTGCAGGTGGCAGCCACTCGATGTGTCCCTTTCACATTGATGTTTTTCTCTCTCTCTCTCTCTCTCTCTCTCTGTGTCTCTCTCCCCCCCCCCCGCATCTGAACAAAAAAAAAAAGGAAGAATGTGCTTGGGTGAGGATTAAAAAAAACGTTACCTCATTTAAATAACTTCCATTACTATGCTAGAATGTTTAAATAAATAAGAATCAATGTCTTAAGAATTTGAGGATTGCCCTGACCGGTTTGGTTCAGCAGTTAGAGTGTCGGCTTGTGGACCAGAGAGACCCAGGATTGGTTCCCGCTAAGGTCACGTAACTCGGTTGTAGTTTGTCCCCGGCGTCGGTTGGGGTTATGTGGGTGGCAACCAGTCGATGTGTCTCTCTCACATTGATGTTTCTCTCCATCCCTCTCTCCCTCCTGCTCTATCTGAAAATAAATGCAAAAAAAAAAAGAACTTGAGGACCTCGTTTATTTTAGCATATAAATTTTAGCTTATAAAGTTTATTTTAGCATATAAATTTCTTAGAATTATTAAATTCTCTAAAGCAGCGGTGGGTCATGACCCCTTTGGGGGTCAAACGACCCTTTCACAGGGGTCGCCTAAGACATAACAGTAGCAAAATTACAGTTATGAAGTAGTAACAAAAATAATTTTATGGTTGGGGTCACCACAACATGAAGAACTGTATTAAAGGGTCACAGCATTAGGAAGGTTGAGAACCACTGCTCTAAAGGATAATTTAAACATGTACATACACTACATAATACATTAAAAATTTCATTGATCAGAAAAGATATATCAATTCCTGTCATGAAGAACTCTGGCAAGGGCCATGAATACAGCTCCTCCTTCTCATGCTCACCAAATCTACACGGATTTTGACAGGTTTACTTGCAGAACCTAATCACTTTTACTTTAGAATCAATACTAACACCCTAAACCAAAGTAAATTAGAAGTATCATATTAGAAATGGTAGTATTTTCAGAGGAAGAAACCCTTACAACCATAAAACACATCAGTTCGTGATAAAGAAAACTAAAATACTAGAAAAAAGAAAGACTGAAAGACCTGAGTTCTGAAAACTCCACAGGTGGGGCAATTACATTTGGGAAGACAGAGCCCTACCCAGCAGGTAGCACACACCACTGTGTGATGGTGGGTTCAGGAACAACAAACAGTACACACAAGACAAGTTAGAGCCCAACTGTAAGCTCCCCAAGAACAGGCATCTGTCTCACTCATCGGTGAATTACCCTGGCATCTAATGGGCACTCCTTACCCATTAATCAAATAAAATGGTGGTAAGAGTCATTACAGCCTGGCTAGTAAGGCTCAGTGGATTGAGCGTCATCCCATGGACTTATAAGTCCCAGTTCGATTCCCGGGTTGCAGGCTTAATTCCCAGTAGGGGGCGTGCAGGACGCAGCCGATTGATGTTTTTGTCTCACATCCATGTTTCCATCTCTCTCTCCCTTCCTCTGTCTCTAAAAAAATAAATAAAAACATATAAAAAATGAAAAAAAAAAGAGTCATTACAAAAATGACTATGTTTAGTGTATCCTTCAGAAGACAAAAAAGCATTAATACACTTTAGGAAGGTTTCCACTCAAAATGTTCAATGAAACATATATATTGGCGCTTAAGGAATCTTTAGCTACTGAAAATCCACTTATGCAGAATGTTTTTTCCCATGAAACCCAGTGGTTAATATATTGCTGCTCTCTTGTCTCATCTTCCCATAACAGGTGCTCACATATATATTCTCTCAGGAACCCACATTATAGGTCAGGAAACATCAGTTCCCCCCAATAAGCACCTATTTACAGACACTAACTCATTTATATACTATGGGTGTTTCCCAACAGGGCATGCTACCTCTTCCCTCCTTTCATGGAGCTATAAGCTGGTCTGCACCACCCTACGTACCCCCATTAGAACAAGGGCCTCTGCTTTAGCTTCTTCTGTTTGAGGAAGATGAAGATTCATTTCATCACCATCAAAATCTGCATTGTAGGGTGTACACACACACTCGTTAAATCTGAAGGTCCGGTGGGGCTTGACCCTGGCCTGTGGAAGACAAAACAAGAGAAGGAGTTAGTCACTTATCCAAAAGCTTCTCAGTTTCAAAACAATAAAAATGGTTTCCTGCAAAACCAGAAAACTTCAAGTATGTTCTGTTAAGTGTAATATGTCACCTGCGGACTCACTCATCACTGCAGTGAACTTATTATAATACCGTGAGGCAAACACTAACACTGGAGCCTTGAGAAGGGGCTCTCCCTGGCTCATGACTTCACAGTTTGATATCAAAAAGATCTGCGGCAGAAGCTGATTAAAATACAACAACTACAGTCTGGTGGGTGTGGCTCAGTAGATAGAGTGTCGTCCCACGGATTGACAGGTCCCAGTTCTATTCCCAATCAGGGCACATGCCCGGATTGCAGGTTTGATCCCCAGTAGGGGGCATACAGGAGGCAACCAATCGATGTTTCTATCTCTCTCTAAAAAATCAATAAAACATACTAAAAAAAAAGAGTGACTGTTCATTTTGTGAGGTGTGATGATGGTGCTGTGGTTATTATGTGTGTCTTATAGAAGTAAACTAAACATACATGGAACAAAAGAGATGGCATCTGGGTTCATCAAAGAAAAGAGGAAGACATGCAATAAGTAAAGCCAAATCAAGAAAATGATTGAATAAAGAGGATGGGAATATCTGCGTTCATCATGGCATTCTCTGAGTATCTGAAAATATTCAAACAAAAATTTTTCTTTAAAAAATAAAAAGCTCCAAAGCCAAACAGAAGCTTCTAGGAAAGGAAGGCTTCTGTTCCCCTCCAGATGCTGTAACATAACCTCGTACTGCTGTTCTGGTGTTTCCCGTTAGGTAACAAGACTGATGTAATGTGTTCACAAACTACTGAATCCAGAAAAACACCACTTTCCAAGCCTGTTTAAACACTGTTTACAAATGCTCATGGTTTAATGGCTTTAAAGATAAGAGAATTGATGAATACTTAACAAACTAAAGTTGCATCTTATTTCCATTTTAAATTCCCAGAAAAAGGAACTGCTGCTGTTGCAAAACTAAATCACAAAAAAAGTATATATATTTTTTTAGGGTCTTAGATGGAGGACTACTGCAAAGAAAATATTTGAAGCATTTTAGTGCCTTAGTTAATATGCTAAGTTAAATCAAAAGTCAATTTTCTGTCATATCTATTTTACATAAGTTTGTGCACACATATATGTATATATTTTCGTTTGCAAGTGAAATCATGCTAGCCACTTTCACACTAATTTTCAATTAGCTCCTCTCTGTTTTACTGTGCATGAATATTACATTATAAATATCAAAAAGCTTGAAATTTAAAAGTTCCCCTCAAATTAAAAAGTGAGAAAAAAAGAAAATCTAAAGTTATGAAAATGTGAGATTACTGGAATTTTAATTTTAGAAGTCTGGAATGTAGCATTGCATACACAGCATACTTCCATCCCACAGAAAATAAGAGAGAAACCTCGTACTCACCAGATGCGCCATGATGCTCAATTTGTGCAGTGAGGGCTGCCGATTGAAAAGCACCACATCCCCATCTATGAGGTGTCTCTCTACGATGTCCCCATACTTGAGCTCTTGAGCCATCTTTTCCCTATTTCCATATTTCAGAAACCTTCAGATACAATAATAAACATGACACGTGAGAGCCAGGTCCCCTCGCCAAGTTTCTCCCTCTTCATCTCAGGATCCAAACTCTAAAATGATCATATTTCATTGATCCTAAGGTGTGTCCAGGGCCATCAATTAAACTATGACAAACTAACTGTAAGATATAGCTTAATTTATCCCAATGTGTTTTGTCCATTGAGATCCAGTAACACTAAATGCTAGGGAATAAATTAACATTTCATGTATATTCAATCATTAAACAGGCAAATGGCATACCTAGGCTCATTGCAATTTAAACACATATTTTCCACATGTGATATCCCAAAAACTGTACTTTGGACTGAATTCTGTGGTTAAGTATGGAACAGTGAGCGTGGTCACGAGAAGGCAGTTACACCAAACTAAAAGCATCACCTTTTCATCTGTGTGTGTCTCTGCTGGATGAAATTGGCTCCTGGGTGAACTTCAGGTCCATTTTGAACCAATTTCCTCAAAAAGTTAATGTTTGCTTTGTTTACCTGCAGGACCACAATATATACTATTAGATTATACTTCTTATACTTCTATCAGTTGTTCACTATACTGAATTGTGACTCAATCTTTACTTTCTGTGTGGTTCTGGGAAGAAGAGCAGCAGTGTCCTGGCGCATCCTGGTGCCGAGGGTCTTGAGTATAATGACAATGACCTGGCACACAGGGGCATAGGTTCCCGTCTGAACTTGGTCACGCACTCACTGGATGACATGGCCAAGCCCTTCACTGGCCTTTGGTATCCCCATCAGAAAAATCAGTGGGCTAGACTTATCCGTGAGAACATCCAGCACACACTGTGATCCTAAAAACAGGTCGCAACTACCTCTGCGATGCTTTACCATGGGCTTCTACGGTTTCAAAGCTGTGACACCAGCACAGAGGCTCTGGTCTGCATCGCTGGGTCCCACAATCTCTGGACGAGTCTCCTAGAACACCATCTCAGAACAGGAAACTCTGGGTCATCAGCAATGCAACTGAGGACACTTGACACAAGTTTTATCGGAACCACCTATGATCTGGGCTAAAAATGAATCTCAAAGGCAAAGCCAATTAATATCCTCTTGTTACTAGGCCTTGTACATCTCAGTTAAAAAAAAAAGGTACTGTATATTTTACACTCCTGATGAGTGTGAATTGAGGGTGAAGTGGTGCAGTCTTGCCGGTTATGCATCAATAGCCTTAAAATATTCAATACCTGACTCAGTGATTCTAAGGTTTCAAAAATAAAAATCCATCTCAAGATAGTTACTTTACATCATGAGGTATGAAGCAATACAGAAAGATGTCAAAGATGATGGTTGGAAAAATGGTTGCAAAATAGTATATTTAACATATTTATGAGTACATACACAGTTTTGGTTGTACATGCTGTAGATATTACATATGGTGATAGATGTATAAAACATGAAACAAACTGGAAAGATACACATACTAACACACAACAAACTGTGGGTTGGGGGGTTACTGGGGATCTTCCACTGTCTTGTTGTTTGGAATCTTAAAATATATTATAAAAGACTGGATTAAAACAAAGAATCAAGCAGCTGAATGGTACTTACTTTCTCAGGAAAAGTTAGAATTTTGGCCACATGAACTGGCACAGCTACCTCATCAATCCGGAGGTTGGGGTCAGGTGAGATGACTGTTCTACCAGAAAAATCCACTCTCTTTCCTGAGAGATTGCCTCTAAATCGACCTAAATAAATAAAAATGTGTCACAGGCCCCCATGGCACAAAGTGTGCCATGTGGGGGCAATATGAGCAGAAAAACAAAGGAAAGTCTGTGATCTCCAATTAGACAAGCTGGGCATGCATTCGAAAACAAACAAACGAAGGCAGTCGACTGTCTCCCACACATTTTGTTGACAGCATACCCTGTTTTCCCTTTAGGCGCTGGACAAAACCCCTGGTCCACTTCTTGGGCGCCATGTTCAGGGGAATGCCGGAGAGCTCACTGTTGATGTAGAGGGCGCACTGCAGCTGCAAGAAGTCCCAGTCTTCCATGATCATCTGGGTCTTAGCTCCTGATATCCGATGCTAAAAATCAGCAGAGGATGAAAAGAAACCAGCCCTGTCAATTTGACTTCCTTAATCACAAGGATTTGCATAGATAAACTCTAAAACTTAGGGCTTACCAGTGCTAATGGGAAGCACTGACCTTTTTAATGACGTCATTTAGGAAAATGATTTCTGTCAGTTTCATTGTCAGATCATCTTCATTGGTGCCAGACTTCAAATCACTTACAACGGAGGGTCTGATACACAAGGGGGGCACTAAAAGTCGCGTGAGAATCAAATCGGAGGGTTTTCCAGCTTCTGGGTTCATCAGAAGAAGAGGAACATCTTCAGCTGGGATTTGCTTAAATAAATTCAGAACTACTAAGGGATTCAAGTTTTCCTGTGGAATGAAAAGACGTATGTTGATTTTTCATGTCTTGGGCAAGGGCTGACTTCTCCATGCTCTCTAGCCTATTCACCACTTAGAATGAGTATTAATTGATGACAGAGATTTCTGTTAATATGCTATGTTGCGTGAGCCCTTAAAATATGCACGCCTCTTATTCTCATTATTTAAACCAACAATTCCAAGTCTCATGATTTAAAAAATTAACACAAAGATTCAGCTACAAGGATGTTCACTAAAGCTGTTCACTAAAGTAGTGAAGTTGGAAACTGCCTGAAAGGTTACTGTCTAGATAAAATAATGGTACATCCATAGATGGAAAACTACGAAGCCATTAAACAAAACACGACCTGCCTTGAAAGGTCCTCACAAACGGTACATGTGTATAATGTGACCTCATTCAGGATGGCCATCTATGCAGAAAAGAGGAGATGGAAAGTTACAAGGCTTTAACAGTGCTGTCTTTCAGTGAGTGGAATTATAATCGTTTTGCATCTATTTTTACATTTAAATGTTCTGCAGTGAACTTATATCGGTCTGTATTAACTTCATTTAATAGAAGTGCCATGCTGTAATAATTTACTCATAAAAACTAGGCAAATTATCGAGGTATTCAAAGATCAAAGGTAAGAATGGTCAGCTTTGTCTTGTTGCTGCTTATTCATTTCTCTTGGGACCAAAGATCGTGTGACTGCGAACATATGCTACAAGCAAGGAACAGAGTTAAGAAAGAAATGTCTGAATGGCACTGCCCTTAGAACAGTGCCGCAAGAAAGAGTTGTGTGGTCCCATCCTGGAGGAAATGGCAGTGAGATTGGGGAGAAGGGAGATTTTCCAATCCCCATCTTGCCCAGAAAAGAATTCCCTTGCTCAGTTTTCCTGTCTCCTAGCAATGGGCACCTCACTACCACCGGAAGCAGTTAAGGAGGAGGATCTAAAATCGCGTTCTAGGAAGGGGATGAAGGCCAGCCATCACCTGCAGTACCAGTCAGTGCCAGGCAAGAACATCAAGGGAGGGCGGGAGGACTGGCAAGAGCCTGGAAACCATTTCTCTGCAAGAGCAGCTACTCCGAGAATGATTAACAACGGCTCCTAAGAGGCACTGGAGGAGGCTGGTGCCTTCTTCTGTTAGCACCAGGAAGCAGAAATCAGGGACCCATGCAAAGATAGCAGAGAAGGACTCAGTTTTTGTTTTTTTTTATCCTCACCCGAGGACATTTTTCCATTTTTTGTTCAGATAGAGTGGGGAGGGAGAAAGAGAGAAACATTGATGTGAAAGGGACACATCGAGTGGCTGCCACCCGCACAACCCAACCAGGGCCGGGGACAAACTGCAACTGAGGTATGTGCCCTTAGCGGGAACCGAACCCGGGTCTCTGTGGACTGCAGGCCGACGCTCTACTGCTGAGCCAAACCAGCCAGGGCAAGGACTCAGTTTTGTACAGGGTACAATAACCTAGCAGCTAGAACTCTGGTGATTAAGTGTGGGCTGCTTCGGATGGTAGTGAGGGAACATGGCTAGAAGGATGTCAGCCGGAGCAGACTGTCACTCAGTGTGCCAGGGACGTTGGGAATACATTTTTTACTTGGGGGAAGATAAGACTGATGGCATCTTGGAGGGACTTTGGTCTGCAGGTCTACCAACCCCGGGATTTGCATTAAAATTGGGAGTGGATATACATTAGTCTCCCAGGGATAGAGTCCAGAGGTTCTGTTCAATTCCCAAATGAGTGCATAACCCAGACTCAACCACACTGTGCTGCCCTAAAGGCATGGGGTTCCACATTCCTGAAAAGTAAGTGAACTAGGACGATCTAATGATCTCAGAGGCCCTGCTATGCTCCAAGCACCATGACTGGCATCAAACACGACCTCAGAAAAATGCATCTTTTTACAAATCAAGCTTAAGCAGAAGAAACCTCCAAAAATACAAGACAGGGCGTAAGCGTTATACAAGGCACAGAAAATGTACACATGGCTGAGGCAAGGCTGAGACCTCAAGGGGATCCAGACAGCAGAGGAGGCAGCATGGAAGCAGCGAAGGGATGGGGATTCGGGTGATGGGGGGGGGGGGGAGGTTTCACTAAACTGAAGAGACACTATGCGTCTCAGCACACAGCAGAGGTGGGAGGAAACTTCACCTGTCTTCATCATGACTGTCACTATAGGAATGTTTGTAGCAGTGATAACTACCACTGCAACTGGGTGACATGCTCTGAGCACTTGCTAAGTGCCAGGCACTGTGCTAAGCACTTGATCTGGAATTAATCCTCACAAAAGCCCTAAAGCAGATATTCTTGTAATCCGTGTTTTACAGTTGATGAAACTGAGGTCCAGGTTGGGTCATGTGTCTAAGGTCAGAGAAGAGGTAAGTGGTGAAGCTGGGCTCTACTCTCAGGTCTGTCTGACCCCAAAGTCAAAATCTGAAATCACTACCATAAACCACCTCTAGGGAGGTTGGAGTTGGAGAATGTCCCAAGAGCCCAGCTTAATACACTAGACAAATGACTCTTAATAGAGGAAGTTACCTTCTAGGCCAAGTCATTGAGCAGACTTTCCCAAACGAGATGCCCCTGGTCCTAGAGGAGAATCACTGCTGCTGTGGAGAGTGCCAGAGTCCTCGGCAAGCAGGACAGTGGCCAAGGTTCTGGGCAGAGAGCCAGCAGGGGAAAAAAAGTGCTGATGACATGTCAGGGACGCTAAGCTGAGAGTGGCAGTGACTACAGAGGGGATGCAAGTAAGGCTGCTCCCAGAAAACCCAGGAGCCCTCATGCGAGCAGACCGAGGCTGCTTGCCAGCCCCTGACAGCTGTCTACATGGCCACCAGCCTGGAGAGTGCCCCCGTCATGCTGAAGGACACGATCAACTTGACTTCCTCTGCAGTGGCTTCATTCTAATTACTTAAAGATATCTCCACCTGAATGAATCATTGTTGCCCCCTCCCCATTTCCAGAACAACTCCTTCCCCGATGTCCACACTTGGGCACACCCTCACCTCTGATCACTCTCTCTCACATCCATCTCTACAGTGGCTGGTCATCCATTCCTGTCCATTCTTACTGTATATGATGACTCTGGCCTCTAGCTCCACTATCACTACCCAGGTTCAGGGTTGGTTTTCTCCCTTTTTTTCCAATTCAAAGCATAATTTATACACAGTAAGTTGTACAAATCTTAGAGATTTTAACCTTTACATGCATACACCTGCATGCACATACAGCACCATTCAGATCAACATCTAGAGTATTTCCATCTCTCCAGAAAGCACCCTGATGCTCCTTGTCCAGGCAGTGCCCTGCCCTCATCCCAGGGTAATGGCTCTCCTGACATCTATTACCACAGAGCAGTCCAGCCTGTTCTTGGACTTGATCTAAATAGAACCATATGCTATGCACTCTTTTGTATACAGCTTCTTTCTCCCAGCAGGATTCTGAGTCAGCCAGGTTTGTGTCAGAAGTTCATTTCTTTCATTGCAGGATATCCAATTGTGCAGCTCTGTGACAATTTGTTTATCCTCCTGTTGACAGGCATTTGGAATGATTCCAATTTTGGCTTTTACTAAAATGGTTGTAGTAAACATTTTTGTAAAAATATTTTTGTGCACATACATACGCACTCATTTCTTTTTAGTATATACCTAAAAGCAAAATTGCCAGGTCATATGGTAAGTTGTAAGAAATTGCCAAACTGTTGTTCAGTGGTAGTAACATTTACACTTCCACCATCATGAGTGCCAGTTGCTACAGATCCTTCCCTAAACTTGGTTTTCAGTTTTACATTTTAATTTTTCTGGGAGGGTACGGGTATACAGTTTTAATTAGCATTTCCCTGATGACCAATAACACTGAGCAACTTTTCATTTATTATTGGTCATCTGAATATACCCTTTTATGAAGTGCCAATTCAAGTATTGCTCCCACCTTTTAAAATCAGGTGTTTTTTTTCCTTAGTGATTTGTAAAAACTGTTCCCTATGTTCTGGCTATGAGAGTCTTTTGTTAGATTATGAATTGTGACTGTTTCTCCCAGTTGATGATCTGCCTTTTCCCTTTTGTCGTGGTGTCTTTTAAAAAGCAGCCAAATTCTTCTAAACTTTCGCCATTTATTCATTGTGTCCCTCCCTGTTCAAACCTTCACTGGCCCGCATGCCCCGAGCAAGAGGTCCCTGCGAAGCGGCCTCAGTTGGCTGTCTGGGGCCTGCGGGCCAATTGTCTTGGCAGAGTGCTAGCTCTCACTCTGTCATCCTGGGCAATGCTGTCTCAGCTGAAGATTAAGTACAGGGTGGGGCAAAAGCAGGTTTACAGTTGTTTATATGGAAAATAAGACAATAATAAGTAAATAACAATACAAGAACAAACCGTGTTTCCGTACTCAAAGCCGCAAGGCTTCTTTTGCCCCACCCTGCACGAGCTAATCCATCTAAAGAACTTGGAACAGGGCCTGTGTGGAATAGCAGTCACTAAATGCGAGATGCTTTTCTATCACGTTCTGGTCTTTCAGAGCCTCAGCTTCAGAATGAGCCTAGACACTGTCACCTGGACATCCCGGGCTCACTGTCCATTACTCTTTAAATCCTACTGACAGCCTGGCCAGTGTGGCTCACTGGTTGAGCATCAACCCATGCACCAAGGGGTTGTTGGTTCGATTCCCAGTCAGGGCACATGCCCAGGTTGTGGGCCAAATCCCCAGTGGGGGGCATGCAGGAGGCAGCCAATCAATGTTCTCTCTCCATCTCTCCCTCCCTCTCCCTTCCTCTCTCTTTAAAATCAATCAAGAAAAAATATTTAATAAATAAATAAATAAACCTTACTGACATTAAGAAACCAGATAAAACCACATCTTTCCCTATAGTTTTCCCTAACCAAATCCAAGGTGACATTTTCTTTTTGATTTCCCACTGAACTTACTGTCCTTGGCATTCTTGTGACAGCATGGAGGCCTATGATATTAGTTATCTTTCACAGATTAATGGCTATTGACATATCTAAACTGTGGGATCCTTGAGAACAGACCCGGTACGTCGCAGTTCCTGATGCTCCACCACAGGTCTGATAGAGTCTGATACTCAGTACCCACTCACCTAATTTGTTAGTTTCATATGGTATCAATTCTAGACAGTACTATGTGAATTAAGAACTAATCAAACTCAGAGCAAGGTGAAAACAACACACTTCATATAGTTCTGTTGGTTAAGTTTGTGCCAATTAAAGTACAGCAATGCGAATCACCTACAATTTCTTATGTCTTGTTATCTACACGAGAAATAGTTTATGCACTATGTAATCTTTTACAATAAAGATGTACCATGTTACCTGGACAGCTGAAAACTTGTTAGTTACAAGGCTAGGCCACATTTAACTTAGTGCTCACAGGAAGTATTCCTGGAGATCTAACTTCATTGGACTTCTCATTTTGGAAGGTGTATATATCAGAGGGTGGAGAGACACAGTGCCTGTAAGACCTGGAGGGGGAGGGGGAGGAGGGGAGGCAGGAAGAGGGTGGACCCGCATATCAGGCTCACCTGTGCCCTCCCTAGCAGGGGCTCCACTTCTTTGTTATGTTCAATGGCAGTTTCAAAAGACTGAAGGAAATTTGATACAATAGGATCTACCACTTTTTTGTTGGTCTTGTATTTCTCATGAATTATCTTCAGTAATCCACATTTCTTCACAGTACCTACAAGAATTTATTTATCGAGGTTAAATCAATTAGGTTCTTGATTAGGCTGGCCTGAGGCTGCAGCCTGGTAAATGTTAACAACGTTGCTAAAATTGCTACAGCAATGAAAGATGAAAGGTGCACCCTGGCCGCGTGGCTCGGTTGGAGCATCATCCTGTACACAGAATGGTTGCAGGTTTGATTTGTGGTCAGGGCACATGTCTAGGTTGCAGCTACAATCCCCAAGGGGGTGTGTACGAGAGGCAACTGATTGATGTCTCTAATATAGATGTTTCTCTGTCTCTCTAAAAGTCAATTAAAAATAAAACAAAACAAAACAAAAACAGGACCAAAACATCCTTGAGTGAGAAATAAAAAAAAAAAAAAAAAAGATAGGAGGTGCATTTCCTAACTGTGCATCAATTGCTGGGTTCTATAGCCTGATTTGCAAAAAAAAAAAAAAAAGTTGACTTGTAACACTGCATAAAATAAGCTAAACAGAAAAGAATGAATGAAAAGGGTTATTGCAAACCTCTCCTGCATTCTGCTCACCATTAAAAGCGCCACAGTGATGGCAGATGTTTTTCTTTCGGCATTTATCAGAGATTTTCTTCTTCAGTCCTCGCTTCTGGAGGTAGGTCAGGCTAGGCCTCTTCAGATAATCCAGAAACTGCTTCTTTTCCTCCTGGGACAGCATGATATGGCAGCAAGTTTTGCAGATCATCTTTTAAAGATTAAAACAGATAAAAGGATAAGAGGATGAAACAACTATTTTCTTTTTAAAATGGCACCCACCCCCTTGCCCAGGTCACTCAACTAAGTGAGCACATGCACGGAGTTAATGAAGATCTGCACAGAAAGGCAGCCTGCGTTCATGAGAATGCTAGCCAGTCCCAGCTGGCTGGGAGGACTTCTAGCTTTTTTCTCTGTGTTTTCTGTATCACATGAATTATTATTTTATTATTTTCTTTCACAATGTTTATCTACCAGCCACTCAAGGAAATTCAACCAATAAAGAATCCTTAAACAATTTAATTTATTGAAGATAAAATATTATGTGTTTAGTATAAAAATTTCCCATAGATGTGTCTCCCTCCTCTCACAATTCTCTAAGCTCACTCCAATGTCCCTAATCGGTAACTCCCAAGTTCATGCCTGGGGTAGGAACACGCACAGCTTACCTGTAAGATGCCTATGACTGCTCGGAAGTAGCCCACATGAAAGCATGGCAGTTCCAGGTCAATGTATCCGTAGTGACCCAGACAGTCAGCCAAGTTTTTCCCGCAGGTTTCACAAGGACGGTCCTTTTCACTCGTACCCTTCGGATAAAAGCACACCCAATAATCAATGAAGACTACCAGACAGCAAAGTGGAGACCAGTCCTCACAAGTGGCCAAGTGACTCAGAACCAGAATCTCCTGGGAAGCTAAAGTGTATTCCCACCCAAATGACCAAGGGCTGGAGTCCCTGCGATGTGCAGGGGAACAGGGTGGCTGGAAAGAAGTCCTTATTTCTATCAATCTGGTAAGTGGCCAGTTTCATTAGCAAGTCAAAACACATGGAACCGAGCAGGGGCAGAGGTCTTACCATCCTATGGTCAAGCACCCCATACAGCAAGGGGGCGTGGTTGTTGTCCTGGCTGTACAGGTTTTTACTCACAACCTGGATGTGCGCCTGTTGGCGCATCTCCTCAGGCGACTTCATCCCGAAACAGATGTGGCTTCTGACAAGAAACAAGGAAGCAATTACATCAAAACCACTTACAAAAATGGTGATTACCTATGTAACCCACCATAACCAGCCATATCCTTCCAATTCTCTCTAGGCTATGCTACCCCATTATTTTCAAACCTCTCATTTTTTCCTTCATCCTGCTGGAACTGTTCCCACTCTATCAAATGAAATGGTGCTCACTAAGGTCACCAGGTCCACCTGCTTGCTGCTAAATCTATAAGAATATTCTCATTTTACCTAGCTGCAGCATTAGCAGTTATTGCCTCCCTGCCCCCTTATCTTGAAATACTGTCTTCTCATGGCTTTGGTGACACCATATTCCCTGAGTTTTCTTCCCTTCTCTGGCTGTTGCTTTTGTGGTCTCTTCTTCTATTGTCATCTCTTAAATATTGGCCTCTCTCTCCACCTGGGGTTATAACCCTCATCCTCTTTTTTTTTCATTCTATACATTCCTCCTGAATGACTGTGACAATACTTGAGTATATGCTGATGTCTGTCTAATCTTGTTCTGTAGGCCAGCTACTTTTTTCAGCTGGAGACCATATAGACACCTCTTCTGTACAGCTACACTTGGATATCCCACAGGCGCCTCGACATCTATAACAGAACCCAATATTTTCTCTCCTAAATCTGTTCCTCCCTTCACCCCCCCCCCCCCAAATTAGGTGTTTACAATGTGCCAGGCACCATCTTGAGGGGCTGAGAACACAGATTAGATAAAACAGACAAGGTCCTTGCCAACATGGAGCTCACAGTTCGGGGTGGGCAAGACAGATAATAAGCTGATACATGCAGAGAATAAAAATGATGTGAAGTGGTAGAGTGTGAGGAGCCTACTTTATGTTGCGTGGTCAGAAAGTCTCTCTGTAAAATTGATTTTTAAGCTGAATTTTTTTTTTTTTTTAATCCTCACCCGAGGACATTTTTCCATTTTTTGTTCAGATAGAGCTGGAGGGAGGGAGGGAGGGGGAGGGGGAGAGAGAGAGAGAAAGAGAGAGAGAGAGAGAGAGAGACATCGATATGAAGGGACACATCGAGTGGCTGCCACCCGCACGACCAACCAGGGCCGGGGACAAACTGCAACCGAGGTACATGCCCTTAGCGGGAACCAAACCCGGGTCTCTCTGTACCGCAGGCCGACGCTCCAACCGCTGAGCCAAACCAGCCAGGGCTTAAGCCGAATTTTTAACAAGAAGGAACCAGCAATTAGATGACCGGTGGTTGAGCATTTGAAATACAGCATAAATAAGGCAAGGGTCTTAAGACCAGAACAAGCTTGGCATTTTCTTTCTTTCTTTTTTATAAAGGTGTTTTTTTTTTGTTTTTTTATTTATTGACTGAGAGACAGAGAGAGAGAAATTGATTTGTTGTTCCACTACTTTACGCATTCATTGGTTGATTCTTGTATGTGCCCTGATGAGGGATCGAACCCGCAATTTTGGTGTAACAGGATGATGCTCTAATCAACTGAGCTACCCGGCCAGGCAAGCTTGGCATTTTCAAGGAACCAAATGAAAGCTGTATACTAGAGCATAGTAAGCTAATGGTACAAGATCAGCGAGGTGTGCAGGGACCAGGTCATGTAGGGCTCAGGAACTATGGTAGGGAATTTAAATATTAGTGCAATAGAAAGCTGCTAGATTTTATTTTTATTTTATTTATTTATAAAATGTTATTGATTTTTTTTTAGGGAGAGATAGAAACATCGTGAGAGAGAAACATTCATCGGCTGCCTCCTGCACGCCCCTCACTGGGGATGGAGCCTACAAGAGGGACATGTGCCCTGACCAGAATTGAACTGGGACCTCTCGGTGCATGGGACCTTGCTCATGGCACTGAGCCACACTGGCTGGGTGCTGCTAGATTTTAAACTGAACTGGCAGGGATGTGATCTGCATCTTAATAGAGTCACTTGGGTTGCTTTGTGAGAACAGATTACATCTCAATACAGGGGGAGGTTGGGGTGGTTGTGAGAGGCCAGGACAGATTTGGAGAGACAGCCTGGGAAGATTCATCCAGGCAAGGCACATGTTCCCCATTTCAGTGAATGGCAACCATCTACACAGCTGCACAAGCAAGAAATTCTGTGTGTCATCTAATTTCTCCCTTACCTGATACCAACTGTATACCCGACACCCCTTTGGAATCCACTTCTCTCCAACGCCTGCCACTCTGGTGCAGGCCGTCCTCACCCTCTGCCTGAATTCCTGCAGTGGCCCCCAAGGTCTCCCTCTTATTCCGTCCTCTCGAATCAAGAGATCTTTCCCACAACTCTGATCAAGCCACTTCCCTGCTTAATGAAAACCCTTCAAAGGCCCCTCACTGCTTGCAAGCTGACTCTGGAACACAGCTTCGCGTCTCCTGTTTCCTTCTCATCTCCCACTCTCCCTCCAGCAGGCTCCTGGAAAGCTGTTTGGTCTGTTTCCTTCTGCCTGAACCCCTTTCACAGTCTTAATGAGTGTGGGAGCTCCAAGGCTCTCACTGGGCCTCGCGCAGTTGCTTCTTCAGTAGACGTCTGCTGCCAGAACGAGGGGTTTCATTTTCCTACCGGGGGCTCTAGGAGGGGCCATGGCCTCATCAGTAAGCTCTGAGGAAGGCCCCGAACAGCGGCCTCCCTCCCGGAAGGCTATTCCTGCCCGGTGGTTCAGCCCTCCAGTGCCAAGGCCGTCCTCTGGCCAGCAACCCTGCCTCCCGGCCTGTCACGTGCTCTGCAGCCAAGTCCCTGCCCCCGGGGGCTCCCCACGCCGCAGTGGCGAGACTCGCGGGAAGAAAGGGGTCCTCGTCCGACCCCGGGGGAACTGGAGCTTCGGCCCCCCGGGTGGGCGTCGCCACGCCCACGCCACGGGCCGCCCTCGCCCAGGGACCCCCGGCGGCGGTGCCCGGCGCTGAAACGCTCTCTGCGCGACCGACATCCCTGGCCCTACCCTGGCAGTCCCGACCTTTGCCCACACCTCCCACCTGGCCCTCGCCTGAACCCCCCGGACTGGGGCCCTGACCTCGGAGCCCTCTGCCCCTCCTTTCCCAGCCCTCTGGCCGGTCTTGCTCCGGCTTACATTTTCTTGGCCACATCCGTCTCCCGGAACTGCTCCTTCACCATGGTGACGCTGCCGGGTACCCCTCGAGACTCGGGGAGCTGGACGAGAAAAACGATGTTCCTACACCTCCGGGGAGGACTTCTCGACTCGTTACTGACACATTCGCGGCATCCTCTCGGCCACCGTAAAGCGCCCCGCGTAACGTTTCCGCTTCCGCTACTCGCCGAGCGTCTGTCAAGAGAGGCTCCGGGCAGGCCGATGGTCAGTCCCGCTTACACTCCCATCTTGTGGCGCCTCCTTGAAATTGCATCAAGGCCGGTCCTGCATTTTCAAAATCCCATTTCTCCCTCATCTGAAACCTGCAGAGAAACTACAACGCATTGCCTCTGGTCTTTTGGACAACCAGAGAGCCAAAAATTGCATAAAATCAAAGTCGTTATCAACGTTAATACCATCTTAATTAAAGCCTCTAATTGTTTAAGAGAGTTGGAGGCTAAAATGAACCATCCCAAGGAACAGAGGGCACCATCTGGACGACCAACAAAATAAATAAGGCAGAAAACATGGCTGTGCATACGCCTTCAATTCACAAAGTTAATTTGAAAAATAACAACAACAATTAAATTCATGTTCTTGATTACAAAAACAGAAGCTGAAAATGTCCATTTAGAGTGAAAAGTAAGCCACGATGAGCTAGGGAAACAAGATGAAGAGAGAATAGGAAAGAAAGATTGCTCATGTATTGAAATAAATTGCTTGCCTCCAGCCTGTGACAATCTGTGGGAGGTGACCCTAATGTGACATCCTAGTACAGGAGACTAGCAAGGAAAGCACATCAACATAAGACTCGGTGCTACAGAAACTAAAATTTATTTACTATTTTGAGACACTCTAAACAGAATCCAGTAAAGTAGATCAACAACCTTTGAATTTTATGAAGGGATACTATCTAAATTTCAGACTCCACAAATCCTTACTAATAAAACAATAATGTTGCAGATAAAAAACAAAGTAAACCAGATTTTCCTAACCTATTTTAGCAGGTAATCACTTATTATATCTTTGAAGTAATGTTGACAATAGTATACCAACAAGATCTTATGAGTGACTAGAGGTCAAGAGCAAAGGTTCTGGAACCACAGTGCCTCCAAGTTGTGTGACTTAGGGAAAATTACTTAACCTTATTGTGTTTTAGTTATTTATCCATTTATAAAAGAGGTAAGTAATAGGTACCCTATTTCTTAGAGTTGGTGAAAAGGTTAAGTGGCATAATGAAGGTAAAAGTAGTTAGAATGCAACCAGGTATATAGCAATCTCTCAATGAATATTAACTCTTCTTATGAAGCATGTAGGAAAGCTGCCCTCAAAGCCTGTGTCCCGGTCTCTGGTCCACACTAACCTTTGGGAAGCTCTTTCCTAGTGTCTCATATTCTTTGACACTCATATTCTTTGATCTTTACATGTCTCTTATACGTTGAACAACTAAATTTCTGGATCAAACAAGTACTCATTAAAAGCTCAATTTTGTAAGAACTAAGATTTGTCACAGTGATCAGACAAGAAGAAAAAATACAAGACATCGAAATCAGAAAGGAGGAAGTGAAACGCTTTATTCGCAGATAACGTGACATTGTACATAGAATCCCTAAAGACTACACCAAAAAAACCCACTAGATTTAATAAATGGCCTGGCCGGTGTGGCTCAGTGGCTGAGCGTCAACCCATGTTCCAAGAGGTCACTGGTTTGATTCCTGGTCGGGGCACATGCCCAGGTTGCGGTACCAATCCCCAGTGGGAGGCATTCAGGAGGCAACCAATCGATGTTCTCTCTCATCGATGTTTCTCTCTCTCTCAAATCAATAAAGAAAAATAAAATAAATGTATTAGGAAAAGTAGTAGGATAAAAATTAATATCCAGAAATTGATGGCATTTTTTATACATCAATAATGAACACTCAGAAAGAGAAACTTAAAAGAAAATACCATTTACCATTGCAACAAAAAAATTAAGATAACTAGGAATAGACTTAACCAAGGAGATAAAAGACCTGTTTTCAGGAAACTACAGGACACTGAAAAAAGAAACAGAGGAAGATATAAAAAAAATGGAAGCATATACCATGTTCATGGACTGGAAGCATCAACATCACTAAAATGTCCATACTTCCCAAAGCAATCTATTGATTCAATGCAATCCCTATTAAAACACCACGGGCATATTTCACAGATCTAGAACAGTATACTCCAAAAGTTTATATGGAACCAAAAAGACACTGAATAGCTGTAGCAACCTTGAAAAGAACAATGAAGTTGGAAGGATCACAATATTGGATATTAGATTAAACTTCAAAACCATTGTAATAAAAACAGCCTGGTGCTGATGCAAGAACAGGCATATAGATCAATGGTACAGAGAAGAGAACCCAGAAATCGACCCAAGCCATTATGCTCAATTCATATTTGACAAAGGAGGCAAGAGCATACAATGCAGTAAAGACAGTCTCTTCAATAAATGGTGCTGAAGCCCTGGCCGGTTTGGCTCAGCGGTTAGAGCACTGGCCTGCGGTCCAGAGAGACCCGGGTTCGGTTCCCGCTAAGGGCATGTACCTGGGTTGCAGTTTGTCCCCGGCCCTGGTTGGTTGTGCGGGTGGCAGCCACTCGATGTGTTCCTTTCATGTCGATGTTTCTCTCTCTCTCTCTGTTCCTCTCTCTCCCTCCCACTCTACCTGAACAAAAAATGGAAAAATGTCCTCGGGTGAGGATAAAAAACAAACAAACAAACAAAAAAATAAAAATAAAAATAAATGGTGCTGAAAAACATTGGACAGGTACATGCAAAAAAGTGAAACTAGACCTCCAACTTATACCATACACAAGAATAAACTCAAAATGGATACAAGACTTAAATGTAAGTCATGAAACCATAAAAATCCTCAAAGAAAATGTAGGCAGCAAAATCTCAGACATCTCATGTAGCAGAATTTTCACCAATATATAGCCTGGGGCAAGAGAAACAAAGGAAAAAATTAATAAATGGGACTATATCCAACTAAAAAGCTTCTGCACAGTTGCCCTGGCCAGTTTGGCTCAGCAGTTAGAGTGTTGGTGTCGGCCCGCAGACCAGAGAGTCCTGAGTTCGGTTCCCGCTAAGGGCATGTACCTCGGTTGCAGTTTGTCCCTGGCCCCAGCTGGGGTTGTGTGGGTGGCAACCCATCGATGTGTCTCTCTCACATCGATGTTTCTCTCTCTTTCTTCCTCCCTTTCTCCCTCCTGCTCTGCCTGAAGATAAATGCAGAAATGTCCTCAGGTAGGATTAAAAACAAACAAACAAACAAAACCTTCTGCAGAGCAAAAGAAACCGGCATCCAAATGTAAGGGGAACCCCCTTCTTTGGGAGAACATATTTGCCAATGATATAACAGATAAGGGGTTAATTTCCAAAATATATAAAGTACTCATACAACTCAACAAAAAGAAGCCAAATAATCCAGTTAAAAGGGCAGAGGACCTAAATAAACACTTCTACAAAGAGGACATACAAATGTCCAAGAGACATATGAAAATATGCTCAGTGTCACTAATCATCAGAGCGATGCAAATTAGAACTATTATGAGATATCACCTCACACCTGTCAGAATGGCTGCTATCAACAAGTCCTCAAACAACAAGTGCTGGTGAGGTTGTGGAGAAAAGGGTACTCTAGCACACTGCTGGTAGGAATGCAAACTGATGCAGCCACTATGGAAAACAATGTGGTATTTCCTAAAAAAGTTAAAAACCAAACTGCCATTTGACCCAGTGATCCCACTTGTATGAATATATACTGAGAAGCCTGAAACACCAATCAAAATCATAGCAGCACTATTTATAATTGCTAAGATC
The DNA here is from genome assembly GCF_014108415.1 of Molossus molossus. Taxonomy (NCBI): domain Eukaryota; kingdom Metazoa; phylum Chordata; class Mammalia; order Chiroptera; family Molossidae; genus Molossus; species Molossus molossus. The sequence goes on from NW_023425352.1 coordinate 58,759,788, forward strand.
TGGAACAGCCCAAGTGCTCCTCAGTAGATTAGTGGATAAAAAAGCTGTGGTACATTTACACAATGGAATACTATGCAGCTGTAAAAAAAGAAAGATTTCTTACCCTTTGAGACTGCATGGAATGACCTGGAGAGTATTTTGCTAAGCAAAATAAACCAGTCAGAGAAAGACAAGTATCACATGATCTCACTTATTTGTGGAATCTAATGAACAAAATAAACTGAGGAACGAAATAGATTCAGAGCCATGGAAGTAGAGAGCAGACTGACAAATGTCAGAGGGAAGGGGGGTGAGGGGTGGGAAGAGACACACCAAAGAACTTTTTTGCATATGTGCATAACCAATGGACACAGACAATAGTGAAGTGAAGGCATGGTGGGGGGGTGGGAGAAGAGAGGAGGGGGGGTTAATGGTACATCTGTAACACTTTCAACAATAGATAAATAATAAAAAAGGAACTAACATTTGAAGAAAAAGATTATTCATTTTTCATAAGAAAATCAACAGAGAATCTGAGAAAAATACTAATTAGCAACAAATCAAAACAGTCAGCTGGTGCATTTGGAATAACAATGGTTCTGAGTCAGCGTTTCTGCATTCTTTAGTTGTAAAAATGAGCAGACTGATCAATAGGGACTCTTACTATGTCTTCCAGCTTGATCAACTTCTAACTCAGCTGGAGGTAATTTTTAAACATTATTTTTATTTTCCAAATGTTATTTTTCAATTACAGTTGACATCAAATATTATTTTATATTAGTTTCAGGTGTACAGCATAGTGGTTAAACAATAGTATACATAGTGCTCCCCCCAGATATTTCCAGTACCCAACTGGCACCATACATAGTTATCACACTATTATTGACTATTCCCTATGCCTTACATCCCTTGACTTTTTTTGTAACTACCAATTTGTACTTCTTAACCCCTTCACCTCTTACCCAGTCTCCCAACCTCCTCCCCTCTGGCAACCACTAATCTGCTTTCTGGGTCTATGAGTCTATTTCAAGTTTGTTTGCTTATTAGACTCCACATATAAATTAAATATGGTATTTGTCTTTAAACTGTAATTCATTTTACAGAAATTTTAAGTAGGAACAATTCAGACACGTAATGAAATGAACTGTAAAATTGAACACGTGTTTACGTAAACCTAGTCAGCCCAGAACTGTCCCATCTCCCAATTGGCCAGTCCACAATTCTGGGGTGTGGCCAAAGATAGATGAGGCGGTGCCTTAGGCACTTTCAATCCGGCATTGGCGTGGTCAACCTCACGGTCTGGCCACACCCCTACGCCGGCGCCGCCCGGGGTCCTTCTCTGCGCGTTGATGTGATTGGCCGGCGAAGAGTGGCTCTCTTTTCCTCCCTGGTTGCCTGAAGATCATCTTCCATCATGGTGAGTCTCCCTGTACCTATGCAGTCATCCGCTGCGTATCCGAGCCATCCTTCGTCCCCTGCTCCCTCCGTCTGCGCTACAGCCCCCCGAAACTTTGTTGCTTCCCCCTGGCGGCGCCTGACTGAGGCCTGTTGCCGAGGGCCCGGAGCCGCCCGCGGTGCTTTCCAGGCTGCGCTGCCGCCCGGGACACACCGGGCGTCAGGGTCGAGGATCTCGGGAACAAGGGAGCGACTGCTACGTTTGTTAGCTTCGTAGAGCTTAGAGGATTGGGTGGGGTGAAACACTTCGCGCCTGTCACAACTTGGGGTAGTTGGTTTGCGGGGGATGGCAGCCCTGGAAGTGAGGGTGCCGGCAGCACCCGGGTCAGTTGGGGCAAATGAGGCCGTAGCCAGGTGTAAGCCTGAACACTGTCAGCTGATCGGATCCTTTGGTTATATATTAGGGGAACTGATGCCCTGGAAAGAGAAGCCAACATCCTAAAGTTGTGATTAGTTAGGTCGAAATTTGAAAGGTTCAGCACCAATATTTACGTCCACTCCACTTGTGAACCATTTTCCCCTGACCCTTTAACTTTCATGATGAGATGCTGTGAAGTTATTTTCGTGCTGGTTTTCAAACAAATTGAAATCTAACTAGCAGTCGTTGGCATGTGAAAGCCTTCTCCTCCGTCTTTTGGTAAAGTTTTAGTCCGTAAACGTGCTAAATGCCAACATCCCTTTGCTGTTGGGATATTCACGGGCCATAGAGCTGGTCTTTCAGGAGGGGTAGTTCACACGAAGCGCTTGGGTCGGATCGGTGCAGGATGCTTCAACACTGAGGCACAGTTTTACTCCAGAGAAGCTGTTCTAAACGTTACAATTGGGAAGTGGGGGCGCTACTGTCATCTAGTGAATAGAGGCCATGTTTGCTATCAAACATCATAAAATGCTTAGTTCAGTCCCCACAACAAAGAATTCTAGGGACCAAAATATCAGTAGTGCTGAGGTTGAGATAACCATGCTCCAGGGTGATTCCTGTGACGGAGTGAAGTAACACTTCCAGGTTCACGGAGAGCTGTCGACTGCGTTTTCTTGGTACGCAGTTGGTGTGTGTGAGGTGTGCCCTGTGAGTTAGGCACTGATAGTGGGTTAGGAGGAGATGGGAATCTGTGCCTTTTTTCTTTGTCTTGAAGCTTCCCTGTTACTAGTCCATGTGGCTCTTGAACATTTGAAATGTGGCTCCTGCCGCCGTGGAACTGCATTTTAAACATTTAATTTTAATTAATTGTTCACATATGGTTTGGTGGCTACTAATTTAGACAGTGCAGTTCTAGATCTTGAAAAATCACAACAATGCCAAAGGAAGGTTGAGTACTTTTGTTAACTAGTGTGTTATGTTTTTAGAATGACACAGTAACTATCCGGACCAGGAAGTTCATGACCAACAGACTACTTCAGCGGAAACAAATGGTAAAGAAGGGGCACACCAAAGTTTGGTTACTTGTTCTTCATTTTTTAAAGATGTTTCATTATAATAAATACTAAACTTACCCTGGCCGGTATGGCTCAGCGGTTAGAGCGTCGGCCTGCGGTCCAGAGAGACCCGGGTTCGGTTCCCGCTAAGGGCATGTACCTCGGTTGCAGTTTGTCCCCGGCCCTGGTTGGTCGTGCGGGTGGCAGCCACTTGATGTGTCCCTTTCACATCGATGTTTCTCTCTCTCTCTCTCGTCCTCTCTCTCCCTCCCACTCTATCTGAACAAAAAATGGAAAAATGTCCTTGGGTGAGGATAAAAAGTAAATAAATAAATAAATACTAAACTTGATACTCCCTTTTAGGTCATTGATGTCCTTCACCCTGGGAAGGCAACAGTACCCAAGACAGAAATTCGGGAAAAACTAGCCAAAATGTATAAGACCACACCAGATGTCATCTTTGTGTTTGGATTCAGAACCCATTTTGGTGGTGGCAAGACCACTGGCTTTGGCATGATTTATGACTCCTTGGATTACGCAAAGAAAAATGAACCCAAGCACAGACTTGCAAGAGTAGGTATCTTCATTTTGTTCAACTGCTGCCGAAGATATTTTCAACAGTGTTGTGTTGTGCAATGAAATAAGAGCAAGCAGTCTGGGGAGGGACAATATACAGACGAGACCTAAAGGACTCTAATGATTTAAGAGAAATGGTTCTCGGATAAAGGAATGGAGAGTATAGGGGTTCAGAGATGGGGTCTGCAGCATTTGAGGGGTTAGCTTTTGAACTGGGTCTGGAAGGACAGGTAAAGTATTATTCCTGGAGATAGGAACTGGAAGTAGGGATGAGTTTGGAAAGGTAAGTTGGCACCAAAGAAAGCGAGATCCTTAATACCAAATGTCTGAGTTTGGACTTAACTTCCATAGTTAGTCAGGAACCACAAAGGTTTTTTGATAATCTCTTGAGTGCCAGGAATAAACTAGAATAAACTGTAGTAGTGGACTGGGCAAGCTTCCAAGCTCACATTTTAGGTAATAAACTAAACCAGCAAGTGGATTGTTACTTTTTATGTCTATCCTCTTAAGCCCTTTATCTTGCTGTTAGATAAATCTAATCTTCCTGTGGAAGAGCTGTGGGGGAAATCACTGGTGTGGTAGACAGATGCTGCACTTTTTAATTGGGTGGTCTGGAGGCATTGAGGTGACATTGAACCTGGGGTACTTGTAAAGATGTGGAAGCAGCCTTCTAGGCAGTGGGAACAGAGCAAAGTAGGCAGAGAGAAGACGAGTAGACGTAGCAGTCTCCATGGAAGGTGGGTGGAGCTCTTGGGAAAGGTTCCTCTGTCAGCTGGGAGTAATAAATCTGGAGATGAGATGGAAGAGATTCTGAAGAGAAGTTAGAATGTGGGGAACTTGTGAGCTGTAGGTTCAAGTCTGGACAATAGTAGCCAAGATCCCTGAACTTAACATGCAGGGAGTATTGAGTGGATATTAGTTTCCTGTGCTATTATTTTGTACACACTGTTTTCTTAATTTAATGACCCTTTCTATTAAAGTATTAAATATACTTGAAAATTTTCAATTTGGGGAGCTGCATTTCTCGAGCTCCAACCTGGTCTATTTTACTGCCAGAGTAGTGGGTAATGATGTTTTGCAAGTCACCTGTGCATCCTTCCTCCTTCAGCATGGCCTGTATGAGAAGAAGAAGACCTCCAGGAAACAGAGGAAGGAACGCAAGAACAGAATGAAGAAAGTCAGGGGGACGGCAAAGGCCAACGTTGGTGCTGGCAAAAAGGTATGGTTTATCAAGGAAATACGGAAATGTCATTTACAGGTCTTTAGTTTCTAGAAAAGAGAGGTTTTATTTTTTTTAATAACCTTTCTTAATGTTTTTTCCCTTCCACTTCTTCTGGATTACAGAAGGTAATGTATTTTGAGAAGCAGCATAATCTAGTAACTTAACACCACCTCAGTAAAGTAGCTTCTCCCATAGTAGCTTTGCCACAGCTCACGAATTAGCACCATATGGGGGCCACATTGATTCAGTGATAATCCTGGTGAGTGCCTTGCAAGCCCAATCAGGAGTTTTTTAAAAATGTTTTAGAAATGTGTTTTTATTGACCCCCCCTCCCCCCAGAGCGAGGCAGGGAGGGAGAGCTAGAAACAGTGATGAGAGAAAACATCGGTTGGCCGCCTCCTGTGTGCCCCCACTGGGGATTGGGCCCACAACCTGGGCATGTGCCCTGACTGGGAATTGAACTGGTGACCTTTTGGTGCATGGGTCCATGCTCAACCAGTGAGCCACACTGGCCGGGAATGACTGGACTTATTTTAAAATGGACAACTGGCTTAAGAAGCAGTTGAATCAATGTGGCCCATGTTTTCCTGGCATGCTGGAGAGGCAGCTGAAATCTCAATTGTTTACTTCTCCAGTTCGCCAAGACTTAAGTGATTTTAATGATAAGCAGCTTTTACCAGCTTTGCCTAGCAAATTCTAAACAGTTGAATTAAGGTGTGGTTGTTAAATTAACAAATAATCAAGTGTTCTGTGAATTTTTTTTTTTGCCTTTTCCATCTTTCTTGGATTTCTTGTTCATCAGAAATGAAGTGTCTGGCAGGTACTGAGATTCTGAGCACGGTGTGGGGATGCATCACCTTCACTGAGTTTGCTTTGATGCTTTGCATGTTGGCTTTTGAACGACAGTTTCAGAGTGTGGTTTATTTTAACACCACTGCTCTGTTTTAAAACAGTATATTGTGAACAAAGGAGAAAAAGTTCTAACCACTCTTTGGAAACTCAGAAATGCATGTTATGTTGTTTAGTGACCAAGTGGAGGAAGGTGGATATCTTACTAAGTAGGCACCTTTTCAACTTACACTTGGAAAGCTGTGTCCCAGAAAGTTACTACCCAGGAAATGGCTTAACTTAACACAGGGCTTGGGAAGGGTCCTTTCATCCAGTTACCAGCAGTCTTTCCCTTGAAGACTAGGGAGACTCATCTGTTCCCTGGCAGCTCTGGAAAAAACTGGCCCAGGAAACCTGTCAAAGCCTTTGTCCTGGGATGATCCACTCAAAACTGCCTTGTACCAGTTCCTTTTCCATTTCATTGCTTTTTACTGATCTCCAACTTTTTGTCTGATTTTTTTTTTATTTTTTTTATTTTTTCTTTTTTATTGATTTTACAGAGAGAGGGAGAGAGAGAGAGAAACATTGATGAGAGAGAATATCCATTAGCCGCCTCCTGCATGCCCCCCACTGGGGATCAGTCCCACAACCTGGGCATGTGTCCTGACTGGGAATGGAACCTGCGACCTCTTGGTTCATGGGTCAATGCTCAAACACAGCCACACCAGCCGGACTGATTTTATTTTTTAATAGAACATTTTTCAATATAATTGTGTATTCACATAAAAGCTTTTGAATAAATATGCTTTTCCCACAAGTGTTTGGTCAGAGTGGTCCAGTTTTAAACACGTTTTATAAATTTGAGCAGCCTAAACCAATAACATGTTGCGGGCCGAGCCTGGGTAGGATAGTAGGATTCTGAAACGTGGTGGTCACTGCCCCTGTGTGCCATGACTCCCTGCCAGGCCAGGCAGCAAACCTGTTCTGCCTGCGTGGAGCTCAGATCACATCGACTTCCCAATGCCATGGAGTTATAGCAACAAACTGCCGGGGGATCGCTCGCCACTGAGAGCCTCTCCGTGTGCGAGGCTTGTGCCTGCGGACGGGTTCTGGAGGCTGCAGAAGACAGTATTGTCTTAGATCTGAAGGATGTTTAACACGTTCTTGTCTTCATTCAGCCTGAGTCTCACGTGTTGGGGTTACCTGTGGGGACCTGAGCCATCACTTCCTACTTCAAGTTGCACTGGTGCATTTCACTAGCACTGCTCTGAAAAGCCAACTGGAAAATGCATGCATCAAATAAATGTTTTATTTTTATTTATTTATTTATTTAAAAATTCTTTTTCTTTGATTTTAAAGAGAGGAAGGGAAAGGGAGAGAGAAACATCGATAAGAGAGAACATTGATTGGCCGCCTCCTGCATACCCCCCACTGGGGACCGGCTCTACAACCCAGGCATGCGCCCTGACCAGGAATGGAACCGGCGACCTCCTGGTGCATGGGTTGAGGCTCAACCACTGAGCCATACTGGCTGGGCTATTTTTACTTTTATTTATTTATTTTAGAGAGCAAGAAGAAGGGAGAGAGAAACGTTGATTTGTTCCGTTTATCTATGCATTCATTGGTTGCTTCTTGTATGTGTCCTGACCGGGGATCCAACCTGCAACCTTGCTTGGTGTATCAGGACAACACTCCAACCAACTGAGCTATCCGGCCAGGGCAAGCGCGTGTATTTTTTTGGCTAAAAAAGTCAGGCGTATTAGTGTTCCTTTTATTTTAGCCTTTGTTCGGATATTGGAATTGGTATTTGCTTTTTACCTTTTGGGTGCAATGAGTTATTTTAAATTAAGGACTAAATCTCATGTTTGAAGAACAATTGAAGCATTTTTACTTTAAATTCTGCCTCTTTTAATATTAATTTGCATTACTTTTGTTTGCTCTGAATGGTGGCTTTTAAAGTATTGAGCTGAGACAAGTTTTAAAAGACTTGCTCGATCATTTAGAGCTCTCCCATTATCATTAAATTAGATTTTAGTCTGGGGTGATTACAAAATATCTTGATGGTGCTGGTGTGTAGTGTGCCCAGCACCATGTTGCTGGACAGAGCAGAAGGCCCCAGGCTTAGGTATGCCTACTTCATTTATAAGTAGGCAGTGGTAGCCTGGGTTGGTATTACTGTTATACCGATCTCTTCATTGTGAAGTCACGCCACCTTGTTTACACAAGAACCATAGTAAATCAGGCAAGGTATTCTCAAAACTGGGAGTAATAAAATCAGTGAGAGTGTCTGAGTGTCCTGTATGCAATTGCAAGGAACAAAATGATTATCTTTAAGGAATCTGATTGCATGCACTCAAATGCAGGTTATTTTGGAGTTTAAAAGGGACTATTAATGAATGTTTCTTTCCCCTCTTCCTTCTCCCTTCTCCCTTCGTTGCCACTTATTCAGTGAGCTGGAGATTGGACAACAGGTATATATAATTCAAGCTTTTTCATTTAGATCACTAAACTTCTTGGTTTACTGACACAGTGATTTAAAAGTAGAGCATGTGAAATAGATGTAGAAGTAGATTTACAAATACTCTCAGGAGATGTAGCCTGTTAAATTGTAGCCTGTTTAAATACTAATAGTGACATGATTTTGTTTTAAAAATTTAGTAATTAACTTATTTTTTGTTTTATTGCTAACTTGATTGTTTTTTTCCTTGATGCTTATATTGTGTTATGATTATGCAGACCTAACATGATTCTAGGTTACTAATATTTGTTCTGCATGAGTGTCATTAATTTTGGAGCTTGTTGAAGACTTTGAACTTGAATATTAAAGTTCAGTTTAGCAGTTGCTAACTAACTTTTTTTTTCTTTGATTTACAGAAGGAGTAAAGATTCTTCAGTGACTTTATCTGTGGTGATTGTGCAGATTTTTCATGAGCGAATTAATAAATTAAACTTTTATGTGTCTGGTTGTTTGAAATATGTCTGACGTTTATTGGGACTAATTAGTTTGCTGTTTAGCAGACTTAAATTGCTGCCCAAGTTCACGTGTTCCATTAAGCATTCACTGAAAACTTGGCATGGTGGGATGGTGATTCCTCCATTTAATAGCAGAAAGACAGACGCCGGGTGTAGAATATGGGCAACATGGGAGATGTAGGGCCAGTCTGGAGTGCTCATGTTAGTATTTGCCATCAGTGTAATTTGTCTCTGCAAGAGACACTTAAAATCTAGAACCCCTTAGTTCTTGTTACTGAAAAGATTATTTGCTGGCCTCAATAAAAATTCAAATTAGGTCATGTTTTCCTTTATCCTGAGAAGGATCTATTAAAATTGTTATTTGTGTGTTGTAGGTTTATGCTTAGAGATGAGTGGGGGATTTGAAAGAGGCTCTAGTGTAATGAATATTTGGGTGTAGTGTGTAAATTGCTTGTTAAATCATAAATGCTTTTAATGAAATGTTGAGGGTTGTCTAGTGCTTTTTCTTTGATGGATGCTGATTCTTACGACTCGGACATCAGCCTTTTTTGTGGTCCTGAACTTTAGGTGATTGGTTAGTGGTTTGGGTTTGGGAGATTTGAGCAGTTGTTTTAGGGTGCTGTGTGGGTTGAAGTGCCTTTTTTTGTTTTTTTAATCCTCACCCGAGGACATTTTTCCATTTTTTGTTCAGATAGAGTGGGAGAGAGAGGAAGAAATAGAGAGAAACATTGACATGAAAGGGACACATTGAATGGCTGCCACCCACACGCCCTTAGAGGCAACCGAACCCGGGTCTCTCCGGACCACAGGCCGACGCTCTAACCGCTGAGCCAAACCGGCCAGGGCTGAAGTGCCTTTTGAGAGGATAGAAAATAGGAGTTTGGGTGTTTGTGAGAGGAGAAGAGGTATTAATGACTTAGGGTTTTGGGTGCCATTTTATTTTTCCCTGAAGGTGGTGTATGATTGGTTTGCCCTTTAGGTGGGTTCATCTGGGAGTCAAGTTTACAAATGCTATTAGGAACTATGGCAGTTGGATGAAAAGCTCCAGAGAAACCTCAGAAGCAGTAGAGACTTGAAAGACCTGGTTGGTTGGGTACAAGAGGGATCCAGGAAAAAGCAAGAACTGTGATGACAGAAGGCATATGAGTTTGCAGGAGGGAGTGGTGAGGCTTTGAAGAAAGCTCCAGACTAGGGCAGGGAGTGAATGGATAGGTGAGGGGCTGAGCCTGTTGGTTGAGGGTGGGGGGTCCATCTGTGGTTAGGCTGAGGCTGCTATTTGGGTTGTGGAACTCATGGCTTGTTGGGTTCCCTTGCTAGGAAATCTCTCTTCTCCCTTGCTGGGACTGGGAGGTAGCAGTTTGTCTACTAGTAGGGAGGGTGAAGGAGTTGGGGAATTTATGCCTGTAAGCCTCAGTTTTCATCCAAATGACTAACGGAGTAGAGGACTTGCGGTGAGTGGCATTTTTAAACGAGCTGTGCGTGGAGGCCAGAGGTCATATCTAATGGTAAAAGTGGACAGTAGGGGACTGAGCTAGGGTTTGGGAGTGGAGGACTGGTGAGTAGCATGCAGGAACCAGACTGGGAAGATGCTGGGAGAACGGGTTTATATTTGGAGCTGGCTGGGTCCAGGGCAGGAAGTGAAGCTGGAAGCAGGGTGGGAAGGGTGTGGTCCACGGGGTTGGTGGTCACAGAGTTGAGCAGGGCAGGTGGAAGCAATGGATGGAGAACTGAAGGTAGTTGGGGAACCAGGGACTGATGAAGGCAGAGGGCACAGCTGCAGGGACCTTGAATGGAGGTGAAGGTTGGCATCAAAGCCAGGAGATGTAGAGGCTGCTTTTTTATTGGGATGTGCCCAGGGAGGGCAGTTTGTAGCCGGAGCTGCTTTGGAGAAGGGAATTGTGATGAACTCTGGCTGGGCCTGTTTTCCCAGGGGAGCTGCATGGGCTGGCAAGATGTGAACATCACAAACTGGCAGTCTTTGTTGGACAGGCAGAGCATTTTGAAACGGCGAATTTTACATAAGGATCCGCATTTCTAGCCTCTTTAAAGACCAGAGGAAGCAACAGCTGGCCCACCTTCCTGCATGATGACTTAGAAAGGTTTACAGGTTTGCCCGTGAGCCTCAGGATAGGTGTTTGCTCCCCAGTCCACCGTGGCCTCTGCTCCTACAGCTAGCCTGCACCCTCACTACCTGCTCTCTGGTCTCTGTCCACTTGCATGCTCCATTCCTTCCGTCTAGTCCAGCGCAGTGGGCAAGTCGCTTGGTTCCCTGATTGGGTTTAAATTGTGGCTCCCAGAGGTACTTGCTCTGCTAAACTGATTCACAAGGATATTTTGAAATTTAAATGATGATGCATCTTTGAGAACAAATTGGACACTGAAGAGCTAAGCAAGTGTGACAGGAAGCAGAGACTTGCAGGAATTCTCTTTAAATTGTGGGCAGTTGTGGCCCATGGACACAAACAAAAATGTGAAGGCCTCGGGTGGGGTGGGATGGTGTAGCAGGGCAGGGGCAGAGGGAGGTAAATAGGGGATATCAGCAATACTGTCAACAACAACAAAAAAAAGGGCAATTGTGCTATCGAACTTCAGGATTGTTGCCCTGACGGCAATCACCACACCACTGCTGTCAAGAGGGCCTAACAAGGCAGGGTTACTTTGACTAACGGGGTCAACAGGAGAGCACACCTCTTCCCTCAACTTGCTACTAGTGGGGGCTGAGGCTTTGTGAGAGGTAGCAAGGATCCTTGGAGAGTAGTGAGAAGGTAGAGATTCTGGAAAAGGCGGTTTTGAAGCACCCAGTGAGTACTGGGGTGCTTTACAGCTTGCCTTAGAACTACACCCCTGAATTCCATTTGTAGGTGCACGTGCCCAAGTTATTGGGGAGCTTTTAATGATGCTCTGTTCTCTTCCCTGGCAAGCTGATTATTTTGGGCTCTCCTTAAAACCAACATTCTCCCCCACCTCCAGTCTAATTCACTGTGATCCTTAAAACTTGAGCTCCTAAAATGTCTAAAATCCACACTTCACCACCACATGTCACCATCTGTCCCCTGAGTAGTTCTCCCTGGTCACCCTGTTTGCACTCCTGTTCTCTCCAATCCTTTCTCCTGCAGCTAGAAGGATCTTCCCAAAACTCATGTTTTTCTCATGTTAAAACTTCTGTGATGTCCCAGTACTCAGAATGATGACCATAATCTTATCATGGCTCAGGAAGATTATATTTTCCAAAAATCTGCTATTTTCAACCAATCCCTGCCTCCAAGCAAAGTTGTAATGGAAAGGAGTGGAGTGGAGGGGTGGGGGGATGGAGGGGAGCTAGACTTCAGGGACAGCCCAGGGGAGTGTGTGGTGTCAGGAGGGTGACAGTGGGAGCCACCAGTTCTGTGAATTTGCAGCATTGCCCTCTGGCCAGGCCCATCCTTGCAGGGGTGGAGGATGTCCAGCCCACCATATAAGGCCCACGGAATCATTATCAGCTAACATCACATGCCTAACCAAATATAGCGGGCTGATTTTTAAGTTGATAATTTTGTATGGCCTGCTAATGATGTTATAAATATCCACATGGCCCTTGGCAGAAAAAAGGTTCCCCACCCCGGAAAGGCCCAGACGTGGGGGAAACATCTTTTTTTTTTTTTTATCCTCACTCGAGGGCATTTTTCCATTTTTTGTTCAGATAGAGCGAGAGGGAGAGAGAGGAAGAGAGAAACATCGATGTGAAGGGACACATCGAGTGGCTGCCACCCGCACGACCAACCAGGGCCGGGGACAAACTGCAACCGAGGTACGTGCCCTTAGTGGGAACCGAACCCGGGTCTCTCTCTACCACAGGCCGACGCTCCAACCGCTGAGCCAAACCGGCCAGGGCGAACCATCTTAAATGTATCATACTCTCGGAGCCATAGCAGGTGCTGTTAACTTTATGAACAATTACCTACTTTGATCTGCACAATAACCCTGAGTCAGGACTTAAATGGACCCATGTTAGAGAGGGTTTAGAGCATTAAACAACTACCCAGCTAAGTGATGGGGCTGAGATTGGGACGCAATTGTGAGACTCCAGAGCATTCGTTGTGCATTTATTCATTCACTCAAATATTGAGTAGCTGTTTTCTTTTTAATATTTTTTATTTATTTATTTTAGAGATAGAGGAAAGGAGAGAGAGAGAAACATTGAGAGAAACATTGATGAGCAAGAACTTCGATTGGCTGCCTCCTGCATGCCCCCCCCGCCCCCACTGGGGATTTGGCCCACAACCTGGGCATGTGCCCTGACCAGGAATCAAACCGGCGACCTCTTGGTGCACGGGTCGACGCTCAACCAGTGAGCCACACTGGCCGGGCTTGAGTAGCTGTTTTCTGAAGGACAAAATAATGGTGTATAAGACCCATGATTTGTATACCTACTATGTGCTCAGTAAGATGTCTATTGCCAGGGAATTACTAAACAAGTTAATAGATGGCCAATTGAATCTGCTGAGCCGTGTGCTAGTTCCTGTTCTGGGAGATGGATGAAGAAGCAGTCCCTCCCTTCAAAGCTCAGAGTGGTGGGTTTAGCAACTTAGTCTTATGGCCTGGCTTCTTCCCATGAAACAACAGTGTGTAATTGTGTTCAGTTATGTCACGGGGATCCAGAGGCGAGAGGACCAGTGCAGTGGGGCTGGGTATTGGTGGTTTCTGAGAGAAACACCAGCTGAGGCGAGACAGGTGATCTGATCTGGACGCAGGAGCAGGGGGTCTCACTTGTGGTGAAAGATGGAAAGGAACACGGAGGTGGCAGCAGCAGGCAGCTGTGGTATGAGGTCCAACCAGTCGTTCTGTTGGGGGAGGGGATCAGGCTGGGGAGGGTGGGAGCAGAGTGCAGGTAGACATTTTTCTATCAATGAGCTGGAGGGCCCTGCAGTGACTGGTGGCTTCCAGCAGTTTTGCACAATGCATTTCTAGTAGGAGAAATTCCATTTCAAAAATAGACTTCATGTTGGCTGCGAGAGTACAGAGGTAACCCACTTTGGTTCATTTATGCCGACAAAGCAGAGAGGCTTTTCTGAGATCTAGAGCCGTAGTGGGTCCAGGGAGTGAACAGACATCAAAGCTTTCATTTGTCCTTCCACATCCACTCACCCTTAAACTTCTGTATGCCAGATGTTGCAGAAGTGAGGCCTCCCCCTCCCAGAATAACAAACTGTTGGGTCTGGTTGGGAGCTAGGGCACAAGTAAGATTCTGGTGGGGAATGAGATGAGATCAGGGATCAGGTCAGGGAGGACCTTGTATGCCAGGCCAAGGATTGCTTTTCAATGTTTTGGTTGGATGAATATGCTGGAGGATGAATTGAATGTCCTTGACACATGCTGAATTCCTCTGCATGGGAGATACTTAAGCTGTTGGACTGATTATGTATGTAGGAGAGGGGATTTGTGCAGGAGGTTAGGGGTTGATGAGATGGCATCCATGCAGTTTAGCTTGGGAAAGGACTAGACTGAATCTAGAGACCTATTTTCTTATTTATTTTCATTGATTTTTTAGAGAGAGAGGAAGGGAGAGAGAGAAACATTGATGTGAGAGAGAAACATCAATTAATTGCCTTCTGCACACCCCCTAGTGGGGATTGAGCCATGTACCGTGACCAGGAATTGAACTGGGACCTCTTAGTCCAAGGGATGACACTCAATCCACTGAGCCACACTGGCCAGGCAACCTACTTTAGTTTTCCGGTGAATCCTCACCCAAGGATATTTTTTCATTGATTTTTTTTTTAAAGATACAGTAGAAGGGATGGAGGGAGGATGGGCGGGGGTGGGGGGTGGGGAGACATCGATGTGAGAGAGACACATTGATTGTTTGCCTTCTGCATGTACCCTGACTGGGGCCAGGGATCAAACCTGCAACCCAGGTATGTGCCCTTGACCAGGAAATTGAACCCAAGACCCTTGGTTCTCACGCCGATGCTCTTACTGCTGAGCCCAACCTGCCAGGGCTGGAGACCTCCTTTCTGATCTGTTCCCATCCTCTAGCCAGCCGGTGCCACAGATGGCAAGGGACCTCCCTTTGCTGGACCTCTGTTTCCCTGGCTAGGTGCAGTACAAGGACTAGATAGGTGGCTCCCAAGCCTGGCCGGTGGAGGCTTGTTCAAAACACAAGTGCCCAAGGCCTCTGGTCCCAGGAACCCAAGCATCTGAACTTTTAACAACTTCCCGCTGCTGCTTTGACCCGAAGGGTCTCTGAAGTCTCTTCTGCCTGTGAGAATGTGTGTCTTTGAGTCGGAGACCTGGTCTCTGCCACAAGAAGCAGGCAGATGAACAGTGATACTACTGTTACTTTTGCTTATACAATAGTTAATGACAGCAGAATAGTTTTCTAGGTGCCAGATACATAGTATGCCTGTGGCACGTTATCTTATTTACCTTTTCTGGACCACAGGCTGACGCTCTAACCTCTGAGCCAAACCGGCTAGGGCTTTATTTACCTTTTATAACTACTCTGTGAGGGAGATATTGTTGTCCCCATTTCATAGATGAAGAGATTGAGGTTCAAAGTGGTTAAGGAACTTCGTCAAAATGACAACTTTGACATTCTATGACATGTCTGTGGACATTTGTGGAACTTCTCACCAAGGAGCTAGAACTTGTACAGTCTTGGGAGTAGAGAGATTAGCTAAGGCAGTGGTTCTCCCAGAGTGGTCCTGCATAGGCAGCATCAGCACCTGGGGACTAGTTAGAAATGCAAATTCTCAGGCCCCACGTCGGAACTACTCAATCAGAAACAGGGCGGGGCCCAGCAGTCTGCGGTTTAACACGTTTTCCAGGCGATTCTGATGTGGGCTGAAGTCTGAGAAACATTGAGCTAGGGGGATGGAGGGGAAGACATTCCAGAGGGGACAGTTGTGGAGCCGAGGAAGGGTAGTACTGTAGAGCATCCCATCACTGACCTTCCTTCCCTTTGGTGGAATAAAGAGGTCTGATGAGCCACACAGACTCCCACGAGGGGGCGCTGTGGGCACAGGCTGGGCTGCTGCCGGCGTTGTCAGGGCTGCTACCCTCGCGGAAGTGTGAAAAAAGCCTGATGCCACATCAACTGGGGAGGTCACATTCTTCTCAGAGGAGGTCTAATGGGGGTGGTAATCTTGTTTATAGGATTCGGCCCTCGCAGGGAAGCTGGACCGCAGGGCGTTCTGCTGTTCTCGTGCGTGGCGATGCCGCCCACCCGCGCTGTGGTGTCTATGCAGACAGACCCTGTGCAGACGGCACTCCTCTTGCAGCTGCCCAGCCAAGGGGCTGCGCTTTCTTTGGGAGGAAGGATGCTAGAACCCGAGTTCTGGTTCAGTGTTCGCCCTGCAGTGCAATGCCTCTGTCCTGTTCTTGGGCAGTTTGGGTGGGGGACCAGAGCGCTCAGTACAAGGTCTGTCTTTAAGCTTACCTGTGCCCAACCAACCATACTTTGTGATCTCAGGCAAGTCCCCTTCCCTGGGCCTCAGTCTACGGTAAGTGAAGGGGATGGAGCTGAGAAGGTGGGTTTCAGCACTTCCTCTACCCTTGGGAGCTGAGGAGGAGAGACTTGTCCTACTCAGGGAACTTGGATTGCAAGGCAACCATAAGCCCAGCTGCTCGGCATCCATCTCCCGTGTCCCCTTAAGTAAGCCTCGGCAGGGACTGGGTGCAAGGCAGTAAGCTGGAACCTGGCAAATTGGATTTTTTTAAAAGTCCACATCTTTGGACATCAAGGATTTGCCTCTATAGATTTCTATTCTGCGTTGCTTGGAGGAAGGAAAGATTTACACCCTGTTCTCTCAGCTGCAGTCTATATTTCTTCCGAAAATACATTGCTTCAGAGGGAGGGGTAGCGCCAGTGTGGGGGCCTCAGCACTGCTCATTAATCCAGGGATTGGTGTCCTGCACCTCAGGGCGACCAGCGACTGCTCACCCAGCCACGGCTCCGCCTGGGCCGTCAGCCTCTGGAACGATGTGTTCAGAAAGCTGCAGAGGTGCGCATCGCAGCCGAAGGGCCGCGCGGTTGGAGACAGCGTCTGGTCCAGCTCTCTGCTGGCTCCTGCTGTCTACCAGGATTCAGGGAGTTTGATTAGAAATTGCCCAACCAGGAGGCAAGCACCATCAAGTTGCAGCTCCCCTGGGGGAGGAAACGTGGAACAAGGTGCCCTTGCCTTCGGGCCTCCTGCGGTTGGTCTGCACCTCGGTGTGCTTGCAGGCGGCTCCGCAGTTTTCCTGCTGGTGGTGAGACCAGAGGCGCAGAGAGGTCAGGTGACTTCCCCTAGTCCCTCAGCTCGTTAGTGGTGGGGAGAGGACCGAGTGTCAAGCTTTTTCTTTCTTTCAAAATTTTTTTTTTTTTTTTATCCTCACCTGAGGACATTTTTCCATTTTTTGTTCAGGTAGAGTGGGAGGGGGAGAGAGGAAGAGAGAGAGAAACATCGATGTGAAAGGGACACATCGAGTGGCTGCCACCCAACCAGGGCCGGGGACAAACTGCAACCGAGGTACGTGCCCTTAGCGGAAACCGAACCCGGGTCTCTCGGGACCGCAGGCCGACGCTCTAACCGCTGAGCCAAACCGGCCAGGGCTTTTAAATTATTTTTATTAATATATTTTCGTTACAGATGTTTCTCCTTTTCCCCCCATTGCCGCCCTCCTCTCGATCCTCCCCCTTCCTCTGGCCCATGGCCTTTCCACCTTGAGCGGCTCCCTCCTGACAGTGGTGAGCCATTTGCCACTCAGGTGCCATTTCCCTTTTTATTTCATTTTTAATGTTGTACCCTTAGGTGATATTTTTTATTTAATTGAATAATAGCATAATGATCTGCTCCATGTATATATTGTGAAATGATTACCACTATAAGTCTAGTTAACATTCATCACCTCACAGTTATAAATGTTTTTTCTTGTGATAAGAACTTTTAAGATCTATTTACTTAGTAACTTTCAAATGTACAATACAATATTGCTAACTGTAGTCACCATTCTGTACCCAGACTTACGACTGGAAGTTTGTCCCTTTGACCCTCTTCACCCCCTTTACCTACCTTTCCCCTTCCCATCCCTCCTCCCCACTCTGGCAACAACCAATCTGTTCTGTTTCTGAGTTCCTGTTTTTTTAGATTCCGCATATAAGCGATATCATACAATATTTGTTTTCCTCTCTCTGACTTACTTCATTTAGCACAATGCCTTCAAGATTCATCCACGTCACACATGGCGGGATTTTCTTATTTTTTTATGACTGAATATTTCTGCGTGTGTGTGTGTGTGTGTGTACATATATTTTCTTTATCCGTTCCTCCTTTCATGGGCACTTAGGTTGGCTATTGTCAATAATGCTGCAGTGAACATGGGAGTGCAGATATCTTTTCGAGATAGTCATTTCATTTTCCTTGGATATATACTCAGGAGTGGAATTGCCGGATCATATGGTAGCTCTGTTTTTAATGTTTGGAAGGGTCGCCATACTGTTTTCCAAAGTGGCTGCACCAATAGTGCACAGGGTCCCCTTTTCTCCACATCCTCGCCAACACTTGTTGTCGCTTGTATTTTTGATGATAGACATACTAACAGGTGGAAGGCAATATCTCATTGTGGTTTTGATTTGTATTTTCCTGAAGATTAGTGAGGTTGAACACCTTTTCATGTACCTGTTGGCCATCTGTATGTCTTCTTTTGGAAAAATGTTTACTTAGTTCCTCTGCCTGTTTAAAAAATTTTTTAAAATTTAAAATTTTAAATTACAGTTTACATTAAATATTATTTTGTATTAGTTTCAGGTGTATAGCATAGTAGTTAGTCATGTACTTTATAAAGTGTTCCCCCAGCCCAACCGATGTGGCTCAGTGGTTGAGCATCGACCCGTGCACCAAGAGGTTACTGGTTCAATTCTTGGTCAGGACACGTGCCAGGTTGTGGGCCAAATCCCCAGTTGGGGGGCATACAGGAGGCGGCCAATCAATGTTCTCTCTCATCGATGTTTCTATCTCTTCTTCTCAGTCTCCCCCCCACCAAAAATCAATAATAAAGAACAAACAAAAAGAAAAACCCCTTAAAACAAAGTGTTACCCCAATATTTCTAGTACCCATTTGGTCCCATACAGAGTTACTACTATATTACTGACTGTATTTCGTATACTGTGTTTACATCCCCGTGACTATTTTGTAACTGCCGATGTGTATTCTCAATCCCCTCACCTTTGTCACCCAGGCCCCCAGCTTTTCTGTTTTTTAAAAATCGGATTGTTTGTTTTTTGCTATTGAGTTGTATGAGTTCTCTGTATATTTTAGTCATTAACCTCTTACCCATTATCTTGTTGGCAAATACTTTCCCCCAGAGAGCAGGTTGCCTTTCTCTCTGTCGATGGTTTCCTGTGCTATGCAGAAATGTCGCCACTTGTTGCCTTTGCTTTTGTTGCCTTTGCTTTCGGTGTCAAATCCAAAACTTACCACCAAGACGGACGTCAGGGAGCCTCTTGCCTGTGTCTTCTTCTAGGAGCGCTCTGGTTTTTCAGTTCTTACGTTCAAGTCTCTAATTCATTTACGTGATTTTGAGTGTGGTGTAAGATCGAGGTCTAGTTCCATTCTTTTCAGGTGGCTGTCCAGCTCTCCCAACACCATTTCCCTTCCGTTTGTAAGGTTACGGAACACTGCGGTGTTGTCCGGGGTACTTCGTGCTGCTCAGCTCATTGCCCTGTGCCGTCCCGCAGTGTCTCTGCTACAGACTGTTCCCTTGGAGGCTGAGTGTTGAAACGTCTACAGTTGGTGTTCTCTGAGCTGGTTTTGTCCTTGTTTAGTTGGTGTTAGGCCTTCTTCGGCTGCAAGTAACTGAGATCTCGACTCCAACGGCCTTGAACAGTGAGGACATTTGTTTACTTACATAGAAGCCATCCAGATGCAGAGGGACTTCAGGCCGATTGATGTGTAGTTCAGCAGTGTCATCAGGACCTAAACATTGCCTGTCTCTGCTACTAACAGCATTGGCTCTGTTTTGTAAGATGGTTGCCAATTACCTTGGGGGCTAGCGGGGTGGGACTAGGGCGGGACGCCTGGGACGTGAAATCTAAGGAGGTGTTCATTCAGGGCGGGACAAGTGAAGGGGTAGTGCTTTCATGACCCCAAGAATACCTCCCTCTGCATAGGCCCAGGGGCTCCCCGTGTCCCTCTTCATGGTGGGAGAGAGGCTGCCCTCCTGCCTTGTTTCAGCTACAGCAGGCTAACCTGTAACAAATAGGTCCCAGAAGGTGCCGGGCATAAACACAATTCAGATTTATTTTTAAGTCTCCTAATAGTCCAAGGCAGGGTAGTCGTGTCAGCAGGAAGCTCTCCTGGTTCTCCACAGAGGCCTGGCCAGAGTCCACCCTGTCCTTTCTGTTCCCGTTCCAACGGCTGTGGCTTCGTCTCCGGCACACCGCAGGGGGCGCTGGGGGACGCGGCAGCGCTGCCCAGGCACAGGTGAGGTTTGGGGGACAGCGACCGGTATTACCATGGCAGGAAGAAGTAAATGGATACTTCACAGGGACCCTTGGAACAGAAGTCTCTCAAGCAAAAGGGGGAATTTATTGGAAAGCTGAGAGATGTCAAACAACGTTGACATATAGGCAACGTTGGCGGCCTCCCCGAGACTGGGACTGGAAAGTATTTCAGTCTAAATCAGCTTTTCCTCCTTCCTCCTTTCCCCGCAGGCTCCTCCACTCCCTTTGCGGGCTGGCTGGCTGCTCTTTCCACGGCCGCCACGCCACGCTGCCCTTGCTGCCCGGTGCCGGCATCCCACACCATCAACTCGACCCCGTCCGACTTCTCGCCTCCCAGGAGCGAGGTGCTGACTGGCCCGGCCCTGGAGAGGGGTCCCTGTGTCCTGCCAGCTCATGCACACCACTTCCCACTTCCCTGCGGCCGAGGGGGCTTTGCTGAGAAGTGGGGAGCCGGGCTGCTGATGTGGCCACGGCAGCCGCCGCTCGTGCTGCCAAGACTTCTGCCTTCTCTCCTTGGGGTGAGCACTAGCCAGATCCATGTGTAGCAGGGGTTACGGTCTGAAACCGAAACGTTCACTATATGATTTCACAGTGTGAGCTGGGTGTTTAAAAAGGCCTTCGTAGGAAGGGGCACCTAGACTGGGGGCACAGTGGGCCCCGTTCTGCCTTGTCCTGTGGGACCAGGGCTGGAGGTGACGTTGTTTTTGGAAGCCAGGAAGTGGAGCCTCAGGATGGTGGCTGCCTTCAGGTGACGGCTCGCGAGGCCTCTTGAAAGGCCCGGAAAGGAGCAGAGGTGCTGCTGGCTGAGGGCTGTCACGTGGGGAAAGGTAGGGTTTGCTCCCTACTGTGGGGAGTGTGGCGAAGTGGGTGCACATGTGTGAACCTCAGGGCTGGTGGGCGAAGGCGGCTGCTCGGGGAGGGGGAGCAGAGCCCGTCCGGCTGCCTGCTCCGCGGGACGGCTGGAGAGCGCTGGGCTTCTTCGAGGTGTAGGCCTGGGGGATTTTTTGTGGTTTCCTTTGGCCCCCAAAGTCTGAATACCGTACTTCTGGTTTTGCTGGGACATCCTGTCCACACAGCGTGGGATTGTTCCCAGCTCGGATCTGTCAGGTCTCACTGACTCTGAAGGCTAAATGTGGACTTTAATAACAACAGTTTTTTTTTTTAAATCCTCACCCGAGGACATTTTTGCATTTATCTTCAGATAGAGCGGGAGGGAGAGGGGGGAAGAGAGAGAGAGAAACATTGACATGAGAGACACATCAACTGGTTGCTACCCACACGACCCCAGCTGGGGCTGGGGACAAACTGCAACCAAGGTACGTGCTCTTAATGGGAATCGAACCCAAGACTCTCTGGTTTGCGGGCTGATGCTCTAACCACTGAGCCAAACCGGCCAGGGCTAATAACAACACTTTGGATTTATGTAGCCTGTTTCCTTGGAGGCACTTCATCTGGTAATACCATTAATGCTCCTAATACATCCCAGGGTGGGAGGAGCGGGAGGGCACAGAGGAGGTCTCTTTCTGGATTCTTCATGTCCGGAGGGTGAGCAGAGTGGCTGGATTGGAAGCAAGCGGGGGGAGGAGCCTAGATCATGGCGCCTTGCTCTCCACCCCCCCGGACAGGTTGCATTTGGTAAGGCGTGCTTCTCCCAGCTGGACTCTGGGGCTTGGGCACAATACTGTGTATTGGTGATCCGATTCCACAAAAAGTTTAAGGCACATCCTCTGTGCATAAGGCTTCAGGCTGACTCTGTCAGGAGTGGGAGTGGCTAGCATGGAGGCGAGCCCGAGGTGAAGGGGAAGACCAGTGTGTCCACCACTGGCTGGCTTGCAGAGGGGACAGCTTGCAGAAGCCAAGGTGCACAGACAGCAGAGGGCTTCCACAGGGGAGGGCATCTGAGCTGAGTCTGGAGAGTCCTGGAGGGAGTGGGGGTTGGCCTTGCAGTCTGGAGCTCAGAGTTCGAGTCTGGTTTTCCTGCCTCTTGGGCTGGTGATGTGCACAAGGTCCTTGTGCCGGGGCTCACTTCCCCAGGGGTGGTCTCTCAGAGGGGCTCTTTAGGATTCTAAGCCTCTGAGCTGAGTGTTGTTGCCCGGGTGGCCGAGAGCCAGGACAAGCAGAGGCGGGACTGTGGACTAGCGTGGGGAAGAGGCTGCTGGAATCTCTGTGAAGGGTGAACCCACATAGAAGGAAAGGCACGGCAGACAGAGGACCCTGCTTGGGCAAAGGTGGACAGGTTCGCAGTCCTTGTCTCCTTTAGCACGCTGCTTGTCCCTCCTACCTCTGCTCAGACTCTCATGGTGCCTGGCTCTCTTATCCCTCCCAAACTCTTTCCTCCGAGCCTTGGTGTTCGTTTTTCAGGCTGGCCTTCAGCGAGTGCCCCAGCCTGTACTGAGGACACTCTTGGATGGACTCTGACTGCTGTTAGTCTTCCCTGGTCCCAGGCAAGGGGGCAGGGCACAGAAACCCAGGGCTACAGGCTGCAGACTGCTGCAGCTGGGAGGTCCCTTACAGTCCTGTGGTACTACACTCTCTCTTTTGTAGATGAGGGAGTTGGGGCTCAGGGTAGCAAGCACAGGGAGACGTTTTCCAGGAAGAGAGAAGAGCAGGTGCCCAGACCTAGAAACAAGAGAAAGCAGGCCATCTGTGGAAGGTGGAAGAGCCCGGGTGGGGGGTGGGGGCGGGGTACGGAAATGGAAACATGGCAGGTGTTTCCAGGTCAGGTTTTACCTGGGGGCGGGGGGGCAGCTACTGGAAGGTTTTGAGCAGAGGAATGGTGCTATCAGGTTTGCCTTCACTGAGGGCACTGGTCAGACACTGAGTGTTTCCTGCTTCCCCCTTTTCCCCGCGGCCGCCCCCACCCATGGGTGGCAACTCTGTACTCTGCCTGCTGGGGCTGAAAGCCCTGTGACTGGCCAAAGCGCTTTCTCTCACCCCCACGTCGAATCCGTCCTCAGACCTTTCGGCTCTTACTTCAAAATCTATCAAGAATCTGTCCACTCTCACTTCCTCCACAGCTTCTCTGGTCCAAGTCCCCCCATTTCACCTTGTTATGCCGAGGCCCCCTCCTGATGACCTTTGCCCCTTCAGTGTCTTCTCCGCACAGCAGCTGGGGGCTACTGTGAAGACCAGAGTTGGATGCAGTCACTTCTCTGTTCAGAACCGTCTATGGTCTGCACATCTCCCCAGTGAGATGCCAAAAGGCTCTCATGATCCACATGGCCCAGGACCTGGTTTCCCCTCACCCTTCCAGCCCCTGGCTCTGCTCTCAGCTTGTCAGTCCTGTTCCTGCCCCAGGGCCTTTGTGTCTGTCATTCTCTCTGCCTGGCCCACTCTTCTCCCAGCTACCCTGTGGGTCATGCTCTTTTTCTGTGGTCTTTGCTCAAGTTGTACCTTCTTAGGGACATCTTCTCTGACCATCTTGTCAAACTCTCTATTCTCAAACTCTCTTCTACTCCAATTTTTCTCCTCAGCATTTACTTTTAATATCTTCTTGTGTGTTGGTTGTTTCCCCACTAGAAAGGAAGCTTCACGAAGGCAGGAAATTTTTATTTTTCATTTATGTATATTTTTTATTCTCATCCAAGGACATTTTTTCCATTTTTGTTCAGATAGAGTGGGAGGGAGAGAGGGGAAGAGAGAGAGAGAGAAACATTGACGTGAAAGGAACACATGAACTGGTTACCTCCCGCATGACCCCAACCAGGGCCAGGGACAAATCACAACCGAGGTATGTGTCCTGGACAGAACTGAACCTGTGACTCATTGGTTCAGAGGCCGAGGCTCTTAACAGCTGAGCCAAACTGGCCAGGGCGGAATTTTCATTTTTGTACGTGTTTCTAATTTGTTCATCGCTGTATCCCGAGCCCAGCAGAACAGGCTCCCAGCAGCAATACCTACCATCACTGAGCGGCTGGCCGACCCAATGGGGACGGCGGAGCACTGGGCGGGGCGCGTGAGCGGAGCGAGCACTGGGCGGGGCGGGTGAGCGGAGCCAGCAGTGGGAGGGGCGGGTGAGCGGAGCTGACCAGCTGGCAGGCCTGGCAGGATGAGGCGGGCGATGGGCTAGAAGCTCTGCCATCACTGCGATGCCTTGTCTGTAAGTTGAGAGGAGCTTTCAGGGTTAGTTTGTCCAGTTCTCTCTTTGACCATGTGGGGAAACCGAGGCCCACAAAGGAATGCCCCACTAAGTCAGGGACAGAACCCAGTTTCCTGTCTTCTTAAAGAGCTCGGTGTCAGTGGGGGAGGTACGCTTCAGGTGTGTGTAGCAGTGACCGAGTGTGGCTGCTAGTGTGCTCGGTGGCAGGTTGAGGGCCTGTCGTGGTGACAGGACATGCGTGAGGTGCTCTTCTCACCTGGGTTGGTGAGTAGGATGGGATAAGGTGGCCCCTGCCCCAGAGGCTGCCAGGTAGGTTGGAAGCCAAGGTGCCTGCTTAGCAGTCTATGGAAAGAGATCTTGGAGGGTCTCCCAGTTGCCTTGCCAGGCATCCATCCTATCCCCCCAGCACTCTCCCCACGTGTGTTTCTTAGGGGATGGGTCTTGACTGGCAAAAGCCCATTATAGCATGGTGTCCATTCCTGCCTAAGCCTGGTGATGGGCAGGGTCCCAGGCCTAAGCCTATCAGTGCAGGGGATTGCCCCTGGCCAAACTGACTCATTGAGGTTGGGCCAATCAGAGTTGGCAGAGAGACTACCTTCTGATGGCTGGGAAGAGACCACTCCTATTCCAGGTCGTGTGATGTGCAGAAATGAGGCTGGGAACTGCCACACTTTGCTGCCAGGAGGGAAGCCAGCCCGAGGACCACGCTTAGATTTGGAGTAGGGAAGAGGTGAGAGAATGCGGGGAGATAGTCCTCTGTCAGCCTGCCCGAGCACTCTGCCTTTCGGACTTGTTATGCGGCCGATAAATGCTGTCCCCTGTTTAAGGTGGTTCGGGCTGGCTTTTCTGTCCTGCTCATTGAAGAAAGTCTCATCGATGCTGAGTGTGTCAGCAGGGGTGAGGGGGCATGACGGGTGGTGAGAACTTGCGTGGCTTTTGATGGAAGTGTGTTCCACAGCCCTGCCCCAGTGCCTGCTCCTCTGAGAAGCCGCCTGTCCTCCCAGGCCTGGAGGGTTAGTGCCAAGGGGATGTTCTGAGCTGTGTCTTCCCGAAAGTGGGCCAGCTTGGGCTGTCCTCATGGTTTCTAGCACTGTTGGGACATGGGAGAAATCTGTCTTTTTGTAGAGTCACTGGCTTTTTAACCCCTTGTCCCCTATGGACATGTGCCCTTGTAGGAGGTGTGGCTCAGGATGGAAGGCATGGGTCTCTGCAGGTGTCTGTGAGCACGTCCACCAGGGCTCCTGTGAGCGCTGCTGGACCACAGGCAACTCGTTGCCGTCCCCACACAGGACCTTCCCTTCTCTTTGCCCCTGGGCGGGCTGGTGACCGATGGGCTCCTTCCTAGAATTTTAGAAAATGCATAAGAAACATGAACTTAAAACCAATTCCATTCAGGTACATTTAGCAAAGTACTAAAATTTTCTGACAAAGTACAATATATGCTTTTAAAAATTTTTCATATTTGCTTTTTTTATTAATGTGATAACGACATCTTGTGGCAGATCTAATAACTACCACAATTCAAAGTGGCGATAGAGAGTGGAAAGGATATTTGAGATAGCTGTAATAGCTTGATGTTATATAAAAATATCTGTGATTTCTGTTGGTGACAAAGTCACTGGAAATGATCAGACTGCTGGGGTTTGTTGTCTACATTCATAACTGAAAACAATTAGGGGTTAGTGAAGTAAAGATGTGATTTTTTTCCCCATTCAAGTTCATGGCCTCCCTGCATTCTGTCCATGACCCCATGGAGGATGTCTGTGGGCCCCAAGTTAAGAACCCCTGAGTGACAGGTGGTTGTAACCCCCCCATGTGGATGTGTGCACCTGCATACCTTCCAGGATCTTCATACTGCACACAGAGCTATAGAGGGTGCCTCCTACCTCCCCAGGTGAACATGCTGCACACACACACACACACACACATACACACAACTCCAACCTCCTACCTCCCTAGGTGAACCTGCTGCGTATGCACACACACAGCTCCAGGCACACCCAGGCACTGCATGTATGTGTATGCACACACGTATACCCTGCATATGGGACCATGAGTGCACATTCTGTCTCTACAGAAGTGTATACTCATGCTCACACTTACACATTGCACACACACAAAAGCATGTGGACACACATCATGCTCTATACCCAGAGCCTTCTGTATAAACACATACACAATCCTAAGTCCCAGGTAAGTGAGCAGAGTCCCGGAGCCTGGTGTGACCATGGTGTAGCAATTGTACATGGGCAGAAGAGGTCACGCTCATGCCATCTGCACTTTGCCACTCAGTCCCCCAAGCATCATGGAGGCCCAGTCCATGAGGATGAGAATTCTGTCCAATCCACTTTCCCAGGGTGCAAACCAAGGAGCCAGGAGGCCTCTAGAGTTTTTCCTTTTTCATTAATGAAGCCCTAATCTTCCCCAGATGGGTGATGGGGATTTGGTTGATGTCCCTGTGCCACCATGAGTGGGTCGCCAGGGAGCCCTCAGCTTGGGCTCCGGAAGCTGGTGGGGCAGCAGGCAGTGGGCCCAGTACAGTGCAGGGGTGTCTTCAAAGGAAAGCATTCTTCATTGGTAATGAACATTATGTCTGCAGAAACTAATGGCCCAACCTCCTATTCAGTTTATGTAAAATAAAACAGGCCATATGCTGGTGCTTTCAGAGTTTGGGTGTTTAAATTAAATGTTGTTTAATGAATATTCAAACCCATTTGCTCCAAAGTTGTGCTCAATGTGGCAGCGGCTTTCATCCCCCTCCTTCCTCACGGCCCCTCCCTGCTCCAGTACCCAGGGTATTAAGCCATTAGAACAGGGTGTGAACATCCAGGCATCTGTCTTTCAATGGAAAGTTGGATATTAAAATGCTGAGGCAGATGACAGTATAAATAAAGACATACAGTGAGAGGCTCGTCTGGTTATTTTTTTGTTTGGTAATTAAGACTGAGGAGGTTTTGACTTAAGTTCTGTCTTACTGAGAAACAGAGGTGGGGCCGAGAGCGCTCCACCTTTTCCCTTTGTCCTCGGCCCTTAGCCCAGAGAGGGTCTTCCATGTTGGCGTCCGTCCGTGGAGCTGGTCACCGTGGCGTAGAGACGTGCAATGGCTGTATTTTCCCTCCAGTTGCTGCCTTCTGCTGTACTCTGTCAAACTGCCGTTAGCATCAGCTCGAGTGGAGGCCATAGCTGCATGGTCACTCCAAGTCCAGACTCATTCAAAACTGCCAGCTCACTGCTGGCCGACTGCAGGCCAGGCCTGCACTCAGATGATGGGAGTGGGGTAGGTGGTGTTTGCTCTCCTCTCGTCCTCCCACTCCAGCGCCTGGAACCGCCTTTAGATTTGGGGGCAGGGATGGTGGGCTGTGGAGGCGGGCTTCCTAGACAGTGCTCCCAAGGGTGTTGGGAGGCATCTCTACTTTGGCTTGCCATCACGGCTGACCTGGCGGTCTATGTAGATGGCGGGGCTGGTGTCCTTGGGTGGCGTCCAGCACCGTGCATCACTGAGAATGTCCTTAGAGACAGGCATCACTTCTCCCGTCAGCCCCACAGAGGGTCACATCTGTCTCCTTGGTTGGGGCCGTGCTTTTGGGCTGGGCCTGGCTCCAGACCATCCTTCCCCTTTCACTCCATGTGGCAGTCCTGGGGGAGCTGTGACCCTTGTGTGCCTCTGGCGGCCCTGGGGTCAGGGGTGTGGACCTCCCAATCTTCCTTGGCACTCTGTCCCTGGCCCTCCTTATGCAGCTGGTTCTGTGGTCTCCAGTAAGCCTTCTGCTTGCAGAGACCTTCTGGGGAAAGTGGGCCCCTTGTTCATGCTCAGGTCTCCCTCCCCAGGTTTTGTTCCTCTCCCATGGCAGTAGTAGGGTGGGGCTGCAGATTCTGCAGCTCAGCAAGCACCCAGCTGGGATGGAAATGCCAGCTTCCCCAACTTGAGGGCACCCACCATTTCTGTGAGTGATTCTTTTGAGCCCCTTGCATCAAAACAACATGTTGTCTATGCAATCAGTTCTCACAGTGCCCTCTTGTTTCTCTCCCCTCCCCACCCAGTATGTTATGTTTTTATTTTATTATTTATTTATTTTGTTGTTGTTCATCCTCACCCAAGAATATTTTCCCATTGGTTTTTAGATAGAGTGGAAGGTGGGGAGGGAAAGAGGGAGAAAAACATCAATGTGAGAGAGACACATCACTTGGTTGCCTCCTGCATGACCCTAATGAGACCAGGGATCAAATTTGCAACCCAGGTATGTGCCCTTGACTGGAATTAAACCTGTGACCTTTTGGTCATTGGGCCAACACTCTAACTGCTGAGTCAAATGGGCCAGGGCCCTTCCTCAGTCTTTTATATGTAGGATATGTGTGTATGAGAGAGGGGTGGGGTAGGGTGAGATTTGGTATTATAAGGGGTGGTCTAGTGTCTCAATGAACCCTTTAGGAGGTGTCTACTGCTGGTGGCTTTCTCTAGATATGTGATACTGAGGGTCTCATTGCCCTTAGCTATGTGCCCCAGTGTCTAGTTCAGGGGCTACAGTAACAATCCCAGATGACATCTTGTTGCACACATTTAGACTGAGCATTTGTGTATGGCTGGGATAATTTTAGGAGCACTATAATGGTTTCCATCCTCTTCTCCTACCCACCAACCCACCTTTCAACCCAAAGAGCTCAAATGTTCCCATGCTTCTAATTATCATTTCCATGTGGGAGACCCCCAAGCCTCTGTGACCAGCCCTGAGCTCTGTCTTCACTTGGACATCCCACCAAATTTCACTATGCTCATATCCAACTTCTTCATCTCCTTCCCTTCTCCTCCACAATGCAAACCAGTGTCTTCTCTGCAGTAAGAATTTACTCGACAAGTACTTAATTGATCAGCTACTATACACCTAGCTCTGTGATAGGTATTGGAGATCCAAAGATGACCAAAAATGGTACTTATCCTCAGGCAGTTCTTGGCCCAGTGGGGGCCATAGACCTAAGGAGAGACTCTTGGTATGAAATGGTAAGAGCTAAGGCAAGCATGGGGGTGGAGACCTCTTAGAGGTTATTTCACTAACCTCTGAGCACTTGCGCTCTCAGAAAAGGCTTCCTGAAGGGAATGACCTTTGACCTCAGTCTTGAATGTAGGAAGGGCATCTTAGGGAAAGGGAATCGCAAGAACAAAGGCATGGAGGCATCCAATAGCATAGGGTGTGCTGAGAACTTGGAGCAATTTTGGGGTCTAATGTGCAGGGTAGGGAGTGGTAAGAGCTGTGCTGGCTTCTTGTCTCCATTCCTGGCACCTCCTCCTAGTCCTCCATGTGCAAAGAGTTGTGGCTGACTCTTCTTCAGCAAGCCTTCACCCTGCCATCCAACCCACCATAGGGGGAATGATGGAGTGGGATGGTTGATCACATGATATCTTCCTACTTTGACATCATGTCACCAGTAGGTATGTGTGGTGATGTCTCTCCTGGGGGAGGTGGCCTGAAGGGACCATTTGAGGATGGGAGGCTCTTTGGGGTGAGGCAGCTAACCCAAGGCTAGACCCTGTACTCTGACCCTGACCTTTCTCTGGGCATAACTGTTGGTTTGAATTCCGAATATCCTTAATGTGTGACT
Organism: Molossus molossus; assembly: GCF_014108415.1. Taxonomy (NCBI): domain Eukaryota; kingdom Metazoa; phylum Chordata; class Mammalia; order Chiroptera; family Molossidae; genus Molossus; species Molossus molossus. Next base: position 58,789,390 of record NW_023425352.1, read on the forward strand.
TCCCTTTGTTTTTTGGTCCCAGAGTATGGCTCCCAGATTCCATCTGGTCCCTTGAGTAGAATCCGTTTCTGCTGGCATTGACATTTTGCACGTGGCAGGATATACCCTCAGGGAAAAGGACCTACCCGTGGACCCCAAGTTTCTACGTGGCCCAGGTTCTACAACTCTTGGGCCCCACCCAACTGTCCAGGAGGATTGGGATCTTGTAGGTGAGGCCAGCTGGGAGACTTTCTTCTCTGGACTGATTGTATATGTGTATGCGTGTGCATGGGTGTGTTGAGAGAGACTGGCAGGAAGCCAGTGTCCCAACTGAGGATATGTTCCCAAGGCTGAGAGGAAGCTGGGCATCTCTGCCCACTGGCCCTGGCTCCCAATCATCTATATGTACATTAACCACAGTGGGAGTGTTTCATCCTGGTTGGAAAGAAGTCCTGGTCCCAAATCCATGCCCTGGCCTCTGACTCTCCTAGGGGACGAGTGTGGACTCACAGAATGCCTTTTCACGATGACCATGGCCAAACAATTCTGAAGCTGAATGTGTTGTTAAGGAACCCATTCTTTTCTTTCTTTATTTTTCAAGTCTGTGCCAGAACTGGTGCTGGGAATTGGGGGATAGCAGGATGAATAAGATACAGCTCCTGTTCTCAAGGGGTTCATGGTCTAGTGCAGGCTAGGAGCAGGTTCTGTGGTGTGCAAGTTTAATTGCATTGGGCACCATAGCCAGCCACCTCCATAGGATGAGGCGGGATGATGTTCATTGAGTGTTTGCCATGTACCTGCTTGGGGCTGAGCTCTCCTCCTGAATTATTCAACTTCATCCTCCCAGCTGCCTGATGAGATCAATACTATTCCAGAGGAGGAACCATTCTCAGGAAGGTTAACCAAAGCAGCCAAGTCACAGCATAGAACAACAGGAATAGGCTTTGAGTGTGGACAGCCAAATTCTAGAGATTCCACTCCTAATTCCTGGCGGCTTCCAATATACTTGTGGAGGAAGGCTGACCTATAGAAACAATTAGAGTACATCAGTTTAAGGTTATAGTTCTGGGCCTTATTGTGTGGTGCAGACAGAGTTGGAGGGAGCCCCCAGGAGGGGAAGGCCCTGAACTCAAGAGTGGTTCTGGAATTGACAGAAGTCATCTGCTGTTCCACTGGCCAGAGGCTCCTGGCCTGGTTTTCTGAGATCCACAGAGACAGGTCCCTCTAACCCTGGACCTGTTCTAGGGACCCCTCAATACTCAGAGGCAAAAGGAAGCAACTCCAAATCTTAGGTCCTCCTGTGGTCCTGAAGATAGAAGAGACAATGCTCAGGATAGGGCAACTGGTCTACCTCAGTCCACTCAGGGTTCCCCCCTTGTGCTACCTGCAAAGCAAAATTGGATTATTCTGGTGGGAGGTGGAATGGCACTGGGGAGTCAGATGTTTTATCTGTGATTTAGGGATAAAATTTCTGCCTCCTCTGGCATCCTGGAGTGGTTGTGGTGAGCATGTGAGACAATATTTGGGAAAGTGTTGAGAAACATTAACTTCTACAGAAGTGTAAAACATTACTCACACTTCTACCTGAGTTTTCCCCATTTTATTAGGTGTTTACCTGTCATTAATAGGTTTCTTTCTTAAAAAATATATTTTTATTGATTTTTTTAGAGAGAGAGGAAAGGAGAGAGAGATTGAAACATCGATTGGCTGCCTCTTGCATGCCTCCTACTGGGGGTTGAGGCCACAACCTGAGCATGTGCCCTGACCAGGAATCAAACTGGGATCTGGGCATTAATGGATTTCTTCTTCTTTTTTTTAAATCCTCACCCAAGGACATTTTTCTATTTATCTTCAGATAGTGTGGAGGGAGGGAGAGAGAGAGAGAAACATTGATGTGAGAGAGACACATTGACTGGTTGCCTGCTGCATGACCCCGACCAGGGCCAGGGATGAATTGCAACTGAGGTATGTGACCTTGACTGGAATTGAACCCGTGACTCTTTGGTCTGCGGGCCACCACTCTAACCGCTAAGCCAAACTGGCCAGAGCAATGAGTTTCTTAAAACCAACCAACCAAGCAGCTCCCTTACCCATCACAATACATTTATTTTGAACCTACTTGTTATCGGTCACTTGTAATGAAAGACAACTTATAATGGACAGTCTTTTATACTATTTTAAATTAGATGCATTATTTTGCTGAGTCCTTTCCAAACCATTCCAGTCAGATACTACCTCCATAAGATGAGATATCTGAGCAACAGAGAGGTCATTTGTCCCAGGTCACAGGGCTGGTGAATAGCAGAGCCAGCATTTGAACCCAAGTTTTTTGACGCCAAAGGGCTTGCTTGGCTAATGATGCAGTGGCTTTAAAGGTTTATGTTTTTATTTAGTGGAGGAGACTCTTTCAATTCCAGGCAACTAAAACAATCAATTTATCATGTCGTGGTTGTACTGAAGCCTCCTTGGTAAATGGCAGTAACTCTAGGAATATTTTACAGATCTCTCCTCTTATGTTTAGAGACAGCCCAACCATGACACCCGGAGTCCCGTGGCAGGCTAATCTGCATACTGCCCAGGAACTCAGGGAAGTCCTTGCAGGCATCATTATCATAGGTGAAGATTATTTGGTTGCATGGAACACAGTCCATTTGTGTCAGCCCATGAACTGGGGGTTAGGCACAGGGCATGGTGGTTGGAGCAGTACAGAGTTCTTTAGATGGAAAGTGAGGTCACCTCGCTTGCGGGAAGTGGATCTGGGAGGCCACCAGGGAGAGAGGCCCTTCTCTGTCTCTGTCTCCAGTCTCCCAACTCTCTTGGGCTATATGGTCTTTGATCTTTGCCTCTCTCTCTGCCTCTGTTCCATTCTCTCTGTAGCCAGGATTCCAATGCTTGTTCACATACCCCTTCCTCCAGCTTGTTTGCTATAGGGCCAACCTTGGCCATGACCCTACACAACCCCAAATGCCTATCATTATTTAACTTGGTCCAAATTCTTGAGAGAAAAAATCTGATTGGCCACTGGTTAGCCAATGAACTTGATGACCTCAGGTCAGGTATCCACCTCTGGCCTAATCAGAGGAGAGTATGTGCTACATAAATGGCCACTTAGGGTTGCCCCTTCATCTGGGGCTGTGGGCAGGGCAAGTATGCTAAACACGTTTGCCATAGACCAAGGACATGCCAAAGCCATCTGTCTCACTCTAGACCAGGGCAGGAGAGCAGAACCAGGCTCAGTCTCTTGTGGTCTGATTTTCTCTGAGTAGGCAGTTGCCTTCTGAAGGCTCTGAGCACACAGACTGTGTCCTTGGGGAGGCCTGCAAGACCACAGTTTGTTGCTGAGTTTCCACTTGACTTTATGTCATTTGAGCCCATAAGAAGGGAGGGCCCTGGGAGACATGTATCTACATTAGTCAAGAATCTAATAACACTATTTCCTGAGCATCTCCCCTGTGCCAGATACTGTGTTCAACATTCTACCCACAGAATCTCATTTAATTCTGATAACCCTGCCAGGAAAATGGGCCCAGTTATAACCATCACACAAATGACGACATATGCATTTGTTCATTAAGTGCTTACTGGGTGCCACGGCTGTACTGGGTACTGGGGATATAATGGTGCCCAATGACTACCGTTAGTGCGAAGCTAACTGCAGACCAGAGACCATGTGAAGGAGTTGGTAATAGATTTATCCTTTTCAATCCTCAGAATAACTCAATGAGAGAGTTTCTGTTTTCAACCCTGTTTGCAGATAAGGACATTGAAACCCAGAGAAGTTCAGTTCCCTGTAGAAGGTCACACAGCTAGTGACACAATCTGAATTTGAACCCAGGCCTAATGGCCTCTTACTTGATTCAGGAATTCTGAGTAAAGAAAGATTTTGCTGGCCAAGGGGCACCTGGGAAATAGTTTTCTTATGGTCTTTACCTCAGCTGGTTACTTTGATTTCTGAAGTAGTGGGAAGTGGTGTTCCTGGGGGTGCCCCTCCCACTTCCTGCTTTATTTCCGGGGCCTTAATTCTGCTTCCTGGTCCCATTCCTCTCTTCCCTGCGTGGTCTTCCCCATTCAGGGTCACAGAGACTTGTGGGCTTTTCAGATGCCACACTGTCCTAGCAGGTTCTATGATCTGAATGTTGTGTCAGATCATAATTCATATGTTGAAATCCTAATCCCCAGGTGATGGTATTGGGGAGTGGGGCCTTTGGGAAGTGCTTAGGTCATGCATGCAGCACCCTCATGAACGGAAGTAGTGTCCTTATGAAAGAGGCCCAAGAGAGCTCCCTCCCCCCTCGACCTTGTGAGGACACAATGACAAGTCTGTGACCTGGAAGAAGGACTTCCCTTAACTATGCCAGTGCCATGATCTGGGACTTCCAGCCTCAGGAGCTCTGAGAAATAAATTTCTGTTGTTTATAAGCCACACAGTCCGAGGTGTTTTGTTACAGTAGCTTGAATGGACCAGGACTCTGTTTGTGTCTGGGAACTCTGCTGGCCCAGCGGGCTGAGCAGGGCATGCTTGTCTGTGGCTGCCCCTGACAAAAATTTCCCCGTGGTGTGGACCCCCTATGCTGGGGTCACGTCTTTACAGAAGAAACAAGCTGTGTGTGTGAGAGAGGGAAAGGGTTAGACATCGAAGGAGGCCTTAGCATCAGGGTTTTTAATGGGCAAAGTGACAAGGTGACCGTCCTTAATTGGCTATCACAACAGCCAACTGGATCAGGCTTCCTGCTTCCTTGAAGATCAGCTATGTTAGGTTAGGGGTCGTGTGACAGCCAACTGTCAGAGTCAGCCGGAATCAGCTGGGGCTGGGGAGCAAGGGATGGCCTTCCTTCTGGCTCTGGGAACCCAGAGACTTAAACCCAGCAGGGACTGACTGGTTTGGCCAACTTTCTGGAAGGGGTGAGGGCCTCCTCCCCCTGCCTGATTCGTCACTGCATAGAGAAGGAGCTGCTGGCTGGGCGTTTGTAACTCCCAGGCTGTTACAGTGAGCTCCTTATGTTATGATGAACCCAGAAGGCACCAGTGACTGCGCTGGGGAAGGAACAGTCCTATTTTGGATGAACTGGGAGAATGAAAGAGAATCTTGGCCCAGGACTCCCATTTCAGCTGCGGAGAGAGGACATGGCAATGTCAGGGTGCTGACCTGCCAGAACAATGTCTGTTTTGACGTCATGGAAAGAGCAAAGCTGTAGCAGTCAAAGGGCTCGGAGCCAAGTTCTAAGGAGATAGTAGCTAATAATAATATGGCACTTACTATGGGCTGGGTACTCTTCTAAGCACCTTACGAGTTTTAATTCGTTTATATTCACAACAACCCTATGAAATAGGTAGATTGTTGCCTCTATTTTATACTTGATGAAATTGAGGCACAGAGAGGTTAGGTGACTTTCCTAAGCAGACAGACATGAGCTGTGCCAGCCAGCTATGTGACCCCGGCCTCCTTCCGTGGAGTAGCTGGTCTGGCGTCCTCTGCTGTGTTTTGACACTGCAGTCCGGCCCCCAGTGTGAGATGACTAAGGGTGGAGCTTCTCTTCCCCGAGACAAAGGAGCTGCCCACATGATGTCATCACCAAGCTGAAGAGCCAGCCTTTTCAGGTTGCCCACGCTTGTCGTTAATCCCCATGTAAAACAGTTTGGGACCAGGCTCCTGACCCCATAGTCGCTGCCATGTTTTCATGTGCCTGATAAACGATGTGCTGGAAGAGGCTTGAAGAGCATCTGTGGAACGTGGTTGTGAGCAAGATTCTCTGTGACCTTTCTACACATTCCCATCCGTTCTGAGGCTGCCCTGGGACCGAGGGACGAGAACGCTCACAGCACTGGGAGCCATTTGGAGTCAGAGGAAGCCTGTGCGGTCTCCTCCCAGGACAGGCAGAGGGAGGGGGCTTCAGAGAGCAGCTCAGTCCATCCTTCCCCTGCGTCTGGGAGCCGCCGGCCAGACAGGAGATGGGAGTGGCCGAAGGCTGCCCAGCATTAGTCCTGTGCTAGGACTCAGGGCCACGCCGGGTCTTCCTCCCCGCCCAGCCGACATACGTGGAAACTGTTACAGCGCTTCGTGTGCATTCTTTCCACTTGTCTCCACACAGCCCATGGAGGTGGTGCTAGTCAACCCATTTCACACATGAGGAAGTGGAGGCCAAAGTGGCAGAACTGGCATTTGGCCCCAAATGCTTCCTTATTATTCCTTATGCTTCCTTTTAATCTAAGATCTCTTTATATTTTCCAGAGCACTTTTTTTTTCATGCACAGGCTGTCTGCTGGCCATTATTCCTGAACCAACAGTCAGGATGACCAGTCCAGGTTCAAATCCCAGCTCTGCCTTTTACCAGCTCCGGCCCTGAGCAAGTTGGCAATTGCTGAAGCTTCAGCTTCTATTTTGTGAATTGGGGGTAATGATGTCTAAATTATAGGCATTTTTAAGGATAAAATGAGACAATCTTTGGGAGGCACCTATGATACCACTTTAATAAATAATGATCATTTTTTTTTTAAAGTGCCAATACTTGATACTGAGTCTTGTCCTGAAAATTTGGAATTAAGTTTGTTGCAACCATATGCCAAAGCTTCTGGTTAATTTCTAATGCAGGAACAGCTATTAGGATTTCATTTATTAAGGTCTGTGGTCGGCTGAATTATGGGGACATTTGTCCATGCCCTAATTCTGGATGGTGTGACTATGTTACCTTACATGGCAAAAGAGATTTTGCTGAAGTGGTTAAATTAGGGTCTTGAGATGGGAGATTGCTCTGGATGATCTGTGTGGGTCCGATGACATCACGAGTGTCCTTAAAGGAAGGAAGCAGGAGGGACAGAGTTAGAGAAGCAGATACGATGGCGGAAGCAAGTTCGAGGAGAGCGAGATTTGAAGATGGTTTGCTGCTAGCTCTGAAGAAGCGGAAGGGGCCACGACTCGAGGGACGCGGGTGCCTCTCGAGTGGGAAAGGGCCAGGAGACAGACTCTCCTCTGGGCCTCCGGAAGCAGGCGCCCTGCCTGCCCTCTCGGGCCTCCTGACCCGTGGAACTGCGAAGTAACGAACGTGTGTGGTTTTAGCCACTAAGTTGTGGTAATTTGTTACAGCGGCAGTAGGAAATCAATACAAGATTCTTATTTAATATCTTCTCTTCAAATTCCACAGGCATTTCTCAGCAGCTCCTGCAGGCCAGGCACCGTGCTGGTCACTAACTGACGAGTGGGTGCGGAGAGGGTGGGCTTTGAGGCGGACGGGCTGAGCAGGAACCCCAGGTTACCGCTCATTAGTGGTATGATCCTGGGCAGTCACCTGGCTTCTCTGAGCCTCAGTTTCCATATCTGTAGAGAGTTTAACACATGAGAAATACTTGACACAGGCCTGGCACTCAGTAGATTCTAACTCAATTAATGCTGCTACTTACTTCTCTCAGACTCGGACACACCACAACTCTCTCCCCCAGGAAAGCTCTCTTGCGGGGTAAATGCAGCCTATTGACTTTGGGGCTCTTCTGGGGGAGGGGCAGCCCATCTAACAGCCCCAGGACAGATTAGAGAGCCAGGCAGTGGGGGAGAACTCCTTTCAGCCACACTTTCCAGAGGTGGAACCAGCTACTTGTTACCCTCCTTGCTTGTGGGGGAACCCAGGTGTTAGGAATGCCCTCCTCAGGGCCTGTCCTGTGCTACAGGGGCCTGGGAGGGACATTTGGCTTGGGCCTCACACTGTGAAGGGATTCAGATGTGGACTTTGGATGCTGTCACCCCCTGAGGTCACATGCAGTCACAGAACCCACTGGTGGGCTGAAAAAGAAGGACGCGCCCTTGCGGTCCGGCCCCTGTGCCCAGCCTGACGCTTCTCAGGAGTGCTTGACTTCATGACGAGCAGAGCTGCCCTGCCACTGCCTGGGGCTGGTGGGTGGGTTAAAGCCACATTTTGGTAAAGGTACACATTGAAAATTTCCCACTTTCTTTTGCAGTTTAGCTTTGGTGATTCTTCATTTTTCACTGCACTCAGAGCTTCAAGAAATGGCAGTAGGCCGAGTTGATCTTGTTTAAAAATCCTAACCCGAGGACAAGTTTTTATTGATTTTAGAGAGAGAGAGAGAGAGATTGATGTGAGAGAGGGACAGCGATTGCTTGCCTCCTGTATGCACCTTGACTGGGGATCAAACCTGCAACACAGGCATGTGCCCTGGTGGGGAATTGAACCTGCGACCTTTTGGACACTCTAACCAACAGAGCCACATTGGCCAAGGCCCGAGTTGATCTAAACCCCATAAAGGCTTTGCTTGCAGCCAGTATCTGAAAAAGAAGTAAAAATATAAAAACATCCAGTCTCCTTCATGTGAACACAGACTTCCTTTGCAGCCCCATCCCATTCATTGACCATCTCGTAATGCTCTTCACAGCTCTCGGAGGGAGGTAATCTTAGTCTTCTGATCTGACAGGTGACCAGGACCAACAGGCATGGGTACGGGCTGTGCAGACATACTACTGCTCCCAAGGTTCTGGTCGTTTACCACCAGCATCCATCCTGGTTGGTCAGGGCGTGTACTGCACCAATGGTTACCTGTTGGAACAGGACCCCTGCTTATCCTCATTTTACAGATGGGAACACTCAGATCGGTGAGGGATATGTGCAAGCCAGGCGGCTGAACCCAGGGCCCTGGCTCTGAGGACCGGACAGCTGTTCCCACTGCCCAAGCTGCCCTCTGTGCAGGTTAGATCATGCTGGCTTTAAAGACCCCATTACAACACCTTGCTTTATTTTCTTTTTACTACATTGAAAGCAGCTGTAAAAATATTAAAACCAATTGCTGTCATCTTTCAGACTGCTGCGTTTATGAGATGTAACTTTCAAATGAATGGAAACAATCGGAAATCCTTCCCATTCTATTCTGTGGGACGCTTCACATTTATACGACATTTCTGAGAGCTCTGATCATAGGGCATATGCACTGAGGGCATTAACGAAGTCGGCTCAGTGCTGGCTGTTCTCATTTCATGGAGCTAATTGTTAAGTGTTTTGCATACTTACAATTGACTAAATTATTTCGAGCTAGCTGGTTTCAGGAAGTGTTAATTATATTTCAGTAAAGGAAAATCAAGGCTAAAAAATCATCCACTTAGAGCTTATCTATTTATGAACATCTCATTCTGGAGATCGCAAACATATATTTTAATGCCATGTGGATATTGAGATTAATATTTCTTCACCAAAGAAACCTTTCTTCCTTCTTTCCTTCTCCGAAAAGGATGCCCCCATCCTAACCTTCTAGCTTTATTCAGCAGCCTAGTCTGGAAGTTGAAAAAAGCCTTCCTTTGTATTTCTGGCGCCTTGAATCTTTAAGTTGGATGCCAAGAACAGCATTAGCTTCATTCATCTTGAGACCAACTGGCCTTCTGTAAATGATATTAAGTAATTAACTTATGGGTTCTGCACAGGCCATTTAGGACCAAGCACTCCCTTGCTTCTGGGATTCTTTTTTGAGGAAGCTGTTTAGACAGGATTCTCACCTGGGATGTGGGTAAGGGAGGCTGAGTGGCCAGGCATTGCCGCTCGGTTCTCAGTGCAGGGGAGGGGGGGAGGGGGGGGAGGAGAGGGCTGCGGTGGGGTCTACAACGCCTGCACTGTGCGTTCACGTGTTTCTTCCTACTCATTGCGTCAGAAGGTCTAGATGAATGCCTAACAAGAAGTTCCCGTTTCTTTTGTATCTGTTGCTCAGTTTCTTTTCTATTTATTTTTAACTTTCTGTTCATTCACTCACGCATGCATTCATTCGCTCGTTCAGGGCACACACACTGAGCGATGGACAGCCCATCACACAAGAGCATGGGACCAGGGGCTGGGCACGGAGAGCTGAGGATGGCAGCAGCCCACCCTCAAGAGTCCTCATAATACATAAATAGACCAGGTGGTAAGCCCACCTGGAGGGCTTATTGAAGCACAAGGTGCTGGGCCTCACTGGAGTTTCTGATTCAGCAGGTCTAGAGAATGATAATAATGTGCATATTTAGGAGATTTCCAGATGATGCTGATGCTCCAGTCCAGGGATCACCCTCTGAGAACCACTGTGGGAGACTCGTGGGGTTTTAGGAGGTTACATCCTGAGACCACCTTGATTTGTATCTAAATTTACATATACCACTATCACAGAGCTTTGTTTTTGACTGGCAGATGAGAGGGGCAATTTTTCACAAATAAAGCTTTTTCCATTAAAAATACCTTATCTCATAAACAATGAATAGAGAATAATCAATATGTATTGAGAAATGGATGTTGAGTGGTTAGTTGGGCTTGCAAAACAATTCCTTCTGCACGTTAGCCTTCCAGAATGAGATTCAAAGCCACCCTCGTGCAAGATGACAAATTACTCCTTTGCAGAGACCTCCAGGAATGCTCACATGTATATGGGACCTTGAGTGGAATGAATATTTAAATGGCAGTGATCTTAGTGTTAAATATATGAATATTACCTTGGTGTTAAATCTACACATTTACAGGTATACCCAAAGCTTATGTAGGTCTGGGCTTGGTATCTGGACACTAAATAAGACAGGGTTACCTTGGGGAGAGAAGAGGATCAAGGGAGGCCACAGGGCAGTGGTGAGGTGACTGTTCACCTGGCAGCTGAAGGATGAATAGGAGTTTGCTAGCATTGCAGTGAGGGTGGGCTAGAGCACATGTTGGGCAGAGGGAACAGTCTTTGCAAGGCACAGAGGTGAGAAAAAGTAAGGCTTTTTCAAAGAGCGTAGAGAAAGGGTGCAGACGTTGCTGTATGACTGTGTGCAAAGGAGGAAGAAAGGGGAGGGGATGAAGCAGGAGTACAAACACCTTGGCAGGTGGAAAAGCTAGACTTGATTCTGAAATACAGGTGGTAGAGGACCATTTGATATTTTTTAGTTTAGGGGAGTGACTCAAGACTGCGGATGGATGGAGGTGGGATTAGAAAGGAAGTCTGGCAGGCTGGGAGACTAGTGGGAGGTAAAATAAATGAAAATTAATTTAAAAAATAAAAGCGCCCGGCCAGTATGGCTGTGGTTGAGCATCGACCCATGCACCAAGAGGTTGCCGGTTTGATTCCCGGTGAGGGCACATGCCCAGGTTGTGGGTCCGATCCCCATGGGGGGCATGCAGGAGGTGGCCAATCGATGTTCTCTCTCATTGATGTTTCTATCTCCCTTTCCCTCTTCCTTCTTCTCTCTCTAAAACCAATAAAGAAATAAAATAAAATAAAATAAAATAAGATAAAATAAGATAAAAGTTCCCCAGCAGTAGTAGACATGTTTCCAGGGCTCCTTCGCTACATGTAGCTAGTGGCTACTGTTGGATGGTGCATACAGAACTTCATCATTGCAGAGTATTCTACTGGATGGTGCTAGTCTGGAAGGGAGCCATGTGTCTGGGTGGGCACACCCTCTGGGATCCATGGACCCCTTACTATAAGGAGAGGGGGTACGGCAGAGGAGGACCAGAGTAGAGCCCTTTAAAAGAGCAGGACATGCTAGTTGCCCAAGTTTAAGGACTGTGTGGATGGAGTCCCAACAGTGCTCAGAGGCTAACAGACTATTGAAACAGAGGAGTGGCCAGAGAAACCATAGTCAGAGATCAGAGGAGAGATGGCTGAAGCTGAGTCCTAGAAGCCATGAAGGACAGTTTCAGGATGCAGAAGCCATCAGTAAGCCTAGCACAAGCAGGGTAGACCAGCTGTTTCTTTTCTCCTGGGAATAGGAACTGGGACATAGTGACTGAGTCCATTAGCTGTGAGGGCTGAGTTGGAAGGCCATTAGTGCAGGGGACAGAGCCTGAGGCTGCCTTGTTTGGGAGGCTATGAAGGCTGTGTGCAGGAAGGTGAGAAGCCTGGCCATGGAGAGAGAGGAAGAAGAAAGTGACAGAGGCAGAGAGAGTCTGGCTCCATTCACCTTGCAGTTTCCACGAGGCTGTGACTCCTGGTGTCTTCACAACAGTGCTGCCTCCACTTGTAACCAAGGGAGTTTCAGTGGGTTTCCCTTTATTACAACCCAAGGATCTATGAACAACCGACTCCCCACTGCCCAGCCAGGTGCTCAGTCAAAGCTTGCTGGGTTGTTGCATGAGGAAGATTTAACTGATGGACAAGACTGACACAAGCAGAGGGAAGGAGATGGCCAAGGATCGCGTCTTCATCCTGATAGACATGCCCTCCTCCCTCGCCCTGTTGGCACTGGACTATGGTGGCCCCTCCCTCCTCCTTCCAGCGGCTACACGTATGGCTGGCACTACTTCTGATGTCTCCTTGCATCACCACACGCTCACATCAATTCAGGTGGTGGTTTAGAGCCAATTAAAATTTAAAAGCCACAGGTAGTGAGCGAAGTCCCAAGGCTTAATTTGCTCAGTGGAGTATTATTCTGTGTAATGTCACAGGCACTCCTTCAGCAAACAGGGCAAGATGGAGACCAAGAGATACATCCCCTCTCATGTTTTACTGTAAATGCTCTAATTGGTCCCACTGGGCTGGAGGTGGCATGTGGCTCCGCCTCCTCAGAGCACTGTGAAAGGGCAGAGTCAGCGACTTGGGCCCCCAGCTGAGCTGCCTAGAAGCCCGCTCCCCCCTCCTGTACCACCAAGCAGAGCCCACCACCCCCTCCCTCAATGGGCAGACATGCCCTTTCCTGCCAGCACCCTTGTGCTCTGTGGACTGATCCCGCCAGCCCCTAGGGTGTGCCATGTTCCAGGACTTTGTCATTAGAATCCTTCTCAGTTTGGATGTGAGGTGAATCAGCATCCAAGTTAATAATATGGCAATGCCCATTGTCCAGCCAGCCACCCTGCCTCCAGGACAGCACAGGAGAGAGGATTTATTAATGCTGAGATGGCGACAGCAGTGCTCCGTGGTCAGCTGGATGTAAGCCTGTCCAGTAGGCTTTGATGCTGGGGTTTGGGACACCTGGCTTCTAATGAAATTCTTCCCCTGACCAGAGCGTGGGCCCGGAGAACTTTGTCTCAAGAGGGCCTGCTCCTTCTGGAGAATGTAAACATCAGTGTTGCCAGTCAGAGCAGCTACCCCAGCGGGTGATCTTGGAGTCCACAGGACTTAAATGGCTTGTCCAGTGAGCTAGGCAGTGGCAAACGAGTGGGAATCAGTTTAATGTAATGGCTAAGACTTCTAGATTTGGAGCCAGATGGACCTGGATTCAAGTCCAAGTTCTGTACTTAGCAGCTGGATGCTTTCAGGCAAATCACCTAGCCTCTCTTAGCGCGTTTCCTCATTACTAGAATGCATATCAAAATATCTGCCTTGCCCTGGCCGGTTTGGCTCAGCGGTTAGAGCGTCGGCCTGCGGACCTGAGGGACCCGGGTTCGGTTCCCGCTAAGGGCACGTACCTCTGTTGCAGTTTGTCCCTGGCCCCGTTTGGGGTTGTGTGGGTGGCAACCACTCGATGTGTCTCTCTCACGTCGATGTTTCTGTCTCTCCCTCTCTCTCTGTCTGAAGATAATGCAAAAATGTCCTCCTGTGAGGATTCAAAAAATATATATATATCTGCCTTGCAAGGTCACGAGATGTAGATGAAGTGTTTAGTATAGAGCTTTCAAATAGCCAACTCTGACAAATGGTAGCTTTTATTATTATTGTTATTAAAAGGAATAACAGTAAAAAAATACCCTCAGGTGTCCTGAGGCCCAGTGTCTATCCTGTCCTCTCTCTTGGCTTCTCTCCACCTTCCTTGGAAACAAGACCTGCCCTGTCTGCCTCCCCTGGGCTGCATTATAATGAGGCAGGAAAGTGGAGGGACAGCTTTGAAAGGACGCCATTGGTGCTTAACCATAAGGCATTATTATTACTAATAAGCGAAGTTGAAGGCTGCAGAATCATCTAGAGGTTTTAAATTAAAAATGTTTTAATATTACTATTTATTGGTGGCAGACATCACGTTTTACCCACATTCCTTAGGGAGACACGATTCCAGCATACGCTGTAAATGGAAGCAGTACTTAGCTCACAAGGCTGCCGCACTTTCATCTGGACCCCTCTCCGGGGTGGCCGCTTGCTCTGCCGCGAGGGAGGGCGTTCAGAACAGAGGCCCTTTGTTCTCAGAGGTTCTCACGGGGTGAGCGTAGCCCGAGTTCGCTGCTGCCAGCCGCAGAAGTGAAGTCTGACTGGTTTCAGAACGAAAGGGATTTTTGAAAGACAGTATCAGAGCATCCATGGGAAAGCTGGGGACTCAGGGTCAGGGTGGGTGGCACCGGGAGCAGTCTGAATTGTTCTGCAGGGAAGGCTTGGCATGGAGCTGGTACCATCACTGTCGTCACTGTGACGCCTGGGGACACTGGGGCTGCCTCTCCCTCTGGGATGCATCCTCTCCTGACCCTGCCTCTGTGCCACAGGCAAGTCCTGGGCATCTACTCTGCTCGCCCTTGGTGACATACTGGGCTTCAGCTGCGAAGTCCAGTAGGCACAGTTAACCGTCTGCATTGTGTTCTGAGCGAGGAGCAGGGCTCTGCCTCCCAAAGACTCTATGTAGGATATGACTTAGTAAGAAGAATTTATTGTGGGGTGGCAGAAAATGATGTATGTCAATGACAAATGCTAGAGGTCTTCAGAATCCCTAACCAGTGGACTGCGACCATGTCGAAACCTTGCCTGGCACGCTTTTGGTGTATCCTGCCTCGACTGGTACTTCTGTGCCTCCTGCTGTGTTGAGAAGGACCTGGGCTGCTGAAAGTTGAGGCCAGACCTCAAGAGGAGCAGTGACAGGCTTCCAGGGAGCTCAGGAGCTGGGGAAGGAGGGTGAGGGAGTCCCGATGGCTGGACCCATCCCTGCCTCTAAGGTCAGCAAGGACAGGCCGAGGCGGGGGCAGTTGTCTAGCAACCAGTGAGTCAGAGCCAAGGTCGCAGGGCAGAGGGAGCTCGCAGTGCAGCCATGGTGGGGAGCACCCTGCTGCCTTTCTGGAGATATGTTTAGGTTGGACACCCCTTTTTCTGGGCCCCAAAGGCCTTTTCCTGCTCTGACAGCATAACTCATCCCAGGGACTTCACCACCCCTGCCCCAGCAGGTGACCACCACGCTCCAGGGAAATGACACATAGCTTCTCCTCACCAAGTGGTAAGGACTTCCCATGACGTCTTCTGGCTGTTTTCCAAAAACAGCGTCTGAGCAGTCAAACACCAGTAAAACACAAAAGCGGATCTTGTTCCTACAACAGAAAAAAGTAGCACTGCTCTGTTCAAATCATGGGTTGGTGGATGGCTGTGTGGGGGCCAGAACCCACGCGGCCTCCCCTGCGTCACCTGAAACAGCACCATGAGCCCTTAGGACGGTGGTCCTTGAAATGCGGTCTCTGTATCAGCAGCTTCAACATGGCCTCGGAACATGTTCAAAAGACAAACTCTCGGACCTCACACCAGACTTACTGAATCAGACACTCTGGGGCTGGGGCCCAGCACTCTGTTTCAACAAGCTATGCAACACCTTAGAATTTTTAAAAATGATTTTATTGATTTTTTAGAGAGAGAGGAAGGGAGAGGGAGAGAGAGGTAGAAACATGGACGAGAGAGAAACATCAACATTGATCGACTGCCTCCTGCACGTCCCCTACTAGGGATTGAGCCTGAAACCCGGGCATGTGTCCTGACCTGAAATTGAACCAGTGACCTCCTGCTGCATGGGTCGGCACTCAAACACTGAGCCGCAGTGCCGGGCTCCTTAGGGTTTTGAGGAGATGTGCTTTTTCTTGAAAGGCCTCACTTTCCCTATCTGTTAAAATGAAGCATTTGAATGATTTTCTAAACTACAAATTCAAATAATTCCATGGAATGGAAAAACCTGGGTACCTTGCTCTACTCTGCTACCAATGAGCTGAGTGTCATTGGGTGAGTCACAAAATCTCTCTGGGCAGTTTCCGTGTCCATCAAAGGAAAGGCATTCAGATGGTTTCATGGAGGAGGTGGTACCTGAGACATGGTCTGGATTATACGACTTCTGTGGGCTACCTGTTGACTGGTGCGTAGGACCAGGTATGTTTGCAAAGTGGCTGTTGTGGCCCTGATTTTCAAAGCACAGACTGGAAACAGCTGGGTATTCGCAACTAGGACACCGGTTAAATAAATGATGGCGTACCCATGCAATAAAACATTCTGCACTGTCAAAGGGAATGAGGAGAATGTATATGTACTGATTTAGGCCAATCTCTCAGACACATTAAGTGAAAAAGCCCAGGTAGAGAACATCGTGTATAATATGCTAAGATTTGTGTGAAAAAGATATGTCTGAATATCTGCAAGACAGATACAGTCGACGCCCCTGGAAGGGCATGCTGGAGACGGGCGGAGGGGGCGGAGCAAGACCTACTTTCACTCCAGCCCCTTTGCTTTGAGTTTTTAAAGCATTTCCCTGTACTACTCAAAACATGAAAACGCAACAAAAAGCAGCAGCAACAGAGACAGTCCTGTCGGGCCCTCTGACTCTTGGATGCTCGGAGTCCTTGCAGCGGAGGCTGGAAGTCAGAGACGAAGGAGGCTCACGGCGCCCTGAGAGAGGAAGCCGGGCAGTGGGGCAGCGGCTGCGGCAGCGCTCACCATCAAACCGCACAAAGCCAGCGCCCCAGGAAGGCTCTCCTGCGGCCCCAGCGGGCTGATCTCATGCACAGCTGGATCTGGGCCGAGGGAGACAGTCAGCTTCCTTCTCAAGGCAAGGAGTCAGGGTTGGGGTCCCTCAGACGCCCACCCTGTGGAGAATTATAAGTGCCCAGTCATGTTCTGTGAAGGCTGAAAGGTACCTTGACCCCGTTTCTCCTCTCTGCAGGCAGAAATCCTTATGGTGGCTCGTCTCACGTGGCTGGAGCAGAGGGTGGACGCAGGGAGTGGCCAGACTGTACAGTGCAGGGAGCTGGGGCTGCGTGAAGGCCCTCTGTCCTGCAGGCTGCAGGGAGACCTGACCCTGCAGGCCCTGGAGCCGTGGGAAGTGCTGAGCTAACCTGCGTGGTTCCTCTGTCTGCGGCCGGGAGGGAGGCCGGGAGCTGCAGGGGGAGAGAGCCTGGATGTGCGTGGCCAGGGGCTCAGCACGCCTAGGAAGGCTGGCTGGTCTGAATTGGGGGGGGCATTGTAGGGGAGCAGCCAGAGCTGGAGTCAGCAGTCAGGAAGAGGAAGGAAGGGCGGGAGGAAACTTACATGGCCCCGTGGCCTCTGATGGACCTGGGCTATGGGGGTGCAGAATTTTAAGTGAAAGAAGGGGTCAGAGGAAGTTGCAAAAATTGGGGTGATGACCAGATTCACAGGATTTAGAAGAGGTCAGTCTGGGGGTGCTGGGGAGAATGGCTGGAGGGGGCACCGAGGCAGGTAGCCGGGGCATTTATCTGGTCTGGGAGTGGGTGCCCAGCACACACAGGCTCACTGCTTGACAGCCGCTGCTGCTTGAACACACGAATAGCCGGAAATGTAAACACTGTGAGGTCCTGCACAGCACCCCGGCATCGAGAATTAGCCCTGAGGCAACAACTCGACTACATCACACTCAGTTCCAGCTGAGCCACCTAAGCAGGGCAGGGCTGGTCCAGTTGCCCACTGATGCCTTTCCCCCAGTTCTTCGTGAGAAATGCCAAAAACAAGCACCCAGCCCTGCCTCCTGGTCCTACCCTCCCTATGCACCATTGTTTAGGTATTATTAGTTAAGAGAGGGACTAATTTGTGTAATAGAAAAGTCACGGAGAGAGAATGTGGTGTAAATGTTAATCGTTTTTTTAACTTCACATTATGTGATCCGTTAACATTAATATTTAATTTAATGCAGTCAAAAGATTAATGCTTGTGTTTATTTCTAAAAAAGGCAAGGATGCTCCAGGCTGCTTTGCAGCTTGGTTGAGCTTTGGGAAAAGAAAAAAACACCCACCCAGAACGGAATAAATGTATTCATGCTGCAATAATACAAATACCCTCTCCCCTACCCGCTCTCCCTCCTCAATTCCTAAAAATAAGCCACGGGGTTCTAATGGGGACACTGATTAAATATTCGGCTCTGTAATTTATGTCCAAGTGAATCCCAACAGGAACCACGGGATCTGGAAATCTGTTGTGAAATAATTATCCTGAATGACATTGTCGAGATGGTCTGCAAGGGTGCTGTCAATAATGCATTAGCCCAAATCTGTTTGAAATACAGCAAGGAAATTACACGATATTCATGGGAACCTGAAAGAATTATCAGTAAACAAATTTAATCAACTTGATGTTATGCATACCACTCAACCTCTTATTATCTGATCATCTAGGTTTAGAACACGCAGGGGAATTGAATGAGGCGGGATGCGAGGCTGAGTGTGTGTGTGTGTGTGTGTGTGTGTGCGTGTTGGGTGGAACCAGCCTCGGGTCTCAGCATTTCTCCTTGGCTGCATTTCATTTGCATTTTTCTCGAGGCCTGATTGTTGGCTCCCAGCTCTCACCCACGCCTGGCCCTTGAATTTTTATTTTTCACCCCCACGCCAGAGCCCTGATTAGAAGTCAGCCGATGGCCCACCCATCTCCACATGCCTTTCTCCCCCCCACCTTCCAGAGAAGTGGAGGCTGCCCCTGCTATGGAGCTCAGAAGTAACAAGGTTGGATGGAAAGGCGGTGAGTGCTGTTGTCTGGGGAGGTGCTTCCCGGCCTAGAAGAAAACCCTAACTGAAGACCTGACACTGATTTGCTGGCTGATCTTACCTAAGTCCCTTCCCATGTCCGGCCTTAGTTTTCCATCTGAAAAATGAGTCTTGGTCAGGGTAGTCTGTAGGATTTTATGAAATCTTGGTAGACACTCAGGAGCATCATCTCCTTTACTTGCTTCTGCTCCTTGTGCTCTAGGACCTGATGGGGACACCAAGGGGAAGGGGCTTCTCAAGACCACATGGGAAATTGGAAGCAGAGTCAAGAGAATGTTCACTCCTCATGACCCCTCTGCACCCCCAAGTCAGAACATTGCGTTTCATCTTCACAAAAGCCACAGAGAACATTCTGAATCTTTATTTCAGAGCTGACCCCTAGGTTCTGTGTCAGGGGACTTGGCTTGTTTTCTTGGGTGTACAACTCACTTTCTACATTTAGGTCTCAGTTTCCCCACCTGTGCAATGAAGGGGCTGGGTAGGTGACTTACGTATGCCTCTTATTTTAGTTTTTTTTTTTTTTTCCTTATCTTCACCCGAGGATGTTTGTTGATTTGAGAGAGAGAGAGAGAGAGAGAGAGAGAGAGAGAGAGAGAGAGAGAAGCATTGATGTGAGAGAGAAACATCGACTGGCAGCCTTCTGCACACGCCTTGACTGGAGATCAAACTGCTACTTAGGTAGGTGCCCTGACCAGGAATCGAACCTGCAACCTTTTTGGTGTATGGGTGGATGCTTTAACTAACTGAGCCACTGGTCAGGGTGTCTCTTATTTTAGCTTTGACATGCCACGTTGTCCCCTACTTTCTAAGTTTCTCAGTGGCTGTAGCTTCATACTTGGAGGAGGGTGTAGTTTTCAGTTCTATTTCTAGGCTGTAACCCTCCCTTCTAACTTATCTGTGGAGTGAAAGTACATTCCTGTCGAGTCTCTGCTGGGCCCGTGCCCAGGCCAGGCCTTGTGGTGGGGAGAATGCGCTTACTGAGTCCTTCTTTGTGCCTGGCCCTGGCCCTGTATCGATATAACTTGATGGAACCCAGGAAGTTCCACCTGGGGACTAAGTAAAAGCCAAGTCATTTAACAGCTTCTCTTTGGACACCTACTGTGTGTTTGTCCCGAGACCTGGCATTATGTAGGACAGTAATAACATCTGTAACACCCCTTGCCTGGGAATGGGCCATCATGAAGTAAAGGTAGGAATACGAGGCAGAAAACAACTGTATTTTAAAGAAAACCCAAAGCAAAGAGGAACAGACTCCCCTCCAGAAGCCTCCAGCCGGCACTGCAGCCCAGCAGGGGCCGCACACCGTCCGGCGGCACTATTCAGTGTGGTAGCTACTGGCTCCCGGTGGCTGCTGAGCACCTGACACGTGCTGGTTCTGACGGAGATGTGCTGAAGGTGTAAAGTCACACTGAATCGCAACTATTTGTACAATAAAGGGATGTAAAGTGTCTCAAAATATTTTATATGATTACATGTTGAAATAATATTTTGGATATATTGAGTTAAATGAAATATATTATTAAAATTAATTTTACCTGTTTTGTTTTGCTTATTTGACTGTGACTAGTAGGAAATTTAAAAAAATATGTGCCTTATAATTCTATTGGAGATAAAAATATTTAGCTCACAAGGACAGGGAATATCAAGAGTGGTGGTGTGACCTTTCCTTCCCATTCTCGTGGGGCAGGCTGCAAGGGGGTTTGTCCTCACTCCCTATAAGGTGTTCTAAGAGAATCACTCATAGAAACAGATGGAGGGGTGCGGATGAGGGAAGATTGGTATGTTATTTCTTGGTTTGACTTCTCCTTAGCAGGGGAATTGCTGATCTGCTCCCTGCATTATTTGAGCAGGGGGAAGAGATGACTGGAGAATGTGGTAGGCAGAATATGCCCCGTCAAAGCGGTTTACCTCTTCATCTCAGCAACCTGTCAATATGTTACCTTATGTGGCAAAAGGGACTTTGCATATTTGACCAAGGTTAAGGACCTCAAATGAGGAGATTATCCTGGGCTGTGTAGCAGGAGTTAATCTAATCACACGAGTCCTTGAGGTAGGAGGACTTTCCTGGCTGCTGTCAGGGAGATGGGATGACTAGGATGATGGAAGAGGAGGCAGGAAACATTAGACGTATGATAGGGACTCAACTTGTCATTGCTAGCTTTGAAGCTGGAGGAAGGGGACCATGATGCAAGCAATGCAGATGGACTCTAGAAGCTGGGAACAGCAAGGAAACACACTCTCCCTGGAGCCTTTAGAAAGGAACACAGCCCTGCTGACACCTGGATTTTAGCTCAGTGACCCCTGCATTGGACTTCTGACCTGCAGAACTGTATAATACATTTGTGTTGTTTTAAGCACTGTTTGTGGTAATTTGTTATGGCAGCAATAGGAAATGAATGCAGAGAGACATATTGGGTTGGAAAGAGGGTCCAGCATTTTGACGTAAGAAAATTGCATGAGTTGCTCATGAGTCAAATGGACATCTTGGAATACAGCCAGGCTTGAAACATTCTACCACGGCCCATCCAAGAGCCTGCATGCGGAGGACTTCTGGGAGTTCAGCAGCAAGAGACTTTGGCATAGACCACCAAAGGTGGTAGTCGAGGGGGTTCAGAGGATGTCAGGTTGGATTAGTTCTTGGGGATGTGTGGTGGCGAGCCCTCTGTCCTTTAAGGTCTCCTGAAGAGCTCCTGTGTGCATTCCAAGAGCAGTGTGGAGCCTACCGCATAGAGATTATTCCCACATAGAGATTATTATCAGAGACAGTGAAGATTGAGCCATGAAAGAGCTATTAGATAGGCTAGGTTATGCTAAGTAGCAAATGGCCCCCAAATCTTGGAACTTTATGACAATGGAGAAATATTCCTAGTTCATTATCCATGTTCATCTCTACTCATTCTGCTGGGATCTGTGTTCACATGTTATTTGCTACAGCAAGCCACATGGTTCCACCAAATTTCAAGGGGACAGGAAACTGCAGTCTTACCTTTCTGTCCTGCTTTCCAGGCCCACAGGCTCCCAAGGAGCGGCGGCCCCCGGAGAGGAAGAGCAGAGCATGTCTCCCTTGTGGCAAGACTCAGGCTGCTGCTCAGCTGGCGTGGGAGGAAGGGAGGGCAGAGGTGCTAAACTAGACCAGCAGTTGAGATTTTAAACCAAACTGAACTTTGCATTTAGATATTGAAAGTGAAGGGAGACGAGGGCTCTTCCTGCAACGTCGTTACGAAGTGGAAAACAGATTTATCAGGGCATGAACGAGGGCAGTACGCAGAAAGACAAAGCCGTGTCTCATGTGGCCCACAGGTTTCAGACGCTGCCCGTGCATTAAATCCTCAGAACAGCCCTTTAAAGGTGTCACTATTATTACCTTCTTTTTACATATCACAAAACCAAGGCTCAGAAAGGTTAAATAATGTGATAAGTGGCACACAGCTCAAGAAGCTAGCCAAAACTCAAACTCAGATTAGTCGGACTCTAGTATACTCTTTTTTTGTTTGTTAATCCTCACCTGAGGATATTTTTTCATTGATTTTTAGAGGGAGTGGAAAGGATGGAGGAAGGGAGAGAGAGAGAATGCACCCCAACTGAGGCCGGGTTCGAACTTCCTTGACCGGGAATTAAACCCGTGACCCTTCGGTCCACAGGCCAATGCCCGACGCTCTAACCGCTGAGCAAAACTGGCCAGGGCTCAGTCTACTTAAAAAAATTTTTTTTAAAAATTGATTTTAGAGGAAGAGAGAGACAGAAATATTGATGAGAGAGAACATTGATCGGCTGCTTCCTGCATGCCCCACACTGGGGATCCGGCCCACAACCTGGACATGTGCCCCGACTGGGAACCGAACCAGCGACCTCCTGGTGCATGGGTCGATGCCCAACCACTGAGCCACATCAGCTGGGTGGCCCAGTATACTTTTGAAAGCCATTCTGGTTTTATGGTGCCATACTACTCTAAGTGACCCTCCTGGAGTGGACAAGGACAGCTGCTTATATTGTGAGTGATCCCTTTGTGGTAAAAGGATAAGATCGGAAAAGATTCCCCCCGATGTAGCAAAAGGGAACTGACATTTCTGAGACACCGACCGTGTGCCAGGCCTGTCCACATACTTGGCGTTACTTAATTCCCAGGGCTACTCTCTAGGCCAAGCAATCCCACCCCAGTCTTGCAGATCAGCTACACTGAGGCATCAAGAGATCATGTGACTTACTTAATGTCAAGCAACAAACAGGCAGTATTTAATCTAGTTCTGCCGCTGCTGGGCGGGACAGTCTTCAGGAGGGTCTCCAGGATGAGAGGATGTGATGGACACAAGGAGAATGGCAAGTGAGGTGCAGAGATGAAAGTTTGGGGACCAAGAGTAGGCAGGTGTGGTTGGCACTGAGACAGTGGGGGCGAGAGGAAAGGCAGCTGGAGTCAGGTGGGGAGTTGTTTGGAATGCCAGGCTGAGGGTTCGGCTTTGTTCCCTCCGTCCTTAAGAGACCATTCGGAGTGAGGTCCGGGGCACAGCTGGAGGGGAAGAGAGAGCCAGAAGCTCAGTGAGGTTTCCAGCCTCTGCCGAGCCTTAGTGCTGGGGCTTCCTGCCCACAGTCGTTATCTCCTGGCAGGCAGGAAACAGAAAGGGCTAGTTTAGGGAGGTGTTCCCCAAGACAGAAAATGGTTGGAAAAATTAATGGGGAAGGTCTGAGACACAGCAGGACAGACAATGGGAGGCACCGAGGCAGGGACGGGGCAGAAGACAGTGGGAGGGGTGTGCCTTTGGCACATGACAGACTTCTTTCAGGTCGAGCCTTGTCATTTACTACCTATGTGACCCTGGGCACATAGTTTTGCTTTTATAACCTTGAAATTAAATGAGACCCTTCAGATTTTCTCACTTTAGTTGAAAACGCTTGGAAATGTAGCCCCTTTGGTATATCTGACCTTGATGCGCCCTTTCCTGCGGGGGACAGGGAAGCCTGGCATGCCATCGGCGGTCTACCCGTCCACTCAGCCTCCTCCCAGTGGAGATGTTGCCACTCTTCATTTTATCTTCTTATCTGAGCTGGTTTAAATGGTCCCTTTGGGATTGCTGAGTACTCTTTAAGTAAAGGCTGTCTTACAATTTCACCCCTTCCCCTTCTTTCCAAGACAGCACCTCGTTTTGGAGGAGTTGGTGGCTTTCTCAATGCAGTAGGAGAGGGGCCTTCGATCTGGATGGTGTCCCTCACATCCCAGAGCTAGTCTGCCTGCTCCCTGGACTGGTGGCCACTAGCGTATGACCGGTCTTCTGGGTGATATGCAGGTGAAGTCTGTGGTTTTGGCCATGTGTCCTCAGGTCACAAAATCCCTGTCCATGGTGGCTTCTGTCTCTGGAAACTAAGCCTCTGCCCTTTGTGTCCTCTTTGGATCCCCTCCTAGATAGAGTCGGGGTGCTGCCTCAGCTCATTCCTCTGGTCCTTCCTGTGGCTGCTGCTGCGCCGTCACCCTCTGCCAGGTTGGAAAGCTCCCTTGACCTGTCTAGTTAGTGTCTTCAAGGGGAGATTGCAGTTACAGGGAAGGTAGAACTCAGTGGCCTGAACTCCAGCTTCACTTTCCTCCCTCCCTCTCTCCACCCATCTTTTCTTTCTCACAACTTCTTGAATGTGAAGGCAGAAACACCCGATTTTTATTTGGGGGGAAATACCGGGCCACGTGGTTCAGGGTGCTACATGCCTGAACTCCAGGGACAGACAGATAACTCAGGCTGGACAATAAGATTGTTCCCTTCCCCTGGCCAGTGACTGGTTCAGGGACGGCCATGTGACCACATTTGTACAATAAGAGGCATCTTTGGGAACTTATTAGAACTTAGAAAAGCTCTCTTTTCAATTTTTTTTTAACATTGAAATACAATTTATATAGAGTGAGACGCACAGCTCTTTGGTATTCTGTTTGAAGAGTTTTGACAAACGTATACACATTTGTGTGACTAACACCCAATAAAGGTTTGACGATTTCATCACCTGAGAAGTCCTTTAGGCCCTTTTCCAGTCCACCCCAGAAGGTCTCCTCCTGTCCCTTTGCAGTCAGTACCACTGTCTCCCCAGCATGCACACCAGAAGCCTCACCGTCTGACTGCTCTCGCCACCATTACTCCTGCTGTCCTGGACCTGTTCTTCGGGGCTCTCACCCCTTCCCCCCATCCCACTTACCGGTCGTCTGTTCCTAGTCCAACACCACACTGCCTTGCAGTCAGGCAGTACACATTTCCTATGTTTTTCCTTACAAAATTGTTTTTGCCAATTAAGTCCTTTGAATTCTCATGTAAATTTTAGAATACTATTTTAGTTTATCAAAAAACACAAAAAAACAAACCATGCTGGGATTTTGACTGGGACCTCACTGAATCTACAGATCAATTTGGAGAAAGTTGACATCTTACCCATATTGAATCTTCAGTCCATGCACATGGTATATCTCTCTAGTTTGTTTAGTTCTTTCCTTCTTTATAGCAATGCTTTGTTGTTCTCAATACAGAGGACTTTCTTTATGTTCATTTCCAAGTATTTCATATTTTGTGATGCTATTGTAAAGAGCATTTAAAAAATTCATTTTCTAGTTGTTTGTTGCTAGTATAAACTTCTCTTTTAGTGTTTGGGAGGTAAGCCAGGCAAGGCCCACCATGGGGACATGATCTTCCTGGGAGTGAATTCAGAATGGAGGGGAGGATAGCCGGGGGGTGGGGGGGTGGGGGATGCTCTGAAGAAAGGATTTGATCTCCTATATTCAGTTTTGCCTGAAACCAGGTCTAGCCTGGACTTGAATGAAGGCAATAAATTCATCTATTTCTGCTGAAGTCATTTAGAGCTGGATTCCTGTCATTTGCAGATGAGAGTTTGACGGAGTGGATTTCTGACTTAGCTCAGTCTTGCAGACTAGTGTGTATGTGAGGGTATGAGTTCCATGCAAGAAGGAAAGAAAACGCACGAGTCACCAATTCCTGTTTTATCTCCCCAGGAGTGAGAGCTGCGGGCCTGCTGGCTTCCTCACTAAGTGACCTATTGTGTGGCCCCATGCTTAATTTTTTTTTTTTTTAATCCTCACCCGAGGACATTTTTCCATTTTTTTTGTTCAGATAGAGTGGGAGGGAGAGAGAGGAAGAGAGAGAGAGAGAGAGAGAGAGAGAGAGAGAGAGAGAGAGAGAGAAACATCGACGTGAAAGGGACACATTGAGTGGCTGCCACCTGTACAACCAACCAGGGCCGGGGACAAACTGCAACCGAGGTGCGTGCCCTTAGCAGGAACCCAACCTGGGTCTCTCTGGACCGCAGGCTGACTCTCTAGCCGCTGAGCCAAACCGGCCAGGGCAATTTTATTCTTTTCTCCTCCCTCCCTCCCTCCCTCCCTCCCTCCCTCCCTCCCTCCCTCCCTCCCTCCCTCCCTCCCTCCTTCCTCACTCCTTTCCTTTCTTCCTTCCTCCCCAAACACAGTCTAAACCTGTGGGGAAGAATTTAGAACCAACGTCGTCTCTGTTAGCTGGACTGTGGTCCTGCCATTTGAGATGCAACAGATCCCCTCAATGTTACTGAGGAACACAGGATTTATTTTCCCACCCCTTGGGGCCTGTGGCATCACAAAAGCACACTAGGTTTTGATGGCTGCTTTCTGTGCAACTCAGGAATGTCACTGCCTATTGTTATTTTTTATTTTTTTCTCATCACCAAGAAATTGTCTTTATTTGTTGATGATATGACTTTTTTCTATCACCATTTGTCACCCCCAAACTCTCTTCCACGGCCACCATCCCTGTCCCCCTGCAATCCCCACGCTGATGTCCAAGTCCATGAGTTTTTTCTCTTTTTTGCTCAATCCCTCTACTCCCCAAACATGCCCCTCACCAGAGCTGTCTGCCTGCTCTCTATGTATGAGTCTGTTTTTAGTTTTCTTGGTTCAGTTTGTTAATTAAATTCCACATATAAGTGAAATCATATGCTACTTGTCATTCTCTGACTGGATTATTTCACTTAGCATAATGTTCTCCAGGTCCACCTATGCTATTGCAAAGGGTAAAATGTCTTTCCTTTTTATGGCTTAGTAGTATTCCATTATGTAAATGTACCATAGTTGTTTTATATATACATATAAATGTATATATTTATTTATTTTTATTTATTAATTTGTTTTTGTTACAGATGTTTCTCATTTTTCCCCCTTTGACACCCTCCTCCCCTTCCCCCCCACCCCATCCCCAGCTTTGTTGTCTATGTCCATTGGTCATGCATACATGCATGTAAGTTCTGTGGTTTATCTTTCCTCCCCCAACCCCCCTCCTCTGAGGCTTGTCAGTCTGTACCCCACCTCTATGTCTCTGGGTAAATTTTGTTCATCAGTTTGTTTAGTTCGTTTTATTCCACAAATAAGTGAGATCATGTGATATTTGTCTTTCTCTGCTTGGCTTGTTTCGCTTAGCATAATACTCTCCAGGTCCTTCCATGCCATCTCAAAGGATAAGAGATCTTTCTTTCTTACAGCTGCATAGTATTCCACTGTGTACATGTAGCACAACTTTTTTATCCACTCATCTACTGATGGACACTTAGGTTGTTTCCAGATCTTAGCTATTGTAAATAGTGCTGCTATGAACATAGGGGTACATATATTCTTTCTGATTGGTGTTTGAAGTTTCTTAGGGTATATTCCTAGAAGTGGAATTACTGGGTCAAATGGCAGTTCAATTTTTAACTTTTTGAGGTAACAACATAGTGTTTTCCACAGTGGTGGCACCAGTCTGCATTCCCACCAGCAGTGTACTACAGTCCCCTTTTCTCCACACCCTCGCCAACACTTGTTTGATGATTTGTTTATGGCGGCCTTTCTGACAGGTGTGAGGTGATACCTCATTGTTGTTTTAATTTGCATCTCTCTGAAGATTAGTGATGTTGAGCATTTCTTCATATGTCTCTTGGCCATTTGTATGTCCTGTTTGGAGAGGTGTCTATTCAGCTCCTCTGCCCATTTTTTAATTGGGTTCTTTGTCTTCCTTTTGTTGAGTTATATAAGCACTCTATATATTTTGGAAATGAACCCCTTATCTGATGCATCATTGGCGATTATGGTCTCCCATATAGTGGGATCCCTTTCCGTTTTGATGGTTGTTTCTTTTGCTGTGCGGAAGCTTTTTAGTTTGATGTAGTCCCATGTGTTCATTTTTTCCTTTGTTTCTGTTCCCTTAGGTGATGTATCAGTGAAAATTCTGCTGCGTATGATGTCTGAGATTTTGTTGCCTACATTTTCTTCTAGAATTTTTATGGATTCATGACTTACATTTAAGTCTTTTATTCATTTTGAGTTTATACTTGTGTATAGTGTAAGTTGGTGTTCTCACTGCCTCTTGTTAAATTCTCTCAGTTTAGCCCAGCTTGTGTGGCTCAGTAGATTGAGTGTCATCCCATGTACTGAGAGGTTGCCAGTTCGATTCCCAGTCAGGGCACATGCCCAGGTTGTGGGCTCGATCCCCAGTAGGGGGTGCGCAGGAGGCAACCAATTGATGTTTTTCTCTCATAGATGTTTCTATCTCTCTCTCCCTCTCCCTTCCTCTCTATCTAAAAAAAAGTCAATAAAAATATATTTTAAATTCTCTCAATTTAGACCCCCCTCTGATTGTAGAGGGAGGACTTGGGGGTGAGAGTGCGGAAAGTGTGTATGGGAAGCACTTGCTATTTTCTCCAGTAGTTTAGCCTTTCATCCATGCAACCATTTGTCCTATTGGTACTGTTATTGGAAGGGAAGCAAAACATGCATTGGGTGCATTTCATATACATTATTTCATGAGTCCCATTCCAAACCTTTGAGATGGACATTATCTCCCCCATTTTTCAGATGAGGAAGCTGAAGCTTAGGGCATTTAAGCCACGTATGAGTCAGGACATTGAGAAAGTGACAGAGCTGACATTCAAACCCCCAGTGCCCACACTCTTTTTGTTTTGAGAAGCTGTCATGGTTTTCTGTGTGAGGTCCATGCTAAGCAGTGTACGGGAAGGTGGAGGATTACCAGTGACTGGGTGTGATATTGTTACAGACCCAGCAGTCGTCTTAGGCGTTGAGACAAGGAGTGGCAGCTGTAATACAAAGGGGAAGGCAGAGTGTATTACTGTAATGATGCTAATGTTCAAAATACAGGAACAAACCGAGAATTCCAGGGAATTCTCTAAATCCTAAGTTATTCTTAAGACTTCCAACGTCTTCATTCTGTTCACTCATTATTATGTATAGCTACATTTTTTGTTTAAGAAATAAGAAATAGTAAGTTAGTGGAATAGAATATAGCCTATAGTGGCTTTGAAACACCGGAAAATGCCAGAGAACATAATTGGGTAGTGTTTGAATAATGTAACACCGAGATCTCCAGCAAGGTTAACAGCGCTAAGGAATTATGAGTTTTCCAAAACTTGTTATTTCTTGGAACACTACTCATAAGACTTATGTAAAGTATACTATGCATATAAACCTACCAACATTTATTTTATTTGCAAGAATAACTCACCATTTGCAGTAAAAGGACCATCAAACACACACTGCACACAACAGCAGCTATGAGTTAGACTGACTCCTGTCACCCCTCACCTTCAACTCTGCTGTGGGCCTTCCCTACTCGTGGTATTTTGTTTGTTTTAATCCTCACCCAAGGATATGTTTTTACTGATTTTTAGAGAGAGAGAAACATTGATGTGAAAGAAACATCAATCGATTGCCTCCTGTACACACCCTGACCGGGGATCGAACCTGCAACCTTTTGGTGTACAGGATGATGTTCCAACCAACTGAGCCACCTGACCAGGGCACTACTCTTGGGTTTGACTTGATATTCGAACAAGTAATGTCTCTATATTGATAAGCTTTAATTTTCACAGGAGAATTATGATACTTTTTCTTGATGAATTTGTCTTGAGAGTTGAGGTTTGGAAATTTCGAGACATAACAGGAAGGAATTTCTAAATGGCGACTCTAGTCTTGAGGGAGGTGCAGATATGAGGTAGGGGGTGTGGGGGAGGTAAATGTAATGGGTATCTGTAGAACTCATGGTGGCCTTCCTTTGGGCTGTGAAGGGTGCCCAAGACTTAGAGATTGGAGGTGGGGAAAGGGCATGGAGGAGGGTATTCCAGGTGGGAGGCACAGCTTGAGCAAAGAAAGACTGAGAAGCTGCAGTCTAGGGAGACAGCAGGAAGGTAGATTCACTTGGAGCAGGAAGTTTGGGAAAAGGAGTGGTTTCAATAAGACTAGGAGGATAAAGAATAAAATATTTTGGGATTCCAAAATGGCGGCGGAGTGAATGGAAGCTACACAGACCGTCTCCCAGGACCAAACTGGAATTACAACTAAAATAAAGACAAATCATCGGGATTTTATGGTAATTTAAAAAAAGTGTAACTCAAAAAGAAAATTAGTTCTTCAAAGAGGCATATTGCTTAAATATCTTTAAACTAGAAACAAAAGAAATGAGCAATTTTCTGTCAAGCATGACTCATAAAATTCCTGACCAATTTATTATATATTCTACATTTACTGAAGATTTAATTTTTATTTAAAAATGAAAGTTAGCAAATTATTCTCATCAATTCACAGTGCAGACAGGTTAGAGGAAACTCCTACCACCTCACACCCTTTACCAAACAAAGGTTCAACTGCACATCCCCAAACAAAATCTGCACACAGAAGAAGCACAAACGTAATTACCAGAACTGAAAAAAAAGACAGATAAAGATTGATAATATTCAATTAAGTAAATGCCAATTGAGAGTCTTAAAATAAAGATTGGGAGGATAGAGTGGGGCAGATCATTTTGGACCATAGTGGGGCTCATATGTCATTTTTATCCCCTGCCCTGTAAAGTAGGTGCTCCGAGGTTACAGAGTTCGTTATGATGAGGAAACAGGCTCACGAGTATAGTGATTTGCTTAGGGTCACACAGGTAATAAATAAAAAGCAGCTGGGGAACATGGTCCCCACAGGACACGTGGTCTAATGTCTTGCCCGTCACGGTGGCTTCTTAAGCGTCCTGTTGAGTTGAACCAATGTGTAGAAATGAGAGGAAAATTAGATTTTGGTTCAATGTGAGCAAACAC
This sequence comes from Molossus molossus, assembly GCF_014108415.1. NCBI lineage: Eukaryota > Metazoa > Chordata > Mammalia > Chiroptera > Molossidae > Molossus > Molossus molossus. The sequence continues at coordinate 58,820,031 of NW_023425352.1, forward strand.
TTTCAGGAACAAGGTGTTTTAACAACTACTTTTTGAGATATCTATTTGTACGTTTATCTGTCTGTCATCTCTCTGTCTATCTCTTACTGATGCTGTGAATTTGTAACTGATCATGGCTCCCTCTTTCTTTTGGCTGCAAGGAAGCTAAGATCGAATCTGTGGCTCTATGGAATGGACGACCTGCCTCTCTGCATTCTGATCTTACCCCATGCTTTAGTTTTTCCCTGCTCCTTTGTCCCTTTGCATTGGCCATAGTCAGTCAAACCACTTCAAATTTGGATATAATTAATTAGTTGGGCACAGATTGAGAAATTCTAACAGTCAGATGTGTAAAAAAGTGCAGTGTGTTGCCTTGTCAGGTCATGAGCTCACTGCCATCAGAGGTATGTAAGGAGACTAGAAGACCATTTGGCTTAAAGGTCCCTTCAATTCTGATATATATTTTTTTGATTATAAGAGTTGGAAATAGGTCATTCTTTCACTGTGCCCACAACCATCTCTCCAACAAGCTGCACCCTGGAGCTCATAATAAAATCCTCATCCTCTCACAGGCCTGAGGTCCTCTGGCTACACAGGCTAATGAGGCTCTCGGGGCCAGGGAGCAGGCTGCCTGGTAGTGGGGCAGCAGTGCAGATGACATTAATAGTATGTGACTAGCAGTGGATTGATTGAGTAAGCAGATGTTAAGGTTTTTGCTGATAATGATTCATTACTATTTGGGAAAAACCTGATAGGAATGCTCTCACTCTAAGAATTAATTAGTTTATGCTTCATCAGTCGTATTGAGCAGAGTGTAAATGGCCCTTCTGAGTACCGAGCTCTTCAGTTAGGGGAATTAGCATTCCTTGCACCCAGCAAGACATGAGAACAGAGAGCTAGCTTCCTTCCATGGAAGAGCAGGCAAAGGGGGAGGAGAGGAACGAGACAGAGAGGCATCCACCTGGCATCTGCCTTCCCAGCATCCTTCACTTACCATTTAGAGATGCTCCCCTTTGCCACTCGCAGTCCATGGGTGGGGCCAAGGTGGGGCTCCTCTCCAGCTCAAGGGAGGGAGAGCATGTAATCACAGCAGGGCCAATCAGTGTACTGAATTGCCTGGGCCACAGGGATTGGTTCAGGGATGTACATGTGACCCAGTGAGATTCCATGAGACTTGAGACATGGCTGGGAACCTAGGGAAAGCCATTCCCCCACTTTCCCGAAGGAGTGAGGTAGGAGCTGCCCCAGACATTTTGTGATTCTAACCTCTAACCTTTGAGTCACTCCCAGCATTCGAGCCTCCCCAGCTGGTGTCACATGGAGAAGGGACCACTGTCTCCACAGAGACCTGTCCAAAGGACAGATTTGTCAGCAAATATGATTGTTGTTGTTTTAAGCCACTAACTTTGGGGCTATTTGCTGCACAGCAGTTAATTACTAGAACAGTTAATCTCCCATAGTTTGGACTCCATAGACTAATCTTTGCTCATTGCAAATGTGATCAGCTTGCTCCTCTGCTTAAAACAGGCTTGCCTTGGCCAGTGTTGCTCCGTGGTTAGAGCATCGGCCTGCACACTGTAGGGTCCCGGGTCCAGTTCTGGGTCAAAGGCACATACTTGGGTTGCAGGTTAGATTCTGGCTCAAGTCAGGAAGTATGTGGAAGGCAACAAATCCATGTGTCTCTCTCACATCAAGGTTTCTCTCTCCTTTCTCTCCCCCCCCTTCCTCCCTCCTTTCCACTCTCTCTCTAAAAACAAACAAAATCAATGGCAGAACAGCCTCAAAAGCCTGTAGGTTAAAGACCAAACGTCTTTGTGTGGTATTCAAGGCCTTTCTGGATCTACCTCTGGGGTCTCATCTCCTGGCCCCTCCTCGCAGGAGTCCTGTCCTGTCTCACAGATCTGCTTGGAATTCCCTGCAGTGCTCAGGCCCCCTCCGCCTCTGTGTCCCTTGCGTGTGCTCCCCATGCCTGGAACGCCTGCCCTTCCTACCTGTGGAGGAGCCCCTCCCTCTCTGAATGCCTGCCCTTCCTACCTGTGGAGAAGCCCCTCCCTCTCTGAATGCCTGCCCTTCCTACCTGTGGAGGAGCCCCTCCCTCTCTGAATGCCTGCCCTTCCTACCTGTGGAGAAGCCCCTCCCTCTCTGAATGCCTGCCTTTCCTACCTGTGGAGGAGCCCCTCCCTCTCTGAATGCCTGCCCTTCCTACCTGTGGAGGAGCCCCTCCCTCTCTGAATGCCTGCCCTTCCTACCTGTGGAGGAGCCCCTCCCTCTCTGAATGCCTGCCCTTCCTACCTGTGGAGGAGCCCCTCCCTCTCTGGAATGCCTGCCCTGAGCCCCTCCCTCTCTGAATGCCTGCCCGTCCTACCTGTGGAGGAGCCCCTCCCTCTCTGGAATGCCTGCCCTGAGCCCCTCCCTCTCTGGAATGCCTGCCCTGAGCCCCTCCCTCTCTAAATGCCTGCCCTTCCTACCTGTGGAGGAGCCCCTCCCTCTCTGAATGCCTGCCCTTCCTACCTGTGGAGGAGCCCCTCCCTCTCTTTTTTCTTTCTCGAACTCTTACTAGTCAAATGTTGAACTGCTCAGAGTGATCGCCGTGTTCTCTCCTTCTACCATTTTTGTACATACTTTTAATTTTATTATACGGAGAATTTCCTCGATGCCATTTTCCAAACCTTCTTGTGAAAAATTTTATTTTCACAATCTCATTTTAAATTTCCTATCGAATCCTTCTGCTGTTCTGTGTGCTGAATTATCACAGCTTCCCTGTGGGTCTGTTTTTGCATATTTCTTGGTTTTTTGCTCTCATGTTGGTAGCTTGCCTCAAATTCTGGTGATTCTGAATTGTCCATTCACGGTTAAGAAACTGGCTGGGGAGCTTGAAGACACAGGGCTTGGCAGGTGTACAGGAAGCTGCCATTACCTGGGAGAGCCTGAAGCATAAGGTGAAGGCTGCAACCCCGCCGTGAGCTGTCCTTGGTCTTCCCAGATAGCTCAGGTCAGCTCCTGAGAGGCAATTCTTCTTCCTCTCCCCTGGCTGGTGCATGCTTTGATGCGGGCCCACAGCACAGGGGCCGGGGTGGGAGGGGTGCTGAGCATTATGAAGATTTCAGATGAACCCCTTCTATCCGTTCCCTGACCTGCCTTCTTGCCCTCCCTCTTCCTTGGTAACTTGGCATCTCGAAGTGTCCGGCTGCATGTGGGGTGGGCTTCCTCATGGGCTGACCTCATTCTTCTGTTCCAGACCACCGCCTCGTCCCTCATCTGCGTCATCCGCTGTCGGCCGGCCAGTCTCCGTGTTCTAGCAATCCGTGACCTGCTTTCCCACTGAGGCCCAACTCTGTTCTCTTTGTCGTATTGGGTTTATGGCCTTTACGTCCCCTCGCTGCTTTGCTACCGGGGTCTCTCTCCAGCAGGGGAGACAGGTCCGGCCCACATCAAGAACTGGAGGTTCAGACTGTGCCTTCCTGCCCTGGACAGGACTTCAGAGACCACTGAGCCGATTTGGAATGGGGAAACCGAAGTTGAATGGTGTAGCAGCTGGCCTAGGATGGATGGCCAGGAGGAAGTCGTCGAGTATGTTAGTTTGGAGCATAGACTCTAAGACCAGAGGCTGAGTTTGAACTCTGGCTCCATCACCTACTAGCCAAAGGACCTTTAGAAAGATATTTAACTTCACTGTATCTCTGTTTTCTCATCTGTAAAGTAGGGATACAAATGATAATTATAGGGTTATGAGAATTAAGTGAGTTAATATACGTGAAGTACTTAGAATAGGGCCCATCAAGAAGAGTTGTCTATTAGTGGAGAAACTTAGACCGGAACTCAGATTTCAGCCAAGCTCAGGTTCTTCATAAGTCCTTCTTATGAACTTCTTCCAGGTGAAGTTTCTAAACATGGAAACACATCTGTTGCTCGATGAAGTACAAAGTCTTCATCCTGGTAGCTCAAAGCCTCTCCAGAGCGAACCCCCCGTCCCCACCTAGCCTTTCCTCCTATTGCCTCAGACTCTTCCCCCTCTTGCCCTATCTCAGCTGTGTCCTTCTAGACTGGTCCCTCTGATCCCCTGGCCCTGCTTCTCCATGGCGATCGGAATGGCTCCTGGACAAAGTCCCCGGATAAATGTGTTACAGCAAATGGCACCCTCGAGACCTGGAGAATTCCTCTCACCCCTCTGCCGCCGCCTTGCTAAGCTTTACCTGTTTAAAAAAACAGACTTTTCTCCTGTTTGGGTCTTGACTCCCATCAAAATTGTGAATCCCAAGACTTGTGGCTTAGTTGTAATCCTCCGGAAGGCTGGTGAAATACTTCACACTTGCTGAGCAGGATGGACAACCTGGGGGTGGGGAGATCTGGTTGAGGTTTCAACTCTACCAGTGCACAGCTGTGTGTTCTTGGGTAACTACATTAACCTCTCTAGGCCACCCCTTCCTCGTGTGTATTTTGAGACTTAAATAAGAGGCCAAACCCTGCACAGACCGAAGGGACTGTGACGGGATGATCCCACCGAGGACATGCTGACAAGGAGCTGAGCTGAGCAGCAGTGATGACAAGAACAGGAAGGACGGGTTGTGAGAGCTGAAACCGCGAGGACCTGTTGCAGAGGACCTGGCGGAGGCCTAGTGGTGGCCGCGGGGTCGGCAGGAATGTGTGCCCGCAGGCCCACGTGGGAGGGGGTAGGCGCTGAGATGACGGGGTTTGAGTATAGCTGACTGGGAGGAGGATGGTGGATGACCAGGCTGGAGAGGTTGGGAGGAAAGCAAGTTTGGATGCCAGATGAGGAGTTAGTTTGGGAGATGTGAAGTCGAGGTGGGGCTCCCCTGTAGACACTCCCCCAGGCAGTTGGAAGTGTGAAATGCCTGCATGAGGGCGAACCTTGAATGTCTCCTGTATTGAGCTGATTGCTGGTACCTTAGGAAAGGATGAGATGCCTGAGAGAATGTGAAGACAGATCATAGAGCTGAGGACAGGACTTTGGGGAAGAGAGACATCTTTTGAAGTTTTAGGCTAGATTGTAACCCACGGAAAGAGGAGATTGCACTGAGATATAGCAGGACACCAAGAGACCACTGTGTCTAGGGGCCTGTGAGGAGAGAGTTCACGAATGAATGCTGATTTTGATTGGGTATTTTATGATTTTAAGAAATTATGTGAATGTTTTCAGATGTGATAATGGTATTGTGTGTGTGTTTAAAATCCTAACCTTTTAGAGATATACATCAAAAGATTTACAGACAAAATGATATTATATTTGTTTTAAAATAAGCTGGCAGACTGTATAAAAGAGACACACTTTAGATTCACAGATACATATAGGTTGAAATTAAAGTATGGAAAAAATATACCATGCAAACAGTAACCAAAAGAGAGCTGGCCACACTTTTATCAGCCAAAATGGACTTTAAGACAGAATTTGTCATTTGGGACATGTTTCTCTGTCTCCTCCTTTTGGCTGCCTCCGTGTTTGTTTCTGTGTTTTAGGTAGAGCTGATACATCTCCTGGTCTTGCCAGAGTGGCCCTATCTAGTCGGTGTTCTGTGGGGCCCAGTGGCGCAGTCTCGCTGGTCACATGAGCCAGGTGCTCCAGGTGCTCCGTGTGGGGGTTGTGTGTGTCCTCTTGTTGTCGCTGAGCCTTGACTGCTGTGGCACATCAACTGGAGGACTGACCCTCAGGCTGATGGGTTATGAGGACTGGCCAGGCAGGAGCTGTTGTGCAGGAGTGGACCCTACTGCTTGGGCGGGGCTAGCGGGGCTCTGGTGCCTGCCAAGTCTGCCCTTTGGGAGTGTCATTTGTGGAGATGGTTGGGTGATGCTCTGGTATGGTCTGAAGCTGGCCACCAGGTGTGTTGGTTGTGGGGCTTCTTGAGAGAGGCTCTGGTGCAGGTCAAAGTCAGCTACTGCTTGTTCCCCACCCAGGGCCACTTGATGTGAGCTACAAAGTGATCTGTAGATGGTTGCCACTGTGCTAGGAGGTCTTTTGGAGGTGCCTGAGGCCAGCAGCTGCTATGCCAGGCTTGGTGCTTCTTAGCAAGAGGCACAGGGCACACTGAGGACAGATACTGCTTGTTTGGGGTTTGTGAACTCTTGAGAGATTTTAGCAAAGGTCACAACATGAGCAAGGAGGGTCCTTTGTATGGAAAAGCCACTGGAAATGGCTCAGGTGAGCACACAAGTTGGGTGGGGTGGGGTCTCAGGGCATCACAGGGAGGAGCTAACAGTGAGAGCCAGGTGATGGAGACTCGGACACGGTGCCTGCCTGCTGGCTGTGGGGGGAGGGCTCCGCAAGGTCACAGTGGCCTCAGCCAGCACTTCTGTCTGGGAGAAAGCTTCCCCTCCAGCTCTTGTCCTGAAGCCAGACAATTCAGTTCCTCCCCATGTGTCCCTGGTGCCTTCTGATCTGCTGCCCCAGCGCTGGAGCTCAGAGGGAGTGAGTCCTAGTAAATCCGCACATGGGCCGTCTAAGAGGAACATCTGGGACTCCAGCAGCACTCGGTCTCACTCAGCCACAACCCCCACTGGTTTACACAGCCAGCAATCATGGGGATGTCTCCCCCAGCACTGGAGCCTGTACTGGAGAGCTGGTGTGGGGCTGGGACCCCTTGCCCCTCAGGGGAGACCTCCCCAGCCAAGATATGCCTCCTGATTGTTAACCACCACCGTTCTGTACCTCTGCCCCTCCTACCAGTCTAGACGTGGCTTCTTCTGTATATCTTTAGTTATAGAACCTGTTTGCCTAGACTTCAGGTGGCTCTCAGTGATGGCTGTTCTGCATTTTAGTTGTAATTTTGATGTGGTTGTAGGACGAGGTGGGCACAGCTTTTACTTACTCCACCACCTCTACAGTCAATTGACTTCCAACAAAGGTGCCAAGACAGTTCAATGGGGAAAAGAAGAGTGTTTTCAACTAACGGTTCTGGGACGACCGGAAATCCACGTGTGAAAGAATGGAGTCGAACCCTACCTGAGATCATTTATAAAAACTAAAAGCCAAAACTATAAAACTCTCAGAAGAAAACATAGAATTAAATATTGTGACCATAGATTAGGCAGTAGACATGACAACAAAGCACTAAAGAAAACCCCCCAGATATTTTGGTCTTAATAAAAATTATAAAGTTTTGTGTCTCTGAAGACTTCATTAAGTAAATGAAAAGACAACCCACAGAAAGGAAGAAAATATTTACAAATCACATATCTGATATAGGACTTGTATCCAGAATATGAGAAGAGCTATAACTCAATAAAAAAAAATAAGCTATTTAAAAATGGGCAAAAGTTCCCAAAATTGGAGCCTTCATGCATTCCATTTGGAACAGTACAGGTGCTTTGGGAAACAGTTTTATAGTTCCTCAAAAATATTACACATGGAGTTTCCGTGACACAGAAATCCCACTTCTAGATATTTATCTGAGAGAAATGAAAACATATGTCCTCACCAAATTGTTCATAGTAGCAGAATTAATCATAATAGCCAAAAGGTGGAAACAACCCAAATGTCCACTAACTGATGATGGCTACACCAAGAGTGGTGTATCTATAAAGGGAAAGTCATTTGGCAATGAGATGAACTGAAGTACTGCCCTGGCCAGTTTGGCTCAGTAGTCAGAGCGTCAGCCTTCAGACTGAAGAGTGGAGGGTTTGATTCCCAGTCAAGGGCACGTATCACGGTTGCAGGTTTGATCCCTGGCCCTGGTCGGGGCACGTGCGAGAGGCAACCAATCGATGCGTCTCTCTCACATTGATGTTTCTCTCTCTTTCTCCCTCTCTCCCTTCCACTCTTTCTAAAAATCAATAGGAAAAAAGTCCTCCAGTGAGGATTAACAACAACGAAAAGAAATGAAGTACTGATACATACCACAACACGGATGAATCTTAAAAACATTACGCTAAGTGAAAGCAGTCAGTCGCAACACCACACACTGGACGATGCCATGTGTTTTAAATGTCCAGATCGACAAATCCACAGAGGCAGAGAGCAGATGAGCTGCTGCCAAGGGCTGGGGGAGGAGAGAATGGGGAGTGACTGGTATGGGAACCGTGTTTCTTTTGGGGGGATTCTAAAGATGTTCTGATGTGAGATAGTGGTGATGGTTATACAGCTGTGAATATGCTGAAAACTACTTTAAAATGTTGAAGATTAAGGTGTATCAATAAAGCTGTTAAACATTTCAAATTATTTGAAACTGAACAACATGCAGTCACTCAGTGCTGGGCCCTGGCTGTCACAAAGCCTGGCCAGGATGGGTTGCTCCTCTGACCTCAGGGCAGGTCTCTTGTAAAATGTGGATGACCCATTTACTCTGCAATCTTGCAGCAAGTATTGAGCAAGGTGATTTAAGCAGAACACTTGGCACGGGAAAGAAAGTGACTTCAAGTTCATCATTGTGAGATAACCAAGTTTATCATTTTCATGTATTTTTGTCCCAGTCTTATTCCTACTTATATAAATACAAACTTAAAAGCACTATCGTTCTTTACATACTGCTCTGTAACATGCTTTTAACACTTAAATATATTGAGGACGATTTTCCATGTCATTAAATATTTTTCTGTTGCATCATTTTTTTAAATGTATGCAGATCATTCCAGCAGATGGATCTACCACACTCTAGTTTAGCCAATTCCTGATTCAGACGTCACATAAGCTGTTCCTTACTCTTTTCTATTATAAACAGCACGGTTGCAGACTTCCTTGTGGCCGTGTCCACACCCATCTGTCGCCGTTCCCCAGGGCAGCGTTCTGGCCAGGGAGTCGCAGAGCGGGGGGCCAGCTCTTCCGCCGTCCTGCAGATAGAGGAGCAGGGGATTTCGGGGAACAGAGCAGACATGCAGAGTGAACAGTGCTTCCTACTGTCGTCCTGGAAGCAGGGCTCTGGGGGCCAGAGATAAGTCTAGAGGGGGGGTGTCCCCGTCAACAATTTAATTGCTGTCCAGTGGAAGACGGGAAGGCAGGCCGTGAAGTTGAGAGGGGTATGCTCAACGACGGAATCAAGGTGCAAGGGAGACCCTGGTGGCAGGAGAACGGGCTGAAAGAAACAGGAGAAACGGAGTAGGGAAAACTGACTGTCTGACAACGGTAACATTGCAAACGTCTAGACCATACATGTAGAGGCTGGAGACAGCTGGATGAGTGTCAGCTCATGCCAAAGACACAGGCTGGATGTGCTGCGGTGGCCCCCAAACTCCTGCCATGCATCCCAATAACTGCAGGCTTTGAGCGCAGTGTCCAGACCATGTGGAATGTTGAAAAGTTGGAGGTCAGCCAAACAAAGTGTGGTCAGGCTGGTGAACGGTCGAGACCATGGTGGTTTAATAGAAACACAATGCAAGCCCTATTTATCTCTCTGTCTAAAATTAAAAATTTACATATTTTTAATTTTAGATAGATGTATATATGTCTATCTAAAATGATATATTTTAGGTAACCTAGTACATTGAAAACATTATGATTTCAGCTTGTAATCAGTATAAACAAATTCCTAATGAGATGTCACGTTATTTCCCCGAATGGTAAGACTTGGAAACCCACTGTGTATTTTATACCTCTAGCAGACCTCTCTTCAGACACTACGTTTTCAATGGTTGAAATATAGTCCTACTGAAAGAGTTGTGTTTAACAGAAAATATTTCATACTGCTTTCATTTTTTTTTTTTTTTTTATCCTCACCAGAGGACATTTTTCCATTTTTTGTTCAGGTAGAGTGGGAGGGGGAGAGAGGAAGAGCGAGAGAGAGAGAAACATCAATGTGAAAGGGACACATCGAGTGGCTGCAACCCGCACAACCGACCAGGGCCGGGGACAAACTGCAACCGAGGTACGCGCCCTTAGCGGCAACCGAACCCGGGTCTCTCAGGACCACAGGCCAACGCTCTAACCGCTGAGCCAAACCGGCCAGGGCTCATTTTTTAACTTAAATTTTAAATAGTTAAACTGGAATGCAATAACAATTTAGCCCATCAGTCGCACTAGCGACACTTCCAGCGCTCACCATGTGGCCAGTGGCTGCAGAGTTAGCACGGGTCCACGCCCGTGGCTGCACTCCACGTGTGGCCCTTGACCAGGAGCGTTCTCACCTCCTGGAGCTGTTAGAAATGCAGACTCGCAGAAAATTCTCATTCCTCTGCTGTCTGCCCTTGGAGAAGCAGTGGCCTAGATGTCAGCCGTGATTTGGGGAATGTCTGTAGAAGCGGAGTCCTTCCTGCGCGGAAGAGGGAAGCCTGGGAGGTGTGGTAACAGGTTCCAGCTATCTAAAGGCCTGTGTGTGGAGGTGGGGACGATGTGGTCCAACTGGAAGAGTGGGACCCACAGGCAGGGGTAGGGCTGCGGGCGGAAGGGAACGGAACTTGATTAAGTAAACGGTGTCATTTAAGCCTTGCAATGGAAGACCTGGACGAGGGGTTAAATCAGATAATCCAGGCTCAGACCTCAGTGTGCATCCCCAAGGAAAAGTTGTTTGGTCCTTAGCGGGACTTCTGGTCCAGGTGGCGGGGAGGTAAATGCAGTCTTGTCTCCTCCCACCACCACATCAAAGTTAAAACTAAACTACAGAACAACCATCCTTCAGAACCACCTGAAATCAAGCTGAATGGAAGTCCTACAACTACGGAATTAATGCAGCAGCCACATCCAGACTGGTAGGAGGGCGGAGGCGGACGGGCTGGTCCCACGCCCACGTGTGGCGGATAAAATCAGGAGGACACCTCGACTGGGAAGGTTCTCCCTGAGGACTGAGGGGTCCCCGTCCCACACCAGGCTCCCGGCTCAGGGTTCCAGTGCCAGGAAGAGAATCCCCATCACTTCTGGCTGGAAAACCAGCGGGAACTGAGGCAGAGGGAGGCTGCAGCTGCCGGAGCCCCAGGCATGAGGGAGAGGGAGGAAGAGAAAGAGAAACATCAATGTGAGAGACACATCAAGTGGTTGCCACCCACACGACCCCAACCGGGGCCGGGGACAAACCGAAACCGAGGTATACGCCCCCCGCGGGAACTGAACCCAGGACCCTCCGGTCCACAGGCCGATGCTTCAACCACTGAATCAAACTGGCCAGGGCCAGGCAGCTCCTCTTACTTGGACTTGCTCCCTCTGAGCTCAAAGGGGAGGCAGCTTGAGGGGCACCAGAGACATACAGGGAAGAATTGAGCTGTTTGGCCTCGGGATGAGGGCTGGAGAGGCGGCTTTCTCCTGGACAGTCATGCTGGTGGAGGCTGATGTTCCTTTGCTGAGCCCTCCCCTGGGTCAGCAGACAGCCGCCAAATCTGGGACTCCAGCAACCTGGCTCACACTGTTTGCCTTGCCCTGGTGATTCTCTGAGGCCCCACCCCACCCAATTTTCAGGCCCACCCAAGCTATTTCCAAAGGTTTTACCATAGGATTGGCTTGTCTTAGATCCTGCTTCAAAGTTTCCTAAAGTCTCTCAAACAAGAAGCATCTGGTCTCAGTGAGCCCCATACCTCTCATTAAGTGGCCCCAAGCCTGGCACTAGAAGCATCCAACCTTGGTTCACAACTTGGCTTTTCCTGGGCACCTCCAAGCACAGCACAAGAAGCAGCCATCTGCAGATCACTTTGTAGCTTATGCTGGGTGACCCCGGATAGAACACAGGCAGTGGCTGACCTTGCCCCAGAGCCAGCACACCCAGTGGACAGCTTCAGCCACATTGAAACACTACCACCCAACCACCTCCACAAGTGATACAGTCAATGAGCAGACTCAGTGGGTACCAGAGCCCTGATGAAGTAAGTCTTGCTCTGTGTGGTGGACCCTTACACACCTGATCCTCCAAGGTAGTCAGAGGCACAGCCAGTTCTTACAGCTGATCAGCCTGAGTAAATCCCTCCCATTGATGTGCCAGCAGCAACCAAGACTCAATTACAACAGAAGGGTGTACAGTCCACACTAGAGGAGCACCTCAAGGGTCCAGCTGAGCTGATCAGGGAGGTTGTGCCACTATATCCTACAGGACACCTACAGCAATATGCTACCCAATGAAGCCTGGGAGACATAGCAACTCTACCTAATACATAGAAAAAATCACAGGGAAGCAGCCAAAATGAGGAGACGAAGAAACATGTCCCAAATAAAAGAAAAGAACAAAACTTCAGGAAAAATTAAACAAAATGGAGATAAACAATAAATCAGATGCAGAGTTCAAAACACTGGTTAAAAGGTTGCTCAAGGAACTTGATGAGACATTCAAAAAACTTAGTGAGACCTTCAAGGAACTTAGTGAAAACATCAACAAAGAAAAGGACCAGTCAGAAATGAAGGAGGCACTAACTGAAATAAAAAATAATTTACAGGGAGTCAATAGTAGAGTAGGTAAAGCCAAGAAGTAAACCATCAATTTGGAATATAGGGAAGTAAAAAACACCAATCAGAACAGCAAAAAGAAAAAACAATCCAAAAACATAAAGAAAGTGTAAAGAGCCTCTGGGACAACCTCAAACATGCCAACATTCACATCATAGGGGTGCCAGAAGGAGAAGAGGGAGAACAAGAAATTGAAAATCTATTTGAAACAATAATGACAGAAAACTTCTCTAACTTGGTGAAGGAAACAGACATACAAGTCCAGGAAGCACAGAGAATCCCAAACAAGATGAATGCAAAGAGGTCCACACCAACACACATCATCATCAAAATGCCAAAGGTTAAAGACAAAGAGAGAATCTTAAAAGCAGCAAGAGAAAAGCAGTTAGTTACCTACAATGGAGCTCCCATAAGGCTGTCAGCCGATTTCTCAAAAGAAACTTTGCAGGCCAGAAAGGAGTGGCAAATGATATTCAAGGTGATGAAAAGCAGTGACCTACCACCAAGATTATTCTGCAAAGCTATCATTTAGAATCGATGGACATATCAAAAGTTTCTCAGACAAGAAAAAGCTAAATGAGTTCATCACCACCAAACCAGTATTATATGAAATGTTGAAGGGTCTTTTTGAAAGAGAAGAACAAAAATATGAACAATAAAATGGCAAATAATACATATCTGTCAACAATCAAATCTACAAACAAAATGAACAAGCAGAATAGAAACAGACTCATAGATAGAGAGAACTTTTTGTTGCTTGCCAGATGGACAGGGGCTGGAGGGATGGGTGAAAAAGACGAAGGAATTAAGAAGTACAAATTGGTTGTTAGACTGATGAACCACAAAGGGAAGGGGGGAGGGGGGTGGGATGAGATAAACCAAAGAACTTCTATGCCTATATGCATAACCAATGGACACCAACAATAGTGTGGGGAAGGCAGGAGAGGGGCAGGATTGGGGAGGAGGGGGTTAATAGGGAAAAAAAAGGGGGAACATCTGTAATACATTGAACAATAAAGATGACTTAAGAAAAGAAAAGTTGTTTAACTGCTCCGAGCCTCAGCTTACTGTCTGTGAAATGGGAACAATACCGACCTCCTCTCAGGGCAAAAACCGCCTCCGCTGTCTTCACGCTGCCTCTGGGCTCTGCACAGACTGGCGCAGGCTCAGCCACAGTGATGATTTCTTTGTAAACTGGCCAAAGCTCCACCTTGGGAAGGGTCGCTGTTACCGCTGTTAGCAGGCTTGTGGTTTGAGGTGACAGGTTGCATTTTTCAGTGGACACAGGAACCCAGCCTGTTTTCTTCCCACCGAAACCCATTTTTTATTTACAACCTCGAGTGATCTGGATTGATCTCTCCTCAGACTTTTTGAAACAGAAGTGCAGGGAGGGGAGGTTAGACCTGCCCTCTCTCAGGGGTGGGACAACTTGCCCACTCTTGGGACAAACCATCTCCAAATCCCGGCACTGCGTCACTCCATGAGGAGTTGGTGCAACCTGGCCCGGAAAATCATTTCTCTGCAAAGACCCCACCACAGGCTCAGCAAGCACATCTGCGTGTCTGCCAAGTAAACAAAGAGGCCTCCTGCTCTCAGGCAGGCACTAACGTTACCCAGTGAGGGCTCTTTGGGGACTGCAGAAAGGAGGTTCGCATTTGAAAATGAACCACTGTATGTGGATTTATAGCACTGCTTTTCCAATGGAGAGGGGGAAATATTTTTCTCTGGGAGATTAGAATTTACTAGTAGATTCAAGTGTAACTTTGGAAAGTGGCAGAGGTATTAGATGTAGCAGTATCACAGTATTGTTTTATTGGCAATTAGACTTCAAACTGGCACGAATGTATGAAAATAAGTCTCAATTATGGGCCTGTGAAGTTTCTCCACCATCTGTCAACAGTTTGCTCCTTCTGCCACAGCATGTGTACCTTTGGAGGGAAAATGATTTAATAGGCCAAGTGAAGAGGTACAGCCACCAGACCGTACTGGAGCTTATAGCCAATGCCTGCATTTGTGGTTTCTGATGCACAGAAAGCAAATGTAAATTTGCAGGCAGGCGCATGCCCACATGCACACGCCCTTTCTGGGTGTCACAGCCTTGCAACCTTCAGAGATGAAAGGCATCTTCAAAAGAGTCAGCCCAACTTTACAGCTGTGAAAAATCAAGTCCCAGAGAGGACCAGGGACTTGTCTAAGTGATACTGTGACATGGGGCACAGGGACTTGTCTAAGTGGTACTGTGCCATGGGGCAGAGCTGGGACGGTTAGGGGCAGTGGTGCGTTGGGAAATGTGTAACAGTAGGTCCTCTGGGGAAATCCAAGGCCTGCTGTGTAGTGCCTGCTGGTTCTGCGGTGTGAACACTCCCAAGGTGATGTCACAGAATGTGGCCTGTGGGAGGGTGTCCACAGTCGTCTCTCAGAGCCAGGAGCCACCTCGGCACCGCTGGGAAGGGCGTGAGGCTGCTGCAGGGCAGCTGTGGTTTGCCTGTCCAGCATCTGTTTCTCCTTCTGGTAAGAGCACCCCGGTTTTTCCTGAGCGTATCCAACCCGGCCCTCTTCTCGACTCATGTAGTTTGGGTTAGGGTAACCCCCCCACCAGCTCCAAGGGTGCCATGTGACCCAGGCTTGATCCAATCAGTGTATCCCGTCTCGCTGGACATTGCTGGGTTCCGAGATGGGCTTGTGGCCCTATTTGGCTGTGGGACAGCCCAAGGCTTGTTCGAATTGGTGGCCTCAGAGCTGTGAAGGAGCAGCTGCCTCTGCTGGTGGCCAATTTGCCCCCATAAGAGAGGAACTGAGAACTGCCCGAGAGTGCAGACAGACAGAGGAAAGCACGGCCAAGAGACAGGGAGATGGCGCCGGGCACCCTGGTGGCTCCCGCGCTTATCCCGGCTTCAAGCTGAGTCCCCGGGCTTGCTGTCGGTGAGAATCAGTAAATTGCCATATTTTTAAATCAAGCATGTCAATTCTGACAGAAAGAATACTACCTGGTGAGTTGGTCCCTGAGAGCTGCACTAGGACATCTCTAGGGCCTTCGGGACTGCTGCTCGTCTCGAGTGTGAGTGGACCTTCTGCTGGCCACCACTGCTTTCCGAGCCGACACACGCTGGCCTGCGGGATGTGCTCACAAGGGCTGGTCAGAGGGCCTCCTCAGCCGAGTTGTACTGTATTATGAGGCAGCAACAAACAGCCCTCAAACTCTGGCTTCTACAACAAAGGTTTATTTTTCGGTCACACTTTTTGTCACCTGTGTTTGCTGCAGCTCTGCTCCATGTCCCTTTACCCCAGGACCCAGGCTGGGGAAAACCCACATCTGGGACGTGATGATCTCAGGGCAGAGGAAGAAAGAGCACAGGCAGCACCTTGTGGTGGCTCTTAAAGTCTCTGCTTAGACACAGGCACTTGTCGCTTCTTCTCATGTTTCTTTGGTCAACGTAAGTCACATGGCAGGGAGGTGTACTCCATCCACAGCAAGACACTGCACGCCACAGGCCTGGACAGACATTTAGGATCAATTCTCTCATAAACTTGGAAGTAATAATTAGGCAACCACGTACTTAGGGAATGTGGATACACAATTAGACATTTGAAATGAACATTTGAATATCCACTGACCAGCAGTGCCACTCCTAGGGAAAGACCCCAGAGGGCCTCTTGCATGTGGGTACCACATGTGTGCAGATGTGTGCAGAAACATTAATAACAGCATACTTAGGATAGCGCAAAACCCCAGCAACTCAAACAACTTAAATGTCTGTAGACAGGTGGGTGATATTTACTTTAGGACACATTTATACAATGAAATAATACGCAGCAATTAAAAGAAACAAACCTCAGCTATCTGAGACCAATGAATGCATCTTCGACAGAGAGCAGGCAGACAGCTCTGGTGGAGGCGGGGGTGTGAGGGTCGAGTGAAGAAATTGAGCAAAAAAAGAAAAAAAAAAAGGAACTCAGACACAGAGAAGAGTGTGGTGACTGAGGGGTGGTGGAGGTGGAAGAGGGACTATGGGGTATAAATGGTGATGGAAAATAACCCCATAATATTAAATGAAATAAATAACTCTATAGAAGACTACACAGATATGATTCTTGTGGCTGCTTTGGGTGGAGGAAGGTTTGGGGCTGGGACAGGTGGATACAAGTTGCCAGTGATGCTCTAGCTTTGAAGTTGGGTGGTGAGTTGAAGGGTCGTCATTTGAATGTTATATATTTTAACTTAATTTTTTACATGTATTCTTTATATTCTCTGGCAAATATTACATTCAGAATATAATTAGAAAGAATGCAAAGATAACAACTGGGAAAGGAAATAATTTAAAAACAGTCAAAAGTTACCTGGCCAATTCGGTTCAGCTGTTAGAGAGTCAGCCTGACGATGGGAGGGTCTTGGGTTCGATTCTGGTCAAGGGCACATAGCTAGGTTGCAGGTTTGATCCCTGCCCTGGTGGGGTTGTGTGGGGGCAGCCAATTGATGTGTCTCTCTCACGTCAATGTTTCTCTCTCCCTCTCCCTCCCACTCTATCTAAAAACACACACACACAAAACAATGGAAAAATAGCCTTGTGTGAGCATTCACAATAACAATAACAACAAAAACCAGTCAAAAATGATCATGGGAAAGAGCTGTCTTAGGAAAGCGGGATTTCTAGAAGCAAATTTGGAAAATACATTTTGGAGCAGAGTTCAGGCGCCTGGACAAGAAGGTGGGGGTGTTGAGTGTCCTGGCCCCTCAGGACAGGCCCTATGCAGGGGCAGCTCAGATAATCAGGCCTCCCCACACCGAGGAAGATCTGTGTTCTCACTGACCCCAACATCATGCTCATTCGGCCACTTCAGGGGCTGAGGTACCAAGAGGGCCCTGTCTGTGGGCATGAGTGTCCCGCTCCACAAAGAGAAAGCTACCCCTACGGGTGAGCACGCTGGCTGTTGGCTTTGTCTGTTGAGAGTTTGGTCCTTTCTGGCTGTGTGGAGGTCTTATTTTGGCCTTGTCAAGCTGTAGAGTGAAGTTGGCCCCTTCTCTTGACCATGCAAACTGTCCACTCCCAATGGGGCTGCATTCTTCCCAAGATTCCCTGATCTGCTTTCCAATCTCAGAGCAGGAGAAGGAGCTTCAGGCTGAAAATTGTGGACATGTATCAAAATAATACAAGAGCACCTGCCCCAGGTGTCTCACCACCTTCCTGGGCAGAGCAGGTTCCATCGCTGAGGGATGCCTGCCTTGCTGAGGGAGGCCAGTGGCCCCAGTGGTGCTCAAATCTATTTTCCCAGAGGGAGGGAGAGAGAAAGGGACAGTGGGGGAGGTGGCACGAGTCAGCAGAAACCAGAGCACCAGTGAGACCCACCCCACCTCCGAGGGAGCGGGAGCGGGCCCACCTGAACCAGCACTCCCTAAGCTTCCTTGCTCACCTGCGGGGCACATGCAGAATCTGCCCTCTGCTCCCTGCTGGAGACACACCTGGAAATCGCTACACATTCAGGCGTAGTTAGCTTATTTTAGTTTGATTGCTTTTGGTTGCTGGTAACAGAAGCCCAGGGGAAAAAATAGAATTTAAACAGGAGTAGGTTTAGCTTTAGGTAAAACTTGGTCCAGGATTTTAAAAAAATGTCACAGGTCCCTCTTTCCCTCTTGACTTCTTGGCTCTGCTTTCTCATGTTGGCTTTATTCTTCAGGCAGAGGCTTCTTGCCACGCCCAGGTTCCAGGCTTCTCCCAGAAGCTCCAGGGGGTCCATTAAAGTCCAGCAGGAAAGAAAGAGCTTCTTTGTCCCTGACCCCACTGGGAGCCCTGAGATGTATTCTGCAAGGGCTGTCGTGGCCACATGCTCCTTCCTAGCCGATCACAACGGCTCAGGGATGAGATGCACTGATTGAGTTAGGTCACAAGATCTCCTTGGGGTGGAGGGTGGAGTCAGCTTCCCTAGAACCCCGTGGGTTTTCAATGGAAATCGAGGACCCTGAGAAAGAAGAAAGGGGCATTGGATGCTGGGAGGGTAATCCACAAATGTCACTTCCTCCCTCCTGATGGAATTTAGGAATTTAGTCATCTGGAGGAGCTTTTTACACCCTAAAGATAAGAATTATTCACATGCCACATTAGTGGTAAAGGTATATTTCCCTTTGAGTGTTGATTTTTAACACTCACCTGAGGACATTTTTCCATTTTTTGTTTAGATAGAGTGGGAGGGAGAGAGAGGAAGAGAGAGAGAAACATCGACGTGAAAGGGACACATAGAGTGGCTGCCACCCGCAAGACCCAACCATTGCCAGGGACAAACGTTTATTTTTAACCATGAACATTTCCAAACATACACAAAAGCAGAACAGGTAGCATAATGAACCCCCACCCTGTCCTCCCTGCCCCCCTGTGCCCATCATCCAGCTACAGTCATTGTGATATGTTGATTTTTGACTTTCAAATGTGTACATAATTCAATCTTAATCTTTTCCATTGTGGTTCTTCCCAATGTGTGTGTTAGTGTTTAGAGGGAAGCCAGATAAAGAGTCAGCTACATTTTCTCCTAGTTTTTATTTTTCCTTTGGATGTAATGCTATGAGGTGAGGCTCACAGGATTTTTTCCCAGGTATCCAATTTTTCCAACTCTGTTTGTTGAGTTATTCATTCTTTTCCCACTGTCTTGTGAAGCATCCTTGATTTGATATTAAGGTCATGCACGGACCAGCATTTGTACTGGCTACATATTCTGTTTTATTGACATGTGCGTTCTTGTCCAATACCAATGTTTTGAATTTTGTAGATGGATAGAAATAAATTTTCATATCCAGATTCTTAGTTCCATAACTGTTTTCTCCCCCCCCCCAATATTTTCTTGCCCAACTTAACTATTCATTTTTCCAGATGAAACTTAGAAACATTTTTCCAAGTTTTAAGAAAAATTTCCTTAGGAATTTGATTAGGAATTGGATAAAGTCATGGGCTATTGGAAGAATGAATATTTTCTCAGTGGCCCCTCTGCCAATATAGAAATATGATGTGTCCCTCCACCAGTTCAGGCCTCATAAGTTCCTCTGTAAAATGCGTAGCGTTATCTCCTGTGAGGGTCGTTCTGCACTCTGCGTGTTTTGATGTGTTTATGGATGAGGGATTTAAAACTTCTTATTTTATCTTCTTTACTCAGTCTCTAAGGGTTTTTACTTTGATCGTGTCTGAGCTATTCTGAAAGGTTTAGACCATGATTTCCTGGAACCCACCACCCCCATGTGCCAGAGTTTATATTTGTGGTAAAAATGGAGTCTCTTGAGCTCTAGGTGCAGTGGAAAGAGCACGAGGTTTGACGACGGGCCGGGCCTGAGCTCCAGGATCTGCCCTGCGCTTTCTCAGCTGGGTGTCCTTGGACAAATCACTGTGCTTCTCTGAACCTCATTTTCCTTACTTGCAAACGGGCATGGGTTGTTTTCTTTGTTTTTCACCTACTTACTTACATTGCGCTTATTTCTAACTTCCTCTTCTCTTGGAGAATCTAAACTCCTTGGGAGCAGGCCTGTGCCCCTCCGTGGGTACCTGTGGGAACACAGTCAGATGACGGGGTGGTCAGTACTGACCACAGAGTGCCACCAGTGGACACAGTTTTAGTTCATTCAGAATAGAGTGCATTTTGAAATAATCTGGAGTCCTCACCTGGATTATAGTTCTTTTAAAAAAATTAATTAATTTTTTCTTTATTGATTTTAGAGAGAGGAAGAGAGAGAGAGAGAGAGAAACATCGATGAGAGAGAATATTGATTGGCCGCCTCCTGCATGCCCCCCACTGGGGATCTGGCCCACAACCTGGGCATGTGCTCTGACTGGGAATCAAACCGGTGACCTCTTGGTGCATGGGTTGACCCTCAATCACTGAGCCACACTGGCCGGGCCGGATTATGGTTCTTTAATAAAACTTTGAAGTATAGATAATAGTTAAAATTAAAATAGTCAAGCTTTCTTGAGTTCTTGGCATGTGCCAGGCACCAGCGATCCCATTCCGAGCACGATCTCCGCAGACCCCTCAGTACCGTGGTGAGGATGGTATGAGCCCTATCTCAACGCAGCGCGAGACTGAGGCCGCACAGCTGGGCCGTGGTGCGGCTGGCACTCCAACTAGCTCCGTGCTCTGCATCTCGCGTGCTGCTGTCCTCCCTACAGTGACCAAGTGGCCTTTCCACAGTGCCCAGGCCTAGGAGGGAACCAGCAAACTGGTCTTGTCCCTTCCTTCCCTCTTGTGGCTTAGGTCTTGCTTTTAAACAAATAGAGAAGTCAGAAAGCCACTGGTCAGTGTTTGTTGCCTTCTCTTCCTTTCTCCATATTAAGCCCCCCAGAACAGGACTGTGATCAACTCCTTCCCATTGGGGTGCTAAACCCTCACCCATGACGTTCCTCACGCCCCTTGCTCTCCTGACAGGAGTGGCAGGCAGACGTGGGGGGAGGGCCAGGCTATGAAGGGGGCACAGGGAATGCAGGCAGAGGACTCAAACCTGGAGGGTGACAGTGGGGAAAGAGCTCCGAACGGGGACCCAGACACATTTGCCATTTGATAGCTACGTGACTTGGTGCAAATTTCTTAAGTTCTCTGTGCCTCTGCCTCGTCATCGCCGAAGCGGGGACTGCCTCCCAGTGCGGGGCTGGGGTGGTGAGCATCGGGGTGCTGGGGCTGCCCCAGACTGTGCAGCCTTGGCCAGGTGTAGGGTGCTGTTGTTGGTGGGAGAGGAAAACATGGAGCAGGAAGAGGGTGATGCCTAACCCTCAAGTGGCCTTCTGATGGTGGAGACACAGTGCACCGCCAGCACGCAGGCAAGGGGTCAGAGTGAGGTTGACCAAACGGGCCTCGGATGGTCTCTGCGTCATACAGATTTTAGGCCATTCAGTTCCAGTCAAAAATCTGGACTCCACATTTTCCAGGACCATACTGTGGTAGTATACAGTCAGTAATAGTAACAATAGCTAACATTTATGGACTCTTACTATGGGCCAGGTAGTGTGTGTTTGGATAGATTATCTGATTTAATCCACAGAACAATCCTATGAAATAGGCATCATTGTTGCTCCCAGTTTAGAGTTGGAGAAAGTCCTGAGGATTTAAGCAGCTTAAAGTCCCTGAGGCGATGGGGATGGGAATGGGAATGAAAGGCAGAGGGGATGTAGAATTTAAAACCCAAGTCAATATCCTGGTCCCATCTCAGATCAATTAGGTCAGAACTCTGGGGCAGGGTTCCAGGGTCAGTACTGGTGGACAGCCCCCGAGCGATTTTCATGTGTGGCCAGGCTTGAGGGTGGCTGGGCCCGGGGTCTCCCTGGTGGGCAGCAGGTGAGCCTGAGGTGGTGGAGGCAGGAGCAGCGGGGAGATGGCAGCAGATGGAATGGTGAGGCCCCTGGAGGCTCCTGGGCACTAGCAGCAACGGGATTTTTCTTTAAGGGGACTGTGGAAATGCGTGTGGACACATGTGCATGTGAGGGAGTATGTATGTGTATGAGTGCATCTATGTGTGTGGAATTGTGTGAATCTGTCTGTGTGAGTATATATGCCTGTATTTGCATGTGTGTTTGTGAGAAATGTATGTGCCTGCTTCTGTATGTGTTTATTTGTGCATAGGTATATGAGTTTGTGTGTATGTGGAGGTGTGGAACTGTGAATGCGCATGTGTTCAGACTATATACATGAGTGCTTATTTTAGGATAAACATGTGTATGTATAGGGTTGTGTACGTGTGTGTGTGTCTGTGCATTTGTGTATGTTTATATATAGGTCTGCATGTATATTTCTGTACGTGCACATGTGCTATGGATTGAATGTTTGTGTCCTGCCCCAATTCATATATTGAAGCCCTAACTCCCAATGTGATGGTATTTAGAGGTATCAGATTTGAGAGGTCAGATGAGGCCATGAGCATGGGGGGCTCATGGTAGAATTAATGCTCTTAGGAAAAAGGATGAGACAGGAGATCTCTCTCTGCCATGTGAGGATAGAGCTAGAAGGTGGCTGTTTACGAGCCAGGAGGATAGTCCTCACCAGACACTGAATCTGCTGTGCCTTGAACTTGGCTTTCCCAGCCTCCAGAACTGTGAGAAACCACAGCTTGTTGTTGAATCCACCAGCCTATGGTATTTCGTAATAGCAGCCTGAGCTAAGACAACATAGTTGTGTCTTCATGTGTGTAGGCAAGTGCTGTATACATGTACAAATGTGTGCAGGCGTGTGCATGTGAGACAATACATACAGATGTATCTGTATGTGTGAGAGTGTGGGCAGGAGTACATACACACATGTGCATTTGTGCATGTGTACTGTGTATCTGCGGGTATGCATATGCACACACTTGCTTTTGTATTTGCATGGGTGTGTATGGGTGCATGTGAGAGAGAATGTGTGAGTGTGGGAGTGTGTGGTGATGAGTGTTAATATGTGCATATATGTTTGACTACACATGGGTGTTAGTTTAGGCAGGTGTGCACATGGTTGTGCATATCTGTGTGCATGGGTGTATACATGGTGTGAGTGTATGCATGGCTATATGTAGGTGGATGTGCGTGTTTGTGTATATGTGTACATTGCCTATTTGTGTATATTTACGTATGCACATGTGGGAGAGGATGTACATATGAGTGTATATGTGTGTGGAATTCTGTGGGTGTGTGGGCATGTGCTGTATATGTGTGTGTGTGAATATGTGCATGTGTGTGCAGTGGGGTCTTGGGCTGCAGAGCGGGTGCCTTTTCTTTACTCCTGACAGATGGTCCAGCAATGAAGCCTCTCTGCCACCTGCCTGCTTGTCGCCTCCCCCTCCTGCTTCCTCCCTCCAGTCCTGCTGCTGCCCCTGTGGCTGCTTCCCCCTCCCTCCTTCCCCTGACACTCGCTCCCCTTGGCCGTGTGTGGGAGGGAAGGTGGGGCTGGACGGAGCTGGCAGATAGGCAGGCCTAGCCTGAGCCCACTGTGGGAGCGCCAGGAGGCAGGCAGGCTGAGGGTGTGATTGTGAGTGAGTGAGTGTTTGCGAGTGGTTACCATGGCAGAGAGGCAAACCTCAGGCAGCCCTGGCCAGCTCCTGGCCTCCGTCCACGGAGTGGGCAGGCAGCCCGGGTTAGAAGGGCTGTGCTTTGCAGACAAAATGCCAGATGGTAGGGATCTGGGGGTGAGGGGGGCTCTTCATGGCCTGGCTGCCAAGGGCAAGGAGGTTTCTGGGGCTCTGGAGAATGGGCTGGGGAGTTGCATGTTTGCTGCTACGGTTTTTGTGTGTGTGTGGAGAGGAGGAGGTTTGTTTTTGTATTTTTCAGGATATATTTCCCCTTTGAATTTCTATCAGTTTGCTAAAAAAAATTGACCATAAAGCTCTAAATTTCTTTTTGTTTTTTATTCTCACCTGAGGACATTTTTCCATTTTTTTTGTTCAGATGGAGCGGGAGGGAGAGAGAGGAAGAGAGAGAGAGAGAAACGTTAATGTGAAAGGGACACATCGAGTGGCTGCCACCCGCATGACCCAACCAGGGCCCGGGACAAACAGCAACCGAGGCACGTGCCCTTAGCGGGAACTGAACCCAGGTCTCTCTGGACCACAGGCCGACACTCTAACCGCTGAGCCAAACCGGCCAGGGCAAGCTCTAAATTTCTTGATATAAGGGGAGTACATGGTCCCACAAGGAAGTCAAACTTTTTTAAAAACAGAAAAATATATTGACAAGCTCTGAAAGAGCTATCAAGTAAGGCAGATATTTAGACTGGGTTTCGCTTGCGTGTGGCGGGCGGCTGGATCCTACCGCGGGTTCCCCTCCTGCTGGCTGACGTTCTGAGCCCTTCAGAGCACGAGGTCTTCCTGAGCAGACCACCCAGGTGCCTGCTTGCCATGCTCCGTGGGGTGCAAAGCTCGCCCAGGTGCCGGCCTTGCCCCCCCCCACCCCCCCGCCCCGTGGAGACCACTCCAAGGCAAGTCATGCCTTTGTCCCACCAGGGTGGGCATGTGTGAGCAGTACAACTGTGGACAGAGGCCAAAGGCCTTTTTTTGGTCACTGAAATGGGAAATACTGGAGAGAAAGATGATTTTGTGTGGGTGAAACGTTTCCTGGCCCAGCCTGAGCACCAGCGTCCTCAGGAGTCCTGGGAACAGTGGGCGGGGCAGAGGGCGGCCTGGGACACACCTCCATCGCCTCTGGCTTTCATTCCCTTGTCAGCAGGCTCAGCAGCCCTCAGTGGCTTCAGCCAAAAACAGCCCAGTGACCTTAGCAGGCACTGCAAATGGCAGGCAGAGCCACCTTTCCGGGACACCCTTCTTGTAGTGGCTCCTCTATCACTACAGCTTTTATAACTTGCTCTGGGCTCTAAATGCAATTTATTTTTATTAAACAGAAAGTATTTGTTAACAAGTTATAAAAGCAGTACCACATAAGACAGAAAATCGATGGGCCAACACTCATGCCCGTGCGTAGCCCAGGGCGCCCTTCTTGCTCCTCTCTGCCCAAATCCATCTCTCCCTCGAGGCTCAGCTAAATGTCACTTCTTCCTTTCTTCCTCCGTGCTCCCCAAACCACAGCAGGGCTCTGTTGGCAGGGAAATGGGCATCCACTGAGAACGCATCTATCCTGTTGGCCACTAGCAGTGAGAGCACAGGTCAAGGCTGACTCTAGACTGTGGTCCACCTGGCTGGGGTGACTCTCAGCCACACGATGGAGGCATGGGGGTGCTGGGGTAGAGAGGATGACTTCAGTCTTGCGTATGTAACTCAGCTGTCGCCTTGGAGAACTCCGACTATTAGGATCTGGATAAGATTTTCTTGGATCCCAAGCCCCTTGAACTTTGAACAGATGTATTCAAAGCAAATGTGGCCCAACCAGTGTGGCACAGTGGTTGAGTGTCGACCCATGCACCAAGAGGTCGTTGGTTCGATTCCCAGTCAGGGCACATGCCCAGGTTGTGGGCCCAATCTTCAGTGGGGGGCGTGCAGGAGGCAACCAATCGATGTTCTCTCTCAACGATGTTTCTATCTCTCTCTCCTCTCCCTTCTTCTCTAAAATCAATAAAGAAAAAAAAAGGCAAATGTGATCCCCATAGTTCTGAAAATTTCTGTCTGGCTCCTTCCTGGTTACCTCTGGCTATGAGTTTCCGCTGGATCATTTTAGTCTAGTGATAACTTAGGGATCCTGAATGTGCTGTTCCTGTCCAGGAACATGGGGAAGCAGATGTAGAAAACATCCCTTTCTTCTACTGCTCCCCATCCCCATCACACAGGCGCAATAGACACACACACAGCTCACACGTAAACACAAATACACACACACAGATACATACACACACTTAGAAATAGACACACATGTAAACACAGACA
Organism: Molossus molossus; assembly: GCF_014108415.1. Classification (NCBI taxonomy): domain Eukaryota; kingdom Metazoa; phylum Chordata; class Mammalia; order Chiroptera; family Molossidae; genus Molossus; species Molossus molossus. Next base: position 58,845,617 of record NW_023425352.1, read on the forward strand.
CACATACATACTGACACAGATACACACACCCCATTCTCTCAAGGCATTTGTGTGTGTGTGTGTGTGTGTGTGTGTGTGTGTATGTTTGTGTGTGTGTTTGTGTGTGTGTGTGTGTAGAGGCCTTCACTGAAGTGTAAAAAAGGAGTGATTTATACTGCAAAACCACAAACAACTTAAAATTTAAATTTAGATGTTTCTTTTTTAAAAAGTCCCTTGACTATTTATAAGCTTGGGTTCTAGCCTACTACGGTGGTACTTGGTCCTCCTCTCCCTTGGTTCTCTCTCTCCCTCCTCCAACCCTTTCCCTGTCTTGGGAAGAGAAGATGATCGCTCTATAGCTGACAGCCCCTGGGATGTGCCCTGCGGCCTTATGGTGGCTTATGGTGGGCATCTGCTTCGACTGGTTGGTGTTTGGGACACACTGGTTGTTAGCTGTTTTGAACATTTCCCTGGCTTAGCTCCAGACTCAGTTCTGGGTCACCCAGAGCACATCAAAGACTTGGCTTTTGCGGTCTCCTTCCTAGGCTCTGTCTCCTATTGAGGGAGGAGGGTCTCTTGTGTTTTGTTAGGTGCAGTTGTGCTGAGTTTGAGGAGCCCCCAGAAGTTACATCCAACACTCCTAGGAGTAATCCGACCGCAGCGCTGAGAGAGGGGGCCCTCTTCTGGGCCTACCCTACCGAATGCAAGTGGCTGGGAGCAAGCTTGTGCCTCAGACAGGGTGGGGGTGGGAGGAGCACCACAAACCTTCCCATGGAAAATGCAAAGGTCAAGTGGTTTTAATTCTTCTGCACAACTCATTGGGCTTAAAGGCACAGCCTGAAATGGCTTCTTGATTAAGAGGAGATGATTCATTTGTCTCAGCTCTCGCACTTGAGAGTATGGGGATTGGAGACTAATGGCTGACATTCCAATGTCTCACGGGTGGGACATAAACCTGCAGACACTTTGCAGAGAAGTCACAAGGAGAGGCAGAGCAAATGGGTCAGGGAGGTGAGAGAAGGACTCAGTGTCCTGATGGGTGGTGGTGGTGGGGAGGTGGGTGTGTGTGAACCCCTTGCTAGAAATAGTACCTATTGATTTGATATTATAATTCATGCTAGAGACAGTGCTCTGGGTCCTCAGAGCCTGGAGTCAGGAGTCCTGGATTCAAGTCTGGTTCCTCCATTGCCTGGCTTAGGGACTGGAGCAGGTTGGTACCCCTGTCTGTAAAATGCAGGGAAGGGGTGAGGGTGCTTGATGATTTTTCAGGTCCAGCTCAGTGTTAGAATGCTTGACTCTTTACTGAGTACCTGTAATAGACACACTTGGGATAGGCATTGTAGCCTGGTGTTTAAGGCAATGCCTCTGCCTTTGTGGGGCAGCCATACCTGCTCATGAGATCACATTCACAAAGAAACCTACATGAAGAAAGGGTCAGGAGGTTAACATGCTAAAAGAGTGTTACATGCAGGTAGTACTCTATTAGGGGAGGAGGGAGACCTCTTTGTGGGTGGGTTTGGGAAGGATCCTGGAAAGCTTCCTGGAAGAAGAGAACCTTATGACATAAGTCAAGCTTTGATAAGCAGAGAGGACAGAAGTGAGAAGCTTCTACTTCCAAAAATCAGGTATTTATCTTGGGGCCCAAGGATTTTCTGTAGATTTCTGGGATGAGGGACGAAAAACGACTGGTCATGGCCAGATCACCTAGAAGGCAACCGCAGTAGCCTTTTAGCAGCACCAAACCTTGTTTCACACTGAGATCCACCATCAGGCAACCATTCCTGGAGACTTAAAGATTTTTTCTGGTTGCTTATCTGCATAGTGACTTAGGGCCAGTAGTGTGGCTGCTCTGAACCTCATTACTACATCAATAAAATGAGGGTAATAGCATAGATAGGTAGATAGTTGGAATTTAATCATTTAAGTGCTTAGCACATTGTCGGGCACCTGATAAAAGTTCAATAAACATTAGCTCTGTCATGTCGCTATCCTGATGACATCATTCCTGAGTACTTACTGTCCCCACGCACTGTGCATTGCATTCTGATAATAACTAATATGTTGTAATAACTCTATGAGAAAGTATTATCCTTAGTTTTTAGAAACCTAAGGCACAGAGAGGTTAACTTGCTCAAAGCCTCCCAGTGAGCAGAGGAGGTACAACTTGATTTCAGGCACCAATGCTCTTAACCACCCTACTACCACCACTCTTGGAATTAGTATTATTATTTAGTCTTAAAAAACAAGGCTGCAGGGCCAGCCGCCCCGTGAGCAGAGGTGTGAGTGGAGGAGGCACTCTGGAACGATTTTCCTGTTTTCAGCCAACCTAAGGAATCCAGGAGGAGATGGTGACCCCTGGGGGCAGGAATATAATTCTGTCCTAGCTGAAACTGACCATGTGTGTGGGAGGTCACGCTGGAAAGATGCTGACCAGAACCCAGGTCATGGAGCCAGGGTCTCAGAAATAGGGTGGACATTCTGAAAAAATGACCGAAGAACAGGTTAAAGGCAAACATACCTTATGTCTGTGAGGACACCTCTGTCCGGCTTTTGAGAGTCGGTGAGCAAATGTGAGTCTTTGGCCATTATGAGGTTACTGCCTGATGTTTGTGAGCCCTCCAGCCTTGGAAGGCCCCTATCTGGTGTTTCCATGGGCTCTCTGTGGAACATGAGTTATGGGAGCTGTTTTCCTCCAGTTTAGTGATTATATAAGCCTTGGAAACTGCAGCTCTATCCCCTATAGCAGGCGCTGTTAGTGCCCTGGCTGTCTCTGCCAGGTCCTGCCAGCCAGTGCTGGGCTGGACTTCCAGCCGCGGATCTGCAGCTCTGCCTGAAGTCTGCCGCTCGTGCCTGGGAGTGCTGGACAGCGAGTGACAATGACTGGTACCCCTTCCCACCCTAGCAAGAGAAGCCCTCAGCCAATGAGTGGCCAAAGTTGTTTATATGTTCCCCAACTCCCTGGCTCGCGGGTGGGATAACTCTGAGGCACAGTCCCGTGCCATCTCTCAGAAGCCCACTGGGATGAAACTCCATTGCCCACAGAGATCCCTTGCTCGATGACCCCTCCTTTGGGTTGCTTTCCCTGACAGTTTTCTCTTCTTTATTTTTCTACCAGGGTTCCTGGGATCACCTCCCAAATAAACGCCTTGTGCTCAGATCCTTGCATCGGAGCTGCTTCTGGCGGGACCCAAGCCGAGATAGCAGCTCTTGGAGATTTCTACAGCACGTGAAAGCATTAAAGGCTCTAAGAAATATTGCTTCTCACATTACAAGCAACCTATTTAACTTTAACCCAGTGTGTCCCCAACTTGTTTGACCAGAGAATTCTTTCACCAAGCACCTAGTATCCTCCCATGGAACGTCGTTGTGCAGTCCAGGATGGGAAGTCATGATCTAATCCTACCTTGCAGCTCAGGGCTGAGTCATCTGTGGCTGAGCCCTCTGTTGGCAGGGCTGCACTGGGTCTCCCTCCCCCTCCACTCTGACACAGGTGCATTTTCTAACCAGCATACTCCACATCCTCTTCTGTGAGATCTGGAAAATAATATTGACTCCATAAGAGCTAATGTAACACGTGTGAAAATCCTGAGTAAGCTTGAGAGGTTATACAAATATGCCGAATAATTATCCTGACAGTGGGAGTGGGGGTGGGGCACTAGGCTCAAGTTCACTATCTTGGGGAGCTGGAGTCATTACTGGAGGAGAAAGGGTGATTGGTATTTTTCTTGTTTTTTTTGTTTTTGTTTTTGTTAATCTTCACCCAAGGATATGTTTTATTGATTTGAGAGAGAGGGGAAGAAGGAGAGGAAGAGAGAGGAGAGTGAGGGAGAGAGAGAGAGAGAGAGAGAGAGAGAGAGAGAGAGAGAGAGAAAGTTGCTTCCAATACGGGGATTGAACCTGCAACTTGGGTACGTGTCTTGACTGGGAATCAAACCCACCACCTTTTGGTGTACGGGACAATGCTCCAACAAAGTGAGCCACACTGGCCAGGATTGTTGTTTCCTTTTAATCCTCACCCAAGGATATTAAAAAAAAATTATTTTAGAGAGGAAGGGGGAGAGAGAGAGAGAAAGAGGAACATCAATAAGCTACCTCTGGGATCAAACCCACAACCTAGGTATGTGCCCTGACCAGGAATCAATCTGCAGCCTTTTTGGTGTATGGGACAATGCTGCAACCAACTGAGCCGCTCAGTCGGGCACGGCAGGTATTCTTTCAAACCCACCAAGTTGCTGGCAGGGCGCTGCCTCTCCCACACCCATCAAACCCAGGGCGGATCTGAAACATTAGAGGAGTTAGAACAGGGCTGGAGAGGGCCCGCATCCGTCTTGGAATGCACTTGCCTCATTTGCATAGTCACCGGAGACAGCCAGGGAAGATAACCAGATGTTCAAACATCTCTTTTTTGCTCTCGCTCACTTGCTCGCTCGTTCCATCTTTTTAGTAAATTGAATTTAAAGGACTTGTTTCTTAGCAACAGCAGCAGGCAGTGGTTACAAAAATGTCCGTGGCCATTTCAGTGCCCAAGGTTTCAGAAGGCGAATGGAGCTCAGTAGAGCCCGGGGACCGGCCGGCAGCGGGGCCGGAGGAGGCAGGCACACCAGCGCTGTATTTGGCGGGAGCTCCCCAGAGGACCCAAGGTGGGCAGCAGGGCCCACAGAACCTCCGTGGCTCGCAGGCACATCTGGCATGTGATGCTGGCTGGACGCCCCTGGACTGGAGGGCTGTGTGTGTCCCCCCGGCTGTGTACTGGAGCAGCTGTTGCCTTGGATGGTGTGGCTTTGTGAAAAGAGCCCTAGGTGAAATAATATTAGGTAACCCAAGTCTGGCCCCGGCAACATTGTTGTGTTACCTTGGGCAAGTCAGTGAACTTTCCCGAGCCTCGGCTCCTGCACCAGTCAGACAGGTCATAACGCCCACCTTGCCGAGCTGACGCACAAGAGATCAGAGCACGTGGAAGTTCGAAAGGCATTGGCATGATGACAATGTCGGGGGTAAGAATCTTTCTTTCTTCGGCCTGTCGTGCTCTGTTTACCCTTCCGTGGAGAAAGCAAAACTGGATTCTAGAAGCTCTGAGATACACCCCCCCAGCCGAAGCCTCAAGGATGCCTAGGCTTGTGGACACAAAATTATGGGATATGAGAAGGTCCTGCCTGGGGCAGGAGAGGAGAAAGCCCCTCTGCTCCCAGCGACAAGAGCAATGAAGGGCCTTTGCAGTCACAGGATGGCAGAATATTGGTTGTGAAGGGCCCTTAAGGCTTTTATTCTAGTATCTCCTGATGCTTGAAGCCTTGACTGCTAAGGTAGAAGACTGATGACCTGTGAGTAAGATAAGGCCCAGACATATTTTGTTTGTTGAATTAGTTGTTAGCAGTTACCATTTTGGAGAACAGCTGTGATTTCCAGCTCCTTTTGAACCGTCAGCAGGAGCAATTTGGTCTACGGAGTCAGCTACATAGAGCTGAGCAGAGAACGCTTCATCTGGATGGAGCGCGTACTCCGGTTTGCCACAGTCCCCACCACTCTCAGATGCCTCTGACTGGGGCCCTTTTGTGAATTTCACATCTACCTGGTTCTTGTAGGCATCTGGGTTTGAGATCCCTGCTTCACTGGCAACCCCTTGAATAGCTGTATTGTACAATGGGGATGTTAATAAAATGTATCCAAAAGAATTACTAATAAGATGAAATAACGTAATGCATGTAAAGTGCTTAGCATATGGCATGGATTAAAAAAACTATTGGTTTCTGTTTCCCTTTTAAAGCATTCAAGACTTTGAATTATTTGTATTAGTCAGTCAGTCAAAGGAACCTGAAATGGTTCTTTCCAGAGGGCAAACTTTATTTAAGCATGAATTCCTTCTGCTATTTATTCATTTATTCCAACACCACTTGGCCTCAAACATGCAAGTTCAAGGCTTGGTTGCTTGTGAGGTGGAGCCTTTACTTCTGAGCCTTCCCAAATCCATCCATCCATTCATGCATGCATGCAGGCATTTATTACTGTGCTGGGCATCATGGTACTAGGGGATGTGTCTTCAGTGATGGGTAAGGCACAGCCAAAGGAAGGTCTTGGTTCTGTTTCCTAGAAGCAGAGCCCGAGACAGAGGTTTGGGGGCATACCATTTATTGAGGGAGTGCTCTCAGGAAATACCTTCAATGGAGGGAGTGAAGCAGGATAGAGAAGGAGAAATCATTAAAGGTCACTTCTTGCCTATGTCTGATCCCCGAGGTGGTGATGGGCCCAGAAGTGTAAACCGCACTGTGATGTTTCCCCCTTCAGGCAAGAGGAACAACATTATATATTCCCATAGCAATTAGGCATTGGCTATGAAGTGACCTCTGAGGATTGTGTAACCTCTGGGCAAAGCGGCTCCCACAGGCAAGGACAATTCTCTGGATACAAGGGGCAGTTGGAGCTCTTAGTTGCCAACACTCGGCAGTTGAGAGATGGGTGCCCTGGCCAGGCAAAGGGGATCTGTGTGGGACCCTGACAATGTCTACCACAGCCCGTCACGTCCACTACTCAGATCCTCTTGATTCTCACCTTCAGTTTACTCTTCCTGGTCCCAGCGCCTCTAGAATTCTATAGTCACAATACCTGAGGAAACTTATAAGAAGAAGGTAAACAGGATGAACTACAGTTCCTATTACAGTGGCCCATCTCAAGGCCTAGACAGATCATCATCTTCCTCCTATACTATTTGCTTAAGTTTTTCTTATCTTTGGCTAGCTGTTTTCTAGTTTGTGTGGCTTTCCTGGTGAGCTGACCCAGTCACTCACCTCTAAGGGGTCTCAGCACCTGGTTAACATGCCTTCCTCATGTGGTGGTGGTGCACTTGCTATTTATAAATAACACTAGGCATGGCGTGCCAAGAGACACTCCAGTAGGTCACATGAATTCTAAACAATCTCTCCAGTCTTCTGTTATATGTCAGCAAGCCACACTTCCTTATGATGCTCAGGACCCTTGATGGAATAGAGTTTCTGCTGTGCCTGCTGATATAGTCATCCAAGAAGCAGTGATAGCAACTAGATCAACCTTGGTGAGAAGCAGCCCATGGTGCTGGTTCATGCATAACTCAATCTGCCACTGTGATTACTCTGTTTATGGGCTGTTGTGCGAGCCAGTGGTGGCCAGGAACTGAAGCTAGCCAACACTGCCTGGCTAGGTCCTCTGTCTAGCCTGTCACAGTGGATGCTCCCTGGCGTGTGTGAACGCATGACACGAAGATCTTCGCACTTGGTGTTCATCCCCATAAGCCCATTCACGTGCTTCTAGCTCAGGCTTCCTTGTCCCTGAACTTCAGTCTTGTTCCTTGTGCACTCCTGACTAACAGGCCGTGCTGTTTCCTACTTCTCATCAGTCTGTGTACCTCCTTACCTCAGGTTACTTCTCGTTCCATACAAAGTGGATGACCAGATGTTCTAGCCGAAGTTTTGCCCATTGGGAGGATTGCCACTCACTGCTGTCTTTCAGGTTCCCATCTTCTGCTTGTACCAACATCTGTGAACCAAACTTGGGCTTTTCCTTTCTCTATCACCTGGCCACGAAGAACCTCTCATAGGACCATAGGTGTGAGCTGTGGAAGAGACATTGGTACATATTTGTTTTATGACATGGAGTTTTGACCATCTGTTCGTTCAGTTACTTCTGACCTCTGGACCTGTTTGAACCTGATGCTGGATATATCGCTCCTGTTTTTGGATGGATTGCTGATCTCATGACTCAGGGGGGCTGACAGTATCCAGATCATGATGGGTAGTTCTGGTCTCAGGGCCACTTGATGTCCCATGATCAAATACTCTTCTCTTTACCAGGGCCAACTAGCATGCATAGGAGCTGTTTTCGGAGTGGTGTATAGCTCTGTGCTGCAGACAGCATGGCTTTGCGCCAGAATCTCATAGGTCTGCCCATGACTCTCCTGGTCGGATTTGACAGAGATTCCACAAGACATCCTTTCCACCACACATGCCTCTGGTATCATGAGGTCTGCTGTGTCACATGGCCCAAGTAGAGTTACCGCTTGAACCTCAACCTGAATCTGTAGCAGGGTGCTACCTTACTCTGGACCTCTTGCAAAACTAGCAGCCTCCTGCATCACCTGACAAATGGGTGGAGCATTATTCCCAAGTTTGAAGTATGCTGCCTCCAAAGCACTGTGCTTTTTTCTTAGTGGTAGAAGGGGCAAGGCACAATAGCTTGCTCTTTATTTTGGAAGGGATGCCCCAGCATCCCTAAGACCACGGACCTCTCAAAACAATGACTGTAGCAGGCTTTCGTTCTTTGTACGGTTTATGTCCTACCCTCTTGGCCACTTGTATCTTACTCGGTATCTTCTGCTGCTTACTCATAAATGTCTGACCCTGATGTCATCAATGTGGTGGACAGTGTGAGGTTCTGTGGGGGTATCTAGAGGGTCTGGGCCCCTTTGAATATATTATGAGAGGATTAGGAGGATGAATGAAGTCCTGTGAGAGAAGGAACAGAGAACTGTAAGGAAGGAAGACTGCTGCTCCCGTCCCGTGAACGTGAGCTGCTTTGGGTCCTCCTTTCCGCCAGGCCTGGGCAAGAAAGCATTTTTCAGATCAGTGGCTGCAACTAAGTCAATTTCCTCTATGTAAGATACCATAGCCGGTTCGGAGGCTGCCAATGGGCAACTGTTTTGTAAGTTAGTATGAGCGCACTGTTATCTGCCACGGCAGAGATCAGACTAGCACATTCGGCAGGAGATAGGACAGAGGGACCATCTCCTCTGCACTTGTCAAGTCTTTGAGGATGACACTACTTCCTGCCGCTCCCCCAGGGAGTGATAATGTTCTGGTTTACCCTCTTGGTCTAGGGATGGGGGCACCTGCAGAGGCTTCCACGGGGCTTTTTGTATTAGAAGAGTATATTCCACTGGTCAAGGAAGCTCTGTGAAGTTCTGCAACTGCAAAGTACAGATATTCCAGTTATATACCCAGGAACTGAGAAATTACCACTTATCCTAGGCTATGACTCCATTTTTACCTGACTCTCTTGTGCCTCTACCATAGTGAAGGAGCCGTGGTGGGACTTGGGTCTCAGGGTATCCCTGCCAGCTTAGGTCCTCTATTGAACATCCCTTAAAAGGTCTGGATATTTGCCCTGGCCAGTTTTGCTCAGTGGTTAGAGTGTTGGCCCATGGACCAAAGAGTCATGGGTTTGATTCCAGCCAACAGCATGTACCTTGGTTGCAGTTCATCCCTGACCCTGGTTGGGGTTGTGCGGGAGGCAACCAATCGATGTGTCTCCCTAGCATCAATGTTTCTCTCTCTCCCTCCCACTGTATCTGAAGATAAATGGAAAAATATCCTGAGGATTAAAAAAAAAAAAGTCTGGATAGTCCATTTCTACATTGTAGTTTCCCTTTCTCCTGAGTAAATGAACATTGTTTCAGTTGGGGAATGACCGCTGTATATGTTTGTTACAGTGTTGCAAATTCTGGGTCTGAGAACCTGCTCAGGTTAGGCAAAGGACTGTGAATCTCCATTGGGGTATCTAATCCCAGACTCCTGTTTATCCATTCTTCATCTTGTTTGGTACTATGTATTAAATAATACCCCTGTTGGCTCTCGGGAACATTAAGTTCTTATCAGCTATCTTCATACATCAGAGATCAGCAGACTTTTTCTGCAAAGGGCCAGAGTGTAAATATTTTAGGTCCTTTAGTGTTAGTTGAATAGTAGTCCCATTTGAGCCTCTGGACCTCTTCCCCCATAGTCTGTGACAGCAGCTTCCCATTGCAGCCATATCAGAATCACCGTCCTGGACTCCGCCAGGGCGTTCGATCCTGCAGTGTTGGGAATGCCTCCACATCGAGCAACCTTCCTCACCTGACTTCATGTTTGGCTGCCCCGGCATCCGCTTCCACGTGTACTCTCCTGGTTCCTGCAGGTTCATCTCCGTCACGTCCTATAGCTCCTTGCTCTACAATCTCTTGCTCCCTTGGCGGGCCAGGCACGTGCCCAGTGAAACCATGCTGTGGTTTGGTCTTAGTTATGGCTCTGGTGGCCAGGGGTGGGGGTGGGTCACATCCCGAGAGGGCCAACCTCGTGCTCTAAGGCACCTGCCCTGTTTGAGGTTTCCACAGAGACGTTCCAGCAGGCCCAGGGATTCAGGGGAATTGGGATTCAGGGGGTTAAGTGCAGCTACGTAGGCATCTCTGTTACAGGCCTCAGGGCCCACTTCTTCCTCTCAGGGCCTTGACTTGGCATGTGAATTGCTTGGGCCAAGAAGGCAGCTTTCTCTGAAGTTCTGCTATGCTTGCGGTTGGGTCTAGTCTCAGCTTTGCCGGTTGTCCAACTGTGGGAGATGAGGGTCCCTTCAAATGTTGCTAAAGACATTCTCTGCCTCTCACAGTGGCTTTAAATTGACGATAGCTTGTCCCGAGCTTGTCATTTTCTCTCTTCCAAGCGCCAAGTGTTCAGCGGCAGCCACCAGTTTGATAGCCCTGTCCTTACTTTCTCTAGGTGTCTCATACTCCAGAGACTGCATGCGTCTGTGTGTCCCTCCATCTGTATCCCACCCCAGGCAGCACAGGTGGAAGGCTCAGCCACCTTAGGGGAGGAGTTAGGACGGGGAAGGGGAAGGAACCGAGTATGACATGGGTGCAAACAAAGTCTAGCTTTGGCCAGGGCGGCAGGCCTCTGGAGCCTGATGCTCAGTGGGGAGCCATCTGCTTGGAAGCAAGGGGCCAGACATTTTTACCCCTGTATCAGTCAGTCACTGGCTGTTGGTGTCCCTGGAATGGGAGTGTAAATAACCTCCCTGGCAAGGTGACTCCTGTCAGCTAAGAGCAGTTCTCTAGAGGAGGAGCAGCTGTGAATTGTTAGCAGCCAACCAGCAGAGCAGTTCGGGTGGGTGGACCTGGTGAGCAAGAACCACAGCATCTACCCCGGGGAGGATGAAACATCTGGTACAGCAGGGATTTCAGCAGGCTGGGCATGCAGAGAGGCATCCAGGTGGTTGTCCTTGGATCAGGGCGCTTAGCAGTGGAGGTAGTGAGAAATGGTTGGAATTTGGAATAGAAATATATATATTTAGAAACCCCCCAGCTTTATTGAGATATAATTGACATAATAAACTACACATATAGTATACACTTTGCAATGTCTTAATATATGTATGTATATATGACATCATTACAACAATCAAAATAAGGAACATGCCCATAATTCCCAGAAGCTTCCTTGTGCCCTTTCGTAACCCTCCCTCTTGCTTGTTCTTACCTTGTCCCCACCCCTCAGTCCCAGAGGACCACTGACCTGTCATATAGGTTAGTTTGTGTAGGTGAAATCATACAAAACATGTGTACTCTTCTTATTTTACTCCTTTCACTCAGTATAATTATTTTGAGATTTATTCATGCTGTTGCATGTATCATCCCCCTTTTTGTTGTTGCATGATCATTCCTTTTCTACTGCTAAGTAATATTCCATTGTGTGGATACACCACAGTTTGTCCATTCACCTGCTGATGAATGTTTGTGTTGTTTTCAGTTTGGGGCTATTAAAATAAAGCTGCTATGAACATTTGTGTACAAGTCTTCGTATGGACAGGTGTTCTCTTTACTCTTGGGTAAATGCTGGCTGTGGACTGGCTGGGTCATATGTTAGGTGGATGTTTAACTTGATGAGAAACTTCCCAGTGTTTCCAAAGTGACTGTACTATTTGCCCGCTGCCCCCCCCCCCCCCCCCCGGCAGCAGTGTATGAGAGTTTCAGTTCCCTATATCACTTGGTATGGTCAGTCCTTTCAATTTTAGTTGTTCTAATAAAGGTTATGGATGTATTTTAAGGTAGAGCCTATGGAAATTTTAATGGATTGGATAGGAGAAAAGAAAGGAGTTTTTTATTCAACAAATATTAAGTGCCTTCTCTATCCTGGCATTGTTCAAGAGGCTGAGGGGACAGTAAAACATAGACTAGATATGACATCTCTTCTGTGCCTGTTTGGGGAAGATGGGGTGGTAGGAGGGTCTAATGGGGAGTGGAGGAGGAGGTAAAGAGGGGCAAGTTCAGTTAATGGAGGCAGTGATGAGAGAGGGTGAAGACAGGCTGTGGGGTGTGAAAATCAGTGCATCTGGTTCTAGAAAGATGCAATGACATCCCGACTCTACTGTTTACTATTATTGTGACCTTGTCCAAGTCATGTTCCTTCTCTGCCTGAGTGCCTCAGTTTTTTCCTCTGTAAAGTGGAAATAATGAATGTCTTACAGGCACTTAGCAAAATCCAGATGCTTAGTAAACTTGCTGATCAGTGACATTTATTCATTCCACTGTGTTCTTTAGAGAGGACTGCTGAGTTCCAAGTGTCCTTAGAAGGGCCCCAGGGATCGTGAAGTCAGCCCATGGTTCACTGCCTCATTTCCAGCTTGTGCTGCCAAGCCCTCTGGTACAGACACTGCACCTGTGGGCCTCAAGCAGCCGAGGGGCATGGCAGGCCTTTTTATAGCTTTGTTTTTACAGCTGCCTCTGGAAGACGGTGCAGGCTCTGCACTCCAGTGGGAGCTGAAATCAGGCTAAATTTGAGAGGCACAGCTGCATCTCACTATCCTTCCTGCATCACTGGGTTGTAGTCATCATGGTGTGGGAAGGGCACTTGTCATTTTTGCCTAAGCTGTGTTTGCTATATGCGGGTCCCCCGGAGCAGCAGACACCCTCACTCACCCTCTGTCTCAAGCTACCTGAGATGAGGGCGGCAGGAGGGGGACAACTGTCTTGCTTCAAGCAACAGTGGTTTCTGCTTCATCATGAAGGGCACAGCTGGGTGCCCTATGTGTAGTCATAGCAACCACAATGCTCCACTTTTGTTCAGCATTTCCCATTTACCCAGTGCTTTTTCAACGGTCACCTATTGCATCCTCCAGATGGGTCTGGGACATGACATTATTGTCACTATTCCTGTGTTCTGGGTAAGGAAACTGAAGCTCCAAGAATGCAGGGACTTCCTTAAAGTCACTGTGTGAGTTAGCACATGACCCCAGGCTATGGGAGTCCAAGATCGGGGTTCTTCTGGTTAAATTGTCGTTGTTATACTAATTTTGCAGTCTTGAAGCCTCTGGTCTATCCTGCCCTTTATCTGCTGGTACATTTCTTTTGAGGCCCAGCAGTTGGCTCAAATGCCACCTTCTCTCTCTCTTTAACTTATCTTTATTGTTGAATGTATTACAGATGTTCCTCATTTTTCCCGTATTGGCCCTCTCCTCCCCCCTGCCATCCCCCTCCTGCTTTCCCCACACTATTGTCTGTGTCCATTGGTTATACATATAAGTTCTTTGGTTTATTTCTTCCCACCCCCAACCCCCTTCCCTTTGAGGTTTGTCAGTCTAACAACCAATTTGTGCTTCTTAATCCCTTCACCGTTTTCACCCATTCCCCCAACCCCCCTCCCATCTGGCAACCAACAAAATGTTCTCTGTATCTATGAGAATGTTTCTGTTCTGCTTGTTCATTTTGTTTTTAGATTCAGTTGTCGATAGAAATGTATTCATTGCCATTTTGTTTGCTCATATTTTTTTTATCTTCTTCTTCAAGAAGACCCTTCAACATTTCATATAATAATGGTTTGGTGGTGATGAACTCCTTTAGCTTTTCCTTGTCTGGGAAACTCTTTATATGGCCATCAATTCTAAATGACAGCTTTGCAGGATAGAGTAATCTTGGTTGTAGGTTCTTGCTTTTCATCACTCTGAATATTTCTTGCCACTCCCTTCTGGCCTGCAAAGTTTCTTTTGAAAAATCAGCTGACAATCTTATAGGAATTCCCTTGTAGGAAAGTAACTGCTTTTCTCTTGCTGCTTTTAAGATTCTCTCTTTGTCTTGAATCTTTTGCATTTTGATGATGATGTGTCTTGGTGTGGGCCTCTTGGTGTTCATCTTGTTTGGGACTCTCTGTGCTTCCTGGACTTGTATGTCTGTTTCCTTCACCAAGTTAGGAAAATTTTCTGCATTATTGTTTCAAACAGGTTTTCGATTTCTTGTTCGCTCTTCTCCTTCTGGCACCCCCAAGATGCGAATGTTGGCACGCTTGAAGTTGTCCCAGAGGGTCCTTACACTATCCTCATTTTTGGATTCTTTTTTCTTTTTGCTGTTCTGATTGAGTGTTTTTTTACTTCCTTATATTCCAAATTGATAGTTTACTTCTTGGCTTTACCTACTCTACTATTGAATCTGTGTAAATTATTCTTTATTTCAGTTAGTGCCTCCTTCATTTCTGACTGGTTCTTTTTTATGCTCTTAAGGCCCTCACTAAGTTCATTGAGGTTCTCACTAAATTCATTGAGCATCCTTATAAGCAGTGTTTTGAACTCTGCATCTGTTAGGTTGCTTATCTCCATTTCGCTTAGTTCATTTCCTGGAGTTTTGTTATATTCTTTCATTTGGGACCTGTTTCTTTGTCTCCTCATTTTGGCTGCCTCCCTGTGTTTGTTTCTGTGTATTACTTAACGAGGGGTATGGGGCTAGCTGAAACTAGATGCTGCTTGTTTAAAAGAATTTAAGAAAACATGAAGCAGGATCCAAGGCAGGCCAATCCTATGGTTAAGCAACTGGCAACAGTTTGGGTGGGCCTGAAAGTTGGGTGGGGCACGGCCTCAGGGAATCACCAGGGCGGGGCAACCAGTGTGACCCAGGTTGCTGGAGTCCCAGATATGGAGACTGTCTGCCGCCCCAGGGAAGGGCTCACCAAAGTAACAAAGGCCTCTGATAGGATGTCTGTCCAGGAGAAAGCTGCCTCTCCAGCCCTCGCTCCAATGTGAAACAACTCAGTTCTTTCCCTGAATGTCTCTGGTGCCTTTCAAGTTGCCTCTCCCATGCTGGAGCCTGGAGGGTTTGAGTCCAATAAGTCCTTGCATGGGCCCTTTAAGAGGAGCTGCCTGGGGCTCCAGAAGCCTCAGCCTCCCTCAGTCTCAGTTCCTGCTGGTTTTCCAGCCAGAAGTGATGGGGATTCTCTTCCTGGCACTGGAACCCTGAGCTGGGTGCCTGGTGTGAGATGGGGACTCCTCAGTCCTCAGGAAGGACCTTCCCAGCCGAGGTGTCCCTCCTGATTTTTATCCACCACACATGGGTTTGGGACTAGCCCTTCACTCCTCCGCCCACCCCCACCCCCCCCAGTCTCGATGTGGCTGCTTCTTTAATTTCATAGTTGTAGGACTTCCATCCAGTTTATGTCAGGCAGTTTTGAATGATGGTGTTCTGTAGTTTAGTTGTAACTTTGATGTGGTGGTGGGAGGACCCAATACCGCATTTTCAAATGCCACCTTCTCTAGGAAGCCCTCTCTGATCCCTCCAGGTGAATGTGAACTCATGGGCATTTCACAGCACAATGCAGAATGTGATGGGGGTGGGACTTGGGTTAGCACAGCTCTTATGACCATGTCTGGCCTCCACTGCTGGATCATAAGTTCCTCTGGGGCAGAAATCATGACTCATCATTTGCATATTCTCCACATCACCTAGTGCAGACTGCACAGGCCCATAGTAGGTGCGCATGAAGGTCTGACTGAATTGAATTCCAACCAGATTCTATGAGGACATTCCCAGAGTCTGAGCAGTATTTGAGATCACACAGATCCTTGAGCTGGCTCTGCCATTTGCTGCCTGGATGACTAAGTCTATTCTTCTCATAACCAACTCTAGGCCTTGGTTTGCTCAATCTGTAATGTAGGAATAATCACAGGAATGACATATCATAGGAATAATTATCATAGAAATATGCATAACGTAGGAATAGCCTATCTCATGAGATTTTTATAAGGATTAAAAGAGCTAATGCAACTAAAGAGCAGGTGTATCACACACTCTGGTGCACAGTGAACACTAAAAATAATTAGCTGAGGAGATTCTTCTTCTTGACTTAGTAATCTTGCCCAATTCCCTTGGCAGAACAAAGGATCTGCTGATGTATGACATCAGCTAGCATCACAAAAAATAAATGAATGGATATTCATTAAGCACCTGTCAGGTGACGCTCACTCATTCACTGCTCTCTTACCCATTCAGAGTTGATGTGACTCACCTGGAGGCATCAGGAAAGGGTGGGAGCTGCCCCATGTCTTCCCTGTCTCATGGTCAAAGCTGCCCTCTGGCTATAGAAGGGGGGCTTCTCTTCCTTATTGATGGAGAGTCGGCCACTTCACTCCAGCCTCTCTTTACTGTGGACTTGAAGACTGTGGCCTCCATTGGACCAGGGAAGTAGGAGGAATAAAACTGTTTCAAAAACTTCCCCAAAGTACTGACAGGCTCTGAATGTGCCCCCTCTGTAGCCATTCCCTGCCCCACCAGGAGTGTGGGCTGAGGACTGGGGAGGAGACAGGAGGGGGGCTGTGAGGAGGGGATGGCCAGTGTGTGCTGGGAGGCACAGGCCCCCCAGTGGGCGGAGGCCAGCAGCTGGCAAGGACAGCAGGGCCTGGAGGCAGGGATCTGGCTGGGGCAGCTTTTGGAGTAGGATGATGTTGTAGGTACGGTCCCATGCAGTGGGTGCTGGGGTTTCTCTGGAGCCTGGGGACTTAATTTTGAAGTGTCATCAACCAGATTGATTTTGCCATAGGGGAGGGTTCATTGACCATAATGGCAAAGGCTGACAACACTGGCCCCATGATTTGGGGACACTTATGTCTCATTAGCCTTTTAATGGAGGACAATTTTATGGAAGAGAGTCTGGCTTTACTCTAAGTGGGTGGGGGAGTTACTTGTTTACCCTGTAGATGGGGTAGCAGGAGTGGGAATTGTCTGAGGATATGGCAGAGACTGTGGTGGCCACATCACTGATAGTCCATCTGCACCCCCAGAATCATGTGACTACTCTGGCCAATGGGCTGTGAATAGAAGTATGGGGGTCACTTCCAGGATGAAGCATAGAAGAGCTGGTGTGCAGCCCAACAGCCATCTCTCCTGGCTGTGGGGATGGTGGAGGCCGGGAGTGTTGGGTGGTGTGGCTTTAAGATGGGAGGGACCGTCAGCCAGGGTCCCTGAGTGTCTGTGTGGAGCCGAGCCCTCTTCAGGCTCAAGTCAGCCCTGTAAGCAAGCAATAAACCTTTGTTGTGCTTAGCCACAGAGATTTTGGGGTTGTTTCCATTCAAAGTGAACATTTGGGCTGATCAAAAGTTGTTGGCAAAGATATGAGGGATTACTGATATTTCATAGACCCAGTCAAATATTTTTGTTCAAGTTCCATTTGTATTGTGTTCTAGGGATAAATTTCCCTCACTAGACCTCAGCTACCTTACCAACCCTCTGCAACACACTCAACAGATGAGCAAATGGAGGACCAGAGAGGTTAAGTAAAAAGCTTAGGGTCACTGGTTTAGTGGCACAACCATACATACACCTCTGCTTTAGCAAGTTGTGTGTAAATGGATGTTTTTTTGGCAAAGAGAAATCCATTTGCCCATTGGGTTTACTTGGTCCTCCAGAGATGCTTCATCATCATTTTGATTATCCTTCAGTGAAGTGCATGGAGCCATAGCCAATGGAAGCTTCTCTTCACGTGTGGTCAAGCAGTTAATGTCAGCGAACAAACATTGGAACATGGTAGGTTGGCCCGCTCTGAAAGGGACACTGGGATGATTTCTGAAGTGGAACAAGAGCTCTTTAAGAAGGTGAACAATGGCTTTCTCTTTAATATATTTTGCAAACTAGAATTTATATATATTGGAGATTTAAAAAAATTGCACTGACACAGACCATCTCCCAGAATCAAAATGGAATTACAACTGTAACATAGACAAATCGACGGGAAAAAGCAACAGAAAAGCAGCTTGTGAGGACCATATAACCAGGGACCCTGACTCCATCCTGGTAGGATTACGAAGGCACGAGAGGGGTGCTGGGAGCCCACGGTCAGCAGCTCGGCAGCGGCCTCAGCTGTGAGCAGCGCCCTCGGGTCACACTCCCAAGCGGCTCCACAGTGCAGAGCCAGGACAGAGGCTAAAAAAGCCACAGCCACTCATCTTAGGCTCCGGCAGAGGGAGGGCAGTCTGGTCTGGAACTGTGTCGGCACACTCGGGATTTGGAGGGCACTCAGAGCTTTTGCTGAGTTGCTGCCACGCAGGACGGTGGCCATATTGCTCCTTCCCAGGGCTCTGGGGAGAGGCAGCAGCCCCTCCTTCAGAGATCCAACCCCACCCTGTGGGCCATTGAAGTACTAATTGAAGATCATTAACAACCAGCATCTGCCCCGCCCTCATGAAATCCCCTTATGCTGAGCACCTGAGGGAGTTTTTCAATCAACTGACAACCCAAAACTCAACAAGTAACCTCGACTGCTAGTCTCCAGGCAAAATGCTAGAGGATAACAGTACCTTTCCTGGGCTGGCAACTTTAACCAGGAAAGTAAGACTTGACAGTGGTGTTTAACGTGGGTCCTCCCTCGCTCGTCTAAACCCAGGAGAGGGAGCCACAAACAGCAGAACACCAACACCCACAGGGAAAACGTGACAGGCTCCAAAGCCCATTGTGATAGCCAAAATGGTGAAACACAGAAACAGAAGCCAAATGAAAGAGCAAGACACCTCCACCGAAGATGAGATCAATGTGGAGCAATTAGGCATGTTAACAGAGCTAGAATTCAGAGCCATGATCTTGAGGAAGCTCAACAGCATGAGTAAGGACATAGAGACGCTGAAAATAAGCCAATTGGAAATTAAAAACCATCAAGAAGAGATAAAAAATGACATGGCAGAAAAGAAAAACACATTGGAAGGTTTAAAAAGCAGAGTAGTGGAAGCTGAGGACCGGATCAGTGAATTAGAAGACAGGGTAGAAAAAAATCAACCAATCAGAAAACCAAAAGGAAAAAACGATTAAAAAACAGGAAGACAGCTTAAAAGAACTGTGGGACAACTGGAAACATAATAATATTCACATCATAGGAGTCCCTGAAGAAGAAGAAAATGAGCAACAGATAGAGAATATATTCAAAGAAATAGTGAGAGAAAACTTTCTTAATTTGGTGAAGGAAGAAAGCATTCAAGTTCAAGAAGCACAGAGAGTCCCAAGTAAGAAGAACCCAAACAGGCCCACACCAAGACACATAGTAATTAAAATGTCAAAAATTGTAGACAAAGAGAGAATCTTAAAAGCAGCAAGAGATAAGCAACAGGTTACCTATAAAGGAAACTGCATAAGGCTCTCAGCTGACTTCTCACAAGAAACACCACAGGCCAGAAGGGAATGGCATGAAGTAATCAAGGTCATGAAAAACAAGGATCTGAATCCAAGACTACTCTACCCAGCCAGACTATCATTCAAAATAGAAGGTCAAATAAAGAGCTTCCCAGACAAAAAAAAAAAAAAAAAAAAAAAAAAAAGGCTAAGGGAATACATTAGCAACAAACCAGCACTGCAAGAAATGTTAAAAGAACTGCTGTAAGTAGCAGGAGAAATGGGAAGAAAAATAGAACCACACTAAACAAAAATGGCAATAAATAAATACATATCAATAATCACCTTAAATGTAAATGAAATGAATGCTCCCATAAAAAGACACAGAGTAGCTGATTGGATAAGAAAGCATGACTCATCTATATGTTGTTTACAAGAGACTCACCTCACAACAAAAGACTTACATAGGTTGAAAGTGAAGGGATGAAAAAAATTTTCCAAGCAAATGGAAAGCAAAAAAAAGCTGGGGTAGCAATACTCATCTGATACAATAGATTTCAAAATGAAGGCCATAACTAGAGACAAAGAAGGTCACTACATAATATTGAAAGGATCTATCCAACAGGAAGATATAACCTTGATAAACATATATGCACCCAATATAGGAGCACCAAAATATATTAAAAATCTTCTGGAGGACTTCCAAGGAGAAATCGAAAGCAATACAGTCACAGCAGGGGACTTCAACACCCAGTTGACAGCACTGGATAGATCCTCTAGACAAAAAATTAGCAAGGAAACAGAGACTCTACATGAAGCACTAGACCAAATGGATTTAATAGATATCTACAGAGAATTACACCCCAAAACTACAGAATACACATTCTTCTCAAGTGCACATGGGACATTCTCAAAGATAGACCACATGATAGGACACAAACTAAATTTCTACAAGTTCAAGAAGATTGAAATCATATCAAGCATTTTCTCGTATCACAATGCCATGAAACTAGAAATCAATTGCAACAAGAACATGCAAAGACATTTCAACACATGGAGGCTAAATAGCATGTTATTAAACAATGAATGGGTTACCGAGGAGATCAAGGAAGAAATTAAAAACTCCCTGGAAACCGATGAAAATGAACACATAACAACACAAAATCTATGGGATGCAGTGAAAGCAGTTCTGAGAGGGAAGTTCATAGCACTACAGGCCTACCTCAAGAAACAAGAAAAATTTCTAATTGACAGTCTAACCTCACAACTTAAAGAATTAGAAAGCAAACAAAAAGAAAACCCCAGAGCAAGTAGAAGGAAGAAAACAGTAAAGATCAGAGCAGAAATAAATGACATAGAGACCAAAAAAACAATTCAAAGGATCAATGAAACAAAGAGCTGGTTCCTTGAAAAGATAAACAAGATTGATGGACCCTTAGCTAGACTCACCAAGAAACAAAGAGAGAGAACCCAAATACACAAAATCAGAAATGAAAGAGGAGAAGTAACAACTGACACCACAGAAATACAAAAGATCCTTATCAGCTACTATGAACAACAATATGGCATCAAATTCGACAATCTAAGCAAAATGGACAAATTTCTAGAAACACAGTCTCCCAAAACTGGACCGGGAAGAGATAGAAAACTTGAACAGACTAATAACAACTAAGCAAATTGAAGAGGTAATCAAGACTCTCCCAGCAAACAAAAGCCCAGGTCCAGATGGCTTCACGGGAGAGTTTTACCGAACATTCAAAAAAGAACTAACACCCATTCTCCACAAACTATTTCAAAAAAATTTAAGTAGAAGGAAGACTTCTAAACTCATTCCATGAGGCCAGCATAATTCTAATTCCAAAACCAGAAAAAGACACTACCAAGAAAGAAAACTACAGGCCAATATCCCTGATGAACATTGATGCCAAAATCCTGAACAAAATACTAGCAAATTGGATCCAGCAATACATCAAAAAAATTATTCACCATGACCAAGAGGGATTCATTCCAGGGATGCAAGGCTGGTACAATATTCGCAAATCAATAAATGTGACACACCACATAAACAAAATGAAGAATAAAAATTACATGATCATATCAATAGATGCTGAAAAAACATTCGAGAAAATCCAGCATCCATTTCTGATAAAAACACTCAGCAATGTGGGAATAGAGGGATCATATCTCGACATAATAAAGGCCATATATGAAAGACCTACAGCCAACATCATACTCAATGGGCAGAAACTAAAAACATTTCCATTAAGAACAGGAACAAGACAGGGATGTCCACTTTCGCCACTCTTATTTAACATAGTACTGGAAGTCTTAGCCACAGCAACCAGACATGAGGAAAAAATAAAAGGGATCCAAATAGGAAAGGAGAAAGTGAAACTGTCAATATTTGCAGATGACATGATATTATACATAGAAAACCCTAAAGACTCCATCAAAAATCTACTAGACTTAATAAGTGAATTTGGCAAAGTATCAGGATGCAAAATTAACATCAAGAAATCGACGGCATTCTTATACACCAATGATGAACTCACAGAAAGAGAAACTGAAAAAACAATCCCATTTACCATTGTGGCAAAAACATTAAGATACCTAGGAATAAACTTAACCAAAGAAGTAAAGGACCTATTTGCAGAAAACTACAGGACATTGAAAAAAAAGAGGAAGATATAAAAAAGTGGAAGCACATACCTTGTTCATGGATTGGAAGAATTAACATCATTAAAATGTCCATACTACCCAAAGCAATCTATAGATTCAATGCAATCCCCATCAAAATACCAACGACATATTTCATAGAACTAGAACAAATACTTCAAAAGTTCATATGGAACCAAAAATGTCCCTGAATAGCCACAGCAATTTTGAAAAAGAAGGACAAAGTAGGTGGGATCACAATACCAGATATCAGGTTATACTACAAAGCAACTGTAATCAAAACAGCCTGGTACTGGCACAAGAACAGGCATATAGACCCGTAGAACAGAACTGAAAACCCAGAAATGAACCCAAGGCAATATGCTCAATTAATATTTGACAAAGGTGGCAAGAGCATACAGTGGAGTAAAGATAGCCTCTTTAATAAATGGTGTTGGGAAAATTGGACAGCAACATGCAAAAAATAAAACTAGACCATCAACTTACACCATACACAAAAATAAACTCAAAATGGATAAAAGAGTTAAATGTGACCCGTGAATCCATAAAAATTCTAGAAGAAAATGTAGGCAACAAAATTTTGGACATCATACAGAGCAGAATTTTCACTGATACATCACCTAAGGCAACAGAAACAAAGGAAAAAATGAACACATGGGACTACATCAAACTAAAAAGCTTCTGCACAGCAAAAGAATCAATAATCAAAATGGAAAGGCAACCCACTGTATGGGAGAACATCATTGCCAATGATATATGAGATAAGGGGTTAATTTTTAATATATATAGAGTGCTCATGCAACTCAACAAAAGGAAGACAAAGAACCCAATTAAAAAATGGGAGAGGAGCTGAATAGATACCTCTCCAAACAGGACATACAAATGGCCAAGAGACATATGAAGAAATGCTCAACATCACTAATCATTAGAGAGATGCACATTAAAACAACAATGAGGTATTACCTCAAACCTGTCAGAAGGGCTGCCATCAACAAATCATCAAATAACAAGTGTTGGCGAGGGTGTGGAGAAAAGGGGACTCTAATACCTTGCTGGTGGGAATGCAGACTGGTGCAGCCACTATGGAAAACAATATGGTGTTACCTCAAAAAATTAAAAATTGAACTTCCATTTGACCCAGTGATCCCACTTCTAGTAATATACCCTAAGAAGCCTGAAACACCAATCAGGAAGAATATATGCACCCCCATGTTCGTAGCAGCACTATTTACAATAGCTAAGATCTGGAAACAACCCAAGTGTCCATCAGCAGACGAATGGATAAAAAAGCAGTGCTACATATACACAATGGAGTACTATGCTGCTGTAAGAAAGAAAGATCTCTTATCCTTTGAGATGACATGGAGGGACCTGGAAAGTGTTATCCTAAGTGAAATAAGCCAAGCAGAAAAAGACAAATACCACATGATCTCACTTATATACGGAATATAATGAACATAACAGTCTGAGGAATACAGTAGACCCAGAAACATGGAAGTAGGGCACAGACTGACATCCCTCAGAAGAGGGGGTGGGGGGGTGGTGGGAAGAAATAAACCACAGAACTTATGTGCATGTATACATAACCAATAGACATGGACAACAAAGCCGGGGACAGGGAAGGGGTGGAGTGGGGAGGAGGGTGCCAATGGGGTAAAAAAGGAGAAACATCTGTAACAAAAAAATAAAAATAAAAAAATTGCACTGACATGTATATTTGTGTGTGCATATGTATATTCTGGTGTACTGTGTGTGTGCGCCAACTCCAAGGCAAAAGTGTGGATTTCCAGAGGACACATTTTAGATCAACATGCACCCAATTCACTGAGCTTTGTAACAAGGTTTAATCTTTTTATGAGACTAAAAGAAGTAACAAAAAGCAGAATTTTATTTTTAAAAAATATTTTATCTTTATTGATTTTTAGAGAGAGAGAAAGGGAGAGGGAGAGAGAGATAGAAACATCGATGAGGGAGAACATCGATTGGCCACCTCCTGTATGCCCCCACTGGGGATCGGGCCCACAACCTGGGCATCTGCCCTGACTGGGAATTGAATGGGTGACCTCTCGATGTATAGGTTGATGTTTAACCAGTGAGTCTCACTGGGTGGGCAGAATTTATATTTGAAAATGACAAAATTTTAAGTATTCTGGAGGTCTTGAACTTTGATTGATCCCAGGCTCCTAACCTTTTTGGCTGCATGAATTCATTGGTTGAATGAACAGTTATTGCGCAGCTACTGCATCCTAGACCCTGTGCCGCTGGCGCTGTGGCTTCGGAGGCAAGGCCCTGGCGGCTTCCTAGGGCAGAGGAGGCAAAAGAGAAAGTGGTAAGTTCTTCGTAAGGGGAGACCCCAGAGGGCTGGGAAAACTCAGGCGGTGAAGTGTCCCCACCTAGTGCTGCCATCAGACAGCATCCTGGAGGAGGCAGAGTGTTGCTGACACAGGACAGGAAGGACAGGCAGGCTTCTGATGGGGAGTGGGGGAGGCCAGTCTAACACGGCGAGAGCAGAAGCTCAGGCAGGAGCGTAGGGGTGAGATTAGACTAATATACTTCAACAAGGAGGCTGAAATAAAAAAAATGATTGCAGGTTAACCTCTAATTAACTGGAAAGTGCCAGTAACTGGAACCACTTATGGAAGGTTGTTCCATTAATTAAGATTTTCCTGTGTGTGTGAGAGCAGTAGTCACAGAGATGCTCACGCACCTGTTCCTCCCCACACTCCCGTGAGACCCTCCTCCCGCATCCGGTGGGTGCCGGTCTTCACCCCCCGGCGCTAGGCGGGCTGCCGCCTCAGCCTGGAAGCCACGTTCTCGGCATGCCATGCTGCGGCCCCATGGAGGCCCTGTTCCGAGAGGATTGGAAATGTAATCACAACAGTTTTTATTAGCAAAAGAACAGCAGGAGCCCTTCTGCTGTCCATATGGACAGATCCCTTTGGGTATTCATGAAACAGTTTGCACTGGAACAGCCGTGCTTAAAACTCCTCGTCCAATTACCTTTGAACTTGCCTTTCTTGCTGCAGCGGCTGCCGCCGTCTGTGAAGCGTCTCACACACTCATTTCTCCCTGGAAGGAGGGTCTGCTCAGGCGGTTTGGAGGCCCTTTGCTCGGAGACTGGGCAGTGTCGAAGCAGAGAAACCCAGCAGTCGGGGCCTGTTCGCTTACCTTGGATGTCTTAGTGGACGGCCCGGTCTCAGCTGTCCTGTGTTAAATTGGCCAGTTATTTGGAACCAAAAATAGCTTTGGGAGAAGCCTCTCAGGCCTGTTGGGTCCCAGGACAAGGTATGATTCTGCAAGGGCACCTGGTGAGAGGGTAAAAAGCTGCGTGGCCCTGCCCTCGCCACACGCTGCTGGGCACAGTGACCAGGCAGTCCAGGCGCGTGGAGACATTTTCAATCCCAAATGCCCTTCTCGTCGTTCCTAGTGGTACATATCCCATTACGAGCCCAGAGTCCAGGACAGAAC
The DNA here is from genome assembly GCF_014108415.1 of Molossus molossus. NCBI lineage: Eukaryota > Metazoa > Chordata > Mammalia > Chiroptera > Molossidae > Molossus > Molossus molossus. The sequence goes on from NW_023425352.1 coordinate 58,870,866, forward strand.
ATAGTTTTGTGTATGAAGGTCAGAAGTGTATAAATCTGAAATAGGGTCACTGTTGAAGCAGAAAGCAACCCCTGCCTTATGCAGGTTGTAGGTGCCCGGCCTCGAGCTTCTTCAGCTGGAAGAGGACAAAGGAGGATCCAGCAGTTGGAAGTAGGCACGTCTCTGAGTTTGTGGAGGTCAGTACCGGAAGGAGAGCCCAACAAAGTACACACAGTGTTACCAGCCCATGCCCCGTGGGCAGGGCGGGTCTGCCTAGATAGCCAAGGCAGAGTGGACATGTGTTTTCCTGCCTGCTGAGCTGGCCCTCCTCTGGCAATGTATCTCCATTTTCCTCTGGGGAATCTGCCACTCGCCTGCTCTCCAGCTGGGGAGCCTGACTGGGCTCGCTTCCATCCTTTCTCCAGGAGTGATGCGAAACTCAGGCCCGGCCCCGCAGAGCATCATGGATCGGTTCTGGAATGGACCTGCTTGAGACAATGACTCTGACTTGGGGTTTTTATTGAAACTCTCCTTAAGAGAGGTTTATAAGCAGGGTAAATGTAACCCAAGAGGTGTGGGTGGCCACACGCCTGCCACCTGGAAAGAACCTGATGAGAATGACCCCCACTGTGCCCAAAGCTATACCATCGCTGGCTGCTTGGTACCAGAATCCCTAGCTTCTCTTTTGTGCTAAAGCCAGTTTTAGAAGCCTCTAGGGATTAAGATTCTGCCAGATGACACTCTTCCCAAAGAAACTGTCCTGGCTGGGTGGCTCAGTTGGTTGGAGCGTTGTCCTGTACATCAAAAGGTTGTGGGTTCAATCCCCGGTAAGAGTGACTAAGGGAGGCAACCGATCGATGTTCCTTTCTCACACTGACGTTTCTCTCTCTCTCCCCCTTTCTCTCTCTCTCTCTAAAATCAATAAAAACGTATCCTCAGGTGAAAATTTAAGAAAGAGAGACTATCCCTTTTCCCCTGAATTGTCTTTGCACCTTTGTCAGAGATCAGTTGTCCGTCTACGTGTGGGTCTGTTTCTGCACTGGAAGTCCATTCCACCGATCCGCTCGTCTGTCCTGAGCTTGTGCCGCACTGCCTGGATGACTGTAGTCTAACAACGAGCCCGAACGTCAGGCAGTGTTCGTCCTCCAACTTTGTTCATTTTCACAGTTGTTTTGGTTATTCTGTATCCTTTTCATTTCCATAGGAATTGTAGAATCAGCTTGCCAATCTCTACAATTTCCACGCTGCTGCACACACCCCTTCTTTCTGCTTGGAGCATTGGACAAGAAAACAAATAGGGAAAATCTGAGCTGGGGTTGGTACCGCAACTCCACAAGGGCACAAGAAGACTGAATCGAATCAAAAGAATGCTCTCTCCATTTCCAAAATGGAACAGGGGTGGTTTTTGAGCTTCAAACAAAGCATCCCAGGGTCAAAGGTGACAGACACGTGCTCTCAGCACCCCTTGCTCCAGGCACAGGGCACTGCCTCTTGTTCCTCCATTATAACACACTCTCTTCTTCTCTAGCCTTCCCTGGCCACCGGCTGTGGTTCCGGCCCCCGAGGAGCTCCCAGGCCCAGAAACTAACCTTCAGTGTCATTGGGGGAGGGACTGGGTGGCCAGACGAAAGAAGGCACAAAGGAGGCTTGTGACAGCAGCTATTTACCAACCAAAATGAAAACATTCATGATTTTAATAACTGTCATGCCATATAGATGTGTGCTGCCCAGGCTGTGATGTAATAAATGTGAGGTGTCTATTCAATGCCAGACAGGGAGCAAGTGTTTGATTTAGGGTAACAATTACCAGTAGTGTGCTGGTAAATGCTAGTAAGCACTGGATTTTCAGGAAGAAGAAAGAAATAAAGAAACAAAGCCCATGTTTTTAGTGTTTGCCAATTTCCATGGTGTAAATACTACCAGTGTGGGTCATTTCAAGAGCTTTGCAGCAATCACTATAAAGAATTTCCAGATACAAGGGATGTAAATAAACTCAACAATACAGATAATGGTAAGGTGTAGTAAGATAATTAGGAAATAAATTTTTAGTACTTTTAGCCTTTGTTCTTTATATAACTTTTTACTTTTTTTTTTTTTTTTTTATCCTCACCCGAGGATATTTTTCCATTTTTTGTACAGATAGAGTGGGAGGGAGAGAGAGGAAGGGAGAGAGAGAGAGAGAAACATCGACGTGAAGGGACACATCGAGTGGCTGCCACCCGCACGACCAACCAGGGCCGGGGACAAACTGCAACCGAAGTACGTGCCCTTAGCGGGAACTGAACCCTGGTCTCTCCGGACCGCAGGCCGACGCTCTAACCGCTGAGCCAAACTGGCCAGGGCTTTATATAACTTTTTAAAATCTCAAGTTTATATAATTTAATTTTTAATAATAGATATGTTTAACTACTTGTAGATTTTCTGAAAATTTAATGATTGCCCTTTGAGAACAGGGTAAGCCATCTGCAGCACATTCTTTGTAAGAGAATGGCCATTATACCTGCTCATCTACATGCCACATCTTTGCCTATTTCCTTTCTGAAATTTCTGGTAACTTGCTTGCCTCTGTAGCTGGCCCTACCTGATGCTCACTGCTGCTTATCCTCACTGACGGCCACTCCTGCCGCCTGTAAATGTTTTATTCCTGGGAGCTGCACTAGGTATGTGATCCATCCCAGGGGACATGCCTGGCCCCAGGTCCTTTCTCTTCCCGTCTGGCCACTCCAGCACCTTCTTGACCACCAGCTCGCCTCCTGGGCTGGGCTCTGATGGGGCAGTGCTAATTGGGGGAGAAAAAAGACAGTACTTTCTGGGGAGTGAGAGCAGAGCAATGTTGTATTTCTTCTCAGGGTTAGAGGGAACCACGTGCAGAAGATGGTCTGGCTCATGGTTGCTAGGCTCGTACACCCTCTGCACCTGGCTGCTGTCCTTAGTATTTGTGCTGGGGAAGGTGTTTGGCAAGTGAATCCCCCAAATGCATAGAAATCTCTCCTGCCAAATTCAGTTCTCCAACCAGCGATAAATGCTCACCACTGGCTTGTGCAAGCCAAGCAGAACACAAACCCCACAGAAGAGCTATGGCAGAGAGATGGAGAATTCACAACCCTCTGAGACCCTGCAGGTCTGTACTTCACAAAGTTATCAAATACATTAAAAGACCAGGGAGAGAGGGGACTTGCTGAAGGAAGAGTAGATGCTGCCCAGGAAGGGGTGCCCTGCTTGGTGGCAGACTGTGTCGTCAAGTTTTTATGTCAGGGAAACCTGCTCAAAAGACCCAGGTATCTGAGATGGGCTCAGGGAGAGGGGCCACCATTAGCAGACAGGCCTGTCCCATGTTTGTGTTTCAAGGATGAACGGGAAGAAGGGAGAAGAGGCAAGCTAGACCTAGGATATGGGTGCACAGCGGGGAGGACTAACCGTTTGGAGACACACTGACTTGGTTGAAACTTAGGCCACTTTCGACCTGTGTTACCTTGGCCGGGGAGGTCCCATCTCCGAGCCTCAGGTTCCTCGTCTAGGAAAACGGGAACAGTGGTATTGTGCTGGGTGCTGCTGACGCTCTGCCCCTCTCCCAGCACTGCCCGCTCCCGTGCGCTCCACCTGCGTGTCCAGCGCAAGCACTTGTGGGGAGGCGTGTTTCAGGGTTTTCAGGTGGTCTGAGTGCACACGTGGCCTGGGGCAGATGCAGGGAGCAGCTAATGCCCTGGGAGCCACCTGCCACCCACAACTGGCAGGAGGTGAGCACGAGTCCCCCAGCTCCCGGACCCCTCGTGGCACCTCTGAGGTGCGCTCTGCAAATGTCTGCAGTGCCCAGTGGATGGCGCCCCCGGCCCACAGTGAGTCTCCACAACACACCCTCTGTGTGGGCTTCTGCCCTCTGCCCAGCTGGTGCTTCCTAAATAAACTGCACTTGGGTCCTGTCTCAGGGACTCTTCCTGGGGCGTCCAACCTAAGACAAGTGCCTTTGTCACAGGATCATTCTGAGGGTGAAATGGGAGGACACTAAAAATGCTCCCCGAAAAATAAAGTGCACAGTGAGCGTTTCCACACAGGGACTGAGTAGGCATCAGTCTCCCGTCCCTCCCCCATCTCCTTGCCTCCTTCCCAGGAAGCCCCGGGTGCCCGGATGCTGTGACAGCTTCATCTCAGCCTGCCCGCTCGCTCGGCCTGGCAGCCGTGGAGTGACCTCAGGTGGCGCCTGGTGAGGGGCCACCTGCAAGCCTGTCCCCGCGCTGCACTGTTCTGAGCGCAGGACGGTGCCGACTCCCCAGGGGCACAAGTGGAGCCTCTGGGAGTTCTTCTGGGGGCTAAACAGACTCGAGGATTAATTAGCTAATGCCTGTGGAGGGCCTGGGAATGCCAAGTGCCAGCGTGAAGTGCCATCGCTCCAGGGGGCTCCCTCCTCACGCCCTCCAGGAGGGGTGTGCCGATGACTGGATGTGGGGAGCTGTCGCTGAGCCTCCCGTTGGGACTCTTACCAGACAAATATTTACAGTCCCCATTAGGCGTTCAGGGCCCCACATGTCGCTAGAGAAGAGTTCAGCGCTCGGCCTCAGGCCCAGGGGACAGGGCCCGGGGAGTGTCGGTGGGCTGCTGGCTCCTCCATGGTTCCCCCTGGGAAGTTAATCTGCCCAGGACCTCCCAGACCCCCTCACCCATGAACCCCCCACCCCACAGCCAAGCCCTGAGGTTGCTCATTGATCTTTGATTGATCTTCACCCAGAGCTTGGGCTGCTTCTCTCCCAAACCCGATCTTCCTCCTCCTGAGCGCGGCACTATCATCCTTCCTGACATTGCAGGAATCCTTGGTTGTCACCCTCATTGGCCAACCACCTGCCAAATTGTTTGGATTCTTTCTCTATTCTGTCCTTGTCCCACTTTGTCACCACTGCTCTGGTCCAGGCTGCCATGCTCGCCCCAGTCTGTTGTTTTGGCCTCCCGGCCACTTCTGGCTTCCGGTCTGCTCTCCATGTGGCCAGCGAAGACCCATTCTAAAACCTAGCTATAATGGAATCCCTCCCACCGTGAACACTCAATGACTCCCTATTACCTCCAAAATAAAACCCAGACCCTTCTGTCTGCCTAGGACTCATCATGACTGGGCCCTAACCGGCCTTTCTCACCGTCTCTCCAACACTCTCCTTCCCTGTTCCCGCAGCGCCAGCCAGCCTGAACTGCCCTGGGATTCGGGACCACGCACCTAATGCACCATCCAAGCTCTCCCTGTTTCCGCATTCACCCCCATCTTTGCTCTCTCTGATGGCCCCCACTATTTTTTTTGGTGAGGAGGGGAACCCTTTCTCTACCCCCATCTGTGTGTTTAGAGAACAGCTCAAAGATCACCTTTCTCCTCTGGCCTCCCACGGCAATCTGATCCGTGTCCCTGTGGTGGCCTTTTGACTTTGTGTTACAGTGATGCGTGGGGAGTCGGCCTCATGCCTCCTGTATTAATGCTGCGCCTGGAGAAGATGGCTCTGCCTGTGGGGCTGGGGCTGGAATGGAGGGGACGGTGCACGGAGCCCCAGACTGCCTGCTCCTCGCCATCGAACGAGCATGTGTGCGAGCTTGTCTCGCTCCGGCCCCAAGGAGCGCCTGCCTGGCGTGTTTTCTTCACTGCTGGCAAATACTAGTTGTCCAGTACTTGTTGAAATAATGCACACTGCGGCTTCAGAGACCTCCAGGTATGTTAGTAAGGCACGGCATCTCTTCCATAGGATGCTTGTCTAGAACCCAGAGGCTGGGTTGATGGGGTCCTGCTTGAAGCTCTCCTGCCGTCCCTCTCAGGTCCTGGGGCCTTCATGTGACACTGCCTGGACCGCCCTCAGCTGAGAGGGCCGGCACCAGGAGGGTAGGGTTGGGAGATGCGGCCCTGAGGTTCAGGGGCCAGTGTGTGGATGGGCAGGCGGGAACTTAGGCGATGGAGTAATTTCTTCAGCCGTGAGGGGTGGGGGTGCTGGAAATCTAGGTGCGTCTTCGGGCTGTACTTGGCCGGGTGGCAGGGCAGCGAGGGGGTGAGGTCCAGCAGGCTCCGTGGGAGGATTTCCCTCACTTCTGGAAAGGGGACATCCAGTTAGCCTGGATGTTAGATGGCAGGGTATCTGGAGGTTTGGTTCCTCCTCTCCCCGCCCCTCCCCTCCCCTCCCCCCTCTCTTCTCAGAACATAATGGGGCACCTTGTCGGGTCTAATTTGTCTGGTCCCAGGAGCCTCCACTGCACACTCCAGGGCTCTCTGATGGTGCCCCTGGAGCTGAGATGCCCAGTAGCCCTTCAGGCCCTGACTTTATCTTCTGGAAGCCTGTCGAATAGATAAGGTCCCTGATAGGTTTTATTTGACCTCCCATGTTTATAAGAAATTGTGCTGACATTTTATAGTTGTGAGTGAGACTGCATACAATTTCACATTTCTGGTTTCTTGTAAAAAATCTGAAGACCTCCCAAGACTGGGCTTCTTATTCCTACAAGGCTGCTGGATGTTGGAGCGGAGCAGTGGTGCTGCTCTGGGGGGCCGTGGGTTCCAGTGTGCTGTGGGTGTCCCCGGCTTGCTTCACTCACTCGCTTCCTGCCCCCGGCCTGGTCTGAGGTCATAGTCGAGGAGAGTATCCCTGATACACTGGAGGACACTTCTCTGTCAATAAGTGAGGCCAGAAAAATGCTGCGTGTTCCTAACTCACAGAATGCCAGAGTTAGAAAAGCCCTTGCAGAACTTTGTTCCCATCTCTCTTATTTGCAGACACAGGCCTGGACCTCAGAGCTGGGAAGGGACCTGCCGAGCCAAACTGGGACCCAAACCAGGACTCCTTACCCACAGCCAGTTGCTCGCAGTTAGAGAGTGCTCCTTTCCTTTGTGTCCCTCATTTCGTGCCACCAGCTCCACGCAGACTGTGCAGGGGCTGAGGGGAGCGCGAGAGCCTGTGGTGGGGAGAGACGGGGGAGAACGGGGAGGGGAGCCCCAGGCTGCTCGGATAAAAGCTGAATGCAGGGGCGTTCAAAAGCCACTGGGCACTGAGTGAATTAAGCCATGCCTGTCTCCGTTGCCCGGGTACTCTTTATGCATCGCATAATGCCATTGTTCAGCCAGAGCCAGGGGCCAGAGTGAGCACTGCCTTTGCAGGTAGGCAGCCAGCACCAGCTCGGCAGAAAGAGAGGGAGCAGGAGAGGCTGGAATATTTCAGCTTGAAACAGCAGCTGTATAATAAAGCCAGACTGGTTCGTCTCCAGGCCCCGCTGTCCCTTCTCTCCGCCTCAGAGCAGCAGCATGAATCAGTTCACTGCGGCAATGGTCCAGGCCATGTGACTTGCATCCCATCAGCTACCTGATTGTGGTCCCTGGATGCAGGAGGCGCTGGATGTGCCTGGCATACCAAACTGCCCGCCCTGTGCTGCAGCTGCCAGTTACTCGGATCGCCGGCCCCTCCCGGCCCTGCAGACAGATCTGGGCATCCTGCAAGGCCACCACAGGCCTTTTATCTTGTCCAGGGCTCTGGGCCAATCACTAAGATTCTGGAGTTGCTTTTGATGGGGCCACCAGCCTGTCTCAAAGATGCCCTGACAAGCCCCTCCGGCCCCGGGCAGACAAAGGCTTGAAAGGAGAGGAATTGCACATAGTCCAGACGCTGCTGTTACTAATATGTTATTTTGACACACAATTAACTGCAAATTTGCTCTAAGCAAAGAGCTCGGGCCCGCGCAGTCTGCATGGCACAGCTCAGGCAGAATCTGTCCTGTGCAAACCTCGCCCTTCCCCAAGGTTGTCTGCTACCCATGATGATGCCACCCCCCTCCGGGCTGGGGGTGGGCACCCAGGGCCCAGCGCAGGGCCAGGGAAGCCTGCACGAAACCTCCCAAAAGACTCACTGAGCAGCAGCCCTTCCGAAAATGGTGGTGCTGACAGAAGACTGATGGGAGCTTTCCCCGGAGGTGGGATGAGGCGCACGCATTGCCTTTTATCTGCCTGGCGCTTTGAGAGGGGCGACAACTGGTGCAGAGCATGGTGGGGCCCCGAGAAGGCGTTCTCCAATGAAAGGCATAATCTCCGGCTCCCCAACCAGGAGGGGAGGTGGCTTTTATCCCCCACAGCTGCCCCCCCAGGCATCTGAATGGAGTGGAGCTGGAAGGAGAGGCCCCTGCCCTGCACAATGCCACACAATGTTGCTTCTCCCCAGGAGCCCCGAGGAGGCCATGGGCACACAGCGCCTTACTTTGAAACCAATCCTCCAATCAGCTATTTAAATAAGAAATATAATCTCATTGAACACGAGAGCTGTGGGTCTGAGCCGCTTCCATTTACAAAGCACTTGAGGAAAGTCCCCAAGCCCCCAGCTTATCAGGACGCCAGCTCAGGGCTGCTCACTGGGGAGAGCGGGGTGCTGCCGAGGGAGGAGAGAGACTGAAGTTGCCTGTCAGAGGTCCAGGCGGCCAGCACGGAGCTGCTCTGCACGGGGGAGGTAGGAGAGTGTGCGTTCTCACAACCCCCCTTACAGACAGGGTGGTGCTCGGGCCAGCTGTTGGGGGGGGTGCATAGTGATGACCCATACCCAAGGGGCCTCCCCGGAAGCCCAAATCTTGCCTATCACTCTTCTGGGCACATTTCTTTTGGAAACAAAATGTTCTAAAAGTAGGCTTTCTGAGTGCTCAGTTCATCACCGCAGCGTTGCCATCAGAGGCCCGGTGGCTGCTGAGACAGGGGAAGAAATTTTCCTAATGAAGAGGGGCCCAGCAAGGGGGAGTGTGGGATGACTTGACCAAGCTTCCCGCTGCGAGTTCACGGTGCTGCCACCAGGGCCCGCTGTGTGTCTGAGCATCCAGCCTTTATTTCCCTGTGGATTCTGTCTGGAGAGGGAGGCCCAGGAGCTGTGACTGTGGTTAATGGTGTGGGCCCTGGGGTCAATGGCCTCTGGGAATTCTGGTTCAGCCACCTTCTTTTAACACCCAGAGCCTCAATTTTCCTCATCTGTAAAATGTGTTGTACAGACAGACTGAAGTAGTCAGTGCCTGGAAGGTGGACTGTTCCCCATACAGGGTGGCTACTATATACTGTGGTATTAGAGCAGCCTGTCTCCACTCATGGCTACCCTGAGCCCCGGTGTGTGAGTCCCTGCCGGTCGGGGCAGGTGGCCCTGACTGTGTGCAAAGAGGAGCCTGGAGCGTCACGGAGGCCAAAGTCCACAGTCCAGAGTGAGGAAACCCAGGCCCAGAGAGGCAGGGACTTCTCTGGTCTCAGCACATCAGTGGTAGGCAGGACAGCCTCTCAGCACCCCATTCCTTCCCCTGCTACTAAAACCAGCTCTGACTGAGCACCTGCCCCTCCAGGTCCCATTCCAGCTCTTCGTATGTGCTTCCACATTTGCTCCTACAGCAGTGCTGTTACAGAGTAGGGGTTGTTCTTAGCATCCCCATTTCAGAGACAAAGAAGCTGAGGCTTGGAGTGTTTGCGTCTGGCCGAGGCCCAGCCCCGGGCCCCCTTTCCGCCCTGTCAGCTTTGGGGGAGCTTGGCCCAGTTCCCTCTCCTTTCCTGAAGGAGCAGGCGGGAGGCCTCAGCTTCATTTTGTATCCCTCCCCTTCTCAGCAAAGCACCTCAGTGCCTGCCGTGCTCCCAGAACGTCAGGCAACATCAGTGAGGCAGGAGAGGAGGGCCGCACCCCGCACCTCGCAGCGCGGGAAGGGCTGGCTCTCTGGGCTGACTTCCATTAAACATCTGACACATCGCAGAGCTGCGAGAGCCATCCATCACGGCCACCCCGCTGCCCTCCCGACTGCTCCCAGGGAAGGCTCAGCCTGCACACCCTGGTCTGCGGGAGCAGAGGGCGGGGCGGGGGACAGCACTGGCCATGTGCCGGGGGCTGTCCCCTCCCCCTGCTCAGGGGCCCAAGAAGGAGCTTCCGGGATGGCTGAGTCATGACAACAACGAGAACACGATTTGTTGACTTAGCGTGCTCCGCGCAGGCCCAAGCTCCTTACCTCTTTTATCTCATTGACCCCATGACCACCGGTAGGTACAGTATTACCACCACGTGATAGGTGTGTAACCTCATGACCTCATGTTCAAGATTTGAGGCTTGGTCACTGGCCCATGGCCACTCTGAAGGTGTTAGAGCCAATTGAGCCCAGACATGTGAGTCCAAGACTCTAGGATGGGGTGGGGAGGGCAGGTACTCAGCTGAAAGGTAGAGGCGGAGGGTCACAGAGCACTTGGTGGTCAGTGCCCAGTGGGGAACTGAGAAGGGCATGTCTGAGGACCCCAGCACAGGGTGGCAGCAGGGCAGCCACAGGGAGCAGGGCCCCATCCCTCCCTCCAGGCAGTTACTCTCAGTCACAGAACCGAGCTCCTCCTGGTCCTCCCGCCCCGTTCAATCAGTCATCAGCTGTCCCTGTTAACCGTCTTTAAGTCTGTAATACAGCCCTTTTCCCATATCACGGCCGGTGCTTGGGGCACTGCCCCAGCCTCCCTTTTGTCTCTGGCCTCTTCTTGCCAGCATCATTTCTTCTGCCCGCGGCAGCCAGGAGCACTTCCTCTGCTGGAAACCCAGGCTCTCCTCCTCACTGGGGATAAAGGTCGTGCTTGGTCTGACTCACAGGCTGCCCACCCCCCCGGGCTCCCCGCCCCGCCACCTTGCATGCCCGGTCTCTCTGCTCCCGCTCTGCTCCCAGCAGGGCACTGCCTCGCCCCCGTCCTCTGGCTAATTTCTGCACGTCATTTAGACCCAGCCGAAGTGGCATTTCTCCCAGAGAGCCTTTCCTGATGCGCCAGGCGGGGCTATCGGGCCCTTTCCGGGATCCCTGCCGCCAGGGCACAAACCTCACGTCCCCAGCTGCTTCCCTGCTTGTCTGTCACCCTCTGTTGATGGTCAGATCCAGAACTCCGTGAGTGTGCTCCCCCAGGGTAGAGCAAGGGGCCTGCCCCGGGCAGGCTGTGCACGATCAGCAATGCTTGCTAAGATGTGATGAAGAATGATGCTTGCTAAGGACGGGCCCTGAGGGTGGGCAGGGGTCCAGGCCTCAGACCCAGGGCACATCCTAGCAGAGGAAGTAGTATGGTGTTTCAGAGTTTGAACCTCTGGGTTTAAAACCATACCCCACTTCTTGCAAGCTGTGTGTCCTTTGGTTTCTCCTCTCCACGCCTGAGTTGGTTCAGATGCAACATGAGGATATTAACTGCTTCGCTGGAAATGGCGGAGACCAGTCCTGGAGATGACGCCCATGCAGCGTGGATCAGTGCTGGGCTCCGGGGAGGCCAGGCCCAGGCTGCAGCTCCCCTGAGACCTGTAGGGGGGCTGGAGGGCGGGGCTCTGCAGTCAGGAGGGCTGTGAGGCCTGGATGGATGGGGACACTGGCAGGGCAGGTCCCACGCTCCCCCTCCCCGGCCTGCTAATGCGGACTGTCGCCCTTGCTCGTTCCTCCCTTGGACTTTGCCACAGTTGAGATTTTACTGAGCTGGTGAAGTGGAGGCCCAGGGAGGGACGGTTTGGGCTACTGGGTATGGACATGAGGGAGTGGGTCGTGGGGAGGGGAGCAGACACCACTCATTAGTTATCACTCTTGTGAGACAGACACTTTCATCTCAACGTGGTGACTAGAGCACTGCTTTGACATCAGGCAGGCGTCCCCAATACTGGCTGTGTGACCATGGGCCCGTTCTGTAAAATAGGTTTAAAGTAGCACCCCCCAACTGTTGGGGTGCGCTTAGGTGACAGTGCAGAGGCGAGCCCTGGAGCCCCGGTGTGCAAGGCCACCGTGCAGTGTCGGACAGCCCGCTGGTAGGTCGCAGGGCCGTGAGCAGAGGAGCGCACGGGGCCAGGGAGTGAGGTGAGAGCCGGAGGTGCGGAGCCACGAGGGCCAGAGGGCCAGGGACCTGGTCCCGGCCCCTGCCGAGGGGCGTGGCCTCGGGAGCCACCAGGGGACAGCATATGGCCTCACGTTGTGCTTCTTAATTTAAAGTGGGAAATTCCATATTTGGTGCCTCATCAATCATTTTTGTGAGCTCAGCTCGGTGGAAAACACAGAAAACATTTATATTTGTGGCTCAAACTGTCTAAAATGTAAAACAATTTAAATAATATTAAAATTTAACAGCTTCCACTCATGGCTCTGTGAAATTAACCGTTATCTCTTGGAGTGTTTGTTAAAATCCAGCAGCGGGTATGTGGTAAGGCCCCGTGGGTGGCCTCGTGTGCAGGGCTCGGCTGGGAGTCCAGGGGGCTCACAGGAGCCCCCAGGGCTGGTCTCACCCACCCCCTTGCCAAGGGGGCAGCCCCTGCAGTGGGGACTGGGCCTCAGGACAAGACCTCCCAACTGGGCCGGCGCCAAGAGGCGAACACGGCACAGATCTGCCCTCAAGGGCTCCAGGGGTGATGGTGGTGACAGCAGAGGGGGGTACATGCTCTACACGGGACGGACGTGCTGGGGTTCTGGGAGCCCCGAGGGAGTCAGGAGCACTTCCAGGAGGGAGCAGATCACCTCTCCAGCCCTCCAGGAACTGAGGAGAATCTGCAGTTTCCCCGTCGGTGCAGAAGGGGCTCCCGAGGGCCAGTGCTTCTGCCGGGCTGCCTGGCCCTTTGCACCAGTCTGGGAGCGGGGCAGGCGAGGATGGCTGGGTACTCACTTGCTGGGCAGTTGGGTGGCAAAGGGGTGATGAGCCTAGAGGGGTCGAGATTTATGGGAAGAATGTTGTTTTCAGAGGGATGGACTTCTTTGATGACTTCAGGAGGAAGAGCTGGGCTTTGTGGGAGATGTCACAGGTTTTACCTGCTGTCTCCTTGTCTTTCCTGTGCTTCGCCACACAGCCATGAGAGGCGGACCGACAGCGGAACTGTGAGCCCTACCCGACGTGGCACATTCATCCAGTCCGCCGAGGCCAGGCCCTGGCTACGCACCCACCTTGAGAGACAGCCAGACCTGGTTGTTGTCCTTGAGGGATGTTATGAACCAAAATAATTCTCCCCCAATTCATACATTGAAGCCTTAATCCTCAATGTGACTGTATTTGGAGACGGGGCCTTTAAGAGGGTGATTCATGTTAAATGAGTGTGGGCCCTAATCTGATAGGACTGAGGTTCATATGTGTGGAGGAGGGGACTCCGCTCTCCTCCCCGCCCCACGAGTGCACAGAGGAAAGGCCACGTGAGAAGTGGGAAGGGGCCGCCTACCTGACAGACAGAGCTCCCGCCAGAACCCACCCGCGCCTGCACCGTGATCTCGGACTTCCGGCCTCCAGAACTGGGGAAATAAATTTCTATTGTTTAAGTCACTTGATCTGTGGTACTTTGTAATGTCAGCCGGAACTGACGAACACAGCAGGACTCACAGTTTGATGGGAAGATGCTAAAGTTGCTGATTAGAATAGAGCACGATATAGGGCAGAACAGGGATGCACGGGGAGCCCCTCAACCAGGTGGGCCTCAGGGGGGCTCCTGCAGGGGCAGTGTCCTGGAGGCAAGTGTAGAAGGAGGAGGAGGGTCTAGTCATGCAAATGAGGGAGAGGTGTGCCACATGGAGGAGACTGTATTTGGAGATGGGGCCTTTAACTGGAGCTTTCTGTAGGAAGGGAATGTGAGGGAGAGAGTGGTGGGGGGACAGAGACCCACCCACCAGCACAGGCCCTTCAGCATCTTTCAGGGAAGGCCATGTAGAATTCAGAGCTCTCCAGACTCCCTGCCTGCCAGAGGACTCCGTCATTAGTGACTAACTTGCTGTGTGACCTTAGGCAAGTCATTTAACCTCTCTGACCTGCGATTTTCTCATTTGCAAACCGGGAAGAGGGACCCCTGCCCTGCTCTCCTCCAGATGCTTTGTGGGCTCAATAAGCTAATGCATGTGACAGCCCCACAATAGCACAGAGAAATGAAGGTGTTATTATCACGTAACCAGCCTGACTCCCGTCAGAGAAGCGTGGAGTCAATTGGAGTCTTGAAGGATGTCAGGGAATTGGCTGCTCTCTGAAGCTTGTCATAGAGACCCGTCTTTCATTGTACTCCTTTCATATCACTGTAGGCTCCATGCAAGAAGGGGAAAGGATCTTTGATATATCTAAATATTCCGCTCCCACCAAGATGGGAGGAATTCCAAGGAAGACCTGTTATTAGAGGCTGAGCTGGAAGCAGGCGCCGGGGGCGGAGCAGCGCTGTCAGTTGCGTGGGCAGCCTCCCGGCCTCAGGGCCGGCCAGGCAGCCTGGGCCTGGCACAGGGCAGGTGCTCCAACCCTGCCGGCTGAATTGCGATGGCGCTAACCTGAGAGGCAGGAGGACAGTCTGGTCCCAATTCTGCATCCACCTTGCTGGGCAAGTCACTTACCCTCCTGAGCCGAGTAAAGACAATATGGTCCTTACTAACAGAGAGGGCTTTTATGTGTAGGAGGAAGAATGTGCTGCACAGTACGCAGGTCTGGGCAGGCTGAGAGGTGACCGAGCACCGGCTGCTGACGCCCCGGGTGTTGAGGGCAGAACATTTTCTCTTTAGGATGTGGATTTGATTTAGGATTGAGGATTCAGAACGGCGTGAGAGTTTGAAAAGTCAGCTTCCCAGGCACCGCAGCAGGGCCACAGAATCGGAATCTCTGGGAGTGAGTCCTGGGACTCTCTTTAGTAAACTCCCAGGTGACATGGATGTAAGTGGCCCAGCCCCTGTGACTCCAGCCGCTGCATTTGCAAAGCTGGATAGGCCGTCTGTCTGCCTCTGAGATGCCGTGAGTGCGTGACAACAGGGCAGGGCGCCGCGTGGGCATCCGCTCGGGGCAGGCCACGGCCCTCCAGGAGCCGCTAGTCCGTGTCAACAGGGCAGGGCGCCGTGTGGGCATCCGCTGGGGGCAGGCCACGGCCCTCCAGGAGCAGCTAGTCCGTGTCAACAGGGCAGGGCGCCGTGTGGGCATCCGCTGGGGGCAGGCCACGGCCCTCCAGGAGCCGCTAGTCCGTGTCAACAGGGCAGGGCGCCGTGTGGGCATCCGCTGGGGGCAGGCCACGGCCCTCCAGGAGCCGCTAGTCCGTGACAACAGGGCAGGGCGCCGCGTGGGCATCCGCTGGGGGCAGGCCACGGCCCTCCAGGAGCCGCTAGTCCGTGACAACAGGGCAGGGCGCCGCGTGGGCATCCGCTGGGGGCAGGCCACGGCCCTCCAGGAGCCGCTAGTCCGTGACAACAGGGCAGGGCGCCGCGTGGGCATCCGCTGGGGGCAGGCCACGGCCCTCCAAGAGCCGCTAGTCCGTGACAACAGGGCAGGGCGCCGCGTGGGCATCCGCTGGGGGCAGGCCACGGCCCTCCAGGAGCCGCTAGTCCGTGACAACAGGGCAGGGCGCCGCGTGGGCATCCGCTGGGGGCAGGCCACGGCCCTCCAAGAGCCGCTAGTCCGTGAACTGGGCAGATGGTGGCTGAACACTGGCTCGTGGGCAGCTTCAGCTGGGACAGTGCCTCCACACGAATCTCACCTAATGCCATGGTGCCAGCTGGCGGTCCTCATCAAGACCAGCTGGGGGGCTTCCGGCAGCAGACTCGTGTCCAGAGGCTTGTCAAAGTGCCTTCACTTACAGAGAGCCCCCGAGGCGTCACCTGAGTCTAGCCTCTCGTTTCAAAGTGAAGAAATGGGTTCAGCAGGCCAAGCTGGTTACTTTAACCAGAACCTTGGTCCTGTTGGGTTAATTCTGATTTATCTGGGACCTGGATTAACTGAAAGAAGGCAGAGCCCAGAGACACAGTGTCCTTAGAACCCTTGTGTTCTAGTGTAGGCCAACATCCTGGGGCAGACTGGAGCCTGTCCCTGTCCGGGTCCAATGCGTACCCGTGAACAGGCCTGTTGCATTACTGGGCGGGCAGAACTCACCCCCTTCTCCAGGGCAATAGGTCACGATGCCCCCAGTTTCCGCCTTCACATCCATCACCATAACAGCAGACATTCCAGTCGGAGTCAGAGCGTGGTTCCCTGCCCGGACTGCCCGTTAGAATCCCTTGGGGAGCTTTATAAATGCCCATGCCCAGGCTGCACCCTGGACCAATTGGCCAGTGTGCTGGGGAGACGAGGCATCGGGTGGTTTCACTGGCCACCAAGTGGAAGAACTGCGACAGGCATTCTGCTCCCCGGGGACCATGACAAAGTCTGGACATATACTTGATTGTTACAACTGGGGAGATGCTGCCAGCATCCAGTGAATGGAGGCCAGGGATGCTGCTAGGCACCCCACAGTACACAGGGCGACCCCTGGAGAAAACAGAATAACTTAGAGCTTCGGACTCGGAATGATGATCTTTCTGCAGCAGGGTACTGAGGGGACGCGCCCAGTCCTCGGCCAAGCCTTTCTGATCTCAGCTCTGGGTGAATTTTCTGACCTCTTTGGGGCAGGGTCTCAACATATGGTACTTCCACTCTGAGCTACATTACTTCATGACTAGAGTGACCCAAGACAGTGGTTCTCAAATTGTCCCAGAGCAGCAGCAGTAGCAACACCTGGGAACTTGTTAGAAATGAAGATTTGTAGGTCCTGCCCAGACTTGCTGAATCAGAAACTCGGAGGGTGGGCCCAACGGTCTGTTTTTTTTTTTTATCCTCACCCGAGGACATTTTTCCATTTTTTGTTCAGCTAGAGCGGGAAGGAGAGAGAGGAAGAGAGAGAGAGAGAAACATCGATGTGAAGAGACACATCGAGTGGCTGCCACCCGCACGACCAACCAGGGCCGGGGACAAACTGCAACCGAGGTATGTGCCTTAGCGGGAACCGAACCCGGGTCTCTCCGGACCACAGGCCGACGCTCTAACCGCTGAGCCAAACTGGCCAGGGCCCAACGGTCTGTTCTAAGCAGGCTCCAGAGGGTTCTGACACTCCGCCCTCGGCAGTGGGAGAAACCCTGGTCAGAGAGGGCCTGGAGCCAGTGAGCAAACCCCAGCCCCAGAGCGGGGTGACGGCCAGAGGCTGCGGTCACACCCAGGAATCTCGGATCCTCTCCCGCCAGCCTGCAGTAGGCAGGACTCTAGGATGGGGTGAGGGGAAGGGACCCATTAGGGATGGGAACTCAGCTGCTGGAGCAGGGAGGACTCAGCAGAGTGTTGCTCATCTCACAGGGCGCTGCGCTCATCCGTCTGGGGAAAGAACCCAGACTGTTCTTAATGCGCCAGAGTCGAGGTGGCACACATCACTGTCGCCCACCTTGCAGGACCAGTGTTCTGTGCTACAAGCCCTGGTGTCACATCCCAGGAGGTGTCCCACCCAGGCAGCCAGTGCATCAGGAGTCGTTTTGTAATAAACACCCACATTTATAAACAATTTACCTCTTTCACAAATGGCACTCTCGATCCCATTCAGATATGTTCTTTTGAGAGTGAATAAAAGGACTAGTGACATTTTACAGCCACTCCTAGAAATTCCGCAGGACGTGAGAGAGCCCCAGAGGTCATAAAGTCAACTTTGTCCAGGGTCCGAACAGGTTCCAAATGTGTCCAAGGGCTGGAGGGCGTGCATTGTCCCAGGGACGGCCATCACTCAGATCCTGGCTACGGGATATTTGCTGGAAACACTTGCCATTTTTCCAGAGAAAGCAAAAACCCTGCATTTTTAATATGTGGTTTCTGACTTTTAAACTGTTGGAAGCTAGTTCAGAGTGTTTAAAACTCTGCGGGCCAAACACAGTCCAGTTGGGGCTGGGTGTGACCCCCAGTCTGCCAGGACCTGGGAGGCACCGGGTGCAGGTGAACCTCCTGGCCCCGCACAGGGACTGGGCTGTGTCTGCAGTGCTGTGTGCATGGTGTGTGGAGTGCTGAGGAGCTTCGGTGAGAACAGGCGAGAGTAGGGGATAGGGTTCTTAAGGTGCTGAGTAAATGTCATCTCCTCCTTGAAGCGCCCCTGTTGCCCCCTCTCCCCATACCACAACCATACCTCACCTTCAGTGTCTTGCATTTCTATTAATCGTTGGTGTATTTAAGTATCACACAGAGATGTAGGGGTTGGTACCCTGAATCATATTGCAACATGGGTCAGTGAGCACACTGAGGACAGCAAGAAGAAATGAAAGAAATCAAGAATGAATGAATGGGTGAATGTTGTCGGCTCCTTCTGAGGGCCATGGGAGAGTCTGTTCATGCCTCTCCCCGAGCTCCCGGTGGCCTCAGCACTCCTTGGCTTGTAGGTAGCACCCTCCCTGTCTTCCCTCTGTATGTGTCTGTCTCTGTGTCCGAAATTTCCTTTTCTAGAAGGACACTAGTCATATTGAACTAGAGTCTACCCCAGTGACCTCATCTTAACTTGATCATCTTCTGGTGCTACTTCCAAATAAGATCGCATTCACAGGTACTTGGGCCAGGACTTCAACATTTTTGGGGGGGCTACAATTCAACCATGCCAGAATTCAAACCCAGGATTCAGGGAGGGCTTCCTGGAGAGGGTAATGTTTGGGCTGGGCATTGACGGTGGATCAGGAGTTCTCCAGGTGGAAGAGCGGGAAGGGGATTCTCACTTTCAGACGGAGGCCTGAGGTAAGGCTGCATTCCGGTGTCCCCACGTCCTGCCCTGAAGGGGTAATCTGCACCCCAGGATTCAGCTGTGGCTCTAATTTAGACGATCTTCCTTCCTTGAGTGCAGATTGTCAAGGCCTGTCTGCCCAATTAGAAGCAAACAGCAAGTATGTGTTGAGAACCACTTGGTGACAGGCAATGTGCTATTGCCTGGGGACCCAGAGACTATGGGACAGCCCCTTCTCTCTAGGAGCTCAGAGCTCAGGGAAATACACAGCGGATGTACATGAAAAGACAACTAATTTAATTAGAATAAGAAAGTTACGTCATAAGTGTGGAGTGGGAGGGATAGAAACTTATAGCTGCTTACAGGACAGAACTGCCTCGGGGCTGGAGCAATCACGGAAGGCTTCCTGGGGGAGGACTCTGGGTCGGGACTTGACAGAGGGCATGGAGATATATTATATATATATGGAGAGAGAGAAAGAGAGAGAGAGACTGGGATTTTAGATGAGGAAACAGCATAGCCAGGATTTCTGGAAGCCAGGATTGGAGAACAGTAGAGTCTTGAATGCCAGCCTGGGAGGTTAGGTTTCATGCCATCTGAGGACCTAGCTGCTGGGATTCTGCCACAGGTGGACAAATTTTGTGAGGCCGTACAACTGGCAGTGTCCTGGGTTTGTCCTAACAATGCCACCTTGGGCCAGCAGGGGGTGGTACAATGCCCCCACAGTCCGAACTTGAGACAGATGCCACGAGACTGTTAGAATCGCAGCCTGAGTGACTGGGTCAGAGCAGACATCAAAAGCAGGCAATTGCTGTTCTTGCCACAAAGGGCACCCTGGGGCGGGCAGCCCTGCGGAGCCTCAGCTCAGCGGGCGCCCTGCGGGGGCCCTGGCTGGCGGTGGCAGTCCTAAATTCACAGTTGTTAAGTTAAATGACCGCTTTCACTGGCGCAGTGAGTACACTAACCCTCTGTCAGCTCTCAAACCTCACTGGGAGCCCGCTTTTAGCCCCTGGCACCACCTTGCCTTCCTTCCTGGCCTTCAGACGTGGAGGGGAGCCCCCCGCCCCCCCGTGGCTTGGGAAGGAGAATACCCACCTCTGTGGGAAGGACAGTAGTTCAGATGTGTGCCTGCAGCAAGGGGAACCTCTCTTAAGGGCCCAGGGAGGGGAGTTTCTTTCTTTCTTTCTTTCTTTTTAAATGAAAAACAAGATTGATCAAATCTGATCACAGGTCAATATCTTCATTGTATTACCTTATTGGGTACATTCGTTAGTGTTACATAAAACTCCATATGCGATTACGTAGGAACTAAAAGCACAGCTAAGATATAACCTTGGTCTGTGTAAGAGGATTTAGCGTCACACACTCTTGTCCCCAACGTGGGTGTTTTCTGTCCACGGGTCTCTCAACCTAGACTCACTTTCGTGTTGGAGAACGTGGAGTGGCTGCTCTGAGTGTGTCCGGCTGAGTGCCCAGCCACTGTGCTATCGGTTTGCCAGCGGTACCTGTCTCTGGAGCAGGCCTAGTGACCCTAGGCTTCTGAGGCAGTGCACAGCCCAGGGGCGTGCGCGGAATCCCGGCCTGGGCCCTGGAGCCCGGGTTCCAGGCCTGGCCCAGCTCGGATTCACTGAGGCCTTGGGCTCAGCACTTCGTCCTCAGGCTGTTTCCTCTCTAACAGATGAAAAACATGATGTCTATGGTAGTGATCGAATGTTTTGATAATGAATAAGAAAGAGCTTTCAAGACAAAGTTTCTGTCTTTGTCTGAGTGTTTTGGAAAATTTATAAGCAATAAAATTCTAATCTTTCTAAACGAACTTACTAAGGTGCGGGTGAGGGAGGCCAGCAGTCCGCCCCGTGTCGGGGCCCTGAGCAGCCTCTGGTGCCGCCCCATTTGTGTACTGGTTTACAGACTAATTATACGATCAAGAACTGGGAACCGAGCGACGAGAGGGCAGCCACGGACAATTAAAGAGGTCATCATAAGTCAGGACTCCAAATGTACAGGCTGGCGCTAGATGCGCAGGAACGCAAATCCCCACGAGCCTTTTCAGGGCACACGTATTAAGCAAATGTGTTCACTCAGTCAAGAAGGGTGGCTCCTTTGAGGCCCAGCTCCTCCAGGAAGGCCCTGATTTCTCCACATGCCACCTCTGCACCCCAGCACAGCGTGGGTGTGTGCACACGCGTGTGTACGCACCCGTGTGCCTGTGTCCTTTGCAGACTGCGGGCACCCCTGGCTTGAGGACCACATCATTACTGTGTCCCCAGAACCTGGCACAGGGCCTGGTGGGAGTAGGTGCTCAGCGAGCAAGTAGTGAATTGAGGTTCTTGCTGAGCCCCAAATGTGTGCCCAGCTCTGTGGGAGACTCTGAATGTGTGCCCAGGAGAAAAACAGAGAGTGGCCAACAGGGCTGAGCAGCGTGGAGAGAGGGCGGGCGCGTGAGGGTCTCGGGAGGGAAGGAGGCAGTGTGTGGAGGACCCTCGGCCTGAGTCTTGAGCCGGGCAGGAGTCAGCCCAGAAGGGAGGGGACATTTCAGGGATGGCAAACGCGGCTCAGTGCTGGCAGCGCCAGGGTCAGGGAGGCACAGCTCACTCTATCTTCCCAACAGCGGTTTGCAGGTGTCATCTCTGCTCTACAGATGAGGACACTGGGTGCCACTAGATCAGATGATTTTCCATGGGTACACTCTGTGCGGGGTTGAGCTCAGGTGTGTCTAAGCCCCGGGACCATGGTCCTGGGCTGGCCGCAGGAACCCCAGCAGGTCGTGGGCAGGGAGGGAGTGGGTGTGGTCAGAGAGCAGCAGGGGAACAGGGGAAGGGCTGGGCCTGGGACACTACAAGGCCTCACCCTTCCAAAGGTAGTTTCCCCATCCTCACTAGGCCACGGACTTCCAGGCCGATGGGCCAGATCTTGTCCCCTTTGGGCAGAGAACGCTGAGACCAGGGAAAAGCGTGTGCTTTGCTTCTCTGCTGGAAATCATTTACAAGAGGCACTGACAGAATGGGGACATCTGCACCAGCATGTCAGCTCCGTGAAGGTAGAGACTGCCTGGCTTGCTCTCCATGGTACCCCTGAGGCCGGGAGGGAGCCTGGCTCACAGCAGTGCTCAGCAAATGTTTACGGGATGAATGAATGAATGAATGAGTGAACACATGAGCTAACAAATGAGTGAATGTGGGCGCTGCCCAAGTATTGTGAGAGTGCGTGTGTGTGTGTGTGTGTGTGTGTGTGTGTAGGTTGGCACTGCTGCCTTTGATTAAAACCTGGATGACCTTAGGATTTCTAGGAATTGCCCTGTCCTGGGAACCGTCCCAGGTTCCAGGACATTCACTCATCCAACATATATTAGCAGGAATGAGGCAGCAGCATCCTAGTGGGTACAGCAGTGTTGAGACAATCAAGGTCTCTGTCCTCAGGAAGCTTACATCCTAGTGGGGAAGGATAGAGAATAAACCAGAAAGCAAACACAACAAAAACAAAACTAGGCATGAGATGACCTTAGTGATAATTGCTATGAAGAAAATAAAAGAGGGTAAGATTGTTTTAGAAAGAGGGTGTCAGGGAAGGCCTCTCCTGGCAGGTTCCATTTGAACTGAATCCATTGGTGAAAATGGGCCAGATGGGGAAGATCTGAAGGGAGAGCATTTCAGGTAGAGCAAACTGCACATGTAAAGGCCCTGAGGCAGACAGGGGCTTGCATTCCGTAGGGTCAGAAGCAGGCTGCTGTGTGTGTTGGGGGTGGGGGGATTCATCAAGGGAGGGAGTGGGAGGAGAGGAGTTGGGTTTAATGGGTGCATAGGGACCATTACGCAGAGCTGTGTGAGGACAAGGTAGCTGGAGTTTTTGTAAATGTTACAGGAGGGTTTTGGGCAGGCCAGTCACAACATTCTCATAGATAAGTGTTTAAAAGACAAGAAAATCCATTACTGAATGATGCAAGTGTGATGAATGCTGTGAAAAAGTAAAGAATTCATAGTGATTGTGGGGACTTGGCTCTGTCAGAGGAGGTAACGCTGAGTTGAGATCTCAAGGCAGCTAGACAGCGACACGGGTGCAGCATTCCCGCTGGATGCGGCAGAGTGGCTGACACCGACCCGTGGAGGTGTGTCCGGTGAGTAAGGCCGGCGGGATGGCCAGAGGCACACAGGCAGGGCCTCTTGGCATGATAAGGAGGGTTACTGGCCCTGAGAAGCCTTCGAGGGACCACAGGGAAAAGTGACAGGATCAGATGGCTCTTTAGAAGGACTTCTGTGGGTGCTGGTGGGGAACCCATTGGAGAGGGTAGGTGTGGCAGCAGGGAGGCCAGTCAGGAGGGTACTAGAGTCCTGAGCCAGGGGACGGATGAAAAGGCACAATGTGGACAGACCAGAAAGCTTCCTGGGACCTCACAGGATCTGTAGGTCTGGTTGGTCCCACGACCTTCCTAAGGAAAAAGGGGACACTGTTAGAGGGAAGAAGCCCTGTGTTGGGTTGGATGGTGTCCCTGACACAAAGGACATGTCCATGTGGAACCACAGAATGTGGTCTTATTTGGAATAAGGGTCTTTAGGAGAGATCATTCTGAATTAGGCCCTAAATCTAGTGACAAGTGTCTTCCCAAGAAAAGGAAAGACCCGGAGACACGGAGAAGAAGCAATGTGAAGACAGAGGCAGAGATTGGGCGACGTGGCCACAAGCCAAGGAGCTGCCAGGAGCCACCAGCAGATGGAAGAGGCAGGGAAGAGTCTCCTCCTGGAGCCTTGGGCAGGAGCGCGACCCCAGCGACACCTCGGTGTCAGACTTCGGGCCTGCAGGACTGTGGGAGAAACATTTCTGTTGTTTTACGCCACCGACTTGGTGGTAGTTTGGTGCAGCAGAAAACTTACACAACCCAGTGAGAAACCCTGGCGGATACGGCCCCAGAGGCGGCAGCCCTCAGCTTGCATGTCTTTGAAGGGCTCTGCTCTGTTCCTACTTTGCTTCGCTGCCCCCGCCCCCTTCTATATTAGAATAAGATTGAATTTTCTAGCTTGGGTTACTAAGCTTTCAGATCTGGAAACTGTGGCCATTAATCAGCTGTCACAGGACGTCATAAACAAGGGGCTTTAAGAACCATGTTTGCTTTTTAGGCTGATAATACTTGGAGGTGAAGCCGGAGTTATACATAATGCATGCATTTTAATGGGCCGCACACTACAGCCCTCTTTAGCCGGAATGATTCGTTTTAATGTTCAAAATAAATATCAGAGACAATTTGCCAACAAAGCTGATTTTCTTCGCCCACCATTAACTTAATCTTTATACCTCTTTATACCTCAGCCTAATGACTAGGGGCTGGGGGGCGTGGAGGGCTTTGTATTGCAAGCAATTTGGGGTAGGAGCAGTTGATGTCGTTATGAGCCGGGGGTGACCACACGTTCCCATTTGCTCAGGATACTTCCTGGGGAACCTTTGAGGGGCAAATCCTGGAATAATTGTTCTGAAATTGGATTAAGTGGTGTTGCCAATATCTGACTATTTTGGGCCTACAAGAAAGCAATTTCAGATGGTTTAAGTTAAATAGAAAAGTTTCCTGGTTTGTTTGATAAATGAGATCTTGTGCTAAATATGCCCTTTACTCTACAGGTGGGGAAACTGAGGCCCAGAGAGGTGAGGAGCGTTGCCACTGAGCTTCACAGAGGCCGAGCTCCATGCCCCTTGGGTGCTTCACACTCTGCTCCCAGCCCAGCGGTTTCTCTTGGCAGGGGGCCCGACTGTACCTGTCCTGTCAGCCAGTCTGTCTACTTCCTGCCTACTCTGCTGCCTTCAGCCTTAAGGGCCTCTTGCTGCCCCTTTGAAAGGCAAATATCAAAGGCACACCTTATTCCTGTCCCTGGCTTCCTGGGGGCTGACTCCTGAGGAAGGGTCAATAAACTCACAGCCCGCCCTGGCTAGCGCCACCGGTCATCCCTGGCAGTCTCCATCATCCTCAGCATGTAGGTCATCCCTGGCAGTCTCCATCATCCTCAGCATGTAGGTCATCCCTGGCAGTCTCCATCATCCTCAGCATGTAGGTCATCCCTGACAGTCTCCATCATCCTCAGTATGTAGGTCATCCCTGACAGTCTCCATCATCCTCAGCATGTAGGTCATCCCTGGCAGTCTCCATCATCCTCAGCATGTAGGTCATCCCTGGCAGTCTCCATCATCCTCAGCATGTAGGTCATCCCTGACAGTCTCCATCATCCTCAGCATGTAGGTCATCCCTGGCAGTCTCCATCATCCTCAGCATGTAGGTCATCCCTGGCAGTCTCCATTCATCCGCAGCAATGTAGGTCATCCCTGGCAGTCTCCATCATCCTCAGCATGTAGGTCATCCCTGGCAGTCTCCATCATCCTCATCATGTAGGTCCATCCCTGGCAGTCTCCATCATCCTCAGCATGTAGGTCATCCCTGGCAGTCTCCATCATCCTCAGCATGTAGGTCATCCCTGGCAGTCTCCATCATCCTCAGCATGTAGGTCATCCCTGGCAGTCTCCATCATCCTCAGCATGTAGGTCATCCCTGACAGTCTCCATCATCCTCAGCAGTAGGTCATCCCTGCAGTCCAATCCATCCTCAGCATGTAGGTCATCCCTGACAGTCTCCATCATCCTCAGCATGTAGGTCATCCCTGGCAGTCTCCATCATCCTCAGCATGTAGGTTATCCCTGACAGTCTCCATCATCCTCAGCATGTAGGTCATCCCTGACAGTCTCCATCATCCTCAGTATGTAGGCCATCCCTGACAGTCTCCATCATCCTCAGCATGTAGGTCATCCCTGGCAGTCTCCATCATCCTCAACATGTAGGTCATCCCTGGCAGTCTCCATCATCCTCAACATGTAGGTCATCCCTGGCAGTCTCCATCATCCTCAGCATGTAGGTCATCCCTGGCAGTCTCCATCATCCTCAGTATGTAGGCCATCCCTGACAGTCTCCATCATCCTCAGCATGTAGGTCATCCCTGGCAGTCTCCATCATCCTCAACATGTAGGTCATCCCTGGCAGTCTCCATCATCCTCAACATGTAGGTCATCCCTGGCAGTCTCCATTGTCCTCAGCATGTAGGTCATCCCTGGCAGTCTCCATCATCCTCAGCACATAGGTCATCCCTGGCAGTCTCCATCATCCTCAGCATGTAAGCGTGGAAACCAGGGACACAGACCGACATTCATTGTTCTGATCATCGACTCATAGTTCCTGAAGCTTGCTGAAGGCAGGGCGGGGAGACAGGCTGAATGTCCCTTAGCACTCAGAGGCTGATTATTATAGTTCACGTAGTTATGTCCTTGTGCAATTGGGGGTGGGTGGTGGAGGAATTCAGAAAAGGGGAGGGCGGAGCATGAGCAGGGCTGGTCAGAGTGTGGGATTTGCTCAACAAAGCTGATTTTAAGCCCAAAAGTTGCCTTGCAAAACGAGGAAGTGTCTTCTCCCCTGCAGTTCCCAGGGAACAAGTATGTACTTGATGGTGAGTGTGGGTGCTGGCAGCAGAAATGGCTTCCAGAGAGCCCAACCCTGGATGCCGCTGCATCTGGGGACACAGGCAGGGAGCTCGGCCCTGCCCCGCCCACCTGATCCGAGTAAGCACAGGGCTGCATCTCCTGCAGGAGAGGTAGGTCCCTCCTCCAGTCTGAGCTGCAGAGGAAAGAACATGAGCTCAGAGCCATGTTTTCCTTCCTTTATTCATTTAGTGAGTATGGATTCTTCAAGTGCCAGGTGTTGTGCTAAGATTCAGGATAAATTCACCTAGAAACCCAGGTTTCTGGTCTTCTGGAAAAATGGTAAGTTCTGGCTCCCAGCCACATTCCTGCAGCCGTGGGCGGGTGCTGGGCTGGGGCCACCCTCCCAGCATCACCTTGGGCAGCTCATGGCACTCCCCTGGCAGCATGTCCGGCCCCTGCAGGCACCTGACTTTGAGAACACCGATTTAGTCTCCACTTTCTGAATGCAAACAGAGGATGCAGTAGATGACAAAGAAATCCTTGAGTTTGTTGCATGAAACTGACTTTTTTTTTATCCTCACTCGAGGATATTTTTCCATTTTTTGTACAGATAGAGTGGGAGGGAGAGAGAGGAAGGAGAGAGAGAGAGAAACATCGACGTGAAGGGACACATCGAGTGGCTGCCACCCACACGACCAACCAGGGCCGGGGACAAACTGCAACCGAAGTACGTGCCCTTAGCGGGAACCGAACCCGGGTCTCTCCGGACCGCAGGCTGACGCTCTAATCGCTGAGCCAAACTGGCCAGGGCGAAACTGACTCTTGATGGCTCTCCTTAAAAGGTCCTGGATTTCCTTCAAACATTTGCACAGCTCAGTTCAAGAGCTCTGGGTTCTGGGGGAGAAGAAGCCCTTCCCCAGGGAGCCCAGATCAGGGAATGACCCTGGTGGGCTGACACCCAGCTCAGGTCTCCTAGGAAAAATGGGCATACAATACTCTGGGCACAAGCTTGCTGAGAATGCAAACTACACCCGTTGGGAGGGTGATTTGGCTACATCTGTGAACATTTGAAAAGCCCATCCCTTTTGGCCCAGCTGTTCCAGAGCCACACTCCACAGATGTGTTTGCAAAAGTACACTGAGCTATAGGCACAAGCCCCAGAGTTACGTAAATGTTTGTGACAGCAACTAGAAGCCACCAGTGCTCATCGGGGCTGAGTGTATGAGACGTGGTGCTTCTATGCCAAGCGGCTGCAGGAGACAGTGGAGAAGCT
The DNA here is from genome assembly GCF_014108415.1 of Molossus molossus. NCBI lineage: Eukaryota > Metazoa > Chordata > Mammalia > Chiroptera > Molossidae > Molossus > Molossus molossus. The sequence continues at coordinate 58,897,992 of NW_023425352.1, forward strand.
GTTTTTGTGCTGAAATGGAGAGATTCAGAGATATGTTTTCAGCAAAACAAAGCAAGGAGCAAAGCAGTGTGTATATGAACACATTTGTGTGTATAAAAAAGAACAGTCGAAAGCATGGCCTGGGTGTGTTCTTGCTCCACCACTTACCAACTGTGTGACTTGGGAATGTCGCTTAACCTCTCTGGGTTTAGTTACTTGAAATGGAAGATAGAGCTAATCATAGCACCTGATCCTGGAGTGGTTTTGAAGATTCAGTGTGTTAATACATATAAAGCATGGATTGGCTGGGCCTGAGTGAGCGGTCGTTAGCTCATCATCACTGTACACACTCACATAATCCGGAAGAGCACACAATGTTAGCAGGGGCTAGTCTGGGTATTGAGGGAGGCTTGCGTGGGGGGTGAGACTTCCTTTTTATTTTATACCTTTATGGACAGTTCAAAATTTTTATTAGAGGCAGTTTTTACTTATATTTCAAAATTAGTTAACTCACACACACACGCCCACTCACAACAAGGGAGAAAGCTATTTCTTTCTGGAGTAAAACAGGCACTGGACCTTAAGGGCTCATCCAGGCGAAGAAAAAGGCCAGGAGATGGGCATTTCTGGGCAGAAGAACTGGCATATGCAAATGTCCTGAGGTAGGAAAGTCATTCAGAGCAGTGAGGGGTCAGGTTTCAGAGTCACAGAGGAGCCTCTGGGGATGAGGCTGGAGGGGTGAGGGTCATTAAAAGTGATTGTGGATGGGACCCTGGCCTCATGTATTAAGTAAAATTAATGTATGTTCTCAGGTGATGAAGAATAGATAATATATTTTTTAGCTGGATATGGCAATGCAACATTCCCGTTTCTCAGACAATTAAACCGAGGCACAAAGAAGTGCAGCGACTTGCCCAAGGTCACACAGCAGGGTAGGGGCATGGAGGCTCTCTTGACCTCTGATGTTACGTTCTGCTAGGAAGTACATGTTTCATCAGTTCCACCAGATAGTTTCTCAGTATAAGGTTTGGGAAACTGAGGTTCAGAGGGGAAGATTACTTATTTATTTCTATGTAATCTGTATATTTTATGTACTCTGTAGAGATTCTATTTCTGTGTAATCCACACCTGACCATTAGCTCCAGGGAAGCAGGGACCAAGATGCTTTGTGGGCAAATGTGTGCGCAGGGCCCAGGATGGCGCACGGCCCACGGCGAACGTTGTTGGATGCATGAATAAACATGGTTACGTGGAGAGTCAGCGGCAACCGGAACAGGAGCCGGGTCTCTGGGCCCCCAGGCTGGGGTCTATCCACTGCACCAGGAAACCTAGACTCTTGGGGCTGGGAGGGAGCCTGAACATGGCTGTGGGTGGAAGTATCCTACTCACCTCCCCTAAAAAATGATATGTTGGAATCCCAACCTCCAGTACCTGTTGTGAACTAGAAACAGGGTCTTGAGGATTTAATCAAGTTGTGATGAGGTCATATTGGGTTAGGGTGTGGCCATCCTGGGCTAGGACTGGGGTCTTCACAAGGAGAGATCTGAAGCCACGGGGAAGAAGCCCACGTGAAGACAGAGGCAGAGATGAGAATGCGAAGGGTCGCTGGTCAACACCAGAAGCTGGGAGAGGCAGAGAAGGTTCTTCCCTAGAGACTTGGGAGGGAGCAGGCTCTGCTGACACCTTGTTTTCAGACTTCTGGCCTCCAGACCTGTGAAGAACACGTTTCTGAGCTTTAAACCACCAGCTTGTATGAGCCCAAGGAAACGAACCCAGTGTCCGGGAGCAGGGCCTGGCTCTGGAGTTTGTGCTCGGTGTGTGCGTGAGTGAGCTGATTTGGCCCATGCTCCACAGAGGCCGGAGGGCAAGAGGCTGGACAAGACTGCGCAGCGGCGGGCAGGGCCCGCTCACAGCGGGGCCTCAGAAAATGTCCGCTGGATAAATGGCACAGTCACCCTGCCTGACCTGGCGCTCTGGGCCAGCCCGCCTCTGTGGGACCCATTCCCTCCCTGCCAGACTGAGGTGCTGGCTGGGGTGGAGGGGGCTGGAAGAGCCGCAACATGTCACCAGGCAGTTGTGCAGGGATGAGGTCACCTTTTCAAGCCACCACCTGGGTTGGTTGCATCCTCGCTGTGGCTCCCCTGAGGATAAGAATGGAGTCCTCAGTTGCTCCCACACTTTCACTGAGTCCTCGCAGGGCATGTGGGCCACAGCAGGTGCTGGGAACTGCCCCCTCCCCCCAGGCGAGAAGCCCTGACCAGGGCTGGAGTCCTGATGCTGCGCAGGCCGGTCGCGTGCCGCTTGGGTGAGCAGCTTCCCTTTTCTGTCCCTCTGCCTGCCTTTCCGCCCTGGTGCTTCAACGTTGCTCCGGGAGTGTCAGGTGGGACAGCGTGATGGTGAAGAAAGCAGGAAGGAGAGCCTTACTCTCTGGCCCAAATCCTGCTCCCCTCTGACTTGCTGTGTGACCTGGGGGCAGGTTGTTCACCTGTCTGAGCCTCAGGCTCCTCCTGTCTGATGGGGCAAGTCACCCAGTCTTCCTCTGGTCTACGATGAGGACTTAGTGACATTGGGCATGTCAAGTGCCCAGCATAGCTCCAAGTGTGTAAATGTTTGGGAAGTGTGGCTTGCCTTTTATCATCTTTCCAATCACTGCCCCATCCTGGCACCAGGAGCTCCAAAGACAAAGCATTTTGTGCAGCTAGAACATGCTACCTCTAGGCCTCTGCACTTGTTGTCCCTTGGCCCGCAGCGCCCTCCTGCAGCGCCCCCCTGCAGCTCCCCCTGCAGTGTCCCCTTGCAGTGTCCCCTGCAGCTCCCCCTGCAGTGTCCCCTTGCAGCTCCCCCTGCAGCTCCCCCTGCAGTGCCCCCCTGCAGCTCCCCTCTACAGCGCCCCCTGCAGCTCCCCCTGCAGCGCCCCCTTGTAGCACCTCCCTGCAGCGCCCCCCTGCAGTGCCCTCCCGCAGCCTCTCCTCATGGAGACCCACCTGATCACCCTTCAAGGCTCAGCTTCACTGATCTTCTGTTTCTTGAATTCTCTTTCCTCTGGGTCCCCATGGAGGGCCTTGTGCCCTAAGGTGTAGGCCCTCGCTGTGGTGGGCCCACCCACTCACTCCCTGACCACTCTAGGGGCCACACCCTCTCTCTCTGCTCTTCATACCACACAGCTGCACCTGTCTCCCCCTGGCTTCAGTTCCCCAGAGGGCACTGGGTACCAAGACCAGGCCCTTTACCTCCCCGGCCCCATGAGGCAACCAGCCCAATTCTTCAGGGAGAGAGAACTGTGGTTAAGAGAGGCAAACTGCCCGGGTGCAATCCCAGCTCTGGCCGCCCCACCTCTGGCCCGGGGCACCTCATGCCTCTGAGCCTCCCGTCCTCTTCTGTGCAAGGGGGAAGCTAGTGGCACCGCCTGGCAGATTGCTATGGGCCATGTGAGTTGCTGTCTGCAGGTGACTTCTCCTAGGGCCTACGAGTTAGTTGCTGGTGTTATTGTTACTGTGGTTATCGACTCTCCCAAGGCCTCACAGGGAAGGGGGGTGTCCTGGCCGGAATGGGTCACCTGATGCCCAGGTCCAGCCAGTTTGCCCCTCCTGATCTTCCTCCCACCTCTGCAGCAGGCCGAGCAGCTCCTGGATTCCCGAGAGAAAGGGGAGTCAGCAAAGCCCTTCTCTCCTGCAGGGTGTCTCCGGAGAAGGGAGGCAGGTGAGTGGCAGATGCCACTGGAACTAGGGAGCCTCCTGTTTCCCGTGAGGGACCTTAACATTGTGACTGCGCTGCCTCCCTGAGTCTCACTCTGCAGGTTTGCTCTGGAGACAAGATGGACTGCTGGCTCCTTCCTCTCGGGAGTTCCCGGGAGCCAGAGGGAGGGCTGTCCCCTGTCCCCCAGAGGCCCTCTTTCTGCTTTCTGCATGCTAATGCCTGGCCAGCACAGTGCAAGCCATAGAAGTGGGTGGCACAGAGGAGTGGCCTGGGAGCTTGCTGTGTGACCTCACTGCTCTGAGCCTCAGTTTCCTCACCTGGGAGTAAAGGACTTGAACTCCTGCTTCAAGAAACCATGAAAATTCCCCTCTTCTTCACCAGAGTCGTTGCTGAGGTTACTAGTGCTGTGCGTTTGCCTAGAATGTCACCTTCCCTCCTTTGCTTGGGGCTCGCTTCAGGTATGCCTCCTTCCTCCAGGAAGGCTTCCCAGACCACCTACCCTGGCTGGACTAGGGCCCTCCTCTGCGACCCATAACCCTGGGCTTCCCCCCATCAAGGCTCCCACTTCTCTGTGGTGCACCTGGTCCTTCCTCAGGCAGGGAGCACACCGAGGGCAGGCACCAGGGGTCCTGCATCTTGGGATTCCACCCCTAGTGCAGGACCTGGTCAGAGGGGCCCTCACTCAATGTTAGTTGAACTGGCCTAAGAGTACTCAACAGGAGGAAACTGTACTTTTAGATCAAGGTAATTTCTTGGGGAGCAGAGGAAGGGGAGTGGAAGGTGCTGCCCTCAGGGTCTGGGCGGCCGCTCTCGGAAGAGTCTTTGAATGACAGAGCTGGGCAGGTGTCCGGAAGAGGAGTGTTGAGAAACCTTCCCCTCCTAGGGTAGTGAGAGTTTCACTTGCATTTCCCAGGCCTGATTGTGTCTGTAGGCCTTGCTGGAGGCCTCAGTACCCCAGGAGCCCTGCTCCATCCCTGGGGCTCCAGGGAGCATGGCTCAGCCAGGCAGGGCAGCTGCCACCACTCTGATCCCCCTTTCATTCCGGCTCCTCTGAACATGGCCGCGCCCTGGGTCCTGGCTCTCAGCTTCACAGAGGCTGCTCTGCGGGAAGCCAGAGTCGCTCTGACCCCTCTGGTCTCTTAAAACTCCAGTACAGGAGACATGCCCGACGTGAGTGTCTTCTGTCAGATTTCCTTTTTTAAAAAAATGCCTACCACTGTTTCGTGGGTTTTAAAGTGGGAAACCCAGGCTCCAAGTGGAGGATAAAGGCCTAGGGAGAGACTCCTGTCTGACTTCTCACTCCCTGCTCTGTGCCAAGGGAGCGTAGCCTGGGGATTGCGCCATCGGCTCCCATCCCCTCCCCCGTCACTTTGCCCCCCACCCAGGGTCTTTCTTGCTCTGGGCTCCTTGGTGCTCTGCCTCTCTCGGGCTTCCTCCTCTCCTAACTCCTGACCCGTGTCCGTGGAGGAGCCCTTCCGGGTGACCCACTGGGAGAGCACGGCTCCCCCCGCAACCCTGTATGGCCTCGGGAGCCTGGCTCAGGAGAATACAAAGGGTTGGAGTTCCAGAGATCTGAGTGTAAAGCTTGGCTCTCACGCCATTGGACTTGGGGATCGGGCAGCTCCCTAGCCCTCCCTGGGCCCCAGGTCCCACCCAGACTGTAGGAATGAAGCCCCCACTTCAGGGAGTGGCAGGGAGAGCAGGGTAATTGACAAGTATGACATGCTTAGTGGTGACCCTGAAGGCCATTCTGCGTGAAGCCTGGCCCAGGCTTGTACAGCGACTGCCATTACCTCGACACTTTAACTTATTTCACCAAAGTTTCGTGAACTGATTAGAACATGAATTGATTGGAAATGGAAAAAGTGGTCTTTTCACGTTGAGAGTTTGAGGTGACTTGCCTTAGCACAGAACATGTTTCAAAAAACAGGACTGTTTTCTTTTGTTAGTTCTTCGTTCGTTCGTTCATTCATTCATTCATTCATTCGCGTGAACTAAGCTCTCACTATAATGCTCAAGTTGGCTCCTGAAATTGACCCTCAGTTATTGAGCCCCCTTGGGTCAGGGGAAAGAGGTAGGTATGTGCCCCCAATTCCTTCAGGGCGTGGGCAGAGGCAAGATTGCTTAACAAAGCTCAGGTAATTAGCTCCACATTCTGTGGTATCTGGGGGGGGGGGATGGGCTGGGCCAGGAGAAGCCCCAACCCCAGTTCTTGTCACCTGTCCTCACTTGGCACTTGCCTTCTCCTTCTCCTCCGCCTCCCTCTCCCCCCTCCCCTGCCCCCCTCCTCCTTCTCCTTCTTCTTTTGAAAAAACCAGACAAAATTTACTTTTTCAGTCTGTCCTCATCTTTCCAAAATTCAAAGTCAGGAGTTTGCCCACCCCTACCCCACTCTAATTTCTTTTTATTATGGGAACTGGGAAAATGGCAAGTAATTGCTGGAAGGTGCTACAAAGGTTGCATTTTGCTTACAACTATCAGCTTAAAAATAATATTTAAGAGATTCTGAATGGGTGATTCACTATTTTTTCCATTACTTCCCTCTCAAAATCACGACAACCCCTGAGATGTGCACAGTAAAACTGAGGTCCCGCTGCCTAAAACAGAAGAGAAACTAAGGAGCCAGTGTGCTTTTGGGGAGAAATCCCCCCTCTCAGGCCTTGGAGGACACGGGCGAGGCCAGGAGGCGAAGTCGCTCAAACAAACATGGCCTCCGTGTGCTAGCTCCCACCCCCCATGCCCACAGCAGCGAGGGCCTGCAGTCAGTCCCTGCTCGTGTGCTAGCTCCTCTCCCTGCCCCCCCCCCATGCCCACAGCAGCGAGGGCCTGCAGTCAGTCCCTGCTCGTGTGCTAGCTCCTCTCCCTGCCCCCCCCCCCCATGCCCACAGCAGCGAGGGCCTGCAGTCAGTCCCTGCTCGTGTGCTAGCTCCTCTCCCTGCCTCCCCCCCCATGTCCACAGCAGTGAGGGCCTGCAGTCTGTCCCTGCTGACTGCCTGTCCTGAAACAGCTTGTTTCTGCTGAAAACAGTCTCTGCTGCAGCTCTGTTGCGCGACTTCAGTAGGTGGTTATCATGTAAAAGGGGCAATAGTAATACCCACACTTGCCTTACAGTATGAGCCAGAAGTGTGAGTGAGACGTCCCTTTACAACAGTCTCACAAGCCATTGCCCAGGCTCCCGAAGAACCTGGCCTCCAAGCGGTATTCCATGAAAACAAACAGGCTTTTAAAAGTTTTCCTTTTTAATACTTCTTGAAATTATTGAACAAAGCCTAGGTAAATGGGTTGATTTGCCGGCCTTCCTTGCGGAGAACCTAGAACTGGGAACATCTTAGGGAAGGGTTAGGTTCTCCCACGGCAGAGGGAAGGCCAGGAGGTGTGGTGTCCCTGCTGCACTGATGTCCATGGGCTGTTGGTCCTCCCTCCTGTGTCTGGCTTCTGTGGGCCCCAGCCTCCTCATCTGTGAGAGAGTGGTGGTGACAATAATGCGGATGGATGTCCATCATCAGGGCTATTCAGTGAGGTTTGGGGGCTGGAAGCATCAGTGTCACCTGGGAACTTGCTAGACGTGCAGGTTCCCTGGCTCTGCCACACCTGCTGAATCGGACTCTCCAGGTGTAGGCTCTGCAGTCTGTTCGATCAGCCCTCCAGGCGACGCGGAGGCACACTAAGCCCGAGAGCCCTGGCTTCTTGGGAACGGGGCTGGTAGCCTGTGGAACATCAGGGTGAGCCTGAAAGAATTGGAAGAGTTGAGAGAGCTCATGGGCTCTGAGCCAAATGGCTGCCTGTTCCGGAAAGCAGGGTCCTAGGCTCCGGGTGCTTAGGACCCAGGTTGGCTGGTGACAAAATCATGGGTCCAGTCTTTTTTTTTTTTTATTGATTAATTTTTGTTACAGATGATTCTCCTTTTTCCCCCCACTGATTCCCCCCTCCCCCTTCCCTCCCTGCCCCTTCCCCAGATTGTTGTCCATGTCCACTGTTCATGCATACATGCGTATAAGTTCTGTGGTTCATCCCTCTCCCACCTCCCCACTCCTTAGGGGATTGTCAGTCGGTACCCTGCTTCCGCGTCTCTGGGGCTACCCCATTCCTCAAACTGTTATGTTCATTATATTCCACAAATCAGTGAGATCATATGAAATTTGTCTTTCTCTGTTTGGCTTGTTTCACTTAGGATGATACTTTCCAGGTCCCTCCATGTAGTCTCAAAGGATAAGAGATCTTTCTTTCTTACCGCTGCGTAGTACTCCACTGTGTATATGTACCACAGCTTTTTGATCCATTCGTCTACTGATGGGCACTTGGGCTGTTTCCAGATCTTAGCGATTGTAAATAGTGCTGCTACAAAGATGGGGGTACATATATTCTTTCTGATTGGTGTTTTATGCTTCGTAGGGTATATTCCTAGAAGTGGGATCACTGGGTCAAATGGGAGATCAATTTTTAATTTTTTGAGGTGACACCATATTGTTTTCCATAGTGGCTGCACCAGTCTGCATTCCCACCAACAGTGTACTAGAGTCCCCTTTTCTCCACACCCTCACCAACACTTGTTGTTTGATGATTTGTTGATGGCGGCCATTCTGACAGGTGTGAGGTGATACCTCATTGTTGTTTTGATTTGCATCTCTCTGATGATTAGTGATGTTGAGCATTTCTTCATATGTCTCTTAGCCATTTGTATGTCCTGTTTGGAGAGGTGTCTATTTAGTTCCTCTGCCCATTTTTTAATTGGATTATTTGTCTTCCCTTTGTGGAGTTGTATGAGCACTCTATATGTATTGGAAATTAACCCCTTATCTGATATATCATTGGCAATTATGCTCTCCCATACAGTGGGTAGCCTTTCCGTTTTGATGATTGTATCTTTCGCTGTGCAGAAGCTTTTGAGTTTGATGTAGTCCTCATGGGTCCAGTCTTGGACACCACAAACTGAGGTTGGATGTTGGTAGACTGCAGAAGGCGTGAGGATGGACGGGTCTGGAAAATAAGACCTTGTCCTGTTCATTCAGGATTGCCCAATAGATACCAACGGCACCCAAGGCTCGTCCACACACCACACGGCATGGGCCCCACCTGGACATGGATAACTGCGAGAAGATGGGAAGGCAGGCAGGAGAGGCGGACACCTGGAGCCTGCCTGCCAGGCCCGGGAGGGCTGTACCATGGCTAAAGGAGTTGATGTCCAGACAGTTTCTGGGATGCCCCAGGGAGAAAGGAGGCAGGTGAGGGAGTGAGCCCTCCGTCACCGGAGGTGTGCAGGCAGGGTAGGGCGCTCCTACATGGCAAAGGGTGCCTCGGCCCTGGTATTTCAGACCTGGTATTGGGCCTTGTTTCCAGACTACAGCTGACCTCCTTGTGGCCTCCTCCCCCAGTGTGGGAAGGCCGTAACCCCGTGCCCGAAGAAAGCCCTCCTGCGTGGGTGCACCACTTCCTGCTGAGAGATGCCTCCACTCAGGGGAAATGGGATTAATTTTTAGTGGAAGCAGCAGTGGCTGAACGTGCAGTTTTCAAACTGTTGACTATGACATTAAGTAACAAGCCAACTCCTGTCCAATGGATGTTATTAAAATTAACTGTTTTAGCACTACATTTAAAATCAAAACCAATCTGTCACTCCTAAATTGGTTTCTTTCAATTGCTATTTGCGGGTAAAATGAACAGTTTTAACAATTACATCTCCAGTGCAAATCATAAACTTGATTTACAGGAAAACACTTAATTTACTGCATTTGACTGTGCTCCAGAGCTGCCAATTATCTGGCTGTAAATTTCCCCGCTCTCCTGTTTGCTTCTTACACGGCATCGTGGTCCCATGGCCTCACCCCGTACGGGCCCAAGGCCCCTCGCGGGGCTGTAGAGACCGAGCTGGGGTTGTGTCTGTGAAGAGCTGGGTGCCCAGAAGTAGACAGGGATCTGTATGGAGCTGGGTCCCTGAGGACCCTCTGTTTTGTGCTGTTTCATGTCGTAAAATTCTAAGTGGAGTTATCACCACTATTTAACCCAATCTGGGTGAAACACCAAGGAGGGAAAAATCACAGTTCAAGCAGGAGGGCCCTTGGAGAAGATGAAGAAGTCTTTCGTCTGGTTACTGTTCATCAGTCGATCAGGCAGCGAGAGGCTCTGTGGTTGTGCCGGAGCAGACACATCACCAAGCCCCTGGCCTCGGCAAGCTCAGTCTGACAGGAAGGACACGCGGGTGGCACCACTGTGTGACGGAGTCACTCGCCCGTAACTGCTGCCTTTGGTGAGCTCCTGCGCTGGGGCCGGGAGTGTCCACCAGAGGTACCACCTCTGCTCCGTGGTGCTGGTGGGGAGGTGAGGGGCAGCAGCGGCCACAGTGCCGTTTGAATTGCGTCTTGAAGGGTAAGTAGGAGTTTTTCAGGTAGAGAAGGAAGGAAAGGGCATCCCAGGTAGACGGAACAGAAGAGCAGGTATTTTCAGCGAGGGGTGCATGGCCTGGCCTGGCGGGCAGGTTGGGGCAGTGGAAGTGTGTGGGCGCCATGACCGTGGGAAAGGTAGGTAGGAGCCGATGCCTCTTTTAGGGTTAGATGCCTCCCGGCTACAGCCGAATCCCTGTCTGCCAAGCAGAGGGGCTGCCCAGCACTGACATGACCGTGTCAGTCCGGAGGGACGATGGACACCAAGCAGTTGGAGGATGGAGGACAGTTTGCTGCGTCTGAGAGGTCAGGAGGCATGTGCAGGACAGTGCAAAGGGGCCCCGGCAGCACCTGTCTGCTGGCCGGGCCCTTCCTGTGGGGGCGGGTCCCGTGCACTTCCGTGGTGAGTGAGTCTCCGCGGACGCTGGCTGAGCTACGGGACACCTTGTGAGCTGCACAAAACACCAGATTGTCCCGACTTCTCTGCAGGGGACTTCCTGTTGGAGGGAGTGTCCCAGAGGGAGAGGGAAGGCCGGAATTTAGGCCCCAAAGAGCAGGATGCGGTCCCCGAGTTTGGCACCAGCAGGGAGCCCAGGCCTCAGGATTTAGAGGGTTCGGTTTCCAGAGATTCCAAGAGGTGGCATGGGAGGCTGGCCTGGGTCAGGGTTCTCCTTCTCAGGGTCCCTCAGGAAGGGTTGCTGGGACCTACGGCGTCTCTCAGAGCCAACACCAGTGAGTCGAGGGTCTGCGCTCTGAGGTCGTCCAGCTCTGACGGCACCTGAGCCCAGGGAGGGGGTTCCTCAGACTGTGATGGTGATCCATCCAGGCTGCTTGTCCTCACAGGAGACTCGGGTGCTCCCCTGGCCCCCTGCCCGTGAGCCATGCTAAGGGGATGCAGTGGGCTGGGGTCCCTGGGACCACGGAGAACAGAGAGCTGAAACTGGGGGTGCAGCTCCCAGGAGTTTTTTGTCCACAGTGTTCTCATTCCTCAAAGATGCCATCAAGGAACAGGACTGCGAGGACCCTGGCCCCATCTGACACGTGGGGAGGGCAGTGCCTGCGCCTGGACCTTTCAGGGCCGACTCTTCCCAATGTCCTGTGTGGCCTTGGGCAAGCTCCCTCTGCGCACTTCTCTGTACCTGGGAAGCCAGACCAAATATTGCAAAGCAGAACCCTTCCCTGTTGAGAATCCTGACCTGAGCCCTTTGGGGCTGGGGCTGCCGAACAAACATATTGGAGGGCTGGGGTGGCATGGGTGCCCCAGCCTCTAGGGCGATACGGATGCGTCAGGTCCCTGCCATCACCCGGAGGGAGGACGGTCAGGGCGAGGCTTGCTGCACCTGTGGGTCCTGGGCGCCTGCGTGGGGGTGGTCTCACCCTGTTGGGCATGCCTGGTGGGCTGCCTTCTATTCCGCACATCTTACCTCCCCCTGATCTCCACCCCACCTCTTTTCCCTCACGCCCGATGTGTCCTCCAGCTCTGGTTCCTTCTGTGTCCCCTCGAATTCTCTGGGTCCCACTGTCCTCCCCTGCTCCCGCCTGCCTCTCGGTCTGCCCCACTCCATCTTCCTCTCCTCGCCTGGGTGTGAGGGCCAGTCCCTCGTTCCTTCTCCCTGCCCCAGCATCTCCTCTCCCCATCTGCATCCACCACCCACTCCACCCCTACCTAGCCCCAATTCCTGAGCAATCTGGGGGACACTGAGGAAGGGTCCCTGCTGAGGGTAGGAGGAGCAAGAGGGGAAGGCAAGAATAGCCAGCCTTCAGCAGGTGGCGCTGTTGGGCGACTTTTGCTTGTGAAACATTGTAGCACGGAAAAAACATACTGGAATCTATTGGCATTTGAAAGCCTTCTTAAAAAAATAAAAAAAAAAGACTCTCATTTCCCGAGCATCATTGAACAAGGTGCAGTGTGTGTGTGTGTGTGTGTGTGTGTGTGTGATGAGGATGTATGAATGCAGATGTCTGCCTGTGAGTCTGTTCCTGTGGGGCTGGAAGTGTAGGGGTGTGTGTGTGTGTGTGTGTGTGTGCACGTACAAGGCTGTAAGTGCTTGAGTCTGTGTGTAAGAAGGATTTAGATGTGTGTGGCAGGAGTGTTTGAGTGTGACCATGTGGATTAGTTTCCTAGTGGATCAGTGTGTGCCAGTGTGAGGCGTGTCCACACGTGTACCCGTCAGTGTTGGACTCACGGGTCTGTGCCTGTGCATCTGTGTGGTCGCGAGTGTGCGAGTGCGGGTGCAGGGCAGGGCTGCTTGGGGAGCACGGGGAAGCACTTGTGTCTTCACGCACGTGCCCTGGCGGCCGTTCAGTACAGTGGATCAGAGGGAGACCCGTGTCAGGTCTCCAGGTTTCAATTCTGGCTTTACGTTTACAGCTGTGTGATTTTGACCTTGTCATTTAACATCTTTGAGCCATAGGTTCTTTATCTAAAAATAGAGATAAGAGCAATCTCTACCTCTCTGGATGGCTGTGAGAATGAAGTAGGATCACTGGTGTTGGGGGCCTGGCACAGCGCCGGGCACGGGCTTAGCCCAGCAGGCTCAGAGCCACCGCGTGCCAGTGGCAGGGTCAGTCGGCTCCGCTCCCTGCCGTCCAGCTGCACTGGCTGGGCCGGGCTGGCTGGGCCGCGCTGGCGGCACTCAGAGGTTTGCAGTGCTGCTCTCTCCAGGGGCACAGGTGCCCAGGGTGGGGCGGGGCATCCGAGGGCCTCCAGGGTCTGCCTAGCTCCTAGGTGTCCTGGCTCTGCTGGACAGAATCAGGGTTGAAATGACCCTACGGAGGAGACCCAAAATATGAGAGCCGCAACAGACCTCAAGGGTCACGGTTCCAGCTCCTCACCTAACAGGAGGGGAGAGCAGCAGGGGCCAGGGCCACGCCAGGGTCATGCCAGGGCCACGCCAGGGCCACGCCAGGGCCTGGCATGCAGGCTCCTAATGTGCAGGCCCGTGTCGGAGGCTGTAAGCCAGGAGGACCTCCAGGGACAGAGCAGAAGGGAGCTCTTGGAACCTGACCCAACTCTGTCTCTTCTCTCTGCTCCTCATCTCCTCGTGACGGCCTTCTCCCTTAAAGCTGAAAGTGGAGGGAGGGAGAGACACCTGTTCCGGTTATCTAGTGAGTGTAAACCTTATTCCCAAACTTAGCGTCTTGGAATAATTTATTATTACAGTGCCCAATTCTGTGGGTTGCCTGGGCTCAGCTGAGAGGTCTCCCTGAGGGTCCCGTGTGGTGGGCTGGGCTGGAGGCCACCCGAGGAAGGCTGCTGGTGTCCCGTGCCTGGCCTCTCGGGACCCTTGGCCTCTCTCTGGGCCTCTCCCGGCAGGGTGGGCTTTTCACATGGCAGCTGGCATCAGGGACTGGAGTGGAGGCCACTTGCCAGTTAAGGGCTCTGCCTTGAACAGGCAGTGCCATTTGTCCATATTCTATTGCACAAAGCAGTCACGGACCCGCCTGGATTCAACAGGGTAGGGACATAGAACCCATGTTGTTGTGGAGGAGGGCAAGGCCGTGTTGCCGGGACTGCAGGATGCCATTGACTCCTCTAGGGACACCCTAGCCCAGGCCCCCCTCAGTGTGCGCTGACGGCCGTGCCTCCCCCTCCAGTGGGTTAGACGAGTGGAAGGTATCTTTTCCTGTGAGGCTTGAGCCCTGAACTGAACATCAGCTCCTTGAGGACACAGGTGTGCTTTGGGGCCTCCATGCCTCCTGATGCCTCCCGGGCCCGGCACAGCTGCACACGGTTCGTCCTCATGGCTGCTCAGTGGCCCGTGGGCTCCAGGGAATGTGGAGCAGGGAACGCATTTGACACCTTGCAGCTGCCTGATGTGGCTGGAGTTTCACCCTGAGGGTCCCTCCCTGGCCTCGGGGCAGGGTCCAGGCACTCAGGACAGTAGCTGTCACTGGGCCATGCATCTGCCTGTGTGATTTAAACTTGGAAGCCATGCTTCTCTCTTTCTCTCCCTGGGGGGACAATGGAACCCGCTTTGGCTGGACAGCAGCGATGCCCGCGAGGCCCGAGCGGCTCACAAAGCAGTGAAGACTGAGGCCATTTGCCAGGCTGGATCTCAAGGCGAGTCAGATTTATGGGAACTTCTCTGTTCTTCAGGACTCAGGGGTGACTGTACCCCTCCCAGGGGGAGGGGAGAGATGACCTCTTTTGGGACTTTCTATTCTTGTCATTCCCAGGCTGTCAGCTCCCTGGGGTGACGGGAGGAAGGAGTTTCAGACCAGGGAATGAGGTGGGAGAGGAAAGCCAGAGGGGTGTGTGTGGTTGGGGCCCGTCCTGCCCAGATGAAGGGAGGCTGCGGCGCCCCCCCCGCCCCCCCTGCTCCTGGAGCCGCTCTGGGGCTGCCCCCACTCTGGCGCTGTGGTTATTTTTAGCACTGGGATGGGCGGATCGTGCCACAGAGAAATAGAGTGGAAAATCTGACACTCAGAGCCCAGCTTGGAGGAGATGGTTCCGCAGCCGCTGCTCACGGTTGGATTTGCAACCCCCACGCTTCTGAGAGCAGACGACTCAGAATTCCAGGGACTCCCCAGAACTGGCCCTCAGCCTTCCCACAAAGTCTGGGGTCCTGGGACGCTGCTGGTGGTCATGGCTCCTGGTTAGTCTCTTCTCTTTTCTGCTGACCATCAGAATGGTGCCTGATGCAAGGCCATCAACTCCCTAGAGGGGGGTCTTAGGCTTCCCCTTGGGCAGGAGGTGATGCTGAGACCCGGAGAGGGCACTGTGGCCTGAGACTGCACACAGAGAGAATAGAGCTGGCCCTTAGGAGGGCCAGTACCTCGGTCACTGGATGTCCAGTGCAATGTCTGGGAAGCCTGGAATCGAAGTCCACGTCAGCTGGGAGGACTGCAGGGAAACAGGGGCACAAGCCCTGCTTAGAGGAGGGGCAGCTTCCCCTTGGGAGGTGTGTGTGGTGGGCATTTAATTAAAAATTACTTTAGTTTTTTCCCCCTCTTATTACAAAAACATGCATGCTCTTTGTAGAAAATTTAAAAATACAGATAAGCAAACAGGAGAAAATTAAGAACACCCTAATCCCAGCACTAGGAGATAAACCCTGTAAATATTTTGGTATTTTGGTGGCTATACTGCCAGGCTCTCCCTTTTTCTTCTTTGAAACATTTTCATTTATTTTTAATTACACATGCAATTTAGGAAAGCATTCTTGCTAGAAATATTCAAACAATACAGACCTGGTGAAGGTCCCCCCCCCCCCCGCTCCCCTTTCCCGCCCAGGTAATCACGGTTATCATTTCGATGTGTACGGTGCCTGATTTTTCTCTAAGTGTACACACACATCTATGTCTGAACATAGAGAAAGGTGGTTTTATTTTTAGCGTGTGTTTGGGTGTTCTTTTCTTTAACAGAAACAGCATTACTCTGTAGGGTCTGCTCTGCTCTCGGATGTTGACAGCGAACCACAAGTCTGGGAGTTTTGTCGATGTCGGGACTCAATCACGTTCGTTCTAACTGGGCAGAATTCCCCAGCAGACACGAATCAGAGTTTATTTAGCCATTGCCCTTGTGACGGGCTTTTAGGTGGCTTCCCCTTATAGCACGCGTCCTGGATGAGAATGCTCAAAGCTGAGAAGGATCAAAGCTGAGACCAGAAGTTTCTGGTCATTCTCGTGTCAAACACATTAAACAAATGGGGGCACCTGAGGACCTGCCTTCTCCACTGTTCCACGTTACTAAGAAGGCAGCTGGTACAGCATGCCCCCTACTCTGCTCTGGACAGCGCTGATGTCTGGTGAGACAGTAACAGGTGTGTCTCGGGAGGAATAAAACCCGGAAGCAGCACAGCCACGCAGTCCGTGTGTGCTCGAGCTCCGGAAGCCCACCAGTGCACATCAGTGTGCCAGGAGGCGTCCTGCAGTAGAGAAACACGTTTGTCTTCATTTAGCCTGGCTTTCCCCAGTGTGAGGGCTGCGGCGGAGCAAACACAGATTGCAGCAGACAGTGGCCGTGCCCACCCACGTCTTTGGCCCCGCCACTTCAGTGCATCCCTGGTCCCATGTCACCCGCAGCCACCTGCTTTGTTCCTGAGGACTTGCTGTTGCAGCAGACGCCTGCTCGGCGGCCCTTGGCAAGTTGGAAGTGCTCTTGTCTCCTGTCTCCAACAGCCCTCAATCAACAGCCCTGGGGAGGTACACCTTTGAGGCTAGTGTTTTATGTTAATCCCAGAGTTCATTCAGAGGAATCAGCTTCCAATCGCCTCCCGTGGTAGCTGGTGTGAAAACACACGGATTACTGCCTGCCTACCCTGTTTCCCCTTCCTTCTCCTCTCCCTCCGCCTCCGTACATTCACATGCACGTGCATTTGAGTCCTGGGTCTGCTCCAGGGAGAACCCCAATGGATACTCTGATTAGTGATGATTTTTTAATGGCTTTGTGTAAATGTTCCATATATTTCTCTAAGCCAGTTCTGCATTGTTAGATATTAAAGGTTGTTTCCAATTTCTTGCTGATATGAACAGTACTGTGGTGGACATACTTGGAGCTCAGAAGCTGTGCACATTCCTGTTATTTCTTTTTTATTTTATTGTTTTTAGTCCTCACCTGAGGACATTTTTTTGCATTTATCTTCAGACAGAGCGGGAGAGAGAGAGGGAGGGAGAGAGAGAGAAACATGGACGTGAGAGAGACACATCGAGTGGTTGCCACCCACATGACCCCAACCAGGGCCGGGGACAAACTGCAATCGAGGTACGTGCCCTTAGCGGGAACCGAACTCGGGCCTCTCTGGTCCACGGGCCTATGCTCTAACTGCTGAGACAAACCGGCAGGGCCCTGGTTATTTCTTTAGGGACTATTGCGAGCCATAAAGCCACCGTTTCAAAGGGTGTGTGCGTTTTTCTAAGGCTTTGGTAAGTGTTTGTGGCATCAGCATCCTCCCCTGCGTGTCTTCCCGCCCACAGAGGATGCAAGGGCCAGCTGTGGGTGTGCTCTGAGCATCTGGAGGTGGGGTGAAGCTCTCTTAGAGAGACTGGAGAAGGCAAACCAGAGGGAGTGTCCTGGCAGGACCCAGGGCAACAGCCAGTCACCTGGAGTTCACAGTGAGGGGCACGAAGCTTGGTGGTTAGGGGTGCTTCTTGCTTCAAACCCTTCTCATCCTGCAAGGCCCATTTGGAACCCCACTTCCTCCAGAAAGTCTTCCTTGACTTTTTTGGCTCTATGAGCCTCTTCTCAAGGCTGCATGTGATTCAGTACTAATTCTTTAGGGTCCATGCCACGTCCCGAGGGAAGAGATTCTGTCTAGCAGAGTCAGTGTTATGCAAGGGAGCGATTGACCTGTTTGGAGTTTAGTAAATACTTGTGATGGGTGCGCTCTGGCTTGGGAGCCAGGGAACCTGGATTTGAATCCTGCCTTTACAGCTGACCCTTGTGGGGACCTGTGGGCCTCCGGGCAACGACCCTGCCATGGACTCGAGTGGGAATGAGCCTATGTGGGCCCACCCTCGCCCTTCCCAGCCCCTCACTCAGCCCCCTTTGCAGGGCGTCTTTGTGCCGGGAGCCCCGAGGCTGGCTGTCTGCATGCTGCTCGGGCTGCAGTATCCGTGAGCCTTTCTCTCATCCTTCCAGGTGCAGGTTTCCGGAGACAAATATACCCTCCATCGCCAGCCCCTCGATCTGTCTAAACACAATTTGACATGCGTTGCTATTAGCTTAGCACCTTATCAAATAATGCGGCCTGATCGAGATAAAAGGTTTTACAACCCTTGCTGCCTTTGTTTCTGCCTGCATTCACCCGCCGAGACAGCTAATAATTACCACCAAAGACAAAGAGAAATCTATACGCTCAGCGTCGAGGCTCCCGTGTGCATGTTAAGCAGCAGCCCGAGGAAGAGAGCTGGGAGGAGACGGCCCAACTGCAGCCCGGGCAGGACTGGCTGGGGCCTTGCTCCCCGCTGGCGGCTGTGGCCACAGTGGGGTTCGGGGCTCCAGGTCTGCTGGTTGCTGCCATGACCCCTGGTTTGATGGTTTTCAGTCCTGGAGGTGGAGAGAGAGGTGGCAGATGGGTCCCAGGGCCCTGCTGTGGCAGGTCAAGGCCCGGCCAGGTGGGCGGAAGGGAAAGGAGGGCGGGGACGCGGGTGGAGACGTGGGCCCCTTCAGGAGGCTGGGCCCTGGGTCTGCGCCGGTTCACGCTGAGACCTTGCTCGGATCCCTCGCCCTCTGTGTGCCTGTCCCTGCATCTGTGCACGGACCCCGAGGCAGTGTGCAGTAGTCAGGAGACCTGGTTCCAGAGTCAGCTCGGCTACCAGCAGGCGGTTGCACGTGGTCCTGGGCCTCAGTTTTTCCATCTTTGAAATGAGAGTCTGGTGGGATAATGGTGACAGGTGTTTCAGACCTCTGTCCCAGGCAGCTGGTGTCTCCATGGGCCAGTCCATGTCCAGGTCTCGTAGGGCAGTGACTGTGGGGCCTGGAGAAGTAGGAAACACAGGCTTTGAATGGAGAAGCTATCCAAGGGAGGCAGTATTTATTTATATATTTATTTAATCCTCACCCAAGGACATTTTTCCATTTTTTGTTCAGATAGAGTGGGAGGGAGAGAGAGACAGAGAGAGAAACATCGACGTGAAAGGGACACATCGAGTGGCTGCTGCCCACACAACCCAACCAGGGCCGGGGACAAACTGCAACCGAGGTATGTGCCCTTAGCGGGAACCGAACCCGGGTCTCTCTGGACCGCAGGCCGACGCTCTAACCGCTGAGCCAAACCGGCCAGGGCAGGAGGCAGTTTTTTTTTGTTTCTAAATCCCAGAACCAACAAACGCAGAACGCCGAATGAAAGCTAGGGTTATAGGGAGAATTGGGCTCTGCAAAGGAATGCAGTCTGAGAAGGCCTCCTGGAGGAGGAGGGCATGCACATGCCAAGGGAGACGAGGTGGGACCCCTGCTGCTCTGTGTGCAGCAAGAGCAGTGTCATACGCTGAATATTTGTGTCCTCCCTTAGTTCATATGTTGAAGCCTACTCCCCAAGGTGATGCTATGAGGAGGCGGGGCCTGTGGGGGGATCAGGTCTGTGGGGGGAGATCATGAATGGGATCAGTGCTCTCACAGAAGAGACTGCAGAGAGCTCCCTCGCCTCTTCCGCCAGGTGAAGACCCAGGACGAAGGTGGCTGTCTATTAGCCAGGAAGCGTCCCTCACCAGACACTGGATCTGCTGGTGCTGGACCTTGGACTTCAGCCTCCAGACTGTGAGGAGTAAATGTGTGTGTTTAGAAGCCACCCAGTGTGGGCGTCCTGGGATAGCAGCCTATCAGACTGAGACAAATGATGAGGATCATCCAGCGGGTGTGAGTCCCTGACAGGATGGTGTCGCCTCTAGCATCTGTGGACACTGGCCACTCTCCAGTGGACAAGGACTCCTCAGGAATCCCAGAACTGAAGGGGCCGCCTAGATCCCTTTTCCCCATAGCCTTGGCCTGCTGTGGAGAGGGGCAGAGCCTGTGATGTACTAGTAACTATTTAACAGTCAGCTCTCTGGGGGAGACGGGGGAAAGCCCTGATCTGCAGCATTTGCCAATTTCATGGTGTAAATATTCCACATCATGGCTGATTTCAGGCTGGCAAGGTGATGCCACTGAACACGGAGTTGGGAAGAGTACATATCTGGCTCTGTGCGTGGTTGTAAGCTGGCTGCAGCACACCACAGGATGGAGCCCAGTGTAAGCCCAAGATCAGACTCACAGTGTGTCATGACTCCAGGAGCAAGGGATGGTCAGCAGCACATGTGGCTCTTCCAGCCCCATCTGTGCCTGTGGCAGACATCACTAATTGATCGTGCCTCTGCTAAACCCACGTTTCTTCTTATCAGAGTTCTCCAGGCAGCCATTGCCAGTTGACTAGAGTAGGCATGTAGAATGACAACTCTTTGCCATTGCTGACCTAGACTAAGATGCAGAAACAGAGGCCAAGATAAGGAAGAAGATTCTTACAAGGTCATCCAAACAGTTTGGAAAACCTGAGGGTGGAAGCCCAGTGGTCTGCCTCCCAAGCCTGCAGTCTCCTGCTCCCCCACACTGTCACCTCTCCCTTTGAAAGCAGTGACAAGAGAAAAATGAACCCTGCTGCTAAGAGAAGGCTTTGGGCCTGGGCTGGCAGGTCTCTTCCCTGAAGCTCCTACCTTGAAGGCTGGGTGAGTCCCATCCTAATCATGATTCTCGTGCAATGACCCATCTGCAGCAAACTGACGTTTCCCTGTGTGCCGTTCCTTGGGGTACGTGTGTGAGTGTGTGTGTGCATGCAGACTTATACATCTCTGCACACACATATGAATATGTTTTCATTTCCTATTAGCTGGTGACAAACTTGGAGCCCTCCCCAGGGAGTGACGGTCCCTTCAGAGAGCGCCTGTCTGTCTCCCAGATTTACAGCTGGAGCCAGGCACTAAGTCATGATTGAGCCTGAGACTGGCTCTAGGCCAGCCTGCTCATGGCTGTGAAGCATCTGGCTTCCTCTCTTTGCCCTTCCCCTTTCTTCCTGGCTTTTCACTCGGCCCACTCAGACACCATTCCTCTGGGAAACCCTCCCAGGTCCCAGACACCTGCTGTCTCTGTGCCTCGTGCTTACTTCCGGGTTTTGCCTGTCACTCTGGACGGGAACCCCTCGAAGGCAGGGCTGTGGCTTTCTTTCAGCGGAGTAGGCCCTAAATCACTGTGAATGACCTCAGCAACCGCTTGCACGCCCTTCTCCAGCCTTGTCTTCATCGCTGTGCTTTGCACCAGGACTGTCGGGTTTGAGAAGAGGCCCGGGGCCTCCAGCCCTTCTCGCATGGCTCCCTGCGTGTGCATCAGCTAGGGGTTTGAGTTCTAAGCCCCAGAATTAGACTCTGGCCATTACATCAAGTAGGAAAGACAGTTTGTAGAAAGGGTATTTGCTGGATTACAGGACACCCGAGAAACAAGGTTCAGGCAGTAAGCAGGGGGCCCAGGTGACAGCTAGGATTACAGCCACGACCCTGCCACACAGGCCATCTGGGAGGACCCTCCTGCAATAGCACTGCCAGCCCGGGACACTGGACAGTTTTGTGGGCATGGTGTCCATGGTGGTCCTTGAAAAGAGGACGTGTGTGCAGCTGCTGTGGCCTTCAGCAGAATGAAAACTATGCCTTGCGTGTGCGTGTGCGTGTGTGTGTGTGTGTGTGTGTCCTCAGCCAGATTCAAAAGTTCAAGAGGCTGCCTCTGACCAATAGAGTCCGGTAACCCACCACCCCATAGCTGCCAGGGAGGGGCCGGGAGCACAGCCTCCTGGCCTTTAAAAAAATTTTTTTTAAAATTGATTTTTAGAGAGAGAGGAAGGGAGAGGGAGAAAGAGAGCTAGAGAAACGTCGACTGGCCACCTCCTGCATGCCCCCTGCCGGGGACTGAGACCACAGCCTGGACCGGGAATCGAACCCACACCCTTTCGGTGCACAGGGTAACGCCCAACCAACTGGGCCCCATGGGCCGGGGCTTCTCTGGGCCTTTTGTCTTCTGTGGTGCCTGATGGGCCCTGAGGCCAGCACTGGTGGGGACTTACGTGGGGTGATGGAGGGAAGCAAGGTGAGGTGGGGAAATGAGGCAGGACTAGGAGGAACACCAATAAGGGTGTTGCGCAAGCCGGCCACTGAGGCACAGCCCTGCTGTGGACCCCTGCAAGAGGGTGTGGAAGGGGACAAGTGAGCATGTACCCACCAGTGCTGGTCTCTCATTACTAAGAGCCGGTCCTGAAGCCACCAGCTCCCTGTCACCCCGTCCTGCAGAGCCACAGACCAGGCCACCGCACATGGAGAAGCCAGGAGAAGCCGACTGGACAAAACATGGGGGTGGGTGTGCTGACCAGCCTGGTGTGCCCCCTCCAAGGTTTCCCCAAGCATGGGAAGGGGTGCAGGGGTGCGATTCTACGGGGCTGCTGTGGGGCGACCTGGAGAGCGTGAGGATGGGCCCCGCGGCTCTGCTCCCCCCGCCTCAGGTCCCGCCGGTTCAGTATTCTGATGCACTCCCACGGGGGTTCGTCCTGACACCCAACTGCTGCCCGGGCCTCTTTCATGCCCCCCCCCCCCCCGTTGGGAACTTACCTCAGTCAGGGTCTTGTTTGGTGGGCTTATTTGGAAATGGGAGTTGGGGCTGGATGGTCCCTGTGCAGGTTCTCAGGCCCTCAGATGGTTCGCTCTAGGAGGGGTCTGAGGGATCCCACCCCATCTCTACTTATGCAGATGAGGAGAAGGGACCTCCCTCTACAGGACTTCTGGAAGGCATTTGGTGACATGTTCCTGACTCAACAGTTCTGCAGAAGGATGATCATTGACAATGCTACCTGGCCCGCAGCCCTACCAGGAAATGGGCACACCTTGTGGGGGTTATCTGAACCATGGCGAGTCAGAAGGGGTGTATGGACAGTGCGTCAGGATGCCACCCTCAGGGGGCCTCTGGCTTCCGCTCACTTTGTGGTCTGGGGAGGGCTGGGTATGGCTGGTCGTCTCTCCTTTCCCCACAGCACCTGGGGGCCCACAGTGACCCTGAGTGCACGTGTGCTGGAGGGAGCATTGTTTATTAGCTCACATTGCGGGGGGGGATCCCTACAGGGTGGGGTAGGTGGGCACCTGGCAGGGAGCTGAGACCTTGAAAATTGAGTGGGAGGCAGCAGGGAGGGAGGGAGGGGCGGGGAGCGGGGAGCGTGCAGCGCCCTCGTTGTTAAGCGGTGCACGCTCCTCTTGGCCGAGTGCACTTTCATGGGCATTGGCTCAGAAGAGTGGGCTGTGCCCAGCGCCAGCGCCGCAGCACTGCCTTCCTAACTGCTGACACAGCTCTGCCCCGGACCCTCCTCTGCCCTTCATGTGGCCCGAGAGCCTGTCTGCATCCCGACCGGCTCCCACACTGCAGGAGTCCCATCTCAGGGGTGGGGGCGGCCCCTGCAGCTGCCTGTTGGCCAGTGCCCTTCTCGAGGGGAAGGGGGAGCTGACCCCTGCCGGGGAGGAGAGCAGGCAGTGTTGAGTGTCAGCTGTGAACTTGGTGCACTGTGCCAGGCTGCTTAACGCCCTATTTCCTCTCATCCTCACAATGGTGGGACAATGTGATGGTATACTCCCATTTACAGATGAGAAACCCAAGGTAAGACTGACTTGCACAGGGTTCTACTGCCAGAAAGGGCAGGCCGGGGCCCTCAGTCTGGGTCTTTTTGTCCACGATGCCTTCCTGAGGGAGAGGGATGAAGCTGGGGGGAACCAGACCTCCTTAAACCTCATTGTCCTGGCTGAGTCTTGGAGACCGTTTGTGAGTACAAAGGATTAAGAGGCCTAATGTGGGGGTATCCCACAACTCCCACTTCTCACTGTGGGCCAGAAGCCAGGGAAGAGCTCAACTTGCCTCCCGAGGGCTGGAACCCATACAGAAACCCTGCTCAGCCTCAAGCATTCTCCACCTGAGCCTGGAAATGACCTTAGGAACATCCTGTCTACACCCCATTTCACAGAAGAGGAAACTGAGGCTGGACTAGAGGATTGCTTCAGATCCTCCTAAGGAACAGCCAAGCTAACGATGGCTGCTCTCAGCCCATGAACAGCCCTCACAAGCCCTGAGACCCAGACAGGGTGGGGAGGGCTCATTAGGCAGCAGATGGATTTCTCTGGAAACCCAGCAGGCTGGTGTTTAATGGTAAGCCAGTGGAGGTTCGAGCTCATTCTTGTGCCTCCCCAGCAGGGAGCCATGCCTGGCACTGTGCCCTGAGTTGGTACTTGGTAAGACAACACAAAGTGAGCTGGGGTTCCTGAGCTAGAGACTGTCAGAGGGCAAGTCCCAGGTTTCTAGACTCCTGGTCCAGTGCTCTTCTTGTGGCTTCCTACTTGAGTAGGTAGGAAACACAGGTCTCCAAGGCGTTGGAGAGAGTTCAGACACAGAGCTACAAAATTCTAGCATCTTAAATTCCCTGTCTCTTGGTGATGGATGGGGTCTTGACGCCTTCTTACCTGGGGCACAAATCCTTACGTAGCATCTGTTTGAACATTTCTGGTGATGGGGAACTCACCCCTCCCCATTGTTGGCTGATCCAGTTGACATCAAGTTCTCCTCCCTCCTGTGCTAGTGGCCATTAGCCTGGGCTCCGGGCCACTTGACCACCACTGGCTGAGCTCCCACCATTTCTCAGTTGGTGGTGGCTGCTCCTCTGGGCATGCCTTTCTTCCCTCTTGCAGACCCCTAGCCTAGCTGGGGATCAGGGAGATGGAGTCTGAATATTGGCTCTCCCTATCATCTTGTGACCTTGACCATGATACTTTTCTCCCCTGAGCCTTGGTTCCCCTGTATATAAAATGATGGTAACTTTATTGGGTTGTTGTGAAGATTAAGTGAGGCATGGAAACTGCTTAGCTTGGTGGCTGGCATAGAGTAAGAACTCAATACTTGCTAGATAGTATTATTATGACCTCCTAATTTGTAAGCTAAGGATGGTAGCACCTGCCTTGCTGAGTCATCTTGAGGACTAAATGAGATGAGGTACATAAGTGCTGAGCACAGACTCATAGTAAAGTGGGCTGATAGTGACAGTGGTACTTTGTCATGTTATCCCTGCAGAAGGAGGGTCCTGCTAGTGGAGTACATGAGACACAGACGTTCAGATACCACGTTCTTGGTGCACAGCTAAGACAGCCTCATTAATTTCAAATTTTGGGTTCCCTCCCTCCTTCCTTCCCTTCCTCTCTTCCTTCCTCCACCTTCCCTCTTTCTTTCTTTCTTTTTTTTTTGTTTATCTCAAGGAGGTGTATCAGTTAGGATACTTTCAGCTGCATTTAACAAAAGAACCAAGTCAAAATGGCTTAAAGGGTAGGGAGATTTACTTTTGCACATTACAAGAATAGCAGAGTGGTAATAGAGTCTAATATAACCAGAAGAGTTTAAAGGCCAAGGCCAGTCAGCCTAAGGTGGACTAATTGCTAGCTATATGACCTTGACCCAGTTACTTAACCTTTCTGGGTCTCAGATTTTACACCTATAAATGGGGCTACCAACAGCACTTCCCTCGCTGGGCTCTTGTGAGGATTCGCTGGGTTCACAAAGGCAAAGTGCGTAGAACGGTGCCTATGGTAAGTGCTACATTAGTGTTGACTGTTGTTTAGACTGTTTGGGGACTCAGTGATGGAAGCAAGACTCAGATTTTTCCTTTGTCTGCTCTGCCACTGTCCGCGTGGTGACTGTGCCCGGCCTTGTGCCTTGTGGTGCAAGATGGTGGTGCCACACCTCGCGTCGTTCCTCAAGCAACACTGCCGGAACCCCGAAGAGAGAATCTCTCTCTCTCTCTCTCTCTCTCTCTGTTTTTGTTTTGAGAGAGAGGTAAGCTTTCCCAAATAATGTTCTTGGTATCTCACTGGCTAGAAACGGATCAAATGACTAAACTAACCACTTGGGGAGGAGAATAGATTGGCTGAGCCTAAGCCGGATTGATCACCCTGAAGTCGACTCAGGGGTCTATAGTGAGAAAGGAGAGAGGGGGATGATGAATTAGCCAACAATGTCTATCTTGGGGTGCCGGCTGTGGGGACACAACTACATGGCAAAGATCTGCCACCATGCCTGGAGATAATCTTCTGGCTAGTTCTGAAACCTCTCCGAGCTGGTGTGGCTGCCATCTGTGCTGCAGAGGGCTCCGATGGGGGCCCCGGGAAGGCATGCCGAGGGCTGAGCTCAGGCCTTGTCCACAGTCACTCACGGTAACAGCCAATTCAATAGTAACTTCCGTTTATCCACCCTCACTTTTTCTTCCCCGTAATCTAAGGACAGGGGCTGTTATTCATTTTTTATTTGGTACCGTTTTTCCTTCATTTGCAGCTGAGAAAGCTGAGGCAAGCAGAGGTTAAGCCATGGGCTTGGAACTCTGTCCATAACCTGTGGGTCCTTCCTGGAGTCGCCACAGCCTGGTGCGCAGTGGCGGGAGGTGCTGATGGCCTCCTGTATCGAGCTTTCTGTTGAGGGCAGCCTGGGAGTGCTGGGAGTTAATGCACCCGTGACACCCCAAAGAAGGGAGAGATGGGAGTCAGTGGATAACCACCGAACCTCCTCAGCCCTCGGGATTATTCTGAGGTGTGTTTCACAGTCTCTAGAAGGAGGGCCATGGTCGCCTGCTCACAAATGCACACGCACGTGGCTTTTCTCTTCCCTGTCTCACTTTCCTGCTGCCTCGCCTGGTCTTCCTGGGATCAGTTTCCCCAAATGCTGAGTTCAGGGCGGCTTTTTAGTTGAGATCCAAACTGAGACCCTTGTCCAACGTTGCCATGTCAGGGAATGACGGTGGTGGGACACATGCCAGCCGCCTCTCCTAAGCCCGAGTGCACCACCAGTAAGGCATTCTGCCCATCATCAGACGAGGCGAGTGAGAAACAGGAGAACCGCAACCTCAAACCCCAAATCCCACCCATCTCAGCCCTTCCAGCGCCCACAGCGGTAGTGACCTGCCGTGCAGACCAGCCAGGTGCTTCCTGCGGGGCACGGGCCTGCGGGGCTGCGGCGGCCAACCGCGGTGCCTCGTCAACTGCCTGATGGATGGACCCGTGACCCGTGACTGAATCCGAGGAACAATTCGGCCTTCCCCAGCCGGCTTCAAAGGAGCGATTATGGACCATCCAGGAAATAATGCATTTCATGGAAAAGACGGTAATTATGGAGTATTGAGTAAATAATATGTGCTTTTTAAAAGTCTGCAATTATGTATTTATCCTATCTGTAATTAGGGAATTTTTAAAGGGTGCATTATAGGCAATTTAAAAATAAAATAATGACACCACTCAAAACAAACAGCCCCAAACAAAGACAATACAGGCCACCCTAAACTCAGCTGAGTGATGATTTCAAGGGACCACTGTCCTTGGCTTTGGGGAAACCAGATGGCCCGTGCTGGCCTGGCTGTGTGTGCTGAGCTTGACCCCAACCTCGCTTTGATGTCTAGAAGTCCATCAGTGCTCAGATTCCCTCTGAGGGGCCTTCCCTCGGCAGCCCCAGTGCTCAGAGATTTCTTCCTCTCGTGACGCAGCCACCAGGTGACCCATGGCGCCACCTCGACTTCATCCTCCTGGGAGCTTTGAAGCCATGCTGTCCCGGGAGGTGGCTATTTACATTTACATGAATTAAAACGCAAACAGTAAACACTCAGGGCAGCAGTGCCAGCCGCATGCCGGGCACTCGGCAGCTGCACACCGCGAGTGGCAGGGTACTGGAAAAACTAAGACGTTGCCCTGCTGGCAGAGAGTCCAGTCTGAGGCTGCTCCCTTAGGACTGGCCATGCGTGCAGCACAGACCTGGTCTGAGCACTGCACTGAAGGAGCTGCCCCCTCGTCTGGGAGTTTTCTTCTCACTTCTGCCGGCTCACGGCACCTGCTCATCCTTCCTTCTGCAGGATTTCCCGACATCCCCAGTGGTCCCGGCTCCCTCCCCCTTTCTCTCTGACTTACGGTGCTCTTTGCCTGTGTTATTTTCACACCAGTCTCTCCTACCCCGGGGAGCTGGTCTCATGCATCTTTGTGATCCCCATCCCAGGCCAGGGTCTAGGATGTGGTCGAGAAGCCCCAGTTAGAACTCCTGTGAGGACCATCTCCCTTTCTCGTCTCCTTGCTCCACGGCTCTGCAGTCACGTTGGTTTCGTCTCTCGGGCACATCAACCACACACTGGGATCCAGAGTCATGGTGGGGAATCCAGTATGTCCTGCCATACTGCCCATGCATAGCTCTTGTTAGTTAGGGTGCGGGCCGGTGAGGGAAAGGCACACTGGGGCAGGATCTGGGGGGCAGGGTCCTGATCGGTGCCTTTTTTGGTAATAAGCCCCAGAAGTCTGACTTGGGAGCGGGGAGTCAGGGCCAGGTCCTGGGGCTGGTGTGGGGTTGGTGCCTCCACATGCAAGTCTAGAGGGAGGTGAGGACTCCAGACGCAAACAGAACGTGGCCAAGGTGCTGCCAGGTGCACGGGTCAGAGGTGTGTGGATTGGACCCCACCGTAGGACCCCCAGCAGCGGAGCCTTCTTCCCTGGTATCATCCCCTCAGTTAGCTCAGTGCAGCTTGCGGAAAGTTACATTGGTCTTGACTGGGCTAAGGGTGGCCAAGGGCTAGTGCTGGGGACGGACGCGCCTGGCAGCTGCTGAAGTGTAGTTGTTTTCTTAGGGGAACGAGTTCCCTTGACCACGGCCCTCCCACCCGGTACCCCAGAGGGCGGGGTGATGTCCTACTTACTGAGACCTACTACGTGCCTGGCTCTGCTGGGCGCTGGACAGGAGCCCAAGCGTGGGGCGTGCGGAGATGGGTGGGTGGCCCGCGGGCTCCCCTGCCGCTCAGCCTGTCACAGCCCTGGCTAACTCTTTGAGCATTAGGCTCCTTTGCTGCAAAATGCCCCCATCTCTGTCCTGTTTTTTGGGGGGTCTTTAAAATAAATGTTTAGTTCATTGAGAAACCATTCTTTTTTTTTTTTTTTAACCAAGTTTGAATGAAATTTTGTTATTTCTAACTCAAAGTGCCTGATTAAGATGACAACAAATGAAGAAATGTTCCTCCTTCATTTAAGTGGCAGGAAAGAAATGAGAGTGACCCTGAAATAAATCTTAAAATTGAAATTGCTACTAGTGATCAAATCATTGTTTAATAGTGTGTGGGAAAGTTATTTATATTGTCCCATACTAAAAATGAATCAAATCTTCTGGGTGTCCCTTCAGTTATAAAGAAAATAGCAGTGTCTCATTGCCCTCTCAGTGAGGAGGGTGGTAGGAAGGGAGGTAGCTCTAATGGGGTTTCTTCGGGGCTCCCCGTGAGTGTGGAGAGAGACCATGGACCTTGGCCAAGACACTGTTTTTATTTTTTATTAAATTTATTGGGGCTCCATTACCATCTTATTGTGGGCTAATAAATGTGAAAGGACGTTTAATATTTTTAGTTAAAAACTCTTTAAAAATTTGAATAGCTGATATTGTTATGTATTCGAAAGTAAAAATAAAACGGAAGGATCATAGAATAAAAGTCTCCCTCCGCACCCCATCTGTCCGTTTCTCCCCCAGCTAGACCCTGCCACCGCTTCCTCACGTCCCCGAGGGCTTCTTTCACGTGCGTTCACGTTCGAGCAAACACACATACACTCAGTTCTCTCCTTTTCCACCAGAGGCGTAGACAGCACACCTCTCTGCTCGGGTTTGTAAGCCGCGCTTGAAGCTACAGGATGCGTGTGTGAGACGCTCGTTTGAAAGACAGTCACCCAGACGAACTAGAAAGGTCTCTGAGAGCAGGGACGGAGTGTGCTTCCTCCGTGGCTGCCCACAGGCGTGGTCCACAGCTGAGCACGCAGGGCGCAGACCTTGGTGGCCAATGGGATCGCACTCTTGTTGAGTTGGGTGGCCTCTGTTTCCACACGATGAAGAATCTCTTCCTGAAGGGGTTGTTGTGGCCTTGATTCAGTAGAATGTGCAGTGCCTGGCGCATCGTAGGTGCTCAGTACGTGAGTGGAATAAGAGCATGGTGACTCTGCAGTGAGGGGCGTCAGTGTGGTCACGATGGGGTCGGATGTGAGGGCTGCTCCGGGGACCTGGTGTCCCCTCCAGCTGGCAGGGCTGAGGGAATGTGGCTCACTGAGGGGCCCTTGTTTACAGCAGAGCTGGGAGCCTCCTCATTTGTGTCGTGTCAGAGGCCGGGTGATAGGTAAATATTGCCTGAGCAGCAGCATGGACGGTGTGCTGGTCAGAAGGACCTTGTCAGGTCCCATCAGAATCCTGACAGGTTATCAGGGCAGAGGCTCCGCGAAGGGGGCTGCGTTGCTCGTCGACATGCCTGCCCCGCCCTGCCCTCCAGTGCCGTTAGGAGGATGAAACACGCCTGTCACAACGTCATTTGGGTCCTTTACACGTCTCCTCTGTGCTCCTCAGACCCCCAAGACTGCTCTTGGTGCTGGTGGAGAGGGAAGATGAGAGGACCCCCGAGGCCTGAGCATCTTCTTGCCATTCTTGGGTGGTTCTGGCGTGACAGAGTAGGGGCCCCGACAGGCGGGACCAAGATGGACCCCACCTGCACCCCGTCACCACTGCAGGAGGCCTTCACTGCTCCCTGGCTCCTCTGACCTGTCTTCCTGGCTGTCCCTGGAACCACTGACCTACAGAGCGACGCTGATCGTGTTTCTCTGGAGTTATTGAGTGCACCTCTGGGCGCTTACCTCTGCTCCCCAAGACAGGCCGAGCTGCTTCCCCTGCCCCGAAGTTGCTGGTTTGGGCAGGATTCAGAGTCGACAGTAACGAGCTCCAGCCCCTCGTATTCCTGGACAGATCCTACCATCTTCCACTGCCACCACTAGCCTCACCTCCCTGGATCCTTTCCTGCCCGCCTCTCCCTCCTTCAAGCGCCCCTATGTTGCTGGACGCTGGAACCAGGCGTCCGCCCTGAACTGTTTCCCAGATGTCACTTTCTTCAGGGGAAACAATGTAGTGCTACGGTAGTGAGGAACACGGCCTTCGGATACTGTCTGGATTCAAATTCCTTACTAGCTGGGTGTCCTTTGGCAAGTCACTTCACCACTCCGAGGCTCAGTTTCCTCATCTGTAAACAGGAGTAATTGTACCCACCTCATGGGTGCTGACTGAATAAGTAGATGCAGGTAAATTACCTTGCATGGTGCCTGGGACAGTTTAAGCAATTGACATACATAAACTCTAGAGTTATACCACTGATCTCTGATTTTTATCACAGGAAGAAATAGTTCGACAATCAACCTATCCACCCTTGTTGGAGAGAGGCTGGCCTGGTGGGGGATGGTGGAGAGGGTAGTGGCAGTTTATTTTGGGAATACAGGAAAGATCAAATCTATTTCATTCGATTCCCTTCAGGCTTCCTCACTCCCCATCCAGGCCTAACAACCTACTCCCACCCCTCAAAGGGTTTCCCAGGCTCCCAGAACCTTGATACATAGACCTTGAGCCCTTCAGGCAGGTGCCAGCGTCTGGAGTAGTGGGTTTACAAGGTAAGGGTGTATCAGATGTGACAGGCCCTGAATTAGCAATGCAATTCCTCTGTCATTTTTATCATTGGGCCCTGCAGGGAGGAGCTGATTAAATGGATATTCAACTCTTTGCATTAATGCGCATCCAGCTTCAATTTGCATTTCATTAGCCGCACAAAAAGCATAATTTTATTATTTGCCGTTGGAAAGCAGATCTCTGCTAACAAGCAGCTACATGCTGTTACTGAAATATGATGTGACTGACTCTCTGCTGTTTGCTCGCTCTGCTGTCCTCTGCCCCTCCTCAGACTTCTGACTCTCTGTTGAGGCAGCGCATGGTAGCCTTGGCCTTGTCAAGGAAGACGGTGTTGTCATTCTAGCCCCCATCCCTCAAGAGGGCTTCTGGGCTTTCCCGTGGCCACCGGGGGAGGACCCACCAGCTCCATTTTTTGATGCACCAAAGGAGGCAACGTTTGACTGCTACCATCTTCCTGGACTGTCACTGTTATCACCAATAGCAACACTTTCATTGCCACGCCCAAACAGTATTTTGATCATCATAACCCTACCATTACTGCCATTATCATCACCCTCATCACCTCCACTTCCACCATCATCACTTACAACACCTGCATCCTCATTACCTCCATCATCATCACCTCCCCCACTTCTACCTCATTGCTACTACCATGGCCAAAACGATTATTATCACCATCACCATCATTACCCCCACACCTATGCCACCACCACCACCATCACCACTGACATCACTTCCATGACCATCATGCTCATCACCTCGACAACCACTACAGTCTTTACTTCTATCACCTCCACTATCATCACCTCCAGTACTTCCACCATGTTGACACCACCATGGCCACAACCATTATCATCATCATCACCTCCATCCCTACCCACCACCACAACTGTCACTTTGTCACCACCACCCTAATCATCTCCACCATCACTGTGAACATCATTATCAATTCCATCACCACTGACATTATGATCATCACCTCCACAATGTCATCATGATCATCACCTCCACAATGCCAATACTATCTTGGCCACAGCCATTAGCATCATCACCATTGTCCCCTCCACTGCTACCATCACACTATCTCCATCACTACCACCATAACCACCTCTATCACCACCATCACCTGCTTCACTGCACGAACACCAGTGCTATCTTCATCACTATCACCACCAGTACTCTCACCAGTTTCATCGTCCCAATACTCTTATCCCCACAACCGACATCATCATCCTGTTTCTATCGACACAATCAGACTTATGGCTGTTATCATCACTACCACTGTCATTGCCAACGTCTGTACCACCAACGCCTCTGTGTCCATTACTTCCACCTCCGAGAGCACCGTGACCCTGTGTGGTGTGGGAGGAGTGCGCAGAGTGCAGGGTCTGTGAGAAGAGCAGGGCTAGGTGACCAGTGCTGGGAGGGCTGGAGAATGGAGCAGAGGGAGAGGTGCAGCATGACTTTGGAGGCAGAGAGACTTGATCTCATTCACTGTGGGTCCTTGAGTGAGTCACTTTCTGAGGCTTAGTTTCTTCATCTGTAAAGTTGGGCTAATAATATCCTCTTTATTGTGTTGAATATTAATAAAATGAGAACATGTATATTGTGGACCTGTGTAGTAGACACCGTCAATTCTCTACTCAGATCCCTTTGGATTTCCTTTAGGAGTTCCATTTGTCCATCCCTAACTCCTGCATGGTTTCTCCTAGCAGCTGATAGTTGCAAGCTTCTTCAGAAGACTGACCACCTTCAGGCTATTTCCAGCTGCTTCACCCAGAGGCGCTGAGAACAGGAAGTGCCTCCGGAGTGGCCTGTAACCCATGATCAACCAAGGCAGGACTGTGAAAGCCTAGCTCCTTTGCTTCAAGGTGGGACAAACCCTGGGGGTATAACTGACACTCCTGAGCTCCTTGCAGCGTCAGGCCATGCTGAGACTTTACCTGTAATTGTGTCATTACATGGCCTCTTCGCCATCTTGCTTCCCCCACTGCCTTCTCCCAGGATCAATTTCATAATACCTCATTTGCATATTTCCCTTCATCTCAGGGTCTGCAGGGTTTCAGTGTGCTCCAACTCCCGGCCTCCTCTCCTCACAATTGTCAGGCGCAGTAGTTAATAGAAGGCTTTCGCACCTGTTGTTCACTGGAAGTTGTGCTAACCCCACTGGTTTCTTAGAGCTGCTTTAAAAGGAAGACCATGCAGTGAAAAGATCCTGCTCCCTGCCTTCAGGCAGTGTGACCTCGGGCAAATCTCTCAAACTGTCCAAGTCCACTTGGTCCTCCTAACCTCTTGGTGAGGCAGGGGCTATTTTTATCCCAGTTTTTCAGATGGCTGAAAGTGGTGATAGATGTTCTGAGAAGGGGAAGATAGACCAGAACATAGAGTAGAGGGCTCTTGTCTCTTGTCCCCAGTTCAAGAATCCTCTGAGCTGCATTTCTGACAAAGTACATCTGGCTTCAGCTCAAATACTTCTCCGCACCAGGGATCTCATGCTCTTGCAGAGTGGACCCCTCCAGCTCAACTCTCTTCCCAAAGGGCCAGTTGGCCTTCCTATGATTTCTACCCCCTGGGTTTGGTTGAGTTTTAGGGGTTGCTCTGAATGACCATGTCCATGAGGAGACTTCCTATGCCTGCGGGTCTCCTCTTTCCCAGGCCATTCCCAGTGAGGAGCGGGTAGGGTAGCCCCGTACACATCACTGTCACCCCAGATCATTCTCCTCTGCACCTGTGCTCACCAGCCCTCTAGCAAGGAGCTCACGATAGCAGGCAGGACTGTGTCTGGCCTGGCCCCTTTCCCCCTACAGATGTGCTGGTCCAGAGGAAGTGCTCAAAGGAGCCTAGGAAGGTAGACTTTGGAGGCAGACAGACTTGGATTCAAATCCCAGCTTTACTGTCTCTCAGTTGTGAGGTCTTAGGCAAAGCACTTTGCTTCTTTCATCCTCAGTTTCTTTATCTGTGAAATGGGTCTAATACCACCATCTACCTCACTGGACTATTGTGAGGATCAGATGGCATCATGGATGGAGAGGACCAAGTCCTGCTCCCAGCCTGGAGTGAGAAGCATCTGGAACTGAGAAGTGACCAGCACCTGCTACCTGCTGAACATGGGTAGCCAGAGCTGGACATGATCCTTGGGGCTTATCTGAGTAGCCTGAAGTGCTGTGGGCCTTTCACATCCAAGTGCTGGCACCATCCTCTCGGCCTGGTGCCCCACACATGGCTGTCCCCCAGTGGAGTGGCCGGGTTGGCGAGGGCTGCCACTGCAGGTGCAGACTGGACGGAGCAGGCCCAGCTCCGGCCCTGATCGCTGTGGTTTGACTGGATACACATCTGCAGGCTTCAAGGCAAGCGTCTCTGGCCAAACCCACTGTGGAGACCCTAAATTGGCACCCCGTGGAGTGAGCTGTCTGATTCTGCACAGGCAGTATTTCCGGTTCTCAAAAGAACTAAATTATTTAAAATGCACGAGACAAAGAGTGGGATGAAGGCGATCTGCTGGGTTCTCCAGGCTGGGGGATCAATTATCCACACTCCACTTGTAAAGCCTTATTTGTGAGGTTTGGAATTTATGATCTGTCCGAAGCTCTAATTACCAGCTTTCTCTTTTTAGTCTCACAGGTCTCTTCTCAAATTTATTTTCTTGTTTTTCCCCTGTCTGGGGCCAAATAACTCCTGTTCCTGAAAGGGAAGCTGCCTACTTGGGAACAGGCAGAGGGGTGTCTGGGTTTGGTGGCCCTCCTCTGGGCACTTTGGGGAAGCAGGAGGGAAGGTAGGAAGACCATAATGTATCCATATCAATAAGTGGACTGTTTTTATTTCTTTATTTTATTTTTTTATCCTCACCCAAGGACATTTTTCCATTTTTTGTTCACATGGAGTGGGAGGGAGAGAAAGGAAGAGAGAGAGAGAGAGAGAGAGAGAGAGAGAGAGAGAGAGAGAGAGAGAGACATCAACGTGAAAGGGACACATCAAGTGGTTGCCATCCGCATGACCAACCAGGGCGGGGGACAAACTGCAACCGAGGTACGTGCCCTTAGCGGGAACTGAACCTGGGTCTCTCTGGACCGCAGGCCGACGCTCTAACCGCTGAGCCAAATCGGCCAGGGCTATTTTTCAACTTTGTCAAAGTCATGTACATTTATTGTTTAAAGAATCAACAAGTTCCATGTGTTACACTTTATTTATTTTTTTCCTGCACGACGTTTTGTTTCCCTAGAGCTATTGGCTGTCCTGTGTCTTTGCTTGTTTGCCTGTCTATGCATTTATCACCAGTTTGGTCCCGAAGTCTTTCCCGATTGCCTGTGTCTTCTCTCGAGGTCTTCATGTGCCTCTGGTATTCTTTCCGTCTCATCTCCCGCATGGTCCCACCAATGGACCCAGAGCCCTCGGAGCGGCAGTGCCCTCTGCCTGGCCACCACCTCATCCTGGGGTCTCTGTCACCATCCTAGAGATGCCCTTCCCATCTCTCCTGGATCTTTAGTCTTCTTCTATTTGGTTTACGACTTTGTTTTGGCAGAGCACATCCTCCAATAGCTTCCAAGAAAGGGTCCATGAGAAGCAAAAATGTTGCCTTTCTGAAAATCACCCTGGATTAATTGACTGACTATAGAATTCAGAATTGGATTTTTTTCTTTTAAAACTACGAAGCACTTTCACCATTATCTTTTGGTTTCCAGTAATGTAAAGCAGTCAATGTCATCCTGTTTCCTAGTTCCTAGTATATTACCTCCCCCACCCCTGTGAAAGATGAGGGGGTCGTGGGCTCTTCTCGTGGCTGCCAGGGGTCCGAGACCTGACCTTGCTCCACTGTTCGTGCTGAGGCTTATTTTTATCCATTGTGTCACGCACTTACCGGACCTTTCTGTTTACAAATTCATGCCCTTTAGTTCTGGGAAAATTTCCCAATTTATTTCTTGGATGACTTCCTTCCCTCTATTTCTTTTGGTTCTCTTTTTCTGGGAACTCATAATAATTTATACATTAGCCTTCTTGGATAGGTTCTCTAGCTACGTTTTTTCCCCTTTGTACGTTTGATTTCCTTTTTGAGATCTTTCTTCAGCTTTTCTTCCAATCCTTTTACTAAGCTTTACCACTTTATTCTCTCATACATTTAATTTTCGGTTCATTCTCTGTACAGCCTGAGTGATTGTGCTAGGACAGACTTATCTCGAAGATTTCCATGGCTCTCCGTTGCCTCGAGAGGCCCTTTGTTGTTGGTGCCCTACCGGCCTCTCCATGGAGCCAAAGCTGCAGCCGCTCCAGCCAGCTCACCACACTGGACACACGAAGCCCTTCTCGCCTCCGTGCCTTTGCACAGACTCCTGCTTCTGATTAGACTGCTTTCGCTCTGGCTGCTCCCACAGTTGACTTTGGCCTGCTGTCTCCACTGGATCGTGAGGTCCTTGAGTGCAGGCGCTTTGGTGTGGTTGCATCTGTTTGCCCAGCACCTATCAAGCCCCTGGCTCACCGTAAACAGGTGTTCAATCAGTACATGATAAACACGTATTTGTTGTGTGCACTCCCGTGTAAACCTCTGGAAGGTTCATGAAGTCCAGGGATGATCCCAACGCAATCCCTGTGCTAGTGTGATTCCACAGAGTGGAGTGAGGGCTTGCCATGGGTGTTCATGTATACACACACACATGTATACACACACACATCACGCCTCCACATGCAGACTGTTCTCAGTACATCAGGAGAGGGACACACACAGTACCAGGAGAATTTTTGAGCAATAAACTCCCTTTCAATCCAGTTCAGTGAAACAGCAAAGCCTTTGGAAGGGGCGAGGGAGTGTTGCCTCTTCAGAAGCTTGTAGTCTCCGATGTTTCTGCCTGAGCCTCGGCCTCTCTGGCAGGTCTCTCTCCTTGGTCCCTGCTGACACCTCTCCAGGCTGCTCTGTCGCCTTCTTGAGGACCGGGTAAAACCAGGTCTGTTTGCTTCTCTGCCCTGGTTCCAGAGACGCCTCACACCAGGAGCCCTAGGACAGAAGTTTCGAATAAGAACCTTTGTGTCCTCGTCCCCCATTTGTCTCCCTGACTGTGTTAAAGAATGAAGTTGTCAGACCTGGATCTGAGTCCTGGCTGGCTTTTCTGCCTGTGTGACCTTCAGTGAATCACTTACCCTCTCGGAGTCTCCATTTCCTCGCTTATAAAATAACATCTCCAGCAGGCTGAAGTTTCCAAAAATTCTCTCTCTGTAATAGGGGCAAGCTGGGAAGGGCTGAATTCTCCAAGCGCAGGCTCACTGGTCTACACTCAAAGGGACCCCTGCTGTAATAGTAGCCCTCATTTACTGAGCGTGCCCAACGTGCCAGGCATTGTGCTAAGTGCTCCAGGTGTGTGGTCTCATATCTGAGATCACTATCACACAAATATGCTGGTGAGATATTGTCATCATTAAAAAAAATCCTCACTCAGGGATATTTTTCCACTTATATTCAGACAGAGTGTGAGGGAGAGAGAGAGAAACATTTATGTGAGAGAGACATATGGACTGGCTGCCTCCCACACAACCCGACCAGGGCCAAGACCCAACCGAAACGGAGGTACGAGCCCTTGACGGGAATAGAACCCGTGACTCTTTGTTTTTTGTTTTGTTTTTTATCCTCATCCGAGGATATTTTTCCATTTTTTTGTACAGATAGAATGGGAGGGAGAGAGAGGAAGGGAGAGAGAGTGAGAAACATCGACGTGAAGGGACACATCGAGTGGCTGCCACCCGCACGACCAACCAGGGCCGGGGACAAACTGCAACCGAAGTACGTGCCCTTAGCGGGAACTGAACCCGGGTCTCTCCGGACCGCAGGCCGACGCTCTAACCGCTGAGCCAAACTGGCCAGGGCGAACCCGTGACTCTTTGGTCTGCAGGCTGACACTCTAACTGCTGAGCCAAACTGGCCAGGGCTTTTGTCATCATTTTATATACAAGAAAACAGAAGCTCAGAGAGGGTATGTGACTAACTCAAGGTCACACAGGCAGAAAAGCCAGCCAGGACTCAGATCCAGGTCTGACAACTCCATTCTTTAACACAGTCAGGGAGACAAATGGGAGAGGAGGACACAAAGCTTCCGATTTGGAACTCTTATCCAGGGCTCCTGGTGTGAGGGGTCTCAGGGGAACCAGGGCAGACAGATGGGATGGTGGGGGCTCCCATGCAGCTTTTGTCACCGGGCTAAGGCAAAGCAGATGTGAATCCAGGAAATCACTGTCTCTTCCCACTGCACAGCTCACATGATGTTTTGGGGTGAGGGCCTGGTGAGGAGTCCGGATGTGCCCCAGTTGTTGCCCCCTCTGTGGCTGACATTGTCAGGCAGGTGCAAGGGCAGTGGGAAGACTTAGCGATGCAGCTTGAGAGTGGGAGGGGCCTCAGAGTCTATCCAGCCTGAACCCTGGTCTCGTTCCACAGCAGAAAGGCTGGCTGCCCGAGGCCACCTGGCGAGTGGGGACAGGGACTGGCCCATGGTCCAGGCCTCTTATTGCCCATCCCAGGGCTCCTTCCATGGCACTTCAGAGAGGCTTCTCTGGCTCTGGGTGGCAAAGAACTCTACCAAGAACATAACTCAGAGAGCCCAGAGGGAACCAAGGAAAGCCAAGGATGAGTCGGGAGAGCAGGGCATGACTCAGGTTATTCTAAAACGTGACTTGTGTGTTTTTAAAATAAATAAATTTATTTATTTTTGTTACAGATGTTTCTCCTTTTCCCCTCGCTGATACCCCCCCTCCCCGCCCTGTCTCCAGCTTTGTTGTCCATGTGCATTGTTCATGCATACATGCATATAAGTTCTGTGGTTTATCTCTCCCCGACACTCTTCTGGGGATTGCCAGTCTGTATCCCACTTCCACGTCTCTGGGGCTACCCCATTCCTCAGACTGTTATGTTCATTATATTCCACAAATAAGTGAGATCATATGATATTTGTCTTTCTCTGCTTGGCTTGTTTTGCTTACGATAATACTCTCCAGGTCCCTCCATGTCGTCTCAAAGGATAAGAGATCTTTCTTTCTTATAGCTGCATAGTACTCCATTGTGTATATATACCACAGGTTTTTTATCCATTTGTCTACTGATGGACATTTGGGCTGTTTCCAGATCTTAGCTACTGTAAATAGTGCTGCTATGAACATGGGGGTACATATATTCTTTCTGATGGGTGTTTCAGGCTTCTTAGGGTATATTCCTAGAAGTGGGATCACTGGGTCAAATGGCAGTTCAATTTTTAATATTTTGACGTAACACCATAGTGTTTTCGATAGTGGCTGCACCAGTCTGAATTCCCAGTAGCAGTATACTACAGTCCCCTTTTCTCTACACCCTCGCCAACACTTGTTTATTTGTTGATGGCGGCCATTCTGACAGGTGTGAGGTGATACCCCATTGTTGTTTTAATTTGCATCTCTCTGATGATTAGTGATGTTGAGCATTTCTTCATATGTCTCTTGAACATTTGTAAATCCTGTTTGAAGAACTGTCTATTTAGTTCCTCTGCCCATTTTTAATTGGGTTCTTTGTCTTCCTTTTGTTGAGCTGTATGAGCACTCTAAATATATTAGAAATTAACCCCTTACCTGATGTATCATTGGCAATTATGCTCTCCTGTAGAGTGAGTTGCCTTTCCATTTTGGTGGTTGTTTCTTTTGCTGTGCAGAAGCTTTTTAGTTTGATGTAGTCCCATGTGTTCATTTTTTTCTTTGTTTCTGTTGCCTTAGGAGATGTATCAGTGAAAATTCTGCTGTGTATGATGTCTGAAATTTTGTTGCCTACATTTTCTTCTAGGATTTTTATGGATTCATGAGTCACATTTAAGTCTCTTATCCATTTTGAGTTTATTCTTGTGTATGGTATAAGTTGATGGTTTAGTTTCAAATTTTTTGTATGTAGTTCTCCAATTTTCCCAACACCATTTATTAAAGAGGCTGTCTTTACTCCACTGTATGCTCTTGCCCCCTTTGTCGAATATTAATTGAGCATATTGTCTTGGGTCCATTTCTGAGTTCTCTATTCTGTTCCATTGATCTACATGCCTGTTCTTATGCCAGTACCAGGCTGTTTTGATTACAGTAGCTTTGTAGTATAACCTGAAATCTGGTAATGTGATCCCTCCTACTTTGTTCTTCTTTTTCAAGATTGCTGTGGCTATTCGGGGTCTTTTTTGGTTCCATATGAACTTTTGAAGTATTTGTTCTAGTTCTGTGAAGTATGTCGTTGGTATTTTGATGGGGATTGCATTGAATCTATAGATTGCTTTGGGTAATATGGACATTTTAATGATGTTACATCTTCCAAACCATGAACAAGGTATGTGCTCCCACTTTTTTATATCTTCCTCTATTTCTTTTTTCAATGACCTATAGTTTTCTGCAAATAGGTCCTTTACTTCTTTGGTTAAGTTTATTCCTAGGTATCTTAATATTTTTGCTGCGATGGTAAATAGGATTGTTTTTTTAGTTTCTCTTTCTGTGAATTCATCATTGGTGTATAAAAATGCCATTGATTCCTTGACTTTAATTTTGTATCCTGCTACTTTGCCAAATTCATTTATTAAGTCTAGTAGATTTTTGATGGAGTCTTTGGGGTTTTCTATGTATTGTATCATATCATCTGCGAATAATGACAGTTTCACTTCCTCCTTTCCAATTTGATTCCCCCCTTTTTTTTCTTTCTGTCTGATTGCTGAGGCTAAGACTTCCAGTACTATGTTAAATAAGAGTGGCGAAAGTGGGCATCCTTGTCTTGTTCCTGTTCTTAAGGAAAATGCTTTTAGTTTTTGCCCCTTGAGTATGATGTTGGCTGTACATCTTTCATATATGGCCTTTATTATGTTGAGATATGATCCCTCTATTCCCACATAGCTGAGCTTTTTTATCAGAAATGGGTGCTGGATCTTGTCGAAGGCTTTTTCAGTATCTATTGATATGATCATATAATTTTTATCTTTCATTTTGTTTATGTGGTGTATCACATTTATTGATTTGTAAATATTGTACCAGCCTTGCATCCCTGGGATGAATTCCACTTGGTCATGGCGAATAATTTTTTTGATGTATTGCTGGATTCGATTTGCTAGTATTTTGTTCAGGATTTTGGCATCTATGTTTATCAGGGATATTGGCCTCTAGTTTTCCTTCTTTGTAGTGTCTTTTTCTGGTTTTGGAATTAGAATTATGCTGGCCTCATAAAATGAGTTTTGAAGTCTTCTGCCTTGTTAAATTTTTTGAAATAGTTTGAGGAGAATGGGTATTAGTTCTTCTTCGAATGTTCGGTAAAATTCCCCCGTGAAGCAGTCTGGGCCTGGGCTTTTGTTTGCTGGGAGAGTCTTGAATACATCTTCAATTTCTTTTGTTGTTATTGGTCTGTTCAAGTTTTCTATCTCATTCTGGTTTAGTTTTAGGGGACTATGTGTTTCTAGAAATTTGTCCATTTCACTTAGATTGTCGAATTTGTTGACGCGTAATTGTTCATAATATTTTTTAACAATCCTTTGTATTTCTGTGGTGTCAGTTATTATTTCTCCTCTTTCATTTCTGATTTTGTGTCTTTGGGTTCTCTCTCTTTGTTTCTTGGTGAGTGTAGCTAAGGGTCCATCAATCTTGTTTATCTTTTCAAGGAATCAGTTCTTTGTTGCATTGATCCTTTGAATTGTTTTTTTTTGGTCTCCATGTCATTTATTTCTGCACTGATCTTGACTATTTCCTTCCTTCTACTTGCTCTGGGGTTTTCTTTTTGTTTGCTTTCTAATTCTTTAAGTTGTGAGGTTAGACTGTCAATTAGAAATTTTTCTTGTTTCTTGAGGTAGGCCTGTAGTGCTATGAACTTCCCTCTCAGAACTGCTTTCACTGCATCCCACAGATTTTGTGTTGTTATGTGTTCATTTTCATCGGTTTCCGGGAAGTTTTTAATTTCTTCCTTGATCTCCTCGGTAACCCATTCATTGTTTAATAACATGCTATTTAGCCTCCATGTGTTGAAATGTCTTTGCATGTTCTTGTTGCAATTGATTTCTAGTTTCATGGCATTGTGATACGAGAAAATGCTTGATATGATTTCAATCTTCTTGAACTTGTAGAAATTTAGTTTGTGTCCTATCATGTGGTCTATCTTTGAGAATGTCCCATGTGCACTTGAGAAGAATGTGTATTCTGTAGTTTTGGGGTGTAATTCTCTGTAGATATCTATTAAATCCATTTGGTCTAGTGCTTCATTTGGAGTCTCTTTTGAAGTTTTCTTGATAATTTTTTGTCTAGATGATCTATCCAGTCTATGGTTGTATTGCTGTTGATTTCTTCTTTGAAGTCCTCCAGAAGATTTTTAATATATGTTGCTGCTCTTATATTGGGTGCATATATGTTTACCAAGGTTATATCTTCCTGTTGGATAGATCCTTTTCATATTACGTAATAGCTGTCTTTGTCTCTAGTTATGGTCTTCATTTTGAAATCTACTTTATCAGATATGAGTATTGCTACCCCAGCTTTTTTTGTTTTGTTTTGTTTTTGTTTCCTTGAAAGATTTTTGCCATGCCTTCACTTTCAACCTATGTGAGTCTTTTGTTGTGAGGTGGGTCTCTTTTAAACAACATATATGTGAGTCATACTTTCTTATCCAGTCAGCTACTCTGTGTCTTTTTATCAGAGCATTTAAACCATTCACATTTAAGGTGATAATTGATATGTACTTATTTATTGCCATTTTTGTTTAGTGTGGTTATATATTTTTTTATTTCTTCTACTAATTACAGCATTTTTTTTTTTTTTTTTAACATTTCTTGCAGTGCTGGTTTGGTGTTAATATATTCCCTTAGCCTTTTTTTTTTTTTTGTCTGGGAAGCTTTTTATTTGACCTATTTTGAATGATAACCTTGCTGGATAGAGTATTTTGGAGTCAGATCCTTGTTTTTCTTGACTTTGATTACTTCATGCCATTCCCTTCTGGCCTGTAGAGTTTCTTTTGAGAAGTCAGCTGAGAGCCTTATGGGGTTTCCTTTGTAGGTAACCTGTTATTTATCTCTTGCTGCATTTAGGATTCTCTGTTTGTCTTTAATTTTTGGCATTTTAATTACTATGTGTCTTGGTGTGGACCTGTTTGGGTTCTTCTTACTTGGGGCTCCTTGTGCTTCTTAAACTTGAATGCCTTCTTCCTTCACCAAGTTAGGGAAATTTTCTGTTACTATTTTTTCAAATATATTCTCTAGCCCTTGCCCATTTTCTTCCTCTTCGGGGACTCCTATGATGTGAATGTTATTACATTTCCAATTGTCCCACAGTTCTCTTAAGCTGTCTTCCTGTTTTTTAATTGTTTTTTTCTTTTGGTTTTCTGATTGGTTGATTTTTTCTACGCTGTCTTCTAATTCACTGATCCGGTCTTCAGCTTCCTCTACTCTGGTGGTTAGTCCTTCCAATGTGTTCTTTATTTCTGCTATGTCATTCTTCATTTCCACTTGATTGGTTTTCAATGTTTCTATATCTTTACTCATGGTGCTGATGTCCTTAACTCATGCTGTTGATCTTCCTCAAGATCATGGCTGTGAACTCTACCTTTGATAATTTGCTTAACTGCATTTCATTTATTTCATCTTTGATAGAGTTCTCTTGTTCTTTTATTTGGGTTTTGTTTCTTTGTTTCACCATTTTGGCTATCTTAGTGGGTTTTGGAGCCTGCCAAATTTTCCCTGTGGGTTTTGGTGTTCTGCTGTTTTGGCTCCCTCTACTAGGTTTGGATGAGCCTGGGTGGGCCCACATTAAATACCACTGTTACGTCTTACTTTCCTGGGTAGATTTGCAAGCCCAGGAAAGGTTCAGTTATCATCTAGCTTTTTCCTGGTGGCTAGTAGTCTCAGTTACTCAGTTCCTCGGAATGTAGCCCTGTTGATCTGCATAAGAGGATTTCCAGAGGGTGGGATAGATGCTGGTTGTTAATGAGCCTCAATTTGCATTTCTTTGCCTCACCTGAAAAAGGATGACTCTCCTAGGTGGATGGGGGTTGCTGCTTTTCCCTACAGCTTGGGGAAGGAGCACACTGGCCACAGTCCTTTGTGGCCGCAACTCAGCAAAAACTCTGAGTGCCCTCCAAATCCTGTGTGTCCCCACAGAGTTCCAACCCAGTCTGCCCTCCCTCTGCCATAGCCCCCAGGTGAGTGGCTGTGGCTATTTAGCGCTTTGTCTTGGCTCTCTGCGCTGTGGAGTGGGCTTTGTCTTTATTCCCCAAGGGCACTGTTCACAGCTAAGACTGCTGCTGTTTGTGAGCTCCCAGCTCGCCACCCTCTTGCACCTCTGCAGATCCTACCAGTGTCCCTGGTTATATGGTCCTGTCCTGCTGCTTTTCTGTTGCCTTTTTCCGAGGATTTGTCTTTATTTTAGTTGTAATTCCCGTTTGGTCCTGGGATATCCTCTGTGCAGCTTCCATTCACTCTGTCCCTACTTTCACATCCTCTAAGCCTATCTTGTACACAGCTGGGTTGCACAGGCCTTTCTGGTGCCCCCGCACCCTGCAGGTCCCATGGGTAACTGGATGGCACAGTCCCTGCTGGGTCGTGCAGGCCTCTCTGGTTCTTCAGCACCTCACAGGTCCCATGGGTAACTGGATGGCACAGTCCCTGCTGGGTCATGCAGGCCTCTCTGGTTCTTCAGCACCCCGCAGGTCCCATGGGTAACTGGATCATACAGTCCCTGCTGGGTCGCACAGGCCTCTCTGGTGACCCCGCACCCTGCAGGTTCCGTGGGCTGGCAACTGGATGGCACCAGTCCCTCTTTGGCTCAGGCTTCCCACCATTCTTGTGGGCTACTGGACTGCACAGGCCTCTGTGGAGCCCCAGGTCCCACTGCTGGTGGCTGGGGCGTGCTGCTGCCCCGTGGGGCTCAACTCCTGCTCAGCTTTTGCTGTAGTTTTTGGGGATGGGTCTCAGC
The DNA here is from genome assembly GCF_014108415.1 of Molossus molossus. Taxonomy (NCBI): domain Eukaryota; kingdom Metazoa; phylum Chordata; class Mammalia; order Chiroptera; family Molossidae; genus Molossus; species Molossus molossus. Next base: position 58,942,914 of record NW_023425352.1, read on the forward strand.
TGCTTGTCTGTGCTTCTGTTGCCTGGGGATGGATGTCTGCTCCCCAGCTTCTGTTGCTCTGATCGGGCTGCTACTGTGTGGAATGGTGCTGGGCTCTTGGCGGTCCATAGCTTCCATGACCGGCACTTTGGGAGCTCCACTACTGTGCACTAGTCTGTGTTGACACAGAGTGTCCACTGGTCCGATCGTGCCAGGTGTGCTGGTGGGCTCAGGTTGCTGGGTCCTAGCTGCTCCCACTGCCTCCTTCCAGGGAAGACCTGGGATCTTCCAAAATGGTGAGACCTCCCCACGGTGCAGGAAGAAGCACCCTGAAGGGTCGCTTACCGGGTAGCTGGCTGCTCCTGTCCACAGCACAGGAACCTTCTGTTCTGTGTCTCTGCACTGCTCGGGTTTGGTCATCTACCTTCACGTCCACTCACTCTCTCACACACTCACTCACTCTCTCACATACTCACCCTCCCTCCGGTCCTGCCCGCTGCCATCCTCCTGCTCTCTGTGACTTGTGGTTTTGAGAAAGAGGTGCCGTTTGATCGCTTTTGTGCCTGACAGAAACTCCAACAGGGAAGATGTGCCCTAGGAGGGCTTCGTGGAGGAGACAGTCCTCATCTTGAACCTTCTAGGGGTCACAGTCTTGTCACTTAATACACTGGTGGGGAGAGTAAGTTCGCACATTGTTAGGGATGACAATTAGGCATCATCATCAGAAGTTCGAGATGCTCCCACCCTGCGATCCCCCAGATCTGTCCCACAGAGTAGAACCTAGAAAGTCTCTTGGACATGTGCTTAGGGGTGACATGGATGAGAAAGTGCACCCAACGTTCCTGGTGGTGCAGTGAGGATATGACCCAAATGTCCATCACAGTGGAATGGCTGAGTAAGTCATGGGCGTCCGTAGTGCGGAGAACGAGGGAACTGCAGCTTCAAACAGCAACACGGAGCTGTCCCTGGAACAGGATGCTGGGCACCAAGAGAAAATCTCAGGAGAATATGCAGAGTAAAATTTTATTTATGGGAAATTTATGTATATACAATTATATGTACTTGTATAGTACATATACATGTTTCGGTATATATGCAAACATATGTAGAACAATGATAGAGATTTTCTCACTTTTTTGCCAAGATGAGGACCAAGAAGAACACAGTTCAAAATGGTGGCATTTGTGGTTACTGCTGTGGGGGTGGGGGTCAGGGAAAGTCATGCAGGGCCTAAGAGAGTGGTCAGTTTCATGTATTCAGCTGGGTGGTGGGTATATGGGTGAGTTATGGGTATTCTTAGTTTTATGAAATTTATAACATATTTTATCATTGTTATTCTGCATTCCAGTAAATATTTAAAAGATTTAAAGGTACAGATTTGAAAAGAAAATTTTATAAAATGCAGATAAATAAACAAAAAATACAAAACACTCATTCTCTCACCACGGAGATAAACACAGGTGACCTTTCAGTGTCGGTTGTCTGGGGGTTTCCTTAGTGACTTTGGTCATGTTTCTGTCCCATGAGTACACTGTGCAGGCTGAGACAAAGCCGGGCGGGCTGTTTCTTTCAGGGGGAGCCTGGTGACTCTACCCAATCACCCCCAGCAGTTATGTCTGCCGGGGGGAGTTTCCGTTTCTGTGTTTGGATGGAGGAAGTTTGGGGAGTTGTTTTCTGGAGCACATGGGTGGGACAAGGAGAGAGCTGTGCCTGGCCTGAAGAATCCGTTTTGGCCCAAATGGAAGAGGGGGTGCAGAAGCTGATGGAGTGGGGTTGTTACTAAAAGACGTGGTGAGACTCAGAGCATGAGATGGCCCACTTTGGGGCCAGGTCCACCACAGGGTCACTGCAGCGCTAAAACTGAGTGGCAATGTGGGATGGGGCCAGGGACACTTCCTGAGTGGAGCAGGGCCCACCAAGTCGGACACTGTCTGAAGAGTGTCTCCTTGACTGGCCCAAGGCTCCCACAGGAGGGACGGCCAGGTTTGCTCCCGAGAACACGTGAGACCCCTGCGGCACCTCCTGGCAACCCTGGGGAGATTGCAAGGGAGGTGGCGACACCTGGGAGATACGCAGGTGGAGCGCAGAGAGGCCATGTTTGAATATGAATGCTAATGTAACTACATTTATATACACAGCTGCATTTATATGCACAGCTGCCATTAAATCGTATTTCATTAAATAATTTTTAATGGTTGCTATAGTATTCTGTTATTTGGATGCACTGTGCTTAATTGAAATAATCCTTTATTTTGGGGAAATTAAGTTGTTTCTCTCTCTCTCTCTCTCTTTTTTTTTTTTTTTTGTGGTACGTGCCCCTAGCAGGAACCGAACCTGGGACTCTCTGGTCCGTAGGCTGATGCTCAACCACTGAGCCAAACCGGCCAGGGCAAGTTGTTTCTCTTTACAAGCAACTCTGCAATAACTATTTGTAACATTCATGAGCGTTTCCTGGGGAGACGGTCCTGGACGCGACTGACTGGGGCAACGAGCGTGCAAAATTCTGAGGCTTTTGATACAAATTGCTAAATTGTCCTCCAGAACGAGTGTGTGAATTGACACTCCCACCAGCAGTAAATAAAAGTAGCTGTTTCTTCACACTTTTGCCAAGATGAGATATTATTATTTTAATATATATTTTGTAAATAGAAGGGCCAAAAATTATGGTGTGTCATTTTTATTTGCATTTCTTTGGTTTCAAGAAAAGGTCAACTTAAAAAAAATGTTTATTGAACATTTACTTTTTGGCATTATTTGTTCATCTTTTGTCATTTTTTCTATTTGGTCTACATATTTTTTTCACACAATCTGGAGCATTGTTTATATGTTAAGGATTTAACTCTTATCCCACTATATGATTTACATTTTTTTTCAATTTGTCTTTTACATTGTATAGTTTTTGTTTTTTACTTTTATTTTGAAATAATCCCAAGCTTATAGAAAAGTTGAAAGTACAGTACAAAGACCTTTTCTCTCCAGACCCATTTGAGAGTAAGTTGCTGACCTGAAGCCTATCAACCCTGAATTCTTTAGTGCATTTCCCTGCACTTAAGTATCAAGGACATTCTCTTATATAACTACAATATGACTGTTAAAATCAGGCAGTTAACGTCATACACAGGCACCACCTACTCCCCAGACCCCACTCAACTTTAAAAAAGTTGATTTTCGAGAGAGAGGAAGGGAGAAGGGGAGAGAGAGAAAAACATAAATGTGAGAGAGAAACATTGATCGGCTGCCTCCCACCTGCACCAGGGATCAAGCCCACAACCTGGGCTTGTGCCCTGATGGATAATTGAACCAGTGACCTTTTGGTACACAGAGCGATGCCTAACCTACTGAGCCACACTGGCCAGGGCTCAACTTTTGCCAATTGTCCCAACAATGTCTTTTGTAACAAAAGCGTCCAGTTCAGAATCATTTAGTTGTTATGTCTCTATTTTCCTTCAATCTGGAACAGTTCCTCAGTCTTTTCTTGACTTTCATGACCTTGACACTTTTGAAGACCACAGTCCAGGTATTTTGTGGACTGCCTATCAAAGTGTTTTCTGATGTTTCCTCTTATTTGCTTCAGCGTATTCACATTCGGCCGCTACCAGAAGGGCCGCTGAGTTCTCGTGGCATCCCACGGGCTCACACACGTTGTGCGTTGCTCTCGGAACAGGAGAGGGAGGCTGTGCTCACTGATTCCGGTGGTGTCTGTCAGGTCTCTCCGCTGCCAAGTTACCTTTCCCCTTTGTAACTAGTACCTAGTATGTGGGGAGATACTTTGAGACTATGTAAATATCTTGTTCCTCTTCAAATTTTCAATGTATTCATGTGTATATTTTTATTTGTATAAACTCATAATTTCTATTTTATACAATGGGTTATAATCCATTAATGTCTTTATTTATTTTTATGCTCAAATTGTCCTAGGTTTGGTTAGCAGGTGCTCTTCAAGTGGGCTTCTGTACCTCTGTGGTTGTGCCCGACGCTGTTTCAATGCGTCCTTATGTTTTTGGTAAAGCAAGGTGTCCTCCTAGCCCTGGAGTCAGCCACTTCTCCAAGAGCCTGGTTCTGTCTAGGGAGAATAGCATTCAGAAGCCAAAATCTGGGTCCTAGGTGTGCTTACTGCTACTGGGGTACCACTACTCCCAGTTTCTCTCCATGGATGTGTGTACATATAAGCATCTATACATCTATATTTATTCTATATATCTACATATGTGGACAGTGTATATATATTCACAAAACCACGAGTTTAATGCTTCCAATTCTGACCATACACCATGGCACTTTCTAGCTTTGTCCCTTTCTATTCTTGTAACTGTCTTCTATGACCAGGACAAACCTGTACCCCATCTCATCATCTACAATATGTTTACTTGTTTGATCAATACTTTGTAGTAATCAATTTCCCATCTCTGTCACGGCCTAGGGACATCCCGGCCCCCCCATGCAGATACCTTCGCCCCTACTCAGGCTCTAGCACCGTGTGCTGCCTGCTCCCCGCACGGGCACAGCCTCGCTCTGCTCAGGCTGTGACCCCTGTTCTGGGCTGTCCTCTGCCCCCAGACGCCTTCCTCACCCCACCTGTGCTCCGACACCCCAGGTGGGCTACCTCCCACACTCATGTATGTCCCCTTTGCCCTCTCGGGCTTTGATACCCATGTTGTGCCCCTGCCCCTGCCCACCTCGCATAGTTGTCTACCACCTTGCTTGGCTCCACCTAATGGCCTTTAGTTTACACTTTTCTGGAAGGGAAGGAATGAATGTCTGTGGTATTTTGCTGTAGGAAAGTTTTACATGGTAAATAAAGTGAATCTATGCACTTTTTCTTAATGTTTTCTCCATTTAGTATCATACTTAGGCCTGACCCCACTCATCTTAGCTGGGTCCTCCCAATAGCAACATCTGTGACGAGGGCTTGTGTGCGGTTTATTTTGGTGAGTGATGCCAGAGTATGAAAATGGGGTGCCAAGAAGGAAGAAATAGGGTGGGCAGGGAAGGCAACACAGGGAAACAGGGCTGCCTGTTGGGACCCTATTGGGGATCATGTGCAATGTGCCTCAGAATCGGCTCCCTGATGCCGGAAGTGGGAAATAGTTGCCCTCGGCTCTTATCCCCCGAGGCCAAGGGTTGCCCTGGGGGTGTACTGCTTTGGCGCTGGCTGGCATGTTTGTGCACACACAGAAATGGCTGGGTGGCTACTGCAGGTGCCCCTCAGAGCTGTGTCGGAGAAGCAGGAAGGGGAGCCAGGCAGGTGTGGTGTAGCAGAAGCAAGAGGTCGTCAGATCACCTAGTGCAGTGGTTGCTACAGCAATAGCCCAGAGCAAAAGATGGGCTGAGAGGATGTGCCAAGGGCCATAAAAGATGTCTGCCATACAACCCAAAAATAAGGTGAATTTTGATATTAATCTGTATTATCTCTTAATGTAGTTCATTTCTTATTTTAATATTTAACCAATCTGGAATTTGTTTCAAAGTATGGTGTGAAGTAGGGACAGAATTTAAATTTTTTCCCTGGTGGGTAGGTCAGTTATCCCCAAACCAAAATTCACTGACTATTCCATATTTTTCTACAACCATATGGAATTATGTCTTAAAAGTATGAAAATTTCAAGTATATTGAGTCTGTTTCATTACTCTGTCTCCTAGTTTCTTTGCTGGTACCACACTGTTTTAATTATTGTAGCTTTAGAATGCATTTTACTATCTGCAGAGCAAATATCTCTATAATATCCCTCCCCCATATATTTATTAATGAGTGGTTGTAGTTAATTTTCCTAGAGGAACTTTGAATTGTGTTTTCTCCTTCCCTTGGTGGAAAAGCCCTGTGCCTGTACATTCTTCAGCTAAGTAGCAAACCGTGTTTCACAGATGGCCAGAGAACATAACAGCAGAAGACACAAAGACACAGATGGTGTATTTCCACTCACTATGCTGCCTGCCTGTTCATTTGACCTTCACAGCAGTCCCATGACTTTAGAAAGGGGTGGTCATTCTGTAGATCACAGCTACCAAACCTTGGAAAGGTTTTGCCCAAGGTCACACAGCAAATATCAGAAAGAAGACTAAAAGGCAGTTTGGTATTCTTTAGAATACAAAGGCTCTTTAGAAAGAGCATCAGTCCAGGAGTCAGGACTGCAGTCTGCGCTTCTAACGGGAAATCTTTGGTCCTGATACATATAAATTGAAGCGTGATTTTAAGTGAGGCTTCAGGAAGACCTTCCGAGAAGTGAAGGGTATAAGATATCAGAACAAAAAATAGTGGTGCATCTTCTGTGAGGGTCTTTAAATAGAGCCTGGTTCTGAAGACCCTGTTGCCGACACACGAGGTCAGTGCTCCTCCCCACTCTGTTAGCTGCCCCGAGGCGGGGCCTGCTGATGACTGATGCTGCAGCTGGCAGCCTCTGCGCCTGCCCGCCCCTGGCCTGCTCCCACCTGGCCCCCGCGGTCTTGGTGGCCCACTTCCGCCTGGACTTGTGGCTGTTTTCTGGTTATGCCTGAGTTGGACCTTCTGTCCTCCTTGTCAGATCCTTCCCAGCTTGGTCCATGCCAACTTTGCAAAAGTACCTTGGGAACAAAGACATACAAATAAGAGGTGGGTTCTTCAGTGAAGTTGTTCCTGTCCCCTCACCCTCCCTTTATCTGCTCGTTTTTGGTAAAATGGACCTATTTGAAAGACTTAGGATGCTACTTGGTGGTGAGAAAAAAACATAACCAAATGCTTTCTCTGTGCCAGGCACTTTATAGGTCATCTAATTTAATCTTCATAGCAACCCTGTAGGAAGGGTTGCTTATTTCCACTTTACACTTGAGGAAACTGAGGCCACAGGGCTATGGATCTTGTATAAGTCATGTGGCACTTTGATGGTGAAACCAGGGCAAAACCCAGGTCTGTGTGACTCCAAGTTCAAGTCTTCAAGTGTGCTGTTGGCATCCTGCTGTGTGCCAGACACTGTGTTTGGGTGCACAGCTATCTCCCTGTTGCCGAGTGCTTGAGCTGACCAGCTGAGGATATTTTTGGTAAGTGTCTGTTTTCCCTAGAGCCATTCTCCATTTCCAGCGCACGTGCAGACTTCTGGCGTCTGGTCTGTTGAGCTGTGCATGTTTGGAAAGCTGTAGAACAGTGGACGTAGGAAGACTGTGTGTGGGGGAGGCCTATCTTTGGGGCCAGTTGAGCTTCCTGTGTTTGCTGCTTTCATTTTCCCTCAGCTCAGGGAAGGATGGTTTGGTTTTGCAAATGAAAGCTGAGGACTTTTGCCAGCTTTCTCCCCCCCTCCCCTTCACAAGAGAGGCGCCCAAAGCAGATATTTCAATACATTCCAATTTAGCCAAGGGAAGCCAGAACATGGATGCTGTTGCCAAGGAAACCACCTCCTTTCTCCCTGTGCACTGTGCATACGTGTATCACTTCATCTCTTCACTCTCCAAGGTAATATCATAGCCCCGTGCTTGGGGAAGGGTTTTTAAAAAGGCATATAAAACCTCTTAGCATCGAGGAGATTCATTAAATGATCTCACTCCAGAGAAGCTTAAATTATTCTTTTTAGACCCTTTTATGCCGAGGATAGGGAAATGGCTGAGTCAGTGCTATCTTTCCTAGCCCAGCTTGGTGTCTTGGTGGAAACAGTTTTCTGAAATAAACAAATCAGGGTTGGGAAGCTTAGATGGAGAGTGTGTTTGTAATAATAACGAGGCCGTCATGTAGCTGTGTGTCACCAGCTAATCCCTTCGAGTAGATCTGTCGAGACCACCTTGATCCACGGCCTCCTGGGTGCAAGGCCACACTGCACAGGGCAGGCTTCAGAGCTCAGACAAGAGAAGGTCTCTGTTGCAAGGCCACCTGTCAAAGGGCCGCATGTTGGGGAGCTGCGTGGGGATTTCTGCTGCCCAGTCTGCTCCCGCCCAAGCCTGGGGCTCTTTTTGTTCTCCCTCCAGTCTCAGTCTGCCTCTGTCTCCTCCTGATTGCTGCCAGCCCTCTCTGCCTCCCTGCCTGCCCGAGTCAGTGTGTTCAAGTCAGCACACGTCACCCCAGGCCTCGCGGCGAAAAGGCAGGCCCGGCTCCGAGCTCCGTTCCTCTCGGTGCCCTGTGCGTTGCCCCCATCTCACACCTTCTCTCTGCCTTTCTGGGCTTCTGGTGCTCAGATCCCCTTGCGCCCACTGGGTGAGCGGATTCAACGCAGCTTCTCTTGTTCCGACATGCTTGAGCTAGCCCAGCACATTGGCCTGTATTAGTGGTTCTCCACGAGGGGCAATTTTGGCCCCCAGGAGACATTGGCGATGTCTGAAGACTTTTTGGTTGTTACATCTGGGAGGGGTTACTCTTGGCATCGAGTGGTCTAAGGCCAGGACACAGCTAAACATCCTGCAATGCACAGGACGGTCCCCACGACAAAGAAGTATCCAGCGCAGATGTCAACAGTGCTGCGGCTGACAAACACTGGCTTAGGTCTATTCTCTTTGCTCACTCACTGAATAAATTTTTTTGAGTGCCTACTATGCACCAGGCTCTAAGGCAGGTCCTGGGGACATGATTGAACAGGATAGACATTGTTTGCTTACTTTCTCACTTAGAGCCAGCTGGGTGCCATTAAACAAATAATCACACGACTGAATTATTTAATTCCAGCTGGAATCCTGAGTGGGCTTCGATCTCGTGCTTCACTGCTGAGGCCTACCTGGTGCTCCAGCCCGACCTGCCTGGCTCCTGGTGGGGTGCGGACACCCATCGTGTCTCCCAATGCCTACCCCACCAAACCTGGCTGCAGGGCACACAGCTTTCTTCCTGGACAAGCCACAGGCTTCCCTAGTTGAGATGCTTTGTTGTTGGTTACTGCAGGAGGACAGTCAGGGGACAATGAAAACACCCTGAATAGGTGGGTCTCATCAACCCTCACCTCCTAGCCTTCTTCTAACCAGCCCCCTTCTCTGGTAGGCTTATTTAACACCACGCAGTCCTTTGGGATTCGGAGCATGGACTTTAGAAGCAGATGACCTGGGTTTGAATTGCACCTCTACCACTTACTAGCTGTGTGACCTTGAACAAGTTACTTAACCTCCCTGTGCCTCAGTTTCTTTTCCTGTAAAATGGAAATAACTGTAATGTCTATCTTGCATGGCTATTGTGAGGATCAAATGAATTACTCTGTGTGGAGTTCTTGGGTCACAGAAAGTAGCATTTACATTTTGCTGTCACGATCAGTTACTACTTTGCTGGCAAGTTGGCCTGGTCATGCAAACAGAGCAGAAACTCCTGTCTCTGCCTCTCGTGGCCATCTGCTCGCCTCCACGGAGCCCTGCCGTGCCTGGCATGCCACAGACCTCCCTTCTGGCTGCCAAGAGGTCAATGGGTGCTCTGCCTGGGCATTTTGAGGGTTCCCATGTGTAGGAGGAAGGTGAAAATGACCGTGGAAGCAGAGAGTTGTCATGGAAATGCACCTGTTCCAGGTCATTGCAACCTGGGCTCTGGGCTGGCTTGCATGGGCGTGCCTTCCCCGGGTCTCGGCCTCACTGTTTGTCATGGGGGATGATGAACCACGATGACGACTTTCTTTCCTGCCAGTCTGTTGCTGTGGTTTGCTCTGTTCGGTGTGAAGAGCAGCTCGGGCGTTTGCTGTCTCCCAGAGCTATTTCGAGCATTGCATGAGATAATGGGCTTCAAAAACACTGGTACCAGCTACTGACTGGAGGGCCACCAAGTGTGACAGCAGGGTGGGTGGGGCCACCAAGTGTGACGCCCTCTTTATGACTGGACTGGCAATCTTACGCGTGTCAGCTCACTTAACCCTCCAGTAACACTGAGCACAATGGAGTGTGCTGACCTCACAGGTGAGGAGGCTCCGGTGTAGATATATTAAGTCACCTGCTCAGAGTCTCACATCCAGAGGTGATGGCCCAGGTTGGTAGTCATGATCTGCCTGCTTTTTAAGCTCGGGCCATGTCCCTGTGTGTGCACTTGCTCCTGACCTGTTGGGGAAACTCCATGTCTTCTAAGAACTGCCCTTACCAGCTTCCTATCTGGGTTACCGGAGGCAGCACAAATGCTTTGCCACCTGGGAGGCACCTACACTGCCTCTTTCTGGGTGGGCTGGGGACCCAGGTTGTGGGACTCCAGGGTGCTCTGTGGCCTTCCAGCTGCCCCTGGGCCAGAGGAGGCGGCCAGCCCGGTGCTCACGGGGCACCTTCTGAGGGGCCGGTGACTTGTGTCAGGACCCAGAGGCCGGCACTGACGGTCCTTTCTGCTCTTGTCTTTCTCCCTGACCTCCCTGCTAATCGAATTCCTGCACACCGAGCCTCCTCTGCGCCCCACTTCCCTCCTCAGCCCTTTCCTGGCTTTTGTACTTCATGATGCAGGGACTTTGGTGCGGAAACTCATTAGTGTCATTATTCCGTGCGCAGAAGTATGTTTTGCATCCCATTCATAGCTCGTGCTCCTCCCACTTGATCTTTGGACGACCTTTACTTCCTGGCGTTACACGGCACACACAGCTTCTCGCTGGGGATCGTCTTTCTGCGGAGTTGCCGTACTGCTCTCCACGTGAGGAGTGCTCCTGGTTGGGTATTTATTAATTCCTGCAAAATATTTTAGTAGTTAGGGATTGACGCTGTCTGATGCCATTGACTTGGCATGATTGCAGGGAGTGGGCGACATTGTAGGAGGAGACATCGGGGCAGAGGACAGAGGTCTGGATTCTCATTCCTGTTGTTACCTCTTCTCTCTAGGGGCCAGGCCTCCGTCTGTGAAATGGGCAGATCCATTCCCCACAGCCTAGCCCAGCCCCTGCATTTGGCATCAGTGGGATTGTTTTGGTGTAAACAGGTGGTTTAAACTCTGTCTAATTGATCATGAAAGGACTATTTGGGGAGGAGACTGGGCCACCCATAGAAATACAGTAAAGATTGAAGAATTGGTCCTGGTTCAGGCAGACCAGGGCAGCTCTGCGGAGCTGGGGGCAGGGTCCGGGCTGTGTCTTTAAGCTCTGCGGGAAGGAGGAAGCTCTAATGGTTGGCAATGGTTTTCTTCTCGGCTCAAGGTTCAAACTGCAGGGAGAGAACATGGGATGGGCTTAGTTGGGTCACATGCCCGAGGAGAAGGTGGAGTGTTTTAGCTGACAGTTTATTAAAATTTCATCCAATGAGGGAAGGGGTTCCCCAAAGTAAGGTGCTATTTCCAGAAAAAGGGCCATGCATTGAGTAGGTGAGCAACCTATGCCCATTCCACAGTCCGAGGGGTGGGAAGGAAGTGAGACCATTGGACAGAGAGGAGAAAGCTGGTCTTTCTGTCTCTAAGTCTTCAACCAAAAGCCATAGTTCTGAGTCTCAGGGATTGCCTCCTAACTCAGGGCTGGCAAACGTCTTCCGAAAAGGACCAGAGTGTATTTATTTTTGGCTTTCTAGGCCATATGGCTCTGCCATAACTACTCAGCTCTGCCATGATGCCTCAGAGGCGGCCAGAGCCCTCATGCAGACGATGGGCGTGGCTGCGTTCCAGTGAAACTTCCTGCAGAAGCAAGCAGCCTCGGCATGGGCCTTCGGGTCGCCCTGTGCCGGCCCTGCTCTAGTTGATTGCTCTTAACTCTCAGAGGAGAGGCCCCTCCCGCCTTAGCAATCCTGGATCTCTAAGACTGGGGTTCTCCAACTTGGCTTTACTTCAGAACACCCAGATGCCGGGCTCGCCCAGACTTTCCAAATCAGCATTTTCAAGGGTGGGCCCAGGGGTCTGTGTTTCTACCATGTGCTCCAGGTAATTCTGACCTCTGCATGTGCGAACGGGTCTAAGAAGCTTTCAAACAGGCAAGACTGTTATGTGGTAGGGCGGCTGAGAACCAGAGGGGAGCGAGGCTCCAGGGAGCTGGGGTACAGTGTGTGTGCAGTACAGGCTTCAGGGGAGGGAAGTCTGAGCTGGCGCAGTGCTAACATGGCTTCTTCTCGCTGTTTGCCTCTTTCCCTGTCCCGTCCTTGGCTATTGATTAGCCAGGAGGGGAGTTGATTAAAAGTCCATGTGCTAAACCTCAGCCATTTGATTCCCTGTGGCGAGGCAGCTAGGTCTCTGAGCAGTTCTCTGTTTTCATCATTCTGGAGAGGCCACGCCCGCAACCCAGTCTCATCTCTCTGGCTTCCCTCAAAGGCTCCCCTTCCCCTTTGCGATTGTGACTGCCACCCTACAGACCCACTTGATCACAAACCCCTTTCTCTTTCGCCCCAGACGACACCCACCTGTCTGTCTTTTGGTACTGGCAAACTCAGCTCCTTCTTGCTATGATTTTTAATGGGACTAAGAGCTCTGAGTGGCTCTCTCCCATCTTTCTCCTCTTTCCATGTATTTTCCCATCAACAAGTATCCACCCCTAAAACCTTTGGGCTTTCTTCTGCTGGAGGGGTTACACTTATAGGAGATAGCAGAGCAGTTTCAGCCATAAAAAGAATGGGCTATTATTGACCCTAGGATGTGGCCCTGGGCCCAGGAGGCCTCTGGCCACCACTGCTCCCTCCTGGAACCAGACACAAGCTTTGCTTATTACAATAGTAGACACCTATTGCCTGCCCAATATTCATTTCCCTCTTCTGGCAAAAGAACATCCTTTTCCTTGGGAATCTACTCTATCCACACTCTGAATCCATGTGAATTGGGTGTGATAACTCCAGGGTGGGCACTGCTGGCAAATCAGTGCATCAGACATACCAACACAGGAATGGGTGCAGGGATGGGTCGACGGGCAGTTCCTCCAATGGTGGCACTGGTGTGGGGTTGTGGGGAGAAGAGAACTCTCTTTCTGGATTTGGGGTTGTAATGCTATCAACCTGAAACTTCTGGGGTCTTTCAAGTGGGGAGCATATGCCCGAGATTGAATGCAGCACAGAGGAAAACAAAGCAAGAGACAGACAGAGAGAGGACCAAAGAGCAGGAGAGCAAACAGGTCCTGAGGATGCTGTTCGATCTTCTGATCCAGCTAGACTTGAAACCAGGACTTACTTGCAGACTTTCCCACTGTATGAATCTCACATTCTCTTTCTAGATTAAGCCAGTTTAAGCTGCAACTAAGAGGGTCTTGATTGATAGTTTACTTGATGCTTCAGGCTGGAACCCTCAGCAGCACTGCCTGAGATGCAGGTAGACTACTGTAGTCAGATGTGCACTCTTATTGTCCAAAGAGAACAGCCCAGATTAGTGCTCACTAGAAACAGGTGTAAGACAGCTCCTCATACCAGCGTTAATCACAGGCCCGCTGGCCCTGAAAGCTTTGTCTGAACTGGCACACGTCTGTCTGTCTCTGTCCGAGCCCTCTTGCAGCACCCAGCTTGATCCTCAGTACAGGATCTGTGCTGATTGTCTGGATGATCCAAGAGCAACAGGACCCTCCTCAGCACTACCCCGGCCTCGACACTCCTGTTTCCCCGTCTCTGTGTCATTGCACCTGCCCAGTTTCCAAGTGAGAAACCTTGCCTCCTTCTCTCTTTAGTACGGCTCCAGCCTCTTCCCGTTTTCCTTCTCTGCTTCCACTTGCTTGGCTGAGCACCCCCCCCCCCTTCCCTGGAGGGAGCCGTGTGGCTTTGGACCTGACACCCAACCTGGGAGAGTGGGGATGAGGCAGTGTGCTAAAAATGTGAATGTCCTTAAGGATTGATGGAAGGGGACTGCGATGGCCCTGAGCACTCAACTAAGGCATTAACCCGCACCACGGCACGGAACGGAGACACAGTCACTTTCCAGAGGCAGTGAGCCGAGGGAGCTCAGGGGCGACTTCCAGGATGCTGCGCAGGCTGTGCGTCAGGAGGGGGACTCATCAGCTGACAAGGACAGAGAAAATGAGGTGGCCCAGGGCTACATGTCGGCAGGGCCTGATGGCTGGACGGACAAGCCTCTGTCATGAAGAAGGACACTTCAGGTGGCCTGATGCCAATGGCTCCCCTGGCAACACCCGATTCTCTGGCTTCCCGTGCTGCTAGCCACCGGGGAGAGGGCACAGTCGACAGTGAGCCGTCTGCAAGTGAATATACTGGCGTTTGGCTTTTAGTCACTGTCCTTGTGAGCTGTGAGTCAGCATCCTGAGCCTGTCGCGTCTCGTCGCTGATGATTCTGCATTCCTGGTCTGCAGGGCTCAGTCAGGCCTGGCCTAGGTGTCTCAAGGTTGGGGGGTATCAGGGTTCGGAACCCCATTAGGCCCTTCCATGAAGCAACGCCTCGGGAGAAGCTGAGCACAAGCAGGACCGGCTGCCCGGACGTAGTGACTGCAGCACACCAGGCCACCCGCGGCCTTCCGTCCCGCCTCCACCCACCCTCTGCACTGGGTGCTGCTGGTTGGCTTTGGGCTTCACTTGAGTAATTTACAGTCTATTTTAATTCCCCCAAGGCCCCCACAGGCTTTGTTGAAATTAAACACTCAACTAGGAAAGGAAAATGGCCTCTGTATTTGGAAGGTGTGAACACAAAGGAAAAAGACACTTGGCCCTCCTCCGAATCTTCCACCTCCAGGCCCATAGCTGGGCCTCGGACGTCTGGACTCTGCTCCCCAGGCTGGGCGTGGCCCAGGGTAGATGAGGTGATCATGATGCTCTGCGTGCTGGGATTTGGCTGGGCTGCACCCCCCTGCCCCGCTCAGTGACTTGGCTGTTTGGTTCTGGGGAGGTTGTAAGTTATCTCTCAGAAGCATCCTGGTGACTAGGGCTGAGTGCAGAAGCAGCAACCCTGCTCCTGTGTTCAGCGAGCCGGTCTCTGGTGCCTCCCAAGGATCAGGAGTGCTGTCACTCAGCTGGCCCCTCCTAGCAGCCCAGTGGACACGCGAAGTTCTGTTCCCTGTGGGCTCTATCACTCTATGTGACTCAGGCACACGAGCGTGATGATTATAGAAAGTGGAACATTTCTCTGACTAGGCTCTGACAAAATCATCTCAACCCCATAATACACTGTGAGCCCGTGCGTGCTCACTCCTGGAACTGAGCATCATCACCGCGGCCTTGCTGCCCTCCTTCTCCAAGCTCTGCTCGCTGCCACCTCACGCCCCTGCAGTTAGATCCACGCCCTGTCTGCAGAGGAAACAGAAGACGGCAGACGGGAATGCCAATCTCTTGCCATCAAAAATTTACATTTAAAGACATTGTCTGTGGCCCTGTTTTCACTCTGCAGGCCTGCTCTTGACAAGGCTGATGCCCCCACTTGCTGCGGACTCAGGGCCCCTCCCTGCCCCGTCTTCATGCTCTCCCTTCAACCATTTCTGTCGGCATTAAGAGACGTTTGTCTTCTCCATGTCGACAAAGGAGTTCTTCCCTCCCACTCCTCTGCCTCTCCCCATAGAAGACACTCTGCCTCATGGTCCTTGTCTCCATTCACAGCCAGACTTACGAAGAGAAGGGCCTACACTCTCCTTCCTACTTCCCCACCTCCCACCTCCCTCAGTCCACGTCAGCCTCTCTGTCCCCGAGTGCTGGGAATGAAGTCCCCAGAGACCTCCATCTCACCACACCCAAGGGTACTTCCCAGTCCTCACCTCACTCAAACTTGCAGAGATATTTGACATTCAACTGTCCCTCCTGTGAAACCTATTCCCTTGGGGTTCACAACGCTGAGTGATCCTTGTTCTTTTCTCTCCTCTTCCTCCTCAGTTTCCTTCGGGGACCTTCTCCCTCTGTCTGTTCCTTACTGCAGTGACTTCCCAACTCAGAGGAGCCCCCAGATCATCTGGGCTGCTTGTTAAAATGCAGATCAGATGCTCGGGTTCCACACCCTGCACATTTTGGTTTTCATACAGGCCCAGGAATCTACATTTTACAACCCCCCCCCCGGTCATCCGATGCACATGGTCCCTGGACTACATTTTGAAAACCTTGCTTTGATTGTTGGTGGTCCTTGCTTGGATACTTTGAATCTTCACCAATCACATTGCTTTTCAAATTTCATCTGGCCCCAGACATCAGCTACCAGCTAGAATCCACTTTCTTTCTCTAGCCCAGTCATTGCTCTTGAACTTCAGAACCGCACATCCAACTATCCACAGAGAACGTCAAGAGGATGTCGAAGCACAGCTGAGACGTCCGACGTGGAGCCTCTCCTGGTCTCTGAGCCTGCTGTGTTCATGTTCCCTTCCCCACGACTGGCACCATTATCCACCCAGTTATGCAAGTGAGAGACCCTGACTCCCCTTTCTCAATGCCCCTCGCCAAAGACCCAATCAATTTCCAAGTCCTGTACAGTCCAACTCCTAAATAGGTTTCAAATGTACCCACTGCTCTTCAGTCCCACCACCACTGCCTTTTCCAGGGCCCCCTGATTTTTCTCTTGGAGGTGCCCCTTCCTAGGTTCTCTGCCTGGAAG
Organism: Molossus molossus; assembly: GCF_014108415.1. Classification (NCBI taxonomy): domain Eukaryota; kingdom Metazoa; phylum Chordata; class Mammalia; order Chiroptera; family Molossidae; genus Molossus; species Molossus molossus. The sequence continues at coordinate 58,959,190 of NW_023425352.1, forward strand.
CTTGCTTTCTCCCATCCCGTTTCTGCTCTGTGACCGAGAGGCCTCTCCAGAGCTTCAGTCTGACCTTGTCATTCCCCATCATTTGGGCCTTCCGTAGGGTCTGGTTGCCTCTGCTTGGACAAAATGCTGCCTTCGCCTGGCACACACAACCTTTCGTGGCTCCTTCCTGTCTCCGGGTACTCTTTCCTCAGCGGATCAAGGAGCTACTTCCCCAGCTTGGCTCTGTCCCAGGGCTGGGCAGAAAACTCAAAGATTACGGCAAAGTTCAGGTGGCCAAATCAGATTCCCAAGAATCAGAGGTTTTTGCCGGTATTAAGCGTTTCTAATAATTGCAAGGATACATACAAACAAGTGTGAGGCACAGAGAAAGGCTTGGGCGGGACCCACCAGTACTGACTCCCAGGGTCTTCCCTGCCGCATTAGGAAGTGCTCTGGCTTGGATTTATCAGAAGAGGTCTCTCTGTGATACACGTGAGGCATCTCTTACTAAAAGAGAGCTATTTTTGGTCACGAAGTATCTCCATTTTATTCTCTGATAGTTGCATAGCTTGCACAACATTCCCAGGGAGCCGTGCTCCATAAATCCACAGGGAGCAGGCTGTTTACCGTCAGCAGCCCTAGACAGCGAGGGTGTATCTTGCTAAAAGCATTCCATAGATAAGACTTCTTCTGCTAGCCAGTATCATTCTTGTGTTTGCCAGGCGCTGTCACTCGTGTGATATGAGGGGATTTGACCGGGTCATCCTTCTTCCCCAGGAAAGGTAGCGAATGTTGCTAACCCTTTCCTTCCCAGGCCTGCTCTGCTCGCCTCGGACATGTCTGTGTTCCCAGAGCGCTTCCTCTTCCCAGGGGCCGTGGGAGACTCCCTCCCCCGTTCCCATGGCTTCCTTTCCCTGAACAAGCTCCCACGTCACATAACCTTGAGTGCAGACCCGCGGAATCCATTGCCAGACACCGCCATCTTCACATCCTCCAGGTCCTCAAATGACATGCCCATTGCTGACCCTGCTGACTCTCCAGATCCATTCCTCCTCCCCTGGCCTCCCTCCCGGGGCAACAGCACCCACATCCACCTGTTGCCCAGAAGCCTGGAGCCGTCCTGTTCCTCCGACTTGCCAGCTCTTTAACCAAGGGTAAGTCAGAGAGGATAGCCTCTCTGAGCCTCGGTTTCCACATGTGTGAAATGGGGACAACAGGGACACCTGCGCCACAGAGCGCTTGCAGAATTTCATGAGAGGGTGTGGCTGGCTCACAGCAAGTACATGTTCATCACAGCAAGTGTGCTTAACTTCTCTTCCTGCCCTTCCCCACGGCTGCTCATCGCCACCTGCGTGGATCCTACCTTCTCAGTGCCTAGTTCCAGTCCCTCTGAGTGCCCTCTGCATGGTCCCTTCCGTCTCCCCTCTGCTCCATATCCAGAGCAATTCTTCTGTCACACATCTGACCTGTGACTGCCTCGGGAGACTCTGCGGCTCTGGGGGTAAGTTCCAGACTCCTTACGGCGGCCGAGGGGCTGGATGAGATCTGAGTCCAGCCTGTGCCCCGTGACTCCTCCAGACAGCACCCAACGGGATGCTGGGCTTTCAGTTCTTCGGACCTTCAGGACTTGGCTATGCCCTCCCCACTGCCTGGAAGACTCATGCCCCTTCTCCACCTCCACCTGGCGAACCTCTGACCAGCTCCTGTGCTCTTGAAGCGCTCTGTGTGTCCCCATCAGAGCATTTCCAGCTGCAGGGTCACTGCTGGGTCACATACTGAGACCGCCTCATGGGGCTGCGGTTGGTCCTGGTTGGATCCCCAGCACTTTGAATGGTGCCTAACAGAGCAGGTCCCTGATATCAAGTGAGTGAAGTTGTGAAACGGGGTGGGGGCGTTGGCAGGGTGAAATGAGGGTGGTGAGCTAGTGGGAGGAGCCCCTGAGTCTGCGGTTCGTGGCCATATGTAAGGAGACCTGATCGTCCCGAATTACCGCGTGAACAAGCTGTGGGCCAGGAGGGCCTGGGTGAGTTCGGCAGTGGGCACTGGAGAGCAGGTCCCATGAAACAGGTCTAAGCCTTGGCAGTTAGCATGGGAAAGAAGCCCCCTTCCTGGCCTCCCCCAGCGTCCTCCGTGGCCTCTGCAGGGCTGGGGCACAGCATGTGCTCTGTCTCTGAGCGTGGTGGGGGAGTAAGCAGGTTTTCACAAGAACTCCTTCCTCCGATGCTGCCTCGTATCCCGCGTGAGACAAAGGCTTCACCCAGACCCGCTAACCCTGCACCAGGCGCGTGCTGAAACCCACGCGGCCAGCCTATCGCTGTCCTGTTCTGTGGGCTTGTCTCTAAGGTCACTCGGGACCGTTTGGGCTGGGGGCCGGGTATTATTCCCAGTTGTCACAGTGAGGAGGCTTCAGTGCCCACTAGACAGGCAGCAGTGAAAAGGCCCAAATCCGACCTTTACTACCAAATAAGGTAGGTCTTCTGTCCATGAAGGCAGTTCAGTCGGCCCAGCACTGAAGGGTCTTGGGAAGGGGGTGCAGGACAGGGAGAGGCTCCCTCTCCATTTAGTTTCTTCCAGCCCCCGCCCCCTGCACCTTGCAAGTTCTGTGGCCTCTTGCATCAGCTGACCATTGGTGGCTTTCCTCTCTGCCCACTTTCTGCTGGCTGTGCAGTGGGCGGGTTGACCCTGCTCTGAGGAGAGCGAGGCGGAGCGTGCCAGGGAGGGGGTGGGAGGCCTCACACCCGGCTGGGGCTGATTTCTTCTAAACCACCAGCTTCGAGCAGTTTCACCACCGCGAGCATTAACTCCCTCCCCAAGCTCCCTTCAGCCAGGGCAGAAATGTGTGTGCCTCTCATCACTGTGAGTGTGACCCGGTTTCTTGCGCAGTGACATCCCTGGTCTGATAACGCTCAGGAAGCATCTCCACCTGCTGGCCCTGGGTTTCGTGACACGAGCCCCTTCACGGTAACTGGCACACGAGTGGTCCCACGTCCACACCTTCGCTGCAGTCCACAGACAATGCCCACTTTCCTCCAGGCCGCAGGGCGGGGTGAGGAAGAAGGTCCCCCGCCCCAGCCAGCTGAGGACACGCCCAGCTGGAAGGGAGGGGGAGGCTCGTAGCCGTGGCTGGAAGACCACCGCCGGGAGCTGGGTGGCCTGGGCACAGTCTGTGGTCTGTCGGCTGTGTGTTGGGACCTGTCCCTTCCCTTCTCGAGAGCAGAGGGCTGGCCCATTAGACCTGAAGGGCTTTCGAGTCTGATATTTTCTGATTCCAGGCTATCACTGAATACAGCATTGCAACCCCCCAAACTGGGCTCCTGTTTTCAGTGTTGGAAGAAGGGTCCGGACAGTTTTCTGGAGGACTGAGTTAGGAAGGCGGAGCAGTGGTTGGATCAAGGCCCTCCCCCAGGACACCCCTGCTGAAGGCACAGCAGGCTTCTCTTCCTGGAGGCAGGACGGTGGGCTGCGCTCAAGCCCGGCCCGGCCTGCACGTCGCTGGGAGGCGCGAGGAGGGTCCAGGGCTGGGACGGGATGGTGTGTGTCTCTTTGTTCAGTCTCTCACACGTCACCTGTTCACTGCGGGTCTCCTGCGATCAGGCAGTGGAGAGCGGAAGGAAGTCTGTGCAAAGACGTCTGTGTTTGGTTGGAGCTCCGCCTGCACCCAGTCAGCCTCTTCCTTAAGTGTGACCCGGATAAAAAGCTCCCAGCCCTCAGACGTGGCTGTGCACCCCTGCCTCCTGCTGCCAGCCGGGGACTGAAGCGGTGTTCCTGGCAGGGAGCGGGCCTCACCCGCGCCCTCTCCTCTCTCCTCTGCATGAACGGCGATGTGCCCGCATCACAGAGGACACCGCGGTCATCCGGAAAGCGCACAGACCCACGTGCATGCAGACCCAGGGCAAGAGCATGTGCAGAAGGACCTTTGACACAAATAGGGACCAATGGCCTGCAGTCTGGGGACTCAGGAGTGTGGGATGTGACCAGAAGCAGTTGTATGAGGTGATGCTGAGCTGAGCCTGGAGTGGGCTGGCATTTGGAGAAGAAGGGAGGAAGGTCATTTTGGAGGCAGGGAACAGCTTGAGGTAACGCATGGATGCATGGAGCTTGGGAGGGCTGAGGAGGAGAAAGAAGCCCATGTGGTGGGGTGTGTGAAGGCAAGTGCAAGGTGGGTCTCTGCACAGGCACTGGGGGCGGGGTGTTAGGACCAGGCAGCCTTTGAAGTGGGGGCGCCCTACTGGCATCTTGAGGAGCTATCCTAGGCCCTCCAGTTACACGACAGCAGTCTTGGGGTACTATTTCCTTCCCCTTTATTCTCCAGTACTAGACGCTCTTCCTTTTTTTAATCCTCACCCGAGGGTAGTTTTGCATTTATCTTCAGAGAGAGAGAGAGAAACATTAATGTGAGAGAGACACATTGACTGGTTGCCTCCTGCACGACCCCAGCAGGGGCCGGGGCCGAACCACAACCGAGGTGCGTGCCCTTGACTGAAATCGAACCTGCGACTCTTTGGTCTGCGGGCCGATGCTCTAACTATTGAGCCAATCAGGCCAGCGCCAATACTAGACAGTGTTTTTTAAAAAAATTTTTTTCCTTTATTGATTTTTACAGAGAGAGGAAGTGAGAGGGGGAGAGAGATAGAAACATGGATTGGCTGCTTCCTGCACGCCCCCCACTGGGGATCAGGCCCACAACCTGGGCGTGCGACCTCCTGGTGCCTGGGTCAACGCTCAGCCACGGAGACACACTGGCCAGACGGTACTAGATCGCATGAATGCAGGTCTCTGTTCTCTGTCCTCTGTTGTTTTGCTTTCCCTTAGTGCTCAGTAGGGGAAACCGCCATTCGCTCGGTCTTGGAAAACTTTCTTCTTGCAGTACAGTGCGCCAGCCCCCTCCGGCCTCCTCGCTGCCTTCTCTCTGCCGTGGCGTCTCCGTGGCCGTTCTCTGTCCTGCACACCACACGTCCACTTTGTTTTCAGTTCTTGCCCTAGAATCTGCTCCGTGAGGGCAGCCACCTGGGCTGCTCGGTCCAGTGTGTTCCCCCAGCCCTCGGAGGCCCCTGCAATCCGTCGGCCTCCGTGTGCACTGGAGGAAGGGGCTGAACGACAGCTGGGCTGCTGGTTCTCTGATCGCTCGCGATGGGGCAGTTTCGTGCGGCAAGATGCTGCGTCACTCGTCCAAGCCCACGTTTACCCGAGGCTTTGCAATCCGAGACCTTCAGTGTTCCTGGGTGAGCGGAATATCACAGGAGGCTCGAAACCCCCACGGAGGTGATAAAACGATCTTGAAGTTACACTGAGGGCTGTGCCAGCAGGGTGACTCTTCTCATCTCTCCTGATGATGATCGTGGCTTGTCATGGGGTGCTGCTTGCTATAGTGAGGGCACGGCCCAACTGGATGGTACTGGTGGCATATAGCCAAGGGAGAAGGGGCTTTTGACTTATCGACGATCTTGGTTCAAATGAAATTCTTCACAATAGCATTGAGAAGGGGTATACCTTTTCCCCATGCTGTTGATAGGGGTCATGGCATTTGCTGGTCTTCAGCAAGCAGCCAGACTGGTTTTTGTCTTCTCCATGTTACTTGGGTCCCCATGGGACCGGTGACAGAGGATCCTGGCAGAACAGCAGTGGTTGTGAGTGGACATGCAGTGCCTCCGCCCGTTCCTACCTTTCCCCCCAAATGCTCTGTTAACCCCAAGACAGTCACAGAGTACAACTATACAGCCAAGACCAGGTATAGACCAGATGGAGAAGCAGCTGGACACGGGCAGCAGGAGGGGCTGGGGTCAGGTGGGGTGCCACAGGGGATTCTGCCGATGCAACGTGACTCCTGACTATGATCCCAAAGACTCCAAATAGAACAGGGTTGTAAAGATGCCTACGTCTTTGAGCTTATTCACAGGGTGTGGGGAGGAGAGAATTCCAGGTGCAGAGAGCAAGGATAAAGGTGTAAATGGTGTGTGTGTCTGTACTTATAGGTAGAGTCCGTTAGGTAGGGTCCCCAAGACTGATAGAAAGGAGGAGGTGGGAGGAGAGGAGGCTGGTGAGGGAAGTGAAGGCCTTGAATTCCCTGGACATGGTGAGAAGTCGGTGATGGGTTGAGGTAAGGGAGTGACATAACCAGGTCTATTTTAGAGAACGTCCTGGTGGGAGTGTGAAGATGAGATGAGGGGGGAGGCCAGAGGCAGGAACATTAGTTAGGAGGCTGTTGAAGGAGCCTCTTTAAGGCTGTGGCACTGAGGAGGACAGGTGACAGGTAGGCTGGCCAGAGGCCGGTGATGAACAGATTGTTGTGCGAAAAGGAGGCCTGGGGGAGGAGAAGTGAATCTGGGACACACCTGATAGCTGGGTGGGAGAGGCAAGTGGTGTCACTCACCAGGGTGGGGGCCCCTGGAAGAAGACCTCACCTGGCTGGGGAAGGCCTGCTTCGTCCCCTGGGTGGCTGTCCCCACTCCACCCCTGACTCAGGCCTGCTGGGGAAAGGCTGGTTCCTGGGATCTTTCTCCTCCCCGTTCCTTATCCCCCCTTTCCCTTCCTCCCTGGTATATTTCTCCAGTCTCCTCCCTTCCCCTTTTCCAGACATCTCAGGATGAGCTGCCGAGGAAGAGGAGCTGTGGAATAACGTCCAAGCAGGGAAAGGTTATTAGCCCAGGATGGTGATCACGGTCTCCCCACGTCTCTGACCTGGTACGAAGCCAGACGCCACAGCTTGGGTAAAAACAAGTTCAGTACACCCTCAAGCAGAGGGCAGCCCGTGGCTCACAGATACCTGCCAGACCCTTCTCTTCCCCAAGAGGGGTGATCTGTCTGCCTCCCAATGTTTTCTTCGAATAGGTGAGATCTGTGTTTCCTAAGCTGTGACAGCAGCGAAATGAACTGACACAGGCCCTGGTTTCAGTGTCTGACAGTCAGCTGAGCGGTGCATTTACCTACCTGCTTCACTTGCACCGTGACCTCTGGGGGCCCTGAGTCGGGCGGTGCACTCGCTGCTGTGTGGAGGAAGGACTCCTGGCCCAGGTGGCTTTTCTCTGAGCACCTGTTTTACGCAAGCCTCCAGGCTCAATGCCGGGGACATGCAATGGACCAGGCAGAGGCTAGGGACCTCAGCCATTTCTTTGGCACTTGGGTCACGAGAGCTCTGGAGGAGGGGCCACTGACCTTGACTGCGTGTGTCTACGAGTGGAATGGGGAGGATTAGAAAAAGCTACTGTTACTAATTTTTGGGTCACTTCAACAGCCCCTATGTGATTTCACAGCTCTTTCATCGCCTGTAACTAATTCTCTGTAGTCAGTTCCCTCTGTTTGAAGTACTGGGAGTGGTCTTGTCTTTCTGACTGGATGCTGACCAGTCAGATGTTTGATGAGGGTGGAACATGGGTAGCTCCAGGGCAAGACATAGAAAGTGAGAGGGTGTGGTAGGTAGATTAATATCCCCTATAAAGATGTCCACGGCCTACCCTCAGGCCCTTATGACTCTGTTACCTCACATGGCAAAAGGAAGTAGATGATCCCGGACATATCCTGGATTATCTGAATGGACCACATAGGCATGAGGGTCTCTGAGAGGGGGGCAGTGGAGGACAGTCAGGGATGTGACGATGGAAGCAGAGGCTGGAGTGATTGAATTGCTGGCTTCAAGATGCGGAAAGGGACCACGCGCCAAGAAATACAGGCAGCCTCTTGATGCTGAAGAAGGCAGAGAACAGACTCTGCCTCCGGAAGGAGAGCAGCCCACCAGCACCTTGGTGTTCGCCCACTGAAAACCATTTCAGACTTTTTACCTCTGGAACTGCAGGATGATACATTTATATTGCATTAAGCCAGTAAATTTGTGATACTTTGTTATAGCAGCAATAGGAAACTAATACAGGGGGCCAGAGTGCAAGATGCTATAAATCACACAAAGGGTTTGAATCTTGCTCTACAGGGCTAAAGGCTCATCACCCTTTAGGGGTCATGTATGCTCAGTATAAGTGTTCTGAAATCAGACGTGTGACTTTGAATACCAGCCTTGCCGATAACCAGCTTTGTTAGGCAGGTGTTTTACCTTCTCAAAACTGAAGTGTCTCTATCTTCAAAATAGGCCAGGAAAGCAATCGTTACTCTTGTTGTTGTTGTTAATCCTCACCAGAGGATAATTTTTTATATTAATTTCCAGATAGAGTTGAAGGAGTGGGATGGGTGGGGGGGAGAGAGAGAGATAGAAAGAGAGAGAGAGAGAGAGAGAGAGAGAGAGAGAGAGAGAGAGAGACTGACGTGAGAGAGACACATCAGTTGGTTGCCTCTCGCATGACCCCCAACAGGGTTGGGGATCGAACCTGCAACCCAGGTATGTGACCTTGACTGGGAATTGAACCTGTGACCTTTCAGTTCATGGGCTAATGCTCTAACTGCTGAGCCAAGCTGGCCAGGGCAGCAATTGTTACTTTTACTTCCTTTGCAACCTTGGACAAGACAGTGTCTCATGTAGAGACTTGATTTTACATCTGCCAAGAGGAAGTAATAGTAAACCCCTCAGCCTCCATATCCCACAGGAATAAGTGGATTTTTTGAACTGGAGAAAGATGTTACCCCTATTTGCCCCTGCTGGCCTGGCATGGAGCTCTCTCTCTGTCCACCCAAGGAAGGAGCAGGCTCCTGCTCGACCTGCCTGCCCAGCCCCCCATGCCTAATTTTGCAGGTGTTCCTGAATCCCTATGCCCCTTAAGGGCTATCCTAGTTACTGTTCCCCTGCACTGTGCTCCAGGCATAAGCTATTTTAGTTACAAATTCCTTGAAATGCTATACCTCCCCCTGCTCACCCAGACCGACCTCCCCAGGCCCAGCTGCCAGGTATTGATTTCCCCTTTAAATATTACTGCAGCCCAGGAGCATGTATGGATTAATTGACGAGGCTAGGCTTGTACCTGCACACTTCATTAACAGCTGCTACTAATTAGTGGAGTAGTCATTAAGAGACCTACTGGGGTTTTGAGGATAATAGTTTTATTTTTTTCCCCATGACTCTTAGGCATATAATAAATTGGGGAGTGCAACACCATGGTCCCAGGTTGGGATGGAAGTCGCAGGGTGGCCTGTGCTCAGGGCTTCCCCCCAAGAACCCAATAGAAACTAGAGAATCACTATAGTGGGACCAGAGGCAAAGGGGCCTTAGAGTCATCTGGTCTACCACATATGACTACTGTGGCTGAGAGAGGGGCAGGGCTTTGCTCTCACAGTCACAGAGGGACAGGAAGGCAGAGCTGGGACAAGCACCCAGGGCTGCTTGCTTTGCTCTAGGCAGGGCTCTGCTAAATGGGGGCTCTGCTGCATGTATTTTGATAGCCTAATGGGGGCAGTTTGACCAAGCACAGAACCATGTCCCCTACCTGCCCCAAACCTGCTGCACTTTTCCCAGGATGGCCCTTTCTAATCTCATTCATATCACTCTACCCTCCCTTCTAGTGGGAGTCAAGGTATGCCTTGTTCCTTCTGCCTCTTTCTCTGCTTTTAGTATGTTTATCTCCAAATGGCAAGACTCAGCAACTGGTCTGTGGATCATTTTTGTTATCCATGATGATGAAAATACACAGTGAGTGGAAATAAGCCTAAAATGTGTGAATTTGGACAAGTTATTGACTCCCCGGGGGCTTCATCCTCACCGGATCAAGTGGGCTATGTGCAGAGGGCCAAGCACAAGATGAGCACAGAGCAAGTGGGCCCTTGAGAGACGGTAGCCATCATGCCCTTGGTCCTTAGGAAGGTGCATCTGTGGCTCGGTGGTAGTGCTTTTCTCAAGCTACCTTGAATCATTCAGGGAGCACACACTGAGATATTTTACAGCAAAAGGAACAGCTTTAACTTATTGATTCCTTCTTGTTTTAGAGATGATGATAATAACAATAATAATAATACTATCACTAGCCTTCCCTGAAAACTTACTATGTGTCAGGAGGTATTATTCTAAGTGCTTTACATGGATTAATTCATTTTATCCTCTTGACAACCCTATGAGACAGGTGTTTTTATTATGATTCCTATTTCATAGAAGTGGAGATGAAGGCACTAAACTTGCCCATGGTTAGACAAGAAGGAGGTGGAGCTGAAGCCAGCATTCTAGCCCTGAGTCCAAGCCCTTAGCCACAAAACTACTCACCCCTTAGAGAGACTTATTTTCAGGCGAAGGAAAATCCCTGTCCCAAGTGCATGCTGACTCCTACTTGAGGACATGTCAGAAAGAGGCTGAGCCTGGTAGTGGGATTGTTGATGAGCTAGACTTGAGACTGGAGACTCACCATGGTCACCGGCTGTGAGTGACCAGAGGGAGCTGGCTAGCCAAGAAGGAGGACAGAGAGACCCCTGGCCTTGAAGGGGCACCTTGTGGTGATGGTTTTCTTGGACCCTGGCTGCCCCTGGCTTTCTGTTTTGAGATTATGATGAGGATCTGCTTTATACTGAACTAGTCTCTCTCCTTGTGTCTCTCATTGAGCTTGTGCTCCTCTCTTCATTGTAGACAGAACGTGAACAATTCTTTTATTAGGTTTTAGGGTATTGCCGATGTGAGGAAGGGCTCAACCCATCCACTAAGCAGGCCTCCTGCATAAGAACGATAGCCTAAGATAACATGGCTGGGATCTCTAGGTAAAGAACTCTAGACATAGTGCCCAGTTGGAGATAAATATCTGTACTAGTCAGGGTAAGCACGGGCTGCTGTATCATGATAATGTAATGGTATAAACAGGTTTGAAGTTTCTTCCTTTCTCTTTGATATTATTTATTTATTTTCTTCCTTTCTCACCTCACAATTCTAAGGTAAATGACCCAGGTTGGCAGAACAGCTGTTAGTCTCATAGTCATTCACCATGGCATTGCTCCCCGCTCCCCACTGAAAGCCTTTTTGTGGTCTCATTGGTTAAAGCTGGGACCTGCCATGCTTAGCTTCAGCCAGAAACAGAGAAAACATTGAGGGGGCACACTAGCATGCCCATGCCACTTTCACTAATGAAAACTTAGCACATGACCCCACCTAGCTGCAAGGGAGGCTGGAAAATGTAGTCTTGATCTGGGGTCAGCAAATGTTTTCTCTAAAGAGCCAGACAGGACATATTTTTGGCTTTGTGAATAATATACTCTTGTTGCAAGTATTTCACCCTGTCCTTGCATCTTGAAAGCAGCCCTAGACAATATGCAAACAATGGGCATGGCTATGTCCCAATAAAACTTTATTCATGGACACAAAAATTTTATATAATTTTCATGTGTCATGAATATTATTCTTTTAATTTTTTTCCAGTCATTTAGAAATGTCAAAGCCATTTTTAGCTCAGGGGGCCATCTAAACAAGCAGCAGTAGGATCTGGCCGGCGGGTCATAGCACGCAGACCCCCTGTCTAGACTTTGACCTCGGCCTGCACAGTTTTGTCAGGGGAGATTGACTTGTGGTGGAGAGTGAGTGGTCTCCACCACAACATCCACTCCAGGCTTTGTGAAGGAGAGGCATTTTAGCAGAAACAAGGTTTTCTTCATCCCTTTTCTTTAAAAAAAAATTTTTTTTTCTTTATTGATTTAGAGAGAGAGGCAGGGAGGGGGAGAGAGAGATAGAAACATCCATGAGAGAGAACATTGATTGGCTGTCTGCTGCATGCTCCTCACTGGGGATCAGGCTCACAACCTGGGCATGTGTCCTAACCGGGAATCAAACCAGCGACCTCTTGGTGCCTGGGTCGATGCCAGCCACTGAGCCACGCTGGTTGGGAGGCCCCTCTCTTTCTAAAGGGAAGAGCAGAGTGTGCTGGGTGAGAACAGCCCCTCCCCCCACACTTCCCAGGAGCAAGGAGAGGTGGCGGCTCTGCCCTGGAGAGTCTGATACAATGTCACATAAGGAGCTGGCAGCTGGCCTCCCCTAGTGCCCTCGGAGGCCAGTCAAGTGAGGACATCCGTGGCCAGAGTTAGTGCCCTGGCAGGGCAGCATCCAGTCCTCCACTGAGGGGCAGCCAGTCACGCACAGGCACGACACTCCCATCCCTGCTGCTGGGGCTCACGGAGCTGAGCAGGACATCTTTGAACTGGACAATGATCCTTTTTAATAATTAGAAGGTGACAGCTACCGATACTAAATGTGACCAGGAAATTGTCAGAAGCTATGAAGACACAATTACATGGCAAGTTTGGTTTCTTCCATCTCTCCCTCCTCTCCTTCAACGACCAGCTTGTGGGGCCGAGGCTTGCTGAGTAAAGCTGATAGCAGTTATTGAGAAAAATAAAATCATTCTGTTTGTACATCACTGAGCTTATACTGTCCATCAAAACAGCTACATATATTTTTGACATCAACTGCCAGTATTCTTTCTGTGCCTCAGACAAATCAGAACCAAAGACAGAGGAAGTCACCCAAGGATGTTAGCTCTGGAATCGGACCAGTCTGGGTTTGAGTCCTGGTTCCGTCACATCCTGGGTGACCTCTGCAAGCCCTTTGGCTCCTCTGGGACTCAGCCCCTCATCTATTAAATAAAGGAGAATACGGCTGTTTTGCAGATGTGTTGTGAGAAACCCATTTGAAATGCAAAGGGGTATTTTTGCTTCTCTCTGGGCCTCAGTTTCCTCATCTATAAAGTGGAGGTGTTGGGCTTTTGAGCTATTCCTGTCCTGACATTCGGTAACTGTGTCACCAGGGGTTGAGCACATGGCTTATGGAAGGAGAAGCTGGCCTTCAGAAGTGCTTCCTCCTGGCAGAAAGTTTTGAAGATGAAGGAAGCGGCAGCTTAATTAAGAACTTGCTCTCTGACACTCCCGATCTGTCAGAGCACAACTCAAGCCCACCTCCTCCAGGAGGCCTGCCTGGATTCGTCCAGATAGCAGCCATCTCACCCTTTCTGAATGATCTATGTGTTTGACCTTGACCTCCACTTCAGCCTTTTCCCTGCTGGCTGGTCTGCCTGGAATTTGAAGGCTGTAATCCTGACCTAACCCTGACCCTGACCAAAACCTACTCTGAGCTCTGTGAATGAGTCTAGCACACACACACACACACACACACGCACATGCATACACACGTGTTCATATATACACATGTACGCACAAACACATACATCATAGCTCTGATGGCAACACTGGTGCCACATGCTGGTTTTAACCTGAGCTCCACGTCCCAACAGTGGCCTCAAGGTGTCCTTGCCCAGACAATCCATTCCGACACACTCACCTGTCTACTTGGGTCCTGGACACAGTTTGAGCCCTAAGGTTTAGCTCCTCCACCCCATCCCATTAGTGTGGGCCGGGGTTGCTCTGTTGTGGGGCCAGCCAGGCAGGAACCGCCTGTCTCACACAGCTGTTAGGCAAAGGGCACCAGAAATACCCAGATACCCCAGTCAGGGTCCCCTGTTGATAGCCACAACCTCTTGGGCCCTGGGGCATTGCAGAGAAGACAGAAAGCAGCTGGCCCACAGACTGTGCGGACAGCCCCTCGACCTCACGACTCCCACCAGCTTTGTGGAAGCAGGAGACACACTATCTCAAGTGGAGGTCCATCCCCTCCTCCTATCACAGTATCAGTGCCCATCCTGGAGAATGACCTCATCCGGGGACATGAGCAGACACAAACTGGCCAATAAAATGTATGCCACTAAGTTAAAGATACTGGTCCTGCCTGGTCTGGTTGAACACAATGTCTAGCAAGCATGCGGCATGCTGGTTATGTGACATTATTTGATTCATCCGTGAATCCATTGATTTCCCTTCAGCTGTGTGGTCTGCCCCCTGAGTTCTGGGAAGACAGGGGAAAACAAGGTGGAAGCAGTTCCTGGCCCTGTGGAGCTTACAACCTGGGGGGATCTACACAGTTAAGCAAATAATTGCAAAAGTATTTGATGAGCCCACAGCATGGACTGCGGAGTTGGAAGTGGCCAGACCATGGTGGGGTGGGGTGGTGCAGGGCAGAACACCTGGAATGTTCTGGGCAAAGGGACCGTGTGAAAGAAGACAGGTGAGGGAAGCAATGGCAGCCTGGGGAGATGAGGGAGGCCCCTGTGTGTGGACAGCAAAGCACGGAGGGCGGCAGGACAGCAAGGCGCTATGGGGGCAGGCAGGGCTGGCCCTAGAGTCCCTCGATAAGCGTGATAACAGCGGTTCGACTTTAGCCTGAGGGTGCAGGAAGCCCTTGGCGCTTCTGGGGCAACGGGGCAGGTGATGGCTTTCATGCTGGCAGGTCCCCCAGCTCTCCTGTGCGGGCGCTCTGAAGGGGGGGGGGGGTATGGGAGGGCCGGGTAGGAGGGAGAGCACTGACCTGGGTGCAGACCGGGGTGCGGAGCTCTGCGGGGGAGGAGCTGACAGGACTTGAGATGGGGACGGTGGGAAGGAGAGGGGGCATCCAGACGGTGCCCTGCTCTCTGTGTGAGCTGCTGGCTGGGTGGTGACACCTTTAACTGAGATTGAGGCACACAGGAAAAGGGCTTCAGGAGGAGATGATGGGTGTGTTTGGTTGAGATCCTGGGATGCCTCCAAGTGGACCCAGAGCTTAGGAGAGAGTCCGGGGTATTGCTGGAATGTGTCTGGCGTGGAGCCGGAGACGGCTGCCCTGGGCGGGGGTTCAATCACCTGTGTGAAGGCCTGGGCGGGGCATGGGAATGCTCCTCAGTGCTCCCTGGCCTCCGTCTGCAAACGAGAGCGCTCTTCAGCTGTGCACTGGTCGTGTAACACACCCCATCTTGGTCAACCAGAGGAAAAGCAAAGACAACTACGAGAGCAGTAGAACGGGCGCATTGGCAAGAGCACCCCCACCCGGTGTCAAGGCCTCTGCTGGACTGACCCCTCATCCGCCTCTGTCCCAATTTGGGGCTGGCTGGCTCCTCTTTCTGGAGGTCTTACTTCGACCCTGCCTCCTCAGAGAGGCCGCCCCAGCCACGGCCCAGGCCACGCTGCCACGGCGTGCCCACTGCAGCCCCGGGCCCACCTTCTCGGCCAGCCCCTCCCAGCGCACTCCGACGTCCTTGTCCCCGTCGTGCGCTTCTCCTGCTTCTTCGGAGCGAACTAAGACCCTGTGGGTGGGCGCTTGTCTCCTTGGCGGGGTGCTCCTCGCCGCCCCTTCCCCAGGAGTGACAGCCGTGGCATCTAGCTTTGAGGCCCCCGTGGGGCCAGTGGTCTGCCTCTCCCTCAGCACCTCTTTCTGAACTCCGTTCATCAGCAGTCTTGCTGAGGGGACTGCCCAGGGCGGCATCCACGTGCGCCTGTCTAAGCTGGACATCTGACGTGGTTCTTCACCCAGAAGCCTCAAGGGCACCTGCAAACAACTCGGAACGCAGCAGGACCTGTGCAAGGCCTCTGCAGTCTAGCCCCTGCCCACCTGTCCAGTTTCCGCTGCCCTTGGCCCTTGCTTCCTGTGGACCCGAGTTCAGGCTCAGCTCTCCGAGGCGCCACTCTGCCCTCTCCTCGAAGCGCTGCTGGGCCCGTGGCCCCCTCCTGGAGCGCGTAGCAGGAGCTCTGCACATGCTCACCGAACCAGCACACGGCACATCCAGGAGAACAGAGAGAAACCCTCACCGAACCAGCACGCGGCACATCCAGGAGAACAGAGAGAAACCCTCACCGAACCAGCACACGGCACATGCAGGAGAACAGAGAGAAACCCTCACCGAACCAGCACGCGGCACATGCAGGAGAGCAGAGGGAAACCCTCACCGAACCAGCACGCGGCACATCCCGGAGAACAGAGGGAAACCCTCACCGAAGGAACCGCCTCCGACTTCCCTCCCCTCAGGGCACCTGGCGAGCACCCTTATTCTCACTGCATTTCTTTCTTAAGCCTCAAACTCTTCTCCTTCTCCTAGAATTTGATTCCTGAGCCTCAACCCAGTACCTCCAGCTGCCTCCAGGGCCCCGGTTACCCTAGGCAGCCTTAATTAATTGTAAAATTGATTAAGCAGCCCCCTTTGTTGGGCTGGGCTAGTGTTTATTTGTATTTTCATATTATTATCCTTTTATACTTCTCTGGGCACCGTCAGCTCTCTACTGACACCTTTTATTGGGGAAATGTTAATTTAAAAATCATCTATAATGCAGGTGTCACAAATCAAAGCTGTTCGGTAATGAGTTGCTCTTATGTCGTATAAAAACAATTAATTAAAACCCTTTCTGAGAGAGCCGTGCTGGCAGATTTATGTTTCCCCGTGTCTCCCCTCGACCTTCCTTCTAAGGGCCCTCACGCGCTCAGCTGGCTCCTGTGGGAGGGGCTCCTCCACCTCTGCCCAGGACGCCGAGTCCCGGCCTGGTGGAGTGGAGACGGCTCCAGGAGGACGCCTGGTCTGACCTCCTGTGGAATAAATCATGGGAAGGGACTTTGCAGTGGTCACATAGCAACGTAGTGGCAGTGCCAGGCAGAGCAGCCTCTGCCGTTTAGTCCCGTCCTTGTCACTGATGCTGGCATTGCCCTTGCCCTCCTCTGAGGAGCTGAGCATCCGGGCTGGGACAGCGGGGTGCGGGGAGGATGGGGTGGAGGAGGAGCATGTTGCCGGCAAGGTGGGACAAGTTATGACAGGGGAGCCACCAAGCTTGGCAGCTCCTGACTTCTGGACTTTTCCATCTCAGTATGGAATATGCTTCCTTTCTGTCTAACATTGTGTGAGCTGGGGACCATCCAACCAAAAAGAAGAGAAGCCAGCCAGGTGGCGAGCCGCCCCTCCCGCTCCGGTGGTGCCCCGCCCCTGGGCTCCTGCCCTGCTGGCTGGGGAGGCTCCCTCCTGGAGATCTCATCCCCGAGTGGGGCTGCGAGTCTCTGATCCAGGCTTTTATCTGGCGTCCACAATTATAATGTCAAGATTGAATAATCTGCCTTTATCTCCCGGGTGACAGGCATGTAGAAACTTCAAAAGAAACAGTTTTGCTGGCATCTAACGGCTTTTGTTAATTACTATATCCCAAAGAAAATGAAATAAAGGAGGAAGAAAAATGATACTTCTCTGTGACAACTTTGTAAAAATATCAATGATGAAGCGGCACAGTTTAAGGGCTTTAAGTATTCATGTAGCTGAGAACATGCCTCTACCCACCCGTGCAGGGTCTGGGAGAGTCTGAGGGTGCCTGTGTGCGCGTGCACGCGTGCGTGCGCGCGCGCGCACACACACACACACACACATGCATGCACTCATATCATGCACTCATAAAGAGTCCTCCACACACTATACACACTGTCACATGCACTCACTTTCATAAACCCTCTCACACACAACACACACCCAACACACACACGCTATGCACACTCCTGTACCTGAACCCTGGCACTATCACATTGTAGCTGTGTGACCTCAGGGAAATCATTTTACCTCTCTGTGCTGCAAGTCGTCACCCGTGAAATGGGAATGGTAATAAGACCCTGTACGGGGACATGCAAGAACTAAATGAGGTGATACAGGTAAAGTGTTCCCCAAATGCTAGCTGTTATTTGGGGGTGTGCAGAGTGGAGACTCTGCCTGTGGGGGAGGGGCCTAGCGTGTAGAGCACGGCTTCATGGAGGGGGTGAGGTTTGAGCTTGGGGCCTTGAAGTTTGGAAGCAAAGAAGGAGAACATCCCAGGCACGGAGAACAGCATGTGCGGAGGCTCAGAGGCATGGCAGGGTATGCGCGTCCCACGGACGCTGGGTGCCGGTTACGCCTGGAGGATGGTGTGAGGGGTCAAGAGGAAGATTAGGTGGGAGAAGATTCTGGAAAGGTAGGCAGGATCTGATGGCTACAGACCATGTGTTTCATTCTGAGTGGGTGTGGTTTTCCTGTAGAAGCTGAGGCCACGGAAGGTTACAGTCTGACAATATCATCGGAGTGGAGGGTGCCAGGGTCAAGCAGGGCGGGGCCCCAAGGTGGGCGAGGCCTGGCCCATCCCTTTGCAGGTCTGGGGTGCCTGCCGAGCAGTTCTCAAAGAAGGGGATGCAACTCGGCCGACCAGCCACCCCTCACTCACGTGGGCCTGGCAAGCCTGGCAGAAGATAGGACTGACATCGGCAGCCGGGAGCCACGGCAGGTGAGCCTGCGGCCCTTGCGAAGGGCTGGGTGGCACTGGAAACGTCAGGAAGGGCTCACTCAGCTGGTGACTTTCCCCGCCCTCTGGCTTGACGCTGTCCCCGGGATCCCTGCTGTGAACCCGCCTCCCTGTGAGGAGCAGCTGGGGCTATTTCCTGGTATTCGGGAGTGGGGCCTTGGCCCACGGGAGCAGTGGGGAGAGGAAGGTGTGGAGGGCAGGCGGCCGGGATAGGAAGCTTGTGCCTGGACTAGGAGGCTGCCCTGTGGGCAGGCGGAGGAGGCTGGGCAGGCTTGCGGGCACTCACCACCTCTGTCTGCCTGCCTGCCCAGGACCCAGGTGTGTGCCCCTCTGGGGATGTTTTGGAAGTGTGGAACCTAGAATCAAGGGGCGCCAGAGCGGGGGGTGTCATCTCATAAGAGAAATACTGGAATTTTGCTGGTCTTCAAACATTCCTAAGCAGCAGGTGCCTTCGGTCAGATGAGCACCGAGGTAGAGCCTGGGCCAACAGAGCAGAGGCCTGGGCTGCTGGGGTGGGAGGCCTGGAGACCGCTCAGGACCCTGCAGAGGGTAGGAAAGGCGCCCACTGGAGCTGTGCTAAATCTGCACGGCCACATATGCTGACCTGTGTCCCCTGCTTGTCCGTCTCTTGCCTGCAAGTCACCTCCTGAGAGCTCACGAAAAACTCGACTCCCAGATGGGGCCAAGAGAGGGACACCAGCTCGGCGTCCCAAAAATAGATATTGGTGGGCCGATGGAGGCTCCACCCAAGGCAGAACTGTGTTGAAGTGGCTGACTCTGGAGATCTGGACAAAGACGCTGGTCTTTTGATTGCACATCACTGATGCAGAGAAGAGGTTCAGTGACACCGGTGAGTCTGGTCACAGCATCAGAGTGAGGGGCTCCTCCGTCCTCTCCAGGCCCCTGGACATTTCCCGAGCCGACAGCCCTCTCTCCAGGGTGCTGATCCCAGGGTGTATGAACCCTCAAAGTCCTGTGTCTCCCCTGTCCTGTAGCCAGCATCTTCCTCCTGCCCTAGCTAAGCCTCCTTATTCCCAGGGTCCTTGCACCACAAGGCAGTGGGGAGGGAGATGGACTGTTCACTGCCTCCCCAATTAACCCTGCCAGGCCGAGGGGGAGCAAGCGACGCCCCGGATTTAATCTCAGCCGGGTCCAGGCACCCCTGCGCCGCCCCTCCCTCCCACCAGTCATTAGTCTCCCTGCTGCAGGTGGAGTGACAGGCCAGCACGCAGCTCCGGGAAGGGCCTTTGTTTTATCGCCTTCAGTTCGGATGCTTCAGAGCGCTAGCAGGCCATATTTTAATCTCAGGTCTTTGCAAACAAAATCGTTAAAAGCAGATGGCTGTGAAGACTGCCATGAATATTAATAGATATTGAAAAAAAGGCCCCTTAATCTTTCCATAAATCTTCTCAGAGGAGGTGGAGGAAGACTGGGAAGAGATGAGGACAGCAGTTAGCTGCAGGTACCCGGCCCTTCCTGTCTGGGCTTGATCCTAAAGGCCTGAGTAATCAGCGCGAGGTGAGGCGAGTCCAGCCGGCGCTGGGCAGAGGTGGGCCCGGCGCAGCAGGCCTGGGCTCCTTCTCCTGCCTTCCCCGCCCTCCTCCTGTGGAGCTGGGGGACAGGGCCTGCTCCCGTCAGCACCCTGATTCTCGCAGAGGCCAACGGCACCAACTTGACTAACGCCAACTGCTGCTGATCTGTGCTGACCACACTGTGTGCAGATTTCGGTGTGTGCCAGTCTCATATCCGTCGCATTTCACAGGTTAGGACATGGACTCAGACAGCAGAACCCTGGCTCAGGATTCCTGGGTCAGTACATGGAACGGCAGCGATGTGGACCCAGATGTGTCCGACCCAGAGGTGTCCGAGCCTGAAAGCCTGTGCACTGAGAAACTTCTGGGACCACCCTGTCCTTCTGGCCCCAGTGGGGTCTTTCCTGGGTACATGCTTCTGTCCTGGACAGTTTTCTACTCACTGTTCATTCATTTGAATTATCCGTTTCTCTCTTTTCAGTTCTCCTTTAAAGTGCAAACACCCTTGAGAGAGGTAACCTATTAAGTGGCTGAGAAACATTAAAAGCTATTCAGCCGCATAATCCAGGACCCGAGTTGAAGTCTTCTTAGCTCAGCCATTTCCTGGCTCTGTGACATTGAACTAACATTTAATTCCATAGACTCTGTTTCCTCTAGAAAAAAGGGGGGAAAAAATCGAGGAGATCAAAGATAGGAAAACACTTTGAAACCACATACCATGACACACCTGCAGAGGAATATTGCTTTCATTGTTGTCCAAACACCTTATTCACGTCCAAGACCACGTTCGTGACAGGATGGAATAAGTAACCGAGGGGAGCGGCCATGAGGCCTGGCCGGGGGCACAGCCCTGGCGGGGAGGGTGGCGGGTGGCAGGAAGGGAAGTGACAGCTTAGCTCCGACCACACTGAGTCCACCGTTTCTTTTTCTGTGGCCCGTGGCTTGCTTCGCTTTATGCTTCAAATCTAATTCAACCAGTGTTTCTCCTCTCTCCCTCCTCCCTCCCCCTCCTCGGTCTCTGTCCCTTCTTCCCCCTCCTGCCCGGCCCTCTCTGCTAAGAAACATTTCCTGATCACTTGTTAACGTTCAGAAGTAGGGGCTCAATAGTGAACACTAGGCCTGGTCCCTGCACTACACAGATAACAATAGTTACAAACTGCATAAGCCTGCGTGGAAACACGGCACTGAGCGAAGGAGTAACCAAGGAGCTGAATGTCAGAGAGGACACTGTCTCTGCTCTAAACCAGCTTCCACAACGCTGACGGAAGCTCCCCGGCGGCCCTGGTGACCCACACTGGGAAGTCTTCCAGAAGAGGTGAGAGCCAGAGAGCTAGGCGAGCAGAGGGTGGTCACCGCAGGGTGTCTCTTGCCTGTGCTTCTTCCCTTACCAGGCAAGTTCACAGGCACCCACATTACGTGGGATAACCTGGCTGGGCCTCCGCTCCGAGGAGCAGGTGTTTCAGCAAATCCGAAGGCTGAGACGGGAAGAGTGGACGAGGGCTCTCGAAGGCCCACTGCGTTCTCGGGCTCCAAGTTTTCATGTGCAGAATTCTCAGGGCAGAAGCCCAGGGACTAGTTTGGAGAGTAGCCTCAGATACGGAAGAAGAAATCCATCACTCGAGTCCCGTGAAACTAGTGCTCTTCCAAATGCAACGAATTCTTGGAGCCTGAGTACCAAGAGGCAGAAGCTTGTCATGTTTCAGCAAACATACTTTATTATACTGTATAATTTAAGGTATCATTTTATTCAAGTGACATTCAAACGTGTGAAAAACGGTTGCATATGCCATAGCCATTAATGAAATCATTATGTACAAATGGTTACGCTTTACCAAGTCATTCATTAAAAGTAAATTAATGAGGGGGACAGCATTAAAATTTTTTTGCAATCATTACCAGGTCCAGCCTAACCCACTTTTATAAATATTCATCAACAACAACGTGCCTCAAGAACTCACCCAGTAAATTAAATTCTTGTCTTGAACTGTTTTGCTTCTATTAATGGCATCGGCCGTGGTACTTCCTTTGATTTGTTTTCTGGAACTTTGGGATATATTGTATGGAAATAATGACAAATTCTGAGTAATCGCTGATAATTAGGGCAAATCTATTATTCCCATGGTATTTACATTTTGATTACTATTTTCTCCCCAAAGGCAATGTCTCGAATCTGTTCTGATACAAGACAAAATAATATCTGAGATTTTCAGGGCTGGAAGAAAGCTAGACCAGCTCTCACCTGGTGTTTGAGTCTCCTGTCAACATCTTTGCCGGTGGCCCTTTGGCTTCTGCTTAAATGCCTCCAATGATGGGGAACTCATTGCCACTCCAGTGGCCCATTCTGTTCTTGGAAACTTAATTGTCATCTTTATCTCTAAACTGTACCCATTGCCGTCTACTTCTTGTGTATCCTAAGCCCTGCGTATAGGGGTGGGAATAAAACAGACTCACAATCATGGGAGTTAGCCCATAGATCTTAACACATGCTCGCCTTCCCCCAAGCCTTCTGACTCCAGACTGACTATTTCTGGGGTATCTGATATGTTTTCCAAGAGACTAAACTCCAGGCTCTTCACCTTTCTTTTTATTCCTCACCGCGAAAGTCTTCCCTCTGAGGTTCTGCGTGACCTATTCTCTACCTACCTCCGCAGCTTTCTCTCCCTATCACCCACGTTAATCCAGGTAACCCTCAACCACGGATGGGTCCCTCCACGGGCTGTCCACTAATCTGGTCCTCCACACAGGCTTTTTCCTCTGCATGAAATGCTCTTTTCCCCTTTACCGGTGAACTACTTACTCACCCTGCGGAACCCCTGCTCAGCATAGGCTCGGTGAGCCATCTGGAGTGATGGTCAGTCCCGCCTCTTGAGCTAACTGATCGTCTTCTTCCTAGACTATTTCTGCTCCTTGTAGGTGTTATAACTCCCAAGGTGGTGGGAAAAGGGGGCAGAAAGTCCTCAGGTTCATGAAGGGTCTCTAGGTTAGACTCGTTTTTTGTTGTTGCTTACACAGCACATTTATTATCTTACTGTTCTGTAGATCAGAAATCTGTTCCTTGGCTCATGGCCTCCTTTCTCCATCTTCCAAGCAACATTAGACTTGTGATGTTCCCTCATTGGCAGGAGGTCCCAGCCACCATCCCCAAGGTTAGACTTGTAGCCTCAAAGCCACACTTAGAGAGACGATGGTTCACAACTTAACCTTCTGTCCATCGCCAGCCCACATGGTAGTGCACTATGAAGTCGCATCATTTTGTAAACAATGTAACTATCTTGGAAAGAGTATAGTTTTTTATTGCATTGCGTTTCCAGAACTAAAACACTGATTTGCTAAATGTAAACATTTAAAATAATCTACACTGTTGGTAACCTTGTTCTGACATTTAAAAAATTCTTTTTAGGAGAAACAAAACGTGAGAATAGTGGGGGCCTCCCTCTACCCCCAGAAGTCCTGATAGGAGCACGCTCTGCACTTACCTGCTCACTTACCTGTTCCACCTTCCAGTATGTATAAACTACAGGAGGTAAGATCACAGGCTTTGGAGCCAGACTACCTGGGTTCAAATCCAGCTGTGTGACTGGTGACTCTGGGCCAGTTACTTGCGCTTGCTGTGCCTCGCCTTCCCCTTCTGTAAAATGAGAGCAAATACTAGCACCTACCTCATTGGAGGTTGTGAGCACTAATGCAGGTTCATATGCCAAGGGTCTGGTGTGAGGCTGAACTCTAAGAGCTTTCCCCATCGTGGCTGGAGGGGGAGCTGGTCTGTCTTTGGCCTCAGTACAACCCCTGGTTCAGAGCATGGTGTCTGCAAACCCTGCCACAGCCTCACTCCTGTGTGGTCCAGGCCCCTGTGTGGTCCAGGCCCCTGTGTCAGAAGTCCTGCCCACGCGGACCACGCACAGCATCCGCACGGCTCTCCTGGGCGCGGAGAGCATCTGGAGGGACGTCTGCAGACGAGTCAAGGCCCAGTACCAGTGGCATTTTCTTCGCCTTAGACACAAACTTTCAGATAAGTCTGCTCCCATTTTCCTCCAGCCCTCGGTCAGACGCTGGTCTCGAGGTGATCAAATAAGACGTCCCACTGTCAGTGCACTATCCAGGGCTGGGTTTGATTTTTCACAGAGCAACAGCCACTTAAAGAACAAGTCTCCTTCCTGCTTGTCTAGCAGGGAGCTAAGGGACAGCCTGGCTCTTCTCCAGGTGGTGTGGCTGATCCTACACCTGACAGCACGCTCTGCCCTTAGGCCCCAAAGCACAGACTCCTCTTGTGGGGGCCGGGAGGCCATTAGGCACTGGCAAATTCGGTTTTCCTTCTTTAATGGGGTGGCCTTTCCAGGGTGATTAGTCCTAACTGTTTTCTACAGGGGGGGGTCGGTTGAGAAGGCAGCATGATGCTGTGTAGGGGACTCTGGGGCTGTGTGGCACAGAGGTGAAAGGGACTGGCACAAGGTCGCACAGCTGAGGAGCGTGGGAGGCAGCAGAGGCAGCACTGCCCGTGAGGAGCGTGGAGGGGAGACACCTGGTGGCGTCGAGGCCCCTGGGCATTGTGCCTGCACGAAGTTTAGGGCAGCAGGTGTGTCTGTGCGTGTGTTGGGGGGGCTGGAGGGTGGGGGGAAGGGGGTGTGACTTTTGCAGTCTGAATGGCTCATTCCAAGGATAGCCCTTACCAGAGGGCAGGTGCTTTGAGGCCCAGAGAGACACCTCCACTTCCCTGCCCCGGCGGGTCAACGGCCAGAGTCATGCTCAGCCACACAGAGCTGAAGAAAGATAAATGCAGAGACAAGTAAACACGAGAAGGAGAGTGAAGGGCCATCTGAGATGCACAGAGAGCTCCTGGGGCATCTGAGAAGAGGGTTCTCAAACGTCCACAGAGATGCCAGCCGGAGGCGCCGGAGAAGTACCCATGGCAGATGGAGCCTGAGAGATCAGCCCAGACATAGGGACACAGGCCGGAGAGATGCAGAGACCCAAGGGAGCAGACCCAGAAGGGACATTAACTCACAGAGGCGGGGGAGTGAAGACAGCAGGACAGGGAAAGACAGAGCCGGCTGCACAGACCTGAGAGCCGCTCCCTACTCCCAGGCAGCCGGCCAAAGAGCCAAGGAAGCGGCTTGTTGGATGAAGACCTGGAAGGCTCTCGGAGTCCCCTGATGGTCAAAGGCCACATGGCTCAGAATCAGGGCCAGTGAGTCTTGGCTCTGAGCAGGTGCCGTGAGGACACCTTCTCTCTGCAGGTAAAGGGTGGGCTGCACTGTACCTGCACCCACCTGCCCATGGCACTTAAACTGAGCCTCCGAGGTGTGAAGGGAGGTGGCCATGCTACCAGCAGGGAGGCTTAGCCATCATCCCCATCTGCTCGCCCGAGCTTGGTTTGCATGGAGCAGACAGCCTGCCCGGCCGTGCCACTCCTGGTTGCACAAGCCTCTCCATTAATCTGCCCCAAGGACGCTTCTGAGGACGAGGGGTTGTGGGGAGCTGAATATTTAAGAGGTACCAAAGACACACCAGATGTACCAGGACTGGCACCATTCCCTGCAGAGATGAGCTGAACTGAGGCAGTAGGCCCCAGGTAAAGGTTTGTGAGAAGGTACAACCTGTTTAAAAAGGATCTTAGCTGGCTTGGGCTTCAGTTTGCTCACCTGCAGATGGGAGAGCTTGGCCAGGTGAGCTGGGCAGCCTGGGCATAGATTCAAAACCAGTTTCAACCCAGACTGATTTGGTTATAGACATTACTCTTGAACCAGGAGTTTCCACCATCTCCTCCATGCCTGGCAACCGAGTGGGCACTGGGTGTGTATTGATGAATGAATACGTTCTAACTTTTCTTTTACAATTGATTTACTGAGTGACTGTAGCTCAGGGGTTTGGCTGAGGATAGTCACCGTTGTATTCAAACCTGACCATGGCTCTTGGGTAGGGACTCTTAGGGTCTGTTTTACAGCAGGAAACAGACTCCCCGGGGCAAAGGGCCCTCAAGATGGTGCAACTGGGAAGACATGCCCTGGTATTTGTACCCAGGTTGCCTTGATTTAGATTTGGAATCTTGCAGTTTCATTGTGCAACTTTTCTTTTTTAAAAATATGTTTTACTGATTTTTTTAGAGAGAGAGATAGAAACATCCACATGAGAGAGAAACATCGATCAGCTGCCTCCTGCACGCCCCCTACTGGGAATGGAGTTTGAAACCCGGCATGTGCCCGGACCAGGAATTGAACCAGGACCTTTCAGTCCACCAGATGATGCTCAGTCCATTGAACCACACCAGCTGGGCCATCGTGCAACTTTTCATAAAACATTTTTTAAATTGACACAAAATTTTCATACCTGTTACCTCTTTTGCTCTGCAAAACTGCCCACTGCAAGCTGCCCTCTCTCACCGGCTGTCCCAGCAGCAGCCTCCTCTCTGGTCTCCCTGCCTCCACGCCTGCCCACTCCAATCGACCCCGTGCAGCAGCCAGGGTGACCTTTCAAAATGTGAGTCTCATTAGATTGCCCTGCTGAAGAGAACTGGGGCTTCCCATCGCTTGCGGGGTAAAGGTGCAACTCCTGACGCAGCCTTGCCGAGCCTAGTCCCCTTCACCTGCAGCCATGACCCTTTAGGGGGCTGGGCAATCAATGCAGTAGTGGGTGATCTGCATGTTCTTAAATCAAAAAGTAGAACAGGCTAGAATAGAAATAGAACAGAAACTCTCAGAATGGATTGCATTTAATGGGGCAAGAGAAATTTGTTTCACCAATCTTTGAGAACTGATGTATGCAGGTAATTATAAGTGTGTGCCCATGTGTGTTCTGTATTCCAGGCCACATAGTACATCTCACGGCTGTGTCAACAACGTGGGAAGCCTCCGGTCAGAAGCTCCTGGTCTAGCCTCATCTTGCCCACACCCCTTGTGCTCTGCCTCTAGCCACAGAGCTCAGCTGTCAGTCAAAGACACAGGGCTTTCTCCTGGAGTAATCTTCCTTCCTTTTCTTTTGGATAACTTCACTCCATCCTTCACATCTCAACTCAAGCCCTGCTTCCTCGAGGGGCCCCCGGTCGTCTCCCGCATGGCGCATGGACCTCTCGCTAGCGCTGTGGCCATTTGCTATTTGTCCATATGCTTATTCCATCAGCATCAGTCTACCCCTCGGTCTGTATGTTCCGCTGGGGGAGGGGTCCCCCAGGGGAGGTAGCCCGTCCAGAGGGCCCCACAAGGGTGGGAGCAGGTTTGGGCTAGGACGGTTTGTTTCTGCTTGCCATCTTCCCCGTGCCTAGCACCGTGCCTGGCACACAGTGGGCATTCCACAAACACTTGTGGAATGAGTATTGCTGCCCAGGGCAGGGAATTGCTCTGATCTTTGCAAGGGAGGAAACTGAGGCTCAGAGAGCCGGAGGCCCAGGCAGATGACTCACTAGGAGCCCTTCTGCCCTACCCTCTCAGGATTGCTCACGGCCGCCATGGCACCGTGTGTGGTCCCCGAGGCCCGGCTGGGGTCAGTCCTGACCTTCCCAGCACGCGTCTCACCTCCCCCGCCCAGCTCCCCTCCAGGCTGCGTGGCTGGGCTCTCAGTGCTTCTCTCCCTCTCCAGCTGGCTGGGCTTGGAGCCTGGGTGGCTGGAGCAGGGAGCTCAGAAGTGACAGCGACAATATTAGGAGCGAAAAAGATCAATTAAGCCCATCGAGCTGATTTGTGAGGCTGATTGAATTAGGAGCCCCCCTGGGGGCAGATCGGCTCTCAGGCTGACAGGCCAGTGCAGGGCCAGTGGGGCGCTCCCAGCCTCCCGCGGGGCGGGCTGCGGGCGGGCTCTGGCCTGGAGAGGAGGCAGGAAGGGCACTGGGAAAGCACAGCCCCGGCCGTTTCCCTGGCTTCCTCCTGGAGTCCTTCCCGCAGGTCTGGGCACTGGGGGGCTTGGCCCGACATACGAAGAGACACTAGGCTTCCAAGAAGTTAGGGGCCTGTGCAGGGGAGGTAGGTGGTAGAGCTGGGATGGAACCCAGGACTGTTCCCTCTGCACTCTGTCCTGTCCTCCTGTTTCTCTGCTCTCACCTCTGGCTCCAGCATCCTGGTTGTCTTTTTCGCTCATTTTCTAGGCTTAAGGCTTCTCCCCACCCCCATCCCAACATCCCCCTTTTCCCTTGGTCAGATATAATCTGATTATCTGTCCAGTAATCTGACCCCTCTGCCTTGGCCTCAGGACTCTGTTTCATGGCCTGTTCCCAGGGCAGCTCTGGCCAGAATGCCCTTGTACTTCAGCATCATCCCCCAGCCCTAGCCCCTGGATGGGGGCTGGGGGAGCAGAATTTGGACAAAGGCTCTTGTGTGTGTAGGGAAAATGGAGCCCAGGGAGGATGCAGAAATGAGGTCAGCTTCTCCAGCTTCCTGAATGGCCGGTAGCAGGGTTTGGTCTTCCTCAGACACCGTCTTTCGAGGCAACGGGAAAGGGAGAGCCCTCTAAGGTCAAGGGGTGCTGCATTTATGGATGAAAAGAAGGGCCCTGTGGGTGGCAACACAGAGCCACAGATGCCTGGGAAGGAGCACCGTGCACGGGGGAGGGGTGGAAATGCAGGAGAGCTCCTCAGCAACGGGGGCCGGGGCTGGGGAGTCAGAGGGCGGTGGTCTGGAGGTCCCTTAGCCAGAGATGAGGATGGGAGGGGAACTGACCCTCAGAAAGGGCCTGGCATCTTATGTCCAGGCCTGCTTACTTCCTTAGAGCAAATCTGTGCCAAACCTATAATCAATTTAAAGACATAAACACAAGCAGAACTGGCTCAGAGTCATGCAGTACCAGCAGTAGAATTAGGTTTCGCACCCAGGCTGAGGGACTTCTGAGCCTGGGATCCTTTCATGGGCTAATTGCCAAAACCTTTCTATAGTTCTGGAAGTCTGGGCGCCGAGGCAGCAAGCCCTCAAGCCTTGACAGGCAGCTGCCTGGTGGGTGAGAGCACTGGTTTGAAAGTCAGACTCACTTCCTGGCTCCACAACTTGCTTGCCCTGTGGCTGTGGCCTGGACCAAGTTGGTTGGCATATTTTTGTCTTATTTCCTCTGTAAAATGGGCATAATAGTAGTACCTACCTCATGAGGTCGTTGAAAGGATTAAATGAAGGTACAGAGATCATTTAGAACAGGGCCTGTCACTCAGTAAGTGTGAGCCATTGCTCCTTGGAATGGAGCCAGGATCGCGTGGAAGGGCCACAGCCAGACACAGATCTCAAAGCCAGTGACCTGTACCCCCTCCCCAGTGCTATGAATCGGTGCTGCCTGAGCTGCTGCACCCAGACTGTCTGGTTACAGCGTTTCCCACACAGGAGAAACGACAGTCCATCTCCAGAGTTGAGTCCTGCAGCCTCTTTCCATTTCACAGACTTGGAAACCGAGGCTCAGACAAGTTGCCGCAAATCTTCTGTGACTTTGGATAAGGCGATGCCAAAGCCCCACCTTAGACCCAGATTCTGAATCCTGGTCCAGGGTATCC
This sequence comes from Molossus molossus, assembly GCF_014108415.1. Lineage (NCBI taxonomy): Eukaryota > Metazoa > Chordata > Mammalia > Chiroptera > Molossidae > Molossus > Molossus molossus. The sequence continues at coordinate 58,988,149 of NW_023425352.1, forward strand.
ACTCGGCCTCCAAACCGGTTTGGTTTTGTCCAGGCAGGTACCATCCTTACAGCAGAAACATTTCTCTGTAATCTTGTTTGTAATTGCTGACGAGAAGCGGGACTGTTCTCCGCTTCTAAACTTCATCCTCATCTTTAATTTGCTTCCAGAGGCTGAGTCTTCTGCCATCTCTGTGAAGTATTAGCAATTATTTCTCAGTTACTTCCCAACTGGAAAGCAACACTTGAAGATGGGGCTCTGGAAGCAGGAAGAAGCCATAAGGATGGTTTTTATTTGATCTGGTGTGAACCTTCCCAAAGGTACACGTGCTCCATTGTCCCTGCTCTGACACGAGGGCCATGGCGGGTGGCCTGTGACTCTGTCTCCTCCTTCCTCACCTGGCCTCCAGCCCTGCTCGACTTCTAAGCACAGGGGCTGCCACCGGTCTCAAATACCACAGAGAAGCCCAGCCAGTGTGGCTCAGCGGTTGAACATCAACCCAGGCTCCAAGAGGTCGCTGGTTCAATTCCTGGTCAGGGCACATGCCCAGGTTGTGGGCCATATCCCCAGTGTGGGGCATGCAGGAGGCAGCCAATTGATATTCTCTCTCATTATTGTTTTTATCCTCTCTCTCTCTCAAATTAATAAAAAAATATTTTTTAAAAATTTAAAGGGCAGGAGAAGAGCCTTCATTATAATCGCAGTAACTGGCAAACTGTTCCTCGGTCACAGGGCTGAGGGTCATCCTTGGCTTTCTCCTACACCAAAAGTCCAATCCATTAACAAGTCCTTTGGGCTCTACCCTCAGAACACACTCCGAATCCGACGTTCTCACCATCTCCGCTACTCCCATCCTAGTCCAAGCCAACAGATCACTCACCTGAATCGCGTCAGTGACATCCTGAGCAGGTCCAGGACCTCCCCTTCTATCCTTCAGTCCACACAGGAGCCAGAGTGACTGTTCAGAATTTTATTTTAATGTAATTATTTGGCTTTGCATTTTTAAAAGTACTTTTTTTTTCCTCCTAGGGATTACAATAGACATCCTTAATTTTTCATAACCAATTTAGAGTTAATATTTTGTCACTTCACATAAAATATAAAACTCGTGCATTTACCATCCGCCATCCCGTCTACTGTACTTTTCATAGGCCCTGCACCACACACATTATAACCTCACATACAATGTCATTTACACAGTGATATGCATAGCAAAGAAATTCAGAGAAAAAATACTCCCATAATTTTATGTATTTACCCTGTGATGCTGTTTATTCTTTTCTGAAGATCCAAGTGTCCCTCTTGGGTCATTTACCTTCAGCTTGAAGAACTTACTTCAGTGTTTCTTCATCAGGTCGTCATCAGTCAGGTCTTTTGGTGACAAATTCTCCAAATTTTCTTATAAGTGAAATGTCTTTATTTTGCCTTCCTATTGGAAAATATTTTCCTTGGTTGACAGTTCTTTTTCCTCTCTCTTATGCACTTCAATGATGTTACCTTGTGTCTTCCGGCCTCCGTGATTCTGAGGAGGAGTCTGTGATGATTTGAATCTTTGTTCCTCTATGTGATGTCTTTTTTCCTCTGGCTGCTTTAAAGGTTTTCTCTAGCTTTATTAACAGTTCGAATATGAGTGTGTATGTAAATTGATGTCTTTCATTGAATTTGGAAAGTGAGGTTTTTGGTTTTTTTTGCCATTTCTTCTCAATAATTTGCCCTGTTCTCCTTTCCTTCTAGGATTCTAATTATGCACATGTTAGACCTTTGATATTGCCCCACAGACTCCTCAGATTGTTTATTTTTTCAACCTACTCTCCCTCCACCCCCTGCTTCTATAGATTAAATAGTTTCTATTAACCTACTTAAGCTCACTGGCTGCCATCTCCATTCTGTTTTCAGCCCAATACAATGCAGTTTAAAAACATTTCAGATACTGAATGTTTTACTTCTAGAATTCTACCTGGATCTTTCCATATTTTCGATTTCTCTTTAGAGACTTCCTATCTCTTCATTCATTAAGAGTGTATTTCCTTCTACCTGTTGAGCATACAGTGCTTGTTTGAGCATTTCAATTTTGAGGTCATCTAAGGGTTAGACTCTGTGGATTATCTTTTTCCTTGAAGATGGATCATATTTTCCTGAAACTATATATTTTTATTTAGATTATATCCTGGACGTTGGAAATGTTATGTTGAAGAATTTCTGGAATTTGTTATATTGTTCCAATGAGTGCATAAGTGCTGATATCTTTGTTTTAGCAGGTAATTGCTCGGTTGGACTCAAACTAAAAACTCTGTGTGGCCCACAGTGGGCAGCATCCTAAGTTACAGCTCAGTTCTTTCAGCCTCAGCTGAAGATTAGCTTGAGCCGTGTGTGTGTGTGTGTGTGTGTGTGTGTGTGTGTTTCAAGAGTTGAATAGACATTTGTCTGAATTTATCTGCTGAGTTTGGGCCTTTTCTAGCGCTTCCCTTTTCCGGATTCCCCTTCGCTTTCCAGGGGCTCTGGCTGTGCTAGGTTCTGTCTTCTTGTCCTTTAGGCCAGAACACAGTGTTTCCTTGTAGACTTTTAGCTGCCATGCAATGCGCCACAACTGTAGTCCGCCCTCTGGGTAAGGCCATAAAAGTGGGAAACTTACCACATCCTGGCCCCTTCTTTAAAGTTTCGACCTCCTTTTAAAGTCTGCCTATTTTTGATTTTTTTTCCCCACAGCCTTCTAGTTGTTTTCTGTATGATATTCAGAGTTTATAGGTGTTTTCTGTGAGAGGGTATATCTGCTAAGAGCTTACTTTACTCATTGACTGATGGGCACTTGGGCTGCCTCCATAGCTCAGCTATTGTAAATAACACTGAATGAACATAGAGGTGCATGTATTCTTTTGAATTAGTGTTTCAGGTTTATACGGATAAATGCCCAGAAGTGGAATCATTGGGTCATCAGGCAGTTCCATTTTGAATATTTTGAGGTAACTCCATACTGCTTTCCACAGTGGCTGCAGCAGTCTGCATTCCCGCCAGCAGTGCGCGAGGGCCCCTTTCTCCACACCCTCGCCAACGCGTGCTGATTTATTGCTTACAGCCATTTGACAGGTGTGAGGTGATATCTCCTTGTAGTTTTAATTTGCATTTCTCTGATGATTAGTGATGTTAAGCATCTGTGGGATATTTACGCAATGGAATACTACCTGACCATAAAAAGAAGGAACTCTTACCATTTGGACAGCATGGATGGACTGGAGAGCATTATGCTAAGTGAAATCCGCCAGTCAGAGAAGGACAAGTACTACATGATCTCACTCATATGTGGAATCTAATGAACAGAATGAACCTACAAGCAAAACAGAGACAGACTCATAGATAAAGGGCAGGCTAATAGCTGTCTGGGTAGCTGGATGGGAGATGTGGAAGGACAGAGCAAAAAAACAGAAGAAACTCATGGACACAGACGACAGTGGGTGGTTGCTGGGGGGAGGAGCGGTGGAGGAGGGTATGGGGGGAGACATGGTGATGGACAGAGACTTGACTTGGGGTGTCGAGCACACAGTACAGTGTACAGGTGATGTGTTGTAGAACTGTACACCTGAAAACTATATAATTTTGTTAACCAGTGTCACCCAATAAATTAGGGAAAAAAAGAGCTTTCTTTGTTACATTGAAAGGGAAATGCCTAGAGTGTTCTTTAAACATTTCTCAGACCATATCACTCTTCTCAACTCACCCACCCCCTGTGGCTCCCATTTCATTTGAAAGCCCAGATCCAACAGGACCCTCGGATGATCCAGCTTAACGTTCGTGACCTTGTGTTCACCTTTGCTCGCTTCATTCCAGCCACATTGGTGGCCTCTTTGCTACTCGGACACGCGGGTCTCAGGCACCCTCAGGCAGCAGAGCCCCAGGGCCTCCAGGGCCCCGCACACCGGCCCTGCCGGCCCCCTCAAGCCTCATCGTTAGCTGTTGATCCAGCTCCGCTGACCCGTGCTCAGTCCTGGCCCATGGCAGGCTCCTTTCACCTCAGGCCCGCTCCCACGCCTACCGCACCCCCCCCTCCACTTTCATCCTGCCAAGTTCTTCCTCACGCTTACCTCTCCTGGAAACGACTGCTCCCCAGAAAACCCTTCCCTGAGCCCCCCAACCACTCTACCCCCAGCTAGGTGAGGTGATATCAACTTTCAGGGCACGTAATGCTTCTTCACACATACCTCGCACTTGAAATTATTTGTTTATTTATTGTTTGCTCACTAATCTTAAGGGCTGTGAGGGCAGGTGTTCCATGGGTTTCACTCATGCCTGCATCCTGGACACCTAGCACATAGTAGGCACTCAGTAGCTACCTAGCAACTGGTTGTCAAGCCCCAGGATGGGGTTAGGGGCTGCTGGGCAGGAACCTGTCAAAGTCTCTGCTGTGTACACACCCTCGCAATGACCTTGTGTAGTATTGCATCTCTTTGTTACTCTTAAAGAAATAGAGGTTCTGAGCAGAGAAATGACTTGCCCAAGGTCACAGGACTAGAAATTCTAGCTGAGAATTTTATGGTGGGAGCTCAGACCAGGGAGAGACACCTTGACTGTTCCCAGCCTCAGCCTCCACGTCACACTTCCCTTTGCTGTCCTGGCTGGATGCAGAGTAGCTGAAGGCCAGGAAGAGTTCTCTTTTCTCAGTGTTTTCGCCCACGGTTCATAACTAGGCTCCCCTTGCCGAGCTGGAGAGACGTGGCTCATGTGAACACCGTGTTTTCCATGCCAATGCGGCGAGGCACCGAGGCTGGGTCCCGAGCTCACGACCTGCGTCTCTTTTCCCTTCGGCTCTGACTTCCTGTTTGTGGCCAGCCGTCTCTCCAGGGAACAGCCCAGCTGCAGGTGCCCTCAGGGCTTGTCCAGGGGGGCACCGCACCGTTGCTGGTGGGAACCTGAGACCCGGGAGCAGGAGGTGAAACTTGTTTTGCACGCACAACCCCTTTCTCATCTCCACCTCTGGGTGAAGCATCTTCCTTGACAGAAGTCCTCCTGAGACTTGGCAATGCTCTTGACCAACTGCCATTTAACATGTCAGCGCTGCCCTGGCCGGTTTTGCTCAGTGGTTAGAGTCGCGGGTTTAATTCCAGTCAAGGGCACGTACCTCAGTTGTGGTTCGTCCCTGGCCCGGGTCTGGGTCGTGCGGGAGACAACCAGTTGGTGTGTCCCTCTCACATCGATACTTCTCTGTCCCTCTCTCTCCCTCTCTCTCCTTCCCTCCCACTCCATCTGAAGATAAATGGAAAACTATCCTCGGGTGAGGATTAAAAGAAATAAATGTCAGCACTGTTTCTAGTGATAGATGACTGGTTTGTTAAATAGTTTATCCTTCCTATAGAATATTATATAGGCAACAAAAACAGTGAGGTAGGAGAGTTAAGGATATGAGGAAATGTTCAAGCTGTTACGTGAAAAGAAAAAATGTCAATATAGCATATGTTCCCATTTTTATGAAAAATATATATTGACATAAATAATGTATACTATGCATAGGAAAAAGCCTGAAAAATTTATGCAAGATAATGGTTTTCAGTGATGATGGGATGAAGGGTAATGAAAAAAAATTCCTATTCTTCAAATTGTTTCAAACAATGTGCATTACTTTTGTAATCAAATTAAAAAAAATAGATATTCTTTTTGAAAGGAAACAAGCGAAGGAAACCACGTCTCGGGCATTTCGAGTGCCGGCTGTCCCCGGGCCAGGGCTCCGGGGAGGTGGAGGCCTGGGGGGAGGGGCGGAAAGAGCTCTGGCAGGCCACCAGCACTGAGAAGGGCACACAGGTCACTCTGAGGACACCGTGCCCTGATCCTGACAGCCGAGGCCTTCAGGGAGGACCGCAGTCTCCGACCAAGACCCTGCTTCTCTGGAGTGCCCGCCAGCACCCCACTAGCTCCGTTCTTTGCTCTCTCCTTTCATCTTTCATGCTCTGTGCTCATATCAGAAGCCAGTTCTAGTTCAGAAGGTCCCTGAACATGCTTGTGTGTGTCTGGGGGGTGGGGGTGGCTGGGGCCTCGCACTTCACAGCTATCCCCAATTTCATGGACTTTTCAAAGAAGGCAGCCTGCTCTGTCCCTCCCCCTCTGGGGCCCAGATGCCCACTGCCCAGGGAAACTAGGCAGCTGGGAGGAGGAGTGTGATGGCCTTAGGTGACAGGGCAGGTCCAGCTGTGCAAGGACCTTACTGGCGCAGACAGAACGACGGTCACAGCCACCACCCAGCCCACTTCCTCCTTCCACAGTTGAGGAGTCAAAGCCCAGAGAGGAAAAGGACCGGCCCGAGTCACACAGCAGGCCAGGGGCCAGAATCAAGGGGTGTTTTTACATTTTTTTTTCTTTATTGGTTTTAGAGAGAGAGGGAGAGAGAAATAGAAACATCGATGAGAGAGAACATCGACTGGCCACCTACTGCATACCCGCCACTGGGAATTCGCCCGCAACCTGGGCATGTGCCCTGACCGGGAATAGACCTGGCGACCTCTTGGTGCACGGTGGGCTCCACCACTGAGCCCCACTGGCTGGGCCATGCCTGCTGTTTTTAAACATACAAACTTGAGGTGGAACAGTCATGGGTTTGGCGCCTTAGATAAAAACGATCTTCGTTTCAGAGCCTGAATTCCAGTTCTAGGTTGGATTTCCGGGGTGAAGGGCTGTTTCCTCTGGATGGGGTCAGGTGCACAACAAGTGGGTGGCAGTGACCCCCAACATCCTACACGATCCCCCTGCAAACAGAAGCGCCAGCGCCAGTCCAGGCACAGCCCGCAGCGCCGGGCGCCTGCCAGACACCGGGGAAGAAAGGCTAGTGCAGGCGTCAGAGCCATCTGGGAGGGCCCACGACAGCCAGCTGAGGTGGGAACTATGAGACTAGGGGGGCTGCTTCCTGGGAGAGGGGCGTTGGCCCTGCCTCCTGAAAAATGAGGCGCTCAGCAGACAGCGGGAGGGGACGTGGAGAAATGGTGGCGGTCAGGCACGGAGGCAGGGGATGGCAGCAGCAGCCCGGTGTGGCCCCGAGGAAAGGAGAGGCCGAGTGTGGCCGCGGGGCTGTAGGTGTCAGCAGAGGCGCGCTTTGGGGTGCGCCGGCCCGGCCCCGCCCACCCCTGGGCCCGCGCGGCCATTGTCTGCGCCCGGCGCCGCCTTGGCAGCAGAAGGTGACATCTGGTGACTAATGGCCAGGGCTGCGCGCCGGCTCCTCTCTCCTGCGGCCCGGGGCGCAGCTGCCGCCCACCCCTCCCGTCGGCTGGGCGCCGGCGCGGGCGCGGGTAGGATCACGACCCTGGTGTGCGGAGGCCAAGACCGCCCCCTCCAGCCCGCCAGGCACTGCGGGACCCCGCCGAGCCCCAGCTCTGTCGCGCGCGTGTCCCTGCGGTCGCGGCGTGGACGTGGCTTCCCCAGTGGGCAGTCGTAGGAAGCTGCCCTGCCACTGGCTGGTGCTCATTCGTGAGTGCAAACACCTGACCATTTGGGAGCCCACGTGAATACACCTGCTTTAACACACACTTGCACACTAGCACTAACACAAGAGCTCGCCACACATTATATGCCTATGCTTGTTTATGCAGGTTCACAAATACACACCTGAGGACCATGCACAAGCCCTAACCCACAGACTTACCCACAGCACATGCACGCATGTGTCCACGTTGGCCCACACATCACTGGGGACTCCGGCAGTTATCCCCTGCTTACATGCTCACAGGCAGAAACATCCGTGGGCATGTCCATGCACACTCAGAGGCACGCCCAGGTGCTGTCCTTGTCCTTGCCACAGGCCTCGGTGACAAAAGGCCTAATTCCAGTCCTAGCCATGATCTGTGCTAGGCTAGTCACCCCACTGTTCACACTACATTTACATTCGTTGTCTACATTTAAAAACCTGGAGACTTCACATAAAGACCTGGATTTCCGCCTTCTCTTGCAAAATCGGAAGCTCTGGCAATTTGAGGCCTGTTTCCAGCTGGCTGTAATGGGCTGGGCTGAGCTGCAGGGGCTCCTTCAGCCCTTCAGGCTGTGCTTAACCTCTCTCCCCGCAGCTGTCCCCTCTACCCTGCCATGGACATTTGAGGCTGCCAGCCCAGGTGAGGAGCCCTTGTCAGCTAGACAGGAGTCCAGCTTGGACCCCCAGCCCTACCTTTGGAGCCCGAGCTGGGCATGGAGGGTCTTGGTTCTCCTAACAAGCATTGCCCTAACACCCCTCGTGAGGAGTCTGCGGCCACTGTGGGGTGTTGGGGCTATGCCAGCACTGTGGACCGGCTCTGTAGTCTGCACAGTGCCTTCTGCTCACAGGGATCAGGAGGCCCACTGACGCTCTGGGAGAGGTGTCATTGCCCCGTCTCACATGAGAAGATGCTGGCCCGGGAGTGGTACTACTACCTCGTCAGAAACTGCAGCAGGGGTTTGCTGTCGCAGCTGAGGGTGGGCTGTGTGGGGCAGGGTGACTCTGCTCTGGAATTCCCGGCTGGGGGCAGAGGGGCCGGTGCAGCAGTAATGTCTACTTCATGGCCCCGGCTCCTCCTGCCTGTCTCTGGCACATCTGCCTCCCTTCTCCGATAGGTTCCCCTGCTCTCCCAGCCTCTGCCCTGGTGGGAGGCCTGCCTGAAGGTTCCTGGGGTATCCCCCTACTGTTGGCTCTGGCTGAGCCAGCAAATGGCAACCCAAGTGGCAGTGGGGAGCTATGTGGTTCTTTAGACTCCCCACACCCCCAACTGCCCACCAACCCTACCCCACCCTATATCCCCCCCTTCCCCATCATCATCTCATCTACTCAAGGGCTCAGGCAACCTTGTGGGCTGACATCGGCCCAGTGACTCACCTAAGCCTCTGTCCCACTCATTCTTCTCCCACTGGAAACCTACAGGCCCTCAACTTCCAACATGTCAGAGGCCAGACAGTCCACAACATGGGGTGACAAAGTGGTCATGGCCCGAACTCAGATCCCAGCTCTCCTACTTCTTGCTGTGTGACTCTGGGCCAGCAATCTAAACTTTCTGTGTCTGTTTTCTCCTCTGTGAGCTAAGGACAGTCACGGTATCTGCTTGGGGGATTGCTGGGTGAGAATAAATGGAGAAATCCATGTAGTGTGCTGACTTCGGTGCTCATCAGAGCAAGTGCTCATAAATACTGGTGTTGAGCCCTGGCTGGTCTGGCTCAGCAGTTAGAGCATTGGCCTGCGGAACAGAGAGTCGTGGGTTTGATTCCAGACAAGTGCATGTACCTCGGTTGCGGTTTAGTCTCCGTGTGTCTCAGTCGCACCGTTGTTTCTCTCTTTTTCTCTCTCTCTCCCTTCCACTCTGTCTGAAGATAAATGGAAAAATATCCTCGGGTGAGGATTAAAAAAGAAAATGCTGGTGCTAACTACTTTTGCTCCCATGCTGCTTCATTCTGCTATTTCCTCTGCTTTGGCTGGTTTTTACTTTCACCTTCACAAGACTGGGTCCTGAGAATCACACCCTCTCCTCTCTGCATCTTCCCCCATTCAGCCCTAGCAATTTGACTTCCCAGATCTTCTGCAATCTGTGGTCTCCTCTCTTCCTGGGTGGCCTGTGCTGTGCTTTGGTTTGGTGTCACCCCTGGCTCGCACAATTATGACCCCTACTCAGGTTCCCCAGCTACAGGTGACTCACACTCCCAAACAGCATCACTTTTGCCTTTGAAATGCAAGCTGTGTTAGTGGGCAGGTGCTTACCCACCATGCCCAAGCTCCTTGGCTGGCCATCAGAGGAAGCGGTCCCTGCCCATCCCCTGTGGGTGGTTGAAGAGGTGGGCCATGAGTCTGGGGTGCAGGGTTAGGACATAAACCTGGAGTGTGCTTTCTCTCATGACTGTGTCAAGACCATGCACTTAGCAGCCAGTGGTTCCAGCATTCTCAGACCAACACACTTACCCCTCCCCTCTATGCCTTTGCTCACGCCATGTCCTCTGCCCGGAAGCCCCGCCCCCAACTCAAACTCATCTTTTCTGTCCTGAGCTCTCTTATCCTGCCCTTCCCTCTCCCATCCCTTCACATTCAGTTTGTTCTCTCCCCTTGTCCTCAGAACACCCTGTGCATTCCTCCAAGGTTACACTTTCCTCGTTTGTTATATTTCTCTGTTTCCATGCCACCTAGATCAGAGCTTCTCAAACGTTATTGTGTGGATGGATCACTTGGGACTTTTGTCCGAATGCAGATTTGACTCAGCAGGTCTGGAACGGAGCCTCCATTTCTAACAATGCAGGCTGCTGCTGCTGTTGGCCCCAGCCCACACTGTGAACGACAAGACTTAGATAGTGAGTCCCTAGAGGGCATGGCTTGTACTCAGTTCACTTAGTGTCCTTGGTACCTAGCAGAGAGCTTTGCAAGTGGAGGGACCAAATAAATGCCTCTGAAGTGAAGAGATTGAATGAATGAATGAATAAGTGAGTGGAAGCATCTCACGCAGATGAGGGTGTCAGGGAAGTCTCTGGAGGAGTTGTTGTCTGAGTTGAATCCTTAGGGGAGGGGCTGGAGTTAGGTAAGAAGGGCTGTGGTGGGTAGAGCTATTCCAGGTGAAGGCACAGAGATGTGCACACGCATGGATGCAGGATAATGTGGGAACGGAAGACTTGAAGTTCAAGAGGCTGGGAGGGGCCGGGGCAACAGCAGGCAGGGATGCATTCTGGGGGGGTGGGGGGGAGCCATGGTCTCTGTTGTATTCTGGAGCCTCTGGGAGACGGCATGATCCAAACAGCAGCCACTTCTGCAGCAGGAGAGGAATAGACAGCAGAGAGGTGCTAGACTGAACAGTCGCTCAGCGGACCCCCCAGTCCTTCGTGTGGAGCTTAGGCCACGACAGAGAGACAAAGGCAAAGGCTCCTGTCAAAGAGGGATTGAGGAGGAAGAATAGACAGGGCTTGGTGACTGGCTGGAAACGTGGGTAAGAGAAACCTTCCCCTTCTGCTGGGGGGCACCTGGGTGAATGGTGGTGCCGTTGACTTAGGCTGGAGGACAGAGGAGAAGTGGTTTGGGGAGAGCGATGAGGAGCTTAATGAGGCGTGACGTGCTCATGGAGCCGTCGCCACATTGTCAGGAGCTCCTGAGGGAGACCAGGGCCAAGGAGGACAGGATGGGAGGCACTGGCTGACAGATGCTCACTGAAGTTTTGGGAGAGAAAAAACATCCAGGGAAATCTTAGAGTTAGAAGAGAAGAAAGTAGAGGAGGGACCCTGGAGGGAAACTACTTATTTAAAGGGCAGGAATTAATGACAACCTGTTAGAGATAAAATGGGAATAGAAAACATTTACAAGAGAAACAAAAAGATAAAAGACCTAAGAATGAATGTAATAAGAAATGTGAAAAATCTAAGTGAAGAAAGCATTAAAATGCTTGCAAGGGATTTAAAAAAAGCTTTTGAATAATGTTCTTGGACGGGAAAACTAACATCATAAAATTTTCCATTCTCCCTCAGATAATTTGGTATTTAATAAGATTCTCAATAAAAACAAAACCTTTGTTGTTAGACATACAGATTCTCAAGTTCATATAGAGAAATAAACAAATTGGGAGACAATCTGCACGGACCTGTCATGTTTCTGGAGGAGAAAAGGCAGTGAGTACCTTCATTCTAGACCGTCTCTTCGGGGATGTTTCTATAGTACACACACCTGCAAAGTAGAGATAACGTCTCCTCCTAGGGAAAAGGCAAGTTTGTTTACTGTCCCGTAAAATAAAGAGCAAAAACAAGGCAAGTTTACTGCCCATTATAAAATATTTGGATTCCTGAAACTCAAGGTTCAACGTCTAAAATACAACTCTCTGCCTGGCGTCACCTGAATTTCTTCATGTCACCCTCTGGGAACTACAGCTAGTGGAACTGTCACAAGTGCTGCTATTCTGGCTGTTGCTATCACTGTGAGTAATGAAGTCACCTGACTCTGACCCAGAAGTCTCATGTCTTCTGCCACATCCAGGAAACAGGCAGGGTAACATATTGGCTTGTGAGCAGAGTAAAAACTTAATCACTCCTCATACTTCTTAACAGCAAGAATGGCCACAAAATTGCTGAAAAATAAGGTAAAGAGGATAGACTTTTGAGAAATTAAACTGTACTACAAAGTTATATAACATAAAACAAGATGGTACTGGACAACGCAGTGGAGTAAAATATAATTTCAGAAATTATACATGAGAACTTAGTCTAAGGTAAATATGCTATTTCAAACTGAGTGGGAAAATGCATTATTTAGTAAATGGGGTAGGGAGAACTGGAGAACCATCTTGAAAAAAGTTGTATCCATACCTCATACTTTATAGTAGAATAAATTCCATATAAAACAATGATGTATCTATGACAAAACAAAACCACAAATGTACCAGAAACACAGGAGAATTTTAAAACTTTCTAGGTAAGAGACTCAACTGAGAAGCCATAAAATATAAGACTGATAATACCCAATATATAAAATCAAAAGACAAACTTGAAAAATATTTACAGCTCCATGTGCTCATTTCCACAAATCAATATGAAACAGACCAACAACATGAAAGAAAGATAAACAAGGTATAAAGAGTCAGTGAAACCTCAGGAAAGATGCTCCCCTGTGCATAGTGGGAGAAATATAATTAGAGTTTTATTAAGGCATTTCCTGTCTCAGTTCGGCCGAGACCGAGACGTTTGTATGGGGCAATGGATGCTCGTGCGTTGCTGATGTGAGTGGAAGAGCGACAGCTGGAGGGGAAATGTGGCGATAGCTTCAGACATTACAAATGCTTTTGACCTAACTACTTCTAAGAATTTATGCTATAGAAAGATTCTCACATGTGAAAAACCATGCATATGAAATTAGTTATTATAACATGGTTTGTAATAAGAAAAGATGCAAAGCAATCCAAATGGTATCGAAAGAGGGATGATATAATCCAAGGACATGAGTACAGAAGTATACTATGAAGGTATTTGTCTTTCCCCGTCTGACTTATTTCACTTAGTATAATGCCCTCCATTTGGTCACAAATGGCAGGATTTTATTCTTTTTTATGGCTGAATAACATTCCATTATATATGTACCACATCTTCTTTATCCTTTTGTCTACTGATGGACACTTAGGTTGTTTCCATATCTTTGTTACTGTAAATTATATAGTGTTGCAATGAACATAGTAGTTCATATGTCTTTTCAAGTTAGTATTTTGGGTTTCTTCAGATATATACCCAGAAGAGTATATATAGTAGAATAAATTCCATATAATTCCACCTTTGGGTCATAAGGCAGTTTTATTTATTTATTTATTTATTTATTTATTTATTTATTTATTTATTTTGTGGTATGTGCCCCTAGCGGGAACTGAACCCGGGACTCTCTGGTCCGCAGGCTGACGCTCAACCCCTGAGCCAAACTGGCCAGGGTGGCAGTTTCATTTTTAATGTTTTTTAGAAATCCTCATCTGTGAATATATTTTTATTGATTTTTAGAGGAAGAGGAAGGTGGGGCGGAGAGAGAGAGAAACATTAATTGATTGCTTCCCATACATACCCCAACTGGGGATCAAACCTGCAACCTAGGTAAGTGCCCTGACAGGGGACTGAGCCTGCAGACAGGGGATTGAACCTGCAACTTTTTGGGGTATGGGATAATGCCCCAGCAAGCTGAGCCACCTGGCCAGGGCCCATTTTTAATTTTTAAAAGAGAATGGACCCAGAGGGTATTAAGCTAAGCAAAATGAGTCAGACAGAGAAACACAAATACTGCATGATTTCACTTATATGTAGAATCTAAAGAACAAAATAAACAAACAAAACAGAAACGAACTCATAGACACAGAACATTTTGATAGCTGCCAGATGGAAGAGGGAGTGGGGACATGGGTAAAAGTGGAAGGGATTAAGATGTACAAATTTCCAGTTATAAAAACAGTCATGTGATATAAAGTACAGCATCGGGAATATAGTCAATAATATTGTAATAACCTACGTAAGTTGTCAGACTTAAGAAGGGGATCACTTTGTAAGTTATAGAAATGGCCAATCACTATGTTAAACACTTGAAACTAATATAATATTATATGTCAACTTAATTAAAAAATACAAAAATGATTAAAATTATATTATATAGGCAGAAGAAAGGATGAAGCTTGTGATGTCCTGATATGGAAAGACCTCTAAGATATGTTGTTGTGAAGAAAGCAAGGCACACTTTGGTGTGTATAGATATTTGCCTTTCTTGTGGGGGAAAATGGGGTGTGTGTGGAGGAACTGGTAGTCATATACATGCACATATGATGTTTATACAGAATGTGTTTGGGGAGGAATATACTAGAAACTGATAACATTGGTTGCCTCTGGGGAGGGGAATCTCATGTTTGAGAAGTAGGAGTGAGAAAGGAAACTTTTCACACCTTTTGAAAATATACGACATCCACGTGTTCCCACACAAAAATAAAAAGGAGAGAGAGCAGAACAGAGGAGGTCATGGTAGAGACGAAGGACGTGCAGTCAGAGAAGGGAAGCTGGGAGAAGGTGGCAATGGAGGTGCCAAGCAAAGAGAACATTTCAAGAAGGAGGCAGTTGCCCATGGTGTGGCACGCCCCAAAGAGACTCAGGGTGTGAAGACGTGGAGATGTGCAGGCGATGTATTCATAAGGCAATGCTGAGCTTGCTGCAAGCGGGTTCGGCTCAGTGTGTGTGAGAATGTGTGTGAGCCAGAATGCAGTGTTTAGGAGAGAATGGAATATGCAGACTTGCATATAGTAAATACCTACAAAAAGCTTGGCTTTGAAAGGAGGAAGAGAGAAGCTTGGCTTGATAGGAAAATAGGATAGCTTGTTGTGGTCTTCTCCTTCCCACCCTTGTCTTTTCCATCTTCTCTTCCTCCCTATTATTATTACTTAAATTTTTTCCCCTATTGATTTTAGAGAGAGAGGAAGGGAGAGGGAGAGAGAAATAAAAACATCAATGAGAGACAACATTGATTGGCCTCCTCCTGCATGCCCCCCACTGGGGATTTGGCCACAACCTGGGCATGTGCCCTGACCAGGAATTGAACTGGCAGCCTCTTGGTGCATGGGTTGACGCTCAACCACTGAGCCACACCGGCCAGGCAATTATTATTATTACTTAAATGGAAGCAAACTGTGCATGTTTCCCTATTAATGGGAAATGAGTAGGGGGGTGTGGTAGAGTCTACAGGAATTGGAGGGGACTGTTTCAGTTGTCTATTGCTGTGTAATAATCATTTCAAACATGGACTACATATGATTCTTTGTGTCTGGAATTCTGACAGGGACACTTTGTCTCCACTCCATGATGTCTAAGCCTCTGTTGGGACAGCTTCAACGGCAAGAGTGGGCTGGGCTCTATGGGACCTCAGTCTTTTTCTGTGTGTAAGATGACTCTTTCAATCACAGTCTGACACCTTGGCAGGGTGGCTGGAACGGCTGGGATCTGGCCAGCATCACTCGTTCTTTATGTGGCCTCTTCACATACTAACTCGGGCTTCTTGACAGCACGGTGGTCTCAGGGTAGTAGACTTCTTATATGTTGGCTCAGGGTTCCCAAGATCATGTGTTCTAAGAGCCCAAGGCAGAAGTTGTAGGGTTCTTATGACCTAGCCTTAGAAGTCATGCAAAGTTACTTCCACTGCATTCTCTTAGCTATACATGGCCGGGCCATTTAGTGTGGCAGGACTCAGAAGGGTCTGAACACTAGGAAGCAAATTCATTGGTATTTGGAGGCATGGAGATGGAAATAGTTTTGAGCAGAAGTAGGGCGCCTCTCTCATTGGGAAAGGGAGAAAGAATGCAAGGCTGGGGTTGGGTGGGGAGGAATGGGGCCTGGAGGGGAGTGTGTGATGGTTCTGATCTTCGAGCAATGAAGGAAGTTAGGTCTTCTGCTTACATAAGAGGGTTCATGGTGAAGTTTACAGACAGTATATGAATTTTGAAATCTTTGTAGAGAGAGGGAGAAAGAAATAACTAGAGCTAAAATAATGAGGCTCACTCAAATTTAGAGCCCCCAAATTAGTAATGATACCTACAATCATGGTTATGTATAATTTTTTCTGATTATACTCAGTGTGCCCAGTGTGGGAGTGAAAAAATCAAAGAACGAAATATGCATGGCGCTGTGGTTTTATTAGGAAGGAGGAGAGAGAGAGAGTAAACAGAATTGACAAGAAAATGGCTGAGATAATGAACCATGGGGCTTCAACTGGGCAGAGAAGGTATAACACCAAGAGGGGGTTAGTTTGGAAGAATGTAAGTGCATCAAGAGAAGGTAGGTCTTTATGAGGTTAAAAATCTTCCCAGAGGTTCGTGAGTGAGAGATGCAGAATGATTAGAGATGCTCATTGAAGAATGGGCTGATCTCCTTGTGAACATTGGTGCAAAAATCCTCAGCAAAATACTAGCAAACCAAATTTAGTAGCATATTAAAAGAATTATACACCATGCCCAAGTAGGATTATTCCTGGAATACAAGAATGGGTCAATGTAATACACCACATTAACAGAATGAAGGGTAAACAAACCCACCACATGACTATCTCAATTGATGCAGAAAAAGTGACAAAATTCAGCACCCTTTCATAATAAAAACGCTCAACAAGCTAGGAGTAGAGGGAAAATACCTCAACATAAAAAAAGTCATGTATAAAAACCCCAAGTGAACATATACTCAATAGTGAAAGACTGAAAGCATTTCCTCTAAGACCAGCAACAAGGTAGGGATGCCCACTTTCACCACTTCTCGTTAACATAGTACTAGAAGTTTTAGCTACAGCAATTAGGAGAGAAAAAGAAATAAAAGGCACCCAAATTGGAAAGAAAAAATGAGATTATTTCTGTTCACAGTTGATATGACTTATATGTAGAAAACACTAAAGATTCCACCCCAAATTTGTCAGAACTAATAAACAAATTCAACAAATTTCACCAAGATCAGTTGCAGTTCTATACACTAACAACAAGCAATCAGAAAAGAAAATTAAGAAAACAATTCTATTTATAATAACATAAAAACGCTTAAAAGTTAATTTAATAAAGGAGATAAAAAGAGTTGTAAAATGAAAATTTGCATGGAAAGACATATCATGCTCATGGACTGGAATGTTTAATATTGAGATGTTCACACTACCCAAAGTGATCTACAGATTCAAAGCAATTCCTATTAAAATCCCAATGATGTTTTTTTGTTTGTTTGTTTTTTAGCAGAAATAGAACAATCCATCCTAAAATTCATACGAACTCTCAAGGGACCCCAAATAGCTGAAACAATCTTGAAAAAGAAGAACTAAACTGGAGGACTCACACTTTCTGACTTTAAAACTTACTGCAAAGCTACAGTAGTAATAATAGAGTGGTACTGGCATAAAGAGACATATAGACCAATAGAATAGAATAGAGTCCAAAGGTAAACTCTCACATATATGATGAGGTAATTTTTGACAAGAGTGTAAAGACCATCCAGTGGGGGAAGAACAATTTTTTCAACAAATGTTGGGAAAACTGGATATCCATATGCAAAAGAATAAAGTTAGACCCTTATCTAATGCCATATGCAAAATTTAACTAAAAAATACATCAAAGATCTAAATGTAACACAGGAAACAATAAAACTCCTAGAAGAAAACATAGGCAAGAGCTTCATGATGCTGAATTTGGCAGTGATCTTGTGGACATGACACCAAAAGCATGGCCAACAAATACAAAACAATCTGCACTTCATGAAAATTAAAAACTCTACATCAAAAGACTCTATCAGTGTAGTAAAAAGGCAACACGTAGCATGGGAGAAAATATTTGAGAATTACATATCTGGTAAGGTATGATCAATATAAAGAGAACTACTAAAACTCAACAACAACAAAACACCCCAAAAACCTATTCAAAATGGAAAAAGGACTTGACTAGATATTTTTTCAAAGGAGATATAAAATAGCTAATAAGCACATGAAAAGATGCTCAACGTCATTAATTATTAGGGAAATGTAAATCAAAACCACAATGAGATACAACCTCACACCCACAAAATTGCTATTATAAAAATGTAAAAACACCAGAAAATAGCAAGTGTTACTGAAGTTGTGAAGAAACTTAACCTGTGCACTCTTTTTTTTTTTTTTTTTATCCTCACCCGAGGACATCCCTCCATTTTTTGTTCAGGTAGAGTGGGAGGGAGAGAGAGGAACAGAGAGAGAGAGAGAAACATCGATGTGAAAGGAACACATCGAGTGGCTGCCACCCGCACAACCGACCAGGGCCGGGTCTCTTAGGACCGCAGGCCGACGCTCTAACCGCTGAGCCAAACAGGCCAGGGCTAACCTGTGCACTCTTGGTGGGAATATAAAGTAGTTCAGCCACTGTGGAAAACAGCATATTAAGTCCTCAAATAATTAAAAATAGAATTACCATATGATCTAGCAATTTTACTTCTGGGTATATATGTAAAAGAATTAAAAGCAGTGTTTCAAAAAGATGGAAGTACACTCATGTTCTTAGCAGAATTATTCACAATAGCTAAAACATGTAAGCAACCCAAGTGACTATCAGCTGACGAACAGATGAACCAAACGTGGTATATACATACACTGGAATATTACTCAGCCTTAAAATGGTAGGAAATTCTGCATATTCTACAACACGGATGAATGTTGAGGACATTGAAATAAACCAGTCTCAAATATTGTATGATCCCACTTATATGGAGTACTTAGGGTAGTAAACATCACAGAGACAGCCTCCGATGACTGCCTGGGGCTGGCGGGAAGCGGAAAGGGGAGTTATTGTACAATGTGGACAAGTTTCAGCTTTGCAAGATGAAAGGCGTTCTGGAGCTGGAAGGTGGTGATGGTTGCACAACAATATAAATTTATTTACTACCACTAAAATGTATCCCTAAAAATGGTTAAGATGGTAAATTTTCTGTTGTATTTTCCCACAATAAAAGAAATTGCAAAACAGAAAGAATAAGCTGGTCTGCATTTATGATTTCAGAGTAGTAGTTTGAGGTGATGACAAGGTCTAGAGTGTGGCCAGAGACGTGGGTGCCGGAGTGGAGAGAAGGAGAAGGTCATCATGGATAAAGTTAAGGAGCTAAGCAATGAAGGCGTTGGATGGGAGGTCCATGTGGAAACTGAAGTCACCGGGGTAAGGTCTAGGTGGAGATGAGGGCTGTGGCTGCATTGCCAAAGTCTTTGATGATCTTGGGAGGGACTGGAAGACTGGTGAATGACTCAGAGAGGTGTGGAGGCTGGGATGGGGGAGTGGTATTGTAGCCAGGGGGCTTGAGCCTCAAGGAGCTTTCACATGTGGTGGTGAATCATGGAGAAGAGTGAGAGACGTGGACCAGTTCCAAATGGCAGAGGGGAGTGTGGGAATGAGTGGCCTTCACTGCCCAAGGATCTGGGAAGCAATGTCCTACCCCAGGGTGTGGTGACCAGCTCTGGCTCTGCCTCCAAGTCCCTTCTCCCTGGTGTGGCCATGCAGTGCGGCTGTGGCAGTGAGGACAGATTGTAGGAGGAAGCTTGGAGAAACCTAGTGCAATCCTGGTCCCCTTGCCACCCTGCTAGCTGAACTTCTGAGCAGCCTTTTTGGCGGCAGCCAACCCACTCCAACTCACATTCTAAATAGGCCTTGTCAGCTAACAGGACAGAACTTCAGTTCACCTGGGGCAGGGGGATGGTGAGGAGAAAAGAGATGTTCTGGAAGCCAGGGCTTCTGGTCATATCAGAGGCCAGTATGGAGCATTCCCTGGTCAAGGATAGGCAGGAAACCCAAGGATATTATAAACCCCTCATCAGCCTAAAGAATAGACTTGGGGCAAATTCAACAGAAATAGGGTGCTCATGTGTGCATGTATCAGAGTTGAGTTGAATGGGAGGAAGAGAGACATTTGACTCCCTCCCTCAATATCCCAGAGAAAGGAGAACTCTTTGTAACAGCCAGAAACACAATCAAAAGGTCAAAAAGACATAAACTCAGCCACAGGAATCCAATAACGTAAGTCACAGTTCTACTATCTAAAAATGCCAAATTTCTCATCAGGGAGGAAATCAAAAACAAAAAAGAACTATGAGCACTTCAGCATGTTCTTTTGAGATGACCCCTAAGTGGTGGGTCTAGTGAAGCCTGCCAGGAGCACATCAGACTGGCTGGGCCTCCCCAATCCCTTCTCTCATTTTCCACCCCAAGAGTAAATCCAAGCAGGCTCCAGAGGTTTGGCCTTTCTGAGGGCAAGTGAGGGCATGTCTCAGTCAAGGTCTATTGTTGCAAGTAATGGAAACTGCCCTGAGTTAACCTTCGCAGGGAAGAATCTGGCTAATCTCATGAAGACAAGTACAGCTAGGTCTTTGGAAGAAAGCGACCCAGGAATCAATGTTTACCAAAGTATGTTTCATGGGTTGCTAGTGCTGGCAAGTGCCTGAAGAAATGGAGTGATCCAATGAGATTGGGAAATGCTACATATCTTTAGCTCAAGGTACATTGGCATAGTAGAGGCTCCGATAAGTCCTGCAGCAAGAAAGATTATTTAACTAGCTAAACATTTACTCAAATTATTTGCAGAGTAAGATATAATTGTTGACAACCTGTCCGAGGAGAATGAAATTCTACATCACTCTGGCCCTCACCTATTGTGATGGAGCTGAATTTACCTTGGAGGGGGTACACTAGAGAGGCTGTATGTCTAGTGGTCAAGAGTGTAGACCTTCTTGAATCCTTCCAACCATTTATTCCTTCTTTGCTGTGAGTACTAGACTAGCTTGGTGAGGTAGGGGCCGAGGAAATCCTAATGTATAGTATTTTTACGGCATATCTAGGTCCTCTGTCCCTTCTTTCTATCCTTAAGCCTGGAGAAGAGCAGGCATATAGGTGAAATCTTATCTCCATAGGGGTCACCCAGGGTTGGAGCCTGACGATGGTTTACATGAGGATTAAATAAACTAATAATACCCATGTGATCCCGAAGGGAGAAGTAGTGTCTGACTACACTGCATGCTAGCTGAATGATTTGGTCAAGTTACCTAACCTCTCTGAATCTTAGTTTCCTACCTACAAACCAGGATAATGACAGTAATATCTCTGGAGGTTGTGGTAAGGATTTAAATAATGCCTGCAAACTCTCTGGCCCATAGTAAGTGTTAAAAACATTTAGCTATTAGTATTGTTATACTAGTACTCTAGATTGAACACACTCTTTGCCATGAACTTTAAAGTATCTGGGGAGCTCGTGGTTCTGCTTAACAATCATTCATTAATGTCCATTCCCAATGGGGACTGAGACATAAAGATGATTCTGGTGTTATAAACTCAGCCTTCATGGGGTTTCCAATCTTGTAGGATAGACGGAAAAGTTGAGATAATTATGAAAAGGGATGGTAAGCCTGTGGTACTGTGACAGACCACAGGAAGAACATCAAGCTCAGACTGAGGGGGATGGAGGTAGTAGGGTATTGCAGACTAAAGGCACCAAGGCGCCTGGCAGCTTTGGGTATCACAGGCAGTTCATTGTGGCTAGGGGATAGTGTGAGAGTGGATGGTGTTGAAGACGTTAGCAGGGAACAGACTGAGGAGCTGGATGTTATCCTACAGATGATGGGGAGCTAAGAAAGTGTTTCAGTCTGGAGAGTGTCATGGCAGGTGTGTGGTTGGTAAGCTCTCCCTGGCAGCTATGGGACTCACTGGTTAGGGAAACACAAGCCTGGAGGCCAGGAGAGCAGGTGTGGAGCTGGTCATGGAAATCAAACCAGGAGATGAAGAAATTCTTGCCTTGGGTGACTTGGTGATGCCATCAGTTGAATTGGTGGTGATTGGTGCTAGTTTAAAGAGAAGGACGTGAGTTTGAGTCATGTTGAGTGTACAACCCTGTGGGCAATAGTCACCAGACAGTTAGATGTTTGGGCCCGAAGATTTAGATCTGGGAGCTATTCATATTTCAATGGAAATTGAATCCAAAGGAGCGTATGGAACTGTTCAAAGAGGGTCAGGATCAAAGCAACCCTGGGAGCCTGAGCTCTGAAAGGAGGCTGGAAAGAGAATCCTCCTGCTAGAAGGAGATTCTGTAGGCACCGAAAAGTCCAGATTTCTCATAAATTCAGCTTCTTGGAGGAACTTGGTTTCCTTATCTAGGGACGCCTCCTCTACCCCCAAGTCCAGTCTGTTTGTCTTAAACCTGGGCTGCTATGAGAAGGCCTCAGCGTGACTTGATGTAGGTGCAGAGAGAGGAAACCCAGGGTCCCAAGCTCTTCACTCTTACCTTGTCACCCCTCTCCTTTGCCCGCGCTTCTGGACCAGTTTCCCATCTGTTCCGTGGAGAGAACCAGATTTTGTCAACTGCTTCTATCTCAAAGAAGGATGGAGCCAACAGTGGTAGCTTGGGAAGTTGTGTGGACTGTTGTCCTCATTTCTGGGGACCTATTCAAACCCTCTGCCCTTTGGGGTACCTGAACATTCAACCATTCCTTCGTTGCAGGTCTTAAATGAAAATGAAATGAGTTAATAATGCCCATGGGGTCCCAATGACAGAATTAGTGCCAATGGGGAGTGGTGGAGGGAGTCACCTGGAAACAGAGGTCTTTTCTAATGTTAAACGTCTCCAGAAGTAACATCTGAGGCACATAGACCCCGTGCCTGTGCACCTTTTGGTTGGCAACTCAGTCTCACTCTCCGGCTTCCACGCTCGCCTTTCTCTACCGGGCAGGTATCCTGAGGACCGCATCCCCGGAAGCCTTGCCCCTGGTGCCAGGTTAGACTCTTTCAACGAGAGGCAATTGCATCAGACTCAGAAGGTGGGGGAGCGGCAGGAGCCAGAGCAGTTCTCCGGCTGTGGTGGAGAGACTGGTGGGCTTTGGCAGATGTGAGATTTTAAAACAACCTCAGAATTTTCCAGTGAGTCAACGATGTTGGCAGCACCCATAAGCACTGCAGCAGTTCCTGAAACTGTCACAACTTCTTTCTGCCTGAAAGCTTGCAAAAAACCTTTATTCTTTAAATATCCCATGACTGTCATTGTTTTAGCTGTTCCAAAAGTTTTGTAAGTACTGCATCAGTTAGCTTTTGCTGAATAACAAGTCACTTCAAATGGATGCAAATGAAAACTACAATGACGTATCACCTCACACCTGCCAGAATGGCTGCCATCAATAAATCAACAAACAAGTGCTGGAGAGGGTGTGGAGAAAAGGGAACCTTAATGCACTGCCGATGGGAATGCAGACTGGTACAGCCACTATGGAAAGCAGTATAGTTTCTTCAAAACATTAAATATGGAACTGCTGTTTGAGCCAATGATCCCAGTTCTGAGAATATATCCTAAGAAGCCTGAAACACCAATCAGAAAGAATATATGCACCCCTATGTTCATAGCAGTATTATTCACAACAGCCAAGATCTGGAAACAGCTCAAGTGCCCATGAGTAGATGAGTAGATTAAAAAAAAAAAAAAAGTTGTGGTACATATACACAATGATATACTATGCAGCTGTAAAAAAGAAGGATCTTCTACCCTTTGAGACAGCATGGATGGACCTGGAGGGTCTTATGCTAAGTGAGATAAACCAGTCAGAGAAAGACAAATATTACATGATCTCACTTATCTGTGGAATCTAATGAACAAAATAAACTGACTAACAAAATAGGACCAGAGGAATGGAAGCAGGGAATAGACTGACAGATGTCAGAGGGGAGGGGAGTAGTGGGGAAGGGAAGAGATTAATCAGATAACTTATATGCATATGTACATACCCCATGGACACAGATAATAGTGTAGTGAAGGCTGAGGAGGGGCCAGGGCTGGGTGGAGGGGGGCAGAGGGGAGATAAAATGGGAACATCTGTAATACTGTCAACAATAAAAATGTTAGTCATTTAAAAGTAACAATTATATTTTTAGCTCACAATGTTGAGGATCAGAGTTAGAGCTGGGCTTAGCTGGGTGGTTCTTCTGGTCTTGGTTAGACTCACTCATGCATTTGAAGTCAGTTGCAAGGTTGGTCTAGAGTGGCTTTAACTTGGGTGATTATGCAGGCTTCCAAGAGAGCAGGTAAAAGGATGCAATGTTTTTTGAGCGTTAGGCTTGAACCTGGAGCAACATAACTTCTGCAATATTCTATTGACCAAAATAAGCTAGACCAGCTCAAATTCACAGTCATATCCCATGGATACAGAGAAGAGAATAATCATGGCCATTTTGTAAATCTACCCCAGCACCTACTTCTTGTATGAAATCCCTGCTTGAAAGACAAATTTCTGTTTCCTTGAGTAAACTTTGACACAGTATCATTCTGCATTTCAGAAGACAACAAGAAAGTGGGAAGCAGGTGTTCAGGTTTGGATTCAGTGTGGACATGGAGTTAAGGATTTGGTTTTAAATTCAGAGCTGCACCATTAACTATAAGTCAACCTCGGGCCAGTCTCTTCATCTTTTTGAGCCGGAATTCTTTTCTTTCGAATGGAGATACATAAATGTATGTGCAGTGCTCAGATAAAATACTGGTTATAAGAGAAGCTTACTAAATTAATGACCATCACTTGCATTTGAATAATACTCTAGTGTAAGACCTTTCACCTCAGGAGCTGGTGGAGCAGGGGCTCTCCTGATGGGACAGAAGTCAGAGAGATGTTGGTCACTGCCTCTCTACCGTATCAAGTGCCCTGGTACATTTTGGGACTTAGGAATCAAGAATGATTGCTAGCCAAATCTTCCATCTGGGGCCTCTGTGTTGGAATTAAGCCAGAGTTTGGAAAAGGCCTGCGATTGCTGGAGCCAGAACAAACTCCAGGGCTGGCATGAGCCACCTCCCATCCGCCGCTTCCATCTGCCCTCTTGGCTCTTGGGGCAATGAGGCCCTGCTTGTCCTGGCCTGTCTCCTTCCCAAGCCTTTTTGGCATAGCTGCTTGAAGGACCACTCCTCAGCTCCTGTTAAGCCTCAGCTCAAGCTGGACATGATTCACAGGGATAATTAGCTTGTAAATAAATTCCTGTTGCATCAGCTCATGGAGCTGAAGGTTAGGATAGGGATGTGGGCCAGGGCAGGCAGAGGGAGCCAGGCCCAGAGATTTGAATGTCTCCTGTGCTCCCTCCAGGGTACATACAAGGAGGGTGATGAGAACATAACAGATTCCGTGAACCCACTGACATGTCACATTCGCATGCTGAGCTGATTATGTGTGCAGAGATTCTGGATTCATAGTCCCATGCTCTACTCCACTTTCAGAGTCCAGATCTTCTGGAGACAGACTTCGGAGGCCAGTGTCCAGGGGCTGAGCAGAGCATAGCCAGGCAGCAAGCTCTGCGAGGCCCTCCAAGGAGCAGAGAACGTGTTCAGACTTGCTGGGTTACCGGCAGAGGGAGGCTGCAGGAAAATGAAAACGTTCAAAGCAATCCTAAAGGAAAATGAGAAGCCCTAGAAGGAACTGCACTTTCTGTCAACGCAAATGTGCAAGAAGAGGCCAGGTAACACCTTACAAGCATCAAAGGGGGGGGAGGTGACAGTTGCTCCCCCACACTGTGGGGGGTTGATTAGCTGCCTTTGGAGACCTCCTTCAAGCTATGTGTCTGTAAGCTGTGGAAAAGACAATCTGCCTTGGTGATTGGTTATGTTTGTTTCTGCTTAAAACCCTCCAGCGGTTTTGCATCACACCTAGAATAAAACGATTGGAAATTTCCCATTTTATTAATACTTTCAATATTATTCCAGACCATTCTCTCCCTTATTCTCCTCTGCCTATTATTCACTATACTTTATACCACCTGCTTTTTTTCTGATCCTCAAACTTGCTGTAACAGTTAGGATAGATGGGGCTGCGCTGCAGTAACATATAAACGGTGCGTCTCAGCGGCTCAGTGCCTACGTGTTTGTTCCTTCTTTATGCACTTCTACTGTGGGCTGGCCGGTCTCTCCTCCATCTGGTGACCTAGGGATTGAGGCTACCTCTTCTTCCTAGTGCTGCTGTCTCAATATATGTTCCCAAAGCAGCCAGGATGGGTGCTTTTGGCCCAGAAGTGACACCTGTCACTTGTGCTCATAGTCTGTTGGCTAGTACTAGTCACATGGACCTAACATAAATGCAAGGGAGGCTGGGAAATAGCGGGAGCATATGGATATTTGATGAGCACTTACTGTCTCTGCCCTACTTGTCTGTATCACTCAGGGTTCTGAGTAGCAAGCAACAGAAAGTGACTTCAGGTTTGTAGGCAGAAAGGGAATTTAATAAAACAATATTATGCAGTTTAGAGAATTTCCTGAAGGGCCAGAAAATCGAGCATGGCCTCCCCCTAGAGACTGGATGTGGCTCTGCACTGGGGACACTTGCCAGACTGCAGCCCACACAGTCAGTCCCTGCTTCTTTGTGTCCCTCACTTCTGACTCAAACTCTGGGGTCAGCGTGTTTGAGGAGCCTGTGCGAGCGATGTGCTAGATGCAAAAGAGGCTTACAAAGCAAAGACCACACTTTATGTCCTGTGGAAGGAAGCGAGCCCAGGCTTATAAGGGGAGCCCCCAAAAGAGTAATGAGTATTCACTGCATCACCTCAGGGCTTTACATGTTCTGCTCCCTCCATCCGCAGGTGTTTGCCCAGATGTCCTCACAGCTGGCTCCTGCTCTGCTCCGTACCATCTCGGACGCGCACGTGAAACGCACCCTCCGCCTCACAGCCACATCCCCCGCCTGGCTTCCCTCAGCCCAGGCTTTCCTGACAGAAAGGCCTGTCCGCTCACTTGCTTACTTTCTTCTGTCTGCTCTATCAGTGTGGCAAGCACAGGACTTTGTTCCCACTGCCCGCTCCCAACCCTGGCCTGTGCTTTTTAGGACAGAGGAGGCTGTTTCTTTAATTGTTGAGATTATACAATAACCTCTCTGGGGTATTCCTGATGTCATGGCCAGGAAGCCCTTTCTGACTTCGAACCCATGTCTCTTTGGCTGCAGTTTTATTCCAGAGAGAATGGATGTGGCTCATGGGACCAAAGCAAAGGGTGTGACCTCAGGTGACAGGAAGAGGGCGTTGGAGTGGTCAGGTGTGGGCAGTCATTAAGAACGAAGGCACAGAGGAGGGGTGGGGGGCCCTCAGCAGGGTGGCAAATATCTCTTGGCCCCAGGAACACATTTTAGAGCGAGACATGGCACCTGCGCTGCTTCCTTGTCCCAGGCTGTCCTGTCCCCAGGTCCACTGAGGAGGCCTGAAGGCCCCTAGGGGTTGGCAGGAGCTGTGTGTTCCTTGACCCTGTCAGTCTTGTTTACTTTTCTTGATGACACGGCTTTAACGGGATGAAAGCAGGCCAGCAGGAGATTGCCCCGTGGAGTGGAAGTTGTGGTGGCGAGAATGGTGGCAGCGCCCAGCAAGGTCTCCAAGGAGCACGAGCCAAGCCGGCTGATGACCCAGTGCAACCCGGGCATCGGCTGTGGGCCTGGGCTGTGTCACCCAGGGCCCTGACAGGCCCAGCGCCAGGGCGGCCGGGCCTCTTTGGAAGGAGGTCTGCACAAACTGCAGAGTCTCCAGGCAGGTTTGGGAAGAGGGGTCGCTGAGCAAACCCCTCGGTGACTCCTTGGGAAAGCAGTGTGGTCCTCAAGTTCCAGGGCCTGTCTGTCCAGGTGCAGCCCAGCCTGTGGCTTGCTGCCTGGTTTCCGCGGCAGCCTTGGGTGCTCTGGGGTGAGCTGGATAAATCATGTAACAGACTAGAGCAGTGGTCAGCAAACTTTTTCTGTAAAGAAAATGATTTCAACCCTGTGGACACGGGTTCTCTCGCAGCGCCTCAGTTCGCGGCTGCACGGGCCAGGCAGGCGGCCACAGGATAGGTGAGTGAATGAGCGTGGCTGTGTGCCAACGAAACTTTATTTATGAGCACTGGAATTCGAGTCTCATAGAATTTTTATGTGTCATGAGACATTCTTTTCCCCCCAACTATTTAAAAATGTGAAAACCATTCTGAGCTTGCAGGCTGTACAAAAACAGATGAAGGGCTGAATTTGGCCAGAGAGCTGTACTTTGCTGACCCTTGAACTAGATCATCTTTAAAGATTGGTCCAGCTCCAGTTCCCCACTTTGGTGGAGGAAGAGATTGAGTGTCTGAGAGGTGAAGTGGGTTTGCCTCAGGTCAGCAAAATTGGCTGGGGAGGAGTAGGGACAGCCTTTACTCATTTCTGACCTTCTCGGCCGAGATCCTAACCCAGGGCCTGACACAGAGCAGGTGTTCAGAGAGACTTTGTTGAATGAATGAATGAATGAATGAATGAACGAACGAACATAGGACTTGGATAACCAGAAGATGGCAAGGATGATATATTTGGGCTTCTCGATGTGGTGACAGTGAGGCGAGACAGGGGAACTTCATTACTCTGGGGCCATTCAGTGGGGGTGCACAGAAATGATCAGCCCCAGAAGGACATTTCTGTCTTCTGAGAGGTGCAGGAAAGGATGATAATGTGGTGATTTGGTCACCAGAAAGAGATGCGAGGATGCCGAGGGTTTCAGACTGCAAGGTGCATTACCCACATCCCAAATACCGAAGCACAGCCTTTCTTTCAATAATTGGAAATAGTCAAAGCTGTGGGGGCAACTCACAGCCTGTGGGCAGCTCACTGTTCTCATAACTGAGGCTTAGCTCTGAGGAGTGGCGAGTCTGATGGGGAGGCCTGGAGAGGGGGAAGGGCTTCCTCCCAGTTTCGTATCCAAGGCAGGGAAAGATTGGCTGCTCCCCGTGTCTTGTACACAACAGGTGCTCAATAAAGTGACAAATGAATGGGTTCCTCCTGCACCTAATACAACACCCGGCTTATAGTGGAATATTCAGGGAACACATGGTTGTATGTACAACCATCTTCTGGTTGCTTGCTGACATTTGAAACTACTTGGCAGGCTGGCATTCAATGGTGAGGGATACAGGTTCAGGAGCAGCCCCAGGCCCAGGCCCTGGCCGGAACCCCGGTGTCTGGGCCCACACAGTTGTTTATGTGACTCTGCTGTGGCCTCAAAGATGAGCTGGGAAAGCACAGGGGAGGGGGCGGGGGCAGTGCTCCTTTCTGAGACGCGGCTGGTGGGTAGAGAACAGTTTCTCTGATTCACAATTTCTCGGGCAGGAGATCTCAGGAGGATTAATTTATTTTCTCCTTCTCCTGCCCTGGAACTGCCAGGGCAGAGTCATCGTGAAGTGCTAACTAGCCTGGCTGGCTCTGGTTGGTGCAGCAAGAAGCTGAGGGCAGACATGTGGAACGGGCGGAACAAAGATGTCCTCTCATGGTGGCCGTTGGTGGACCCTGGAGTGCAGGAATGGCCTCCACCAGCCCAGTGGTGCAAAGGCAGCCAGCACGCAAGCCCCTTTGACCCGACGGGCCCCATACATTTCGCAAGCTGCGTGGACCTCTGAACTGTGTGCAGACCTTCTGAGGAACATGCTTCCCCAGGGGACCGTGCCCACCCCTGGCAGAATCGTCGTGTGCCCACCCTTTCACTGCTGTTCGCTGGCGTGGTGGCTCCCCAAGGAGCCCTCCCTCGAGCCCTGTCTGAGGCGTGGCACTCACCAGCCTTCCAACCAGACCCCTTCCTTGGGGATCTGGCCCAGTTCGAACCTATTCCTGGAAAACCCAGAATCGGTTCTCCATGCCCACATATTTGAAAGAACAGTTCTCCACGAAAAAGGATGACCTTGATTATTTTATTAATGCTTTTAAAGATGCATGAAGGTCAATGACTTTCTAAAGTAGATGGGTTTAATCTTAGCTCTGCCCCAACTAGCTGTGTGGCCTTCGGACAAGTCACCCCCCTCATTATGTAGCAGTTACTGCTGGAAGCATGGGCTACGCAGTGAGCAGGCCTGAGTTTGAATTCTGCCTCTTCCGTCTCTCGATCCAGTGCTTCGAGCAGGTTCGTTGTTGTTGTGTGTGCATACGTGTGTTTTAAGTTTTTTAACTCTTTTAGTTTCTTGAGAGTCAAAGGGGAGTGACGGTAGTGCCTACCACAGGGCTGCATGTGACAGCAGCAACAGCACACTGATCACAGTTACTGCTCACCGGCTGGTGCTGCTTCTTTGACTCCTTAGAACAGGCTGGTACCATCGTCTTCCCCATTTTACAGATGAGAAGAACAAAGGGGGTTCGGGGAGGGAAGTAGCTTTCCCCAAACCACGAGGCAGCTAGCGAGCGGTGATTTGGGACTAGGATGAAGCCCCCAGAAAGGGCCTGGCCCAGAGAAATTCTCAGTGGCAGCGCCTCTTCTTTGGAGGGGACACGAGCGGTCTGGGTTTCCATAGCCCTCCGTTCTTCCTGTCCTGCCCCCAGTGGTGCTCTCTCCATGCCAGCGATGAGTACAAAAGACACCAAATAACTAGCCTGCCTACTTTAAAGCGCTTTAGAATATATAACCCGCCAATCTTTAAAATACATCTTACTGTTTTTTATTATACAAGTATACATATTGACTATTGAAAATGCAGGTGAGAAGAAGAAATAAAAATTACACATAACCCTACTACTCATATAAAAAACACTGCTCAGTATTTTGTTGTAGAACCTTTTGGATTGTTTTTCTGTGCATGTATATACATTTGAATAAAAATGCAAATTTAGGGTGCATCTTATATTTTTTACTCCCTTTCCCCCAGATTAATATATAATCAATATCTTTTCATATCAATCTTTTCTCCTATCACTTAATATTTTTTAATCCTCACCATATGATTTTTTTTTCAAGTTATTTAGGTCTTTGTTCACCATATGATTTTTTAAATTGATTTTTAGAGATAGACGAAGGTGGGGGGGGGAGACACTGATGTGAGAAACATCCATCAGTTGCCTCCCATACATGCCCCGACCAGGAGTTGAACACACCACCTTTCAGTGTACAGGATGATGCTCCAACCAACTGAGCCAACAGACAAGGACCCAATATTTATTTTATATGGAGGTTTGGTTGTTCATCATGAATTTCTGTAGTTTATTGAACCAGCCCCCATTATGGGGTACTTAGGTTACTTCTAAGAGGTGACAATGTGTGGAGAAGACGAGCACACCTATACGGGTTGTTCCGTGAACACACAGTTGGAACGTGCCAGGTGTGGAGTGACAGGGAGGCGCTAGAGGTTTGGAGCAAAGGTGTGGCTACTAAATAGCCATGATTGTGTGTGTGGGAGGGGTGCTTTAAGGAGCAGGGAGGGAGGAAACAGGCTTGAGAGGGCTGGTAACTGTTTGAGACAGTGTGTTTGAAGGGGGAGTCTGGCAGTAGCGCAGGTGCAGAGCCTGGGGTGAGGGCCTCTGTCGGAAGACGCCAGACCCCAGAGACGTCCTAAGAGCAGTCCAGTGAGAGGGAAGGTCTGTGAGCATGGTTGTGACATGAGTAGGTCTGGTTTATGGACTGATTGATTTCAGAGCGAGGAAGGGAGAAAGAGAAAAAACATAGATGTGAAACATCCATTGGTTGTCTCCTGCACTCATCTCAACTGGGGATAGAGCTGGCAGCCTGGGCATGTGCCCTGATGGGGAATCAAACCTGCCATCTTTTGGTGGAGGGGACAACGCTCAGCCAACTGAGCCACCGGCCAGGGCAAGGGGGTCTGGTTTTCACAGTCATTCTGCAAGCAGCGGGGTAGACCAGCCGGAGATGGTCTCAGAGACAGGGGCCCGTTCGAAGGTGGCAGCAGGTCGCTCATGAGGCCTGGATGCCATCGGTGGCAGGAAGGGATGGCTGTAGAGGGGCTGAGGGAGAGCCAGGCGCCTGGCTCACCAAGGGCGCTGCCCGCTGCCTGATACCCAGGATCCACGGGCGAGTTAATGGGTGTGTGTGGGCGAGCTAATGGGGCCTCCAGCAAGGCTGACTCATGCGGGCATCCAAGCTGGTTATTACTAATGCTGGAGAGAGAGAGAGTCGGGGGGGTGGGCAGAAAAATTAAACAAATCCTGAGCAGCGGGATCCTCTGACTGAGGAAGTTCGGGCTGGCCTCGCGTTTCAGATGGGTGGCCTCAGGGAGGAGGGGTGCGCCTCATGGGCGAGCAGGGGGGACGCAGCTGCGGAGTGACGAGCCCATGACCCTGCCTGACAGCCGTCACAGCTGCCCCATGGGGCAGAGCCGGGGAGGGCTGGGCTTCTTCCCAAACAGCCAGGTTTTCCAGTGCCGCCCACGGCACACTCAGGGCGAGAGAGCCGGGCTGGAAACGCGGCTCCAGGGCGCAGGGAGACAGCGAGGCCAGGGTGCGCCGTTCGCTCGGTTCGTTTAAACCCGGAACTTGGCCCAGGGGAGGCCTGCGGGTCTAATCTGGATCCCAAAAGAGAGCCTGGCCCTGGGAGAGGTGCTTGTGCCCTCTGCCTTTCTCTTTGGGGATCTAGCTGGTGGTAGGTGCGTGTGAGCCCTTGTGTCCTGTGGTGGCCAAATAAGCTTTCCCAGTATTGGGGCTGGAGGGTCACTGCGACGCGGCCCACGCTTGGACTGCACGGGCCACAGGCCGACTGTGTGGCTGACTTTATGCCGCGGGCCCAGGGCTCCCAGCCACGAATCCCACACATTAACAAGGGGAGGCCATCCTGACATGAGGGCCAGGGCCAGGCCAGCCAGTGTGGCCGCCCAGGCGGAGGGCCCCTCATGCTGGAGTGCCAGGAACGAATGCCTCCCTCCGGGGCCCCGGACCCAGAGGGAGGCCTGAGGAGAGTGGATGAAATGGAGCAGAGAAGGGGGCTGCAGCCCGATGGATGGGGAGGAACAGAAGGCCCTGGGCCGCTTTGCTGGGGAAAGGAGGACCCATGTGGGGAGCACGAGAGCCAGCACCCGTGAGCGATGGAGGAGCTGGGCAGAGGTGTGTGGGTGCCGGTGTGATGTGAGGGTCCAGCTCAGAGCCATGTGTAGAGGCCTCAGAGGGGAGGAACTTCCTAACGGGAGTACTTACGTGTCTCCCAATGCGGGGAGGGGTGGGGGTGTCTCTCTTTCATCTAAACTCTCCTTTGCACAAGTAGATGATTCTGAAGAGGTAAATTCATTATTGATTTAGTCAACATGGATTTATTGAGCATCTGCTATGTGCCAGCCACTGCGCTAAGTCCTGGGACTAGAGAGGCAAAGGAAATACATCAGGTCGCTGCCTGCATGGGGCTTACAGTGGGGGAGCAAGTGAGGACAGCAGTAACTAAACAATGAAATAAATACATATCGATCTTCGTGCTGTGGAGGGGAACAGGATGTCGCAGGAGAGACTCTACCTGAAGGACTTTGAATGAGGTCAGGAAGGCTTTGGGATCGTGAAAGGGAGACCTAAGCATGATGGGAGCTACCCAGGCAAAGGGTCACCGAGATGAGCATGCATGAGGACGCAGAGAGACAGGCTTGATGTGCCCGACTGCTGAGGGCGAGGAGGGCGGGGGAACTCGGCGAGGGTGGCATTGT
Organism: Molossus molossus; assembly: GCF_014108415.1. NCBI lineage: Eukaryota > Metazoa > Chordata > Mammalia > Chiroptera > Molossidae > Molossus > Molossus molossus. The sequence goes on from NW_023425352.1 coordinate 59,021,434, forward strand.
GTGAGGGTGGGAGTTGTTCTGTGCAGCAGGAAGCAGGTGGCAGGTGACACCCCTCAGGATGAATTTCCTTCTCCAAAGTGCCAGGGAGCAGTGCTTCCTTTCTGAATAGCTGGGAGCTAGGTCGGTGGATGTGGTCAAAGGGTGTCAGGGAGAATCTTCTTAGTCCCCTGGAGTCAGCTCCCTCAGCCTCGGGGGAGCAGCCGGGGGCTCCCTAGACCTACAGGAAAGTCTCGCCCAGGACTGAGCAGCAGGCAGCGGCTTGGGGGTACTGAGCTGAATTGTGTCCCCGCCACCCCAACTCATGGCCGTCCCGAACCCATGACTGTGGCCTCATTTGGAAACAGGGTCTTTGCAGACGTGGTCCAGTTAACATGAGGTTACACTGGAGTAGGGTGGGCCCTCATCCAGTGACTGGTGTTTTTACAAGAGAAGAGAAATTTGAGCACAGACACACACAGAAGGGAAGGGCATGTGAGGATGGACGCAGAAATGGAAATTATGCCGCCACAGCCAAAGAACGCCAAAGATTGCCGGCAACCACCAGAAGCTGGGAGAGGTCTGGAACAGAGCCTTCCTGAGCAGACCCTGCCAATGCCTTGATTTTGAACTTGCAGCCTCCAGAGTCGTGAGGTAATACATTTCTCTTGTGTTAAGGCATCTAGCTGTGGCACTTGTTATTACGGCCCCTGGGAAGGATGATATTGGGCCTGGGAAGGGGAGCTCGGTGTGCCGAACCCGTCCCATGTGCGGACCATCAGCGCTCACTAGCTCCTTTAGGCGACAACGCAGTGAAATCGCAATGATCCCCACTTCACAGAGGAAGAGCTGGATGGTCAGGGAAGTGTGACAGGTCGAAGGTCCACAGAGACACAGTGACAAGGCTGGGATCTGAGCCAGTCTGACTTGACCCCGCCTTTGAGGGAAGCCCAGCCTTCCGGATTGTTTCTGGCCCTTTCCGGAGAGCAGGCCGAGTGACGAAGAATGAGGCTCTGCAGATCTGCACTCAAATATTTGTCGGTGGAACCCACGCCTGGTGTTTTCTTTAAAATTCCCTAGAAGAAGAGCAAGGTTGTAGGCGTAGGGGTAGATGGAACAAGGACAGCAGAATGTTGGGATTGTTGAAGCTGGGTGATGGGCCATGAGGGTCTATTGTATTATTCTCTATACTTTTGTGTATGTTTGGAAATTTCCATAATAAACAATCAAAAAGTAAAGCCATAAAGATCCACAATTTTAAAAACTAATGAAGAAAAAAGAATGAGAACTCTAGAACCAGAGAATCTAGGGTTGAAATTTCAACCTCAGTTTTTATTAGCTGTGTGACTTTGGACAAGTCTCTTCACCGCACAGAGCCTTGGTTTTCCCTGTCCACTGAGGGTCTCAACATGTCAAACCTCAGGGGTGGCAGGGGGATTAAATGGTAGAATCCAAATGCTTAGCCCAGGGCTGGGCACACAGGAGGCCTTCCAGAAAAATTTGCATTGTCACCTTTAATGCACGTGCACCTTGCACCAGCCCAGAGTCGTGTCTGGCTTCCTTATCCGTGAAATGGGGATGAGAATGAGGTGTGGAACTGGAGGGACTTGCTCACGACCCCTTAGCAGCTAAGTGGTTCTCAAGCTTCCTAATGCTGCGACCCTTTAATGCAGTTCCTCATGTTGTGGTGACCCCCAACCATAAAATTATTTTCGTTGCTACTTCATAACTGTAATTTTGCTACTGTTATGTCTTAGGCGACCCCTGTGAAAGGGTCATTCGACCCCCAAAGGGGTCGCGACTCACAGGTTGAGAACCGCTGTTAGCTTATAGTGACAGAGACAGACCTGACCCATAGATCTCTTCCTGAGATGTCTGTTTCCTCTACTCCCAGAGCCGCCCAGAGACCTGCTTCCTTCGGGGGTGGTGGGGAGGTTCAGGGCCTTTCCCACAAGGAGGCCAGGTTTCTGTGCCCTTGGCTTAGGGACCAGCCATGGAGGGGAACCAAGACGAAGCCACCGCTGGCTGACCCTGCAGAGGTCTGGTCATCCTGTGTTCGCTCAGCTGCAGGGTGCAGGTGGCAGGAGCGGGTGCTGGGGCCTGGCTGCTGTGTTCAGAGGGGACGGGCCTGTGGTAACTGATGGCCACTGGGGGCTGTTGTTTCACAGGCACTATTGGGTTAAGGATGACAAAGACCTGATACTCTTGCCATAGCAGAAACCAAAGCAAAGCAAAGGAAGCCGGAATGGAAAATGCCCACCTTCTGTCTGCCTGGCTGTCTTAGGGCTGATGGTTCCCAAAAAGCTGTGCCTGCCACTGCCTGGCTGGGACCCTGGCATCCTGGGGTGCCGAGCTCAGCCAGGGTGGAGGAAGTGCCCCGTGGCAGCTTGCCAGTCTAGGCGGGAGCCAGGGCGGGAGCCAGGGAGCGAGCCAGGGAGCAGTCCTGCAGCGGTTCATGCAGCGGAGGTTTGCCGAGGGCTCTTTCTGGGCAAACCCTTCCCAAGATGACATGCCTGGGGAGTGGGTGGAGAGGAGGGACCTCCAGGCTGTGTCACGTGCAGAAAGGAGACAGACGCACAGGAGCCCTGGGAGGGGAAGGAGGGGTGGGCAGGGGAATAGGAGAGGCAGGGCCTGGCGTCAGAGACTTGGGTGTGAGTTCACCCAGATGGTTCCAATGAGAGAAAACCGCACTGTGTAGGCAGCTTTAGGGGAAAACCCAAAAGATGACGATGCTGTCAGTGACCAGAGACAGCAAGATGTCATGACTGTCCCCAAGGCGGAGGGCACCAGTGATGGGGACAGTGCTAGCAGAACCCTGTGAGAGCTTGTCGCACAGAGGATGGGTGCTTGCAGCCACGCTGGGGAAGTGGCCTGAGCAGGAAGGGAGCAGGGAAGAAACACCAGCCTCTCTGTCCCCTCCCCTCCACTCCTGCCAACCAGCAAAGAGCGGCTGATACAGTTGTCCGGGCTGCCACCCAGGCCAGAGCAGGGCGGGGCGGGTGAGGAATGGACGGGGTGGGTGGGGCAGACAGAGCGCCTGGCGCCCCCTCCTCCCCACGGTGAGGACGAGTCTCCTTGCCCACAGCCTTGGAAGGAGGACTGTTGAGGAGGAGTGTGAAGCTCCGGCTCGGGCCCCAGCGTGGTAGCCTGACAAAGAGTAGCTTCGACCCCTCTCTCTCCTCTCTCCCTCCCCCCGTCTCCCTCTCGCTCTCTCACACACAGCCCACATTTCTCAAATCTTGGAAAGGCTGTCATAAGGAAGAGGGAGCAAACATGTTCTGGGCGGGCCAAGGGGAGCCTGAGGACAAATTGTGCAGCTGTCAGGACGCGGTGGGTCTGGGAACAGGCCTGCTCCAGAGACAGTTCTGTCAGAGGAGGCACGAGGCTCCCTGACGTGACCTGCTGTGGGTGAGGGGCTGCTGCGCAGCCCGCGTGCTCCCTCTCGCATCCTCCCAGTCTCTCTGCTGCTCCCCAGTTCTGCTGGGGAGGACGCTGGCCTCGAGGGGTCAGGTTGCTCGCCCAAGGTTGCCCTGGAGCCAGGCAGTGTCAGCCAGGATAGGCTAGGTTTGCTGCGGTAACAAGCCCCAGTAGCTCAAGAAAACAAAGCTTTAGTTCTTGCTCATGTTACATTTCCATCCGGAGTCAGCTGGGGGCTCTGCTTCTCATCACTGGGACCCAGGCTGTCGAAACAATCTGATGCATCACGGTCCCCACGGCAGAGGGGAAGAGAGACCTTTGGCGGATCTCATCTTACAGATTAAGTGCTCGGCCTGGAAGTTGCACACTTCACTTCTGCTCACAACTCATTGGCTAAACCTGTTTGCGTGACCCCGCCCAGGCCACGGTGGGCAGTCTCAGCGTCTGCCCCGAAGGCGGAGAGCGGGACGTGTTTCCTGAATGGCACCGCTCGCTCCTACGAGAGCGGTGGTCTGTGCCAGGCCCAGGAAGCTCCCGGTCAGAGCTCTTCCCGCCTCACAGGTGGCCTGTCCCAGCGAGGCTGGCGGAGCATCTTGGCAGAGAGGGAGGACTGGCCCAGGAGCTGTCTCCGGCCCCTTGAAGGTTTTGTTCTGAGATCACCTAAGCAGGATGCCCGGGAAGACACGGTTTTTTTTTTATCTTCACCCGAGGACATTTTTGCATTTATCTTCAGATAGAGCAGGAGGGAGAGAGGGAAAAGGAGAGAGAGAGAAACATCGATGTGGGAGAGACACACCAAGTGGTTGCCACCCACATGACCCCAACCGGGACTGCAACCAAGGTACATGCCCTTAGCGGGAACCGAACCCGGGCCTCTCTAAGCCAAACCAGCCAGGACAAGACATGGGTTTTTAAGAAAGATGATGCTTGGGCAGGTGGAGCACACTCAGAAGCGGAGGCTGGGAGAGGGGGGCCGATGCCCCTCTGGCCTCAGGACCCCCAGCTCTCCGTTCTTCACCTTCCCTGAGCAGCTTCCCCCACATGGCGAGCCCGCCGCTGACTCGGCAGGAGGGAGCCCTTCCTGAGGCCGGCTTTCCTGATTCGTGCGCTGGGCAGGCTGGGGACGCGTCCGGAGGCCAGGTGGGGCCATTTGCGCAGGCTGCCGGGGAAGTGGGAGCACAGCCCTTTGCCCTCTGTGACCCCCAGTGCACCCCGATGGATTGCTGTGCCCACTGCCCCGATCAGGAAGCAGCGGAGCCCGATGCTACGTGGGAGCTCAGCAGAGACAGGAAGCCAGCCTTCCTGAAGCCCGCTCCGTGCCTGCCCTGTGAGCAGCGAGCGCTTGCTGGTTGCTCCCACGTGCACCACCTCCTGTTACCCACACCTCCTGAGCCACCCGTTCCAGCCACTCAGGCCCTGTGCCCTCCACTGCCTCCCCATGCCACCCCTGGCTCCATCTGATGTGACCTTCAGGAGGATTTCACTCTGATAGTTAGTTCCCACTTCTTCGAAAGTTCTTGCTCTTGGCCTTCAGTGCTCCCAAACTCTCCTGCCTCACTGAGTCCTCTCTTCCAGTGACCTCCTTCCTGGGACCTTCCTCGTCCGGCTTCACCTGGCCCCCCTGGCCTGCGGTTCCATGCGCAGCTCACCTTCTCCCTCTGGGGTCATGCCATCCCCACCTTGGCTTCCATTATAGCTGATCCTTTGATGGATTCCAAATCCAGACCTTTCTGGAATTTCAGATTTATTCATCCATTTGCCTAGTTGACACACCCACTTGGATGTTCTATAAGCTTCTGCAACTTCATATGGGCCTTTGCCCCAAATTTGCTTTTTGACCAGTAATTTCTGCTCCAGTGAAGGGCATCGCAGTCCATCAGCTATCAAAGACCAGGACCTGGGAGTCAGCTTAGCCTCCTTCCTCTGTCTCACCCACACACAGGTCCCGGGGTCTCACCTCTGTCACCTCTGCCACCATTTCCAACCTGGACTATTACAATAGGCTTTTTGGTGCCTGTTCCCTTCACTCCATCTTCCTGATGCCATGGAGATTTCTAAAAACCTGGCCACATGAATTCCTTCACTTTAAACAACCTCAGGGCTCCCTTTACCCCAGTTTAAAATCCAAACTCCTAAGCAGGGAACACAGCACCTTTATGATCTTTCCCTGTCTCTGTCCCCCGACCTCAGCGCCCCTCTCACCGCTAACCCTTGTACACTCTCTCTTTCTCTGGAACGCCTTTCTCTGCTCCCTAGCTGGATGGCTAGTTCCTGCTCATCTTTTATGATTCAGCTCAGGTATCATTTCCTTCAGGAAATCCCTGACTAGTCCCTAAAGCAGGTCCCCTCCTCTGTGTGCTGTAGAGTCCTGTGTTTAAACGTGACATGGTTAGGCAGAGGCGAGTGCTGCTCATCTGTGCGTCTTTGCTTTTCACCTGGTTGTTTTTGGAGGACAGTGTCAAGCTCAGAGGCTGGCACGAGCCTTGGCACCCATCTGGCATCAGTCAATTCTTATGAATAAATAGTCAGACGAGCTGCCGTGTCCTCCAAGTCCCTTGACTGTGGTCTCAAATCATAGAGTGACCTTAGAAATTATGTAGCAGCATCATCCATCCCTTACATGAGAACTGCAGTATTCAGGAGGCAAAAACCCTCATCAGCCCACACAGAGTCATCAACAGAGTGAAATGGGGATTTAGACAGGTGAACTTCCACAAGTCAGAGTTTTATACATCGTGCAATGCCATGTCAAGTTTATTTCTTTTATTGATTTTATATAGAAGCACTGAACATTCACTTGAAATCATTAAAAAAAAATAGACAACAAGCAAAAATAAAAAGATGGAATTTACCTAGAGATTGCACCACCCATCCAGAGATAGCCATTGCTGATGACTTGGTCCATCACTTCCCACCTTTTCCTTGGGCAGATAAATGTATGTCCACTTAAAAAAATAATATTATGATCATACTATAAGTATATTTCATCTATGCTTTCTTTGAGTTTGTTTTTGAATGCCTATTGACATTTGTCAAAGACAGCACAGTTCTGATGTTTTTAGATGATGCATCATAATATAATTCAGTAATCACACATGACTGTTGGACCCTGAGGTTGGTTTTTTTTTTTTTTTTTTGGTTGCTATTTTAAACAGCATTATGCAGGACATCATTACGGTGCAATTTTTGAATAATTTTAAATTATTTCTTTAGAATAAATTCTTAGAAGTAGAGCTGGTGGGCTGGAAGACTTGTACTTTCTCACATCTTGCCAAATTGCCCTCCAAAAAGCCTGACGAATCAGATTTTATTTTCACCCGTTTATCATCTAGTTAAGGTGAGAGCAAACTGTTTCCACGCACTGAATTTGGTGGCAACTTTCCTTCATGCCCCATGTCTCACTCCGGCGGTTGCCATCTGGCAGCCCTCGGTCGTCTTCTATGAATGCCCAGTGTTTGAAAATATTAGATGTAGGAACTGACTTTATATATCAATACATTTCACATAAAATCTGAACTTAGGCTTGAGACAATGGGCTCTCCCTGTAATGGGGCTTGAACTCTCAGTTTGCTGCAGTCCTCACCTCTCCCTACTGCCTCTCAGCCTGCTTCACTCGTTTACTTGCCACGCCCTGGAGGTATTAAGGTTGCAAACCCCTCTCTCAGTTCCTTTTCCCCATTTCAGATTGGCCCACCAGCAAAGAACTTCATGCTTTTTATACTGACTGCCCACAGAATTAATTTTTTAAAAAACAAATTCTATTTGTAATAATAATATTCAGGTTAATCATTTAGGAGCTGCTTCAGAGAAACCCCGAACGTCTTTAACCAATATAAAATACCATGAATAACTTTGGACTCCACAGTGCATTATGTATTTAAAAACAGAAAATTAGACACAGGAGAATTCATCTTAACTCGTTATATATGAAATATTAATTCTCTTCTGGCTTTCATATTATTTACATATTTAATAACACGTGAGCTATAGCCTTAGAATGAGAGCAATTAGAGGCCAGGGGCTGTCTCCTGCCTTAATCTTAAAGATGCCAAAGTGTCGGGATGTTGCGGGAGGAGCGTTGCTAAGGAGAACGGGCTGCTGCTGCCTCCACCCCTTTCCGCATGTGAGACCTGGTCAAGCAGGTTCCCTCCTGTGCCAGGACATCGATGAGCTTGGCTGCCTCAGTGAGAAGCCCTTGCCCTTCCTGTCCTGTCCTACCCCAGGGGGGAGAGATTACAGACATTTTGTTTTTACAAAAAATAGGCAAATTTTGAGCCAAACCAAGATCCCCTTTTGTCTGTATGAGGTCCCCTTAGGACCTCAGCTTTTTAAAAATCTTCACCCAAGGATATGTTTATTGATTTTAGAGAGAGGAAAAGAGAGAAACATCAATGCGAGAGAGACACATCAATTGGTTGCCTCCCTCATGTGTCCCATGGGGCTGGGAAGTAACGCACAGCCCAGATATATGCCCTTGACAGGAATTGAACTCATGACCCTTCAGTGTGTGGACGGATGCTTTAACCACTGAGCAACACCATCTGGGTCTCTTTCAGTGTTAAGAAGGAGGGGCCTGAGCCCTGGTCAGTGTGGCTCAGTTGGTTGGGCACCTCCCGTGCACCAAGGGACTGTAGGCTCCATCCCTGGTAGGGAGTGTGTAGGAGGCAGCTGATCAATGTTGGGCTCTCACATCGCTATTTCTTTCTCCCTCTCTCTCTAAAAGTTACTTTAAAAAATCTTAAAAAAAAAAAAAAGAATAAGGGACCTAGGATCTCAAGAGGAGAAATCGTTAACTCAGGCTGCACGTTGGCTGCCTTCGCCTGGTGCAGGGCCCTTGGAGGGGCTAGGATAGGCCCCTATGGAGAATTGGGGGCCCTGCAGGCCCCAGAGCAGGGCAGGGAGGTCTTGGGGGCCTCGGCATCTTACAGTCACGGGCCACGTGGCTGACACTGTGGCCTGAGCACAGGCTAGTGTCCGGTCACCAGAGTCCTGCAGCTCCTTGTGAAACGCAGGCTGCCCAGGCTGTGGCTGGCTCCCTGCACCCAACACCAGCCTTCCACCCCCACCGAGGAGCCCCAGCCTCTCTCCTCCCTTTCCGTTCCTGGTGGGACACTGTGACACTAGATGTTACACTCCCATTCCCATCCACTGACACAGACCTCCTGGGGGCCTTTAGAAGAGAGTGTCCCTGCTCTCCCAGAAGGAGACTCAACAGCCGAGAGATTCGGGGGCACTGGGTGCACATAGTGCTCTCTCACCTGATATCCTAAATTAGTCCATCAGGGTTAATGTCACACTAATGAATGCAAAAGGAATTAAGCATGATTTGTCGTGGTTGTAAAGTGCTTCCAGACATCAGCAATCCATCAAGCCCTTCTCTAGAGCGTGAGCCCAGCGAGTCAGTGAGATGCTTATGGAGAGAGCCAGGCTCCCCACAGCCAGCCCTGGGTTACAGTCCCAGGGAGCAGCAGGGCCAGGACAGAGGCCCAGGCTGATGGGATTGTCAGACACATGGACACAAGAAAGACACCCCGAACCACAGCGCAGGGAGCAACTCCCAGTCTCGCCTGGAGTTCCCAAATCTTCACACGGATCTTCTCCCTTATTAGCACTGGGGCTGGGGCTGGGGCTGGGGAAATAAAGGCTGAGAGGAAGCCCCCATGTTGCAGATAGAAATGCTGAGTCAGGGTCTCAGTGATGCCTCAAGTCTGTGGCAGTGGATAATAGTTCTAGTCTGTGCCCTGTCAGCCATGTGCTGTGTGACCTGGGTGTGGGTAACACCTACGTATGGGCCAGAGTTTCCCCACTTGTAAAATGAGAGCTAGGAGGGAGGGTGTCTTTTCTAAAATTCTAATCAGTGCAGTGTTTTAGTGGACACGTGATTTCTTCTAAAGACTGAAAACCGGACTTCCGGTCAAGATGGCGGGTAGGTAAACGCAGTATCGTGTCCTCCCACAACCACATCCAAGTTACAACAAAACTACAGAACAACCGCCATTCAAAACCGCCTGAAATCAAGCTGAATGGCAGTCCTACAACTACGGAATTAAAGCAGCTGCATCGAGACTGGTAGGAGGGTGGAGGGGACGGGCTGGTCCCACACCCACGTGTGGCGGATAAAAATCAGGAGGACACCTCGACTGGGAAGGTCCCTCCTGAGGACTGAGGGGTCCCCGTCCCACACCAGGTGCCCTGCTCAGGATTCCAGTGCCAGGAAGAGAATCCCCATAACTTCTGGCTGGAAAAACCAGCGGGAACTGAGGCTCAGGGAGGCTGAGGCTGCTGGAGCCCCAGGCAGCTCCTTAAAGGGCCCGCGCACGGACTTATCGGACTCTCTCCCTCTAAGCTCGGAGGGGAGGCAGCTCGAGGGGCGCCAGAGAGATACAGGGAAGAACTGAGCTGTTTGGCACTGAAGCGAGGGCTGGAGAGAGGGCTTTCTCCGGGACAAATGTGCTGTCAGAGGCCTTTGTTCCTTTGGTGAGCCCTTCCCTGGGGCGGCAGACAGCCGCCACATCTGTGACTCCAGCAACCTGGCTCACACTGGTAGCCCCGCTCTGATGACTCCCTGAGACCTCGCCCCGCCCCACCCAACTTTCAGGCCCACCCAAGCTGTTGTCACTTGCTTAACCATAGGATTGGCCTGACTTGGATCCTGCTTCAGGTTTTGCTAAATTTTTTCAAACGAGCAGCATCTGGTCTCAGCTAGCCCCATACCGCTCGTTAAGTAATACACTGAAACAAACACAGGGAGGCAGCCAAAATGAGGAGACAAAGAAACAGGTCCCAAATGAAAGAACAGAACAAAACCCCAAGAAAAGAACTAAGCGAAATGGAGATAAGCAACCTAACAGATGCTGAGTACAAAATGCTGCTTATAAGGATGCTCAGTGAACTCAGTGAGGGCCTCAAGAGCATAAAAAAGGACCAGTCAGAAATGATCGATGCACAGTTAGAAACGAAGGAGGCTTTAACTGAAATAAAGAATAATTTACACAGATTCAATAGTAGGGTAGGTAAATCCAAGAATCGAACCATTGATTTGGAATATAAGAAAGCAAAAAATGCCCAATCAGAACAGCAAAAAGAAAAAGGAATCCAAAAAAATGAGGATAGTGTAAGGAGCCTCTGGGACAACCTCAAGCGTGCCAACATTCGCATCTTGGGGGTGCCAGAAGGAGAAGAGAGAGAACAAGAAATCGAAAACCTGTTTGAAACAATAATGGCAGAAAACTTTCCTAACTTGGTGGAGGAAACAGACATACAAGTCCAGGAAGCACAGAGAGTCCCAAACAAGATGAATCCCAAGAGGCCCATACCAAGACACATCATCATCAAAATGCAAAAGGTTCAAGACAAAGAGAGAATCTTAAAAGCAGCAAGAGAAAGGCAGCTAGTTACCTACAAGGGAGTTCCCATAAGGCTGTCAGCTGATTTATCAAAAGAAACTTTGCAGGCCAGAAGGGAGTGGCAAGAAATATTCAGTGTGATGAAAGCAAAAACCTACAACCAAGATTACTCTATCCTGCAAAGCTGTCATTTAGAATCGATGGCCATATAAAGACTTTCTTAGACAAGAAAAAGTTAAAGGAGTTCATCACCACCAAACCGTTATTATATGAAATGATGAAGGGTCTTTTTGAAGAAAAAGATAAAATATATGAACAAACAAAATGGCAATGAATACATATCTATCAACAATGGAATCTACAAACAAAATGAACAGATAAAACAGAAACATTCTCATAGATACAGAGAACATTTTGTTGGTTGCCAGATGGGAGGGTTTTGGGGGAATGGGTGAAAAAGGTGAAGGGATTAAAAAGTGCAAATTCATTGCTAGACTGACAAACCTCAAAGGGAAAGGGGCTGGGGGTGGTGGTGGGAAGAAATAAACCAAAGAACTTATATGCATAACCAATGGACACAGACAATAGTGTGGGAAAAGGCAGGAGGGATGCGGGAGTGGGGAGGAGGGAGTCAATGGGGGAAAAAATGTGGAACATCTGTAATACATTCTACATTCAACAATAAAGATTAAAAAAAAAAAAAAAGTCTGAAAACCACTTCACTGAGATATAATTCACATACCATACAATTTACCAGTTTAACACCCAGACTTTAATGATTTTGGACAAATACGTGCAACCATCACCATATTCAATTTTATTTATTTTATTTTTATTTATTTATTTATGTTACAGATGTTTCTCCTTTTCCCCCCATTGACACCCCCTCCCCCTCCCTCCCTGCCCTGTCCATGTTTATTGGTCATGAATACATGCATATAAGTTCTGTAATTTATCTCTCCCCTCCCTCTTCTGGGGATTGTCAGTCTGTACCCTACTTCCATGTCTCTGGGAGTGCCCAGTTCTTCAGACTGTTATGTTCATTATATTCCACAAATAAGTGAGATCATACTTATCTTTCTCTGCTTGGCTTGTTTCGCTTAGGATAATACTCCCCAGGTCCCTCCATGTCGTCTCAAAGGATAAGAGATCTTTCTTTCTTACAGCTGCATAGTACACCATTGTGTAAATGTACCACAGCTTTTTTTATCCATTCGTCTACTGATGGACACTTGGGCTGTTTCCAGATCTTAGCTATTGTAAATAGTGCTGCTACGAACATGGGGGTACATATATTCTTTCTGATTGGTGTTTCAGGCTTCTTAGGATATATTCCTAGAAGTGGGATCACTGGGTCAAATGGCAGTTCAATTTCTAATTTTTTGAGGTAACACCATAGTGTTTTCCATAGTGGCAGCACCAGTCTGCATTCCCACCAGCGGACTAGAGTCCCCTTTTCTCCACACCCTCACCAACACTTGCTGTTTGATGATTTGTTGATGGCAACCATTCTGACAGGTGTGAGGTGATACCTCATTGTTGTTTTAATTTGCATCTCTCTGATGATTAGTGATGTTGAGCATTTCTTCATATGTCTCTTGGCCATTGCATGTCCTGTTTGGAGAGCTGTCTATTTAGTTCCTCTGCCCATTTTTTTTTTTTTTTATCCTCACCCGAGGATATTTTTCCATTTTTTGTACAGATAGAGTGGGAGGGAGAGAGAGGAAGGAGAGAGAGAGAGAGAAACATCGACGTGAAGGGACACATCGAGTGGCTGCCACCCGCACGACCAACCAGGGCCGGGGACAAACTGCAACCGAAGTACATGCCCTTAGCGGGAACCGAACCCGGGTCTTTCTGGACCGCAGGTCGACACTCTAACCGCTGAGCCAAACTGGCCAGGGCCCATTTTTTAATTGGGTTCTTTGTCTTCCTTTTGTTGAGCTGTATGAGTACTCTATATATTTTGGAAATTAACCCCTTATCTGATGTATCATTGGCAATGATGTTCTCCCATAGAGTGGGTTGCCTTTCCATTTTGATGGTTGTTTCTTTTGCTGTGCAGAAGCTTTTGAGTTTGATGTAGTCCCATGTGTTCATTTTCTCCTTCGTTTCTGTTGCCTTAGGTGATGTCTCAGTAAAAATTCTGCTGCGTATGATGTCCAAAATTTTGTTGCCTACATTTTCTTCTATGATTTCTATGAATTCATGGGTCACATTTAAGTCTTTTATCCATTTTGAGCTTATTCTTGTGTATGGTGTAAGTTGATGGTCTAGTTCATTTTTTTGCATACAGCTGTCCAATTTTCCCAACACCATTTATTAAAGAGGCTGTCTTTACTCCACAGTATGCTCTTGCCCCCTTTGTCAAATATTAATTGAGCATAGCATTTTGGGTCCTTTTCTGGGTTCTCGGTTCTATTCCATTGATCTATGTGCCTGTTCTTGTGCCAGTACCTGGCTGTTTTGATTACAGTAGCTTTGGAGTATAACCTGATATCTGACCATATTTAATTTTAGAACATTTTTATTATCTCAAAAAGAAAGCTATACCCTTCAGCTATCACCTCCCCTGCTCTCTCAGTCTTTACCCCCAGTCCAAGGAAGCCCAGGAAACCACGAATTTACTTCTTGTTTCTGTAGATTTGCCTACTTTGGTCTTCCATATGACTGGCATCATAGAGTATGTGGTCTTCTGTGACTGGCTTCTTTCATGCAGCACAATATTTTCAAGGTTCAATCATGTTTTAGCATGTATCAGTATTTATTCCAATTTATGGCTGAATAGCCATATTTGTTTAGCTATTCATCTGTTGATGGACATTTGAATTGTATCACCTTTTGGATATTATGGACAGTGCTGTTATATACATTGGTGTACATTTTCTGTGTGGATATATGCATGGAACTTCTGGGTCATAAAAACTCTATGTTTAAGTTTTTGAAGACCTGCCATTTGGTTCCCCAAATTGGCTGCACCATTTTATCCTCCTAGTAGTGGTGTATAAGGGTTCTAATTACCCACATCCTTGCCAACACTTGCTATCTGACTTTGATTTTAGCCATCCTATTAGGTGTGAAATGATATCTCATTGTGGTTTTGATTTGCATTTCCCAGATGATTAATGCTATTGAGAATTTTTTCATGCACAAATAGGCCAATAGGCCATTTGTATATCTTCTTTGGAGAAATGTTTATTTAGAGCCGTTGCCAATTTAAAAATTGGGCTATTTTTGTTTTATTATTGAGTTGAAAGAAGTCTTTATATATTCTAAATGCAAACCCTTATCAAATATGTGATTTGCAAATATTTTCTTCCATTGTGTGGGTTGTCTTTTTATGTTCTTGATGGTGTCCTTTGAAGTAGAAAAGCTTTTAATTCTGAGGAAGTCCAGTTTTCCTATATTTCTTTTGTTGCTGTGATTTTGGTATCATACCTATGAACCTTTTGCCAAATCCAAGATTGTAAAGATTTATCCCTATGTTTGCTTCTACAAGATTTGTAGTTTTTGCTCTTACATTTGACTCTTTGATCCATTTCAAGTTAATGTTTGCATATGGTATGTATGAGGTAGGGTTTTAACTTCATTTTTTTAAAAAAAATTTTTGCATATAGTTAACCACTTGTCCCAATGTAATTGGTTGAAAAGACTATTCTTTTCCCCATTGAATGATGTTGGCACACTTGTTGAAAACAAACAAGCTGACCACAGACATATGAATTTATTTCTGGACTCTCCACTCCACTGATCTATATGTCTAGCCTTATGCCAATACCACACTGTCTTGATTCCTGTTGCTTGGTAGTAAGCTTTGAAACTGAGAAGTATGAGTCCTCCAACTTTGTTTTTTAAGATTATTTGAGTGGTTCTGGGTCTCCTTCAGTTCTATATGTCAATTTCTACAAGGAAGCCAGCTGGCATTCTGATTGGGATTACACCGGCTTTGCTCATCAGTTTGGAGAATATTGCCATTGTAACAAAATTAAGAACACGGATTTTTTTTTTTTTTTTTTTTACCATTCATCTTAATTTCTTCAACAATCTTTTGTAGTTTTCAAAGTGTAAGTTTTTCACTTCTATTGTTAACTTTTTCTAAGTATTTTATTGTTTTTGATGCTTTTGTGAGTAGAATTGTTTTCTTAATTTCAGTTTTGGAATTTACTTTTGTATATTGATCTTGTATCCTGCAATGTTGATGACTTCATTGTTTATCAGTTCCAATAGTTTTGTAGTGGATTCATTAGGATTTTTTGTATACAAGATTGTTTCATCTGCAAATAGAGATAGTTTTACTCTTTCTTTTTCAATCTATATGCCTTTTATTTGTTTTCTTGCTGAATTGCCCTGGTTAAAACCTCCAGTACAATGCTGAATAGCAGTGGTGAGAATGGATATCTTTGCTTGTTCCTGACCTCAGGGGGAGGCATCCAGTCTTTCACTGGTAAGGATGATGCTAACTGTGGATTTTTCAAAGGTGCATTTTATGAGGTTGAGGCAGTTTCTTTATATTTCTAGTTTGATGACTGTTTTAGCATAAAAAGTTGCTGGATTTTGTCAAATGCTTTTTCTGTATCAATTGAGATAATCATGTGATTTTTATTTTTTATTCTGTTGATATGATGATTAATTGATTTTCAAATGTTAAAACAACCTTGTATCTCTGGGATAAATCCCACTTGGTCATGGTGTATAACTCTTTAGAATTATAGATTTAATCTTGATAGATTTAGTTTGTTAGTATTTGGTTGGGGATTACTATGCCCATGTTTATAAGATACATTGGTCTGTAGTTTACTTGTGATGTCTTTGTCTATTTTTTGTATCAGAGTAATACTAGCTTCATATAAAGAGTTGAGATTCAATTGAGAAACTAAGGCTCTTCAAGTAACCGCTATTGATAGCCTCCAGGCAAAAAGCTAGAAAATAACTGAACTATTCCTGGGCTAGCAACTCTAACCAGGAAAGTAACACTTGACAGTGGTGTTTAACATGGGTCCTCCCTCGCTCATCCAAACCCAGGAGAGGAAGCCACAAACAGCAGAACATCAACACCCACAAAAAAAATTTGGCAAGCTCCAAAGTCCCTTGTGATAGCCAAAATGGAGAAACAAAAAAACAAAGGCCAAATGAAAGAACAAGAGACCTCTACTGAAGATGAGATAAATGAGGAGCAGTTAAGCAAGTTAACAGAGCTAGAATTCAGAGCCATGATCTTGAGGAAGCTCAACAGCATGAGTAAAGACATCAATACCATAAGTAAAGACATAGAAATGTTGAAAATCAATCAACTGGAAATTAAAAACCACCAAGAAGAAATGAAGAATGACATGCCAGAAATAAAGAATACATTGGAAGGTCTAAACAGCAGAGTAGAGGAAGCTGAGGACCGGATCAGTGAATTAGAAGACAGGGTAGAAAAAAATCAACCAATCAGAAAACCAAAAGGAAAAAACAATTAAAAAACAGAAAGACAGCTTAAGAGAACTGTGGGACAACTGGAAATGTAATAATATTTGCATCATAGGAGTCCCCGAAGATGAAGAAAATGAGCAACGGTTAGAGAATATATTTGAAGAAACAGTGACAGAAAATTTCCCTAATTTGGTGAAGGAAGAAAGCATTCAATTTTAAGAAGCACAGAGAGCCCCAAGTAAGAAGAACCCAAACAGGCCCACACCGAGACACATAGTAATTAAAATGCCAAAAATTAAAGACAAAGAGAGAATCCTAAAGGTAGCAAGAGATAAGCAACAGGTTACTTACAAAGGAAACCCAATATGGCTCTCAGCTGACTTCTCAACAGAAACACTACAGGCCAGAAGGGAATGGCATGAAGTAATCAAGATCATGAAAAACAAGGATCTGAATCCAAGACTACTCTACCCAGCAAGGCTATCATTCAAAATAGAAGGTGAAATAAAGAGCTTCCCAGACAAAAAAAAAGGCTGAGGGAATACATTAGCACCAAACCAACACTGCAAGAAATGTTAAAAGGACTGCTGTAATTAGTAGAAGAAATAGGAAGAAAAATATAAACACACTAAACCAAAATGGCAATAAATAAGTACATATCAATAATCACCTTAAATGTAAATAGATTGAATGCTCTGATAAAAAGACACAAAGTAGCTGATTGGATAAGAAAGCATAGCTCATCTATATGTTGTTTACAAGAGACCCACCTCACAATAAAAGGCTCACATAGGTTGAAAGTGAAGGGATGGAAAAAAATCTTCCAAGCACACAGAAAGGAAAAAAAATCTGGAGTAGCAATACTCATATCTGATAAAAAAGATTTCTAAATGAAGGCCATAACTAGAGACAAAGAAGGCCACTACATAATATTGAAAAGACCTATCCAACAGGAAGATATAACCTTGATAAACATATATGCACCCAATATAGGAGCACCAAAATATATTAAAAATATTCTGGAGGACTTCCAAGGAGAAATCGACAGCAATGCAATCATAGCAGGGGAGTTCAACACCCTCTGACATTACTGGATAGATCCTCTAGACAAAAAGTTAGCAAGGAAACAGAGACTCTAAATGAAGCACTAGAACAAATGGATTTAATAGATATCTACAGAGACTTACACCCCAAAACTAGAGAATACACATTCTTTTTAACTGCACATGAGACATTTTCAAAGATAGACCCCATTAGGACACAAATGAAATCTCTACAAGTTCAAGAAGATTGAAATCATATCAAGCATCTTCTGAGATCACAATGGCATGTAACAATTGCAACAAGAACATGCAAAGACATTTGAACATATGGAGGGTAAATAGCATGTTATTAAACAATGAATGGGTTACTAAGGAGATTAAGGAAGAAATTAAAAACTTCCTAGAAACCAATGAAAATGAACACACAACAACACAAAATCTATGGGATGCAGCGAAAGCAGTGCTGAGAGGGAAGTTCATAGTATTACAGGCCTACCTCAAGAAACAAGAAAAATTTTTAATAGACTATCTAACCTCACAACTTAAAGAACTAGAAAGCAAACAAAAAGAAAACCCCAGAACAAGTAGAAGGAAGGAAATAGTAAAGATCAGAGCAGAAATAAATGACATAGAGACCAAAAACAATTCAAAGGATCAATGAAACAAAGAGCTGGTTTTTCGAAAAGATAAACAAGATTGATGGACCCTTAGCTAGACTCACCAAGAAACAAAGAGAGAGAACCCAAATATACAAAATCAGACGTGAAAGAGGAGAAGTAACAGCTGACACCACAGAAATACAAAAGATCTTTGACAACTACTATGAACAATTATATGGCAACAAATTTGACAATCTAAGCGAAATGGACAAATTTCTAGAAACACATAGTCTCCCAAAACTGGACCAGGAAGAGGTAGAAAACTTGAACATACCAATAACAACTAAGGAAAGTGAAGAGGTAATCAAGACTCTCCCAGCAAACAAAAACCCAGGCCTGGATGGCTTCAGGAGGGAGTTTTATTGAACATTCAAAAAAGAACTAACACCCATTCTCCTCAAACTATTTCGAAAAATTCAAGAAACAGGAAGACTTCTTAAATTTGTTTTATGAGGCCAGCATAATTCTAATTCCAAAACCAGAAAAAGACACTACAAAGAAAGAAAACTACAGGCCAATATCCCTGATGAACATAGACGCCAAAATGCTGAACAAAATACTAGGAAGTCGGATGCAGCAATACATCAAAAAAAATTATTCACCATGATCAAATGGGATTCATTCCAGGGATGCAAGACTGGTGCGATATTCACAAATCAATAAATGTGATATACCACATAAATAAAATGAAGAATAAAAACCACATGGTAATATCTATAGATGCTGAAAAAGCATTCAACAAAATCCAGCATCAATTTCTGATAAAAATGCTCAGTAATGTGGGAATAGAGGGATCATATCTCGACATAATAAAGGCCATATATGAAAGACGTACAGCCAACATCATACGCAATGGGCAGAATGTAAAAGTATTTTCCTTAAGTACAGGAACTAGATAGGGAAGCTTACTTTCTCCACTCTTATTTAACATAGTACTGGAAGTCTTAGCCACAGCAATCAGACATGAAGAAAAAATAAAAGGGATCCAAATTGGAAAGGAGGAAGTGAAACTCTCATTATTTGCAGATGACGTGATATTATACATAGAAAACCCTAAAGAGTCCATCAAAAATCTACTAGACTTAATAAATGAATTTGGCAAAGTATTAGGATACAAAATTAACGTCAAGAAATCGACGGCATTCTTATGCACCAATGATGAACTCACAGAAAGAGGAACTGAAAAAACAATCCCATTTACCATCACGGCAAAAATATTAAGATACCTAGGAATAAACTTAACCAAAGAAGTAAAGGACCTATTTGCAGAAAACTATAGGACATTGAAAAAAGAAATAGAGGAAGATATAAAAAAGTGGAAGCACATACCTTGTTCATAGATTGGAAGAATAAACATCATTAAAATGTCCATATTACCCAAAGCAATCTATAGATTCAATGCAATCCTCATCAAAATACCAACGACATATTTCACAGAACTAGAACAAATACTTCAAAAGTTCACGTGGAACCAAATAAGACCCTGAATAGCCACAGCAATTTTGAAAAAAAAGGACAAAGTAGGTGGGATCACAATACCAGATATCAGGTTATACTACAAAGGGACTGTAATCAAAACAGCCAGGTACTGGCACAAGAACAGGTATATTGACCAGTGGAACAGAACAGACAACTGAGAAATGGACCCAAGACATTATGCTCAATTAATATATGACAAAGGAGGCAAGAGCATACAGTGGAGTAAAGACAGCCTCATTAATAAATGGTTTTGGGAAAATTGGACAGCTACATGCAAAAAAATGAAACTAGACCATCAACTTATACCATACACAAAAATAAACTCAAAATGGATGATAGACTTAAATGTGACCCGTGAATTCATAGAAATCATAGAAGAAAATGTAGGCAACAAAATTTTGGACATCATACGCAGCAGAATTTTTACTGAGACATCACCTAAGGCAACAGAAATGAAGGAGAAAATGAACACATGGGACTACATCAAACTCAAAAGCTTCTGCACAGCAAAAGATACAACCATCAAAATGGAAAGGCTACCCACTGTATGGGAGAACATCATTGCCAATGATACATCAATTAAGGGGTTAATTTCCAAAATATATAGAGTACTCATACAGCTCAACAAAAGGAAGACAAAGAACCCAATTAAAAAATGGGCACAGGAGCTGAATAGACAGCTCTCCAAACAGGACACACAAATGGCTAAGAGACATATGAAGAAATGCTCAACATCACTAATCATCAGAGAGATGCAAATTAAAACAACAATGAGGTATCACCTCACACCTGTCAGAATGGTTGCCATCAACAAATCATCAAACAGCAAGTGTTGGCGAGGGTGTGGAGAAAAGGGGACTCTAGTACACTGCTGGTGGGAATGAGGACTGGTGCAGCCACTATGGAAAACACTATGGTGTTACCTCAAAAAATTAGAAATTGAACTGCCATTTGACACAGTGATCCCACTTCTAGGAATATACTCTAGGAAGCCTGAAACACCAATCAGGAAGAATATATGTACCCCTATGTTTGTAGCAGTACTATTTACAGTAGCTAAGATCTGAAAACAGCCCAAGTGTCCATCAGTAGATGAATGGATAAAAAAGCTGTGGTATATATACACAATGGAGCTGTAAGAAAGAATGAAGTTTTATCCTTTGAGACGACATATAGAGACCTGGAGAGTATTATCCTAAGGAAAACAAGCCAAGCAGAAAAAGACAAATACCACATGATCTCACTTATATGTAGAATATAATGAACATAACATTCTGAGGAATAGGGTAGACCCAGAGACGTGGAAGTAGGGTACAGACTGACAACCTTCAGAAGAGGGGGTGGTGGGGGGTGGGAAGAGATAAACCACAGATCTTATATGCATGTATGCATAACCAATGGACATGGACAACAAAACCAGGGATGGGGTGGGGGGATGGGGAGGAAGGTGTCAATGGGGTAAAAAAGGAGAAACATCTGTAACAAAAATAAAAAAAAATAAAAACAATAATTTATTTAAACCTACCTATGAGGTAGGTGTTCCTACCCCCATTTTAAAGATGAGAACATTGAAGGCCTGCTCATACAGCTGGTACGCAGAAGAGCCCGGACTCTAACTCGGGCTCTCAGCCTCAGAACCTGCATGAACTAGACCACCCAGCCACTCTCCTTGGGGACGACACATTGGCAGTCTGCTCGGTGCACCCATCTCTTCTGGAATTGGTTGCAGTGAATCTGCAAGACCACCTCTGGGGCACTCACCAAATGAAGGTTTTGCAAGACTCTAGACTGAGTGCTTCATCTAGATTGGCATCCTGTGTGGCTAAGCCAGTGTGACCAGCTGGTTTACATGACAGTGGCCCTCCCCACTTCAGAGCCCCAAACCTTATCAGGGCCCACCCCTACAGGAATTAAAAAAGAGTTGAAGGAGTTCCCACTTCTTTGTTTGGGAAGAACTGGGGTGAGTGCTTTGAATGTTCAGTGGAGTACAGCAGGGAGGCTGTCAGGGCTGAGGTTTTCTTTGTAAGGTAGTTTGCAAGTTCCTGATTCGAGCTCATCATTTGTTACAGGTCTAGTCAGATTGTCTATGGCAGGGATATCGTTTTGTGTGGGAGGGCTTTCCACACTAAAGTCATTTCAGGGACCAAAGGCTCTGTGGTGACTGTGGTCACTGGTGAGTCCTTAGTGCCATGTCAGGGGACTTCTAGTTGGATAAACACATGCCATAGGCTGAGGGAAACCTGAGATGTGGGCAGGTCAGCCTAACAAAGGCTGGAGAAGACTCTGCAGGTGTGTTTGTATAAGTAGAGGGATGGGCATATATACCAATTCTGGGCATAAAGATTGTCAGTCCCTAGTCTGGCCAATGCCTTCGGGTCCTTTTCCCTTCCCTCCTTCACTCCCTCCCAAATGGTGCTGTGTCACTATAGGACTCTAGGTCTTGTTTGGCTCCATGAGGGAAAGAAACCCCTCTGTCTTGTTACCATGTATCCCCAGTGCCCTGTACAGCATGGATTTGTATGCTGGGGATTGGGTGGCCCCAGGGTTGCCAGGCATATTTGTTGAATGGGAGAATGGTCAGAGATGCCTCTTGGTTCTTGTCTCCAGGCAACCAGTAGGCAGACTTGTTCTAAACCAGAGAACCAACGAGGCCAAACTATTTTATCTGCAAGTCCACTTTTCTAAGTCAGTGTACATCAGGTGTCTTAGCCATCGGCCACAAGTGCACACTTACAGCACTCTGTGCTGTGTGCAAGGCACTGCACGGGCAGCAGACACGAAGCGCTGGTCCCTGCCCTGAGACGCTGGCGATGTCGTCCATGGAACAGCGATTCAGTGGGAAGAGCCCTCAGATGTCCTCTCTGCCTCAGCCCTGTCACGACTTGTGTTCCTGGTTCCAGAAAGAGTGCTGATGCCCCGTGGCGAAGGACTACATAGGAAACCCTCTTAGCCCTCCGGGCTTCTCTTGTGTTCTGCTCTTTCTGACGGGTGGTCCAGTTTCCAAAGTGTGCCCGGTTTCATTCGACATTATATGCCTGCAATTGTCTGCCTTGTCCAAGTCATAGCTGCCTACCTGCCCTCGCCCCTTAGGGGGCGGTAGATGGGACACACACACACACACACACACACACACACACACACACAGAGGCAATTCTCCCACCAGTGAGGAACCTCCAGGTCACGTCCCGTACCACCCACTGTGGCTTAGCGGTTGGTGCGTTTGGTAGCCTCTTCATGAGAGGACATTCCCATGCTGGTTTCAGAGGGTGCCATTCTGGAGAAAGCCAAGAGGTTTGGCCTAGTTTAACTGAACTCACGCGGGAGCTGGGCATTATCTCAGTCACTGTTGGATAAACAGGCTCCACCCAGGAGCCATGAGGGACGGTTATTTTCTGTTTGGGAACTGGAATAGCATCCCATTGGGCGCGTGGGTGCTGAGCAGATGTGGTAGGAAGTGACATCACTAACATCTAGGTCGGGGAAGGGAGGATGTGAAGGACGGTCCCTCTGCAAGGGACAGCCCATGGTTCACAGCCTATGCTCTGGCATGGCTGGCACCAACCTGCAGTCAGGGTCTGCAAGTTCTGTCCCACGGCCTTCCAGCACTTTCAACCCTGACCCGGTGCCAGTGCCCGAGGCCTGGCATTCATCCTGGGCAAGCCAGAGATAGCTGCAAGGCTTTGAAAGTTCAGCTAGTTAGTCGACTATGAGTTAGATCTGACTCTGTGCCAAGCATCCCTGTAGGCCCATGTTTCTCACCTGGGGGCTAGTCTGCCCTCCAGGGAACATGTGACAATGTCTGGAGACAATTTAGGTTGTCACTATTGGGCGGTGGGGGCTGCCATTGGCACGTGGTGGATAGAGGCCAGAGATGCTGCTACGCATCCTATAACACACAGGACGGCCCCACAGCAAAGAATTTTCCAGCTGGATGTCAGCAGGGGTGGGGCTGAGACCTGCTGTGCATGCAGCCTGTGCTCCCGGCGGTGCTGATCCAGCCACATCCCTGCTCCAGGGAGGCTGGCTCTTCGTAACGGTGGACAGACATCAACAGAGCAGGCCCCTGTCCTCCAAGTCGTATCCTGAAGATGGCTCACTTGTCAGTTCATTCATTGACTCATTCAACCTTCATGTGTTTAAATTTCACTGTGTGCCAGGCCCAGGGCCAGGACCTGAAGAAACAGAAATGCCATGGATGCGGTGCCTGCCCTGGACAGTCCCTGTCCCGCGGGCGTCGGACACACTCTCTCTCTCTCTCTCACACACACACACACACAATGTGCAGACACACACGCATACACATAACACATCCACAAACACACAACACATCCACAAATGCACACTACAGACACAAACAACCCCAGTACCAAACCTTAAGGGCTGAGATAGAGTAATGATATGAGATTGTAGGAGACAAGGGGTTGATAGCTTAGCCTTGAGGGTGGTCAAGGAAGGCTTCCTGGGGGAAGTGA
Source organism: Molossus molossus (assembly GCF_014108415.1). Lineage (NCBI taxonomy): Eukaryota > Metazoa > Chordata > Mammalia > Chiroptera > Molossidae > Molossus > Molossus molossus. The sequence continues at coordinate 59,045,241 of NW_023425352.1, forward strand.
GCAGAGTCTTAAAGGGCAGGGAGACTTAGAAGGGGAAGAGCTAGTCTGCTAATGAGGAACTCTTTGTAGAAACCAACCAAGAGCATTCACTCTCCTGTGGGTTCCAGGGAGCCCCTTGCCTGTCTGCCAGAGCCTGCCGCCAGCCCTCAGCAGCAACCCACATTAACCCCTCCTTCCTCTCTGCCCCTTGTCCCCTCCCCCACAGCATCTTCAACTCCTCTGTGAAATTGCATTTCTAACCTTGGCTGCCTGCAGCCCCTCCATCACTGCCAGGAGAGGCCATCAATTCCCTGACCCAACCTGAGCCCCTCAGCTGGAGTCAGATGGCAGCCTCAATTATTTTCCTAACAATCAGAGGAATTTGGTGGAGAGGTAGAGGGGGAGGAAAGCACTGTGGCCCCCAAGGGCTTGAAATTTGACCTGGTGCTCTTTGGTACCTTCTGAGTGCTTCACATATCTTGTCTCTCATATGTAAACAGCATTAAAAATAATGAAAGGCCAGGCCCTGGAAGGCCTCACTATAGAGTCTGCTGGGGAGAGAATCAAAACATGTTCACAGCTGGCTGCCCTGAGAAGCCTCTAGTGAAAGATACCAGGAGTCTAGGGTCAGCAAAATTGGATCCTTGTCATGCCTGTTTCATTATCTTGCTGGGTGACCTCAGGTAAATTGCTTCACCTTTCTGAGCCACATGAGCCTCATCTGTGAAATTCGGAGACAGCCCCATCCCCAGGATATCTCATCATACAATAATTTCATCTGGTGACATCACTGGCCTTTAATTGACAGGAGCAAAGCAGAAAATTTGAAAGAAAATACTTCTGCATTTTCTCCCTCTCCCCTGGTTACCCATGTCCCCCACAGGTATTTGTGGCCACGGCTCATAGCTAATGGGACCAGCTGAAGTCAATAGGATGCATCAGCACTCTCCAAATGAGCTGGATGCATTCATGCCCCTGCACCTTTACCCATTCCCATGGCCCAAATGCCCTTTCCACCCTCTCCCCTCCCTTCCTACAAGCAGATATTCTATTACGGTCCGGCTCAGTGACACGCCCTCTGGAAAGCCTCCTTTACTCTCCTGTCTGGCATCTCTTCTGATCCCCAATAAACTCTGCTTGCTCCTCTGTCCCATCTTTAGTGTTCTTTACCTGCATGTCCTTGGCTTGTAGCAAAAATTCAGTAGCACAGAGTATGTCCAACATGGTGCAGTGACCAGCATCTCACCATCGGGTGAGTCTGACCTGAGGTACTTGTTCCTGTCAATAGTGCATCACAGCTAATTACTTTGGGTGGACCTGGGCATTTCTGTAGCCAGGACACAGGCATCACAGGAGAGGGCTGTGCCTGGGGATGTTGATGCTGTGTGCATCTGGGAGGAGGAAAGGATGGACCCTGTGCACTGATAAGGGTGATTTAGAGAGATGGTCATAGACACTTTCAGTTGGGTTCACTTAGTGGCCAAGAATTAAGGCCTGCTCAAGAACCTCTTAAAGAAGGTTTGTTGAAGGGTACAAGGCTTTCATGGAACTTCAGAAGCAGATTTGCTTTGCAGTGGGGCCTCGCGGGGGAGTTGAGACCAAAGGGTAATTGTATACAGTGTGGTGCTGTAGGAAGCAGCCTCGTTCTGTAAGGTATGCTGGCTTCTCCCACCTATTGGCTCTGTTCCCACCTTTCCTTTGTACTGCCTCTCACCTCACACCCTCACCTCTACTCTGAAATGATGCAATCGAGACATAAATTTCCCCTTGTATTTTTACTCAGGTCAAGAAATAGCTAAGACATGACTTCCAGATGTGGATGCACTGTTCTTGTCTTCTCTGGAGCTATGCGCAGATCTAAGCTCAACCTAGCACGGTGGACAAAGAGGCTTCTATGGGGCATGTATGCAAGAGCAATGGACTGGAGCCCAATTCCTGGTTCTACATTGACTGACCAGGGAGCCTCTGGGAGCCTCAGTTCCCTCGTCTGTAAAATGAGGAGGTCTCTTTCTACTAACTGGCTCGGTGGACTCAGGGGAATTGGGGCTGGCCTTGGATCTCAGGAGCTCGTCTTCCGTGGACTGCCTGTAGAAAGCCCTTATCGCAGCCCTACATTTGCACTATCTTGGCCTGATCCCCAAATCCCTGGATGTGAGACCTCTAGCTTATTATCTAGATGTGCCATTCTGGTGACAAACAGCTAGGTGTCTGGGAACAGCTGCATGAAAGCTTGCCAAAACCGGGGCCATCGTCGCCCCACCCCCAAACCAGAGCTTTATGCTTATTGACCAAGATGTATGGAACTGTCACCCCATGAATGGTTCCCTGGCAGCCAGGGTCAGCCCAAGGCTTTCAGAGGAACATTTGGGAGTAATTTTACAAATGTTTTTCTGCTTTCTATTTCCTAGTAACTGGTAAAACTATGGGGGGAGAAGCCCAAGAACCGCCCCTCCCACTCGGCTATCAAGGTAAAAGCAGGACGCTGCTGTCCCTGGCTTCTTCCTGGCAGAATTTACAGTCTGCAACTCGAACATTGCTGGAGGGAATAAGGAAACCTGGGTAATGCTGTAGAGAGAACATTCCCCGGCGTTGACGTGGGTTTCCCTGATCCACAGAACCAGAGACCGTGTCGCTGGCACTCACTCTCCGAATGGCTTTAGCAAAGGTGTCTCCGTGACGGCACTGGGAACAACCCCAGTCCCTGGGAAGACTGTGATGCTGGGGGAGCCAGGCTTTGATGGAAGACAGAACCAGGGAGCCCTGGGCTTGGACTCACACGTGGCCCTTGAGTCTCAAGGAACTCAGAACTACGGCTGGGTGTGCCCCAGGGGGTCCTTTCCCACCAAGGCAGTCCTGGCTGGGTGGAGGCCAGCAGGGGGCTCTGGTCTGAGAGCTCCAGGAGGCAGACTCTGCCTCTTCTCACTGTATCCTGAGCTCCCGGCACGGGCCTGGGTGCTTCAGGGAGCCTTACATTTGATCAGTGAATGAATGAAGGATGAGTGCGTGTCAATGGTCTATAGAAAGCGAAGTGACAATGCTACTCTTTCACCCGTGTTCCACTCATGGCTTGTGCCTTGGTTTGCCCAAAAGAGAAGAGTGTCTCACTACCAGAATGGGGAAGTGATCCTTGTATAGAAGCAGTAGAAAAAATGAGCATCACATACCCTTGTCTTCCGGTTTCAGGGAGTAGTGAAGCAGACTGTTGTCCCTGGCACTAGAGGGTGAAAACCAGGACTGATGGGTAGAACTAGAGGCAGATCTCAGCTCTACTAATACCAGTTGCTCACATGTATCGAGCACTTACTACATGCAGGACACTGTTGCTGTTGCTGTTGCTATTGCAGATGGCGGACATGAAGACGTTGTGTGATGGTTAATTGTGCGTGTTAACTTGACTAAATCATAGGGTGCCCAGGTATCTGTTTAAACTTGTTTCTGGGTGTGTCTGTGAGGGTGTTTCTGGAAGGGCAGGTACTTGAATCAGTAGACCGAGTACAGCACATTGCCCTCTCCGATGTGTATGGGCCCCATCCAATCTGTTAAGGGCCTGGGTACAACAGAAAAACGGAGGAAGGAAGAAGTCTCCCTTTTTTGCCTGACTGATTAGACTGGAACATTCACCTTCTTCTGCCCTCGAACTGGGGACTTCCGCCATCGGCTCTCTGGTTCAGAGGCCTTTGGACTTGGACTAGAACTATCCCACGGGCTTTCCTGGGCCTCCAGCATGAGGATGGCAGATCCTGGGGCTTCCTCAACCTCCATGATCGCATGAGCCAATTCCTTACAATAAATCTGTTTGTGTACATGCATCTACCCTATTGCTTCTGCTTTTCTGGAGAACCCTGATTGCACATTTAGAGAATGCATTAGTGTCCTGGAGATGCTGTAAGAAACTACTGCAAACTGGAAACAAGAAGTCAGCCTCTCACAGTTTTGGAAGCCAGAAGTCCACAGTCAAGGAGACAGGGCCGCATTGCCTCCGAAGATTACCGGGGCCATCCTCCTCATCTCCTCCAGCTCCTGGTGCCGCCAGCAGTCCTGGACGGTCTTGCCTGTGGACACATCGGCCCACCCTCGTTGCCTGCTCCTCTGTGTTTTGGTTTAGATTTAGGGCCCACCCTGATAATCCAGAGTGATATCATCTCGAGATCCTTAGTTTAATTATATCTGTGAAGACCTTATATCACATAGGTCACATTCCCAAGTTCTGGGTGGGTGTTGTAGACAGAATGTTAGTGTCTCCCCCAAATCAAATGTTGAAGTCCTAGCCCCATTATGATGGTATTTAGAGATAGAGCCTTCGAAAGATAATTAGGGTTAGGTGAGGGTGGTTCCCCGCGAGGGCATCAGTGCCCTGATGAGAAGAGCCACCAGAGTCCTCTCTCTGCACACAGGAAGAAGAGGTCATGTGAACACACAGCGAGGGGGCAGGGCGCCTATGAGCAACAAGAGGCTCCAAAGGAAACCCACCTTGCTGGTCTTGATCTCGGACTTCAGTCTCCTAACTGAGGAATAAATGTCTGTCGTCTTAGCCACCGGTCTGTAGTATTTTGTTACGGCAGCTAAACTGACTGATACCGGAGCCACCATCCAGCCTGCCACCAGGGGTCAGCAGCTGTAGAGGTCACTGGAAGCCTCAGCTTTTCCCCACGACCCTATGAGAGCCTTGGACAGGCTTTGTAACTGTTCATCATGCGGGTACTTCCTTAGGAGGCAGTTCTCACTGGCTCCACTGACCTTGGAGAATGTGGTGGGACCCCTCTGCATCTGTGATGGTATTTACAGATGGCGCTGGACTGCCCTCCGTGCCGTCTGTCCGCTGACAGTAAGCTCAGAACCACCAGGCAAAGTCACCTCTGTGAATGGAACCTAAGGCGTCTGCCCACTATTTATAGAGGACGACACCTTCAACAGGAACCTGACTCATGACCTCTGGGGGTATTTCCACCTGTAGAAAGGGCTGGTCTACACCTGGTTATCAGCCTTCCGGGATTAGAGGGTCAAGACGGTGGAGGCAGTTATAAATCACCCACTGGCTAACTCACACGCCAGAATAGGCTGGGAAGTGACAGGGACCGTTCAGATCTCTCTGGTCCTTTTGCAAGACTGAGCTCTGGCGAAGCTGTATTTCTTGCTGGGGATGGTAGTGGAAGGTTTCTTGGAGCCACAGGCCTTGCTGAATTTGGAATCAGCATCACCCTCCTTGCCCTCCCCGAACCAGCCCTCGCCCGGCCTCCCCTGGCATCTGCAATTCCGTTTGTTGTGCTCGCAAACACCGTGTTGGGAGATTTCATGCTAATGAAAGGGTTTCTTGATTAGGTTATGCTGTTACTGTAAATGTTCCCTCATTATCTATGTTATGGTAGGAATTTGAAAAAGTATAAATTGAGCGTCTTGCATAATTTATAAAACCTGAATGTTTCCTAATTAGTTCGGTTAGGTTAATGATGGTGCAGCGCCACTTCTTCCTGGTCCCTGCTAGTGACCTTTCACCTCTTCATCTTCCACACTTCCTGTTGTGTACAACCCCCACCCCATCCCCACCCAATCCAGCTGCCAGTTTCCAGAGTGGCCCCTCCTGGCTCCGGATAGAGGATGAAATGCCCTGGAAAATGAGAATAGCTCCTTTCTCTGGGTGCCCCTCACCCTGCCTGGAGGCCGAGGCAGCCGGCGTCAGGGATTTGGCTCAGGCCCATCCCCCGCAGAATGGCGCTGAGGTGCATTCCTTTGGCCTTTGCAGCTGGAGAAGTGAAAATGCTGGGGGAGGTGGGGGAGGGAAAAACCCCTCTCAAAAGGATTCTAAAATAACATTTTGCATCCTCAAGTAATTCCCAGTTCTCCCTGGCAACCATTCATTTCTTCCGAACAGCAGAAATTTGCAATATGAAAGTGGATTGGCTTCTCCCTCCCTTGGGGCCCCTGTATCTCTTCACCCAGCGCCGTGGGTAGAAAGCAATGCATACGTTTACAATATAAATGTGATTTAATCGACCTCCCTGTCAGGGAGAAATGGCAAGCATATCAAACAAGACCAAGATGTTAGAAAGAAAAATCATAAATTATTTCAGTGACGAGTTTCTGAGCCGCCTCCCGGACTACTAGATGATGCTATATAAGGCTGTTCCTTGAAACAATAATTAAGATAATTCTGTATGACAAGGAGAAAAATGTCCAGCTTTGTATGAAACGTGCTTCATGTTAGCAAGCTGAATGCTTGGTATTGATTACACTCCCCCCACAGCCCCTACCCCAGCCACTGCGATTCAAGGCTAAAATTAATTGAATGATGCAACATTTCTTTTCTTGCATCCTTATTTACCGCACATGCCTCCTAGAAGCCATGCAAAGTGGGCTGGCCTCTAATTCTCTAAATTGATCTCTTCCTCTGGTGGGGTCTGGGAGACTGTTCACACGCACGCACACGCCCCGCAGCTGGGTGCCCATTGTTCTCCGCTCTTGAAGGCACGATGTCTCCCCTCGGGGGCAGATTTGATGGACATATCAGCACAGCAGAGCCCTAACTTTTCCATTACAAGGCCACCATGGGGCTCGCCTACAGAAATACAGCCAGTGTCAGGGGGGAAATACGGTCTCCATGCAGATGGGACTGGGCAGCCCCCCCTTTGGTTTATAGAACAGCACCTGGCCTCTGTCTAGCAGAACATCCTTTCTCCCATCCCCCTTCCCTCCCAGGGTGTAGTGTGGACCTAGAAGGGACCCTCCCCCCTCCCCCCGTTCATTCTTGCTGCCATATCCTTAGACCGTCACCCCCACCTCCTGTGAGAAGCACCGGCGATTCCTGGCAGAGATGGTTTATGGCCACGGCTCTGCTGGCTTTTCCGCGGCGCTATTTCATCCTGACTGCAGTGGCTGCCGCAGTGGTGGCTGGTCCAGAATGAGGCCTCGGGCAGTTAATCCACAGCAAGGTCCCCGGTGCCTGCAGCAAGGCTAAGCGTCCCTGGCCCGGAGAAGCAGGCGAGGAGCCGCCACAGGCACGTGCCCTGGAAGCGGCCTGGAGCATGGTGGGGCTGGGTCGAGGGCGCCCCGACGTGCTGGTGACCTGAACCAGCCCCTTCTCTGAGCCCAGCTTCCTCAGAGGGTGGAGGTGAGGAGTCGAGGCAGAGCGAGCGACAGGGTTGGCATGTTGTGCATACATGATATATTTTTAAAAACCAGAGGCACTTAGGCACTGTGAGATGGATAAATGGCTCTGAGCTTGACAATGCTGTTTGTGAGACCCGGAGCGGGCCCCGGGGAGCCATCCTTTCCGGAACGATGACAAAGGAGAACTCTTCTCTTAGCCCTGAACGCCGAGGAGGGGCTGTGGTTCCATGGAGCCTCGAAGAACTGTCTGTCCTTGGGGACAGGCCTCAAAGGCGCCCTGGACCCCCCTTCCGTGTTCCCAGGAGATGTGGGGACATCACTCAGCAGTGGCCACAGCTCATGAATACCGATGGTGACAACCAGATGGTGTCTGAGGGGCCCAGTAGGAGCAAAGCACCGGCCCCTGGGCCACTGCTGTGGGAGGAGGACCACTTAGGTGGGCTCACAGGGCAGGGGGGCCCAAAGCTGCTCCGGGGAGATGTGGAGGACGGCGCAGACTCGTGGGCTGGCCCCGTGGAGCATCGCTACCTGCTAACACCTGGCCTTACATTCGCCGTCAGCAGCGCAGGGCAGGCCTGAGAGTGAGGACAGGTGAGCCTGGCGCTGTCACACCCAGTTCACCTCTCAGGGACCACGTGCATCGGGGCTCCTCTCCCTGCTTGAGCACAGTGCCCAGCACAGAGTGAGTGCTCAGCCAGAGAGGGGAGCACTAGAGGAGGCCATCGCACCTCAGGCCCAGGTTGCTGAAAGGCAGTGTGCGGAGGTGGTTACAGCCGGGGTTCTCTCCTGCCTCCCCCTCCAGGGGCCGGGGGAGCCCCGGACCGCTTGGGTCTTGCTTTCATTGGAAGCCTAGCATCTGGCCTGAGGCCCAGCCCAGGCAGCAATCTGAACTGTCCTCCTCTGACCCCAGATGATCCATCAGGTCCTCAGACATCACTGAACCCCCTGCACGGCCTGCACCCCGTCGGAGCTTGAAGAGGCTCGCCTGGCTGCTTGACGGAGAAGCGGCCCTTCTCTGCTGATGAAGGAGCAATTAAGACTTTCGGAGTCTGCAGTCTAGACGGGAGCTGTCAAGTCTCACGTAAGTGCGTCTGGGAGCTGGTAACAGGAGATTAGGGAGGTCCCAGGGAAGAGGAGCTGCTCGGACACGGCAGGAAGGAGCCTGGGGCTGGCCCAGGTGGCGAGGGCCAGGCCTGTTCACTGCTTGGAGGAGAGAGCATTGCAAGCAGTGCCCTCTGCCTCTTGCTCTCTCACCGGCTCCTTTCTACGCTGTTTTCTTCAGACCTCACCGGGGTCAGAACCACTCTCCTGTCAACTTGCTCCCTTAAAATAGTTGAAAAGATGACATGGGGAGAAAATGCTTAGCAGGAACAGCCGCTTCCCTGCGTGCTCCTCTGGCTGGTGCGTCTGGGAAAGCCCTGTACTTGAGTTTGAATCCTGCTCTCTCTCCAGCTGACTGTGTGACCTTGGCCAAGTGACTGCACCTCTCTGAGCCCCTGATTCCTACCCTGCGAAACAGGGTGAAGGCTCAATGAACGAATCATTTCTCGTGTGTAGTCTCGCACCAGTGTGCTCAGCCCACGTCCTCACCCAGAAGCCCGGGATGGCTTCCCGGAGGAGGGGGTGCAGAGGGGCTGCTGGATAAAAGATAAAGCTGGGGGTTCAACCACTGCAGGCTGAGCTTCTGTGTGACTCCCACCACCAGCTACCAGTTCCTGGACTCTCTCGTCACTGTTCTCCTCACTGTCCAGAGGGCACCCGTCATTGTCCCGTTCCCTCCGCTCTGCATCTCTGCCCTCACACAGCACCTCTGCCACCTGCACCTCCCCCGAAGCTCGTCTAGTTGGAGGAGGGGACTGGCCTAGGCTACCAGAATTTGGGGAGCTTTTAATCTCTCTCTTTTGAACACGGACAATTAGGGTGAATCCAGCTTGGAGACAGTTAGCAAATTATTATTATTAGTTTCCATTTGTGTGGCGCTGCCCTTTGAGGACCAGCTGATTTAATCAGGGCTGGCTGATGGGGGCACGGGCAGCTCCCCTCACTCCCCACGTGCCCGGGGAAACCAGGGTGAATGAACAGATGGTGCTCCTGGGAGCCCAGCGTGTGCAGTGATGAGCCACTCTCTAGCGCAGGACGCCCACGCTCCAGCCTGCAGGCGGGTCTACTGCGGGCAGAATTGCGGGGAGAGGCTGGGATGCTGCTTCTCCTCACCACACCGCATGCCCCCCCTTCCACCTCCATCACCCTCTCTCTGCAGACATTCTCTAGACCAGGGGGGTCTCAATCTTCGACCTGGGTCGGAATCACCTGGAACACTTGTCAACACAGGTCTCTGGGCTCCGCTTCAGTGTGTCTGATTTGTGGGTAAGGGTGAGGGCCCAGGAATCTGTATTTCTACCAGTTCCTAGGTGATGGTGCTGCTGGTGCAAGAACCACCCTCTGGGAACCGCCTTGTCCACTGGTCCTCACCCCTGGCTGTACATGACAGTCACCGGGAGCTTTTAAACAGATCCATCTCCAGCCCCATGTCCAGGCCGGGTCCATTGATCTGAAGTGGGATCTGGGGTGGATATTTTTAAGTGACCCCCCAGGTGAGTCTGATGTGTAGCTGGGGTGGGAACACAGACTAGGCCCTTTCCTGGGACACAAGGGCCCACTTTCTGGCATCAGAGGAGCCCTTGTCCGGCCGCTGAGAAGCTGAGCTTGGTGTAGCTGTAAGAGAGTGGGCAGGATGCAGAGGCCCAGGTACCTGCCATCCACCCTGTCTTCTCTCCTTCCTTCCTTCCTTCCTTCCTTCCTTCCTTCCTTCCTTCCTTCCTTCCTTCCTTCCTTCCTTCCTCCCTCCCTCCCTCCCTTCCTTCTCTCCCTCCCTCCCCCTCCCTCCCCTCCCTCCCTCCCTCCCTCCTTCCCTCCCTCCCTCCCTCCCTCCCCTCCCTCCTTCCCTCCCTCCTTCCCTCCTTCCTTCCCTCCCTCCCTCCTCCTTCTCTTCCTCCCTCTCTCTCCCCCTCTCTCCTCCCTCCCTCCCTCCTCCCTCCCTCTCTCTCCTCCCTCCTCCCTCCCTCTTCCCTCCTTCCTTCCCTCCCTCCCTCCTCTGTCGCTTCTTCCCTCTCTCTCTCCCTCCCTCCCTCCCTCCTCCTCCCTCCCTCCCTCTCTCCTCCTTCCCTCCTTCCTTCCCTCCCTCCCTCCTCCTTCGCTGCTTCCCTCTCTCTCTCCCTCCCTCCCTCCCTCATCCCTCCCTCCCTCCCTCTCTCTCCCCTCCCTCCTCCCTCCCCTCCTCCCTCCCTCCCTCCCTCTCCTCCCTCCTTCCTTCCCTCCCTCCCTCCTCCTTCTCTTCTTCCCTCCCTCCCTCCCTCCCTCCCTCATCCCGCCCTCCCTCCCCTCTCTCTCCCCCTCCCCTCCTCCCTCCCTCCTCCCTCCCTCCCTCCCTCTCGCCTTCCCTCCTTCCTTCCCTCCTCCCTCCCCCTTCTCTTCTCCCTCGCTCTCTCCCCTCCCTCCTCCTCCTCCTCCCCTCCCTCCCTCTCTCTCCCTCCTCTCCTCCCTCCCTCCTCCCTCCCTCCCTCCCTTCCCTCCTCCTTCCTCCTTCCCTCCCCCCTCCTCCTTCTCTTCCTCCCTCTCTCTCCCCCTCTCTCCTCCCTCCCTCCTCCCTCCTTCCCTCCCTCTCTCTCCCTCCCTCCCCCCTCCCTCCTTCCCTTTTTCCTTCCCTTCCTCCCTCCCTCCCTCCCTTCCTCCTCCCTCCCTCCCTCCCTTCCTCCCTCCTCCTCCCTCCCTCCCTCCCTCCCTCCCTCCCTCCCTCCCTCCCTCCCTTCCTTCCTTCCTTCCTTCCTTCCTTCCTTCCTTCCTTCCTTCCTTCCTTCCTTCCTTCCTCTCCTCCTGTTCACAGCCCCTTCGCCTCCCTCCCTTTCTCCCTCTGTGACTGGTGAGTGAAGAAAGCCACCTCAGCGGACACTGTGTCACCACGTGGCTTTCCTCCACTCCTGGTCCTCTCACTCTGCTGAATCTCTCCCTTTGTCCCTCACAGGGGCAGGGACAGTCCTCTGACTTCTGACCACTTCCAGTTGTCGAGCCTCCTCTGGTCTTGTGTGAAACCTCAGTGGCCCAGCTGTGTCAAAGCTCGCCGCTCGGCGGGCTGGAGAAATGGCCCGCTCTTCAGAAACGCTGCCTCTCGTCCCGTGTCCCCGGGATGGGTGTCGGAGGCCTTCCTGCTGCGCTCCCCCACCCTGAACTGGACTGCTTCTGCTTCCTCTCCCGCACCAGAGTCACGCTTCCGTCTCTGACTCGGCAGCCCGTGGTCCCTGCCCTGTCCTTCCACTTCTGTGATCATGTGTGGAGCCCAGCGTCCTCTGCTGGGCTCTCAGGACCTGGGAAAACCAAGATGGGGTCGGCGGTCAGCCCCTAACCCCGGTCCCTTCTCCCTTCAGAAGCATCTTCGGCCTCCTCCTTGAAAGATCGCCAGACACAAAGGCACCACTTCCTGTGTCCACCTCCACTTCCAGGGAACATGGATTAGCCCTCCAAGGACCCCAGCCCCGTTCACACGGCTGCGTTCCCCCCGCATTTCCTGGGGTGAGGCCAGTCCCCTCTTCTGATGGGCACCCTGTCTCCGTGAACTCTTCTCCGGAGGGCCTTTCTTCTCTGGCCGGGAGGGGAGCATCTCTCCCCAGGCGGAGGGCAGGGTGAGATGTGGGGAAGTGAGTGGAGGGGTCTGTGGGGGGCCGCTAGCCGGCTTGCTTGGTATGTTGTGGGTGCCCCTTTATCGCCTCTGTGCCCCAGCAGCCAACCTGGGAACCTTGGAAACGCCCCTTCAGCATCCTGTGATCTGCCCGCCCATTGTTCTTCTCTCCACCACACCCTCCCTCCTCCCCACCCGGACGCGCGCGGCCTGGCTCTCCCAGGCCTTGTTCGGAGGCTGGGCGGCAGGGCCATGGCTTAAAGGTGGAGTGTCGAGAACTGGGGCCAGACGGCTCCCCTCTGGACCTACTGAGAGGTGGCAGGCTGTCCTACTGTCACCAAAGCATGATCATAGGGTGATGAAACTGAGGGGAGGTGGGCCGAGGGGTGCGGGGACAGGATAAGGCCAACTCCCACCCTGGGCTGTGAGAGCTTCCTGTCTGGGAAGAAGTGACACCGAGTGAGATCCTGAAGGATGAGCAAGAATTCACCACTCAGAAGGGAGAAGAACGTGTTAGGTAGAGGGAATAAAGCAGGAAAGGGGGGCTGATTGTTTGGGGAGCTACGTGGAGGCTTGGTGTGCTGGAGCGTGGAGGAGACGGTGGGGAGGGGTGAGGCAGGGACCAGGTCACAGAGAGCCTCGGGCCATGCTCCAGGCCAGGAGCAGCCCTCAGAAGTGTCTCCGGGTGACCTGGTTAAGCCTCCCTCCCTCCCCACAAGGCTTCTGTCTCTTCACGAGAGGTGGCACCTCTACAGCTCCCATTGCTTGAGCGGCCCCCACTTGATTGCGCAGAGAGGAGCGGCATGGGAGAGGAGGTGGCTTCCTTCGTCCTCAGGCGACGGCTCGCACCAGGGGAGGCTCAGGTGTGTGGGAGGCTTTGGCCATACGAGAGCAGACGAGACCTCGGCTGGGAGGTGAGGGATGTACGGGACTCGAGCAATTTGCCTAAAAAAATAAGCAGAACAGTAATGATTTTTCAGAGGTGAGGCTTAGGCATGACATTTAAAAAATGCGTTTTCATTTCTCATGTGTGTTATGAGCACATGCTGTTTTCGGAAGGGAGAAGCCCACATTCATTCCACGGCTATGTACTCAGTTCCAGGCCCTTTGAGACCCGTGGGGCTGTGGTAGCGCCCAGATGGGCCGGCCCCCAGCTCCCCAGAGGGCGATCCTGTCTCCCAGGTAGCCAGCACTGCTGTGGCCTGGGGCACTGCCAACCTCATCAATCTTGTCAGGGACTCTTGGAGACGTGCATAATGAACACCAACTCAGAGATGAAGAACCGGGGCTCAGAGCAGTTAAATCTCTCAGCTCAGGTCACACAGCTGAGGGAGCAGTTGTGCTGGGATCAGGCCTAGATGCACTTGGTTCCTAAGGCTAGGCCTCCGATGCGGATTCTTCCGGGGGCCCGGCCCTGATGCACTTGATGTGCTGGGCCAGATCCCTGCCTCCTCGGTGACCCTGGGAAGCTACCCTGTTTGTCTCAGTATGCCTGCCTGCAAAATGGGGGCGATCACACGTTCCTTGCAAGCTTGTTGTAAGGAGCAGAGAGGATGAACTGAACATAAGTCGCTCAAGACGGTGCCTGGCACGGTGGGGCTCAGCCACTGAGAGCGGCTAATGGCAGCAGACGACGATGTGAGGTGGCGCTGGGCTTTCGCTTCCCGCACCAGCAGAGAATCCATTCCTCTTGCCTGCTTCCGGTTCCCGGCTCTGGCTGGAGCCCTTACTCAGGCATGGAACAGGATCCTCATGGGAAAGGTGGTGCCAACCCTTGTTCCCCTGCCCTCCCCCAGCTCCCCATGGCTGTTCGCCCTCGGGCCCAGGCTCAACCCTGTCCTGAGCCAGCTCAGGCATGGGCAGCCTCCACCCATTCACGGTGGCCTTGGGGTTAATTACCAAGACCAAGGCCCATGTGAGCCATGGGCAGCTGGGCCTGCACACACTTCTGCTGTTCGTAATCATTGCTGCTCTGGCCCTGTTATTACCAGGTGCTCGACACAGGTAATTCTGCTTGGTGGCTGTCAGAGTCCACGGTCCCACCCTTCATCTGCACACAGACTATTTGCCCTGCTGGCTCTCAGAGGCAACAGCCGTCAACTCTTTGTAGCAGAGGAATTCTATTCCCAGAGGGCTGTGGAAGGCTGGGGCTGCCCACCGTCCCCAGAAGCACCCGTGCGTGACCTTCATGAGTCAGCCATTCCCCATCTCGCTGCCTGTCCTCTTCCCGACAGAACCGTCCCCTTGAGCTTCACTTTGGCGTCGTGCCATTGGCTTGTGCAAGACGCAGTGTTGGGTGAATCATGCCCAAGGAGCTAGTTATTGTTCCTCTAGTAGGAGGGATGCTGCCAAGGAAATCACTGGGAGAATTTCTCTCACCTTCAGAACCAGGAGAAGGGGAAGTTTCTCTTTATCAGGGGGAAAGGAGTCTGTAGTTGTTCGTTCCTTCTTCCTTGCTTTTCAGGGAGGCACAGGGCCAAATTTGTAGCCATTTCTAGAAGGTACCCAGGACTATAGCATCAACACTTCTGTGTGCTGACATCACCTGGTTCAGGGCTTGGCCAGAGCCTGCTGGTCCTTTCGGGCCATTCTTTGGTCTACCCTGGGGGTCTAACTCCTCCCATTCCCATCAAGAAAGCTTGGAAGCAGGTCTTCCTTGGGTCTTGGCTGCCTCTCCTCCCTGTACACCTGTGCCTCCTGGTGTCCCAACAGACGTGCTGACATTTCATGTTTCCATGGGAACAGAGGCCGTCTTTAGCCAGATGACTAACTAGAGAGGTTGTGAAGGAGTGTGTGTGTGTGTGTGTGTGTGTGTGTGTGTGTGTGATGCTCTAAGAGCCCAAGGTCCCCGCTCAGGTCCCCTCTGTCTCGTGCTGGTGGCAGCAACCTCCTCTTGGCGGTAAGCGTGCCTCGTCTGCAGCTCCTACATCTCCATCGCTGACATAATATTGCACCAGGGTCCATCCATCTGCATAATCATCTTAACCTGCTCCCACAAGAGAGTTTAAAAGGTCTAGGCTGTTGGAAAATGACCATAAAGCCTGCACGCAGATACCTTTAGCAGCTACGCCGACATCTATCACAGGGTAATTACAAGCACGAGCCAGGGCACGGGGGTGTCTGGCACTGGGCTGAGTGCGTCTGACTGGGAGGGAAGGGGGGCGACAGCCGGGAGCCTGCGGGAGCGGCCAGGGCCTGCAGCAGTGAGAGGACTCTCCGCCCGGAAGGAGCGTCCAGCCTCGGGGGCAGAGGGCCTCGCCCAGACTGTGGGGACTTCTGGGTCATCTGTCCACACATGTGCTGGGCCATGGTTTTCTGATATTAGATGAAGGATGCCCAGGATTCTTCCCTCTCAGTTGCGTCCTGCAGACTTAGTTCTTCTCCAGATTGGCCACGTGGCTCTGAACCACCCCCTTCCTTTCTCTGTGACTCCATTTTCCTATCAGTAAAAGGAGGGGACTGGATTAAGCCACTGGTTTCCACACCATGTTCCGGGGAACCCAGGGTTCCACAGCAGGGTTAGGGCTGGGAAGGAGGCAGGCAGGAGTCAGACCCCTCGTCTCCCTCCAAGCACAGCGGCTTGCTTTCATTCGCTCTCATTCTGGGCTCTCAGGGCAGCATGTGAAGAGCCGTCCCCGCCCCTAGAAGGCTGGGGCCTCCCTGGGCTCCAAGGCCGCTCAGGCTGCGGTGCCCTGGCAGGGGACTCGGAGAACCAGAGCTGGTTCCCTTCGAGTACGTGCAGCCACCTTTGTTGCCCTGGATGCAGCCCCCCTTCGGGAACGTGGTGGGGTCAGCGCCGGCGGAGTGAGGCCTGGGAGTCTGAGGACGCCAAGGGCAGGCACAGACGGCCGCTGCCGGGCGTGGGCCGGCTCGCCACGGCCCCCACAATGGCCCTCCCTGCTCCAGAGGGGCTTCCCTCCTGCTCTTGATCCAGCAGGGCCTATTTTCCCCAGGCCCCCCACCTTGACTGTCAGCTCTGAGCGGGGTGTCCAGCTCCCTGCTCCAGACTCGGGTGAGCCTCGATCACCTCCCCCCGATGTCCATCCCTGCCTGAGCTGTCAGGGGCGCCCGGCTACAGTCTCTCTGTCTGACCTCGTGGTGTCAGCCACTTGACTTCTGGCCATTTGTCTCTGGTCTGCTGTCGTCTCTCTGACTTCCTCTGGGCTGGGGACTCAGGCTCCCAGACTCATCGTCTCCTCACCTAATTTGCTTCAGGCTTCAGGCCTCTTCCATTCCCGGCTGTGGGTCTTCGACAGTGTCTGACCCTCCACTGTTTCAGGCCACACCTTGGGGAGGCTGGGAAAGGCCCGGTGGGTTTGTAGTCTGGTCACCCAGGACCATGGGGACACCCATTTCCCTGTGCCACTGCCTGGCCAGATGCATTGGTCTCTGCCGGGCTCCACCCAACTTCTTCCCGGCAGCCCCTGCCGGCACACCTGCAGCTGGGCTGTTTCTGCCCAGGCCCAAGGCTCTGGATGTGGCCACTGAAAGAAGGCACGATGCCACCTTTCCTCCCAGGTGGCACAGCACCTCCCCAAAGCTCTCGGCAGCCTCCTGGAGCTCCCGGGTCCCTTGTGATGAGCGTGGGGTGTCCACGACTCTTCCCTCTACTGGGCCCGGGCGCCGGAAGCTGCAGTGTCCTGGTGAAGGTTGGGGTCCTGTGCCTGAGGGCTGCCTTCTCACGGAGCCACAGCACAGCCCCTAAAGTACGTCTCCTTGGGGACCGAGGGGGCCAGGGGAGTGTCACATATTCATTTAGTAGTGGAGTCACTTTTTGGATAACTCTAAGCAGGGGCCCCAGATGGAAGACATTTGAAAGCACGGCTTCCTGGGTGAAGGCAGGAGGGTTGTTCGGGCCCCTTCCTCACAGCGCAGCCCCCGCCTCGTCCAGGCCACGACCCTCCCTTTCTGCTGGAGAGAACCAGCCCTCGGAGTCCTGGCCCAGCAAGGGCAGTGCCCGCGACGGAGCGAGAGCCCAGCTCTGCCCGTGCAGTCTGCGCCCAGCCGAGGCTGCCTGCCCTCGGCGCTTGTTGTTTTAGCTTATTGTGGCTGTGGTGGCCTGGCAGTCACCTGGAGACACAAACACACCCCCGAGAGGTGCTGGGGGTGCTGGAAAGAGGAACTTCCTGGAGGCAAGAGGCTTGATTTGCCATGTGAGATCTGCTAAGCCACCGTATGACACCAGGTGGGCAGCCTGCCCTCTCTGGGCCTCAGCTCCATAGTTGTATAGCGAGAGGTCTGACTCTGGGTCTCTCGAGCCTCTTGAGGGACCCCTGCCCCAAGTATTGTCAAGCTCTTCCTTGAGGCTGGAGGGAGAAGGGTTAGGAAGTGGGCATGAGAGCACGGAGTCAGACTGGGGCCCAGCTGCTCCGTGGAAGGGCTGTGGCAGCTCCTTGTCCTCCTGGTTCCCTGTCTCTGGGGCCCTGGAGTCAGCGTGGTGCCCGGGGCTGCCTGCTGCCTGCTGCTCCGCTGGCACACTGAGCGGCCTCTTGCCCTGTGTCTTCGTTCTGCTCTTCCCGGGACCTCTGCTGATGAGCGCTCAGTCTCTTCTTGATGCGAAGTGAAACGCCCCCAAAGGCAAAGGGAGCCAGGCCTCTGGACGAGGCAGAGCCCCCGTTCTTGTTGGGCTCCTCCTTGGGCAGGCGTGCAGTGACCGCGGGGAAGGAGCACGGTGCGGCCTGCTGGCGCTCTGTACTGTCGCCGTGCTGCGAGCCTGCGCCGCTGGCTCGGGACCCCGCTCGTCCGCTTCCCACGCTCACAGCTGCCTCTGGGGCCCGCCCTGCGAGGCTGGCAGAAGCCCTTCACCTCAGCTCTTCCAGCTTTGTCCTCCCGCCTCCCAGCCAGGGGCACGGCTCAGCGTGCCGGGGCATCAGAGGAAGGACCTCTGGTCGTTACTCCCCAGACCCCGGGACTTGCCACTCACCTGCATGGCCCTTTCGGGGTGCAGCTTGCTCTCCACCACCTTCCAGTCCTATCTAGGGCACAGGTTCTTTCCCAGGGCTGCCCACGGGCCTGAGCCCCCACGAGGCCTCACAGCCCATCGCTCTGGGCTCCTCCTTGTTCCCCGGGCGCAGCAGGCAGGTCACCTCTCCTGGAAGAACATTCTCCCAGCTCTCCTCCCTACACCTTGAGGAAACCTCTTCTGCTTGGGGGAGAACTCTTTCCCACTCACGATTCTCTGGCGATCTCTGGCTTCTTGCTGAGGACTTTGTTCCCCCTCTTTTTCTGCACACCCCCTTCTTTCAGGTTTACGCTTTTGGAAGCAAAACCAGCTGCCTGCAGCCACTGTCTGCGTTCTGAGGAGCGGCCATCCTCTTGAAAAGCAAGGGTGACAGAGACCAGGGCAGGGAAAGGACAGCGGAACCTTCAGGAGGGAGGAGGCTCCACGAGCTGGTATTTTAAAACAGTGCACAGGCACCCTTGGTGGGAACATGTGTGAACATGGATGTCTGTGACTTGGTTCTTGAGTACAGACCCCATGAAACAAGCTCAGACATGGGCTGGATTCTGCTGGGCTGGCCCAGATCCTGGGGTGGGGACAGAACAGGACAGGTTTTGGCTCCATAACCGGGAGCCGTCCATTATGTCAAGTGAGCACGAAGCTTCACTTGGGCAAAGCGGGATGCCCACCAGAAGCATCGGTCTGGAGGTGCATTGCAGAGAGAGGGCAGCCAGGTCTGTGCAGCTGGCGGCAGCGGAAACTCAGCCTGAGATTCAGAAGAGGGGGGAACAGGTGGGGCTTGGGGCATGGCCCAGCCTGAGGAGTTCAACCCTGGTCCTTAGGCCACCGGGGCCATGGAAGGTTTTGATCAGAGGAGTGGGTAGTGAGGGAACTGGCAAGGTCCTGAGTCAGTCTGAAGAGAAGAGAGGAACAGATAATCACTGAGCTGAAGGGTGTTTGGAAGGCTTTTTGAGGGACTCCATGCATTCATTCACTCACTCATTCATTCACTCACTCATTCATTCACTCACTCATTCATTCATTCACTCACTCATTCATTCACTCACTCATTCATTCACCCACTCATTCATTCATTCACTCATTCATTCATTCACTCACTCATTCATTCACCCACTCATTCATTCACTCACTCGTTCATTCATTCACTCACTCATTCATTCACTCATTCATTCATTCACTCACTCATTCATTCACCCACTCATTCATTCACTCACTCGTTCATTCATTCACTCACTCATTCATTCACTCACTCGTTCATTCATTCACTCACTCATTCATTCACTCACTCATTCATTCATTCACTTATTCATTCACTTCGTCAACAGACACTTGTTTCACATCTTCCTTGTGCCAGAGGTTGTTTCACTGTGATAAACAAAATAAACAAACTGTCTGTCTTTACATGGGGTTTAGGGGAGACAGACACAAATTAAGCCACATAGAAGCACAGGTCCCAGGCGAGGACCAGGTTCAGAAGGAAAGTGGAGCAGAGCGAGGAGACTGAGGGTGAGGGGACGCTCTGTCAGGCCCAGCCCCCTGCTGAAGAACATTCTCTCGTGACCTTGTTAAAGAAAACGAGTCAGACTTTCCTGTGGGGGCGGCCACCAGGATGCGGCTTTATAGTAGGAGACAGAGCAAGGAGCAAGGAGCGGGTGAGGGTCTGTGGGTGGAAAATGACTAAGAAGAAACATTGTTGCTGAAGGCCCGCCAGGGTGATCAGACATCACCTGGGGAGGGAACCCCACCAGACATGGAGGGCGGGGAGCTCTGTTTAAACTGAACTCAGCAGGATCCTTGCTAACACTGGACAGTGCAGAGACGAAGGTGGAAGCCCCAAAGTCAAGGTCTGGTCGGGAAGAGCATTCAGGAGAGCCCGGCTGGATCCGGTCGAGGAGAGCACCTTGGCTGGTCCCACCCTGGCTCCAGCCGGGGCCCTGGAGCAGAGAGTGAAGGGCAGGGGAGGGCATGGGCTTCAGGCAGCGCAGACAGAGGGGCTCGTTCTAGGCGAGGGGAGTGGTGTGAGCACAGACTTCAGGGGGGTTCATGAGAGCCTCAACCACCAGTCTTGTTGGCACGTAGCCCTTTGAGGGGAGTTTTGAGTGCTGAGGTGGGGGTGCCACCTGAGCAGGGGCTGGCTGAGGACCTCGGTTTTGCTCTCTGGGCTGTGGTCGGTGACTGAGCAGGAGAGGAGAGGACAGCTTGGGCCCGGTACAATGCTACCTTCCAAAACCATGGTGGCGGTGGTCGGGGCCAGAACTGGGAGCCCACCGCTCGTGCCCCCAAAGCCCCCCTCTGCAATTATGAGCCCAGCGTCGGGCAGGGCCAGATCAGACGGGTCGTCTCCGTATCCACGGGGAGATTAGCGCGGAGCCCTGACAATGCTGGATGCGCTGCCCTCGCTCGTGGTGACGCCCCCGAGACTGTCAGCTTTATATCTGCTTCTTTCTATCAATACGGGCAAATAATTCTCTAGACATTTATCATTTTAAACTGTCACAGCCCAGTGCCTTTCCTGAGGACCAAAATCAATACTGATCTTGGTTTGAATACTTTTCTGACAAGGTTCCTATTTGTAGATTCACAAGTAGAACTAATGTGTGTTAAAGCTATTCAGTTTGGCATTTTGCAGCTCCATTGACACATTAAATATAGGCGTTCACCACGACGATTAACCTTACAACTATTAAGTAATAAAAATCCTGCATACATATTTATTAGCTCAACATCCGACTCCGGCACGTTGCCTTCCCCACCAGACGGAAATCAGAGAGGTGGGGACAGCTGCCAGAGACATGAGCTCACCCATCCCAGAGGCTGTCAGGAGGGACTCAGGGATCTCCAGGCCTGGATGGAAGGAGGGAGCTGCTTTGGCCCAGATGGATCTGGAGCTGACTAGGGGCTGAGGTTGGTAGGAGCAGAGCTGAGTGTCTAGGATGGTGACCCTGGATGAGAACCCAGACCTCCTCATTTCTGATGTCTCCTAGGAAGTGCCCTTTCTGTTCTTGGGCCTTAGTTTCCTCATCTGTATAATGGGGTTGGACTAGAACCAGCGACTTCTGCCCTGCTTTTGTGATGTCGTGGCATGCGTGGAGAAGGATAAACTTTATACAGCCTACTAGGGTCAACAGACAAGGCTGGTTACCGCCAGGGGAAACCAGCTCGGGTCTGGATGCCTGCTCCGGCCGGCACAGGGAAAGGGACCAATGTCTTAGCCAACTGCTAAGTCTCTCACCCTGGCCCAGGAGGGGGACTGTCAAATGGATGAGCCAGATATCCCTCTTAGGGTGATGTTTGGTGACTCAAAGTGCGTCCCAGCTCATTGAGGGGGACACCTGCTTCCTGGATGCTGTCTCTCCTGAGCTGGCATCAAGAAGTGTCCTGAGTACCAATGTCTACTGCCCTTCTGACAAGTTGGTGCCTGTGCCCTTCCTGATACGAATAATTTGCACGTCCCCCTGAGCAGGGGCTCTGCAGCGGGACAGGTGGGAGGGTCTGGAATCAGTACTCCTCAGTTTGGAGACCTTCGCCCGCCCCCGGGTCATCTACCTGCTGTCCCCATTCCGCACTATTCAAGAGCGGTGGCACAGTCCCGGCCCAAGGCAGGCAGGGGGATGCAGCTACGAGGTCTGCATAGTGGGGGGACAGAGATTCTTCCACAGGTACAGCAATGCCAGAGGGGAGGAGGCAGAGATCAGAGACAGCTTCCTGCAGGATGGGACCCCTGCTTCGCAGCTCGCTGGACAGGCCGGCGAGCCAGGCCGAGTGGGGAGATGCTGCAGGCAGAGGGACAGCTTGTAGTGGGCGCAGAGTGCTGAGGAGAGGCCTTGCACACCTCCACTGTGGGGCAGAGCCTGCCCTGGGCCCCGCACTGGGCTTGCTCACCACAGCTGTTTGTGACAGTGTCGCAGGAGACTGGGCTCGGACGGGGCTTTGGCTTTGCGAACCTTCCTTCGCAGGCATGGTGCCCTTTGCTCTCCTGTACTCCGGGCCAGACCCGCTCTGGGAGCCGCCAGCTCACCAGCCCTTTCTGACTCCCTCCCCGTTTTCTCTCTCCAGGGCGGTTCCTTTGTCCGTCTGTCTCCCACCCAATCCCAGGCTGTGATGCCTCTGAAGGCATTGGGAACTGAGGGGTTCATTCTGGGTTTAGGGGGACGTGTGAGGTGTACCTGTCACTTCCGTTTCACAGTGTCCTAGATACAAAATGCTTCAACAGCGACGAGGCCTGCAGGAGGGGCGCGGACTTCCGTGGAGGGGCAGGCACGGAGCAGGTGCCTCGGGGACATGGAGGCACACTGGGCACTTGATAACCCCTCCTGGTGGGGCCCAGGTGAGTGTGCTCGCCTCCATAGGTTCCAGGAGATGGGCGCGGAGAGGCCAGTGCTGCAGCCAGGGGCACGGGGACCCGGTCTGAGACCCAAGCCGGGTCTGTTTGGCCCCGAAGCACGTCTCGTGTTTTCCAGTCCTCTGAGGTGTTTCTACACTGTCCATCGGCTGATGGGCAGTCTAAACCTGTCACCGCCTCCCAGCTCTAACGGACAGGAGGAGACTTCCACCCAGACTCTGGTGACAATCCCAGGAACCCCAGCTGCGGGCGGGCTGGCCTGGGATGCAAAGCTCCTCAAGAAGAGAGGACCCTAGGGCCCCGATGCGTGGCCGCTGGGAGGCGGGGAGCTGTGGTTCCCTCAGGAGCCTGGCCCCTTGTCCTGCCTCCCTCTCCCCTGCACTCCCCAGGGCCCTCACTGGCTTCTCATGACCCGGAGCGGGAGAGTCAGGAGGCCCGGGTGCGTGGCTGGCTTTCCCACTGCTGGGCAGCCAGGCCAGCAGTGACCTGAGGCTGGAGGACAGCCGCCCGCTGGAGGTGAGGGCATGGGGAGGAGCTGGCAGGGCAGGGACAAGGGGTGCAGTTTTCCTTCCGCAGCTGGGGCGCGGCCGTGTGGACACGTCCGGGGGCTGGGCCGGGAGCCCAGGGCCCCTGTCCTGCTCCGGGGGTCTGCCCACCGCCGCGGGGGGCCTCGCCAGTTTCAGCTGGTGCATGCTCAAGTGCTCCTGGTTTCTCCCTGTTTCTATTTTCTATCTTGACAGAAAAATTGTGATTTTCACACTGTCATGAAACCAATAGGTCCCTGACATATGTTTTTGTAATCTGTGTAGCTGATTTCCTGTACTTCTGACAGTTCTATTACATCTCTGACAGTTTTATAAAATTTTTCCTCTGGGAAGTTGATGGGGGCACCTGCCTCCCCCCCCCATAACTCCCCAGCCCCCCTGCTAACTGTGTCTGGAGATGAAAGAACAGGATGGATGCTTTTCTTGTTTCCCTCAATGTTAGCTGCCAGCCGCCTCCTGGGAGAGAGGGAAGCAAACAGCCAGCAGATATGCAAGAAAGCCCCGGATGGGTGCAGGTGACACCGCAGAGGCCGGAGACAGGGAGGGCACGGCCAGGCCCTGCTGGCCCAGGAGTCCACGTGGGTGAGGGTGCGTCATCTGTGGCCTCCCTGTGGGGCTGACTGCCCCTGAGCATCCCGCCCCCACCCCTGGCAAACCTCAGGCCACACTGAGGGAGGGAGGAGGGCTGTCCTGCCTTCTGCTGGTGTCTGGCCAAGTCAGGGCATGCTTGTGGGTTGGGCAGAGCCTTGCAGAGTGTGTGTGTGAGTGTCTGTGGTGTGTGTCTGTGGTGTGTGTGTCTGTGGTGTGTGTCTGTGGTGTGTGTGTCTGTGGTGTGTGTGTTGCGGTGTGTGTGTGTCTGTGGTGTGTGTGTCTGTGGCGTGTGTCTGTGGCGTGTGTCTGTGGTGTGTGTGTCTGTGGTGTGTGTCTGTGGTGTGTGTGTCTGTGGTGTGTGCATCTGTGGTGTGTGTGTCTGTGGTGTGTGTCTGTGGTTTGTGTGTCTGTGGTGTGTGTGTTGCGGGGTGTGTGTGTCTGTGGTGTGTGTGTCTGTGGTGTATGTTGTGGTGTGTATGTCTGTGGTGTGTGTCTGTGGTGTGTGTGTCTGAGGTGTGTGTCTGTGGTGTGTTTGTCTGTGGTGTGTGTCTGTGGTGTGTGTTTCTGTGGTGTGTGTGTCTGTGGTGTGTTGGTCTGTGGTTGTGGTGTCTGTGGTGTGGTGTCGAGGTGTGTGTCATGGTGGTTGTTGTGTTGTGTCATGTGGTGTGTGTCTGTGGGGTGTGTTTCTGTGGTGTGTGTGTCTGTGTGTGTGTGTCTGTGGTGTGTTGTTCGTTGGTGTGTGTGGTTTGTGTGTGTGTTTGGTGGTTGTGTCTGTGGTGTGTGATGTCTAGTGGTGTTGTGTCTGTGGTGTGTGTGTGTCTGTTCTGTGTGTGTGTGTCTGTGGGTGTGTGTCTGTGGTGTGTGTTGTGGTGTGTGTGTCTGTGGTGTGTGTCTGTGGTGTGTGTGTCTGTGGTGTGTGTGTCTGTGGTGTGTGTGTCTGTGGTGTGTGTCTGGTGGTGTGTGTGTGTCTGTTGTGTGTGTGTTTGTGGTGGTTGTGTGTGGCTGTGGTGTGTGTGTCTGTGGTGTGTGTGTCTGTGGTGTGTGTTGTGGTGTGTGTGTCTGTGGTGTGTGTCTGTGGTGTGTGTGTGTGTCTGTGGTGTGTGTTGTGGTGTGTGTGTCTGTGGTGTGTGTCTGTGGTGTGTGTGTCTGTGGTGTGTGTTGTGGTGTGTGTGTCTGTGGTGTGTGTGTCTGTGGTGTGTGTCTGTGGTGTGTGTGTCTGTGGTGTGTGTTGTGGTGTGTGTGTCTGTGGTGTGTGTGTCTGTGGTGTGTGTCTGTGGTGTGTGTGTGTCTGTGGTGTGTGTGTCTGTGGTGTGTGTCTGGTGTGTGTTGTGGTGTGTGTGTCTGTGGTGTGTGTGTCTGTGGTGTGTGTCTGTGGTGTGTGTGTGTGTCTGTGGTGTGTGTCTGTGGTGTGTGTTGTGGTGTGTGTTGTGGTGTGTGTGTCTGTGGTGTGTGTCTGTGGTGTGTGTGTGTTGAGTTCAGGCGTCACGTTCAGCCCTTGTAAGACACTGCCAGGCTGTAGGGTCACAGGGCTGTGGCCCTGACTTCAGGGCTCCCCAGGGTGTGAGTGTGTGTGGAGTCAGTGCCGCCCCACAGATGGAGCACCTGTTCTGCGTGTGGAGAGCTGGCGCTGGGGGCACACGTGTCCGTGGGCTCGAGTGGGCTATGCCTGTGTGGACAGGTGCCGGGCACATTTTCATCTAGACGAGCTGGTGCTGAGGGCAATGTCCGTCTTCAGGACACGGGGAAGGAAGCAGAGCCAGTGAGGTAGGAGGCCAGTGTCACCTCAGCGGTGAGCAGTACCTGCCAGAGGAGGCAGGAGCCTGGTCACCCTGGCCCTGTCACTGCCTTGTCTGGTGGCCTTGAGCAAATCTCATTCTACAGTCACCAAGCCTGTGACAAAGAGGACGAGGCGCTCAACATAATCTTGGAGATTCCCCACGAAGCATATCTGAAGTGGCCCCGAAACCCCAAATTGCACCCCAGGCGTTGTGAAAGCCTGCGCCACATCTCAGCCTGCTCTTGAGACATTATTTGGGGCCTCTCAATTGACTTAGCCACTCTGATTTTCCTGTCTGTGGGAAACGAGGCGTTGCTATGGCAACTGCCACATTACATGGTTCTGTCCTGGCGATGCCTCTGAGATACAGAGCAGCTTCTCAAAGAGATACACTTTTCAACATGTCATGTAGAATTCTGTACTTGTTAGGAGAATCGCATTTCCAGCGAAATGACATGCTTCTCGCGGGCTTGCAGGCGCGCCTCACGGCTCTCTCAAACAAAGAATTCCTTCACTCTCGCCGGCCTGCCACGGGCTACGCGGGCCGTCCCCGCTGCAGGGGCCGTGGAGCTGGAGGCAAGGGGCTGGCTGGGGGCAGGCTCAGCCCGCTAGGGTAGTTGCCCAGCACTGACTTCCCCTGCAGCAGGCGTCTGCAAAGCCAGGCTGCGGGCCCGGCCTCACTGCGGGGTCAGCGCGCTCGGAGGGTGGGCGGCCTGATCTGCCGACGTCCCTCGGCTTGTTGCCCAGACACTGACTTGATGTCTCAGGTGGCCTTTAGAAGCAGGATCATAGGTGCTGCAGCCCTGCTCTTGGTCAGTGCTACCAAAGGGCTTCAGTGAGGGGCTGTCCCCTTCGGGTCCAATATGTACCCCAGATGTTCAGCAGGACTCCGGCAGCTCCTTCCCATGGAGAACACGTTTCTGGGCGCTGGGTTGGGGGAGGAGCCAATGCATGAAGCTAGGCCATGCTTTGGGGATGACGCCAGCTTCAGCCCTGCCGTCGTTGGTGTCGCCTTGGGCTACTCCCCCTCCTGGCCGTAGATATGCCATCTGTCCCCTGAGCAGCAAGGCTGGGTGTCTCAGAAGAGCCTGCTCTGACAGTCTATCCCTTCGCACCAGTGGGTTCCCAGACCCTGGCTATCCTTGGGGTCCTGCTTAGACTGTCTGGAACCCCTCTCTCAGATACCTTGACTGGGAAACTGGCCACTGACGCTCGTGAGGCCTGTGCTGGCTTGGGGTTGAGCCTCTCCTTGAACTGGCTGCCTCTATTTTCGAGCTCGTCGGGGCCTCCACCCCTTGAAGCAGCTCTTGCCAGGAGACTTGTGGACCAAGCTGATGAAGTGGTACTGACGCATGAGGCAAACTGACGAATTGATTCTACAAGTGCTTCTTGGGGATCAGTAATAAATGAGTTAATATGCGTGAAGTTGCTTGAAGAGTGCTTGGCACGTGAGAGAGATACTTGTGGCCACGCTCCGGGGTAGGCAGGGTGAAGGGCGTTGGGGAAGCCGCGATGATGAGCCCAGACACTTCCCTCGAAGAGCACACAGCAGGCAGGGGACTGCCCAGCAAGGACAGTCTGCCCAGGCAGAAAGGGTTGTGCTCACAGTGGCCTGGCCTGGGCTAGGGGAGCCCCTCTTGTCTAAGGGAAGCCCTTGCTTTCTGACGTGTATCTAGGCTCCTTCATTCTGCCCTGTTAGAACGGCTTGAGGACTAAGAAGTTCCCTGGGAGTTAATGCCACAGTTCACCTTGGCTTGTCCCTAGGGAGTGAGTGGAGGACCTTCTGCCTGCCCCGTGGCCACCGGAAAGAGCTAGGCAGGCTGGCGAGGCTCCGGGACTCCAGGCGGGTGGTGAGGGACTCGAGGGCAGCCTCCTTTCACAGGCTGGCCACCTGGACCCTGCCACTCCTGGCCAAGCTGATCAGCCGCTGTCCCTCCGCCAAGGACCACAGGTACCACTGGAGGGGTG
Organism: Molossus molossus; assembly: GCF_014108415.1. Taxonomy (NCBI): domain Eukaryota; kingdom Metazoa; phylum Chordata; class Mammalia; order Chiroptera; family Molossidae; genus Molossus; species Molossus molossus. The sequence goes on from NW_023425352.1 coordinate 59,072,181, forward strand.
CAGGGGGTTGGCACTGGACACTCAAGCAATTAAGAAATTATAAGGCTTGCGGCAGGCACAGAGAAACCAGCCTTATCAGCAGGCAGCCTTCCGTAAGGAATTCGGCTTCCTCTCGCCTTGAAACCAGTGATATTCATAGTGTGGTCCACAAAGAAGGAAGGAGCTTGCATCAGGGTGTAAAGCAAACACAGCATTAAGTACATGTTTACTTCAGCTGATTATATATACATACATACAATTTTTGGAGCAAGACTTTCTCAGTGGAGGAAGGAGTGCATTGCACGAGGTTCTGGTGAGGCTTGGAGTCTCATGCAGACAAGCCCTCTGAGTAGCACTGGAAACCATCCCTCTTCAGCCTTCCAGCGTGAGACAGGACCTGCCACTGTGCTGCTTCAAGTCAGTATCAGCTATTTATCAGCCTCTGGAGCCTCCCATGGGCCTCCCTGCCTCCAGGTTTGCCCTTCTCCAACACGGTGCTCCCTCTACCCTGCAACTAGAATGGGTTTTCCAAATGCACCCTGGTCATGCCACTTCCCTGCCAAACATTTTCCAGTGGGTCTCTGTTAGTCTTGTTTTAAGTCCAAGCTCCTCCACATGGCAAAAGGGTCCTACACAGCTGTCCCTTGCTGCCTGGCCGGCCTCACCTCTTACCCACTCTGCTTTTATCATCTAGTGACAGGATTTCTTTCAGTTCTCCAAATGTACCAAGTTTTCTCTCACTTTGCCCAAGCCGTTGCTTCTGTCTGGAACCGTCTTCTCCCTTCTTTGGCCTGGCTACTTCCTCAATCCTCTGCCTTCTTCATCAGAAGACTCATCTTTGAGTCCCTTCTCACCGGGTGTCAGCTAACCACCTGTATTCATCAACGTGGTCTCAACTGTGTGGCAGAGGCTGCTTGTTGTGCTCAAATATCATTCCTTTCTTCCTTATCAATAGAATCTTTCTTTCATTTTCTTTAAACTAATGGCTACTCAGAATAGACATGGTTCCCAATCTCCCTTGTAGCCAGATGTAGCCAAGTCACAAAATTCTAACCAATGAGATAAAAACTGAAGAGCTTCTGGGAAGTGTGCTTTAGAGGATGGGTGCACCTTCCTCCACCTCTCTTCTTTCCTTCTAGCTGGAATGCAAATGTGATGCCTGGAGCTTGGGCAGCCATCTTTGGTTCACGTGGAAGGCACATGCTAACAATGGCATGGCCCTAAGAAAAAAAGATGCTTAGCCATCACTCTGGACTGCGTATCCTCAAGCTTTACTTATTTATATTTTGTCATCAGGTTTGCTATCCCTTCTAGGTATTTATTTCTTTTCTTTCAATTAATTTATTTTAAAAAATTTCACCCACCCTTTCATCCCCTCCCCTTTGACAAACATCCTCCTATTCTCTATACTAGTGGCTGTGTTTCTGTTTATTTTTTGTTTTGTTTCTGTTTTGTTTATTCACTTGTTTTGTGTTTTCAGATTTCACATATAAGTGAGATCATACGGTATTTGCCTTTCTTTGTTCAATTTATTTCACTTAACATAATGCCCTCTAGGTCAAAGCATGTTGTCATAAGTGATAAGATTTTATTCTTTTATATTGCTGGGTTATATTCTATTGTATATGTGTAGTACATTTTTATCCATTCATCTATTGGTGGACCTAAGGAACCTAAGTTGCTTCCATATCTTGGCTTTTGTAAATAATGCTGTGGTGAACATAGGGGTACATATATCTTTTTGAATTATTGTTTTGGATTTCTTTGACTCAATACCCAGAAGTAGAATTGTTGGGTTGTGTGACAGTTCTATTAAAAAAAATTGTGTTTTAAAAAATCTCCATGCTGTTTTTCATAGTGGCTGCACCAGTCTGCATTCCCACCAACAGTGCACAAGCGTTCCCTTTTGTCCACAACCTCACCAGCATTTGTTATTATTATTATTATTTCTTATGATAGTCATTCTGACAGGTGTGAGGTGATATCTCATTGTGGTTGTGATTTGCATTTCCCTGAGGATTAGTGATGATCAGCATGTTTTCCTATGTCTATGTCCTCTTTGTAGAAATATCTCTTCAGGTCCTCTGCCCATATTTTAATTGAATTATTTGTTTTTTGGGGTATTGAGTTGGATGAGTTTCTTATATATTTTGGATATTAATCCCTTTTCAGGTATATCATTTGCAAATATTTTCTTCCATTCAGTATGTTGTCTTTTTATTCTTTGGTAGTTTCCTGTGCTGTGTAAAAATTTTGTAGTTTGATGTAATTCCATTTGTTATTTATTTTGTTGCCCTTGCCTGAGGATACACATCCAGAAAGATATTGCTAAGACCAAGGTTAAAGAGTTTACTACCTGTTTCCTTCTAGAGTTTTTATGGTTTCAGCTTTTACATTTAGGTCTTTAACCCATTTTCAGTGTATTTTTGCATATGGTGTAAGAAAGTTGTCTAATTTAATTTTTTTGCATGTATCTGTCCAGTTTCCCCAACACCATTTATTGAAGAGACTGTCTTTACCCCATTGTATATCTTTGTGTACTTGGTTGTAGGTTAATTGACCCTATAAGCGAGAATTTATTTCTGGACTCTCTGTTTTATTCCATTGATCTATATGTCTGATTCCCCCCCCCGTACCATGCTGTTTTGATTATTGTAGTTTTGTAGTATAGTTTGAAATCAGGCTTGTTTTATATGAAAGAGAAATAAGCTTCTATTTTACATAAGCCACTGTTATTTTTTGGGATTTCTGTTAATCACAGTCAAATCTCATTTTAATTGGTGCAGGTGCAAGTAACTGAATACTTGAAAGCAAGGAAGACTTTTTAGTTGTCTTCTTTAACAAGAAATCTGGAGGGAGGGCTGTTCCAAGGTTGCTTCAGTAGCCTTGATAATCTCAGCCTTCCCCTCATGGTTGCGAGATGGCTTCAGCAGCTCCAAATATCACGTCCTCTCCTGGCAATGTCCCAGGCAAAAGGATGAGGATGGGTTGAAAAGGTGAAAGGAGCATTCCTCCCACACCTGTCCTGTTACCTTGGAGGAAAATCTTTTCTAGAAGTACCCAAGCCAACTTCCCACGGCATCTCATTGGCCAGAAGCCTAGCTACAAGGCAATCTGGGACAGAAAGTGGGAGGCAGATGAGGATGACTTGGGAATGGCTGGAGGCTGGACAACCCACACTGCCTTCCACATTGCCCCTCTCTGTACTACTGCTTCTGACACTGGGCTCACCTGTCCGATGGCGTCTCTCCAGAGCAGGAGCTCCATGAAGACAGCAGCTGGTTCAGGAGATACTATGGCAGAGCTATTAAGATGTGGCCTCTGGAGCCAGGACCTTGGTGCAGACCTTGCTCTGCTCCTCTGCCACGGCCGAATTAACATCTCTGCCTCATCATTAGAGAGGGCATCGTTATTCTTACCTGCCTCTGCAGGTTGTTTGAGGATTAATGAGGTCATATACATGGAACACTTAGAAGCTGGGTCTCACTGGCAGTGCACTGGAATCACACGGACAGTTTTCAAATGAATGATACCTGGGCCCCACCTGCAGAGACTAGGATCTAACTGGTCTGGGGTTTGCATCAGGCACTGGGATTTTAAAAGCTCTCTTGTCAGTTTTATTTATTTATTTATTTTTTTAACATCCTCACCCGAGGACATTTTCCCATTTTTTGTTCAGGTAGAGTGGGAGGGAGAGAGAGGAAGGGAGAGAGAGAGAAACATCGATGTGAAAGGGACACATCGAGTGGTCGCCACCCGCACAACCAACCAGGGCCGGGGACAAACTGCAACCGAGGTACGTGCCCTTAGCGGGAACCAAACCCGGGTCTCTCCGGACCACAGGCCGATGCTCTAACCACTGAGCCAAACCAGCCAGGGATCTCTCGTCAGTTTTAATGTGCAGCCAAGAACAGTGCCTGACACAGAGTAAGTGTCTAATAATTGTGAGCCCTGATTGGTTTTGTTCATCCTCATGGTCCCAATTCTTAGCCTGAGGCCCAGAACATAGCAGGCCCTCAATAACTGTTTGTTGAATAAATAAATGAAAGTTTGGAATGAGAAGTTTGGGATTAAGGTCATTTGGTTCAGCCTTCTGCCAATGAAGTTGCTATTCTGCCCGTTGACTCTGGCCTCACCGGTGACATGGCCCCAGGGCTCCAGGGCTGCCCTTCCCTCCCTCTCCAGGACAGGCCCAGGGTCCGTGCAGACCAGCACGGTCTGCCCCTCGTCCACAGTCCACAAAGACGATGAAAACCCCTGAGAGGAAGGCGTGTGGAACCCACACGGAAGCTTTGTGACTGGCTGCCCTGCTCTCCCCGCTCTCATCTGGCCACCAGCTTTGTCCCAGCTGCAGTGCCCTGGGGATGCGTCATGGGCCTTAAAGGGGCCCTGCCCTTTTATTGGGTGCCATCCTGGCTGGGTGGTACGGATTTCTGCTGTAACATGGCCCATCTGGGAGAAGCCCAGGTGCCACATTGTGAACAGCTCTGAAACTTAAAGCTCAGAAGGCTTTGAAATGCAAATATTTTGAAGGAAACATAAGGTAAACATGAGTGCTTATTTCCCCCTGATGAAAACAATATGCCGTTTGCTCTGAAATGTAAATAGGACCTAGATCCTTTTAAAGAAAGCCATGTCTCCTGTTTTCAGGTCCAGGCAACATCATCCCTACGAATCTGCGAGTCCGGCAGCCGCCCCACCCTTTCCGAACCCACACTCCCTTTTCTGTGCGGTACGCCCCTCAGCCCAGGCGTTGCTGTATACTCTGTCGCTGTCCTACACCACCTCCCTTGTCCCAGTATGGAATGCCTCTCTCCCCACTCCTCAACCTCATCTAATTTTTCCAGTATTCCCCAAGTACTTGAGAGTTCCTTTGGGATACAATTCGGGTGTGTGTGGGGGGGTCTCTAGCCCAAGACATTTCACTGACTTGAAGGAGGTTTTATGGTGCATTGAGTTCTAATCAACTTTGATACGTATTTTAATGCAGGAAGAAGACTTTGCCCTCAGCCGGAGGCTGGCCAGGCCTGCTCATGGCCCCGTGTTGACCATGGGAGAAAGAATCGGTGTGGGGCCCCATGGTTTGGGTGGGTGCATCGAGTGACAGCTGCATAGAAACGAATAATTAGCGATTTCAACCCCTGATAATGAGTAGCTCCATGATCCTTCTTGGAGCTATTAGGAGCATCTATCTTATTAATGATCCCACCAGACAGCCGTGGGCCCAGGCACCCGGCTCCTCTCCAGTGAGGCTGTTGAATCTCATCTGTACAGAGATGGAAGGTGGCCATTTCTCATCTCTCTTGTAGTGGGGCTAGGGCTTTCTGGGCTGGCAGCACCCCTGGGGCTGGTCTGGAGAACCTCCTCACCACCACACACCCCTTTCCATAGCACCCCTCGTTGTGTGCCCAGCCTGTGTCACATGCGCCAGGTATTTTCACCTGTAGTGTCCTCTGTTTTTCCCCCTGCCACCTGCCTGGGAAGTATTATTGTCACGTTTGTGCAGAAGTCTGCTAAGGGGTTCAGGACCTTATGCAAATTCACCCGGCTAGTAAGGACCAGTGCCAGGACGGGAATGCCTTTCTTTCTGGCCAGTCTTCTCGGTCCCCTATCCTGTCCTGTGAGTAAGTTCTGGCTGGGTCCCAGAGGCTATGCCTGAGCCAGGAGTTGCAGACTGTTCACCAGCTGCGTCTAGTTCACAGATGTGGTTCTACATGATCCGCACATGTCTCAATACTTGGAAAATATCCACATAAAAGTCCAGACTTCCTGACAATTCGGAAGACTTGAACACACTGATTTGTTGTCCCACATGGCTAGCTCTCAGGGCCACCTGCTCTTTTTAGACTCTTCACCACAGGCTTCACTCTCCTACCCTCCGTGCCTTACCTGATTTGCTCATTTATGTTGCCTGTCTGTCTCCATAAGTGTTTGAGTTGGAGGGAATCTTTTAGATCTGTGATTTTTAAACCTTGTTTTATCAGCAGATCTCTTTTCTAAAACTACAAAGCAGGTGATAGGGAAGATCATGATTAAGGGTGGGATGGACCTGGGATCCCACTCTCCTTCGATCCCAATAGTCTTTGAAGTTTTTGGAAACCCTAGGTCCCACAGAACACAATTTGTGAATGATTTTCACTGAAAAAAGAGTAAGTGGCCACATCCCAAGGAGCTATGGAACTCAACAGAAGATGCCTGCTTAAAGCCAGCACCGTGAAGCTCAAGGCTATCCGAGTTTGAGAAGCTCTAGCGGCTGTTGGAGAAGCTCACACTCACGTAGAGAATGGATATCTGAGACAGTGCTTAAACCTGCAGTTTGGATCTTCTTGTCACTCCTAAAACTTCTTCTAGAAGAACCGTAAGTGTGTCCAAACCTCTAATCCCCCAGCTTCTGCCCACATCAGCATTTTATCTTGCACTGGGGAATCAAAACATTTGGAAAATGAAGAATAACTCTCACTCACCAAGCAAACAAACCTCCTGAACTGCTGTGTGACCCAAATTTGGAGCAACTTTAAAATGTGGAACATCTTCCTGGCATATTTATTTAACTGGTGGTAATTTAGAAATTACTTTTATGTGAAATGTGTACACAAAATAGAAGAGAATGTGACATTTACCTGAGACTTCAAAATAAAACATGAGACATGAAGGGGATTTTGAGGTTGCAATGTCGGCGTGGACAGCACTTCCTGCTGCTCCTGGAAGGCTAAGACGGTAGTAGTTTAGGTTGGCAGGCCATCCAGTCACTGTTGTAACTACTCAGCTCTACTATTGTAACTTGAAAGCAGCCACAGACAACATGTAAAAGAATGGGCATGGCTATGTTCCAATAAGACTTTATTTAGAAAAACAGAGGATAGGCAGGACTTGGCCTGGGGGCCAGGGTTGCTGATCCCCTGCTCTCAGTCTATGTGAGCACTCTGCTCTGTCTTTAGGGTCCCTCGGAGGTAATCTGACAGCAGTGCACAAGGTGGAGTTGGAACGCCCCGCACAAACTCTCTGACACCAACTTGGTGTCCTACAATTCAACCAGTTCCAGCACTAACCACCTGGAGCAGCACAGGCCCCACGGGTTAAAGGCGCAATGACACAAGACTGCCCCACTTCAGACAGCAGCTGCAAGTCTCCAGTGTCCCCAAGCTACCTGCACTTCTGTTCAGCCAACTGCACATTCAGGGGTTCCCATGACAGCCCCCCACCTGTGTCCCCTGCCTGTTCATTAATTTGCTAGAATGACTCACAGAACTCATGAGAGTGCAAAACTTACAATTATCTTTTTATTACAAGTGATGCACATGAGCAGCCAGAGGGGGAGCTGTGGGCAGCCTTCGGTGGGGAGTTGCTGGCTCCAGGCCCTAGCCTCAAGGATCCCAGTGCCCCTCCCAGCGTCGATGTGTTTACCGACCACAAGGCCTGAGGCTGCTCCTTGCTGTTTCAGTTTTGATCTGGGATTTCACTAGGTAGACACAATTGATTAACTCATTGGCTGGGTGACTGAACTCAATGTCCAGCTCCTCTCCCCTTCCAGGAGGTGGGGGCTGAGGCTGAAAGTGCTAGCCCTCTGATCGCATGATTGGTCGTTCTGGTGGCCAGTCCCTCCCTCAGAGCCCACGGTGAGTCATTCATTAGCATAAACTCAGGATAACAAAAGACAAGACCCTCCTATCATTTAGGAAATCTAAGAGTGTTTGAAACTCTGTGCTAGAAACAGGAGACAAGACCAAATATGTTTGTTTGTTTTTAAACCGTAATTGGCAAATGGGTTTCACCTCATTTGCCAGCTCTCATCGATTGGTCATGCCTGCCTTGAGATTCTGAGGCAGGGTCCATGCTCACTGGAAAAAACACCGTTGGTGATGTCTGCAACCGGTGATATGGGCGGCTTCTGTAGCACGGGCCATGTTTTGGCCATTCCTAAGGAAGGGACATCTCTTAATCTGGCACCTGTTTTGCAAACAGTATCTTCTTAGCTTCTGAATTTTGCCCATTAACCTGCCCCGGGGTCTATGCTGAGGTCAGCTCATACTAACTGCTGCAGGAAAGGTGGGAAAAGGATCTGGTAAAAAGAAGCGAATCTTCCTGACTTGATTTTAAGCTTTAGGAAAGCAGGTACTCCAGTCACCAGGTATGAGAACACCAAGGTGAGGACTACAAGGCAGCATCGTCCAGTGTACCTTTAATTATGTGCAGAGTTCAAGCAGCTGGGGGGGATCAGAAGTCAACCAGAGCATACGAGATCAGCTTCCTCAGGAGGGAGGGCCCTGGGCATGCCAGGGTGGGGCAAGTGAAGGGCAGGGGGAGCACATACCAGGAAGCATGTGCTTGAGGAGCTGTGGGGAGGTAGGCTGAGAGCTGAGTCTGGTACCTGACTCTGGAGGGCCTGGGCGTCCAGGTAGAGCTGGTGGCAGTGGAAGCCATTGTTGTCCCTGAGCAGAGCGACCTGGGAAAATCTGCATTTTAGGCCACCAGGTCCAGCAGGGGTGGCTTGGTCACTGCAGGAGAGTAGGTGCACATCCTGGCCCAGTGTGTAGGGGAGGCTGATTAGTTACCTTCCTACCCTCACTCACCAGCAGTCAACCAGGGCCAGAGAAATGGAGTCCTCTGGAAACATAGCACCTGCAGGAGTCTAGTGGTGGGAGCAAGGAGAAGAGAAACTTCTGAGGTTAGAAGAGACTGCGGAGAAGGGGATGCCCTGGGTGCAGACAGCAGAGGTGTTCCAGACTTCCCGTCGGGGCTGGCACTGTGCTGCGTGGAACTAAGCTGTGCGCAGGAGCCTTGGAGTCCACAGCGCTGCGCTGGGGCAGGTGCTCCCACCGAGGTCCCCACCGCCACTGCTGAGCACCAGCCAGCCCTGTGCCCGACGCTCACGGACAGGACCTGCGTAAACACCGTTAACAGATGACATGCGTGCGAGGCGGAGAGAAGTCAGTCACCTGCTCTAGCTAGTAAATGGCCGAGTTCTGTTTTAAACTTAATTCTTTTGACTCTAAATTCAGGGCAGATTTTAACATAAGCAGCTATCAGTTCTGTTATCAGACACTGAACAGACAGGGAAATGGGAAGAGAGGAGAATGGGTTTGAAGTGACTCCTTAGAAATCTTTTCTCTGATTCAACTTCTGGACTTCAGTAGACAACAACTGTGACATCTACCAGTGTCTTCTCCCTTCTTTTGGGACATTCCTCTTGCTGTAAACATTCTCCACCCCCTTGAAGTGTGTATTCTCCTTGCGCTACCACTAGGCACCTACAGGTGCTGCTATATTTTTAGAAGACTCCACTTCTCCGGTGTGGGCGCTGCACCCATGCGGTCTCATCAGAGTCCCTGCCTGGGATTCCCCAAGATGGACCTGACGGGGTCTGCAGGCTCCCTGCACAGCGCAGGCTCTGGGCTGGTAAGTCCGGAGCACTCAGCCTCCAGGCTTCACGCCGGCGGGGAGCTGGCCCGCAGGGACAGAGTGAAGCCCTGTGCAGGGAGAAGAAGAGATGAGAGATGGAGAGAGAAGGTTCTGGGGTCCAGCTGTGTCCTGCATTTGCTCAGCTCGGTTGTTTAATCTTCTTTTGGATTCTGTGAGTGCGTCAGTTCCCCTTTGGCCTCAGCTAGTTCAGAATGGGTTTCTGTCCTTGGCAACATGAGTCCTGACAGACACATGGTCTGTGAGGGAGCATCTGCTGTTCTTGCAGGCATTAAACATCGACAGGGCTCGTCCTGCGTGCACGCCATTCCTCCCAGCTGCGAGACAGGGCGTGGGTCAGGGGGTAGGGAGGCTCTGCTCAAAGGTTTGGGTGCAGACAGGATCCTTCTGGAGAGGACAGATATGTATGAGCTTCTCATAGACTCTGAGAGATGTGAAGGGGCCCCCAGATGTCACCTAGCTAGGTGTCTAGGTTGGACTCATGACGCTTGAAGTGTGAACAGGAATATCTCCAGATATCAGGGAAAAGACTTCCTAACTCCTGGAGCCAGAGTAAGGTCCATTGACTGTGCTCATGCTCAGTCCCACGTGCCAAGCGCAGTGCTGGCACAGGGAGGCACTTCCTCACGTGAGCGGGACGGCTGAGCATGGGTGCGCACGCCTCTGGGCTCAGAGCTCTGGGGAGGGGTGAATGCGAACGCGCAGTCCTGGCTGCAGCGCTTTGCTCTCCTCCGGACGCTTTCTCAACCGCCCCTCCCCCACCTGCACAGCACCCAGGAGACACACGGGAGGAGCGCCAAGTGTCCCACCACAGAGGGAAGTCCTTCCCATCACACTCCCATCCGTCAAGCTCTCTGTCTCTCCCTCTGACTCTCTTTCGCTGTCTCGCTCTCTCCAGCCATGAGTCTGCTTCACACGTAGCCCCACATATGTGCAAAACTGATGCTGTCTGGCACGCGCTGTCTTCGGGGCACTCGGCACACGTTTGCTGAATGAATGTGGAGTGAATGAGATTAAATGGATACACTTATCTTCTCCAGTCTCCATTAGATGATTCGCTTTTAAAGAGCTCGGTGGCTCACAGGGGAGACGACACCTCAGGGACTGGAGTGAATAATGTACCAAAGTGCGGGACTAAACAGAGGTTCAGGACACTGTGGGCTCATAATGGGGGGACTCTGCTCAGAGGCTGGAAAAGACTTACCAGAAGGAATGACATTTGTACTGGGCTTGGAGGGCATGAACGAGGGTATCTAGAAAAGATGTGGGTTTGTCTGTCAGGATGCTCTTAGAATTACAAGTGACAGAAGAAGAACTCATTACCTTGAACGGGCAGTTCAGGCTTCTGGGCTGTTGCTCCAGCAGCTCTGTGCTGTCACCTGGGTCTCAGGTGATTTCTCTCTCTCCACTCTGTCATCCACTGCATTGGTTTCATTCTGCAGCTAAGATGTCGCTGTCAGCAACATTGGTGACTGTGTGTCTCCTTGCTTGTCTGATGGGAGAGGCAGAAATCACTCCCCCAGGCATGGGTTCTAATAGGATTGGGGCAACTTTGGAGGAGAACCTGCCCTGGGCCAATAAGTCACCATGGCAACCCCCTGCCTTGAATGGCTTAGACTAGTAGGACCCCCTCCGGGGAGGATGAAATCGACCTCCGTTGGCCACCGGGCTTTGTGACTGAGGCTAGGAGACTGGGGGACGGTAGGCAATGAAGGGGGCGCACAGGGGGAGAGGAAGGTGGTGGGAGAGAACTTCTGGCTGCCAAGTTGCGATGTCCAGAGGGTGTCGTGTGTTCGGGGATATCAGGAGCCAGGGGCCTCGGGGGCGGGGCTGAGGAGCGGCCTCGGGGGCGGGGCTGAGGAGGGCCTGACCAGTCTAGAAGGCAGCGCTGAGGAAGCGGCTCTCCCCAGGAGGCAGGTTTCTGCTCAGGGAGGGAAATGGGAAGCATTCCGGGCAGACACACACTGCCCCCCATTCACTCCATGATGCTATTCCTAGAACCACCATCTGCCTGGATTGGATCCTGTTGGCTTGGCCAAGGAGGGGCCTGCACTTCCCACAATCCCCTTTTCTGTGGGGCTCTGAGTTGGGATCGGCCAAGTGCAAGTGTGTACGATTCAGAAGGTGGAAGCTGGAAGTCACCATTCCGGACGTCTGTGCTGATCTGACGCGGGGCCGTCCCAGGGGCAGCAGCGTCACAGACTCTGCGAGCTCCCTCTGTGGCAGGGCTGGGTCTCCTGCTGGCACCGCCTGCCCGCCGTGCCATGCTTTGGGCCATCGGGGACTTCCTCTAGTCCTTCCCACACTTGGCCTGCCACCCGACCACCCTGGCCGAGCTCCTCAGAGAAGCAGGGCTGAGAACCGGGCGTGTGGGGAGTGCTGGGGTCTCCAGAGTTAACGAGGCAGCACGCTCAGGACCCTGCTGGGCACATAGTGGGAACCTTGCCGTGTTGTCAACGCCTCCTTCCCTGGTCCAGGCCCCAGCCAGGTGACTGCACAGGTGTTAATTCATTTCATCTCTTCAGCAACCCTCTGAGAGTGATACTGCAATTAACCCGGTTTCCAGAGTCACAGCAAAGCTATTAGGTTGGAACATGGGAAATTGCTAGTTTTGTAGGTCAAGCAGTTTTGTATCAGCAAGTGCATGTGGCCCACAGTGAGCCCAGCGGAGGGTCTCAGCACCGAGTGACCTGCCCAGCCTGCAGCCCCCGTGGGTGGAGAGCGACGGTGCCATGAAGGGGCCTCCCCGTCCCCCGCTGCAGAGCTGAGGGCACTGCAGGGAGCTGCTGTTACAGGTGCCTGTGCACCTGGAAGAGGGAGCAAAGGGCTGTTCTCAACACCTGCCCCCAACACTGCAGCTCACTCCTTCAGTGTCCTTCCCCAAGGACACCCCCTTCTCCAAGAAGCCTTTCTCAACTCGCCCAGAGGAGGATTCGACCTGTGTATGGGATCAGAGGCAGGAAAGGGCCCGTTCACGGGGACACTGGGAAGTGTCTCATGGCTGGAGTATCGGACACACTTGTGCTAGAGGCTGGAGAGGGACCTGGGCAGTGAGGCATAGGCCTGAGGCTGTGGGGAGTTTGGCTCCATTACATCCTGAGAATGAGGTGCCAGGGTCAGCTCTGCCTGCTCCTGAGAGGTCCCCACGTCTGCTGTCCCTACCTTTCTCTGCTCATGGGCCTGCTGGGACGGTGCTCCTTGGTGACAGCCCATCGTGGGAGCCTGAAATGGCCCGTCTGGCAGGAGGCAGGAGGCAGGAGGCAGGAGGCAGGAGGCAGGAGGCAGGAGGCAGGAGGCAGGAGGCAGGAGGCAGGAGGCAGGAGGCAGGAGGCAGGAGAATGTCAGAGTCTGGTCAGCATCAGGCAGCACCCACCCTGCTTCCACCCACAGGCCCTGTAAGAGTGACTGAGGCCCTTGGCCTCTGCCGTGGGACCCTCAGGGAGAGCCACCTCCCACTCCGCTCCCCCAAACCCATGCCTGAGGCTGTGTTCCAGCCATCACCGTCCTGTCCCAGGCCTGATGCTGCCGACGTGGCTTCTTTTCCCTTTTGCCCCTCAGGACCCCTCATGGCCTTGGCATGTACTGCCCACCCCTGTGTCTGCTCCTTCCTCTTGGCAGTGCCTAGGGTGGGGCATCAGACACCTGTGTCAGCAGGAGGCTCTCCCTGGGGCTTGCCCAGCACTCTGTGGGAGCACTGGGGTGAGAGCATGCCCCTTCCCCTCCATGTGCTTGTACTCTGAGGAGTCCTGCTCTCCCTCCTGCCCAGTGTCCCCTCTGTAAAGTGGGTTTGCAGACAGCAAGTACCTCGGAGCCAGTGTGGGCCAGTGAACGCTTAGCCGCCAGCTCCCGGGGTAGTTCCAGCCGAGGGGGCCGGCCCGCGGTCGACATCGACCAGGGAGGTGACAGTGACACAATGAAGGGTGTCTGTGAGCATCACCACCCTTCAGAGGCCTGAGTGGCCGCTTTGCTGAATCGGGTGATGGTGTTTGAATACAGGACAGCATTTTCTTCTCTTTGCAGGGGAAACTATGCACACAGCCGTGCAGACTCCCGGCACACCCTCAGGCTCACTCGCACGAGTGATGTTTCCTCCATCACTGTCCTAAGTCCAGGAAATCAACAAAAAGTAGATCAAGTCCTGAAGTGTAACCCTCTACAGTTTCCGTGTGATGTCACCAAGGGCAGAGTTGGGAAGAGATGCGCGATGGCACCTCCAGCTCCTGCTTCTGCCACACATGTGTCACAGACGAGAGTGGCCACAGGACAAGGGGACAGGGGCATGCAGGAGAGTTAGAAGTGATGAGTTCTGAGTATTTATTACTTTTGTTTTTAACAGAATGTATTTAACTGTAAATTTATGTAATTTAATTTTTAAAATAATAGCCATAGTTCACACTCATCCTGTAAAATTCCTGAAAATTTAACAGTTGGCTCTCATAAGCTGATAGGAGCTGGCTCTAGTATGCCACCCCAGGGTTACTGTGGGGAATAAGCGATTTCATATTTTAAAAACATTCAGAAGGCCGTGGCATACAGAAAGCACTCAATAAATGTTACGTCATCTCCTCCATATTTACTGTTATTGTTCCTGAGTGGCACTTTGTGCCAGAGGGTGGGGCAGGCTAGGGGACTTTCCGCCCTAGGACAGGGACCTGCTCTGTCCAGCTCTGGTTGCTGTCCACATCTCACACAGGGCCTGGCGCGGGGAGGTCCTGGCAGATGCTGGCCGAGCCGGTCGTTTTCCTACGTGAGCTGGATGGAGTGATCGTTTCGTCTTGGCTGACCACGACCATCCCTGATGCGTCCTGGTATCCCAGCTGCAGATGCTGTCAGGCAGGGCTGTTGGCCTTCTCCAGGGCTTATCTGGAAAATCCCACAAAAGGCTGTGCATGCAGGGAGTCCCGGTTCTCACTACTGACCTGAGACTCTCCTCGGACTCCCTGCCTGCTCACTGCCCCCGGAGGAGACCTAGGATGTTTCCAAGGTTAGCTAATGCCCTGCAACTTTGGGTTTAGAGTAGCTGCAGAAAGGGTGGCTCCATTTCCATCTCCCTGCTGGGGCCAACAGAGCTGCCAGCTCCAAGCAGGGAAAGCCACAGGATCTAACTCCGCACAGATCCTGCTGGGGGAGGGGCTGTGAGGAAGGCGGAGCAGAGAGATTTGCATGAATGCTTGTCCTTTTTAAATTTTATTTTATATATTTTAGAGAGAGAGGAAGGGAGAGGGAGAGAGAGATAGAAACATCAATGAGAGAAAACATTGATTGGCTGCCTTCTGCATGCCCCCCACTGGAGATCGGGCCCACAACCTGGGCGTGTGTCCTGACCAGGAATCAAACCAGCGACCTCTTGGTGCCGGGGTCGATGCTCAACCACTGAGCCACGCCGGCTGAGCAAATGCTTGTCCTTTTAACCACATTTATTGAGCATGGGCTGTGGGCGAGGACTGTGCGAAGGCCTGGGATGTGCAGACAGACGCCACGGCCTCTGCTCTCGGGGAGTTTACATCACTGTAAGTGGGAAGAGAGAACACACTGGAAGGGGCCTCACCCAGTTCCACCTGCACAGTGAGGGGCTGTTGGTAGGGGGAGAGTTGGGGAGGGCTCGTGGAGGAGCAGTGTTTGGTTTGTGGGTTGCAAGCTAAGCAGGTGCTCAGCAGGCAGTTAAGGCAGAAGCTGCAGCGTGGATGGAGGCAGCGGAGAGACTAGCCCGTGGTCAGCGAGCAGGTGGCAGGGCACAGGCCAGGGCCGTGCAGAGGTGCTGGGCAGCAGCAGTATAGGGTTCATTCTGAAAGGAGAAGTTCATGAAGAGACAGAAAACAAAGGGTCAGAAGGTAGAGGAAGACCATGGGACAACGCCACCCATCAGACAGAGTCCAGAGAAGGACTGGGTGGGGGGGGCGTGGTTATTTGCAAGGTGATCCTGAAAGAAGCTGGAGTGAGAGGGGGGGGAGGTGGGGGGGAGGGAGAGGGAGGGGGGGAAGAGCGTAGGGGAGGAAGGAAGGCCTATAAAGAGGGTATAACCAAGCCAGTGACCACTATAGACAACTGGGCTCAAGCCTGTCAAACCCTTTAGGACCCTTAGCCCTGGACAGTTTTGCTTAGTGGTTAGAGCATTGACATGCAGACCAAAGAGTTGCTGGTTCGATTCTGGTCAAGGGTACGTACCTCAGTTGCAGTTCGGTCCCTGGTCCTGGTCGGGGTCGTGCAGGAGGCAACCACTCGATGTGTCCCTCTCACATCAATGTGTTTTTTTTCTCTCTCTCTCCCCTTCCCACTCTTTCTGAAGATAAATAGAAATAAAAGTATCCTTGGGGTGAGAATTAAAACAAACCCTTTAGGACCCCCGAAAGAACTGGAGAGAACATACCTGAGACTTCTCCCCCCAGGACGGGGCATTTGTCCACATGCTCCGTCCTCCAGGGCTGCTGGCTGCTCCTGGGGCGGGGACTCCTCCGTGCTTCGATGATGCCTACATTTGAGCTGAGGGGTTGGCTTCAGAGGACAGAGAGGCGGAGAGTCCCCTGAGCACATCTGGGGTGAAGCGCCAGCAGCAGGCACAAAACTGTCCTCCTCTGCTGTGCTGAAATCAGGAGGATCGAGAAGAGGTGACATGGAGCACGAAAAGTATTCACTGAAGAGTCAAGGGAGGGGTGAGTTTCAAGGAGAAGAAGCTGGTTGGCAGGATCAGTGGTCACTGGATGAAAAAGTCCAAAGAGTATCCATCGAATTTGTACCAGGAGCCCCTGGTGACATTCAGGTCAGAGCATGGGGACAGAGGTCACCCTGGGGTGAGAAATGAGACGGCAATGAAGAAGCAGAGACAACGGTGTCATTTACCGCCCCCCACCCCCATCATTCTCTGTGGAGGAAGGAGAAGTAACATGCAGATAACTGGAGTATCTGCTGAGGTCCTAACAGTAAACTTGAGGAACTTCAGGATTTTCCTTCTAGTTTCCTTTCCTCAGACATTATTTTTGTCAGTTTGCCTCGGCGGAGACTGTTAAAGGGAAGAGAAACTGCTCTTTGCTGGAGACACCTTGGGACTGTGGGGTGAGCACTGCAGTCAGGCAAACCTGGTGCAGCATCCTGGCTCTGCTGTGGCGTGACCTGGGCAGTGTTCAACCTCTCGGAACCTCAGTGTTGCCATCTGTAAAATGGGGATAACAGTACTTCTCCCGAGGCAGCTGTGGACTTGATGAGGAAAAGTTTGAGGAAGGGGTCAGACATATGAGGTAGTCAGGCCTCAGCATTATTTGACATGAGCATGGTGGTTAAGAGCATGTACTCTTTTTTTTTTTTTTTTTTTTATAAAGTGGGAGAGAGATAGAGAGAGAGAGAGAGAGAGAGAGAGAGAAACATCAACGTGAAAGGGACACATCGAGGGGCTGCCACCCACATGACCAACCCAGGCCGGGGACACACTGCAACCGAGGTACGCGCCCTTAGCAGGAACTGAACCCGAGTCTTTCCGGACCGCAGGCTGACGCTCTAACCGCTGAGCCAAACTGGCCAGGGCAAGCGCATGTACTCTTTAGCCAGATACCGGGGTGCAGGTCCTGGCGCTGGTGGAAATGCACACTGGCTATGAACATTGGCGAGAGGAGGGGTGTGATAAGATATGAGGCTAGAGAGGTCAATGCCTCCAGATGGCCGAGGTCTTCAGAGGCTAGGACTTGATCCATCTTGGGCACCTTCTTCTCAGTGGCTTGGCTTCTCCCTCTTCTGTCCAGAGGGGGTGAATCAAGCCACAGTTGGCAAAGGCATGACTCAAGTACTGGCATTCCCTGTCCCTAGCAGACACTAGGACTGGTAGAGCTTGGACATGGCCTCATTCATTCTTCTTGATGTGAACTCCAGGTGAATCCTGCAATTTATCAGACTGGCCACATGAGACTGGATGAACTCTAGAGAGGCTCCTGTCCTTGACCTGGGCACGCCTGGCTCCTGCCCATGTGCCATGCTTTGCAGTGCCTTCCTCAAAGTTCAGAAAATGGACGGCTGGCCCTGGTTCTAATTTCTCCACTTGGGGCTCTCTCCCCCACAGCTCAGGTAGGTCAGGTAAGCTGCAGGACTTATACCTATGGGGCTGACCGGGGCCTAAATCCTGGGGGGCGGTCTCTTGAGCAGACTGCCTATGCTGGCCAATGAGGTATTTCTTTTCTTTTTCTTCTTTTTGATAACAGTGTTATTAAGATACATTTGATATACCATATACTCACTCATTTAAAGTGTATAATTCAATGGGTTTTAGTATATTCATACTTGTGCAACCATCACCACAATCTATTTTAGAATATTTTTATCATCCAAAATGAAACCCTGTGCCCACTCCTCATCTTCTCTATCCCCTATCCCTAAGCAACCACTAATTATATTCTGTCTCTGAAGAGTTCCCTGTTCTGGACATTTCACATGAATGGAATCATATAAAGTGTGGTCTTTATGACTGACGTTTCACTTAACATAATGTCTTCAAGTTTATCGTGCATCAATACTTCACTCCTTTTCATGACTGAATAATATTCTATTGTAGAGAAATCTCACATTTTGTTTATCCATGTGTCAATAGATGGACCTTTGAGTTGTTTCTGCCTTTTTGCTATTGTGGATAAGGTTGCTCTGAACACTTGTGTACAGATTTTTGTGTGAATGTGCTTCCATTTCCCTTGGGTCTATACCTGGGAGTGGGGTGCTGGGTATGTGGTAACTCTATGTTTAATTATCTGAGGAATTGTCAAACTTTTTTTCTGAAGTGGCTATTTGGAAAATGTACCATTTTTCCAAATGCTAGCAGAGTATTAGGGTTCTAATTTTCTATATCCTTGTCAACACTTGTTATTATCTGACTTTTTGATTCTAGCCATCTTAGTGGGTGTGATTTTGATCTGCATTTACCTAATGGATAATAATATTAAGCATTTTTTTTATGTGCCTATTGGTCATTTCTATATCTCCTTTGGAGGAATGTCTATTTAGATCCTTTACCTATTTTTAGTTGGGTTATATTTTATTTTGTTATTGAGTTACAAGAATTCTTTATGTATCCAAATACAAGTCCCTTATCAGATATATGATTTGGAGATATTTTCTTCCAACTTGTGGATTTTCCTTCCATTTTCTTGATTGTGTCCTTCAATAGAGAAAAAAATCTTAATTTTGAGGGAGTCCACTTTTTCTGTTTTGTTGTTGTTGTTGTTGTTGTTGATGCTTGTGGAAAGCCCTGTCCTCTCCAAAACCAGGAACTATTATCCCTGTGTTTTCTTCTAAGTTGCACAGTCTTACCTCCTACATTTGGAAATTTTTGTCCTATTTATTTATTTATTTATTTATTTTTGTATATGGTGTGGGGTAGGAATCTAATTTCATTCTTCTGCATTTTTGTGCCAGCACCATTTTGTTGAAAAGACTATTCTTTTTTTCATTGAGTTGTTTTGGCACTTTTGTTGAAAATAAATCAACCATAAATGTGATGGTTATCTCTGGATTTCCAATTCTATTCCATTAATTTATGTGTTTATCCTTATACCAGCACACGTTGTCTTGATTACTGTAATTTTGAAGTAAGTTTTGAAACTGGGAAATATAAATTCTCCAAATTTGTTCTTCTTTTTCAAGATTGTTTTGGCTATTCTGGGTCCCTTGAATTTCCATACGGATTTTAGGATCAGCTTGCCCATTTCTTCAAAGAACTCAGTGGGATTTTTCATAGGAATTGCATTGAATCTGTATATTAGTTTGGGGAGTGTTTCCATCTTAACAATACTAAGTCTGATAATCCATTAACATGTGACATTTCCCCATTTATTTGGAGCTTTAATTTCCTTCAACAATGCTTTGCAGTTTTTAGAATAAGAGTCTTGCATTTCTTTTGTTAAATGTAATTCTAATCATTCTTTTTGACACTATTATAAATGGAATTGTTTTCTTAGCTTCATCTTCAGATGGTTTATTACTTGGCACTTCTTTTGTGGGATTGCATGAGACCGGGTCCTCAGAATGGGGCTGACACACTGATTTTGAATGATTCAAATGGTCTATATAGACAACGCTTTTCCAGAAAAGACCTATCTTGTACACCCTAGGGGCACAACAGTTCATTTATTCATTCATTCTTTGATTATTAGTTGAGGGCTCCCAGGGGCCAGACACTGTTCTAGAAGCAAGGGGGACAGCAGTGGGCATGGCAAAGTGTCTGCCCTTATGGATCTTGCATTCTCATGGGAAAAACAGAAAACAAACTAACTGGGTAACTGAATACTTCATATAACTTTAGGCCATCACTTTGAATGAAAGTGCTTTGAAAGAAAATGAAGTAGCCTTAGGATAAAGAGTTGAGGGACATGAAGGGGGATTTAATGGGGTGCAGGGAAGCCTCTCTGAAGAGGTGGCTTAGGGACAGAATGCAGGGCAGGAGAATGGAGAGCGAGCGGAGGACAGTGGGCACAGGCCCTGGGTGGGAGAGATGCCCATGCGGCTGGAGCAGAAGCAAGGGGCTAAGAGTAGAGGAGAAGCTGAGGTGCTGGGCCAAGCCATGGGGCTGGGGGAGCCACCAACAGAACTGTGACTTTTATTCTGGGTGTGATGCAAAGTTGCTCGAAGGCTTTGAGAGGGAATGAAAGGGTTATCGAGAGCTGAAGAAGTCAGGGAAGGGGCCTTGGAAGTCAAGAGGTCGCGTGTAGTGCTGCAGGGAGAATCCGCATAAAGGGAATCCAAGGGGAGGCACGCCAGGGCGCAGCTGCGGGACGGCGGCTCAGGGGGGCTCGCTGCCCGGAGCAACGTGGAGCCCACTAGACAGCAGAGAGGGAGCCGCTTTCAGGAATAGGCTGGCTTGCTCTCCGGTTACACCATGGTCTATCCAAAGGCAGCACTGGTTTTAGTCCAGAGTGGAAACCAATGCTTGGGAACCCTTGGATGGAGCTTGGCTCTGACATATGCTACATGACCTTGGGCAAGTCACATTTCTTCCTTGGGGTGCGATGCTGTCATATGCACATTGGACACCTGCAAGCAAGAATGACTCCAACTAGGTTGGCCCTGTGATACATATCCTTAGGGATTGCTTGATGCACCAAACCCTGGGAGGGGGCCCTTGATGGAAAAGAAGTACCCCCTTTTGTTCGCTTACGTAGCCTATGGCTGCGCTGAGCTGAGACGCTTCCTGCCCAGAGGTTCAGCAGGGATGAGTAGATTGTGCCCCTTTCATTGCTGCCTAGTTAATGTCATGGCCTGTGGCCGATCTGTAAGTGGCCCAGCTTATTAGGGGCTAATTGGCTGGAATTAAGTGTAGCTGAGCTGACAGGTAGGTTTGAAGTGAGATGGAGAGAGGTTAAGCTTGGTAGTGCCAGGCTCAGCTACACAACATTCTTCCAGAAAAGCCTGAAGGGCCTCCAACACTGACTGGTCCACCTCCATTGGTTTGCAGAAGAAGTGGGCAGGGCCTAGAGAGGGCACAACTCATGCCTTAGTTTGCCCAGTGAACTGACGACAACAGAAACAAGGCTCCTGGCTCCTAGACCCATAGATTTCCCACTCTCCCCCATGACACCCTCTCCCAGTGAGGACCAGGAGAAGAGTTCACATGAAGCAGAAAGAAGAATCTGTGTGAACATTGGTTAGATAGTAGGAGAAACATGAAGTAGGCATCCCATTGGCTGCCACACTTCTACCCAATGAGGCACAGGCTAGACCCTTGGCAGAGCTGGGATCCACTATGCCTGCTGCAGGGCCAGCAGAGCAAGGTGCTGGAGAATTCTGGGGAGCTAGCCTGGGAGTGTTGCTGTGCCACGTCTCTGTCCCTGCAGTCCCCCACCTGCATCATCTAGACAGTGTCCTTATCTGTCTGGTAACCTTTCTTTTGCTCATTTTAAAACTGGATAGCAGAGCTGAGGGCGGCCTCTCCCCTGGGCTGCTATTCAGATGATGACATTAGGGAAATCAGTTGCCCTCGTTTTGGTTACCACTTGGGAATATAATATTGGGGGCAACTGGGAGACAGACTGGCCCAGCACCCAGAGGACAATAGTTCTCTTTATGAGAAAAGTGGCATCTGCTGGCAGAGCCTAATGGTGCCCAAGTAACAGCCGCCACTTTTTTGAGTATTTCCTCATTCTTTGCCCTCTTTAGAGTTCAGCAAGCCTCCTTTGCCAACTGGAGTGTGGTGGTTACTGCCTTTGCCCTGATCTCTAACTTGCCTTCTCCTGGGCTCTGTGGTGGCCACGTACCCTAAGCCAGGCCAAGCAGGGCCCTTTCCCAAGATTTTTGTTACTTGAACTGTCCCAGAAGAACTACTTATCTTTTTTTGGGTACCAGTTTGTTTAAATATAAGCCAGAGTTGCCTGTGGCCATATTTCATTCTCCCTAAAAACCTGGAACAGGAAGAATAAAGTCAACAT
Source organism: Molossus molossus (assembly GCF_014108415.1). NCBI lineage: Eukaryota > Metazoa > Chordata > Mammalia > Chiroptera > Molossidae > Molossus > Molossus molossus. Next base: position 59,093,969 of record NW_023425352.1, read on the forward strand.
ACCGAGAAACACAGGTAGCAGATGGAGAGAGATCAGCCTGGGGTGCTGAGTGCCTGGATCACACTGTTCCTGAGGCCGGACCTCTCTCCTTTTTCAGAAAGCTGGTTCTCTTGGGTTTTTGCAGCAGCTGAAGAAGCTCTGACTAATCTGTCAGGCTGTTAATCTTTGTTTGGCCTCCTTGTAGCTAGTGAGAATCCAGTGACCTGCCTGTGGTCCAGAGCCAGCCACAGGAAGATCTTCAAGAAGAGGGAAAGGGGGTTGGGGGTGGGAGTAAGTAGGGGTGGGCAAAGACGGGGGGTGGGGTGGGATGGGGACAGAAAGATACTTTGCTTGATGCAGTGTACAAATGGTATTTTATTGAGTTCTACACTTCAAAGAAATAATATATGAATGGCCCACGAAGTACATTCTAAGCAGGACTAAACTAACAAGCCGTGGGGTTTTTAACACACCCTCTGCTAGGCCATTCTTTGTGAGGCTCTGGTCACCAGCCCAGGTGACTGGCCAAGGAAAAAGCACCCCTCCAGCCCTCCATCACTCCCCATTGTGCTGATGTCACAGTGGAGGGCAGTTCTGACCTGCCCCGGCATTCGCTGTCGCTGACACTGAGCACCAAGTGGGTGCCTTTCCCCTCTCTGGGGCCTTTTCTGCCGTGTGTTCCCGTCCGTTTTCCCACGCCCAAAGCCTGGCTCTCTGTGAGGTCTTCAGCCCGAAGTGGGGTCTCTCTAGACTAGAGGTTTATAATAAGACACGGTCCATGCAAAGGTCCCAAACAGAGGCGTGGGGAGGAAAGGGAGAGGGGACAGAGCGCCGTGCTTGGATTTGAAATCCACGGGGCCATGTATTTGATAAGCCAGGCGGCCTCGCCTCCTCGGCTCCCCCAGCTGTGCATGGAGGCCGTTGGACCTTGGTTACCTGGCTGGTGAAGAGGCTAGATGCTGGGCCTGAGCTGAGGCGGCGTGCAACGCTCTGCAGACAGGGCAGCCAGACGACCGAGGCCAGGGCCTGAGCACACAGAGCAGGCGCCAGAGAGACGGAGCTGTTGCTGGGCTGTGATGACTGGGACAGCAACTGAGGGTTTAATGAAATGACAAGTCAGGGGCCTCCAATTCCCTGTGCCAGTGAGGGCCTGTCTCTGTAGCCAGGACCAGCACTAACTGTTTGTGAAGAGCAACTTGTCCCCAGTGAGCATCTGTTTTGCTGCTCTCAGCACCAGCCACTCAGGAAACTCCCAGCAGACCCTCTGTGTGTGCTGCAGAGCGACGCCTTCCCAGCTTGGCTGCAGACGCCCTCCAGCAGGGACTCTTTCTGCATCCTAGAGTGTGCTTCATTTAAGTGCTTTAGTTAGTGCTAGGGGAGGGGCGTGGAGGTGGGTGTGGGGAGGGGGCGGAGGAGGAGCAGACTGGGGTGCACTATAGAGGCACAGCCTGGTCCTGGGTCCCTGGACACTGTGACAGACAGTGCACAACGAGGCAGCATCTGTCTGCACAGGTCTCTAAGGACCCTGGCCTGTCAGTCTGCAGGCTGGCTCCGCGCCTTATTTCTCAATCAGCGTCCTGCCATCCTGTGCTTGGCCGGTGGTGGGTGCGGCCACGAGAGGAGCGGCCAGATAGCTATGGTTGTGTTGTGTCCAGGAGGAAGGTTGATCATTCCGGTGATGTGGAGATTGAGAATGGGCTCTGGGGTCCCTTCCTTTTGTGCATTCATGCGCTCACGTGTAGTACTGCCAGGCTCTGGGTCCCGGGAGGCAGTGCTGAGCAGGAAACACGTGAGCTGCCCTCCCCTCCCTGGTCCCGCACCTGGACTGCAGCCACGCACCGCAAGCCTGGGTGAAACCGACAGACCGGGAGCCAGCCGCCTGGGCACACGCTCAGCCTGCCCACGTCCTTTCTTGGTGACTTTGGGCAAGAAACTAGCCTTTCCCGAGTTCGCATCTGTAAAACGAGGATAAGAATAGTACCTCCTTATGCAGCTGTTACGAACTCTGGTAAGTCGGCCCTCGTTTAGCACGGTTCCAGACCCCACCGCGGGGAGTGAATTTCCGCGAAGGAGGAGTCTTTGTTTGTACCGTGGTCCCTCGCCACCACGCTTCCCCTTTCCCGGCTTCCGCGATCGGTTTTCCAACCATGACAGTGTTTGGAGAAACGGCGATAGAGTGAAGCGCGGAAGTCAGAGCGCGAAGTGGAGGGTCGACTGTAGCTAATGAGAGTGAAGAGCTTGGAACAGAGCCTGGAGCACAGTGATAGAATAATCCATAACAACACTGTCCAGCTATTTTCTGTGTCACTCTCTTCTAATCTGTTCTCCACAACATACGCTTTCAGTCTTTCTAGAAGTTAGGTCTAATCCTGAAAAAGCCATTCAAAGATTCGCCTTGGCTTAAAGTCCAGACTTCTCTCTTCCTGTTCTCCATCAGGGCGCAGGACCAAGGTGGAGGGAGAAGCCCACGCGGGAACCGCGCACCCGCCAGCTCTGCCTCAACATCTGTGTGGGGGAGAGTGGAGACAGACTGACCCGGGCAGCGAGGTCCTGCAGCAGCTCACAGGCCAGACTCCTGTGTTCTCCAAAGCCAGACACACTGTCAGACCCTCTGGCATCAGGAGAAATGACGAGATTGCTGTCCACTGCACTGTCCGTGGGGCCAAGGCAGAAGAAATCTTGGAGAAAGGTCTAAAGGTGCGAGAGTATGAATTACAAAAAAATAACTTCTCAGATACTGGAAACTTTGGATTTGGGATCCAGGAGCACATCGATCTGGGGATCAAATGTGACCCAAGCATTGGTATCTACGGGCTGGACTTCTATGTGGTGCTGGGTAGGCCAGGTCTCAGCATCGAGGCAAGAAACGCAGGACAGGCTGCACTGAGGCCAAACACAGAATCGGCGAAGAGGAGGCCATGTGCTGGTTCCAGCAGACGTACGATGGGATCATCCTTCCTGGCAAATAAATTCCCGCTTCTATCCAAAAGGCCAATAAAATGTTTTCAGTGAAAAATAAAATAAAATAAATAAAGTCCAGACTTTTCCATGGCCTTCAGACCCCTGCTTCTCTGCACCTCACCCCCACCCCATCCCGTTTCCCACTGCATTCCCTTGCCCCCTCCCCTCCCTGCCATTCGCTAAGCGTGCCGGTCTTTCTCATACGATGCTCTACCTGGGGGCCTTTCCTATGGCCTCCTTACCTCCCAGGAGACCTGCGTGCTCTGTGTTTTAAGCCCTCCTCCATTCCTCCTTTCACAAGCAAAGCCATCCTCTCCCTGGCCTGCACCCCTCTGACTCTGTTCACCCCAGGTCTACTGTACCCTCTGACTCTGTTCACCCCAGGTCTACTGCATCCCCTGACTCTGTTCACCCCAGGTCTACTGCACCCTCTGACTCTGTTCACCCCAGGTCTACCGCACCCTCTGACTCTGTTCACCCCGGGTCTACTGCACCCTCTGACTCTGTTCACCCCGGGTCTACTGCACCCTCTGACTCTGTTCACCCCGGGTCTACTGCACCCTCTGACTCTGTTCACCCCGGGTCTACTGCATCCCCTGACTCTGTTCACCCCAGGTCTACTGCACCCTCTGACTCTGTTCACCCCGGGTTTACTGCACTGAGCAGCGTTTTGTGACCATCCAAGAAGATGCTTGTCTTCCATTGAACCCTGTGCCCTCTGGCCATGTTGGGTCTCTTTCTGGGCTGGTAGACCCTCATCAAACAGTTGTTGAATGAATGAATAAACAAGGTATTTGATGAACACTTGTTAGAATGAAATAAAGAAGGAGGTGATCTCATTTCATCCTTCCAACCACGCCTAAAGCAGCCAGCTAGGACAGACCTGCTGCCTTGCCAGTGTAGGTGACAGCTGGCTGGTCCCAGGGGGCTGCAAGTACGGCCCCGATCTGTCTGACTCCTGGGACGGTGCTGGTTCCCCTGCCCCCTCAGCTTAAGTTCCTCTGCTTGGGAAGAATAGGTTGGGGGTGTAAACGACTGTGCTTTCTAGAGGGGGCCACCGCACACTCTCCCTGCCGAATGCGTTTCTGAGGTGTGGCATTGCCCATCCCGTCAGGAGGTGACTCTTACACCCTTGCTTTGAACCTGAGCGGGGCTGGGCCTGCTCGGCCAATAGAGTGCAGTGGAAGTGATGTTCCCAGACTTCCACGATCCGGCCATGAAGAGCCGCAGCTTCTGTCTGGCTCCCTTGGATTCTCCCTTGGGATGTTCCCCCGGGAAGCCAGTTGCCACGCTGGGAGATGGCCAGGCCCCGTGGCGAGAGCACGTGCGGGTGCTGGAGGACAGCCTCAGCTGAGCTCCCAGGTGACAGTCTAGCCACGTGAAGGAGCCCCTGGGATTTTCAGAGCCGTCAAACCTTCATGTGACTTCGGCCCCTGAGGACATCTGACTGCGATCCATCAGGGACCTGGAGTGGGAACTGCCCAGCTGAGCCCAGTCTGTCAGTGAAACATGAGTGATGACAATAAACGTTTGTTTAAATTTAAGTTACTGAGCTTTGGGGTGGCAAAAGATAAACAGAAGGTTGGACTCAGTGCCAACTGGAGGAGACACGACAGCTGAGCTCCCTATCTCCTGTGACTCTCAGAATGTGAAGGAAGGCACTGCTGGTGGCATTTGATTTCTTAGGTCCTGTTAGCCTCTGTGATGCTTTCTCGGATTTGCAGACCGCCCTCAGGCAAAAGTAGACAGTTGGGATAGGTTCACAGTCCAGTTACTATAGGCTGCAGAAAGTGACCAAGATTCAAGGGCATGGTATAACGCCTTTCCCACATTCTGTCGCAGTCCATTCTCTGACCACTCCTCCAGGAAAATGGCCCAGGTGCTTAATCACAGAGAAGAAAGGAAAGAAATGGTGATAGAGCCCCACTCTGCCAGGTAGCCCACCTCTATTACTTCATTTGCCCTTCACAACAGTTTGATGAGAATGGAGTATTATCCCCATTGTACAGATGAAGAAACTGGGTCAGAAAGGTTCAGTGATGTGTTTACACAGCTAGCAGGTGGCAAAGTGGCAAAGCCCAGGCCTGTATCACTAATGCTGACAATGTTGGAATGATCTCAAAGACGCTGGGAGGTTTCCAGGTCCTCTCTTCAGCCTTAATCTGCTGGGCAGCCCTGAAATCCCCTCCTCATGGCCTTCCTGCTTCGTCTGAGATCCTGGATCTTGCCAGTGCTAATGTCCCCGGAAGGGTGATGCGTTAGGATATTGTTAGCCACGCATCCCAGTTGCCCTGAGGTCCTGTGTCCTCCCTGGGAGGCTGTTCCAATGGGAGGGAGTGTAGGAGGGTGGGGCTGACTCAGGCTTGGACGAGGTGGGACCAGAGAAGGCTGCAGCCCAGCTCTTCCTCCTTCTTTCACAGTGGAGACTGACAACGCGGTTGAAGAACAGAGAAGGAGACGTTCAGCCCTGGCACAGGACAAGCCCCATCTTCCGTCTGCGGTCACACTTCCCCGTGCCCAGCGGTGGCTAGAACATGTTTACGTTTCCAGCCATGGCGTCCATCCTTGCCACAGACGTGGGCACATTCACTTCTCGCCAGTCTCCTCTTGGGCTTCTGGAAGAGCTGTGTTTAGATCTGGGCTCCAAACTCAAAAAGCAGTATTAACCAGTTGGCGTGAGGCCAGAGCAGGCAACCAGGGCGGGCAGGGCGGGGTGCGGATTCCTGCAGAGTAGGGGCTGAGGTCTTTGGGAAAAGGAAACCTGGGGGAGATGGAAAGCCGACTTCCACCCTGAGGGTGCTGGTCAGCTTGAGCGCATCACTGGGTTTCGCCTAGGGCTCTTACTATCCTTTTTGGTATTGTCCAAGTGCTGGGGGCAGAAACTACTTAACGTGGGCCGTGTTATGAGTAGTGGGTGCTAGAGGTGGCCACTGTCACTAGACGTGGCTGAGCAGATGACCTGACTGCTCGTCCCAGTTCTGCAGAGAGGGCTGCCACGGGGAGAAGGGACCAGGTGGCCTCAGGAGCCCCTTCCAAGACTCGGTTCACAGGCTCTGAGAAGGGACAAGCCCAGCCTGGCCAGGCAGGGTTTTGACCCCCTGAGCTAAAGTAGGGGGGACAAAGATCCTGGGTGTCCTGGCACTCATTCCGACCTCCCCAGCTCCCCTTTGCTTTGCTCCTCTGGTTGTCTAACGTCCCGTGGACAACAGGGCCTTGCTACCCTTCTCCCCCTCTGCCTCCGCCTTCCTTCCATTCATTCAGCAGGTACACACTGAGCACTTACTATGCTGGGCAATGTGGTGAGTCTTGGAAGACCCAGGGTAAGCAAAAGAAACGCAGTCCCTGTCCTGTGGACTGCGGGGGAGAGGGTGACAGGTGGTTGCAGGTGTGGGAGGGAGAGCTGAAGGTGGTTGTTGGGAAGTTAGGGGAGACCCAGCTTGGAGATGGGGAGGCAGGCGGGAAAGGTGGCGGTGGGCCAGGAAAAGTAGGTGCATTCGAAAGACAGAAAGTAGGAAGACTCAGTAGGGCTTGATGAAGGGTTGGCTGTGACCGGCAAGGGAGAAGATGTCAAAGGCAGCTCTGACCTCACTGGCTTGAGCAACGGGGTGGGTGAGTGTGCCAGTCGTGAGACACCTCACAGCAGAGCTGGCTCTGTTGGATCCCTGCCTGGCAAAGCTGTCCCCACACTGGAGTGCAGAGCTCAGCACCAGTGTTTTATGTTGGGCGGGGCTAGGACCTGGGTGCAGCTGCTCTACAGCTGGGAGCACTGGGGTGGGGACTAACCCTCTCCCCAAAGCCTGCACCCATCCTTTCTGCTCTTCCCAGCCGCTACCAGAAGCCTGGCTCCTTCCTGCAAAGCCTCCCAGGTGCCTGCTCTCCTTCCTACTGCTTCTCTCCCCATTCTTGCGTATGTGATTGATACACCGGAAGGCCAATGAGCTGCCTAGCTCTGCCCAATATCCCAGCTTCTCCTCATTGCTACCCAGCCCTCGCCTGCTTCTCCAAGATTCCTCTTGGTATCAAATACCAGGAACACCAGGGGCAATAACAGACCTGATTTCTGCCTAGGGGGAGGAGGGAGGGTCTGGCCCTGCTGAACCCTCTCACCACCTCCTGCTGCTCTGGATCTGCCCCACCTGGCCACCTGAAGCCTCCAGGAGGCAGGGGAGTCTCAGCTTCCAGGCCAGGGCCTGCGGCTTGTAAACATTCCTGCCCCATTTAGATGGTTGCCAGATGGGCTTGCACCACGGGGGCGGGGGAGGGCTTTGGCTGGGCCATCCTGTGGGACTTGGGGGATGCCGCGGTTCTGTTGCCAACTTAGCTCACTGTGAAGTTGCTCAGAACAGCTCCTGTCTTCTGCAACTAGTCTGCACGAAGCCAATGCACTTTGATGTTTTCCCTCCTTGTCTGCATGAGGTCATCTCACCCTGGGGTCCCCTGTCTGTGTGCAGGAGGCCAGCGACTCCCTGAGCTTCCTCCCTGTGTGCACGAGGCCAGCGACTCCCTGAGCTTCCTCCCTGTGTGCACGAGGCCAGTGCCTCCCTGAGCTTCCTCCCTGTGTGCACGAGGCCAGTGCCTCCCTGGGCTTCCTCCCTGTGTGCACGAGGCCAGTGCCTCCCTGGGCTTCCTCCCTGTGTGCACGAGGCCAGTGCCTCCCTGAGCTTCCTCCCTGTGTGCACGAGGCCAGTGCCTCCCTGGGCTTCCTCCCTGTGTGCACTAGGCCAGTGGCTCCCTGGGCTTCCTCCCTGTGTGCACTAGGCCAGTGGCTCCCTGGGCTTCCTCCCTGTGTGCACGAGGCCAGCGACTCCCTGAGCTTCCTCCTTGTGTGCACGAGGCCAGTGCCTCCCTGGGCTTCCTCCCTGTGTGCACGAGGCCAGCGACTCCCTGGGCTTCCTCCCTGTGTGCACGAGGCCAGTGACTCCCTGGGCTTCCTCCCTGTGTGCACTAGGCCAGTGGCTCCCTGGGCTTCCTCCCTGTGTGCACTAGGCCAGTGGCTCCCTGGGCTTCCTCCCTGTGTGCACTAGGCCAGTGGCTCCCTGGGCTTCCTCCCTGTGTGCACTAGGCCAGTGGCTCCCTGGGCTTCCTCCCTGTGTGCACGAGGCCAGCGACTCCCTGAGCTTCCTCCCTGTGTGCACGAGGCCAGTGACTCCCTGGGCTTCCTCCCTGTGTGCACGAGGCCAGTGCCTCCCTGGGCTTCCTCCCTGTGTGCACGAGGCCAGTGGCTCCCTGGGCTTCCTCCCTGTGTGCACGAGGCCAGTGGCTCCCTGGGCTTCCTCCCTGTGTGCACGAGGCCAGTGGCTCCCTGGGCTTCCTCCCTGTGTGCACGAGGCCAGTGGCTCCCTGGGCTTCCTCCCTGTGTGCACGAGGCCAGTGGCTCCCTGGGCTTCCTCCCTGTGTGCACTAGGCCAGTGACTCCCTGAGCTTCCTCCCTGTGTGCACGAAGCCAGTGGCTCCCTGAGCTTCCTCCCTGTGTGCACGAGGCCAGTGGCTTCCTGGGCTTCCTCCCTGTGTGCACTAGGCCAGTGGCTCCCTGGGCTTCCTCCCTGTGTGCACGAGGCCAGCGACTCCCTGAGCTTCCTCCCTGTGTGCACGAGGCCAGTGACTCCCTGAGCTTCCTCCCTGTGTGCACGAGAACAGCGACTCCCTGAGCTTCCTCCCTGTGTGCACGAGGCCAGCGACTCCCTGAGCTTCCTCCCTGTGTGCATGAGGCCAGTTACCGCCCCCCCACCCCCCCGGGTTCTCCTTCACATGCGCAGGAGGCCAGCGCACCCTGGGTCCCCTCCCTGTCTGTATGAGGTTGGTGTACCCTTGGGTTTATTCCTCTGAGCTGAGACTTGGGTCCTAGTTGTGGGCTTGCTTTGTCATCCCCTAGGGTGTAAGCTTTAGTGTTTAGTTTTATAAACTGAGAAAGTGGAAGACGATCATGTTTACCTACTTATTTATGGAGTGGATATGGGTTGGCCTTGGCCTAGGACAACCTTTTAAATATTAAACTCAGTGCTGCAGGATGTTTGTGATGGTCACAGCCTCAAGAAGTCGATGGGGCCTACTCAGCGATCTCAGATGGCTACTACTTATGCTACTAGCTTCCTTTCTTGATGGGGTTTTATACATGCCCCATAATCACAACAATGGCTTTGGGGTATTACTGTATCCATTTACAGACACCACTGGCGCACAAAGTGTGAGTGGCCGGCACGCCGTCTCACACTGCGGACATGGAGCCTTGTCCTTGTTCCCAGGGCTGAGGGACACTAAGCATGACGACATGTCCTGGCCGGACTGTTCTCCACCAGGAGCCCCTCACCCTCCGCCGCAGCCCAGGCTATGTGGCCCGGCTCAGGGGTCACTGCCAGATAACCGAAGAGGAGTCAGAGCAGAGAGGGCAATAAACATGCCCAGGGTCACACAGCTGTTCAGTGGCAGAACGAGGACTGGAACTTGGGTCCTCCGAGCTCCTCTCCGGTGCTCATTCCACTACATGCACCCTCCCGCCGACGGCGGAAAGCTCTCCGTGTGGCCTCACCGCCTGGTTAGGACAGCTGGACTGAGCACAGCAGGACGCAGCGCGGCCGCAGGGGTTGGCCCGCCAGCCCTGCCCCACCCCTGTGTCCTTGGGCAGTTCACATCTGCCCTGTGAGTCTCCACATTTCTGCGTGTCCAGCTCTCCTTGGGGACACAGATGCCGTGTGGGTCCCGGTCCTGCAGACAGGCCGGGCAGCTTTCCCATGGTGAAGCCCATGCCCGGGTCAGCCCGGCCAGTGCCACCGGACCAGAGTCCTGCCCAGCCTGCCAGCTGCTTGTGCCTTTGGATGGCAGCCGGATGTGCCGCACACAGCGCCCTCCCCCGCCCACGTCCCGTCCCTGGCCTGCGGCTCGGGAAAGCAGGCTGGCTCCCTCGGAGGACCCGGCTCGGGGCTGGGAATGCACTCCGCCGCTTTCTTTCTCAGGAGCTGGGGCCAAGCGCCTCAGCGCCTGGCGGGACTCCAGGCCTCGGTCTTGAGCACTTCTCAGCGGCAGTGGGAGACTGGCTTCCACAGGACCAGAAGAGATGCAACTGGCCTCTGTCTCCTTTGCCCCAGCTGTGAAATGGGTGCATAGTTAGCGCTGCCAAATCCAAACAGAGGACCCGCTGCTCCAACCAGTGTGGGGTGCCTGGAGCCCCTCTGGGCCAGAGCCCAGCCTGCTGCCTCTGGGGAGGGATGCTGACTGGAGCCCGTGCTGCAGGGAGTGCTGCGCTGTGTCCGTGTCCCCGTGGGGCTCCACAGGGCAGGAGGAAATGCCACGGGCTGAGCTCGCCTGCCCGTGCTGCAGGGAGTGCTGCGCTGTGTCCGTGTCCCCGTGGGGCTTACAGGGTAGGAGGAAATGCCACGGGCTGAGCTCGCCTGCCCGTGCTGCAGGGAGTGCTGCGCTGTGTCCGTGTCCCCGTGGGGCTTACAGGGCAGGAGGAAATGCCACGGGCTGAGCTCGCCTGCCCGTGCTGCAGGGAGTGCTGCGCTGTGTCCGTGTCCCCGTGGGGCTCCACAGGGCAGGAGGAAATGCCACGGGCTGAGCTCGCCTGCCCGTGCTGCAGGGAGTGCTGCGCTGTGTCCGTGTCCCCGTGGGGCTTACAGGGCAGGAGGAAATGCCACGGGCTGAGCTCACCTGCCTGCACGTGCTCTGAAGCGCCGTCTCCTGCGACGTGAACACGTCCCTGCAAGGTGTGGGGCACGGTTCTTGGTTACGGTGTGACAACAGAGGTGCAGCAAGGTGAAGGACTGCCACATGTGGCCGAGCTGCCTCTGAACCCGAGCAGGCCGTTCCGGAGCCCTGGCCCTGCCCCAGCCACACGGGGTGTCCCGGGCTCTCCCCCGTGGCCCCGTCCACCCTTTCTGCTGCCTCAGCTCCGCAGGCCACAACTGCCCCACAGAGGTGGCCGGGCTCCGCACAGGTGTGTGCAGACTGGAGGCAAGCTCGCTCTGGCCAGGCCACCCAGCAGGAGTCTAGCTGCAGGGCGGGGTGCCTGGTGGGAGCTGGCAGGGGTGTGGGGGTGACGAGGGCCTCGTGCTAGCTGACCTGATGTTCTTGGCGGGGGAAGGGACTCGGCCCTCTCTCCGACCCTGTCTGGACCGGCCGTGTCATTCGCGGACTCGTGAGGCCAGGAGGGTGAGGGAGGTGTCCGTCTGCACTGTCGTGTCCACTGCCCTTGAAGCTCCTCCCCAGGCAGAGCTTCTCCCTGGAGCCCAGCTCTCCAGCCCGGACATCTCCTTGCTTGAAGGTTTGCTAGGACGTCCTCGGGCGGCATTCTCGGCTCTCTGTGCTCCCTTCACCGACTCCCACCACTCTGTCCCTGCTCCACCCCCTTTCCTGCCTCTGTGTCTTGGTTGCCCCAGTCGGACTGTGTCTAGACCATGTTCCAGGGGGCTGGCCTCTCCCTTCCTGTGAATGTCCAGCATCCAGGGCACAGGGGGGATGTGACAGAGCACCATGGGAGGGCACTGGATGGTTCTTTACCTCCCCTGACCAGGAGGCCCTGGAGGGCAGATTCCACAGCAGAATTATTTTTATAGTTTCTCTGGATGATTGTGGATTACACGGAAGAAGGAAAGAATGCACGAGCCAGGGACAGAGGCTCCGGAACTGGACTGGGAGCCAGGGTACCCCACTCCCATTTCCCACAGCGTCCCAGCGAGGACTAGGGAAGATGCTACACATCGGAAGGTCACTGTCTTTCCATGCCTTGATGTCTCACCCTTCAGGAGAACATTTGCTGTTTAACAGGGGCCTTGAGAGGAAGCCACGTGTCACAGTGGATTTCTGGTGCTGCGGAAGATCATGGGTGGGGGCCTGGGCCTCAGTGATATCGGGAGGGGCGGGGTGAGCCCAGGGCATCTCCCTCGGGGAGCCTCTGCTCTGGGTGGTAGCTCCCGTGAAGCCTGCCCTTGTAACCCCTCACCTGCATCCGCTCAGGGAGGGGGCCTTCTCCTTTGCTCTGGGTCATAGGGTGGTGACATTTTAAAATACTGTTAATTGCTGACATTTATCCAGTGCCACATGTAGGCACAGTGCTGAGCGCTTACACGTGTTATCTAATCTCATCTCCACACCAGCCCCGTGAGAGAGGCGTGCTGGGCAGCCACCTCCTCGAGCAGGGAATCCATTTGTCTCCATGTCTGCCTCCCTCACAGGAAGCCTGGATTTCCTGGGTAGGCAGGGGCCTGTCTGGTTCTGCTCTATACCGCGGCTCCTGGCGCACCTCTGATGGAAGGGGGTGCTCCGTGCTGGCTGGGCAAAGGAGGAGAAGGGGTGAATCCCTGGGGCTGAACCCTTCCCGTGGGCCTGATCTGAGAGTCACTGCAGTACTACAGCCTCAGACGACAAAGCAGGATCTGAACTGTGGTGTGGGCGTCTGTGCAGGGGCCACATGGAGATGGTGGCGTGTTGGCTGTGACTAGAGTGTGAGCTCTGGGTCCTTCTGTTTGCGGTGGCCTGGTTCTACGTCCTCCCAGCTGTGATTTGGGTGAGATGCCTAAACGACAGGGCTGTTCCCTTCTGCACAGCGAAGGGTAACAGCAGCCTCTCTCTGACAGCGCGGTTGTGGGTGCAGTGAGTTAGTACACGGAGTGGTCAGCTCCCTCCCGCCCAGCGAGCAGGGGCCGAGGGCGCTCGCGAGGGGTGCGTGTGTCAGCAGCGGTACCACGTGGCCTTGCTTCATGGTAGTGATAGGTTTTCCTTTTGCTGCCCCCCAGCTCCTGGGCCTGCCCCGCAGCCCAGGGCGACACCTAAGGGCGGCTGGCCTTCCCGGGTTCCTCCAGGGGGTGTGCATCAGAGGGACCTGTGGATGTGATGAGGGACTGAGTGTGCTGGGCTAGTGGGGGACATGGCCGGTCCTGTGGATGTCCATGGCCATCAGCACAGGACAGATGGCCGGGCCCTTCTTCTAGCCCTGCCCAAAGCCCTCGCGCCTCGGGCAGCTTCGACCGGCCTTCCAGGAGCCATGAGCTGAGCACTGGGACTGTGCACCGAGGAGGGGGCCTGAGGGGGCTGCCTGGACCGGCCGGACTGGACGAGCGTTTCTGCTGCCAGGGGGGCGGGACTCAAGGAAGAGGGCAGGTTAGTGACAGCGCGATCATGGAAATGACCTTTTCCGTACATGCCTGTGTGGCTTATGACATTCTTCCCACCATATACATCTGTGTTTTTCTTACCGTGTGTAAGTTCAAACTATGTGTAACGGTGTGTGTTAATGTATATTCACATATATGGTTGACCCTGAACAACGGGAGGTTAGGGGGTGTGCCCCCCCCCCACAGGTGAAAGTCTTCAAATAACGTCAGCCCTCTGGATATGCGGGTTTCCAACCACATGTCCAAAATGAGGTTGGTTCTCGAACAACTCAGGTTGAGCTGCATGGGCACTTACATGGAGCGTTTGGTTTTCTCTGGATGAAGGCATAGGAATTATTGTAAATTTTCTTTAATTTATTGTATCTGTCCAATTTTCTAAAGCAAACATGATCAGAAAGATGAAATAATTATGTAGCTGTAATCACGTTCCTAGCTGTGAATTGTGTGCTTCCTGTCACGACATGGTGAGCACCAGTGCCCGGACAGCTTCGGCCAGGCTCTGTGTCCTGGTCCCCTCCCTTCCTGAGCTCAAGGGGGGCAGCTCACTGCTACATGTTCGCGTGCACCAGGGCCCCGTGAACTCTTCATGTCAGACGTGAGCCCTGAGCACACGCACCCACAGCGCTGGCCGTGCGGGACTGGTGTCTCTGGTTCACAGAGTAGAAATTGGATCCTCAGGGAGGTCTAGGGACTTGTGCGGGGCCACATACAGGGCCCTGGCTCCCAGCCCTGCTGTGTCATACCACACCAGGTCTGGAGGTCAGCAGGACCCTGGGACATGTCTCTGTTCCATGTCCTCAGTACCTGAGGAGGTTTCCTGGCTCAGAGAGAGGAAAAGCTTAGAGGGTTTTGCAACTCATCCAGAGTCACACAGCTAGGATCAGAGTTGGAAGGAGTGCTCTGGTGCTCTGTGCCAGAGGGGAGGGATGCTTGGAGAAGGGCAAGAGAAAGAAAAAGAAAGGAGAAGAAGAAAAGTCTACAGTGCTTCCTGGAATGAAAAACAGAGCTGGGGTCCGCAGTCTGTGACTGTGTGTGCCTGTGTGTGTGTACATGTGTGTCTGCGTGCCTCTGTGTGTGTGCATGTGTGTCTGCATGCCTGTGTGTGTGTGTGTGCCTGCATGCCTTTGTGTGTGTGTGTCTGCATGGCTCTGTGTGTGTGTCTGCATACCTCTGTGTGTGTGTGTGCCTGCATGCCTCTGTGTGTGTGTGTCTGCATGCCTCTGTGTGTGTGTGCCTGCATGCCTCTGTGTGTGTGTGCCTGCATGCCTCTGTGTGTGTGTGCCTGCATGCCTCTGTGTGTTTGTGTTTGCATGCCTCTGTGTGTGTGTGTGTGTCTGCATGCCTCTGTGTGTGTGTGCCTGCATGCCTCAGTGTGTTTGTGTCTGCATGCCTCTGTGTATGTGTGTGTGTATCTGCATGCCTCTGTGTGTGTGTGCCTGCATGCCTCTGTGTGTGTGTGTCTGCATGCCTCTGTGTGTGTGTGTCTGCATGCCTCTGTGTGTGTGTGCCTGCATGCCTCTGTGTGTGTGTGCCTGCATGCCTCTGTGTGTTTGTGTTTGCATGCCTCTGTGTGTGTGTGTGTGTCTGCATGCCTCTGTGTGTGTGTGTCTGCATGCCTCTGTGTGTTTGTGTCTGCATGCCTCTGTGTGTGTGTGTCTGCATGCCTCTGTGTGTGTGTGCCTGCATGCCTCTGTGTGTTTGTGTTTGCATGCCTCTGTGTGTGTGTGTGTGTCTGCATGCCTCTGTGTGTGTGTGCCTGCATGCCTCTGTGTGTGTGTGCCTGCATGCCTCTGTGTGTGTGTGTCTGCATGCCTCTGTGTGTGTGTGCCTGCATGCCTCTGTGTGTGTGTGCCTGCATGCCTCTGTGTGTTTGTGTTTGCATGCCTCTGTGTGTGTGTGTGTGTCTGCATGCCTCTGTGTGTGTGTGTCTGCATGCCTCTGTGTGTGTGTGCCTGCATGCCTCTGTGTGTTTGTGTTTGCATGCCTCTGTGTGTGTGTGTGTGTCTGCATGCCTCTGTGTGTGTGTGCCTGCATGCCTCTGTGTGTGTGTGTCTGCATGCCTCTGTGTATGTGTGTGTGTATCTGCATGCCTCTGTGTGTGTGCCTGCATGCCTCTGTGTGTGTGTGCCTGCATGCTTCTATGTGTGTGCGTGTGTGTATGCATGCCTCTGTGTGTGTGCATGTGTGTCTGTGTGTCTGTGTGTCTATGTGTCTGCATGCCTCTGTGTGTGTGCGTGTGTGTCTGCATGCCTCTGTGTGTGTGTGCCTGCATGCCTCTGTGTGTGTGCATGTGTGTCTGCATGGCTGTGTGTGTGTGCATGTTGGGGGTGCGTGGGAATGTCGCTGTGGTATGGGGGAGGCAGGAGAAGAGAATGAGAGTTGAGGAGTGGGATAGAAGGAAAGAAAAAAAGAGACAGATGGGAAACAGTTTGAGAAAGCCAAAAACTTCAAGTAAGACAAATGTTTATTTTATTTAGTGTTGATAACAGGGAAAAAAATGCTGATGGAAACTTACAACTAGCACAGGCCAGTGCCAGCCCTCAGACCCCAATGGAAAGTGCTAGAAAGTGCCTCCTCCCTGCAGGGCAGGCCCCAACTTGGCTGGCAGGGCGTGGCACCTGCCAGGACAGCACCTGAGGATCCCTGAAAGTGGGGCCCTGGCTGGAGTCGAAGGGAGTTAGGGCTTGGAGGCCAGACCACTTCTTAGACCTCGGGGTCCTGGTCTGTGGAACGGACACAGTAGTTCCTGCTCTGCCCACTGTTAGAACAGTTGGGAGGACTTTACTTCTGCCAACATGGAATAACAGGGACTAGATCTACCTTCCGACCTGAAGCAGCAATTGCAACATCAATAACAACAAAAATAATCAAAATATATGAAACTAGTTTTCAAGACTGGGCATCAGGAAGCCAAGTGTCGTGATCCTTGAGAGAGAGGGAGCACAGAAGGTGAGCCCTGTGACCGCCTCCCGTCACCTGCCTGGAGCTTGTCCCCAGGCTGCAGCTCCGGAAGGTACCCCGCGGACCTCCTGGTTCAAGGAGGGGAAGCTGAGAGGTAGGGAGGCCATGGTGGTGAGAGCGCAGGACAGTGCTGGAGAGGGGAGGTCAGAGAGGACCCCCAGGCGCAGGGGTCCCTTCGAGTACTAGGCAGAGTGGAGTTCTGCTTATGAGGAAATTACCTGAAGTCAGGGGAAAAACCACCGAAAAAGGGTCAGAGGAGACAGACATGAGCATGACGTTTACCTGAAGATGGTTCTGGGTTTCTGTTCCCAGCAGCCAGACTGAAAGACTCACACTGCAGTCTGAGTAAGCGCCTCAGACACTCAGCCCGTCCTCAGGCGGGCCTGCCGGTCCTTCCTTTCTCCCCCAGTGTCTCCGTTCAGTTCCTTCCTTAGAATTGTGTCCAACTGGACCCTGTCTTTCATTTGGTTTCATGGCTCCGCATAGAATGGCCTCTCTGTTCCCCACTCTGATCCTCTATTTCTCATACTTTTGAATCAGTGAAGAATATGGGTCAGTTGTCCTGTCAACTGCCTCCTTTGGAATTTGGTTGACTTCATTCCTGAGGTATTGCACTGGCTCCCCTCTCCTTGGTAGGTCTTGTCCTCAGGGCTCAGCTAAAGGCTCGCCAGGCGCAGGTTCCGGCGTCTGGACGGACACGCATGGAGGGCGCCAGCGCCTTCTCTTAGGGACAGCGCTGTCCACAGTGACTCGCTGCCGCTCACCGCTGGTGAAGAGTGCCCAGGCGTGCTCGCCGGCTTCCCTCGTGCGTCTGACACCAGCGGCGTGTTGGAGTGCTCGTAGGCCGGAATGGTGTCGTCCTTGAATCCACTCTTATTTTTTTTTTTTTATCCTCACCCGAGGACATTTTTCCATTTTTTGTTCAGGTAGAGTGGGAGGGAGAGAGAGGAACAGAGAGAGAGAGAAACATCAACGTGAAAGGGACACATCGAGTGGCTGCCACCCGCACAACCAACCAGGGCCGGGGACAAACTGCAACCGAGGTACGCGCCCTTAGCGGGAACCGAACCCGGGTCTCTCAGGACCACAGGCCGACACTCTAACCGCTGAACCAAACTGGCCAGGGCTCCACTCTTATTTTTTAAAAAATCTTTCCAAACGTTGAGTATCCATAAAAAAATGATGGTGAAACATGGTGTCACAACCCTGACTCACTGACTTCTCCCACCCCGAAGGATGAGACATGGGTTTCGTGGTTGTCACCTGTGGAGCCCACAAAATAGGGTGACTACATGGGACTCTGGGTTTTCTGGGATGTGGGACTTTCAGTGCTAAAGCTGGCAATGTCCTGGGCAAACAGACTGGTTGGCCACCCTATGACAACATGCAGACTGGTCTTGTCCCCAGGATTGTCTGACCCCTCTTAAATCCGGGGGGGGGGAGTCTTTCCAGCAATGGGGACCCCAGTCCTTTTTCTAAGGGGTTATTTCATTAGAGAGTGAGTTTTCCTGTTAGAAAATTGGGTCTCCCTGTAAATTCCATGAACTCACTTGTCTGTTGGAATTTCACCCCACAGAACCGAGCATAGAGTGTTGATCAGCCAAGCAGACCACTAAAACCTGACCATGTGCCACCAAGCATAGGCTCCCAGGTCATCCCTAGTCATGACTTTAAGCCCCTTCACCTCATTTTCCCACCTGTGACTTCAGGCCATTGTTCAGGTCCTGGCATAGGAGGGTCACTGACACCAGAACAGAAGCCCGACTTGAGATGGGGGTGAATCCTCTGCAGAGGAGATGAGCCTGCTCCCTCCTGCCTTTGGGAACCCAAACCCACAGGTACTTCCACCTGCCTCCAAACCAGGTGCCATCTGACCCCTGTCCTGGCGAGAAATGCACTATCAAAGGGAGACCCTGTGCATCCTTACCCCCGTAAGTGGGTGGGAGGGGAAGGGAGTGCCAGCCTCATCCATGAAGGATGAACCAGCTCTTGGAACCCATTTGAGAAAATTTCAAGGTAGAGCCAAGAATTCAACTTCAAGATGTACTTCATCTCCCCAAATCAAATCATCTCATTTTCAGCACAGTTATTGAACAGACATTCTGTGGGGTTTAATGCTGCAGCTTTTCCGGAAACTCGTGTGTGGGATAAAGGTCAGGATTTTATGGGCTCAGATGCATTTCTATCACCAGCAGGGTGATTGTCCTGGGGACAGGCTGGCTCCGTTTAAGATGTCTCTCACGTCTGATTCCTGCTTAGTGTTATCTTCTCTGTCTTCATCTCCCCCTCAAGATTCCCAGAAGAACCTTTAACAAGTCCCCTGCTTTCAACGTCCGAGGAAGCCTTACCTTCCTGAAATGCCCATTTCGTGCTAACTGCCCTGTGCCTTCCCAACCCCATTCCCCAGGCTGTCCTCCAAGGGCCTTGTTCTCTGGTCCATGTCCCTGACCAAACTCTCTCCTTCTTTGGCCTCCACCTTCCTTTTTCTATAGTCAGACTCTACCTGTTTCCATCTTGGTGTTGAATGGTTACCTCTTTTTAGGTCAACCTCCTACAGGAAGTCTACCCTGGTTATCTCGATTCTTCTCATGGACCTTTTCCTCCTCTGGTCTCTAGTGTTACACAAACTCACATATCACTTTCTCTTCCCCAGTGGCCTGTTCCTTTCTCCCTGACCGATTTGTGAGTCCCTGGAGCACTGAGACCACAATGTCTGTGTCAGAGACAGTGAGCACTCACCGCACATCCATGTTAGCCCTTACATTTCCTGTCTCCTTTGCTGGTGGGGTGTGGGGACTTGTGACTAGTTCCAGACCGTGAGCAGAGTGACGTGTGTTACTTCCTGGCTGAGGCGGTTAAGAGCTGGCAGGGTTCCTTCCATCCCTTTCATCCCCTCTGCAGTAACCACAGATGTTGATCCAGATGATTCAGCTACAAGCTGACAGATCCTCCATTAGCCTGGTTACCTGCATGACTGTGTGGACCAGAGCATCCCACTGCCCTGCATTAGACATGGAATATAGACAAGAAACAGACTTTATCTTCTTAAGACTCTGAGGTTCTGGGATTCTTCTGCTGCAGTAGCTGGTATTGTGTAACATTAACACAACACCTCCTTTGTCCCCACCATCTCCTCTTCCCTCTTCCTAGAAGCCCTGAGCAGACTGGGCAGCTAGTATAGATTCAGTAAATAAGGCTTTTTAGTCTGAATGATGAATTTCATGGAATGGCAAGTGGGACATGGAACTCATGAATAAAACAACTTAAGAGAATGTGCTCAGCAGCATCATGACCATTGAAACCACCCTTGAACTTGGCCTGCTGGATATGCCACCATCAAGTCTGACCTCATGGACCAAACCTAGAACCTTGTAGCATTCTGACTTAGATTCAAAACCAGGGCAGGCAGGGCCCCCCGCAGCTGGATGACTTCGGAATAATCACATGCCCTCACAGAGCCTTCCATCCACAAAATGACCAAACAATGTCAGTTCCAGGGACTGGGACCACTCCTCCCCCAGCTCTGCCCTTCTAGGAAGACCAGCATGTTCCCCAGCAGAAAAGGGCTTTGAGGCCAAACATGCTGTGGCTGTAAGTGCGATGCCCAACCTTCCCCACCTCCGGGATCTTTGATGTAAGGAAGGTGAAACTGTGATGCAGCAGGGAGAGGTCTTGATGGGGCCATGGAGCTGCAGACCACAGCCTGCAACATGTCCGGTCATTGCCTTTCTTCGGATTGGAGGACAGAGGGAGCACGAAGCCCTGGAGGGAGAGTGTATAGGCAAGTCCTGCCCTCACCATGATAGGAGGACTTCCTATCCCACTGAAAGCCCTTTGGGGGCATGGCCGTGTCTTTTTCACAATCTCCTTTTCCATGTCCTGTTCAGAGCCTGGTCCAGAGAAAGTCCTGGGAGAACACCAACTTCCGGGGGGCGTGGTGAGTGGGCTGCTAGGGGTGTAAGCTGAGGCTGGATGGTCACTGTGCAGGGATGCGGGGAGGGTGTCCTGAACTGGGAAAGGGCCGGAGGAGATGACCAGGTCTATTGGTCTGGGCTACAGTTCTGGGGTCTCCTGGGTGGGGCTGGTGGGTGCCTGCGGGGCCAGGTCTCAGGGCTGTGGCTCAGGGGAGGCCCCGATGAGGTGAGGCCCCTCTCACTTCCACCTTGAGGTGCGAGGCCTGCAGCACATATTCTTAACATATGTTCACCTTGGCACTGGCTCCTGCCAAGAAGCTGTCACAGAGGTATTTAGCAGAGGGGATGGCATAGGAAATGTTCCTGTTGTACTTTGGGGCGCCCTGCAGCTAATGGGGCATGTAGACGAGGGGCTGCCGGGCGGGTGACCCTGCCAGAGCCTGCTTGGTCCGGCACCAGAGGACCGGGCACTAATGGTGTCTGGCAGCCAAGGCCCAGGCCCTGCAGCTGCGGGCTGAAGCGCAGGTGATGAGGGCTGAGCGCCTACTACGTGCAGGGCCAGCTGGGCCTCGCGCACCTCGCCCCCCTCCGTCCTCCCGCCAGCCCCGCCAGTCTGCAGACAAACAAGCTGCCTTGAGTACACCTGACTCTAAGAAAAACGCTCAGAAAATTGCATTACGGTTTCCCTGGTGCCTTGAATCCAAGAAGTGCAGGCCCACGTGCCGCATTATCTGATGCTACTTGTCTGGTCTCGGGTCACGTGAGAAGCGTTCGTTGACCTAAATGAGGATAATTTTATTCGACAGAGATCTTGGGAAAGACCACCGACACCTGTCATTGAGATGCTGCTATGTGGTTTCTATCTTAGGAAAGGTGTGTATTTTATGGCCTCTTATTTCCTTCAATCCCAAACACACAACACCTACATGAGCACACTCTGAAAACCCCACACACCTATGTACACGTATCCGTACTCACACACAAGTACATGGTCACGGTGCTGCTTGCACGACATGCTCACATACACCTGCTTGTGTACTACACACACACACACACACACACACACACACATGGCTTCACCTACTTTCATTACATCACCTGCGTCAAGTCGCCTGCACACTCGTTCACCCTCACGTGCACACGCCCGCCCACTGCACAGCAGGTGTGGACGGAAAACACATTTGCACCCGCTTTCCCTGAGCAAAGGTGTCCTGTCCTTGCGCGGAAAGGATGAGGGGATGGAGCCAGGAGTCCTGCCCTCCTGCCGTCCCTTGCGCTCTCGATGACAGTGAGCAGTGCTACACAGGAAAGCAGGGAAAAGGGTGGTGGAGGAGCCTGGGCCCTGGTGTGGATCTCCAGGGATGGACTGGTCCACGCCTTTCCCCCCTGGACTTCAGTCTCCACGCCACTCGGGGGGCTGCAGTGCCTTCCAGCTCCCTCACTCCGCCCTGCGAGCCCAGCACAGGCATGTAGCCCCGCTCCCTGTCATGGTCCCACAAAGCCTCTTCCCTGCCGCCCCACCTTGGGTTCTGATCCAGGTGGCGGGATGTGGCAGTCATGCCCTGAAGGGACATTGACTAGTTGCCATGGCGTGAGAGCTGGACAGGCCCTTAGTCATTGGAGAGCCCCCTTTATTTTGCAGGTGGGGAAACAGGCCAGGAAGGGAAAGGCTGAGCACTCAGCACCATGGCTGGCATTTCCCAGGTCCTCATTGGACATCTGGTGAACGACGGTCACGTGCCTCGCTTGCCATTTTTGAGTCAACTCTTGAGACACCTGAGGACTTAGGGAATGTGAGGGACCAGATGAACAGTATTTGATTTTGTGCAAAGGATTGTGGGGAATGTTAATGCCGACCTGCTCCTCTGCTCCCCGGCGAGAGAGACCACTCTTCCTCCCCGTCCACACAGGAGTGGGTGCCTCACCCAGGAAGTGAGCATTCCTCTTCACCCAGCTCCTCAGGATCTGCTGTGTACAAGTCCATGCACACACACCCACACCCTTACACACACACTCACTCTCCTCCACATGTGCACACATGCGTAACTCACACAGGAAGCCCCCTGGGTTGATGAGATCTTCAGAGAAGCCGATGCAGGGAGGCGCAGTGAGTTCCCCAGCCTGACTGTCCCTGGGGTCCCAAATGACTTCCAGGCTGGTCAGTGTTAACAGAAAATTTAATTCCATGTTCTGGTCAAGCACTGGTTTCCACCATGGTCCGGTCCCTCCCCTTACACAGCTTCAAGTCCAGTGGCGGGTCACCACGTGGTTACTGACAGGGCCACAGCTTGGAGGAGGGCGACGGCCGTGTCTGAACAGGGTCCTGGGGCACTTGAGGAGGGAATGGCAGACTCCCATGGGCTCCCGCGAAGACCTCTCAGAGAACATCAAAGGACACGCAGAATCCTGCCCAGTAAAGTAGGGGCACAATGGAGCAGTGTGTGCCCCAGCCGGACTGTGGCAAGTGGTCCCCTGTGTGACAGAGCTGGGGCAGGTGGAAGGGACTTCAGTGCCTTGCCAGGGCTGCCTTTATTCTGTGGGTGGCGGAGCGGGTCCCGGAATGGGTTTAGTGCCTGTGGCCTCGAGGGGCCCGGCGCAGGTGGGACACCAGCGTCTAACTGGAGGCGCAGAGACGCAGTGACAGGCCCGGGCGTCCTGCCCCCCCAGAGCCCCCACACAGACAGGGCGTCACAATAGCTGGCGCTGCGCGGGGAGGTGTGTGAGCCAGCGGGGCGCAGGAAGCGAGAGGGGGATGGACTGGCGGGCGGGGCGGGGGGTTCTGAGTCAGACCCCGGGGAGATGGAGGGGTGGGAGGTGTCAAGGACAAGGCCAGGTTCGTCTGGGGAGGGGGAAGGATGGGCCATCCCCGAGGTGGGGCAGGGAGCATGCACCTCACTCCCCCGGCCGGCAGCCTCGGGCAGGAACCAGCCATTGTTTGCCAGCCTGTGCTGTCCAGGGAGCTGCAGCCCAGAATATTAAAATCCCTTGCAGGTTTATCCCTTCCCCATCTCGCTCATTTGAAATGCCTGCAATTCGGGGCGAAAGTTACTTTAATCCTCTGGTTCCTATCAGCCTAATTACAGTTTCAATAGACAACGGGCAGGGCTCTAAATGAGATCGGAGGACACAGGAACACATTATGTTGGCGCTAATAATGATCTGTCTTTGTTTTATCATTTCGCGTTGTTGCCTCTCATTTTGGCTGCCTGAATTCTTAATGCCTCCGAGTGTCTTGCGGAGATAGCTTCCTGTGGCTGCCAGGCTGGGACACAGTTGCAGGCTTGCATGTGAAAATACCCGCCTGGCGCCTGCAGCGAACCAGCCAGCCGCCATTTAAATTTCAATCAGCCCTTCTGTTTGTGTGTGAGTTCCTTGGATGGATGAAATTAGCAATTTTGAAAAATTGATTAAAATTGCTGGTTTCACAAGCCTCAAAACATCCAAATCAATCTTTAAAAAAAAAAATACGCTGAAATTCTTGTTGGAATCACCATGTCCGCAGTGTGAGAAACTGCCAAGTGTGCGGATGGGGAACAGGTTGCTGGTTTGGGCTGGAGTTTGTCTTGGCTCCAGGCTAACTCCTGTGTGACCTTCCTAAGTGTTTGAACGTCTCTGGGTCTCTGTTTTTTACATCTGTGGAACAAAGGGATTCGACTGGACAGGGGAATCTCAAGGAGGCTGTCCCAGCTCTGACACTATGTAATTAGTGCTCATGCTCTCTGCAGGTGGAACCGGCATTTAGACGGGCTGAGAATGCTAGCACACAGCACATTCGGGAACATGTTTAGCTAAATCTAGCACTTTATATGCATTATTTATGTCCACTAAATCATCACGAGAAGACAATGAGGAAATAGTTATTATCCCCATTTTCTGATGCGGAAATGGAGGTGTCCACCATCCACAGGCATGATTCCCAGCCAGGCACCTGAAGCCGCCTCCGTGTCCAGGTGAGCAGCTCCAGGTAAAGGCTGCTCCGACCTGCCCAGCAGAGGGCTCGCCCAGGGGAGTCACAGGTGCACCTGGCTCTGGCCTTCGGGACAGTGGGCGTTGACAGCAGACAATGAAGACATCCCTGGGTTATCTCTTCTCTGTGCTGTTCGTTGACGTCCTGAAAGCTCTATTTATTCATCAGCTTTGTGGCAGCGATGATGCAGAGAGGTGACGTAGTAATGAAAGACGTGAATGTCTCATTTCTCTAAATAGTGTGAACGGTTCAACAGCGCACACCCACAGCCCTGGCACAGGAAAAATATTCCGAAAGCACTGCTTGGTCTGGGGAAAAGGAAACACTCTGCTTGCTGCTGAGGGCAGGAGTCGAGCTCCTTCCTTCTCCCCTTCGGGTCCCTCCGGCGCCTCCACTCGGACTCACCTGCTCAGTAACCTGGCGCTGCCGCTCCCTCCCCTTCCGTCCGAGTGTCACAGCTGTTTTCTATGTTTTTAGGTCCCCACAGCACAGTTGGCAATAGTCTTAATCACGAGAAGACCTCGGACTCTCAGAAGGTAGGGACGCTCAGAGCTGGCTCAGAGCTCCAGCCGGCTTGGGAAGCTGTGGTCTACGTGGAGGGTGCGCCGGTGTCCCTTTCATGCTGGCAGAGGGGCGCGTGCTCACAGTTTGAATTCTGCTCACAATCCTATGCATACTTATTGAACAGTGCTAAAGCTAGTGGGACAGGTAGAGGCACTATGGGACAAGCATGTTTTCTAGACCTAAAATCGAATACCAGCTCCATCACGAATATTTTCTGACCTTGGAAAGGTACCTGGCGCCGGGCCTGGGTGTTCTCAATAGTCAGAATAGAACAATGTTCCCTCTCTCTGGATTGTCTCCAGAAGACTTTTGTGGTATGCACGTGGGCCACCTGGTACAATACCCGGCACAGAACTAGGTGCTCAACCAGCAGTACCTCTATTCCTACCAGAAGAAACCCATGGCACCCCAGGGGGACTATGCTAAGGCATCTGTAAGTCCCCAAGTATCTGGCCTCTCCCACAGCATGGAACTCGCCTTCGAGGAGAGTGTGCGGGGTGGACTAGGCTCGCTCACCAGGGAAGAGACTCACACATTCACTGGCCGCACAGCGCACGTTGGGCGTCAGCCAGCGCACAGCGCTCTGCTATGCAGCTCCGGGGAGTTCACAGCCGCCGAAACAGTACAACACACTGCGGTGTCCGGTTCTGCTTCCTGTGAGCACGCTGAAGGCACGCCCGAGCCATGCTTGTCGACAGTGTGGGGGACAGGCTGGAGGAGGCCAGAGGCCACCATGGGGTGCATTTGGCCCTGCTTTCTTGCGACCTGCGTCCAGCATAGGCAGTCCTTTATAGCACCGTGGTGAGCATCTGAGCACCGTGAAGGGGGTGCCACTAAGCTGGGGGACCAAGGTGCCCAGTGAAGGGTAGACTCTGAGACTGTACTTCCTTTCTGTCTGGGAGTGAGAGAAACCCAGCTCGACTCGGCTGAAGCAAAAGCGAGGTCACCGACTCAGATGAGGAGCCGGATAGACCGGACCTAGGAACGTACAGGATGGCCAGCTTGTCTCTCCACTTCCTTTCCTCCGCAGTGACCCTTCCTCAGGCTGGCTCCATCCACGTGGTGACAGAAATAGTCCCCAGTAGCTCCAGGCTCACAACCTCACTTCTCCAGTGGTTTCAGCCAAGTCCTGGTGCTGTTGTCCTTGGCTCTCCAGGGTTATGTGCCCATTCCTGAACCAAAGCCCATGGCCAGGGGTCGGGGTACAGGACGGCCAAGGGCCAGCCCACTTGCCCATCCAGGGACTGGAGTGGAAGGTCAGGGTGGGGTGGCTTCTGTAGGAAGAGGGCTGAGAAGCTCAGTGGGCAAAACCAAGAGGTGTCCAGTTCCACTGGTCAAGCAACCCAGGCCAAGTGGCAGAATGAGGGAGCCTTCCCATCAGTCCTGATTCCCCACCGACACATTGTCTAGGCTCTCGGTTTTGACCTACTGAAGACACAGGGTAAATTAAACATTTGGAAAAACCTGAATATTTTCTTAGCTTGGGGTCCCCCAAAACAGATGCTGAGACTAGAATCAGGTACGAGATGTTTACTGAGGAGGCCGTTCCAGGAAGCACACAGAGGGCATAGAGTGGAGCAGGGGGGAGGGCTGGGTGGGGAGGCTAGTGCAGGCTGCAGTGGTGAGTGGGTTCCTGCTGTGGGTCACAGGGGTTCAGTTGCATCGGGGTCCCTTAGTGACTGCAAACAGCACACTCAGAAGTGTCCCTCTGAGGTGCAAGGAAGTTTGGGTGTCTACTGACCAAGTGCTGCCTCTGGCTGGTTGAGGGTTGCTCCTGGGGTTTAATTGCCTGGACCTTTGGGTGTGCCCCATTAAGGGGAAAGCGGGGTCCAGCAGTGCTCTCTGCCCACAGATGGAAAGGAGGTGCTGGTGTGGGCGGCAGTGGTGTAAAAGGTGCTGCCCCCTGCAGCTGCGGCTGCCTTCCCGGAGGGATGCCATCAGGGTCTGCTGCCAACTGAGAGGGGCAACTGATTTTACGAAATTATTAGTTCTGTTAGGTAACTTAATGACTTGTAATTAACATAGGTGTATGCTCTTATTTATTTTTTAAATAATTTTTTACAGAGAGAGAGAAACATCTACTGGCTGCCTCCTGTACACCCCCCACTGGGGGTCAAGCCCACAACCCGGGCATGTGCCCTGGCCGGGAATCCAAGCAGGACCTCTCAGTCCGTGTGACCATGTTCAATCCACTGAGCCACATGGGCTGGCCTTATTTTTTAAGAAATACATTCTGAAGAATCTAGGTGTGAAATGGTCGTGATAGTGATTTGTTTTATAATAGCGCAACAAAAAACAAAAACAAACCAAAAAACCCAATGAAGCAAATAGTGCAAAATGTTAGCAGTTGTTAACTTGCGGTGACAAACATATATGTGTTAATTGCACTCTTTCTACCTTCGGTGAGTGTGGAGATGTTCGTGAAAGAAGGACACCCCGGGTGATGCTGGGATCCGTTTGTGTTTGGGAACTGGGTGGTGGCTGCTTCTCCGTGTTCCTGTGGCCCGAGGCACGAAGGTCCAGTGCTCTGGCTGGAGCTCCGGCCCGGCCTCCGAACCGTTGAGTGACTTTGGGAAAGAGTCGAGGGCTCCCTTTCTCTGACTGTAAACGAAGGACAATGTCGTTGCGGGCTCCTGAGCGCTGCTTTCAGGCTCAGGGTGTCCGTGGCCTGGAAGTGAATGTGCGTATTCCTACTGTACTCTGAGTTTTACCATAAAGGATGTTGAATTGTGCCAAATGATTTTAGGGGAGATTCCATCGAAATGACCATATGCTTTTACTGACGCTGGAACATCACACTAACCTTTATTCCGAGGGTAAATTCCACGAGGCCATGGCGTATTACCTTTCTGTAAGTTGTTGAATACAATTTGCTCATACTTAAAAAGTATTTTTGTCCCATAAAGAGTATTGGTCTGTAGTATCCTATTTTAATATCTTTTTCTAGTTTTGGTATCAGGATAAGTCGGCTTCATAAAATGAGTTAGGAAGGGTTTTCTGAAAGAGATTGATAGGTGTGGTATTTTTTCTACCTAATTTTAGAAAATAGAATTTACCAGTGAAACTACTAGAGTCTAGTGCTTTCCTTGTGGGAAGGTTTATAACTACAGATTAAATTTATTTCATAGATATAGGTAATTCAGTTTTTGAATTTATTTTCTAGTGAATTTTGGTCGTTTGTGTCTTTCAAGGAATTTGTACATTTTGTAATAGTTGCTTTAAAATTTTTCTAAGTTGTTCATTTAATGGCATATAATTGTTCTACTATTTATCATTATCAGACTCTTTATCATTATGTAATATCCCTTTTTATCTCTGGATATATTCCATTTTATGAAGTCAGTTTGACTTGTATCAATGTAGTCAACACAACTTTCTTTTTAAAATTAAAAATATTTTTATTGATGTATAATTGACATAATAGAACTGTCTTATAATTAGTGTTTTTTTTGTTTTGTTTTGTTTTTTTATCCCATCCTTTATTTCTAACCTGTCTGTGACTTTATATTTAAAGTCGATGCCTTGTAGTAGCATGTAGCTTGGTCTTACTTCGTTATTTAGTCTGTCAGTTGGGGTCTTGAATTGGAATGTTCAGAAAATTTACATTTATTATGATAATTGATACATTGGATTCCAATATATCATCTTGTTATTTATTTTCTATTTTTCTCATCTGTTCTTTGTTCCACTTTTTTCTCTCCCTTATTTTGTATTCATTTAGTACTTTTTAGGATTCCATTCTATTTTCTCTGTAAGCTTATTAGCTATACCTCTTTGTGTTTTGTTTTTCATAATTGCCCCAGAATTTGTTTTATATATATATATAAATACATATATACTTATTTAACTTACCATAGTCTACTTTCCAAGAATATTATATCACTTCGTGTCTGATGTCAGAATCCTACGACAGAATAATTCCCCGTCCCCATCCAAGTTGGTGTCACATACGTTACTTATATATAAATTACAAACCCCACAAGACATTGTCATTTTTATATTAAGTAGTCAGCTACCTTCGAAGAAAATGAGAAAAATGCATAAATTTTTAAAATCTACCCACATATGTCACATCTGCAGTGCTCTTCCTTCATTTGTATAGACCTGATTTCATCTGATTTTCCTTTAGCCAGAAGAGCTTTATTTAACAATTCTTATAATGCAAGTCTGCTAGTGATAATGAATTCTTTCAGCTTTTATTTGTCTGAAAATTCTTCATTTGCCTTTACTTTTGAAGGACATTTTTATTTGATATAGAATTCCAGATTGATAATCCTTTTCCCCTTCCTCTCTATGCATTAGAGATATTGTACCATTGTCTTCTTGTTTACATAGATTTAACTAGGTGATGTTTGTAACTTTTTAGTTATATTCTCCTATATACAATGAGTATTTTTTCTCTGACTACTTTTAAGATTTCCTCTTTATCATTGGTTTTCATTAACTTGATTATGAAATGCCTTAATGTGATTTTCTTTGTATTTATATTGCATTGGGGTTTGTTGAGTATTTTTGAACATGCTCATTTATATGTTTAATGAAACTTAGAAAATTTTCAGGTATTACTTCTGCAAATAACTTTATGTTCTCTTTTTTCTTTGGGTCTCCAAATTACATAATTATAGACCACTTAATATGGTCTTACATGGAATTGTGGTCCTGTTTAATTTATTAATTTTTTTCTCTCTTTGTTTTTGTTTGGATATTCTCTCTTGGTTTTTAAATTTTTTTATTTATATTTTCTTTCTGGAATGTCTAATCTGCTCTTGAGCTTGCCCAATGAATTTTTAATTTCAGATATTGTAATTTTGGGTGCTACATGCTTCAGTTTTTTAAAAAAAACAAACAGTTTTTATTTCTTTATTATGCTTATGCTTTTCCTAAATCCTTGAAAATATTTATAATAGCTGCTTTAAAGTTTTTTTATCCTAATTCCATCACTCTGTGATTTCTGGGGTTGATTCTATACACTTATTCTGTTGAC
This sequence comes from Molossus molossus, assembly GCF_014108415.1. NCBI lineage: Eukaryota > Metazoa > Chordata > Mammalia > Chiroptera > Molossidae > Molossus > Molossus molossus. The sequence goes on from NW_023425352.1 coordinate 59,123,405, forward strand.
TGGGTCACACTTTTCTGCTTTTACATGCTTGATTATTTTTTTATTAGATGTTGGACATTGTGTGTGAGGTTGTTGAGTGTGTGGATTTGTTTTCTTCCATGAAGTGCACTGAGCTGGTTTCTGGAGCCTAGTTAGTTTACTTTCAGATCACTTCATATTCATGAAATTTATTCATAAGCTTTGAAGCATCTAGATCAGCCTTTACCCCGGGGCTAGCTTAGTCTTACTGCTGAGGCGTGTCCTCAATGCCCTGAGTATTCAGGGGGGTCTCTCTGTTCTTTTTGGTTAGAACTCAAATGTCTCTCAACCCCACCGAGCTTCAGAATTTGTTTAGCTGCCAGTTTACCCGTGTTTGCTCCTTCTCTGCTCATCGTTCTCTCTCTGCTCTTATGGAGCATCTCCCCGCACATTCACAGCTGGTGCTCCGTCAGACTCAGGGGATACCTGAGCTCTTTTTCTGCATAGCTTCTTCCTCTTCAGCTCTCTGTCCCACAAAATCCAGCAGCCTCTGCCTTCCCAAACTCAAATCTTCCTTCTCAGCTCATGGAGCTCACTTGCTCTGCTTGGATCCTCATGAATCGTTGCCAAGACCACTAAGTGCCTCTGGGCAGAAATATTTGGAATCACAGGGCTAACCTCCTTTGTTTCTCTTTCCTCAGGGACTAAAGTACTGTGAAGACTGCTGTCCAATGTCTGAAAACAGTTGTGTTACATACTTTTCCATGCTTTTTTTCTAATTGTTTTAGTTGGTGTGGACGGCAGAATATGGTCCCTTAAAGATGTCCATGTCCTAATCTCCGGAACTACATATTAGGCTATATGGCAAAGGGGAATTCAGATTGCTAGTCAGCTTACTTTAAAATAAGGAGGATGTCTTGGAATGTCCACACGGGCCCAAGAGTAGAAGGAGGAGGAAGAAGAGAGAGAGCCAGAGAGGTGGCAGCTTGAGCGGCTTTGGCCTGATGTTGTTGGCGTTAAAGCTGGAAGAAGGGAAACATGGGTCAAGAAAAGCTGGTGGTTTCTAGAAGCTGGACTAGGCAGAGAAATGAATATTTTCCTAACCCTCTAGAGAAATGCAGCCCTGCTGACACCTTGATTTTAGCAGAGTGACCCATTTCATTTTAAAATATTTTTTCTTTATTGATTTTAGAGAAAGAGGAAGGGAGAGGGATATAAAAACATCAATGAGAGAGAACATCGATTGGCCGCCTCCTCCATGCCCCCGACTGGGGATCGGGCCTACAACGTGGGCATGTGCCCTGACCGGGAATTGAACCGGCAACCTCTTGGTGCATGGGTCAATGCTCAACCACTGAGCCACACTGACTGGGCCCACTGTGACACATTTGAGACTTCTAAACTGCAGATATACAAGATAACAAATTTATATTTTTAAGCCACTAAGTTTATGGTAATTTGTTACAGCACCAATAAGAAGCTTATACTATGGGACAACTGTCATGGTACCAGTTAATCTATCATGTCTAGAAGGAGATATTCACTAGAACGTTTTTAAAGCAGATCAATACTTGGGATCCACCCCAGATATTCTGACTTAATTAGCCAGAGTAGGAGCCTTGGTATTTAAAAAAATTTTTTCTCAGGTAGTTCTAACATGTACCAAGGGTTGAAAACCATGAACCTCACTCAACCTTCCCACTTTATAGCTCTGGCTAATAAAACAAAGCATGGCTAGAGAAAAATGCAGGTAAGATCTCAGTCTGTTGCAAAGCCCATTTAAAACAAAATGTGAAGGATACGAACCTTGTATCCTCCTGGGAGGCTGTCTCTTGGCATCCAGGTATTTGCACTTGTGGTAGGTGGTCTGTAAGCACTTGGACGCAAGATGTACATCCTCAAAATATACTAGCTAAGACCAACCCATTAGCTATGCAAAACTATGGATTTCTACAGTCCTATAATCAGTTTAATCAGCCTGATTACCACAGAAGTGCCCACATATAAACCTGGAGAAAGTCATTGATTGGTTTTGATCAAGGTAATGAGAATTTTGTTATTTAAGAGAATCCAACACTCCAGAGAACCAGTGTTCATATCATTTCCATCTTTAGATTGACATGGGTCTCAGTTTGTTTTCATTCATTCCATGCATTTTAAAAAATTGTGCTTTCACTGACCCAGTAGGAACCAAACATTGCCTGGATTTTTGTGTTCAGACGCATTCTGAGATTTATTGATTCATATTCAAAATTTCAGAGGTTCTAGGATTCCTTGGTGAGATCATCAGGTGAGAATTATTCCTCCTCCCTCTTCTCCCTTCCATTTTGTTCTTTCTCCTTTAAAAATTAACCGTAGGTTGGTCACACCTGGGGTAGTTGTGTGCCTCTGCCTATGGGCCACATGCAGGCTAATAAGGGATTGATGGTCCACAGGCCCCAGATGGGTGGTAGCTTTGGTGTATCCTGAGATGTTTGCTGAGAGACCCAGCACTGGTGTTGAATTTGATGAACTATTTATTCTTACTTGGTGACTTTCTGAGAATATACCTCATGCAACTCATGTACTGCCTGAGGCTCTTTCAGTAGCTGAGCCTAATGGGCAACCAATAGGCAGTGGCAGCCTTGGGGTGCCTTGGGCCTTTTGCTAACCTGCCCCAAGCCCAGTACTGAAGGCAGCCAGTCTCAGTATGTAGCTTAGCCCCTCCCATGTGTACCCAGGCCTAGCACAGGCAGCTACAAATGTAGTTTGCTTTGTGGTTCCTAACAGATAGCCCAGGGCTGGTCACAGGCAATATTTGACATTGACCTGCACTGGAGTCTCTCCTATGAGGCCCCAGAACCAACACATTCAGTGGCTGGCTTCAGACCACAACACAGCATGACCTCATTAGCTCCACAAGTGGTACACCCAAAGGGAGGTTTCGTCAGGCTGCTCACCCTGCTGGGAAAATTCTGCTTCATAGGGTCAGCTCCTGCACAGAAGCTTGCACACTGTGGTTGTAACCAATCCTCACAGTGATCCAGCCTTAGGGTCAATACCATCTATAGACATGCCTACAGCAATCAAGACTCAGCCACAACAGGAGGGCTCACATAACCCACACAAGGGATACTCCTGGAGCACTTATCTCAGGTGATCAAGAAAACTACACCACTGGGTCCCATAGGACACCTACTACATAAGGCTTCCCTCCCAAGGCTGGAGACATAGTAGATCTACCTAATACATAGAAACAAACATAGAGGCAGCCAAAATGGGGAGTCAAAGAAACATGTTTTCAAATGAAAGAACAGGGGAAATCACCAGAAAAAGCACTAAATAAAATGGAAGCAAGCAATCTACCAGTTATAGAGTTCAAAACAATGATTATGAAGATGCTAGAAAACTTAGTGAGAACTTTAAAAGCATAAAAAGAATAATAAAAAAGAATCAGCCAGAAACAAAAACAATAACTGAAATGAGAATACACTAGAAGAAATCAATAACAGATTTGATAAAGCAAAGGATGGAATCAGTGATTTGGAAGACAAGATAGCAGAAAACAATCAGAATAGCAAAAGCAAAAAAGAATTTAAAAAATTAGGATAACTCCCAGTTAAGATGGCACATGTAGTACTTGTCTCCTCCCACAACCACATCAAAATTACAACTAAACTGCAGAATAACCATCATTCAAAACTACCTGAAATTGAGTTGAATGGAAGTCCTACAGCTACAAAATGAAAGAAGAAGCCACATCAAGACTGGTAGGAGGGGCAGAGGTGAGAAGGGCTGGTCCCACACCCATGTGTGGTGGATAAAAATCAGGAGAGCTATCTCTGCTGTAAAGGTCCTCCTTGAGGAGCAAGGGGTCTCTCCCACACCAGGAGCCCAGCTCAGGGTTCCAGTGCCAGGAAGAGAAGTCCGCATAACTTCTGGCTGTAAAAACCAGCAGGAATTGAAGCTGAGGGAGGCTGATGCTGCTAGTGTCCCAGGCAGTTCCTCTTAAAGGGCCCGCACACAGACTTACTCAAGCTCACTCCCTCTGGGCTCCAGCAGTGGGGAGGCAGCTTGAAGGGCAGCAGAGACATACAGAGAAGAACTGAATTGTTTGGCATCGGGGCAAGAGCTGAAGGGGCAGCTTTCTCTCAGACAGATGTGCTGGAGGAGGCTGTTGTTCCTTTGGTGAGCCCTTCCCTGAGGGGGCTGGCAGGTGGGCACCATATCTGGGACTCCAGTACCTGGTTCATACAGTTTGCCCCATCCTGGTGATTCCCTGAGGCCCTGCCTCACACAACTGTTGGGCCTGCCCAAGCTGTTTCCGGTGGATTTACTATAGGATTGGCCTGTCTTGGCTCATGCTTTGGATTTTCCTAAAATCTCTCAAACAAGCAGCATTTGGCCTCAGCAAGCCTCATACCTCTCACTAAGTGACCACAGGCCTGGCGCTAGCAGCAGTTAGCCTTGGTTCAGAGCTTGGCCTTTCCTGGGCCCAGTACAAGAAGTAGTCATTTGAAAATCACTTTGGCCCTGGCCAGTTTGGCTCAGCGGTTAGAGCGTCAGCCTGCGGTCCACAGAGACCGGGGTTCGGTTCCCGCTAAGGGCATGTACCTTGGCTGCAGTTTGTCCCTGGCCCTGGTTGGGTCGTGTGGGTGGTGGCCACTCGATGTGTCCCTTTCACATCGATGTTTCTCTCTCTTCCTCTCTCTCCCTCCCGCTCTATCTGAATAAAAAATGGAAAAATGTCCTCTGGTGAGGATTAAAAAAAAAAAAGAAAATCACTTTGTAGCTTATGCCTAGTGGCCCTGGGTAGTATACAGGCAGTGGCTGACCCTGGCATGTGCCTTCTGGGAGGCCCCAGGGCCAGCACACCCACCGAGCAGCTTCAGACCATGTTGAAGCACCACCACCCAAACACCTCCACAAATGACAGACTCAAGTGGTGGGCTCAGCAAGTACCAGAGCCCTGCTGAAGTAAGTCTTGGTCTGTGTGATGGGCCCCATAACAGCTGATTCTCCAAGGTTGTCAGAGGTAGGTGGTCAGTGGGCATAGTCAGTCCTTGGAGCTGATCAGCCTGAGTAAATACCTCCCATTGATATGCCAACAGCAATCAAGGGTCAATTACAGCTGAAGGGTATACAGTCCACATGGGGGGGTGCACCTTGAGTGCCTAGCTGGGGTGATCAGGGAGGCTGTGCCACCAGACCCTACAGGACACCTAGAACAATATAGGCTACCCTACCAAGCCTAGGAGACATAGCAACTCTTTCTAATACACAGAAACAAACACAGGGAGGCAGCCAAAATGAGGAGACAAAGAAACATGTCCCAAATGAAAGAACAGAATAAAACTCCAGGAAAAGAACTAAACAAAATGGAGAGAAGCAATCTAACAGATGCAGAGTTCAACACACCAGTTATAGTATGCTCAAGGAACTTAGTGAGGAACTCAAGAGCATAAAAAAGGACCATTCAGAAATGATGGATGCACTAACTGAAATAAAGAATAATTTATAGGGTATTAACAGTAGAGTAGGTGAAGCCAAGAAACAAACCACTGATTTCGAATATAAGGAAGCAAAAAAACAAAACAAACAAACAAAAAACAAAAAAACAAATAAGCAACAACAACAAAACAAACAAAAACACCCAATGAGAACAGCAAAAGAAAAAAAGAATATTAAAAAAATGAGGATAGTTTAAAGAGTCTCTGGGAGAACTTCAAGCATACCAACATTCACATTTGGGAGTACTGGAAGGAGATGAAAGAAAACAAGATATTGAAAACCTATTTTATTCTTTATTGATTTTAGAGAGAGAAGAAGGGAGAGGGAGAGAGAGACAGAAACATCGATGAGAGAGAATATCAAATGGCTGTCTCCTGCATGCTCCCCACTGGGGATCAAGCCCACAACCTGGGCATGTGCCCTGACTAGAAATCGAACCAGTGACCTTTTGGTGCATGGGTTGATGCTCAACCATTGAGCCACACCAGCCAGGCTGAAAACCCATTTAAAGAAATAATGACAGAAAACTTCCTTAACTTCATGGAGGAAACAGACATAAAAGTCCAGGGAGCACAGAGAGTCCCAAACAAAATGACCCCAAAAAGGCCCACACTAAGACACATCATAATTAAAATGCAAAAAGTTAAAGACAAAAAGCGAATCTTAAAAGCAGCAAGAGAAAAGTAGTTAGTTACCTACAAGGGAGCTTCCATAAAACCATCAGCTGATTTCTCAGAAGAAACTTTGTAGGCCAGAAGGGAGTGGTAGAAATATTCAAAGTGATGAAAAGGAAGAACATACAACCAAGATAACTTTGTCCTGCAAAGCTATCATTTAGAATCAATGTACATATAAAGATCTTCCCAGACAAGAAAAAGCTAAAAGGAGTTCACCACCACCAAACCAGTATTATATGAAATGTTGATGGGTCTTCTTGAAGAAGATAAAAAATATAAACAATAAGATGGCAATAAATACATATCTATTAACAATTGAATCTACAAACCAAATGAATAAACAGAACAGAAACAGACTCACAGATACAGAGAACTTTTTGATAGTTGCCAGATGGGAGGGTGTTGGGAAATGGGTGAAAAAGGTGAAGTGATTAAGAAGTACAAATTTGTTGTTAGACTGACCAACCTCAGTGGGAAGAGATAAAACAAAGAACTTGGAAGAAAATTGGCGGCAAAGTGAATGGAAGCTACACAGGCCGTCTCCCAGGACCAAACTGGAATTACATCTAAAACACAGTCAAATCTACAGGAAAAAGCAACAGAAAAGCAGCTTGCGAGAACCATATAACCAGAGACACTGACTCGATCCTGGTAGGATTGCGAAAGCGCTAGAGGGGGGCTGGGAGCCCACAGACAGCAGCTCAGCAGCGGCCTTAGCTGTGAGCAGCGCCCTCAGATTAAAGTCCCAAGAGGCTCCACAGCGCAGCCGGGACAGAGGCTAAAATAGCCACAGCCACTCACCTTGGGCTCTGGCAGAGGGAGGGCAGACTGGACTGGAACTGTGTGGGGACACTCGGGATTTGGAGGGTGCTCAGAGCTTTTGCTGAATTGCAGCCATGCCGGACGGTGGCCATCTTGCTCCTTCCCAGGGCCCTGGGAAGAGGCAGCAGCCCCACCCTCTGAGATTCAACCCCACCCTGTGGGCCATTGAAATGCAAATTGAGGCTCACTATCAACCAGCATCTGCCCCACGCTAAGGAAATCCCCTTATGCTGAGCACCTGAGTGAGTTTTTCAATCAACTGACAACTCAAAACTCTTCAAGTAACCTCCACTGCTAGCCTCCAGGCAAAAAGCTAGAGGATAACAGTACCATTCCTGGGCTAGCAACTCTAACCAGGAAAGTAAATCTTGACAGTGTTGTTTAACGTGGGTCCTTCCTTGCTCATCTAAACCCAAAAGAGGGAGCCACAAACAGCAGAACACCAACACCCACAGGGAAAACTTGGCAGGCTCCAAATCCCACTGTGATAACCAAAATGGTGAGACACAGAAACAAAAGCCAAATGAAAGAACAAGAGACCTCCACCGAAGATGAGATCAATGTGGAGTAGTTAGGCAAATTAACAGAGCTAGAATTCAGAGCCATGATCTTGAGGAAGCTCAACAGCATGAGTAAGGACATAGAGATGCTGAAAATCAACCAATTGAAAATTAAAAACAACCAAGAAGAGATCAAGAATGACATATCAGAAATAAGTAACTCATTGGAAGATCTAAACAGCAGAGTAGAGGAAGCTGAGGACCGGATCAGTAAATTAGAAGACAGGGTAGAAAAAAATCAACCAATCAGAAAACCAAAAGGAAAAAACAGCCCCATGTAAGAACCCAAACAGGCCCACACCAAGACACATAGTAATTAAAATGCCAAAAATTAAAGACAAAGAGAGAATTCTAAAGGCAGCAAGAGATAAGCAATAGGTTACCTACAAAGGAACCCCCAAAAGGCCATCAGCTGACTTCTCAAAAGAAACACTACAGGCCAGAAGGGAAAGGCATGAAGTAATCAAGATCATGAAAAACAAGGATCTGAATCCAAGACTACTCTATCCAGCAAGGCTATCATTCAAAATAGAAAGTGAAATAAAGAGCTTCCCAGACAAAAAAAGGCTGAGGGAATACATTAGCACCAAACCAGCACTGCAAGAAATGTTAAAAGTATTGCTGTAATTAGTAGAATAAATACGAAGAAAAATATAACCAAACTAAACAAAAATGGCAATAAATAAGTACATATCAATAATCACCTTAGCCCTGGCTTGTTTGGCTCAGTGGTTAGAGTGTCAGCCCGCAGACCAGAGAGACCTGGGTTTGGTTCCCGCTAAGGGCATGTACCTCGGTTGTAGTTTGTCCCCAGCCCTTGTTGGGGTCGATGTGTCTCTCTCACGTTGATGTTTTTCTCTTTCTCTTCTTCTTCTCTCTCTCCACTCTGTCTGAAGATAAATGCAAAAATGTCCTCGGGTGAGGATAAAAAAACCAAAACAAATAATCACCTTAAATGTAAATGGACTGAATGCTCTGATAAAAAGACACAGAGTAGCTGATTGGATAAGAAAGCATGACTCATCTATCTGTTGTTTACAAGAGACCCACCTCACAATAAAAGACTCACGTAAGTTGAAAGTGAAGGGATGGAAAAAAATTTTCCAAGCAAACGGAAAGCAAAAAAAAAAAAAAAAAAGCTGGGGTAGCAATACTCATATCTGATAAAATAGATTTCAAAATGAAGACCATAACTAGAGACAAAGAAGGCCACTACATAATATTGAAGGGATCTATCCAACAGGAAGATATAACCTTGATAAACATATATGCACCCAATGTAGGAGCACCAAAATATATTAAAAATCTTCTGGAGGACTTCAAAGGAGATATCGACAGCAATACAATCATAGCAGGGGACTTCAACACCCCGTTGGCACCACTGGATAGATCCTCTAGACTTAAAATTAGCAAGGAAACAGGAACTCTAAATGAAGCACTAGAACAAATGGATTTAATAGATATCTATAGAGAATTACACTCCAAAACTACAGAATTCACATTCTTCTCAAGTGCACATAGGACATTCTCAAAGATAGACCACATGATAGGACACAAACTAAATCTCTACAAGTTCAAGAAGATTGAAATCATATCAAGCATCTTCTCAGATCACAATGGCATGAAACTAGAAATCAATTGCAACAAAAATATGCAAAGACATTTGAACACATGGAGGCTAAATAGCTTGTTATTAAACAATGAATGGGTTACTAAGGAGATCAAGAAAGAAATTAAAAATTTTCTGGAAACCAATGAAAATGAACACACAACAAAACAAAATCTATGGGATGCAGCAAAAGCATTCTGAGAGGGAAGTTCCTAGCACTACAGGCCTACCTCAAGAAACCTGAAAAATTTCTAATTGACTGTCTAACCTCACAATTTAAAGAATTAGAAAGCAAACAAAAAGAAAACCCCTGAGCAAGTAGAAGGAAGGACCTAGTAAAGATCAGAGGAGAAGTAAATGACATAGAGACCAAAAAACAATTCAAAGGATCAATGAAACAAAGAGCTGGTTTTTCAAAAAAGATAAACAAGATTGATGGACCTTTAGCTAGACTCACCAAGAAACAAAAAAAGAGAACCCAAATACACAAAATCGGAAGTGAAAGAGAAGTAACAACTGACACCACAGAAATACAAAAGATCATTAACAGCTACTCTGAACAATTATATGGCAACAAATTTGACAATCTAATTGAAATGGACAAATTTCTAGAAACACACAGTCTCCCAAAACTGGACCGGGAATAGATAGAAAACTTGGACATACCAATAACAACTAAAGAAATTGAAGAGGTAATCAAGACTCTCCCAGCAAACAAAAGCTCAGGCCTGGATGGCTTCACGAGGGAGTTTTATTGAACATTCAAAAAAGAACTAACACCCATTATCCTCAAACTATTTCAAAAAATTCAAGAAGAAGGAAAACTTCTGAATTTGTTTTATGAGGCCAGCATAATTCTAATTCCAAAACCAGAAAAAGACACTACAAAAAAAGAAAACTACAGGCCAATATTCCTGATGAACATAGACACCAAAATGCTGAACAAAATACTAGCAAGTTGGATCCAGCAATACATCAAAAAAATTATTTACCATGACCAAGTGGAATTCATCTCAGGGATGCAAGGCTTGTACAATAATCGCAAATCAATAAATGTGATAAACCACATAAACAAAACAAAGAATAAAAACCACATGATTATATCAATAGACGCTGAAAAAGCATTTGACAAAATCTAGCATCCATTTTTGATAAAAATGCTCAGCAATGTGGGAATAGAGGGATCATATCTCAACATAATAAAGGCCATATATGAAAAACCTACAGCCAACATTATACTCAATGGTCAGAAACTAAAAACATTTCCCTTAAGAACAGGAACAAGACAGTGATGCCCACTTTTGCCACTCTTATTTAACATAATACTGGAAGTCTTAGCCACAGCAATCAGACATGAAGAAAAAATAAAAGGGATCCAAAAGGGAAAGGAGGAAGTGAAACTCTCATTATTTGCAGATGACAGGAAAACGCTAAAGAGTCCATCAAAAATCTCCTAGACTTATTAAATGAATTTGGCAAAGTAGCAGGATACAAAATTAACATCAACAAATCTACAGCATTCTTATACACCAATGAGGAACTGACAGAAAGAGAAACTGAAAAAACAATCCCATTTACCATTGCGGCAAAAAAATTAAGATACCTAGGAATAAACTTAACCAAAGAAATAAAGGACTTATTTGCAGAAACTACAGGATATTGAAAAAAGAAATAGAGGAAGATATAACAAAATGGAAGCACACATCTTGTTCATGGATCGGAAGAATTAACATCATTAAAATGTCCATATTAGCCCTGGCTGGTTTGGCTTAGTGGTTAGAGTGTTGGCCTGCGGTCTGGAGAGACCTGGGTTCGGTTTCCGCTAAGGGCACGTACCTCAGTTGCAGTTTGTCCCCGGTCCTGGTTGGGTTATGTGGGTGGTGACCACTCGATGTGTCCCTTTCACATTGACATTTCTCTCTCTCTCTCTCTCTCTCTCTCTCTCTCTCTCTCTCCCCCCCTCCCACTCTATCTGAACAAAATATCAAAAAATGTCCTCTGGTGAGGATAAAAAAAAAAAATGTCCATATTACCCAAAGCAATCTATAGATTCAATGCAATCCTCATCAAAATACCAACGACATATTTCACAGAACTAGAACTGTCCTATAGCCTGGGGACTGGCGCCAGGCAACTTGCTGACCATTACCACGCTTACCCAACCTTAACCCCTGCCCTGTTTCAGGAACTGTTTGCCCCAGGCTTATAGACCCACACCCTATTACGCATCAGGCAGATATAAAAGTCGCAGACCCTAGCATCAGGCGTGGCTTCTAGGACTCGACCCCGGAGTCTGTGAACCCGCCCAGAGTGTACCCAATAAAGCCTGATCTGGTTATTCGGCTGTTTGGCTCTCCAGTCTCTTCTCATCTTTTCGGCGGTGCCCTGATTCCTTACATTTTGCTGCCGAAACCCAGGAGAAGGGTTTTGTGACCCGGCCCGGCCTTTTGGGTCGGGACGAGAGTCCCCCTCCTCTCCCTGCGCCACCACCTGTCTTCTGGATTCGGAATCTCCCTCAACCCATCGCCGGCTCTGGAGTCAGGCTCCAAAACCGTAAGTCGTTTCACTTTTTCTGAGATTTTGATCTGTCGCCAGGGCTCGGGTCTCCTGTCCAAAACTTGGCCAAGTCGGGACGCCCCTGCCTCTCCGCCGGAGTTCCAGGAGCTGCCCGGTCTGAAGTTGCTTCCAGGGACGCCTGAGGCTCCTTCACGACCCTCCCATCCGTCCAGGGACAGGCATCCAAAAGGGACGCCTTTTGTATGTCTGTTCTCCTGACACTCAAGACCCCTTTAATCCGTCGCCATGGGCAATCCAAATCCAGAATCGACCCTAAGACCCCCCTCGGGTGTCTCCTCGAAAATTTTTCCAAATTGGGATATTCTTAGAGTCTACACAAGAAGAAACTTATCTTCTTGTCCCAGGTTGCCTGGCCCACAATTTTTGCTGGCACACTGGGAAAGATTCTGAATATAAGATTCCCTTATACAGTATTCAGGCTTTCTGGGACCTTTGTTCCCACCCCGACCTCTGCTCCCATCGCTCCACCCTTCAGATCCTCATTGCCCGAACTACTCCAACCCCTCCTAAGGCTTCCTCCATCAAACCCCCTTCTTACGCCCTTCCCGATGACCTCCCAGACCATTTAGCCTCCCCTCCGATTTGACCCCCTCCAGAAGAACGACACGCCCCTAACACCTCCCAACCGCTCCCCCCCAAGATAATCCCCTTAGTTCCCCTGTCGCTGCCCACACCCAGTCCCGCTCACCCATGGGGCCCGCTGTCCTTGCTCCCCTTCGTGAGGTTGCAGGGGCTGAGGGCTTAGTTAGGGTCCATGTTCCTTTCTCTCTACAAGATCTCTCTCAAATCGAAAGTCATCTGGGCTCTTTCTCGGACGACCTTTCCCTATACATCAAAGAATTCCGATATCTAAGTCAGACATATGATCTGACCTGGCATGATATTCGGGTTATCTGTACCTCCACCCTAACTCCTGAAGAACATGAACGCGTCTTTGCGGCAGCTCGGCAGCAGGCAGATAGGGACCAGCTGGTGGACAACACTGTCCCCCTCGGCAATGAAGCAGTTCCCCAGGACGATCCTGCATGGAACTATCAGGCCGGCCCTGGATCTAATATCTCATGCCGGAACCTCATGCTCTGATACCTCCTTCAGGGTATGGACGCAGTCTCCAACAAGGTAGTGAACTATGACAGGATGAGAGAAATCACCCAGCACCCTGACGAAAACCCAGCCCTCTTCCTCAACTGACTGCAGGATGCCCTAATCAAATACACCCGCCTAGACCCAGGGTCCCCAAAAGGGGCCACTGTCCTTGCCTCCCACTTCATTTTCCAGTCTGCCCCTGATATCAGAAAGAAGCTTAAAAAGGTTGAGGAGGGCCCTGAAACTCCCATCCAAGACCTGGTAAAATGGCCTTTAAGGTTTTTAATACCTGGGAGGAGACGGCTGAGGCGGCCCGCCAGGCAAGGCTCCAGCAGAAGGTAAGCCTTCAAACCCAGGCTCTGGTTGCTGCCCTATGGCCGGCAGGGGACCCGAAAAAACACCAGGCCCCCAAGGGGGGACTCCGCTCACCTCCAGGCGCCTGTTTCAAGTGTGGCAAAGAAGGCCACTGGGCCAGGGCTTGCCCACAGCCCAGGCCCTCTACTAAGTCTTGCCCCCAATGCAACATGATGGGACACTGGAAGTCGGACTGCCTGACCCTGGCTCAGTCCTTGGCACCTCAATGCAGGAAAAATGAGACCCAGGATTTCCCAGAATTGGAGCTACTGGGGCTCATGGATGACTGAGGCAGCCCTGGTTCTGCGACTCCAGCTACCCTCGCCGAGCCCAGGGTCACGCTCCAGGTAGTAGGTACATCTATCTCTTTCTTGATAGACACGGGGGCTACCTACTCTGTCCTCCCCTCCCATTCGGGCCTTACTCTTCCTTCCCAGGTTTCGATTATGGGAATCGATGGGTTCCCTACAACCCCCAGATGGACGGCCCCACTTAACTGCATCTTCGAGGGCCACCCATTCTCCCATTCCTTCTTAGTGATGCCTGCCTGTCCAGTTCCACTCTTAGGGAGAGACATCTTATCTAAACTCCATACAACCATTTCCTTCCTCCCCCAGCAGTCACACCTAATAGCATTACTCTCTGGCCCTACCCAAGCTACTGCCTCAACTTCCGCAGTCCAGCTCTCACTGGCAGTCTACCCTGGGGTCTGGGACACAGACACCCCCTCGGTTGCTTCATACCACACCCCCATCCTTATCAAATTAAAAAACCCATCATCTTACCTCCACCGCCCTCAATTTCCCATCTCTCAGGCCCACCGACTAGGACTCCATCCCATTATATCTAAACTCAGAAGCCAGGGCCTCCTCATCCCCACCAACTCCCCCTGAAACACCCCCATCCTGCCTGTTAAAAAACCCTCCGGGCAGTACCACCTTGTCCAGGACCTTCACATAATCAACTCAGCAGTTATACCCATTTCTCCAGTAGTCCCAAACCCCTACACCTTTCTCTCTCATATCCCCCCCCCCAATATTACTCATTTCTTGGTCCTTGACCTGAAGGATGCTTTCTTCACCATCCCACTGCACCCCGATTCCTACTTTCTATTTGCTTTCACCTGGGAGGATCCAGTTTCCAACATTTCCCAACAATTAACATGGACTGTCCTCCCTCAAGGATTCCGAGATAGGCTGCACCTCTTTGGCCAGGCTCTTGCCCAAGACTTAAAGGAATGTGATCTGTCTCCATCCACTCTCCTTCAATATGTGGACGATCTTCTCATCTGCACCCCTCCGAAGGGGATAATATCTCAGCCACCACCACTCTCCTCAACTTCCTTTTCACCAAGGGTTACCGAGTGTCCGCACAGAAAGCCCAGATCGCAACTCCCTGGGTAACCTACCTAGGGCTCCTTGTCACCCCGACACATCGAGTAATCACCTCTGACAGGTTGCAGGCCCTTCGGGACTTGCAACCCCCAACCTCGGCAATAGAAATCCAACCCTTCCTTGGACTTGTAGGATTCTTCAGGCACTGGATCCCCAATTTCGCCCTCCTGGCCAGACCACTCTACCAAGCAGCCAAGTACACCCCCGAAGGACCCCTGACCTCCCCCTCGGAGGTCCACCAGGCTTTCCAGACCCTCCTTAAGGCTTTGTGCTCTGCTTCGGCCCTTGCTCTCCCCAATCCTCAATGACCTTTTCTCCTCTATACCGAAGAAAAACATCACCTAGCTATAGGAGTCCTGGTCCAGCCAGTCGGCCCCACCCTGGTCCCTGTTGTCTATCTCTCCAAGCAGCTGGACCCCACTGTTCGTGGATGGCAGCCTTGCCTCCGGGCCCTTGCAGCTGCGGCGGAGCTCACCACTGAGGCTCTAAAGATCAACCTACAACAACCCCTTCAGGTTGCATTGAGGCCTTCCCCACCTCCTCAGAAACTGCAGAAACCGTGACTACCCACTTATTAAAGGACATCATCCCACGCTTCGGGCTGCCAAACTCCATACAATCAGACAACGGCCTTCAACTCCAAAGTCACCGAGGCGGTTTCGGCCTCTCTCAGCATTAAATGGAAGTCACATGCGACCTACCACCCCCAGTTTTTGGGACCTATTCGCACAGCTCACACAGACAATAGATGTCCACCAAATGATGCTGCAACAATACCAGCCCTTGACCAGTCCCCCGAACTCGGACCATACCGACTCGGGCCCCCTCCCCCACGTCACCCCCTGTTCAGCAGGAAGTAGCCAGAAAGATGACCTCTCCCCTATTCCTATACCACAAAGTCAGGAATGTCTGATAGCCTGGGGACTGGCGCCAGGCAACTTGCTCGACCATTACCACGCTTACCCAACCTTAACCCCCGCCCTGTTTCAGGAGCTGTTTGCCTCCGGCATATAGATTAACCCCTGCCCTGTTCCAGGAACTGTTTGCCCCAGGCTTATAAACCCACACTCTATTACGCATCAGGCAGATATAAAAATCGCAGACCCCAGCATTGGGCGCAGCTTCTAGGACTCGACCCCTGGAGTCTGTGAACCCGCCCAGAGTGTACCCAATATTTATTTTTTATCCTCACCCGAGGATATTTTTCCATTTTTTGTACAGATAGAGTGGGAGGGAGAGAGAGGAAGAGAGAGAGAGTGAGAGAAACATCGACGTGAAGGGACACATCGAGTGGCTGCCACCTGCACGACCAACCAGGGCCGGGGACAAACTGCAACCGAAGTACATGCCCTTAGCGGGAACTGAACCCGGGTCTCTCCGGAACGCAGGCTGACGCTCTAACCGCTGAGCCAAACCGGCCAGGGCCGGAGTGTACCCAATAAAGCCTGATCTGGTTATTCGGCTGTTTGGCTCTCCAGTCTCTTCTCATCTTTTCGGCGGCCCCCTGATTCCTTACAAAAATAAATACTTCAAAAGTTCATATGGAACCAAAAAAGACCCCGAATAGCCACAGCAATTTTGAAAAAGAAAGACAAAGTAGGTGGGATCACAATACCAGATATCAGGCTATACTACAAAGCGACTGTAATCAAAACAGCCTAGTACTGGCACAAGATCAGGCATATAGACCAGTGAAATAGAATAGAGAACCCAGAAATGGGCCCTAGGCAATATGCTCAATTATTATTTGACAAAGGTGGCAAGAGCATACAGTGGAGTAAAGACAGCCTCTTTAATAAATGGTGTTGGGAAAATTGGACAGCTACATGCAAAAAAATGAAACTAGACCATCAACTTACACCATACACAAGAATAAACTCAAAATGGATAAAAGACTTAAATTTGACCCATGAATCCATAAAAATTCTAGAGGAAAATGTAGGCAAGAAAATTTCAAACATCATACACAGCAGAATTTTCACTGATATATCACCTAAGGCAACAGAAACAAAGGAGAAAATGAACGCATGGGACTACATCAAACTCAAAAGCTTCTGCACAGCAAAAGAAAGAACCATCGAAATGGAAAGGCAACCCACTGTATGGGAGAACATCATTGCCAATGATACATCAGGTAAGGGGTTAATTTCCAAAATATATAGAGTACTCATACAACTCAACAAAAGGAAGACAAAGAATCCAATTTAAAAAGGGGCAGAGAAACTAAATAGACACCTCTCCAAACAGGACATACAAATGACCAAGAGACATATGAAGAAATGCTCAACATCACTAAACATCAGAAAGATGCAAATTAAAACAACAATGAGGTATCACCTCACACCTGTCAGAGTGGTCGCCATCAACAAATCATCAAACAACAAGTACTGGCGAGGGTGTGGAGAAAAGGGGACTCTAGTACACTGCTGGTGGGAATGCAGACTGGTGCAGCCACTATGGAAAACAATATGGTGTTACCTCAAAAAATTAAAACTTGAACTTCCATTTGACCCAGTGATCTCATTTCTAGGAATATACCCTAAGAAGCCTGAAACACCAATCAGAAAGAATATATGTACACCTATGTTTGTAGCAGCACTATTTACAATAGCTAAGATCTGGAAACAGCCCAAGTGTCCATCAGTAGATGAGTGGATAAAAAAGAAATGGTACATAAACACAATGGAGTACTATGCAGCTGTAAGAAAGATCTCTTATCCTTTGAGGCGACGTGGAGGGACCTAGAAAGTATTATCCTAACTGAAACAAGCCAAGCAGGAAAAGACAAATACCACATGATCTCACTTAAATATGGAATATAATTAACATAACAGTTTGAGGAATAGGGTAGACCCAGAGATGTGGAGGTAGGGTACAGACTGACAACCCTCAGAAGAGGGGGTGGTGAGGGAGGGAAGAGATAAACCACAGAATTTATATGCATGTATGCATAACCAATAGACATGGACAACAAAACCCGGGACAGGTTGTGGGGGATGGGGAGGATGGTGTCAATGGGGTACAAAAGGAGAAACATCTGTAACAAAAATAAAATTAGACTTCCGGTCAAGATAGAGCGTAGGTAAACGGGGCATTGCGTCCTCCCACAACCACATCAAAGTTACAACTAAACTACAGAACAACTATCATTCAAAACCGCCTGAAATCAAGCTAAATGAAAGTCCTACAACTACGGAATTAAAGCAGCAGGCACATCGAGACTGGTAGGAGGGGCGGAGGGGATGGGCTGGTCCCACACCCACGTGTGGCGGATAAAAATCAGGAGGACACCTCGGGTGGGAAGGTCCTCCCTGAGGACTGAGGGTTCCCCGTCTCACACCAGATGCCCCGCTCAGGGTTCCAGTGCCAGGAAGAGAAGTCCCCATAACTTCTGGCTAGAAAAACCATCAGGAACTGACCTCAGGGAAGCTGAAATGGCAGGAGCACCAGGCAGCTCCTTAAAGGGCCCGTGCACGGACTTATCAGACTCACTCCCTCTAAGCTTGGAGGGGAGGCAGCTCGAGAAGCACCAGAGACATACAGGGAAGAACTGAGCTGTTTGGCACTGGAGCGAGGGCTGAAGAGGGGGCTTTCTCTGGGACAAACGTGCTGTCAGAGGCCTTTGTTCCTTTGGTGAGCCCTTCCCTGGGGCGGCAGACTGTCTCCATATCTGGGACTCCAGCAACCTGGCTCACACTGGTAGCCCCGCCCTGGTGACTCCCTGAGGCCCTGCCCCATCCAACTTTCAGGCCCACCCAAGCTGTTGCCACTTGCTTAACCGTAGGATTGGCCTATCTTGGATCCTGCTCAGGTTTTCCTAAATTCTTTCATACAAGCAGCATCTGGTCTCAGCGAGCCCCATACCTCTCCTTAAGTAATACACAGAAAGAAACACAGGGAGGCAGCCAAAATGAGGAGACAAAGAAACAGGTCCCAAATAAAGAACAGAACAAAACCCCAGGAGAACTAAGCGAAACAGAGATAAGCAACCTAACAGATGCTGAGTTTAAAATATTGCTTATAAGGATACTCAATGAACTTAGTGAGAACCTCAGTGAACTTAGTGAGGGCCTCAAGAGCATAAAAAAGGACCAGTCAGAAATGATGGATGCACAGTCAGAAATGAAGGAGGCATTAACTGAAATAAAGAATAATTTACACAGATTCAATGATAGAGTATGTAAATCCAAGTAGCAAACCATCGATTTGGAATATAAGGAAGCAAAAAACGCCCAATCAGAACAGCAAAAAGAAAAAAGAATCCAAAAAAATGAGGATAGTGTAAAGAGCCTCTGGGACAACTTCAAGCGTGCCAACATTCGCATCTTGGGGGTGCCAGAAGGAGAAGAGCGAGAACAAGAAATCGAAAACCTGTTTGAAACAATAATGGCAGAAAACTTTCCTAACTTGGTGAAGGAAACAGACATACAAGTCCAGGAAGCACAGAGAGTCCCAAACAAGATGAACCCCAAGAGGCCCACACCAAGACACATCATCATCAAAATGCAAAAGGTTCAAGACAAAGAGAGAATCTGAAAAGCAACAAGAGAAAGGCAGCTAGTTACCTACAAGGGAGTTCCCATTAGGCTGTCAGCTGATTTCTTAAAAGAAACTTTGCAGGCCAGAAGGGAGTGACAAGAAATATTCAGAGTGATGAAAAGCAAGAACCTACAACCAAGATTACTCTATCCTGCAAAGCTGTCATTTAGAATCGATGGCCATATAAAGAGTTTCCCCGACAAGAAAAAGTTAAAGGAGTTCATCACCACCAAACCGTTATTATATGAAATGTTGGAGGGTCTTTTTGAAGAAAAAGATAAAATATATGAACAAACAAAATGGCAATGAATACATATCTACCAACAATGGAATCTACAGACAAAATAAACATGCAGAACAGAAACATTCTCATAGATACAGAGAACAATTTGTTGGTTGCCAGATGGGAGGGGGTTTGGGGGCATGGGTGAAAAAGGTGAAGAGACTAAGAAGTACAAATTCATTGCTAGACTGACAAACCTCAAAGGGAAAGGGATTGGGGGTGGGAATAAACAAACCAAAGAACTTATATGCATAACCAATGGACACAGACAATAGTGTGGTAAAAGGCAGGAGGGGGGCAGGAGTGGGGAGGAGGGGGTCAATGGAGGAAAAATGAGGAACATCTATAATACATTCAACAATAAAAATTAAAAAAATTTTTAATTAAATTAAAAAATAATAAAAATAAATAAATTAAAACAAAAAGAAAAACAAAGAACTTATATGCATATATGCATAACCAATGGACACAGACAATAGTTATGGGGAATGGAGGAGGGGGATGGGAGCAGGGAGGAGGGGGTCAATAGGGGAAGTAAGGGGAGACATCTGTAATACTTTCAACAACAAAGATACATTTTAAAAATGAGGGTAGTTTAAGGAACCTCTGGGATAACATCAAGTGTAACAACATCCACATTGTATGGGTACTTGAAAGAGAAGACAGAGAGCAAGGGATTGAGAACCTACTTGAAGCAATAATGACTGAAAGCTTTCCTAACCTGGTCAAGGAAAAAGACACAAGTCCAGGAAATGCAGAGAGTCCCAAACAAGATGAGCCCTAAAAGGCTCACACTAAGATATATCATAATTAAAATGGCAAATTAAAAACAAAGAGAGAATCCTAAAAAATGAAAGAAAAAGACAGTTACCTACCAGGGAGCTCCCACAAAACTCAGCTGATTTCTCAACAGAAACTTTTGAGTTCAGAAGGGATTGTTATCAAACATTCAAAGTGATAGAAAGCAAGGGCCTACAACTAAGACTACTCTACCCAGCAAGGCTATCACTGAAAACTGAAGGAGAGATAAAGAGCTTCCCAGACAAGAAAAAGCTAAAGAAATTCATCACCACCAAAACAACATTACAAGAAATATTAAAGGGACTTCTTCAAAAAGAAGAAAGAAAAAAAAAAAGAGGAACATAAATATGAATAATAAAATTGCAATAACTATGTACCTATCAATAATCACTTTAAATGTACATGGATAAATACTCCAATCAACAGATATAGGTAGCTGAATGGAAAAAAAACAAGACCCACATATATATTGTCTACATGAGACTCACTTCAGAACAAAGGACACACATAGACTGAAAGTAAAAAGATGGAAAAAGATATTTCTCGAAAATATGAATTTAATACAACTCAACAAAAGGAAGACAACCCAATTAAAAAATGGGCAGAGAACCTAAAGAGACACCTCTTCAAATAGGACATACTAATGGCCAAGAGACATATGAAAAAATGCTCAACGTTACTAATCATCAGAGAGATGCAAATTAAAACAACAATGAGGTATAATCTCACACCTACTAGAATGGCTGTCATCAACAAATCATCAAACAACAAGTGCTGGCGAGGGTGTGGAGAAAAGGGGACTCTAGTACACTGCTGGTGGGAATGCAGACTGGTGCAGCCACTATGGCAAAGATAAATTGAAAATTTTGAAAAAATTTAAAATTGAACTGCCATGTGACCCAGTGATCCGACTTCTAGGAATATACCCTAAGAAGCCTGAAACACCAATTAGAAAGAATATATGTACCCCTATGTTCATAGCAGCACTATTGACAGTCACTAAGATCCAGAAGCAACCCAAATGTCCATCAACAGATGAATGGATAAAAAAGCTGTGGTACATATATACAATGGAATTTTATGCAGCTGTAAGAAAGAAAGATCTCTTATCCTTTGAGATGACATGGAAGGACCTGGAGAGTATTATCCTAAGTGAAACAAGCCAATCAGAGAAAGACAGATATCACATGATCTCAATTTTTTGTGGAATATAATGAACAAAACAAGCTGAGAACAAAATAGACCCAGAGACATGGAAGTGGGGTGCAGACTGACAAACTTCAGAAGAGGTGGATGTGGGGGGAGGGGAAAGATCAACCACAGAACTTTACGCATGTATGTGTAAACAAGGACATAGGCAATAATGCTGGGGGTTGGAGAGGGCAGGATTGGGAGGAGGGTGTCCATGGGAGGAAAAAAGAGAAACATCTGTAACAAAAATAAATGAATAAATAAATAAATAAAAGAAAATGTGAATTTAAAAATAACTGGGGCTACAATACTTATATCAGACAAAATAGACTTTCAAACAAGGGTTATAATACAAGACAAATAAGAACATTATATAATGATAAAGGGATCAATCCAACAAGAGAGTATAACCCTTGTAAACATTTAGGCATCTAACATAAGAGCAGCTAATATATATAAAGCAAATATTGATAGGCATGAAAGGAGAGATTTTTAGTCATACAGTCATAGTAGGGGACTTTAACAACCCATTGACATCAATGGATACATCTTCCAGACAGAAAATCAACAAGTAAATGGTGGTTTTAAATACACACTAGATCAGATGGATTTAATTGATATCTTCAAAGCATTTCACCCTAAAGAAGAAAAATATACATTCTTTTCAAGTGCACATGGAACATTTTCTAAGATATACCACATGTTAGGCCACATAATGTCTCAATAAATTTAAGAAGATTGAAATCATATTAAACATCTTCTCTAACCACAAAGGTATGAAACTAGAAATCAAATTACTAGAAAAAAACAGTAAACACATGGAGGCTAAATAGCATGTTATTAAACAATGAATAGGTTAGTAATGAGACCAAGAAGGAAATTAAAATATACCTTAAGACAAATAAAATTGAAAACACAACAACCCCAAATCTGTAGGAGACAGCGAAAGCGGTCATAAGAGAGAAATTCATAGCAATACAGGCCTATCTCAATAAACAAGAAAAATCTTAAATAATCTAACCTTACAACTAAAGCAACTAGAGAAAGTACAACAAATAAATAAATTGAAAAAATTAATTGAATAGAAGGATAGAAATAATAAAGATGAGAGTGAAAATAAACAAAATGGAGTCCAAAAAAAACAAAACAATGTAAAAGATCAATGAAACCAAGAGCTTATTCTACTTCTGGGTATACATGTATCTGAAGAATTCCCAGACACTAATTCAAAAGGATATATGCACCCCTATGTTCATTGCAGCATTATTTATTCTACCAACCCAAGTGCCCATCAATAGACGAGTGAATAAAAAAGTGGTGGTACATATATACAATAGAATACTACTGGGTTGTAAAAAGAATTAAATCTTACCATTTGTGATGACATGAATGGACCTAGAGAGTATTATGCTAAGTGGAATAAGTCAGAGAGAAAGATAAATAACTTATGATTTCACTTATATGTGGAATGTAAAGATACAAACAAAATAGAAACAGACTCATAGATGCAGAGAACCGACTGGTGGTTGCCAGAGGAGAAAGAGTTTGGGGGATGGTAAAAAAGGTAAAGGGATCAGAAGTACAAAGCAGTAGTTACAAAATTGTCATGGGATATGAAGGACAGCATGGGAAATGCAGTGAACAGCATTGTGATAACTAGGTATGATGCCAGTTGGGTACTTGAAATATCAGGGGAACACTTTGTAAAGCATATGATTGTCTAACTACTATAATGTACACCTGAAACTAATACAAAATCATATTGAAAGAAACAATGAACAAATATTATTTATAGAAAAAATATATATGAAATTCAAATTGATAGAAAAATAATAGGAGATTTGATTATTCTGAGGCTCTTTTCCTGCTTTGACACTAAAAATTCTACAACACCCATAGATGATTTGTGGCCATTACCCAGCTTAGAATTTTCAGCTGATGATGAAAGCCAGATAGATGACTCCCCTCTCTGCTCCTCGCTCCACAGTGTATTCTTAGCCCTTCCTTGGGCCTTCACTCAATGTTTAGCTTAGAGAAGTCTATTCAGCGCGATGGCATGTTGCAGGTGGTTCAGGAGAGATACAGAAAGTGAAGACAAAGTGATGGTGAACACATATGGAGTGTGTATAACTGTTCTTGGTGCTTGACTGCCAGATCCAGGCTATTGCTAGATGCTGAATATTAACCTCATTTTGCACAGGAGGAGACTTGGGTGCGGAGAGATTAAGTAACTTTTGAAAGAACACAACAAATGAGTAGCCAATTTAGGATTTGTACCTAAGCCATCTAGAAGCTTATTCTTAACCACTACCTTACCATCACTGGACCAGCTTTGTGCTTGAATTAGGGTAAGTGGCATCTGAATGCCATGCTTCAAAGGACCAAAAGGCATTACCCTCAGTGCCCTGTCATATGCCTGCAACCTCCTCTGTGAGCTTCTGCATTTGAGCAAAATACCTCACCGATTTGAGTTGGTGCATCAGATAGACTGTATACAGATTGATTATTTGTGCTTCTACTTTCTACTTGGTGGCCCTGGCCCTCAGTTTCCTTATCTATAAAATGGGGCTACTAATACCTCCTTCAGAGGTGCATTGTGAGGATGCACTGGGATTGTATGTAGAACACCTGGCAAGGACGGCCTACCCTGTATTAAGAGATGAGCCCAGGAGGGGAAGCACTGTAGCCTGTTGATTGGCACCAAGCAAGAGCCCTAAGAATGGAATATGGGTAGATATTTTATTTTTAATATTTTATTTGAAATAAGAAAGTTGCAAATGTAGTACAGAAAGTTCCTGTATCTTTCTCCTAGCTTTTCCTAGGAAAAACATCTTATATAATTCATAATGTTTAAAACCAAGAAATTACTATTGGGAAATACTAATAATAAACTAGACTTATTCAGATTTTACTAGTTTTTTTTTATTTTTTATTATTAATGTCTTTTTCCTGTCCCAGGATCCAGTCCAGGACCCACGTTGTGTTTAGTTGTCATGTCTCCATCCCTTCCGATCTGTGACAGGGACTCGGTGTGCCTTGACTGTCCATGATCTCGAAAGAGTACTGACCAGCACCTTGCAGAAGGCCCTTCGACTTGAGCTCATCTTTCCCCCTCAAGATTCGATTGAGGTTATGTGCTTCTGGCAAGAATGCCGCTCTAGTGAGTGCCTGTCCCAGTGCCTTGTATCAGGTGCGTGGGATGTGGTAATGTCTCGTTGCTGTTGATGTTAACCTTGATCTTGGGTTGAGGTGTGATCTGATGGGTTCCTTCACTACCGTTCACTGTGCCCCCTTTCAGAGTTGATAAATATCTTGGGGGAGACACTTTGTGACAATTGAAATATTCTGTTTCTCTTCAAACTTTCACCCATTAATTTTAGTGTCTTGCCTGCAATAATTATTACTGTGATGATGTAAGGGTGAATTTTTAAATTTCCCTCATCCATTCTACATTTACTAGTTGGAATTCTTCCATAAGCTGCCCCCATTAATATATTTGTTCAGTTATTTATTTATAACCATATGGACTTGTGAATATTTATTTTATGAGTGATAATTGGATGTTCTCATTATGTACCTTGTTACCCACATTGTTCCAGCCTTGGCCCTTGGGGGCCTTTCAAGGTTTCCTCTGTCCTTTGACATGTGAGCCTGATTTACTGGCTCGGTCAAGGCCGAGGCCCAGAGTTTACCTTAGGCAATGAGGGCTGGTATGCGGAGTGAGTGTGCTGGGGAGAGGTGGGGTGCCCGGCCCTCTCCATACAGACCTGCTTCCCTAAGACCGATTCAGCTCTGAAGTTTCACTGGACCAACCCTATTTTCCCTGCTCCTTTCTCCAGCTGAGGAAATCAAGGCTTCAGGAAGGGAAGGGACTTGTCGGAGGCCATGGAGCAGGTTGGGCCGGTGGTGAGGTGGGGGAAGTAGCCCAGGCTGGGAGCCTTGTCCCTGCCATCCTAGAACAGCATCTGTACCCCCACGTGGTGGCTGGTGCAGGGTAATCTTTGCAGGATCTGGGCAGCTAAGGGCTGGAGGAAGTTTGCTCCATCAGCAGAAGCTTAGGAAACAGGAGGCAAAGTTTCTTCAGGAAGCCCTGGAGCTGTTGGCGTTGTTCCTTCTCCTTTCTGCCCAGCTGAAAGGAAAGCTTTTCTCTGCCAAATCCCCAGCTCCGGCTCAGCGGGAGCCTCTAATCCTCTCCTAGCTCAGGAACATGGTTCAGCCAGGTCTGGCGGAGGTGCCCCCAGAGAGAGGAGTTTTGAAGGCCTGGGAACAGGGTACTGTGTAGCCCCAGGCCCACTCAGGCAAGGGCTGGAATGCTAGCAGCAGAGCATGGAAACAGGCACAGGTTTGGAGCTGACAGTAACATCTGTGAGAATCAGGGGCTACATTAATAGAGGTCCAATGGGCAGAACGAGGAAGGTGACAGGCTGGTGTAACACATGAGACCAGCCTGTAGCTGCTCTTTCATCATCTGAGCTCTTTGAGCCCTGTCTGTACAGCACTGAACCCTGAGCTGTGGAGACATAGCACAGCCAATGAAAATAGAAAAGGCTCCTTGTAAACTGGGAGCACACATGGAAAGCAGAGATTGTGAGTTCTGCCTGGCACTTCCTAGTCTACAGGAAGCTTTCCTTACCAATGAGGTGGCAAGGAGAGGGGTTGGGGTCCCCATTTTAGAGATGTAGCAACTGAGGCCTGAAAGACGAAGAGGCTATAAACTTCTTTGGGGAGCTTAGGTGATCCCAGAAAGGACCAGACCTTCCCACGTCTGAGTTCTGGGCTATCCCATGATACTATCCTATCTATGGGGCCTGTTCTTCCATACCTGATTCATCTCTGACCACTGTGAACAGTGCCCAGGGCTCAGGAGGTACTTTGGAAAGTCCGTTGAGTATTCCTCGTACTTCTAGAGGGTGGACTGTGATCTTGGGTAGGTCCAGGCAGAGCAGCTGCCCTCCCCCAAGATCCATCAGCCTTGACCAGCTCGATGACCGAGTAGAATGTGTATATACCAGCGGACGCACACATGTACGCGTGCACATACGTCTGCTGGGTGAAGAAGTGGCATGTGCTTGGAGGAGCCTGCAGAGAGGCACTTGGCTGGATCCTCACCCTCCTCTGGCTTTGGCTTCCTACTTCCTTCCCCAGCAGGCCTGGGGAGGCCAAGCGGCGCAGATGGCCATCTGGCTGGCACTTTAGGACACGGCTCAGTGCTCACTCGTACCCTTCTCCTTCCCCCACTCTCCTCTGCTTCAGTGGTTCTGTTGATTCTGCAAAGTGGCGCCTGGGCCAGGGCTGGGTGGGAAGGGGGTTCAGGCCCAGGACTGGCCCGGGGCAGAGCTTGTCACTACACCCTTGATTAGACTCTGAGTGAAGAAAACCTGTGTCTGTGCTACTTAGCTCCTGAGGCCTGGGAGACAGGATGCAGGGAGCCCTAGTGGGAAAATTCCACTCTTCTGAGCAACCTCCACGGCTCCATAAATTCCATTCCCAAGAGCCAATCAGAAGGACTGCAGCTCAGCCCCTCTACTATTCATTCATTCATTCATGCATTCATGCATTCATCCATTCAATAAATCTTTCTTGACACTTATGACATGCTAGAACCTATTCTTATTGTAGCGCCTGGTAGGACCACCAAGATGATAAAAAGTCATTGGATTTGTTCAGAATCCACTTCTGGCTCCAGAGGTTTAAGAGCTGATGGCTGAAGAGGATGAAACAATTTCTCCAAACCATTACTGTAGCGACCCTGGTCCCTGCACAATTTTGCAGGCAGAGGATATCATGAGGGGTGGTGGTGGGAAGTGCTGGAGAAAGAGATGAGGGCTGGGTGGAACCTGGGCCCCGGTCCCAGCTCTGGTGCCTGGATATTCTGTGTCCTGGTAGGGTTGCTAGATTCAGTAAAACAAAAACAGGACTCCCAGTTACATTTGCATGTCAGATAAGCAAAGAAATAGTGCAGGATAAGTCTGACCCATGCAATATCTGGAACATATTTATACTAACACATTTATTTGTTCCTTGTATAAAGGGAAACTGAACTGGGCACTCTGGGTTTTATTTGGCAATCTTCTGGCTTGAACAAGTGAGGTGGCAACCTTATCTGGGCCTCTGTGGCCTCATCTTCACCAAAAGGTGAGGAGGAGGCCAGTGAGAGCTGAGGACCCGCCCCCTCCAAGGAGGTCAGACTTTGTCTGCTAGCCCCTGGCTCAACTACTGGGCAAGCCAGACATCTCCAGTCTGTGGAGGTAGTCTGGGTGGTTGATGAGTCAGACCTGCTCTATGGAACTCCCAGCTTCCTCTTACCCCCCGTGAAAGGCCAGCCTGAGTCGACCGCTGGCTGCCGCTGCAGGAGAAGGCGGGCACTGGGACGGTCCTGGCTCACCAGACATCCCCATACAGGTGCGGGGCTGTCTGCCCATCTCAGTGCTTTTCCTGCTCCTAGTCTGCCCCTGCCCTTGACTGCTGCAGATGAGTCCAGAGAGGGGACGAGGACTGCCAAGGTCACACAGCACACAGTGGGGAGTCAGATAGACCTCCATCGACCCCCTGCCTTATGTCCCCTGCGAAAACTCCCTGGTGGCCCTGCACAGTGTTCCTTCAAGGCTATGCTTGTGGCCGTGGGGGTTCTGTCCAAGAGGGACTAATGGGGTCTGGGAGACTCTGCCCAAAAGGGAAGGGGCACATTTGTCTGAAGCCAGGCTGGTCTGGGGTGTTGCTGACCTGTTTGAGCATGAATTCCACATGGCCAACAGGCTGATTAGCCACACAGAAATGGGGAGGGGGCAAGATTGGAAATAGGAATCCATATCACCGTTTTAACCAAAGATCTAGCAATAGGGCCCAGCTGAAAGAAATTAAAAATGCCATGTTTTCAAACACTGCCCTCCAACAGGGGAATTTTTATAGCTGCAAGTAAGTGTGTTAAAAATTTCAGACACAGACATATTGACAAAAACAAACAAACAAACAAAAGTTGAAATGCTGGAGGCCTCCTGGGTCTGATAGAAATCTTCAATGACGTCCCCTCTGCTTTGGTTTGTTTTTTTAAAAATGCAACTAACAATAATACCTGACAAAAAATTCCTACACGGTCTGGCCGCCTCCCGCCCATTGTTCCTCTGGAAAAATGTTGTCTCTTTAAGCGTCTGCACATTGGCGAGCGTCAGGAGAAAAGAGCTAAGCAGAGTTTCCTTTATTTGTTTATGTCCCCTTTGCTGAATTCTGATGAAGTCCAGGCAGGCAGGCAGGCAGCAGAGAGCATCTGGCTTCTCAGAAAGATGGCTGTGTGGAGAATTGGGGCTCTGGCTCCAGACCCCGGCAGAGTGCGGCTCGCAGTGCGTGGTGACTTCCATCTCCCCAGCAGCTGGGGCTGCAGTGCGCTCTCCCAGCTCCCCCTGCGGGCACCCTCCCAGGTCCTGCTCGCTCCTTGCCTCTGGGTAGGCTGTGTGGCGTGTGCATCAGGGCCGAACGCCTCACTCACAGGTAGGGCACAGGGTGGAGGAGGTTGGGGGCATGCAGATATTAAGTCCCCCCTCTCTGAAAAAACAAGGTGCGCAGGCTGGTATAGATTCTAGAAACCACATCTGCTGAAGGAGGTCAGTAGGGTTCAGGATGTGTAGTCGGGGCGGTGGTGTGGGTGCTGACAAGGGGAAGCCAGACTCTAACCTGTCTCTGTACCCTTGCAGCATCATCATGGGGGGGGGGGCTCTTCAAGGGACATGTGTTGTGCACAAGATGGAGAAGAGAGGCCTCTTTTTATGCTGAGATAACGCCACTGCCTGTTGGAACTGGGTGAAAAGTTGGAATGGTGGCCCTGTAAAGGGAGGGAGGTCCCTGTCTTGGGACAGGGCAGTGAGTGTGACATTCCTGGGCGCCTAGGAATGAGCTCTGGGTCCAGGCCAGCTGGCACGCCGGCCCCTCGTGCACGCCTTTCGGCAGCTGGGCGGTGCTGGTCCTAGGTCTCCCCGCGGGGCAGGCGGTCTGGGTCCGCCTCAGGGGAGTCAGTCAGGCTCCAAATGCCCGCTCTCCGGGGGACGCCCTGCTGGCACAGCACAGCCCCCCTCCCTCCCAGGTGATGGGAGGACTCGGCATGTGGGAGGAGATGGCAGAGGGAGCTGGCCCAGTCCTGAGAGGTGCAGCTCAGTGGCCAGGAGAACCTCTGCAGACAAAGTCCGGACAATGCTTGTCCCCAGCTGATAGGTGAGTCATATGCTCACCGACTCCCTCTTCCCTCCGTGCCCAGCCCACAGCCGCTGGGTGGGGGCCTTTGTGTGTGACATGGGCAGCCTGGCCAGTGGGAGTCTTTGGAGTTTGACATACTGGGGTCCAAGGGCTGCTTCCTGGATTTATCAGCCGGGGAACAGGAAGTGAGGGAACCCACCCCTCCCAGCCTTGGCACCCCCTCCCCACACAGCATCAAAGCATCCGTTAGGCCCAGGGTGGGTACTGATACTGCTACCTCTTTGCCCAGCTCTCTGCCTCAGTGGGATGGAGGCCCTGTCCCACCTACAGCTCTTAGCACCATGCCAGGGAAGTTCCTGAGGCAGGGACAGGGTCTCGCTCACTCGTGACCGAACCTGCCTAGAAGCTGGTGAGAGCATACACTGTGCTGTTGAATGTGTGCTGAGGGGCGGGGTGGGCGAGAGGCTCCTGGGCATGGGTGGTGGGGTGTTCATTTGCCTGATCGCTGTCAGCCTGTGCAGCCCTGGCAGCATGTCCGAGTCTCGTGGGAACTCGAGGGCGACTTTTCCAGCTCTACAGCTCCCACAACAGCACCCAGGTCCCTACAGGCGTCAGCACAGTGGCTTCGCTGAGGACTCATGCGCACCAGGAGATCCAGGACCGCTGACGTCTGCGGATGGGACACCCCTGCCCCTGCCCCTCACCCCGCACTGCTCAGGTGCTAGGAAGTTCTTCCTTCCTGCTATGGAACACGGAATCTGCCCCTTTTAGCCTCCACACATTTGTCTCGTGTTTTTCCTATGGGCCCCCCTGCCTCGGGACAGACTCCTGGAGTTTTGAAGACAGGCCTGGGGCCCATGGGTCCTTCCTGACCTCTGTCTTGTCACTCTGCCGCCCTCGTTGGAAGGTCTCTACCTGCATTTCCTTCATGTCTCATCTTCTCTTCCAGGTCTCAGTCCGTGGCAAAGGACGCTCCTTGGCAGGAAACCCAGCCATGCCCAGGAGTGCCCGGTCCAAGAGGAAACACACAACTGACTTCATTCCCTGACCCACTCCCCATTCCCAAGTTACTGTGAAACAAGTCTAATTTCAAGTAGGAGACACATTCATTTCCTCTCCAGTAAAACCAGGAAATGACCTTTGAGGCTCAGAGAGCTCAAGTAACGTGTGTAAGGTCACACAGCACTCAGCAGACAGGCCAGCCTTAGAAACTCAAACTCCACCTCCAGTCCGCTTCCTTCCCGAGAACCTCTGTGGTGACCAGCTGGCTCTTCGAGCCAGGGAAGGCCGGGGGCTGACGTGATTGATGACTCAGGGCAATTCTGTTGTGGGGTGTCCTTGTTGAAAACACAGACATCGCAGCAGGGCCACTGGGCCTTCCCCGGCCATGCACACTGCGCCTTTGTCCACCTGGCCAGGGTCTGAAAGTGGAAAGTAGCCCCCAAGGCCCTGCAGCCCTGTGCAGTGTGTCTGGGAAGGAAAGGGAAAGCAGACACAGCTCGGCTCCCCCAGCCCCAGAGGAAGCCCCATCACTCAGAAAGGCAGATGCGGGAACCATCTGCATTGTCAACAATGTTTCCAAAATCACATGAGCTCAGCCCGGTGGCCTGGGGCCGGGCAGAGACACCTGTGGACGGGGCCGGCTGTCCTCTCTGGGTTCAGATGAGGAGTGTGGTACAAACCAGCTCCACGTGCTCTCTCATGGTCGCCCTCGTGGAGGAACGTTTTGTTTAGGGAAATGTCAGAGTTCTGCTTCTGTGTGAAGCTCTATAGCTCTGGGAAATCTGTCTGATACTTGCCGCCTACAGAGAAATGGCCTACAGGTCGGACAGTTTGGCATCTGGGGAGCTCAGGGAGGGCAGCATGGTGGGCAGGACCTGGGAATGAGCCTGTGGCTGGTCGGGGACCCACCCGTCTCCCGGAGAGTTGCTGTCAGAGCTTGTGGCTCTGCCACCATCCAGAGTGTGACCTCAGGAGAGGTGGGTTCCCCCAGGCTTTGGGGTCCTCGTCTGTGAACAGGGCTGGTCGAGTGTGATCTGTTCTCAAGGGGGTACAGCTTCGTGGGTAGGACCGCAGCATAGCTGCTTCCTGGGTCCCAGGCAGTGACGGAACCAGCCTGGGAAGAGAAGGAGGGGTACTGGGGCTGACCGAGGTTAGGGCTCTCATGTCCTCCTGGGAGCCCACTGTGTTCCCTTGGACTTGGGGTTCTGGTGTCAGGAGGGGAAGACGGTGATGTGTTCTTCTTCCCAGCGTGGGAAAGCTGAGGCCCGCAGTGGAGGGCAGCGTGTGTCTACCGGAGACCACAAAAAGGGGAATGGCCAAGTCAGGCCTGACGTGCGGTCTCCTGTCGCCCACACTGGACTCTGCCTGTGGGCCTCTGAGGGCACTAGGCCTGGGTTGGCCATAGGAGTCCAGAGCGTTTGCCTACTTGGCCTGTCCTCTGCATTTCCCTGTAAGTGACCAGAGGTACTGGGTCGGCTAGACAGCTGGGCGGGGACACCCAGACTGTGTGGGGGAGGAGGAGGAGACCAGCTCTGCCCTCTGTGGGCGGCGTCGTGACTCATCAGTCCTGGCCTTCACTGCCTCACGAGGGAATTGGGGCGTGACTCCGGCGTCCTGGGCTCATGAGGATTGGCCATTTCTTAACAGATATTGAAAGGGTATTGTCCACTGGCCAGGCACTGCTCTAGACAGGGAATGGGTGTGATCCCGACTGCGGCTGTCCTCACGAGGGTTCCTTTTCTCGTGGGGCAGGCAAGCAGGAAAGGAATACACAGGTGCCTTTCACTGTGGGATGATAATACAACAGAGCAAAGTGAGAAAGTGCCTGGGTGGGATAGGAGCCGTTAAGGTGCGAGAGAAGCAGGGGGGTGGATACAGGGCCTCCCAGGTTGTGGCCACTGCAAGTGCCAAGGTCCTGGGGCAGGAGTGTGGCCAGAGCTGCAGCACAGTGGGAATGGAGGGGTGTGGTGAAGTAGCCAGGCCAGGAATGAGGGCTGGGCTGGGTCTGGCCAGTGGCGATGCTCATGGCGTTCAGGCAGGAGCCAACGCAGGAAACAAAAGAGCCCCCGTGGACACCCCAAACTTTACAAGCCCTGGCCAGAGTCTGGGTAGAACAGGTGGGCATGTGGCCTTTCTTAGGGTACAGGTGCCTGTCAGGCTTGGTGGGAAGATGGGGTTAGTCCCGGCATGTGTGGGGGCTGCGAGGCCTCGCTCTGCTCTGGAGGACAGGGGAGGTGAGCAGGGCCGTGCAGCACCGGTGGAGCAGAGGGTGTGATGAGCTGCCTGGAGCCTCCCAGACGACCGTTCTGTGGGGAAGATCACCAAGTCCCAGCAGTGGCAGGGCAGCAGGGGGGAGGAGCCCGCAGGACAAAATCGCTTGCTTGGATCAGCAATTCCGAACATGTGCTCAGCTGAACCCCAGTTCCCTGCTTGGGAAAAAATGAATGGTGCCCTGGTTTGGCAGCCATTGTTGGGTCTTCCTAACACATTCTCCTTCTTTCTTTATAAGGGTTCGCTTCCTATAAGCCCCCGTTCGTGGGGGCTTCAGGTGAAGCGGCCTTGAGCCCCAGCCCTGTCACCAGGAGTAAAACATGAAAGTCTAACCTAGAAGTTCCCAGACTTGTTCTGTTCACGGGCCCTCCGTGGTCTCAGTGATTTTTCTCACAGTGCGTCTGTGCTAAAAGAAACACCTAGCACTGCTTGCTTAGGCTCAAACAACTTCATAAATATTGATGCTGGAACAATGTATTAGCCAACTGCAGAAACAACATACATGAAGTAAAAGAAATAAGTAATAATTTTATTTTACTTTGAAATGACTACACTTCTGTGAAACGGAATATTCGCACCCTTGGGCACTGCGCACATTCTCACGTGTTGGATTCAGAATGGACATCGCCAGCCTCACTGGTTTTCATTCACTGCTTGTTTTTTATTATAGCAACCACCAAACACTGCTTCTTAAAGACGTGACGTCATCCAAGGAACGCAGTGAGCTCCAGCATGGAAACAATGCAGCCTGTGAACTGGGAGTCCACGCGGTGCCAGTGTTGCTGTGTTTCCCTCGGAGACATCAGCACCAGGAGTGTGTGTGTGACAGTCTGGGGTGCCTCAGCCCACCGTTTGGGAACCATGGGTCTAAAGCAATCAGTCATTGGTTTTGGCAGGGGCACATGTCACAATTCTGACCAATGAAATGTGGAAGAAAGTCTTTCGGGAGATTTTATGGGGAAGGTTTGGCTCATTCCGGAAAGAAGTCTGGGAGAAGGACGTCTTTGTGCCGCCTCGGTGTGGTGTCCGCTGCCCTCTGGGACCCTGGAGGGAGCCGCCCCAAGGAGAGCGCTGAGGAGGGGAGGGGATGAGGGAGGGACTCTGGACTCACCACCCTGTTTGGCTGCAAACCCTGTCAATGCCCACCTCTGGACTTTCTACTGTGTGAGCTGCTGCCTTCCTGGGGAGCTTAAACTGTTTAGCACTGGATTTCTGGTTCACATGCAGCCACAATTCTTCCTGTTACCCCAGCACAAGGGCTTAGAAAACACTGTACTTTCTCTCCTCCATTTCGGGTCACCCATCAAAGTCTCTGAGAAGTCCCACAATTCTCTGCTTACTTTTGTTCAATACAGTTTGCCAAATTTACTTGACCAGGGAAACCTTTTTTCCATAGAATCTAATTAACATCTCATAGGACACTGTGTGCCAAAAAACACACTTTTGAAAGGGATGCCTTAGATCCCTCCTCAGAGCCCCTCAGCCCCGCCCACCCCAGAAGCCCTTACACAGACTCCCCACCTCAGAGGCGCGCCAGGGCCCACATGTGTTTCTGTTCAATGAGGGAGACTAAATGAAGCCAGATGTACCTGGGCAGCCCACAGGCAGAAGAAGCAATGATTTAACGTCCAAGCTATGCAGGGATTAGCTTGCCAGAAAGCTCCTAAGGAGGGGTGGGGACTTGCCACCAGTCTGCTAATGGATTCAGCAGAAATGCCCCTGTGGTCTGTGCATGAGTGCTGTGTGCATGAGTGCTGTGTGCATGAATGCTGTGTGCATAACCACTATGTGCATGACCACTATGTGCATGAATGCAGTGTGCATGAGTGCTGTGTGCATGAGTGTAGTGTCCATGACCACAATGTGCATGAATGCAGTGTGAATGAGTGCAGTATCCATGACTACTATGTGCATGAGTGCAGTGTCCATGACCACTATGTGCACGAGTGCTGTGTGCATGAGTTAGTGTCCATGACCACTATGTGCATGAGTACTGTGTGCATGAGTGCAGTACCCATGACCACTATGTGCATGAGTGCTGTGTGCATGAGTGCAGTGTGCATGAATGCTGAGTGCATGAATGCAGTGTGTATGAGTGCTGTATGCATTAATACAGTGTGCATGAGTGCTGTGTGCATGAGTGCAGTGCCCCTGACCACTATGTGCATGAGTGCTGTGTGCATGAGTGCAGTGTCCATGACCACTATGTGCATGAGTGCTGTGTGCATGATGCAGTGTCTATGACCTCTATGTGCATGAGTGTTGTGTGTATGAGTGCAGTGTCCATGACCACTATGTGCATGACCATGCTGCCCATGACCACTTTTGATGACCTCTGTGCCCACGATTATTATGCCTATGACTTCTATTCTATGACCCCTTTGCCCTTGACTGCAATGCCCAAGATCAATCTCCAGGACTGCTCTGTCCATGACCCAGTAGTGTCCATGATCCCTGTGCCCATGGCCATTGTGTTCATTGTTGTCCCTATGAGTGCTGTGCCCATGCCCGCTGTGTACGTGACTGCTGTGTAGGAGGGTCAGACCCTCTGTACTTTTCAGGACAAGGTCTGGCTCTCACTCTAGTTTCCCCTGCTCACCCCTACTAACTTGTTCTGGCCTCCTGTTCCCACCCTGCCCCAGCCTTGGCTTCCCTAGCCCAAGAGTGGGAGGCCTCTGCTGACCACTAGCTGTGGGACTTAGGCCATTTCTTCCCCACCCAGGGGCCCAGAGATCACCCAATCCAGTGCTTTTCAAGAAGTGTCCCATAGGACCTTTGGGGTTCTGTGGGAGGCCCTTAGTGAGTGCGCTCTGATTCGACCAGGACAGTTCTCCATTCTTCTGTACCCACTGGGTTTCTGCACAGGAATTCATCAGAAGAAAAGGCATTGTGACAGGAAAACAGCTCTAAAGCCACTGATGTTGTCCAGTCGTGCATTTTGCAAGGAGAGGCCTGGGGCCTCTCTTCCTGGCACACTCTGGGGTCCCTGGAGGTTGTGGGAGAACCAGAGTGGAGCAGGAGGGGCTGGGGCCAGGGCAGGGGAGTGGGGGAGTAACAGCCTGCAGAGAGGCAGCGGTTCGTTCTCCCTGCTGGCTTTGTCTGCTGTGACCCAGGAGAAAAAGCCCTTGAAACAGTGGGCGACGCGGCCAGGAGCTACACAATGCAGGCTTCTCAGACCGGCCACAGGCGAGGAGCCAGAGGCAGGCCGGGAATGAAACCTGGCCTTGGAGGGGGTGCACTTTATCTGCGCAGCCGAGGTTCAGAGGCCACGGGCCACCCACACCGGGCCAGGCGCCTTCACGTAAGAACTGAGCTCCTGCCTCTCGCTGCTGCCCAGCCGGGGTCAGCCGCCAGAGGTCAGAGCCAGCAGTGGGCTCTCTAAGAGGTGTGCGCAGGCCAAGCTCCAGCAGGGGCCTGGAGCCCATGGTACTCCTGCAGGCCCACAAAAATATCTTAATTTTGTTTAAAATCAGAAGAAAAAAATAAGCTTCCTCTTCATACCAATGCAGTTGTGAAACAGTAATAATATTTACCATCCATATAGATTGTCACTATACTAACAATTATATATTTTGGAGGAAGGGGTCATAAAGGGAGAAGTTCCCACTGAAGTTATGATGAAGTCGTGGCGTGTCCCTCGGTAAGGGACAGGACGTCAGCCCTGTGTTAGTTGGCTGGGCTGTCATAACCAACACCGCTGACTGGAGTGGGGGGTGGGGAGGGATTTCGACCACAGACAGTCATTTCCTCACAGACCTGGAGGCTGGAAGTCTGAGATCCAGGTGTCAGCAGGCTTGGCTCCTGTGAGGCCTCTGCCCGTGCTGCCTTCCCCGTTCTTCACATGGCCGTCGCTCTGTACCTGTCTGTGTCCTAACTCTCATTAGGACACTGGTTCTACTGGTTAGGATTAGGGCCCACCCTAATGACCTCATTTCAGTTTAATTACCTCTTTAAAGACCTTCGTCCAAATACAGTTCCATTCTGAGGTTCGGGAGGTTAGTACTTCCTTCCGCATACTAATTTGGAGGACACAATTCAGCCCATGACAGATTTTCTTAAGTTCATGTTCTTCCCTCACAAGTCTACGCCCTCCCTCCCTCCCTCCTCCCATCCTCCCCCTTCCCATCGTCCCTCTTTCCCTCCTTCCCTTCCTCCCTCCCTCCTTTCCTCCAGACCTTCTTCCCTCCCTCCTCCCCTTCTCCCTCCCTCCCTCCTTTCCTTCTGTGAAAGAAGGGTTCTGAATAGACCATGCCCTGGGTGAGAGAAACCTGCCCTCAGATGGACCCCCCCCCCCGAGCTCTCCCTGTAGGGTTCGAGTCTCTGCACTCTCCAGTGCTGGGCTCCAAGAGGTTAAGTGGCTAGAAGGGAACAAAGGGTGCCAGCATCGTGGATGGACTCTGGCGCTCCTGCTCCGTGGGGCCAGGGCTGGTTAAACTGCATTCAGGACGTGCAGTCCTGGGATCCCAGGGTTAGTGGGGATGATCGTGTGTGCAATAACCTCATCCGTGGGCTTCCCATCTCACAAGACCCAGATGTTAGAGCAGCCCACCCCCGCTGCCCCCGCACGTCCCAGCTGATCACAGCCGTCCCGACTGTGTGGGGTTGACACACGGGGCTCTTGATATTAAAATGGCTTAATTTCCTTAGGATTGAAAAAACAGAGGATCCAAGCAGCCCTAGCCTCGCGAATGCTGGGAATTCTTGCTGTTTCATTAGGGTTTTGCTGGGAAAGGGGGACTTGAAGCCCAGGGTGAGTGCCCCAGGCCACTCCTGTTTCATGGTCCTTGGACAGATGTTCTGCTGCACGTGAAAACCCAGCGTCACTGCCAGGAGCAGCTATCACAGTAAACTTCGTGAGATTGGCTTTTATTTTAAATGGGTCCTCCTAAGGCTAATCCAAACATGAGGAAGAGGAGAAAGAGAAGGAAGAGGGGAAAGAAGAGGAGGAGGAGAAGGAAGAGAAAGGGAGGAAGGGGAGGAGAAGAATGGGGGGGGAGGGAGGGCAGTGGGGGAGGGGAGGGAGGGAGGAAGGGGAAGGGGAGGGAGGGCAGGAAGGAGAGGCAGCAGGAGAAAGCAGGGTGGTCTGGGAGCGGGGTTCTCTTTGTTTGGCCCTGTGATGCAGCGGCCTTACCTCCTCTGAGGCCTCCAACCCTTTTGAGTGAGCTGCGCATGTCCTAGTGATTTTGCCCTGTGATGCCCAGCACCTCGGTGGGTCTTATGATCTTTGATGTCAGATGCAGGGGCTGGGTTGCAATCATTCTAGAGCTAGAACCAGCCCAACCTGGGTCAAGATGGAGCGTGGTGGCCCAACCTGGAAAGCAGGCCGTGCAGGAGGAAAGGGGCTGGTGGCTCCTGTCAGTCACCTCTCTCTGCTGGTCCCTGCCAGTGGAGGAGAGCCTGGGCTGTGGCTTGAGGTCTGGGGTTCAGAGACTGATTTAAATGTGGCTTCAGGCACCCATTTCCTCCCTGGACTTCGGCTCACCATCTCCCAAGGGAGGGAGTTGGGCCAGATGAGCTCGCTGGTGCCCACTAGGGACCAGCGACCAGGAGCGGTGCTGAGGATGCACAGAGACAGCTCTCCCGGGGGTGGTGACCTGCTGCAGGCCAGGCATGTCCCCTTGCTCATTTTTTATGGCCTCAAATATGCATCTTTTGTTTTTCTCTCATTATGA
Source organism: Molossus molossus (assembly GCF_014108415.1). Classification (NCBI taxonomy): domain Eukaryota; kingdom Metazoa; phylum Chordata; class Mammalia; order Chiroptera; family Molossidae; genus Molossus; species Molossus molossus. The sequence goes on from NW_023425352.1 coordinate 59,161,875, forward strand.
AAGCAGTTCATGCTTATTATTTAAAAAACATATACAGATAACTGAGCCAAGGAAAACAAAGGAAGAAATGATCCCCATAAATCTCAGCTGCCCAGAGACCACACTCTGCACCGTGGTGAGCTCTCCCAGGCCGTTTCCTAGGACATGAACATGCACACTTAACACAGAGATGAAATAGGAGCGCAGTCCTCACAGTCTCTCCCAGGTGCTCGGTGCTATCGTTTGCACCTTATAGATGGAGAAACAGACTCAGGTTGCTGGGTAACTTTTTCAAGGTGGCAGGCCAGTGGTGCCATCCAATGGCTGGTAATCAGTTCCAACACTCACTCTCAATGTCGGTGTCTAGGAGGGAGCCGGGCCGGGAAGCCGGGGACCGTCCAGCCGTACCCACACCCCGCGGGGGCTGGACCAGTGCACTCACTTCAGGGCAGCTGAGTCAGGGGTCACGAAGAAGCTCCCCCTGGATCGTGTCCTTAGGAATGAGGTGGACTGTGTCCGGGCGAGCAGTGGGGAAGCTCTCAGACACAGGGAAGGAATGAGCAGTCAGAAGGCGGGGTGTCTACCAGACCCACGCCCCCTGATACAGGGTGCAGCCAGGCAACTCAATGTGCTGTGCAGTGTGCGTGCTGGGGAGGAGTTGGGAAGGGGCAGGGGGGCTGGCTGGTGTTGGGCTCGGAGGGTGAGCAGTCATGCTCTGTGTTCGGCTTTCTACTCAAGGCGATGGGGAGCTGGGGAGGCCTGTCGGCAGAGCACTCTGGAGGCCATAGGCAGGTGGAACGGGTCACAGGAGAGCGTGGCAGACAAAGGGGGGATCCAGCTCCCAGGGGCCTTGGATTCCTTAAAGAGACGTCCTATAAAAACACACCTCCCAGGCCAGCGAGGAAGGACAGGGAACCCAGGTGTGTGGCTGGGCTGCCGACGAGCGCAATGCTGAGAGCCAGCCAGCGGCTGGGGAACGAGGGGCTGATCTCATGGCAGAAATCCCTGCTGTGTGTCCCCTTCAATCTCAGCGAGAGGCTGTCTACACAACGAGTTTCCCCATCTCCAGCATGAGGCAAGGCCCCGCCACTGCCCGACATGGGGGACATAATTTAAGATCCCACCTGAGTGCGTTTGTCTAGGAGGATCCATGTCCTGTGCTCCACTCAGCAAGGCCGGGTGCTGGGTCCACCAGGGCGGTGTCGCAGTCGTTAGGAAGGGCTGGGGGCAGGGCAGGGGGGACTCACATTTCTCAGGACCCTGGGCTACCAGGGGGATTCACACACCAAGAGCCAGAGCTGTGCATGTGACGGGTGTGCAGATGTGAGTGGCCTCGAGGAGTGGCGGCAGTGGGGACACCGCCTCGCATGGCTGAGGGAGAGGGAACGAGTGAGCAAGGCAAGGCTACACCACAGAAACAAACAGACGAGAGGCGAGTTCTTGCCGGTGCCCGTGTGCTTGTCCGTGTGGGTCCGCGTGGGCTGGGCCTGCCTTTACTGGAGGTGGCCGTGAGGGTACAATGAGGGGCAGAAGGCAGGGCGCACCCTCGACCACGATGCAGGTGAGACACCTGCAAAGAGAGAGGGAAGGAAAGGTGGACAGGAAGAGCCTGACCCCAGAGCACTCTGGGGAAGTGAGGACCGGCTGATGGGCAGTCCTGAGACCACAGCTGCCCACGAACGGAACCCCACGCTGGGAAGCCGTGGCCCAGCTCTGGTAACCGGGCACTCAGACTAGTCCGCTATGGGGAGCAGCCTGAGGGAAGCATGTGCATGCAGATGGCTGCAGGGGGCCAGTCAGATGAGTAGGACTTACGTGGGGACAGGAGGAAGGCAAAGAGGAAAACCAGAAGGGGAGTGGCCTAGGGGCAGAGACCTACAGAAATGGGGACTCCTGCATGAGGTCTCCCGAGCAGGCCCCCTCTTTTTCTTTGCTGTCACCCCTCCATGCATGGCACAGGGCAGGCCCACAGGCAGTGTTAATTAAAACAGGTGACATCCCTCCAGGCTGGAATTTCCATGAAATAATCTACAGACAAAGCAGGGACATTGTCCCTCCCGCTGGTCCACCTGACGGGTCCTCAGAGCTGTCAGGCAGCTGCAGGGCTTGGCGGCCACTCTGCAGGCCTGGGAAAGGGGGCCGAGTTGAGTCCATTAGCTCAGTGCAGGTCTTTGGAGAGCACACAGGGGATTATCCGGCTGCTTTGATGCCTCCTGACTTCCCAGGCCCACCCTTTTGGGACTCAGTCCAAGTGAGTGAGTGATCCCATCATTAGTGGTGAGGACCAGCAGCCTTCTCCTCCTCTGAGCGTCTAGCAGGGAAGAAGCAGAGAGCGGAGAGGCAGCAGGCCTCCGGCCTGGTCTCTGCTTTGGTCCAGAGTGTGGCCAAGGTCACGGCCCCGTCTTCTGGCTGCCTCTCCATTCCTGGAACCAGAGTGTCAGCGCATCCTCCAAGGTGACATTCAGGGCCCAGAGGTCGGCTGGGCCCTGCCCCTGCCCCTAGATCTGCTCAGGGTCCTCGCTCCTTCCCTGCTGATTGGTGCTGTGGATGGAGCCGTGATCTCTGTGACTTGTTCGTAGTGAAAAATGACAGACAGGAGAAATGTTAATGAAATGTTAAGAAATGGCACTTGCCAAGCACAAATCAAATCGACTCTCGGTGGCCCTTTTTGGGAGTGTTGGGTGGGTCAGCAACAGTGAGGAGCATGCCGAGGAGAAGGGGGAGGTAGAGAGGTGTATTTTCTGTGATCATGGTGAATACAGTAGTCCCCATTTATCAAGAGCTTGCTTAATCTGCACCTGGCACAGCACTAGCTACACTGCATAGCATCTCATCTAACATGTAACATCAAGGACCTGTGACCAGTGGGGACAAAGGCCCAGGCCTGCAGAGCTGCAAAGTGCTGTGAGGTTTCAGTGGAGGCCCTGTGAGGGCTGCTGCTCCTTTCCAGCCCCCCCTCCCCCACCTGAGGTCGAAGGTGAAGAGGAGAGGGCTTTGTGGTCCCAGCTAGTCCCCAGCAGGTCCCCACTGGATCCGGGTGTCTTTGATGTCACAGTCAAATGGGAGGCTCCCGATCCGAGACTTCACCGGTTTGGTGGCTGGGAATGTAAGTCAGAAGCTCTGGTGTGCAGGAATGCAATTTCCTTCAACAACTCAATTTCTGTTTCTGGTTCCCATTCCATCGAGATAGTGCACACAGGATGCTATGCCTTTGCGGCCTCCCCTTTCTGGGGATGCATGAGTTCTGCCAGCTACTGCAGGTGCTGGGGAGGGTGGGACACCTGGCTTCCTGCGCCTGTCCTTCAGGCACCTGGGCCCTCAGGTGTGTTCCCCACGGGTGGAGAGAAGGTGTTGCTGCAGCATCTGCAAGCCCCCTTCAGAATGGCAGCATCCCCTCTTCTTCTTTACCAGTCCTGGACACCCACAGAACCAGTCTGCTGCTTCCGATACCCATTGGGCATGAAAGCCCGCGAGACTGCTGGAGGCCCCATCTGCCTGGTCGCTGGCAGCCACTGATTTTCCAGAACTTGCCTCCATCCCAGCTCTTTCTCCACTTGATCTATTTGGGAGTTTCGCTCCCTGCCTGGGGACGGTGTACAGGGCTTATCTCTGGGACTGCCTGACATCTCCCTGATATCACTCCCTTCAGTCCCCCATTCCCTGTGCCCTGGGACACCAGACTTGGGAGCAGGGGACAGCTGCCCTTTCCCACTGTCTGCCCTCTGTATTCCATGTGAGAGGCCATTGGTCCTTCCCTTTCCCATGGGGATGAGTCTCTGGAGTTCCACAGCGGAAAGACATGTCCAGCTTCTTTGTTTTCTGCAGCCCACCCTCTCTCCGCGGCAGCTACACAGGCCTCCAGGGCCCAGGTGAGGAAAGTCGGGCCAGGGGGAAAGTCTGTGCGTAAAGACAGAGGCAGAGGCTGGGGTGGGACCGCCAGCCACGGAGACCCAGCTGCAGAGCCGGGTGCTCTTCAGGTCTCCGTCCCAGGGCTGTGCACCTAGGGGCAGCCCCTCTCTGAGGGCGCAGGCATGTCCCACAGCAGCTCTGACCTGGGCCATTCCAGTGGGCCTGGGGAGCAGAAGGAGCTCCCCAGAAAACCACCAGGACCTGTGCCAGGCTTCGATCATCTGCGTGCCAGCAGACCGGTGATTGCTTCCAGAGCGATTGCAGGGGAGATTGCAGACCCTGATGCCCACCCTGTGGCTCCGCAGCCACGAATCTGCCACCAACAGCATCCAGACCACAGCATGCTTTCGCCCCCCCCCCCATGCCAGACTGGGACTCTTCCCACCTGTAGGGTGTCTCCGTGGGCTTCATGCCAACGGGTGCACTGGTGTGACAATGGTTCTTTTATAGATAAGGAAACTGAGGCTCAGAGGGGTGAAGCCCTTCGCCTACGATCACCCATCAAAAGTGAGAGAGCAGGTCCTGGTCTGTCTGGCCCCAAGGCCTCCTGTTTTCCCCTTGCAGCTCGTGTCTGCGAGGTTTCGCGGGTTGGTGAACACTGCGGCCTGCTCGTGAAGTGCAGTGTCCGGCTCGGGGGAGGGGCAGCAGGGCTCAGACAGGTAGAGGGCAGCTGTGCCTTCTTCCACCTCAACACCCACTCTAACATCTCCTGAGTCTCGCCGGGGCCGGGCGCCACACGCAGGGCAGGTGTCGGGGAAAAGGCGAATCAGACCTGAGCCAGGGACTCGCCCCACGGCACCCAAGGCCCTGCCGGTGGATGGGCGGTGCTGCACCTCAGACCCTCCTGTGGCTCTTCCCAAAGTGGGGCCCGTGAAACCACACACCACACCTGGGCGTGTGATGTTCTGGGAGCTGGGGAAGGACGGACCACACGAGCTGTTTCCTCTCGCCTGCATCTTCAGCGCCGTCCTTTCGCTCCTGAGGGGCTGCACCGCCGGCTGCCTACCCCATTTACTCCCAAAGCCCTGCCCTGCACACTCCGCGGGCATCACTTGTCTGCTGTAGCTCCCCTTCTGGCAAACAAGGTCTGATGCTTGAGAGAAGGAAGCTTGAGGAAGGACAAGCAGATAGAAGGTGCAGGGTCAGCAGGGGGACTGGGTCTCAGGCCCTGGGAGGCGGTCTCCGGCGAGTGTGAGGCCGGCCTGGAGGGAGGAGGGCTTTGCAGGGGAGACCCGGGTGGGAGGAAGGCCTTGGAGGAAAGCCGAGCCAGCTTTGGGGGCTGGGGGGGCTTTGGGGCAGTGGGTGTGAGCAGCACACTCCAGATTGGCTGACGCTGCCTAGCAGACCGAAGAGGGTGGAGCCGACACGCTGGTTGGAGAAGGAGGCCGTGTTCTGACAGCTCGGTCTGTTCAAGGCAGAAGGCAGCTGCTTAGCGTGGGGTCTCCACTCAAAGCCACTAGTGACTGGTTCCTGTGGCCCACAGGGTTCAGAAATAAAGGTGGACACCCGGCTGAGCGCCTCTCTGCAAACTTCAGGCTTTGGGCCTCCCCTTTGCAGGGGGTAGTTCCCTCTAAACATCCTTTCTGGTGGGCCAATGACACCTTCCGATCTCTCCCATGACCCCAAAGAGCCTCCGCTTCGCTCACAAACCAGGAGCGGAGGGGGAGGAAGCACATCTTCCAGTCCAGGAAACCTGGGTGCGTGCAGCTGAGAAAGCAAAACTGTTCATTAGAACCCTCTGGGACCTTGCCAAGTGGGAGAGCGACGTGGGGCAGAGCCTCGGCAGTGGGAAGGAGCAAAGTGGTGGCGGGTTATTTATAATCCACTCTGGCACTGTCTGCCTTGCTCTCTGGGCTCCCGGAAACACTGCCATCCCAGAGACAGCCATCTGATCATTATAATTTTGTGTTTGAAGACAGTTTTAGCCTCCTGCAGACACACATAAAATCTGCATCCGCTGCCCAGGATGGGGGCCGTAAACGTTCTTTAAGAGGGTCGTGGACCTTCCTGGGGAGAAATGCAGGCTGTCCTCAGCTTTAGCGCAGGGCCTGGCCCGGTGCCTCTGTTTGCACAGGTCCTGCCGTCACCTCCCTCTCTGCCCAGCAGGCAGAGTCTGCCCACCCCCCCGAAGGCCCAGCCTTCTGTCTCCGGCAGGGCCTTTCCTCCCGGCTGAGGACGTGCTCTCTGTGCGCTTTTCCCTCCACAGTTGACTTAATTCACTTGATGTTATATTGTGCTGCCTTGGTCCCTGGTTGCCTCTTGTATATATAACTATATATTGAATGGGCTGAACTCGATGGGGTACGAACAGGAAATGGCTTTATATTTCTCCCTTCAATGCTTTCAAACGTGCCCGGCTGGATCTCGCTCCCTCCCCCTGATGGCACCGCAGGCATGTACTGGAGCTTCCCAATAATTCTCAGACACAGAACACATTTACTCTCGGATATTAAAAAGGTCCCGTCCAGCCCATGAACAGCCTCCTTCTACACCCAGTCAAAGCTTGTCCCTCCAGCAGCCCAGGCCTGGGCACGTTGGTGCCTGGAGGCCTGCTGTGGCCTCGGGAGGGGCTGTGATCAGTTTCTCTTCCTTCAGGCCCACTGTGATGGCTTGAATTGTGTCCCTCGGAAAAGATACGTTGACATCCTAACACCCTCCCTCCAGGTTCGGACTCACTGGAAAACTAAGTCTTACAGAGGCAATCCAGTTAAAATGAAGTCCTACTACTGGTTTTCTTACAAAAGGGTACCTTGGACACGAGGACAGACGTGCAGGGAGGGAAGATGACCTGCAGTCACATAGGGAGAAGATGGCCATGTGACTGGAGGGAGGCAGCTTCAAGCCACAAGCTCCCAGGACAGCCAGCCACCACCAGAAGCTGGAAGAGGCGGGAGGGACCGTCCCTGAGCATCAGAGGAAGCACAGCCTTGCTGCCACCTGATCTTGGACTGAAGCCTCCAGACCTGCCAGATGATAAAGTTCTGTTGTCTGAAGCCCCAGCCTGTGGGGACTTGTTCTTACAGCTCCAAGGAATGAATTCATCCACCTTTCTCCTTGGGTCTGTCCCGGGCCTCGGAGTGCGAGGGGAGGGGAGACGGGCCCTCGCCTTTCAGATGCACGGTGCTGCCCGACTTCTCTCTTGCTTTCGAGGCCTCTGTCTAGGCAGGCACCCCATGATGGGTATTTTGTGGGGTGTGGATAGCCCCCAGCGTTCTCTGGGCTGTGCTCAACACAGTGCTAGAACTCGGTTGCCTTCTGTGGCCTCCTCCTGGCCCTGGAGAAGCTCATACTCTCTTCCCAGCCGAGGTGGGTCTTCAGGCTCTGCAGCTGCCCTTGGCCTTCCTCTCTTCCTGCGAACGTCTTGTCCTGAGGTCTCCAGGGGAGAGTAGGCTCAGTTCCTACACTCACAGAGGTGCTCTGCACCCCAAACAGGGTGTGTGTGTGTGTGTGTGTGTGATAAACCCTCCCAGGAATATCTGTGTCCTGGAGAGGGCTTGGGGTTCCTGCAGTACAGTCAGCCTCCAACTGGGAAATGCACTAGTGTCCCCTCTGCAGGCACCCGAATCTCTCCAAGACAGTCTCCAGGGACCCTGCCGGTAGTTTGCAGAGGTGCGGGGAGTAGGGAAGTCAGAGAGCTTTACCTCACATAAATCCCTCATACACTCACACTCCCTGAGCATGGGCCACGCTCCCCACTTTCTTCTACCTTCACCCACATCCACAGGGAGAGGGAGGCAGTGGGCAGAGTGGCTAGGAGTCCAGGCTCTGGTGTCATACGGACACAAGTTCAAGTCCCTGCTCAGACTTTTACTCAGCTGTGGGTTTCAGGTAAGTAACTCGGCCTTTCTGAGCCCCTGTGTTTTCAGCTTTCACATGGGGATGGAAGGTAATGAAGAAAATACTTGCCGCGAATGTGGCGTCAGGACCAGAGAAACCCAGCCACCGCCCTCAGTGTTTGGAGTGGGTCCTGACCCTCCAGAATGATGGGGGTGCAAACCTGACCCCCGGGTGCTGTGGGCCTTCTCTTCCAGCACAGTGCACGTATGCAGTGTGTTGTGTACGGTTCAGGTTAACAGCTCTGGGCGCGCAGTGACTTAGCACTGAGTACATGGAATTGCTCCACACTGCTGAGTCCAGCGACAGCAGGAGTCCAGAGGGACACGGTGACCTAACAGGTCCTTGAGCCGTCTGAGATGCCCCCTACTGCTCAGAGCTTCGAACAAGCTCGGATCTAAATTCCTGAGGGTTTTTACCATCCCACAGTGCATTGAGCCAAATCCGACCTCACCAAGACTTTTAAAATTAGGGACTCTTGTGCATTTAGCAGTGTGCTATGAGCAATCTCCACGATTCTTACAACTGACTGATATAGGCCTTTTAAAGGGAAAAAAATTGTCGCAGACCCCCAATGGTGGCTAAATTTATTTCGATCATTTTGTTACTTAAATATATACAAACAAAAAAGTATAAATTTCTTATGCTTTTAGCTTTCACGCAGCTATAAAATCAAAGCACAATTACAAATTAAATGCAAACAAAACCGCAAAACCATTAAAATTCAAATGAATGGCATTAATTTAATGTGACAGATGATGTTTTGCTGAAAGGAATATAACCAACACCGGGTTTTAAAATGGAGGGATGTGATCCCATTTTGAGTCTAGCTGTTATCCACTGCATCGTTTTGAGGTTTGAGCATGCTGGGCCATCCTTAGAGTGATTATCAACTTCATTAGTCTTTTAAATAGAAATGTTATCAATATTATTATTTTCCAGGTGTTACAATAGATATATTTTAACCACAAACCTAGGATTTTGATGTGTTGATCAAGTGAATTGAGTAGCCTACAATGTAATAACCTAAAAAATGGAAATTTTATATCATTCAGCAAGACACTTTCTAACTGTGTGTGCTCCCTGCGATGCTGTCTCACAAGTTGTTACAGCCCCAAAGAGCATTCATTCTGGCATCTGCTTGCAAAATGGTGACAAGGATTCTGTCCAGTCAGCACCAGCCTTCGGTGTCCCTGCCCTGTTTGATGACTCCATCCTCCCTCCTCTCGTCTCTATTTGAACAATTGCTGAACCTTTGTTTGCACAGCAGCCCATGAAGTCATTTGGCCTTCATTTTGCAAAAACGTGATAGTAAACCCAATGTAAATGCAACCTCGAATCCCTGAAGCGTTGTTTGGTGATAATGTGACCATCCACACACAGCACCGTTAAGGTCTTTCTAATATTTTTCAATTTTTGAAATGAAAACATCAAATTAATAAAAATTCTCATACCACGCAGGGACCCCTGGTAGTATATTTGTAGATCAGTATTTTGAAATCCCTTGCACATAGAAAGAGCTCTGGCCTGATAATCTAAGGCGAGGTTTCTATTCTGGGTCATTCATTGACCCATAGTGTTCTGTTGGTCAACTCTTCCCTCTAGACTTCATTTGCTCATCATCACCAATTATCACATAGATGTCTCCAGCCTCTCTACAAGGTCAAAACAACTGTTCTTATTGGACAGACGGGGGAAACTGAGATCCAGGTACATAGTGAGTGAGGAGACGGGGTTAGAAGACAGGGCTGCCCGACCGCACAGGCAGCACAGGGCAGTGACTCACAGGCTCTTCCACCCACCCAGGGACTCATGTCTTGGGACCCGAGCCTCCTCCCCCCACTCCTTGCACACACACATACCTGGCAACAGAGCACAGTCCTGGAGAAAGTGAGAAAACATCCTGGTTCATTCTGCACACCCCTGGTGACCCACATTAGCCCTCCGCTCAGCTCTGGACAACACCTGTCCCCTAAATGACAAGGGCTATTTTCTTAAGTAAAAATTGGACATGGATCTTAATAACTGAATTTTCCTGATGGGTGAATTCATGTTTATTTGCTTTGTGAAAAGACAAGATATAAGTCTATAACTCAAATCATATTTTATATACACACACATGCATTTATGGGTGTTTATATAGGCACACATGTGTATACATATGCATGTATACACCAGTATATATATGTATGTATATATATGTGTGTGTGTGTATGTATATATATGTGTGTGTGTATATATATGTGTGTGTGTGTGTGTGTATTATATATATGTATTAAAATATCCTGGAATTGAGACTGTTCTAGAAAAACAGAATTTGTGGCTATCTTTTTGCAGCTGAGGCATGAATCATTAGGGAGGGGTCTTCAGAGAACAGCTGTCTCCCTGGCCCTTGACCACTGACCTCCAGCTGTCTCCCTGGGCTTTGAACACTGACCTCCCCAGTCCTCGGTGCCAGGAAGGCCATAGCTGGGGTTCCTCCCTTTGGAAACCATAAAGATTCCTCATCTTATTTCAGAAGCCCCTGCAGATGCCATCACTCTTGAGACCCTCCCTCTTCCAGACTTTGTGTGTGTGTGTGTGTGTGTGTGTGTGTGTGCATGCGTGTGTCTGCAGCCTTGACAAGTAGAGTGAGGTCCAGTGGAGAATTTCACTTCAGCCCCAGGCAACTTTACCCTTGGATTTGTTTTGTTCAAATGCAAGGAAGCAATCTTTAGGGAGGACTCCCTTTAACAACCATCCCTCCCTCCTACCCATGGACCTTACGGTTTTAGAAGATTATTTTTCTAGAGAGACTTAAGTGATAATGAACTCATTCTTTCATTTTTATGATACAAAAACATTTATACTTGACCATCAAAGATTCTAATTGGCATGTGGCTCATGCTTGCACGACCAGCAGAGTTGATAGAATAGCAGCTGAAACGAAGACATTTGACATTTTAGTTATTCATGCGGCTTTGCTCAGGGCACAAGCACAGTGATCATTAAGCTGTTTGAAATAGTGATGCTGCAGCATTTGTCAGAGAATATATAGTGCCCACCAGTCCCCCGCGTCTCAGGAGCACTCTGGTACCGCAGGTGGATCAGCCGTGCTTGTTGGAGTGCGAGAAAACCCGGCTAGTTGCTGGGCTTCAAGGAGGAGCACGTCTTTGCACTTGAGGGGTTCCAGGTGCAGAATGCAAGCCAATTATTTGGTCCTGTAGCCTACTGGATATTAACATTTTTAAAAAATCTGTGTACTGTGTGTAGAGGGTGGATAAGAGGCAAAGACTAAACAGGGACCCCCTAAGGTGGCACTCTAAGGATGCTGTCATGTTCCGGGGACTCTGTGTCATGCCTCATTCGATATCTAAAGCCCAGAGTACCTGGCCTGCTCAGGGATACTAGGGCTCATATCTGTTGTCCCTGGGGCAGAGTGACAGGGACCTCGAACCACTGGGCATGGGGTCTTCAGGGGCCTGGGATTTCAAGGCCAATTGCCTGCCCCATTCAGCTCCTGACCTGGCCCCAGCTCCCTAGCTGTTTGTGTTTAAATGTTTGTGTTCATCCTTGCTCTGGAGCTGGCCATGGCTCCCCGAACCCCGACCTCCTGTCTGCTCTTCACCACCAAGGCACCTTGATCTCCACATGCTCCCATCCCCACGGTTCTCCCACAAGCAGCCCTTGGCCCAAGGGTAGGCGCTCAGTGCGCATTTGTGGGTTGGCTCATGGAGGCCTCCCTGGCCAGGGCTCACTGAGCCGAGACTATGGCCCTCAGGCTCTGTGGAAGTCCAATTCTGCGGACTGTTGGGCTGGAGAAAGTCGCCCTCTGTCCAGTGAGCTCCCTAACTTTTCCTGTCTTCATTTCTTTTCGAATACATTTATTTCCTCGCTGGCTGGGGCCAGGGAGAAAGACGCTCTACCCCGTCACTGGTGCTATCTCCTAAGAAAACCTAGAAGACTGAGCAGACTCCTTGCTGCAATTACTCACTCCGACTGGTCCTCGCAGACCGTTTACCCCGATCTCAGTGTAAGCCTCTCTCCAGCAGGAGGGGTGCACTCACTAGGAACGTCCATCCGTCACCGTCTCTAGGCCCTGATGGCCATTCTGTGCGTCGGGGTACCTCTTGTCAGGGCAAAAGGGAGCACACATCTCTGCTAGGGGAGAGGGGCTGCCCAGGCCTGGGCCAGAGTGACAGGTCCTGCAGTGTCCATGGGCCTTAAGCACCATGGTCCTTGCATTTGAAATAATAACGACAAAGCCAAGATGGAGGTTTTAAGAGTCTCTATTGGGCTTTGTTTCTGAAACCTCGGCCTGTGTGGGCCTGTGGTAGGAGGAAGGCGTCAGAGCCAGAGGTCAATTATATGGGTTGCAGGGCCTGGCTGGCCCGTGTGCTGGGGCCAGGGAGGAAGACCCCTACCCTACACTTTGCCCAGGAGAATTTGCGAGTTGGACCTGGTCAGGGTGGGTGACACAGGTTGGGTTACCAAGAAGCAGTCACTGAGAAGGGTTCCGTGTGCAGGATACAGATTAGCATCCACTTGGGATAAGGAAGCAGGCCGGGCAGGCTCAGACGGTCACAGAGTCACCCACGTGGGATCTATCAGCCAACTTTCTGCACTTTACCTCTGTCATCACTGGGCATGAGCTGTCCCGTGAAGATGGCGGCTTTGGGCAAGGCAGCTCTAGGGCAGCAGGAGGGGCTGCCAGCTGGGGGCGCACTTCCAGAAGCTGGACCAGCGTCCCCCCTCGCAGGGAGCTGTGCGTGGCACACTCCACGTGAGATGTGTCACCACGGGACTGGACACCAGGTCCTGATTCTGAAATGACAGTGAGTGGGGTGGGGAATGTTTAAGTCCAAACCAGATCCCAAACAGCAACCCGAGGGCCAAGGACTGTGTCGCTGTCCTGGCAGGGCGTGGACTGCTGGGACTAAGTGGAATCCCAGTCATTTTGGGAGGGTTGGGAGGAGTGGGGAGAAAATGCAGTGTTCCCTCTATGTGGCTGCAAACCAAGCAAAAGGACAGGCTGGGCAGAAGGCTTAATTGTTAGGGTCACAGGGTGACTCCAGACCCCTTTCTCTGGAGGAGGATAGGCTTGGGCCCTCAGACTCCTCCTGGCTACTGGCCTGGGTCAGGATTGATGTCTGGTGTGAGGAAGGAAGGGAGATAAAACATGGAGGTGTCTAGTCTTCAGTAAGCATCTCGGTGCTGCAGTGGTCTGGGCCGGCAAGGCAGTGACTGACACCTCAGGGGTGTGCTCATCAGCTCCTTTGTGGGAGACGCTGACTGTCCTCCCAACTTGCAGGGAGGATGCCTGTAGAGCAAGGAAGGCCTCTGATTCCCTCTTTCCTCCCTCCCTCCTTTTGTTCATTTATTTAGGTAAAACATTCATTATTTTAGTTATTTAAAAAAATTATCAAGCACATTGTATGTTGTAATGACATGTTCTGGTGCAAGAGGAAACAGCAGTGATAAAATAGACCTGCCTCCATAGGGCTTATGTTTTCAAAGGGGAGAGAGACAGCAAACAAAGCCCATCCTGTGTGAGCTGGTGCTAAATGTCATGAAGAAAAATAAGGCAGAGAAGGGGAGTAAGGAGTACCGTGTGGGGGCCGGGTTTGCAATTTTATACAGTGTAGACAGGGAAGGACACGGGAGGAAGTGGTATTGGAGCAGTGACCTGAGGCAGGGAGGGAGCAGGCGCTGCAGATCCTGGGAGGAGAGCATCGCGGGCAGATGAAAGGACACTGCAGCGGCCTTGGCTTGGGCGTGATGGGCAGGCCCACATCTGAGCACGGGGAAGCGGGAGGGAACCAGGCAGGGCTGCCGAGGCTTTGGTTCGGCCCGAGGGAGCTGGGGAAGCCGCTGGGGGTCCGAGGAGGAATCTGAGCATCTGGCTTCTGTTCTCAAATGATGCTCTGGCTTAGGGTGGAAGAGGGACCGAGGGCTGAGGGGGGGCGCAGGGAGATGAGGCGGGAGGCTGTTGTGGTGACGCAGAGATTGATGGATGGAGTGCGGACAAAGTGGTGGAGGAAGGAAGACACAGGCTCGGAGCTGGATCTGTGTCTAAGGCGGAGCGCACATCGTTTGGAGAAGGACCACACGTGGGCTTTGAGGGAACCAGAGGAGTCAGAGTGGTTCAGGGTCTTTCAAGAAGTTCTTTTTGGACCCTTTACATTTTTTTTTTTTTGTACAGACAGAGTGGGAGGGAGAGAGAGGAAGAGAGAGAGAGGGAAACATCGATGTGAAAGGGACACATCGAGTGGCTGCCACCCACATGACCAACCAGGGCCGGGGACAAACTGCAACCGAGGTACGCGCCCTTAGCGGGAACCGAACCCAGGCCTCTCCAGACCGCAGGCCGACGCTCTAACCGCTGAGCCAAACCGGCCAGGACTGGACCCTTTACATTTGAAGGGTCTTTGAGGTACTCAAGTGCATCCAAGAATCTGGGGTTCGAGGGAAAGGTCCAGACTGATGAAAAAGTGTCTGAATTTTGGTAGCTCCAATGGCATTTATGTTAAGAGAATGGAGCAGATGCCCCAGGGCTTCGCTGTCCAGTGTGGTGGCCTCTATCCACATCTGGCCCCCAGCAGTGCTGCTGAGCGCAGATGGCCGGGTCCTGCTTCTGGAGCTACAGGACAGAAAGTATCCATATCCCAATATGGAATGTTTTATCCATATCTTTATTGCTGATGTGTTAAAATGACAATATTTTGGCTATACTGGACTAGATGAACTTTATTATTATAATTAATTTCACTGTTTCTTTTCACTTCTTTAACAGAGCTCCTAGACCGTGTAAAGCACGCCTGTTGTATTTCCGTGGGACAGTGCTGAGGCAGGCGTGGAGACGCATAGCACCGAGCCCTTGACACTTCTGACATGTAGAGCTCGAGGACACAGGGCCACGGAGCGAGGAGAGCAGGGGCGAGTGGAGGCCCACCCGAGCGAAGAGCAGGCTCGAGCGAAGACGGAGGAGCACTGTGCCAGGGACCCTGGGTCTGTGTGGCGAGGACTCAGACGTGAGCACGGCTGGCAAGGTGAGTCACCGTGAAGGTGGCGGAGTGCCTCGGGCCGCGGGTGGAAAAGCCTGGTGGGAGGGGCTTGGAGAGGAGGGGGGGGGATTGGAGACAGGACACATATAGTTGCCTCTCTGCAGGGGCTGTGCTATAAATGAATACCAGGAATATTGGGGTGATACATGGAGGGGAGGTTGGGTAAAGAGAAGTTTTATTTTTAACTTTATGTTGAGAGTAAGCATTTATGTAACATTTTCTATGGACAAACACTATTCTAAGTATCTCGTACACTTAACACACCACAAACACTACAAGCTAGTTACTATCTGAAGATGAGGAAACTGAAGCACAGAAAGGTTCAGTAACTCCCCCAAGGTCGCCGTTTAGTGGCAGAGCTAGGATGTGAATTTCCGTGACGTGGCTCCGAGGCTGTGCTTCAACCACCATGCGCTGCGCATCTTCACCCCCGAGGCCAGGAGGGAGGAAAACTGGTGGCCCGGGAGCAGGGGAGGCCCCGGAGCGCTGTCCTTCAGAGAGGCAAGGGGAGGGGGCAGGTGGGCAGGTGGGGAGCTGTCCTTCGCTGAGCACAGGCAGGCAAGTGCGGGGTGTGGTGGGCAGGTTTGTTCCCAAGATCAACAAGAACCTCCCCTGAGTGGGGAGGGCCGGGGTGCTGGGGGTTTGCAGGGGAGACGGTGGGTGAGCCGAGAGGGCAGCACCTGAGGCATTGCTAGGTGGCACGGGGCCCACTTAATAATTCTTGAAGCTGTGAGTTCAAGGCCTCGATCATCAGCTCCAGCCTTTCCTTCGTGTTTCCAGTGGGATCTCCAGGCCCGTCCTGTGCCGCAGGGCTCATTCGTGGCTGAACCGGAAGACACCCTGGGGCACATGCTGGCCCGAGGGTGCAGAGCAGGCTGTGCTGTGGGTGGCAGTTGGCCTCAAGGCTGTGGGGTCTGTGGTCAGTGGAGGACGCTCCACTGGGAAGACCCCGGTGGCTCTGCCTTCCAACAGGCTGAGGGCCGTGGGGCGGGCCGTGGGCCAGCTGTCTGCGGAGCAGGCAGGCGGCGTGAACATCAATGAGTGGGGCCTCCCAGGCTTTGAAGGGACCGGCGGTGGGCCTTTGAATTGCTCCATCTGGGGTCAGGGCGCTGAGTGGCTGGGCCCCTGCACTCGCCAATAAACTGTGGGGGACGGCCTTCAATTACGGACACGTAGCCAACCAAATGAGCTTTCGGATAAATTATTTATGGCCAGGCCTGCAAAGGAGGGAGCAGGCAGCAGGAACAGCATGTTCATTTTAATCAAACGCCCGGCAAACGGCAAAGTTGCAGTGTGCTGGGGTGGGGGTGGTGGGGAGAGCATGGGGGATGACTGGATTAGAGAAGGCCCGCTGGACATAGCTCGAGAAGGGCATTTGTTTCTTTTTACACTGTCTTTTGTATCATGTTTTCTACAACGGAGAAGAGCATAATACAACATCTATGAAATGTTAATGAGGGTTATTCGCTCTTTACCTAGGTTGGGGGCTTGAAGAAGGGGCTGGGCCAGGTGTGAGGGAGGGGTGTGAAAGATTGGATTCTGTGCAAATGCAGACAGACATCAGGGAGTCTGGAAGGCTTTGGGGGCCTGTTGTGTCCCCATGGGGGGGACAGTGACAGACCCTCTGGGCTAGAGTGGTGCTCTCTCTTGCCCTGAAACCTGGGGGAGAATGACAGGCCAGATGTGACATCTCTGCCCCCCACTGTCACTACCCCTCCCCCAACCATGGGAAACCGGGCAGAAATGGGAAGAATGCAGCCTGATGGCCTGGGAATTAGCTGCAGTCTGGGTGGCCCCTGTGGGCGCTGCATCCAGGGTCCAAGAGAGCTTGGCTTTCGGCTTTGCAGGTGACAGAGAGGCCTCTCCTCGCAGGTGGAGGTGTGGGTGAGGGCACAGCTGTCCCTCCCCCACTCAGGCCAGAACTCTGGGGTGGCCGGGAGGCTCTCTGCAAACCATCTCATGAGAGTGCTCAGAGCTTTTCTTCCCACCGCAGCGCCCGTGAGAAAGAATTAAGAAAAACAGGCTGCATTTGCTGAGCTCGGATTTCAGGTTCCCAGGCATTTCTTCACCCTGATGCAACTTCCGTCCTCTATTTTCCTCCAAAGCAACCACTTTGCTGCCAGTGAGGCAATCAGGCAAGGCTTCTTGGAGGAGGTCGCAGCTGTGTTGGGCTTTGAAGGATGGGGGGCAATCAGGCAAGGCTTCTTGGAGGAGGTGGCAGCTGTGTTGGGCTTTGAAGGATGGGAAGGATTTCCACGGGGAGAAGAGAAAAATTGTTGTCATTTCAGAGACCATGGGTACAGGTGAGACTTGTGGGCTGGTTTCTATCTTCCCATATCCCATGGCTGAGGCTGCTGCTACACTATGTAAGCCCAGGTGCTGCCTGGTGAAAGGGACCCCACGAGGTGATTTGTGCACCACCGGTGGGGCTGTGTGTGCCAGCCTTACCTGTTATGTGCACGTTCGTGTTACCTAATATCTCTTACTTTGAACGAATAAATGAATAATGTGTTTAATAGCAAACACTTTGTCTAATAGCCAAAACTTAGAGGTTTCAACTATTGTTAGGCAGTTAATTCTGTCAATCTCAAGTGACAGAATCCTCACTCAAATTGGCTTTAGACACGAGATCATTTATTATTTCAAGTAACTGAAAGAGCCAAGATGCAGAGGCACAGCCGACACCGGCACGGCTGGGAGCGGGGCCCGCAGGGTGCTGACGGACCTGTTTCTCTGCGTCTGCAGACCCCGCCGACCTTCGCGATGGCCCCACTTGCAGGCAAGCTCACTCCGCGGGGCGAGACGCCTCCAGCAGCCCCGGCCTGCGTCCTCCACTGCAGGAAGCCCCTTTCCCAGTGATTCCAGCAGGAGCCCTGGCTTGAGTCTGACGGGACCACCGAGTCACCTGCCCACCTGTCCGCCCACCAGAGGGTGGGTACAGGATGATGTTAGAGGTGTAACACATCGACCGGCAGGCCTGAGGCCTGGGGCTTGGAGTGCCCGCGACCCACATGGACTGAGAGCAGAAGGGGGCGTGTCCCTCAAAGAGAATCGAGATTCTGTTACCAGAAGCAGGGAATGGATGCCGGTGGGGAAGCACAGTGTCCCAATCTGTGGCAGGCCCCTTTGGTCCAATCCGATCTCCCTGGGAAGCCAGACATGCAAACCAATAAAAAGTTGGGCTGCTGTAGGGCTGCCATCTTGCAGGAGGATATGTTCTGGGGAAGCCTCGCTCTCCACATGTAGCCTGTGGACTTGTGATGCCACATTGCTGGAAACGCATGTCCTCCTCTCACCCTCCTGGCCCAGCTCCATCCACTAAATATAAATTTAAAGGCCACCTTCCCACATAGCTATTGCCCTTGCTCCCTCCTCTGAGGACCCAGAGCATACTTTTCTCAAGGGTATTCCACAGACATTGTTCTTTTCAAGTCCTCTGAAAAACTGAAAATTTAGAAAATATTACACATTGTCTCTCTTGAAGAACTGTGAAGCACATTAGCATTTTAAAGGCTCTGAAAAGTCCTGCAGTCACTTGCTTAGCTTTATTCAAGTCAGAGTTTCCCTAAACCAGTCACCCACAGGCTTTCCTCTTTACCTGCCCCTGGAGGGTTGGATGTTGTCACAGCACACACTCTGGGTGACGCTACTGGGGACAGTCTCTCTGGCCCTGCGGCTCTCTGAAGCAGAGATGGGCTCTCCTCTGTAATCCAGACCCTCCCGGGCCCTGGTGCACAGGATCTCGCTCGAGCAGCTCGTCGCTGGGCACGAGGGGCAGCTAACACTGCTCCTGGGTGGGCAGGGGAGGTCCGCTGGGCACTCAGTCTCTCCAGCCCCCGGTCTGGCTGCCTCGTCCTAGCTGCCAGTGAGAACTGTCCCAGTCGGTAGAAGAGCTGCTCACAGGTGGCCCTGAGGAGGGGCTGTTTTCTAAACAGTGGCAGAATAGGGCACAGATGGACTGGGGCAGTACCAATGCCTGGCTCATTGGTGACCATCTGTCCCTGTGATGGCCTATGGGCTGTACCTGGGCTTGCAGACCCCTTTCAGGGAGATCCCTGCTTGGAAAGTTCATGCCCCACAGACTCCTGGAAAATGGCTCCTGTCAGGGGTGACTCTGGGGGTGGGGTTGAAGTGAATTGGCATGGTTCTTCTCTCTGAGAAGGAAGTTCTGAGTGGGCTGGATGAACCAGGGAGGCCACCCAGAGAGGCGGGCAGGGCAATGGATTGAAAGGAGAGGACATGAATGGGCTCAGAGGAGCCTGGCTCCGCTCACTGCTTACCAGCTGTGCGTATCGCAACCTCTCTGGTCTCAGCAGCCCTGTCTGTGAAATGGGTTACTGTGTCTCCCATGCCTGGTTCTTTGAGGGTTAAATGAGGATGCGTGTTAGGTGGTTTGCATGTGCGCAGAACTACTCAAACAGGAGCTACAGTTACTAGTCACACCTGAGCTCTGAGCTCTGTTTTCCAGGAGGGTGAGCGGGAGGGACCCATCAGAGGTGTCTATCCCAGAGAAAGGTGAAGGCTTGGCAAACAGTTCCTGGTGGCGAACAGATTCCCGAGGGATGGGCTTGGCAGGTACCATATTGGTGATACGTGCACTAGAGGTACCTGCTACTGATACCGCCTCAGGCAGGAGAGGTAGGTGAGGAGTGGGGGCACAGTGGAAAACATTGGGGCCCCAGTTTTGACTGCTGGCTCTGGAAGAAGTTGTCACCCTTTCTGTTGTGCCTCAGTATCGTCCTCTGTGAAATGGGTGAGGACCTTATCAGGGTACAAGGAAGCTCATGGGATTCTTTGTGGCAATATGATCTGTGAAGCTCAGGTGAAGGGGCTCAGTGTCTCCCTTGCAGAATGTGGGGATTTCTGTCAAGTGGGGAGAGTAGGGGTTTGTGATTGACAGGCCTGGCTTTGCATCCTTGCTTCTCCAGCGGCCCGCTGTGTAGCTTTAGGAAGCTTACTTACCCTCTCTGAACTTCATTTGTTCTCATCTTTGAAATAGCGATAATAATGCCTACCTCCTAGAGTTATAGCAAGTTGAAGGAGAGCCAGCGAGTAACACGACTAATGGAGTCCTGGACGCAAGCCAGGCCGGAGAGGTACAGTCACTTGGATCACATGCCCACCTCCTGTTGTTTTCCCTACCAGCCTGTCTGCCTTGAGTAAGCCCAGCTCGGGTGGGAGGAGGGCACCATGGGAAGATGTAATTGGCTGCTGGTTCAGTCCAGGTCAAATCTTTTGATAACACGTTCTAGTATAAAGCCATCGTGAACAAAGAACCTTCTTCTGCGGGGGGCCCCGGTGGCCAGCTTTCTAACCGCGTCCCCTGTAAGAGCGCACAGCTGCAGCCCACAGGGCAGTTCCTTGGTTCCTTGCAGGTAGCAAACGCTCGGCTCTACAAGACTGCAGGCAGGTGGGTCGAGAGCTTGCACACTGGGGCTGACCGCCTGCGTGGTCTTGGGCGTGGCTCCCGCCTTGCATCTGCAATCCTGGGGCATTGGGCATGAAGACTTAATGCTTCCCTGTTCAGTTTTAGAGTCTGATGTTGCTCCTGTGATTTCAGCAGAGGGCAGGGAGGAGTGATTTGATGGACACTGGAGATTTGAAGGCCTGGAGTTCTGATCCCAGCTCAGTGACCTTGGGCGCTGATCATTAATTGACCACTGTGCTAGGTACTGGGGATATGAAAGAGGGCACGGTAGGACCCATTGCTTCGGCACCAGTCCAGTGGGGGCAAAGCAGAGCCAATGGGCCTCCTGCAGTGCGAGGGCCTGTTAGAAGGCGTGGGGTCACGTGAGCACTGAGGTGGAACTGGGCCGTCAGGGAAGGCTTTATGAAGGGGACCTCAAGTGGGCTAAATTCTGGGGGAGAAGGGGCAGGAGTGGGGCGAGGGGAAGGTACTCCAGGCAGAGGGCATGCCACACTCAGAGGCATAGAGGTGAGGGAGAGCCAGTGTGTGTCATCACCCCTCTGCTCGTGGGGCCTAGGAGTTCCTTCCTGGTCTTAGGTTCTGTGGCTGAAGTGCCGTGAATAGTGCTGGGGGAATTTGCTCCCCAGCCCTGCACGGACAGAGGGTGTGGTGGTTCAAATGGGGGTTCTAGGACCAGGGAGCCTGGGCACCAAGCCCAGGCCTGTAACTCAGCTGCCATTCCTGAGCACATTCCTTCACTGTCCTGCGCCTCGGTTTCCTCCCCTGTCATGGGGTAAGAGCAGCCTCCAGTTTGTGGGACTGAATGAGGTAACACATTAGAGCACGTAATGCAGCCTCTGGCTGTCCCCTCCCCTCCCACTTGACAGAAGAGAAAAGGAAGGTCAGAGGGATGCGCGAACTGACTGCCGTCCTGCAGTCCACGTGACGGATGCCAACCTTCCTCCTGTCCTCTCTCCCGATTTCACTCTCTCTGTCTTTCTCCTTCCTTCCTTCTGTCCTCTTCACATTCCTCTTCCCTCTCTCGCTCCCTCCACGCCTATCTCCCAGCTCTGATGCTCCATCTCCCGGAGCCAGCCCCAGGAAGACCTCCCGATGATGCCTGCCTGGGTGCAGTGCTTGCTTTTCACAAACCAAGGACGCCTCTGGGGCTGGCTCCCTGATACCTGCTGCACTCCGCCTCTGGGCTGTGCTGAGGGCTGGGGCTGAGCTTGGGCCTCCCATCTGTCCTGTCTCTTCCCCTCCCCCACACTCAGAGCTACCTCTGGCTCATTCTGGAAGGAAAGTAGGACCTGTGATCTGTCTTCTGAGACAACCGACTTCCATTCTGACCGCCCCCTTCCCCCTCGCCACACAGGACAGATTGAGGTCTGTCCCCTCCCGCTGGTGTCCATCACCAAAACAAATGGTTCTCAGATAGCCACGAGTCTGCCCCAGAACCCCAGGGACCACGAGCTGGGGGTATAGTTTCTGAGCTCTGTGATGACAAGCCTTCGCTCCCTCTTGCACAGAGAGCAGGGAACAATAGCCCACTCTGAACCCGAGAGCCAGACTTGCCGGTCTGCACTAATGAGTGTGGGTCTCACTGCGCTCGGAAAGCAGGCGCTGGCTTCTGGCAGCAGCAGCCAGATGATGGAGAGGGGAGTGGGGCTCCCAGCCCTCCCTGCAGTCCCTGCCCCCTCCACTCTTTTTTTTTTTTTTTTTGGTGATGTCTGCATCGCTGCCCAGACCAATCTATCTCTTCATGATGAATTTTTCTAAAGCCAATTGGAATTCATCCATATGCTATCCCCTGGGGCTCCAAATGGGCCTCCCAGTTAGGGGAACAAAATACGCTATTTTTATTCATAATAATAATAATTATTATTATCATTATTCTCATTAGCCACAATAATAACAATGCCAATAATCCCACGCACAGGCAGACTGATCTGCAGTGGGCGCAGAGTGCTTGCCAGCTGTGATTTCATTCGGGCCCCTGTCCGTAACCCCAGGAGGCCAGATGCCCGGTGACTCCTGGCTGGGGTGGGCCCAGGGACAGCTGCAGGCTCCCAGGTCCTGTTTTCCTCATGTCCTCAAGAAGGGATCACATTAGTAGCAATTTTTTTTAGCAGACATGGCCAGACACTTGCTTGGAGACAATCCTGTTTGTCAGATGCGGAAGAGGGACTCTTGGTATTCCCTGGCTCCTGCCAGATGGGCAGACAGACCCCTAACCAGGTAACCTCCACCTCATGCAGTGAGGGCTGTGCATGGCCTCTGGGGGCCCTCGGCTCAAAAACTCAAGTCAGTTTGGGGACGTTCTTCAATGCCCCAAATTTGATGAGTTTGAATTTCATTGCAAACATCATAATTTCTTGCCTCTTTTCATTGAAGTGTGGCATGTCCAAAAAATGCGTACAGCATAAGGATATAGTTTAATATATTTTTCTCAAACTGAACGCACCCAAATAACCAGACCCCAGATTAAGAAACAATAGCCCTTCTGTGTCCCCCTCCGATGACTCCCCTTCCCGTGTCCCCTCCGGTGACTGCCCCATGAGTGTTACTGCACTCTTGGTTCATGCTATCTCCTTTCGTATTTTATAGCAGTGGAATGGGGCAGCTGTGTAATCTTTGTGTCTAGCTGCGTTCACTCAACATTATGCACAGTATTCATCAATATCGTGCATATAGTCACTAACTGCTCATTTTCACTCCTGTATGGTATTTCACTACACGAGGACACTGCAGTCTATGTACCCATGTGTCATGGATGAGCATTTGGGCAGTATCAAGTATACCAGAGCTGCTATGAGCACTGTGCTTGTTGTTTGATGTTCCTACGTGCACATTTCCGATGATATAAACCCAGGAGGTTAGAAACACTGCATCTGCGAATTTGCAGCCTCAGGAGCTGTGGACGGTTTTCCAAGGCAGTTGCACCAATTTACATCGCCAGCTGTTAGAGGGGATCGGGTCTAGCAGGGGCACCCTCAGTTCATTAGTCTCTGTCAGTGGTCCAGTGCTTTCTGATATTACAGACCCTTTGATAATCTGCTCAGTGGCCCTCCAGGAATGAACTCACAGGTCTGCACCTGGTTTCGATGGATTCACAGACCCTGTGAGGCTCCACCAGGCCCAAGCGTCCTGATAAGAAGCCCGATTCTAAACTCTGAATTCTAAGATGTGTTGTACACGGTGGAGCCTAAGTTTTACATTCTCTGCCTGGATGGAAGACTTAAAACTTGACAGGGCATCAGAAAAGCAAGTGCATCAAAAATGAAACAAACAAATTTACAAAAATGTAAAGGTATTTTTGAAATAATTTGATGTTTTATAATTTCACAAAAGTAGTTTTCAAATGAAAGATCGTTAACATTGTTGGACATCCTTGTATACATCTAACAGGTTGAATTAATCTCATTTTACATTACCTATGGGAGGTGCATAACCTCTTCAGGGCTTAGGGCTCGTAAAGGCCTTCAACCTGCCCTGGTGGGATCAGTGACCCCATTATCGACTTCTTACGCCCCCTTTCATAAACTGGGTGATCCCAGGCTGCACCAGAGCACACAGCTGATGGGGCCCCTGGCTGCAGAGGGCTCACCACTTGCTGTCTCGTTGGATTCTTGCCGCGTTTCTGCCAGGTGGCTGAGTTGTGTCATCACGGCCCACCACAAGGAAAACAGAGGCTCGTGGGTCCCCCACCACTGTCAGGGAGGAGTCGGCCTCACCCGTCCTAGGAAGGTGATGGCAGGAACCAGGCTTCTGGTCTGAGAACAGGTGTGGTGGGGATGGGAGCAGAGAGCTGGCAAGGGTGGACAGAACCTCAATAACGACGGGCTTCTGTTTGACGAGATAGAACATCTAAGAGTTCAAGCCAGGCACAGGAAGGCGTGAGCTCCTTGTCCCCGGAGGCATGATGCTAGATGGCCACTGCACAGGGACGTCGATGAACTAAAGGAAACAGCTGAGGTTTTCTCCAGCCCTGAGGTTCACTGGCCTCATGATCTAGGTGTCCTGACCCCCACGCGATACTGTCGTGCCTCACTGCCAACCCCACGGAGCTCAGTTCTCACACGCCTGAGCCGCCTGTGCCGCAGGCAGGAGCCCATCTAAAACAATGTGTGTTGCAGTAGGATTGACAGTGTAACTGCAGAAAGCATCCGAGACCTCCCAGCTTGGCGACCCATACAAGCAGGGCTCCATGGATTCAGGCAAATATTTCCCCTTAATACAGCGTGGCACATCTCACCTCTGCCTCGCTGCAAAGCCAGTGCGGGAGGGAGTGCACCTTGGCGGCCCCATCCTGTCAGCCGTTCTCTGTGCTGAGTTGAGGCCTCCTGCCCCCTAGACCTCCCTCCTGGAGAGAGAGCGGGAAAAGTCTTCCCTGGGAACCACTGGCTGAAGAGTCAGGGGTTCTTGGACCCCCAAAGGGGGAAGACTTTCAGTGTCTCCAGCTGGGGCCCTAGAGCAAAGAGTTACCTTCTCCAGAGCCCTTTGGGCCTCCTTCCTTCATGTTCTCCAACTTCCACCTGGTGTGGACTCTGAGAAAAAAAGACGTTTGCTAAGAAGGGCTCCTGATGGCTACCTGGGCTCAAATGTAAGAAAACAGAGCTTAGCAGCCATTTCTACACAGGGGCCTCTCACTCAGCTCATCTCAGGGAGCAGTCTGTGCTGGACGCCCACCTGCACGGTTCCTGCCAGCTGAGCCCGCCCTACAAATGTTTCCTGGAATCCATCTCAACCAATAGGACTGAGGCTTTCCCCATCCATCCAGCTGCACAGCTCCAACCAACTAGAGTGGCTCTATTCTGACAAATCAGGCCAGGCCTTTTTGACCAATCAAACCGCAAGGATTTGGAGTCCTAATTTGCATGAAGACAGACCAATCAGGGACCAGAGGCAGAGACTTCTGTCCATACAAAGCAGCTCCCCTCTGGCTCTGACAGTGCACTTTCCCTTTCCACAGAAGCCTGGGGACTCCCTTGGCTGAGCGGAAAGGCAAGGTGCCCTGCCCCAGCAGAGTGGAGCAGACCAGTGCAGGGCAGAGCGGTGGAGCTCTCAGCTGGAGAGGGGCCTGGCGCCAGGGACGCCAGGCTTAGGGCTGCCTCACAGCTGTGCTGTTTTGTACTGGGTAAAGTTTCCTTCTTCACCACACCCAAACTGGAAAATTCCTATTGCCATTGGACTAGTGCCAACAGTTGACATTGGCCATCCAGTCTTAGTCTTGCCGTGTTCTCCTCTGCTGTTCCTCTTCGCTCCCTCTGCTCATGTGGGCCAGCGCAGTGGGCCCCACCCCGGGCTCCTCTCCTCCAGGCTCCTCACTGTGGGCCAGGAACACTATGTGCCTGGAGCGGGCCACACAGCGCCCCCTTCCTGCCACTATGGGCCTCACTAATCCAGGTAGTTCAGGTCAGGCTCAGGATTCTTCTCAGACACCTCTAGTAAGTGGTTAATTCACCCGGTGGGCAGTGGTGGGGAGATTGTATCTCTGCGCTTCGATGGCGTACTGTCACAGATGAGAACACAGCTCACATCACGTCATCTCCTTGCTACCGCCCCACTTCCCACTCCCAACGACACACACGAGAATGAAGCTTTCCCAGTTTCTCCCGAGCCACATGGCACCGCGAGCCTGCCTCGGGGTGACCCAGGGTTCAGTACCCCTCTTCCGCGCGGCCACACATGCTTCGCCGCTCTCATTGGGAAAATGTGAAAAGCACTGCCCCAGCTGACCTGCGCTTCAGTCCCGTGGACGTTCTGCGTGTCCCACCGCTAAGTGATCGCCCGGTTGTTCCCATGGCCTGAAGTGTTCACCTCACGTTCTCCAGTGCCCAGGCACATCTGCAGTTAGCACGATACCAGGTAGGTGCATAGAACTACAGAGCACAGAAGGGTCTCAGTACACCCCTGAATGGAGCCCCTGGTAACCCCTCAGCCACATCTGTCCATAGAAAAAGCAGACTCGTCATTCATGGCCCACGGTGGCCCCTCAGTGCCCTCATGTGAGACTTTGCCTGTTTTCCTCAGGCTCCTCACACTATCACAGTGGCAGCTGGTCACCAGACAGTTTGGTGTGGGGGATGAAACATCATGAAACATCAGGCTGGGCACAGAGGAAGCTGGTTCAAGTTCTCTCTCTCCTCTCTCCCCCTCTCTCTCTCTCCCCCTCTCTCTCTCTTGTGTGGGGGGTGGCACTTACTAGCTGTAGGAACTTGAGCAAAATGCCAGGCTTCAGATCCTATCCTTCTCTGTTCAATGGGAATGATACAATTAATTTGTGACAGCATCAGGCATGTCTGAGGGATTTGACCCATGCTAATTGAATCTGTGTCCTACCTATGATGTTTGCATGAGACCTTCCCTGCCACTGGACTGTGACCCCTAAAGGGGACTGGTGGGCTCTCATGAGCCTTTGTATCCTCATCCAACTCTAGGATTGTGTGTTGTAGCTACCAAGTGCTCAATAAATGCTGTTGAGTAAGTTCATTCCATAGGCACGGATGGAGTGTCTCCTCAGTGATGGGCACTGTGTCCCAGGCTCTGGGGACTTGATGATGACGTGGCAGAGATGGCCCATGATGGTCAACCAAGCACCAAGTAGACAACTAAACAGCCATGATGGTTTGGTTTGTGTAAAGTTCTATGAACACAGTAAAACAGATTAGTAGAGTGGGAACCACTTTAGCTTGGGGAGTCAAGAAAGGTCACTGAGCATGTGAAAGCTAACCTCAGAATTAAGTGACTTCTGGAACCAGATGTTCCTGGACATGAGAACAGCAAGTGCACAGCAGATAAATATACACCCACTGTCCCGGGGCCCTTCTGTCTAAGCAAGCCTTTGGGTAGAGGTACAGGCCCTTTCCAGCTCTTTGCATTGATTGCTGCATGGACCTCGCTGGTCTTGAAGAAGGCTCCTGGGCTTTGGGGTGTACGAGAAATGTCTAGTTTCTGACCCTGCCCTGGATCATGGGTTGATGAGGAGGATTCCAGGAGTCCACGGAACCCCTTAGAACATAGGCTTTCTCTGCCAATCCAGCCTCAGCTGCCAAGTCCAGGTTATACGCAGCCCCTTAACTGGGATGCTGAGCAGAAATCACAAGTTATATTTAATACAGCAGTTATGGTCAGGTTGGTGGTCTGCAGATGTTAAGAGAACACCCATTGGAGTTGAATTAGCACAACAGATACCTCACGTTAGGATGTCATTAGCTGTCTTATTTGCATGTTCAGAATAGAGTGGGACATACAAGACCACTAGGGCCATGAAAACCCTTGGGCACCCTTTCGTTCTGAGGGGTCACACAGTGTTGTTAATAAGGCTGAGACTAGAACCCCTACTTTTTGCAATTGGTTGCACATGGCAACACGTTCACCCAGTGGTTCGGTCCAAACATCCTGGGAGCTCTCCGTACTGCTTTCTCTCTCCACATCAAACCCCATCATGAACCTGCCAGTTCTTCTCCTTCAAATGCCTGCCTCTGGTTCTCTTTTCTCCTGCACACTGACACCGCGACGCAGCTGGCTTATTTCAGTCGCTCCTCACTGGTCGCTCTGGCCCCAGGTCTCCGCACTTACACTTCCCCACATCGGGCCACAGTGATCTGCGGAACACACAGATCAGATCATGTTGTTCCCCATTAAAACATTCCAGTGGCTTCCATTGAACTTGGAAGGAAGCCTGTATTTCTTACCATGAGGCTTTTAGCACATGCAGTGCCCCCTCCCATTGGCCCACCGGGCTCCAGCCACACCGCTCTGTCCATCTGCTCACTCAGTTGGCCCCTCCAGGGCTCTGTGGTTGTTCTCCCCTCCTGTTGGGTCACACTTCTCCCATATCTGGCACAAATGGTTTCTTTTTGTCATTCAGGACAAGGGTTGGTGAGCCTGACGGATGCTAGCATTGTGTGTGTGTGTGTGTGTGAGTGTGAGTGTGTGTGTGTGAGTGTGTGTGTGACTGTGAGTGTGTGTGAGTGTGTGAGCGTGTGTGTGACTGTGTGAGTGTGAGTGTGAGTGTGTGTGTGTGAGTGTACAGACCGGGAGGAGAGCACCCAGGGCAGTGCCGAGACCACCCGGAGGACACCCAGTGAGAAGGAAGCCACGTCGAGAGAGCTGAGACTTGGAAAATGGAGAGACCATGTTCAAATCCTCATTCAGACACGAATCAGCCGTGTGTTTAAGACT
This sequence comes from Molossus molossus, assembly GCF_014108415.1. Classification (NCBI taxonomy): domain Eukaryota; kingdom Metazoa; phylum Chordata; class Mammalia; order Chiroptera; family Molossidae; genus Molossus; species Molossus molossus. Next base: position 59,190,234 of record NW_023425352.1, read on the forward strand.
TACCCCTCTGGGCCCCAGTTTCTCATTTAGAAAAATTAGAATTCTCTTCTTTAAGCCATTGCTCAGGCAAATGATGCTCCAGGTGAGGGATCTGGTTCTGTGACTGGCACAGAGTCCGTACTTAAGATAATAATACTTTAATTCTAAATATGAATCAACATAAAAGAGAGAAAAGAGCTGGTACTCGACTGGCTGTGTGACTTTAAATAGCAGCTGCCCCTCTCTGACGTTAGATACCGATGTCCCACAACTTGGGGGAGCCCTGTGTCTCCTCCCAGCCTTTCCGAAGAGTGAGGCCAGGGCAGTTCTGAACAGGAGGGGCCACAGGAGGTTGAGGGTGGGGTCTCATATATTGGGGTTGGGGAGACTGGACAGTATTTAGAGGTGACAAGAGGAACATGGTAAGAGATATTATTTTTGGGCCATCCCCTGTGAAGCTTGCTAGCTTGGTGTGCCCATGTTACCAGTGAGAAAAGTGCCAGTGTTTGGTGATTTGTCAGAGGCCCTTCAGATAATAATTGAAGGGGTTGATATCTGATTTTAAGATTTTAAAGTCCATTTTCTTTCCAGGAAACAGAATGTGGAAATGCCCTCAGCACCCCGAATTATCAATATGGTAGCCACTAGCCAGACATGACTAGTTGTGTTGGTATTACATGAAATGAAATAAAATTGAAGTTCCGCTCCTCATTCTCACCAGCCACCTCAGCAAGTGCTCAGAAGCCACGGTAGTCAGTGGCCACCACACCGGAAAGTGCAGACACTGAACTGCCGTGACCGCGGAAAGTTCCCGCGGCAGTGTTGCCCTGCAGAGCAACGTGCCACAGCTGGGGGAGGCCAGGTCCCTGGCTGAGAACTTTAATCAGTGGTACAGGTGGTTGCACGTGAGTGGATGCAGGCTGGGGCCTCGGGGACAGGCAGCACTCAGTACGGGGCAGGGACATGCCTTTGGAGCTGCAGAAATGGCTCCTTTCTGCACTGCCTCTCCCTCTGGTCTGCGATCTTTCTGGAGTACCGGAGTAGCGTGTGTGGAAGCCCATGCTTCTCATCTAAAACCTGGGGCCTTGTGAGAAATGCAGAATCTCAAGTCCCATCCCAGACCTAGTGAATCTGCATTTAAGCGAGACCCCCAGGGGATTCATGTGCCCATGACCTTGGAGAGGCTGGGCTGTACTATGCTCCGCAGTGTTGACTATTGCATTCGACTCCTCCAGAAATGTCCGTTAAGCCCTATGAAGTCCACATAGTAGAGTCATCTATTTGGTCATGAGGCTCTGGCATGGAGGCATCTCCTTTAGAGATAGAGCACAGATCTTGTAAACATTTCTTTTTTTTTTTTATTCTCACCCGAGGATATTTTTCCATTTTTGTACAGATAGAGTGGGAGGGAGAGAGAGGAAGGGAGAGAGAGAGAGAAACATCGACGTGAAGGGACACATCGAGTGGCTGCCACCTGCACGACCAACCAGGGCCGGGGACAAACTGCAACCGAAGTACGTGCCCTTAGCGGGAACCGAACCCGGGTCTCTCTGGACCGCAGGCCGACGCTCTATCCGCTGAGCCAAACTGGCCAGGGCTGTAAACATTTCTTTTAGTTGTACATATCTAAAGTCAAAACTAACAGGACCCTGAGAGATCATCTACTCCCCACTGCTCCTGCTGCAGAGGGAGAAACTGCAGCCCAGAGAAGGAAAGCAGTTCATCCAAGATCACGCAGCGGTGTTGGAGCTCAAAGCAGCGTGGCGTGCAGGGCATTTCAGCTAAATCACGTGCTCAGCGATGAGAACAGCACAGAGCTTCAGTGGGAGGACCTGGGGCTGATGCTGCACCTTTGCCAAATGTGATGAGTATCTATTATTCTTATCCCAGCCCTGCCTGAGGAACTGCTATAGGTCACCATGGTTACCATTTACTGGGCTTGTATATCAGGCACTTTTCTAAGTGCTTGTGCTTATTTTACTGGTTTCTTATAGTAATTCTAAGATGCAGACATAGTTACTATCTTCTCTTCAAAGACGAGGACACTGGGCACAGTGAAGTTAAGGGACTTGCCCAACATCACACAGATGGTAATCATGGAGCCTGGCTCTTCCTCTCTCCTGCCAATGGACTGTGTAGCGAAGAGAATGTGAAGGGGTTCGCTGGACACCTGAGGCTGTGCAAGGCAAGAGAAAAGCTATTGTGGATGCTTAGTCACCTTTGATCAGTTTCCACAATGTCACAGCGGATCGCCACCCCAGACTTCCCACTCAGAAGGGAAGACAGAATTGCAGTCACTTGTCTAGAACACCTGATCTCCCAAATAACAAGTAGATTCATTGGCTTTAGAACTTAAGATGAAGTGTGGTGGGGTGAAAAGAATGATTATCATCTCAACTCCTGATATAATAATTCCACTTAGGGAGATGCCTCTCTTGGTTTAAGAAAACAGTGGTAACTTGGTTGTGAATGAAGGTGAAACTCTGATAGCATAGGTTGGAAAGAGGGAAAAAACAAAAAGAAACTAAACCACTGCATGGGTAAAAGATAACCAGAAATATGAATGTGGGGGGATGGGAGAGAGGAGAGGAGAAGAAATAATGGGGAGAGGAGGTGGGCTGAATAATGACCGAGGTACCTTTTTAAAAGAGATACGTAATATTTGATTTAGGTTTTCCTGTATTGTGATATGCTGTCACCCCAAGCCTTTCTTCCTTCCTCTTAATTTCATTCATGTCCATCTTATACGCTGGGTCGTGTGTGTGTGTGTGTGTGTGTGTGTGCGCGCATGCGTCACATGCACACGCATACGTGTCGCAAAGGAAGAGCAGACTTTCTCTGTGGGTGGGTTGTAAGAACATCCATGACTGATCTAATTCAAACAAAAATATCAGCCACTAATGGAAAGCATCCCTTGCTCTTGCCTGCCCATTCAGGGAATCATTCTTCCAAGAGATGTTTAGTGAGCAACTACCATGTAGAAGGTAACAGATGAGGTCAGGGCAGCAATGGAGGTTGCAGGCAGGTAGTGGAAGGTTTTGTGTTTTTTGAAAGTCTTTGTTCTGAGTAAAATGAGGAGCCACTGCAGGTGTTAAGTAGAGGACAGAACCTTTCAGGAGAGGAGATGATGTGGAGGTCGGGGGGCACAGCCCTTTGGCCAGAACTGGTCATGTGGGCACCTAGCTGCAGGGGGCTGGCAAAGGAGAGGATTAGATGGAATGTTTGGCGAGTTTCGCATCTCGACCACACTTGGCATTCCACGTAAGACTTCTTTGAAATAAAGCATCACTGTTACAATGCCCTGTCCCTGTTTTGAGCAGACGAAAGCACCGCTCTTCTATAATTCATTTCTCAAACACTAGACGAATCAGGAGCACTTTATTAACCCTGTTTCAGGTCACGTCCTTCTCTCTCATACCAGATATGTCACCCAGCACATATCAACTGGAATTCTAGATTTTCTAATGTGAAACTAACAGGTGAGGTGAATGGATAATTCTAAAAGGCATGTATAATAGAAATTCTAGTTAAAAAACTATTCATCTGTACCCTGGCCAGTTCGGCTCAGTGGTTAGAGTTTCGGACCAAGGACGTGTGTTTGATTCCTGGTCAAGGACACGAACCTGGGTTGCAGGTTTGATCCCTGGCCCTCGTTGGTGTCATGCAGGAGGCAACCAATCATGTGTCTTTTCCACACTGATGTTTTTTCTCTCTCCCCCTCCCTTCTATTCTATCTGAAAAAAAAAAGATCACTGGAAAAAATATCCTCAGGTGAGAATCAACAACAATAAATAAATAAATAACTATTCATCTGTGACAGGGAGACAACTAAAGAAGAAAAATATGCAAATAATGCTTTGAGGGTTGCTAAAACTCAAAAAATTTGAAAGTAATTTCTATTCATATACATGTCTTGCCCAGTTGTTTTGCCAGATGAAGAAATGTTTGAATAAATGAACTAGGTAGCAGGAGAGATTGCTCAAGTTAGAAAAGATTCATTGTCTTGAATAGAAGCAAAGAACCGAGAGCCGCGTGGCTGCTGGGCACTCCGGTGTCTGCAGTGTTGCCAGGGGGCTTTCTCCAGCGAGGGCGGGACTTGCAGGTCTGCAGGCGTTACTTGCCCAGGCTGGATCGCTCTCAGACACAGCACACACGTTAACTCTACACGGACAGGTACTAATATGTTAATGACACATGTTCTAATTTTTCACTGAAAGAATAATTCAAATAGTCCCAATGAGTATACAATTAAAAGGTCTTCCTTTTGTACCTGATCCCCAAGTATTCCTCTCTAGAGCCAACAATTCTTGTTAACGTTTTGGATATACTTTCAAAAACAATCTAGTTATATACTTATACAACATAGCACAACTCAAATAAATAAAATTCTTTTACAATCCCCAGCAATTACCAATAAGAAAAATCTGATATAAAATATTATAATTTTCAAAAAATAAAAACTACAAATATCTAGAAGTTGGCCTAAAATATTGCATACACGATTATATATATGAGCCATATTTATGGTTAGACAGGTTTAAAACTATATCAATGCTTTTCAAATAAATCTATACATTCAGGGTAATTCCAAATAAAAATATACTCATCACAAATATTTGAGGAACTGGTAACCATATTTAAAAATCCACGTGGGAGCATATAGTTACAGAAAGTCAACTTTAAATGCTAAAAAAAAAAAAAAGATGAGGAATTTACCCTACCAAAGATTAGGCCTAGCGCAGTGCTATAACCATAATAATAATAATAATAACAACAACAACAACGTCACGTTAGTAACCTAAGAACAGAGCCATGGAACAGCACAGAGAGCTCAGGAACAGACAGGTATACATGGACACAATATATGATAAAGGTGCCTACAAACCAAGGGGGAGATTTTTGTTTATTAGGTGATTGGGAAGATTATCATTATATGGAAATAAAGTGATTCTCTATTTCACAACATAACAAAGGTGAATTCAAAATAGATTCAAGAACTTAATGTGAGATAAAAATATATGGATAAAAATATAGGCAAATCGCCCTGGCCGGTTTGGCTCAGCGGTTAGAGCGTCAGCCCTCAGATCAAAAAATATAGGCAAATATCTTTGTATATTTTGAGGTGAGGGTTGATGTCTAGAACAAGAACAGAAAAGCACAACCACAAGGGAAAAAATTCATGGGTTTGACAAAAACAAAAGTAAGGATTTCTGTTCAATAAAGGTCACTGTAGACAAAATTAATAACGAACAAGTAATCATTATCAAGACCATACAAGGAAATCCATGCATATCAGAGAGATAAAAGATAGAAAATCCAAGCCCTGGCCTGTTTGCTCAGTGGTTAGAATGTTGGCCCGTGGATCATAGAGTCCCGGGTTTGATTCTGACCAAGAGCACATGCCTTGGTTGTGGTTTGTCCCTGGCCCTGATTGGGGTCATGTGGGAGGCACCCAATCAATGTATGTCTCTCTTACATCCATGTGTGTCTCTCTCACATCGATGTTTCTCTCTCTCACTCTCTTCCTACCTCCTGCTCTATCTGAAGATAAATGGAAAAATATCCTCTGGTGAGGATTAAAAAAAAAAAAAGATAGAAAATCCGAGAGGAAAAATGGGCAAAGACTATGAGCAGGCAATTCACAAAAGGAGAAACTGGGGGACAGAGAGGTGAATGTCACTTCTTAATAACATAATACACATTTGAGCAAGGCGTGACTATATACCATCCCTGGCAACATCAAGTTTGACCAAAGAGGAAACAGAGACCGCTGAGCTGCGGTTCTGGGAAATGTGAATGGATAGCAGTTTGGTATGAATAGGGAAATTCAGTGTTCAGATACCATATGATCTAGAATCCTCTCTGGTGCTCCCACTGGTCCTAGAAACTCTTCACTGCTGCACGATTGTTGAGTGACATGGTGGGAGCTATTTAGGGCCCCATCCCCAGGGAGATGAATAGGCTTATTAGGAGTTACATGGAGCAGTTAGAAACAATGAATCAAATGTACATGGAGCAACATAGATAGATGCTAAAAATATACTGTGGACTGAATGAAACTAAAGAGAAATGAGATATGTAGCCTGCTAACTTTTATGTAAAGTCCATGCAGTCACCAAATTCTCCACCTAATAGAGAGTGATACATCAAACACATTAAGAATGTTCCTACCATGAGAAGGAGAGAGGGAGGGAACCTATCAGTGGAAAAACAAAACAAGAGAAGGGTTGTGGCTAGACAGGTGGGAAGTGCTTGCCCTGAATGGAAGAGTGCTATAAACTCAAAATCTCTGCCTCTGAGGGTCAAGAAATCAATCAATAGATGAATAATTCATTTTGTTCTGATTTAAACGTCATTACATTTATATGAGTTGAGTTGCACTTGATTTGTTTTTTGTTACATTTCATATACAGTTAAACCTTCTTTAATTTTGAATTTTCTTTTTATATTTAGAAAACTTTTTTCCCCCTAGGCCTCAAACAGTTTCTTAGGCCTTTGGGCAGACTTCTAAGGCTCAAGTCCCTGGGCCTAAAGCACTGGATGGCATGACCATGTAGAGTTTGAGTTTATGGTTATATCACAATATATTTAGTAGTCAAATTTTGGTGGATATTTGGATTAATATAGTGTTCTATTTTCTTTAAACAATAAAGCAATGGACATCTTTATATATTTATCTTTGTACAATGTACATCAGCATTGCTGAAATGATACATATGTACACATATATATTTAATTTGAATAATATGAAATTGTCAATTATTCTTGGCTCAGTTTATACTCTCACTCTTGCCAGTACTGTTTGTGTATATCAAACAGTTTTATTTTTTCTTTGCTGATATATAAAAAATTTTGTTCATAATTTAAATTTTTATTTACTTAATTAGAAGTGGCTTTCCATAATTTTTCAATATGGTCATAAGTCAATCATATTACTATCAGTAGTTGGATTTTTTCTTATTAATTTATAAGTGCTCTTTATTTATTTATAATGTAGGTTCTTTTCCATATGTTCTGTAAATCTGAAGCTAGCTAGATATATTATGTCTCCATCTCTATCACTTATACTGTATCTATATCTAGGTTATTTATGTTTATATAGAATATAACTTTTATATAAAATTTTCATGGTTTTTTAAAAATGTTTTATTGATTTTTTTTTAGAGAAGAAGGTAGAGGGAGAGAGAGATAGAAACATCGAGGAGAGAAGCATCAACATCCATTGGCTGCCTCCTGCACGCCCCCTCCTGGGGATCGAGCCAACACTCTACACATGTGCCCTGACTGGGAATCAAACCAGTGACCTCTTGGTGCACGGGAACTTTATGTTTTCTTATATTTAGTCAATTGTCCCTATATTACTTATTGACTTACTCATATTTTCTTTGTAATTTAGAATGTCACATTGACTATATACTAAATTACTATTTGTGAGCTTTGTAAAAACTTAAAATTTTGTTCTTTTCCATTGATCTGTCTCTTTGTTAATGTGTCAATATCTAATACATAATCATTCTAGATTTACGGGATAATTGGATTATATCCTTCTTAGCACTTGTATTTTCATGATTGTTGTGCTGCTTTTCCAAAGTTTATTTTTCATATGTAATTTTGAATCGTATTTTCCAGCTGGAGAAATGCGGGGAGGACCGACATGCAGGGGGACGGCCTGCAGAGCCCGTGCGGGGAGGAGGGGCCCAGTAAGAGACTGGGTCCACACAGGGCGACTGGTCAAATAGGTAAGTATTGCAAAGTAATGGAAACCAGGTTTCTGGCCATTGGAGAAGGGACTTGCAGATACAGAAAGTGAGAAAACTAGGATGGAATTGCGACGTTGGACTGGAACCGAAGGTATTGCTGTAACTGTGTCTTTCTGGACCTAGAGCTCCAGAAATAAACATAAATGTAAAAGTGTGTGGTGTAGGTGCTCTAGAGCTGTCACTGGAAGGCCTGGAGCAGTGACGCCCCGCAGCAATGCGGACACCCACTGGCATTCGCTTCCCGTTGCTGCTGCAACAGACTACCACACACTTCGTGGCTTCACAATACATTTATTTTGTTATAATTATGGAGATTAGAAATAGTTCTCACAGAGCTGAAAACCAAGCTGTTGTCCAGGCTACTGGACATCAGTTCTCTCTGGTGAAGAACCCGCTGCCTTGCCTCGTCCAGCTTCCAGAGGCTCCCCGCACCCCTGGCTCCCAGCCCGTCTGGCTGCAAGGACCGATCACGTGGCTCTGACCGCTCCGTTCATCTTCACTTCTCGTCTCTGATTGTAAATCTCCTGCCTCTCTCTTTTACTTAAAAGGACTCTTGTGATTGCATTTAAAGTCTTCCTGGATAATCCAGAATAAACTCGCAGACTTATTATCTTTAACCACATATTGTCGTGTAAGGTAACATAGTGACGGGTTCTGAGGGTTAGAACGTGACATCTTTGGGTGTCATCATCCCACCCACCACACCATTCTCCACGAAAGGAATTAGGGGTCCTTGGAGAAAAGGCTGATTCCAGGGCCAGAACATCCTGTTGTACCAAAAATAAGACAGGACTCAAAAAATAACGAGGGCCTTTGTAAAGGGTACAGGGCCAACTTGAAGGGACTCCCAAAGGTCAACATAAGTAATGATCATTACAGATTATAACCCATTGAATAAAACGGGAACCCATGAATTCATGGACACAAATAAATGATTAAATAAATGTAAATATTAATGAGGAATGGAATATTTATAGAGTTTCAAAGTACTTCCCCTCAAAATATTTATTAATTTAAAAGAGGAAAACATAGTTTCATGGTGGGACAACCTGGAGACACCACCTTAATTAAGTTATCAAAGTAAACATCAGTAACGGAATACATTGAAATTATGTGCCATGTGATGTGATGCAAAAAGAAAACAGCATTGTTTCTAGAATATTCACATGAAAAATATATCATTTAGACCTGGCTGGTTTGGCTCAGTGGTTGGAGCATTGGCCTGCGGACCAGAGTCTCCCGGGTTCAGTTCCCACTAGGCCCTAGTGGCTAGGGGTAATATATATATATATATATATATATATATATATATATATATATATAGTTTAATCTAATTGTAAGGAAGCAGTAGACAAACCAAAATTGAGGGATATTCTAAATAAATAAATAAATGCATTGCCTGTAATCTTTTAGAGTTCAAGGTCCTCAAAGTCAAGAAAAGATTAAGGAACAGTATCATATCGAAAGAGACTGATAAAACATGACAATTCAATGCAACATGCTGTTATAAACTCTATCTTTTTACTGTTGGGAAAAGTGGTGAAGCTTGAATGAGATCTGAGGATTAGGTGGCAGTAATGTAAAAGGTTAATTTCCTAGTGTCACTACTGTGGTTATTACAATACAAGAAACACACTCGAATATCTGAGGGTGATGGGCACTATGTTTGCAATTTATTTTCAGATGGTTAAGGTAAGAGTTCTTTGTAGGGTACTTTGAAAATTTGTGCTTGTTTCAAAAATAAAAAATATAAAATAAAAGTCACATTGTCTGGTTGGGAAAAATAACCACATAGTCATTTTTGTTGGAATTGTGTTAAATTTATAAGTTATAGGAAGACTGACATGTTTACAATACTGCAGTTTTGATAAACTAAAAGGATGTATATTCCCATGTGTCAAAACTTCTTTCATGTCCTTTGCTATTTTAGGCTTTTTAAAATATGAATCTTCCTGTTATGTCTATTTCTTTATATGTTTTATTATTTAGTAAACGGGATCTATTGTTCCATTATATTTTCTAAGTGTTCGTTGATTACATATCTAGAAAGGTATTGTAATCAGCCATTTTTCAGATTCTCTTATTTTGTCTAATAGATTTTCATTGAATTTTTTGAGATCTACAGATAAAGTATTGTATCATCTATAAAAAGGGTAATTTTTATATATTTCTTTTCTATTTTTATATCTTTATATATTTCTCTAATAAAACTTTAATGCATAGTTACTTCTGGAAAATATTAATATTTTTCTGAAAATCTTTATCTTTTTCACATCTTTATATATGTAGTACAGTGCTGACTTTGGCTTATATGAAGAAAGTATCAAAATATTTCTACTTTATTGAGTTTTTTTTCATACTTGGATGCTGTTTTTTGTAATAATCTTTAATATTTCATCTGTATGGACAAACATATCTATTTTTCTCTCCCTTTACTTACTACTATTGTAAATTTGAACTATCCTTGCATTCCTGCTAGAATTTGTATTTTTCCATTGTATTATATTTTTAATGTACTGCTATATCTTGTTTGAGAAATATTAGTTTTATATCAAAACTCATAAATAAGTTTGATCTAGTATTTACTTGTTTTAAGCCACTTTGATTACATATTAGTCTAATGGATAAAGAATTTGGAAGCAGTTGAATTAGCAATGGGATTACCTTCTAGGTTGGATGGAATAGCTTATGGAAAACCAGTTTCACGAAGAACAACAAAAATGGCTTAAAAATACAAACATTATTTCTTTGAAGGTGACAGAGAACATAGGGGCAGCAAAACCTAGAGAAGCGACAGCTTTAGAGAAGAGATAATTTTGGAAGAGTAACCCATTTTTACAGCAGGGCCATTTGCTGATTCTGGGTAAGGACGGGAGGCTGGTGCTCTGGGCCTTATGCATGTAGAGAGATGCTGATGGTAGCAAAGAAATGAGATCTTTCGGCAGAGACTTTGGAGGCGTTTCAAGCATATGGCTAGATTTTACCTCAAGCAACTTACTAAATCTGGGTTTAATGGAGAAGAAAGCTGAACACCTAGGCGGGAACGCTGTGCAAAGCTGCAGAGCGTTTGTCAGTCTCGAAACACAAAGATGCGAGTTTGAGACCCATCTGGTAGCTCATGGTTGAGAACCATGGTGTGGCATAATAAAAAATATATATTTGGTCTTTGTCCCCGGTTCCTAGCATAGAGCTTCTTGAGGGACAATAGTGTCTTTTGTATTCTAATGAGATGACTAGTGGCTGGGTTCCCTTAAAAAGTTTCAGAATGGGGACTGGTCAAGAAAGACCAAGCCTTGATCAGAGGACTGGAACCTTCGCCTCCACCCACCTCCAGACCTCCATCTGGGTCATGAACACTGAGGCGCTGTGAGGGTGGCATGGCTGGGAGGGCACGGAAGCTCCACACCGCTGCCCTGGCCCCACACTTTGCCCGTGCATCTCTTCCGTTGGCTGTTCCTGAGATATGCCTTCACAACAAACAGGAAACGCAAGTGAAGTGTTTCCCTGAGTTCTGAGAGTCATTCCAGTGAGTTATCAGCCTGAGGAGGGCGTTGTGGAAATCCCCAGATTTATAGGTGTTTGGTCAGAAGTAACTTGCTCTGGCATCTGGAGTGTGGGCAGCGTCAGAATCGAGTTAAATGGCTGGACACCCAGTGGTGTTGGAAAAGCCACCACATATTTGGTGTCAGTGAGCAGGGACTCTTATGCAGAGAACTAACTATTCCCAAGGAATTAAGGCAAATGAAGAGCAGACTGAGCCACACCAGGGCTTGAATCCAGCCTTCACCCTGGACGAAAATAAGTCACAGCCACTACCCTCACTCACTGGAAGAAAAGGAGAGGTCTCCTGGGCAAAACGAATCTATCATGAGAATTCAAGAGAGAGGTCACCTTTGGGAAAGTATAGTGATTAAAAGGGGCACAAAATGAACTCCTGGGAGTGTGGTCATCTGTTTTTTGAACTATGTGCTAGTTACACAGATGTGTTCAATATGCAAACTCTCAAACTGGACAGTTATGATCTGTACCTTTTCCCATAAGTACATTATTCTTTTTTTTAAAGTGCACATTAAAAAAATTCCAGAGTTCCAGTTCTGCCAAGAAAGAGTAGTTCCAGTCCTCCCAGGTCCTCCCTTTTATACAAGTGAAATATTGTTGCTGTAACACAACAAATGAGCATGGAGAGACTTTGGAAGGTGGAAGGAGGACCCTTGGGACTTGACAAAGAGCCTGGCAGAGAGTGCCTCCCATACATCCCAGTCAGGGCTGCAGAGCGAGGCCTCCAACACCCAACCAACAGGCAGAGACAAAAAAGCTCCAGGGAAAACTGTTGACCCCCAGCCAAAGGACTGGGAAAACCTTTTTGGTAATACCTGCATTATTCCAGCTAAATACCAATGGAAAAACCATACCTGCCCACAACTATGGTTTTAGAAGGGCTGAACCAGAAATTGAGCTTCCATCCCCCCAACCCATGAGCTCCCTCCACGTCACTGGAGTAGACAGCACTCTGATCCCCACTCCGGGGGCCAAGTGGAGGGGTAGTCTTCTCATCTCCTCAGCAGCAGGAGGCAGTACTGCAGTTCCTTTGCCGAGATAGTGTTGATGGGGCTCAGTGGGAAACTGGTCTCCATTTGCTGTCTGGTGGAAGCAGTCAGTTTTCAGTACCCTCACCGGGGAGTGTCAGTGGGGACAGGTGAGGAGCTGAGCCTCCACCCTCACTGAGCACCACGAGGGGGAATGAAGTGCTGGTCGGTGGGGCTAGCTGACATTCCCATCTCTCCCTCCCCTGCCCTGGTGCCACGTGGTCAGCAGGCCCCAGTGGGTGGGGGTAGCTAAGCTTCCTTCCCTGGCCTGCAGCAACAGCATGGCATGAGTCAGCCTCCCACTTTCCCTCTTGTTGGTGGCAGCAGGGGTCAGCAGGGAGCTGAAAACACACCCACCATCCCTCTGCTTCACCCCAAAGGAGGGGCTGCCTGCCAAAAAATAAAAAATCATATTAATAGAATAGAGAGACTTGTAACATACCTTCCGAAATGGATATAATAAAAAATTACTCACATACCAAGAACCAGGTAAAAACCACACTATGAATGAGAATGGACCATCATCACTGAGATGATCAGATGTGGGAATTATCTGACAAGGATTTTGGAGCAACTATCATAAAAATGCTTCAGCAATTATGAATTCTCTTAAAGCAAATGAAAAAAATTGAAAGCTTCAGCAAAAAAAAAAATATAACTTCCAGAAAAGAACTAAATGGAATAAAGAAATGAAAAATACAACAACAAATCAAGTCACCGATGGGCTCAGTAGCAGAGTGAACATGAAAGAGGATAGATTCAGAGAACCTGAGAACAGATCAATAGAAATTTACCAAATCTGATAAACAGAAAGAAAATAGACTGAACAAAAAAGAAGCAGAATCCCAGGGACATGGGCAACAGTAACAGAAGAAATAATATTTGCATTATTTGAGTCTCAGAGGAGAGACAAAGCCTGAAAACAAACAAACAAACAAACAAACAAACAAACAAACAAACAGTCAAAACTGCCCAAACTCAAAGACGTCAAGGCTGAAAGCTTTCTACATTTGGTTAAAAAAAAAAGTGTATAAATTCAAGAAACAGAGTGACCCCCAAATAGGAGAAGTACTCCACCCCCAACCCATAACAAGATACATAATAATTAAACTCTGAAAACCAAAGACAAAGAAAAATATCTTAAAAATATTCAGAAATAAACTTACAGAGGACACCAATTTGAACAACAGAGAATTTCTCATCTGAGCTCATGGAGGCCAAACGTGTACATTTTTCAAGTCCCGAAAGAAAAGCTTTGCTGTTAGCGGCTTCTATATCCAGAGAACGCATCCTCTAGGGGTGAAAGGGGAAGAGAGTCTCAGATGAAGATAAACCAGGAAAGTTTTTGCTAGCCAGCCTACCCCTGAAGAATGACAAAGAAATTTTTCTAAACAGAAAAGAAGTGATAATAGAAATGTTGGAACTTCAACAAAAAAACAAACAAACGAAAAAAACATTGGGATGGATAAAAGCAGGAGTAAATAATAGACTATTATATTTCTTAAATCATACTTGATATTTGAAGCACAAATTATGACTCCATCTGATGTAGTTCTCAATGTATGTAGAGGAAGGACGTACTTACACAAATATAGTTAAAAGTGGGGAGAGTAAATGGACTTAAATGTAAGTAAGTTTTCTAAACTTCATACCAAGTAGTATAAGATCAGTACAGGTAGGCTGTGCTAAGCTGTGCATGTATATGGTAATAACTACAGCAACATCTAAAAAAACTAAACAAAGCGATACACTAATACACACACACACACACACACACACACACACACACACAAATAAATCAAGATGGAATTTAAAAAGATGTTTATAAAATCTACAGGAAGGTAATACAAGGAAGACAGAGAACTGAGAAATAGAAAACAAATTAATAAAATAACAGGCTTGGACTCTTAATATTTTAATAATTACCTTAAATATAAATGATTTAAATATACCAATTAAAGACAGAGATTGAAACAGTGGATTAAAAAACACGATCAAATAATATCCTTTCAAAAAATAACTTACCATAAATACAAAATCATAGATAGGCTAAAAATAAAGAATTAAAAAGTTATGCCATACAAAAATAGTTTTCAAAAAGCAGGACTGGCTTTATTGATATAAGGTAAAGTAGGCTTTAGAACAATTAAAATTATTACAAAGAGAGACATTAACTGATAATAAAAGGATCAATCTACTAGGAAGACATGACAATTCTAAAGGTGCATACACCAAACAATTGAGCCTCAAAATACAAAAGGGAAAAATAATAGGGTAAAAAAAGAAATAGACTGATGCAAATTATAGCTGGGACTCCAGCATCTCACATAGCAACTTCTAGAACTACTAGGCAAAGATATGAAAATACTCAAAATCATGATCAACCAGCAAAATCTAATCGACATATATAGAATGCTCCAGCCAACAACAGAAGAATACACATTTTTTTCAAGTGTATGAAATATTCACCAAGACAGGTCATATCCTGACACATAAAATGAATTTCAATACAGTTAAAATAATGGAAATTGTAGACTATGCTCTCTGACCATAATGAGATCTTATTAGACAATAGCCAAGATTTGGTAGAAGCCTAAGTGTCCATCAGTAGATACGTAGATAAAAAAGCTGTGGAATCATCATACTGTTGTCTGAATCTGTGAGGTTTTGTTTTTTTTCTTTTGCTTAATCTCTCCACCTTTTGATAACACAGAAACAAAGACTGTGTTTAAAAGTTTTAAATTTTTTTCCTGGGAAACTTTTGACATTTTGGGGAGTGGAGTATAACAGCTTTTTGATATTTTCGCCAATTTATTTTCTGATAATTGGTCTTATAGTCTCTAACTTTGACTATAGGGTGGGGCAAAAGTAAGCTTACAGTTGTGAGTATGCAAAATAGAATTTATTCTTGTATTATTATTTATTAATTATTGTATTATTTTCTATACTAAAAACTGTAAACCTACTTTTGCCCCCACCCTGTATATGAATTATATTTTATGTAGCAATTTATTCATTTTACAAAGGTTGTCAAATTTATTTACACGGTTGACTTATTAATCTTTATGGTTAGTTTACTTTTCTTTGTATTCATAATTATGTCTCCATTTTCATATCTACTTTTGTGTATTTGTGATTTCACTCATTTTTTTTCCTTTATTAGTCTGGCTAGCTTTTCTTTTTCAAGAAATCTAGATTTTTCCCCCCTAAGAAACTCTTTGAATGTACTAATTTCTCTGTCTCTTATTTTGTAATTGATTATTTTGTATATTTACCCTTACTAATTCCATCCTTCTGCTTTCCCAATGCCTAATATTTTGTTCTTTATGTGACTTTTGAATTGAGTTATTTTCATTTGTTCTTATTTAGTAAAATCAATTAAAGCAGTAAAGTTTCTTCTGGGTACTGTTTTAGCTATGCTCATGGGTTTAGCTGTACCCATGTGTTGATTTGCTATTTTCTTGATTTTTTATTTTATTATTTTTGCTTGGACCACAGGTGTTAAGATACAGATCAGTCCCATCCTTGGCTTATGACACACTCTATTATTGGTCCATGCATGGCCCTCTTCCACTATGTATTTATTTGTTGGATATTTGTTTGTTTGCTTTTAATAATAAACATCTATGAACTTAGCCCACAATGAAAACTACAAATTTTATAATAACTTGTATCTACCTTTTTAATCCTGTCACCTCAGTTAAGCATCATTATAAATCTTGTGTTGATGGTCTGTTGCTTCCCCACCTGTTTTTAAAAGAAAAGCTTTCTGAGATGTAATTCACCCATCACATGATTCACCAATTTAAAGCATACAACTCAATGTTTTTTTATATATTCAGAATTGTGCAACCATCAGCCAAATCTAATTTTAGAATATTTTTGTCAGCCCAGAAGGAATAGCCATGTAGGCACCCCCAGTTCTTCCCTCCTTCCACGCGCTGGCCGCAAATCACTGACTTTCTGTCTCTGAGGATTTGCCTAACTGGACATTTTATGTAAATACAATCATACAACATGTGGCTTTTAGAACTGGCTTCTTTGACTTGGCATACTGTCTTCAAAGTTTTTTTATGTTGTAACATGCATCAGCACTTTATTCCTTTTTATAGCTGAATAATATTCCATTGTATGGATATGTGACATTTTATTCATTCATTCATGAAATTATGGACATTTGAGTTGCTTCCACTTTTTGCTGTTATAAATAATACTGTCATTGAAATTTGTGTACAAGTTGTTGTGGGGACATATGTATTCATTATGCTTGGAGTAGAATTGCTGGGTTAGGTAGTAAGTCTATGTTTAGAGGAACTGCATTTAGAGGAACTACCAAATAGTGTTCCAAAGTGTCAGCACTCTATTACAGTCTCTTGAGCAATGTTAGAGGGTTCCAATTTTTTCATTTCTTCACCAACATTTATTATTGTCTGTCTGTTTTATTTTAGCCATCTTAGTGAATGTGAATATTGTCTTTCTTAATGATATTGAATATCTTGCTTATGAGTCATTTGTGTATGTTCTTTGGAGAAATGTCTGTTAGATTCTTTGCTCATTTTATGGTTAGGTTATTTTTTTAATTGCTGAGTTGGTAAGAGATTTTTGCTTTCTGGATACAAGTCCCTTATCAAGTAAAGAATTTGAAAATGTTTTCTCTTATTCTGTGGGTTGTCTTTTTAGTTACTTGATATTATCATTTACATTACAAAGTCTTTTAAATTTGATGTTCTATTCATCTGTTTGTTTGCTTTTTCTTTTGTTACTTGTGTTTTTAGTGTTACATCTAAGAAACCATTGCCTAACCCAAGGTTATATTTACTCTTATGTTTTCTTCTAAAAGGCGAATAGTTTTAGCTTTTACATTTATGTCTATGATCCATTTTGAGTTAATGTTTATTGATGGTGTGAGGAAGGGCCTAACTTGATTCACTCACATGCAGATATTCGGTTGTCCCAGTGCCAATTGTTGAAAAGACAATTTTGCCCCAAATTTTGGATTTATTGTTGAGAATCAGTTGAAAAGCTGATCCTAAAATTCATGCAGAAATGCAAAGGACTAAGAATAGTCAAAGCAATCTTGATTAATGGAATAGAACTAAGAGTCCAGAAATAAATGTTTGATCAAGATTGTTTTGACTATTCTCAGTCCCTTGCCAAAAAAGAAGCTAAGATTTTTATAAGGATTGTATTGATTCTGTAGATCAGCTTAACAAATACTGTTACCTTATTTGTATTAAATCTTCCAATCCATGAGCAGAGTACCTCTCCATTTATTTAGCTCTTTAATTTTTTTCAACAATATTTTGAAGGTTCAAAGCATAATTATTGCATATCTTTTGTTTAATTTATTCTTAAATCTTTTGTTTCATTGATGCTATTGTAAATAAATTTCTTTTTCTAGTTTCATTTTTGTATTGTTTGTTGTTAGTTTGTAGAAATATGATAGATCTTTATATTGAGCTTGTATCCTGCAGCATTTCCAAACTCATTTATTAATTCTAGTAGTTTTTAGTGAATTCCTTAGGATTTTCTATATGCAAGATCATCTCATCTGCAAATAGAGATAGTTTTGCTTCTTCCTTTGTAATACGGATGTGATTTATTCCTTTTTCTTGCTTAATTGCTCTGGCTGGAACATCTATTATAATGTTGAATTGAAGTGTTGAAGGAAAATTCTTTGTGTTGTTTCTGATCTTAGGGGAAAGCATTCAGTCTTCACCATTACATATGATATCAGATACCCAGTCCTATTTTTATTGTAGTTGAATCTATAGTTATTCTTCTAAGATTGTGTTGTTTAGAATTTGCTTTTTAATAATTTTATAAAAAGGGTATTAGGCAGTATATCATCTCTAGTACCTAGTTTTCTTACTCAGCTTCATATTTTGTAGATATGGTCACATTGTTGAAGTGGCTGTGATTTATTCATTTTGGCTGTTATATAATATTTAATTGTGTAGATATGTCACAATTTATTTAGCCATTATTCTTTCTATGGATATTTTGATTGTTTTGGGGGTTTCGCTATACTGAAGAGTGTTGCCATGAATATATTTACCAGTGTCCCCTAAAAGTACATTTGCATGACTTTCTGTTGGGAATACACCAGACATGGGCTTGCTGTGGGAATATTCAATTTTATAAGATAATGCCAAGTTGTTTTCTAATGTGATTCTACAAATTTACATTTCTATTAGTAATACATAAGAGGTTTTTTTGATTCATAGTCTCTCTATCCCTTCGCATTGATAGACTCTTATTTTTACCCCTAAGATGAGAATAAAATGGCATTACATTTAAAGCTCGATCTGCATTTCCCTGATGACTTAATGGAGTTGAACATCTTTTCAAAGATGGGCTTCATTCAACATTGGGAGGGTGTTTCCCTGGAGGTGCTGATTTTTCTGCCCTTTCAAGCTTCACCTGTGTGGACTCAGAGAGCTCCCACCTGCACTGAAGGGGCCCAGGGCACAGAGCAGACGCACCTGCTCGCTGCATCCAGAGCCTGCCACCTTGCAGGCAGCCCAGGCTCCAGCGCTGTCTCCTGACGTGGCTGCAACCCGGCGAGGCCAGGAGGTCTGAACTGGGGATTGGAGGCATTGTACACAGTCCGTATTGGTTGTTAAGCTCTTTGATCCAAAAATGAGAGTTTAAAAAAACAACCCAGGAATGTATCCTATTATATTTAATGATATGATAGGGTACATTTGTACATTCTCAGTTCTGTTATATTATTTTATATTATGCTTTCTGATTTTAATGCTTCCTTAAAAGTCTTTTATTTCATGATCTGTGTTTCTGTGGTTTGCTTTGGGTATTGGTTTTCCCTGTAATAATTTGGAAGATTTATGAAGTATTTTCAGTTCCTTTAGTGGTTGCCTTATAACTATATACAATAGTTATATTCATTTCTTGAATTATAACTTAAGAGGTTTTCCCACCATAAGAAACAAGGAAGTTTGCCCTGGCCAGGTGGCTCAGTTGGTTGGAGCACAGTCCTATACACCAAAAGGTTGCAGGTTCAGTCCCTGGCTGGGGTGCCTTCAGGAGGCAACTGATGTTTCTCTCACATCCATGTTTCTCTCTCTCCCTTCCTCTCTCTATAATCAATAAAAACATATCCTTGGGTGAGGATTAAAAATAAAGCAGAAACCAGGAAGTTATTTTTCTTCCTCTACCTTACTTTCTCCCATGTTTTGTTGCTATCATTAGTTCCTTTACACTTTAAAAAATATCCTTCTTTATTGATTGCTTGATTTATCAGCTCCTGAGGAGTTGATTCCCTTCTCCAAATGTGAGCCCGTGTTTATGTTTATCCTGCTTGGAACCTAAGCTTCATCTTTCATGCAAGAACTCACCTGTATCTCCGTCCTGGAGGGCCGTGGGCCGGCGTCCTTGAGGTGCGCTCCGCCCCTCTCCGCTCACCTCCGCCAGGGCTTCTGCCGCGGTGGGAGAGCCGGTCTCGCTCCCCTTTCCTCACCTGCCTTGTTGTTTTCACTCTGAGCTTGTCTTCGGAGTGCTGTTTCCCACAGGGGACATTCCCGTTTCTCCTTGGCCTCTGCACCGTCCTTGGGTTCCCCGGCCCTGGGCAGGCTTTGTTGCAATTACTTTCCTCGGCCTTGTACTTGGTGGGTGCTGCGCCCTGGGGCCCTCTGTGCACAGGGAGCAGATTGAGAGCTCTGACTGCCCTCGGTGCCCCGTCTCACCTGGAGCCCGGGGACGTTGGTCCACGTTTGAGCGGGGTGGGTGGTAGTTCTCCGGTTTTTATTGTACTGAAGGGACAGCTTTCCCAGTCTCCCGGCTCTGCAGGAGATCGCTGCTGGCCTCTCTGTGCGCAGGGCCGGCTGCCTCACTGCTCACGCCCCGTGGGCCCTAGAATACAGCACTTCATTCGGCGCCTCCACCCCTGTGGGCCATTGGACTTCAGTCCTGCTCACTGGTCTGGCTTCGGATTGTCTTTTGTTTCTGGTCCGGGAGGCTTTTCCCTGCTTGCTCTCAAGTTCATGGATGTGGTTGTAGACGTGTTTGTGTTGTATTTGAGCCAGCAGCTCTCTGTGTTTGTAGTGGGAGACGTGGTTTTGGTCCAGGTGGGGAGGGCACTTTCTTCAGCATCTCCGTCTTCTACAAAAAGCACGGTGGTGGCGACTGTGGTTGGAGAGGGCGGCCCCAGGCCAGGCAGCTAGCGAGAGTGCTCGATGCAGAGGTCCTGAGGAGCCCGAGAAGGGAGCCCTGGCGGTGGCTCCCGAGGGACAGCAGTGAGCAGCACGGCTGCCTGGGGACTTCTGCCTGGCACGTCGAGCTGGGGAGCTCCTACGCAAACCCCAGTGGCCTGTCAGACTGCAGGCACCGGGACCTCAGGAACAGCCCTGGTATGCTCGTCGGCCATCTGCAGGTGCCATTTTGTGAAAATAAAGGAAAAGGGTTTATCTCCTACATAAGGGACTTCCCCCAATGCAAAGGCAAAAGTAGAAACATCGATCATTTTTCAGAAATAGAACATTGGAGCAATGCCATGTCTCAGCAATCTTCAGAAATGTGGGGAGGACGTGGAGTCCCCCACAGGATTTGAGCTAAGGTGTGAGCAAACTATTTACTACTCAAGGGGTGGGGGACTTCTAGGTTACATGCAATGTCACATCTGCCTTGTTGAGTCTATGTGACAACACTGTAAACAAATAAGACTGTCCCATGTCCTGAAGTAGTGGTTCTCAGTCAGGGACATTTGTCCTCCACACCCGAGGGGTCATGTGGCCATGTATGAAGGCATTTTTTGAGGATCACAATGTGGGAAGGGGCAGACGTTACTGGCACCCTGCAGTGCACCGAACAGGCCCCACAACGAGTTATCCAGCCCCAGCTGCCAACAGTGCGAGGTGGAGACACGCTGACCTACAGCTGGTAACTAAGGCTCAGGGACCTCAGCCAGCCAGCGCTACATCACGGAGCTGGACCATCAGGACTAACAGTGATAACTCTCATTCCTTACAGCCACCTCAGTCTGTTCGAGCTGCCACAGCAGAATACCACACGCAGGGTGGCTTAGACAAGAGAAATTTATTTCTCACAGTTCTGGAGGCTGGAAGTCTCAGATCAAGGTGCCAGTGTGGTCAGCGTCCAGGGCGGTCTCGCCTCCTGGCTTGCACACAGCCGCTCCTTGTCCTCACCAGCCTTGCTTCTGGGCGTGCCCCCGGGCAGTGCAGGGTGGGGCTCTGGCGCCTCCTCTCATACGGACACGCATCCTATTGGATAAATGCCCTACCCTATGACCCAATTTTTTCTCAATTGTCTCCCGAAGGCCCTATGTCCAAATGAAGTCACTTTTGGGTTTAGTGCTTCAACATGTGAATTTCATGGGTACACAGTTCAGTCCATAGCAACTGCTCTGTCAGGGACAGACATTGTTCTCAGGACAGAGGTGTGGACACCGAGAGGCAGGGAGGGTGAGTGACTCACCCACAGGCACAAAGGCATGGGGCGCTGCCAGGAGCACCCACAAGTGGAAAGTTCTAGAGCCTGTGCTGGCCCCCATCGGTGCCCTCTCGGAGGGCTCAGGTGTGAAGCTGGGTTTTCCACTGTGTCCTAAGCTCTGTCCTGTGCCTCTTTGTACAAGTTGATAGCCCAAGACACAGGCTCAGAGTAAATAAAATAAAGCTTTGCACCATGGCTCAAACACAGGCCAAAGACATTCGCTTAACAGCTAAGGGCTAAGTCTTTTCTCCCTGGACAGATATCACAGACGGGCTCATGTACATGTACCTCCAGCCCAGCGCCTCCCCCCGTCGGGGGCTCTGAGGCAGTGCAGTCCTGGAGGGGCATCTGGGCCAGCGGCCCCCTGACCCCAGGGCACACAGAGACAGCATGGCTCCTTCAGCCAACAGCCGGGCCCCTGGCTTTCTGGTATGTGGAGGGAGCAGCTCCTCCAGCAGGTTGGCAGCAGTGAGCTGGACTCCTCCCAGAGCCTCTCCAAGGACATCGTAAGCACCTCATACCTTTTATTAGACCTCTTTCTGCTGGATCTAGCTCGTGCTGTCTGTGCGGATGTGTGTTGGCAAATACATGTGTGATGGGAAGGGGGTGGCAGGTGCAAGCAGGTTATCGGGCGGGAGTCCGGGGTCCTGGGGAGGGGCTGCTGGCAGCATGTCTCTTCAGAGCCATGAAGGGATACCGAAAGGATACTGGTCTAGGAGGTGGGACATCTGAGTTCCTAATCACGTCTCCTCTTTGCCTGATGCATAAACTTTGGCAAGTCTGTTCCTCTTTCTGGGACTCCGGTGCCCTCATCCATCCACTCCCGAGCCTGGCATTGCGTGGCCCCGGACTGGAATGCCCCAGGGAACACGTGGGCTGAGAATGCAGGCTGGAGGTACCGCAGGGCCCTCTTTCCACCTCGCCGTGCAAGGCTTTCCTATTTAAAGGGAGATTGACAGCCACAAGCAACCGAAGGCGATTGCTGCTCTGCTCCTTCTCTTAGCAGACGGAGCATCGCCGGGCTGGAAATCAAGAGGTGCCTGGGGAAGGAGGCAGAATCAGCAGCACCAGTTACCAACTAGTCACAGCACTGGGCTCTGACAAGAAGCAACTATTTGTGACAGGGCTTCTGAAGAAAGGGGCGGTGGGCTCCGGGACCCACTGGAGCTCCCCACTGGGCTCCCAGGAGAAGGGGTGGACTTCGATGCTGTCCCCTGCAGGCTGGCTCCGCCTAGCTCTGGACCAAGTGGCTGGGGAAAGCAACCGGAGGAGAGGGCACCGGCTGGAAGTGGGGGGAAAGTCTCAGGATGGGGACCAGGAACCTCGTTCGCATCCCTGCTCTGCTGCTGGCTTGCTGTGTGACTGGGCAGCCCGTTGATCTCTCTGGGCCTCTGTTATCTTCACATAGTCAGGAAATGGGTCTGCATCCTCGAAGAGCAGGGGTCTCTGCTAGGTTTAATCCTTCATTTGCAGTAACTGGAGCAGTGCCGGGCACATGGCGGGTTTCCCATCAACATTACAATTGAAAGAATGAAATGAATCCTGTAACAACGGCAAAACCTGGGAAAGGTCAGCACAAAGGAAGGCCAGGCTCTGAGGGCGCTCTTTTTTTTGTTCAGGTAGAGTGGGAGGGAGAGAGAGGGAGAGAGAGAAACATCGATGTGAAAGGGACACATCGAGTGGCTGCCACCCGCACGACCGACCAGGGCCGGGGACAAACTGCAACCGAGGCACGCGCCCTTAGCGGGAACCGAACCCGGGTCTCTCGGGACCGCAGGCTGATGCTCTAACCGCTGAGCCAAACCGGCCAGGGCTGAGGGCGCTTTTGATACAGACTCTAACTGCGCTGTAGAGGGTGAGGCGGGGAAGACTGGAGTCAGGTGAGCTGCAAGGGGGCTGCGGCAACGAAAGGATAAAGGGAAACCGAGAGACAGGGAGCTGAGTGCTGTGTGGGTGGCGGCGGCGAGTTCTGCCCGGCAACGCCGTGGGCTCCGCTACATGCACGTATCCGAGGCCCTCTCCACAAAGACGGGCGGAGACTGGTGCTCAGCTCCTTCGGGCACGGAATGAAAATCCGGACAGGTGAAGGGCACTGTGCGGGGGGTAAAGAGCGGCAGACTCAGGACCGAAATGAGGATGTGAGAACACTCTTGTCACTAGTCAGAGAAATGCAGAGCAGAACCACAGTAAAATGCACTCAGTAGAAGAACTCGAATGAGAAAGGACTGCTCATAACAGGCACTGGCAAGGACGCGGAGGAATGGGAACTCTCATACGCCGCTGGTGGGCTGTAAGATGGTGCCACCACTTTGGAAAACGGCCTGGCAATTTCTTTTAATGTTAAAGATCCATTTACCATGTGATCCAGAAATTCCACTCCTAAGTATTTACCCAAGAAAAGTAAAACTGTGTTCGCACAAAGTCTCGTTCATGAATATTAATAGCTACTTTATTCAAAAAGCCAAAAAATATATATAGCCATCTGTCAATGGGCAAATGAATAAACAAAGCATGTGACCGTATAATGGAGTACTGCTCAGCAATGAAAAAGGAGTGAATTGCTGGTACAGGCAACTGGATGAATCTCAAAAACAGAATCCTGAGCACAAGAAGCCAGGCACTAAAGAATAGCTTATATCATATGATTCCATTCGTATTAGACGCTACAAAAATCTGGTCTATAGTGACAGAAAGCAGCGCATGGCTGCCTGCAGCTGCAGAGGAAGAGAGCGACTGAATGAAAAGGGGAAGGGGGAAGATTTTGGGTGATCAGAATGCTTTGATTCTGAGCATCTGCAGTGTTCTCTCCCCGTGTTAGGACCACAGAGCCAGGCAGGCACTGAGGCTGTACCTGCGGCTGCCTTCCCATCCTGTTCCCATCCATACACCCACAGCCACGTGTACCCCTCGGTGACAAGGCCTCGCAGAGGGAATAGCTTTAGGGGCCACCTGCTCAGAGACAGCACTTGGGCTCCAGGCTTGGAGGCGGCCTCCTGTCCCCTGAATAACTTGGTGTCTTGGGTGTGATTGGCCTTTGCTCCAGGAAGGCCCTAGTAACACAGAGGCGGGCCCAACTGTCTCTTTCAACCTTGGCTTCTGGAGATTTGAGGCCAAAGTCAAAGGTCAGTCTTGGGGTCTGTTCCCCTGAAAAACACAGACAGCATACCTGTATGGCTGGTGCTGTGCCGGGGAGCAGCGGCCTTTGGGGATTCTGGGCTTTCTTTGCTTTCTCCTTATTCAGCAAATGCCCGGCAGGAGGGCTGTGGTCACCAGCACTGGGCCTGAGCAGTATTTGGTGTCTGGAGAAAATGCTCTATACTCAACAGGAAGGGAAGTCCTAGGGAGAGAGAGAAGGGCAGGGCACCCACTGGTAGATGAGATCCCTGGTCCAAGGTGAGGACAGGGCCTGTTGACAGGCTGTCTGCATCTTGCAATGCCTCCTCTTAGACGTCTGCTGGGCCTTCTCTGCCCTGGAGGACAAATGTGTCCCTGCTGTGGGATCCAAGGTTCGTCAGGCTCTGGTGCCAGCTGCCCTTCCAGCTGTTTGCTGTGCCTTCGTTCTTTCTTCGGCCACACCTCAGCTCCTGCTGTCCCTCGCACCTGCAAGGCCCGTCCCCGCCTCCTGATGTGGCATCTTCTAATCTGCATCCAGTCTCAACTCCAGAGTCTTCCGAAAGCCTTCCTTGATCATCCAGCAGAAGTGAGTTCCTCCCATGCTCAGAGAACACTTGGCTTGTTCAGCTGTTTATTTGTGGGGTTGTTTTCACGACCAGCTCCCTTCCATGCTGGGATCTTCACAAGTGCACATCCGGCTTCTTCAGCTCCCATCCTGAGCTCTTGTGTAGCCTGATGTAGCCAGGCCCCAGGAAGTGCTTGTTGAGGAAGTGAGTGTCCTTGGTTTGCACTTGGACACTGCATCTCTGCGGGTACTGGCATGCTGGAAAGACAAGTCCTGTCTGCATATGGGCAGCTAAACACTGGCATTTGGGACAGGACCCTGGGGTTTGGTCTCATAAGCAGGTGGGCAGCCAAAAAAGGGCAGGCTTGGAAAGCCAGAACCAGCCTGCTGAGCCTGTGATATTTACCAGGTTGACAGTTTCCCAACCAAAGCAGCCGGGAGACAGGGAATAGCTGGAGAAAGTGGGTCATCTTGACTCTTATTCAAGGCACTAGGGAGAGCCCTGGGGTTTAGCCATGGCAGTGATGGAGACTGATCCTGTCATTTGCTTGGATCCAAATGGAAAGGATTAGGGATTGCACAATAAACTAATTTTCCATGCAGCACAGGGCAAAGGGGAGTCAGTGGAGATTTAAAAAAATTGTGTGTGTGTGCATGTGAGTGTGTGCATCTATGTGTTTATGCATGTGTGTATACCATGCATAAACGTACGTGAACACTACCCATGCCCGCATCATGTGGCAATGTTCCAATGCAAATGTCCATGTATGTCTGACAGGATGAAGAAAGGTTATCAGTTTTAGTGCTTGGAGATTCTGGTTTGGGTCTCAGTATTCAGCCAGGACCGCTGCTCTCCTTGAGCCTCAGTTTCCTTATCTGGGATACAAACACGGCGACTGTCACAGACCAAAGTGGCGATGAGAGTGACAGTGCAGGTGGCCAGCTGTAGGCACATGGTCTTCAGAAGCCGTCCGCTCCTGCCATTGGATTTCCCAGCCCCTCCTGTGCATGGATGACAGTCGCATCACCAGCTCATGCTCAGGGCCCCTCCACAGGCCACACTCCAACTCCCCAGGAAGCCGGGGTGGCCCCGCTCCTGGAATGAACAGATGTGCACAGGCATCCGGAGCCCAACGCCCTGACTTGGCTCCAGCAAATCCTGTGGCCTTTGGTGAGCACCTGCCCATTCTGTCCTCAGTTTCCCACGCACACGACAGCTGTGGCGTCTGTGATCTTCATGTCTCAGAGCACCTTTGGAGCAGGCAGGGAGAGGAGCACACATGCTTGGCTGGGCAGGGAAAGGCATGGCTTTGGGGTGAATGACCCCAATAGGGGCCTCAAGTCAAATGGCCAGAGGCACCCCTTTTATTGCCTCCTTCACTGATACTCTATCTCTTGGCCTCATAGCTGCCTCCTCCACCCAGCTACACAAGAAATCATGTTAAAATAAGATTCTGCTCTTAACTTAGAAACTAAGCCCCAGTGTGTGGTCTACCACTTCCCTATGAATGACATTAGCTCCTTATGACGCCTTTCCCAACACTGAGAGAGGCAGACACCTCTCTCCTCTGCAGGACAGACAGCCATGTCCTCATGGCCTCTTCCTTGACACCCCCTTCTCCACAGAAGTGGGGAGAGGAAATGATCATTTTCCCAAGTTCAGAGGGACAAGAGCCTCCCCGCTATGGACCTATGGCTCCCATCATTTGAGGGCCACCCACTGCCTCTGGCAGGGGAAACTCTTAATGTTCGGCATGACTCGAACCGCCTTTCCTAGTCTTGTCCCCGCCTGTCTCCATCTCCTGCCTGTGCGCTGGAGCCAATGCCTGCTGCTCTTCAGACACACGCTCCAGACTCCCTCCCTGCTTGTCAGCCTAGAACTCTCTGAGCCACTCCAGGCTCGGCTCCCACTTTGCCTCTCCAGGGAAAACAGGTTGCTGGGCCCACTGCCCTGGTCCTCCCCTAGATGGGCGAATTGTGTAGTAGTCTTTGTAACCCTTTTGCTGGGTAGGCCTGGGCTCCGTCGAGCAGGGTCTCGGCCCCATGCCTCCCTCTCTGAGCCCTGGCTCCGGGCCTAGGGAAAACCTGAAGAACATCTGCTCAATGGAGGACCCTTGTGGTGTTGCTGAGAGCTGACTGCCGGTTTCCCCGTCCTGGGAGCTCAGCACAGGGCCCTGGCTTCACTCTGCGAAGATGCCCAAACAGACCTATGGCTCTCCATGCCTCCCAGTCCCAAGTCCAGACGCTCCCAGGATCCCAGCCCCCTCCATGGTCTGGGTCCTGAGTGGGATGGAATGAGATCCCCACTCAATTTTGTCTGAGATTCCTCCCGGGCCCTGCCTCATCTCCTTTCCCCCATCCTTTACTCCAGAGACAGAGAGAGAGGCCAGGAAACAGCGGGGAAAAAATGCAAAAAAGAGAAACATAGGATGACACAAAGACATGCACACATGAACAAAGAGAGAAATGGAACAGAATAAAAGAGAGCGTGAGGAGATATAGGCAGAGGTGAAGAGAGAGGACACGGGGAAGGGAGGGGCGGGCATGGCAGGCTGGAGACGGCGCCCGGTCTGGGCAGCCCACAGCTGCAGAGGGGAGCTGCCAACCTGGCCCGGATGCAGGGCCCCAGCACGGGGTGGTGGCAGCTGGGCACTTGGCCGTCTCTGCTGAGCCCAGGGCCCTGTGCCTGACCTAAGGCCAGCTGCTCGGGCCTCCTGCTCTGTTGTCTGCAGCCGCCAGACCCCCTTCATGACCTGAGACCCAGAGCCTGGGGAGTGGGTGGCAAAGCCTGTCTCCCTCGGTCCGCTCTGCCAGGCAGGGAGGCAGCCCCTCTCCTCCCAGCAGCAGCCCATCCAGAAATCCACTCCATTTGGCTGGGGGAAGAGACATGTGGTTTTGTGACAGTGGATTTCCTTCCTAATTAGGGACTTACTGAGGCATGTGTCAAAATCAGCGGCATTTCCTGAGTTCAACAAATAAGAACAGCACCCCACATTGGGGGGGGGACTTTTCGGGTTTGGGGCACCTCCTCAATGCTGTTTCTTTGGCGTCCTTTCTGTAATATCCCTGTCCACCAGGGTCATCCAGCAGAGAGCAGGGGCGAGGGTGGGGCAGGGGCCTTGTCCAGGCGCAGTCAGCCAGGACCTGACGCTGACTGGCAGGTGCTGAGCTCCATGCTGGCCCCTGAACTCTGCGTCTCGTGCTGGCTGGCAGGCTGGGGGCAAGCCGTGGATGGGCCTCAGAGCGAGGCCGCAGAGTTTGGCTGGGCTCCAGGTCAGGAGTCCTTTCCTCCTCTTCTGCGGAGCCTGTACATGCGGATGAGTCAGCCCACATAATTTTCAAAGCAA
Organism: Molossus molossus; assembly: GCF_014108415.1. Taxonomy (NCBI): domain Eukaryota; kingdom Metazoa; phylum Chordata; class Mammalia; order Chiroptera; family Molossidae; genus Molossus; species Molossus molossus. The sequence goes on from NW_023425352.1 coordinate 59,219,053, forward strand.
TGAAGGTCTTTTAAATTTTTTCTCTTGAATCTTTATTCATTCTTTGTGCTTTACTGCACTCAACTGGGGTCAGAGCCCAGATGCTTGCTGAGTGGCTGGGGAAAGATAGAGCCCCAAGGTCTAAAACCTGGCCCTAAATATGTGACATGTAACGAGATGGGGGACATTTCCCCACATTCCTCCTGAGGCAAAGCTAAGATCCCCGAGGGCCCCCGTGGAGACTGAAAGACCCAGCTGGAGGTGCAGCTTGGGAGAGAGCGTGCACGAAGGGGAAGAAGGCAGGGTCGGTGGAGGGGCCAGGGCTCGGGTGTTGTGGGGACTGTGAGGTGTGGGATGCAGGCTCAAAGTCACTTCTGTGGGCACCAGGTTGGTTTGCAGGGTGTTAGCATGAAGCTGCTGGGAGTGGGAAAAGCCAAAGGCAGGGAGGGATCTGTGGGCTCACAGGCCAGGAGTTGGGGGCTCCAGCCAAGTGTGCCTAGATCTGCAGGGCCCATAGCTGGCATCTGAATGGATGCACTAAAAATATAGCCAGAAGGCGGAGCTGGGGACATTGGGGAATGTACTGGCTAGTGAATCCGGGCCCCAGAGATCCTACTGGGCTAAAGTGAGACTGGGTTTGGTAGGCTGGAGTTTATTGCAAAGGCAGGTTTGGTCAAGATGGCCGCTGTGGCTGACACAGGACGACCCCTCTCTTTCCAATGCTTGATGGGGAAGAAAGGGGAGGGGGGGTAGAGAGAGGAGGCCACAGAGGGCGACATGTGCTTTGGGAACTGGGTGGGTACTGGAGTTGAGAGGGTCCTGGGCCCTGGACGGGGCTCCCTGTGGACAGTCAGTAGCCAGGAAGGAATCAGGTGATCTGCACTTGCAAGCCACACCCCTCTGCCTGTGAGAGGTGGAATGGTTGGCCCCCATTTTGCACCCCTTTCCTCACCCACATGCCCACCATTGCCTCATCAGGGAAGAGTATTTTTCATGCCCCTTAACTTTGGGCTCAGCTGTGCAACCTGTTTTGGCATGTACCAGATGCCTGAATAAAGATCTAGAAAACTCATGGCAGCCCAGGGTGAGGCTCCATCCAAGAGGGTAAAGTTTCACTGGGACAGGAGATTTCTGGCCAGCATGGCCGACAGAGCTGACATGATGGGAGGTGACAGCATGCTAGTCTTCGCCTAGGTCTCTCTTGTTTCTGCTTACTGTCCTGAGTCTGCCACTGTCTTAAGAAGTCTGTGCCCTGCTATCCCTCTGGTCTAAGGAAGATGAGAGAATGGGAAGCAGAGCTACCCAAGTTGACCACAGAAAGAGTATTCAGTCATCCCAATTTTCCCTGGACTGTGAGCTGTGCTTAGACATGGGGCTTTTGGTGCTAAATCAAAAAAGTCTTGGGAAACCAAGATGAGCTGGTCAGCCTACCCACATATTTTCAGAGAGAAGCATGGTCAACCCAGCTCCACAGTGAAGACAGTCAGCATGCACTACACCCTAGACTGGGCAAACACAGACTGGTCAGCTGACACGGCTGATCCAGAGATTTGTTATTTACATGAGTGTCTCTTACTTCATCATCTCTGATTTTGTGGTTGTTTGTTACACAGCAGCATTGTGCCAATAGCTAACAGATACATTGCCATGAGCTCAGCATCACTATAAGAGGTGAGCTGCCCACACCAATGGACTCCAGAGCATGGAGTTGACACAAAAATGATTCACTACTAATGGATGTGTTAAACCAGTGACTCTATCCTGACTGCATGTTAGAATTGCCTAGGGAACATAACAAACACAGCCATACACCCACAACACTCCCCAGAGAGTGATTCTACTGGGATGGGGTTTTTGCATCAGAGTTTTTTATTTTTTTTTCTTTATTGATTTTAGAGAGAGAGGAAGGGAGAGGGAGAGGGAGATAGAGACATTGATGAGAGATAACATCGATTGGCTGCCTCCTGCATGCCCCCCACTGGGGATCAGGCCCATCACCTGGGCATGTGTCCTGACCAGGGATCTAACCAGCGACCTCTTGGTGCACGGGTCGATGCTCAACCAGTGAGCTACACCGGCTAGGCGGCATCAGAGTTTTTTAAAAGCTCACTAGGTGATCGTAATGTGTAGGTAGGTTTGAAAACTGGTGGATTAAATACTAGAGCAGTCATAGCTGAAAAACAATGCTGCTTAATTTGGTTAAACGTTGGTCTGTGTATCAGAACTGTATGTGCCAACTCCTCCCTACCCAGGATGGGAGATGCAGCTGGGGAGCACTTCCTGGGAAAGAGACTCGGGGGTCTGAGTGGACTCAGGATGCTCTGTGTTATCAGCATCCTGAAGCTGAAAAGAAGCCTCAGGAAGAGAGAGGGGAGTCCTATTGCTGCACACCTGAGTTCTGGGTGCTCTACTCTAAGAGACCGCGGACAGTGTGAGGCCAAGCTTCCCAGACTTAAAGCGCCCTGGGGTCTTGTTAAAATGCAGGTTCCAGCTCAGTAGGTCTGGGTGGGACTGAGACTCTGTCTCTCTCCAAGCTTCCTGAGGATGTCCATGCTGCTGGAGCACCTTGAGGAGCAAGGGGCCTGCAGAGGAGGGGACAGAACACCAAGTTCCATGACAGCCTTGGGCTTCATAGCAGAGGGAAGCTTCACAAAGGGCTTCCCATTCTAGAAGAATTGCCAAAGGACAGAGAGGTTGAACATGACCCCACAGGGCAGACCTGGCGCAGAGGACGGCATCCCATCAGATAGCAAGACAAAGTCCAAGATGGAACAGCTGGGCCGTGGGCCATGGGAGGTAATGTGCTAATCATGACAGTGGGGCTCTAGCCAGGGGACAGATGGCCTCTCTGAAGAGGACCATGGAAATGACCTGGTGGTGGTCATCCACCCACAGCCTTCAGGGTCCTTCCTGCACCACATTCTTTGATCCTTGGGGTCTCTCATTTCCACACTAAGGTCAGAACCCGGGTGGGGACTGATGGGATGTGAGGGCGGTGGACCTGCCAGGAGGCCTCCCTTCTGGGCACATGGAAAACTCATGCCCTGCTTGGTACCAGGCAGGTAGAGCTATGCAAGTAGCTCCTCTGGGGTTTCTCTCTGTCTGGGAGCAACCTGGGGTCTCCAGAATGGACCCCCTGATTGGTGGAGGCTGCCTCCTTGGCCAGACTCCTCAGCTGTGTGAGCAGAGCTCAGACTGCAGAAGGATCAGATTGGATGACCTTTGTGCCCTGTGTCTAAACTGACAGCAGGGGTCTGTCTCACGGCTGTCACTGCCTGGCTATGCCACTGGGCAAGTCCTGGCCTTCTCCAGGCCTCGGTTTCCTACCCTGCACAACGGAATTGGCATGGATGGTCCCTCCAGCTATGACTTTGTACAACTCTGTGGAAAATGCTGTCTGTGTTAGCTTCCAGGTCCCATCAGAAGAGTGAAAATCTGGCCGATTCAGAGGAAACATGACGTTAAAGTGACCTTTTGCTGCATCTCGAGAGGAGTTAGGACGCGGAGCTGGGGGAGTGGGCAGGGGCTGCAGCTGCCCTGGGCTTTGAGTCAAAGCGGAGTGCTTTGGCCCGCAAAGGGGCAGACCCAGCTGGAGCTCCAGATAGCTCTCTCCTTCGCTAGCTTCTCCAGCTGCCCTCGCCCTGGTCCAGGTCACGCCTGCCCCGTCCTCAGCAGTGTGAGCCAGCAGGGAGGGGAGGTAATGGGGGTGGGTGGCTTAGGCCTGCAGGGGCTGGTGGAGGGCTCTGCTCCACAGACTCTCTCAGGCCCGTTGCCTGGTGACGCTGCCATTGTAACAGGTGGCTCAGTGCTCGCCAGTGAAGGGGAGAGTGTTAAAAGCATGCCTGGTCTTACATGCCCTACACTGAGAAAACAAAGGCCACTTCTGCTCCCTGCCAGTTGGCCAATAGTCGCCAGCTACAGAGGCAGGTGTCCTCCTTGTGTCCGTAAAGTGGGGAACAACCAGATCTGGTAGCACTAATTGAGATCTGCAATGGCTGCCTGTGTGGGGGCTTCTATTGTCAGGCAGTGTGCAGAACACTGCCCCAACAATCTCATTTAGTGCTCGGGCAGGGATGGTCATGGTCATACCCATTTTCCAGACAGGCAAACTAAGGCACAGAGAATTGGAGTGGTTTTCTGACATCACACAGCCAGCATGTGCCAGAGATGAGGCTTGAACTCCATTCTGTTCAAGATTGAGTTCTCCAACATTAAATTCCCAGTCAGATAGGGAAGTATTGGCCTCTTAACAGTTTGTGATAGTCCCTGAATCTACAACCGTGGATGTGAGAGACAGCCACTCTCTCAGGCTGGGTTTGAGGTGGGACCTCACTCCCAACCCAGAGACAGGAATTCAGGGCGGGCAAAACCACTTACGGACGGGACTGACCCATGGTGGAAAGACAGACTCAGAAGTCCCAGCTTCTTTCTGCCCGGCTCTCAGGTTTAAGGTCAACATGCCCTGGAGCAGAGCTGTGGCAGTTCTTCCTGCCCTGGTCAGGTGGCCCAGGGGTGGGGACTGGTGGGAACTGGGCCAGGGAGGGGCAGGCAACTGACAGTTCAGTGTGGCAGGAACCTTCAGGTGGAGGTGGGAGAATCCTGGGTCCAGTGGGAGGGGCCTCCACGTCCCTTTCCCTGGCACATCGTGCTCCGGGCAATGCGACCACTAGGAGGACTCAGGAGGCTTCCTGGGCCCTGGGCCCACATCTTCTGGAGTTTTCTTCTGGAGTTCCGCAACTGAGCCTGATGGGAAAGGAGCGTGAGGCCAGTGTCTGTAGTCCTATCAAAGTAAAAGAAACTAGGAGAAGGTGAATACTCTGAAGCCCAGGCAGAGAGGGAGAAAACGGTGCCTTTTATGGCTGAAGCTATTACAAGTCCTCTTAGGAGCAGGGTGGCTGGCTGGGCCGAGCTCCGCCAGGACTTCTCCCAGCCTCCCCTCTGCTGCTAGCCGGCACGTTTCCCTCTTGACTGCCCTCGATGCTCGTTACCGTTTTAAGGGGCTCCTGACAACTTTATGTGCGCAGTTTGGCGAGCACCCATCTGTACGGATCTCGGAGTGCACCGGGGTCATTTCCAAGGACCAGTCATATTTCACGGTCTGCACGGACTTTGCCATATTGGAAACTGCTGGCTGTGGAGGAACCGTTAAGAACAAATGTTCTGTGTTTTCAGTTTCTTGCACCTGCCAAGAGGTTTCCTTCATGGCGCTGGCCCAGAAAACCATGGCAGATGAAGATTAGATTAAAATAAATTGATTTAGAAGTGACACGGGGCTCCTCGGGAGAGGCTTAAATATTTCATACACGTGTATGACATAGATTTCAGCTGGGCCCTGCAGGAAGAGGGGGGAAATGGAAATCCTATACTCAGATTCAACGCAGCCTTGGAATGTGGTGGATCAAAGCCAGGGCGCTCAGTCGGTCTTTGTGCCGCTTCATAACCCTCTCTGCCTCAGTTTCCTCAGCTGTAAAGGGGAAACAGAGGATGTTTATGGCTAAACTTCTAGAATTCTTTTGCGTTTCCCCAAATCGGCCTGGATTCGAGTCCCTTTCCCAGGTTCCCAGGAGTTCTGGGCAGGTCTGGGGGCTGAGGACAGGTTGAGCATCCACGTGGGTACTTGGGATTTCTAAGCCAAATTCTTTAAGGCTCCGTTTCTCTAAGCCGCCAGCACCACCAGATGCAGTGGTGTCTGCCCACCCCGCCTCCTCCACCCCCGCACTGCCCGCTGCACGCTCTCCCGCCCAGCGCTCTGCTGTCCTCTGAGTGCTGCCATTCCTGGGACGGGAAGGCTGGAGGTTTTCCCAGCACTCGCCCCAGGCCTGTCACGGCCTCACCGCGCCCCAGTGAAGGTACTACTCTGGGGGACCAGAGCTTCTTGCTTGTTGAAACCACAGGTTACTCGGGGCTATTCCTTGGTCTTGATTTGCATTGGCAACTCCAAGAGAAGGCGACATAAATTAGGGATTGTTACCAGTCCCTAGAATAACTGGGTAGAATCTCTTCTGAACGGCATGGGGAGCTTTTACCCTGCCCCCCAATACATGTCTTCCTGGGGCCAGTGAGAACTTCCTGGGTCCAGGACAGTGAGGAGCAGGCAGGGGTTCCTGCAGGCTGGGGAGGGGCAGGGCGTCTTGGCAGAAAGGGGGTCCTGGACAGGGGTTGGGCCCGCACGCCAGTGTGCAGGGAGGGCACAGCCAGAGGGAAGGGCCAGTTCCTCGCCTTAGAGAGAATTCACCCCCACGGACAAGCCTCAAGAGTGGATGAGGTCACTTGGCGAAGCTTCACTCCTTCAGGGTAGAGTTTTAATATGACATTTGGATATTTGGCAAATGAAGTAGTCTGAAGGCATGGAGAATAGTAAGCCTTGGGACAACCTGTGGGGCCTTTCAGCAGTGACAGATCCTGCTGACGCATTCCTGGGCGGGGGTCCTTGTCACACTGCGGTCTTCCCTCCCCAGGGTTGTGGTGACGCCCTCCCCCCACACGCACAGGCGGGGGGCCCTGGCTGCGAGGGGAGGGGCGGCAGGACGGCCATTTGTTAGGCGTTGGAAACCACCAGGGCGGCCCGGGAGCCCCAGCGCCGCAGGAGCAGCTGGGGGTGCGGAGGGGAGCCAGGCTTCCGTGTCTCCAGCAGATGTGGAGGACTCACCGAGTGCCGGGCAGTTCTGGGCACTGATGACCAAGCAGGAAACAGGTGGAGCTTTCCCTCGGGGACGGGGAGGGAGAGCGACAGACAGACAAGCCAACAAATGAAGGTAATCTGAGGCATCGTAAGTGCTACAAGGGCAATCAAATCGGTGATGAGCTGGGGTGAGTGAGTGGGCGGGCTGCTTTCTTTGGGTGGTCAGGGCTACTCTGTGGGGTAAAGGAACAGAGGAGGGACGAGGGAAGATGCAGAAAGGCCACTAAGGAGGCTGCTGTCACTGTCCACTGCGTGGGGCCAGGAGGGTGACAGTGAAGACGGGGGAAGTGGACAAAAGTGGGACATAGTTTAGAAGGATAACGGGCAGGAGTTGATGACAGTGAGTGCAAGGAAGGGAGAAGTGGAAGGTGAAGTCAGAAGAAGATCGCAGAGACTTAGTCTGTGTGGTTGTCTTTTCTGTTCCTTTTCTACCTGTGATTTGCAGCTTCTTACCAAAGAACACAAACAACAAAATAAAACATTTATTTTAAGAATCAGAGCCAAAAGAAAAAAGTGCACAAATAGCCCCACTGCTGGGACCAGCAGAGTTATCATTTGAATTTCAAATTTGACTCTGAGGTTTTTTTAGCAGGTAGGGAAAAGGGAAATGATAGAGAATCAAGATAATACTTGTGATTGTTGGGTAAAAAAAATGTAGCTTACCATTTTCTCAAAGGAAAGGACAGATTTTCTTAGCACTGGAGTCTAAACAATTTTTCCCAGGGGTGCTTTTTACAAAGGCCTCTGCTTGCAGAGCAGGGTGGGATCTTAAACAGGCCTGTAGCACCCGCACCAAGAAATTGTACCTGACTTTCCCAAGTGACTCTGGCTGAAAACCAAGGGCACACCACTAAAATGCAGTGGGGTGCGGAAAGCATTATGGGAGCCTGCTAATGGTTCATGGAAGATGGAATGTTAAACTGTGCTTAGAAACCAGAGGGAGAAACATAACACAATAAAGAAGAGCTAAAGTGTCAAGAATTGAAATCCTCAGGCGAGTCAAAAAGTCATGTGCATTTTTCTTACATTCGCTGTTCTTTTTTCCCATTATAAAATTAGCATGTATACATTAGAGACAAAATTGAAAAATACTGGAAAGAAGAGATAAAATTGAAATAAAAATCTCCACTCAGTGATAACCAGTGCTAATGTTTAATGTACTTCTTGCGGGTTGTATGCGCGCGCACACACACACATTTGTGTGATAAATTTATGTCACATTGCCTTTCTTCTTGAAAGTGCATTTTTCATTGTTAATGTTTCTGAAATCGGTATGCTTCTTATAGTTGATTTAATGTTTCTTTTCTTTGAAATATTAAGTCAATGATGCATCTTAAAATCACTCCCGTTCTAGAGGAAACACCACAGAGAGTGCAAAGGCAGGGTTCATTGTGCATGTATAAACTGGTCTCCTGCTGTTTGAGTTTACATCGTGAATATTGCCACACACCTTTAAATATGCTCTGAAGAGAGGCGTTTTACTGGCTACATAATATTCCATCCCAAGGATGTCCCCAAATGGACTCAGTCCTTTCCTTACTGATGAACACAGTCTGTCAACCACACACCAGTGCTCACACAGCCTGGAGTGAAACCACACAGCACGTGAACTCTGAAATGGGATTTCTATCTGCGGGCGGTGTTTGGCACGGTGGTGGACCCATGACCCAAAGGTCTAAGTTTTCTTCACTTCCACTGCTCTGATGTGACCCGGGCGTGCTGTTTAATGTCACCAGGCATGGGTTTCTCATGTTCAGGACAAGAAGCTTGCTGACGGTCCTTCCATTTGAAGGGTGCTGAGGGCTAAGCCTTGGCTTCCCAACCAGCCGCAAGGAGGAGGTGACACTGTGGTTTGAATTCTGTTGTGTGAGGAATTCATTGGGCCTATGTTGACACTCCCATGTCTTGAGGGGTCCCATGTGCCCAAGCTGAACCCCTGAAGGACCTATCACCACACTGGCACTCAGATGCCATCTCCACCTCTCAGAAGCTCCGATGGCTGGGACGCAGCTGCACCCTCATACCTGCATGGTTTGGCACTTTAGGCAGGTGGAGCTTCTTGGTCAAGATATCCTCTCCTGCCCTGGCCGTTTTGCTCAGCGGTTAGAGCATCAGCCTGCAGACCGGAGAGTCCCGGGTTCAGTTCCCACTAGGGGCATGTACCTTGGTTGCAGTTTGTCCCTGGCCCCGTTGGGGTTGTGTGGGTGGCAACCACTCAGTGTGTCTCTCACATTGATGTTTCTCTCTCTCTCCCTTCCTCTCTCCTTCCCACTCTACCTGAAGATAAATGCAAAAAAATGTCCTCGGGTGAGGATAAAAAAAAATACCCTTTCTAGAAACTCGGAGCTGGGGAGGGACAGAATGCACAGACGCACTGGACCTGGCAAAGAGCAGGAGCGAGCCACTCCACGCGGGGTGTGCAGAGAGCTGCGGGCAGACGTGCCTAGCTAGAGCACGGCAGGTTGCCAACCCCAGTGCGATTTCCATCTCTGAACAGGAGGGGGAAGGGGTTTGGAGTTCAGAGATGTTGTGTGACTTCACTTTCTGCTGTGAATAAAATGAGTACTCCTCAAATCCTTGTTGAGTGATGGATGACTGAAAACATTGAGTGTGGCCGCCGGAAGAGTACCGTGGAAATCCAAGGACTTCAGAGGCTGCTGGGAAAAGTGCTCCGTGCAGGCCTGTTTGACCTGAGTGTCCCGTGAGCAGAGGGACAGGAGGGGGCGGGTGCACTTTCATCCCAGCCCTGGCCCCCGGTGTCTGGAGCTCTAGGGAAAGTCAGTTTAGCGCCTGGGACTCATTAATTCATTCAACAAATGTCATCCCTCAGCCACAGGATTTATCGAGTGCTGCTGTGAGCTAGGCATGATTCTAGGCTCGAGGTCACCAGAGAACAACAGTCAAAGGTCCCTGCTTTGTGTTATAAGAGAAAGAGGGGAGTTAAGGAGAGCCCCAAGCTTCCTCTCCTGGAAGCAGGAGTGTGGACGCGAGGTCTCCCAGTGGACTCAGGGCGGGGGCAAGTCTGCTGGAGATGTAGGTGCTGCACAGACTCCCTTTCTCCACTGACCGCAACGTGGCAAACTCGGACGGGCTACTTGAGCGAACATGGATACGCTGCACGTGGGGGTATCAAGGAACAGCTTGTTCCTTTGGAGTGTGTGTGTGTGTGTGTGTGTGTGTTGTGAACCCTCAGAAATAAGACACCTACTAAAAAGGGCTCCTGGTGGCTAACTGGGCTCAAAAACAAAACAAAACAAAAACAGAGCCTAGCAGCCTTTTCTACACAGGGGCCTCTCATGCAAACCACCTCAGGGAGCACCCTGAACTGAACTTCCTGCCTCTGCACGTGCCCCTGCCATGGGAGCTGCCCTTACAAAGGACTTCCCGGGATCCCATTTCCCCCAACAGGACTGAGGCTTTCCCCTTCCAATCAGGCTGTGTATCAGACCAACAAGAGTGGCTCTATTCTGACCAGTCAGGACAGTGTATTTTGGACCAATCAAACTGTGAGAATTTGGAGTCCTCATTTGCATGAGGATGCACCAATCAGGGGCCAGGGGCAGGAACTTCTGTCCATATAAGGCAGCTCCCCTCTGGTTCTGGGAGCACACTTTCTCTTTCTCTTGGAGGCTGAGGAGCGGGTCTCCCTGGCTGAGCCAAAACACCAAAGATGTCTTATTGGAGCAGAGCGGAGAAGAGCAGACCAGGGCAGAGCATTGCAACACATAGCAGACCAGCACAAAGCAGAGAAGACGGTGGAAGAGCAGAGCTGTCTAGCCTGAGAGGGGCCTGGTCCTAGGGCCACTTGGCCCTGGGCTGCCTCACAGCTGTGCTGTATCACAGTTGAGCTGTTTTGCACTGAATAAAACTTCCTTCTTTACCACACCCCAAATTGGTGGTTCCCGTTGGTTGTTGAATTGGTGCCAACTACCATTGGTTGACGATATGTATTTAAAATAAGCATTTTCATAGCTTCTTATTTCACCTCCCAGAACCTCTTTTGTGTTCCTTCAAATGAGCATTGTTGAAGGCAAAGACAGGGAGAGCAGTTTGGGGTGGTGTGAAGGGCCCAGGGCCCTTTGTCCACTTACTCATGGTGTGGCCTCCAGCGCATCTCTTCCCTGCTTTGAGGCTCAGGCTTTCTTACATGCAGGGGCTGGGGGCCAGACCGGCTCTGGGGGGCCTGCATTCAAGGGTTCTAGAACCTCAGCCCAGCCAGTTCTCTGATGTCACACCATTTTTGTGTCAGTCTGCAGGGGAGTCTGAGGCTGCTGCCCCCGTGGTTTGATCCTGTCACCCTCACGTGTCTGGTGAAGACTCGAGAAAGACTGCCCGTTCCCGGCACCAGAGAAGGAGAATACAGTTGATTAGGGTGTGGTGCCTCTACAGTTAGCCTCCACTCTGGCGGTCCTCTGGCTTACCCGGCGTGGTGCCCTCCCCTGGCTTCTGCAGCTTCACAAGCACCCTTGGGTGTAGAGGAACAAGAACACGATATCTATTCTACAGGCAGGAACTTTGGATCAGAGGGTTCAGTGACTTGCCTGAGGTTGTGCACATAGCAAATGGTAAAGTGAGGCCCCTAATCCCTAGCTGAACACAGTTCTGGACCCCTTTTCGTGCCCCCTGAGCCAGGGGGAGCTAACTGATACTTCACACTAGGAAATGGCCCTGGAACGAAGCCCAGGAGGGGGGATCTGGGCTGCACGTTGGAGAGAGAGGCAGAGCAGGAAAAATTTCCCTCAAGTTGCCTGGTCCCCTCTTCCCTTTTATAGTTTCCTCCTACTGGACTTTATGCATTTGACATCCACAGGTGGAGAAGACAGAGGGATGCATCCAGACCCCAGTTAAGCAAAGCAGGCTGTGGGGTTGAACAGCTTCCATTGCTGGTTAAGGACCGTAACAACTTAGAAGGAGGTGTCTAGTGGCCCATTCTGGGCTCACCCTCAGCCGTGTTGTCACACTGCCTCCTGTGAAGGTAGGTGATGGCTCAGGAGTCAGGCTGACTGATGTCACTCACACATGACATGAAGCTGGGAGAAGCTGAGGCTGTTTCCAGTGACAGATGTAGGATCCAAATGATTCAGTGGTGGGCTGACTCATCCAAGAATAAATGCTGAGTTCTGCTCAGGAACCTCAAAACTCACACATGCTTAGGGAGGAAGCTACGAGTACATGAGCTTGCAGCATCATCTGCGGAGGAGAAAAAGGGAGTGTTTGAGTTTTAGTTAGTAGTTCGCAATGAGTGACTTGTGAAAATGTCAGAAAAGTCAGCAGCAGCATGGATTCTACTAAGAGAGGTAGATGTTCCGTCAGAGGGAGGTGGTGATCTTTGTATATTCTGCGTACTCAGAGAAGTGGGATTACTGAGTCAAAATTTACAGTTTGTTTCAATTCTTTGTGCTGTTACCAGGTCGGTTCCCAGCCGGAGCCCTTCACTGTTCTCACTCCCGCATTGCTATTCATTGTAACTTTCATTTGTTACTACCAGTAAAGACAAAGTTTGCTTTTAGTATAGTGACCATTGTGGTTCTTTTACGAATTATTGGCGCTTGTCATTTTCCAATTTTCTTTTGGGGTTTTCACCTTTTTCTTTAACGATTCCAATGAGCTCCTTGCATTACAGATATAAACTCTTCTCTGTCACATTTGTTGTAAATATTTCAAGGAAAAACATTTTCTCCATCTTCTCTTTCTCTCTCTGGATGCAAGTTCCTGAATGCCTCGGTCTCAACTTGCACGGGACGTCCGTGGAATGTCTGGAGAGCCTTCCTGGCCATACGCCTGAAGCTCTGGTGTTCACATGTCACACGTGGCGTGGCTCATTCTCCCCTGCCTTTGCCACCATATGTGCGTGCCCCAATCTGACGGGCAGATCGGCAGCCGGAGGGAGGACATGCCCGTGGCTGGCAGAGGGCTGCCTGGCAAATCTTGACATCCTGTAGGGGAGAAGATGGCAGGGACACTCCCTTTCTAAAAATGCATCCCTTTGTTCTGGAGAAAGTAGTGGATTGGGGGCTTTCTGGAAACTGGGGCATTTAAATGCACTTTCAACTCCAGCGCAGCATCTGTTCCCCACATGAGAGGTGTGGAGCAGAAGGACAGTGTCCTTATGCTAGAGCTGTGGTGCTGGCGAAGGTCTCTGGTCCAAGGGCCAGTCTGTCCCTTCCCTCCTGTGTCACTGTGGACAGGTCATCTCACCTGCCTTTCTTCCGTTTTTTATCTGGTCTCTGTCTCTGAGTGCCAGTGTGGTGGGCCGTGGCCACTGTGCCTTAGCACTTCCCTTTGTGGAAGGTTTGGTGACTTCGCCAATGCCGTCCTCCTCAGACGCCAAAAGAGACAGGCTCAGTGTCCCCCATAGGCCAGCCAGCTTTCTGAGCAGGTTTTCCTGGTCCATTTGTCAGGAAAATGGTAATGCTGGTTGTCTGAGCAATCCTGAGTCCTTGGTGACCAGGTAGGAATGATTCTCTCTGGACCTCATGTGCCATCTCTAGGTCAGGGGTCAGCAACCAAAGGCTGCTGGGCCAAATGGGCTCCACGTGTTTTCATAAATAAAAATGTACTGGCACACAGCCACCTCACTCTGTCTGTACGGCCCACGGCTGCTTCCGCGCCACGATGGCAGAGGTTAGGAGCTGCAGCAGGGACTGCACGGTCTGCAGATCCTGAAGTCTTTACTCTCTGGTCTCTGCAGAAGAAGTTTACTGAACCTGCTCTGGTTGATGGCTACCAAGTCGGGTGTGGGGCAGTGTCCTTGGGACCACGACAAGGCAGGAAAAACAAGCACCCGAAGGTGAGTTTCCAAAAGCGAAATGTATTCAATATGGAGATTGCTCTTTTTTTTTTAATCCTCATCCGAGGACATTTTTCTATTTTTTGTTCAGATAGAGTGGGGGGGGAGAGAGAGAGAGAGAGAAACATCGACGTGAAAGGGACACATCGAGTGGTTGCCACCCACATGACCCAACCAGGGCCAGGGACAAACTGCAACCGAGGTACATGCCCTTAGCGGGAACCGAACCCGGGTCTCTGGACCACAGGCTGATGCTCTAACCGCTGAGCCAAACTGGCCAGGGCTGGAGATTGCTCTTTATACCAACATTGTAACTTTCCTTTTTTTCTGTTAACATGTCTTGACTTTTATGAAATAACTGTGATGGTAGATTGCACTTGTTTTTTCAAATGTTTTTATTTGACCAAATAAAAGTTGACCATTTAATGTGGGTTCCCAAAATCGAAAATCTTATCAATCGGTGAAATCCTCAAATCAGAAACAACTACCTCCTACTGTGGATGAGCTTTGGAAGCCCTGCCCCCCCCCTCTCCTGTCACCATTCATCATCATATTTTTTTTCTTTGCCAGCAACTTCTTCATTCGTGCATTTGTTCATTCATTCACTCATTCATTCACTTATTAAGACGTTAAAGATTTTGTGTTAGAACACAGGACCTCAAACTTTCCAATTTCAGGGCCCATTTTTACCCCTAAAAGTTACTCAAGAGCTCAAAGAGCTTTTGCTTATGTAGGTTGTATCTATGAATGTAAAAAATTAATACTTATTAATGTTAATAATGCTTACTTAATAATGCGTTTAACAATACTAATAAAAACCGACTGCGCGTTAGCATACATATTTTTTATCAAAAATGACCATTTTCCAAAACAAAACGGTCAGTGCGAAGAGTGACACGGCATCTCTGCGAATCTTTCGAAAGCAGGCGCAGGGGCCGACAGCTGGGCTCTTCCGCAGCCTGCTCACGGCCGCAGCGCGCAGCCTGCTCACGGCCGCACTGCGCTGTTTCTGCTGGGACACGTGCAGAAAAGCCTGCCCCGGGGGTTTGCCCCTGGAAAAGGGAGCACTGCCTTTTCAGGTTACTGTGGATATTCTTTTTTGATACTATACCAGACTCAACAAGAAATAGTTTCTTTTTTTTTTTCTTTTTTCTTTTTTGGTACTTGCCCCTAGTGGGGGCCGAACCCAGGACTCTCTAGTCCGCAGGCCGATGCTCCAACCGCTGAGCCAAACTGGCCAGGGCAAGAAATAGTTCCTTAAAGTTTAATTGTGATATGGAATCTGAAACCCGGTCAGTGAACTTTTGGTTCCTGGCTACATTAAAATCTGCTGGTCTGTCTTGGGCTTTAAATGTATTCTACTCAGGCATGATTTGGGAGCATCAGTTATTTAGAAGATATTGGTTCACTGAGTCACACAAACCTTTGGAAATGTTGATCCACTTAGTTATACAACATCAAGACTCACATTAATTTACATCACCACCTGCTCTCATCAGAAAATTCTCTAATTACTGGGGAGCCTTCGATGCACTTTATCCCAAATCCTCAGTTTCTTCTGACAGTTTTGGCCACCACACCGTGAGTTGTTTTCCTTGAAGGGCTAGGCTAGCTTTCTTCGTTTCCAGGAAGATGTCTGCCACTAGCCCACCTGAAGGAGCTGCATCCATGGGTCTGTGGTGCCTCCAACTAGAGTGTGCTCCACAAACAAGGTCCCGCCGCGGCCGTCCCTAGGGCCTGTCCTTCCGTGTGTGGCAGGATGCTCTGTGCAGACTTCCCGTGCTGTCACACAAAATGCTGAAAAGATGCGTGGTCAAGAGTTGTGCTTTAATTAAATTAATAAATTTTATGGCTCCCTCAAGGACATTCTGAAATACATTTTCTAACATTGTGAGTGCCTCCGAATAAAGGGACCACTCGTCCAGCCTGGTGCCACAGCCTTGGTCCGCGGTAAGGCGTCAGCACTCTGCTCCCTCGGGCGAACGGCACCGCCATCAGAGCGAGCAGTGAATTGCATCTTTTCCCCCAAACATTTTAAATTGATTAGAGAGAGAGAGGAGGGGAGAGAGAGAAGAGAGAGAAACATCAATAACGAAGAACATCGATTGGCTGCCTCCTTCATGCCTCCCACTGGGGATCAGGCCCACAACCTGGGCTTGTGCCCTGACCGGGAATCGAACCGGTGATCTCTTGGTGCATGGGTTGACGCACAACCACTGAGCCACACCGGCTGGGCGCAAATCACATCTTTATGACATTGCAAGAAGAGTTTGACTTTTTGAACATCCTGAAAGGATCTTGGAGACTCCCAGTGGTCCACAGAGCACATTTTGAAAACCACTGTATCAGCTGTGAGGTGTGTGTGTGTGTGTGTGTGTGTGTGTGGACATCTAGTTACTTGCTGTCTAATGGGGGTGCTTGACAATATGTCAACTAAAAACCAAGTAGGAATGGGGCAAGTACTAAAATATATTAATTTGCTTTGACTGTGGTAGCACATGCACAACATAAAATTTACCATTTTAACCATGTTTTAGTCTGTAGTTCAGTGGCATTAAGTATATTTACATCATTGTGCAACTGTCGTTACAGTTCATCTTCAAAATGTTCATCTTCGCAGACTGACACTCTAGTCCCATCAGACAGTAATGCCCACTTCCCCTCCCCCGGGCCCTGGCCACCACCTTTCTCCATGCTGTCTCTGACTTTGTCTACTCTAAGTACTTCACGTAAGTGGGATCAAACAATATATGACCCTGTGTGACTAAGTGATTTCACTTAGCATAATGTCCTCAAGGTGCATCCATATTGTAGCATGTGTCAGAATACTCTTCCTTTTTAAGGCTGGATAATATTCCTTTGCATAGATCTGCCACATTTTGTTTATCGATCAGTGGACAATGGGTTGCTTCCACTTTTTGCTGTTGTGAATTACAAGCCTAGGGTAGCTCTCTAATCAGCTTCTGATTATGTTCCTATCCTTGGCATGAGGACACCTGGTGCCTCAGGCAGGGCCTTCTTGGAGTGTGGCCGACCCCACTGCCAGTCCAGGTGGCCACATTTGTCACGAACTCCAGCATCATCTTTGTAAAACACACGGTTCAGGTGCGACCCTCCTCCCACCCTGCTGTGTTGTTCTTGCTCTGTCTGCATACTGTCTGCACCAGACTAGATGTTCAGTAAACAGCTGCTCTCTGTTCATTTCACTTCGACAAGTCTTTATTGATCACACATTATTTGCTCATCAAACAGATCTGCTTTTTCAAACACTTACAGTCCTGGCTTCGGCTGCACATTGCCTGTTAGATCTGTATTTGCACACATTCGAGTCAGCAGCTCAGCTCAATAAAGACAAAAAGGTCTGTGAGCTGGATGATGGTGTGGGGGGGAGTTTCTGAAACAGGGGGATTTTGTTAGACTAGCCGTGTGCCATCTTACCTTCCAAAGCCTCCCTACACCATACTTATAAATCATTTAGATATTTTATTACAGGATTTACCACTTCCCTCAGCACTTTGCCGCTGGGCTGCAGCAGCCAATCCACTGAGCACGAGATGAGAGATGGGTGGACTGGGCCTTGGGCGACGAGAGAAGTTCGCTCTGAGAAACAGGAGAGAAATGGCATTGTCTTCTGTCCTCCCTGTTTCTCACCAAGACTCTGGAGCTCACAGCCGCAGGCACCTCCTGTCTGACATGGCCCTGGGCTCAACGTCACTCTCTCCTCCAGGTGCTTGACCTTCTGGTTGGAAAAGCCCCTCCTGCTGTCACAAAGGAAAACAAGCCCCTGAGACCCCTTTATCATGGTGGACATGAAGTGCCTGCCTCATGCCTCACTGTTTATAAAGCCCTTCCACGAAGGGCATTTCGCTTCGCCCTCACAGCAGAGCCGCCAACACGAGGGACCAGAGGCAAAGTGCTCAGTGCTTGGCACGAGGAGCAGTCCTCTGGGGGCGGATTTTAGGGCGGCTCATCATTCTCATTTACATATGGGGGCTCAGAGAGCTTAGTCCAATTAAGCAACTCCACACAGCTGGTAAAGAGCTTCGTCCTGCCCTGTCAATCCCTCCCCGGGGATGCCGTGTCCTGTGTTCTTTCCTCTGTGAGCACCTGATCATAATCAGACCTTCCCTCGGACTTGCCCAGACACCAGAATAACCTGATGTACTAACTACTCTTCTGATCTTCTTTTAAGAGGAGCTTACTACCAGGAAGGAGTCAAGGGAGGAAGAGGGAGATGGTAGGAATGCACAAATGAATGAAAAATTTTCTAGGTGTCGGGTGGTCCCGTACAATATGTAATTTAATGCTTAGAACTAAATACAGGTGAATGTGTCTGTTTTATAAACAAAGAAAATAAGGTTTAGAAAGGTTAGAAAGCTCGCTCAATATCACAGAGCTGTTGAGAGAGGGAGCTGGGACTGCAAACCAGACAGGTTTAGAATTCATGTTCTCTGTCGTAGCATGAACCTAAATTGTGGGCTTGGGCTACCATGATGTTGGGTCAAGAAAGGGATGTCTCATTAAGGGGAAGCTGCTCTGGGGGCCTGGCCCTGGACTTCACAGGTGGGGTGGGCTCCACGAACCCTCATGACATTTATGAAATGCTGTGTCTATGTGAGTATAAAGGTTTATTCTTGGGGGAGGGGTTCAGATGAACAAAGAGAAGCTGGAAAAAGGTGAAGACTCACTGATCCATTCCAACACCAGTTTGCCAGTGGGGAGGATACCAAGGAGGGAAGAGATGTCCCCAAGCCTCTGGCAGTGGTAGAGCTGGGACCCGTGTCTGGTCTCCTGACTCTCAGGCCACACTGAATACTGCCTCCCTCCCCTTTAACCTGAGCTGTTACTTGAGCATTGGAAAAGCACAGAGGTCAAAGGTCAGGATTTTAAGCGTTACCTGTTTGGAACTGGACCTATGCCTAAGTGGTCTTGGAAGGCACCGAGGTGAGCAAACCTTGGCTGAGAAGGAGAGAACAAAATGTCAGTCTGTGTTTTATCAAGGCTCAGAGGTTTCAGTTTGAAGGGTGAGAAAGGGTCAGAGTGGGGCCTGGTGTGGAAGGGCGGCTTCTGAGCCTTCGTATCTTTGAGGGTTAGAATTTCACCTTGTTCCGCCCCTGCCCGCCACACTGGTCATTATAGCAGAAAGAGCATTTGATGGAAGAAAGACAGGCTTGTCTCCGCAGAACAACTTCTCTGTTGTCTGCAGAATGCCACCCAATACGGTAAGTGAAATGGCGATACTTCAGACGGACTCCGCTGGTCTGGGTGTTTACTCACTTTCTCTGGTTATCACCAGGCTCACCCAGCTGGCCCGGGAGCAGCTTTTACCTTCTCTGCCGGGTAAAGACCCACTGGGAGGTGGCCACGATCTTCCGACGGCATCTTTGCGCTGTTCCCATCAGTGCTCGGGGTGAGCCTGGGAGGAAGGTGGCCCGAGGGAGGCTGGCTCAGGGAGCTGGGGCAAAGGGGAGGAGGGTCAGGGCCAGAGATCCGGACCCTCTGACTCCCGACTCGATGCCTCGCTGAACCACGCAGACTCAACCATCACACCTGTTCAGGGCCACTGGCTCTCAGCCAGTAACTCAGTTTATGGCATAAGTTTCACCTTCCGGGGACAATTTTGCTGTGTTTGGAGACGTTTGTCACAACGAGGGGGCTGCAACTGGTGTTTCGTAGGCAGAAGCCAGGGATGCTGGTACACAGTCTATAACACACAGGGCAGCCTCCACACCAAAGTATTATCCAGCCCAAAAATACCAGCAGGGCTGCGGTCGGCAGACCTGCTGGACAAGAGGCCGCATCTGAGTGTCAAGGCCCTGCCCCATCACTGGTTGTCTGTCACATGGGCGACCAGTGAGATGCCACAGCAAAGAACCATCCAGTCCAAGATGTCCACAAAGTGGAGACTGAGAAAACTTGACTTTGGGTGTTTGGGTTCTTTTCTGCAACAGAAACAAGCCACAGCCAACTTAAGTATAAACAGGAACTTATGGGAAGGCGAGGGGTGAACAGACAGAATGCAGGGCCGCTCGGGTGCACCAGGTCTTGTAAAGAGCAGGAGCGGGGCCTCAGCATGGATGTGCAGAGACCGAAGGTCAGTCTCCAAGGCCACTGCAGGGTCACCCGTTCCTGCCCTCTATCATCTGCAAGGGGGTGTAGATCCCTGGGAGACAGAGGGCCTGATGGCTGCCCGGGCTGGGCCCACGCTGAGCAGACCTCAGGCCCTTCAGACCTGCACATGAGGGAGGGCAGGAGGCTGGTCCCAGAGAGGCAAGCCCCGGCTCTGTGCACAAGGGGGCTGTGTGCTGGGTGGGTGGAGCCAACAGATGTGCCCCCAAGCCCCCACATGCTGTTCACAGCAGTGTAAGAAATGTCCTGGGCTGTCTCACAGGACTCCACTCAGAAGAGCCAAGTGTGGCCGAGTGTCACCACACGCTTGGGGGGTCGAAGCAGAGGCATCCAAAGCTGCAGATGCCCTGGGACCGAACTTGGAGAGTACACAGGGAGGGTGCTCCTTAGTTTCCAATTTTTCAACATGCACTGTGTTTTGCATTTCATGTGTTGGCTTGACAAGCATGTGCTGGGTGCCTATTATGTCCTGGCATTCTGCCAGGGCACTGAGCACTGTGCGACACGGGCCTTGCCCACGAAGAGCTTCCAGTCCAGTGAAGGCACAGGTGTAGGAGGGGGACAAAGCGGGCCAGGAGGGAGACCTGGAACAGGTGTGAGACGAAGGCCGTCCCACCCGCCACAGGAAGTGGTGTGGGGGAAGAGGTCAGCCTGGCATGGAACACGCCACCTGGGCCGTGGCGCTCTCCTGTGGACATGTGCCCTCACTGGCAGCGAAGGGGAGGGCAGGCCAAGAACACCCAGGAAGAAAGTGGCCAGAGATGTGTGGTGTCCCAGAGCAGCACCCTGGGGCAGGCAGTGTCTCACTGTCCCCACGTGTACTTGTTAAGTGAGGGACTGACGCCTCCTCAGGCCCACGCGAGGCTGTGATGTCAGTGCAAGAGGCCTCGCCTCTGTTCCTTTTATTTGTTCTGTTGAAGAAAAAGGCCATTGAAGGTACATGGGGGGCGGGGCAGGATCCAATCCACCGGTCACAGGGCAATTATTTATTATGAGTCTCGAATACCTTCCTGATTGTATAAGGTTTTATTGTGTTTTTACACGGAGGGCAGACTTGGGGAGTCAGTTTGGCAGCGGAGACAGGGAGGAAAAAAGAGCTTTCAGACATCAGTGTGAGAGTTAAAAGTTCACCTCGAGACAGAGGTCCAGGGACTTCGTGATTCTGGGGACTCCGCCAGAAGCCTCTGGAATCCCCAGTAGTGTTTAACCCTCTGTGGAAAGTCAAGAATAATGTGACTTTCCCTTGCAGTGGCTCCGCTGCTGCGCTCCGGGGGCCCGGGAGGAAGGGGAACCAGTTTCCCACACGCCAGTCTGTTCCCTCCGCCTCCGGCTGCCCCAAGGCCGCCAGGCACGGGCCGCGGTGCGCTGCGGGGGGAGGGCCGGGTCTGCAGCGCCCCGCTGCTCCGGTCTCCTCCGCGAAGAGCAGCGTCTGACAGCCGGCTCGGGCCCAGTCCTCCCGGCTGGACGCCGACTCCTGGGCCTCGTGACCACTGCCGTGACATCCGAGGACACTCTTGGCCCGTGTCAGCAACGTCAGGGCCTCGGCTCTGGGAGGAGCCTCTCGTTCCTGGTCCACAGCACACACGTGCACACACGTGCAAGGCGTGCACACACGTGCACACACTTGAATCTCACCCACCCTTCAGGGCGGTCCTCTCACAAAGCCCATCACTACCACCAGCACCTCCTCTTCCTCCTTTATACCATTATTTATTGAGTGCAAACTCCGTGATAAAGACATTAGCTCGATTAATTTCCACACAAAAAAACCTTATTATCAACTGTACTTTATGGAGGAAAATTCTAGGGCTCAGCGAGGTCTGGTAACTCATCCAGGGTCACGCTATAGCAAGTAATAGAGGAAAGCCTCCGACCCAGGTAAGAGTGATGCAAATGCCACCTCTTAATCCCCAGGCTGCTCGCCAGTGCCCTGCCCGACGCCGCTTCCATCCCATCACGTCTTCGACTCACCCACGCAGGTCTGCTAGTGGCCACACCGTCCGTTGGGCAGGCTGCTTGGTCCCCGTGGAAAGCACATGGGAATCTCAGGGTGTTCATTCAGCTCCAGGGTTACACTATGTGGCCTTGGGAAAATTATGCTTTGCTTCCGCTTTTTGACTGGAAAATGGAAATAAAAATACTTACCTTGTAGGGTTGCTGTGATGCTCAATGACCTGTTTCATTCGGGAGTTCTCAATAAACAGGAGATAAGATATCGTTATTTTTACTATGCCCTATTTCTGACTCCTCTAAATAGGGTCGCAGGCTCCTTGGGGCAGGCTCTGTGCACAGCCCCCATTATTCCCACAGAGTTTCTAGCCAGTGCTGAATAAATAAATGACCCTCAAAGTGAAGTGGTTGACCTAATAAGAAAATCTTGTTTATGAATGTGCTTTCTCTATAATATCGCCAAATTGCTCTCCGCGGGCCTGCACCACTCTGCACACCGACAGCAACCGCAGGTGAACACGACTGTGTCTGTACACTTTCACTGACACAGTGTGCTAGCCAGTATTTGGACTGTTGCCCATTTAATAGCTAAAAATCAGTATCGCAATGTAACGTGAATTTGTATTTATCTTATTATGAGTTAGGTTCAACACAGTTTCCTATGTTTGATGGCCATTTGTGTATTCAAATAAATGGTTGCAGATGGTATTGAACTGGTGGTCTTTTTTCCTATTCATTTGCAGGATTTATATTTGGGAGATTAAGGCAATATAATTGGAAAATATTTTTTTTCCCAGTGTGTCATTTGTTTTCAACTTTGCCTATGGTGTGACTCATTTTAAAACAAAAGCAAAGAGGAGCTGGGTCACGAGGCCTGTGAATGTCCTGAAGAGTCCGCGTGAGCTGGAAGCGAGCTTGCCCCACTGCGGGTCCCCAGAGTGCGTCTGTGTGCCAAGGGAAACCCAGAGATGCAGGATCAATGGGGTGGAAACTTCAAAATTTATATATTAAGTAACTCACAACATTACTTTATAGCAAAACAAGCATGAATACGAAATGGAATAACAGTTGTATGAATTGTTTAAGTAAAACATTGGGATATCAAAGAAATGTCACACTTGTATCTGGCTGCTCTGGACTCTGCCCCCAGACACCCGGTGAGGGTTCCTTTGTGGGAGAGTCTGCAAAGCCCGGCTCTCGTGGGAGCCAGTAAACCCAGATTCTGGTCTCAGTTCTGCCACTGACTAGCTGGGTGACCTGGATGCATCCTGGTAGTGTCATAAACTTCAAATCTGTCAGCATATGAGCTCTCTGAGGGGAGAGTTACTGTTCACTGACAACTCCTCAGTGCCTGGGCCCAATGCCTGGTACGCAGTAGGGGTTCAGTGAAATTATACTGAATATAAGTAGGGAGACACATTCAAAATGCACTTGATCCACCCCTCTCCCCAAAGATACAGTTTTCTGTTCTGTCAATACCTAAGGACCAGCCTGCTCTATGTGGGACTCTGGGATACAAAGACGACAGGCAGGCAGGTCCCTCCTCTGTCCAGCAGGGCCAGAAATGTATACCTGGTGTGATGATGCCCTAGGTCATCCCGGCTCCATGCCTCTCCTCACACCAGTCGGGCCTGGATATTGGAGAACATCAAGGCCAAGAATAAAAGCATTGTCATGAGTCTCCGGAAGTCACCTTATCCACTGCTCTGCCATCTCAAAACACCACCCTCATTCCTTGGGGGACCTTCAGGTGGTCCAGTCCCCATAAGACTATTAGCAATGGTGGTCCTTGCATGTCATGGTGGTCCCAGGCCCCTCTCACACACCCTGCTGTAAAGAAACATGATCCAGGCTGTTTATGGGGTGTGGGCTCTGATATGTGGGTGGCAGGCTGCTGAGCCATCGGCAGGCAGTAAAGTCTTAAACGTGGGTCTGTTTTCCAGCTACAGCTGCCACATCAAAAGAGCAAACTCCCTACAAACTTGGCCTTAATTAAAAAGTTACGGTAATCCTCAGGATGGAGGAAGGTCAGACACTCCTGGAGACAAAAGTTCTCTCTGTGGCCACAGACCAGGCCTTTCCTCCCACCCCAGGCGCTATTAAAAGGGGGCAGCTCTGTAGGCATCACAGGCTCTGGTGAAATAGGAGCGGAAATGCACTCCCCCACCCCCATACTCATAATTTGTTTTGGAGCGAACGAGGGCCAAACATTTGAAAAGGAGCTCTGGTTTCTTGGACAGATTTCTCTTTTACACGTTTCCATATTCGTTGAGGTCTTTCCCAGCTGTGCTTTCAAATGCCTCAAGCCTAGGGGCACGTGTTGGACAACCACGGTATGGAACACCCAAGCCCTATCTGTGGACAGCATGGCAATGAGCACATTTGTTTTCTGGTAGGTAAACTGAGCCCTGTTGCCTGCAGGACCCAGACTAGCACTAAGGTCTGAGGACAGCATCTTGTCTGAGATCCCAGCCAAATCAGCCCACAGTTATGGAAGCCACAGAGAGATTCTCACTGGACCATCCATCTGCTCCCCTGTATTCCATGGACCCTTTGTAGGTGGGCAGGGCCATGTGACCAGCCAGTGAAAGGTCCACTGGAGTGAAATGTATCCCTTTATAGACACAGCAGAGAACGCTCACGTGGGCTTCTCCAGCCTCTCCTGGCCGTGACTCACAGCAGCGGTCCACAGCATGCCATCCTGGGCTTGCACCTTGCGGGAGTGCTCCCACCTCCGCCCACAAGTAATGGACTTGCAGAACGGGGCAGAAGTATATCCCTGCTGTGTTAGTCACAGAGATTGTTTTCTGCCGCGTGGCACGACATAACCTAATCTAACCAATATGCTAAATTAGCCCAACAAGCCCATGATATTTACTGATTTGCTTGCTCTCGGGGCCCCAAAGACCACCATGGAGAAAAGTTACACGAAGGTGGATTTCAGCTCAAACAATATTTTCCCCTCCCAGGTTCTCAATGCTGACTATCTGAGGGCAAATCTCCACTCCCGAGCTGAGCAAGGTATCAGTTTATTGCCTCTCAGCACCAAACGGAACTGGACTCTTTCCTAAAAAAATAATGTTTGAATATTTAAAAATTTAATTTTAATTTTCTTTTTTTTTGTCTTCACCTGAGGACATTTTTGCATTTATCTTCAGATAGAGCGGGAGGGAGAGAGGGAGGAAGAGAGAGAAAGAGAAACATTGATGACACATGGAGTGGTTGCCACCCACACGACCCCAACCAGGGCCAGGGACAAACTGCAACCGAGGACCAAACCTGGGACTCTCTAGTCCGCGGGCTGATGCTCTAACCACTGAGCCAAACCAGCCAAGGCTAAAAATTTTATTTTAAATTGAAGTAAAATACACACAATATAAAATTTACCACCCTAACCATTTTTAAGTGTACAGTTCAGTGGCATTGAGGACACTCACATTGTTATGCAACTATCACCACCATCCATCTCCAGAACTCTTTTCATTTTGCAAAAGTGGAACTAAAAGAAAGTACTTGTTAACAGAGACGTTGGAAGATGGCCGGGCTGCGTCAGGATGTGGTGTAGTCTCTGCTTTTCTTTGTAGGCTGGGAGGTCTTTAGCAGGAGGTTGGAGGAGTAGAAACCAATGGAACGGGGTGAAGATTCACCTCCTTGTACTCAGGGACCCCTCTCCCAGCGTTACACCTTTGTATAAATTGCAAAGAGGCTTGCTCTCTAGGGAAGGAAACATCCAAAAATTCTCTAGGTGAATACATTTTTAAAAAAAGAGACTTGTATGACTGACACACACATCAAAAAAGCAAGGCCAGATATCAGCCACAAGCGCCCCTTGGCTGGACATCTCTGTGCAGGGCAGAAACCGTGCAACTGTATGTAGCAAGCCATGTGCTGGGCTTAACTCAGTCCTAACATTTACCATCTCATTCTTTCACTTTCTTCAGTAATCTAGGGGGGTGGGTGTTATTTTCCCTATTTAACAAAAAGAGGAAACAAAACCTCAGACATTTAAGTAAATTGCCCAAGTTCACACAGCTAGTAAACATCAGAGTTGTGGTTCAAACCCAGGCTGTTGACATCCAAGTCCAGTGCTCTTTCAACCGCCTACAGCTGTCCCCAGCTGGGAGTCTGTGCCCAAGGCTATACCATTTGCAAACCAGGACTCAGGCCAAAGGCACTGGCCCACTAGGCTGAGGTTCCCTGCTCTCACACTCCCAAGGAGAAAAGTGTAATCTCCACAGGTGTGATAAACAGGGATTATTTACAGTGTTCTGAGTCTACCTTAACGGAAATATTTAAGGTAGTATCGAAACAAAATACATTATTTATCTACAAAGACATTCATAGGGGCTGACAGATGCCATGAAATATTTGCTTCTGTAACCAAGCAACATTCTCCCATTTATTCCCCAACACTGTCTGAGGATCTGGGCCCTGAATATCAAGCACAACGTACTTAATTTTCTCAAATACCATGAGTTAGGGGAAAAGCAAAAGGAAAACAGAGTAATTTCCTTTCTCATCTCCTGCGCAGGTGATTAGATTGCAGACTGCAGGGAGGGAGAAGTGATTTTGTCTCTTAGATAATGGAATTAAGTGGGTGCCTCCAGATTTACTCCTAAAAACATGGAGAAGTGGCATTTATGTTCCTGAAATGTGAAATCAGTAGAAACACAACTGGGTAAAGAAAGGGAAATTAGAAAGAAAATCACCAATCATTTGATTATGTGACAACTCATGAACATTCACATACTTGATTGTCCTCTGCAAGTCTGTAGAAAGGATGGTTATTAAAAAAAAAAAAAAAAAAAAAAAAAAAGAGGCGCTGGTTTCGGCATCTTTGTGAGCATGGCTATGGCAGGCGGGAAGGAAAGCGCCCTGGAACAAGGGACAGCCCTCCCATTTGCCAAGGGCTGGAGTTCACCAAGCTCTTCTACACATTCTCTGTCCCCTGCCTGGTGCTGCCAGGCCCTCCCGCTCCTCCCCCTGCCCTGGTGCTGCCCAGGCTCCCTCCCGCACACCTGCAGACAGACGCCACGCACGGTCTGCGCTGCTGCTCCCCAGCTCCCGGCCTGGACTGCCCCCGGGGCTTGTCTTCTTCATCCTTCAGACTTCCTTCAGTTCGGGGGGGCGCCACCTCCCGAAACCTTCCCTGAGCACAGGGGGCCTTGGTTGGCTGTTCCTCCTCCCTGTTCCCCCTGGTCCTCGGCCCCTCTCAGTCATTGCAGCTGCCATCTCCTTGCAGAGGGGCTGATTACAGACCCTGCTTTTCTCGGGCTGAGAGGCTCCTAGAGAGCAGGGGTGTGTCTGCCCCAGGCCCACGCTGACCTAGCGCGAGCACGGCTGAGTCTGCACCCAGGAAATACAGAGCTACACGGATGCCGTTTGGATGGTGTCACTGTCCCTGACATGTAGACGGAGACAGAGGGTCACGGAGGCCGGGGGTGTGTCCTGTCCCCAGCGAGGTAGAGGCGGTGTGTGGGTGAAGCCCCAGCTGGGCTCCTGGCATTCCCCCTGCTGGGGAGCCTCCGTCCCTGGTGCACAGGGGCCAGGCCTCTCGGAGCTCCGACTTCCTCTCTCAGAGCAAGGTCTTGGGTGAAGAAGCCATGGGGTGCAGGCCGCCCCTGGGTGGGGTTCTCTGAATGCGGGCGGGCAAGTATGGGGGAGGTGGCGCAGGGGAATGGGCGCAAGCGTCTCCACCTCTGATTGACTTCTGATGAAGGGATTAACAGGGCTGGGTTGGACCCCCGATGGAAGGAATGAAGTCATGTCAACTCCTGTAATTAATGTATGCGTATGCGGCCTCAACCCTACCCGTACTTCCGGTCTCCTATTTAAAAGAGCGATGAAAGGGGAGATGAAATTATGAAAAGAGATTAAAGAAAAAGATCAAATACAATTCGAAAAGGAACGGGGTGAAATAGTAAGGGCTGTCTGTGGCGGCAAAGGAACAGGCGAAGGAAGCACAGCACCCAGCCCAGGGCTGCCCGAGGCGCGAGCGGCCTCCACCCAGCGTCCAGCGGGCCTCGCCCTCAGGGTGTCCTTCCGAGGCCGAGCCAGCCGTCCAATCAGCGCCCCAGGGCGGAGCCAGCCGTCCACTCAGCACTCCCGAGGCTGAGCCAGCCGTCCAATCAGCGCCCCAGGGCGGAGCCAGCCGTCCACTCAGCACGCCAGGGCGGAGCCAGCCGTCCACTCAGGGGTGTGTGTGTGTGTGTGTGTGTGTGTGTATATGCCCGTCCGTCCCAGGGGACACAGAGACGGTTGTAGCCCAGAAAAATGACAATGAAGAATGATGAAGAAACACCGTGACAATCACCAGTGCCCACTGGGGCCGGAAGCAGAGACCATATTCTACACCCTAGAATCTACAGGAATGGGGATGGGGCAAAGGAGACCCAAGCAAGCCTGACCGAAGAGGGTGCAGGTGGAAGGACGGAGGAAAGGTCTTTAACAGAAGCAGGAGCAGCCGCACAGTGAAGGGCAGCAAGGCCCAGGTGAGTGACGTGATGAGTGAGTGATGTGTGTGTAGCTCTGCAGCCACGTGTGCTGTGGTGGGGGGAGAGGCTGGAAACGTGGGTTTAGTCCTGTGTGTTGAACACGCACTCTGCACTAGGCCCAGCTCATCACATCACACCATTAGCTGACACATTCATTGCCACTCTTGGAGGTAGACACTGTTGTTACTGCATGTTAGGAATGAGATCAGTCACTGAAGTTAACTAACGACTAAAATCACAGAGTTGGTGTGGACTCAGACCCAGGTCCCTCTCTAACCCATGTTTAGATATTAAAATGTCTTCCAAGGTGTATCAGTTAGTGAATGCTGTGTAACAAGTTACCCCCAAACTCCTGAGGGTCAGGCATCTAGGAGCACTTCACAGCGTTCCGATGTTGGCAGAGGCTGAGGTCATCTAAAGTTGGGTTGGACTGAGGCTCTGCTTCCAGGCTGCTGCAGAAGCTTATCCTGTTCCCCCTGATGTGGCCTTTCCATTGGGGCTGCTCACGACATGGCAGCTGGCTTCCCTCAGAACGATGGCCCAAGACAGAGAGAGCGTGTCCGAGACACAAGTGTCTTCCATAGCCTACCTTGGAAGTGACGTGCCATCACTTCAATTGGATGCAGTTGGTCACACAGACCAGCACTGGTACAAGGTGGAGGGGACCACATAGAGGTGTGAATACCATGTGGTGGGGACCTGAGGGACCATCTTAGAGGCTGTCTATCACACATGGCATCCTAAATTATTGGGACATTTTGCTCCAGCAAGAAATGGGTTAGGAGGTTGGGGAATTTGGATTCCTCCAGTGAGAACTCCAGGGCCAGAAAAAATTATAAACCACATGTGAAGAAGCGGAGATAGAGAGGCTGCACCGGTCTTCCCTTTCAGAAGCGTGAACTAGAGAAGCCCCTCCTCTCCAGCAGGGCCCCTGGCTCTGCGGCGTCTGTACGAAGGTCTCTGCACACAGTGGGTGCTCGCAGCCTCCCTGGTGGAGTCAGATGTGGTTGCAGCTCTCGGACCCTGAGCCGTGTAGTCACAGTCAGAACTCCTTCCGCCCCATGTGCCAACTTCCCCAGGCTGACTCATCCTCCCTCCCCTCTGAAGCTGTTACCCACGCATCCGCCGACTGCCCTCGTAGCCAGGGATTTCCCGCAGACCCAGCAATCCAGGCAGGCAGGGCAGCCTCTCGGAAGGGCTTGGCTTCCCTTTCTGACTTTATCAGCACACAAATATAAACACGGCTCGGGGGCCCTTGACATCTCAAGGTTGCATTTAATGACTGCTTCTTTCCGAGAACACAGGCTGTCCCACTTCCTAGTAGACGCCCACACTCATCACTCATATGAGTGGACCTGAACTTGGGGCCTTGGGGCAAGAGCACCCCAGAGTGTGACCAGTCAGCTTGCAATTAGCAGATCATTAAAGGGGCACTTTCTGTTCACAGAACCAAGACTGGCTCTCAGTGCCTGGACATGGACCCTTCTGAAGACAGGGATCAGCATTTCCTCCCTGCCCATAGAGGGATCTTTCTAGAACCTGCCTCTGAGCACACCACTCCTTGCTCAAAACTTTCTTGCATCTCCCTGCCTTCAGGATCAAGCTCAGACTCCTCAGCCTGGCTTATAAGGACCCCCATGACTCTGCCTGGTCCTGCCACACCCCTGCCCTTTCCCCTGCCCTCTCCTCCAGCCCTGCTCCCTTCAGTTCCCACTGCAGTCAAATCCAACTCTTTGCAGTCGTTGAATGATTGATGCTCTCTTGTACTACATCGCTGCCTCAAATGTCCTTCCCTTCCTAAATAGCATCCATTCCTGCTTCAGAATCAATCTTCACGCCCCATCATCTGGGAAGTCTTCCATTAACCATCCCCAGGTTCAATCACATTCTCCTAGTTTCCTTTTCTTCCCTCCACAGCAGTGAGACGGTGGTGCTATGTCTCAGCCCTTGGCTGCTTCCTGGTCAGTGTCTCCATCTTTGATGAGACCCCTTTACCCATACTCAGGAGAGCTGACTTGTGAAGACAGCCAAATGGCATGTCACCATAGAGAGAGGCGAGGCATGCCCAGCACAACCCTCCAAAGCTCAGGCAACAGTGAGCCCCTCCTGTCCTTCATAACAGTGGTCCCTAGAGCTCTGGAACCCCACAGTGACAGCTCCTGATCCTTGCTGGAAAGTAGGGGCGGTCCAGCCAGCACAGCCACGACGCCTAGACATCCAGGAGCCCCTGCCCTTGCACCAGCACAGACTCCTGGGTCTAACTGACACATGGCCCTCATGTCACGGGTTAAGGCTCTTGACTGCTCACACCAGTTTCCACTTGTGCCTCCAGACCGCCTGACGAGAGCATGCAAGGTCCAGCAAGGGCTTTGAGTAGATGTGGCGTCAAATCCCAACCTCACAGCAAGGAGTGTGGTCTGCAGCTGGTCACAGACTGACGGGGCATCGGCACCTGAACTGCTCAGGCAGGAGCAGCGTTCTCCACGGGCTGGTGAGAGGGGACATGAGATAACATAGATGAAGGATACAATGACGCTTTAGGTCTGTCTCTCCTCCCATCCTCCCTCCATTCAAAATGCACTGAAAGCCAACTGTACGCTGGGCTTCACGAGAGAGAAACCATGAAGAAAACACACAGCCTGCCCTCGCGAGCTCCCTGCCTGGTGCAGCAGTACCACACGGACTGCACACGCTAACGCAACGTGGCAAAAGGCCAATCCTGCAGGGAGGTGCTGCCCACGGCTGAGGGCGATTTTTCTGGGGGCAGGCTTCAGGAATGCTTCAAGTCCAAGAGGGTTGGGTCCTGAAGGACTGGTGTGGGCTTGGAGCAGCGCTAACCCCGCAGGGTGCCAGGATCCCACCCACTCGCCATGAACTGGAGCCCTGTTCACGGGAGGTGAGCATTCAGCCGCCAGGGCTGAGCGGTGGGCTTGCAGGAACAACCAGTGACTCATGGGACGGCTGTGTTCTCTGAGCCCTTTCTGCCAGGATCTGAGGAGGCCTGTTTACATGGGTCCCCCCTGCAGTCTCTGCTGCTTAATATGCCTTTTGAAAATGATGCTCAGTGGGATGTGTGCACATTTGTAATTACAAAGCCCAGGCTGGTTTTCCACAATCTGTGCCTGCTAATTTCTCAGCTGCAAGAAGGGAAATAGCAAAAAGTCCAAAATACTCCTTGTTGAGTGGGTTCCCTGATAAGCACTATGCACTGTTTCCTATTTACAAGGCATTTTCATTCCTCCCTGCAGGGAAGGCAGACCCGCTACTAGCCCGAAGGAGAAACCGAGACCCACAGAGGAGGAATGACTTGCCCAACGGCACAGGGCCAGTAGGAAGGGTGGCAGGGCTGCACACAGGTCCTCTGATGGCACAGGCGGGGCCCTTTATATCAGCCTCTGGCATAGAAAAAAGGAAGGATGAGGCAAGAAGTTCCCAGAACCAAGGCTGTTTCCCCACAAGGTGGGCGTCCTGCCCCAGACAGGCTCAGCGGGAGGCACTGGGTGGAAACCCACATTCAGGGTACGGCCTTCCCAGTAACTGAGACCCAGCCGGAGGCTTCCAGGAGCAGAGCCCCACATGGAATGAGGGCGGGCTAAGATTTCAGCCAGCGCTTTGAAACTGAGCCTGCGGTTGAAGTCAGGTCAACACATTCACAGGCGTTTTGGGCCCTATCGACGTCTGGGGTGGGAAACCCACCTGAAAGCTGTTGAAACGCAGGGGCCGGCACTGGTTTTGCAGAACAGTGGCTCTTTGAGTGGAAGGTGTTCGAGAATTAAGTTTCCCCAGTGTTCCCAGGGCTCAGACTTAAAGCCAAGGGGGCCAGGGCCCCCAGTGCCTGATGGAGGCACTGATAGGTCCCCGCTGGCTAAAAGTGATGACATTGGCAAGAAACTGATCTTTCTGGGGAGCAGAAACTCAAGAGCACTCAAGTGCAGAACACAAGGCAAGTTGTGTTACCTGCCACAAAGCCCCAGCTCTCAGGCCTGGGGGAGGGGTAAGAGGGACCCGCTGGTATTGGGTATCAGGAGCCCCAGACCAGACTCTGAAGGAGCAAACTGCTGGAGTGGGACCTCTTGTCTGTACCCTCCTCCTTCATATAGAATTGGGACATGCTCAGGCGGGAGGCAGAGACCGTGAAATCCACTTCCTCCCTGTTTCACAGGCAGAAAAATTAAGACCCGGCAGCAGCTGGAATCTTGCCGCTGGGCAAGGGGGGTGTGAGACAGACTCGGAACCAGGTCTCCCGATTTTTGGTTCATTGTTTGGACAGTGAAAAGAAGTGAGAGTCAAAGCCTCCAGCCCTGTGCCACCTCGCCACAGGCGCAGCTCCTGCACCTGGCCCCCGCGCACGCTGTTTGCGAGCCCTCGGAGGGCTGTTCCCTGCTGTAAGCTGATGCTCACACACAGACGTCTGGGCAGAGCAGGTTTCAGCACTGGGCAATATTTTTTTAAGTCAGTTTTTGTAAAACAGACCCTGCTTGTCTTGGCTCCCATAATGGACATCAGCCACACATTCCTCCGTGAGTTAACAGTTGCTTGAATGGTGAAAACCAAGGACATCCCATGTGAGCATCACCTGTGCACAGCCCGAGACAGTGCCAGAGGACAGCTGTCGACCTGGGCTCTGGCACTGGCCTCAAAGCCAGGTCAGGGCCCACACGGCTGGGTATAGATACAAAAAGGCAATCCTGGAGAATAGGGCTCCATAGGTAGATTCTCTAGTTGGCTTAGGGTGGGCAAGCAACTGTTGAAACTACAGAAAATACTTTATCCATGTCTGTGCATGGGCATTTGTTTCGAAAGGAAGTCCCTAATTTTCATGAGATGTTCAATTCCGAGACCCTGGAAGTTTAAGGAACCATGATGTGGCTGTCCGAAGGCATTACCCCCCACCCCGTCTGCACCCCCCAGGAGCCGCGCCGCGCTCTGGTTCCGGTAGCCCAGTCTGAGCCAGAACAGTGTCTTCCAACTAGGAAAACCTAAGTGTTAAAAGTCCTGGTCATGGCTAGGTGACCTTAGTTGCTGAAAACTCTGCATCACTCTTTTTAGTAACTATGTCTTCCCTTAGGACAGTTCCTCTCCTTTGTCCTGGGCAGTGGGGGTCACAGGCTCTGTGGGAATATGAGGCAGGAGGCTGCAGAAAGGTTTACATTCTCTGTGGTACAAAGAAGCCTTTCTTCTTCAGTGTGACCTGAAAAACAATCCCCCACTGGGGGTGCCGACACTTCCGGTGTAATGTGTACAGACACCCCTGGAACTGTGGTCTGGGGCGCCCAGTGTGGCCTGACCCACAGATGTGCACAGAGGTGGTAGGAGTAGCAATATCCTGTGTTGTCTCCAAGCTTCATCCAATTAAGGAAGGACTTAAAATAAAATAATAGTTATGTCGGACTCATTGAATACCAGATCTAAGAAGAACTTTAGTTTTCTTAGCTGTGAAATGAGGTGTGGGTGAGAATGACCTCCATGGCCAAGGGAGGTGAGGGGACTTACCGCAGAGGTGTGTCAAAGCTTAGCCCTTAAGTTCTCAGGCAAATGCCTACAAAGCCTCTATGAGGATTGTGTCTCCTCATGTTCTTGTTGGGATGGTTGCCACTTGGAAATGGTATCTGGGCATCAGCCACTTAACTGAAACACGAAACTGTACTTTTCTTGGATATGTTTTGTTGTTACTTCTCCGACTGGAGAGAATAGTCCCAAACACAATTCCTTTGAGTAAATGTCTTCCCGGTGACCAGGATAAAGGTGTTTTTCAAAAGCAGTTGGTTGCAAAGAACCTTAGAGTTAGAGAGAATCAATACATGGGAGTATCTGAAAGACCTCCTAGGCAAGTTCTGCCACTTTGGGGCAGGAGTTTCTGAGGCCCGAGAAGAAAAACAACTCAAACAGATGAGCTGTGCTCATCAGATTATCCCTTTCAGAAATGAACAAGGAGCAGAGAAAAATGCTGCCAGCTGCTATAGGCCCTGAGGTTTGGAAGTGACACAGCCTTGCCCTGGCCGGTGGCTTAGTTGGTTGGAGCATTGTCTCATACACCAAAAGGTTGTGGGTTTGATCCCTGGTCGGGCAACTGATCAATGTTTCCCTCTCACTTTGATGTTTCTCTCTCTCTCCCTCTCTCTAAAAAATCAAAGAAACCAAAGGAAAGAAAGCGGCACAGCATTGAGAACTTGGGTGGCAGGCACTGTTTGATTCTGCATGCATAACCTGACGACCTCATCAGTCTTCAGAGAGGGGAGAGGAGCGGTCAGTGCAGATGCCTTCTCCTGCCCCGGCTTCCTTGCAATCCTTTAAACCCTGCTTTAGTGCAGTGAGCTGAGATGCTTTGTTGAAATGTCAAAGCGCCCTGACCAGAACAAGGGGACCCAGGTGTGCACAGGAGCCCACTGTACCACCTCTGAGGACCGTTGGGTTTCAGGGCCTGTCGGAGCCAGAGAGCCCCAAGCACGGGTCCTTGTGCCAGCCCCTGAAGGTGCAGGGGCCTCTGGGAAAGGGTCTTGCGAGCTCCTGGGTGCTCATAATATGCTCCATCGACTAGCAGCATCAACATTACGTGGGACTCGCTGGAGATCAGGACCTCAGCCCCCCAGACAGCCTCAGTCAGAATCTGCACTTTCACGAGCTCCCCAGGGATTCTTGTGTGTACTAAGTCTGAGAAGCAGTGGTGAGAAAACAGTCTTTAAAAAAAAATGAAGGAAGCGCATAATAGAGAAAGGGCTGTGAGCAGAGCCAGGAGGGCCTGGTAGTGACCCCGGCTCCAGAACAGTTCTCCACGCGGCCTCGGGAAAACATGGCCGCGCTCAGAACCGCTGCTCTCTCGTCTGAGAACGAGGGGGTTGGGCTGGATGATCTTTATTCTCTCGCCTTGCAGGCATCTCTGATATGAGATAGGAGGGGGGAGCCCCACTCAGCTGAAGATCAGAGAGCTTCTTGCTGTGTAAAACACTCCCTAATCAGCCTTATGTCAAGTCCCCGCCCCCGACTAACCACAGTGACAAGTCCCAGGAGTGCACCTTGTCAGGCTGTGAATAAAGTTCAGGCAGCTTGGTTAATTACCCTGACACTGACTAGAGTTAGCTACCCAGCAGCTCAGGAACTTGTCTTAATGATGATAGGAACGCAAGCTGCGGCTTCAGGCACCAACACCACCTTTGCAGCCTACAGCTTCATTTCAGAACCTCGGATTCAGGCAGAGGCGCCCCAAAGGCATCAGGAGTCCAGGCAGATATCGGGCAGTTCCCCTCCGCCCATTCCATATGGGTGTGAGGTCATTTTTCCAAATGTGCCATTAGTGCACCTTTGTAACCATAAGGGACGATTCCATTCTTCCCTCTCTGCCTCTGCTTGGAACCTGCTCCCAGTTCTCCACTGCAGTCAAGAAAAGGCACATGAGATGTGCTCCTCCTAATTTTCCAGCCCCATCTCCATTAATGCTACCGCAAACCCTCTGCCCTGACCCCAGAGGGCTCCTTTCAGTTCCCTGTAGCTTGAGGTTTCCATGATATATGGAAATATATTCTTTCCTTCTTCTATGTGCACACATTGCATCTGTTCCAGACACTCTCCTCTGCTCTGGATAATAATCTTTAATCATCCTTCAGATTTCTGTGGCTATTATTTTCCCCAGGAAGCTTTCATGACCTCAGGTTGGTGCATATATTTCTATACCCATCACACTAGGTATCACACTGTATTTTAAGTTTCCCCTACCAAACAGTGAACTCTGGGTTGGCGGGACCATGCCTGACTGACTTACATCTACACTGCATGAGGACAGGTACTGTTTTCCACGTCATTGATGGCTGGATTCAGAGTGCTGTGTACATTGAAGGCACATAGCAAATGCTCAATAAATGTCTGTTCAATTAAAAAAAAAAAAAAGAACTCTGCTTAGCACAGTGGGGCACGATGAGCAATCAGTGTTAGTATGAAGTGAGTGGATGGATAAAGGGAGATTTCTCTGTTTTCAGCATAAAATCTGGAAGTGAAACCTCATTAGAATAGTTTGCTGGACAGGCTGAAACACAGAGGTGTCCACAGCCTAGCCGACTCCAAAGAGGTCTGACATCAGATGAGGGGACAGACTTGTGCCATGCTGGGGACCTGGGGTGAGGTGCAAAGAGGGACTCTGTAAGGGAGTCGCTCTGAGTGAAGGGCCGTGGGGAGGAGGGGCTCCGCTCCCTGAGCCCAGAGCACACTTCCTCTTTCCTGGGGCGGGCTGAGGCTGGGAGGCTGGTTCCAGCTGAGTTTTTCATGTGGTCCGACAGGTGGAGGTGAAGAGAGACTTTTCTCTAGGCAGGCCCTGTAGAGAGGAGGAAACATTCTCCATTTTTATAGCCAGAAAGTGACAGAACTGAGATGGAAGCCGCATCT
This sequence comes from Molossus molossus, assembly GCF_014108415.1. Taxonomy (NCBI): domain Eukaryota; kingdom Metazoa; phylum Chordata; class Mammalia; order Chiroptera; family Molossidae; genus Molossus; species Molossus molossus. The sequence goes on from NW_023425352.1 coordinate 59,255,450, forward strand.
GCAGGGGGTTATGCCCAGGGCTCTTTCCAAGTATCATGCTTTGAAAGTAACTTGGGACTTCCATTTTTTAAAAGTGAAACCCATTTTAAAATAAAACCTCAGAGGGAAGGGGGTGGGAGGGGTGGGAAGAGAGAAACCAAAGAATTTATATGCATATATATCCAACCAATTGACCGGGACATTAGGCTGAGGACGACAGGAGGGGGTCAGTGGGGAAAATGGGGAGCATCTGTAATACTTTTAACAATAAAAATAAATAAATAAATAAATTCAATGAGATGCCAAAAAATAAAATAAAATAAAATAAAATAGTTAATTTTTTTAAGTGTGGTGGCAACAGTGTGACGAAAGTCTAACCTCCACAAACACAAACCAGGGGACAAAAAGAACAATCTGGAGGACTCCCTTTTACTAGCCACCTTGGTTCAACTTGCCTTTCTTTTCTTTCGAGGTCTGGGGTTGGAGAGGAAAGGTTATATATGTTATTTATTTTTATTTATTTTTTATCCTCACCTGAGAGAGAGAGAGAAACATCGATGTGAAAGGGACACATTGAGTGGCTGCCTCCCGCACGACCCCAACTAGGGCTGGGGACAAACTGCAACCGAGGTACGTGCCCTTAGCGGGAACCGAACCCGGGTCTCTCTGGACTGCAGGCCAACGCTCTAATTGCTGAGCAAAACCAGTCAGAGCTGTTATTTCCTTTGTAAAAGGAAGTTTCTCTCCCTCATTCCCTTCTTCTTCCCTGGCAACCTCTCAGCCTAACCAAGGAGTTTCCCAAGGGGCTGTGTCCAAAGGTTTCTTCTCGTGGGTCCGGGCACAGAGCAGAGGAGACAAGATGAGATGATGATTAAGAATCCAAGTTTGGCTCTGGCCAGCATGGCCCAGTTGCTTGGAGTGTGGTCCTGTGCACCTAAAGGTCTCAGGTTCACTTCCTGGTCAGGCTCATACCTAGGTTGCAGGTTTGACCCCAGCTGGGGTGTATGTAGGAGGCAAACAATTGATGTATCTCTCATGTCAGTCTCTCTCTCTCTCTCTCTCTCTCTCTCTCTCTCTCTCTCTCCCTCCCTCCCTCTCTGAAATCAATAATAGTATTAAAAAATAATAGAATCCAGGTTTGGAAGAGGACACGTCTGGGCTTAAGCCCAGCGTTGCCATTTATGAGCTGCTTGACCTCTGCCAAGTAACTTTGTGTCTCTGAGTCTTCATTTTCTCATCTAGACATTTGAGGATAATAATAGTATTATTCACTTGGCAATTTTATGAGATAGTGAGATAAATACAAGGAAGGTATTTAGTATAGGACCGCAAAGCATATACACAATTCCAAAATTAGAAAGTTCTAAAAACGGATAGCATTTTTTATAATTCATTTGGCAGTATATTCTGATCCCATTTGAACTCTTTTGGCAACAAAATCTGACTTTCACTGATGTAAAACTATTGAGAGTTGTTATGTGACCATTCATGTGTTTTGCTGCAGAAATATTGATGTGTTTGTTTACAGGGTAATAATACTTCAGTGCCTACTGGGAGTTTTAGGTGACATGAACTACACATATCATATTACCTTTCTAGAATCTCGAATGGTTTGATTTCCAAAACCCATGTGGCTCCAAAGCTTCCCTCGTGTGGACCTGCAGCGTGCCCGGCCATGGTGCCTGCTCAGTGTTTGAGATGCATTAGTTTTGCTTTAGGAATTAGCCCAACGACACACAGAATCTTGTTTGCACATGAGACTGCCCTCAGGTGTTATTTATTCCACAACCGTGACCTTGACCAAAAATATCTCCTTGGATATTCAACTTGAACTTCCTCCAATAGAAAACAATTAAAAAAAAAAATCTTTTAAGCTCTTTGGTCATTGAAAGACCACTTGTCAAGATGGAGATTGAAAATTGTTGAGTGAGCCTTGAGAATAAGGTCCTCATAAACCAGAAGAGAGGAGGAGAGGGCAAGAGACGGGGTCGGGGAGGTGGCAGCACGTCTCCCTGGAGACGGCACTTGTCCTGCACGCAGCCCAGCTCTGGAGTAGAGTAGAACTTTGACTCACGGGAACTTTTAAATATAGAGAGAGGGTGGAAGAAGCAATAAAAATCCCAGCCTCTCCTCATTTCTCTCTCAAAAGAATGTGGGAGACTTTTATAATGAGAGACACAAATCCAGTTAGTTAACATAGGGTTAACAATATATATAGATTCATTGATTCAATGACTGTTTCATCCATTAAATTCATCCAACAAATAGTTTCTCTGTGTCTGGTTTTGCACTCGATTCTCAGAGAAGTGATGTCTAAAGTACCCACTCAATAACTAAAAGCTGATGTTGCCACTTTCATTCCCTGGCACAACCTCCAAAGGATTCCCATGCTGGCGTGTGCCCCGCAGGCAGGCACCAGCCTCCTTGCCTACAGGACCACCTCCATTGTCTGGGGGGAAACCCAGAGTCCAGCACCCCAGCACTTTTTAATTCACATCAGCTAACAATCAATGGCTTTCTGCCCCGGGGCAAACCCTCCACCTTCTGCTACCTTGATCCTCCAGCTCAGGCCACTTTCATTTCACAGATGAAGTAACAAAGGTTAAAACAGAAGACAAGTGTTTCTAGAGAGAGGGGCCCTTTGCCCCAAGGTCACTGTGGGAAACAGCACGGCCCACAGGAAGGCAGGCGGAGCCTGGAAGACCGGATGGAGACGAAGAGGATTCATCTCCCGTCAGCAGCAAACCTTCTCATCAAAGCGGAGAAGCTCAGACTCCACATTCAAATCCGGGCCAAGGACAGGGGGGCGTGCTACTCCCCTGAGCTTTTTCCCCAGGAGATGAGGAGCTCCGATTGTCCTCCTCCAGGTGGGGAGACCACAGGGCTGAGAGGGGGTGCTTTGTTCACAGTCACAGCCTGTTCCTGGGCAGCAGGAAAGGTCGGGCAGCCAAGGAGAACCAAAATGAAGCCCAGCAGGAGGAGACAGGGTGCTGCCCTCCATGTGCGGCGGTCTCCAAGAGCCCCTGGACCCGGGGCCACTCCAGCCTGACCTGCTGCTCTCCCAGATCATCCTCCCCAGACAAGAGCCTGCTCACGACCTCCCCCCGCCTCTGCAGCAGTTTCCGATTCTGCTGAATTGCCTTGCCCAGCAGCGCAGCTTCACCTGGCCCTCCGCCAGCTGGCTGCTGGGGAGCCGGAGTCGCGTTCCTCAGGGTCTCTAGGTGCATGGATTTGAGATTTTATCAGCAGCAGAAGAGGCAGCTGAGCCCAGAAGTGAGGACCTTCCTCCTCCAAGCCCAGCTGTGCCCTGTGCCCTGTGTCCTGCTAGGTCAGGTCTACTGGGCGATGCTTAGCGGGGCCTCAGCTCCCAGACCACGGCCTGCTGTTCTTGGCTGCAGGAGATGTTTTCACACAGAATGCTCAGTGTAGACATTTCCTAAGGGTGGGCAACGGGTGGGTAAGGGCAGACCTCTCCACTCATCTGCATTCAGAGTGTGACTGGCCTGCTCTGTCCCTTCAGTGACTTTACATGTTCTAGGACAGCTGTCAGAGTGCCCCCTGCCTTGCTCCCTGCACTTGGGGGCGGGGGTGCAGTATGGGGACTCTCTGCGGACTTTGTTGAGGTCAGGCGGAAGGAACTGCAGACACCCTCCTCTGATTCATGATGTGTGAGAATGTTGTCGTGACAGAGGCAGCTGCAGTCACAGTGACAGCTCCCGGCCTTCGGCAGGCCACCGCATTCACCGTCAGCACCCTGCCAGGCTCGCAGCCTCCCCGGGACAGAGGGCAGACAGTGGGATGGCGGAGGCTGCCCGGGGATGGGGCCCAGAGACACACACTGCCGGAGCTAGAGGGGTGCTGAGAGCAGAGACAGGGGCGCAAGGCAGAGAGACCAGGACAGCAAGGCCCAGGACACAGAATCGGAGGATTGCAGGTGAAGACAGGTGGAGACAGCCCCTCCTTGCCGTGACCTAACAGGCCCTAGGACTCCCTGGGTTCTGCACCAGCTCTTGCCTGGAAGCCCAGGGGCTGGCCCAGCTGCGGAGGAGGGACCGAGGACTCCTGCGCCAGGACCCCAGCTGCAACACATTCCTGGACCTCTGGAGCCTACAGAGGGTTTCAGGACCCTGACACTTAGTTTATAGCTCTAGGAAACCACCTTTCCTCAATGTCAAGATTTGGGAGCTCGGAGTGGTACTATTCATTTCAAAAAGAATCTCTTTTTAGAAATAAAACATTGCTTTTCTTTTTAAAAAATAACCTGTTTCCACCTCCACTACTTCATTACAAGAGCAAATAATGCAAGCTCATCACAGACAAGTTGGAAAACATAAAAAGATATAGGAAAAAAGAAAACATGAATGGTCATCACATCAGCTAACGATGACCACCGCCAGCGGTCGGGCGGCTTCCCTTCAGCCTGTCAGTGCAGAGAGCTAGCTAATTAGCAGTAATATGCCACACGCATTTTATTAAATACTATTTGACATCACTGTGTTATTAGTGTATATATGTGAATACGTATATGGATAGGCTTTTTTTATTGTATCTATAGTTGACTAATTAGGTTGCTTCTAACTTTGCTACTATAAATAACAGTTAAATAAATATCTTTCTGCTTATATCTGTGCCTGAGTTTCTAATTATTTCTTCAGGATATATTTTTAAAAAGGAGACTTACTATGTCAAGGGCCATAAACATTTTAAATAAATATATAAATAATATAAATTTATAAATTTATATATTTAATAATATAAATTTATATATATAGACTCACCTTATCCAATATGGCCACCACTAGCCACATATATTAATATAAATCTATCTATCTCTATCTATCTATCATCTATCTATCATATCGATCTCTCTGTCTAATCTATTTCTCTCTCTGTCTAATCTATCCATCTGTCGTCTGTCTCTCTCCAGACTGCCCCGGAGAAGATCGCACGCTCCCCTTCTAATGTGATGTAGAACCAGCCGCTGATCACAGAGCCGCGTTTGATAGTTAATGACATTCCTTTGTAGTTTTTATGTTCATGTGAGTGAGAGACAAGTCTAATTATATCCATTTTTCAAAGGAGGAATCTGAGGCCTGGAGAAGTTAAGTAAATTGCCCAAGATCTTAAACTTAAACTCTCTGCTGGTTCCTTCTGTCTGGTCACTCCATCAGTGCCCGTCATTGACCCTTCAGCGACCCTTCATAGACCTTTTGTAGGTCAGGCCTTCAAAGACCCTTGCTTGGCTCACCCTAGAGCCCCTTATCCAGTATGGCCACCACTAGCCACACGTGGATATTTACATTTATATCTATTCAAAAACTTAAAAACTTAGCCCCTCAGTCACTTAATTTCAAGTGTAAAGAACCCCTAGTCACCGTACTGGACAGCAGGGTAGGGCGCTCTTCCAGCGCCACAGAAAGTTCTACTGGATGGTGCTGCTTGAGAAACTGGGGGGCGGCTTTCAGAGTGGGTCCCCTGCCCGCCCCCACCAGCGCTCACTCACCCTGCACACAGAGGTTGGAATCAAACCTCCTGGAAACACACATTTGCTCACATCAGCCCCAAACCTGTATTGATTCCCTCCTACCTGTTATCTGCCACATAATGAATAAGCACAAATCTATACCAACCTTAGAAGTCTTTATCTACATTTGCTTTTTGAACAACTATTACACACCATCTGGGTCTGCACTGAGGTCCTACAGGTACAGAGATGAACAGACCATGGACTGTACCCTTAATGAGCCTATGGTTTTCTCTCTCTCTCTCTTTTTTTCTTTTTTGTTCAGATAGAGTGGGAGGAAGAGAGAGAGAGAAACATCGATGTGAAAGGGACACATCGAGTGGTTGCTACCCTCACGACCCAACCAGGGCCGGGGACAAACTGCAACCGAGGTACGCGCCCTTAGTGGGAACCGAACCCGGGTCTCTCTGGACCGCAGGCCGACACTCTAAGCGCTGAGCCAAACCGGCCAGGGCTGGTTTCTCTCTTTTTTTCTATTACCATTTAGCCCCCTGTATTCTCTTCCACTTCCACCACCGCCCTGAGCCTGTGGTCTGATAGATTAGAATAACAGAGTCCCTGGCCTCCTGGCCTGCTTTATTTTTCTTTATAGCACTGACCATTACCAGTATTTCATTATATTATATTATATTATATTATATTATATTATATTATATTATATTATATATGATAGTTATTCTGTTGCCTTTTTCAGTTTTGTTGACTTCTGTGTGCTCAGAGTCTGGTGCAGGGCCTAGCACTGAGCAGTTGCAAAACAAGTATCTATCAGTGATCTATATTCTGTTATAGAACTTTACAATTCTTTAATAAGATAGGAAAATTGGGAATGAAGCTATGCTCAAGCACAAGAGTTTGTATCTCAAGCCTATAATGTTTGAAATCTGACCCTCCTGTTCCTCAGATGCCAGCATGTCACATGCCTGCAAACAGCCACCAGCCCTCCACTATTGGGACGCAGGGAAAGGAAGAATACAGGATGAATTTTATGGCAACTGTTTGGTATCCAGAAAGGGCTCCCACATGAGACTCTCTCTTATTTGAAGAGTTAACTCGAGGACTCAGTACTAGCATATTGCACAGAAAGGAACCTCAGTGGAAATATCCGCTAGGCTCTCTAAAGCTGGGTCAAAGGAAGGAAGGAGCAATTCTCTGCAACTCTTCTGCGGTATGGATTTCCAGGATTTTTTAAACAAATGTGAGCTTCAGGTTATGTATTTAGAATTTTTTTCTGGTTGTCTGTTCACTTTTGACATGAATGGAAGCAAGGGGGTAAGGAACTATTGAAGGGTCAGTACTGACAAAAATAATGAAATGATTTCAGGTCCCCAAATGTGCCATACAGATTCCTCCCACGTTTGCCCTGCTTTTTTATCTTGACCTTTTTCAAGGTCTTCCATCATATAGACAGCTTTTTCATTTCCTTCTGGTGGTTTCTAAAAATCGACTAGAGTCCCCACCTTTCAATAGGAAAATTTAGTCCATTCACTATTAGTGTAGCAACATCTTTCCACAGTTTTATTCCTTCAGATGATGTCATGTTTTCTACATAATTTTCTTTTTCTTTTTCCATTTTCTTATTTTTTGTGGTATTTATTATCCTTCATTTTTCTTTCCCTTTGTATTTGTAATTTCAACTCTGTTTTCTATTTTACTAATGGCTTCCTTCTGTTTCCCCACACTTATAATTAAACACATGCTTCTCTTTTTATTAAAACAAAATGCCAAATATTTCCCCCACTGATTCTCCCTTTACTCCAATATTGTATGGCCTTTAAAATCCTTTTAATTCCCCACTCTTCTGACAGAGGAGAACTTTAGAACCCTTTTATTTGTACCTTCTCTCTCTTTGCCCTCTCAAAATCCAAGTTTTTCCCAAGATAATTTTATTATAATTAGTTTCAGACTGTTATTAGGTTTCCCTCTAATATTATGTCATTTCTATTTTAGGATCTTTATTTAGCACTTTCATTACACATTCCAAGAAACTCTATAATTATCCATTTAAATTTAACTATATATAGGTTAATTACTCACTGCTATTTCTCTTTCTCTTGCTCTCTCTCTCTCTCTCATCTCTTTCAGTCTTCTACAGTCTTTGTTCTAATTTTTTTTTTTGTTAATCCTCACCTGAGGATATTTTTTCCATTAATTTTTTCTATTAAATTTTAATTCTTTTTAAGTATTACAGATATCTCCCATGTTTTTCCCCACTGACGCCCTATACCCCACTCCCCCTTGCCCCACCATGGCCTTCACCACCCTGTTGTCTATATCCATGGGTTATGCATATAAGCATATAAGTTATTTGGTTGATCTCTTCCCGCCACGCTCCCTTCTCTCTGAGATTCAGCAATCTGTGCCTGCTTCCATGTCACTGTATCTATTTAGTTCATCAGTTTATTTTGTTCATTAGATTCCACATATAAGTGAGATCACAGGGCACTTGTTTTTCTCTGACTGGCTTATTTTGCTTAGCATAATACTCTCCAGGTCCCTTCATGGTGTCTTAAAGGGAAATTTTAGAAACAGTGGAAGGGAGGGAAGAAGGGAGAGAGAGAGAGAGAGAGAGAGAGAGAGAGAGAGAGAAAGAGAGAGAGGAACATTGATATGAGAGAGACATATTGATTGGTTGCCTCTCGTATGAACCCCAACTGGACTGGGGATCAAACCTGCAACCCAGGTATGTGCCCTAGACAGGGAATTGAACCCATGACCTTTTGGTGTACAGGCTGATGCTCTAACCACTGAGCAACCAGCCAGGACCTGATTCATTTCCACGGTTCAAATTCTTCCTTTACTGTTGTTCTTACATGGTATGGTAGTTTTAAAATAAGTACAAACGTGTTTCAAAACTCCTTCCTTCATGAGGTAGAGTTTCATTCCCTTGCCTTGTGTGGAGCTGAACTTGCTTCTAATGAGTAGAAAGTAGAAACATCATCTGTGTGTGACTTCTGAGATGAGGCCATAAAAAGCACTGTGCTTCCTTCTTGCTGTCTGTTTTGATCACTGGTCATGGAGGAAGCCAGCTGCCATATTTTGAGGACACACAAGCCACCCTATGTAGACATCTGCATGGTGAGAAATGGAGGCCTCCTACCAACAACCAGAAAGGACCTGAGGCTTCCTACTGTCAACCATGGGAATGAGTCATCTTGGAAGCAGGTCCCCAGTCAGTCTCAGTCAAGTCTTCGTGTGAATGTAGCTGGCATATTGTCAGACCCACAGTGGCTGAGGCGCTCAGAGGAAGCCTCTGCTTTCCTGTCTCCTTACCACAGGAATGGTGCGGGCCCAGCTCACCTGTGCAACCCACCTGTTCGGCTGGTCAGACAGGCCAGCGGTTCTCTCAGGAATTCTCAAGCTGGCCTAAGAGGTCCTTCCGTTTCTCCAGAGACTGAGGTCTCTCCAGGATACTCTCTTGTTTTGATCTTCTCCTGCTGCTCCTAGTGGCTGAGACCCAACTCTTGCCTGGACCAGAAGAAAATGAAATTCTGTTCTGTCTGTCAGACCTTGGGATTTGCTCACAATCTGCAGATCCCCTTGCCCACGGGCCCCAGTGCCTACTACCCCTGAAGAAGGAGTTGTGGTCAGATTAGGTGGGGAGGGAAGCCATTTCTCTCCCAGAATACTGTCTTCTGACATAGCTCCTTGATTTTTAGTGAGAAGTGACTCTCTTCTTCAAACGCTCGTCGTCTCTGATTGCAGCCTGCCTTGCCATAGGTTATTTGGCCAGGTGGCCTCCCCGAGCACACCGTGAGCACGCTCTAGGCGGTGGTCTGCTTTCCTCTTCTTCGCCCTCCCGCGCCAGGAGCAGCATAAATGCTCATCAGAGACTTGTGATCTAGAGCTCATCTTTCTCCTTGGTGGTTTGAGTGAAAAACACTGGCCTTCCCCCTTCACTGAGGATGGCACCTGTGTGCCTGCCGAGGGTCCTAAAGACACAGGACTTGGAATAGTTGAAGGCTGGAGTGGCATTGCGCTGGAACGTCCCTGCAATCATGCCAGATTCCCCTGCAACAAGAGGACTTGCTTCAGGAACCTCAGAAGCTATGAGGTGTGATCCACTGGGTTAGGGAAGAGGGGCAGGATCTTTTTCTAGTGAAATCTACGTTGGTTCTGACCCACTTCATGGAGTTCATCTGGAGGATTATCTTAGTAAACCCAAGATAGTCTGCATGGACCCTGGGCCTCCTGTGGAAGACCCGTAGGCTCCCCACACGGGGTGGAGAGCATGAGCCTGGGCAGTTTCTCCGAAGGCGTGCTGGGAGCACACTCCTACGTGCTACTTTGGATACCGAGGTCAAAATGTTTAGAAAATTTGCTGAAATATGTTACGGTACATTCAAATATTATCTAAACAAACACAAAGTAGAAAACCAGCAAGGAATCTGTATAAATCTATTGAACCCAATTTCTCAAACATACCTGACCTCAGATCCCATCCCCTGTTTTTACCATATAATGCCTACCAGAAACCCGTGTGTGAGGGGGTTTTCTGTGGATAATACTTTGGGAAAGACTGGGATCTGGGAGCCTCGGGTGACTTTGAGGTCCACTCAACGCTATTTCTCTTTGATTCTGAGGCAGAATGGCCAAAGCAGGAGCTCTGGGAGTGTGGTCCCCTGACCAGCAACATCTGGGAACTTCTGGGCAAATGCAAATTCGAAGTCCCCACCCAACCCAGGTGAATGGAAACTCTCGGGGTGGAGTCCAGTGCTCTGCATGTCAGCCACTTGCCAGGTGATTCTGATGCACAGTGAAGTTTGAGAACCACTGGCCTAGTGTTTAAGAAGCAAATTCACACAACATTCTCTGAGTTTAAAATTCTATCTTTGCTACTTAGCACCTTGGTGACTTTGGGTGAGTTTCTTAAACTCAGTCTCTAAAGTATTATTATCCATCTCACAAAGTTGCCATAAACAGTAAGTGAACTAAAATATACAAAGCACTGGAACAGAAACTGCAATGTGTTAATTGCCAGTAAGTGTTTGCTATTATTGTCACTACCGAGTAGTTCCTCTGAAATTCCACTAAAAGGGCAAAGTAGGGCAACAGTTATTAAGACCTACCACGTGCCAGGGGCTGAACTACAGGTTGGCAGGGGTGACCATGAGAGCTGGTATCATAAAAGTGTGATGTCTGATCACTGACCTTGTAGAACACAAGATATTTCCATGCGAGCGGTCTGCACTGGGACATTCCAGGAAACATTTCCCATTGCTGTTCATTGTGATTGATTATAAACCGCTAGTCTTCTAAAGGTGGAGCTCAGAGGAAGTAGACTCACTTCCAGCTGGATTTTCTGCACTGGCCTCAGGTCGTGAATGAAATCTCAGATTCAGCAAATGTCCTGCGACTCCACAGATTGCACAGATGAGGCCCCTCCGCTGGGTCCTGGCCGCGATAATCAAATTTCATGACAAACCTGCTGCCATAGGACCCTCAGCACATCGACAAAGGTTGTGCTGTGGCAGAGACAGATTTGAACCCAAGGCCTCAGACCACCTAGTGCTCCGAGGGCATCACTGTCTCCTTTCTGTTCCTTCTGGAGGACTCTTAGCATCCAGTCCAAGTAGCCCAGTTCGCAGAGAGAAGAGGTCCGGGGGGCCCGGGGGGGGGGGGGGCAGGCTGGCCCGTTGCACAGCGTTGCCGTGGCTCAGCTGCTGCTGGAAGCGGATCTCCCAGTCCAGATCCGGTGCCCTTTCTTCAAGATGTGGCTGAGCCCCCAGCCCGACTCTGGTGCTAGCTGTAGTGTGTGGGTTGGATCTTCAGGGCCTGCAGAGTCTCCTTTTTCAAGCATCCCTGTGGTGCGGAGGGTGAGGTTCTGTGGTCAGTGGCCCTGTCCTACCCCAGAGGTGCCCTTCTGAGGCACGCTGGGCTGGCAACCTGCAGGAAGCTCCGGGAAGCCAAACAAAAGGTAACTAGTCCGTGCCCCAGGGGCCCATTAGCTTCCCGGAGCCTCGGAGCATTCTAGCGAGGGATCGTTGGTGGGAGTGTGTGACCAGCAGCAGGCAGCTGCTGGTATATTAATATTCCAGAGAAATGGCTTTTGGCTCAGGCAAAAGATCTTGCTTGGGAGCTGGTTTCTCTTTGAAGCTCCTAAGAGGGGCAGCTTGCAGAAAAGGCAGCTTTGCAAATGATTCCCCTGGAAGCCCTCTGTTCCCACTGGTCTCTGTTTATCTTGTTCCTCTGTCTGTCCTAATTCCTGGCAGGCTCCGAGGCAGCAGGCGAGAGGGAGCTCAGCTGTAGGCGATCTCAGGGGGGTCTGTCAACACGGGGCTGGGACCCAGAGCAGCAGTGGGCTCGAGGCAGGACGCGCGGCCCTCAGCACCCTGCACTGGAATCCAGTTCTGTGACCTTGGGCGGATCATTCACCTTGCTGCACCTCAGTTTTCTCAGCTGTGAAACAGAGGAGTGATACCTTTCCCACAGGTGGCTGAGGATTGAGAGCAGCCAGGTACACAAAGAGCTTAACACGGTGCCTGAGGGGAGCTGAAGGCAGATGCACTGTCACCAAGGGGAGGCTCAAAGCAAGTGGAGACACCAGAGGGGCCTAGGTGGGGCTGCCGACGTTCATTTATCCCCAGTGACTTTGTTCAGTGGCTGCGGGGGGTCCCTCTTTTGGGAGCTGGGGTCTTGGGAAATGTGTCCAGATATTTCAATATAGGAAAACTCCAGCCTATAGTTCTTCAAACCCTAATTTTATTGGTGGGGAAACAGGCCCAGAGGAGGGAAGTGAGGCTGAAGCGCACACAGGTGAAGTGCTGGAGGGGAGCAAAGCCTTGCTTTCCCGTCTTCCCGAGCACATGGGCCGCTCTGCCGTGCCCGTCTCTCCCTCGGACCCTGCACTTCACCAGGGGCCTGTGTGTCACTGCAGGCCGGACTGGCAGAGGGGGCATATGTGGCTGCATCCATGACGTCACAGTACTCTACTCTCGAGTGCTGGACACGGTGCAGTTCTGAGAGTCCATGACCTGCAGGCATTCAGTCTCACACCTATCCCATGCCGACCATCACCTAGAGCATCCTTGGGAAGATTGCGGTGCGGATTCATTATATCCATGGCCTGCCTGTAGCTCTGGCCTTGTCAGAAAGTGTTTCTCTTGTGATCTAAAGTCTCTGCCCTCCTGGGGATGTGCCTGCTCTCCTTGCCCCACGACCACCCTGTAGAGGTCTCAGAGGTGAAGGCGCCCCCCCTCCGAGTCCTCATGAGACAAGCGGGGACAGGAACATGACGTGCACTGACTGTCACTTTCTAGGGAGCACGAGGCAGACCACTGTCTACTTTCCTGAAGAAGTTTCCATCTCTCAGTACATGACGGCAGCCTGATGCTATTACCCGCGTTCAACTGATGAGGCTCGGAGAGGACAGCTGACTGCCAGCGGCCACGCGGCTGAGTGAAGGCGCGGAGCTGGGGTCGAAGGACCCGTCCTCAGTCCGAGGCTGATACGCAGCGTGTGGGGTCCAGGCCCGAGCGGAGGGCTTCTGGGATGACCTGGCCCTACAGAGAACTTGGACCCATCCCACCTTTCTGAACAGTACTCAGCCTCCCGCCCTGGGTGACCTGAAGAGGAGGGGACATTTTATTCTTCAGAAGAGGGCCAGACAGCCCAGGCAGCTGGCTTTCCTCCAGCAAATCTTGGGGCTGCTTCAAGAAGAAATGTCTGGAAATTTGTGGAGTTCATGAGCAAATGGCTTCATGAAGCGCCTGTTAAATTTCCTCTACTGGAGACTGAAGGAGACAGAGCAGAGCCAGAGCCCCTCCCCCGCGGTACTCCAGGGTCTCATTCCCCCCCACTGCAGCCCAGCTCTGGAAAACTCACACCCTTGTCTAAACATCGGGCAGACCCACACAGAGGCCATATGTATTAGATTATATTATTGTTTAAAATATTCGCTGGTCTTTTCCATGGAAGATTATTTCTCCCTACCTCATTAAGCTTGGCCATTGGGTTTGATTTAGCCAATGAAATGTGAGTGCAAGTAAAGTGTGCCACTTCTGAACAGGAGCAGGGAGAGCTAGACACCACACTGACAAAGCCCCAGACTGAGGCTGCTGTCTCAGCCCTGCACCGGAAGGAAGACAGCGTAGAACAGCTACAGTGGATCGTGAAGAACATACAGTGTCAGTGAGAAGCAAGCCTTTGTTACTGCAGGCCCGAGAGGGGTTTTTGTTACTGCAGTGTAACATAGATGATGCTGACTGATACACCCGACATGACAGAAGATGGTGTGTTGTCAAGAAGGTGGGCCCTGCGTCCCTTCTGATCAAATACCACAAGACATATGGGAAGAGAGAAAATACCCACAGTAAACCAGGGGGAGGGGAGCTTTATCCCCCACTTCCCTCGGCAGGCTTCACTGATGTAACTAACATGGGGAAGGCAGAGTCAGCCTTCACCTCTATGTCCCCACACATCCCTTAGCCATAAACGTGCTTGGGGCCTCTGGCAGGCATGGTGTGAGGCTCCAGTTTTTCTAAAGTATGGATTCTTATCCTCCAGAGAGAACAGTTTGTGCTCTTTAGATAAGAAAGGAAAACAGCTTTGAAATTGAGTCCTAAGTAATTTATTCAGCTTGTGTTCAGTCTCCAGAGCTGGCTCAAGGGTATCTACATATGGGCTCATACAGTGAATTTTCAACAACAACCAAAGACAGAAGTGACACCCTGGCCGGTTTGGCTCAGCGGTTAGAGTGTCAGCCTGCATTCCAGAGAGACCCAGGTTCGGTTCCCGCTGAGGGCATGTGCCTCGGTTGCAGTTGGTCCCCGGCCCTGGTTAGGTTGTGTGGGTGGCAACCACTTGATGTGTCTCTTTCACGTCAATGTTTCGCTCTCTCTCGCTCTCTCTCTCTCTCCCTCTCACTCTATATGAACAAAATATGGAAAAATAATGTCCTTGGGTGAGGATAAAAAAACAAACAAACAGAAGTGACATAGGGAATGTTATTGTTACATCTTCCCCTCCCCCTTCTCTCCTTGGAGAAGCATCAGGACCACAACTGCCTCTGGACAACAACATCTTCCAAATCACCCCAGAAAACAGAGTGGGAGGGTCATTGGTACAAGCTCCATGCCTATGAATATATGTAAAAAACCAATGCTTGGGAAAGACTCATGCCCAAAATATGTGGGAGTATTGGAGTGCTTTTTGTCTTATAAAGCATGTTCATATCTCGTTTTAACTGATTTCCTCATCTAGACCAAAAAACACTCAGCAGACCCACATGGTTGAGAGCCAAATAAAATGATTATTATTTTTTGCCATAAATTTTGGGGATGATTTGTTACACAGCAAAAGCTGACCAATACAGAAAAAAGACATTCATTGAGCATCTCTTTATGAAAGGTACTATATAAGGCCTTTTTACATAGAGTTCCTTAGCACATCATTACCATGACCCCGTGAGGTTGATAATGTGCTCCTCATTTTACAGTTGCAGAAACTGAGGCTCAGAGAAGTTAGTCCGCTAGCCAGATGCTGATGCTAAGATGGACTTAGCCTGCCAAGGTGGTTCTTACTGGAGAAGGCTCGCGCAGCAGGACTGGGGCGGAATCCGTCCTTCGCAGGCTCGGAGCTGTTGGTCTGCAGGTCGTGCAGCCCACCTCGATGGGCTTCCTTCCCGGGGTCCTGGAGAGCTGTGTGCTGCTGGGGAAGGAGCATGCTGAGCCCGGAAGCCTTGAAGAAGATGGGGTCACAATGAAAGGGATGAGAAGAAGGGGTCAAGGCAGTGCTTCACACGGAAGTGCCTCATAAGACCAGCTGATGGGAGGCTGCTTCTAAATGATCAATTCCAATCTCATTATGACCGCGGCTGCCATTAACTCAGGAGCTAATTGCTATTAGCTTATAGAAACTCAAGAGGGTTTAGCTGCAAAAATTCCATGACACAGGGCCATCTCACTGCTTAAATGGCCACATTCCTGTTATTAATTCCATTTGACTATTAGCTTATTACTGTTAAGTTATTATAACTTTGGACAAAGCCCTTGAACCGGGAGCTCGTCCTCCTGCACATTTCGCTTCAGGGAGCAGAGTGCACTCAGAGGCTCCATACTGTCATTTCCATCTTTCTTTAAGGCACTGGCTTATTAAGAAGCATCAGGAAGGCCCTTGGTTTGGAAGACAGCTCTATAAGCAAAGGCTCTAACAAAAACCAGACTTTGCTCAGCGTTTTTGTGCAATTAAGGTTTTGGCAAGTGTAGAGCGAGTCTGAGCAACAACAAGCTTAGCACCGAATGGGTCCTTGGAGACGTGGTCCATTCTCGACTTACAGTTGGGAAAACTGAGGACTGGAGATGGGACTAGACTTAGGCAGGACAAAATGTCCCATCTGCACCAGGCAGATGGCATTGTCTGAAATAGCCAGGTCTCTGTTTTAGAAAAATTAAGTCTGCCAAAGATGCCAAATATACAAGATTACCAATGCTAGACAATTAGAGTAGGTCTAATATTGCCTGTGAAAATACCTACGTGCTAAGGGATGAGCCAAGATACAATCATTTACTCCTCTTCCGAGGAGAGCCAGCTGGATGGAGAGCTACATGACAGTGTGTGAAACTAGACATATTTAATGGGTGACGACTATGTTCTCTCTGTCTACGTTCAGAAGCCTCCCTTAATAAGATCCAGTCAGTATGTTAAAAATATAGGAGTGTGTGCAATTACCAAGTTCACCGTTTGTTTTTGTTTAACTTTGTAGCTTCTTCCCAAGATGCCTTGGGGCATGTCTGGAAAAATGTCAGAACCTCTGAGAAGGGTTCCTTTAATGCTCTCTGGAGTCCCTCTATGGCCAGGTCCAGGGAGCAGCGGATGGGGAGGGGCTTGGGGGCCAGGGTTCTAACACTGGTTCTTGTCCCTAACTGGCTACGTGACCTTGTCCTGTCATGGTATCTCTCCCAACCTCCGTTTTGTTGTTCATACAACTGAGGAGGAGGAGGTGGGTTGTCTTCAGTCCTTTCCTCTTCCATATGTCTATTCTAAATCTCTTTTATTGGATTTTTGCTCTTAAAGGCACAGAGGAGGGAGGTGATAAGACAGAGCAAAGGAAATCGGCAGCTTGAGTGCAGGCTCTCTCTGGGGTCAGGGTTTCTGAAAGGATCCTAATTAAAGCGAAGTGAGCTCTTCTGCGTGAAGCTGTCTGCAGAGTTGCTTGTTGACCTTGGGACGCAGGGACCGCTGAGTGAGAGAGAAAGGGAAGAGGAGAAACGGAGAGGAGAAAGGAGGCAGAGCAGGGAGCAGGCGCCACAAAGAAAAAGGGACAGGAAGGAGAGGAGACGAAGAGGGAGCGGTAAGGAGGGGACAGGCAGACTGTGGACGAGAGTCCGAGATTTAAAGCAAAGAAACAAGTCTGTGAGAATCAGAAGGGAGGAGAGAAGAGAAAAAAAAGAATAAAAGGTGAGGAGGGATGCCGGTAAAGACGGGGTGTTAGAAATGCACCTCTCGGAGTCTCTAGGGCACACAACATGGAAGCGAGCCTCCCTGGTGGCGTGGGGGGAGGGTGAGCCGGGAGAAGGAGCGTGAAAACGGGGAGCCCTGTTTTGAGGTAGACAACGGGACGATGTTCTGGTTATTGAATGACTGATTGTGCATGTGTGTGCACACACACACGCCTGTGCAGTAACAGGCAATTTTGCCCAGGCATTGTGCGACATGCCCCCCAAACCACTGCTCATGGCTGACATCTCCTCAAAACTGTGACAGTTCAACCGGCATGCCTGTTTCCACTCTCAGACTGTAACTAACATCAGAGTCAATAGCTTTATGGAGTCCCTGCAAATCCCTTTCTCTTCCTGCCACGCCGGAGAGACACTGCTGAGTTTTACCTAGACACAAAGCGGCTGCGCCCCCAGGGCAGACAGACAAGGACAGCACCCGAGAGAGCCTCTCAGGGAGCCCCTCTCCTGGTGGCCCAGCTCCCAGCTGTGCGGGCA
Organism: Molossus molossus; assembly: GCF_014108415.1. Taxonomy (NCBI): domain Eukaryota; kingdom Metazoa; phylum Chordata; class Mammalia; order Chiroptera; family Molossidae; genus Molossus; species Molossus molossus. Next base: position 59,272,883 of record NW_023425352.1, read on the forward strand.
CGCAGCCCCTGCGGCTCAGCTGGCTTGTGGTCCCCCCTCGGTGCTGGAGGACAGGAGCTCTGGGAGGCTGAGGGAGGAGCTCGGCTCACTGGCTCTCTTCCTTCCACGTTTCTTGCTTCTGGGTCAGGTAATTTGGCTGCAAACACCACACAAAGATAAAACATTTTGTTCCCTCACTGCTCAGTGGCTCATCCCCCAGGATCCAGAGGTCTCTAAGCTATAAAAACAAAACAAAACAAAACATAACATAACGGAGCCCGTCTCGGGGCTGCTGAAGCCCTTTTACCCTCTTAGTTTGCCTTGATTTTGTCTGTTCCACTCGGAGGACAGGACCAGACACAGTGGTCCAAGTGGGGAAGACATATCGTCTGTTCCCGGAGAAAGAAGACAGAAGCTGAGATGCAAGTCCGAGCTGACCAAGTCCTACAGGGTTCTGAGCAGAGAAGCCAGCTCGTTAGTAAGGTCCTGTGTCATGCTGGGAGCCCACCTCTCATCGGTGTGGGGAAACTGGAACTCCAAGAGACAGTTTGCCAATTGCCATGGTATAAATGCGCCACTACGGCCAATTTTAAGCTGTCCATGGTGATGTCGTTAAAGGAGGAGCTGGGAAGAGGGGGCACACTCCGCTCGGACTGTGCTAGTGGACAGTGGCTCCAGCACTGATTGGAAACATTTCCTCAGCCTCCCTCCCCATGCTGAGCCCCTTTCAGCATGGCCCCATCCTGCTGCCCGAGAGTTCCTCCCAGATGCAGGGATGACTCTGGTGCTTCCCTGGTATGAACCATCAGCGGCTTCCAGTGAAATAGAAAATCTATATTTCAGTAATTTAAAGTCCTACCCCAGCATTCAAGGACTCTTACATTTGGCCTCACTCTCTTTTTTTCAGCCAAATGCATGACCCATATAACATACATCATATTTGGACTCTGATGGTCCCTCTCTCCTGTTCTCTTCCCACCGGATTATAAGTTCCTTATGGAGAGAGAGTCTGTATTACTCATCTTTGCATCCGTAATTTCTGGCACATTGTATGGATTCCATGAATGTTGAGAAAGGAAGGAAGGAAGAAGGGGAGGAAGGAAGGAAGGAAGGAAGGAAGGAAGGAAGGAAGGAAGGAAGGGAGGGAGGGAGGGAGGGAGGGAGGGAGGGAGGGAGGGAGGGAGGGAGGAGAGGAAGGAAAGAATATTGGACCTCTTGTCTTTTTCCGAGTAGGCCCTGCTTACAGTTCCTCTGTGTCTAATATGCCCCTCCTAACACGTCTCCACCCGTCAAAATTTGGACCCACGTCTCCTAGATTCAGATCGCCGTGTGTGGGAAGGTCTCCACTGCATCCATACCTCCATTCACCAGCAGACATCAGTAGAGCTTCTCCTATGTGCCGGGAGCTGTTCCGCCTGCTGGGGATGCAGCTGTGAACAGTACAGCCTCCCTGTCCTCCTGGAGCTCACGTCTGGTGAGAACCCACGATCATATGAATGTAAACGTGGTGCTGTACAGCAAAAGTAACTGGAGAGAGTGAAAGCAAGGAGGGGGTGACAGGGGTTCCAGATGAAAAAAATGGCCAGGAGGTGCTCCTTCAAGGTATTCTGTAAGGGAAGATCCCACCTTTGTACCTTCCCCATGGAGCCCGGCCTTCTGTGTCTGCCAGGCCTTGCCAAGATCTGCAGTCCGTCTCACAGTCAGTGCGTCTCTGACGGGAACCCAGTGGACACGCTCAAGTCTGTTCCATTCTGAGAAAAACAACCCCTCTTTGGCCTCACATTCCTCTTCAGATGCTACTCTTTTCTCTCATCCCTCAATGGTGAAAAAGAACTTGCTTGCCCCCTGTATCTGCTGTGTCCTTTGCTCTGACATCTGTTCCCAACCCCCAGGAAATCCATCTCAGACACAGTCTGGTGACCCTGAGTGCCAAGTCCAGTGGACACCTCTCAGTCCTTACCTGCAAACCTTGGCCTGCTGACCATCGCCTCCTCCCGAGACTCTGCCCTCTTCTCTCTTGGTTAGTTTAGCACCCTCCCTGGATTATCCTGCACAGCTCTCCCCCTAGAAGTCAGCATAACTAAACAGTCGTGGGAATGCAAAGTACAGCGCAGGCAATGCAGTCAATAGTATTGTAATAAGTATGTATGGTATCGGGTGGGTATTAGACTGTTCAGGGGGATCACCTCATAAATTACATTAATGTCTAACTACTATGATTTACATCTGAAACTAATGTAATATTGAATGTCAGCTGTAATTTGAAAAGAAAACATTTTAAAGTCAGTGTTTCTCCGAGGTTTTCTTGGGCTTCTCTTGTTGTTCACAACACTTCCAAGAAGTCAACCTCCGTCGGCAAGCTGGCAAGTCCCAGCCCCCAGCTCCCGCTGACTCCTGTCTCCCGAGCAGTGGGCCCTGGAAGCAGCCCCTCGAATCCCCAGCCTCGGGCAGCCCCAGCCTCCAGCACTGTGAGCCAGAACCTCGCCATGTGGTTGCCCAGACTGCCCTGAGGCAGCTCTCCCTGGTCCCAGCTCACGGCCCAGCCAGGACCCCAGTGAGGGAGCTGGACTCCATCCTCGACTCGCCGTCTTCCACACTTCCCTCATCTCATCCACAATTCCTACTGCCGTTGCCTCCTCGCTTCTGTCACTGCGCCCCGATCCCCACTCAGCACCTCAGCACCTCTCATCTCCCTGACCAAGGCTGCTCCCTGAGCCATACAAAATTGTCAGAACAATCCTTTGGAAACACAGATCTGACCATGTCTCTTTCTGCTTAAAACCTCCCTGTCCCGCCTGCCTCTCCAAGCACATTGTCCTCACGCCCTGCCTGGCACTCTGCGTTTGGGGCACACCTAGCTCCTTGTCATGCGGGGTACTCAGGCTGTCTAACAGCTCCGGGTCCTCTGCATGGAAGGGCCTAGCTTTTCCCCAAGCCTGTGTCACCATGCGTGTTCTCCTCTGAGATCATCACTGCCCGCTACAGTGCTCCCCACCCCCACATACAGACCCGCCGCCGAGACCTCTCTCCCTGCTCCCCTCTCTCTCCCCCGACTATCTGCTGTGCCCATGCTCCCAGACTGTGCGGGAACGTGCAGCCATGTCATGGCGTCTTTTCATCCTTTGTGCTTGACCCACACTGGACACTTGATAATTGGTTTGTGCTCAGCTGGGACAGCAGCAGGCACCTGGTTAAACGGAAAGCAGTGAACACTGGCAAAGAGGCAGATGCACTTTGGTTCCTGCCTTTCTATTTAAGGGCTGAGCACTCTTGGGCAAGTCCTGAACCTCTGTCTTTCTCTGTTTCATGCCCTGTAAAATGGGGTGATGGCAAAGGCCCTCCCCAGAGGGTGGCCAGAGGCCTGAGGGAGACAGTGCGTGCGAGTACTCGCGCAGCACGCGACACAGCAGATTCACAGGCACGGGCATCGTGCTGCTCACTCTTCATGACCTCTGGTGAAGTAGGTGCTGTTTGTCTCATTTTCTCCCTTAAGGGAACTGTTTAGAGAGGTCAAGTCTCCCCAGGGGCCTGCAGCCAGCCAGGGCTGGACCTGGCTTCAGAGAGCTCGGGGGAAAGGGGGGCCCTCCACGGAACCCGAAAGAGCTTCCAGCCAGCCAGGGAAAGCCCTGGGGGGGCAAGGGGTGGGCCTCATTGTCTCATGCGTCATTTCTGTAATGCCCGCAGAACAGATGGGGGGTTTTCCATAATGTGTCACAAAGGGTGGGTGTTTGGGGGCAACCCTCCTCCCTTTGGGAATGATGTTTGAGCCCACAGCCCAGCCAGGTGCCTCTCAGACAGACTGTTTCCTCTGCGTTCGAGGGGCCTGGGAGAGATGGGATCGTGGAGGGGCATGATGGGGTGTCCGACAGGGCCTTCAGATCCTCCTCTGCCATATCATCGCTTGCTCCTCCTCTGTGAAATGCAGTGCATCCCCCTGCCCTCAGGTTCCTATGCAGTGCTGCACCTCGTGTCGGGGATGAGAGGCCCGTGGTGGAGGTGCGGCCCCGGGGTCTCCTGCCTTCCGGGAGCCGGAGCCAGTGGAGACTTGCTGGCCTCAGCACAGAACCCAGAGCAGCAGGGGCCCTGAGCTCTTTAGGAGCCTGGCCAGTTCGGTTCAGCGGTTGGAGCATCGGCCTGTGGACCAGAGTCCCCACTAGGTTTGGTTCCCACTAGGGGCACGTACAAAAAAAAAAAAAAAAGACCTTTAGGAAATCCACCACTTGGGGAGTCACAAACAACAAAGGTCAAACGAAACATGTGTTTCTGATTTGGGAGGAGTGGGCACGTGGAGTGGGGAGGGGATCCAAGGGGTGGGGGCTGGGAGGAAGCCTGTCAACAGGATGGGGTGTGAAGATCTTTTTCATATTCTTAGTGATTGGGAAGAGAGATTTTCTGGGGGTGGCTCTGGTCCCAGCTGGCGCGGGCGGTTGGTGCCAAGGAAAGGGCCCAGACCAAGGTCCGGGGACGGACTCCCGGCTCTGCCATGATTCGTCCCATGGCCTTAGGCCCATCTCCTTCCCCTCATCAGGACAATGGAAGACAACACCCAATTCATCCACTACCACTCACTATTCTCGTGTCTGTGGGCCAGGCCTGCAGCCGATGCGCCATCGGAGGCAGAGATGAAAGTCTCTGCCCGGAAGAGACATCTGCCCAGGAAGCTAAGCCACAGCCTCCATTCCCAGCGAGGTGGAGGCCCGGAGGGGTCTCACTGAGGTGCGCAGGAATGCGGGGTGGGGGGGGCAGTGGGCTGGAGTGTGGGCCCCAAAAGGACATAAGCAGGTCCTAACCCTCTACTGGGAGTGCACCTTTCTTTGGAAGGAGGGTGTTTGCATGTAATGAACATAAAGGTCTTAAAATGGGATGATCCGGGTGGGTCCTACGTCCAGGGACGCCTGCTTTGGTGAGAGTGCGTTTCAAGAAGACAGACGCAGAGAGGAAGGCCCCGGCAGGACTGAGGCGGCGAGGTGCTGCAGCCAAGGAGCGAAGCCAGTGGTTCTCCCCCACAAACCACAGAAGGAGCCGGATTGTCCACACCTTGACCCTGGGCTTCTCCCGAAGCATGAAAGAGTACGTCTGCTGCTCTAAGACACCCGTTTGTGACGACAACCCTAGGAAGCTGGCAGGGCACTTGGCCTGCTGGAAGGTGGTCTGGGAAGGGGTCTGAAGGATGCCGCTTTGGGAATGAGTCCCGAGTCCGAGTCGAAGGCAGCGGGCGGTGGGGACGGTGGGGTGGCGTCGAGGAGGAAGGCCCAGCACAGCACAGACAGAAAGGGGATGAGAGGCAAGGGGGGCGCAGAGAACCACAAGTGGTTCAGCAGGCCCGGAGCATAGGAGAGGGTGTAAAACGGCACCAAAGTTGGGCCTGCTCCCCAGGAATTTGCTTGATTTACCCAAGAGTTTGGATGTTGTCCTGGGTTTATGGGGACTCACTGAAGGATTTCAGCAGGGGAACGACATGGTCAGTGAGTGCTTTGAAAAGACCATTCAGGGACCCAGAGGGAAGAACAAATCGGGTGCTGAGCACCTGAGGCCCAGAGAGCTGTGTGGCAGCCATGCCGCCAGGCATGGTGGGAGCTGAGCAGGCGGGGGCAGGGGGGCATGGAGCCCAGGGGACGGAAGGTCAAGTGGGAAGGAGGCACCATCAGCAGGCCTGGCTGCCTGTTGCGGGAGGACCGAGAACACCCGAGGAGTCTGTAACTCCACTGAGAGATGGGGAAAGCGAGCTTCAGAAACCCACAATGAGTTTGGTGTGGGGACGTGTTCTAGCCCATAGGATTGCCAAGAGGATCAGCTGAGTATAAGGGACTGGCCGGGAGCTGCTCCGTTTTGTTTAGAAAGTTGGAGGAAGAGGTCAAAGGGAGGTACACAGAGCCCCATTGTCCTTCCCTTCTTGGCACGGCCATGGCGCTGGGCACAGTGGGTGTTCCAGGAACGCCGTGGAGGCGAAATGTGGCCTCGACCCCATCATCAGGTGCAAGGCCGTAATGAGCCAACATGCTTTGCAGCCAGGAATTTGTCTGCGGACTTCAGCACCGTGCACACGGGCACAGGGAGATCAGTGGGCCCGGCTCCAGCTGTCGAAACAAGAAGCAGAGAGGAACCTTAGACAAAGAGTCCTCAGCTCAGCACTTTCTCCACCTGGGAAGGAAACCAGGTGGGGAGGAGAGGACTAGGCAGAAGGTTATGAGGCCATAAATAAGAGATTTGCGGTAAATAAGCTGGTGAACATATCCGCTCACCGCTCTCTTTTCTCACTCACCTAGAGAGCAAAATTCCCCTGCATCTTTCCTGCAGGCCAATAAATATCCTACAAGGAGCTTGTATTTACATAGAGGGGGGCGGGGTGCTGCTCCCCAGGCTCCATGTCAAGAAGGAACAATGTATGGCCCCGAAGAGAATGGCTGTGGGGAGAATCGATGCAAATGCAGTTTGTTTTCCCAGGGTGATGCTCCTGAGCAGGGTTCAGCCCAAGTTCAAGGATTGTGCTCAGACGGGTGGTGCAGGCCCTTCTCTCGGCCAAAGAGGCGAGTCTCCCTGAGGCTGGGCTCCCAGCCCCGCGGCCCTTCCTGCTCTGGGATCTGCAAGCGAAACTCTTTCTCCAAAGTGAAGGCAACATCCAGTGTACACCGAGGGGCCCCTAGATCACCCACCAGGTGTCAGTCCACAGAAGAATGCATGAAGGACCCCCTGTGAGGAGAGGCGAGCCGTCCAGGCCTGGCTCCCGCCCTGCAGGTGTAAGTGGCCGCAGTCAGCAGCTTCCCCGGTGAAGAAGGCCCTGCTTGGGCGGCTGACGTAAGAGCTGACAGGTTGCTGGGACTTGACGATGAGCAGGTGTCAAAGGAGGAAAGGGGCTGAGCAGAGGAAGCAGCTGGCACAGAGGCCAAGGGGAAAGCCCAGGAAGCACGGTGCCCAGGGAGGCGGGGAGCAGGGCGGCTGGCATGGGCCGAAGAGAAGTTGTCATGAAGTGGGCCTGGGAGAGAAAGCAGGTGACTTCCTGCTGCGATGTGGCCCTGCCTGCTCCTCCAGCCCTCGAGAATTTTGCCCTGTGGAAACTGGAAAGCCACTTTGGGGACTTAGGAGGGAACGATATTCCCAGAGAGCCCCTTATGCTGGAAAAAACAATTGACGATTTTTCTGATAACCACATGGCTTAGAGATTGTCCCTTTTATCTTAGAATGATGCCCAGCACAAATAAGTGCTCAATAAATGTTTGTTGAGCCACTGAATCAACGTGCGGCGTCCCTTAGCGAGTAGACCCAGAGAGCTGGGCAGCGTTTTGCTTTCACCTTGGAGATAAGTTGAGTGATGGTGGTCAGTGACTTTTCCAAGGTCACTCAAACGCTTGTTGGCCGAGCTGAGACGGAAACTCCACTCGTCTGTTTGCTGAAAATATTTCGACGCAATACGGCCCTGGAAAAGAGCCAGAGGAAATATGGGGACAAGATGGAAAGCAGAGGGGAGAAGGGAGGAGGGGGAGAGAGAGCCACAAAGTGTCGGGTGGCGAGCAAACGTCTTGCCTTCCGTCCTTGAGCACTGGGGCTTTATTTAGGGTCCTCAGTGTAATCACACAGGACAGCTTTTAAATATTTACGTAACCAACAGCATACGCTTTGAAATACACACAAATCCACATTTGACCACAGAATTTGTTTCACTTATAAAGAAGGAAGAAAACTGCTTTCCGAACATCTGGCTGCTATTTTTCCAAACCAGATGTGGTAAACAAGAGCAGCCAGCCATCGGGCTCTACCTGCCAGGAGCGATTACCTGGCCTCTCTTAAACTGAGCGCATGGCATGCCTTCGGACTCAGCTAAACGGACGTACTCCTGTCCTGGGAAGCCTTAGGTTCCCTAAAAGGCTGATCTGTGTTTAATTGTATTCTTGGGTTTCCGCTTTCAGAGAGGGAACCTTACCCACTTTCTCCTAAGAGCTCCTCGGGGTGGTGAAGGAGAGGGCATGGCAGGGCGTGGGGAGAGGCACTGGTGATGGGCGCAGCCCACCATCGTCACAGGGCCATGTTCCCTAGTGGACAGGTCGCGGTGTTAACAGTTAGGGTCGTGTAGGGGATGCCCTCTTTTCCTCTGTCCCACGGAGTAGCCACTTTGCTCCTGCCGACCAGCGTCAGCCTAGAGCAGGCCCAGTGCCATCCTCTCGCTCTGCTCCTGTTTTCCAGCCTGGTGTGCTGGGGCATCAGATGGGGTGCTGTGCTGCAGACGTATCCATCTCAGGTTCAAGGGGGAGGAAGCAGCATGTCTCACCCTGGCCCTCTGGCCTCTGCAGCATATTCCAGCAGGTTGTTCAAAGAGAGTGGTGTGGAGGGCTGTCGGGAGGGGAGACCGTGCCTGTTCAGATGCAGTCTTCCTCCAGACTCTGCCGGAGTGTGTGCAAGTCGCCGGAGCCCCTGCGAAGGGGAGTTAGTGGGAGGGTTTGGACTTACAGCACCTATCATATCAGCAAAACAGAAAACCTTATTATCAGCTTCTGTTTTCTCTCCCGGTGATCAGTGGTGGCTAGTCATATTCGGGAGTTAATGCTTGCTGAACAGAGGGGCGGTCAGGGAGGCAACCGGCTGATCCAAGCGGTGACCAGCCATCGATGCTGGAAGAGATCTGGCTGTTTGTGCCCCAATTATCTGTGAGTAGCTTGGAGACTTTGGCCAGGTCACATGCCCCTGGGAATTAGAGTCTCTGCCCTGTTGTCTTCACAAGGTACCGTGCAGCTCCTGAAAGAGCCCACAGGTGGAAAACTATGGAGCACTTGCAGGCACTGAGGGCTGGGCTGGACGCAATGCCCCGGCCCTCCACACACCCCCTGTGACTGTCCTTCTGCTCCTGCTTGGTCTCAATGTCATTTATCCCTGGACAGACCTTTGGGGGAAGGATGATTTGCAAAGAAAGCCCTGGATGTAAAAACTCAGTTCTTCCAGTCAGACTGTGACCTCCGGCAAGCAGAGTCCCTCGCTGCACCTTGGTTTTCTCCTTTCTGAGTGTTAGGTGCAGGCCCGGTCGGCACACAGGGCTGCCTAGGGAGTCAAAGGAGAGCAGATACGAACAGTCGTAGGTTGGAAAGGGCCTCATGCGTGTCAGGCACTGCAATGTGATGTTTCGTTTTGTCCCATCCCAGTCCTTAAACAGAGGTCAGAATGTTACAGGTTCCCCTTGCTTCCCAGCTCCTGCTCATTCCTCCTCAAATATCAGCCAAGGTGGTAAGAATTTCACATTGAACCCAATGTAGGTGGATCAACGTGAACCCTCCAACCCAAAGCGGCTCCCCTTCCTCCAGACAGAGATGCCCAAACCACCTTCTCAGGCTCGTAGAGCAGCCCGGCAGCCCCTCAGCAGGGCCGAGGCCCCTGCCGCTGGCCATATGGACAGTCTGGCTTTTGGAAATGAGGTTGGGCTCATTCACGGGCATGGAGTCTGCGTGGTCCTCCCTCTGCCAGGCATCCCTCTGTCAGGCAGCGACCGTGCCGGCCGGGAGCTCCCGTGTCGTGTCCCTGTTCTGCAGGGCGTGTGTCCTTCAGTCGGCTCCGCTGTGTCCCGTCCCTCGGGCTGGTCCCGTGTGGGTGGACCCAGTCACACCTTTGGGGTGGGACTGACCATTCTGCACTCATTCGAGAGTCGCTGCAGCAACACTGTTTGCCGTGTATTTGGGGAGCAAGGGTGTTAAGGGGCCGTCCCCAAATCTCCCCCAGTGAGCGGGAAGCTGGAAATGCAAAGCTTCCTCCTGGGAACCGCGCCTTTCCATTCAGTCCTGCCCGGGCCCAGCTCTGAACCGAGGTGCTGGCGGGACAGACGAGGAGCCTGCAAACAGCCGGGCCGGGGCCTGGATCCTGCCACCACCCCTCTCGAGGGGACTGGGCTTCAACAGCACACTCGGACGATGATTAACTAAGACAAGCGTGTGAACATGCCTGGGGAGTTGCACGGACTGTGGTCATAAGCAGTGTTGCCCTGGGATGTGTGGAGGACTTGCCCTGAGCCCCTTTCCATGTGGTGACATGCAGTCCTCAGAAGGGCTGTCAAGTGTCCCCATGTTGTGGACAAAAAGCCAGCTCGAACGCGCAGCATGGTGCTCCCTGGGTGAGCAGATGGGGGTGTGCTGTGGAGCCCCCGCAGGGATGCCCCCGCAGGCTTCGCGGAGCAGGTCATATTAGAGGAGGGTGCTGAAGGGTGAAAAGGATGCCATCCACTTGGGAAAGGGGAGCGCGCCCCTGCAGAGCGGAGGCTGCAGCCCGCTCAGGCCTGAGGTGGCAGCTCCGGTGCTTGTCGCTGGAGCGCAGGGTGAACGTGTGTTGGGGAGAAGGGCCGTGATGAGGCCGGAGGGGGTTCTGAGTTCGTGTGGGCACTTCTTAGCTTGTTGCCAGGAAGAATCAGAAGCAGCATCTTGTTCTATCTCGTCTGGGTCAAAGAGAGTGGCAGGAGATTGGCGCCACATCCGAGCTGGCCTTCACTTCCGATAAGCACAGACCTCATCTCCACAGAGAGATTTAGGGGTTCTCTCATCATTAAAATCTCCCAGGGACCTGAAAACAGCTTCAACCCCCTTCTCTGGCTTGGACACCAGAAGTCACTGCTGCTGGAAAGGCAGGGTCCCCCCAGCAGGCTGTCGTGGCCGGGCCCAGGACAGTGGGGGGCTCCTGTCTGGGAGGAGCTGCACTCCGCCTCATGGCGCTCACAGCTCACAACCACCAGCACCCAGAATGTTGGTGGCATCGGGTGGCTACCCAGTGCCCTGGCTGCCTGAGAAGGCGGTGGGGGGGAGTTGTCTAAACTACGTCCCCATTTAGATCTAAACAGTTTGGTTGTCCTTCAAGCAGCAATAAAACTCTCCACACTGCAGGCTCTTGCCAAGGAGCTCAGCCCGGAGCCTGTTCCTGGCCCTGAGCCCAGCTGAACCAGTGAGGAACAGTGGCCGCCCTCCACCGCCGCGCACTCGGAGGCTCCTCCACGGCATCTGCGGCCGTCTTCCGAGGGAGCTGTCGTCCGCTCAGGGGTGCCTGGAGTGGGCGTGGAACGCTGGGTGCGGGCGCATTTTGCTGGGGAGAGGGTCTTTAGGTTTTTATTAGATTCTTCAAAGAGATGAGTCAAACTCTAAAACAGGTTAAGAATCTCCACTCCAAGAATGGTTATTTGGTTCTTACATTAAGATGATGGCCAGAGAAGCCACCTCTCCTGTTCTTATTTATTTAGGTCTTGCTGCAAAATATACTTTAATATTATGGCCCATCTGTCAGCCAAGGTCAGATGAAGGACATTTCTGCCGCCTCTGGCTAGCCGTTATTGAAGGCATGACCCGTTAGTGTTTGACTTCCTTCAACCCAAAAGTCATCTGTAACATTCTTGTAAGAACTGGTACCAGGACAAAGTGTGCTTCCACGGAGGAGGAGGTGAGGCTCCTTGCCCCCGCAGGTGACACCGCCCGGCTCCCTCGGGGGCTCCCCTTGTTGCTGGGCTGCCATGGAGTTCTGTCACGTTGATGTCCACTCTCCAACAGTTTCCATTTGGCATCTCTGTTCTAACATCACGCTGAGCACAGGGGTCAGAGGAGGGAGCAAGGCAGATGTGGTTCCTGCTGTTAACAAATGATTTTATTACCCCAACTTTGTGTGTGTACTTTTTATAAATTTCACTGAAGATTTTAAACAGTGGCGATAGCAAACACATAATGCTCGCTAGTCCAGACACAATCCAACTGGTTTACGTAGGTGAACTCGTCCAACAGCCCTAAGACACTTAGAGGTCGGTACTATTATCATAGCTTAAATACAAAAAAACTAAGGAACAAAAAAGTTAAATAACTGGCTCACAGTCCCACTGCTAGCAAGTGACAGTCAACATCCAAACCCCGGACGTCTGACTCCAGCACTGAGGGCGGACTGGTGCCCACACTGCCTTGTCTGAACATACCATGTGTCTGTGGGGCACTCTCCACTCTGCGGAGAACTTCACACTTGCGGCAGATTTAATCCCTGCAGGGACCTTGGTCAGTAAACACCGTTATCCCCATTGCTGAGAGGGCAGTGCTGATGCTGGAAAACAAGAAATTGTTCTGAGCCTTAGAGGCCAGACCAGCAGGAAACCAAGCCCTGGGAGAGCAAGTCCCTGGAGCTGCTCCCGCACTTCCTGACCCTCCCTCCCCGCCGCTCTGCCTGTCCTGGGAAGGGCTTGTGTGGCCAGTGGAAGAATCAGCGCTTGCTGCATTTTACTGGAAATGGAATGGCAGTGTCTGGCTGGCCTTGTTGGCGGTGACGGGAGACCAGCTAGTGCTGCTGACAGCGAGATCAGACCTTGGTGATGCTGAGTGGAACCTTGACATCATCGATCCAGGGCACTGCCAGTTGTGGGGGGTCAGGGTCTTGTCAAAGATTCTGATGCAAGTTACAAACACTGGGTTCTGAACCCAGGTCACCCCTGGTCCCCTGCCTTGTGTGGTTTTGTTTTGTTTTCTGAGCACCAAGGCATTTTAATGATAATTTCCCTGTTTGCAGAACCAGCTCTCCAAAATGAGGTGCACAGTTTGTTTCCTGCAGCTCTAAATACTTGTCCCCTTATTGTTGAACAGAGGAGTATTTTTCTCCTGCAAATGGGAAGAAAGGGAAGTGTTATTTTCAACTCTCAGCATAACGTGTCTTTGATTAATGTATATTGTAATCATCACAGAATACACACTTTCTGTTAACGGTGGCGCCGAAGAAGTCGAACAGATTATCAAAGAGCAGCAGCCCAACTCCACTCCGAGGTGCACGCTTGTCTTTACAACATTAATCTCGTTACGGGTTGGAGTCTGATTCCAATTTCCCTGACAGTAGGCAAGACGGGAAGGAAGACTGATCAAACACGCCGGGGGCGGCAGCGCTCAGATCTCCACGGGCTGGAGAAAGAGAGCAGCCTGCTTTCTTACAGTGATTACTCCGAAGGGACGAGAAAGGCGGAGAAGGCTTGTGCGGCGCTGTGAGGGCGGGCGGTGGGAAGGAGACAAGTGGGCAGGGGCGTGGGCACACGGCACCCGGGACAGGCGGAGGAGCTGCCTGCAGGTGAGCTCTGTGAGCCATGCTACTAGGAGGCTCCGTGCAGGGAAGCAGGTGAGGGTGGGGGAAACGTGGCAAGGTAACCAGAGTCCCCAAAGGCGCAGGCACACAGCCCCAAGTGAGGGCCTGGACCTGGATCCCTCCCCTGGGCGAAGGCCCAGGCTCGGCCACAAGGCTGGTGGGACCTCTGGGGACAGGGCCACTGGGGAAAGCTTCCTAATGCCCTCAGGGTGAGCCTGAGCAAGCGCCTCAGGGACCCCCCAGGCTATGCAGAGCCCAGCACTCCCCCCGAGACCCACAGCCTCCTTCCGCGTCTCTCAATAGCCAGACTCCCGCTATTGCTCCAACAACCTCCCACCCGTGTGCTCAGACACCCCCATGTGTGCACACCCGTTGTCTGGGCAAGATTTTTAAAGAAGGAAGCTGTACAATCCTTTATGTAATTCATCAGCACCTTCCTGTCCGGGCTCTCATCTTCCTTCTTCACCACCGTGCTCCCTTTAGCTCGACCGATGTCTTTGCTATTCCTCCAGGTCGCCTAAATCGGCAGTGTCTCCATTCTTTGGCATGTGCTAGTTCCCTCCCTAGTGTCCCTGGACACTCTTTTTCTCTGTGATCATCTGAAAACCTCCCCCTTGAAGCTCCGCTTCAGCTGCGTGATCACTCCAGCCGGATAAAACCTCTCAGGGCAACGCTCCTTCCCGACGGGGTTCCTGTCCTCTCTCCTGACCGCACACGTGCCAGCCCCGTCGTGGGGGGACAGAGACCCCGCCTGTCTGCCTCGCCTCGTCTGGGAGTGTCTCGAGATCTCTGGTTCCAGGCACAGGGTCTGGCTCCCAGTCAGTTACTGGAATGAACCAAGGGTCACATTCAGCTTCAAAGCCTTTGCGGGTGCCCCTTACCTGCCTCCACCCGCCAGACCCCGGACCACGTTCACTCGTTTCCTCTTGCTGAGATGGGCGGTTTGCATGCCAGTGGACGGAGAGGGACTGCAGCCCAGAGGATTAAGCATTGTGCCCAAATCCTAGAGTGAACAGGCAGCTTTGAGCTTGGGCTTCCTGAGCCCAAATTCTTCCACAGTCCCCACCACCTCTGAGCGAGTCCAAGTTCATGGACTGGAGGGTACGAGGTCCAAGTTTTGTTTTAGACGACCCTCTAGCGACCAGGCTGGGACCAAGGCGAGGTGAGAGAGGTGCGACATTTAACAAGGCACCTATTCTCAGTGCCAGTCCTGCGGCGCCGCCCCAGCACCTCACTTGTCTCAGCCAGTGCCAGCCCTGCCGGGGACTGCAGCAGCGGGACACGCTCTGTTCTGTCAGACACTGGGGTCTGAGGCCTGGCTGTCGACGTGCCTGTGATGAGGCCCTCTGCGCCCGAGCGCCGGTCCTGTGCTGGGCACTGGCCGCGGCAGGAGGAGACAGGAGACGACGCAGATGCGGAGCTTTGCTCCTGCCAGGAGCTCGGGGGAGGAGGTGTCCAGGCACAGAGAACAGCAGCCGGAAAGGCACAGAGGCTGGACTGCAGGGCCTGCTGTCGGAGCCTCGCTTTAGCAAGGTGCTGTCAAGGAGATCAGGAGGCAGGTCGGCACCTGGAAAGCTGCCAGCCCCAGGCACTGGCATTGAATTTGGAGGACAGCGGTCAGTTCCTCTGGAGTCTCAGGGCTGGGTTTCCAGGAGAAGGGGCTCTGGCTAAGGACAGACAGTGCTGGTGTCTAAAGCAGACATCTTCTAAGCTGTCACCCCAACCTCAGCCATGTCCAGTTCCTCAGAGGGCCCCACACTGCCCCTCCCCCAGTGCTTTGGGACGTGCTCATCCAGCCCCAGCACCGAGTCCTGCTGACAGTTCACAGAACAAGCCAGGCAGCCGCAGAGGATTCTGGCCCAGCACCATAGCTCATCACAGCGGGGCAGGAACCGGCTTTGTGCGGCCAGGGCTGGGAAAATCATCACGGTGGGATTGGCTGTGATTTCCCCCTTAAAGCTCCTCTGCTTCATCCTCTGCCGTGACCCATAAATTCACCGAGATGAAGTCATTCCCCAGTCATGGCTGTAAAACGTCAGCCACATAGCTAGGGAGTTTGCAGCCGAGTTAGATTATAAAATAAAACCAGGGGATCTGGAGGAGGAGGGTCAAACCCGAGAGCTCTGGGGGAGGGGAGAATGCTGTTCTGTTCTCTTTAATGAGGACCAGCAGGTTTTCAGCTTCACAAGACTCCCCTCCTACTCTTCCATGTGCCCCCAGTCTGTTTTGTGAGGCGTCATTCCTGCATCTACCTTGGTGCTTCCTCAATGTTAAAAAGTCAAACTAAACTAAAAAAATCCTAAAACCAGCCTGAAAGTTCTCTCTTCCCTGCTGAGTTTGAAACATGCTTCATTGTTCTGAAGTCTTCTGACATTAGACTAGAATCTGAGGGCTAAGAGAAACCCCAGACCCAGTGGCTTTCCCCTTGGAGCGTGAGCGAGATGTGGCTCTGGGGAGAGTGTCCGGCCTGGGAGCTAAATAGACCCACTTCCTGAATAACGGTAAGACTTGGCTTTCTTGTCTATACAATGGGCACACATGCATTGATGGGACATAACATTGCCTAAGATCTCTAGCTCAAGCAGTCTTCAAGACCTTCATCCATGGAAAAACTATTTATTGAGCATCTACTGTGTTTCAGACAATGGGATACACCCTGGGGAATGACAGTAAGCTAAGAAGATGAGACTTTGCTTTTGTCCTCTTTGCCTGCTAAGGACTGAGTGTCTGGTGCACTCAAAGGTAAGGCTTTTCATATCCTTGTCGTTCTTGATGTTGACAACCACCGTGAAGGTCCGATTCTCACACATGCCCCAGCCTCACAGCTCAAAGCGAGCTCTTGCAGTCCCACTTCAAGTAGCCCCCTAACGTTAGGATCGAGCATGAACTCAGAGTGCAGGCAGTGTAGGATCACACACTGACATTCACACCCTCTTCCCTCCCTGACCCCAAATCCAGTTCTCTCTTGCCATGGGAAATGGACAAACAGGCTCCTCAGAGCATGTGTTGAATACGTGCTGTGTGCCAGGCATGGAGCTAGGTACTTACGCACGCATTTGGTCTTCAATAACCCGGGAGGTAGGTAACAGCTTTGCAGATGAAGAAGCCAGTGGAGGTTAGTTTACCCAAGGCAATCAGCTCTGGAGAGTCAGATCCAGAATTTGAACCTAGCTCGCTGTTATTCAGAAGGCAGGGTTCTTGGCTGCAGTTGAGCTCTGAAATGGTTGGTTCTGTGGGTTCCAGGGCAAGAGGGGCTGCAGGAGAGCTTGGTGCCTACAGCCGTGTCTCAGGCCTGCTGTCTTCCCAAAGTAGGACAGATCTTTCTTTCTTTCGAGTTTCCCTGGAATTCTTAGGATAACAACCTCTAAGGGTTAAGTTCAGTTGTGTGCTGGTAAATGTTAACATAATCTCAACAAACCCCTCAAAAGCCTTGATTTGTGGCATTGGCTGATTTCCATGGTGTCATACTCTAACCATAGCTAATTCCAAGCTGTCAGTATGAAAGCAGAGTTAGGTAGTATTTTCACCATATAGAAACAACAGATGTTACAGAGTTGATAGTATTTCCACAAAATAGATTCAACAGTTATTACAGAGCTATGCAGTATATAGTATGTCCACCGACAGATAAGATAGACGCTGCACAGTGATACAGTATTCCACCATACAGATACAAGGTCACCCACGCGCTCGCCTGTGCTGGGAGCGCCATGAATGCTTCCTTATCCGCAGACCCCAGTTTTCACTGGGTGTCCCCAGATGTCTTAGAAATCAGCTGCGTTTTGGAATTATCTCTGAAAGACTATGTGTTGGAGACAAAAGAAGCCTGCAACTTACTCCAAATTTGAGTGGTTTAAAATAATAAACATATTAAAACAAAAACAATGAACAGCTCCCAGTTCCTGTGGGTCAGGCCCCAGGTGCGGCTCAGCCGGGCGCTCTGCTCCGCCTCCCAGGGCTGCGGGCATCTCAAGGCTTGGCGGGGGCCTCTCTGCCACACGCACTCACGCGGTTGATGGAAGAGTGTGTTTTCTTCAGGTTTGGACTGGGGACTCAGTCCCTCAACAGCTCAAGGTTGCCTTCAGTTTCTCGCTGTGTGGACCTTGCCGTGGGAGCCCCATAGCTTGGAAGCTGGCTCCTTCAGAGGGAGCAAAGAGAGCCTGGAGGACATACACCAGGAGGAACACGCACCCTTCCTATAGCCTGGTTCTGGGCGTGACACCCCTTGACTTCCCTTGTAGTGTGCTCATTAAGAGCAATTTGCAAAGTCCCACCCACACTCTTGGGGAAGGCACTATACAAGGGTGTGAATACCAGGAGGGTAGGGTTATGGGACCATTTGGAGGCCACCTACCACAGAAGCTTAGTGATAATAATAATAACTACGCACTAAAATTTATTGAGCACTTATTATGCTCCGGGAGCTGTTTTGAGTGCTTGACATATAAAGTCTTATTAACTCAGGAGTGGTTCTGTGAACCCCATTTTATAGATGAAGAAATGAGACTTCAAGAGGTCATCCAAGCACCCCCAAACCACAGCCAGGAAATAAAGAGCTGTGGAACTGGTCGCTGGCCCCTCTGGAGGCCGCTCCGGGCCCAGGATGGCCTCTCCTGAAGGCCACTTCGTGACTCAGTGTTCTTCCCTTTTTGCAGATGAAAGTTCAAGATCCAGAGAGCTTAGGCAACTGCGGGAGGTCACACAGCACGTTAGGAGCAGCGGTAAAATTCAAGTCTCAGTGTCTCCTGGGTGCTCTGGCTTCTGAAGAAAGACTAAAAGGCAGACAATAAATCCATCGAGTAGCACTGAGCTCTCCCTGTTCCCTTCGGCTCAGAAGCTCAAGGTGACTGACGCTTGGCCCAGCTCCTAGTGGCAGCTGGCAGCCAAGCTTCCCTCCGTCCCGCTTCTGACGTGAAGGCGCTGGCCCTCAGCTGTGTTAGGGTTAATCCATGTTCCTCTTCTAGGGTACTTAAGCTGGCCTTGGCTAGAGGGGAAAACCCAGAAACAGGTCCGTCCCAGACATCAGAGTAATGAACTGGTTTTAAGTTCTCCTGGGGGCTTAATAAAAGGTGGTAGTTCGGGCAATGTTTCTGTGATAGGCTCTTCTGTTAATACTTATCTAGATAATGTATCCTCCAAATGGCCTGAGCACGGCGTTCGGGACATTAGAAAGATTTCGTGATGTTGTTGTACATATGGTCTTTCTGCACTGGATTTCTTTTTTCTTTCCACTTGCATAATTTATTTTACGATGAAGGTGGTGGTGCCCAGGGAATAGAGGCGGGAGGAAAGGTTAGGATTTCAAAGAAGCCAGCCTGAGGCACTTTTGGAGCCCAGAGGGAGCCAGGCCTCACATTCTTGAACACAGGGGAACAGGATTGGAAGTTCCGTGAGACTGCCAGGCCTGTGGCTGACAAACACCAGCTGTGTGAGCACATATCACATCCTGGCCTGCAGACGCCTTCCCCCGAACGACACAGGCCATTAGCCGACTCGCTGCAAACAGATACGCCAGGCGTGGATGCGTGGAATTCCTGCTGATCCCGGAAGCCCCAGGTTGAAGCAGCCTCCCTGCCCTATCAGACCAGCAGAGATACTGCAGCGAGGGTGGACTCAGAACCCCAGGGAGATGTTCTGCCTTAGAGGCACCAGGCGCCAGACCCAGGCCCTATGTTATATGAACTGACTCACTCCAGGCAGCTGCAAGTTTGCTCCACGCCAAGCATAGTGTGAGGTGCTGTAGACCCAGGATGAACAAAGGGTAATCAGTGCCATAAGGGAACTCCCAACCTAATGGAAGATGCAGATGGCACCTAACGCAACTGCAAATATGCAATGTGATAACTATGTAGACAGAGTGCAGCCAGGACTGAGATGGAAGCAGGGAAGAAGGGCCCAGCATCAGTCACCGGCATGGAGAAGGTTTTCGGAGAATCGAGCTTGAGTTGAGTCTGATAGGACGCCTGAGGGGTAAGCCCGGCAGAGAAAGGTGGGCATGAAAGCCACGGGACATGTTTCTTTGTGGACGTGTACGAGGCTTTCTCCAAAATATATACCAAGGAGCAGAATTTGCAGGGCCATTAATTTTACTAAGTAGGTCTGTATGACTCTCCCAAACAGCTATAACATAATTCCTACAGCTGTGCCTGAGGGTATCCATTTTCCCCACATCTGCACCAAGAGTTAATGTTTTCCAACTTTCTAATGTTTGCCAGCCAGATGGGATATAAAATGGTACCCACCCAAATGTGCATTTCTGTGCTTTCTTGACGGTTTGAGCACCTCTTCAGAAATTTATTAGCACTTTGGGTTTAGCCTGTGAATTGCCTATTCATATCCTTTGCTCATTTTCTATCTATTTTCCTTTTTTTCTTTATTTCTTCTATTTTTTCCTTCTATTTATAGGAATTACTTGAACAAGCTACTTGTTAATCATTTGCTGATTTTAAACTTTGCCAAAGTCTTCCTCCCAAATTGTCATGTACCTCTTAAGGTTTATAATGGTGCATTTTTGAGGAACATAATTTTGATATAAATCTATGCTTTTTTCCTTTTAGTCTTTGCTTTTGGGGTCTTACTGGAGAATTAATTCATGACTTCAGAGTAAAAAATGTATACCTTTACAAAAATTAATTTTTAGTCTTAATTATCACACCTAGGTTTTTAAACAGACAATGAAGTAGAGACTCAACTTTATTTTTCTCTGCACAGAAAGGTACTGTTCCTAACACAATTTACTAAATAAGTTATCCTTTCCCCCAGTGATGTGTAATGGTAACTCTACCATAGACCAGATGATAGACCATCCTTCATGTGGCTCTTGCATTTCTACACATCTTGTTATCAGAGTCCGTGACAGATTTTTTTTGCAACAATATTTTTGAGGATGCTTATATAATAAACAACGTTAGGACTAGAGACAGTGTCTCCAAGCAGAGAAAAAGTAGATTTGTTTACTGCCCAGAATAATACAGATAATCTCTCTCTCTCTCTCTCTCTCTCCCTCTCCCTCTCCCTCTCCCTCTCCCTCTCCCTCTCTCCCTCTCCCTCTCCCTCTCCCTCTCCCTCTCCCTCTCCCTCTCCCTCTCCCTCCCTCTCCCTCTCCCTCCCTCTCCCTCTCCCTCTCCCTCTCCCTCTCCCTCTCCCTCTCCCTCTCCCTCTCCCTCTCCCTCTCCTCTCCCTCCCTCTCCCTCTCCCTCCCTCTCCCTCTCCCTCTCCCTCTCCCTCTCCCCCTCCCCCTCCCCCTCCCCCTCCCCCCTCCCCCTCCCCCTCCCTCTCCCTCCCTCTCCCTCTCCCTCCCTCTCCCTCTCCCTCTCCCTCTCTCTCTCTCTCTCTCTCTCTCTCTCGGGAAAAGCACAAATTGTGAAGATTTGGGTTCCTTACCCTAGTTCCTCTCCCGTCACTTAACCCCTGTGGGCACCGGCTCTCGGACTGCTTCCTGTTGTCCTGTAGGAGTCGGGACTCAGGGGACTGGCACAGATGGTGGTACTCTGGCTACTGCTCTCAGTGTGAGCAATAAAGAGTCCTTGGTAGTCTTCGAAACTGGGATCTCGTGTATCCCGCCAATGGCTGTGAAATTGTGGCAGGCTAACTTATTAACTTAAAATCTCAGACTCTTACCAGTTTTTGACAACACCAAGTTCTCTTAGGACTTGGGACTCTACAATTTTTTTGTTAGTATATTTATCTTTTTTATTTTATACAAATACCAACTATTATAACTAGCATGATTTTGTAATAAGTCTCAATGATGTCTGGTAAGCCAAGTTCCCAAATTTGGTGCCTGTCAACATTGACTTATCTATTAGGACTCACTGTCTGGTACAATTTTTGGAATCAGTTTGTTAAGTTGTCCCTAAAATCTTGTTATGGTTTTGATGAAAATTATTCTGAATGTACAGAATAATTTGGGGGAGAATTGATATATTTATAATGTTTAGTTGCTCTATTCATAAACTATATTTTATTTCCTTAGGTTTAAATTTTCTTCATAAATGTTTTATATTTTTATTAAAGAAAACTTTAATAACTTTATTGCTACTTTGTAGTTCTGGTTGCTATTATAAATGACATTTTATGTTACATTTTCTTGTTTTTAATGGAGGTGTAGAAGAACATCATTACTTTTGACATTTTGGTCTTGTGCATGGTAAAGTTGGTGAATTTTCCCCTTTAGTTCTTAGGCTTCGCTGATTGTTTTGAGTTTTCTATGTAGATTATTATATCAGCTGTTAATGATGGGGCAGAGTTCTCTCCCTTTTCACTCTGTTTACACCATTGTTCTTTTCTTTACCTGTCAACAGGAATCCCTGGAGTTGTGTATCTCTGCAGTGGGAGCGGCTCTACTCATTATATTCCTCACTGAAAGGAAATATCTAAGTACAGTGATTTTTCTACATGCTTAGTTTACATTTTTGTTAAATTAAGGATGTTCTCATCTATTCGTTTTTGTATAAGTCATTTTTTAAAATGATAAATTAGTATTGAACTTTCAGCTCTAGTTGAGATGATGGTTTTTCCCTTTCTATCATTAATATGTGGAATCACATGAATAGATAGATGGCTCTTGCATTTCTGAGACAAATCCTATTTAACCATGATAATACACACACACACACACACACACACACACACACACACACACATATTTATATATATTCCATTGTATGAATATATACTGTTATACTCAGTTGTCTGAGCATACGTTTAGAGTTCTGTGTCAGTGTAGGCCACTGCACAGACTTTGGTGTTTACCCTTTACGAAACAGGGACTCACCAAAGGCATCCCAGGGGAGGGAGGACATCTGACGAAGGGTTTAGAAGGACCATTCTGGCCGCAGTTTTGAAGCTAGAGAGTAGTGTGCAAATGGAGACACGTTAATCAGCCTTTTCAAATCCAGATAGGAAATGATGACTCAGAGCAGGTGGCCACACTGAGGGGATGAGGATTCTGGGTGCTGGGTCTATTTTGAAGGTCAGGCCAACAGAGTGTTCTGCTAGAGTGAGCTGTTGCATACGAGAGAAAAAGGAGTCAAGAACAGAGCATCACTGCATGAGATGAAGAATAATGCGGTAGAGCTCGCTGTTGGGGAGACAGGTGGGAGTGGGTGATTGAAACGAGGAGTTTGGTTGGGGCCATGGCGAGCCTCCTGGGGAGCCAGGGAAATTACTGCAAGGACTAGAGGACCTGCCTTGAGATTAAGCTTCCACAAACACTGCCTGGAACCATGCCCCCGCAGCCCCTATCATAACCAAATACTAGAGAAAGCAGGATTTCATTTTTGCCATAATCATGCTTGCTATCCGTTCCTTGACTCTTCTGTACTCAGATGCAAATGCAGTCGCTGCTGTTACCAGAAAGCCCTCCGGACTCCCAGTCTCCACTCACCAGCGAGTAGACTCTGCGCTCAGTTTCTCTCCTCCAGGTGCTCGGTTCCAAATCCAGCTCTCCAGCAGGTACTCGGATCAGCGGGGTCACGTGCTCATGCTAGCTGCAAAGGAGGCTGGGTAAGGAACTGTTCCGATGATCGCTTGGGAAGAAAGAATTCATAAAGTAATATGCTTATAAAATACAACAGGGATGTTCAAAATGTTCGGGGCAGTAAGAAAACACGGGAAGTATTAGAGTTCTTCCATCACTTTGATTCCCTTTTGCTGCTTTCATCTCTTACTTTTGATTTCTCTTGTTCAAGTAACTTCATAAATTCACTCGTATTTTGTAAGTATTTATGAATTGTTCATTTCTATTGTTAAGTATTATTGCATTGTATGAATATATCACAACTTTTTTTTGCTTGATGGACATTTGGGTTTTTCCGGTTTGAGGCTATTTTGAATAAAGCTGCCTTGAACATACTTGTACAAGAATTTGGGTAGACATGTCTCTTTATCTCTCTTAGGTGGGGATGCTGGGTTACTGGATAGGTGTATGTTTAATTTTATAAGACACTGTCAGATCTTTTTCGAAGCTGGTGGCACGATTTTATATTCCCACCGGGAGCATGTGATAGTCCATTTGCTTAGCAGCCTCACAAGCTTAACATTCCCAGGATTTAAACCCAGGTCTGCGTCACTCCAGAGGACACCTACCTGCCCTTTTGTTAGGATCTGTGTGCCCTTTGCCATGAGAACGCCTGTTTGTTCCTACATGAGAGGCAGTTTGCTAAAGTGTTTAACCTCAGTGAACCCCTTCCCTGGACCTCAGCTTCCTCTTCGATGAGTTTTGGAGAAGGTGACTGTTTAGCTTCCTTCCAGTGGTGACATTTTCCTGAGAGACTTTTGGTCCAAGTTCTTTCTTGATTTCCTTTTCCACCTTTCACTTGACACCATGCAATTTGTTACATTTCTTTAACTGCTTTGAAAAAGAGCTTGCATTTTTTTAAGCCCTTAAATAAAATAACGTGTCATTTTGCTACAACGTCGAGAACGGAAGGGGTGTGACAGTTATTGAGCACCTACTGTGAGCTGTTCCCTCACAGACCCAGGTCTCTCTGGGAGTGCCCTGCCGCAGCCCTTCCCAGGGACAGTTCTGCCTGAGTTGCACGTTTCCCTCCATCTCAGCCACTCTGCCCCAGCGGCCTGTGCCTGGTCCCTTGCCTCATGCATGTCTTGCTCACATTGCCATCGTAAATCATCCCAGGCCAGCTTATCTATTTATTTATTATTATTATTTTTTAATCCTCACAGGAGGACATTTTTTCATTTTGTTCAGATAGAGTAGGAGGGAGAGAGAGGAAGAGGAGAGAGAGAGAAACATCAACATGAGAGAACCACATAGAGTGGTTGCCTCCCTCACGACCCCGACCAGGATCGGGGATGAACCGCAACCAAGATATGGGTCCTTGATCAGAATCGATCCCGCGACTCATCAGTCCAAGGGCTGACGTTCTGACCACTGAGCCAAACCAGCCAGGGCCCAGGTCGGCTTATTTAAAACATGGGCTCCTTCTACTCCCACCCATGGTTCTTTTCGGCTTCCTCTCTTGCTTCATTTTTCCCCATATCATTATCGACTAACATTTAATTTTTCTAATTTTTTTCTTTCTTCCCCTATCCCCAACTAGAATTTAAACTCTATGAGTTTAGGAATTTTTGTCCTTTTTTTCACTGCTGTATCTCATATACTAGGCACAGAGTAAGCAATCACTGACATTGAATGCATGAATGAATGAATGAATGAACGAACAAATGAATGAGAAAAAGAAACAGAAATCTGAGAGGGTGATTATGTTGTCCAAGGTGACCCTGGTAATGAGCCATAAGCATGGAGACAAAAAGGTAAATGAGGCCTGGCCATTGGCCGCCTGACCTGACAGAAGAGTCTGGTAGACAAGGCTGATGGGTAGTGACTGCCTGTCATGTGATCTGCAGACCTTGACCCCAGGCTCCCGGATGATTTCCCTGTACACGGAAATCCACGACCACAGAACTGCTGTTTAGCTCACTAACCAGAGCACACTGCCCCTGCTTAAGTGTTCCACTGGCACACAGTGCTCTGTGTCCGCCACCCGGACACGCCACACTTCCTCCAGGGTCTTGTGTCCCGACTGGCCCTGTCTTGGCTCTAGGCTCGTCAGGAGGTATCCTCTCCTTCACCTGTGCTCCGTGAGTGAGCAAGCTCCTTCCTGGGAATACTTCCCCACCTTGTCTCTGGGATCTTTGTGCAGGTCCAGATCTCAGCTGTAAGTCACTTTCTCAGGAAAGCCAGGCCTCCTGTAGTCCCATCGGGAGATCCTGCCTCCTACCTTATCTAAAGCAGCCCTTGCTCCATCCTCTGTCCTTCATCCTGCCTTATGTTCACTACCAGGCTAACTGTCTGTAGTTTGGTTACTTGCCTTCTACCTTACTGAAGACAAGGATTTGTCCCTGTTGCTTTCTTAGTGCTGGAAGAGGACTTGCAAGTTTTGGTCCTCAGTAAACACACAAGCAAAGACAATGAATGAATTTTGTGGGCTAGGTCAGGTCTCTATCATATATTATTATGGTACTGGGAAGATCTCTTTTGATATATTTATCCTTAATTTTTACAAAATAAATATATGCTTAAATTATCTTTCTTATAGAATTCCAATTTTCACAAAGGGTAGGAACTGTCTCTTATATTGGGAGGCACTATCACCGTCTGACATGTAGTGGACCCTTAATGAGCCTGTGTTGAGCCAATGAGTAAGAGGTAATGATGAACATGTCACTGCTGGCTGATCAAATGGGGTAGCTTCTCTGTGCTCAGCGTAGATGCCCTGCTCTGCCAGCGCCAGGGTCAGGATGTGGTTGCTATCAGGCTGCTATGTCTACTTCTCAACTGGTCCAAACTGGAAGGAAAGGCGTTTATAATTATTCAAAACCCTCAAATCCTAATAGTGCTATAAACAAGATATACATAAAATACTGTAGTGATGCCCAGGCAACAGTGATAACTGGAGAGTGGGGAGCAGTAAGGAAACCCACAGAGGAGAAATGAGGTCTAAGGTGGCGCTCAGGGGAGAAGTCAGCAGGAAGTTCTGCAAAGGGCCCATGCAGGGGTCCGTGTGCGGCCATGCAGCCCCTTGAGCAGGGCCATGCAGATAGTAAGAGTGATGCCGAGATGCAGGCCTGTCTCCTGTCCCCACTGATGGTCCCGAGCTCATTCCTCTCCCTTCCAATTCACTCGGCATCTCTGAGTATTGATTAGTTAGGAGTGCTCTAGGCTGCAAGTAATGAAAAGTCTCACTTACTTCAACAGAAAGGATTTTGTTTTTCTAACTTGGCAAGACATCAGGACTGAAGTGTGTTTCAACAATGCCCAGGTCTTCCCTCTGCCAGTCTCGGGTTGATTCCCTAATATTTGTTGCACCTTAATGATGGATGGCCGTTGCCATTTTTCCCCACTTTTTTTTTTTTTTTTTTTATCCTCACCCGAGGATATTTTCTTTACATTTATCTCCAGATAGAGAGGGAGGAAGAGAGAGAGAAACATCAATGTGAGAGAGACACATCGAGTGGTTGCCAACCACACGACCCCAACCAGGGCCGGGGACAAACTGCAACTGAGGTACGTGCCCTTAGTGGGACCTGAACTCAGGACTCTCTGGTCTGTGGGCTGACGCTCTGACCGCTGAGCAAAACCGACCAGGGCTTTCTCCACTTTTATAATGAAAGCAAAAGTTTTCCCAGAGACTTCCAACTCATTTACCAGCGCTTGGTCACATGGTCACAGAAGAGGATAAGAATAGGTATGGGTATTTAGCTGGACATAAAACTACCCCTGAACAAAATCCAGTTCCTACTAGCAGAGAAGAGGGGAGAGTATCCACCTTGATGTCTCAAGTTCCAATCATGACCTATGGGGTGAACCTGATGATATCGAGGGGCCTCCTCCTCGGGAACCACCTCTCTGTCACATCCAACCTCTGCTTTCCATGGCACACACAAGAGTAGAGTTACAGCAGGTGGGCTCAGAGCTGTGAGCATTCGCCCAGCCAGGCCCTGGATTAATTCTCCTCAAGGCAGCTCGGAGCCCAGGCCAGCAGCTGAGGTCCCCTGGCAGCAGCCGCTTGGAGCTGCTGGCCACGCTGCAGTGCCGGAGCCAGGGCTGGAGCCGGAGGCCGAGGTGACCCGCCCTCCGTGCCGACCTCGCTCTCCCAGGCCCCGCAGTGCAGCCCTGCGGGGGAGGGGGGAGAAGGGTGAGCATCACACTCTGGATTTGAGACTCAGCTGAGTGCAGGAAGGGCCACCGACCCCGCCCACCACCAGCCCTCAGTCCCACCCCTGCTTCATTTGCCTCCAGACCTGTGACAGATGGAAAAATGCAGTTTGGTTCTGGAAAACCCCTTTGCTCTGACCTCACTCTGCCCGTAGCCGGCCCAGGGAGTTCTCTTTCCATCACTGGGCCTCAGTTTCTCCATCTCTAGAATTAGAGATTTTCTGCAAGGACTCCTGCTGAAACAGGCAGAGCCCTGATTTTGGCAGCCTGTGCACTTGTCATTTCATCTTCTGTGTTTCTCCCTGCCTGTTTGTGAAACCAAAGGGCGAGAGCCCCAAATGCTGCCACATAAATGCATCTCCTGAGCCCTGAGAGCACAGGTGAGGGGTGCAGGGACACGGAGATGAGAGAAGGCGGCAGACCCAGGAGCTTGTCGGGGGTAAGGCTGGTACACCGGGTCGCCATCTGCAGCCTGCTGGCATCTGACTAGGAGACGTGCGCGGCCGGGCCTGGATCACCCTGCGCATGTTTCTGCAGAGAGGAGGTGTGGGGAAGGGCCATGCAGCCCGCCCCCCTGCAGCCCGCCTCCCCTGCATGGCAAGGGGCCGCCCAGCCAGGCTCTTTCTGCGGGACCAGTGGCTGATGGCACGGGCAGGAGGCCAGAGGAGCCAGAGCCCTGAGCGCATGTGGTCAGTGAAGCCATCTCTCTGGAACGAGGAGCAGCCGCCCAAGAGGGACGTGCGCTGTGTTCCTAGTGGACAGGAAGTGAGCTGCCCAGGGCCATCTGGGATGTGTTTTCCAGGAAATCTTGAAAACTGCAGCTCCAACCAGAGGTAAACAGGATTTTATTAAATCACGCCTGGCCCGAGGCATAGAGAACGGGTCTGATTTCACACAAAGAGCCATGTTCGCTGTGTGGTGCCCCTGGCAGTCATGCTGGGAAAAGACACACCCCCTCGGAGGAGGCGGACAGGGCTGGGCTGTGTCCGCCCTCCCCGTGCCCTGGCCCAGCCCCGCAGGCGTGGGAAGGGTGTCGTGGGTGCCCGCCAGCCTCCCGACACCCACCCCTTCGTCTCCGGCCAATTATGACCAGCAGAGAGCCCAGCATTTCCACCTGCCAGACCTAATCTCAGGACACCTCTCTTGGGGGGATTTGATCGCCCTTTTCACTCTTTGGAAAATATGGAAACTTGAGGAGGATCGGTGTGTTCTCTAGTGCTGTGCAGCCAGGAGGGGACAATCTGGTTCTTGTCACCTAGTGTCTGGTCCCCAGGTCAGCCCCTCACCTCCTGGTCACTCCTTCCGTCTTCATTCTGCTCACTGGAGATGAGCATTCGCCACCTGACCACCGGGTCCCGTGACGGAGAGGGCTCCGGGGCAGGGCTGTGCCACCTCAGAGCTCGGCGAAGCTGTACTAGCCCAGGTCACTTCGCCACTTGAGGACCACTCTGGCTCCAGGTATCAGAACCCTTCTTTGTCCTCGACTGTGGCAGGCAAATGGAGGCACACACTTGCCAGGGTAAAGCTCCAGCTAAGCTTCTAGACATTCACTCCCGGGTAATGTCGTTTCCAGGGCCTGCGAGCCCTGTAAGTGGGATTCAAAACGGGTTTCATGCTTCAGGCTGTGTGGGCCCTGGATTCATGAGCTATGGCCATGCGTCAAAGCACCTGAGCTTGAAGCCAGCGTGGTCCTCACCAGCTGCCCTGTCCTCAGTGATTCTTCATGGCACCTCTGGGCAGGACCTGTCCCTGAGATTTCTTCTCCAGGGTTCTGCATGCTTGCGGTACAACTGCTAGTGGGTGAAGCTGGAGGTGGCACCCCCAGGGGAGCCACAAACCCCACAGACGCCAGAAGTCCGTGGAATCGGTGTCCCCTCCCACCAAGAAACGGAAGCACTGTGCTGTCCCTCCGGGTTTGGTGGCTTATGTGGTGTGCATTACCTTGCTGTCTCTCAAACAACCCGATGACAAAGATGCTGTTTTTTCTGTTTCACAGAGATAAAAATTGCAGTTGAGAGACATGGCTTGGAAGGGACACAGCTGGACTTTGAACTCGGGATGTGACACCAGTGTCCTCGAATGTTCCCCTGCTTCAGTGACCACCTCAGACAGACGATTTGGCTTTCCGTCCTGTGAACAACAGCAAGGGGAGGAGACCAGGAGCCGCCGCTTCCCCGCTAGGAATTCAGCTGCACGAGATGCGCGGTGAGACGGCGTCTCCCCTCTCCTGGGGGTGGGAGAAGTGAGACCCCGCAACGCGGAAGGATTTGTCAATGTCGCAGCCACGTTGGCTGTGCCAAAACTCTCTCGGAGCCCCCGGGAGTGAGCCTGCTCTGAGGCCAGCGGGGGGAGGTGCAGACAGCAGGACACCTGCGCCGCCCTCCAGGACCGGCGGAGTGTACCGCAGGTTCTGTGCCGGGCCAGCTGGTCCCGCCCGCCGCACTCCACCCACGTGCCCATGAGCGCGCTCCGTTCAGCTGCGCTGGGGAGATCCCGGAACCTTCCGCCCTGCTCTCCGGGGCTGTGTGGTCTAGTACTCCCTCCCTCCTCTGTTTATGTGCCAGAAAGAGAAATGGTTTAAGAAGTCCCAGAGGAGGCAAGTCAGCCGATAACTGAAAGAGGCATCTGACTCTAAATGCTGCGAGCTTGGCCTCGCTCCGTCGCTGAAGTGCTGGTGGGCCTCTCCCAGCTGACCGCCCCCACCTGAGACTCCTGCAGCCACCCAGGCATATGCGGGCCTCCGCCAGGACAGAAGCATTGAGCTGGGTACAGAACTCTGCGTGGGAGGCTGAGCATCCTGGGAGCCCTTGCTTCATGCTATTCTCCTGCTAAATACCACCCCAGGCTCCTCAAGCTCTGGGGCCAAGTACTTAAAGCCCCAAGCAAATTTCCAACCTTGTTCCCGTGGATTTCCTCCCACCACACTGGACAGCTCAGTGGGCTGTGCTGGCCCCATTATATGAGTCTCTGATGAAGAGAGAAAGAGATCAATCAGGAGCATTGTGAGCAACGGGCATTGTGAGTGTGGGTGCAAATGTGAGGTCTTGAAAGCGTCTGGAGGTGACCAGCGTAGTTACGCAGGAATGGGCATCATCTCTGGAGGGCCAGTCCTTCATTCAATAACACCTTTACTGAGCTCCTGCTGTGTTCCAGGGACAGCCAGCGGCCAGGCCACATGGTGAGAGAAGGAGACATCCTTGCTTTCTCAGCTCTGACAGCCTGGTTGGGACGCAGACAATATCTACACATGTGAATAGGTGAGCACAGCCGAGAAAGTGCTGGAGACAAATGTGAAGGAGGAACAACTAATCTGGAGAAGAGAATTCCCTGTGAAAGTGACCCCTGAACTACACTCTGAAGGAGGAGTAGAAGGTGAGTCAAGAAACAGGAGGCGGAGAGTAAGACCTTTCGTGGCAAAGGGCATGGCTTGTGAGAGCCCCTGTAGCAGGGGGTGGGGCCCACGTGATGAGCTCAAAGGAGGCAAGGTCACTGAAGCGCGATGAGGGGGGAAAGACGGAGGTAACCTGGGCATGGAGGCCCTGTGGGCAGGTAAGGGCCTTGGCCTCTCCACGAGAACAAGGGGAAGTCGTTAAGTAATGTAAAGCAGGGAGTGACATCTCAGATCTATCCGAGGAAGGTCATTCTGACAGCTTTGGTGCATAAGAGTGGAAAGGGGAGATGAGAAAAGATGACATCTGTTTAGAAGAACTTTGCACCATCCGTGCAGAAAAGAGATAGTGGTCAGTTGGTCAAGAGTGATAATGAAAGAGTTGGAGAGAAATGGGTCAATTCAAGAGGTGCTTCAAAGGTCAAATCAGCATGAGCTTATGTAGGTTTTATCGGGAGGGGTGAGGCAGTAGGAAATATCCAAGCCTAATGGACAGCAGTGCCATTGTCGGAAATAGGGAACAGTGGACCTGGTCGCCTTGACCTGTTCTGAACGTGGATGCTCTCCCTGGGAGGTTACAGAGGGCAGAAGTGCACATGGCCAAGGAAGACATGAGACCAGAATAAGACCCACGCACGGGCCAGGGTTGGAGCCTGAGAAAGGAGGCATTGAAAGGTAACCGAGCTGTAGTCATCTGGCCCCATCCCTTCTTTCTTCCTGCCCTGGACAGGCCCTGTGTCGCGATGCCCACAGGGAGGCGAGGGCCTGACTGCACACTCTCTGGCCTCAGGTTGGGCATTGTCTCCTTTTTTTCCCCACCATTAATCCCTTCCTGCTCTTCCCTGCACCGCTCAGCCTGTGGGCCATTACTATGGGGTCCCTCCCCCACTGGCCACCATAGCAGCTAACTAGTTGCATTAACCATCCCACTTACTCCCCCCAGAAGCAATTTCACATAAACACTAGTTGTGTGTGTGTGTGTGTGTGTGTGTGTGTGTGTGTGTGTATATATATATATATATATATATATATATATATATATATATTCATTCTGCGGATGAGAAAAATTGAAGCTCAGAGAGATGACTTAATTTGCCCAAGGTCATGCCATAGACAAGGGGCAGACAGAGATTGGAGCCTGGGTCTGAGTTCAAAGACTGGCCTTAACCACTCACTTTGACCCTCTTGTGCCTGCTGGTTCTTCGGCTCAGCAGCCAGGCCGGGCCTCAGCTAGGGGCCTGAGACTGTTCTTTATCTCCCCGCCTTCCTCAAGTCCTTTCCCTGTGACTGAGCGTCTGTGGCGCCTTTGCCACCCATAGCAAGGGAGTGGTGTACAGCATGAGAAGTATAAGGCGTGCACCAGGATCCAACTTCAACCTATTCACTCTAAGCTACTCTTAAGAATCTTACCAAAATATCACACTAACTCATTTTCTTTCTGTCCCATGTCCCTTTAACAGTCCTAACTAGTAAGACTTCTGGGTTGGAGTGGTGGGTGCCTTATACTACACAAGAGCCACCTGTTGTCTGATCAAGCTCCCAGTCACAGCACCACTGGGGTTCCCCAAGCTGGGTCCCAGAAGATCTCATTCTCAGAGCCCCATAAGCCCATGATCCATGTGGCCCTCATCCCCCAGCCCAGAACCAGGGTAGCTTAAAACAACATTAATTTATTCTTTCACAGTTCCAGAGGCTAAAAGTCCAAAATCAAGACATCAATGCCCTCTTTGAAACCTGTAGGGGAGACCCCTTTCTTCTGGAGGTGGTGGCTACCAGTCTTTGGTGTTCCTTGGTTTATAGACCATCACTCCAATCACTGCCTCTGCCTTCGCATGGTCATCTTCTCTATATGTCTCTGTCTTCTCCTTTCTTGTAAGGACAATAGTCATACTGGATTTGGGCTCACCCTAATGACCTTGTCTTAACTTGATTGCATCTGCAAAAATCCTATTATCATATGATATCTCATTCACAGACACTGGGGTTTAGCACTCTGTTATATCTGTTAGTGGGACATGATTCAACCCATGACACTGAATAAAATGTCCTGGGATGTTCTATTCCTGACTTCTGCCCAGAGGGTCTCTGCTGGAGTGGGCACGTTGCCGCCTCCAGGAGCCACACTGCCTGGTGGTGGTAGGAGTGTCCTCGATTTCCAGATCCCTAAGGCTGGAAGGAATGTGGGGCCCATCTGGCTCACCCCTCGTGTTCCAGTAGAGGAAACTGGACCGGGGAAAGAAGGGACTGGCTCCTGGTTTCAGAGGAGGTGGCTTAGATCGGCCCCATTTCTCCTTGGCCACATTTATATTCTGCCTGGATTCCAGAAAAGGGATTAAAGGAGGCTGATGGGGAGCTTGTATCTTTGCCTAAATTTGAAGCTGTCAATTATGCTGTGTCTGTGGGGGCTTGTGAAGGAAGAGCTAGAGCATATTTGTTCAAATTAAATAATTCTTAGACTCTGGGAG
The DNA here is from genome assembly GCF_014108415.1 of Molossus molossus. Classification (NCBI taxonomy): domain Eukaryota; kingdom Metazoa; phylum Chordata; class Mammalia; order Chiroptera; family Molossidae; genus Molossus; species Molossus molossus. The sequence continues at coordinate 59,305,452 of NW_023425352.1, forward strand.
AGTCCCTCTGTGGCCTGTTTAGTGAGGCATCTATCATCCAGCCCTTGAGTGCAGGGGACTGGGCTGCTGGGATGAGCAGACAGAGCAGAGGAGAAAAGACAGCGGCAATTACCGAGGGGGCTCCAGGGTGGCCATGGGACCCTGGGACCCTGGGCTCAGTCGTGTCTGGTGCGTTGGAGGGCCTGCCAGGGGTTTATTAGTGTGATGACTGCACTGTTTGCTATTGCTGTCATACAAATTGCCACAAGCGCAGGGGTTCAAAACAACCCAAGAATATTAGCTCGTAGTTCTGTGCGCCTGGGCGAGCTGGGCCAGTTTCTCTGCTTCAGGTCTCACGGGGCCAGAGTCAAAGTACTGGCTGGCTTGGGCTCTGGAAGCGCCGGGGAGAATCTGCTCAGCCAGGTCGTCGGCAGAATTCCATCCTTTGTGGCTGCAGGGCGGAGCTACTGTTTCCTTCCTGGGGTTGTGGGAGCCTCTTTCAGCCCATTGAGACCACCTGCTCCTCCGTCTTCAAAGCTGGCAGGAGTCTGATTTCTCCGTCTGCTTCAGTTCTTCTGTCTCCACTCAGAGAAAGTTCTGTTTTTAAGGGTTCACAGGACTAGGTTGGGCCCATCTAAATAATTCAGATGTTCTCTCTACTTTAAGGTCCACAACCTTAACTGCATCTGCAAAAACCCTTTTGCCATGTAACATAACACATTCACAGGTTCCGGGGTTAGGGCATGCATGTCTTTGGGGACTGTGTTTCCTGGGAGCCGACTCACCCTAAGGGAAGAGGACCTCAGCGGATGGAGGGAGAGGGTGTCTCAGTAGAGCATGGGGTCTCCCACTCAGGTTTGTTTTCCAGCTCGGCCCTGTGCTTTGGGGCTGAGGGGGAGGGAAATGGGGTAAGGGGTTCAGCAGTTACTGAAACTAAAATTGCATGAGCTGTTTCCAAAAAAACTTCTGTAAGTCAGGAATGCTTTGCAACATGTCTATGAAAGTGTGATGCAGAGAAGGGGACAGATATTATTTTCCCTTTATCACAAAATAGCTTCTCCTTCACTGCTCGAAGGTCTGGGAAGGGTAAGTCCAACGGGACACCTCAGCACTGGTGGCCCTCCTTGTGGTTGGGTACTTGGCATGCTGGTGGCAGTGCCAAGGGCAAGGGGGAGTGCCAGGTTCTGGGGGAGCACAAGAAGACCACCCCTTGGCAGTTTTTATGGGTGGGCACTGGGAACAGTGGCTGTGCTAAGAGGTCTTCACGGAGCTTCTGTGGCAAGGGTCCCTGGGCGGAGACCTGCTGGGAGGGCTGGAGGAAGATGGCACTAATGTGATGCCACAAACTGGTGAAGGAGCACGTGTGCGTGTGTGCGTGTGTGTGCGCGTGTGTGCACTCAGTTGTGTGAGTGCACATTTAAGTGACCACCACCACAATCAAGATACAGAGCAGTTTGATCACCCCCACCAACACAAATTCCTTATGCTGCTCCTTCTCGTCAGACCCTCCTCCCACCTGTAGCCCCTGCAACCACTGGTCTGCTCTCCATCCCGACCATCTGCCTTTCCCGGAACGTCACCTACGTGGAATCAGACAATATGTTCCTTTACGATGTGGCTTTGGCACTAAGCATGTGACATGAATTAAAAGCCCCCCCCTTTTTTTTAACTGTTTAGCAGTGGTATTCCAGAGTTTGTTTATCCATTCACCCATTGAAGTTTTTAGCAATTGTAAATGAAGCACTATTTACATGAGCACATTTTTATTTCTCTTGAGTAAATGCTCAAGAATAAGATCATTGGGTCACACAGCACATGCATGTTTAACTTTATGAGAAACTTTCTGATTGTTTTCCAGATGACCGTTCTTTCTGCTTCTCTCCAGCGATGTGAGTTCCAGTTGTTCCACACCACGCCAGCATTTGTGGGCTTTTGTTTGTTTGTTTGTTGTTGTTGCCATTTTCATAGATTCTAATGCTATCTTGTGGTTTTATTTTATTTTGAATTTCATAAACTTATTTGCATCTGTGTATCTTTGCAGAAGTATCTGTCTAAATTGCTTGCCCGATTTTTTATCGGTTTTGTTTATGTTCCTTCCATTGAGTTTTGAGAGTTGTTTGTGTATTCTGAAATCAAGTTTCTTGTTGGATATATAATTTACAGACATGTTCTCCTGCCTATAGCTTACCTTTTCATTCTCTCAACTGTATCTTTCATAGGGAAAATTTTGATGAAGGACAATGTATCAATTTGTTTCTTTTATGAATTATGATTTTGATGTTATATCTAAGAACTTTTTGCTTACCTCAAGTTTTCTTCTAAAGTTTTATTATTTTACATGTAGATCTATGATCCATTCTGTATAAAGAATTCATGAAGTCCTCCCTCAGCCCTACCTCATGGATATTAAATTGTTTTAACACCGCTTATTGAAAAGATAATCCAACTTTGTGCCTATTTCTGGGTTATTTACTCTGTTTTATTGACCTACATGTGTCTATCCCTTCACCAATGCCTTGCAGTCTTGATTACTAGAGCTTTATAGTAAGCCTTAAAATCAGGTAGTGTGAGTCCTCCACACTTATTTACCTTTTTCGAATTTGTTATGGCAATACTAGTTTTGGTTTCTGTTCCTATTAATTTTAGAATCAGCTTGTCTACATCTGTAAAAAAAATTCTGGGATTTTGATTAGCCATGCATTAAATCTATAGAAAAATTTCGGGAGCATTGGAGTCTTAACTACAGGGTGGGGTAAAAGTAGGTGTACAGTGGTTCATTAGAAAATAATACGATACTAAGATCTGGAAACAGCCCAAGTGTCCATCAGTAGATGAATGGATAAAAAAGCTGTGGTACATATACACAATGGAGTACTATGCAGCTGTAAGAAAGAAAGATCTCTTATCCTTTGAGACAATATAGAGGGACCTGGAGAGTATTATGCTAAGCGAAATAAGCCAATCAGAGAAAGACAAATACCACATGATCTCACTTATTTGTAGAATATAATGAACAAAACAAACTGATGAACAAAGTAGACCCAGAGACATAGAAAGGAGTACAGTTCAGACTGACAGACCTCAGAGAAGGGGGGTTGGGAGGAGGAATGAGATAAACCCAAGAACTTATGCGCATGTATGCATAACCAATGGACAGACGACAATCCTATGTGGGGAGGTGGGGTCGGGAGGAGGGTATCTAGAGGGGAAAAGAAATATCTGTAACAAAACTTAACTAATTAATAAAAAAGAAAATAATACAATAATATTATAAGAATAAACTGTTCTGCATACTCAAAACTGTAAACCTACTTTTGCCCACCCTGCATATCATCTTCGTCCAGAGGCACAGTGTGTCTGCCCACAGATCCAGGGTCACTGCTTCCGTCAGGGTTGTGTAGTTTTCATCATGTGAGTCCTGAACATGTTTTTTTTTTTAGATTTATAGCCAAGTATTTAATGTTGGGAAATATTTTTTCAATGGTATTGGGTTTTAAAGTTCTAGTTTCCGATTGTTTATTGCCAGCATATAAAAATATGATTGCTGTTTTCAACTGTTCTGCAAACTTGCTAACTTTAATAAATAAAGGGCTTTTTTTTTTTTTTTTTTTTTTGTAGATTCTTTGGGATTTTCTATGATTGTGTTTTCTGTAAATGGGGATAATTTTATTTTTTTCTTTATTGCCTGTATGGCTGCTTCGTTTTGTTTTCTTGTCTTATTGCATGACTTCCAGCGCACTGTTGAATATCCGTGATGAGAGTGGGCAGCTTTGCCTTGTTCTCTCGGGGGAAGCATTCCGTCTTTCACGACGAAGGTGGCGTTAGCTGTGGGTTTTCTGTGGACACTCTTAATCAGGTTCAGGATGTTCTCTTCCAGTCATAGTTTGTCAGAGGCCTGTTTTTAAATCACAAATGTATGTTCAAATATGTTAAATTTCTTTTTGTATCAATTGATACAATTATATATCTTTTATTAATCTATTAATATGATAGCTTGTGTTGATAAATTTTCAAATATTGAATCAGTCCTGTATCCCTGAGATAAACACCATTTGGTTTGATGTGTTACTCTTTTTATATATTGCTGGATTTAAGTTGCTAATATTTTATTGAATATATTTGCGTGTTCATGATCTGTATCTGTCTATAGTTTTCTCTTTATGCTCTGTTTTTGTATGACTTTGACTTCAGAGTAAAATGGTGGCCTTATAAAATGAGTTGTGAAGTATTCCTTCTGTTTTCTGGAATTGGTTATATAGAATTGCTGTTATTTCTTTTTTTAAATGTTTGACAGAATACGGCAGTGAAACTGTCTTGGCCTGGAGTATTCTTTGGTGGGAAGCTCCTTTAATAAATACAGGACTATTCAGGTTATCTAGTTCTTACTGAGTTTTAGTAATTTATTGCTTTCAAGTAATTCATCCATTTTATTTAAGTTGTTGAATTTATACTATTTCCATTTTACCCTTTTAATGCCTATGGGATCTGTGACTTCAGGGTTTTGAGGGAGCTTAAAAACAACATCCCCTCCCATTTCCCCTGCGCAGGAAGGAATCAGGCAGTGTTTTGATCCTGATAAAGCCATCTCGGGGGCATTGCTCAGCTGTAGATAGGAAGCTCGCTAACACCCTGCAACCATGCTCACCCGTCTAACCTTCGTAGCCCCGACACACAGGCCCCACACAAACCAGCCTCTGTGAGACACGAGGCTTGGAGGAGAAGTGTCTTCTGCAGGTGATCTCAAAGCAGCAAGAAGTGAGCTCCCGTGTTAGAGGTTGAAGGTTTGTGTCCCCCCGAAATGCACATGTTGAAACTTAATCCCCAATGTGATGGTATCTAGAAGTGGGGCCTTTGGAGGTGATTAGGTCGTGATAGGGGAGCCCTCAGAGTGGGATGAGTGCCCTTATAAAGGAGGCCCCAGAGCACTCCGTGGCCTGGTGCCATGTGAGAAGGCAGCTGCCCATGAGCCAGGCCAGGTCCTCACCAGGCACCAAATCTGCTCATATCTTGATCTTGGGCTTTCGGCCTCCAGACTGCTGGTTTGGGCATGCCGGTGTTGAAAGCAGGGAAATATCTCCATATTGTCAACAACAACAACAAAATCACTGTTCAAGATCCCCTGACTTATTGCACTTCTTCCTCACATACCCCACCATTCTGCTGCCCTCCCCAGGGCCCGTGGACCACCTCAGTCCAGCAAATAAATGTTAATGCCTGGCCCAGCAGGCCCTGCCTCGGCCTGTAGCTGATGCCCCTTCTGAAGTTCTGCTTGGTTGGTACCTGTGCTTCCTGGTCCCCCTGTCAGCACGAGGAGGACATGATGCAAAAGCAAGAACTGAGGCTGGACAGGGACCTTGCACTCAGCTCCCAGCCCCAAGCCCTTCATCTTAATGTGGCAGGCACAGGACTTCCGACCTTGGAGAACTGTCCTTGTTTGGATTTAAAAACAAAACCGTAGAATTTCTGCCTTACTTGTTTTCCCTCAATACAATAAAAGTTCCAGGAGAGAAAAGTAGTTCCTTTGGATACTACACCCCTCTAAGTCACATAAACAGCTGTCAAGGAGGAACAAGACAAAATTCCTTGTGATCAGATGCTCCTGCTTCTACAGTAATTTATCAAAGCCCTTCTCATCAATTAGAGAAATATTTGAAAAATCATCACAGCTCCTGCAAACGCCTCATGCATAATTCAAAGCGATGGCTTTGGATGGAGTGAGGAAACTACAGAAGCCAGGGTTGACTTTTGAAGGTAAACCTGCCTATTGTCCCTTTCATCCCAAACCCAGGAACAAACTCCGGGCCCCTCGAAAATTGTGTTTCATCTTGAATGTGGATGTGTAGAAATCTTGAACCTGAAGTGTGGAAGCTTCCTCTGCCTTCCTCTGGGCCCCTGTAGGGAGACCGTTTCTCAGTTCTTGTAAAGGGGTCTCTCTGCCATCAGGCAGCAGGAGGTGAGCCCTCACGTGCCTTCAGCACCCTGCTTCTCTCCCAGCTCCAGTCCGGAGCGGTTCAAAGAGGGCTATGGAAAAAAAAAAACACCACAAAACAAATAAAAAGCAACCAAAGCAATGAACAAATAGTAGTACGTAAAAACTAACCTCACTTTAAAATATATATACCTATATATATTGATTTTGAGAGAGAGAGAAAGGGAGACGAGGAGAGAGAGGAACATTGATGCGAGAGTGAAACATCACATCGATCGCTTGCCTCCTGCACAGCCCTACCCAGGACCGAGCTCACAGCCTGGGCACAGGCCCTGACCAGGAATTGAACCGGCAACCTTTTGATGCATGGGATGATGCCCAACCAACTGAGCCACACTGGCCAGGGCTACCCTCACTTCTTAAATGTCATTCACTTTTTCCATAATTCAGGTAATAGTGATATAATCCATAATATAGATGAGGAGACTAGAGCAGAGAGGTGGAGTGACTTGCTTAGGGTCACACAGCAAATCCCCAGTGAATAGTATTTGTACTTCACCACAGACACTGCCTCTGGAGGTGTAAGACCCATGTTTTAATTTTGATTCTCTTGCTAGTCTACTTGAACAACATGGAGACTGATAAGCAGGAAATAGGTCAGTTTTACATTTTTTTTTTCATCAAAATTTGGTTTGGAATAATAAAGTCTTATTTTTTAAAATATCAAATACCTGTTGCTAAGCACAGTGGCCATATTGCTTATATTATTTAAACCGCTTCATGCCCGAATTGTATTGAATTAACGGGTTCAGTTGAACCCACTCCTGAAGTGTGCTGATGGCAGATGGAGCCCACGTGACTTAAAACCCCAGCGCCGCCAGTTCCGGGCACTCCGACCCGGCTAACGGGGGCTGGCGGAGGCACGGTTCCGGACCGTGGAGGAAGCGCTTCCTCTGGATGCAAACCAGAAGCTACTCTTCCTGCTCACACCCGGTCCGCACCTGTCTTTGCGACGTGGCAGGTCACAGAGGCGTCTCAGAGGGCAGCGGGCCGTGGAGGGTGCCCGGTGCAGTGACTGGGGCCAGGCCCTCTGCAGGGCAGCCCGCAGGCAGGCGTTCGGTCCTCCTCGCCTTAGTGCTCTGGCACCAGTGAGCTCCGGAAAGGCGGCAGGTGAGGACTGGAATTCTGAGCCGTCCGAGGGGTAGACAAAGAGCATCCTCCCATGAGTAGGGAGCCCTTTGATGACAATGAGACAATCTCCTTCAGACCAGACAGCAAGAGAGGCCAGTGGTACAGCCTGGAGGGCACTACAGTAGCCGATGTGCGACTGGGATGGGGTGATCGAGGCGGGCGCCCTAGAAGAGGTCCTTGCGAAGAGGGGTCTGGCCTGTCCTCCTCAATGCTCACACCAGCCCCGCACAGTGCCTCAAACAGGGCAGGTGCTCAGGGAGGTGAAGGACGGGGCTCAGCATGACTGCCCTGCAGCGGCTGAGCAAGGCGTTCCTGTGTGAGTGGGGCCCCTCTTTGGAGCTCCCAGAAGACCCTGGGCCTTGCTCATTACCAAAGCACTGTCACATTGCGTTACAGTGATCTGGTTTCCAGTGGGCTTCCTTCCCAGAGCCTCCTGCATTCCTAGCATCTTTCCTGGCATACGGTACATATTAAGGCCTGAAGGAAGGAGGAAGGAAGGGGAGGTCCAGCAGCTAGTACAGACTATGGGTTTCACCTATACCTGAGAAGGGGAAGAAACTGGAAGTCAGTAGCGAGTTGCGCTGTACATCATCTCCAGCCTGCTGGATATACTTATGATGCTGCAAACTCTGTAAGGAGACACATCTGGTTCCCTTCCTTTGGTGGAAGTCTCATTGTGCTGATTCTACAACAGCGTAAGACTCAGCACTTCAGGTCCTACCTTGGTCACCATTGTTTAACTAGCCCCTGGCATAAAACTTACTGTAACAACTTAATAAATATTGGTTGAATGAATGAGTGATTGAGTCAGTGAGTTCGTTCTTTTGTGCTCTATGTATAGTCCTGGTTTATCAAGGCTGCCTGCGTGGGGTTCACACGGTTCTCCGGGCAGGCCGTGCCCATGCTGGTGGGAGCCCACAGCCTGTGGCACCGGGACCAGCTCAGACCAGCATGCTGGCCCTCGCGAGAGAGGCCAGCCTCGCGATTAGACTGCACAGAGGAAGAACCTCTGCTGAATCCAGGGGCCCGTATGAGAATGGTTCTTCTCTTTTCTCAGCCTCATCTTTCCCTCTATAAAATGAGAACGAGCCCTAAGCTCTCTCAGCATGTCACGCAAAATGGAGAGGGTGACAGATGTGACCGTGGCATTCTGGCATCTTCCCACATCGACTCCACCGCAAGTCCCCAGGGTTCAGGGAGCAGGCCGCTGCGTGGGATGAGAGATGTGAGCGAGCATGTGTGAGCAGCCCTGCTCCGGGCCTGGGGAAACGTGTCAGAGGCACGGAGGGGACTTGCCGTAACTGTGAAGACAGCAGACTTCCAGACTGGAAACAGGACCTGCCTCCTGTCTGTGAGGGAAGGCTGTGGGGCTCTCTGCCTCCAGGCTGAGGGATGGGGACTTGCAGGACATAGCCATGCGTGCCTGCTGTTTTTTTCCTGAAAACATTTTGGGGAATAAAGATGCAAACCAACAAGAAACCCAATGAAAGCTATAGATCCTCTTCTGGAAAAGTGCACAAATACCTGACATTTTGCATCAGATGTCAGGGAGGGGCTGGGTTCCTTGGAATCCATGTCTGAGCTCCGGGTCAGAAATAACCCTGCCCAGGGCAGAGACCTGGAGGGAGGAGACCTGGGTCCCAGCTTTAATCTGGGCTCTGTTCCCCCTGGTTGTGCTTTTGCCGGTCCGGATGGCCTCAGTTTTGCCACCTGCACAATGGCTGGCTGGCAGAGGAGAGTGGTTTCCTCCTGGACTCCATTCTGGGATTCGGTCAGCACGACCATGTGTGCGACGGCGCTGGGGCCGCTCCCCTAAGCGCTGAGCCGAGAAACAAGCGCACAGGAGCTGCGCTGGAGGGACAACACACTTTTCTTCCGAATCTGTTCTTGGGGCCTTCAGAACTGACTTTTTGTCTAACGTTGAATCCGGCCTTGTGACAGGAACTAGTTGGACTGGCACTGAACCTGCTCTCCTGCCCAGAGATGAGAAGTATTAGGACTCCTCTCCCACCAGCTCTGTCCGCAGTGCTGGATAAGGGCAGCTGGGGGTTCCTTTGGCCATGGAGGCTTCCCTCCTGGCTTTTCCAGTCTCCCTAAAATGTGCCTGACAGAGAGCTGGGTGTGGGGTCATGACCGAATTGTCAAGAGTGGAAACCGAGGCCCAGAAGTGGTGACCTGTAGCAAGCCCTGCTGGCGGGCCTGGGACAGGGGCCAGACTCCCTCTCACCTAGTCTAGAGAGCTCCCACTGCGCCATCCAGAGACATCAAAGAGGCTCCTCCTCCCTCCCTCCCTCCCCAAGCTCCTCCTTCAAGGTCTCCCTGCTCCTTCGCCCTCCTTCTCCTCTAGTAACTCCGTGGCTGGGGGAGGGGCTTCTGCCCAGAGCCTGGTCCCTGCCAAGTGCTCTGCATGGCAGAGGCTGCTGTCTTGTCCACGTGCCCCGCTGTGCTCAGCCCACCCACTTGTCCCCTGCCCTCCTAGGCCCACCCTACTCAGAGCTCCTTCCTGCTGCCTTGTGGGCAGGACCCGCAGGCAGCTTCTGTGGGGCTTGAGCCAGGTCAGACGACATCTTGAGATGAGAGCCGTTCTCCCCACTGGAAGTACGATGAGTTCACAAGAAGGATCAGCACACTCCAGGAGCACGGGCTCCCGCGGGCCGCCTCTCTGAGGCTCCCTCGGTGTTCAGACTTCCACCTTCCCGCACACCCTTCCCGCCATGTCTGCCTCCTGTGGGCTGTCTCTCTGCCCTCTCCACCCCTCGGAGCCCCTCTCACCCTGCAACACAGCTCCATGCCACCTCCTCCACGAAGCCCTTCCCGACCACCTAAACTGGAGCGAGGTTTCCTCCCCCAGGGCCCAGGCCAGCTGGTGAGGAGAAGAGCAAATGGTGCCAAGCCCTGTGCAGCTGCTTCATCGGGGCAGGACCTCAGTCAGTCCCCAAAGCAACCCCTCATTTATCAGATAAGGAACCGTGTGGGTGGGGCCGTGGGTGGGTTAGCGGACTTGCCCAGCCTCACAGCTGGGAAATGGAAGAGGCATCACACTCGAAGCCTGCGCTGTGTTCCCGTGTTCTGCGGCCTCCGTCCTTGCACTGAGCGTCTCTCTTCCTGAGAGACGTGTTGGTGCGTCTTCCCGATCTGGGGTCTCCTTGAGGACACAGGCTGCCGAGTTCCCCGCCTCCTTCCCAGCGCCGGGTGCGGAGGGCTGTTCACCCGGTGTTTGAAGGACTGGATTAAATCTCTCCAACAGTGGATGGCATTTCCCGGCACCTAGAGTGGCAGTAATGAAATTTCCACCATGAGCCCGCTGTAAAGAATTGAAATGTCGAAAATGTCACAACCTGGAGGAAACCAGGGCTTGTGAAATTTACAAATAAAACAATGGCTTCTGTTTTCGGAGCATGTGCCAGGTGACCGGTTGCGAACGTGTCTCCCTAACTCCAGCCAACCCGTGCGCGGCTCTAGGAAAGCGGCGCTGGGGTTTAAGGCCCGGCTCCGGCCGGTCGCTCCCACGGGCACCCTTGTGAGGTATTTACACCACTCCTCCTGGAAGTCGTGTGCTTCACGGATGTCCAGCTTTATGGATGAGGAAACCGGACTCGGACGGGAGAAGTAAATTACCTACAGCCACAGTGAGGCTGTGCAGAGTGGGCATTGGCCCTTGGAGTGTCTGTGGCACACACAACCCCACAGCTCTCCATTCAGCCTCAGCACCCACTTTCCTCCCTGTTTCCTAGGCAAGGTCAGGCCTCCTCCGAGCCAGCCTCAAGGGGTAGGCGAGGGGCTGGTCCATTCACAGACTGGACTTCAGGCTGTGCAACACAGCTGTTCTCGAGAAAGGTGCTCCTGCTGGGCCCCAGCTCTGCCCTCAGAGGCCAAATGCCTGCATCAGTGCGGTGTGTTGGAGGGCCTGGGGGTCCCCAGGTGCCGGAGCTGAACAGGCTCAGTGGTCCTTCTAGTCACATGGGGGAGGAGTGAAGGAGAGACCAACCACTTGGAGGAATAGTCAGGTGCTGATCCTTAGTGGGTTGTGTTTTGGTAACTCCACAGGGACAATCCATGGAGTTGGGGTCTGGAGGCCTGCTCCCTATTCCTGCGTGATCCTGGCCAGGGCATGTGCTGGGCCCAGGCCTCACATCCCCACCTGCGGTCACCTGGGCTGGGGCGCCCCAAGGCCCTCTGCAGCTCCTCTTCTGCAGAGGTTGAGTGGGCTCTGGGGTCCAGCAATGGCAAGAGGGAAAGGGTCCACTGAACTTTCCTGTGCTCTGATTTCCATACCTGTCAGTGATAACAGCAGAAGCGGCCTCGACCGGACATGACATAAAATGCTTAGAATCGCCCCGGTCAGGTGTGTGTACTCAGCAACCCTTCATTAACATTACCGCAAAGCTAACGTGGTCATGTTGGCTCTGAGTTCTGCTGGCAGGCGAGTATTATTACCTCCAAGATGCGCAGGAGAACAGAGACCCCAAAAGTTTAAGCAACTTGCTCAAGGTCACATAGCTAAGATGGGACGAGGCCAGTCCTCAAATCCTCCGCATCACTGAGCCGGGTTTGTCCCGCAGGTGAGAGTGGGATCTTCTTCAGGTGGGAGGAAGGCCAGACCCGATGCTCGCCACCCTTGAGCACGCTGTCTCCGTCAGTGAAACGGGTGTGCCCTGCCTGCTCCCTTCACCTGCGAGGGGTTATGAGTGGTAACCAGAGTGCCAGGTGCACAGGTGTTTCCTCCATGGCCAGGCCTGCCGGGGCTCAGCACCTGCCAGGGTGCCCACAGCTGGCTCACTCAGATGGGCACTGAGGAGGAGCTAAGAAGGGACTGTGCACAGAGGCCAGGCCGGGGTGGAAATGCGTCGAACCAATGCAGCGTGGGAAGCCCGTGGGAGTGGGCACCCTTTCCACGCTGGATCTGACGGCACATGGCCAGGGAACAGTCATGACGACAGGAAGACCGCAGGGTGCAGGGTGACAGCTGCATGGCCGGACAGGCCTCTAGTGACCCCAAGGGAAGAAGCCAGAAGCCCAGTTCCAGCTTCTCCGTCGTCCCTCCCTGGGCTCCCCTGCCTGAGCTGCCCACTGGTGAGACTGGACGGGAAGCCGGAGAACACAGGTCTCCCTGGGTGGTCGCCGTGGAGAAGGCAGACAGCAGATGGGGAGGGACACAAAGGAGACGGCCAAGGCCACGGACAGGCACAGCTCCGAGGACCACCCCTTCCTCCTGGTTCTGGTTCCGCTCCCGAGCTGACTCGATGGGAACAGGACACGTGCTGGAGATAACACCATATTCAACCTGTCAGGGGGTTATTATAAGAGAAGATTTAGTCTCTTTTTTTGTGAGTAAAACAATGAAACCTCCATAATTGTTCCAGGAGAAATAAACATGCCAAAATATTTAAGTACTAATAAAAGTTAAGAATTATCCCAGCTTATTTAAATATAGATGTGTTTTTGTGGCAGGCAATGAAGGCAGCTGCCGGCGCAATGCATTTCATCCAGGCCGTTTAACGCTGAGCCGCACCCCCTCCTCCGCTTGGGTGGGAGGGATGTGGAGGGTGTTCGCAGGGATGGGAAGGTGCCCCTTTCACACGGGCAGGCCATGGCGCGGTTCCTGAGCTGCGGCAGGCCCGCCCGGACTCGGCGTCCCCGCCACCTGCTGCTCTGCAGTCCTCACCGCAGTCCCGCACGGTGCTGCTCTCTATTTAAACGGCACATATAGATGGAATAACATCCCAGCTGCACGGCTGGTGACTGCTGGCGCTGCGATGAGGAGCCTGACTTGGGAACCCCCCTTGGGGACCATCTCACGTGGCTGCCTGGCCCTGCACTAGGAACCCGGGATCCAGATTCGCAGCAGGCTGAGCTCGGGGCTCCCTCAGCTCTAGCCTGGACTATTCAGTAGCCTCTGAACAAGGACCCCAGACTCTCTTCTGACATGTGTGCTCACCACTACCCCTACCCATTCTCAATGCTGCAGCTGAAGGCTTTGCTCTCTCAACTGAGCGTGGGTGCCGAAGGTGTCCTGACTTCGACCTTCCCACGGCTTCCTGTTGCCCGCAGAACACAACCCAGGCCCCTGGGGCCCACCTGAGCTTCTGTCCATTTCTCCAGCTCTTTCTTCTTCCCTACCTCAAGTGGACCACAGGAATCCGGTTCAGTAAACACAGCATGCTGGTCTGTGCCTCCGTGTGGCTGCCCCGTCAGGCACTCCGCCTGGAACACCTTACCACCCTCCTCACCTGGCCAATCCGTATGGCACTCTGCTCAGCCCGGCTCATCTGCAGGCTTTCCAGAGGGCCCTTCGGCACCTCGGTGCACGCCCCGCGCTCCGGGCCTCCGCATGCTCCTTGCCCAGCGCGCCCCGCAGTCCCGCGCGGAGGTTCGCTACACCAGCTTTGCCATAGACGTGTCCACGCCCCGCGCTCCGGGCCTCCGCGTGCTCCTTGCCCAGCGCGCCCCGCAGTCCCGCGCGGAGGTTCACTATACCAGCTTTGCCATAGATGTCCTTGCTGCATAGCTAATTGCCCATAAGGCAATTTTGCCGAAAAAAAAAAATAGAGATAAAATCATGAGAAGTAAAAGAGGACATTAAAAAGGACATAACAAAATTAGAAACACTTTATTGTGAAACACAAACTATTTTGAGCACATTGAGATCGTGTGCCGCTTCATGGTACTACCGCAGATAGCAGCTTTCTTCCGTGCACCGTACCTACATGCCCTCATTCTGTGAGAGTGTTAACTCGGGGACATCCAAGCGGCCCCTCAGCCGCTCCTTCTCCTCCCAATGTAGTGTGTTTAAAGGTGGGAAACCAACTCTCGGAGGGAATTGTCATTTGGAAGACATTCTCACTATTTGAAGAGATCACCATCATGTCTGCTCATCACTGTATAGACCATTTGAGGGATAATGTATAAGATTTATGTACACTATAAAAATGAGAGTAACTGTGAGAACTTCATCAATGGGGAAATGAAACCAAACTGATAAAAGAAAAAAAATCCAACAAGCTATCAATCAGTTATTTATTTTTTAATGACAAAATTGCTTTATGGCCAATTAATTATGCAGTAAAAATTCTTGAGACAAAGATGTCTATGGCAAACATGCTATGGCATGAGTACCGGCACCCAACACTGTGCATGGGGACAGTCTATCGGTGGGACTTGATCCCCAGCTGCAGGGACTGTACCTTCGCCTCTGTAGGCGGCACCTGGCATTCCTTGCTGCCTAAACTACAGCCTTGAGGGAGGGACCCTGACTCGGGCTCAGAAGGAGGCAGACTCACCTTAGTCTATCGCTCAGGATCTGCATGGCCCTGAGCACATTTCTGAAGCCCTCCAAGCCTCCCCTGGAAGACAGGAGGACAATGCCCACCTTACCAGGCTGTGTGTAGAGGAAGCAGAATACCGTTTGGAAACATGCTCAGCAGACAGCCAGATGTGCATATGTTCCATAAATGCTGGCTAAACGTGAATCTTTAACTGTGCTTTTGAAACTGCCCCCAGCCTCGTGGCTCTTCCTTCCTTGATTGAGGGGGCACATGCCCCTCACACACGTGTTTTGTGGCTCACACAGACCTTTCCATCCACTCCCACTGTTCAAGACCAGTCTCCTGAGAGGTACAAAGTGCAGAGAGAAGCCAGTGGCCCAGAGAGGTTAATGGCCACACAGGAAATTACTGATAGAACTAAGCCCAGGTCTGTGAGTGTCCAGGCCACTGATATTTGCCAGCATCCCTAGTTCAGTCAGGATCCACCTTCTTAAGGAATTGGTGACCACCTTGGTTCTAGAAACCCACCCCCTCCTCAGCCTGTGTCCTGTGGAGGAGGGGCAGCAGAGGTCAGCTGCTTTTTGACAGAGCTCCTCAACAGGACTGGGAGTTCCCCAAACTCGAGGACTTAGTTGGAGAGCCTGGATAAGCCCGCCGCTAAGGAGACTCGTCCGCTCCTGTGCTCCGCCGGAGGGCCCGGTGACCAGCCCACACTGCTCCAGCTGTGCTGTGGCCCGACTGCCAGCAAACAGCTGGTGACCTCAGAGCCCTCGCCTCGCAGTGCGTCCACTCCGCTTTCCTCATCTACGGAAAATAAGGTGTTTCCAGAGTGAGGAAGAATAAGATTGCCTCTGATGGTTCAAAACACTGCAAAATTGCAGTGATTAAGGTCATCACTTCTAATTAGCATTATCATCATCTTAGCAAATACAAATAATTGAGGGAATGTTGCAGTCCCTTTGGGAATCAAAACCCCAAGGAACTTGAGTTTTCTATTAGAAATAGCATCACAACCCATGTCCTGGTTTTTTGTTTGTTTTTTTCAGATTTTTAAAATTTTGAATATATCTGTATCTCTCTCTATATATATGTCGATCAATATAGATAGATAGATAGATAGATAGATAGATAGATAGATAGATATATAACACAAAATTTACCATTTTATCTTTTTTTTTTTTTTTATCCTCACCCGAGGACATTTTTCCATCTTTTGTTTAGATAGAATGGGAGGGACAGAGAGAGAGAGAGAGAGAGAGAGAAACATCGACATGAAAGGGACACATTGAGTGGCTGCCTCCCGCACGACCCAACTAGGACTGGGACAAACTGCAACCAAGATATGTGCCCTTAGCGGGAACCGAACCCGGGTCTCTCTGAACTGCAGGCCGACGCTCCAACCACTGAACCAAACCAGCCAGGGCCCATTTTTTCTATTTTTAAGTGCACACTTCAGTGGCAATAAGTACATTCACATTGTTGTGCCACCAACATGACCATCCATCGCCAGAACTTCTTCATCTTCCCAAACTAAAATTCTGTATCCATTTAACACTAACCCTCCGTTTCCTCCTCCCTCACCCCACCCCTGGCAACCACTCTTCTACTTCTGTCTTCATGAAGTTGACTGCTCTAGCACCTCACTGCAGTGGGGTCGTACAGTATTTGTCCTTTGCGACTGGCTTATTTCACTCAGGCTGATGTCTTCGAGGTCCATCCATGCTGTGGCATGTGTCAGGATGTCCTTCCTGTCCAAGGCCGAATAATATTCCAGTGTGTATAGACCACATTTTCTTTATCTGTTCATCTGTCAATGGACACTTACTGCTTTCACCTTGTAGCCATTTTTAATAATGCTGGAATAAACGTGGGAATACAAATGGTTGTTTGAACCCAGCTTTCACTTATTTGGGGTATGTATCCAGAAGTTTAATGAGTCCTGTGGTAATTCTGTTTAATGTTTTTCAGAACCCACCACACTGGCTTTCACAGTGGCTGCACCATTTGACATCACCAAGAGCAGTCCACACGGGTTCCAATCTCTCTGCATCCTCACCAACACTTATTTCTTGTGTTTTGTTTCTTTGTGAGTTTCTTCAGCCATCCTAAAGGGCGTGGAACGGCGTCTCGTGTGATTTGGATCTGCACTTTCCCGATGGCAGTGCTGTTAAGTTCTTCGTGTCCATTTGTCCATCTTAGGAAAAATGTCTATTCAAGCCCTCTGCCCACTTGTTGATGTGTTTGGTTTTGCTGTTATTGGAGAGTTGCACGTCCTATTCAACATCAAATGACCTGCTCAGCGTCTTCCTACTGGTCTCAGAGCTGTGAGTGAGCGTGCGGGTCAATGGACAGAACAAGCAGTCATGAAGCGCATCTTTGTTTAATCCTCACCACAACCGCGTGAAGTGATCTGGCCCTTAGGCATGCATGAGGAAACTGAGGTTCAGAGAGATTAGGTGACTTGCCCAATGTCACGCAGCTGGTGCAGGGGTGATAGAGTGGGGCTTGGGGCTTATCTCAGCGCTTACCGTGGTCTGTCTCCAAAGCAATGCGAGTCTGTCCCCGTGCTGCCTCCGCACAGAAGCCAGGCTCCTGGAACTGCCACAGTGAGGACCGATCCATTATTGTTATCTGCACTGAAGAGACACCCAGGTGAATGATGTAACCAGAAGGTTCAGGGCAAGGCCCACCATTAATCTCGTGGTTACAAACAATATAGGAAGATTATGCTGGCTTCCAGCCCAGTTAAGTGGACATTTGGATTTTTTCCAAAACAAATGTAGATACTGTAAATACAGGTCAGCTGGTTTGCAGGAAATCGGTATCCCGAAAAGGCTGCATCTGGAGAGATTTTCCAAAAGTCCTACTGCAAAGAGCCTCGGGGGGTGGCCCACTGGGAGCATGTCTCCTGCTTGTAAAGTGTTGTTTTCCATCCATCCCAGGCTTACTGGCTGGGGGCTTCTGTACCCAGCTGTATGCGGGGCTGAGGCTCATGGGAAATGCTAGGGGTGCAGAGGGGTGGTGAGTTATGATTCCGACAACGGTTCACCATCTGTTTTCCGGAACAGTTCACCTTCAAATAGGAAGTTGACGCCCAGAGCGGTGGGATAATTGGGATAACTGCCTGTGGTCACGCGCTTTGCAGGTGGTTAAGATGGGAAGATACCCCAAGTCTCCATTTAGAAAGTTATACGACTTCCCCAGATATCAATACTTTTGCTGTTTATGTTGCTACCTTTTCTAGATTGCTTCCCATTCCCAGAAAGGGTACAATAATCCTTTGCCAGCATGTATGCCCTAATTTTGGTTTTAAAACAATAAAGTAAATATCGACATCTCTTTGTTTCTTTCTTCTGGGCACCTGTGGATAGAGGTTAAAACTTATTCTCAGGAAAAGGGAAAGAACACCGCCAGCAGGAAATGAAAGCGAGCACTCGAAGCACTGTTTGCTTAGGAGCCTTGGGAGCGGGACAGACAGCGGGTCCCTTAATCCACGCCTACCCAGGGTGTATGAGTCTGGACCGTCCTCCCTCAACAGCACAGAACCTGAGACCTCCCTACAGGTCCTTCACAGGGCCTGGCCCAAATGGTCCTCCGTGGTTCCCCAAGTTTCACCTTTTCCTTGGGGTATGTGGGGTGCAAAAGGTGTTGCTGCACCACGTTGACCGTGATGCTCCTTTCCCAGTGCAGCCCGGCCAGCGGTGGATCCACATCTGCGTGGGCTTCCATCAGCAGAGCGAGACAGTCTGTTTGCTTGAACGTCAAGGGCGGACAACAGGGGAGTAAACACACAAGAAACCGGAGGCATTGACTCAGTCCAGGAGTTCTGTTCACCCCAAGGCTTTGTCCCAACCTCGTGCAGAAGGGCTGGTTTCTGTCAGCCCCAGGGGCTCCTTGTCTGGGCTTTGGGTTTCCTCTTGGTGGAGGTGCAATTTTGCCACTCTGTGTAGGTAATAAATGTGTTTCTTAAGCACAGAAACCAAATTTTATTGACATCTATATCAAGTATAAATGCTTGGGAAATTTTATGAAAGGATGGAAGGAGAAAAGAATAAATAGAAAAATTTTCTTTTAACAAAACCCACAGGATGCATTTAGTCTGACTGCATTTGTTGAGAGTAGCAGATGTTTTTGTCAGCAGAGCTGGGCATAGAGACAGATAGATGAAATAGGTGGTCACTTAATGTTTGTTAAGTGAATGAATGAGCGGATGAATGAATGCCAGGGAGACTGTGATTGGCTTACTGAAAGGGAGACGTCCTTATGGAAACTTACCAGTCACTATTGCTAAGATCAAGGGGAATATGCAGACTAAAGCTTTGCTTTTAAGTCACAAAGAAACACATAAGCCCACGATGAAATTTTCACAGTAGGAGGCCAGTTTGAGCTAAGTCTAGCGAAGTTATTTTTGATGCCAAATCTGTTTAGTGTGACCTCTAGGTCCCAGCCTGCCCACGGTCATTGCTCCCAGTCAAGCTCTTAAATCTCCAGCTAAGGGGCCCTTGTCTGCACACAGCCGCTGTTCACCTCTTACCTTTCAAATCGGGGTCTCAAATGAGGCAGAGGAGGTGATAGAGGAATAAACAGAGAGAGAAAAGGAATGCTTATCCAGGTGCTAATGGAGACAGGCTGATTAATTTAGACACAAGAAAGAATTTTTTAAAAAACCAACTTTCTGAAATCAAATTTGTTCTCTTTCAACTGAAGATGATCTCCTTGCTCTGGGGGTCCTCTGCTTCCTGTACGATCTCCCTTCCAGGAAGTCAAGACCCTCCTCAGCTTCCCTGCACCGCCCGTCCGAGCCCGACGCGAGGCTTCAAGGGGGTGCCTGCAGGAGAAGAGGAGCCTCGGAGCTCTGTGGGTTGAGACCCAACATCCCGCCACATTAACCCCGCGAACTCAGGCCAGGGAACGAGGCCGGAGCCATTAACGCCTAATGATGTTACACTGTCTCCCAATAACAAACCATCTCACCCGTTGGCTTTATAGGAACCAGCTGTTGTTAATTGGGGACGATGAGCGTGGAATGGCAGCTTCACACCCGACCGGCCGGGGAACCAGGGCGTCAGGGGCCGGACGGGAACTGCCTGCTGTAGGCAGAGGGCTCCTCAGCTCTGCCTTGCGGACGAGTGACACGCAGGCAGCTTGGGGTTCCCGCTCCTTTCGCACCCGTAGCAGCAGAAAGGTATAAACGAGTGTTGGGTTCGTTTATCATCCCAGCCCTCCTCCCGCAGCCCAGCCACATCCGCCGGCCGTGCCGTCTCATCCCATCTGCTTTCATGTCTTTCTAGCGAGGCGAGGGGCAATTCGAAGCCAGAGCCCAACAGCACACAGCAAGGGCCCACCTGGCACGTGCTGGGCTCGGCAGAAGAGGCCAGGCCAGGTTCTCCACGCTGATCCTGGCCTCTGCGCCCCAGCCCAAGGCGACTGGACCAGGGAGCAGGCCACCTGTGACTCAAGGGCCTGGCTCTCACAATGAGCCAACTCATTTCCCTTTCCCCCTTGGCCTGTCATCAGAGATGCAGAAGGAGGTTGTCACTTAGCAGTGGGTATGAAGTGAAGGGTGCAGGGAGAACCATTCTGATGTAAAGGGGCTGACTGAGGTAGCCGTTCAGCCCAAGAGCAAGCCAGTCAGAGTGGGAGCTAATCCATGAGGACAGGAGACTGCAGAAAGAGCTGGGGAATCTCACCTATGAACTGCCTACCACATTACCCTCTTAGTCTCAGACACCTGGGAGCCTGGTACAGTACCCCCCTCGCAGATGAGGAAACCGAGGCTTCGCAGTGTCAAGACCTTTACTGAACGGCAGCGCAGGGACGTCGCTGTTGGCTTGGAGGACCGCGGGGCCCGCGGGCTGGTGCAGGGCCCAGCTCAGGAGCTCCGCCCGGCTCCTCCTCTCCCGCGGACTGAGAAAAGCTCAGGCCTCCCCGCTGCCTGCATTTGCCTTCTTTTCCGTGTCGCTGTGAAACACGGGGATGCAGAGCATTAAAACATGTACTGTGAATAAACCAAATTAAAGTAAAATTGACTCATTTAGCAACCAGCCTCCAGTTTTGCATTAGAGGCAATTGAAGCGATTTCACAGATTTTAGTAACCAGATAAGATTATTATATAAACAGACGTCTGCATTGAATGATGGGCCATATCTTGAGGAGAATATTTGAAATCAATAGCAATACAGTCTGAGAATTAAGTAATGTGGTTAAGCGCCTTTGAATGATGCCATTTTGAAGAGCTGATTAGAAATACATATGCCGATTGCAGCAGCAATGACCGACAGTCTGGGTCTGAGAGCCATGGGGTCCTCCTGGTGATGCCAGAACTCTCGTTTGCTGCAGAGATGTTGAGAAAGCTGCGGGGACTGACGGCGGCCCAGGGAAGGGACGAGAAAGAGGCGGAGCCCCTGCAGAAGCACGCTCTGCCCACCAAGGGGCCCGCCGGCGGCCTGTGAGGAGAGCAGGCAGCGGGCTAGCCGTGAGCTGCTCAAGCTGCTCACACAGGGCGAGCCGGCAGCGCGGGGAGGAAATGATGGCTGAGATACTGACGACCCTGGGACTGCATTTTGAATGCCCAATTACCATTCACCTGGGAAATGACTGCTCTTTGGCCGCCCTGTAATCATCTCTCACCTGGACAATTGCACTGGCTTCCCAGTGGGTCCCACATGAGCTGACGGATGCATTCCATACACGGTCACCATAGTGATCTTTCCAAAGCATTACTCCAATCCTGCCGCTCTCTTCGGAGAAACAGCTGCTGCCTCCCTTCACCTCAAGGGCCAACTCCGGCACCTTAGCTCAGCCTTCAGAGCCCTTGGTGGTCCCCATTTGCCTCATTTCTTTGCCCTTTAATGGCTCCAAAAGAAGGTTCTAGTGGAGCCAGATGCAGTTGTTCTTTGTGATGTTATCTCTGCTCCTGCTGAGCCCTCCCCCCTCCTCCACCTGCTAACCCACCCTCTCCCCACCTAGGTCACAGTCCACCTGGACTGCTCCTTCCCCCAGCCAGGCTGTTCCCTCTCACCACCGTACCCTGAACAAACCTTCTGCTGATTCACATCAGTATCATTTACTATTTCTTTGGTGTTCCATGAATACTTAGGGCACCTTTGCAGTGCTGCTCACTGTGGTTGGCCCTGAAGACACAGAAGAGTTTCTCCAGAAGCTCAGAGTTTCACACCCTGCCGTTAGCACTCTATGCAGCCGTCTGCTCTGAGAGGTGAACATTTAATTCTCCTGACACAGGTCAGGTGGTCAATAAGTGGTTGAATGAATGAGTGGCTGAATGAGAGAACAAACAAGTGAATGGGTGGCGAAGGTGGACCTGTGGGAGGGGTTGCAGTGAAGCCACTTCTGCTTGCTGAGAAAAATAGGGTTCTGATAGCCCGGCAGTGTGCCCGCCGCCTTCCGCTGGGCCGAGCTCCCAGGAGCGGGGAGCATCCATGCAAAGAGGCCATCTGTGGGGGTTCAGAAAGGCCTGGCTGTGAGGTTCAGGTTGCAGTGCTGTGGGCTCTGGGCCAGCCCACCACTGACTCACTATCGGTGACCTCAGCTAGAGCGCATCTTCTCTTTGAGGCTCAGTTTCCCCATCTGTGCAATGAAGACTTTGGACTGCAAGTGGTCCCTCATGGAGCCCTCTGCTAATAAGAAGACAGGGTACTTCTACTGACTGTTGATGGCTTCTAACCAACCCTCTTATGGTGAACCACGAACAGTGTTAGGGTGAGGCTTTATCCCATGCTAGGTGCAGAGAAAATATAACAAGTGTGAGGTGGTGGGAGAAGAATTGCGTGCAAGCTGCTGTGACAAGCCGGTGAATGTGAGAAACGCCCTGGGAGCTGCTGCAGGCTGGAGGCTTCCTGGGAAGAGCGGCGAGTCGGACTTCCATGTTTGAGGAGCGAATTAGAGCAGATGTCAAGCGTCTCAGAATCAGCAAGGCAATGCCCCCACAGTCCCCTGTAGATGCGTCAACATGCCCTGTCCCTAACTGCGACATGTCTGGGAAGGAGGCCATGGGTAAGATTGGACGTTTGTCCCCTTGTTTTCTGCCTTCAGCAGGCCCACATCCTCGGGCCCCACAAGACTCTAGGCGATGACTCCCCAACTTGGGCAGTCTGAATGGGGGTGTGAGGCTGAAACTGGGCGCACCCCCTGCAGCTACCAGGAGGGATCTTGGCTGCTCCTCGTGGCTCTGTCGGCTGCGGGCGCTAAGCAGACAGGGCTCCGAGTTCTCTCACAACCCCCAAGGGCACTGCTGCCCCCGGGGCAGCCGAAAACTGGCAGAGGACCCCACTCTCCAGGACGTCAGCCAGGGTCTGGGTCGGCTGGGAACTGGGGGCCGGGGGCTGGGGTCGGGGTCTTTGCCTGAACTACTCATCTGTGAGGCCGTCTGTCCTCGGCCTGCTCCTCACTCTCCTGCCCGACTGTCCAGCTCGTCTCACAGCTCCTTGAACTCAGGTCTTGGGGTTCTGGGTGGTGGGACCCTACAGGGCCCTCAGCCAGTGGCTGAGGTCACAGAAGAGGGCCAGTGTGCCTATGTGAGGCTCCCAGCTGGCTTCCTTCCTTTTCAGAACCACTGCCTGGGGCCACCAGGGGAACTTCTCAAGGTCACAGAGCATACGGGAGATGGGGAAACAGAGGCTGGAAAAGGCAGGAGACTTGCCCAAGATCCCAGCATGAATGAGCTGAAGAGGAGAGATGAGTGTCCCGACGCCCCTCCTGTTTGCTGTCCACCACAGCACGGTGCCCTGGCCACAGTGCCTGTCCATGGGCCCGTCTGCCCACTGCGCAGTGAAGGCCCGGGCAAGGCCTGCCCTCCCCTCAGTGCCCAGGGAAGCCACGCCTTTCCCTCTCCTCCCGGTTCCTCCGCTCTGTGTCCTGGGCCCTCCGAGGCGCTGCTCTCGTGGCCGGCTCTCCCCATCCCTCGCATTCAGCACCTGCGACCCTGCAGCCCTTGGCTACTGGCCAAGTGCTGTGTTGTCGCCAAGTCATAACCTTGGTTACACACTCCTCTCTGGTTCTGTTTGAGCTGAGCCAGACAAGACTCACCTCCACCTCCTAGGGTTCAGGTCCAGCACACAGGCTTGCTCCCTGCCCCTGCCACCTCTCGTTGGCACAGAGGGAACGGGGCGGAGGGCCAGGGCATGCCCCGATCTCACCAGCCCTTGGGCCTACTTGGGGGGCAGAGGGGAGGCCTGCCCTCAGCTGGAGTGCAGGGCAGCCGCTTCCGTCCAGGGAGAGCCACGCGCTCTACCAGGCTGGCAGCACCGCTGGCAGACTCCCGTGTGCTCAGGGCAGGACACACGCAGCTCCTCTTTGAGCTGACCGACTGAGTGTGGCTGCAGTGTCCACCAGACACACCCCGTGGCTTCCCTCTCACGTCTTCCCAAGGAATCATACTTGTTCAGGTTAAAGCCAAGAGGTCTACTACCACAACACAGCCGTGCCAGATCGGCCTAGAAAGGTCTACTAATTGTCCTGATGAGGGTGACCTCTTGAAGGGACTTTTGTACAACACATTGACCTTGCAGTCCCTAGTCCAATCAGGCAAGACCTGGGCTCTTCCCCACTGACCACGATCCAAGGTTCAACTTCTGCAGCCTGGCATGGCCTGGACACACTGTGGGGGGAGGGTGACGACTCCCCGCAGGGCAGCTCCCGGGAAGGGCACTCAGGGCCCCTGGTGGTGCTCCCAGACTTGCCAGGGAAGGCGGAGGCACGTCCCCCTCTGTCCCCATTCTCCCCCGGAAGAAAGCAGCATGGTGTTTCTCAAAGTTTGGGAAACTTTATTGCCAGGGGATTATTATTAATTTTAAATGTTTGATGTTTCAGAGCACGATGGTGGAATTTTCCAGTCCCCAGAGGAGGCTTTTGAGTGTGAGGGAAGCGAGCGGAGGAATATTTGCTGGTGCTCTGAGGGAAGATGGATGTGTGGCCTCTGGAGTTGAGGAGAGGGCAGCATGGCCCGGGGCTGGGAGTGGCCCGTGGGGAAGGACAGCCAGGTGTCCCTCACAATGCCAGCGCCGAGGTCGTCGGCACACCCAGGGCCCACGGACACGCAGCGGCACACCTCCACGGTGCCTGTGCAGGGCCCTGGAGAGGTCGGGGAGGGTTCGGTGTTGTGAATCTGGGTGGACACTGGATCGAACAAGGATGGTGGCCCTGGGATGGGCCGGCAGTGGGGGGCTGAACTGCTGCCGCAGAAGCCAGAGACCAAGCTGGGGTCCCTTAGGAGCCTGCTCTGGCCCCTGGTTGCTCTGTAGGTGGTCACACAGAGCTGGGTGGGGGCTGCTTGGGTCATACGTTCCACCCAGGGCTTCCGGTTTGGGCTTCTTTTCCTTTTACATTTGACAAACTATGACAACTCTGTTCAGGCCGTGTGCTGGGCACCGGGGTAGGGAGCTGAATCACACACAGGCCTGTAGGCCCTGAAAGAGCTGGAGGTCCGGTGAGGGGCACTCAGAAATGAGAAATAGCAATCAAGTACGATAAAGACAGTGGCAGGACTGAGTAAGCAGGGACCTTGTGTGAAACCAAACGGGGGCCCCTCTGGCGTGGTGGAGTCAGGAAAGGGTTTCGGAAAAGGTGACACCCAGGACCATGGGTGTCTCTCACCAGACCAGTGAGGTAAGTAGCTTAAACACACCCCACATTCCAAGCACTTGGCTTAAAGAACCTTCATCTATTTTCCCAACCGAGTCTCACAATAACTGGGTTTTGATCTTTCTCTCCAGCACTCTCGTCCTCCGCAGCTGCACAAACATTTGGGCGAAGTGACTGGTATAAGTAATTATCCTGGGAACTCGGCTGGAGCTGCCAGGGCCCTGCACGCATTGGAACGACGTCTCTCACCCCCAGTGAGAACCGGGCCGCCAGCGGCTCAGGAACGCTCCTGCTTCTGCAGGCCCATTGCTGGGTAACAGCATCAGCCCCACAAACAAACAGAGGCGCCCTAAGTGACCCCTCCTGGCGCTCGCTCGCTCTCGGCGCAATCACAGCAGGAACGGTCCTGTCCACCCCGGCAGGGTGCAGATGGCTTTAGCAGGGAAGAAGGCCACAGGAGAGAGGGGCAGCCTCCTTTGGAGAAGCTTCTGTCAGCCGCTGCCCCAACCGCATGCCTCGGGTCTGGGGCTGCAGGGAGTCGGCTGGGCGAGGGCAGGCCAGGCTGGGGCAGCAGGCGGGGGTCCTGGGGCCTGGTTCAAAGCTCCAGGAGCCTGTGTCCTCGTTCGAGACTCCAGTCATGGGCTATCAGCGATCTCTGGTTCCTCGGAAGTGGGAATGAGGACTTGATGTGAAGGGGAACCGCGTTCTCTGAGCACGTGTGTTAGGCCCTTTCACACATGTTGCTCGGTGAGCATCCATTCACAGAGGAGGAAACTGAGGCTCAGACACTCAGTGCCACCAGCTGGGAGGAATCAGCTGGAGCTTGAACTTGGGTGTGTTTGAACCCCTGTCGGGTTTCTCTCCACTGGTCTCCATTTCCTGACCGTCTCTGATGGGTTTGGTCAGAGACCAAGGCGAAGCAGGGAGGCCCGAAGGGCAAGTGATCCTCACTCTCGTGTGGTGCACCTAGGGCGGGGGCCGCCTAGACACAGCCTCTGCCTGGGAAGCAGCCGGGCCTTCCTCTGCTCATGCTGAACCTTGGCCAGTTTTCTAGACTCTCCCTGGGACGTGCACAGGGATTATAAACTCGACCATGACACTGAAAACACAAGGCAATATGTCTACATTTTTCTACATCAGGTTAATCCAGGTAGAGTCCCCACTCCCCAGGGTTCCAGAGGAGTCTGGGTCTGTCCCTGTAGAGCCCCTCCCCGGCCCCCCGAAAGCGCAGCCCCTCTTGCTTAGGCAATCAGACACCAGTGGCGTGGTTCCCTCTCCTCGCCTCCTGTAGCTCATATCGGTCATCATCACTTCTCTCCCACACACAGAGCTTTTCAGAAAAGCCAAACCATGCTGGCAGTGCCCTCCACCCGCCATCTGCCGCCTCCATTCCCTGACTCACTGCGTGAGGCAGACACCAAGGAGCTCTCTGTCCAGGCCCATCTGCATCTCAGCCAGGTCCCCGACCCCGGGCCCCAGTCAGCGAGGGGAAATATGGTGCTGTGGTTTGCATGAGGGTGGCATGCCTCCCTCCCGGGGCACTGACAATGTCCCCTCGTGGATGGCGGCAGGTAAGAACTGCCACCTGCTGGACTCATACCATCTGCTGGCCCTCTGCAGACATGGTCCCACCCTCCAGGGATGGAACAGAAGCTCAGGCATGGCTGGAGAGTGTGGTGGGAGGCCCCCTGGGCCGTGGTGTGGCTGGATGACCTTTCTGGCTCCTGACAATTCCATAAGATTGTTGTGCATCCTGGTTCCTGACAATTCCACAGGACTGTTGTGCATCCTGGTTCCTGACAATTCCACAGGACTGTTGTGCGTCCTGGTTCCAGACAATTCCACAGGACTGTTGTGCGTCCTGGTTCCAGACAATTCCACAGGACTGTTGTGCGTCCTGGTTCCAGACAATTCCACAGGACTGTTGTGCGTCCTGGCTCCTGACAATTCCACAGGACTGTTGTGCGTCCTGGTTCCAGACAATTCCATAGGACTGTTGTGCGTACTGGTTCCTGACAATTTCACAAGACTATTGTGGCATCCTGGCTCCTGACAATTCCACAGGACTGTTGTGCATCCTGGTTCCTGACAATTCCACAGGACTGTTGTGCATCCTGGTTCCTGACAATTCCACAGGACTGTTGTGCGTCCTGGCTCCTGACAATTCCACAGGACTGTTGTGCATCCTGGCTCCTGACAATTCCACAGGACTGTTGTGCATCCTGGTTCCTGACAATTCCACAGGACTGTTGTGCATCCTGGTTCCTGACAATTCCACAGGACTGTTGTGCGTCCTGGTTCCTGACAATTCCACAGGACTATTGTGACGTCCTGGTTCCAGACAATTCCACAGCACTGTTGTGCGTCCTGGTTCCAGACAATTCCACAGGACTGTTGTGCATCCTGGTTCCTGACAATTCCACAGGACTGTTGTGCATCCTGGCTCCTGACAATTCCACAGGACTGTTGTGCGTCCTGGTTCCTGACAATTCCACAGGACTGTTGTGCATCCTGGTTCCTGACAATTCCACAGGACTGTTGTGCGTCCTGGTTCCAGACAATTCCACAGCACTGTTGTGCGTCCTGGTTCCAGACAATTCCACAGGACTGTTGTGCATCCTGGTTCCTGACAATTCCACAGGACTGTTGTGCATCCTGGTTCCTGACAATTCCACAGGACTGTTGTGCGTCCTGGCTCCTGACAATTCCACAGGACTGTTGTGCATCCTGGCTCCTGACAATTCCACAGGACTGTTGTGCATCCTGGTTCCTGACAATTCCACAGGACTGTTGTGCATCCTGGTTCCTGACAATTCCACAGGACTGTTGTGCGTCCTGGTTCCTGACAATTCCACAGGACTATTGTGACGTCCTGGTTCCAGACAATTCCACAGCACTGTTGTGCGTCCTGGTTCCAGACAATTCCACAGGACTGTTGTGCATCCTGGTTCCTGACAATTCCACAGGACTGTTGTGCATCCTGGCTCCTGACAATTCCACAGGACTGTTGTGCGTCCTGGTTCCTGACAATTCCACAGGACTGTTGTGCATCCTGGTTCCTGACAATTCCACAGGACTGTTGTGCGTCCTGGTTCCTGACAATTCCACAGGACTGTTGTGCATCCTGGCTCCTGACAATTCCACAGCACTGTTGTGACGTCCTGGCTCCTGACAATTCCACAGGACTGTTGTACGTCCTGGTTCCAGACAATTCCACAGCACTGTTGTACGTCCTGGTTCCAGACAATTCCACAGGACTGTTGTGCGTCCTGGTTCCAGACAATTCCACAGGACTGTTGTGCGTCCTGGTTCCAGACAATTCCACAGGACTGTTGTGCGTCCTGGTTCCAGACAATTCCACAGCACTGTTGTATGTCCTGGTTCCAGACAATTCCACAGGACTGTTGTGCATCCTGGTTCCTGACAATTCCACAGGACTGTTGTGCATCCTGGTTCCTGACAATTCCACAGGACTGTTGTGCGTCCTGGTTCCAGACAATTCCACAGGACTGTTGTGCGTCCTGGTTCCAGACAATTCCACAGGACTGTTGTGCATCCTGGTTCCTGACAATTCCACAGGACTGTTGTGCATCCTGGTTCCAGACAATTCCACAGGACTGTTGTGCATCCTGGTTCCTGACAATTCCACAGGACTGTTGTGCGTCCTGGTTCCAGACAATTCCACAGGACTGTTGTGCGTCCTGGTTCCAGACAATTCCACAGGACTGTTGTGCGTCCTGGTTCCAGACAATTCCACAGGACTGTTGTGCATCCTGGTTCCAGACA
Organism: Molossus molossus; assembly: GCF_014108415.1. NCBI lineage: Eukaryota > Metazoa > Chordata > Mammalia > Chiroptera > Molossidae > Molossus > Molossus molossus. The sequence goes on from NW_023425352.1 coordinate 59,334,202, forward strand.
ATTCCACAGCACTGTTGTGCATCCTGGCTCCTGACAATTCCACAGCACTGTTGTGCGTCCTGGTTCCTGACAATTCCACAGGACTGTTGTGCGTCCTGGTTCCAGACAATTCCACAGGACTGTTGTGCGTCCTGGTTCCAGACAATTCCACAGGACTGTTGTGCGTCCTGGTTCCAGACAATTCCACAGCACTGTTGTGCATCCTGGCTCCTGACAATTCCACAGCACTGTTGTGCGTCCTGGCTCCTGACAATTCCACAGGACTGTTGTGCATCCTGGTTCCAGACAATTCCACAGGACTGTTGTGCGTCCTGGTTCCAGACAATTCCACAGGACTGTTGTGCATCCTGGTTCCTGACAATTCCACAGGACTGTTGTGCATCCTGGTTCCAGACAATTCCACAGGACTGTTGTGCATCCTGGTTCCTGACAATTCCACAGCACTGTTGTGCGTCCTGGCTCCTGACAATTCCACAGGACTGTTGTGCATCCTGGCTCCTGACAATTCCACAGGACTGTTGTGCGTCCTGGTTCCAGACAATTCCACAGGACTGTTGTGCATCCTGGTTCCAGACAATTCCACAGCACTGTTGTGCATCCTGGCTCCTGACAATTCCACAGGACTGTTGTGCATCCTGGTTCCTGACAATTCCACAGGACTGTTGTGCATCCTGGTTCCAGACAATTCCACAGGACTGTTGTGCATCCTGGCTCCTGACAATTCCACAGCACTGTTGTGCATCCTGGCTCCTGACAATTCCACAGGACTGTTGTGCATCCTGGTTCCTGACAATTCCACAGGACTGTTGTGCATCCTGGTTCCAGACAATTCCACAGCACTGTTGTGCATCCTGGCTCCTGACAATTCCACAGGACTGTTGTGCATCCTGGTTCCTGACAATTCCACAGGACTGTTGTGCATCCTGGTTCCAGACAATTCCACAGGACTGTTGTGCATCCTGGTTCCAGACAATTCCACAGCACTGTTGTGCATCCTGGCTCCTGACAATTCCACAGGACTGTTGTGCATCCTGGTTCCTGACAATTCCACAGGACTGTTGTGCATCCTGGCTCCTGACAATTCCACAGGACTGTTGTGCGTCCTGGTTCCAGACAATTCCACAGGACTGTTGTGCGTCCTGGCTCCTGACAATTCCACAGGACTGTTGTGCGTCCTGGCTCCTGACAATTCCACAGGACTGTTGTGCGTCCTGGTTCCTGACAATTCCACAGGACTGTTGTGCGTCCTGGTTCCTGACAATTCCACAGGACTGTTGTGCGTCCTGGTTCCAGACAATTCCACAGGACTGTTGTGCGTCCTGGTTCCAGACAATTCCACAGGACTGTTGTGCGTCCTGGTTCCAGACAATTCCACAGGACTGTTGTGCATCCTGGTTCCAGACAATTCCACAGCACTGTTGTGCATCCTGGCTCCTGACAATTCCACAGCACTGTTGTGCGTCCTGGTTCCTGACAATTCCACAGGACTGTTGTGCGTCCTGGTTCCAGACAATTCCACAGGACTGTTGTGCGTCCTGGTTCCAGACAATTCCACAGGACTGTTGTGCGTCCTGGTTCCAGACAATTCCACAGGACTGTTGTGCATCCTGGCTCCTGACAATTCCACAGCACTGTTGTGCGTCCTGGCTCCTGACAATTCCACAGGACTGTTGTGCATCCTGGCTCCTGACAATTCCACAGGACTGTTGTGCATCCTGGTTCCTGACAATTCCACAGGACTGTTGTGCGTCCTGGTTCCTGACAATTCCACAGCACTGTTGTGCGTCCTGGTTCCTGACAATTCCACAGGACTGTTGTGCATCCTGGTTCCAGACAATTCCACAGCACTGTTGTGCATCCTGGCTCCTGACAATTCCACAGCACTGTTGTGCGTCCTGGTTCCTGACAATTCCACAGGACTGTTGTGCGTCCTGGTTCCAGACAATTCCACAGGACTGTTGTGCGTCCTGGTTCCAGACAATTCCACAGCACTGTTGTGCATCCTGGCTCCTGACAATTCCACAGCACTGTTGTGCGTCCTGGCTCCTGACAATTCCACAGGACTGTTGTGCATCCTGGCTCCTGACAATTCCACAGGACTGTTGTGCATCCTGGTTCCTGACAATTCCACAGGACTGTTGTGCGTCCTGGTTCCTGACAATTCCACAGCACTGTTGTGCGTCCTGGTTCCTGACAATTCCACAGCACTGTTGTGCGTCCTGGTTCCTGACAATTCCACAGGACTGTTGTGCGTCCTGGTTCCTGACAATTCCACAGCACTGTTGTGCGTCCTGGTTCCTGACAATTCCACAGCACTGTTGTGCGTCCTGGTTCCAGACAATTCCACAGGACTGTTGTGCGTCCTGGTTCCTGACAATTCCACAGCACTGTTGTGCGTCCTGGTTCCTGACAATTCCACAGCACTGTTGTGCGTCCTGGTTCCTGACAATTCCACAGCACTGTTGTGCGTCCTGGTTCCTGACAATTCCACAGCACTGTTGTGCGTCCTGGCTCCTGACAATTCCACAGGACTGTTGTGCATCCTGGTTCCTGACAATTCCACAGGACTGTTGTGCATCCTGGTTCCTGACAATTCCACAGGACTGTTGTGCGTCCTGGTTCCTGACAATTCCACAGCACTGTTGTGCGTCCTGGTTCCTGACAATTCCACAGCACTGTTGTGCGTCCTGGCTCCTGACAATTCCACAGGACTGTTGTGCATCCTGGTTCCTGACAATTCCACAGGACTGTTGTGCATCCTGGTTCCTGACAATTCCACAGGACTGTTGTGCGTCCTGGTTCCTGACAATTCCACAGGACTGTTGTGCGTCCTGGTTCCTGACAATTCCACAGCACTGTTGTGCGTCCTGGTTCCAGACAATTCCACAGGACTGTTGTGCGTCCTGGTTCCAGACAATTCCACAGCACTGTTGTGCGTCCTGGTTCCAGACAATTCCACAGCACTGTTGTGCATCCTGGCTCCTGACAATTCCACAGCACTGTTGTGCGTCCTGGCTCCTGACAATTCCACAGGACTGTTGTGCGTCCTGGTTCCAGACAATTCCACAGGACTGTTGTGCATCCTGGTTCCTGACAATTCCACAGGACTGTTGTGCGTCCTGGTTCCTGACAATTCCACAGGACTGTTGTGCGTCCTGGTTCCTGACAATTCCACAGCACTGTTGTGCGTCCTGGTTCCAGACAATTCCACAGGACTGTTGTGCGTCCTGGTTCCAGACAATTCCACAGGACTGTTGTGCGTCCTGGTTCCAGACAATTCCACAGCACTGTTGTGCATCCTGGCTCCTGACAATTCCACAGCACTGTTGTGCGTCCTGGTTCCAGACAATTCCACAGGACTGTTGTGCATCCTGGTTCCAGACAATTCCACAGCACTGTTGTGCATCCTGGCTCCTGACAATTCCACAGGACTGTTGTGCGTCCTGGTTCCTGACAATTCCACAGGACTGTTGTGCATCCTGGTTCCAGACAATTCCACAGGACTGTTGTGCATCCTGGTTCCTGACAATTCCACAGCACTGTTGTGCATCCTGGCTCCTGACAATTCCACAGGACTGTTGTGCATCCTGGTTCCTGACAATTCCACAGGACTGTTGTGCATCCTGGTTCCAGACAATTCCACAGCACTGTTGTGCATCCTGGCTCCTGACAATTCCACAGGACTGTTGTGCATCCTGGTTACTGACAATTCCACAGGACTGTTGTGCATCCTGGTTCCAGACAATTCCACAGGACTGTTGTGCATCCTGGTTCCAGACAATTCCACAGCACTGTTGTGCATCCTGGCTCCTGACAATTCCACAGGACTGTTGTGCATCCTGGCTCCTGACAATTCCACAGGACTGTTGTGCATCCTGGCTCCTGACAATTCCACAGGACTGTCGTGCGTCCTGGTTCCAGACAATTCCACAGGACTGTTGTGCGTCCTGGCTCCAGACAATTCCACAGGACTGTTGTGCGTCCTGGCTCCTGACAATTCCACAGGACTGTTGTGCATCCTGGTTCCAGACAATTCCACAGGACTGTTGTGCGTCCTGGTTCCTGACAATTCCACAGGACTGTTGTGCGTCCTGGTTCCAGACAATTCCACAGGACTGTTGTGCGTCCTGGTTCCAGACAATTCCACAGGACTGTTGTGCGTCCTGGTTCCAGACAATTCCACAGGACTGTTGTGCGTCCTGGTTCCAGACAATTCCACAGCACTGTTGTGCATCCTGGCTCCTGACAATTCCACAGCACTGTTGTGCGTCCTGGTTCCTGACAATTCCACAGGACTGTTGTGCGTCCTGGTTCCAGACAATTCCACAGGACTGTTGTGCGTCCTGGTTCCAGACAATTCCACAGGACTGTTGTGCGTCCTGGTTCCAGACAATTCCACAGCACTGTTGTGCATCCTGGCTCCTGACAATTCCACAGCACTGTTGTGCGTCCTGGCTCCTGACAATTCCACAGGACTGTTGTGCGTCCTGGCTCCTGACAATTCCACAGGACTGTTGTGCATCCTGGTTCCTGACAATTCCACAGGACTGTTGTGCGTCCTGGTTCCTGACAATTCCACAGCACTGTTGTGCGTCCTGGTTCCTGACAATTCCACAGGACTGTTGTGCGTCCTGGTTCCAGACAATTCCACAGCACTGTTGTGCATCCTGGCTCCTGACAATTCCACAGCACTGTTGTGCGTCCTGGTTCCTGACAATTCCACAGGACTGTTGTGCGTCCTGGTTCCAGACAATTCTACAGGACTGTTGTGCGTCCTGGTTCCAGACAATTCCACAGCACTGTTGTGCATCCTGGCTCCTGACAATTCCACAGCACTGTTGTGCGTCCTGGCTCCTGACAATTCCACAGGACTGTTGTGCATCCTGGCTCCTGACAATTCCACAGGACTGTTGTGCATCCTGGTTCCTGACAATTCCACAGGACTGTTGTGCGTCCTGGTTCCTGACAATTCCACAGCACTGTTGTGCGTCCTGGTTCCTGACAATTCCACAGCACTGTTGTGCGTCCTGGTTCCTGACAATTCCACAGGACTGTTGTGCGTCCTGGTTCCTGACAATTCCACAGCACTGTTGTGCGTCCTGGTTCCTGACAATTCCACAGGACTATTGTGACGTCCTGGTTCCAGACAATTCCACAGCACTGTTGTGCGTCCTGGTTCCAGACAATTCCACAGGACTGTTGTGCATCCTGGTTCCTGACAATTCCATAGGACTGTTGTGCATCCTGGCTCCTGACAATTCCACAGGACTGTTGTGCGTCCTGGTTCCTGACAATTCCACAGGACTGTTGTGCATCCTGGTTCCTGACATTCCACAGGACTGTTGTGCGTCCTGGTTCCAGACAATTCCACAGCACTGTTGTGCGTCCTGGTTCCAGACAATTCCACAGGACTGTTGTGCATCCTGGTTCCTGACAATTCCACAGGACTGTTGTGCATCCTGGTTCCTGACAATTCCACAGGACTGTTGTGCGTCCTGGCTCCTGACAATTCCACAGGACTGTTGTGCATCCTGGCTCCTGACAATTCCACAGGACTGTTGTGCATCCTGGTTCCTGACAATTCCACAGGACTGTTGTGCATCCTGGTTCCTGACAATTCCACAGGACTGTTGTGCGTCCTGGTTCCTGACAATTCCACAGGACTATTGTGACGTCCTGGTTCCAGACAATTCCACAGCACTGTTGTGCGTCCTGGTTCCAGACAATTCCACAGGACTGTTGTGCATCCTGGTTCCTGACAATTCCACAGGACTGTTGTGCATCCTGGCTCCTGACAATTCCACAGGACTGTTGTGCGTCCTGGTTCCTGACAATTCCACAGGACTGTTGTGCATCCTGGTTCCTGACAATTCCACAGGACTGTTGTGCGTCCTGGTTCCTGACAATTCCACAGGACTGTTGTGCATCCTGGCTCCTGACAATTCCACAGCACTGTTGTGACGTCCTGGCTCCTGACAATTCCACAGGACTGTTGTACGTCCTGGTTCCAGACAATTCCACAGCACTGTTGTACGTCTTGGTTCCAGACAATTCCACAGGACTGTTGTGCGTCCTGGTTCCAGACAATTCCACAGGACTGTTGTGCGTCCTGGTTCCAGACAATTCCACAGGACTGTTGTGCGTCCTGGTTCCAGACAATTCCACAGCACTGTTGTACGTCCTGGTTCCAGACAATTCCACAGGACTGTTGTGCATCCTGGTTCCTGACAATTCCACAGGACTGTTGTGCATCCTGGTTCCTGACAATTCCACAGGACTGTTGTGCGTCCTGGTTCCAGACAATTCCACAGGACTGTTGTGCGTCCTGGTTCCAGACAATTCCACAGGACTGTTGTGCATCCTGGTTCCTGACAATTCCACAGGACTGTTGTGCATCCTGGTTCCAGACAATTCCACAGGACTGTTGTGCATCCTGGTTCCTGACAATTCCACAGGACTGTTGTGCGTCCTGGTTCCAGACAATTCCACAGGACTGTTGTGCGTCCTGGTTCCAGACAATTCCACAGGACTGTTGTGCGTCCTGGTTCCAGACAATTCCACAGGACTGTTGTGCATCCTGGTTCCAGACAATTCCACAGCACTGTTGTGCATCCTGGCTCCTGACAATTCCACAGCACTGTTGTGCGTCCTGGTTCCTGACAATTCCACAGGACTGTTGTGCGTCCTGGTTCCAGACAATTCCACAGGACTGTTGTGCGTCCTGGTTCCAGACAATTCCACAGGACTGTTGTGCGTCCTGGTTCCAGACAATTCCACAGCACTGTTGTGCATCCTGGCTCCTGACAATTCCACAGCACTGTTGTGCGTCCTGGCTCCTGACAATTCCACAGGACTGTTGTGCATCCTGGTTCCAGACAATTCCACAGGACTGTTGTGCGTCCTGGTTCCAGACAATTCCACAGGACTGTTGTGCATCCTGGTTCCTGACAATTCCACAGGACTGTTGTGCATCCTGGTTCCAGACAATTCCACAGGACTGTTGTGCATCCTGGTTCCTGACAATTCCACAGCACTGTTGTGCGTCCTGGCTCCTGACAATTCCACAGGACTGTTGTGCATCCTGGCTCCTGACAATTCCACAGGACTGTTGTGCGTCCTGGTTCCAGACAATTCCACAGGACTGTTGTGCATCCTGGTTCCAGACAATTCCACAGCACTGTTGTGCATCCTGGCTCCTGACAATTCCACAGGACTGTTGTGCATCCTGGTTCCTGACAATTCCACAGGACTGTTGTGCATCCTGGTTCCAGACAATTCCACAGGACTGTTGTGCATCCTGGTTCCTGACAATTCCACAGCACTGTTGTGCATCCTGGCTCCTGACAATTCCACAGGACTGTTGTGCATCCTGGTTCCTGACAATTCCACAGGACTGTTGTGCATCCTGGTTCCAGACAATTCCACAGCACTGTTGTGCATCCTGGCTCCTGACAATTCCACAGGACTGTTGTGCATCCTGGTTCCTGACAATTCCACAGGACTGTTGTGCATCCTGGTTCCAGACAATTCCACAGGACTGTTGTGCATCCTGGTTCCAGACAATTCCACAGCACTGTTGTGCATCCTGGCTCCTGACAATTCCACAGGACTGTTGTGCATCCTGGTTCCTGACAATTCCACAGGACTGTTGTGCATCCTGGCTCCTGACAATTCCACAGGACTGTTGTGCGTCCTGGTTCCTGACAATTCCACAGGACTGTTGTGCGTCCTGGTTCCTGACAATTCCACAGGACTGTTGTGCATCCTGGCTCCTGACAATTCCACAGGACTGTTGTGCGTCCTGGTTCCTGACAATTCCACAGGACTGTTGTGCGTCCTGGTTCCTGACAATTCCACAGGACTGTTGTGCGTCCTGGTTCCAGACAATTCCACAGGACTGTTGTGCGTCCTGGTTCCAGACAATTCCACAGGACTGTTGTGCGTCCTGGTTCCAGACAATTCCACAGGACTGTTGTGCGTCCTGGTTCCAGACAATTCCACAGCACTGTTGTGCATCCTGGCTCCTGACAATTCCACAGCACTGTTGTGCGTCCTGGTTCCTGACAATTCCACAGGACTGTTGTGCGTCCTGGTTCCAGACAATTCCACAGGACTGTTGTGCGTCCTGGTTCCAGACAATTCCACAGGACTGTTGTGCGTCCTGGTTCCAGACAATTCCACAGCACTGTTGTGCATCCTGGCTCCTGACAATTCCACAGCACTGTTGTGCGTCCTGGCTCCTGACAATTCCACAGGACTGTTGTGCATCCTGGCTCCTGACAATTCCACAGGACTGTTGTGCATCCTGGTTCCTGACAATTCCACAGGACTGTTGTGCGTCCTGGTTCCTGACAATTCCACAGGACTGTTGTGCGTCCTGGTTCCTGACAATTCCACAGGACTGTTGTGCGTCCTGGTTCCAGACAATTCCACAGCACTGTTGTGCATCCTGGCTCCTGACAATTCCACAGCACTGTTGTGCGTCCTGGTTCCTGACAATTCCACAGGACTGTTGTGCGTCCTGGTTCCAGACAATTCCACAGGACTGTTGTGCGTCCTGGTTCCAGACAATTCCACAGCACTGTTGTGCATCCTGGCTCCTGACAATTCCACAGCACTGTTGTGCGTCCTGGCTCCTGACAATTCCACAGGACTGTTGTGCATCCTGGCTCCTGACAATTCCACAGGACTGTTGTGCATCCTGGTTCCTGACAATTCCACAGGACTGTTGTGCGTCCTGGTTCCTGACAATTCCACAGCACTGTTGTGCGTCCTGGTTCCTGACAATTCCACAGGACTGTTGTGCGTCCTGGTTCCTGACAATTCCACAGCACTGTTGTGCGTCCTGGTTCCTGACAATTCCACAGCACTGTTGTGCGTCCTGGTTCCAGACAATTCCACAGGACTGTTGTGCGTCCTGGTTCCTGACAATTCCACAGCACTGTTGTGCGTCCTGGTTCCTGACAATTCCACAGCACTGTTGTGCGTCCTGGTTCCTGACAATTCCACAGCACTGTTGTGCGTCCTGGTTCCTGACAATTCCACAGCACTGTTGTGCGTCCTGGCTCCTGACAATTCCACAGGACTGTTGTGCATCCTGGTTCCTGACAATTCCACAGGACTGTTGTGCATCTTGGTTCCTGACAATTCCACAGGACTGTTGTGCGTCCTGGTTCCTGACAATTCCACAGCACTGTTGTGCGTCCTGGTTCCTGACAATTCCACAGCACTGTTGTGCGTCCTGGCTCCTGACAATTCCACAGGACTGTTGTGCATCCTGGTTCCTGACAATTCCACAGGACTGTTGTGCATCCTGGTTCCTGACAATTCCACAGGACTGTTGTGCGTCCTGGTTCCTGACAATTCCACAGGACTGTTGTGCGTCCTGGTTCCTGACAATTCCACAGCACTGTTGTGCGTCCTGGTTCCAGACAATTCCACAGGACTGTTGTGCGTCCTGGTTCCAGACAATTCCACAGCACTGTTGTGCGTCCTGGTTCCAGACAATTCCACAGCACTGTTGTGCATCCTGGCTCCTGACAATTCCACAGCACTGTTGTGCGTCCTGGCTCCTGACAATTCCACAGGACTGTTGTGCATCCTGGTTCCTGACAATTCCACAGGACTGTTGTGCATCCTGGTTCCTGACAATTCCACAGGACTGTTGTGCGTCCTGGTTCCTGACAATTCCACAGGACTGTTGTGCGTCCTGGTTCCTGACAATTCCACAGCACTGTTGTGCGTCCTGGTTCCAGACAATTCCACAGGACTGTTGTGCGTCCTGGTTCCAGACAATTCCACAGGACTGTTGTGCGTCCTGGTTCCAGACAATTCCACAGCACTGTTGTGCATCCTGGCTCCTGACAATTCCACAGCACTGTTGTGCGTCCTGGTTCCAGACAATTCCACAGGACTGTTGTGCATCCTGGTTCCAGACAATTCCACAGCACTGTTGTGCATCCTGGCTCCTGACAATTCCACAGGACTGTTGTGCATCCTGGTTCCTGACAATTCCACAGGACTGTTGTGCATCCTGGTTCCTGACAATTCCACAGGACTGTTGTGCATCCTGGTTCCTGACAATTCCACAGCACTGTTGTGCATCCTGGCTCCTGACAATTCCACAGGACTGTTGTGCATCCTGGTTCCTGACAATTCCACAGGACTGTTGTGCATCCTGGTTCCAGACAATTCCACAGCACTGTTGTGCATCCTGGCTCCTGACAATTCCACAGGACTGTTGTGCATCCTGGTTCCTGACAATTCCACAGGACTGTTGTGCATCCTGGTTCCAGACAATTCCACAGGACTGTTGTGCATCCTGGTTCCAGACAATTCCACAGCACTGTTGTGCATCCTGGCTCCTGACAATTCCACAGGACTGTTGTGCATCCTGGTTCCTGACAATTCCACAGGACTGTTGTGCATCCTGGCTCCTGACAATTCCACAGGACTGTTGTGCGTCCTGGTTCCAGACAATTCCACAGGACTGTTGTGCGTCCTGGTTCCTGACAATTCCACAGCACTGTTGTGCATCCTGGCTCCTGACAATTCCACAGGACTGTTGTGCATCCTGGTTCCTGACAATTCCACAGGACTGTTGTGCGTCCTGGTTCCTGACAATTCCACAGGACTGTTGTGCGTCCTGGTTCCAGACAATTCCACAGGACTGTTGTGCGTCCTGGTTCCAGACAATTCCACAGGACTGTTGTGCGTCCTGGTTCCAGACAATTCCACAGGACTGTTGTGCGTCCTGGTTCCTGACAATTCCACAGCACTGTTGTGCATCCTGGCTCCTGACAATTCCACAGCACTGTTGTGCGTCCTGGTTCCTGACAATTCCACAGGACTGTTGTGCGTCCTGGTTCCAGACAATTCCACAGGACTGTTGTGCGTCCTGGTTCCAGACAATTCCACAGGACTGTTGTGCGTCCTGGTTCCAGACAATTCCACAGCACTGTTGTGCATCCTGGCTCCTGACAATTCCACAGCACTGTTGTGCGTCCTGGTTCCTGACAATTCCACAGGACTGTTGTGCGTCCTGGCTCCTGACAATTCCACAGGACTGTTGTGCATCCTGGTTCCTGACAATTCCACAGGACTGTTGTGCGTCCTGGTTCCTGACAATTCCACAGCACTGTTGTGCGTCCTGGTTCCTGACAATTCCACAGGACTGTTGTGCGTCCTGGTTCCAGACAATTCCACAGCACTGTTGTGCATCCTGGCTCCTGACAATTCCACAGCACTGTTGTGCGTCCTGGTTCCTGACAATTCCACAGGACTGTTGTGCGTCCTGGTTCCAGACAATTCCACAGGACTGTTGTGCGTCCTGGTTCCAGACAATTCCACAGCACTGTTGTGCATCCTGGCTCCTGACAATTCCACAGCACTGTTGTGCGTCCTGGCTCCTGACAATTCCACAGGACTGTTGTGCATCCTGGCTCCTGACAATTCCACAGGACTGTTGTGCATCCTGGTTCCTGACAATTCCACAGGACTGTTGTGCGTCCTGGTTCCTGACAATTCCACAGCACTGTTGTGCGTCCTGGTTCCTGACAATTCCACAGCACTGTTGTGCGTCCTGGTTCCTGACAATTCCACAGGACTGTTGTGCGTCCTGGTTCCTGACAATTCCACAGCACTGTTGTGCGTCCTGGCTCCTGACAATTCCACAGGACTGTTGTGCGTCCTGGCTCCTGACAATTCCACAGGACTGTTGTGCATCCTGGCTCCTGACAATTCCACAGCACTGTTGTGCGTCCTGGTTCCTGACAATTCCACAGCACTGTTGTGCGTCCTGGCTCCTGACAATTCCACAGGACTGTTGTGCATCCTGGCTCCTGACAATTCCACAGGACTGTTGTGCATCCTGGTTCCAGACAATTCCACAGCACTGTTGTGCATCCTGGCTCCTGACAATTCCACAGCACTGTTGTGCGTCCTGGCTCCTGACAATTCCACAGGACTGTTGTGCATCCTGGCTCCTGACAATTCCACAGGACTGTTGTGCATCCTGGTTCCAGACAATTCCACAGCACTGTTGTGCATCCTGGCTCCTGACAATTCCACAGCACTGTTGTGCGTCCTGGCTCCTGACAATTCCACAGGACTGTTGTGCATCCTGGCTCCTGACAATTCCACAGGACTGTTGTGCATCCTGGTTCCAGACAATTCCACAGGACTGTTGTGCATCCTGGTTCCTGACAATTCCACAGCACTGTTGTGCGTCCTGGCTCCTGACAATTCCACAGGACTGTTGTGCGTCCTGGCTCCTGACAATTCCACAGGACTGTTTTGCGTCCTGGCTCCTGACAATTCCACAGGACTGTTGTACGTCCTGGCTCCAGACAATTCCACAGGACTGTTGTGCATCCTGGCTCCTGACAATTCCACAGGACTGTTGTGCGTCCTGGCTCCTGACAATTCCACAGGACTGTTGTGCGTCCTGGCTCCTGACAATTCCACAGGACTATTGTGACGTCCTGGCTCCTGACAATTCCACAGGACTGTTGTGCGTCCTGGTTCCTGACAATTCCACAGGACTGTTGTACGTCCTGGCTCCTGACAATTCCACAGGACTGTTGTGCGTCCTGGCTCCAGACAATTCCACAGGACTGTTGTGCATCCTGGCTCCTGACAATTCCACAGGACTGTTGTGCGTCCTGGTTCCTGACAATTCCACAGGACTGTCGTGGCATCCTGTTGTCGCATCCTGGCGAATAAGTGAGGCAAGTTGCAAAACAGTACACACAGTAGAATGTAATTATGCTCAACATATTCTTTTTCTGGATACATAGTTACAGACGTGAATACATAGCGAAAGATCTAGATGGACAAACCCAATCCATAACTCTAGTGAACAACTGTCACTGGGTGGGGGGGAGGGGGCAGTGCTCATGTGGTATTTTAGTCTCACCAATAATTGTTTCATTTTTTATAAGGAGCAGGTATGCTGATACCACTTATTCAATTAAAATTAATTTTAAAATGAAAGAAAATGGCAAACAATGAAGTGGATACTAGGGACTGGGAGTCTGCGGGTCCAACCTCTGCCTGCCACCTTGAGCAGGCTTTGCACCGCTGAGTTAGGAATTAAACAATAGTTTGGGGAGAAATTTCTCTGGAGACCTGAGGTCCCCCAGCACCTAGGGGATGTTTGTGAAGTATATTATTTGTCTTCTACTGACAACAGTAACATATATTCACCGTAGACAGTTTGCAAACTATACAAAGTATAAAAAGAAACATGAAAATCCCTTGTAATTTGCCCACAGAGTCATAATCACAGTTAGCATTGCAACCCATGGGCTAATGTGAATTTAGACACACCTGATGTCACACCCAGGCTCTGCCATGCACTCCATGGAAAACTTGGTTCTCGAACTGTGAAAAGGGGAAGACAGAACCTGCATCGTGGGGTGAGGACTAATGAACCGAGAATGCCCTGCAGCTGTTCTGGGGAGCATCAGTGAATATAAGGACTCACTGTTGGCAGTAGGCAGCAGAGTGCCCAGTGTGTTATCCAATTGGGGTCATACAATGTGTATAGTGTTGTGCTTTCCCTTTTTACTTTAACTTTAACATGTGCACTTTTAATGTGGACACTCTTGAGTCCTTGGGGATGTGGTGCTGTACCAGCCTGACTTATAAAGCTAGCAGTAAGAGCTCAGTGTCCTGTCCTGCCCCTGCTCTAAAGCCTACCATGGCTCTCTACTGCTGCCAGAGTAAATCTCCTATTTGCTGCTGTCTGGGTCCTGCCTTTTCCTGTCTGCTTAGCCTGCTCCAGTCTCATCCACAAGCCCGGCAACACCCTGATGCCTCCCGCATCCTGAACACCCACCTTTCTCCTGTTTGGGCCACAATGACCCCTCGCTCCCTCACTTCCCGAGCACTGGTGCGAATCCAATACTTTAGGTCTCAGTCCACCTCGTTCACTGCTTTGTGCTAACCTTGGTCTCCCCACTGCAGCACATGTCTCTAGTGACTGGAGTCTTGCAATATGGCACTTTAAAAAAATGCTAACAGTCACCGCGCATGGTGCTGAGCACATGGGAGACGCCGCACACATGCTGGCTGGTGTTTTTGCACCAGCTAATGAGTGACTGGGTGTTTTTCTCTTTGTTGGTTTTGCTAGCCTCAGGAATGTCTCCTGGCTGGGTCAGCTGTCAGCTAAAACACAGAGCCCTTGTTCCATGGTATGCGAGTCTGTTGCATTGTCTTTCCGGCATCCATTCCCCTTCTTTGCACAACTTTTCCCATTCTCTGTCCACATATTTAGAAGTAGGATCAACCCTGGCTTAGGACTTGGACCCTACTCTGGCCACAGTGATTGATTCATGGATGGACACAGAATCTGAGCTGTCCACTGAGACACAATCTTGAAACTTTTGATAGGAAAAAAAAGGAGAAACACAGCTTTTTTTTTTTTTTTTTTTTTCTGCTGGTCTTTTGTTTTCAGAGGATGGGGGATCTGGAGCTGCTTACAGCCACCGAATGAAGGAGTCCTGACTAGGGGTGGGACTACTACAGAGATAGAGTCAAATGGAGGCTTTGTTGGATGTGGTAGTGTCAGATGGTGGTGTTAGAATCCTGGATCCAGCCAAGCCTGCAACCAAATCCTATCCCTGCGCTTGTTAGTTATATGAGCCGAAATATATTTTCTCCTTAAGCCAGTTTTTCTACCATTTATAACTCAAAGACTCTAGACTCAAACCCCTCAGTCTTCTGTTCCAAAACTTTTCCTATTTGAACTCCATTTCTATAAAAACTGAGTACGTAGAAGCTGTGAGGGAGCCTGGAGCCCAAGTTCTATCTGGTTCTTACCTCTGCTGCGTGATCACCATTTAGAGATGAGGACGCTGAGGCTGAGAGACGCCCAGCAACGTTCCCAAGACCACACAGGGGGCTGTGGGTGCAGCTGGGACCCAGCGTCTCCCACACAGTTCTGGGTACTTCTCCCAAGCCCTTTAGAGGACGGTGCCATCAGCACTGCAGGTCTCAGGAGAGCACAGTGGCTAACAGTGTCATGAGGGCTCCCATGGACAGCCATGGGGGATCTGCAGTTGGCAATGCACAGCCTGTTTCCCACATGCTGTCCAAGACACCCAAGGGAGACACGTTCTTATCACTTATTCGATCACTTCAAAGTATCAGAGGATGTGTTGCTGGGTACCAGGCACATGATCCTGGGCAGAAGGCTCTCAGTGCCAGGAGCACCCAACAACAGCTGCTTCAGCTCCACAGGCCTCCGGTTCAACAGGTCCTCCTTAAGCAGCACTGTCACACACCACCGTGTCCCGCTTTCCAGCGGGGACAGGTAACCTCAGGAGTGACATAGCACATCACCACCTGGTCACTGCCGAGAAGGTCAAGCATGGAGCTCGTTTGTGCTGACCCTGGATGCAGCTGTCTCTTTCCCAAGGCAGGCCTAGCAGCCACTAGGAGTGTTTTCAGAGTTGAAAGTAAGGCCAAACATTTTTATCTGCTACTGGAAAGGAAGTTTGATCATGAACACTGCACTACTGACTGCACTCACTCAATACACTATAGATTCTGATATTAGAATTGAGAAGAGTTCGACCAAGAGGTGTTTAGTGTGACCACCAACTTTTATAGATTATGAAAGGGAGGCCAGAGTGGGGACATGATCAGCCAAAGGTCACTCAGAGAATTAGTGGTGGTTGTGGGTCTAGAACTGGGGTCTCCTGAATTCCAGTACATGTTCATTCCACATCCTGGTAACTTCACAGACTTTATTTCTACCTCTGGCCCACAGCTCAGGTTCTTCCTTTGAGGTCAAGAGTTCTAGAGTCAGCACATACTTAGCCATAGAAATGGTCAGAGCTATAGGAGAATACTCCTCGTTAGTTACAGGCAGCCACACTCCCTTAATCCAAAGGATAGAATATATTAGTCAACAATTGCCACAATGATACTGTGTAACAAACCTCCCCAGAACTCAAGGTTTCCAAGAGCAAAGGTTTATTCTCATGCTATGGGTCTGTAGATGAATGGAGACTGGCTAACCCAGGATGAACTAGGCTAGACAAGTCTACTTCAGGCTGTGAGCTGACTGCACTTGGTTCCACGCTGCACGGGGGGCTCTGAGAAGCTCCACATGTATTCAGTCTGAGGCTCAGGCTGAGGGGGTGGCAGCTGCTTTGGGAAGCTCTTCTCACAGTGAACAATGGAAACATAAGAGAGTGAGTGAAAACATGATGTACTGGCTCAGAACCATCATATTATTTCCAGCTACATGACATTGTCCAAAAGAAGTGACCCAACATCAGAGGGTCAGGGAAATAGAGTAGAGAGGACTGCATCTCTAGTAGGAAGAACTGCAAAATGTCTCTTGACAAAGGGCATGGAGGTACAATTCTAATACGGGGAGGCTATTAAGAATTGAGAATAATGATCCAATCTTCCATGTGACATTTCAATTTCCCCCCATCTCTCCCTATTCCTATTCTTGAGTCAATATATTGCCATCATTTCTACATCTTTGCCTCCACCCACCTTCATCAGAGATGCACAAAGTTACTTCCTGTTAAATGAATGGTTCTCAGTTAAACTCCTGCGTGGGGCACTTAGCTCTCCTGCTAGAACAGAACCAATAAAAGGGCACCTCCCTGCTTTTGGTTTCTCTTAGCGCCCGCCAATTCTGGCCCGAGAGCCGGAGGAATCTTCCTGTGGTCTGGACGCTTATCATCTGCGTTTAGTATGGAAGCCTGTGTGGCATCCGTCGCTTAGAGCACTGAGCTCGGACGCCTCAGCCTGGCATTTCAGCCTGCAACATACTCCTCAATCCAACCATTACTTACCCACTCTCTTGGCTTGACTGCACTGAGTGCCCCTCATTTCCCTGTATTGTCATTCTCTACTGACACAGCCCTAACATGCCGCCACCTCTCCCCAGCCCCTTCCACCATGCCTTCTATATCAGACAGGGTTCAACTAGAGAAACAAAACCAGTGAGAGATACACAGCAAGTGAATTATTGCAGGGAACTGGACTATGGAGCTGTGGGGGTTGGCTGGGAAAATCCGAAGTCTGTTAGGAAGGGCACTAGTCTCGGCCAAAGCAGTGGGCCAGTGGCGGAATTGCTCTCAGAAACTTTCCATTCTGTTCTCGCAGCCTTCCAGCTGATCAGCTCAGACCACCTGGGATAATCTTCCTTAATTAAAGTCAACTGTCGATGGACTTGAGTCACAGCTACAAAATACCTTCATTAGGTAAATGTTTGCCTGAATAATTAGGAACTGCAGCCTAGCCAAGTTGACAACCAAAACTGATTATCACAGTCTACCCCTTGGCAACGTGGCACCCACACACATCTCCCGAAGCCATACTCAGCCTCCAAGTAGTGGTGATAACAAATCCATTCTTCCACCCAAGGTGCAGCTGTCCTTGAAAAGACGCACTTGAAACTATGCTGCTCCTTTCTGCAGAAGAGGGTGTGGATATCTGCGTAATATTCACGCTGCTGTTTTGAAATCTGTACCTTAAATGCTGTGATATAAACTTAACTGTATCTTATGTTCAGAATAAGGGATAAAGAGAAAAAAGAAAACAAAACTATGTGGTTACTACATGTATAAACATATTTATAACAAAATAAAGAAATACTCATAACAATTATAGTCCTCATGTCTGCAGCTGGTCATGTGGTTTTTTGTTGCTGGTATTTAGAATTACCATCCCACCTTTGCTTTGCCCTCAGCCGGCACCTCAGCTGGTCGTGGTTCTTGCATGGGGGGTAAATCAGATCTTCTTTCCTAGTGTCTCGGCCATTAGCAGTTCTGCCTGAACTGGGTTATTGCAGTTCTCCATTAACTTTGATCACAGGGAGTGGTAATACTAAGAGACACCTTCAGAAATGCTCTGTATTCCAGACATACCTCTTACGTCTATTGTGTAGTAGCAACTCAATTCCCCTTGGTAGTCAGGGTTACTCGCCCTGCCAGTGCAGTAACTTCTGTGCCTGTTGGTTCAGAGGCAGGAGAAGCCCAGAGTGCGTGGGATGGCGGTCTTAGTTCTCGTTCAATGGAATCACTGTGGTTGTGGTCTGGTGAAAGCATTTCTCCCTTTGAAACTAAACTTCTAGACCAACAGAGCCGCAGGAAGCAGAGATGTTGCTGGGAAATCACCAGGGGAGATAGTGAGCGGAGCTCTTCTCATCTCCACTCTGGCTCCTGCACCCCTGAATCCTGGCGATGGGAAAAACAGCACCACGCGGGGGCTGCCGATTCAGAGCACAGACAGCTCCGTGCAGGACATTGCCCCGCCCTGCAGGCATTGTCTCCTGGACATCCTGCTGTTCCAGCAGGCCAGCTGCTTCAGGGACATGAGGGACAGGCGAGCCAGGGGATTCCAGGAGCTCAGGCCCATCGCTGCACTTCATTTGCTGTGAGGTGAATTCCTTGATCAGAAGCAATGGTGCGTAATGCCGTGACGTGGAAAAGGCACTCTGCAAGTCCACGCATGGGAATTGGGGCAGACATGTTGGGTGCAGAAAGGCAAGTCTATATCCAGCGTAACAGACCATCATGATTCCAGTCTCACCCACCCTCCAGAGCCCAGCTCGAGTCTCACCTCCTCCAGTAAGACCTACATAACCTGTCGGAATGACCTGATGCTCACTTATGCTGTCCACGCTTACTTAGCATCTTCTGTACGCCGGGTGCTCTTCCGGCCGCTAGGGAAGGACACAGTCCCTGACGTGACTTACGGATTAGTAAACTGGAGTCAATGGACCCTCCTGATGTCCTCACAGCCCAGTGGCCACTGGTGTGACCTCCCTGCAGGCCATCTTCTCCACTCTGTCAGACGTGTCGGTCTTGAGGCATCACCTGCATGTCCATCCCCATGGCAACTCGCATACACCAAGGACAGGAGATGTGCTGGGGAGTGCCGGGGAGGCCAGAACGCGAGGCTCCTGGATCCACAGCAGCCGCTCTCTGGCCGTGGCCTCGCGCTCCGCTGTCGGGGAGGTGGCAATGTGAGCGGCTCCGCAGAGGGCCTCCCTGCGCCTGCTTGCTCAGCCACAGAGTCCTTTCATTCGGGCAGAATCTGCCTCCGTCTCTCTAGAACCACGTTGTTTCTGGCCAGCACGCCTGGAAGAGGGCAGGGACATTGTGTGCCCCTGCGGGCGACCTCCCAACCGCGGCCCTGCCGCAGTTCCGGCAAAGCCTTTCTGAAACCAGAGGGAAGCGCAACAGCTGTGAGCCGATCCGAGCGGGGCAGCGCGGGGCTGTCGCTGCCCCTCCCAACACTGCAGGCTCCTCGAGAACACAGCTCTTCCGGCAGCCACGGAACGTGGACGCAGCTGAGCCCGCCCCAGCCGGCGCAAGCCGTTCTCACACATGTCCTTTCCACACAAGGCCTCTGCCCCGAAGCCTCAGATCCCCGTGCCCCTGGCAGCAGGGAGTCTTCTGACATTCCTGCAGCCGGTGTCCCCAGGAAGGAGGGCAGGGAGGCTTTGCAAACCAGCGTGCAGCCTGCAGTTCCCCGAGAAGTGGCAGCCAGGCTGCCCCAGGTCAGCTGTACGGTTCATCTCAGAGCCTCTCAGGCCCTGGACTGGTGGAGGAGGACCCTCTTGGGCCCCAGTCGGGCAAGGAGTCTGGCTGGGATGAGCCGGAATCCATTTCAGGGAGCAGTTTTCTTAGTTCAGTCCCTAATATCCACGGCCTGTCATCAATTACGTGGCCACTTGGCCGGAGCACTGCGAACGTGTGCAGAGCCTGGGCTGCTGGGGGCCGTGCCTTGCGGAGCACAAGCCAGTTGGGTTGCCGGCTGGGTGAAGCCTTGTTCACAGAAACCATCTTCAGCTCTCTGGGTGAGTCAAGGCCCGTGTCCCCCTGGGCAGGCAGAGCCAGGAACCCGGGTGACCCCCTGGGCCGAAGTAGGCACCTTCCTCAGAAACATCTCGTAGGGAATTTCATGCCTCTTCTGCCTTTATTTTCCATTATCCAGCTTGGGCAGGGGACATGGCTTCTCCTGTGTCCAGGTTGCCCATGGTGAGATGTCACAGCGTCCATGCTTGGTCAGGACGTGAAAAATCACCCCGTCCAACGCAGTCTAAGTTTTTTTCAGCAGCCTGTCCCTTTTCGTTCTTCTAGTCAAAGGGAGCTCATTACCTGTCCCAAACAGCTTACAATGATTTAAAATCTGCCTCTCTTGGCTTCTACCCATTCATCCCAGCTCTGCCTACTGAAATATGTAAACTGAATTTCTCTTCCATAATAAGCTCGTCAGTAGAGCCACCAACCACAATCCTCCTTTGCTCTCTTCTTCCAGACAAATGTCCCCAGTTCCTGTGACGATCACAGAGTCCTCCTGCTGCTGAGTTTCTGGCCCATCAGTCCCTGGACGCCCTCTGTTTCAGGAGGAAATAACCTCCTGCAATGCACTGTCAGGGGCTTGGTGGGGAGACCATTACACAGGAGTTGGACACACTGGATTGGTACCCAGGGTCTCTCTATAACATCCCCTTGAGCCTGTTTATTCACCTGGAAAATAGGATGATCCAGGAGCTGTAAGAGGTATCAGTGTGTAACTCTAGTGCAATTACTGGCGCGAGGGTGAGTGTAGGCCATGCTAGGACTATGTGTTGATACCAGTATTCTATTACAGCTATTGACAAAGAAGAGGTATCCTTTTTGGTTCCATTGCCAGGTCAGTGGAGATGTAGTCAGTCTCGTGTATCTGCTACTTCTAAGAGTCAGCTGTGATTCATCCTGTAGATGCAATTGAGAGGGCCAAGACCCAGGGGAGGGGCCTTTACCTAACACAGTAGTCAGGAGAGATCTCCAGAAAACCAAATCAATAGGAGATTATATATGCGCATATAAATATATTATATATATATTTTTATATATATGCATACACACATACATATATATATATATGTATGTGTGTATATATAAATCAAATTTCAAGGACTTGGCTCATATGATTGTAGAGGACTGGCAATTCCAAAATCTGACTGGGGAAGCCTAGAGAGTCAAGAAAGAGTTGCAGTTTGAAACCAAAGGCAGTCTATTGGAGAATCAGGAAGAGCTGATGTTACAGATGAAGTCTGAAGGTAGCCTGCTGGCAGAATTCCTTCCTGTATGGGGAAGGTCAGACTTCTGTTCCATCTAGGCCTTCGACTGATTAGGTGAGGCCCATCTACACTGTAGAGAGCAATCTGCTTTACTGAGAGGCTGTCAATTCAAATGTCCATTTCATCTAAAAACATCCTCACAGAAACATTCAGAATAATGTTTGAACATATCTGGGCACCCTGGCCCAGCCAAGTTGACACATAAAATGATCATATCCAGCCTACCTCCCATCCAGGGATACGGCACACAGAATGCAGGAGAGACTTGGGATGCAGGCATATTTAGTGCTGAGTTTTCCAAAGAACTACAACAACAGTAAAACCTTCCTCAGACTTCAGGGAGTCCCTCACGTTCACATTATCTGAAGACAATGCCTGATGTTCACTGCTACTGACTGCAGTGGCATACCACAGCCATCTGGCCATCAGCTGGGGCTGTATATATGAATATTTAGGTGGGAAGCTGTTTATAATATACATTTTAAAAAATTCACAATATAGCATGCATAATGTGATAATCATTTATAATAAAAATATGAATTTATTCACTAAGATATAAACAGCACTCATATTTAAATATTAGAATCATGGGTCTTTTTCTTCTTTTCACTTGCATGTATCATATAATATTCCCATTAAGATCTTGTTCCACCTGCTAAAATAAGCAATAAATAAATAAAAGTTTTTCAAGTAAACAAAATTATCTTTATAAGGTCATTTCTATCATCTAAAATTTAGAAGTCTACAAAGTGTATGGCAGCACCTCATTTGTCTGAGTTATGTTTCAGCTAAATTTAACTAAACTTTTACATGCCAAAGCCTGTGGGTCTTGTTGTTGAAGCTGCTATTTTGGTTAAAAAGTGTTTTCAATATTTTTGATAAGGTTTTTGAAAAGCACTTCATAAAAACTATTAAGTACTGTGCACGCATCAGTTATTTCTAGAAGACATTCCATCCTTTGACACTAACCACAATTAATTCCTTCTCAGCCTTGTTTACAAATAACCATTACTTTTTCTGCTCTCAGCTGTCACTTCTATAAAATCCTTGGGGCTCTTATCTCCTCCCCACCCAATAATTATGTATCTGAGGCTCCCTGAAGGAAGAAGCATCTCCCCTCTTCTCTGGAGTGATAAGCATGGACTTTGGAATAGTCCTTTCTCACCTTAGAGTTAACAGGGCCTCACTGTGTATCGGGGTTTTCAACCTTAGCACATTTTGGCTGGATAATGCTTTGTTGTGGGCACTGTTCTGAGCACTTTAGGAGGTTTAGCATCATCACTGGCCTCTACCCAAGATGCCAGGAGCAAACTCCAAGTTGTGACAAACAAAAATGTCTCAAGACATGGCCAAATATTTCCTGGGGGCAAAATCACCCCTGGCTGAAAACCACTGCTGTGTATCATTAGCTGTCTACATACCCCAGAATCACAGGGGAAGAAAGGGTGATCAGATAAGCATCTGGAGGGACAGAGAAAGGCCTTGGCCCACGTGGTGCCTCCTTCGACCCTCTGATGAGTTCTGGTTGGCGCTATGTCTGGAGCGCTGCCTGGTACCCTGCACAGACCCACCTGCTGGGAGCACTGTTCTGGACAGGCAGCACAGAACCCAGTGCTGAGAGGTAGCTAGAAAGAGGACACCACAGATGGTGGGAAAGAGGGGATGATGTCTATGTGTTTGCAGAGCATTCAAAAAGCTAAAGGAGCCCGGCTGGTGTGGCTCAGTGGTTGAGCATTGACTCATGCACCAAAAGGTCACCGGTTCAATTCCTGGTCAGAACACATGCCCAGGTTGTGAGCCAAATCCCCAGTGGGGGTGCACGCAGAAGGCGGCCAATCGATCTTCTCTCTCATCGGTGTTTCTATCTCTCCCTCTCCCTTCCTCTCTCTCTAAAATCAATAAAGACAAAAAAAAAAAAAAGCCAAAGAAAAACAAAACTGAACAGTAAGGTGATGAGGGATGCGTGAGGCCTCGAATGCTGGCCCAGTCCTCAGCTGGGTGGGGTCCCCTCAAAGTGAGCCAGACGCTCACAGCACCTGCCTTCACCCGGTCCCTGGGAGCTGGTCTGCTGACCAGAATGTTGTTTCAGCATAGAGGGTTGGAGGGAAAGAAAGGAAAATGCCCTCCAGACCTCCTTTATGTCTCCCTCTGTCACTCCGCGCTACTTTTAGCCTTGGCACGAAAAGACTCCAGCAGATTTCCTGCTGGGAGCTGGGAGCTGATGAAGGGGGTCATGCTTGAAATGTAACCAGGAAAGCTCTGTGGCTCTGAGAGGTGTCCTGGAACCTGGCCTCCAGTCGTTCCCCTTCATTTGATCCTGAGAGCAGCCCGTCCTACACGTACTATCACATACTATTCTTTCACCAACTCGGAGCTCAAACACCTTCGATGGCTCCCTGCTTTCTGGAAGATAAATCTCAACAGCACTGCATGGTCAAAGTTACTTTGCATCCTAGCACTGATCTATCTATCTACAGAGAGAACTCTGCTTGCTTTGGGCAGTTTCCAAGGGTCCAGGCTGTGACTCATAGCCAACTCTGTTGAGCAGGGTCATCCATGCATTTAGTGACCCCAGACTCTCTGAGCTCAGGCTGCATGTGCCCCACTTGACTGTTTCTAACTGAGGCTGAAGACAAGGTGTTTGAGGAAAGCATGAGACACACATGTGAGTGACACACTGCAACAGCATCCCATCTTCCCAAAGTCAATAGACCCTTCAGTCAGTTCTATGAAAGGCCAGATCTGCCCCTTGCTAGCTCTGTGAGTGGCATCTTTGTTTAATGGGGAGAAAAGCAGCTAGACTAGAGGAGGTTTTGAAGAAAACAAAAGCAATTAGAAGATGGAGACAGCAATAAAAATCATCTGTCATCTATCTATCTATCTATCTATCTATCTATCTATCTATCTATCTATCATCTATCTACACCCATAAAACCATCAAGATTGTGAGCATATCCATCACCCTTCCAAAATTTCCTCTCATCCCTTTGTAGCCCCTCCACAACCTCCTACCCTAGTCCTAAGCAATCACTCATGGGCCTTCTCTGACTGTAGATTCATTTGTATATCAATGGAATCATAGAGTGTAGGCTTTTTTGGGGGTGGTTTCTTTCACTCTGCATAATTATGTTATGATCTGTTCATGTTGTAATGTATATCAAATATCCATTCCTTTTTAATGCTGAGTAGTATTCCATTGTAAGGATATACCACAGTTTACTCATTTGTTGGTGGACATAAGAGGTTTTCCAGTTTTGGGCTACTGCAAATCTAGCTGCTTTGCAGATTCATTTACAAGTCTTTGCGTGAACATATGCTCTCATGTCCTGTGGGTAAATACTGAGGACTGGAGGCTGGGTCATACGGTAGGTGTATGTTTAACTTTTTAAGAAACTTACTAAGTGGCTGTGCCATTTCCCCACGTGTGAGAGTTCTGGGTCCTTCCTGTCCTCATCAACACAGCGTGGTCAGTCTTTTAGTTTTAGTCACTTTAACAGAAAAATGACATCTTCTTGTGGTTTTAACTTGCGTTAACCACAAGTTAAAACCTGATGCTGGAGGCCCCGCAGCTTGTTTTCGATCCATGTGTTCTTTTATGAGGTAGCTATTCACGTATTTTGCCCACTTTTTGAGTTGTTTTCTTATTAACGATTATTTAAATTATTTAAATATTCAGATACGAGGCCTTTATATTCTCTTAGCCTGTGGCTTATTTTTTTTATTCTCTTAACAAAACGCGTAAGTTTTATTTTAACAAAGCCCAGTTTATCAGTTAATTTTGAAAAACTCCAGTAGCTTTTTAGTTTACAATCATAAAATTATTAATTTAAAACAAAGATGCCTGGCCGGTGTGGCTCAGTGACTGAGCATTGACCCAGGCACCAAGAGGTCGCCTGTTCAATTCCCGGCCAGGGCACATGCCCAGGTTGTGGGCCGATCCCCAGTGGGGGCATGCAGGAGGCGGCCAATCAATGTTCTCTCTCATCGATGTTTCTATCTCTCTCTCCTTCTCCCTTCCTCTCTAAATCAATAAAGAAAAATATATACATATATAAAAAATACAACAAAGAGAGCTGAGTAGCTTACAGTCTCTAATCTTTTAACATCTGTGCAAAACCTACTGCTATTTGGCCCCATGGAAAAAATGCTCACTTCATAGTAGGAAGGCGAAGGGAGTGTCTTATTGTATCAGACATGCATCATCAGCCTGTGAGCAAGGAACAGAAATGCAGGGGAGTCGTGGAGGAAAAGGGGAGAAACAGACACAAAGGGTGAAGCGGGCACATTGCTCTAGATAGGTCTCACCGTGCACTTTCAAAAAAAATACTTTTTTGCTTTTGTTTCTGAGAAGGCCATCTTGACCACTTATTTTTTTCCTTTGTGTGGATGATGAGATACTGGGCAAAAGACCTAACTTAAAATAAGAAAGGTTTGTACCAAATATGGAGAAGAGCTTGGCAGGAGAGGATAGCAAGAGGAGGGCGGGAGACAGAAAGAAGGGAAAAAAGGCTAGTAGCAAAGAAATATCAAGGGAAGTCTCTACTCATAAAACAGAAATTAATGGATTACAGAGCAAGGACATTAAGAAAGATCTTTAAGAGGTTGCAGGAAATGGGAGAATTAGGCAAAGCCGAGCTGTCATGTGGAACATTTTACATAACAAACTACTGGTTAAAGCTAATATAAGCTTTACATTATAAAGGGCAAGAGACAGCATGTGCCCAAGAGAGATGAAATGAGAGAGGACATAGTACTTGGGAGATAAGCCATGACTCCGATTCAGCCAACTTAGCCTAGCACCCTGTGCCACGCGGGCCAGGCCCCCTCGAGAGCTGCTCGCTTGCGCAGACTCGGCGCGGAAGCCTGTGGTCCATTGTGATGTGTGGGTGGCAAGCGCGCTGTGTTTACTGCAGCATCTCGGGGAACCCTTTTCCTGTTGTATTTACCCTGGAAGTTGTTTTATGAAGAGCATCAAAAATCGGGAGCTGCGAAAATCTTTCCTTCCGCTGGAATGGAGATCAGAAATGCAAGAGTGGGATGGACAGAGCAAGTGGTCCTCAGAGGGGCACTGCTCCCAAGGTACTCGGCGGAGTCTGTGCAGAAGGACAGTTCTCTGTTCCAGAATCTAATGGCCAGCATGCTGACCAATGGGAACGAGGAGAGCCAGAGTGAGAGACACCGAGGTGGTGAAGAATTTCCACTTAAAGTGTCAACTGCGTGTGATCACAGATGAAAACACCATCTGCAGTTCAAATAAAAGCCCGGACACAACCATTCCAATGCAGCTCAGCAAGGACCACAGGCCAGTGAGGAGTACAGGGGACGGGGAAACGACCCCAAACCACAGGGAGAAGTAGCCGATCCCACGGCCACCCGGGGTCTTGTTTTCTGCCTCCATGGTGTGACTGTCAGCTGAGCGGTGTCTCTGTTTCGTTGGTGTAAACTGAGCATCAGGTGGGACATGTATTGTCATCTCATGCAGTAACCTCAACCACTGCAAGTTTTATTGAGGATTAAAACTGCAACTAAACAAAAGTAAAAAAAAAAACATAGACTTTTATATAAAAGTCTGGGAGGGCAGATCAAAGGCCAGCACAGCACCCATCTAGTTTAGAGGTCCAGGAAATTTCTAGATCACCACCTTGCTGTCTTTTCAGGGTGGCCCCAGCACTCGTAGTCCAAGGGGCATTTCTGTTCCAGAGGAGAGAAAATGACAAAGAAGAAGGAATGAAGTGTGCACATGCGCTCTCTTCAGGAGAGGACTCAGGAGGTCTTACAGGTGCTTCTGCTAGCATCCCATTGGCTAAGACTTAGTCACATGGCCATGCAAGGGATGCTGGGAGATGTGGTTCAAGGCAGCCATGTACTCTGGTAAGCATTGCATTTCAATGGGAGAAGGGAAAATGAATATTGGGTGACAATCAGAGATCTCTGCCATGTTGACTAACCCTTTACAAAGTCCTAGATTAGGGAAAACACAGAGACGTTGGAGTGTGTCGAGCTGCATGCTCATCACCAGTTGCACTTAGGTTCAGGCACCCGGAGTCTGCATGCAAGTCAGTAATCCCCCAGTGGAGGGACCCAGGATGGCCCACAGGAAAGCTGTGACTTCAGAGAGAGTTAGGGGACAGTGTTAAAAAGGAAAAGGGAAGCGGATAAAGAAGCACATGTTCTCCCGTGAGCAGCAGACAGGCTGAGGAATTGGAGGAAGACTGGGAGAAAGGCAGCAGTTTGAGCGTGTGCCTGTGGGGGAGGGAAGAAGAGCAGAGAGGGAGGACCCCCTGGCAGCATGTGGTGCTTCAGGAGCAGAGTGATCAGTCCATGACGGGTTGGCAAAGGACTTCTCGTGGAACAGGCTCTTCCTGAACGTGGGCAGTGTATAAGGTGTCCTATTGGGACTGAGAGATGAAGAAAGAGAAACAAGACAGAGCCCCTGCCCTCAGGGAGCTTCTAGTCTCGGAATATAAACACATATACTTCCCAACGTAGGATGATGCTTTTGAGCTCACCACTTCCAAAATTTTACCTTAGTTTGTAAACACGGTAGCTGAAATCTTTACCAAGCAGGTACTGAATCGTGTTTATAGCTAAAGTTCTGGCATCCGACATTGGTTTCGAAGCCCAGGTGTGTCACTTATAAGATGACCAGCTCATCCTGCTTTGCCAGGATACCTGAATTTTAGCACTGAAAGTCCCACATCATGGGCAAACCAGAATAGTTAGTCATGCTAGCTACTGACAAGTTTCATGTCTTTTGGTAAGTTCCTTGATCTCTTTGAGTCTCAGTTTCTATAACTGTAAAATGGAAATAATAATAATTTTGACCTTTTATGATTGTTGTGAACATTGTATACAAATATGTTCATAAGGTTTGGCTGAATCCTGGCTCTATAAGTTATTATCATTTATAGTTGCTGTTATTAGAATTGTTGTGGACCCAATGGGCCCACGTGCATTTTGCCTGCATTGCTCTGCAGGGTTACTCTGTGCTTCGCTAGAACAAGTGAAACTGAGTATTTGTGGTTTAAAAACATACTTCTCATGAATAGCAAGGAGCTACTGGTACTGAGAAATTTTCTTTTCAAATTTAATATTTCTCTTCCTTCACCTTCTTTGTATACTAATCATTTTGTTCATTGTCATGGGATCTGAAATGAGAATACCCTGTGAACAGTCACGTAAAGTAATCGTCTGCAATGTCATAATAAATTTGCTTTTAAAAGGCAATTTCAGGAAGTTTATAGGAAAGATAGGGGGAATTTTTCTTAATGTTCCTGTTTTTATTCTTTCCTTATTTCAGAAATATTTAATTGTGCTATTATTAGTTGTCGAGCAACATGCCAGGTGCTGTGTCTACAATACTGAAGAACCGCAGGCCCTGCCTTTAAGGACCCCACTTGGGAAGATGGGCCTATAAGCAAATGCGTGTCATTAGGCAATAAAGACAGAGTTGAAGATGCTCACCAGGCTGGTGAGAAGCCTTAATTTACTTGGTAGATTCAGGTGGAGTCTCTAAAAGAAGTGCCAGGTGAGCTAATGCCGACCTCCCAGGGAGAGGGAGAGAAGGTGGAGCTAGGGACATGACTGCAGTGGGCAGAGGCACTGACCTAAACAGCGTGAGCCATCTGGCAACCTTGGCTTCTGATGACTTGGAGCAGCAATTTCAGCTGGTGTGTCACAAGAATTTTTAAAACATACAATTCCTGACTATTTAGTCAGGGGCACTGACTTGTTCTCCCTTAGAAGATTGTCAAATGAAAAAAGGAAAATGTCAGCACTAACACAACCATAACCGTCCAGTGAGAATGACTCCAAATTAGATCTATTTTTTTGTGTGTGTTGGATTAGCAAAAATATATTTTTGGGCGTGCCATAGAATTTTAGTGATTAGTTTGTGTGTGCCATGAGATGAGAGAGGTTGGAAATCGCTGACTTGGAGGGTGACGGAGACCTTGTTTTCAAACTCATCTGACAAATATTCGCTGAGCACTGTTCCATGGATGGTGCCGTCAAATACCATTTATACACACAAGACACAGAGTCTGTCCTCGAAGAGGTTAGGGCTTAGAGGGTGAAATGAGATGTGCACATGACCAATGCAAGTCCTGCATGGACTGAATATATGTGTCCTCTTGAAATGCATATGCTAAAGCCTTACCCCAGCATGGCTGTATTTGGAGATGGGACCTCTAAGAAGGTAAGTAAGGTTAAATGAAGTCATAATAGTGGGTTCTGCTACTATAGGACTAGTGTCCTTTCAGAGGAAGATCCCTGAGAGCCCCTCTCTCTGTCTCTCTCTCCTCGAACTGAGTGAAGTTCATATGAGGACTCGGCGAGAAGGTAGCCATCTGCAAGCCAGAAAACAGGCCATCCACAGAAACTGAACAGGCTGGAACCTTGACCTTGTCTCTCCTCCCAAATGTAAGAAAATACATTTCTGCTGTTTAGGCCACTGGTCCGTGCTGTTGTGTTCTGGCAGCCTGAGCAGGCTGAGACGATGCCCACCACGTACCCGAAGGAGAAAGAGCAAAGTGGTCTTGAACTAGGAGGCGGGAGGGAGGGGCGACTCGGGGAGCAGAGCAGAAGGTGGCCTTGAGCTGAGCCTTAAACACTTGGACGCACTTAGATTGAGGAGGAATGGCAGTGAAGACCACTCCGGCTCAGGGAAGTCCTACGGGCTCGGCTGGCAGTGAAAAGCGCGTGCCTTCCGTTTGCCTGGACGGTCCAGCCCGTGTGGAAGAGCGCGGGGCACACCGGCTCACGCGGGGAAGGATGCACTGAGGACACATTGCCCGTTTCAGACAAGCAGAATTCGCTTAGCACGCTGCCTCCCGCAGTCGCCAGAGGTCTCCCAGCAGCCCAGCCTAGAAGCTAGTGCTGGTGAGAAGCTAGTGCTGGGCCACGGTGCTGGCAAGGAAGGCAAGAGAGACCCCGCAGGAGGGGCATTGACCACCTTTTGCAGCTGTGATATGCACAAGAGGAGGGTGAGAAAAAACTGTTAATTATAACTGAGAGTGGAAAACAAAGTATGTTTATAAGCATATTGCTGACTTGCCAGGTTCCAGGTTGCTTACTCCTAGAGGAGTCTCGTGAAGATGAGGAACCGTAAGGTGAGTGGTGGCCATCACAACACAGGGCTGTGGCTCATTCTGCTCCGCCAAGCTGCCCAGCTTTGAGTGATGAGGCCACTAAAACTGACCGGGTGATGGAAGGTGGAACCAATTCTGGGGCAAAGGTAACTCTGTCCTGGGTCATTTGAGCCTGAGCTGGCATCAAGCAGTGGGAAGCTGCCGCTGGCTTCAGAGAGTCTGAGCTGAAACCCAGAGTCGGAGGTGTAAGTGCTTAGCAGGACTCACCTGGAGACAGCAAAGACGAGCCCTGGGGACCGCCCACGATGGGAATGTTCCAGAAGGAAGGAGACCTGCAGGAGCAGGCTGAGAGGCCTTCGAGTAAATGATGTGACCAGGACAATGTCAGCTGAGGAGGGGATTTCGGGAAAGAAGCATAGTCAGTTGTGTCAAAGGCTATAAAGTTGAGAAAGTGAGGACTGAAAAAACAAGCGTCTATTACGAGATGAGTAGCGCCGTTCCCCGGAGAAGAGAACCAGCTGTCTGCTGGACGGCCAGACTCTTCCTCTGCCTGGGGGCGGTTCAGACCAGAGCGGCCGGGCCCCTGGGCCGAGCTCATCCTTCTACACCCGGGGGTAACAGGAGGCAGAGAGCAGGCCGGCACTCAGGGCAAGTTCTGGAGACTGTCTCAGTTCAGGACAGGTGACAGCGGACTCCGGTGTCCTGGGAGATACATGGCATTGCTTCCGAACATGGTCATCTCACCACACCTGGAGCTGCCAAGGTTGAGAGTGGATGGTGCAAACTGGGGCCAAGGACCACACATCACATGCAGTGTTTTGTTGTTGTTGTTGTTTTTGATTAGCATAATGTTCTGAAAAGTTAGAATTAGTTAACAACATTTAAAAATCTGACGATTTCGGATTTAAAGCAACAAACTGCATTCTGTCTTCTTGGGGACCCTTAGGCCTCTGTCAGTGCTGGGCCTACATCCCTGCGTGGCAGCAGATGCCGGAGCACATGTGCAACTGCCAAGATTAGCGGGCGTGTACCCCGTCTCCAAGGCCTCCGCACTGGGCCTGCCCTGCCCTCACCCCGGCTGCCTGCTGGCCTGTGGGCCTGAGTCTTACGTTCCTGATCTCCATCGGGCCACTGATTTGAGAGGGACTGGGGCCAGAGAGGCCAGGGGTGACCGGTGCTATCCCTGTAACCAGCAGCATCTTGCTGCTGCCCCTTGGATGTGTGAACTCTGAGAGGTTGCTGCTTGGCTGTGACCAGACATCCTGGCTCAAACCGTGCCAGACACCTGCCGAGACCCGCAGGAGGCCGGAGTCCCTGCAGGGCCCTGCCTGGGGTCCTGGCCCACAGACGCTGCCCTTTTCATCCCCTCCTGCCCGATGAACAGCCCAGGCAGGAGGACACAGGCCTGCCTCACGCGTCTCTTTGTGCCTCTCCCGCTCTCGCCTTTGTTTCCTGGGGAGGGGCGGAAGCAAGGCGCCTCCAAACCGCAGAAATGTGCTTCCACCGAATGAGATCCCGGAGTTTCTCTAATAGGCAGGTTGGGAAAAATGAAAACGCTAATTACTTGAGGGAAAGCGTGGAAAATGAGTCAGCTGATTGGGCCACCAGGCAGCCAGTAGGAGCTGATTTTTTTTAGAGGATAATGACTTATTCTAGGGGATTTCAGCCATGCACACAAAACAAAAATAATTTCAAGTGTCTGCTAGCAAAAGCCCACGCTGCCAAACATCGCTTTGGAAAATTAGTGTGACAAGCTGGAGGCCCATTTTCCCCAAGATCGGAAGGCAATGCAAGCTTCCCCCAGGAAGTTTCTCAGGGTGGAACCAGAAAACCACCGGAGAAGCCGGGGCGCCATCACTGGTGGATGGCGGACGGCAAAGCTAGGAGGCCACGCTGCCTCCTTTGTCTCAACTTGATCTCCAAAGTTACTGGTGACCGTGTGGAAGCTCACGGGCTGCACACTGACCGCCTCGTCCTTCCTGTCATTAAGGGGAGGGGTCCTGCCACTGGGAGCGGGGCTGCCTGGCTGCGACGTGGAGCACGTCCTGGGCAGGGCCCTGCACGAGCTGAACCTTTCCAAAGAGCCCAGAGGTGTCTGGGGGTTCACATGGCTGCACTGGAGTCCGGGAGCCTGGGTCCCGGGGCCCGGGTTCCCACTGGCTGGCCAGTGACGGAGTTAACGAAGCCCTGGCAGCCCTCTGTGCAGGGCACACTCTGGTCCTTCACAGCTCTTTGTCTGCAGCGGGCTCTTGTCTTTCATTGCTGGCTGCCTCCCCGTCTCTGGGGCAGATGCGCCGCCAGATAAGGAACAGTGTATCAGCTTAGGCGGCAGAGGCGGTGGGGAGCCCGAGGGGGGGGGGGAGAGCGCGGAGCAAGCCAGCCTGACTTATTATTCCTTCACTCTCAAACAAAACAAAATCATTGGCCTGCCAGGGTCATTAAGGACCCAGGGGTTGTCATAGAAACGACCTTTGGGGCCCGGCGGTTGTTAATGCATGAGTGACTGCCTGCATTGTGTGCTTGGGGAGAGGTCAGAGTTTTGTTGGTGGCTTAAGAAAGAAAGAAAGAAAGAGTGAAGAAGAAAGAGAGCCAGCACAAAGCCCAGGGTTGGGCGGCTGACATTCAGAAAGACGGCTGGACGCTGCCTGTAGTGCCGATTAGATGTCTGGACCGTCAACATGCTGGGTGCCCTGCACATAGTAGGCACTCAATAAATGTCTGTGAAGATGAATGGTCATGTTTCTCTGGTTAAAAATGTCCTTACATCTTTACTACCAACTGCACACTCCTGCCCCCAGGGGCCACTTGCCCAGTGCACTCCTTGCGAGTGTTTATTTACTTACTTATTTTAAACTTAAGGTGCCATGGATGCTTTTTATTTTAGTTCGCAAAATATTATTTATTAAAAAAATGTTTTTAATTTTATTTTTAATTACAGTTTACACTCAGTGATATTTTGTTCTGGTTTCAGGTGTACAGCACAGTGCTTAGATAATCGCATACTTTACACAGTGCCTCTGCCCCGATATTTCCTGTCCCTGAGACTGTCGCTAGGTAATGTCCCCTGTCAGAGTTCCAAAGTCGTGTATGAGCTTTAGGGAGAACGCATGTTTTCATCTTGGATGGGATTATGTTTATGATCCCAGGGCCCAGGAGTCTCTGGCTGGGAGCGGGTGGCACAGGCTGTTGCAGAGGAGAGAGGAGAGCAGGGTATGTCCAGCAAGCCTGAGCCATACGGATGAGCTGACCCCCGCTCCCTACCCCGGTCAAGGGCGCCTCCCGCCAGGCTATGCTCTGAACACGCCCTGAAGCTCCCCGGCGGTGCTCAGCACTGGCTCGGGCTCCCGGGAGCTGTGGTTCGGGAGCTTGGGTTTCAGAAGCAGCCCTGCCACTTGCTCATGTGTGTCCCCTCACACGTCCTCGCTGCGGCAGTCCCCTCATCTGTGACGCTGGAGATCGACAGGATGTCTACAGCCCACTTCAAACCTGCTCTGCTGCCTTGGCAAGAGCCTTCCTTATATTTAGGATGGAACTTGCCAGGTGGGGAGAAAACCTTCTCAGAGGGTCTTTGGGTGACTCCAGGAGCACCTGATCTGAGAAGACGACCCCTGGTTGCCTTCTACAGCCCTTCCAGCCCTCCTTCCGATGAGAAGCCAGGGCCTCTCCAAGATCTGATACTGAGCTGGGGTCTGGTTAGAACAAGCGTGTCAGGACTAGTCTGTTTTCCAGTCTCAGGAGAACTTGCTCCCTCTTGCTGGGCAACTTCTGGGTGAGCTACAACACAGTGCTCGCTGCCTGAAACCCCACAGCACACTGGGAGCTTGGATCCACGCCTGTGAACTGGGAGACTCAGCCTCTTAGCACTAACTGCCAGGGTGACTTCCTTTCACAATTAGTTCCAGGGATCTGTCTCCTGTGCTTCCTACTTGCCAGGCTGATTCGCGAGTTTGTTCGAGCAGACCAGACTGTCGTTCACAGAAGCCCACCACTGGGTTCAAGAGCCCTGTGGCTGCAAAGCCCAGGTTTGCTGTGGGCCAGGCATAAGCAGGTGCATCCCCTCGGTGTCCCCAAGGCCTGCCTTGTACTCCCTTGCTGTTTCCTGAACACTTTGTAGGGATGCTGTAGGATAGTGCCTATCACAGAATCTGGGACGAAAGTGCCCCAGGACATTTCAGGCAATTAATAAAAAATAAAAAAAAAACTATATGATTTGTGGTGTTTGAGATGGATGTCAACTTTTATAAGTTTGTATTTTTTTATTTTCTCATTCTAAGTAAATAATCATTTACTTAAAAAAAGAAAAGAAAGTGCCCAGGAAGAGAGGGCCCAGGACGGCCGAGAAGATGTTCTCGTTCCTGAATGCAGTTCCTGACCTGGAGGAGCAACGCCACAGGAGGGGATGTTCGATTGCAGCCTTTCATTAAATTCTTTTTATTTCTTTTTTAAAATATGTTTTTATTTATTTAAACAATTTTTTAAATATTTTTTATTGATTTTTAGAGAGAGAGGAAGGGAGAGGGAGAGAGAGAGAAACATTGATGTGAGAGCAAAGCATGGATCGCTGCCCCCTGCACACCCTGCACCAGGGATGAAGCCTACAACCTGGGCATGTGCCCTGACTGGGAATCGAATCAGTGAACGTTTTGTGCATAGGACAATGCCCAGGCAACTGAGCCACCCCAGCAGGGGCTTTCATTCTTAGAAAAAGGCAAGCAGCTATCACACCCCTAGGGCTGATGAGGGATCAGACAGGAAGGACATGCCTGGTTGCAGGGCACCAGTCAGTGAGTGGAGGCAGCTCCAGAGCCCAGACCCACAGGCCCAGGTCTGTCATTGTTCCAGCCGCAGTGCTGCCCAAGCCCACCGCTGAGTGAGCCCCAGAGAGCGAGAATCAGTGCTCTCATCACTAACACTCACATTGCATAGAAAGTTACATTCAGCGATTTGGTTTACCTTTGTTTTTCTTTCTAAAATCTGCGCAGCTGATTTGCATAACCGTGGCGCTGCAGCCCGATACCCACTCCGCTGTGGATGTGGATGTCGGAAAGCAGGCTTGCTCTGGAGTCCAGCATTTTCTCTTCCCTCCTGGTTGGTTTCAGAAAGTGAGCAGTCGGTGCCCCGCTTGGACTCTAGCTCAGACCCTGCTACAACCTGCTGAACCCTCCGTTTGGCACAGAACGCCAAACTCTGCCAGTGAAGGGTTTCTTCTCCTTTCAGCAAACTGCATCTTCCCTCAATGAGGAAACAACAATCTCCTGGAGTTTCCTGGGTCACAGACGTACAGAGGCTCCAAGAGCAAAGAGTTCAGCATGCGGGAGTTTCCAAGGAAATAAATGAGGGGCTGCCTGTTGGGAGGAAAGGACCCAAGTAGCCGTTCCTCACTGACGACTGGGACTGCTTCCAGGTCACGCGGAGACTCGGAGCCAGTCACTTCCCCTCGGGAGACCGGCTTCTCTCTGCTAACGTATAAAGGAGCCTGGAGTTTGAAATGCTGTACTTCTGAAGCATGGGTTTCTATAAACGTTGATAAACTGCAAAGTATTTGTCTTTAATGTAGTTTAACATTAGGTTATAAAAGAGGAGTTTCCTGGGAAAATGAGGCATCATACTAAACCAGCAGAACTGAACAGAGTATTTTACTTTGCATTAATATGTTCCCTTAGGGATGCAGATAAAACCCAACATGATAAAAAATATCTTGAATATTTGCATATAGAATATAGAATATTTGCATATAGTATTTACATAAAGCATGATGCTTATTTCCCAGGGTGGGAAGGGGGAGAGCTAATAATGTGCTGAGTGCCTCCTCTGTCCCAGGTGCTTTTCATACAGCACTGGCTCTTAGCAACCCAAGGATCCACCTCGTGTTCATTCCACACCTAAAGAAGCCAGTGACTTGCCCAAAGTTAATGGCACTGTGTAAGAGTTTCCTTATCTCTTTATAGCATCTTTCCCTCCTACAACTTTAGAGGATGGGCAGCCACAGTATAAGAGAAATGTATAAAATAATGTTAGAGAAATGGATTTAAACTAGCAGATTTTACTCGTAGTTCTCTGTAAAATGGGAGTTTTGGATGAGGTGATCTCTAAGATCCATTTCACTTTTAAATCCAAATTTTGAGTTACTTATTTAAACAACATTTACCAAAATTTATTCTCAAGCAGAACACACCCAAGAAATATTCCTGGAAAAGCATGTTCCATGGTCAAATATGTTTGGAAATTGTTATTAATTACATTCCCAATTAAAGACTTAAAATGCACATTATGATATCAAAGCCTCTGATAAATCCTGCAATAAAAGCCTGCGTAACCTTTTAATCTATTTCCTGGGCATATTGGATTCTGGACCCTTTTTTCTTCCCATTTAACACTTATTAACATTTGGTGAAACTATTTTGCTATTTAACACACTTTGGAAACAGTAGAATAATTGCAAATTTCATGAATCCTCACTTTGTCCATTTCTGGCCTTCCACCATTCACTCGGAAGGTGGAGAAGCAGTGGGCCCCAGGAAGGGTCGCGGGCAGGGAGTGGGAGTGGGGGTGGGGGTGGGAGGAGGGGGTCCGCTTAAGGCTAATCAGGGCTCGTGTCCAGCTTCTGTTTAGAAGAACAAGCAGAACAAGCAGATATTGCTACAGCAGTTTCTGAAACTTTGATAAACAAGAAATAGTTTGACGCTGTCTCTGTATTTATGTAAAAACCCATTTATAGATGAGGACAAAATGTGATAGCCCTTCTGTTTTGATTAGCCTATTTAAGGAATCTCTCCCCTGTGTCCTTTTTTAAAGTCCATATAAATTGGGGTGTTCACAGTGCCTGTCATTTATGGAAATTATTCTCTCGAATTCACCCAGTTAGTTCTTATGTATCCTTTATAGCACAGCTGAAATGCCACTTCCTCCAGGATGGCTTCCCTGACTGCGTCCTGATCTGGTCTGCTTTTTCTGCTTTAATGACAACCTGGGGTACTCTATGAGAGCAGGTATCAGGGATGATAATTGTATATTTAAGTGTTTTCTTAATTATCTGCTTCTCCCATGAGACTTTAACCCTCACAAGGACAGGGGCCTGTCTCACTCACACTGCTCACACAGCACAACTGGACACAGTAGGATCTAAAAAATATCTGTTGGCTGAGTGAATGAATGAAGGAGTTTCCATGCTAAAACGTAGGCCTGCTCCACTCAGGCCCTACATCAATCCTGAGATCCTTTACTATCAACTTTGATGTTGCTCTTCTATTTAAACTCTATCTCCCCTTCAAGTCTGATGCACACACTCTGGCTCTCTCCTCTCCTGACCTCAGCTCCCTGCTGGCACCTTGGCGACATCACTCACAAACCACCAGGTACCGCCCACCCATCACAACCACCACAACCCATTCTCCATCCACCCCATCGGGCCTGACCCCAATTATATGTCAGGCAGATGGGAAGACCACCAAAGGGGTTTAGGATTTGTTACCTAGAAATAAAATCATTGACTTTTAAACATCAAAGCTACCTTAAAGGCCATTTGTTCAACTTCATCTTTTGTCCAATGAAGAAAGTAGCAATCAGACAAGATAGGCAAGCTGTCCTTGGGCAGAGAGCAAAGGGGAAGGAGTCTCCGGGTGTCCCTTCAGGAATCTGCTCTGCGTTAGCATCGATTTCAAAACGGTGTCTGCTTCTTGTAGTTTTTTTCAGTGAAAATTCTGCTACACGCCTGACATGTCAAAAGTTCCTAAATGAATTCTGAAGTGCTACTCGAAGAGTGCTGTAACAGACACGTGTGTACTGTTACTTAGTCCCATGTTTTAGATGAGAAAACTGAGCATTACAGTGATCGCGCA
This sequence comes from Molossus molossus, assembly GCF_014108415.1. Classification (NCBI taxonomy): domain Eukaryota; kingdom Metazoa; phylum Chordata; class Mammalia; order Chiroptera; family Molossidae; genus Molossus; species Molossus molossus. The sequence goes on from NW_023425352.1 coordinate 59,372,232, forward strand.
GTGAGCGAGTGGTGCTGAGGCGCCTGCCGCCAAGTCCGTGGGCCCACTCCGAGGCCAGGCACCGAGGCGGGCGCTCATCCGCCGCCGGCCTCCAAGCAAAGACCCCCTGTGATTCCTCTTTGGCAGCCCCAGCTCCTAGCTCAATTTATTGGTCCATAATAGACCCTAAATAAACCTTTAAGGAATGAATAAATGATTGAGAAAATGATTAAATAATTAAAAGCTTGAAGCAGCAATTAGCTCAGCATTATTTTCATGAAAGGGGGGCAGGGTATAGAAGAGGAAGCTATACATTTATTTCTAAAAAATGAAAGAAGCTGAAAAGAAACACTTATCTTCTTAAGTGAATGAACTTATAGAGCATAATTTGTTTTGTTGCAAATGACTTGGATGTAAAAGTCTGGCTATATCGTGTTGAAACAACCTGGATGGGGGTATAATTGCAGAGGTAGGTTATTCTCCAAATCCGAGTCTGGAGACGGTGGAAGCAAGGCCACCACGCCCGAGAGACACGGGTCTCTCCGAACCATCACGCTCAATGTAACCGACACACACGTGTGTGTGTGTATCTGTAGTATTGGCTAAACGATTTGAGATGATTATATGAAAAGATAGACTGTTGAGGATCTGCACAGATTAATTTGAATATATGGGAAGTGCCATTTTCAGGCTTTTGGATATATATTAACCCTCCCTTAGAGTTTCTCAAGAAGTAGTTTTAATAAATGTAATATGACTAGTAACGAATGCATTGAGTGCTTCCAAAGTGCCCTCTTTGTCCTTGTTTAAAATATAGCTTTAAGCCATCCTTTGTCATGACACTTGTCACTTGCTTAAACAAGCCTTTTTTCCCCTATATCACAGAGACAGCGTGTGAAGCCAGCACCACAGACGGAGACGGTGTTCAAGCTGAGTTGTGTAATATATAAAGCAGTAGTCCTGCCGCTCAGGATTGCGAGGAATAAAAATGTTAAAGCATGGTATATGTTAGCACATTGCTTGGCACACAGTGTATGCTCAAAATCCAGCAACTTCTTATTCAAGTTGAGGGGACGGGCGAACCCAGGCTGCAAGTGGGAAAGGCAGGCCGGAAGGGTGGTCCGTCGACCAGATAATGTTCATTTTCTCCAGGTCTCCTGGGATTGTTTTGGTAATTACTCCAGCTTCTTCAACAGCTTGTGATTTGTCCAGGGCCAGGGAACCTGGATTTGCATTGCATGATGCATAATTCATATGGCACGGACAGCAATTATGAGCTAATTGAGGGGTGTAATGTTTAAAGAAAGGATCCATTATGAGGAACATAAGGGATGCTGGGAGGGAAGAAGCTCTTGAGTCCATGGAGGCTCGTTCTCCCTAATTCGGCTTTCTTTAGGATGACTCTAATGTCTCTTGAAGGGCACAAAGTTCTCCACTCCCACAAGGGGTCCTGAGGGTTGGAGGCAGAAGCTGCTCCTCCTGCAGGAAGAGGTTTCCGGGTGGGTTAGGGTCAGCTCCTTTTACCATGCTCCTGTGATTAACCTTCCAGGGGCCCCTTACAATGCTGGCACAGTCATCTGGGTCAATGTGATTGGAGGGGTGTACTGCTACCATAACCATACTTTCCGGATCAAAATCAGGCCCTCCTCAGGGGAGAGACCATCTGGGAAATATACTTTGGTGCAGAATTACTGGAATTTACAATATGTAATCATATTTTGGTGGACTTATAGTACAGCCTAGTTTACTGGAAAATCCAGGAGCTGAGATAACAAATTATAAAGAGCTCTGGGCAGGTAGCAGTAAGCCCTGAATCTGTCTATGATTACATTAACCTCTTGCTGAAAGGCCCTCGGAACATCACCACTGCTCTTTGGGCCTCAGTTTCTCCATCTGTACAATGGGGGAATTGGATAAGATGGACTCCTGAGACCCTTCCAATTCTAACCCATTGTTTCTGTGCATCGCACCCTATCCTATGACTTGCGATGTTAAACACACTGACAGATCAGCCTTTGCTCTCTGAGGAACTGACTTGCTGTACCTTAGAACTCAGAATGCCCTGTGTGACTGTCACATGCAACAGAAAACTTTTTTTTAATTGACTGTGAGGAGATAACTAAACGAATCGCTTTTCCATTGGCTTCCATTACAAAGTTAGGTGTTTGTTGCAAAGTACGAAATCAAGAATGTTTGTAAAGGAAAAGTCTGCACCAGCACCTGCTCCCTCTGGTGTGTGTGTGTGTGTGTGTGGGGGGGGGTAGTTCCATCACACGTGCTATGTATGCTCTGTTATCTCTTCAGCACCCCTCCCATATCTCTTGTTTCAGGATTGTTCCATAATTGACTTTTGAACCTGTACTTTTCTCTTCACCATCAACCAGTGACTTTCACATAAACATTTAATATCATAGGTGGCACCTCCTAAACAAGCTGGCTCTGATTCCATGTCTACTTGGGCTGGGTCGCAATATCACAGTTCACCAGTAGAAGCTGCTTTCTGATTTGCGGTGCACACGGAGCCCAAAGATTCAAAAGTCATAGAAGAGTAAAAGTAGAAGAGGTCTTAGAGATCATTTTTGTCCACATAAGCGCCACATGGTCTTCTGCTTTATCATATCTGGAAATTAGACGTTCTGTACAACGGATCGACTTGAACTGGAGAAGGCCTGTCACTGACTCTCGGGTGCTGGCTTGCAAGATGTCTCTTCATTTAGACAGAGCACCTGGCAGTTCGCACGCCTTTTGAATAATGAGGACATTTAGCACATTCAAGGTAGAGCTTGTGCTACTCCTGCCGGTGGTGCTCCTGCAGCTATTGAGGGAGGAGCCCCAGCCTCCTTCCACTTGCAGGTGGGCTTGCAGGCCCGCTTGAGTGTGCCAGCAGCTCTGGCCTTTCTTGCAGGAGACTTTCAGATGGACTCTGCCCGAAGGAATCGACTACCTGTGGGCTGAGAATTTCTTTCTTTCTTTCTTTTTTTTCAAATAGCTTTTCCAACAATTTAAGAAATCCTTTCCTAAACCTCAAGAGAATGAGAGAGCTGATCGTGAGAAAGTATGTGCCTACTTACAAAGTCTTGCTTTGGGAGAGTCAGGGTCCCAGACAAAGGAAATTCATGCTTGCCTTGACGAGTGGGCAGCAGTAAGTACACAGTTGACCTTTCATAGCCTTTTCTAAACTGGAACCACAGGTGCAGGCCCCAGAAGACGAACTTGCCCCCGACTGCATCTCACTCTGCGTGTGGGACAGCGGGGGCAGAGATGTTCCCTCTGCCCCACGAGCTCCTCTGGAGAGAAGGATGGATGGGGTCTGTGAGTTACACCCTGGGGAGAATAGCCACTCAGGAACACCCCATATTTAATCTTTATTTTTGAGTCTTCCTAAGCAAGACGTCACCATAAAACAAAATGGCTGTGCTGCTCCGAGGGTTAATTAGACACAGCCCAGAAACAAGTGATTTCTGTCTTTCTGCTTTAAATTTGGGGCTTTTCATTCTGAGTAACTGTTGACTTCTACCAAATGGAATGACATAAATGTGAGCCCCTAAATTGAACTCCCCTCATTCAGTTCCTAGCTGCTATTTTTCAGTTTTCCAAACAAGATAAAGCCTTTGGACCACTGCTTTCCACACACCTACAACTTGGCTCTCTTCCCTCCCCCCAGGGTGCAGGCCTGTCTGGAAGGGAGTGATCCAGGCCCCTCTCGATGAACTTCTCCTGAAGACATCAAGATAAATTCCACCTCTTTTCTCCCCTCCCCAGTTAGATTGAACATTTTAATTGTGACGTCGGCCACTGTGTTCTGACTGCTCCACCGAGTTGTCCAAAGCTGCACCGAGATCTTGTCCTCTTCCTTTTCCTCAAAGGTTCCAAGTAATTCAAAATCCACCAGCTCGTGTGAACCCTTTACACTGTTCTCCTCAATGAAATTAACCTGCTGTCATGTTACTCAATTACTTGGTTTTCCAAGATCCTTCTTGGTTTCCTCATAAAATATCCTCTTCTTTGCTGGGGTACACATGTTGAAGTGTCAGCAAACTTCTGAGCTCTGGTAACGGAGCTATGAAGGGATGTCTTTAAAATCCTTTATTCTTTTCATTCACTGACACATTCATTTGACTTGCACCGAGTGTCCGCTCTCTATGGAGCCGGAGTAGAGAGGAGCGTGTGCTAACAGTTCCCTGACAGTAGACACTGAGAGACTGGTCCCCTGTGTGGGCCACCCGTTAGCAACCATCTTTGGGATTCAGATCATTTTTTTCAGCTTTGCAAACACAGGAGACTTCTCAACAACCTGCAGTAGGGTCCCTTTAGGAAAACCACATGAACATGGACAGAGGAGGTGGACTAGTGTGGCCTTTGTAAACCGTTTCTAAAGTGTTTCTAAAACCTTTGAAATATATTTTAATTTACAAAATAAGCCACTTAGTACTTTGCGGTTTAAAAAGTACTTCCACACACACTGGAGCCTCATAGCAAGCTTGTCAGCTAATATTAGCCCTTTTCTCATTTTCACAGTGCTCATAAGCACCTTGGCCAAGGTCACAGAGCCAGAGAGCCACAGAGCTGGGACAAAGCCTGGGTCTTCTCCCCCTAACCCATGCAGTGTCTCACCGCATTCCCCAAGGGCGCTCTCTCTCTTTTTGTAAACAACTTTCCCCCCACATTTTCCTCCCTCCACACCCTGGCAATCACCCACCTACTTTCTACCTCTATGAACGTGTCTACTCTAAACACCTCATATAAGTGAAACTATAGGATTCACTTTTTGTGTCTGGCTTATTTCACTTAGCACAGTGTCTGTCCTCAAATCCATCCAGGTTGTAGCACATGTCAGAATGTTCTTCCTTTTAAAAGCTGAATAATATTCTGTGGTCGGTATAGACCACATTTTGTTTATCCATTCACCCGTCAATGGACACATGCGTTGCTTCCACTTTTGGCTACTGTGAGCAATGCTGCTATGGACATGGGTGCACAGATATCTCTACACTATCTGCTTTTAACTCTTTGGTGTGTACACCACCCAGATGTAGAATTGCTAGATCATATGAAAACTCTATTTTTAATTATTTGAGGAACTGGATACTCTTTTTCCATTGCTGCCGCACCATTTTGCATTCCTACCAGCAGTGCAGATGGGTTCCAGTTCCCCACAGCCCTGCCAACCTTGTTATTTTCTGTTGTTGTTGTTTTAATAGTATTCATCCTGTGGATGTGAAGTGGTATCTCATTGTGGTTTAGATTTGCATTTCCCTGATGATTACTGATGTTAATCATCCAAGCCACTCTGAGACAGACATCATTCCTGTCTCTCCAAGTCCTAGACTGGGGCTCAGAGAGGTGAGTAGGTGATACAGGATTATAGGTAGGACTTGAGCCCTTTTCTTTTTACTCCAAATTTAATGTGGGTTCCACTGCATGGATATTTCTCAGACTGGGGTTCTTAGCTGCATTCTCTGGGGTTCATGAGTTCTTGGTGCAAATGCTTTCATTTCTGTTGTAACTGAGACGATGAATGTGAGCTTATCCGGATCACCGGAGCTGGTGGCTCTCAGCACATGGCTCTCCCGCCAGCAGCATCAGCGGCCTCTGGGAACAGGTTAGAAATGCTGGCGCTGAGTTAGAAATTCTGCGGTGGGATGCGATGATCTGGATTTTAGCAAGTTCTCCATGTGGTTCTGGTGCCTGAGTATTAGGATTTTTAAAGTCTCTCCAAGCAACTCCGATGGGCAGCGAAGGTTAGGAAACACCAATGCGGGTAATGGCCCTATACCGCTCCCGTTACACGTGCGGATTCTGTGAATGTGTTACAGTCATGATGGCGCCGGGGTAACTGCTGCAGACTCACCAGGAAAGATCAAGGGCAGGCCTGGTGACGCCTCCCCCGCCAGGGGAGGGCCAATAGCCCTAAGGCCGTGCTGAGGGAACGGACACTTTACAGAGGTTCTAGAGTAGAGAGGTGGGGGGATTTGCATCATCACGCGTCATGCAGCATTGGGGACATGAAACTCCCCCAGGACAGGCCACGCCGCAGCAGGTCGTCCTATGCAGGTCTCAGATTCGGTACTGCAGAGACAGCACGGGCTTTCACACCAAATTGATGTTGTCGCTTCACTTTTGCTGGTTTTATAGCTTATTTCTTCATCTGAAACATTCAAATACAATAATTTAAGTCAATATTGGGGGCCCATGGGGATCTGCTTTTGTTAGGGGTCCTTGGCTGTTCTAAACTAGGGGGATTATGACATCTGCTTTCTGTAGAAGCTGGTCTTGTGTGCTCAGACTTGGGTCCGCAGAGACCCTCTTGTCAGGTGGGCGTTGGAGGGGCCCTTGATGGGAGGGGTCTCAGCAGGCCCAAGGCTGGGACGCCTGCCTGACACTGGCCTGTCCTCTGCCCGTGGAGTTGAAGCAGAAGTTATCTTTGCGGATCTCCAGGCAGCAGTGAACTGCAGTCACAAGGGAAGGGGATTTGGTCAGCTCTACATGGTGCAGACCGGCCGCCCCTGTCTGTCTTGGAGGGAGTTCTTTTCCAACTCCACTATCGGGCTCTTTCCTGGGAGCATTGCTTCCCATTGCAACATCATTGCTTCAAACAGTGTCAAGTGATCAATGGCCACATGTCAGCTGTAATTTTCTGCCACTGAAAAATGTAATGTGGGAAGGAAACCAAAATATGGGTGCCTTATTAGCCGTGATGAGAGGCGAACTGCCTCTTCCCCGGTGGGGTTGCCTGGGAGCAGGTGACTTGCTTCTCTCATATCTGCACCTTTTGTTTCTATGGTTCTCCCTGCCTAGTCCTCCCTGTGCTTCTCTCCCTAACCGACTGCTCCCCACCCTTCCAGACCCAGCTCTAACCAGGCCCGGGAGGTCACAGCAACCTCTCCTTCCTCTCGGCACGCTGGTTGATTCAATCCTTAGTGCATTATTCAACAAATATTGATTGAGCACCTAGTACATTTAAGGAGGCTTTGGGCTGCAAGGAACCAAAGACCTCGTTTACAGAGATTGAAACAAATTGTTGTTAATTTTTCTTCTTTAACAAAAAGGGGCCTCTGAACAGGTTTAGGGTCAACCTGATAGGAACAACCTTGGCTTTTCCAGCACATCGGTCACTCTTGGTTATCAGGTGGCCAACCAGCCTCCAGGCACTCGGTCAGCACTTGAAGCAGGAAGAGGGGAAGGTAAAGACATCTTCCATGAAGGTCCCTTTGGTTCGGGAAGCCAGTCTTTCTCAGAACCCCGGTAGACTTTTAGAAAACAGCTTTATTAACATACAGATAATAAACTGTACATATATAAAGTGTACAGTTTGACCAGTTTTTAAAAATTGAGATATAGTTAACATATAACATTATATTGGTTTTAGGTTTACAACATGATGTGATATGTGTACATATTGCAAAATCATTGCCACTAGTTAATATCCATCACCACACACAGTTATAATATTCTTTGTCTTGTGATGAGAACGTCTAGGTTCTACTTTCTTAGCAACTTTCAAATATGCAACACAGTATCATTGACTATGATTTCTTCTTATATATGCACACATATAAAACCATCATCAGAATCAAGCCTATGAATGTCCCATTTACCCCCAAAATCTTCTCCGGAAGCCAACCGCCCACCTTGAAGATTCTTACATCTTTTATTTGTTTCATTGGCCAGAACTCAACCTTGTGACCACTCCTAAGTGCAAGGGTGACTAGAAAAGTCACTGCTTTGATTTCCAGCAGACAAGGGAAAGGAAATGAGCATGAATGTGGGCTTCCCAGCGACTGCGCTGGCCCGGGGGGGGGGGGGGGCGTGCAGAGCAGCCCGTCCCTCTGGTCACCCAGCTGGGGCCTCGCCCTCCCCTCAGTGGCATCATGACCCGAGTGGTGCATCCGTGTTCGGATGCTGTCAGCACACAGGGGAGCTGCTCTGCTGCACCCGAACTGCCACAGAAACTCGAGTTCCTCCCCTGCCTGCGGCCCTGAGCTAAGATGAGGGAGGGAACTGAGCAAGTAGTCACGGGGCCCCTGCTGCGTGCTGGGGGCTGGGCGCCTCCTGCGTGTCCCAGCCCTTCGGGGAGCTGTGTATGTGGACGTCTGTGGACGGTCCCGCATTCCTTCGCTTTGCTCCAGTGTGCAAAGTGAAGCCCGAGGGGAAAAGGCTTGCCTGCCATGGCGCAGCTGGTGAGTCAGCGAGCCAGGGTTCGAGGCCAGCCCGAGACCATTGCCTGCGCTCTTGTTTTCAAACATAATCTCTGCACCAGGCTTAGAATAATGTCTAAGATGTGGATTCATGCTCTGACTCCCACAAGCCCAGAGAGGTGAGGTGACCTGCCCAAGGTCTTGCAGCTCGAGATCTGTGTATCTCGCACCAGAATCTTCATCTGCTGTTTCTTGATCATTGTCAGTTCCAGGTTGTTCTTGGGGGTGAAATGGGGGGAAATGAAAGAAAAGTGGTGGAAAATCCTGGGGAAGGAGGACTCCAATATTCCACTAAACGTGGATCAATGACAGCAGGACTTGGGGCCTTCAGTACTCGGACCCGACAGTGCCTCCCGCACTCTCTGACTCAGGGGTCTCCCCCCACAGTGCCCCCTCTCTCCCTCACTCAGGGGTCTCCCCCCACGGTGCCCCCTCTCTCCTTCACTCAGGGGTCTCCCCCCACAGTCCCCCCTCTCTCCTTCACTCAGGGGTCTCCCCCACAGTCCCCCCCCTCACTCAGGGGTCTCCCCCCACAGTGCCCCCCTCTCTCCCTCACTCAGGGGTCTCCCCCCACAGTCCCCCCTCTCTCCCTCACTCAGGGGTCTCCCCCCACAGTCCCCCCTCTCTCCCTCACTCAGGGGTCTCCCCCCACAGTCCCCCCTCTCTCCCTCACTCAGGGGTCTCCCACCACAGTGCCCCCTCTCTCCCTCATGCAGGGGTCTCCCCCCACAGTACCCCCCTCTCTCCCTCACTCAGGGGTCTCCCCCCACAATGCCCCCTCCTCTCCCTCACTCAGGGGTCTCCCCCCACAGTCACCCCTCTCTCTCTCACTCAGGGGTCTCCCCCCACAGTGCCCCCCAATCTCACTCACTCAGGGGTCTCCCCCCACAGTGCCCCCTCTCTCCCTCACTCAGGGGTCTCCCCCCACAGTGCCCCCCTCGCTCCCTCACTCAGGGGTCTCCCCCCACAGTGCCCCCTCTCTCCCTCACTCAGGGGTCTCCCCCCACAGTCCCCCCTCTCTCCCTCACTCAGGGGTCTCCCCCCACAGTCCCCCCTCTCTCCTTCACTCAGGGGTCTCCCCCCATAGTCCCCCCTCTCTCCCTCACTCAGGGGTCTCCCCCCACAGTCCCCCCTCTCCCTCACTCAGGGGTCTCCCCCCACAGTCCCCCCTCTCTCCCTCACTCAGGGGTCTCCCCCCACAGTGCCCCCTCTCTCCCTCATGCAGGGGTCTCCCCCCACAGTACCCCCCTCTCTCCCTCACTCAAGGGTCTCCCCCCACAATGCCCCCTCTCTCCCTCACTCAGGGGTCTCCCCCCACAGTCACCCCTCTCTCTCTCACTCAGGGGTCTCCCCCCACAGTGCCCCCAATCTCACTCACTCAGGGGTCTCCCCCCACAGTGCCCCCTCTCTCCCTCACTCAGGGGTCTCCCCCCACAGTGCCCCCTCGCTCCCTCACTCAGGGGTCTCCCCCCACAGTGCCCCCTCTCTCCCTCACTCAGGGGTCTCCCCCCACAGTCCCCCCTCTCTCCCTCACTCAGGGGTCTCCCCCCACAGTCCCCCCTCTCTCCTTCACTCAGGGGTCTCCCCCCATAGTCCCCCCTCTCTCCCTCACTCAGGGGTCTCCCCCCACAGTCCCCCCCTCTCCCTCACTCAGGGGTCTCCCCCCACAGTCCCCCCCTCTCTCCCTCACTCAGGGGTCTCCCCCCACAGTCCCCCCTCTCTCCCTCACTCAGGGTCTCCCCCCACAGTGCCCCCTCTCTCCCTCATTCAGGGGTCTCCCCCCACAGTTCCCCCCTCTCTCCCTCACTCAGGGGTCTCCCCCCACAATGCCCCCTCTCTCCCTCACTCAGGGGTCTCCCCCCACAGTCCCCCCCTCTCTCCCTCACTCAGGGGTCTCCCCCCACAGTGCCCCCTCTCTCCCTCACTCAGGGGTCTCCCCCCACAGTGCCCCCTCTCTCCCTCATGCAGGGGTCTCCCCCCACAGTCCCCCCCTCTCTCCCTCACTCAGGGGTCTCCCCCCACAATGCCCCCTCTCTCCCTCACTCAGGGGTCTCCCCCCACAGTCCCCCCCTCTCTCCCTCACTCAGGGGTCTCCCCCCACAGTCCCCCCTCTCTCTCTCACTCAGGGGTCTCCCCCCACAGTGCCCCCTCTCTCCCTCACTCAGGGGTCTCCCCCCACAGTGCCCCCTCTCTCCCTCACTCAGGGGTCTCCCCCCACAGTCCCCCCTCTCTCCCTCACTCAGGGGTCTCCCCCCACAGTCCCCCCTCTCTCCCTCACGCAGGGGTCTCCCCCCACAGTGCCCCCTCTCTCCCTCATGCAGGGGTCTCCCCCCCACAGTGCCCCCTCTCTCCCTCACGCAGGGGTCTCCCCCCACAGTCCCCCCCCTCTCCCTCACGCAGAGGTCTCCCCCCACAGTGCCCCCTCTCTCCCTCACGCAGGGGTCTCCCCCCACAGTGCCCCCTCTCTCCCTCACTCAGGGGTCTCCCCCCACAGTCCCCCCCTCTCTCCCTCACTCAGGGGTCTCCCCCCACAGTCCCCCCTCTCTCCCTCACGCAGGGGTCTCCCCCCACAGTGCCCCCTCTCTCCCTCACGCAGGGGTCTCCCCCCACAGTGCCCCCTCTCTCCCTCACGCAGGGGTCTCCCCCCACAGTCCCCCCCCTCTCCCTCACGCAGGGGTCTCCCCCCACAGTGCCCCCTCTCTCCCTCACGCAGGGGTCTCCCCCCACAGTGCCCCCTCTCTCCCTCACGCAGGGGTCTCCCCCCACAGTGCCCCCTCTCTCCCTCATGCAGGGGTCTCCCCCCACAGTGCCCCCCCTCTCCCTCACGCAGGGGTCTCCCCCCACAGTGCCCCCTCCATCTGTAATGTGTTTCCTGTCATCTGGCTGTCAGTGTGGAGCTGATCCTTCTGCAGGGTTGGCAGTGCAGAGGTTAGAAAGGGGAGTGAGTCTCCTGAACTGGAGTCCTGACTGTGTGACCTTGAGCAAGACAGCAGACCTCTCTGTGCCCACTTCCATCCATGAAATTGGAACAATCGTCCTGCTCTCTCCCAGGTCTGCTGTCTCATTGGAGACAGTAATGTGTCCCTGGTGTGTCACTCACTGTCATTAGGTGAGCCATTCACGGAACGTGGAGAAGAGGACTCGGCAGGTGAGCTGAGGACCAGTCGTTCTCTGTTGAACCTCGCTGGGGCGAAGGCACCGCTCATCTCTGCGAGAGGCCAGGCACGCGTCCAGGCCCTGTCACGTGACCCTCCCAGGCTCTCCCCATGTTGCTGCTGCAAAACCCTGTTCTCAGCACCTGCCCAGGGAGTCCCATCCCACCTAGGTCTTCTGGTCACATCACAATCATCCAGCACCCTGCTACCCATTTGCTTTGGCCTGAGTGTGGGGACAGCGCCTGGGCCCTGAGGCCTTGGAGCACCACAATGTGAAGAATGACTGTAGCCCATGAGCTCTGGCGCAGGGTTAAGGCAGCGAGGGTGCCTGTCCATCCACTGGGGTCTTTCAGAATCTGGGGTTCTCCAAGGAGACAAGGGGGCAGCAGGACTCTCACTTAACTGTCCATGGAAGCAAGAAATTGTCCATGATGGGAGCAGTCACGGTATCTCAACGGAGGACCCTTCCGTATTGGCAAACCCCGAGCTCCCCACAAACATGCACAGGATGGCAGTTCCTTAGAACAGGACCAGGTATTGAGAGAGAAAGGGAAAGAAGATTAAAGTCAAGATCACTTTGAACAGGTTGCAGGCTTTCTTAGGGCCTTCACTGTGCTGACACGCCTGTGAATCTTCAACACTGTGGAAGTGGGTGCTGTAAGATGCCTCAAACCCTTTAGGGGGCCGTCTCTGTGGAACAGACTTTGGGGGACACTGATCCATCAGCCTCAAGTCATCAGCCAGCTGGTTGCTGGGCGAGACTAATCAAGGCGTGTTAGTTCTCTGCCTCCATCTTCCCCTCTGGAGGATGGGGTGGTCTTCGCCGTGGTCAGATTGAGCCCGGGGGCCGGGAGCAGAGCCCTTAATGAGGGCTGCTTGGCGATGAAAGGCCCTGTTACACTGCAGCCACCATGGTTGCATTATGGAATAAATGTGGCCAGCCTAGGAGACGCGCACGAATAAATTTGAATAGCAAGACACAAATGCGGCCCTTAACTCTGACGAGCAAATAGAGTTTAATAAAGAGGTAAACTGAGACCGCTTTTATTTATTGCAGTGTAAATGCATTTAAAAAGGTATTGGCTTTCTGCAGCTGCAGAGGCCGACTCCTCGCAGCCCGGTGCTTGAACGCCTGCCGCTGTTATTAGGGCTGTAATGAATGAGCCGCTGTGAGTGCGCTCTTCAGAAGGCTGCAGAGGTACAAGATTAATGAGATGAGAGCATTGAAAGGTACAGACGGCCCCTGTTTCCCAGCCGCGTGCAATGTCTGCCGCAGCACCTCTGGCTTTGTTTGCTCCACGGTGGCTGAGAGGCTGTGGCGTGGACGTGTCCACAGGATCCGGGCTGCAAACACATCCATCTCCCGCCAGCATTCATCCTTGAGCCCTGCCTCGTCCCTGCTCATGGGGGAGGGGGACCTCTCCCTGCTCCTGCCTCCCTGTCCTCTCACCCAGGCCTGGATTTGGGCCCGTCCCCCTGCGGCTCCCCTCCCGGTATCCCGTGCAGCCCTCCTGGGCAGCCTGACGCCACAGCCACTTCAAAGACGGGAGTTGTGTTCTAGGGAGGCTTTGAGGACAAATGTGTGCACCTGTAGTTGCCTACCACTCGTGGGTCCAGGGCCGGGTGGCTGCCCAGACAGAGAAAGCAATCATGGGCAATGACTAAAACCTCAGTTGGGGCGGTGGACTTCCCTGAGTCCAGAGTTCATAAATTGTTTATAAAAGAAAGATGATTTGGAGGCTAGAACATGCCTAAACTTTACTGAGGTCCTTCTGTGCAAGGACTATGCCATTCCATGACTGTCCTGGAGGCAGGTATTTTACCCATTTTATAGATATGAACACAGAGGCCCAAAGAGTAAAGAAATATGCCCAAGGCCAGGAAGTCAAGAAGTGCTGGATTAGAGACCCTGAAAGGAAAACCCCCTCTTCAATGGGGACAGATTGTCTGGTTGGGTCTCAGGTATAGCCATGCTCTTTGGGCTGATGAGTAAGGCCTTCTCTCTAGTGGTTCACACTTCGGACATGGCCTAGCGCAGTGTGCAGAGCTGTGTGCTGGCTAAGGAAAGAGGTCACTGCCCACCAAAGAGAAGGGTTTTCAATAGTGGTGGTGGGCCTGGCTGGTGTGGCTCAGTGGTTGAGCATGACCCACGCACCAAGAGTTAGTCAGCTTGATTCCTGGTCGGGGCATATGCCCGGCTTGTGGGCCCAATCTCCAGTGAGGGGCATGCAGGAGGCGGTCAATTGATGTTCTCTCTCATTGATGTTTTTATCTCTCTCTCCCTCTCCCTTTCTCTCTGTCTAAAAGCAATAAGAAAAAAAAAGTGGTGGTGGGGTGGGGGGTCCGGCAGAAAGAGCACAGGAAAGTGAAATCTGTGTGACCTGGATGAGATACTTCACTTCTGTGAGCCTCAGTTTGTTCATCTGTCAAAGGGGTATAATAGTACCTACTTCACTGTATTTTTTGTGAATAACAAATCAGATAATACATGTAAAATACCTAAAAACACAATGAATTCTTAATATGTGGTTAATTAAAAAATAACAGGTCTATTGTCTGGGTCAACATGCAGCAAGAATCCTCAGAAGAAGCCCTGGCCAGTTTGGCTCAGCAGTTAAAGCATTGGCCTGTGGTCCAGAGAGACCTGGGTTCAGTTCCTGCTAAGGGCGCATACAGTTTGCAGTGTGTCCCCGGACTTGGTTGGGTTGTGCAGGTGGCAGCCACTCGATGTGTCCCTTTCACATTGATGTTTCTCTCTCTCTCTCTCTCTTTCCCCCTCCCACTCTATCTAAAAAAGAAATAGAAAAATGTCCTCGGGTGAGGATTTAAAAAAAAAAGAATCCTCAAAAGAAGTTTGGAGTAGAGAGAAAGAACAGCTCAGCTTTCCTGGACAGCCAAAGAGGGACCCAGAACAGGCCCGCGGGGATGGGCTGGGAAGGCTGGGCGGGCAGCAGTAGATGAACGGGCTCCTGAGGATCAGCTGAGGATCAGCTAAGTCACTGTGCCTGTGCAGAAGACATGGCAGGCTGAGGCGGTCACACTGTGCGCCTTTGGGAAGCTTGCTCGCTGTCTGGGCACGCGGTGGCCAGGGCCGCGGAGGAAAGCAGGGGAAAGGAGAGAGGGGAGTGGGGGGAGAGCTGGAGGGAGGGTGGTACTGTCAACAAGGTGGCTGAGCAGGGCCTCACGGAGGTGACATTCCTGGGATGACCCAGCAAGGTGGAGAGGGAGCCACACACATGTGTGGGTGGAGAACCCCTCGGACAGCAAAAAGAGCCAGTGCTAAGGCCTGCAGTGGGATGTACCCCGAGCACACGAGGTGGCCACCATGACTGGAGCAGAGTGGACAAAGGGGGATTTAACAGGAGGCAACTCAGAGCCAGATCCTCCAGGCCTTGGACACCCTTCCCGCCTCCCCCGGGACTCTGGCCTGTCTGCTCCCACCGCAATGGGAGGTAACCGAGGTGCACATGGAGCTTTCTCCCACTGAGTGGGAGTGGGGGGTGGCCAGGGAATAATGACCAGTGCTGTCTGGTCCACCAGGGGGGCAGGAGTAGAGAAATCGAAGAAGGTAAGCCCAGGCAGGGTGGCTGGTTGCAGAGAAGCGTCTGTAAGAGGCTTAAAGAAGCTGAGAAATTCTGGCTAAATTCTGCAGGTCCTAAGTGTCCAAGGGGCAGTAGCCCGTGGATGGTTGGGTGTGGCCGGGTGCTGAGGGGGCATCTTGAGCTTAGCGTTGACTCTTAAGAGAGAAAAGAGGGCCTGGACTGAAGCCGGAGCGCTGTCAGGGGAGCACTGGGGTGGGGCTGGACTGTGCTGGCCTTGCCGTGGGAGCCTGGATGGGGGGGAGGGGGGAGGGGGGTCCAGGGTTCTGGAGGCAGAGTGGAAGCTGACCCAGCTGATGCCCAGGTCAGAGCCTACCCCAGCCCTCCCGGCCTCACATTAGTGCTCATTAGCACATCCTCTAATGTACCAAGAAATTCAATTTCCTACAAAATAACCAGTGGAGTCCCAGGGGAGTCAGAAGCCCCATTCATCACAGCCAGGCTTTCCGGGGACCATGCTGCTCTGCCCGTGAATTTCCTTCTGTGGGAGGCTGGTCCACCATGGGAAGAGCAGCTAATTGGCACCTCGGTAGGCTGGGGCACTTTTTCCACTGGGTCTGCAGTTTCTGGGTAAACAGGCATCAGGTCAGCAGCCTCCGTGAGCCAAAGGAAAGTTTGCAAACGCCATGTGGCTTGAATTAAGTGAGCTGTGCAGTTACTAAAGCGTGTACTAAAAAATAAACATCGAGAACGTCAGCGTTGTGGATATTCTTTTGTGGCTCTTTAGGGAAGACAGATGTCAATTTCTTTTGTTTTTTTTTCTTTTTAATTCCAAATAAAAATGTCACTGGCAATATTTCTGATTTCACTTCACAGTGGTCAGCCCCAGGAAAGCAGTTGTGTATGTGTGTGTGAGTATACAGGGTAGGGAAAAGGCAGGCTTACAGTCGTCTGTTTTTGAAATAATACAGTAATTAATAAATAATAATACAAGAATAAACATACAACTGTAAACCTACTTTTTCCCACCCTGTATTGAGGGGATGTGTGACCTGTGAGAGAGTGAGAAAGTATGCATGCACACATGTATAGGTATGGGTAAGTGTGTGGGTATTTGTAAATATGTATGCATGTTAAAGTGATTTAGTGGGCATTTGAGTGCATGTGTGTGTACTGTGCATGTGAGCATGCATGTGTGTGTGTGAACAGGTGTGAGTGCGGAGGAGTGAGTGAGGTGTGTGCATGTATGTGCATTGTGTGTATGCACATGAACGCATGTAGCACGTGTAGATGGGTACAGGAGGTGAATGCATGTACATGCACACGTGTGCATGCGTGTTGCACACGAGCAATCTGCACCCCGCTCTGTCTCCTAGCAGCCTGCCTGTCATCCCCTCCTGCATTCCTCAGCGGCCGGCCCCAAGGCTGCGGGGAGAAAGCAATCAGGCCTCCCATTTGTATCCTGCCTGTCATCCACCGGCTGGGGCAGGTGGGGGTGAAGGATGCCAGCCCACAGAGGAGGACTTGGCGGCTGGGGGTGGCCCTAGGCTTCCACCACACGCCCAGTTACTGGCACCTCCTGAGTGGCTTCTGGAAAAGGCACTGGTTGCCATGAGGAAGATATTCCGCTGGAGCGATCCCATTCCCCACAAAAAGAACCTTCCGCATATTATCCACATTTTTCAATGTAATTATCCCCAGCCCACACACACAGCTTGGAGGATTAAAACATAAAATACAGTCTGTTCCCCACACATGAGACCAACACTACAACTGGCATCATAATAAATAAATGAAGTGGCCTCTCTTTTCCTGCCTCCCCTCCTCCCCTTCCTCCCTCCTTTCTCTCCTCCCTTTCCCTCCTGCACCCCTATTCCCCTTCGTCTTTCCCCTCAGCCTTTCCCCCCCCTCCCCCCCCGTCTGGCACTGGCTGGGCTTGTTTGCTTTTGTCTCTCAGCCCCATCCATTCCTCCCCCCCCAGTGCAGCCCACGGGACAGCACCACAGAAAGGGGGTCCCCCACACACTGCTGTCACCGTGGAAGGAGGGCTTTGTTCAACAAGCCACCCAGGGCTCTGCTGGCTGCGTCTGCCGCTGAGGGTTCACTGCACTAAAGGCTGGTGTAAGGGCGGGGTGGGGGCAAGAGAGGGAGATTTTATAAGCAAAAGGCTTTGTGGATCGTTGAAGGGACAGCAGGAAGTGTCCTGGAGCACCTAAAACCAATGCTGGTTGCAGATGGATGGAAGGGCATCGGCTGTGGAGCTGCGGCTGAGAGCAGCTCAGGTTGCTAGGGAACACCCCAGAACCATTTGTCTTTAGGCTGCAGCTCCTGCATCACCTGGGATTTCCAGTTCTAGAGCCACCGCCAGCCGGTGGTGCCGTGCTGGGGAGGAGATGGGCACAGGCAAGCTGTGCAGCAGCCAGGGAGGAGGGCTGGTGCAGGCTGGCCCTCCCGAGATCGCGCAGGAACTGGGGATGGGTTTGGTGAGCAGTCTGTGCTGATTTCCCTTCAACAAAAATGCCGGTGCATGCCTTGGCACACAAAACCTGAGCCATGGTGGTTTCAGCACGCTCGTGACCATGTTCCAGGTTGAAACCCGGAGCTGGTTAGTTCTGCGCTCAGCACGCCCCTGCCTGCACTGCCTTCCTCTCGCTGGCTCTCTCCACCAGCCCAGCCCCCACGACCACTCTGGCGCATGGGACTCTTTGGGAAGCGGCGGCCACGGCTTTCTTCTCTGAGCCCAGGATGGCACCCTTACTAGGACTTAAGTTCCAGTTAAATAATAAAAGATGTGGGTATGGTTCTTGTCTGTACAGACTAATTAGGTGTTTGGGTGAGAGACAGGGCGGGGTGTGCTCACATTAACATTTACTACAGATAGATTGTTTTAGGGTTAGGCTCAGGGTCTGGTTTTGTTCAGGTGCTGATGAAACACATTCCCAGGGCTGCAGGTCGGTAGTTAAGTAGCAGGCAGAGTCAATAGACTTGAGTTCTCTTCACATCTCTTCCACTTAAGGTGATGTTAGACAAGGTCTTGATTCCAAATGAACCTCGGTGTCCCTATCTGTAAAATGGGCTGATTGAGGATTAGATAAAATAATGTGTCGGAAGTGCTGGTCACAGAGAATGTTCGTCACTGCAAAGCCTGGGCCCGGTGCTGGCGAGGATCCTCTGAGCCAGGCTGAATGTTCTCTGCACTGCATCCTGCTCACCTGCCTTCTGCCCCTCCTCAAGCCTCAGGCCCTGCAACCTGCCTGGACTGTCCATTCTGACCTGGGTCAGACCCGAACCTGCTGGTGCAGCGCTGCCCGAGGGTTAGACTTTCAAGAATGTACATCTGTTTTCCCTGCCTTTCTTGGGGCCCGGTGGCTGGCTCACAGCACACTCGCCCAGGGCTGTGCCTTTGCAAGGTGAGAGCAGAGGCCTGGGCTGCCCAAGGGATGCTCTGCCAGCTGCGCAGACCCTGTGGCCTGCAGGGACGGAGACTGTGCCTTGTGCACCTGTTCTTAGGGCAGTGGCCCCAAGTCGGACACAATTCCCCTCCAGGCAGCCCAGAAGAGAGGAGTGTAGGTCATCTGTCAGTTCTTTCTTGCATTTTCTGTAGTCATCTGCATGAAGGGAAGGGGTGGAGAGGAACGAGTTACCCATTAAGTACTACTATGCTCCTGGCTCTGGGCCTGGCACAGAGCTGCCCCCAAATATCTGTTGAATGGAGGCATTGGTGCCTTTAGGCTACACTCTCAACTGAAGACACTTAGTAAACTCAAGAGGTGGATTATCAACTTCACTTTGCAGATGGGGAAACTGAGGCTTGGGGAAATGAAATGTCTTACCCACACTGCATAGTCAGCTAATGGGGCTCACATCCAAGCCGTGGTGACCCTTGGGTTCCAACCACTCCCCCGGGTGTTCTTTCACCACGCTGGGCCGTTTGGGGTCAGCAAGGTGACACAGGCCAGGGAATGCAGCTTGGGGCCTCAGTCAAATGGCCCAGCCTGAGGTCCTGGATGGGACCACGGTTACCAGAACTTCACCAAGCTCAAGGAGGAGGTGTGCAGGGCGGTCACTGGTGGAGGAAGGAGAAAGCGGGAAGAGACCAAGGTGCAGGATGGGTCAGTTGAGCCAATTCTAAGGCTGCCAGCCAGAGAGGGCCTCGTCATGCAGCTTTCTGTCCACAGGGGTGGTTTTAGGGACAGGCCAGCTGGACTGCAGCACAGGGAGCCTGGACATGCCGAGGAAGGCAACGGGACAGGAACGTGTTTCACCAGGACGCACGCTGGGCCAGCCCCTGAGGAGCGAGAGGACGCTGGGAGCCCCTGGGAGCAGTGAGGGTGGGCGGAGAGAACCCCGCAGGACTGGGCGCCCCCGGCCCCCCGCCCGCCTTCCCAGGAGGGCGAGCCGAGCACTGACTGCTGCGCGGCTGTGCGAGTTCGGGCCGGAGCTGGCCAACTGGGAGCGAGAGAGCAGAGACTGATACCGCACACGAGGGGTCCGAGGCTGCCTGTCACTATTTGAGCCAAATTAAACAGAGACACCGTTGAATCATATTTGAGCGTTTATTCCAATAATGCCGGCAGTATGGGGAGAGCAGTCGGCCACCCTGGAAATTCTGCTCTGATCCATTTCATTTCAAGCAAACTCTTATATAACGTTAGTGGGCGGGAAAAAAGGTAAAGTTAGTGAGTTCCCAGGGTCTGCCTCTTTCATTGTCCTTGCAAAGATTAGTCCCTTCACCTAGGTTCTGTCCTTGATCTGAGCTTCAGGCTGCCTTACCTTCAGAGCCTGTTCTCCTTCTTGTAACATGTCCTTCAGTTTCCCAAGATTAATAATTATTAAACAACTGTGATTCTATTTCTATCACGTGCCCCTTCCCAGTCAAAACTAAGGCAGGCTCCCCACCCCCACTCTGCATCTTTCCGCCCACAGACCCTACCTTGCCTCTAAATTCCTACCGAATGATATTTATAAAACATCGGTGTGGAATCAATCGCATTACAGCTTGCCTGAGTTTCTCGTCCGCTCAGGGTGTGAGGAAGCAGGATTCAACGGGGCCAGTCACCCCAGCCTTTCTCCCTCTGCATTTTCACTCCTGCATTTGAGAGACTTACGATCACAATAAACGTCAGGTAGGGCTCTGCTCAATACAAACATCTGCAATGACAGCAGACAAGGCAACTGACTGAGCCGTGAACCTCTAACCAGGGCCCGGCATCAGCTGCTGCTGAGACAGGTGACAACCCATCCACCTGTCCCAGTGGTGTGCTGGTAAATGTTAAACAACCAGCTCTCCCAGGGAAAAAAATAAAGTTGGATTTGTAGCATTTGCCAATTTCTGTGGTGTAAACCCTCCACCACGGCCGACTGCAAGCCCCCTGTTCGGCATCACGAGCATGGAGTTGAGCAGAGATGCGCCTTCATAAACCTGTGAGAGCCGCTCCCACACTCCACTGCGCGCCCACCTGCAGGCCACGCCCGTCTCCACCACCTGGAGGGAAACCAGACAGACTGAGACAGGAAAACACACTGGTACAGGTTGTGCATCTGAACGTGAACTGTTCAAAGGGTAACAAAAACTTTTTTTTTAAGTAGAAACATCATTAGGAGACAGAGAAAAGAGTGTGATGAAGTGTCTAGTCTTTGATACTAGCTCTGATTTCAAGCTTTAGTTACTTAAGAAGATGGAAACGAAGACAGTGCAGAGGTATGTGTGCATGCTTGTATGTGCGGTACGTGTGTGCACGTGTGGGGGCTGTGTCCTGTAGGAACACGTGGTACATGACATCTGTGGACAGGGCTCCCGGCCCAGGGCCGAGGGGCACATCAGAGCAGCTCTGCTCAGCACTCTCCGAGGAGCAGCTAGAACTCTGCGTAACCTTTTCGCACAAAGGATTACTGCAGCTACTTCCAGATGGCTCCCAGTCACGGGAACAGGTAAGCAGCCTGAGTGGCCTCTCTGAGGGGCAGAGGTCAGCTCCCCCACCTTGCCCACTTCCACTCCTCTCCCTCCAAGTCCCTACCAGGACTTTGCACTAGGAGGAGAGTCCCCAGCCCTCACTGCCACACTGGGGACCAACTCAGAATTCCTTGGTGACCTTCAGCAGGATTACTGCTTCCTCCACAGCTGAGGGGGTGGCAGGGTGTGCAGGGCCCGGCTCCAGTACCGCCTCCTCTGTGTAGCCCGCCAGGATTTGACAGCTTTCAGGGCTCCTAGCTGGGTTCTCCCCTTTCCCCTCTTCAGAGGTGGAGCATATATTTGAATCCTCTCCATGTCCATCACATGGGTTTCTGGAAATTTTGATAATTTGGGCTTAATTAAATTAAAATGTATGCTCATCAAAAGATACTATGAAGAGAGCAAAAAGGCAAGCCACAGAGCAGAAGATGTTTCAATAAGTGTATCTGGCAAAGAACTTCTATCCGGAAAATATAAAAAAATCTTTCAAATCAACAAAAATTATTGCTTACAGAAAAATAATTAGCAAAAGACTCGAATAAGCACTTTACAAAAGAGTACAGTCATGTGCCCTTTAACAATGGGGACACGTTCTGAGAAATGCCGTTACGTGATTTTGTTGTCGTGTGAACATCACAGAGTGTGCTTACACAAACCTGGACGGTTCAGCCCCCACACATCCAGGCCATGTGCTGGGGCCTCCTGCTCCCAGGCCGCAAGCCTGCACAGTATGTTACTGCACAAAACAACGTGAAATTGAATCAAGCACAAGGGAAAATGACACAATCAAGGGCATGGGTAAACAAAAGTTGTATGAGGCTGTTGCCCTCATAACACAGCATATTGTTTTACAGTAATATTTTTTGTAAGTAGAAAGGATACATTCTAAAATAACAGTAAAATTATAGTAAATATATAAACCAGCAACAGGCATTTATTATCATTATCAAGCATATGTACCATATACACTGTATGTGCTATGCTTTTATATTGGCTGGCAGTGCAGTAGGTTTGTTTACACCAGCATCACCACAAACACATGAGTAATGCTTAAGCTATAACATTATGATGTCTACAATGTCACTAGGTGGCAGGAATTTTCATCTCCCTTAGACTCTTATGGTACCACTGTTGTATATGTAGTATCATTGACTAAAATGTCATTATGACTATATACCAAAATGTTCAGCAAATATAAGGGGCTCAATTTCAATAGTCATTAGAGAGAGTCACATTAAATCCACAATAAGATACTGTCATATACCCTTTAGAGTGGCTAAAATCCAGAGCTGATAGTATCAAGTGTTGACAAGGATATGGAACAACTAGAACTCTTACACTGCCCCTGGAAGTGTAAATGGTCTAACCAACTTGAAAAACTGTCAGGATCCACTGAAGTGGAAGATACACATACCCTATGAGTCAGCAACTCCACTTCTATGAATAAATGCAACATAAATTTACATGCATGCTCAGCAAAAGACTTGAGCAAGAATTTTCAGACATATCATTAACAGTAGCTCAGAAGAAGAAAACAAACTAAATGAACAAAAATGGCAGAATGGGTATATAAAAATATACATATTGTATACACTGGAAACCTACACTGCATTGAAAAAAAACAAACCACTCTTATACACAATATAGATGAATCTCGGAATCACAATGTAAAGCCAAGAAGTGGGACATGAAAGAGTACATACTATGTGATCTCATTGACATAGTCCCAAAACACTATAACTGAGAAGACATCAGGAGAATGGATATCCTTGGGGTAGAGTAATAACTAACATGGTCTGGATAGATAGTAGATGATAGATAGATATAGAGATATAACTCCCTTTCTTGATAGATAGATAGATAGATAGATAGATAGATAGATAGATAGATATTATATAATATAATGCAATTTTCTGAACCATTGAAAATTTGAGACTTCTTGCCCTTTGTCCATAAATATTTCAGTGTATATCAAAATACTGCAGTGCATATTTTTGAAGACTAAGGATGGTCTCTTACGTAGTCACAGTATAATGATCAAAATCAGGAAACATAACATTAACATAATAGTATTATCTAATCCACAGCCCATATTCTAATTTCATCAGTTGTGCCAATATTGTCATTTACACTCATTTTTCCCATTCTTAAATCGAGTTCAGGTTTCTGTGCTGCACTCAGTTTTCAGGTCTCTTCAGTCTCCTTGATTTGGAGCAGTTCCTCGGGTTTCCTTTTCATTTCTTGACCTTGGTATTTCTGCACACAGGCCAGCTGCTTAATAGACTCTCCCTCAGTAGGGTCCGTCTGATACGCTCTCAAGGTAAGACGCAGGTTTCAGATTCCTGGCAAAAATCCCACTGAAGGGCTCTTGTGTTCCTCAGTGCGTCACACCACAGGGCACGTGTGTGGGTCTGTCCTGCTTTTTATTGGTCGTGTTTGCTTTCATCCCTTGGTGAAGGTGGTGTCTGCCAGTCTCTTCACTGTAAACTTACTTTGTTCCCTTTGTGGATGAGAAGGTATTTTGTGGGGTGATGACCTGGCCTCTGTCCTCCTGCTGTGTGCCTGGCTCTGTTGGGGGAACAGAGCAACACGGCAAAGCAGGCACAGGAAACCAAGAGATAATGTTGATTAAAGAATTAACTTTGTACCAGGAACTGTGTTAAATGAGTTCAACGCATGATCTCATTTTAACCTCACAATAATCCCGAGAGGAGAAAACCAAGTGTCTACATTACTCGTCCACACCGTAAGAGCAGTAGTAGTAATAGGAATAATAAGAGCAATCCCTAATGTCTCCATAGCACATACTTCCTACTGCCAGCCCCTGTTCGAAGTGCTTCACTTAGATTCTTACTTTATAGGAATTACATCTGTCTCCACTTCATAGAGGAAAACAGAGAGCTCAGAGGTAAGTCACTTCATGGCCACCCTGCTTGTAATGAGGATTTGCTTCCAGGGAGTCAGACCCCAAGGCTGTGTTCTGACCAGTTCTCCACGCAGACTTCCTGAGACCCCGTGCGGTGGGGGTGCGCTCACCTGACTCGTGCCTTCGGCCTGCTTCTTCCTCCGCTGTAAGGACACTTTCCACGGAGGGAAGGGTTGGTGCCGGGGCCAGAGTGCAGTGCAGAGGAGCCGGGCATGGAGGCCAGGTGGGTGGTGGCAAGGGCAACCAGGAGGCATGCCCAGGGGAGGCTGGAAGGGCTCTGGGACAGAGGCAGGGCAGTGAGCAGGGCCCCTTGACGGACTCAAGCCGTAGCCCTTCTCCAGGGTGCTCTTATCCCCCGCTGGACTCCAGATGCTCCTCAGTGACCAGTGCAGAAAAGGGAGCCTTGAGTCTGGTAGGAACCCCTGCCCATTAATGCAAGACTCTTCCAGAGAGTTTTGAGTTCCTCCTGAATGCCCATCGGTCACAGTGCCAATTCCTGTGACACGCCCTGCTGGCCTGGTCGCACCAGCAGTGTCCGCTGCCGGCGATGATGCTGCCTTAATTTCTCCTGGTCACTGGCCTTTTAGCATCATTAGCTTTAGCAGAGAGAAGGCTGTGTTTACGGCTTGGCATGAAAGAAGAACATGCAGATCTCTGTTGCCAAGCTACAAATGACTCTTTTTCTTTCGTAGAAGAGAGTAATAATGATTAAAAAATACTCAGTTGCTTGGCAGGCGTCAGGGTGGCTTAGCTGTGAATATTGCAGGGCCTGGAGAGGTCTCCCTTTCACAGACCCTGCTGCTTCCCTGGTTCCCTGGGTTTGGGATCTTTGCTTCATCCATCTTTTGAAGGAAAAAAAAGGTGCTGACCTGTGATAAATGCAAAAATCAGCATCCTTGTTTCCATGGAGACACACCCCTTGATTATTTGATTCCTCTCCTTGGGTGAAGTGGAAAGAGTTCCCCGAAGAACTGCAGACAGCAGGATTCTAAGGAGTAGATCCAAGATCAGGGAGAGGGGAGGAAGGGGAAATTCAAGGGGCGAGGGCGAGGGCGAGGGCGAGAGCAGCAACTGGTCACAGACGGGGGTGGGGAAGCGGTGGGCAGAGACTTCCAGCTGGGGTGGGAACTCCGCCCAGATACCTCACCTACTTGGATGGACGCGCCTGCTGCCCGGAGCCCAGCTTGGACAGCGCGCAGGCTGGCTCTGCCCAGGGAAGGGGGCTCGCTCCCCTTTCCCGCCCAGGCCCGAGAGCCCACCAGCGCCGCTAGGAGAGTGTCGAGCAGCCCTACATGTCCTTGGTTTCTGGATTTTTTTGTGTGTAATTCTATTATTTTTGATAAAAGTAGCATGTTCAATGTGAGTTAATATATACCACTAAGGCTTTTCCTACAAATGTGTTTATAAACTTTTTAAAAATCGCCTTTGTCAGACACATTACCTTGGGGGCTGCGCTGTGGGTGAGTGATGGGGAGACCCCGCGCTCCCTCCGGGTTCGGGGTCCTCACACGGGATGGCACTCCACACAAACACCCGAGTGGGGTTGTTGTTATTCTCCCCCTTTAAGGAATGAGAAAAATCAAAGCTGAAAACATATTTTCTGTGCATAAAAAGAGATAAAATCTTTATTTGAAAATTTGCATATATATCCCTAACTAACCTTTAAAATGGAAGACCTCAATGGTGATAGTCAAACTACCTGTTTAAAATTTATCTTTATTGTTGAAAATATTACAGATGTCCCTCTTTTTTCCCCCATTGACCTCTTCCACCCCACTCCCACCTTACCCCCTGGCCTTCACCGCATTATTGTCTGTGTCCACAGGTTATGCATATATGCATATAAGTTCTTTGATTAATCTCTTCCCACCCCCTTCCCCCTTCCCTCTGAGGTTCTTCAGTCTGTCTCCTGCTTCCACGTCTCTGGATCTGTCTTCTGTTTATCTTGTTCATTAGAGTCCACAGCTAAGCGAGATCACGTGACTCTTGTCTTTCTCTGACTGGCTTGTTTCGCTTAGCAAGGCCAAAGCATTTACAGCTCCCCCAGGTCACGCCGCCAACAAATGGTAGGAAGGGGGCCAGCCTTGGGGCCAGGACCCCGGTGCTCATGCATCTGCTTTTAGAGAAAATGGCCTTGAATGGAAAACTACAGTGCCCTTCCGTGGGCTTCCCCGTCTCTGATGGCTGGAAGTATTATTCTCCAGCCTTTCGTTCTCATTGTTCCTGCACAGCCGTTTCTCCCCACAAAGTTTGTTCCAGCACAAGGTCTGGCTGCCTGGGAGCCGGCTGCTTCGAATACATTTCCTGCATCGGCATCAAGGTTCAGGGTAACTCCACTCAAGATGGATTTCTTTCCCTGAGAAATTCTGACTCACAGATTGGAGCAACCTGATTAATCAGGAGGGATTTTGTGGCAAATGCCATCAGACGCTCCACTGTCCCTTTCAGCAGGGAGAAGCCCTGCTCTGGCTTGCATCACCTTGCAATCAGGACTACCCGCGAGGACGGCGAGGCGAGGCCAGTAATCAGCATCGTCACTTCATCCCGTACAAAACATCTCCCATGAGGTTTTCTGATCTCCGGTTCCACGAGGGCCACGTCACACAAGTCGTGAACGCTTCAGAATCAGCACCCTCGTGTGTAGTCAGGACTCCACGTAAATCTCTCAGGCGAACCACGGGTGAGTTGATTGAATTGGTGTTGATTGGTTAATTTGCTCTCAGCCTTGGAGACTCACGTGAATCAATGGTCTCAGTCATTATTTAAAAATGTGTATTATTTCATTCTCGTGATGCTGGGTCTATCAATGGAAGGTCCAGCCAGACAGGTAGAAGAGTGTGGGGCATTGCTGATTGTCAGAACCATTTTCGAGGAGATAAGTTGGCTCTGACATTAAAGTTGAGTTTCCCTTGGGTCGGGAGTGGATTCACTCATCCTTTGAACAAATGTTTGGCGAGGACCATGCCGCGGGAGCTCTGCCGACACCGGAAGCATCGATGAAGACGCAGCAGCATTGGCGCGGAGCTGACATTTCAGCCTGTTCCCGAGCAGTGGCTCCTCACCCTTTGGACGAAATCCAGCGCTCGAGAGATGGTTGATATCCCCAGAGAAGAGCAGGTGCCAGCACCCATGGTTTGAGCTCATTATATCTCAGAATTCAGCCTTGTAACTTGCTGTCTCAGTGGGGGAAATGTCACTGCGAAAGAAATAGATGACCTTTAGGGGAAGGTCCAGGTGAGCTTCTGGAGTAGCCCATGAGGGGGCAGGTGGCAGGAGGGGGCAGGTACAGCAAACTTGAGGTGAGGTCCATGAAGGTCAAATCACCCCCTTCTTGGTGGTGTGACCTTGGACTAGTCAGCCTCACCTTCTGAGCCTCCGTTTGCTCAGCCATAAATTTCGGGTGATGCTGTTTTTCTCATAGGACTGTCATGGGAATTCAGGAGGACACCTCATGAACATCGCTCGGTGTTTGAAAGTCCTCTACACATACCCATGGCCTTTACCTTCATCTGAAGTGTGGCCCTGGCTGAGCAGTTTCATTCCTGTGGCCCATGACAGCAGCTCACAGGCCTTCAACCTTCTTCTTCCCAAAGGGCCTGGAAGACTGGGAGAAGCTGCTTCCTTTTGTGCAAGTGACAGTGTACAGTTTCCTTCAACCTGGATGCCCTTTGAGAGGAAAAGGGGACACTGTTACTAACGACAACCCCCAAAACAGGCATAAACCAGGGCCATCTAAGCCAAGGGGCACATGGTCACCCTTCCACAGCTGGTTTTGTTAGCTGCGGGGATGGTATAAGACAGACAGCAAAGCTGCTCTTCACATAATTCCAGCCTCGTGTCCCAGCAGAGGAGATTTCCCAGTAGCCCTCTGGTGGGCAGAATTATAAGATGGCCATGCCCCAGCTCCAGTGCATAAACCCCCTACAATCTCCTTGTTTTGAGTGTGAATAGGACCTGTAAACATGATGAGATATCACTTGTAATTAGGTTGCATTTGGCAAAGGTGAAAGATTTTTGCAGATGTAATTGAAGTCCCAAGCCAGCTGAATTTGGGTTAATGAAAAGGGAGATTGTCCTGGGTGGGCCTGACCTGATCAAGTGGAAGCACTTACTGCAAGGACTAGGCCCTCACAGGAAGTGAGCAGACAGTAAGGAAGGAGTAAACTCTGTTACGGGAGAGACAAGCGACCAGAATCTAATGGCAGCTTCTGGAAGCTGAGAGGGACTCCTGACCAACAGCCAGCAAAAAAAAATGGCAACATCATTTCCAGATTTGCAAGGAAAACTCTTTCAACAAACCAGGGTTGCACAGCCTTCCCCAGTCAGGCCTCCAGATGAGAGCACAGCCCAGCAGACACCTTGATTTCAACCCTGGGAGACCCTGAGCAGAGACCCATGAAGCTTTGCATATACTCTGAGTGAAGAAAGTCTGAGGTCACAAACAAATGTTCTAAGCCACTAAGTGTCCGGGAATTTATCACACACCCCAAACTCCCATCACCCCTTTCATCTCTGGCCCATATTTATACTCTGGCCCACCCACCAGGATATCTTCCCTCCTCCTTTTCCAAGCCCCCTGTTCTCTGAGCCCTGTTCCAGGCCCCCCTTCTCTAGGGCATCCTCAGCCTCCCTGCTCAAGGTTCCTGACACTTCCTTGCGCACCCCCATGTTCCTGCACACGTTCCTCTGTTTAACCAGCTCTCACAGATGTTCCGCTGATGGTTCTGTCCTACAGGTGAGGAGAGAAGGCCGACAGCAAAGTGACTCATTGAGGGTCTGTCAGACAGTGAGTAGAGAAACCAGAATTTGAACCAGAACCTCTGACTCCAAAGCCTACTTCCCTTCTATCGTGCCTGCTGCTGTTGGGGTGCCCCAGGCCCCAAAGTCTGCATGTTATGTTAACCTTTAACACGTTAAAGCATGCTTTCATAGAGTTCATCTCAGGTCATCCTCCCAGGAACCATGTATTTTTACCTGCAACTCACAGATGGAAACACACACCGAGAACATATGCTCATTTACTCGTTCCACATATACTTATTGAGTGTCTAAGAGGTGCTTACAGTACCAGCCCCTGGAATACGGAGCAGAAATAACCCTGCTCGCAGGGTGCTCACAGTCCAGCATAGGAACAGATGTGCAAACAGAGCCTTGTGCCCATTCAGGATGGCATCTCAATGCTGACGCAATGAAAGCTCAGAGGAGGCACTCAACCCAGGCATGGAATGGGAGTCAGAATCAGAGGGCATCCAGGAGGAAACAGAGGGCAGCTCAAGCTGAGTAAGAGTTCCCCTGGTAGCCATCAGGGTGCAGAGACAGGAGGTGCAGCATGAGCTCTCCAGCTTGTGTGAGGCCAACCCAGGACTCGGCGGACTTCCCTTGCACTCCACTGCTGCCCAAGATAGTGAGGTCACTGGTTGGCTGGGGCTTCCGCCTATGTGTCTCTAGCTCCCAAAGCTTGACTTCCTCAGATGTCTCTGGGCCCCCCACCTAGCACCCAGTGGAAGCAGACACACATTCAGATAAATCTTCATACACATACTTACACTTACTTGTGCCCCAAACATGCACATATTCACACACAGACACACCCATACACTTACACACACAGATCCATACATATGCTCTACACATATAGACACATACACATTTACACACATATACACATACACCCATATATACATACCCACATGCATACATACACCCAGACACAAACATGTACTTCACATGCATGCATATTTGCACATACTAACATACAAACATACATACACACAGCACATACATATACCCCACACACATACATGCATATATACCCTCATGCATATATATACATTCACACAGAGAGACACATACATTCACACATACCTGCACACATACCCCTTTTCAAGAAACGGAATAGCAGCCCTGAGCTCAGCAGAGCCCATGAAATGCCTCAAGAATTGATTTTTATTATGCAGAGCAGAAAGGCAGGTGATGTCCCCAGTCACCTATTGAGAACCAAGCAGACACATTGCGGTTTCCAGGCAAATTTCAGCTGTTTCCCTGGTGCTCGGGGCACATAAACCCAAGAAGCCAAATGATGATTTTCCCTTCAGAAAAATAACATTGCCCAGCCCTCCTTCCCCAGGTAGAAAGGTTTGTATAGCACTCAGTCCCCACCAGGCCAGCCAATCCCATCAGGATGAGGTGCGGGCCAAGGAGCCAAGCAGCTTCGTCAGGTTCTCCTGGAAAGCCCAAAAGAATTCAGGTCATAGAAAATCCCTTCCCTCTTTGCTAATAAAACTTATCAGTGCAGGGCAGGAGGCTGGGAGGAGAGGGAATGCAGACACTCGCCTTGCTAAATTACTTGGAGAAATGGCCCTGATCAGCCATCCACAGGATGCAATATAACATTTATTGAGCCCGATTTTTTCACCTAGATTATCCTACTCAGTTCTCTCAGCAGCCCTGTGACATTGCATTCGTTCCATTCCTTAGATGAGCAAACTGAGGCCCAGTTCTCCTGTGAGGTTACCAAGCAGGCACTTGGCTCACCTCTGACACCCTGCCCTTTTTGCTCAGGTATGAGCCCAGGAGAGTTAGAGCCCAGCTTTGAACAACAAGAGAGGGGCCCAGAGAAGCAAGACATCCTTCCCTAAACTTCAGAAAGTGCTCTCCAAGTTCTTGGCAAATGCAACCTTGGTTCTTTGGTGTTCTCGGATTGACCGCATTTGCTCTTGGCTTCGTGAACCAAGGGGGCTTGGTGTCAGCCCTCACTAGGGCACTCCTTTGAGGGCTCTTATCTGCAAGCCAGAGTGTGCCCAGCGATCGCATGGAACATGGCTTCTGAGGCTGTCAGACATGGGATCCCAAGGAGGCGAGTCAGCCTGCAATGGCATGGTCCCGAGGAAGCAGCAAGGAAAACATGAGAGGAAATGTAGGCTAAGTAACAGGGGAAATTCCCTGTAGAAAGATCTATTAGACTGTGAAATAGTATTCCACAGGAAATGGTGGAGGGGGTGCCCAGAGGCATTTAAACCATGCCGGCCTAAGTAATAGAAGCCGCATGGTGTGTGGAGTGACTGAGAACTGGCCTCGGGGGAGCGGTGCCTCGTCCTAATAGGTCATCTCTATACAGATGTAATTTCCAAGCCTTAATGTTCCATGGAGCTGCCCTGCTCTTGCCAGCGAAGATGGTGTTCACTTACAGCTCAGAAAAGCCACGGGGTTTGAAGTGGGCTTAGCCATCATTTTGTCAACAGGGTAGCGAACCTCAGCGAACAGACAGTCCCTGTCAAAATCTCAGCTGCCATTTCTGTAGAAATTGACAAGCTAATCCTGAAATTCACATGGAATTGCAAGGTACTCAAAAGAGCCAAAATGATCTTTAAGAAGAACAAAGGTGGAGGACTCCCAGCAAAGCTGCCGTGAGCAAGGCAGCGGGTCACTGACACCAACACGCTGGTCAGTGGGACAGAAACTCCATATGTACGGTCCTTACTTTTACGATCCACCGATCTCTGACAAAGCTGCCAAGACAATTTCACGGCAAAAAAATCGTTTCAACAAACGGTTCTAGAATAACTGATATCCGCATACAAGAAAATGATGTTGGATTCTTACCTCAACCATATACAAATGGACTATAGATGTAAATTTTAACTGTAAAACTCTCAGAAGAAAACATACAAATAAGTCTTCATGACCTTCAATTAGGCACAGCAGAAAAAAGAAAAAATAGATAATTTGGACTTTCTCAAAACACAAAACTTTTGTGTTATCAACAATATCATGAAGAAAGTGAGCAGACAACCTACAGAATGAGAGAGAATATTTGAAAATCATATGTTTGATAAGGGACTAGTATCCAGAATATAGAAAGAACTCTAGCCTGGTCAGTGTGGCTCAGTGGATTGAGTGTTGTCCCATGTACTGAGAGGTCACCGGTTTAAGGCCTGGTCAGGGCACATGCCTGGGTGTGGGCTTGATCCCCAGTAGGGGACGTGCAGGAGGCAACCAATTGATGTTTCTCTCTCACATTGATGTTTCTGTCTCTCTCTCTCAAATCAATTAAAAACATATTCAAAAAATAACTCTAATAAGTCAATAATAAAAAAGGTAACTCAATGAAAAAATTGGTAAAGAATGTCAATAGACATTTCTCCAAAAAAGATATAAAACAAATTAAAAAGATCAGCATAGTTAGTCAGTAGGAAATAGAAATCAAAACCATAATGAGATACCACTTCATACTCACTAGTATGGTTAAAATAAAAAAGACAAATAATAACAAGTACGTACAATGATGTAGACCAGCAGGAAGCCTTGGTCTCTGCTGGTGGGAATACAGAACAGTGCAGCCAGTTCAGAAAACAGACTGGCAGTTCTTCAAAAAGTTAAACATGGACTTACCAGTGATTTCACTTCTCAGTATATACCCAAGAGAACTAAAAATACATCGTACGTCGATGTTAATATCAGCAACATTCATACTAGCAAAAATGGAAACAATTCAAATATCTATCAACTTATGAATTAATAAACAAAATGTGATATAGCCATATAAGGGAATATTATTCAGCCTCAAAAAGGAATGAAACCAAGACATGCTACAACAAGAATCAATCTTGGAAACATTATACCGAGTGAGAGAAGCCAGAAACAAAATGCCACACAGAATATGATTTTATTTATATAAAATGTTCAGAATAGGTAAATTTATAGAGGCAGAAAATATATTAGTGTTATCCAGGTGCTGGGGTACTGGGGGAAATAAGAGTGACCATTCAAGTGTATGGGATTGGGCCCTGCCGGTGTGGCTCAGTGGTTGAGCGTTGACCCATGCACCAAGAGGTCCCTGGTTCGATTCCTGGTCAGGGCACATGCCTAGGTTGTGGGCCTGATCCCCAGTGGTGAGCATGTAGAAGGCAGCCAATCAATATTCTTGCTCATTGATGTTTCTCTCTCTCTCCCTCTCCCTTCCTCTCTCTCTAAAAATCAGTAAAGAAAAAAATCTTATAAAAAAAATAAAGTATATGGGATTGTGAAATTTTTCTGAAATTAGGTGATGGTTGATAGTTGTATTTTTCCCTCAGATTCTGCTATTATAAATAATATCTTTGCTAAATATCTCTGTGCGTAAACTCTTACCTGCAGTTTTTAAATTGTATTTTTTAAAGAATAGTTTATTGATTTTAGAGGAAGAGGGAGAGAGAGAGAAACATCGATATGAGAGTGTAACACTGATGGGCTTTGACCCACAGTCAGAGCATGTGCCTGGCTGGGAAGAGAACTGGCGACCCTGGGGGGCACAGGATGATACCCGAATAGGCCACACCAACCAGGCCTAGATTGTCTTTGTTTTAGGATAAATTTCAAAAATTGAGATTACTGTTTGAAAGTAATCAGTTTTAAGATCCTGCTCTCTGTGAACTCCCCAAATTTGCCTGAAAGACCTTTTTTTAAGATATTTGATGCAGATACACTTGGTTTCCTGAAATAAGTAGTCATGTACATCAGAATAACTTCTTGGTAAGAGGGAGAGATCATTTTTATTGAAGTCAGACTTATGCAGGGTCACATTCCAGCTCTGCCACCGTGCACTGAGTGGTCCTGAGTAAATGACATAACCTCGATTGACCCTCAATGTTCTCTCCTGTAAAATGGGCGCAATAGCACCTAGCAATTGTAAATAAGACAGTGTATGTCAAGTGTCTGTTGTCCATTGTGCATTCCAGGCACTTGTTTTATGTCCACTTTTCTTCTTTCTTCTCTTCATGGCCCCCACTCTGCCATGAAGATGCACCTTTGGATCCTGAGTCCTAGGATGTCGTGTACCTTCTCTGGCACCATGGCCAGCAATGCCCTCATAGGGCTGACGAGGATGGGCCTGGAGCCTGAGGCTCAGGATTTGGGCCTGGTTCCACCACTCATTAGCCTGTGATCTCAGGCAGCCTCTCAACATTTTTTGAGTCTGGCCTCTCATTTTATTTGGGGGCAATGAGGCATTCTCTTATGAGCCTGTAGTGGAGATCAGGGGAGACCTGGATGTCACAACGTTTGGTGTCCCCTCCAGCATGTCTCTAAGTAGCAGTTAAGTTCATCATCACAACGCCCTTCCTATGTGCCAGGGCTTGCTCAGGTGCACCGAGCCAAGTTCGCTTGCTGCCACTAGATCAGAGGCCCACAGACTGGGAAAGCACCGCATCCCTACATACTATAGTAATTACTAATTACATGTCGCTGCATTCTGTGGCTTATTAGTAAATTGCATGTAGAGGGATCTGAAAGTAATTGCCCTCCTCCCTTCACTTGAGCGGCCTGCGGAAATCACAAGGAATTACCTTGTTTACTTCCTAAGCGATTCCCAGTGGCTGTTTGTCAAATATACGGGGGAAATCATACAATAACCAAATATTCTTCTGATTACAAATGATATGTGAGGGTCATGAGGAATCTTGAGTGGAAAAAGCTGTTAAACAGCTGCCGACTAACTGTATGTAAATATCCCCCTGTGGGTAATAGCTTAATTTTGATCATTGTTCAAAAGAGCAGGCATTTTAAATTATTAATAGGTGTCAGCTACAAAAGAAAATTTACAAGAAGAGCCTGATCTGCACAAACGGCTCTGTCTTCTCCCACCCTGTGTGTGGGACAGAAAGGAGGGTGGGAAGAAAAGAATAAAAGGCACAATTGGCAAAAAGTCAGCCTCCTGTTTTTCCTCTGGCTGGGGTTTTGTGGCTTGTGGGTGGTGGCATTACTTTACCACCATGGAAACTGGACTGGGCTCCATTCATTCCTTACTAAGTTTGGTTACACAGAGTTTCCTTCTCTTTTTAGGTAAAGTCAGTTCCAACCAAGAAAGCCCGAAGTTCAGGAAGCTCCGGGCTGTGGTGCCGGCTGTCTACCTTTGCTGAGATGGAACCTTTTTCCCGTCTAAACGCATCGTGGGACACGTTTCATTGTGAGCCACACTGACACGCTTGACGCAAACAGAGATCCCGTTTCAAACGATTCATCTGATGGAAATATCAGGATCACCGATGCATGAATTGGCCTCTGTGCTCCCTTTTCTAAAAACACATACAGTGGATCATGAGATTGTTGAGTTAACAAGAAAGACGAAATAGCCAGTTTTTCTGTTTCCTTCTCTTGGCTTTTATGGTGGCACTGACTTCTGGTATTTTGGGTAGCCCACAAGTATTAGAGATTTGAATAAAGGAAAAGATAGACATGAAGAATTAGGAAGAGGCTCCTGTGGATATAGCACCATGATCAGCTATGACAAGAAGCTTGTTCCTGGTGTGTCCTCCTCCACACTGCGGATGAAGTGATGTGCCCAATGACAGTGCTCGGAATGCCTCAAATGTATCCAGTGTGCTACTCTTTCAGACTCAGCCAGCTCTGGTCCTCACCGAACGGCTGTGAGCTGATGTGGGACAGAAATCACAGGGAAAGTGGCGATCAGTGATGCCATCCACTGCCCTAGGCTACCTAGCTGGTCTCAAACCCAGTAAACAAATTCCCATGTAAATATTTTAACTAGAACTCAGGTTCCATCTATGCTGGGTGTCCACAGGCTCAGCCGCCTCAGTGACCCTGGGCCTGGGACAGAGCCCAGAGCAGCCTCAGCAGATGCAGAGGGCTGTGGCGGTCACTGTCTTGTAGGCTCCTTCCCTCCTCTCTGGCTGTCCTCACTTCCTGGCCATCCTTCTTCTCCTCCTCCCCATAAATCCATTCATCTTGTGGCTGTCTGACTCATCTGACAACCCAGGCCTTCTCCCTCCTCCGCAGAGCTTGGTGACAGGATTGATGGGCCCTGGAGCCCAGGCTGAAGCATAAAGCACCACACCACTTAAAGCTCACTGTGGTCGTTTTGTGGGTCAATAGAGACTTCCTCAAAGACACTGAAAGCTCCCCAGAGAGGAAGACCACCAAGTTTCCACCCCTCCTGTGCCAGGCCCTGCGCTAGGCTCAAGGAGCTCCCAGTTCACTGCTGAAGACAGACGTGTCAATAACTAAGAATCACACAGTGAGGATGAAGCTAAAGCAGGTGTAAGAATCCGAGACAGAGGTGACATTGGAGCTAAACAATAACACTATCACAAGAATGGCTTCTGGACAAAGAATGCTTAGCTTACATCTCGGGGGTGAGGAAGAATCCAGAGAGAGTGTTTCTGTAGAACTGTGCCTTCGTTTCTGGTGAACTGTTACATGCTCTTCCTCAGCACAAAGATTGCTTAGAACAAGTCGGGCATCATGTGATCCAACAGGCTGCATCAAGCAGCTTCAGCAGTCTTAGGCCAAGTTATATGAGCCCCTTATCCTGAGCTGGATTCCCTCCTAGACACAAGGCCACGGAAATCAGAATTGACCAAGCTGGTGTACCTGTTTGGTTGTAATATTTGAACGATCATCATAACATAATGATAAGATCCGGCATATATGGAGCCTTACTGTGTGACAAGCACGATGCCTAAAGCCTTAAGCATCTCAACTCACATTATCTTAATACGAATAAGTTTGGTTCTATCAATACTCCCATTTTGCAGGTGAGGACAGTGAGAGCTCAGATAATTTGCCCAAGGTCACACAGCTAGTAAGTGGGCAGAGCAAGGATCAAACACTGTTTTGTCTGATGTTCACACTGGCACTCTTGGCCTTGAGCTTCCTGGCATGGCATTAGGTGTGCAGTGGCCCTTCAGATGCCTTATTCTTTAGCCATTATTTACAGAGGACCTTTTGTGCTCAGCAGGGTGAAAGGTACGCAGATGACAGATGTTATTTCTGCCCTTCGGGAACTTCATTCAACTAATCATGAACCAGCCTAGTGCTGGGCACTGGATTATCAGGAGGAGATAGGCGTCCATCCTCCAGAAGTTGATCCAGGGCAGGAAGACACACTGTGGCACTGCATTCGGTGGTTTGCCCATTTATGGGCTTAGCAAGAGAGTAGGGGAGGGGGAGTTGGGGCAGCCGTCCCGGGAGAGCTTTGCCGTGGAGGATGGGCTGATGGACAAGAGCTCGAGCACAGGCAGAAATCCATGAAAGATCATGGTTCCACGTGTCCAGGAGGAAAGCTATGGAAGACAAGCTGCGGCCAAGAAAACCCTGATAAGGAGGGTTGGCCCGTTTTTTTTTCCTTGAGTCAAGACATACCAACACCATCCAAGCTGGGCTTTTCTGTTTGTTGGCTTGTTTGAGTTTTTTTCTGGAACAGAGGTTCTCAAACCTTAGCCTCCATCCTGTACTGGTGTGATCTTTCTAGAACATGCCTCGTAAAGCATGGTCTCTCCACTGGCAGCAGTCTGCTTCCTGGAGCCCTCAAGGTGTTTGTGAGCATGCTGAAGTTTGAGAACCATTAGTCTAGATCAATCAGGTTTTATCTCGACATCATATTCCCTTAGGCATGAAGGCTTCAGACAAATCAGGTTTTATTTACAAGGGAGATAGAGAGAATAGTTCTTCCATAGACTACCATAGGATCAGCTTACTTTGCTGAAGACATCAGAGAAAGATGGACATGCACAAATATAATGGATGCCAGGATTTCAAGTCATTCAACGAAGATGTATTGAGTAGCTTCTCTTTGCCAGGTGCCTTATAAGCATGGAGGAACTCTTCTAGGTTTTTTTTTTTTTTGACAGCTCAGCATTCATTCCCCTTTCTTTCTGTAGCAGTCCCCAGTGCTCCTCTGGAAACCTGCCCACACTCAGTTCAGGTGTCAGGTGGAGCTGGCTCTAACCTCAACTATGGCAGTGGACATATGATTCTTCTTGGCCAATCAGATCACAGTATTGCCTTGCAACGGTGATTGGTCAGGGGTGAGCATGTGTCTGAAGCCAAGGCTCCAAAGTACTGTTCATTCTAGTATTTTATTTATGTGATTAACAAGGATACTTCTCTTTTATGCTCTACAGCAATGAAGATAAAACCTAGATCTTTTAGGAGGGCAAAGCTGCCCTTTGGAAATGAAGCCAGAGAACTAAGACACAGAGAAACAGAGACAGTGATCTGGTGCTGATGCTGCTGTGTAGCCCTGACCACAGTTCCCAAAGCATGGTCTGTCCTCAGACTTTTCAGCTATTTGAGCCAGCACACGATCTGTTTCTGCTTTAGCTGCTTTGCACTTGGTTCTGCATCATTGCAAATACAAAAGTCCTAATGCTCTAGTGTCAAAAGGGCTATGACCCAGAGTAGACTATGATCTAGGAGAAATGAGCTTTTAAACTCATACTCAGAGCAAGAAGGATGAGTATGAAATTAACCCATTGCTTGGGCCCAATAAGATAACACAGCTGTGATGATGGAAACTGACTTGTCTTTCTAGCTCAGGACCATGTTCTTTGAATTCAAAAGGGATGCTTAGGGTTCTGAAGAAGGAAGAGAAACCCACCTGGCAGTTTTAAATTAATTTAAGACCTCTGGCCACTGGGCATAAAGGCAACTGGAACATGGTCACTCATTCTTGGCCAGAGGTGTTGAAGGAGTTGTGAAATAAGACAGAAGTGAAGATGCTGAGTATATTGATTCTGCTCCATGCATTTCCCATACTTTGAACTCTGGCTGCTAGCCCAGTGCTATACAGAGCAGGTCCCTGAAAAATCTGAACAATGAATGAAGATGAGCAAGGCTCTTACGATTAAAGGCCCAGGCCTAATGTTCTTGAGCAACAAAAGGGATAGTTTTTATAAAAGGATGGTCTATGAACTTACATTGGTCCTGAACAATCAGGGTGTCCATTTAAAAATGAGTCCTGATAGCATGATATGGCTCAGTGGATTGAGCGTCGTCTTATGGACTGAGAGGTCCCAGTTCCATTCCCGGTCAGGGCACATGCCCGGGTTTTGGGCTCGATCCCCAGTAGGGGGCATGCAGAAGGCAGCCAATCAATGTTTCTCACATCGATGTTTCTATCTCTCTCACCCTTGCTCTCGCTCTAAAGAATCAATCGATAAAAACATTTAAAAATGAGTCC
Organism: Molossus molossus; assembly: GCF_014108415.1. Classification (NCBI taxonomy): domain Eukaryota; kingdom Metazoa; phylum Chordata; class Mammalia; order Chiroptera; family Molossidae; genus Molossus; species Molossus molossus. The sequence continues at coordinate 59,410,938 of NW_023425352.1, forward strand.
TGATAAAGCAATCTGATATTTTTCTTTGCTCCCTCCCTCTTTTTCTTCCTTCTTTCCTTTTTTGGTAGTGTTTGCAATTCTTAGATTGTTAGGAGAGAAAAATGCAGTTGGTCACAGTATATTTGGATTTATGCATGGTATATAATACATTTTTATGATATCTTTTTGGGTAACATGAAACACTCTAGCTAAGGTAATAATACAGTTAGGAAGGTAGTCTTGTAACTACTTCAAGAACCATGCCCAGGGCTTGCTGATTAATTCATTCCTGTTGAGCTTGTCACTTCAGGAACTCTCCAGGGGCCTGAGATAAGGCTTTGTCCTTGGCTCTCTCCTGTTAAAGCAAATTTTGTGAATACTTGAATGAAGGCATAGAAAGCTCCTTATCAAATCTGTGGATGCCACTGAACTTGGAGAGGATGACAAATGAGGTAGATGGAAGAACTGCAATCCAAAAAGCTCTCAGTGGGTTGTAGTGATGCAACAAAACTTACAAGGCAAAAGAAATATAATAAAATAATGAGAAAAAATGAGCATCTGTAATTGTGCCCCCAAACCTCTACTGTATAACATGGGGAAAGAGCTCTGTCAAAAAGGCAGCCTGAGTGAGAAAAGAGAGTTTGGGTCATCAGCATTCATTAGGCATCAGCATTGTGCTCCAGCTCTCATTGCCCAGAAGCAATTTGGGGTTACATTAACAGAAGTAGTGTGTGTAGAACAAAGGAGGTCAAAGGGCTTTGTTAGTCAGTCCTCCCCTGAGTCTTGTATTCAGTTCTCAGCCCCAAGATTGAGGAAAAAAACTGACAACCTTGAACATGCTCAAACATCATCATAAGAGTAAAAGAAAGAAGAGATATTCAGCCTAAAAAAAAGTTTTAGTAGCTGAATATTCTCTATTTTCAACTATTTAAGGGACTGTCAAATGAAAAGGACTAGACACAATGCCTGTGCCCAAGGGTTAAAATTGGCACCGAGAAGGAGAGCCCTCTGCAAGAAGGAGGGTCCTTTCCATATTTTGAGCGAAAGAAGAGCAGTACAGCTGCCCAAAGGTGAAGCTACTGTATCATAAGGAAGTGAGTTTCCCAATATGAGAGGCATCCCAGTAGATGCTGGAAACCAGCTTAACAGGGTTTTCGTTGGGGAAGCTCCAGCGTTAGCTGAGCCACAGAAAGTGATGACTCAACCAAGACCTCCTCCATCTCCACAAATCTGAGTCTTTATGACGATACTCATGGCGGACCCATGGTGGGAAGAGGAGAGACAGCAACAGGGAGGGAACAGCCACAGTGTCCCACATGCAGCAAGGTGGAGTAGGAAGCAGGACAAGACCAGTCTACTAGTCTGTGTTCTCAGCAGTCACTGTGACCTTGAGAGAATAGCAGGGTGCTTTTGTTTTCATTTAGACAGATGCTGTTCCAATTAATTCTCAAGACTCCACAATGATATGGAAAACCATTTCCAAAATGAAACCTTTATTGAGAGCACACATTAATAACACACCAAAGGACACACAAATTACACCTGCGAGGTATACCCCATTGCAAATGAATACGCTGAAAAATACCACATTCCAATAGTATCGGGAGCACACTGTAATTAAGCCACCACTGATAGTGTGAACAGCTGTGTTAGATCACTATGGACACACACAGCAACACAGATGAATAAAGCCTGAAATAAACTCCCCATTAGAGGTGCACTGTGTGGTGTAGGGTTACAAATCTGGGCTCTGGAATCAGACTCCCTAGGGTTTTAATCCTGGTTCTATTATACACAGGCTAAGAAACCTTGAGCAGGTTACCTAACCTCACCGAGCCTCAGATTCCTGATCTGGAAAGTGGGGCACCTACCTGGGGTTCTTGGTAGTGTTCATTCAAATGATTCATGCAAAATGCTTTGCACAGAAGGCGTATCCAGCACAGAGCCAGCTCTGTCCTGGCTTTCACGGGCATGAGCTCATGTGTCCGACCACGGGCTACTGCCAGAGATCATCCCCTGGTCCCACGCGTGAGCCTCATGCTTGTCACATACTTAGTTCAAGTGGGCACCTCCAGTTATTTTTAAACTGAAATGTGACTGCTGCTTTGACATCATGATTGCAGCATTCGTGGTTGACTGGGTGAAACTCATCCACCTAGAGTGAGGAACTGTCATCTGTTTTGATTTACGCTCTTAGCCTGACAGAATAACTAATAATCGATGTCCCATATTCAGCAAGTCAATCACAGGAAGATGTCGGTCCATGACTGCTTAGCAAGGAACACGGGATTCAAGTCTTGAATCTCCTCTGAAGATGCAGCTTTGGACGGTCTCGGTCTCTCCTGACTTGATGACATCATCTGGCCCCTAGGACAGCTCTCTAAGACAATGTTAACGTCCTAGTGAGAAGAGTCACTTGTTATTGACCACGTTTTCATTCATTTCTTTGTGCATGCGAATACATAACAGACACGCTGCTCCTTGCTCCTGGACACCTCACTCCAGTTCCCCCTTTATGTATGATTTCTTTCCCCCTCCTCTCCTTTCCTCCTCCTCCTGACTTCACCTTGCGATCTTCTCCACAAACCCCCAGGCAGCCAGTGTTAATGATCGGAAGTGTGTCCCCCACATACCTTCTTCAGTGCTCACACAATCATATATAAATATACCTTCTGTTGCTCCTAATTTTATGAAATGGGGTCATATTATGCGCACTTCTCTGCACCGCAGGTCAGTGGGCCTGGCTTCGTGACAGATGCTCGGCTTCCCCAATCAGCGCAGAGCGCCGACACGCCCCTCCCTGCCGCACCGCCTCCTCTCGGTTCCGCTCCAGACGGCGGCACCTGAGCACCCTGGACACCCCACTTCCTTTCTGGCGCTTTGACTTCAGTGGGCTGATTCCTCCACTCTTTATTCAGACAAGTAAAGCAAGACACATGGTTGTGAAGGGCTTTGTCTGGACTCACACGACCGGTGAGGGTCAGAAACAGTTGGGCCAGGTGCCCTAGACGCCATATTGCGTGCTCTTCGTTCCACTGGCCACTGCCGTCCTCTAACTGGCCACTGCTGGAAATAAGTTTCTTTCCATCACAGCGAGCCGTGGCTTGCCCCGAGTCCACCCAGCCCCCTGCTGGTGCCGGCACACAGCGAGGCCTTCGGGACGCCGTGCTGGAAAGGTGGCATCTGCTCCGCGAATGAGCAGCGGCCGCCCACAGTGCTCGGGGCTGGCAGGCAGCAGACATGTGCAGCCCTCCCCGAAGGCGGATGAGCAGCCTTGGGCCTCGTTCGTCTCCCCCGCAGAGGCCTCGACAGCAGGGCCCGGAGCTTCAAGGCCCCTGGGACTAGTTGGATCTGATGGGCCACACAACATGAAGGCCCTGTTCCTGAGCCACACTGCTCACCTCTGCGGACTGAGAGGAGCGGGCACGGAGTGGGGCCTGAGGGGCCGTGCACTTGGGATCTGTGTCTCACCAGTGAGAAGAGAGGGACTGGAGCAGCAAAGGGACATTTCCAAGTGCCCCTGGAGCTGGGAACGGGTGAGGGGTGAGGCCAGGGCTCCGGGCTTCATTGTGGCTGCTACCGCGGTCGGGGCACCCACGGCCTGCATCCTCCTGTCTGCACAGCGGGGTCTGCGCACGGATCCCAGGCATGGCTGCCGGGCGCCTGCAACTGAGCGTCCGTCTCTTTGGAGGATTGTGTAACCTCTGAAGGTCAATCACAGTAGCCAGTGCACTCGGGTTCTGAAGAGTCCTTGAGACAATCACTTGAAAGGCTTCAGAGGAAGCCTACCACATAGCCAGCACTCAACAAATGTTGGCTGTGTCTTTTCTTTCCTATTTGCTTCTTTGAATTCTTGCAAAACCTCCCTGCAATTCCCAAAGTCTCCAACACAACTTGTTTGCTCCCAACAATAGTTCTCTTGACGTATGTGCGCACGTGGGTCCCTCTGCGAGGCGCCCAAAGCCTCTCTGCAGCCTTTCATCCACAGAGCCCCGCGGAACTGCTGGCCTGCACTGACTTCCCCAGAAGCAGGCCTCCGCTGATTGTCCCCTGTGAGCACAGCCGTGAACTTGCCCAGGAACCAGCCAGGGGGGAGGTGGCTGGAACGGGACGGCTGGGTGGACGTGGGGTGGCCGGGCCATCCATCTCGATTCTTTTCTCTGTGTCCGAGCATAAAGGGATTTGTGTCTGCAAGGCTGTCTTCGCCAACCTCAGGGAAGACAAGAAGTCATTTAATTTGAAATTTGTACTTCTATCACAGGGGAAGATCCTGGGGCAATTAGGGATATTGTAATTTCTTACTAAGGTCAAAAAGAAAATGTAGGTAGAGCCCATGAGTCACCTTCCAACACACGATAATGGAACCTTCTGAGTGACCTGGCACAAGGGAGCTTGTGTGCCGCCACTTAACAACTGGCGGGGGTTGGGGGAGGGGGCAGGGGGCAGGCTACTTCCTTCCTGCCCCTGAAATCCTCACCTTTTGGAAACTCAATGACATTAATTCAAAGTGTGGATTATGAATTCATCCTTCTCTGTGAATAGCGCACAGTGGAAGCAGCCATGTAACACCTCCACGTTCGGAGCACACGCCCTCTCCTGTCCCTGCCTTGGGAGAGATGGCTTTCTCTGTGCACCTGCCCAAGTGCGTGGGGGCCCCAGCACTCAGCTGCCCTCCTCAGGGTGCCGAGCCCTGATCTGAGCCTGACGCCTGCTCCGAGTCCAGCAGCCAGAGTGTGCGGCTGAGTGGCCCAAGGTGGCCTGCTGAAACCAGGATCTTCCTAGTGACCAGGGGGACTTCCTCACCAGGTTTGTGCCACACCAGGATGGCAAAGGAATTCCTGCTGTAACCAAGCACGGCTGCTGTCACCTTGGTCTTCCGGGAGGTCCTCCATGAGGCGGTCCGTCAACTACGCACATTTCCAACGTGCCTCGCAGGCTGGATTCTTATGTCAGGGACATATCTTGACGGTCCCCTCTGAGCAGATGTCCCCACACCACTCCTGGGGAAGAGGTAAGAGCGGAGACACTGGCAGCTGACTGCTCCAGGGAGCCAGGGCTCCAAGGCCTAAGTGGGACAAGGGAAGGGATGAGCTGCTCCAGAAGATTCTTCCTCAAACATAAATCAGGGGCACGGACCCCTCAGTCACACCTGAGTGACTTGGAGGTTCCGCAGTGCTTTCGATGCATGTTCTCACTGGATGGTGCGCCTGCGGAGGCCCTGGGTGCGAGTGGGCATGAGAGCTGCTCTTGGGAGAGACAAGGAATCTGGGACGGAAGAGGGGCCAGCCCCAGTCGGTGTGCCTGGTGGGTGCTGTGCTCCAGAGAGTCCTGGTCTGGTTGACACGTAGTTCCCATGTCTGCGGTTTCACCAAGGCAGGTGCTGGCTCCGGCTCTGCTCACTCCTTCGTCGTGGTCTGATTCAGAGCCAGACCCCATGCTCTGGGCTAGGCACCTGGGGACCACTCAGACTCAGTCTGTGCTCTTAAGCTGGAGGAGGACACCTAGTAAAGTCTTGGTGGTGACAGGGTGGTGCCAAGGGAGAAGGCACATCGAGGAGCCAGGGGTCAGCAATGCTGCAGGTGGCCTCTGCATCCCTCCCTTTACCCCACTACCCTCCCCTCCTCATTGTGCTGTAGCCACATGGCCCTGAGGTTCCCCTCCCAGGACCTGCTGCCCACCTGTTCTCCCCACCACCACGCACAGGGCTTTCAGCCTTCTGTTTTTCTCCAATGACCCCCTCTCCCCTAGCTCCCATCTGATGCCTATCCTTTGAAGCACTGATAAGAATTTGTAACAAACTCTTGTTCATGTTTTCTCCCTGCCGCCAGGCTACAAGTTCCATGAGGGCAAGCGCCAGCTTGATTATGCACCATTGTAGCCCGTCCCATAGCACCGTGTGTCTTAATAGATACTGAACAGAAGTGTACATGAGTGAACGCAGGCAGACCCTGAGGAGAGCCCAGAGAGACGCAAAGCCAGGCAGCCCAGGAGGCGTCGGAGAGAGCGCTGCTCCACCGGGGCCAGGGCAGCTTCGTGCGGAGGGGGCCTTGGAGTTTTGGGAATTCTGTGACTGTGAATTACAGGATGTCTTCCTGCCGTATTTAGATAGCCAAAGACTACTTATTACTTCACAATTATGCAACCAAACTGTTTGTATACATTACCCAAGTGTCAAAAATTTGGGAAACACAATAATGGTTAGTGGGTTTTAGCTGAGCCTGGCTTGGGGACCAAGGTTGATGGGCACAGGCTATGGCAGAACTTCGTAGCATAGCCCTCTCTTTCCCTTTTAGAGCACATCTTTCCGGAGACCATAATATTTGATCTTGCTAAATATTTGGTCAACCTCTGTTCCCTGGGAAGTGCTGGTGAGGAACAAGTGCTTGCTGTCTGCTTCCCTCTCACGTAAAACCCACATCACCCCCACAACAGCCCCATCACATCCTGACACTGAAGGAAGGGTATGGCCTGATGCTTTGGGGTCTCAATGTGCAAATTCACAGCTTAGAGGCTTTGCAGTCCCGGCCCTACAGCCTCACGGAGAAGGTTTGGAATGGCGACGAAGACCATGCATGAGATGAGGAGACTTCGGGATTACTTTACGGCCCTCAGACATGAGGGGTCATCGTCCTGTGGGCCTTAACACTGGCTGTTTCCTGATGTCCTGTGCATCTGTGGGGAAAGGTGGTCATTTCACCCTGAGGCACCCTCCTCACCCTCCAGGGATTAGACATGGGTTGGGGAAGGAGGCTTGGCCTTGCCTCCCAATGCTACCACTTTCCTTGTCTTGAGAATTCTCTAAACTTCAGTATCTTCATCTGTAAAATGACAACCCTTGGAAGGACTGCTGCAACTTCCAGAAATTTGCATTAAAAAGAATCTATCAACTGTCCTGTCTTAGAAACAAATGAATTGATCAAACCAGGGGTGGGAGCACAGAGAGTGAGAACACAGGAAACAACAAAACGGGAAAACAACCAGTGCGTCTAATGAAGAAAAGCAGTAGAGGTAAAACAATGCTCAAAATTAGGGCTGGGACAGTGAATGTGACCATTGGTATAGTATGGAAAAATATCGTAAGACTAAAATAAAAATATATGTGCCAACTATGTAAAAATTTTTGAAGTCGTGATAAAATGTATGATTTTCCACGAATATATATGCTGCTAAAATTAACTTTAAAATAGAAATTTTATCAGAGCAAAACCCTGAAAAAATGGGAGTAAAATCAATGAATTTTATTTCTAAACAATTTGCAGCTTTGTAAGAAAGTGAGTCTTAACTAGTTTCACACTGATTTCTCTTCAAAATTACAAGGCATATATATCTTACCAACCTACACAAACTATTTTGAATGTTTAAAAAATGGTTAAACAATACCCAATTTATTTTACAAGTTAGACTATTCCTAATAACCATGTTTGACAAAGATAATATACAAAAAAACAAATCTACAAAATAGTAATACCAGTGAATTTACATGTAAAAAGTCTAAATAAAGTAGGGATATGTGTCAGAATTCAGAAATATATTCAAAAGCATAATGCACTATGATTAGGTAGGGTATAATTTGGAAATGGTAGGTTTAAAATCTATTAACATAATGTATAGAGTTAAAAGTAATAAGAGATAGAGTTAAAAATAATAAGAGAAAACATGAATGCGCCTTTTCAATATATTAAAATATGTTTATATATTAAAATTTATGAAAAAAATTTCATCAAAATAAAGAAACTGCTTTTAAAAAGGCACCATTGAGAATATGAAAAGATGAACCACAGACTGGGAGAAAACTTTTGAAGTCAGACATCTGATAAAGGATGTGTATGTAGAATATTTTTTAAAAAAAACTTTTACAGCAAATAAGAAGGTAAACAAGACAGTTTAAAGAAAAGCAAAATACTTGAATAGATATATAAATGTCCAATAAGCATATAAAAGCAGGCTCACCATCATTAGCATTAAGGAAATGTAAATTAAACTCAAAATGAGATGTCACTACACATCCACTACAATGGCTCTAATCAAAAGGACTACCACGCCCTTACTGCATGGTTCAGTGGCTAGAGCATCAGCACTGAAGGGTTACAGGTTTGATCCCTGGCCCTGGTTGGCCAATCAGTGTCTCTAATCAGTGTCTCTCTCACATCCATATCTCTCTCTCTCTCTCTCTCTCCCCCCCCCTCTCTGTCTCTCCCTCCCTTCCTCTCTCCTACTCTCTCTAAAAATCAAGGGAAAAAATATCTATCCTTGGGGAGGATTAACAAACAACAACAACCAAGTACTAACAATGCCAAATGTTGGAAAGAATGTGGAGAAATTAGAACCTTCTTACATTGCTATTTGAATATAAAATGCTACATCCACTTTAGAAAAAAGTTTGACAATTTCCTAATCAAGTTAAATTATACACCTACTCCAGAGACCAACAATTCTACTCCTAGATATGTACCTAAATGAAATGAAAATGTGTCCACACAAATATTTGCACAGGATGCTTCAAAGCAACATTACTGGAAGCCACTTGAATGTCCACCAACTAGTGAATAGGTAAGCAAACTGGTACATTCACAAAGGAATTCAGAATGATGACACACAGAGAACCTCAAAAGCATTACGCTAAGTGAAAGGTATCAGACACTAGATACAAAAAGTGATATGGCCAAAATCCATTTAGATGAGATTTCTAGAAGAGACAGGAAAGCAGATCAACGTTTGCTTAGGGCAGGGGTGAGAGCTCCCAGGGTGCTAGATGTGCTCCGAAATTCGACTGTGGTGATATGTTCCCATGTGTAAGAATGTACTAAAACTCATCGAACTGTGTACTTAACATGGGTGACTTTGTGCTATGTAAATTATACTCCAACAGAGCTGCCTTACAAAGTTTCTGAAAGGACATACAGCAAACTGATAAATTATTACCTGAGTGATAGGTTACTTGTTTGTTTTGTTCTTGTGTTGTATCTACTTTTCCTCTCCATAAACATACACTACATTTGTAATAACAAAACAAAAAAAATACACCAAAGAGAGCACTGTGAGAGTGATGAGAGGTACTGCTCCTAGCACAGTTCTTCACGTGGAGTGGTTCTTGCTAAGCAGAATATTCCCTCTTGATTCAAAAGCCCTCTCTTCACAGGGCCACGCACCATCTAGCCAGCTCTCGGCCTTCCTGCATATTCTAGGGCAGCGTTAGAGTCTTTTGTCCACCCCGGTGACTGATGGTTGCCTCAGCCAGTGCCCTTCAAAGGGCAGCTCCCTCTTGCCATCTAGCCTGCAGGAAGCTTTATCACTACTCTTAACAGGCTCGCCTGCCACACAGCTTTCCTCCCCAGTGATTCCTGGGCCCCACTGCACATTCTCCAGCCAGCATCGTAACAGTGCTGCTGTGAGAGCAGGATCGTGTGCCCTGAAAGACTGTAATGTCTCAACACATACTCAGCAGGTGGAGTGCAGTCTGTGCGGCTGCAAACGAGAAGACAACGCCAGCATCTCCCACCACATACCCCTGGAGAGTAGAGTGGAGGACCAGAATTAGGTCATGTAAGTCTTGCTGGTGGTAAATCCCAAAGCGTAGACTCCGGAGTCAGGAGACTCTGCTGATGACTTGGGCAGGCCCTGAGTATCTCTGAGCCTCCGTGTCTTATTCACCTTGCAAACTTTTTGTGAAAATAATTTTAGAGAAAGGAAATTTGCTTGTCTATTACAACATGCTACCCAAGTTGTGACCAGCACTTGCTCTGACTATTCCTGACGATGCAGGAAGCTCCGGGAACCAGATTAGAGCTGAAGTTGGGGATAACCCTACAAAGAGAATTGAGAATTGTCCCTAAAAAGGCTCTCCTTTGATGTATATTTAGAAATCACTGGAAGAGACTGTGGAGTGGGATGGGAGAGGCCAACAGGAGGGTTCTAGCCTGAGGAAAATAATCAAAACCCTAAAACTGGGGCAGGATGGGACATTATGGACTGAACTTGCCCTCCTGCTGTGAACTGGAACAGCTCTTTCCAAACATGGGACAGCGGGTAGCACAAGAACGTGACCTTGGAGAGAAGGACTACAGATTAGGGGAGCCCTAAATCATCCCAGCCTTCTGCCTGTGGTCACCCCAGCTATCTTCCTAGAGGCAGGTTCTAGACCCCGGGAAGTAAAGAGAAATCACAGTCTTGCTGAGTTGAAAGGGTAGAGATAGAAGTTTGGGAAGATTGAAGTGGCTGAAAATTGCAGAACATGTTTCTGGGGCAGAGAAAAAGAGCCCCAGAAGCCTGCAGAGGGGTTTCCATGGGTCTTTGATGAGTACAGGACTTTGCTTACAAAGAATAAAACTCCCAAAAGTCAGGCAAATAATCGATGCGAAGCTGTAAGCTGAACAAGGCAGAAGATGTTTGAACTCTGACAACAAGAATGTGAGCCCAGCAATCACTGGGCATTTGGTGTGACCCCAGAGGTGTCACACCTAAATCTTCAGGCTGAACTATCCCCAGAGCGAAGACTGTTCCAGAGCTTCCTTAGAAAATCTCAGAAACAGGCTGCAAGTGATCAAATAATCCACAAGGAACTTAGGTGCTTTTCAGAACAGCATCAAACTCTCTTTAAAGGAAGACAACTAAATTCAGACACTCAATAATATAAAATTCACAATGTTCATCATCCCCTAAAATCACCAGACATACCAAGAAGCACGAAAAGGAGCAGGCTAGAAGGAAGAAAACCCTGTCCGTAGAGAGAAATGAAAGACAGCAGAGAGGGCAGAGCTGGCCAACAAGGACACTGAAGCAACTATCTATTAAAGTGTTTAAAGAAAAATAGGAACAGACAAAGTAGAGAAGTAGAAGACATAAAGAAAAAAATGGAACTTCTAGAGATTAAAAAAACAATATCTGAAAAGAATACTTCACTGGAACAGATTAGATACTTCACTGAAACAGATTAGATACTGGAGGGAAGATGATCAGCGAACTGGAAGATGTAGCAAATGAATTTATCCACAGTGAAGCACAAAAATTGAAAAATTAGCAGAGCCTAAGTAAGCTATGGGACAATATCAAATAGTAATTATAAAAGGGGGTAAGGCTAAAAATTGTTTGGCAAAATAATGGCTAAACACTTCCAAATTTGATGAAATGTATAAACCCACAGATCCCAAAAGCTCAACAAACCCCTGGCAGAATAAACACAAAGGAAACAAACCATAATACATCATGATCAAATTGCTAAAACAAAAGCAAAGATAAGAGATATTGCAAAGTAGCCAGATAAAAAATACATGTTATATACAGAGGAACAAACATCTGCTATCATTTTGGAGGAGTGAGTGTTGAGAAGCGAAAGAGATGAACAAGACCAGATTATAGTGGGCCAGAGGGAACCTCATTCCAGGGGCAGCAAGGAGCCAGATATATATGGGGAATGACACCCTCAGGTCTTGGCTGAGGGAGGAGCACTCTGCCCCAGACTGTCAGAACGCCTGGGCGAGGCATTTATGGAATGGGACTGACAGTGACTACAGGCACCAGTGTACCAATACAAGGTATTCAGGGTGTGGCAGCCCTGCCCTTGGAACTGGAAGATGGGGAGAAGGAATAAGCAATGTCTCTGGCTGGGCCCTCGGTAACAGGAGATGGAGCCGTAGAAATAGGAACCGGAGGCAGGAGCCAGTTTGGGAGAGGACGGCGAGCTCAGTGTCGGGCAGTGCCCATCGGTGGTGCCATGACGGCATATCCCTGTGGAAGTGGGAAATGAAAGCATGCCGTGTGCTTTGCTGAGATGGCAGACCAGGTCTTCTCTGATTCAAATGCATACAACTCACCCTAGACACTTTGTTCAACCATAGATTCTTCCTTAGTAGGTATCTTGTAGAACCCAGAAATCTGCATTTCTAACAACAGATGGGAAACCACACTTGGAGCAGCAAGGGTGTGAAGCACACCCACGTGCAAGTTTTCTTACTCACACTTGATCACACTTGAGTCTGTATTTTCAGAAGCAGTGATGTTCCTTCGAAAGAAAGAAAGAAAGAAAGAAAGAAAGAAAGAAAGAAAGGAGGGAGGGAGGGAGGGAGGGAGGGAGGGAGGGAGGGAGCGAGCGAGGGAGGGAGGGAGGGAGGGAGGGAAGGGAGGGAAAACTAGATCTTTTCTATTGACCACCTAGAAGACACATACGGGGGGGTTGGCTACTTTCCAAATTTCCCTGCCTGGCTCACTCACTCTTAAAATACCCTTGGTCACAGATGCTTCTAGAAAGTGAGCTGACCTGGAACACTTTGCGTCAAGGGTGGAAAAGCTTTCAAGTGGTTTCCTGGAACAAGGGGGTGGGGGTTCTGAAAATCAGACTTAGCAGATCACACCAGAGGCAGAGAATAGAGAGGTTGTGTTCGTTGGAAAGAATGCCAACCGCCCGCCTGACTCACCCCTCTGAACCTCTGTCTTCTCACCGTAGACGGGGGCTGTCGCAGCCACCTTGCAGAGTGCTGGTGAGGAGTAACGGAGAGTCCACATGTGAACTGGTGGGCCCAGGGCATGAGTACCGGGAGCACGTGAGGTCCCACCCCATGGAGGATGGGAGAAGAGACAGGAGGAGTCCCTGTCCTTCCAGGGCCTGACTCGCCTCAGCGTTGCCTGGCCTGGGCTCAGTGCACTGGTCCAATGCACTCCCACCACTTACTACCGATGACCTATTACAGAGTAGTCTGAACATCTCTCTTAACCTCTCTGAACCATCTATTGAACAAGATAATAAGTCACCACACAGACATGTGTGATGGTGACTAAATGAGTTCATGTTTGCCAAGCACCTGGCACAGCAGCCACAGATGACAGGGGAGCAGTTCGTGTTTAGCTGACCCTCCATTTCCTCGGCTGGGGCCATTTTACTGGGAATTCACAAAGACCCTGTGTCTTCCTTCCACAAGCCCACCTCCATGAGAGCTGCGGAATTCAAAAGGGAAAATAACCCTCTGTGTAGATTAGCAGATGACGACACAAAGCACAGACATTTCTCATCGGGCATCCCTGCTGGTGTCACTGCTGTGATTGGCTGTTCCTGCCCATCTCTCCTCTCTGAGTCCATGTACCTCCCCGCCCTGGTGTCTACTAAACTATCCAGTTTCCAGAGTCCACCTGCTGTGACCTTGGAACCCAAGGCAAAGAAAATGCCCGCTTTGTGAAAAAGGAAACAAAGGCTTGTTTACAGGACACTGCATGGTCCCTGGGACCAGCGTTGATGCCCAGGGCTCTGAGCTCGCAGCCCAGTTAATCCCTAGATCTGCAGACAGGCAGGTCAGCTCTGAAAGGCCTGAGGCGGGCCAGTCCTGAGCTGGAAGCTGCCTGCCTCAGTGGCTCCAACGCTGCAGTGAGCCCTGGTTTCCCACACAGGATCCAGTGTGGATAGCGGAAGTGCTCCCTGTGCACAACTTCTCTGGTCCCCAGAGGTGCGGAAGACAGGGAGGGGAGTGATGAAAAAGCAAATTGTGGAGACAGTGGTGTGGGCTGGTGAGCCCATGCCCAGTGTGGGGGTTGCAGTGTTGGGCAGAGTCGAGGTCCCACCCCCATGGAGGATGGGAGGAGAGATGACAAGCTGTGGGATGGGCCATACCGTGCATGGCAAAGCTGCTGCATCGTCCTTACAGAATTAAGTCATCTGGACTTGGATGCCCATGTGAGTCACACATGAGGGGCAACTTTAAGAACTGGATTGCTCTTCTGATCAGGTGACCAGTGACCATCTGGAGCAGTATCAAACAAAAATGTAAACAAACAGAGGCCCTTGGGGCGAGAGTAACTGGAAAGACTGTGATGCTGCTGCACTTGGATGTCACGTGGGACCCAGACAGGGCCTGGGCTCACACCCGTCAACCTTCCTGGACACGCTGACCAAGACTTCCAACTGGTTGCCCTAGGCCAACGCAACAAATAGGTCAGCCTCTGCCTGACACTGCAACCCCCACACTGGGTCAAAGGAGGGATAGATGTCACATGACCAAGGTGCTCAGGTCCTTTGTCCTGGAAGAGAGTCAGGACTTCCTCTGAGTCTTTGTGCCTTCTGAGCTCAGCCCATAAGGGCAGAGGAGCTGAGCTTTATTGAAGAGCTTGGCTTTGGGTTCTGAGCCCATGCTCAGCACGAATAGGTATAAACATCTAGAAGTGTATCCATCATAAAAATTGCCTGGGGAAAGGAAGCGGCGTTTGTGGTCTTTGGTATCTAGCTATCATGTCCCTTCCTTAGCCCCACCTGAGTTCCTTTCATTTTCGTGTAACTCCCATACAGAAGGGTGAGCAAAGCCATGAATGAGCACAAGTCACATCCATGTGAATCCCACCTAGGTCTCCATTTATTTTTAAGCAGCTCTATTGAGATATAATTCACAGGCTCTGCGACTTACCCATTTACATTGTATAAGCCAATGGTTTCTGGTGTATTTAGAGTTGTGCAATCATCACAACAATCAATTTTAGAACATTTTTTCACCCCCAAATGAAACCCTGAACACTTTAGCTATGACTCAGTCAATCCCACCATCCCTTCCAGGCCTTGGAAACCTCTTATCTACTTTCTGTCTATAGAATTGGCCTACTCTGAACTTTCATATGAATGGTGTCGTATAACATGTGGTACTTTGGGACTGGCTTCTTTCACTTAACATATTTTCAAGGTTCATTCATAGTGTTACATGGATCAGTACTTCATTCCTTTTCATGGCTGAATAATATTTCATTGTATGGATGTATCACACTTCACATATCTATTTATCAGTTAATGAACATTTGAGTTGTATCCACTTTTTGGCTACTGTAAATAGTGCTGTTACAAACATTTGTATACAAGTTTCTGTGTGGATATATGCCTTTATTTCTCTTCAGTGTATTCCTAGAAGTGGAATTGCCGGGTCATATAGTAACTCAACGTTTAACTTTTGCCAGTTTCCCTTTGAGAAACGTTATTTTCTACTATCTAGAGTCTTATGGAATAGTAACCAGGGGTCTGCACATCCAACCACTGGGTGGTACTGACCCACACAAAGCCCACCTTTCTTGGTTCTGACTCATTTCCAAGCTTGTGTCTCTAGCTGTCCCATTGCTTACGAAAGTTTTCGAGATCCTTCTAGCAATCCGTTGTTGATTAGGTTTTCCCTAGCCGTTCTCTGTTGCTTGCATGCAAAGCTCCCTGTTGGAGGGCCCTTCTCAGACTCAGAGCATGCGCAGCTTTGATTGGAGAGTGGCATGGTACAGCAGACAGGCCGTATGGGATGCAGTGTTGGGTTGGCCATGACACCAGATTGCAAGGTGTCGGTAAGTAACCCAGAACGATGCACCAGATTGAACCGGAGACCTCAGTAAAACTTCCTATGTGGGCAGTGAGGCTGGTCTCTGACCCCAGACAAGAAGCAGACACTTCAGGGCCTGCGTCCCATCTCGCTGACCCACCTGTGATCTCAGTCCCATGAGCAGATCTGTGCATATTCAGGCTCACCCAGCACTGCCAGCCTTGCCCCTCAGGTGCAGGAAGCAGCTCTCTATAGTCTGTCCCTAGGCCCCGCCAGCACTGTCAGGGGTCACTCGGCCTGCACACAGTGAAGAACGGGGAATCGCTGTCCCCAGGAGTAATGCATAAAACAGTGGGGCCCAGAACCAGTGAACAAATGCCCCAGCTTCTTGGCCTTCCCTGAGACAGTTCAGAGAGTGTCTCTATGCTTGCTGAAACTGGGCCCGACTGCTGGTGGCAGGGACCTCCTCGGCCTTACTCACCCTACTCCTTCATGCCTACTTCCTGAAGTCACCTCCCTGATAAGACACCTGCACCCCATCCTTGAATCATCATCTGCTTTGGGGAAAATAAAAGTAAAACAATCAGTCAAATCTCCTTGAGAACAGTCCTCAGCTCCGCAGTATATAGTGTACACAGGAGACAAGAGATTGGACTAGGAGGCAGGGTCCCCAGGCCCAAACCCCAGCTCTATGGGGCTCAGGCAGAGTCTCAGTTCCCAAGTCTGTAAAACGAGCTCCTTGGACAGGTGCTCACAGAGTCTCCTACTACCCATAAAGTCCTGAGTGTTACAAATAGGTGTCTTTTGAAACTGCCCTGGGTACTGACAGCTGTTCTTGAGCCTTCGGTCTCAGCGGGCACTCTGGCTCGCTCATGACCTTGCTGCCTAACCCATGTTCAGGACTGGTGGCCATACAAAGCAACAGCGCTAAGTGGAACATCCAATGTGGTCAAGTCATGTTACATTGAGGTCATGCTTTGCAAAGGCCAGCTGTGGCCCTGGGCAGTGGCTGCATTCTGGAAATCAGCCTCCCAGACGTTCCTGTCACCTCACCCAGAACCTCACCTCCAGACCGGCTGCTTCCAGGCTGATGATACTGAGCCATGGCTCGAGGCACCCATGAGTCCTGGCTTCCCCACAGCCCCAGAAGTGTAACAGCCCTGGGTTCTAGGCCGACCTCTGACTCATTCGTTCACTCACCATTCATTTATTCAACTAGCATCTGTTCTTCCAGCCGCTCTACGGGGTTTGGGTGTACAGCAAGGACTAGTTCTGCTCACAGGCGGCACCACCTCCCAGGCAGGGCAAGGCAGAGCACGGGTGATGCCAGCCCAGGGCGAGTGGTGCGGAGAGGAAGGCGGGTAGGAGAGACGGGAGCGAAGGAGAGGGAAGAGGTGTGTCGCAGCAGGTGTTCTCATATCCTCTTCCACCTCCTGGCACACCATTTGCTCTGGCCGCTGGCTGCCCTTAGGCGTGGCCTGGCTGCACCAAACCCAGCTGCGCCGCAACCTCCTGCCTCCTGTCCCAGCGCGGACCGGCACCGCTGGAGGGGTCAGCTGTGAGCCAGGCTCGCCATGTGAGGGGTGGACACCCCCCGGGGCAACCTGACCAGTGAGAACATGAGCTGCTGGAGAAACACTCCTGTTTCCACGCTCTGGGGCACACGTTTCCCAGGCACATTCCAGAAGATTCCTCAGAGCGCGCCCTAGCTGCTCACAGATGTGACGAGCTCAATGACACACGGAGGATTGGCTTCTCCTTTCCTGTTTCTCTCTTTCCTGCCCACCCATCCTGGGATCACTTTTCAGAACAGAATATTTGCAAGCAAGCCCTTGCCTAGCAGCTAGTTGGTGGCAAGGGGACCAGGAGCTAAGAGAGACACTTAACCCTGTCATGGAAGGGCAGCAAGCAGTCCTGAAGAGCCTGAGCTGGGGAGGCTAGGTGAGCAGGAGATGGACAGGACTGTCCTGGCCGAGGACCAGATACCAGCAACACAGCTGAAGCTGCAGAAGAGAACATAGCACCTCCGGGGCTGTGCGTGGTGTTCACAGGTGAGGAGACCTGGTGAGAGGTGATGCTGGAGAAGTGGTCAGGAACTAGACATGCAGACCTTGACCACCAGCCAGGACTTCACTCTGGAGCGGTGGAAACGCGAGTACCAGCACAGCCTCCCTCGCAGCACGCGTGTCTCAGTGGCACAGTGCTAGGCACTGTCACTGTCATGGGTCCGGCTGCGGGAGCTGCCGTGTTCCCCGTGTCCAGCTGAACAAAGCGAGGCACAGAGAGACGCAGTGGCCCTCCCAGCACACAGCTGACATGGTGGGGACAGGCTGTACGCGGGGGTCCCAGCTCCGCAGCCATGGGATGGTGCTGCCCCGCTCCGCCCAAGAGGAAAGGGTGAGGTTCGTCTCCCTCTGCTCACTCTGGACTCTCCCGAGATCAGCGTTCTCAACCCTGGGCGCTTTTGCCTCCAGGGGGTGTCTAGCAAAGTCTGAAGACATTTTTGGTCACAACTTGGGGAGGAAGGTGCTGCTGGTATCTAGTGGGTAGAGGCCAGGGGTGCTGTCAAACACCCCACAATACACAGGACAGCCCCGAGTCCCAAACAACCAAGAATTATTGAGGCCAAAATGTCGATCTTGCCGAGGAGACAGAAACCCTGCTCGAAGCAGTGCAGTCTGCCCCCTGCTCCAGCTCCCCGTGCTGGGTCAGCGCTGAATGGTGGTGGGCTCAGGACCACGGGGAAGAGAGAAGGCAGGACGGGCCGACCCGCCCATGCTCATTGTGCCATTTGACGCTTTTGTGACACTGGTGTGTTCCCGGTACCTGCTTAACCGCAGTCAGTGGTTAAGTGTGAGGGGCATGCTGCCGGACAAAGAAGTCTGTGCTGGGCCAGTGTGCAAGGCAGCAGGGAGCGCTCCGGGGGATGGGCACTGAGTTTTGGGGCCCTCCGGGCAGTCAGACCAGATCTAGACATCTAGACATTAGATCCTCGCGCTGCCTTCCAGCTCTAGAGATCAGAAAGACCTTCAACTGACTTTTTATGAAATTGACTTTTTTATATTTACAGCAAAGTAAAGAAAAGTAAAGCAAAACAGAGCCTAGGGTGGGAGTTGCAGAGGGTCAGACCAGACAGCGAACAGGGGTCAGGGGCCTGAAGGCCACACTCTCAGCTGGAAGGAAGCCGAGGGCCCCCTCTCCCCGGGCCATTTCTCCTTCAAGTCCCCTAAAACCTCTCCTCTGGTGACAGGAGGAACCCATCCAGCAGCCTAATGTTTCACATTCATAGATTGACAATAGCAGGTACGATGTGGTCTAACTCATGTGAGCGGCCAGGCCTTTTCACAAAACCTATTTTCAGGGCCAAATACCTACGCCCTGCTCTGTGCCTATACCGGGTACAGCGCAGCAGGGAGCCAGCCAACCTGTCACACCTTCTGCACCTCCCATGTTCACAGCCACCATCACTCACGGGCATTCAGACACACAGGGACATGGTCCTTCTGGTCAGTGTGCCCAGCCACCTGACATGAGAATCCACCCAGATCAAACTGTGCCGCCAGGTGTTTGGGTCCCGGGCCCTGTGGATCTGGACCGAACACCTGCCTACTCAAAACCATCGTGTGTACTCTCAGGCATCGGGACTCTAATAGCAACTTGCCCCCTCCATGCTGAGTGCACCTCTTGTCCCTCCCCAGGCCTGGTCAGGGCGAGACTCGCTAACAAGACCGGTGCACGGGCCGGTGCCGCCTCAGCGATGGCCCCTGGAGGGCGGCGGCGTGGCGAAGGGTCCGCTTCTCTGCCAGGCCTCTCTGCACCTCCTTCTGCAGGCGAGGGAGGCGGTGCCCCGAAGGCCAGTCCTTCACCTGGTGTCTCCTTTCCTGTGTCCTCGGGCTGGCCTAGTTCGCATGTGTCCATCCTGCAGGAGGAGCTGTGTAAGTGTGCTGATATGTGGAGATGTAAATAACAGCCCCTTCAGAAGACAGGCGTTTATTTCTCTTTGGTGACACAGTTGGGAGGGAGGAAGTCTGGAGCTCTGCAGGGGTCCCTCCAGCAAGTCTCCTTCCATCTTGTCACTCTACTACGGGTGGCCTCTACTCCTAGGGCCACCTGGCGGTCCCAGAGCCGGTACAGCATCAGCCAGCATGCTGGAATACCAGCTCACAGGACGTGGCCACACTGCACTTCCTCTTACTTTTCATTGACAAGATCTTGGTTAAGCATCAATGGAAGGTGGGGCTTGTGAGCTGTCATTTGGGCAGCCAGGTTTTCAGATAAAAACTGGGGTCCTACTATCAGGGAAAGAAGGGAGAAAGGACATCAGGAGACAAATAGCTTCTGCTCGGGGGGTGGGGGGAGCCAGGGTTTGTGCCACTGAGCCTGCCAACTTTCTCTCTCACTGAGCACAGCTGAGCAAGTATTGGTACCAAAGTTTGGCTGCCATGGTGAGGGAGAAGGAGGCCCCTCGTAGATCTCCGTGTCTCAGCCACCTGCTCCCAGCTGGCCTCTCCCGGAGCGCAGCTATGGTGGTGGGACCCCCCGCCATCTCTAAAGCTGCTCTGATTCCCCTGCTCCTCTGGCCCTGGGTTGTGGGCCCCTGAGCACTCCAGCTGCCCAGCTCTGATGCCATCCCACCCCTCTGGGCTCTCTGCCTGGAACTCTGCCCCAAGCCCCTCCTGCCTGCGCCTGCCCTGGCCGCGGTCTGCATCTCAGTCCTACCCGCGTCTTCTCACGCAGTCTCCATCTGCTCATCTTATTTGTTTCCACCGCCCGACTTGGAAACATAAACTCCAAGATCTATAGATCCCACCTGTTTTGTTACCTGCAGCATCAAGAACCGTGTTTAGTACCTAAAAGTACGTTTGAATACATGGATAAGTGAATGAGTAGGTGGACAGATGAAGGACCAATGTGAACTCTGAATCCTTAGAGGTACCAGTGTGCAACTCTGCCCCACCCATTCTACCACCAGGACCCCTCCCACCCAGCCAGACACCAGATGAGTCTCTAGCACCCCAACCCCTTTGTAACACTCCCGGCAGCATGGAAAGCCTGAAGTGGGGCTCTTGGCCCATGAATCCAAAGTTCCAGGTTCTTCTCTGCCGCCCACCAGCTGGGTGACAGGGAGGAGGTGACTTGACTCCTCCCAGTCCTGATGTTCACACCTGCAGGGGAGGAGTAAAGGACTTCCTCACCTGATCATTGGGAGGAGCTCAGAGGTCCTGGTGTCTGACGGGGACACAGTGGCCCTTTCATGTGTGTTCCCTCCCTGTCCTCGCTACCCGAGACCAGCCTTTGGCCTCTTCATGAAAAAGTTTCACAATTGTTCATCCAAGACATGTTCTAGCCCCATGGTTTAGAGTCTCAAGAAAGGACTTTGGGACCCCTGTTCTCTTCACCTCCAGGAAGGAAGTTCTGCGTATGTAGAAGAGCCCAGCACTTGGGGTCAGAGCAATGAAGCACAGGCCATCCCACCACTGTATAGTTCTGTACAGGTAACTGTCTCCACTGGAGAGCACTGCTCACCTATCGACATCCAGCACAGTGTTCCTCTGCCGTTCTTTCTCACCCGGATGAGTTAGAAACCCCCTCTTCCTCCAATGCACAGTGTGCACTAATCTATTACAGTGCTTACTTCACTGTGTGTGGCCAGCTCTTCAGTCCATTTATCCACTCACTCTTCCACCCACCCATCCACCCATCCATTCATCCATCCATCTACCTACCCATCCACCCATCCACCCACCCATCCACCCATCCATTCATCCATCCACCCATCCATTCATCCATCCATCTACCCACCCACCCACCCATCCATTCATCCATCTATCCACCCATCCACCCATCCATTCATCCATCCATCCACCCACCCATCCATTCATCCATCCTTCCACCCACCCACCCACCCATCCATTCATCCATCTATCCACCCACCCACCCACCCATCCATTCATCCATCCATCCACCCACCCACCCACCCATCCATCCACCCATCCATCCACCCACCCATCCACCCACCCATCCACCCATCCATTCATCCATCCATCCACCCACCCATCCACCCATCCATCCACTCACCCATCCACCCACCCATCCACCCATTCTCCACACACCCATTCACCCACCCATCCACCCACCTATCCACCCACCCATCCACCCATCCATCCACCCATCCACCCATCCATCTAATCAGTAAGCAGCAGTTACTGTTGGAGAGAAAGACAAAAATAAGGGCATGGTCTTGACTCCCAGGGACCTCAGCCCATAAAATGCAATGTCCGTAAAGCAGGGGTAAGTCAGGGTAAGAAGAACGAACTGGCCAAGAGGGCCACTGACTTCAGACTTCTGTGAGCATTAGGAAGGCCTCTGGGGTAGTTGGGCTCAGGGTTCCAAAAGTGCAGGCATCAGGGTAAAAGATGAACCTACAGGGAGACAGGGGGAGGCGTGGGCACTGGGGAAGGCATGGTGTGTGGCGCAAACAGCTGCTTCCTAAGCAGTCAGCACTAAGCGAGAGTTACATGGAGACTGCTAACAATGACATGTTGTATCACTGAGAACTGCACTATGTGCTGGACACATGTCATTTCACCAAAGTCTCTGAAGTCTTGTCAGAGGGTGACTATTATCTCTGTTTTACAGATGAGGAAAGAGGCGAGCACTTTCTAGGTATGTGTCAGGGCAACTCAGCTAGTGAAAGCCAGTGTCAGATCTCAGACCAACAGCGCCTGGATTGAGAGCCATGCTCGTACTCCTGGCTGGCCCCAGCAGCCAAGAAGGCCGCGTGGGGAAGAGGGAGAGTGGGGAGAAAAGGGGCGGGGAGCTCTGTATCATGCCCAAGGCAAAGGGGCGCCATTGAAGAGTGTTGAGCAGACAAGGACCACACCTGACCCTGGACTGGAAGCTCTTGGGAGGTGGAGGCTGGGTGTCAATCATCTCTAGGCCCTCCACACCCAACACACCACCTAGCACAGAGAATGTTTGCTGCGTGACTGGAAAGAAATCAAGGACTTAGTGAATAAATAAAGCAATATGATGTTGTCAGACTTTGGATTCAAAGTATTATATCTGTTAGGATTAGATTTAGCAATATGTGACAGAAAACCCATAATAGTAGCTTAAACAAAAAGGTAGTTTACGTGTTTTTGTAAGGAAGTCCACAGGTGGCAATCTGGGGTTGTTAATAGTGTTTCCAAAGGGTCCAGGACTTGGCTGTTGGGGCCATATCTTCAATATGGCTTTCCCACCATTCCAGCATATGGCTCCTATTGTATAGGTCACCTCAAGACCCAAAATATACGCAGAGCTCCAGCCAGGACATCTCCATTCCAGGGAGCAGGAAGCAGAAAAGGAGAGTAGGATCAGCCTCGTTCCTTTTAGGAGACTTCCTAAAGTTACCTTACCACTTCCGTTTCTACCTTATTGGCCAGTACCTAGCCATACAGTTCCCTCTGGCCCCAAGGGAAGCTGAGAGGAACAGTTCTTTTGCTGGAGGCACTGCTGCCTGAGTACACGTTGATACTGGGGAGAAGAGGGAGAATGGATGTTGTAGAAAGCAGCCTTCAACCTCTGCCTCTGGAAGTAAGCGGCTTTGTGCAAACCCGTGTGCAGATGGCATCTCTTCCTGGTGAAGGAAGTGCTCCGTCGCCTCCTGGGGAAGCGGTTATCTCAAGGAACCTGGGAAGAGGAGGACTTGGCAGCTATCGCGGAGATTACATCTGCCTAACAAATGGAAGCACTGAACTCCAGTGACTGTCCGTGAGGAGAGAAGATAGACGCTCCGGGCTGGTTCCAGGCTGCCATCCCCGCAGCGGGGCCGCCTTATCACTACTGGATCAGGGCCTGCTTGACAAGACCCATTAAAGGGACCTGGTTAGGATTCCATTGGCGCCCTGAGCTGGATGTTGAAAACTGCTTGCTTTCCGATAGAGAAGATAAGAGGGCCCAGCCAGAGGACTCCTCCCTGGGCCACCCTGGGCCCACTGGAGAGGTCAGACGCTTACACTGAGTGTGGGTCCTGAGAGCCCCTGCCACCTGCAGAACTCCCAAACCCTGGCCAAGCAGGCCAGCCAAGCTCTAAGCATCTCCCACTATGCAGAAGTCCCAGGGAGACAGTGACTCACCCACTCCCAAGTGGATGGGAGCCAGTGGAGCAGTGCCGGGAAGCCCCAGGGGACAGGGAGTCCCCGTAGCTGGAGGAGGTGGGGAACGGGCCTTCTTGGCAGTGATCCTTACAAAGGGATGGTGTGGTGGGACAGGGTTTGGCGCTGGCTCCTTGAAGGTGCCCACTCTGGGCATCTGTGGTAAAGCCAAGATTGCCATCCACAGGCAGGGCCGTACTGTGAGCATCTGTGTGTCCCTTGGCCCCAGGGTCCCCTGCCATTCTGGCCTGAGGCCACGTCCTCACAGTAAACAGAGCTTCAAGCAGGCCTTCATTTGTCCCAAGGAAAAGAAAAAGTGGGCCCTATTATTGTGCCTACTCTGCAGACATTAAAATCGGGGTGCAGTGAGGGTGAAAATATCTGTTCAGACTCTGCAGGCTGGGGGTGAAGCTAACCCTGGGAGCTGCCTGTCATCATCTCAGGAGGAGCTCCTTGGCCTCCCCCAGTCTTCTCTGACCCCTGAAGTCCGGAATTAGCCAAGGTGGCAATGAGAGTGGCTTCCTGGCCCCAGGCTCTTCCCAGCTTCGGGCCCTGGACTGCTGACACCCAGGGATGGACATGGTGGAAGCCAGGTGCTGGGCCTTGAGCCTGGCTGGTGTAAGCTGGCATCGGCCTCTGTCCCCGTCTCTCTGCCAGGTTCCAGGAATGACTGGATGCCATTCATCTCCATTCTGGCTGGGCAGGGGAGGAGGAGAGGACGTGACACTCCCGCCGGATCAGGGAGGAGGAGGGCAGACCCAGCTGGCCGCTGCCCTCCAACCATCAACAGTGTAGACACAGCACCCACGTTCGCTCCCTTCGGTTTCAGAGAGCTTCCTTTTCAAAGGCAAGTATTTCTGTAAGGAGGAATGCAGGAGGCCTCAGTTTCTTCATCTGAAAAATAGGTATGAAAATCCCAGCACTCAGTAAAGAGATTGTGAGAGGCTGTAGAAGAAATTCCAACACAGGGGCTGAGACAGAGTCCACAGTCCCGAGATGGGGCTGGGAATCTGAGAGACGTGCGTGGCAGCCTTTGCGGCCCAGCCAAGGATGGACACCTGACGGGGGGGAGCGCTGACCTCCTTGCTGGGCCGTCCAGCCGGTCCACCTAGCCACGGAGGGCTCTGGAGCGAAGCCTCGACACTGGGGCTGCCATGGAGAGGGAGTGGGAGGGAACCAGCATGAGGCTGGAACTGGACTTGGGGAGGAAGGAGGAAGCGGCCCCGGAGTGGAGCTGGGTGTGAGATCCAGGTGGCCTGCGCAGAGACCACCATCACCCTCCCCAAGCGACAGCCATTGTCACTGTCATTCACTTGTTCTTTGAATAGCATGCTTTGTATTTTATGAGCAATTGCACCTCCTTGCTTTAATCTGATTTAGTCTAAGGTACATATGATAACCCATTTTACAGATAAGCAAAGTGAGATGCATAGGAGACCTCCTGGTTTGTAAGGGATGAACAGAATCCATATCCTCTTCGCCTTTTTGCTTTGTGTTCTCTACATGCAAATTACAGTGTCTGGTCCCAGGAAGCCCCAGACCACACCTGTCAAGGAGCTGGATACTGTGTGTGTGTGTGTGTGTGTGTGTGTGTGTGTGTGTGTGGAGGAGAAAATAAAAATCGGTGACTAGCTCTAGCTAGAGATTTTGTTGACAAATTCATTTTGTGCTACTGAGTGTTTTGCACATTTCTTACAATGTCAGTTTTGTAATTTGATATGAAAAAGAAACAATTTGTGCTATTAGAAGAATTTTAAATAAAGAGAGAGGGCAATTGGATTATAGGGAAACCAGCGTGGATCTGGAGTCTGGATGCTTGGCTCCTAGCCCTGATCTCTCTTCGCTGCCCAGCTGTGTGACCTTAGCCACGCAGCTTCCTTCTCTGGGCTTCGGTTTCCTCACCTGCCACTCAAGTGTTGTGCTGGGAGCTCCCACAGAGTCCAGAGTCCTTTCTCACTGGCCGCTCTGGGTCACGGACAGTCGATTCTAAGGAGAAACAGGTCTGGGGTTTCCAGTCTGCAGCCCAAGACTCCAAACCTGCAAACCCACCCTCCTCTCCGGGGCTCAGGAATCGGGGCACGGCCGCGCCCACTTCCTGCGTGGGGAAGAGTGAGAAGGGACTGCAGTCCTTGTGAATCTGACAAGCTGTTTCCAGCCGCTGCTGACATGTCATTAGCAGGGTTTTCCTAACCCTCACATCCCCTTTCCAAAGCCGCTCAGACAAGCACAGAGGAGGTCTTGTCCTCCTCGCTGGCCCTCCTGGACTTCGTGCCTGAAGAGGGAAGAATGCACACTTGGGTTTCTGACCAGAGCCCGCCTCTCCTAGCTGGCTCCTCGCAGGTTCCAGCTGAGGAGCCTCGCTGAGACGTCTGGACGTGCTGATCCCTGCTTTCGCTCTGGGGCTGTCTCCACTACTTCCAGATGTTTACACAGCTGGCTGGATTACTTCACTGCATTGACATCATACACCTTGATATTTCCTCTACACAAAAACAGGTCAGATGGGAAAGAAACTGGCTATTGAGAACCCGTGCACTGCAGAACTAACCAAAATACCATTGCAACTCACCAAGGACGATTGGAATGCACTCGCCTGCCTGCCCTGCTCCCACACCACTGTGTGGGCCTCAGTTTCCCCATCTGTCAGTTGAAAAGGTGGTTTGGACTGCCTCAGCATGGAATTGATCTGAAGTTGCTTCATGTGACAGACTTGATCCTGAGTCCTGGGGTGGGGAACTGATTTTATTCAACTGATAAGTATTTGAGAGCACTTAACTCACATGGGCCAAGTGAGTTCAGACTAGACAGATAGAGAGAGGGAACTACACCCATGCTAGTGAGTGTCCTCAGAGAGCCCTGTGTGCCAGGGCTGGGCCAAGCCCTTTGTGGCCAGTGTCCCTCTTTTAGCCTCACAGTAATTCCAGGAGATCTGTATGTTGCTTTGGCTTTATAGATAAAGGGACTGAAGCTCACAGACATTAATGAATTCACCCAAAGTCACCAAATCTTGTGCACCCAAGGATTTCAAGCCACTGATTCCATAATCCACACCCCTAAATATCAGTCTATACTGCTCCCTACATGTTTCCTACCCTGACAGACCCTCTAGTACAAAAATAGACTCAAGTAAAGTAAAGAATGAACACATGCACTATCAGAAGTTGGTAAGTGACTCAACCAAGGCATGCATCAGCTGCTAGAAGGACCCTGGCCATGTGCAAAAGACTGCCTGGAGAAAGGGCTATTTGGTCTGGTCTTTGAAGGTTAAGTAAGAGTCTGTCTGAAGAAGCAACTTGCAGGAAGATATGCACTGTCACTAGCTGAGGACAATACCAGGCCTTGACACGGTTCGGTGCTCCTACATACCCTTGCTTTCACAACTTCTCATCTGAGGGCTAGCCCAGAGGCTTCTGGGTAACTAGATGTTACTCTGCAACCAGCTGTGGCTTCTTGGCACAGCCTGTTGCTGCCTGTCAGCTCTTTAAGGCCAGGGTCAAAGCCAGTCTGGGTTTGTACCCTGGCACATGGCACTGAGAAGGGCACAGTCCATATTTGCTGGACAAATAAACATTTCATTTTGCAGGAACTGTTCCCCAAGCAGCAGCATAAACAACTACCATTTGTTGAGTATTGTATGCCAGGCACTGTGTTAAGTCCTTTTCATGCATCATCTTATTTAATCCGTCCAAAGCCACACTCTAAGTAAAGAACTATTATTTTCCCTACTTGGCACATGAGGTTAAATAACTTGTCCAAGGTCACACACCGAACAAGTGGCAGAGGCAGGATTCGTGCCCAGGCCTGTGGAACTTCAAAGCCGATGGCCTTAACCCCTCTGCCACTGGCTACCCTTTGTTGTGGCCTCCCCGCCCTCTTTGTCCCCTGGGATGAGGGCTGTTGCAAGCAGGCCTGAGGTGCCACAAACCTTCCAGTACATCCTGCCCCTTTGTCCTCAGACATCTGTTTATCATTTCCCGCTCCGGAGCCGCCAGGGCCCTGCCTCCTGCCCTGCCGTAACTCAGATGTCAGGGAGGGTGGACGCAGTGCCTGGCGTCTGAGTGCAACCGGCAGAGTTAGGACAGCCTGGTGCACAGTCGCGTTTGCTGTCAGACTGCAGAGCAGCATTTGCCAGAGGCAGGGGCTCAGGGAAGCCACCTGAGTGTCCAGGCCTCTGCCCCTGGCCGGCCACACAGCTCACACTGCTTCCACGGCAGGCGATGGCCGCCTCCCTCCCCTCACGTCAGCCCCCTTCTGCACGCCTCATACCGCTGCCGGCCCTTCCCCTTCATTCTACTGCGCGACTCTTTTGAACAAGAACAATGGCAGTTCTGGAAATTTCTGAAAACAGCATTTTTTCAAAGTGCATTCTCTAAAACATTGGCCCTGAGAAATATGGAGAGAGAGAGACAGAGAGAAGTCTGGGGAGAAGCTGCACGCCCTGCTTGCTCTGGCTGGTTCCCAGTGCACATCAGTGATGTAGGCACTGAAAAGTCCTGCAATGTTTCCCGAATTGCTCTTTATCCTCAGAGCTCTGGTTCCAAATGTGAAAACACATTCCAAGGCTGGAGGGGAAACGGAGGTTCAGGCAGGACAATTCCTTCCAGAAGGGCACACACTGGCCAGCAGGAGACGCCCCCTCTGCAGACTTGTGTAGCTCCCTCCCCATGCTCTGAGCTTCTCTCTGTGACTGCACCCCCGCCAGAGTTTCCCCGATTCACTCCACAACTCCAGAATGAGCTTGTCCTGGAAGTTCCAAGGGCAAAAACAAGAGCAGTGTGTGGACAGCTATAAGGAGACAGGACTGAATTCTTTATAAGAATGTTCCAGTTATGTTGAGCTGCTTGGGACCACAGGCACGCCCCGTCGCTGGAGGTGCTCGAGGCCAGAAGGCCGACGACTACCTGGGGGTCGAGCCTCAGAAGGAAGGTGGCCTCTTCCTACCTTTCAGTCTAGGACACTGGAATGCATGCAGGAAGAACAAGTACCTTCCAGGCGCAAACCCTCCCTGGCACCCGGCGCTTTAGCACTCAGATGTGCTCACCTGTCTGGCTTCCCAGCCAGACTGGAGCACAAGGAAGACAGTTCATCTGTGATCTGTCCCCGGAGCCCACATGTCTGGCCCATAACGGGAACTAGATGCAGATTTATCGAATAAGTTAGATTTAGGTCAGTGGCTGTTGCAGGCTGAGCTCCCTGGGAAGCAGGCTCTGAGCTGGAGATTAGTGTGGGTGTTAATTAGGGGATGTTCTCAGGATCCACACCTGCAAGAAAAGAGAAGCAAGCAGAGGTGGGCCAAGGGGAAATCAGGCCGCCATGTAGTCATGGCCAGGTCTCAGCTGGCCTCGTAGGAGTGCCGAAGTCAGCGGCCCTTCAGAGGGGTCCAGAGTTTAGGCAAAGGGGCAGGGCCTCTTCACCTCCACAGTGGCCAGCCAGTAGATGCGGGTATCCCCAGGGAGAGGGCGTGACATTGACAGTGTGACTCTTTAGCTGAGTCCACAGCTGGAGAGGGCGAACCACGGAGGGCTCTCAGCTGACAGCCTTCCCATTCGATGGAGAAAAATGTCTTCCGGTCCTGCAGGAGAGACATGCATACCCAGAACTGGTCTCGACAGCCCCATGCGGCCAGCCTTCCCCACACAGTTTTGCCACCCACTTATCCGTGCCCTCCTCCCCCAGCCTCTCTGCCCAGGCCAGCTCCTGCCTTCCCTCCTTTCAACCTCCCTTAGTGCTGGCCAGGGGCTCCTCCAAAGGACAAGCCTTGCCTGGGGAGCTGGAGAAAATGTGGTCGTCCTCCCTGTTCAACCTGGTACTCCAGATCCGGGAGCAGAGAGAGCCACGGTCCCTGGCAGGGTGCACGCCTGCACCCCCCTTGGTCACGTAACTTCTGCATGCAGGAAGGACATTTGAGTCACCCACCAGGTCCTGATCTCTGGACTTTGGACTCTAATTCTCAGTGCTTCTTGTACCCTTATCCCTAAAGAACTGCCAGTGCTTCCCTACCTCCCTCGCGGCCCATTCTGCACAGCCCGGCAGCCTGCTGTGGGTGAGGAGGCACCCAGCCCAGGCAGCTGTCTCTGAGAAGCATCACTGAGCTGTGGAGAAGTGGGGCCTTGAGGGACCACCAGCTCATTTCCAGGACACGACTAGTGGTGTCTTTTATGTAGTCTCCTGTCTCTGGGCACCAGTTTCTTCATCTGTAAGTGGTATGGAGAGAGGCTCAGAGGAGGCACAGATAATAGTTTGTGGGGCAAACAGGTGAGGGCACAGCGTGGGCAACAGAGCTTGGTGATGCTGCTCGAGGACACCAGCCAGCGTGTCAGGCCAGGGCTGGGACTGGAGCGAGTGGATGGCATCGTAGTTGAGAACAGGGCACAGCCCAGCAGGTCTTCTGCTCACCATGCTGTTCTCCGGGCTGGCTGGTGGTCCCATGAGTGAAACATCCCAGCCTTCCCCGCAGGAGGAGCACTGACTGGTGGGGTAGCCCGGAGCTGCAGGAGCACCCAGCTCTAATGGGAGGGGACGGTCATCCAAAGCAGTGTCCATTGGCACTGTCGGCTGCGACCCAGGGGCTTCCCCAGAGCGCACCTCGCTATCTCCCAGGGCCTGTCTTGCAGATGGTGGGCATTCTTTCCTCCCAGCGTTCCTCTCAGCACTGACGAGACTCTCATGCCTCAAAGGACTTGGCTGCCAGGCCAGAGGGCCCTTCTCCACAGACTGGAGGAGGGAGGTAGGGGCGCTGACTGGGCACGGGCTGGCCTCCCAGAGGGAAGCTGCCGGTCGACAGTGATGTGGGCTGGAGGTGCAGTAACAGGTGTCTCGGTGAGTGCTGATATATGGAGCTGGGAGGCGACAGCTCCGTGATTTGGGAGTTGGCAGTGGTTGGGAGGAATCTACTCAGTTCTAAACTGGGCCCCAATCAGCAAGGGATGAGGAACAAAGACCAGTTCCCAGATGGGGTGTGCATGAGAACAGGGGCTTTAGGAATTCTGACAAAGGAGCTGGGGAGGCCAGCAGTGTGAGGGAAGGAAGAGGTCACACCCCAGCACAAGGCTGATGAAAATAGTAAGATCTTTGAGAATCACTAATCAAATTGCGTAATTGCACTGCTTAAAAACTTACAATGGCTGCCCATGATTCTCTGAGCCTGGCAGTTTCTCTACCTACCTTGCATCACCCTCTCCTCCTCCTTGTTTCTACCCACTGCTAACTCATCTCTATTCCACCAATATGCTACCAAATCTTCCCCACCCCAGGGCCTTTGCATATGATGCTCAAGCTGGCAGGAAAGCTCTAGCTGCCCCAGGCTTAGATACCAGCCCCCATCCCATTCTTCTCAGTCTTCTCAACTCCAGGGAAGGACCATCCCTGGTCCCCTTATCTAAAATTACCCCTAATACCCCATTATCCTCTATTTTAACATCCTTTTTTGCTTCCTATAAGCCTCTTATCATAATTTACACTAATTTTGTTTACTTATTTATTATCTCTCTCTCCCTCCAATGGAAAAACTCCAGGAGGGCAGGGCCCACCTCTCTCTCACGTACATGATCTCCAGCCCCAAACAGTCAGGAAGCCTCCACAGGTGTCAGTGATTATGTCCACGGTTTTATTACTGCCACGGTGGCTGTTACTATAGACTAGCAATAAGTACCACTTGGACGCTGAATGAAGATCAAGACCTACTCCAGGCCCCACTAATGGGGGTTGTGACAGCAGATGCGTGCAGGCCCTGGGCAGGCAGGGAACGCCTTCTGCCCACTTCTGTCCCCGTGGTCCTTTCAGGAGGCCGTCTCGTCCGGAGGCGGCGGCACAAGCCCTGGCCCGGGACCACTCGAGTCCCATCCTGCCTCCTCCAGGCTCACCAGGCTGCAGGAGTCAGCCAGTGATCCCCCCAGCACACACACTGTCATCTCTTCACCATGAACTGTATTTAAAATGTAAATAAAAAAAGGCTTTTAGGAGATTTAACTGTTTCCCTTGGTATTTAAATTATTCAATTATAACTAAAGCTATTAAAATACAGTTAATTAAAATTGTTAGATTGTTTTCCTTTGCACTGATCACAGCATTGCCCAACTTCTCCCTCTAGCTGTTTAATTCCTATTAAAAATGATAATGCCTCACTTTATTCATAAATGCGGCAACCTTCCCGCACAGTCTGAAGTGATCTCAGTACAAACGGCGCTGTTCCCTTTTCTTCTCGCAGTGAAGCGGAAATTCTGCTGTAGTCTTTAGAGGTTTAATCAGCAGTAAAAGGACTCAAAATCTAAACATTAGCATTACCAAGTCACAACAAATAATGCAGCCCCCTGTAAAAAACTGTCTAATTCTGATGCAACCTAATGTCGTTAGGGACCAAAGGAGAACCCCGGGGCTTAATAAAAGGTGGGACCTAAATAACGGCTTCATAACTCAACATAAAACCACCAGATCCACACGTTCAGTATTTTATTTGTAGGTTTCGCGGCATCTCTAGTGGGTAAAGCTCGGTGGCGGAAGCACAGATGGGTCCGTGCCGCTGGAGCAGGGGAAGACGAAGGGAGAAAGAAGCCTGCTAGGACCAGCTCGTATCTCGTCGAGCTTGGCATGTTTAAGATGACGCACCCCGAGAAACGAATTGGTTATAGTATTTAAACTCCTGGGCCATGTGTTCCCACGCGATAATGGCTGTTCCAGGTAATGGCGGGCAAGGTAGCAGAGGCACTTAACTTCCACAACGTAGCAGGTGCCACCTCCGGCTTTTGGAGTGATTTGTGGACCATGTGGGTGGTGGTGGGGGTGAGTCCTCTCAGTCCTAAAATGCAGAGGGTGTAGTGCAGAAATCAGCTTGATTCAGCCGATGGTGACTAAGTGACTACAAGCCGTCTATGTGCAAAGACAGGTGTGTGCAATGGCGCCCTGCCCTTCAGGAGTTCACAGCCCACCACAGTCCTCATGGGTAGCATAAGGGATGCAAGTTCAGACAGTGCTAGCCCCAATTAATTCTTCCCATGAGGATGAGGGAGGCTACAAGGGAGGCTGTGCCTTGGCTGGCTGAGACGGTCTCCTTCGGCCGAGAGGGAGAAGCTGAGAGAGGGTTAGGGCAGAGGCAGAAAGGAGTCAGCACACCTGGGACACCGGAGCATTTGTTGGCTCTGGAGCACAGACTGGGTAGAAGTATGTGGTAGGAAACCTTAATTTAAGAACTTGATCAAGAGAGGCCTTGAACATACGTCTTAGGAGTTTTGACTTCATTCTGAAAGTTGTCTGTAACCTAAGAACCAACCAAAGCTGATTGGAGACTTAAGGTGGTCACAGAACTGGACACTCGGAAGGCACTTGATGATTATTGAGTAAGTGAATGAAATCCTGGAGTTGGGGCCTGATGCAGCTTGTTTACTGATCACCTGTGGAAAAGCCCCAGGTTGGGCTACTAAGCTGATAAGTGCCCCATCTGAAGGGCATTGTCTGCCAATCAGCACCGCAGCTTGTAAGTGCCCTGAGCTCCCACGTTAGGGCTCCAGTCTTCAACCTGGGCTCATTCACTTCTGTGCTCTCTGCTGGGGACTTGAACTTTCACTATGGGCCGCAGAGCGGCAGTCACTGAGCTTCCTAGGCTTACTGCATATGCCTCTTCACCCCAAGGAGCCCAGTGCCCCCAGAGAAGTTGGAGAGAAAATGGCACGGTGATAACATCAACACCACTAGTCATTAGGGAAATGCACATGAAACCCACAATGACGTACAACTACAAGTCCACAAGCATGGATCTCATCAAAGATACTGGCAATGCCACATCAGTCAATACCCAGGTGATGATGTGGGGAAACTGGAATCCTCGCATACTCAGGTGGTACAGTCATTTTGGAAAGCACTTAACACACACCTACCATATGATCTAGCTGTTCTATTGAAATGAACCAGGTTCATACAGAGACCTGGACACAAATATTCATAGCAGCTTTATTCATAATAACCCTGAACTGAAATAACACACGTGTCCATTGGCAGAGGAACAGATAAACTGTGGTATGTCCATTCAATGGAATACTATGCAGGCATAAAAAAAATAAACTATCTCTACATGCCACAACATGGATGAATCTCAAAATGCTTATACTGAGTGAAAGAAGCCAGGCAAAAAAAAAAGAGTACATACTATATGACGCCTTTATATACAATTTTAGGAAATGAAAACTAGTCTATAGTAATAGAAAGCATTTGCTTGGGACTGAGGGTAGGGGTGGGAAGGGGGTGATAGGGATAGTTACAAAAGAGCAGGAAGAGACTGTGGATATGATTGAAGAGACTTTCTTTACAGTGGTAATGGTTTCATGGATGTATATATATGTCAAAACCTACCAAAGTATACACTTTGATTTTTATAGTATAGTTATCAAAACCAGAAAATTTAACATTGATACTAAACTATATTTTTATCTGGAATTCCATATTCAAATGTCACCAGTTTTCCCCGTAACATGCTTTATAGCTGTCTCCCCTGCATCCCAGGGTCCATTCCAGGATCATGCAGTGCAATTGGCTGTCATGTCTACTGCCCCCTCTGACCCGAACTCGAATCCTGACTTCATCACTTCCTTGCCCTGTGACCTTCACACCTGCAGTCCCTGATCTGTACAATAAGGTCAACACTGACATCCAGCCCCTGAGACTCCAGGGGAGTTCACGAGAGGGTGTCTAGACAGTGTCTAGCACAGTGCCACACACAAGAAGGGAGTGGATTAGAGTGACAGCAGCCCAGTGCCCCAGAGCCATTGCCCTGGGCCCTCAGCTGATCTCCGCTCAGCCAGGGCCCTGGCAGCCCCTCTCCAGCCCAGCCTCTCTCCACCCACCCCTCTGTCACCAAGGTCGTCACACTTCCCCAGGGCAATGAACACTCTGCAGCCCATCAGAGGCAGACTTCCTCCAGCCAGGGGGTGAGTGGGCTGTAGTTCCGACTTTTCAAAAGCTTCAACTGTGACACCTTCCTTCTTACCTTTGAAATAATTGCTTCTTCCCTCTCCCTCTTTCCTACTGCATATTACTCAACTGTGTATGAAGCTGCTCAGCAGTGAAGGTGCCCCCAGTCTAGGGTTGTCTCTGGTCACCTGTCTTGCCCCCTCAGAGCCTCCCTTCCATGTTGAAACACATGGCCTGCCTGCATGGCCACCGATGACCAAACCAGGTGAGCTTGACCAGGAGACGCAGAGCTAAGGCCTGCTGCCCATGAGGTGCCCATTTGGGGAAGCGGTAGTTAATTAAACCATTGGGTCATCTCTCCTGGGCAGTTTAAATGTGACGAGAGTTGGCTGGTCAGCACATGTGAGGGAAATGAAAAGACCACCAATGAGACGGACCCAGGACAGCTCAGGCCGCAGAGGAGAGGGGTGCAGGCCTGCGGAACGCAGCTAGAGGGCAGTGCAGAGACTCGGGAAAGCTGCGAGGAGCCAGGGTGAGATGCGGTGGCGCCCACCTGTGATGGTGAGGGGTGAGGGAACCCTGTGGCCCTGCTGGGCTTTCCCTGTGTTCTTACACTGCATGGTGGTATTCACCTCCTAGAGCTAAAATAACGTGCTCTCTCACAGTTCGAGAGGCCAGAAGTCTGAAATCGGGGTGTTAGCAGGGTTGGATCCTTCTGAAGTCTCTGAGAGCGATTCCATTTCAGGCCTCTCTCTTCACGAACCTGGGTGTTGCTTGGCCTGTAGACACACAGCCCCAACCCCTGCCTCTGTCTTCACAGGGATCTACCCATGGCCTTCTTTCCGGTGTCTCTGCGTCTCTTCTTTCTCTCTATTGTAAGGACAACTGCCATTGGATTGAGCTCATCTCAATATCCTCACACTAATTACATCTGCAGAGATCTTTATGCCTAGTAGTAACCCATTCTGAGGTTCCAGGTGGATACAATTGAGTGGGGCGGGGGTGAGGGGACTTGGCAACCAGTCACTGATTGAGGGGATCAAGATTCTGGTCTTCACCATGACTCCCTGGACCCTTACTGTGAAACTTCAAAGTGTGAGCATGCTTGGATGAGTGGCTATTCTGTGCAACCTTAAGGACCTTGTGTTTAGAATGACAAGTCTTATGGGAAGAAAGTCATGGGCTTTCTTGGATTAAGGGTCTCGGTGGTTACTGAGCCTCATTCTTCCAAACCTAGGCTTTCCAACAGCCCTGCTCATCCATGGCTGCTGAGCAGCTGGTGGAGAGGATTTGGGGAAGGAAGAGAGGCTTTGACAGAAAGAAAGTGTAGTTCTAGAAACCGAGAAGTGTTCTGTGGGCTGTGAATGGTGCTGAGACCCCAAAGCAAGCAGAGAGGCTGGGAGAGAGTGACAGGAGAGAGACCCCAACTGGGTTTCTTACCAGGTAAGTGGTGTTCAACCCATTTTCTTGACCTTTCTGTGCTCCAGTGTTTGTGCCTGTCAGTTTAATTTCACCAGTGTCATTTGAGTACTTACCAGGTACCAGAACCATGTTGGATGGCAGGGATATGGCAGTAAGAAGACATACATTCTGGGCATGACAAGCTCCCAATTTGGGGGAGAAGGCCGTGCATGAAGAACCAAGGAGAGCATCAGATGGTAAGGACTGAACAGCTCTTGGTACAAGCACCAGGAAACACCGGCAGCCAGGTGGGCAGGGCCCATGAAGTAGGCGATGCTGAGCGGGGTCTTAAAGGAGCAGAATTGTTGGCCAGTAAGACAGGAGAGGCCAGGGGCGCAGGCTGAGTCCATGGCATGAGCCGAGGTGTGGCCGCCAGAAGTGTATTCAGAAAGCACATCATTGCCTCGACTGACTGGAGGGCTGGAGGGCCTGTGGTGGGAACCGGTGGAAAGAAACTTGTAGAGAGAGGTAGCGATCCTTGAATGCACAGGAGGTGGGACCTCAGCCTGCACCTGGTGGGGCTGTGGTAGGCTGCGAAGTAACTGCAGGATGAACAACTCTGCAGTTGAAAGATCCCTCCAGCAGCAAGGGGATGGGAGGACAAGGGCCGAGGGGGAGCAGGGAGCAGGGTGAGAAGCGGTTGCAACACCCTCACGAGGGATGAAAGGGCAGTGCTGCTGGGGAGTGAGCCCAAGAGGCGTCGGAGAGGCACACGCGGGGCTCAGCGCCCTCACATCACCCGCTCTTGGCTTGTCTGCGCTCAGAGACAATGGATGGGAGCCCCTCCGGAAGCTGCAGAGCACCTAGCCAGGGTGTGGTGGCTGCTTTCAGCTGGATCCTGTTTCAGCTTTCATGGAGTGGAGCTTCTGTCCTCCCCTGCTCATCGCGGATGCTTTCTTTTGCCTGTAAGCAAGGGAGAGAGGGGAGGTGAAAAACAGAGACATTAAGTGCCAAAGCTTATGTTAATACAGCATTAAGGTTGAAAATGTAATCTCCTAGGAGTCAGGAAATTCCGAACCAGGGGTTTCCATGGCAACCCAGCCACACTGCTCCTCTGTCCGTTTGAGCCCTGTTTTCCTTGTTAAATATGATCCCATCGTATATTATATTTTATCGAGCTAAATGTGTTACCCACAGCATGCAGAGCTCCGATCAGCAGCACAGAGCTGCAGGAAGTGCGCGCACGCGTGTGCCCCTTCACAATCCACCTGATACAACGCAGCCACGTCTTGGGTCCTTGTATCTAATAAATGGAGTAAAATTCTATTAAGAGCAGCTTCTGTGAAAACAAATGAGCAAGGTGCTGCAATCCTTGTGTTCAGAAGGGGTCAGTCAGGGTGCCCACCCCTCCTGGGTTCCTCACAGGCCCTCTCTCAGCACCCCAAGGTCCCAAGGGCAGGGCTCCCCCCTGGATGGGGTTCTGAGGAGGTGGATTGGAATTACCTGGTCCAGTGGTTCTTCACACGCTCCAGCCCATTAAAGCTCATCTGTCACTGTTCGTTAGCATCCCAGGGTGCACTGGGCACCAGCAAACAGATGCAGAAAGGAAATTCGATTCTCCGAACCCGCTCTCCACTAAGGCAGCACAATGGACAAAAGGCCTCCTGCGTGGCAGCAGGGTGTCAGGAAGGAGTGGCTGTCAGGGAGGGCAGCTCAGGAGCGGAATGTGTGACAGAGAAACATCTGTAGGTTAATGTGGTGGAAAGAGCGTGGAATGTTAGAATCAGGCTGCCCGGACTCGGCTGTCTCCCAGCCATGTGTCTTCAGCAAGTCCCTTAACTTCCCTTTGTTTTAGTTTTTTCATCTGCAAAAAATGGGATACAATTACCATTAACCTCACACAGGCTTGTTGAAGGATTAAATGGGATAATTGATGTAAAAGCTCACTGTAAACTTTTAAATCCCTATACAAATGTCATTCTTCCTGGGAGCTCTAGAAAACCATGCTGGATTCCAGAGTTGTGCAGTGGGTGCTAGATATTTTGTTGTTGGCTCAAGATTTCTAAGCTGGGTTTCAAAATTAATTGATAGGTCTAGAACCGGGGTTGGCAAATTATTTCTGTAGTCAGATACTTGACTGTATTTTATATTTTAGGCTTTGAGAGCCATGCTGTGACTACTCAGTTTAGAGCTGTCGTAGCTCTAAAGAAATGAATGTCCATGGCTGTGTGCCAATAAAACTTTATTTACAAAACCAGGAAGTGAGCTGAATCTAGCCTGTGAGCTGTCCTTTACCAGCCCCTGGTCTACAATTGTT
Source organism: Molossus molossus (assembly GCF_014108415.1). Taxonomy (NCBI): domain Eukaryota; kingdom Metazoa; phylum Chordata; class Mammalia; order Chiroptera; family Molossidae; genus Molossus; species Molossus molossus. The sequence continues at coordinate 59,448,935 of NW_023425352.1, forward strand.
TAAGAAGGAAACCATGCTCTTTTGGGGAATGTTGCTTTTCCGCTCAGAATTAATTCTCCCTCCTCTCCATCCTATCTCCTGTGTCTCGAAACTCCTACCTCCCACCCACTCACACACACACACCTCTATCTTTGTCTGGCCAACTTCTTTACCTTCCAGAATCAGTTGGAGTTACCTGGTCCAAGAGCAAATTGCAAGTCTCTTGGCCCTCGTCTGCTTTCCTTGCAGACTATGTGCTCTTTTGGGAAGTCAGTTCACTCACCCCAGGGCCTAGGCTCGGTAGATGCTTGCAGAGTCGATACATGAAAAACACAGCATCCCAGGGAACTGGGGCAGTTTCAAACTGGCATCAATCCTCTGATTGTGCTCTCAGTCAGAGCTTCTAGAACAGTCAGACACAGGCCAATGGCTGTGACCACCTCACAAGCCCAGGGGCCAACCTGCTCCCTTTGCAGGCGTGATGGGGCCCTGGGCTCAGCCAGACTGGCAGGAGCCAGTGCGTGGGAAGGTGGCGCTCCCTGCAGCTGGGTACATGGGTGTGTGCTCGTGACAGTGCAATAGTCCCTCACACTGCCCTCAGGGAGACTACCAGCCTGGACAAGTGGCATGACAGTGGAAGCTTCCAGAAGTGCAGAGCCCTTTCGGCTTTCACGTTTGCAAGGCTTCCTGGGCAGAGCAGACAGCATGGAGTTGTGTAATTCACCTCTGAGTCACACTTCCCCCAGCACAGCATCTGTTTCCTGCCTGACAGAGCCAAGCTTCCTCAGGACAGCCAGACAGGCGACTATTGTTCAGCAGTCTGGGCTGGGTGATGGGCTCCTCTGTCCTCCATCCATCAGCTAAGAAGTCGCTTTTCTTTACAGTGGTGGGAGAGGGATCTATGTGTGGTGGGCATATATGTTGGGGGTCATGGGACATGCAATGTGCATATATGTGTTCACGTCATGGCACACATGTCTGCTTAGTGCAGATAGTATGCTGTATGGCTGTGTGATCAGCGCACGTGTGTGTTGGCCTTCACGTCTGTGTCTGTGTGAGGCTGTGTTGTCCTTAAATGTGCCTGGGAATGTCTACTGATTGGGCATGTGCTTTTGTCTGGGTCTGTGTGTCTTTAATTTAGGGCTCCACTCCTCCTGGAGGACATGAGAGCTTCCAGGCTCTGGCCTCAGCTGATGAATATTTTATTACCTGCTTTTGCTATAGTGTTAGACAGTTTCCCTGTGCAAAGCCAGAGCATGATACACTCCAGGGAGGTGGAGATGGGGCTCTGATGTTGAAGCCCTGGAAAGCAAATCACCCCATTACCCCACGATGCAGGCCCAAGACAGCTCACAGGTGCCACTTGTCACTGTCATTAGGAAATGATGAGTCAGCCCTTTGTTTCCAGTCCCCTGACAGTGTTCTCTGTGAATGTGAAGCGGGCACACCCATTTTACAGGAGCCTTGAGGGAGCTCTCTGTGGATCCCCCTGAAGCCAGACCAAAACTGTTTCATTTTTCCCAACTGCCTGATCCTCCCATCTAGGAAGATGCTTGTCCTGGGAGCGGGAGGTCACTGCATGGCCCAGACAGCAAGTGGTAGGTCCTGACTTCTCCCCACACCCTGAGAATGTGGGCGAGGCACACTGAGGAGGAGGCAGGCACAGAAACATTGGAGCCGAGAGGCCATGGAGACAGCATACCCCAGCCATAGGCCCCACACCCAGCCTGAGAGCGAGCCAGCCGCGTGCTGCACCCAGCTGGGAGCCGACGCTGAGGCAAGGATTGGGTGCAGTGGTTTATCTGGGAGGTGATCCCAGCCCAGGAGCACTGCGTGGACATGGGAAATAAGACTGTGGAAAAAGATGAGCAAATAAAGAACATATTGATGAATAGATGTTTGTCCACAGCTCATTCCTCCGGGGGCCCACTTGGGGAGGACATGCCTAGGGGCTATCCCACTGAGGATCTGAGATGTATACCCGTCGACGGACCTCATTGGTGGAGGGTTGCCTGCCCTATGGGCAAAACTGGTACCCTCTGCCGTAGACCCTGGGAAGGCCAGGGAAATGAGCTCTGCTGTACCCCGGAAAGGAGAGCAGCCTGGCCCACCGCCCTGAGAGCAGGTGCTAACCCAGGCCTCTGGACTCCCCCAGATGCCCTCTCCATCCTCCCTGTGACTCGATGGTTGGGAGGCGCTCTAGGCCGCCCTCTCCAGTAGAAGGCTCAGGGGCTGCGATCCCTGCGCTGGGCCTGGGGCGGGGCCCGTGGGGGCAGGGCTGCTCCACACGCACCCTGTGAGCAGAGCTGTGGGGTGGGGAGGAGGGCTGGAGCTCGAGGCATCAGGCCTGATCTCACTGCCCAGAGCAGGACTGCCTGGCCCGAGAGTCAGGTGAGCCAGACCCGAGGAGGGGCTTTGAACCAGATGATTTGTGATAAACAGGACAGCGGAAACAAAACGGATGCCTCCACCTGCCCTCCTCCCGCCCGAATCCCATTCGCGCTTGACCGGTGCCCTTCTTATAGTTCTTACCTTAACTGCTCTTAGCTGCTGCTACACTCTACCTGGAATCATAGTCAGAATCATGATTATAATGATTTCTGAGCCCCTGCTTTGTATCAGGCCTTGGGTTCAGCTCACAGTAGTTTGCATGAGCTCCACAACAATGCAACAAATTAGACACTACTATGTGTTTTACAGAGAAAGAAACAGGTTCTGGAATCTTCTGGCTCTCACCTCAGGCCACCCTGCTCAGAGGGACGGAGATTTGTTTGACTCGGTGCCTGTGGTGGGGGATCTCAGGACATTAGTCCTCCACTTCCTGTTGATCTGTGAGCTCTGTAAGGGCAGAAACTGACCGCTTGCCTCCCAAAGCCCTGGGAGCCTAGAGGCTTGTCTGCAGTGCTTGGCTCTGGGCGGAGAGCCCTCTGCCTCTCGGTTTCCCTAACCCGGCACTGCTCAGTGACATGTGCCCTGGACGGGGAGGGCCTGTGACCAGGTCCACCCTGAGGCTTCAAACCACCCAGACCTCCCAAACCACCCCTCTCCAGAGGAGAGAGTGGCCCTGTCTCATTGCAGTCGAACAGAACCGGGATTCAAACTTCACAGCTGTGTGGCTCCGAGCTGGATACTTAGCATCTCAGTTCCTCCAATGGGGGATTCTGCCTCTTCACAGGAATGCTGTGAGGATGGAATTCACAAGATGCCCGTGGACCCTGGCCGCAGACAGCTGACCTTTAGGAAGCTTCAGTAATACTCCATTCTGACCAGGCTGTGAGCCTTTGTCTGTGTCCACCGCACCCGCCCCAGGACCTAGCACCGCACAGACACTTGGTAGATGGTGGTACTGTCGAGCTGTCCGCAGTCCAGTGGTGTTTACAAGAACTTACCTAATTCACAGGCCTGTGGGTCCTCAACCAGAAAATGGACGAGCGAGTGCTTTGCAGCCGGGACGCAGGCCTGTGTGTGCTGCTCGTTGAAGTCACAGAGGGTCCATTCTACCCCTTTTTTTCCTTTCGCCACCCTCCTTGGTCCCACACCTGCAGCCAAGGCTGCCAGAGCACAGCCCGGGCCTGCACTGAGTGAGGGGCAGGGCAGATGGAGGCGGCCAGAGGCCTGCACAGCAGGTCAGAGGCGAGGCCTGCACAGCTCCCTGCCTCGGGCCCGCGCCCCGCCCCCATCCCTGCTGTCCCCTGCTGGCCTCGCTGTCCTGGGGTGCAGGCCCTCTCTTCTGCATTCCTTCTTCTTGACCCCTCTCCCGGGCAGTGTGGGGTGGTCCTCTACCACCATGCTCACCCCCGCCCCCCGCGCCTCCACGCTCAGAGATGCTCTTCGCTGGTCTGATTCTTGATGCCACATGCTTTTCTCTTCTCCTGTTCCCTTTCTATAACACTTCTCCCAGCTTAATCCCGCGCCATCCTGACTGGGCGAGTCTGGCTCATCTGTGGGCTTCCGAGAAATACCTGGTTAGTACGAGCCACTCATACATGAGGACCCGTGAGTGCCCAGCCAGAAGGTAGCCTGTCGCCTTGCTCCGTCTCCTGGGACATGATGCCTCTTCTTCCTCCCCCAAGTCTGGGTGGAGGGGAAGCTGCTGAGCCCAGTTCTTCTCATCCACCCACTCTTCCCACAGCTGGGGGCTCACGTGCCAAGCCTGGCACCGGCGGCAGGCGCCATGGAGGGCAGACGACTAGCTGGGGGATGAAAACCTCCATTCACAACGATATCAAATCCCTGGCTCCGGGTCCAAGACATCGCCTGCGGAGGGAAAGGCGAAACCAGGAGAGGAGTGCCTTGTTAATGCCGGCTCTGTTCCCCTCACCTGGCGGCCGGGCACAGCGGCTCGCTTGTGCCTCTGAAACCCTGACTGCTCCTGGCTGGGAGCTTGGGGCTGCATGGGAGACACTGGGCAGGGTGTGCCAGGCGTGCACCCAGCCAAATCAGCTCAGCCAGGTCAGGGACTGCAGAGGGAGGCCCGGGCATGGGGCCCACACCCGCGCCCACGTGACGCTGCCGGGATGAGGCTGGAGTCCTGCTCTCCACTGTCCAGAGCCCTTCAGCTGCCTTTTCTCTTCCCTCAGCTCCTTCTCAAGGGTACGCTACAAGGCGGGTACAGAGAAATCATACCATATATGAGTCTGGAGGGTCCTGAGCAATTCTTCTATTCTGTTTCCCCACTTTTTAAGATCACAAACCTTCTTATAAACATTCTGAAAGCCACAGAAGCTCCCAAGAAAAATGTAGGCCCCAATTGAACATGTGACATTCACAGGCCCCTGCAGCCATTCAGCTAGCCTCACAGAGTCCATGTTAAAATATTTTCCAATACCTCCTTCAATGGTTGGGAAAACTGAGGCCAAAGAGGGGGACCTGGTGCCCAGGAACACACAGCATGTTGTTGGCAGTGATTGGATCACAGTTAACATTTATTTGGTTAAAAATAAATATGACTATTCACAGAATGTATTTTGCAAATGAGAAATACCAAACTCAGAGGAGCCGGGGGGTCAGCCCAGCTGCTCCAGCTGTCCCTCCGTGGATCCGTCTCTCTCCGTCCACAGCGGAAGAGCTGGGAGCGGCCACCACGCAGCCCAGTGTCCAGCAGCCCTCGCAGCCATGCATGGTCTTGCCTCTAAGTTCAGCCAGGGAGACGTTAGCAGGATTCTAAGTCCTACTTTTGAAAAGAGTGGGGGCAGCGCCCACCTCGTTCCCCTCACTCTATGGGGAATGCAGAGATGGGAGCTGGAGCAGCCATTCTGGACCACGTGATCAAAGCTAGGTATTGAAGATGGTAGAGCAATAAGATGGAAGGAGTCTGGGTCTCTGACAATTGTGAAGCCCCCCGGGACTGGCTACCTGGACTTTTCTCGTCTTTAGGCCACTATAGCTTGGAGTTTCTCCACCATTGCATTAGAATAAAGAAATTAACTAATGATCGAATAGACTCTGCTTTGCCCCTCATCCTGGTGATCTCCAAATACTCTCAGCAATGGGCATTCCTCTCTCCTTCCTCCTCTTCCCAGCCCCGTTGCCATCAGTCCGCCCCAAGCGGTCTTCCTCGTGCCCCTGCACCAATCCAGAGGTCTCCTGGCCGTTCTCTCTGTCACAGCCACTGGCCACCCAGTCCAGAGCAGCTTTTCTGAAATGCACACCCAGACTGGGGACTCTGCTTCTTCTGTCAGTGGCTCCTGATGTCCTGGAGTGAAGCCCGCAGCCCCGTGGTCGGGCCCCAGGCTGTCTCAGCACCATCACTGCCGCTCGCTTCATGAGCCCTGTGTTCTCAGCACAGGGAAGTGTCTGCAGCCGCCGAAGACTTTCCACCCTGTCCTGCCAGCCTGCCCTGTTCTCCCTTCCAGGCTCCCCTCTGGCCGGCCTGCCCTGCACGCCCCTTGCCTATCCACACCTCCACTGTGGGCGTGACGCGCGTCCCTGACCTCGTCCGCTCCCACGCCAGGCTGTCTGGCCGGTGTGCTGCGACAGCTTCTCCAGGTCCCCGGGCCACCACGCGGCCAGGAGTGGAGGCTGAGCTCTAGGAAACTGTTGAAGAGGAATGTGCCGCTGGACTAAGAAATGGACTCAGCTTTCCACGCTTCTCCCAGGCCTTCCTTCTCCGTGTGCTCTGTCCCCCGGTGAGGACTTGACTCCTTCCCTGCTCTCCTCCTCTCACCCTCTTTCTGCAAGCACGGCCCTGCTGCCCACATGCTGCCTGGCAGACGGAGAGAGAGCTGCGCAGTAAGTATTTGTGTTCACTGCGTGGATTTTATTTCACTTGTCACTGGTCTCTGAGCCGGGAACTGAGCACACATGGTGGAGCAGGCCCGGTCTGCCCTCAAGGCCTCCCCGCCTGGGGTCAGAGGAAGCCCTGCCTGCAGAGGCAGGTGGAGGCCTCATCCCCAGGCGCCTCGTGGGCGGGTCTCTGCTAACACTTACTTTTGCCTAAGTGCTGTAGCAGGACCCGAGGAGCTGGTCTTCCCCGCTGCCGTGGGCGGGCTGGAAGAGGTGAGAGGTGGGTGATCCGAGCCGCTGGCAACGTGATGAAGTCATTTGCAGAAAGACAGTTTTGTTCTGACTTGAGTGTTTTTCCACATGACTTCATCCCCCGGCAGGCCCTGCTCGGGTCTTATTTTTGATGTGCCCCAGGCCCAAGAAGACGGCCCCTGCGCCCTGACTGGGTGGCTGTGCCAGGACAAGCAGTTCTGTTCACGGCCCCGGGCCCAGCACCTGGCCCGCCACCCACCCGCACCGTGCGAATGCCCCACGGCCGCCGCGTTCACAGGGCGAGAACAGACCCCTGGACTGTGTGGCTGAGGGCTCCCTCCGGCCTGGACAGGCCTCACCCCAGGACCTTCTGTCCCTCTCTGCCCCCAGTTTCCTCACCTGCAAATGGAGGTGAGGCTCTGTCCCGGTTCCTGAGGTCACCAGGAGGGGTCACTGACATAGGAGCAGTCTCTGGCTCTTGTCACCCAAACCCTGACTAAGCATCTCCGTGGGCTGGGACCGCCCAGTGAGCCTAGAGACAAAGAAAACGAATAATGACAAATGAATGTGTTTTGGCTACAAACGGGTAAGAACAAAATGCTGAGGGTGCTTAGATGGGTGGGTGTTCAACCCTGTGGTCAGCATGGGGAGAAGAGGCGTCAAAGAAAACTTCTCAGATAAGGACTTCTCAGATAAAAACAAGAAACAGTTTTCAGAGCAAAACTAGGAGAAAGGGCATCCCAGGGGGCGAAAGAGGCTGTCTCAGGCTCCCGTTGGAACACACCGGAGCAAGCAGGACGGAGCCAGGAGCGAGTCACAGGGCGGGCGCGTCGACGGTGAGCCGGCGTCAGCGGCCGCAGGTCGCCACAGCTGCAGAGCGGCACAGGGAGCCGGCAGCGCCGGCACAGACCCAGGCGCTGCTCAGCCCTCCTCGTCCGCTCCTTTCCTGTGGTCTGTTATCACTTGTTCAAAAGATGGCTGCCGCAGCGCCAAGCACCGCATCTACCCACACTCGTGTTCAAGGCAGGGGGGCGAGGAAGGCGAGGCCAAGGGGACCCTCTCCCCATCTGTCCAGAAGCTCTCCAGCAAACCTCCTGTCTCAGTCCATTCGGGCTGCTGCAACCAAGTGCAGACTGGGTGGCTTACAACTACAGAAACGTATCTGCAGCTTCTGGAGCTGGAGGCCGGAGATGAGCACACCTGCAGGGGCTTGGGGTCTGGTGAGAGCCTTCCTCTGGCTGCAGACAGCTGGCTCAGCGCTGTGTCCTTGCATGCAGACAGAGGGAGCGAGCTCTCTGGTGCCTCTTTCGTAAGGGCGCTGATTCCGTGCATGAGGGCTCCGCTCACAACCTTATCACCTCCCAAAGGCTTCAGCTCCAAACACCATCACCTTGACGGTCAGGAGTCAATGTGTGAATCTGAGGGAGACACAGACATTCAACACACAACAACCCCCGTTCTCACTGACTGTCATAAACTAGTCACCCCCTCGCAAGGAAGACTAAGGGAGCACCTGGCAAAGGGGGTTGGGTTACCATGACTGGTTTACACCAGGGATGCAGAGGGGCCTTGACAGCAGAGTCTCTGCCCCTACCCCATCGGCATCAGGGTTCTGGTCGCAGGGCAGACAGGCAATTGAAATGGGGGGAAGCGGTGGGTGGGCAATGAGTGGGGCTGTCGCACGTGTCTGGGAGAAATGGTAAGCACGAGATTCCACAGGGCTCAGTGTGGTGAAGAACGGTCAGGGGCAGGCTGGTTCAGACAAGACTTTGAATAGAAAGTTTAGAATTTGGAGCTTGAACCAGGACAACCCTTCCAAGAGTTCTGGGCTTGCGCTGGTGTTTTAGAACGAGCACTACCACTGGTGTGCACTACCAAGAGGCAGTGATGATCCGCGGTGGCTCTGCCACCGTCACCTTCCCTCTGGGCAAGCCTGTGGGCTCCCTGAGGGTGGGGCTGGGTCCTCATGTCGGTGTCCCTAGTAACTCCCACAGGGCTGCTCCTACCAAAAAGGATCTGAATGAATGAGCGAAAGTCACCTCTCCTGGCATAGCTCCTTCCTCTGTATCATGGGATCAACAATCACAGTCCCTGCCTTACAGGACTGCTGTGAGAATCAGGGGAGGCTGGCGTGGTCTGCGGGCAGATAAGAGGAGGGGAGGGTAGCCTTGAACCACCCACAGTGCCAGGCACAGGCCCCTGCCTATTGGCGCCACTCACCACTGACCACAGTGTGCAGCCTGGAGGTGCTGGTACGGCCGTCCCAGGTTTTCAAAAGAGGAGGCAAGGGAACACTTGGAGCGACCCAGCGGGTCCTGCCAAAGGAAGCGATGGGAGAGTGATGAGGATAAACAGCTGTCTGTCTCTGGTAATGCAATGAGGAGCTAAAATATTAAACTTTTTACAATAAGACATAGATCTCGATGTAACAAGCTGCCTCTTGCAAAGTAGCTGTTGTCCTGGTGGGAGGCAGGCAGGCCCCTATCTCAGACCCAGCAGCTCTGCTGAGAGCAGCCAACATGCATTCCATCCATTGGGGGAGCTCCTCGTACAGCCCGATTCCTGAGCTCCCACTGCGTGACCACAGTGCCCTCAGGTCCGGGATCTGCGCATGTGCTGGGCCATGTCACTTCCAAAGGAAAAACACGGAGCAGGGGGAGCAAGGGCAAACTGAGGCTCAAAGATGTTAAATAACTTGGTCAACCCCTCCCCAGCGGCAAAGCTGCTTGGCAGGTACTGTTCTCTGCATGAAGCCAAAGCTCCCTTTTGGCCACGAGCAGGAGGTAGAGTGACCTCGTAGGTGGGGAGTACAAAATCTGGCTTGTCCTGGGATGTGCCACAGAGCTGGCACCCTGCCGCGTCCAGGTACTAGGACAGGAGGCTTCCTTGGAGGTGCACCCCCCAGACTGCAGCTGTTGGGGTCTCAAGGAAAGCTGTCTTGCCATCTCTTCCTTTGATGGTGAGTGACTGATTACTCTACGGGCTTGGAGTTGACAGATTTGAGATAAGAATGGTGGAATTCCAGTCATTAGCAACGAGTTAGGAGACTTCATAGCATTTCTGAAAGCAAACTTCTTAAGCCACCAGACACTTCCAGGCACATGTTTACAGAGCCCTGTCTGTGTCGAACTATTGCTCGGAGTCCTTGAAGGAGGCTTCAGAAGGAAGATCAGGCAGCCCTCACACAAGACGAGAGGACATTGCCAACGTCCTTTTGCATTCCTCGAGCCATTTTCTTCTCGCAAGAACCTGGCAAGGAAAACGCCGCTCCACCCACGTTAAAGCTGCGGAAAGCAAGGCCGAGGGCTGTATGGTGGCATGCATGCCCAGGACGGGACCGCGTCCGCGGAGTGCTTTCTGCGCCCTGACTCTGACCCTCCCAGACCTGATGTCAGTCCTTGGTGAGTTTCTGGTCTGGCCCAGGGGAGAAAGACACGAGAATAGTAACCTCCCAAGTAGAGGCGATATGAAGGGAGAAACGGGCTGTGAAGGAGAAGAGCCAGGTGGTGTTAGAGGAGATGGGACACCTGCCTGAAGAAATAACCTCTCTGCTGAGGGGGAGGCAAATTGAGGAAGAGTCCCAGGCACAGGGACCAGTGTGTGCAAAGGCCCTGAGATGGGAGGAACCTGCTATGTTCCTGGAGCTGAAAGGTGACAGAGTGTCTGGGGAGGTGAGCAAGGCCCTACCTGACAAGGGCCCCTGTGATGAACCACGCCTTCTGGTGTGAAGCTGGGCTCTAAACGGGGGTTTCTAACTTCAGTCTAGAGCCACTCCATACATGCCCGGAGCTGCTCAGCCCTGGCTTTGGGCAGCACCCTCACCCTGCAACAAGGAACCCTATCTGCCTGACGCCCACATCAGTCAGGATCCACCAGTGTGCAGATGGTCCCGCACCTCCTGGACCAGCCCCCCGGAGCCGACAGGCAGCATTCCTAGGACAGGGAGTGGGGGCTGTGCGGGGCAAGCGAGGGGGGCTGCACAGGCTTTCATGAGCGCTACATCTGGAGAGGGAGACCGGAATGTTTGTGTCTGAAATTTAGCTAATATCCCAGGAATTTCTCCTGGCGTTTCAGAGGGTTCCTAGGGGGACTGCAAAGCTGGGATGTCTGGGTTCTGGGGGAGGGCTGGCCTCGCTCAAAGCCTCTTTGTCTCCACGGCTCTGCCTGGGTCGATTTGGCTGTGCGTCTGTGCGTCTGTGCGTCTGTGTGTGTGTGTGTGTGTGTGTGTGTGTGTGTATCTATTTTTGTGGGGATATGTATGTATGTCTGTCTGTGTGCATGCCAGTGAGTCTGTGTGCAGATGTATCGCTGTGTGTCTGTGTGTATCGTATCTGTGTGTGAGTCAGTGTGTGTCTGTGTGTCCATGTCTCTGTGTACCTGGGCGTCTGTTTGCATCATGCTGCTTCTGAAGTCTCTGGGTCTCTCCTTTTCTCGATGTGCTGGTGGACCAGTCTCAGGATGTCTGTGTGTCACTCAGTTCCTGCCTATATGCCATCTATCCCTGCCCCCTTTGTCGCTGCAGAGAAGTATGACTCTCTCGGGGACTCTGGACTGCTCTGGTCTCTCCCTCACTGCCCTGGGACCAGGGCTGAGCCTTACCCGCCCACCTGTGAGTAGGGAGTGTTCTGTGGGGGGAAGAGAAAGAGTGAACAAGAGGTAGGTGAGGGTGGGAAGGAGGCCGCTGGGGAAGCAGGTCCTCTGTGTGCGTGTGTGTGTACACGCGCACATGTGAATGTGTCTGTGCATGGGTGTGTGGACACATGTGTGTGTCTGTGTGCATGTGTGCCCCTGGGTGCCTTTGTCCCCATGAATAGCTTTGTGGGCATCCCTGTGTGTTCGGTCTGTGTGTCCATGTGTCTGTGTGTACATGTGGCTGTGCGTTCATCTGTCTAGCCAGGGAAGGGTCCTAGAAGTCCAAGCTTGTCTTTAGCCCACCACAAACAGACAGTGCCCTCCGGCTACACCAGGGTCCTCTGGGTTCTGCAGCCTGAGTCCTGGTCCACCTTCCTGTCCTCTGCCCTCCACGCATTTGGTCACAAAGCACTTTGGACTATATCCTCCCACTAAGTCTCACTCTGCCCCTCCCCATTCCATACTTACTGCCCCTCTCCCAGCTCACTGCTCTGGCCTGGCCCCAACCCCTGTGCTGAACACACCCCTGGCCACAGTGCGCTTCCTGGAGCACCTCAAGACTCCCCATTTAGGACCTAATGAAGCCAAACCCATCATGTTTGCCAGGAAGTCTCCCTGGACATGCCAGCCCAGGGGGCATCACCTGAGACTCTTGCATTTTCCTGCATGCCTCTGACACCCTTTGCCTCTCTGACTCCTCTCTCCTGTAGACTGGAAGGGGCAGTGCATAATCTCACCCCGCTTTCCCACACCGGGCCCACTGCCCGGGACTCAGCCACCTCCCCAGGACCTGCCCTGGACCAGCACATAGCTCCCAAGGCCTCTGAGGCCCATCAGAAAGCAAGGTGACTTGATTTCCCACAATTTCCTGACAGCCGCTATCTCCTCCGTCTCCTTTAATCCAGCACCACCTCCCAAAACACCACTCGAACGCCCACCTCCAAACTCTGACATGGCGAGCCCTGAGCTGGCACTAGGGCTCAGGGTGCTGCAGAGCCCCAGAGCGGGCCGCCCTGGCCACGCGGCTGACCGCCAGCGCCTCCACTGCAGCGGGTGCCCCTCGGGGCGGCGGCGTCATCGGGCCTCATTGCTCTGCCACCCGATAGCATCTCACACACGAGGTCGTCTCTATTTTAAATGTCCTATTGTTTACATGGTATATTGGTTTCCTAGGCTGTTGTAACAAATGACCACAATCCAGGTAGCGTAGAACAGAAATGCACTCTCTCACAGTTCCGAAGGCCAGAGTCCAGGTGTCAGGGGCCTCTGTCCTTTCAGAAGCCCCAGGGCGAATCCTTGCTGCCTCTTCCCGCTGCTGGTGGCTGCTGGCAGCCCTTGGTGCTCCTTGGCTTGCAGACCCCTCACTCAGGCCTCTGCCCCCATCTCCGCGCGGCCGTCCTCGCCTGTGTCAGACCGTCTCCGCGCGGCCGTCCTCGCCTGTGTCAGACCGTCTCCCCGCGGCCGTCCTCGCCTGTGTCAGACCGTCTCCGCGCGGCCGTCCTCGCCTGTGTCAGACCGTCTCCGCGCGGCCGTCCTCGCCTGTGTCAGACCGTCTCCGCGCGGCCGTCCTCGCCTGTGTCAGACCGTCTCCGCGCGGCCGTCCTCGCCTGTGTCAGACCGTCTCCGCGCGGCCGTCCTCGCCTGTGTCAGACCGTCTCCCCGCGGCCGTCCTCGCCTGTGTCAGACCGTCTCCCCGCGGCCGTCCTCGCCTGTGTCAGACCGTCTCCGCGTGGCCGTCCTCGCCTGTGTCAGACCGTCTCCGCGCGGCCGTCCTCGCCTGTGTCAGACCGTCTCCGCGTGGCCGTCCTCGCTTGTCTCAGAACTCCATCTCCTTATAAGGACACCAGTCACTGCAACTCGGGCCCATCCTCAGTCCGCGATGATTTCATCTTGAAATCCTTAACTTAATTACATCTGCAAAGGCCCATTCCCAAATAAGGAAATATTGTACATTCACAGGTACTGGGGTTAGGACATGAGCATATTTTTTGTGGGGACACTATTTAACCCACTTTATACACTAATAGTGCTAGAAAATTTCATATAGCTCATTGCCCCTACGCAGCTGATGCGGGCAGCAGAGCCGAGGGCTGCCCACCTGCCTCAGGGGCCGCGAGGCCCACGTGGCCGGCCCTGTCTGTGAAGGCCGGGCCGCGTCTGGCTGAAGGAAGGACAACAGCCAGGGCGGTGGGAGCAGCAGCAGCAGCTTCCACGTGCATTCTCCACGCCAGGGGTCAGACGGCAGCCGGCACACAGGCGAGCGGCACCGCCCTGGGCAGGTAGTCTTCTGGCCGCGGCCTGCAGTAGCTCCCTGAGCCGTGCCTGGGCCTGGATGGCGTAAGGTTAGGAAATGTACATTCCGTTTTGTTTTCCAGAAAAGTGACACACGCAAACTGACCAAGGTCACATCACCAGAAGGCTTTAAGTATCTACAAAGAAGTGACCAAACAGTGGTTTCAGGTGAGAGCCAGGGGGATGCAGAGGGTTAGAAGCTCAAGTTCTTGATGAGTCTTGGCGTCAAAATAAACAAATCAGCTGCTGATTTCCCTGGAGGGACTCAGGCCACCTTTCATTATTTCATTGGCTCAGGAGCCAAAACAGCTGCATTTTATCATTCCTCAGAAATCCATAAAAGGGATGGAAAGTTCTGGTGCTTGTGGAGAAAATGGATGAGCATTTGAATTGGATTGTGGTCCCCGCTGCTCTGTGATAGGGCCTTGCCATATTACCTGTTGGGCTGGGGTCCCCTGCCGAGCAGGGGGAGAACGTCTCGCCTCCAGGTCTGGAGTCCACAATGGTGAGTTCTTCCCAGCCTCCTGAGCAAAGGCCCCAACTGATCACATCCTGCTCTGACCTCCCAGCCTCCAGCCCCCTCCCTCCCCACACCCAGGTTGCTGACCTGAGTTGCTTCTGTTGTTGGGGTGCGTGGCCTCCTGGCCCAGCTTGGGAGCCCCCTGAGGGCTGGCTGGGTTTCCCAGGCCATCCCATGCCTGCCCACAGCCTTCTCGCAGGACGCTCGTCATTCTGCTCCCAACGGGGGCCTTGCCGGCATTCCCAGCTCATCCTTCTTGGCTGGAACAACCGGGCTGGGCTTCGAGGTTTGGCCCAGACGGAGGTGCTGACGTGGGGAGTCACAGGATGCCCAAGTTGTGGAGTGTGCAAGAGACTCCCGAGCTCAGGAGCTGGGTGGTTCTACCACCTCCGAGAGCACGTCAAGGCGGAGCCTGGGAAAGCGCAGACTGGTCGCCGAGGGCCGGACCTGCCAAGGAGCGCTGGGCGCCAGGGCCGGCCCTGCAGACCGCATCTTGAGTCACAGGCTCTCCCAGGCCCAGAACAAGGCCGCGAGTTGCCTGAGGTCGCACCAGGAGAGAGTGGCTAGAGGACTCCCACCCACGGTTCGCTCCCTGTTCCAGGATTCACAAACTCAGATGCCTCAGGGTTGGAAAAGCAGAACAAGTGCCAGCAGACTTCCCGGGCCACTGCCTCACATGCCGCCTGCGACAGGAACCCAGCCTTTCTGCTCCTAACTGCAGGGGCCCGAACAGGTCACCCCAGTCTAGCCCTGCTGGGAGACGGGAGGCGCCCAGGGAGACAGGCGCGTGGAGAATGCGGCTTTGGGAGCTGGCAGACCAGGTCACCAATGCCAGCTCCGTACCCTGACCAGAATTCTCCCGGCCTCTCCTTCCCTGCGCAGTGGGCATGACGATGGCAAGGGCCTCACAGAAACTCTGCTCACGGAATGAGGTGCAGCGGCAAGGCGGTGACCCAGGCTGTGGCTCAACCAAGAGGGTCCCCTCTCTTGGTGCCAGCTCCTTCTGATTGCTGCTCTGCACACTCTGCCCACTGCAGGGCCCCTGAATAGCTGCGGACACTGCCCACTGTCCATTCAGTGCCCAGAACCCTTTCCCCTGGCGGGGTCTCCCTCCCACCCCTCCTGCTTTCCTGCTTCATTTTCAAGCTCTGATTTTTCCTGGAGATGCCTGGCTCGGGAGCAGCCGTTCTCGGCAGGCAAGGTAGGAGACGAGGGCAGACGGTGTCTCCAGTCAGAGCTCGGCTAGGTGGTGGCTGCCTGGACCGTTCGGCCGAGCTCTGAGCCAGGGCCGCCCGGGGGAGGGGCTGTGCCAGGGAGTCGGCCTGGGCTCAGGACGGGGACTGAGGGCCCCTGGGCACCTGCTCTCCATCCCTTCAGAGCGGACGTGTCGCTCAGGCAGCTGTCTGACAGCTCTTCACAGGCTACGTCCTGACTCGAGGCGTCCTCGCCACCGCGCAGGCAGTCAGAGGTCGTCCCGCCGCGTGAGAGCTGAGGAGCCGAGACACAGGCCGGTAAGTGACTTGCCAGAGTCCCCAGCAAGCACCGAAGGTGGGATCAGAGCCCAGCTGTGCCTGAGTCCCCTGCCTGACTTGCCTGTTGGCCTCTGTCTGCCCCGTCCTAGAATGGCCACGGCCTGGGGCCAGGGGATAGCTCTTGATTCCCAGACACGCCTTGGACCGCGCTTGGGTCCTGACTCTAACCCTGCCCACCCATATCTCAGAGAGAGCACAGGCTTCACTCTCTCCAGGGACAGCCTACAAACCTGGGAAGTACCTCCCCGTTCCCAGCCTCGGTCTCCCCATTTATAAAGGGCGGGACTGGTAGCTTCTATTGAATTAATGGCCAGAAGGAGAATCAGCATGGAGAGTTCATGGTTCCTTCCGCTGTGCCCTCTCCCCTCCCTGCTCCAGCAGTCCTGACCCCTGCCAGCTCCCAGGGGGGAGCCTCGGACCCTCTGCAGCCGCCCCACAGGCTGCGGCTCATTGACAGGCCTGTAAACAGCCCGTTCAGTGTCCTGGTGGCCTGCAGAGAGGGGGGAGGGCAGGAACCTCACACAGCCCACCCCACCGCCCTGGGGTTCTGCCAACGCCACCATGGCAGGAAAATATTTCTGTCCCTGAGGCCACCCAGTGAGGCCAGGTGGAGTCTGAGCTCTGAGCGCGGCTCTGCCCCAGGGTCTGGGGTCAGCACCCTCTTCTGTATGATTCAAACCACAGCTTCTGCCAGATAAGCCGTGGCGGGTGGCACCTGCCCTTTGCCGTGTCACCTGGTGGCAGAGAGCGGGATGAGATCATGTCTGAACTGGGACCCAGTGTGTAAAAGGAAAGCTCTCTGCACACGTGGCTGAGCCTTCACTTTAATATGTATGTATGTATGTATTTTTGAAGCTCTCAGCCCAGCTCTGCAAACCAGGCCGTGAGGGGAGAGGCTCATTGTATCTTTCCTGCAGGCTGACTTCCCGTGAGAAGACCTGATACACAGTTTCGGGGGTTCCCAGCGAAGGGCAACACTCTGGTGGAAGCTCATGAGGCCAAAGAATGCCCTCCTTTGGACTTTGAAAAGCAATGCTCTGCTCAAGAATGTGTGCTCTGGACAGGGCGGGGATAGGGGTGCCTGGGAACAAGGTTAGATGGCAAGAGGAAGTAAAGAGAGCATTAATTTAGCACCTACTATGTCCCAGGAACCGGCGAGAGATTTCAGCCACAGCTCATTTATTCTTGAAACAATCAAACTGGAACAGCAGTTCTCAGTACCATCCTCACGAAGAACTTGTACACCTCATCAGGGGTTCTGATTGAATGGTTCTGGGTGGGTCCAAGGCCAGAGGGTTCTAGTGTGCAGCCCGGGGTGAGAACTATGGCCCCAGGCCGTGCTCCTCAAAGCGCGATGACCATGGGATGAATGTCGAGGATCTTGTTAAATTCAGATTCCAGTGCAGCAAGGGGGGTGCAGAGTGGCCTTATTTCTATCCAGCTTCCAGGGGACCACACTTTGAGTAGCAAGGGTTTGTAAAGACTCTCCTAGGTTGGTTCCAAGCACCCCCAACAGTGCTAGGACAATGTAGCCACAGAGTAAATATTTATGAAAAACATGAAGACTTGAACAATGCTTGGAGGAAGGTACTGCTTGGCTACTAGTCCCGGCACGAGAAAGCTGAGCTCAATGCAATGCCATAAGGCAGATGGGCTTGTGGAGGGGCTGAGTTGTATGTGGGGTTCCCAGATGAGTGACCACAGACTCTGAGGCTCAGGGATGATGGAGAGGTACGGGTGCAGGCTCTGGGATTTGGCTGTCTGGATTTCATCCTACTCTTAGTACCTACCAGACAACTGGACCCAGGCCTGACAGTGCCTAAGTCACCTAACGTCTCACTCACTCCATTTTCATCTGAAAGGCAGGAGCGATCATTTTACTTCCAAAAGGTTATTTTGAGGATTAAGTGAAAAGACACACAGATTGGATATTGGGTGATATTAAAAAGGATCGTTCACTTCTTTAGGTATGATAGTTGTTGCTTTCTTTTTAAATTTTTTCTATCCAGCAGGCAGCCATCCTGAGGCATTTAAGGGGAATAATGCAAAGTCTGGAGTTTGTCTTAAATATTCCAGCAACGAGTGAGTGGGAGGAGAAGACGGAGAGAAGAAAAGTCAGAGGGATGAGTGAAAAGAGAACAGCAAATGTCAGTCATTGTTGAGGCCGGGTGATGGATTTCCATCTGTTTCTGTCCAGTTGTCCCTGGGTGTCCACAGGAGACTGGTTCCAGAACCCCTGTGGATACTGAATCCATGGATGCTCAAGCCCTTTACATAAAATAATGCAGCATTTACATGGACCCTACACTTGTATGAGGCTACAGCAGGGTGCACATACCCTTCACTCCATTCACCTGGATTCAGAGTGGTCCTCAGCGCATGGCAAGTTTGCTTTTTTGAACTTTCTGGGATTTTAAAAAAATTATTGATCATGGTTAAATCCACAAATGGTAAGCTGAAGATCCAAGGGCTAACTTTATACCTTTGAAGACTTCCACAAAGGTTCACAACATTAAATAAAAGTGATGAGCTCTGGCTGGGTGGCTCGGTTGGTTGGAGTGACATGCTTGGTTCGGCCCACGATCTGCAATGAGTGATCAGTGAACATCACCTCTGTGCCTTCGAGATGAGCTCTGATCACGCTGGAATGCGGCAGGCAGGGCCCACTGTCGGCAGGCGAGGCTGAGATTTGGAAGCAGCCCTTCACAGTGCTCAGCCTGCAGGCCCAGACCACACAGCTAGAAAACAGTGTCAGCAGGAGATTTGGTGGTAAAAATGATAGCCACACATTCCATTGTTTATTCCCCACAAAACCTTATGAATCCAATATCATTCTTCCCACTTTCCAGATGAGCAAATGAAGCCTCAGATTGCTGAAGTACCACCCCAAGGACACACGATCTGCCACTGGCATCCCCAGCAGGCAGGCGGCAGCCCCTCCACGCCCCTCCATTTGCATGATTTTCTTTGCGGCCTGCTTTGGTTCAGGGGTCTCGCCCTGGTCAGTTCCTGGGTGTGCACGCTGCCCGCCGCCTCCAGGCTGCCTCCAGTGCCTGCACACCCAGGGGCACAGGCAGTCGATGGCTCTTGCCTGCCTGCTGGGTCTTGGCCAGGGTACCCAGACACTCAGAGGAAACAAGCTTTCCCACCCTGTCCTTCCCAGTCTGAACTCAGTGGGGTGGGATTTCCATCCCTTTCCATGATAAGTACGAGGCCACCGCTCCCCTGGGCTGCACACCAAGTCCTGCTGCAAACTCCACCATGAATGGCAGCCATTCTTTACCCAGCTTCTGCTCGCCACTGCTGTGCAGCCTGGGAAGAGACCTCAGCCTTCCCCAGGCCTGTAAACACCCAAGCCACACACACAGCAGGGCCCCAGCAGCCAATAAATCTTGGCCCAGGTTTCTCTTAAAGAGGCAGCGCCCGGGACAGACACCAGGCCAGGCCCTAAGCAGCTGCAAGGCACTTTACAGGAGCACACCGCCCACGGCTCATCGTCTCGACCCCAAAGGAAGGGCGAGAACACCAACACTCAGCAGGCCCTGCCCATCAGCTTTGTTCTCTTGCTCTATAACATTAACTTTTCTTTCTTTCTTTTGTTTCCTCTGCTGCTCACCCTGGGATAACAGGAGACCAGCCGGTGGGACTGAGGACACATTTCATTTTCTGGACGCTGGAAGCTGGGGCCCCTGGGCTCGAGGCGGGAGCCAGGTGGGGAAGCAAGGACACTGGGCTTCATGCTGAGCAAGCTCAGGGGCTGAGGTGGACTGTTGGGGTCGACACAGATGCATGTTCTCTGAAAGCAGAGTCCGTCCCCAGTAGGCGTAGTGACCACGGTGCTGGGAGATGAGAGCTGGGCGTGGCCTTGGGACAGACATCTTCTCATTCCACCCCAGGGAAGGCGAGGGCATTGAAGTCTACACAGGTAGGTGGCTCCCGTGGGGGCGGGGGTCCACAGCAGAGCATAGCTAGACCCTCTCCCCACAGAGGAGCTCTGTCTGTCTGTCCTCCGGCTACAGGTGCATCTTTGTGTGAGAAGTCCATTTTAAGTTGCATTCTCTAGAAACTGTATTCAGTTATTTCTGGGCTCAGGTTCCCACATGCCTGCAGACCCCCCAGGCAGGCAGCTTTCCCATACACCCACTGTGCTCGGCGGCCTGCCGTGTGCGTCCCGGCAAGCGGGCTGCGTGTCTGCCTCCACTCCCACGAGAGACATGGGTCCTGCCCGAAGGCAGCTCACAGCCCACCCCAGCTCTGTGTGCTCCGATCACCTGCGTCTGGTACTGGGTGACCTTCCTGTCACCCACAAGCGGAGGACGGGGGCCAGGGGAGCCCGTGAGGGGAATGGCCAGGTGAGAGGAGGGGTCCATTGGATGGCAGGAACTACGGGCCGGGCAGGCTGGGCAGAGCACGGAGCGCCTGGGAAGTGTGAGGCAGCAGCCCGGCCGCGGTCTGAGGGGTGAGGGAGAGACGGCCAGTGGGAAGGGTCACCCGCGCCTGGTCTCAGCTCACTTGTCCAGTCTCTGAACCCACTGGACACCATCCTTACAGGCTCTGTAACGGCCCTGAATCCCACACCCTCACTCGATGGACGAGCGAGCTGAGGCCAGGGGATGAAGGCAGCTGCCCAAAGTCACCTGGCTAATTGGGGTCAGTTCAGATCAGAAAAGGTGGCCCTGGTTGTGTGATTTTACTATCACCATGCATGTGGAAATGGGTGTTTGCTTGTGTTTTGAGAAAATGATTAACCTCTGACCTGCTAACCTTGGTTACCTGGTTGCCAGAGTGCTAATTAAGCACTTGGCAAGTTCCCTGAGCCGAGGAGGGCTTGGAAAAGGGTCAGGGCCTTTTGTCACCAGCCAGACCAGCTGTTCTGGCCGTCCTCTGCATCCTGGCACCATGGCATGTCCAAATTGGGAAGCCTGAGAAAGCACCCTCCCTGCTTGGAGGAACATAAGGCCCAGAGATGGGGGAGGACCCACCTGAGGTCACACAGCTAGTGGGAGACATCTATAGATGCCCCAGACAACAAGCAGACAGCATGTTCTTCAGAGGAAAAATGATCCGTCCACCAAGCATCATTGGCTCATCCCTGACTCTGCCCAGCTGGCACCCCAGCCTGCTGTGTGTGTGTGTGTGTGTGTGTGTGTGTGTGTGTGTGTGGACTGTGAGACCCAGGAGGCTGTGATCGCACTGAGCACTAACCACCTCAGGCCCTGGGGCTGGATTTTCATGACTGATGCTCTTCATTCTCACTATGGCTCTGTGAGGCAGACATTGTCATGCTCATTGTAGAGACGAGGAAACTGTGGCTCAAAATTGTGAAGATTACACATTTTCAAAATGCACAGTCAGGGTTCCCATGCGGTCAGTCTGACTCTGACGTCTGTTTCCTCTCTGTCCCTCTCCCCATGTGGTCCCTGCCCGGAGAGGGCACGTTCCAGCAAGAATGTCCAGAACGTAAGGCCAGGGCGAAGCCCTCCCCTGGCCCTGCCCTGTGCACAGGGCGGCTGCGGGTCGGGGAGCCTGAGGGCTCCGATGTGCCTGGAGGAGGGGCTATGTGAGGATTCGGGAGGCTCGCTGTGTGTAGGTGACACAGGGGACGCCAGTGGAGCGCCCTGCACCCCCCATCCTGCACACTGAGCAGTTCAGGGGGAAAGGCGTCTGTTTTGGAGTTCTTCTGGTCCCAGCTTTGGTCTGTCTCCTAGGTTTCAGCCAGATCGCTCCAGTCTGAATCCCTCTCCGCCCTCTCAACCCCGCTCCCCCGAAACTGTCACAACACGTTGGCACCAGCTGCCAGGTAGGGTCCAGGAGGGAGAGGTGGGGCTGGGAGGTTGGTCACCAGGGTCAGAACCTGGCCTTGATACCCAGAGGCCTGGTCAGCTCAGACACAGCGCGAGCATTCACAGGTCCCCGTGCCCTTGTCACGAAACAGACAGTGGCCCCTACCGCACAGGGCTGTGGAGAAGGTAAAAATGGGGTACACCACCCTCCTGCCTGAGAACACAGGAGCTTGTACAAAAATCTGAGCTAGTACTTGGTGTCCCGGAAGGACTGCGGAGATGTGGGTGTCCCAGCCCCTCCTCCTGGGAGTGCCGGCAGAGTATTTGGGAAGCTGGGCCACCAGAGCTCCGTTCTCTGAGGGAGGTCCCCAGGCCAGAGATTACGCAGCAGGCCCCGTCCCGCACATTCCTGGGTGCTGCTGCTCAGACCTGCACTGGGCGTTGAGAGCGACGAGGAGCCCTGGAGGTCATCGGATAAGCTGCGGGCGTCACGCATTCCTGCTCCGTGGTGAGGATGGTAATCATTTCAGACTTGTTATCGGAATTAGCTGCAGTGCTGACGACAACGACAGTGGTGGTAGTCTCATTTCTTGAAGTCTGACTCATGGCAGGCACAGACCCTGCCATGCAGACGTCTGTCTTCTGATCCTCAGAGCAGGCCTGTGGGGAGGGCTGCCGACCCCCTGCAGGGAGGGCACGGAGCCCACAGGGGAGCAGCTCCTCCGGCTCACACAGCTGGTCATCGGTGGAGCAGGGCTCCAACCCACACCGCCAGGTCCATCGCTCACTCTCGTCCAATACCCAGGCTAAACTGCTGGTCAGTCAGTGCATTAATAATTCATCACCACTGCCCGCCTTGCTGAGGGTGCCCAGGCTCCCGGGGGCCCAAGGTCAGCATTCCTGTGGCTTTTGAATGGTCCTCAGGGGCTGTCCTCCACACGATACAAAACTCGAGGTCAGGTCAGCTTTCAAGGACAGAGGCTGCTGGGCAGGAAGGAAGACAGAGGGGGAGAGCAGAGGCGGCCAGGCTGGCTCCCACAGCTCCACCCTGCCTCACCCGGCAGGACTGAGCCACTGCTGAACTGGGCCTCGTAAAGGCCTGTTTCACAAACTGTCTGCAGGGGAACACAGCCGTGCAGACGGTGGATGGGCCGCAGGGAGGGAGCACAGGGCTGCTGTCGGGCGCCTCTGCCCAGGACGGGGAGAGAGGAGGCCTCGAGAGCAAGTCCACAGTGAACAGCCACAGCGGCCTTCACGCTCCCGTGTAAACAGAAGGGGTGACGGGACTCTCTCTCCCTCACCCTGTTCCTTCCATCCCTACTCTTACAGGAGATAGAAGCATCTCGAAAGGAGAAAATGTCCTTTGATGTGTAGGACTCCCCATGTCCAGGAGTTTTCAGCTGTGACAGCAGACCCTGTTCAAGGCCTAGCCAACCCTGAGAATCTGGCACAGATGACTTCCTGTCGTCACAACCCAGGACACAAAGCGTCTCTCAGTCCACAGTTCCCAAACTTCAGGCACCCTTCAGGCTGTGCAGATGAGGGGGACGCTCACCTTGGGGATGCTGCTGCTCCAGTTGTACGCCCCCTGTTCTCCCAACGCCTCTGCCGCGTTCACAGCATCCTGGCTGACACCTTTGTAACGGGGCTCCATCGCACTTCTTGAGGTCCCCTGCCCTCGTTGACCTGCCAATCCTGGGCAGAGCCTCCTAGGTCCTCTGCCTCAGCACCAGCCACGTTCCACTGTGGGGGCACACCGCTGCCTTCCACGGAGGGCGTGAGAGGCAGAGCCTGGCCACTTCCTGCCCCGGCTCCACACACAGCCTGACTCTCATCGGGACCCATTCAGGAGTTCATCCTCTACAAACGTTTTCTCGAGACCCCGGTGTCACAGCTCAGTGCCAACTTGTGTTCTCCCTAAAGCAACTCTAACATTGGCTCCAAGATTCTCTGCACCAACCATATTTCTCCAAGATGATCCTTGGCAAGCTTTTATTATTTGCTTTACTTTGGGAAATAAAATTCCCTAAGTGGCTGTTTTCCACCCCGCTTACCTCTCTCTCTGCCTCCCTCTGGTGAAGGAAGTCCCCTGTCCTGCTCTCGGGAAGCACCGACACCTGTACAGTAAGGCATGCTGTCCTCTCCTTTCCAAGCCCACCGAACTTGGCGAGAGAGCAACATCTGGTGAAATGCTGGAATGAATGGAGATGCCCTCAGGCAAGCACCTCGCTCCTCCCTAAAGGCAAGCACGACTGGTCCAATGACTGGAACAGTGACCTAACTTTAACTGAGCACCTACTATATTCTAGGCACTAGATGGGGCTTTTCTCACATTGTTTCACAACTTCCCACGGCTACCTGGTAAGGGGCTTTCAAAATGTGCCCAGATCCCTCCCACTTCCCTCACCTGCGGTGGTCCAGGCACTGTGACCCCTGCCCTGGAGCCTACATAGCCTTCGAAGCATCTCCCTGCCTTCACATCTGCATCCCACATCCAACATTCCTGTTAGAAAGTAAACGAGATCACATCACTTCTTGGCGTAATAAGCTTCCACAGCCTCGTAACTCACTCAGAGGAAAAGCCAAAGTCCCAAGGAAGCCCAACCTGACCTGTGCCCCCTGCCCTGTCCCACCATCTCACACTTGTCTGGTCACATCTCTTGTTCCTCTCTGCCTCACTCACTCCACCCCAGACGTGCAGGCTTCCTTGCTGTTCCCACCACACGTGGCATATTTCTGCCTGAGGACTGTGCCGTTGCTGTCCTAGTCTCCAGGTAGGCACATGGCCTACAGCCTCACCAGCTCCTGGTCTGCTGGCTCTTTATCTGGACATCTGACCTAAAAGGGCACCCCAACCCTGGCATTTCATATACCCATGCCCAGATCTAGTTTTCCTCTGGTCTTTAACACCATCTGATATTAATGTGTGTGTTAACCAATTTATTATTCATCTTTCCTACCCCACCCCCACCCCCGCATCCTGCCCGTCCCTATTAAAATATCAGTCCCCCAAGGGCAGGGACTTTTGCCAGTTTTATTCTCTGGGATATCCTCACACACAGTGACCAAGTGGAGATTAGGATACCATTTTTTTTTTTTGAAGCTGTCTAAAGCTCAGAGAGTTAAGAATTCTGCCCCAAACCACATAGCTGCTAAGTTATGAAACTGTTACAGACACTCAGGTCAGCCTGTCCTCCATACCCCCCTCCCTCTCACACCCACCACAATGGTTCTGCCAACCATGGTTTTGCACGGTTCAGTCCCTATGCAAAGCAGGAGAGGAGTTGCCTCCAGATTCGCCAGGCCTTGTGCTCCTAGCATCAGGGGTCCGAGATGAGAGGCCCCTTAGTGGCAGCAGCTGACAAAGGCCAATACTTCAGTGCCAGTTGCTGGAAAAGGAGGACTTTTTTCTTCTTGCTCGTTTTGCAAGAAAAGAAAAATGCCATTTGGCCTTGGAAAGATGTTCTTGCTGCCAAACACATGATCCTTGCACATGGTGAGGATGTGTGATTTTTACATATGTATTTTTTTCCTTTTTTCTCTTTTAGTAAAAACAGATTTATCTCTGGCAAGAGGGCGAAAGGAAGGGGAGTCTAAGAAGATTGCCATAGAAAACCATTACTTTGCTATTACAGAGACCACGAGCCAAGAGTCAGGAATCTCCATGGATGAAAGGGAATTTAAGGGGGAAAAAAAAAAGGAGGAAATGAGGCAAAAGATCACCGGAGTTTATGAAACAAGAGTTAGGGTTGGGAGCTGGCTCCCATGTGTCCATTCTGAAGCTTCCCAGGCCTTCGAGGGCACTTAGAGACACTCTTCTTCAACTAGAGACAGCAAGGGAGGGAGGACGAGCGCCACCCTCTGCATCTGTGCCCAGGGCGGACAATAGTAATCAAGCCCAGTGTTCTTTCTCACTAAACGGACAGGCTGACTGGACTCTAGGAAGCCTCTACCAAGTGCATGAAGTTGGAGTTGGCAAGAAAGATGAAACAAGGTTACTTTTCTGCCCTGATCAACCCTTTTGTTGTACATTTGAAGCAACGGAGAGGCAGAGAGATGCAAGGTGACCGAGGTGACTGCATGCTCACCTTGCAGCTTTGCCGCGGCCTCACAGCGAGGTGCGTGCACAGGACCCCCCGTCTCGGGTGTCTCGGTGAGAAGTTCCAAGGTGCCTGATCACCTGAAAGAGGACTCAGAGAATTCTATCCGTGAGCTTTGACTTCCTGCCTCCACAGACTTTCCATCAGTACTTATGTAACAGGTCATCGTTTCCACGGAATCGCAGCAGGTCACGCAGCTGTCGTAAGGGAGCAAAGCTCTCGTCCCAGCAGCACGGCCGCCCACGTGCTGTGAAGATCACTCTGAGGGACAAGCTCGTCACTAGAAAGAGGCAGCATTCCCACGGGAGACTGCTGCTGCTCTAGAGACGGCTCTTGCACATGTTCCCTCAGGTGAAGGATGAAGTTTTCCACTAGACTGACATTTCCAAAGTGCTTTATAGGAAGCACATTCTCAAGATGGTACAGGAGATGTCCCACACGTTAACATAAACTAAAATACAAGTAAAACTAAATAGAAAGATGTATGGCCAAATGCACTGGCGGAACTCAGCATATGACACCTCTCCTTTGGAAACACGCTGCGTCTCAGACTATTCAAGGCCCTGAGAAGGCCTGCAGTGAAGTCCTGTATGTTGCGTATCTCAGTAAGCAGGGTCCACAGAATCTGCTTGAACAGAGGGTTGACTAAAATTCGGCTGGACCTTCTTTCAAAACCACCGTTTTAAATGCAGTACATTAGGGAAAAGAACACGGGAGTCCGATTTAGAAGAACTGAGCATCCTGACTGTATGTCTTTGCAGTTTTAGTCAGCTTCTCAGTAATGGGAAATCATCCAGATTTGGTTTAGGTTTTTAAAATATATTTATTTGTTAGAGATAGTATAGATCATTATAGAGAATATAGAGAATATGAAAATATATAAAAAAAGATTAAAATTGCTCATAATTTCACCTTATAGAGATAACCACTTAAAATTTTGATATAGTATTATAATATGTTCTTTCTAATTATGTATCTAAAGAGTCTCTTAATACACTAAAGAGACTGGGCAAATAAATAGGTTTACAGTTGTTGTATGGGAAATAATACAGTTATAAATAAATAATAATACAAGAATAAACTTTTGCATACTCACAACTGTGAACCTACTTTTGCCCACCCCTCTTTTTGGTTAAGAAAACATTTGAATAATCACACTACAGAAGATAAATGATGGCTACTAAGCAGGCTCCTTTAAATTCAAGTTATATCTTTGCCACCAATGAACTTGCAGCAAGCCTACAGACATCCGCAGCTCCGAGGTTCGCTGGGTTGTAGAACGGTGCACACCGGATCGGAGGCCCGTACTGTGACTGGCAACCAAGCCGACCCTTTATTGTTCACTACTTTGGTGTTTCCTAATTTTAATTATTCTAAGTAAAGCTGCAAAGAGCATTCTTGTCCATAAATTTTTGCACAGCCTTGGTTGCTTTTTTGGGATTATTCCTAAAATATGACCTCCTGGGTCACAAAGAATGAACATTTTCAAAGTTCTTGATATATCTGCCAAACTGCTCTCCAGAAAACGGAGCAGTTCCCACTGGCAGCACCCCTGTGGGAGGAGCTGTCCCCCCTGTGGGAGGGGCTCTGTCCCCCCTGTGGGAGGGAATATGTCCCTTCCTGTGGGAGGGGCTGTTCCTCCCTGTGGGAGGGGTTCTGTCCCCCTGTGTGAGGGGCTCTATCCCCACCCAACAGCACACTCAGTAGTGTCTGTGTTTGAGGAATGGATTCCAATTTGAAGAGCAAAACTTGCCATCTCTCTGCATTATATTTGAGAGTCGGCCTTTTTTCAGATGCTAACTGAATGAGTCTGTTTCTCTTTTAATTGTCTTTATATTTCTCATGCAAATCTTTTCATTGAGAGGTTCATATTTTTTTTCTTGACTTGTGAGAGCTCTTTATAGATGAAGTATATTAAAACACTTAGAAAACCCCATGTTGTTATATTTTTCTAGTTTTGTCATTGGACTTTTAATGTTATTTATGATGTTTTAATAGTTCCCTGAATTTAAAAAGTAAAATATGTAATCCATGTGGAATACAAAACACTTAGAAACATATAAGAATGCCAAACAAAAGAGCTTACCTGCCACTCAGCCACCCAGAAATGACCTCATCGGTATCTGCGTGCCCTAAGTGTTCCGCTCCTTTCGAAGGGGTGTGTCCTTTCGAAGGGGTGTGTCGTTTCGAAGGGGTGTGTCGTTTGCTTCATAGCCAGCTTTGCCTTCACTTGTTCTTGTGAATATTTTTCTCCCATTTTAACAAATATCCTCCTATAACTTGATTTCTATGATCACATAGTGTTCCATTCTATCCAATCATCATTTACTTAAATATCCCCCAGTTTGGACACTCAGACTGTTTCCAATCTTCATCTGTATTCGTGATGCCGTGAACACCTCTGTGCCCCTCCATTCTCACATTCCTAGTCATTTCTTTATAAAAAAATCCTGTAAAAGGGCAAGTGCATTCTTAAATTTTTTGTTGTTTTTATAGTAATTGATATTTATTAAGCAAAAAATTTTAAAAATAGAGTGATTTTTAAGAAAATAAAAATCATCTTTAGTCCCCCCGCCCGAAACAGTTGCTATTGAAACCTTAGATTTTTCATCTCACCTTTTACCCCTGCGTGTTTGTACAACTTGGGTCACCTCGGACCTGCTGTATTCTACATACAATCGTTTAACTTTGCTATATCATAAACATCTTTTTGAGTAAAGATGCAGTTTTAAACCAAGATACATTTATCGATCACATAGTATTATGTTGTCTGGATGTACCATGATTTACTTACTCAATCTTTCTTTAAGAATTTCGGGGTTAAGAGAATTTGGGGTTTTGTTATCTGCAACACTGTGACAGACTTCATTGTTATAGCCTTAATTATTTCCTCAGGATACATACATACATATGTTCATTTCTAGTAAAATCAGCATGTCAACAATATGTACCTTTTTGAGGATTTTGATACATATTGGTAAATTACATCATGGAGTTGTCCTGATTTGCCCTCCTCCCTACAGTGTGCAGGATTTCCTAGCACCCTGAGCAGTGTAGGAAAATTATATTTCAATTACAAATATTTGGTGAAATGTGGCATTTTATTGCTATTTTAAAGTGTTTTTTTAAAAAAACAGCAACATCACCCAGCCGGTGTGGTTCAATGGTTGAGCATCAACCCATGCACCAAGAGGTCGCCAGTTCAATTCCTGGTCAAGGCACAGGCCCAGGTTGTGGGCCAAATCCCCAGTGTGGGGCATACAGGAGGCGGCCAGTGAATGTTCTCTCTCATCGATGTTTCTATCTCTCTCTCCCTCTCCCTTTCTCTCTCTCTAAAAAAAATCAATAAAGAAAAAAATAATAATTAAAATAGGAAAATAGCAACATCAAACATTCTTTCATGTTTACTGACCAGTTGCTTTTTATTTTCATTTGTCTATTTGAATGTTTATCTTTTTCCCATTGTTTTGTAAGCTTTCTTTATAAGTTAAGTTTATTAACACTTTAATATGCCATATTTTTAGAAGTATTTTTTCCAGTTTTACATATGCTTCTGATTTTTAAAATGTCTTTAGCCTATAACAGCAATACTTTTATATAGTCTGACCTATCAGATTTGTCTCTCTAATTTCTTTATTAACATTTTCCTTAGAAATACCCCGTCTTGCCCCATATGTTATAAAGACTAACCTATATTTTCTTCTAGAGCCTTTGTGACTTTATTTTTAAATACATATCTTTAATTTACCAGGAATTTATTTCAGTTTATGACTAAGCTAAGGATTGGAGTTAATTTTTTTCCAACATCATTTACTGAATAATCTATCCTTTCCACAAGGATTTGAAATGTCACCATTATCACATACTAAATATTTATACATACTCCGGTCTGTCTCTAGGCTTGCCGTTCTGTCCCATCGATCTCTCTGTCTATTCTGGGGCTAAGGGGAGAGAGATTTCTGGTGTAGAACAGGCAGGACTTGATAACTGATTAGACATAGGGGGAGTTGAAGATGACTTCAAGGTTTGAGACTGAACAACTGGATGGATGGTGTTGCCATTAATCAAGAAAATGGAGGTGGGGGAGGGCTCTCCCTAGTCTGAGTCTCTTCTCTCTTCAATCCATCACTCACATTTCAGGCAGAATAAAAATTTTAATACATATTTATTTAATATATTAGAATAATAACGCATGCACATGATTAAAAATATTCAATCAGTCCAAAGGGTTTACAATGAAAAGTAACTCTCCCTACAACTCCTATTCTTAATTCTCTTTCATAGAAGCAACACTGATAATAGGTTTTGGTGTATCTTTAAAGAAATTCTTTTAGATATATATAAGAATGGATAGATGGATGCCTTCACGCACACACAGTCACATACATCTTTCAAACAAATTGAACCATACTACAAACACCATACAGCACCTTGATTATTTTAACCTTGACGATTTATCTTAAAAATGGTGCTATATGAGCACATATAGATCCACCTCGTTGTTTTAATGGCTATTTGAAGTTTCACTGAATGATGAGCCATCATTTTTTACCCAGCCTCCATAGAGGGAGACTTTGAGAATGTGTTCCAATTAATTTTTCTTTTTAAGCATAGAACTAACCCTGTTTCTCTTCTGGTTAAAATTCTTCCTGGCTTCTCGCTACCAATAAAACAGAAACAAAATCTCTGGGTCTGACTGCTGGAGTCCGGACCACAGGGCCCCCTTCTCCCCAAGCTTCATGCTCACCTTGACCCTGACTGACCCCCTCAAACTCTTGGAAGTCCCTTCATCCTCCGATGGTTTCTCGTGCCCTACAGCCTTTTAGACATAGTTCTTACTGCCTCAAAACTCTGCTCTGTCTTGTCTGAGTGGGTAACTCCTACCTTTCCTCTAAAACTCGGCCTAGTAGTCACCTCCTCTGTTAAGTTTTCCCTGATTCCTCCTCACCTTCTTCAGTACATGCACTTCACACGCGTGCGCGCATGTGCACACACACACACACACACACACACACAATGTGCACACATCCAGTGAGTTACTTCACTCTCAGGACTTCCAAGTTCATATTTTTGTTCACATTCCTAACACCCCACAACTTACTTCCATGTAATGACTAGTTATCTTTCCCAACATAGTCCAAGTGTTACCTCATCTGGGCAGCCTGTCTTGAGCCCTCAAGCAGAACTGAACACCCCAACTGTCATCACATGGTCCTACACCTATCACAGAGTCCACAGAATTCCAATTCTAGTATTCATGGCCCTTTCCTCTCCTAGAGAGCACAAGGTTGTAAGCTCCTGAGAATAGGCCATCATCTCCTTGACCATTGCTACCCCAGTGTCTGACACTGCAGCTGGACACACTCAGCTGAGGCAGCAGGGTGGCGTTGCTCACGTCAGTGCCTGTTGGACTGGTCACCGCCCTCTTCCCAGGTGACCGTGCGGATGCCATTCCTGAATACCACCTTGGTGCTCCATCAGTGTTGTTGATTAAACTGGAACCCTTATTTTCATGTCTATGATTCTCATTAGATTGACTCTGACTCAAAGACAGAATGTGTCATATTTATTTTGATTTGCCCAAAGACCCAGGGCAGTGCCTAGCATGTAGTAGACACTCAGTAAATGCCTGCTGAAAGAACTGAGCAGATGAATACATAAAGAAACAAACTGGCCTTGAAGCCTGTGCTAGTGAGTAGGCATGGCTTCCACATGCTTCATAGGGTGACATGGGGCCCTAACGTAGCTCTGCCTCTCTCTGTGAATTAGGATTGTTCTCAGTTATGAGTGTTAGACACCCCCAAATAGCTGTAGCTTAAATGTGAAAGAAGTGTATTTCTCTTGTACACAAAGAGATAAACGGTCAAAGGCAGGAAATGCGTGCAGGCTCATGGCCATCAGAGACCCAGACTTCTCTTTTGTCATTCTGCCATCCTGAGCACGATTTTACCACTTGATCCACAATGGCAGTTCCAGCTCTAGAAATGGTATTTGAGTTTCACCCAGTAGGAAATATTAATGGACAAAGAAGCCTGTGCCCTTACGTTTAAGAATATTTCCCAAAAGGTGCACATAGCACATTCTATTGGCCAGAACTTACACACATGTCCAAGCCTAGGTGCAAGGGACGCTGGGAAATGTAGTCTTTATTTCATTTTAGGTTGTCCTGGGCTGAGTTGAAATAAAAGGCTCTCTTATCAGAAGTAAAGAGGAGACTAGATCTTGGGGGGCAAAGAGCAGTCTTTTCCACACTCCCTTCAACCATGCTCCCTTC
Source organism: Molossus molossus (assembly GCF_014108415.1). Taxonomy (NCBI): domain Eukaryota; kingdom Metazoa; phylum Chordata; class Mammalia; order Chiroptera; family Molossidae; genus Molossus; species Molossus molossus. Next base: position 59,480,524 of record NW_023425352.1, read on the forward strand.
AGTTTCTCCTCTGCTGACCACCTCATTTATGCCACGTTCTCTGGTGACATAAGATGCTTGTCCACATCATTACCTTTCTCCCTTCTCATTTCACCTAATTTACTCCCAATTATCTACCAGAATTCAGCTTTAATTTTTCCTCTGTAAGAAACATCCTCACAAAGTAAAACATCAATTATTGGATTTCAAAGACTCACATATTTTTCCTTTAAAAACACTTGTCAAAATCCCACGTTTAAATTTATTTGCAAGATTATTGATTAATATCTTTTTCTCCACTAGACAATAAGTCCCACCAGGTGGAAAGCATGTATGCATTTGTTCATTTTGTCTCCAGCACCAAGTACTGGGCTTTATCCATAGTAGGTTCTCAATAAAATAGTATAGAGTGGATTAATTAATTAATTGTATGTATGCCAGGAAACCTGAGGCGAAGCTCAAAGGCTAGGGAAAATGTTTAGGCTAAAGGTCTCCATTTGGTAGATGTTTGCACAGAAGTGAATAAAATGGGAGCAGTTAAGGTTTCTCAGGAAGAAAGAGAACAAGCACTGTTTATATTCGTTGCATAGATGTACGAGGCAGACAGATGATGAAGACTGAGTTACCGCGTTCCCCTCAGAAGAACCCTGAGCACCAGCTCTTGGAGCCCGAGTGAAGCGGGACAAGATGGAGCTCAGCTACGAGATGGTGACTCGCGCAGGTACCATCAAGGCTGTCTGACTCTAAGTCGTGCCCCTGAGGACGTGCTGGTGAGGAGGGAGGAGAGGAGGAGGAGAGGGCAGTGCCAAAAAACTAAGGAAACTGAGTCCGAAAAGTCAGAGGGGCCTGGAGCAGAGAAGCAGCCTGGCTGGACCCACTGGTCACCGTAAGTCGAGGCCCAGAAGAGGGGTGGCAGTTTCCGGGACCATGAGAGATGGGCGGTGCTCAAGCCCACGTTTTTGTGTGCTTCAGAATTTAGTAGGAAACGGAACAGATAGAGATGAGGCCTTGGCTCCTACAAGAGGGTAACCAATGCTAGTTAGTGCACTTTTAGAACACCACATCTGAGCAACTGAACCCAACAGAGGTACGCCTCACTCCCTCCAGAGCCTGACAGGTCTGGCAGCTCGGTCCTTCCGCAGGTGGTCACGCGGGGACCCAAGCTGCTCCCCCTCTGCACTGCAACTCAGAGGCCCCGCCTCCAGCTGCACAGAGCACTGGGGAAGGCTCACCTGTTGCTAACCAGAGGTGACACTCACTTCGGCACAGTCTCCGTCAGTGCGAAGCAGGCCCGTGTCTTCTCCGGGACGCGAGAGAGCTGGGAAGATGCCTTCGTCGGGGTCCCAGAGGAAGAAGTGCCTCCATGAACACACAGCGTTTCCTCTGCCGCACAGAGCTTTCCGGGCAGTAGGAGAGTCTGACTCATTTATCAGCAGAGGTGAAGGAACTGGCAGAGAGGAGAGTATGGAACCAGAGCGGGTGCGTGTGGCCTGGTGAGAGAGCATGACTTCGACAGACGAAGTTCCCATCTGAGATCAGATGGGACAAGGCCGGGCCCACCTCAGGAGTGTACTTTCACGGAGGTTAAGAGCTCAGACTCTGGAGCCAGACTTTTCTGATGAAAATGCTCCCTTCCCCATTTACCAGCTAAGTGACCTTGCATGAGTTTTGTAACTTTCCAGTGCCTCAGTATTATCATCTGTAAAATGGGAATGACACTGCAACCTGCATCACCATTGACTCAATAAATTAAAGTATAGCATACTGGATAGAGTACCCAGTGTATAATAATAGCTCAACAAATATTCTGCATCTATGTAATCGTTTATTAGTGACACGTGCATATTTGCCTTTACGTAAATGGGTTCACCCCACAACATGCTCTGCCACTAGGTTTCCCCTCAGAGGCCGTGCACAGATGCCCACTAGACTACTTGTGCAGTATTTCATTGCACACACCCCAACATTTATTTAAACATCCCCTGCTAGTGAGCACGTGCTAGTTTCCAGTCCCTCAATGCTATTAATAACATAAACAACGCTGCGGTGCACAGCCCAGCCCCGATGTCTCAGTCCACGTGAAAGTCCGTCTGCTCCAGAGGTCAGTTTACAAGCACATGTGTTTTATTGAGAGTTCTCCTAAATTCTCTTCCATGAGGTGGCACCTTCCCGTGCCTCCCGAGAGCCCTGAGGAGAATGCCAGCTCCGTGTGTGACAGATGGCCGCCAAACAAGTAAGCAGGGCTGTCTTATACATTTGGCACCGTCACGTCTAAGAAAGTCTTAAAGATGTGGAAACACACATACGTTCCAAATTAAGAAAAGAATACTGCAAACTCAAAATGAATAAATGTTGACTGCAGTGGCCCCCAACAGGGAGGTGGCTCTGTAAGGAGACAAAGGGCAGAGGCTGCGGCAGGCATGGGCTGGACCTCTGTGCCCTGCTCTTCGTGGCCTGGACAAGATGGAGATGCAGACACGTCCTGCAGCGTGGGCTCATGGCCAGGGTTACAGGGTGACACGTAAACACGGGAAGCACATGGGATCATGCCTGGCAAGTGGGAAGTCCCAGTATTGTCACCTCTAATGCCCTATGTGAAGAAGGCACCAGCAAGTCAAGTCTTACGTCTCGATTTATAAATTACATGGACTGTAATATGCAGATGCAACTTAATATCTTGATATATGAGGGGCAGGTTTCCCAGCACAAAAAGAGCCCTGGGCCCTGACATGTCCATGTGGAAGAGTTAGGGGAGAAACAAGCCAAGGAAGACGGAGAAAGGGAATGACGAGGGAGTGACGGAACTCGGGTCCCGGGGGCTACTGCTGAACACAGAGAACCAACCATGTTCTCATTTAAAAAAGGGCAATGACTGGTGAATTAATGGGGGGGCTGTTATGGACCGAATTGTGACCCCCCTAATTCATATAGAAGGCCTGCCCCTCAGTGTGACTGCAGGAGAAAGGGCCTTGGGAGGTGATCGGTGAGAGGAGATCACAGGGCGGGGCCCTGATCCAGCAGGACCGGCGTCCTGGTAAGAAGAGGAAGGGACACTGGGACGTGTGCGATCTCTCTCTCCACCCTCCCCACCTCTCTCTCTTCTCACACAGAGGAAAACCCATGTCAGGACAAAGTGCCAAGGCAGCCATCCGCAAGCCGGGAGGGGAGCCCTCACCCAGAAACCGTCCCTGCTAGTGCCTTGATCTCAGGATTCCAGCACCCAGAACTGCAAGAAGGGTGTCCCTCCCCCCAAAATAATACAAGGGAATAAGAGCACAGACTAAAGCAGCAAGGCACTCGGGGGAGGTCCACGTGGGGGAGGTCCACTCGGGGGAGGTCCACGCGGGAGAAGTCCACTCAGGGGAGGTCCACGTGGCGGAGGTCCATGTGGGAGAGGTCCACGCGGGGGAGGTCCACTCAGGGGAGGTCCACGTGGCGGAGGTCCACGTGGGGGAGGTCCACGCGGGAGAAGTCCACTCAGGGGAGGTCCACGTGGCGGAGGTCCATGTGGGGGAGGTCCACGCGGGGGAGGTCCACTCAGGGGAGGTCCACGTGGCGGAGGTCCACGTGGGGGAGGTCCACACGGGAGAAGTCCACTCAGGGGAGGTCCACGTGGCGGAGGTCCATGTGGGGGAGGTCCACGCGGGAGAGGTCCACTCGGGGGAGGTCCACGTGGCGGAGGTCCATGTGGGGGAGGTCCACGTGGGGAGCTCGAGGGCACGGGCAAGCTTCCAGCAACTCGGAATCGCGTGGGGACGCCGTGGTCCTTGGGTCCTCCAGCAGCTCTTCCCTAAGTGCCGTACCCTACGCACTTCACTGCGCTCACTCCTGCTGCTCAGTGTGTCCCCTCTGGAACGAGCCCCTTGAGGGCATGGGTGTCTGTCTGTTTTATTCACCGGTGACTCCTGTGTGCGTAGGAGTACCTGGCACTTAGAGGGCTCTCGATAAACATTAGTTAAATGTGATGGAACAAAATGGGAAGTTTAATCTGGGAGCTAGTATGTCTTTAACACACCTCTGACACCTGCACATCTGCCTTTCAAACAGAGAGACAGGTGTTCTCAGGCTCAGACTCCTCCACATGAAGAACTGACTCACCTTCTTGGGTTTTGTTGTGCTTATTATGGTCACAGGGCCATTTACGAATAGCATGCCAGTGCGCCTCTCCGTCCAGGCTGTGGTGACTGCCCCTCGCCCCCTCTGGACGTAGGCAGACCAGGCCACTTGCTTTGGCCGATGAGATATGGCCAGAGGTGACAGGTGTCACTCCCAGACAGGTCTTTAAGAGTCACTGTGTAGTTTACAACATCACCTTCTCCCTCAGTGGCAGTGGGAGCAGGTGCCAGCCTGTGTCCCTGGGCGACTGAGAGCAGAGCTCCCTGCCCACCGTCTCTGCGGGTATACGGGGGGGGGGCCTCGTGGCAGGCAGCTCCTGAGAGGTTGCTTGCTTCACAGAGCACCCCGCCTGCGCTGTCTGACACCGGTTTACTGAAGAATGGGAGACAGCAGTGAAAGGCAGATCAGCATGGGGTACGTGCAGGACACCCTCACACAGAAACAGGAGTCCTGGGCTCCAGTTCCTGCCAGGGGCACACACACAGGGCCGTCCTGTGTCTGAGGATGCCCAGGAGGGCTGTAGACAGCACAGGAACTCAGAGAAGAGAAACGCCAGAGGACAGAGCTGGGGATGGAAGGATGGACAGGACTTCTAAGGGCAGGGGCCCTGGCACAGCTGTATGACCCTTCTGAGTGCCTAGACCAGAGCCTTGCCCATCATAGCTGCCTAGTAAAGTCTGGTAGATAAATGAAATAATTTTCAACAAGAAACCAAATAACAAGCATTTGGGGTCATGGATAAACCTGGGCTCAAAACCCAGCTACACAATAAACCACATGAGTGACCTTGATCAAGTCCCTTAAGCAATGCACTGTCCTCATCTCAAAAATGCAGATGAGAATAGCATCAAATCGAAAGATTAGCAAGAGTTAAATGAAGTGGCTCAGGCAAAGTGCTTCACTTAATGCCCAGTGCAGCGGACACCCGATAAGGGCGGGCAGGGCAGGCTCTGGAGCCAGGCAGGAGTCGCAGGCCCAGTCTGGTAGTGGCAGAAAGCGTGACACAGGCCAGTCATTTCTTCTTTGAAGTCCGGGTGGCTGTTTGGGAATAATGCTATCTACCGCGGTCTGGCACAGGGCCAGGAGCCGTCAGCACTCACTTCCCCTCCTCACACGTTCCCGGGGAACTCCAGGAGGGTTCAGGCTCAGAAACAGCATCCTGCCAACACCAGGGTCCTACTTCCAGTCCCCACTTCTCCAAAGTAGCCTTGCAGGGGCGTTAATGGGGGATGATGGGTTAATGTGTTCCTGTCCTGGGTCAGACCCAGAGTAGAGCCCCCTGGCCCTTCAGCAGGTCTGTCATGGCTTCCCTGGGGCTCTGTCGGCGGCCAGCGAGGCAGGGTGGAGTACTTAATGGGGACCATGCCTCAGGGCATCAGGACCAGGCTGACCCTCAGTGCAGCTGTCCTGGAGATGCTGGTGCCTGTCAGGCAGCTCGGGCAGGGGCATTCGGGTGGGCGTGGAGGCATGCAGGCCTGAGGACTGGCTCCTTGCTTCCCTGGTCCTCCATCCTCAGCTGGAGCCTCTTGCCCAGAGATCATTCACAAGCTGAGCTCAGTCTGATATCCAGATGTTTGTCTTCCCGTCTGGAAGCGGCTCTTTTCCATTAACATTCATTGAGCACCTACTGTATATCCATGCTCAACGCTCTCCCAGAGCCATTTGCTCAGCCCTTCCGGAGACCCTGTGAGTTTTACGATGTTGACCTCATTTTCCAGACAAAGCATTGAGTTTTATAAATAACAGTTAAATTGCCCCAAATCAAGGACAAGATGATGCATATTCTCATCCAGACTCAAAATCCAGTTCCTCTTCTATCTCATTTCCTTGCCTTTGTTTGTTTGTTAATCCTTACCTGAGGATATTTTTCCATTGATCTTTTTAGAGAGTAAAAGGGAGGGGGCGGGGACATCAATGTGAGAGACACATCAATTGGTTGCCTCCCGAATGACCTCAACGGGGCCAGGGATGAACCTGCCACCCAGGTACATGTGGGAATCAAACCCACAACCCTTCAGTCTGTAGGCCAACATTCTAACCACTGAGCCAAATCGACCTTACCTTTCTTGGTGCTACAGAAAGTAAAGAAAACGTGTAAGGACGATAAACTACAGGTTCGACAAGAGTGTGGTGGCGTGCCGGCTGGCTCTGCGAGGGGCCTGGGCACTGTGGCGCCCACAGGTGGAGCTGCTCGGAACAGAACTCCTCGGTGAGGCTGTCCAGGTCAATGGCAGTGATAGCGGCTCCAGAGCCTGAGCCATCACAGCACGAGCGCTCCTCTCCAGGACAGAAAATACCTGTTGTGCCTTAGCAAACGGTGTGGCCAAGCCCGAAGTCCAACCCGACAATGTCCAGGGAAATCAGCAGTGTCCCTGTGGCACTGGGTGGCTGTGAGGTCTTGGCCATCTATCCTGGGTTGCAATCAATCCTGTGGAGGCTGAGTGGGGCACCCAAGGGGTGGGGGGCAGTCGTTGTTCAGTCCGGTTGCCTCCCCATCTCCAGCCCAGTACTGTGCCTGGTTCCGCCCTAGAAGCTTTCCTGGAAGCTGGCAACTGCCCACCTAGCTTCTCTCCCAGCCTCCTCTTCACCCATTCTCCCCACAAAGTTCCGGGGTGCAGAGCCATCAGAGTGAGGACTTCCTGAAGAATGAACCTGGAGCCAGTTGGCCTGTGGAAGGGAAGACTCAGAGGCATGATGTCTCTCAGATCTCTGACAAAGGGACAGACCGACTCTGGGTCTGGGAGGCGGTGCCCGCGCTAAGGGCCAAGCTGCAGGGATGCGACAGGGAGGTGCCAGGTGCACGCAGGCTCGGTCTCCCCAGGCTTCGTGACTGCGCCATCGCCATGGCAGCTGGACTTTCTTCCAGCCCAGGAGCCTGTGCGCGGGGTGGCGACTGGTGTGATATGAAACACAGCAGCTAGAGGGAGGGGTTAGGAGGACGGAGGTCACTTCGGGATTTGGAGAAAGGAACACCGTGATCCACTCAGAAGGGGGAGGATGCGAGGGGACTTGGGCCGTGGACTTGTTACTTCTGGCCTGGAATTCCTCTGCACTGAAGGGTCTCGGGAATGGCATGTCAGGTGGAAGGGGACTAACGTGTGCTGAGCCGCATGCGGCCCCCATGCCGGGGTTCTCCTAGTGCAGGTGGGCTCCAGGAGCAAACTGGGACCCCCCGGCATCAGGCGGCAGGTTCTCTAGCCACTCGGGAGTACGCAAGCCCATGTGTGTGCACACGCCCGCGCCGGCCTGCAGCGGAGAGCCACGCTCCCTCGGAGAGAGAGCCCAGGGCCGGCTGGCAGAGTCCCGGCGGGCAGAGTCAGGCCGGAACTGGAACTGTGGCCTCTGACTGACTGAGCTTTAAATCCAGCTTCACCATTTCCTCTGAGGTGTTCCCTCTGTCACCCTAAAGATTGTCACCTGTGAATAGGGCCCGGGGAGACCACCGACCTTGCAGGTGTTCTCACCGGGCCTTACAGGAGATAATACAGGTGAATGCTTTTCCCAGACCCTCGGTGACATAAGTGCTCAGCAAATGGTCACTGTTCTAATTGATATAGTTTTAATAAGATGCAGCCCCCCGGAAGCCAGATTGAGTGAAAGGATGGTAATAACTTGTGATCAGCCTGTTACAGTGTCAATGCAAGTGGCTACCTTCTGAAGAGCTCCGAACTATCTGTTTTATAAAACCATTGAAAGACCCTTCCTGCGGACATGCCTGCACTGTTTGGCTGAACCGAACTTATCTTCAGAGGGGAAGGCAGCCGCCAACCTCCGACCGCCTGCTATGGATCAGGACTGTCACTTCCAGCCTCTCCGTGACCTGCTCCAGGGCTCAACCAGAACGGAAGCACTATGACAGCACGTACAGGGAGGCACAGCGAGTTTCCTGAGCTTCCAGAGCCGGCACGGAGCACACCAGGATTCAAACCCAGTTCCACTAGATTCTTCATCTAAATCACTTTCCCTTTCCCACAGATGCTTCTAGAGAGAGCCAGGGTGCCCCTCAGTCCAGGCTGTACCCCAGAACCACCCAGCATCTTAATCCAGGACTCAAATCCAAGAACTTTTCCCGCTAGTGTAAGTCCCAAAGCGAGCCTGGGAGGGGACCCCCTCCTTCCACTTGGCAGGTTTGCGCTGCACAGCAGAGCTGCAGGGAGCAGCGAGTGGGAGAGGCACCTTTGAAGTCTTCCTTCATGCTGAGCTGCAGAAAGCCCTTGTTGTCTTATGCAGAGAGCAGTTGAGGATATCAAAGGGAAGACGGGATGTTAAATTTTGAGTGATCAATGTTTAATAGTTGGAGTTGTAAGCTGTCATGAGCGATGCTCTGGGAAGGATTCCGTAGGAACTGCAGGGTTTGCAATGCAACGGCTGGGAAGGACCAGCCCTCCCGAGTCCCTGTGTGTGAGTGGGGAGAGCAGATTGAGCTCTGGCATGGGGCCCAAATCCCACCGACCAGCCACTGACCTGCTTCGGGGGCTTGACCAGAGCAGGGGCCCAGATGGGACAGACAGCGTGAGAACATGGCCTCCATGCACCCTAGCCGCGACCCTCCATGCACTGGTTCATCCATTCAGTGGGTGCTTAAAATGTAAGGAGGTGCAGGTGGAGGGCCGGACTCACACTGCCGAAACAGCCTAAGGATCTAGCACTTGCCAGGAATAGCTATTTGCTTTTTCACCAAAATTTCAGCTTTCCACAAGGCACAGAAGAGGCAGGTGTCACCTCCGTACTGAGGCTGGAGCAGTGTGGCTTCCAGGGACATGGTGATGCTGACGCAGAGGTGGCTCTCACACTGCAGGTAAGGCCCAGCAGGTGGGTCTGGGTTCCCTCTCTCCTGCGTGTCTTTTTTTTTTTTTTAATCCTCACCCAAGGACATTTTTTGTTCAGTTAGAGTGGGAGGGAGAGAGAGAGAGAGAGAAACATCGACGTGAAGGGACACATCGAGTGGCTGCCACCCGCACGACCCATCCAGGGCCGGGGACAAACTGCAACTGAGGTACATGCCCTTAGTGGGAACTGAACCCGGTCTCTCTGGACCATAGGCCAACGCTCTAACCGCTGAGCCAAACTGGCCAGGGCCCTCCTGCATGTCTTAACATCCAATGGTCTCTGACATTTACTCAAACAGCTCAGGAAGGAGAAGAGGGGCCAAATCTCCTTGCCTTGGGACCACCAGGCCCTGTAGATGGAGACTGTCTTCCCAGGACTGTGACAGCCGAACCGCCCTGGGGCCCCTCTCAGTTCTCCCTTCCAGGCCAGCGGGCAGGTCAGCGGGCAGGTCGGGGGCAGGCCAGGGGGCAGGTCAGCGGGCAGGTCAGTGGGCAGGCCAGGGGGCAGGTCAGCGGGCAGGCCAGGGGGCAGGTCAGCGGGCAGGTCAGGGGACAGGCCAGCGGGCAGGCCAGGGGGCAGGTCAGCGGGCAGGCCAGCGGGCAGGCCAGGGGGCAGGCCAGCGGGCAGGCCAGGGGGCAGGTCAGCGGGCAGGCCAGCGGGCAGGTCAGCGGGCAGGCCAGGGGGCAGGCCAGCGGGCAGGCCAGGGGGCAGGCCAGCGGGCAGGCCAGCGGGCAGGCCAGCGGGCAGGCCAGGGGGCAGGCCAGCGGGCAGGCCAGGGGGCAGGCCAGCGGGCAGGCCAGCGGGCAGGTCAGCGGGCAGGCCAGGGGGCAGGCCAGCGGGCAGGCCAGGGGGCAGGCCAGCGGGCAGGCCAGGGGGCAGGTCAGCGGGCAGGCCAGCGGGCAGGTCAGCGGGCAGGCCAGGGGGCAGGTCAGCGGGCAGGCCAGGGGGCAGGCCAGCGGGCAGGCCAGGGGGCAGGTCAGCGGGCAGGCCAGGGGGCAGGTCAGCGGGCAGGCCAGGGGGCAGGCCAGCGGGCAGGCCAGGGGGCAGGCCAGCGGGCAGGCCAGGGGGCAGGTCAGCGGGCAGGCCAGCGGGCAGGCCAGCGGGCAGGCCAGGGGGCAGGCCAGCGGGCAGGCCAGGGGGCAGGTCAGCGGGCAGGCCAGGGGGCAGGCCAGCGGGCAGGCCAGCGGGCAGGTCAGCGGGCAGGCCAGGGGGCAGGTCAGCGGGCAGGCCAGGGGGCAGGCCAGCGGGCAGGCCAGGGGGCAGGTCAGCGGGCAGGCCAGCGGGCAGGCCAGGGGGCAGGCCAGCGGGCAGGCCAGGGGGCAGGCCAGCGGGCAGGCCAGCGGGCAGGTCAGCGGGCAGGCCAGGGGCAGGCCAGCGGGCAGGCCAGGGGGCAGGTCAGCGGGCAGGCCAGGGGGCAGGCCAGCGGGCAGGCCAGCGGGCAGGTCAGCGGGCAGGCCAGGGGGCAGGCCAGCGGGCAGGCCAGGGGGCAGGTCAGCGGGCAGGCCAGGGGGCAGGCCAGCGGGCAGGCCAGCGGGCAGGCCAGGGGGCAGGCCAGTGGGCAGGCCAGGGGGCAGGCCAGCGGGCAGGCCAGCGGGCAGGTCAGCGGGCAGGCCAGGGGGCAGGTCAGCGGGCAGGCCAGGGGGCAGGCCAGTGGGCAGGCCAGGGGGCAGGCCAGCGGGCAGGTCAGCGGGTAGGTCAGCGGGCAGGCCAGGGGGCAGGTCAGCGGGCAGGTCAGCGGGCAGGTCAGCGGGCAGGCCAGGGGGCAGGTCAGCGGGCAGGCCAGGGGGCAGGTCAGCGGGCAGGTCAGCGGGCAGGTCAGCGGGCAGGCCAGGGGGCAGGTCAGCGGGCAGGCCAGGGGGCAGGTCAGCGGGCAGGTCAGGGGGCAGGCCAGGGGGCAGGCCAGCGGGCAGGTCAGCGGGCAGGCCAGCGGGCAAACAGCTGCTCTTCCGCCGTCCTCTGGGCCCCCCGAGAACATGCGCCCTGCAGAAGAAGTGGAGCCCGAGCTCCTGGTTCTCTGCTGTGATCATAGCCCATGGAAGGGGACATGGCCTTCCAGGGGAGGGGTCATGTCCTCCTGAAACTTGCCAGGAGAGGGACAGGGCCATGCCTGTCCGCTGGCCTGGAAGGGAGGAGAAATAAGGAGGGGCCCAGGCATCGGTGCCCTGGGGGTGCCCATCATACCACGACAGGCAACAGCCATGGGGCCCTAGGGCAAGGACCGGGTCATGTGGTGGGGTTAGGAGGCCTCAGTGTCATGCAGAACCCTATAAAACCTGGTGAAGGGCACTCAGCTAGCTGCCCAAACCATTTTGAGTCCCTATTTCTTTCTTGCAGATGGAACGCCTGAATTCATTCAGCCAGCTGAAACCCCACATTTTCCAGGCTCCCTTTCAACTGGGAAGACCCTGTGACAGAGCTGGGAGCACTGGGTGTCTGAAAGGGAGGTCTGGACGCTCTCGTTCCTCTGGCAGGCACGGCCCCTGCCCGGTCCCCTGCCCGGTCGCCACTGCCTTGACCTCCAGGAACATGGACGTGACCCCACACACCAAAGACAGTGAACAGGAGGGAGAAGCCAGCTCCCAGATGGCGCGATACAGCCACTGCCCATCCTCGGCCTTGCTCTCTCCAGACAGAACACTTACTGGAGGAAACAGATCACTGGACAATTCCGCAGGTGTCTTTGGATTCTCCACGACACCAGGGTTGGCAGCCCCCGCAATGTACAGACCGTGCTGGTCTCTGCCCTCCTGAAGCTCCGCCTCCTCTCCACACTCGCCCCAGCTGCTGTGGCCAGCTCCAGGCCCGTCTTCCATGGGTGGTCACTCTGCCACCATGGAGGCCTCAGGCCACGCGTCTCAGCCCCACTCCCTCTCCCTGCTGAGGTCTCGTCTCTTCAGGCAGAACCAGGCTCCTCGATTCGTGGATCCTTAGCTATGAGGTGACAGCCATCCGTTCTGTTCAGAACTAAAGGGTTTCTACGTGGGACTTTCCGAGTTACAGAGGTGAGCCTTCAGGGCAAAGCAGGATGCCTTGGTCCCTAAATGTCAAAGCTGCACAGGAACCTGGGAACTGGCCCACTGGTTTTACACATGGACGTCTCATAACGGAACCAGTCACAGAGCAAAATCTAGGTGCAACCCCAACATGTAAAACTTTCCCCCGTGGGACTGCTCTGGGAAAGCCCTGGGGATTCCACGGAGCACTGTTGGAAATCACTGTGGCTTAGAGAGGAAGTGACGTGTCCCGTCACCCGGCAAGCTGGGGTGGAGCCAGGAGTGTGGCTGAGGTGACTAATGCTCCAGGTCCTCACCTCTCCAAGCCCGAAGCCCAGAGACTGCACCGTGCTGCCCGTCTCCTCTCCTCTTGCCCCGCCCTCCTCTCCTGCTCCCTCACGTCCCTCTTCAGTCACCTACCCGGCTCATCGCCTCAAAGGGGCTCTGATGGTGTGTTTTCCCTTTTAAAATACTTTTGCTGTCCCACCTTCAATTAACATTTAAGTCCACCCTGACCCTCAGGCTCATCTTCTACCACTCTACCCTCCTGCGGACACTTCGCCTCCCCTTGTTCCACCCTGAAACTCTCCCCTCCCCAGAGCACAGGTGCCCCTTCATGATCCTGAGCCTATGTACAGGCTGTTTCCCTGACCCTCTCCTCTGCACCTCTGCCCTTGTCAGCCTGGGAATCCCCGCTCCTCCTGCCTCTTTCATGGCCCAGCTTATTTGCCACCTCCGCTGTGGAGACTTCCCTGACTACCTCCTTAAAAAGATCACAGTGCGTGGAGGCCACATTCAGCATTATGATGCTGGGTCACCTGCCTGTCCCTGCATGCTGCTTACCTAGTACTAGCACCAGACTCCGGTTCCTGACGGGCTGTCATCATGATGTCCCCGGCGCCTGACTATGTCTGCACACGGTTGGCATGTGGTCAGTTTGCTGCATGAATGAATGAATGACTCCATGTCCTCCGAGTAGAGCGTGCATTATTTTAATGAAACAACAGTGGTGCACACTCATCCCGTGTTGCTGCCCTCCCACCCCCTCGCTAACTACGGCATGATTTTCTTCTGGAATTTGCCTCTTCCCCATTGTGTGTGGTCTTGGTGGAGGGGAATTCTAGGCTGCTGCCTCCCATCACAAAAGGCAGCTCCCTGCATCTCCTGAGTCACCCCAGGGAGCAGGCACGTGTCCTGACCTCTCTTCTGGGACTTTGTATCTGGAGTGAGTGACACAGGGTGTCAGGCAGGCTTATTGGTTGCTGGCAACAGATCCCAACTTTGTCAGATTGAAGCAAAAAGTGGGATTTACTTTAAAGGAAGTGAGATAGCCTATAGGCTCACTGGGAAGACTGGGAAGCTGACACAGAAACAGTCAGAGTCCAGGCCACAGCTGACCACAGCAAGACTGACCTCACGAAGCCAGCTTAGTGACAACACCACTGCACTAGCAAGCACAGGGCGCCACCGCTTGCCCAGGCTTTGGACACAGACACTGCCATTCCAACCAGCTGTGTCCCTGGAAGGGGCTTGCTGCTGCAGCTGCTGCCCCAAGTTCCTGCCACCAGCATAGATGTACTGTCCCCTGGTTCGGGGTCTTGCTTGCTCCTGGCTCAGTGTATGAGAGAGGAGCTTGGTGGTTGACCAACCTGGACATGCATCTGTCCCTAGCCAGAAAGCATGCTGGGACTGTGCAGGTCCATAGCTCTTGGTCCACTGTAGGAGGCTGACTCTGCTGCCTCCCCCTAAGGCTTTTAAGATAGGAACTATCTCAAGCCTAGGAAGGAGGTGTCATCAGATGATGGACAAAAAGATTGACAAAAGCCACTGGGCCCAGAGACAGGAGAGGTTGGCGATCTCGTCTCCGCCGCAGTGGCATGTGGGCCAGATGTTTCCCGATCCAGGTGGTGACTGTGGTTCTTAATCCTCTCCCTTGGGAGAGGCCTGAGCCCCCACCCCTCCCCAAGTCTGCTTCTCCGGGCTCCTGTCACTTCTGTGAGCTCCCGACATCCTGCCAATAAATTCCTTTTTGCTTAAGTTAACCAGTATTAGTGTCTGCCGGCTGCAGCCAAGCAACGCTAAGTGAAACCACATGTAAACACGCGGCCACGCTGCTCGTAAAACACCAAGGCAGACCTGATAAGGCCTGGGCCTCCTGACACCACTTTCAGCATTCTTCCCAGAGGGAACTGCCGCGAGCCGGACGTCCCCGAGCTCCCGGGTCATGCTCGGGACCGACGTCTGTCGCCCAGTAAGTATTTCCTGGAAATGATACCCTACCTCATGGTGCCTGACATGTCTCCAGCTGTAAGACGTGCCATTAAGCCACAAGATGAAAACAAAGCTGCCCATGGAACCATGACCCAGTGTTCAGATCTGTTCACTGTGGAGCGCGTCTCCATTGCAGGTTCAAGATGTGAACAGAAGAGGTTTCCGAGTGGATGAGATGCAGCCACAGCAACACGGTTGATAGGCCCTGCTACAGGCCCGCGTCCGCACAGGTGCTCTGCTCGCGTCAACCCAGTTCCTCACTCTCTCCACTCAATCATTTCTTGAGCTTGACATACAGTTATCCATACTTTACAAATCAGCAAACTGAGGTACAGAAAAGTTAGCTATTTGCCAAGGGTTACAAACCTATTAAGTGGCAGATCTAGGATTCAGAGAAATTCTAGATTTAGAGATTGCACTCTTAACCACCAAAACTATAGTGTTCTGTTTGGATGCATGTGTGTGCACCACTGTACATGTGTGTGCCTGTATGTGTGTGTGTTGCACTGGTGTATGTGTGTGTGAGTGCATGTGTGCATCAGGTGCCTGTATGGGCATATGTGCACGTGTGCTTGAGTATGAGTGCATGTGAAAATCATGTGTGTATTTTCCTCGAGGAGTATCACATGGTACATACATCTGTGTCTTGTTTCTGATCCAGTCCCCTCCTGGCGCCCTCTCTGTGTCAGAGCACGAGTGGCCCCCTGCTCTTGCTGGCTGCTGCAGCACACGGGCCAAGAGGCCGCTAGCCACCCTCCTGCTGAGGGGCACTGTGGTCGCCTCTGCCTCTGCCTCTGCCTGACGAGGCTGCACTGAACGCCCTTGAACAGGCCTCCGTGAGCCAGCATGCGGTTTCTTTCGGGAAGAGAGAGAGGGAAGTGAATTACTGCGTCATAAGGTAGGTGCATTCTGAACTTTAAGAGATATGCCGTCCCCACCCCAAAACCCTCCCCACTCATTTGCACTCCTGCCAGCAACCAACATGGACGTCTGCATAGATTTATGTCCCAGACTCCTGCTCACCAAATGTACAGGCTGTCTCAGACCTCGCCCTCCTCAGCACCGGAGGCCTCTACACTGCTGACCTCCTCCTCACCCTGGAAATTCTCACCCTCCCTTGGCGAGAATTCCTGCAGGGAAATCACGTCCACTATACACTTTAGGTCTTGGTCACTGACTCCTCACTTTGTCCAGCTGGTCCTAGCCTCACAGCCACGTTGCCTAGGGGTGAACCTCCCAAGAGGAATAGCACGGGGACTACGAAGCATTCTGAGGTGACAAGAAAGGACACCCATGACCAAGGAAGTCTGGTAGACACTGGGACGAGTTCAGTTCTTCAGGACTTCTCAGGGCCTTTGCTGAGTGAGCCAACGTGCAATCGCAGTCTCCTTTGAGATCTGCCCAGAGGAACAGCTGCATCTGGGTCCATGCACCAGACGACAGGTGTGCACCCTGAGCCAGCCAGGAGCACCCACAGATCAGAGCCTCCTTTCCAGCTCCCCATGCAGCCCAGGCTCCCAGGGCCTGTCCTCTGCCCAGGTCTGCCAGCACACTTCCCACCCTGAAAGATCTTCCCTGGGTAACGCAGAGGCAAGAGAGCTGGCTGGGAACAGATCTGGCCACCTGAAGCTCAAGGCCCTGGACAAGTCACTTAGCCTGACTATGTCACAGTCTCCTCACCTACAAAATGGGGGCAGGGATACAGTACAAGCCCTGGGAGAATATGTAGAAAGGGGCTGTGAAGGAGGAGCTCAGTGTACCTTCCCCGACAGAAGCCAGTGAACTGGGCTCGGGTTTTCTCCCCGCCCATGGTGTTTGTCCCTGACCACGTCACCCTCCTCTGCAGCACCTCCATGTCCCCACTGGTAGTGCACTACATCAGAGGCTTGGGTGACTCCCTGCCTTCAAGGGCTCCCAGCCTGTGTCTTGGTCAACCCTGGGTTTCCCAGAGCCTGGAATGGAACCCACAGTGGAGCACTTCTCAGAGAGCACGGGCTGAGCTGGACTGGAAGAGGGCTCTCTGGACAGAAGGCGGGGCCCTGGCCTACTGATAGTCAGCACACTGGCAAGGCTTTGAGTGGGGAGGGCGGGCAGGGGCAGGGTGCGCCGGCAAGGAGCCCCCCTGGGTGCACGAGACCCTCAGGCTGTCACTTGAGTCACTAGAATCTGGACGAGGAGGGAAGAATTCAGGGGAGGCTCATGAAGAAGGAGGGACTGGAGTGATGGGTAAGAGTTTGCAGGGCTCCAGGGAACAAATCTGGATATTGCAAGAGTGATATTCACAGAACAGTCACGAGTGGAGAGAGCGGAAGAGGGGGTGAAGCCCAAGTGGTGACGATTCAGGCATCTGTGCAGATGTCTGGGGATCCTCACTCTGCTGGGGTGAGGCAGACACAGCTCCCGACTGCCAGCCCAGAGATAAGACCGAGCCCCTGGAGAAGGCAGCAGGCCTCCCGTCCTGCCCCAGGCCCCCAGCCCTCCGCATGCCGCACTGCAGACCCAACCATCCCCCAGGGAGAGGGCGTCTCGACAGAGACAAATGAGACGCGACATCCTCCTCGCTCAGCTGCCTGGGAAACCCAGACACCCCCACGCCCATTAGGAGCTGCACTCCTCTGCTCCCTCATTATCTCTGCCGGGGTGTCCTCGGGCCAAAATAACGCACCCAACCCCTGCCTCTACCTGCGTGTCATTATGACGACTCCCACTTGAAATTATTTGTTTTTCTCTATTGATCTGGGTTCGACACTGGGAAAATGTATTCTTTGTAAGGCATTCCCAGGGGCTTAATTTGTCCGTGTTGGAAGCCTTTTTTAATAGGATTCTGCCCCATTGTTTATTCTGAACATCGAGTTCCGAGAGCCGGGATTCAGCTCTTTTAATAGAAACTCATTACCGGGGTCCCTCCGCATCAGAAAGCTGATACTAGCACTGTGAGGAGGAGGCAAATTAGGAGGCTGCCAAGGCCCGTCTGATCAGAAGGCCCCTCGGGAGGCAGAGCCACCATCCAGAGCCTGCCACCCTCCTCCTGTTCAGACGACCTGGGGGTGACAGCCATTAAGCTGGGCAGAGGGCCTGCACGCCTGTGAGCCTACGCCAGCCTCATTGGGGACTCGTCCATCCCCGACCAGCTTCTTCTCTCAGAAGCTCCCTGACCTGGAGTGCACCCTAGCTTTCTAGAGCAGCGTTTTCAAAGTGTGACTTACAGTACCCCAGCATCAGGATCCCCTGGGGTGCAGCTGTAAATTCAGGTTCCCAGGTCTCCTCCAGACAATATTCTCTGCCCACCCCTGAGTCGGAGGGCCTTCCTTGTGTCCATGCCTGGACCTGGGCCTGTGTGGATCCCCATTCCCATGTGTTTCTCTTCCTCAGAGACTGTACACCCTTCCCCCTCTTCCTCTCTGCTTCTGCGGGTTGACCGCTGCCCCAATGAGCTCCAAAGACTTATACATACGGGGTTATCCCAGGGCGCCATGGTCAGATCCCTGTGCCAGGCAGGCGGCCCAGCCAGTGAATTGCTCCCGGGGGCCAGCCAGAGGGTTTCCTCCACAGGGTCACATGACAGTGAAACAACAGAGGGACGCTCACAAGATTCTGAGTGGCTCAAAGTAGACTTTGCCTGGCCTATAAAACAAGCAAAGCAAACAAACAAGGGCTGGCCCAGGCCCTGCACAGCCGGGCTCCTGCCCTGGCTCCAGAGCTCCTAAAGCAGAAGCAGGGAGCCTAGGAACCCGCATTTCACACACGCCCAGAGATCCCCGATCCTTGCTGGAGTCTGGAAGCCTCTGAAGGGTGGCGATGAAAGGGTGGTGTTCGGAGTCGCTCAGACCGAGCTCCGCTGTGGGTGCAGCTCGCCAGCTGTGACTATGAGCGAGACACTGGCCCTCCTGTGCACTCAGGGTAACTTAATGAGCCCTTCTGCATGAGCACAACCTGTAAATCATGCATGTATAAAGCCAGGACCACACTGCTCACATCCCCAGTTCCACACAAGGTATATGGCAGGGTCTACGCAACGATGCCTGGAACCGCTCAGTCAGTCGTCAACGAGTACTTACGAAGCCCTGCCTGTGCCAGGCGTGTGCTCTGCAGTGGTGAGACCAGCAGACTCAGCCTTCCGTCCTCACAGGGAAGGCAGATATTGAACAAACAAAAGAATTCACAGTCAGGTCTTTAGTAGCAGTGGTGCTTGGTCCTGTGTGCAGTAGAGCCAGAAACATGTTCATGGAACGATCAGGGGTAATCAGGGAGGGCTCCTCAAAGGAGGCAATTATTCTCCTGGTACCTGGCGGTGAAGCAGGTCTTCCCAAGTGAAAAGAAGACCACAGTACTTCCTGCCCTAGCCTCTGCATTTCAGAGACCCTTTCTTCTCCCCTGGGCAGCTCTTACTGGAAGTAAATAAAGATGATTGATTGACAGCTACTCTGCACAGAATCCGTATAAGCTCGGTGGGTTTGCAGGGGGCACGCAGGCATTCGGGTGGCATCGCTGAGACCTGACTGCACGTTGGCACTGCCCCAAGAGCGACCCGTGTGCCCTGTCATCAGACACAGCAGGTCTGTGTGTGGGTTTTATTATTCACCCACAGATGAGGACGTTTAGGCTCAAGAGGTTAAGTAGCTTATCACTTAGGTAGGTCACAAGACTCACACATGGTAGAGCCAGGATCCAAGCTGGGGCAATGCCACCTCTCGTGCCCTTAGGCTAAGGCCTCCAGTTGCCTCGTGTGACACTGCCTTCAGAACCCACTAAAGAGGCTCACCTTTCTGTGTAAAGAGGGACCAAACACTTGAAAGTTACCCGAGAGGGAGCTGACTCGAATAGTATGAAATAGCACAAAGACAGGAGCAGCCTCTAGGAGGTGGGAGGGCGACAGTCCTGGGATCCCGGGATGGTTCCGGCTTCAGTGACCCCATTTACAAAATGAGGAGCTTGGATCAGGGCAGCAGTTTTCCAAATTTGTTGTTCGGAGCTCTGAGCTCCCACAGAGGTGCTCAGGCTGTCCTGAGTGGGTGCTGGGCCATGCCTCTCACCAGTCACCCCAGAGGAACACAGCTTTCCAGCAGCAGCTCGTTGGAAGACGGTCTCTGCCGCTGCACAACCACGGCACAGATGATCATGACAAGCTTGCTTGTTTAACGTCATCCTTGAGTCCGTCCACATTACCGGAGCACATGTCATGCTGTGACCCAGGTGTGGAGATCCTGACAGGTCCCTGCCCCTGCGGAGTACCTAGGCCAGGGGAGAAGGTGCCAGGGTAACCAGGTGTCGTGGGTCACAGGGGGAGTCCTTCCCAGCTTGGGCAGGAGCTCAGGGGAAGTCAGAGGCCAAGCCAGCACTTGAACTTGGCACTCAGCACCGTGTTTTCTCCCACCCTACTTGCATCAGGAAAATCGATTTGGGTGTCAATAAAATGCTCATTTAATTGGGTAAAAACATAGAGACTTAGGGCACAAGCAAGCTGGAGGAGCAAAGGCAAAGAAAAAAGGCAGGAACTAAATCATCAGACCAAAGCAGAGGACCAGAGCAGAATCCGTAGCCAGATTGGGTTAGAACCAGAGCTCCTGGCAGTCATGGCCAAGTGTGTGCTGCTGGGGGAGGCAGGACTGTCAGGGGGTTTTACTTACGTGTAATAGTAAGTCTTACCCCTAACAGTCGCTAATATTTGTTGAATATTAGTCAGGAGAGTCTGAACTCTGCTGCAACAATAACTAGCTCCAAAATCTCAAGTCTTAACAGGACAGAGATTTGTTTCTGCTCACACAATGTTCGTTGCAGACCCTGGCAACTCTCCCGGGTGGGTGGTCTGCAGCGGTGACCCAGCCACACAGCTGACAGGCTCTCCATCTTCCAAAGTGGCCCCATCTGCAACACGTGACCTTCTCAGCTGCTGCTGCAAGAAAGAAAAACTAGAGAACTATGCACTGGATTTTCACAGCTCCAATTCATGAGTGATACCTGTTACTTCTGCTCAATTTCATTGGCCTGAACTGAAATGTGGTCAACTCAACTTCAAGGGGAGTGGGGTGGGAAGTGCTGTCTTGCTGTGACCGGAGGGGGGAGCAGAGACAGCTGAGCAGGAGCGGTGTCCTCCCCCAAGCATGGGCTCGGCGGGCATTCAGTTAGTGCCTTGCAGAGGCTATTTCACTGACTTTTACAACACCCTCTGTTACATATAAAGAAATTGAGGCACAGAGAGAATGAGCAGAAAGAACCTACCCAAAGCCACACAACTGGAAACAGAAGACTCATAATTCAAACCCAGAAGTTCTGTGGGCTTAACACTCCCTCTACCTCCTCGTCAACTCTCAGAGGTGGCTGGTGCGGCAGTACTTCAGAGATGGGCAATCCATGTCAGAGTGCAGTTAGGTCAGCAAATGCATCATATCTCTTGGCATTGTTAGATGGGAACACCATGCTTGCCAGTGGCCTGGGAGACCATCCCCAACTGCATGGGATGAGAAGCCAACAGACTGAAATGTTTCTCAGTGAGGAAGGGAGGTACGTGCCACAGGATTGCAAATCCGCCATCAGTGGTTTCTGACGCCGAGAGGGAGGGAGAAAGAGAGCGAGCGATCGAGAGCGCTTCTTGGAAATTGTGCAGCTTGTCCACCAATTCTTCAATCACGAATGCCAAGTGCAGGGTTATAGACAGATCATTACTGTGGTCCAATCCATGCACTGGGGTCTGAGATTTCCATTTCAGGGCAGAGGAAATAATAAATAACCATTGACTAGCATTTCCAGGTTCATTGACTTGCAAGGTCATATATTGATGGACAGAAAGCCAAGGTCAATATTTGATTTTGAGGAACAATAAATCTTGATATCTGTGGAAAGAAGCCGTCGATGCAGGTGTTGTTGGGCAGGGTCAGAGACGTACTCGTGAAAGACTGAGAGGGAGGCCTATGTGTGTTTAGCAGTTTCTAGGTAGCTCTGGGTAAGTGCACGTTTTGAAGGAAGTCCACAAAAAGGAGAAGCCTGCACTGTTTCCAGAGGGCTGCCTGCCTAGTCCATCTCTGCGCCTGTCCACACAGATGAGAGAACAGAAGGTGCCCTGCAGCCTCTCCCCGCCTGCTCCCCAACCCGCTGGTGTTCGAGATTCACCTCTGCTCTTGCGAAGGTGGGATGTGGACAGCATTTCCCCTTATCTGCTTTCCAACCCTCTACTCACCAGCCTTTCTGGGCTATCCTTCATCCCCCCGTGCCGACTGGACACATCCCCGAAGAAGCTCGTCACTGACGCAGCACTGCTGCAGACACTCACGCTCGGCCTCATGGGGCGCCTTCTCCTTCTCCTCCACGGCGTGGGCTCCAGGCCCTGCCCCACCTCTTCTCCCCTTCCCAGCGGCCACCCAGCGCACCCACCAGCCCCACAGAGCTCGCTGCCCTCGGCCTTCCTCAGTTTGCTTGTGCTGTGGCCACTGCCAGAACTCTCTCCTTCCCGCCCCTCTCTGGGGAATGTCACCTACCCTGAAAGCCCCCGTTGGCATTGTCTCCGGGTAAAGCCCTCTCCACCCTCCTGCTCTGTCTATCCCCGTCCCTGCATTACTGCTCGAGCATCTGCTTCGCCCCCTGAACCATTTCTCGTGCGTGTGCATCGCTCCTCCTTTTCCCTGACGGGATTCTCGGAGGACGGGGCTGGTTCTCACCTAACTCGGACTCCCCACCGCCCGGCCAGGGCGAATGCTCTGTGTGCCTGCAGACAGAGGCTGAATCGCAGGCGAGGGGCTCGGAGAGCCTGGGCGGAGGAAGGAGGGCTGTGGGCTGCAGTGAGCGCAGGGGAGAGGCTGGGCAGGCGGCACCGTCCTGTCCGGCGCCTCGCCTGCGAGCGGCTGCCCTGACAGTGTAATCACGGCCCGCGTGCGTGGAAGTATCAGCCCACTGCGTTCTATTCAAGTTCCCTGGAACTGAATTATGTTGTCAGGATCGGACAGAGCAGGAATGGAAAAGACCAGGCTGGATGACATGGGGCTGTTAAAAGGAGATGAATGAGCCCAGTGGTTTCCCTTCAATTTTTCAAGGTTTCCCAAGGCAAGTCTGACAAATACCACCTTATAATTCCCGGGCACCTTACACAGTCCCCGCCACACTCCCATTTTTTTATTTCTGCCCATCAGTTTAGAAGGACAGGAGATTCTTCTTTCTGTCTCACAAATAGGGAAATGGAAGAACTGGGGTGAGGGGAGCACTTTGACCAGGGTCAAGGTCGGCCAAGGTCAGGGAGTAAATCAGTGACAGTCAGCAGGAGGGTGCAGCATGCGGAGTTCAGAAGGCAATGCCCTCTCCCTAACCCCGCCTTCTCAGCTTCCTCTGCACAGGGAAGCCGGCCAGCCCCGCCTCTCGCCTCTCGGGGCGACTGCAAGGGTTCAGGGAGAGAATGCACCTGAAAACACTTAACTGAAAGCCCATTCATTCGGCCAGCATTGATGAGGGCAGGCCGTGTTAGCTCTTCTCCCTTCAACAGCTGCCAAAGGGGCTGAGAAGTAGAGATGGGCACACCTCAGCCTAACGTCTGCCTTGCCACTTGGTAGCTGTGTGACGTGAGGTAGGCTGTGAAACCTCTCTGACCCTCCTCACAGGGTGGTTGTCCAGACTGTATTAATTCACGACAGCGGCACCCAGACAGTCCCTTGCTGTAAGTAAGAGCTCAGTGAGTCTGAGTGGTCGCCCACACGGCCGTGGAGAGGGTCCCTGCGGCACGCTGTGTGCCCCCACCCCCGCAGCGCCCTGCGGTCGGCGCGTCTCACAGCCCAGTGGTGAGCAAGCCTCACTGTAAACAAAGGACTAATTAAATTAGCATAAATGATTTCATATAAATGAAAGAACCGCGTTATGGCTATTCATTGGTAGCAGCATCGCATCCTGCCACTGCACATACTTGTTCAAAATTAATGTGCATAAAGGCTCCAAATATCACATTATTAATAACGATGACAATGTTGATGAGGATGATGATGATAAACACATTCTCCTGACAATGCCTCCAGCTGACAACTCTCCGCGCGTGTCAGCTCCGCCCTGGGGCCGGCCAGCGGAGGCTTCCCGGGGCCTCGCGCCTCACTAGGGCCACTCGGGGTCTTCCCGGGGTTCAGCTCACTCTGTCCTCTTCAGAGCCTTCCATCCTTCAAGGCCTTACTCAGGCTGCTCCTATAAATCAGCAGAGACCTCTCCTTCCTTTCCGTTTCTAAAACAACTTCCCCATCATTCTGTCCACCTGTGATCCCCTTGGCCCCCGGCTCTGCGAGGCAGCTGGCAGGCAGACTCATGGCCCGTTCCACAGCGAGGCTCACAGAGGTCAGAGAGCAGAAGCCACTCAAGGCGACGTGGCGAGAATCCAGAGGCAGGACTGAGCGTCCTCCGGTTCACGTAGGCTACTGAGGTGCCCAGCTGAGAGTCTGGCGTCGAGTAGGTAAATAATGATAGAAAGCAGGGAGGGAGGATGATGTGGATGAAGGGATGAGTGAATGAAAACACTGCAGAGTGAGATCTTTAAAATCCCTCAATATAACAATGACCTTCCCTCTTTATTACTATCTATCCAAGAGTCAATCCATCCATGAAACTGTTACTGAAGGAACTGACCACACACGGACAAGCACTCACTGAGTCTCAGCCCAAACACCGGCCCACCCACTTTGCTCAGGGCGGACATGTCCAGCTGTCCCTAACCCCCAGAGGACCTTTGCAAGAACCTTAAAAAGGCACTCCCTCCCCAACATAACCGAGCGTGGTCACTGAGCTCGAGTTTGCTTCACCCCCTCAGCCAGTTGCCAATGCCCACAACCAACCACATGTGTGGCCCTGGCTTTACAAGGGCCGTAGAAGGTCAAGGGCCTGAGCATCACTGCCTCCCTCAGGGTTCCCTGTCCCCCTCCTCACGACAACAGTAGGCAGGGACCGCCTGCCTAAGGGGTGTGAGTGTGTGTTCCTCTGGACTACAAAATCCTTAAGGACCAGAGATCAAGGGGTTGTCGTCCAAGTGCTGGTTTTTGAACCAGACCAACTTGGGCTTGAATTCTGTCTCCACAGCATCACAGATAGAATCAGGAGTCCATGAACTTGATGGGAAAATAACATGCTTCAATTAAAAATGGAGGCAACAAACCACAGGAGTATTCGTAAAATCTGAGGTCTTTGTCACCAGAAGAAATCACAGGTATTTTCCAATTCCGTTAAAGTTGTTGCAGACATTTCAAAATGGTACGTACAACAGGGGTCAGCGAACGTTTTCTCTAAAGGTCCAGATAGGATATTTCAAGCCTTGTGGGCCATGCAGTCTGGGTTACTGCTACTCGACTCTGCTGTTGTAGCTCTAAAGCAGCCTTAGACAAGAAAATGAATGGTGTGGCTGTGTGCCAATAAAACTTTATTTACAAAAACAAGTGGAAATACAAATCATAGTTTTCTGATCCCCGATGTAGTCAAAGTCATTACTTTCAAATTACAATAGTTATTAGATTCTTGTTATTTAATGCCTTTATAAAGAAGCACATAAACCCAGCTGGTGTGGCTCAGTGGTTGAGCGTTGACCCGTGCACCAAGAGGTTGCTGGTTCGATTCCCGGTCAGGGCACATGCCCAGGTTGTGGGTCCAATCCCCAGTGGGGGCATGCAGGAAGCGACCATTTGATGTTCTCTCTCATCAGTGTTTCTATCTCTCTCTCCTTCTCCTTTCCTCTCTCTCTAAAATCAATAAAGAAAAAAATGTTTTTTAAAGCAGCACATAAATTACTATATCAAACTTTTTAGTATTTTGAAAACTGCATTTCAATATTATTGGTTGTATTTATGAGCTTATGTATTTTGTTTTATGCGTTTTTAAAAAGTATTCTGAGATGGGGTCCATAGCCACCGGTCCCAGCCTGCCAAGGGGCCTTTGCGCACGGACAGTGAAGGGCCCTTGCTGGTTAGGGCCTCTCCCCTTCCGTCTCCTCACTGCAGAGGGACCGAGCTCACTGTGAGGACACCCACGTCGGAGGGTGTGCGCCAGGTTCCATGTAGCTATGGATGTACACGTGCTCTGTTAACTAGAAAGAACTGTACAATCTCAGACATGAAGGCTTCCATCTCTTCAGTGGCACCGCTGAATCCTCTGCACGCAGCAGGTGCTGACTAGATGTTTGTGCAGTCAAGGTAGAGCCAAGAGCCAGCGTCGCTCCCTCCAGAAGGCGTCATGGGCATATGTGAGAGACGAGCGAATGTTGGCGGCCTGGAGCATTATTCCATGATTGTCCCTGCAGAATCCCTAGCCACCCCTCTATTTGGAAACCATGCTGGGGAAGGACCGAGGCAGGGGAGGGGCCGTGTTCTGCATGGAGACTTCCTGCTGACGCGGCAGGTTTTAAGAGCACAACTTGCAGTTTGGGAATGCACGTGAACCTTGAAATAGAAATACGGACCTCTTAATTCATCTCTCCGTTGTTTGATAAAGTACAAAGTAAATGAATGCAGAACATTTTCCCTTTAATTACACCAGAAGAGATGGGTGCGGGTGAGGGGCGAGCAGAGGACTGTTCTGTAGAAGGGGGGTGCCATGGCCTCTCTGCGATGTCAGTTGTGGGGAGAGAGGCTGCAGCTATGGGTTGTGATGAGAACTACCCAGTGCCCGTGGCTTGCAATCGGGATGCGTCTGAGATGGGGAAGAGGGTGTCCGCCTCAGAGGGCTTACCGTTCCGCTGAGAAAACTGCATAGAAATGCGTAGAGCAGGCATCGCGTCGTTGTTGCCACGAGGCTAAGTCCACGTGCCCCAGTCCCAGCTCCACCACCAAGCGCTGTGACGGGCACCACGTTCTCCCAGCTCTGCTCTCATGGAGCTGGGGCAGAGCTTGGAGATGGACTCTGCCAATAAACCCTCCAAATGAACCTGTCAGACTTGGGGCCCAGGTCTACCCTTCCCTCTCATCTCGCTCCACATTCTTCTGCTGTGTACCCCTCAGACCACTGCAGGTAGTACCACCAGTTCACACGAAGATAGTTCAGAGACAGGGTGTCACATAATTAATTATTGAAAGCTAGAGAAGTCCCTTCCAGGTTGCTAAAAGTCCATATTTTATTCAATTGAATGATAATTTGTTACATTAAAGATTGTTCTGGATAACAAGCAGATAACCTAAGAAGATCCGAGTTTGTGCTGGATTAAATTGTGTCCCCCAAATTTAACCCCAGTACCTGAGAATGTGACCTGAGTTGGAAATAAGGTCACTGCATATGTAATCAGTTAAGATGGGGTCACACTGGAGTAGAGTGGGTCCCCAATCCACATGGCTGGTGACCTCGAAGGGGAAACGTTGCTACAGACACGGGCGCCTGGAGACTTCACGGGAAGATGAGGCAGAGACTGGGGTGATGTCTACAGGGAGGGCTGAAGATTGTCACCGAACCACCAGAAGGTAGCACAGGGAGCAGTCTCCCTCACGCCCCCGGGAGGAACAACCTGGACGGCACCCCCAGAGCTGCAAGGTGAGGTTCTGCTGTTTCAGCCGCCCTGCCTGTGGTGTGGCAGCTCTGGGAGACCGCGCGGGGCTCTGCTGTGGCGCCCCCCCTGCCGAATGGCTGCAGCGGGTCCCTTCTCTGCAGCTGCGTTGGCGGGGCGGCGGCGGAGAGCAGGAGCTGGGACCCCGGCCTCAGTCCTGCAGTGGCTGTGTGACCTTGGACAAGGCCCTCAGCATCTCCTTTCCTCGGTCTCCTCTGGAAACCGGAGGACTGGATGGTCTCTGGTGGCCCCCCAACTCCCACACTCCGTCAATCTCACACAGGTTCCTTAAAAAGAGTTCACAAGAGAGGCCGTTCCTGAGATACTAGGGTCCCCCTGACAGAACTGAGGAGAAACGGCCCCGTGCGGAGGACGACAGCAGAAGGACGCGCCAGGCAGAGCTGGAGGACGCTCCGCTGACCTGGCTGGTTTCTAGGGTACAGAGGGTGGCTGTGACCCACTTGCGTTACTGAGCCCCTAAGTGAATGGACCCCCAGGGTCAGCGGGGGCTCCCCGTGGGGGCTGTCAGGATGCCTTGGGACGGAGCCCTGCTGCCACTGTGTCATGAAGCCCAGGACTGATGGTCTCTCCACTGACCATGTGGTCATGAGCGTGACCAGCACCTGTGCACCCAGAGGCGGAGAAAAGGAAACTGCAGTTCGGTCATTCGAAATGGTTTCTTGCCCAGTGACTTTCTATTGAGTAAGAATTCCAAATAAATATTCTGTTAATCTAAATACTCATTCTGCCCTGAAATTCAGAAGCGGCTTGGACTGCAGGCCTTTCACGGGCCCAGGGCGCGGCCCCGCTCCCTCTGCTGTCCAGGAAGGTCTCCGAGGCAGCCGGCCTCTCCTGTCACGCGGCAGACGACGCCACGCAAGCCAGCACCTTGGTGGGCCTCCTGCAACATTTACCGCTGACTCGTGGAGGAGCTTGCTGAGACGAATCCTGAGTGTCGTGTTACGAGAATCACGTGTTCCTAATTCTCTTTGGGGGCAAAAAGAGAAAAAAGAAAGAAATCTCAACAACAGCACAAACTGCCCAGCAAAAATGCCAGCTGTTCCTGTCCTGAAGCTGCAGAACCCTTAGAGTCAGCTGCCTGGTGCCCAACCCCGGACCAGGTGCCACGTGGGTGGCAGAGCAGACTGTGCAGCCACCAAGACGCGCTCTGCGAACCCTGCAGGTTCCCCCGTACAGCCTACCTGAGCCAAGCTCGGCTGTGATTTCAACAAAGAACAGCTGAAAGCTGATGGCACCAGCAAGGACAAACATCCTGGAAAAGGACCAGCCAATTCACAGGTGGCGAAACCTTGGGCACAGCATTGGTCTTGCTGACCCTCCGCACATGGACACACATCGCACATCGTTTCGGTCCGCTGCGTGCTTGACCAGTACCACAGGCATCATAGGACCACTTTTGGGATGAACATGTTAAACACCCACTTTGTGCCAGCACTGTTGTTGGTGGGCCGCAACAGTAAGTCAGTAAACAAAGAGCCAACATTCCTGCCTTGGTGGAGCTTGTATTCTAACAGCCATCTGCAGAACTTACACTGCTGTTGGGAGCACCCTGCTGCCAGCTTACAGTGTGAGTTGCAATGTCATTGTCCCCTCCTGGCTTCAGTGGGCTTGTCTGTAAACGGAGACGGGGAGGCCAGCATTCTCTTGAGAAGACACTGGTTTTCCATCTAGGCTTTGTTCTTTGACCAGCTTAGGACTTAGGGCAAGTCGTTTACCCCCTCGGTGCCACAGGTACTTCTCAGCAGTGTTGGAGAAACCACAGAGTTAGTACAGGCCAATGGCTTTGCACGGAGCCCAGCACACGGTGACACTCAGCATGTGTTATTGTTATTGAAAGATCAGAGAACGGAGGGAGCACTACTCCTTCCTCTCGTCCTCAAGAAGCATCCCTCTTCCCAGAGAGAGGACCTACCTCTCCAGGCCTCAGCACCTCTCTCACTCCCTCCAACCTGACCCCAGTTACCTGCCCCTTCACACCTCACACTTCCTGCAGCAGAAAGCAATCGGCCTTGGGAACTGCTTCCTGGAGGAGGCAACAGCTTGCTCTGGGGGCAACCTGAGCAGGTGTGAATCCAGACTCTGTCACCTAATACCTGTGACCTCAGGCTGGTTACTTAGCCACTCGACAGGGATGGTGTGAGGACTGAGTAAGAGGATGAGTTCGAGTGCTAGGGAGGGTGGCACAGAGGGGAGGACCCGTCACTGTTGGCAATGGTAGTAATACGCTCCTCAGCAGAGAAAAGACAGAGGTGTTTTTCCTGACATGACTGTGCCAGGAAGGACACAGTCAGCCCCCAGAAAGGCTTGAAGCACCCTGATGACCATTTTCACTAGCAGCCTAAAGAAGGACACAGAAGGGCGGCATATCAAATTCAAGTCTGACATAGCCATCTCCAGAACTTTCCTTTCTGTTTGAAAGGAAGATAAATGAATCCAGGGGAAGTCTGATCCAAAAATCTTTCAACAGGTAGGAATGTTAAGTGTTAGCCAGTCAGACTCTGAGTCCTGTGCTCGGTCCCCCTGGAGCTGACTGTACACGCTTGATAAGGGACACACGATTTAACACCAGCAAGGCTTTAAAAAGATGTGGAGTTTTAACCAAGGGTAAGTTTTAAAAACCAACAGCATGGCATGGCTGCAAAAGTGTTCTTGCTAACTTAGGTCACATTAATAAATGTATAGAGTCTACAGTAAGGGAGGTAAGAGTATTCTATTCTACCCTGAAAAATCAGAGCTTTATTTCTATTTTAGAAACCATTTGTCAAGAGAGATACTGATATCCTAACAGTGGTTCTCAACCTTCCTAATGCCACGACCCTTTAATAGAATTCCTCGTGTTGTAGGTGGGCATGTCTGCATGTGGGCACTCCCGCCTGGAGACTGATAAAGGAGCGCTGTCTCAGTTCCTAAGACCATCAGAAAACACATATAGGCCCAAAGGGGTTGCGACTCACAGGTTGAGAACCGCTGTCTAGAGCATAACCAGAAAATGGCAAAGATCTCTAAAACAGGCTATTGAAGAGTAGGTTCATCAGGACACAGATGGAGATGTTTGTACGGGAAGATTGGCAGGAAGAGCTCTCAGCACTGACCTGTGAAGGTGTGAACGAATCAAATTTAGGCAGAGGGATTAGAAATATGTTGCAGTTGCAGTGAAGGCCTCAACAGACTTACGGGAGCTCTGGTGCTGGCATGTCCAACCACAGTTGTCCTGAATTGAGAGTGGCCCTTAGTACTCCATGTCAACCAACCGTTGGACACGGGCAGCTCACAGAGAGGAAGCATGACCTCAGCTATGGCAGCTCCTTTTGGCCAAGGGCAGTTCCGGGGAGGGACCTGACTGAGAGCCATCAGTAAGCAACACTCCTTGCAACTGTGGGAATGAGTGCTCAGCCCGGAGGACGCTCTGAGCATGCATCACAGTGTCCCCTACAGTCCACCCCTTGCAATGCATGGCTCCACCTGTTTCATATAATATGTTTTGGAGCAGCTTATTCTGTCTCCAGGATTCTGGTTGTCTGTTTCCCTGGGGAAACATGTAAGAGGAAGGCTAGTGGGACGAAGTGCAGACACCACTGCTGCAGTGGATGCTCTGCCTCCTAGTCTAGAGTCCCTTCACCAGCACCTGTGCTGGCTCCTAGGGCTCATCTGTTGTCATGACCCGGACCCTCGTCCCTGAAGGGTCTGGATTCCTGATTGCCATACTCTTCTCAGGCCTCTGTGTCACAAGTACTCACTTCACGGGTTACTGTACTTCTCAATTTGCCATTGAAATTGGGTAGAGGAGAACAAGAGACCCCCGGGGTATCCTGTTAGTGCCAAACATATTCTTCCCAGCCCTGTCTTTTTAGCAACACCTTTACTTCCTTTCAACAATCAAGATCCCTTAACCTCACCAGGGTAGTGACGTTTTCCCTTGTCCATTAGTCTCTCGACCTAAATAAGCAGCCCAAAAAGGCTGGGTGACACCGTAGCCTAACGTTTAATGCAGCTTTTCCTGTGTCCCCTGCTGGAAACAGGTCTCCTCTGGGAACCGGGGTTTCCAGACCTAAGAGCTGTGGAGACAGAAGCACAGATGCCCCAGGTGGGTCCCTGGGAGTGACCGGAGGCAGATACGTGCCTACTTTGACCCCCCGCTCCCACACACATTCATTCTATCTACTGGGACAAAGCGCTACATAATGGCCATTGGCTGAGAGCACATGCTGCAGCCTGGAGAGGACGCCCCAGGCTCACAGCCATCGTGTCCACACTGGTACCTCAGGGCACTTTCAAAGGCCGTTCCACCACTCTCTCAGGCGGCAGTATCTGAGGGGTGGGCAACGTCATAAACTCAAAGGGGTCTATGGTCGTCAGCCCCCTGCCACACCTCCTTTATTCTGAAGTGATTGTCTTGAATCATGTGATTCATGTAATATGGGATCCTGTGTTGGTGGATCATTGATGCCATAAGCCATCAGACTCGGCGCAGACTGAGGCCCTGTCGGTGG
Organism: Molossus molossus; assembly: GCF_014108415.1. NCBI lineage: Eukaryota > Metazoa > Chordata > Mammalia > Chiroptera > Molossidae > Molossus > Molossus molossus. The sequence continues at coordinate 59,511,699 of NW_023425352.1, forward strand.
GAAAGGTGAACCTATATCCAGAACTGATGTCAGTTCCAAGCAAAAGGAATCAATTCCCCTTCCAGACTGAAAGAGGTTCAATATAATTAACTCTCCATCACATGGTCAGTTGATCTGCTTGAAGGATGATGTCATGTTGGTGCATCAGCATTAGTCCCTGTTACCATTGGACAATGGCAGCGTCTAGGCAGGTTGGCTTTGGTGAGTAGGGACCCATGCTGTTGAGACCATGTGTACCCTCTATCCTTGCCCTGTAATTTCCCTGTTCATAAGTCCATGAGGATGGCCAATGACAGAAGCTGGCTGACATGATGACATCAACTACCTGAGTCATTCTACCCACTTGGTGCCTCTTTTGTGGTGCATGCTCTCTAAAGGGAAGTAACATGTGGTAACGGGAGGTAACAAAGATCTTCATACTCCATGACCACTCCCCTGGTTTCATTCAGATGCCTCTTCCCTGGATCTTCTTATCACTTCTCATCTTTCTCCTTCCAAGACTGTGACCAAAAGCTCAGTTTTCATTACTCCGCATAAATCCAGATATGTTCTACCTCAGGACATTTCTCTTTCCATACAAAATTGATGACCAGCTGCACTGTCGAGGACTCTGCTCGCTGGCAAGACTTCCCCTCGCTGCTTGTTTTCAGGGCCACCCCTGACTGGGGCTGCGCTGGGGCAGTGGTTCATTTCCATCCTGTACTCGTATACAAATCGACATGTCCATGAACAGGGCTTGGCTTTTTCTACTCCATCAGCTAGTCTTAAGGGACTGCACCTGTCAATGCACAGGTGGGAGCTGAGCAACAGTGGTGAGAGACATGGGGTCTGGGTCTCCTTCACGGGCAGTTTACTAGCGTCATCTGGCTCCATCATGCCTGATTCCAGATGTACCACTTCTAAGTTACACCAATCCTATGACTTGGTGGCTCTGTATGAACCCAGCTCATGCTCAAGAGTATGGCTTCATGGTCACTTGATGTCTCATGGTCGGGGCTCCATCTGCACCAGTGCCCAGTAGCATGCTAAGAGCTGTTTTTGAACAGTGTATAATTCTCCACTGCAGATGGTGTGGCCTGGTTCCAGAACCCTGGAGGCCTAGGTGGTCATTTTTCTGTTGGAGCTTAGGGTAAACTCCACATAGCTTCTTTTCCCATCACAGATACCTGTAACACCAGTCATGTGGTCCGCATAGCAGAACTGCTCACACAGCAACCTGGACCTGCTGTTGGGCTCTTTCTCTCAAAGTTAAGAGTCTTTCATGTCTCTCGATAAATGGGTTGGAGCAGTTTGCCCAAGCAGAGAGTATACTGACTCCAGAAGCCCAAAAGACACACTAGGTGTAATGCTTCCTTCCATGTGGTGGAAGGTGGGAGATGCAATAACTTGTCCTTCACTTTGGAAGAGAGGTTCTGGCATGCCCCAGAACACACAACCCCTAAAACTTCACTGATGAGGTGGCTTTCTAATCTTTGCAGATTCACCCGAGCCTGGAGCACGGGTCTTCCCAAGGCCTCCGGTGTACTTGCTACTTCTCACTCATCCAGTTTTATTGACACAATTTCATCAATTTCACAGACCAATGCAATATTCCACAAGTTGTCTAGACAATTCTAGACTTTGATACTATAATAGAGGACAGGAGCATTACCTAACCCTGGGGAAAGATCTTAACTGTGTGACTTTCCACCCCCATGAGAATGTGAGCTGATGGCCCTCCTTCCCAGTAGAGATCAGTGAGCATGCACCATGTACTCGGAACTGTCTTTAGCTGCTCTAGCAAAATCCCAGCAGCTGCCATTGGAGCTACTCCTTGGTCAGATTATGGTAGTTGTCTCTCATCCTCCAAGAGCCATCTAATTTTTATAGGTTCCAGATGGTGAATTAAGTGGTAAAAGAATGGGGACAACCACCCCTGCAGTCTTTAGTACTTTAAATGTGGCACTAATCTTTGCAATATTGCTTTTTATTTTCTGTCTTACCTGGGGGTGGGGTGGGGGTGGGGGTGGAGGAGTTTCTGAAGCTTCTACTTGGCTTTTCCCACTAGGATACTTTGACTCCACAGTCCAAGGAACCAATGCAGGCAGTCTGCCAATCACCAGGCATGTCGTTGCAATTGGACATTCAGGGAGTGGGAAATGTCCCCAGGATGACTGCGTGAATGCTGTGGACTCATGTGAGTCAGATCTGTGCCAGGAGTGTATTTATAACCTAACCCCATGTGCACCCTCTCTAACAGTGACCATGATGACTTATGTTCCCTGTTTATCAATGTCAACTCCGGGTATTTGCCATTCCTCATTATATAAGCCCCAAGAGGACTGGGATAGTCACCACTAAACCCATTGCCATGGTGATGCAAGGTCCTTCCTTCTGGGGACCTAGCTTCTCTATTAGTCAGTGAGTTCTGAGCCTGAAAGTTGGCTCAGGTCCAGAAACTAGGCAAAGAATCATGGGTTTTTGTGTTCTGGTTTTTAGTTTTTGTCTTTTTGCCTTTGGTTAAGCTGGAACAGATGCATTTAGCTTCCTGATCGTCTATCTTTAATTTCTTTTTATTTTCGTAGCTTGAGCAATACCCTTGTTAGCTGTCCCTGGGGTAGTGCGATGAACTCATCCAAGTTTGAGCGAGACTTTCTTGGTTCTAACACTGAAAGTCCCCTGTCCCAGCAAACTCCTCAATCCCAAATAAGCAGCACAGTTAGTCACCCCACCCTAAGGACATCATTTTCTCCAGTCTTACCCATAAACCTGCAGGTTGGCCCTGGCTGCCAGTCTGCTTTACTGCCCACTGCAATCATTGTGCCCATCTTGCTTCCAACAGATACCCACCGGCCTCTGTTCTCCCCTACTGTCAGCAGGGCTCATGCCTGGCCTGCACACAGCCCCAGTGAGCTCCTCCCTGATGCTGGTAGCTTCTCACCAGCACATCTCCCATCGCTTTGCTAAATGCCATGGCTCCCAGGCCTTCTATGGGATATCATCTGGTGGTACATTTTCCGGCCTTACACAGAATGCCCTCTGTAGTATGCTCACTCCTCGTTTTGATTCCTTCTCCTGCCATCTGCCATGGGGATTCTGGCATTTCTACCTCACATGGTTTGGGCCATATCTTCTTCCAAGCTCCAAGGAGCCACTAGCTTCATCTCCCTGGGCTCTTGTCAGGCTGTGAAATCCTACAAGGTGGCCGAGGCGCCCCCAGCGATAGTCACTCATCTGCCTTGACAGCCCATCGCCGAGTCAGCGCTGCTGCTGGCACGAGTACACCCTGGCCCTGCACAGACTCCTTTGCGCCTGGAAGGCCCCCACTGCCCCGCTGGTTTCTGCAGTGACGTGGCCCCAGTTGTTGGCCCAGGGCTCTGGCAGGGAGGGTAGCTCCTGAGAAGAAAAGACGTCGCCCAGCAAAGTGGAGGCCTGGGCATGACCTTCAAGCAGAGGATGCTGGGCTTTGGCGGCAGGAAGCTCCAAAGGCTCAGTGGGCCTGGGGTTTCAGAGTTCTCAGTTCACTGATCCGGATGTGTCACCCCCAGTCTTACGGTCCCATTCCTTCCTAACCGGGGCTGTGACCTGAGCAGAGCTGACTTCCCTGCACCTCAGCTCTCTCTTCTCTCCAGCTGCTGGAAGCCCACCGACCTCCACACATTGCCTCAAATTGATCTTAATCACTGACAGCCATTTATTATATTTTTCTGATCCATCCAATTGCACTCAGCAAGAACCATTCAAGTTCATTGTCCTTATAATTACTAATTTCTCCAATCCTCTCAGCTTCCTAAAATAGACAACCTGCCTGCCTTCCCTTCCAGAAGGGTCCCCTCCCAGTTTCCCCAGCAGGAAGAAGTCCTGACATGGCACCATCGTCACCATGAGACCGACCAATGCCGGAGCTCTGGGTCCACACCCACCACCGGGTGGGGTCTTCATTGTCGCTGGCCAGGGAGGAGCCATTTCAACAATCCCACTTGGAGTTCACCCACCCCTGGCGCGGTCTAGTCTGATTGTCTTTGGTCAGGTCTCCTAGACTCTGCCATGATGTTGTGCATGCAGGAGTTTTGGGGTGTACCCTGCGTCAACTCGTTGGCAGAGGGTGGGCAGAGGGGAGGTTGAACTGCAGTGCGGTTGCAGCAGAGCCTCAGCCCACCCCTTTGGGGTTCTAGAACTGGGAGTGACTTTTCAGAGGGCTCTTTGAGGAGGGTAAAACCTTGGGTGAGCCCATCCCTTCTGCCCAGGGCAGATGCTGAGGGGACTCAGGCTGGAGCCAACAGCAGGCCACATTCCTGGCAGTGGCAGAACTAGCTCCCTGGTCCTGGGAGAGTTTGGGCAGTGCACCCCTGCATCCATCACTCAGGCCTGGGAGGACACGTTCCAGGAACGTCATGCCGCGCTTGGAGCTCAGGCATCAGACTCGCTCTGCAGGACCTCATCGGCCGGCCGGCAACAGTGGGTGGTGACCATCAGAAGGCAAGTTTCGCCTCAATTGGTGGAAGACCTTTGAGCAGTTTGACTTTTAGGAGATAGATTAGAGCAAACTCTGGAGGTACTGAGCTCCCCATCTCTAAGGTATACAAGCTGAGATTATTTCACCAACTCTTCAAGTTGTAGTTGAAACAATTTAAGCATCAGAGTGAGACAAAATACAATCTTTATGAACACTTCAGTCCAGTCTTAACCTCTGGAGACTCAGGAATAATATCTGTCCTAACAGTACAGCTCTACTCTTAATAATCTACGGCAATATCCCTACTCTAGGACCAATTTTACGTTGGGGTTCCCAGTGAGAGGCTGGATGGATCTGGAGAAGGGGAGGACAGGGTGGGTGGGCTTCATGCCTACACAGTGAGCTGTGGAGTCCAGGGTGCCGTGGCTGTCCTCCGAAAGGGACCCTGTGCATTCCCCTGCCAAACCTCCCTACTGTCACTGTGTGTCCTCCAGCTGCAATGTGCACCCGTCAGTTCTGTGCCCAAACGGGTGCGTGTCCCTCTGTGTGCCCACAGACACGCACACGAGCTCTTCCCAACACAAATATATATTTAAGATTTACTGTTCTGAAAAACCTAGTGAATAATGTAAATGATGAAAGCCCGCGTCTGGTAGGAAATACTGTTCAGGCTGCCTCATTGAAATGCAGCCTCTCATGCACACTTGGTAATACACACGCAGTATGAATTATGGATTCTGGGCTTTATCTCTCACACGACACATGAATGTTTGATAGAGATTGTTTCCAATATTATATTTTGTCAAATGCTCATCTAAAATTCAGTCAAAAATGCTTTCCGGTAATTATGCACTGACTTCCCAGGGAGCAGAGAAGGGGAGGTGGAAAGTGCCCCTCGGTGGGGTCACTGCTATGCCTCTGTGGTGTGCGTGTGTGTGCGTGTGTGTGTGTGTGTGTGTGTGTCTTTTTGTTTTTACCCTGGGTGTGTTTGCAAAAGGAGAGAGCAAGGCTGACAGTGTCTGCTCTGAAATTCTTTATTCCTCCTGCATACCCTCATTACAGAAGCAGCTACAATAAGGTCTACCCTTCCCCTTGCAGACACTTGGTAGTTCATTTGTTCCTCTGATATTTTTAAACTCACTGCTGGCTCATTGGTAACGTGGCCTTAGTCTGACCTCCCAGCAACTCGTGCTGCCAGAGCTCCCACCGGTGCTCTCCACACTCGCCCAGCCAGGCCCAGGCCCCGCCTTCCTCGGGGTCTGCAGCTCTCCGCAGAGGTGGCGGATCCCTAGTGCCCGGTGTGCCCGCCGCGCCCCTACAGCCACAGCAGGTATCATTAGTGATGCACCTTCTTTCCCCAGCTCCGCTCTGGAACCCTTCATACACATGCTACCGGCAGCCACTGTCAGCCAGATGACAGTGACATACAAAAGGGAGTCTATTCACAGTCCAAGGCAACTTGCCACCTCTGGAGTGCGGCCTTCGAGCCAGCGGTGTGAGCCTCCACCACCTCTTCTCCAGGCTCACCTCGGGCCCCTCCCTCCCACCTCTGCAGCTCGTCTGGTCCCCACTCCTTGCCTTTGTTCCTGCTTTTACATCTGCCTGGAATGCTCTTTGTCCCCCTACCTCCCTGGTGAAGCCTCCTTCCTCTGGACCTCTGCAAGCCTGCCCCTCCCCCAGGCCTGGACACCGCGTTCTGTGATCTCCGTGCTCTCGGGAGAGTTCTCCACAGATCACGGGGTGTGACAGCCAGGGAAACTCACTAGTGGGGCGAGTGAGAGCAGCGATGTGCCTAACCCAGTCACCAGCAGTGACTCCGAAGCGCACGGTGAGTCACGCTTAGGTCCTGATCCCAGCTCGCGCCGGCCTCCATGGAGCTATAGCATAGAAGAGGAGATACTTATAATGCAGATGAGAAAATTGACCACCTTTACCTCCCTCAGCATAGACAAAAACCACTCTGCATTTGGTAGCTATGGCTTTAAGAAAAGCAAGGCAGGTGAGCATTGTGGAGGTGACCAGACTGACCTCATCATCTTCACCAAAGTGCTCCTTTCCTCTGTGGGACCAGACCCCTCCACACACCCCTTCCACTGTCAGCCCTGATGCCCGGCCTCCCTCTGCACTCACAACCTACTGGGAAACCCTTTGAATCCACCCACCTCCCCCATCCTTCCAGCCCCACCCTGCCGCAGGCCACCATCCTGTCCTCAGGAAGACTGGAACGGCTTCCTGCCTCCCACACCTTCTCCAGCTAACCCCAAATCTGACCACCTCGCTCCCTGCAATGAACACTTTGATGCTTCTCCGCTTTTCTCAGGCTAACGGCCAAACTCACTTCTGTGGCTTGAAGCAGTGCTTATAATAGAGAGCGATCGGGAAGATCTGCCCATCAGAAGGGATTCAAGGAAACAACCACAAAGGCCACGCACTGGGGATTAGCGTAAGGCTAGCAGGAGTCAAAGGCCCAGGACCAGGTCCTGTCCAGACCACTTTCTGAACCACAACCCTCCCTCCCGTCCTCCAACCACTCACTCTCTCATCTCAGTGCGTTTACTGTGCTCTCCGGTTGTCTGTTGTCCCTCACCAGAAAGGACACAACGTAACAACAGAGAGATGGGCGCAAAACAGGCATTTTAAACATCAGTGTTGGATTTAGTGGAAGGCCAGGCCATGCAGAAGCCGCCGGAGGCCGCTGGGGAGGCTGCTGCAGCAGCAAGCAGGGTGCCCCCTCGTCAGCCGAGGGGAGCTGAGCAGACGTTGCTAGCCATCGACTGTTTCAGTATAACTGGTGGCAGCACAGCCCCCGGTTTCAGCCCCCCCAGGGCTGCAGCAGAGTGTGCCAGCAGGAAACGCCCCTGCGGGAACCGCGGGCTGTGTTGCTGTGCAGCTTGTGTGTATGTGCAGCCTGTCTCTCCCAAACGCTGTCAGCTCTGTACCAGGCACCATGAGAGCCGCGGGGACAAGATGACAGCAACAGCCTCCGCTTTCAAAGCTCTCTCATCCCAGTGGGTAAGTCAGCCTGGCCAGCAGACAGGTGCTGAGGGGTCAAGAGAGGCTGGCCAGGCTGGGACGAGAACCCACAGGTGGAGGACCCAACCTTGATTTCTGTGGAGGCATCAGAAATCCAAGTTTCTAGGAAGAGGGACATCATGGCTAAGACCTTGAGGATGAGTAAGAGTTTGCTAAGTGGGGTTGGAAGGAAAGGATCAAGAGACATTTCAGGCATCAGGAGCAGCATGTCCAAAAGTATGGAGGTTGGAGTGAGCATTGGGGTGTTGAGAAACTTCAGGGAGTTCAACAAGGCCAAAGCCAAGGGCCCAGTGAAAGGTTCTATGTGCTGAGATCAGGAATCTGGACACTGCTTTGAGGTTTCAAGGGGGCAGTGTGGGACTTCCAGTCAGGATGGCAGGTAGGTAAACGCGGTCTCACCTCCTCCCACCACCACATCAAAGTTACAACTAAACTACAGAACAACCATCATTCAAAGCCACCTGAAATAGAGCTGAAAGGAAGTCCTACAACTACGACATTAAAGAAGCAGCCACATCGAGACTGGTAGAGGCATGATGGGCTGGGACACCTGAGGACTGAGGGGTCCCCATCCCACACCAGGCATCCAGCTCAGGGTTCCAGTGCCAGGAAGAGAATCCCCATAACTTCTGGCTGGAAAAACCAGCGGTAACTGAGGCTCAGGGAGGCTGACGTGGCTGGAGCCCCAGGCAGCCTCTTAAAGGGCCCGCACACATACTTATTCCGACTAGCACCCTCCAGGCTCCAGCATGGGGGAGGCAGCTTGAAAGGGACCAGAGACATATGGGGAAGAACTGAGTTGTTTGGCACTGGAGCGAGGGCTGGAGAGGGGGCTTTCTCCAAGACAAACGTACTGTCAGAGGCCTTTGTTCCTTTGGAGAGCCCTTCCCTGGGGCGGCAGACAGCTGCCATATCTGGGACTCCAGCAACCTGTCTCACACTGGTTGCCCTGCCTTGGTGATTTCCTGTGGCCCCGCCCCACCCAACTTTCAGGCCCACCCAAGCTGTTGCCAGTTGCTTTACCATAGGATTGGCCTGTCTTGGATCCTGCTTCAGGTTTTCCTAAATTCTTTCAAACAAGCAGTGTCTGGTCTCAGCTAGCCCCATACCTTTCGTTAAGTAATACATAGAAACAAACACAGGGAGGCAGTCAAAATGAAGAGACAAAGAAACAGGTTACAAATTAAAGACTAGAGCAAAACTCCGGAAAAGAACTAAGCAAAATGGAGATAAGCAACCTAACAGATGCTGAGTTCAAAACACTGCTTATAAGGATGCTCAATGAACTTAGTGAGAACCTCAGTGAACTTAGTGAGGGACTCAAGAACATAAAAAAGGACCAGTCAGAAATGAAAGATGCACAGTCAGAAATGAAGAAGGCACTAACTGAAATAAAGAATAATTTACACAGATTCAATAGTAGAGTAGGTAAAACCAAGAAGCAAACCATCGATTTGGAATATAAGAAAGCAAAAAACACCCACTCAGAACAGCAAAAAGAAAACAGAATCCACAAAAATGAGGATAGTGTAAGGAGCCTCTGGGACAACTTTAAACGTGCCAACATTCGCATCTTGGGGGTGCCAGAAGAAGAAAGAGAACAATAAATCAAAAACTTATTTGAAACAATAATGGCAGAAAACTTCCCTAATTTGGTGAAGGAAACAGACATACAAGTCCAGGAAGCACAGAGAGTCCCAAACAAGATGAACACTAAGAGGCCCACACCAACACACATCATCATCAAAATGCAAAAGGTTCAAGACAAAGAGAGAATCTTAAAAGCAGCAAGAGAAAAGCAGTTAGTTATCTACAAGGGACTTCCCATAAGACTATCAGCTGATTTCTCAAAAGAAACTTTGCAGGCCAGAAGGGAGTGGCAAGAAATATTCAGAGTGATGAAAAGCAAGAACCTACAACCAAGATTATCCTGCAAAGCTGTCATTTAGAATCGATGGCCATATAAAGAGTTTCCCAGACAAGAAAAAGTTAAAGGAGTTCATCACCACCAAGCCATTATTATATGAAATGTTGAAGGGTCTTCTTGAAGAAAAAGATAAAAAATATGAACAAATAAAATGGCAATGAATACATATCTATCAACAATGAAATCTACAAACAAAATGAACAGGTAGAACAGGAGCATTCTCATAGATACAGAGAACATTTTGTTGGTCGCCAGATGGGAGGAGGGTTGGGGGAATGGGTGAAGGGATTAAGAAGTACAAATTGGTTGTTAGACTGACAAACCTCAAAGGGAAGGGGAGTTGGGGGGTGGGAAGAGATAAACCAAAGAACTTATATGTATGTTTGCATAACCAATGGACACAGACAACAGTGTTGAGAAAGGTAGGAGGGGGATGGCAGGGGGGAGGAGGGGGTCAATAGGGGAAAAATGAGGAACATCTGTAATACATTCAACAATAAAGATAAATTTTTAAAAATTTTTTAAAAAGGGCAGTGTGCACAGAGGTCACAGTGGCAGTCAAAGCCAGACTGGATCTTGAGCTTATGTGTCTGTTTGCAATTATTTCTTGTCTTGTCTTCAAGAAGGCAACTCGCCTCCTCCCTTCCTTCTATGTGCAAGCCATTCTCCTGGATGAGGTGGAATGCCTCCACCACTGAATCCTGTGGCGTCTCTGACCAATGGAATTAGGTGGAAGTGAAGCTGTGCCGAGAGGTCTCCACTTCCCTTTTGGGCACACTTGCTCAGAGGGAAGCTAACTCCACGTGAGGAGCCTGACCACCCAGACTGCCATGCTTTGAGAAGGCCCAAGCTGCCACCCAAAGAGGCCTCTTGGAGAGAGAGCAATGCCAGACAGAGCCACAGCTGTCCCCGCCCAAGCACCAAACCTGCGCGTGAAAGAGCCAGCTTAGACATTCCAACCCCGGCAAATCTAACAGAGGCCCCAGACAACGGGCTCTAGTCCATTCGTCACAGCATCTCCAGCTGAAACTCCAGACACGGAGAAGAGACAAGGCATTCCTGCTGTGCCCTGGCAGTACTCCTGACCCAAAAGATCATGAGAATAATGACGTGGAGGTGGTGGTTGCATGCTCCAAGTTTCAGAGTGGTTTGTTATCTGCAGTAGATAACTGAATTAACAACTCAGTTATAGCAATAAGAATGTGTTCAGCTGCATGTAACAAAAAACCCATCTTTAGTGTTTTAAGCAAACAAATAAGGGTATTTTCTTGCATGAACTTAGATGTGCACACACACACGCACACACACATGTGTACACACACTAACAACAACAACAGGGGAAGGTGGCTACATGAAGGCTTTATGAAATCAAAGTCAACATCTTTACAATTCTCTTGGCCTTTCCCTTAAGATGCCAAGATAGCTGCTGCAGCCCCAGGTATTGGGTTCTAATTCCAAGAAGGAAGGAGGCAGAGGTAAGGGCTATAGGAGCCATCTTAGCCTCTTTTTATAGAGAGAACCAAAGCTTTCCCAGAACCGTCACCAACAGACTTCAACTTAGGCCTCTTTGGACATATGGTAGGTCATATGACCTTTCATAGCTGCAAAAGAGGCAGAGAGAGTGGTTAATAAAATTATCATGAGTGGCTTATACTATGAGCCTTTACAATGCCACCCCAAACAGAACTGAGGTTTCATTAAGCTAAAGAAAGGAAGAATAAATATTGCATAGGCAGGCAGCCAACTTTGTCTTATCAGTGAAGTCTTCTTTTTCAACTGCTTTATTGAGGTTTAATTGACATACAATAAACTATATGCCACACTGAAAGTGTATGATCTGATCATCTTTGACATATGTTTAATCCATGAGACCATCACCACAATTAAGATAGCAAACATTTCCATCAACCCAAGGTTTCTTGTGCCCCTTTTAATTCCTTCCTCCTGCCCTTTGACCCTATCCCCGGGAAACCAATGATTTACTTTCTATTACTGTAGATGCACTAACATTTTCTATAGTTCACATAAATGGGTCACACAGCATATACCTTTTTGTCTGGCCTCTTTCACTTAGCCTAATTATCTGAAGAGTCAGCCATGTTTGGGTGTGACTCAGTCGATCATCCCTTTGTATTGGTGACTAGTACATCATTGTAGAAATATGCCACAATTCGTTCTCCGTTCACCAATTGAAGGACATGTGTATTTCAGGCTATTTCAAATAAAGCAGCTATGAAAATTTGTGTACAAGTTTTTGTATGAATATACACTTTCTTTTTCCTTGGGTAAATATTTAGAAGTGGACTATATGATAGGTGTTTAAATTTTAATTTAAAATTTTTTTTTTTTTTTTTTTTTTTATCATCCTCATCCGAGGACATTTTTCCATTTTTTGTTCAGGTAGAGGGGAGGGAGAGAGAGAGAGAGAGAAACATCGACGTGAAAGGGACACATCGAGTGGTTGCCACCCGCACGACCAACCAGGGCCGGGGACAAACTGCAACCAAGGTACATGCCCTTAGCGGGAACCGAACCCGGGTCTATTAGGACCGCAGGCCGACGCTCTAACCGCTGAGCCAAACCGGCCAGGGCTTAATTTAAAAATTTTAATTTCAGTTGATATACAATGTAATATTAGTTTCAGGTGTACAAAATAGTGTTTAGATAATTATATAACTTATGAAATGACCACCACACTAAGTCTATTACCCATCTGACATAACACAGAGTCATCACAATATTATTGTATTGTACTATGCTGTACTTTACATCCCCATGACGGTTTTTATAACTTGCAATTTGTACATTTTAATCCCTGTCCTGCTTTTCACCCATCCCCCCAGCCAGCACCCACTCAGCTCACAACCATTAGTTTGTTCTCTGTATCTATGTGTTGGTTTCCATTTGGTTTGTCCATGATTTTTGTTTTTCAGATTGTACATTTAAGTGAGATCATATGGGATTTCTCTTTCTCTGTCTGACTTATTTTATTTAGCATAACAAGCTGTTTTCCAAAGTGCCTGTACTACGTCCATCCTCACAGTGTGTTCCCACAGTATGTAAGGGCTTAGTTTCTCCACTTCTTCGCCACCACTCGATGTGGTTGTTACTCCGTTTCTTAATCCCCACAGGCTTTGCTCCAGGCCGCCTGTGAAGAGCTCCTCCAGTGCGAGCTGGGTGAAACACTGGGGGAAGGAGAGGGAAACAAATGCATGTTTAAGCATGAACTGCAATGTGCAAGGTGCTTCCGCATGCAGCCTCTCGTTTACCCCTGGCAGCACCGTGTGATGGTCGCTCTTTCTCCTCCACCTTACGAACGAGTGACAGGCCCCGCGAGGCTGGTGCCCTTGCCTTTTCTCCTCTCCTTTCTGGGGCGTAGGTCCGCTCGACTTCCAGAAAAGACTTCCTTCTGGAAGGCAAAGGGGGTGGCCTTCAGTAACGGTGATAGAGTAGAGCTGGATTTGGGATAGGAGGTTCCCCCAAAACAGGCATCAAAATCAGACCAGGGTGCAGGTCAGGAATGACTTCCCAAAGTGGGTAAATCTTAAGCCAATTCTCCAAGAAGCAGGGAAGACAGGTGAGAAAGTAATTCCAAGAAGAAACAACACAGCAAATCCCCAGAGACATGGACCATGTTTGAGAGAATTGAAGTAATTTGGTGACTGGAGCGAAGGCCAGGCAGGCAGGCAGGCGGTGGTGCTTGAGGAGCTGGCCAGGTCCAGAGCACGCGGGTCGGGGGCGCCCCAGGATGGTTCACTTTGATCCTAACGGCCCCAGGAAGCACTGAAGACGTTAAGCAGAGGGATGAATGGCAGGCCTGTGACCTCGAGCATTCCCTGAAGAGGGTGTGTGGAAGGGGCTCTCAGAAGGGGAGCTGTGGAGGAGGTTATTTCAAACTTCAAGGGATGAAGGGAGAATGACAACGTCCAGAACTAAGGTGCCGACGGAACTGCCAAGAGAACAAGTCTAGAAAGAAAAGTGGAGATTTGAGCTGCAGAAAGAGTGCGGAGTCCCCAGCACGTAAGTGGTCGTTTCAGCCACGGGTGTGGATAAGGCCGGCAAGAATCCCATATAGACTGATGGTATTGGGGAAGCTGAAGAAGGGATGTCATCAAAGGACACTGGGAAGAGACAGTCAGAGAAATAAGAGCCGACACAGGGGAGAAGGTGTCAGAAAAACAGGGCAGAATGAGTTTCAGGAAGGAAAAAGTAAGTGATCAACGTTGGCTGAGGTCACAGGGAGTCATGAAAGGTAGACACAGGTCAGTGCCCATTGCCTTGGCTCTGACGCAGGTCATAGATGGCCTCAACAACAGCAGTTCGAGTGGCCTCAGGAAGATGAAAACCAAGGTCGTGACTGGTATGAACACGGGATGCACTTCCAGGAAGCCTAAGAGAATAAAGATGTCAGTCATCTGCTACAGGCGGATCTTGGGCAAGGAAACTTCAAGATGAAGAAACTGGGCAATGTTTGTAAGTTGTTAGGAAAGAGGCAAATGAGAGAAAAGGATTAAATTCCTTACACCGAGGAACAAGAGAACGTAGCAAGGCAGGGGGAGGTGGCAAAACCCCAAGCAGAGGTGATGGCATCAGCCTTTCAAAGGGAAAAGAGACAAATGGGAGGAGAAACACAGAGAGTGAACTTTAATGGAAATACATTTGCATGGAGTGGGCAAAACTTTAAGAAATGAAACAGATAAGCCACTAGCTAAAAGTAATCAATAAAAAAGCACGAATACACATAATTAGAGATGAGAAAGAGGAAATAACCACATACAGAGGAAATTAAAAGAATTATAATGGATTACTCAGTTCAATGCTTTGAAAATAAATTTGAACACATGGATAAATGGGTGCTTTTCTTGGAAACATAAATGATGGAAAACTAACCTCATAAAAGATAGGAAATCTAAACAGTCCAATTACAGAGAAGAAATCGAGGATGTTGTCAAAGAGCCACTATCCATTAAAGTACTAGACCAAGACAGCTTCACGGGTAAAATCTATCACAATTTCAATGAGCAGATAACTGCAACACTGTTTAACCACTCTGAAACATCGTAGAGAGGGGGAAGAAGACTTTAAAATGAATCTAAGAATCCAGTCTAATAGTGAAAACACAATCCAAAAAAGGACAAAAAATACTGTAGTCCTATCTTTAAGACAACATAAATGAAATATTAGCAAGTAGAACACACATGCATTTTGAAAGGATAATATGCCATCACCACATGGAGATCATACTGGTAATTCAAGGATGGTTCTCTATGAAGAAATCAATTAATATAATGCATAATATCAAAATATCAATAAAAAACTATGTCACTCTCCATGTATCCTAAGAAATTAGTTGATACAAATCCAACTTTGATTCCTGATTAAAAACATTTAATTAAACAAGACAAAATGTAACTTCCTTAATGTGAATTGAGAAATATATCTCATAACTCAAGTCAAAACTTGGAATCGTCCCTCATGGAAAACCACCAGAACCCTTCTCCTCAGAGGCGGGAAAAGCAAGGAAGGTCCCCTGGTGTGATTAGCGTCACTGTGCAAGTCACCCTCCCTGTATCTGTCATTCACCATGTGATTCTTCAGTTTCTCCTCCCACATTCTCCAGTTTCTTCATCTTGAGTTTCCTTGCCCAAGATTCACCTCTAGCAGATGACTGACATCTTTATTTTCCTAGGCTTCCTGGAAGTGCACCCGTGTTCACACCACAGAACTACTCCTCCGGGATTACCGTGGCTTCCATCCTCATGAGGCCACTGAACGACTGTTGTCCAGGCGGGCAATGACCTGCCTCAGGGCCGGAGAGCTTTGCCACCCCGCTGATGCTGAGCTTGGCCATGTGACTTGCTTGGGCTGGTGGAAAGTGGGCAGGACTGGCAGATGCCAGTTCTGAGCAGATTAAGAAGCATCATGTGCTTCCACTCACCATTCTTGCTTTTCCATTAACACCATAGAAGGGGAGGCCATAATTTGCTGGCTGGTCAGAGAGAATGAGAGACACATGAAGCAGACCTGGACCCAGCCTGCAGCCTGGAGCCAAGCCCAGTCAAGCTCAGCCTGGGTCAGCCCACCCTCAGTCCATCTGCAGACACACAAACCAGAATAAGTGCTTGTTTTAGCCACTGGACTTTGGTTTATTATGCAGCATTATTGTGACAATATACTCACTGTCACAACTATTATGAAACAGTGTTTTTTACCTACTAGCCAATAAAACTAATTAAGAGAAAGAAGCAGGAAGCATAGCTTTGAAAGAAGGATGCAAAATTATTATATTTATTTTTTCTAAATATATTTTTATTGGTTTTTAGAGAGAGGGAGGGAGAAGGAGAGAGAGAGAAACATCTATGAAAGAGAATAATTGATCAGCTGCCTCTTGCACGCCCCCTACCGGGGATCGAGCTTAACACAGGCATGTGCTCTGACAAGGAATCAAACCAGTGACCTCTCAGTGCATGGATCAACACTCAACCAACTGAACCATACTGGCCAGGATAATATATTTATTGATCATCTGACTATATGCTTTTAAAACACAAGAGAAAACCCCAGTTTAAAAAAAACAAAACACTGTTAGAAACACTAAAAGACTTTACTAAAAATTAACATGTACAAAAGTCAATAGCTTTTCTATATAAAATAACCAATTAGAAAATAGCATAGAGAAAAAAAATCCCATTTGGAGTAATAATAAAAAGATAAATACACAGGAATATACTAAACACAAAATGTGTCTAATCTATAGGGAACAAAATTTCAGGTTTCTAGTGCAGGACATAAAATAAAACTTTAATAAATGCAAATACATCCTGTTCTTGGATTGAAAAGGTTACATTGTAAAGATTCCAATTCTCTCTAAATTAATCTATATTAATGTAATCCAAAAATGCCAACAGCTAGCACAGGCATGTGACCGAGGTTCTGCCAACCAGGTACCCCACGAGAGACGAGGATTAGGGGAGAGTAACAGGTGAAGGGGGCCCTTCTTGTGATCTGAGTTTTGTGGGAGAGGTGGCAGAGACACAACTTTCCAGTGCCATCAGAGAGGGCTTTGTATTTGTGCCCATGATGGGGTGGCAGCTGCTGCGGTCTCTTCCCCAGAACAGCCCCCCAGGGAGGTGAGCACAGGCTTCCTGGCTGCCCGGCCACCACGTCTGATTCTCTGGCCTTCCTGGAGACACTGTGAGCCACCCAACAGTCTTCAATAAATTCCTTTCTGCTCCAGTTGGCAGAGTAAGCTTCCTTGTTTGCAACTTCAAATTCTGACCGATACACTGACTCAATGAATGAATATAAGGCCCAGAACAAAGGTCATGCATATCTGGAGGAAATG
Organism: Molossus molossus; assembly: GCF_014108415.1. Lineage (NCBI taxonomy): Eukaryota > Metazoa > Chordata > Mammalia > Chiroptera > Molossidae > Molossus > Molossus molossus. The sequence goes on from NW_023425352.1 coordinate 59,528,439, forward strand.
TCAGTGCTTGTTAGCATTTACTGAGCACCTACTCTGTGAAGGCATGCTCTATATGTCTGTAATTATCTCATTAGCCCTTACAACCACTTGCGTTATTTTTCTCATTTCACATCTGTGGTAACCAAGGTACAGAGAAGTTGCTACAATAAAGTTAATATTTTAGTTCATTAGGAGAAAGAAGAATCACTCAATAAATAATTTGAGGCTAGCTAGCCATCTGGAAAAGCAATGTGGGTCTCTTCTTCTCTCCTTCCACTAAAATTAATTCCACATAAGCAAATTGGAAAGAAAAGAATTAAACAATAAAACAAGTAAAAGAAAATAAAAGAATGTTTTAAAGTGTTGGAATAGAGAAGGCTTTTTCTAAGACAGACACAAAATTCAGAAGCATTAAAAATACTGATATTGTCAATCACATTGACATGGCCCGAGTCACCCTGCAGGGGAGAGGGGCAAAGACAAGCCCAGACTGCACACTGGCAGCCCAGACAGCAGCTGCAAAGGCACCTTGTGAACCAGTAAGGAAACAACGACCCAAAGTGAAGAGAGGGCAAGGGCATCACCAGCACTCACAGGAATGACCTAGAACGCTTCCGACTTGGGATGTGGCCAGTGAACAGCAGTGCGGCTGGGAGCCCGATCACGCGTGCTGGCCCGGTCGCAAGGACATAGCTGCGTCCCGCCGGTAGGGAGGCATCGTCATAAGAGGCCATTTTTCTAATAAATATTTTGAAATTCATATACCTGCAGTTCTACTTACAGAAATGTATCCAGTAGACACCCGTGTGCATGGACATAAATATGTAGGGACATAAAGTTTATGGTAACACTGTTTGTAACTGCAAAAGCCAGAAAACAACCTAAATGTTCATCACCAGAGAAGTTGATCAGACAACTAAAAAGTGCGGTCATGAGGAGCGAGGAAGAGGCACTGTCTCTGAGATCAGGTGGTTTCAAAGCTCGAGGTGCACAGCCCTACAGCCGCTCGACGCTTCCAGTACCCGGGAGGTGTCCCGGCGCTGCGCCCTGCGCTTCCGCAGCCGCCTGCCACGTGGCCGTGTGACCCAGGAGCTGACCGCCTAATGTCAATATCCATCTGGAGCCCTGGCCGGTTTGGCTCAGCAGTTATAGCGTCTGCCTGCGGTCTCAAGAGACCCGGGTTCGGTTCCCGCTGAGGGCATGTGCCTCGGATGCAGTTTGTCCCCGGCCCTGGTTAGGTCGTGCGAGTGGCGGCCACTCGATATGTCCCTTTCACGTTGATGTTTCTCTCTCTCTCTCTCTCTCCCTCCCACTCTGTCTGAATTTAAAAAAAAAAAAAGGAAAAATGTCCTCGGGTGAGGATAAAATAATAATAATAATAATAATAATATCCATCTGGTAGTCACCCGTGGCTATGCTGTTGGCTAACGCAGGCTGGGGAACGTTGACGTCGGTGCCTAAGTACCAGTAGCATTTCTGAAAAGCACCTCTGGAAGCCGGGGACAGCGACTGCCTTCCAAGGATAACTGGGGTGTCAGATGTCTCTGAGGAGAAAAAGTTATGTGTTCATTTATACTTTAGAATTCGAATGGTTGACTGTGAGGGTAATGGCACATTCAATATTAAACTAATTAGTGGAAGTTCAATCAAGGAAGTTGAGGACTTCTCGGGCGAGGCTTGGGCTTTGTCTGTGGAATAGAAGTCGGAGGTGCCTGTGAGTCTGGGGAGGGTTCGTGGGCCATGACTCAGTTGTTTGGGTCGGGGGGGGGGGGGGCTGACTAGCCACGTGAAGGAGCCTGAGCTGGCCCACAGTCGCGAGCACGGAAGCCACACAGGTGAATGAGTGTTGCCGGTAGAGCGTAGAGATGAAGTCAAACAGCTGCATTATTTCCAAGAGACATGGAAATAAAAGAATTGAAGAGGAGGGATGGATTGGATTTGGGGAGACAAAATATATATATATATTTTTATAATATATATATATACATATATAGTATAAAACCTGCTGGCCAGTTTGATGTGTGGCCTGAGAGACCGAGACCAGCTTTAGATGGGTCTCAGCTCTGGGCTTGTATGACTGAACTGGCACCGGGATCATTGAGGAAACAGGTTTATAGGAAGATCAGGTGCTGGAGGGAAAGCTCATAAATTCAGTGTTGGTATTTGATCCACATGGAAATTTCTAGAAGCTCTAGATATTTAGGTCTGAAGCTCAGCAGGGAGGATCAAGGTAGAGAGCAGAGAGTCTAGTTGGGAGACAGCCAGAGACGGGTGATCACTGAAGCCGTGAGAATGGTCACACTCACCCAGAGAGGAGGGCGGCCAGCACTGAGCCCTGAGCGCTGGTGCTGAAGTGAGGCTGGGCAAGAGGAGCCAGCATGAGCGCGGAGCCAGGGGCAGCGGGAGAGCTGGGGGCTGGGGCCGGGAGGAGGAAGTTGTAAGAAACAAGAGATGCTCTGCAAGGTGAGATGCCGTGGAGAGCTCAGGTAAGGGGCACGGAAAAGCCCTGGGTGAGTAGGAGGTCAGTCAGTGGTGACTCGGTGAGAGCGATGTCGGGAAGTGCTGAGAGGGAGCCAGGTTTCGGCGGATCAAAGGGTCACTGAAAGGAAGACAGAGAGGAGGCCACGAGGGAGGCTCTCAGAACGCTGGGACACTTGGCTGTGGAGGAAGCAGACAAAGGAGCGGGATCTCAGGGGCAGGCTGGGGGGAGGGCTGTTATTTTTTATGTTTGTTTTGTTGCTTTAAGATGAGAAAGTCAGGGCAGGAACATAGACAGCAGTGGAGGGTCTCTAAAGAAATGGAGGTGATGCCCTGGCCGGTTTGGCTCAGCGGTTAGAGCGTCGGCCTACGGTCCTGAGAGACCTGGGTTCGGTTCCCGCTAAGGGCGCGTACCTCGGTTGCAGTTTGTCCCCGGCCCTGGTCGGTTGTGCGGGTGGCAGCCACTCTATGTGTTCCCTTCACATCGATGTTTCTCTCTCTCTCTGTTCCTCTCTCTCCTTCCCACTCTACCTGAACAAAAAATGGAAAAATGTCCTCAGGTGAGGATAAAAAAAAAAAAAAAGAACATTTTATGAGAAATGGAGGTGATTAAGGAACAAGGTCCACGAGGAGGCCAGGAAAGGTGGGCTCCATGGGGCCGGGAGGCTGAGACCAGATCAGACCTCCTCCGCGAGGCGGGGAGGAGGGTGGCTCAGAAGAGAGGGCAGGGTGGGAGGCTGGGTGCCAAGAGAGGGTTTGAACCTGGTGGCCTCACTTTTCTCCGTGACATCAGAGGTGTGATCACAGGGCCAGCAGAGAGCAGAGTGGTCTTAAGTAGAGCCGGGCGGGGGGGGGACCTGAAGTGAGTGAAAACGGCTGGCTTTACCAAGGGTTCTGCTGAGACTACGGCCATGAGCATGTAGGGTCCAGGGACTCAGAAGAAAGTCCGACCTCCCAGCAGTTCACAGCGGAATGAGGAGTGCTGGGGACACTGAGTCACGTCCAGCAGGAGGAGCCCAGCCATGGGGAGGAAGCAGGAGAGAGTGGCTAATGGTGTGGGCTTAGAGTCGCAGACACATTGAGTCCGCTGCTCACTGCTGTGCAACTTTGAACAAGTTCCTCTACCTCTCTGAGTTTCGTCAACAAAATGGGATTGATGTTTTCCACCTTGTAGGTAAAGTACTGAGCTTAGAGTTTGACACACAAAATGTTCTCATTAAAGTTCATCTATATCACAATTAATAAATACTATGGGGAAATGATGCTATGGAGAGAAGGCTGAAAGTAATATGCCATGAACTCTAGATGAGATAGCCCAGTGAAGGCCCGAGAAAGTGATGCACAAGTCAGAAAACCATGGCCTCAGGCTGAATCCAGCCCACCACCTGCTATTGTAAATAAAGTTTTATTAGACTCAAGCATGCCCATTTTGTATGCATTGTCTCTGGCTGCTTTTGAGTTACAAGAGCAGAGTTGAATAGTTTCAACATAGATTTTTTTAGCCCACAAAGCCTAAAATCTTTACCACCTGTTCCTTGAAGAAAAAGTTTGCAACTCTGGGCTAGAGGATAGGGAAGCTGGATGGATTAAAAAAAAAAAAAAAAAAAGCAGGAGTAGATGGTGAAAGATCTGAAAAAATGCGAGGTTGAAGTCGGAGAGAATGAGATTAGAGATGAGGATATTCAAGACAGAGCCGCGTCCAGTGATGGGCAAGGGGCAGTGGGCGCCAACAGCAGCAGCTGAACGAGGACCCTGGGACTCGGGGGACTGACCCAGGAATTATGAAACTCTCCTAATAAAGTGATGACTCAGCGGATTGGTGGACCAGTGGATAGAATTACCCACGTGGATGTGGGTAAGACCAAGAACAGAGACTTTCTGTCACACAGCACCTTCCAAAAAGCCATTCTTTCCTTCTTTGCTATCAAAACTTTGATTTTGTTCAGGGTGACAGTGTGCCCTAACCCTGGGGATGAATCATAATTTGTCTAGGCCAATTAAGTAATCATGTTCCCTTTAGACTGATGTTTACTTTCCCAGCCTGCCTTGCAGCTAATAATGGTCACATGATGAGTTCTGGCCAATGAGACATTTTAGAAAGTCAGCTCAGGGTTTCTAGGAAAGCTTTGACTTCTCTGATAGGAGAGAGGTTTGCTGCCCCTCCCTGTCCTGCCTTGCACACAGAGCTGATACTTGGGGCTGGGGCAGCCATTTCATGACCATGAAGCAACCAAGATGAGGGCATATATTCAGGGCAACATGCTGAGGATGTTGGCACAGAAAGAAAGAGCCTGGCCCTTGACACCATCATTGAACACCTGCTCACCTCCAGACTTCTTAAGTGAGATAAGAAAATGACTTTATTGCTGAAAACAATTGTTCCTTTTATTCAAAGGCACTGTCAGTTGAAAGAGGGAAGAGACAAGTTCGGAGGTAGTGGTTGGGAGCTGGGAGAACAGTGCGCATGGTGGGGGAGGAAGCAGGCAGGGGGCTGCTCTGAGCTGAGGGATGTGCGGGTACAGACAGAAATGGGGAGTGGGTGGCTAAGAACGGACATGCGGAGGCTCTGGATACTGGGCTGAGGGTTAGGGCTTCTCCGAGAGGTGATGGGAGATGTTACTTGCTCCCCTCTTCCTAGAACAGCAAAACCATGTGGATTCAAAGTTAAAAATCCAAGCCTTCTTAGAGCCCCAGAGTGTCCAGAACTCCAGGGGTCTGGAAGGAGCTGGAATCCTGGGACCCCAGCTTCACACAATGTCAGTGACAACCAACATGCCAGCACAGCACAATTCCCAAAGCCCTGTTTTCTTTGTGTGGTCCTTAATCTTCGCGACAGCACCGGGAAGTGAGTCCAGCCATGGTCTCCACTTTTCAGCCCAGGAAGCAGATCTCTGAGAGACACGAACCGGTGTATCCCCAGCGCAGCCCAAGGCAGGCCATGTGCCATCTCATGGACCTCCTGAGGCAACACTGTCCCTACCCGGTCTGGAGAAATTCCCAGTGTTCTTCACAGCCTTACCAGGTCTTTTCATAGCTCAGGCACTCCTCCGCCTCCAGCAAGAGGGGGATAAGACACAAGCCATTGTTCTAAACCAGCAGTTTGCTCTGCTCACTCTGCCCAAATGCTGGGAGTCCCCGGATAGCTCTGAGACAGAGGTCAAGTCTCACATGCATTTGCATCTCCCAGAACATACATCATAGGGCTGGGCGTGCCAATTAACATAAAGAAAAAGGAAGGGATAAAGGAAAGAAAGAAAAAGCCTTCACATTCACTGATTCAGTGATTCAGACCAGCCACCCAAGGTAATATATACTGATGGAATTTTTATTTATAATTGTAATGCCACTAAGCAGCTGTGTGACCATCTACAGGTGTATGACCCTCTCTGGGCCTTAATATCTCCAACCATAAAGGAAAGTGGCAAGATGGGATCTCAGTTGGGAACTGCACAGCATGTGCTTCCATCTCCGCACACAAGCTTGCAGATATTGAGTCAATCAACCCCACACGTAGGTGTCGGGAGAAAGTGGGATGTGTCTTCAGAATCTGAGCTAGACAAATGTACTTTTCTGTTTTGGTTCCAGCATCCAAAACTTTCTGTTTGTGAGAATCCCAAAGTATGCGGGGTGCAGGGTTTTAAATCCCTCGTCCAGGAGGCGGAATTGTTTGCCCAGCTTCCAGGACAGAAGACTGGTATTTGGAAAGGGCCAATAGGATGCTTCCACAGAGTATATGAAGCAAGTGACGCAGAGACACAGGCGTAGTCGGAGGCTTCTCAAGGTGGCTGTGGAAGAGCTGTCTAATACCCACACACATGTGGTGACAAGTGGCCAGCAGTGGCCAGGCCAGTGGCAGCATTCCAGACACACTTCCTGTGGTGTGGCCTGCCCGTGTCTCAGGCTGTCAGCCCGAGCAGATGAACGCAGGTTTGAATTCTGTTGGTGCCCCTTGAAAGCAGTGTGACTGCAGGGAGGCTCCACCCTCACGGAGGACCACCCTCTCTTCCTTAAAGCAGGCACAGCGGTGAGCTCTTCATAGGGTTGTTGGACTCAAAGGAGAAAATGCGAGTGGAGTTCCTAGCCCGGCGCCGGAAGGAGCTCAATGGATGGAGGCTACGTTAATGAGGGAGGAGGAGGAAGAAACTTTGGGGAAGGCATTTCCAAAATGGGTGGCTGAACCCAGGGCAGTGTGCCCAGCTGTAACCCCAGGACAGCTTCCCTGAGGCACAGCAGCTGGGGAGGGCTCATCACGATGGGTGCTCCAAGCAGGGAACCAGCCTTCGCAGGGAGAACTGACCTTTCTCTCTGTGACACGACATAACCTGAATCAAGTGGTTACCCTTGTAGGGAGCTCAGAGATGCGATGGGCTGATGCCTCATGAGAGGGGCCAGAGGAGTCAGGGGCTCCGGAGTTAGAAGGCCAGCCTCAGCTCACACCTTTCCCAGATGGACCACAGGCCGGCTTCTGGTCCAGGGTGTGCCTGGCTGGGGAGCAGCATGTCAAGAGCCTGCTCCTCCAAGGTGTGTGCCAGTCCCAAGGGCCGGAGGCCCACCCCCAGGCCTTCCTTCAGCAGTGGCATCTGCTGTTCTCCAGGCCAGGCCAGCTGCAACCCGGCAGGAGGCCCGTTTCCAACTTAGACCCTTCTTTCTGCCGTCACCCCCACCCAAGCGTGCCCTTGGGGTCACAGAGTGTTGTCTGTTCTCTGGTCTGCAGGGCCTTTAGCTGTGGTGTCCACCTTCTGGCTGCCTCTGGTTCTGACTGTAATTTATTTGGGAGCTTGAAAAACCCTGATTGTTTTATAACTATAAGGCCGAGAAATTACCAGGGTATCAAAGGTTGCTCCCAATAGCTATATTAATTGTACTTTGTTATCTGTCCATATAAAAGATCCCTCGATAGAGACACAAGCCAGCCAGCTTTTATTGCACAGCCACTGACGACAGGACGGGAGGCGATTGTGGCTCCCATTCATTTCCTTCCAGACCCAGCTCTTCACTGCTCCCTGCCCAGCCCGGCCCAGCAGGCCGTACCCAACCCAAGACCAGAGCAAGGGGAAGCGCCCTCCAGGCTCAGCCACCCAGACCCGGCCTGTCTCCTGACCCAGCAGCTCACAGAGGAGAAAAGCCCGAGTTCTTAGCTGCACATTCAGACGTGCTGTCCCTTGAGCGCTGGTATGTGACTGCATGTGGGGACACCATGCGATGACGTGCCAGCCTTTATTGAGGACTTCCTATGTGCCAGGTTTCGTGTCAAGTGCTTTTCATTCTTCTTCTCTTCACAATAGTTATACACGGTATTTTCTACCCATTTTGCAGATGGAGCTCAGAGGGGTTAAGTAACTTGCTCCAGGTCACACGGCAATGATGGGCTAGAGCCAGGATCTACCTGGGCACTGAATGGAGCTTCCCCGCCCTGCAGGGCTGCCGGTGCAGGTGTCGGAGTGCACGCGAGTGCAGCCAGGCTGTGCGCGTGAGAGAGCTGGCAGGTCCGAGTGGAGACAGCAGGACCCACGGACAGAGGGTGGGTCCAGAGGGGAGAATTCCAAGCCAGAGGCATGGCTGAGGTGATTGTCCAAGCGCATCCATACATGTGTTTTATTTATTTTTTTTATCAAAGTATAGGTGACATTCAATATTATATTAGCTTCAGGTGTTCAACATAGAGATTCTGCATTTATATACCTTACAATGTGACCATCACAGTATGTCTAGTAACCATCTGTCACCGTGCGAAGTTAATATGATATGACTGACTATATTCCCTGTGCTGTACATTACATCCCTGTAGCTTATTTATTTTACAATTGAATGTTTGTGCCCCTTAGTCCCCTTCACCTTGAAAGAACCCAGCCACGCCTTGATTAAAACCACTGGGGTCTGGCGATGAAGGAACCGGTGTTGGAGTGTCCAGCTGCCTTGAGCCCTACTTGTGCAGGGCCCTCTCTGCTGGGAGTGGCCCGAAGAGGCAGGAGCCACAGAGTCTGCTCTATGGGCTCCCGGCCCGGTTCCCAGCCACAGACACAGGGAAGACCTAGAGTGATCTCTCCACCCGCATAATCTTCCTGCATTTGAAGCCTCTGCTCCTCTGGGAGGACCTGGGGAGGCTGTCTGGAGCTGCATACACCATTAATTTTTAAGGCCATTAGCCAGTATGCCCAAACATCAGCCGCCTGGCCAAGATCTAGACTTCATCAACAACTGACCACCGTTAGAACCAACAACACTGTATGGCATCAGCTCATAGCGCGGCGCTCGTCCTGCAGCTGTGGCTGTATGTTCATTGATCAAAAGACCCGTGCGTGGAGCCCTTGGTGGCCAGGCCTGATGGAGCGTCACCTTCGATTTCACAGCAGCCCCCCAGGAAGAGACCTGACCTCACGCTGTGATGGAGGAAACTGGCCCAGGGGTGGACACAGTCCGCCCGATCACACAGCGCGCGAAGGGCAAACGATGCAAGAGTCAGGCCACTGCCTGGCGGCAACGCGCACGTTCCTGATGCCTCGTCCTCCCCAATAGCACACATGGGGTTACTTGCAAGTCATGGGTTTCAAATGAGAAAGTCCAAAGGAAGCAAACACCAGGGCCTGGAGTCAGGTTTGGTCCAGCCACTCTGGATGGTCACCAGGCCCTCTTGACCTGGCCGGGTGTGAGCCACGCAAGATCCAGCTGAGGACGGCAGCTCACTGGCGCTGCTCCAGCTCTTCAGGTAAAGCTGCAGCTCCGGCGAAGCCAGCAGGGACGGATTTGCCCCAAGCCTGAGTCCTAGCTCTACCTCCTCGGGTCCATTCTAAACTAGCCAGCGGCCAAGGACAATCAGGATGTCTCGGGAGCATCAGAATGACATGGACAGTAAGGGACAGGACCTCCAAGCCTTCAGTGGCAAACGCCTTTCTCAGTTTAGAGCTGAGAAAATGGCCTTTCCTGTTGAGCTGGGTGAACCCCACCAGCAGGCAACCTGTTGGGTTTGACCCTCATTTCCCGGAAACTCAAAAAGAAGATTACCTTTGGTGGTTATCATTTATCTCAGCACGTTTGACCCTGTAGTTTCTGCTTCGCTCCTCGCTCATGCAGCCTGTGACGCAGGCAGCATGGCCTCCATGTCACAGAGAAGACAGCTGGGGTCCGGAGAAGTGAGGTGACTACTCTGATTGTATCCGCCACAGTCTCTCCAGTCACCAAACCCTTGTCAGGTTTCCCTTCCCCTGGAGTCCAGTCTGAACCTCTCAGCCCCGTCCACAAGCCCCCTGACTCGGCCCGGCCCACCCTCCCTGTCCTCCCCCACCTGGCTTGCTCCCTGTGTCACCCTGTTCCAGCCACATGGACCTTCGTCCCGATTCTCTGAGCCTACTGTTCTGATCGAGGCCCTTGCCCCTGCTCTGCTGCCGGCTCCTGTGGGCTGGCTCTCCCTCTGGAACTTCGCTTGGCTCTCTCTTGCTCATCATCCAAGCCTCAGCTTAAATGTCACTTGTTCAAAGAAGTTTTTGATGACTCCACCTATACTGGTCTCTGGTAGTTCCCTGTCATATTTTCGTCCTGGCTTTGCTCTGTCCAGAAATAAAACCTTATTTGCTTGTGTAATGTGGAATACCCTCCACTAGGGTATAAGCTCCATGAGGGCAGACAGGTTAAGGCTTATTCATCACTGTACACCCATCACCTAGTGGGGACGCAACAAAGTGTTGGTGAGTGAATGAATCAATGAATAAATAACTCACTGGGACCCAAATCACCTTGTGCTGTGGAACCCTTACCCCTCTACCAACAGGACTCAGAGGCAGGAAATAAGATCCTTCTAATTTCACAAGGAATATGCTGGGTCTGAGTCTCAGCCGATAGCTGAGGCCAGACCACTCACTGATCCAACAGCAGGTAAGAGGTGACTGGGATGTCTACCGGGGGTCCCAGGACAGCGCGTGGCATCAGGCGCAGGTGTGCCCAGCTCTGGGGAAGCAGTGCTCTGCCAGTAGAATTGGTCCGGCCTGGTCCAGAGGACACTGGTGAGGCCAGTGGTCTCCAAGGGCAGTTTGGTTAGGAGCCCTAGAGAGCAACTACAATGGCACGAAAAATACACAAAGGAACCACACCCTTAGCAGTTCCCAAAACACCAAGGAAGGGAAGTTCGTAAGGTCCTGAAATCCCCATGGCAGCACATGGACCAGGAGCAGGTGAGACCCGGAGCTCATGCTGTGTTGAGAACTCGTCCCTGAACACCAGGCCACTCGGGGTCAGGACTTGGGGGAATGCTCCCTTGGACACATATGAATGGGTTTCCAGGAGCTGGCAGGGCTGAGAGGGGAGTTCTGCAGCCCAAAGGAATCCTAGCCAGGGTGCAGGAGGCACCAGATCCTGAGAGGGGACCCCAGGCCGGGCCAGAGCCCATGATGCCAGGCCCAAGTCAGAGGAAACAGGGAGTCTAGGTGAGAGCCAGCTCAGGCGTTGTCATGGGCAAAACCCAGCGCACCAGGGAAAGAGGCCAAGGGCCCGAGGGCAGCCAGGCTGCTGGGCAGTGCGGGCTGTTACGTGATGGAGGTGGTCAGAGTGTCCTCAGGAGGCCCAGCCCCTGGGGTCATGGCCTCCACTCGGCCTCTGTGGTGGGCATCTGACAGGCGAACTGGGCCGACAGGCGTGGGCGGAAGCCCGTTTGAACTTCCTCAGCCCTGTATCTAAGAAGGGAATTCAACCGTTCTGTTCTACTAGGGCGTTTCATTGACTTCTGGCAAAACACGCTGTCCGGCTTCAAAGGAGAGGAAACACTCAGGCTTAGGAGGCTGCTTGGACATCAAAGGGCTATTAGCATCCTGATGAGCTAATTGCGAATGCAGCCCGGGCAGACGGCGCACATGTGCCCAGAAACAGATGGGCTCACACACCCCGGGCGAGGGTGCCGGGGCAGGCAGTGCGGGGCTTGGCTGGGCCCAGCCTGACTGCGGAGTGATCTGCGATGTGGCCTGGCCTGGCTGCTCTCCCCTCTCACACTCCATGGGGAGCAGGGTCCTGGTGCCTCTGAGAAAGGCCCCCGGGGAGTGGGCAAGAAGGACTGGGCCCAAACACACCGGGACCTCCCCCGGAGCCAGGCGGAGATTTAGATGGAGGGGAGGCCCCTCCAGGCTGTGCCCCAGACTTGGAGCAGGGTGCCAGTGGGCCGGGGCAGGCCATTCCTCTCCCGGCCCCGCCCCGGCCTCACCGCAGTCGAAAGCCCCATCTCGTTCAGCCCTGACCCGGTTACAGGCATCTCTCAGCTCCAGCATCACAACATGCTCAGGAACCCGGAGACCACCCAGCCCAAGTTGCCTACCCCAGGACTCCCTGGGCCAGACCAGGAGCTGGGGTTTGGGGGTGCCCAGACCCTCACCCGTCACAAAGTGCTGAGCAGCTCTGCTTCTATCTGGTGTCTATATCAAGATCAGACAGAAGATTTTCCTTGAAAAGGGGAGCTCCAGATTATAAATAAAACTGCTTCTCAAACAACTGCTCTGTTTACCCGTGAGGAAACCGAGGCCGAGATGAGGGCACATAGCAAGTTAAGGACGATGCCACCACTAGAGCCCAGGACCCCGGCTCGCTCCAGGCCAGTGCTCTGGTCCCCCCGCCGGGCTGCTCATACCCAGTCAGGTTCCGCCAGCTCGCCCCTGGTGCCCAGGCAGGCCTTCCCCTGGGCCCCTAAACACATCCCTGTCCCTCAGCCCTCGTGGGGCGAGAGGACAGTGCTCAGCTCTCAGGCTGGGCCCATGAAGAACAGAGGCCTCCAGGAGGCCAAAGGAGCGTCCGAAGAGGAAGGCAGGGAGACAGGGGGAACCCACCATGTGAAATGGGTCCTGACGCTGCTGAGTCTTCTAAGACAGCGAGCTGGGGGCGGCAGCAGGCAGGGAGAAAACGAGGAACAGAGATCGGGCTGTTGCCAGGGGCCCGGAGGCGGCCCGGCCCTGCCTGTTCACGCTGCGGAGGGGAAATCCAAGACAGCGAGGTGGGGCCGCCCAAGTCCCCACAAGTCTGCCCTGAGCAACTTAAGTCCAAAGGCTTTAAGCGCCTGACACAAAACCCAAACCCCTCTGCGTGGCCAAGTCCACACAGCCTGGGTTCCTAGCCTTCTCTCTCCCCTCCCTCCTGACTCCCAGCTCTTCGTCACAGCACCTGGCCCCTTTCTTCCCTCTTCTCATCAGTCTTAAGTGATACACTTATCTGTGTGATTCTTCCGTTAGTTCTTGTCTCCTCCTGCCCCAGACCACAAGCTCCACGAAGGCAGGAGTTGTATGCTTTGCGCACTGCTAAGTCCTCAGTATGCAAGTGATGAATGAATGAATGAATGAATGAATGAATGAATGAATGAGTATTGTGTGGCTCTTTCTGACTAAAGCCTGCTGTGACCCCTCCTGGCCCTGGAATTTCACTGGTGCAGCCCTTAAGCAGTATTGAAGCCGTTTATCATCTGGTCCCAGTCCCTCTCTGGTCTCGTCCCCACCTCAATTCTCTGCGTCCTTGTCACCACTCACACCCTGTAAGGACTAGAGAGAGCCCACCAGGACTCCAGAAGACCCTGCCCCATAGCTTGAGGCCTAAAATATCCACCTTTATCTAGAAGTCAGCATCCTATTGATTCTTCTGTAAGAGCTCAGATGGTCTCCTTCCTCCCCGTGAGCCATCTCAGCCCAGGCCCCAGCAGCACAGAGGAAACCCTCCTTACAGGCAGCTCTTGAGTCCCATGTGACAGCTTACTGCTACGTAGGTAGGGAGGTGAGATTTGCTTCCACATCTAACGAGGGACTGGGCCCACCAAGTTACCACACATACTCTCATTCTCTCTCACGAAAGCCACTATGTCTGCTCCTTTCTCCTGGCCTCCCCCTGACTTCCATCTCTCTGGTCAGCCCCCTCAGCAGGGAGGGTCCAGGAGGGAGCTCAGTGATGCCCAGAGTGGCAGGCTGGTGCCTTGGGCTCAGGCGAGTTCTTCTCTGAGCCCCTAAGCCCAATGGCCTGTTGGCTCTACCTAGACGGAGGCCTCACACTGGTGGCCACGCTTAGACCTGTACGTGAACATGTCCAGAGCTTTATACAACTCTATTTGGCCTGTGCAATACTTTTAAATCCATAGATTTTATAAACACTTACAGATTTCTATTTTCTCTTGAAAAAATGAAGATCAAGGCTTTTGGAGGTACCTTCTCACTGCATCATTGGGAAAAACTAGTCATGGCTTTGTCTGTGTGCAGAGCCTGCACTGTCCAGCTGCCACAAACCCTACTTCTACTTGTCATCTGTCGCGTCCTCCTGCTCACTGGTGACCGCCCACCTCGCCCTCAGTCATCCTGGTTCCCGGCTGGAGAAAGCTGTGACAGACTTCCTTTGCTCCGAAGTCAGATGGCTCCTCCAGCCCACTGCCTCTCCTCCCACTTGCCCCCAGATCTCACACACACACGCACATGCACACACGTGCGCACACACCCCCGGTGGAGTGGAGTCCATCAGCCCCATTGTTGAGCCTGTGGAGTCAAGTGTGTCCCCAGGGGGCCTGGGGAGGGAAGATTCAAGGAAGGGGCAGGAAAGTGAGTGGACATGGGTGTGGAGACAGACATGAGTGTGCAGGGCAGGGGCCGGGCCATGGTACGAGTGTCCCTTGTCCCATTCACCACAGCTTTGCTTGCCACTCTCCTTTGGAACAAGGTGGGGGGTGCTCCTCATACCCCATCCCCGCTGGCGGAGGGGGAGCCCTGTCTCCTCTGGCCGCTCCAGTGGCCTCGCAGCTGGGTGCCATCCTGTGATGAGACCTGGCCCTGTGACCAGGGAGAAACCGGTTGGCTCCCAAGCAGTGCTCATGGCCAAAGTGGGGTACTGCCCTCAGAAGGCCGAGCAGGCACATGCTCTCAAGCATGTGCCCTGTCCCCTCCCATGCCCCAGGCCCCTCCAGAGCTGGCAGAAGAAAGAGGTTCGAAGAGGTGGTAAGAATCAGATGTCTCAGGTTCAAAGATCTGTTCAAGGTCAGGGAGCTCTGCTTGATGGGCAAGTCCAAACCCCTCCCTGTATCTATGGGGAAACTGAGGCTCCGAGAAGGGAGGGGCTCAAGGTCATATAGCAGGTGAGCAGGAAGAAGAGAGAGTGTTTCTAGAAGGAAATAAAATGGATCTTTGGGAAAGAGGATCAAGGAATGAGTGTCCTCTAAAAACTTCTAGTCCGGGTTTACAAACTCAAATGCCAACAGGGCCAGACAGGTAACATAAGTGGGTGACAAGCCAGTAGGGACTCTGATGATACAGGAGCACTTGCTCCATTTAAAGAAAGATGGCCTTCCTCAGTTCCCGATACTTTTTTTAACAAGCAGTTTATTAAGGTATAATTTCATAGAATTTGAACATACCAGAGAACTCACCCATTCAAAGTGTCCAAGTCGATGCTTCACAATATAGTCACAGAGTTGTCTACAATCACCACAACTTAATTTTTAGATTTGTGTCATTCCAGAATGAAACCCCACACCCATTAGCTGTCACTCTCCGTGACCGTCACCCTCTGCTGCTGGCTCCAGGCAAGCACCAGTCTACCTTCCGTGCCTGTGGCTTTGCTGCTCTGCCACTTGATGTGCATGAATCATACACTGGATGGCGACTGGCTTTTCAAATCCCTGTGTGTTCAAGGTTCCTGGCAGCAGCATAAATCAGTTCATTTCTTTTTCTTGCCAAATAATATTTTATTGTATGGTTATACCCCATTTTATTCAAATTCATTCCTCAGTTGATAGACATTTTCATTGTTTTTACTTTTCTGGCTGTTGTTAATAACACTGCTTTGCTCATTTGTACAAAGGTTTTGTATAGACATTTATGTTATAGACGTACCTAGGAATAAAATTGCCAGGCCATATATAACTCTATATGTAATATTTTGATAAACTGCCAAAGTGTTTTCCAAAGTGGCTGCCCCATTTTACATTCCCACCAGCAATGTAGGAAGGTTCCAAGTTCTTCCACCCACAAAACTTGTTCATATCTGTCTCTTTTATTATGGCCATCCCAGTGGGTGTGTAGTGCTATCTCATCATAACTTTGACTTGCATTTTCCTAATGACTAAAGATGTTGAACATATTAACATGTATATTGTCCATTTATATTCCTTCTTTGGAGAAATTTCCATTAGATTCTTTGTCCACTTTTTAATTGAGTTATCTTTTTATTATTGAGTTGTAAGATTTGTTCATATATTCTGAATACAAGTTTCCTTATCAGATATATGATTTGCAAATGTTTCTCCCATTCTGTGAATTATTTTCACTTTCTTGATGGTCCCTCTTACAACACAAAAGTCTTTCATTTTAATGAAGTCCAATTTACCTAATGGGGGGAGGGGAAGGCAGGCACCTGAGCTTTTAGTGTTACATCTAAGAAACCATTGCTAAATCCAAGGCCATAAAGGTTTACACCTGTCTTTTCTTTTAAGAGTTTATAGCTTTAGCTCTTACCTGTAGGTCTTTGATCCATTTGAATTAATTTCTGTATGTGGTGTGAGGTAGGGGTCCAAATTCATTTTTTTTCCATGTAGATATTCAGTTGTCTCCTCACCATTTGTTGAGATACTATTCTTTCCCTCATTTTATTGTCTTGGCACCCTAGCCAAAAAGAGCACCTTGGACTATAAGCATGAGGACTTATTTCTGGATCCTCAGTTCTACTCTTTCTTGTGATCTATACATCTGTCCTTCTGTCAATACTACGTTGCTTTGACAACTGCGGTTTTGTAGTAGTAACTTCTGCAAATCCAGTCGAGTGCATTCTGCAGCCTGCTTCTCCTTCCAGATTGCTTTGGCTGGTTTCGAGTCTCTTGACCCAGGTGAATTTGAGGATCAGCCTGTCAATTTCTAGGTCCAGCCACTTTTGCCACATTAGAAGATGAACCTTTTTTTTTCCTACGTCTTCTGCTTTTTCAAAAATTTGGATTCTTTAAATATAAAATGTCCTGGTTTAAAAGGCCTATTCAGGCCAAACAAAACATCTACAGGCTAAATGTCAGGGCCACTAGTTTGCAACCCCAGCTCCAGTCTAGAGTCCCAGTTTTATGAAGAGGAAGGTGAGACCTAGAGAAGGAAGGTACATTCCCCCGGCCACAGGGCGGGTACGCTGTGGAGCCGGGCAGGGCTGCGGCCGCCTGTTCTCCGCCTCCTCGGCCGGCAGCGTCTGGGGCACCCAGCACGCAGCACGTGTGCCCTGTTTGTCTTGGGCCTGTAGCTCTGCTCCATCTCTCCAGCCCAAGGACAGCGGGCTCCCCAGATGCTGGTGGATCCCTGGTCTCAGGCTGAGGTCCAAATCCTGGCGTTACCTATGATCCCCAAAGACTCAGACACCACCGTGTGTTTTACCAGCTCGTGGCCCAGAGAGACAGCCCCTCTCCAACACGCTCCTGCCGCCTTGAGAAGACACTAAGAAGGAGCTGTCCTCTCCCTCCTGCCCCCTCGTGGGTTTCCAAAACCCTATTTCAGGAAGGAAGAAAAAAGGAAAACAGTCGGGAGTAGCCAGGAAGCCTGCGCCTGTGCGGCGCAGTTTGGGGCAGGCAGCGTGAGAGAAGACTCTGCCAGCTGAGAGCCAGGCAGGCATGTGCAGGGCAGGGCCCAGGGCCGCTGGCTGCAGCCCTGCGCCTGCAGTCGAGGTGACAGTCCTGCGACCGCCGGAACCCTCGGGCTCGGCTGCCAGCAGGCGCCCCCGCAGGTGAATCCAGCACAGGCAGCTGGTCACAATTTTTCTGAAGCTGCTTCTTTGCTTTTTTTTGTTTCTCAGGACAGCAATGCCAGCTCTAATTTCACTACAAGGTGGTAGGTTTTCCTTTCACGCTCTGCAAAGTCTGATTCACCAGAGTGGAAAAGAAGAGAAACAGACACACACTCACACGCCCCACCTCCGGCCTCCCACCTCCCTTCCTGATCGTTTCTGAGAAATCGAAGCATACAGCACAATGATTTTCAGGGATTTTACTTTAAATGGTGTTTGTTTGTTTTTAAGTCCCTGGCATTAGGATTCGTAGAATCGGACGAAGGCACAGTGAGCAGAGGCCTTGGAGCCCGTTGCCCCGATCACCACCCACTCGCTCCCCACACGACCGCGGAGTTGAGAACCCTGAGAGCGGAGAGGGACTTCCCCACGCCCAGAGCCGGGCTGGGCCGGGCCGAGCATGGGTCCTGGTGCGGACACAGCCCTGTGCACCAGTTTAGAGAAGCAGCTGCAGGGGAGCATTTCACTCAGTAACATGGGGCCCAGAGAGGGGAAGGGACGAGCCAGGTTCACGGGGAGCAAGGGGGCACCTCTCTCTGTAGCATCGCTGCCACCCCAGTGAGGAGGGGGGTGTGGGAAGAGGAGGAGGCAGGGGAGCAGGTGACAAGCAGACAGACCTAATAGTTGGGGACCCTCCTTATCAGTGCTCAGCCTTGTCCCCTCCTCCAGACGCACCCTTGAGAATGGGCCAGGGTATCTGTCCCAAGGCCGATATGTGGCCAGCGTCCACAGGGGTGGGGGACACATGTGATTTGCTCCAGGGGACCCCCAAGCTGGGACCCAGGGAAGGTAACAGGTGGCTCTGGGAGAAAGAGAAAGTGAACAGGACGCGGAGGTTCCCTGAAAGGTGTTGTACTTCCCCACACTTTATTCCAGAAACGGCGCAAAAACGCGAGCTTGGTGGCCACGTGGTTGGGCAAGTTTATTATCGAAGAACTGAACTCTGCCTACCGTGGGTTTGCAGTGACCTGGGAGAAAGTCTCTGGGCAGTGCCACCAGGCTCTGACCCCTCAGCTCACCGATGGGCTCCCAGGTCAGTGCTGATCCAGTCAGACAAACAACAAAGCAAGTGTGGGTGGCAGCTCCAGGGTTCCGAACAGGGTTCCCACAAGTATTTGTTAAGTGCCTGCTACTTGCAAGACTTCTGTCCCCCAGACTCGTGGAGACGGCCCTGAGGAGGGCGTGTGGTGGCCCAGGAGGCAAGACCCGCCTGGTGACGGGGTCCAGAGGTGGCAGGGCGTGCAGCCTGAAGGGACCCCTAGGGCTGCACGCTGCCTCCCGGTCCCTCAGGTGGGGGCCCAGGCCGGGAAGGGCAGCAAGGCTGGGGTGGCAGACGGCCACCTCGGAGCCGGTGGCAGCGTGCCTGTCCTGGAGCACCCTGCTACCCAGCGCCACAGGGGAGCCCTCCAGCCGCACGCTGCAGAGCTGCTCCCAGAGCCAGTGTTGCCACCAACCCTGAGGAGGAGGAGGAGGAGGGGAATGGTTGCCACCACCAGCCGTTGCCACTCACTTTTCTTTCCCTTTTTTGAATATTTTTTCTTCATTGATTTTAGAGAGAGAGGAAGGGAGAGGGAGAGAGAGACAGAAACATCGATGAGAGAGAACATTGATTGGCTGCCTCCCACATGCCCCCCAACTGGGGATTGGGCACACAACCTGGGCATATACCCTGACCGGGAATGGAACCCCGTGGTGGCCATTCCTGCACCCAGAAGCTCCTTATCACCCTGTCGGTGCCAACCCCCTCTGCAACTCCCTTTGCTTCTCCGGACCAGCAAATAAAAGGCCGGGGACAGGGTTGTCAAGACCCTCTCAGCACAGACACCGGCCGGGATCCTTGGCTCCTCTGGGGGCAGGGGAGCCTCCCAATAACATTCACAGGCAGTGCCCCCAAGGCCTCACTACGGGCCAGGCAGTCACCCAGCTGGGGGAGGGGTGGCTCGGGGTCCAGACCTCGTGGTGACTGGCCTGTGTCTGGCTGTGAGCAGTGCTGAGGTGTTGATGAGAATCCCAGCCCAACCTTTTGTCCAGGCCCGTGGGAGCCACTGTCCCACTCTGCCCAGCCTTCTGTCAGAGGCCACTCCTGCTGCCAGGCCCCAGGTCCTCAAGCTGCTGGGGACGCTCTGGGCCACCCACACAACAGACTGTCCATGCCCTTCTGCCTCATCCACACTCATCCACACTCATCCACCCCTCCAGCCGCTCTCTGTGCCTTGGTCCTCCGGCTGCATCAACTCCCCTTCTCCACCCTACGCAGGGATATTTCCTGCTCCATCAGTGAGTCGGGTCTCTTGTAAGGCACCCATGACCCCACAGTCCACCTCTTTCCACAGGGAGGCTGGACATCCTGTGGCTTCCTGCTCATGGACTCCGGGCTTCAGTGTCTGCAGAGCACTGAGCATCCATCATCTTGACCAACCGACAAGGGGGCAGGAGGGTGAGAGCAGAGGCAAGGGGAGGGGCAGGGAGGACGAGGCTCGGCCAAGGCCTCAAGGGGCACCAGGGGCCGAGCGGGATTCGCTCCCCCAGCCAAGGCCTCACGGGGCACCAGGGGCCGAGCCGGATTCGCTCCCCCAGCCAAGGCCTCACGGGGCACCAGGGGCCGAGCCGGATTCGCTCCCCCAGCCAAGGCCTCACGGGGCACCAGGGGCCGAGCCGGATTCGCTCCCCCAGCCAAGGCCTCACGGGGCACCAGGGGCCGAGCCGCATTAGCTCCCGCCCCTCCAGCCATCCAAGGCAGGACTTTCCCACAGTTTCACACAACTCTGCTTGGGGGCCTGGGGGTGCAAACCTGTGACCCAAGGGCCCAAAGATTTTGTTTGGCTAACAGCTTTTGTTGTTGTTGTTAATCCTTACCCAAGGATATTTTTCCATTGATTTTTTAGATAGAGTGGAAGGAAGGGAGGGAGAGAGACAGAAAGAGAGAAACATTGCTGTCAGAGAGACACATTAATCGGTTGCCTCACGCACGACCCTGACCGGGGATTGAACCTACAACCCAAGTACGTGCCCTTGACTGGGAATCAAACCCCCAACCCTTTGGTCTGCAGGTCAACACTCTAACCACGGAGCCGAACCAGCTAGGGCACATCACAGTTTCTCTATAAATTCTGCGTTCAGGGCTGATTGTGGGTCTCACGGGCCTCACCACTCTCTGTGGGCCCCTCCTGCCTCCTTTATTCACGTCTATTCCCTGCCTTGCTCTTGAAGACATCAGAGTTGGTCACCTCGAGTGTCACTGTGGAAGCTGTCCTCTGTGTCTCTGCCCTGGTGCTCGCCACCCTCCCTTCCACCAGCTCGCTCAGTTCTCGGCTCCAGCACTGCCCTCCCAGCCCCTCGCCCTCTGTCTGTCCACAGGGCTGCTCCGGGTGTGCCTTCCTGCCTTCCTTACCTGGAACACACTCATGTGTTCATTCATCCAATCAACACGTGCCGCACACATTATCCCGTGTGGCAGGCTCTGCTCTAGGTGACAGAGTCACTCAGACAGGGACCTTTCTCTAAAGAGGACCCAGCCTCCCTGGCAACACAAACACATACGTGAATGAACTTAGAACAACTAAGAACTTAGAACAATATTTGAAGTGCTCAAATATTACCTCTTCCAGGAGGCTCTCCCAGCACCAGCCAGGGCCCCTCCTGTGTGTCCCCATAACACCTTAAATGGGCCTCTAGTGGGGCTCTTATCACACTATATTATGGATATGTTTGAGCTGGGATCAGAAGCAAAGATAAATTCATTTCAGTATCCCTAAGACTTAGCACAAGTCCTGGTGCCTGTCAGGATTGGTTGAATGAATGAATGAATGAATGAATGAATGACGCCATAATCAACTTGTCCTCTTATGGATATGTCTATTTATACACACACAGAAGTGTGTGTATGTGCTCCTGTTAAGTTAACCAACCCTGTGGACGCTTACTTCCTGCCCACCCTGTGCGGGTGGGCCTTGTGCCAGGTCCTGGAGCCAGCGTGCAAGTGGGCTGTGGCTCCTGGCTGCGGACGGCACAGGCAGCAGGGCAGACAGACCCGTGCGCGCACGGCTGTGCCAGGGTGTGTGCATCCTCATCTGAGCCGTGCCACCTCACTCTTGTCCCCCGAACGATCATTGAAAACGGACCTGGTGCATCCATCAGACCCAGTCATCTGGGAGTCATGTGGGAGTAATTTTGACGATACGACAATCTAGCCATGAAGTGAAGAGGAAGAAAGGGAACTTCCGTCCCTGGAGCTGGAAGCTTGAGTGTGGTCCAGGAGACAGGGACAGGGGCGAGGGACGGGGGGAGGACAGAAGAGGGGAAACAGAATGCCCAGAACTTGCCTGGGACATGGGCGGGGCCTGGACAGGGACTGTGAAGTTGGGGACATTGAAAAGCAAGCGGTGCCCTGCAGCACGGTGACAAAACCGTGCCACGTGGGTGGCTCTCCCACTGCCTCCCTTCCCCCCTCTCCATTCTGAGTCACCTCCCAGAGGTGCGGAGACTGGAGGTCTTGCTTGCCCAGCAGGTGCACGTGGATGGGAAGTGGCATTTGGTGGAGCCCTGATCAGGGGTAAGAACACCACCGCTTCCCCAAATTGGTTTTCCGACAGTAAATTATAATTGCTCTAAGTGTTCTAGAACTCAGGGACTGAGATTAATTACGGCGCCGCATCCTATGGCGCTCTGAACTTTAAGCACAGCGTGGTGTGCAGGTTGTTAATAAGAAGGAGGATCTGGGAGGACTTTGCAGATGAGCTAATAAAAAGAGAAAAACAATTTGAATTGGCTTCTGCACCTGCCAAGGGGGACCCTCTGGGCCTGGAAGGATGTTTCACATCTTCCCAAGCTGGCCACAGACTGTTGATGACGGTCAGAAGCACAGCGTGGCTGCCAGGGCAGAGGGGCCTGCCGTAGGCCTCCATCAACCTGTCCAGATGGATGTGACCATCAGGTAGGTCAGCTCCTTATGGGACTAACAAGGCCTGTGGTCACAAACTCAGATGACAGGAAAGTCAGAAGAGGAAAGTCTACAAGCATGGCTTGCAGACAGGGGACAACAGGGAGTGGTGGAGACTGGGGCAGGGAAATCCACTCCCTCAGGTACAACCTCAGCTTGGCTCCAGGTAACCATCGTTACGTGGGAATGCAGCCCCGGCTGCTGAGCCTTCAAGAGCAGAATTCCAGGTTTCTACATAAAATCTCTCTATTTTTATAGTTGGAAGTTTATTATAATTTTAACATACTTTATGGGGCCAAATAAAATATATCCAGACTGGGATTTGGTCCATGAGCCACCATTTGGAAACCTCTGCTTCCGAAGCCAGTGTCTTCGGTCAGGTGAACGGTAGGCTTGGGGCTCTGCTCCCGGGACGGGGCACCAGCCCTGTGCCTCCTGGCCCGCGTTCCCACGCACTTGCCTCCAGGCCGCCCTTTTGTTCCCATCGTCTCCCTGTTACCGGCTGAGCTCCTCAGCAGGCGCGGGTTCTGCGGCCTGTACTCAGAGCCGCAACGAAAGGCCCACAGAGGAAGGGCTCAAACAGTGTCTGTCAAAAGGATGGATGAACTTTTAAACCTCTCTGCTTCTGCTCATTCTCTTCCTTTTACCGCACGTGTCCTCATTTGAAACCTGACACATGTATCCAGTCCAAGCCAATGTCTCCTCTGCTCGGGGCAGCTGTGCTGCAGATGAGGGACCCGAAGCCCGGCAGGAAGAAACAATTGCACAAGGGCCGGCCATGAGCTGGCAGCCTGGCCGAGTCTGGACTGGGCCTGTGTGAGACGGGCCCCTGCCACCCCCGGGGCCTCTCCCCTTGCCTCTCGGCGGGAGCACTGCCGGCTCTGTGGGGCATCCTCGCACCCCACCCTGGCCTGGGGACCGCCGCAGCATTACCAGATCCCCGGGTCCCACTTCCCCAGCAGGGCCGGAGCCACCGCCGCCCCCTGCTCTCAGCTCGAGGTCTGCTGGGAGAGCCACTGACGTAACAGAAAGCAGAACTTACTCTAGAATGTGCAAGTGTTGTAGTCCATTAAAATGGGTTCTGGGGCCAGGCCCCACGGCTGCTCCCTCTCCCTGCTGGCCCTGAGGACGGCTCACTCTGCGGTGCTGACGGTGGAGCCCAGGGCCTGGCCAAGACCGTAGCCAGGACCACCCCGTCCCAGGGCAGCTACTTGCTGAGACAGTGACACTCTGACACTCGGCTGTTGTCTGGATATAAGACAGAGATTGGAGGGAGCAGCACCTTTGTGCTGGGGGCAGGCTGGCTTTCTTCCCTCCCTCTTCCCCCAGCCAGAAACTCAGAGGGGGGCCGCCGGCGGGAAGCGGGGCAGGCGAGTGCAGAGGGCAGGAAGGTGGGCTTTGGAGACATGGAAACCGAGGCACAGAAACAAACTGGTAACACAGCCAGTAAATAGTGGAACTGTGATCAAATATGACTACAAATAACTCCAAAACCCATAGTCATCTTTTCTTAATTTTAAAAATATCTAACAAAGCGTAAACATGATTCAGAACCCAGGAAATAACAAAGACATACAGAGCAAGCCTCCTCCTCCTCAACCGCTCTCCTCTCAATAACTATTCTTCTACATCTTATTTGATACCCAGTTTCTTTAGGCATTTAACAAGCAAATAAAACACCGACTTTATTCCTGCCCTTTTCTATAAAAGGTCAGATATTATACATGTTGTTCAGTGTGTTGTTTTTTAATTTCAAAATAATTTTAGATTTGCATAGAGGCTAAAAACATACCGCAGAGATTCCCATGTGCCCTACTTCCAGCTTCCCCTATAGAATCTTAATAAACATGGTACAACTAGCAAACCAGGAAATTGAAGCAGTGACACAATTATACTACAGACCTTCCTCAGATTTTACCAAGTTTTACATGCACTAATTTTTTAGGATTTTGGTAAATAGCTCTATGAGGTTCTATCACGTGTACATTTGTGTAACTACCACCTCAATCAGGACTCAGAACTCTTCCATCACCACCAAGAAAATCCCATGTGCTGCCCCTTTACAGTTACCCTCTTCCCCCAGCCCTAACTGCTGGCAACCACAGAGCTGCTCCCCATCACCATGTGGTGTCACTTTGAGAATACTAAGTAATAAATGGAATCACACAGTATGTAACCTTCAGCATTGGCTTTTTTTTTACTTGGCATAATGGCTTTGAGATACAACCAACATGTTTCGTATATCGATGATTCATTCTTTTTCCTTGCTGAGTAGTATTCCATTGCATGAATGTAGCACTATTTGTTTATCCATTCTCCTATTGGAAGGCCCTTGAGTTGTTACCATTTTTTAGCTATTACAAATATAGCTATTATGAACATTTGTGTAGAGGTTCTTGTATAAACATAAGTTTCCGTTTCCCTTGAGTAAATCCCCAGGACTGGAGTGCCTGGGTCATACGGTACATGTTGAACATTGTAAGAAACTGCCCAAGTATTCTGGAGTGGTTGTTCCGTTTGCCTTCCCGTCAGCAAAGCACAATGCTTCCTGTTGCTCTGCACCCTCATCAGTCCTTGGGGTGGTCACTAATTTTTTATTTGAGCCATTCTGGTAGGTGTGTAGTGGTATCTCCTCATGCAGTTTATTTATTTATTTTTCTTACTTAAAACAGCTTGGAGATAGTTCTATATCAAAATAGAAAGCTACTCACTTTTTTTCTACAGCTGCATTGTACTTCCTTATATGGATACACATCAACATTTATTTAACTAATCTCTCTTTGATTGGCCTTGCGGGGGTTTCCGATCTCTGCTATTTCAGACACTGGAGCCCCAGCTCTCAACCACCACATTTGACTGCCTTTGCAAATGTCAAGAGAGCTACACACGTACATCTTGTCTTTCTCGGCAAAGGGGTCTATGAACAATTTCTTTACTGTAAGTGAAAGAAACCTGCTTTGAACCAGCTTAAGTTAAAGGGGGTGTGCTTGCCTTGTAGATTGCAAAGCTGAACAACTTAGCTGTAGGAATGATGGGGTCAGAAGATTCAGAGCCAGGGTCCCAGGTGGCACCAGCCCTTCTTGACCTCCCTCATCTCTCCTTTCTCCTTTCTGGGGCTCCCCCCCTCTCTGCACAAGACAGCAAGCGTGGCCTCCAAGAGTCTTACATCTGACAGCTCTGTGCACTGTGGGGAACTGCCTCTCTGCCAGACCTAAATCAAAGGTGTCAGAGGAGGCTCCAGCCCAGCTGGGGGTGGGGACAGTTCTTTGCAGCCCTGGCCACCTCCGGTAAAGCAGTTCCTGAGATGGCTATGCCCAGAGGAGGGGTTAGAGAATGAACCCAGAGACAAAGGTTTATCCTCTTTTGGCATTGACCACATCAGATTCATTTCCACTTCTTCCAACGCAAACAGCCATGCTCAGCACACATTAGATGCTGAAGGCACGCAGCTGGTCCTGAACAAGACATGTGTCAATCAGTCAAGCATTCTAGCAAATTGCCTGTCATTTCTTCACATGCTGGGGGAACCCGCCATTTAAAATAATGCCATTAAATTCCTCTGTGAAGCAGGCTTTCTTCACCTAGATGCTCACAGCAGGACTTGCTTAAAGTGGGGTCTGCCTGTAGTCTCTGTTCCTGGGGGAAACCTTTGATTTTCCTGACAACCCACTGAGATAGGCAAGGATATTACCAGGGCAAACGGTTAATGAATGTAAACGCTCTCTGTGACCCGTGAGTGGTACATAAATGTAGGACCTCACCATGACTATTATGATTACCCTTATTTCCTCTCTTCTTTGAAGAGCTTTACACTATAATTTTTTGGACATGGAATTGGAGACATCTCTCTCACAGTTCAACCTTATGCTTCTCCTCCAAGGCTCAGTCCTGGGTCTCAGAATCATTCCCCACCAGCCTACTGCTTCGGTTAAATGCACATAAAGAGGTTTCCATAGCCAGAGGCCTTCTTGGGTGGGAATACAGGAAGGCACTGAGGTGGGGGTTTGAGGCACATTTAACATCTCTACACCCCCTATGCCAGAACAATCCTTCCTAGCCCAAATTCAGGGATTTGATTTAAAAGTCTTCCTGGCACACCTAACTCTATGCCAAGCCATGTGCTGGACGCTGGACTCCGGGGGAGCCCTCAGTCTGGGGGTGTCTCCAGCTAACTATCCCCTCAGGCAGTGAAGGGAGATGCGAGCTCCCACACGGGGACTGGGAAGGTGTGATGGGAGGTCTGACTAGAAGGAGAGACGATAGCACCTGAACGACAGGGCCGACCCCAGCAACCTCACGCCTTTCCCAGCTGCCTCTCAAACAGGGCCCCCAGCTTCCCCCTGAAGCTCTTCCCCTCCTTCTCTACATTCTCCCCACCTTTCTCCAGATTTCTTCTACTTATTTTCTTTCCCGCCCTTCAAAGTCCACCTCCATTCCGACCACTCTCCCATGTTTGGTTCTGCTGAGAATCCCACAACCCTCCCCTTCCCTCACTTGCTCTGCTGGGGCACAATAAAATGTATTTAGTTCCAAGAGCCTTTGTCATAAATCAGTCTCTCTGGGGCTCAATCACTTTTATTGCCCTTCTGTGAGCATCCAGTCATCCTCTCTGCTTCGGATATTGGCAAGCTTGGAACTCAGAGCATTTCCCAGCTACGTCTCGTTAGGCACCTGCCGATGGTTTCTGCCTTTGCAATGTGAGGCCTCCCAAGCCAATCATCTTGACCTCATCATGTCTTCTGGCAGACACCCCAAGAAAGCAGTTAGGATTAAATCTACATTAGTAACTAGAGTACCTGTTCTTCTTCCTTCCTCGTTCCCATGGGGCAGCGTGTCTCAAGGAATCCCAGGAACCGTGGCTGAGACTGGACAATGGTGCTGGTGGCCATCCTGGGCCCTTCACCCCAGAAAGCGGTTCTACCATGTTAGAGCAAACGCTGGAGTCAGGGGTCTTTGCATAGACTGTTTATGGTGCATAGGAATGTGGCGAGTGGGCAACAGGGGTCAAAGGAAATGTTGCATCGTGGGGGTAATGCAACACAAAGGTTCATAAACACAGACTGTCTGGAGTCATGGGAAATACACGGGTCCCTAAGACCTTGAGGACACACAGACAAATGAGGAGGGCACTTGCTGCCTTCTCGCCATCTCAGGAGTGAGGGGAACTGGGAACAGGCTGGAGTTTGCGCAGGTGCAGCAGGCAACCCAGCAGAGGCCGGCCTGGGCACGAGCCCTCCTCCTACAGCAGAATATCAGCCAGGGAAGTGGCACCTCCGTGCAGCTATCGGAACTTGGATGTGGACCAGCATGTGGTCTGTCCAGTTCTACCTTAGGGGTTTGGGAAAGTTCTGTGCTGTGGACAGATAAAGAAATCAAAGATGGCCCTGGCCGGTTTGCTCAGTGGTTAGGGCGTCGACCTGCAGTCCAGAGAGACCCGGGTTCGGTTCCTGCTAAGGGCACGTACCTCGGTTGCGGTTTGTCCCCGGCCCTGGTTGGTCGTGCAGGTGGCAGCCTCTCGATGGATCCCTCTCACGTCGATGTTTCTCTCTTTCTCTTTCTTCCTCTCTCTGCCTCCTACTCTATCTGAACAAAAAAATGGAAAAAAAACTGTCCTCTGGTGAGGATAAAAAAATAAGAAATCAAAGATGGAGCATTTGAGATCTATGGTTTCTTCCATTGACTCAGGTTGAAATCAGCCTAGATTACGTCTTGTGGCCACTCATCTACACTCATCTACACAGACCTACCCATTCTATCAATTGACATCGCTGCCTGAAAGAACTTTGGTCCAGGGGACCCTTTCAGTCAGCTAGATACAGAGCACTTGTATCGTTATAAAGCGTAGATGCTCTACCTACCTGAAGGGCTGGAGCAAAGCAGGAGTCAGAGAGTGCAAGGCTCTTATTCCTTCACATCTCAGTCACTGAACATCTGCGACGTGCCAAGCTCTATTCTAGGAGCTAGGGTTACAATAGCAAACAAAACTGACCCAAAAAATAAATACACAAATCCCTGCTTTCTTGGTGTTTGAATTCTAGTTCCCCAACTATTTTCTAAAAATCAGGTGACTCTGAAGATAAAATTAAAAGTTTTTTCCTTCCTTAAATCTGTCCTCCCCACCTTGCTCTCCCAACTGCAGGATGGTTAATACAATAAAACACTTAAACCTCTGAACTTAAAATGTAGTTCAGAGAGAAAGATAAATATGTTACCATTAAAGTGGGAACATTGTTAAGTAAATCCACTCACTATTTCATAGTCACGAACTGAACAGCCAATCTCTATGTTAGGTATAAACAAGATTAAAATAATCATCATGGCAACCACATAAACATTGTTCAGGAAAAAAAGAAAAGAGAAGAGAAGAAAGGAAGAGAAAAGAAAAGAAGAGAAGAGAAGAGAAAAGAAAAGAAAAGGAAAGAAAAGAAAAGAAAAGAAAAGAAAAGAAAAGAAAAGAAAAGAAAAGAAAAGAAAAGAAAAGAAAAGAAAAGAAAGGAAAAGAGAAGAAAAGAAAAGAAAAGAAAAGAGAAGAAAATTAAGAAGCAGTTAAGGAATCCAGTCTGGAAAAGAAGTAATTCCAAATAACAGAAAAACATTTCCCCTATTAAAATAAAACTCTCTCTCTAAAATCAATAAACATATCCTCTGTCGAGTATTTTTAAAAAGACCTAAAAAACAGATGATAAAACATAGAACAACTTCCAAGATTAAGAAATGGGCACCAGATTCCCTCTATCACCTGAAACAACCAAGAAAACAGACAAAATGTATGAAAACAGTTTCTGAGACACAGGCAGCAAGGACAGTGATCCCGGAAAGACGGGAACAAATGAAATGAGCCTTACAGCAGCCCCGGAGCACGGCCTGAGCTTCTCAGGCACCAACAGAGGCAGGTTGGGAATAGTTCCTGTACCTACCAGGCAGAATCCACATGTCATTAAATACAGGATCCAAAGGGTTTTGCTCCAAGTAGTGGGGTAAAATTAGCTCGATTGAATGTTGCTCTGGCCATGCCTAACAAAGCAACACATGAAAGGACTGAGTTTTTAAGAGACAATTGCATCCCAGAACAAGGCTCAAAAAAGCACATAGAAATATAAAACTATCCAGCACCAATAAGATAAAATTCAAAACTTCTGACATCCAACACAAAATTATCAAAAGAGCAAGAAAAGATAAGGAGAAAATGTGATCAATCAAAACTGACCTAGGAATGACACAGATAATATAGTTAGTACACAAAGACATTACTACAGTAATTAAAACTGCCATTTCATATGTTCAGGAAACTGAAGGGAAAAAATGTGGAGACTAGTGATATGAAAAACAAAATCAACATCTTAGATATAAAACTATAATGTCTAAGATGAAAAGTACACTAACTGGGATTAACAACAGAAATATCATCACAGAAAATTAATATTCATAGACTTTAAATATAGCAATAGAAGCAATCCAAAACTAAACATGAAGAAATAAACATTTTAAATAAATAAACAAAGCATGACTAAGCTGTGGGACAAACTCAAGTCACCTAAAATATGTATAATCAAAGTCTGATAAAGAAATAAGAGAAAGATATTTGAAAATATAAAGATGAGAACTTTCCCAAATTTGATAAAAACTACCAACACAAAGATCCAAGAAGCTCAACAAAACCCAAGCACGTGAAACATGAAGAGTACACCAAATCACATGATAATAAAATTACTTAGAATTAGTGACAAAGGGGAATAAGAGGAGCCAGTGGTAGGACAAAAATGCATCATCCAGCCATTTTGCTTAATACCATTTTGGTCAATGAGGCACAGCATATACAACTGCACATAGCTGAGGTGTGTAGTAAGTTACACAACTTAGGTTTGTGTCAGTGCACTTTATAATGTTCACACAATAACAAAATTGCATAACAACGCATTTCTCAGAAGGTATCCCTATCATTAAGTGGGGTGTTACTCTATAGATAAGAAAGGCTAACAACAGATTGCTTGATAGAACCAAAGAAGGTAATAAAGAAAAGAAATGGAGCAGCACCTTGAAAGTATAGAAAGAAAAGACCTGCCAACCTATAATTCTATACCCAGCAAAATCATTCTTCCCAAATAAAGGCAAAGTAAAAACTTTGAATGACTTCATTACTACTAAATCTATCATACAAGAAATAAGATAGAAAATCATTCAGGCAGAAGGGAAATGATACCATAAAGAAATTGAGATCTATACAAAGCAACAAAAAAAAAGGCTGAAAACAATAACTATGTGACTAAACATAAAATATTTCTTTATAATTTAAATCTATTTAGATGATAGTTTAAAATAAAAATAATCACAATGTCTTGTAGGGCTTATAACATATATTTAAGTGAAAATGTACACTGACAATAGCTCCGAAGCTGGGCAGGAGAAAGGAAGCACATTGTTGTAAGGTTCTTAGACCACACATGAAGTGATGTAACATCAAGTGAAGGTGGCCTGTGATAAGTTAAACGTGTATACTACAAACTCTAAAAGCAAGACTAAAATAACTAAATAAAAAGGAATAGCTAGCTGGTAAGCCAACAAAGCGATAAAGAGATTACCAAGGGTGCAAGGAGACTTTGAGAGTGGTGTATATGTTTATTATGTCAATTGTGATATTGGTTTCATGGTGTATTGATGTTAAAACTTACCAAACTGTCACTCTAAATCATTGCTTAACAATATATATAATTTCAGGAGACAATGAAAGAACATATTCAAAATTCAGATGGAAGAAAAATGTAAGACAAGATTATTATTTGCAGCCAAAATATCATTCAAGAATAAAGGCCACAGGAAGACATTTCCAAGTAAGAAAGAATTTAAGGAATTATGGTACTAATGATCCTTTGTTAAAAAGCTATGATAAAATATAGCTAGTAGTGGTAGAAACCCAGTGGTAGAAACTTATCCTTACCTTCCAATTTCTACTTTTCCTCCTTTGGTCATAAGAATCATTGGTTACATTGTCAGCCATCTATACGGTTATATTCCCTAGCCTTTCTTGCAACTAGTTATGATCAAGTAATCAGATTTTACACTAACTCAAAAAGATATATGCGCCCTTATGTTCATTGTAGCATTATTTACCAGAGCCAAAATATGGAAGCAACCTAAGTGTTCATCGATAGACAAATGGATCAAGAAGATGTGGTATAGACCCTGGCCTAGTAACTTAGCTGGTTGGAGCATCAGTCTATGTGCCAAAGTTGCAGGTTCAATCCCCGGTCGGAGCGCATATAAGAATCAACCAATGAATGCATGGGTAGATGGAACAACAAATCGGTGTTTCTCTCTCTTCCTTCTTCTCTCTTTCTAAAAATCAGTAGGAAAAAAATGTTAAGATGTGGTACATATGTACAATAAAATATTACTCAGCCATAAAAAAAAGAATAAAATCTTACAATTTGCAACAACATGGATGGATCTATTATGCTAAGTGAAATAAGTCAGGCGTAGAAAGACAAAACCATATGATTTTACTTACATGTGAAATTTAAAAACCAAAATAAGTGAACAAACAAAACAGAACCAAACTCATAGATACAGAGCAAAAATCGATGGTCACCAGATAGGATGGGAGTTTAGGGAATGGGTGAAAGGGATTGAGAAGTACAAATTTCCAATTATAAATACAGTCTCAGGGATGTAAAGTACAGCATAGGGAATATAGTCAATAATATTTTAATAACTAGGTATAGTGTCACGTAGATAGTAGACTTACCAGGGTGATCACTTCATAAGGTATATAAATGTCTGATTATTATTACACCTGAAACTAATGTAATATTGTATGCCAACTGTAATGGAAAACTCAATTATTTTTTTAATAAATAACAAATTTGTTTTTAAAGTCATGAAGTTTCAGCCAACGGTCTAAGCAGAGGTAGTGTGTGCAATTTCTAGGAAGTTGAACTAAAGGGAAGGAAGATACCCATCTTCAGCCTTCATCCATCCTGCTCCTAACAAGGTAACTGTGATGGATGGAGTTCTAGCAGCCACCTTAAACCATGAGGACAAAGGCTAAGCCCCAATGATGATAAAAGTCAGCTATGAGGAGTGCATCTACCTAATAAATTTGTGGATCTGCCAAACCTCTCTGGACTGCTGTTCGAGGCTTATTTTATATGAAAAGAATAAACTTTTAGTTTTTTAAGTCACCATTTTTGGTTGTTGTTTTGTTGTTACTTGAAGTGGAACAAAATTCTGACCTATATGTCTGTCTGGAGAAGCTATAGTATTTTTATTTGTTTGTTTTTTAAAGATTTTTTATTGACTTTTAGATAGAAAGGAAGAGAGAGGGAAAGAGAAAGAGAAACATTGATGTGAGAATGAAACATTGATCGGCTGCCTTCTGCACACCTCCTACCTGGGATCAAGCCCACAACCCGGGCATGTGCCCTGACAAGGAATCAAACCAGCAATGTTTCAGTACACAGGACGACGCCCAACCACCTGGGCCACACCAGCCACAGCAAGAAGCTGTGGCTTTATACACAGAGTTCATACATATTTTTCTGAGACTTAACAACTGACATAATTATGCTTACAGAATAGAATGAAATTGTTATAAAGTTTGGGATTTAGAAATACTAATAAGAATAACAGTATCAGGCGGTAGGACGGAGATGGGGGAAGTGTAAGAGCGCTGACCTCCTCATCTCTCCAAGCAGGAAGTTAGTCCACGCTGTGTACATTTAAAATATGCCATTTTATAACCGACTCCAACCTCCTGATGTTTTCTACAATCCCTTAGAGGGTTAGAAAATAATGTCTCGCCTGCTGGAGAAACATTTGTCTAAATGGAGGAATTCCTTCCATTTCACTTCAGTTTCCTTTTCTTCTTTTAAACTGAAATAAAATTAAATCTAATACACTTTTATTGAAAAGTAGCTTGTGCAGTGTGATCCCACTTTTATATTCCTGGCCATATAGACTTCTAAGATATCTGCATGTGTTGGTTTCTGGGATACATTTTGTGGGATTGTTTATTTTTTTTCTTGGTAGTTTTCTTAATTTCTTGAGTTCCTTATAATAAGCATGTATTACTTTTTAATATCAATGGGTTTAAAGTGTACATTCTGCTGTATTCACCTAATAATTACCAAGAGCACTTCTCCAAGTCACTGATTAATATTCTACAGCATGGATGCACTTTAATTTATTTAAACATTTTTTTACACCTGAATATTCAGATTTTTAAGAGTCCCACTTCACCTTTTCATATCATTTTTTTTTTGGAAGCCTCGATTTCCAAAAATGGGGTTTCTGATAAAAATAATATGCACATTTTAACTATGAGCATCCATCTATATGCCAACAAGCTGGACAACCTGAGTGAAATAAAAAAAAAAAAAAATCCTGAAAATATACAATCTTCCAAAACTCAATCAGGAATAATCAGAATACCTGAATAGCAACTAATGAAATTGAAGAAGTAATTTAAAAAAAACTTCCCAGCAAACAAAATTCTGGACTGGATGGATTTACAAACGAGTTTTACCAAACATTCAAAAAAGAACTAACACCTATCCTCCTCAAACTATTCCAAAAAATCCAAGAAGAGAGAAGAACTCCAAATATTTTTATGAGGCCATCATTATCCTAATTCTAAAACCAGATAAAGACACTACAAAGAAAGAAAAGTACAGGCCAATATTCCTGATGAACATAGATGCTAAAATCCTCAACAAAATATTAGCAAATTGGATCCAGCAATACATCAAAAAGACCATACACCATGACCAAGAGGAATTTATTCCATGGATGCAAACTGATACAATATTTACAAATCAATAATGTGATTCATCGCATAAACAAAATGAAGGATAAAAATCAGATTATCATATCAATAGATTCAGAAAAAGCATTTGACAAAATCCAGCACCTTATTTTCTATAAAAACTCTCATGAAAGTGGGAATAGAGGGAACATACCTCAACATAATAAAGACCACATATGACACACCTACAGCCAATATCATACTCAATGGGTAAAAACTAAAAGTGTTTCCCTTAAAAATAAGAACAAAACAGGGTTGTCCACTTTTACCATTCTTATTCAAAATAGTGCGGGAAGTCCTTGCCACAGCAATCAGACAAGAAGAAAAAATA
Organism: Molossus molossus; assembly: GCF_014108415.1. Classification (NCBI taxonomy): domain Eukaryota; kingdom Metazoa; phylum Chordata; class Mammalia; order Chiroptera; family Molossidae; genus Molossus; species Molossus molossus. Next base: position 59,562,714 of record NW_023425352.1, read on the forward strand.
AATGGCATCCAAATTGGAAAGGAGGGAGTAAAATGTCATTATTTGCAGATGACATGATATTGTACATAGAAAACCCTGAAGACTCTATCATAAAAATACTGTATTTAATAAATGAATTTGGCAATGTCACAGGATACAAAATTAACATCCAAAAATCAATGGCTTTTTTTATACACCAATAATGAATTCTCAGAAAGAGAAACTAAAAAACCTATCCCATTTACCATTGCAATGAAAATAATAAGATACCTCAGAATAAACCTAACCAAGGAGGTAAGAGACCTATACTCAGAAAACTATAGGACATTGAAAAAAGAAATAGAGAAAGATACAAACAATTGGAAGCGTATACCACGTTCATGGATTGAAAGAATTAACATCATTAAAATGTTCATACTACTCAAAGCAATCTATAGATTCAACACAAACCCTATTGAAATACTATCAGCATACTTCACAGATCTAGAACAAATATTCCAAAAATATATACAGAATCAGAAAAGACCCTGAATACCTATACCAATTTTGAGAAAGAGAACAAAGTTGGAGGGATCACAATGCCAGATATCAGGTTATACTATAAAGCCATTGTAATCAAAACAGCCTGGTACTGGCCCAAGAATAGGCATATAGATTGATAGATCCCAGAAATCAACCCATGCCAATATAGTCAATTAATATTTGACATAGGAGGTAAGAGCATACAATGGAGTAAAGACAGTCTCTTCAATAAATGGTGTTGGGAAAATTGGACAGGTACATGCAAATGAATGAAACTAGACCACTAACTTACACCATACACAAGATAAAATCAAAATGAATAAAAGATTTCAATAAAAGATGTAAGTCACAAAACCATAAAAATCCTAGAAGAAAACATAGGCAGTAAAATCTCAGACATCTCACATAGCAGAATTTTTGCCACTACATCTCTTAGGGAAAGAGAAACACAGAAAAAATAAACAAATGGGATTACATCAAACTAAAAAGCTTTTGCACAGCAAAAGAAACTATCCCCCAAAATGAACAGGGAACCCACTGTATGGGAGAACATATTCGTCAATGCTATATCTGGTAAGGGGTTAATTTCCAAAATATATAAAAAACTCATGCAACTCAACAAAAAGAAGACTAATAATCCAATTTAAAAATGGACAAAGATCTGAATAGACACTTCTCCAAAGAAGACGTACAGATGACCAAGAGACATATGAAAAAGTGTTCAACATTACTAATCATCAGAGAGATGCAAATTAAAACTATAATGCGGTTATCACCTCACACCTGCCAGAATGGCTACTATCAATAAATCAACAAACAACAAGTGCTGGCGACGATTTGGAGAAAAAGTGACTCTAGTATACTGCTGGTGGGAATGCAGCCATTATGGAAAACAATATGGTATTTCCTCAAAAAATTAAAAACGGAATTGCTGTTTGACCCAGCTCTCTCACTTCTGGGAATATATTCTAAGAATACCGAAACACCAATCAGAAAGAATATATGCACCCTTATGTTCATAGCAGTGTTATTTACAAAAGTTAAGATTTAGAAACAGCCCCAGTGCCCATCAGTAGATGAGTGGATAAGAAACTTGTGGTACATTTACACAATGGAATACTATGCAGCTATAAAAAAAGAAGAAGAAGAAGGATCTCTTACCCTTTGGGACAGCATGAATGGACCTGGAGATTATTATGCTAAGTGAAATAAGCCAGTAAAATAAAGACAACTATCACATGATCTCACTTATATGTGGAATCTCATGAACAAAATAAACTGATGAATAAAATAGATCCAGAGACATGGAAGCATAGAATAGACTGACAAATCTCAGAGGGAAGGGGGTGGAGCGGAAAGAAATTAACCAAAGAATTGATATGCATATATGTATAACCCACGGACACAGACAACAGTGTGGTGAAGGCCTAGGGGGGGTGGGAGCCTGGTGGAGAAGGAGAAAGGGGTGTGTGAAAGGGGGACATCTGTAATAGCCTCAACAACAAAGATAAATTTAAAATAATAATAATAATAATTGTACATTTTAAACCTTAATAGTTAAAAGAGCAAGTGCTAATTATACTTCCACCACTACATATGAGAGTGCGCATTTTCCCTTTCTAGTAATGAATACTATAATTTAAATCATTTTAAAATTGTGCCAATTAGGTTTTAAAATGGATATTTTATTGTTAATTTAATTTACATTGTCTTTATTCTTTGTTAGGGCATACCTTTTTCCCCCTATGTTATTGGTTATTTGTGGCTTTTCCCTGTCCATTTATCTATTATGTTGTCTTTTTCTTATCTACTTGTAAAAAGTTTCTTTTAGATAAAAGCTATCAATTTTTTATAATACAAGGTATAAATCTTCTCTTCCAACATTTATCATATATCTTTTGATTTTGTTTGTGGTATCTATTTCCAGATATAAATGCTTAATTTTCATGTGGCATATATTGCTTTTATCATAATAGTGAGGTCATCTTTTTTAATGCTCAAAACAACAGGAAAAGCAATGCTCCTGTGCCATTGCATCACTCACTCCCACCCCATCCTCAGCCTTTGAGGTCCACGTTTCTCATTGCAGCTTACAGGGCCCCCCCAGAACCCCACACATCCTTCCCATGCCTGCCCTCTCCTCCTCTGCAGACTAGATCCCCCACAAGAAACAATCCTTGTAGTTACATTCAGACCAAGGGACCTGATTTTTTAGAGCTGGGTTGGGCCTCTGCTGTTCCTTGCTCTTCGCCAAAATCCACTTTTATTCAAGACCCTGTTCTTTAGGAAGGCTTTCCTGAGCCCAACCTCCTGCTCACCAGCTAGAGGACTTTATTCGGGGGCCCCATCGTGCCCTGAGCCCAGCTGATGTCCATCCAGTATGCACCTGGATGCCTCCCAGGTGCCCGCCACACTGACTGGTCAGGGCCTGCGTATTATGCTCTGCTGCTTATTTTTAGTATTACCCCTGACCCGAGCACCTCTCAGCTGCCCTCACTAGAATATTCTTTGATTACCCATTTACGTTCATGTCCTCTAGACCACCAACTTCTTAAAGGCAGAGTTATGTCTTGTTCACCCTGCATGACGAGATGAATGGATAAATGGACAGAGGAGAACTCCTCAGAGGTTTGTCAACAGGAGTGTCCGGACAGGCCCCGCAGAGGGCACAGGCTGAGACAGGTGACTTCTAAAAGTTAGTGATGTGTACCCTTGATATCCGTTACAGGCTTTATTTTCTCTATCAGCACCCCCACCTCCACACATTCTATCACAAAAATAAATGAAACCGAACAACAAAATAAACACACAAGCCACCTTCTTTCTAACATCCTTCTGTCATCAAGTGTGTTCTCAGCTGCTACTGTTTTACAGTCACTCTCACACCCATCACGTCCTTGGGTCCCTGAAGACTGCTACGAGGGAATAATACAACCATTTTACAGAAGATAAAACTAAACCCAGAAAGGTCAAAAAAAGTAGCTTGAATCTTGAGATAATAAATCATACATAGGCTTGGGCCCCGGAAACCACCTGAGGTATCTTCCCATCCAACACTGTGCCCTCGGGTGGGTAAGTCCTGTACCTCAGAGGGCTATTCTGCAATTGCTTAGCTGTTTTCTGGTTTGATATTTCAAATACCTTGGGATATGAAATGCCAGGTATGCGCCAGTAATCAGCAGGAAATAATTCTGTCCGTGAACTTTTAGCAGTTGACCTAATGTCTCCTAATCCAACCACCTTAATATAAATTGTTCTAAAATATTAAATATTATTTTATGAATATACAGTATCCAATAACAAATAGTATCTTTTTGTGAAATTAATTTCAATTTATCCTTAACTAATACTAAATTGCTATGGAATTACATATTACATACACATTACAACAAAAAGAAGTTCATCATGATTAATGTTATTACAGTGAACACCAAAGGAATTAATAATGATTTGCAGTTATTATAAAGTGGTACTGGTGTAGGAAAAAAGGTTAAGTCTAATTAAATTCTGGCAACCACTTTCGGGCTCTGCCGCAGTGAGGACGCTGGGTTCCATGTTAATTAATTCTGTATGAAAGGTTGCTGAAGTGTTTTAACATTGTTCAAAGAGCCACGTTTTACTACCAGTGTGTGTTTTGATTTTTTTCCCCACAGTGACCTGCTGGTGTGGGTGAGGTGTTAAATTCTTGCTGATTAGCAGGTGTTAGGAGGCTGGGGGATTCTTACTCTGATCTCAGAGTAGACCTGCTTGGTGGAGAGACCAGGCCCCTGGTCCCCTGCAATGGCCCGTGCTGGGAAACAGATCTCAAGTTTACTGAGTTGCGTCTGGTAAGCTACAGCTCCACGGTTGCCCTTTACATGGGTGCAGTGGGCAGCCTGGACATCCCAGAAGGGCCCTATGCTGCCCAAAGAGGGCTTGGCTAACACAGTGCCTGGTCTTCCACCAAATTATGAATGGAGGTCAGCGTGAGTGAGCTCAGAATTTGAGAGATTCAGGTTTTGTCATGGTTCTGTAGCTCATTTCCCTTGCAACTTGGGACAAGTGATTTAAATTCTGAGTTTGAATTTCCTCGGACTTTAAGCACTGTTGTCAGGATTAAATCAGAAAATGGATAAGAAGGGGAGGCAGGAAGCTCTGAGAGTTAAACAAATGAACATGATTATTCCTGACCATCTCCTGGGTGAAGTTCCACTCTTAACGCATCTAATTCCTGCACCCAACCTCATGAGATCTTCGGCGGTGGGACCAGACCTTTAATTTAAATATTGCTCCTGTTTCATGCCACACAAACATTTAATCTAATATTTCAGAGAGTGATGTTTGGTGGAAAGGTGTTTTAATTGAAACAGTTTTCAATCCCTTGACTTTTTTAGTTCATCAAAGCACACAAGTTGGTATCTCTGGTTGTCTCAAGTATAGCTTAATGATTGGCACAAAGTAAAGGCTCGATAGATTGTGGTTGAAAGAAAGGATGGATGGATGGATAAATAATAGACAAATGGATGGACAAATGGATGGATGAGTGGATGGATGAATGCATGGATGGATGAATAGAAGGATGGATGGATGGTTGGATGGATGGATGGATGGATGGATGGATGGATGGATGGTTGGATGGACGGATGGACGGACGGACGGACGGACGGACGGACGGACGGACGGATGGATGGATGAATAGAAGGATGGATGGATGGATGGATGGATGGATGGATGGATGGATGGACGGACGGACGGACGGACGGACGGATGGATGGATGGATGGATGGGTGTCCTGATTTCTCTGACCCAATGCAGACATAGCATTTGTGATAACCCATTCAAGGTCAAATCTGACCCACTCCTGGGCACTGTTCCTGGGACCTGCATGCCTCCCCAGCACCCAGCAACTACTTGCCTGACACTGTTCATTTCTAATGCCTTCAACCCTGGAAGGCTTCTCCAGGCGCACATACACCCTCACCCAAGGTGGTCTTTCCCTCCTCCGAGACCAAAGAAATGGAGTGTCTATCCCAGGGAGACGTAAACTTAGGGCATATGAGAGTTGCCAGGAGGGCTTGTTAAAATGGATTGTTGGGCCCCACCCTCAGAATTTCTGATTCAGTGGATACAAGATGAAGTTGAAAATCCACATGTTGACAAGTTCCCAGATGCTGCTGTTGCTGCTGGTGTGAGGATGGCACTTCCAGAATCTCAGGTCCAGTCCATCGGTTCCTGTAGAACTTACTAGAACTAGCAACTTTCTCCTTAGATGAGGATTACTTTGAGTAAAAAGTTGGTTGAACACCAACATGGCACCCTCTTTTTGCCTTCAAACAACATTCCAAAGGCGGTCTATTCCCACCCTTAGCTTTAGAAGAGGAAGCGGGTTTTCTGCTGGGAGTAGCACCCTGAGGCCCTAGATATACAGATCTTCTCCATCACCCTGGGCTGCGGGTCTGGCTGGAAAAGCAATTGCTACGTGAAAATAAAGAGTTCCTGCCAGGAATAGTAGCTGAAACAATAAAATACACCACACCTGAGCTCCATCGAGTCTCACGAGTGATGGGTGGGCAATGTCAGCAAATTATTGATTAAGGGTCAAGTATGGCAAGATCCTTGGGAAGAAGAGTCTACCAGGTCACCTGACCAGTTATGAGATCTTTGGCAGGTCAGTTAACCTCTCTGGGCCTCCTAGGTCACTTGACCCAAAGCGCCCCCCACTTCCCACCTCTGACTTCTTTGCGCAGGCAAGTCCAGGTCCGCAATGCCAGGAGCCTCCGAGAGCCTTGTGAAGTGTGATTCCCCAGGGCTTGTGCCCTCCACACCACCCAGGACAATGGGGAGAGAGGCCAAGACCACCTCTTTGCCCCCTACTTCTCCCTCAGCACCTAATTTGGTCCCTACTCCGCCCTCAGAATCTAACTGACCCTCCTGTGGTTTCTGTAGGCCCAAGGAAGAAGTTACCTGAGGCCAGAGGTACAGACAACCGGTTGCTGATTTAAAAGAAACCTATTGTGCGGAAGTTATTTTTTTTTAAGGCATCATGGCTCCTCTAGTGAACTTTACATTTCAGGGCTGTGTCATCACCCATGAATCCATTCTGAGTCCATTAGCAGCCCGAATGCTGGCACGGAGGCCTCCAGACTCTTTGGAACCTCCAGAGTGAATCTCCAGGGAGCTGACTCAGCCCTTGTCCTCCAGAGGTAGAGAAATTGGATTCCGAGCCACAGAGGATGTCAGGTCTGCATCAGAAGTCCAAAATGACAAAGGACTGCTTCCAAAGAGGATACAGTTCAATGTCCCCATCTAGAGCAAAGGAGAAGCTGAGGAAAAGGAAGGAGGGGACAGGGAGAAGGAGGAGGAAGAATTGATTTACTGCCCACAACTCCACGACAGGTGCATGCCACCTCATTAATCTCAACCACAAGATTTCAAGGTAGATATTATTATCCCCATTTTACAGTTGTCATAACTGAGGCTCAGACCGTGGAGTGGCTTATGTCGGTCTGTGAACTTGGGCAAGCGATACAGCATGAATTCATCTTCAGATGTGCTGATATCAAAGGTCATTCACATATCATTGCCCCATGCAGTGTCTCAGGTTTGGCTGCCAAAGAGGGTCTACGATGAGAGAAGAGAAAGGGGAGTCATGGTGAGTGGCCTTGAACTGTCACCTAGTCACCCAGGTGGTGCATCCCAGATACCCAGGTCAGGCTTGCCAGATCCTGAGAATGTAAACGACAGACCTTTAAAAAGGCCTCTGAGGCTGCTGGGAGTGGGGATGGACATGGTGCATGTTCATTAGTGCTCACTGCTACCCAGTAGGCAGTCATATTACCCAAAGCTCAGAAGTGAGGACCCCACAGCTCACGGGCACTTCGGGACAGTCTCACCCACAAAACAAGTACAGATGTGGACAAGACTCTAGTGGAAAATGCCCTGTTTACTGGGAATTCTTGCTGACCCTCTCCTGCTTGCCAGGCTGACTCCAGGACAACTCCCACCCTCCAGGTGGCTCCAGGTGTGTACTGCAGCCTAGTACCTGGACCCATCTTCAACCAATTCTCCCACCTGAGTGTGCTGTGCTGTCTCTCCCACCTGAGTGTGAGCATCCTGGGGAGAGAGGTTTCTCTTCCTCAGCCCCGCAGCCTCCTCACTCCCAGCAGACCAGCACAGGGCGCAGCAGGAGGCTACCACGGTGGTCCAATAGGACTTCCTGTGCTGTCCAGTAGAGCAGCCACCAGCCACGTGCTGCACCTTTGATGCTTAGCTGTTGCAAATGAGGAACTGACTCTTGTTTATTATAGTTCAATTCATTTAAATTTAAGTAACTACAGGACTAGACACTCCATACATATTCATTGGGTAAAAGAGAAAAAGAAAAGGAGAGAAAAAGAAGGAGACACTAAGGCTAGAAGAGATATATCCAGAGCACGAAGGAAAGACGGGAAGGAAGGGAGGAGGTGGGAAGAGGACACTCCTGGTGGCTGCCAGCAGACCACACCGAGGAAAGCTGCAGGGTGGGGTCGGCCCGCGTTGCAGCCCTTTGCTGTCTGCCATGGGGTGATAGACACAGACCAGTCAGAGCCACCCCAGGCCTTCTCGGCCCTGGGCTAGCCTGAGTTCACAGATCCCAACACTTGGAACCAGAGAGAGAGTGTCAGGCCGACCAGGCCTCTCCGCGTGCCACCCTCCTGCTGTACGACGGGCAGTGAGCCCAGAGGTGTGAGACGGAGTCGAGCAGGTGGGCGCGTCAGACGTGGGCCTGCAAGCTCCCGCCCCACCCTCGCTCCCTCCCCCTCTGCCTCCATCTCCACATCAGCAGTACATTTCCAGGACACTCTAATGAAGTACATCTTGAGTCTCCTTTTCATGGCTAATGAGGAGACAACAAGAATTTGACTAATACCAGTACAATTACTGGAGCAGTGAAGCGAGGGCCTCTGATTAGACGTGATAATTTGCGAGGCTGGGCTCTTCACATTAAGTTTGCAAGCAGTTTAAAAATCACTTCCTCTATTTATCCAGCTAATCCCTGTTTAATGACTCCAGACCCAAAGAAAAAAAGGGAAATGTCTCTTTAAAAATTAATAAATAAATAAATTAAAATACAAACAACCCCAACCGTATTTGCCCATACAGGGAGACGGCGGAAGTGCACCCTGATCGCCATCTTTTCAAACAGACTCACTGAAGACTACAGAGCTCCAAAGGTCTTCGCCGTCCCCAGACGTGATCCTGCATTGGTTCTGGCGACTAAACCAGTCTGGCCCTTCTACGCCTAACAGAACTGCTTGTCCCGCATGAAAAGACAAGTCGCCTCCCTGGGAGGGTCTGATGGTGTGATTCAGGAACTGCTGCGGTGGTCGCTGGTCTCCAAAGGCTGTGGGAAGGGTGGACACAGGTGAAACTCCCCTCTAGCAGAGTGTTCTTCGGCATCTCAGCTCTCAAAGTGTGGCTCCAGGACCGGCAACATGGGCGTCACCTGTCACCTGGACCCGCAGTACGGATGTCATCTGGGAGCTTGTTACAATTCCGAACCTCGAGCCCCACCCAGATCTGCCGATTTGGAATCTGGGCTTCCACAAGCTCCGGGGTGACGTGAGGTGCGCTGACACTGGAGAAGCTCTGCTTGGTGACGGACCGTTTGCCTGGCTCGGGCAGGGCCCGGACATGTGGTTCCGTGGGCTTCTGTACTACTGATTCCGTGGCTCGTGCTCGTCAGAGTGCAGCCACGGAGATGCGAGTGGGATTATGCAAAAGGAAAGCACATTTAGAAAATGCTGGGTGCAACCAAATTGAAATTTCTGTTTGCTGCAGGTTTACAGCATCTTTATAATACCAATAAGCATGTTGATGCCCACAAGAGAAAGACTGTCTTCAGTGTTTCCCAAACTCATTTGAAGCAGGAACCCCTGTTGGTGAGTAAGAAGCACAGAAGGTTCCCTGGCACCAGTTCAGGAAGAACTACTCCAGACAGGGGTGATTTCATAAGAAACGTGGGTTTCTCTTGCCCCAGACGTGGGCGGTCTTCTCTACAGCAAAGATATATCCGGGGAAGGAAAGCCAGGGCCTCCACGGGGCTGTCCAAACACTGTCTTCTCCCGTCACCATCCTCCCACACTCACAGAAAAACCCACCCCAAGGACCCTGTGCATGACCAAGGTGATCAGGCATTTGGGAAAGGACCGGATCAGGAGGCGGAGGCGGGGCATGCCACCCTCTTCACAGCCCTTTGCCGCAGGGGCGTGGCCCTCCTGCAATTCCTCCATTTCCTGTTTAACTAGGGTGATCTGTGTGACCGGGGCTCACGCTGGGCCAGGGCATTCTCTGCTCAGTCCATCAGATATCTCCAGAGAGCCTGGCGGTGGCCGCTCGCACTGCCCATTTCACAGGTGAAGGAAATAGCTTTCGGAATGGACCAGTGAGGGCCGTGGGGCACTGGAGCTCAAACGCCAGCCCTGCTCGGTTCTTGCCGCGTGGGCCGCGAGCGCAGCGACATTCTCGTTAACACAACACCCACGTGCTCAAACATACGACCTCAATCCCCAAACACTCTTAGATAAAATTTAACTCAGGTTTGCATACCTTCACAAATATACATATGTAGGACAACATTTCTTTTACCTGAAAAACATGGAAATCACAGAATTGGGAAGAGCTGGGTACAATTCCCAAAACTACAGCTCATTTCACCCTCACAATGACCCTGAGAGTAAAACAAAACAGTCCATTCTTACCCCAACTTATGGGAGGGAAAACTGAAGCTACAGGGAGGAAGTGATTCGTCCAAGATCTCACACTCAGTGAAAGACCCAACATGATGTTCATGTGGATTTTAGGATTTTAGCCCACACTCAGACCACCAGCTGAGGTTGCTGCAGACCTCAGGCCATTTCCTGCCCTCATGCACCAAAGGAATGAATCTAAGGGCCACCCAGGGCAGACGGAACTTTGAAACTCTGTCTCTGGGAGAACACAGAAAGCTCTACACCCAGAGATCATGGAGTGAAGGCTGTGGGTCTGTGTGTTTAACCTTCAACTACCACACACACATACAATACACACATACATAAACAGCACACACATACACATAATGCACACATGCACACAATATATACATGCATAAACAATACACATGTACACACACAATACACACATTCACAAACAGTACACACACATAATACACATGTACATGCATACAATACACACATACAAGCATAAACAATACACGCGATACATACATGCATGCACATACATAATACACACATACACACAACGCACACATGCACAAACAGTACACACGGGCAAACATACATGCACACACATGTGCCCGCATCGCCCTTGTGCTGTACACTGCCCACGGTGTTATTTCAGCTGCTGATTTTGCCAGGACTTCATGCATAAGCCACCCCCCCCCCCCGCTGGTGGAGGCCAGTCTTAGCCAATGAACACTAATGGAAAAGGGGGCCCGGCCCAGAGTCTGAGAGGAACTGGGAAGGGGTCTTGGAAGATGACAGGTGGAAGCGGGGGAGGCAGGAGCACAAAGCAAGGACGTGGGAGAAGACTGAGCACTGCGGGCGGGGTGCTGGGTGGGAGCACACTGGGCCTGGACAATGCTCAGACTGCAGGCAGGGACCCTGGACCCGCACCCAGCTCCGCTGCAGGAGCGCCGTGTGACCTACTCCTTCTTCCTCCTGCCACAGGGTGTCCATCTGCACAGAGTCTGAGAAGTGAGTTAGTGCTGAGCTCCCGCGAGTCTGACTTTAAGCCGGGCATGTGGGCAGACGAGCTACCGTGGCGTGAAGCCCTCTGCCCAGGAGTTCAGGGAAGGAGAAGAGTCCTCCTGGTAGCCTTTCAGCTAAGGAGGAGCTCAGGTATTTGGTCTGGCAGAGGTGATTCTTGCCCTCAGCGAGCCGCTGGTGCTCAGCTGTGTGACCTTGACGGAGTCACACCTCTCTCTGGGCTCAGGAGCTCCATCTGGCTCCTGAAGATGGATGACTAGTAGCTCTGTCTTCCCCAGTAGTGTGACATCATGACGAGGAAGGGTTCCAGACCCAGCCTGCGCTGGGTTCAAATCCCAGACCTCACCACCTACTAGTTATCCCATTAGGTGTGTTATTTGATCTCTCAATTCCTCAGTTTTCTCCCCTGAAATATGTGACCAGCAATGACACCCACATGGGAGGGAGACCGTGGGCATCAAGGGGCCCTAGCAAGGCAGCACAAAGAAGGGAAGACTCGCTTTGGGATGGGTTCCTGGGAAACGCACATAAAGAAAGCCTGGCTGGAGGTCAACAGAGTGCTCGAAGGTCCCGGGTTTAAAAACGCAAATGCTTGAAATAACTATGGCACAACCCCTCCTAGCAGAGCGCCAGGCAGACCTCGGAGTTACCAGTGTGGAGTGAACTCCAGGTAATACTGTTTGATGGAAAAAAACAAGGTGCAGAGTGATGTATACCAAAACGCTTCTGTCGGAGGAAGAAATGAGAGAGATGCAAATGCAGACAAACAGCTGCCTATTTTTGCAAATAGAAATACTGGATGAATAAATAAAAAACATGGAGAAGGTTTACTGCAGGGGCGAGGAGACACGGTGGATGAAGCAGGACTGGAGGTGAGTATACCTTTCCATTTAGTAATCACCTTTGAGTCATATTCAATAATAAAATAAAACAAACTCAAGCGGCCTTATAGTAGGCAAATGGTTGAGGTACTGGTGTGAGCCAGCCAGTTTCTTTAATCCAGATGGACAAGCAGACAGACAGATAAACAGCCATGAGGCCAAAGTCGCTGAGGGCTGAGGAATGGGCAGCCAGGCAGCCAGTGCCACCCCTGCCCACCCCACCCTCACCCACCCCAGCAGGCAGCCCTAAGCCCTCTGGCCCCTGTCTGCAGGGAGCATTCCACTCCTTAATTCTTCCTGGAAAGAATGCTTTCTCTAAACTCTGCAAAACATCCTGTTTGGAGCTGCAAAAGGGAATCTAGAAGCACCCCCTGGAGAGAGGTAACCCGCTTCCTGGGGACATTCCGGCCTCCTTTGAGGGCCTGCAGCCTGAGATGGCAGAACAGGCCTGGCTGCCACTCTTCCAAGGCAGAGCCTGGATTCCCAGGGCAGCCATGCGCCAACCTTGTGCCCTGCCTAGGCTGGACCAGACACCCAGGCTCAGGCAATGCTGAGTGTTAGGGGCATTTCCCCATGCCCCACTCCATATCCATTCCTTGGGGCTTGCCCACCCAGCACCCCACTCCAAACAGCCTTAAGGGCTTGTCGAGGGAGAGGAGAGAAGAGAGACCCCATGGTAAGCTCCATCAGCCCCCACCCACATCACCCCAAGAGTGTAGGGAGCAGCATGTCACAAGGCAGAGGACTGGGCTGGTGTCAAGGTGGCCTGAATCTGCCACCACAGTGCTGGCTCCAACTGCCCAGCTGGTGTCAAGCCCAGACCTTCTGCATAGAGGTGAATCCATTCACTCATTCACAAATATTTATTATGCACTTGCCAAGTTCCAGGCCCTGAACCAGGGGAATTCAGCAGAGGTTGGCTCAGGCTTACCCTGCCTATTTCAGTTGGATTTGGGGCTGAAGACCAGACACATTTCTGCCATCATAATCGTCATCACGGTATCACCTCCACTGTCACAACCTTTGTTCTGCCCCAAGAACCTGCTGCCCAGGGCCTCCTCAGGAAAAGCATCCCATCTTGTTTAAATAAACCCTTGGAACAGGCTCTCATCACCAAGGTTCTCATTTCTGCCCTGATTCTAGAAAAGACCACCTAGTAACATGACCTTGGACAGGAGATGTGACCTCTGAACAACCTTCTGTTAAAAAGAATGTCCTTCTTCCCCAAAAGACAAAGGGTAGCTTGACTTCTACCCCCCGAGATGCCCAGGTCACTCCAGCCAGAGGTGCTGCCAGCTGCCACATCTAGGAGGCCCAGAGCCTGGGCAGGAGTGGGTGACAGGAAGTGGCACGTCTCTCCAGCCATGCCCACAGGAGTCTGGCCACAGCCGGGGAGGGGGTGGAGGGGCTGCAGCTGAAGGAAAAGAGGACACTGTAACCCTCCCCTGACCCTCGCGCAGCCCCAGCCCAGTGGGGGTCTTAACGTGGCTCCCTCACTCGTCGGGGAGTCCCCTTGAAGAGCAGACTGTATGAAGGTCTCCTGGCCCCCTGAGCCCTCTCTCAGGACCCTCGGGCTCCAGACCACCGTCATTTAGCTGCCTTGGGTCCTGGTCCCAGTCCTTACAACACAATACTGCCCAGGGAGTCACCGAGTTCCCAGTCCAAGTACGGGGAGGAGACCAAGTCAGAGAGACTGGTGGACAAAGCGCATGAGCACAACAAGCAGGGACTGAAAAGAACGGTCAGCTCAGCTTCCCCATGACCATCGCAAAGCACACAAAGTTGTGACTGCCCTTGTTCAAGGAGAGGCGAGGGGCATGAAGCCAGGCTGCCGGCATCTCCGAACTCGCGGTCGGGCCTTGCGACAGCACCCATTCCGCAGGGGAAACTGAGGCCTAGAAAGAACTCTGCTTAAAGCCATTCACAGATGTAGCACAGAGCAGGCCACGCCCAGACAGCTGCTGCCCCGCCCCTCTGAGTGAGGCTGCGCTGGGCAGCCTTCCCCCCTCCAAAGCGCAGAGCTTCCCACTGGGCCTCTCCGAGGGGCGCGTCTGGGTGTGTCCGCGCCTGTGGTGGGTTGGGGGCATGGCGAGACTTCCCCCCTGTAGGGAGCCTTGAGACCCCTGGCTTCCTCCTTCCAGCAGGAGAGGCGCCCCGGCCAGAGGCTACAGCACCCGCTCAGAGCAGGGCCAGCCAGGCTCAGCCCACCTTCCTCCTCCCGCCTCCCTGAGCCCCCTCTGGGCCTCTGTCCTGAGCCCCCCCAGTTTCTCTGCCTCTCCTCCTTGCCCCAAAGCTCTCTTCCTCTCTCTCTGTAGTTCTCTCTCCCCATCTTTCTCCTCCCTCTCCATTTCCTGCCCCCACCCCATGCAGGTCAGCCCTCAGCGGTGCAGGCCCAGCACAGAGCACACCGCCTGGGCAATGAGGCCGCCCCTTGTGCGTGTGTGCGCGCACGCGTGTGTGGGTGTGGGTGCGTGTGCGCGTGGTGAGTGTGTGCATGCGCATGTGGGTGTGTGCGCGCGCGTCTGTGGGTGTGCGCACACACGTGGGTGTGGGTGCGTGTGCGTGTGGTGCGTGTGTGCATGCGCATGTGGGTGTGTGCGCGCGCGTCTGTGGGTGTGCGCACACACGTGGGTGTGGGTGCGTGTGCGTGTGGTGCGTGTGTGGGTGCGCATGTGAGTGTGGGTGTGTGCGCGTGCATGCACGCCTGCCCCGCGGGCTGGTTTATTCACGTCTCACAACATTGCAGTACAGTTGAGAACACACTTTCGCGTTATTACTTCATTTGCTCTTGGCAGAGACTGTGAGGAAGGAGGGAAGCCGCAGGAGGTGGGGTTCTTCCTCTCTGCGCGGAGGGGACGCAGCCTCGCAGGGCTGAGGACCGTCTGAGATCACACAGCCCTCAGGGCCACGGTGGAGCAGAGCGTCTGTGTGCCATGTGACCTGGCCTCCGGCGCCCGCCCTGCCCGGGCCGCCGCGAGCTGCCCAGGCCTGACTTCTCTGGACTAGTTCGGACCCAGAGTCCCCCGATCCGCCAGCCTGACTCCAAGAGGACAGCTTGGCCATCCCCAGGTGTCCTGGACGTGCCAGTAACTGGCAGAGTAGTGATTTCTGAAAGTGGGTCCCTGGGGAGCGTGGCCAGGCCGGTGGAGTGGTGACAGGCATCCGGGCTCGGTGGGGGCTAGCTGTGCGGGGCTGGGCTGTGCTGGGGAGCAGCCCCGGAGAGAGCAGCCCTGGGCCCGTGTGGTCGGCTGCTTGTCCTGGGCCTGGAGCTGGACCAGCTGTAGAGAGGCACACAGGGGACCTGCGCTGAGTCACTGGGCAGGCAGGAATGACAGTGATGTTCCCTGCTGGGTCACTTCTTGTGGGTTCCACAGGCACCCCAACACCCCGTCATATCCAGGTTCAACATCTCCTCCTGCCATGGCTTCTGACCCACTCTTTCTGGACACTCCTTAAGGGAACAAAAAACAATACCATGTGCCAGTACCCCAGCTGTCACCCTGGGGTCACTGAGGGCTCCTTCAAACTCTTTGCCCCCAAGCCATGCCCCATGAAAGTCCTCTCCAGTCCGTCCTCTACTCGGGCTCTCCCTCCGCCTGCCCGGATCTCTGCACTGCCTCTGTCCGAGCCCCTGCCTCCCCTCTGCCCTCCCCACGCACTGCTGCACAGAGCAGGACAAGGGTAAGGCCAAGGGCTTGGTTCTCGAGCCCGACTGACCTGTTCTTGAGCCCTTGTGCCACTTTACTAGTGTGTGAGTTTGGACAGATTACTCACTTTCTGATCATCTTGACATCAGTGAGTTAACTCCTTTGAATCTGTTCTCATGCTGACCAGGTGACCTTCTAATTACAATTGCACTTCCTCCTAGAGTCATCTACCAGAAGAGAGAATGTAAAGTGATGCTATTCCACTCGACACGGCAAGCATAGCTCTCTTTGTAAACTCATTATTTGGTATTCTTGTTTGCCAAAAAATAAAATAGAATAGAAAAGGATGTTCAAATTAGATGGAGAAATCTGAGGACATTAACATAACAACAACAAAAAATGATAAAGGCAGAGCTCTGGTTAGAGCCTCAGCTTGTGCACCTAAGGGTTGTGGGTTCGATTCCTGGTCAAGGGCATATATCTGGGTTGCAGGTTCGATCCACGGCCAAGTTGGGGCGCAAGTGGAGGCAACCAATCAATGTGTCTCTCTCACATCTATGTTTCTCTCTCTTTCCACCCCCCTTCCTGCCTCCCACTCTTTCTAAAATTCAATGGGAAAAAACATGTTCTTGGGTGAGGATTTTTTTTTAATGATGAAGGCAGAGAGAAGGAGAGTTTGTATGGCTAGACTGGTTTCAAATGCCTGGAAGGCTGTTATAGAATAAGACTAGGTTCATTTGTGTAGCCTTAAGGCCCACAGATAGACAGACTTCAACTGAGTTACCTTGCTAAACAACTGGGTAGTGAGCTGCCTGTTTCCAGAACTATGCAAGAGGAGGCTATGCAGACCTTCAAGGAAATGTTGCAGAGAGATGTCATTCTTGAGGCTTCCCTCTTTCTTTCCATTGCTAACACATTCACTCAATCACGAAGCACTAATCACTCTTAAATGTGTCCTCCTCACTTCCCACAGCCACCACCCTGGGCCAAGCCACCATCCCCTCCTGCCTGGATGACAACGGCAGCTCTGGGGTGCTCCCTGGTCATACAAGTTTGCGTCCTCCCCTTCATCATTCCTCACGCAGAAGCTGGAGTGATCTTCCTAGAGCAGAAATAAACTACTTCTGTTCACCTATCACAAACCCCCGAGGCCTCCATTGCCCTCAGTGTAGAGTCTAAAGTTCATAGTGTGGCTATGGAGGTCTCTCTACCTGGTCCTAACTACCTCTCCAGTACTCTGTCATCACCCACACCCCACACATGATACCCAGCCAGACAGAACTATCTGCTGCTGCTGCCACTGTGCGACCTCTAGTCCCTCCTTGTCCTTGTCCTTATCCTTCTCTTCCTTCCCCCTCTCTCTCCCCATCTCCATCACTGTCTCCATCTCCATCTCCATCTCCATCTCCGTCTCCATCTCCGTCTCCGTCTCCATCTCCATCTCCATCTCCATCACTGTCTCCATCTCCGTCTCCATCTCCATCTCCATCACTGCCTCCATCTCCGTCTCCATCTCCATCTCCATCTCCGTCTCCATCTCCATCTCCATCACTGTCTCCATCACTGTCTCCATCTCCGTCTCCATCTTCGTCTCCGTCTCCGTCTCCATCTCCGTCTCCATCTCTATCTCCCCGCCTCAATTCTCTGGCTTTGCTGACATCCTACCTTTGCCTGCAATGTTCTCTGTTTTGCCCATCCCTGCCCGGCTGACTTCTATCTTTCCATCATATCTGAGCCTCCACCTCTCCTCCAGAAAGTCCGCCTAAATTCCCCATACCCACACCCAGCCTAGGCGAGGCTCCTGGAGAAGCCTGTATTTTCCTGTCTGCAGCCCATATCATGTTGCATCCTATATGGCTAGTGCCTTCCTCCAAGAAGTAGAACCATACAGGGGTCGAGGGCTGTGCCGGCTTCATCAGGGTAGCCCCACTGTGCTTGCCTTGCTGAACCAGTTCAGGAGTGGTTGGGTAAGCCAGGTAGAAAAGGGAGCGAGGCAGGCTCCATGGAGGAGGTGATGCGAGCCAGGCTGGAGGCTGCCCAGATGTCCCGCCTGACCCGCTTTCCTAGAGCTCAGTTTTGATGACAAGGAGGGAGGACTTGTCAGACCTGGTTAGGGGTCCCCAAAATAAATGACTGTACTGCTGGCCCGGGAGCACCCTGTCACCACCCACCGGAGGCCAGGCGGGAGGAGGGAGGAGAGCGCTGTGGGCCTCAGCCCATTTCCTAGGGGTCTCAGGTCATGTTTCATATTAGCTCGAGCAACAGTCCCCAAGCCCCAGGCAATGCCACGGATGCCACAGCTGCTCCTAAACACCGAGGCCTCTGTGCACCATTTGGAACCCATCAGAGCCAGGGTTGCACTGAGCACCGGATCTGGCTAACATTATCTTGGAATTTTCAGGCCTCACATGTCTTCCCCAGTCAGTTCCTGAGCAACAAGGACATAGAGAGAGTCCACCTCGCCCTCCTTGTACCCACCAGGGGCAGCCGTGCAGGGCTGAGAGGACGGGAAGGATGGAACAGGCAGGACCTCCAGGCCACAGCTCCCCGTCTGGCCCCTGGCACTGGATCTTTTAGCAGAAACAACAAAAAAAGCTGGATAATCACCCAGTCCCCTCCCCAGACCCGGTACACGCCATTGCTGCTAATGCTACCACTACTTAATGCGTACAGTGTGCCAGACCCTGTTCTATACATTTGATGCATATAAATGTATTTAACCCTTACAAGAACCCTATGGAGTAGATGCTATTATTTACCTTCTTGGACAGATGAGGAAACTGAGGCACAGAGAGATGAACTTGCCCAAAGTCCCATAGTCATGTGGGAAGGGCCAAGATTTAAACCCAGACAGGCTAGACTCAGACTACTGTTTCCAGAATTTCCTTCCGTACTGTAGTCAGAATTAATGGCCACAACCCAACTTGGGTCCTTCAGAGTTGAGCAATAATTGGCATTAGTGCCAGAGCAGTGGACACTTTCCTTGGCAGTCCCTCTGTGGGCTCAGCATCTTCCTAGGTGCTAAGAAATGAGAAGAGCCATTTCAGACAGCAGTGGACGCCATGCGGGGCTCCCTCTTCTCTAGAACGGTGGGCCTGGGCGAGAGGGTCTGGGGGAACTACAAGAACAAGGGGAGGAGGCCGCAGAGCTGCCCAGCCTCTCCATCTCACAGCAGTTCACAGTCCTGGGCTGCTCGTCACTGCGCTGAACCTCAGCGTCTGCCTGGTACAGCACGGATCAAACCAACCTCGTGGTGAACGCAGAAAGTGCGAGCAGGCCTCGGCCCAGGGCCTTGTGCACAGTGTGCCCTTGGTAAGTGTGCCGTGAAGTCCGGATGTGGGAACGAAGTGTACACAGCCCAAGCCCCTCCGCCCCAGGAGAGCCAGAACCAGGGGCTTAAGAGAGGAGGGTGGATGGCCGTCCAGGCGAAGGAGAGCAGTGAGGCCCTTGGAGATGAGTAAGCCGTGGAAGGGGGTGACCCCTTAAGGCACAAAAATCCACATGCCCCCTCTTGGCTTTCCACCACCTTTGAAGAGTCATCGAAGAGTGCATTCAGAGGGTGGTTTTATCTGTGAGTCTCGAGAAGGGAGCCCCAGCTCCATTATCCGCCACCCGACTCGATTCACAGGGGAAACACAATTCATCTGGATTGTAAATCAGGGGCTGGTGACCAAGAAGGGGGAAGCCTAAATCACAATTTCCCAGGAACATTCTACAAAGCCCACAGAGAGAACGTCATAGTGCGCAGCCACGGACAGCCAGCACTCAGGAGGGGTGGCCAGAGCTGAAGGTGACTTTGGCTAATACAGGGCAGCCCCACCCTCACCATTGAGCACGTGGGAAAACTGGGGCCACAGAGAGAGAAAGACATGGCCAGGGTACCCAGGTGACATGGTGCCAGAGCTCAGTCTAGTTCTGGGCCACCCAATGCAAAGCTGTCTCCTCTCACCAGGCCAGGCAGAAATAAACCCAGAGAGAAGGCCCCACGGTGGGCTTGAGAAGCGTGCCTGTGAGCTGCGGGACCCCAGAGGCCCCCTTCTGAAGGCCAGGAGCTGGGAACTGACCAGGAGACTGATCAGTGGCGGAGAGAGGAAAGGGCCGTCAGGCTGCCTACTTTAGACCCTGCCCCCCACCACTGAGAGAGGTGTTTATGCCTTTGCCCTTGGCTTCCTCGTTTGGCAAAGGGAAGGAGGGTATTTGCTTCTGAAAGTTGCTGGAAAGATTCATCAGCATAAGCTGCACCAAAGCACAACCCATGCCAACACCCAGCAGGTCCTCAGCTGAGGCTTGTGGAGTAGAACTGATCCTGAGTGGATGGTTCCCAAACAGGCCCTGCGGGGTGCTGGGCAGGCCGAGGGTCTTGGCCGGGCACCCGCGGAGGCCTGCCGGGGCTTTCTCCTGATGGTCAGAGGCCTGCCAAGGACGTCACCCACCCTAGAGGATGGCGCGGGGCAGCGGGACGGGCACTAGCCACGAGTCAGGATGTGGTTTCCACGTGTGCGCCTGGCCGAGTGGCTTCCCCTCTGCAGGACTCCGCTCCCCGATCTGCAAAAGCAGGTCTTTGCCTTTCTGCCCCTTGAGGTGCCCTTGCTGCTCTGGCATCACAGTGCCACCAGGGAATGTCACTGCTCCTTCCTCAGCCTCAGCTTCCCCTCTGGGGAGTGGGGCAGCACCACCCTCTCTCTGGGGGTCCTGCGCCTCTCTGCTGTTGATGTGGCGGAGGGGCACAGCGCTGACAGCACAGATGTCATGAGGGGCGCTTCCCTTCCAAATGCTGCTCTTAGGCCTCTCCTCGAAGATCCAAGCGGCCAGGTGCCGGTCACACAGGTCCGACGCATCGAGGCCTCCGCGAGCTGCTAGCCCCAGTAACCCAGGAATCAGGCCTTTTCACCCTGCTTCCCCAGGGCTCCTCAAACCAGTGGGGCCGCCCCACCAGGGCACAGCAGCGCCGAGCAATGAGGAAGGACAAGAGCAGACACTACCAAGACTCTTGTCGGGGGTCAGGTGTGTCTGCCCAAGGCCCCACTGCCACCTTAGCACTCTGCTGCCTGCGGGCAGGCTCGGCCCAACGCTCCCTGAAAGCTAGAGCCCTCATCCAGCTGCCGCTGGGCATCTCTGCCCACCTGTGCCACGGACAATTCAAACTCCGCTCCGCCAGGGCCCTCCTTCCCATCTGACCCCAGCCTGCCTCGGTCTCTTCGCTCTCTGTCTTGGGGCACCCCACTACCACACACCCAGACACGTGGTAGTCGCTCCAAGACCCCCCCTCTCGTGCCCCTCCAAGCTGAACCGCAGATGGTCCCTGACTCAGGGTGGTTCGACTAGTTTCTGGCTTTACGATGGTGCCAAAGTGATACATATAATAAACGGCACGAGCTATTCAGTTCCTTGTTATAAAATAGGCTTTGTGTTAGATGGCTTTGCACAACTGCAGGCCCGCGTGAGTGTTCTGAGCACAGCTGAGGTAGACTCGGCTAAACCGTGCTGTTCGGTAGGTTAGGTGTAGTGAATGCAGTTATGACTTACCATATTTTCAACTTACCGTGAGTCTATTGAGACGTAATCCCATGGTAAGTGGACGAGTCATCAATTGAGTCCATTCCAACTCCTTGCCCAGGCCTGCTGCACCCCTCATCAGAGAGCGGCCTGTACCCTCTGCCTTTTAGAATTTCCTGAGAGAGGAGCAATTTCCCACTCAACACCTTACCTCTAAAGCCCAGAACACTGTTATCCAGTAGCTACTTAATAAATATTTTATTAATGCTGGACACACGTGAGAAGACTGTGAACATGAGCAGACGTTAACCCAGTGACCCATAGAAAGGGGTGTTGAAGCAACACCGCTGCCCCGCCCCCAGGCAGGGGGACCCACCTGTAGAGCCGTAGAGGTGTGACAGGGACACAGCGGTGAGGCCAGCTGGAGAGGCAGTGGGGCTGGACCCTGCACAGCCCTGAAGGCCCCAGTGAAGAACATGGCTTGTGGAGGGCTGACTTCATTTGCTTTCCTTTTAGATTTGTCTTTTAGGCAAGGAGCACTCCGACAGCCCTTGAGGAAGACAAATTGTGAGACTAGACCAACACTTGGCTCAGAAAATCCTGCCCTGGCCTCTCATGAGATCAGATTTCCCTGCTTTGGGCCAAACTCTTTAAAGTACTTTGGCATCGGCTGAAAGATTGTCAGGGCCAAAGGGCTGGCGGGGCAGCTTGGATTGTGCCAGGGTCACACCAGGGCTCTGCCCCACTCCTGCACTGCCCCCATTCTGGTGGCTGCTCTGAAGAAGGAAACGGGCAGAGCAGCTGGACCGGGCATGGGGGCAGCATGAGGACCAGCTCCCACCTGACCGAGGACGTCGCTGCTGCATCTGCAGGTTGGTGGCCACACAGCAACTGGAAAGCTCCCTTCTCGACACCTGTGCAAAGCGCCCCCAGCTGACGCCCAGCCAGAGCACCTCAGCAGCCCACCACCCTGCCTCCTGAAGTATGAGCCTCTAGACACATGGAGAGAGGGCTCATAGAGATGGTGACCTCTGGGCCACCCGAGTGGCCACAACAGCACTTCTCCCATCGCCGCCCCAGCTGGACATGTGTGCAGCACACACCTACAGCAGGGCCTTCCCGGAGGTCTTGGGCTGCTCTCCCCCCACACCCCTCCACTTCCACCGCTGACCTCCACCAGCGCATTAGCATGCTGCTTTAAAATAACTGGAGGACACAGGTGGCTGAAGGTCACTAGACCGAGCTTCTGGAAGGTGTGCCTCATTCACTTGGATTCTCTGAGCCTGGGACCAGGCAGGTGCTCAGTAACGCTCCCTAGGCCCAGCAGCAGGAGCCTGGATGGAAAGGTGGGGTGGTGGTCGGAAGAGGAGGGGCCAAGCTGTGGGGGAGGAGAGAGTGCTAGCCAGGCGGAAATGGAGGGGTGAGTGACCCGCTGGGCCAGTGGGCCTCAGATTTGCCCATGCATCAGAACACAGACCCAAACCCGGAACTTCTGATTAAGCAGGCCTGGGCTGCAGTCCAGGAACAGGCATTTTATCAGGTTTCAGCCCTGGCCAGTTTGGCTCAGCAGTTAGAGCGTCAGCCCGCGGACCAGAGAGTCCCAGGTTTGGTTCCCTCTAAGGGCATGTACCTCAGTTACAGTTTGTCCTCAGCCCCGGTTGGGGTCGTGTGGGTGGCGACCGCTCAATGTGTCTCTCTCACATCAATGTTTCTCTCTCTCTCTCTTCCTCCCTCTCTCCCTCCCACTCTATCTCAAGATAAATGCAAAAATGTCCTCCGGTGAGATGCTGATGCTGTGAGTCCCAGTATCGCACTTTGAGAATCTGTCAGGTGAGAGAAGGTGAAGGCAAGAATAATGGACAAGGATGAAGAAATCCAAAAGAGGAGGCGGGCTGGAGCCAGGCTGTGCAGGACCCGCCTCGGTGGCTGGGGGATATCACAGCCATGAGCAAAGACAGGTGGACAGGAAGGAGTTAGAGCATCGGCCTGCACACTGAAGGGTCTTGGGTGCGATTTCCGGTCAAGGACATGTACCTGGGTTGCAAGTTCTATCCCCCTACCCCGGTCAGCACACCAATTTCCATGTGTCTCTCACACATGACGTCTCTCTCCCCCCCCCCCCAATTCTCTCTCTCTCCCCCACTTCGACTCTCTAAAAATCAGTGGGAAAAAATGTCCTCCAGTAGGATTGACCAAAAAAAAAAAAGAAGAAGAAGAAGGAGACCAGAGAAGCCCTGTGCCCAAATGCAAGGAGGCACAGACACAAACAACTGTGTGTCTGAGTCCCTGTGCCCCCGACTCTATGTGGCATCAGCCAGCTCCCCACAGGGGCCTAAGCGCCTCCTGTGTGAAAGGCATACAACCCCCTCCCCTGCCCACCTCCTCAAGGGGCAGGTGGGCTTTGCAGGGAGAACGGCCATGAGAGGGTTTTGCACACTGGAAGACCCTCAGCAGATGTGACAGTGATTATTATAATCCCCCCTCCCCCAGATGGCATGGTTGCCCCCTCCTCCACCTGCCAGGAGGCCCCTCTCGCAGTCTCCAGGGATGTAAAGGGCCCCTGGGGCCCTGGCTTCCTCCAGGGCCCTCAGCCTCAGCTCAGTGTGGGCCACCTCAGCTCACGGGTCTTTCTTCAGGTGCAAGGACCCAAGTAGCTGTCAGCAGGCAGCTCCTCAGCAGGGCACCTCTTGAGGGGGCATATTGGGGGTGGCTGGGCGCAGCCCTGGAACAAAGGCCGGCTGGGAGCTGGCAGGGTGCCATCAGGGTTCAATGCACAATGGCCCTGGGGGCTGGCTGCTTCGCTCCTGGCCGACATTTGCATAATGTCTGGGGCAGGAACAGGTGCCTGGTCAATAGGCAATTGTGAGGCTGTTCTGTCAAAAGAGAAGGGGCCTGTATTGAAGGCTAGGCTCGCCTATTGCAATGCAAATAGCATTCAAAGCAGACCAGACCAGCTCAGGCTCCCGGGAGCTCGGCTTCTGGAAAGCCACCTAGCCTGCTGCCGCTGCTGGTGCCTGCTTTGTCTGAGGCCAAAGGGTGGCATCGCGGTGAGGGCTGGGAACCTGAGCAGGGAGAAGAGCAGGTCAGCCTGCTTGTCCAGGAGGGCTTCCTGGAGGAGGAGCTGATGTCACTGAACTTTGGCCAAATATTAGAACGAAGCTCTGCAGCTTCTTTGAAGAGCACCCCAGAGTAAAGCTGCTACCCTGGTTGCTTTTGCCATAGTAATGTCTGCAGGGACCCCCATGCCAAGTCACACCTCTCTTCCCTTGCATGGGTCCAAGCCCTAAGATGCAGGGTCCCTTCTGCCATAGCCAACATTCACTGAATGACCTCTGTGGGGGCATAAAAATATAACTTTTCTCCCACTTTCTAAGTTCTTCTAGCTGGGCTAATAAACAAATGAACGAACAAGTAACAGAAGAAAATCAAATGTTAATATGTGCGCAGGGCAGGAATTCTCCTAAACATGAAAATCCCAAAGATCGTGAGGGAAAATGAGGTATATATCTCATTTTGAACAAAGGAGAAAAGGAGGGAAGGGGTCTGGGGTTTCTAAGGAGAAAAAGGCAATTCACAGGTAGCAAAGACAGCGGCAAACGGAGTCTCGCGAGGCACCTCGGAGTCAGAGGGCAGAAGGGAGTCCAGGGAACAGATGTTTGCGTGGACGCTCCCTGTGTGCCAGACTTCATGTGTTCAGGTGATTATGCTGACGTTCCCTTCCTGAAGCAAGGTTTTCTATCTGGATTTTTTTGAAGAAGGAAAGGGGGTGGTAAAACAAACAAACAACAACTGTCTTCAATTTCAGTTTAAAATAATCTGCATGCCAGGAACACCTTCTGGGGGGCTGCTCCTGACCCCACACTAGAGCCCGCACTGTTGTGTGGCTTCACGAAGATCAACCCTTCAATACTCACAGTGACCCTATGAGGGAGAGGATGTTACTATTCTCATGTAACATATGAGGACCCTGAGGCCCAGACGAGTTCAAGGTTGCACAGCTAATATGTGGCAAAACGGAGGAACAGAAGCCACGCAGCTGGCTCCGGGAGCCATGCCTTTAAGGGCTATGCTAGGGCTGCCTGCAGGGTCCCCTCGGTGTTTGATGCGGGGACGTAGGTCCAGAGGGGAGCAGGAACCCTCCCCCGGCTCCCGGCACTGCCTGATTCCTCCTGCGCGGCCACAGTGGTCCGAGGGAATGGGCTCAGACCAACGAGAATGGTCACGTGGACCTCGGCAATGCAGGGTAATGCAGAAATGTTTCTCCCCACTTCCACGGTGAGGAGACACTTTACTTCACAGAAATAGGCTACAGTTGGGGACTTCCACTTGGCACCTTGTGTTGGCATCCCCAGAAAAGTGGGGGCCTCAGAAGCTCAGTTCCATTCCCTGCTTAATCACTCACAAGCTTCTGTTCTCTAGGTGTCAGTTTCCTCATCTGTAAAATGGGGATGGTGGTGACTCGCATGCCAGGTGCGTGTGGAACACACGATAATGCCTCCCAAAGGGGCCCTGCTCGTGTCAGCCCCTGTCCCCCACGGTCTGCCCTCGAAGACCGAGCTTCAGACGTGCCCCGCTCTGCCCAGTTTCATGCGGACACGAGGAAGGAGCACAAACATTTGTTGTGTGGGTGGGAATTTATTAAGTCACTCACTTGCATTCCATTGACTTTGCAAGATTCATTCCTTTTTTTTTTTTTTAATTTCTTAAAAATGTTCAGGGAACTCCCCAGTGGAAAACTCAAGTGTCTGCGGCACAATACTTGAGATGCTTGAACCAGACAAAGGAAACTCCCTATTGCACTGGGACAGATTGAGGGACTCTCCAAGCTCCCCTCCAGGGCTTGACCCCTGGGCCTCCCTCCTCCAAAATGTCAGAGAACATGAAGCCCAGCCAGGCTGCAGCAGACAATAGGTGTCCTCTCCCGGCCTCTCCGATAGACTGGAGGTGGTGCCGAGAAGGGTTCGAATAGCATCCAGGTACAGCCCGAAAGGTCCTGTGACCACTGGCGAGGTCTGTCGCAAGCCCTGGATGGCACAGGGCCAGGGCCGTGTAGTACACCTGTGTCATTTCTGGTACAGGGGCTGCGTGGGGAAACCAAAGCCAGAGAAGAGAAATGACACCCCCAGAATTACATGGTGCCAATGCCACGGCTAGAAATCGTGTGTGTTGTTTTCCTTAAAAATGTTTTCCTGAATATTTTAAAAGTAGTGAACCTGCACTACTTTTAGAATTAGAAATATAATAAAATACTTTCAGTTGAAAACTTACATAAAATCAAGACAACCTTACCAGGACCGTCAGAAAGGAAGGCACAGTCTGCTGGGCTCAGCGGGGGTGTTGAAGGTGGTACTGGTGGCAGGGGTGGTTAGGGTGTCATTAGCGTTGCTGCATACACGTGTACAACACCGCCATCTCCCAACGCAATCTCATCCACTTCGCTAGTTGGTTCTCCCCCAAATGTTGTGGAGGTAGGAAAGTAAGCACAATTCACTCCCATTTTTGCATATGAAAAATTAAGGCTCAGACACTTCACAGGACTTACCCAAGATCACAGAGTGAGTTTGAACTGAGATATAAACCCGGGGTTGGGCTTTGGGAAAAGTCAGGAGGAAGATCCAGGGACCCTCAAGGGAGCCTGGAGACCTTCCATTCCCAGACAGAAGGGTCACGGCCAACCTGAAGCCAGTCACATTAAAGCAGGTCCCCACCCATCCCACACGGACCTGCTCACGCTGGGAGTCTGGGCCTTCCCCAGAGGTAGACCAAGTTCCCAGGCCCCTCCCAACCTCCTTGGCTGACCTCACCAGCTCCCTGGACACAATGCACCCTTCTTCTCCTCAGTGCACCCCTCCCCCAGCTCTTAATTAAACTAGTCACTGATAGTCTCCCTAGCAGAGGCTCAGACAGCGCCTTGTTCCTGAGCTGCTCATTGTCTGCCCCAGCCACTGGTCCAGCCTCCAGCAGGCGCCCACTCTGCCCCAGGGCCCAGCCTCTGATAGGCCCGACCCCTCGGCACAACCTGGAGAATCTGGATTTCTCTTTATTGAAGGTCTATGAAAAAAATCCAAGCAATTTGTGAGTTTGTTTCATAAGAAATCAAATAAACCCATAATAGCAAGAAAAGGAAGTAGGCTGGGATAGAAAAATCTGGAGTCCGAAGGCAAGACTTGAGACCTGATTCTACCACTGACAAACCAGGCGAACTGTTGCCTCTTTGAGTCTCAGTTTTCACCTCGATGCAGTGGGAGTGGTAGGAATTGCAGGCAGAGAAGGCACAGGAAAATGCACCTCGGGACCAGGACATCTCGAAGGTGCAGCTTAATTGGAGCCAAATGCATCTCCCCCAGCCCCCATCTGCAGGGAACCTCCTTCTAACCCTTCCTGTTACAGCCTATGAGATGTGTGCCTCTGACCTCTGCTATGTCTTCAGAAGAGGAAAACAGGCATAAAGAAATTTGCTGCTTCTCTTCCATTGGGTAAGAGGAAGAACTTGTGCCACCTATGCCCTGAGCTGGGTGGGAGAGGAACCAGTGAAGTGGCGGGAGCCCGTCCCTAAGATCCGGCGGTTGCATCTACTGACTTAATTGATCAAATACTTGAAGTTAAAGGGGCCCGATGTTTGGCCTCTGGAATCACAACTCTCAAAGGCGGCTGAGCACACACAATGCACACAGAGAGACCGCTACTCAGAGCCCAGGCTCCAGAGACTCGTGGACCTGGTTTTGAATCCTAACCCTAAGCTGTAAGAACGTAGACCAGTTTACTCAATTATCCTGAGCCTCAATTTACCCATGTATAACAGAGTTCATCGCACCTATCTATCAGTTACTGAAGATGAAGTGAGCAAAGACCTGGAAAAGCGAGGTGAAAATTCAGGCGCATTCCTCATGCCCAGACCACTGCCCTAACCTGACCCTAACCCAGGAGGTTCTGCCTTAAATACGACCTATGTTCCACTCCTGCTTAAAACCCTCAATAGCCCTTCGCTGCAATGAAATCCAAAATCACTAACATGACACACACATCTGTTTCACACCAGCCACATTTTTATTAAGACCTCCCCAAAACTAGGCTCCAACCACACCCTGGGGACCATGGGACTGGGTGTGGTTGGAGCATAGCTTGTGCCATGATCTGCCCGGGCACCCCCCTTGCAGGCCCCTCCTCATTCCTCACCTGCCGCCCTGGCCAGACCTCGGCCTCAGCAAGAAACGCGAGGACAACTTCTCCTTCGCTGCTCTCTTTTCAAAAATATTAATGATACTTATTTTTTTTTTTATAATACATCTGAAATAGTCAAAATCCAAAATGATCCCAGTGTCCAAAAGGGGTATAGAGTGGAAAGTCTTCCTCCTACCCATGCCCTCCAGCACCCTAGTTCTTGACTCTGCTCCCCAGAGGCAGCCATTCTTCAGGCTTTGTCCTCCCAGAAGTAAACGTGTAGACGCCTATGAGTATACATGTGCATATGAATATATAATGTATGTACTACATATTTTGTGTTGTTCATAATACAAACTGTTACTATTCATATAAAAGTAAAGAAAATGAATGTACATGTATATTCATTTTTTTTACTTTTATATGAATAGTAGCATAATTTGCATTCCATTCCACTGCATGCCTTCTTACGCTTTTCACTTAAAAATGTATCTTGAAGCTCAATGC
Organism: Molossus molossus; assembly: GCF_014108415.1. Lineage (NCBI taxonomy): Eukaryota > Metazoa > Chordata > Mammalia > Chiroptera > Molossidae > Molossus > Molossus molossus. The sequence goes on from NW_023425352.1 coordinate 59,591,631, forward strand.
ATTTGCATACACACAGGTGCATACAGGTACTCTCTATTACCCTTTCTATGACTGTGCAGTGTTCCACTGTACAAATCCACTATAAATTATTTAGGCGATCCCTTATTGATGGACACTTAGGCTGTTTTTAACCTTTGGTGATAAAGAAAACACTTCTGTGAATAGCCTCGTACATGTAGAATAATCTCGTATTCATAGGGGTGAGAGAGGCAGATTTGCTGGGTTGAGGCAGTGTTGAGATATTATCAAATCACCCTCCAGAGGGGCTGAGTCAGATCCCCATGGTACTTGTAGCACTGCAAACTCTGCCCCCTGTTCCACAGGTTTGAGCAGTTTGGGGAGGGGTAGGTGACACCTCAGTGACATTTTCATGTGCACTTCTTTTGTCGTGAGTGAGAATCAGCCTTTTCCACACGTCCTTGGTCTTAGATCACTCTCCCTTTTTGTGAACAGTTTGTTCATGACTTTTGCCCAGATTACTATTAGGTTGTTCATTTTTCTTAATGGTGTATTTGTTGTTGTTTTTAAATACTTTTTCTTTATTGATTTTAGAGAGAGAGGAAGGGAGAGGGAGAGAGAGAGAAATATCTATGAGAGAGAACATCGATTGGCCGTCTCCTGCACACCGCCCACTGGGGATCGAGCCCACAGCCTGGGCATGTGTCCTGACCCGGAAACGAACTGGCAACCTCTTGCTGCATGGGTTGATGTTCAAGCACTCAGCCACACCAGCTGGGATGATGCATTTGTTTTTAATTGGATTTATTGGGGTGATATATATATGTTTCAGGCATACGATTCTATAAAACATCATCTATATATTGTGTTGTGTGTTCACCACCCAAGTCCCCTTCCATCACCATTTACCCCCTTTACCCTCTTCGACCTCCCCCACCCCCTCCCTCTGGTAATCACCATATTTTTGTCTATCTATGATGGTTTGTTTTACTTAATCTCTTCACCGTTTCCATCCAGCCCCCCAACCCTCACCCCTTTGACAGCTGTCAGTCTGCTCTCTGTACATATGAGTCTGTTTCTATTTTGTGTATTAGTTTATTTTGTTCATTAGATTCTATAAGTGAAATCATGGTACTTGTCTTTCTCTGACTGGCTTATTTTACTTAGCACAATACTGTCCGGGTCCATTCATGCTGTCACAAAAGGTAAGATTTCCTGCCCTGGCCAGTTTGGCTCAGTGGTTAGAGAGTCGGCCTGCGGACCAATGAGTTGTGGGTTTGATTCCAGACAAGGGCATGTACCTCGGTTTTAGTTCATCCCCGGCCCTGGTCAGGATCATGTGGGAGGCAGCCATTCAATGTGTCCCGCTCAGATCAATATTTCTTTCTCTCTCCCTCTCTCTCTCGCCCTCCCTCCCTCTCTCCCACTCTATCTGAAGAAAAATGAAAAAATATCCTCAGGTAAGGATTAAAAAAAAAAAGTAAGATTTTCTTCTTTTTTATAGTCACATAGTACTCCATTGTGTAAGTGCACCACAGCTTTTTTATCCACTCATCTACCGATGGGCATTGGGCTGCTTCCAGATCATGGCTGTCGTAAATGGTGCGCAGTGAACACGGGCTGCATATATTCTTTTGAACTGCTGTTTCGGGTTTCTTCAGGTATATTCCCAGAAGTGGGATCGCTGGGTCATAAGGCAGTTCCATTTTTAATGTTTTGAGGTAACTCCATAGTGCTCTCCACAGTGGCTGCACCAGTCTGCATTCCCACCTTAATGATCTATAAGAGCTCTTTATTTACCAAGCAAATCAATTTTTTGCTATGAATTGAATTGAAAATATTTTTGGTCTTTTGTGGAAAGACTTTTTTTTGGTTAATCCTCACCCAAGGACATTTTCCCATTGATTTTTTTTTTTTTTTAGATAGAGTGGAAAGGAGAGAGAGAGAAACATTGATGTGAGAAAGAGACATCAATTGGTGGCCTCCCACATGCCCTTCACTGGGGCCAGGGACTAAACCCAGGTACATGCCTTTGACCAGGAATCAAACCCACAGCCCTTCGGTCCACAAGCCAAACCAGTCAGGGCTCTGGGAAAACTTCTTAAAGAAGGTGAATTAGGTATCTCTTGTCCAGGCTATGTAACTACTGAATGAATGAATGAATGAATGGGAAGATGAATGAATGAAAGGTTTGTTCTGCCAAGCTTGTCAGTTAGCTAAGTAGACAAACCAGAAGACCTGCCTCAGTCATGAGTAAACTGATACATGGCTGAGATCCCACATGAGCTGAGTAGCTGCCCACCTGAGCTAAGGTCCCCAAGGTGGGCCCCAGGGCATCCTGGAGCCTCCTTCCCCTCAATCTTCCCACACAGCCCCTCTCTCCTGGACAGACCTTAGCGGCAGTCTAAGCGCCACGGGGCAGGAGAACAGGGCTGCATCTCCCATTACAGAATTTATCTCTCTTGTCGGCCTGTCAGAAACAGAGAATTTATTGCCTCATTCACTTTGAAACAAAACCTGTTTCTGGAGATTTGTATGATGGAGGAATAAGAAAAGGAGCAAAGTGAGGGAGGAAGTGTCGATGGAAGCGATGTGGCCCAGAATATATAATCTCGCAGAGAAAAGCGTTTCGGCAAGAGGCCAAGTGTGGGCTCTGGGCATCTCCAGTTCCTCTGGCAACCTTGTTCCCAGACGGTGCAGAGTCCCTTGTCAGCATTTACAAGGAAGAGGTTGGGCTGCACCTCACAGAAAACAAGAGGCTCACTCAGGCCCTGGTGCCGGTTCTCCCTGTCCCTGGTCCCTGCCGCACTGCCCAGCTCCAGTGCGCCCGCTCTGCGCCCTCCTGAGGCCCTTGCCTAGCACGGACTGCCAGGCTCCTTCCCCCATGAGTGTGCCAGGCAGAGACAAGGCCAAGAGGAGCCACCCTGGAGGGAGACCACAGGATGATGAGGATGACGCCGAGCGCTCTGGGCGCCGGCTCGGGGCTGGCGCTGTGCGTGTTAGTGCCTGTAAGGTTCCCAGTACATCACATCGCCCTCGCCTTACAGAATAATGACAGAGGAGTGACAGAAAAACAATCAGCCTGTCCAAGGTCACAGCTAGGATTCAAACACAAGCAGTCTGATCCAAAATCATCAACTCAGCCTCTGTGCTACTGCCCACCAGGCATCAGAGCTGTGAGGGGTTACACAGGGAAGAGCTGGGCACTGTAGGTGTGTGTCCAGGGCAACCTACCCGATCTGGGCTACTGGGCGAGGCCTCCCCAAATGCTTTATTCTGAGAGGATACAGAGAAGGAGATAAGGACAAGAACTTTAAAAGCAGTAGGAAAACCAAGTCCAGTGAGATTGGAAGGCAGGAAGTGTGCCAGCTGGCAGCATGGGTAGGTGTGAACAGGTGTGGGCAGGTGAGGGCGGGTGGGCACGGGCCTCCCCTCTCTCTCCCTGGGTGGTCCCCTCGGCTCCGAGCTCTGCTTCCATTGGCCCTCTCTACAGAGCCCTCACCTTTCCTGATTCCCCACTCCCTGCAGCTGCACTCAGCATTGCTTCCTTCCTTCTCCCACTCATCACGCCTGTTGTGAGCCTTCTTTCATCCCAGGCCCTGCGTCAGCCACTGGGAATAGGACCATTAATAAGGCACATGAATAAATCACAGCGTCTTCTGAAAAGAAGAGCAGTTCTAAGTGCTGTAATAAAGTGGTGTGTGAGTGCAGAACAGGGAGCAATTAAAACTGTCTGGGAGAAGGAAGGCAAGGTTCGGGCGGCGCTCGGAGGCCTGACACTCCAGCTGGGCCTGAGGGCTGCAGACAGAGGCCCGAGGACGGTGCACCCGGGCCAGCTGCCCTGGCAGACAGACAGGCTGTGTTCTGGGAGCCGTGGCTCTGGCCGAGGGACAGAGGCGGAGGAGAAGGGGTGGAGCACGAAGGACCTTGGGCACCCAGAAAGGAGTTGGGCTGTTTCTTGAGACTGAAAATTTTTTTTCTTTAATCCTCACCTGAGGATATTTTTCTATTTATCTTCAGGTAGAGTAGATGGGAGGAAGAGAGAAACATCGACGTGAGAGGGACACATTGACTGGTTGCCTCCCGCTCAACCCCGACCAGGGCCGAGGATGAACCTCAACTGAGGTACGTGCCCTTGACCGGAATCAAACTCTCAACTCATTGGCCCGTGGGCGACGCTCTAACCGCTGAGCCAAACCAGCCAGGGCGGAACTGGGATGTTTGATGGAGACAGGTGTGTGCAGGTCAGAGGAGCATGCTAGAAAGTCTCCCTTTAAAGTGGCAGAGAAGCAGCTCCTTCTAACCTTGAACTCCCTAACCTTCCCTCCAGCTTTCTCCATAGTACTTATCACCAGCTATATATTTTACTTATTAAGTTAAACTGTATAAAATGGCTATTTTTGTCGGTCAAAATGGTGGAATATCAGCAAGCTGAAATAGTTCAACCTAGCATCTTATCTATTATTGATTCCTTCACCTCTCTCCCCAGCCCCCATGAAAATATGAGTTCCACGAAGAGAAAGATATTAATCATTCTTTTGCTCACTGCTACATCCCCAGTGCCTAGAGTAGTGCCTGGCATAGAGCAGCTGCTCATCAAGTATTCACAGAATGAATGAGAGGATGAGTGAATAGATGCATGAATGAATGGATGGATGCATAATGAATGGATGGATGAATGAATGGATGGATGGATGGATGAATGGATGCATGAATGGATGAATGAATGAATGAATGGATGAATGAATGAATGAATGAATGGATGCATGAATGAATGGATGCATGAATGAGTGAACAGAGAGCTACTGGGAGAGGGAAGCCCTGTTGAGTCTCCCATTCTAACAACAGAAGCTGTCAGAGACAGAGATCTTTAACTCAGCAATAGGAAGCAACAAAACCAGTTCTGTTCTTACTTTCTGAGCATCTCTGGGCAAGTAACTGACTTTTTAAAGTCTTGGTTTCCTCACCAGTAAAAAGGAACAAGAGCAGATGCCTCAAGTGATTATTATCAAGATCATATCAAAAATCATGTGAAATACCCCATACAGTTCCAGGCATGCAGCAGGCACATCATAAATGCTATTTCCTTTTCCTCTTTATATGTCAAGCTTGTTTTGCCCTGTCCATACATAAAGACCCACAGAATCAAGGTTTTTTTAAATGTGAAAATTGACATCTTTTGAGTTTGGCAAGAGAGAAAATTCACCCACAAGGAGTGGGGTGTGCTGTGGTGAGAAACAGGGGGCCTTGGGTCCCCTCTGCCTCAGACACCCCACTGGCTCTTTGGCTCTAAGAATGTCATTCAGCCTCTCCCTTCAACTCCTGGTGCCGTCGCTCCACACCCTCTTCTGCAGCCTCCACCTGGTCACTCTTGGGGCAGGGAACCAGCCAGCAAAGGTGTGAGAAGCAATGATGAGACTAGAAGAGGAGGGAGGGGTGAGGATGCTCAAGAATCCAAGAGGAGGTTGAGGATGTCTGGTGGGCACATTACTTGGAAATAAAGAGCAATGATTTTCATTTTGACATGGAACATTGATACAGCCAACTCAAAATGTTCCCCTTATCAATACACCCTCCTCTGTGCCTTCCAGGAGACTCACCCTCTCAATTTTAGGCAAAGCCGCAGCCCAGTAGTCCAGGCAGGAAGATGACGGGCATTAGCTGTGCCTGAGGGGGCAGACAGGACAAGCCAGCCCCAACTGCTGAGCAGAAGCCTTGGGAAGCCCTCCGCAAAGTATTTATGAATCACAAAACACTCACGCACCCCCCTTTTCCCTCAGTCTCTGTCAAAGATCAAGAAACTGGCAACAAAAGCAAAAATCAACAAGTGGGACTACATCAGACCAAAAGGTTTTGCACAGCACAGAAAACCACCAACAAAGTGAAAGGGCAGCCTACTGAACTGGAGAAAATATTGGCAAATTATGTATCTGATAAGGGTTAATATCCAAAATATATAAAAATCTCATATAACGCAACAGCAAAAATTAAATCCAATTTAAAAATTGGGTAGGAGATCTGAATAGACATTTTTCCAAAGCAGACACACAGATGGCCAATAGGTACATGAGAAGATGCTTAACATCAGCCATCAGGGAAACACAAATCAGAACCACAGTGAGATCGCTTCACCCTATTAGAACAGCTGTTATCAAGAAGACAAGAAATACATGTGGGTGAGCACACAGAGAAAAAGGAACATGGGCGTCTGTTGGTAGGGCTGCACTGGTACAGCCACTGTGGAAACCAGTATGGAGGGTCCTCAAAAAATTAAAAATAGAACCACCATATGACCCAGTGATTCTACTTCTGGGTATTTATCCAAAGAAAATGAACACTTCACTCAAAAAGATATATGCACCCACCATGTTCATTGCAGCATTATTTACAATAGCTAGTATATAGGAACAACCTAAGTGTCCATCAATAAATAAAGAAATTGTGAGATAGACCAGCTGGTGTGGCTCAGTGGATTGAGAGTCATCCCATGGACTGAGAGGTCCTGGCTTGATTCCTGGTCAGGGCACATGCCCGGGTTGCAGGGTCGATCCCCAGTAAGGGGCATGCAGGAGGCAGTCAATTGATGTTTTTCTTTCATGTCGATGTTTCTATTTCTCTCTCCCTTCCTCTCGCTCTAAAAAAATCAATAACAACACATTTTAATAAAAGGAATTGTGAAATATATATAAAATAAAATATTATTCAGGCATAAAACAGAACCAACAATATGCATGGACCTTGAGGGTATTATGCTAAGTAAAGTAAGTTAGATTAAAAAAAGACAAACATCATATGATCTCACTAATATGGGGAATCTAAAAACCAAAACAAGCTCATAGATAGAGAATGGTGACTGCCAGAGTGAGGGATTTGGGGATTTTAAAAATGAGTCAACTACTTGTTGGTTTTTTGGTTAGTTTAAATACATTGAATAAGAAGAGATTTTTTTTTTTAAGATGAAAAACCTGAGACTAGGAAAACATCCACAACATCCCTGAACTAAGCCAAAGGAAAACTGGAAACTAAACTCAGTCCCATGATTGCATATTCCAAATTATTTTCATCCTTTTGTTAGTCCTAGAAGGTGGGTTATACTAGTGTTACCACCTCTATACAGATTAAAAAATTGAGGCTCAGAGAGAAGAAAAAAAAATCTGCTCAAAGTATATACACCTGAGCTTTGAACTCCTGGCCCTGGACAAGAGTACCTTCATGCCCCAGAGCAAAGACAGCGGTGGCATGTGGGAAGAGCTGGGAGCTGACTTAGTAGGAAAAAAGAATGCAGAGATTGAGGGAGAGTGAAGGAGGCAGCTTCCTGATGTACTCAGCACCAGATCACCTCCCCCAGCGGGCAGAGCCTTCAGTGGTGGCAAACAACTCCCACCCCTCCACCCCAAATCAGCAGGATCTGGGAACAGCACAGGCTGCTGGGAAGGCTAAACCCACCCAAGCCCTATGCATTAACCACAGGCCTTCGCCCAGGTCCTTGTGTTCCTTCTGCTCATCAAACAGATTTATTAGGAGAGCAAAGAGGTCCATGGGAGCCCTGTCACAGCACACACACACCCATCAATCCCAATAAAGGGACAGGCAAGAGACAGACTATACAGGTGGGCAAATAGTTTACAGAGTGAGTATGCAAAACACAGAGTTTTGCAATATTATATTATTATTATTATTATGAACGTACTTTTGCCCACCCCTGTTTGTAAGGTCATTTGGAGATGGGAAAATCATGCACAGCACTCCTGAAATAGCAGACCTGTGCTCTGCAGTGGCTGTCACCTTCGTGGCCCTAAATCACATCCTGCTGCAAGAGCAAACTCAGTCTTCTCTCTCCCAAGTTTTGTTCTTTATGAGACTGGCAGTGAACGGGGGCGTGGACAGAGAACAGGCACCAGAGGTCACAGGATTCAAGATCTGCCAGCTTGGCCTGGAGGAGACAGAGAAGGAAAGAGAGGTGGGAGGACCCTGATGAGGCTGAAGAGGAACATGAGGTCTGAGTGCTGAGTCAGAACCCAGTGAGTAAAGGAAGGAAGACACACTTCCTGACTGGTAAAGAGAAAGCATCTGTGGCTGCCTTGTTAATGCAAACAATAAGAGCTGTAATATCGGCCTGTGAGGTTGTAATTATCACAGCTTGGGGGGCAATTAACCTCTCCAGGATGTCAGAGACTCACTGGGATGAGGAGAGACATTCAAGCTCCCTGTGCCCCATAGATGTGGGTGTTTCTCTGGCCTCCACCTTTGGGGACATTCCCTTTTCGCTCTGCATCAGGGTTCTACTGGGCACTATGGACATTTGGGGCTGGAAGAGTTTTTTGGGCTGCTCTGTATATTGTAGGATGTTTAGAGCATCCCCGTCCCCTACCCACTAGATGCCAGTAGCACCCACAAGTCATGACAATCAAAATGTCTCCAGATGTTCTCAAATATCCCCTGAGGAGAAAAATTGCTCCCATGTGAGGCTCTGCATACATGCTGCTCTCCTGGGGTCCAAAATACCGGAGGGTGGTCTGTCTCTCTCTGCAGCCCCAGACCTCCCTAAGCTCCCTGTCAGCCCATGAGGCGTTGTGTCTGATGGATGTTGCTCCCTGGACAGCTGCTTAGATGAGTAACTAGAGGTATGGTCTTCCCCGAGGCCACCGCACCAACCCCCAGCCACCCTCAACCCCACCCTCCCACCAAACCTCCTCCTCCTCCTGAGTGGACGGCACCTGGGTCTGAGCCACTGTTCTAATAGAAAGCTGATGGTCTCCGCTCATGTCCTGCATCCTATCAGTGTCCAGACCATAAGCTCTATCCCTGGACCACTTCCCGAACTGGTCCTGCTCTCCTCCCCGCCACGGGCTTGTGAGGGCCACTTCTGGCGGCCTCCCCACCTGCAGACGTGCCCCTTCCAACCCCCACCCAGACCTTCACCACAGGGCACTTTCTAAAGCACAAACACTGTCGTTCTGTCACCTGGCGGTGAAGGGTCTGTGGCTTCTCAGCTTCCCAGAGTTATACCTAAAAGCTGGGGCCCCAGGAACCACCTCACTCCAGCTGAGTGCGCTCGCGGGCACATGGGGCGCAGCTCCCAGCCTCCGTGAGAGTAAAGCTTGCAATGGCTAACATTTCTAACAACTTTGGGCACGCCCTGCCAGTTTGGCTCAGCGGTTGGAGTGTTGGCCCAAGGGCCAAAGAGTCGCGGGTTCATTTCCAGTCAAGGGCACGTACCTCCATTGCAGTTCAGTCCCCAACCCTGGTCAGGGTCATGCGGGAGGCAACCAGTCAATGTGTCTCTCTAGTGTTAATGTTTCTCTCTATCTGAAGATAAATGGAAAAGTATCCTAGGGTGAGGATTTAAAAAAAAAAAAGAAGAACTTTGGGTACACAGGCACTTTTCTCATAATTTTAGATGGTCCTTTATTTAAACTTCACAACTACCCCTTATCAGCAAATACCCCTGTTATCCTCATTTTACCAGGAAGTGCCCTTCCCTACCGCCCCGCCCCGCCCCTTGGAATATCCTTCCTTCTTTGAGCTGCACCTTAGTCAAGTCCCCCTTTCAGAGAAGCCTTCAGGCATGACCAGAGCTCCTCCAGAGGGGAGTCTCCCACTGACCGAGCCCCAGGTCTAGGCCCCACTCCCAGGAAGCAGGACCTGGCCCAGAGAGCACTGTCAGTGGGAGCAGATCTGACCTGCCAAGCCCACCGGCTGGGCACACAGACCTGGTCCCCACCTTTGCAGGCTCTGCCGCTGCTCCGAGACCAGCCCTCCTCCGTGCAGGACACCTCCCCCTGGACCGTGAGCTGGCCAGTCCCCTGTAGTACATTCAGGTGGGCTTCTCCATGAGCCCCTGGGCCTAGCTTCCGGCCTCTGCAACAAGGTCCTGTTCTGCTGTTTGCCTGTGTTTGCAAGTCCCCCTTCTGTCTCTTCTAGAAGCTTCCAGAGTCTTCTATCTGCTCTTTCAAATCCTTCTAGGTACAATTTAAAGGCCGCCCGCCGCCAGGACTCCACCTCTGACCACACACACAATGTCGTTGGTAATGAGCTGCATCTCTGTGTCACCTGAAGCCAGAGACATGCAGGCTTCTCATCTGAAAAACAGCAGTTGCGGTTGCAGCCATCTCCTAGGCCTGGGCTCGGAACAAAACCGCGTTCCGCAGGAAAAGGTGCCCATGAGATCATTTTTCTGCCACATTGTGAGTGCTCAATAGATGTTTATCTCAAAATCTTAAAATAATTAAGCAATACACAGAGATGGCAAGCCATTGCCTCATGACACCGTTCTCCAGGGCAGTTTTAACCCACATTTTGCCAACCCTGAGGAACTAGATGGGTGGAATGGAATTCTGTTGATATAAAACCCAGTTCAAACTATGTGTCCAGCTTCTTCTGTGAAACAAGAATTGGGGTACAGCCAACATTACCCAAAGTGGGTACATTCCCAGCTAAGACCAGGACCCAGCATAAGACAGCATAGCCCACTTGAAGGCCCAGCCTGAAGCAGACATTTTGCTGTAAAGGAATTGTCTGGGTTTTGTGCTCATTAAAATGGAATTTAGCCACAGTGAGTTAAAGTCCACCCTCCCACCCCGCCCCACTGTGCTCTTTCCGTTGCTGAGGAATGGAGGTCTCTTCCCCACCCCAGGCTACAGTGAATGTCTTACCTATAACAGAAGGGTTGGCCTACAGGACTTCCAGAGCCTTTCCAGCAAGAATGTCCTGGAGGTCAAATCATCAGCCGGATGTTCGGTTTCAAGCCGTGGGGTGTGTATGTGTGGGTGCATGTATGCACATGTATGCAGTGTAGGGGCATGCATGCATGTATGTATGCAAGTGCCTATGCCTGCATGCATGCTCGGGGCATGTGCTGCATGTTCTCCATGTCCTTTCCTTGACTGATGATGTTCAGTCATGCCCACGATAAACACCGACTGCAAAGACTGCACTTCCAGCATCTACTGCCTTCAGAGCAGATACAGGCTCAGGGAAAAGCAGACCCTCGAACACGCAGGAGCGCGCCTGGCACGCCTCCACGCCCCTCGGGTCTTTTCTTCCATACAGGTATGCTAAAAGTGTCCACGTAATTGTGCGACAAGTACCGAGCGCAGCTTTGCTTGACCAAAATCAGGTGTCTCGTTTGCCAGGAAGGCCGATGTGCCTGCCATCTGATAAACAAGGCTGAGAGACTAATTTTTTCTGAATAATTATATTCTGATGGCTGCACGGACAGACCACGAGGAAATCAAATTATTTTTATAAAGCACGAAGAGAAGCCGAGCTAAATGCACACGAGCACTGCCGCCAGCAGTGCAGGCGGCCCTCCAGGCGGAGCAGCCGCTTTCATTCCGTGTAAGTAGCAGAGCGATGTGCAAGTCCATTGTTCTCCGAGCGTGGAGTGTTTTAGGCTGGCTGGTCCCATATCACCGCTTAGAGCTTCATTAAATACTGTTTCTAAAACAGGCCATCCCAGAGCCTTGTACATGCTCCTTCCCCTCCCCTAGATGCACTGCGCCCCCACGCACAGCAACTGGCCGGGACGTTAGTACTGCAATGGTGTTATTCCCTTTCTCAAACATCAACACTGCCCTGGCCAGTGTGCCTCACGGTTAGCACATCATGGCCCCTCCCTTCTCCCAACCACCCCACCTCCACCCCACACTCAAGTGTTTCGGGTTCAATTCCCGGTCAAGGTCACATAGCTGGGTTGCAGGTTCAAACCCCACCCGTCAGGGCACATGCAGGAGGCAACCAATCATTGTATCTCTCTCACATTGTTTCTCTCTCTCCCCCTCCCTCCCTTTCACTCTCTCTAAAAATCAATGGAAAAAATATCCTCTGGTGAGGATTAACAAAAACAAAACAAAACACAAAATCAACACTAACCTCTACCAGCTGAAGTTCAAACTCCTTCGTGTCCGTCAAGGTCCTCAGACTCCGCTGGTCTTATCCCACCTTCCCTCCCACAGTGTGCTCCTCACCAGCAGCCACGTGGAGCCCTTGCCGTACCCCCAAATCCCCAAGCTTCCTCTCACCCCAAGCCTTTGTTCATGCCACGTCCTTTCCCAGCCCTTCGTCCGCCTGGGATACTGCCACCCCTTGTTATAACCCAGCTCCGATGTTCGTTCCTCAGGGGAGCCTTCCCCACACGTCCTCATTCACTTGGTCAACAAATATCTGTGGTGGGCCCCAGGTGCCAGGTGTCAATGCTACAGAAATCAGTAGTGAGGGCGACACACTAGACACGCAGAGGGGTCATTTGGAAACCAGAGATGTTACCAGGAGGCAAAGCTGAAGTCCCTGACAGAGACCCTGGTGCAGCGCCTGGCACGTGGTGGGCATTCCTAGGGTTGATGGAATGAAGGGATGCTCAGGGGTAGGCGAGTGATGTGCCAGGCACACGGGGGAGCGGTGAAAGCAGCTGTGGGAGATCCCACATGGTGCCAGTCGGAATGTCACCTCAACCCGGGCAACGGGTCTGGCTGCTGGCACCGCCAAGGCCCAGGAGAAGGGGCCCTGACTGAAGCTGAACCAGATCAGGAGCTGGCCAAGCAGGTGGAGGCAAGGAGCAAGGGCTCACAGGTGCCTGGAGGAGCTGTGCTGAGCCTCCCCCTTCCAGACGAGAGCTGACGTCAGCAGTCACAGAAGGGGTGTCCAGGACCCCAGTCCACTGTCTCCTAATGAGCCGCAAATGGGTGATGAACGTGAAGGCCCACGTGAGCTGAGGCTCCCCTGCCTGGCTCCGCTGGGCCCGGCGGCAGCTCTGGGACTCTGCCCTGCTCGCTCGCAGGGAGCAGTCAGCACATACCTGCGGGGTGAGGTCGCGAGCAAGTGACAAGTAAACAATGGACCAGCGCGGGGCAAGAGCACCGGGCTGCCCGAGTCAGCTCGCGGCCCCTGAGGCCTCCCTCCGTTTCCCTTTAAAAGCGCGGGCTCTCAGAGCTTGTTGCCCAAGACAGTGAGACAGGGGCCAAGTGAGAAGGGGAAACGGAACCCCCAAAGAAGCACACCAGGAGTCGGGTGCTTTTTTTCCTCTTAGCCTGACAAAAGGGACGAGCCTCTCAGGGTACTTCCTTGACCCTCAGGAGCTGAGCCCTGGGAGGCACTTGGTAATGGGGTCCTGAATGCTTGCCTGGGCCCTTGCTCTCTTCAGGTGTTTAAGAGCATGACCTCCCCCTGCCCCAGTCCCCACCACAGGTCGCTCTGCATCTGCCCTGCTGTGGCTGCACCAGCAAGCTTCTGGCTGAGGCGTGTGCCCTGGTTTATGAAATGCTTCTCCTAGCAGGAAAATACCATGTTTAGAGAAACAGAAATCGATAAAGTACAGCCAGTAGCTGAGGCCCTGCTTGGACTCGGAGGAAGCCCAGAGGGCCAGCCTCAGCACCAGCAACCTCTTCTCCATCCAAGCAACTTGGAGAAGTCCCACAGGGCAGAGAGCACACCAGTCAGGCAAAGGATGGGTCCTGGACCCCAACCAGGGTTCAGGCAGAGATGAGGAGCAAATTAAGAGCAGCCCAGATCCCAGGACCCTGGGAGACTCAGTCCCTTCCTTCCCACCAAGCAGACCCATGTGGCCACACGACGTCCACGGCACAGGAGGACGGAGTCAGGGACAGAATGAGGAAGACGGCGGGTCACTGAGACACAAGGCTGAGGAGCCCAGTTGAAGTTAACAGGTGCTAGGAGCCAATGGAAACCTCTGGAACAGAGGAAGTGCAGGCCTGAGCCAGAATGCAGGGGAGAGATGGGAGCAGAGAGCAGCGGGGGGCGGGAGAGCCAGGACCCTCCTGAGCCGAGCGGACCGTGTTTCAGCAGGACCACCTATAGACATGGGAGTTCATCGTGTGTTCGGAGAGGGAGCAGGAAACAGCCCTTTCAGGTCTTTGCTTCGTCTCAGGAAAAGTTTGTCCACAAATAACAAGCAAGCAATAAGAGGGCGTGGGCAGTGGGCATTTGCTTTGGATGCAGCAGTCCGAGGGTGCTGCGTCATTGGTACGCCATCTGACTGTGTAGGCAAGGATGGAGCTGGTCTGAAGCCCCAGCGTCAAGGTTAACAAAATGCCCATGGTGGGGTCTTCATAAACGTTTGTTGAAATAAGAGTGTCCTCTAAGTCCTGAGTCTTGGTCCCTTCTTTTGTAAACACTCTCGCTTTGGGATGTTTATAATGTACTTGGGACATGGCAGAAGCTCCACAGATGACTTCATTATTAACTGTCCTTCATGGGTAAAGAAAGTGATCAGTAGAACTCAGACTGGGAGAGGGAATTAACACCTGACTGAATATCTGGACCACAGAGTCCTATAATTTTTATAGCACTTTACTTTCCAAACTTGTCCATAGGGATAACTTCTGGCGGGTCCCAACCACCTGTGGCTAATGTTGAGACTGCTCCCAGAGAGAGTTTAGTCATTTGCTTGAAGTCACAGGGCAGGTCAGTGGTGGGCCGAATGCCCTGGCTCTGCACCAGCCCACCCAGGCCTTACCACAGCTCCCTTGGTGAGGAGCTCAGAGACAGCAGAGTGACCTGTGCCAAAGGCCTATCTCCTCAGCAGGCCAGTGTTCTGTAGGGCAAGGGAGGAAGACAAGGCTGGGAGAGTGGTGAGCAGGTGGAATCCAGGGGACCTCACGCAGAGCTCAAAGGGGTGCATCCATCTTGGCCTTGGTTGAGGTTTGTTCCCATTCCTAAGATGGCTAGATGGCCCCTGGTGACTCTAGGACCCTCTGGGCAATAAGGGTACACTCTGGGTTATTTCTAGAGCAAGTCTTGGATTTGGGGTGGACATGGGGAGCAGGAATATCCCTTTAAGGTACAATTAGTATAAGATAGAGAGGGGCAACCCAGCTTAGCCAGGGGAGTTGGGGTTCCGAGCCAGGTCCAGACTGGAATCTAAAAAGGCAAACTGAGGCAGGGTTTATATCGTACCGTTTGAGTTAATACAGCTCACCCAGCCCTGCAGATTCTGAGCCAAAAGCTACCCAACTAGTTCCAGGCCCACCTAGTCATAAATCTGCCTCTCCTGAGGTCTCTTTCCCGTCCGATTTGTCTAGACTCACCATCTCCAGGGGAAGACCTTGGAGCCTGGAGAAGTCCGGTGCCTCAGGGAAGTCACAGCTTATACCACATGAGTCCAAGCACCCACAGGCTCCCCAGGCAGAGGCTGAGTGTGTTTGAAGGTTAAACAGCTTTGGTCTCTTTTGACATCATACTATAATTCTGTAAGATGTAACCACTGGGGGAGGCCAGGTGAAGGGAACTCTCTGCACTATTTTGCCACTTTCTATGACTCTAAAATTATTTCAAAATGAAAAGATAAAAAACATGCAGTCATAACTTTGGCCTTCAGCACCTGATGCCACCAACCTGATGATCCTTTGACCGTCCCACCCAGCACCAAAGCAAAGACTCTGACCCAGTCCGGACTTTGTGAGAAGTGTCCCAGACTCTGGTCCTCCTTCCCCCGTGACCACTGCCACATATCAGACTGCATTTCTTTCATATCGACCCTTCCTACTGGCCCCGTCTCCACTCTCTCCCTCGCCGTCCACGCCCTAGGTCACCATCAGGAGGGCGTCTCTAAACTCTGCTCTACTCCGCCCCTCCAGGGCCCCTACCCTTGTGAGATGAAGTGACGCTCCTTAGCAAGCACTTCAAAGCCAATCCCAATATGGTCTCAATCCACAGACCTTTCAGCTTCCTCTCCCCACATAGGCCCCACTGTCCTCAAACCCCAGACCCTCTGCACCAGCCACACCAGACCGCCGACGGTCTTCGAAAACATGACCAACTCACCAGCCTCTCCCGCTTTGCCCAGCTGCCCCGTCCCCCTGGTGGGACCCTCCCTGATCGCGCGCCGTCAGTCCCTTTCCTCGTCAGTCCTTAGCTCCAAATCCTTCACCGCCTCGACCCCCCGCAGTGGGAGAATGCCTTCTTCGGGGTCCCCTCTCTTAGGACTTGATGCCTAAGAGAGGCACGAACGGTCCCCTTGTCCTCCATCGGGCAACTGGGTCCTTGCTATGGGAAGTGATCTGGGAACAAGGCTGTTCATCTTTGGCCTCCTTGGCTCTCTTGCCAATAGAGATGCAGGATAGATGTTTCTAGAATGCACTTGTTGAGGGGGCCCCATTCCTCAGTGCAGAGAACCAACATTTGGGTCCCAGAAGAGCTGTGCAGTTGTTTTGAAAAGAAGAAGTGGAAATTATTGACCTTCAAAGCAAATCTGAGCCGAGGGTGTGCCTGAAACAAAACACAAAAAAGAGGTGGGAACAGGGAGGGGACCCGAGGCTCTTCCAGCTTTGGTGGTCCACCCAGAAGAACATCTTCCAGAGCCAGGAGGAGGCGGAGTTTGGAAAAGGTAGGAGCAAAGCCTCTTTTTCTCCTCCTTGTGGTCTTCAGGATGCTTCTGGGTGTTTCATCACATTTTGGGGGGTGGGGGTAGGGGCTGCTTCCTCTGAACAGGTTCTCCTACAGAATGGGCCCTGGGTCCCTGGAGGAGGCAGCATGTGAGCAGGGCTCCATCAAGCTAGGCCAGCAATATGGTGCACGGCTGGACAGCAGCATCGATCCTCCACGGGTGGGAGGAGGGCTGGCGGGGCGGGCCTGCTATGCTCAGCAGGTATCTCATCTGCTCGCTCCTCAACCACACGGCCTTGAAAGTCTGTTTGCAATTACAGCCTGTTTTGATTATTAGGTCAGAATATTCATCTCCATGGGCTTATGATAAAAAGCCAGAGCAAGACAGCATTCCTCATTTCAAACTAGGTCTCCCTTTCTTTGTGTGTGTGTGTAGTTTTTGCCTTTTCCCTGTTTAAGCAGTTTATTCAGTTCTTGACTCCAGGAGGGTGGTGGCTGCAAGAGGCACCCAGAGACAGCGAGTGCAGTGGCCCTGTGCGGCGAGAGTGGGAGGCCTTGGCTGCTCCCTAGGAGCCCCACCCAGCGAGGAGGCCAGAGCTGGGTGGACTTTTGACTCATGCAGAAGCAGCTGGCTGCCAAAAACAGAGGCTGATGTTGGGAGAGTCCTAGGAGGCTAGGCCGGGCTGGGAGGGACCTTGAAAGTGAACTGTGCAACCCCAGCCCATGCTTTATTACTTCTCCACACCCCCACTAAGTAGTTAGGCAATCTCTGTTCCTATTCCTCCAGGGATGGGGAACTCACTACCTCCTTGGGCCAGCTGATTCATTGGACATCAACTTCAGAAAGGAAAATGCATCCTTTCTTATAAGATGGTAAATCCTTGGCCTCTAAGTCTTCTCCAGACTAAATATCCCTGTTTCTTCAACACACTGAGTTTAATATGGAGTCTAGTCTCACTATCCTGAGTAAATGTAATATTCCCCATGTGGTCTGAATACTCAGCGCAGACAGAACTTTCACCTCCTTCCTTCCAACTTTTATACCTCTGTGTTCATGGAGCCTATGCTACTTCTTGGTAGACCCAGGACTAGACCTGAAGGAGAAAATGCCCTGACAGGACACAAGTGGAGCCACTGTCCCTTTCTCCCCCAGAGCCCCACGCTGTCCTCACAGCCCTGCCCCTAAGGCTCGTCTTCGCTCTGTGTCCGGAGTGCCCAGGAGTCCACACAAAGAGGAAACGGGCAGAGGAGAGAAAAGGAAGCCACCGTGCACCCCGCCCAGAGTAATCAGCACACCTTCCCTGCTCACAGACGTGGGCCGATGCCTGGAGGGTGAGAGAAAACTTTCCTCCTCCTTGTGGTCTTCAGAATGTTGCTGGGTAGTTCACCACATGCCCTGGCTAGGGGCTGGCTTTCTCTGAGCAGCAGACAGACACACACAGAGGTCATGGTCTCCTGTAGAGGCCTTGAGGGCTCACAACAGTCTTTCTCACCCATGTCAGTGTCATAACAACCATAGGAAACAGACACTGTGTTATTTATATGATGACCATTTTGCAAAACTAAGATTCAGAAAGGCAGAGGTTGCCAAGCTAATAAAGGTTGGCTCTGGCCCTGGCCGGTTTGGCTCAGCGGTTAGAGCATCAGCCCACAGACCAGAGAGTCCCGGGTTCGGTTCCCACTAAGAGCATGTACCTCGGTAGCAGTTTGTCCCCAGCCCTGGTTGGGGTCATGTGGGTGGCAACCACTTGATGTGTCTCTCTCACATCTATGTTTCTCTCTCTCTCTCTCTTCCTCCTTCTCTCCCTCCTGCTCTATCTGAAGGTAAATGCAAAAATGTCCTTGGGTGAAGATGAAAAAAAAGGTTGGCTCTGGCTCAGCCAGTGTGACTCAGTGGTTGAGCATCAATCCATGCATCAAGAGGTCACCAGTTCAATTCCTGATCAGGGCACATGCCCAGGTTGTGGGCCAAATCCCCAGTGGGGGGCATGCAGGAGGCAGCCAATCGATGTTCTCTCTCATTGATGATTCTATCTCTTTTTCCCTCTTCCTTCCTCTCTCTCTAAAAATCAATAAAGAAAAAAAAAAACTATTTTTAATAAAAAAGAGTGGCTCAGGGAGAAGAGACAGGGAGGTTCTGAGTCAAAGCCTGGGTGGCAGTCAGATGGGCAGAGTACAGCCCACAGAGTACTGAGTGTGTTTTAGACGTATGATGGTAAGAACAATCTCATTTCTCAGCCAAACCAGGTCTTTGGGACTAAAACAGGGGGCTATTAATGTTTACACAAGACACAGGCACAAACCAAGACCATTCCTGACAAACCAGGATATATGTCCCCCTGCCATCAAGTCCTTCAATTCCCGGTCCCCCAAGCCAGCCTCTCTGTTCTACATGCCCACCTCAGAGAACAACTCAGAAGCACCCCTTAACTCGGTGGCATCTCTGAGGATGACCCAGGTTTCTGTCTACTAGCTCAGACCTTTCTACTGAGATGCAGAGTGTTCCACCCAGTTGCCTTTGGACACCTCCTCCTGGATGATCCATGGGCCCCATGCATGAGCCTCTTCAGATGCTGTCCTGTGTGAGTCACAGTTTCATGTAGGCATCTGGTCTACCCCACAACATGCACAAGGAGATACAGTAAAAGCCAGCTCTCAGCACCGACTCACAGCCTTGAGCTCAACTTCACTCCTTAATGCAGAACAGTCAGCAGTACTTAATGTTCTCATCATCCCTGCCAGACCCTTGAGTTTGTTCTCTCGTTGGAGATGGATGCTCATCACCCATGTTCTTCTCCCCTTTCAGACTGAGTCTGGGTTTAGGTCTCAGTTTTCCTGCCCTTGATTTCTCTGAGGAGCCAAACCGCTGCCACCTCCTGTCTGACTCGGGTCTCTGTTCACCTTATGTCAATCCCCAACCTCATCCTGGGCTTGATTCCATAGCATTCACCCCACATTAACTGCAAGCCAAACACAAGCATGCCTCAGTGGACCCGCAGCCTCTCCCCGAACTCAATCCTCCTCCTGCATTCCTGATGCAAGAAAGACACCACCAAGTACCTAGTCCCCAGGGGAGCCCTGCGAATCCCCAGAACCACAGCTGGGTTGCAGAGATTCACACCCCGTCCTCCTATTCTCTAAGGGAAGGCTCACCCACCTCGCTCTGTGCCATCCCCCTTCCCCTGTGCACATGCCCAGCACCGGGCGGCCTGCGGTCAGTGCTCGGCCAGCATCTGCTGCAACGAAGCCAACAGAGGCCAGACCAGGAAATGTGGCTGCATTTTATTCCAGTTGTTCCAAAAGATTGAATTGATTTAATAGGAATGCTTCCTAACGCGTGAACAATTATTATTGTTTTAAATTAGCGAGAATAAAATTCCGCCATCTTTCTCCCCAAGCTACTCGTCGAAATGCCGAGCTGTAAATTCACAGCGCCCACGAGGAGCCAGACAAACAGCCATCGGAGCCACAGGGACGCTCTGCAGCTAAAAACAACTCCGATCCATAATCTTCCCCTAAGGGAAGGGGAAGGAGCTGGAGAGCAGGGAGGAATTTTTTCTTAAGGAAATCTTATAACTCTCTCCTGCCCTTCCTTCTGGCTTCACCAGAGATGCCTGGGTTGAGCACGCTTGGCTGACTGAACTACATTTGACTAAGTGAAGCAGCTAGTGGCTTTCACTGCAAAAGCCGACAGCGTTATGTGGTCTGACACCCACCCCGCCCCTGTTCCTTCCCTGACTGCATGACATCAACACACTTGCTCTTCTGACTGTGATTGCAGCTACAAGACTGGGCTTAGGGTTCATGTGACAAGTAATCTAAGGCATAGTCTCAGCCTACCCACTGTATAAACTTGTCCCCTCTCTGGGCCTCAGTTTGCCCCATCTGTTCAAGTGTCCTGACTGTGATTCTCAGCTGACAGTGCTTTTGGTTGATTTTGTCTTTCTCTTGTGAGACCAGGTCATACAGAACCTCCTCTCACCCCAAATCCAGCACTTCTTGAAAAGCACAGGCACTGGGTAGAGGTTCTCCAGCTGGGCTGGTGTCATCATGGCACGGGGAGCTCATTTACATGCGAATTCCAGGGCAGACCCAGCAAGTGGGGCTGTGCAGTTAACCCTAACGGGCAGCCCAATTAGAACCGTGAAGCAAGCTGAGATCAGGCTGTGTCCAGCTTGACCATCCGGTCACTATAGCAAGTCCCATCCCCACAGGCACCCTCACCTGCTCTAGGGGTGACTGGGCATGGTCAATCACTTATTTATCCATCAGATCTTACCGATAGCTCCCCACATTTCAGAACCTGTGCCAGATACTAGTGTAACAAGGGCACCCCATGAGTTTGAAGAGCAAGGGCAGATAGGACCACTGCCGGGCCCCCCAAATGCAGTGACAAGTCCTAGAATGGAGGTCGAGGTACAGCACAGAGGAAGGATTTCCTGTTGAGTCGAGACAAATAGCTCCCAGGCGGAGGAGCACCTGTCCTTGGCAGGGCCAGCCGGGACGAAGGCTCGGAAACACGTGAGCTTTCCCTGCCCTGCCTAGTGGCTGCAATTTCATTCTATGGGCCTCAGAACCACAGGAAGGTGTTAACTGGAGAGGCGTCCAGCTGTGGGATGTCGGACAAGACACTTGACCTCTGATGCTCACTCTCCTCACGTACAAAATGGGGATAAAGAGTATGATGCTCCCCTCAGAGTCACCAGGTGGGGCAAGGGGAGATCCTGAGGCCAAAGGGTGTAAATGTGCCCAGTGATGGGATCTAAATGCGTTCACCCACTCCTGTCTCCTGCAGAGTCACTGAGCATGCTTTGTGCACACACGAACACACCCACGCACATTCACACACCTCCACCCCAGCTCCAGCTTCGTCAGGGTCACTCCCGATAGAGACTCACCCCACAAACACTCCCAGCTCCTGTCTCAGCGCTGTCCCCCAACCCCAGCCCCCACCACGCCCTTTCCCTGGCGGATCTGTTGGCAAGGCTTGCTAGGCCTGTGGTGTCAGCCACACGTACACATAGGTTTAAAAAACCAGGCCAGTGTCGTTCGTGGTTTCATAATTGAGTTTCCTCAGGAATAGAGAAACAGAGTTCCTGAAGCTGGGGGAGGAAGAGGTGAGGGGTGGGAGCAGGGGAAGGGAGGGGTGCCACCAGGAGGAGAAGGGTCCTGGGGACCAGCCAGTTCAAGTGTGTGGCCCAGGCCGCTGTGTGGGAAATGGGGAAAGGTACAGACGTCCTTGAACCAGAGGAGAAGTCTCCCCAGGGCTACAAAGCCATCCTGCTGCCCGTGAGCGGGGCCTCCTCCCCTGCGGGGCAGGCCGAATCCCGTCCTGTCGCTGGCTCCAAACCTGCAGCCACAGCGGCTGCTGTCCTCCCACCCTCTTCCACGGTCCAAAGGCCACAAACAGCAAATCGTGTGCATAACAGTTTCCCTGAACACTGGGGAGTGATGGGCATGAGGATGTCACAGAGCACAGCGGGAAACGTCAAATGGGCTCTTGGACAGGAAGCGGGGACTGAGCCCAGCTCCTCCCTCAGGTGTAGCCTGTGGCTGGGGCTTCTTCCCCACACCTGAGAGGTCCCTCCACTCTCTTTTCTCTCTGAATTCCTGCAGCTCTGATCCCTCCTACTCCTTGAGCTCCTGGGGAGAGCCCCTAACTCGAGAGAAGAAGCAGGGAGGGAGGGAGGATATTCTGTGTGTTTTATTTCACCAAATCTTTCCCCCGAAGCATGGGAAGTGAACAGTATCTCTGCCTCACAGGGCAGGAGCATGGGCTCAGAGAGGACAGAGGAGCTGCCCAAAGGTCCAGACTTAGGAAACGGTGGAGTCCGCTCTCTTCCCACCCACTTGCCACCCGTTCATTCAGCAGACAGGCATTTCCCTGCTCAGAAGCAGGCTCAGGCCCAGAGGAACCTCACAGCTGAGCAGGGGAGCCTGCAGCGGGGAGCCTCTGAGGGAGGCCAGCAGGGCCTGGGCCCCCCGTCTTTCCCTCCCAGCTGTCTCTGGCTGGCAGCAACACCCTGCGGAGCAGCCAGCCAAGCGCACAGTGAGCCGGGAGTTTAACAAATGTTTATAAAACCTTTTCATACGCAGTTAATGATCCTTATTAGAACCTAAAAAGGCAGTCACTCATGCCACGTCCCGACTTTAAGGAGCATTTCATTATTACACGCCACTCCACAAATTAATGAGAGAAGCCCTGGCCCATTTGTCAGCAGGGCCAACGCCCGGGGATGCTGGCGGCGAGGCCTTTGTCCAGGAACTGACTGGGCCAAATTCGCTGCTCCACCTGCCCTCCCTGCCACCCCCAGACACCCACACTCTGGAGCTGCCAGCCCACCAGCTGGCGTCCTGAAAGGGCCACCTTCAGGCTGCAGGGCCCACAGCAGCCCCGCCCCCACGCTCTCGCCCCTGAGGGGCAGGGATGGGGCATGTCCACATCCCGGGAGGTGGTTGTGAGAAACGCAGATGCCTAGGCCCAGGCCCAAAATCTGAATGCTTTTTATTATTTTTTTTCCAAATATATTTTTAATTGATTTGAGAGAGAGAGAGAGAGAAACATCGATATGAGAGAGAAACATTTATTGGTTGCCTCCTGCACGCACCCTGACTGGAGATCGCACCCACAACCTGGGCGTGTGCCCTGTCCAGGAATCGAATTGGCAACCTTTTGGTGTACAGAACAACATTCAACCACCTGAGCCACCCCAGCCCGGGTCAAAATCTGCATGTGTAGCCAGGTGGTCCCGCTGGTCTGCAGACCACAGGTGGAAGCCCAGGGCCTGAGACATGAGCCTCCGATGCCGGCCTGACCCAGCCCCAGAGAGTGTGACCTCAGGGAAACCTCTTCAGGGTTCCTCAGTGTCCCCATTTGTAAAACGAGGATGTTATATCTACCTCCAAATGGTTTTTGTAAATATGATTTCATCCCACGTGACCAGAGCATTTACTCTGTCGCGACGCAGCCAAGCCGGCCCCTGCCACTGGAATCCTGGAATCAGGGCGTCTACCGCAGGAAATCCCCAGGTCAGGGAGGAAAACGGCCAAGCGCTGCAAGCACTGTGGATGTATGAAATGCCACTGAATTGGCTAATATTTTATATTACGTAAATTTCACTTGAATTTTACAATAGAAAAAAAAATGTTTCTTTCCATCTTAAATGTGACATTCCTATCAGCCTCTGAGCCTCCGCTCAGCTTGTTCCCTGTCTGGTTAGCTCCTACTCACAGCTCAGTTTTCCTTTTGGAAATCATTTTCTCGAGGGCCCCTCTACTGCCCCTGAGAAGGTGCCCCTGAATGCTGTGCCCCTCCAAAGGGGGCAGTATCACAGATGTTCGGTGTTCATTTGTCAGCACCTCACTAAAGGGTGGGCTGCGGGTGGGGGAAGGGCAGTCCCAGACCCAGCAGTGCTCACCTGCTCATGTGGGCGCTCAGCGTGTACCTGCTGGGTGGACACTCTAGCTCTACCCCAGCCCCGGCTCCGGAGACGCAGCAGGTGCAGCCCGAAGGAGGCCAGGCCCTGCCTGGGTCACACAGTTGCTGAGTGGGAGGAGGAGCTCTGGCCCTGAAGAGGCCCTTTGCTGTCCCTTCCCTGTCAGCAGCTCCCCCGGGCGGAAGCACAGCCCAGACGTGTCAGTATTCCAAGCCATCAGCTAATCTGGCCACGGACAGTGTGCCAGGGCCTCTGTCTGCCCTTCCTGTGTCCCAGGACACGGCTGTTTATGTTGTCAAGGGCTTATCGCAAACAGGCAGGCAAAGGCCCGTGTCCTAGGGAACCTCCTCCCAGACCTCTTACCAACACCGGGTTTTGGCCCCTGGGACCCTCGGCTTCCACGCCTCTGATATAACAGATGAACAACCTGGACTGATCTGACATCACTGTCAAGGAAGTGGCGAGGGGAAGGGCCTCACAGTCTGACCTCCGGGTCTGAACACCAGCTCCGCTCCTCACGGTGGACCTGAGCAGGAGATGGCCGGCACTCACGCTGTTCCCTCTGTGAAATGGTATGATGCTAGAACGTCCTCTCAGGACGTGGTCTTCCGCAGCACCGAGAGCCATGCCTGGAGCACTGCGAGCTCTCCCGGGACGCGCGAGGAGTTTCCGGAGCCGAGAGGGACGCCTTCCCTGACAAGGGCCGTCGCATGTCGTGGTGCTCACCGCTGGGAACACAGCGCATGCAGGGAAACCCGGGGTGTGAGCCCTAGTACTGCATCTTTCAGCCACTTTGACCTTGGGCACATCATGGAAAGAAGAAAGGGAGTTTACAGAGGAAGAGCCAGAGGCCCAGAGCAAACTGAAACCGTCCTCAGTCTCCGGCTATCCAGAGGGGCCTGTGCCGCACGGTGGGGGGAACGCAAGTGCGGGGCAAGGGAGTGGGGTCCTGGCTCTGCCTGGGTGGTCAGACCAGTCACTGCCCTCACTGGGCCTCCACCTCCCCCGCTATAAAATGGGCACATTAATCTCTCTCCTGCTCAGCTTTAGAAGGGGCGCAGTGAAGGTGAGGAAGAGGTTGTCAGCTGTTCCTCCTCTCCGAATCTGGCCTTCCCTGGGAGCCCACCACGAATCACCGGCTGGCAGCCCCCGTGGCCGTCTCGAAGGCATTCCGAAGTGCGTGGGCCACGGCACACTCCTCATGGCCCCGCGGCAGTTCTGCTCCTCCAGGGCCCCTCCTCCCCCCGCTCACCCAGACACTCGGAGCCACCGCCTGCTTGGCTCTCCTTCGCCACCCGTCCTGTCAGCAGGCTTACCAACTCTGCCCAGACCGATCTCAAAGCCTCTCCGTCTGGCCGCCAACAACCAGGCGGTAGGCATCTTGACCTGGACCCTGAAAGAGCCTCCTGACATACCTTCAGCCCCAGCTCTCAGGCCCCTACCTTTAATTCACTTCCCAAGTAATCGGATCCCATCGCTTTTCTGTACAAAACACCCGTCTGGTTAGAATAAGACACAAGCCCCTTCCCTGCCCCATATCTGACGACTGCTTCCAACCCTACTGCTGTCCCTGGCCCTCTCCAGACACACAGGCCTCCTTCTCTCGAACAGCCCAGTTCTCTCCCTCCTGCATGCTCTCTCCTGCTCTCTTCGTGGCTGCCTCACGTTTATCAGGCACGTCTCCAGGTAGAATGTCCCTTCTCATGGAGGACGTCCCCTCCACCCAGTGAGCCCCTGATCTGTGACTCAGACGTCCGTGAGACTCCGTACAGACTCCGCACGGAGAATGCCCACCGGCCTCTGCCTCATGTGTCTGCTTTGTTGTTCCTCGCTTCCCACTCATCCCCACGGCTTGCCAGTGGGTCCCAGCATGAGCACGGAGCCTGGCATATAGTAGGTGCTCAGTAAACGTTCGCCAACTAAATGATGAAGGCATGAGTGGTTGAATGAAATACAGCTTCCAAATGTCCACACTGGAGACACAGCTTTACCTGAAAAGGGCACTCAAGGCCTTCAGTGGAGAAACAGAGGCATCCCCTGGCCAGGTAACAGAAACGAATGGCTTCACACTAAGTCTCCCCTGCGCTGTTTATTCTGCGTGACTGTTCTACTCCCTCTTTACCTGACTGCAACAGGCCGACTTATTTTTCAGTGCTTAACTCCTTTCATCTTGTGACCAGCCTTCCCTGACCCCCTCCCTCAGCCCATCAGACCTCTCCCTGGGGTTTCTGTAGCACTCCCCACCCACCTCGCCTCAAGCCTGGCTCTTCATCTGTACTATCTTTTAGTCGGTGACCCCTCAGGATCTAAAGCCGAGGCTAAATCACAACTGGGTGCCACCACAGAGCACAGGGCTTGGTACAGTGTTGGCATTCAGTGACAGTTTGCCTGTTGTCCAAGCCGTCAACCAACAAGACTGTGCCAAGCTCTGGAGACATGGTGATGTAAAGCTCAGCTTTCTGCCCACCAGAAACTTGCTTACGACCCACTGGGAGGACAAAGATGGTCATGTGACCGGCTCATGGCCTCAGTGGAGAAGCTCGTGGCTTTGGTGGAAATAGGCATAGAAAGTGCGGTGGGATCATAAGAATGAACGAAAATAAATCCAGCTGCAAAATGACACACAGTGAAACATAACTTAGTAAACCTTTAAACCTGGAAGCCAACCTATATACTGTTTCTAAACACATAAATACACGGCAAAAAGTAAGTAAGAACACGCATGAGGAGGAGAGACGCCATTCCTGGGCGGAGGAGCGGGCAGAACTGAGGAGGCTCACATAGTGCTTCAGCCACGTCTGCTGTGTTTCGATTCTTAGAAGGAAAACCGGAAGTACATATGGCATTATACTAAGACAAGATGAAGGGGGTGGGCGGTCCTTGGTCATTTGTTATGATATGCTAGTAGAGTCTCAGGGTTTGAAGAATTCTAACATCATTTTTATATTAAATGCAATAGAATTAAAGAGAAAGCATTCAATCTGTTGAATGAGTGTTTAATGGGTAGATGAGAAGGTGGGAGCATGGATGACTGGATGGGTGGATACAAGGCTGGTGGGTTGTTGGAAGGATAGACAGATGGGTGGATGGGTAGAGGGTAGTTGGATAGGTAAATGGATGGCTGGATTAGTGAATGGATGGATCACATAAATAAATGGCAAAAACGATGTCAGAGATTTTCAGAGTTTTTCTTATTCTCCACATTTATTGAGTATTTGACCATATGTCAAGCCCCACGCTAGTCCCTGACCATGTCGCATCCAGGATTCTGATAAGTCACTCACAGGATTTCAAAGCTGGGCCCAGATTCGGGCCCAGTGAGGAGACATATTCAGTGCTGCAGAGTGTCCACAAATGTGTGTCTGCTATGCTGAAGGCCAGAGTAAAGAGGGGACAAACGCCCATGGGGACTTTCCTCCATGGGGGAAGCAGGCTCACTGCTGTCCTCCTGGGGTGCATGGTCCTCCTGGGGAAGAACGGTGCCCAGGCAGAGGGCTGGGACCAGGTGGGGAGAAGTGGGACCATGGAGCGTGTAGAAGAGATACTAGCAAAGAAACGTGACGGGAGGGGAGAAAGACAAAGTCAACAAGGGGAGTTGAGACCTACTGGGAAGGGTCTGATTTGTCTCACTGGGAGGTGGGACTTCACCCAAGTTTAGCCAATTGTCAGAATCATCTGATTGGACTAGAAAGGGGTCAAGGCCAGTAATCTCTATGGATCAAAATCTACCCTCGCCATCAATCAAGTCCGTTCACTCCACCCCACTCTGGTCCATGGAGAAGAACACCAGCGGAATTGACAGCTGCAGCCCCCTCCGTGGTCCCTGCATGTGTCCATGTCACAGTGGGCTCGACAGCCCCGGTACCGGGCATGGGTGCCCGGGGCCCAGCAGGGGAGGGGGTGGAGAGCCCAGTGCATGCCTGCACAGTCCTGATGTAGCACGCCTCTGTTTCACCAAACAGTTCTCCAACAAGAATCTTTATTGCTCCGCACAGCTAACTGGGAGAGCGTTTTTCTAATTACATTTCCCTTGAAATACACCCGGGTTTGAGTTAACACCTCTTCAGTCTGCCAAAACCTAAGTCATTTTAAAATTAGTTCTGGAGGCTTTGCAAAAACCCCACCGGGATGCGGCGTTCCTTCCCACCAAGCTGTGTGCTGAAACTCCCGAGACGCCAAGAAGATCTTCCCCGGAGACGTGGAGAGGGCCCGGAGAAGGCCCACATCCTGGCCCTCAGCCTCTGCTTCCACTCAGATCTGCTGAGCAGCCCTCGAAATGGTGCAGGATCGATCGAATCATAAATGCATTTTGCCCTAAGCAGTCTCTCTGATACTTTTTAAAAACCAGACGGATGGGAGGGAAATGTGATCCATATGGTTTTGAATCATTAACACTTAAATCGTCAAAATAGAGATTTTTTTCCTGGAGAATTTCATAGCCAAGGCGCCTTGAGCGGCTCTTTAATAAACTGTTTAAAATTCTGTTGTTCCCCCTAAAACACGCAAGCACATGCCCACATATGCAGCACATGTATGCACACTCCAGCAACTCTGAAAGGGCATCATTAAGAAACACAGCCCATGAGACACCATCCGTTCCCGAGACAGGGTGGGCAAAAGGCCCTAGAGCCGTGGTTCTGAACCTTCCTAAAGCTGCGGCCCTTCAGTGCAGTTCCTCATGTTGTGGTGACCCCCAGCCACAAAATTATTTATGTTGCTACTTCATAACTGCAATTTTGCTACTGTTATGAATCGCCATCAGAAATATGTGTTTTCCGATGGTCTGAGGCGACCCCTGTGAAAGGGTCATTCAACCCCCAAAGGGGTTGCGACCCACAGGTTGAGAACCGCTGCCCTAGAGGTACCTTGGAGCACTGTGGTCAATGAAATCTACTCAGTTAAATTATTCAGGCTGAAGAGCTGCACAGAGCTTTGGAGCAGCCCCTCGATGGTCTGGATGAGAAAGCTGAGGCCCAAGGAAGGCTGAGACCCTGGAAGAGTTGGTGGAAGTCCCAGAGGAGGGTTTTGGGAAGAGGGATCCTCAGGACCACAGAGCCCCGGGTGGTGACTAAGGGCAGCGTGTGAGTAGGGGTACGGCGGGGGGAGGCGAGGACTGACGCAGCCCTCCCATGGCCCCTGTCCCCAGAACGCAGCAGCCTTCTCCTCCAGGCTGTCAGTCAGGGTTGCGGAGGAGGGGTCATCTTCTCTAAAGCACAGGTCAGACCCTAACTCCTGAGGCAATGGAGGAGGCGGCTTAGAGAGAGGGGACCAGTTAACAGACCTTGGGAGAAATGGGAATGGCATGGGTTCATGAGAGAAAGAAGGGAGAAACCCAAAAGATATTTTGAAGAAATATTTTATAGGACTTGGGGCCTAAGGAGAGTGACCAGTGACGCAGAAGCAGCATCAGGATTCTCTCCGTTTCCTGTGGCCACCCTAAAAGGCACTGCAAACCCCCGGGTCCAAACACAACTCATCCAAATGGTCGCAAGGTGTGGGCGGGGCTCTTCCTTCTGAGGCCTGGAGGAGGAGCCATCCCTTGCCCCCTGTAGCCTCTGGAGGCTGTCGGCAATCCGCAGCCTGTGGCTGCGTCACTGCAGCTGGGCTTCCATTGTCCCGTCCCCTACTGCTCACTCTGCCCCTCCAGCCTCCCTCCTGTAAGAACCTTGCAACTGTGTGGGGATCTCCTGGATAATCCCGGATAATCTCCCCAACCTGAATCCTGAACTTAATCACATCTGAAAGGGATTAGGAGGTCAGCATCTTGGAGTGGGGAGAGGTATGATTTGGTCTATCACAGGAATGAAACCCAGGTTTCTTCCTTTGGCAAGTAAATGATGCTTTCAACCAAGAGTGGAGGAGTCCTGGCCAGTTGCTCAGTGGTTAGAGCATTGGCCTGCAGATCAAAGAGTATCAGGTTTGTTCCAATTAAGGGCACGTACCACGGTTGCAGTTTGGTCTCTGGCCCTGGTCAGGGTCATGTGGGAGGCAACCAATCTATATGCCTCTCTCACACAGATGTTTCTCTCTCTCTCTCTCTCTCTGCCCCTCACACTCTATCTGAAGATAAATGGAAAAATATCCTTGGGTGAGGATTAAAAAAGAAAAAACAGTAGAGGGGATTGGTGGAGAAGATGCTAATTCTATTTTTTTTTTTTATCCCCATCCAAGGACATTTTTCTATTTTTTGTTCAGACAGAGTGGGAGGGAGAAAGAGGTAGAGAGAGAGAGGGAGAGAGGAACATCGACGTGAAAGGAACACATTGAGTGGCTGCCTCCCGCACGACCAACCAGGGCCGGGGACAAACTGCAACTGAGGCACGTGCCCTTAGTGGGAACCGAGCCTGGGTCTCTCTGGACCACAGGCTGATGCTCTAACCACTGAGCCAAACCGGCCAGGGCAGGAGATTCTGATTCTAATTAGAAGCAGGTCCCATAGGCACTAGTCCATGGGGATTCAGAGCAGAGGCAGAGGTGCTCTGAGCGTCTCAGCTCCAGGTCTTTAGCAATGTGGACACAACTATGACTAGCAATGAACTCAGTTCTCCAGTCACACCCATTTCCTGGGCAGAGGGTGCAGGCCGACGGGGGAAGAAGAGCCCGTCTGGGACACCAGGCAGGGCAGGCATCGATGGAGACTAAGGGTGGAGCAGGTGATCCAAAAGAGGGGAGTGTGACAGATGACAAGTCAGGCGAGGGTGGGGGTCACGGTGTCAGATACAGACAGAGATCAAATGGGATAGGACTCAGTTCTGACAACGCATTGGTGACCTCCAAGCCACTGGAGCAGAATGGAGGCAGGGTTTCCAGAGTTGTGACAGTGGCTGGCCACACCTTTCTTGGAGAAGTGAAACTGTAAGAGAGCAGAGGTGGCGGCCCCAGAACGAAGCGGGTTTGCAGGTAAACCCGGGGACCCCAGACACGGGAGCGTTGCTGCTGCAGGAGCGGTTCGAGTCGCCTCGCCAGTGTCAGAGGGTCGGGAGGTGCAGGAGGGAGGGAGGGAGTGCTGGCCCTCGTTTGCCAGCCTGGGAGCCGCACAAGGGACAGGGGAGGGTGGGCAGCAACGGTGAACGGTGTGAAGACGGAAGGAAGAGAGCTGGTCTCCGTTTTGTACAGAAACAGGAGACGAGGCCATCGAGACGAGAACAAGCCCAGGGCGGGCTAGAGGTGTCCGAGGGGCTGTGGAGAGCAGTGCCCTGAGTGACCCCATGCAGAACCCAGGTCCTCTCTGGCTTCTGGTCTCTTGGTGGGTGGGGGTGGGGTGAGGTCCCAGGTCTCCTCCCTTTGTACCTTCCAAGGTGTGAGGGTGAGAGATGATGCTTGTGCAGGTCAGCGCAGAGGCCTGGTCTTCTCTGCCTTCGCTTCTTTGTTTGATCGGTGACAGTGACCTCAAGTGAAAGACAAGAGAGTAGACAAGAGAAGGGAGGGGAAAAGAGAGGGGAGGGGAAGGAGCTGAGAGCAGCCACCTGTGAACCTGAAAGAGCTCCCTCCTCCCCCCACCAGGAACCTCAGCCTCAGTCCCCGTCCCTTCCATGTTTCCCAGTTGACCTTGGCCAACTCACTGCCTGTCTCTGGGCCTCCCGGTGAAATGAGAGACTTGGAGGTAGTGACCACCAAGGGCCTGTGAGCCCTCGCGGCCTCCGAGCACAGCCTTGGATGTGGAAGGGCTGTCTGAGTTGCTGCAGGAGCCCCAGCCTCCTTGGAGCCGGGCCCAGGCCTCTGTCATTGCGTAAACATGATGCAGGCCTGTTTGGGGCCGCATAGCTGTGGTTTTCTGTTTTCCCCAGCAGTAGCTGGGGCTGCAGTTGAGATGGCCCAGCAGGGAGGGTGAGGGCGGGGAGGAGGGCAGGAAAGAGAAGGTTTCTCTGTGCTGCCTCCTCTGCTTGGCTTGGAAAATTTGCAAAAGGAAAAAAACATGCACGCATGTTAGACCGTTCCTCCACCTCTCCCCACCAATCCCAAAGAAATCTAGCTCCGTCAGTAACAGAAAACCCTCCAGGTTATCCCAGTTCTGCTTTGGAGTAGACCCCTTCCCGCAGCTCAGCCCTCATGATCTGGGCCTGAACAGGTCTCAGAGCAATGACCCCCCCCCCCCCACCCGGGCAATCGGACGCGCCTGACTGTGGAAGCGCTCAGCAGGGGCAACAGAAGACCCTGCCAGGCAAGCCTGGTATTTGTGGGCCCTTCAGCCTACCTAGACCGTCACAGGGCCGGGCACACAGTAGGCCCAGGTCATCTGATGTTTACTAAACTAAGCAGAACTGAATCTGGGAAAAATCCAAGATCATCCCTGAAGAGAAGAAAGGGCCCTGGAGGGTGTGGCGGATGTGATTGTTGCCCCACGCAAATCCCCTTGCTTGTAGATCCATCCCCCAGATGCTGAGGGGGTGGGTAGCTAGCCACCCTTTTCCACAGAATTGCCCTTGGCTGATGGGAGCTCCCAAAAGATGTCAGGAAATTTGCCCATCCTTCCAAGGGGCAGCCATGCACCCATTACCCATGAATGTCAGAGTTTAAATCCCAATCACTCCCATACCCCCCAATCCCCACCCCACCCCGGCTTCAAGCTGAGACAAATCTTTGGTGCAATTCACACTCCAGAGCTCCCCATAGGATGACGTAAGTGAATGTCACATCTCTGCTAGCCAGCTCCCTCCCCTCCCTTCCCCTGCCTCACTGCACACTCCCCCCAACA
This sequence comes from Molossus molossus, assembly GCF_014108415.1. Classification (NCBI taxonomy): domain Eukaryota; kingdom Metazoa; phylum Chordata; class Mammalia; order Chiroptera; family Molossidae; genus Molossus; species Molossus molossus. Next base: position 59,624,061 of record NW_023425352.1, read on the forward strand.
TGGCATCAACAAGTAGCACAGGAATCTCCGTTTCAGCTTCTTTCTGCTAAACCAGGCCTAAGACAACGGGGACAGCGTTCCAGACAGGACTCTGCTTGGGAGCAGCCTTTCTTATCTAAAGCCTCGGCAGTTGTCAAGCTGCTCACCAGGCAGCAGGAGAGAGCAGAGGGCATTGGACAGCTGGCATTTTACAGGACCAGAGCTGACTGGGGCATCTCTGCACACCCAGAGGCGCTGACGTGCAGTAGCAGTACAGTCAGGGCACAGCCCAGCTGGCCAAAGCCTCCAGGCTACCCAAGCCCACAAGAAAGAAGACCCACTGGGGCTCAAGCATTGCTGACCAGTTCAGCTTGGTCAGCTGGGGACCAGCACAGACAGAGACAGGAAACTGCAGACAATCCAGATGAGAGCATCACCAGGCAAAGAAACTAGAGCCAGAACAAGGCCAGAGAGGATGAACCCCTCTGGGCCACGGACTTCGCTAGTACCACAACGCCCTCACATGGGTGGTGCCAGGGCTACCAAACTACACGCATGTTTATAACAAAGGCAACAGCAATAGAACCATGACTACGATGTATATACTGTATTAATGCCATTCTGCTAGCCCATTGCACAGAATTATTTCATCTAGTGCTCCCACCATTCTAGGCAGGGATTATGATCTCCGTTTTAGATGGTGGGCATGCCCACGTGCACAGCATATGTAGCCAAGGACAGGTAGGGGTACACACAGCACACCGCCCCACATGTCACTGGTTCAATTGGCTACTGAAGAATGAACGCAGCGCGTGCACGGCGCGGCTTCTCCAGGGCAGCAGTCTGAAGGCAGCGCAGGCCCTGCCCTCCCGGGGCGCTCCGCAGCCGCTGCCCTGCGGCCCCGTGCGGGCAGGGCCAGCACCCGGTACTCAGGCCCTCCTGCCCAACTCCAGGTCCCTGAAGCTGCGGGCTGCGCCCTGACACGGAAGGCTGATGGCAGAGGTGGGTGTCAATTAACTGCCTCAGCCACAGGGGCACATCCAGGGTTTGTGGGCCTGAAACTTACACAACTTTTCGCTAAGAAAAGTTATACAAAATTATACACGCAAATGCCCAGAGCTGTGCCCACTCTGTGCACAGGAATCACAAAAATAGATTTCCGTGGCCTCCCAGTGAGGAGGACCAGGCAAGTGACAGAGCCGGAGCCCACACTGCCTTCGCCCCAGGATAAGTCGGCATCTGCGGCCTGGAAGTAACACATCCCTGCTGCTCGGGGCCAGCAGCCAGCCTAGCACCTGGGCCCGGCTCCGCGCAGGAGGCAGAGTGAGGAGCAGCTGGCGCTGTGGTGCTGACCCTCTCCCGCAGCGCTGTCAGGCCGGCTGGGTGACAGGAGGTCAGAGAGTGGGAGAGTGGGGGGGAAGCCATGTGCAAATGCAGAGTTCCAGAACGATCCATGTTTTTGCCAACTTGCTTCCCGAGGATGGCATAAGGGAGGGTGGAGCAGGGGAGCACTGCCCGACCCAGAGTCGGAGGTCTGGGCTCTAGTCCCAGAGTTGTCCTTTCTCAACAGTGAGAACCCGAGTGACTCATTCAACCCTCTGGAGTCTTGCTGGCCCCATTGCCCAAGTACGTAAACTGACCCTGACCTCCTAACACAGTCGTGAAGAGAAAACAAGACCAAGAAACCAAAAGTGCAAATAGCCCAGTGCCGCGCAGAAGTGAGCCACGCTGCAATTCTCTTTGGCCAGACAGTTCTGCCATTTTCCCTTGTGGTCACCTCAAACCTGGTGGGCCCCTTTCCCAACAGCTCTGCTCCTGAGCCTGAGGGGCAAAGCCTAGGCTCCCCATTTTCTTCTTCTGCAGGCTGCCCTGCCTCACCCGCTGCGTCCCTGTTCCAGGGAGACACGCAGGGCAAGCAAGGCGTGCTCAGCGCTGCATGCACTTACTGGAATGTCCAGGAAAATTCTGGAAGAGTGGGTGCTGGAAATGCTCAACTTCTCAGGGGCCTGGAGGTTAGAAAGTAGCAACCCAGCTACCATGGGCAGTACCCCCACCCCACAGCACCCAAGAGATGTTTTCAAATCTTCACCACCACCACCCCACCCCGAAAGCCCCCACTCTGGAATGTCACACCACAGCAGAAGAAATGCATCAGGACTCATCTCCATCCCGCTTCAAATCTCATTTGCATATAACTCATAGACGCTGAGGCGAGTTGAATTTAACAAGTTGACGTGATGTTACGTTTTGCACATATTCGATTGAACATTAATTTTTATTTTGCAGTCATTTTTTGAAGTCGATCATTTTTCCAGGTATCTAAATATTTGTGGAAAGATCAAATCTGTAAGCCCTGGGCTTGAGGTGCCCGTGGGTAAGCCAGCCCCTGGACACCACTCTTCTGTGGGCAGCCGGCGTCTCTGCCCCCCCAGAGGACGGGCTGCCCAGGGCCCGCCCGCTGTGTCATTCCCACCAGGGCCGCTGGCGCCTCTCCAGGCAGGGGTTCTGCCTCTGTTCTGCCTGGTGAGGCCCAGAGCCCAGGGGTGTACTGAGTGACTCCGGGGCTGCCAGGGCCTGTGGCCCGAGCGGAAATGAGAGGAGGAGGGGGTGCACGACCGCGACGAGAACCCCGCCTTGGCCAAGATCACAGAGCAAGCCATGGCACGACCCCTGCCTCTCTGCTTCCCTCTTCCTGGTTCCCCAGAACCCTTTATTTCCTTCTGGAACGTGTGCCCACTGCAGCCATCAGCCTGGCCAGCCTGCCCTTGCTCCCACAGAAGGGCATCATTGTCCTTGAAAACAAGGCCAGGAACTAGGCAACTCGTCCTTAGGCACCAAATACATGTGAGTTCTGCTTTAGAGACCCTTCCCTTTCCTATCATTCTTGACCCGCAGATAAAACCTGTGAGGTCAATATTATCATTCCCACTTTGCAGATGAGCTAACTGAGGCTCTCCCAGAGTCCAAGTGACATGTGAGAAGAGAGGATTTAGGTACAAGATCTTCCTGCTCCACCTTCCTGACCCCACACAGAAAGGCAGGTGGAGTGGGCCCTTGTGGGCGTGGCTCTCCCTTGGACACATCTCTCTCTGACTTCTCCCCTGGTCCATCAGGATCCAGAGTCAGGCAAAAGTCAAGGTCAGTATGGAGTGCCAGGCCGGGGTGGTGGGCAGTGGCCCCAACCCCGAGGCTGGAGGACGGCACAGAGCCACAGCTCTGGGTAAACCAGGTGGCTAAGAGCCACGAGCGTGTCCTGTCTCACCTCAGCCTGATGTTGCCTGGGACTGGCAGCTGCCGTCATGGAGCCAGAGCCATGTCCTCAGAGCAGCTCGGCAGGCGGGGCAGGGTGGGAATGCAGGAGCGATTCATGGGGCGCAGTTTCAGGTGGCCCTGTTCCACAGCACTTGAGGTCACTGGTCCAGTCCCTTAGTCCCAAGCTGGGGCATCACTGGTCCTCAAAATCTGATACCCTCATTGTGTCTGCAACACAGACCCTTGCCAGGCACACTCAAGACCTTGTCCACTCCTCACAGGAATCCTACAAATGGCTACTTTTATGGCCATTACGCGGATAAGGAAACCGAGGCCCGGGGAGATCAAGTGACTGGTCCAAACGCACACTGGAATCAGCGGCAGAAGCCCAAGCTCTCCTTCCACCTGGGTTCCAGCAGAATAAGGGGCGTCACTGGGCATCCAGGTGTGAGAAGCTGTGCCCGGCTCCTCTCAGATGAGATCCCTTCTGTACCTTAGAACAAACCAGTGCGGTAGACAGCATCACCTCCATTTGGAGAAGGGGCAGACCCAGAATGGTTAATTCGCTTGCCCCAGGTCACAAAGTCAGAAGGTAGCAAAGTTGGATCCAAACCCCAGTATGCCTGCCTCAAAAGTACCTAATGCAGCCGGTTGCTCTTCCTAAAATACAAATCTGATCAGGCCTGGCCTCTGCTTCCCACGGCTCCCTGGTGCCTCGACCACAACAGGGAAAGTCCAAGAGCCTTAGCCTGTCGTTCAAGGCCCCACACCTGGCCCTGAGCACAATGCCTCCCCTCCGGCCCACCTGCAGCCACATGCTGCTGTCCCCGCCGCACCCGTGTCTGCAGAGCTCCGGCCAGCGAGGCCTGGTCCAGCTGCTAGAAATGCCCTTGGTCCTCTTCTCTGACTGGCAGATTCCCGTGTCACATGGTGGAATCAGAGAAAGTGTCCTAAGGGGGTGTCGTCTGAGTTGGAGTAAGCTAATCCTTTGGATTCATGAAACAACTTTCACATTCATTACAACGTGATGTTGCTGAAGAGACATTGGCGTTTACTTGAATATCTGGGCACTAGACTGGGGGTGCTCTGAGGGCTTTCAGGGCGGAGGGGGGACTGCTTATCTCTGCATCCTAGCAACTGGCACAGGGCCTGGCCCAGTGCAAACTCTCCCCTTGAATCTGTGGGTGGGTGGGTGGGTGGGTGGATGGATGACTTGATTGGAAGATGGATAAATTAATGGAGGGGTAAATGGAGCTTGGAAGGTTGAAAGAAGAAGGAATGGGTCAATTACTCATATCAACAAAAGCACTCATCATGAGAGAGCATACGAGCGCCCTCTCTGCTCCCACCACACTCAGCCACAGCTCAGGAGTCCTCCCCTCTCACAGGCCTTATAAGTCTTTGTTCCAGGTTGAAAAAGACCTGGCAGGCTCCTCTGGGCAAGGAACAGAAAAGTGTCTAAGGCCGGGTGGGAAAGGACCCCCACCCTTTGGGTTGAGCTCACATCCTGGAAACCTATGGCTGCACTCTAGGCAGGGGCAGGGCCTGCCCGGCCCCTGAGAGCAGCTAAGCAGGGAGTAGCCCGCGCTCCACTTTCCATTAGCTAAGAGCTCTTCCAAGCCTGGCCTCTCCCAGCTCCAAATTCCACTGCCCAGGATGATTGGATCTGGGGCCTGAGCCCAATGCTGCTTCAGTCCCAAAACCAAAACCACACTTGCCAGAGGAAGAGGGGCCTTAGGGTCAGCATACAGGAGAGGCAGGGACAGAAAGAAACTGGACCGACATCTGGAGTCAGCTGGGGCAGCGGGGCCGTCCTCAGGGGCAGGTTCCGGGAGGAACAAAACCGTTCTGAGTGCGGGCAGACGGTGCGCGGCCTCTCCCTCTCTGGGAGCACACGAGGCCAACGCTGGCTCCTCCTGGAGAGGCCAACGCTGGCTCCTCCTGGAGAGGAGCATGGCACTGCCCCTCTGGGCTCCACCCCGCCTATCAGCATCCCCACCCACCCCAGCAGCCTCACATCTGCAAGCAGGCCCTGCCAAGTAAACAGCTGCAGCCCACGCTCCAAGGCTCCCCAAACCCCAGCACTTCCCACAGCGGCCAAAGCCACATCCCATCCGTCCCCCAGCGAGGCCCGAGGGAGGGGAAATGCTCATTAATCACAGGGAGATGGCTTCCGGGCAGCCTCGAAGACAGGCTGAGGAGACCCGAGCTGGGAGGGAGCTCCCCACTAGGCCCCAAGGGAGGTCAGCTCCCGCCCTGACCAGGCACCGAATCCATCACCAGTGGCTTGCCTCCCAGGGCCCTAGGACTCCTTGAGAGCTGCCCCCTCTGGGCTGTGGCCTGGGAACCAGGACAGAAGGGCCGGGGTGTCCCTCCGCCATCACGCTTTGCTCCGTCTCGCGAGGCATCAGACAGAGCCCCTGCGGGCCTTTGGCTGGTTGTGCGAACGTAGGCAAGTGATATTTCCTCTTGGTTTCTGCAAAGTGGGGAAAGAACCCTGGCTCTTCCTAGGTGCCCATTCTAAAATTAGTCTTTATATGGTGGGGGGCTCATACCCTCCATGCCCAGGGCCACAGAAGAGTCAGCCGTGGTCCTCGGACCAGTCTGAGTTGCTGGCAGACGAGTGTGATGGGGCCAGCATGATGTTTTGTAAAACCATGCGTTTGGATGTCTTTGGGTAGGACGTAGGGTTTCAGTCAGACACACCTACCTTCACCACGGACATTGCCTGAAACCCACCCCTTCTCATACTGAACTTGCTTGCACCGCCCCTGGAATTCATCAGATGGATTAGGTTTTGCTATAGAAACAGGCAGCCCCCAGCCCTGGCTGGGGTGCATACAAGATGTCTGTCTGTCTGTCTGTCTGTCTGTCTGTCTGTCTCTCTCTCCCTCCCTCCCTCCCTCCCTCTCCCTCTCCCTCTCTGTCTCTCTCTCTCTCTTTCTCTCCATAAAATCAATAAACATACCCTCAAGTGAGGATTAAAAAAGAAAAACAACCAGCCCACCCTTACCCCCAGATCTCAGTAGCTTAACAAAGCACATGCAGGACCCAGACTGGCAGAGTCTCTGAATCACGCAGGCAGGCAGAGGCTCCGTCTGGCCACGTGCTTCCATAGTCACCAAGGGAAGGAAAGTGGCCAGCGACACTCCTGCCTTTTCCAGCTTCCACCCAGAAGTGGCACCCTTGATTGTGCTCCCATCCCACTGGTCCTTCCCTCAGAGTGGGATGAGGAGGGCGGTCTTACCGTGTGCCAGGAGGAGAGAGGCAGCTGGGATACCTGAGCAGCCCTAACGACTACCATGTCCAAGAGGCAGCAACTCGCAGCCTCTCACAGACGGGGGAGCCCCACCTTGCAGAACGCGGAGGCACAGAGAGGGCGGAGACCCAGAGCACTGGTTCCTGCAGAGACCCCAGACGCCCTCACCCTGGGATGCTGCACGCTGGGCCCCGGGAGGAGGCAATGAGAAGTGGAACAGAGACCCTGCCCCAGAACTCCCGGGCTAGTTAGAAACACATCACATGGGACACTTCCAGCTCAGTTCTGTCCCCATGGCTGACGGTGCAAGGGGAGCGGTGACCTCAGCAGTGCTTGTCCTGGGTCCCCAGGCAGGAGATGGCGTTCCGGGTGGGATTTGAAGGACATGTAGGTGTCTGTCAAGTGGGCATGTCAGGGGCAGCAGCAGTAAAGGTATGAGGAGTCACGGAAGGATTGGTGGCTTGGAGTGGCCATTAGGGAAACAGAGACACATGAGCCAGAAGGAAAGCCTGGGCCACATTGACAAGGACTTGAATGTCATCTAAGGAACCATCTCCTCTCAGAATGTATCTGGGGACAATATGTGAGCTCCTCGAATGGGAATTCCAAGCGTTAGGGACAAGAGATGGATATTTGGCAAGCCCTGGCCTTCCTGAGCAATCCCTCTGTGCTGGCCACGCTCAGCAGGTTGCACTGGTCATCCATGGAAGCCTTGGAGCAGCTCCAGGGCATAGGGCTGATTATTGCCCCATTTTACAGCCAGGAAACGGAGGTATGTAGGTGGTACCCAAGATGACACAGGTGGAAAGTGGCAGAGCTAGGATTGAAACTTGGTCCGTCTGATCTGTTGGACACCCATGAGAACTCAGGCACTAGCAGCCTCACAGACACCCCACCTTATTTTCCCCAAACCACACATGCATGCATCACCAATCATATTTTACGGATGAAGACATTAAGGCCCAGAGAGGTCACCCAAGAGCAAGTGGTTAACAAGCTGGCTGACCTTAGCAAATTGGGACTGGGACCCAGGTCTGCCTGTCTGCAGAGCAGGCTGGGCAGTGGGAGGCGCTCTGTGCGTCCCAGGGGGCTCCTGGAGAAGCCACGCAGACAGCAGGAGGTCAGGCAGTGTATCCATGGAGACGTGCAACTTCCAGAAGCCAGGTCTCTCCTCACTCTGCTCAGACCAGCCCATGTCTCCGTGCTCGCCCTGGCTCTGGTGCCGAGGGCGGTGGCTCCTCCTGGAGCACGTGACCCCTGGAGAGGCATCAGACAGAGCCCCTGGAGCACTGGGCCACATGGGGATGCACCTTACTGGTTAATCAGAAGCTGATGAGCCGTCAAAGCCGGAAAGGGACCTGCTGACCCTGGACCTTACCAGGTTATGTCCTTGGGCAAATTCTTGATCCCCTCTAAGACCCATCAGGACCCCTGTGGAAAGAGGGCTTGGAGATTTCTGGTGCCTGTTCACTAAGGTTGCTGGCACCCCTGGGTCAGCCGGCAATGAGGTGGGCTAGGCTGAGTTGGCCATATGATCTGGCAACAAGAGGCAGGCGGCCAGGACAGCTAGGCGGGGCTGGTAAGCAGAGCATGGGGCACCTGGGGGACTGCGGCAGGAGCTAGACCCCTCCACAGGCAAGGGAAAGGAGGGAGGGTAATTTCTCAGACAAATCTCTACCAAGGCCCTCCCATATGCCAGGCATCACACTGAGCCACTGTCACATCCTCATTGCACAGGAGGAGCCAGATGCCAGCATGTGCACTCCACTGGGGAGGTCACTAAGGCTCAGAGGCAGGTGCAAAGTCACTAGCTCAAGTAGACATGCTGGCACTAGAATCCAGATTTTCAAACTCCATACCACCACCACTTCCCTAGGGGTCAGAGACAGGACCTTAAGGACAAGAAGAAATCAGACAGGGCCCAGGCATGAGGGACCATCCCAACTCCTGACTCTGGAGTCGGAGAACAAGGCTGAGCTTTGATTCTTGGAAGTGGGCACGCCGAATCTGTCTTACCCAGGCCCAGGACTCCTTAAATGCTTTACCCGTGGTCAGCTCAGGGCACAGGGGTAGGTAATCACAGCTCACTCTAAAGAGAACCCCCCACTCTTGGGCAGCTATATCCCCAGGGCCCTCCCCTTGCTGCTTGCACACTGCTGGTTACAGAGCTCACACCCTCTGAGCGAATTCTACCTCATTCTCTGTTTTGAGAGAAATGTCCCAGGTATGGGGTGGAAGGGTGACTCTCCCAGGGGAAGTGAGTGAGATAGTGCCCCAAGCCCCTTTCCTCGCCAGCCCTCCCCCTCGCTCCCAGATGTCCAGGCACAGCTCCTAAGGTAGAATCCACGCCCACTAGGGATTCCAACTCCCAGCAAGTGCTAGAGCCCAGGTCTGGGCCGGGACTTCTGTCTATCAGGTTAGAGAATCATCTCAGCTCTGGGCCCTCACTTCCTTCCAGCATGGGCTACTCCAGGCCGCCACTCTGATTCCCCCTGAAGTTTGATTCAACCTGCGACCTTGGGAAATCCCTCCCACCTCTATGCCTCAGTGTCCACATCTGTCTAAGGGAGAAATGACCTCCAAATGTGTTACCTTCTAACTGACAAAGATTCCTAAACTGCCATCTTCCAGCTGGAGGAGGGAGGGAGCAAGGCCAGCTGGAGCCCAGGTTGAGGCAGGAAAGGGAAGGACAGACCAGGCCCACTCTGGTGCCCATCTCATCAATGCCTGCTTTTGTGTGGAGTGCTCAGTAAGCAGCTGAGTTCATTTTCCATTAGGGACAATTATCTCTTCATTTGCATATGCTAAATGTGACATTTAAGAGAACAGTTCCTCCCCACCCCAAACAGGATGAAAGTCCAATGACAGCCAGGCAACCTGCAGTTTTGGGCAGAGGTGTAATTGGCTCTTATTAAGGGAAGACGTGGGAAACACAGGTTCTGAAATGCAAATGGCAGCTTCCCAGTGCCTATCTGTTCACATCTGGGCAGGACATCCTTACCCACAAAATAAGAGAGACAGAAGCTGGGGGGGGGGGGGTGCTCATTCTACTGGGGGGAGGAGGACAGACCAGCACATCACCTTCCCAGAGCCTCTCTCTGCCTCACTGGAGTCAAGCAGGTTCTGCTGCCCAGTGTGGAATCTGTTAGCATGTTCGGCCTTGGATCACGGACCCCCGCCAACAGCTTCACCTGTGGTGAACTCTGCCAAATTTCAGCCACAACAAGGAGGAAGCCAGGGGGCCCCAAATGCCCCAATCCCCATCGGGCCTTGGCCATTCTCAGTGCTTAAGACACCCTTCCCTTCCCACCTCTCCACCTGGCAAATTCTCCCTCTTGTCTCAGACCAGCTCAAAGGGTACCTCCTCAATGACACCTGCCCCAGAGGCCCAGGCTGACCCAGTGGGGCCTCCACACAGAGACCTGGCCTCCCCAGTGGGGCTGAGAGCCCCTGGAGCAGGTGTGACTCTGACTCATCTCTGTGTGCAAATATCTGCTCAGAGCCAGCTCCCCAAAGGCACGTGTGAGATCTGGTGGATGCGTGGAAGGAAGCACAGGTGGATGAAGGCTCTGTGCACGCTCATTATAAGGCTTGGCCTTGACCTTGACCTTGCCCTAATGATGACTTGTAGCTCCTCCCCTTTTGGGAAAAGTGAGGCTGGGTGAGATAGAGACTTCATTCCCAGCGCGGTCAGGGAACTTGGATAAGCAGGGTCCAGAACACGGTTCCCGACTCCACACTCCAGCGGACTGCAGAAGCTTGGCTACGAGACCCCCACACCGACAGGAGCGGGGCCACCTTGTCATGTGGCACGCACCTTCCTGACCTGGCCCTGACCTCCTGGGCCTCTTCAGATCCAACAACCAAGACTGAGCTGATCTTGAGAATGCCGTACCGCTCCCACAGACCCCCGGCTCCCACCTGATCATTCCGTAAGTGAGGAAAGTGAAGCCACAGGCCTTTCCCCAGCTGTCCCCACAGGATGGAAACGACAGACCCCAAGAGAGCAAACACCTGTTCATAACCCTCCTGTGCCCCAGACACCCAGAGCTGCACTCTGCTTCAGGGAAGTTGCAAGGGGATCTGACGAGAGGAGCAGAGAGAGAGCAAAGGGTGCCCTGAACCCACTCTGCCCCCCAAAACTCTGACCCCAGTCCCCAACCCTGCCTGCCTCTACTGAATCATGCCTCCTGCCATCTGTGTGTGTCTCCTGCACGCACAGCGCGGCTTAGCAGGAGTCAAGGTTCAACCTCCAGCTTGCCGTCCGTGAGACCTTGCACAGCTTGGGGCCTCTCAGAACCTTGGCCTCTCTTCTGGGAGTGGGGTGCCAAGGCCCCTCCCACCGAAGCGTCTTCTGTTAGTCAAGCTAATCCGCAGGAAGGCCCTGAGCAAGCGGTGGCTGTTCAGGGATGCTCTGCTCCCTTCCGCTCTCCTCTCCACCTTAGGGAGCCCGGGCATGAGCGTGGAGGGCAGGCTCCAGGCCCCGATGCCCCACTCCTCCGTCCCCGACACAGAGTCAACATGTAGAAGGAAGTCTGCAGACATCTCAGGCCCTTCGCTGCCCAGACATCTGCCGTAGTGCGTCTGTGAAAACACGTGTTTGAGATTCCGACCTTCAGCAGGACACGTTAGGACAGATGCAGAGACGGGAACCCGGGCCTGCTGGTGACTCCCAGCCCCTTGCTGCTAGGTGGTCAGTGAAGTTGCAGAATAAAAACGCTTCCAGCATTTCCCTTTCTCGGCCACACAGTCGGATCGCCTGGAGCTCTTGCATTTCACAGAGCTCAGTGGCACCCAGACTAACTGAATCAGACTCTGGGGAGGGCACCAGGCACCAGTATGTTTTAGGGTCCCTTGGTGGCTCCAGAATGACTCAAACCTTGGGCACCACTGGGCTACATGACAAGTAGTAACTGTGGGCAGCTGGCCAGACTCAACCCTGTTCAAAGTCTTTCCTATCCATTGTCCCATCTGGTCGTCATCTGCCACCTGAGGGGCCACATCATCCTACCCATTGTGTGGAGGAGGAAAGAGGAGGCTGGAGACATTGCCATGTTTCCTAGACAAGAGCAAACCCTCAAACCTGGGCTCCTGCTACATCAGCACAGCTACGGTGGGCCGTTGGGATAGTCACGAAGAGACGGGACCCTGACTTCCATGAGCTCACAGGTTCTGGGGACATCCCAACTCTTCCTGGAAGGAGGTTCCCTTGGTGGTGGGCAGAGCAGAGAGAGCGGCCCTGAGGCGGGCGGGCGGGCCCTGCAGCCAGTGCACTGGGCCAGCTCATGCCTTGGCCCCAAGGAGGTCCCGGCTCCAGCCCAGGAACTTCTCCCATCTGACTTCATCCTGTAGTGTGTGGGGGTCTGTTCCGGGATGGCGAGGCCCAGACATGGCCTTTTTATCTGAGTCTTTCCTGACACCCCTCTGATAACAAAGAAGGAAGCTTAACAGGGAGTGGAAGTTTTCCAGGGGATTTCAGCTTCTTCCTCTAGGTCTGTGCTGAAAACACAGCCATTCAGAGTCCACAGAACCACTGGCAGGAAATCAGAGGGGCCGCCAGCACGCCAGGGCTGCTCACCTCCCGCCACCCTCCCCGAGCTCGGAGACAGCAGCCGCTGTCCTCCCTGGCCGTCCATGTCAGGGGGCAGAGGAAAGGCGACAAGATGAGGAGACCAGCCAGTTTCCGTAGCACAGACTGACATAGCCTTGCAGACACCACGCCAGAGTTCAAACCCCATCTCTGCCGGACCCTCTTGCTGTGTGATCTAGGAGTTGCTTAACTGCTCCACACCTGGGAGCGTTCATCTATAAAATGGTGGTGATAATAGTCCTCATCTCCCTGTGAGGCTGGGATTAAGTACCACCCATGCTGGCTGTGGGGTCCTGGACATGTTATTTTACCTCCCCTTGCCTCAGCTAACCCATCTTTAAAATGGGAACAATAATGCCTATCCACATAGGTGGAGTGAGGACTAAATCCATTCAGTGAGGTAATCCACACAAAGTACTTATGATAATGCCTCGCCTACCCAGCACACAGTAATTGTTCCCTGTTTCAGCACTAGCACGGGGCCTGGCACACAGCAGTTCCTTAAGAAACATCTCCTTCCTTCCTTCCTTCCTTCCTTCCTTCCTTCCTTCCTTCCTTCCTCCCTCCCTCCCTCCCTCCCTCCTTCCTTCCCGAGTGAAGTCAGCTGCCTTCTCTGATGCCTAGGGACTGGCTCTGAGCCAGCTCCTTAAAAAACTGGAAATGCTGCCCACTTTCTCTTCTCCCTTTTCATAAAGTGATTGCAGAACAGAGGCACTGACCTTGGGCAACCTTGCATTGCAATGTTTTCCAAATGGCAAAAACTAGAAATCACTGCAGGAGAGCTTGGCACACACGCACACCCCACCTCCCTCTCACACCACACTCCCTCCGCCATGCCAGTCCCTCAGGGGTGCCACGCTCTGAGTGTGCTGGAAGTCCCCTCTGGCGGCTGTGTGGGGAAGGAGCAGAGGACACAGGAATGGACTCACAAGCCCCATTAGGAGGCCGATTAATTATCTGGTGGACAGAAGATGAGGGTGGGGACAGGAACAGTGGAGGTGGAGAGATCTGAGATCTAGATAGAGGCAATAGAATTGGTTGTTGGGGAGAAAGACAAGGGGAGTTAAGAGTGACTCAGGGTGAAGTGGGGGCATTCACAGAGACTGGCCAGGGGAGATATCAAGAGTCCAGTTGACCATAATCATTTTGGATGGGATCCCACTGAGGGTCTGCCCAGCCATCTGGGTTAATAAATGTCCACTCCGGGTCCAGAACATGTGGGACCTAATGCCCACTCCCCACAGGAGAGAGCCCTCTTGTTCTGAGCCTTTTCGGAGCAAGTGGGTTTGACCAGGACGTCTGTGGGGCAGGGCCTGTGCTTTGCCTAACCCCTCCCAGGGAATCTGTCCCAGAGGAAGAAACCAAGAGGGACACTGACAATGCCCGTGTCCCCAGTGAACAGGACTGGAACTCCTGCCTCCCAGTTGGCTCTGTCACTGCCCAACCCCAGGCAGCCAACGTGAGATTGGTGTGCTCAGGTGGAGGTGCCAGCCTGGCTCTGGCCTAAGCTCTTCCAGGAGTCGAAGGTGTAAGCCGCACACAGACCCTGGGCAACAAGGTTAGAGAATGGCCATCCAGGAGCTGCCTCCACATCCACATCCCTCCTTCACACAGAGGAGCTGGTACCTGCTGCTCAGGACATCTGCCTGCCTCCAGCCTCATCAGAGGGGGTCCGTGGCACATGGCTAACAGGAAGCAGGAGAACGTAGGGGTCTGGTGGCATTTGGAGTCAGAGAGATGAAGGTTCAAATCTCAGCTCTGCCCTTACTCAGGCTGTAATGCTGGGAAAGCTGTCCACGTCTACTTGCGGAGCATCACTGTCCTTGTCCGTGAAGCGGGGAGAGTAGCCACCTACCTCACGAGGTTCCCGCAGAGAGTAAACACCCAGCTCACCCCAGCTTGTCTCACTCACTGCATCTCAGCTGTCCTGGCTGCCTGGCCTGGAGTGAGTTCCTGAAAGGTGTCCCATCCCAGCGTTTGCACACTGTGTGTTAACTGACAGGTCACCGATGCACCTCCGACTCTGACTACTGCGCACACCATTGTGGCCCCAGAGCCAGGCAGTGTCCTGCCTGACAAATGCTCGGCAAACTGCTGAATGAACGAGTGGGTGGATGAATGAGTGAGTAAAGAATGAATAAATGGATACACGAATGAATGAGTGGATGGATAGATAAGTGAGTTAATGAATTGATGGATGAATGAATAAATGAATGGGTAGTGAATGCAAATCTGCCTCCTAGGGCCTAGACTGCTTCCAATTCTCTGAAAAGATGTCTCTCAGGGTCTTATCACCCTGCACATACCATGCAAGGCACTGAGGCTGGGCTGGGGCTAAGCAAGAACCCCAGCTTCGACCTAGCCTGCACCTGATCATTTGGGACCTAATTCCACAGTGGCAGGGAAGCCGAGCCCCTGGGTCTGAGCTGGGAGAAAAGGTCACAGCTAGGAAACTCTCCCCAGCCCCCAGCACTTCCCCAGCCAGACCCTGGGCCGAGAGTCAGCACTAACTGGACAGAAGTCTGGGGCACCCGAGTCCAACCTGCCCCCTGTGCGAATGGAAACCGGAAACCAAGGAGGCAGGGACTTCCCCGAGGTCACGCAGCAGGCCCGGTGGTAGCTCACACTACTGGCAGGCTGGGTTTCCTGACTCCTGGGCCCTGTGTGGTATGTGCGGGGACATTTAGGGCAGGAAGCTGGCCTTCTCACGGCAGCTTGGGCCAGGCTGCCCAGGCCTCCTCCAGCAGCCCCAGCTCCCACAGGCACCCCACTGCCTATCGGAAACAGCCAGCTCCAAGCAGGCAGATGGCTGGCGGGCCCTTCGCCCAGCCCTCAGGCCCAGATGGCGGTCCTGGGCACGAGGTGGGATGTCGCAGCAGCAGCAACAGGAAGCCTGCTGCCTGCCAAGGCGGCCGAGGCCCATGGAGAAGGAGAAGCCCTGCCCTGCCCCCTGGCCGGCCAATGCTCGGAGGCCTAGGGCAGCCGCATACACAGTCAGGGCTGACTCCTCACTGTGGGGGCCTCGCCTGGGCACTGTCTTTCAGAACCGGGCATCAGAACCATGACAGCCACACTCTTGCTGCCTGCTGGTCTATCCCCAAAGGAACTGCGCCTCTCAGGGAGCCCAGAAACTGAAGAGTCCCCTTCCGGGCTCTGCATCTCCATTGGGATCTACTGGGGTCAGGAAGAATACTCGTATAGTAATAATAATTGCTAATGTTTCTCGAAGGCCTGCCACACCCTGCATGTTCTTCTACGAGCTTTCTGAGTACAAAGTCCATCCCTACAGCAGCTCTGCGAGGCAGGCCGTCCTGTCCCATCTTACAGGGGAGAAACCGGAGGCCCCGAGAGGAGAAGCAATGTTCCCAAGTCCACAGCCAGGAGACGGCATTGCCAGGATTCAAACCAGGCAGTCGCTCTGGGACCCATGTTGCTAAACACCCCATAGTCCGGGCTCTCTCTGCTAAGTCTGACACAGCACAGAGCAGGAGGGCAGAGGGACCCCTACCTAAGTAGAGCTGGGGGGTTTGCTAGGTAATGAGCTGCCCGTCACAGGCACTTGCCCACTATAGCTAAAATTCTTCGGGCAGGGCCTCCTGCAAGGGCCAGGCCAAGCGCAGGGAAGCCCGAGAGGCAGGTGGAAGGGGCTGTGCCGTTGAGGACAGCCTGTATGTGTCTCTGGGAGAAGGCATGGGGACCCTAAGACAGCCAGCACACTTACACACCCACACACAAACCTACGCTCTAAGGGCAGCACCCTTAGTACGAACTCAGAAGCACGTGGACACGCGTGCACATGCATGTGAGCACACAGACACACCCAGGCCATTCTGGGGAAGAGCAGAACACTCATGATGACCACACAACAAGCCTGGGTACCCAGACACTGCCAAAGGGGAATCTCATCTTGATCTTTGCCCCCAGGAAAGCATGAGGTAGCTAGCCCCTTCCTGTCGCTGAGCCTCAGTTTCCCAACTAGTTTAAGAAATGGATTGCCTGAGGTCATTTCCAAGGTCTTGGGCTCCATGCCACCTAGCTAATCACTTGTGACTTTCTGTCCCCAGAGCCTGGCAGAAAGCTGTGACTCAGCAGCAAGAAGCAGAGCAAGAGCCCCCACCCCGCCCAGCACACACCAAGGGCATCTGGAGTGTAGCCTGCCCACAGGAGGGCAGTGAGGGCTCCGGTGGTGAGAGGCCGGAGCAGCCATGGTCCGCAGGACTGGGGAAGGGCCAGGGAGGGCCGGCAGGCGGGGCTGCTGGCCCTGGGCGGACCGGCCCACAAAAACAGGGGACAGAGTGCTCTGGGCGGGCAGCTGCCCCCAGGGCCTCTGCACCGCAACTTGCTTAGTAAGTTCCCTTTTTAAGTTACAGTCTGAATGAGCTCTGCTCTCCCAGCAGCGGCTGCAGACCTGGCATTTCCCACGGTTTGGGGCAAAACGCACAGCCCAGGGCTTCAACTCCGAGCTTGTGAGTTTCCATTCTGCACCATCTGGGATGTGAGGCCCCTTTGAAGGAGAGCATGGCCAACTCCCGCTTTTCCAGACCGTCTCCCCTCGGCCAAACAGGCGCTGTGTTGGGAAGAGCTGGTGGTCGTCATGCTCCACTGGGCAGCCGTCCCCTTACTGGGAAACCCTAGCACAGGTACAAACTCAATCCCTGTGACATGTAACCCCTGAGTCATCCCTGCTGCTCCTGGCTCTGCCACTGCCCTGCTGCGGACCCTGAGCAAACACTGACCTTCTCTGGCCTCAATGTCCCTGTTTCTAAATGGTGAGGTAGGAGAAGGCAAGAGGCAAGCAGATAGAAGAGTCTACTTGGAAGTTGCTTGGGAATCATTTTCCACATGTCAGAGACACCCTCAGGTCAGTCCAGAGCACTGTGTGCCTGTGTGCACATGTATGTACACACCTGTGTGTGTGTGTGCACATGTGAAACATCTGAAGAGACAAGCAGGTGTGTCCCACCATGAGTGTGCCCATCCATCCAGGTCATGGTGCAGGCAGAGCTGGACCCAAGACAAAGGATTTCCTAGGCCACTATCCTAGGGGCTCAGGAACTGTCTGGACATTAGTGGCTGATTTGAGAAGTTCAGGTAAGCTGTGGTCCTGCAGAGCGCTGGCTTCTCCAAACAAGTCCCCTCCAAGCACAGGGCAGAGCTCACTGTCAGCAGTCTGTCTGCCTCAGTCCGCAGCATGGCCACCTGGCTCTGTGCCAGGGGTACACAGATGAATGGTGTAGCCACATGAATGGTGGTGCCCTCCGAGTTGCACCCACACCACGGCACCCTGAACCTTCACATGTGGGTATGTCACCTCCCCAGAGCCCATTCAGCTTCCATGTCCCCAGAAAAAGTACTCTGCATTTGATCAAGAAAACTTATGTAATTAGCTATTACAAACTGTAAAGTGCGGTGCAATGGTTATTCCATTGGTTCCTCAAAACGCCACCCATCTCACAAGGTTCTTATTCACATCTGACAGATGCAAAAACTGAGGCCCAGAGAAGTGAAATCGAAGACCCAACACCTAGGTAGCTTGATAAAGAAACATTAGCACCAGGCTTATGGTCAGAAATGGACTCGAGAGCCAGACACAGTTTGCAGCACTGTGGAAAGTGACTGCAGAAGCCCAGGCTGAGCACGTGAACCCAGAAGCTCCCTCGTGGCTGTGGGCTTCAGGGCAGCCAGGGCCCCCTCCTCAAGCTGAAGACACTAATCATTTCGTGTGCAGATGCTCTCTGTGCCCAGGCCTGGTCCTGGGAGGCCCTGGCACCCTGGGCTTTCTTTCAGGCAGTGACCACCCTTGCGGGTCCAGGCTGCAGGTGCACCTCACGTGGCCCCGCCCTGCCGCCTCGGCATCAGGGACTGAGAGGACAGTGAAGCCGAGTGGGCAGGCGTTTCCCCAGGGGAGGCAGGCTGGTGCAGGACGGAGGCAGAGGTTTCTGCCACAGAACATCCCACAAGCAGCCTAAAATGAGGAGAGGTCCCACTGGAAGAGAAAAGCTGCAAAGTATGTATGAGGCACTTTAAATCTGTCATTACTTAGCAAGCATTCACCGAGTGCCTTTGATGTGCCAGGCCCTGGTGGGTCCTGGGGATGCTCGCCCTGTCCTCAGGCAGCTCACAGACGAGTGGGGCAGGACAACCCTGGACAGAGAGTCTCGCGCGCAGGTAAGTGCCACTGGTGAAGAAACCAGGACTCCACATTGAGGGAATGTGCAGGAACCAGTGACCAGGGTGGGCTTCCTGAAGGAGGTGACGTTGAGCCCAGACCTTCTGAAGGATGAATAGGAGCGATCCAGGCAAAGAGGAAGCAGAAAACACTTCCAGCAGAGAGAAGCTGAAGCAGGAGGGCGCGGGAAGGTCGGCGCCTACAATGTCCACGATAACTTTATGAGATGGGAATAGCTGTCCCATTTTATAACCGAAGAAGCTGAAACTCCAAGAGGTTGAGTTACCAAAGGCCCCCACATCCAGCTGGGCATGACCCAGGTCACACGCCCCATGCCACACATGTCCAATCCCCACAGAAGCAAAGGTAGTGACGGGGAAGGCCCACACGCATGGAGGCAGGTGACTCTCCTCGCAGGGGAAGACCCAGATGTGTTCTTCTGCCAAAGCGGGTGGGGCCCACACGACAAAGGCAGGCATCTCCCCAAACCGCCGAAGAGCAGCTCACAAGCCCAGCGAGGCCTCGCCCACAGTCATGGGCCCATCACCATCCTGAGAGCGCACACGAAGCCGGGCAGCCTCAGCTTCTCACAGACACTATTTAAAGGTGCAGCCCCTGTGAGGACAGCAACGAGGAGAGCCCAGGGCATATGCAGGGCAGAAGTCTTCTCCACACAGGCTTCCTGGAGGAGGTGGCTCTGGAGTTGAGCCTTAAGAAACAAGAGGGTTTCAAAAAGGTTCGAATGGAGCAGAGGGCACTCCAGGCATGGGGAATGGGAAGCAGAGTCATGGCTATGGCATCGCCAGCAACGTTTGGGGAGCAGTGCTCAGTGCCTGGAGTGTCCAGTCCTCTCAGGCAGAACTGCCTGAGGCCCCTCGTGTCCCAGACCTAGACCCAGCAGAGCCCAACGGATACAGATGGAAGAGGCGGGCCTCCCTTCAGTTCGCAGAACTCCATGTCAGGGCCTGCGCTGGGCCTCCCGGCCGGAGCCCTGCCTTCGTGAAGCCTGTGGCACAGCAGAGACAGCAGGTGTAGAGCAGGCACAAAAGCATGACAAGCGTACAGAGCAGTGCCACTCCTTCCGGCAGCCAGTCATTCCTTCAGTGGGGGCTGGGCCCCAGCCATAGTATGCTGAACCAGCAGACAGTGTGGGGGGTCATCCCCGCGGAGCTCGGTGTCTGCAGAGTTGTGCCCACACTCTGCTCGATCCCAGAGCCAGGGGCCTGGGCCAGGAGAACAGGAAAGGCAAGCAAAGGGTCATGGGAGCTTTGACAGACGTCAGCATCCCTGTGCATTCTCCTAATGGCCATGGCTCTGTCAAATATATTGATGATTCTGGACACAGACATCCATGTTTAATTTCCCTAAAAGCTTCTATGCTTACAAAGGGACCCTCAGCTGCCTCTGCTTACAACTTGGGGAGGAGCGGATTGTCCATGTCCTTTCAGGAGGGTGACCCATCAGCCTGGGTGGGACAGGGGTGAGGTCTCATGTGGCTCTGTTCCCTCATGTCCTCACTCTCAGGAGAACCAAGAAGCCTGTGCCAGCCCTCCGTGATCCCAGGCAGGACCCACCATCTTCTCTTGGATTCCGGAACCCAGCTGCATCCGGGCGATCCCTTCCACCCTCGAGCCTCACACCACGTGCGCCCTTCTTCGATGGACACTCGGCAGGACTCTGAGCTGATATGAGTCTGCTCTACCCCTGCCCGCTGCCTTTCAACTCTTCACTAGCTGACAGACCAGTCCTGCCCCACCTCCAAACCCAGCTCAGATGCCTCAAATCCCATCTTAATCAAGCCCATGTCCCAGGTTTCTACTTACTTGGGAGGCCACATGAGACCCACATGATAGTAGACCTGTTCCTAAAACAGGAGTAGCTAACAAATATCATCCCACAAGTCAACTCCAGCTCATTGGCATCAGCTTCCTAGAGGATGTGTGGACAAGGATGCTGATGCCGCGTGTGGACTCAATGGGAAAGAGTGTTATGATTGATTCGCGGTGTCTGCTGAGCACATTACGGGAAGAATTTGCCACACCAGGCAGAACTTTTAGCCATTTGAGGAAGTGCTGCTGTGGGAAGTGTAAGCTCCCAGTTCCGTGCCCCAGCACACTCGGGACCCTTGCTCTGTGCTCAGCCTTGGGCTGGATGCACGAGGAAAGCCAAGAGGAAGGGAAATTTCTGCCCTTTGACCCAAGTTATTAACAGAGCAACTGAGAATGGGAGAGGGGTCACTCAAAGCACTGGACGAGGTGCTCCCAAAGCACTCAAAGTGGTCCTGAGGGTTCTCGGGTCCAGAAAGACTAAATAACTTGCCTCCTAAACACACCCATGGAGCTTCATGAAGCCATAAGTCACAACCCAAGGCTCTGAGTGGCTGCCAGAGAGGAAGACAGCAGTCCAAGCGGTCAAAGCACAGAGCACTCAGCTTGGGTCAGAAGGTGAGGAATGCTCCTCGGTCTGATGGGAGGGGCTGGGCTTGGAGGGGGTTAGAATGATAGAATTAGGTGAGTCTTGAGGGCAGTGACCTGGGCCATCTAGAATCCTGGTCTCCTGCCCTGCAGTCTGGGCTCCATCTCTCCGGGCAGATTCAGGCTGCCTCAGTCCAGGATCCTCTCTGCTTCCTGACCTCCTCTCCTCCCCATACAGGATGGGGACCTGAGACTTCCCCAACACTCAAACTAAAGGAGGTCCCATAACCCATTATTCTCCATCCCAGCATCCTGTTGTTATTATATTTTGTAATTCCTTCTCGCGTTTATCTGCTCAGTTTGTTTTGTCTGTCTGTCCCAGTGTCGTCTGTCAACAACTTGATTCCCTTCCTCTTGGCTCTCCTCACAGTGAGCAGCCCAAGGCTGGGCACAGAGCAAGGGTTCCATCCTTGCTAGGACTTGGAACTGATACTTTCCATATTAGCATCTCCTAAAATGGCTGGAGCCTCCTGCTTGGTGTGGCAAACCAGTGGCAGGCACACTCCTCCCGTACTGAGTTCACACATTACAATTGATCAGACATCACAATTGATCAGAACACTCTTTCCCCTTGAGTCCACACGTGGCATCAGAATCAGTGTGTGGGCCACACGACGGTGAAAACTATGACTGTCTTATTCTGTTTCCATATCCTAACACAGTCAGCAATTGAACCGGTTTAAATCAGGGTTGTTTATTCATTCCAATCAATGAGTAAACGGTGGAGGGTGGGGGCCACACCCCCAAACACCTGCGGGCCAGGCAGACAACATAAATGAGTGAGATGTCCAAGGGTAAGACTGCAGCGCAGACAATGCCCACTGGCACGTTCCCCAATGCGTCCTCAAGGACACCTCAGGTCGGGCTTATTGGACACATCTATGCACATTGTTTTCATGTAAACAAACAGGAGTATTCTTCGTATCCCCAAAGAAATATGCACTTCTCCATTTTGCTGGGGAAAAAGTATATTCTCTGTCCTTTTCTATCTTTCTACTTTTTCTAGAGTTGTGAGTACAGAGAAATATTGCCTATTCTATGGGAAAACAGCAGGCCACGTATGATGACATATGGTAACTGACAGGTGGCCCCAATGTCAAGGCGGGTAGGAGGACTCAAGTGGGTCCCTGGACCAGCAGCGTCAGCATCACCTGGGAACTTGCTAGAAATACAAATTATCAAGCCCACCCCTAACCCATTAAAATACAACCTCTGGGGTGGGACCAAGAAATCTGTTTTAACAAGCTGGTGATTCTCCAGTTTGAGAGCCCGTGCAGCAGGGAGTAGTGGGGACCACAGTCCACTGGAGAACACACATCCTGCACAAAGGGTCCTGTCTCTCGGCTCCAGCCCATCACTGCCACGTAGCAACCTGAGCGCAGCGCAGGCCAAATCCCCAATTACTCCGAGTGGAAGAGCCACATTTTCATGTGATGTCTTCATTCCCAAGTATTGGCTGGTTTTTTGTTTGTTTGTTTGCTTGCTTGCTTGTTTTTTAAATCCATGTAGACCAAACAACTTGTCTACAAGTCAAGGCCAGTCCAGGCACAGCCAGAGTACACCCTGAGGGGTGGAGACTGCTCCCCACAAGGAGCACCCCAGAGATGCTGTGGGTCCCAGCTGTCCTGCTGAGATGGCCTGGCTTGGAAGTCCAGGCCCAGACCCTACACCGCCTCAACGGCTATGCAGGGGTGCTTCTGAGTCCTCCAATTCCAGACCAGAGCCACAGGGCCCAGCGAGTCTCTGGGTCAGAACATGAACAAGATTGAGCAAGTAACATTCTGGGCCCTGAATGTTATAAGTCCAGGGCAGGTTTAGGGGTGGACAAAGAACAAACTCTCCTTTTCTGAGCCCCTATCCCATGCCAAACCTGGTGCTCGGGGATCACAAGCATTTTTTCCATAATATTTGCAACCACCTCATGAGGTAGGGGTCAGTATGCACGTTTAAAGATGAGGGAAGAGAAGTTCAGAGAGGTTAAGTGACTTGCCCTAGATCATATAGAAAGTGAAGAAAGCCAGGCTATGAACCCTTATTTACCTGCCTCCCAACCTATGTTGATCTAAACTGCCTGCCAGCAGATGGATGGAAATGGCCAGATAGGCCTGCAGCCACCAGAGCCTGCCCTCCCTGTCAGGCGACAACCAAGCTACGATTCCAGCACCAGGAAACCCGTCCAGCAGTAGGCTGGCAGTGGTGCTGCAGGAGAGGGTGGCATGGGTTTATACAGCAGACTCCTACCCTGCTTCAGCTTCAGGGGGACCCACCCCTGCATGCAAGTCTCCACCTCAGAGCTGGAGAACTGGAGGAGGTGGGGCCAGCCCATGGAGAGGGAGCAAGGCCAGAGCTGGCAGGGTCAGAACCCAGCCAAGCAGCATGGACCTGGGCTGGACCTTGAGTCAGCCTCGCCTCTCTCTCACAAACCCTCTTCCTGAAGGCCTGGCTGTCAGCATTGGCCCTAGGGTGGCCTCTGTGAGGGTGTTTGATTGGCAGGGAAGCCAAAAGAAATGCCTGACTCCTGCTCCTGCCTCTGACCCCATGGGGCAGGCCCCTTTCTGTGCCAGAAGCCTCCAGAATGTCTGTGCTAGCCTAGGCCTTCTCCCCCAAGTTTGAGAGCTCATGAGGGCTCTCACAGGCCTGGCGCAAAGTGCCCTCCCTACCGGGGGCTCACCCAGCCTGAGCTCTGGTCAGACTGGGTTCTGCTCCTGCCAGGCATGAGTCAGCGCTGGGAGCCTGCGTGTGGCCACAGCTGGCTGGATTCTGGGGCTAGCCAGGCCAGGCCCTGGAGGTCTGCTGGGGCCCTGGGGCCTCACTAATGGGGAGAGATGGCCCCAAATGACCCACAGGATCACACAAGGGAAAGGGAAAAGGATCAAGTAGAGAACTAAACCCAAAGCAAGACTCTCAAATCTTAAAGTGG
This sequence comes from Molossus molossus, assembly GCF_014108415.1. Lineage (NCBI taxonomy): Eukaryota > Metazoa > Chordata > Mammalia > Chiroptera > Molossidae > Molossus > Molossus molossus. Next base: position 59,647,704 of record NW_023425352.1, read on the forward strand.
CAGAAACAAATTCAGAGTCAGAAAAATGGTCACACAACCTACACACACACACTGACCACCAGACCTGATGTGGACTCACTCTTGTGATACCACACTCCAGACATACACCACGTGTGCACACGCCACACCCACATCCTCCCAGTGCCGCTGCGTCCCAGCACACACGAGATGCACACTGGGGGGAAACCACACCAACACATTCAGGGTGCATCCAGAGGCGGACGCACAGGGAAGGCCCCCACAGCACAGGCGCTCGCCCTGCCTGTCTGGAGTGTATGCTTTTGTCAAACCCAAGGAACCAGACACAAGCCTCAGCATCTGTGTAGAGACAGGTGTGGGGACACCGGGCCACACTCTGCCTGATCCTTGTGAGGGCTGTTCCAGGGCAGGCTGGTGCCCGGGGTCCTGAGCACCGCCCTACCCGTCCTGCCCCGCGCCGGGCTCCGGCTCCGGGCGCCGCCGGCCCGCCCGCCCCAGCCGGCCGCTGCTGCGCCGCCAGGAAGTCAGCTCGGAGTGACAGCTCCCCCACGCTGTTTGTTTATTCATGACTCATTCGTCTCCACAGACGGGCTCTTCTTTCTTTCGGGAGGAGGGGAGGGGAGGGGGAGGGGAGGGCAGGAGGGCGGGACGGGAAGGGGGAGCGCAGACTCCACAATAAACAATGGGGCAGCTGAGCCGGCGGGGCGCAGAGCCGGGCCGCGGGCCGGGGCGGGCGCCCGGGGGACAAGCGCCCCCGACCGAGCGGCCGGCCCGGGCTCCTGCGCGCACGGTGCCCGCCCCGCCGGCCCGCCCGCCGCCACCCCCCGGCGACCGGGCAGGAGCAGCCGTAATTGGATCCGCGCCGCCTCCTCCCCGCTCCCGGCCCCCAATTGGGAAGCCGGATAAATGCCGGGTACCTTGGCACAACAGTCGGATCCAAACCTATTATTTGGCTAATGGGCTTCCCTCGTGCGGCTCGGCAACACCCTGCAGACCCTCCCCCACGGCCGAGCGGTCCCGCGCCCCCCAGGGCGGCCCAGGAGGGGCTGGGCGAGGGCTCCGGGTAACAGGAGGGAGTGCGGTCCGAGGCTTCAAGGGCCTCATTGTTCTGCCTCGAGGGGCACATTGAAAATGCTCCAGGATTTGCTTCCTGTGAAAACAGCCTGGGAGGGAGGGGGCGATTCACGGTGGAAAGACATTATCCTCCTGGAAGCTGCCCAGATTACACAGGGAGAAAAGGGCTGTTTTGATTGTTGCTGCCTCTTTCTTCCTTTTTCCTTCTCCCCCCTTCCCTCCTTTGCTAACCCCTCCGGGCCAAAGATGAATCTTTACGGCTGTGGAGCAAGTTGGAGATGACGGGCTGTTTTCTGCACTGAAAAGGCTGGTGAATGGCAGAGCCAGATAGAAAGTCTGATCGGAGAAATTCAAAAGAATGCAGGGGCGATGAGGTGGGCAAATCCAAGAAACTCATTTCCCAAGCATGCCCCTCTGAGTCACATCTTGCACCATGAGGGGAAAACACATCATGCCACAATGTGTCACATGCCTGCAGCAGAGGAGCAGGCCTGGTGCCGGGTGCACAGCTCCTTCCTCGGCCTGGGTCAGCCCTCCAGTCCCTCTCCCCGCCGGGGTCAGCCTTCCACTGCCAGTCCATACCCTGTTCCTCCCCCTCCTACGTGAATGACCTGTTCAATAACAATAGTAACGGTGAATACTCCCATAGCACCTACTGTGTGCTGTGCCCTGGTCTGCATGTTTTACATATATTATCTCATTTAATCACCCCCCCCCCCATAAGGCAGGTGCTCCATTATCCCTATTTCCAAATGAGGAAGCTGAGACCAGAAAGGTTAGGGTTAGGGAGCTGCCTAAAGTCTGAAAGCTAGTGTGTGTGTGGGGGGGGGGGGGGCAGGGTGGCAAGGCTGGCTCCAGAGTCCATGACCTGAACCTCACACTCCTTATCAGGAAATGGAGACAATGACATTGACCTCATTAGGGCTGGGAGGATGCATTAAGAAAATCCAGGCAGGGATCAGGGCAGCACTGAGCATCAGCTCCTTTTGACTCTGCCATTGTTTTCATGTAAACCAGGGACAAATGGGGACAGTTCCTTCCTAACTTGGAGGCTTGTCATGGGGGCCAGCAGAGACTTGGGTCAGGCCCTAGCACAGTGCCTGGCACACAGATAGCCACCACGGGTGTTTGTTTTCTTCTCCTTCCTTTCCCAGCACTTCTCACTAACCTGGAAGATGCTTCTTGTCTAAAAACCCTCCTACATGCCATCTGTCAGGGTACCCATGCAGGTGCCCCCTCCTCACCACCCTCAGCCCCTCTCGCCCACCCACATCAAACTACGTGGAACTTTCCGCAGACCCAGACCATGCCTAACCTGGGCTACTCTGGCCACCGGTCTTCCAGTTTCAACCCAGTCCCCGTCACCCCTGCCCTGCTCCACCTGCAAACTTCTGATCCTTCTAGCACCCATCCGCTGCTGTTTTTCTCTGTAGCCTCATCACCCTCTCACGTACTCGAAAATTTACTTCTCGCCATGTTATTTTTTTCTGTCCCTATCTGCCTTTATTGGCCTACTCAACCTGCAGGTCCCTGCCTCTCTGAAACCTTGCACCCTGCTTCTCACCCCTTCCTCCTCCCACCCGCTAAAGATCGGGCTCCCCACTGCCATATGCGAATCATTTCCAAACCTACATTTCCAGCTCAGGCCTCTCTCCTAACCTCCAGACCCTGGGTTTCCAGCTGTCCCCTGGGATTCTGTCACCACCTTAACACCTCAGGCTCCATTTCTCAACCTGAGGTCAGCCTTGGGTCTCCCAGTTTGCCCTGCCCCATGAGTTCCTGGTGGTTGAGGTTGCAACACTGCTCAGCCCCTGACAAGGCCAGCCTTGACTCCACCCCCACGACCAGCAGCCCAAGGTCAAGCCCTCATCCTCTCCCCCTGGGTTATTGCGACAGCCTGCCTGCCTCCTGCCTTTGCTCCCTCTGAGTCAGCTGCCACACTACTGCCAGGACCAGCATTTAAAACTCAAAGCCAAACAAGTCACTCTCCAGTTTAAAAAACCTGTAGGATGGCCCTGGCTGGTTTGGCTCAGCAGTTAGAGTGTCAGCCCCCGGACCAGAGTCATGAGTTGGATTCCAGTCAAGGGCGTGCACCTCGGTTGCAGTTCTCCGGCCCTGGTCAGGGTTGTTCGGGAGGCAACCAGTCTCTGTGTCTCTCTCACATCGATGTTTCTCTCCCTCCCTCCCTCCCTCCCTCCCACTCTATCTGAAGATAAATGGAAAAATATCCTCCGGTGGGGATTAAAAAACAAAACAAAACAACCTGTTGGATGAACTCAAACTGCTAAGGGTGACTGGTCAGGCCCCATACCTGGTCCCCTTTCCCCAGCCCTCCAGTGTCCTCGCCCTTGAGCTGGGCCATGCTTCATTTATCACAGCATAAAGCAGTGGTCACTTGCACAGACTTTGTTCATGCTGTTTCGTCTGCTGACAGCACCCTGCTCCGTTTTCAGTCTACTAAACTCTCTCAGTGCTCATGACTTAGCACAGGTGCCTCCTCTTTGAGGCAGCCTCGCGGGCCTCCCCCACCCCGGCTCCTTGCTGCGCTCTGCGTGCAGGGCCGCCTGTCATAGGCACTCGCTCGGCCTGTCCTCCATCCACTAGGAATCTTTCCTGACACATGTTCTCAGCTCCCAGAACCTAGTGGGTGCTCACAGAGGTTCGGTGGAGGGGAGAGGATGCTGGGCACACAGTGAGTACCCAGCAAATGCCTAGCTCTCCTCCTCAGGTCCTGCCCCAGGGAGAGACTAAGGGCATCTCTTCCATCCGCATTTTGAAAATACTTAAAATGTTATGTCGTCTTCTTAGATTGGCCACCCTTTCTGGTGGGGTGGGGTATGTTGGGGAATATGGTCACAGTTTTTAAAACATGAGTAATGTACAATTTTTTGCCAAATGTAAGACAGACCTTCCCCCACCACTCAGTCCCAACTTTCCACTGGTGTCTTGCTGACTCTCCCGTTTTTCCAATTTCACCCTCAGCTCTAGCAACTCCCCTCCAAGCTCTCCCTAACCCAGTTTGGTCCCCATGCACAGAACCCACCTAGAGCCAGGAAAAATGCCCCACCGGGGAGCAGGGTTCCACTCCTGGTATTGCCACTGACCCCCATGTGACTTCTCTGGAGCCTGCCCCCCTAAGCCTCAGTTACCCCCTCACAGAGTGAAGAATAAAACCAGGAGACCCTTTGGGCCCTAAGCTCTGCGTATAGAATTCCTGGAGGCTGTGAATGAAGGTGGGACCTGGAGGTCACCAAGGGACTCATGAGAAGTCTGTGTCCCCATTCACAGGAACCCCTCGACACACCTCTGCTCTGCCCTTCTCTTTATACAGCACGCACTTCACCTCTGGCCACACAACATCTCCAGTGGTTAAAAATAAAAACAAGCCAGAGCCACCAGATCCAGCCACGACAACTCTAACGAGGGGAGAACAGGGCTATTTTTGTTGCAGTCACTGAGCTCGAGTCTAATCCAGGAAAATCAAATAGAGACCTGACTTGGCCCATCGAGCTGGTCTGACCCCAGAGATGTAGGTCAACCTTGTTGTGGTGGCATTTGAGAGGGTCACGCCAACATAACCAGTGAGAGACAGACACAGTTCACACGTGCTCAGATGACCAGCGAGGTTTGGTGGCGGAGATAAGATGCGTAGCTCTTATAGCACCCCCAGAAGACAGAGGACTGCCACCGTGCTGGGGGGTCCTGCCACCACTGCTGTCCTGAGTCGGGGGCTTGGAACTTTGGGGAAAAGTCCAGAGAAGAGGCAGGATTCGAAGACGGGGTGAGGCCCGGCCAGTGGGGCTCAGAGGGTAAGCGTCAACCCATGCACCAAGAGGTCGCTGGTTCGATTTTCAGCCAGTGGGGGGCATGCAGGAGATGGTCAATGTTCTCTCTCGTGATGTTTCTAACTCTCTTCCTCTCCCTTCCCCTCTCTCGGGAATCAGTGAAGAAAAATGTTTTTTTAAAAAAAGATGGGGTGAGGAGCAGTGTCAGAAAGAGCTACGGCACGCTTTCGATCACATCGCTCTCCTGCTAGGAGTCTACCTTGGCTCCCCACTGTCTAGTAGATAAAGTCCAGACAACTTGGGCTGCTGTGTTAAGACCTTTCCACGCTGACCCAGGGGTGACCCCTCCACTCTGGCATCCCTGGACTGCTGCCCTGTCCCACCCCTCCCTCACATGACCTGGGCGTCACCCTCTTGGACATACTTGCTCCATAAACGTGCCAGGTTCTCGTGCTCCCTGGTGGCTTGGCTCATGCCATTCCCAGTGCCTGAGACACCCTGTCTGCCCCCCCCCCCCCATCTCTATCTCTTATCCACGGACAATGTCTTCTTGTGCCTTCAGGCCCGCCTCCAAGGTCCCTTTCTCCATGGTGCCTGCCCCCAGCCTCTTAGCTGGGATGGACCGATTTGTCCTCCAAATCTGTGGAGCAGCACCTTGTATCCAAGACAAACCAACAGAGCTGGGCTCTGACTGGGACAAGAAGAACCCGTCAACTACGGCCGCCCCGTCGCCGCCGGCCCGGCACTGCTCCCACCAGACTGAATCTCAGTCTCGGAAGTAGGAGGGAACAAGTCGCCTGGCCACAGGCGAGGAGGCACCTGAGGGGACTTGTCCATGGCCACGAGCTCACTCACTAGACCCTCATGTGCGAGGTTGGCGGCAGGTTCCGGACTGGAGTGCGACTCCCGTCTGCTCTGTCTGCCCATCTTCCTGCTGCCCCCCGTCTCCTCAGTGCCCCTCTCCTTGAGTGCGGGTGCCCCTGGAGCATGTAGCTCTGTTAGAGGATTTCCAGCAGGGGTGTAGTCTGGGCAGTGCAGGGGAGCAGCGAGAAGGGGTCCCCGCTGCGCTGCCGGAGCAGTGTGCCCGGGACGAGAGGGGAGAAGGGCAGTGGCGAGACCAGCTAGGACCTTTGTGCTGGTGCGTGGACACGGGGGAGCCGCTGGGAGACGTGCTGCTTGAAGGGCCTCAGGGCCGGAGCCCCGAGAGGAGCTGTCACTGTAAGAGGGGTTTCCCAACTTGGCCCAGAACCCCGTGCTTCCCCCCAGCTCAGCTGCAGCCTGTGTGCAGACTCAGGAGGGGCTGCTGCCTCCCCGATGAGAGGCCTTAGAGACCACTGTTGTGAGGGCCCTGGGTCTGCGCATGACCCTGGGCTCCACGCTCCTGAGGAGAAGTGGCAGATGCTAGAGTGGCACCCCAAGCGTGCCCCTCCCAAGGGCTTCCTACAGCCCAGGGTCGGGACTAGGCTGAGAAGGTCCTTCTGTTCCCTGGCCCTGTGAGTCCCCCTCCCACTGGGCCCCAGAGGAGGGAGGAGACGCTCCCTCTGTGCCTTGGCCCAGATGCACAGGCAGAGCCCCAGACCGAGTCGGTGCATCAGCAGGAGAGGTCTGGGTTTACCGGCCAGCAGTCTGTGAGGACGGCCCATGGGGTGCAGAAGAAGATGCCTCCCAAAGGCCTGCTGGGTGGCAGTCTGAGTGCCCAGCCGCGAAGCAGCTCTGCCCAGCAGGCTGCATTCCCCACCTGCTGCAGGGAGGTACCTTGTCAGGGTCAGATGGACCCTGAACTTGCCCTTCCCCGGTCGCCAGCACCACTCAAAGACTGAGGTTCCAGCAGGGGCCCCAAGTCCAGCTGATGCCAAGATACCTGCCAAGGCAACACCCACCAGTGCCATTGCAGCTCCAGCGTGGGCCTCCACAGCCGGCAGCCTGCTGGGCCCCCAGAGACCCTGCACATTTGACCCCAGGCCCCTCCCCATAATGTTCCAGGCTCGTGTCTTCCTGGATCCCCACCTCGAGGCGCTTGCCCAGGCCCTTCCCGGCACTGGATGAGGGTGGCCAGGTGAAACGCGGGGTGGTCATTACACTGGGATTCCAGATTAACAATGACTGTTTATAGCACACTGCTGTGTAAAACACACAATATGAAACTGGAACCCTGTATTTTTATTTGCTAGATGTGGCACCCCTAACTTGGGCACCTCAATCCCTCAATTCCACCTGTAGTGACAGGTGCTCTTCCTCATCCAGTGGGTGTGCCCCGCTGGCTTTGCCTCCTAAGGGTCTCTGTCTTCCATTCTGTTCCCGTTTATCTGCTATGGAATAAACTACTTCAAAATGCAGTGGCTTAAAACAAAAACGGTTTTTCTGCACCTCACCATTGTGCAGGTCAGGAATGCAAGCAAGCTCAGCCGGTGGCCCACTCCAGCCCAGGTGACATGGGGGGAGGGCTCTCGGGTGATATTCAGGTGGTGGGTGCTGTGTTGCTTCATTCCCGTGTCTGGGGCCTTGGTGGGGACACAGGAAGGCAGAGTTCACTGGGCGGGTCTCCCAAGCACCTGCGCCTGGAGGCCTTCGGGCAGTCAGCTCCATCCGTCTGTGGCAGCTCGCAACTCCCACAGAGTCTCCTAGGGGGGAAAGATTTTCTATGACCCAGCCTCAGAAGTCCCACACGTCACTTCTGCCACATTCCATCAGTCAAGTAAGTCCCTAAGGTCAGCTTCGATTCAAAGGTCAAAAATTAGCCCTGGCCGGTTTGGCTCAGCGGTTAGAGCATCGGCCTGTGGTCCAGAGAGACCCGGGTTCGGTTCCCGCTAAGGGCACGTATCTTGGTTGCAGTTTGTCCCCGGCCCTGATTGGGTCGTGCGGGTGGCAACCACTCGATGTGTCCCTTTCACATTGATGTCTCTCGCTCTCTCTCTTCCTCCCACTCTATCTAAACAAAAAATGGAAAAATGTCCTCAGGTGAGGGGAAAAAAAAATTCCTGCAAAAGTCAAAAGTTAGACTGCACCTCTTGATGAGAGAACAGCAAAGAATACAGAGCCATTTTTAATCTGTCACCCATCACCCTTCTCTGTCCCCTCCACACAGCCCTGGCTCAGATGCTCATCCCTTATCTGTAATCTTTCCAGTCTCCTTCTGACCAGTCTCCCTGCCTCTGCCTCCTGAACCAGCTTCCATTTCAGCTACCATCATATTTGATTTGCCCACGATCCCATCAGACTGGGCCACTTACTACTCGCTTTCAGTCGGTCCCTTGTGAACTCTAAGCTCCATGAAAGTAGGGCCCAAGCCCTTTTATTTCACCAGGGTGTGCCCAGCACCCAAAACAGAGCCTGATAAATAGTAAGTGCTCAGTGAATATTAGTGCAATAGATATCTGAATGGATGAGTTACAGGGTAATGTGCAAACCCCATAGCCTGATATTCACAGGTACTTATAACACGTCACCACGTCTTGGCACCCTGCATGCACCTGTAGTAAGTACTTTCCAGCATTCCTCAAACACACACCTCTCATTGGCTGTTCCCTTGGCACAGACTGTCTTTTCTCTCTTACCTACCTTGTAAACTCCTATGCATCCTTCACTGCCCTACCCAAGTGTCCCCTTCTATCTGAAACCTTTCCCAAGCTTCCCTGCCCCAATTTCTATAGCTTTTTTCATGCCCATCAATAATATATTTGTCCCAAATATAAATTGCCCCTGGGGTCTTGCTTTCCAAACACCCAGCAGGGGCGAAGGGCTTCCTGAGATTCGAGACAGCATACCACTAAGTCAAGCACATAAACAAACATTTATGGAAAGCAATTAAAATGCCTAGTCTCCACCTGTGCAGCATCCTGTAAGGTTATGATTATGCCTCACTTCCTATAGCAAACTTTTCCTGTCCACCACTACCCACAAACGTGCATCATGGGGTCAGGAGGCCCCGCCCTCCCACTGTGGTTAGCCTGCCCTCACCTGACACTCACTGAACACTGACAGGCAGCACCCCTTCCATCACCCAACCAGTGTTCCCTGGGAACTCCGGTGAGCAGGGCCTCTCCCCTGCTGCATGGAAATCACCCCCTGGGGGGAGATGGACCAGTAAACAAGCTCTGCCTACTCAGAGCGCTCTGGTATCTGTAAGGGGTCCCCTCAGGAGGGACCCCATCCCCACTGGGGTTGGGGAAGGTTGTCAAGGAACTGAGGTATACATTGAGACCCAAAGTAAAGTACGAATTGGCAAGAACGCTTCGGGCGGAGGAGACAGCTTGGGCTAAGGTCTGGAGGTAAGGATCCAGTTCAGGAAACAATTTAAAGATATATTTTGGCTGAACACAAAGCAGAGGGTTGGGTGAGAGAGGAACCCAGGGCCAGACAGTGAGGGGCTTTGCCCTATAAGACATAAGGCTCTGACACAGAGGACAGTAACATGGTTAATAATGACACTCGCTGCCCGATGCCTGGTGCTGGATGCCAGGCAGCTCTCCTCCAGTCAGCCCGCCCTGCTCCGAAGGGGCCCTGAGGTACTCGCTCCCTCTCTGCGTGAGAGGCAGCCAAGACTGAAGTTACTATACACTTCACCTGAGGCCACACCTGCTAAGAGCCAGAGACTGGGTTTCAGCCCGGGTCACCTGACCCTAGCGCCTACACCCCAGGGCCTACACCTCCACTGTCCTGTGACTGACAGGGTGAGGTCAGAAGGTGAAGGGCCATCCCCATTAGCACATTCATGGCCTTTTATCTTGGTAGGACACAGCACCCCCATCGGTGCAGCCAGAGAAACCCTGAGAAGCCCCAAGTTCTTACCACACTGCCCCAGCTGCCCTACCTATTAGATGGGTGTCTGGGCAACCTGAGTGGATGCAAAGGCGGGGCCTTCTCCAAGTCCTCCCTCCACTCCAGCCTGCAGGCCCCAGAGGGCCATGCCCAGACTCCCCTTTCCCTGGCTCCCCCAGACACCCGTTAGAAAGCCAGGCCCCTGCAGGGCCTCAAGGATACCAGCCCCGAGTCCGCTTCATCCATCTCCCATGTCTATGAGGTGCCTCTTAGCAAGCAGGTGCCCTCACAACCATCGTGCTAGTGCTCAGAATAGCCCACCAGGTGGGCATTGTGATGGTTTACACAGCAACCCTGACGTCTGGGGACCAGGCCCAGGTCACCTTGCCTGACCTCCTCGAGAAAGAGACAGAGGTTCTGAGAGGGGACAGCCTGGCCCAGGTCCCACAGGGTCTGGGTGCAGGCAGCCCGGCTCCCGCGGCCAGCAGTTTTCTCTGCTCTCACCTCAACAGTGTGCCCACTAGACGCTGCCCGTGGCCATCTCGTCATCTGGTCTTCATCCAAAGCACTGCCCCAGCCGTTCTGAGGGGCAGCCCGCAGCCAGGTGTCCTGGCGCCCAGACCGCCCGTGACAGAAGCAGGAAACTGTGGTCATAGCTACAAGCCCTGAGAACAGTGAGGCTGGAGGGAAGGAAGGTGTGCAGCTACTGGGTCTGGGTTCAAAACCTGCTCTACGTTCATAGCTGGGACTTCGTGACGAGGGGACACTCTCTGGATCTGTTTCCACATTTCAGTAGTTGCGACCACGGCTCAGTGGGTTATGGAAGACAGTGTCCCCACTGCAAGGATGTGTGCTGAAGTGCATGACGGGATGTGCCATGCGTGAAGTCTGGAGGTTGCTTCATCCCAGAGCTGCTCGAATGCACTCACGCATGCAAACCCCGGGGCTCTCGGTAGGCCTGGAGCGGGGCCTCAGCTTCTGCGTTTCTGACTAGCACGGGGGACCCATGCTACTGGGCAGTGGACTGTATTTGGAGTAGCACAGGTTTCGGATTGTTTAGCCACAGCATCAGCAGACAGAAAGAAGCAGGATGGAACCTGATAAGGATGGAAGCTGGGTGGTGGAGTAGTTTATTGCGCCCTCTCTGTTTTTTACTGTGGGGTGGGGGTGGGGAGTGACTGCTAATAGGCACAAGGTTTCCTTGGGGGTGATGAAATGTCCTAAAATTAGATTATGGTGATGCTTGCACAACTCTGCAAATACACTAAAAACCATTGAATTGTACTTTAAATGGGTGAACTTTAAACAATAAAGCTCTTTAGAAAACATAAAAGAACAGTAACTCCTTCATGGGTTCTTGTGAGAAAGAAATGAGTGTATGTAAATGCCTCACTCCCTGGGAGGGTTCAGTAAATGAAATTCCCTCCCCTGGAAGGTTGGGTTTTCATAGACTGAAAGTCTTTGAAGCAGGGCCCACATCTGTCTAAAGCTAAAACCAGCAAGTCCTTGCAGTTCACCGCCAAGGGGTGGTGGGGTGGTGGGGTGCTGGGAGGCCCCGGGAGAAGGCCAGCACTCAGACTCCGAGTGCGGGGGGACCAGGGGAATGGCCTGAGCGGGTGGCTCTAGGCCTCACACGGGATTGGTTGATCTGCCCGCCCAGGGCCTGAGCCTTTCCCTTGTCCTGCCCTCCCCTTCAGCCTGGTGCTGGAATCCCGCTGAACCCAGGGTTCTGAAGGCCCTGCTCAGGTCTTCTAACAGGAGCTCAGGAAGAGCACCTCCTCGCAAACTCCATGCCTAGTGCCAAGGCTGCCTCCTCCCAGAAGCCTTCCCTGACCTCCCATATCCCTCTTCCTCAGTGCAGGGACCATCCCCCCCAGTTTGAGCTTTTAGGTGACACGGGCTGGTTCTAGAGGACTCCGTGGGCAGGTGGCACTTATGGAGTCTGGGCGGGTGCCTGCTCTGGTGCCCACTGCGAGGCATGCACCCGGGAATCATTTACTCCCTCGTGCATGCCAGGCCTGCGTCTCAGAGACCACCCGCGTTCCAGGCTGGCCTTGCATCACTCACCCACATGTGCCAGCCTCCTTGACTTTCCCCACCCTGGGGCAGTGAGCCATGGTGTCATGGTACCTTGGATGACGCTCAGGTCTGGGAAAGCTGGGTCTTCCCCAGCGAGGTGACTCAGGTGACAAGCTTCACCTCCCTTGGTGTTTCCATCAGTGGAATGGGGATAAAGTCCTGCCAGCTGCTCTCCCAGGGATGGTAGGAAACAAGAAATAAGAGCCCCATCTGGAGCCCACCCAGCCTTTGGAAATGTTCTCCCACCGGCGAGGTTAAGCACTGAGGGGCAGAGAGAAGGGTCCTGGGCTGGGAGCAAGCCAGCCCCACTCTCTCCCCCTGCAGATCCTCAGTTTCCCCTTTGTCGTCAAAGAATGACAAGTCCTCACAGAACTTCTAGGAGGTGAGAAGCCAGCAGGACCTGCCGAGACCAGTGGAGTCCACTCTCCGCTGGGAGAAGAGGAGAAGGGGCGGAGCCAGGAGGGAGAGACTTGCGTGTGTCAACTGGGAGAGCAATGCAGTCCGGTGTCCACGACCCCCACACAGCAGCATCAGGGCATCATGATGCCCACAACAGCCTCTGGGCTGAGAGGGAGCTCCCAGAATCATCTAGGCAGGCCGGCCTTCATCAGGCCCATGCTCCACCAGGCCACTCCTCCAGGCCTGAGCTTGCAGTCAGCCCCCTCCAGTTCTGCCCTCCAGGCCAAAGAGGCCCACCTCCTCCTTCTGTCCCAGGACAGTCCCACAGAGACTTGGTGCTACCCCACTCCCAGCCAGCGTTCCCTCTTCTGAGACAGAAGGGCAGGCTCAGCCAGCAGCCCCTTGCTCACTCAGGGTGCTGTTCTGCCTCCTCCCTCGCCAGCCCGTGTCTGTGTCCATGTCCGTGTCTGTGTCCATGTCTGTGTCCGTGTCCGTGTCTGTGTCCATGCCCGTGTCTGTGTCCATGTCCGTGTCTGTGTCCATGTCCATGTCTGTGTCCGTGTCCGTGTCTGTGTCCGTGTCCGTGTCTGTGTCCATGTCCGTGTCTGTGTCCATGTCCGTGTCTGTGTCCGTGTCCGTGTCTGTGTCCGTGTCTGTGTCCGTGTCCGTGTCTGTGTCCGTGTCCGTGTCTGTGTCCGTGTCCGCGTCTGTGTCCATGTCCGTGCCCGTGTCCATGTCCGGCAGGGTGGAGCCCCGGGGCCAGCGCTCCTCTGCTGCGCCTGTGCCCCTGGGCTCCCTGTCTTATCGCGTGAAACCAGCTCTCAGCTGAGCAGACCTAGTGGTGATGGACAGGTGCCACATCTTGATTAGGTCGATGTCATGTCCCGGTTGTGATATTGCAGTTTTACAAGGTGTTACCATTGGGGAAATTGGGGAAAGGGTTCAGAGCATGTCCACATTCTTCTTTTAAAAATGCACGTAAATTTACAATGACCTTAAAATAAAAGGTTTAATTAAAAATAATGTTTAAAAGAAAAAAGCATAATACCACCAAGTAATATTATAATGATAATGACTCCTCCCTCTTTTCCCCTTGTCTTCCCTCTCCTCCTCCTCCTGGCATCACATGGGTTTTCCCAGTGAAGTCCGGCTTTTGAAGTGACTAGGGGCCCATGGCTGCAGGTGCCGCTCAAGCGCAGCTCCATCAGCCTTAGCTCAGGGCCCGGCCTGGGCGGCCTTTCTCCCCGGTCATGGCAGAGAGAAGTAAGTGTCCCCCTGAGGAGAAGACATGTCCAGTCTAGCACAGAGCAGGCCCTCAAAGCATCACACATTTCAGTCCCTCCTCCTTTCTTCTTCCTTCCTTCTGTCAATCCCTCCTTCCCACTACTGTTCCCTCTTCCTGCCTCCCTTCCCACCTGAGTACTTAGATTCAGAAGGCACATGCTCCGGTTATCTGATTCTATGAAACAAACCACCCCCCAAACCTAGTGGCTCTAACCAACAATGGTCATTTATTTTGCTCACAAATCTGCGTTTAAGGCAAGGCCTAACCAGCTAAAGACACACTGAGAGGCTGGGGGACCCGTTCTGAGACCCATGGCGGGCAAGCCCAGGGCTGAGCGCTGGCATCCTCAGCTGCTCTCCACGTGACCTCGCAGGGCCCTCCAGGGCTGCTTGGGTCTCCTCACAGCCCGGGCTCCTGGAGCGAGCACCCAGGACCAGGACGTGGACGCTGCATGTTTCTCAAGGCTTGGAAACTGGCACAGCATTGCTTCCGCCACAGTTTATTGGTGAGGAATTTCCAGAGCCAGACTCGAGGGTAGGAGCTCACAACCCATCTCTCAGAGGGAGGAATGTCAAGACATTTTGGTTTAGAACCACTACTGTGTAGGAAATGGATATTCAAAATTCAGTTGTATTTCTATCTACTACCAATGGTCGATCTAAAAGTAAAATTAAGAAAACCAATCATTCTAAATAGCATCAAAAAGAAGAAAGTATTTTGGAATAAATTTTACAAAAGAAATAAAAAAATTATATACAGAAATCTATAAAATGCTGTTTAAAGAAATTAAAGAGGACCTAAATAAAAGGAGATTTAACTAAATGTTCAGGAATTGGAAGACTTAAAATTGTTAAGATTATAAGTTGCCCTAAATTGACATCAAATTTCCTATCAAATTTCTATCAAAATCTCAGCAGGCTTTTTTTTCTTGGCAGATATTGACATGCTGATCCTAAAATTTATATGGAAATGAAAATAACCTAGAATAGCCAAAACAATTTTGCAAAACAAGTACAAAGTTGGAAGACTTAACACTACTAAATCTCAAATTTTACTACAAAGCCACAGTAATCAAGACAGCCTTGTATGAGTATAAAAACAGACATAGTCAGATCAATGCAACAGAATAGAAAATCCAGAAATAAAACCACATATGCATGATCAATTGATTTACAACAAGGTGCCAAGACAATTTAATGAGAAAGGAGAGTCTTCTCAGCAAATAATATTAGGACAATTTGATATACTGCATTTTAAGAAAATTAAATTCTTACCTTACACCATGTATAAAATTAACTCAAAATAGGTAATAGATCTAAATATAAGAGCTAAAACTATACAACTTCTAGAAAAAAAGAAGACAGGAGAAAAATCTATGAGACTTTGGGGTTAGCAAAGATTTCTTAGATATATCAACACATGATCCATAATAGAAACAAATGGATAAATTGGACTTCATTTAAATTTAATAGTCTTTTGCCCAGCCAGTGTGGCTCAGTGGTTGAGCATTGACCCACGCACCAAGAGGTCGCCAGTTTGATTCCTGGCAGGGCACATGCCCAGGTTGTGGGCCCAATCTCCAGTAGGGGCATGCAGGAGGTGGTTGATCAATGTTCTCTCTCATTGATGCTTCTATCTCTCTCTCCCTCTCCCTTCCTCGCTCCCTAAAATCAATAAAGAAAAAAATTTTTTTTTAAGTTTAAAACTTTTGCACTTCAAAAGACTATTAAGAAAATTGAAGACAAGCCACAGACTGGGAGAAAATGCTTATATATTACATATCTGATAAAGGACTTGTCATGAGAATATATAAAGAACTTTTATAACAATAATAAAACAAACAACCCAACTTAAAAAATTTTGAATAAACACTAAACCAAAGATATATGAATGACTAATAAGGCCCATGGGAAGAAACTCAGCATCATCAGTCATTAGGGAAATGCAAATTAGAGAAAGTCCTCTATATCCAGTTGAATGGCTCTAATAAAAATGATAGACAATAACAAGTGTTGGAGAGGAAGCAGAGAAACTGAAACCTTTGGACATTGCTGCTGAGACTATAAAATGATACAGCCACTTAGGAAAACTCTTTGGCAGTTTCTTAGAAAGTTAAGCGTACACTTAGCTTATGACTCCTAGGTATCTACCTCAGAGAAGTGAAAACATATGTCCACATAAAGACGTATATGCAAATGTTCATAACAGTACTATTTGGAATTGCCCAGACCTGGAAGCAGCCCTCTTGCCCATGACCTGGTGAACAGAGAAATAAAGTTGGTGCCCCCACGATGAGAATACTGCTCGACAATAAAAAGGAATGAAGTGTCACACCTGAAGCAACGTGGATGTCCCTAAAAAACATGTCGCGGAAGCTGGACACAAAAGATGATTTGTTGCCTGATTCCATGTGCACAAAGTGTCTGGAAAAACAAAACTCCAGAGAAAGAAAGTGGACCAGTGGTTTCCTGGGTCGAGAGCAAGCGTGAGGATGACTAAAAACAGGCCCGAGGGGGATCTGGGGAGTGACGGACGTCGCCTCAGACTGGATGTGGTGACAGCCGCACCCTGCTCACATGTACTAACACTCAGCTCACTGGGAACTGCCAACGAATGACTTTTATAGTATGTCGCCGAGACCTCAGTACAGCTGGTTTTTCTTAAAAAGCCACAGCAAGGTGCCGGCATGAGGCAGGGCGGTGGCCAGCCCTGAGGGTCAGGCTGGCTATGGAGAGGCAGAGTGCTGGCCTCCAACCCCTGGAAGACACACTGACTTCAGCCCCAGAAAGCCCCTGAGTCCAGCCTGAACCCTACACCCACGGAGCCCAAGGTCACAGACAACACGGAGGCCTCTTTGCAGGGCTCCCACCACCCCTTCCAGACAGGAGCCGTTCTTCACTCCCTGCCTCCCTGCTACCCCATCGCCTTTACCACCCTGGGCTGCGGGGCCAGGTACCCCCCGGAGACCCCGAGGAAGTGCGCTGGGCCCCTGAGCCAGTCGTTTAGTGTCCCTGGGCCTCAGTTCCTCATCTGCCAGTGTGGTGACAGCGGTCTGCCTCTCGTGGGGCAGTGGGGACGCTGAGGGGACCGCTCTCGGGAGTGAGCAATGGTGCACAAGGAACTAGCTAGGCATGAAGTAAGTGTGGGGGACATGGAACCACGGAGCCACAGGGCATCCTGGGACATGGAAGAGAGATTCTGAACCCATGTCCCACCCAAATCCTATAACCCCAAAGCCCGCTCACAGAGGTCTGGTGCTGGAGGCGAACCCTTGGAGACCACTATCCAGCTTCTACCTCATGCTGGGCTCCTTCCAGCCCAGCCTAGAGGCTGGTAGCCAAAGTGAGCTCGCACCTCACTAGCCCCAGAGACTGACTGCTTTTCCAGGCAGCCCTTGCCGCTCTGACCATTTCCACGTATTCAAAAGCTCTTCCTCCCCTGGCATGGAACATGACCTCCCTTGAGGCCTCCCCCAGTAACTTGGGGCCAGGAGCCTCATGGGCCTCTGGTTCCCCACTCAGCCATCGTCAGAAAACTCAGCTTCGAGGTTTGGGCTGATGCCCAGCATGTGTGTTTTGACAAAGCCCCCCAGTTACTTGCAATGCTCAGAGACTGAGAAGCACTGGTGTGGCCCTTTGACCAACACCATCGGCCTCCCAGGGAACTTGTCAGAAATACAGATGCAGACCCAGCCCACACCCACTGAACCGACACGCTGACACCTGGGACCCACAAGCCTCGGGTCACGGGCCCTCCAGGTGACTGATGCATGCCGAAGTTTGAGATTAATGTTGTCATAGAAATCCTGATTTGAAACACAGATTCAACCTGAGCACAGGAGGGGAGGTCCCAAATGTCACCCATGGGCCTCCCAGTCCCTCTCAGCAGCTCTTGGTTTGGAGACCACCAATCAGGATGCTTTGGGGCATTTCAGTTTCCCCACTAGGAAAAAAAAACTTATTCAATTAAACAAAAAGCCCAATCTGAAGCTTTCCCTTCCTAAGAGAGGTGATGGAGGGCGAGGGCAGCTTGTCAGTCTAGGGTGACAAGCACAGTGGCAAAACAGCAAGGTGGGCCAGGCAGGCCGAGTGTGTGGCCTACACCTATCCAGCAAGCCAGCGTGCCCAGGGCCAGGCCGCCAAGGCGGTGGGGTGACAGGTGGCCATTGTTCCTGTTCAGCCTCCAACAGGCACAGCAGTCCCGAGTAATGACACCGGGGTCTGACAGCCTCAAGGAACCTTTTGTCTCGCAGCCTCGGCCAGTGCCCATAATTGATATGGATTGTGGGGCTGCCACCCTCGCCCTGGCTGGCAATTAGCACTCCCGTTGTTGGCTGTCAGAAACTCCTGGCGTCGGGGGGGAGTGAAGGCTTGTCAGGTTGCTGGGCCCGCGTGATCGTTATGCCAGGGGCACAGACTCCCCTGCCCCCAGGCCCCTTTGATCCTGCAGGGTGGAGAGGCCGGAGGGCTGTCTTGTCATTTCCACTCGCTTTTCAAGGAGGTGGGCCGAGGCCACTGACGACAGCGTCCCTGTCCTTGCCGCTCGGGGATCCCTGGGTCCTGCACCGAGTGACCAGGGGGCGGGGCTTCGGCGAGGCTGACCTCGAGCCGGAGGGGAGTGTCTGTGAGGGCAGATGGCCTGGGAGGTTGTGACCTTGGACTCTCCCAGCCTAGGGGTGGGGCCGGTCAGTCCTGTGTAGCCTTTGGCACAACCTTGTCAGAAAACTGGGGCAGTGGACCAGATTAGAATTAGCCAAACTGCTGGTCACACCCATTAGTGGGTAGAAAAACTAGTTCAGTGGACTGAAAAACAATTTTTAAAACTGAGGAAACAGTGGGACGGAATGGAGAGAATAGAATAGAATAGGTATCATTTCCTAAAAATTGTAAATGTATAACATGTATGTGTATAGTGGGGTGCAATGTAAGATGTTTTCTTATTTTGGGTTACTAAAGTTTGAAAGCTGCCACATTGGATGAGCCCTAGTCTGTAGAATGTGGGTCAACGCTCCACTCGGGCCAGTTGCCTTGGGGGGTGAGAGCCGCAGGAGGCAGAGAAAGGAGGAGGCCGGACCGTGGCTTCAGGGGTCTTCCAGTCTCCTCGCAGTAAAAAGCAAATGAACAAGGGAGGAGGTCACGTGAGACCCCAAGGGCCAGGCAGGGTCTCACCGGTTTGCTGAGGGCCCCTGAACACACCTGTTAGCCTCTTCCTCCCGGGACTAATGGGGAGGAATAGTCTTCACTGGCTGTTTTCTGGGTCTGCCTCCCTGCTGCTGCCGCCGGAGCCCGTCCAGCCTGCGTGCGGAAGGGTCAGTGGGGCTCTTTCCTGGGTCTATGATGAGGACATGTCCAAACGGAATCCAGACATCATACATGATGTAGTTCGTGTGCACAAACTTGATCAGCATTGTGTTATTTGACCCATGTGCAACACACCCGAAAACCCAACGCTGTGCAGTAAGAGTGACAGAAACCTCTACCAGCTGGGGCACAGCCAAGAACGATCATTACCTGACCCTCCCCGCAGTCACGGTTCACAAAGCCCTTTCTCGTGCCTGTGATCAGAGTCCCCACTCCGTCTACAGGCGAGGAGACCAGCGCTCAGAGAAGTGCAGGGGTGTGTGCAGGTTCACAGCCAGCACCTGGGAGGGGCTGGTCTGTCCCCTCTCCCTGCCCCCACCCACCAAGCCTCCCACTGCCTGGTCAGTGTGTGGTCTGGCAGGCCCGTGCTGTCCGTGTCCTTTCAGATAAGAGGGCTATTTTGGAAAATCCTTGTTGAGCTAAGTCAGGTTTGACTGGGTCCAATAAAGGCTTTATATTTTTCTCTTTGCTATTAAATCATATTTTATTCAAAAAGCTAAAGCCCCACAAATCACTGCCAAAGCAGCCAGGCCTGCATCCACCAGCGTCCTGCATTGGGACAAGCAGATGGCCCCTCCCCACCGCCCGGCCCCAGCTCTACAGAGTGGGGACCTATGCAGTTTATGACTATTATGTTGTATCTGTCTTAAAAGCCAGCCCCTTTGCAGACACAGACACTCCCAGCTCACATTTATCAGTTTTATTCCTTTAATGATTCAAACTTGTGCTGTGATGTGCTACTCGGAACGAAGGATTTTATGGATTTAACAGTTTTATTAATTTAAGAGGTTTCCACTGAGTGCCAGAATGGCTCAGTGTGACAAAGAAGGTATCATAAATGAATTGATTTGTCACGTATCAGAATGTGATCCAGCAGTGATCTCATTATTGGAGTTATTTTCCTCCAATTATCTGCAAACTTAAAATGCTAAAGAGCAGCCCCTTTACCCCACCCCCAGCAGCAGGCAGCCTGGTTCATTTAAGCAGGAAATAAATGCAAATCAATGGCTCCAATTTGCTCCCCTGCCTCCCCCTCCCCTCAGCCCTGCCCCCCCCAAGCAAACACAGCCAAAACAGAGCCATGGGACAGAGGGTGTCTGGGGAGGCCTGTGGGCAGAGGTCATCTGCATCCCTTCATGCTACATCCAGGGGTCCAGATCCCCTCCTCAGTGGGTCCCAGGGCCTGGAGAAGCCTTGACACCCACCTATTCCCATCCCAGACCCTAATAAACTGTGCACAGTGTCCCTAATATGGCCACACGCTCTAACATCGGGCCGCCATGAGCTTTCTTCTCAGCCTAGAAGTTGTCTGTCCCATCCCACCCCTCCCTCAGCCTCCCCTGTCGCCCAGCACCTGCTGCTCGCCATCTTCTCCTCCACCCTGAGCCCAGGCTGCGCTCCCACAGACCCCTGAGCCCCCAGCTCCAGGCCCCACCCTGGCCTGCCTGAATCCAGCCCACTGAGTTCTCTGCCTCCCCACGGACTTCTGCTTCCAGGCCTCGGTTTCCTCCTCAGCTAGTTGAAAGAACCCTAAGTTCCCAGCCAGGAACAAGGCTCATGGCTCTGCTAGGTCCCCGGGACCGTCGCCCATTGATGATTTATGTTGATTCTGCAAACAGCCACCATGTGTCAGGCACCCATCAGAAGGCCCCTCGTTCAAACAGGGACGTGTGACATGGTCCCAAAGCTAAAGTGCCTCGTGCCCTCACTGGTCACTCAAGCCCTGTAGAAATTCAGACAGGGTGGGCCTGGGGAGCTCTGGTTCCCCTGCGTGCTCACAGCCCAGGCACTGTGCTCCTCTGGCCTCAGCCCCTCTCTGACCAGAATGGGACCATCCACCTTGCCTCAGGGCCCAGGCAGAAAGGGAACAGTGGGGCTCAAGGTGACAGAGTGGGAGGTGGGGGGCAGGGGCGCGCAGCATGCAGGAATTCTCCCCGGAACTGGCTCCCACTGTCTTCCCCGGCAAAGAAGACCCGAGCCTATTCCAGTTCACTCAGTTTTGAGGGGAAGGAACAGGAGCCAGAAGCACCTATGTGGCCTGCTTACTGAGCTCCAGAAAGGTGCTGCACCCTCCTCATGTCCTCTGACAAGATTTTACTGACCTGACCGCACCCCTGCCCCTCCACGCTGCCCACAAGCTTGCAGCAACTCAACACGTGCCCAGCAGAGGCTGCAAAAGCAGAGAGGAGAAAAGTGGGGTGTAGTTTCCCCTTCAGGGGCACAGGGGCTCCAGACCAGACCCAGCTCAGTCTCATGCTTGCTGCTTGCCCCCAAGTGGGCCCGCCCTCTCTTCATCTGTTTCATAGGCTGAGGCTGGAGCAGGGGCTCCTGAGCAAAGGGAGAACGTTCTTGCTCGGCTGGAGAGTGCAGTGCCCACGAGGACCAGGGTGACCCAGGGGGAGCAGCCTGGGAGGCCAGAAGGCGCTCTGGGTCTTCTTCCATGTCACCGAGTACACCATGGAGCACACTTGCCTCCTTGCCCACCTTCCGGTGAGTCACAAACACCAGAGCCCTTGAGAGGGGAGGTGACTCCTCCCATCTGTTTGTTTAGTGGGGAAGCTGTGACCCTCACAGCTTCAGTGTCTCTCCCAAGAGCCAACAGGAACCAGAGAGGGGCAGCCTAGGAGGAAGGGGCACCTCAAAGGGCATCTGGAAGCATCAACAGCTAAGTGGACAGCCCTTGAGGATCAGACAAAGGCCTAGAGCAGATCTAATTGCCCTGCCCAGGGAGCAGGCCCAGAGCCAGGTGAAGGCCTGTCAGCTTCACACACACCCCCAAAGAGGTCCTGAGCAGAGGCACCAAGGTGTCCTGAAGCTCCCCTGGCCGAGGGCCAAGGACTCACCCCAGCCGCTAGGCAATACAAGAGCCACGAGCAGTAACCAGGGTGCCCGCATCCCAGTGCAGAGGTCCAGAACCCGGGATCTTGAGCTGAGAATCCATCCAACACCTCCAAAGTGTCCGTCTTCCCGTTCAAGGTCCAAGAGCTCCTCCAGAGATGCCAGCTGCCCAGGTCTCAGTGAGCACCTCAGATGATGAGGAGCTCACTACTCCGTGGGGAGCCCATTCCGTGGGCCTCCATATGTACCTATGCATGGAAACCCACTTACTCTTCACACACAGGTATGCGTGTACAGAAGAGCTTGCACACACATACATGCACACATGTCCACATACATTCTCGTGTGATCAGATCATCCATGCAGACCGTCCCTCTGCCTCCCCACCCCTGTTCTGAAGGCCTGACCCTCGATCAGGCTGTGGACAGTGCCTGACAGATGAGCTGACACCGCAGGAACACTGGGCGCAGTGTGACTTCTTCCTCTGCCTCAGTACTCCATCACCTCCCTGACCTCCAGTGGCTAAAGAAGGTGTCTAATTCATGTGGCACTAGCATAGCCTCCAATGTGCACCAGGACCATGTCCTCACGCCAGCACTGTGACGAGCAGTGACAGTCTCCGTGAGCTGGCAGCTGCCTGTGGAAGTTATCATTTTCCGGGATGGGCCACGTGTCTGAAAGTCCCCTTTGGAGAACCTGGTTGCCCAGGCTCCAGACATGGAACAGATTGGAAGACACCAGAATTTGTCACCAGCTACCACAGACAAGCAATTGCCACCCAGTCACTCAGGACAACAACGTCGAGCAAGAACCAGTCGGACTCTGTGCTCCCATGGTACACTCCGGTGAAGGAACAGTAGGACAGACAGGAGGGCCCAGAGTCTCCCTTAGCCAACCTGGGTGAGGCTGCACAGATGTGTCCACAGTAGGGCCCATGTGAGAAGTCATGGGTGTTCCCAGAAGGTCTAGACTCACTCAACCAGAGAATTCATGGAGGCTTCTCAGAGAAGGAAGTGGGTCTCAGTCATCCTTGTTCCCTTTGGGGCTTGCATGGAGAGACCGCTCAGTGGAGCATGGGCCTCCACTTTCGCATTCTTTGATAGTGGTGCTCATTCCTGGGGTTTATCTTAAGATTCATTGTCTCATCTGATTTATGATTTGGGGCACAGCCGAGCCCTCCAGGCCAGAGCTGCTTCCTGTCCACCGTGCACAGACACACAGGCTGGTCACGCTCTGACCCTCACCAGCTCCTACCAGACTTCTAAACAAGCAGTGTCGGGAAGATGCTAGACTCACTAGAGCCATCAAGTGCCTTCCTTTCCTCCTGACCTCCACCCTGAACATCCGCCCTTCCCAGCCGCATCTCCCTCCTTTCCTCAGGTCTCCGCGCGGAGGCCTCTGCTGGAGGTGCCCAGACTGACTGTGCTTCCTTTGCTGTGGGGCTTTCTCGTCTGGCTACTTGACTGACTCCTCACCAGCCCGTGAGCTGGAAGGGGAGGGGCCGGGCACCCCGTCCTCCGCACCCACAGCAGCCCCGTGCAGAACTTACGGGCGCCCGTGGAACTCGATCGCCATTATCCTGTTTGATCCTCCAGCTGTCTTAGGAGGCAGAAAAGTTATTACTAAGATTCCCATTTCACGGATGGAGAGACTGAGGTCCTGAAGAGAGGAAGCAGCTGCCCAGCATCACATACTGATAACAACTGACGCCCGGAGGGTGGCGACAGAGGTGTGCTCACTGATGCCGAGCCTGGTTCGTCCCTGGGGCCCTGCGCCCTTGGAGTCGAGGGCCGGGTTTGAGACAAATTGCCATGCAGAGGGATTGATTTGTCTCATATCATTATACTGCATCAGACCTGTTTTCTGAACCAAAGGTGAACTTGGGTGCCCGTTTCCCAGGCATGAGATGTCCCATGCCCTGCCCCACCTTTGCAGAGTGCAAACCCCACCTCCCTCAACCAGCAACTCCTCTGGGGTCTCCTTGGGCACCTGAGGATAGAACCGTGGCCCCTTGTCCCCCTGCAGGATGCTCTCTGAGAGCCGGCTCCCCAGTGGCCATTCCAGCTGCTGCCTGTGTGTGCCAGTTTTGTCAACACGTGTCCGTCACAAACACCGCTGTCACCAAGCACACAGCTCCTGCGCGTGCAGCTTCCTCTCTGGGGCATCCCAGGGCTGCTGTATCCCCTTCCCTGCTGGCCAGCGGCATTTCCCAGAGTGTCCAGCCCCACAGCTCTGCTTCCTCTCCGAGACCCTGAGGCACAGGCATGGAGGGTGTGGGGCCCGCAGGGAAGGTCCTCTGCTGTCATCCCAGAGCACCTTCCCTGCGGGCCTGTACCACGGGCTCTCGGTCACCCTGTAGCCCAGCCTCGTCGTCACCTCCTCCAGGGAGCCTTCCTCCTCTGATTACCACCACGGCCCCAGACAGAGGAGTTTTCTATGTAATGACATGACTCAGGATTGTGTCCAGAGTGGCCAGAGGCACAAAAGGTTTCACTAGACATGCTCGTGAATTTGAACTTGATCTGGAGGCCCCTGGAAGCCAGGAAGGAGGATCAGCCCCACCGTGCCGGAGGAAGGCCTGCGGTCTGAAAGGTGGACGAGCAGGCAGGGGAGAGCGGTGGGTAGCAGAGAAGCCGCCGTGAGGCTGCCCTGAGACGTGCCGGCAGCCCAGTGAGTGCTGGCGTCGGGCAGGAGCAGGAGGCAGGGCCTCCCAGGGGCTGATGAGCAGAGGGGACGTGGGTGACATGAAGGATCCAGCGGGACCCTCAGGCCCTCGTCTGAGGGACTTAGCGTGTGGCAGGGTGTCACTAAGCTGGCACACCCAGGGTGAGGTGAGGATTCCCTGAGATAGCTGTGAAATTATGTGTAAACCACACAGCCCAGCTCAAACAGTATTTTCTTGGCATTTTGTTAAAGATTTCCACTGTGTACAAAGTTTAGCTAGCAATCCCCAGGTCGGCTTCAGATCCCTCTAGTGACCCCGAACCCTGCCTGGCTGAGCCCTGGCTTCTCTCCTTCTCGGGGAAGGAGGCTGGCGGTGCACCTGCCAGAGGCCCCGCCTCCACCAGCCCTCCCAGGGAGAGAGCTACAGAAGTCACCAAGCTCCTTCTCACTCACGGGTCACCTGTGGGAACACCATACCCGTCTCCACCTCGCGGGAGAGGCCTGGATCAGGGCGTGGGCCGGGACTGACACAGGTCTCCAGCCAGCTGGTCAGGGCACCGTGAGCTGCACCCTTGAGGCTGGTTATAGAGTAGCCATGAAGGAGACCAGGGCCAGGCCACAGACCCTCAAGACTGGCTTTGCAGCTTCCTGGCTGATGCTGGGAGTAATTTGCTTAGCCTCTCTGTCCCTCAGTTTCCTCATCTTTGAGAAAGGGGTGGCGACAATAGAAGCTACCCACTGGTGGGTTTGAGGAGCAAATGAGTGGCCACAGGAAACTGCTTAATCTGGTACCTGCCCCATAGTAGGTGTTCGGGAAATTGTAAAAGCGATTGCTGTTAAAATGTCGACAGTGCCCAGGGCCCATCCCTGGCCTAGGTTAAGATAAATAGCCAGTCACTGAGTCTGGCCCATATTCAGGGAGGAGAATTTGGCTGCACTTGTAAAAAGAGTTGTCAAAGAGAGATGGTCAGTTGTGAACACTCTTCCATGGGGTGGAACGCAGCCGAATTGTCGTCAGTCATGGTGAGGGCACCGGCCGGCCTCACCCCAAAGGCCTGGCTCTTAAGCACTATGTCATGATGCATCTAGGCCATGTGGGTGAGATCACATGTCTCCTCTCCCTAAGGACAGCAGCGGGGACCTCTGTTACTCCAACACCCCTGTGCCTAGACTGAAGGGGAACCCCATCGTTTTCGTGCGGGACCTGCTGGAGGTCACCCCCGCGGTCTGCTTGCTGCATGTCCCGCTCTGCGTCTGAGAGGTGGCCTTGGCATCTCTAGTGAAGGGGAAGGATGACACACTTCTCATTCAAGAGCGTGCACTGGCCCTTGTCACAGGAGCGTGATGTCTGCAGCACCGAACTGCAGACCTCGCTCCCCTGGTCAGCGCTCCTAGGCGGGCAGGGCAGCAGCAGACACAGACGCTGGCTCTCCATGCGGCCGGGGCCAGACAAGAACCGCAGGACACCAGAGAGGAGGGAGAGGGTGCCGTGACTACGTGCTAAGCGGACGCGCCAGGCTTCAGGAGAGAAAATCTAAGAGGGAGAGAATCAGTGGCCTTGGTCATCAAGGGGACTGAATGGCCAGGGACCCATGTCGGGGCCGGTGGGGTGGCCTTGGCTGGACCTGCTTCCTGGACAAACGGTGCCTTCAGAGACAACAATGGACTAAGATTCAATTAGCTCATAAGGTGTGCTGGGCAGGAGGAGGCAGGTGAAGATTTTCCAGTTACGATGCCAGAGGAGAAGGCTTTGGGGACCCAAAGAGGCCTGAACTTGACCCTTGTCCATGGGTAGGAGAGGAAGCTAGAGAAGAACATGACTTGGCTTTGGACCTGGATGGAGCTGAGTTTAAATGACCTCCTTAGGTGAGTCCGTTCCCCTCGCCAGGTCTGCGTCTCCATCTGTCAAGTGTAAGGGACGATTCCTTTCATTGAGAGCCTGTGACATGCCACCTGTCTCCCAGGTGTTAGCTCACCTCGTCAGAGCCGTCACACCGGCACTGTCATCAGCACGTGGCAGACGAGGAGACTCGGGCACAAGGCTCTTCCCCGGGCGAGTGCGCACCAGGGGTCAGGCAGGCGGCCAGCTTGTGTCTGAACCCTCCGCCACCCCGCTTCTCTGCCCCTGGTCACTCCACACATGTCCATCACTCAGAGCTTGTAAGGGTTCAATGAAATACACTAATGACAGAAAACCAGCAACACGGCCTGTGTGCCAAACTAGTGACCAGAACTTTCCACACGTCGACTCTTTTATCTTCACAATCAATCTCTCAGGTAGGTACCATTGTGATCTCCATCTACAGATTAGGAAACTAAGAAATGGAGAGGGTGTCACCAAGCTTAGAAGCAGCAGAGCTGAGCCCAGGCAATCGGGCCCCAGAGGCCCGACCGCGACCCTGCGAGGGGCTGCCCGGACGCAGCGCACGGCAGAGGAGCGCCCCGCAGGGCCTTCCTGCCCGGGCAGCCCTCCCCGAGAAGAACGCCGGGTGCGGCGAACACGGCTCCGGCAGGGGCTGGAGATGTGCCCTGCAGTCCAGGTGCCCAGAGCTCCCAGCCTGACAGGGCTGGAAGACGCAGAGGGGCCTCTAGTTCAGGGAAGACGGCTTCTCAGCGGAGGGGAGCTGACGGGCGCAGGCGGCGAGCGGACGGGGCGGCCTGAGAAAGGAAGAGCCTGGGAAATGAGGCCTGAATACAAGCCGAGAGGTGAGAGACTAGCGGACACGCAGGCCAAGGGAGCAGCCGGCGGGAAGGGTGGTCGGGACCTCCCGCTTTAAAAAGTCCTCCAAGTGACGGGCCAGGAACGCGGTCCAAGGCAGCAGCCGGCCAGTGGACAGCTTCAGAGAGCGACGGGGGAGCAGGCAGCTCCACCCACCTGGGGCCAGGCTCAGGCAGGACTCTGAACCTCACTCCGAGGGGTCCTACCCTCCTCTTAGGAGCTTTGCTCCCATTCTCCAGCCACCTGGGACCCCACCCCTAAATCATTACTCCAGATCATTAAACTGGAAGTCCGTAATGCTGACACTCCCTCAGAGAGCATTTATCTGGAAAGTCATAAAATCCCACCGCGAACAGTAATTAACGATTAGAGATGTTTATCCCTCAGCCATCTCTGGCCTGTGGGGGTCTGTCCGGGGACAAAGGCCAGCTTCCTGCCCAGAGTGGACGTGGGTGGCTGCCACTGCTGGGTTCGCGCCATCAGAGCTGTGCCATGGTCCCTCACTGAGATCCTCAGTGGCTCACCAAGCCGCCTTCCCTACAGTGCCATTCAGGCTGGCTCCTAACACTCTGCCATCCCTACCTCCTCGCCTCTGATGAGCTGTGCTCCTCACCGAGAATTGTCCACCCCTCCCGCTCTGCGCCTCCGTGGAGCCCTCCCTGACCACGCCGGGTACAGGTGCCTCCCTCTCAGACCCTCAGGATCCGGCCTCTCTTGACATCCCGCTGGATTTGTGGATGTCCCCGTGTGCGTCCCACAGCTGCACCTGGAGTGCTCGGTCAGACTGGGTGCCCCGTAAGGCACAGACTCGCGTCTCCCCTTCTCCACCCTCCATTCTCCCACACCCAGCGCAGAACCCGGCCCAGTAAGCCCTCGGAAATGAACCATGACACCGTGTTAGAGCTGCAAGAGGACCCCTCCCCATCCGAGCCTGCACGTCACTTCACGCACGCGGACATCTGCATGCAGCTCCGAGGAGCAGCCCAGGCTCCTTCTCCAAGGGACGTGACTCGGGCAAGGTCAAGGACCAGAGCAAACCAGCTTGGAAATGGAGACCTGCACTGGAAGTTAGGAGCTTTCTTATGATCTGACAGTACTTTGGGTGGTGGAGCCAGGACCCAAACCGACGTCTTCAGGACCTACTTCGGGCTCCCCAGAAAGTGTGGCGGCCCACCTGAAGTCACCTGGAGAAGGCTGGATGGATGCAGGCTGGCTCCGCCATCAACACCCTCTGTCACTCCGGGCAGGTCCCTGAGCCCCTGGGCGAAGGGGAAGAGGGTGGGTAGTGTAAATCCACGGCGCATGGGCAAGGTCTGCGTAGAGCAGCCGGGCCAAAGTGTCCGCTAACCTGAGCCAGAAGGGCTGGGCCGGGCGTTTCTCCTTGCACACAGGCACTGCCCCTCGCCCAGCCTCTGGCTCCCTGCAGGCACGCTGCTCGTGGCACCGCGGGGAGGTGAAGGCCGGGCCAGCTCGCAGACCCCTGGCCCCGGCTCTGTCATCACCCACCCAGGCCCAGTGCTTCCTCAGACCGAGCCAGCGGCCAGGGCAGCAGCCAGTTTGACTCACAAGTGTTCTTATCTGTTCGGAGCGCCCAGCACCCACACACCACATGGGGCCTCCCCTCTGACCTGTGAGTCACTAAGACCCAAGTTCAGGTCATCTCGTCCAGCCCAGAGGCTGGCTCTGTGGGGGTGACGCGGGCCCAGTGCTCAGAACAGCTGTGCAGCAGACCAAGAGGAGCCCACGGCGCACAAAGGCTCGGACAAGGTTTTCGGGAAAAAACAACACGAGGTTCTTACACATGCTATGAATGTGTGCACACGTTTGCATGTGTGTTTTATGAACATGGAGAGAGATGGGTAAAGACAGAGCCCAGGCCGTCAGCACCACTTGGTCTGCAAAGTGAGCATTACAAAGGGTGGTGGCGGCAGCATTTGCTTCGTGGGACCCTACACTCCTCACAGGTCGTGCTGGGATGCCTTTCTTCTTCATTAAATCACTTATTTTAAAATTAGTGAATTAACAGCCCATCACCATCAGAACCAGACGGCAGTTGCTGCTCCCTCGGCCCCGTCCACACCCTGCTGCTGGGCCCTGCTCCCTCTTTGAGTTGGGGTAAATGTGGGCAGGGGCGCGAAGGGCGTGCAGAGAGAGTGGCAGGGCCGCAGAGGAGAGGGGCAAAGCCCGCGCTGGGCGCAGAGGGCACAAGCCCTTCTGGGAGGGAAAATGGGAAATCAAGTGATGCTGCACAGTCCCTGATGCTCGGTAGTCAAGGGCCAAATCCCACTCTGGCCTCTGCCTGCTCTGTGACTCCAGCAGGCTGCCGAGTCCCTCTGTGTGTGACGTGGAGCTGGTTGAGGTGCGCTCCAATGCCCCAGATGGAGGATTCTGGCTTCACAATGACCACAGTGGTACAGTCCTGCAAACCATCACCTCCACTTTACAGGTGATGTAACTGAGACCCTGCAAGGATGATTGACTTTGTCGAGACCAACATGGAAAACGTGGAGTCCCAGACGACCAGCCTGCCGCGGTCTCGCTCTGGGGAGCACTCAGCCTCGTGGCCTCGGGGCTGCTGCTGTGTCCAGCCAGACTGCAGTCCCATCCCCTGGATTCGAAGGCTGGCTTCGCCTCTTCCCAGCTGTGTGGCTTGGACCTATGGATTAGCCGTTCTGAGCCTCAGTTTACTCCTCTGCAATTGAGAATACCACCTCATGGATTACATGGCATAGCCATTCAAATCGAGCAGAGCCCAGCACACGGAGGTCTTGGGAAATGAGAACTATTTTTGTTACTCTCACTCTAAATTATCCCACTGCTGAGAGAAAAAGGAGAGGTAGGGTTTGATCTCCAGTGTCCTGGCCTGGGGGTCCAGGAACCTCTCTGCCCCAGGTGGACCCCAGACTGTCTTCCACAGACCGAACCAACTCCCAGGGCAGCCAGTGTGCTGCCCACTTGAGTCTCCCACTTGGAGCTTCCGTTTACCAGCTGTAACAGAGGGGTGGACTGGATGACCTCACAGAGCTATCATCCTAATGGCATCGTGTCTCTGTGCGATGCTCTTCTCCCACCGTGGGGAAGTGAGCCCCCAGCAGCCTGTAGCCCCGTCTGGGAGGCGGGTGTGCGCGTGGTCCACTGGGCAGGGACAGAGCTAAAGAGAACATGACGGGGCACTTTCTGTAGGCCAGCCACTGTTCTAGCTCTTCACAGATTAAATCGTCCTGTCCCAAGAACAAGCCTGTGAGGCCTAAATCATTAACCCATTTTACAGACAAGAAAACTGACATCCGAAAAGATTAAGTGACATGTTCAAGGTCACAGGGCAGCCTGGGCACGATTTCAAGGCAGAGAGTGGAAATCCCATCTGAGAACCAAGTTTGCCCCCATTTGGGTCTGTTGAGTCTGAGGGACATTATACCCAGGTCGGGAAATGCAGAACCCTCTCCCTGTGGGGTTGCAGAGGGTCCCCTGCCTTTGCATCACCAGGAAGGAGGTGCCTGCTTTGTCTGGTGGCCCCTGGGCCGGGGAGCTGTCCACCCACCGCTGCCCCGGTCACTTGAGTGCACTGTAGCCACGCACTCCCAGCAGTTTGCTTCCAGTGCCGTGTGTAGAATATCTGTCAGCTCTTGACACTAATATTATTTAAGGCTCAAAGTCAAATGTAAGGCTTCCTTTTAGCAAGATTGTCTCATTTAATAAAACTCCCTGTCTCCGTTCCCCCAAGGTAATCACGTTGATGATAACGCATTCCCTGCACTCTGATTTGATCTGGGAATAGAATTATCACAAAGTCTTGCTTTGTTGTCAGATCAGAGGCTTTACTTTTTCCCCCTAGAATAAATAAACAGAAGCCATCCAGGTGAAAGGCAGTCTTTGCTCACCTGGGCCTTTGGTCACTGGCCCCTTGACTGGGACACACCCTGTCAAGAGTCACTCATTCACTCATTCACTCATTCATTTATTCTTTCGCTGATTTGGTCGACAACCATTTCCCTGGTATCAGAACCCTGTACCCAGGCTCTGAGATGGACTTGGGTGGACTACAACAAAAAGCCGTATCCTGAAGGAACAGGTGGCTTAGTAGAATGGCTCTGTGCCTCATATTCCCAAAAGTGCTCCCCACCCTGAGCTGGCACCAGTATTGCAGCCAGGAGAAAATGTAGACACTCACACGGAGGTGACCCTGGGAAGAGACCTGCCCCGGCATCGCTGGCTAAGGCACGTCTCATGGTCGGGAGACGCTGGGCGCAAACCCCAGCTCTGCTTCCTGTCACCTGTGTGGCCCTGTGGCATGGTGCCATCATCGAGCCACCCTGCACTTGCAGAGCCTGGAGGGGAGGCCCCCGAAACGTGTGCACTCTGAAGAAGGAGGACGATGAGATGAGAGGATGTGGACAAGGGCCCGGCTTGTGGTACATGCTCAGTACACTCCTGTATCATCATCATCGTCGTCAACATCATCATCATCATCATCATCATCACTGATATTACTCATCAAGTGAGAAACAAAAGTTGTTTAAGACTCTAGGGTGGCCTGGCCAGTGTGGCTCAGTGGTTGAGCATCGACCCATGTACCAAGAAGTCGCTGGTTCAATTCCTGGTCAGGGCACATGCCCAGGTTGTGGGCCTGATCCCCAGTGGGGAACATGCAGGAGGCAGCCAATCGATGTTCTCTCTCATCAATGTTTCTATCTCTCTCTCCTTCTTTCTTCCTCTCTCTCTAAAAATCAATGAAGAAAAATCATTTTTACAAAGAACTTTAGGGTGTGCTGAACGGATGCTGGGCTCGGAATTCCTGTCTCACATGCTGGTGACGAGAGGTGAGGCCGTTCACCTCTCCAGCCCAGGTGTCCAGCTGCGATCTGACGGCCCAATGTGTGTGAGCAGGTGGGAGGACATGCCACTCGCCCTTCTGAGCTGCTTGACCCAGGGTGTGGAGAACTCAGGGAGTCCCCCAGGCTGGGGATGGAGGAATAAGGCCACCAGGCCAGCACCTGAGCCCAGCAGGCACGCAGGGGTGCTTGAGGGCCTCAGAGGGACCAGCTCTGGGCTCGGGGCCCTGCTGCACCATGAGCTTCTCCTGATTGCAGGCCGCAGTAGTGCCTTGGAAACAGGCAAAGGACACAGAACCAGGAGCTCGGAGTCCAAACCCTGCCCCTCCAGGCACTCACTGTGGGACTCTGGGCGCTCTGAGCCTCGGGGTTCTTCCATGATGCACCGTGATCAGTGCCGGTGCTGGCAGGAAATGGTCACTCAAGAGTGTGACTGAAGAGTTTAATGAAGAAACTTTTAAAAAGTATGGGAGCTATTATCACCCTAAGACTAAAAACAGAAGGGAAAGGAATGATTGCAGGACCTTCCATGGAGAGAGAGGAGAGGACAAGCCAATGGGAGCTGTGGCGTTGGGCTGAGGAACACGGTCATCACTCATCCACGGTCAGGCGGGGGAAGCCACGGAATGTTTGTTGATTGAGCCAGTGAGTGAGTAAGGGAATGAATAAATCTGACCTCCTGCTGATTCATCCTCTGGAAGATCTCATTCCAGATGACTGCTCCAATCTCCTGTCCCACACACTCTTCTTACAAAAGGACTTCAATCCCCAAAACTGAGCACAGTTGTGATTCCAGAAGTGACCCTGTATGACCCCCGTTAGGCCATAAAAAAGGAAACAGCCTCCATGTGGCTCTCTTTGGAGTGCTCAGGCTTGGAAGCCAGCCACCATGACAGGAGGGAGCCCAAGCAGCCACAGGGAGAGGCTACATCCCGGTGTCCCAGTGACTGCCACATTGAGGCCCCAGCCCGTAGGTTGGCATCAACTGTCACACCGGTGAGTGAGTGAGCCTTCAAAAGCTTCTCCCCCCAACCCAGCCTAGATGTTTCCATCCCGAGGTTCCAGACACAGTGGGGCAGACAAGCTGTTCCTGCCGTGTTTTTCCCAAATTCCCAGCCCACAGACTCGATAGGCCACAGTGTCTGAAGTGGTACAGGGGCCAGCCTTCCAGAGCACAGAGCAGGCTGCAAAGGGTGGAGAACGGCTGTGAGGGGAACGAAGAAATCGGCAGCACAGATGGAACATACAGGCCAGGGTTTTAGGACCAGGACCTGCGGGGCGCTCCACCCAGCGAGGCGGACTGTGAAATCCCACTGGGACATGACAGCTAGTTCCACTCACCTGCATGACACCCAGCAGCCTAAACGGCCATTTGCATCTCCCACCTGCCTTCCTGCCCTGACCTGGCCCTACCCACACTGCTGGTGAGACCGCACACCCTCCACCTTCCCACTCCCTGACTCCCCGCGGTGCCGCCCCACCTCCAGGGCACCCCAACACAAACTCCTTGGCCAGTAGGAGCGCCACACCCTCTGACCCTGCAGGGGAAAGAAGCGGAGTGCCCGGGGGACTGGCCTTGTCACTCTAGCGTCCACACGCCAGGCACATGCACCCCTGCCCTCCCCCGCACCTGGAATGCCCTCCCCCAACACGTCCAGTGCTACCTCTCTCGGGACCCCTTCAAACAGCTAACCCACCACTGTGGACTGCTTGAGTCCCCTTAAAATTCATATGTAGGGCCCTGATCCCCTAAAATTCATATGTAGGGCCCTGGCATCTGGAGGTAGGGTCTGTGGAAGGTAATTAGGTCATAAAAGTGGAGCCCTCATGACAGGGTTCGTGCCCCTGTAGGACGAGACAGGAGAGTGATGATCTCTCCCTGCCGTGTGAGGACACTGCCAGCAGGCAGCCATCTGCACCAGAAGGAGCCCTCACCGGACACCGAGCCAGGCAGCCCCCTGGTCTTGGCCTCCCAGCCTCCAGAACCGTGAGGAGTAAAGGTCTGTTGCCTAAGCACCCAGTCTGTCTCCCCAGAAATCTGGAAGGGTCTGCTCTGATTGCATTCCTAACAAAACAATATCCGTACTTAGTATTTCAGTCACTACAAATAACAATGTTGCACTTCCTTATTTAATCCTCACAACAATGCTGTGAGGAAGGTTCTAGCATTATTCCCACTTCACCTATGGAACAAACTCAGAGAGGTGAGGTGACTTGCTCGAGGTCACGAAGGACCAGAGCCCGGACCCCGAGCCGGGCTGCGGACTCCGAGGCTCAGCTCCCCCCCTCCTCGCGGGTTCCCACCTCCAGCCGCGTTGCTGCACAGGGGCTGGGCACGGAGCAGGCACGCAATAAATAGTTGTGGAACTGAGCAAAACCTCAACAAATTCTCATTGGATGACGAGAGCTCTGGTACTAAGTAGAAACCAGCCACCTCAGGGATTTCCCACTCGAACACTCCCACCACACCGTGCATTCTGGTGCACTGATGTCTCCTATCTTTCTGGAGTTTTGTTTCCTTCAGCAGCGAGTCCACACCAGCAGGTGCTCAGGTGCAAGTGCACGGAGTCCCCTGGGGAATCGGTTCAGCACAGCATTCAAATGTGAGGGGGGAAACATCCTAGAACGAACAGGTTCTGTTCATCACAACACCACTGAGAGGGAGGTGGCAAGGACTCAGAGTCTCATTTAACAAATGACAAATTCAGGCCCCAGAGTCACAGAACATGTTTGAGGTCACTCAGAGAGGGAGGGCCCCCACCAGCTGTCTTGACGCCCAGGAGGGGCTTGCAATTCCCCGTAGCCTCGCGGGAAGGCCAGCGGGTGCGGCTCTGCGGGAAGTGTGTGGCAGCCGCACTGTCAAAGGGCCAGGCTCCGACTCTGGTGGCAGAGGCATCATCCTCCCGCGCACCTCCTCCAGCCTCCCCCCCCCCCCATCTCTGCATCCAGTGGCGGTCATCAGAGCGCGGAGACCGATCCCAACAGTGCAGCTTTGCCGAGGAAGGGAGGGAACTCAGTTCTCAGGGGACTGTGGCCCTCAGAGGGCTCTCCTTGCCAGGGAGTGACAGGAGACCTCTCACCCCCATCTCCCCTGCAGTGTCAAGCCCCCACCTCTGGGATGG
The DNA here is from genome assembly GCF_014108415.1 of Molossus molossus. Classification (NCBI taxonomy): domain Eukaryota; kingdom Metazoa; phylum Chordata; class Mammalia; order Chiroptera; family Molossidae; genus Molossus; species Molossus molossus. The sequence goes on from NW_023425352.1 coordinate 59,682,598, forward strand.
GGGAGGTGTGGTAAGCTGGACCCAACCCCAGGCTGGAAGGTGCTTTGACTTCCTGTGACCTTGGGCAAATCACATCTTTCTGAACCCGTTTCCCGTTGGTCAGATAGGGCTCATATTGCCCTTCATTGCCACCTCTAGGGGTAAATGCTCGTCCCCAGAGATGAAATGATGACACAACATTGTACTTGCCTATTATTAGCTCCCAACCCGTACTCCTGACTCAAGATGTCAAAGGCCTATCCTCAGGGCCTGGAAGTCAATCACCCTAGTCTGGGTCAGCAAAAGGCCAGCCTGGATGTCCAAGGGTGGTCGTCTATGACTACTGGAATCAGACTGCTTCCAGGGGACAAAGTCCAGTCCCAGCTGAACAGGGAGCCACACCAGTGCATCGGGAGCAATATTAAGCTTCAGCACAGCAGGGAGACGAGGCGGGATCAGGAACCAGGCATGAGGCTGGCCAGGAAGCCAGCAGCAGGCCGGCGAGACTAACAGCTCGGGAAGAAGGCTGCGACAAGACCCATTTTTGTCAGGGAATGGCCACCCAGTACAAGGCCTGGAGGGCCACAGCCCACAGAACACGGACCAGGCTGCCAAGGGTCTGTGTGGCCAGAACCTGGAGGGAGACAGGCCTGTATCTCAGGGGCAGACCAAGCACGAGCCCCTGCCCCTTGTAACCCAATCCCAGGTCGGCCTGGAGTGTGGGCTCCAGGTGCTGTGTGCACTGGCACAGCCTTGCTCCAAGGAAAGCGTGTACAAATCAAGGGTTTTCAAGGCCACCTAAGTACAGCAATGAAACAAATTGGAAACTGATAGGAAAGTCAAACAGAAGAAAAGACATTAAATAAACCAGAAATCTGACTAGTTCAAAAATGAAGACGGTGAAGTCCTAAACATATTTGAGGGATCAACATTTTAGATCTGAACTTTTTGGTAGCAAGTGCAAAAGGGGAAACCTGATCAGTTACATCATTCCTATAAAGTTAAGTGTATATGTACACACACACACACACACACACACACACACACACACTGCCTGGTATTTAGGAGAATCGTAACTGTCTCCGGCTGAACAGCACAGGTTTCTCCTGGAGGTCTTTTAGTATAAAATTCTCAGAATAGACACAAAGGCCAATCTCGTGGAGATGTTTTCTGCGGAGTGACATCATACAAACGGCTAATTCAACAGAAGCAGTCCTACAGGGAGCAAAATAACATGCTGTGGAAGTCACCTGCTCCTGGCCTGGCTTAAAGCAATACGACAACAGGCATATGAGGTTGACATTTTATTTTATTTTTTAATTTATTGGGATGACATTGGTTACGAAAAGTATGTAGGTTTCTGGGGTATAATTCTATAATACACCATCTTTATATTGTATTGTGTGTTCATCACCCCAAGTCAAGTCTTCTTCCATCACCATTTATCCCCCCTTTACCCTTTCCTGCCTTCCCCCACCCCCTTATCCCTCTGGTAATCATCAGGCTAAGACATTTCAGTAAAGAGTATTATTGCTATTAGTTGATTTATCTGAAATTGACCCATGCAGCCTGTACTTCCTGGGCCCCAGTTAGTGCCAGCGCCGTGCGGGGCACTGGAGAAGCAGGGCTGAGCCAGACAGCGTGGACCCTGGCCTCCCAGGGCTGTGTTCTCACAGGGAACCTGTAAGGAAACAATCGCTGGCCACAGGTAACAAAGGTCCTAATGGGAAAGCCAGCATATTGTGGGAGGACTGAAGAAAGGCCTGACAGTGCACATCAGGGAAGGCTTCCTGGAGGAAGTGAGGCCTGAGGTGAGCTTACAGGAAAAACAAAGGCGGCCAGGGAAGGACCTGGCAGAAGTAGCAATGGCCAGACCACCAGAAGTCAGAGCTGCCACTGGGACCGGCCTTGCAAGGGGCCCCAGAGGCCAGGCCTGGTTGGGTTGGGCCCATCACCAGGCCACACTGTGAGGTTCAACCTCGGGCAAAACTACAAGTGTGGCCGAGCTGGGAGCAAATGCCCCAGCACCCTCTCTGGGTCCTCTCCTGGGTAGTACCCCTTCCCTCCTTCTCAGGGCTTGGCCCTGCTGCCCCAGACTCGGGGCTGTGAAGCCACTCGTGGGTTGTTCCCAGCCAGCCAGACTCAGCTTACGGAGGAGCAGAGTGCTGCGGGCAGGCCACCCCAGGTACAAAAACCAACTTGATTGTTTTAGAGCCGAAAGGACCTTTCGACATCAGCCCTCCCAACTTTCTCCTCTTACAGAGAGGGAACCTGAGACCCAGAAACGTGAGGGTTATTCAGAGCCACGCAGGAGAAGGCTCCAGAAGCCCAGAGGCAGAAGTAAGGAGGAGGCACAGCAAGCCAGCCAGGGTCCCTAAGGGGGAACACAGAGGGAAACCAGCAGAGGTTCAGTGGGACATGCCTCAGACCATGGCACGGCCACACCCCAGAGCCAGGGTGTCCTCCTCTGCTCCGTGGCAGGAAGGCTGAGCCGCCCACCATGCTGCTGGGAGAACTGGAGCTCACCTCAGACCGCAAAGTCTGGTGCACATGGAGATGGCACAAGGGGCCAGGCAGAGGGTGACTTCAGGGACGATGCTAACGGGCCACACTGATCAGAGGCCTCACTTGTGTGCGAGGCACAGCTCTGACAATGACCCTCGGAGGCAGGCATTGGCCATCCGTCTCTCAGCCCAAACAACTGAGTAAAGAACAGCAGCCCCCTGTCCACGGAGACACCTTCCAGGACCCCAGGGGATGTCTGAAACCGCAGATAGTACCAAACCCTACACATGGTGTGTTTTCTCCTACACATACGATAAAGTTTAATGTATAGATTAGGCACTATAAGAAATTAACAATAACTAATAATAAAATAGTATAGCCATCATAATATACTATAATAAAAGTTAGGGAAATGGCTTTGGGACCATCATTCAGTAAAATAAGGGTGACTTGAACACAACAGTAATCTGATCACTGAGACGCCTACTAAGCACAGGAGGTGACGAACACAGCCTGGATGCACTGCACAAAGAATGGATTGACGCCAGGCGGTGTGGCTCAGTGGTTGAGCGTCGACCCCTGTACGAAGAGGTCCCCGGTTCAATTCCCAGACAAGACACATGCCCAGGTTGTGGGCCAAATCCCCAGTGAGGGGCATGCGGGAGGTAGCCAATCGATGTTCTCTCTCATCAATGTTTCTATCTCTCTCCCTCTCTCTGCCTCTGTCTCTAAAATCAATAAAAAATAATTTTTTTTGATTAAAAAAAAAAAGAACTACTTCACATCCCAGGCAGCACAGAGCAGGACCACATGAAACTTCATCATGCTACTCAGACTGCACACAATTTGAAACTCATAAACTGTTTATTTCTGGAATTTTCCATTTAACATTTTGGATCACCATTGACCGTGAGTAACAGGTACTATGGAAATCCAAAATGTGAATGAGGCAGGACTGTCGGAACCTGCCCAAGATCTCACCGCTTACGAGAGGCAGAGCAGGGATCGGGACTCTTCATCCACACAAGGGCCTGATTGGGGGCTCAGCTCTGAGAAGGGAGTGGACCAAGGAAACTGAGCAAGAGAACCAGAAGACGCAGAGCCCCCAAGCCTTGTGCTCTCCCTGGGAGCAGTGCTCTGGACCACCCCAGACGGCCCCCCAGGGGTCGTGAGGGAAGGAGGGTCAGGGTGGGACCGCTGAGATGGCCGTGATGCCCCAGCTGGCATAGCTGTCCTGGTTATCTGTGGCTACACAACCGATCACCCCAGAGCTTCACTCTGTGCCCAGACTCTGTCAGGTACAGAGAGAGCACAGCCGGAATCTGCGCCATGTCTGTGCTTTCCGATGTCTCGGGTCTCGGCTGGGAAAACTCAGACAGCTGGGGAGGCTGGATGGCCGGGCTCAGCCAGGGCTGTGGCCCAGGGTGCCTAGACCCGGCCTCTCCACGTGGCCTGGGCTTCTTCACAATGTGGCCACCGCAGGCCAGTGGTTCAGCTTCTTATTCAGTGGCTCGGGGCTCTGAGAATTAGTGTTAATCAAATGGAGGTCGCATTGATTTGACCTCCATAGCATCCCTCCTGTCGTTCTCTGGGGAGGGCGCCACAGGTCTGTCCAGACCGAAAGGGAGGGGACGTAGACCTCATTTTCAATGGGAGGAGTGTTAAAGAATCTGTGACCATGGTTTTTTGTTTTTGTTTTTAATATTTTTAAATTAATTTTAGAGAGAGAGGGAGCGATAGAAACATCAATGAGAGAGAACATCGATTGGCCGCCTCCTGCACGACCCCCACTGGGGATTTGGCCCACAACCTGGGCATGTGTCCTGACCAGGCATCGAAGAGGCGACCTCTTGGTGCATGGATTGACCCTCAACCACTGAGCCACACTGGCCAGGCTGTGACCATGTTTCTAAACCACCACAGTTGCCACAGTGGCCCAGCAGCCTGGTGGGGAGCACAGAGGGACCTGTCCCTCCACAGTGGCCCAGCAGCCTGGTGGGGAGCACAGAGGGACCTGTCCCTCCACGGTGGCCCAGCAGCCTGGTGGGGAGCACAGAGAGACCTGTCCCTCCACAGTGGCCCAGCAGCCTGGCGGGGAGCACGCAGGGACCTGTCCCTCCACGGTGGCCCAGCAGCCTGGTGGGGAGCACGCAGGGACCTGTCCCTCCACAGTGGCCCAGCAGCCTGGTGGGGAGCACAGAGGGACCTGTCCCTCCACGGCAGATTCACAGGCTGAAGAAAGTCATGGTCCGTCAGGGAGGAACCAGGCCAGCCAGGCCCACCTCGGCCTCCTCTGCCTGTGCCCCTGGCCTTCTGCACCCACCTGACTCAAACTTCCTGCCCTAGAATGATCAAGAGGCTACACCAGGCAACCACAGAGGCAGGGCCTCACGTCTCGCCTCTGCCACAGTGGGCTGACCTCGAGTGGGCCGTGTGACACCCCCGAGCCTCTGGCTCCTCCCCTGCATCACAGTGATGCTTCTTGACTGCCAGGGTCCTGGGGAGGAGTGGGAGCGAGCACATACATGAGACCCAGACGCCAGTGAGCCCCAGTGAACACGGGTTTCCTTCCAGGGAGAATGGGCTGGGGCGGTGCCACATGAGGGGAGAGAAGCTGAGGACCTGACTCATCGGGTTCTCTCCCGGGGACTTAACCAGAGCAGCGTGTCTGCACTTGAAGCTGCGGCAGGCACCTCTCGGCCTGTGGCTCCCAGCTCTAATTACAGCTTTCTGGATGTGTTTCCTGTTTCGGAGCTGGCAGAGTCCCCTCAGAGGAGCCACAGGTAATGAGCAGCTGGCTATAGCGCCTCCATCCATGGGGACACTGACCCCGGAGCAGGCCCGAGCAGGCCCGCCTTGGAGGGCAGAAGGCTCTCCCAGTCTCAATACCGCCTGCACACATACACATGTGCACGTGTGCACGCACACACACGTGCACGCGTGCACACACACACGCACCATCAAGGCCACAGGATTGCCCAGGCTCTGCTTGCACAGCTCCAGGGAGAGGGAGCTCACCACCTCACAGGCAGCCTGGCGGCCTGCTGCCCTTTGGAAGTACAGGTGGCTGGAAGCACGTCCCAGATCATTCTGCCCTTCAGCTTCCACGTATCAATCCCCAGGTCCAAGAACAACCCAACGTGCAACACAAGAAAGACATGGCCTCTGGGGTCAGAAGCAACTGGTGTAGGTTCACATTCTACAGCCTTGGTCAAGTCCCTCCACTTCTTTGAGCCTCAGTTTCCCCATCTGGAAAATGAGAATAATACTATCCAGTGTGAAGGGAAGCTGGAGGGTGAGAAGCCACAGTGCCCGTGAAACTGCCAGGTACACAGTAGATGCCAAATAAATGTTTCCTCCCCCTCCCTCCTGGACACTTCGCAGTAGGGTGGCTTCTTTCGGCAGAGACCGGAGGCATGCTCAGATTAAAGCAAGTGACTGGAGAACCACTGGGTTCCCGGAGAATCAAAGAGGGCAGCAAAGCCTCATGGCAGGCTGGGAGCAAGGGCAACTTTCCCATTCCAACTTCTAAGTGCAAGTAAATGTCTGTCGAATAAAGGATAGATAGACAGATGGATAGATAGACAGATGGATGGATGGATGGATGGATGGATGGATGGATGGATGGATGGACAACTGACTAGTTTAAACAAGTTTCTAAGTCTAACCAGAAACACCCCCTTTTAATTCCAGCCCTACTAGATGTCATATTTTTGTTGAGAAAGTGTATAAGGCAATGATTTCTTTAACTTTATAAGCATCAGGAGAGAACTTGTAAAACACAGATTCCTGAGTCCGCCTCCAGAGACGTTGACACCGCGTGTCTGAGTGGGGCCTGGGTCTGCATTCTCAGCAGCTCCCGCCGCTGCCGCCGCAGCTGGAGCGGTTCTGGAGTACAGCGCCCGCTAGAAAGCCGGCCCACGGCCAAATGGGGGCCCTGGTCCGGGGGACCTGAACAGCAGGGAGAAGGAAGGTAGCCCTCTCAGCTCTGGGATGCAAAGGATGACATGACACCCCCACTTCCCATTTCTTCAAATCTCTGCTCCCCACCTCCCTCCCATACTTGGAGGAGCAAGCCTGGGTTCTCTTCGAAACAAAGATGGTTTTATTAGGTTCAAACATAGCACCTCCGGGCAAGGGGTTCGAGCTGCACAAAAATCCCAATAAATAGGTGAATTGTGCAGGGGCCAGACAAGCCAGCCACCTACGACCAACCTTCCAGCAGGAGGGAAAAACCCCGGAGAGAAGGGAATCTTCCCTGCTGGCATCCCAAACATGCTCACATATGCACGCACGTATGCATACACATACACGCATGCTTGAGCATGCAGCGGAAGAAGACCCGCCTCCTCCCCCGACGCCCTTTCTCCTGTGGTTCCCCTGTCTGGCGGAGCAGCGCTTCCATCAGGATCCGCTCAGGCACTGACTTGCTGCATGGCCTTGAACAAGTCCTTCCTCTCTCTTGGTCTTAGTTTCCTGCCTGAGGTGGTTGGACTAGACCTTGCCTAGGAAAGGAACTGGCAGTACCGAGCCACCGATGTGCTCACTATTAATTCTTTAGTTCAACAGATATTTGTTGAGCAATTCCTGTGAACCCAGCTCTGGTCGACAGCGCTGAGCACAAGGGAAGGCAGCTCGTGCCCAGGGAGCTGTCCCTTTCATCTCACTTCCCCTGCACCTTCTCAGGGCACCTTCAGACAGCGTGAGCTGGGTGCCTCCACCCTGCTTTACAGATGAGGAAACTGAGGCACAGATCAGGTGGCAGAGCTGGGGTTCAGACACTCCTCAAGTCCCCAGACCATCACAAAGTCCTGACACCTCTGTCCCTCACCAAGCCCATGTCCGCTAACAATCTTCTGGGTGGGGGTCGCTCCTTCCAGAGAGATCCTCTGACCTCCAAGCTCCCTCACTCTACAAGGAGGTGGAAGACTGATCCCCCACAGCCCAGATTTGGGAAGGCCAGGCTTCCACCCTCACCCTCTGGGCAGAGCAATGCTGCTCAGACGCCCCCACCCCAGAAGTGGGTGCCCTGAATCACCTGGTGCTCCAGGACAACTGGCAGGCCCTCCTCTGTCCCCATCGCCACCCATCCTGCTCATCGCTTACCCCGAGTGCCTGCTCACAACCCCAGAGGCGGAGCAAGCCCAGGCATCAGGCACCAACTCAACCTGACACAGAGAAAATGGGACAAGTTTATCTTCTGCACACTTGTCTAGAGTTTTGCAGCCCAGAATCAACAAAGGGGTTATTTCAGCTTCAACATACAAGGAAGCTTAGTGTCACTAAGGAAAATAAACCTTCTATGTTACTCTGCAGGGCGGGGGTAAGCACCAGGACCCCCTCAGTGCTTGGGACCCTACCTCACCTTCCGACGCCGAAGACGTGCGAACTCATTTCCCTCGGCCTGGGAAACCCTCCCTCTCCCCTCTGCCTCTCCAGCTCCACCCGGCCTTCCTCTGACGGGGCTTCCTTCGTCACAGGGTCCTCCACGGAGCGGCTCTCAGCCACGCTTGCTCTCCAGTTCCCACCGACAGAGCCAGAGCCCAAGGTGCACAGCTCCAAGGATCTGCACCCAACCCGCATCCTGCCTTCAGGTGGCTGCTGGCTCCTATGGCATCTGCCAGGTCATGGAGGGCACAGCACAGCCAGAGTCCCTGCTCGGGCCACATCAGGGACGATCTAAGAAACAAGCTCTTCTAGAGGCCTGTGAAGCTGCCACTGCGTTAGATGCTCTCTCTCCTTCGCCAGGGGACGGGTTCCAGGGGCTCCCGCAGCTCAAACGCAGGCGCAGACACGACAGCACAACTGTCCTCTCTCCAACGAGCCATTAAAGAGACTTGCAAACATGTAAAGTGATGGCACCCTTAAGATGTTTTTATCTTAGAAAATAGTTGTTTTTCATGAAAAAATTGTTCTGTCAATATGTAGTGGTTTATTCTTGTTCTTGAAGAATAAATATTTTATGACTTCTCATTTTTAATTTCTAATTTGGTACATGAGCAAAAGCTCTTTCAGGACCTCAACGATTTTTAAGTGTGTGACAGGGTCCTGAGACCAAACTCGAGAGTCTTAGGTGAAGAGAAAGTGCCCATCCACGGCAGGTGACCACACAGGGGTGGGGCTGACCGACGGTCCAACCCAAAGGCAGACCGGGGCAGGGGAGCTGGCAGCAGGGCAGGATCGCCTGGGCCGCGGACCTCGAACTGGGGAACAAGAGGTGAGTTGGGCAGCCAGCCTGGGCGAGCCGGCCTGGACAGGCCGGGCAGAGTCGGGAAAGCAGCCATGTGGGAGGCGCAGGGCTGGAGTCCCGAGCCAGGGTGCTCCCGGAAGGGCACGGGAGCTGGCACGGAAGCTGGCACGGGACAGGGAGCAGAGGGAGCCAGGCAGAAGGAGGCTGGCTGTGGGTGATGCCTACACTGCAGCCCCAGGTTCTGCATGGCGGGCCCCTGGCCCCGAGGCTGCAGACTGCCCCCAAGTTCTGCCTGCAGCCGGGGAGCTGGCCCCTCCCAGGTCCCCACGATCTTCCTCTCTTCACTCAGCCCTCCCTGACACGAGGCCAGCTGAGTACTTCGCTCCTTGTCATCCTCAGGGCCCCAACAAAATAGCCTTGAATTCTGTCCTGGCTCTGGGGCCCTGGGCAAGTACAGCACATCGGCCCCCTCTCTGTCAACATGAAGATGGTGAGTGCCGCTCGGTACAGGCAGGGCTCAGAAGCACTGAGTCATGACCATGCAGAGGACCTGGCACGTGCTGTGCCCTCAACAGGTGCAGCTAATATTAGTACGCTTGTTCCTGCGTCGATGGCTACTGTTATTATTAGTGCTGGTATTAATATCCCAGCAGGAAATGGTCTTCAAGGTCACAGAGCTCCCAATGTGACTGAGGGACAAACAGGAAGGCCAGGAGCGGCCAGAAACAGAGCTGGAGTCAGAACCCACTCCCCTGTCCCACCCAGCATGTCCGAGCGAGTCCACAAGCTCCCTGGAGGCTGGGGACATGCCAGCAACATCCACACACCCACACCAAGCATCTCTTCTCTCAGCATTTGTTTCCTGGACACATCTCATGGGTTAGGCAGTCTGCCCACAGGACTTGGCCCAAAATTGGTTCAATCAATGTTTGCAGATCGATCTTTGGCCTGGCCCATCTGGCTGGCCACTGGGAATCTAGGTCAGGGGTGGGGCTTGGGAACGGTTCCCTGAGCCATCCCCTGACCATCGGTGACTAAAGCACAGCTGTGCCTCTGAGCAGCAGAGTCCCTGCCACCCACTCTGGGGTCCCCCTGGGGTGAGCAGGCTGGATCCTCACCCGCTGCGCCAGGGAGGATGCAAGGCCCAGAGAGGTCTGAGGTCCCCTCTGGATACACAACCAGCACTGAGAGAGTCGGGGCTAAACACAGCGCAGGTTCCGATCCCAGCGCACGGCTGGGGGTGGCCGCAGAGGGCTCGAGCAAGTGGACACAGCACGGGACACCCTGAGAGCGGGTAGCAGAGAGCGGGTCCCAAGGGTCTTCATGGGCAGAGGGGGTCTGGTGTGGGCATCCCAGAAACAAAGCCCCCAGACACAACCATCGCTCCCACTCTGCTCAAAGGAGCAGCTCTGGCTCAGCCATTTACTTCCCTCAGACAGCAGATCACCCGTGCGACAGACCCACTGCCCTGAAGAGGAAGGGAGCTGGGACCTTGTAGCGCCACCCGTTCTAGCCAGGGTTCAAGTGTGGAGAAGAGGCTGTGGCCTGGGGGTGCTCGCTGGTGGAGGAGAAGGTGGGTAAAGGGGAGGGTGAGGGGAGGGCGACAGGAGGCACTGCGGTAGAGGGACCAGCTGGAGCTAAAGCTGGGAGCCCACAGGTCCCAGGGGACCAGGGTCAGGGTCAGGGTCAGGGTCAGGAGGAGGTGGGTTTAATGTGGGACCCTTCCCTCCCTCTCCTATCCTGTACTTCTCTGTCCCCTCTAGGGTCAAAGTGTGTCTTCCCAGCTAGACATGAGGCTCCCGAGGCAGGCCCAGGCCATCACATCCATCTCCAAGCCCAGGAACTGGCCAGAACCCTGCCCAGCAGCACTAAGCAGGTGCCTGCAGAGGCTGGCTGGGGGCTCAGAAAACAGAGCCCATGTCCAGAACCGCGCCCAGCAGCACTGAGCAGGTGCCTGCAGAGGCTGGCTGGGGGTTCAGAAAACAGAGCCCATGTCCAGAACCCCGCCCAGCAGCACTGAGCAGGTGCCTGCAGAGGCTGGCTGGGGGCTCAGAAAACAGAGCCCATGTCCAGAACCACACCCAGCAGCACTGAGCAGGTGCCTGCAGAAGCTGGCTGGGGGCTCAGAAAGCAGCCCGTGTCCAGACAGCCACTGCTTCCAACAGTCTTTACCCTGGTTTCTTGATTTGTCTTGGGTGTTGAGACTCAATGGAAAAGGGGGTGGCAGAGAGAAGGCCCTAGAATAGGGACGACCCCACAGCCAAGGTGTCAGCAATACTGAGGCATGGTGTCAGGCCCCACCCCAGCTGAGGCAGGGCTCCCAGGCCCAGGGAGCCCAGACACCCCATTACAAGGCTGAGGCCAAGAGGCTGCCTTTGGGCCCCACTGCATCAGAACTGATCTGGGCCTCTCTGACCCGGCCAGCTTCGCAGGAGTGGGATCTGCGGATGAACACTCATCACGAGGGGCCTGGAAGGAACACTGCCCCTGGGCGGGGCGGGCCCAGGAGGGAGGGACCAGCGCTGCGCGGGGACAGCAAGGCAAGGCACAGGGGTTAAGGGAAGCAAGGGCAGCTTTGCTTGAAGAGCCCCTGGGGGTAGAAGCAGGAGGGCAGTGGGGGTCCACCAAGGTCGGCCCTTGGTAGGACCCCGGAGGCCCGAGTGCTGGTGCAGCTCTGCCTCCGCCGGTGTCTGGGTCTCCATGGCCAAGTCAGTGGTCACATGTGTGAGGGCTCAAGAAGATTCTGCCTTCAGGTGAGACCCACAACTAGGCCTGTACCCCCCAGTCTCACACATGCACACTCACACACACACATGCACACACACGCACAAACACACATGCATGCACACGCACACACAGCACATGCACACACACAGCACACGTGGCCTGCAGGGGAAGGAAGAGGGCGGCCCAGCAGCAGGCCCCAGCAGGGCCCCTAACAAAGGGGGGATGCTGGCAGCCAGCAGAGTGGGGGCGGGCTCTGGCAGGGGAGGGATGTGGCTCAGAGCCTAACAGGCCACCAGCAGCCGCAGCATCTGCTTTTTCTCACCTCTAAAGGGAATCGATTTGTCTCTGACTGATTTCCCTGACGTCTAGTTTTCTCCTCCGCCCGGCTGTCAGCTCAGCACGGTGAGCAGGGGAAGCGAGGAGCACCCTGGCCGCCTGCCTGCCTGCGGCTCCCCCACCCACACCTCACACTGCCCCCACCCACACCACGCGGCACTCACCTCACGTGCCCAGCGAAGAAACCGTGCCCGCACCATGGCCACCCCGTCAGCCACCCCCACAGCCAGGCACACACACGCACACATGTGCACACACCTCTGCACTCACATCCCGGCACCGCAGAGCTACCACAACCCACTCTCCCCACGTACACACAAGCTCACACTCACACGTCCACACACACCCCTACCACACTGCCGCTCTCACACACCAGAACAGACATGTCCACACACGCACATCACCCATGGTCTCACACCCCCGGAGAGCACGGACGTGCCCACAGATTACATATTCACACAGGCTACGTCCCTCCCCACACACTCACACTCCCTGGCTCCCCACAGGGACACCCACGGCCACATTCCCGACACCCACAGGCACACACGTTTGCACGCTGGCACCACACGCCCTCCCGTGCCACTCCCCCTGCCTTGGCCCCGCTGCTGCCACCCTGAGCCGAGCGGCTGTGAGCCTCGGCTCTGCAGGGCGCTTCCGGACCCTGAGAGTGGTGATGTCACCGGCTGCGGCCACGCCTGTGCTCAAGGGAAAGTGGGGGGGTCTTGGGTGGAGACTGGCACCCAAAGCCTTGGGTGGAGGGAGGCATGGGCATGGACAGAGGAGCTGGTCAGGCGCCTGTGCACAGGCTGAGGGCACGCCCATTACAGAGGGCACGGCTGTTACAGAGCACCTGGGTGAGACGGCGTCCGGGGGGTTCTGGTGACTTGCAGTGCAGGGTCCGGGTGGAGGTGTCGCACCCTCCAGGTTGCCAGGATAAGGCTTTCCTGGTTACCCGCACATGGGCAGGGATTCCCAGGACTCCAGAGAACCCTGGCTAAGCAGCAACCATAACAATAGCAAACACAAGAATAACAATACAAACGGACCCACTCTGTGTCCACATGACACGTTCACTTCCGTGACAGCATTTGATTGGCTTCTGAAAACACCCACTGGGGTTGGCATTTCCATCCCACGAATGAGAAAACAGAGGTCCGGATTGGGAGAGGGACTCATCCAGGATCCATGTGGCTGGCGAATGTAGACCTGACTCCAATCCAGGTCTCCTGACTCCATGGCCCAAAATTCAGACCAAACCAACCAGCTCCAGATAACGATCCACCTGCCCCAGGAAACCCGCAAGGCCAGTCCATGCTGGCACCACTCTCTGCCGTGGGGAACCGGGAGCCAGCGCAGCTCTGGCAGGGTCTGTGTGGAGGACGTGTGCATGGGCACGAGCACACTGAGATGCCTGGAGGGCGTGTGTTCCAGGGCGCGGGGTGAGTGTGTGGAGGTGGGCAGGGTGTGTGGGAGCAGGCTCTGTGAGCAGTGTGGGGCGGGCATGTGTCTCCAGAGGGTGCCTGCTGCTGTGGGTGTGAGCAGCCATCTGGGTAGGGGCGTGCTGCAGGGGAGAGCCAAGCGAAACTGGGTTCATGTACATGAGAGGTGCACAGAGGAGGGTGATGTGAGGGTGTGGAGCTGTGTGGATGCGTGAGAGGTGGTGTGTGCCCAAAGATGTACACAGCGCTGTGTGTGAGAGTGTGGGGTGCACCCTCATCACAGTGCATGCCCCCAGATGAGGGGCGGGCTCCGCTTGCTCACCTGTGTGTTTCCTGGCCCCCTGCCCCTTCCTTGGGGCTTTATCTGGCCAGGCAGCTCTGATCTTGGTGCAGACAGAAGATAATTGATAAAACTGGTTCTTGGCTCTTCAAGTTCTGGCCAGAGATAACAGGAGGTGTGAGTACCAGCCCAGAGTGGGTGCTGAAGATTCAAGAACTACAGATGCCCCATCCTGAGCCTTTGCCCTCCTCCTCTGCTGTCAGTGCACCACACACTCACCACGGTGGCGCACCAAAGTCACAGCTGCCCAGTGCACCTGGAGGGCAGGGGCTGAGGCAGGGCCACCTCCCTCCGGCCGGCGCGGGCTGAGCGATGCTCGCTAGTGAATTAACTCCAGCTGAAGGTCCACTTGCCCGCGGCTGCTCTCGCACCTCCACTCATTCTAACACCTGACCGGTGCCTGAAGCCAGGCGGCCAAGCAGACACAGGCTCTATCATGCAGTACGTAGTACGCGTGGCTGAGGACACGCTCCAGGCCACAGCCAAACAGACAAGGAGACACTGACGTAACCCCGAAGGCCTGCGCACACGAGCGGAAGCTGCAGGGCTCAGCCTGGCAGCTATCTCAGGCCGGGGTCCCCGGCAGATGTCATGAGGACAGCATGTTTGAGAACGGATGTGTGTGGCCTGCCAGGGACAGCACTGAGCAATGCCACCGCCCTCCACTTGTTTTCTGTCACATAGCAGATGCTGTACCGCCAAGCAGTTTAAAGTGATTGTCACTCTCCCTTGTCCAAAGCCTTGTGGGTAAGTACTGTTCTTATCCAAGCTAAGGACCCTGTCCACCAGGTTTGAGAGAAATGTGGGATGTGGACAGCTGGGGTTTGGGAAGCCCCAGCCCTGCCCTTGGTGTGTAAGAGAAAGATGACTGTCAGCCTCTTGAAGGGCTCCTGCCAGGACCAGATCGCCCGCATGGTGACGGCTCCCAGGGCGAGAGCGAGAAAGCCAAGTTGGGTTGGGAGGACAAGGTGCCTGCCCTTAGCTCAGGTAGAGGAGGGCGCACTTACAAGCCCTACGGTTGGGGCATGGCCGCGAGTCTGGGCCCCTGGGGCCAGGGACCACTGGGCTCCACAGTCCTCCCTTTAAGGAGCAGCAATGGCCAGCTGGCTGCTGGGGAAGGTGCCGCCTCCACCCTGCCAGACAGCCCTCCTAGGACATCCCCACCGTCATAGCCTGGCCCCAGCAGAGCCTCCTCCTTGGCTCCCTCGGCATGGCCCACTACACCTATCCGAATGGGCCAGAGAACCTCATCTTGCCAGTGGAGAAGCTGAAGGTCACAGAGCAGGTCTGGGATCTGGATTCAAGTCTCCCAGCACATGGCCCCACCTCACACTGAGGCCATCTGACGGAGATGGAAGTCAATGTTCCATCCTCTCCCCTTTCTCTTTCTCCCTTTTGCTCTTCCTCCTTCTTCTCCCTTGTACCTTATCTTGCTTAAGTGAACCATGAAGTGTCCTCTGCATCCAGGCTAGACAGCTGCTGTGAGGGGACCTCCGAGGCCTCCCCCACACGTGCGCAGCAGAGCATGGCCCACCAGAGGTGTCCGCACGCCCGGAAGTTGTTAGCTTCCACGGGAAGGGGCACAGAGGGTGCAGATGGAACTGAGGCTGCTGATCGGCTGAACTTAAGCTGGAAGGTGTTTCTGGACTATCAGGAAGGCCCTATGGAGTCACAGGGCACAGCACAAGGAAGAGGGGGCGGGAGGGAGAACCAGAGAGACGGCCACCTGGAGGGACGCAGCCAGACATGGATGGGTCTGAAGATGAAGGCAGGGACCTGAGCTGGGGAAGCAGGCAGCCTCTAGACGCTGGAAAGGCGAAGAATCGGATGCTCCCCGAGAGTCTCCAGAACTCGATTTTAGCCCAGTGAGACCCATTAGGAGCTCTGACCTCTATAACGTAGGAATAAATTTGTGTTGTTTTAAGCCACAACTTCTGTGGTCACTTATTACAGCAGCAATAGGAAACTCAGACACCAGTTCATGCCCCAGCACCCTCCAGTCGCACCCCTCCCTCCAACCCCCCACCCTCATCACTACCGAATCCCTCCTCCTAGGATGCAGATTGCTCCCTTGGGACTGCTTTCCAAAGTGCCACTCTGCCCCGGGCCCCAAAAGCAAGCCACTCTCTGCCTTTCTGATGTGTAAAGGCAGTGGTCATGGCATTATACCCCTCCGGCCTTCCCTTGTCTTTGCCCCGCTTCCCGGGAATTCTGTTCTAATTGTCCCACCAGAAACTCCTCTCAAAAAGATCTTATTTTCTGTTCCCAGCTTTCTTCTGAGTTCTGGGGGTCAGTCATGTCCAGGTCAACATTTTCAGGAGCATAAACTCAGTGTTTACCTAGGAGGCATGGAGGTCATGGCTTCTGCTGCAACTCTAATGTCCCATCTGTACAACGGGATGAAACCTCAGGAGCTTCGAAGATGCCATGAGGCAGTGGGTCTCACTTGCTCTGATTCCTTTGCCAACATGACTCTGAAGCACCTGCCTTCTCTCAATGTTTCTTGTCATTAATAGGAGAGGGGATGGAGGGGAGGGGAGCAGAGGGGAGGGGATGGGATGGGAGGGGAAGGGAGCAGAGGGGAGGGGAGGGGAGGGGAGGGGAGCAGAGGGGAGGGGAGGGGAGGAGAGGGGAGGGGAGGGGAGGGGAGGGGAGGGGAGGGGAGGGGAGGGGAGGAGAGGGGAGGGGAGGGGAGGGGAGGGGAGCAGAGGGGAGGGGAGGGGAGGGGAGGGGAGGGGAGGGGAGGGGTGGGGATGGGAGGGGAGGGGAGCAGAGGGGAGGGGATGGGATGGGAGGGGAGGGAAGGGGAGGGGATGGGAGCAGAGGGGAGGGGAGGGGAGGGGAGGGGAGGGGAGGGGAGCAGAGGGGAGGGGAGGGGAGGGGAGGGGAGGGGAGGGGAGGGAAGGGGAGGGGATGGGAGCAGAGGGGAGGGGAGGGGAGGGGAGGGGGTGGAGCAGAGGGGAGGGGAGGGGAGGGGAGGGGAGGGGAGCCAGAGGGAGAGGGGGAGGGGAGGGGGGGAGGGAAGGGGAGGGGATGGGAGCAGAGGGGAGGGGAGGGGAGGGAGGGGATGGGAAGCAGAGGGGAGGGAGGGGAGAGAGGGAGGGGAGGGATGGGAGGGGAGGGAGGGGAGGGGATGGGAGCAGAGGGCAGGGGAGGGGAGGGGAGCAGAGGGCAGGGGAGGGGAGGGGAGGGGAGCGGAGGGGAGGGGAGCAGAGGGGAAGGTAGGGGAGTGGAGGGGAAAGAAGAGGAGAGGAATAGGTCCCTACAGAAATTGTATTTGAATGTTTTATTAGGTGCTCTGGCTTGGGCAGTACCTTAGTTAATGGTGTGTCAGATGATGGTACAAATTTATAGCTAAAGGTTTACATCACAGACAGCTGGAATGAATGACAATAAATTAATTTAAAGTGCTACCAAAGTGTTCCCCAAAGTATTTGTGCTTATGAGCTCTGGGCTAATAATTTATAAATGCATGCCTTTTATAATCCTGGTCTTAAGTCTTGAAAGCAGCTAGTTAAAAAGCAGTCACATGACATAAATTATTTTTATTAATATCACTAGTGCATGATTAGGGTGGCAGGAATGGTGGTTACCAGCCCCCCATTCTGCAAGCAAGCATCTCCCTCCTACCTGTCCCCTTGTCCTGTGAGGCTTAGACACCATGGTCCCGGGCTCCATGCCATCCCAAGAACATTCCAGGCTGCCAGGGCCTGAGCTGATGCCCCCATTCCCTGATCCCCTCTCCTGGGATGAGAGTTCTACTCTATGTCCATTATGAATTCCCTTCCCTAAGGAGTTGTTATGACATCTACATGCTCCTCAGACTCACAGAGAGAGGAAGATGTGCTGAGCCTTGGTTGCTTTACCTGTAAAATGGGCTTTGTGACATTGACATGGGCCATTGAGAGAATTAATTAAGGCCACATATTAGTTCTCAGTGATATATGCTATTCTTGAGAGCTTCTCTCGGCTTACTACCTACACTACAAAGAGAGGGGGATTCAAAGTGGTTTATACAACTGGAACCTTGTGGTTGGTTGACCTGTTCAGATCTTCTTGATAAACTATAAGATGACCCCACCCTCCTAGAACCCCATATCAAAGTCTTCTTTTCTCTCAAGCCAATCCTACTACATGTGCCCTGGGCCCCAAGTTCTGCCATTTTCTCGATGGATCCATCAAGTATCTTCTTATGGTTTCGCCTTCTCCTATGTTATGTTAAGGATTGCCCAAATGCTTAGCAGATCCCCTCACCAAGAGATGGACTCTCCTCCCTCCCTTGAATTGAAGTGGCCTGTGATGTGACTTGCTTTGACCTACAGAATGTGGTGGAAGTGGCACTGTGTGACTTACAAGACTGGATCTTAAGACACTGCAGCTTAGCCCTGGCGGGTAGCTCAGCTGGTTCAAGTGTTTCTCAAAATGCCAAGGTTTATAGGTTTGATCCCCGGTTAGAACACAACAAGAATCAACCAATGAATGCATAAATAAATGACAACAAATCGATCTATCTCTCTCAATTAATTTTTTAAACATAAATAAACAAAACCCTCCCTTGATGCCATGTCCTCACCAGCTCAACCTTACTCACTCACCCATTCGAACCAAACTGCAAGGCACAGCAGTTGGTCCTAATTATCTCCCCTTCCGCCCCTGCCACCCACTCATCAGCCAGTGCTCTGGCTTTCACCCCTCCCACTCCTCCACGGCAACCATCTCCTGGTCACTAGGAACTGGGCATCCTTGAGTCTTGCAGGTCACCTGACTTGACCCTTGAGCAGCAAGCCCCCTGGTGCCCAGTGCCTTTCAACACACTCCCCATCGGCTCCTCCACACACTCCTTGGTCCGCACCCCTGTTCTCCATGTCATGTCCTTGGTCTTGCTTGAACACCTCTTTTCCTCATCTTTAAATCCTGGTGGTTCTCGGGTCTCTGTCTTGAGCCCTCAGACCTCTTAAGTCATTTCCAGGCAGGCTTACTCTCCCTCCTCCATGCCAGCGTCTCCCAGCTCTGTCTGTCCAAGATTCCCTCTCCAGACCAAATATCCAGCTGCCTCCTGGCCTGTCCATCTGAGTATCTTCCAGGCCCTTTAACCTCAATGATCCCCACACTCACTCGTGCATTGTCTCGACACCTCCGGCCCCTCCTTGCACACCCCTCTTCCAGGGATTAGCATGATCTTCTATCTGGTTGCCCAAGTACCAAATCGGGGATCTATCTGTCTCTCCCCACAGAAAATCAGTCACCAGATCCGGGCAAGTCTACCACTAAGTGGATCTATAATCCATTTCTCCATTGCCCTTGCCCAGGCCCCCACCATCCTTCACCTGGGATACGTATAACACCCACTACTGGCCTTCCTAAGTGCACTCACACATCCAACCCTTTCTACACTCTGAGGGGGAGACTCTAATTAGATCACTTTGCAACTTGAGTCTTCCCATTGGTGCCTCCATGTGTCCCAAGCCCAGTGCTGCCCACTTGCCACCCTGACACTGCACTCACTGCCTCCAGCACTGTGCTCCCAGGGTCCCTTCTGCCAGGCACGCCTCCCGCCCCCAGGCCCAGAAATCACCATCGTCTTCAGGCCTCGACTTCCCCAGGCCTTGACTTCCCCTCGCCCTGCCCTCCCCACCCCCCACCTCGCCCTGCCCTCCCCACCCCCCACCTCGCCCTGCCCTCCCCATCCCCCACCTGGCCCTGCCCTCCCGATCTCCCAGCACTTAGCTCCCTTGATGTTAACCGCTTGGTGAGTTATTTATCTTCTCAGCTCAACAGTCAGCTCTAGAGGGGGGCAGGGATTGTTTATTATGACCTAGCACAATAGTTGGCACAGAGTAGATACTCAATCATTGTTTGTGAATTAATGAATAATAAATGAGTCTTGAGAAAACATCATCACCTTGCCTCCTCCAACCCCGGTCAAAGGCAGGCTCTCAAGATCTGCAGAGGAGCCCTCACTTTCACCCTCCATTCACCCACTTCGCCACTCAACACCCACTTATCGAGCACCCGTTGTGTGCCCAGCCATGGGATGGACAAATAAATGCCCACTGTGTGAATTAACAGAACACCTCAGAAATGAAAAGGACCAAACTACAGATATACACAACCTGAATTGATCTCAAAAGAAATGTGCCAAGTAAAAGAAAGCCAGACAACAGACTATGCACTGGATGGTCCATTTATATGACATTCTAGAAAAGGCAAAACTATAGGGACCGGAAACAGATCAGGACTCCCAAGGCTCATGTCACAGAGAACAAGTCAGGCAGAAGCAGAGTTGTCTTCCGAAAACTAGCCTCGAAAGTCGCTCAGAAAGCCACATTCTACCCAGTGGAAGTGAATCAGTACAGCTGGCCTGTATTGACGGGGCGGAAACAGTAATGTACCTTCGGATTAGAAGAGTGTCGAAGAATTTGACATGATTTTAAACTACCATAGCTACCACTTGAGTGCCAGCAATGCTATGTCCACCAGGCCTAGTGGCCACATGCACTAAAGGTCACAGTACCTGCCGGCAGTGAAGCACCTGGGTGGCCCCAAGGCAGCTCTTTTTTCATTGGAAGAACATTATTATAATAATGGTAAAAGAGGATTTTGGAAGAAGAGAAAATCACCTCTATTTGCTATCTGTTCTCTGTGTGACCATAAGTCATTTATCTTCTCTGTGCCTCAGTTTTCTGATTTATAAAATGGGCAGAGTTATAGGCCCTACCACACAGTGTTATTGTGAGGATTAAATGAGATAATTATGTAAAGTGCTTAGAAAAACACACGGCACATGGCAATTCCTAATAACACTGTGGTCTTTTATGAGCTAGCTAGGGGAGCTCGTGAGCTTCATGAATGAGACGACCCATGGAAAGAGCTTAGAGCAGGGCCTGCCTGGCACATGCAAATAAATCAGTTACATGTTATTGCTATTATAGTTATAATTACTAACTTTCACCTCCTCAAGACCTCCAGGACAATGTACAAACACACAGATTGTCATTCGAGGTCCTTTGCACGTACAGCCCTGCCTGCCCCTCAGCTCCTCTCTAACACCCTCACACTCACCGCGCTCACCATCCCTGAACTTGCCTCAGACTCAGCCCTCTCCTAAGATGCCTTGCTCTACCTTTTCCTGGTGGACATTGGAACATTGCACTGGGAGTCAATGATGTCAACTTCTAGGCTATGACAGAGTAACTGGTAATCAGACTAGCCCTATCACCATAAACAAAAGGAAGAAAGAAAACTGAGCAAACATAGAAACCCTGTTTCCACATAAAAGCACAGGTCAGTGATTCCTGAGAGAAGGAAAACGGATTAGGTAAGCTCTGTGATTGTCTCAGTTTTCCAATTAGAGACATGTTCCAGGCCACTGAACAAAGAGAGAGGATCCAAGTGGAGCACAGCCGTCTCACTGAGCTAATGAGACAGAGATTGGGCACAGGGAGGCTGAGGATGCTGGAAGTTGTGGGCAGAATACCAGAGAGGAAGGAGCTAGGCAGAGAAAGCTCCAGAAATCTTCATAGTAGTCTTTTTGAGCCTTAGAATGAATTATAAACTGTGTATGTCTAAGATGAGACTTGATGGGGCCAGGCAAAGACCAACCATTAGAGAAATAATTACCACCAGGGAGCTATGAGTTTAACAACTACCAGAGCTCACAGAGAGATGAGAGACTTTGACTTCCAACCAGTTAGAGTAGAGGCCTGATCAACTTAACAAAGCTTAAAAATGAGCCTCAAAAGGAGCAACTTGATCCACAAGTAATCTAACCGACTGTCAAAGCAATATCTTTAATACTCTTTAAGGAAGACAACAAAATACAAACATTCAGCAATGGAACATCACAATGTCCAGCATTCAAACAAAAACTCCTAGATGTACAAGAAAATGGAACCTACAACCAGAAGAAAAAGTAATTCAATTAAAATAGACCTAGATGGCAGAAATTGTGGAATTAGACAATAAAGAGATTAAAACAGATAATATAAAATTATTCAAAATTTAAAAGAAAATATTATGAGATAAATTATAGGAAACCATAAAAAAGAAACAAACAGAACTTCTAAAGATAAAAAATCGATGAAATAAAAATTTTACAGAAAGAAATTAAGAACAGCAAAGACACTGCAGATAAAAAGATCTGCGAGTTGAAGACAGGCAACAGAAATCACAAAGGAAATTTGAAAATATTTTGAACTAAATGCAAAAATAAAAACATAATACATCAATATTTGTAGGATGCAGCTAAAAGAGTGTTTGAGGGAAGTGTATAGCTTTAAATGCTTATATTAGACAAAATAAAAATTTTTAACATTTGTGCAGAAAAGAGTTAAGAGAGTAAGCCTGATGCTGATATCCTTAGAAGAGCTTACAAAGCTGACCCTTGACTGACGTCTGGGAGCATGGATTTCAGAAAGATTTCCCATAATTTCTTCTTGTTTTATTTATTTATTTATTTATTTATTTATTTATTTATATTACAGATGTTTCTCTTTTTACCCCCCCCCCCCAGATACCCTCCTCCTAATCCTGCTCCCCCACCCCCAGTATTATTGTCTATGTTCATTGGTTGCACATACATGCATATAAGCTCTTTGGTTTATCTCATCCCTCCCCATGCCTCCTCCTCTGCGTTTGTCAGTCTGAACCATATTCCTTTCTATGTCTCTGGGTCTATTTCTTCTTGTTGTTTTAATGTTTTGTTTTGTGTTTTTTGGGGTTTTTATTCTGTATCCATTGAGATGATCAGATGGTTTTAATCCTTTTTTTTTCATTAATCCTCACCTGAGGATATTTTTCCATTGAATTTGAGAGAGAGTGGAAAGGAGGGAGGGAGAGAAAAACATCAATGTGTGAGAGACACATCGATTGGTTGCCTCCTGCACAACCCCAGCCGTGCTGGGAATCAAACCTGAAACCAAGTACGTGTCCTTGGCCAGGAATCAGACCCACCATTCTTCAGTCCTCTGGCCGATGCTCTAACCACTCAGACAGACCAGCCAGGGCTCCCATAATTTTTTTATAAAACTGAACCCAAACTGTTTATGTAAACAATGTGATTTATGCTGAACACCGCTTTCTCTCTGGTAGTCTGGAATGCTGGTATGTGTCAGGTAGAGGTGCCTAATTGGTGAGCCCCTGGTGAAAACCCTGGGCACTGAGTCTCTAAGGAACTTCTCTGGTAGGCAGCATTTTACATGTGTTCTCATAACTCCTTGCTGGGGGAATTGAGTACATGCTTGTAGCTCTACTCTGAGCAGCCTCTTGGAAGCTTGTGTCTGGTTTCCTTTACACTTCACATCATGCACCTTTCCTTCTGCAATTTTGCTTCGTATATTTCGTTGTAATAAATCTTAGCAATGAGTATGACTATATGCTGAGTCTTGTAAGTCTCCCTGGAAAATCACTGAATCTGGGGGTGGTCTTGGGGATTTCAGTACACCGTGGATTCTCCATAAAAAGTTTGGGGAGAAAATAGACTAAGTTAAAACCCAAGTAAGTAGAAGGAAGAAAATAAAGAGCAAAAAGCAATGAACTAGAAAATGAATATACACTAAAGAAACTTAATAGAACCAATAGCTTATGCTTTTGAAAAGATCAATAAACCTTTAGCTAAATTGACCAAGAAAAAAGAAATAAAATATAAATGATCAATATCAGGTATCAACATGGGTTCATTACTATAGATTTTACAGATGTTTCAAAAATAATAAAAGAATATTATAAACAACTTTGAGATAATAACTTTGGCAACTTAAATGAAATAATCAAATTCCGCCCTGGCCAGTTTGGCTCAACAGTTAGAGCATCGGTCTGCTGTCCAGAGAGATCCGAGTTCGGTTTCCGCTAAAGGCACGTACCTTAGTTGCAGTTTGTCCCCGGTCCTGGTTGGGTTGTGCAGGTGGCAACCACTCAATGTGTCCCTTTCACATCAATGTTTCTCTCTCTCTCTCTCCCTCCCTCCCACTCTATCTGAACAAAAAATGGAAAAATGTCCTCGGGTGAGGATAGAAAGAAAGAAAAAAAAGAAAGAAACCACAGTCCTTTTAAGAAAAAAAAAAAAGAAAGAAAGAAAGAAAGAAAGAAATAATCAAATTCCTTGAAAAACACAAATTGACCAAAATTGACACAAGAAGAAACAGAAAACATAGTTTAATATCTGTTATAGAAATTTAATTCTTAAATCTTACATAAAGATAATCCCAGACCCATATAACTTCATAGAGAATTTTATCAAACATTTAAATAAAAAATAATATTAATTAAACATAAACTCTTTCAAAATATAGAGGAGAATAGAACACTTCCCAACTTTTTCATAAGGTCATCATTACCTTATATCAACATCAGACAAAAATATTACAAGAGAACTACAAATCAATGAAAAGTTATTGCAGACTTTTTTTTAAAAAGATGTTATCAGGCTGATTCTAAAAATTATTTGAAAATGAAGAGGACCTAGAATCCTCAGAACAATTTTGAAAAAAAAAAAAATTGGAATATTCACATCACTTGATTTCAAGACTTTCTATACAGTTACAATGATCAATAGAGTGTGGTATTTGTATAAGATAAAACACATAGGTCAATAGAACAAACTAATCTCAAAACAGGCTCACACACCTGTGATCAATTGATTTTTTTTTTAACAAGGTGACAAGGTTATTTAGTGGACAAAGGATTATATTTATAAGAAAATGTGTTCAAACAAATGGATAGCAGATTTTCAATTTTCAGCTTGGCATGTAAGGAGTTCGATAATCATTACTCTCATCTTCATAACAAGGAAAAAAAAGCTAAACAAACTGAAAATCAACAACCTTCTTAGATTCGCTAGAGGTCTGAAGTCATGAGGCAAACTACTGCCTCTAAAATTGTAGAGATAGACAGATAAGACAAATACAGAGGATCACAACTTACTGCAGCAGAAATCGCTGTGGAACCAGTACTACAATTCTTTTATCTACTACATCAAGTCTGGCTTTCACTGGAAAAAAAAATTACAAAACATAATAAAAGAGGACACAACAGTTTGAAGAGATAGAGAATGATCAGAATCAGACTCAGATATTTTAGGAATATTGGCATTATCAGACCAAAAATTTGAAACAACTTTGATTAATATGCTAAGGGCTGTAATGAAAAAAAGTAGGCGACATGCAAGAATATATGGGTAATATAAGCAGAGAGATAGAGATTCTAAAAAAAGAATCAAAATAAATTGCTGGAAATCAAAAGCACTATGACTGAAATAAAGAATGGCTCTGGTGGGCTCATTCACAGACTGTAAACAACTGAAGAAAGAATCTCTGATCTTGAGGACAGCTCAATAGAAACCTCTTAAATTCAAAATTAAAGAGGAAAAACAAACCAGAATATTCAAGAACTATAGGGCAACTACAAAGAGTATAACACACATATAATGGGAATATCAGAGAATAAAAAAAGAAAGAAAGAAATGAAATAATTGAAGCAATAATGACTGAAATTTTCCAAAAATTAATGTCAGACACCAAACCACATATTCCAGGAAGATCAGAGAACACCAATTATGATAAATGCCAACACCTATACCTAGTCATATCATATTCAAGTGGAAAAAAATCAGAGATAAAAATCTTAAAAGAAGCCAGGGTTGGGGTGAGGAACAACCCTTATGTATAGAAGAGCAAGAACTTTTATCAGACTTCTCAGAAACCACTCAAGCAAGAAGAGAGTGAAGTAAAATATTGAAAGTGTTAAAAGGAAAAAATCACCAAGCTAGAATTCTGTATCCTGCCAAATTACCCTTCAAAGGCAAAGAAGAAATATAGACTTTCTCAGACGAGCACAGTGTGAGGGAATTTGTTGCCAGTAGACTGCCTTGCCAGAAACAGTGAAAGAAATTCTTCAGAGAGAAAGAAAATGATATAGATCAGAAACTGAGATTTCCCTAAAGAAAGGTAGAACATGAGAGAGGAAATAAGTGAAAGTAAAATATAAACTTTCATTTATCTTATTCTCAATTGACCTAACAGATAGTGGTTTGTTCGATATAATAGCAATGATATATTTGATGATTATAGCTTCTGGATAGGTGAAATAATTGTCAATAATGATACAAGGAACAGTGGGAAGAAATTAAGAACACTTTGTTATTATAAGATATTTGCACTACCCATGAAACAGTGTAGTCTTATTTGAAAGTGAACTTTGATTAGTTATAAACATATATTGCAAATAGGACAACCACTTAAAAAGGTTATAAAAAATATGATTGATGCATTAAGATAGGAGAGAAAATAAAATCATATGAAATGCTTGATTAAAACCACAAAAGGTGGGAAAAGAGTGAAAGACAAAAAATAAGAACAAAGAATAAGGGAAACAATAGAAAACAGCAACAATTATAGTAAATAAAACAAATGGATAATCATATGGACCTCAACTTCACCTCACGCCATTCACAAAAATAAACTCAAATAACCTGTACATCTAAACATAAAAAGGTGAAAATAGCCCTGGCCGGTTTGGCTCAGCGGTTAGAGCATCGACCTCTGGTCCAGAGAGACCCGGGTTCGGTTCCCACTTAAGGGCACGTACCTTGGTTGCAGTTTGTCCCCAGCCCTGGTTGGTCGTGCAAGTGGCGGCCACTCGATGTGTCCCTTTCACGTCAATGTTTCTCTCTCTCTTGCTCTCTCTCTCCCACTCTACCTGAACAAAAAATGGAAAAATGTTCTCGGGTAAGGATAAAATAAATAAATAAATAAAGATAAAAAGGTGAAAACTAAAATATTGAGAAGAAAACTTAGGAGAAGGTCTTTGCAACCTTGTTGGCAAGCAGAGATTCCTTAGATAAACCCTAAAAGGCAGGAACCATGCATGCATAAACTGATCAACTGGACTTTGCTCTTCAAATGATAGCATTTAAAAAGTAAAAAGGGCCCTGGCCAGTTTGGCTCAGCGGTGGGAGCGTCGGCCTGAGGTCCGGAGAGACCCGGGTTCGGTTCCCACTAAGGGCACGTACTTCGGTTGCAGTTTGTCCCCGGCCCTGGTTGGTCGTGCGGGTGGCAGCCACTCGATGTGTCCCTTCACGTCGATGTTTCTCTGTCTCTCTCTCCTTTCCTCTCTCTCCCTCCCACTCTATCTGTACAAAAAATGGAAAAATATCCTCCGGTGAGGATAAAAAAAACACAAAAAAGTAAAAAGGGAAGCCACTGATGGTAGGCAAATATTTTCAATACACATATTTTACAAAATACCTATATGCAGATTTGAAGAGTTGTTATAATTCAGAAATAAGACAAATTACCCAGTAAAATTGGGTTAAAAACAAACAAACAAATATTTTATCAAAGAAGAGATATACCCATAAAAAGATGTTCAATAAAATATAATAAAAACTTTTCTAAGTTGAGAAATAAAGTTTCACCTCATCAGGAAATAAATCACTTTCACAATCTTTTGAAAACATCTTACACGGAAATGCAATGTACAATAAACAAAGAGATACAAATACATAGTGGCCAAATGGCTGAAAGTACATAGACTGACAATGCTGAACGCTGGGTTTCTCATGCACTGCTGGAGGCTAAAACAGTGCAATCACTTTGGAAAAGAGTTTGGCAGCTTCTTATAAAGTAAAACATATAGTTACCATGCAACCCAACAATTCCACTTCTAAGCATTGACCCAAGAGAAATGAATACATACATGTTCATGCAGATTTGCACATTCGTGTTCATAGCAGCTTCATTCAGAAAATCCTAAAACTGGAAACAACCCAAATGTGTATCAACCGGTGAACAGATAAGCAAACAGTGGTGCACCCATCCACTGGGCTCCTGCTCAGCGGGGCAAGGGCCCAGCCACCAGTACAGATGCATCGTGGATGGGTCTACATAAAAGCGTACATAGCTTAATTACATCTAGGAAGCTCTAGAACACATAAAACTAACTGATGGTGATAGGAATCATACCAATGGTTTCCTGAGTGGGAGCAGAAAGAAAGATTGAGAAGGGGCATGAAGAAATTTTTCAGAACAATGGAAATGTGCCAAAATTTGAGTGTGGTAATGTTTATCCCACTGTCCAATCTGTCCAAAACCACTGAACTAGACAGTTAGATGTGTGTGTTTTGTAAATTATCCCTCAATAATACTGACTTTGTTTAAAAAGGAATGATTGGAAGGAGAAAAAGAATGTAGCATTGGGTGGAGGGGAGGGTGGGGCCTGGAGGTTACCCCTGAGGAGTTTGAACACGATTCCAAGTTGCTCTCGGGGATCTCTGGGGCTGCCCCATGGAGATGGCAAGGCTGGGACCACAAGACCTGAAGACCTGATCCCTTGTGGTATTTATTTCAGTTCAATTTTTCAATCATTTCTTGAGCACCACCTGTATACCATCTTCCACGTGCCAGGAGATCTATTCACATTAATCTCTTAGAGACTGTGAAGTCAGACAGCCTGGAGTCAGGCTCCGGCTCATGATCTTGACCAAGTTCTTCGTCTTGCCTGCTTCCTTCTCTGTAAAGTAGAGATTAACGTCGTGTGTCCTTGTGGGTCTGTTGTAGGGATGAAATGAGGTGGTTCTTGTAAAGCACGTGGCTGGCATACAGTGCAAATGTCAGCAACTGTTGTAGTCGAGCCTGCAGTTTCCGGAGGGCCCGCGCCCACGCCTGTGCCCAGCACTCATCCTGCCCGGCTCCAGGCCTCGTGTGGGACCCAGGCTGCACTGCCTGTGCCTCTCCCGGTGAAGGGCCCCCGACTCTCATCTCCCAGAGGGAGATATCACACCCAGCCTCCCTCCTGAGGAGGTTTAGGGTTGGAGAGCTAACAGAAGTAAGTCTCGTCAGAGTGTGGCACGTTGTAAGTGCTTAGGAAATGTTGACTATTCTTACCCCTCCCATGGCCACTCCATTTTAGTAAAGAAAACAAGCCCAGCCCTGGCCGGTTTGGCTCAGCAGTTGGAGCATCAGCCGCAGACCGAAGGGTCACGATTCCTGGTCAAGGGCACGTGCCTGGGTCTCGGGTTCGATACCTGGCCCTGTCAGGGCCATGCGGGAGGCAGCCAGTCGATGTCTCTCTCTCTCTCCCTCCCTCCTTCCCTTCCACTCTATCTGGAAAATCAATGGAAAAATATCCTCAAGTGAAGATTAAAAAAACTGAAGCCCAAGATTCTGGGCCGGTTGGCCAAGGTGTCACTGCCAGGCGGCGTGTCTCCTGACTTGTGGGAGAGCATGTCCCTACTGCCGCCCACCATGCACACCGCCGCCGCCGAGGCCCTGGCCCCAACACCAAGCTGCTTGAGGGAGGCTTAGGGCACCAGGAGGCCGACCACGGTGACCTGCCCAAGGGAGCCCCAGGAAATCAAAGATGGAGCTGAGCTGCCCGAGAGCAGAGCACTGACCCTCCTGTCTGGCAAAGGGGTGTCTCCCATCCTTCCAGGCTCAGACCGGGTGCCATCTCTTCCATAAAGCCATTGGTGACGGTGCCCTTAGACTCACAGGCCAGGAAGGGCTACAAAGAATCATCATGTGAAAGGCTAAAAATAAAACAATTCATTTCATTTTCGGCTCAGATTCAAATCTTAACGCTGTGACAAGGGGTCCATGGGAGAAAACGCTCCAGGAAGCAGTTAGAAGTATTAAGGCTGACCTGATGTTAGTTTCCTTAAGAGTCAAAGGAATGGGCTTCGTTGTTTCCATTTTATTCCTAGGGAAACTGAGGTGCTCAGACCGGAGGAAACACAGCGTGTTTCTCGTGTCTGCTTGCCTGCCCACCTTCTAGGACCATAATGACTGCAGGGCGGGAAAGCTGAGGTCCAGAGAAGGGACGTGACTGACCAAGGCCGCATAGTTGTTGGCACAACCCAGACTCGACCTTGGATCTCCTGACACCAAACTTGACCGCACTCATGTCCCTGTCCAGGCCCAGACCCCATGGGGAGGAAGAGCCCATGGCAGGGCCTGGGAAGGACCAGGGCTGTCCCTGCTGCCACCTCTAAGATGGAGACACAGCTTCTGTAGGACCAGGGCAGGCCTTGCAGCTGAGCAGGGACTGTGGGGAGCTGGCGAGGAGGCCAGAGCGTCTACATATGAGCAGAGGCCTGGAGTCTGGTGTGGGGTCTCAGGACAAAGGGGGAGGGATGCTGGATGTGCCCTGGGCACCTTGGGCCAAGAAGAGGGCAGACTGGCACCTCAGAGCACAGACTGGGAGTCCTCCCTCACTTCTAGGTGTGCCATGTGCCCAAATGGGCCTTCGTTGTCCCATCTGTCTCCCAAGTGGGATAGTCTTGCCAGCCAAGGAAACATAAAAAAGGAAAAACTGCTACAGCTTTGACATGAACAAACTAAGGTTCTGGTCCCTGATTTACCAGTTCCAAGAAAAATGTCTTTAGATCATCACAAACTCTCTGAGCCTCAGTTTTTTTCATCTATCCAATGGGCCAGTGGTGCTCTACCAAAATTTACAGCTGCAAAAAATACCACATTCTAAACTTTTCTTTCAAGAAACTAAATTCTGACCACCCCTCTCTGCTACCATCGGGCTGTCTCTCCTCAGCCTCAGAAAAGGGGAGGCTCCATGATGCCTAAGAATTAGGCCCCGCCCTCCCCGCCCTGTTTCCCCCCTTCCGAGGCTCTCATGCTGACACTGTGAGGCCCTGATGTGCAGCGTCCTGTTCCGCCGAGCAGGAGACTGGACCAGGTGCAGGACCGGCCCCCCGGGCACGCCGAGGCCATTTCACGTGCCCAGACCAAGTCCTCTCTTACCTGCCTCCCCTCCCAGTCTGCCCTCCCTCCCCCACTCCCACCCCTCAGAGCCCCCCAATTTCTGCTCCAGCACCCAAAGCCCTCAGTAAAGGAAGGCGAAGGCCTGGTCAGCACGGGGATGACAGGTGTGCTGTGTAGACATCGTCCTGCACGGGACCCTCAGACGGTGCATGACCAGTTAGTGGGTCTGTGTGGCCCACTCCATGTTTTATACCTGAGTCTCCTATGAAGGCAAAATGAAACCCTACAGAAGGTGCCAACCCTTTGGTGGCCCACAGAAAGGGTGTCCAACCCCTGTGCCCACACCCTTCAATCCCTGCCACCCCATGAGGCAGACACTGCAGATGATGTGGGAGAGACCCAGAGAGGGCAAAAGCCTTGGGGAGGGTCACACAGCAAAGCAGGGTGTCCAGGGCACCCAGTAAGCAGTCTTTCCCTGCCCTGAGGCCTCCAGCACCGGGAGAGAGCGAGGCAGGCATGTTCCGGGGGTGCCTAACTGTCAGCCTTGTGGGTGACGTGCGTCCTGGTGACAGTTAAAATTAGAACCAATTGGGAGAAGTATTTTCATTACAGGAATGAGCGTGTGGGCAGCAGAGGAGCCCTGCATGGCAGGGGCAGGGCCGGCTGGCCAGAAGCAGCAGCCCTCCTCGTTTAGTCTGCACTGGCCAGGCACCCAGGCACGGGGGTGGCGGGGCAGCGCGTGTCTAGGAAACTGCAGAGAAGACACTTGGCTCTTGACCAAAAGCCCAAGGAGTCAGCCTCTGAATATGAGCAAGAAAGCCTAGGCACTCACATAGGCCTTAGTTGGCCTGTCTGAGAAATAGGTAAAATGACCACAGAGGGTCTGTGAGCCTCGAACACTTTATTTTCCTGCCATTAAAGAATCTTTGAGAGAACAAGTTTGCTGTGGTCTGAATGTTTGTGTCCCTCCAAATTCATATGTTAAATCCTACTCCCTGATGTGATGATATTAGCAGGTGGGCCTGTGGGGGCAAATAGGTCATGTGGGTGGAGATCATGAGTGGGGCACGTCCTCACAGAGGAGACTGCATGCACCTGCGGGCAGTCCTGGTTTGGCTCAGCGGTCAGTGTTGGTCTGTGGACCAAAGTGTCACTGGTTTGATTCCCGGTCAAGTGCACGAACGTGGGTCGCAGGTTTTGTTTGTTTGTTTGTTTTTAATCCTCACCCGAGGACATTTTTCCATTTTTTGTTCAGGTAGAGTGGGAGGGCGAGAGAGGAACAGAGAGAGAGACAGAAACATCAATGCGAAGGGACACATCGAGTGGCTGCCACCTGCACGACCAACCAGGGCCGGGGACAAACTGCAACCGAGGTACATGCCCTTAGCGGGAACCGAACCGGGTCTCTCAGGACCGCAGGCCGACGCTCTAACCGCTGAGCCAAACCGGCCAGGGCTGGGTTGCAGGTTGGATCCCCAGCCCTGGTTGGGGTCTTATGGGAGGCAACCTCGATGTGACTCTCTCACATGGATGACTCTCTCTCTCTCTCTCTCTCGCCCTCCCTTTCACTCTATCAAAAAATCAATGGAAAAGTATCCTCAAGGGAGAATTAACAAAAAATAAAAAAACAAATAAATGTGTTGTTTAGAAGCCACCTGTCTGGGGTACCCTGTGACAGCAGCCTGATCAGACTGAGACGGGGTGATCCCCCTCTTCACAGCCTCCTCCTGACAACGTTCAAGAGAAGGGGACCGGGAACGTGTCCGCAGGTGCCACGACCCACCTGCGCTTCTCCAAGCTGTGGGTTCTCCCGAGAACCCAGCACAGGTGCTGCAGACTTGTTCATCTGTAAGAACGCTGTGACCTTGCTGACACGCCAGGGGATTTACTCTCTTCACAAAACAGGCGTTTCCATCACAGAAAGAGACACCCGTGGCCCCCTCCCTGGCCCCAGACGCCGAGAGGCTGGGGGGCGGGAGTGCAGACAGCGCGCCACCCCCCCCCCCCCCCCGCCCCGGGAGATGAGGGAGGTGGAGTGGTTCAGAGGCTGGGACGGCAGGAGGCTTGGAACAAAAGTGTTAGAAACCGACGGACGGGCTCAGTGAGGAATGGAAGCCACGGTTCTCGGATGGGCCTAGGCCACCAGCACTTCTCAGGAACACGGGACTACTGGTAAGAGAAGGACACCCCCAGGCTCAGCCCTGGCTGCTGGGGTGGGCTAGGGTTCCAGGACCCCTGAAGACCTCGGGTTTCTCTTCCCACAGGGAAGCTGGGAGGAGGTCGAGAACAAGGAACCCACCTGTCCTGGGTAGGACCCTGGGGCTCCATCATGGTCTGGCCTTCATGGTTCTTGCTCCTGAAAAGTGCGCTGAAGCCCCTCAACAGCCTCCCAGCACCCCCCCCCCCCGCGGTCCTCCACTCCAGCTGGTTGTGACCCCGGCGCTCTCCTGCTCCCCGTCTGTGGCAGCTCCCCATCACCTCAGTCGGCTTCCCCATCACCTGGCTGGCAACTCAAACTTCCCGAGGCCCTTGCTAAGCAAACAGAGGCTCCATCACCCATCTGACAGACCTGAGGGTCCACCAGCTCTCTCCAGTTCTTCAAGTTCCTTATTTGTTAGTTAAGCCATCTCATGCTCAGAGAGCCTGAGTGACCTGCCAGAGGCCACACAGCAGAACTTGAAACTTGGATCCAGCTCTGGATAAAATCCACACTTATCTACAGAGGGGCCAGGAGCCCCAGACAGAAGCTTCGGGAGGCTGTGCCCTTGGCTGGGGAGAGCCTGGCCCCTGTATGGGTGGGGAAAGGGCAGGTAAGGAAGGAGGAGCTTCAATGGTGAGCTCTGAAGGCAGCACTGTGCCGTGGGCAGAGTCTAGACCACAAATCCAGTTGGGCCCAGGTGCCTTCACTGAGCCTCGAGGCCACCTGGGGACATGGACAGTAAACCCCCTGCCATCTCCGTCTCGGGGACGTGTGCGTGGCCGAGGTGCTGCCGAGCCCAGCCCAGAGCCAGGCACACCGCAGCTATTTACCCAAAACCCTTGCCTTGGCACAGGATCCAGAGGCTCAGGAGTGTGGGTGCAGCCAGTGCCAGCCCCAAATCTGCACGCCCTCCCCAGCTGCAGCCCACAGTGAGTCTGTGCAGGCCCAGTAAACAATCCAGCACCCCCGTTGCCAGAAAGAAACTTTTTTAGAGCAACAGAAACCAACATCTCTGCGTACTGGGTGCTGGTGACAGGAAAAGGCTTCAGAAAGGAAAGGGCTACCCGGGTGGGGCGGAGGCCAGGCAGAGAGAGGGAGAAACAGAGATCTGATCAGGGAGCTCCGCAGTCTGGGCCCCCACTAGCCTGCGAGGCTGGGGCATGGGCACTGGGGAGGCTCAGCCATTCTGCAGCCCCTGCCACTGCTGAGCTGGGGGCGGGGGCCCCAGGGTGGCACCCAGCCCTGCTGGGCACTCAGACAATAGTATTCCAGGCTCAGTGAGGATCCCCCTTGGACAGGATGTCTCCTTGGACCATCCAGAGGTTCAAAGGCTGGGGGTGTCTCTGTCCAGCTCTGCAGCTAATGCACCGTGGCCTTCTTGGGCCAGTCTCTGCCTCAGTGAGACTCAGTGTCCCCTCCCCCAAAAGGAGGCATTGACTGTCTGAGGTGACAGCATCAGGACATAGTGCCAGCCTGGGAAACGGGGGGTTCAGAGGCAAGGGCTCACTGGGGGACCCTGAGCAGGCAGCTGTCGCTCAGCTGACCAAGACTGTCCAATCTGGCACTGAAAGCGAGCCCTGGACACCTCCCTCCTGCGGAAACCGCAGGTCACCCTTTACTCGTCTGGGCTAGAACTTTCTTTTTTTTTTTTTTTATTTTCACCCGAGGACATTTTTCTATTTTTTGTTCAGGTAGAGTGGGAGGGCGAGAGAGGAACAGAGAGAGAGAGAAACATCGATGTGAAAGGAACACATCGAGTGGCTGCCACCCGCACAACCGACCAGGGCCGGGGACAAACTGCAACCGAGGTACATGCCCAAAACCGAACCAGGGTCTCTCAGGACCGCAGGCCGACGCTCTAACCTCTGAGCCAAACCGGCCAGGGCTGGGCTAGAACTTTCTGATGAGACTTCAGAGGTCTTCCCCAGCTTCCTGCATGGCCCTCTCCATGACTGAGGGCCGCCCCTGTCCTCTTGGACAGACACACAGCCTGGCCAGAGAGACTGGACTTGAACCTGCCCAGGAGCCCAGGCAGCCTCCAGGACAGGCGGGCAGAGTGGCCGGCACGAGGAACCAGGAGGGAAGCAGACACGGACGCCTGCGTGGCCCCTGGGACCAGCCAAAGCAGAGAGCACAGTGCAGGGCCCACAGCCCGGGCAAGTTTGGGAGGCTGGACACAGAGGGCCGTCCTGAGCACTCGGCTGGATGGTGGGGCCCTGACATCTCTAAACTCACTGCCTCTGCTCTGAATCCCCTCGGCTGATCCACTGCCAAATGATTTGCATCAAAACAAACACATAAAAAAGAAAAATGCAATCAAGTTTTTTTTTAAGCAGAGCTGGGTTTTTCACAGAAATTAAAATCCCTCAAGGTTGCTCTAAAATTGGGTGCCCATGCCCCTCCCATGGTTCCTGGCTCCCTGTGCAGTGCCCCCCAGCAGGGACAGACCGCCCTAGAGAAACTGGAGGCCTAGAGGAAAGGGCCTGCTCTGGCATCCATGGGCCCCACCCCTGCCCCAGGGCAGCTCTGCCTGGCACTGCCCACCCACCAAACCCCACTGCTTCAAAACATCTCCCCGACAGCTTCAGGGGTGGCAGGGAGTCACCAGCCCATCCTAGTTTCTTGTGCCCAAGAGACCTCACACTTCCTAGCAAGTCACTCACGCTCTCTGAGCCCGTTACCTGTGTGCTAAGGGAGGGCAATAAGACAGGCCTGGGGTTTGCAGCATGTGGCGAGCTCAGGAGGTGAGGCTGCCAGGAAGCCCAGCACACTCATCTCTGACCTTCCCCTGGAAACAAGCCCCCGCCTCCCGCCCTCCAGAAGGGCAGAAAGAGAGAGGAGAGACTGTGGACCCCTGCTGGGCGGAAAGCTCAGGCCCTCTGCTGGGAGAGAAGGGGGGCGACAGAGGATGGGGGCAGGGGAGCTAGAAGTCAATGCTGTCCCTGTCACTGTGGTCACCTCAGCAGGTCTGTGGCCTCAGTGGAGGCCAGTGCTAGGTCTGCCCTTCCTCTCTGCTCAGGCATTGGCTGAGCACCTCCAGCCTCTCACCAGGCCGCGCGATGTGATCTCAGGCTCTCACGTACATGCCAAATGAGTCACACACACCCCCACCCGCCTGTTCACTCTGTGCGCTCAGCGATCCTCCCAGAAAGCCTTGGCGTTCCATTTCCTTCAGCAGTAAACAGGCGCGGAGGGCCCAGTCCCGCTGCATAAGGCGGAGCAAGGATTGCCACCAGGTCGACAAGAGGTCTGGGCTCTTTCCACTGCACGCAAAGGTCCCAAAGGAAAGGGGCCTCTGGGAGCCACCAAGGTTTCTGAGCAGGGGAGTGGCATGATTAAGTGGCTGTGGCAAGTTGGCCAGAGGACCCTGAGCCTGGAGACAGTAAGACCAACAGGGGCGCCATGGTAAAGGCACAGTGGGAGCAGAGGGGAGGGTGTCCGAGGGATGCTAGGAGGGCAGACCGCCAAGCTCAGCCTGTGGGGACTCAGAAGCAGGGAAAGGAGGCACGTGGGAGGAGCAGGTTGGGGTGGGGAGGACACCGGGGTGTGCGCCAGCACCCATCTCAGCACCACCCTTCCATTCCTTCAGCAGGGCCATTACCCCCACTCGGGACGGAAGCAGTGGGACTGTGGCTCCTCCCACACAACGAGCCAGTGAGGGCCCACGCCACTGCCCACCACTCACCAGGCTCCAACACCCACTGCGTTTTCCAGGCTGATCCCCTGCCAGATTGATGAACAATGTAATAACGGGGGCAATCACATTATTCCTGAATGCATTTTAATAAAAATCAAATAAAAGCAATTATGTGAATTTTCAAGAGGATCACCTCTCCTCCTTTCCCCGAGGTAGGAAACAGAATGAATTCAGGAAATCATTAAAATTAGAAAGCCAAGCTGTGTGCCACCGCGTGCTGGCGGCTGCCACACAAAGCAGCGGGAACCTGGGCCCAGCGGCAGCGCGCGCCCTTCTTTAGCTCTTTGAGTGGAAATCCCACCTATGGGTGAAGAAGGGTAATTAAGGGCCAGAAGAGATGCTTTGAATCCAGGCTGCCTTTGCCCCTCTAGTAGGAACTTCCCAGCTTCAAAGGGGCCTCAGACTCCCCAAGGGAGAGCTCGCCAACCTGGCAGCCCAGGGCTTGTGGCCTGCAGGGTCCCCAAGTGAACACTACTCTCTCTTCTGTGAAGGACATGCAACTCCCGGCCCAGCTGGAGGCCAGAATGCTGGGTCTGGGTACAGAGGACAAGGTCCCTCCAATGGGCAATGGCCCCTATTCTCCACTCCAGCATCCCCTTGTGATCCATAAGGCTGTTCTTGTCTGATTGGGCATTCTAGCCCATGACCTTCATCCCGATGTGCTCATTTAGAGCTGAGGTTGTTGAGGTCAGAGGGGATCAGTGGTATACCCAAGGCCACCCAGCTGGTGAGGCAGTGCCAGGACAGAAGCTCAGTTCTCCTGGGGTCCCTAGGCAGGGCCAAGTCATTTGGTTGGAGTGATCCAAACACAATGCAGCTGGTCTTTCATGAGCACTTACAAGAACAAGCCCCAACTACTCCGACTGCCATCTCCTGGACACCTGCCTGGCCACGGTCTCCACACTGTGCGCCGACTGTGTTCATCTTCTCCGTATAGGTTTAGGACTAAGCTGCAGCGAGGTGAAGCAACCCGCCCACAAACCCACAGCTAGAAAGGAATCCTGGATGTGCCCGGCGCTGTCGGGTCCAGAGCCAAAGATGCTGATTGCCGAGCCAGCACTCCTGCCATCACAGACGAGAGGCCTGCGCCGGGCCTTCCGGGCTGCATTTGGATGCTGGGGAAGGAAAGACAGGGATCTTCGCTTCCTCTGGCCCTTGTATTCATGCAAGCTAACCATTCACCCTCCCACCTGAAGGGTAGGCAGATGGTGCTCCTAAGACCACCTCCCGCAGCCACGAGGTCCTGGGTCTCAGCTGGAGGAAGGCAGGAAAGTTGGCAGCCGTAAGTTCCCTTTCAGGACAGCCTGAGTTAAAGGAACAATCGGGGCTGAGGCAGAGAGCCAGCATTGGTGGTGTGTGACCTTACGCAGCTTTTATCGCCTCTCTGGATGTGCAGTGATTGTACACTGTGCACATTTGTGTGTATCCACGAGTGTGTGTGTGTGTGACTGGTCCCCAGGTCAGACATGCAGTGCTGTCCCACACTGTCCCCCCTGACTCAGCTCAGAGCTCCCCTCATCCCTGCTGCTGTACAGCTATGGCGCCCTCCTACAGGACGCTCAGGGAACTGTCACCCAAAAGCTGGGGTGGTCATGGGGGAAAGGACTCGGTGTGGCCCCTCCCAATGCCGGGCTTCCCTCGGAAGTAGGGGTTTCCGGCAGGCCCTACAGCATCTGGACCCACTGAGAACTGAGACTGGTGACAGGGCTTCTGTCCCGTCCTCCTGTCTCCACTGATGCCCCGCTCTGGCCTCTGGACCTCAGGGACCTCGTAAGGGAAGTGGGGGCAGTGGCACCTGGCTTTTAGGGCAGGAAGATGGTGTATGAACCCTTTCATTGCTGTCCCCTTAGCGGCCAACTGCCCCACACTGTCCCGACCAGCCTCTCAGGTTTCACACACAGCAGGCTCTCCGCGGTGTGTGCTGCACAGGCCCAGAAAGCAGACAGACCTGTCCAGGAGAGGGAGTTGAAAGCAGGAAAAGGAAGTGTCCTGTGTCCTCTGCAGGGCCTGAGGACTTAGGACCACATGTGTACATGTGTCTGTAGGCATGTGCATTAGTGTGTACTCCTGTGACCACACCTACCTGCTGGCAAAGCCATTGACCTGCACATGTGTCTTGTACACACCCATCAACACAGTAGATAGATGAGCTGCAGCCCCAAGCCCTGGGCAGTCTCCTCTCAGTCTTGCCTCCAAATTCCCCACCTGGGCAGGCCTTGGAGTCAACTCCCATGGGGATCCACAGGACTGTCCATCTGCTGCCACCTTCACTCAGGTTGTATCTTGGTCATTCTGGAAGCATCTGCCTGTGTTTAATGCCCAGCTGTGCCTGGGATCTGGAGATAGAGGCTGCTCTTGGTAGCTTCTAGAACATCTGCCCTGGGATAAGGGCTAACAAAAGGATGCCCAAGGACTGACTGGGTAGAGAAGGGCACATCCAACTGTTCTAGGGATAAAAGGAAAGGGATACAGGAAAAGCCTCCCCCAAAAATGAGAGCTTGGAGTTGGACCTAGAAGGAACTGGGTTTCCCAAGCTGACTAGATGGGAAGGGCATTCGGGTTCAGGGAACACCTGTGCAAAGGCAAGGCAGCATGCCTTGCTCAGGGGATGCCCAGCTGCCGGGGTGCCTGCCTGCGTCTGCTGGCTGCACCAGGAAGAAACCTGCTTTCAGGGCGTTCTCTGGAGTGAGGGGCAAAACGGACCCCAAGCTGCACAGGATCCTGAGCCCGGCGCACAAGGCAGCCCCTGGAGGGAAGGGCTCTGGGGAGGCGAGTTCCTCAAAGCCCCCTGGGAAGGCAGCATATGCAATGTCACAAACGTGCGGTTAGCCAAGGGGTCCTGCAGGGGAGCGGGAACCGTTGGTTGAGAAGAGAAAGGGCTGATGAATGAACTCCAGGCGGTGGTGGCCCCTGGGAAGCAAGGGGCCTGGTGAAGAGTGTCACCGGTGCCCATGATACTCGAGTTCTGAGGCAGTAGTGGTCATGAGTGTTCATCTGAATGTGTTTCACAGCTTACAAGTAGTCTTTTATATGTACGGAATATAATTCAATAAAGGTTTTAATTGTGTTTATGCCCGAGTTTACAGTGTTGTCCCAAGGCTGGGTTGGAGGAGATGCCACTCTGTGATTTCCTGAGCTTGGCATCCTCACAGGTGCCCCGTTCCCTGCTCTGAGGCGATGTAGGGGCCTGGTCTCTTGTCCCAGCTCCACTGGGCCCACCATAGAAGATTTTAGTCATTTCTAGAACAAGGCCAGTGTAGCTAGAAAGTTAGTGATGAATACCCTGCCAACTTCCTGTATGGGCTTCCCTTCGCTGGGTCTGGGTCCTCTCTGCACAGTGAGGGCCTCTGCTGTGTCCTGGGTCTGACCACGGAGCAGCACGGTTACACGGAATGGTTTTCCCACCTGTGCAGTAGGACCACCACCGAGAGGCTGTGAGGACTGAAGGAGACCATGCCCTTTAGGACACAGTTCTTGTCATGCAGAGACTACTCCATAAATCGTGGTTTAAAAACACAGTCACCAGAGCGAAGAGCCTCAGTGAACCGGGGCAGGATTTGGAGGATGGGAGAAGGTGCTCCCGGGCTCCACCCACCTCCCCTGGCCCCAGACCTCGAGTCCTTTCGCCTCGGGCCTCGCTCTGCTTCTGTACGAAGTGAGGACTGAGAAAGCTCCAGCAAAGGAGGGTGGGTTCAGTGCCCCGGCTCTGATCCCCAAGTCCCCTCCCCAGGGGAGAAGCCCCGATCTGCCACCGCAAAGGAGGTGCCCAGCCTCAGGGCAGGCCCCTCGTCGCTCGCTCTTGCTCAGAGTTAGGGGCCAGGGCTAGGGGAGTGGGGATCAAAGGCAGAGGGAATTAGCATCACAGAGAGCCCGGAGGAGGGGAGG
Source organism: Molossus molossus (assembly GCF_014108415.1). NCBI lineage: Eukaryota > Metazoa > Chordata > Mammalia > Chiroptera > Molossidae > Molossus > Molossus molossus. The sequence goes on from NW_023425352.1 coordinate 59,722,608, forward strand.
CCAGGATTAATTCACTCTCCTCATCCTGCAGTTCCTTCCGCAGCCCAGGGAGTGGGGGGAAGGGTAGCCACCCCCCACCACCACACCCCTGAGGCCCTGTTCCTACAAAAGGAGGCGGAATGGGGCGATGATTTGGGTGGGGCCTGTGGTAAAAACCGGACGCACTGGCACACTTTCTAGAGTCTTTGGCTTGACTGACCAGAATGAGATGCCTGGGCCAAAGGGCCATCCACAGAGGCTGGGGCCTGGACATGGGGCACGGAGTGTGCATTGTGAGTCCACAGATCCCACAGATCCTCTGGGGAACACAGAGCCTGTGTGTAGGGAGACCAGTGGGAGGGATAGGGGCACTCACAGGGGTATCTTTCAGTCTGGGCATGGACCATGTGGGTGCCTGGGTGTGAGTGTGCAGATCTGTGAGGCCCATCCACAAGTGTGGCAGGGTGAGAACAGTGCTTGCACGTGTATGTGTCTGTGACTCTGACTGCCAGCCTCGTGGCGAGGGTCTGTGTGCGTGTGGGTGACTCAGTCTCGTGCGCACATTTGGGTGTGCACGTAGGCGAGGACGTGCCTGAGAAATACAGGGAAGTGTGCGGGGCTCAGAACCAGTGTTTCCCACAGGGGACATGCAGAAGGGGTCCAGGTGACCATGTCACAGGCCTACCTCGTTTCCACTGGCCTTCCCTTTCCTGCCACGGAACTGCCATGGGGTAACCTAGCTTCATTTTTTTTGCCTCAGTTTCCTCATTTGAAATGGGTAAACAGGTGTGGTTGTGAGATTAAATTAGTTATTACCAGGGAAGCATTTAAAACAGCCATAGGCACACAATGAATGCTCTCAAAGGTTCGTTGTACACTGAGTGCCACCTGGAGAGGGCATGGCAGGGTTGAGCCCGGCTGGCTGGAGGAACAGGGTCAGCCCAGAGCCTGCCAGGAGCTGTCCTTGCAGAAGCCTGAGAGGAAGATTGCTTTTAAGACAGCAGAGCTGGGCAGGCTTTGGCAGTGCTGGGGAAATGGAGCATGTGGTGCTGGGAGAGTCACGAGGCACAATCTGAGCCAACTTGGCAGGCTTGGCACTCGCTGGCCTTCACACAGAGCTCCTCCCAACCCTCCCCTCCAGCTTTCCATTCCCCCCAAGTACCTCCCACCCACTTCCTGTCCCAGGAGCATCAGACACATCACTCCACCACCGTTTCATCCTTCAGTTGGCTGGCAAGGTCCACTCTTCATGCCCATTCTACAGATAGTAAAACTGAGGCTTGGAGACATAGAGGGATGTGACCAAGAGGCAGAGAGAGCTATTTGATTCAGGCACCCAGGATTTTAGAATCTCAGAGCAGCTTATAGAGAAGCAAAATGCCAGTCTGACCCCTAGGGCAGCCCAATTGGCTCTCAGCCCTTCAGGGTCAGCACTGGCCTTCAAAGCCCCTGAAACAGTTTCCTTAGCTGTTCCTGAATCACAGACTGAGAACACTCCCCTCCCATTTACCGTCTCTGCTCCACCCATCTACCCCCCAAAATGTCTAGCCTGACATCTAAATGAACCCTTAATGTACCCCTCCCATCTCCTCCCGCTGTTCTCTCAGCTTTGTTCGTCGCAGTGCAAATCCTCCTCAGCTGTCAAGGTACATTGTAAATGCCACCTCTTCCATGAAGCCTTCTCTGATTACTTTGTCCATTAATGGTCTCAGTCCATGTAGGACTGAGTCCTCTCTTCAGTACTAGCCACTTTACCTGTGGGTGGTCCTACAGGGCAGACCATCCCCACCCCACAGGTCTGGGCAAGGATGTTCACAGACTGCAGTGCAGCACGGGTACTCACACACCCACACTGCTCCATAACCCCTCCAAGAACTTATACCGTAGACATAGTGTTCAACAGCTAAGGAGCAGATTTTCCTGGATTCAAATCTCAGCTCTCCCACTCACTAGCTGTGCGACCTTGGGCTTGTTATCTAACCTGTCTTCACCTCAGGTTGCCCATCTATTAATAGGAATAATAATAGTTCCATTGCCACAGGGTTGTTGAATGAAATGAGTTCATATATGTGTTCTTAGACTAATTCTGCACATGGTAATTGCTGTATGAGTGTTTGCCATTGTTAAAATTTATACTGTTGTTGTTAGAACCAGAATGTAAAAAGGCCCTGGACAATCTGTCCCCAGGCAGATGGGAGCCCAGACAGGAACAGGAAAGGGGTTTACATCTGTAATCTCATTTAATGGTCAAACACCTTAAAAGTATCACCAGCCCCACTTTACAGATAAGGAAACTGAGGCTCTAAAAGGTGGCATGAATTCCCTGAGGGCCCACAGCTCTGAGTGGCGGGGCTGGAACCAGGGCCAGGTCCTGCGGCTCCAAAGTCCACACTCTTTCAACAAGCCCATGCAGCCGCTCAGTCTGGCAGCGAGATAAGCCTTGTACACAAATAGCTGTGATCCAAGGTAGAAAGTGATAAGTGCCAAACAGGGACAATAAAGGCTGTGGGAGAGTGGGGGCCTGTCCACCTCTGAAGGGGAAGGGGTGGAGGTCAGAGCATGTTTCTGAGAGTGGGGGACATCAGAGAGCAGCCTCAAAGGTGGAGAGGCTGAATGGAGGGGCAGTGTGAGCAGACATGGGTCACTGTGCTACCGTACCCAGCACAGTGCCTGATGTGCCAGAGGCCCTAGAAATATACATGGGAGGGAGGGAAAGTGGACATACCCTGACCCCCTTGATCAAGGAACTCCCTTTCTCACAGGGAGGCAGGGTCAATCCCCCCAATCCTCTGAAGGGCTGAGGGGGCTGAGGGGGTCTCATTGTCCTATGTTACGCCAGAGTAGCAGCTCAGGACTTCCAGGCCAGAGGTCCTGACAATTCGATGTTTTGCTCAATGCCGGGAAGAACTTTCCAACAAGTAAACCCAGACAGGGCTTCTCTGCGGGCTGGAGCTGTGGTCTGTGGGAGCCAGCTTGCACTGGCTCACAGGAGCTAATGTTTACATTTTCAGGAACTGTGTGAGCTGGTGGATGTTAAGATGGTAGCTTGACATTGGCCATGGAGTATTTACACCATGGAAATCAGCGAATGCTGTAAATCAGATTTCGCCCACGTTGGAGAGCCAGATGTTAAGTATTTAGCCGCACACCACTGGGCTGTCTGTCCCGTGAGGCAGCACCCACTCCCAGGATGCTAGCAGACAGTCACGCCTAGGAGAACGAGGCTGCGGGTTCCTCCTTAGTGAGGAGCTCAGATTAGATGACCTCAGTAGTCCCTTTCTGGCCCTGAGAGCCTATGAAATGTCAGCTTTAAGAAAAAATTAATCAGGGTGATCATTCATGCCAGGAAATCATTAACCACTTGACTCAGAGGCTGGGAGTAAGGAAGGGACTTGAGGAAACGTGTGAGGACCACATGCTTACAAATTTCAACGTCACACAGAGTGTTAGAGGCAACACTGGGGCTGGACTCTGTGTCTCCAGGCGGGACTGTACAGACAGGGAGGTTTTCCTGCAGTCTGGTGTGTCTCCTCCACCAGAACACCACCTGCGACAGCATGGACCACCTCTGCTGGATCCCCAGTGCCTCGTCTCGTGTTCGGCACATTGTAGGTATTTCATAACTATTTGTTGAATGAATCGATGCTTCTAAGATCCTGTCTCCTGGCAGAGTTTGGAGAGCTGGGACTGCCATCCTCTGAGAACATTGCCTCTCGGGTCCCCACTCCTGCTTAGTGACATGGAATTAAGAGACCGACTCTGCCCTTTCCTGTATGACTTTGGCCAATCCCCTGGAACCCTCAGTGTATTCATCCGGCCAGGGATGAATCAGTGACTTTAAAAGCCATTGCTGTGGCCCTGGCCAGTTTGGCTCATCAGTTAGAGTGTGGCCTGTGGACCAAACGGTCACGTGGGAGGTAACCAGTCAATGTGTCTCTCTCACGTCGACGTGTCTCTCTTTCTCTCTCCCTCTCCCTTCACTCTATCTAAAAAGCAACAAAAAAATATCCTCGGGTGAGGATTAAAAAAATAGTAACAACAACAAAAATGGCCAGACTGACAAACTGTTTGTTGCTCCCCACTCCCACTCCCAGGCCTTCGCCACTGCAAACTGTCTTAATGGGTGAGCTTGGACTGGCACCTACCAAGTTAGGTAGGCATAGAATAGAAATTCCTGGCGTGTTCTAAAATCAAACCAGTGTTCCAAATGATTCCATGGAGGCAGGATTTCTGCTGCTCTCCCATCCAGGCATCCGAAGACCCCTCTTGAGAGACTGGGGGGACAGGCTGGCAGGAAGGGAGGGAGGCACAGTTCACCACAGCCTGCGGGTCAATGAGGAAGGAAAGCAGGGGGTGCGAGTACTCCTACAGCCCTTCCAAGTGGCATCTGATTTTTGCAAAGAGGGTGAGGCAGGGACTCAGAGCTGGGGCCAAGGAGGCAGGTGAAGGGCACTACCATGGGGGGGCCACAGTGTCAGCCTGGGCCCCCAGTGGAAAGCAGAATAGAAAGGCCTTGTGTCAGCAGCCAGGCCCCTGGGCGGCCGAGCTCTCAGCTCCATTCTGTTCGACGGGATTCTAGTTGGCAACAGCTGCAGACAGGAACAATGCCTGGATTTCTTTCTTTCTTTCTTCTTAAAAAAAAAAAAAAATTAATAGAGGGGAGAGAAGGACCGGAGCCACTCGTTGAACATCTCAGCATTGTGGAGGCGTTGGGACCAAGCGTCCTTGGAAAAGAGCAGACACAGGAGCCCCACAGCTGGTGCAAGAAGGTGCTTCATGCTGAGCGCCCAGGGGCTCAGTCCAGATGCTGTGGGACCTTGGGCAGGTCTACACCTCACTCTGGCTTGTTTCCCCATACCCCCCACCAGAGCTTGCCACCCAGAGCCCACTCAGGTGAACTCCTCTCCTTCCCCCCAAACTCTTAGAGGCATTTGGTGTGCGCAGCCCTTCCTGATAGCCTGTGAGTTCCTGGAGCAGAGCCTGGTTCATCCTGTGTGACCCCGCGTCTCCCACTGCACTTGGCTGCCTGTCAGTCACTCAGGTGCTATGCTGGCGGACAGGATAGAGCACTGAGTCATCCTACACCTGCAGTCTTGGTTGGGGGTGGAGGGTGGGGAGTGGAGGTGGTGTAGGGGTGCACATGCAATTAGCCTTCCTGACTGGAGAAACTCATCTCAGTTTCTTCGTTTGTAAAATGGATGTTACTACTAATCAGCTTGTGTGAAGGTTAAAGGGGTTCATGTGTAGGAAATACTTACGCTTGGCACATAGTAAGAATTTGATAAGTGATTGCCATGATGACAGTGATATGGAGGCAGGGACGGCAGTGTATAGGAGTTGAGACCAGGCAGACAGCACACTGCTGGAATGATCAGGATAGGCATCTGAGCAGGGAGCTGTAGATGTGGCCTTGAAGGCCAGGAGGGGAGGTCCAGCTGAGGAGGGGAGATGCTGAGGCTGCGACAGTTCTCCCACTCCCTCCAGTGTAGAGAGGAGACTCTCCTCAGGGCGCAGGAGCTGTCAGAACAGAGGAAGGAGGCTTGACCCTCCTCTGGTTCCTTACTCCCCCCAGCAGTGCCAGTCCAGGTACTGGCTCCCCAACGGCTCCCCTGGCGGTGGTGCAGGGGAGCGGGCGCTGGGCCAGGAGGCCAGTTCTTGGTGCAGCTCGGGCACTTCCCAGCTGTGTGCCAGGGGAAAGCCACCACCTCCCTTTGGGGTCAATGTGAGGCTCAGAGGGTGAGAGGTACCCCATGCAGAAAGGTGTTAAAGAAGGTCATTACCTATTCACAGCTCCCTCTGTGCACACATGTCTTCCTGTCCTTGCCTGGCCAGGGGATGTCTGAGTGCACTCCCCAAAGCAGGGTCCCCCTCAAACCCTGAATTCTACTATAGCTCAGTCCAAGATTCGAAATCTCAGATCTACAGAATCACAGGACAACCAGAGGCAAAAGTTCCATTGGACATCCCCTGTGTGTTCCATACTAACTTGAGAGATGAAGAAACAGACCACAGAGTCTATGATGTGCCCAAGCCATACAGCAAGTTGGGCAGTGGCAGGCTGGGGTGACAGTATCCCAGCTCCTGATGCAGGCTCTCAGTCTCCTTCTCTCTGGCACCTGAGAAGACAGCATGCTTTGTGGAAGGGCCCAGGAGAGCAAAGGAGGCTGGGAAGGTGTGGCCTCAGAGAGTGGAGGGGCAGTGTGATTGGAGCAGGTGGACCAGGGCAGCCTGATGTGCTAAAGGGAATCCACTCTCGGCTGGACCCAACTACCCACCCCAAGAGGAACAGGCCTCCAAGCTGGGCAATAACCAAATGCCTCCTGGATCTACCAAGGTGAGAAGACTAAACAGACTCCCTGTTAGTCCACTGCCATGGGATGGGCCCTGGTCATTCCCTGGTGAGTGAGGGTCTTTACTCCATCCCAAGGTATTCAGAAGGTCACCTTGTCTGCACCACAGCAGGTGCTGAGATGAAGGCAAGTCCCTATTCTCAACCCTGAAGCCCAACCCAGGCCAGAACCAATCCCAGCCCACTGAATAGCTGTGAGATACTGAATACTGAGCAGATTACTTAACCCCTCTGAGCTTTTTTCCTTGGGGGGCAATTACTCTTCCTGGCTTGTGGAGAGGACAGAGCGAGTGCTTGGCGTACAATAAGCACTCAATAAGTGTGACTTTCATTCTGCTCCTTAGTCCCCTGGCTCCCTTTTGAGAAGTGAGGGGTAGAGAGTGGAAAAAGAGAAGGCAGCCCTGGAGAAGTAGGAATCCACCCCAACACGTGCCAGTCCCCTGCTCCCCAGCCCACGGAGGGCCCCTAGGCCGAGGCCTGACTCCCCGCACCCTGCACAGGTCCTCTGCTTTGCCCCAGGACCTAAAGCCTCCCACCACTGCCTTCCTCCTGGCTCCCCGGACTTCCTGGCTCCCTGCTCCCCAGGTCCAGGCCTAACCAATGGCCAGCTTCCCCACTGATACCTCCCAGAATTTAAAAAAATTAATAGCACTCGAGTCTGCTCTCTGAAGGTGGGTGTGGGCCTGCCTCTGTATTGGTGCCCACAGGCCAGCCCTATGTAGCCTGCACCCTCCTGGTGTGCACCGAGGCTGCCTCTGGAGCCAGGTGATTTATGGGCCTGCACTAGCCAAGTAGGACCCATCTTCCAGCTCTCAGTGGGTGGAAAGTAAAAGCACTTTCCTCACTGCTCCCCCCACAGAGATCCAGGCCCACAGAGACCATGGCCAAGAGGTTGGGGGCTCAGGACACCCAATCCCCAAAGAAGCCTGACCACTGCCATAGACCTCTTGGTTTACAGAAGCCCAGAAAGGACTAGCAACTTGTCTAGGACCACACAGTTGATGGATGAGGATGGAGATCTAGGGCTGAGGGGCCAGCAGGAAAGTTGGCTAATGAGAGTTTGCATTTGAATCCTGATTGACCTTGGGCAAGACACTCACAGAACAGTTTCTCTGAAGGGAGAATGGTAACAGCACCTAACTCCAGACAATGTGAAAATTCAACAAGCTAATGCTGAGGCTCTTGTCATAGTTCCCAGAATATAGTAGGTACTAAATAAGCCATAGCTTTTCCCAAGATTCTACAGGGATCCAACCTGCCTTGTTATTTCCCTGAAAGACCAATAGAGACAGCAAGGGCTTGAGTCCTAAGAACTGGAGTCCAGGGTCTCCAAGGCCTGGACCCAGGTAGATGACTTGCTGCCATCAAGTTTCATGCTTGCCCAGCTGGGAAGAGCTGAAATTCCCCCAGGATCCATGCTACAGAGAGTTGGGTTTGCTTTGTGTGCTGGGCTTGGCTCCTCTGCCCTCTGCAGTAGCTTCCTAGTCTTCAGAGGTAAAGGGAACTGGGTGGAGGTGGGGGTCTTCTGAACAGGAGCTTTTAAACATGAGTGGTCATCCCCAAGGTCACCTGCATCCTTCACTTCCTGGAGGTGGCGAGCCCATCATTTACTAAGAAATGTTCAGAGGACTGAGCATTCTGACCTATATGGTCATCAAAGCAACAAGAATTAGTCTAGATCCTTCAGGTCCTTGAACATCAGAAACTCTGCCCTGAGGGTTTTGGGCATGGGGTGGGGGTGGCATTGTGGCTGTTGCAATACCCTGAATAGCTGGGAGTGGAGGGCAGCTGTGGCTCCAGCCACCATTTAGCAAGCTGAATTCCCACCTTCCAGCCCTGGGTCAAGCCAAGGGTTTCTCAGGTTGCTGCTCCCAACCCCCCCCCCCCCATGTCCCTAACTTAGGAAACTGGGCCATCCAGAGGCAGGAGGGGAGGGGCTCCCTCCCACAGGAATGTGCTAGGACCATGCTTCCCTGATGTCCCTAAAGGTCTGGGGCTCTCACACCATCCGTCCTCCCCAGGGATGTTCAGCTGCCACCTGTGCCAGAACAGTGAGAAAGCAGTCCATGTGACAGTTCGAAAGACTGAGGCCCAGAAAGGAGTGCCTTCCCTTGCACCTAACGGCCCAGGGAGGCAGAATTTCCCCTAGGAAAACCAAGCAAGCTCCCGGCATCCCCACGCCCCCTACGCGGGTGGACCTGAGCTGCAGGAATCCAGGCTGAGTTCGCTGGCTGTCAGACTAGTGCAGCTTTGAGAATGAATTCAGGGCTGGCAAATTCATTTTGCCTCCTCTCCTTCGGTGGTGAAAGGAGTGATCTCGCCGGCCCTGAAGGAGTTCAAGCCGAGGTCAGAGAAGCTTTCTGAAAGATGTCTAAAATGGGGCTGAGGAGGTTCTCCGGCCTGCTCCCCGCATTGGCCCAGGGTCCATGCTGATCACTGACCAGGAGGCCAGGGGCGATCCCAGAGTCTTCGTGGCACGTCCGCACTCCCAAGCGGGCCTCGTCAATCAAGCGACGGCCCTAGCAGAGCCAGGATGTCTTCCGCTAGTCTCAGGCCCCTGGGAGACCCCCGCCCGGCTGCCTCCTGGTGTCCGCCCCCGGCGGTGTCATTGTTCTCTGACGTCACGCCGCGGCCCCGCCCCTCGACCCCCACTCTCCCTCACCCCCACCTCCAGCTCCTGGCGCCCGAGACCCCGCAGCCTCCCAAACCCTGGCCAGGCAGGGCTCCCCCCGCGGCCCGGCCCGGGCTGCGCCCCCTTGCGCTCTCCCCAACTTGCCTTTGTTATTCCAGCTCCCTTCCTCGCCTCGCCTCCGACACCGCGGCGGACTGCAAAACATGGAGAGCGGAGTCGCCGCCACACCTGGAATCCTCAGCGGGCTCGGGGCCGAAGCCTCCCCCGCTGGTGTGGGGAGGGAAGCGCGTGCGGGCGCGTGAGTGTGTGTGTCTGTGTCCAACCCGTGCTGCTCGAGCGCGGGTCATGACTTGGGACTGAGGGTGCTGCAAATCATGAGTGGTGGGCTTGAGGAAGGGGTGTGGAGGAGGAAGGAGGAGGACGTGTGTTTGTACGTGTACGTGAACGTGAGGATTTAGTGCACAGGGTAATGTTTCGTGCTTTGGTTTTTGAGTATATGTGCGACTGTACACCGATATGTGTGTGTGCATGTGCAATTGCGTGTGTCTGTAAGTGTGCTTGTTATGGCCGTGTACACGCATATTTGTGAGGGAAAGTGTACGTGTTTGTGCGCGCGCGCGCGGGAGGAAGCGTGTCTGTAATACTGAGTGTGGGAGCCAATGTGTGTGCCATTTGTGTAGGAGTTTCCGTGTGAGTGGCAGTGGCCGTGAGCCAAGGTGGGAGCGCACTTCGATGCTCTCAGGGCAGGTCTGCGAGGGGAATGCCGCGATTGGGAGCACCAACTCTGCCTTGTGAGTGCCATCGCTCTCGGTGGCCCCTGGGGCAGCGCTCAACTCGGACCGAGGGCTGGGCCGCGGTCCGAACACTCCCACGCCGTGCTGGCGTACCGGGCCCAGGGCGCTCCCTAGGGCCTTTGGCGAATCCGCAAGCCTCTGGACGCGACGGATGCAGGAAACGACCGTTCGCACCGCTCCTACCCAGCCGTCGGAGTGCCGCGGTCCAGCCTCCCCCAACGTCGCCCTTGGTGGTGGTGGTGTGGCTTCTGCTCGCCCCACCCGTCTGTCCCCGGGCTTTGGGAAGAACCCCAAAGGTCCCTCCAGGGGGAGGATTCTGCGATCTTGTTAGCAATTCGCTCACCCCCAATTCGGGAACCTGACCGCGTTCTCAGCCGGTGTGCGTTCCGTTCCAGTAGGGGACGTGCGAGCGAAGGGGGTCACTCCAGTGAACCGGGTAGTTCCCCCCCCCCCCCAGTGTGGTCCCTTTCTAGGCTCCGCATTTCTCTCCTACTCCAAACTTGCTGGGTGGAGGTGGGGGTGGCCAGAGAGTAGTGGTGGGAGGAGGAGAGGAAAGAGAGGTGAGTGGTGCGGGGGTGGGTCACGCGAAGCCCGTCAGAACCAGAGATGAGAAAAGCTTGAAGAGAGCGCAGACCGCGGAGCGGGTAAGAAAGAAAGCAAAAAGAAGGGAGAGGAAAGGCGAGGGAAAGAAAAAGGAGAAAAGGAAAGGGAAAGAGCGGCGAGAGAGAAGAGCGCGCGAGCAGAGCCTAGCCGAGCGCCAGCGGCAGCGGCTGCACTGCGCTCCGCTCCGCTTGTGACTCCGCACCGGCTTTTGCGGGCGGCCGACGGCGCGGGGCCCTTTGGAAATAGAATAGCCAATGTAATCTGACACTTCAACTTGCTCGGCTCCGGGCGAGTTGATTCACTTACTCACCCCCTAACGCCGAGTTCCTTTTCACTGTCTGTGGACATTAAAAAAGCGAGCGGCGGCGGGCGACCCGGAGAGCGAGCGGCTGGGCGGCGGGCGGGCGATCAGCGATCGGGCAGCCGAGCTAGTGAGCGGCGCCGGCGCAGCGCGGTGACCCCGGCCCCGGTCCGCTCGTAACAGGAGCCAGAGCGGAGCCGATCTCGGCGCCCTCGCTGCGCTCCTCCCGGCCCGAGCCGGCCCTGCCCGCTAGCGGCGGCGACGGCAGCGGCGCGTCCTCCAGCGGCGGCGGCGGCGCTCGCAGTGCCTGGTAAGTTTGAAGCCAGACCAGGGTGCCCGCTGGCGCGGGGCCTTCCTCCCGCTCTCGGTGGACCCTTGGGGTGTGAGCGGGGGGCGCGGGGTGCTTGGGGCTTTTTAGTTTAAGGGTCCGCTGGGGCTAGACGAGCCCGGCGAGCAGCCGGCAACAGGACTCCGCTGCGCTCCCGGTGGCGGCCGGGGGCCGAGGCCCAGGCGACCGTGAATGCTAGGCAGTGCGGAGCCGGCTTGGGCTGCGCGCCGGGGCCGGGGCTCATCGGGTGTGCGGGGCTCGAGCACGGTTGTACGCGCGCGGACCTCTAGCCTTCGTTCCATACACGGGGGGCCGGGCAGGACTCGGATTCGGGGAGGGAGGGAGGAAAGGATCGGGCTAGGACTACCTCCGTCTCCCTCGCCTCCTTGGGGAAGACGCGAAGTTGTGAGCCTCTGTATACGAGAACCGCCAGGGACGGCGTCGTATTTCGGGGTGGCAAGGGGTGATGGTATTAAGTTGTGCATCTGAATTTCCAGGGAAAACACACACTTTTGTAAACGGGAGGTGGGGGCGCGGTTAAGTTGTTTGTGTGTGAATTATCCGGGGAGACGCAGCGCAAGGTAGGAGCAGGGAACACCGAGGGGTGTGTGTAGGGGCTTCCTGTAGGTCTTTAGAAACCCAAGAGGCATTCCGGGCAACGCCTGGACGGGGCTGCCCGGGTCAGAAGGGGAGCCCGGAGGGAAGATGTGCGTATGTGTGCGCGCGCGCGTTGCAAATACGAAAGTAATTTCCCCGTGTTCTTTCTTCCTCTTCGTCTCTGGCGGCGGCGGCGGCTGCCGTGGCCCCTGGGGAGTGGGAGGCCAGCCCGGGCGGAGGTTGGGGGGCCGGGCCGGGGTTGGAGCTGGGGTGGGGGGCGGGCTCTGGAAGCTTGTTTCACATTCCTGGCGTCTAGGCTGGGGAGAAAACAGTGGGGAGCGCGGCCTCGGCGTCTGGGGCGCGGGCAGCGGGCGCACGTCTCCCCCTCGCCGGGGACATCTGTCCAGGAAGCCAGCCGAGCGGGGAAAGGGCCCTGTGCGGAGGGCAGGCTCCCCGCCCCGGAGCAGCGGGGGCGTGGGCGAGGGGCGGCCGCCTTCCCGGCCATTGTGCGCCAGCAGATTTTCACGGGAGACTGCCCCGGAGCCGCCAGAGAAGGCCGGGAGCCGGCCTCAGCCTTGGGTTTAAAAGACACTCCAGGAATGTAAACAACCCGGGCGGGAGCGCGCCAGGGCAGCCGGTCCAGGCCCCCCACCCCTCCCCGAGGGACTGCCCGACGGCCGGGCCGCCCGGCCCTCCCCCTCTACCAGTCGCAAACTTTTTCTTCCTCTGCTTCCCTTACCACCTCGCCCCTCCAGCGGGGCACAGAGCGAGGGCCACTACCCGAGCGCAGGCTCGGGGCGCCTGCACCCGGTGCCGGACCCTGGAGACCTGGCGGCCCGACCCCTGCTCCAGTGTTCGGAGTCTCGGCTGCCCTGCCTCGGAGCCGCCAGCTTCCAAGGCAGGCAGTGCCCGGAGTAACTGGGGCTCCGAGAGCTTGCTCGCCTGCCTCCCTTCCTCCCTCCTCCCGCCGCTCCTTCCCCCGCTCTCCCCCTTCTCCTCTCCCCTGACTGCTTTTCCAATGCCCTGACATGAGGGAGGAAGATTTAACTTGGCAGCCCAAACAAATGTTCTCTCAGAGGTCCTCCAAGAAGCTGGCGGCGGGGCTGGCAGGGTGAGGGCACTGCTCCGCCCGCCTTTTCCTCATCCCTGCTCTGCCATGGTCATTTGGAGCCCCCTGGGTAGAATGCCCCGGGCATGGAAGAGTAAGACCCAACACTACAGATTTAAAAGGGCAGTAGGAAGCCTCCTACGGAAGCCACTGGCTTGGTGTTCGGTAGGAGCCACCTCAAGCTGCGTTCTGGTGCCAAGGGTTTTCTGGAGGACTTTCTTGAGCAACAGTTTGTCTCTCTGCTGCAACCTGGGGACAGGGCTTGGTGGACCAGAAGGCTAACCAGTGCTGTCTCCTCCTCTCTGTGGGTGTGAGGACAGGCTGGTTACACAGGTCAGGGCAGGAGGCCAGAGGCTGTTCCCAGAGGTGCCTGGCTTTGCTTATTTTTGTTTTTTTGAAGGTGGAGATAAAGAGGCAGGCACTCTGGCTGCAGAATGGGCAGCTTGGCTGGTGATGAACTCCCAACTTGCCTTCAGTGGTGTTTGTATGGTTCCAGGAGTTTAAAAGTTGCTTGTAAGCAAGCTATCTGGGAAGTTTAGAAGAAGGAGCGAGCCCCTGACTTTCTCTGTCCTGGCTGCTTTTGGAGGGGGTCCAGAGTGGGGGAAATTCCTGGCCCCTCGATTGTTTGCTGCCTGGCCCTGGTGGTATGGTTTATGAATGCCCCAAGCCTTGTGCTGACCTTTCTTTCTTCAAGTTGAGGATGTTGAAACACCAGCATCAAACAAAAGACACATTGAAAGCTGTATCTGCTACAGAGCACGTGTGACTTTGGGGCCAAGGGAATGCATTTGGAGGGAGATGGTGTTTTCTTCTGAGTTTTATGATTTCGGCTGGGTTTTGTTTTTCCCAAAAGGACAGAAGCATCTCCTTGTCCCAAGTCACGAGGTTATGAAATACTGTTTTCACATGTAAATCTTGAAACTTCAGACTTCTGAGAGTTGGTGGCAGTGACTTGGGGCTTGGGGGGGAGAGGAGACAGTAGACAGATTTCAGAAGTTTTAAATGGTTTTTGGATTGAGTTTTGAGGCATTCAGCATATGGCTCACAAAGAAGAGTTGGGAATAAGAAATTGCTGGACTTATGGGAAATTTTGATAACTAGCCCCATCCATGCAGAAAAGGATTGCTGGCTTCTTTGTGGGGACAAAATGTCCCTGTTCCCTCCTAAGGAGAGAGGGAAGGCGGATCCTCCTCTTCACAGCCAGGAGCAGAGTGAAGAAAGTCTAGAGACTGTGGGGTTTGGCCACAGAACCATGGTGTGTGTGTGTGTGTGTGTGTGTCTCTCACACACACACATGCACTCACTTCTCTAGCAAAAGTCACACAATATTATCTCCATTCCTGGTGCCCAGAGATGGACAGGTGTTCATTGTCAGTTCACCCTGGTAAATTGCAGAGGGAAGGACCCAACTCAGGAGAGCGGCAGACTTCACTTTTTCCTGATTGACAGAGATGGGAGGTGGACAAGCAAGGAAGACACTCTGAGGCCTGTTGTGTCCTGAGAGTTTTGTCACAAGAGTACTGGTGTGTGAAGTCACCGATACTAAGTTCTCTGGCCTTGGCCAGGGTCCAACAAGCAGCTGTGACCCCAGCCCTAGGGAGAGACGTTGTTGTAAGAAATTCGGGAACCAACAATTTCCAGAAGCTTCTCTGGGCACTCTGTCACAGAACCAGGAAGCAGGGCCTGCCAGGCCATGACTGAGTCCCATACGTTTTCATTCATAACTTTGCTCCCAAGGGCCCTTGCCTGGCTCCTATCACTGCCTCATCTTTATGAGGTTCCTTAGGTTTTGTGCAGACAACAAAGGCCGTGTTGCTGTAATTACCCTGGACACTGCTGTAGTCTTGCCTAGTGGCTGCTCTGGCCTCTCAGCAGGACACAGTGGCAGCAGCCCATGCCTTGTGGGGGTGGGCTCTTTGTCCCTAGAACCCCTGAGGATGGAGGAAGGCAGAGCCTGACTGGGCTGCAAGCTCCAGGGATGATTCTGAGGTTGGGCTCTGCCCTCAGGGAGGGTAAAGGGGGCTGAAAAAAAAAAAAAAAAAAAGTCCAGGCACAGGCTCTGGAAAAAAGAGTCTAGAAATCCATTGTGATTATGTGAGTCTTCCCATTACCCGAGGAGATGGCGGAGAGGTGTCAGGAGGCTCTAGCTGGCTGGCTCCTTTGGGTCAGTAGCTTCACTCTGCTGGACCTGTCTTCTCATCTGTAAAATGGATCCAAAGGCAGAACCCCTCTCACCCATTTGATTGCTGTGAGGACGAGACAGACGTCACAAGAGCCCAGGACATGTATCCCCTAAAGGCCTGGCAGGCTCTGGGCACAGAATGGATGAAGCACAAAGGGATAGGATTGGAGTGCTAGAAGCATTTTCCAGATGCTGTTCTACCATCCAAACCTACCTCCCTGACAGCTTATTGTCTAGCCTTGGCTAGCATGCCCCCTATGACAGGGTGCTCACCACCTGTGGGCAGCCTCTGCCTTCAGCGGACAGCTCTGGCTGTTAGCATGCTTTGCTGCATGGCATACCTTCTGGAAGTCAGTCCTTCCTGACTCTCACTCTGGTCTCGAGGTGCTGGGTGTCCTCCAGACCACAGATTTATTCTTCCTGGATGATCACAGATTCAAGACCAATGCCCAGGCGAGACATACTGACGTGGGATGGGGGGACACCCTTCCCATCTCATTGGGCATGACCTATGGAGAGTGAGGAAGGGTCTGCCCGAGGGGCTCACTGTCCTCTGTCTTTGTATGCTGAGTTCGCCTCTTGGAACTTTCTGTCATTGGATCTGGGATGAGATGTACAGTAAGGGGTGGGATTTGGTCAGGGGCCCAGCGTTGATGCCACAGAGATTTCCTGAGAGTCCACGGTGTGAGACCGTGGCCAGTGAGAGACCCAGAAATGTGTACGACAGTTCCTGTTCCTTAGGAGTTTACAGCCCAGTCAGGGCAGGAAGATCAGGCCAGATGAATAATTACCCACTGCCGGCTGGTGCCTGCCATGGGGCATACGGTGACAGTAATCACCACGGCCCCTGCCTTTGTGTGGCACTTGGTGGACTTGGAAGCACTCTACAACTTTGATTAACCCCAATAATAACAGTGTAAGCTAGCTACTCTTTGGAATTACCCCCATTTAACAGAGAAGAAAACTGAGATTCACAGAGGTGGTGTGGTTGTGACTAAGCCGGGACCCAACTTCAGGCCTTACAGAAGCCAACACTCTGTGCTGCTGCCTTCCTAGCCTACCACCTAACAGGGCTCAGGTGCAGAAGCTGGCATGCACCCTGAGAATAGGGATGGGGTCTGAGGTTGAGGAGGAAGAAAGGTCACAGGTGGGCCTCACTGGCCCTTCCTCCCACCTTTGGCTGTACATAGCCCACCCCACCAGCAGATGTGCTCCTGAGTTTGCGGTGAGCCCCAAATCCTTCCGTGACTTCCTGGGTACACATGTTTGTGCATAGGCCTTCACCCCATCCCTGGCCCTGGAGCAGGAAGCAGAAATGTTTCGAGGCCCCAGGTTCCTGTGCAGCCCAAGGCTCTTCCCTGTGCTGCGATGGTTTCTATAGATACAGACATTGACTCAGCCTGCCCCTCCTCTGGCTGAGTCAGTGCTCGGGCCCTGTGGGAGCCCTTGGGTTCCTCTGTACCCCGACACAGCCTGCCTGCTGCCCAGAACCTGTGCCTGGTTTTCTGAAGCTCATTCGAGTGCCACCCCAAGACAGGGCTGCATCGGGTGGGGTCCAGAGCAGGGAGCAGCTGGGCAGGCTGAGCTGGCACCTCCCCAGGAAGCCTGGCCCAGTTTGGCACACCTGCACAGGTAATGACTGTAGCCTGGGAGGGCCCTGGGCCCCACCTGTCAGGCCCAGCTGCTGGGGTTACTGGAGGATCATGCTGGGGGAGGCCGGGGTGTCTGAGCTAATTAGATTTCTTAGATTTCAATGTGCCCCTAATCCTGTTAGCCCTGCTGTAATTGTAACCACTTGAAGGTTTCAGCTGTGGCAGGCTGTTGAGGACAGACGGTGTGGGGACTCCATTCTGCCCCAGCCTCAGCTTAGACAGCCGGCTGGGGACTGGGGACTCCCTTCCCAGGTCTCTGGGGTGGGGGCCTGAGTGATGGTAGGTGGTGCGCTTCTCTAGAATCTTAGCAGCACGGACTGTCAGAGCAGGCATGGCCATTAGACATCGTCAGCTTCAACCCTTCCCTGGACAGATGGGGAAACTGAGGCGTATCTGGCCCAGGGCTGGTAGTGGCAGGGTATCAGGGTCTTACCATGGTAAGACTTTGTGATCTTTGTTCCTGGAGACTTCAGGGCATTTCTGGAATTGCCCAGGGGCTAGCGAACCTTCCAGACATGTTTTTCCCCAGAAGTAGGGGCTGGGGGCTTCATTTGTCCTGAAACCTGCTCCCTAGGTGACATCACCTATTCTCTCGCTCTCTCTGTCACACACACACACACACACACACACACACACACACTCACATGAATTCTGGGGCCCACAAGGATTCTAACCTCTGCTGGCTGGGGTGTCTGCAGAGAATAGACACTGCCTCTCCCAGGGCCCCCAGACATGGGACCTTCCTCGTTCCTGCCCCCCGGTCTTTCCCAGATTCTTAATCTCTTGGACGGTCCAATTCAGTGCAGATGATTACTTTGCCAAAAACTGTCAGAGCTATTCTGATGGTGGAGGTGGAGGGGGGGGGGGTTGTTAAAATATAATGTCTTTGTACTTTTCAGTGGCTCTTCCAAAATTATTTTTGGGTGTCTGGATTTAATGGAAACTGCACCCACTCCCATCTTATTTCCTGTCCTACCCCCATTCACATTTCCCAACATCTCCAGTCATCCACCCACAGAGGTTGGCACTTGTGGGGTAGTTGCTGCGCCTCCTTCACAACTCGTGCCCTGGAGGGTCCCACCCCACAGTTCCATCCTGCCTCCTCTCTGCTTTGGACCACTAGGAAACGATGCTGGAAACTGCCTTCCACCCCGGAAGCCCCCTGCCTCTGTGTTTTGCACCCCTAAGCATGTAGTATAGAATTGGGGGCTCCAGAGGTTACCTAGTCTGACCTTTGCTTTACTAGCCCAAGACGCAACTATGGAAACCATTGGCCATATCCAAGGACAGCAGCGAATTTGTGACAGAGCCAGGCCTGGAATCCTGTCTTTTCAGCCCATTAGTTCATGCAACATTTATTGAGCATGCCCTGTTAGCCACCCTTCAGAGCTCGTAAATAACTGCTCTTCCTCGTTGACCCAGGGCCAGCTGAACCTGGGGAGCTCTCAGGGTAAGAAATAAGGGACGTTTTCAGCAGTATCCACAGATCCTACACAGCATCTCCGCATATTTTTGAAAGGTAATAATAGGTTGGTTGCATTGCAGATTCGAGGGAAGTAAAACTTAAACCCTCCAGGGAGGGTACGAGGTGTCTCATCTGCCCGGGCATGTTTAGTCCAAGAAGATGGGTGGCTTCTTCTGCCTGCTGCCACCCCCACCCAGCCCTCGATGTGCTCTTTGCAGGGCTGATGGCCCTGCTGCCTCGTTCCACCGTCACTTCCTCTGTGGACGGAAAAGCAGAGACGGAGCCCTCTTGCTCCACCCTGGTCGTCGTCTTCGTCAGGCCCAGGTGACATTGTGTGAGGAAGAGCCAATGGGCTCAGGACGAAGGAGGAGATGCCAGGTACCTGGACGTTGCCCGGCCTACTGGCTCTTGTCCAAACTCCCACCCAGCTCCCTGGTGAATTTGACTGAAGCTGGGAAACTAGGCCGACTGACGTCTCTGAGCAGCCAGCACCCTGGCTGAGGGACAGGGAGCACAGAGACCTCTAGGGAAGGGTCCTGAAACCCTTACTTGGCATTTGCACGTGGGAAGGGCCCTTCGAGTGTCTCTGTCCTTCTTGTTTTGCAGGTGCCAAAACCCAAAGCCCAGAGAGATGAAGGGCTGGCCACAGGTCACACAGTGAGATAGCTCCCCTGCACCCCAGTGTCTCACCAGGGCAGGGCTGAGTGGTCTGGGGAGGAGGTGGGGATGGAAGTTTCCATTGATGTGCTTTGGGGCTCCTACTGTTGCTTACATCTTTAAAACAACTTGCCAATGTCTACCATAAGTATCACAATAGCCAGAATTTCTCAGGTAACTATTTTGTTTTAGGGTCGTCTTAGACTACCTGGCTTCATCCTTTGTGACCTATGTGACTATGGGTAAATCAGGTTTAACTTCTTCAACTTTGGTCTCCACATCTGCAAGAGGCTTGTTTAAGTACTGCCTTCCCCACAGGTTGAGGAGTGCCTGTCACCTAGTAGGTACTCAAGAAACGACAGCCCCAGTCATTGTTAATACCAATGTTCCCATGACGCCTGCTGCGGCTGTTCAGCTGTTAGCATTGTATTACCTCCAGCTTACAGATGAGGAGACTTGGGTCAGGTGGATTGCCCAAGGCCGGGCCTGGGATCCAGGCTTTCTGAACCCTAGCCCCTGCCATTGTCCACAGTTTTCCCTTAGTAGCAGAAAGGGCAGCAGGTATCTCTGAGAGCCGCCCTCTCTCAAAATCCAAGTTCACTTTAATTCAGCCCACCGTGGAGCCCATCCCCCTAGAGAGCTTAGAGAGCTCTTCTGAAGGGGGAGATTTGCCTGACCTGTGTGGTTCACTGGTTGAGCTTCGACCCAAGTACCAAGAGGTCGCCAATTCGATTCCTTGTCAGGGCACATGATCCCAAGTGGGGGGCATGCAGTAGGCGGCCAATCGATGTTCTCTTTCATCAATGTTTCTCTCTCTCTCCCTCTCCGTTCCTCTCTCTCAAAAGCAATAAAGAAAAATAAAATAAAGGTGGAGATTTGCGTATGTGGCTTCCTGCCCCAGAACCTTGCTTTCCTACCTGTGAGTTAAGGCTAGTGACACTACCTCCCTCTCAGTCTCCTCCTTGGTGGAGCAGAGGGGAGCACGGAGGGCTTGGCCACCCTGAGCTGTGCAGAATCGCCATGAACCGGAGCTAACTGTGAGGCCGTAGGCTCGTCACAGATCCCTCCTGGCGCTCGGTTTCCTCATCTGAAATCGTGAGCTGAGACCACCTCAAGGTTTCCCAGCCTGGGTTCTCAGGATCACCAGCCCACAAAAGAAGGATAGCGGATCACACCCTCCCTCTCTTGGGAAACTGCCAGGCCTTAGCCTCACCCAGTGTTTCCCAAACTCTAGGACACTCCTTCTACCTCCCCTTTTATGCAAAATAACAATTGAAGATAGTTGTGGAATACCTTGGGAAATGCCAGGCTAGGATGGTGCCTTCCAGCTCTGGCATCTGTGGTACTGTTCAGAGGATGGTTTCCCGCCTGAGAACCACCTTCCTGGGCGCACCGCTCATGCTGGTGAGGACGAGGGCAGCTTCCCTGTGGCCTGCTTTCTGGGCACTGCTTCTCGACACATCCCCTCCTCAAGCCTGCAGGTCTCCGTCATTTTCTCTGGCCTGTTTCTTCTGTTGTTAGCAGACACAAGTCTGTCTGTGGTTGGGCAGTCCCAAAATCAAGGCCAACCTAGTAGAGGGGTGGCACCTCGCTGTGTCCCTAGAGATGGGCCTCAAAGACTTGCCAGCTGTCAGCAGGGAGGGCTTTGAACCCCTAAACCTGTGTGCACACCTTTACAAGCATGTATTTTCTGCTGAGATGGTCCAAGGCTCGCTCCGATCCTTCCATCAGTTTGGATGCCTGAAAGCAGTGTAAGAACCTTGGCCTTCATCCGAGGGGCTAAAATTACCCTGGCCCTTGAGTGGAGCAGGATGGATGAGTTGTCTCTTTCCACCTCCTGCCCACAACCCTTCCACTCCAGCTCATGTTGTCACCTCCGCAGCCACGGAGGCATTGTGTGTGTGACTCCTGCTGCCAATCCAGCTGGGGGCACACTGGTGAAACTGAGACCGAGGGAGAGAAAGGGACATAACCAAGGTCACTAACAGGGACACAGACCTGGCACAGGGGCTGGGGTTGCCCCAGGGAACGGCCTCCTGTGCCTGCTGACCTCACTGCTGAGATGGACCGTTCAGTCTTGTCCTCTGAGATGTGCCAGTGTCAGGCCACATCACGCCAGGAAGAGCGAGGTCGGGGTCCCGGTGAAGGGAGGCAGTCCCTGCCGGCTCTCTTCAGGGAAGGCGAGGCAGGCTGGTGTAGGCTGACCTCTGCAGCAGGAGCTCATCTCAGTCTGCTGGCTGCACTGCCTGTGTGCCCCACTCCGGGTAATGTTTCCTCCCCAGGGCCCGTGGGCCACTGACACTGACACACACACGCACTCGATGGTGCTGGTGCACGCCAGTGGTGAGCCCTCAGCAGGGGGCGCGCTGGCCGGAGCTGGGTTCCCGTGCTGGCAGGACCACTGTGTGACCAGGATGAGTCTCCACCTCCCTGTTCCAGTCCCCATGTCCCTGACCTTCTGGATTCTGAAGGATGGGCTTTGTGGCTGGCAGGAGTGGGGCCAGGGGACTCCTTGGCCATCAGCCTCCCTGCTTTGCGTAGCCCCACTGAGCTCTGGGACCTCCTTGTGCTTCTTTCTGAGCCTCGACAAAGAGGAGAGCTCTGGTGTGATTTCCGTGTGGTGTTCAGGGATGGCCGTGGCTGCGAAAGGAGCTTCCTTGAAGCTTTGAGTCCAGCGCTGATTTATTCCCTGCAGGAGCAGGCTGGACCCCCGCCCCCACCCAGCAGCACCTTCACTTTAGCTTGTGCTTCATCTGCAGGGTCGATCCCTCTAGGCAGAAGGAGTGGAGCTGCTTTGGAGGTTGGAATCTTGTGGGCCCCAGAGTTCTTGGGGCTTTCTGCCTTGTGGATGGCTGCCCTCCTAGGCAGACCCTAGAGCTGTCTGGGCCAGCAGGACACAGCTCCTGCTGCCCTTGCCCCGAAGGGTTCCAGATACGACTATTCCTGGTATTCATGGGACCTTGGATTCCAAAGACTGCAAAGGAGACTGGTGGCCACCTCATCTGATGCCTGTTACACAGCAGCCCCACAGAGCACCTTCCGATGTGTGTTCGTACAGCTCCAGGGACAGGCTGCTCCCTGCCTCCCAGGAGCCCCCTCCACCTGGGAAGTTCTACCTGTTATGGAGCCTGGAAGGTGCCTCCCCTACTTCTCATCTCAACCATGTGGAATATGGTGAACTGGGGTGTTGGGGACTTCCTTCCATACTCTGCATCAGGGATGTATCCCCATAGGCTTCTCTCTACACTGAGTGCAAGACTGGAGTGGGCAGAGTGGGCTACCTGGAGGAGGTGGCCTACCTTTATCCCCTTATTATCTCTGTCTCTGGTAAGAGCCTGGGCAGCTTGGAGACCTTGGGCCTGACCTGGAAACAGTCTAACCCAGATTGTGAAACGTGCAAGTAGGCTGGGGAGGTCCCAACTGTGTGGCTTACTGGGGTCCTGGGGAACCAACGTGGCCCCGCATCTGCTCTTCAGACAAAGTCAGACATGCCAGATGCTTCAAGAAAGCTGTCATCTTCCCAACCTCTCCCAGCATGCTCACCGGCCACTGGGACTGGGGTCCCTGCTGGGAGGGGAGCCAGGAAGCTGTGAGGAGTGCTTCCTCCCTGCCTGCCTCCACCCACCTCCTTACTGAGCCCCTCTCCGCCCCGGGGTGTCTGCAAAGAGCACTGGATTTGGAGTCTGAACTGGTGGCACTGTCTCCCACCAGTGGTCTCCCCTGGGACTGTTGCCGGAGTCAGAGGGGAGGACCAGCACTTGGCTGTGCAGGGCCCAGCGGCGAGGACTGTGATGTTTTATTACCTTGTGCAGTGATGATACTGTGAGCACAGAAAGGCTTGGAAGATCATCCAGGCTAACCCTCTCATTTAGCTGCTGAGTGTGACCCCAGAGGGGACAGAGCGCCCCCCACCCCTGGGGTCACAGGGCAAGTCCATGGCAGAGCTAGAGCCAAAACCCAGGCACCCTGACCATCAGCCGGCCCAGCCCCTGCCTTGTCATTTGCCAGGAGCCCTTTGCCGGAGCCTAACACAGGAAGTCCCCCTACGGCTGTGGAACTGGCGCCTGGCTGGCCTGGGACTCGCCGTCCACATCTCACAGTGCTTCTGGGCCTTGTGCCTCTGGCTGTGCTCACCGGAACCGCTGAGCCCAGGGGCAGGCAGGTATCCCCTGGGGTCCCCATGACACAGCTGGCTCCTCCATCCTGGGGCCCCTGCCCTGTGACAGGGTGCCCCCCTTACCTCCTGGCTCAGAACGGGCTGCCCTGCACTCCGCCAGCTCAGCTGTCACCTAGAATGGAAGCAGGATTTCCAGGAGCCCACCTGAGACCCATCACCCAGGTTTCTGGCCCAGCTGACTGCAGCATGTTACTCTGGCCTGGGACCATGGCTTGAATTTGTGGCCCTAGTTTCAACCTGGTGTGACCCCTCCCAGGGCTCTGAAGACCCAAAGATGCCCATACTGTTGGAGCAGGAGGAACCTAAGGAACCAGCTTTTCTCATCCCCATTTTCCAGATTAGGGAACTGAGGTCCAGAGAGGGAAAGAAAGGCTGGGAGGCTAGTGTGGATAGATCGAGGGGGAGAGGGAGAAAGATAGGAGAGGAAGGGTCAAGGAGGTCAGGGACAGGCCACAGAGGGCCTTATGGAGCACGGGAAGGGCTTCTGATTTCATGCTCAGTGATTGGAGGATTTTAATTAAAGGACCGAGACTATCTGATGTGCCCTCTAAGAAGGTCCCTCTGGCTAGTGAGCTGAGAATAGATTGTAGGGGACAAGGGTGACAGTAAGGAACCAGCTGGGCAGCCTTTATGGTAACCCAGATGAGGATGTCGGTGGTCAGATCCTGGATGTATTTTGAAGGTTGACCAAGGTTATGCCCAGGAGCCCACTGGGAGTGCCTTCTACCTCCACAAAGCAGCTGAGGACTTGGGGTGGACCAGCTCGGTCTCCAAGTCCTGTGGGTGCAAGCACTTTTCCTTGTATGCCTGTCATCTCCCATGTAGCCATAAACGACTCCGTCGTAAGATACCCATTTACACTGGAGAAATAGAGGCACGTGAAGTGTTCCTAGTACACTTGACAGTTTGCCATTCTGCGTTTGGTCTCCACCGTGAGCCTCTCCCGCTCTTCGCCCGCTTCCTGTGCTCTGTGCCGTGACTGCTGTTCCCTCGCACACCGGCGCTCTTGAACCCTGAGCCTTTGCCTGCGAGTCCACCCGTCTGCGTCCCTGAGGGCCCAGCTCAGAAGCTGCCAGCTCTGAACTCGTCCCTGCCGCTCTCAGGCACTGGGCACGGCTCCCTGCACTGAAAATTCTTCCGTTTCTCCCTCCTGCCCTCCGCTGCCTGGGATCAGCCGGAACCGAGGCTTGGTCTTTCTGTGCCTCCCTTCACACTCACTCTTTCTTTCCTCTCCGTGTCCTCATAGCCTGGCCCAGGGCCAGCACAGAGGAGGGAACAAAAACATTTAGTGTATTCCTGGAGCAGTAGCTAGTTACTATGGAAACAGGGAAGTGTTGCAACTTCCCTAACTTTTGAGGTTGGGGTCACAGAGGGCAGCTCTATCTTGGCCCCGTGTGATCAACCATCCTAGGGTTCTTACTGATTCAAAGCCATCTTAAGCAGGTCCTTTGCCATCCCCGGGCCTCAGTTTCTCAGGTAGTAACATGGGGGGCATTGGGATTGTTTGGCTCCCCAAGGTGGTCTCCAGCTCGAATGTCCCATATCCTGGTGTCTCTAAACCTCCTATATCACCACGGGCAGGCCCTCTGCCCTCCTTCTGCCTCCATTTTCCCATTTCGTTCATCTCCCCCCTCGAAGAAGACACCTGCCTGAGTCAGGCAGCTCCAGAATCCCAGACTCAGCAGCCAGGAGGCCCCTGACAACTGAGCCGGCATTCTTATGGCTCGAGAGGCACCCAGAGGGAAGTCCTGCCTCCCAGGGTGACAGCAGGGAGAGCAGGACGGTGGGTCGGGGGAGAAGCCAGGCCGGCTCAATCTGGTCCGGACCTGCGCAGAGCTGAGGCCCTCCTTCCCTCGCCCTGGAGATGGCTGGAGCCAGCGTCTGTGCGGTGGGCCTCGTGTCCGCTGGACGCTGCCTGCTCAGCCCCAAAGGCTGCCCGAGGCAGGCATCGGAGCTGAGTGGGTGGGCAGTGCCTCTTGCCATGTCTTTTCTCTCTCTACTTCATTGCTCAGAAGCCAAGAGTTAGCCGAGCACAAAACCGCAGCCTGGCTGCCAGCACCCCCCCGAGTCCTGCAGTGCCCAGCAGGGCAGTTCTGGGGATTCCACTCCAGCCATGCAGAGCTCAGGCTTGTGGGCCAAGGGTCTGAGATGCCCAGCATGGGGCCAGACCCTGAGCCAAGTCCCCACCTGCCATTTGTACCTGCCATTGAGCTCGGAGGGCAGAGACCTCAGCCTGGTAAACCCATACCTGAGGAGTGGTTAGCTCTCCCCATCAGGCCCAGCATGAGAGGGCCTCTGGGGCTCCCTGGGCCTGCTTGCTCACCTGTAGAATGGGCGGGGAGTGCCCCTCCCAGGGCTGCCGGGATGTGTGCCTGGTAGACACGTGTTCGGACTGCAGCTGGGGCGAGCAGGGGCCTCAGCCAGAAGGATGCCTCCGCGAACATCATCTTGAGAAACGAAAGCCTGAAGCTTTTCAGAATGAGAACCTGGCTCTGTGTATGAGACGGGCCTCCCCTCTGTTTCTAGGCGGTTTTCAGTGGCCAGGGACCTGGCTGGCCATCTGGGTGTGCCTTCCCTTCCTGTCTTCGCTCCCGACACAGCTCTGGGCACTGGAAAGGTCTCTGGCCACTTCCCATCTAGAACACAGAACAGTTTCCTGACCTTGTCAACCCCTAGCTCTCTCTGCCCTCAGTTTCCCCATCTGGGCTCATCTGCGCATTGAGGCCCCTTCTAGCCGGGACTCTCATGGATGCCTATTTGAGCAGTTGTACCTCCGGGCTTAGGCGTGACTTTCTACTCCTGCCCCCCAAGATCAAATGTTGTCTACCTCACCTTTGCTCAGACTCTCACTCTGTTACACAAGGGCCTGCCGGCTGTCAGCAGGGCAGCCTTCTGCGTGTGGACGGTGGCCTGAGCCTCCCGGCTCCTCCTTACTGGCAAGCCTCAGTCTTGTCAGTTTTGTCTCTGGTGTCCCCCTCTACACTCCCGAGTCTTCTGTATTCTCCCCCACTGGGCTGTCTCCCGCAGAAAGGTACCAGCTTGGTCTTATGCCTGTGTCCAGTGGCAGAGCAGAGGGGCTGTTCGTTAAAACTCTGATAGCTGAGTGACAGCATGGGACCTCAGCTGTCCAGATGGTTCCCACGTCCTCAGCACGAGGGTCTCACACTGCCGTGCCAACTTGCTGGAGCCTTGCTCAGTATATAGGAGTTTTTAATCCATTTTTAGTAAGCTATAAGGCCAGAGCTGTTTTTCTATAATTTTGGTCAATGCCCATCTTTCCAAGCAGGTTCGTCCTGACCTGCACTTTGCATTTCCTTTGTTTACCTGGTTGGAGCAGTAATTTTCTTCTTTTTGGGTTCCATGTAGTCAGTAATGCCACCTCTCATTTGATTCAGATTTCGTGTACCCCAAATGGGGCGAAGGTTAGTGAACATTCTCTCTGCTTGTTCTCTGCTTTGTTGTGTTTAGCTTTGTGTATTAGATTTTGTCTGCCTTTTCTTGCTGCTTGAACCCTGGCACCCTGTCTTCCCAGGGCTTGCTCAGTGGCACTGTGTCTGCCAGAACCGCCGAGTGTGACAGTGCAGTCCTATACTGCACAACTTGGGGTGCCCTGATGTTGTAGTCCCTGTAGCCCTGTAGGTTGTATATACAAGTTGCTAGTGGATGGTGGCAAAGTGTTTTGCGGAGAGGGAGCCGTGCTCTACTTCTTACAAGGCCACTGTAAGGACTAGGAGCAGGACTGCCATTGGCCTGCTGCCCCAACTGAAACTTGAGAGTCACCCTCGACTCCTCCCCAGAACTGCAGCCTGTGACATTGGGTGTCCGTGTCCCCACTGCCCTGCCCAGAGCCTGGCCTGTGGGAGTATGTAGTCAGGGAACTGACGCCTCTAGACTCCACCTTCCGAATGTTTTCGAAGAGACCCCTTCTCTCCACCCATGCTACTGGCTTCACCCTCTGGTGTCTGCCTCCAGCCTCTCCTCTTCCTTCCTCCTCCCACTCGGCCACCAGTGTGACCTTAATGAAAAGCAGCTCTGATCCTGTTACCTCCTCTGCTCTACTTAAAACTCCTTCGTGGCTTCCTACTACCTACAGCCTATGTGTGTGCTGCACATTCTGTTCTCTGCTCTATCTGCCTGGTGAACTCCTAGGTATCCTGCAAAACCCTACTCAAGCCTTGGCTTACCCTTGTGCACCAGCCAGATCAAGTGGAGTGGTTCCTGCCTTTGCCCCCAGCTGTTCCGGCATTGTTTGACCATTGGTGAAGCCCTCATCTGGCAGGATCACAGCTACCTTCAGGTACCCCAGCCACCACATTTGGCATCTAGCAAACATTCCAAAATGCTCGCTGAATAAGTGAGTGAATAAATGACAGCTACATTTTACATAGAGCTGGCAGGTTTTGTGCTTTGGAAATCCATCCATCCATCCATCCATCCATCCACCCACCCACCCACCCACCCATCTTTGCACTCTCGGTGGGTGCCTTGGAAGTGACTTGCACACTTTGAGAAAGAATTGAGTAACTTCAGCCCCAGACTCACAGCTGCTTGTGTACAGGATCTGAGCCTTTGGACCCTTCTTGCCCCTCCCTTTCCAGTTAGAGCCAGAGGGGTATTGGAGCTGGCCTGGTTCCACGACCATCTCTGGCCTGGGTTGTTTTGCCCAAAGCTGCCGAGGTCTGAGGCCACCTGGGCATTTGCTGTGCCCAGGTTGCTGCTCTCCTTAGGTTGACTTCCTGGGAGAATTGGATGAGAAGCAAGAACCTGGCCAGGGTTCAGAGCCTCTTGGGCAAGACTCCTAGGCAGGGCCAGGCTGGAGCCTCATACACTCGGCCTACGCGAATCTACAGGCAAATGGGCTCCAGCTTGCCGTGGTGCTGGGGGAAGAGGAGAGGGAGGGCCACCCTTCTGTTGGGTAAACATGGGTGTTCAGACCTGCCTAGGCACATCCTGTGCGATATCGGCTAAAGGCGCAGGATGGCATTCACTGAGCTGGGAGTTGCCAGGTGTCAGCCAGAGGGTGACAAGGAGGGATGCTTGAGAGTCCACAGACCTTGCTTGGGACTCGGTCCCTCCCGTTTTTGTTAGAAGCAGAGCAGAAGCTGCAGGACGCTTGGGGGTCGCCAGGCCTGCCTGACTGCTGTCCTGCCCAGCCCAGATGTCTTATCTCCACCTCAACCTTGGCAGCTCCCGAGGGCCTGGGGAGAGTGGGCCGGCTCGGAGAAGGTGACTTTGCTAAGCCATGACTGAGGTCAGAACTTCTATCCTAGCTGTACCCCCTGCAAATGCATTGCAGCCCCCATCAATCATCTAAGGCAAAGGCCACATCCTTGGGAACACCCATCGTGCACCAGGCAGGGTACTCTGGCATCGCGGGGTTTTCACCAAAGCCCTCAGAAGTGGGTTACCCCATTTTAACCAGGAGGAAGCTGTAGCTCAGAGGGGTGAAGTATTTCAGGCTCCACAGCTACTTAGGGGAATCTGGTCTCTTTCTTTCTACATGTGACCCTTTCTCAGTTTTTCTTTTTAAATGCATGCCCATTGGTACAAATGAGTAGCCCTATGGGCATATCTACCAGCCCTGCTTCTGACTGAAGAGCCTGGGCAGGTGCCCAGGCCAGGGCTGCACTGGAGGTGGTGGACGGCGGCCGTGGAGCCCAGAGCAGCTGGTAGAGTTCATTGCTGCGGAGGAGAGCATCTCTGGCCCATGGCTAGAACGTGGGCATGTTACATCATTCTCCCCCCACACAGCTGGAGCCAATGGGCCTGCTTCCGTGGAGGGCAGTGTTCCCTGGGCACTTGTGTAAGAGCAGAATGGGTCACGGCATGGACAGAGAACTGGAGATGCCACCTGTGAGCCCAGCACTGCGGGCAGGAACATCGCTCACTTTCTCTCCTCGAGATGAACTTGGCTGAGGGTTTCTCGTCTTCTCTGATTTCCTCTCAGCTGGTTTCGGCCCAGTGGTGTTGGAGTCCCCTGCCTCACTCAAGGGGAAGCAGTGGACCCCTCCCCCTGGGCCCTGAAAAACTAGGCCCGAAGGGTTGGATCAGAAGGGAGTCAGGTGGAAATTGTAGGTGCTGGGCCCCGTGGTCACTTGGATAGCCTGCTGCATGCTTTCCAAAGGCGGAATCCCATGCATGATATGGCAGCCAGATGTGTTCTTTATCTGTAAATGGGGATAACCCCTGTTGGGAGCATCACCTTCACGGGCTGCACCTGGAATGGGGAACCAGGTGGCTGTTCCCAGGACAGGGTCCAGACCTCCTTCCTCCTCCTTTGTCCCTTCCCCACTCCCCTCCCCGCCCTCCCTCCCCAGCCACCTGCTCTTTCTGCCCAAGTGAATGTGTCTATGTGTGCACCCGTGAGTTCACAGTTTTCAGAAGAGAGGGGGACAGGTTGTAGAGAAACAGGATGAGCCTGAGTGTGATTTTATTTCTGTGGTTCTCCTTTCAAGCTGTCACAGTAAATCTATTTTACGTGTCACTTTGTAAATCATTATGCAGGATTAAGCCTTTTTACCAGCTTTTAAGCCTTCTGCAACCATCGACAACCCCACCTCTTTCCCCATGCTGCCTTCTGAATGCCCTCGCTGCCCTGGGCACCGGCCTTACTGCTGTGTCTTCAGGCCTGGTTGGTTAGGATGAAAGCAGGGCACTGGGAGAGAGCTCACATCAGCTTGCCATTTCCCACTTTACTGACGGAGAAACACCCTCAGAAGGGCAGGGACTCCCTGGCCTAGTGCATGCTGCTCAATTTTTCCTGATGCCCCTGGAGCAGTGGGTAGGGGGACTGCTGACGCTGCAGGGGAGGGTTTTCCCTTGTCACCCATTGGAGCCTGGGTGCCTCTGCCCAACCCATGGCTGTGGCCAGATTGCTCAAGACCTAAAAAGATGTCCAGCTCAGAAGAGACTTTGAAGGGCAGGGTCAGGGTGAGCAGTCCAGGTGTGCTTGTAGCCACTGAAGGGCCTTCTGCTCCCTCCTGGGGTGCAAGGCCAAGGACGTAGGCTGGGGTGACAGGGAGCTGGAGGTGGGGGTGTGGTCGGAGGCCAAGCTGGCCTGTGGGATCTCATTATTTGTTTCTCTAGAAACCCTTGCCCTTCAGGAGCAAGAACAATGAAACCATTGGCTGAGATGTTCGGAGTTCAGACGGTGGCTGGGCCCGCTGGGCCAAGAGCCGGCAGTGTGCGCTGTACATTGCCCATTGCCGGCCCATCCGGAGTGACCTGCTCAGGAAAACAAGACAGAAAGGCACCCTCCCGCAAGGCTGACACATATTTTGGGAGCTGAGGCTCGAGGGGAACTCTGAGGAAGCCAGGGATGGATGTGTCCCCGCCCCCACCCCCAGCCCTGCAAGGTCGGGCAGCGGGTCTCTCACTGCCTTTCCAGCAGGGTGGGCCGGCCTCCCCCCAGAGGGCTCCAGCACTTCCTCCCGCCTGTCTGGTTGCTGGTAAAGGCCCGGCCTTGAGGCCAGCATTTGCCCAGGCTCTTTCCACCACTCCGCTCCCAAGACCCCCTTCGTCTGGAAGCCTCTTGCAGTTTCTGGGCCCCTGGGCTAAAGCCCTGTCCTTGGCACGGTGAGGGCTCCCGGTGGAAGGCAAGAACCTGACTGGGCAGAATTCCCGCAGCCCCCTGCTTTCTCTGTTGCAGCTCCCACTGTGCTGAGTGGCAACAGCCTGTTTATTTCCCCAGTTCTAGCCTCGGGCTGCTCCTAGAAGGCCGGAACCTTGCCCCTGCATCCCCTAGTGTGGCAGTGAGGGCACGGGGGCACAGGCTGAGCCAAAATCCTGGAGGGGAAGGATGGCTAAACAAATATCCTGAGATCTTGACTTCAAGGAGTCTCACAGTGTAAAATGGATATTAAGACTTGGCTACTTGGCAAAACAGGAATGATTCGTCCTGAAAGTGCTGGAGAAATCGGCTAAGAGTTCCAGGGAGAACGCAGAACAAGTGAGAGAGGGGCGTGGGCTCGAGAGGCCAGGGAGAGTCTCCTGCAGGTGAGGCTTTAGCTAGAACGCGGCCAGGAGGAGGTGGAGGACAGGCACTTCCGCCTGTGCTCATATCTTCAGGGAAGTCATCTGGACCCCGTCTCCAGGGGTAGCTGGGACCCCAGAGGGAAGGCAAGGTTAGGAGGGGACCCTATACTAGATACCGGAAGGGCATTGTTTTAGGAGATTAATCAGATGGCAGGGCTGTCTGGATTGGAGGGGGAGACTAGAACCCTATTAATTACTCAGGTGAGTGGAGCCCCTCAGGTAAACTTCAGGACCAACAACCTATGCTGGCTGGGAGGGCTGGTGAGGGCGGTGCCTCGGGGGCTGGCTGCTCCTCCAGCCTGGTGCCTCCATGCTGAGAGGGTGAGGAGGAGACGTGAGTTCTGAAGGGCTGGGTGCCGGCTTGGCCTGGTGCTCTCTTACGGGGCGATATGGCCCTGAGCCTCTGTCTTCAACTGCAAGGTGGGGAGCTTTAACACCCCGCTCCGAGCCTGCCCGGCTGCCATGAACAGTGAGGCTCGGGCAGGGGAAGGTGTTTGTGAGCTGCCGTGGTCGGGTCGTTCATCCCATTCCGGGAAATCGGTGGCCACAGTGGCTTGGCCATTTTATGGCTGCTGGCGTCCCCAGTTGTCCAGATGGAGGGAGCCTGGGGGCCTGAGCTTCATTACCAACAAATCCTGTGACAGTCACTGCCCTCCTTCAGGCCTCCACTTTCTGTGACTGGGTTCATCCTGGTAATCCCTGCCTCCCGGGGACTCCCCTGCCAGGCTCGGGTGTCCTGCTGTGGGAAGGGCTTCACGCTGCCTGGCAAGCCTGGTTGTCACGACAGCATCACGATGCTTCCTGTGAGCCTTGGAACTTCCCCCGAGAGACCCCAGTGCCCGTCTCAGTCTCCGGCGACCTCTCGGTCCGCTTTGTGTGTCCTTGCACGTCTGCCTGCTCCCTGAAAGCCCCTGTTGGTCCAATGGGAGCTGAACCCTTATTGGATTCCTTCACCCCCACCGCTCGCAAGCCCTGCATGAGGTGTGTGTGTGCCTTTACATGATGCTCGAGGCTGTTAGAATTCCCAACACCCACTTGCAGAGAGGAGCTCAGCTAGCTCGCTTTTCTATAAGATGGGGTGGGTTTTTTTTTTTAAACAGAGTTTGTTCTGATAAAAGGGCCCATGCGAGAGTGGAGAGACAGGGTACAGGAAACAGCACCCCCAAAGCTGTTTGAATATGATGCAGGCAGTTGTGGGGCTGAGCTACTAGCCAATAAGACAAAGGCTCCTGGGAGCTTTACAGTGGGGTAGACTAAGGCTCAGAGAGCAAAAGGGACCTTTCTTTCTAAAGCCCCTGAGCAAGAGTGACTTACTAGGGTTTCAGCACTGTGCCATTATCTCATTTAATTATCTGTGTGCATTATCTCATTTAATTCTCCAAAGAAGCCTCAAGAGGAAGAGATGATTTTTATCCTCATTTAACATATACGCACAAATGGAGTGGTGCTCAGAGAGATTACCGTCACCAAGCTGTACCGTGTTGGAGGCAAGATTTGAACACAGGTCTCAGGTTCTAGACCAGTCTCCCCCTTGGCTCCCGTAGACCCCTTCCATGTCCCGGGAGACTGAGGAAGGCCTCTCTTGCACCAGGCCCCGTGAGTGATGTAAAGATGGCTTCCTCTTTCTAGGAGGTGGGTGCAGAGGGCTTTCTGTGTTGGAGAGATAAAGGAGCCCGTTTGGGATGATTTTATCAGTTTAGCAAGCCAGTTTGACTTACAGGAAGAAGCCAATTTGCATTTTGGGAAAGAGTTGAGTGTAAAGGCCGCAGTGAGCGCTGGGTGGATTTATAAATAAACAGTCGACCAAGGGCATTGTGTGTCCCCAGCTGTACAATGCTGGGCTCATATTGACACCACAGACCCGTTGCACACGTCACAGCTGCCCTTTGGACAGAAAGGGCCTAATTGAGTAAGTGAGCTGCTAGAAATGCCAAGGAACTGTCCTCAGACCTGGTGTCCCTGGGCACGGGCAAGCCGGGTGAGTCCGGCTGCAGCCGGGCCTGGGTGCCAGGTGAGAGGCCCGCCAGTGACGCCACGTGAGGACTCAGAAGGCTGTGAGCACTGAGGCCGGGCAGCCTCTGCTCTTCCCACGGCTCGAAGGGGGGCACTCGAGCCAGGTTCCAACCTTTCGGGCTGGCTGCACAGTGGTCACCAGACAGCCTCCAGAACTGGGTCCAAACCCTCAATCTGCTACCAGCTGTCCTCATGCTTTCTGGAGACGAGATATTGCTGGGCCATGAAATGGGTAGTACCTACTCCCCAGGTTGGTTTGAAAATGAAGTGAGGTGAAGTCAACAGTAGACTTATCAGCCTGCTCTGCCCGGCCCTGCCCTGGGGGAACTGGGTGAAGCAGGGCATGTCTACTGCCGCCCTGGGCCTCACTTTCCTCCTGGGAAAGCAGTGGGCTGGATGCTGGTCAGGGGCCTGGACCCTCGGGCCAGAGGGTGCTGCTCCCGCTCCTGGGTCCTGGATCAGCTGGATTCAAACCCTGCACCTTTCACCTGTGGGACCTCAGGTATTCCACTTCCCCCTCAACACCCGTTTTTCTGGGTGTAAAGTGGGGATAAATAATGGAGCTTGTATGGTCAGTGCTTAGCATAGAGCCAGGCATGTGATAAATGCTCATTAATAAATTACAGCTGAAATACCTATTTCGGGGGAAGAAATCCATTTTCAAATTAGAACAACATTAATCCGATTTGATTCCTGATAATAAAAATAATAACCATGCCCAGCCAGTGTGGCTCAGTGGATTGAGTGACATCCCATGGACTGGGAGGTCCTGGTTCGATTCCCGTTCAGGGCACATGCCAGGGTTGTAGGTTCAATCCCCACTGGGGGGAGTGCAGGAGGCAGCCAATTGATGTTTCTCTCTCACATCAATGTTTCTATCTCTCTCTCCCTTCCTCTCTCTCTCTAAAAAAATCATTCAAAAACATTAAAAAATAATAATAATAACCATAGTAGCAGTAGTAAGAAGACTACCCCTAAAGGCCCGTCTGTTCATCCTTTGTGCTTCAGGAACTTCCACGGAAACGCTTGTTCACTGCTGCACCCCTGGTGTTTTAACCTTTCTGGGGTCCACCTCACCTCTCTGCTCAGATAAGGATCATCACGCCCTTCTTATCTGGCTGCTTTGAGGGCAAATGTGTTGCTTTCTCTGTCCTCCCTGTGCCTATGTGTTGCCACGGCAATGGAATGCACCTAAATTGCACTGGAATTGCACTGTAGGAACAAGGACCCTTGGGGACTGTCTGCCCAGAGACACTCCCTGGCCCCCTGGCCCCCTGTGAGGTGTCCAGTTACCCTACAAGTTATGATGGATTTCTTCTACTTAAAGTCCAGTCTTTGATGTTCTAAACCTTTTGTGGATCAAGCTGTCATGGCCACCTGGGGTTCCTGCACCTTGGTCCTTGTGCTCATTTGAACATGGCTGACAACAGCACTAAAGGCACCTTAGGTTTATACTCTGTGTGGCCATCTAGGGAGACATCTGCTTTGGCTGCTGAAACTGCCATCTCCTGAGACCCCTGTGAGACAGGGGGGCCACATTCTGTAGGGAGGTAATAGGGCAGAACTTGGTACAGTTAATTACATGCTTTGTTTAAATGGCGAGGCATGCATTTGAACCCGGCTCCTGGCCTGACCTCAAGCCCTCCGCTTCCCACTGGTCCTGCTACTGAGAGTTCCTTGAAGAAGCCGAGGGTAGAGAAGGGTTGGAAGAGGAAGGGAAGGAAATGAGTTCTGAGGGACACATGTTTGTACCAGGAGCTAGAAGGGAAAAAGCTTCACCGAACCTCTCAGTATAGGTCAGGGGTAGGAAGAGGAAAAACAGCCCTGAAACTACAGGTCATGTTCTTGATTGAGCACTTAATGACCTAAGCACTGCCCTCAGGGATTGACAGAAACTGGCTCCTTCAGTGCCTGCCAACAGCAGACTCATGCACTCATCCACAGTGGGCCTGCCGACAGCCGGACTCATGCACTCATCCACAGTGGGCCTGCCTACAGCCAGACTCATGCACTCATCCACAGTGGGCCTGCCTACAGCCAGACTCATGCACTCATCCACAGTGGGCCTGCCGACAGCCGGACTCATGCACTCATCCACAGTGGGCCTGCCTACAGCCAGACTCATGCACTCATCCACAGTGGGCCTGCCTACCGTCAGACTCATGCACTCATCCACAGTGGGCCTGCCCACCATCAGACTCATGCACTCATCCACAGTGGGCCTGCTGACAACCGGACTCATGCACTCATCCACAGTATCCACAGTGGGCCTGCGTACAGTTAGACTCATACACTCATCCACAGTGGGTATGGGGGCTCTGGGGCCATGATGGCAACCAGAACAGATAAGCTCCTTGTCTGCAGGGAGCCAGAGGGGGAATTGGTCAACAAGATGATCAATGCCTCCTTTTATAAATGGTGATGTGTTAAGGAAAAAACAAGGAGGGTACTGGATGGGGAATACCAAGGGGCGAGCATGGGGGCCTTTAGGCAGGAAGCTTTTCTGAGGAGAGCCACGAGACGATGGGGGAGGAGAGGAGAGAAGCTGCAGGCAGAGGGAACAACCTTTGCAAAGGGAGCCCTGACACTGGAAACAGCTTGGCATGTCTAGAAATGGAAAGAATCTGGTGTGGCTGGGAAATAGTGGGTAAGGGGCCAAGTGGCCTGAGACGAGGTGGGCATCACCCCTGTCTTCCATCTCATCTTGGGTCTTCACTTGCCCCCGGATGGCCAGAGTGCATGAGTCTGATGGCCAGGCTTGTGGGGGCAGGGGCTCATAGCTGCTTGTGGGTTTCCTACGGCTGCCCCCCGCCCCAGCCAAGGGGCAGGTGACAGATGACATCAATGGCTATTTCTGCCTCCTGCCAGCCACCTCCATCTTTGCAGCATGAATGGGAGGCCCGGCCTGAGTTCTTAATTTGTCCCAGCTTGTCTCTCCACAGGGACGCCATGCTTGGCACTCTCCACCACCTGGTATTTCAGTGACCCTCCTGCTGTCACAGAGAGAGGACAAGGCAGGGTGGTGGGGCTGTCTCCGAGGGGCCTAGGACAAGCCCAGCTCTCCCACCTGAGGGCAGCCCTGGCCCCACAGCCTTTATTTACTTTGGTCCTTGCTCAGAAAGTCTGGTAGCAAACTGCCTGGAATGAAATGTGAAGAACTCGAGATAATAATAAAATCAATCGGACTGTTTCCTCAGTAATTCTAGAGACTGACGCATCATTAATGTTGGTAACACAGTGCCTGTCAGATCACAAACTTCTCAATAAATGTGCAGCTGACAAGCTCTGCTAGAAATTGGAGGCAAGCAGAGAATGAGATTTGGGGCCTTTGATATATGGGGTGTCAGCAGTGTGGTGAAGTTTTTATCAATTTCTGTCACTTTGGGCTTTTGTGCTCACTGCATATGTGGTCTTCATGGCACCTCTGTGCGGGCTCCCTGGTGCTAAGTGCACCCCCAGTAGTGTGAAGAAGAAGAGCTGCTGGAGCAGCCTTGACATTCGGCCTGGAACCATCCACAGGGCCTCGTTACCAAGAACTTCCCAGGCAATATGGTTGGGTGGATGGGCAAAGCCAGAGGCCTTTGGCTGACCCCATGGATCACTCAGCTACTTTACAAGCATTTATTGGGTCCCTGCTGGGGCCAGGATACCACTGGGCCCTGCCCTTTGATGGAGGCCTAGGGCGCAGGGAGTGGGAGTGGTCAAGAGGTCATTTCTACCTAAGGGTCAAGGGTCAAAGGAAAGTGGAAGGAGTCCCTGAGGTAATGTAGCAGTATCTTCCAGGTAGACCAGGGAGGAAGGCCTGCCGGTCAGGGGCACTCACAGGCCCAGAAGCACGATGACCTTGGGTTCATGGGGGAGTGAGGCATTCGGCTAGGCCACAACAGCAGTGGAGAGAAGGTAGAAGTCCTTGGGGGCAGCAGAGAGTGGTGGTCACTGCGTGGGTTCTGGGCCAGGCTGCTGGGGCCAAATTTAAGCTCCTGTGCTTACCAGCTGGGCAACCTTGGAAAGAAACTCAGCTACTCCATGCCTCAGTTTCTTCATCTGTAAAATGGGGGTTTAGTAGCAGAAACACCTACCTCAGGGGTATCCTGAATGCTGGCCCACGGCGAGCACCTGACCAGTACTGGCTTTGCTTTTGCAGTTATCTCGGTTAGCCCTCCAATGACCTGAGAGCCATACAGAAGAGACTCAGAGAGGTG
Source organism: Molossus molossus (assembly GCF_014108415.1). Lineage (NCBI taxonomy): Eukaryota > Metazoa > Chordata > Mammalia > Chiroptera > Molossidae > Molossus > Molossus molossus. The sequence continues at coordinate 59,759,681 of NW_023425352.1, forward strand.
CAGGAGGGCATCCAAACTCACACAGCCAGTAGGAAGCAGAGGTGGAATGTGAGCCCAGCTGCTCACTGGGCCTCGGGTGCCCAGGGAGAGGAGATGGCATGCGGACGGGCCCAGGCTAGCACCCTGCAGAAGACCGGGCCCGTGAGGTCAAGTCGTTAATAGGAGGTTAATTTTCAGGGTGGGGAAAAGACGGTCTTCGGCTTTGTTGGTGACTTCTGGGGGCTGGAGTAATTCTGACTCAGAACTTGAGTGTGGAGCGTCAGAGCTGGCTCCTGAGGTTTGGCAGGGAAGGCGGGCTTCATGTGGAGATGAGCCAAATAAGAACCACTTTGTTAGCGAATCCCAGCGATGGGCTGGGTTCGGATGCTCCTGCTGCCGCCTGCCAGGGAGCAGGCCCTGAGAGCCAGCAAGGCCTGCAGCCTCCTTGACATCCAACCCAGAGCTCTGGCCTTGGAAACACAGAGAGGACCCTTGGGCCATTTGGAGGACTGGCTGGTGGGGGCGGGGGTCCCGATGTAGCCATGGCTGCTGTGGACTCGCTGGGGCCAGCCCTGAGGGCCTGGGCATCGGGTGTGCCCATGCTGGGAGGCCAGTGCTCCTTGCAGTCTCCTGGGCACAGGGTCCCCCACCCCACTGGACAGGGGCTCGCCCAGTCTGCCTTTAATGTGTTCCTTCCTCCTGTGGCCTCATAGGAACCCCAGGATTTACTCCTTGATTCCTTATCTGTTTGCTTTGAAAGGAGGGCAGGGTTGCCAGGTCCCCTGGGGCCTCAGGAAAGAGGAAGCAATCTTGCTAGACTGGGGTGTGGAAAAGCCAGAGGGGCCTACTCAGCTCGGAGCAAGGAAAGGCGGTGTCTGGGAGCAGGTCTACCCAGCTCCCTCTGCACCCGTGGAAGCCTCCGTGATCCCTGCGAGCTCTCCAGGTGCTCAGCCTGGGATGCAGCTGCTCGTTCAGGCAGGAGGGGGGCTAGTCCTGCCCTTCACAGGTGGCTTGCCTGGGAGGAACCTCTTTCTGTAACCCACCCCCACAATGGCTTGGGCTTGGGGGAAGTGTTCCCTTTCACCCAGAGAAACCCCAGGCCCCTGTGGGAGGGGGGCTGGGTGAGGCCATGAGAGAAGCTGCAAGGCCCAGTAGCTGCAGGTCCCTTAGAAGGAGGAGCAGGTCTTTTTACACTGGAGGGCCTACCAGGAGGCAGGCAGGAACATGGGTGCTGGCTGCTTCTGTCCTGAGTGGGTCCCACTACCACTGTCACATGACCTGAACAAATTCTCAACCCCTCTGAACATCACTTTCCTTGTCACCAAAGCGGGGAGTCTTCATACCCACCTGACGGCAGGTCTGTGGACCATGCCTGCTGATGCTCAGAACATACCTGTTGAGTGCCAGCCCTGTACCAGGATCTGAGTGACCGATCTTGGTTTGACCCAGGAGCTCAAAGCCTTGCTAAGGAACAAGACAGGCCAGCAGCTCCCTACAGCAGGAGAGCCTGAACTCTCTGCTGAGTGGAGCAGCTCAGGTCAGCCTGCTGGGGAAGGGCACTCAGCAGGCACTTCCCAGAGAGGTGGCCCTCAAGCTGCACCCCAAAGGAGGAGTCGGAATGCTCAGCAGAGGGCATCAGGCCTGGGTAGGTAGGAGGCAGGCCAGGGAACACAGTGAGGGCCTGATCACATCTTAAAGGGCCTTAAATGCCATCATGCGTAGAACGTAGCCTTGACACAGGGTCCACAGAACAGACTTGGGGTGGGGAGTGACATGGCCACATCAGATTTGTGGAATGATCACCATATTGGCCACTTAGAGGAGGTTCTCACAGAGGCTCTGAGGGATCCTGCCACAGTTCAGGAGAGAGGGCATGAGGCCCAATGTTGCTGGGACCTGGGCATGGGAGCAGGGAGCCCAGCTCTGGTGGGGGTGGTCTGCAGGGGCATAGGGTATTGTGATATACTAGGGAAGTAAGTTCCAAGTGCCATGGGGTGCCCTTGGCCCTCAGGGCTTCTGCACACAGACCTCCCCCACCTCCCCCTTGAGCTCTTAACCCTGCAAACGCCAGCATATCTGAGCAGGTGTATTTAGAAACTTGGTGGAGCAGTGCAGGACTCATGAGAAGCACAGAGGCTGGGACACTGAGGGTCCTGAGCGGACAGATGCCCCTGAAGGAAAACAGTGGAACTGATTACAAATTGCAGAGGATCCACGGGGCTGCTCTCGGGGTAGACTTGGTCAGACAGAGGAGAGAAGACCAAGCTCTTACCTTGAGAGTTAATTCAGCAGGCAGTTACAGAGCCCCCTTCCTTTGCCAGCTGTGTGGGTGATCAGAGCATGGTCCTTGCCCTGGCAGAGCTGCTGGCTGTCTGGTGACGGGAGTGGGGCCCAGGGCATCGTCAAAGCGGTGCGCTCACTCCCCTGGAGGGAGGCAGCAGAGTCAGTCCTCTGGGGCGAGTGGGAAATCCCTAGGCCAGGAAGTGAGGGAAGGGCAACTGAGGCCGAGGGACAGCACCTGCAAGCTCATAGTACCAGAGCACTGTTGTCAGGGAGACAGCCCCGGAAGCCAGCCAGCAGGTACGGACTTTGTTCCCATCTGGAGACAGCCAGCCAGCCAGGCCTTTCAGGTCGGAGAAGAAAGGCTGGGGCGCTGGGTCCTGGGAGTCTGACTTCTTACCCCCGTGGCCACTTGGAGGTCAGGGGAATGCCAGTGCTTACCAGTCACTGCCCAGCAGGGTGGCTGGCCGATGTGCCAGCCCTCTGGCAGCCTGTGTGTTTCTTGGCCATAGTGACCAGAGCTGAGGGTTAGAGCAGAGCCTGTTTGTCCAGGAGGAGGGGCTGTCACCAGGCAGGTGACCGGCACCTACCCCTCCGGTGTTAAAGTCCATCTGGGTGAACCAGGGCGGGGAGGGAGGAGGGTGGCCAGGTGACGGCTGTTTTGGTAGGTGTGTCCTGTCATCCCAAATAAAGACAAGCCATAGGATCTCAGAGGCCAGCACCGTTTCTTGCACTGTCCCCCTCCCAAACACACACACTGAGGACGGACCATCCGCCTCTCACACTCAGGGGACGTTTCAGGGAACAAGGTGTCAGTTATTCACCACCAGCTGCCACCACACAGAGAGGTAACTGAGGACCGGAGAGGGGAAGGGGCCTGCTCCCGGTTACACGCGTAGGGAGTTGGACCCTCGATCCGCTCAGGCTTCCCTGTGGCCCCCAGAGCTTTGGGACGAGCCGGCTGGGCCCTCATGGCTCAGGATCTGGCCACCTTCTCTGTGGCTCCTGCTTTACGGCATCTCTGACCCCGGGAGGAGGAGCTGTCTGCCACCGCAAGCCGTCTCCTCGGGAATCACAGCTCGGCAGCTCTTCACCTCCCTCCACTTAGAACCACCCAAGGAAACAAACCCAAGAGCCTGGTCCTTGCCTGTGCTGGGCCAGGCATCACCCCGCCAAGCAGAAGGTGTGCCGTGGGGATGTGGACATGGTGAAGCCCTGAACCCCTCCTGACAGGCAGGCAGAAACCCCAGCTCTGGAAGTGTGTAAACATGTTATTTTTAGCCCTCAGAGGCCTGTGGGTGCAGCAGCGTGACCCGGATTTGGCTCAGCCCCTTCCTTCGGCCCCACCCGGAGAGGAGGCCTCCTTTGGCGCCCCGCGTCCCCCTCCAGTCTCAGGCTGGGCCAGTGAAGTCCAGGACCCTCAGAGAAGGAGCCGGGTGGGGGCTCTCAGCAAGGTTGCCCCCGTGATGGGAGCCGAGGCCAAGACCAGCTCACAGGGGCAGGATGTGGTTTTCAGAGAAGCGACATTTCAAGCTGCGAGAGAAATATTGGAGCCACACAATTTCATGCGTTTTCCATGGGCTTTTATTCCCTTAATCCTTGTACCTTCCCTGGTCTAGGTGTTAGGGGCCTGGTCCCAAACACATGTGCTGCCACCTTTACCACTGTGTGCCTCCAGGGGTGTAGGGCACCTCCCAGCCCCTCATCCAAGCCCTCACCCAAGAGGAAGGATAATTTCCACCCTGGCTGGAGGTGGCAGAGGGTGAGCTCATGAGATCATGGATGTTCACTCACTTGTTCATTCAACAAACACTTAGGAACATCGATTTTGTGCCAGACACTATTCTAACCACTGGACATAAAACAGGGAGCCAGCCTGACGAGGGACTGGGCCGTCAGGGTGGAGGCGAGAGACAGATAATAAGTAAGTACCCACACGAACAACAGTCCCCTTGCAGTCCATGCAATGCAGGGGCAGTCTGGAGTGACGTGCTGTGGAGTGACCGGGAGGAGGGAGTGCTTTAGACACCTTCAGTCTGCAAGGACCGTCGAGAGAGTTAAAGAAAACAGCCAGCGTCGTGGGGGCAGGAGATGGTAAGGTGCAGAGGCCCCGGGGCAGGGGCACCAGTGTACCCGGGGAGATGAGTAGGCCCAGATGCACAGGGCAGGTGGGCTGTGGGGATGCCTTGGGAGAGCTATAAACAGGAAACATGTACTTTACAGCTACAAAGAAACCAAGAGGGAAGTGAGAGTGGGAGGCCAGTGAGGGGCAGTTGCCTTTGCCAGGCAAGAAAGCTGGGAGAGGTGGGCCGATTAGAACACAGGAAGGGTGAACGCACAATGCAATATACAGATGATGTATTACAGAACTGTACAGCTGAAACCTCAATAATTTTATTAACCAATGTCACCTCAATAAATTCAATAAAGAAGAAGGGGAAAAAAAGAACACAGGAAGGGTGAACCAAGCATGGAAGCAGCAGATGGCTTGGCTAAGAAGGATCCTCAGAATCAAGGATAGCTCCTTAACTTTTGGATTTGATGCCTGGTTTAGGGGGCAGGGAGCAATTGATTAGAAGGAGCCAGTGGCAGGTGGAGGGAGCCCAGGATCTGGGGGGACACAGGCCATTCTGGACCCGTGCATTTAGGAGAATTCACGTGGAGAGGGTTGCTGAGGGCGTGGCTGCGCGTGGAGCGCCAGGCCCGGTCTGGCACAGCTCTCCAGCAGGACTCCCTGCCGCCTCGAGCGGGCCGTGTGGGTGGGTGCTCTCTCTGGGCCCAGCCTGGAGTGTGTCCCAGTGCATCATGGAGGAGGCTTTCTGGTTCCCTGGCTGACAGGCGGGCGTGGTGGGCAGTGCATGCAGCCTCGGTGCAGAGGGAGTCGAAGGCTGTGCCGAAGGCTGGGCTGCTGGACCAGCGGCATCCAGTGAGGAACGTTGGAGCACCCTTTGCTGTTGGTGGGCCCGAGCCCCGGGAGGCACTTCCAGCCACCGTCTGAGCTGGATGGACTTCTGATTGTGAAGCAGCAGTGATGGCTCCTCGGGTGTCTGCGCCAGGATGCCAAGGACAGAGGGAGCAGCAATGTGTTTGGGATTTTTAACAACAAACCTGCCTCCCTTCATTTTGTCATCAGCCAGCTTTGTGACCCCAAACATATCCCCTCCCTTCCCTGGGCCTTGGAATTCCCACCTGAGACACCAGGATGGAGCAGAAGGTCCTCAGGGCCCGACAGGGACTTGACCCCCATTGAGACTCTGCATTCTGGTGGCAGAGGTATTGAGGGTCACAGTGTGAGAAAAGGCCTGGAGGCTGGAGGCTGGAGTGTGGAGGCTCCTGGCAGGGCCCTGGAGCCGATGGCATAGGAGCCACTCGAAGGAAGGTCACAGGAAACGAGGTGGGAATTCCAGGCTGCCTGTGGGAGTCAAAGGGAGCAGCTTACCATACAAGCCGTTGTGCCTTTGGGAAAATCTCTTGGTTGTTAAATCCTCAGTTTTGCCATCTGCAAAATGGGAGTAATAAACATCACTGACCTCAGAGGGATGAATAACTACTGAGGCAGCGTGAGGAGAGTGACCAGCTCTGCTCCAGCTCGTAGAATGTCTTCGATTCCTGGAGGTTGTCTTCTCCCCATCTCTCTCCTGTTTGCAGCCAGAATCCAGATTTCAGGGGAGGGCTCTTTTGCCGTTGGGGTTTCCTGTGAGAGCCACAATCCCGGGCCTGGGAGTCCTGCCAAACCCAACTCTGGAGGCAGCGAACCTCACCGTGGCCTGGGGACCGGCCCGCTGGCCATGGCTGTCTGAGCACCAGCCTCAGGTCGGGCTAGCAGAGGCAGTGATGCGCTCTCTGAGGTCACCGCAGCTTTGTGCTTTACTGCCCAAGGAAGAGCTGGCTTGGTCTCGCTGTCAGCATCGATGTGGTCGCTGGTGTGTGTGCGTGTGTGCGCGTGTGTGCATGTGTGTGCGCGTGCGCATGCTTTAGCTGCTCTGGGCTTTAGAGCTGTGGTGGAAAGTGAGGAAAATAGCAGATGCTGTATCCATTTGCCACCAAACTGTCTTGAAATGCTATAAATATTTTCTATAAAGACAAGCTTCCCCAGCCCCATGTGTTAGTTACCTCCTCCCTGACAAAGTGATTCCTGAAAATTAAGACAAATAACCTCTTAAATCACAGTTGTTAACCTCAGGTGTAAAAACCGTTAGCAGCCAGCCGTGGGCCAGAGAGACACCGCTCTAAGTGACTGCGTGTGGTGTTGAGAGGGTGACGGCCACAAGGAAAGAACCGTGTGCCTGGTCAGAAGGCTGGTGTCGAAGCCTGGCTCTGTGCACACTCGCTGCCGTGCGGCCTCAGCTGGTGCGCTCAGCTCTCGGAGCCGGCAAGCCTCACCGAGCCCTGCTGTGTTCCTCAAAAGTACACAAAGGTGACTCAGAGGTCCGTGCCCTGCGTCAGTCACGGCTGAGCGGAGCCCTCTGCCCCGTCCACGCCGCCCCTGGCTGTGTGAGGGCAGCGCCCGGGGCGGGGACACTCGCTCCCCGCGGGGCCTCCGCAGGCAGAGAAACCACTGCTCACTCCCCTGTTTGTTTTCACACGTAACTTCTATTCATGGCGAGCGAGGCTCATTTTGAATGTAAGGTAATAGGATAAAGTTTTGGGTAAATAAATGTATTTTGGCAAAAACTGTGAATTGATTTCAAGAAAAATGGTAAATAAATGGCAGTCTAGATGGCAGGAGGAAATGACAAAACCACGAAGCTGGTTAGGGAACGTGACGGGCTCTGAAACTGTCCAGGTCGCCCTTTCTCTCCTGTTCACCTCTGTGGACTTTATCTCCTTCACCTTTTATTTCCTCCTTGAGGTGTGGACAGGGAGGGGCTACTGGAAGGACATTTTGATCAGTTGTCTTCCGACAGCACAATGCTCAGAGGCGACCACTACACCCCATGATACAGGGGCCGCAGGAGTCCCTCTGTCAGGGTTCAAGTCTCACCTCTGCCCAGTTGGTCCATTCCTGGCAGAGCGTAGTAGGTGCCCCACTAACGGGATGTCAAATACTATAGGTTTTGGTGTGACAGCCCACAGTGCTGTTCAGAAAAGTAATTCCAAGGTCATGTCTGAGCTGAAGGAGAGGATGGGGATTGATTGGTAATGTTTGCCACAGGTGTAGGAAGAGAGCTGGGTGATACGCCTGCCCGTCTGTCCCAGGTGCTCCCCAAAGCCTGAGGCTGAACCCTGCCTGCCTTGCGCCAGCAGTGCCAGACACGGTGGCCAGCCAGTGATGGGCCAGCGCTCCTGTTGGGGCGAAGCTGGTGCTCCTTGAGCAGCCCTTGCCCGTGATGCAGGGGGCGTCCGCAAGCGCGTCACAGGCCTTAGAGGGTCAGCACCTAGCCCTGTGCTCATGAAGTCCATGAGTTTCCCAGGCCCCCTCCCCACCAGGGCTAGCCCAGGGCTGCACTCGGGGTAACTGCCCAGGAAGTGTGCTGACCAGACCCAAGAACAATGGATGTGCCGCCAAAGCGTCAGATCCCTCCTCTGTTGTTCCTGGGGTCCCCGCCAGAGCAGGCGCGCAGGCATTTGGTTTGGAAGTCCTGGCTGCCACATATAGACAGCATGGTCATGCTCTGCCATCATCCTTATTCTGCCAGTCTTCACGTCTGACCTGCAGACCAGACAGCCTGATTTGTCCCTGTCTCACTGCTGAGGAACTGAGGCCCATGGTTGACAAGTGCCTTGCTTGAGGTCACATAGCCAGTTAATGCAAAGACCTGGCCTGAACCCGTAACATTCAACTCTTGGCCACTTTTCCTTCCACTCACAAAAATAGCTCAAAGGACTTTATGCATCCCGGTGTTTAAACTTCATTCATTCATTCGTTCACAGTCTTTGTAGCTTGTGGGTAAGAGCTGGGGAGCCAAATGGCCTGCTTTGCATTTCAACCACATTCTAGCCACATGACCTCTGGCAAGTTCCCCTCTCTCCATGTCTCAGTTTCCCCAGCTGTGAAATGGGCATAAATGCTACATGGAGCTGTTGTGATGAGTAACATGTTAACAATGCCTGGCTTCGGGTAAGGGTTAAATCAGCTCGGGGTGGCAGTGCCAGGGACCCCACCGATGCTGGGCACTGAGGAACTGTAGATGTGAGCTGGCAGGAGCATGGTCTGGTGACTGGGAGGGGAGAGGTGGACGTGTACATCAAGAGAGAGCATTTTGGGTGGACAGGTGAAGTCAACAGTACACCGGCCGCCACAGGGAGGTGGTCGGAGGGCCAGGGGGGTGGTCAGTCCCACTGCACAAGAGCATTGAGAAAGGTTTACCCCCGAGAGGGAGGCCATTGGAACAGGGTTTGCAGAGGGCAGGAGGGCCTGCTGGGCAGAGGAACCTGACTGTACACGGGCACAGAGGCATGACTGGCATGGCCATGCGGTCCAGTCCTAGGGCACTGGTACAGGGGGCCAGCCTGGCCCTGGCAGATAACAGCATCCAGGACTTCTCTGGACAGATAACTCCCATCCCTGCCCCCTTGGCAGCTCCTGCAGCAGAGGCCTCTGGGCTCACTCTGGGACAGAGTGAGGGTTGAGGAAAAGTGGGAAGGCCAGATCGGTTTGCCCCAGTGGTAGGCAGTGAGAATCTTGCCCAAGAACTTTGGCACTGGTAATTGTCTATTGCTCATCGGGTGACGAGCCAGCTCCCTGCCATCTGTCTGTCTGTCTGCCTGCCTGTCTCTCCTCTCTGTGTCTGTCTGTGCAGTATAAACAACCCCTCCTCAACACACAGCCACCATGGATGTGCTTACAGGCCTGGAGGAACCCCTAGCCCACCCAGAGACCTATTTATTCTGCTGCTGGGGCACCGGGCCCACTTGTAATCCTCCTCGCTACACCACAAGACACAGATGGTCGTATTATTAATAGTCATAATTAATCAGCATCTACAGAGGATCTTTCCCCTGGGTAGCAGAGCCTCAGGACAAGCAGCCCAAGAGCCCCCTTTCTAGCCCCCTCTTGTAAGGGTGGGGGGGAGGCCAGGACAGAGGTGACTCCCAGGAGTGCAGCTGGGAGTGGCTCAGGGCTGCTGGCAGCACTACATTGTTCTGCCCAGAAGTGGAGTCTTCCCCACACCCATCTTCAGCCCCAGCACACCTTGGTCCTGAGGTGCTGGTTGCTAGGAGAAGCCTTCAGTATGGGGTAGGAGGGCAGTGCTCAGCTTGTGGGTGACTCAGGGGTCTCAGGCGAGAGCAGAGGTAGGAGGTAGAATGGAAAGGCTGGGGGGATGCAGGGCCTAGTGAGCGGGCAGGATAGGGATCTAATTGGAGGCTGAGGACAGGGAGGTAGCCGTGGGTGAAGTGAGTGCTAAATACCAGGTCCCCCTCCACCCCCGCTCAGGCCTGGACCAGATGCTGGCTCCTTCTCTGTTCTAAGCGCCGCGTCCTCGAGGTGATTTAATGCTTGCAGCAGGCAGCCTCCTGATTGATGGGTCTGTTCTTGACAGGCCTGACTCCATGAGCACAGCGGCAGCATGGGCCCCTCACACAGTCCTGCAGATGGCTGCTTGCCTACCTGCTCCCCGTACCCGCCTCCTGGCCCTGTGTGTGCATGTGCATCAGAGCTGTCCACGTTCCTGCTCGGTGGTCCCCAAGTACCCAGAGGCAGGTGTGTGCTGTGCTCAGTGTGAGCATGTGTGCAGATGAGCACATGTGTACCCGATGAACACACGTGTGTGCCTGCATACACGACTGAAGGGAGCATGCACATGTGTCTGTGTCAGGGTGTGACAGGTACATGCAGGCAGCCACCACCTCGTCTTGTTTTTCCCAGAGGGATCCCGTCACACTCTCATTCAGGCACATATACGTATGGCGACCTGGGTGGCTGGCTGCGACATCCTGGCCTGATCGGTGAGCGCATCAGTAAGAGTTCACCACGGTCACTGAGTGCAGAGTGCTCTGGCCCGGGAGCCCAGCAGGGAAGAGGGGAGGTGGGCTGGTCCTCAGCATCCCTGGCCCATCCCTGTAGGGAGGAGGCTGGGAGAGAAGAACAGAGCACCCGGCTCGGCCTCGTGCTGTGCTCCTGAGGTGTCTCCCCACCGTGTCCACGGCCTGCACTGCCTGTGCCCAGCCATGGGGACAGCCCTGTGTCGTGGGAGAAGCCCCATTGAGAGTCAGGCAGATCAGGGCACAAACCCAGGTGCTGTCACCAGTGTGTGGCAGCTCCCTCTGCCACTCCCATGCTCAGTGCTTTTCCATCTGCACAGTGCTTTTAACAGTAGCCACCTTGTGGGGTTGTGGTAAGGAATAAAGGGGTATGTATATAAGCTGCTAGATAAGTAAAGGCTCTTTCCCAGCAGGCCTCAGTTTCCCCATCTGTAAAATGGTAATACTGCGCTCACTGGCCATCTGATGGGGCTGTTCTGAGGATCCAATGGGAAAAGGGCTCTGTGAAGGTTGTGGAATGGTGCTCACTGTGTTTGTTTTAGCTCTGCGAACACTAGGCAAGGGGCTCCCGGCACGTGGGGTTGGGTGACGTGTGGGGACCCAGGTCAGACACCTTCATCTGAATCCCCAGCTGCCATCTAGCCTTGGGACGTGCGTGGGTCACTTCATCTGCATCTGCATCTCCAGGAACCATGGGTTCCCCTTCCTTCCTTCCTTCCTCCTTCCTTTCTCCTTCCCTCTTTCCCTCTCCCTGCCTTCCTGCCTTCCTCCTTCCTTTCTCCTTCCCTCTTTCCCTCTCCCTGCCTTCCTGCCTTCCTTTCTTTTCTTTATTGATTTTAGAGAGAGAGGAAAGGAGAGGGAAAGAGATAGAAACATCAATGAGAAACATTGATTGGCAGCCCTGCATACCCCCCACTGGAGATCGGGCCCACAACCTGGGCATGTTCCCTGACTGGGAATCGAACTAGCGACCTTTTGGTGCATGGGTCGATGCTCAACCACTGAACCACACCAGCTGGGCAATTCCTCATCTTTTAGAAAATATATCAATAGTATATACCTCGTGTTGTGGTGCAAGGGCTTATGGGAAATGTGCATTGCATTTAGCACAGCACTTGACACAAGCAACCACTCGAGTCAGCAGTATTTGTTCGTGGTTGCCAGCCTCATTGCCATACAGGTGGGCACTAAGTTTGGAGCACAGGTGGGTGCACAGTGCACGCTGTATTAACATCACTTTACAATATTACCCATGTTTCCAGCCCTCGTTTCCATCAGTCCCCCCCTAAGGAGAATCTTGAGGGCAGCTCAGATGGGCTGTAGTGAAATCGCTCTCCCACCTGCAGGATGGTCAGTGGTGACCTCTGTTAGCTCCTGGGAATCAGGGTGCCAGGCCCCACCACAGCCCCCTGGCTACCCAGAAGGAGGCTGGCGGTCACCTCTGTCTTGCCTCAGCGGCACTTCAGCTGGCCTGAGCAGTGAAGACTGCAGACCCTACTACAAGCCTAGATGCTCGCTCCTGCTGGCTGCAGAGAGTCCAAGAACAACCCCCTCACGTGGGAGCTCCCTGGTCAGCGCCTCACCTCATGCCAGCTGCTGGGGTTCAGAGGACATGCAAAGTCTCCGTCCTGGCAGGTGCTTCACTGAAGAAATGAGCCCCTGGTACCCAGGCCAGGGTAGGGAGACAGCCAGGGCTGTAAGACTCAGAGGTGTGGGGCCACTGTGGGCCCAGACGGGCCGGGAAAAGAGGCAGGCCAGGCTGGAAGGACGAGGGCATTTAGCTTGCTGGAAGGAACAGCATCCAGAAGGACAGAAGCGTGTGGGCAAAGGTTTGGAGTTATTCCTGGGAAAAGGCATGCCCTCTCCCGTAAGACATCTGTGCTGCTCTGGCCCAGACAGCCTCAGCTCTCCGTGCCCAGCGGCCGTGGGTGAAGCAGATGGCCGGCAGGAGGCGGGGCCACCCTTGGCCTGAGCTAAGCGAAGCCAAGTGGCCCACACAGGCCAGGGCCTGAGACCTTGGCACCAGCCACTCAGAGCTCTCAACTCGATAGTTAATGATTCATTTGTGGCCAAATTCTGCTGGCCTTTGCCTGGAAATTCCCAAGCCTGCCCCTTCCCTCAGCTCCAGGAGTTCCAAGAGTACAGTCTCACTTTCACTTGGCTGAGAACATCTCACCCACTCTCCAGGGAATGGTTTTTTAAATTATAGCAGGGGCGATGCAGGTTAGCCATTAAGAAAAACTAATTCTGGGCTGCAGGCTGGGGGCCGGGTGGTTGGTTTGAGTGTGGTAAAGGCAGTGGCCCTCTCCGACCCTGTGTACCAAGGGCCGAGGGAAGGAATCCTGTTGGTGTTTGAGGTGGCCCCGTATTTAGTTCAGAGCAGATGTGGACAGACTTCAGTCTATTATCGTGTGAAAAGTGTTGTGACAGTTACAAAGGGGGAAATAGAGCTCGACCCCCAGCTTGACTTGACTGGGTAGAGGGAGCAATAACACATGCCGCGACTCGGGGCACAGGAGGGTTGGGCTGTGGTATGCTGGAGTCTAGAGGGTGTGAGAGACTTCTAGAAGTATGGACAATTCACAGGTCATTTGTGAAATTTGGCAGTGGGAGGTGCTGGCAGTGAGGAGTCAGGGCTGGTGCCTCAGCAGGGACAGGTGTGTTTGATTTGGGGTTTGGGGTCATTTGTCCATTTGTGTCTCGACTCTGTGGGTCAGCACACCTTCCTTGATAGCCAGCTCGTGCCTGTGTGGAGGTGGACGCGAGGGGAGGGGTGTGAGCAACCCTTGGTGTGAGCACAGGGCTGTGCAGAGGCAGGAGGGTGGCTGATGACTTTCAGACTCACCCAGGCCTGTCACCCCAGGTCCTTGGGTGACTAGCAACGGTGTTGAGGCCACCTGAAGGAACCTCGTGTTGCTGGCAGACTGCACAAACCCCCTGGAGGCTGCCCCATTCTGCAAGGTCAGCCTGGTCCTACCGAGTCCACATGTGAAGATGAGCAAACTGAGGCCCAGAGAAGCCCAGCTCAGGGACCCCCATCCTCCAGACCTGGCTGGTGGCACACATATCCCCCCCCAAACCCTCTACACCTGAAAATTTAAGAACATTTCCCCAAACCAGGCAAAATAGAACAGCCTGATTCTCCAGGTCAAAATGTCCAGGGGCTTGGGGGCGGGGCTTCCATGATATCTTCCATTTTGCAAATTTAATTTCTTCTGATTATTTCTTGACAGTCCCAGGCGTTGGTGGTACACAACCGCTCTCCCCAGAATGTTTCCCCGTGACAGCAGCTTTCTGTGGCGAGGGTGCTATCAACACTTGGCAGGGCCTCTTCCCAGCTCCCTGCTCCTGAGACGCTTGAGCTTCTGAAAGACGTTCAAGAATGTGGTGCTGTCCCTGGATGCGGGGGAAAGGGCTGGGGCGGACATAGGCTTAGCCTCTTTGTCCCCCTCAGCCGCCAGCAGCTCCGCCTGGCCTCAGCGCTTCAGATGGCCCCTGGCTGTGGATGGTCCCCAAGCAGAGGGCAGGGTGGGATCGGGTGTCCTCTGGCTGGCGCAGCCCTGGGTTTGGGTCCTTGGCACAGCTCAGGGCAGGAGGGAGCCCGACTTCCCCGGGCAGCTCTGCCAGGACTGTCTGTGGCCAGGAGACCAATGGTGTCCCAGCCCTGCAGCCTCCATGGTCTGCGTCATGCTGGCTTAGGTGTCCTGAGTCAGAGCCAGGAAATGGATCTGCTGTGTGGGGGTGGAGGTGGGGCTGCCCTGGGCAGCTGGGGTGAACCCCAACCTCCTGCTTGTCCACATTAGGGTGTGGGGCTGGCTTTGTGCATTTCTCCCCTGGCCTGGCCTGGATTTGACCAGTGTCTAGAGGAGAGGCTGAGGTGATGGTCAGCTCCCTGCTCCATTTACTGTGCAAACCCCTAACCCCACATGGCAGTGACTGACATTGACAAGAAGGAGCGCTGGGGCACCCACAGCTGGGCTGCTGTGCCTTTGCTAGGGCTGGACCTGGTCCGCTTTCCTGGAATGTCCTTCTAGACTTGGCCTCTGGGCAAGGGTTTACCCAGCAGTTACCTCTTGGTGAAGCCTTCCTGGGCACCTCCTCCTCCAGCCGCAGCCGTCCCCTTTTCCTCTGAGCTGCCCTCGGTGGACTTCCTCACGACCCTGTTACTATGTGTGAGTCACATGTACCTATGTGCGTGCTTTGGGGCTGATGTATCTGTGTATTCCGCATGCCTGATGCATAGTAGACACTCAATAAAAGCAGGCTGGATTTAATTAAGGGGGTTCTCGAAGGCAGTGTTGGAGCATCCATTTGTCAATGATGTGGTGAGGAGGGGAGGTGGGAGTTTGCAGGCAGAGAGGCTGACCTCCCTGCGCGAGCCCCTCCGCAGCCTCGGTGGCCTGGGTAATCGCTGGGGGCTGCAGCAGCCCCTCCAGGTCCCATCCAGATGGTGCCTTCCTTGCCAGCAGAGCCAGCTCTCCGGGTTGCCTGTGTGATCACTCTCCAGAAAACACCCCAGTGGAAACTGCATGAATGATTGATAAGAGCTGAGAGCTGTTTAATTTTTTCCCCCTGTTTAATGGCTATCAATAATTTAATACGCTCTCTGTATGTTTTTAAGAAATAGCACCCATTTTGCCGTCTCCGGTTTAGCGGGCTAAATGATTTAAGTGTTGGAAATGTGCTCTGAGGATGGAAGTTGAGTGAGTCAGAGGAATCTGGAGGCCGGGTGGGGGGAGGCGGGTTCAGAGCCAGCCAGCAGTGTCTTGGCGCGCGCGCGTGTGTGTGTGTGTGTGTGTGTGTGTGTGTGTGTGTGAAGGTGGGAGGGCGGGGAAGAGGGAGGGGCCGATAAAAGCCACTGCCTCTCTGCTAAGAGCAAGATAATTGCTATTCCGGGTCTCACTGGGCAACAGCTGAGCAGCTGTCAACGCCCCCCCCCCACCCCCCCCACCCCCGCCAATGCTGAGCTTTTCTAGATGACTCTGGGGGGCTAGGAAAGAGTTGCTGCTGGTACCACCGTGGGCTGTAATCCCCCCTCCCCCTGACATCGTTGCCCCTTCTAAAGCTTTCAAATAATTTTTAATGATGCTGTTAGTTCGCTGCCTGTGTGTCTTCCAGATGGGGTAGGGTGGTGTGGAGTGAGGTCTCAGGATCACCCATCTCAGCCCCAGAGGGATTTGGGAGGTCATCTGCTAGTGCCTCCCCCAAACTTTCCAGATGCAAAGGATCACCTGGGAGGACTTATTAAAAATTTAAATTTCTGGGCTGTATTCCAGACCCACAGACTTCCATTCTCAGGGGAGAGGCCTGGGAAGCTGTGGGTTTAACAAGCAGCCCAGGTGATTCTTATCAGAAGAGTCGGGGAAATCGAGAGGCCAGCTCCAGTTGTGATCTTACAGAAACACCACGTGGCTGACCAGCCCTTGTGCTTGCAGCCTCTGGGGATGGGGTGCTCGTTCCCTGTGAGACAGCGGGCCCCGCTGTGGAAGGCTGGGCTCACCCAGCTGCCCTCATGCGCACGGAGTGACCGCCTCTCCTGCAGGGCAGACTGCTTCTGGGTCATCCGCACCTCTCTGCTGGGCAAGGAGCTTGCTTTCTCCGCGAAGGTCTCTGAGTACACGAGAGAAGATGCCCAGGGTGAGCCCAGGCCCGGGGGTGGAGAGGAACTCTGCTCTCCGGGCCTGGTCGCCCCTTCCCGAGGCAAGCATGTGACATGGTGCTGTGGCCTGCCCCTAGTGGACTGCAGTGGGCACATCAGCTTACTGATGGCAGGCACTGGGGTGGCACAGTGAGGACCCTGAGGGAGGCGGAAAGCACACTGGGCCTCAGAACTGTCTGGGCCCGCAGGGCCTCCCTCCCACAGGATAGAAAAATGTCTCATCAGAGACGGTTGACTAGGTAAGATGACAGTGGGAGAACTGAGGGCACCCGGGGCTCCCCCAAGCTCACACATACATTGAGGACAGAGCTGGAACTGCAAAGATGGGACAGGGGCCCAGAGAGGGGCATCCAGGACCAAGGCCCTCGTGCTGGGGTCAGCTGAGATCCCATCCCAGTAGCATGAGAGCTGCCAGGGGGCAGGGGAGGGCTCCCCACTTCTGGATTGGTGCTGGTGGAAACTGAGGGTTTCAGACAGAGCAATGCCTGTCTGTCTGGCGTCACAGCTGTCCCTCGCTCTGTCTGGCCGATTGCTCAGTTTGGGCTGCAGCGCTGACTGCTGGTAGGCTTGCTGCTTTATTTTCATAGGTAATTAAGGGGAAAGGAGGGGTATACATTTCTTTATCTGCTGTGAAACAGAGGACCCCTGAAGTCTTCCCCCACTCTGTAGACCCTCTTTGAAACCT
Source organism: Molossus molossus (assembly GCF_014108415.1). Lineage (NCBI taxonomy): Eukaryota > Metazoa > Chordata > Mammalia > Chiroptera > Molossidae > Molossus > Molossus molossus. The sequence goes on from NW_023425352.1 coordinate 59,776,210, forward strand.
CAAATTCATTCCCGTCCTCCATCTATTTGGGAGAAGCCCAGGTCCAAGGAAGTGTTGGCCTTCCAGTGAGACTTGTGATGGCCAGCCCTCCTCCCCTTCACACGGCCCCCACGCTTGCTCTGACCATCACAGCATTACGGCAGGGGTTCGACCCTGGGGGAAGAAGAGGAGGGGTGCCACACATCCTTGACAGGGCCTCTGTTTGGACAGCTCCAAGAGCTGGGGAGACAGAAGGGAAAGACTTAACCCCACATTCAGGAAGACCCAGCCTCAGAAAGAGAGCTGTATGAATATGGACACCTGGGCAAGGCCCGAGGCGCTCAGGGAGGGCTTCCAGGAGGAGGTGCCACCTGCCCTCAGGCTTGAAGCACGGTAGGAAGGGAAAAGGCATCCCAGGCGCAGAGCTGAGAAGCAGTACTGTGAGTGTGCAGAGTGAAGTGAGGTGAAGCAGGCAAGCCAGGGCGGGGCTGAGTCTGGTACACTGGGCGGGCAGACGGCCCCAGGTTTGTTTGTTTTTAGCTTCTGTTGAAGTATTACATCCATTCAGAAAAGTGTGCATATCCTGTGTAGTTTGACAAATTGTCATGAAATGAACACACTCATATCTGCCACACAGATCAAGAAATAACATTCCAGAACCCCCGCCCCCCCATTATGTGCTTACTTCTAGTCACTGCTACCCCCTCAAGGATAAGGACTATCCTGACTTCCAACAGCCTACTATCAGTTAGTTATTACAGCCCAAGCCACCCCAAAACTTAGTAGCTTAAAACAAAGAATCACCACTCACTATATGTCATAATTCTGTGGTTGGCCTGGCCACTCCTCCGCTGGTTCCCCTTGGGCTCTTGTGACTCCAGTCACCTGAAGGGCTGACTGGACTGAAGGTCAGTGAAGGCCTTAGTCACGTCTGGCAGTTGGTGCTGGCTGTTGGCTGGGTGGCCTCAGTTCTCCTCCGTCCCCCAGTGAGGTGGACTGGCTTCCTGCCATGGCCAGGCAACGTTCCAAGAGGGCCAAGGCCAGAAACAGCAGGATCTCCTGAGGCCTAGTCTCTGTAAGTCACACAATGCCACTTTTATCAAATCCTATTGGTCGAAACGTGTCTGAAGGCCAGCCCAGATTCATGACTGATGACTAGACCCCACCTCTTGATGGGAGGAGCTGCAAAGAATCAGTGGCCAGATTTAGTCCACCACAAGCACAGAGACGTATTTTTGCCTGTTCTTGACCTTTATCTAATTGGACTCTTTAAGCATGTTCTCCACTGTGTCTGGGTTCTTTGGTCAGCATTAGGTTTGTAAGATTTATCTGTATTGTTGGATGTAGCTGACGATCGTTCCTTCTCATTGCTGTGTGGTATTCCATTGCGTGCATACATCAGTTTATTCCATAGTTGGTGGTTATTTGGGAAGTTTTCATTTTTGGCCGTTATGAATAGCACTGTTGTAAACATACTAGCACACGTCTTTGGGTGACCACATGCCCATGTTTCTGTGGAAGTGGAAATGCTGGCTCACTGGTCGACCACAGGGCAGAGATACGCCCAAACTGTTCTCCAAGGTGGTGAGCAGCGTCCCCCACCAGAAGCGTTTGGAAGGCCCAAGAGGGCTTTGTGGAGGGGAGTGAGGGGGTCATTGAGGGTTTTAGAAAAGCCCCCAAGCTGAAGATGGGTGGAGGGATATCTCTGACCCTGTAATGTCCCCTCTCGACCCTCCCCTAGCCTCAGGCCTCCAGGCAGGGAAAGTAGGGCCATCGGACCACATGGCACTATTCTGAGTGTGATCTCTCCTGTACTTTTCCCACCCGATGTCCTCCCACTGCTTCCTCTCTTTTACCTGGAAGCTACCTTCCACGGCTGGCCTGATCCACCAACAGCCAGGGAAGCCAGGTCGGTGCCTGCGGGAGCTGACGCGTTAGGACGCAGGAGCTGGGGAAATTGTCATAGCGGCCTCCATCCGTGACAGCTCTGGGCATGACAAAGCCAGGACGCTTGGGTTCTACTTCCAAGCTTGCCACTCTCATGCTGCAGGATCATGGAAGGAAACCCTTCCCCTATCAGGGCCTCAGTTTCCTCATTTGTAAAATAACAGACAAGAGTATCAACCTCACCAAGTCTCCTTCCTCTCACCAGTCTGACCCCAGTATTCCAGAATCCAGCAAGGAATGGTGTCAGGAGGCCCTTGGTAAGCTCAGCGGCCTTCCTGGTTTCAAACACATGTCAGTTAGCCAGTGTGGTTCAGTTTGTTCGTGGAGTACCTTCGCTGCACCATGTGTCAGTCACTCATCCCTTTATTTATCCATAACATCAAACAATGCGTGTGGCCTTGCTAGCTTCAGAGGACAGAGAGAGAAACTAGATGAGTCTAGTCGATGGTCAGAGACCCAAAGCCACTGAAGGACACACAAGGAAAGGAGGGGAGTCAAAGAGGTTCTTGGGGGGCATCTGAATGGAGTCTTAAAGGCCAAGGGGGCTTTGAAAGACAGAAATATGGGGGAAGGGTTCCTGGGAAAGGACCCAGCATGTCCCAGGGCTGACTGCAGCACCCTGGCGCGTTGTGCCAGCTTCACTGCTGCTTGGGGTACAGGGTATGGAGGGGCTGACCACACTGCTGGGCTGGTTTCTCACGCAAAGTTCAGGAGATGGGCCTTTACTGGGGTGTTGGGGAGCAGCACCCAGTTTCCAGGGTGGCTCCACTTCTGTGGACCAGCTTGGCCTTCCAGGAGATGGCCAGAAGGGCCCGGGCAGGCGGAATCTGGAGGCCGGTGAAGGGGGGTATGTGCCACCCACAGGGTCAGAGCTGGAGCTCACTGTGCCCGCTTCTGTCCCCGCAGGACTTAGCTGGGCTGGGCCCAGCTGGACCGCAGGGCCACTGCCTCCTTCCCCCATCTCCTTTTGCTGACGCTCTGAGCAGCCTCAAGTCCTAAATGTGGGCAGAGGCCTAGCGGGTTAGCAGCTCGGGCTGGCCCCGCGCCCTGTCTGCTCGTGGGGCCCAGCCGAGCGGCTGGTGCTCTCAGGGCCTGGAAATCCAGGGGCTCGGCTGTCCTCACCGAGAAGTTAGAAGAAGGGGCTCATTTCTCAGTTTTCACGTCTCCCTTGGTCTCCTCCTCTCAGAAGAGCCAGACAGTGAGGGGAGGGCGCCCTGGTCCAGGGCTTGGACATTGGGTTTGACTCTGCTGCCAACTCCCTGTGTAGCCTTGGGTAGCCCCCTCCCCCATAGCTGGAGTGTCGGTCCTCTCGTCCCCTGCATGAGGATAACAATCATGACACCTTCTAACGTTCTGAGCACGATCTCTGTGCCAGGCCCTGTGCTAAGAACTGTATGGTTGTTGACTTTTTCTTCTTCACAGCAACCCTGTGAAGCAGGTGCTGCTATCATCCCCATTGTACAGGCAGGAAAACTGAGGCTTGTGTCTGGGAAATGTCTTGCCCTAGGTCACACGACTGGCAGACCTCCATGAGGGGTGTGTGAGTCTCCAGTGCACCAGCCCCTAACCCTGGACTATTCTGCCCCTGGCCTTGGCCTCTACTGGCATCTTCTGGGGGTGGGGATTAAGGTGATCATGGGTGTTTGCAGAGGTAGTGGATCCTGTCCCAACTCAAGGCAAAGGGCAGGGGCTTTTACAGAGTGACAGTGGCTGCTGTTTGCCAGGTGTGGGTGTGATGTGACATGAACCAGGCCTAGCCTCCGGGGTCCCTGAATGGCACCAGGGCCCCTTCTAGAGGAGGGTTGTGTTGCCTGGATAAGGCTCTCTCTCCCTTTGCCTCCCAAGTTCAGTTTTCCAAGCTTGTATTAGTCTCTTGCTATGTGCAAGGCCTGACGTCAGGCCCTGGGGAAAAGGGTGTCCCATTCTGTGCCCTGGGAGAGAAGCAGAGAGACCACAGCAGATGTGGAGGGGACAGGGTCCACAGGTTAGTGGGGGTCTGGGGGAAGTGACCCGAAAGTAAGAAGCTTCATGGGGAGGTAGGAGCAGGGGTGAGTGCAGAGCCTCACGAGATAGGGGATGAGGCTGGCAAGGCGAGGGGGAGACTGTGAAAGGCCACACGTGCCAGGCTGGGGAATTAAATCCCAAGGGCGGTGGGGAGCAATGGAGGGTTCTAGGTCGGGTAGTAGCCAAAATAACTCGGAGCATCCCCAGTGGGAAGCAGGGAGACTAGTAGAACTGTCCCAAGGTCCCAGTGAGAGGTGGGGGCCTCAGCTAGGGCCAGAGAAATGGGCATGGATAGGGAGTGAGAATCACAAGAGCCTAAGGCAAGGAAATTGGCAGGATTTGCAGTTGGCTGGTTGGTGGAGGGTGGGAAAGCTGCCATTATGTGGGATGGGAATAAACGTTGGAGTTCTGAGTGCGTGTGGGGAGTCTGGAATCCCGGAAGGCTTCTTGGAGGAGGTAGACCGGTTGTGGTCCAGAATTTCTGTCTCTGAGAGGGTGAGCTTTTCTTGAGGAAGAAGGTGATGTGGGTGGCATAGTTACACATGGGTGTGATGTTCTCATCTAGAAGTACAGATACACGCACGAATCCCAAGGATACTTGTGCACACAGACACACATGTGCTTGTAAACCAGTCCATGCATACTAAGAGTAGACAGATGTGCATGTCCACACACACGGATGGTCATGTGTGCACAGACATGCTCCCTCGTGTGCTTATATACACAGACATCATGCAGACATGCTAGATACATTCACACGTGCACACAGATAGACTTGCTGCACATACACACTCACAGACACATGTTCACAAACTTCTGTGTCCATGCTCCACACAGATACACAGGCACAAGTTCCCATGACACATGGCATCCCCTCAACACAGGGACATGCTCGCATACACACACAAGGAGAGACGTGTTCCAAGGAGAAGGGGCTGCTCAGGGGCCGCTGGCTCCTCACCTGCAAAAGCTTCCAGCAGCTCCCGCCATCACTGGACAGCTCGGGGCCAAGGCTGAGCCGTGGCCTCCCTATTTCTGTCGGGGTGTTTGAGGGACAGCCGTGTGACTATGGACAAGCTCTTGCCCTCTCCGGGGCTCAGGCCCCTCATCTGGAAACAGGAACAGCTACTATCCTCTGCTAGCTCCTGGACAGGGTGGTCATGAGGACCAGTAACCACCCAAGCACAGTCCGAGAGCATGTCCTGGACTCTGCGGGGTTTTAACAGATTGGTGCTACAATTTTCACAAGAAGAAAACAGGTTGTGGGCAGGGTGGGTGCACTGTAGGGACTACCCAGGGGGTGTTCCCGGGTCCCTGCTCCTCACCCCCTGGGGACTCCATTCTGGCTCCTTGGAGAGAAGCTCAGCTCCAACACAGTGAGCAGGTGTCCTTGAGGACCTCCCCAACCTTCCCTGTGCAGTCCCTCTGAGTCTTGGGCACAGCCAACTGGCAGGGCCTGTGTCATCCCCCATTGCTTCCTGGAGAGTTGGGGTCTGTGGCGCCAGTTTTGTTACACCAGCTGCACTTGAGTCCCTTTGGAGGGACTGCACAGTATCTACATGAGCTCACTAAATACCCCCGAGGAGGGAGAGGGAGGCCTCACTAAACAACGTCCAGGTGAGGAAACGGAGGCACAGGGAAGGTTGGGGAGGTCCTCAAGGACACCTGCTCACTGTTGGAGCTGAGCTTCTCTCGTCATTAGAGACCAGAATTTATGCTCTTTTCTCCACTGCGCTCCCCTCAGAGAGAGGTCATTTCATGCCCACTTTACAGATGAGGAAACTGAGGCTCTTAGTGGGTGGGCCCCATGGCCAGGAAGTGGCAGCTGCACCCCAGACTCAAGACTTCCTTTTCCCTTTGCTCCCCCTTCCCAGTAGGGCCCCTCTGAGTTGGAGGATGTTCCCAGGAGGGTTCCTTGGGTTATCGGGATTTTAGCCTGATCCACAATCGACAGGTAAAAGTGTCCATTTTTTTGCCAAAAAAGGAGGCTTGTTCTCTGATACCCACTATCTGGAAAAGATCTAGTAACTTCCTCTCTGAAACCCCTTTGTGAAATGTCCTTAGTGTGGTCCCTGGGAAACCTGGCCAGCAAGGATATCTGGGATACTCGGTGCAAACTTTGTAGCTGGTTCTGACTCTAGGAGCTTCTGATGGCCACTGTTGGCGGGGGTAAGGGCCAGTGAATGAACTCTCACTTCTCTGAAACTCCATAGGTGCCAGGCTCTCCGTGTGGCCTTCCTTTTCCTTCTACGTCAGCCTAGCACGTTTCTCCTCGCCTTCCAGTGCCCGGCTCACCTGTCACCTCCTGGAGACCCTTCCCAGAGGGGCTTCAGTTCTGCCCTAACTGAAGCCCAGTGCAGGTGGGAGGCTGGCTTTCCCCTGGCCCCAGAGAGGCCCCGGAGGTACCCGGGATGCTGAGGAAGACCTGGTGGAACCAGAGGCCCATTAGCTGGAGAAGACAAGCCCCCAGTCATGCTCCTTCCTGCAGGTGACTTGGCCCAGTTTCCCCAGCCAGGCAGACTGGAGCCAGGCATGTGTGGTTCTGAGACTTGGGCGAGTCCCACGTCACGCGGAGCGAGAGGGCCCCAGCAGAGGCTGGACATAGTGAAAGGGTGTCTCGTCCAGGCATGACAGCTGTCCCATATGGCTGGCACTTTATACAAGGCACTCAAACCCCCTTGGGTGGGTGAATGTAGAGAGCACAGACATGACTCGGGTGCTGACTCTGAGCCTAGGCTTGGGGGTTTTCCGGCTCTGCCACTCCTCCTGTTGTGACTTCAGAGTAGTGGCTTAACCTCTGTGCCTCATTTCCTCGTCTGTAAAGTAGGGACAACAGACCTACCTCACTGAGTGATGAGGAATCAGTGGGGTAAGCCATATACATCCTCACAGCAGAGCGTGGAGCGTGGTTAGTGCTCCATGCGAATGGATCGATGGTGAGCCAGCAGATGGAGGTGAGTGGTGGAGCTGGCCCCGAGGGCTGTGGCCACACAGGGAGTGACATGGTTGGGTTGTCATTTAAAAAAGGATGTAGGGGACAGAAGGGATTGAGCTTGGACCAGAATTGGGTTTCATCTGAGGCAGTCCCAAACAGCTGTGGATGAGAGCTCTGTGAGTGGGGCCTGCGGCGGCCAGCCCCTCCAGCCCCTCCAGCCCCTCCAGCCCCTCCAGCCCCTCCAGCCCCTCCAGCCCCTCCAGCCCCTCCGCCCCTCCAGCCCCTCCAGCCCCTCTGCCCCTCCAGCCCCTCCAGCCCCTCCAGCCCCTCCGCCCCTCCAGCCCCTCCAGCCCCTCCAGCCCCTCCAGCCCCTCCAGTCCCTGGTGCGTGGCTTTGTGCCGCCAGCATGTGCCACCAGCTGTCAGTCAGCAGACTTGCAGGGTTACAAGAGTGCAAGGCAGGTTTGGGGCTGGCTGCAAAGACCTTGAACGTCAAGCCCAGCTCTCAGCAGGCCTGGCCGTGGCTCCACAGAGCTGAGATTCCAGGGTCCCCATGTGGCATGCCTGTCAGTCTTCAGCACCAGCTGAGAATGCGCACCTCCCTCTCTCTGCCTGGAATTTGTTGCCCATAGTCCAGGCACCGCCACCCCGAGCCTTTGCAGCCTGCCTTGACCCCGAAACCCCTGTCCGAGCCTGGAGCTGAATACAGTCTACAGCCCACTGGTCATTCCTGCCCCAGGTGGAACACTCCCAGGGGGAGCAGGATGGGGCTGCTGTCCTGGCAGACCCTCTCAGCAGGACTTTCTTTCAAGCCTCAGTCCTGCTGCAGACCGGCCTTGTGACCATGGACAAGTCGCTGCTCCTCTCTGAGCAGTTGTTCATCGGCCTGTAAAACCAAGGGCTAGACCAGGTTAGGGGGTCACACACCACAATGATCTCAAGGGTCCCAACAGTGCAGTGAAGCTTGGGAGTCTCCGATTGTGCAGATGAAGGGACTCAAAGCACAGGGAGGTTCAGAAATGTGTGCATGGCCACAGAGCTATTGGTGCAGCTGGGATCCACCCAACTTTATCTGACTCCATTATACGTGTTTTCCCCACCACATCGGACTTTTCATGGCAGGTACCTTGGTACCTACCAGTTTGCGGGGTGATCATTCACTCCATCAGCCAGAGTATGTTATGCTAGCACCGGCATCCAAAAGTAATTCTGCATTTGAGGAACTGGGGGAACATGGCCCCAGACTCAGGCAGAGGTCACCAAGTTTCCAGTGTAAAGCACATTAGGTGGATGCCATCAGTGCGTGAAGGCAGTAGGAGCTAGGAGGCTCAGCTCTTCCCTGATGCTGGAGGAGGCAGGCAAGGGAGACTGCCTGGAGGAGGAGGCTGGAACTACACAGTGGAGTGGAGGTGAAGGGTTTTCATGGGGTTTATGCACATATTTGTCGGGTGGACCAAGAGTCCAGCTGGAAAGAAAGATTCGTTCAGCCACAGGTGGACGTTCAGCAGGTGCTGAGGGAGCTCCTGAGTGCCTCAAAGGCTGGCCTCAGAGTTTGATCTTGATCCTGCGGAGAGTGGGGAACCAAAGGGGCCGTGAGGCAGCAGCGGCTCCTCTGTGAAGGCTGGGAGGAGAAAGTTGGCTTCTGCTCACAGGCTGGGTTCACAGCTCATCCAGAGACGATGGCAGGGAAGAGCAGGCCTAGGGACTTGCCTGCTCCAGCTGGCTGGCCTCTGACTCTACCAGGCTTTTTTCAGTATCCTGCCTCTTCCCGAGTCTCCCCTGGACTAGGGACTGGAGCTTTTTATCAGGGGAAAAGCCAGTCTTCCAAAATGCTGAAACATGAAGTTGCCCAGAGTGGAGCCCAGGTGTCACCCTCTGTTGCCACCATCTGGGGCCCTGCCTGATGTCAGCCTGACCTCAGACCAGGGGTGGGGTTGGAAAGGAAACATGGATGAATCTGTTCAGTGATGTGTTGGGGACAGAGAGGGAGAGGCCCAGAATCCACTCGGTCACACAGCATTATCATGACAGGGCAGGAGGTGAGCATCCAGGGAGGAGGCAGATCTGGCATGCTCCCCTGCTTCTCCCGGAGGCCAAGGGGCTCCTTGCTGACTGTATGTGATCACCTGCGTAGGTGTGGGGGCCACATGTGCACTCCAGGACCCCTTACCTCCGCCACCAAAGGGGCTTTCCAAGGACAAGCTGGGATTGGTAAACTACACCTCAAAGGGTTCCTTTGGCATTACTCACTGCGGGTGCTTCTCCCTCCCACTGGTGTTTGCTCAGCAGGCTCTCCCTGAGCTCTGCAGTTTGAGGGTAGCCACACCCCTGCCCTGTGTTCCAGATCCAGAGCCTGGGTGACCTTTCAGGGAGGGAGCAGACACTGGGTGGGGCTGCAAAGGCGGCATCTGCATTTGAATCATAGCATCCTGGCTGCCTTTGAGAGGAATGCTCTTTAGAAATTATCTGGCCCAACTCCTCATGGTACAGATGGGGAAACTGAGGCTCAGAGATAGGAGAGTACCCCAGTGCCTCCCAGCCTGGTGCTCAGGCTTTCGGCTGAGCTCACTGCCTCTCCAAACTGCTTCACATGCATGGCAGGTGTAGGCGCTGGGAGGGCCGAGACCTGCAGCAGTAGGGACCTAGCCTCAGGGCACCGTGTCTGCAGAAAGGTCGGACTGACCCCAGACGGGCAGAGACCTCAGAGAGAAGGGCCGGGGAAGTTCTGGGAGTCTTTGGAGATCTGCCCAGTACTATGCAGGGCGCCCTCAGACCTGGCTCTATTTTTCCTGGTTTGTATTCTGCCTCCTGTAATCACCACCTCCTGCTGAGCCTGCTACCATTACAGCTTCTCTCATCTGTTTGCCCTGGGAGCCAGTGAGGCCTGGAGATCGCAGGCCTGAGCCCGTGGCAGAGAGAACGCTCTGGAGTCAGGGCCTGATTTGAAAGCTGACCAGACGCAAGGGGATGGGAAAGGAAGGACTTGGGAAACCAGGGGCTATCCATATTTCTTGCCAGTCTGCTTCACCGAGCTACTGCTGCAGCCTGCAGTCTGGAAGGCTGCTGGATCTTTGGTACCAGGGACAAGTGTCTAGGTGCTCCGAGGGACGAGACAGCAGGGAGGGCTTCTTGGAGTAGGAGAAGCATCAGCTGGGCCCTGAAGAATGAACCTGACTTTGAACTGAAAATACTCCAAGCAAAGGGACCATCTGGGCCAAGGCCCAGAGGCACGCATTCTTGGGATAGATCAGTGGGGCTGAGACTGGGCAGTGAAGGAATGAGGCTGAAGATGCCCCCTAGAGGCCAAATGGCAGAAGGAGGAAATATGTTTGGTTTCTGACTTACTAAATGTCCCTGAGCAGATCACTGCTCCACTTCTGTGCCTCAGTTTCCCTTGGATCTTCCTAGAGCTTCAGGCACCTGGGAGCCACAGCAAGGCAGTGCCTCGGTGGAAGGTCTGCCTTTGGGGAGGGTGTGAGCAGGTGTTAGGATCCTGGGCTTCCCTCCACCCCCAACCCCTGGACTTGGGCAGCTGGCCCAGGACCCTACTGCTGGACCCAGGGCTTCTCTTTAGCTGCGAAGAGTTCACCTCAAACTCATACTATCTGCCAGGAGTCTCCCCAACAAGGATAGAGGTGGAATCAGGCCCGTGGGACAGACCCACCTATGGGCTAAGGGTCCAACTCCCAGCGTGGACTTCAGAGCTGAGAGTTCGGGGTAGGCTTCTACTCTCCTTCCTGCTTTTGGGGAAGGGAGGGAGTAGGTGGCCCTCCCTAAGGTTGTGGGTGGGCTTAGAACCCAACAGAGAGGAGGTGACCCTTTGAGCCCTGCATGCTGTGCCAGGCCTGTGATGTGCTGTGGGCTCTGTGGGTGTCTGATGCCCCTCTGTGTGCAGGCCCTCCCGTGGCTCTGGGCTCAGCCTCCACAAATCACAGCAGCCTGTCTGTCACCCTGTCCTGTCAGGACAGCGGCAGCCACAGGCTTCTTTGATTCTCAGCACCTGGAATTGTGCAAACCCCCCAGCCGTCAGCTCAGGCCCGTCCTCTAGGGCTGGCCGGGTTCCCACTCAGGAGGCCTGAGTTCTCTTCTGGAATAATACAGCAACCTCGCCCAGCAGGCAGGGCAGAGCCTCTTCGTGGTCCCGCTTCTGTCGTGACCCTCGTAGTATCAGGTGGGCTTAGTGCAGGGCCCAGTTTCCAGAGAAGGAAAGTAGAGTCCAAGAAGAGACTGAGGCTTGGCTGGGGAAACGCACCAAGCCAGGACTCAAGCCCAGGATTCCAGGCCCCAGCAGTGTTTCTTCCTCAGGGCCCCAAGACAGGTGGGGCCAGGGCTTGGGAAGGAGGAGGTCAGGGGAGAGAGCTTTAAGGGTCCAGGAGCTGGAGGACACAAGGCCGGGTCACTGTGTCATCTCCTCGGCTCCAGCTCCTTTAATTAGCTGGGTCTGCCAGTGGCACTGACATTTACCTGGTGGGGAGGAGGGCCTCCTCCCTCTTGAATCAAGATGCTAAAAATAACTAGGCACAGCTTCCTGGGGCCCCTGCCCAGCCAGTGTCCACTGGCCTTGAACTGCCGGAATTTCTCCTGGGCTACTGACCTAAGGAGACAGGAGACTGGCCCTTATCCTCAGAGTTGTCTAGGGCTCACTTTGAGTCCTGCACCATGCCCAACACAAATGTAAAGTCGTAGCCCCTGTCCTCACACTGCATGTTCGTCCTGTCACACGAGCAGTGAGAAGAGCCAGACTTGGGGGCTGGATACGTTTCAATCCCACTGTGTGATCTTAGTCTCTCTAGGCTCATCTCTGAGATGAGCAGCCTAACTGACCTTGTAGTGAAACTGCAGGAATGAAATGAGGTCACGTGCAGAAAGTTCCAGGCCCAGAGAGCTGGCCCACGGGGCAGTGGGAGGCACGGCACCTCCGGGCGCTTGCCTCCCTCTTACTGTGTAAACAGACCCTAGAAACCCACCCATCTGGCTGATCCGCGGGGAAGGGCTGCCCATATCCTGCATCTCCACAGTGGCCTGCAACCCCAGCCCACCTGTTTGTCCAGTTCTTGCCCTGGGTCAGTGTGACCAGAACTGTGTTGACCTTGGCCCACGTGCCTCTTGCTGTGGGGTTAGTGGAAATGGAAGTAGTTTTCTGAACACGTCCACTCTGAGAACCGGGCCGGTGGCTCAGCCCCTCCACACCTTGGTTTCCCCATTTGAAAATGGGATAATAATGGCCCCTACCCCGTAAGCAATGTGAGACTAAATGAAGGACGTACATACTGTGGTCAGGACGGGGTCTGACATGGGATGAGCACTCGGAGTGTGTTAGCCAGTCCCGTGGTGCAGCAGTAGCCGTGGGTGGCATAACAGCAGCCACCTGCCGTTTGTTGAATGATTAGTATTGGATGCTGTGTCAGATGCTAAGCACTTTACATACATTATTTAATCTTCGTGGCAACCGCACGAAAGGTCCTCCTATGAGATCCACGGTCCAGATGCAGGAAGCGAGGCACAGAGAGTTCGGGTTTGCCTCGACTGTCGCGGTTCTAGCCCTGAAAGCTCCCCATCCCGGACACCTCACAGTTCCAGGCCCACCAGGACCGTTAACACGCTCCACTCCTAAGCCCGCTGGTAGCCCGGAGCCTCCCTGCGTTAGGGCTGGCTTCCGCACTCCGAGCTGGGCCCTCCCTCACTGGTAGACGCCTCTCCCAGTCCCATCACCCTTGCCAGCCGGAGGGGCAGGGGTCGTGCCCGGTGGGTCTTGGGCTGCTCCTCACCAGCCCTCAGTCTCCCCATTTGCACCAAGGGCGTTGGCACCTCTGCTCCCGGCTCTCCAGAGACCCTCTGGAAAACTCCTGAGAAGAGGAAGGGCGGAGTGAGCGCCGCCCCCAGCCCTGGCTCCGCTGCCTGGAGAGTGCACGGGCCCTTCCGGTGCATTGATGGAGAGTGCTGCTGACAAAGGAGAGAGGTCAGCAGGGGGACACAGCAGACTTGGTGGCTGCCTGCTAGCCAGCAGTGCCGTCCCCCAGGGCAGGGCTTCCTGGGGGGAGGGGCCCAGTGCTCCTTGGGGTCCTGGTCAATTCATATTGACTCAGGCAGGTGCTGGGTTAGCGAAGCAGCTGGGGAGATGCTTGAGTCGCCCTTGGCACCTCTGTCTCCCTCACCCCCACATCTGACAGTTGGTTCAGCCCCCTTAACCATCTCTGGCTCTGTGTGCTACTTAGCACCACACCCCTCTGGCACTCAGGTCTCATCATCGTCTTGCCTCTCACTGACTGAACCCTTCCCACCCACCCAGTGCCCTCCCTGGTGTCCACTGTCATCACGAATAAAGTCCGAGTTCTGAGGCTGACATTCAAGGCCTTCTTGAGCTCAGCGAGGCAGCCCAAAGCCGCTGGTCCCTCCTCAGGACTCCCGTCCGCCATCCCCACCCTCAGACCAGGCTGAGCCTCTCCTGGCCTTGCACCCTGCCTGGGCATGTTCTCTCCAGACATGGCTTTCCAGGGCCTAGCCCCTCGCTTTTCTCCCGAGGCGCCCCAGCCCAGGGCCGGAGGTGGGGGCGGGGAAGAGGTCATGTGTGAGGCAGCAGCTCACCCTGAGCGCCCACCCAGCTTATCCCAGGTGCCGGCCTCCCCTAGGCTGCAGCACTGAGCCCACGGTGACCAGGATACCGGTCTAGTGCACTGACCACCCCGTGCCGCTCCTCAACTCCCCCTCGCGCTGTCAGGGCAGCTCATGCCCCAGTTCCTGGAGGGGGACAGCAGCCACCTGCCTCCCCAGCTCAGGGAGGCAAGCCCATGAGGGCAGGAGTGCAGTGGTTAGTTCCCAGCCTCTGGGGTCTGGCCCCAGCTTCATCACTTACTAGCTACGTGACCTCGCGCCGCCACTTAACTTCTCGGAGCCTCAGTGGTGCCATTTGTGAAACGTGGGTAGTAAGAGTCTGTTCTCCATAGGATGGTGAGATGCCGTGAAATGACACATGTAAGTGTTCCCAGGGTCTGGGCCATTCTGAGGATTAATAAAGTCAGCTCTCGTCATCATCATCAGGGCAGCGGCACCCTATCCCTGAAGCGAGGGCCCCCTCCTGTGAATGGACGCCTCTCGCTCCTCCCAGCTCTCCTCTCCCACGTTTCCTGAAACCCCAGGAACACCGGCGCTCTGGTCCCCTGCTCTATCCACTGTGTCCCCCGGAATGCTTTGAGATGGGCCAGGAGTCCTCTGTTTCTCCCAGGGCGCCCCTGACAGGTGCCCGGAGAACAGTAGGTGCCTAATGAGAGTTTGGTGGGTTGAACCCATGTTCACCAAGCCAGTCACTTCCCAGAACAGCACAGCAGTGATTGGCCGAGCCTGTGGGCTCCTCCTAAGGCTACTGAGGGGCATTTCCGAAGCCAGACCTGCCCCACCTCCCACTGGGTCCCAGCACATGGCCCCTCTGGCCTCCTGGATTCAGGGGCTTGGGGAAGGGGGTAGGGGCAGCGCTGGTGGGACCTCCCTGTAGGAAGGTTTCTCCAGTCTGGTTCCTCTCAGGTTCTCCAAGCTGTCACCCCCTGTTTTTCCCCACCCCCACAGTTCTCTGTTGAACTGTGTTATTATATTTAAACAAATCAATTCCATTGCAGTTTTTCCTGTCCTAATGATGAGTTTGCAGCACAAATGCCATTGATTTCTCACAGCCCCGAACACCAACTGATGAATAGCACTGGGCTTGCCTTTGGAAAGGCACTTAGAGCAGTTCTGTGGGGCCCCCTTCACCCCCCTCCTGTCCCCCATCACCCCCACCGCACCCTCACCCCACGGCCTGCTGCCTGCATGGGGCGGAGGCTGTGTGACTAAGGGAGACTCGCAGTGCCTTGGTGGTGGAATGTCGTCGCGAGGGCCCGGCCCCCTGTGCTGGTGAAACGATCGTTCGTGGAGATTTTTATTGATTTTGGCCAAAGGCAGGAGCACAACTTACAGAGCAGAGAAGTGGCACAGTGTGACCTTTGTCCTCTTCACAAGTTCAGAGCACAGTCCCCAGGGTGACAGCAGCTCCCATTTCTGGATCCTGAGGCTGCCAGTGGCTGCTCTCCTAAAGGGGCGGATCGGAGGTTAGAGAGCGTCCTCACTAGGGAGTGGGCCCTCCCTTTGCAAGGTCCCTGGGAGCCTCTGGGATCTAAGTCACGGCTGAGCACTAGGCAGGGCTGTGCCTTTCCATCCCTGCCAGGAGTAAGGACGCTTGAGCGTTTTCGTGCCCCCAGGGTGGGTGGGCAGGGGCGTCTGTTCCCAGCTTAGAGCCCAGCAGCCTGAGGCAGGGCCATCACGGAGTGGGGGAAGGGCTGCTGGTGCTCCGAGAACAGAAGCCCCCCCGCCCTGAGCGCAGCTACTGTACTTCCATTTGTCTGATGGGATGCTCCTCTTACTACCAGACTTTTTGCCACCCCTTCAGCCGCCTCTGAGCTTTCTGTCTGCTGAGCCCAGATTGTCATGCGGAAGGACCTGAGTGGTCATCAGCTCAGCTGCCTGCAGCATGCCACACAAGGGGTAAGGCAGGAGGGCTTGGCAGGGCCTGGCAAACTGGAGAGTGCGGGTCTCACCCATAAAATGGAGGGGACAGGACCCCTGCCTCTCGGGGATTCTAATTCGAGCCTTTGTTTGGGAGAAAAGAAGGAGAATGTGTGGCCTGGAGTTGGGAGTGGTTCTTCAAGGTCACAGCACTGGGCACTGGGGGAGCAGGGGTTTGAGCTGGAAAGGGTGGGGGCTCTCTCAGGCAGTGCTGTCTCCCCTCCTCCCAGGCTTGGCGAGGCTTCCCCAGCAGTCAGGGTTGGGGACAGGCATGGCAGGGGGCTCTGTCCTAGGGCAGATAGGCCCTCACTTGGGAGACCCCGGTGGCCCAGCGTGGCCCCCTTCCCTTTGCCCTTGGAGCAGTTGCCCTCCCTCCCTCCCTTCCTCCCCCCGAGGAACCGCCTGTCCCTCCTAATCAGGTTAGCCTCCTGCTCCTCGCTCACTTTGCTGAGCAGTACCAGCTGCCTCCAGCGGCCTGTTGACCTGGCTCGGGGGGGGGGGGGGGGGGGCGCAGGAAAGAGCTGTAAGTGGGAAAGGGGCCCCGCTCCCTCAATTCAGACCTTTCTATGGCTTCTAGGACCAAGTCCAAACTCTGAGCTTGTCATCCAGGACCCGTCACGATGAGACCCTGCCTCCACACCCCTGATACTCTCCTGCAGTCACAGGATGCTGTTTGCTACCTACCTTCCTGCCTTTGCCTATGCAGGTCCTTTGGCTATCTCCCACCTCAGAAAACTTCTACACATCCTTCAAAACCCAACTCTTGGGCTGCCTCTTCTCAGGATTTCTGCCCCTACACTCCCACTGGGTGCTCCACTGGTCGGAAACTTAACCATTAATACCACTGTTTGGGTGCATTCTTCCTAGACCTGGTTCCCCTTGAGTTTCTGGAGGAAAGAGAATACGCTAGAAGAATATGCCTCTGGGTACAGCACAGAGAAGTGCCCAGTGAAGAAACAGGGCCGCAAAGAAGAGAGGAATGGGGACGAGGGGAGGGAAAGAGAAAGACAGGAGAGCGTGGAACAGCTGTTCCCAGCCCCTCCACACCACTCCAGCCTACTTCCTGCCAAGGAGGGAGGTCATTCTCAGCGACACATGCGGGGCCTGAAATAGACACGTGGGGCCTTGGTGGTGCACTGTCACAGCCCAACGCTGAGCAGCCCCACCCCCCCTCCTGGGCCACTGAAGCTCCCTCTCCTCCCAGGGCCCTGCCCCTGCAGCCAAGACCCCTCCCCCAGCAGTGCCCAGGCCTCGCCACTGTTCCTGCTAACTTTGTTTTATAAATAACCTATATAAATAGGCTCCCTCGAGTCCTCGGAGCATGCAGTGTTTAAGGACTGGGGCACTGCTGTAGGCATAATTGTACTACTGAATCCATCAGCTGCCTAATTACCATTCATTTTGCATTTATTTCTGCTAATTAAAAAGAGAGAAACTCCTAACAACTTTTACGTAAATACTATATTTGTTCTATGTTAAGATGGGATGCTAATTTGCTGGTGATTAGCTGATTATCTAATTTTATAGCTGTCACACAGGATGGCCCTGTCTCCCCCTCTCACCCCAGACACTACTCGAGACCCCTGATCAGGTGTTGGAAGAAGGGGTCAAGGGAGGTCCCCATGGGTTGTTAGAGGGTCTGTCTGAGGCTCAGGGAGCACCGCATGTCACCCGGGTTTGGGAGGCTGCAATCTGACTGATAGAGCTGGGAGCCTTGGGCTCATTCACAGTTTCTGTACGGATGTAGAAACTGAGGCTTAGAGAGGTCCAGCATCCCCCGGTAAGACAGTGGTGGAGGCAGACCCCTGACCCACGTGTTTGGCTACCCCCCCATGCTCATCCCACTGTACGGAGCATTGTCAGAGGAAATCTGCAGGGCGATGGCTTCACCTGCAGCTGGAGAAACATCTGTCCAAACTCCAGCCCAGGTGCGAGAAAGGCAGCGGACCAAACGCTCTTGCGCCCTTCTGAAAGCCTCCACCTCCTCCCACTTGCTCATCCAGCACAGGGCTCTGCTCCCACAGCCCCAACCCCACTTACCAGGCCTCACTCCCCAGCCTAGGCCAGCTTCCCGGGACCTACCTGCACCCAGCCCCAGGCCTGTGCACTCTGCACTGTCAGGGCATATGCAAGGGTCTGTTCCAGATCTTAAAACTGTATATTTTCATGTGAATTGGACAAAATATAATTAATACATCAAACCCATAAATTTACAGAGTATATTGCTTTGATTAACTAAAAGTAAAGTTATTGGTTCAAATGATTTAAACAACAATATGTAAATAATTTAAATGGAACACAGGATGTGGCTTTCAGTATCTAGTAACTGAAGTTGGGGACACACTCGGGGAGCGGGGAGCGTCTGAGAACATCAGGTCCGGAGGCCAGGCAGATGAGGGACCTGAGGGCAGGGTTGGCCAGTCTGGCCTGTAGGCCACCACTGCCTCATCCCACACCCAGGATGACAGTACCCCTGGGTCATGCCTTTCTCTCCCTGGCCCTGCAGTCAGGAATTAATTAGCCCACCACAGAGAAATCACTTGCCTTCAGAGACAGTTTGAAGGGGACTCTGTTTCAGGAAAACCAGGAAGTCAGACTGCTCCACCTCGCCCAGGGGCCAGGTGCAGGTGAGTGGCTTTAAAGGGACTCCCTGGCTGGCCCAGCTCCCCAGGGACTGGAGGGTGAGACCCTGGCTGCCCCTTTTCTCTCTTCCTTCCTGAATAGTCTGAGAACGGCCAGTTCCAGACATAAAGGGAAAATGACTTTGACTAGACCAGGTGTCACATGGGTAGCTAGAGAGGTCAGGGCCAGGATGGGCACAGCTTGGTGGAGACCCCAGAGGTCAGAGTTCCAGACCTGGCTGCACGTCCTGGAACCTCAGTGTCCTCTGGCAGCTGGAGGCTCCTGCTCTCCTTCCAGGGCTGCTGGAAGGAGCCTAAGAGCCGTGTGCAAAGTGCCCCTCTGAGAAGCGCTCAGTGCGGCTGGTGGTGAGCCCAGTTGCCCGGCCAGGGCCCCCCTCGGCCACCCACCCGCCGCCACCGTGTCTGTGCCGCCAGAGATCTCCCGCTCATCTGCCCTTTATCGCCCTGCACACAATCAGGGGAAGCCTGGAAGGCTCGGGGGCTGGGCAGATGGCAAACAAAGAGAGAAAACAAAGCACTGCTCGAGGAGGCCAGAGGCAGGTGCCTCCTCCCTCTGATCCCTGGCCAGCCGGGCCCTCCAGCGCCTGGCCTTGGCCACCCCCAGGCTGCAGGTGACCTGCCCCACCCCTACAGAAACTAGCCTCAGACCTCACATGGTGTCACCACTCGCCGGGTGACCCTTGACAAGTCACTTCTCCAAGACACCCTTTTCTTATCTTTAAAATTCGGGCTTGGACCGCATGCTGCATGACCTTCAGCAAACCCCGCCTCCTTCCCTGACGGGGGCCCCTTGAGGCTGCTCAACCCATCTCTAAGAGAACCCCCAACCTCAGAAAGTCAAGTTAGTACTTCCAACAGTACAAGATAAAGGGCCATTCGTGTTAGGTCCTCGTCTCTGTGTCGTCTCTCCTGTTGATGGAGGTGGGCATGCTGGGACACCACGGAGCTTCAGCCCAGCCCGCCCGCACTGCGCGGGTCCCGGTGGGAGTGTGCTGGCCCCGCGGGGCTCTAGGTGGGAGGGCATCGCGTTTGAGGTACATTTCTGTGTAAGCATTTCTGGTAACAGCTTAAAGGGGCCTGGGTTCCTAAGGCTCTGGGAATTTGTTATCATTTATTTTCTCATTCTAAATATGTATTTGTAATTGTATGTATATTTCTAAAGAGGACCTCCAAAACGGTGTAGGCCTCAGGCCCAGCCAGCCTGGGCCACCCCTGCTGAGCTGTGACCTCTGCCGTGTTTCCAGGGCTGGCCTGCCTGCAGCCGCAGCGGGAGGAACACCGGCCTCGCAGCCGAGGGACGACTCCTCTCCCTGCGGACAGCGTGCTGTTCCGTGCAGGCCTGCCTCTGAGCACCCCAGGCTGCAGACCACAGCCCCGGCTGAGGAAGCCCCAAGGAGGGCAGGCTGAGAGAATGGGACCCTCAGAGAAGGCCTCCTGAAGGGGACCCCAGATGTGCAGGAGCCCCTGCCCCTGCGCTGTAGGCTGGAGCCCTGTCCTCTCTCTCCTCCCTGCTACCCCATCTTGTGTGCGCCCAGTGGGCAGGCGCAAGGGGCGGCCGGGGCCACGGGAAGCAGGCTGCCGAGTGGGAACCGTTGCCCCTGAGGCTGTCCCCGCTGTGGCTGGCTGTGTGCCGAGCCCGGGTTCAGGGCCAGGTGGAGGCCCGGGAAGGCCCTGCCCTCAGAGCCCTTGAAGCAGCTGGAACCCCCCATTCACGCCTGGAAGGGCGAGGAGTGGGCAGGGACTGCGGTTTTAGGCCCTTTGCCTCGCGCCTCAGAGAAGGGTCAAGAGAGCCAGGGGCGCTGAGGGTGGGCTTTGGCGGGGGAGGCCCAGGGTGGGTGCCCCGGGCCCTGGCGCCCCCACTGGCAGCAGGGCCTCTTGTCCCTGGGCTCTGACAGGGACATTTATAACTCACAGCTGTGCCGTCCTGGGCCCAACTGACTGTGGTAAACCGATCTGGCTTCAGGAAGTCTCGTCCCGAGGCCACTCCCCACCGACCCCACACTCTCCTTTACCTCATGATACCCACATCCTGTTCTCAACAGGAGGGGCCCAGCCCGGGTCCCAACCTGTGGGCAGAGCTGGGGAGGTCAGAGAAGCTCAGACAGGCCTGAGACTTTCGAGGTGGGGTCTGTGGGATTACCAGGATCGACCCCCTCAGGGCACACCCAGGGAGACCCAGGCACGCAGAGAGCCAGAGGTCACCCAAAAGCCCACAGGAGCTGAGGACCAAGAGCTCAGACTGTGGAGCCCAGGGGTGTGTTCTGTGCTCTCAAATCTAACCAAAGAGGGGATTACACATCTAGCTCTTGCTGACCAACTCCAGCCTAGGGGAGCCAAAAGGAAACGGGCAGAGGGGAGCCAGAGGCCTCCGAGAACATGGGGGAGAGATGCCATCTTGGACCCAAGGCCTGCATGGCCTGCTGCCCTACGCGGGGCACCCAGCCTGGGACCAAATTCTACCCCATTTGCCTAGATGCTCACAGCAGGGTTCATGTTGGGGACAAGCACAGTCTGGCCCATGCTGGGAAGAAAGGACAGTATTACAAACCGTGACTCTGACCCTACCTCCCTGGCCTTGTTTGCGAACTAATTCTTGGGTCCTGTCAACCAGGCACCCCTCCCGTAACTCTTTCTCCTTCTGTCCAGGAAGACAGTTGATAAACAAAATGGTGAGTTTGCCAAAGCTTGGCCTTCGTAACTGGTAACCTGTGAAAAGATTCTAGAACGAGTAGCCAAAATAACATATAACTTTGTTTCCTTAGTTAAATATATATTAAGGTGTATTAAAAACATATAACTAGCATATCAAACCAATTATTTCATGGATATGATTGCTTTGGACAAGACTAGATTGGAGCTAAAAAAAAAAAAAAAAAAAGTGAGTTGACGTCAAGATAAACATTAAGTCACCGTACAGATAGGACCCAGCAGTGGGTCACCAGGGGCACAGGAGAGGGCCTGAAGTTTGCGCAGCGCAATAAGCAGTGGGCAGGCTCCTCTCTGTTCTGGGCTCCGTCTCCAGCTTCCTCTGCCAGCTGTGAGCAGGGTCTGGCCCCGCGTGCCGAGGGGTGCGGAGGACGCAGTGCGAGCCGGTTTTGCGAGGAGGTGTGCACATGAAACGGCTGCAAGTGTTGGTCAGAGGTCTGGTGAGAGCTTCATAACAAGGGCAGAATTCAGGCAGAGGTCGAAGAGTGGCTTTGGAAGTGGCTGCCGGCCGCGTGAGATAATCCCCAGGAGCCAGGCACGGTCCAGAGAGGACAACACTGTGGGGCTCTGGCCCTGCTAAAAATACCCGACAGCTTCTCCCTGTCCCCCTGTCCCCCCGCTTGGGCTGCACAGCAAGGCCAGGGCTCGCCGCTTTTCTCACCAGGAAGAGAAAGACAACACAGAGCCCCCGAGCCCCAGAAGGAACAAAACAGATATATTTAACAAATTGTTAGGACTCCCCCTAGGAGGAGTTGGCTTGCTTGTTGGAGACTTGGCTGGGAGACGGCGGCTCTGGTAATCAGGTGTCCCGGGAGTGCTTGCGTGGCCCAAGAGGCCCTCACATTAGCCCAGCAGTGGGGGACAGCGATGTGAGGCAGAGGACTGCTGTCTTTGTCCCTGGCCGTTCACACGTGTCCGTCTTTCTCCCTGTGTACCCAGGACGAGGAGGAGGCTGCCGCATCAGACCAATGCTGCGAGGGGTGTGAAAAGAGCCGTGTTTCGTCACTCAGCTGCCGCACCTAGAAAGGTAACACCAGACTGCCAGCGCCCTGCTGCCCACACCAGCCGCCACTGTCACCTGGCCAGGGGCAAGGGGGTCAGTCTTTTCTCCCAGCCCTTCCTGACCCAGGCTGCAGGGCTTCTTGCAACTCCTTGTGTGTGTCGAGCACAAAATGCTTCTGGGCTTCAGTTTGTCCATCTCTTAAATGGGTCCCCCAGTTCTCAAGATTTCTGTGAATTAGCTCGGCCTGACTGCTTTGGAGTTAAGCTGTCTGATTGAACTCTGGGGGCATAGCCAGGGATCCTCGCCCTTGTAGATGAGGCTAAAAGATCACAGGACCAGTCGGCGTGGGAAGAGGATTTTCTAAGACAGACGTGGTTAGAGATGTGGTTCACTGGAGATGTGTCCGTGGCAGTATTTGAAACTCCAAAGTGATTTCCCTGGCAGCTCTGCGTAAGAATTATTATCTATATTTTTAGACCACAAGACCAAGGCGCAGGGAGGTTAGTGGGCTTGCTAGGGGTCCACAGCAGGTTCTAGCCACATCAGAGCGGCTCGGCTGTATCCCGTGTGCTATATTGGCTTCTACACTTTCAATGCTGCGCTGGTCTGGCCCATCCTCCCCAGAGAAGTCCCGCTATTGATTCCAAACAACCACCAGGCTTTCTTATGTGCCTGTGGTGGACCCCCATCCACCATCATTTATCCACTCACCTATCCATCTAGCCCTCTGCCCATCCTCCCACCCCACCATCCTTCCATTTACTCATTCATCTCTCTGTCTACTCATCGACCCATCCACCCATTCCTCTGACCATCCATTTATTCATTAATTCACACGTCACTCGCTGCTCGTATACCAGACCAGGCCCACACTGAGGGCTGGGTTTTGAGGATGGATCAGATTCAGCCCTGCCCTGAAAGGTGCAGTCCACAATGAAGGGAGACGCCTGACCCCAGAGCCAGACCCAACTCCATAAGCTCAGTGCTCAAGGCTCGTGTAGTGTCTGTGCCTGCACGGAGGAGGCCCACGGGCTGGCTCTGCAGGCAGGCATGCAGGGAAGGCTTCCCAGGGGAAGTAGCATTGTTCATGCTTCGTGCCTCAAATGCTTACTGAGAAAGTCTCCGTGCTGGGAACTGCTTGTGTTTTGGAGACACAGGGACTGAAACTGACTGAATTCCCTTTCCTCACAGCACGTACATTCTCACTAGGAGACATGGACAATAAATACCCCAAACGTGGTCTATGGTATGTCAGGTGATAATAAATTTAAGCAGAGAAGTTAGTCAAATAAAGTAGCAGAGTTCACAGGGTCGGGTAAAGTGTCCTTTGACAAAGGATGGTCAAGGAAGGCCTCCGACAAGGTGGCATTTGAGCAGAGACCTGAACACAAGGAGGGAGGGAGCTGGGGTGCACTTGATGTGTTCAAGGAAGTAGCGGAGAAGCCACGTGGCTGAAGTGAAGTGAG
This sequence comes from Molossus molossus, assembly GCF_014108415.1. Taxonomy (NCBI): domain Eukaryota; kingdom Metazoa; phylum Chordata; class Mammalia; order Chiroptera; family Molossidae; genus Molossus; species Molossus molossus. Next base: position 59,799,423 of record NW_023425352.1, read on the forward strand.
GGGTAGGAGGAGACAGCAGAGAGACCCTGGGGGCTCACTCATGTAGACGGGCAGGAGTGGAGCCCGAGGATGGCTGGGAAGCTGTGGACCCCATCCAGGTAGGGGTGGTGGTGGCGGCTTAGACTAGGGGTCGTAGGGGAAGAGATGGGAAGCCATCAAAGTCTGAATATATTTTAAAGACCTTGCAGACAAGCCTGCGGCGGGTGGATTAGAGGTAGAGCGCGAGAGAAGGGGGGTTCGAGGAAGGCTTTGGGTTTGAGGCAGGAGCCACTGGTAGAACGGGTGGCCATTTACTCAGCCAGGGATGACGGCAGGGGAGGCTGGAGGAAGCCGAGGGGTTGTGTTTAGGAAGTTAAGTTTGAGATGGTTTTGAGCCTTCCAAATGGAAAGATCGAGTAGACAGTTGGACAGATGAGCATGGGAGGCCGAGTGCGCCCCAGTGGGAGAGACACGTGTGGTAGCTGTCGTGTGTAGATGGTGTTGCAAGCCGTGAGGTCACCTTGGGAAGGAGTGGGGACAGAGCAGATCACAGCCTGAGTCTGCGTCACAGCATCCAGCCCCTAGAGGGAGGGCAGATGGAGTGGGGGCAGGAAGCCGACTGAGAAGGGGCAGCCAGGGCGGGAGGAGAGCTGAGACAGCGGGTTCTTCATGGATGAGGATGATTTTGCTGGCAAAGGAGAAAGGACGAGCCAGGAAGCAGGAAGAGCATTAACGAAGGCTCAGAGGCCTCAAAAAATGAACCATGTGTGGAGAAGTGGTAGAGAGGGAGCGGGGACCAGAGCAGCCTCCCCTCCACACCTGGCCGCCCAGGGCCCAGGCTCAGGAGGTCCTGGCTGGGCTGTGGGTCTGCGCGTGCCCAGGACCCTCCGTATCACCCTGGAGAGTACTCCCTGAGCTTGGCCAAACCTCTTGTTCCCATGTCTGCATATTTTGCACTTTCTTTAAAGAAGCTTCTCCTAAGTCTCCTGAACTCGCACCTGCCCCCTGGGACCCTTGGGTCCCCGAGACCTCCCGCTTGCCTGGAGTGCTTGTCTTAAAACACTGGGCTCAGTGGGGTAGCCGCCTGCGGGGAAAGGGCACCCACACCTTCCTACTGAATCTCTAAGCAACGCCTGGGCCCTTCATCTGAAAGGAACCTGGAAACTTCCTGGACTGTGAGTGCCTGTCAGCTGCCTGCCAGCGCTCCCCAGTTACAGCAGCCGAGCTCACTGCCCTCGCTGGGCCGTGTGTGTGCTGGGGGGCGTCCACGCTGGGACGTTTGTGGTGTTTCACACGTAGCACTCAGCTCCCAATAGGGAGAGGAGCTGTCCCTGAACGAGCCTTGAGAACCGACCAGCAAGTGCCCAGCGTGTGCTCCCAGGGGAATGGGAACTGGAAGAAGAGCATACACATTGCCAGGGGTGTGCAGGGGCACCAGCTGGCCTGGCTGCCTGAGCAAACGCACCCTGAGGTGGCGAAGTCTTGGGAGACTTCACACAAAGGATAGCATGGATCCTAGCAGGGGCTTTATGACTCTCCAGTCCCTCGAGGATATATGCCTCTGACTCTGCTTGGGGTCTGGGGGAGCCATGGGAAGCCGCTCTGATGGTCAGGCTCCATGGCAGGCTGTCTGGGTAATCTAGTTAGTGTGCCCAGCGGATGGGACAAGTAATCCTGTGCCTTAGACTCACTTTCTTTAAGCTTGTCCCCACCCAATCTCTCCCTAAATCCACCCACTGCCTGGGTCACGTTGGGCAGGAGTGGACGTATCCCCATTGAACAGATGGGTAAATCAGGGCCAGAGAGGAAGAAGCTTGCACGATGCCTCCGCTAGTTAGTGGCAGAGGTGGAGCTGTGAACTGGGTGGGCCTGAATCCCAAGCACTCTTACCGCTGCCCTCTACCATCTCCTGGGCCCTTCTGCAGTATCCAGACTTGCAGGCACCCTTATGTAAACCACGTCCCAACTTCCTCATTTCATAGACCAGGAAACAGAGGGCCAGAGAAGGCAGGACATGGGCCATGGCCACACAGCAAGTCAAGGGCAGAACCTATACCAGAATCTGGTCTGGCTCACTGTGCCCACCCGCCCCCACCCCCCATTGGCTGGTACAGGGACCCCATCCTGGCCCTGCCCACTTCCTCTTGGAGCGCCCACTGCCTCCTGTTCTCCACTGGCCTCTGGCGTTCGCTCAGGTCAAGGCACCGGGTTCCTCCTCAGAAGGCTCTTTGTGCCTATTGTTTAAATATAGATTACTAATGAAATGCCTTTTCATTGCCTTCCAGTGAATAGTTTCCGTGTAAAGTTAATTTGCAGTGTTATGTAAATTCTGTTTAACTTCAATCAGGTTTCTAATTATGTTTTTACCGCAGTAATTCCCGTTTGATTTGTCATCTCCTGTTAGGTACTTAATGTGCGGTGGGTGGGTGTGCTCTCTGTGTCTCTCCTAACCAAAGCCCTGTCCACCCCTGACCCCTCTGCCTGTCTGTCTGTCCCCTTTGCTCCTCTCCCTTCATTCTCTGCTCCTTCCCTGTGGATCATTTCCCACCTCCTCCCCTCCCTCCCGCCTCTCTTCCCTTCCTCCTCTTGCCCAGCTGCTCTCCTTCCCTCCTGTTTGCCTCTGCTCCTTCTTGCTTGGTCTTGTCCCTGCCCCTCTCCTCCTTCCCTTCTTCCTTCCCTTTCCCAGTGTCCTCTCTTCCATCGTCCTTTTCTCTTTTTCTCCATCACTCCTTCTCTACTTCTCTCTTGCTGTTCTATTTTTGTCTCTCCTCCTTCCCCCACCCCACCCTAGCTCGCTCGCTCTTTATCCTCGTTTGTATCCCAAGTTCTCCCCTCCCCCACACTTTCCTCTCCCTTATTTCTCCCTCTTCCTCTTCACCCTTGAGCCCTTCCCCAGCCACGTGCAGGGGATGCTCCGCGCCCTGGGACAGGAGAGGGCAAGGGGTGGGGCTGGCGGGGCCTGCGGCCCTGGAGAATCTGGCCCCAGCCCTTGGGAGCCTGGTCAGGGCTCAGCCGAGCTCTGCGCGGGGCTGCCCCTGGCGCTGGGACCTGGTTAGGAGCATGGACGCTAGAGGCTGGCTCCCCGCGCAGTCCCGACCCACCCTTACTCATCGTGTGGCCGTGAGCCCCATCTGTATGGAGTGAAATGTCACCTACCTCGTAGGGTTGTGGTGAGAAGTAGTCAGATGACAGAAGAAGGGAACTGGTTCTCATTTGAGAACTCTCAGCCGCGCCCCTCATTTCCCCGGGCTGCCCGAGGCGGCTCTGCAGTGGCTGTGCTGGGGTCAGGCCTGAGGCCAGGGCAGGGCCGAAGGTGCTTAGAACCCCAGAGCTGGTGGCAGGGGTCCCCCTGGAACCAGGTCTCAGCTCTGCCTGTCAAGAGGTGTGGCCTCCTCCCTTCATGATGATAAGCCTGCCGTTCTGTGGGAGTGTCTGAGGCATAGACCCCCCCCCAAAAGCTAGAGGAGCCCTTAAGACTGGCTCGCAGACCTTTCCCAGACGACAGACCGAAGGCAAACCTGCTCCGGCCAGGTTGAACTAGGAGCCCCCTTCTCCACCCTTTCTCATTCCTGGACGCCCCCAGGGCTGGGCCACAGAGTCCAGCTGCCAACTGCTGCTCTGGGCACAAGACAAAGCCTCACTCCCCTCTGGACCCAAATCCACGCTCTGGGCTCTGTACCTCTCCCTGCCTGACAGCCACAGGCTGCCGGTTTCCCAGCAGGCATCTGCCCTCTGGGTGGAGAGGGCGGAAGGAAAACATTAGACAGAAGGCCGGAGGCCTGCGCTCCTCCCCTTCTCCCCCACCCCCAACCCCCTCGATTCCCATCCAGCACGTCCCTGGGGTGTCCAGGAAGCAGAAAACAAGTGTTCGGAGAAGGCATTCTTTTGGGTGAGGAAAGGCAGGCCGGTCACTTGTCCTTCAGAGACTAGAAACCTGAGCTGGCCCTGTCCCTGCTCTGCTGGGCCACATAACCACCTGACCTGCAGCGAGCAGCTGTGTTTGTGTGTGTGCATGTGTGCGTGTGTGTGCGTGCGTGCGTGTGCGTGTGTGTGCATCTGTGTGTCCCTAGTGTAGGAAACCTTAGCCAGTCACGTGCCGCTTTCCCTGTTTGTTTGAGTAAGCAGTTCAGGCTGGCTGTAGCCAGGCAGCTAAGACATAGAGCCAGGGGAGGGGGCCACACTGGCACGTGGACATAAGGATCACTGGGGACAGAGGGCAGTCCTGAGCCAGGTCCTGCAGTCCTGGGGCCTCTGGATTTGGTGTGAGGAGGCCTGGCCTGGGAATGGCCTTGCTCTGATCCCCTGCTCTCTCTGGACCTCCTCCACCTCCATCTGTCAGGAAAAGCTATTAGACTTGCTACTGCAGAGAATCCTCCCAGCCTGGAAACAGAGAGGCTGCGCGTTCTCTGTCTAAGGGGAGCTCAGAGAGGCCAGCGAAAGGGGCACACGTGGACAGGGCCACAGTCCGTCCGTCTCCTAGAGTGGCTGCTCAGTCCTGGCCCCTCAGCAAATGAGCCCAAGTCAGGCCTTCCCACTTGCATCCAGCAGGCCTCTGGTGAAGTCAACAGATTTAGCACCTACTGTGTGCCAGGACCGTGCTGGGCAGGGGAGTAGGGTTGTCAGAACCCTCACACCTGTGACATCCTGCCCTCCTGTTGGACCCGCAGGACCATGTTTCATAGAGCAGACCCTGGTCACGAGGCAGATATTCCCAGCCCACTGCCATCTCAGCAAGGGGAAACCCCAGAGCTGGTAGGGACACAGGAAGGTAAGGGGTCGCTGAGTTCCTTGTAGACTGAGCAGCTGTGGCTAGGGTGCCCTTCCTCCAGAGGGCGGAGCCGGAGCCAGGCTTCCGAAGCAGGTGTGAGCAGAGTGCAGACACCGGGGCCTTCTCCAAGCTCAGGGGGCAGCAGAGCCTCCGGGGAAATGGCAGGGCTTCTTCCGACTTCCTCCAGGTTCACCTGGCCTGTGTGGGATGGCTTAGGGGAGAGGGCCGTGCCCTCTGGCCTGGAGGAGTGGCTGCAAGGGCCTTTGAGGCCATGCTTCTGAGAGCCCGTCTGCATTCACATGTCTGTTTGTCCCCTCGCTCCCTGCTGCTTCCCTCTCTCCTCTGACAAACATTTCCTGGCAGCCAAGTCTGTGCCAGGCCTGTGCTCAGTAAAAGACACACCCCTGGCCCTGGAGATGCGCCCTGCCAAGCTGACATCAAGCAACACCTTGAGATGCGCTGAGGGTCCAGGCTAAGGTGAGGCCCAGGAGAGGGGCAGCCATTGAGTGGGGATCAGGGTTCAGCAGACCCCACAGGCTGCCCTGGGTTTTGGGGAAGCTTAGACATACTCTTCCCCAGATGGGCTGGTGTCTGAGCACACCAGGTAGCCAGGATAAGGGGTACAGAGCTGGCGTCTGGGCCACATAGAGCATTGAAAGACCTGGTCTCTCTTGTGACAGAATTTGAGGATGTTTAACCTGGAAGGGTCCTATAGGCTCATGGGCTCAAGGCTGTTACAGCTGGGAAGCTCCTATATAGAAGAGGGATGGAAATGGGGTGGTCAGTGGTTGAGCTGGTGACACAGGCCAGCCATCCTGCCACCCATAACTAAATGTAGCTTCGAGCCTGGGGTGGCTATAAAAAGCTACTAGGCTAGAGTTCCAGAATGCCGCCTAGGCCTATGTGCCCTGGCCTTGGCTTGCATGCCCCCAGGGTCAAGAGGCTCAGTACCGCACGTGGCTGTCTTAGAAGCTCTTCCTGGTAACTCGTACCCTGGCCACCTGCCAGGGCTGAGGTAGCTTCTGTCGTCCACTCTGCTCACTTCAGGCCCACAGCCCTTAGGCTTTAGCCCCCCTGACCGAGTCCCTCTCCAGATTTTCTCCCTCCAGGCAGAAGCCCCAGCAGGGCCTGTTTGGTTGGAGCAGTATAGACACGTGCCCTGCACTGGCAGCCCACCCTCCCAGCATGGCCCCCAGGGACTGCTGTGAGTTTGGCTGACAGCCTCGTGGGGAGGTCCTCGAGCTGCCCGTGGTATAAGCAGGAGCCCTGGAGCCTAGCTCTGTGCCTATCCCTGTGCTGATCTCAGGCAAGGGCAGCCCATTCAACCCCAGACCACCTCCACCTGCACTCCTCCCCAAAACCGAGCTGCGAGAGGCTTGTCCACGCGGCCCGCAGGCAGCAGTGAGGTCCTCTTCTCCCTTACGCTGTGCCTGCCGAGGCACCTGTTTGCAGAGCAGCCCTGGGAGGCCTTGCTGCCACGCCTCCTGCAGCCTATGCCCTCGGGAGCCCGGGGGGGGGGGGGGGCTCGGTTGGAACTGAGAGCCTCTGTTCAGACCTCTCCCCATCCCTGGGCCAGGCCACTGACCTCTCCACTCCCAGCATATCCTCACTGGTGGACAGGTGCGCCCCCAGCTCCTGAGGCACAGAGAATAGATTGGGTTCATCTGGAGACCACGGGTGGCCCCACAGCACCTGGGCTGAGCTTCCATGTCACCCAGACTCCTGGCCCCAGGCGTGCAAAGCTGGGGTGGTCGAAGGGGCCTTGCTGTGAGTGCTGGGCCTGTGGTTCGACATGACTCGTCTCTGTGGGCTGTGCTGCCCGCCCAGGTGCCACACCTCTGCCGAGGGCCACACTGCCCTCAGTTCTGACCACTAAGAAGTTCTGCTTTGAGGCTGGAAATGTGTCCCCCTGAAGCTTCTCCCCTCGGCCAGTCCCTTTGGCCTGGCTCAAAATGATACTGCCTCTCTGCCCAGAGCTGGGGGAGGCAGTGACCGCATCGCTCGGGACGGCAGGGGGCTGACCCCTGCTCAGCCGTGTCTGACGTTGTGAGCTCCTAGGAAAAACCCAGTGGTATTTCTGTCAAGGCCTCTTGCTAGAAAACAATTAGCTGGAAGTCTAGAGGTCAGAGGCCAAAGGCCACCGAGCAGGCCAGGGCAGCCTGCCCACTCCTGCCCCCGAAACCTGGGCACTTCTGAGGAGGCCTCCACGGGCCTCCCTCCCTCCTGGGCTGGGTGGGGCTCGTGGGGCAGGAGCCGGGGCGGGCCTGGAGGATGGGATGAGGGTGAACTGGGTCCGAGCCAGGGATGAGGCAAAACCCAATGCTGGCCTGGCCCCAGGGCCACAGCCACTCAGGTCACTCAGCCTCAGTAAGTGACCGCCACCCCCACAACAGGAAACCCTGCCCAGGCAACCCCCGTCCCTCCCCATGTTCCCAAGGGTGGCGCTTCTACTATTTCCCGTGGGAGCTGCTGCCAGGAATGATGCCCTCTTCAGAGGGGAAGCTGGACCTCAGCTCGGACTGCCCTGCCTCTGGCCTGTTCGGACCCCCTCGGTGGAGCTCGGGCCCACACCCCTTCCTCACTCCACACACGCTGATGACCTGCCATCGCCCAGAGAGACAGCCGCCTCTAGGGACACAAAAGAGAAGCCTCTTCGTGGGGCCAGGTCTGTGAGCCCAGGGAACGGGGCTTTTGGTCTAAGATCTGCCACCAGCTTGCTGGTCCCTTGGGCAAGTCCCTCAACCACTCTGGGCCTCATCCGTAGAGAGGAAGGTAAGAAAAGGCTCTGCCTAGCTATGGGATAGATGGTTGGAGGCAAGGATGGATTTCGTACACTAGAAGGGCGACCAGGTTTGGTATTACCTGCCCAGACTCCTGTCACACATCCTAGCCAAGGACACTGTCTGTGATGACCTCCAGGCAGGGAGAGAGACATGGGTGGCTGCCGGTGTCCCCATGGAGGGTGGGGTGATGCTGGCAGGTCCCCTCTCTGGGTCTTCCCATCTCTGACAACATAGGGGCAAAGCTGGGTATCTCTGCCCAGGAAGGAGCCCTCTTTTCTCCCTCCCCCCTTGTCCCTCCCCCAGAGCTGGGAGGTGGAGCACTGGAGACCCTCTGCTGGGCCGGGTGAGCAGGCTGTGAGCTGCATGCCCGGAAGCCGAGGGCAATGCCGAGGGGCAGGCTCTCCTGCCACCCTCGATTCTTCCTCCTCCCCCCCAGTAGGGGCTCTCAGGCCTTGGGGTGTCCTTTAGTTGTGGTGTTGAGCCTAAGGTGCAGGCAGGAACAGGGTAATAATATTTAATGCTCCAAATACTTCGATAGCTCCCTAGGGAGGTGCTGCTCTAATACTTTGTCTACAGAAGTTCATGGTCATTACAGCTCCAAAGGGTCACTACTCCTGTTGTCCTCCTTTCCAGAGGAGGAAACCGAGGCACAGAGAGGTGAATTGACCTGCCCATGATCATTACACTGGGTTTTGCACTGGGCAGCCGGCCCCAGAGTCAGTGCCCTTGGCCACCTACTGCACCACCTCTCTGACCCATGACACCACTCCCAGCTGGGCAGTCCCCAGCCCAAACCCAGCTTAGTATCAGCTGGGGCTGAAGCCCAGTATCAGCTGTTTACCAAAGGGGCCGAAGAGAGAGTCAGGACACCAAGGTGAGGAGACCCAAGCCGCCGTGACCTTGGATGGTTAACACAGACTCAGCACCATCCTGAGCTCGTGAACCAGCTGAAAGCTTGTCAGCAACAGGGAGACCCTAGGTCCCCGCAACCCAGACCCCTCCCTGTGGAGGCGCCAGCTCAGCCTCCAGGGGCCTAGGACACGTCGCCCCTCTGAGCCTCAGCTTCTGCATCTGTCACATGGCCTTTCAGAGCCAAGGGCACAAGGATCTGTGGGGAGTCGTCGAGATCCTGGGAACAGTGTCTGGACCCCTGTGGCCCCTTGGTGGATGTGACTTCCTTCCCAGTGTGTCAGGGGTCTAGAGGTCCAGACCCCTGTGAAGGGAAAGGTTCCAGGTCGAAGTTAGATGGGGTCCTTGAATAGGAGGCTGGGGAGCTAGAACTGGACCGCGTAGACAGCAGGAGCCACTGGAGGTGCTTGGACAGGAGAGGATGCACTCTCGGGAGGAACTGGCAGCCGCGGGGCCCGGACTCAGGAGGAATCACCTGGCTACAAAAGCTGGCCCAGGTGGCTGTCAGTGCCAGCTGGGCTGGGCAGCCTCGGTCCTCCTGTAGCCCGGTGGTCCACAGGGTGGACAGCTGGCGCCGCCGGCTGGGAGTGTGCCGGTCAGCAGGGAGGGGCAGGGTCCGCACTGATGCCGCTTCCTCTGCGTGTCCCGGAGTCGTCCCCCTCCCCCCCAAACCCCTGGCTTGGGGCTGTCTGGGTTTCCTACCCAGCCCTGGGTGGGGCCCCACTGCTCCTTCCTCCCTCTGTGGCTGTCTGGTCCTATGGGAGGTGACTGGTGGCTGCAGTGGGCTGTGGGGTGTGAGCCAGGGTGGGGCCATGGCAGTGGGTGGGGTCACAGGACAGGAGGCCATGAGTCAGGGATTGCTGTGTGTCATCCGGGGGAGCCGTCCTGACTCCCTGTGCCTGTCTGCCTCGCTCTCCTGCCCACCTCTGCTCTGCGGGCTGCTCTGCTGGGTGACAGAGAGTCAGGGGACTGGGTCTCCAGTCCCACCCCCACGTGCAGGGCGTCCTTGGCAAGTCCCCTCCCTCTCCGAACCACAGTTTCCCATTGCAGAGTAAGGGTGGGGCTGGCTAGGAGGTCTCAGCCCCAGCCGCATGTGGGAGCCAGAGCGGCCTTGAAAGAGAGCCCACCCAGACCCATTTAGTCAGAGCCCTCTGCTCCCCAGGCCTCTGTGGGGCTGCTGTCCAGGACGCACCGCTGTGGGCCAGCGTGTGGATCTGGAGCCCAGGGCCTGCACTCCGTCCAACTCTGCCACTTTCTAACACGGGGCAATGACTGCAGCCTCTGAGCCTCTGTGTCCTCATCTGTAAAATGGGGATAGCGTCACTACTTCATAGAACTGCTGCAGACTGGCTGGGTTAACTATGTAAGTGGTGTCTGTTCAAGCCCCCAGTTTGAACACGGTAAGCCCTGTGGGGGTGTTAGCTGCCTGTTCTCTGATCTAAATCGGTCTTCACACCACACCTCCCGTCACTGCCCATTCGTTCATCCAGCAGACGTTCTGGGGGCTCATACCTACAGGCCCTGGGCTGAGTGCTGTGGGCCTCGGGCAGAGCTCCATCATGGGGCTGGCCTTGGCCCTCCTCTTAGTCCACTCGTGGTCCAGCCCCAGCAGACAGGCTCTGGCAGTCCCCAGGAGTGATGGACAGGTGTGGGGGGAGACCCCTCGAGAATCTCCCTGAGTTGCTGGGCTGAGAGAGCTCCTCTTTCTGCGAGAACACAGGGAAAACCCAGGCTCAAGGACGGCCTTGACCGGGAAGCACCCAGGGGTCCCCTCGTGCCTCCTGGTGGAGCCTTGGAATGTCTCTGGGTGTGAGAGCTCAGCCCCAGCTGGGCACTGGGACTCCCAGGAAGGCAAGAGCAGCCACGCTCAGCAGGGTGTGGGACAGAACGAGGACCTCCTCTCAGCCGGCACAGGGCCGGCCACGCCCTCCCTCTCCCAGAGCCCCTTCAGCACCCGGGGGTTAAGCAGGTATCATTCCTCCCACTTTGCAGACAGTGAGGGAGGTTTCCGAGGACAGGGAGGTACTGCCCAGGGCAGGAGGGTGAGGGCAAAGGCAGGACAGAACCGTCCTCTGGAAGCAGGATTCAGTGGAGGTGGTTGAGCTTCCCTGAGCAGCTGCCTTGGTGGAGCATCTTGGGACAGGTGGCAAAGTGCAGTGTGAGGGTTAACACCCTGCCGTCCCTGGCTTTCCCCCTGCTCCCCTGCAGCCACCACTGGGCTCCCGCGGGGCCCCTCGGGGAGAGCTGGCTTTCCTACCGATGGGGAGAGCACCCGCAGCGGCCGCTCAGGACCAGGGCTTGGCCTGTGCATTGGCCCAGTTAGACCTTCTCCCTCCCCGTTGCACCATTGAGTAAACGGAGGCGGGGAGAGGCACGCGACTTGGCTAAGGCCACCTGGCTTGCCAGCAGCGGAAGTAAGACTTCACTCAGACCTGGGCGGCACTAGACCTGTGCGCAGACCACCCCTGCCGGCAGGAGCAGTGCTTCCCTTTGCCAGCATTCGTGAGTCTGGGCCTTGCCATCCCTGCAGACTGGCCTGACCCGCGTGTAGCCAGAGTCCCAGAGGGGCGCCACCGGGGACTGGCCCCTGGCCCAGGGATGGGGTCATTGGAAGCACTTGGTGTTGGGCAGTTTGCATGTGCCATCGGGAGTGCCTGTGCCCTCAGCCTTGCTCTTCCCGCCTGCCTCCTCGAGGAGTCTGGGCTGCCCTTGGAGCTGACAGCCCGTGGTGCCGCCCGGCCCTGTGCCGGCCCTGCGTGTGATGTCAGCTCCGCTAACCCTGCAGCCAGTGTAACCCCGGTGAGGAAACAGACCTGGAGGGACAGGTGACTGGCTTCTCAGTCCAACCTCCGACACCAGAGCTGACTTGGGTTCCCATCTTGGCCTTGGGCCAATCCCTGTCCTTCTCCAAACCTGTGTCCCCTCCTCTGTAAGGTGGCAGGCTTGGACTCAGGATCTCCAAGGACTTTCCAGAGCCTCTGCCAGGCCCTGTTCAGCTGCAGGGGATTGGCATTTAGGGGTGTCCCGGGGTGTTTGTTTAGGGCAACCTTCATATGGGCAGTGCCAGGTGCTAAGTGCTAGGCCACCACAAGCAGAGTGGACAGGTAAGAGACAAAGCCCCTCAAAGGGGGTCAGTGACAGAAAATTCTATTTTGATCATCATCATCGGGAGTGGAAAATGCCCAGGTGGATGCCAGAGACCCTGGTTTGGCCAACTCCAGCTAGGTGCCCCCTGGGCAAGACCCTGGCCCTGGGCAGGGAGGATGCTATGCCCACCCCATGGGGCTAACGAGATGGAGGGTGTGGAAAGGAGCCCCTGGCACAGAGCCTGCACCTGGAGGGAAGGGGTCGGGGACCCTCTTCTGGGGCAGGAGGCCCTCGAAGCCCATCTCCGGGAAGCAGATCCCCTGGGCCTTCTCCCTGTCTATGATCAGGGGTCCAGTGCCTCCACCCCGGGCAAACCCCAAGTCTGCTTGGCAGCAAACCTAAGCCAGTGCTACTAATGACAGTTCTTATTTATTGAGCATTTCCTGTGCAAGTGTAGTATGGGAATAATGTTAAGTCCTTATAATTCTGTGAGTGTAGGGTCTCTTTTTATCCCATTTCACAGATAAGGAGACTGAAACCCAGAGAGGCTGTTTATTGCCTAACATACACTTCAGCAAGTGACAGAGCTGAAGCCCCAACTCTGGTACACAAGAACCTAAAGCCAGACTATGCACCATCAATCCATTTGTGCCCTTGCCCTTGATTAGAGGAGAAATTGCTCATCTGATGACGTGGGGAGAGGGAGACCCTTGCCTCTTCCTCCAGTGTGAGTGCCCCACCATCCAGAGCCACAGGCTTCTGGTTGGTAGGAGGTGTGGCCGAGGGCAGTCAGGGAAGGCTTCCAGTGGGACTGTGCTGCAGATCTGCGGCAGAGGAGAGCCAGTTCCTGATGGTCTGAGTTCAAGTCCCGATGCCACGACTTATGGCCCTGTGAGCCCGGGTGGGACCCTTCCTCTCTCTGCTGTCATCTCCCCTTTACACAAACCCAGTACCAAGGGGCTAAGGCGGCTTGGTGGGGGACAAGGCACACAAGCGTGCACCTGAGAGGCAAGGTGGGCGGAAGTCACTCCCTGGGCCTGGGTGATGCCCACTGAGTGAACGCGGATTTGTGGGCCTGACAGGGTCTCTGGAACAGGTGCCACTCCAACCTGGCCTTGAAAACACAGCACATCAGGATTGGGCGTGGGGTGAAGCCCTGGAGGGCCCCAGGGATGTGTCTGCATGTGCCCGGGGTGCTTGTGACCCCGTGAATGTAGCTGTCCCCTACTCACCAATGCCACCTATGTTGTTTCTTTACCCCAAAGCTTTTGTCCTGCCAAGCCTCTGGACCTTTGCCCAGGAGGGGTGCCCTCCTGTGTGAGAGACTCTGTTCAAGAGGATAATGCCCCTGACACCTGTTTTGCTGCCAGGCTGAGCCAGGCACACTCTCCAGCACTTTGTCGTAGAATTGCCCATCTCCTTCTAGGTCTCGCCCACTTTATCTCAGACAGTGCAACACCCTTGGGCAGCACACAGGCTGGGCAAGTGTACAGGCTGGCCGGCCCTGCTTTCGCTTTCCTCACCACCCATCCCGTTTCTTCTTCTCCTCTTCTGCAGATAACAGGCAGTCATTAGTTAAAAGAAGGAAGCAGCCCTGGCCGGTTTGGCTCAGCGGTTAGAGCGTCTGCCTGCGGTCCGGAGAGACCCGGGTTCGGTTCCCGCTAAGGGCACATACCTCGGTTGCAGTTTGTCCCCGGCCCTGGTCGGTCGTGCGGGTGGCAGCCACTCGATGTGTCCCTTTCACATCGATGTTTCCCTCTCTCTTTCTCTTCCTCTCTCTCCCTCCCACTCTGTCTGTACAAAAAATGGAAAAATGTCCTCAGATGAGGATAAAAAATATATATATATATAAAAGAAGGAAGCGGATGGATGGAATGAACAAATGAAGGAACAATCCCCTAGAAATTGGTTTATAGCCCCTGCTTTCAAAATGAGGAAGCTAAGTCCGGCCGGTGTGGCTCCGTGGTTGAGCGTCGACCCATGCACTAAGGGGTCACCAGTTCGATTCCCGGTCAGGACACATGCCCAGGTGGTGGGCCTAATCCCCAGGGGGGGGCCTGCAGGAGGCGGCCAGTCGATGTTCTCTCTGATCAATATTTCTGTCTCTCTTTCCCTCTCACTTCCTCTCTCTCTAAAATTAATAAAGGGAAAAAAATATGTTAGAAAAAAAAACAACAAAATGAGAAGCCAAGTCTCAGAGATGTAGGTGATAGAGAGGGCAGTTCTGGGAGCCTACCCTTCCCCAGCACTCACTCTCTGGGCTCCCCTGTGCCAGCGGTGGCCCCGGTCTGCACTGGCCTCTGCCTACTGAAGCTTCCTGCACCTGGAAACAACCCTGAGGGCCAGCAGCAGACCTGCTAGGCCTGCGCTTGGACCTGCCTTCCATGCACCCCAGCAGGTCAGCCGGACCCTGCTGGTCTGTCTTTCCTAAGAGTCCAGAGGAGAGGGGCAGGTGGAAAGCCCAGGTGAGGGAGCAGGGGCTGGACCCTGACACGCCAGCCTTCCTTGGGCCTGGGAGTGGGCAGGCTGTCAGCACACTCGAAATAATCTCAGAAGTAAAGACAGACAGTATTATTGAACCAAGGGCACCTTACGATTCTCAGGCAGCCCTGCCCAGAAGGGCCCCTCAGCCCCAAATAACCAACTCAAAGGGGCTGCTTTCCTGTCTGTTCCTTGAGGCCAGCTGCAGCTACTACTGCTCTTTGGTGGACAGACTCAGGATTTCAGTTTCCCTTCGAGCATTCAGGGCTGCCCGGCTCTCGGGTTCAGCTGCGCTCTGCCTGGGTGAGTGTGACAAGGGTCCCACAGCTGGAACTATAGCCAGGCACCCGATTCTGATTCTGATTATGAAGGAGAATGAAAGGAAGGCCATCAGCGATTCTGGAAAAACCTCTCGGGATGGGGGCTATCGGGAAGGCAGCCTGGAGGAAGAGTCCTTCGGGCATCGAAGGGTGGACAGGTCCTGATGCGTCCACAGCGTTGTTCGCAGTGTGGTTTGGGTGAGGCGGCACCCGTTCCACCACGTGCAGCTCCCTGACTCCGGTCTTTGCTGGGCAGTTCTCCCATCTGTCGGAGTGGACATCACAGCCCGTGACAACCAGGTGGTGCTGAGGGCGAAGTGAGGCCACGAGAGCTGCTGGGTGGAGGAGGAAGAGCCCTGACAAGCGGGAAAATCGCTGTGTGTGTGACAGGCCGTCGCACTTCGTGGGCACAGGCGCTGTGTGTGTGTGTGTGTGTGTGAGACATTAGCCGCAGGTGTGAGGAGCTGCCTGCTGGAGGCGCAGTCTGTGTGTGTGTGTGTGTGTGTGTGTGTGTGTGTGTGTGAGAGACATTAGCCACAGGTGTGAGGAGCTGCCTGCTGGAGGCGCAGTCTGTGTGTGTGTGTGTGTGTGTGTGTGTGTGTGTGTGAGACATTAGCCGCAGGTGTGAGGAGCTGCCTGCTGGAGGCGCAGTCTGTGTGTGTGTGTGTGTGTGTGTGTGTGTGAGAGACATTAGCCACAGGTGTGAGGAGCTGCCTGCTGGAGGCGCAGTCTGTGTGTGTGTGTGTGTGTGTGTGTGTGTGTGTGTGTGACATTAGCCGCAGGTGTGAGGAGCTGCCTGCTGAAGGCGCAGTCTGTGTGTGTGTGTGTGTGTGTGTGTGTGTGTGACATTAGCCGCAGGTGTGAGGAGCTGCCTGCTGGAGGCGCAGTCTGTGTGTGTGTGTGTGTGTGTGTGTGTGTGTGAGACATTAGCCACAGGTGTGAGGAGCTGCCTGCTGGAGGCGCAGTCTGTGTGTGTGTGTGTGTGTGTGTGTGTGTGTGTGTGTGAGACATTAGCCGCAGGTGTGAGGAGCTGCCTGCTGGAGGCGCAGTCTGTGTGTGTGTGTGTGTGTGTGTGTGTGTGTGTGAGACATTAGCCGCAGGTGTGAGGAGCTGCCTGCTGAAGGCGCAGTCTGTGTGTGTGTGTGTGTGTGTGTGTGTGAGACATTAGCCGCAGGTGTGAGGAGCTGCCTGCTGAAGGCGCAGTCTGTGTGTGTGTGTGTGTGTGTGTGTGTGTGTGAGACATTAGCCGCAGGTGTGAGGAGCTGCCTGCCGGAGGCGCAGTCTGTGTGTGTGTGTGTGTGTGTGTGTGTGTGAGAGAGACATTAGCCGCAGGTGTGAGGAGCTGCCTGCTGGAGGCGCAGTCTGTGTGTGTGTGTATGTGTGTGAGACATTAGCCGCAGGTGTGAGGAGCTGCCTGCTGGAGGCCCAGAGGTGGCACCATTGTAGCCTCTTCCCCACCACACCACACTGGCTTCCACCAGGCCCAGGACACTCCACGATCTGGCTCTAACCCACCTCTGGCTCCTCCCCCGGCCCCCTCGCAGGGTGAGGTCAGGAAACATGTGTTCCAGGAATGCGGGAGGCGGGGCGGCCAGCAGGGTCTGGATAACCGTGGGGTAAATATTTGCCTTACTCCTGGAGCCAGCACTGGCCGCCAGGGCAGGACAGGGCCTGCTCCAGGGTCATGTGAGGGGAGGCTTCCCCGGGCGGGTCTCAGGTGCGGGAACCCATGTCGCCCCAGAGAGCCTGGAGCTGGGTCAGAGGCCACCCTTCCTGTGCAGGGCCAGAGACAGGGCCCTGGCTGACCCCTGACCAGCAGCTGTTTGGCCCGTCTGTAAAGTGGGGACAAAACAGTGAGGAGGGTCAGAGTGGCTGGAGCTGGCTCAGGCCAGTTCAGCCAGTGGAGCAGCAGGTTAGATCCGGTTTGGGGGCTCACATGACCAGGGTTCTGGCCCACAGTTGGCCACTTATGACCTTGAGCAGCCACCCCTCCCCCACACAGTCACCATTCATGGACCAGTCCCTCCTCCGGGGCACCCACATCTACACACCCAGTGTCTCCTTAAGCTGTCACAGCCACCAGGGCATGAGGACGTGTCTGTGTGCTTCCGCAGCAGGTGACAGGAGTCCTGCACTCTGACTGACAGGTGCTACCGGTGTAGCCCCCAGCTGTGCAGACCGCCCTGGGGCAGTTCCGCCCCTCCCCCAGTTGCCTACAGGGCAGCCTGGGGCCTCCTCTGGTGGGTGAGCAGCTGGAGGAGCAATTAGTCCTTGTTTAGAGCAAAGATAGGGCTCAGAGTTGTCAAAGACTTGCTCAAGGTCACCCAGCAATAAAGGACAAGTAGGGATTCCAACCCAGTTCTCCCCACCCTTGCCCTCGACCTCACCCTGAAGGCGAGGCCAGGGCTCAAGCCCAGAAGGTGGGCTCCCAGCCCTTGGCAGCTGTAGAGAAAAGCTCGTCACTTCACTGAAGGCTGGAGCCACAGCAGGCACAGAGCTTCATGGTTCCCCACTCCCTGGACACCTGTGGCACAGGAACCTCTGTCCCTCAGGAATCAGGTCCGCCCTGCATCACTCTGGGCCAGCCCTCGCCCCAGTCAGCTTGGCCTGGTGCCTCCACTCAAGCCCACACCCTGCTCTTCCCAGGGGATCCCAGGAGCTGGAGAGGTTGGGAAGGAAGGAGTGGTTGGGAGAACCCATCTGGGTCCAGAGACAGTCTCCAACCAAGTGACCTTTGCCATGCCCCAGTCCTTGTCTTGCTCCGCACAGTGGACACACACTCGTGCCTTGCCCTGCCCTGGGAGCTCCCAGCATGCTGTGAGAGTAAAAGCCTGCAGCCCGCACACTGCCCTTCCTGCCCTCAGTCAGAAACCGCCCTGCAACCAGGGCCTCACCCCTCCACCCACCCCCAGAGTGCGAGTCCTGAGCAGAGAGGCCACAAGAGCCCTCTGGGCAGTGGGACGCCATCCCACGGAGAGACTGGGTGGGCCCCAACACTGCCACTGGCCCTGCGGCTCAGGCCCCAAGTGCCTTTTGAGCAGAGCGCTTCTCTGCAGGGGGTCCACGTTAATGCCCATGGTCCGGTCAGGCTGTGAGCAGGACACCGGGTTTGTCCCACTGTCTTCTCCTTGGTCTCACCTGGTGGCCAAGTCCACACCAGGCTTGAGCCACATGTAAGGTCACCGAGGGAGGGGTGGACAATAGTGCCACTGTGTTCACAGCCTGGTGCAGGCCTGAGCCCCCTCCCCAGCTCCCACCTGACTGGACACCCAGTTTGAGGGGGTGCCCAGCACGGTGACAGGAAAGCCGGGGTACCAGCACTGGTGTTGAGCAACTCCAGGGCTGGGCAGGGTATGGGTTCCCTGGCTGGTCGCCTGGTAGTAGGCAGAGTATGAGTGGGGACAGACTACCTGGTCATGTCACCTGTTCCTATCACTTTTTAGCTCCTGGTTGCCTATGTGTGACCTTAGGGTGTTCTGGAACCTGTCTGGGCCTCTAGCATCATTTGGGGATGCTAGCTTAGTTCCTGCCTCGTAGCATTTCACCAGGTCAAAGGACATCCCAGGCAGAACCCGCTAGACAGCTGTCAGGTGAGCATTCTACTCCTCTGTCCTCCCAGGTGGAGTCCAGTGCAGGACCGCAAGGAAGGGGGCAACCCCCCAGCAGGGCCTGAGCTCGAATCCTGGTGCCCCTGGCGTGGTACCCTCACCATGTGGCCTTAGCCAGGTCACTTTGCACAAGCGACACCGAAGAACTGGGTGCAGGGGCAGCTAGGCACATGTGCGCACCTGAGCCGGACCACCTGAGAGGCAGGATGGCAGGCGTCATTCCTGAGGCCTGGACGGTGCTCACAGAGTGAGCGGGCACAGTCCGGCTCGGGCTTCTGTTTCAGCTGCCAAAACAATTCTTTTCTCTTCATCGGCGGGTCTGCGGGTCTGTGGGCCAGCTCGCCTTTGGGGAAGGCCTGAGCTGGGGCAGCAGGGAAGCAGGCGGTTGACTCCACTTCTGCCCCAGCCACTGACTTGCTGTGTGACACTGGGATGGGGGCGGTCGCTGCCCCTCTCCAGGCCTCAGTTTCCTCCTCAGTGAACAGAGAGCAGAGTCAGTGAACCCAAGGGCCACCTGTGTTCCCATAGTGAGCAGAGTTTGGGGGCTGCCAGAGCCCAAGGGTCAGGACACAAAGACATCCTTCCTGTGCTGGGGTGGGGATGGCGGCTTTGGGAACTGGGGCTCAGACCCAGGGCACTATAGAGCCCAGCGCCAGTCCTGCCAACCACCTTCTGCCTCAGCTGGCATGCCCGGAAAGCCGCCCACGTGCCCCGCGGTCATATACCCAGTGCAGTCTGTACAGCTCTGAGGGAGGTCCTCTCCTCATCCCGACGTCCCTGCGCACAGATGAGGAACCTGAGGCACAGAGGTTTAGAAACTTGCCCAGAGCCACCCACTTTGTGAGAGGATGAGACCAGGTCATGTTACTGAGCCGGCGCGCCCCTCCAGCGCCAGGCTGCGCGGCGCCTCTTGCCAAGGGCGCCCACTTCTCTCTCTGGAGCCTGCCTGCCGCCTGGTGAGTGTGCCTGGTCCGAGCCCCTCCAGTCCACTGGCACACGTGGGAGCCCGCGCTGAACGTGGCGTGAGCACTTCTCTTTCACCGTGAGCCGTGGGCCTCTTTCCGAGCCGCACCCAGCCCTACAGTCAGGCTTCCCGTTGCCGGAAGCGGGCACACGGCTGAGAACGCACACGGGACTGCCCCGTGCCATTCAGCGGGGTGCCTTCCCTGCTGGGACTCAAACTGGGGCTCTGCGGCTCCCACCCTGCAGCCAGCCCTTCGGGTCTACTCCTCCTGGGTCGCTGTGGGGCCCCGTGGGCAGTAAGGGGAGGGGAGTCCTGGTGGCCTGTTGAGAAGATGGGCCAGCTGGACCCTGTGCAACCGAGATAATCGTATCCCTGCAGCCCACTACTTCCTTGAAGGGCAGGCCTCTGAGGAAGGGGTGTCTGTGCCTCTCCCCTCCCCCCTCCCACTCCTCATACCCAGCATCAGCAGGTCCTGCCTCTTCTGACTCTGCTCCCTCTGCTGTAAGCACCACTGTCTGACCTGGACCTGGAGCAGCCTCCCTGGTTTCCTGCCTCCTACTGTCCCTTCCAAACCCTTCTTCCCAGCAGCCATGAGATCTTCTCAAACTAGAACTAGGGTCATACCCCTCAGCTGCTTAGACCCTCCTGTGGCTCCTGTCCACCTCCTTGACAGTTGGCCCTGCCTCACCGCACTCTCCCCACCTCACTGCACCCACCTACCCAAGTCCTCCACTGACCAGGCTTTCTCCCCCGTCTTGAAGTCTTCACATTTACGGTTCCCTCCACCAGAAATGCTGTTCCATGCATCTTGGCCTGCGTCTCTTTGGCTCATCCTTCAACTTTACTTCCCCAAAGAGGCCCCCGAACCTCAGGCCTGTGCTGCATAGCCCCTCTACTCATTCTCTCTGGAAGACACCACTTTTAATTATGCATTATTTGATTCTTTGCTCATTATCAGAATTTTCACGAGGGCAGGTACAACTGTGCTGTTCATAGCTCTGGTGTTTGTTAATGTTTCTTGAATGTATGAATGAATGCCAAGAGCCTTAGATCCTCCCAGAAGCCCTTAGAGAGGTATTGTGATCTCATTTGACAGGTGAGGAAATTGGAACGTGGAGAGGTCAAGACCATATTCACAATTACATAGCTGGTAACTGACAGATGTGGGGTGTCAGGGGCCTGTCTGTGGCTCGGCACCTCCTCATCATGCCCTGCTTGCGCTCCGCCCTTCAGATGTCCCGTCTGTGACCTGGGGACGATTCGGCTTTGCGGGCAGTCAGTTTCTCAGCAGGTGGGCGGCCGGGCTGTGGCAGCTCATTTCCAGGGCCGGGCCCAGGGCGGACCCGCTGACCACCCTTCTCGTTGCCGCAGGATGGAGATGGAGTGAGGTGGAGGCGCCGCGAGCTGCTGTCTGGCACGAGGGACGCTGGTGATTCTTGGGTCACTGAGGTAGGTGTGCGGCTGGGCTGGCTGGGCTGGCTGGGCCAAACGCTTGGGGAAGGGGCATTTGTGTCTTGAGATGGGGGCAGGTGCTGGCCCTGGCACACTGTGCCTTTCACTGGCTCCTCGGCCCTCACAGGTGGGATTGGGTGCGGCCACCCTGCTGTGACCTTGTCAGACCCTGCAGGGGCCCCCATGGGCCTCTTAGGCCTAATCTTTTCTAGAGAAGCTGCCAGGGCAGGGGTAGAGGATGTGCCCAGGGAGAAGGGCAAGTTTGGTGTCCCCAACCTTGGCACGGCAACCCTGTCTGTGCTACTCTGAACCCCAGACCATGTGGGCCCCGTGCACTGGGTAACATGGCATCCATGCAGGCAGAGGCCGGCAAACTGGGGTCTGTTTGCTGGCATGGGCGCTGTGGCTGCCCCCCCTCCTCTCCCACAGACACACTGGGTGTGCACACGAGCACTCTGGGTGCTGGGGTCAGAAAGCCTGCACTGGAGTCCTGGCTCTGCCCCCTACCCACCGTGACCTTGTGTGCGTTCTCTGCGCCCCAGTGTACCTGTGTGTAAAAGGACTGGGATCGCAGCACTCGCCCACGGGTGCACAGGCACACCCGCACACAGTAAATGCTCAGCGTGCGTCAGCTGGGGTCTTTGCTTCTTCCCACGTTCCTCAGTTTCCATTACCCGCTCCTCCCTGAGGACCAACACATGCAGGATGGACACAGACCGGTGCTCCAGCCTGAGGAGGGGTTGCAGGCCCCTTAGGAAGCTCCCGAAGGCCTGAGGCTGAGCCTCGCAGGCAGGCCTGTGGCCTGGACACCAGCGTGTTTGATCACGAAGTGGCATTTCAGGGTTGCTTGCACTCGGCCTTGTCTCAGAGGGCGACCTGTGGGACCCTTCTCTGCGGCTTCCAGCCTAGAGGTGAGCAGGCTTCACAGAGATGCTCAGGTGGGCCAGGGCCTGTGTACCAAGGCCCTGGGCCCAGCTTCGCCCTGGCATGAGGCCGTGCCGAGTCACCTCCCTGCTGCCCTTGGCTTCTCTCCTCAGGCCCCACTGCTGCTGGCCGTGTGACCTTGGGTTGGTCCTTTTCCTTCTAGGATAGTCAGTTCTCATCTGAAAATGAAGGTAAATTATACCAACACTGCTGAGAGGGCTATTATGAGGATGCTTAGAAGCCTGGTCTATTTTTAAATGTTAAAGCTTGGTGAGATTGCACTGTGTACCAGGCACTATACACCTTAAATGCATACTTCTTTCTTCAGTTCCCCTGAGGAGGTGTGTTTAATGCCTCATTCTCCAGAGGCCCAAAGTGGTTAAAAAAACCCATAGAGCTGTAAGTGGTGGAGTGGGGATTTGAACCGTGGTCATCAGAGGAAGCTGTAGAGGCCATGGGTGGAGCCACAGGGCAGATTCACAGCAGGTGCTCAGGGAACCACCTGCATCTCGGCCTTGCAGCCTTTGCCCAGACCTCCAAGCCTGGTTGCCCACAGAGCCAGAGGGTGGCCCCCAGAGGGCTGGCCGCCTGCCCCCTCCCCAGGGCCTGCCGGCAACTCAATAAGGCTGCGGGAACCCACTGCTAATTGTGAGGTAACCTTTGAAATTCTCCTTCACGGTGGGTTCTCTTTTCGGATGTTTTTCAAGGTAATTCATTCCCTTTCCAGAAATTGCCAGTGGCGGAGCACTAGGCAGCTGGTAATTAATCATAGGAGCGCCTTTGAGTGTATTCTTTAAAAAAAAAAAAGAGAAACAGAAAGCCTTGGTGGAAAAAGAAAAGAAAAGAAATCCACTCCAAGGCGAGGGTGGTAATCAATACCTCGGTGCCCTAGAAATGCTGGGGCGGGAATGGCAGGTGGGTGGCCTCCTCCCTTTCTTCCCGGGACCGGCAGCTGGTCAGCGCCGCAAGCGCGAGGCTCTACCAGGACCACCCGCCGCTCCCTGCGTGGCTTGCAGCAAGTCGCTGCCTTTCCCTGGGCTCAGCTTTGCCACCTGTATAATGGGTGAAGGGCAGGTGTCAGACTAGAACAGAATAGTAAATGATTATACTTGTTCACTACCACAGCCTAGTGCCTGGCACATGGTAAGTGTCCAGTTGGTATTTTATTCATCAAGTGAGTTAATGAAAGATTATCTGGGGTCTTAGTTAGCTGTCGTAAGTCCAGGAGGTGGTATTGGCTAGGGGACATCTTTCCTCTAATTCTGTAATAATTTGGAGTGACAGCCAAGGTGATGGGCCAGCTCTGTCACTTTCCAAACTAGTGTTCAAAGGACAGTCCTGCCTGGTGGACTCTGGCCAGTGACTCAGACCCCTCAGTGGCAACCACATGGTCTCCCTCACATCCTCAAGTTTAACTTTACAAGAGTGAGCTGTCTGGAGATTGTTTTCAAATCTGCTTTCTGGGTAGTGAGTTCCTCGTCACTGAAATGCATGCAAAAGGGCTGGGCTCCACAGGGCACCTGGATGGCAGATGTGAAGGGCTCAGCACTCCTGAGGCTGGGCAAGAACAGGAGGTGCTCTAGATAGACGCTGGGGAGGCCGGACTGGCAGAGAGGGAAGCCTGTCCCCTCTGGCGCCCCTTCCGAAAGGCCCCGAGCAGGGCTCCAGGGCAGCTGGGAAGTGGGGTGCCCATGCACCTCAGGTGCTCTGGTGCCTGTTTCCCTGGAGAGAAGGAGGGTGTGCAGGGGTGTGCCTGTGTGCGGTAAATGCGTGAATGAACGCGAGGATGTGTGAGTGTGCAAGGGAAGGAGAGTGTCCCCATGTGTGAGTGCCGCCCCACCCCCACCCCATGTGCAGCTCCGTCGGGACCCTAGCACCTCAGGCTCTCTCCACAGGAGACTTGGCTTGGGCCTCACACTCAGACCGGCCAGCGGGATCCTGCCACCCCAGTGAGTTGACTTGGTGGGACAAGATGGGCTCCTGAAGGACCCCAGAGGGGACCCCTGCCCAGGTTGAAAACACTGACCCCTGGCCACTCCCCACGGTCGGAAGGAGACAGTTCTTTGAGGCCCTGCCTCCTTTCCTGGACTCCCAACCCCTGGTCTGAAGTGTCTGGGGGCCCAGGGCCCCTGGTGCAGCAGGCCTACCGCTTGGGGAGTCTGAGCAGCCCGGCGCACTTGGTCCTAGTGGTTTCTTCTTTTCTCCTCCGCCTCCCGATGCCCACTCAGAGGCGTGAGGGTGTGTGTTTGCCCTTCCACAGAACTGCCTGCCTCTTTCTGTGCGGCGCTCTCCCTGTGGGCACCTCTCTCCTGCCCACCTCCCGTCCTCACGGCCAGCCCTGCTCCGCCTCCTCTCCGCTCAGCCCTTCTCCCAGTCCTGCCACTTCCGAGGCTCCCTCCCGCTCCTCCGGACTTCTCCCCGTCCCGGACCTCAGTCCTTGCCGGCATGCAAGGGGCACAGCTCCTCCCTCGCCGCCAGGACTCCGCAGAACGAGGCCTCCTGGGCTCCCCACCTGCCGCCCTTCCCCTCGTTTGTCCAGCTTTGGCCGCACACAGCTCCCTCCCTTCGGCTCCTGGGAGGCAGCGCCCCACACTCCCAGGGGCTTGGCGGCTGCATACTGCGTCTGGCCAACTGCGTATGCACCATCCGGTCCCCGTGGAACCGCCACCGGCCCACTCAGGACGGAGCCCGATCTCCCCACACAGAGACATCCGCTCTGCGGCGGCCTGCGCTGGGCGGGCCACTGGTATGGGCTGGAGCAGGGGCCTCGGGCCACATCCACCGAGGGGCAGTTTCCCTCCGGCACTGATGGAATTCCTACTGTAATTAGAAGTGAGGTGTCCAGAAGCTGGCCCCTGACAGGAGCCGGGAATGCTCATGAATAAATAAATTGTCCCCAGAGGGGAGGAGGAGCCAGTGGGGGCTCCGGAGGGCAGCAGGCCCAGAAGTCCCAGTGATCCGCGAGGTGGGCTGGTGGGCCCTGGCGGCCAGACACCGTGCTCTCACCTGGATGCCGCTGGGGAGCTCCCTGGGTCCAGTCCCTCGCTAGCCAGTCTTCCTGGAGAGCCTGCTGTACGCCCAGCCGACTCAGCTTGGCTTTTGGAGTCGCCACCACTGGCCCGGCCTCCTCTCGGGCCAGATCACACACTGGTGTCTGTCAGTGCGCCGCCCCCACCGCTGCCCTTGCACCTGCACTTCTCCTGCCTCCAAAGCCCTCCCGCCTTGCTGCCCACGGGGCTTGGGCCTCTGGGAGACTGCTCAAGCATGCTCCCCTCTCCCGACATGGCCGCCATCCCCACTGGGCCCCCAGAGCCGCCCCCTCTCAGAGGCCCTGGTCCATCCCCCCCTGAGCTCTCCTGACCTCGAGACCCTTCCCGCTCTGCCCTTATGCCCGTCAGAGTGCTCCTCAGACCACCGCATCGTGTCTGTTTTGTATTAGGTGCTGGAATGATAACACACTGGCCATTTTACATTCTTTTCTCCTACTAAGTCTTTGGAACCTGCTGTGTATTTGACATATTTCCCACATTGCAGATGCCGGTGTTCATCCACATGTGGTTCCTGGCTGCTGTATTGACAGCACAGCCTTGGGGGCCCCACTTTTTCCCTTTGCAGGCAGGGAAACTGAGGCTGGGGAAGGCAGTCTTGCAGAAGAGAGTTGGCAGAGCGAGTACCCTCTTTGTAGTCAAGGCTGCTTCTGTTCTGCAGGTCAAAATAAGGAAAGGAGGCACACCCCACTGGTCAAAAAGGTAAATCGAGGCAGGCAGGACTGTAGCCTAGTATCCAAGCCACAAACCTCAGTGGGAGTAAAGGGAAGATGACCACAGGGTTCCCACCATTCCCCCCACAGTGGGCTCCAGGGCTCCAGCTAATCCGCAAGCAGCCCTGGGCAAGGCGCTGCCACAGGCTGTGCCACATGGGATCATTCCCTTGGTCACTGACACACACACAGGCTAGAACAGAGGCTCTGGGTGACAGTGCCCAGCTCCTCCCATGAAGGGAGGGCCTCCTGCCTCCACTGCCCCCGTCATCCAGGATGCAGTCTGAAGTGCAGAGGTGCCCGAAGGGATCCCTGGGAACAGAGGTTCCCCACAGGGCGTGGCTGCCTGGAGCTGCCTGAGTTGCCTCCCCGGAGCCTGGCCCTGCCCCTGCCAGCATGAAGGGGCCTCCGGAGGGGTTTCTCGGGAGCCAGGCCGGCAGTGGAGCAGCACCCCCAGCGACAACCCCCGCACCCGGAGCCCATTTTCCCCATTGTTCCCACAGCCCCTTTTGTCACACTTTGCTGCCTCTCTGTTAACAGTCAGACTCTGTTTGCCTCTCTGCTTAGGCAGGATATCAGGAAGTGCTGGGCTTGTCCTCGCTCCGTGGATGCCCCGCCACAGACAGGACTAGGCTCACAGCCTCAGCAGCGGCCCCCTCCAAGGGGCTGCCTCCTCCCAACATCTGGGAGCTGCAGAGGGTGTGTGCGCCGAGCTAGCCCAGTGAGACACAGCCAGCCCCTCCTTCAGTCTTCCCTTGTCTCTGCTCCTCCAGCCGGGGGTCTGCTGTCTCCCCTGACAGAGTGCAAGCCTCTTGGAGGCCCAGGCAGGCTCGGAGCCATGTCCCCAGCACAGTGCCTGGCATGCTGGGGCACAGCAGCAGGGAGCCAGCAGGCTCCAGCCATGTGCCCGCAGCTCCCTCTGGGGATGACAAGGCTTTATTCCGTATGCCAGTTCTCAGTGTGCTGGGCGGACCGTGTTGAGAAGGATTCTGAGGCTGAACACAGGTTCTGTGAGAAACAGTGGCATGTGCTGCCTGGCACAACTTGCCCTCTCAGCCCTGCCAATGGGTATCAGGTCCACTAGCCAGGTGTCTCCGTTCTGGGCTGTGGATAGTGCAGGCATAGGGAGGAGACAGCGAGCTCAGTGTGGTCCCAGAGGGGTCGGTTCATCCTGACTTTTGGGCAAAGTGCACCCCAGGGGAGCCCCCAGATGCCCCTGGGCTATGGGACTGTGCTCACCACCAGCCTGGCCCCAGAGCCCGTCAGCAGGAAGCTGTGGAACTCTCCCTCACAGCTGTCTTTCCCAGGAAGTGCTTCGAGCCCTTCGGTGCCTCGGGAAGCAGCACATCTTGCCTCCCAGCTGTTTGGGACCCTCCACCACTTCCCTGTGGCATCTTTGGGGACCTCTTTTGGAGCCTGTGGGAGCATCTTTGCTTCATAGCCTCCGTGGAGTGCTCTCGGGATGCCCTGTCCGTCTGGCCCAGACTCCAGTGGGACAGTCTCACTGGGGTGGGACAGCTCTCACTGGGTGGCCTGGAGCGCTCTCCGTCTCTCCCCCGCCCCTACCTCCCAGGCCCTCACAGCTGCCTGGGGAGCCAGCATCTTGAGCCCCTGCCCTCTCCGCAAGGCACCCAGCCATCCCCTGGCCCACAGCTCCGGGGTGGCCCAGGATTGAGACAGGAGGTCTTTGGTGAACTGGAACCTGTAAATAATCTGGAACATTTTTCTCTGCATGTGGAAGAAACACAAAGAACACCCTTGCATCCTTTAGCTAGCTCAGCCTCAGTCACATCTCTAGGAGGGCTGACCACGGTCGCCTCACGCCTGCCGCTAGCTGCTACTTACACACCAGCAGTGCTGGAGAGATCACCACCACTGCTCCACCGTGTAAGTTTCAGTGTGGTAAGGGATGTCAGTGACGTGGTTAAAGCATGGTGTTAGGGACAGACAGTTTGGGGTTCAGATTCCCCTGCCATCTATCAACTGGGTGAGTCTGAACAAGTGACTTCACCTCAGATACTCTGTTTCTTCATCTGTAAAGTGGGAAGAAGCCCACCAGCCAGCACAGGCTGTGGTGGGGATGCAGTGAAACCCTGGCTATGCCACTCTTCTGTCTTAGCAAGAGATGAATGCTCTCGGGGAGCCGCCTGCTACCCGGCACTGAGGCATCTGCTTGAGGTTGGCGTCTTTAGCGCTGGTACCCGGATACTTCCCTCCCCAGGGATCCTGGCCTGCCGGGTTCTCTCTACAGCTCTTGAGCGGGAATTTTTAGGATGACACTTCAAGATAGAGACACAACATACACAGGCCACCTGGGCACTTATTGAATGCAGACTCTCAGGCCCCTCCCCTGGAGTCTGATTCTCTGGGCCAGCCTGGCACACCGATGCCTGCTGCGGGAGCTGGCTTAGAGGCGGGCGCTGGACCACGTCACAGCCTCGCTGAGGGAATTTGGCAAAGTCTGTCTGTATTTGTGGCTCAGTTTCCTCATCGGTAAACTAGGGGTTTAGATGACCTGTAAGGGCCCTTCCTGTTCTTAAGACCCCATGGTATTTATCTCCATTTCCATGGGGTTCAGTTAATGCTGTAATAATAATAGAACATAAAAATAATAAAATCATTGTTAAAAAGCCATGAATATCAGGACATTCCTTGATGTCTCCTCTGCCGGGCTCCCTGAGGCAGGTCTGTGGGTTTCAGCCCTCTCCCCTCTGGCCACAGAACATTCAGGTCACCAGCCACCTGCCAGGCCGAGAGCCCGAGACACAGAAGAGCTGTTCCCTGGGTGTGACTCGACGTTTAGTGGTGGCTCCCTGGGCCTTCCAGGAGGCCTGGGATCAGCAAGCCTCTGCCAGGTCCACTCAGACCTGAGACGGCCTCCACCAGCTGAGCTGAACTAACCTGGAGCCAGGTTCGGGAGACGGTGCAGTGGGGCGCCTGCCTCCTCTGAGGGGCCTCAGGGCCTTATTCGTTAACATGTGGGAGCCTGGCGTGTCAGAACTGGAGGATGGCTCTGCAGAGCCCCATCTTTTATAGATGGGAAACTGAGGCCCAGGGTACAACATGCCTTGCCAGGTCATTCATGGAGACAGTGGGGAGCAGGCCTGGAACGAGGCCTCTTGGTTTACAGTCTGGGCTGTGCCACTCCTATCCTTGGGACCCACCTGGGATGGGCAGCCGCACCAGACCCGAGCCCTAAACCAGCCCCTCAGCCTATGGGGAGAGACGGGGCCATCTCAGGACACGGACCAAGAGACCACCTGCTCCTGAACACTGGGGCCTTTTGACCCAACTGTGAGTCTAAACCAACAGTCAGCACTCAGCTCGCAGGTCCTCTTGCCCCAGCCAAGTAGCCCCCATGGAAGTTTCCAGGAACATCCACACAGAGGGCAACATGCTCCCAAAATGCAAAGGCTCCCACTTATTGGCCTCTCCCACTTTCCACTCACTGGTGCTCATGGAAGTTAAAAGCAGAGGTGAAAAAGCAGCCGTCCTAGTAAGACCTCGCTTGAGGTGACTGAGCCCTGGCAGGTGACAGAGGAGGAATCACTCACTGCAGGGCCTTCGCTCTGGCCTGGGATGATTCTCAGAGCCTCGCGCCCCGGGTGTGGGCTGCGTTGCCACTCCCACAGGGACCAGGGCGCCTCTGACCACTGGCTTCCTTCTTGCACAGCAAGCCTGAGGGGTGGGTAGCTCTGTCTCCTCCCTGCACTGGGAGCCCAGCTGAGTCCTCTGTTCATCCCTGGCACCTGGTACAGGACCCAGGCCTCTTCAAAGCCAATCCCTTCTCCCCCACACTCTTTGCTGCAGTCAATAAGTCAGCAGTAGTAAGCACCCACTGTTTGCATGCGTCTGTGCTCAGCTGGGGAAACAAGGAAGCAGAAGATTCTGTGTCAGCCCTCAGGTAATGCAGTCTGGGGCCAGGGAGGTGTTGGGGTTCAGGAGGAGTCCTTGGAGAATGAAGGTTATGGAAAGCTTCCTGGAGGAGCCTGATTGGAGCAGATTGACATTCAGAGGATTTCAGGATTTGGGTGGGGCTAGGGGTGAGATGGGAAAAGCCAGAGCCTTAGGGCAGGGTATGGCCCAAACCAGGATCTGGGTGCAGGCCTGGGTTAATGTATTTATGTGCATCATCTAATTTAGTCTTCATAGAGCCTATTTTGCAAATAAGTGAACTGTGGAACAGAGACGTTGAGTAGCAGGCCCATGGTCACACAGCTGCTAGGAGGTGGGGCCAAAATTTGAACCCAGCTTCATCTGACTTCCAAGCCTTAGTCCTCAGCCAGACCCAAGGCACAGAACACCCACTTCTGTTACAGGAGGAGAGCCTCCTGCCAACCAGAGAGATGAGAGGAGGTTTCCTGGAGGTACGTTAGCTTTGTCTTCCAAAGACCTGATCTATAATCTTCAGGTCTTGAACTACGTAAGACCAGATCACTTGACTTCTCAGAGGCTCCTCCTCTTTACCCTAAAATAAAGAAAATAGGTCTCCTCAGTGGGGCCTGAGAGGACGAGGCAAGTAGTAGGCTCCTGTCCCAGAGTCAGCCGGTGTTGTTGGAGCGGGCTGCACGGCCATGGGTCAGGCCTGCCCGCATCAGGAGGCGTCCGGAGCTCTTCCCGAATGCACAGTTCTCCAGACTGGGTGGGCTCGGCTGCAGGGCCTCCTGGAACGCAGAGTTCCCACTGGGAGGGTCAGGGAAAGGCCGAGACACAGTGGATGGGCCAGTGTGAAGGAGGGCAGGGCACTGCCAGCCCCCAGCCACCCAGCTGTTGGCTCCAGAGAGGAGAGCAGGAGGAGGAGCCTGGGATGAGGCCCCGTGGTGGACTACACCTCTAGTTGATGGGTGAAAGTTTTGACTTATAGAAAGACACAGTCACTTCGTCTCTCATTGAAATTAGCATGTCAGAGAAGACACCGAATGTGGGCAGGTCGGGGGTTCGTCCCATGGGTGCTGGTAGGGAAGGGTGCTCATCTTGGGGAGCCCCTTTGTAGCTGAGATGACCTTTAATAAGTCTGGCCTTTCAAATGCAAGTGCAATGGGCTTGGAGTTTGGAGGCGTTTCAAAGAGTTCATTCAGAAATGGAGGCGGGGGGAGGTGGATGAGGGTATAGGGAGATAAACGGTGACGGACAGAGACTTGACTTGGGGTGATGAACATGCAATACAGTATACAGATGATGTGTTGTAGAATTGTGCACCTGAAACCTGTTTAATTTTGTTAACTAGTGTCACCCAAAAAAATTCAATAAAAAGGAAAAAAGGAAAGAAATGGGGCGAGGTCAGGAGGAGGACACAGAACGCAAGACACCAGCTAAGTTTGAAATTCCAGAGACATGGGGTGTTAGGGACTGGGGGAGCTAAGGAGCCAGCAGCTTCCACCTCCTCTGGATGGAGTAAACGCAGGCCCAGAGACAGGAGGGCTTGTCCGAGGGCCTGGCTCCCCGCAGGGGTGGAGGCAGTGGCTTCCGTGCGCCGCCCATGGGCTGCTCTGCCTGACTTTCCACCCCAGGCCTCTCCCGAGCTCCAGCTGGAGGTGAGGGCAGGAGCCACGAGGGGCAGTGTTGCTATGCTCCGCCTGGGCCACCTTGCTAGGCCTTGGAGGGCACAGGGCAAGGGAGGCCTCATGGGACCCCGGGGGCCTCTCGGGACCTAGCCCGTCTTTCTCTGTTCCTGTGTGTGGGCCTCGAAACACCGGGACAGAGATGGAGACTGCTGGTAGCAGGAAGTCTCCCCAGAAAAGTCCACCAGGACCGAGAGCTGCCACATCTGCAGTGCCCCTCTGCCACTGTCGCTCCGTCGCCTGTCTGCCTGTCTGCTCCTCGCCTGTCCTCGTGGCCCTTACTCTCACACTCCTCCGCTCGCTCTCTGGGTCTCTCTCGGGCATCGGTTTTGTCTGTTCCCTTCCGCAGCTCTCTCGTGTTTGTCCTGCCCGGGGCAGCTGCACCGCACAGCTGCAGGGGGCGCCCTCTCCACTAACATGGTCTGTTTCTGGGCCTTTTCCGACTCCCTCTCGGTGCTAGTGTGTCTCTTACCCCCTCTAATGTGTGCCCTCTTCCTTACTGGGTTTCTTTCTCTGTTCAGTCTCTAATTTCTCTCTCTGGGTGTGTGCATGCATGTTTGCGTGCCTGTTTGTGTGTGTCCCTTCTCCCATCCCCACATGGACACACACAGTCTCTGCCCCTCTGTGCACTAGGAAGGACACAGGTTCCTCCCGATTCCGAGGGCACAGCCTGGGTCCCCGCAGGCCAGCCAGCAAGAGTGCAGCTGGAGCTGGCGCCCCGCATGCCCGCCTCTTTGGCAGCCCCGGTCTCCAGGAAGAGAAGGCTCTGTGTCCGTGTCTCCAGGGAGCGAGTGTGAGCCTGGCCGCCTAGAAGGTGGCTCCCGTCTGAGTACAGCAGTGCCCTGGACAGGAAGAAGCAGGGAGGGGACAGTTCATGGAAAAACAAACAAACAAGCAAGGGATTATGACACCTGAAATGTGCCTTTTGTTTAGTGCTGGAACTCAGGGGGTCCAGAGAGTGAGAAGCGGGCATTGGGCGGGCCCTGTGCAGATGCAGCCATGAGATGGGGCTGCTGCTTCCCCTAGAAACATCCGAGATACGTGGCCGAGGGGAAGAGCTTCCCACTCTCTTCAACCCACCCACAAAACCCCCACTCGTCAGTCATTCGTCAGCTGTTTATTTAGCACCTACTATCTAAGAGCACGTTTCTGAGTGATTGGAATACCCCAGTGAGCAGGAGCCTGGCCCTGCCCTCACGGAGCCGGTGGCAGCGGAGAGAGGAGCCCAGTCCCTTGAACCAGGGCCACGTGCAGAGGGAGGTGAGGCCAGCCCGGGCCCTGTGTGCACAGCCCCCGCCCCTCAGCGCAGCCAAGGCCTTCGGTCACCCTGCCTGAATGAACACCCCGCTGCGCACCTCACTCAGTTCGCCGGGAATTTCCAGAAGCACCCCAAGGTGGGAGTTGCTGGCAGGGCCTGCTTGGTAGCGAGGCTTCTGCCAGCCTGCACAAGGGCAGCTCCAGACACCAAAGAACAGAGCCAAGAGCAGGACCAGGAAGGGGTGGAAAAGGGGCAGCTCTGAGGTGTAGTCTGGGACTCAGAGCCACGTGACCCTAGAGTTTCTTAAACCTCTAGGCCTCGGTTTCCAATCATCTGTAGCACGAAGTTCAGGCAGGTCATGGGCTTGGTGGCAGCACAAAGGCAAGGGCGGTGCCTGGCCCACGGGTGAGCGGTCGAGGTCAGCTGTCACCGTGCTCACGAGGAAGGCAGGACAGCCCACTTTGCTAGGGAGCTCAGTCGGGGAATCTGCCAATCTGGGTTGAGGGTGTTTTTAATTCACTGATAACCTGGTAGCATTGGAAGCCTCTTCTCCCTGTGGGCCTCAGTTTCCCTTCTGTCCCACAAGGTTGTAGGACTCACTAATGTGGGAGCCAGGAGGCCAGGGGTTGGAGTTGGTAGAAAGGAGTCACCAGGTACAGCGGCTGCTACAAAACCAGATAGAGTGCCGCAGGCGCCACTGGCCGGAGCTGCCCTGGAGCAAGGCTCCTCGGGGGTCCCACGGGGTCCCCTGGGTCCTGGAGCGCCACCGGGCCCGCCACAGTCCCCCGCTGCTGCGGGCCTGGAGCCGCGTCCCTGCACAGCCAGGCCGGCGGAGTGCGGGCTGCTCGCTGCGCCTGGCAAGGACCCATAAATTGAAAACATGGTGTTTCCTGTCGGAGGCCAGCGCAGGGCTGGACTCGGTGTGGCCTTGGAAAGCTGGCCTCGCGCTCAGGAAGCCCTGCTCCCCACAGCACTGCCATAAAAACAGTGGAAAAGTGAAACCTTTTCAAGTCTGTGTTTCCACTGTAAACAGGGGATGAAAGCTGGCCCCTCGCCTCCTGGAGCTGCTCAGCCACTCCTCTGCCCTGCCCCAGCCTGCCTGGTCTTTGGAGGCACCTTAGCTGCCCCCTCTGCCCAGACAGTGCCCCCCCAATCAGAGAAGCCTGTGCCCTAATTCATGTAGTCTTCCACGTTTAGTTGAAGCTCGCCCAGGCCCGTGAGCCCTCCATACCCAACCTGTGAGGTGAGAACGGCCAGGGGGGTGGGGTGGGGGGTGGGGAGCACCAGTGCACAGAGAGGTGCAGGACTTGCCAAAAGTCACACAGCAGAGTCAGGCAGTCCTGGTCTCCTTCCTGCCCGGAGTGACCTCAGAGAGCCTGCAGGCCATGAGGACGGCTCTCGGGGTGGGCGTCTGCCTCAGTGGCGCTGCTGCCTGGCTGGCTCAGTAGCCGTTTCTTTGTGTCCTGAGTGGAGAGTCTCGCACAGGCAGCATTTCATGGAGCGGCTTGTTTTAAACTGATAGTGTCCTTTTTTCCTTAGTGTAAAAGTAATGCATGCTAATTGTAGAAAGTCTGAAAATCACAGGCCGGTTGAAAGAAGAAAAATAAAATCTGCCCAGAATTCTCCTACCCAGAGTCATCCTGGTCAACATTCTGGTGTATTTCTTTCTGGTCACTTAATAGTTTTCTTTCCTTCTCTTTTGGCCTGGGGTTATGAGCAGGTTTCAGAGTCATCCAATGTTCCTAGAAAACATGATTCTTGATGGCCCCCTTCACAGGGCTGCCTGGCCCTGGCCTGGGCTAGGTGTGACGCAGCACTGTTCGGGACATGGTGGGGAGAGTACCCCGACCCTGTAGTTTATGGTGAAGGTGGCCTTGCCTGGACCCCTGGCTGGAGAACCCAAGCGGCTCTGGTTTGCCCCATGACTTTGGGTCTGTTTGACCGGTCTTCCTTTCTGGGAAATGGTCAAGTGGACGAACGGGCTCTCTCGGAGTCCTCGTGTCTCGTCAGCCTGCGACAAAGGTCCTGCTCACTGGCTGCCTGCAGACACAGTGATGCATTTCTTCATTGGTCAGTCCAACACTGAGCACCTACTGTGTATAGGCGTCCGCGCGTCATCTGGACGAGAGGCCCCTGTTCTCCCCATAGTTGCACCTCCCACAGTCCTGCCCCGTGTAACCCACAAACCCTCCCAGTCCCCCTCCTCTCCGACCCCTCACCAGGCAGGGGCTGGAGCCCAGCTGGGCAGGGGCAGCAGGGGTCCCAAGAGGAGCCATCTCCAGCTTCCTCTGCCTGCCAACGTCCTTGGTGGCCTTTATGGAGGACGGATTGAGGCTGTCTCCCTCCTGGCAGGTTTATTTCTTCATTTTTCAAGCCCTGCTCTGACTTTTCCATGTTGGCTTCCCTGGTCTGCCCTCCCCCCCCCCCCCCCCCCGCACACCTCCCCTCCCTCTCCCTTTCATCTGTCAGCCCAGCCAGTAGAGAGGGCCACTGGCCTCCAAGGTGATTGAATTATTGGGGGGAGACAGGCCAGGGTTTTCTGCGTGAGTGCTTTTGGCTTCCTGCCCTTGGAGAGGGGTTGGGGGAGGGGTGTGATGGCGGCAACTCTGGGCTATGGGTTTCCCAGCCGGCCCTGCTCTCCCTGGTCTGGGCCGAAGACGAGCCCTGCCGCAGACGGGCTGGCTGAGGGCCACCGCTCCATCACCCTGCTGTCTGCCCAGCCGGCCCGCTCAGGCCTCAGTTTCACCTTCAGCTGAATGGGCAGGTCGCTAACCAGGCGCGGGGAGGAAGGACAGACTTTAGGGCAGCTGTGACTGCTGGCTCACACAGACCTTCTGCAATGTCTGCGCTGTCTGTGCGGCAGGCCAGACACCCAGGATGAAGAAAGAAGGGAGGCTACTGTGTGCGCCAGGTGTGTTCACATGCCTGCCTTTGTATAAACCTTCCAATAGCAACTCACAGAGAGGCAGCAACAGGTAAGAGTTACTGGCCTCAGTTTTATAGCTGAAAATGTGCCCAGTACAAGTTTCTTCTCCTGATAACCTGTGGGCTTCTGGAAAACAGGGGCGCTGTTGGGTCTCTTCTGCATCTCTGGGGACAGTAGAAGGCCAGACACTCAGAGGGACCCAAAAATGCCTGGTGAACATGGCTGTATTCATGTGACACCAGAGAGGTGAAGTCACTAACCCAAGGTCACACAGCTAGAAATGGAGCCCCACTTTGCCTCACTGCGCGCCACTCCTGGTCTGGGTGATTGCCGTTCTAGCTGGCCCTATTCAGCCACGTGGCTGCTGTGGCGGGCTGAGAGCCTGGTGGCTCTAGGTCTCGCCCCGTTTCCACTGGTGTGTGGTCCCACTGGTCAGACTCCACACCCTCTCCCTCCCCAGCCTGCCTGTTCCTCCGGAGCAGGGCCGAAGGGGAAGCCCCTCTCCCACTCTGCTCTCACTCCAGCTCATGGAAATGAAAAACACATTGGCTTCATTATCTCAGACTGAACGAGCAGGTTGCCATGGCGACAGCCATCTCTGGCCTGCAAGGGGGCAGGGAAGGGGCTGGTGAGGCCATGGCAAGCGGGCCCGGGCATCGGGTGAGCAGGCAGGCTGAGCAGACGAGCACGGGAACACCTGCACTCTGCCACCTGCCCTCGCACTGGGCCCCTGGCTGCAGGTCACCCTCCGCAGACAGAGAAGCCGGCAACCGCCCCTTCCGCTGACTGGCTCCGCGTCCACCTGTCCACCACACTCCATCTGTCTCCTTCTTGGAGGGGCGCCAAGGGTGAAGGTGGGCCTGGGCCTCACACCGTCCTGGAGGTCAACAGGGAAGGTGGGCAGCCAGGAGATGGCAGTGGCCGGCTCCCCAGCAGAGACCAGCCTGGGGCCTTCGCTGGTGTGGACCAAGGAGATCTCTGCCTGCAGGTACCAGACTGTGCACCCAGCACTCCTGTATGGCCAGGGTCAGCCTGGTGACCCTGTCCTCGGCTGAACCCTCTTAAAAGAGGTTGGGTCTCCAGACATCAAACAGGACCACAGGTGTGACAGTGGCTGTGGGCAGGTCAGCAGGGAGTCCGGGTCCGCGAAGCCTGTGCCTGCGCAGGCCCCAGGCAGATGCCCTTGGCTCCAGACCAGGGCTGGGTCATTCCCACGGCCCTTACCCTGGCCAGAGCCAGGTGCCCTGATGCCCCAATGGGCCCTTCTCTCCTTAGGGCCTGGGTACCACCTGCCCCATTGCCTGTCACATTACCTGAGAGCAACCTGTGCTCAGGCTGGTCCAAGGGAGGCTGGCAGCACCCCTTCTCATCAGGGCCCCTGGGGTACAGGAGGCCCAGCTGGCCCTCTGCCACGGCCCCAAGCAAACATTGCTGCCTCCCTCCAAGTGGACCCTCCACATGAGCCAAAGACATCAGGGCAGCTGCCAAGGCCCTGCTGAAGGGTACTGAGAGCCCATAGGAGACGTTCCTTCAGACAGTGCCAGTCAGAGAAACCCCGCTCTGTCCCCAACTACCTTCCAGCCCTGATCCTAACCCTGACTCCAGACACAGCCTCAACCCCAACCTGGCCCAGCCACCTGGGCACATGTTCCATCCCCTGAATGCTCCTCCCGCACCACCTGCACGTCACCACCCGTCTCCTCGCGTCTCCTGTTTCGGATGAGGAACCCAGGCCAACAGAGTGCATGTGACTTGTCCAGCGCCGAGAGAGTCAGGGCGGAGGGCCTGGGAAGCCTTCAGTTTCCCACTGAGGTGGGCCGAGGGTCCACGTGGCCCCGGAGGGAGAGCCCAGCAAGTCTGGGGCTGGGTTTCAGCATTTTGTCTGCTGTCGCGGTGGGGAGGGCCCCGGAGGGGTGCTCACGGCTAAGCCCGGCCTGCTGATGGGCCTCAGTAAACAGGGACGGTCTGTAGCCCCACCCACCAGCGGGTCATGTGCCTCCCAGGAGACAAGTGGTGAGCAGCTGAGCTTGGCAGATGTGGTCAGAGTGTCCATGGCCCTCCTGCCAAATGGAGGTGAGTGCCGAGAGGCAGCAGCACAGGCAGGAGAAGCCCCGGCACCTCCCTGGGGCAGAGGAAAGCCAGGGTTCCCAAGCAGCCGCCTGCCATCTCCGGGGCTCATTCTAAAGTGCAGAGTCCCGGGCCCTTCCCTGCTCTCCCTGGAATCAGTGTGTTTGCCGCTTCTCAAATCCCGAACCGAGGGCACTGCTTGTCCTGCATCCTCCAGGGGCCAGGTCAGCCTGCCTCACGGTCTCAGTTCCAGGGTCATGACCCCTTGCTGACCCTCTCTGGACCTTGTCCTGCAGAGGGCCAGCCTCAGACCAGCCTTAGGCTTTGTGTCCACCCCCCCCCCTCTTCCTTCTCATTCATCGTCTTCCCACCCCAAAGCCCACAGTCCCCATGGCATCTGTCCCCCACCATTGACCTCCCCTGACTCGGCAGCTCTGTGTCCCAGGCCTGCCTTCCAGCCACCGCCATGGCCACCGCCCGGCTCCCCGCCCATCAGCTGAGGGTGGCTACTGGACAAGGCTGTCATTTTCCCTGCCGGTGATTATAGGTTTGGGGCCGAGAGAGTCTGAGCTGGAGAAGGAGGAAGCAGGACTCTCATCCTGATGCCCGAGAGACACCTCACAGGAAGGGCAGCCTGGTGCGCAGTGCTCTGGCCTCGACGGGGATCCCAGTAACCCAGTCCACCCCAGCTCTGTGTGCATGTACATGTGTGTGGGAACATGTGTGCGTGCATGCACACGCCTCTCAAAAGGGTAGAGGCATCTCTTGTGCTCATTTACATTAATCCTCTCAAAGATCCTGCAGCAAGCCCAGTCTGTTTTCCAGAAAAAAAGACAAAACTCAGGAAGGGCGGTGGACTGGCGCGGTCACACAGCAGGTTAAGACAGAGCCAAGACTGGGACTTACCGCTGGCCGCCCTCGGGGCCGCCCTCACCATCCTTCCACCTGAAGGAAGGGGGCAGCAGAGGGTTAACTGGGCTGCCACACCTCTGAGAGGGCCTGAGTGCTGGGGGCCACTTTCCAGAGGCTGGTGGCAGCACAGGGGCCCCCAGGCTGGCACAGCGTGAGCCAGACTCCCTGTTCCAGGTCTGCAGAAGCTGGAAACATCTCCCATTTCCACGGCTGTGGAAACTGGGATGGGGTAGGACACCGAGGAGGTGGCCCCAACCAGACCCAGACCTGGGTCCTCCCAGCCCCTCTGGGGGAAAGGGAGTTAGTGAGGGTGTCAGGGACGGTGCCAGAGGGCTCTCAATGGGGTCTGAGGACTGGAGGGAGGAGTTGGTCCCCCCCCCGCCAGGCTCTGGAGTCAGGCCACCCGTGTTCAGACCCAGGGCCCAGCCACATACCCTCTACGCCTGGCCCTGAGCACTGACCTGCTGATCACAGGACACGAACCAAGCACGGAGTGTGGACGAGGTGCAGCATACATGATCAGTAGATACTCACTGGTGTCCGCCTGCTCGGTGCTGCCGGGGCCACGGGCCCTGCACTCCACCGTCTGAGCAGCGAGGAGAAAGTGTGAGGGAGGGCAGCTCACCTGTGCCTCTAGGGGCTTCAGGGCCAGGTCACTCAGAAGCCAGTGTTTCCGATGGACAGGACTGGGCCCCGCTAGGTCGGTGACCACCAGAGGACCCAGCAGAGCCGTGAGTGGCCTGGCCGCAGGGCTCAGCGCAGGAGCCCGGAGCATGAGGGAGCCAAGGCGGGGTGGAGGCCTGCCTGTTCTTGGGAATTCACAGCATGTCTGCCTGTCACAAGTACCTCGATATGGAAGATTTGTGGGTGAGATTTGCAATTCTGTTTTCTGTAAGGGTTATAAATCAGCTGCACGCACACTCTGGATGCCGCGTGGGCCTCAGGCGTGCGCACTGGCACCCCCCCCCCCAAACGCAGTCTAGCCCCTGCCGGATGCTCAGGGAAGAGAAGGCTCTCCTGAATTCGAGGAAGAGAGAAACCTGGACACCCAATGGCTGTCTGGCCTGATGGGACCCCAGAACCCCCCCCGAGTCAAGGATTCAATGCTGGGAGGCAGGATGTCCTAGTGATTAGAGAAACAGCTTATCACATAAGTTATAAGTGTGAGCTCAGGTGCCTGGCTGGCTGGGCCCAGGCCTTGGCCCTACAGTTCACTGGCTGTGTGCCCTTGGCCATGTTGCTTACAGAGCTCTGTGCCTCAGTTTCCCTATCTGCGAAATGAAGCTACACTTCATAGAAGCATGTGCCGCATAGAAAGGTTGAGAGAATAAAGTAAGTTGCTGCACACTGAGTGCCTGAGACAGCCCAGGCACTGAGTAAGAGCTCAGGAAGGTCTGGCTGTTGCCGTCATCACACCATCCTTGTTTTAAACCTAGATTTTGACGTAAGACCAGGGCCTGAAACCCAGCTCTGCCTCTTGCTGGCTGTGTGAACTTGGCCATGCTACTGAGCCAGGCGTTCATCTATAAAACGGACTGTTACTGCCTACTTTGTGGGGCTGTTCTGGGCTTTAAAGGAGATAAAGATCATAAGGGACGCCACATCGGGCCCTCAGGACACTCCGTTGGTCTCCAGGTGGGCCTCTGGTTGGGAGCCTCCAGGTGGCTCCACTCTAAGGCCTGTCTCCCTCGGGAATGCTTAGAGGGGTGGCGGGCTCTGTGGAGGGGAAATTTCAGGGAACCCCTTTGCCACCAGGCAGGTAAACCGCTTCCAGTCCAGCTCTCCTCTTCCTGCCTCTGTCACCACTTCTCCCCTCTCCTGAGAGCAGGTGCGACTCACTCACGGGGTGGCCTTGGGCAGGTCACTAGCCTCTCCATTTCCTCCAGCCGGGGACAATTGCACCTGCCGCAGCCGCCACTAGAGAGCGAGTTAGATGAGATGATGTCTGTGGAGCACTTAGCACAGTGCCCCGTGGCCAGATAAATGCTCTGCAGATGCCCTCACCGGCCCCTCTTTGCCTGCTCTGCTTCCTCCCATTTTCTCCCACATCTGATGCACAAAAGGCATCGTCCCAAGCCAGACATTTAAATATTCCTCTCTAAAAAGATGGGCTCTAAAATCCGCGAGGCGCCTCTGCAGGGAGCCTGGATGGAGGAAGATGATTTCAGAATCCAGACCTGCTCTCCTGCAGCACAGGCCCGCCCAGCACACAAGGCGGACGCATGCCGGACGCGAGGCCCAGCCTTGCCGGTCCAGCGGCTGCTCCCCCAGAGCTTTCCTGCCCCTCAGGGTCCTCGGGTGCTCAGACACAGGCTTGCCTCCAAGCTGTTTTCTGGCATTTTCACCTGCTCAGCCACAAAGCCCTGGAAAGCGGTGATCTGGGGATGAGTGGCTGCTTGCACACGTGCGGGGGTGAGGGTGGAGATGGGGGCCAGTGCCCACATTTTTGCAGAGCCGACCTTTTTGCACCTCTTCCACTCAGCTCAACCGCCGGTGCAAGCAGGGTGGTGAAGCCTTGGCCACGTAATTGTTGGGAGCATCCCAGGCCAGGCCTTGGTCTCTGAGCAGAACTTTGGAGACTGGACTTCTCTGTTGCCAGGGAAACCAAACTGTTCCCAGGAAAGGAAACCACAGCGCTTTGGCTATTAAGAAGCACCCCCCTCCCCAAAACGAGTTCCCTCCAAAAGAGAGTCCCCCAAAACTGTCGAGTCGGCAGCATCCTGCCTCCTCCCTGAGCCTGCTGAAATTGTAGAAAATAAAATCTGCCCCTGACCTTGTGCTTTTCACCTCTTTTTTAAACATTCCACTGTAGCACAAGGACATGTTTTGTTTTTTTCTTATTCATCTTCCTCCCATGCCAGCTGGGGCTCTGAGACCTTCTCTCTTGTTGACTAGAGCCAGAAGGGGAAGGACTTCCACTTTTTTTTTTTTTTTTCGTTCAGCTGTCAGCAGAAATAAAACAAGCAGGTTTATATTTGGAAAGCAGAGGGTCTCAGCCACCAGATTGCTATGTCCGGGGTAGGTCACAGCCTTTGTATCCTCTCCTGCAACAAGGGCTTGAAATTTGATCCGCAGACTTGCAGAGAGGGGGCGATTGCAGCAAGCCTGCATTACTCACACTGACTTTCAAATGCCATTGGAGGAACACGGGATTCTTCAGTGGCTGACAACACGGAGCCTGGGGAGAGAAGGTTCTAGAGAAGAATCCCCTGAGCAGCCATGGTGTGGGAGTGCCGCACTCTCCATCCATCATCTGGTGCTGCACAAGGGGGAGGCAGCTCTCACCTGTTCACGGGCCAGGCAGTTGGACCTCTGGGGCTTTGAGATCCTCCCAGGAGTTGAGTGAGGACACCCTACGGTTATTTTGTTAGGAAACAAAACAAAACAGGAGAGAGAGAGAAACATGGCCAGTGTTCACTTTCAGATCCCTGGATGCTTTGGGGAAGACAGTAGAGAAGGAAAAGAGACTTTGATCCAAATCCAAGACACGCCCCTTCCTCCCCTTGGGCCTGGGTCTCCCTGTCTGAACCAGGTCCCTTCCTCGCGGCCCTTCCAGTCTGCCCCACGGTCAGTGTTCCCACAGCCACTTGAGTGATCGGAGCAGTTATTTTTCACCTAGAACTGACTCTCTGTTCCGTAAGTAATTTTAAACAAATTCTGTTCCTGTCTCTGCACTTCCGTGGGGAAAAAACAAGCCCCAGCTGGGTTTTCCACTGTCCTCAGCAGACCAGGGCTTGTAGGCTGCTTGCCCTCCAGGCCGGGTGCCTGGCAGCCCCAGGCCGCACAGGGCCAGCACCCTGACAGCCCCAAGGGGCACAAAGACCTGGCCTCAAGCCAAGCAGATGGGACCGAGGAAATGTTTTGATGGGGTCTCGAGTCCTTTTCAGGCTCATTTGGGATTGTCGATGGGAATTTCTCAGCGATTCCTCAAGCCCTCCGTCAGATCTCGTTATTAGCACGAGGCTCTCAGAGTGTAGAGTAACTAATGAATTACAGCATGATTACACAGCACATAATTAACTTTGTAATTAATATGCAACTGCCACTTAAGCTAAAACACTGCTTATAGAGACGTGTGGCAATAGTAAACCACAGGTCAGAAATAGCACTTCGGAATTTTCAAAAGGAGGGGTGTAAGCAGGGAGTCACTTAAGGCAACAGGGAGAGTTAATTAAAAAGCAGATGAATTGTGAGCATTCTGCTTAATTTCAATACCTTCTCCTTTAAGAAAGATCCTAACGCCGCCCTGCCAGGCTGACTGGCCAGGCCTGGCCAAAGGGGCACTGGGCATGTTGTTTTATTTCCGAAATAAAACTGGCCTTCCCTGCCCCATCTCAGCCCATTCCCAAGTCTTGGCCCTCTGCCCAGCCACACTGGGGCCTGACTCCACTCCTCCTCCTCCAGAAAGTCTGTGGGGATGTGCCCAGCCCAGCCCTGGGCTGGCCCCCATGGCAGGTGGGCATGGCCAGCAGGTGGGTTGGAGTAGCTTGTCACCTGGATTTTAGGTTTCTGGAAGTCAGGGTTGTCACCTTACTTTTTTTGTGTAATCCTGTCTTCCCCAGCCTCCTGCCAGAGCATTAAATCTAGAAAATGCCTTGGGAAGCATTTCACCTTGCCCCCATTTCACCTGAACACCTCCGTCACCCAGAGACCTGGGCTGGGCAGGAATCCCTTCCCAGCACCCTGTTCTAGTCCTGCATCGGCTGGGCAGGCCTTTGAAGTGACTCTCACCCAGGTTCCCATCCAGGCAACCCCAGTGCCCCACTGTGTGACTTAAGGCAAGTTACATAACCTCTCTGGGCCTCAGTTTCCTCTTCTGTAAAGTCTGCGAACTGATGCCCACCTCCCTGCGTCAGGCAGGCAGCAGGTGGGATAACGTGCGTGAAAAGGCCTGGCACAGAGGGAACACTCGCGGAAGGCCCGGCGCCTCTGCCATCCTCACAGGTGTAGAGGACACAGGGAGAAGTACGGCACATCTCAAACGGCGGCGCCCTTCAGGTGCTGAGAACACAGACCCAGAGAGGTCAACTGTGTGTCCACAGCATAGCGCCTGTGCACATGTGGGACCCCTCTCCCCTGGATCAGGAGCCCCTGAGGCCGGACGCTCCTTGTTTGTGTCCCACTCAGCTGGGCACATCCCCAGTGAATGGCTAAGGGGAAGGCCCCCTTCAGGACAGCCTGGAGCCCAGCCATCTGTGACTCTGGTTTCCCAACCTCCAGCCCTAGGCCGGTTGGCAGGTAGCTTGGTGAGGGGGATGCTGGGTGTGCAGTCTGACAAGCATGGATTCGAAGACTGGTTTCCATTTTTTGATCTTGGGCAAGTTCCTTCATCACTTCAGTCTTAGTTTTCCCATTTTCGGATGGTGCTAATCACTCTACCTTTAACTGTATTATAAAAATAATTCACATAAAATGCCGAAGGTGCCCCTGACACACAGTAGACACATAATGATATCTATAGTGTTCTCGTTGTTACTCAAAGTAGGAGCCGAGACGACCCATCCCCAGCCTCAGGGAGAGAAATTGGACTCTGGGCCACCTTGTCTGACCCACCTGGGCCTGTAACCTGCGGGTCCTGTGGCCAGGCTTCCTCCTTTTGGAGTTCATGGCTTGGAGTTCATGGATGGGGCAGGGAAGCCCCCCACCCCCACTCCTGGCAACCTGGTTTTTGTCCTTACAGCAAGTGGCCAAGGCCAGCCTGCTGGGTCACAGAGCCAAGGGGACCCCGGGCAGGGAGGCTCCCGGCTGGTTAGGTGTATCTAGATGGCGGTGGCTTCATGAAGCTGGCCTGACGTTGGATTCGGAATCCAGGGCCCCAGTCCTGGTGGGAAAGGGTTTCAGAT
Source organism: Molossus molossus (assembly GCF_014108415.1). Lineage (NCBI taxonomy): Eukaryota > Metazoa > Chordata > Mammalia > Chiroptera > Molossidae > Molossus > Molossus molossus. Next base: position 59,843,025 of record NW_023425352.1, read on the forward strand.
GTCAGCGAGGGCACCCTGTGACTTCTTTTCTTGCAGATGCCTCAGTTTCCGCCTTCTCGCTCCCTGCTGTCCAGCTTCTCTGCCCTGTGGCCACTCCCCTGAAGTCTGAATTTCTCAGTGAGTTCTGTGAAAACTAGTTCTGTGGGAATTTAAAATGTGTTTAGTGAAAAAAATGTTTTGCGATCCAGTAACTTTGGGAAAAGCCAGATTGTTTAAGGCCCTTCACAGGTGCAGGTTCTTAGTAATCTTGTGGAGCAGAGATGCTGCCGCTGTCCCCAGAAGATGTGAACAGAGAAGCCTTTGCTCAGGGGGGACGGGCTCAGGCAGCTGGGTCTAGGGTGTCCCGGCTGCAGCCCTCCTTTTGCCCAGACGAGACAGTGGTTCCTCTCTGGTCTCGCTGCCTTCATCAGTGTCACCACCCACTTGGACAGATGTCACTGGGCGTTCAGGCCACTGCACGGGAGGAGCAGTGCTCGGCTCCCATCTCCTGAAGCGCCGGCCTTATCCCTCCTTCCTTCTGGAACTTTCCACAACTGGCCTTTGCCACCACGACAACTCCCACCAGCCCGTCAACCTAGCATTCTGTCCAGTGGGCACAGAGCCCCTGCCTCAGCCACCCACGACCTCTGAGGCCTGGCACTGAGCCTGTTCGGTTGCCCCTGGAGACACCTGTGCAAGACGCACGGGCAGCCTCTCTCCCACCCCTCCGCCCCGAGCACGGTCACTTTTGTTGTTGCCTGAATGGAGCTTCTGCCTAAGATGTTGCAATGTTGTTGTTGTTGTTGTTTTTAGTAAGTTTTAAAAATAGGACTTTTTTTTTAAGTTTGAAGATCTTAGTGTCTAGGTGGTCGCTTTTAACTCTCTCTGCCCAGTTCCCTCCTGCCTGTGATGGAGATGACAAGGCCCAGCTGGCCCTCTGTAGCCAGTGGGCACAGCAGCCTGTGAAGCAGGCACTGTTATTATGGCTTCTGGTTTACACATGCGGAGCCTGAGGCCTGCAGAGGGCAGCATTTTGTCCCAAATCTCAGAAGCGAGCAAGCGGCAGTCAGGATTTGAACCAGGCAGCCTGGTGTCCGTAACCGCTGAGCCACACTGCCCGTGTAAGTGAGGTGCTGAGGGGAGAGGCGGGTCTCACGGCAGTGCCTGGCACACTGCAGAGCGCCTTGCACAGTGAGCATCAGGTCAGTACGCGGCTGCGCTGCACCTAATGTGAAGTTTTGTCTCCACAGACATCAGGAGGCATTTTCAGGTGGCCTGTGGGGTGCCTGGCTTGTCCCTTGAGGGTTCCAGGAATAAGACCCCCACTACTCCCTACCTGGAATGGGGGTGGTCCAGTCCCCAAGTAGCCTCATACCCAGAGACTTCCCAAGTACAGACCAGATGATAGGTGGGGTAATGGGCACCAGACCCAACTGAACCCCATTCCCATCCCACCCAGAGGGCCTTTTGGAGAGATGGGAGCTTCAGGGGTTTGTGGGGTCAGTGTGCCAGTGTCAGCCCCGCTGAGATGGTGCAGATCTCTGCACAGACCCACAAGGACCTCGTAGGACTTTGCCAGGGAACCACAGCGGCTGCCGTGGAAGCAGAACCCTGCTCCTGTCAGACTCGGCCTGCCTGCCAGTCACCGGCCTACTCCGCCCCGCCTGGTGCTGGACGCTCCACAGGCAGGCATCTGCAGGGGGTGTCTGGACGGAATCAGGGGCGGAGAGAGCCGAGAAGGTCAGGGCCGCTGGGTGTGGGCCCTGACCCCCGCCTCTGACCCACAGCGGGGCCGTCAGGGCTCGGTCTCCCTCCACCCCAGCCCTGCCCCGGGCCTCTTTCCTCCTCTGTAATAGGCCCGAGCAGATCCCCAGATCCCCTCCAGATCTAAGCCATGAGGACTTTTTTTTTTTTGTCATCTTTCACTTTTAGCTCAAGTAAATGTCTACTTTCTGATTTTTTGTTTCTCTAATATTTTATTTTTTGAGAAATACAAAGAAACATCTGACAGTTGATAGCAATTAACTAAAGGGGAAGGTCTATCCAGTTAGTAAAAATAAAAGCCCAGACTCAGGAAGAACAGCTGCTGTCCTAGGTCAGCCATACATCCCTACGTGACTGGGAAAAGGCACCCACCCACTCTGAGCCTCAGTTTTCTCATCTGCAAAATGGGATCGTACTTGTCTGCAACCTGCTGGGAGGCTGTGACATAAAGTTGCTGCAGCATGGCTGGCTCACCTGAATGGTCCATATGTGGGCTCTCAACTCAAGAGGAACCTGGCTGAGCCGGTTTCGGAAAAGAGTGCGAAGTCAGAAACCAGAAAATCTGAACGTGGGTCTCTGCTCGTGCCTTGACTGGCTGCTGCCTTCAGGCTAAGCCTGCCCCTCTCTAGGCCCTTTCAAAGATGGGAGGCCCAGAAGTTTTCTTCTCCTGTGTCCATTTCAGGTGATTGAGCATGGCTGGGCAGAAGGGTGTTTGTAGGATGGCAAGGCATGTCTGGACTCAATGGGAAGAGTGTGGTGATCAATTAGCCATGCCTGCCATGGGTGCAAGAGGTGGTTCTTATGGGCTTGTCTGGCTCTCCCTGGCATGCCATTGTCTGCGCCTGTCTGTGCCTCCCTGCAAATGCCAGGTGGGTAGATTTGGAGCCTTGAGGAGCTAGGGTTAGGGACAGGACAGTGGGGAACAGTGCTTTGTCCCTAGAGCTGTAAAAACATCTGCAGGGTATTTGCAATGTTCTACAGGGCACTAGCTGGTGGTTAGGGGGCCTGGCTCCATCTCCAGCCTCATTCCACCCCATGTCCTCCAAGGGTCCTCAGGGAACTGTTCCCATGCTCCCTCTTCCCTACTTCATGGCATCCGAGGCCTTGGACTCACAGACAGGAACCCCTAGACAAAGCCAGGGAGCCCCTCAGGAGCACTGTGACCCGGGCCCAGCTCCCAGCAGTATCAGGCAGGCCTGCGACTCCGTGTCTGCACTGTGCCCAGCCCTCCCCAGCAATGACAGTCACTGTTCTCACATGCAGGGCCGGGAAGACAGTGTCTAGCTGAGGGAGCCCTGCCACAGGAAAACATCGCGGGCTTTGTAGTTAGACTGGAGTTCAAGTCCTGGCCCTGCCGCTTCTCAGCGGTGTGACCTTGAGCGGGTCACTGGAGCTCTCTGAACCTGTTGGGTAATAGTAACTGGAACATCACAGGGGAATTCTGAGGCTTAACGTGCGGTGATACGAATAACCCTGTGGCTGACACACAGGTTCAGTAGGTGCTTGTTTCTCCTTCCACTCAGGAAACAGACAGCTGGGGCATCGCCGTGCTGATAGCTGTGCAGGGCTGGATTCGGTGACCTTGTCCAGGGTGCCATGGGTGCAGGACCTTGTCCGGGGCTGAATCTGGCCCTCCTTCACCTTCTGGGGAGAGGAGCTGCCAAAGGAAGTTCACTTCGAGGTCAGAGGTTCTTAGTGCCTCCGAGGGTGGCCGGAGGGTCGGCCTCAAGGGCAAGGCCTGGGCCTGCTCAGGCCCCCAGCCCAGGGGTGAGGCGCACCCGAAGGATGCAGCTGGGATTCCCAGCCCAGCGCGGGTCCGACTGGCACACTGGCACCTTTGGGCAACATCGACCCAAGTGTTCCCAAGTTGGTTTCTTCCCTCTGCTTTAACTTTGTGTCCCAGAGCAGGCTGTCAGATGCGGTGTGGGCCGGCCCTCGGGAAGCCCCCACTCTGAAACACCAAGGCTACACTGTGCTGTCGCACCAGCCATCACTGACAGTGGGTGTTCCTGTAGACGAGGTTGGGGGCTGGGAGATTGGGTCATGGAGGGAAGTAGGTCCACCCTTCCAGGAGCCCCAAGTGCCAAGCCCGTGCCTGAGCTCTGGCCAGGAGGTACGGAGCTTTGTCAGGTCTTGGCGTGGGCACTCCCCGGGTGGAGGGAGGAAGGGGATTTGGAAGAGCCGGTGTCCAAACCAGAACTGCCCTTTTCGGAACACTTAGCTCCTCAGTCCAGTGGGGCAGTGGTGGGCTGGGAGGGGTCTGACAGATGAGCACATGGACTCAGGGAGGTAAAACAGCTCCTTACAGCTTCAAACAGCCAGGAAGCTTTGACTCGGGGCCCACCTCCCACCCAGGATCCTCACCCTGCGCAAGGCCTCAGGCCGGCCCAAGGGCCTGCTCCAGCTGCCCAGCCAAGAGTGGGAAGCAGCTGGTCCCGGGCAGCTGCCCGGAGCTGCCTCTTGCCTCCCTCTCTCCTCAGCTCCTGTCCCTCTGCCCTTCTCTGACTTCCCTGGGACAGGGCACAAAGTCACGTTCTTCTGCCTGTCTTTGCTCCACCACCACCCTCTTCCTCTGGCTTCAGGCAGCGTGCCGTCCACCAAGACTAGGAGTGGAAGAGTCACGTACGTGTGGCCACAAACAGCTCCTGCTTCTCTCTGACTGTTCCTTCACCTTTCAGACAAGCGGGCGTTGGACTATATCAGTGCCTCCCTAACTGCCATCGTTTTCATCCCATCTCTACCGTTTAAAATGGTTCCTTAATCCACTTAGGTCTGCCGTCACTCCCTAATTTAACCATGTTCTAAATATTATCCATGAACTCAGCAGTCATCATTGTTCTAGTCCAAATACCTCACTATAAAGATCTGCAAGGTTTGCCCATGGACCACCTAAAGTCATTCTCTGTCCACCCATGGTACATGCATCACCCTTTGGGAATCCTGGACTGGGTTATTGGAGTCTCCCCCAGGCCCAAACCCTCCGGTTAGGGCTGGGGCCTTTGGGTGTCCAGCTCTTGGCACTCTGGATCACGATGGCTCTCCATCCACCCATTCGTCCATCTGCCTAGTGAGCATTGCTGAGCACCTGCTGGGTACCAGACCCTGGGCTAGGCTCTGGGAATTCATAACCGCATGACATCCCAGCAGATGGGAGAAATGGATGCAAAGATACCCCATTGTCTGCTACCGCCTAGATGGAGTGTGTGGCAGAGACACTGCGGACATAGGTAGCAGTGAGTGGCTCTGCTGGGGAAACCAACAAAGAGGACGGACGAAGGGGACAGGCATTCTGAGGGGCAGAGAGAAAGACAGGGAGGTGTGATCTTCAGAGCACAGTCCAAGAGATAAGGAGGAGCCCTGCGTGGAGGACACAGGGTGCAGCTGGAAGTAGGGGATGGCAGAGGTCAAGCCAAGGAGGACCAGGACAGGCGCTGTCGTGTGCAGGGTTGGCATGTCACTGCTAAACCCAGAGCCTGTGATATCTGCCCCCTTGGAGTCTGAGAACTGGTAAAGGGGCTGACTGGGTTAGGTCCCCTGGACCCCCATGACCCCCACCAGGCTGAGCAGTGGACCCTGGCGATGCAGCCTCTGCTCTGCAAACTGTGGGTACAGGCCCTCCGTCCCCACTGCTAGCACCGCTCGCCCTGGGGGCCCTGAGCTGCAGATGTGCGGGGTGATTGAGTCATTTCTGCACACCGCTGCTCGCACAGCTCCCCTGGGGACCCCGCCACTTGCCTGTGCAAGCTGTCATGAGATGTGTGTGCTCGAGTGCATCTGTGCCAACACTCGAATGTGTCCGTGCACCTAGTCTTAAGTATGCAAAGGGCACATATATATGTAAGTGTGCACACATGTAAGCAAAACCTCTGCCTCGGGCATGTGCGTTAAGTGGACTGGTTAACTTGTTTGGCCTCGAAAGTAAAAAATAAAAAATACTGGTGTTAGCGCAGCTGATGTTGGCCCTGCATCCTGGGGAGCTGCCCCCAGGGCTCCATCTGTATTTCTATGGGGCTGCTTCCTGTGTCCCGGGTGGAGACCACTGAGAGCCATGTGCCTTCCCCAACCTTTCAGACCCGGAGACATGCTTCCAGAGAGCCCAGAGACAACCTGGGCCCAACTTAGAACAGCTAGGTGGGTTCCAGCCCCACTCAGCCATTGGCTCCCTCCGCGCCCTTCCCTCGCTCAACCCTGCCTCGTGCGGGCACAGCATCAGGTGGTCCCAGGTGCCCTTCAGGTCTCAGCATTCCACTCTCTGAGCTCCCTGTGTGCACAATAGCAGCTAACTTCTCTGGAGCTCGTCTTCCATGCTGGGCACCACGGAGGCAAACCTGGCAGCGCTGTGCTGGGTGCTGAGAAGGGTAAAATGGAAGCTTGGCCCTTCAAGAGCTCAACTCGGAGTTGGGAAGACTGGCCAACCCAGACATCACCATCAATCAGGAAACTTACAGACTTGCAGGGAAGCCAAGCTGAGCATAAAGTGCAAGGACAAGTGTGTAGCTGAGAAAGATGGTGTCTGCGGTCTCAGGCTCCCCTGGAACAGCAGCTCCCCCAGAATTCCCTGGGCCTGCCTTGGGACAGGCTTGCTTTGCACTTTGAGAGCTAAGCATTCTACACGTATCAAGATGGAGTTTTCAACGGCTGGCTAGCCTCTGTTTTACAGATGGGGAAACTGAGCCCTGAAGGAGGTGGCAGAGCAGGGTCCCCTCCAGGCCCCAAAGCAGACTAGATTTGCATCTCCTTACAGGCTCCAATCTGCTCAGACCAGGAGAGAGGCCAGGGGCCAGAAGAGAGGGGGGCTTGGCTGCTTGAGCCCACTCCCCATTCAGAGGCAGACGGGCGGGTGGAAGGGCTGGAGCACGGGTGCAGCCGGGGCCAGGCCCACAGCAGCCTGCAGGTGGGCGTGGATGCCCAGGTGAGCACTGCAGCGGCCGCCCTGAGGCTTTGTGCCCACTTGTCAAGGCTTACAGGGATCCAGGCTCTGAGGAGGGAGCCACAGCCTGGCCCAGCAACACTCCCGCAGCAGAGGGCGACCTCTGCTGGCCACTGAACACTGGTCACTTCTCCCTGTCAGCCAGCGTGCAGGGAGCCCAGTGGCCTTGAAAGCAAGTGGATGGATTTGGATGGTTTGGGTGGAACCAGGGGATCTCTCTTTGGGTCCAGTCACAGCCTGGAGTGGAAACTTTTAGGAGGCTCCAGTCTTGGCGTAGTTGGAAGAACAACATATAAACAGAAAGGCAGAGAGTTTGAATCTCAGCCTGACACCTTCCCAGCTGTGTGACCCTGGCAAGCCGTGCCACCTCTCTGCGCCTTTTAGGACTCGGTAAATTTGCAGTGCACGGGACCAGGGCTGTTTCCTGCACACAGCAGGTGCAGGACACCTGGACGGTCCCAGGCTGCCCCTCAGTGAGCTACCTCATATGCCTACTTCAGCCCACCCTCCTCTGGCTTTCCAGGCCTTGGTTTCCCATCTGTAGAGCGGGATGGTGAAGGTGAGGGGGTTAGATGGTCTTATGAAGCTCTATGTCTAAGTAGGCTTTTGCTTAATGTCCCCTTGGGCTGGCTGTGGAAACTGCACTCTTTAATTGGGACCCTAGCAACTAATGTTCTCCTGTGCCCACAGTGGGGGCTGTGTACCATGGGGGGCTGGGACACCACCAGGGTGCCTTCGACTCAGATGGGCTTGACACCAGGAACCAAGGTGCCTGGCTGAAGGTGGCTCAGTTTTGCTCCCAGTCTGGGCTGCCCTGTGTTCCTTTCTGCTCACCCCACCATCATTTGTGTCTGGCTCCCGGAGAGTGGGGCTGAGGCTCTGCATGTGAACTCAGCTCCTGCTCGGGGGACACCCTCACTGCTCCTTTCTCCCCCGACACACGTTTAGAACATCAGAGAAGCCTCCTGCAGGGGCCCCTGGCACCTCCCCAGTACCTGCAAGATGTTTAGGCTGTGATGGGAAAGTCAGAATTCTGGAGCTAGTTGCTACTATAAGCTCTCAGCCTCAGTTCCTTCATCTGTAAAGTGGGAGGGGGCATAGTAACAGTGTCTGTCTGTGCCCAGTGCCTGAACCAGCACCTGTCTTATAGGAGGAGCTCAACAAATAGTCCCCTGTAAGGTAACCTGGAGTGAATACAGGCATAGACCAAGAATTTCTTGAACATAAGAACATTGTTTTCATCTTTGCATGCCCCATAGATCTAGCATAGGACTGGCACAGTATAGATGCTGAAAAGCATCTACTGGGTGAGTTGGAAGCATGCATGGATGGGAAAATGGAGACTAAAGATGTTTGGATGGCCAGGCCGATATGGCTCAGTGGATTGAGCGTCATCCCATGGACTGAGAGGTCCCGGTTCGATTTCTGGTCAGGGCACATGCCCAGGTTGCAGGCTTGATCCCCATCAGGAATCAAATCCCCAGTTTGATTCCTGATCCCCATGCGGGAGGCAGTCGATTGATGTTTCTCTCTCACATCGATGTGTCTATCTCTCTCTCTAAAAATCAATAAAAACATATAAAAGTAAATTAAAGATGTTTGGATGGATGTATAGATGGGTGGATGGACAGGCATTTAGCTGGATAAATGATGGATGGAGAAGTTGGACATCTGGGTGTATAAATGTGTAAAAGTGGGGTCACTGGAGGGATGGTTGGTGGAGTGACGGTAAAGAAATAAATAGGGGGCACTGCCCCATTTTTATCTTGGTGGAGGGATTCAAGATAAAGTGAACCCAGAAAGCACTTATCAAAAATACAATGCCCAAGTGACCCAGAAACTCCACTTTTAAGAGTGTGTTCTCTAGATTGATTCACACATGGATGATGTGACCAAGATGAGAGGTGATCTTGCAACACTATTTGCAGTAATGAAATTTGGAGATTTTATCTCTCAGGCTGAATGGCATGTGAGCCCCCTGAGCAGAAGGCCTTGTCTAGGGTCTCAGATCTTAGAACAGCACCTGGTGGGGGCAGATGCTTCAGCTGTACCTTGAAATACTATGCAGCCATCAAAAAGGAAAAGACTCTTTATGTCTTGATATGGAATAAACTCTGAGATATTATTAAGCAGAAAAAATTAGGTTCAGATAGAGTGTATACAATGCTTTTGTTTTGTGTTTCTTTAAGGGGTGGCAGTGGGGAATACACATAGATTTCTCAGAAGGAGACTAGTAGCTGGTTCTCCCAGGAAGGGCACTCGGGAGCTGGGGACTGGGCCAGCGCTCCGCTGGATACCTTTGTGGACTTTCTCAGTTTTGAACCATGCAGGTGAGTTGCCTTTCCAAGCACAAGTGGAAGCACGAGGAGTCCCTAATGAGCTGCGCAGTTCAGAGTTCCGGGGAGGAGGGCAGAGCTTCCTTCCCGAGGCTGAAGCCAGTGCCGCTGCGAGGGTGCTCGTGCCGGGCAGTCTAGGACATGCAAGCGGACAGGCATACGGACACTGTCCAAGCACCTAGCAGCCATGGGGACTTGGCAGATCTCAGGACCTCAGTTTCCTCATCTGTAAATGGAGATATTCTAGTCCTACAGAGTGAGCGTAGGAAGTAGAGAGAACTCAGAAGCCCAGCATACAGGAGTGCCCAGTAAGTGGTGACATGTCCAGAGATGAGAACCTTCAGGGCCAATGTCTCAGGGTAGCTGAGAGGCCTCTGCTCAGTACCCTGTGCCTGACCCATGTGTCTGCAGTGCTCAATGGGTTGTGGGAGAGCAAACTCACCCCGCAGTGGGCAGACTTCTGCTTGGGCCCAAGCACCTGGTCCCCCGAGCAGTGGGTGCTCTAGAGCTGAACGCTCTCCATCTCTGTCCATCACCTTCATCATTGTGGCCCTGGAGAGGCCTGGAGTCCCCGGGCCTTTCCGGAGCTGAGGGAGCTCCTCCACTTCGCTGCACCTTCTGCAGGGGACTCACGTGAACGTTGCCGAGCGAGCCTGGTGCCCAGGACATTCCTGTCCCCGGACCAGTCCCATGGGCTGGCTGGCCGAGCTCACTAGGCCACCCTGAGGGACTTCCTCTCTGCGAGCCTGAGTTTCCCTCTCTGGACGTGGTGCTAACTGCTCCCCTTCTTCTTTCCCAGGAGGGCAAAGGGGAGACAGTGGAATTGGGAGTGTTTTGTAAAGCATGAAGAGCTCTAAAGCATGGGGGATTTGCGGAGGCCTGTGGCACCCACGACAGGCTCACTGCACTTCACCGCGTGTACAGTGAAGGTCATCACGGGACGATCCCGCCACACACGCGCACACACACACACACACACACACACACAGCCCCATCGAGTGGCTAAGCCCTGAACTGGGAACATGAAGATGGAGCTGCTGTCTCACCCCTAGCACACACCTATGCGTAGAGGTGCGTGTATCTGACTGCAATTCCACGTCACATGGCAGACCTGCCTGCTCAGGGCTCACATTCGTCACCACAGAGAGCATCCAGAAGCACCTCCTGTCCTCAGTCCCTATGGGACTCCCAGGGCCAAGCGTGGGGAAGGGCAGCTGGGGCCATGGTCCCTCTCCAGCACAGGGCTGCCTGGGGCAGAGGCTGCTATGCCTCACAGAGGGCCCAGGAACCTGCTGGGAGCCACTGGGGCCAGCACATCGGTGTTGGGGTGGAGGGTGTCTGTAAGGCTGATCTGTCTGGGACAACCCCAGTGACACCCACTCTCCTCTCTCTTCACAGGCTGGACAGCGTTCATGGCTCTCGGGTAGAGCCCAGCGACACGGCCAGAATGAATTCCATGGACAGGCACATCCAGCAGACCAATGACCGGCTGCAGTGTATCAAGCAGGTGGGTCGCTGGCTGGAGCTCTCTCCTCTGCTGCTCAGCAGCTGGCAAGGACAGGCGGTGGGGGTGCTGGCGTGCCTGTAGCTGGGCATTTGGGGCCCTGGATGGAGATGATCATGGGCAGAGGCCAACTGCCCGGGGCTACCTGACCACCCGCCTTGGGAGAACATTATTGGCATGGACCATACTAACTAGAATCACACACACCTGAGTTCAAAGGTCGGCTCTGCCTTGTCCCATCCCCTCTTTTCCAAGCTGTGTGACTTTGGGCCAGTGTCATGCCCTCTCTGGGCTCTGCTGTGCACTCTGGGAGGATGCAGTCAAGGGTCTAATCTCCTTCCCAGGCCTAAGCTCCCACCCCTCTGCGCTGGTGATTTTTCTAGAAAGAAACAAAAGAAAAGGTCCTGAGAAATTAGATCATGTTACAGAAAAAGAAACTGAGTCACAGAGAGGGGAAGGGCGTCGCCAGGAGTCACACAGCCCAGCCCCACCTGCCAATGTTCACACCAAGCTCAAGAGGCAGTTCGCCCACCAGCAACCTGTCTGGACTTTTCAGAGGTGGGGAACATTCACAGTGGGCTCAGAGACCCCCACTTTGAGAAGCCTGATTGAGATAGCCCCTCCAGTGGTGGGCAGGAGGGATGTGCCCACCCTCCGAGCTCAGCCTCCCTTCAGCTCCGTGTGGCAGCATCTGTGCACAGACTCTAGACGATCATTCACCCCAGGAGGGAGCAGAGATGGGGGAAGGGGTGTGGGCTTTGACATTAAACAGACCAGGAACCAAACCCTCACTTCTCCATGTTCCCACAGTGTGCTGTCCTTTTGTTTCTCTACGTCTCAGTTTCTCCACCTGTCAAATGGGGTGAATAAGGCCAACATTTTAGGATGCTATGAGGATGTTGTGGGTGAAGCACATAGCCCAGCCCTGGCACGTGGCAGGTGATCAGCTAATGGTGGCAAGGCTATTGTCCCCAGTGTCTCAGAGTCAGGGAGGGGGGTGCTGGGACGCATCCCCTGGTAACCATGGGCCACTGGCCTCACCCCAGCTCACAGCCCCACCTCATGCAGCTTGTCCTCCCTGAGCGCCAGGGCCCGGTGCCGCTGAGGCTAGTCCCTGGGAATGAGGGATGTGTGTTCTCTCATTAGCATCAAGCAGAGCAATCTCAGAAGCCTGTATGGAGTCTAAGCAGAGGAAATTGAAGAAGACTTGTTACAGATTGAACTCAGCCCGAACAGCTCTCCCAAATGCCAATTACGCCTCTGTTCGCGGTCACAGAATAGAAACCAGACGCGCGCGGCCCCCTCCCCTGCCTTCCCTCCTTCTCTGCAGGGCCCTCCTGGCTCTGCCTTTGACCCAGTTTCTCCAGCCCATGAAGGATCACTGTCAGTGGCCTCCAGCCCCTAACAATACAGTCCTGCCCCCTGGGCATGAGACTCTGTGTGCCAGGCACACAGCTGCTCCTGAGACCTGATCACCACTTGACCTTTCTCCCCATGCCTGGCTCTGCATCATCAGGAATCGGGGTGCCCTTTACTCCCAGGGGTCCAGCCCTTTCGAAGTGTGGTGCACAGAGCTCAGATTTAGTAGCACACGTGAGTCCGACCTCGCTAGCTACCTGACCTTGGTTAAGCTGCCACTTGTGTGGCTTTGCCTGCAGAACGGGCATGGTAGTACATGCCCAGCCACTGAGTGCAGAGTAGCTGGAAGGCAGGGATCACCTCAGCTGCTCTTCCCAGCCGGCCCCGCACACCGTGTACCCACACACGGGGCTCTACCTGTGGGCCAGACTGGCATGTTTGTGAGGGTGAGCAAGCTGTCCAGATGCCCTATGAGCCACTTAGAGCTCCCTGCACCCTCCACGCACCCCCCCCATCAGACACAGCTCCGCACTGACGTCCATCTGCTCCCTAGCTGCCCAGAGGGTGGCCGTGGCTGGCTGAAGCCTGTGGATTCTCAGACATCCTGTGTCCTAGTCAGAACAGAAAGGCGAGCAGGTCTGCATGCACCGAGGATGCAGGGGTGCAGCTATGCCTGCCTCTCGCTGGGAGGGCTGCGGCTCCCCTCAGAGCCTCGCAGCCTCCACTCCACTCTCGGTCTTGCCTCTCTTTGATAGCACAGCCGTCCCCCCCCCCCCACCCTGGTTCTAGCCATTGCTATACTCACCATCCCGTAGCACCTGCTGCCCAGGGCCCTCAGGCCTCTGGCTCAGCTGCCTTTTTCCCTTCTCAGCCTTGAGTTCCAGGAAAACCAGGCTCCTCTACAGGGTGCCCCACTCAGAGGTTGAAGGCACATCTGGGCTTTACGGGAAAAGCTGTGCAAATCAGCTCCTTCCTGCACAGCAGCCTCCCCAAGCCCCAGATTCCCTTCTGAGCATCTCCACTGAACTCCAGCTCTTCCGGGCACCCAGCTACCTCACCCCTCCAGTTCTTTCTCCCTTGAGCTATAGGCCCTTCAGGGCATATGTCAGGCCCCATGCCAGGCTGAGTTCCTTGTGGGCAGAGGATAGGCCATATTCATCTCAAAGGCAGTAGTCTTGCATAGTGCCCAGGCCAGCATGGGCCCAAGTGTGCTGGGGGAAGGGGGCAGGGATGGACTGATAGATGGATAGCTAAGGGAATGAATAAACGAGTGGATAGATGGACATATGGATGGGCAGTGAGGGGAGCGGATGGTGGATGGATGGTGGGTAGATTTACATGATGGATGGATAAATGGATACATGAATGGATGAGTTGGTGGTTGGATAAATTCTGGATGGATAGGTAGACAGGTAGGTAGATGAACGGATGGATGAGTGATGGATAAAGTAGTGAATGGATGAATGGGTAGGTGGGCAAGTGGATGGATGGTTATGAACTGACTCATATTTGGGTGGATGGATGGATGGATCATTTGGTTTACAGATGGATTGACAGGAAAATGCATTCATCACTTGGTCTGGGCAGCCAATTCCTGGTCTGGGCATCGATGTCCACTATTCCTGCCCCAACAGACTCGGTGGCCAGTGGATGTAGCCCAGATCTTCTGAGGAACTTGGAGACGAGCGGGCTTTCTGACGGGGGTGGGGTAACAGCGTCCAGTAACAGCCCCAGCCATCCCCAGACTGGAAAAGCCTGCCCAAGCTCACCCACCCAGTCCTGGCCTCTGTGTGCCAGGGGGTCCTGTTCTGAAGTGATCAGCTTGGTGGCCTACTCCACAGATGGACCATCCTTTGGACAGTTAACTGCTCACTGACCACGTCTGTGGGCCTGGCCTGGTGCCATTTGCAGCTCCAGAGGTGAACAGAGCACTGTTTCTATGCTCAAGAAGCAGTGCAAAGGCCCCCGTGTGCAAAGCAGTGGCAATCTTTACCTGGCACCTCTCTGTAATGGGGTGTCACCAGGTGCGTTATTTCTAACCTTTGCAGCAGCCCTGCAGGCTGCCATTTTGCAGATGAGGGTCTGAGCTCGGGAACACAGCCAGGGCTGTGTGGCTCAGTGGCTGAGAGGGGTTAGTCCAGGTCTGTCCCGCTCATTTCACTGCATCCCTCGGCCCCTCTGGGCATGCCAGCCGCCTCCCGGTGGAGACAGACCACCAGAGCACAGAGAAGGGGGGGCTGGGCCAAGCCACAGAGCAGCTGAGCAGTGGCCACTGAGTGGGATGCCTGAGATTCTCTCTACCAATGAGCTGTGCCCACAGTTGCCACCCGGAGTCTAAGCTGATGGCCACGTGATAGCCGAGGTGAGGGTGGAGGGGTGGAGAGGTAGGCTGGCAAAATGTGGAAGGCTGGGTGCGCAGGGGCCAGAATAAAACCGGACCCCTGAGCCTGGCTGTGAGGGTGCTGAGGGTGGGAGTGCTGTGAGCAGGCAGCTCAGAGAACAGCCTGTGGAGGCTGCTGACCCTCCTAATTGGGTGTGACATCATGTAAATAAACGTAATAACTCAGTTAGCAGAGGGAGGCTGCTGGGCAGGGAACTAGCCGATTTGCTTGGCTTTCTCCATGGAGCCAGGTGCCGCCAGAGCCTCGGAGGCACCCGTCCCAGAGAGCGCACGGGGAGAGGTGCGCACCCCTGCTGCCCTCGCAGGGGGCCGGCTCTGTGCGTGGAGGCTCCTCCCGTCCTCTGCAGACAGCGCAGCGTGGGGCCAGGGCTCCGGGCTGCCGCACAGCGGTGCTTCCAGGAGAGCCTCTGGGGGACGTCAGGGCCAAGGGCAGCCCCACCTGGGAGCACCCCACACGCCAGGTACTCACCAGGGGCTGTGTGCGCCTCCTCCTGTGCAGTCGTACCCGGGCCTGTGACAGGCCGTGCTGCTGCACATGCGCCCCTTCTTTCCTGCACCCCCTCCTTCTTCTTTCATGGAAGGAGGAGATTCTAACCCTTTCCACCTTCTTCCACCCATTTTAAAGTCTTGCCTTGCACAAACCACATTATAACAACAGTCATAAAGCCCTAAGTGAAACAAACATTTCTACCACCATCCTGTGATCTGCCGTCCCCATTTTACAGATGGGGCGACTGAGGCTCAGAGAGGTGAGGGGCCGCCCTAGTCAGCAGCTAGTAGAAGGTGAAGGCAGAGTGTGACCCCTACTGAGGCTCCCACAGCCCATTTTTGGAACCCGGAAGCTCCTCAGACCCCCTGCACTGCCTGGGCTCTGAGGTGGACCTTCGCTGCAGCCGGGAGGGTGTGGTCCCCGAGGCAGTGTCAATCCCTGCCTCTCCCAGCACCAAGGCCACAGGAACCTCAGAAGGTACCACCTTCCCTGTTGTGGAGGACACACACTAGGTGTCCCACTGGAGAGCCACACTCGGTCACACCCAGCGCTGGAGTCCCAGCTTCACCCTGGGCTCAGTGCCTGACTCAGCGTGGCCTGGAAGCTGTGGATCCGTGGTAAATAAGGGAGGGGCGCCTGCATCTGACCTGGAGGGGCCTGAGCTCAGGTCAGCAGCCCCAGAGCCAAGACAGACTGGGCCCAGGAGACCAAGAGTCAACAAGCCACATACACCAGACCATGGTGTGACAGTAACCTGGGCACACTGTGTTTTGGTTCACCTTCCTATCTGGGTGTGACCTAGAGGCCTCTTTTAGACCCCCTGCTCCTGCCCTGTTTGGCCAGAGGTGGGGGGGGGGGGCATCAGGAAGGAACCTCCAGGCCCAGCCTATCTTAGCTCAGGAGAAGCTATGCCCCAAGTATGGGAGTCAGATGCCACCCTCCTGAACCACGCAGGGTTTGCCTCCCACACCACCAGCACCCAGAGAATACCGGATGCCTACTATCATTGCCTTTCTCTAGACCTTGGTTTTCCTTTCTTTATCATGGGGCTGCTGATTCTCTTCCTGCCAGAGATCAGGCAGGGAGAAGATGCTAAGGGAAGGTGTATGAGGGGAAGTTGGGGAAAGCTGGTGAATCAGGCCTTTGAGTCTCCTCCCCTCAGGCCAGAGGTATCCCCTGCTCCCTGCGCTGGCCTCATTCCTGGGACCTCATGCTCTCTCCTTTCCTTCTCCACAGCACTTACAGAACCCTGCCAACTTCCACAATGCCGCCACAGAGCTGCTGGACTGGTGTGGGGACCCAAGAGCCTTCCAGCGGCCCTTCGAGCAGAGCCTGATGGGCTGTTTGACGGTGAGTCCGCACCCTCATCCCTGCACAGGCCTAGAGAAGATGGTAGGAGGCTAGCATGCCTGGCCAGGTGTAGTGGAGGCCACAGATGGCGGGGGATGAGAGAGAGGAAGACCTCCCTGCTGGAGGGGATGGCCCTCTGTGCTCACCCCTGACATACACACACCATGGGAAACTGGTCAGATCGGGAGACAGTCCCAAGGATTATGTGGGTCCCCACACTTGATGGGAAAGATCAGGCCTACTTTGAGGAGTTCCAAGTCTGATGGGGTATATGTTCCATCATGAGCGAAGCAGAGAGACTCTTGAAGGGTTTTCCCCATCTACTCTGTCATTTATTCATTTACTTAGGTGAACATCTGTTGAGTTTTGATGGTCATCCATCCATTTACCTATTCACATAAGCATTTATTGAACTCTTGTTACATCCATTCACCTATCTAAATAAATGCTGATTGATCCCTCATTTATCATGTCCAGTCCCCTGAGCAAAGTCCTGTGAAACCAATGATGAATAAGACTCTGCTAAGCACGGTTTCCTCTTCAGGAGCAGAGACAGACATAGAGAGGGATGGCAGAGAAATCATGTACACGGTGGGGCATCAGCTGCCTGGGAGATGGGGTGGGCCACAGAACGCGGAGAAAAACAGCCACTTAAACATCTGCAGGCGTTTGATCCCTCTGCACAAGCAGCTGAGGACAGCCAGAGTATGCTAGGCACACGAATGGGATGTGCAAAGGACCAGATGCACACCAGAACCCAGAGAACTGAAATGAATTCCTCTTGGTGAAGCTCTGGGTGCAGGCCCGGCAGAGGCCGGGCCCGGAGCTGGTGGCACGATTTGCCAGACGTAAGAGCTTGCCGGCTGGCAGCCACACGGAAGGAGCCCGAAGCTTGTGAATGCCCCAGCCACACGACCTGTATCAGTAAGTGTGAGGGCACCTCGGCGGCCAGCGAGGGCAGCTGCTCAGAGGGCCCTGAGTCTGCTCTGAAGAGAACGTGGGTAAACAGATTGCTAGGGAGCCCGGCTAACCCAGGGCTTGGACCGGAGAAGCCGAGGCAGAAACAACCAGTGAAGCCCGAGGGCACCATGGTTCCTGTAAATCTGCAGAGAGGAAGGGGTGCAAGGCCCAGAATGCCCCGGCCCAGTGAAAGGAACAGCAACAGTGACACGCGCCATCGCCACCAGGCACCTCTGCGTGCCTGCCCCGGACCTGGCCAGCTAGCGGGCCTTCCCACGAAGCCTCATACCCACTTCATGCAGCTGGTCCTGCGCCTTCCCCACTTTATAAAGAAGGAAACCGAGACTCGTGACCGACAGCCCCGGGTTCCACAGCACTGACAACCCTGCCGTGAGAAGTAGGCCGGGGGTTCAAGCTGAGACCCATCTGCCTCTGGAGCAGATGCTGCTGACCATCAGGGATGCCGGGCAGGGATACAGCCAGGACCCTCCCAGGCTCCTCTGTTTGTCCAAAGCTGACACCATCTGGCCCGCACTGGGAACACCAGGCCACCTACATTGCCCATCTCTCCTCATCCTTCAGCCCACCGGGCTCTCTCTCCCTCCCCCACCCCCCAGCTCCCTTAATCCTCTTTGTGGGGATCCTGGTTCAGGCTAAGCCCCGTGGGCAGGGACAGATGTTACATAGGCCCCCTCACCATCCCAGCTGCAGGCAGGCAGCACCCTGCCCCAAGCCTGGCCCTGCTTAGGACTTGGAAGCTAGAGACTAATCAGACAATGGCCGTGACTGGGCTGGATTGGCAGGTAGGTGGGCATGAGACGATCAGTAACTGGCTCTGCCCTGGCCTTGTCATTCATCCATTCATTCGGTAAACATTCATCAAGTCCCTGCAGCGGCCGGGCCCTGCGCTGGGCCTGGGGGGTGCGGCAAGCACAACAGGCCTCTCTCAGCTGACTTTCCAGTGGGGAGGCTGCCACAAAGCTCATGAGGAGGGGCAGGGTGCTGGTCAGGAAAAAGGGCATTCTGAGGACGTGCCCTCCAGCTGAGACCTGAATGTCAAGGAGTCCGCTTCGGATGAGAGGGAAGGCTCCTTCAGGCAGAGGAAACTGCAAGTGCAAAGGCCCTGCGGCTTGATTTGGTCAAGGAACAGAGCACAGGAAAGGGAGAGGGATATGAGAGGAGGTTGAAGAGGGAAGCAGGAAGCAGTTACACGGGACCTGCGGGCCAAGCGAGGAGAGTTTGGATATTTAAAGGGCAATGAGGAGCCCTTAAAAGATTGTTTTTTTTTTTTTGGTATGTGCTCCTAGTGGGAACTGAACCTGGGACTCTCTGGTCCGTAGGCCGACACTCCAACCACTGAGCCAAACCGGCCAGGGCAAAAGATTTTAAGCAAATGAGTGATGGGATATGATTAGTATGAGGACAGGAGCTCTGAAGAGGAGCATCCTTAGAGGCTAGGATGGAGGGACTGTGGAGGAAGTCCAGGGAGGACCCTGTAGGGTCTGACTAGGAGAGGCTGT
The DNA here is from genome assembly GCF_014108415.1 of Molossus molossus. Lineage (NCBI taxonomy): Eukaryota > Metazoa > Chordata > Mammalia > Chiroptera > Molossidae > Molossus > Molossus molossus. The sequence goes on from NW_023425352.1 coordinate 59,861,618, forward strand.
GGCTTCCCAGGCAGGGGAAACTGGACAGCTCTGCTGGGCCTCTCATTGCACCGCAGCTTAAGGCATACACCTGTTGAACAGCCAGCCTTGCTCCCCACCCCCTAGCCTGCTGCTTAGTCAGAAAGGGGCCCTTGGCCCACCAGCCACAGCTGCAGAGACCTGAGTCTGACTGTCCCCTGGAGCTCAGTAGAACCAGTGGCAGAAAAAGGTGGGGTGGAGGATCATAGAAGACACTCTCGCGCTCAAGGCACTTTCCTGGGCACCGTGTCCTTGCATCCTTATGCAGACCCTTCAGGGCAGGCAGAGAAGGGATTCTCACCCCTATTTTACAAACAAGGGGAGCAGCTTGCTATCATCCCAGCTGGTACTGCTGACCACCCGCAGGATCTCCAGGCACCCTTCGTCCCTGCCCTGCCCATGGTGAGGAATGGGCTGGGGAGGCCAGAGACCTCAGGGGCCCTAGTCAGCAAGGCTGTCAAGGCCCCCCATATACATGTGCCCCCCCCCGATCCAGGTGGCAGCCTGCGCTTCCCACGTTGCCGCAACTCCCTGGGTGACTTCTGGGAGCAAATTCCTTGGGATCCAGCTTACTTGGAGGATATGAACTAAAAACCACTTAGCCTCGGGCAGAAAATGGACACATCAGTGCCATGCTGCTTCTAAGCAGCTCAGGCAGAATGCAAGGGAGAGGCTCTGGACCCTGGGCAGGGCCTGGGGTGAAGAGCCACTGGGCCCTGGCTGGCCTCTGCCCCACGCTCCCCTTCATGCCTCTGACAAGGGTGCAGAGGTGCAGGAGCCAAGGGCACCACTCCCCCCAGGACCAGGTTTTTCCTGATAGTCTAGCTGCTTACTCCCCCACCCCTCTCTAGCCACAGAGCCCTCTCTGCTTGACCCCCTCAGGTAGGCCTCTCTGGACGTGCTCCCTCTTCCTGTTAGAAGGCTCAGGCGGCCAGAGCACAGGAGAGGAGAGGCAGGCAGGAGGCGGAAAAGGGAAGCAGGCACCCGTTGGCACATCCACAGGGCCTCACCTGTCCAGTGAGGAATTCCCCGCAGCTCAGAGCCTTCACACGTGGCCCTGGGGGTGTGTCACATACAGCATTCCCTGAGCTCTGTGCCCAGTCCTGGCTCTCACCCATGCAAGGAGGGCGTTTTGTACCCATTTCACATATGAGGACGCTGATGCCCAGAGAGGTTAAGACCCTTGAGTGAGGTAGAACAGCTAACAAGTGGCAGAGCCAGAACCCACTGTCGTGCCTGACTCCCAGCAGCAGCAGCACAGATGCCAGCCCAGCCCTGTGTTTCGAATGCTAGCAAAGTGGGAAATGAGGGCTCTGCCCCGAGGGGTTAGGGTATAACCATGAGGCAGAATTGGGACACATGAGACAGTTAGAGCCCCTTACACACAGCCATGGAAATGGAGCACATCCTCAAGCCTTTATAGGAGAGGCACTGGAGGTTCAGAGAGGTTAAGTAACTGGCCGTAGGTTGCAGTATAGGGTGGAGCAGGATTAGAGCACAGGCCCAGCAGAAACCCCTTCTCTAACATCTTCCAGACAGCCTGTCCCGCTTCCTGGCCAGAAGGCTCACTTTTCAAAGTAACACACTCCTTTATGGGATCAAGGTACTTGCCACGTGACCTTGAGCACACCCTCTCTCTGAGTCTGGACTTCAGCTTCCCTCTCTGTGGCATGAGTGGCTGCATTTCCTGACCTGCGGGTCTCCTGGGCACCGGAGCCTGAGTCTCCAACAGCCAGCCTGACGAGCTTACTAAGCTGCGCTGGGCTGGCTGGACCTGGGCAGCCAGCAGAGGGCAGCAGCGCCAAGGCCGCTCATTGCTGGCCTTTGAAGGAGAGGGGTCTTCCTACCCCAGGGAGCCTCTCTGAGGGCACTGCCCGTTTCCGTGGGTGCAGGCCTCTGAAACACGGCAGGCTGCTCAGCTGAGCCCACCACGTCCGACCCTCCTGGGCGTGGTCAGGCCAGGCCAGAACAAGGCAGGGGTGCACATGAGGCACTCTGGGTGAGGCTCCAGCTTAGCCCACCCGGCCACACCTGTGCTGTGTGACCTTCCACAAGGCCCTGCCTTCTCTGGGCTTCAGCCTCCTTGTCAGTGAAAGGAGGCTGTTGGAGCCAAGGACCTTCTCGGTGCTGGGCTCAGGGGACTTGGTGACAGACTCCCACCCCTCTGAAGGCCTGCAGAATAGTGCTGCATCAGCACCAGGCTCCTCTTGCTCAGTTTAGCTAGTTTTTCTTTCTTCTTTCTTTCCTTTTTAAAACCAGAGCAACAGGATTAGCCAGTACTGGCCAAACAGTGGGACCTTTGCCTTCTTGCCCTCAACCTAAGGCCCGAGGGTTCTCCAGTCAGGTTGGGAGTTATGGCCTTAACCCCTTGTGGGCTGAAAAAGAGGTTCTCTCATGAAAAGAGCCCAGACCTGTGGCCTGGCTGCCTGGGATCCCATTCTGGCCCTCTCATGGATGGGCTTTGGAGCCTGGGGCTGTCATTTACCCGCGGTGTCCTCGTCTGGAACAGAGATACTGACACCCCCTCCTGGAGCTGTTGTAAGAATTTAGTGCTTCACTGCTCACAAACATTTCCTTAGCCCTCAGTACCTGGGAGCCGAGTCTCCCCGCACCGCTTGCCCGAGTTGGCATCTCCCGGATGGTGGCCTCGCTGGCGCAGTGGTGCGCACCAGTGCCCGCGGCCTGCACCCTTGCGGCCTCCCCGGCCTCCTGCCCACCAGCGGGCGCTCTGGGCGTCTTCCTGCAGACCCGGCTGCCACAGTCAGGGGCCTTGGCTTTTCTGCCTGAACACTGAGACAGGCGAGGACACCCCGCCTTGGGGCTCCCGGTTCTCTGGAACATGGTGTAGGGGTGGGAGTGGAGCAAGAACCACAGCACAGGGGCAAATAGAGCCTGTGGGAAAGAGGCCTGGGGAACTTCTGCATCAGGGGCTTCTTTGTAGCTGAGACGCTGAGCAAACTCTAACCTGAGAAAGGCGTCCTTCCTCCTTGTGTGCGTGCGCGCGCATGTGTGCGTACGTGTGTGCACATGCGTGTGTGTGCGTGCGTGCGTGCGTGAGTGTGTTCCCAGGAGATGGGGGCGGGGAGGCAGGGCTCCATTCCAAGAGGCTCTGGTGGTCCTGGGGAGGGGGATCTACCAGCTCCTCCTGGATTCACCACGGACACGCTCCAGGCCTCAACTGTTTGTATTTTTAAATAAAATTGTTGGCCTAGATTAGTGGTTTTTCCTTCCTTTTGGCCCTAGAGCCCTTGGAATGAACCTAGATAGATACAAAGCAGATTATGAGGAACTACTCTCATGGCTACTGGGGCCAGGCCCAGCCCACGGCACCCTGAGGCCTTCGAGGGCCTCCGGTGCCCCCGGAGCAGGTGGTCTCCAGGGCTGGACGACAGAGCCTGCCCTTTCTTGGAGGAATGAGCCCCGCATCTGGGAGCACTCCTTCCCAGTCAGCCGTAGCTGCCCAGCTGCTTCCCTAAAGGACTCCGTTGGCCAAGGTCCTTCCTTCTTCATAAGGAAACCTCATTCGCCTGCTGTTAATGAGGACGGCGGGCAGGAGGGAGCTGAGCTGGCAGCCTGGCAGCCGGGGCACCTGGGGATGGGCGGGGACCGCGCGAGTCTGTGGGAGCACTCGTGGGGCCCAGGAGCCCTTATCCCACCCTGCTCCCTGGGGCCTGCCAGCCCTCCCAGCCCTCACCCCCCCTCTTGGGGCCCGTGCTTCCAAGGTTCACAAGGAGATGGGGGGACCTCCCGGCTGCAGATAGGTACACGTTGTTGGCGGACTCGCACCAGCACTCTCGTGGAAGCCTTCCGTCTGCCGAGCCGGTGCTTGGCACCGCAGACAGACCCAGGCCAAGCATGAGAGCCCTCCAGTTTCTGGGCTGGGTCTGGGGGCTGCAAGGGTGCTCGCCCAGTGCCTCGCGTTGAGGAGTGGTGGGCGTGTCTGTCTGGGGAAGCCTCAGCAACGGGCAACTCCAGCTGAAGCTCCCTGGGGGCCAAGTGTCCTAAGTCAGTGTTTCTCCTATGAGCAGATTCGGACTTGGGGGGCAGGGAGCAGTGCTCTGGGTGGGGACCTGGCTTGGAGCAGTGAGGGTGGCAATTGTGCCTCGATGGTGGGTGCAGATCTGTGATGAGTGGGGAGAGGTGGTGGCATGCCAGACTCCCTGGGGTCCGGAGAGGGCTGGCCTGGAAGAGGTGCTCGTCGATGTTTGCCGAGTGAGTGGCCGAGGCACAGCTCTGCCTGATCTTGGGGACCTGCTTTAGCCTGCCTGCCTCACCCATAAAATGGGCACATCTGCTCACTGGGCTCCGAGGCCTGGTGCAGGCAGTGACTCACCCCTGCCTTCCTTCCTTCCCTTGCTGACAGGTGGTCAGCCGGGTGGCAGCCCAGCAAGGCTTCGACTTGGACCTCGGCTACAGACTGCTGGCTGTGTGTGCCGCAAACCGAGACAAGTTCACTCCGAAGTCTGCCGGTAGGTGACCATCGCGACATGGGAGGGGAAGCAGACTGTACCCCAGGGCTGTTCACCACCCTGTTGGCTGGTGCCTGGGTTTCTCCAGGTGTGGCGAGAGCCTCCAGGAGAGCAGCTCGTCCGCCAGGCTTCAGAGCCTGTGGGCAGACTTGTTTCTTGTCTCAGGAGGTATTCTTACGTTTGGGGACCCTTCAGGACCAGCAAGAGATCCAGGGCACACCACACCCCAACACTGGCTAAAGGGAGCTGTATGTTGTCTCATTTCATCACCACAGTGACCCCTGGGCATAAGCACTGTGATCTTTATAGATGAGGAAACTGAGGCTTAGAGAAGCAGAAGTGACTTCCCCGGGTCACGCAGCTGGAAGGTGGCAGCGCTGAGGTTTAAACCCAGGCCTGGACTCCACAGTCAGCATCTGAACCCTGACTCTCCACTGTATTCATTCAAAAAAGTTTCTAAACATACACAAATTGAAATAAAAACAAATCAGCACATTCAGGGTTCGAACAGCCTGCTCTCTGTATAGTAGTCTTCATTGCAACTTAGTCATCAAATGGGACCTCATGACCCCATATCGAACAGAGGCCTGGAAGGGGCCAGGCAGCATTCTGTCTGGGAGGGCTTTATGCCCACTAGAAAGATAGTTGTATATTCCCCACCATCATTGCTGAAGCAGGGGTGCAATGTAAGCTGTAAAAACTCCGACAGCCCTGGCCGGTTTGGCTCAGCGGTCAGAGCGTCGGCCCACGGACCAGGGAGTCCCGGGTCCAGTTCCTGCTAGGGGCATGTACTTTGGTTGCAGTTTGTCCTTGGCCCCAGTTGGGGTCCTATGGGTGGCAGCCAGTCAATGTGTCTCTCTCACATCGATGTTTCTCTCTCTCTCTCTTCCCCCCTCTCTCCCTCCTGCTCTATCTGAAGATAAATGCAAAAAAATGTCCTCAGGTGAGGATTAAATAAATAAATAAATAAATACTCCAATAGACCTGTCACAACCCAGCCCTGTCACTGATGAGCATTTGGTTTCTGACCTCAGTTTACCTCCCCAGGAAGGCAGGAATGACCACGTGTCCGACATTGCAGGGTTCACTAGGAGCTCTAGAAATATGTGTAGTGCCAAGTACAGTGTTTAGACATTGTTAACATTCTGAACAAGTCGGAACAACTCATTGAAAAAGAAAAAATCAATTGTTTCCTCCATATAACAGTAAAACTGACGTTTTTTTCTGCATTTGTCAATCAGTTTTTTGGAGTAGATATTGGAGGAGCCTTAATGAAATCTCATGCTGTGTTTTCATAAGTCCAAATCTCTTGAATGTGGTGTGGGCTTCCGCCCATGTCTGCTGACAGTCGTGAAAGGGGTTGTGGGCACTTCTAACTTTGTGTCAGGGTCTCATAAGCCAGAAGCTGCTGTGAGGTCCTTGTGTACCAGGCTGGATTGAGATATTGCTGTTGTATTGAACTGCTCGCCAGAACATGGTCTTGGAATCTCGTAAGTGATGTCTATTCCTCACGGAATCTGCAGTTTTAATAATAACCTAAGTCAACAATTTTGACAAGGTAACATATACACATCCATGTCTCTGTTAGGCACCTGCTCCGTCTAGGCACCTGGCCAGGGATGGGTTACGATGAGAAATAAAATGGACATGGTCCCACCTTGGGAAACTTGCAGTCTGGAGTAGGGGTTGGCAAACTGTCTTTGTAAAGGACTCGACAGTAAATAATTTGGGCCTTGCAGGCTGTATGAAAGCAACCGCAGACAACATGTAAATAAATGAGTGTAGTTATTTCCAATAAAACCTTACGAAAGCAAGTATAGGCTATAGTTTCCTGACCCCTGGTCTTGAGAGAGAGAGAGGCATTGAACAAATAATCACAGGTATATGTGTGTATGCATTTGTGTATGTGTATGTATACATGTGTGTAAATTTAAGCTGTGGTAAGTGCCATGAAGGAAAATTCAGGGGTGCCATGAGACCACTCAGGGGTGGGGAAGGCCTGAGTAGGAGTTGAATAGATGAAAAAAGGGAGAAAGAGCTTCTTCCCAGGTAAAGGGAACAGACAGCCTGTGCAAAGGCCCTGAGGTAGAAGGAACCTTGACTTTTGGTAGAACTCAGAGAAGGGCAGCGCTTCCAGAGCCCAGGAGCAGAAGTCAGCAGCAGTTAGAATGCACAGGGCCTGTCTTAAGAGTAATGTCTTTGTCCAAAAAGAAGTGAAAACATGGCTAAATTCTCGCTTTGCAAAGATTGTTCCAGCTAGAAGAGAACAGAGTGCAGGGGTGGGAGGGAGGCAGGTGGGGAGCTGGCTGACAGATTGCTGGGGACATGAGGGTGAGGGTGCTGTGGCTAGCCCAGGAAGGCTCCGCTGCCTGTGGGGTGGAGCAGAGACAGGGAGGAGTCTAAAGGATGGGTCAAGGCAAAACCAAGACAGGAAAGCGTGGCCAGAGGGTCAGGGGGCACACAGGAAGTGGGCTCTCCCAGAAGCCCCAGCTTTTCCCCAGTAGGAGGAGGCTCAGGGCCCCTGCAGTCCCTCCGTCACGGGTCTCTCATGCCCGGGCTGGTAAGTGCTGAGTGCTCCCCCAGATCTCGCTGCGGTGCCCAGCTTTGTGAGACACGGGTGTTATCTACATCTATGGACGAGGGACCTGAAGCTCAGAGGGTCCTTGTGACTTGCCTGTTGTCACATAGCTCCCCTCTGTTCTCCTTCCCCGAGGCTCTTTGGGTGCATGACCTGTGTAACCTACCTCTGGTACAGCTGGGGGGGGGGGGGGTCCCGTGGCCTCAGGTGTGTGTGTGTGTGTGTGTGTAGTGGCCTCTGCAGTTCTAGAACATTCTCTGTCCTCAGAGCTCTTGCAACCAGCCTGTGCTGCCTGTCTGCCCTCTGGTCTTCCGGTCTCCATCCAGGCTCCCACTCTGCCTGATTGGCTTGTGCAATATCTACCCTCCCAGTCTCTCCCCTCCTTTCTCTCTGAGGGTCTCTGATGTCATCTGTCTGTCTTTCCCCCTTCCCTGCTGCCTCTCAGACTTTCGCCTTGGTGTTTGTGCATGCGTGCGTGTCTGTGTGTAGTGGTGAGTGCGTCAGTGGGGGACGCACTGGGGGGTGTCGGGGGGGGGGCTGTGTGCATGTCTGTGTGTGCCTCTCCCATTCTCTGCCGCCCTGCCTCCCCACCCCTTCTCCTGCTCCATCTCCCTGTCTGTCTCTTGTCAGGAGGCCAAGCTGGGGCCAGATGAGGGCCGGCGGGATGAGATCATGCAGTGAGGAGCGGTGCTTTGTCAGGAGCGATGGCGGTGAGCTGGCTGGGCTGTGCTCTCCAGCATTGGTGGGCTCTGGAGCTCAGGCCTGGGGGCAGTGCTCGTCAGTGTGTGTGTGTGTGTGTGTGTGTGTGTGTGTGTGTGTGTGTGTCGGGGGTGGAGGGAGAGCAGACACTGCAGCAAACCGCCAAGTCAGGCGTCTCCACGTGGGCCCCTCAGATACCCAGCCCCCAGCTCTTTGTTCTGGTGCAGCCTTTAGCCTGGTGCTTGCGCACGGGAGCAGGCGCACATGCCGTGGGCAGGAGCCTCCTCGAGAAGGTCCCGGGGGCCAAGCTGCTCCTTCCTCTGCCTTCGCACAGAAGGTCACCGCCTTGTCCCCCAGGACTGCGGCATGCCCCCCCCCCCCCCCGCCACTGTGTGCAGCCTGCAGCAACTTGGCAGGCAGCACTGAAACAGCAGCCTCCTGGGCCGTGAGTGGCCCGTGCCTGCTGGTTACGTGGGCGCCAAGCACCAAGCAGTCATCACATCCAAGGTCCCCAAGAGCCGCCGCATGCCTCAGTGACTGTCCACGCTTGAATGCTTCTGTGTCCCCTCAGCTGACCTCTGTAAGCAGCCCAACAGCATGTTAAAATAATAGAATAGAGAATGCCAGAACCTAAAGGATGGGGAGCCCTGGGTCCAGAGAAGGGGTCACAACAAGGCAGGACAGAGCCCAGAGGAGAGTTTAGGGTGCCTGGAGCCTGTCTTCATGCCTCCCCTGCCCCTGGAGCAGGTCGTTGATGGCTCTTTTCTGGGAGGTGAGAGTCACAAGGGTGTTGGCAGAGTGGAAAATGTGGAGAGAGCACCAAGTATGGAAGGTGCCGGGTATCCCGGGGGCATCCTGGGAGAAGCGACCTGCATGCGTCCGGGGAAGGGACCAGAGAACTCGGGAGAGGTCAGGGCTGAAAGAACCAGCCTCTGGAGCCCCGGGGAAGAGGACAGGTGCTGAGTGCAGAGGGTTGTTGTAGAGCACCGTCCACGGCAGGACGTGGCACACAGACATCTGTGGTCCTACTGAGGCTCATTTTTTTAAATGCAGATTAGCTGCTGGCATTTGCTCTCTGGGCAGTTGCACTGTCCAGGCACACGCCTGGCTTCTCTTCGGTGGGAAACCTGAACCCACGACTCGCTGGGTGGTGGCTGACCCTTCAGACGAGCGCCGTGCTCCCCCACTGTCTCACAGCTGCACTTCCCACAGCTGGAGACGCCCGGGCCCTGGGGACGTGTGCACTCCCGACCTCTGTTCTAAGCACACCCTTGGATCCCAGTACAGCAGCCTGAGCCCCAGGACCAGGAGGGAAAGCCCCCAAAAAGTGGATCACTTGCTTTGTGGTGACCAATATCTGCTTGCTCTGCTTGCTCTGATGCATTGGCAGCCCCCAGAGGAGCTGACAGCAGGCCCTGGGAAGGGAGCCGAGACGTGCCCCCAGCCATCCAGGGAGGTAGACTCGGGAATGTGATGGGACCCCTGCCTTGCCCCTCCTGGTCTGCGCCCACACAGGAGGGGCTCGGGAGGGCTTCGTCCGTCTTTAGAGCCCTCAATCCCAGGGCCCAGAGACAGACCCTGAGCCAGGCCCTGTGGCCAGTGGCCCGCCGCCATTTAAGGGTTGGGGTGGTCCAGGACACAGGCATCAGAGTCCAAGCAGGTCATTTCAGCACCTCTCCCTGAACCCCGTAGGCAGGAGAAGGCAGGTCATAAGCCGTTCCCTCTGTCTTATTGCTCCCACCTGGAGAAATGGGGCTTTCAGACCCCCAGGGTGGTGGGGACATTCCTGGCCTCTCTCTGCCCCCCTCCACCTCTGCCTGCCCCATAGCACACAGCCAGCCGCCGTCCTGTCACCAGCACTGGGGAGGACAAATGGCCTCATCAGGGTCACCCGCAGATCTGTCTCTGAGACAACGCTATGCACAGCTCTGCATGGAAACGGCTTGCGGCCGCCCAGCACGCAGCGGGTTGGCGGGTGCAAACTGCAGGGCACTGTTACCGCCTGCTGGCTCTCCCAGAGACTGGGCAGGCGGGCCTCCCTTCCCTTGACATGCCGGGCTGCCGGGTCGGGTGCCGCGTCAAGGCCAGGGACAGACTCCTCCTGCACGTCAGCCCTCACCCCTCATGTGAGCTCAGCAGAGCTGGGACATGGGGGAGGGACATGCCTTCCTTCCTCTGCCCTGGCCTCTGCTCTGCCGGTCAGGCCCCACTCGGGAAAGGACTCTGGACTTGATCACCAGGCCCTGGGAACTGCCTCTCTGTCAGCACTGTTCAGTGGACCAAAGCTCCTTTTGTGCGCTCACCTCCTGCCAATTCAGAACGCTGGAGAGGGCACTGGGGCTAACATCATGCCTATTTTATAGTGGAGGAAACTGAGGCTCCAGATGGGGACAGACAGACCCAGGTCACATGGCTTCCAAGGCTGGAAGCAGGACTTGCACCTCTAGATGGTAAGACCTGGAACACAGGACTATGCCCCTTCTGAGTGACCCTGAGTGAGCAGGTGGGGCGCATTGGCCTGGGCTGATAGCCCTGGTTCCCCTTCCCTCCCCCCGCTCCCTGAGGGCTGAGGCCTGGGATTCAGTGGCCTTTTGGAGGAAAAAAAGAGTGGGGTGGAGCCCACATGACGTAGGGTTTGTGGACACATGGTTCCCAGGCTAAGGAACTGGGGGAGGGGTGGCTGTGATGGTCCCTGGGGCGTCCGGCTTGAACAGTGAGGAGGGCTCAGTGCCATGGAAGAGTGAGAGAAGCATGTTTAGAATAGCTTCGAGTCCCCAGAACAGGGAACTGGGGATCTCGGTGGCCGCTCCACAGTATTGAAAACGAGCGCTCCCAAGACACATTGCTGTGTGGACATGCTCACGACATGCATCTTTTTAGAAGGGTAACAAGATGGTGTGTTCAGTATGACCTCAACCAGGTACAAATACATATAAAACATATATTTATTTAGGCACAGGAAACAGAGGAAATATACCAAAATACCAACTTACAAATAACGAGTGTATCTGGGTCGGTAGGGGGTGACTTTATCTCTCACATTTTCTTCAGGGAGCACAGATTCCGCTTTTAAGCAGAAGCAGCAAAGGTCGCTGTGGGCTGTTGGAGTCTGGCTGGAGTGGGCAAGGGTGGGGTGATACAAGGGCACCCTTGTCTCCAGGCCTGCTCCACAGCTGTCCCCGGGCAGCCTCTGCTTCCCGGAGCCCCGGGCAGGCTCCCCTTCCTGTCTCCATGTCTGCTACAGGATGAGCTTGTCGCTGGCTCCCCACAGAGCTGGGCTGTGCAGGGACATTGCTGCCTGCGGCCCAGCCGGTGGACCCCTGCTCTCCAGCCCTGTCCAGAATGAGAATGGGTGGCAGAGTTAGGCGTCAGCCTGTGGCAGGGGTGCCTGGGACCCTGAGAGGCAGTGCAGAACCCTCTCAAGACGGAGCTCTCTCTTACCTGGACGCTGGCCACATGATTGGGACAGGGGTCTTCAAGGGACCGGGAGGGTCAGTGAGGCACGTGGCAGGGAGAGGCAAGGCTGCTGGAGGCACCGGCATGAAATGATGTGTGTGAGTAGGCTCCGGCAGACGCAGACCCTGCAGTGAGGGTTCCAGCGCAGAATTTAGGAGGGTCCCAGAAAACACTGGTGGAGAAGCAGGGAAGTTAGACCGGGGAGGGGTTGACGACACGTGTGTTGTGAACAGGGACCTGCTATGGGCACCTGCAGGAGCTCTGGGAGGCTCCGTAGATCGTGTCCTCCTCGGTCCGCATGAGAGGCAAGGACGAGGTGCTGTTATCAGTCTTGGTGGAGGGCTGCCTGGGTCGGGTGTGGGTGCACCATCCCACTCACCTTGGCGAAGGCGCGGCAGAGTCCTGCGCACACAGTAGGCAGAGGGCGTGTGATGGGGCCTCTTGCCAGCAACGTGATGCTCTCCAGGCATCTGTCGTCGGACATCAAGACGAGAACTGCAAAAGGAAATCCCATGTCTTATGTTGCTACCATAACTGGCAGGCCAGTGTCCCTTGCCACCAAAACTGTCAAAATACAGACAGTAGACACCACCCTGTGCTGGGTTCCACAGCCAGAGCCCGGGCCAGCTTCGGCAGGTGAAGGGGTGATGGGCTTCAGAAAGCGAGACCTCCCTCCCTGAAAGGGCGGCACCCCAGACAAGGGGCCAGAGCTGCCGCAGCGGCGGTTCTCTCACTGGGTCTCCCGCCACCCAGGCTGTCTCGGGCCACAGCCCCACCCACACTTGAGGGTACCTCCCTCAAAGAGAACAGAACTGATGAGGCCTCCATCCCCCCCTCCTCCATCCCCCCCAGGCAGGCCATGCCCTGCCCAACATGAGTCTCGTCCGCAGGCCCCTGCGCCTGCACCACTGCCCTGCCTTCACCGGGGGCAGCAGGGCGAGGTCACGGCGCAGAGTGCCCCACAGAATGAAAAACATTGAAAGGGGATTTTCTCTGCATCCTCGCCAACACTTGTTTATTGATTTATTAATGGTAGCCATTCTGGCAAGTGTGAGGTGATATCTCATTGCCATTTTAATTTGTATTTCTCTGATGATTAGTGATGTTGAGCATCTTTTCACGTCTATTGGATATCTGTATGTCCTCTTTGGAGAAGTGTCTATTCAGGTCCTTTGCCCACGTCTCAATTGGATTGTTTGTTTTTTTGGTGTTGAGTTTTATAAATTTCTTATAAATGTTAGATATTAAGCCCTTATCGGGTGTATTGGTGAATACGTTCTCCCACTCGGGGTGGTAAACAATACAATATACAGATAATGTATTATAAAATTGTATACCTGAAACCTGTATGATTTTATTAACCAATGTCACCCCAATAAATTCAATTAAAAATAAAATAAAAAATTTTAAGGAATTTTTAGGACAAAGAGTGACTGGCGTCTTGTGCCAGGTCCACGGTGCGCTGAGCACAGGGCTACAAATGCACCACACACAGTCCCTACTCTCGGTTTGAGATCATGGATGCCCCATTCTGTAGGGGAGAAGTGACAGTCATCCTACCCCCAACATAGCCCTTTTCACCACCTTCCTTGTCCAGTCTCATGAGATCCCCAAGGCAGGCTGGTTCCCATTTAAAGATGAGGAGACTGAGGCTCTGGGGTGTGGGGAGGTGGCCCAGGCAGGGGCAGAAGTGGGATGAGAAGTCTGGCTGTCCCTGCTTCTCTGCAGGTGTCCCCGAGGAGCTGACAGCCTCTGGGGAGATGCAAGGCCACAGGGTCGTTGCCCTGTAGGCAGGCACCCAGGTTGTCACCTGCAGCCACGGCGCTACCTTCGGCGGCCCAGCCCGAAGGTGCGTCTGGGACAAAGGTCCTGCCAAAGCAGTCCCCTCAGCCAGGCTGCCCGTAGATGCCGTGGCTGCCCCGGGAGTGAATGAAGCCATCGGCAGCAATTAACTCTGCAGAGCAAAGACCCAGGTAAGAGGATTAAGGAAGCCAGAGCTTTGGTTTTAAGATGGAGCTTAGCATTCTCACCCCAGAGGAGGGATTTCGTGGGGTTCCAGGGTATGGAGTGCAATGGAGCAGGGATTGGCAGGAAGGGGGTGTGGTAGTTCGGGGACTTTTTAGGCATAGCAGGCCGCAGCCTTGTAAATACCTTCTGGGTGAGAGAGACAGGCAGGAATTATTGATGGTGAAGGTGACATCAGTGCTGCCAGGGCCAAGGCATCTGGATTAGGAAAAAAATCTGATGATGAGAGCGAATATTTGATCAGCATTTTCTCGGTACTGGGCACCGTGTGGAGCGTTCATGAACTCACTTGTTGCACAGGATGACCCCAGACCACATCTCCCCGTGGCACAGAGAGGAGACTGGGCAGTAGGAAGACCGAGGATTTACCAAGGCCAGGTGACTACAAAGAGCCGGAATGTGATTCGAGCAAAAATATCCGACCCTGAAGTCATAGGCTGCCGCTTAGTGAGCAGGTCGCAAGGAAGTCCCAGAAAAGGCACCTTGACGGCCCGAGAGCTTGTCATGATCACCTGAATTGCTTTCAGGTGGAGATTTTTTTTTTTATTTTAAAGAGGAGGAAGGGGGAGAGAGACATGGATATCGGTTTGTTGTTCCACATATTTCTGCATTTATTGGTTGATTCTTATATGTGACCTGACGGGATCAAACCCTCAACCTTGGTGTGCTACTGGGACAACACTCAAACCCACGGAACTGCCCAGCCAGGGCTGCAGGTGGAAATGTTAAGTACAGTATTTGATGATGATATGCCCTTGTTAAACACCCACCCATCTTGGAGTTCATTCAGTACTCATGGTCACATGGGTGGTGAGTAGCAAACTCGGGCACAAAGTAAGCATTCAGTGCACGTCAGCTGTTATTGCCATAATTTCCTGATTGGCCCCAATTTCAAATATATTTTCCAGAAACCATTCAGCTATGTCATAGAGAGGAGTAGTTAAAGGCATGGACTCTGGAGCAGCTTGCCTGCGTCTGCATTCCACTTGCCAGCTGCATGACCTTGGAAAAGTCGCGTAACTCGCTCCCACTGTCGCCCCATTTGATACAATGTGATAATAATATGCTTACATCATAGGCATAAGTGAGTTAACATACATACAGGCTTAGAATAAGGCCTGGTGTATAGTAACTGCTGTATGCGTGTTCAGCCATCTTAATCCCACATACTGGGATGCCTGTCATACCTGGAGGTAGCCAAAAACCCTGGGCTCTATGATGTGGCATGGTTTGGGGTTTGGAAAGTATGGAACCTGCATGTGTAGGGAGGGCCAACACTATTACCAACCACATTTGCCTCCAAGTGAGTTGGAGGTGAGTGGGATCCTATTAACTCCGGCAAGGAACAGCCCCTTCCTGGGACTCCAGGGCCGAGCTCAAGGCTGCCTCCGAGACAGCAGAGGCTCCGATGCAGTGAGGGCACATCTCTTCCCTCAAGAAAAGGAGGCCGGAGGCCTGCAGGAGCGGCAAGGAGAGAGCTGAGGGGGGCTGGACAGGGCAAGCGGCAGGGAGTCTGTGCCTCGGGGGGCGTTTGAGGGCCTCTGTCTCACCAGTCTCCCAGCAGCTCTTCCCCGAAAACTTCCAGAGAGAAAGGAATGTGTCAAGTGTTGTCTCGTGAGCTCCTCTTCATGCCAGGCACTGTGCTGGGCCTGTGATGAGCATGAGCTCCGATACAACCACCAACCCATTTTACAGATTGGAAAACTGACACACAAAGAGATGCATTAACTTGTCAAAAGTAACTCAAACCCTTTGTGTGGTAAGGCAAGGGATGAGTGAGCAGACGGCTCTGAACGGGCGGCTTTTCCACGGCTAAGACTGAAGAATGAAGAGGGGTCCAAGGAGCAGGGGAATCAGGAGGAAGGGTGTGGCCCAGGATGGAAGGGCCTGCCCCAACTCCAGCTGCCTGGAAACCGTGGGTCTCAGCCTGCGGGGCCCCCAGCTTTGCTGGCCTCCACACTCTCAGTGGCCCTCGTGTGTTCTACTAGGATAGGCCTGGTCTCAGGACATGCACAGCCAGATCTGAAAACCAGAGAAGCAGGGCAGCATGGGACGGGAGCCCAAGCTCAGGCTCCAGGATCAGGCCGACCTGGTCTCGGCGTAGCTCCCATCACCATGGCGGTGCCTCCCAGCCTCTCACAAAGCGATGGGTGCAGAGTACTTAACACAAGCTAGCATCACAAAAGGACTTCGAACATAACCTTTCTGATTAAGTCCTGTCTTGCTGTACAGGCTCTGAGACCTACTTGCTGTGTGAATTTATGCAAATCACTTCACTTCTCTAAGCTTGGGGTCCAGCACATCTAGAATGGAGTCTCCTGGCTGGAGAGGCAGCAATTCTGTTTCCGTGGCAACCCAGCTGCCTCTCGAGGGACCATCTGGATCACGTCACCCTGACAAGGTGCTGCCCAGGCAACCAGGTGTTTGTGTTTTGCAATAGAAGCTCTGCACAGGGTGATTCTGCTCACAGGAGACAGGGTGGTGGCCAGGCAGGTGGCTGGAAGGAAGCATGACTACGTAGGCCACGCCTGCCCTTGCTATTCCTGGGCCCAGGGACAAACAGACCCCAGTGCTTGGGAACTCTGGCCAGTGACTTTCCTGGAGGAGCTTTTAGCATTTACTTCATTATATTCCTGGGCACATTTCCTGGCTTGTTGAGGCTGGCCAGGTGGGAACTGATGCCTGGGGCTGGACTCCTGTAGATAATTCCAAAGGACCCAGTTTCACCTGTTTGGGATGAAGAGCCACTATTGTATCTAGCAGGAAACAGGAATTACTGTTAGAGGGGAGGGGGCAGGGGATTAGGAGTCTGCCTTTGAAACAGGCACATAATTATAATGACAGCAGAAACTCAGTGCAAAGGATAAACTAATTCACCCCTTTAACAGAGGTGCATGGGCACTTGTTTTTATGCAGACGTGGTGACTGGCACTTAGGTAACCCTGGAGATCGCCTGTACCTCAAGGAGCTCACAGACCTGCATGTGCTCAGGGAAAACATAAGGCCTATGGGCCCACATGAGCAAAGGGGGAAGCTGAGGAAGAGAGGAACCTCCTGGGGCCAGCCACTTCCAGCAGGGTTGGGGAGATGAGGGGCAGTTCAGGGGCAGCCCATGATCTGCCACCACCTCACATAGGACAGCCCCTTGCTCTGGAAGCAGCCCACAGAGCTTTCTTAAAGAGCTCTGTTCCCTTTTCCAGCCGGGAAACGAGCTCAGAAAAGGGAAGTCCACGCCCAGGGTCTCGGTGGGGCTGCATTACGAACTGAGTCCCTCCACCTCCACAGGCTGCTCTCCGGCTGGCTGGCTGCCAGGGGAGGCTCCGTTTCCTGGAAGCCCGAGGTCCCTGGAAGCTGAGCGATGTAGTCTTCTGCCTTTGTCCTTCGGTGTTCTCTCTCTTCTCTCTCCCTATCTCCATTCCTCTCCTCCCTCCCCTTCTCTTTCACACTCTCCCTCTCCTGTCCTCGTTCTCTTTTCTCCTCTCTCCCTCTCCCTCTCTTTTTTTCCCCTCCATTGCCTGGGTCTCCCTTTTCTCTTGGGACTGCAGCTCCACAAACCACTGGTCCCACTGGCTACAGCCCAGCTCTGCCCCGGAGTCGCCCGCGTGCTCTCGCCGTGGGCGCAGGCTCACTGTCTAGGGCTGCCTCGGTCTGCCCCAGCCCAGGCCTGGGCTGTGCTCCAGAAATGCCCGCTGCTTTTTTGCGCTGCCCCCTCCTGAACACCCTCAGCCGAGGAAGTGACATAATTGCATGTACTGCCATTTCCCCCAGGCTCCGTGTGGTCTTGAGCCCACTCTCAGATGTGCACCCCAGATGTTTAGAATCACTTCCTCCCAATTAAGCGTCTGCCAGGAGGCCAGGAGGCAAGGGGCCCGGTGTGTGAAGGGCTCATGTGTGTGCAGATGAGGCTTAGGAGGGGGAAATGGGAACTGGCCCTCCCCGCGCGCAGACAGCAGGCAGGAAATGGGTGTGCTGTTGTTCTCCGTGGGGAAGCCGAGCTCGAGGAAGTGTAGCCAGATAGCCCGTCTGCTTGGCTGTGAGCCGCTGTGGAAGAGAGGCTCTGGGGTGGTCTCCAGGGAGAGACTGATGTGCCACCCCTGGGGGACAGGGCTCTTGCATCTGGTTCTCCTCCCAGCAAATGGAGAGAGAGCTGTGGGAGGAGAGAACAAGAGAGGAAGAGCAAGGCACTGCTCGTCTAGAGAGAGGACGGGAGTGTGCAGGTGGCCCGCGGGTCGGGCTGTTTCCTCCAAGGCTCTGCTGTCCTGGTCCAGTCGAGGCTAGGCTTTGGGTCCCGGGGTCCCCTCGTGCAGAAAAGGCCACCTCGGCTCCATGTCCTAGACCCGCGTGCACACAGCCAGGAGGCGATGCGAAAGCAGGGGCAGATACTAGGAGGGGCTGGGGGATCAGGGAGCCCAGTGCCCCCAACAGGACAGCCACTGTGCAGGGGATTACGAGACCACAGTAGACACATGCCCAGAACTACCAGGGCTTCCAATTGGCAAGAAAACTCCGGAGGTTTTTGATGTTGTTGACCACCTCTTGTTTAGGACCCCACACTGGCCAGCCCAGCTATGACTGCTGGCTGGCTCTCGGGTGGCCAGTGGAAGCATGGGACTTAAGTCATTGAGGACCAAGGCAGAGACAGATGGACACATGCGTGATGGGAGGAGGAAGGGTCAGTCTGTAGAGTACATGGGACTGTGTACTTTACTGCATGCAGAAAGAGGCGTCATGCCATCTCAGCAGGGGAGGATTGGTACTGAGGGCTTGGGGGTGGGGAAGGGACAGGACCCTTTGAGGTATAAAATCACCCACATGGCAAGTGTTCAGCCATGGAGGTAGGCAACCCTGGGCTTGCATCCTGCTTCCCTGCTTTCGCTGTGGCAGGAACTGGGGTAAGCATGCCTCCCTCCTAGGGCTGCTGGTGTTGAGGATTAGATGGGATGAAGTGGAGGAAGCTGTGCCCTGTGTGTTGCAAAAACTTTGTATCCATTTGCCACATCCCAGTCACTGAGGCAAAACTGGTAGGTGGAGAAGTATCTCCCACCAAAAATATCAACTGTGAGAGGAGGAAGGCTGGGCTGGGAGGAGAAGGCTGCATGCTGGGGAGGAAAGGGAGGTCGAGGCCGCGCCCTTTGGGAGAAAATGAGGCACACAGTAAGTATGAATAATAAATATGCTTAGTTGTACTGTTTTAATGGAAACTATTACTCTGATGTGGATGTCAGGGTGCAGAGGGCTCTTCAGGATCACCTGGCGCAACCCCCTATTTTTATCTGAGAGGGAGCAGGCATCCCAGCATGCCTCATTGTACCAGGATGGGCTGGCGTGATGAAATACTTCCCACTAATGCTCTTCCCACTAATGCTACTACTAGTACTGGTACTCCAGACCAGCTGCTGTTACTCTTATTAGTAACACAACCATGCTAAACTTCTAATACTACCAGTGTTCCTACTACTATACCTAATCAGTTAAGGAGTTAACTTGTATTGAGTTTTTACCCTGTTCCAAATGCTGGGAAAAATACTGGGTATACATCCTCTCCTTTCATTTTTACAAAAATATTAAGAAAAAACTGATACTCAGACACGTTAATTACTTGCATAAGGCCACACAGCTAGCAAGTGGCAGGGCTAGAGTTAGATCCATGCAGTCCTGCTCCAGACCCGCACACTTGGGTACCAGGTCAGACTGCCTCCCAAAAGGAGGCAGGAGGCTTGACAAACCCCAAGTCCTGGATGAATGGAGGCCTAATGCATTCTGGGACTAGGGCTGCCTTAGCCCAGGGCTGTGAATTAGCCCAATGGGCCGCTGCCTCTGCCTTGCCATGTCTCGTGAGCCCTGAAATTCCACTGTTCACATGATTTTCTTTGAATTAAAGTATTGGTCCTTCTGTAAGTTAGCCTTGTTTGTTTGCTCTGTCATTGGAGGAGAGCACAGTGAGGGTCAGTGAGGCCAGGTCTGGATTTGGGCAGACCTGGCTTTCAGTTCTGGCCATTTGCAAGCTAGGTGACTCTGAGCCTGTCCCTTCACCTCCCAACAGTGAGCTCTTGTATCTGCAGCCCCAGCTCAGGGCCTCAGAGTGGACCTCCTGTCTGTCCACCCTGGAGGCCAGTAATGTCTGGAGGCTGTGTCTGCCCTGCAGCATCGCTCTAACTCCCCTGTGACACGGAGGGACTCCTGGCACAGCACCAGGTGCAATACTTCTTGCAAATGAGACCCCCACCCGCGAGGCTCAGGCTAGAGATGACAGGACACCCGCAGACTGTGTCTGGAGAAGACCCAGAATTTAAAGGTTATTCAGCTCTCATTCAGCAAAAGATGTTGAGCCCCACCGTGTCCTGGGCCTGTGCTGGATGCCGCCAGACGGTGGGAGAGAGGCAGGTGTAGCCCTTGTTTCCAGGGCTCCAGACCTGGCAGTGAGCACAGACTTGGAATAAATGCCCTCCACCCATGATGTGATCATTGTGATAGGTTCTGCAAAGGACAGCTGGATCGGCCGTGAGCCTGCGAGCTTAGAAAAGTCTTCCTTGAGGAAGTGAGCTTAGTGGGAAGGCTCCACAGAGAGAATGTGCCCAGAGAGCAGGTGGGGAGCACTCCAGGCGGAGGGAGCACAGGTGCAAGGTTCCAGATGCAGAAGGAATGTGGGTCCAAATTCCTCTCCACGTCTTCTGACTTGGTGTCCCCATACAAGACGCTTCTCTCTGAACCTCCGTTTCCTCACCTTTAGAGTGGGGACAGTGACACCAGGGTTCCAAGCCACTGGGAAGTCAAGGGATTTGAAGGTACTGGTGCCTGGCACTGCTCCCCTGAATGCCTAGGCCATATGAAGACCGCCTCTTGGCTCTGGCTTCCAACCACCCCAATACCCGAGGTCTCTGTCAGCACTGCCTATTCCTCGGGCAATTAGGCAATTAGGCCAAATACAATTACATAGCACAGTCCCGGATCCATCTGAGGCCCGAAGGGGCGTGGGCTCCCCTTGCTGAGGGGGACCAGTGTTCCCAGGGCAGCAACGTTCTACTGTGCAGAATACTGCCTGCATCCCAGATGGGGAAACTGAGGCAGGCAAGAGGCAGTGCTGCTTGGCCCCAACCATAACATCCCAAGGGCTGAGATCCCCAGGGCTGATATTTTTCCCTCCTTAAGAGCCCCGACCCAGGCTGCTGCCCATGGCTTGCCCTGCCTTTCAATTCATCAAGGGTGTCTGGCTCCTCATCCCCCTGGAAAGCCCTCTAGATTGGTGGGGTGGTAGGGTTCAGCTTCCCTGCCACCCTTGGATTTGTGGCAGTTTCCCTTCCCAGCTGCAATCGGAACCCAGACACTGTCCAACTATGATTGGCATATGGGTTTTGGGGGAGAGCATGCGTCCCGTAAAGGTGGGCAAACCAGATTATAAATGCCTTTAAGGACCTTGCCCGAGGCATCCAGACAGGAGCAAGCCAGGTCGAGGGTAGCAGAAGGGTCCTTCCAGAAACCATGCATGAGACTTCCAGGGCCTTGAATGCCAATCAGAGGAACAGAAACTTGAATTTGACAGCACTAGGGAGCCATGCATGGTTCTAGACAAGGGAGTGATATGGTCAGATTTATCTTTTAGAAAGCCTCAGCAGGTAGATGAGAGACAGGGTCAGAGGCAGAGAAAACAGCTTGGAGACTATTTCAAGTGTCCAGACAGGAGACCGCTGGGCGGAATTGTGCCATGTAGAGGGAAGGGGATGGGTGGTGACTCTGCTGATGCCTGTGGCCCATGTCCTGCTCAGGCCTCCCATAGGCTGGGCCTCCGACGCTTACTCGGTGACGTCGAGTTGTTTCATGCTTGACTCTCAAGCTATTGGTTCTGAAGATGATGCACAGCACCTTCCTGGGGGGGAAGTCTTAACTTTGGATTCATTTAATTTGAAAACGAAAGTGGTTTTATGGTACGTTTATTTCTAATCATAAAAATAATACATACTCCTTGTAAACAAGAAAAGTATAAAGAAAGTAAAGAATAGCTGAAATCCCACTATTGTTGAATAACCATTATTCAACAGATATTTGTTGAGCACCTACTATGTGTCAAGTACAGAGCCACCGGGAATATGGCAGTGGCCAAAACAGACAAATCCCTGCCTGCCCTTATGGAGCTCACAGTGTGCCAAAGATATGCCCACATCAGCGCCAACAAATTTACAAGAATGGGACTATAGTGGGCCCTCTACTTTGGAACTGGCTTCTTTGTCCTAAGGGGATTGCATATATTGTAGGCATCTTGTCTGGCCTGCTCTGGCCTCTGTAGGAAATCAGTGGGGGTCAGCTGAGTAGTGACACTTCTTGGGGCCCTCTCAGCTGCACTTGGGGAGACCGGTGCCTCCGGCAGCAAAGAGAGATCCATCATCTGCATTAGATGTCTTCACTGGGGGGAGCTATGGCCCAGAGAGAGACAGTGACCTGCTGTTGGTCACACATCAAGGCCCCAAGTCTCTCTCTCAGGCAGCATCTGTCTCTGCTGGGCATCTGGCATCAGGCGGAGGAGTGTGCTGTTCCCACCTGCCGAGTTCAGCTCTGCTGATTCTGATTTCAACATCAGGCCTCCCATTCCTTGACCTGCCCTGGCGGCCACTTTGGATTTTCCCCAGACAGACATTCCTACATGGCTTGTCTGCTCAAGTCCAAAGCCCCAGGGAGTGGGGGACACCTGGGACCACACTGGGGAGTAAAGGGAGCCACCAGATCCCGGGCTGCCACACACTGCTCTCAGGAAAGGAGAGAGCAGTGCACCCGGCGCTGGCGGTTCCTGGTGCACTGCAGGGGCTGGGCAGTCCCTCGGGCTGCTGCACTGCTGCCCGGAACAGACTGAGGTGCTTAGGCACGCTTCTCAACCACCCTTTCCCTGCTCTTACCTGTTGTAGCACCCAAAGCAGAAAGGGCCTCCGGAGCCTGTGCCCACCAGTGTGGGATTCCCTCTGCAGCTCCCCGTTCTCGGTTCACACGGTTGTGACGAGGTGTTCCCCACTCGCCCTGGACAGCTGACTGTCCGAGGCTCTTTTCTGACCCCAAATCAGTTGCCTCCCCATCCTCCTGAGGAGTGTGATTCCCACTGCAGACCAGGAAAGGAGCTGAAAGGTCTGGCATCTTACCCTCAACCCCCCTGTGAGGAGGAGGAGGAGGAATAGGGCACATCCTCTCCAACTGAGTCCCACCAACTCCTAGAAAGAGGCGGTCAATGGACAGGAGCCCTCTGTCTGTCTAGCACTTCACAGTTTGGAGAGCGTGCTCTTGGGACTTGGAACACAGCCCTGGGACAGATGGCTGAGGCTCTGGAACAAGCCAGGAGTCTTGGGTCTAGTCCTGGCTCTACCATTAATTTGCTGTGTGATTGGAGGAAGCCCTGGCCCCTTTCTGACCCTCAGTTTCCCCACTTAAAAAATAAGACTAGGGCCTCGTTATGCAAATGTTAAACGAGTTGATGATTCCAAATAGGCAAGTAGAGGCTCTGTAGGGAAAAGTGGTTGACATAACAGGCCATGCAAGATTGGGGCCCAGCAACCATTTGACCCAGTGTGCCCCCAAGCCTGCATTCAGCCTTGGGCCAGAATGTGTGTGTGTGTGTGTGTGGCCTTAAACCCTTCCCCCAGCCGAGCCCCATTTCTTCCCCTGCAAAGCAGACGGCGTCCTCCTGGGCCCTGCATGAACCTTTGTCTGGGGCGCATCAGGAATGGAGGTCAGCTGCCCTGGCCCAGGAGGTATGCTGCACAGCCAGCCAGGCAGTGAGACAAACAGACAGACAGACAGGCAGCTTCAACAGCAAAGGAAACTGCAAGGAGCTTATGTCAGTCCAACCCAGGGGCCATCCGGAAGCCACCTGTCAGAGCTGTGTCCTGGGAGAAGCAATAAAACCCCAGGACTGCTGAGGCATGGACATTCGAGCTGCCTTGGCTGTCCCTTGCCTTCAAAGGCTACTCCAGAAATCAATGGGAAAAGATTCATTAGAGGCCCGGGTGTCGAGCTCCCCACCACTCCGGCAGCCCCTTTGTTTGCTGGCCTGAGCTTCCTGTCTGAGCAGGCTGCCTCCACTGAGAAGCAGCCTATGTTCTTCCAGACGCAGACGGCAGACCGGCAGACGGGGACCTTGTCTGGGGGTGGGCGGGCCGGGGGAGGCAGGGCACACAGACCCTGCTGCTCACTTACTTGTTTCCTGACTCCCTCCCTCATTCAGGCAGTTGGTCGTTGTTTTGTTCATACAGCAAATGCCACACATCTGCCTGGCATATTTTAGGAACTGTTGATGTAACCTGTGGAGAAGGGACAAAAGTCACTGTGGACGTGGAGCTTGCCTTCTCGGAAGGAAGGCAGAGTGAGCAAGAGATAGTCACCGTACATCAGTCATAAGTGCGAAGGGGGCCCAGGCAGGAGCAGCTGTCGCGGGTGCGCAGAGGGGCTGCAGTTTGGCCGGCGTGGGGCGGGGGCTTCGCTGAGAAGGTGTCACCTGAGTGCAAGCCTGTAGGAGGTGGGACTGGAGCTCGGTACCTGGAGAAGCACCGCCTGGCAAACCCCCACGGGTGCCTCTGGGGCACTGGCAGCCTGAAGGGCAGAAGGCTGGAACCCAGCAAACCCAGGGGAGGGAATGAGGCCGGGGAGGCGACAGGGGCTAGTCACATGGGGTCTTGTGGATCCCAGTGAGCACTTGGGTTTTCGCACTGACTGACCAGAGCCCGCGGAGGAAGGGATGGGAGCGAGGAGTGATGTGCTGCGACCTCTGTCCTCACCACGTCACGTGTGTCATCTCCAGGGCCACCCAGACAGGCTCACAGACCTGCAGCTTAAACCACAGAAATGTTCACGGTTCAGGGGCCAGAGGTCCGAGATCAAGGTGTCATGTTGGCATGGCCACGCCCTGCTGAGGGCCCCAGGACAGGGTGTGTTCCAGGCCCCTTCCCTAGTTTCTGGTATCCCCGACACGTGGCTGCAGGCTTCACCCGACATTCTCCCTGTGTGCATGTCTGTCTCTGTTCAGATTCCCAACAGTCATAGGGGTTAGGGGCCACCCTAATGACCCGACCCTGTTTCCAAATAATGCCACGTTTATAGGACTTCGACATCTTTTGGGGGATACAGTTCAACCCACGACACACCACAGCCCCCTGACCTCTGAAGAATGATCTCCTCTCACCTTCCCTAGGAACTGGTGTCAGGTGTCCTCACCCCATGTTACACAGGAGGAGGCAGAGGTCCAGCAAGCCTGAGTGACTTGCCAGGGCAACTGGTCAGTACTTGTTTCCTGAGTCTCAGCCTCCAATCCAGGCATGTCCCTTCCCGCCAGAGCTCTTCAGCGACAGGGAACTGAAGAGTTCCCTCCTGGTCCACGCTGGCCCCTGCGTTGTGCTGAGCGGCCGCAGGCATCCCAGTGGCCTGGGCAGACAGCCTTGGGGGTGGCCCTCCCTGCTGAGCATGTGGAGAAGCGGACAGCTCTTGAAGACTAAAGCCACCTTAGTGATCATTTGGCACCTGGTTCTGGGTTCCCTCCCCCATCCTCTCTCCTTTAGCTTGACAGGAGGCTTTCCTGGATCCCCAATAACCTCCCTTCTCAAAGGTGCCAAAAGGAGGTGTGGGGCAGGAGTTTTGTTTGCTTAATGAAATGATTATAAGATTTGGGCAGAAGCCAAATGCAGACTTTGCAGACTTCTGGGAATGCAGTCTGAGTTTAGGATGAGGGCTCTGTTGGTGGATAAATCCAGGAAAGGGGAGGGGTGCGGTTATAGGAGGAGGACCCAGGAATGTCTCCTCTACCATGTCCCCAAGCCCACCTTGGGTGGAGTCCCAGACAACCCAAAATGTCAGATAGATGCTAAACGTAAAAAAGGAGCACAAAGGAAGAAATTATTTCAGTGCGTTTAATGTGTGCTGGAAAGAATATAAAATGAGAGTCAGGGGGACCCAGATGATGTCATCACAGCTCTAATTCTCTGAGTGACTTTGACCATCTCTGTCCTCAGGACCTGGAGTCCTGTCTTGGAAATATAGTATGATGGTTACCAGAGCACTTGCAGTCAGATTGCTGGGTCGTTTAAATCCTTCAGCAAGTTGTCTAAACCTCTCTGTGCCTCGATGTTATCGTCTCTTGAGTAGAAACAATAATCACACCTTATCAGAAAGGGCTGTCGGTGAGGATGGTATGTTGATACTTGGAAGGTGCCTGGCAACCAGGAAGCACCCTGTCACTGTGAGGTCTGTATTATTTTGGACAGAGGAGAGGCCTGGATCCTGCTTGGGGCCCCAGCTCTGTGTCCCAGCTCTGCTGTCCCTGTGTGTGGGCAGGGATCTGAGGCCTGGGGGGACACCTGCATTGGCCAGGAGCTGAACCTTCTTATTCAAGACTATACATGTAGAATTGAGGAGGTTGACCAGAGCAGCGGAAGGAAAGAGGGGCAGAGGAAACATCATTATCAAAAGACACAGGAGCCCTGGCCGGTTTGGCTCAGCAGTTAGAGCGTCCGCCTGCGGTCCGGAGAGGCCCGGGTTCGGTTCCCGCTAAGGGCATGTACCTCGGTTGCAGTTTGTCCCCGGCCCTGGTTGGTCGTGCAGGTGGCAGCCACTTGATGTGTCCCTTTCACATCGATGTTTCCCTCTCTCTCTCTTCCTCTCTCTCCCTCCCACTCTGTCTGTACAAAAAAATGGAAAAATGTCCTCGGATGAGGATTAAAAAAAAAAAAAAGACACGGGCCCAGCCGATGTGGCTCAGTGGTTGAGCATCGACCCATGCACCAAGAGGTTGCCAGTTTGATTCCCAGTCAGGGCACATGCCCAGGTTGTGGTCCTGATCCCCAGTGAGGGGCATGCAGGAGGCAGCCAGTCAATGTTCTCTCTCATCAATGTTCCTATCTCTCCCTACTTCTCCCTTCCTCTGTCTCTAAAATCAATAAAGAAAAAAAAATTTTTTTTAAAGACACAGGAGTTTGTGCTTGGTGCCCTCAGAGGTGAGAGGGCAGAAACCCCAGAAAAGGTCCCTGGAGGCAGAGCCCCTGAGTCATCACACACCCAGTCTTGCTGCTTGAGCTGACAGATGCTCCAGAGCCTGTTACCCTTAGTATGCGTGTGTCCCTTTATTGACTCCTGCCCTGTGCCCCCTTCCAGACATTTGAAAAGGACCAGTTGTGTGAAGTGGATGGCCCAGGGCTTGAGTTCATACCTGTCACACTCACCCACCCACCTGCCCAGGGCCTTCCCGTCTACCTCCCTCCCTCTGAGTGCTGGAGCCTGCATGGGTGACATCTCTGAGTCCTTGGGATCCGTGTTGAGACCTACTGAATCAGCAGGGCCTGAATCAGGAAGACCAGTGCCAGGAGAGCTACCTCTTGGGTGCATTGTTCTGCCCCTGCTCAGTCTAAGGGGAGGGAGCTTGGCTTCATATGCCCCTGGGCCTCCCACCACACAAAGCTCAGCACTGGGGCCACCCAACCCTGAGCCACTTTCCACCCCAGGGTGATCTACATCCTAGGTGGCTTTGCTCTTTTTCTCCTTACTGGGATGACTGCTGGTTCAGGGTCTGATGGCCCCACCTCTCTGTAGGTGAGGTGGGGATCCTGGAGGAGGCCTCTCCTGCACCCCAGACCCGACCCTAGCAGTCCCCTCCCTCCATGGCCTGGTTGGTCCTGCGGACGTGGGTTCCGCATGACAGGCTCCCCTAGCGGGGGGAAGCATCCTCCCTCTCTCATCCTCCTGCCTTTCCAGCTGCAGTGCTGTGATTTATCGGCGGCCCTTCCTCAACAGGGCCCACGGCAGGAGGAGTTCAAACACCCGCAAGAAAAGCCACCCGCTATTGATCCCGAGTCAGGCTTCCCGAGCCCTCGCGGGCATTCATCAAGGAGCCAGGGCGCCGGGCCGCCGCTCTCCCTTTCTTCTTCCTTTCTCTGCCTCCCAAGTCATTCCCCTGGGCTGGGCCCCTCACCGAGGTCACTGAGAGCTGGCGAGTGACTGAGCGCAGAGGTGGAGGGCTCCTTTGTCTGCCGCCCCTTTCCTGCAGATCTTTATCAAGGCAGGCGCCAGGGGGTGGGACGGCCCACTCTGGGCCCCAGGCTTTTGAGCAAATCTTTGGAAGTTAGAAAAGTAGAATTGGAATGTGGAGTTAGTAGGGAGAAGCCCTTCTGAAGCAGAAACTGGTTAGAGTACCCGGATTTCCTTAGGCTTGGGAGTGTGGTATTAATGAAAGATTGCTACCAACTGGGCAGGAGAGGTCCTTGAATAGGGCCAGAGCAGACCTTGAAATTAGCATGTGAAAACCCTAGCTCTGGCCAGTGAATGGATGCTTGAAAACAATTTGTTTTCCTAATTATGTAAATCTGCTAGGGGAAAGTATTTACTTGAGGGGGAAGGGGAGAGTTTACCTGAAGAAAGTGAAAAACTGTAGGTCCCAGGCTGAGAAGCTTACATTAGCATATCAATGCTCTTCTCCTACCCCACCCTACGCTTTCCCCAGGGGTTCCTGGAAGGTGGGGGATGGGGACTGGTGGGGCTGTCTTCTTAGTTTCCCAGGCAGTGCCCCAGGCTGACGCCCCTCTGGTGTAAACCTCTGCTCAATTCCAGTACAAATTCAGGCTCAACCTACAGGAGTGGTTTTTCTGAACTCCATGCCTGGGGCTGGCCACATAGTACCAACACACACAGGTATGTCAAGAATGACCCTGAGAGTTCCAAACTTTGGGTCTTTGTTGGCTCAGAAGGCACTAAGCATCAGGTTACTATTGTGAACTATCACTGTACAGAACTTCTGGAAGGGGAGGGTCTAGGAGGAAAGTGATCTAGTTATTTGAGGTCTTGGCTGTTGGATTCTGTATAATTGAGGTTTGAGCCCTGACACTTTGTTGAAACCAAATTAATGTTAGTAACCGGGTCTGAGGGACATCTATCTCAGGGTTTTCTTCTGAAAGGTGGGCCAAATTGTCATGCCCATCTGTTTCCAGGTGTTGCAGCAGGGCACTGAGCTTCGGATTATGTTGTCTCGAGGATCTGCATTGGAGCTTGGGCCAAAGAGAAACATGGAGAGTTCTCACTGGGCCACAGGGCTTTTCCCTCGTGGGATCCCAAACCCTTACCAGGCTGCTTGAGAGGACAGGGCCCCAGTGAATGTCTCCGTGAATGAATGACTGTCCTCCAGGAAGCCATTCTAACCCAAGATGTGAGAAGTCCTTAGAGGAGGTGAGATGAGCAAAGCCTGAGATTTGTGCAGAACAGAGAAGTCCTTTTCCCCCCTGGTGGCCTTGTGCTTGGGATGCCAATAATCTCTCTTGCAGGGAGCTAGTCCTTGTCCAAAAGGCAGCAAGTTGTAGTCTGAGTTGATCCATTTAACCATTTCCTCAAAGGGAGAGCCCCATGACAACTGCATTGCCAAATGCCAACCCCAAAAGTGGTATTTCAAGTGTCAGTGGGTGGGATTGGAGCCTGCTAACTGTTTATGTCAAACAAGGAGCAAAAACATACTTTCTAGATGAGAGATTTATCTAGAAAGTCTCAGCCACCTCCAGGGTGGGCAGTGGGACAGACAAGAAGGTTTAGGGACCAGCCAGAAGCTCCTACTGAAAAGGGTGGGGGTGGGGTAATCGTCGAATGAAGGCAGAGCAATGTCAAAGGCTAGTGGACCTGATCAGTTCCCCGTGACAGCGAGGAAAGCTGTGCAGGGCTCTCCAAACAGAGATTTTTAAGGATCGTTCTGGCCACCTTTACTTAGGATGAATGATGAGGCCCCCACTTTAATTGTTTGGGGGCAGTTAGGTCACCATTCAAGAAACTTTCACTGGCAGGTGGGCGGGGCTGGGGGAGGGGGCTGTAAGATACAGTTTCTCACCAGAGAATGATTGTGATGGGAAAGTGCCCACAAGAGGGAGGGGCGAAGAGCCCTTCGGTTCGGGCAGCGGGCGGGCTTCCAGGGGTGCCAGCGGTGCGGAGGGGTATACTGGGGCTAAGCTCAGCTAAGCGCCGGGACAGACAGAATGGAAGGAAGAGGCCAGGGCCATCACAGGATGCAATGTCAGGAAGGCAGCACCTCCCGAGGCGGGGTGGGGCCGCACACAGCTGCGGCCCAGGGCTTCCGTACCGCCTGTGGCTCCAGGGCACAGGAACACCCCGAAGTCGAGGAACTCAAGTGTACATGCTCCCGCTCACTCTGCCCCGGGCTCCACGCTCGGGGAATTCCTGGGGTGGCAGGGACCACTATGCCTGAGATGCCTTCCTCGCCCCTAACCCGTTCAGAAAATCCTTTAAACCGAGGTCGCAATCCGGATGGCCCATTCGTGCTCCGCCCCCTCCTTCCTCAGCCCTCACCCGTGGGGGACCCTCATTAGCATGACCACTTGGGAAGATGTGCTTCTGGGGGGGCAAGTCATCCCCAACCAGCGCCCTCCCAGCGGCCCCCTCGGGCGACAGCGCTCCGGGAACCCCACTTGCACAAGTGTTGCTTCCAATTGATTGCCTAGGCGGGGGAGGGATGGGGGCCTGGACGCCGCCCCCGCCCGGAGGCTGGAGCGCCGCTGGTCGGGCGGTGCGTTCACTCCGCGGCGGCGTGCACCAGCACCACCCCTGCGTGCAAGTTTGAAATGTGAGCTGCCTCCTATTCATACTCGCTCCTGCTCCCTCGCAGCAAAGTGGCTGGACTGGCGGTCTGAGAGCGAGTGAGTGCGGGCAGCGGGCTGGGGCAAGGGTGTGGGCGGCGAGGCTGGCGGGGCGGGTAGGGCGCGCGCGAGCCGAGGCGCTCCGGAGACGCCGAGGCAGGTCTGCTAGCCTTTCATCTTCCTCCGGCGCTCCTCCTCCCTCCCCTCCCCCACCGCCGCGGCGCGCCCGGCCTCCCCCCGAGCCCCCGAGCCCCACGCGGGCGCACGCAGGGTGGGTGGTCGCGCTGGCGGGGTCCGGGCGCGCGGCGCTGGGTGCCGGCCGTGGGAAGTTTCGCAGGCGCGCCCAGTGAGCCCCCGCCCCCGCGCGCCCCCGGCCCATCCCCGTCCCCGGAGAGCTGTCGCTTGCGCCCGGGCGCGCGGCTGGCTGCCTCCTCGGCGGCGGCGGCGGCCCCATTAGCGGAGCCTCCGCCTGTGATTGGCTTCGCCCGGGAAGCTGGAGACGGGCGATGAATAATTGATGTGTGCGGTGCGGTAGCCGGACGGCGGCGGCGGTGGCGGGCAGCAGCGAGCGGGAGCGCGGGAGCCCGAGCGCCCTCGGAGCGGGCAGCGCCGAGCGAGCGGGCGCCGCAGCTGCCGGGGCCCCCGCGCCGCCGCCGCCGCCGCCGCCGCCGCCGCCGCCCGGGCGCGGAGCGGGGATGCAGGCGGCGCCCGCTGCCTGCGTGCAGCCTTTGTTCGGCGCCGGCTGAAACCTGCCCGGAGTCGCTTGCTGCGGCCGCCCCCGGCCGGGCCCCAGCCCACCGCGGGCGCCAGGGCGGGACCGCGGCCGGTGCAACTTCCAGGTAAGAGCGTGGCTGGAGGGGTCGGCCTGGGGTCGCCCGCGGGCCGGGCGGGCGCCCTCCGGGAGCGGGTGAGTGTGCGTGCCTGTGTGTGACAGAGAGGGCCGGTGCATTGTGGGTAGCGCTGTGTGCTGCATGGTGTCAGCCTGAGGCTTGGCCGCGAGAGTGGCACCGGCGTGCACCGGGCTGTTTTGTGCGCCCACAGAAGGGGCCCTCGTTTCTCGTCGGGACGCGGGGCCAGGGTGCTCCCCCACACCCTCTCCCCGAAGGTAAAGTGTTGGCTCTCTAGCAGATATTTTACAAGGTTCAGTCCTCAATAGGCACCTATTGCAAAAATAATAATGGCTAGGAGCCTTGCGCGGAGGCAGCGGCCGAGGGCCCTTAACTTCAAGCTGCTCCTTTGTCCGGATGCAGCCCTAAGGCTCAGGGCGTCCAGAGACACCTCCCTCCCCGCACTGGGGCTGGTGATGCCACCATTGCGGCAGGGCGCTCTTTGGAGAAGTGGTAGGTGCAAACCAGACTTCTGACAAGTGTTTGCCGGGAGGCCGGCTGGAGGAGGAGAAAGACGGGTTTGCACTAGAGAGCAGGAAGGGGCCTTCTGGGGGCCTGAGGACACCAGGCTATAAAGATCTTCTTTAAGACCTTGGAGAGTGGGTTTCTCAGATCACTCCCCTGGGCTAAAAAGAGGTTTGAGCAGGTGGTTTGGGTGTTGGGACCTTACAAGCCTTGTTGTCCAGGGTACTAGTTGGGTCCCAGTTCCTGGATCTAACTGGAAACCAGGTTGGAAGAGACTAGAAGAGGTCAGGGATTTGACTTTCCCTGCCGAAACCCTTTGCACTAGCTGAGGGAGGTGGCCCCTCCTTAGATGGGCTTCAGGAGACCTTCATTCTCAAGGTGGGGGCACTGGGCAAGGCTGGTGGCTTCTTCAGCAGGACGGTTTTGTTGGGCAGCTGCTAAGCAATTGCTGCTAGAGTGCTTCTTAAAGGCTCATCCTTGAGTGGGCTGCATAGTGGATCAGAAATCCAACTGGGGAGCGAGTTGAGTGGGCAAGGTGGTACCACCCTGAAGTTAGGGTGACCTCAGGTGGTGTATAAGAAAGGACTTAGGCCCCTCTGTTTCTGGATCTCTGTACTCGAAGCCCCTCTCTCATCCAGTACAGAGCAAAAGGCCCTGTCCCACCGAGTGGTGGGGGGCGGGGGGCTAGTGAGTCTTGGGGTCTACATGGCTACTAATATACGCCTCTTCCCTTTTTTTGTTCCTTAGCCAGGCAGTGACTACCCCCCAACTAGCTGGATTCAAGTCCCCTCCTGAGCTATTTTTACCCTGAACTTCCTTAGTGAGAAACCACCAAACACGATGCTTTGGTGAGAATCTGGGTCTCTACCGGAAGCAGCAGCCTGCACAGAGTTGAGACTTGCTTCATAATGCTGTCCCCTGCACAGCCTCCTCGTCCACCAGAGCCCCTTCACCTTTCTCTTGCCTCTTACTTCTCACCACCGCCTGTGCACTCAGGACTTGGGAGCCCCGATTTCAGATGGGAAAACTGACGGGCCTGAGACCAAACACCCAGTAGGGGATGAAGGGAGCCAGTCGTCGCTGTGACTGTAGCAAGGCCTTGACTGTGAGCTCCGTGGAAGCAGGGGCCATATGTTACTCCTCACTGTCTGCCCCAGGGCCAACGCCAGCGCCTGGCAGGTGGTAGAAGCTCAGTGGCTGCTGAGCGACTGAATGAGTGGAAAGCTGGTCCAGCGCTGTTTCCCCTGTTGGAGTGGCGAGGCTTTGGAAGGATGAAAGAGCACTTCTGGGTTTAAGTCCTTGTTGGCTGAGAACTAAGAACCCAGGCCACCACTAGTCCCTGGGAACTCTAAGATGAGCCCTAGTCTGGTGTCAGCCAGTCAGACTGAGAGAGGCGCTGCCACAGATGTTCAACTGAAGTCCTGCCTGGGAGCTTCCTGGTGGTTCTTTCGGGGTCATACCTCAGAGTGTAAGGGTGAGGGAGCTGCATCCAGAACTGTGCAGTCCAGCGTGGGGGTCACCAGCCACGTTTCAAATGTTCAATGGCCACATGTGGCTGGTGGCTATCAGACTGGGCAGCTCAGATTATAGAATGTTTCCACTGTGGCAGAAAGTTCCACTGGGCATCTTTGGCCTAGGAGGATGGAGGGTTAGACAGAAGTGAGCTGAGGACACTAGTCCCAGAGCCCACAGGTGTGACAGTGCAGGGTGAGTCCGCCGGGTAAAGGCACCTTCCATTTTCTCAGCACTTTACTTTTTGACAGCCTCCCAGTGAGGGGAATAGAGACAGGTAAGCCAGGTGCTCCCATTTAGCCCAGGAGAAAGCTAAGGTGTGGTTTTGCCCAAGGTCACCCAGGAAGTGGCATGAGCCCCATGTCTCTGACTCCTCTGCCAGGGCTTTGTCACCCAGCAGAGGTCAGCCAGGGGGCAAGAGTGGGCAGCCACCCCAAGAGCAGCCTCAGAGCTCCCTCAGGACTGCCTTGGTGCCTGGTAGGCGTCAGTCTTTGTGAAATCATCCTTCGATCGGCGGGAGAGCCAGCTCAGCTCCGGGTCCCGGGAACAGAGGGTTCTGTGCTGGCAGAGCTGGGTGGAGAGGGAGAGAGGCTCCGGGCGAGGGAGGTGTTTACGTGATCAACACAGCTCAGGTCCTGAGGGAGAAGCTGGCTGTTCCCCACAGGGAAGGACCACATCCGTGGGTCTGTGGCCAGGCTCGTTACACCGCCTCCGACAGAGGTGCGCAGGCCCCAGCCCAAGGGGGAGAAGAATTTGGGAACATTTGCTCCCACCCTGCCAGGGCCTGCTGCCCCTCGTGTCGTGGGCCTTCGGGGTACCGTGCTCCCCCAGAAAGCCTCAGCTGCAGGAGGAGACTCTCCAGGGCCTGGCAGAGACAGCAGCCTCGCGGGGGAGCCTGCTCAGGGAAAAACAAGGTCCCCTCCCAGGAAGCACGTCCAGCGTCTCCGGGAGCACCCGGGTCACTCCACAGGCGGGGAAGGACCGTCCTGCACCAAGGTCACAGGGCAGCGCGGGCCTGAGTGAAGCGAATGCCCTCTCAGGGTGACTTCACATTCCGTTTCTCGGTCTGCCATTTTGAACTTAAGATTTATATAAGGTTTAATCATGCCTTGCTTCAGTCTCCTCCCCCAGCCCTGAGGTGAAGCCACTTTGTCTCTGGCCTTGTCCTTGTGTCCTGAGGTGCCCACCTCCACCTCTCATCAGGCCTCACTGTAGCTTCTAGTTCCCCATGTCCCTGAGCTGACTGGAGGGGCGGTCTGACGAGGGGTGGCTCGCGGCCAGCGGTCCCAGCACACCTGGCAGTGGGTCGTCAAGGCCTGTCCAGTGGAGCTTAAGGGATCAGAGGACCTTTGGTGACACTCCCAGGT
The DNA here is from genome assembly GCF_014108415.1 of Molossus molossus. NCBI lineage: Eukaryota > Metazoa > Chordata > Mammalia > Chiroptera > Molossidae > Molossus > Molossus molossus. The sequence goes on from NW_023425352.1 coordinate 59,895,680, forward strand.
TTCCAGTCTCAGTGTGATGGGTGGTGTCCAAGGCCCCTGCTCACTGTGCCTTTCCCTGGAGTCAGGGCGGGTGGGGATGCCCACAGCACTCTTGTTCCCAGAGTCTGATTTGTCCCGTATGCCCTTCAAAATCAACTGACTTCCGCCACCCAGAGCATTAGGCTGGGCCTGCCGGGTAGTCTGCTACCCTCTTACCTGAGCAGGTTCAGGAAGTGGGCCCTTACCTCCCGCAGTAGCTCCAGCCATGGCACCCAGCCTGCTTGGAGCCAGCTGCAGGCGCCTCTGCAAGTCCCCACAACCCTGCTGGGTTCTGCCACTGTCCTCCACCCGCCTGTGGCACAGAGGCCAGGCCTTTTGGGCGCCCAGCCTGGGGCAGTAGTGGTACTTCACACATATGTGATGAATTAGGGGCTGCAGCCAGGGCACTCACATTCCAAGAGGCCCAGGGTCCCCAAGCACCTTCACAATTTGGTAGTTCTGGGTAAGACCCAGCCTCTGTGTTTTGGCTTTGGTTTTACAAAGCTTGCCCAGATCATTCTAGCCCTAAGCTCTCAGGGCCTAACCCTCAAGTGATCATATCTGTGATCTGGTGCCAAATTAGTGTGTGACCTTTGGCAAGTCACTTCCCCTTTGGGGGCCTCTGTTCTCATCTCTGTACTGAGAAGTTGCTGTGTTCTCATCTGTAAGAGGGAGACCACGCTAAAGCCCAGCTACTCTTCTTAAGTTAGAGAGTGTGTGTGGTAGGGAAGACAAAAGACGGAAAGAGGCTTGGCCCTGCCTTGAGGTGCTACCAGCAGCATATAAGGACTCAGTGGGAAATATTAGGAAACAGCAGGGCGAGGAGAATTGAATGAGCAGAGACCCATGCTCCACATTCTAGGAGCGGTAGAAAGAAGAGGGGGAATTGATGACCTTCAGGCTGAAGTGGCCTGAGGGAGCTGCATCCAGAACTGTGCAGTCCAGTGTGGGAGTCACCAGCCACATTTCCAATGTTCAATGGCCACACGTGGCTAGTGGCTATCAGACTGAGCAGCTCAGGTTATAGAATGTTTCCACTGTGGCAGAAAGTTCCACTGGACAGCTTTGGCCTAGGAGGATGGAGGGTTAGAACTGAAGTGAGCCGAGGGCACTAGTCCAAGAGCCCAGGTGAAACTTGGTTTGGGAAATGGGTAGGATTTGGTGGGAGGAGCTGTAGATGCAAAGTCTGGAGGGTGTCCCTCTGGATGGCTTTGTGGTGGTGAGGGCTGGAGGTGGAGCCATTGCTGAAAGCCCCCTGGGGAGCGCAGATTGTGCCCCAGGACAGTGGGGAGCCACAGAGGCCGCGGCCTCCTGGGACTTCAGGAGTGGCTGCTGCTGAGTCGTGGCAGGAATCGCGCAGGGAAGTGGAGGCGCCATGCGAGGTCGGAGTTCTGCTGTGGGAATGCCCCTGCTCTGCTGACGCAATGGAAAGCAGCCTGTCTTGTTGCAGGGTTCCTGTTTTGTGGTTGCCCGTGGCGGGGGGCAAGGGCAGCCAGCTCTTCTGAGGAGCTCCGGGAACTCGGTGGAACTTGTCCAGGCCTCCCCCTTGGCGCCCTCTGCTCTCTCCTGGAATAAGGGGCCATATTGTGGACTGTCCCCAGTTTTTCAGGGGTCACAGCTAGGCCCAGGAGGTCTTAAATCACTGTGTGCAATTCAGGTCCCCGGGGCTGGGACTGGGGGGGATCAGTGCTTCCTGGTCAGAGCAGCAGATTTATAGGCGCCCCTTTCCCCCGTAAGGGTGTAATCTGGTTGGTGGAGTCACAGATTTAGGGAGCCTGGTTCAGCCCCTAGTGTAGGAGGGGAGGCTGTGAAAATGGGGGGGCGTGTTTCAGAAGGGGGGGAAAGGACCCAAGGTGCCCTTCTCTCTGTCTCCTCTCTGTCCACCTGCCTGCAGGCCTGCTCAGGTGTCACCGCGCGGGAGCCTTCCCTGGCCCTGCTCCTGCGCCCAGCCACCGGCCCTGTCCCCCAGCACTCCTCTGCACTCCTTCGATGTCCAGGCCCCGCCACCTCACGTCGCTCTGTTTCATGTGGTCCTGTGCTCGCCGGGTGTCGGCCCCACTAGATTGTGAGCAGCAGGAAGGGACATCCATGACTTTTCTTAGTGCTGGGTTCTTGATAAATGTCTCTCTCTTTTTTCAATCCTCATCTGAGGACATTTTTCCATTTTTTGTTCAGATAGAGTGGGACGGAGAGAGAGAGAGAGAGATCGATGTGAAAGGGACACACTGAGTGGCTGCCTCCCGCACAACCCAACCAGAGCCGGGGACAAACTGCAACCGAGGTACATGCCCTTAGGGGGAACCGAACCCGGGTCTCTCAGGACCGCAGGCCGACGCTCTAACCGCTGAGCCAAATCGGCCAGGGCGATCAATATCTCTTAGACGAGCACCCCAGGGCACAGGTGGGTCACAGCAGAGGCAGTCACCCAGGAAGAAATGACGAAGCCCAAGTTCTTGGCCAGCTCTGGCTTTCCAAGTTGACCATATGGCGTGCGGGAGCCCTTGTCAGGACCCCCTATAGGAAGAAGCACTGGATTTACAGCCACTAGCCACATGTGGCTATTTAAATGTATATTGGTAACAGTTACATGAAATGAAAATTTCAGTTCCTCAGTATCACACTAGCCACATTTCAGGTTTTAGCAGCCCCGTGTGAGTGGCGGTTGGACATTCCTACCAGCACAGAGAGTTCTGTCGGGCAGCCCTGTGCCTGGGGTCTGTAGAAGGGCCCTTGGAGCTCTATTGTCAGGTTCCGTCGGAAGGCAGGGTCCCAGGGCCTGAAAGGTGGAGGCCCCTGCCTCTCCCTGTGCTCAGCTCCAGGCCCGGCTCCTACCCCAGCCTCCATGCCCAGGGCCTGGACCTTTCTCCTGTCCTTTCTGAAGCACAGGGCCCCGAAGGACCTCTCTGCCCTACCCCCTGGGGCTCTTAAAATGGGGCCGCCCAGTGTATTTCCCAAGACAGTGTTGGGAGTTATTATGAGACCCATACCTGTCATTTACTGGGTGACTTTGATAAGTCACTTAACTTCTCTAACCCTTTTTTCTAATCAATAAAGTAGAGCTGCCTGGACCTGCCTCTTCCTGGCATGGTTGCAGTGGGCATGACCAAGACGGGCTGAGGACTTCTCTTGGTGTCCAGCATGTAGTCATTGCTCAGTGCGTGTCAGCTCTGATCACCAATCAGGCTGCCTGGATTCTGCGCAGCATTTAGCTCCCAAACCAGCTGGACTTTTGGTTTCCCTTGGGTTCCTGAGCCCGAGACTGGGTTCTTCCTTGTTCCAGTTCCATCTCGAGCCTCAGTTTCCTTGTCTGTAAGTTTCCTCGTGTTGTGACAGACAGACCTTGTACAGTGTGGAGGTGGGCCCCCCAGGGGCTCATTTTCCTCCGGTGTGACTGCTGCAGCAGGAGGCTCTGTGAACCAGTGGGGGCGGGGGGTGCGAATGCCCCTTGTTCTGCCCCGAGGAGAAGCTGCAGGTCTGTCCCCTAGTGGCAGCCATCTGGGAGGTCCCCGGGGAGTCCTGTCCCTGAAGGAAGCATGCGTGGGCGGCACACGCCCACTGTCCTTCCCTTCAGGAGGAGGCCTGCACCTTGGACTTCTGCAGCCCTCTGGCGACTTGCTCAAGGGCTTCTCTTCTCCCCTCCAAGATCCAGTGAGTTTGTTGGGTCTGTGAGCCCCCAAATTGTGCAGGGTTCATTTTCTGACTAGAGAGTCCACGAGCTGAGGTGGTTCTTGGGGTAAGGCCCGGGGGGCCAAGCTGGCTTCCAGCTGTCCAGGGTTCCAAGAAAGGGACTCAGTGACAGGAAGTTCTACAGCTGTGGGGAGGTCCCAGTGCCTGTGTGCTGCTTCCTCTCTCACCCTAGGCCTTGGCACCAATGTGTGCTGCCGCCGAGTTTGGTGCTTGGAGCTTGGTGCTGGAGGCCAGGGGGTGGAGCAGCGGTCCTCCTGGGCCTCGGGAAACAGCCTGGGTGGGGGCGGGGCATTCCCAGTGGGGCTTCCCCTCAGGTGGGCATGAGGGGGTTCCAGGTGGGAGGACATGGCCCTCCTGTGGCTCTCCTCCCAAGCCTTGCTCATCATTATCTCTCCCCTCCTCTATTATCCATACACTGGGACTCTAATCCTCTCTGCACCTCAGTTTCCTCATCTGTAAAATGGAATAGTACCTGTCTCACAGGATTGTGGGAGCATTAAAGAGTATATTCCAGCCAGGCCGGTGGCTCAGTGGTTGAGCATCGACCCATGCACCAAGAGCTCGCCAGTTCGATTCTCAGTCAGGGCACATGACCAGGTTGTGGGCCAAGTCCCTAGTCGGGGGGCAGGCAGGAGTTGACCGATAGATGTTTTCTCTCTCCCTCTCCACTCCTCTCTCTAAAAATCGATAAAGGAAACAAATAGAGTATATTCCAGCTACAGCTTTGAATCCAGTGCTGGGACCTGGCCAGTCCTGAGGAAACACGAGCTGTCCTCGCTGGGTGTCGTGGGTCTCCTTGTGTTTGTGCAAGGCCCATCCCACTGGGGACATACTCTCCTGCTTCTCTACCTGTGGTCTCCGTCGCAGCCAGAACCGGACAGAACGCCCTCCGCTTGCACCCGCCCCAAGGGCTCCCTCCCTCCAGCACACCACGGGGAGCATCCGTCTCCTTCCCCGCAGCCCTGCTTCCCCTCTGGCCCCGGAGTGCTTGGCTGAGGCTCAGCGCCTCCCTCAGTGTCTGCTCAGAGAAACTCTGGCTTCTCTGCAGGGTTGAGGATAACTTGTGTGTCTCTTCTCATTTGTTGTGTCTGCTTCTCATTTGCTCACAAAAGGCTCTAAAAGGTCCTCGGTGGGCCCAGAATAGCCCTGGATGGAGCACGCACCCACTTCCTGGGAGTTCAGGGCAGCAAACACCCCCAGACTTAGGGCAGCCTGAACCACTGGGTCTCTAACTTTTGGGTGTCCTCTCCCCAGCCCAGGGAGGGGGGTTCCCAGAGGTCAGCAGCAGGCCAGGAAAGGGGGTAAGGGCCAAGCATCTGCTTCCCTTTGAGAGCACAGGCCTGGCTTCTTCTGTCCAGGCTACTCTGACCCTTGAAACAGGGATGCGTCCTCCACCCTCTGTGCCTCTGCCTGAAGGCACCAGTGAGCAGCAGGCAGTCCTGGCAGGCAGGCTTCTGCGGAGGATAAGAGGGCATCACTGCCCAGCCACCCTTCTGACCCAGCTCCTCCATCCCACCCTGGAATTAAGCCTCCCCAGGATTGGACCCATCAGGGGGATAATCCTCTCAGGCCTTGTACCTTCTCCAAGAAATACATTCGACGACCTGGATGAGATCTGTGTCCTCTGCAATGGAGATTTCTTCCCAGGCTGTGGCTTCCCCATTCCCCCACCCTCTCTCGCAGGAGTGCGGAGTGCTCCCCGTGGTCGCCTCTGGACGGGCTGGCCCAGGCAGGCTTCTCTGGGTGCCTCCCTGGTCTTAGCTACCTGCAGCCTTGCTGGCCTCCTACCCAGGAGATCTAGAGCTTGATATTTGAGTCGCCACTTTTATAAGACGAGCTGCCGAGCAGGTGCAGGTGCCCTGCAGAAGGCGTTGCGTGCAACACCCTCCTTGCTTGTGTGTTTGCTGGTGGCCCTGTGCAGTCATTGCAGCCTCAGTACAGCCTTGGGCTGTGCGGGAACATTGTATCTCTTCAAGTTCATGGCCACAGCTCATGCGGTTTGAATGGTGCACATTCAGATGGGCTGTAGTTCACACTCATATGTTTTGAACGAGTAAATAAACAAATGAGCTGGCTTTGAATGTGAAAGAAAGACAGGGTCCCTGCCCTCTGGTAGCTTCCAGTCCCAAAACGAAGGAAGGCATGGGGTGTACAGGGTTGCGCACGTGCCTGGGAGCATCTGCTGGAGAATGGAAGTATATGATGGAACATTTTGAAAATGTTATGTGCGGTTTGCACCTTTATATGTGTATCACGTACCCATGCAACTGAATGCGGATGTGTCCGTGTGGACACGTGCGGGGCGTTTCCAGGTTGAATGATTGTTGGATGGGTGTATCTGGAGGTATTCTCATGGGTTTTGCAGATTTGCTGACAGGGTCTTGGGAGTACGTGTCTGGCATGGGAGCTAGGTGACGTATGTGTGTAAGTGAGCAAGTCCTGATTCCTCGGGGACATGCAGGTACCCACCTCAGCTCTCCCCACCTGTAAGGGAGAGGCGGGGCCAGTCTGCGACGCCTCAGCCTCCACACCCGGAAACGGGGGTGCTAATGGCAGTGACCCTGATCTCTGTGAGGACTGCTGAGACTGTGTGCCTGGCACAAAGGGTGCACTTCACCACGTTAGTTGCTGTCCTGCTAAGGTAGGAGGGATGGTCCCCCAGGTGGCCTGGAGCCTAGGTCTCTGAGGAGGAGTGTCAGAGCAGACAGTCACTGTGACCAGCCTGGCCTGTGTCCCCCTAGTGCAGGCCCTTAGCCCACTCTGACCGGAGGGAAGAGCTGGGCTCTGAGAGGCCTCACCCCAGGCCTGGACATTTCTGGGCATGCCCCCTGCCCCCAGAGCACCTGGCGCAGCGGCGTTGCTCACTGCACCACTGCAGGCCTGGGAGGCCTGGTGCTTCCCCAGCGGCCCATCCCCTCCTTGGGAAGATGACTGGACCCTCCAGACCTGCAGGAAAGGCATCCGAGGCTTCCCGGAAAATCGGCGCTGGCCAGCCATGGCTCCCCTGCCTGCCTCAGGGATGCAGGAGAATTCTGTGCAGTCGGCGGGCACCCCAGGCAGACCGGGGCATCGGGCACTGTGGGCAGTGGGCCGCCTGCGCCCACTCCTCGCCTCTTAGGGCCTCTGCTTTCCCCGTCTGAAAATGGGGTTGTTGATTCATATCCTGTTTTGCACAGGATTAAAATGTAGGCTGAGACTCGAGCCCTCACAGCTTTATCTCCTGGGCACAGCCTTTGGGGCAGGCAGTAGGTTCTTGGTGGCCTGGCTCCCTCTCCAGCCGCCCCGGCCTCTTCCCACGGAGCACACCCTGCTGCCAGCCCGTGGAGCGCACCTGGGCTGCTCCTCCCCTGTCGGAACATTGGTGCAGGGAGGGCAAACACTCTGGCCAGGGGGCCTTACTCCAAACTCCTCACCCAGGGACCTGACTTCAGGGTCAATACAAGTCAGGGTTACAGGTTGGAGCAGGAAATAAAAATATCTGATGTTTCTAGAACTCTTCAGAGTCTCCTGAGAGGGGATGCTGTCGTCATCAACAGGGAGCAGATACGGGGACTGGGAGTGGGCTGTGGGAGTCTCAGGGAGCTCTGGCCTTCACCTTCAGGGTGTCTCTAGTGCCACCAGGAGACCTCCCACCGCCCTGACCGTGCCTGAGCGGGCGTGGGGTTGAGACCGCAGGATCTGGGGCTTGTTTAGGGACCCCTGAGCAGAACCAGGATGACACTGTGACCCCAGAAGAGACCCCACATGCCCTGTCACGCAGGCTGCACACACGGCTGCTCACACACGTACATGTGTACTCTCCACCCTGGCGTGTCCCTGTCTGTTGAGACAGCGTCAATGTAAGTTCTCACTCCAGCCAGCTTGGTTGTGAATGGTGAAGGACTGTCACTTGTTTGTATACACTTCAGAAGCAGAGTCCTCGGGGAACAGTCCTGTTTTCTAAGCCAGATCCTGGAAGCACAGTTGGGAGTGATTGTCCCACTTCGAAGCTTTCCAGTGGCTGCCTGGGGTGCCCTCCTGAGCCTCTAACTAGCAGCCGGGGCACCCTGTTCAGGGGCGAGCCTGCTGGGGTGTCCTGTGGGAGGGCCAGGCCAGGGCAAGCTCACAGCCTGAACCCAGGCGCAGGAGGGCCTATCGGAGAGGGGGACAGTCCTCTCCTTTATTCAAGGACAGCCAAGCTCACTGCCCAGCACCCCAGGGCCCTGGCTGCCTTGCAACAATGTGGAGGGCACGACAGCAGAGTCAGGGAGCGCTGGGCTAGGGGGAGCCCGTCATGAGGTCAGGGTGGCTTCCTTGCTGATCTGACACTGGTCGGAAGACTAAATGCCGTCCTCACGCTGGCCATTGGGAGGTCACCGTGAGAGGTCGAGCCTGCCCAACCCTGTGGACTGTTGAAGACGAGGGCTCAGAAGCTGAAGCAAGATGCCCAAGTCACTGAGCCAGGCTTGCAGGCCACCAAAGTTCTGCATCTGAGTCAGCGCAACAGCTGGTACCTTGGGGTCCATTTGGGTGGGGAAAAGGCTTCCCTGGAGAGAGGAGGCAGGACCGTGAAATGTGGAGGGGCCAGCAACGCGAGAAGAGCTGGCCGAGGCGAAGAGCATCGGCTTGCAGGCTTTGGAAACCAAACACCTAGTGTTTTTTGCGATAGTTGTGATTTTCAGCGCTTGCTCAGTGGTCTCCATGCACTTTTGTTGGGGAAGAAAGGTGTGTAGTAGAAAAAACATGCCTTGTAGCCAAGCTCAGCCTGCAACCTAGAGGTTCGTCAGAGCTGCACTGACAGCTGGTGCCTGCTCGCTCCCTGCCGGGCCTCGGCCTCCAGCCTGGACTGGCTTAGTCCTGTGATGCCACGGACTGTGCGGGCTGCCCTGGGAGCCGCTGCCCCTCACCCAGCCCAAGGCTCTTTCCTGCAGCCTGTGGGAGGTTCGGGTTTCTGCAGGCAGGTGGGCAGCTCTTCGTTCCCCACAGTGTTGCCCTGCTCCTGCCACCTGAGCCCCCCAGATGCCATCTGCCACTCTGTTTTCAGGCAGTCTTGGGGTAAGGGCAAGGAGAAGGCAAGCAGATCCCAGATGGGGCAGGTAGGGTACCCCAGCCTGTCACCTGGCACCTGGGTTGTCCCCACCTCTCCAGGAGTCAGGGAGAGCAGGTCTGGTCAAGTGTGGGTGTGTGTAAAGGGATCTCCTAGTATCTCGTCGGTGTCTCTGCGTCCTCTCTGCATGTGTGAGCAGTGGGGTCTGTGAGCATCTCCGTGTGGATCTGGGGATCTGACCATCTCTGTCCGGAGCCTGGCCGTTCCTGAGCATTCCCGCCGGCCTTCCTGTGTCTGTACCCACTTGTGTCTCTGTGCCTCTCCACCTGCCCTCCTGCCGCCGCCCCGTGCCCGTCTGTCTGAGCTGGCGAGAGTGCGTCACCACCAGAGCCGCCACTCCCACCCACACGGAGCGCTCGACTTAATTTCATTTTCTCAGGGCTCCAACTCACAAAAATAAACCCTCCCTCCCCACCCCTGCACTTTTTTTTGATTTAACAAGCCTGCTGGAAAACAATAGTGATTTCCGCATCGATCATAAACAGAAGTGATTACCATACAATTACAGCCTGAACCATCAGCCTGGATGCAATCACTGAGCCGCATTGTAAATCGGAAGACAATTGCCTGCAGAATTACCCCCAAATTGGTTTAAGTGGCAACAAAACAGTGTTGGCATTTTGGCATCTTGGGGAGGGGTGGGGAATGCTGGTGACCCTGGCAGCAGGGTCCCCATTGGGGAGCTCTCAGTCTCGCCTTTGTGGAAGAGGCTTGCTAGGGAGAATTGCCTGCCACCTTCCCCCACTTCATTATTTCCCCTTCGATTACTGCTCCTTGTGTGTGTTGGCACAGTTTGTTGTAAACTCACTTATACTAATGTGTGAGTGGCTAAGTACACCTTCAACTGAGATGGCAGAAAAGGGTGCCTCTAGGGGTAGAGGGTGTTCCAGGGAGGCCTCCTCAGCTCCTCTGGTATACTTTTCCCCCAACCCCATCTCCTTGTCCCTGAAGGCTCTTCTCCTGGTCTGGCTCCCATCCTGCTGCCTTTCCTCCCCCATCTCCCAGCCTGGTGGTGATCTCCTGCCAGGAACCTCCTACATTCCATCCAGGGCAGTCTACTCCCTCCTGCAGCCGCATCCAGCTGCAGGCCACAGTGCCCGGTCCAGTGGGCCAGGTCAGCCCACCCCTGGGCGCTTGCCAGGCACGACTGCACACGTTCCGAGAGGGGCTCGCAAGGTGCCGCCAGCAACCCAGGCCTGCCGCTTCCCAGCCTCTGGGTCTGGGAGAAGTCCACTCCAGCAGGACAGCTCCTCAGTGTCTGTAGACTGGGCTCCTCACCTGCTGTTTCTGCGGGGAGCTTGTCTTCACGTGGGGAGGCTGTTCCTGTCCAGGTCAGGCTGCTCCGAAGTCACTGGGAGCCTGCCCACTGGCACTCAGATTCGTCAGATGTGTTCACATCTAGGTTGTAAGTGCTTTCTGCATGTCTCATCTGATTCTCACAGAAGTGTTTGCTCATGCTTATGATTTTGTGCTTGTTTTTTGATAAGAGCTCAGGGTGATGCAAATCCTGGCAGGTCACACAGTCGATCCTTGAGGAATGAAGTCTCAGACCCCTACTGGACAGCTGCTCCTCACCAACCTTCCCAAGCCACAGAATGCAGGCTGGGGGTGGGGTTGTGGGTGGAGGGGTGTCTCACCTGATCTCTGCCCTGTCCTGGGACCTCAGACAGTACCAATAATTTGAACAGGCACTGCAGGGTGCTGCGCTCCCTTCACATGCGTTTGCACCTCTCATCCCCACTGCGGCCTGTGGGGGCCTTGACTCACCCAGAGCCTCAGGTTCACTCCTGGTTCCAGCAGCTGGTTTGGACCCACGTCTGCCAGCCTTCTGTTCCAGCCCGTGCTCACTGGCATCCTGTTCAACAGGAGGAAGCCTGATGTCACTGAGTTCTCACTGGTCCGAGTGTCCCTGAGGCTCCCTGTCCGGTTGCCCTGGTCACTATAAAAGTCTCAGGCCCGGCCCATCTAGACTTGGTCTTTTTAGGACCAAAAACTCTGTTGGTTGCTCCAGCTCTACCCTTTGCGGGGAGGGGCTTCAATGCTGATGGGTTCGGCCTGACAGGCTGGGGCATGCTGGGCAGGGCCTGGCTTGGGGGCGACTCTGGGGTACCCCTGTGCCTGGCACCCACCTCCTTGGTGCTGGTATTAAGAGGATACCGGTCCGGAGGAGAAGCTGGCCACGCAGTGTCCACAGACACTGGTGGTCAGGGAGAGGCTGCCCCGCCCCCACCTGCCCAGCAGACCTGCCGTCACTTGCCCCATCCTGGGCCTTGCTCCTGCTGTGCACTCCTAGGTACCAGGTGTCCAGTGGGAGGACAGAGGTGCAAAGCCGTAAAGACTCGAGCTCTGTCTCTGCCACTGTATATTTGTACCATCTTTACCTTGGCACCTCGCTGCTTTTCCTTTAAAACGGGAGCCTGCTGCCCTGCTGGACTGTGAGGTGGCAACGGTGACCATGTTACTAGCGCAGGGTTTTCCACTGATAGCTGCTGTTGTCCTTGGCCTCAGAATCCAGCCCTCCCTTCGCGAGGAGAGGGGCCTAGCCTTTGGTGAGCGCTTGTCATGTGCAGAGCTTTGCACCAGGCATTTTAAAGCTGCCTTGTTGACCCTTCACTGCAACCCCAAAAAGGCAGCAACCAGTGTATCTGCCGTGTCCAGCGGCGGAGCCGGAGCCCGTGTGGCCATTCACACTCAATGTCATGAAGTAAAGCTAAATAAAATCTGCAGCTCGGCTCCTCAGTCACAGTGGCCGCATTTCAAGGCTCAGTATTCACACGTGGCTGGTGCCTCCCGATTTGAAATGCCCGTCATTGCAAAGCTCTGTTGGACAGCGCTGCACTGTGCTATCCCATTTCACGGGTGTGCAGTTGAGGGTTAAGAGACATGTCACACCCAGGCCCCAGCTGGAGGAGAGGGAGCTGGGGCGCAGACCTGGGCCTGTCAGCTGCATGACACACAGCTCGTCTTTACTGCCAGCCCCAAAACTTCCCCTTTCGTATGCCCTCTGTGGGTTCCTCAAGGGCAAAGCCTGTGTTTGCTCTGTCCCCCAGCCCCAGCCCCAGGCCCGCTCCAGGGGGCAGCATTTGTGGAGTAGACAATGGAATGAGCCGGAATGAGTGACTGAGTGAGTACCGCCTGCCTAGACAGAGGGGCACACCTAACTCCCCTCCTGGAGGAGGAGGCACGGAGCCAGCTGCCGAGGAGTGATGGATGGCCCCTCTCCCGAGATAAATGTGGCAGTCAAGGTAATCGGATTGTGTGTGACGGTCTAATTTGTAGGCGAGGGTAGGAAGCGCCCAGCCATGCCTCGCCCCTGCTGCCCATATTAGTTTAATCAAATGTCCAGCATCTAAATGACTGGGCCCCATGATGGATGATGTGAGCTTTGTTAAATGCTCTTGCCCTGTCAAGCCAAACTTCCCAAGGCCCTGCCAGGCTCCTGGGCTCTTTAATTTGTTTTTTTGTGCTTGGTTATCTCTGCGTGGGGCAGGGAAGGGGCCGGGGCTCTTCTGTCTGTCTGGTGTTTTAGGGAGGAGGTGGAAGAGGCCAGGGCTGAGGGACAAGTGAGATGGAGCCAGCCGCCACCTGCTTTGAGTGTCCTTTCTGGTGGCTGGACACAGTCTTGAGGACCTAACTCCCTTCAAGCCCTTGACGTGGGCCTCACTATGGCTTCTGTCTCCCTTGAACTCTCCCCCCACCCTGGGCTAGCCTTTTCATTCTCTTAGCAGGGTATTTGGTATGCCAGAGGTTGTTGGCTTTGATATTGGAAAATTTGGGATTTTTTTCCCTTTTGATCAGTGCTTGTGGTTTCTTTGAGAATCTTTCCCAATCCCAAAGTCATGGAGATAATCTCCTATATCATCTTCTAGACAATGTATTATATTGCCTTTTTTTTTTTTTTTTGGTCTGCGGTGTGAGGTAGGGGTCAGGTCTCCACTCGGTCATTCTGAGTATGTGCTGTGTGCCTCAGACTAGGCTGGGTCCTTGGCAGAGGCGAGACAGAGGGCACAGTCCTGTCCTCCAGAAGTGACAATCTGTTTGAGCTGAAACATGTTCTTTTTTTTGTACGTGCCCCTAGCGGGAACCGAACCTGGGACTCCCTGGTCCACAGACCGACGCTCCAGCTGCTGAGCCAAACAGACCAGGGCCTGAAACATGTTCTTAAAGAGGAGGCTGAGAACAGGGTGTGCACCAGGCCACCCTTTGGGTCAGGGCAGGGTGTGCCCGTCCGTGCTATGCGGGGCCCAGGCCTCTGTGGGTGTTGACTGCTCCCCACGCGTCGGGCTTGGTTCTTGGCCCTGAGGACGTGGCAGCAAGCGCAGCACACGGAACCCCCGCCCTGGCAGAGCGTCTGCCCCAGTGCGGGCGGGGCAGCAGATCTAAATAAGAACAAAGGAGAAGGTAGTACGGCTGTGGAGAACCGTCAGCAGGGGCGGGACAGACCGAGTCGGAACGTAAACTGGGAAGGTCAGGGAAGCCCTGGCTGAGTAAAGGTGAGGGCAAGCCGAGGGTGAGCCGCACGGGCACCCAGGGCGAGGACCGTCCGGGCAGAGGCTGTGATGCACCTAAACGACGGGAGAACCAAAGGCGCCGCGGGAGTCCCCTGGCGAGAGGGCCTAGGCAGCACGACGGGTGGGGAGGCTGGTTTTCGGTTCAGACTTCTTTTCTACTTCTGTATATTTTAATCACACTCACACATTACTTCTTCAGAAAACATTGAACAGTTAAGATGGGCAGGTGGCAAAGTGTGCGTGAGGTGGCGCCATCAGATGGAGTGGGCAAGTGGGCCTTCCTCCCTCTTCCGTCCTCCATCTGAGAGGTTTGTTTTCTAAGGAGAAGGGATTTGTGTGTTACTTATATAAATAAAAAGTGATTGTATTAAGTAAAAATAAGTAGTCCCCACTCTGCCTGTTGTTGTGGCTGGTCGTTCTTGGGTAGGTTTCTTAACCTCTCTGAGCGCCCTTTTCCTCCTGTAAAATGGGGGTGGTGATCTTCACTCCACAGGAGTGTCAGGAAAAGGAGCCCGGAAGGGGTGTGTGTCCAGTTTCTGCTTGGCCTGCAGCTGACCCTCCCAGGGTGTGTCCCGTGTGGCTCTTCAGGGCAGAGGCGAGAATGGATTCCTGACCTCAGATTCTCCCAGGGCCCCAGCGCTCAGGAAGGCCCAGGCTTTGCGTTCCAGCTCCCTCAGGCGCAGTCAGATTCGCTCTAGACCCCCAGGCTGACAGCTGCCCAAAACCCTGCGGCCCTGCTAGGTGGTCAGTCGTGACCAGCGGGCCCTTCAGAGCCCCCTCGGGACCCAGGTTGCCCACCCGGTGCTTGCTGGGCTGGGCCAGCTGGTCCTCTGGCTCTGACCACCCTCCCTGCCTGGTGCGCCCCTCTCCGGGTGTCCGGGTGCTGTGTTCCTTCTTCACTGCTCCCTCAGAAGCAGACAGACGGAGAGCTGTGTCCTGCAGGGAGAGAGCCCTGGGGGCACGGGGTGGGAGAGCTCGGCGGTGATTAGACACTGCAGAGACCTGAGCAAACGATGCTCCCTCCCCCAGCTGCTCTGGAAGAGAAATGGGGAGTCAGCCTGAACTGCAGATGGCCCAGGCTGCTGTCTGTCCCCCGCCTGCGGTGACAGCTGCCCCGGGGCTGCTTCCTGCGAGCCTCAGTGGGACCTAACTCAGCCCTTCAGCGCAGGGAGGCAGGCCCCAGGGCGGGGAGGGCGCAGGGCCACACAGCTGGTGCACTAGCAGGTGGCGGAGCTGAGAACTTCCATGAGTGGACAGTGGCAGTGACCTCACAGAATATAGGCTTGAATGAGCCATTGCATGGAAAGTGCTCAGAACATGCCTGGCTTGAATCAAGTCCTCCATCTGTAGTAGCCACTGTCAAGATTGCCCCATTACATCTTTGGGGCAGCTGGGTGAGATAGGATTACATGCAGGTGAAGAAACAGGTGCACACACCTGCCAGGGTCTTGCCCAAGACCACATAGTTCATAGCTAGTAGAAAAAGGCCAGATATACCCACTCCTGACTCCCTGCTGAGTGTTCTGATACCAAAGCCAGGAAGAGTCCAGGGTCAGACCTCCACGGCCTTTAATGCAGAGACAGGGGGTGTCAGCAGCAGTGTCGAAGACCATCTGCAAGCATGGGCTCTCCTGCTGGAGAGCATGTGTGCATTCTGAACCCAGAAAGGGAGAGGGAAGAATGGTTCCCCCATCCCCGCCATTCATGCAGCAAATGACCACTGAGCTCACCCACCATTCTAGACCAGTGGTTCTCAAAGTGGGGTCCCCGGACCAGCAGCACAAGCATCACCTGAGAACGAACTGGTTAGAAATGTATGGTATTAGGCTCCACCACAGACTCACTGACTCAGCTGGGTACAAGGCACCACCCTCTGTATTCTAAAAGCTTCCAGATAACTCTGATGTGCATGTAAAATTGGGGGCCCCTGGCCTAGAGGCCGATGTGGTTCAGTCCTGCCCTGGGACCTCACCATCCAGGACATAGATTCACCCAGACGTCACCCAGGTGCATTACACTCTGAATAACAGGTGCAGCCAGGAAGCACTAGATGTAAATGGAATTCTTATAAATGATTCTTATTTTCATTGCAACGAGGCAGCTAGATATTTAAAGAAACCTCACAGAGAATCATTTCATCACGTAAAGGAGCTTCTGCAAAAAGAAAGCTCTGCTCTCATTTCCTGCCCCTCCCCCAAGTGTTCTATAAATTCTGTCTTTCTGTCAGGTTTTCTTCGCGTGGTGTCCACCTATGCATAGCCAAAACAAGTAGATAGCATGCTAAGAGAATGACAAGTAGTCTCGAAATGTACAGGTACCCCTGCAGTTTAGGAGAGTTCAGTGGGATGAATGAAGTCCAGTCTGGCGTTTTGGGCAGCTGGGCCATCCACTGTCAACTCCTGCTGAGCACTTGGAGAGGACATAACAGCCGGGCACGGGTGGTTTCCAGGGCTCCTTCGAACCCTCCCTCAGCGTTTCTTGGCAAAGGAGTGGAGCGACCAGCTAGGAAGCTAGTACTTGGGAATATGGAACGTGCAGGCAGGCATCCACTGCCCTTGCTGGGGACGTGGACACCAGAGAAAACCCTGCCACGTGGCTTTGGGTAGAGAACCCACTGGACCCACAATGCAGGGTCAGGAAGGAGCATCCGAATCCACCACTGAATGCGTCCTGTGCGCCTGAGCTACGACACTGGCTTCGGGTGCAGGGCGGCGACAGCTGCAGCGGCCTGCCGCCCCTCCAGGGCAGCTGCCCGTGGCTCAGGCCTCACCTCGCAAGCCTGCAGTGGGGAGGAAGGAATCACTCACTGTCTGTGTTTCTTGCACCAGGAACCTGAGACTCTTGGAGGTTAACCAGGTCCCTCAGCCAGGGGAAGGAAGCAGGGAAGAAGAGGTGGTGTGGGGGTGCAAATGTGGGAGGCAGGAGAGCTGGGGGTCTAGTCAGCAGGCTTTTCCAGAATGCTCTTTCTCAGATGCTCTAGTCAGTGTGGCCTGACCCCAGTCTCAGTAGTGAAGGGTCACCTGACAAAGTGATGCCCACTCCAGACTCTCCCACCTGTCACTCAGCACACATCCCAGGTCACTCTGGAGGGCTGAGTTTCCAGGCGGTCCCTCTATGATAGAAATAGCAGTGCCTGGGACTGGCATGTCCCCAAGGCTTAGTCCGAGGCCCAGGGCTCCAGGAAGGTCTCTGTCCTGGCTTCATTGGCCCAGGCTGGGTGGAAGGAAACCACCATTTGAGAGTCGTGAGGTTGGACATGGGGGCCAGAGAATGGCGAGAGGTGGACGGCCATGGGGTTCAGACTCTGGGGTCTTGTTGACCTTGGGAAGGAGCTGGCCTCACTGGACCTCTTCTCCCGCTGTGAGCGGGAGCGCAGAGCCGAGCCCAGCTGCAAGCACCCAGTGGGAAGCCTTGGGAAAGTCAACTACCGAGGGAGGAAACTGATTCCTGCAACCCCTCCTTACCCTACTCTGGCTCCCTGAGAGCAAGTGCGGGCAGTGGTGATCAGCCCCAGGGGAAACTGTGTGTACAGAATAGAAAATAGGTTCTTCAGGTGGTGCCTGCTGGAATGAGGGGGGCTCTGGTTCCTAGGGTCACGGCTGCAGGCCTGCAGGAGCAGGGCAGGTGTGGCTCAGGTCTGTCAGGTGTGGGCAGAGCATCCCTGCTGCCCTGGGCCTCTGGCCTCGCCATTCTGCTGAGCTGCCGCCTCGGAGTGAGCTGGAGGAGGGGAGGCTCTCAGCACCACCACCCCTTCCCCTTCGTATATCCTGGCCAGCCCTTGGGTAGCCAAAGGGACTTGCCCTGATAGAACCCAGGTCCTCTCAGAATATGGGGGGGGGGGGCCCGGAGGCCTCCTGGCCTCGATCTGTTGTGCGGTGGCTCGGGGCCCTGCCCCCTCCCCAGCACACTTGCTTTGCTATTTACGCTGTATAATTTTCAGCGGAAGTGGTCTAGATTCCCTCCCTTGCCCTGCTGCCTGCAAATGGTTCAGGGTAAGATGAGAAGCACCTTCCTTGGTCCTGGCCTGCTGCGAGCTCAGGTGTGCCCTGAGCCAGGTTACCCAGCTGCTCTGCGCTCACCCCTCAGCTCTAAAACGGGAGCTGTGGTGCGTCCACCACCGGGTGGCTTGTGAGTCCAGGGACAAGGGCATGTGAGCCAGCCCCCTCGAGGGGACACCGCAGGCAGTGGCAGCTCCCTGCCAGCTGGCCTCCCAGGACAGCTGCGCTGACCCTCAGACTGGAGGACGAGGCACACCTACGAGAGGAAAGCAGCCTTCCTGACCACCTGGAGCTTGTTCTGGGTGTTTTGCTTTGACCCTGAGTTATCCAGGAAGGCTCAGATGGTGGTGTAAGGTGGGCAGGGAATTTCCCAGGTTGGGCTTTCCCTAAAGCCCACGGACAGGCTCGGTGCAGCTAAGTTCTCTTCTTGAGCCTGAGCAGCCTGCCCAGCAGGCCGAGCCTCCCCTGGTGATGGGCAGCCGAACCGGTTTGGGAGTTAGCCCTGCCAGCTCCGAGGTCCCGGAGTTCAGTTCCCAGGGTGAGTTCACACGCCTTGAGACTCCCAGCTCCTGCCAACCCGGGCATCCCTTGGGGAGAGGGGTGGGAACAGACATGTACCCCAGGAGGGAGGGAACAGCCCAGAGGCCCTCTCAGGCTGGGTGGACGTCAGGACCTGAGACAGCAGGACCTGCCAAGCACTGGGAAGCAGGTAGGGCCCCGCAGGGCGGGGTAGGCCATGAGCCCCCAGGTCATCCCGGGCCGGCCACACCACCAGCGGGTCAGTGTCCCCTGCGTGCAGGGCCCTGAGCCCGTGCAGCTAGGGGGCAGGCGGGAGGGGGGCAGCGTCACTCGCAGCCAAAGGGCCAGTAGGTGCTCCTTCCTGGTGCTGACCTTCCTGAGCACACAGTGACGGGGGATGGCAGCGCTGGGAGCAGAGTGGGAGTGGTTAGAAAGCCGGAAGCCGTGGAAACGACATCGTGCTGCGATGACACGGCCGTTTGCAGGAGAGCGAGGTTTCCTCCAAGGAAAACGTCTCTGCTTTTATGTCCCAGGGGTCAGCCGTCAGGGCCCTGAATCCCACCCTTCAGAAAAGACATTTCCTATAACCAGGGGCAAGTCCTCGGCATCCTCCCCTCCCGGCCCCCGTCACCCTGGGTCCTACACACACCAGCTGTCAGACCCAAACAGGTGCACTCCCCACTCCGGGCTCTCTGCCTTCGTGAGCGGGGCACTGGGCAAGGCGAGCTCTCTGGAGCCCCTCCATCGATAGCCCGTACCTGGTTGGGGGCGGGGGGTCCAGTCCAGGTGTGAGGATGGGCAAGCTCATCCCACAGCACCTGCAGGATTTAGCAGGGGTGAAGGCTGACCTCGGCTGAGACGTGACCCCACTGTGAGGCCAGAGCTGACTACAGAGCCCAGCACCCACTCACTCTTTCACTCGTGGCCCAGAGAGAGGAGGAAGTTGCCCGAAGTCCCACAGGAAGTTGGTAGAAAACTGGAACGAGAAGCTGGGATGATGCCTGATCATAGCAGTGGAAGGTGGGCGGGAGGTCCGGAGCCATCTTCTTAGGATTATGCCTGCTCTCAGCTATGTGACATCACAGATTTGTGGGGGTGAAAAGGAGGCCATCCTGGACCAGCAGCTGAGCCTCTGTCCTGTGGTGTGATTATGGGTGAATCACTCCCCCTTGGGCTTCGATTTCTGCTTCGTAAAGCCCAGATCGGATGAGTCCTTGGCCTGCCCCTCGCTGGGTCTTTGTGGGCTCCAATGAAGCAGAGGGCACCCAGCAGTTGGGAAAAACCAAAGGGTTGTCTGTGTCTTCATGATCCCATTAGGTCTTCACTGTCCATAGTAGATGGTGCCACCATTTCACAGGTGCACACACGTGGCCCCAAGATAACCCCTTGTTTATGATCGTGAGCAGTCTCCAGGCAAAACTGGTATGGCCACAGTTGGGTGCTGGGAGCGGCACGTCCCGCCCGGTATGAAGGAGATGGTGCCAGGCTGGGCCCAGGGTGTGGGGCATGTGCTCCTCTCAGAGGTGGGTGAAAGAGACTGGATTTTATTTGAGCAACAGCATGTGCAAGACAGAAAAGCCTCTTAATCCTAAAGGGATATGTGCTCAATAACAACAACAAAATAACAGTTTATTCTTATGTAACCCTTCCTCTGTGCCAGGCATTGTACTAGCATATTATGGGTATTAGCTTGTCTAACCCTCATGACAGTTTAGGACCTGGTGATATCTGTTATGCCCATTTTACAACAGGGAAAACCAAAGCACAGAGATTCAGTAACGCATCCAAGCACACAGCTGCTCGGTGACTGAGCTGGTCTGAACCAGCCTGGCTGCAGAGTTTGTGTTCTCGGTCCCCCTGCCTGCTGGAGGCAGGAGGACGCAGTCAGCGTTCTGTAGCTTCCAAGTTTCCGGTGAGACCCTGGCAGCATGAAACTAGCCATCTCTCACATGTGGTTTAAAGCTCGGGCCCTTCCTCTTGGGGCTCCTCACACCAGGCCTGAAAGCAGAGGTCCCCCTGTTGTCTCTCCTCCCTTTATCGATGCAACAGACAATTCCAGGCCTGTGTGATCTCAAACCCTCATGCCCCCCCTTCTTTGCCCTCCCCTCTACTCTGCATGGGTCTGGGTCTGGAGCCCTGGTCCCCAGGCACAGTCAGGAGTCCCCACTGTCCTGACCCCCAAGCTTCCCTGGTCAGTGGTCCCAGGACTCCATGTTTGGGAGATGAAAGAAGAAGGTTGGAGGGTAGGAGGGTTCGGCCTGGGCCCAGAGGCAGGAGGAGAAGTAGCAGCATCTCCCGGGAGTCCTGGGTGAGGTGCTGTGGGAAGGCCCCCTGCCGTCCCCGTGGGCAGACACCATTAGCATGGACACCCGTGCCGGACCATGAGCAGAGAAAATCCAGGGCTGCAGCTGGCCTCCCAGGGTAGGTGAACGTGATGTTTCTGTCAGTGGCTTACCTTTCATGCCCATCTGGGGGTGGCTCACCAGTGGCTGTGCATGTCACTATGCAGGTGTCACCTGACGTGGTCCTAGATTTTGTTTGATGACAGCAGCAACCTCTGCATACATCCACGATAGGGTTTCTTTCAGGGCTGATGCTCCCTAGGCTAAGTCCCCGCCCCCAAGGAATGGGGAGCCGCTAGCAGGTTTGAAGGCCACAGCAGCAGGTCGCAGGTGTTGCCCTGATGGCTGGGTCTCAGACACAGTGTGCCCAGTGTCTTTCCGACTTTCCTGTCCCTTGCATATTGGGTTATCTGGCTGTGATCCATTTCAGTCCCTTAGTCATGTGTTTGTATAGCCTGTTCTGAACGTCGTGCTGGGTGCTGGGGTGGGGAAGTGAACCCCTGAAGTTCCATCGTGGCCCTCGGGGTTCCTGCTCTCACTGTAGAACAACACAGCTTTCCCTCAGGTGGCCTCTGAGGCGACAGTTGGAAAGAGGTGATCAGAACGCACTGGTGGGAGAATCCCTCTGGCTGTCCTGCAGAGTATGGGTTGTTGGGAGGCAGGTTTGAGACTGAAATAGATGATAGGACAGGCTTGTCATAATTCAGGCGAGATCAGTCTCAGCTACAGAAGGTGATTGGAACAGAAAAGAAGCCAAAGGGACGGACTGCAGAGACAACCAGGCCATGATGGTCTTAGGGTGGGGCAGGACAAGACAGTGGAGGGGTGTTGGCCTAGAGGTGGCTTGAGGTGCTCCTGGGTATTAAGTGGACATGGGCACAGGCACCTATGCTAGGCGGGGGGGGGGGGGGGGGGTCCCCGCTTAGATGCCTAGTTCTTCGATCCTGACTCCCCAGGTGAAGCCCTCCAACTACCCAGGCCAGACCTCCCTGCTGGGAATGGGACCTTCATGCTTTGCTGCCACTTGTATGGATTTAGTAAGCAGATTGTATGGAAGCTTTTGAAAACGTATATTGTTAGTGTTTTCATTGACAGTGAACCCTGGTTGCATGCCCCGGGACCTCTTTCCACCTTTCTGCCCCCTCCTTCCCCTTTCCCCAAGGCATGCTGGAGAGGTGGTCCCCCCCGAGCCCTGTCCGTCTCTGGCTCTTAGAAGCCTCTCCTCCCTTCCTCCCTCCCACTCACACACTCGTCCGGCCCGCAGTCCCTCTGCTCAGCAGCCTTGTAGCAGCTGAGATGCTTTTTGATACTTAATACTCTTTTGTTTCATTTGCATAAGGCATCCCAGGCGCCGCACATCTGATAACCCTCCTGTCCGGCCCTTCCACCAGGCCTGGACCCTCTTCCAGCATGGCCCCTGCTGCTCCCATCCCTCCGGGGAGTGAACACTCCAGGCCCCTCGCTGTGCAAACATCCCCTGCTCACCTCCATAGGGGAAAACTGCCTTTTCTCCGGAGCCGTGATGGCTGCCTCTGGCTTCTGGCCTCTTGTCAAGCCTGAGCCCAGCCTGGGAGGGGCAGCCTGTCACACGTGCCCAGCGAGCTTTGTCTGCCCCTTTGATGCTCCCGCTCTCAGACCCCAGCCTCTGCCTCCCCTCCACCCCTACCTGCTCATTGCCCGCTGGCTAAAGGGCTGGTCTGGAGAAGGCAGTTCCACGGAGAAAGCAGGCTCTTCCCTCCGCTGCGCCTCAGATAACATGGTGCCCTGTGCTGGTCCATTGGGTCAGCCCATCCTGGACGGCTGCTCCGCCAGCGGCTGCAGGTACAGAGGCCGATGCAGGCCAGTCACTGTCCTCAAAGAGGGCACATCTGAGACGAACCAGGCCTAAGACCCCCTCCCCCAGGCTCCACTGTCCAGAGACCTGCACTCACTGTTACATCTGTGCTGTTGTTTCTTGTCTTTAAATGACCCTGTGGTGGCTGCTGGCTGCCGGGGGAGTGGCCAGGAGGCTCTTGGGGCGCCAGTGTGGGGTCTTGGCCACCCTGTGGTGCCTCCTTCAGACCGGTGTCCTCACCCCTCGGATTCGCCAGCCCAGCGTTCACGGCCTCTTCTCCTCCAGAGCAGTTTGTGGCGCCTCATCGGTGCTGCCCTGTGGTGCAGGGACCCCTAGACACGCCTGCTGGACCACATTCACTAAAGATGCACCGCCCCCTTTCACACACCCCACTGTCTGTGTGCCTCTCGTCCACGTCGCGCCGTCACATGGCGTCTGCTGGCAGAGGACCCTCGTGGTTTAAGCCCACACAGGTCTGGAGTGGAAGCCTCGGTGTCCTCGTGGCTTCTTGGGTAAGCTGGAGAGAGGTGCCAGCAGTGGACCATGGGAGGTCAGCCCGCCACGTCTCACTCTGCCTGGGTCCCCTCCCTTCCACTGACCCTCAGGACTCCTCCTGCTCCTGTGGACGTCATCTTCTGGAATCTGGCTGCTAAAGGCCAGGGCTCTAGATGGTGCCTGGGTCTTGGCGGTTCTGGACCCTAAGGAACTGCCCCACCCCACCACCATTCACAGTGCTGCGGGGTGGTCCGCGCTCGGCCCTCGGTGCTCCCCTGGGGGCTCGGAGGGGCAGCTGGTCCGAGTGTGGATGTCAGAGCTGCACATCTACCCAGTGTGTTTGTCCCTGTGCCCTGCCGTGTCGTCAGAGGTGCACAGAGATGCCAAGGCCCGTAACTGTCCTGGTGACGCTCATCTACCAGCCACTGTCAGTAACACTGACTGTCGTTCTTATTTGTTCGTTTTTTGTTTTTTTGTTATCCTCACCTGAGGACATTTTTTTGCATTTATCTTCAGGTAGAGGGGGAGGGAAAGAGGGAGAACGAGAGAGAGAAACATCAATGTGAGACACATCGACTGGCTGCCACCCACATGACCCCAACCGGGGCCGAGGACAAACTGCAACCGAGGCACATGCCCTTAGCAGGAACCGAATCCAGTACTCTGGTCTGTGGGCTGACGCTCTAACCACTGAGCCGAACCGGCCAGGGCCTGACTGTCGTTTTAGCAGGCACGCATGTAGCACCACTGTGCGGCCTGGCGCGGTCCCTGTGCTTCCCCCGGCAACTGGGCTTATCCTCACAGCTGTGTGGGGGCAGAGCTGCCACCACCCCATGTAAGCATGAGGAATCAAGCACAGGAAGGCTCGGTGAGCTGCTGCAGGTGTCATGGGTGGTGGGCATAGCTGGGATCGGGTCTCGCAGAGCTGCCCTGGTGCTGTGTGGCACAGTGGTGGCTGGGATTGAGGGGCTGCTTTTCTGGGGCTGCCGTGGGTGACAGGGTCCTTGGGTCTCTGCCCATGCTCCCTCCGTTTCTTGGGTACCCCTGAGGTTGGTTGACAACAGTCATTCACGGCTCAGGTCCGCTCGGTGAGGTGGGCAGCTTCAGTTAAGCCCATTTCACAGATGGCGACATTGGAGCTCCAAATTGTGAAGCAGCCTGTGTGGATCTCAGAGCCAGAGTGGCGGGACACCACTGTTAAGACCATCTGTGGCCCTCTGGAGCCAGGGCTCTTAGCCGGGCTCCCCACAGCCTGCCCTCTGCTACTCCCCCCCTTTCCTGGGTGGTACGGCACTGGTGCCCATCAGGGCTTCCTTGACACCTTCTGGAGGGGCCTGGATGGCTCCCTTCCATTCATGAGGCTCTTTACTGCCCACAGAGAGCAGCACGTGGGCACGTGTGCCCTCTGCTCTCCAGAGACCACGTGTGGTGCTTCCGAGGACTGCATGCTTACTGTGCTCCAGGCACTGTTTTAAGCACTTTGTGGGAGTTAGTGTCATTTAAACATCAGCGTAATCCTGAGGAGTGAGCATTCGTATTATGCCCATTTAACAGATCAAGAAACTGAAGCCCAGAGAGCTTCTGTAATTTGCCAGAGGTCACGCAGTTCTAAGTGGTGGAACTCAAGACTGGCGGGGTGAGTGGTCCTCACAGCATGAGGTGAAGGGTGGCCTCGGTGACTCCCCAGGCAATAGGAGGGACACTTCTGACCCTGCCTGCACAGGTTAGCATGGCTAGTGTCTCCCTGCACTTCTTCCCATGGCTGTGTGTGCTCTGTGCACACCTTACCAGGCCTTCCCACCCCGGAACTCTTCATGCCTGGTACTCCTCTCCAGTCCCAGAGCCCGTGCTCCGTGGTTCCTTTTCATGTCCCACCCCACCGAGTGCCCAGAGCAGACACACCGGACCAAAGGGGCTTGCAGGCAGGACGGTTCATCAGAGCAGACGCGCTCAGCTCAGCCGTATACAGAGAGCCAGTCTGGGCACACCTGCAGACATGCTCAGAAACCTGGATGGACACCCAGCCCACTGGGCTGTCTTTCTGTGCTGTGCGATCCCTGCGTGCCACTGTCTGTCTGGCAGTCCTCCTGATTCTGACAGTACGCAGACTCCTTTTCCGGCTGCAGATGCCCACGTGTTGGTATTAACCAGCGTTTGTGTCTGAACAGACCGTGTTGCTTTAAGCCATGCTGACAGCATGCACTGGACCCGTCTGTCCGCCGTGCGTCTTCCCGCCGCCGCCTGCAGTGCGGCCTCTGTGCTCAGGCCAGGGGGTGCTGCTGCTGCCTCGCTCCCCGTCCTGCCCCTCCTCGTTGTAGGCATGTGGTGTCCTGGCATCTGTGTTGTGCCCTGGCTACTTAACACACACATCCCATCTGCTCACAGCATCCTTGGCCCTGCTACTCCACCAGTCTCCCGTCATTTTATTCCCTTTAAGGAAAAACACTCCAATAGTGATAGGAAAGCGAGGGCTGTCCTTGACCAAGCAAGGGGGTGGCCTGTGTCATTGGAGGAAAGCTCTGAATGTTCCCATGATGCCCCCATCCCTCCTGCATGCGTGGTGGTCCCAGGAAGAGCGAGGGCTGGGAGGGCGGGGCGGGCAGCGGGCGCACCATCTGTGGCCGTCCTTTGTGCTGGCAGCCGAGCAGTCCCTCCATCACTGTGATCCAGCGCCTCGTGCTTGGCTTGCAAATGAGTCTCCAGATGCCCGGTGCCCCCCGCACAAGAAGCAGTAACTAGGGGCCTGGGAGAAGAATGGAGCAATCTAGAAACTCATTTGTTTGTTCCAGCCTCTGAGCAGGCTGCTTCCCCTCCAGCTGCAGCAGATGTGTGCTAGGCGCCCACTCCAGGGGCGTTTTGCCATGGTTTCTGGGCAGACACATGCGGGGGGGAGGGGGGTCTTCTCTCCAGCACTCTCCTTCCTGAGCAGGGGTGGCAAGGTGAGCCCCACAGAGAGGGGCAGGACACGTCTCTTAAGACACAGCTAGCCCATTGGCACCCCAGCCTGGACCAAGAAATAAGTACACTGTTGGGAGGGGCACAGGCTGTGTTTCAGCCCCACGTGGTCGGGCATCTTTGTGCACCACACAAGCTGAGCAGATGTGCCCAGCAGCCCTGGTGGGACCCTTGCCCTCCTGCCCCGTTCCCTGTAAGAACCAGTGCTCTTTCCTTGCCCTTGGACCCTCAGCCTGCCCATGGGCATGTGGGCACGTCTCTCCCAGGCAGCTACCAGCAGGACTGGATGGACACGGTACTTCTGCGGGTCCCAGCACCTGCCTCTTGGTCCTGCCTACTCAGTGAGCCCACTGCCCCCACTCCTGATGAGCTGGAGCCTGGCAGGGTCTCGGAGGGTCCCCAGCCTTGCTGATGGGGGACCCTCTTCAGGATCTGAGCGGTTTAAAGTAACAGCCCTGCCCAGTCACTCTTGGGCATGTGCATTTGGGCACCTTCCCCAGTGCTGGCTGAACGTGGTAAAGGATGGATTCAGACGAGGCCTGTGATTCAGAGGGGTGGAGACCATGCCACTTGGTTTTTGCCTTCTGAAGGGTTTAAGCTCCTCCTCGACATTCTGGTCCAGCATTAGTCTCTGTCACCAGGTGTGTGGGGCAGGGCACCATCTGTATTTCTGGCCCTCTCTGGTTACTGTGAGCGAGTGACATCATCTGCCTGAGCCTCAGTCTTCTCATCTATAGAATGGAGTAACAGCTGACATTCTAGATCATGCAGGGCAGATTCAAGGAAAGGCCGCAGAAAGACGTTACATAGCTTTTGGGTGGAGACCCTGGAAATGAGGGAGGGGGCTCTGTATCCAGCCCAGTGGCTGGAGCAGTCCTGGGTGTATAAGGCTGCTGGCCACCGCATCTGGTAGACTACTTCCAGGACTATCAGATCAGCCTGGTTGAAATGTTCATGGCAGGAGTGGGGCATTGGCAGGGGTGTAGTCACCCCTTCTGGCTTCTGCACAGTTCCAGCTGTTCCCCCCTCTGCTCCGCTGCGCGACAGAGTGGGTTTCATGGAGCTCATGGAGTTGGGGGGGCTGCATGGGAGGAGATTGGGGCAAGAGTCATTACCTCTCTGCCCCTGCAAACCAGCAGAGGCCCAGAGAAGGTCTGTGAGCTCCTCGGGGTCACACAGCAAGCTGGTGACAGCCTAGCCCTCCTGACTCCTCACTCCCTTCCCAGTCCTCCGCCCCCTCTTGCCTTTGGAAAGACTGACCAGAGATGCTGACCTTGAGGGTGTTTTGGCCTCTGGTGGCCACACTGGGACAGTGAAGGATGAAGGAATGAATGTCTGCACTTTCCTGCGAGTGACATTAGCTGCTTTTCTCCGGGTTTCAAGGCCTCTCTGGGCCTGGGTGTGGAGGGATCTCGTGTGTTCCTGCCTTTGGTGCCCTTGGGAGACTAGGTCAGCCCCACCCCACCCCGGGCAGCCCTGTGCCCTGGAAGCCCTTTGTCTTCGCCAGCCTGTGCCCAGCAGCACAGGGCCAGTCCCGCCTCAGGTCTGACCGCAAGCCGTGAGCACGCGTGCTCAGTGCAGCCTTCTGTGGGAGGGTCTCGGAGAATCCTGCAGGTGCCCCGGGGCTGTCCACAGGCTCCAGGAAGGCTCTGGATTTTGATTCCACCTTGTGACTGTGGCTCCATCCATGGGGAGAAGCCACATGGAGCTGCTTGTCCAGAGTCAGGGGAGGGGCCGCACTGAGAGTCTGCAGGCAGCTCCTGGACTCACTCCGCATGGGGTCTTTGTCTGGCACCCCTGGTCTCCACTTGGCATCTCTGCCCGTCCTCCACCCTCTTGACTCCCCTCTTTGCCATTAAAATCGGCCCTCCGCAGCGCCACTCCTACAGCCAAGATTTCAGGGGGTGTTAGTCCCACTTCGCAGGGGAGGACGCTGAGACCTCCTGAGCAGGCTCAGTGAGTCTCCTGGGCCACACAGGTGGGGAGCAAAGCCAGCGTCGCTGACACGGGAGAGCGAGGTGGCCCAGGTCCCCTGATCGTCCTCTCTTCCTTGCAGCCTTGCTGTCCTCCTGGTGCGAGGAGCTCGGCCGCCTGCTGCTGCTCCGACACCAGAAGAGCCGCCAGAGCGACCCTCCCGGGAAACTCCCCATGCAGCCCCCCCTCAACTCCATGAGCTCCATGAAACCCACTCTGTCGCACAGGTGAGTAGGCGTGGCCCCAGGCCAGCCGGGCTGCTTGGGTGGGTCACAGATCTCCTTAGAAACACCCCTCGGCTGGAGAAAGGGGTGGGGCCTCTACCACGCCTCAGAGATGTTACATTTTCGAAAATGCAGTTGTTGAAATCCTCGTGGGTGAGCGCTGTTCCCCCATCAATCAAAGGTCAGAAGCCCTGGTCTTACCCAGCCTGGCTGCTTTGTCCCTTTGAGGGAGAGCTGTCTCTCTTCGGGTCCAGACTTCTGGTGGAAGGTTAGCAGTCCTGAACCCAGCACCCTCCCTCTTTCCTGAGCAGTGTCTTAGGCAAACCCAGAGATATCGGGGGCAGGCAGGGGCTCAGGAAGGTCACAGGGCTGCTGGTCCCAGATGGGGACAGAGCCCACCCAGGCTCCACCATGCAGGAGCCAAGTTAGGCGGGGCCACCAGAAGGCGCGGGTCACAGGAACAGGCTTGTGAGAGGCCACCAGGCACCAGGGAACCGGCCAGCCGCCCTGCACCAGCCTCAGAAGGAGCACGTGGTCAGGTCCTGCATGTTTCCCAGTTAATTATCTTGCCAATCCCTTGCTGAGCAGGGGGCTCTCTCCTGGTGCTCTGTAGACTGACCCTGGACCACAGGGCCCTTCATGCTGTCTGCTCCCCCCGTGCGGGTCCCCACTGGTGACCAGGAGAGGCATTTGCAGTCAGCTCAGCTCATCACCCGGCCTGACAGGCACCTGCAGCCCACAGCTCACAGCAGGCGACGCGGGCGCCCCGCCGAGGCACTGCCCGGAAGCAGAGCGCTCCACGCTTTGTAATCCAAATCAGAGGCTGTTGACTCCCCAAGCCCAGACCGCAGAGCTCCTGAGTCCGAGCCCTGTCCCGACAGGATGGGCCCGACACATGGCTCCCGGGCTCCGTCAGAAGCACTGCGCAGCCGCAAGCCCACCACCCACCCTTGGCCAGACCTAGGGCACCTCCAGCTTATCCGCCCTTTTGTGGGTGTTTCTTGGGGAGACGGGGTTACTGTTGGCATTTGGGCAATCCTTTTTTTCCCTAAGGTGTGGTACTTTGCTGTGCCTTTAATGTCTTGGTCCCTGCCCACTCGACTGTTCTAGTGACCCTCGGGCATTGCTGACATGCGCTCATGTATTTAGGGGTGGGTGTGAGGGTATCACTGCTTCAGAGAAGCAGAACACACCTTCCTCCTCCTTCCACCCTTGGCTCCTGGCCACAGGTCTCCTCCATCTGAACTGCTGCCTGGCCCTGGGTGGGGGCTGTGGCTCAGTGCATCCCGAGTTACATACTTTGCATTTAGCCTTGTGACGTTTTAGCCCCCAAATCTGCGTCCCACAGGGATCATCCTGCCCCTCGTCACCCCACCTCTCATGTCCTTTCCAGCCTCTCTCCTGATGGCGGGCCAGGGCCCTGCAGCCCCCATCACAGACCTGTCTCCAGCCTGCTTGGCCAGGACCACGCGGGGTGCAGAGTACGTGGGCCTGGACCATGCCAGCCCTTTGCCAGGTCTTTGCTGAGTCGAGCTGAAGGCATGAGACTCAGTCTTGGGGTTAAACAGACAAAGGGCGTCTGTGCTTCGGGGGCCGAACCCTGCCCACTGGGGAAGCAGGGCTCCGAGGCGCTGCTGGGAGCGGGCAGGTCGAGGCAGCGTCAGGGCTGGGTGCAGGCGGACTGTCAGGTGCTGGTCAGAGGACAGCTTGAGTAGCACAGGCTTGACTGCGGGTCAGCTGGAAAGTCCACGTGTCCGTGGACCTGCACTGACGTCATCCTCCGCAGCCGTCTTCAGGGATGTGGAGGAAGCAAGCTCCTTGGAAGCCTGTTCACTAAGGAGCTGGTGGGCCAGGATGAGCTTGGGGACCCTGCGATGTTTAGATTTGGTGCTTAGAGGTGCCTGGCTGTTTGAAGACTCAGGTCCTGTTTGCGGGCTCTGAGGACAAGCAAACAGGAGAGGGAGAAGAATCCCTGAGAGCTTGAAGCCCCAGGCTCTTTTGCGGGGACCCTAGGACTTGGATTTTGTAGCTCAGGTCCTGCAGCCCCGTCCTTTCCAGGCCATGCGCCCCAGCACAAGGCTGTGCTTGGGGCCTGTGCCTCCAGGCAAGGCCATGGGAGCGCTCAGCACCAGGAGGAGGCGTCAGAAAGGGTCAGGTCACTGCAGCCCCAAGGCATCCCTGAGGGTGGTGGTGGTCAGGAGGAATCCTGGGTACCCTCGGGCTTGGGCAGAGCAGCAGGGTTTTCCCTACCTATCTGGTCTCGCCCACGGAGCGTAGGTGGGCGCAGGCCCTGAGCAGCAGGGAAGCTGGAGGGGACAACTCAGGCAGCAGGACCCCTTCCCAGTCCCGGCACTGTGACCCCGACTTGACACCAACAAGTAGTTCTGCCTTTCGCTCCCAGACTTCATGAGTGGTTAAAAAACCATTTGTGATTAGCATATTGTCTGTATGCAAATCAGTGCTGCAAAGGTAATTAAAAGCCTAATAAATCTTGTTTATACTCTTAATTTGATTACAGTCAAAGCCCGAAATTGCTAGGGAGGGCTCTGAGGCAGAGTGGCACCCTTCTTCCAGGCGAGGGGTGCGCGGCCCCAGAGAAGGGGCTCCCGGACAGGCCCTGGTGCTACACTGGAACTTGGGCGGGCCCTGTTCGGGGCACAGGCCCTGGGGCCAGCTCTGCTGTCTTCTAGCTGGGTGACTCTGGAGCAGTTCCACAACTTCTCTGGGCCTCAGCTTCCTTATCTGTGCAAGTGGGAAACAGCAAACCTACGTGCTCGTCCCCAGGCCTGGCTGCTACTCTCCCAGCCTCAGCCTGGTGGCATACGACTCTGTGGTCATTCATGGTCAGCTCACAAGGAAGGGGTCTCCTTGCCTTGGTCACATCACACCACCTTTGCCACTTTCATGTTTAGCTCTTTGCACAGCTGCACCTAAAGCTCAATTTGTAATCAACCCTTCTTGCCCCCAGAAAATAAAATAAAAAAGCAGTGAATGAAAGGGGAATTGACAGACTCTTACATCTTGCCCCATCGGTTCCAGATTGCCAAAGTGCAGGGATCTTTTCCTTTCCTCCTTCCTATTGAAAAAATTTAAAACCCTCTAATATGCAGTTAGCTGCACAAGTTCTTCCCTAAGTTTCACCGCGGGAAGAAAGGAAGCAGGTCCCAGTAATTGTGATGATGGAGAGTGCTGTTAATGGTTCCCCTAAATTAAAGAGGGTGGGAGCTTCAGCTCCTCACTGTCTTGTGTTTCATTAGCTGTAACACTACAGCCTTGCACAGAGAGGGGGCCGGTATAGCTGGGTCAGGGGAAATTCATCAGGGTCTGACAATGCCCGCAGTCGGAATTCGTTATTTCTCCCAAATGAAGTGGCTGTTAGAAGTGCAAGGAGAGAAATAACTCAGCCCTCCTATTCTTCCCCCCTTGAAGGTCTGCAGACAGTGCCACAGGAGGTACCCAGGAACCAGGAATCAGTTCTCCCTCTTCCTTGGCTTGCCTCATTTTTTCACATTTAGCAAACACCGGCCACTACCCATGGAGCTGGCAAACAGACCTGTGAACCAGCTACTCTCACTGCAGTGTGAAGAGCTCTTCCTAACATATATGAGAAATGTGCTGAGGGAACTGAGGAAAATTCCCTTGCTTCTGTTTAGGAGAGTCACAAAAGGGAGTATCCAGGCTGGGCTTTGAAGTATAGGTAGGAGTTCACTAGCTAGAAAAGGGAAGATGGAGGAACACTGAGGAAAGAGCCTCAGAGGCTTGGAAGACAGGTTCAGTAGGAACGATAAGGACCCCCTCCCGTGGATAGCATAGTTGCAGAACTCCTGAGCACCCTCCTGTGTCGTCAAGCGAATGTGAGTCCTTACCTGGCAGTCAGGCTGGAGAAATGGAGAGAAAAGGGTAAGTTCCGTTGAACAGCGACTGTGCCAGGCACTGTGCTAAACTTTGCCTGCATTTGTAGGAGGGCTAAGTTATTTCTTTCATCCTAGGAGAGTGTTAGTCCCACTTTACAGATGAGAAAGTTGAGACTGACTTATAACATGTCCCATGTCGTGGAAATCACCGATAGCAGAGCCAAGACTCCCCTAGAGTCTAAGTTCAGAGCCCAGATAGGTGAGCACTGTCCGACAGTCTTCCTCTGCCATTTGAATGTTACCTTCACAAATGTTAAGTCAGCCCCTGAATATTTGCCAGTATACTGAGTTCAGGCCAAAGCTAGCGATTTCATGTAAAAAGTGTTTTTTTTTACATCAAATGACCCAGACTTACATATACTTGGATACGAAATCAAGACATAAGTTCAAGGACAATATTCATCCTTACTAAGCAACCATACTTGATTGCTTTGTTTCGGTCCCTTTTTGTGCCTTATGCCAGTTTGATGTCATGACCTGCTCCTGTTTCACGACCAGCATCTTGAAAACACAGAGTGAGGCACCGCTTGGGTTTTCTCTGCAGCTAGTCTCTGAGGCCAAACTTGACATGGGCTCGGTCCCACATGCTGAGTGGCTTCCCAGAGATTACATCCTCAAGGAGCCCTGAGAAACTACCTTTTTCTGTCATCTCCATAGCGTGTGCTTCCTTGTGTTGTACCGTCTTGGGAGGGATCAGCTGTCTACTAGATCCTAAGCTCCCTTAGATGGTAGGATGGGCAGGCCACTGGCATTTTGGCCCTTGAACTCCGGGATCCGATGAGCCTCAGCTCCTAAGAGATGCTTCTGTTCAGCCCACTTACAGGGATTAAACAGATTCTTAAGTGAGCCCAGCCGGCGTGGCTCAGTTGGTTGAGCGTCAGCTTGATCTGCAGTGTGGGTTGTGCAGGAGGCGATCAGTGATGCTTTCTCTCTCATCCATGTTTCTCTCTCTACCTCACCCTTCCTCTCTTTCCAAAATCAATTAAGAAAACATATTAAAATATATATTTTTTAAAAGTTCTTAAGTGAAGGCCACTTCGCATTATTTGTGTGTGGAAGCCACATCATAACAAGAGCAGCAGTAACTGCAGCCAGTGGTTTTAAGGTGCCGACGTGTGCTGGACACAGTCATTTTGCCTCACACATGTGAGCTTGCTTAATGCTCATGACAACCTCTGGGGACCGTTACCATCCCCATTTTACAGATGACGTTGAAGTGCACAGAGAGTGAGCAGGGGCTGTGTTCGCTTCCCTCTGCCCCTCTTCCTGGAGAGCAGAACCTCCTACTTCTTGGGCGCGGGTGCCCCTGTGGTCACAAGCACGCTGTAGGTGGTCGGCAACCAAACTTAATGCTGTTTCTCCCTGTCACTGACTAGCGAAGGCTCCTGAATCCTGTGGGTGTATGAAGGCACCTTGCCAAGCTCAGGGAGCCTGAGGACTCAGCTGCTGGGCAGCAGGAAGGCGGCAGGAGGGCTGGTGCAGACCCCAAAAGCATGAGGAACAAGTGGACTTCAGGCCATTGGATATGGCAGGGGCTTCCTGGAGAAAGTGGCCTTTGAAGGAGGAGCCTCGAAAGGATAAGTGGCATTTTTCAGAGAGGAGGTGAAGCGTCCCAGGCTGAGAAGGAGGCACAGAGGCGGGGAAGCAGCCAGCGGGCTCCGTGTTAGACGGTGTTGGCAGGAGAACACCTGTGAGGCTCCAGGTGGCTTCTGGCACAGGTGCCTCTGTGGCGAACAGTGGCCGGGGCAGCTGGCGGCTGGGGGCCGGGTCATGTTGGGTCGAGGATGTACAGAGCTGGGCAGGATTACCAGGAGTGGGGTTCTCAGATCCCAGGAGCTCTGACCTCCCTCTGAACATCAGCCAGGTATGGACAGAGGAGGGAAGTAGTTCCCAGTAGGCAGCCCTGAAATGCCAGGGACCGCTGGCCTGGGCTGAGCATGTCTGCTGGTTAAATAGGACTTGCCAGAGGACGAAAGGGGCCTCAGGACCCGCCTCCACACACATACAGATCTGTGGGTCTTCTCTGTATCACTCTGGGTCCCCTCTCACCCGGGTAGGGCCCAGGAGCCAGGCAGGCCCCCAGTGGTGACATCTGGGTCTGGGCAGCAGCATCAGACTGCCACGCCTGTGGGGGCGAGAGCCTTCACTGTGACAGCAGGAGCTGTCTCCCCAGGAGATGAGTCACAGCCCTGTTGGTGCGGCTGCCACTTCTGCTTCTGCTGCAGGTGCAAGAGGAGCCGAGCAAGTTCCCGAGACCACCCTGTGTGCATGACCGTCTCTTCCCCCAGGTGTGCACAGCAGCGTGCCAGTAGGGCTCATGTGTACACACACACATGTCCCTTACATACTTGCACACAGGCGTACACCTGGGCTCTGGGGTGAACCTGCCAGCCAGATGGCAGAATGCCCAGTTTGGGAACATTGGTTAAGTTTGCTTCTCACCAAGTTTGGGGAGAGGGGAGCGAAACAGGAAGGAGCCAGTTTCCGCCCACAAGGCCCACCCACGGAGTGGCAGGCAGTTGGAGCTTGTTTGTGGGCCTGTGAAGTATCCTGGTGAGCTGGGGCCTCCCCACCTACAGTGGTGAGGCAGCAGCTGCTGGCCGTTGGGTGCTCAGTAGGGGCCCTGAGGGGCTCTGGGGGTTCCCAGAGGGCTTTACTTTCTGATCCTGCCAGGTGTCCAGGTGGACGGCAGCCTGCAGCACGGACGGGAGCTCATGGACCTGAGTCCTGGGGAGAGAGGACAGACTCGGCTTGTGCTCGGGTCCGTTGCTGGGGGTCCCGAGTTCAGTCCAACCACACCTAGGGCAGAGGCCCCGCAAGAGAAAGGGTGTCCAGGGTTCCTTCTCCGTTGTTCTGAACTGTAGCCAACAGGCCTGCCTGGGAACACGCAGCATCCCGAGTCCCTGCAGGCCTCCTGGGAGAGCAAGCAGAGGTTTTTCCAGCCCAGCCACACCCAGGAGCACACTCCTTGTTTACTTTCCTGTGCTTCTCCACCCACCCATTCTCTGGGTCCCCGTCGCACCCCAGATACACTGTGAGCTGCCTGTGTCACCTTTGTGCCTCAGCCTCAGCCTCAGCTGATGACCCAGGTCCTATCTAGCCAGCAGGGGGCAGGCAGGAGGGCTGGTGCCCCCAGAGCGCTCCTCTCCCCTGTTCGGGCCTGTTTTCCCCCGAAGTCATGAGAGGGGGCAGAGTCTGTCTCTGTCCAGTTCTGAAAACCTTTCCCTCTGCACTCTCCTCTTTGATGCACCTGTGTTGTTCAGTCCTGCTCGACCCCCGGTAAACATGCGTCTCACCCCGTGACCAGGTGCTTCTCACCTGGAGTGCCCGGCTTTCATGCTCGGATGTGAAATCAGGGTGTCCGTTCGTGGACGAGATCCAGCCTCACCGAGTGACCACACTCGATCCCTTCGCTTCAGCCCTCTCCGCTCCCCTTACACCGGTGTGATGTCGTGACCTGCTCCTGACCAGCATCTTAAAAACTCGGAGTGGGTGGTGATCGTGGGAGGGTACCTTCTTAAGCCCATTTTTACAGACGAGGACCCTGGATGCAGTGATGCTCAGGACCGTGCACCAGGTCCCTGATCCAGGGAGGGTCAGGACCGAAAGAGCCAGGGTTAGCGGAAAGTGAGTGGAGGGGGGCTGCTCTGCACCGGGTCGGGACGGGCCCCCCAGAGAGGTAACTGTCGAGCAGAGACAAGAAGGAAGCCCAGGACTGGCCCAGCAGGGAGGGTACCAGGCAAAGGAAGAGCAAGCATGGTGCACAGCAACATGGTCCTGCCCTCCAGTCTGAGCACCTCTGCAGGGTGCCCACCTGACTCCACCCACACTGCCAGGTGCTCTGCCTGGCAAGGAGCCGGTGCTGCAGGACCCAGACCCTGGCCCCCTCCATGCCTGGGTACGGGACAGGCCCCCTCCATGCCTGGGTACGGGACAGGCCCCCTCCATGCCTGGGTACGGGACAGCCCCCCTCCATGCCTGGGTACGGGACAGCCCCCTCCATGCCTGGGTACGGGACAGGCCCCCTCCATGCCTGGGTACGGGACAGCCCCCCTCCATGCCTGGGTATGGGACAGCCCCCTCCATGCCTGGGTACGGGACAGGCCCCCTCCATGCCTGGGTACGGGACAGCCCCCTCCATGCCTGGGTACGGGACAGGCCCCCTCCATGCCTGGGTACGGGACAGGCCCCCTCCATGCCTGGGTACGGAACAGCCCCCTCCATGCCTGGGTACGGGACAGGCCCCCTCCATGCCTGGGTACGGGACAGCCCCCCTCCATGCCTGGGTACGGGACAGCCCCCCTCCATGCCTGGGTACGGGATAGGCCCCCTCCATGCCTGGGTACGGGACAGGCCCCCTCCATGCCTGGGTACGGGACAGGCCCTCCTGAGGCCCTGTCCTCTGAGGTGTGCGCGAAGGGCTTTGCCTTCTGCTGACTTCCTGTCGTGATGCACAAGCCAGACAGATGCTCTCCTGCTGCGCCCCCCTCCAGAGCCTGCTCCCCTACTCTCCAGCAGACGCCATGTAGACCCCACCCACCTTGGGATGCCGTGGGCTGAGGTGGGACCACAATTGTGGGCACGATGCTTGTTTACCTTTCCTGGGACTTTGCCTGGGATTTTCTGTCAATGCAAGGTCCCAGAGAGTCAGTGCAGGAGGGGCTGAGGGATGAGGCAGCCCCAGCCGGGCACTCCAGGGCTGAGACCCCACCGGCCCTCTCTGGAGCTGTCCTGGTCCTCTTCCCTGGGTCTGCTGGGCCTCACCCTCCATCTGCAACATGCATTTAACAGGAAGCCATTATTGAGCACTTACTGTGTGCAGGGCAGGGCCTGTGTTTCGGTCCTAGCTTCCGATGTTTGAGATGTCACCAAGCAAGGTGGGCACTGCTAGGCCTAGCGAGGTGACTGGGAAGATGTGGAAACAGCTCGATGCTCTGGGACTGGTGGGAGCCATGCCAGCAGGCAGGGTGGGGTGGGATCAGGGTAAATCATTCTGCAGTGTCATTTTGGACTTTGCCTTGCAACACTGGAGCAATTGAAAATCTTTGTGCCTAGTGTCTTGGGTGCTGGAGGGAGCTTAGGTCAGCAAGGGTGTGCACAAGAGACTGGGGTGGGAGCAGGTTAGCCTGTACCTGTGATACGGGGTTCGGAAGAAAGGGATGGAAGGAAGCTCCTTACAAAGGCCAAGTCAGCTTGGCTGGGAAGCCAGCGCCCCATGAGGGGCTGGAGGAAGGGAAAGAGCTAGCACTCAGACTGGCGCCCTTCCGAACATGTCCAGGAAGTTCCAAGGGATGGCTGGTGTGGGGGACAAGAGTTCTCTCTAGAGCTGCTTAGAATCTGAGCGTGGTTGACGCAGGAGCTTAGGTTGAGCCTGTGGGTCTCTCCTCCTCCTCCTCTGTAGTGTAGCCTGTGGATTTTAGGCGAGGGTGAGACAGACAGCCATGGGGGTGCCACCTCTTCGGTATTGGGGGTGGGGAGGAGAGGTGGTCACCCTTGCACAATCTGTCACCATTTGAGGTGTACCTATTCTGCACCAGACACTGTGCCAGGCCCTGGGGATGTAGAACCACCGAGGCTTGGCTGGGAGCCACAGAGCATGGTGGGGTGATGGGGTGCACTCTGTCCGAGTCAGCTTCCGCAGCCCTGAGGACACCCTCTGTCTCCCTTTGCAGTGATGGGTCATTTCCCTATGACCCTGTCCCTTGGCAGCAGAACACCAACCAGCCTCCCGGCTCCCTCTCCGTGGTCACCACAGTTTGGGGAGTGACCAACACATCCCAGAGCCAGGTAAGAGCCTGTCCTGCCCCCAGCCATAGCCCCTCCAGGTGGGACCATCCCTCGAGCCCTGGGGCCTGCGGTCACCAGGCCATGCCAGCCCTCCTTGCTGTCCCAGGCTCTGCCCAGCTGGAAAGACCAGCGTGCAGGGCACACCCAGCTGCGGACACGTCTCCACCCAGGCTGGGCTCACTTGCCTCGGGAGGGCAGCATCTGCCCTGGGCACTGCCCGTCCTAGGGCCTGTCTGGGGAAATAGCTGCCGTCTCACAGATGGGCAGCAGCTTCCTCCCTGACCCGTGTTCACTTTGGTTGGATAAACAGAAGGACTTTATGCGTGTTAAATGCATCAGGGTTCCGTCATCTGGGGTCTTTGACCCTGAATGACCTCGGTTAGATTTCAGCAAAACGTTGATCCTAAACTTGTGGCAATCCCCTAGTCAACCCTGCCTCCCACTCTCTCGTGCCTTCCTCTTTTGTCCACTCCTTCCTCTCTGTGCCCCACCCCCACCTTCTGTCTGCCTTGGCCAGGAGGCAGGCGCAGGGCTGGTCGCTGCCCTGGAGGGGCCACGGGCCCTCAGCCAGGACTCTGCTGCCCTGCACTGCTGGCACGTTGGGCTTCTCTTTGCCTTCAGGGAGTAGACGCCAGAGCCTCTGTGGCCAGCGCTCCGGGCACCCGGGCCCCTTTGCCGGCAGGAGGGCTTAGAGGTCCCATGCTTCACCTCCGCCTGGCGCAGGCCCAGCCGCCCCTCGCGCCCGCTGGCTGCCGTTCTCTTCTGTGCTGCCTGCTCCCAGCGGCTCCTGTCACTGCACTCTGGGACCGTTATGTCCCTTTACCCTCTTTCCTTTCTGGCCCCCTGTGCTCCATTTTCTCGGCCCCCCTTCCCCATTTCTCCTTTTTCTCTCCATGTCACTTGGGGTTACTTACTTGGGTGACAACTACTCTTTCTGCCCACAGGTCCTTGGGAACCCTATGGCCAATGCCAACAACCCCATGAATCCAGGCGGCAACCCCATGGCGTCGGGCATGACCACCAGCAACCCCGGCCTCAGCTCCCCCCAGTTCGCTGGGCAGCAGCAGCAGTTCTCAACCAAGGCTGGCCCCGCGCAGCCCTACCTCCAGCAGGGCATGTACAGCCGGCCCAACTACCCTGGCAGCGGGGGCTTTGGGGCCAGGTGAGCTCCAGCACCGGGCATTCCTTGTCCTCTCCGTCCAGGCAGACCTTGCTTCCTGGCCCCCAGGTGTGAGCAGGCTGGCGCTCGACATCCTCAGCTGTCCCATCGGCTGAAGGGAGAAAGCCCCATTCCTGGGGCACTGCTCCCTGGCACTGCAGCAGCCAGCTAGATGGC
Source organism: Molossus molossus (assembly GCF_014108415.1). Taxonomy (NCBI): domain Eukaryota; kingdom Metazoa; phylum Chordata; class Mammalia; order Chiroptera; family Molossidae; genus Molossus; species Molossus molossus. Next base: position 59,934,360 of record NW_023425352.1, read on the forward strand.
GCTGTGACGGCCATCAGGCCCTTGGGGGCAGAAGGATCACGCTCCTCAGAATGACCCTTCTCCTCATGTCTTTATAAGTTGGAAGATACTGAAAGAGCTGGATGAGGGGAGTTCAGGACCAGCTGTAGATGGGGTACAGGGAGATCAGCCCTGCCCTGCTGGTTAGAGAGGCTGAGCGTCCCCCAGTTCAAGAGGAAGAGAAGGGCAAGGAGCCCCAGGAAGGGCTCCAGGGATGTGGTGGGGCAGAGGCTCCCCGTCCTCCTCTTGCCACCCCACTCTGTCCAAGACCTCCTCGACCACACCTCTCCCCAGCTCCCAGAGCTGGCCACAGCCCTGCTAGGTACCAGCACAGCAGGTGGTTAAACGCAGGTGCCGTGCACACCTCAAGTTGCACCCCAGCGGCCGCCCACCTCTGCAGGGCTCTGGGTGTGTTGCTCAGGCTCTCTGAGACCACGCCCTCCTCCAGAGGATGGGCTGAGCAGGGCGCACGAGGTGCAGTGATTAACGCGCGTGACAGTGACGCTGGCCTGCGTCCAGTAGGGCTCCAGGCACACCGCAGCATAGTGGTCACCAGGTGGCATGAATGGCTGCCAACCCACAGGAGACCCCTGTCCCCATCCTCTGCCGCCCAGTCCAGCCATATCTAACTCTTCCCTTCTCTCCCCCGCAGTTACCCAGGGGGTCCTAATGCCCCCGCAAGCATGGGCATCCCTCCGCACACCAGGCCACCTGCTGACTTCAGTCAGCCAGCAGCCGCTGCCGCAGCAGCTGCAGTAGCGGCGGCGGCAGCCACGGCCACGGCCACAGCCACGGCCACTGTGGCAGCCTTGCAGGAGACGCAGAATAAGGATATAAACCAATATGGACCGGTAAGGGCCCCTCTAGTCCTGGTCCAGTCTCGCCTAGCCAGCCTGGCAGACAGCCCCCCGGATATCAGAGTTGGGGTGTTGGTCCCTGTGGGGCCATGTGTGCTGAGGGCACTGATGGTGTCAGGACGTTTGGGTTTTCCTGGAAGCACCTGGAGGTCGTGTGTTAGGAGGTGCATGTGTCTGTGGCTGGGTGCAGTGTGGGGGGTCGGAGGTCAGTGTGTGTCTGCAGATGGGCAGAGAGGTTCCATGTTGCTCTCTGGGCCCCTCCTCACCAAAGGGTTTCAGTGTCTAAAGTGGCCTTGTCACCAGCCTGTCCCCTGGGTGGCCTCTGAAGGCCATTGCTCTCCTAGTCAGCCTGTCTGAATTCCACCCAGCTCCTAGCTCTGCCCTCCTGACCTGCAGAAGGATGGGAGGGTAAGGAGGGGCAGTCCCCAGAGGCATGCAGGACAGAGGTGGAGGTGGGGACTGCAGGATGGGGACAGCAGGGCTGGTGGGCAGAGGTGGGAACTGGGGCCACATCCGGATGGAGGGTGTCTCCATTGGCCAAAGACCAAGGGTGAGGCCAGGGCTTCTAGCAAAGGGGCTCCCCCTCCATCCTCATCCGCCTCCATCCTCCATGTCCTGCCGCCCTGCACCTCTGACCCGTTTCCTGCCTGTCTCCCTGGAAATGCTGCCTGTGCGTTGGAGTGACCATGCCCCACCCCCTGACCCCCGGGTGGCGTCTTTCCTGTGCGGCCTGCGGAGGACAGCAGGGAGCCCAGGAGGCTGGCTGCTCCTAGGGGCCTGTTCGCCAGTGGCAACCACACAGGAAAGTGCCCCCAATCCCCAGCCCCCCATCTCCCTACCCTTCCCTCCCTGCACTTTCAATGCATGTGGCATTTTATTCTTTTTTTTCTTCTTCTCCCGTTGAAGGTCTGTTCCTCTTTCCAGATGGGTCCCACCCAGGCGTATAACAGCCAATTCATGAACCAGCCCGGGCCACGGGGGCCTGCCTCCATGGGGGGCAGCATGAACCCCGCAAGCATGGCAGCTGGCATGACACCCTCGGGGATGAGCGGCCCTCCCATGGGCATGAACCAGCCCCGGCCACCTGGCATCAGCCCCTTTGGCACACATGGGCAGCGGATGCCCCAGCAGACCTACCCGGGCCCCCGGCCCCAGTCCCTTCCCATTCAGAGCATAAAGAGGCCATATCCGGGAGAGGTGAGTGACAGCAGGCTGGTTGGAAGAAGGGAGGGTCCTGGGGCTTGAAGACATGGGGTTGTGGGAAGTACCTTGGAAAGGCATGGATGGACCCCTTTGGACAGCCTGGGCCAAAAGACAGAGCCTGAAGAGTCGGGTGCTGCTGGGTTTATGACCAGCCCTGCCGTTCCCCAGCTGGAAGCTGGGAGCGAGCCCACCCCTCTCTGCCTCTCCGCTTCTTCATCGGGAAGAGCGCGCACGCCAGCCTGCCCCCAGGGCTGCCGGGGGACTGGGGCACGGAGACAGACGTGAAGAGCTGCGCCCTGGCTGGCAGGGGCTGGCGCTTAGAGAGCGCGGCCTCGGCTGGAGTTCGCTGTTGTCGATGCAGACACAGGCTGGGTCGCTTTGGTCAGGAGCTAGGCCTCCATAGGTCCCAGGCCTCACGCCCACACAAGGGCTTCCCACTTCCCTCCAAGAATGAAAGAGGAGACCTCGAACCCTGGCAGTGTCTGAAGGCTGGGCACAGGGAGAAGCGAGTGGAAGGCAGGCAGCCTGTGGCCTTCAGTGGTCAGTGGCTCGGGGGAGTGCCCCCCTCAGGCTGCCCAGCCAGCTGAGCCAAGGGATCTGAGGGTTTAAGGAAAGCAGACCCACACCTCCTGCCCTCTGGGCTTTCGCAGGAAAGAGGTCTGAGCGGGAACCCACAGTGGAGCTCCATGCAGGGTCAGAGAAGGAAGACCCTGCGGGTGTCACAGGGTCCTTAGTGAACACTCAGATAATGAGCTGGTGGCAGTGGCCTTTCTGGAGCGCCTGCAGGAGATGCTGGGGCCCAGCGTCCTGGCTGGGGCGCACCCCTCAGGAAGCCTGCCTTGGTGCCTCACCCGGATAAAGGCCTCCCTGAGCACTCCCCGAACTCTGCGTGTGTGCCTGTTCTCAGACCGGTTTCACCCCTTGGTCTCAGAGCTGTGGCCTCAGCTTGGACCACGGTGGGTTTAACGCCGAAGGACCTTAAACTCCCTGAGGTCTGTGGGCCTCAACACTCAGCTCGGGCTGGCAGGTGGTTTGACCGCTGACGGAGGTGTTCTGAATCCTCAAGGGGGAGATCAGGGACCCCCGAAAACACCCAGGAATTGGGTCAAGCCCTGGCTGCCACCAGTTCAGGGAGGGGCCAGAGGAGGAAATTGGCTCCGTGTTCCTGGCTGTTCCCGGGAGACCTCGAGCTGTTGGCCTCACCCCCATGCCCAGCCCTCTCAGCCTTCTCTGCCACGCTCCTGTCATCCCCACGGTCTGGGCTACAGGTGCATCTGGAGCCCAGCCAGCAGGGCTGCTGGCACCCAAGGAGGTGTTCATGGAAAAGGAAGTGGACCCCCAGTCATTAGCCTGATGTCAACCCAGCAGCTGCATCAGTGTCATGCTTGCTGCTGTTGCCACAGCAGGGCACACCTAAGGCTCTTGGTTATTTTTACTAAATCATCCTCCTAGAACGCTGGTGCTTACCTAGTACAAAATGCCTGACCCTGGACTGTGACACTGGTGGTCACAGCCTGTACAGCTTGACCCTGTCTGGGAAGACTAGCTTCAACCTGCAGTGAAACACTCATAGAACCTTCCAATTGCTGGATCCTAGGGCGGGGGCTATAGTCAGCCACCCGGGCCCGTACAGGATCCCCTTCTCTGGCCTGGCGGGCAGGCCGTACCTGCAGTGACCGATGGGGACCTCACTGTCACACAGCAGCCACCGTGTCGCAGCACTGAGTTAGTTCTTCAGCACTGACACAGACATCTCCCTCCCTCTGCCCTTGATCCCCAGGTTCGTCCTTCATTCATTGAGTGAGTATTTGTTGAGGGCTTGTTTTTTGCCAGACACTGGGACAAAGCTGTCTCCTGGACCTCTGAGGCCAGTGGGCAAGAGAGACAATTAATAGACAGGAAAAGAAACCACTGACTCCCCCTGACATAATGGCCTGGGTGTCTGAGCAGGTGGCCCTGAGGGTCACTTGATCTTACAGGTGGGGAAGGTGGCTGAAGGGCGGAGACCAGCATGAGCACAGTGCCACCTTGGAGATCTCCAAGGACAGTGCCCCTGCCCTGCCCTGCTCCCTGGAGCTGTCTCCTCTCCTCTTTCAAGCGCCTCTCCTGAGAGGGCTTTCCTTAGCCCTCACGGCCTGGTCTCCTGGCCTCTGCATGGATGGCCCAGAACGGAACGCAGTGTGTTCTGCACAGTGTCGGGTGGGGGGACAGTGCCCTCCAGACTCAGCCTCAGAATGCAGGGGTGGGGTCACCTTTCTGAAGGCACAAAGGGGGCTTTAGGCTCAAGCCCTCACATAATGGCATGAACAAGAGGCTTTAAAGGTCTCCCGAAGTTCAGGGGGCACGGTGCTTCGAAAAGGACAGCTCTGAGCCAGAATGGGATATCCTGCCTGTGCATCACCAGCCTCACCTGCCCTTCCAGGAGGGCAGGGCACTGTGTGGGTGGGAAACGCAGGGACAGAGGTGGGCAGTCTTGACATTCCGGTGAGCAGCTCAGCCCTGAGACACTGACTTTGCCCGGCTTCTTTCTCTGCTGTCACAGCCCAACTATGGAAACCAGCAGTACGGACCAAACAGCCAGTTCCCCACACAGCCAGGCCAGTACCCCACCCCCAACCCCCCGCGGCCACTGACTTCACCCAACTACCCCGGGCAAAGGATGCCCAGCCAGCCAAGCACCGGGCAGTACCCGCCCCCCACAGTCAACATGGGGCAGTATTACAAGGTGAGTCCCACCACCCCACATCTCTACCCCAACGGTGTCTTTTAGGCCGTGGTGTCCCCTGAAGTCACCGGGGGCAGGCAGAGATTTCTGGATGTGTCTTTTGCTCAGAACTCTGCATTATAAGTGATGAAACGGCAGACTGGCTTCTCTTGGTTTCTATTCTCATGGGCTCAGATGATGGTTTTCCTTCTCCTTTTACTATTTACAGTACACGCTAACAATAAAGGAAATACATTTTTTATTTATTTATTTTTATTTTTTTTTATCCTCACCCGAGGACATTTTTCCATTTTTTGTTCAGACAGAGTGGGAGGGAGAGAGAGGAAGAGAGAGAGAAACATCGATGTGAAAGGGACACATCGAGTGGCTGCCACCCGCACGACCGACCAGGGCCAGGGACAAACTGCAACCGAGGTACATGCCCTTAGCGGGAACCGAACCCGGGCCTCTCAGGACCACAGGCCGACGCTCTAACCCCTGAGCCAAACCGGCCAGGGCAGGAAATACATTTTTTAAAGGAAAAGCACCCTGAACATATTAGCATTTCCTCTAAGCCTTGTTTCTCTACATGCGTGTGGGCACCGCATGTTATATAGTTGTTATGGCTGTAATTTTTTTAAATTATGTTTTTATTGTTTTTTTAGAGAGAAACATCAATTGGCTGCCTCCTGCACGCCCCCTACTGGGGATCGCGCTCACAATCCAGGCACATGCCCTGACCAGGAATCCAACTGTACCTCTCAGTCCACGGGACAATGCTCAGTCTACTGAGCCCACTGGCCAGGCGTGGCTGCAAATGTCTAACTAATCTGTTTCTTTCACTCGGCATGAGATCATAAGCATGTTACTTATTGCTACAGTGTCTCTGTGGTTTCCCTTTTGATGGCTGCCTGACACTCCACTGAAATAGCTGTGCCCTGTTTGCCCTTCCCTTTCTATTGGACATCGGGTTTTGTCTGCTTTTTCACCTGTGACGTAATGCCGTGGTGAATATCTTCAGGCACATAGCTTCTCTTTCCCTTTGGGATTATGATATAGCACATTCTCAGGAAACACTTTACATGTGTTTGCCGAGGAATTATGCCAGCCTACGTGACCACCTGCTAAGCAGCGTTACTATTTTCACTCCAACTTCAGCACACGGGGTGTTTCTATTTTTGCAAACTCTTTTGCTAAGCTAATAACTGTGGACAGAGAGGTGAAACGCTGTCCCCAGGGGGTGACCTGCTCTATACCCATCTGCTCCCCACCCCAGTACTGGAGGCCTCTTCAGCACCCCTGTAGAGAGCGGGCTTTTCTGCCCTGCACTCCCAGCGTTGTTCATCTTGTTTCAACAGCCAGAGCAGTTTAACGGACAGAACAACACCTTCTCGGGAAGCAGCTACAGTAACTACAGCCAAGGGAACGTCAACAGGGTGCGTGCGGGTTTCATCTCAGGACCTGTAACCCACGTGCCACTCCCACCCCAGTCTGCGTGCTAGCAGGGCCCGTGGGTGGGTGTGCGCTCCCGTTCATCTGCTCCAGGGCACAGAGGCCTGGACAGAGCATCCGCAGCTCCAGGGGGTGGGGCAGTTTGATTGTGGCCCTGGCCAGTCCTGGAAGAAAGCAAGGTGGGGACTAAGAGAAGGCGAGAGGGATTTCTGGGCAGCCAGCTGCCCCACGGTACTGCAGGCCTGACTGTCTGGAGACCCCAGGGGCGGGCGGGATGGAGGCAGTGGCCTGGAGTCATGACGTGGGCAGTGGAGCCTGGGCTTGACCCAGCTCTTTCCTCCCAGGGTTTACATCAGACACCCTGAGCTTGGGTCCCCATTTGTCAAATGGGCTTGGGGACCCTGCACCCCCTAATGGAGCGTAGGAAGGCCCTTCCCAGACCCACCTGTTTTCCAATGAGGGCAGAACCCTGAGTGAGCCGGGAGGGAGGGAAGGAGGGAGTGCTTTCCCTGGGGCTCTCCTCCCTCAGGAGCAGGGGCCACAGCCTAGGACCTGGGTTGGGTGAGGTGTATGTCCATGGTCGGGGCCCCTTCTGTTTCCGTGACCCCATAACCTATGTGTGGTTTCTCTTCCAGCCTCCCAGGCCAGTTCCTGTGGCAAACTACCCCCACTCACCTGTTCCAGGGAACCCCACACCCCCCATGACCCCTGGGAGTAGCATCCCGCCATACCTGTCCCCCAGCCAAGATGTTAAGCCTCCCTTCCCGCCTGACATCAAGCCAAACATGAGTGCTCTGCCCCCGCCCCCCGGTGAGTGCCCACTCTCCCTCCCGTGTCCACCAGGGCTGGGCGTCGGCCTCCCTCTTGGGAATGGGCGTGTAGAAAAGGCAGGAGGGCTTGAGAACCGGAAGCCACACCCTCAGGACCTGCCGGGCAGCGGGAGGCTGGGGGAGGGGATGCAGAGCAGGACACAGGGATGGTCGATGGTCTCCCGGGAGACTGGAGGAAGTGATGGTCTCCCTCGTGTGTACTAGGACACACAGCCCAACCTGTGTGTTCCTCTGAGCGCGCAGCCAAGGGTGCCTGTCACGTGGGTGGGTGAGTCCCACCCACGGAGCCACATTTCTGTGCCGTGGTGGCAGAGGCATGTGGCTCATCAGCCCCCTCCCCCCGCCCCAGCCACCCACAATGACGAGCTCCGGCTCACGTTCCCCGTGAGGGACGGCGTGGTGCTGGAGCCCTTTCGCCTGGAGCACAACCTGGCCGTCAGCAACCACGTCTTCCACCTGCGGCCCACGGTGCACCAGACGCTGATGTGGAGGTGAGCAGGGCCGGCGCGGCCCGACTGGGGGAGACGTGCCTGGGCCCGGCTTTCCCTGGACCCATGGTGGCAGCATTTGCCTGCCGCCGTCACCTGTTCAACAACACTGGCTGGGCCCTCTGTGTGCCAGGCCCTGGGGTATTGCGGGGAACCTGCAAGTACAGGAGGGACAGACAAGCAGCCTTCTCGTGGTGGCCCCAGGGAGGGGAGCAGCTGTCACTCGGCCCAGTCCTGAGAGAGCGGTCAGGGCTGTCTTTCCAGAGGAAAAGGTGGTGTCTCAGACCCGAAGACTGAGCAGGGGGTATTCCAGCAGAGGCCCTGAGCTGGCAGAGGAGTGGAGGGCGGTTTGCTGTGACCACAGCAGGAAAGTGGAGATGAGCGCGAGTGGGAGAATGCACCAGACTTCTAGACTGTAGGCTGGCCTTCAGCAGGGCTGCTGCCCAGACACCAGGACGGGCTGACGGGACGAGAGGTCCCCTGCCGGGCTAGGCCTGTGTTCCGTGCCTTCCATACCCCAGCTTTGATCTTTGGAGTGGGCAGTGCTTGCCCTGTTGACAATGAGGAAATGGGGCCTGAGAAGCTGATTAACTTGGGGGCTTCTCAGAGCTGGCAAAGGGCAGAGCTGGGCCTTGGGTCCGGGTCTCTTGGACGCCAGAAGAGGAGAGCTTGGGGGGCTGGGGGAGCAGTTGAGGCCAAGGATGAGGTCGGAGGCACTTACGGGGCTGTGTTGAGCTGGGGATGTGTGGCCTGGCCAGGGTCATGGGAGCCACAGGCTGCCCCTGGCAGAGCTGACTGAGCCCCGCCCCGCCCCCAGGTCTGACCTGGAGCTGCAGTTCAAGTGCTATCACCACGAGGACCGGCAGATGAACACCAACTGGCCCGCCTCGGTGCAGGTCAGCGTGAACGCCACACCCCTTACCATCGAGCGTGGTGACAACAAGACTTCCCACAAGCCCCTGCACCTCAAGCACGTGTGCCAGCCGGGCCGCAACACCATTCAGATCACCGTCACAGCCTGCTGCTGCGTGAGTGTGACAGGGCTGAGGGCACAGCACTGGGGGCGAGATCCTCACCCTCCCTTCTTCAGCCTCGTCCTTGGTCTCCGTCCCCTGTCCCCACAGCCACTGGAGTGAGCTCTCAGAAACACACTCCCAGGGCTGTGGGATCAAAGCCTCCAAAGCCCTGTGCTCTGGCCTGTCCCCTCACTCTGCGGCCTCCCTGTGGTCTGCACGCTCACCTCCACTTACTCCATAGGCCCTCCCCCTGGACCCCTTCTTCCATGTCACACCTTCCTCAGAGCCGTGTGTCCCTCGAAGCTGGGCTCTGCTCTGGCCTCATCCTCAAGACATTTACATCATCCAGTTACCTTCCCCCAGACCCGGCTCCACCAAGTTGGGAATAATTCCCTTCTTCCCTTCTTCAGTCAACCCACTGTCTCAGAATTGCATGCACATATGTGTGTGTGTCCCTGACCTGTGACTCTGGGGCCACGTCTGAGCCACACCTCTGTCCCGAGATCGGGGCCGGGCACACGGGGCTTTCATGGACGTGGACTGTTTGCCTTGTTCTGGTAGCTTCTCTGGGGGACAAAGAAGAGGGAAAAGTTCTGGTCTTGACCTTCTGAGCGTTAGGGCTGCGGGGCCCCCGGAGACAGGAGTCAGGACCGGGGATGCTGTCAGAGTGAAGAGCTGTGGGGACTTGGGGTGTGCAGTCCTGGGAGGCTTCTGGAGCAGTGAGGACAGGGACGCTGCCCGCAGGCAGGATGACGGGGTGCCGGGATGCTCTAGTCCTGATGCCCAGTGTCCCCTGACCACCCAGGGGTGTTTCAGTGTCCGTCACAGCCTCACTGGCTTAGAGGCAGCTGCTCCCAGGTGGTGACCCCAGCCCGAGCCTCTCGACTCAGGCCCCAGGACACATCCTTGAGGGCTTTCTCAGGTGTCTCCCCCGTGATGCTCCCAGAGTGCATTGCTGTGGACATGGCGTCCTAGGGGTCTTCAGGGTGGGGCACCTGAGCCGCGGCAAGGTGCAGGTGCAGTGGGCCCTGGGGCCATGGGCAGGGCCCGAATGTGCGCTTTCCCTTGCAGTCCCACCTCTTCGTGCTGCAGCTGGTCCACCGGCCCTCCGTGCGCTCCGTGCTGCAAGGCCTCCTCAAGAAGCGCCTCCTGCCGGCTGAGCACTGCATCACCAAGAGTGAGTGTGAGCCGGCCCCAGCCTTCCTGGCCACCACCTGCCTGAGGCCTTGGCTCTGCACGGCGCCCAGGGCCTGAGTGTTCCCCGCCCTGACTCCTGCCCCTCCTCTGAGGCCGTGGGGATGATCTGATGAGCAGGATGTCCTAAGACCAGGAATCCTGACCCACCTGGCTCACAATCACAGGATGCGAGGCAGATTAACACACAATGTCATGTGGTGTAGACAATCCAGGCAGGCTTCCTAGAGGAGGTGATCACCTGAACAGAGGGGAAGAACTAGAGAGGGGAGGAATCTTCACAGGAGAGAGGCGCGGGGTGGATTCAAGGCTGACCTCCATCCCCAGCAACTCATGTCTAACTGACTCACAGTCCATTCCTTTGGAGGAGACCCCAGGTGACAGCTCTGGGGGTGCCATGCAGGGAGGTGCCCCGCCGCTCCTCCCTCGGTGATGCTTGGTCACGTTACTTCCTGCTCCCTCGCATCCCTGCAGGCAGTTGTCCGTTCTCATCTCCACACTTCAGAATTACGTGCAAAAGCGCCTGAGGGGGCTCCGCTGACCCAGAAAAGCACTGGAGAAGTGCCAGATGGGGTTTCTGCAAGTTTTGCAGAAAGCCCTTCCTAGGGAAGGCGGGTTGATGTGGTCACCTCCAGGTGCAAATGCACGCCACGCGTGGTGCATGGGGGCTGCCGGTGCAGCGTGCTGGGCGGCCTGGGGTTCCCGGCAGGCTCCGCTCCCCTCCGCTACAGTTATTCACAGAACCTCCAGTTTCTGGGTGGGGGCAGAGAGCCAGAGTGTGTCAGCTGCATGAGGGAGTGGGGGGGCGCTTGAGCAGGGCCCTGCCGTCCTCATCCACCTGTGCCTCCTGCTCCACAGTCAAGCGGAATTTCAGCAGCGTGGCAGCCTCGTCAGGCAACACCACCCTCAATGGGGAGGACGGTGTGGAGCAGACGGCCATCAAAGTGTCTCTGAAGTGCCCCATCACGTTCCGGCGCATCCAGCTGCCTGCTCGAGGTCACGACTGCAAGCACGTGCAGGTGAGCCGTCCGCAGGAGCCGCTGGCGGCGGGCTGGGTGCCGGGGGCAAGCAGAGGGCAGCGGGGCCTGTCTCCCACCTCTGAAGGACACAGTAGCCACCAGCAGCTGATTTCACTCGCTCCACCGTCATTATCCTCTGAGCATCTCCGCATGCTCAGCGCTGGGGCCCGGGAGGCTTCAAACCAGATGCAGGCAGTTCCTGCCCTGGCAGACGGCAGGTGCCAGCTGGAAACCCCACACCTATGAGCAAGGCTGGTCAGGACCTGAGAGCAGGCACACCTCTGCCTGGGCACTGCTGTGCTCCAGGGCCGTGCCCCGAGCAGGTGTTCAGGAGGTGCTGGATGAGTGACTGTCGTAGTCTGGTGGCTGTGACAGAGCTCTGGGCACATGCAGGCAGTCGGGGTGAGCAAATTCACGGAGCTGGGCTGCTCGGGGAAGGAATCCCAGAAGAGGGTGTGAGAAGCCGCTGCAGAGGAGCCTGGGCGTGAGCCTGAAGGGTGGGCAGGAGGGAGAGAAGGCTCTGGGGCCAGACCAGCGGCCCTCTCAGCCCCACCCTCCCACACAGCCTCCCAAGGACTCCACACCCCTCTGCCTCAGGGAGAGCTGTGGGCAAGATGGACATCTGGTCACTTTGTTTGACACGCTGATGAACTGGACCATGTGTGTCCTCAGTCCCTGGCTGGGCTGATGGGAAGGAAGACAAGTCCATGCTGCCCCCAGCCTCAGTGAGAGGGGCTGTCATAGGAATGATCAGTGAGGGACAGCTGCAGGGGAACCAGGCAGGCTGAGGCGCAGGGGTGGCATGAGGAGGGCTGGGCACAGGTGTGCAGGGGCAGAAAACAGACCCCGCCCCACAGCCAGCCCTCAGTATCCCCGCCATCTGTCCCTGTCTGGTGGGGGTCTCCATGAGGCCCTCAGAAGCTCCAGTGTGTACATCAAAGCAGTTTCTGAGAATCTTAATCTCGTCTGTCTGTTCATCTGTCTGTCGGCCTCTGCAGTGCTTTGACCTGGAATCATACCTGCAGCTGAATTGCGAGAGAGGGACCTGGAGGTGTCCTGTGTGCAAGTGAGTGACGCCTACCCCAGCGGGGCCCTCGGACCTCCCCCTGGCCTGAGAGCCAGAGAGAACCCAGATGCAGCAGGGGCTGGGCGGCAGGCATGCACATCACCTTACCCCGCATCACGCTGTCACAACTCACCCTCTGTCAGTGCCCGCAGGGATAGGGGCGCAGCAGGGACAGGGTGTCACTGTGCCCCACCCCTTCGGGTCCAGGAGCAGTGGCCAAACCCTTTTCTCTCTGCAGTAAAACTGCTCTGCTGGAAGGCCTGGAAGTGGACCAGTACATGTGGGGCATCCTGAATGCCGTCCAACAGTAAGTGGGCCTCCCCAGCCAGGGAGAACGGAGGCAGGGACCTGGGCAAGGACGCCTCGGTGTCTGTCCCCAGGAGCCTCAGCTCTGCCCCTTGCCCTCCCTAGCTCCGAGTTTGAAGAGGTCACCATTGACCCCACGTGCAGCTGGCGGCCAGTGCCCATCAAGTCAGACCTGCACATTAAGGATGACCCCGATGGCATCCCCTCCAAGCGGTTCAAGACCATGAGTCCCAGCCAGATGATCATGCCCAACGTCATGGAGATGATTGCAGCCCTGGGCCCTGGCCCGTCCCCCTACCCACTTCCGCCTCCACCCGGGGCCAACAACTCCAACGACTACAGCAGCCAAGGTGGGTGTCGCCAGACAAGGAGGGCTGGAGGAGGGCACAGGACTTCTTTGCTGCTGGAGCAGGTGGGGGGTGCCGTGTGGTGAGGCAGAGGTGGCATACCCCCCAGAACATTTCCACATCACTGGACTTGGGGGTACGGTGCCTGTGCACTGCGATCCTCCTGTCTGTCCAGCCGCCTGGTTCCATCCTGCCCTGTGGGTCGGTGCCCAGCTAGGAAGCACAAGTGAAGAGCTGCCCCGCGGGCCAACCCCTGCCTCCCCAGCCCACCCAGCCCGGCAGCTCCTTGACTGCCGGGGCTCCTGAGACAGCTCACTGCCACCTCCTCCCCGGCCTGAGTGTTGCTGGAACTGACAAGGACTCTCACCTGCTGCTCTTGCTCTTCCCCGGCCCTCCCGTGTCTCTGACATCTGCACCTCTCCCACCCTGCCAGGGGCGCAGTCCAGGGGTGTGGAGCTCCAGCCTTTGGCCATCAAGGTCACCATCACTGCCCTCTTCCTCTCTACTTCCCAGACCAAGCTCTCCCGTGTGGCCACCCCCTCAAACGCGGGGTGGTCGCTCCCTCACGGGACCCTGCTGCTAGGTCCCCAGAGCTCCTGCATGCCTGCGGGCCCAGGAGGTCAGCTCCCCAAGCCCGGGCCCCTCCCGTGCTGGGAGGCCAGGCAGCTGACTTCAAATGGCATCATCTTGATTCTGACACAGCTTTCTTCATGAACTTGGCAGATCCCTCCTGCCCTGGCCTCGGGTCGTCCCCGTGATGAGGTGCAGCCTTAGGGGGCAGGGGGTGAAACCGGCTCGGGGACTAGCTCAGCATACCCTGTGGAAGGCTGGGTCTGGGGCCTCAGCCCTCAGGAACCGGCCCCCACTCTCCCCTCCGCCCCTCAGAGCTATTGGACAGCTCGTGCCCCGGGCGCCAAAGCCCGCTGGAGAAGGCGGCAGGAGCCGACTTGGGCCTCAGAAGGACAGGACTTGCTTTTTGCTTTTTTGTTTTTCTTTATTGACTTGAAAGAGAGAGAGAGGAAGTGAGAGGGAGAGAGAGATAGAAACATCGATGAGAGAGACCATTGACGGGCCACCTCCTGCATGCCCCTCAGTGGGGATTGGGCCCACAGCCTGGGCATGCATCCTGACTGGGAATCGAACTGGCAACCTCTTGGTGCATGAGTCGACTTCACCCCGAGCCACACCGGCTTGTCAGGACTTGGTTCTTAATTTACACGCTCTGCAACCCAGGGGTGGTGTCTTCCCTCCAGGTGACCGCCCTCCGATTTGTTCCCCCAGGCAACAACTACCAGGGCCATGGCAACTTTGACTTTCCCCACGGGAACCCCGGAGGGACGTCCATGAACGACTTCATGCATGGGCCCCCCCAGCTCTCCCACCCTCCAGACATGCCCAGCAACATGGCCGCCCTGGAGAAGCCCCTCAGCCACCCCATGCAGGAAACTGTGAGTACCTCGTCCTCGCCCTCCTCTCCCGTACGCAGCTTCCGCGTGGGGCCGTGGGGCAGGGGCCCCCCGGACCATGCAGGCGTTTGCCTCATCCCCCCGGCAAAGGGGAGGACCGAGAACTGGTTTGGGGGCTCAGAAGGGAGTGAGACTGACTGAGGCGTCCTCGGCCATCCCGCCAGGACGTCAGCTTCTCAGGAGATGGGAGCTTCGTGTACAAACACACATACCGCACACATTCCCCAGTGCACCTTCCCCCCTCCCCCCCACGTGCACACACTCTTACACTGTCTACGTAACCCTGGCCGTGTAGAATTTTGTCCCAAACCCAGGCCCTTACTCCCCAGGGGTCTGATTCCTTGGGGTATCATCACCCCCTGTAAAGAGAAATGCCAGGAAAATTACCTATCCTGTAGGTGCCCACTTCTTGTCCCATTTCACCTATTCACACACACCCTGCACCGCGGAGAAAGCCCCTCCTGGGCACAGTGCCATCACCACCCAGAGGCCTCCCCTTCCTGTGGCCCTGGTGGCAGGGGTAGGTGGATCCCATTCGACGTAACAGATGTTTCCTTAGCTTCTGCTTCAGGCTGGGCCTTGTACCTGCTGGAAGCAAGACAGACACAGGCTTACACTACTGGAGCAAAGTCCTGGAAGGGCTGGATGGAGGAAGTTTTGGGGAGGTTTGGAGGAAGTCGGTGTTTGGGGGAAACTGAAGTCTGAGGCTTCCGTGATTCTGTCCGCTCCTGATGGGGACGAGGAGAGGGCCTGGCAGTGGGCCGGGCCATGCCAGCTAGAGACCAGGGCCCAGGGCTCCCACAGCAGGGTCCTGCTGGGCAGCAGGATTGGATGGTCCTGCACCAGAAGGTGCCACTCAGACCCTCCAGTCCTTCATCACGTGGCCTGGAAGGAAGGGGCTCCAGACTGCACTGTGTTCCACACACCTGATGTGAAATTGTCCCTGCCACCAGGGCGTTGTCCTGTGGGCCAAGCCAGCTGGTGCTTAGCGACAGCGGCGTGAACCAGTAATCTGGGTGAAGGTGCCGCCGTGGCCTCCCTGCAGGACCCCAGAGTGCCATGTCAGAGACAGCTGCTTTCTCGGGACTTTGGCCACAAGTTTGCAAGTTACTTTCTGCCCTCTAGGGCTTCTACTTCTGAGGTCCTCTCTCTGGACCCCCTTTCGCAGCCCTGTTCCCAGGGCCTCGGCACCCATGCCAGCACCCACACCCACACTTGTACATGTTGTGCATGTCGGGCCTCACAGCTCCCGACACTGACAAACGGCAGCAGATGTCGAACAGGCTTCCTCTTGCCTTGTGTGCCCTGCGCCTGGGCTCTTCAGAGGGACCTAACCCTGTGAGTGTACTTCACAGCCCAGGACACCCCAGAGATGCCCTGTTCTTCCCCGTTTCTGGGCTCTCTCCAGATGGCAACTGGACCCGGAAGTACAGCTGTGCAAGGTGGGCTGGGGTGGTCACAGACAGACTCCCCCACACCTGCCCGACCAGAACACCTGCCCCAGCTGAGCATGGCTGGGAAGGATTCCCCTGCATGCAAAGACTGGCGGGAGGGCATCAGCCAGGCACCGGTTACTCAAGGACTGTCCCATGCCAGTGGCAGGTTGGCAGGTATTGGCAGCAGGCCCCAGAGAACATCTGCCCCTGTGGGTGCTGAGACGGTCCAGCACAGTGTCAGGGTCAAGGGGAATGGCTGTCAGCACTTCTGGAGATTGTCCTGGGCCAGGATGCCCCAGGAGTGTGGAGCCCCTTCATGGCCCCAGAGCGGGCACCGTGGGCATCCACAGGCACGGGTGGAAATCAGAAGCTGGCCTTGCACAGACAACAATGGTGACCATCCCCCAGCATCTCCTGGTCCTTCTCACCTCATGTGTCCCCACACTGGGTGCCCGCGGTCGTCTCCGATCGCAGAGTCCGGGCCGCAGGGCCGCAGGGCTGTGGGACGAGGGGCCGCCTGGGCCTTGAGCAGAGGCCAGCTCACAGGAAGGCCTGGGAGCAGCTTTCGGGAGAAACAGGAAGAGGAACTAGGGTCTAGAGAAAATCGGGGAAGGTGTGGCTGTCAACTTCAGACCCACGAAGGGAGAAGGAATGTGTCTGTGGCACCCAGGAGGCGGGCGGGCAGGGGTACAGACCAGCTGCCCGTTGGCAGCGGGAGGCCTGTGGGTGTGCTGGGAGTGGGTGAGGGCTCAGCCTTTCCCCTCAGCCTGAGCTCTGGAGGCAGGGTGCCTGGCACAGCAGCCAGCCTGGCAGCTCCCGGGTCCCAGTGCGCGGTCACCTGGCAGCAGTGCTGCCTGCCCTGGCCTAGCGCCTGGGGCCCTGGGGTCCGGAGGCGGGAGGGCCTGCCTCGCGCAGTTCCCCGCAGTTCCCCGGGGTGCAGCCTCTGGCTTTCTGGGCAGTGCTGAGACCCCGCCCCCCACCCGGCTCCTTTGATTTCGGCTCAACTCTACCTTGACTCAGACATCAGGCAGGGCTTGTACCGAGGCTCCGGGAAGAAACTTGTGTGCCCAGCGCTGCCCCTGCCCAGGTCCCCTTGGGGCACAGACCCACTCCTGAGCCGCACGCCTGCCCCATGCTGTCTGTCTGCGTCTGCTCTCCACCCTGGCCCTCAGGTGCCAGCAGCACCCCCCCTCCGCTCCCTGGAAACATGCCCATTCGCTTCTCCATCCTGCCCTCGCTGTTGTTCATTGTGGTGGTGGTGTCAGGCTGGGGAGGCGGAGGGCCGAGGGCCCACCCCGCGCAGTGTGTCTCTCAGCCCTGCTGGCTCCCTCCTGGGCTCCAGCCTCCTGCCTTGCTCTCCACAACCTCCTGACTGGCAGTTTTGGGGGGAGAATTTTTCTGCAAAAAGAAAGCATTCAGCTTTGTAAAGGGGCAGCTTTGTTTTGGGGTTTGTTGTTTTCCTGGTTTTGTTTGGTTTTCATTCCTCAGGCATCTTGTGGCTGTGCCTCGTCCCTCACCTGTGTTCTCTCCTGCTCTCTCCTCCTCCACAGATACCACACGCTGGCAGTTCTGACCCGCCCCACCCCTCCATGCAGCAAGGTCTGCACGTCCCACACCCCAGCAGCCAGTCAGGGCCTCCATTACATCACAGTGGGGCTCCTCCTCCTCCTTCCCAGCCTCCCCGGCAACCGCCACAGGCCGCTCCCAGCAACCATCCACACAGCGACCTGACCTTTAACCCCTCCTCAGCCTTAGAGGGTCAGGCCGGAGCGCAGGGAGCATCCGACATGCCGGAGCCTTCGCTGGATGTAAGTTGGGGTCCCCACTTGCCTTGGCCTGGGGCTAGGCCTGGCCCCCAGGACCTGCCCAAAGAGCAGGGGTGGGTGTTGAGGGCTCAAGGCCCGGGTGGAGGAGGTGTAGCTGCAAGGGGTGGGTGGGTGGTGTGTGGGCCCAGGCAGCTTGCCAGGAAACCCCACAGCGGGGAAGCCTCCCCCACCCTGCCAGCCCCTGCCCCCTTGTTCCCTTGGCCACAGTCCTGCAGCGCAGCCCTGCCCCACTGTCTCCTGAGGCCCTCACAGAGTCCCCCTGGGCCCATCTGCAGGCAGCATAGGAGGCTCCTGCCCCCCCCCCCCCCACATTGAGTTTGCCATCTGGTCTGCCACATCTCTGGTCGAGGCGAGGGAGGGCTGGAGCAACCGCCCTGTCTCACTGGTGTGTGTCTGTCTCCGGTTCTTGTCCGTGTGTTATCCATGCCCTGTGCTGCTGCTTGCTCCATCGCTCACTGAGGGGCCCTGTGCCGGGTGACAGTGGGACCAGCCTCCGGTCACATGGGGTTGCCGAGGCGGAAGTAGGGCTGAGAGTCAGAGACCGGCATGGTCTGGAAGACGGGAAGATGCTGGGGATGACGGGGGCTGGGCAGCTGGCCAGGGCTAGACGGGAGAAACAAACAGAACTTGCCCCTCCCCTCCCAGCCCCAGGCTCTGGATTGCCAGAGGAGGCTGCTGTCTCAGCCCCCTGCCCTTCACGCCCAGCCTGCGGTCGCTGGGCCCAGCGGTGTCCGGCCCTTTGGGGAAGGAGGGCCCCTCAGTTGTGCAGTCACATTGGGTTCTCGCCCAGCTCGCCACAGACCCGGCCAAGGGGTGCCTTTAGATTCACAGGATCCGCCTGTAACATGGTAGCGGGTAGAGACAGTCCCACCTCGGCCCGGAGGCCACAGGAAGGACGGTGCTGTCAGCCAGCCCCAGGTTCTGCAAGGAGTCATGAGCTCCTTGGACACAGGGTGGGGGTGCGGCAGGGGTGCCCTACCTCCGTGCAGAGTGGTTTCTGTGGGAGGGCTGTCGGGGCCAGAGGAACTGATCTTGAGGAAGTTTCTTGACACGCTATGGGCTTCCCAGCTGGTGGGCTTGAAAGGAGCGTGGGTGCCTCAGGGCAGCACAGGGGCCTGCGTGCGTCTGGGGACACCAGCACTGTCAGTTTTCTTGTGCGAGCCAGGCCCCTGGGAGGCAGGTGGAAGGCAAGCAAACGGGCTTGGGGGTGCCCTGGATTCCTCACCTACCCTCCTGCTGACACCTCATCTGGCTTCTTTTCCAGCTCCTTCCAGAACTCACAAATCCTGACGAGCTCCTCTCGTACCTGGACCCTCCTGACCTGCCGAGCAATAGTAACGACGATCTCCTGTCTCTCTTTGAGAACAACTGAAGCCCACCTCCGCTGGGCCATCTCTCCCCACTCCGCTGTCCCTGTCTGTCCCGCACACTTTCCCGCCAGGAGCCCGTGTCCTCAGACCACCCTGCTTCGCCTTCTCAGCGGAGGGGCAGAGGGTGCACTGTGAAGGCTGTGGGTCTGGAGTGGGCGCCCAGAGCAGGCCCAAGGAGGACCCTCGCCGGGAGCAGAGGAGAGGGCACTCGCTGACGGCGGCTTCTGGGTCCCTCTGTGTGCTGACTCCCCACCACCTCCAGTGCTCCCCACCACCACCCAGGTTCTTCCGGTTTCTGAACTGTAATCCTGCCTCCCTGCTTCCTGGCCCAGAGCCTCCTTCATGTGACTGAGCCCAAAAGAAGCCACCCCACCCGCACCCCCAGAAACAGGCAGCCGAGCCTCGGAGGAGCTGGGACTGTTGGCTGCAGTGAGCACAGCCCGCCCACCACCACCCACCACAGAAAAGCACAAACCTCTGGGAAAGAGAACCCTCTTGGGGGCCAAGGTTGCCACTTTGACCCTGACCTCCAAGCCAAGACACCCTGTAAACACTCTCCCAGAAAGCAGACAAGAAGGACGAGATTTCGTGTTGGAGAGAGGGTGTGCCATTCCTGCTTGGAGACCGGTGGGGACGGCCACGCCTCCTCCGCGCCCGGACAGCACAGCAGGTGGACTCACTCCGACCCGGGTCCAGCCTGGGCAGAGAGCGAGTGCCCAGCAGAAAGTGTTGTGCCGTCAGTTAAGGGGCAAGGGATGCCCACCAGATGGTCAGTAGGAACGGCAACTTAAAACTTTGCTCCAAGGTACTCCCTGTTTTTAAACAGTTTAAAGCTACGAAGTCATCTGGAGACAAGGAACATTGGACTTGGTCAGCAAGCAAACCACTTCTCTCCACCGTTCTGTTTCCTTCTGTTCCCCCACCGCTCCCAGACTGTGATGTGGACGCCCTTTCCCTCTGTACCGGTTCCCCTGTGTCCCGCCCAGGCGGCAAGGTGGGGTGGTGGGAGGGCGTGGGAGATGCGGACTCGGGGCCTGCAGGCTAGCAGCAGGAACCCCGCATCAGTGTCCCCAGGCTCCATTCTCTGTCTGCCCCCTGCTCAAGGCTGCCCATGTGCTGGGATGCACCATGAGCATCAAGGGGTGTTTCTGTGGCTGCCTCAGACACCTCGCTTGGCTGCCAGCCTCTCCCCTCTGTGTCCCTCTGCCATCGAAAGCTCATCCACACTCCTCCTTCAAACAGAAGCGGCCTCTGGTTTTCCTTCCACCACTTTGCTCCATTCAGCTACTGCTGTGTGCATCTCCTGGGCAGCTGGTGTGTCCGTTCCCTCCCAGGCTCCTCTGTGCTTGCCTAAGCCGCGTGGCCTGGGATGCTGGAGGGCTGTCGGGTCTCTGGTACCACATCTGTAACTCCGTTTGCCCCTCCCTGCTGCTGTCCTGGCCACCGTCTGTGTGCTCAGCCTCCGTCTCCCTGGTGGCAGGTGGTCCCGGCACTCCTCCGGGTTGGACCGGAGAGGTGGCCCTGCCGGTTGACTTCCGGCCGCTGTAGCAGACGGCCAGCACGGGGTGTGAAGGGAGAGCTGCCGTTGTCCGTCCCCTCACCTTTTTTCCTTTGTCCTGTTGTTGAGGTTTTTTCAAACAGTGTGGTGTTCAGTATGCAAATCAATTATTTTAAGAATTGCTTTTGTAAATATCTTTGTGAATATTTTAGTATTGTCTTTGATAATATTCAACATTTTCATGACCTGGTTATAGCCTTTGCTGGTGTTTTTAAAATACTTTGACTCAATGACAAAGACCGAGTCCTTTTTTAAAAAAAAAAACACACAAAAACAAAAAAGCAACCAGGGCTGTCTGTACGACGGAGGGACGAAGAGCATGGTGGCTGTGCGTGAGTCCGACGACCGGGCTGTCCACTGTTTAGAGCCACCCCAGTCTGGCGGGACAAGACGGCACCTGCGGCCTTGCCCAGTGGCCCATAGCCCCTGCCCCAGACAAACGTACAAATGCCTTTCTTCGAAGTTCCTCCTTTCTGCCGTGCTTTTTCCCAGAAAGGCCTGGGGTTCGTTCTGGTTCTTATTGGGGTGTCCCTCTTCTGCTCACTGACCTGTCCCGCAGCTTCCTAGTGCAGAAGGCCGATGTGCTCCCGCACCCAGGCTCCAGGCACCCCTCGGCCATCTCTGAGGGAGCCCCAGTCTCCGCCCTGAGGCCGCCCCGCTGCCCTTTCAAGTGAGCCTCCACCAGCAAGTTCGGCAAAGAGCATTCCTGAGCCACGGTGCCTGCAGCCTGCCCTCGGGGATGTGCTCCCCAGACAGTGGTGCTGGAGCCCGGCCAGGGAGTGGGCGGCATGGGCACTGGGGCTAGAAAAGCCCTAGCTGGTGACAGATTCGGGTGATGACAGCCTCCCCGAGCAGGAGCAGTTCTGAACTCAGGAGATGCTTCCCTGATCCTTTTTGGACGACTACTTGGAGCCATAAGTAACCTCAGCAAAAACGAGGCCTCGGCAAGCCACCTCGCCATGACAGGCTTTGTAGCACCTTTCTGCCGCCACTCCACGAGATGGACAGGGCGCTGGCGGGCAGGCCGGGAGGCCCAGGGACAGGCACCCACCCCATCTTCTTGGTTTGAAGCTTTACCCATGTATCATGTTCCCTGTAACCATTTTATTTTTTAAGAAACTTCTAATACTTTCTCCCTAATGGAAGCCCTAACCCCACCCCACCCCCAGAGAGCTACACGTCTGCTCCCTCGGCCTGACCCATCCAGAGGGTGGTGTCAGCAGCAGCCACTCAAGGGACGTGTGTACATATGTAAATGAGAAATAGAGACATGTTAACAGATGCATTCATTTCCCTTGGAATGTGTATTGTTTTTATTTTACGAAACAAAAGGCTTGGAACTCCATCTTAATGTGGAAAAACTAGATCCTGTTGTTAGCATTTGTGAGGTCTCTGCACCTGTCTCACTATGTAATATACTCTGCCCCTGTGTGGAAAGGAATTTTTGTTCTGTTTTGTTTTTATTTTACCTACATGTACTATTTAGCTTCAGTGTACTAGTCCTGCCACCTGTGTATTTTTAGGGTGCTATGGAAATAAAAGAAATGGGGATTTCGGAAAAAAATTGTAACCAAATTCATACTTTGTATAATTTTTGATATCATGATCACAGGTGATTCACATGTACACACACAAACACACCCACAGTGCAGCCCGAAGTATCTCACAGAAATCTCATCGTCTTTGTGCATCTCTGTACAATGCGAGCATTTCATACTTTAAACTGGTCAGAAAGTAATTGTGATTTCTAGTCTTGCAAAGCTGTATGTAGTTAGATGATGTGACAACCTCTAATATTTATCTAATAAATATGTATTCAGATGAAACCTGTATATTAGGTGTTCATGTGGTTATTTTGTATTTAAAGATCAAATTATTTGACTATTGCTAGACATTTCTATACTCTGTTGTAACACTGAGGTATCTCATTTGCCCATGTTAATTTTTTTCTAAATAAATTGACAAAAATGAAGGTTTGGCGAATTAGCTATTTTGTGAATGTTAAGGAGTGGTTTGGGTGTTTTTATTTTTGATTTTAAACAACCACCCCTGCCCAATCACCCTGCAAAGAAATAAAGGAAGCAGGTGGTTTGGGTGTTGAGTTGGAGGAGCCCCTGCCTTGGGTGTCCCTGGAAGAGGCCCTTGAGATCTGGGGCCACGTGAGGCTGTTTAGAGCCCAGTGCCCTCACCTCCTGGGGTGACCCCTGTCTCAGCAGACCCTGCCCCTGGCGGTGGGGCAGGCAGGTGGGGAGCAGGGGCCTGAACAGGGCCAGGCTCTGGTAGCAAGCAACCTTGTGGGTTCTCTGGGTTTAAGGAACAGGAGCCTATTCCTTGTGTTCACCCCAGAGGGCGCTGTCCAGAGCGTCCTGGAGTGAAACCCTGGGAGCACAGGCCTCAGCACTGAGTGTTGACTGAGCCACTCTGTTGGCTGCCTCTGCTGTCTCTACCATCTTTCTCTGGCCACCCAGTTTCTCCGCATCTCTCCCCCTCCCCTTTAAGGGAGACTTGGGTTTTGACAGCATTTTACTTGGGCTTCTTTGCTCCAGCCCCTACCCAGGCCACCGTTCTAACTGCCCTTACAGACATCAGTGGACTGCCCTTTGTGCTCACTGAGGTTTGGGAAGGAAATCTGACCCGAGCCCAGCAGCAGTTGCCACCCCTCCCCCACATGGCTTTAGCTTCCAGCCGTAGGAAAAATGTATCTTCTGTGGCCTTCCCTCTGCAGGTCCTGGTGAGGGCAGATCTAAAGATGGAAGTGGAAGTTGGCAGGCACCCAAAATATACCCCTGAAGTGTGTGTGGGTATGTGTGTCAGGAGAGTGTGAGGTGTGTGTGTGTGCAGCAGCGGGACGGGATGCGGGGTGCAGGGTGGCATCAGCTACTCCACTGCCTGTGTAATTTCCCACCTCAGGCTTCTCCAAGGTGGCCAGCTCCTCCTGGTGGGAGGGGAAAGGTGAAGGAGAGAAGGAGAATTTACATTAAAAATGGAATCCTGGCCCTGGCCGGTTTGGCTCAGCGGTTAGAGCGTCGGCCTGCGGTCCGGAGAGGCCCGGGTTCGGTTCCCGCTAAGGGCATGTACCTCGGTTGCAGTTTGTCCCCGGCCCTGGTTGGTCGTACGGGTGGCAGCCACTCGATGTGTCCCTTTCACATCGATGTTTCCCTCTCTCTCTCCCTCCCACTCTGTCTGTACAAAAAATGGAAAAATGTCCTCGGATGAGGATTAAAAAAAAAAAAAAGGAATCCTGGCCCCTGCTGAACTGGGGGCCCTGCCTTCTGCCCGCATCCCGGGGCAGGAAGCAAGCGTTTCCTCTGAGAACAGACTCCTCGCAGGGGAGGGGGGGAGCATAAGGGAGAGCATCTGAAAAGGGGCCACTTCTGTGGCCATAAGAAAAGTCCAAACCTACAGAGAATGTGTGAGTTTATTTGAGCCAAACTGACCACAACTGCCGGGAAGCAAGATCTCAACGGATTGAGAAAATGCTCTGGAGAATGTCTGTTTTATCACTTATTTTACACATCAGAATCAAAGGGGAAGACGTAAAGGGTTACATGAAATCCACTGGTGGTCGATAAGGGGGACGGAGAAAACACGGGGATCTCTGAGACTGGATCAAAAGTAAGCCAGGTAGACACACGCCTCTGGTGCACGGTGGGTACAGGACAGGTGGTAATGGACGTTCCCGCACACGGAGTCGGCATTCGGCTCACGCTAACAACGAGGGGGTCTGACTCCAAAGCTGTGTTATCTTAGATGCAAAGAGACAACAGGCTCAGTTAAGGTAAAGCTTGACCATGACTGCTCGCCTCGACTCGCTTTTAGTTAGAAAGTTTTCATTTCACACCATCCTGCGTGGTTCTGAAAGGGGCGGACAAGAATAATAGAATAGAGAACTGACCACAGTGGGCACTAGCCATAGTTGTAAGAAATGTTCATCATCCTTGCTCTGTTCATTGTGGTGGCTTTGTTCTGATTGAAGAAAGCATTCTGACCTGGCTGGGGGTTGTGCACCCGGGACCTGGGAGTTAACCTCGAAATGCAACCATTCTCCCTGTCTGAGGACCGTCCCCTCCTTGGAAAGACTAACAACCTCAGAGCCCTGGAGGGTACACAGGAGACACGCCTTGGAGGCCCCAGCCCACACTCTCCATTCTGCATTACTTCCCCATGCCTGTGATCTATAGCCATTTTACACATTGTAATTCCTTTTGCCTACTTCCCATGTAATCTTTGTCCTTCTCCCCAACATAAAGAGTTGGCTTATGGTGGGGGAACAGATTTTTCAGGGATGACCCACTGCTCACCCCATACTGCTGGCAATATTGAAATAAACACTCATATGCGATTCAACCTTGTCTCTGCTTATTGGCTCAAGTAGTGACAGGCAGCCTGTTTGTTGACCGGTTTGTTTCTTTCACTCTGAGTTCGAAAGGCCCCCACAAGTTTGTTGGGTTTACATGTGGCCCCTTTTGTTAACACCCTGCTCCCCGTTGCCTCAGAGCAGGGCTTCGGCACCCAAGATTCAGTTTGGTGGGTGTGACCAGCACTTTTTAATGAAATACAGTCACCCCTCGCCACTTCGCGGTTCATTCAAACTCTATGCTATATTTGAAAAAATCGCAATAGAGAGAAGCGGCAAAAGTCGAAGCGCAAAGTGTATAAACAAAGAATCCTGCTTCGCTGAAATTCATTTATTGCTGTAGAGTCTGAAACTGACTGACCACGATAAACGAGGGCCGACTATAGTTGAGAATAGTAGAAACATCAAGGGCACTAATGAGGTTAAGCCCAGCCAGTGGGGCTCGGTGGTTGAGCACTGACCCAGGCACCAAGGGGTCACCGGTTCAATCCCCAGCAGGGCACATGCCCAGGTTGTGGGCCCGATCCCCAGTGGGGGGCATGCAGGAGGCAGCCAATCAATGTTCTCTCTCATCGATGTTTCTATCTCTCTCTCCCTCTCCTTCCTCTCTCTCTCAAATCAATAAAGAAAAAACAATTTTTTAAACATAGGGATTGCATCGTGAAACGATCACTGCGTGTGTGTGTGTGTGTGTGTGTGTGTGTGTGTGTTTGCTGAATCATGATGTAAAATTACTTCTTACTTGTGGGTTGTGGTTAGAAACAAAAGGTTTGAATGCCGTTGCCTTAAAGGCAGGAAGTAGGCCGAGGGAGGGTACAGAGAGGCAGGCGGGGCAGTCTGCTCCCTGCTTCGAGATAAGCAAACCTTCCCAGCATTCTAGCTTCAGAGCCTAAACCAGGATGCAACGAAATACAGACCTCTGGCTGCCGTGCAAGGCAGCATGGAGACCTTGCTGCCCACCCCACTACCCACCGAGACCTGTTTCTTCCTCCTGTGGGGGGCAAGCCCAGTGGAGGGCCTGGCTCAGGGCTGCTTGCAGTTCAGCTCCCCTACCCCACCCCCTGCTGCCCCCGCCCCAAACCTGGGGCCGCACGTCACATCCTCCAGCCCCATGGGTCATCTTGTTTCTGTTCTTCCTGACCCACCCCGCAAAGCTTCCACCCTGAGTCCAGTGACTGTCCCTCCACATAAGGCTGTCGGGGCTGCTGGGGAAAGTCATTCGGCCCCACAGGTGAATGTCAGGATGAATCAGGGTCTCCAGCTTCACTGTTTGCCCACTCGCCTGTCCATCCTCGGCTCCAGCCTCCTGCTCAACCACGCCCACTTCATTCTAAGCAGGTTACCTCCCCCACACAAACCCCACCAAGTCCTCCCACCCACTAACCTACCTCTATGCTCCCCCAGCCTTGTCTTCCTCTGCCCAGGCCTGCAGGAGGCAGCGCCCCTTCCCTAACACCATCACGGACACATCACCTTCTCCTCTCGGAGGGACTCACTCCACCCGCAGCCCCTCCCCAGCCTCCCGCTCTCCCCTCCCAGGTCTGGAGCTGTGGGCCCTGACGCCATGCGGTCTGAGCCCACCCCCCACCCCCGCTGTCCAGCTCTGCTCTTTCTTACGAGACTTCTCCGCTGAGGAAACTGCCCGTGCTCACTGTCCTTCCCTGACCGCCGGTCGTCCTCAACACGGCAGCCTGTGTCTGTGACATCCTCCGATACTTCTGCCAGCTCACCTATGACCTCTCGGTTACCAGCGTTTATGCTGCTTTTGGAGCCTGGGCCTCACGGCCTCTGACCACTGCTGTTTCTTCCTTGAAGCTCTCTTCTCGGGGGTCCAAGACATCCCCCTCTGGGTCTTCGGGTCTGCTTGAGTCCCTCTGGTCCTGCCTTCTTGGCCATCCTCCCAGGTTCCCGTGGTGGCGCGGTGCTTCGAGCCCTCCTTTGCTGGTTGGCACGCTCCCTGCACTGTCAGGGTGTTGGCGGCCAGCAGCTCCCAACTTCTCTTCGCTAGAGCATCGGGCAGCAGACAGGGAGGCACATGTACACCCCCGCCGGGAGGCACAGCCTGAAGGCCATCAAAGAGCAGCTCTTTGCTGCAGGGAGGTTAGGGGGCCAGAGTTCTCCCTGGGGGTCAGTCGGGTTGGATTCACCTGAGGCCACAAACTTGCTCAACTCTCTCCTTCCCTGTTCTGTCTCCCTCCCTCCCTAATCCCAGGTTTCTCCTGAGAGTACTGCCTAATGAATCATGGGAATCTGAGACCTGTCGCAGACTCTGCTCCCGGGAACCAGAGCAAGACACGGGTGCCTGCCGGGCATGGGCCTGGAAGGCCTCTGCAGGCAGGGTGCTGGGGACGGATTATTGACCAGGTAGGAATGAGGACCCGTCACTGGAGATAGTCACAGGGAGCCATGCATCGGCTACGACTTTTAACCTGCCGCGAGTTGGGATGGCACACAGGTGAGGGGGCTGTGCCAGCTGGTACCATGTCTCTGGCATTTGGGAGATAAAAGGAATGGCTAACCATTATGACTACAGAACCGAGTGGCTATTGCTAAGTGCCACTGATTCGTCAAAGAAAGGAAGTTACAGTCCCAGATCTCATGGTGATTTAAACCAAAGTGAGAGGTTGAGGAAACCGCGTGGCCGGAAGCACCGAGACGCGCTCGTCTTCTGCAGCTAGCGGGGGGCGAGGTCAGCTTCCTGCAGGCGGCAGAACCTCAGACATCTCCGAGAGCACGTGGCCCCTGGTAGGGAAGGAGGGGACCTCAAGACCCGAGGTGGGGGCAGGTGCACCGACACCTCCCCTTCGGCAAGTATCTGTTGCCAAAGAGAAGGTCTATTATAACAGGTGACAGAAGGTGGCTCCAAGCCTTGTTCACAGCTGAGCCACCAGGGGCCTGGCCTGCGCTGCGGCTCCTCTCCAGGGTGGCCGGGAGGACGGGCGAGAGGGGACCTTCCAGTGAGTAAAGATGTGGGCAGTGCACCCGGTCATCTACTTGGCATGAGAGAAGTGACCTGGGAAAAGCACATACACACACTTGTGGGCAGTGCGAACGGCTCAGCTGGGTGCTCAGAGGCCTGGAAAGAGCAACACTAGACTGTCAGGAAAGGAGGACGTGGAAGGAGGCATGTGGCTCAATGCAGTGCTCGTGCCACAGCTCAGGTGGGTGTCCCCAGCTGGCCCCTGGCCTGGAATACCAGGCTGGACTTCTGGGAGTTTCTACCCATCTTTACTCCCTTCCCTGGAAACTGCCACCTGCCTCTGCTGACGGGTGGCCGTGCTTGGCCTACATGACCAAACTCCCCTTGCCCTCAGCCAGCTAGACCAGGATGGACACATGACCAAAGGCTGAGCTGCCCAGTGATCAATCATGTTATATTTTTCACTCAAGAACTTGGCCTGAGGTGCAGAGACTGCAGGCTGGCACCTGTGCCCCAGGTGGACCAAAAGCCTCCCGCCCGAGTCTCCCGCCCCTGGGCTGCCGTTGGGCCCATGTTTGCTTGGGATTTAGTCCCTCCCCTCCAGACTACATGTCTGCATGTTTCTTCTTAAGACTTTTCTGATGTCAAAAGTCAAGTCTCCTGACCTGCCACTACACCAAAAGCTAATATCTCACTTTTGACTAGAAAGATGCCTGTAACGATGGGAATACACGTCAACTAAAGATAAGGCCTCGGCTTCAGTGGGCTTGAGAGTCTCTGAGGTCCTGCAGTGGCCCTCTCTCCATCATGCTACTCACTGTCCGGGACCCAGTGCCGCCCCTTCCAGGCAGGAAAGAGCAGCCCAGCCCGAGCACAACGCGGGCCCAGCCCTGCTCTCGGCAGCTCCCAGGCCCATGCTCCGGCCCTCCAGGCGGCTCCTGGCACGGATGCCAATGTCCTGCCTGCCCGTACCTCTCCTTCCGAACGCGCACAGTCTCGCCTTCTTGTTGGGAATCACTTGGCTCCTCTCTGCCCCTCTCTGACATGTGACCTGGGCTATGCCACTGTGTTAGATAAACACTGAACTATCAGTGGCTTAATGCCGTGCTCATGTCACAGCTCAGGTGGGTGTCCCCAGCTGGGCACCATCTGTGTCGTCACTTATGAACTCGGGTTCTCCTCACCTTGTAGCGCTACCCTTTTCTAGGCCGTAGAGTCTCTGTATTTGGCTGGGAGATGGAGAAAGACAAAAGGTACCCCGTAGGGAGTATGTTCATGGGCCAGGCTCACATTCTGCTGACTGAAGCTCAATCACATGGCGACATCTAAGTGCGAAGTCACAGGGAAGAAGTTCAGAGAGGAGGAAAACGTAGTCTAGAAGAGAGACTCCTAGGGAAGGGTTCTGATTGGTCCACCTGGGACTGAGCCTGCTTCCTGGACTCGTCACTGCGGACTGGAAGGGAAGGTTGTATCAGTTCACATGGATTTGATTGATACTTAGCCAGTTAACTTTTGCTGCATGACAAACAGATATTTATTATTAATAGCTTATGCTCTGGCCAGTTTGGCTAAGCAGTTGGAGAGTTAGTCCTTGAACTGAAGTGTTTGGGGTTCAATTTCCCTTCAAGGGAAAATACCTGGGTTGCAGGTTTGAACCCCAACCTCAGTCGAGATTGTGTGGGAGGCAACCAATCGATGTATCTCTCTCACATCAATGTTACTCTCTCTCTCTCTCTCTCTCTCTCTCTCTCTCTCTGTGTCTCTCCCTCCCTTCTACTCTATCTAAAAATCAATGGAAAAATATCCTGGGGTGAGGATTAACAATAAATAAATAAATAAATAAATAAATAAATAAATATTAATGGCTTAAAATGACTGTTCTGTTTTTGCCCGTGAGTTGGTAGGTGGAGTGAGCTGTTCTGCCGACCTCAGCCAGCCCCATCTAACCTCAGCTGGCTCACCGTGTGTGCACCATGTGTTTGGTAGTTGGCTTGTAGTCAGCTAGGGTGACGGGGCAATGGGGCCTTATGTGTCTCATCACCCATCAAACCCGCCTGGGCTTCTTCAAATGGTGGTGGCAAGTTCTGAGAGAGAAAAAAAAGATATGCACAGGGCTTCCTAAAGGTCAGAATTGATACAATATCACTTCTACCTCATTCCATTTGTCGAAACAAGTCACAGGGCCAGCCCAGATTCAGGACTTGCAGAAATAGCTTTCACCTCTTGAACTGGAGAGCTTCACCACCACATCGCACAGAGGTCTGGAGGGGGAATTGCAGATGGACAGCTGCAGTCCGCCACAGCCGATTCTGCTACGTAGTTCCACACGTCTGCTTTTCGGTCAACAATGACTGGTTGGGGGCAAGCCCAGAACCCAGTTGGACCAATAGAATCTTTCCCTAGGATTTTTTCATTCTGGTGCTACGATGGAGAAACTCTTTTCCTCTGGCCATGAAGCTGTGAGGATGTGAGCTTGGACGTGGTCGGTTTTCACGTCTCAGACCACACGGAGAAAGAGGCCTACAGTTGGAGACTGCCACCCAAAGAGTATCATAGAAGAGTGACAGAGAGCAAGAGGTGGGTGGCAGGGACCCTGTCCTAGTACTTGCCAGTCACACTCGTGTCTTCCTCAGTTATATGAGCCAGTGACTCTTCTTTCCTCTAAGCTAAGTTTAATTGGGTCTCTGCCAGGCCCTGCTTTAGCACCGGAGAAACAACACGACCAATGCAGCCCCTAGTTTTTGGTTGGCTCAAGCCAACAAATGCTGCACTGATGGGGGCAGGATAAATTCATGAAAGAGCCCTGAGAGCCATGGACTTGGGTGAAGCTAGTGTCAGCCAGCCCCTCTTCCAGCTGTGCCACACTCCCCCCCAAGAAGAAGGGTGAGTTTCCTGGGGTCCACAGAAGAGGGAATTTGGGGACTTGTAGACTTGAGGGTCCAACTGGGTAGAGTCTTTAGACCTGGTACCACAGCAACCATCCCAGGGATGAGGATCATAGAGACCAGCATCCTGGGCTTTTTTTAGTTCCTGCACCTCGAGTGAACACTCAGAAAATTTCACTGTGGCCACACAAATGGACATGACTAGTGTGTGTGTCAGCCAGGGAGCTCTGGGTGCCAGCAACAGAAACCAACTCTGATTACTGTTAAAAGAAAAAGGCATCTGTTTGTAGGATGTGGGTGAGTTGAGGGGCTGACAGGAAAGAATGGAAATTGAGCTTATAACACACAGGATCACTGCTCCAGACTGGCTGAGAGCTGAAACAAGAGCATTGTCAGGTATAGCTGTAGGAAAAATGAGAGAATTTCCATTCTTTCCTTGTCCTGGTATCAAATCCTTCTAGACAGCATCTGATTGGTCAAGCTGAGGTCACAGCTGATTGGTCAAGCTGTTCTCTCCCTGACCCCACCCCACACAGACCTCTGAAGAGTCTGGTAGAAGGTGCCTCGGGGACCCCTTCGGTTGTATAGCAGGACCTGCAAGTGACAAGTCCAGGCCCAAATCCAACCAGGCTTCTGTTTCTTGGGCCTATAATCTGAGAACAGTCTTAATATTTTTAAGTGATTACATTTTAAATTATATAAGTACCTTCATCACAACCTCAATTTTGCCTCTTAGCCCACAAAATCTGAAGTATTAATTATCTGGCCCTTTAAGAAAAAGCCCCCTCAACTCACCCACATCCTACACAGTAGGGCTCAGTCATCTGGATACATTGATCCACAAAGACAGATGTAGAGGGAGAACAATTTCTTCCAAGGGGAGTCTCCAGAGTGTTGTTAGGAAGAAGGAGAATTATGGGAGGCCAGACATGACAAAGATCTAGGGTGTGTGTGTGTGTGTGTGTGTGTGTGTGTGCGCGCGCATGCGTGTGTCTGTCTGTCTGTCTGTCTATCTGTCTTGTCTTCAAACAGAGTTGTCTCCCTACCAGTTCTGTGGACTGGGAAGAAACCCAAGAATTAAAGGCAAATGATTTGGACAGGATGCCCTTCATTGTCATTGCTAACAGAAGAGATGTGTCGTAACACAATTCAGAACAGGGAGGAACGGGAGCTCTCTAAACATCAAGTAACATCACGGTTGTTGTCAGGAAAAAGGTCAAGTTTATGTAAGTTGCACAAACATGGATATTTCTTATAGATCTAGGAGTTTTCAGCCACCACGTACGAAGTCCATCTATCTGAAGCATCCACGTGGAAAGACCACATGGAGAGACCACATAGAAAGTGGGAGATGCACCCTGGCCAGTTTGGCTCAGCGATTAGATTGTCAGCCTGCGGTCCAGAGAGACCCAGGTTCAGGTCCCACTAAGGGTCTGTACCTTGGTTGCAGTTTGTCCCCGGCCCTGGTTGGGTCATGTGGGTGGCACCCACTCAATGTGTCCCTTTCATGTCGATGTTTCTCTCTCTCTCTCTCTCTCTTCCTCCCACTGTATCTGAACAAAAAAATGGAAAAATGTCCTCGGGTGAGGATAAAAAAAAAAAAAGAAAGAAAGAAAGAAAAAGAAAATGGGAGATGCCCTTGGAGCCCCTGCGGCTCCAGCCCCATCTGTCGGAATCTTTTCAGCCTAAGTACTAGACATGGAAGTAAAGAAGCCTTCGAGATGACCCTACCCCAACTACCATCTAGTTGAGACCAGGAGACCCCGAGGGAGAGCTGCATTGCCGTGGCCAGTCAACCCCCAGATCCATGAGCAGAATCAGCGATTGTTAATGGTTGAAACTGCTCTTCTGGGCTGGCTTGTCATGCAGCCACAGGTCCACAGCCATCGGAGTACAGGGAGTTCATCTCTGCGACGCGGGACGTGCTGGGTCTGTCGTCGCTTGAGGAAAGCCCAAGTTCAGCGGGTGGAGGGATGGGGGTGAGCCCTCGCCATCCTCTCCACACATCGCCCCCAGGACTGATACAGAGACCCATGAAAGTTCCAGGGCTCCATGGAAGTTCAGGGGCTCAAGAAGGGCCCGGATTTCATTGTGGCTTTGGGGAAAGATAAGATGTCCCCAGAGAAGGAGGAAGAGAGTGAGAGGGTGGTGGAAAGAGATGGACAAAGAGGTAGAAGGTATCTGTGGGCGGCTTTTCAGAGGCCTGGGGAGAGTTCCCCCTCTTGGCTGTGAGGACACCACTCTGGTGCCGGGTGGGCACAGCGCCCGATTCCTCATCCTACCTCCAACCCCCTTCAGCACCTTCACTGGGGCCCACACTTGGAGAAAAGGCCGGTGAGGGCTGAAGCTACACACCCAGGAGAAGTATCTCCTGGGACCAGAGAGGCTGCAGCTGCTACTTCACTGTGGCCTCTGAGTTGAGCAGGACACCCCCCTCCTTCCCTCACTGGTGTGCAAATGGAGAAACAGGGGTATATCCTCTGAGCCTCCTTTCTCCAGGTGCAGGAGGAGGCTAGAAGGAGACACCTTGTCCCAGGGTCCCATCCGCAGGCCCAGGGCATGGTGCCTACTGGAAGAGGGAAGAACCTGAGGAACTACGGGGGCCACTGGTGTCATGGGAGCTCCCTGCCCTCCTGTCAGAGCACGAGAAATGGGGACAGTGACAGGAGCCCAGGCAGGCAATCCCACCAACATCAGGGGCCTGATGCCAGGCAACCAAAGAGAAATAAGCTGGAGAGGCCTGAGAATGCACCTTCAGGGGGGTCTCAGATACCCCACCGCCTCCTGGGGACCAGCCCCTCCCTGCTGCTGCAGAGCAGACCAGAGGAACACGTGCAAAGAAGAGCCACATGTCTGTGGGTCCCTGGAGCTGTGGCAACTGTCACCACCTGAGCATTAATCATGCCCTTTAGGAGGCTGCTTGCAGGTTCCTCTGCTGTGGCTTCCCTGGCAAACTGCATACCTCCTGGGAGAGCAAGCCCAGAGGATGACGTCATGCTCAGGTGTTCATGGCTCACCTGCGCCAGGCTGAGGGTGAGGAAGGAGGCTCAGGAAATGGACTGTTGTTCCTTGACAATCCTGCCATGCGCTACCCGAGCCCGAGTGATGGAAATGCCCACTGATGACCCACAGCACCGACTCCTGGGCCAAGGTCCCTCCTGGGTCTAGAATCACTTCCCAGTGTGGGGCACCAATCTTTGGTCTTCAGAGCTGGCCAGGCCACAAGGAACCTGCCCAGGGCAGAGAGAGACGCCAGCTGCTTAACCTCATGCCTCTCAGGGCCTCGGCTACCCTGTCTGAGCAGTGGGCACCCTTCCTTGTCTCCTCTGCACAGCTCCTCACCGCTGGAGGGGAGGTGGCGGGAGATGAGACCAGGGCTGTGAGAGGGTTCTGTAAGCTGCAGAGTGGGCACCATTCTTCACCTGATGCCCAGGAGAGCTGGTCCTAGGTCACCACCCCATGGAGCCCCCAACCTCATGGGGAGGCACGCCCACCATAGACTTGCGAGTTTATGGGGGTTGGTGTGGAAGCAGACCACAGGGAGCCTGGCAGGGCAGGGCAGGGATACAGGCTTCACATTTACCAAGTGCTCAGTGAGCATTTGTTCACCAGGACAGTCATAGACACATCATAAGGGCCAAGCTGTGGTGTGTGTTTTCCTGCTACAGACTCAGTTCCAGAATAGAGCCTGGCAGCTTATAGCAGATGCCCAATGATGACGTGTGGAAGGAAGGGAGGAAGGGAGGAAGGGAGGAAGGGAGGAAGGAAGGAAGGAAGGAAGGAAGGAAGGAAGGAAGGGAGGGAGGGAGGGAGGGAGGGAGGGAGGAAAGGGGAGGGAAGGGGGAGGGAAGGGGAGGGAAGGGGGTAAGAGAAGTCTGTCTGGTAAACCAGACCACAAAGAATGAGTCAGAGGCAGTGGAACAGTATCAGGAAGAAGCAGCAGCATGTGCACACACTCAGAGGCACGTCAGCACACGCACATCTGGAAAGGGCATATTTCGGCCATGCCTGTGAAAGAGGAAGATGACGTGGACGAATCTGAGTCTGAGAATCTGGGTCTTTACCCAGAGGATTCAGGGGAGCTACAGGGGGTCACTGGCTAATTAAACATGGCGGGGGGGGGGTTTTAAAACAGCTTTATTGAGATACAATTCACAGGCCATGCAATTCACCTGTTTAAAGTGTACTGTTCAGTGGTTTTTAGTGGACTCACAGAGTTGTGAATCACCATTATCGATTTTAGAACATTTCATTCCTCCAAAAAGCAATCCAGTGCCCATTAGCTGTGCTCGTAACCCTCCCATCCCATCGTTTATAGAGACTTTCCATCTCTATAAATTTGCCTATGCTGGACATTTTATATAAATGGAATTATACAATAATGTTTTTAAGGTTCATCTGTGTTGTACCATGCCTTGGTACTTATTTATTTTTGTTGGCAAATAAAATCCCATTATATGGATATACTTCCTTTTATTTATCCATTCATCAGTTAATGGACATTAGATGTTTAGATGTGTTTGTTTCTTTAATCCTCACCCAAGGATATGTTTTTACTGGTTGAGAGAGAGAGAGAGAGAGAGAGAGAGAGAGAGAGAGAGAGAGAGGAGAGAGAGAGAGAGAGAGAGAGAGAGAGAGAGAGAGAAAGTGAGAAACATTGATCATTTACCTCCTATGTACAGCCTGACCAGGGATCAAACCGGAAACCTAGGTTTGTGCCCTAAATGGGAATCAAACTGTCAATCTTTTGATGTACAAGACAATGCTCCAACCAACCAAACCACTGGCCAGGACTTGAAGTGTTTTTTAAAAAGATCCTCTTGTGGCTAAAATAAACAAGACAGACAATATGAAATGTTGGCATGGATGTGGAGCAGCTGGAACTCTCGTACATTACTAGTGGGAGTTTGTGATGGTATAACCACTTTGGAAAGTTTGGCAATTTCTTATAAAGGTAACACATATTGTCCTGGTCGGTTTGGCTCAGTGGTTGGAGCTCCGGCCTGTGGACCAGAGAGCCCCAGGTTCGGTTCCTGCTAGGGGCACATACCAAAAAAAAAAAAAAAAAAGGTAACACATATCTACTACATACCTTAGCAATTCAACTTGTCAGCATTTCCTCAAGAGAAATAAAAATATATGTCCTCACAAACACTTGTAGCATTTTTTGTAATAGTAAAAACTGGAAACAGCCTACCTGTCGTCCATCAATAAGAGAATAAACAAATTGAGTTAAGTTCACAAAATGGAATATTAATAAATCACAAAAGATGGATGAGGGTGGAAAACACATCAGTGAAAGAAGCCAGACGTAAAGTATAATTACTGTGAAATTTATTGTATGTGAAATTCAAGAACCTACAAAACTCCTCTGTGGGGACAGAAGACAGAACAGAGGTTATTTTTGTGCAGGTGGGTGATTGGAAGGAGGCACAAGAGAACTTTCCTGGGCAATGGGAATGTTCTGTAGCTTGATTGGGGAGGTGGTTGCACAGAGATATACATTTGTCAAAACTCTTCAAACTCTACTCATCAGACCTGCGCATTTCACCGAATGTGAGTTATACCTGGAAGCTGGTGGCGGAGCGGCCCCTGAGCATTGAGAACGCTGGGCTGAGGGGCTGAGACTCGAGCACATGTCTACAGTGAAGGGCTGAGTGGCGCCTAGGGCAGGGGCCACAGAGTGGGAAGGGAGCATGGGCAAGAGAGAGGCTAAGGAGGTGGCGCGGGCAGCATGGAGAGGGCACTCCTGATTGGCAGGGATGGGTACAGTGGGGAGATGGAGGAGGCAAGTGTGACTCCTGTGTTCCTTTCTCAGCACCTGTCATGAGTTAGCCCTCAGCCTGTTTCTGTTTCATCCCATGAGCTTCCTGCCAAGGCTGCTCACTTCTGGTTGGGTGGAGCACCCTGTCCTGACTGGAGGCTTCACCAGCTGTCATCTGTGTCAGCACCTTGTGATGGTCACTGATTCTTGAGAGGAGCAGCACAGATGACTTCAGCTCTGTGAGGTAAGCGGAGCATGGCCCCAGGCTTTCCAGGTGCACAAGCAGGCACCCAAGAAGCCAGCTCCCTCTGCGCCTCAGCAGGTGCCGAGCGCAGTGGCCTGGGGCAGAGCTGACAGGAAAGTCCCAGTGTGTGTCACCCCGGTGCCATCTACCTCACCCTGTGGACTCTGAGGAGCCTCCTCTCCTCTGCTCTAGCCCCTTGCTCAGCACGGACTCGGCCCCTTCTCAAACAATTCCTCTGAGCTGTGACTCTTTGAGGGTGGCAGGGAGAAAAAATAGTCCTCTTCCCTTCAAGGTTCTTCTGGCTGGTCTAATAAGCTAATGGACATGGGACAGATTAGCAGGAGAAAAACCAAATCAAGTTTAATAACGTGTACCCTCACTGTAAATACCGCCTTCAGCTAAAGACAAAAGATGTGGGGTGAGGGGAGAGTAGTTACAGAGAAAAAGTTAAAAGGCTAAGAGTGTCATGCAAACTTCACTCTATGTCTTCTCCATTGATTGAAGGCAGGCCCAGCACAAGGAGGGAGCACCCTTACGTAGAGATGCCCCTTACAATGTAAATGTCCTTTACAAAGGGTGACTTCTAGTTTTCAGAGCTTCTCCCATATATGCTGTTTCTTAAAATTAACCAGCCTAAAATAGCCAATGTCCCAAAGGGGCATACTTTGGGGTGACAAATTCCACTTCCCATCAAGAACCATGGTAGCACTTCCTTGGGGCTCCTCCTTTCACCCCACTTCCTGGATGGGGCATGAATTCTTTCAGAATAAACTAAACTTGGATGTACTGTTCATTGAGATATACCGTAAACGTGTAACAATCGCACACATCTTCAATACAGAATCTAATACACTTTACACACGTCCACCACTCAGATCAAGATATGGAACATTGCTAGAATTCCAGAAGGCCCCTTTCTCACAAGCCCACCCCCAGAAGTAATCACTAGTCTGACTTCTCTCATCACTGATTAGTTTTATCTGCTCTGCACTTTCTATAGATGGAGCCATACAGTATTCACTGACTTTTTTGTTTACTATAATGTCTGTGACATTCACCCATGTTGTATGAGCAGTTTGTTCTTCTTTTTTTTTTTAATCCTCACCCAAGGACATTTTTTAATTTTTTGTTCAGATAGAGTGGGGGGGGGGAGAGAGAGAGAGAAACATCGACGTGAAAGGGACACATTGAGTGGCTGCCACGCGCACGGCCAACCAGGGCCAGGGACAAACCGCCACCGAGGTACATGCCCTTAGCGGGAACCGAACCCGGGTCTCTCTGGACCGCAGGCCGACGCTCTAACCGCTGAGCCAAACCGGCCAGGGCCAGTTTGTTCCTTTTTTTATGGCTGGGTGTTGTTGTCATGGGAGAATTGCACGGATTGCCCTTCTCTGTGGCTGGTGAGAGTGGTGTTCTTGTGGCGCGCCGGAATAAACATTTCTGGAGGCCCCCACTGGAAGATGGGGTGTAGTAGAAAGCTTTATTCATGTGGAGTTACCTCCCTGGGTTTGCAAAGTCCCATTTCCCTTCAACCAGTCCTGGAAGACGTGCAGCTGGGACTCAGCAGAGCTAGAAGCAAAACCAGTGTCCAAAGTTTCTGTTCCATGGCAGAGCTGGGTCCCGCAGAGCACCAGGCTAGGCGCAGGCCATCGGTCCATTGTGTGCGCGGCCCGTGTGGGCTGTGCGGGCGAGTGCGGAGTGTGAGAGCCCCGCGAGCCAGGGGCCAGGCGCAGGCAGCACGAGAGGGAATGCTTCTGTCCAAATCTCCCTGTGTGCGCAGTGGCCACGCCTATTTTGGCCAATG
Source organism: Molossus molossus (assembly GCF_014108415.1). NCBI lineage: Eukaryota > Metazoa > Chordata > Mammalia > Chiroptera > Molossidae > Molossus > Molossus molossus. Next base: position 59,972,490 of record NW_023425352.1, read on the forward strand.
ACCTGTTTCCAGTGTGACCGGCAGGCAAGTAGCTTTCCTGTGTCACTCAGACTTCATTGGGTATGTGTCTATCTGGCCTTCCCTTTGCTCCTTTCCTGTTAGTTAGTAACCAGGTTATTACAATGGTATCAGTATTTCATTGTACGGATGTACCACAATGTATGTATCTATTTTACAGTTAATTGGCATTAGGTTGTTTCCAGTTTGGGGTTCTATGGACATCCATACAAAGTATTTATGCAGACATACATATTCATTTCTCTTGAATATATGCCTAGAGAGGAATTTCTGGGTCATAGGTAAGAGTAATTTTAGCTTTACTAGATAACTGCCAAACAGATTTTTTTAAAGAGCTTGTACCAATTTACACTTCTACTTACAGCGTATGAAAACTACACCCCATCCTCACCAACCCTTTTTATTTCTAGCCGTTCTATTGGCTGAATAATGGCATCTCACTCGGCTTTAACTGGCTTTCCCCAGAGGACTACTGATGCCTCTTCAAGCCTTGTGACTACAGTTTACTGAGCTGTTTGCCTTTTTGTGTTATTTAGAGGAGTTCTTTATATGTACTGGATACAAACTTTTGTTAGATGTACATACTGTAAATTTCTTCTCCCTGTTTGTGGCTTCACTTCTTTTTTTCATTGTTTTAATGATGTCTTTTGATGAACAGAGGTTACTAGTGTTAGTGAAGACCAAGTTATCCGTGTTTTCTTCCATGTTTAGTGCCCTGTATATGCTCTGCGAGGAAGCCTTGAGAAGCTGCGAGGCTGTGTGTTGGAAGGGACAGGCGGGCTTCCGTCCGGCCTTTCCCAGAGCTGAATTCAGACCATTCCCTTCCCCAGTCCTGTCTTCGAGGCCTGCTGTTTATCAGCTTGCTCCCCCATCCATCCACCCATCCATCCATCTGCCCACTGATACATCCAGGATTCCCTGCGTCACCATGTGCTGAGTGAGGACAGGTCGTGAGACGCCGGGATGGTGGCAGAATTCCTGAAAGGAACAAGGCCCCCAAGGAGCTTATGATTGGTGGGAAAATGTAACGTACACAAAATCCTTGACAGACTTCTATCTGTCCTCATGCTGTGCCCAAATCTGTAGCTTTCCTGTTTACTCTCTGAAATTTCCATTCATTGGTCCGTGTTCTGTGACACTCTCAGGTCGTCTCATTGCCACAAGTCTGAGTCGCAAATAGCAAGGTGATTCTCGCCTCCCTCCTTTTAGACACTTGACCTTTATTGCTGGCCAGCAGCCCTGCCCCAGCATTGGCTTAAATCCTCCTTGTAATCAGCCTGTACTCAGAGAAGTGTTTCCGGGGGGGTGGGGGAACCATCCCCAGGGCCGACTGGCCACCGGTGGACATGTGGAGGTGAGGCCTGTGGGGCTAGCAGATGGCCCAGTCCTGAAACAGAGAGGCCAGCAGTGGGCCTGAGCAAGACGTCAACAGTCCAGGACACTGGCCGAGAGGGAGACGGAGGTGGGGTGGAGGCACGGGCTGCCATACAGAAGGGTGGTCTTCTTCCAGGCTAAAGAGAGTGGACTCTAGCTCTCTGATGCTGGGTCTTGGGTCAAGCTGGGGTCTAGGACTTGAGGTGAGGCTAGCAGTGGGGAGGGTAGAGAGCCTGCACCCCTTCTGGGGGTTCCTCATCTAGCCTCTAGCCACTGACTTGGCAAATCTACTTCAGCTCCCAGACTGAGCCTCTGCCTGCCTCCCTCCCCTGACCTCTTCCTAGGGACACTGGCTCAAAACCAACACAAACAAATGGAGAGCCTCCTGGCCTGGCCCTCAGCACCTCTCTGTGATCTGACCGCCCTGAATCCTTGGCAGGCCTGGCTCCCATCCTGCCTGCACAGCACCTGCCCTCCCGCGGACACTAGCCCTTTGTCAGAACAGAGGCTGTGGGCACAACCCCGAGGAGGGCCCTGCGGAGCAAGCCAGGCTGGCGCCAGGCGGGACCAGGGGCCTCTATAAACACGGCCCCCTGCCCAGAGGCCTGTGGGGGGGGGGGCAGGCGGGCCCTGAGCTGCACGCCCACTGCAGCGCCCTGTCCCTCTCCTCACCCCTGCCCAGAGGCCCGCGGGGGACAGGCCGGCTCTAAGCCGCACGCCCACCGCAGCGCCCTGTCCCTCTCCTCACCTCTGCCCAGAGGCCTGCGGGGGGAACAGGCGGGCCCTGAGCCGCACGCCCACAGCAGCGCCCTGTCCCTCTCCTCACCCCTGCCCAAGTTTCGCCCCTTACGTGGTGACTCTGCCAGGTCTGGAGCAGGGACCACACCTCCTGCCAGAGGGGACTGCATCTGCTCTCTGGTCCCGCAACAGGAAGAGACAGCCTGCGAGCGGCCCTCTGCTCATTCTTCTCAGAGCTGACGGGCGATGGACACCCCCACCTCAAGCCCGCCCCTCCCAGGCTCCGTGGCTGTGCACACTGAGAGGCAGGTCTGGGCTGAAGGTCATTTCCACCCTTCCTGTGCCAGGCAGTGCTAATGGTCTTACCTGCAGCATCTCACTGGTGCCCGCAGTAACCTTCAGAGGAGGTACCGCCCAGAACAATGCAAGGTGACTCCCCAGGCTGCCAGGGGTCAGCAGGGTCCAGGTGTGAGCCCGGCGGTCTGATTCCAGAGCCCATGTCCCTGCAGCGGTTGGTGCGGTGGTGGAGGGTGTCAGGTGGGAGGTGGAGGCCTTGATGGCCAACGTAGGAATCTGCTCCTTATCCTGTAGGAATTGGAATCAGTGGATTTCACAGGGAGAGGTGTGTCATTCCAGACAGTGTGGGCAGAGGGACCAGAGAGGAGCAGTCTTGATAATCCAGATGGCAGCCATGAGGGGTACCCTGGGCTCCCCCTTCAGAAAAGAGTCTGTGTTCAGTGGCAAGGAGTGGGGTGAGCCTGGAGGCCGCCCCCTCCGACAGTCCCCACAACCGCGTACAGTAGGGATGAGATGGCCTGGCCATCTGAGCCCAGTGGGCTCCTCTAACAGCCACCTGTGGTCAGGAGCTCCCACTGCGCCCAGGCTGGGGCAGATCTGCATGGACGTCTGGGACTGTCCCTGCCCAGTCCTGTTCCTGCCTCTGTCTCTCATAGGAAACCTTTGTCTCAGCCTCTGCTTCCTGGGGGACCCATGGGACCTCCGCAGCATAAGAAGGGAGAGAGAGGGGTGGACAGGAAAGAAACTGCATCTCAGTGCTTCTGCATGCCAACTCTGGGGACCCCACTCAGCCTGTGGGTGCCCTGGTTTCCTCATCTGAAAATGGAGTTAATTATCTTGGGAGTTAATAATCTGTCCCAAATGAGGTTGTTATGGGGACTCGATGACTGACTGAATGTGAAGCCCTCAACACTGTGCTTAGATTAATTAATGAGCAAAGGTCTTCAGATTTCACCATTTGTTCCAGTTGTAATAAATAAAGTGCATTACTAAAAGCTCTGAAGACAGCGTCTCTAGTGCAAATCTAGCACAAAGCTGGACACGGAGTGGTGCTCCACAGAGGTGTGTTAATGAACGGACGAATAGCAGCACATTAGACTAGACAGGTCAGGGACAAGGAAGAACCAAAAGTGACACCCAGTTTGTAGCTGGGGTGCCTGAGTGGATGATGGCGCTGGTATCTGACATCTGGGAGGAGGGGAGCGGCGAGAGGGGCGATGGCCCTCATTGGACCATGGTGTCTGAAAACCCCCTAGACCCACCGGGAGGTATCCCGGGAAGGCTCCTGTCAGCCCCTCAGGTGTCCACCACATCCCCCCCCCAGGGGCTCTGTTGAACTCTAGCTGCATACTTAACCACCCCCGAGGCGGCGGTGTGAAACAATAGCAGTTATTTATTCGTATCATCGCTCACGATCCTTAGGGCTGTCTAAGCTCAGCCAGAGAGTTCTTCCCTGAGGGCTCCAGGTGAGTGCAGGGGCTGGAGTGGATCCTCTCGGGCTCCTGTGCACAGGCCTGGCCGCTGGGACCTCACAGGCGCTGTCGGCTGAGGCATCTTCCTGTGGCCTCTCCGTGTGGCCTGGGCTTCCTCACGGCGTGGCAGCTGGGCATCGTGAACAAGAGTCGGGCAGCCTGGCCGGTGTGGCTCGGTTGGCTGGGTGTCGTCCTATGTATCAAAAGTTTGGCGGGTTCAATTCCCAGTCAGGGCACATGCCCAGGTTTGGGGCTCAGTCCCCAGCAGGCAGAAAGCAGGAGGCAGCCAACATTTGTTTCTCTCTCACATCAATGTTTCTCTCTCTTCCTCTCTTTTCTTCTAAAATCAATAAAAACATACTTTAGCCCTGGCTGGATTGGCTCAGCGGTTAGAGCATTGGCCCATGGACTGAAGAGTCCCAGGTTCGATTCCAGTCAAGGGCATGTACCTCGGTTTCAGATCGGTCCCCGGCCCCGGTCGGGGTCATGTGGGACCAGTCAATGTGTCTCTCTCATGTCAATGTTTCTCTCCCTCTCTCTCTTCCTCCTACTCTATCTGAAGATAAACGGAAAAATATCCTTGGGTGAGGATTAAAAGAAACGTATATTTGAGGAAGAAGAGCCCCGGGGAACCATGCTGACTTCATAGCCTGGCGCGGGAGACGCACGCCGTCCTTCCGCCACGTTCTGCTGGTTGGAAGTGAGCCACAGGCTGGTCCAGACTCCAGAGAAGAGAAGCAGGACCCCGCCCCTTGATGTCTAAAATGACAGTGAAGTTGTGGACAAGTTTTAAAACCACACAGCAGGGAAGCACTGGCCACTCAACCCACAGACTGCGGGTGGGCCTGTGTCTAAGGAAGGCATTCGGAAGCACAGGTGACAACGGCGGCTAAGAGCTCAGCCCCTGAGGCACTGGCTAACCCTCACTAGTAGCTGCTTAATGAAGAGCATGAAGAGAGCAGATGGGAGTGGCCCGGGGCCTGAGCAGCCGGGGACCAGCCCTCCTGACCTAGCACACAGCTCTCACATTTAGACCACACCCAGTCCCCCAGCCTTCCATGTGCCCTAACTCTGTGTCCTCACTGTGCCAGGCCATCTGGGCTGCTAGGCTGGAGACCTGCCTCATGTTCCCTAAAATTTGGCCCTGGCCCCGGCCCCAGGCTTGGGTCCTGCTATCAGAAACCCTGTTATGAATGACCACCACCTGCCAGCGGAGACTCTAGGCAGGCCTCCTGCCCCTGCGGGCCTCAGATGCCAGCTGATGGGTTAGACTCTCGCACACCTGCCCATCCAGGCATGCGCAGCCTCGCTGGATTTCCTCCATCACAGCCCCTTCCCGACGCTTGTCCCTGACAACCCCTTGTGTGCTGGGAGCGCTGGAAGTCCTGAGCTTGAGAAGTTGCAGAGTTGAGAGGAAGAGTTCAGAGGCCCTGGGACTGGGTGAGACCACGAACAGAGAGACAGGGCGGAAGACAGAGCCCTGGGAAATCCACACAAGGGCCAGGCGGGCGGGGGGAGGGCGGTGGAGAGGCCCCGGGAAGCTGGCAGGGCCCAGGGTCCCCGAGAGCAGCTCTGATGAGGCTGCTGGAAGAGAGCTGGTGGCTGCACGGATGGCTGGGGCCCAAGGAGAAGAGCTGGGCGGGTGGGGAGGGCGGAAGCCAAAGGCAGTGAGCTGCGGGGTGGGGAGGTGAGGATGTCTAGCAGGTGAATGCTGAAAACTCAGCTGCCACCTTAGAGCCTTGCAGTCTGGGAACCTTGAGCTTTTTCTTTTTTTTTTTTACCCTCACCCGAGGACATTTTTTTATTTTTTGTTCAGATAGAGTGGGAGGGAGAGAGAGAGAGAGAAACATCGACGTGAAAGGAACACATCAAGTGGCTGCCACCTGCACAACCAACCAGGGCCGGGGACAAACTGCAACCGAGGCACGTGCCCTTAGCGGGAACCGAACCCAGATCTCTCTGGACCACAGGCCAACGCTCTAACCTCTGAGCCAAACCGGCCAGGGCGAAACCTTCAACTTTTAATGGCAGAGCCCCCAGAAAGCTTCTCCAGTTGGTAAAATCATAGCCCAGAACATTCCAGACTTGGGTGGGTGTTTCTCTAGAACAGACACCAACAGAGTCCAAACTTCCTATTGATCCCTCAAGTATGGCCTAGGTTCTCAAGTCAGGGTGCAAGCTCTCTCAGCCCTGGGAGGCCCCTCACTATGCCCCTCATCACTCAGTGGGGCCTTGGATGCTCTGAGAGCTTCCACACTAGAAGTCTTTGATTTGTACATGTGAGCACACACATGTACCATGCACAACAGGGGTGAGAAGCGGAGGAGGCATGGTGCCTATCGCTGAGGAAATCACCAGTATTCACGGTCCTGGAAACAGGCTGGTGATAACTACTCTGCATGGAGTGTGCGGTGTGGCAGGCAACGTGCCTTCAGACAGCATCTCCTAACAGCTCCTGACTTCTAGGTTCACATGTACAGGGTGACTCCGCAAACTGAGTTCCCACTGGAATCCACATGTAATTTGACCACTTCTGGGGCTGTCTGGCGAACTGGTCGCCCTGGCCTACCCAAGGCCTCCTTGCAGGGGCTGGGGTCTTGACTGGGAACTGGGAACAGCTTGGACCAGTAAGAAACCTGTCATCAGAGAGAAGGACAATTCTGGATTTATTCTGGCATCTGTTAACGGGACGGGTTCCCCAGTGTTGCCTCCCCCAAAATTCATATGTTAAAGTCAACCCCCAGTCCCTCCAAAGGTGACTATCTTGAAACACAGTCATTGCTGTTGTAATTAATTAAAATGAGGTCATTGGATGGACCTTAGCCCAATACAACTGGTATCTTTATAAAAGGGGAATTTGGACACAGAGACAGATAGGCACAGAGGGAAGGGACTCAGGGAGACAGTCATCTATTAGCCAGGGAGAGAGGGCTGGATCAGCTCCCTGCCTCCCAGCCCGCAGCAGGCACCGACCCTCCCACACCTGGGCTCTTCTGGCCCCAGGACTGTGGGACACATTTCTGCCGTCGGAGCCCCTTGGTTTGCGGTACTTCATAACGGCAGTTGCGGCAGCTCTAGCAAAGGCAAGACTCTGAACAAGTGAGGGGGGAGCTTTCAGACCCCTGATGAGGCCACCTGGGAGGCAGGGACAGCCCCACAGGGGCAGCCTGGCCTGCGGCAGTGTGAAACCTCCCCGGGGCGCTGGGGCGGGGGCCTGCAGGGCTGCCGTGGGTCTCGGTAGGTGCCAACAGGCAGCACAGAGTCTGAGATCTCGTCAATGGTCAATGGATAGCCAGCTTCGCATGGCCCCCTGCGAGGTCCGGGCAGACTTCCACTGCGGATGCACAGCCACACCGGCACTGTTCAGGGAGGCAGGAGGCGACATCAGGTGGCGGAGGACCCACAGGTGAGAGCAAGTCAGGGTGGAGGAGCCATGGTCAGGGGTTACTTGGGCATCTTCAGGAGACAGAGGCTGACAGGATCAGGTGTGAAAGAACTGTATTAAAGGAAATACCTGTGAAAGGAAATTGGGTGGGAGAAGGGGGGCTGGGACAGCTTTCAGACTGTCTGACCTTGACTGAAGGAGAGGAGGAAGAAAGGAGGGAGGGAGGGAAGAGGGCTGGTGTAACAGAAGCCCTTTGGGGAGCCTCTAGGCACACTCGGCCATCAGAGGGGTCTGCCTCTTCCAGGAGGGGGCTGCCTCACCACCCCAGCCACACTCCATCATTGGTTTCAGGATTGACTGCAGCGTGCAGCCTCCTGGGCCAACTCCACACTCTGCACGCAGAGATCTGAGTGATGTTTTCTCCCACCTGCCACCCGGGGGCAGCAGGGAGGGAGCGGTGGGCCACGGTGCAGCACCACAGCAACACATGAGGCGTTAGGGGTTAAATGACGGAACGATGCACAAAGCTGACTGTCTGTCCTAAAGTGATACGCCACGGATGTTTCTTACATCACTCCCAGTGAGTTTGAACAGGCTTTTTCTTATGCTTACCTTCCACTTGTAGCCTGCACGTTGTGAACTGCCTGATTATTTCCTCGATGTGTTTTCCAATGAGGTGCGAATATTGTTCTTATTGATTTTCATCACCAATTTTAATATTAAAGTTGCACACATATTACAGATCTTTTCCCTGGTTGGTTGAAAGTTCTTTAATCATGTCATGGATATAAATTCTGGTCTACAAATAAAGTAGGCAAGAAGCACAACTAAATTTACTTTTCTATAACTGAACTTAATTTACTTCCAAGCTCCCATTTTGGCCAAATGGTAGAAACAGTTTGAGTAATCTGTGGGGAGACCCTTATCCCGTCCTTTTCCCCAGCATTGCCTCCAAGTTCCTGGGGATTAAGGAGTGCCAAGACAGCAGAGCCAGGGCATCTGTCCGAGCTGACCTTGTCAATCCCTGGTGTCTACTGAGGTCCGCATTGCCATCTTGCTCTTGACCACGCCCTACCATGATCTCATCCAACCACAGGCCTCCCAAGTCTTCAGGCTTACTGGGTCACTCTGGGCCCTCTTGGACCCCCCGGCAAATCTATCTATTGCTCCCTATGCTATACCATGGTTGGGGGGGCACTTGCTTAGATACGCCACGCACCCCTTTCTGAACTCACCAGGAAGGGAAGTCCTGGGATCTCGTTCCTTTCATGGGCTCTGCTCAGAAGCACGGCTCAGGGTGCCCCTGCTTTCTGATTCCTCAACATCTCAGGCCTCACGCCCCTCTGCGGGTCTAACCTCCTTGCTTCTTCTCCACAACCTTGTTCCTCCAACCCCGAGAGTCCCAGGTCGGTCGGGCTGGATAACGGTGGAGGCTGAGTGGGAAGACTGGCTGAGTGGTCATGCATATTTTCCAAACCAAACGCCTGTGTCCTTAGGATTTTCTGGAAACGTCAACGCCGAGTGTAATTATTTCTGAAACCAGCCAGCCCCAAAGCATGGAGGGAAAGAGCCATGAGCATACCTGGGAAAGAAACACAGGTTACTTTAATCCAGCCGCACCCATGGCGCCTTTTGAAGTGCAGATGTTTCCAATACGCACACCATCACCTAGTTCCATCTTTTTCTTTATAGTTTCTACCATTTGTTTCTATGCTTCAAGCACTTTTGGCGATTTTGAAATGAGTAACCATACACCAGTATTCTCCTCTGGGTGTTATGGTTTCAGGTTGCATTTCATTCACCAATATGCCAATAAGGTGAATGAGGTTGTGCTTTGAGGTTGTGCTCTGCTCATCAGTCTCAGAATCAGAAGGAATCGCATGGGTCCCTTGGTCTCATCATCCACCCCAACAGGAAGCCTTTCTGTGTCATCTCTGCTTGGGGTTTCTCACATACCTCCAGCCACATGGGGCTCACTACTTCAAAGCATTGTTATGTGAGATCACTGATTGACAGAAAGCTTTCTCATCTAAATAAGGCAAAATCTGGTTCCCTGCTGGTCCTGCTTCAGGTCTGTGGAGCCCCACTGTGTTCCCTGCCTAACATCCTTATCACCTTGGAGATGGCATCCTGCCTACCCCTCCCCCCTTCTCTAGTAAACAGACTTGTTAGACCTGCTTTGCACACTCTTGGGTCACAGAGTCCCCTGCTCCCTGTCCCGCTGCAGCTTCTGTTGCATTTTCCAGGGCTTTCCACAGGCAGCTGAGGCTTACACGGTGATCTCTGATGTGTTCGGACTAGCCCAGCACCAGGACCCGGGGCACAGACAGGTTGTCTTTGGAATGCAACCTGTGAGTCAGTCAAATGTTTGCCTCTGCTCACAGAAAATCTGAGATCTTTGTTACATAAATTGAGGCCTCTCCCAACCTGACCTGTACCTGCTGACATTCTATACTAAGATTCAGCCACAGTGATGACAGAAGAGCCGAGTTCTGGGTTCAGACAGAGCTGGGCCAAATACAACCACTCGGCCACTTAACCCAAGGGAAGGCCCAGGTGACCCTGGACAGCTTACTTCCGTCAGCTTTGGAGACCTCACTTAAAAAGAACAGTTACAACTAGTACCTGTTCTTGAGGACAGGTACATGTGAGAACTAATAAATAAGGTTGTAAACTCTTACCACGTGCAATTTACTAAGTACACCACGAATGACAACTATTTTTCTTATTGTTATCAAGCATCTAAGACTGTAGTGCTTACTTTATTGGAATAAAAGACAAACATTTGCCATCAAGGATAAACAATAGCGATTAGAAGGTAGGCAATGTCCATCAGAAAGTGGTTTATTCTAAAGAATAAGGGAGAGGTATTAATGTTGGTAAGTAGAGATTAAGAGGGTCAAACCAACAGATTCGAGAAAATTACATAGATCGACAGAAGAAGCATCACAAGAGGAAGAGGGCACTGCAAAACAGTAGGCTGTCTGCCCCCTTGGCACCACAGCGTGGGGAGCCCAGAGCTCAGAGGAGGCCTCCCCAAGCAGCATTTTAGCCTGACCACCACGCCTATGGAGCCTGGCAGTGGGGGACTCTCCTTAGGATCATGATGCCAATCCGTTCTCAAGAACAGAGGTGGAGGCGGGGCATGCACAAAGATTAACCAGGGTTGTGCCAGGCCTCTTGGGACTTGCCCACTGGATCCCTTTCCTACTGACTCAAGTCAGGAACAGTGTAAATAAATTCAGAGTTTATATGTTGCTCACCTGCACTACTGGATGCCATCCCTGCGGGGCTGGAAGCCAATGGTAGATTCGCTAGGACAAGAAGTGGGGGACAGCACATGCAGACTTTGGTGTCAGCAGACCTGGGCTGAAATCCAGATGAGCTACCTGATATCTGTGTAGCCCTTGGGCAAGTCACAGGTTCCCTCTCAGCTTCAGAGCTGTCACCTGCCACCTGGGGTCCAGAGCCTCTGCCTTGCAGAGTTATCACAAGGACTAGCAGGGATTGCAGATCTAAGTCCCTAAGCATGCAGTCAGGTGAGCTGGAACGGAGGCTGCATGGAGTGAATGGTATCCTGCCTAATCCATCTAAAGACGCTCAGCTTGGAGCCCAGCATCTTGAAGGAATACACAGAGCCAGGGGGAAATTAGGAAGAATTCAGTCCCCACTTTGCACTAGGATAACCCTGGGCAAATCACTTACCCTCCATTCCTTCATTTGGAAGACAGGGATAATGATGTCCACCTGGCGGGGTCCTCTTGAGGGTCAGGGCCATGTAAACAAAGCGCTTAGTTCAGAGCCCAGCATGGAGTCATGACACGAGGTGCTCTCCCTGCCCAGAGGCCACCGAGATGCCACAGCCCACCCCGCTCGGACTTCGTGCTGAGCACTTCCTCCCAGCTCCCTCTCTCTCAGACTCCACGCATTCACCTTCAGACGAATGAGACAAAAATAGCACATTCCAGTCTTCACCGAGACAGGCCAGCCCTGTTCTCTCAGGGGCAGGTTTTCCTGACGGTGCCCACGAAGGCCTTGCCAAGAGTGGCGGGGACACGGCAGCTGAGAGGGCAGACGGGGACAGGCTGCACGTGAGCCATGGGGTTGGCCTGGCCTGCAAAGGGCCCTGGGGGGGGCGGATGCGCGTGCCTTCGGATCCAGTGCTGAGCAAGTGACCCCGACTGAGGGGCTGCAGACAACACATGTACTACCTCCCAGCGCCTGTGGCTCGGGGTTAGGTGGGGCTCAGCCGGCGCCTCTGGCTCAGGGTCTCTCGGGAAGTGGTAGTCGAGCTGTGGGCCGGGGCGGCAGTCACCAAGGCTCCTCTGAGCCGGCTCGCTCACCGCTGTGGGCAGGCTGCGGAAGGCCCACATCCAAATCCCTCACGGAGCTGTCGGCAGGACTTGGTGCCTCACCACGGGGCCACAACATGGCAGCTGGTGAGAGGGAAGAGAGAGAGGGGGGGGGGGAGGGGAGAGGTGAGAGGTGAGAGGGAGGGAGAGAGAGAGCCAGCCCAAGGCAGGGACCAGTCTCTTTGTAACCTGATCTTGGAAGTGGCATCCATCACTTTTGCCGTCCTCTGTTCTCCAGGAGGATTAGGTCCAGGGTGGAGGACCTAAGTCATTAGGTCCAGCCCACACCCAAGACAAGGGCACTACAGCAGGCCATACCTACAGGGGTCGCATTGAGGGCCATCTTGGAGACGCCCTGCCTCAGAGGGGGCGGGGGTGGGGAAAAGGTGCTGTCATAACTTTGTTTAGAGTGGAAGGAGCCTGAACAGAATGTCCCCAGCTCTAATGGGGATTGTTCTGTGTAGCCTGGGACTGCTGGCCACCTAACTGGTTAGACCTCCAGCTATCAAATGAGATAACAGCCCAGCCCAGCTGACCTCACAGGCTGTTGGTGAATCAAAAGCTTTGAATATACTTGAGGAAGACTCCAAACATTGCACACCAGTTGGTGTGAGGATGGCACGGTTATATGAGGGGAAGTCCTGGGTGAACAGCCATAAAAACCACCCATAAAACTCCCACAGGGATGCGCCTTAGGGCTCATATCCACTGGACACATTATCATTCACTCAAAGTCAACTCTCTCACCCTGACTCTGACCCCTCAGCTGGCCCAGGCCAGGTGGCCTGTGTGCAACCATTCATTCATTCATTCGTTCGTTCACTTGTTCATTCGTTCATTTGCCGAGGCCCTCGTATGTTCAAGGCCTTCACCACGTCATTCTTCTCGCTGGGAACAATTCTGTGACAGGCACTGCTAATCCTCTCTGCAGGTGAGGAACGGAGGCCTCCCTGAGCTCACACAGCGACCTGTGATTCGGCCCCGTGTTCCCTCCTTGGTCAGGCACCACGGGCCCCGCCCAGAGTGTCACCCCACCCTGGTCGCTGCAGCACATCACCTCGCTTCACCTGTGCAGAGTATACACCACTATTGAAATCATTTTCTTTCGTTAGTTTATTTTCTTTTTTCTGTTAATCCTCACCTGAGGATATTTTCCCATGGACTTTTAGATAGAGTGGAAAGGAGGGAGGTAGGGACAGAGAGAGAGAGAGAAACATCTATGCGAGAGAGACAAATTGATTCATTGCCTCCCCCATGACCCTGACCGGGGTCGGAGATCGAACCTGCAACCCAGGTACATGCCCTGGACGGGAATCAAACCCAGTCCATGGGCTGCTGCTTTAAGTGCTGAGCCACACCAGCCAGGGCTCTTTTCTTTTTTATTGTTATTCTCTTTCCCATGAGAATACAGTCTACTTTTTTGACTAATGACTGCTGTTATGCCCAGTGTCTAGAAAAGCGCCAGGCATGTGGCGGGGGCACAGACCACAGCCGTGGAGTGAATGGATACATGAGTGAACACACGGAACAGGGAAGCCAAGTCTCCAGCTGAGCTCTGCCTGACTCCAAAACCCGCACTTCCGGGACCTGGTGGTGATCGACAGTCATCCCTTCCCCCAGGGCCCACCTCCAAAGTCCTCCCAAACGCTTTCCTTTGGTGGCAGCTTCTCAGGAAGCCTTCCTCAGTCCCCAGGGCCACCCGGATCACAGTGGACAGCAGATGCACTCGGAGGGCTGGTCTCTTCCAGTCCACTCTGTGGCCAGGAGCCAGGTGCTGGAGGGGTGAGCCCTGCCCCGCCCTGCCCTGCCGGCTCCCTCACCTAGGGGCCCACATGGCAACTTTTCAAGCCCAGCTGGACATGAGGAGTTTGCTCAGGCCTCCTTCCCTTTGGGGGCTCTGGTCACTGTGCCCACCACCACCCCAGGCCTTAAGGGAAATCGCCCCTGCTTGCCCCTGCCTGCCTCCTCCTGCGCTCTATTCAGAGCATGCTGTGGTTCCTGCAAGCCCGCGGAGAGCAGCTAATGAATTCATACAGACTTCCTGAAGGCTGGGGTGCCATGGGGACACCCCAGAGAGTATAGCATTCACAGTGGCCTGTAGCAGCCTCTGCACCCTCACTCAGGAACCTCTCTTCCAGGATCTCTGCCAGCTGCCCATGGCAGATGTTCTCCTGGACCCCCACACCCCTCAGGTGGAGCCAAGACAGGTGAAGTCCAAGGCTTCCTCCCACCTTAGGCACATTGTCCCAGTGGTGGACACTGGCAATGGTCATTCATGAAAACCCCATGCTGTGCCCACCCCTCCAGGACACCCAGAACTTCAGAGCCCATGGCAACCACAACACTGACTCGTGCCAGGCACATGGGAGAGAGGCGCCCGGCGGCACTGATGACCACGCTGCACTCCAGTCGCCTTTCCCGTCTTTGTCCTTCTGCTGCCCCAGGGTGCGGGTCGGGCCTGGCACACAGCAGGTGCTCTGAAGACATGTCTGCTGGGTAGATCTTTCAGAGAGGGCTCTGCAAGAGTGGACAGGAGGTTGACCGCAGTCCCCGTACTTCTGGCTGTGGACACAGGCAAGTCCCTGCCCTCTGAGCCTTGGTTCTCGTGTGTGTGGTAGAAATTGCAGCTAGCAAGCTGCTGGCCCAAAGGCCCCACCTGGGCTGTAAATATGTTATTTCTGGTTCATTAGTATTTACTTTTATTTTAAAATTTATTCCCAACATTTAAAAATTGGCTCTGTGAGGTCTAAAGACTGGTGTGACAGGATCCATGGATGACGAAAACTATTAACACCCTGGATAAGAAGCCATTCGGGCTGAGTAATTAAGAAACTGCTGTTTCTGAGGATGACACAGAGTCTATAAATAGCCTCAGAGCCAGGTGAGTGCTAATACCTACCTATCTCACCTGGGCCAGGAGTCCTCAAGGGCTGGGCACTTTTCAGTGTATAGCTCAGCCCAGGGACTGAGCCTGTGAAACTCTTCTCTTTGGCAGGAAGGTGAAATGATGCTTCTCCAAAGAAGGTGGAGGGAGTAACACGAGTAAAGGAAGTTGGTCCTGTGGATGGGGGCACTGTACCATCGACAGACTGCCAGTTCTATCCAACAAGTTAGATCTCAGCCTGGCCTTCAGGGCTCTCTCTGATGGCCAGTCCCCCCCCCCCCCCAAGCCTTTCAGCTCATGGTCAATATTGCAGCTTTTGCTGGAAGGTGCCCTGACCTCTCCCAGCTTTGGGCTGGCTTTGGCTCACCCCTCTCTGGAATCTCCTCTCCACATCTCTGTGGTTCTGTCCCTTGAATGTGTTCCCCCAGGCAGACACCTCCCAGATCCATCTTCCACAGTCCCCTGGCTACTGCTCAGTTTCTATCTTGCTGTGTTGTCTATTCAAGGCTTATCTCTCTTGCCCTTCTCACCCTCTCCCAGTAACCAGCTCCCTGATGACAGTGAGAATGGCTTGACATGTCCTTGGCATACCCTGATCTTGGAGTCAGACGGACTCCAAGTGAATGAAGGACGCTCTTTCCAAGCAGAGCTGCTCATGCTCAGTGGGGTAGGGAATAAACTGAGGGACACCCAGGTACCATCAACCCACTTGGAGAGGCTAAGGGCTGTCAGCTGAGGGCCTGGAACTAAGTGGGGTGGTTCCTCTCTTCCTCTTATAAACTTACAGTATATACTGATATGGGGTAACCTGAGAGAGGGTCCAGATGGGGCAGGGAGTAAGTGGGCTTCCCACTCAGGCCTGTTCTACTTCAGGTCACAATTATGAGGAAGGAGCAGGCACTCCCAAGGCAAGAGTAAGGCCCCTCCTGAGCTGACCTAGGGAGCAGCTGGGCTCCAGGATGCAGTTGGAGCTGAGTGACCAGGCCCCTCAGACCAGATATACAGAAAAGGGGACTATGAATTTCCAAAAAGGGCCAAACTAGCATTCTCATGAGGCTAGGACACTGCTCTGACCTCCTGAATTTGCTTAGGTCAGCATTTTGCTGCCCTGCCCCTTCCCAGGGCTTGGTTCAGTCTGGGCAGGAAAGCCCAGAGCTGGTCCCAGCTCAAGTCCACCTGACTCTGAGGCCCAGCTACCACCCTTTTCTCGGGCCCCTCAGATCTCTGAGCCCCTGCAATTGACACCCATTGCTGTCTGAGCCCCAAACTCTGAGCTAAAACCATTTAGACTCTGTCCATTACAGATGCTTGTGGCATAGTACTTAACAGTCGATAAATTCCTCTCTTTCTCTTGTTCATTTTTATTCTTGAAACAGCTTGGGAAAAATAGCAGAGTAATTCTTCAGAAAGGAAACTGAGGCCCAGAGAGGTCTGGGATGCCTGGCACAGGCTGGTGGCGGGGACTCCAGGGTTCTCCTAGCCCTAGACAGTGCCTGCCTCTCTCTGGGCTTCAGTTCCCCATCTGGAGAGTACAGGTGTTGGCACACATGCTCTCTTCGGACACCTGCCTGTTGATCACTTCCTGTGGGACTCCCATGCCTCCTAAGCTTCTGTGAAGTCCACCTCAGTGTGCGGGTAAATCCCGAAGGTCCTCTTACTCAGCTCCCTTTCTCTTCAGGTCTTGATTTTTCACTTTTCCCTGAACCCTCTGTGCAATGGCCCCTGTGCTGTGTTACCTTTCGGTGCAGTTCATGGCAGGTCTGTTTCCAGGTAAGTGGGGGTGGGAGGGGAGCCAGTATCCCTGGTTTCACCAGGGTTGTCAGTCTGTGGAGTTGAGGAGGGGGCGTCAGACCCAGTCCTGGTAGAAGGCTGGAGGCCCGCTGGAAGCATGACAGGCCCAGGCAAAGTTTCCAGTCTTGCAGAAAGATCTGATCTCTAGAAGCATCTGCGGACAGGACAGCCTGTGGTCACCATTGGGGGGTGGTGTCTCCTCCAGGCACCCCTCAGACTAATCAAGCTTCTCATCTCCACTTTTCTTTGATTGACTCTCAGTGCCACCATTTCCTTTGGTCTCTGTCTGCAGGGCCAATAGGGGGAGGGGCGGCCTATACAAATGTAGACTTTTCTTATAGTCAAATAAAAACATACGGATGCTTACATTTTGGAGATAGCCACTTTTTAACATTTGTTCCCTTTTTAAATTCAATCTATTGGGACCCTCACAAAATGGAACTGGTCTCCTTTTTGCGAGATCGTGTCTGTCCAAGGGGTCTCTGGCCCTGGTCAAGTTCAAAGGACTTCATGCTTTGTCGCCCCATCAGTCCAGCTGCATTGCCCACCGAGGCCGGCAGGGGTCGCCCGCGGACAGGCCCGGAGGGGGCGGGGCCGCGAGCCCTGCCGGACCAATAAAGGCGGCGGCGCGCGGCGGCGGCGGCGGCGGCGGCCCCGACGCTCCGGCTCCGCGTGATCCTCGCCGCTGTTTCCTCCGCTCGCACCGCCGATCTCCGGTCCCGACCCGACCCCTGCCGCTATGCTGGCGCTGCGCTGCGGCTCCCGCCTGCTCGGCCTGCTCCCTGCCCCGCGCCCCGTGCCGCTGCGCCTCCCCGCGGCCCGCACCTGCAGCGGCGGCGGCGGCGCCCGCGACCCGTCCTCTTCCGCCGGGAACCCGCTGGTGTACCTGGACGTGGTGGCCGACGGGCAGCCGCTCGGCCGCGTGGTGCTGGAGGTGAGACCGGGACCGGCCCGCGCCGGGCTGAGGGTGGCGGACGCCCTCGGGAGACCCCGGACCGGCGCCGCGCCTGGCCCTCTGGGTGACCTTGCCTCCCACTCCCGGCTCCGGGCCTCAGCTTCCCCGTATCTCAGAAGGGGCATCGGATTGGTCTCTTCCGGTCACCCCTCGGAACTTTGGAGAAGTGGAAGCGGGGGGAAGGGTGCGTGTGGACCAGAAAGCTCAAGGTCAGGTCGCAGACGGTGAGGCCCGGCCCCACTAGCTGGCCTGGGCGGGGAAGGGGTTCCGAGACCTCACGGAGTCCGAACCTAGGCCGGAACTACGAGGGTGGCCGGGGTCCGGTCCGGCGCGGGCCGGCTGGGTGCTCACGTGGTGGCCTTTTCGTGAGGGAGTGCGGCCGCCCCCGCCCCCGCCCGGTCCCCGGACCCGGACCCGCCCCGCCCCCGCCCGCCAGGCGCCGGGGAGTGAGTGAGGTGGTCCGGCCATCAGGCCACCCGGCACCGGCACCGCGAGTGAGCAGTGTGCCTGGAGCCCAATTACAGCCCCAGCCACCCTACCGGGGCCAACTCAGTTCCTGCCCCTGACTCTGGGCCTTTTTAAAAAAAAATAAAGCAAGAAGCAGAATCCTGAAGGTAACGAGCGGAAAGGTAGCAGAAACTCCGTGTAGCCTTTGAGATTGGCCCTATTTTTAGCAAAGGGAGCTCAGTTAAGCCTCAGTTTTCTCTTCTGGAACATGGAGAGCACCGTTCCTGCTCCCATTTATTTTAGTGGTTTGGCACCAGGGTGGCTTTTGAAGCCGGGAAACAAGAGGCCAGCTTGCATGAGGCCCCACCTCCCCTTACCCCCACCCCTTTTGCCTCTCTGAGCCTCAGTTTCCATCTGCGCATTGGGGAGCTTGGACTGGCCCCTCCCTGGACCCTCTCTCCAGGCCGAGTCTGATGCTTTGAGCCCAGCTGTGTGTAGTGGCTCTGCCAGTTCTTCCCCAGTGAAGCAGGCCAGGATGGCATTGTGATCTCTCCTGACACATCAGGAAACCAAGCTGCCTCCTCACAGCCTTGGATTCAGGAAGCAGCTGGCAAAAATGGTAGCTGCCTAGGCCGCCTCCTACATAGTGCTGGGAGTAACAGGAATGGAATGGTGCATGGTGCTTCCTCAGTCTCCTTGGCCGTTGTGGAGGTTGGGTGGTGAGGAGGGACCTTCCTTCACCTGCCTCTGGACTAAACATCTTCTCATGTCTCTCTTCTTTCCCTACAGCTGAAGGCAGATGTTGTCCCAAAGACTGCAGGTAAGGTAGTGTCTGGGGCCCTCCTGAATCTGGGCTCAGTGGAAGAGAGGCAAGGCAAGGTGGGTGGGCCGGCAAGAATTGTCCAGGCAGGGAGACTTGGGATCAGATGGGAGGGAGTTCCATGTGTGGCAGCCTCCTGTCCCTCTCTGGGCCTCGGTGTTGGCCTGCTCACCTGCCTGGTGGTAGCCGCAGAATCAATAGAAAGCACATGGAAATTTCCCCAGGACAGCTCCCTCCTGGTGCCCAGTGTGCCAGGGTGATAGCTTGCAACCCTTGGACTCCCTGCCCTGCTGACCTGGTGCCGCTAGAACAGCTAGGATTGTTTGCTTTGCCACTGAAGTCAGAGAAGGAGATGACTTGTCCCAGGTCACAGAGCCAAGAGCAGACTCAGGGGGCAGGCCTAGGGTCTTTCATGCCCTGCTCACCTGGGGGATTAGAGAGGATGCTGTCTGGAATGAGTGTCACCCCTGGAGTTGAGTTGAGACCTGACCTGTTGACCTGCCTCTCCCTTCCACCCTCAGAGAACTTCCGGGCCCTGTGTACTGGGGAGAAGGGCTTTGGCTACAAAGGCTCCACGTTTCACAGAGTGATTCCATCCTTCATGTGCCAGGTACTGTGCCCTCTGTACTCGGGTTCCTCGTCTGTAAGTAGGGATCATAACGGACCACTTCACAGGAGTGTTACGAGGAGTAGTGAATGAGCATGTGCTTGAGAAGGACCGAACAGAGGGCAACTGTAACCACTCCTGGCCTGTCCTCCCACCCGAGAGGCTGGAACTTGTCTGCGCTGTCGTAGCCCTTACCTATCCCAGAGGTCAAGCCACAGGGCAAGTGGCAGGATGGCCCTGCCCAACTGCGTTAGGGAAGTTGAGCCTGTCGAGGGGGCACTGGCATTGGGTATGGATGCACGTGGGAGGTCGATCTTAAGGCTTTAGAGGACTAGTGTATTGAGACAGTCTCTGTCCCCTGTACTCAGTGTGACACACTGGGCCCTGGCCTGGGAGGAGAGGAAGAGGAGGGAGGCGGAGAGCACGAACAGGAACATGCAGGTCTGGACTTGGAGCTTGGCTTTCCAGAGAAGAGCATCTCGGTTGAATGAATGTTTTCTTTAGTCATGTGTCCTGCCCATTTGTCAGAGGCATTGGTACTGCTGTGTCAGAGGTTGTAGGGTGGCTATTGACAGCAAGAACTTCCCCAGGGGTCAGACCCTGCTAGGTCAGGGGTTTGTGTCGTGAGGCCAGCAAACCTACAGGCAGGAGTATGGACATTATGAGGTCCCTTTTTGAGGTCCCTTCAGCCTAGAATTCTCTCCCCCATTCCCTCCACGCTGGTGTTGTAATCATATGGTAGTAAGTGGCAGTGGGTTGGGGCTGGGCTTGCTGATGTGGCAAGTGTGGCAAATGCCGCAGGAGGGGCGGGAGGCTGTGGCGTGGGACAGGTTTGGCCGAGCCCTGCACATTCTGCTTCAGAGGCTCCCAGAGCTGAAGTGTACGGGGCCAGGCCAGCACCTTTCTTGAGCAGCAGCAGCAGGCAAGGGCGGGGACTTCCAAAGCTGGAGGGCTCTCTGTGGCAGAAGGTGGCAGCACTGGGGGGCCCGGGCCAGGGTTTTGAATTGCCCCTCTTTGGGGACACTTACTGGCATTTGTGGATGCTTCAGCTGGGCTGGTCAGGCCTCCCCTGTGACCTGACAGGATCCCATCTCAGGAAAATGGCAACATGGCCATGGCCCAGGGCTGGGTGGCACCACTGGGCTCTTCTGGCAGTGGAAGCCGCGGGTGAGCCCTGAGGAGGGAGCCAGCCCTGGGTGGGCTGCAAGGCAGAGGGAAGCCGCTGGCCTGGTCAGGGAAAGAGCCTGGGACAGGGAGGGGGCTCAGATAGGGAACTGGCTCTGTGCCAGCTGCTGCTGCTCCCCACAGACCAGATGTGGATCAGGGCTCCCTGGACACATCTCTGTTTATGCTTTAAGAGTGTTGGGAGAAAAGTCTGAGTCACTGAGAATCCTGTCATTGATTGTTAGATTCTTTGAGGGCCATTTAAAAACTTGCCCAGACTTCTTTTCGGCCGGAACCTCCATCTTCCAGGTAGACCCTGCGCGTGGCTGCCTGCGATCGTGGTTCCACAGACTTGAGTCCTAACGCTGAGGCTGCGTGTTGGGGCCCTCGAGAGACTGTCCAGACTGTCAGTTTGCCAAAATGACGAACACAAAGGGAAAGAGGGGAGGCGCCCACTGTATGTGCTCTAGGCCTTTTAGAAAACGTGGAGCTGTTCCTTTGGCTACATCCACGCGAATCTATGAGAAAGGTGGCATTGTGGACATAAAGGGAATGGGCACTGTTCAAAAAGGAATGCCCCCCAAATGTTACCATGGCAAAACTGGAAGAGTCTACAGTGTCACCCAGCATGCAGGGGGCTTTGTTGTGAACAAACAAGTCAAGGGCAAGATTCTTGCCAAGAGAATTGATGTGCATATTGAACATGTTAAGCACTCTGAGAGCAGAGATAGCTTCCTGCAATGTGTGAAGGAAAGTGATCAGAGAAAGAAGGAAGCCAAAGAGAAAGGGACCCGGGTTGACGCGTCAGCCTGCTCCGCCCGGAGAAGCACACTGAGCACCACTGGGAGGGAGCCGGGCTGCTGGAGCCCATCCCTGTGAAGTCATGGCGTGACAAGTAAAGAGAAGACCTGGACTGACTGAGTAGAAGTGTGATGTCCCTTCCCCCCAAAACATAAAGAAAACTTGGTGTCCTAAAAACAAAAATAAATAATAATAATAATAATAATAAAAACTTGCCCAGACAAAAACTGAATCATTCGGAAGGCAGGACAGTTATTGTCAGAAAATATTTGTTTTCCTTTTGCTTATTATTTCATTAGTCCTTATATAATTGGATGCTTTTTGACCCCTTTGCCTGGAGGGCTCTGGGGGGGCGCCGCATGTGGATGGGTGGGGTCCCCAGAGCTGTGCCCCTGCCTCCCGGGCGGCAGCCGCTCAGAAAGCGCCTTGTGCTCTCAGGCTGGCGACTTCACCAACCACAACGGCACAGGAGGGAAGTCCATCTACGGAAGCCGGTTTCCTGATGAGAACTTCACACTGAAGCACGTGGGGCCAGGTGAGTGGGGCCGCCATTCCTGGGTCTGCCACGCGCAGCCGGCCAGGGAGGCCGCAGTCTGACCCCTGATGGTTCCGTGTCTGATCCTGTCCCTGCCTCCTTCCAGCTTGGTTTGCTGGGTTTCCTAGAGCTTTTCATTCTGAGCTCTCCGTTTAAAACAAACTATCCTTTGGGGACTTGGCAAAGGGAGAGCCTTTAAGCCAAATCCCAACATTAGTTCACCTTTAAGACTCAACGTACAGTGTGGAAAAGTCTAGAGTCAGGTGGGAGTCCTGCTTCCTCAAGGACAGGCCCTGGGGAGCCAGTCATCCTCTGGGCCCTGGTTCTCTTCTGAGCTCCAGGCTCTTCAGACTCAAATGTCCTTGGTGTGGTTTGAGCTGTCTGCTCTTTGGAATGACTTCCCAGGTGAGCGGCTTCCTGGGGTGGCGTGGCTCACTCCTGCTTGCTTTTGCAGGCGTCCTGTCCATGGCGAACGCAGGCCCAAATACCAACGGCTCGCAGTTCTTCATTTGCACCATCAAGACAGACTGGTGAGTTCCCTGTTCCTGCTCCAGGCCCTCTGAGCATGAGGGGCAGCCTTGCAGCTGGAGGAGGGTCTGTGTGCATTCAAGAAAGGTGGTCTGAAGCTAGACTTGTCTGCTCTGGGACAGTGACCTTCCCTGGGGCTGTGTGTCTGTATGAGAGAAAGAGAAAGTTCCCGAGAGGATTGAGGGAGAACGTGGGCCGCTCTTGCGACGCTGTCTTAATGAGGCTCCCAGCTGTCGCCATTAGCTGGAATTTCCCCAGTGTTTTGCACACACATACGAGTACGTTGGGAAATGCTGCCGAACATATCAGGCCTCAAGATGGCCTGTTGTAGAAGCCTATCTGCCTGGGTTCACCTATTGTTTCCCAGGCTCATGCGGACCGTGGAGGGCACCTTGAGCAGCACTGGTAGACATTCAGATATCACACCCGAGTTCCATCAGGCATTCGCAAGGCCTGCAGGTAGCCCCTGCCCTCAGCCTCTTTCTCACGTGCCCGTGGACTTGAGCGATGTCTTCCCTGGTAAATTCTCCCCTAAGGGATAAGTTTTTCTACCCAAAGTCCCTTGTGTCCCAGCCCTGGGGCATCTGGGATTGAAGGGACAATAGCTGGCCAGGGGCTAAGACTTAATAAGCTCATTTCTGAAGACTTTAGGAAGACCTGGGTGATAGGTAGACACTAGCTGTCTCTAGGCCTCCAAGCAGAAGGTACGTGGATGACAGGCTGGGCAGGTCGTCGCTGGCACCGCCTGCTCTTCACCCCTTCTGCGGACATGGATCCTGCAGCTCTGCCCTTGGCTGTAACAGTCTTGGCCTCGCTGGCACTGGACTGAGCTGTTTTTTAGATTCTTGGAACTCTCAGCTTGAGAACTGCTCAGTACTTAGTCCCGGCATACTTGTTATCTGGGCTCTCACCTCATGATTCGTAACTTGCAATAGTTCCGTTTACACAGACCTTTTGTTTCTTTAGAGTACTGTAGCTCAGCATCCTGTTATCTCCCTGAGCAGAGCAAGAAACTCCCTTTTCATAGGTGAGGTTGCCAGACACAGTCTGTCAGTGTGAGGAGGCAGAACGTGCCCTGGAAGGGAGGCATCCTCTGCTGTGTTTTGGGAGTTCGGCAGGCTTGATCCGGGGCTTTGAGGAGCGGCTCCAGCTGGTTGGTGTGCATTCTTTCAGAGCTGCTGTTTTTGATAGATAGTTTGTGAGCAAAAGCCCATGATGTTGGTTGATGTTGTACTACTCTTCGTTTCTGTTCACCTGACTCCCCTGTCCTCACAGGTTGGATGGCAAACATGTGGTGTTTGGCCATGTCAAAGATGGCATGGATGTTGTCAAGAAAATTGAATCCTTTGGCTCCAAAAGTGGGAAGACATCCAAGAAGATTGTCATTACAGACTGTGGCCAGTTGAGCTGACTCCCTGCGGCCACGGATGCTGGGCCTGCGTGTGGCCTTTCCCAGGTGGCTGCCTCGGGCTCCCCGTGAAGGTGCCCGCAGAGCAGCCATGTGCTCGAGGAGGCATCTCAGGAGTTCCCGGGGACCCACCAGACGGCTTCCTCAATGCCTGTCCTTCCTCCTGACCCTGTGTCTGGACCCCCGGTGTCACTACTACTCACCCGGCATCAGCTGCGAGTGTCCAGCCTCGTTCACATGTGCCTCAGACGTGGGGGTGGTGATGGGCTAGCTTCACGTTCAGATCCCTGCCTTGTCCTTGACCAAGGGGGAATCCAGTTGCTGCAGAAAGGGCTGTGATATGTCTGTTTAATGTGTCTCCCTAATTGGAATAATTTAATGAAGAAGACTGCCTGGAGGTGAAGATGTGACACTACTCTATGCGTAGTGTGACCTGAGTTGTGGCCCAGGCCACGGAACTCCAGAGCTTGGCCTCTGGAACCCAGTCAGGGCCTTGGTGAAGGGCCTCCTGGCCGAGGCCTCTCTCGCAGCCCCTGTGAACCCCGTCAGCTTGCTGCTGTTTCTGAGGGGGGTAGAGCACATGGACCTGGGAGAAGCACAGACTTGCACCTCGTCGCTGTGAACCCCGTCAGCTTGCTGCTGTTTCTGAGGGGGGGTAGAGCACATGGACCTGGGAGAAGCACAGACTTGCACCTCGTCGCTGTGAACCCCGTCAGCTTGCTGCTGTTTCTGAGGGGGGTAGAGCACATGGACCTGGGAGAAGCACAGACTTGCACCTCGTCGCTGTGAACCCCGTCAGCTTGCTGCTGTTTCTGAGGGGGGTAGAGCACATGGACCTGGGAGAAGCACAGACTTGCACCTCGTCTCTGTGAACCCCGTTAGCTTGCTGCTGTTTCGGGGGAGGGTAGAGCACATGGACCTGGGAACAGCACAGAGCTGCGCCTCGTCACTGTGAACCCCGTCAGCTTGCTGCTGTTTCTGGGGTGGGTTAGAGCACGTGGACCTGGGAACAGCACAGAGCTGCACCTCGTCGCTGTGAACCCCGTCAGCTTGCTGCTGTTTCTGGGGTGGGGTAGAGCACGTGGACCTGGGAACAGCACTGTGAACTGCTGTGTGGACAACGGAAATGGCCCGTGAGTGCCGTGGGCTCTGGGAGAAAGAAAACACGTATTTCCTGGTGGGCTTCGGTTTTTCTGTTCAATGACTTGAATCTACAGGTTATGTATATAGTATACTTCAGGGACATTTGTGTTCACCTTAAATGTGAAAATAAAGCCTATTTTCCGTAAAGACTGGTGTTCGGTGCCTTGGGAAGGCGGTGTCTGTGGCCCAGCCTTCGCTGAGCTGGCCTGTGTCTGCCGGTGCTGAGGGCCTGCCCAGGGCTGTCATCACCCCCGCCGCCCACGAGGGTGGCGTCACCCTGCTTACAGGTGAGGAAAGAGACGGCATCGGCGCCCATGGCCGTTCCAGAGGCACTGGTTCCACCTGTGTCGCAGCTCTGCCTCTTGGTGACTGAGCCTGTTTTCCTCAGCTGCACGATGGGGGAGAGGGCCCACCTCGCGGGGGAGGGCCCGCTGTGCTGCCCGGAAAGAGCCTGGCAGTGCCTGGCGCACCTCAGCACCCGGAGGACGGGATGCTGCCGTTCCCGTGGGCCAGGGTTTCGGAGAAGGGCCTGAGCGCACCTAAGGTTAGGCACGGACTCCAGCGTGTGCATTTAACTCTGGAATGACTTCTAGGTGTTTCTGAGCCCACAGGGAAGGCAGATGGGGGGACGAGGAACGAACGCTCCTTGAGGCGCAGCCCACACAGTGAGAGGCGCACGTGTTCACACGGCTGCCGAGTCAGGTCGAGCGGTCGCATGTCCTTGGAGCCATGCTGCCGTCGCTGGCTGGGTTTGGGTCCCTGGGAGGCTGGGGCTGTGAGTCAGGTTCTGTGAGGTCACTGAAGTCATGACTGGATGGGGTCATTTGGGATCATGGCTCATTTCCATGAAGTCGAGTTCGGCTGCAGGGTTGGGAGCTCAGCCAGCCTAACAGTCTTTAAACAACGAGAGCCGTGGGGGTCCTGAAAGCAGAACAAGGGGGAGGATACCTGATTGAACCCCATTTTCAATCAGGTATTTTTTTTAATCCTCACCTGAGGATACCTTTCCATTTATCTTCAGATAGAGTGGGAGATAGGGAGAGAGAAACACCAGTGCGAGAGGGACACATCACTGGTTGCCTACCGCACGACCCCAGCCAGGGCCAGGGGCGAACCACAACCGAGGTATGTATGTGTCCTTTACCGGGACCGAACCCGAGTCATTGGTTTGCGGGCTGATGCCCTAACCGCTGAGCCAAACAGGCCAGGGCAGGTATTTCATGTTTTTGTTATTGGGGTTCTGCAAGGAATTTCATTTGAAGAATGGAAGCTTGAGCCAAATAATAATAATTGGTCATTGCTCACCCAGTCCAGCATTTTAGATGGGTAAACTGAGGACCCAAGAGGAGTCAGGATTTCCCAAGCAGTGCCTCGGGAGACCAGGTTAGGTTAGTTTGGAGACACTGCAGAATGTGTGAGCCTCTATCATCGGATCACAAGTGTTCTGAGGTCACTACTTCAGGTTTTCTCGTGACCTCGGGGGACTCTAGGATTGCAGAGGTGCTGTTGTTTGAGAACACCCTCTTGAGGTGTGACCTGCTGACCCGTGGTGATTTCTGAGGGGTTCCAGGGTCCCAGAGCCTATGGGCTTGTGGTTAGTTCACAGAGCATCTCCTTTTTAATGGTGTGTGTGTGTGTGTGTGTGTCCATGTCCATCCAGTCTGGTGTATGAAGACAGAGCCAGTATGTAGGAGTTTCCTGAGAACCGAGTTTCCTGAAAATGGGGCCGTTTGCTGCAGTTCTCGGCCCACACTGCACCGGGGCCTGAGCCTGTCTGACTTCGTTCACAAGCAGAAGCCTAAGGAGCCTACAGACAAGACACCGACTGACCGCCGGCACAGGGCCCTCGCGCGTGAGTGAGCAGTGAGTCGTGCGCGTGCTCAGAAATGGGATCACACGCGGCGCCATGTGAACACGTTGAAACTTCCGAATCACATCATTCTCAATGTGTGCTAGCTTTTCACGACTTCATTGAGCTGTAGTTACACACAGTAAAATTCACACATTCTAAGTGTATAGGTCAGTGACTTGACAAATTCATACGCTGAATCACCACCACCAAATTAAGTGATAGAACATTTCCCTCTCTCCAGAAAGTCACCTTTGCCCCTTCCACAGCCACTGAACTCTGTCAGTGTAGATTAACTTCGCCTGTTCTAGGACTTTTTATCAATGGAATCATACAAGGTTCACTTTTTGTGTCTAATTTCTTTAGTAGCATGTGTGAGAACGTGGAGAATGTCATGCCCTCCCGGGCCCTGTGGAGGGTTGGGCCATGAAAAGGAACGTCTGTAAGCGTTTCTCGGTCGGGTAAGGCCTACGCAATGCTTCTAGGAATCGTGAGGTGCCGCCCCTGAGACCGGCTGACTACAAGTCTCTAGGATGGGATCTAGGGGTCTGAATTTTAAAATAATAGTTCTGCTCAAGTGCGAATATTTGAGTGTAGGCCAGAGTAGGCCAGTTTGGAAAAGGAGGGTGTGGCTCATCACCACTCAAGTCTCTGTTCACTGCTGGACACATGTTTGCTGGATGCTCGGGGGGGCTGAGCAAGACCCTCCACGTACAAAGATGTCTCACTTGAGGAGCTGTAACTCTCGGGCGGTGGGTGGGTCTGTTCATCCCACGCTGCTTGGGGGCTGTTGGGCAGCTGTGCTCTCCGTGGCCCTGGGAGGGCAGCGTCCCACTGTCTCAGCCTGTGGGCTGCCTTTGAGGGGAGGAGCTCACGGTGGGGGCCTCGGCTCCCCTCCTGCCATCCAGCAGAGGGCCTGGCTTGGGTGGACCCATGCTGGGAGGATGTCTCAGTGGATGAGAAGCGTGGGCCAGAAGAAAGATCCATGTTCAAAGTTCACGGGAACAGGGTAGGTAGGGAAGTCTTGGTTCTACTCTGCACCCTAGTCCATCACAGCCTTGAGAGGCTGTCCAGAATTATGATGGTGGTATTATTATTATTATTATTATATATTGTAATGGTTGATTTTATGTGTCAACTTGACTGGGCCCTGGGGTGCCCAGACATTCAGTCGAACATTGTTCTAGTTGTGTCTATAAGGGTGTTTCTGCAGGCAGTGAAAATATGAATCAGTGGGTTGATGTAGCAGAGTATTCTCGCTGATTTGGGTGGGTTTCATCCAGTCAACTGAGCAGCTGACTGGGACAGAGGGTGCTCCTTCCGCCTGACCGAGCTGGGACATCAGCCTTTCCTGCCTTTGGGCTCGAACTGAAACACCAGGGCTCCTTGGGTCGTGGGCCTGCTGGCTTTCAGACTGGAACTTACACCTTCAGACTTGGACTGGAGGCGCACCATCCACTCCCGGATTTTCAGCTTGCAGCCTGCAGGCCTTGGAACTTCTCAGCACCCGTAATTGTGTGAGCTCATTTCTTATAGTAAATCCCTCTCTCAAACCTGACAAAAACCCTGGCTAATATGCATAGCTTCCTATTTTTTCCTACTTATAAAACCAAAATGCACTTGTAAAATACAAATGATATAGAAATGTGTAATATATAAAATTAAAATTACCCATAACCCTGCCATATTTATAGTTGGTATAGGGTTGGCATTTGCTTAGGATGTAGAAAGATGCAAAAGTCATCATTCCTGTCCCAACAATAATAAAAAGCAAAATAAACAATACAGTCATAACTTTTCTTGAGTTCATCAGAAAGGCAACCAGGGGCATGAGTTCCAACAAGGGACAAAGCCCCGCGAGGGGAATGGGCACTCGACGTGGCAGAGTCCTGCAGGAAGACATGGCCACAGGGCAAGTGGGTAAGATGAAATCAGGTGATATTTACATGAATTGATAAAGGCACACGGGCTGGTGTGTCCAGCTGAAATAGCTGGGGCTCCCCCACAAAGCGGGTGCATACTCACTCGCCAGGTCTCTCCCTCCAGGCCTCCACTAGATGCTCAGGAGAAAGACTGGTCATAGTGGAGGACCCAAGGCGCCTCCTTGGTGTGCAAGCCTGTGGGGATCTCCAGTCCCGGAGAAAGGCATGGAGCCTTGCTCATTTCCCCAGATTCTTCTCTCTTTTGAGGGAAAATTCTTTTTTTCCCTCCTTTATTGATTTTAGAGAGAAAGTGAGAGGGAGCGAAAGATGGAAACATCGGTGAGAGAGAACATGGATTGGCCGCCTCCTGCATGCCCCCACTGGGGATTGGGCCCACACCCTGAGCTGTGTCCTGACCCAGAATCAAACTGGTGCATGGGTCGATGCTCAACCACTGAGCCACACCGGCCGGACTGAAGGAAAATTCTTAACCACTTCAGGGAGAGCAACACTCCCTTCACCTCTGAAAGAATTAGAAGGGCCCTGGGGTTGGGGACAAGGTAGAAGAAAAGATTGTAACCCTCAGGGAGGGGCAAGAAAACATTCACAGCCCAAGGTCCTGTACTGATGCCAACTGGAAATCAGCCACCACTGGGGAAAGGCAAACACACTTTGGAGACATGCCTGAGACTGAGGCTGGACCAGGATGACAGAGAGCCCTCCTGCCCGCACCCCAGCCTATTCCACTGCTCGGGGAGAAGGAAGGACGCAGAGACACCTCCTGTGTTGCAGAAAGCTGGAAGTGGAATTCAAACCCTGAGAAAAACCCTTCAGCACCCCAAGCACCAGGTAGCAGTTGCCCATTACTATAGGAATTTGCATCTGCAGGGCTCTGAAGGACAGGACTCCGATACCAAAACCCAAACCCAACTTTGCATCTGCAGGGCTCTGAAGGACAGGACTCCGATACCAAAACCCAAACCCAACTTTGCATCTGCAGGGCTCTGAAGGACAGGACACCGATACCAAAACCCAAACCCAACTCAACTCCTGACGATCAACTCAATTCCCTACAATAAAGACCTGAAGCAAGAAACAGCACACCCGTTTTCCAGTGTGCATACTATATAGCTGTCTCTTCTGTTGCACAACAATGTTCAGTAGTCAATGAAAAAATTAAATGGCACAAAAGAGAAAGGAAAAAAATACTGTTAATAAGTAAGGCAATCAATAGAATCAGACTCAGATACAGCCCTGTCAGATAGGGACATTGAAAATAACTATGATCAATGTGTTAAAGGATCTAGTGGAAGGGTGGGCAACATGCATGAACAGATGGGAATGACTTTAGCAGAGAAATGGTAAGAAAGAGTCTAATGGAGATGCAACAAGAAAGGATACCCAAAATGAAGAATTCCTTTGATGAGCTCAACAGGAAACTCAGCATAGCGGAAGGATATGTCAGTGATTTGCCAAAGGATTATAAATGTAACACCAAAGAACAATCAACAAAAGAAAAATTAGATACATTGGATGTCACCGAAGTTAAAATTTTAAAGTTTGTGCTTCAGAGGGACATTATAGAGAAAATGAAAAAAGAACAAAACAAAACAAACAATGGGAGAAAATAATTGCTGCTGGTAGCAGGTAAGATGGCCCAGCTGCTTCGGAAACCAGCAGTTCCTCAACGATTAAACATAAAGTTAACACATGACCCAGCGATTCCACTCCTCGGTGTGCCGAAGAGAAGTGGAAACACGTCCACACAGAAACTTTTACACAAATGTTTATTGCAGCATTATTGAAAATGGAGACAACCCAAATGTTCATCAGGGGGAAAATGAATCAGCAAAGTGTGGCGAAGCTATCCGGCGGGACATTACCCAACCACAAGAAGGAAGTGCTGAGACGGCTACAGCGCGGATGACCTCGGATGACCTCGGATGACCTCGGATGACCTTGGGAAACCGATGTGAGTGGAGACACCAGTCATCAGACTACATGGTAGCAGAGTAGGAGATGAGTGCTCTCTAACGGGATGGTGAAATGTTCTAAAACTGTTCTGTTGGTTGTAGATATTTGTGAATAGACTAAAGCCATTGAATGTTGCAATTTAAATGAGTGAAGTGTTTGACATGTGAACTGTATTTTTTTTTATCCTCACACGAGGACATTTTTTTCATTTTTTGTTCAGAAAGAGTGGGAGAGAGAGAGAGGAAGAGAGAGAGAGAACCATCAACGTAAAAGGGAACAATCGAGTGGTCACCACCTGCACGACCCTTCCAGGGCCAGGGACAATCTGCAACCGAGGCATGTGCCCTTAGCAGGAACCAAACCCGGGCCTCTCTGGACCACAGGCCGACGCTCTAACCGCTGAGCCAAACCTGCCAGGGCATGAACCGTATTTTAATAAACATGTTTAAACATCTGTACTAGTAGTCTCATTTTTTTTTTTTGTCCATGTAAGCCGTTTCTTCTGGAGCCACTTCTGTTCCTCTGGAAATTGCTGAGGTTTGACCTTGTTAAGGAAGTGGTTGTGCTGGGTCTTCATCACCTTTGAAACATCTGTCCAAGGTGAAGTTATGATAGTGTTTGTTTTTTTGTAATCCTCACCCAAGGATATTTTCCCATTCATTTTTAGAGCGAAAGGGAGGGAGGGAGAGAGAAACATTGATGTAAGAGAGACACATCAACTGGTGACCTCCCATATGACCCTGACCAGGGCCAGGGATTGAACCTATAACCCAGGTTCCCCTTGACTGGAATTCAAACTCGAGATCCTTCCATCCACAGGCCGATGCTCTTACACTGAGTCCAAGTGGCCAGGGCTATTACAGTGTTTTTAAGCAAGAGCCCTGTTCTCAGACACAGGAGGACAAGCTGCTTCTGGCAAGGGAGGGACAGAGTGACTTGATGGTTCAAGTTGTTTCATTTGGATCCAACGAGATGTCCCCGTGACAAATTTCAGGATCCCATTCTTTCCCATCAATGCCCTTTCACATGAAAAATTTATTGAGACTGTGAATTCAATTGATGTTGTAATTCATCAACCTACACAATTACATTTCTGTTTGATTGTAAGCGTTATCAGTCCAATGCCTACAAGAAATGAGAATATGTTTTAAGAGTTGTAATGGAAGCTTTATGGTCAGACCAATATTTAAGCTGATAAAGGACAAGAGTTTGTCATTTTATTTTAGTAAACAATCAAGCAAATCATGTATCTGATAAGGGACTTGCATCTAGAATATATAAAGAGCTTGTCCTTCCGTGGCCTCCCAAGGCACATGCCCCTCTCATCACTTAAGCACAGGTGACAGCATGGTAAATTGGGGTGTCACTGCATGCCATACATGACCGGAATTCCATTTCTCATTGCAGGCGTTCAGCCCTGCCTTCGAGTCCGAGCACAGACAGCCATACGAGATCTCTGAATGTCCTTGTGGGGCTATTTCGTAGGACCGTTCCCAGTGTCGATTCTATATTGGATGGTCCAACCAGGACACTGAAACAACATAGTAATTTCAACAGGGTAAGGTTAATATAAAAAATTATTAACCATAACATGGGTTTACTTACTGAGGGAAAAAGAGATCACTGAAGAATAAAGTGTCTCTCCAGTGCCCTCTACTGATAAAGTTTCAGGTGGTAGTTATGTTATCACAAACAGGGCGATGGAGGAGGATATAGAGCTAAGAGAAATGGACTCATAAATGGTGAATTACGCATTGCTTTCTTATCCAATCTGATGATCTCTGCCATTCAATTAAATATTAGACCATTTATATGTAACTTAATTATTGATATAGCTAGATTTAAATTGGCCATCTTGATATTTATTTTGTCTTTGTCCTATCTACTTTATGTATCATTTTTTGCTTTCTTTTGAAATGAGTTTTTTTTCTCCTAAATTATTCCATTTTATCTTTATTATTGACATTAGAGTTAATTCTTCATTTTGTATTTTTAGTGGTTTCTCTGGGGTTTACAATACTTAGTTTAACTTATTAAAGATTACCTGCAAATGATACTATATCACTTTACATGTAGTGTAAGAATGGCGGGGGAGGGTCAAATGGCAACTTGATATTTAACATTTTGAGAAAATTTCTAATGTTTTACAAGTAGCTACAAATGTTTACATTCCCACCAGCAAAGTATGAGGGTTTCCATTTCTCCACAGCTTCAACAACACTTGTTATTATCTATCATTTTTATTCTAGTCATCTAGCAGATGTGAAGGGTATTTCATTGCAATTTTGAATTGCATTCCCCAGTGACTAATGATGTTGAGCATATTTTCTTGTGCTTATTAGCCATTTGTATATCTTCTTTGAATAAATGTCTATTCAGATCCTTTGCCAGTTTTTAAATTGGGTTATCTTTTTTTTTTTTTTTTTTTTTTATCCTCACCCGAGGACATTTTTCCATTTTTTGTTCAGATAGAGTGGGAGGGAGAGAGAGGAAGGGAGAGAGAGAGAGAAACATCGACGTGAAAGGAACACATCGAGTGGCTGCCACCCGCACGACCGACCAGGGCCGGGGACAAACTGCAACCGAGGTACGCGCCCCTAGCGGGAACCGAACCCGGGTCTCTCAGGACCGCAGGCCGACGCTCCAACCGCTGAGCCAAACCAGCCAGGGCAAATTGGGTTATCTTTATTGTTGAGTTGTAAGAGCTCTTTATATATTCTAGATACACATCCCTTATCAGATACATGATTTGCGTGAATTCATTGTGTGAATTAACTTTTCACTTTCTTAATGATGTCTTTTGAAACATAAAACTTGTACATTTTGATGAAGTCCAATGTATCTTTTGTTTTCTAAATGACCAGGCTTTGAATACCCCACATTCCATTTCAAAAACTAAAAATCAGTTTCTTCGCGGAGAGCTTTGGAGCGCTCTTCTTTCATGGATCGCTTCCCTTCCCGGACAAAGTCTCTGAGCCATCATGCTGGAAGCCGGGCTGGGGGTAGCTCTGGTGCTCTAATGTCACTTCTCCTGGTTTGAAACCTGTGCCCTGGAGCGAGCTGGAGGAGGGGTGATTGGGGCCCCATATTCTTGACCAGCTCCACGGGAGGTAGAGCCCCATCTTATGGGTGAGGGCAAGGTGTAGGGAAGAGCCCCCACCCTCTCAGCCATACTCCTGCAGAATTTAGCCTCTTCAACTCAAAGGTGAAGGAAATTAGAAATTCTACTGGCCTACCTCTCCCAACTCAGATATGAGAGGTGAGACAAAGTCTCGTGTTCTTGGTCACCTCCACCTGCTGAGAAGCTTCCACCAAGCTGGGCTGTTGGAGGAGGAGAAGGGAGTAGCCATACGCCAAATGCCACAGACTCTTGTTGGTCTTACTGAGTAAGTCTAGTACATTTTCCTGAATAACTGTTTTTCCATTTGCTCTGTGCTCTTTTTTTAAGAATAGTGTATTGATTGTTAGAGAACAGAAAGGGAAAGAAGGAGAGAGAGAGAAACATCATGCCTCCTGCAGCCTGTAGGCTCTGCCAACCCAGTGGGAATCAGATCAGAGGGATTGCCAGGGTGAGGATTCTAGGTGGAGCCCAATGCCCTAGTGTGTGGATGAAGAAACTGAGGCTGGTGGCGGGCAGCGAGGGGAGTGGGGGGTGGGAGGGGTTGCGCATGATCAAAGACAGTGGCCTGAGACCTGCCAAGTCGGACCCTGGCTTTCCTGACTCCCAATCTTTCTACTGCACCAAACAAAAAGGTAAGTAAAAAAAAAGACAGATTTTAAAAACAGTAATGCTTTAATAAGAAATTGATAAATACCTGACTCAACAAAGGAATTCAGTCAGATGTTAGACAGTGTGTATTACACACACATAGCAAAAGACTATGGAAGGATGTTGCCAGACTCCGGGCGAAGTGGGGCTACCAGGAATTTTCATGTCCTACTTCCTATTTTTCTGTGCTGTTTCTACTTCACATTGTGCAAGCATTTTTGTTTTATAATTGAGAGGGGGGACTCAGATATTACAACTTGACACTTTTACCCAAGATAAGTGCATGAGGCCGGGGTAGTCTTGTTCTGGGAATGTCAGGACTCACCTGGGATTTGGGAGGGAAAAAATCTCCTTTGCCCACTCTGCTAGCGGGAAAGTTGCAGTTCTCAGCTTTGGCCACCAGAGGGGAGCAGGGGATCAGCCAATCCCTGAAAGAGGAAAGTGGGGAATTTCTGGGCTGGCAAAGACATGGGAGACCCAGGCCACACTATTTGCAACGGTGTCCACGGAGGGTGGGGCTGGGTCAGGTTCCCCGGGAGAGGAGGCCCAGGTACATGCTAGGTGACAGTCCTTTGCCTCATCACAAGAGGGAAACTGAGGCAAAAGCCAGTCAGAACTGAACTAACAAAGTGTGGGTGCCTGGGAAAGGAAGGGGAATGGCCTACAGGCCAAGTACTAGACAGACCCAAGTCCCTGGGAAAGGAGGCGAGCTCCTCCTCTCCTGCCACCTGTAAGGGTGAAGGTTTCAGAACACCTAGCTCATGGGGTGACAGGTAAGAGGCAGAGGGGAAATCAGGGGGCCCAATCCAGAGGCAGCGCAGGCCCAGGTAACTCCCACCTCCGTGCCAGTGTAGTGGCTAACGTTCTTGAGCACGTCTCAGGGGCCAAGCACTTTGCTTCATCCTCCGTCCTGACAGGGACCCCCGGGCAGGTGGGCAGTGTTATGGCTCCCAGGCCCAGCGAGGGGGGTGCCTGGCTCAGGATGGCTGCTGACACGCAGTGATGGCAGCTCAGTGTCCTGTCCATCGACCCACAGTCCTTGCCAGGATGAGGGTGGGAAGGCAGAGATGGGGTCACGGCAGTTATCAAGGTCCCAGATACAAGGCAGGAGTTAGACCCCAAATGGTCCCATGGGCTGCGGGGCCGCCCCGACCTCAAGGCGTGACCAGAGGTGGGGGGATGTTGAGAAGGTGGCAGAGGAGAAAGCTGCTCAGGTCTCAGCTCACAGTGCTGGGTGGGGAGAAAGACCCCCTTCTCCTCCCGGACCAAGAGGGAGAATGTGGGAAAGGGACTGGCCGGTGTCCACCTTCTGGGGGCTGTGGGCAGGCGAGAAGGGCAAGAAGGAGCGAGTGGCCGGGAGAGAAGGCACAGGCACCAGGCCTGGTGGGGGGAGGCAGAGGAGGCAGGAGCAGGGCTCCCCCTGCAACTGGGAAAGGGGCCCCTCGGGGAAGGAGATCAGTGGAGACAGGATTGGGGGCTGTGCTGGGGGCTTGGCTTGACTTCTGGCTTCCACGCAGGCCTGCAGTAACCACCATGGGGCCTGTACTAGTTGGGTTTTGGCTCTGAGCTACAGCAGAAGGCTGGCAGGCTGGACTGAGTAGGTGTGAGGGGCCCAGGGCAGAGTGGAGGGGCTGAGGGATTAGGCCCTGGACCTGACTTGCCCTGGGGGTCAGGGGTGAAGAGTGGCTCTGGGAGGGGTCCAGGAGGGCCTCTGCTCTTGCTAGCAATATGACCTTGGTCAAGTACTCCACCTGTCTGAACCCCAGCCTCCCCTCTGTAAAATGGTACTCGTCACATCCCACACAGAGGGCTCCATGGCTGTTCCACGTCCACCCCCCCACGGGCCAGGCCACAGCAGCACAGGAGATGCAGAGTCAAAGGCTGAGAAGCCCCTAGAGGACTGGGGGGGGGGCCCTGTGTGTGTGTGAGGACTTATCTGGGGACCCCCCCTTTGCCTGGTGCATCCCCTTGGCCTGGCTCCTCTTGAAGCCCACCTCTTGCCCAGGAGTGGACACACACAGAAGTAGAGGTACAAGTAGTCCCCAGGTTCTGTCTCCCCATGTCAGCCATTGTCATTATTTTGCCGGTCTCATTGAGACACCCCCTCTTCCCATATTCTGGATTATTTGGAAGCAAAGCACAGTCTTATTTCTCTGATAAATATGCAGACGCTTGATGGACGAGGACATAGTCACAGGATCCCAGGGTTCTCACCACTTCTAACAAAGTATGGATTCCACCACCATCTGAGGCATGAGGACAGACCGCTCACTGTGCTGAGCCAAGTGCTGGGCTTGGCTTCTCACCCACACGAGGGGGTTAGGCCCACTCACGTGGGAAGGAGGTGGCAGGTTCACATGAAGTTCGTGGGCCTCTAGGGGGCTGGAGTTTCCTCCTTAAAAGTAACCCTTAGCTAAGAGGGGTAGAAGAGAGGGGCCACCCTGGGGGTGCGAGCTTGTGAACACTGCCCGGACAGAATGCCCCAGGGCTCCCCAGCTCACCGGTGTTTGTGGGTGTGAGTATGTGCTTGCATTGAGTGTGTCTGTGTAGGTGTGACTGCATGTGTGTGTGTGCACTGAGTGTGTGAGTGTGACCACGTGTGTTTGCACTGTGTGTGTGTACATTGAGTGTGTCTGTGTAGGTGTGACTGCATGTGTGTGTGTGCACTGAGTGTGTGAGTGTGACTGCGTGTGTTTGCACTGTGTGTGTGTGCACTGAGTGTGTCTGTGTGAGTGTGACTGCGTGTGTATGCACTGAGTACGTCTGTGAGTGTGACCGCGTGTGTGTGCACTGAGTGTGTGTGTGACTCTGTGTGTGTGCACTAAGTGTATCTGTGTAGGTGTGACTGCATGTGTGTGTGCACTGAGTGTGTCTGTGTGAGTGTGACTGCGTGTGTATGCACTGAGTATGTCTGTGAGTGTGACCGCGTGTGTGTGCACTGAGTGTGTGTGTGTGCACTGAGTGTGTCTGTAAGTGTGACTGAGTGTGTGTGAGTGTGACTGCGTGTGTGCTCACTGAGTGTGTCGTGAGTGTGACTGCATGTGTATGCACTGTGTCTGTGTGACTGCATGTGTATGCACTGTGTGTGACCGCGTGTGTATGCACTGAGTGTGTCTGTGTGAGTGTTTGCACTGAGTGTGTGTGAGTGTGAGTGTGTGTGGCAGGAGCAGGGGCAGCACAGGGCCTCTAACATCTCCGGGTAAATGGGGGGATGTTTAGAAGGCCTCATCCCAAGGACTGGCTGTCCCTGGCTTGGCCAGAGCTCCGGGAACAACCAGAGAGACGCCTGGTTCCAGAGGCAGCAGGCCCTCCCCGCCTGTGGCGCTCTCTGCCTCAGCTCTTCCTGTCCTTCTCCCCCCAGGCCATGGGAAGCTGGGGCCAGGGCATCTGGGGTTGGGGACTGACTGCCCAGCTTGTCATGCTGCCCAGCCCCGAGGCAGAGCACTAGGCTGGCCCCAGGAAATGCCGTGACGTTTTGCCGAAGGCCTGAACAGGCTCCCGGGGATCCACTGGGAGTCTTGTCAGGATCAGGAGTGGCACCGGGCTGGGAGCCGCAGGTGCAGCAGGAACCCTATTTGTCAGTCTTGGGCATCGGCCCCTCCCGGGCCTCAATTTCCCCACCTGTCATATTGGTGTCTTGTTCCCTGCTCTGGCTCCTCCTGGGACTGTTACGAAGATATCGGAGGGACATGGGCCTGTGGGTAGGGCCAGCTCAGGAGCCTCATGGGCACCGGGCCCAGCCTCGGGGTGTGAGGAACTACACAGGGGTGGGGAGGGGAAGCAGCCATCACAGAATACCTGCTGGGCGCAGAACTGCCTGGTGGTCACTGCAACCGAGGTGTGTCCTGATGGGCTCCAGGTGACCGAGGACACAGAGGCTCCGCTTCACACATTCTGGGAAGGGGTGGTGCCCGGAGCCTTGTCCGGGTGGCAGCGGGCTCTCAGCTCCCACCGCTCTGGTGCTGAGGTGGGGAGAGGGATGGCTGAGCACCGCACCCTCCCTCCCCTCGGCCTGGGCCTGGCTGGTCTCCATTCCCTGTGTCTGGAGCCGGTGCCAAGGGGCTCCTTACACCAAGGTCTCCGTGGATTGGAGCTGCTGGTCCCTCCAGAGCACCTCAGCCCCTCGGGCCTTCGCTCCTCCTTTGCAACTGTGTGTTCACCTCCGAAGTGCTGCAGAGATGAGAACTCGGGGCTCAGATCCTAGCTCTGCCACCTGCTCACAGCGAACTCAGGCCAGCCCTGACTCACTGGGCCCCACTTCAGCCCAGACACAAATATGGGGGTGGGGTCAGTTTCAGAGGAAGGCAGGTATGGGCCCAGAGCTGGGTGGTCCTCTCTGGGTCCCCGACACCCCTCTCTGTGGCAAACCTGCTGTCTCCCGGCCTCGGCAGCTGGCAGCCGCTGGGCGTGGACATGCAGTCCAGCCGGAAACCCTTCCTGTCCAGGGAATGACTGGCTTCCACAGCTCTGGGAGATGCTGAAATGCAGACGGTTTGCCATGGGTTTGTTTTCTTTCCGCACAAAACAAAACAAACACACAGGCTCATGCACACGGACACGCAAGGGCAGATAAGCAAGCGTGAACCTGGGGCCTAGCCCCAGCACACGGTGGGCGCTCGGTGACCCCAGGGCTCCCAGGTTGAAGGTCAGTTCCCCTCCTACTTCCTGTGTGGTCTCTGGAAAGGCGCTTCTGCCTAAGCCACAAACAGTGGGAGCAAGAGACCCACCACCCTGGGTCCCTGGGTGCCGAGCCGTGCGTTGGGCCGCGTGTTCCCTGGGCCAGCTTATCTGCACACTAACCCACGAGAGCTGGGGCTCAGAGAGGCGAGGATCTACTTCACCTCACAGCCAGGGAGGGCAGGTGCTGGGGGACGGGTGCTCGGAGGCAGACCCAGGCTCTGCGTCCTCGGGTCTGTCCCCAGGAGGGCAGCCTCCTCCTGGGCTGCTGGCAGAGTGTCTGGCGTGGAGCAGTCACTCACGGTGATTATTCTCCCCTCCTCCCGCTCTGTGGGCTGGTCCCCTCCCAACTCCCTGGCTTGGCCAGCTGACACCACCTGTGCTGACCCACCTGGCCTGGGGCCTCTGCACACCCCCTGCGGGAAGGCCCTCCAGGTGAGTTCTTCCTTCAGGCCAAGGCACAAGAGAGGGCTTGGTGGCTTCTGAATTTGCTGTGTACCCCAGATAAGACAAGAGGCCCTGCTTCTGGAGTCAGAGATCTTCGTTTCTGCCTGTCCCTCACCCCTCCCCGTCCGTGGTCCCGGATCCCAAGGACTCACATCCTGTGTTTCTGCCCCTTCTCAGAGGCTGCCCTCTGGAGTTGGTCCACAGACATGGTATGACCTGTGTACCATCTAAACGTTTGTGAGCTACTTACCAAAATTAAAAAATTGTAAAATTTCATTAAAGAACCAGCATTGCCAGCACACCGTTCCCCCCAATACACACACACACACACACACACACACACACACACACTCAGGGAGTATATTCTTAGCAGCGATTGGCTGGAGCCGAGAATGCGATGCCCCTCCAAGGGGGCTGGAGCCCCCCACCCACTGGCCTCCTAACTGATGTCACTGTCACTCCCACAGGACCATGAGGGACCATTGCACAGTCCGGTGCTTCTCCACTTTGCACATCGGACTGATCTGGGGCTTTAAGAACCTGAGAGCACACCCAGGCTGACATCTCAAGTGCCTCTCGGGAAACCACGGCCGCCCGGTGATGCTGGCGAGCAGCAGGGGTGAGAACGAGCAGAGTGTGGTGCGGGGCCGGAGGGCCGCACAAGCAGCTCGCTTTGCCATGGCTCCCGCGCCCTGTGAGCCGTGCTTCCTGTCTGTGGCCTCAGCCAGAGCCCACGTGACAGCCCAGCCCCGTCCTGGACTTGCTCAGAAGAGGGACCCTCTGCTCCTCTGCCTGACTTCCCGGGAGACCTCGGCACTTGGCTTTGCTGACTGTGTGATGCCCAGTGTCGGAGGCCCAAACCCCAGCTTTGCGAGAGGGCCAAGTGAGAGCAGGGCCCGCAAGGCCCAGGGCTGCTGGCTCTGAAGAAGATTCACTCCTATATATGGTCACCCGGGAGTCCCATCACTAAGCTAACATGTGACCTAATATGCTGACAATCTCGCCTGGTCTGGGGCCCAACATGGGGAGGGCTCTCACCCTATCTAGAGTGTCCACTTGGGGCAGAGGGGTGGGAGGAGGCAAATCAATGCGGTAAAGACAGGCCAAGGACAAGTTGACCCAGGCCCTAGAGAGCAGAAGGGTGGCCGCAAGTCCCTCTCTTCCCGCTTGACCCCAGAATCTGTGAAAGCATCCAGCTCCCAGTGATGCTCCATGCAAACAAGGAAAGCCATAAGCCTCTCCTGATTTTAAAGTCCTTTAATACAGCATGAAAAGACTATGTTTCTATAGGCAAGCCGTATACAGATTCTCCAGGAATAAGGCACACAACGGAATGCCATCCCAGGGCAACCTTTGGAGAGGCCAGGAGCCTTTCCATCACCCTCCAAGCTGGGCCCCCGGGTTGTTTGTCTTTTTAGCTGGACACACAAGCATTAACAGATACAGACACGGACAGGTCACCCCACGGGAGTGGGAGAGGTCAGACGGTGAGGTTGGCAGCAGAGAGCAACGAGCCTGCTGCCACCAGCCCCTGGGAACGCCTCCCACACTTCAGGGGTAGTTGTTGCACTGGCTACAATGTAGTGATGTTGGGTTAAATATTAATTTAGAATAGATTCAAGTCTATTAGATGCTGGTGGCAGGTGAGGGCTCTGGTTGACAAACCCTACTTCAAAGAGCCCGGGGCCCCGAGCATGGCTCAGATGGCAGACCCAGAGGGCCGTGAAGACCGCCTTTCTTCTGTGCTCCCCCCCGGGGCCCTGGGATCAGGACCCCTTCCCCAGGCCAACGAGCTGGCTGGCCACAGAGGGGCTAGTCACATGCCCCTTCTTCCCCTGGCCCATCTCCTTGCCCCCTACAAAAGTAATAACCATAATAACACAATAATAATACGAAGGTGCGAGAGAATGGATTACAATGCTGTGTTATCCTCAGCCGAAGAGGCTCAAAGGAGTCACCATTCTCTTTTTACTACATACCTAGTGATAGTTTCCCTTAAAAAAGGCAATACTTTCCAAATACACATATGTATAAATACAGGACAGAAACATATTAATAAGTCTAAGCACTTGAATAATATGCTGGCTACTCAATACTGATATCTTCATCCAAGAAAACAACACAGAATAGCAACAATATGGCTTAAATGCAAAGGTGTTTTTTTTTCCTCATCAGAATTATGTACCAACTTCATATAATATTCTATGTAGACAATATTTCCTTCTTAATGTAGTTCAGTTGCATACTTTTTACAGACCAAAGTAGAGTAAAAAAAAAAAAAATCAAACCAAAAAAAACAAAAACCCATAAATATTTTCTTGTAGCTCACCAAGGAGGTCTACAAAATACTTCCAGAAATTTTCGTTTGATATTCTATTGCCCTCCCAAAAAGCTCTAAAGTTTTGAAAATGCCTCTATTTGTTTGTTTTTAATCTCAAAAATCAATTATATTTTTTCTTTTTTCTTTTCTTTTTTTAAAAAGGCCTTCAAATATATACAGATAAAAACCACTGTGAATATTTTTCAAGAGAGGGTAACAAATTCAGTGTCGTGAGAATAACTGGTAACCATGCAGAAATTTTAACATCTAGGATTCTTTTTCCAAAATACACAAACAGTATTTTTCTTAAAAAAAAAAAAAAAGAATTCTGTGTCAAGTATAACTCAAAATAAATACAAATTCACAAGTAGAACTATCGAATACTTCAAATGGGGTAAACACTGTTATCTCCCAGCTAGATCACCAGACCCATCAACTGCAAGCGATTGTCCTTTTGAACACACTACAGCCACACACGCCCTCATCCGGGCTCTCGGGCCCTCTGAGCACTTACTCGCACAGCAGCCTGGACATCAGTGGCTTCTGCTGACCACAGCGAGCTCCCAATTCAGCCAGGGCAGTCCAGGAGGCGTAGTGCAGAGGGGCTGCCTCAGGCAGAGGGCCCAGCCCCCACGGTGGCCAGCTCTGCACAGATGGCATGGACGATGGCTGCCAGCTGGACAAGCCCACTGAAAGGTCACTTTGGGCTGATAACCCATCTCCTGTTGGCCTGCAGAAGGCCCTGGCCTCCAGCAGCCTGGAGCCTAGGTGCTTGCAGGGTATGGGCTTCCCCCACCATCGCAGCCTAGTTGGCAGGCCCCAGGCATCCTGGGCCCACCTCCCACTGTGGGACCAGGTCCCTGGAAGGGCTGAGGCCTGGCCTGGCAGCCGAGAAAAGCACGCTGCCCACCACTGCAAACATTATCTTTAGCCTTGCGCAGCATGACTGACATGGACAGCTTCTCTGCAGGGACAGAGGGCCTTCAGCCGGGCCGACTCCAGCTCACCTTGACGTGGTGGAGACAGCAGGAAACGCTGGCGAGGGCGCCTCGCGGCGTTCCCAGTAGGTGGGAGGGTGTTCGCTTCGCTGCCAGGCACCGCCACTGTGGGCAGGAGGGCGGAGCACTCCGGCTCAGGTAGAGCAAATACCCTGTTTTTAAGTGCTCAGAGGGTATGACCCCCCAAATCTACTGAGCCCCCAGCCTCCAGGACACTCACTCTCTCTCTCGACTCGCTCCCCAGACCCCTGGTTAACACTTCACTCTAAGTCCTCAGTTGTACAAACATTTTCATTTGAAAACAAAAGGCACCGGACACCACTGGGTGTCCTCGAGCCGTGGTAAACACTGAATTTCAGGCCCACTTCGTGGTCTGATTTTTTCCACAGAGGCATAACGTTGGGGCAAAATCAAGTGACTCAGTCCTCCGACCAGTCTCTCCCTGCCCTGGGAGGAAGGAAGGATGGGCCGACCACACAGACAGCCCTCCTCCCAGGGAACAGGGGAGAGGGGACGTGACCCCCCACCTGCCAGGACAGAGTCCTTGACCATGTGAGGAGCCCAGGCCACCCTGCTCCCTTGGGAGGTAGGGCAGTGTTGTCCCCAGTTCACTAATGAGAGGTTCTGCTGCGTGTACTGGGGTTGCCCCATGTGAGGTGGAGGGGATCCTTCTTCACTTTTGCAGGGGTGGGACTGCAGGGGGCGGGGATAACTGGCATCATCTGCCCACTGGCGGTTGGTAGAGTGGGATTCGGACCTGGGGAAGCTCCAGTGAAGCCCTGTGCGCCAGGAGATGCACCCAGCCGGGCTGAGCTCCACATCAGAATCGACAGGGGCTCTCTCCTCTCCAGTGCCACCCTCACTTCACTAGAGGGGAAACTGAAGCCTGAAACGAGAGTCCTCCCCAAGTTCTGTAGTTTGTCACCGGCAGGGCAACATAGGAACCTAGGTCTCCAGCCCACCAGGCCTGTGTCCTTCCTGCCAGAGTGGCTTCCACATGGGCCCTACAGATGCGACCGGGGATGGACCT
The DNA here is from genome assembly GCF_014108415.1 of Molossus molossus. Lineage (NCBI taxonomy): Eukaryota > Metazoa > Chordata > Mammalia > Chiroptera > Molossidae > Molossus > Molossus molossus. Next base: position 60,016,195 of record NW_023425352.1, read on the forward strand.
TGGATGGGCGGTGAGGGAGAAGGGGAGGACACAGGGCTGACAAATCCAAGCAAGTGGGGACAGCATGCGGTGGTGGTGAGGGAGGCGATGCCTGATGTGCTCAGGTCACACCTTGGGAGACTGTCCAACATCCTCTGCCTCCCCGCCCCTGACCTCTGGGTCTTTGAGGAGGGAAATGCCGAACCTGGTGCAATACCACTGACGTCAGAGGCAGTCACGTTTGGGGCTCAAAGTGGGCCAGGGGCAGAGAGGCCACTCCAGCAGCTGCTAGAACAGGTGCCAGCTCGCCATGACTGGGACTTAACCAGGAAAGAAAAACAGGGCTTTCTGAGGGGGGCTCTGCACATGGAGAGGATGGGGAGGCTCTGGGGAGGGGGCAGCGGCCTGGCTGTCTCGGGGAGACAACCCCTACGGGCTTTGGAATTCACAGTACATTTCGTGCACTTGTGGCCAATGCAAGGCTGCTCACCAAAGGGAGTCTTAGAGGAGGTGAGCCTGCAAGGGACCCCAAGGCTTTGTGGGATCCTGTGCATCGACCTCTGCTCGCCCCCATCCCCCCCACGGACCCAGGCCCACCTGTAGAGAGTCCCAGAGACCTGGGCTTTCTGCGGGGCAGCTGGTCAGTAATACTGTTTGTCAACACACATGAGACAAGAACCTAAGACCCCTGTCCAGACCTGCATGCCTGTGAAGACACCCCACACACGGGGACATGCAGCGACGTGGATGAACCCGGGGAGGTGGGTCCCCTCTGGCTGGCAGGAGGTGGCACGGAGCAGGCCGGTCACTGCACTCGCCGGCAGTAGTACCCTAGCACTTTGCACTTCTCGCACAGGTGCTGGGGGTGCTCCTTGCTCTGGTCGGACACGTCCAGGCCATCGGGCTTCTCCAGGGGTCTCTGCAGAGAGGAAAGAGGGAGAGGGCTCAAGGTGAGGAGAGGATGGGGCAGCAAGAAAGACAGGAACACAGAGTGAAGCGGAGAGTGTGAGACAGACATGGGGGTGGAGACAAATACGCGGGGGCCTGGAGAGAGTGTGCTGTGGACACAGAGGTTGTTTCCCAAGGCACCAGGGACCCTCCTGTCTCTTGCTGTCCCCAGAGGTACAGAATGAGGCCTTGGGCTGGGGTTCTACACCAGAGCCTGGGCCTGGACACTACTTGGCTGTTTCCTGGTACTCTCTGAGCAGCCACCGCCCAAAGCCCACAAAAGCCCAGGACAGAGGCAAGACAGGTGCACAGACGTGACCCAGATAAGGAAGGCCAGGCCCAGAGCAAGGGAGACCCCTGCCCACACTTCCTGACTCCCAGCACCCAGCGCTTCCTCTGGCTGCTGTCACTCCCGTGCCTCCTGTGTGGCCTCAGGGCTCCAGGAGAGGTTGAAGACGTGGTCACAGCTCTTCAGGCTTGGGAGAAGCGAGCCCTCAGTCCTGGGAGAGGCGGCAGCGGTACCCTGAATCCCCGCTTCCCAGGCCAAGCAAACCATCTGCCACGCTTGCTGCGTGAGCGCAGAGCATCACTGTTCCCTCCCAGGGACAGAGGCCCAGAGCAGGGAGGTGCCTTGCCACACTCCCAGTGCTGCTCACTCACTGGGAGCCCTCAGGGAGCCTCAGTTTCCACATCTGCAAAGTAGGCCATCATCCTGTCTGCAGGGCACCGGGAGGGCTTGGGTGTCCAGGTGTTTGTGAACTGAGCAGCCTCGGCTCGGCTCTGCCACAGGGGAGCGTCCCTGCTCCCTCCCTGGCTCTCAAAAGCCAGCAAAGTCTTGTCTCCTTGGACAATTCATGGATGCTATTAGGCACGCCTTCTGAGCAGTTCCTTGGCACAGCCCCAACCCAGAACCCCTGCCTGCAGGAGTGTCCCCTGCTCAGATTTGGGGAGATTCAGAGGAAGTTGGTCAGGGCCAGCTGGGACCCATATGCGGGGGGCAGGGGTGGAAGTTCCAGGCTGGTGGTGGGGCAAGGAGTCTCCACACCAGTGACCGTGACCCAGGATGGTCCTGGAAAGACACTGGGGGTGAATGTTGCTCCTGCAATTAGACCACAAGCTGCTCAGAAGAGCGCTGCCTTTTCTGCCCAGCTACGCAGCGCCTGGCCCCAGGTGGCATGCAGAGGGGTTTGGGAATGGAGAGGCAGGGGCTCCAGGAGATAGGTGTAGGGGCTGTGAGGGGCAGGGTTTGGATCCAGGAGGCATAAAGCCCACCCCTGTGCTTCCAGGCCCAAAGCCAACAGGGACGGACTGGAGAAAAAGCAAGAACCTCGGCCTCGGCTCAAGGGGCTTACGGAGGACCGGTTCTCCTGGCCAGAGGATAAGAGACAGGGTTTGGCTCCACAGGGTTGGGCTGGAACAACAGCTCTACTACCCATGAGCTGAGTGACCTTGGGCAAGTCACCTGACCTCTGACCCTCCGTTTCCCCATCTGTAAAAGGGGATGTTCTAACACTTTTCTCAGGAGATTGCTGTTTCAACTCAGTGAAGATCAGGAATTAAAAGACAGAGCATATAGAAGCTATTAATGCTGGTTATTATTGTTGTTGCTGTTGTTATTGTTATGGGGAGGGGAACACCAGCTGGTAGAGAGTCAATAAAAGTCGAAGTCAGGATTCCAAGATGCAAGGCCTAGGAAGGTCACGTCCCTTCCCTCCCAGACATCTCCGCGGACCCACTGCATCCAAGGGCATAGCCTGCAAGCCCGAGGCAGGAGCTCCCTGCAGGCGGGCTCAGCTCACTGGCTCAGCTCACTGCCTGAGCTGGAAGAAGGCTTCCTGATCTTGAACTGACATTTTGGTCCCTGTACCCCCTTTCCGGCCACACAAGGGTCACACAGAAGTCTCCCCTCCCCTGACCAAACCCAGCCTGGTTTCCGCTTCCTTCCTCCCTCTTCATGCTGGCCAGGCCCCCTTCTCTGAACAGGTCTTCCAGGTGGGGCCAGAGAGGCCAGAGTAAGCAGGCCTGACACCCCCTTGCTCCCCACGCTTTATCCTTTGCGAAGTGCTGCCATGTAAGTCATAGCACCTAACCTCACACCCTTCCTGTAAGGGGCAGATTACTCTCTGCCTCCCAGATGAGGAAACTGAGGATCCAAGACATTAGGAGCCCCACCCAGGGGCCTGCAGCTTCACCTTTCTGCCAAGGGCTGGTGGCCACGACCTTTCTCCTCCAGAACCTCAACTTGCCCTTTAGTAACCCGGGTAGGAGGTAAGGAGGTTAATAACATTTGCTGTATGTGTGACAGAGAGAGAACTAAATGAGATGACTGTTGTATTTTATAACCATAAAGAGCTTTGCAAGACTTATTGCTTTGTGACCTTTAGCAAGTCACTTAACCTCTCTGTGCCTCAAATTTCTCCTCTGTAAAACTGGGCTAATAAGAGTACCTATTGGATAGAGCTGTGTGAAGAGTAAACAAACTAATATATGCAAGTTGTTAGAGTAGTGCCTGGCACACAGAAGAGCAAGTGCTGGCCAGGGCCGATGTCACATGTCACTGCTGAGTGTATGTGGCGCTGGGCAGGCTGGGGCCAGGAGCCAGCTGAGCCCTGTAGAACCACCCCTGCCATATCTCCCATCCCCCGCTGTGAGCCTGTCATGCCCCTCCCTGCCCCCTGCATGGGTCCTGGCTCAGCCTGCTTGGGGTGAAGGAGCTGGGGGAAGCTGTCAAGGGGACTCTCCTCCAAGGAGGCAGAACAAGCAGCAGCTGGGACTGATCCCCCAGGGCCATCCCCACCCCTGCAGTGAGGCAAAGCCCCACAGTGTTGTCTTCTGTGGGGGGCAGGGCTGGTGAGGTGCAGGGGCTCAGCTGGAGCCTGACAGAAAACAGATGTGGCAGGGAGGAAGGAGAGGGGAAGAGGAGGGTTCTCAGGAGATGGCTGCCCGGAGGTCAGAGCTCAGGGGGCAGGAGAAATAGAGCAGCCCTCTCCCCCGCGGGGGCCCGGAGGTGGGGGCTCCAAACCCTTCCTCTCAGCTCTTCCAGAGCTCGGGACACCGCCCTCATCCCTAGGCCCAGATTGCAGCCTCCCTGGAAGCAAAGACCCCTGTGAGAGGAGCCTGGGTGGGGCTGGATGACGGGCTCTGGGCCCCAGGCCCCGCGACGCTGGCTGAGTAGCACTGCTCAGGTCCACATCCCCCCTGACGCTGGCTGAGTAGCACTGCTCAGGTCCACATGCCCCCTGACGCTGGCTGAGTAGCAGTGCTCAGGTCCACATGCCCCCTGACGCTGGCTGAGTAGCACTGCTCAGGTCCACATGCCCCCCTGACGCTGGCTGAGTAGCACTGCTCAGGTCCACATCCCCCTGACGCTGGCTGAGTAGCACTGCTCAGGTCCGCATCCCCCCTGACGCTGGCTGAGTAGCACTGCTCAGGTCCGCATCCCCCCTGACGCTGGCTGAGTAGCACTGCTCAGGTCCACATCCCCCCTGACGCTGGCTGAGTAGCACTGCTCAGGTCCACATCCCCCTGACGCTGGCTGAGTAGCACTGCTCAGGCCCACATCCCCCCTGACGCTGGCTGAGTAGCACTGCTCAGGCCCACATCCCCCCTGACGCTGGCTGAGTAGCACTGCTCAGGCCCACATCCCCCCTGACCGGCTGCTGAGTAGCACTGCTCAGGCCCACATCCCCCCTGACGCTGGCTGAGTAGCACTGCTCAGGTCCCCATCCCCCCTGACGCTGGCTGAGTAGCACTGCTCAGTCCACATGCCCCCTGACGCTGGCTGAGTAGCACTGCTCAGGTCCACAATGCCCCCTGACGCTGGCTGAGTAGCAGTGCTCAGGTCCACATGCCCCTGACCGCTGGCTGAGTAGCAGTGCTCAGGTCCACATGCCCCCTGACGCTGGCTGAGTAGCACTGCTCAGGTCCACATCCCCCTGACGCTGGCTGAGTAGCACTGCTCAGGTCCACATGCCCCCTGACGCTGGCTGAGTAGCACTGCTCAGGTCCACATCCCCCTGACGCTGGCTGAGTAGCACTGCTCAGGTCCACATCCCCTGACGCTGCTGAGTAGCATGCTCAGGTCCCATCCCCTGAGCTGGCTGAGTAGCACTGCTCAGGTCCACATGCCCCCTGACGCTGGCTGAGTAGCACTGCTCAGGTCCACATGCCCCCTGACGCTGGCTGAGTAGCACTGCTCAGGTCCGCATCCCCCCTGACGCTGGCTGAGTAGCACTGCTCAGGTCCACATCCCCCTGACGCTGGCTGAGTAGCAGTGCTCAGGTCCACATCCCCCTGACGCTGGCTGAGTAGCACTGCTCAGGCCCACATCCCCCCTGACGCTGGCTGAGTAGCACTGCTCAGGCCCACATCCCCCCTGACGCTGGCTGAGTAGCACTGCTCAGGTCCCCATCCCCCCTGACGCTGGCTGAGTAGCACTGCTCAGGTCCACATGCCCCCTGACGCTGGCTGAGTAGCACTGCTCAGGTCCACATGCCCCCTGACGCTGGCTGAGTAGCAGTGCTCAGGTCCACATGCCCCCTGACGCTGGCTGAGTAGCACTGCTCAGGTCCACATCCCCCCTGACGCTGGCTGAGTAGCACTGCTCAGGTCCACATGCCCCCTGACGCTGGCTGAGTAGCAGTGCTCAGGTCCACATGCCCCCTGACGCTGGCTGAGTAGCAGTGCTCAGGTCCACATGCCCCCTGACGCTGGCTGAGTAGCACTGCTCAGGTCCACATCCCCCCTGACGCTGGCTGAGTAGCACTGCTCAGGTCCACATGCCCCCTGACGCTGGCTGAGTAGCACTGCTCAGGTCCACATCCCCACAGAAGTTGGCTGAGTAGCACTGCTCAGGTCCACATGCCCCCTGACGCTGGCTGAGTAGCACTGCTCAGGTCCACATCCCCCTGGGCTCAGCCTCCGGGCTGCACGCCGCTCGTGCTCGGCAAGCAAGGGCTGAGCCTGGGGGGTGCCGTGCCAGGTGCTCTTGGGAGGTCCTTCCAGGTCGGGCCAGGGAGACTCTGACCCTGAGTACGGAGATGGGGGAAGGGTAGCCAGGGAGGCCGTGTGGGGCAGAGCTTGGCAGGATAGAAACAAGGAAGCAGACTCGGCCTTGCTGGCCTGCGGATGGGGGTACAAGCCCGGATGGGCTGGCATCGAGGAAGGGCTGCTGAGGCAATATAGGGGCAGGGGCTTAGGAGGCTGGAGCCACCGAGGGAAGCTGGGTCCCACCAGCCTTGGGGCACAGGACATGCCTCTTTGTTTAGGTCACAGAGGGTGTGAAAGTCACAAGGACTGAGCCTCCCAGATGCCCAGCACAGACCCAAGCACCTCAGACCCAAGCATCTGAGCTCCTACAGGAACTGGCCCATTCTGACTCCCTGCCCCGCCCGCCACTGTGACTTGTCCTCCCCAATTCCCTCATCCCCACCTAAGCTACTCATCTGCCCCCTGCAGCCCCAAACTTGATCTCTCTTCTCTGCTAACCTTGGGTAAGTCATTTACATCCCTTGCCTCAGTTTGCTCCTCTGTAAAATGGGGACATAATAGAGCTGACCTCATGAGGTGGCTGAGAGGTACAGTACTCAGAGGGTGCCTGGCTACTGCTCACTGCTGTCTTGATCTTCCCCAAACTGCCCTCTCCTGCCACTGGAATCCACCTGGGCCCCTCCTGCCTAGGACACGCGGGACTTTGGTCCAGCACATGGGTCCAGAGGACGGTCTGTGCTTCAGGACCGGCTCCTGGCAGTTCAGCTGATGTCTTCAAACAAGGGCAGGTTCAACTCTGAGGCACCGCTTCCACCTGGGGACCCGGGAGGCCGTCGGGCATCTCGGGGCCACGCTTGTCCTCCCTGTGAAATGGGGATGAGCAGAGACAGGAGGGGGGCAGAGCACAGAAGGGGCACAGGGGCTTGGCAGATGGCCCCTGCAGGGCGACCTGCCTGAGGTTCGAGCCAGGATGCCAGCTGCTAACACTTTCTGACTGAATTCTGCTCTGTCGGGAAGGAAGCTCGGCACACGGAGCAGCCCTCGCCCTCCGCCTTCCTGCACAGACCTGACGAGTCCCCCACGAAGAGTGTCCCGTGAGGGGAAGAAGGAACCCTCTGAACAGCACCAGCCATGTCCAAGGGCTGGGAGAACAGAGTTCAACCCAACGGGTGAGCGTGCTGACCATCGGACATAGTGGGCTGGTGTTTGGGGCGGGGTCCCAGGCCTGGGCAGGAATCACCAGGAAGAGCTCAGGAACCCGGACTGAGCCCCTTTAGATGCCCACCCCGACTCCATCCCCGGACATGCTCCTCGTGCCCCGCCTGCTGGGTCATCGGGCCTGTCTTGGCACTCCAGGGCCTTGGCCTCTCCCTCAGTGCCGCTGGGACGTGGGCCAGACCCTCGTCTGCTGGGCTGCCATGGCCAGTTTCCAGTCTGTGTGCCTGCGTGTGACAGTGGGTGATGGGAACCATGAAACCTTTGGGGTGGGGGACAGAGAGTCTGCAAACAGGAAATGGAGGCCGGCACCAGGGTCATTAAGTCACAGAACGTTCAGCCACGAGATCCTTTGGTCACTCTTCTAGCAGGACAGGGACCAGATCTCTGCCATGGCCTCCGACCAGCTGAGGCAGCCCTCCCCACGCTCTGTGCGGGCCCTGTCCCCTGCTTTGCGCGTGGTGTTCCCTCTCCGGCAGTGCCCCATCTCTGCCAGTGCCCCCCAGCCCGAGTCCACGACCCTCATTCCCCATCGGAGCTCAGCCGGGCGTCACTGACTCAGGGGAGCCCCCCCCAGGGCTCCCAGTGCCCCCGTCTCTGCCCCTGCTGCCCTTTCCCTCAGGTGGCCGCCTTCACCTCCTGCTGCCTCCATTTTTCTTGGCCACTCAACTTACACGGGAAGACTCCCCGTCCCTGGCTCCTCAGTGCCCCACTGCCTCATCAATAGTGACCTTCTTTCCTACCATCCCCTGCGCTGGGTCCTCCTTAGAAACTCCTGTCCAGCTCCCTGGCTCCCTGACCTCCCCACCCAGTCCCGGCCCCATCCAGGGCCCTTTAGGCTTCCCTCTGCCATTGAGGCTGACACCCAAGACCATGCGTTACCACATTGTCTAAATATACCCAAGTCTTCGACCTTCTTTCCTCAGAAATGCTCCCCCCGGGCAAACCTCTGCCCTGGTAACCCTGCTCCCCTCTCCTGGCCCCTCTGCCCAGTGAGCGCAGGTGGAGGAAGTCACAGAACTGGGCTGGTGGCTTTGTTTACAGTGATGACCCAAACCTCCCCTGGGCTGGCAGTCCAGCAGGCTCTGGTAGGCTCACTTCCTCCATCGCTTGTCCTTCCTCAAGCCCACCACACTCCTCCTCACCGAGACTCTTAGCTGGAAATCTCCTGTCCCATTTTACCGAGAACACAGAAGCCGTGGGAGGAGGTTCTCTGCGCCATCAAACCCAGCAAGCTTCCTAATCCCCCCTCCCCCCTGTGCCAATGGCTACACCACCTCTTGCCCCAGCATCATGCTTCCTTCTGGATCATTCTCACTTGCCTGGAATGTGCTCCAGGCTCTCCGTCTCCGAAACAGCCACCCCCATGCCGCCTTCCCAACTCCAGTTACTGTCAGATGTGTCTGCTTCTCTCCACAATCAAACCTCCTCAAGAGAGTGGACAAAGGTGTTCCCTCTGCAGGTTGGCCCAAGATGCCACCTCTGTCATGGCTCCAGGGATGCCACCGCCAGCAGGTCCCTGGGACGGATATCCCCAGTCTGCCTTCACCTGACCTGCAGGGCATCGGCTCTAATGGTTCTCAAACAGCTTCGCTCAGCGGTGCTCCTGTGAAAGGCAGGCCCATGAAGCTTGAGGACCACCTCCTCGCGGCTGGGTCTCAAGGGCACTCCTCCATGGTCGTTATACCTGACATCTTAGTACCAACTGCCACCTGTCCCCTCGCACGACGCTCCCCTGACCTCCGGGGCTCCATGCTCCCTGGCTCTTTCTCCCTGCCGGTCCTTCTCCTCCATCTGACCTCCGAATTGCTGGGATCTCTACATATGGCCTGGGAAAGGCTTCTCCACTCTGTCCGTATCCTGCAGAAAACCCCAGCCAGGCCCTAAGTACCTTTAGGTCAGATACCCAGTTATGCAGAAACTGCCCTGACTTCTCATCTGCGCTTCAGGACCCCACGGCCTTCTCGATGCCTTGGGTCTGCAGGAGCATCTCAAAGGTGGCACGTGTATTAGAGAACTCTTGCTCTGATCTGAAACACCTGTGCCCCACCCCGCCCCGCCCACAGCCAGGCTGCTCACCTAGGTGCTCAAGCCCCAAGTAGGATTGTTCTGGATTCCTGTCCCTCCCACACCTGCCATATCCAATCGGTGACACTTTGTGTTGAATCCAGAGCCACCGTCTTAATTCTGACCCCTTCCAGCTCACATGGGACTGTGGCCACAGCTTTCCCACTGGTTTACCCATTTTCAATCTCTCAGCTCCCTCCCCACCCCAAAACTAATCAGCACACACAACCAGAGTAATCGTCTCCCGTGAAGCAGAAAGCCTGTTGCTCAGGAGTCTCCCATTGCGGCCCCCGAGGCTCTGGGGAGCGCCGTTCAGCTCTTCGCCCTCTCCTCTCCCTGTGCTCTTCCTCCCCGTCACTGAGCTTTGGGCCTGGAGCACCCTAAGGCCTCATGGTGTCAGGGCATTTGCACCTGCTAACCCTCCCCTCTTCCCGGGACGGCTGCCCTCGACCCGTGAAGGATCTAGCTTCCTCTCCTCCTCAGGTCCCAGAGAAAACGCCCCCTCCTCCTCGCCCGTGCAGTGGGTAGGTCCTCCCTGGGTCAGCTGCTTCCACCCCTTCCCGCCAGGGCAGGCCCATGGGTGCCGCGGCCACCAGCCCTGTGACAGGACCTGGCACAGCAGCTGCCGCGTATACATGAGTCAGCTGGAGGAATAAATGAACAAAACGCATGTTTTCTGCAGCATCCTGCTGCCCTCACATCCTTCTCTGTCTCACAGCAGCACCTCAGTTCATAACTTTCAAAGTTCACCAGGGGTCTGCAGTCTCAGGGTCTTGGTACATTGCCTCTTTATCCTCCTCCCCTTCCCAGGGCAACAGGCGCTCTCTCACCCCCACTCAGATGACACAAGGAAAGAAAGAAAGTTAATTCGGAGGCATCTGGTCTCATCCTTGTCTTAAGAAGGAGCCTAATAGGGGACACAGTCACCCTCCCTCAGCCCTGCAGAGAACCGCACACCAGCCTCTGGGGGGCTCACCGCCCACCTGCTTGTGCGGGTACCCGCCGGCCCCCCCCTCACCGCTCACCTGCTTGTGCGGGTACCTGCCGGCCCCCACCACCGCTCACCTGCTTGTGCGGGTACCCGCCGGCCCCCCCCACCGCTCACCTGCTTGTGCGGGTACCCGCCGGCCCCCCCCACCGCTCACCTGCTTGTGCGGGTACCCGCCGGCCCCCCCCTCACCGCTCACCTGCTTGTGCGGGTACCCGCCGGCCCCCCCCCACCGCTCACCTGCTTGTGCGGGTACCCGCCGGCCCCCCCCCCCACCGCTCACCTGCTTGTGCGGGTACCCGCCGGCCCCCCCCACCGCTCACCTGCTTGTGCGGGTACCCGCCGGCCCCCCCCACCGCTCACCTGCTTGTGCGGGTACACGTTGATGTGACACTTGATGCACTCCTGCCCCATGTTGGCCCAGGAGTTCCCGCTCATCCATTTTCTTTTGCACTTGGGACACTTGTACTCGCCGAAGCAGCGCTTTTTGCCCTGATATGGGGTCAGACCCTCGCCTTTGGGGCGTGCCTAGAGAACAGAAAGCAAACACAGGGGTTTAGGGTCCACCGAGCCAAATGCTGCCCCTTAGGGCCCCCACAGTGTCCCTCTTCAGGTCTCATACCCCATGTCCCCATGTGCAAGCACTCTGTCTCCAATCCAGAGAACACCAGGGTCACCCCTAGAGCACATACCGGAATCCAAGGCTGGGCCCCGAAGAACAGAGGAGGTGGGGAAGGCTGCACATCTTTTTCAGATTTAAGGGAGCAAAGCACTCGATGGTGGCTCAGAGTTATTTCTTTAACTCAGATGTCACACGCTCCTGCACCCGTACACCCATGCTGGCCGCCCGCACAGCGGTGTGGTTTGAATGGGTATTGAAGAGCCCCGCCAGTGTGGCTCAGTGGATCCAGCGTCGTCCCATGGACTGAGAGCTCTGGGTTTGATTATCAATCAGGGCACGTGCCTGGGTTGCAGGCTCGATCCCCAGTAGGGGGCGTGTAGGAGGCAGCTGATTGATGTTTTTCACATCGATGTCTCTCTCTCTCTCCCATCCTCTCTCTCTAAAAAATCAATAAAACACATTTAAAATAAATAAACAAACAGATATTGAAGAGGCCACGTGGACACCGTCCAGCCTGGGTCACACGCGGTGGACGCAGGCTGACCCACACTGCTCCAGCCCCCAGCTCCCTCCCTGGAGGCAGTCACACTTCCTTTATGTTCACCACCGGAAGACACTGCACTCACAGACATGGCACATACGTACACACATGCTCTCTTTCCCTCACTCACGTAGAAGCAGTATGCTGGTCTGTATAAATGCTTTTACCTAATAATGTATCTTGGACACATATATGTAAGATACATTTAATAAAATATGCTTTCCCCACATCAGGACAGACAGAGCTATGTCTAACGGTCGTACAGTCTTCGCATACATGCAGGTCGTATTTGAAGTCGCTGTTACAGAGAATCTGGGTGGTTCCCACTCTCCCACTATTCCAGACTATGCTCCAGTGAACAACAGTGTGTGTGCGCGTGTGCGTGCATGTGTGTGTGTGCATGTGTGTGTGTGTGTGCGAAGAGAGAAAGAGAGAGCATTTATGGGATAAATTCCTAGAAATAAAATTGGTATGTGCACTTAAATTTTTTAAGCTAGTGACAAATCGCCCCTGCCCTCTCCCCCAGGTATACCAACTTAACACCCCATGCCCTCAGCAGCAGCTTTCAGCGTTGCCGATCTAAGAAGCAGAAAATCTCAGAGTAACTTTAACGTGTATGTCTTCTAGTCTTTGCGAGAGATATGCCCCATGCGCTTAAGAACCATCTACATGTCCTTGTGAACAGTTAGTTCAAATCCTTTGTAAATATTTTTTCCCTACTGGGGTTTGGTATTTTTCTCAGTGATTTGTAACTACAGTTTACTTTTTTTTTTTTTTATCCTCACCCGAGGACATTTTTCCATTTTTTGTTCAGGTAGAGTGGGAGGGAGAGAGAGGAACAGAGAGAGATAGAGAGAAACATCGATGTGAAGGGACACATCGAGTGGCTGCCACCCGCACAACCAACCAGGGCCGGGGACAAACTGCAACCGAGGTCTGCGCCCTTAGCAGGAACCGAACCTGGGTCTCTCAGGACCGCAGGCCGACGCTCTAACCGCTGAGCCAAACCGGCCAGGGCTACAGTTTACATACAGTTTTCTCCTACATAGTGTTCTTGTAAATAGCTTTATTGAGATATAATTCTACATTTTAACCATTTAAGGTGTACAATTCAATGTTTTTTTAATATATTCACAGAGTTATACAACCATCACTATAATCTAATTTTAAAACATTTTTGTCACTTGCGAAGAAACCCTGTAGCCAATAACAGAATTAGCACTCGCTCCCCATCCTACCCCACCTCCCCACTCCACTCAGGCCTAGGTCCCACTAACCTACTCTCAGACTCTAAAGATTGCCCTATTCCAAATGTTTCACATAAGTGGGGTCCTTCTGTGCCTGACTTCTGTATTTAGTGTGATGTTTTTAAGGGTCATCCACTGTAGCATGTATCAGCACTTCATTCATTTCCGTTGCTGTGAACATCCTTGTACCAGCTCCATAGTGTTTTATAAAGTGGAATTAGTTGCCCCAATATTTAAAAATGAGAGATTTCACCCTGGCCAGTTTGGCTCAGCGGTCAGAGTGTCGGCCTGCAGTCCAGAGAGAACCAGATTTGGTTCCCGCTAAGGGCGCGTACCTCGGTTACAGTTTGTCCCCGGCCCTGGTTGGTCGTGTGGGTGGCAGCCACTCGATGTGTCCCTTTCACATCGATGTTTCTCTCTCTCTCTCTTCCTCTCTCTCCCTCCCACTCTATCTGAACAAAAAAATGGAAAAAAATGTCCTCGGGTGATGATTAAAATAATAAAATAAAATGAAAACGAGAGATTTCACATAGAAATATGACCACATTGGCCCAGAATTCGCATGGTGTCCATCAGCTGAAGCTGCCCAGCAGCCACCCCCTCAGGCCAACACCACCTCTGCTCTGACAAGCTGCCTCCTGCGCTGTGTCGCCTCCCTGGCACGTGCAGGCTTTGCGTTTGAGACAGGTTTAAACTCAGGTTGTGCACGGTGACTGTGCACCTGTGGTTTCTGGACCAGCCTCAGCAGCATTCCCTAGGAGCTTGTGAGAAATGCAAAATCGCAGGCTCCACCTTGGAGCTACTGACTCAGAATCTACATTCTGACAAGTGGCCTAGGGGATTCACAGGCCATCGAGCTTAAGAAGCACTGGGCTGTGAGACGATGTTTCCATAGTGATGTTTGCCTGGGTAATTGCCCATTTATAAAGTAGTGCACAAAGGTTAAGTGCACAGACTCTGGATCCAAATCCTAGCTTCATAATCTTGAGCAAGTTATTTCACAAGGATAACGATAGGAGCTGCCACATAAGTGCGCTCTCAGGATTAAATGAGATAATACATGTGAAACACTTAAAGCTGCGCAAGCCTCTTGGCTTCCTCATAGGCACTAAGGGTGATGAGGAAGGGCCTGCACCCAGGGCTGTTGGAAGAATGGGTGCATCCACGCACAGGAAAGTCTCAGCCAGGTGGTCGAACATTGCGAGCGCTCAGTCACCGTCAGCGATTTCAGTGTGATTCTCTCCTGGGCCTTGCGCAGGGAGAGGGAGCAGACACATTCCAGGGGATGAGGAGGCTAGGGCTGAGACCAATAGGTGCAAATCATAAGAGGGAAGTTCCAAAGACGGGAAGGAGGCCCAGGGGGAAGTGAGCTCGCTCCTAGGCTGTGGTGGAGGAGGGAGTGAAAGGGGAGCAGCATTAGTGTCTTCACCTTCGGGGATTCTCGGGTGGGAACTCAGACAGAAGAGGCTGCGTTCTGCTGCCCGGACAAAGGGAGAAACGAAGATAGCAGACCTTTGTGAAGCACTGCGTGTGCCTGGCTTTATACTTCACATCCTGGCAGGCCCCCATTCCCTTCTTCCCATAACCATGTGGGGCAGGGAATATCATCAACCCATTTACCAGATGGTGCAACTGAGGCCCAGGGAAGGATCAAGACTTGCCAAGGAGTTTCCAGTGTGTGAAGAGCAGGAGGCTAGACCCAGGGGGCTTTTCCACAAGGTTATACTTGGCTCACTTTTTCCGTCATCCCCAAGTGGGTCTCCATCATGAAGTTGAGGCCTGTGCTCAAGCGGAGAAATTCACCAGGCTCAGGGCCTCCAGCTCGGCCCAGCGCAGTGGCGTTGCTCTCCTGCAGGTCAGAGCAGAGACATGGCCTGGCAGGCAGGGTGATTGAGGCAAGAGCTGCTTCCTGGAAGGGCTCAGTCCCAACATTGTTTATGCTTACAGACAGGGCAGGGCCAAGGGGAGCAGGCATTTTTGACAGAACAAAGGCTGCTCTGCCCCCTGTGCCGTCTCCCAGCCTCCTCCCAGAAAGGCATGGCCTCGTCTCATAAACTTCAGCATGAAGCAAACGGTTACTGCTGACGGCTCTGCAGGGGCCGCCACCCGCCTCAGCTGGGAAGGATGCCAGGTCCAACCAGGCTGTCCTGACCCAGGCCCTGACACATAGCCCTCTGGGGAATCAGATCTGCAAGGAGCCTGGGCAAACTCTCTGGGGCTCAGAAACCACCTCTGCTGGCATGGACAAACCCTCTAGGGACCAGAGAATCAAAGGACTTGCTCAAGGACACATAGCAAATCAGGGACTGAGCTGGGAGGAGGGACTGGGTCCCCTGATCTCCAAAGCAGGGCTAGAATTGCTGTGAGGGGCGGCCTGGAAAGTGGGAGGTGGCAGCTGGCGTGGGAATAGGAAAGAGGCCCTGTGCCAAGGAACAGTGAAAGCAGAGCTGGGTGGGGGGTGGGAGGAGCCATCCAGGCAAGCCAGCATCTTGGGAAGAGATGCAGATGATGCTGACACCATCTGGACTCTTCTTCAGAGTTTTCTTTCCACCAACTCATGAGATTTCTGGCCACTGGCTCTAAGGTGGTGAGCTCCCTGTCACTGGGGGTATGTAAGCAGAAGCTGGGTGAGCAACTAACTACCAAGGAGGTTGCCAAGGCAGTTGGACCTGGTAATTCTGAGGGCACTTCCAACTCTTGTTGCTGGTGAAGGCCACTGGGCAGGTGGGAGAGGGGCAGTCTCAGATGCTGCAGGGTTAAGGGTTGAACAGGTACACTTCCTACTGTATTTCTTAGTACAACTCGGCACTAAGCCTTCAAACAGTAAAAAAAAAAAGAGCATTCCTTCCCCTCAGCAGATCTATTTCTGAGCAACCATCCTGAAAATGGTACACGATGTGGACCGAAGAAAGGGCTGTTCTGGGGTATTCGTCATGGCATTGTTTATGACAGTGAAAAACTGGAACAAGCTCAGCATTCGACACTGACGCTCTGGTTCCCTCGATGATGTTACACCCATTGGATGGATGACAACAGAGCCATTAAAATATTTATGAGGATTTTTTAAGGGTTTGGGAAAATGCTTATAAAGAAAGCAGGATAAACGATCAAATATAGACTGTTTTCAGAGTAATACTGTAAAAAAGAAAAACTGTGCAAGAAAAGGGCTGGCAGGAAATCAGCCAGAAGGGCTCAGAGGTTGCCTCCAGGAGTCAGCATACTCTGTTCTAATTAATGAGCTGTCTTTAATGAGTAGATATGACTTTGATGGAGAAGATGATAGTTCATTAGTTGACTCCCTGGCCTGCAGGCTCTGCCTGCCCACAAGGGGGCGCCCTGCACTTTCCCAACAGAGATGGTGGCTCTGTTCATATCTTTCCCCCATTTTGCCCCTGCAGGTGTGGACACTGGGACCTGGGTTCAGGGTACTGGTGATCTCTGGCTGCTGGTTCTGTTGGACTGTGTTCATGTTCAAAAGCTGCCCTGCCCCCAGCCATGAAGTAGATTTCCTACCTCCTGGATCCCATCTGCTCCCTCAATTTTTAAAAAAACTATATTTTTATTGATTTGAGAGAGAGAGAGAGAGAAATAAAGAGGGAGAGAGAGAAACATCCATGTGAAAGAGAAACATTCATCGGCTGCCTCCTGCATGCCCACTCCTGGGGATGGAGCCTGCAACCCAGGCATGTGCCCTGATCGGGAATCGAACCAGCAACCTTCTGGTACATGGTTCAAAGCTCAACTAACTGAACCACACTGGCCAGGACTGCTCCCTAGATTTTGAGGACAGCCAGAGAAGTATCCACACCTGTCACAGAACATAAGAGCCTAACTGGTAACTCTGCCCATGAATGTCCCTGCCCCTGCTTTCCAAAGTCCCATCAGGACTGAGTCAGCTCTTAGGGGGAAGCATGCTCTCCTCTTGGCCCCTTTCAGAGTGAGTCTCTTTTGCAGGGAGATGATATTGTCACCTTTGGTAGCTTGAGGCTCCCCCAGGGTCCCTGGGCTCGGGAGGGGCAGCACAATGGGCTGCTGCAGACCTGCAGCCATGCCCTGCACATCATGATCCAGCCAGTTCTACCCTAGGATGCACAGAATCTGCTCTTCGGATACTGGGTTCCGGTTCCGGCCGTGGGCCTCAGCAGCGGCCTCATCCTAGCCCTGGACACACCGCCCAAGCTCTGGGACAGACAAATAGCCACAAGAAGTAGGTGTCTAGTCAAGGCCAGACCTTCTTTGAGCCAAATAAGATTAGTCCCAGGCTTCAGATGAGAACACTGAGGCATGATGAGGTTAAGTGACTTGCCCAAGGCTACACCACCTGCAAGTGACAGTCTGGATTTGAACCCAGGCCGTCTGACTCAAGCCCACTCTCAATTGCCCAGTATTGTGCAAAGGATCACACAAAGATGAGGAACCGCCCAGCCTGGGTGATGAGAAATAGGGAAGGGTTGACACTGTAATGGGTGCTGGCATGCTGGGTGGCCTTGGAGGCACCCCTTCCCCTCTCTGGGCCTCAGTTTCCCCATCTCCAGAACGAGGGTGGCACTGACCGCTGGGCAGGGTCACTTTCCTCCTGGGATCCTGAGGTCATCTTGTGCCCGGCAGCCCCGTGGTGGCTCCCCACCTCTGCCATGGAGCTCTGGGCCAGCCCCACAGTACATCCAGCTGAGAGGCACTGGCTGGAGCCAGGGAGCAGGGGGAGGAAATAAGGAACAGATGGCTCCTCACTGGCTCTCTGTCCCGCCGGTCTGCCTGCTCTCCTGCAGCTGGGCCACTGAGGTGGTCCTGGCCAAAGGAGACAGGAAGAGCCCTGGGTCTCAGGAGTGTGATTCTTTCCTGCAGATGAGGACACGTAGGCTGAGAGGCAGGGGTGTCTGGCCCACAGGCCCAGGACTCTTGGCACATCCTTGAAAGCCCTTCCTAGAAAGTCCAAGAGGGTTCTGGGGACCCTTTCTGAAGGCCAGGGCCCTCCCTGGGAGAGGCAGTGCCCTTCTCTCTTTCGAGGGAACATGGATCTTTGTGAGCCCCCTTCTCAGCCCACAGGTGCTCCTCTGCCCTCCCTGCTGTGTCTCTCCCAGCCCAGGCCAGTGGGGAGGACACAGAGTGTGGCCAGAGACCCAGGTTTGGGTCCTGGCTGTCTCATACCCACCCGTCTTCGAGCCTCAGTTTCTCCATCTGCCAAGTGAGGGCTGTTCTAGAGGAGCTGGGACACTGACCTTTAATGGGCACTTACTATGAGCCACCCACTCCCCAATCTGTCACTCACAGTCCCTGCATCTGCTGGGAATAAACGGAGGCCCGAGGAGCCAGGCAGCCCGCATGGCCCCACAGCCGTGGAGCCAAGGTTTGAACCCGATCTGCTGACTCCAAAGCGATCTGCTGACTTCCCACCTCGCGCATGGCCTCGCCACGAACTGGCTGCTCCTAGAATGCAACCCACCTCTGCCCTCCGACCCCTGGTCACCACCTCAGCTATTCCTTCCTTCAACTAAGATTTATGAAGCACCCACGAGGCTGTGGAACATTCCAGGAATATGGAAGGAAAAATGACAGAAATGAGGAATGCCCTCAGGCTCTGGGGCCTTCCAAAGGGCCAGTCCTCTGACCCTTCACCAGCCGCTGCCCATGCCAGTCATGGACACCAGTGGTCACACTCCACACCCAAGACCAAGTCAGGCTCACACCTGCAGAAACACTTTTGGATCCACAACCTTAGGCAAAGGCCACTCCTTGCTCAGCCCTCCTGAGTGACAGTCATGGGGCCAACGTGGGACACAGAATGATCGCCGATCCATGCAACAGCCCCATGACATGAGCACTCTTTTTTTTTTTATCCTCACCCGAGGACATTTTTTTTTTTTGATATTTTGTTCAGATAGAGTGGGAGGGGGAGAGAGATGGGAAGGGGAGAGAGAGAGAGAAACATCGATGTGAAAGGGACACATTGAATGGTTGCCACCCACACGACCCAACCAGGGCCGGGGAGAAACTGCAACCGAGGTACATGCCCTTAGCGGGAACCGAACCCGGGTCTCTCCAGACCGCAGGCCGACGCTCCAACCGCTGAGCCAAACCGGCCAGGGTGAAATGAGCACTCTTAACCCTAATAGCAGATGAGGAAACTGAGGCCTGGGACAGGGGCAATGACTTGTCTGAAGTCATAATCAGTAAGCAGTGGGGCCAGTTTCTGAGCTCAAGTCTGTTCAGTGCCAAAACCCTCGCTTTTCCTTCTCGTGGGCTCTGTGGCACTGTTTGAAGGATACTCCAAAGACTCCTACACTCAAGTGTCCACAAATGTGGCCTCGGGAGGTGGGCAGGAGGGCTGCCTCGGCCTCTGCAGCCTGGCCCAGGCAGCTGCAGACCCCACCGAGCCCCCAGAGGAAGGCGATCCAAGGACAGGTGGGCTGGGCCGCGAGGCCTGCGGGCTGCTGGGAGGAAGGAAGGACACTGCAAGAGGCCACCCTGGGCTTCCTCCGGAGCCTCAAGGGCCCCCTTGTCTGAGCACAGGCAGCCCCGCGCCTGCCCGGACCCCCTCCCCTCTTCTGGGTTCCTGCCGCAGCCCAGCACAGGCCCAGAAGGCCCCGCCTCCTCGGCACCCTCCCACCCGGTTCCCAGGCCAAAGCTGCGGCAGAAATGCCATCCTGACTCCACAACACTGGGTCTGTCAGAGCGCAGGGACAATGGAGGCTTTCACAGTGCCAGGAAAAGGTCTCAGGAAAGCCCGGGGAGGGGGCTCAGAGTGGGGGCGTGGAGAGGAGGAGAAGGGCCAGTTAGAAGGAAGAAAACAAGGGAGACCGAGAGGCAGAGGACATCAGGATTAGGGACGGGGTGGGGGTAGGGCGGGTGAGAGCCAAGGGCATGAGCGAGACCGAGGACAGTGTGGCGAGGCTGGCTGCCCGCTGTGGCAGGGCAGGGGAGACCAGTGGGGATGGACCGAATGGGCACAGGTTGAAACCACAGGGGTCAATAAGCCCTTCCAGGACCCAGAGGGGTGCAGAGACCCCAGCACCCCCATGAGTGTCAAGCACAGTGTCCATGGCTCTGAGAAACCCAGAAGTCAAAAGGAAGCCCTCTCCAAACCCTGCCCCAGGATAGGCAATTGGAAGTTCTCTCAGGCAAAACTTTTTGGAAAGCAAAGACCTTTTAATCACATGGACAGCCACTCCCTAAGTTATCTGTTTCCTGCCTCTGGCTTTCCTCCATTAGCAAACCACACAGATCCGAGCTGAGGGGCGGGAGGGGAAGAGGGGCCAGTCCAAAGCGGGGGGAAAACATCCGAATCACAGTGACTGCAAAATGCCTGGGTTTCCTCCCCTTCTGTGGCTACAGAGACCGCATTGCCAGTCGGCTACTGCCTGGGGGTGTGTGTGTGTGTGTAAGAGTAGCAGCCACTCTGGGTTGGCAGACAGCTGGATGCTCCTTGGAGTCTGAACACCATCTGTTGTCCTGAGTGGGTTTCCAGGTCCGTTAGCCTCTTCTGATTTCAGCCCTGCTGCAGCCATGACCCCAGGCAGCCAGGCAGAATCTACCTAGGTCCTTAGTGACTATTTCAGGCTGAGGGTCCCTATCATCCACAGGACTGAGGCAAACACTCAGGGCTTTGGGGCCCCTTCCCCATCCAGCCCCGCTAATCTGCTAATAGTCGCTGCTACTCTCCTACAAAACATACACGCAGACCACACGACCAGTTCCTGCAGAGGCCGCATCTCGCCCCACGCCCTTCCTTTGCCTTCGCTGTTCCCTCTGCCTAAACATTTCTCCGGTGGCGAATGGCCATGAGGCTTCGAGGCGAGCTCCAAGGGCTTCCCAATCCCAGACAGGATTCACTGCTCTTCGGGCGCTCACCCCACCTCTGCGCCCCGGCCTCACGCGCTAGCTGAGAACCCTTCTGCCGCCTCCCCAGAGAAGGTTTGGCTCCCCAAACTCCCAGGGGGCTTTGTGGTCTGCACTACTCACTTGGCTTCAGGTCGCGTCCTGCCCTGACCCGGCCTCTGCATGCAGGGATTCCATCCCCAAGTTGACGACGTCCACAAACTGCTGTTTCTACGCTCGTTTCCCACCAGCCTGGAGGCGTGCTGTGGCCACACCAGACTGTCCCTATTTCCTGCTACCCTCTGGAGGCCTCAGAGCACCTCGGTAGCTGGAGGGGACATAGGTGGGCAGTGCCATGATGGGCGAGGTGTGCAGGCCAGGACACGCATGCAGGTGGTGATGCTGGTCCCTGGCTCTGCCTCTGAGGCCATCCCAAGTGAGGCTTGGTCAGACGTGACCTGGCTAGATGTGGCCATGACCAGCCCAGCCCTACCTGGCTGGAGGGAGGCTCTGCACAGCTCCTGGGGGCGGGGCTGGGGCACCTGGAGTGAGACCCGGGTGTGAGGGCCACAGCCCAGGAAGAGGGGACAGGAGAACTCAGCTCAGAATAGCAGTGGGGGAGGGTGTGGAGAGTGGCTAAGGGCCAGAAGGGAAATCTGATCTGCCTGGCCAGTGAAATGCTGAAGTCAGCAGTTTGGGGCCACTCTGGCAGGAGCGGGCGGGGGCTGGGAGGCTGCAGGCCTGATTCCGGCTTGGTCCCTGTTCTCGCACAACCCCTCCTCCTCTGGGCCTCGATCTCCTCACCTGGCCACTGAGGACAGGGAGAAGCAAGCTGTCTGTCTCGGAGAACTTCAGCGGTGAGTGCTGGGGACCCCAACAGCCATAGACACGACACTGTGTGTCATGCACCTGCCTTGTAGGTAGCTTCCTTGTGACCCCAATTCCAGATGAGAAAACAGAGGCTCAGAGAAGTTAAGTTATCTGCCTAAGGTCACAAAGCAAGTACATGGCAGGGCTTGAGCCCCGGCTTTGTGTCTGTGGGCGGATACCTGCATTGCTGAGTGAGGCCCAGGAGGCTGTGGATGGTCTAAGGTCACCTGTGCAACTGTAACGGGGCAGGGGGTAAGAGGTTCTCGGGAGCCAGTCCAGGCATCTGCCAGCTTTCATCATCATTCCACAGTCTCAGTGGTGCTGGAGACCCGAGAGGGGGCACGGGAGGGAGGGTGTGCGTGAGCAGGCACGCTTGTGCGCGCGCGAGCCTCTCCCTGCACGGCAGGGCGTCAGGAGCAGCAGACTTCCCATGCTCCTCCCCGTGGGGTGGGGGGAGTCCAGCAGTTAGGAGCTGCTCGGGTGGGACTTTCCAGGGGGTCGCAGGGAGGAAGCAAACATGACATTTTCCACCCCCACAGCAGGCTGCAGCTGACCTTCTTTCTTCACCCAGGGACTGAAAAAGTCTGAAGAACTGTCCCTTCCACACTGGTCCCAAGGGCAAGGGTGCCCAGTGTGGCTCTGTGGGAGGCAGGATGATGGAGCCATCTGGGTGCCCCAGATATTCCATTCCCCTCCCTGGGCCCCGGTTCCCAGCGGTGAGGGTTTCGCAGCTGTTGCATGACATCCGCCTGCCATTCCATTCTCACGGTAACTACTACAGATGAGGAATCCAAAGCACAGAGAGGTTAGGAGATTTGCCCGAGGTCACACAGCCAGAAAGTAGCAGAGCTGGGATCCAAACCCAGGCCTGGCTGACTCCCACAGCACCATATGCCTTCTCTGTGGTCCGCTGCTCTGATCTTCTGAGGTGTCCCTGGCCCTTGTCTATGGGCAGCCCCAACGACCATAACCCTGCTGGTGCCTTGGGAGGGAGGAAAGGGAGTGTGCGACCGTCACAGGAGAGGGGCTGGTGGTGGAGCTCACTCTCACACCCACCTCTGCACATGCCAGGCCCACTGTCTGGCAGACCCTAGTCTCAAAGGGGAAGCCACACCTTCCCCTGGAAGTTTTCCTCGACTGTTCCTGCTTGCAGGGACCCCTCTGGTTTCTGCTCCCCGTGGGGCTCATTGTGTCCCTCTCTGTGCCACAGGCTCCCCAGGCAGCACCAGGACCCACTGCACACTGCTGAAGAAACGCGTGTGTGTGCGCCCTGCAACCTGTGCACACAGCCCGCAGCCAGGGTTCGGAGCCAGCCCCTTCCCAGTGCTGACGCAGAGGCCCGAGCCCCACGGACGTGGGACCCGCGCTCTCAGAGCGTCTGCCCCAGAAGAGCTCTGGTCTGGGAGCGGGCTGACCAGGCGCTGTGCTGTCTCATTTACTCAGCACAGTGACCCCACCACACACAGCGCTAAGAACGCCAATCCATTTTCCTTACCAGAAAACTAAGGCTCGCCTCCAAAGCCACACAGACACCGAGTCTGCATTCCACGCTTCCGACTCCAGACGCCCAGGCTCTCAGCTCGGAGCCCAGGCTGCTCCCCACCCTGCAGCAGGCATCCGGACCATCTGGGCCCTTGGACCCGCCTGCTGGGAGTTCCCAGGTCTGGGTGGGGCTGAGACTCTGCACGCTCACAAGCTCCCGAGTGACGCCGACTCTGCTGGTCCCACTTTGGGGCCCACTGCTCTGGAAGACACTACTGAAGTAGGAGTGTCAGCCTGTGTCCTCCACACTGCCCACTCCCCACATGCTCTCTTGCAGGCCAGGAAATAGGCACAGAGGAGGCAGGGGCCTAGACCAAGCCATAGAATTAGGGTCAGAGCCGGGGGGTGGAGCCCAGGGCTCCTCACTCCAGGAGTTGGGCTGGATGCAGGACAGCGAGGCCGCTGGGCTCGGGTGGGGCAATGACCTGAGGTGGGAGAAAGGGCCATTTCTTTAAAAGCAAGACTGGTGGTGGTGGAGGTGGTGGCCGGGTGCTGGGGGAGGGCTGGCCAGCTCTCCCGGACCAGCCCCAAACCTGTGACTCCTCGGCATCTGGAAACTATCACGAGGAACAATGAAGGGAGTGGGGAGCCTGGCTGCTCGGGGCTCGGGGCTCGGGGCTGTAGCCTTGTCTGTTCTGAAGAGCAAAGGAAGCCATGGCCTGCAGGCATCTCCAGCCCCCACCTCCACCAGCCCCCACCTCCACCACAACTGTTTGCCTTGGCACTGAACACACAGGTCCCAAGGGGCCAGCTGTCAGGAAAAGTCAGCCCCTGAGCTACAGTGGGGGCTGGTGGCCAGGCTGGGTGCCCAGAAACCTGGCAGAAGTCAGAAGATCCCAGCCGGCATAGCTTCCTGCTCAGCCTGCAAGACTCCAGGCTGATTATTGTGCCTCCCTGGGCCTTAGGTTCCCCCAAGGAAGCTCAAGTACCACCCCACCTGGGCTGGCTGCTCGCTGTATATTGGCATGACCAGCTGGGTGCCTGGGCTTATGTTGCCCCCCAGGGGTCCCACTGTCGGGGGGGGGAGGGGCGCAAACAACCAGCCATGGAGTAGGAAGGGCTGAGAAACAGTCACCGTGTGCACTTACCCTCCTGTTGCCTGGTCTCCACTCATGCCCTCAGCACTCGGTATCAAGTGTCCACTATTCACAAGGCACTGGAGCAGGGTAACCAGCAAGACAGATGGAAGCTTGGGCCCCAAGAACTTACAGTCAGGACAGTGAGGAAAAGAACAAGTACTGTATTCAAATAAAGTGATGAGGGCTCTGACGGAACTGGGTGTCACCACAGACACTAAAGGGAATCCGTTCTTCAGAGGGGCAGCTACACTGCAGGTTCTGTCCCAGTCTCGGAAGTTTCACAGCTTCAACTTCTTTAAGGTGGGGGTTTCTGAACTGCCCCTGCCCCCTGTTCCAGCTCCAACACACTGGCCTGGGACAAGTCCTTTCCCTGCCTGGGTCTCAGCTTCCCTGTGTGTCAGAGAGGGGAGGGAATAGAACCAGGACAGGCCGAGTGTCCACACTGATTGCTTGCTCCCAGAACAGTGTTGAGGAAGATCCTGCAGCTGTCTCCTAGCTCAACAGGCCAGAAGGGCGTGATTGATGATGCCTACCTCACCATGGCCATGGACAGGGATGACAGGCACACCTGACCTGCTAGCATTCCTGCCTAGGTGATTCCTAAAGATCCTTCTGGTGCAAATGCTCCTTTCCCAAGTGGAACGCACGCAGGCTGGAGATGCAGAGTTCGAGTCCGGGAATGGGCCCTGGCTTGCCGTGAGCAAGGGGCCATTGCTTCTTTCACCTCTGGGCCTGTCACAGCCACTAATCTTGCTCTGCCTGTGTCACATGGTTGTGCCTTCAAAGCATGGTCCTGCCTGCAGAAGCACTTTAGAATCCTGACACCTCCTCCAGGAAGCCTTCCCTTCCAAGCCTCCCAGCTGACATCCCCCCATCCCAACCCCCTGCACTTTGTATATCTCTGTTTGTGTGTGTTTCTCCTCCTCCCTAAGCCACTCCCCAGGGACAGAGACCATGTAGGACTCCTCTTTGATCCCCAGACCCACAATGGGTCTGGCACAGAGCAGGAGCCTCTGGGGAGGAGGTGAAGGACAAAGTGACCATTTTGGACATTACCAGCAGCCTGAAATAAGTAGCGAGAGGAGAAAGTCAGGAAGAGTTGGGGTGGCATGGGAAGGGGGGCAGGCAGCAGCCTGGTGACTTCCTGGACAGCATGCCAGCCCATGTCCTGGTCTTCACTGTGGCTATTGTCCCTGTTGGTTCAGAGAGCACGCTCAATGGGGCCTCTGTCCCTCCTTGGGCAGGCCAGTCCAGCTCTGTGGTGTCCCACCCAGGCAGCTGGGAAGCGAGGGCCGACACTTCCTGTCCTCCCTGCTAGTGTTCGAGTATTCGGAGAGGCAGGGGGAGGGGAGAGGGGCTCTTAAGACAAGCACCCGTCTATGTCCCCCAGAGGAGGGCTGCCCAGCTGGGGGATGAGGCGGGAGAAGGGGCAGCAGTGCTGGCCACGTGCTCAGCCCTGTGCCTCAGCCCCTCTGCTCCCAGCCCGTGCACCCTCTGAGCTGCAGCTGTCAGGAGAGTGACCCTGGTCACTTTTGTCTTCCTCGAACAGGCCAAGCACATCCTTGCCTCACCTCAGGGCCTTGGCTCTTGCTGTTCCCTCGGCCAGGAAGGTCTTCCCCAGACCTCCACATAACTTCCCCGCTTCATTCGTCTCTGTTCAAGCTGCACTTCCTCAGAGAGGCTTGCCGGGTGACCCTGTTTGAACAAGACCTGACACCACAGCGTCTCTGTTTGCATTTCTTTACTGTGTGTCAGCCAACAGAATGTGAGCTGAATTCTCCCCTTCTCTTTCATGTTCCTAGAACAATACCTGGCACATAGTACGTGCTTAGTAAATACATGCTGGATGAGAACAGTTACACGCATAACCTGGACCTACAGTCCCCGCCCCTGCTTTCAGCCCGAGGTTCACATGCAGGCGACTAATTACCAGGGACTCCAGGGGAGGGGACCTCCAGCTTCACACAGCCTGTGCAGAGCAGGACAGAGCTCAGACCTCCTGGATTCAAGTCCAGTGCCAGGGGACCTTCTGAAGCAGATGCAGAGGAAGGAAGGGTGGCCCCCTTCCAGACAACTCTTCTTGTACCTTCTGGAGCCACTTGCTCAGCCTGGGAACCCCGCCATGCTCCCCGAGAGCTGCCATGCCACAGGAGAGGGCTGGTTAACCTGACATGTGTGCTCAGGGGGCATACCTTTCTCCCTAGGGGATGACACCAGGGCAGTACTCGGTACAGGGACCCAAGGCAAACTCCCTGGAAGCCATCCCCAGTCCCTGGAGTTCATCCACATGTGCCCCTACTGGTCTCTGACTGTCTATCCCATCCCTGCCTGCTCCCGGCAGCCCAGAAGGCCAGAGCAGCAGGAGAGGAAGGACCTACCTGGGAGACCTGGGCTTGTGGAAGCCCCAGGGCAAAGCCTCCTTGCTCTGCCCACAAAGTGCCATTGAGTCTGTGCACTGAACTAGGCCTGGGCAGGCACATGGCTGCAGACACACACCCGGGCTGGCAAGGACTACAAGGAACGACACACACAGCTATTTCTCATGGGCACACACTTTAAGATCACCTACCAGCTCTATTTTAAGTCAACAGGGAAAGACGTGGTCCACGAGGCAGCAGAGGTCTCTAAGCCTGTCCCCAGACCCTAAAGGAGGGGAGTTGGCTGAGCCTCCTGACCATCTCGCGGCTCCCTGGAGCTTGGCAGCAGCGTGCAGCGGCAGGGGCCTCCCGTGAGTGTGCGCACCAGCACATCAGGGAGGGCTGTGCGTGCAGTGTGTGCACTTGGAGCTTCATGCACAGGTGCTGTGTGCATGGCTGTGCAGTCTCCCGCAATACACCTCTACAAGCTTCAGTAGGTCCAGGGCTGGTCAGCCACACGGGCAGCTCTGGGTTTCTCAAAATTATTAAAAATAATTCCATGAGCCCTCGCTGGGAGGCTCAGTTGGTTGGAGTGTCGTCCTGTACACATGGCTGTAACTCAGGCAATAGCAGACCTCAACCCTCATCATCAGTATATGGACACTTGCCTGAAATCTTGGATGTCCAAGGCCTTTATGTGCTTTCTTCCTTATCTTGCCAAACTTCTGAAAACTCAAGAAAGTCTGTGAAATCCAAAATTTTAGTGTCTCAGCAAATATAAATAAGCCCACTCGGTCTCCTTCAACAAACATGAGTTACTGGTCAGAGAGGGCTCCGTGCTGTGTGTCAGAAGTGGGCAGAGGCTGGCCTCCAGCTGCTCAGGCTTGCCCACAGAGGACCTCAGTTCATCCTCACAGTAACGGGGGTTCTGATCCACCGGCCCCCAGCACGGAAAGGCCCAGCGAGGAGAAGGGACTTCTCAAGGTCACATGGTGAGTAGGTGGGGGGCCTCACCCCACGCCTGACTGATCCCAGCCCACCCTCCGCCTTGTGGCCTCTGAGCCTGACACGCTCTGGAGCATCTGGGTGCCAGTCTGGGGGAGTGCAACGGAAGACTGTGGCATGGCCAGCAGAAACTGGCCGGAGGAGGCCACAGGGGCAGGGAGAGCCCACCCCAGGCCTGGTGAAATGCACCAGGCTCCTGTGATCCTGAGTCACAGGGCTGGTCCCGTTCACCTCAGGGAGACTCAAAGGTCAGGTGGGTCCTATAGAAGGTCGATGGTTCTGTGCGAAAAGAAAGGCCTGAGAAGGACTGACTGGACGACGCCATGATGTCGCTGGACACTTAGGAGTCCTGGGTTCGAGCAACAGCTCTCTCAGGCAAGTCACTTTCTCCTTCTGGACCTCAGTTTTTCCGTCTGGAATTGGGATGTGTGTTTAGGAGAAATGCTTTAGATGCAACAGACTCTAACACCTGAGCCAAAATGAGCACTCTGGGCCTGACAGCTCTGCTGTGAGCTGGGCCAGGGAACGGGTGGATAAGCGGTGCTGCTCCACGTCTAACCCACTGCCCTTCCGACGTGCGGGCAGACAGGCCCCATCATTGTTCTGACTCCCACCCCGCTACCCACAGTGATGGAGCAAAAGCCAGAGTGGAGAGAGCTCTGTGGGGTCCCCGCTCTCCTATCCCCACTCTGACCCCCAGAGAGGCCGTCCAGGCCAAGCGGAGAGGGGCACACAGCCAAGCTTGCACAATCGCCACCTTGTCTTGAGCAGGCAAAGGCCAGGCTCCAGGCCTGGCGGCCGACTGCGCGGATGGAGTGATAGATCACAGAGCTGCTGAACTGGGAATGTTTTAAAACGTTAGCACCATATGAGCTTAGATTTTAGAGTCTGTAAAATCCATAATAATAATGTTAGAATCACGGACGTGGAGAACCTTCATCTCAGAAAACAACAAAGCACGTTGAAACAGGAAGCTCACACAATTTAGACAAGGAATGATTACAAAAGCTCACACTCAGAAAATTCAGAACAACCAAATGTCAGAATTGTTCAGTGCAGGAAATCTATTTTGTCAGAACAATAAAACGTCGTAATCCCACAACCTAAGAAATCTGGGATTGAACATCAGACGGCGTCAGAAGTGGGACCCCCTGGAACATCAGTTTCCGAGTCTCGTGGAACCTGTAGTCTTGCATTCCCAGGACCTCAGAAGGACAGTTTTGCTCACGTGCAGAAGCCCTCCCCACACTTGCCTGAGCTCCACAGCACTTCAAACTTGGGCAAAGATGTATCAGAATCACCTGGAGAGCCAAAAAAAAAAAAAAAAAATGCCCATGGCCAGGCCTACATAAGATGTACTCAATCAGAATTTCTAGCACCAAGCTAAAAAAGTCCCTAGGTGATTCTTATGTGACGCCCCAGTTGAGAATCACTGATCTTGTAAAACTCTCTTCCATATTATGGATGGGGAAACAGAGAATGCATGTAACTGGCCCGAGGACACACAGCAGTGGTCCCTAGCCTCTAGACCAAGGTCAGACCCCTCAGGCCTCTTGCTACTTGTTTCCTCTGCCTGGACCCCTTTGGCTCCAGGAACCCTGTCCCCAACTCACTACATCCACCTGTGAGCCCCCCTGCTCCAGGGGTGTTCCTGGGGTCTTGGGGACCAAGTGGGCCAGGACAGAGTGAGTCACCTAGAGTCTGCTAGGCTCACAAAGCCAGACCCTCCTTCGCCCACCCACATTCTCAGGCCCTTCAGGTTATTTCAAAGGGTGTCTGGAGGGGCACGATGAAGGTCATCAAGGTCAATCCCCAGCCTCTAGGGAGGCCTGTAACGAAGAAAGGTCCCAGGCCTGGGGAGTCATAAGCCAGCTGTCACTAGCTTTCTGTGACAAGTCACTTAGCCTCTCTAGGTCTAAATGGTCTCAAGGCAGAGAACCTCTGGAAATCCCTCTGGCTCTGTCTCTTGGCCTCACACGACATGGCCACATATTTAAGGCAATGGGAGCCCTCAGCACCCTTGGCTGGCTTGTTCCGATCAGTTAGGAAGTTCCTTCTTATATCTCATTTGAAACCTTCCAGCTGTCGTTTCAGCCCCTTGCCCTTGTGCGTAAAGATGAAGACAATCTGGGCACAATGCCCTTGATTTGCTCAGAGGAAATCCTCACCTTCTACACCTGGGTGAGGGTGCCCCTCTCCCTGCCTGTTGCAGGTCTGGTTGGTCTCGCTGACTCCAACAGGAGCATCACTCCCAACAAATGGGATGGGCCCCATCAGGGGCTGCCAGAGCCATGCCTGGTCCCATTTTGAATCTGATGTGCCAACAGCTCCTAAGCAGCTAAACAGGGTAGGGGTCTTGCTGGGCCTCATGTTTCCTCCAGAGAGATGGGAATTTCCAGCCAAGAACCCTTGGCCTATGGAAAGAAGGCCCGGGAATGTAGAAGCCTTGGGAATGGAGAAGTGGGAGCCCAGGTAGTCCTTATGCCAGTGTTTCCCAAATTGTCACGTGCCCACGAGTCACCTGGGAGCTTGTGAAAGTGCTGGTTCTGTTTCAGCGTGTCGGGGTGGGTTAGGGTTAGGGCATGGCCAGCACTCCCTGAGAGTGGTCGCTGCTGCGCTGTGAACACCTTCTCCACATGACGGGCCGAGCTCTGCAGCGGGTGCATGGCGACCCAGGCTCGGCATCGAAGCAGCGGCAGTGGCTCACATTTGCTGAGCACTCAGTACATGCCAGGCACCGTGCTGGTGACTTTGTGGACTTCTTGACCTCACCCCGCCCCCGCCCCAAGATCATAGTCAAAAGAGAATACCAAGTACTACGCTGGTTGTGAGAGGGTCTTTGGGAACACAGTGATGAATGGATGGGGAGAGCTCAGAAGGCCTGTGGGAGGAGGGGACACATGGCCCTGTTTGAGCTTCATGTTCCTCAGCAAGAAGTGGAGGAGCGTGGGCTTCTGTTAGCTTCTACCCTTCGTCATCATGCTCGGCCCCTCCTCCCCATCACCCCGACCTGTGGAATGAGAGACACTCTGCTCCTGCACAAAGCCTCCCTCCCTAGCCAAAGCCAGAGAAGCGCCAGGATGCAAGGCGGGGAGGAAAGCCAGGGGCATACTTCCTCCTGCAACCCGGTTTCTGCCTGGGCCGGAGCAGGGGTCTGCTCTTGTGGGCCGAGAGGGGCAGTGGGAAATCCTGGCGCTGGGTGGGGTCAGATGGACTTGCTTGCTATTAGCCAGCTGCGTGACCATGGGAAAGTTACTTAACAAATTAAAGTAAGAAGAAAGGAAGGGAGGGAGATTGAAAGAGAGAAGGTGGGCAGGTGGACTGCAGACTTGGCCCAGGCTAGAGTGAGAAGCCAATGAGACCACGGGGTGGAGGAGACCAAGCATTTCTCTGGCCTCCCCAGCCTACACCACGGCAACCCTTCCCAGGACTGTGGCCTGATTTCTCAGCAGCCTAAACCTTAGAATGGGAGAACCTGAGGGGAAGGAAGCCCAGCTCTTAAATGCAGGCCAGGTTGGTGTTGTCGAGTCCACGAACCCGGAGGCTGGGCCACCTCCTGTCCTAGGCAAAGCCACCAGGTGTAGGAGAGACTCAGGGCAGGTCCACCCTCATCCTGGGAAGGGGCCACCCAGACGCCGTGAGTGGGTTCTCTAAACCACTGCCATCACAGGTATGCCTGTGAGACACCCCGGCAGACGAGGGCAGGGGCCATGGCAGCCCCCTGGCTCACACCCGCCCCAGAAGCCCTAAACCCTCACTTGCTCCCCTCTCGTCATGTCAGCAAACATTCTGCGAGCACCTGGTGTACGCAGGCCTGAGCTTGGCTACTCACAGGGCAGGGGGCACAGTTTTCAAAGCAGTGTGCTCGCTCCATCGCCTGGGACCTCACAGAGGCCCTGATGGCTGGACCTCATGGGTGACTCCATTTTACACACTAGGGGGCATCGGGCTCAAAGACAGTGTCGACTTTGCCAAGGTTGAACAGCTACTGAGGAGCAGGCCTTGGACAAAAGCACAGGTCTTCTGACTCCAAAGCCCATGCGCCCTCTGCCAGCCAAGTGGACACAGACCCTACCTGGGATGGGCCCTCAGGAAGTAGGAGAAACGGTTGTACCAGCAGCAGCCCCAGGGTAGGCAGGGCTCAGCAAGACAGTGTAGGAACACAAGGGACACTCCACCGGAGACAGTGCATTTGGTCTGGGCTTGGAAGAGATGGAGAAAATGAGACTGAATTACCGAAGAGGGCACAGCACAGGCCAAGTTCTGGGGCATGGGAAAGCTCAGAACTCGAATGGCAAACAGCTGGGACCAGCTCCTGGTGCCCAGGCTGGGGCCATACTCCAGGACCAGGGCAGTGCAGAGTGGAGCTCACACAATGCGGGGGCATCTCCTGTCCTCCAGGGACTAGATAGGGAGGCAGGAAAGGTGAGAGGCCTTGAAGGCCTTCAAACCAGGTCCTGGGTCGGGGCACTGGTCATGAACAGCGGGGTTCAGAGAGCACAGCCTGTGGGCCTGGGATGGCTGGGGAAGGTGTCCTGATGGTAGGGGGTTCAGGCTGGGCTTTGAAGGAGGGGGGTAAGTGAGGATAAGATTAGGGAAGGGCACTGCAGGCTGCGGAGATGGCAAAAGCACAGTGGCTGGAGAGCCCCAGGTGTGTGTGTGTGTGCATGCAGGTGCGTGTGTGCGTGCAGGCATGTGTGCATGCAGGTGCGTGTGTGTGCAGGTGTGTGTGTGTGCATGTGCAGGTGTGCAGGTGCGTGTGCGTGCAGGTGCGTGTGTGCGTGCAGGTGCACATGTGCACCTGTGTGGAAAATAAAAGAGGAGGCTTCAGTGTCGTGGCATCCCAGCTGATTCTCATCTACCTCACACCAACCTTGCAAAGCCAAGCTCCTGATCCTCATTTTATAAATGAGGGCTGATAGGGCTCGGGGGCCCAGCCATCTGGCAAGGATATTAGCAAGGGAGCTGCCACTTACTAAGTGCTGTTGGCCACCAGGCACTGAGTCAGCTGCTTTGCCCACACACTTCCCACAAACACCTTACAAGGTGGTGAGCCCATTTCACAGATGTCTAGGTGAAATTGTGCACCATCCATCAGGACATAGGTGGGACAGGGCACAAGTGAGGTCTGAGGCCACCTCAAGAAGACTTGTCTGCTCTGTGCTCTCATGTCTTCACTGAGGTTGAGGGGAGCAGAAAATGACCTAGTCAGAACCTTCCATGGGGCCTGCAGAGCTGCCCTGAGCTACTCCAAGAGAAATCAAGCCGTGTGAGAGGCTCAGGGCAAGAGTGTGGCCTACAGGAGGCCGTGGGCAGGAGTTGTTAAGGAGTGAGTGAATGGGGTCCTTCTGCCATTCAAAGGAAGACAGTTCCTTTGAGCTCGAGGACAGGTGAAATCAGAGAAGGCTGCCAGGTGAAGGTGACTCCAGGCAGCTATATAGCCCAAGGATACAACTGCTCCACTCTGGGTCTCCATCCACTAAGTCTTGCAGGTGGTTCAAGTGTCAGGGACAGTCCTAGCCCCCAGGTTCTGCCAACATCCCTGTGCCTCAGGGTCCAGGGGCAGAGGATTGAGAAGGTGAGGCCAACCAATACAGCAAGATTCCTAGGGGCTCCAGTAAGTATGGGCCAGAGGCCCCGGCTCACCATCTAGTCCATTTGAAAGGAGAACTGGCGGCTGAGGATGTGAAAGTTCACTCTAGCACTCTTCCTGCTAGTCTGGGGCAGCAGGAAGGACTGCCGAGTGAGCCCCCATGCCCCGTGCCCGCCCCCCAACACCCTGCAGCTGCTCTCACTTGTCTGTGCCCGGGTGAGCACTTGGCAGGTCTGTCCCTCTGCCTGGCCAGAGGGGAGTTGACAGCCCACAGGTGGCACTGGGCACCTTCCAGCCATGCCCCACCGCCCCCGCTCCTGGAGCACCCACCCTGCACCAAGAAGAGCCTCTGGGACCTAGTCCCTGCCTCCTCGCCCTTTAAGACAACCTGAGTGACCCAAAGTCATCAGAGCCTGCCCCTGCCCTAGATGGCACAGCCTTGTCACATGGCCTCCCTGCAGCCCATCCCCAAGCAGCCCCCCCTGTGGGGTGAGGGTGGGATGCAGGGCCAGAGCCCCCTCTGATGACCCCCACAGCCCTGAAGCATCTCTGGAACTTCTCAAACCAGCTGAGCTGAGGCATAATAATAATAATGACAGTTATTAACAGCCACAACAGCTAACAGGCAGTGTATATGAGGTGCCAGGCTCTCTGTTAAGCACTCCGTATAAAATGACTCTGCCCTGGCCTGGTGCAGCGTCAAAAAGCTGCGGGTTTGATTCCTGGTTGGAGTGTGTGCAGGAGGCAACTGACTGATGTTTCTCTCTCACATCAATATTTCTCTCTCTTTCTCTCTCTCTCTCTCTCTCTCTCATCTCTCAAACCAGTAAGCACGTCCTCAGGAGAGGATTTCAAAAGGTAATAAAATAACTAGTTTATCCTCCCAACTTCCCATGAGGTAGGTTTTTATTATATTCATCTTACAAAGGAAGAAACTGAGACCTGGAGACATTTAATTTTCCGAAGGCCCCCAGTCAGTCTGAGGCAGAGCAGGGCTGCGTCCAGGTGGGCTGGTTCGGGGCTGTGCTCACCTCACCCCATCACAAGGAGAGCAGGCCCGGGAAAGGCCCACACTCGGTTTGGGGACTTCGCCAACGCCAATATTCACCACACTATCCCAGCAACACCCATCCCAGTTAACATTCTCCGAGCACTTGCAACATTCCAGGTTCTGAACCGAGCACTGGCCCAGGGAGCCAGCCCCAGGTTCTGGAGGAAGGCCCTGCGGCGACAGCTGCCATGGCCCCAGGCGGGCCCAGTCCTTCCCCAGCGGAGTCACAGCAGGACGCTGTGCGTCCCTCCCTCCCTTCTCACCCATTCCTTCCTTCCTTCCTTCCTCATTCTATTGCTCTTTCATCATGCACTTCTGACCCTGGGCTGCGAGAAATCCTGTTTCCCCACAGGTCCATTGCTGGGTCTGAACCAATCAACAGTCCTGGCCCCAGCTTCTGCAGGGGAAATCCTACATACCCTCAGTCCCGCTCTGCTTGTCACCTCCCCAGGCTTCTGCCACTCTGGTCCAGTGAAACCCAGGCCTGCAGTGAGGTCAGCCCTGGAATGGGAAATTGGAAACCCCAGGCAGGGGTCAGACTGGCCGATGGCCTAGGCCCTCCCTGCCTCCTTAGGACACTCCGCAGGAACCAGCCTGCTCAGACCTGGGGAGAGGTGCAAGGAGTGGGGTCCAGAGTGTTGAGAGACCGAGGTCACAGAAACGGGGTCTGGACCAGTCTGCTTTCCCCTGCCTCCTGCCCTGCCCCCAGCGGGACCCTGAAACTATTTACGTCCCTCCGCTAAGGTTTCAGCTGTTCTAGGACTTGATTCTTTCCCAGCTCTATTTTTCTTCTTCTTTTGCAATCTCCAAGAAACCCGAGCCGCCAGATGGGTGGGGGTGACGATTGTTTTCTGTCTGACATCTGGGTTTAATTAGCAGCCCTGGGCATGCTGACTCAGGAATGGTAGCTCCCTTGGGCTCAAGCCCTCCCCAGACCCGTCACAGTGCCCTGTTCTCAGCTGAACACAGGAGGCACAGGTGACAACACCCCTCAAACCTTCCTCAAAGGAGTAACTGCCCCCCCCCCCAAGGATGTACTGGGAGTGGTGGAGGCTGAGGACTTAGAGAATTTCTTTCAGCTCAGCACCTGATGGCTGGTCGCCAGGCTGGCTGGTTGCCAGGCTGGCTGTGGCTGAGCCTGACCGCCATGAAGGGTGGACAGAGGGCTTAAGGAAAGGATGCCAGGACCTGAATGTAATGCCCATCTGCATCCCAGTCTCTATTCCTGCAGAGATGCTGAGTGGGCCATCAGGACAGGAAGCACTGACCCCAAATTGCAGATACATTTTGGAGATGAGGAAAGGTGGCCCAGAGGAGCTGCATGGCTTGTTCGAGGTCGCACAACTGGTGAAAAGCAGGGCTGGAACTTGAACTCTAGTCTTTGGGTTATACATTTGAAGCCATTTCCTTTGACCTCAACAAGATGTCTCTTTTTTTTATTTTATTTTTTTAATCCTCAACCAAGGACATTTTTCCATTTTTTGCTCAGGTAGAGTGGGAGGGAGAGAGAGGAAAGAGAGAGAGAGAGAAACATCGATGTGAAAGGAACACATCGAGTGGCTGCCACCCACATGACCGACCAGGGCCGGGGACATACTGCAACCGAGGTACACACCCTTAGCGGGATCCGAACCCAGGTCTCTCAGGACCGCAGGCCGACGCTCTAACCGCTGAGCCAAACCGGCCAGGGCAAGATGTCTCTTTATTAAGTCAGGATCCTTATGTTGGCATATAGACCCTGAACCCTATCTGACCTTTAGATGGAAGGTAACATCTGGAGTTTCCACAGCCTATCATCAGAGACACCCATGGGTGCCACCCTGCAGATGTTCTTCGGGGCCACAGTATAACTCCTGGGGCCTGTTCCTTCATAAAAAGTTGTTAAAAATGATATTTTATGACTTCACTGATATAAAGACAATAGACTGGGTCCATTATTATGATATTTATTCTTTTCTTCTGGCTGTAAAATAAGCAAACATTGAAACATTTGTGTGGGCCCTAAGCAAATCATGGGCCTGCTGTTCGTCTTGGAGAAGTCGGCGTGGAGTTCTCTGTCAAGCACCCCTATTCTGCAGAACACTTCTGGCTATCTGGAATCTCCTTCTCTTGTCACTTTGTGCTTCTCATCTCACTTTGCCAACCGAAGGTAAGCTCCAAGAGAGCGGGAACCTGTCCTGGTTTGTTCATTGTGGCATCCTTAAATGTTGACCCATAATAGGTGTTCGATAAATACTAGATGAATGAATAAATGGAGGAGAGCCTATCTTTTCAGGTAGGTGTAACTGTATTCCAGTTCACAGTACCCCACTTGCCTAGGTGGCCACTTCAGAAAGCTTGTAGCCCTCCTGGACACGTATCCCTCTCCGCCTCATGGTCACCATGCCCCACAGATGCTACATTCTCATAGTGTCCAGAATTTCTCCCCTCACCTCCAGCCTTTGCTCACCCTGCCCTGCATCTGGTCTTACCCTCCATCCATGTTCCTGGATTGGTTTTGTTTGCAGTCTTGCCTCCTCCCCCAGCCTCTAACCTGCCACCAGCATGATCTTTCAAAGTGCCAATCTGAGCATGTCACCTATTACCCTTGGATGGCTTCTCCCTTTCCTCCAGATAAAGTCCAAGTTTCTGCAGCCTGGCACACAGGCCCTTCACCACCTGTTGCGGCCACACCTCCTGCTCCTCCCCTCAGGCACCCAGGGGCCAGCTGTCACCAAGGGCCCACAATTCTCCCGTTATATACACAATTGCTTGGAAGACTTCCCTGCCCCAGTCCCAGACTCCTCCTCTCTGCGGCCTCCCAGGCAGAGCTGGTTTCTCACTGCTAACCTCAACAGTAGTCCTGATTACCCTGAATGGCCAACAGTGTTTCTGTATGTCCCACTGTGGACAGAGGTAGGGCCTTGTCTAGCATAGGCCTGGTACACAGTAGGAGCTCAGGAAGGGTTGGGGGATTGTAGTGAGTCCTGGGTCTGGCTCTATCCTAGACAGACTGTGTGTTCTGGGCACAAACCCACATACCTACACAGGCGAGTGTGCCTGGCTCAGAGCCAGGTACTGCTGCCCAGGTCTTCATCGTCCTGCCAAATTGATGTGCGGAGGCCAACATGAGATGCCCAGGCAGGTGGGCCCAACAGATAGCAGCCATGACTCCTACAGCCACCTGGGATTTCTGTAGCCACTACAGCGGGCAGCCCCAAACCACCCCTGGCCTCCTTGACGGCACTGGGACAGCAGACACCCTGGAGCTGGACCAATGGTGGATCTACTGGACACACAGACTTGGCCAGACCAGGCCTTGTGTGGCCTTTGCCCACACTGTCTTTGTCCCTCTTTATTTCCAACAACCCATCTTTTTAAAAAGCTCCGACTTTCTGAGAAAGATAGTGGAGAGCCAAGTGTGGATGCAAAGGCAGATAATAGAACCTAATTTGAAAAGCATGGGCTCTGATATCAAGAAGACCTAAGTTCCAATTCCAACTGTTCACTAACTGTGTGACTAGGCAAGTCACTTAACTTCTCTGAGCCTCAGTTTTATCATCTGGCAATCGACTGATAAGAGTTTTTGAAAGAAGTAAATAAGCTAATACATATCACACACTAAACTCAATGGTAAACTCAATGCTTAGAAACTATTATTATTGTTGTTAATGTTATTATTACCCTTGAACTAGAGGCCTGGCACACTGTGTGCAGACAGCAATAGAGGCAAGCTTTTCAAGAACTGAATGGTAGACATTCTTGGCTCCCTAGACTTCTTGAGCCAGTCCTGACATTGGCTGGAGAAGAGCCCCTTGTCCAGGCACAGCCTCTTTCCACAAGAGGGGCTGCCCTTCAGCAAAATTGCAAACTTGTCTCCAGCATCTTCCATCTCTGCTTCAGGGTCTCCCAGTCTTCCTGCAGAACCCAACCTCCCAAGATTGCCCCAGGGATCTATGAGAAGCCCCATCCATCTGATGAGCTGAGCTCTGGTTACTTCTATCCTATCCTTAAGGTTGGAAAAGAATAGGTTTCCATCTCCTGGTTCCCGTGTTGCCCGACCTGGGGCACTGGCAGTGAATGCTTTATAGCACTTTCATCGCTGCCTTCCTCAGAGCCCAGGGGCTACATGAACAGCTTCAGGAGCCAGGCAGGGCTGGCTTATGGTGCTGCACATTCCACTCCCGGTTAGACCTTTTAAGATTTTAAAGACACTTAGACCATTTAAAAATCATTCCACAGGAGAAGAGAAAGGAGCAGAAAAAAATATTCAAAGAAATAACGGCTGGAAACTTTTCAAATCTAATGAAAAACTTTAAGCTACACATCCATGCAGCTCCAGAGAACTCCAAGTAGGATAATTATGAAAAGACCCACAAATGGATACATTATAGTAAAACTGCTGAAAACTAAAACAAGGAGGAAATCTTGAAAGTATCAAGAGAAAAATGACACATCATTTACAATGGAATTCCAATAATATTAACACCTGACTTCTCACCAGAAACAATGGAGGTCAAGGGCAGTAGGATAACATATTCAATGTACTCAAAGAAAAATAAAAACTATCAGCCAAGAATTTTATACCCAGCAAAGCTATCTTTAAAAAAGGAAAGTGAGATAAAGACATTCCCAGATAAGAACAAAACAAAACAAAGATTTCATTGCTAGCACACCAATCTTTCAAGAAATAGTGGAGGAAGTTCTTTGTGTTGAAAGCAAGTGACAAAAACAGTAATACAAATACACATGAAAAAAAACAAGGAGCACTGATAAGAAGATTATGTAATGTAAAAGACAGTATAAATAAATATTTCCTTTTTTTATTCTCTTAGCTGATGTAAAAAGCAACTGATAAAACAATATACATCTAATTATACTATTTTTCCTATAACATATAGAAATGTAATATATTTGCCAATAATAGCACAGAGGAGGCAGGTGGGTGTGAATCTGTCTTGGGCTAAGAAAATGACTCCAGGTGGTAACTTGAATCTACAGCAACAAATTAAGAGATCCAGAAACGGGAAATAAGAAGGCTAATCTGACAAAAGCTCTAGCTCTGTCTCTCTCTCTCTATGTATATATGTAGATATATAGAGAGATTAGATAGATGATAGATAGATAGATAGATAGATAGAGAGACAGATATACATATATAGATAGATAAATAGATATAACTGCCTTCCTTTCTTCTTTCAGCTTCTTTAAAACACATAAAATTATATAAAGTAATAGCTATAACAAGTATTGCTGAATTTTTAACATATGTAGATGTAATATGTAATATGCATAATAATAATGCTATTAAAAACAAGGAAAAGAGACTAGAGCTATATAAGAGTAATAATCCTACATCTCCTTGGAGTTAAGTTACTATGAATCTGAAGCAGACTCTGATAAGTTAAGATGTTTAAAATAAGCCCTGAAGCAACCACTAAGGAAATAGCTTTAAAAAATAGTGAAAAAAAAATCATTAAAGAAGTTAAAATGTTATATTTAAAAAATTATCATTTAATGCAAAAGGAAGTAGTAAAGAAGAATAGAAGATAAGAAAAAACAAGAGTAATTTAGAAAACAAAAAGTAAAATGGCTGATCCAAATGCAGCTATATTAATAACAGCATATCTCAAAATAGCATTAACAATAGCATTATCAATAATGTGAATGGCCCTGGCTGGTTTGGTTCAGCAGTAAGAGCATCACCCGTGGACCAAAGAGTCACGGGTTCAATTCTGGTCAAGGGCATGTACTTCGGTTGCAGTTTGTCCCTGACCCTGGTCGGGGTCATGTGGGAGGCAACTAGTCAATGTGTCCCTCTCATGTTGATGTTTCTCTCTCTCCCTCCCTCCCACTCAATCTGAAGATAAATAGAAAAATATCCTTGGGTGAGGATTTAAAATAATAATAATGATGATGATGTGAATGGATGAAACTATACAAACAAAAGGCAGAGATTGTCAGATTGGATAAAAAGTAAACCAAGATCCAACTGTCTGTTATCTTCAAGACACATGCTTTAGGTTCAAAGATTTGAACAGACTAAAAGGAAAAAAAAATCTACATGTAAACAGCAACCATAAAAAGCTGGCTACATTAATATCAGACAAAATAGATTTTAAAACAAAAAAAAATGTTACTAGAGATAAAGAGGGCAATTTATAATGATAAAAAGGATCAATCAATCAGGGAAATACAAATTTAAACATAGATGTGCCTAATTACAGAGTACCAAAATCCATGCAGCAAAAACTGACAGAATTGGAGAAAAAAGAGTCAATTAAACAATAATAGAGATTTCAGTACTCCTACTTACTATATGGACAGGAGAAGTAGGCAGAACATCAACAAGGCAGAAGACATGAACAACATTATAAACCAAACAGACCTAACAGACATCTATTGAACATTTCACCCAACAACGGCAGACTACATTCTTCTCAAGTGCACATGAACTGTTCTCTAAGACAGCTTACATGCTAGGCTATGAAACAATCACAAAAAAGTTAGGAGCACTGAAATGATATAAAGTATGTTCTTTATCACAATAGAATAAAATGAGAAATCATTAAAAAAAAGGTATCTGGGAAACACATAAATATATGGATAGTAAATAACACTCCTAAGTAACCAATGGGTCAAAGAAGAGAGAGGGATATCAGAAAATACCCTGTGACAAGTTAGAATGAAGACACAACATGCCCAAACTTATGGGATACATGCAGCTCAGAGGAAAATGTATAGTTGTAAACATCTACAGTAAGTCCTCACTTAACACCGTTGATAGGTTCTGCGACTTGAAGTGAAACTTGAAAAACAAAACCAATTTTACTGTAGGCTAATTGATATAAACAGGAGTTAATTTCTGAGGGCATCTCATCAATGTTATAATGAAGCAACATATAAAAAGGTAGAAAGATGTAAAGTCAATAACCTAACTTTCCACTTCAAGAAACCTAAGCTGAAGAAAGGAAATAATAAGGATTAGAGTGAAGAATTAAAAGCAATCACTCAGAAGAATATTTGTACACCTATGTTCATTGCAGCATTATTCACAATAGCCAAAAGGTAGGAGCAGTCCAGGTGTTCACTGATGAATAAATGGATAAACAAAATGTGGTAATCACACACACACACACACACACACACACACACACACACACACACACACAAATATTATTCAGCCTTTAAAAAGGAAGTAAATCGCCCAGGCTGGATGGCTCAGTTGGTTGGAACATTGTCCCGTGAAC
The DNA here is from genome assembly GCF_014108415.1 of Molossus molossus. Taxonomy (NCBI): domain Eukaryota; kingdom Metazoa; phylum Chordata; class Mammalia; order Chiroptera; family Molossidae; genus Molossus; species Molossus molossus. The sequence goes on from NW_023425352.1 coordinate 60,057,332, forward strand.
CAAAAGGTTGCTTGTTCAATTCCCAGTCAAGGCACATACCTAGGTTGAGGGTTCAATCCTCAGTTGGGGTGCATACGGGAGGCAATTGATCCATGTTTCTCACATGGATGTCTCTCTCTCTCCCTTCCTCTCTCTCTAAAATCAATAAAAAACATATCCTCGGGTGAGGACAAAAAAAAAAGGAAGGAAATCCTGTCACATGCTACAATGTGATTGAACCTTGGGGACATTATAAGTGAAATAAGTCAGTTACAATAGACCAAATACTGTATGATTCCACTTATAAGAGGTTCCTAGAGTAGTGACATTCACAGAGACAGAAAGTAAAATGGTGCAGGTGGCCAGGAGACAGAAAGAGAGGGAGTTCTTGCTGAATGGGGACAGTTTCAGTTTTGCAGGATAAAAAGAGTTCTGTGGATGGACGGCAGTGATAATGACACTGTGGATGTACTTAATGCCACCAAACTGTACACTTCAAAATGGTTAAGGTGGTACATTTTATGTTATATGAATTTTGCCACAATTTTTAAAATATTGGACTGGAAAATAATGGAATAGAAAACAGAAAAGTAATAGAGGAAAGTAACTAAACCCTAGGTCCTTTCTTCGAAAATTTCAGCGAAACTGACAAAACTTTAGCTAGAAGGTAAAAAAGAGAAAAGACTCAAATTATAAGAAACAGAAATAAAAATGAGGACACTTATACCAAGCTCACAGAGATAAAAAGAATTATAATATAACATTATGAACAACTGTATGCCAATAAATTAGATAGCAGATAAAATGGACAAATTCCTAGAAAGACATAAACTACAAAAACTGACTCCAGAAGAAATAGAAAATCTGAATAGTATTGTAACAAGAGATTGAACTAGTAATTTAAAAAATCTATGACAAAAGAAAGCCCAAGCTCAGATGCTTTCATAGATAAATTTCACCAAACATTTAAAAAAGAATTAACATTAATTCTTCACAAAATATTCCAGAAAAGAGACAGGATGGAATACTTCTCAAATCATGGAACCAATAAATGATACTACATGAATGAAACTTGAAAACAGTATGTTAAGCTAAAGAATCTAGGCACAAAGACCACATATTATATAGTTCTATTTACATGAAATGTCTAGAATAGGCAAATCTATAGAGACAGAAAGTAAACTAGTGGTTTCCTGGGGGCTGGGGAATAAGGGGTGACAGCTAAAGAGTGTAAGGTTTCTTTTTGAGGTGATGAAATGTTCTATAACTGAATTGTACACTTTAAATGGGTAAATTATATGGTAAGTAAATTATCTCATTAAAGCTATTACCAAAATGAGCAATCCACTTTTAAATATTATATATTCTGAGCTCTTTATAATATTTGATTTGAGCAAAGGTTTCCAGGTTTTATAAAACCTTTTTTACAAGTCCCTTCTTTCAGGAAGGCTTGCACTGAGCACCTGCTGTGTGTGGTCTCTGGGGCTGGCATGGCAATCTGATAGTGAGGAGTACAGAGCGGAATCTAGCCCAGCCCTGCCCCTGAGCCTGTGGTCAGGTGAGGGGTGGGGAGCATCCAATTAAATTCCAGCCTGCCAAAATGCCTAGTACCTTGCCAGGAGGGTGCACTCTCCATTGTGACCCAAGGGAGAAAGACTAATGCTGGCCAACATTCATTGAGTGCCCACTGCGTGCCAAGCACTGTGCTAAGCACTGGCCATGCATTATTTCATTGGATCCTCACAATCCTATGAGTCAGTGTCTTTATCGGCCTCATTTTACAGAAGATGAAATCAATGTTTCAAGCCTTTGCCCTCTCACCTCTCGTGACGGACGGCGGGAGATCCTTGGGGTGGCATGAGTCCCAGATAGAACAGGTTTGTGACGGGGCCAGAGGAGGGCCTGCCTCTACCTGTTCGAGGCAGAAACTGGGGCTCCACAGGCCATGGTGTGTCACGTGGAGTGGCACGGTGCTCAGGGAGGCAAAGAGCATGGAGGTCCCAAGACCGGGGTGCTCATATTCGTCTGCCCTCTCCTCAGCACTTCACCTCTCTGAGACTGTTTCTGCAACTGCCAAATGGTGCTGTCCCCGTTTCTGCCAGAGTTAAGAGCCCTGCACAGGATGAGGGAATGCGCTGGCCTTCACGTAAAGGAAGAGCCAGGGTTAGCCCTGCACTGGAAAGTGAGGGGCACTGAGCACAGGGACCTCTGTCCCACCTGGAGAGGAGCTCTGGCCCTGTCTGCAGAGGGCAGTGTGGGCACACACTCACACACCCCTTCACCAGCCCACCACCTCTGGTCCTGTTGTGGGAGGGTCTGCCACGCTCCTGCCATCAACCTGCAGCCCCACCCAAGCCCTCTTTTTTCCTTACAACCCCGACCTGGGCTGGGGATCGAACCTGCAACCCAGGTACGTGCCCTTGACCAGGAATCAAACCCTCAACTCCTTGTTCCTTAGGCCGATGCTTTAACTGCTGAACCAAACCAGCCAGGGCGACCCTGTGTAGTTCTTGACTCACACAACCCATCAAGTCACATGAGGCTCATAAAAGCACTTTACGCGACGGGGAGTTGTGAGCACTGAGTGAGATAATGCTGGGGGGGCACTTGACACAGCGCCCGTGTTCTCCAGTGGGGCCAAGTCCTGCTCTGCCTACCTCCCAAGCTGCAGGCAGGAAAGGATGGAGGTACATTTTTGAGGTGTTGCTGAGAATGACCGAGAGCAGAGAACCCCTCTGCTGGGGGCTCGCTGAGGAGACACAGGAGGTGCTGTCTCTGGGTGGGCCACGGACACAACTCTGAAGACTAACTGGGCCCTTAGTTGCTCATTTACCCTTTGTCCTATTCAGAAAACCCCTAGAGGGTGAGACCGCACCGTCTGCTGAAATCTCCTGCTCAAGGCCCCGGCTTACTGCACACTGAGGGGGAGACAGGGCCCACTGGAGCGCAGATCCGGAGAACAGCCACCAGTGGGCCAGCTCCCACTACTCAGGAAACAGGGAGGGTCTCTCTTGCCCAGGGGTAGAGAGAGGCCAATACCACTGGTGTACATGAATCACTGGTGGGGTGGCGTCTGACTACAACGCAGCTCTGGGAGGGCCTGAGATTCTGTATATCCGACCAGCTCCCAGGCAGCACCGATGCGGCTGTGCCTGGTGTCCTTTAGGCAGTGAGGACAGAAGGCGTGGCATGACCTCTCGTGAGGGGCGTGCTGAGCCAGAAGCACATCTCAGCCCCGCTGGTCCTGGAGGGACCCAGCCCCACCCAGCCATGCCCTCGGCTCCCAACATCTGGAGGGTGAGACAACATGGATTTTCTGAGTTTACAGGATTCCATTTCCATTACACATACAAAATAAAGTAGTACCACATCATAAAAACATTGGAAAATATGAAAAAATAATAGGGAAAAATCACTGATAATCTCATACCGGATTTAAAACGACTGTTGCTGCTCTCCCAGGACTCCAAGGCCGTGGCTGTCAGAGAGCCAGGGCTCCCGCGAGTGCCTCTGCCCTGGGGCCCCACCCTCTCGCAGAGCACTCGGGGAGACCCTCGACCTCCTGGCCCCTTTCCTCCTGCCCCGCAGTGCCTTCCCCAGACCCACGGGGAGGGGGCAGAGTCCGGACAGGCCCCCTTCTCCCTCCAGGCAGCTGGGAAGCCTGATGCAGAGGAGGTAAAAGTGGGGTCGGGGGGAGGGGGCGCACACCGAGATTCCTGGCCCAGAGCCTGCATTCCTTCCCTGTGAGTGTGAGGAGTGGGGGTCTCGGGAGAGAGCTGGGAGGCTGCTGGCCCCGTCCTGCTCACTGTAACAGGACCCACCTTGGCAGGAACACGGGCAGGGACTTGAAGGTCCGGAACCTCATTCTGGGGCCCCCCACCCAGACTGCTGCCTAGCTAGTGCAGGTCCAAGCTGGGTCTCTGTCCCATTCATACCAGCCATGCTTGTCTCAGAAACGCCAGAGAGGGCCACAGGGCCCCTTGCTCATGGAAGGGGTGGGGTGGTGGCACTGCCGCACCTGCCCCATCCACAGAAGCTGGTCCATGGGGCAGTAGGGGCCGTGAGCCCCGCCTGGGCCAGGCCGCCTTACCTGGGGGCAGTCCTTGATGTAGTGTCCTTTGTTGAAGCACAGGTGACACAGGTAGTTGGGCGGGGGCCGCTTGCTGGGCTTTCGTGTCTCGGAGGTGAGGGTCAGGTCAGAGAAGTGTTCGGTGAGGGAGCTGAGGCCGTCGGCGATGTTGTTGAGGGAGCCATAGGGCGAGGCGCTCTTGTACACGCTGCTGCTCAGTGCCTGTGAGGACAGAGGCTGTGAGGGCTCCGGAAGGCCTGGGCAACTCATTCGCAGCCAGGACCTCGGGGAAACGTCCATGGGCACGCGCGCACGCACACACACGACATTCACACACGAGATCCATAGTGACCCTGCAGCTGCCCGTGGGCTCTGGCCTCTTGGAGCCTGAGTTCCAATCCTAACTCTAGCTGTGTGTCCATGGGCCACCGTGCCCTGTCTGGAAGACAAAACTAATGATATCTATCTCCTAGGGCTTCTAGAAGACTCACATGAGGTCCCAAAGGCACAGTACTTATCCCCTGCTCAGCACTCAGGAGCAGCTGGGTAAAGGGTGGTTGGTGGTGATGATGATAACGTTAATTATTACTGTCATTAATTCTTCTTTGGGCACTGCCAGGGGATAAGCAGGTACAGCAAAAACCACCTGCCAGGTTTGGGGTTCTGCCACTGGTGGGGTGACTGTGGACAAGTCCCTTATCTCGGAGCTGACTCGGTTTCCTCCGTTGGTAAGAGGAATGTCGGCTGCAGCGTGGTTTCTACCGCACAGAGGAGCAGACCGAAAGCGCTGTGCCTGGCCTCCAGCAGCGGCCGTGCAGACTGCGCCCGGCGTCCAGGGGGCCGGCTCTCCGGGAACTCAGGGAGGAAGGAGCCCCTCTCCCACCTCTCTCACCTCTGCCACCTCCACTTGACAGGAACCAGATGTCTCGCCTGGCTTCAAAGCAGACGTGGCCCAGGCCCCTCCTGGTATATACACCCTCTATTTATAGGAGTCACAGGCACACTGGAATTTAGTAAAGGTGGGGCCTGCGGTGAGGCCATGGGCTCCCTTTCCTGAGGCAAGGCCAAGGCTGGAGAGAGGCAGCTTCCTCAGGAGGCTCAATGACAAACCTGGGCATGGGCGTGGGCATCCCCTGACCCCAGCGCCGGTGCCTGAGAACTCCAGGAATGAGCTGCAGCCCGTGGGGAGCCTGGGTCTGATGGAGAGACACGGTCTTGTTCTTGGGAAGCCTCGAGCTGACGGGTGAGGACAGCCCCTGAGAGGAAGTCGCCTAAGGCTCTCTTACGAAGATGGGGCAGACAGCGGCCCAAGGTGGGGACCGTCCATTCCGTGTGAGAAGAGGATGGAGGTGAGCTAAGACCTGGCCCCAGTGGATCAGGGACCCCCCCAATCAGGACAGATCCCACCCCTCACACAATTATGCCTCAGCCTCCCTATATGTTCCATCTCTGGGGTCTGGCACTCCCCGTCCAGAGGACACAGCCCGCACTCTCTGGGTGCCAACATTCTTCCTGACTCCCTGGACACCCTGCGGTGTGACTCCTCTGGGCCTCTGTTCCCTCGCATGTAGGTTCAGACTGGAGCCTAGGATCTGCAAGGAAAGACACAGGCGACATGTCCTGGGCACGGAACTCGAAGGCTCCTAATGACTGCTCTGCTCTACCACGGCCGGTGCTACCCTGCAACCCAGCACCGGTGGAAGACGCCACAGACCTGCATTCAGTCTGAGGGCAATGCGCCAGCTCGCAGATGCCCGAGACGGGGTGGTCCATCCTGAGAGGCAGAGGGCGCCCCACCCCTGGATGTGTGAGCGCCAAAACTGAACAACTTAAGGGGTATGGAAGGGTTCCGATGGAAATGGGATGAGATCATAACTGAGCACCTACTATGTACCAGGCCCTGAAAACTTGACACATACTAAGATTGCTGATGCTCACAACCCTATGAGTCATTGTCCCCATTGTACAGATTAGACGAGCATGTTCCAACTTGTATTGAATGACCTGTGAAACTTTTAACAAACAGTTTTCTGGTCCCCAATTCAAACCTACCAAAGCAGCCGCCTGGGATGGAGCACCCGGAATCTGTACTTTTTATTGTGGTAAACTGCACATACATAAAATCTATCATTTTAATCATGTTTAAGTGTACACTCCAGTGGCGTTGAGTACACCCATAGTTATGCCACCACCAAGCATCTTCAGAAATTTTCATCATCCCAAACTGAAACTCCGTTCCCATTAAGCACTAACTGCCCCTCCCCCACCCAGCTTGAAGCTGCTGTTTTAAAGCTCCCCCAGGCAGTTCAGATACAACCAACCCAGCCTCACCTGGCGGAGCACCCCGACTTTCCACTGCCAAGGTCTCTCCTTAGATAGACTCTAGGCCTCCCCCCCCAACCCCCCCCCCCCCAGCCTGAGGGAGGGCAGCATGGCCCCAGCCTCCCAGAGGAAAGTTCATCCAAACACAAAACCTGAAGCTCCAAATGTGTGACTCACCCTCATGGCTGGGAAATGCAATTTCACAAATAACAACCCTCTTTTCCCCCTTTTCTTTCCTTTCTCTTTTCTGGATGAGATTTAAGCAAGTCCACAGGCACCAGGACTGTTTGGCAGCAAAGCGTCAAGAGGAAGGGGAAGTTTGGAGGCACCTAGAGTGCACTAATTACACCCTGAAAACCTGTCCCTCATCTTGCGGCCACGCTCCCCTGCCCACGGCGACCCTGCTGGTATCGCTGCTCAGAGGCCTCAGGCTGCCCTCTCCCTGGCAGCTCGACACTTGAGGGTCACAGCTGGGCCCCTGCCACCAGAGCAGCTCCTGGTCGGAGGGGCGAGGCCCGAGCTCCGCTGCTCACTCCCGCCTCCAGAGTGCTGGCCTGTCCCTCACAGCTGTTCGAGCCCCAGTTCAAGATGTGGCCACCTTAGAGTTGAAAAGACAGAGTGGTGAGCTGATAAAACCTCACTGTCATAGTAGGGAAACTGAGGCCCAGAGAGGCAGGGGCACACAGCCAGGCCTAAGAACAAGGAGTCCTGCCGGGCAGTGCTGCAAAGGGCGGGCGGGGCAGCAAGTTGTTTCCTATCCAAAGAAGTCCCCAGGAGGAGCTCGGGCCATGGAGGTGAAAGGTGAGTCGGCCTCTCAGATGTTTCCATGGCCTGTGGCGACTGGACGGGGTGGAGGCCAGGACATGCAGCTTCCTCTCCTCTGGCTGCAGAGCTGGGGCCTGACCTCTTGGTTCCCATGTGCACAATGTCGAGTGCAGCAGGAAAGGTGGCAGATGATCCCCGCAGACCTACTTTCTTCAGGTCCAACACCCAGGAACTGAAAGATGCCCCAGAGCCTAGCATGCAAACGGCACTTAATCAACAAGGGCGCCCTCTGTTCCAGGTCCTGCCGTCTGTAGCTGAGGGCAACCTGGGCCGCAGCCCCTAACTCTGCAGCAGCCAAGCTGCCCCTCTGTGTCCCACGGAGCGACTGCTTTTCTACCTCCAGTTCTGCGCTTGCTGTCCACCCCTGGGAGGCCCTCTCTGTGTCCATCCAAACCTCCTCCAGGACCTGGTTCCTAATCTGGTTCTAACTCCAGTGGTGGGGCCTTGAAACCACCCCTTCCTCTTACTCAGGCCTCAGACTCCATAGGATGGTGTGAAAAGCCCAGATTCAAGTGCTCTGAGGCTCTGTTGGCCCCAGAGGCCCCAGCTTCCTCCAGGACCTCCTGGGCCTTCCTGCCCTAGCCCTGTCCCTCAATGCTATAGGTGAGGGTGGGAACCACCCCATGACTCCCCTTGCCTGAAAGAGACTAAAGTCTCTCTAATCTCTTTGCAAGGTGACACCACCTCATGTCTCCACAAAGCTGGGCAGCTCTGAAGGCAAAGATGCTGCCCCCCTTGTCAATCCAGAGCATAGCTGACTCAGCTGCTCCTTACACCTGGGACAGTTCTGGGAACAGATCATCACGGGACGGAAGAGCCTGGGAGTCCCACTTGACAGAAGAGGGATCGGATGCCTTAACACCTTGAAGGATTTAGGTTGAGGTCTCTGAGTTTCTGTGGACTGTCGGAGGGCGGTCTCACCCCAGATTAAGCTGCTCTGGGCACTGGTTGAGTGCAGCCCTCTAGTGTGATGGGCAGAAGCCTCTGGGCTATTTAGGCCCAAATCACCAGGCTGGGGAGAAAAAACACCTGTCCTTTCTCCCTAGCTCAGTGACCCTAGCAGCTAGCAGGAAGTGAGGGATCCCCACACCACATCTTAAAGACAGAGTATCAGACTGCTGTCCATTGCTGGAACTTCTCCAAGGTCCCGGTTTGGCTGCTGGGGAAAGTTAGGCGGGGAGACACTGGCGTTTATTCTGATCCTACCTGTGTCACACACTTGACAAGATCCTTTCCCTTCCTTAGTTCTCGGCATTATTTTATAGAGCTGGAAACTGAAGCTCAGAGAGGCCAAGCGACTCGCCCCAGCATGTGGCTGACAGTAGATGCGCACGCACCCAGGTCTGTGGGCCTGTTCTGCGTCAGCCACCGCATGGCCTCCAAGGCTTGGCTCCCCTCCAGGAAGGGGAGCCAGAGGAAAATGCCAGCTGTGAACCACTCTCCCTGGCACAGAGGCCTCGCGACACCATATTGCCAAGCCCCTCGGCAAGGCAAGATGAGGCACCAGCTTTTCTGGGCTACATGAGGGATTTGGGCCCTGAGGTTGGTGGTTCTGCTGAGGGATTTGGGGTACAGAGGCAGAAATGTCCAGTGTTGACTCAGCCTGCCAAGCTGCACCCCACCCCACCTCTGCAGGACCGGCAGAGGGCACAGCAGGGGGGCAGGCCGGAAGTAGGGCAGGTGGACAGAAGCTCAGAGGGAGAAGAGAGCAGTGCCGAGCAGAGGGGCAGGGTAGCCGGGGACGCGGGAGCAGCACCTGCGGTGAAGGACAGGGCAGTGGGCTAGGCAATGAGAAGGGCAGCATCCCAGGGGACCGGCAGAAGCAATGATGAGCCCTGCCCCGCGGGCCGGAGATGGACCTGGAGGGAGAACCTGATGCTAGCCCCCAGTTCTCTCATTAGTTGAACACTGCTTTCTTATCCCAAAAGTCTCCCCTGTTCCCCTACACAGGCGTGTGCACAAACGCATGCTAGTGTACACATAGTGCCCACACTTTCTTTGAGACAAGAAACCACTTATCTCACAAATGACTCCGCCCTTTCTCCAAGGGTTCTGCACTTCCACCACCAAGGCCTACCCGGGGCTCCAGACCCAGAGTCGAGTGCACGCCCGCAGGCTTGCACACAGCCTGTACTCACAAGCAGAGGCAGATGTGGCTGGGCTCCCGGAGAGGAGGAGGCGCCAGTTGTCAAGGCCAGGAGTTGGCCAATGGGAGAATGAAGCCCCACCTGGAGGAAATGCTTCCCTAGCCGCAGTCAGACTGAAGCTCTGCTCCTGTTTGTTTCCACAGTCCGAAGCTGACCTCTAGGTCAGGTAGGTGGCAGAGCTGGCACCTGCAGCCAGGCCCAGGAGGACATTGCCTCCTGGAGGTCCATTCACCCACAATGTGCAAAACACAATTCTCCAAACACAGCCAGAGCGCAATGAAACACTCTAATTTAAATAAGCAGTCCACGTGTTTTTGTGGCAGGGAGGAGTGGGAGAGAGACATGGGAAAAGGACAGGAGGTGGAGGAGCAGAGGCGGCCGGACAAGGCACAGAGGACACATGGGAGACCCATCCCCACTCACTTCTTCCTACTCCCACCCAAGTCACCAGTCACGTGACAGCTGCTCACGTTTCACAGCCATATGCCCTCAGTCCAGCCACAGCATAAGAACTGGGGACCAGGCTGCCTCTCACTTCTAGAATGTATTTGTTGGATGAAAACAGAAAGCATGAATCAGAATCTGAGAACTAGAAGGGACCCTAATATTTAGTCAGTCTGGGGTCCCACTGAGGCTTGCAGTCTCAATAGCAGGGGCCTTAATTAGGAATTCATTATTGACATGAGAGTGCCACAATCCCCTCGAAATCACGCACAACCATGTGTGTCTGTGTGTGCATGTAGACTGTGCTCTGTGCATTGTAGTAAGGAGAGAAATTCTAGCCATCTTCAGATTCTCCAAGAGGTTCATAACCAAAGGAGGTCGAGAACCACTAGCATTCCTAAGCTTCTGCTGGGATTGCTCTACGGACAAGTTTTTACCGTCTCCCAAGTCACCTCTTTCCAATTAATCAAGATTCCATAAACATTCCTTCTGTGAGATGAAACAAAAGGCTAAGAGGAGAGCTTTCACAGTCACAAATCTGGGAGAGGAAAAGAGAAGGAGGTGCAATTCAAGTCATCCTCCCACGCATCCCCCTAGAAAACGTTAACTGAGCACCTAGTGTGTCCTGGGCACTGACTAAGCATCAGATGCTAGGACAGCAAAGTGGAAAAGGCCAACATTCCTACTCTCAGAATGCTGACAACAGTGCTACCGAGAGAGACACAGAGATGCACGTTCATGGCAAGACCAGTGTTTGAAACATGCTTTACCAGAAGCATGTACACCTCTTCTGTCACGTACAGAAACTGGAGGATCAGAAAAGCTGGAGGAGGTGTGCTCCCCACAATAGCCAGGTAAAACCTCTCAGAGAACGGGCTTGTGCCATAAAGAAGTAATGTGAAGTCTGTTGTTGTACAAGGGCAGCGAACCGCATTTTAGGCAGAGGCAATAGCATGTGCAAAAGTTTTGAGGAGTGGGACTGCCTGGTGTTTTCTGAAACCTTGAGTACACCAGTGTGGTCAGAGGAGGACAGAATAAAAGACTATGGCCCTGGCCGGTTTGGCTCAGCGGTTAGAGTGTCGGCCTGCAGACCAGAGAGTCCCGGGTTCGGTTCCCGCTAGGGGCACATACCAAAAAAAATTAAAAAAAAAAAAAAGACTATGCCACACACACACACACACACACACACACACACACACACACACACACGACAGTTCAAGCATCCTGAGAACTAGGCTGGAGCCCTGGGTCTGCCACCAATTTCCTGACTGTTTTTTCATCCTCCTCTTAAAGAGCCATTGTTTCTCCTTTCAGACAGTGAGGATGCTACACATAGGTGATGATGAGACCAAAGTGTGGAAACCGCTCAGTGTCCATCTCCTCTACCTCTCCTAAGCCAGGCTGCCCTTGGACTCACACCCCATGGAGCCCCGTGCTGGCTTTCTGGGGAGTGGCTGGAGCAGGGGCACAGCAGGGAACCCAGTCCCCATGACCAATGCCACTACTCCTAAAAAGGTCTGGGATCAGAGGCAGTGGAGCCCACAGAATGGCCCAGGTGAGAGCCAACCCAGGGCCCGGAGGACGAGCCACAGAGACAACGGGACGGAACTACACAAGAGTTCTAGCTCCAGCTTCGCCTCTGCCTTGCTGGGTGACAAAGCAGGCCTCTGTCTTCTCCTCTGTCAGTGGGAGCTACGAGAAAAGGGCCAAGAGGAAGGGACTGCTCCTCGAGAGCCACCTTCTCCACGGGGCCCTCCACTTGGAGCTGACAGCCCCGGCTCTGCCACTGCTCATTCGTCATCGCTAGTGCCGCTTGCTTTCCTCACTCCCACCTGACTCAAAGTCCCTGAAGGGTGGTCTCCTCTGGGGCTAGGCCCACTCAGTTCCTTTGATGGAGGGAGGGTCAGGCCACCTCAGCCAACAGGCCCTCAAATGACAGTCCTCCTTGCTTGAGTCAGAGCTCAGCTTCCCAGCTGGGCTGGAACAGTCATTCCTGCCATGACCTGGGTCAGCACCCCCACCCCACCCACACAGACAGCAAAGGCTGCTGGGAACAAAGTCAGCTCCTGAAGCCCACCCTTAGTCTCAGTGAGGCAAACTCCCATCCTCACACAGGTATGTGGCTTTGTTCTACACAGCCACAATGGTCATGTGACCCCTTGGCTCATCTGTACCTGTGGAGGCACAGGTGACACACATCAAAACTTTCAGAAGATTGTCAACACCTGGGACCCTTTTATTTTTTTTCTTTTTATTTTATTATTATTTTTTTAATCCTCATCGGAGGACATTTTTCCATATTTTGTTCAGATAGAGTGGGAGAGAGAGAGAGAAACATCGACGTGAAAGGGACACATCAAGTGGCTGCCACCCGCACGACCAACCAGGGCCAGGGACAAACTGCAACCGAGGCACGTGCCCTTAACGGGAACTGAACCCAGGTCTCTCTGGACGGCAGGCCGACGCTCTAACTGCTGAGCCAAACCGACCAGGGCTTTTCCTTTTTCTTTCATCAGATAGAGAAAGAAGAGAGAGAGAGACATCGATGTGGGAGAGACACATCGACTGGTTGTCTCCCGCACAACCCCAACCCGGGCCGGGGACCAAACTGCAACCGAGGTACATGCCCTTGACCAGAATTGAATCCGTGATTCCCCAGTCTTCAGGCCAACGCTCTAACCACTGAGAAACTGACCAGGGCCACCTGGGACCCTTTTAGAACAGGACTCCCCCTCTGGCCGGTTTGGCTCAGCGGTTAGAGCGTCGGACCAAAGAGTCATGGGTTCGATTCCAGCCAAGGGCACGTACCTCAAAGAGTCATGGGTTCGATTCCAGCCAAGGGCAACCAGTCAATGTGTCTCTCTCACATAGATGTTTCTCTCTCTCCCCCATCCCTTCCTTCCACTCTATCTAAAGATAAATGGAAAAAATATCCTCGGGTGAGGATTAAAAATAATAATGATAATAAAACAGGACCCCACATAGCTCCTCCCAGGGTTCTAAGAGCCCTATCTATGAAGAACTGTTGAAGCCCTATCTGTTAAGTCTCATGACACCTTTGCTGCTATTCTGAAGTCTCCCATGGGCAGGCCAATGTGGTGAAGAGGAGGGGTCTTCAGTGCTGCAGAAGACAGTGCTAGAACCTGGGGAGGGCCCCTGGGTTACCAGCTCCAGGAGGAGCCTCCTAAGGGTTGGAACTAACCAACAAGGGAGAAGTGTGCCTCTATGGAACATCTCCTGGGCTTGTGATGTTCCGACAAACACTGGTAGGTGTTCTGTGCCAAAAATGTGCTCCAAATAGGTATGGAAAATCTTGGGCTGAAGAAAGGTTAATAGACTTTGTACTGCAGGACCTCTCAGAGCCTTTACTGTGCTAGAGGGCATTGTGTGTCTCCAAGGGGGGGAGAGTATGCATCTGACTCCAAATGCATTTGACTCCAAAGCCCTTCCCCCAACCCCCACAAAGCATTATTTTACCATCAGGCCACATCTGTCCCTGGAGCAAGAGGGAAAGCAAATGGCTGCCCTAATCTGACCTGGAGAGGCACATCTCCCCTTGAGCGGGTACAGGGAAAACCCAGGAGGGTCTCTGGGCATCCCTCTGAGGGGCACAAGAGCTAATGCTCAACAAGGTGGTAACTGCTTTTCTGGAAGTAGAGTCCCACAGGACGCACACTGCTATGAATTTAAATTCCAAACAAAACCTGGCAGGGAAGACCCCATGCCTCCCAGCGCCCACCTCCTCTACGGGCTCCTTCCTTGGGTACCTGGAGAGAGATGGTGCTAAGTCAAGGGCCTCAGGAGTCTCTCCAAAGACATATAGTTGTCACAGATTATGGGTTGAAACAAGGTTCATAGGGCCCAGTTTCTAGACCCAGATGCCCTATTACAAAAAATTTGCCCAGCCCTGGCCAGTGTGGCTCAGTTGGCTGAGCATCATCCCATGCAGGAAAAGGTCACCGGTTCAATTCCCTGTCAGGTTCAGGCCTGGTTGGGCTGCATACAGGAGGCAACTGATTAAAGTTTTTCTCTCACATTGATGTTTCTCTCTCTCTCTCCCCCCCACTCTCATTCTCCCTTCCTCTCTCTCTAGAATTAAAAAAAATTTTTTTTAATTGCCCAAAGTGCCTGTGCTACTTTGGTCTGGCACCCTCACCACAAGCTGAGAAGCTGAGGAACCCCACAAGCATCCACCCCCACCCCCCTGCCCGATTGCTCCTGCACTTGCGTATGAACTCTGCCATCTCGTTCCCTCTCTCTGCTTCCAGGGCCAGCATTCCACTCAGAACCCTTGGCTTATCTTCAGCTTCCAGAGCTGAGGTTCCAAGGGCACAATGGGCTTCTGTGCCCCCATGTCCTCAACCCCCCTGTCCAAATCCCAGCTGCATTCATGGTGTTTTGCTATTGTGATGGGAGCAGCCTGGGGATGGTGCAGGAGGGGGTGGGCTCTTGGCACAGAGACTGGCTCAGACAGGCCGTGGTCAGTGGTCAGCATGCAAGTCACATTCACAGGCACTGCCAACGGGCCTGCCAGGCCTCGCATAGAATGGCGACGCTCCTGGATCCTTGGGTTCCTCCGGAGAGTCCCCTCCGGCCCACACACAACCTGCTTTCTCTGCAACCAGCCCCTTGGTAGCATCCAGGTGGGAGTATTTTTTCTTGCCTTCTCAGTCAGTTGCTATTTTGAAGCCACATTAGGTCACTGCTAAGTCCTAGGTGCAGGAAAGGCCTGTCCCCAGGAGCACAGCTGGGGCTTCGAGAGGGTTTAGGAGTCGAAGCAGCTGGGAGGTGAGTGAGTGAGCCCGAGCCAGGAGAGCCTTCTGGACGTCAGCAGGCACAGCCTCCCGCTCCTGAAGGAAGCCACTGGCCTAGCAGCACAGGAGAGTCCCACTGCCTCCCCTACATTTAACAGATGGCGAACTGAGGCCCACAGATAGGGGGTTCCCCAAAGTCAGGTCATGAGAGGCTTTTTGAGCCCCAGTGAAGGAATGCGCCTCTTTGTGGGGAAATTGAGGTAAGCAGCAGTGAAGCGACAAGGAGCAGTTCTCACAGAGACCCAGCTGGATCCCTGGATGCCAGAGAGCCCAAGAGGGAGCACACCATCGACCTCCCAAGGGGATTCCTGATGGCCCGAATCTCCAGTCCCTCTCAGCAGAAAGGGAACAAGGCCACCACGGGGCGGGGGCAAGGAAGGCTAGTAGGGGCTGATTAGGGACCCCCACTTGACCTGTGGATCACAGTCACCCTCCTTCCTTAGGGCTTCCACAGGACTCTCATGAAATCACCCAACCATTCACACTATATCGTCCTGTCTGTCTTCTGATCTGGGCCCCATGAGTCTGTGAATGAATCCCCGGGCACCTACACGGAGCTCAACAAATGTTTGGTAAGAGAAGACCCACGCACTGAAGAAAAACCCTACAAACTGTCCCCTAAAGTCACTGATCCCTGAAGCCGGTTCCCTGAAGAGACCGCAAAGTCTCTTACAAAAAAGAAAGATTCCCAGCCAAGAATAATTCCTCGTGTGGAGAGTGCTTTACAGTTTACAAAGAGCTTTGGCATACAAATTCTTTCTCCTGGCACCAAAGACTGCCTCTCCATGCTCCTCTCCTTTAGCTGTGCCCAACCAGCCCAACACAGGTCAACCAGTCCTCTCAGCTCGCCTGGTGTTGGCCCACCTCTAGCCCTGAGGCCAGCATTTTATCTGTCCATGTCTCCCCTAGTCAATGATGGCACATTTGAACACATGATGGGGCCAGAAAGGGTGGCCCTCTATCTCACCATTCACCTGCAATGCAGCGGAGCCTACACAGGCCTTCTCCGCCAAATGTTCAGACCTCTGACTCTCCTTACACTTACTGGTGTGCTCAAGTCTAGAAGGAAAATGACAATTATGTGTGTCCTCTCCCACACCCCTTCCCCCTGAACTTGTACAGAGAGCTGCCAGAGGGGAGTGAGTGAAGACCACAGAGGGTGTCTGCAGCTCACAAGGAAGCAGGAGTGTGAGTGGGGGAGGAGCGGGAGTCCAGTTGAAGAGAGAGGAGTGGTATATAGGAAGACTCTGAAGACCCTCAAAAGGGCTGGGAGTTCCTGGCAATCTGTGTGTTTATCTAGCTGGGGAAGATGCACTGCCCCTCCGACTCTGTAACTGAATCCACCCAAGAGCAGACTTTGCAAGCAGCCAGCCCAGGTTTCTGGAGAAGGCACTGGCAGCTGGAACCTCTCCCCCTACTAGCCCCACTCCCAAGAGCTCAAGAGGATTTCCCTTTCATATCCTTCCAGGCTGGGAGGGTGGGGGACAGCGCATTCTGTGGGGTCAAGCCCTCAAAAACCACTTCCTATGTGGCTGGGGAAGGGCGAGCAGCTGGAGGATGTATCTGGGGGTCCCAGTGTGCGAACAGCAGGAAAAGCCCTCTGGGAGAGTCACTGCTCTCCAGGGTGTCTTTCGGGTCGGAAACCACCGAGGTCGAAGGAGAAAAGATTGTAGGCCCCTCTAGAGGAGCCCGGAGCAGAATCTGCACTGTTGGTCTCAGCTAGCGGTGGCCAAGAAGGGGATGGCGTTGGGTGTGGGTAGGACACTTGGAAGGGGCTCCCCGCCCTGGCCGCACCCGGGCTGTCTGGAGCGAATTCAGAGCCCCCCGCCCAGCCATTCCCCACCCCCACCCCCCGCCAGGCCCCTTCGAGCCGGGCGCCGGGGGCTGGGACAGGGGGCGGGAGAGCCCCGCCCGCGCCAGAGCTGCTCCCGGCTGGGCTCAGCCGGGAGGTGACGCGCTCCAGGCGCCCCGGGGACTTCGGGCAGCGAGTTTGGCAGAGCTGAGCAAAGCCAACCAAGCCAAGCAGGGCCGGGCAATACGGAGCCGGGCCAGGCCAGGAGGAGTGGAGCAGATAGGAAAAGGCCCCGCGCGGTCGACGGAGGGCGGGGGCGCGCAGGGGCACCCACCTCTCCGCGCTGCAGCTGGAAGAAGCTGTTGAGATAGCTGGAGTGCAGGGGCGAGCCCAGCTGCTCTGGGCGGCCCTTGCCGAAGGCCAGTTCTGGAGGCGCAGCGCCGGTGGGCGGCTCGGGCCGGAAAGCGTCGAAGGCGCTCGCCTGGTGTGTGTCCTGCAGCGACAGGTAGACCCAGTTGAGCAGCTGGGCCGGCTGGTACACCGAGGCACTCGTGTCGATGGCCGACAGCAGGCTCATTTTGTTGCGGCGGCGCCGGCCCCTCCCCGGCAGCCCGATCGCGCCCCCCACCTCCAGCGGAGGGGCGGGCACCGGGGAGCCTGCGCCCACTGCCCGCTGCCCGTGCCCCGACGGCGATCGCCCCGCGCCCTGCGCCCCGCGCGCTGCCCGAAGCCGCCGCCGCCGCCGCCGCCGCCTCCCCCCGACTGCTGCCGCAGCGCGCGCGGGCGGAGGAAGGAGACAGCGAAAGTTGGGCAGGAAACTTTTGGGCCCGCCCACTTCGCGCCGCCCGCCTCTCCCCGCGCGGCGATCCGCTATCTTACTCAATGCTGACCCCTTGGGCGACCGCTCCAGGGGTGGGGCCCACGGAGGCCGCGCCCCTTCTGGCACCGTTCTCACCCTCCATTGGCTGTCTTCGTGAATATGAAGCAGTGGGACGGGGCGAGCAGGGAAATAAGGCTCATCTAAATATATAGCTCTATGCTGGCCCGCCCCTGGGCGGTCCCCCTCCGGGCCTACCCGCCCCCGCCCCCGACTGTCCCGGGGAGCCTGCGGGAGCTCAGTTCGGCCCCGGCCCGGTACTGGTCAAGCTCTTCTGTTCTGCTCTCGACTCTCTTCTGTCTCATGTTCTTTCCAAATCCTCTCCAATTATTTCATTTTCACCCGTTTTTCTTTTCCTATTTCCCCACTTTTCTCACACTCTGTTTACTCGCTCAGACTAATAGCTCCGGTGTCCCTTGTCTCTGTCCGTCTTTCTCTGTGGCTCTGTCTCATTCCGTGTCTCTCCTTCGTCTTTCCTATTTCCGTCTAGTCTGAAGAGTCTCTGCCTCCCCTCCCGTCACACACACACACACACACACACACACACACACACACACATTTCGCCCTCCTTCCTCTCGCTATCACCGTAGGACCCTCCCCTCCCACTTAATTCCTTCCATCTGCAGAATCGATTTGCGGGCCGGCTCTGCCAAGGGGGGCCCGGGTTCCTGCCCCAGAGGAAGGACTCCCCGCCCCCTTCCTTCTCCTTCCCCACACCTCCTCTCCCTCTCCTGTTTCTGCTCTGGGCCAGCCTGGCTTCTTGCCCCTTTCCTCCCCACCCACCCCCCACGCCCAGACCTGCCGTGCCCTTCGGTCGCCAAGACACCACTTGGTCCGAGGGAACTCGGAAGACGAATGCCACCACCACCACGTCCCAGGACAACCCAACTAGTCCCAGTTTGCCTGGAGTGAGCCCCCGCCCCCACCTGACTCACCTTAAAGCCCTGCGGCCCTCTCACTCTGGGACTAGCGTCAGAGGTCCTGGAGGGGACCTGAGTCACCTCTCCCACCTGAAACCTGGCTCTGGTGCCATTCCACCACCTTCCAGCTAAGTAATCTGGGCGTGGCACCTAACCTCTATGAGTGAACCTGTCAAATGGAGACAGTCACCGTCCTGTCTCAGGATGTTTGTGAGTTTAGCAGTTGGAGCTTGGTAATCAGAACATACTCCATAAAGGCCAGCTCCCTCCACAGCCCTCCGCGAGGATCTCAACCACGCTCTGCATCTACGGAACGGTGGGCGGACCTGAAAGGACTTCATGACCAGCGAAGCTCTGTCGCACCATGTCATCAAGAACGCCTTCGATTTTTTCTGTCTTATTTGACCATGTTTTTAAAGATTTTTGTCTATCAAATGATTTGCAATTATTGATACAAACCATAGCTCGAATACCAATCATATCTTAATATTTTATTTATCAGAGAAACATCTATACAGTACCCTTTATATTATAAAACAGTGTTGAACCTATTTGTTTAAAGAGAAGGTACACATTTGTTAGGAATATGTGTGATAATCATTTTCTCTTTAAAATATTTGGGGTCATCTCTGGAACTCTGCTACTATTTTTGAGGTTAAGGGCAGGGCATGATGATGGATAGAATTTGGAATCACTGATCTAGACGTTTCCTGGATTTTATAGCGAAAACTGCTGTTCAGAGAGGGGGCATCTTCCAACTGTACAAGCGGGCAGCTGGGGGGCCCAGAGGAGCCCCTGAGGCACCCAACTCCAGCTACAGTTCTCTGTCTCTGCCTCCCACTTTTCTGGGCGAGGGTAGTCCCGTTAGTTCAAAGGCAGTCCTAGTATAGGTTGCAAATTCAACCTGCTTTAGGGGTCAGGCAAGTACCACCAAGTATAAGGCAATAAATAGGTAATGATGGAGCTTGTGAACTAAAGTGCTAGCCACACAAAACCCTTCTGTCATGGTTCTCAGCCTGAGACTATGAGTCTGACACCTGCTTAGAGAGACAGTGGCCTGGGTTTTCTGTTCCTCAGAGTGATGACCAGAGTGATACCTGCTGACCAGACTGATGACCTCTGTCCCTTACACAACTCCCACCACCCTGTCCCCTACACAAGGCCTAGTGTATACATAGTAAATAATCCAAAACTGTTTGCTAGGTCAGTGGTTAAATAGTGTGGTGGAGGGATGGTCAAAGGGGAGTACCCCTTTGAAGACTAAATGGCTCCTCTGGGTTTGTACTTTTCTCCCTCCCCTTGCTCACTACACCTGCCTATCACATGCACTCTGTACCCAGTGGGTGACCAATAAATATGAGCAACTTACAGGAAGTTTGCCTGGATAGCAGCTGACCGACCTGAGGTAGCTCCTCAGCTGGCCCCTCGGGATTTCCTGAGACAGCACCGCCTGTAGAATGGGGGCAGGGTGATGGGTGAGAGTGACCCAATGCGCATCAGAGGCCTGGGTGGTAGGCCCAGGAGAGTGGGCCATAGCCAAACTCTGCATTTAAAATGTCAGAGGCCTTGCCCAAGCTTCACTTTGCAGAGGAGGAGGCACCACGGCCAGAGAAGGAAAGGGACTTGCCCAGAGTCACCCAGGAAGCCTGATGGCTAAGCCACCTGTTCCTACTCCATTCCACATCCTAACTCCCTTCACTGGTCCTGGTCTGCAGTCTCCTGGTGTGGCAGCACTGTCCTCAAAACGGCAGGTGGGAGGGAACTCCCAGGTGAGGCTTGAGCCCCTCCCCCCTTCCCTTTCTGGTGACTCTGTCCACCTTGTGGTCTCCAAAATGGGATACTGGAGAGAAGACAGGATTTGGAGAAAAGAAATTTGGTTGAGTGGCCTTAGGCATGTCTCTGCCCTCTCCGTAAACCTCAGTTTTCTCAATTAGTGACTGATGGGGTCAGATGAGGATGTGAACAGGAAGGTGCTTTGCCAGCTGTGAATAAGCAATAAACTTGCCCCCGCTCCATGCCTCAAGAATAAACAGCAAAACACACTGGGAGGCAGGGGTCTCCCTCTCCTCTGGCCAAGACTAGGTGTTGGGTTCCTTTTGGCTGTGTGTTGACACAGAAGGTATCAGATTACAGCAGTGATGGCAAAATGGCAAATATTCGCCCTGCAAATGCCACTGCCCATCTCCTACCCAGGACACAAATCAATGAACACAGAGCTCCTTCCCAGGCGACTTCGGATTCCTTCTCTACACAGCCATCTGCGTTGCCACTAGGGTGGAGTTGACCCAGAGGTGAAAACAAGTTCCTGTCCCTGACTTACACCCACCCTCCCAGGACACTTTCTACCTTACATGGTGACTGGGTGCAGATTAGAGAAGAAGTTGCCTTCAGTTCCAGGCTCAAATCTTATACAGAAGGCACTTTTGTGTACCTACCCATTCACACACATGCACACACTCACACACAAGGCACCTCCTCTTCCCATGGCTGTGGCCTCCTTGTTGCCAGGTCACACGACTTGGTGGATGCTAGCTTGATTTCAGCACCACTAACCCCAGATATCTTGGTGCAGTGCTCCGATGGTGAAACCTTAGGAACAGCCTGGCCAGTCCAGCCCCACCCCTAGACTCTTGACCATAGGAGAACCACAAAGGTGGAGAGAACCATGAATCTTAAACTCAGCCAGCCACTCCATACAGGTTCTGAGTTGTAGAAAATGCCTGGGCTTTTGGAGGTGGTTCCCCTTCCTAGCTGTGTGACATTGGCAAGTTGAGTATCCTCTGCTGGACAGTTTTCTCTTGTGTAAAATTTGCCCACGGTTACTTGAATCCCAGGACATAGGAAAGCACTGGACACCCAGAAACCCTGGCCTTTGGAAGGCCCTTGGAGAGTGCTTGCTTAGTTTTGAGGCTGGACACTGTGAGGTGGGCATGAGGGGCTGGACACTGGGTGTTAGAAGCCCACGGTTCAGCTCCCAGTCTTTATGCATGGCCTGGGGCAAGCTGGCAGGAGCCCCTGGACCTCTGAGTCCTAGGATTCATAAGAACAGGCCTAGCAGACCCTCCCTCCACCCTAATCCCCAGGGAACAGCCCTCAGAAAATTGATGGGGAGGAGCTGTGGGAAGGAGTGACTTTCCTCCTTTCCTTCCAATTTCATATCCACTTTTCTTAAAAACAAACAAACAAGCCATATAATTTTATCAATAGCCTCAACCTTTGGAGAGATCCCAGGCCTTCAGGGCTGGAAAGACGCCGAAACACTCAGGACCAGTGGTCAGACTTGAGCCTGTCCTCTTGTGGGAGACAAGGGAGATTGGTTTTGGAATACGCATGTCTTTAGGCTTATGGGCATCTGTTTGGAAGATGGGGTTAAGAAACCCTGAAGTTGAGTGTGCAGAGCTCCCTCCATGAGAAAAGTCTTACCCAAATCAAAGTATGGCAGGGACATTGGCTAATGGAAACTTTGGGAGGAGCTGAAATTGCCCCTTAGTTACTCCTTGGTCTTCCTTGCCTGCTTTGAATCTTACTATGTTTGCCCATTGGCTAAATCCCAACACCCATGGGGCATGACATTCAGCCCTTTGTCCCTGACTTCTGACTGTCTTTCTACCCTAGTTGTAGGTACAACCTACCCTCAAGTCCCACATCACATGGGTATCCCTACCCTCTAATGAAACAAAACTACTGGTCTTTCCTCACTCAAGCAAGGCTTTCCTTGCCTCCATGCCTTTGCACATGCTGTTCCCTGCCAGGAAGAGTATCCTCTTTTAGTTTTGCTGGTAGTCTCTCACCCTGCAAGACCCAGCTGAAAAAATTACTTTCTCAAGAAGCCTTTTGTCATTACAACTCTGACATCCATTCTCACAGACACTTATTAGACGTTCTCTCTTTTATTCTCAGCGATGGGGTGTTCATTTAGTATTATGGTGTTTGTGAAATGGTCAGTCCTCCCTTCTCACACCCTTCCCTCCCAGCACCACCACTGGAGCGCGAGCTTCTGCGCCTGGCCCAGTGCTGAATCAGACAGGCCCTCTGTTTGCTTATTGAACTGATAAATGAATTAAACTCAGAAAGCCATCGTGGCTTTTAGTCTCAGAGACAGGATACTGTCAAATATGGTCAAATTGTAGAAATTCAGGGTGCTGGCAGCGAGAGCTACTGTTCGGTCCTCTTTCCAGCTTCCCTTGCAGTTGGACTAGGACCATGGGACTCCTTCTCAACCAGAGGAAGGTGTGTAGAAACACTGTGTCTCCAGTGAGGCAGCAGGAGTAGCTATGTGTTCTCCACATTTTCCATCTCTCATTCTGGTGGGGGAGGGGGAGTGAAAGACTCCAAGAGAGCAGAGGCCAGGCCCCTGGGTCAGGAGCTGTCAGGAGGACCTCTCCGACGCAGGGTGAGCTAGAAACACCTTCTGGTGGTCAGCCACAGACCGGGCTTGTTTCCTAGGCAGCAGAGCCTGCTCTAGCTCAGCTAACAGAGGGGCTCGAAGATGATCTGGTCCCCAAACCTCATTTTATCTGTTTGAAAACTGATGCTCAGAGAGGAACATTTCATGGCTTCAGGTTCTGAGCTTTGGAATCATCCCTCTGAAAACGACTTGGTGGCAGCAGTCAAGTCTTCTGATTTCCAAGGCCAACCTCCCCCTCTCCCTCAGCCCAGACTCATGGAAAGCCATAATACCTGGTTGGCAATATTTTTATTTATTTAATTGTTTGTTCGTTAATATAATAAGTCTCTATGAACAAACCAGCCAACATGAAAACTCAGACCTTGACAACAACCTATCTACCTATGAGATCTGCCCCACCCGATTCCCCAGGCTCCCCAACCAGAGGTCATCGCCATGTGGGATCATTCCTTGCTTTCCTATTTGTATAGCTTTGTCTTATATATGTGTATTCGAAAAGTATAGATCTTTGACTTGTTGCTCAATGTTATTAAAGGAGTATCGATGCTTGACATCTTTGCGACTCACTTATTTCACTTCATAAAATACTGCTGAAGTTTAATCCTATTAAGGGGTGCCGCTCTGATCCATTCCTTTAGATAGCTGTGTTCTGTTCCGGTGTGACCACAGCACAGTTTACTCAGCCACTCTGCTCCTGATGGTTCTGTAACAGTGCAGCGAGGACTCTTCCTGGCACACATTTGCTGCATTGTAGGGGACGTGATTGTTCACCTTTCCAAGACACACCTAAACGATTCACAGCACAAGAGGTCGTGTGAGTTCACACCCTCATCACAGACCCACACGAGGGGGTTTTCCTGCCGGCTCATGAAGTGATATTCTGTCAGGGGCGTTGTTTTCCCTGGCCTCTGCCATTGACAAGATGAAGATGATACCGCACTTAATCTCTGACTTTTTATTTGGCCAAATGTGTGTGTAGTTACTTCTATTGACAATGTGGCAGGCTCCCTGACCTCCCTGGACTTCAGTTCTCAAATCTGCTAACGGGAGGTAATATGCTCAGCACCTACACAGCTCCCCAAAGTGAAGACCACATGGAGACTAGCAGGCCCCCATGCAGGACCCCAGAAGCCAAGGAACCAGAGGCTGGCCTTGCTTCTGCTGTGGTCTTCACAGTGAAGGACAGGTAGCTAGTCCCTCCGATGTCTCCAGGACCTAGCGCACTAGGCCGGTTCAGAGAAGGGGAAGCTGAGGCCCACAGCTGTGTAATCAACATGCTGGAAGATAAAGAGCAGAGGCAGGCAGACGCGAGAGCTCAGGGCTGGGAAAGGATTCCAGGCCCATCCAGACTGGCCAACTCATCACAGACCCACACGTGGGGGGTTTTCCTGTCGGCTCATGAAGTGATATTCTGTCAGGGGCGTTGTTTTCCCTGGCCTCTGCCATTGACAAGACGAAGAAAAACAGCTCCCACAATTACACTGATGCTGCTAGCCCTTCCTGCTACAGGTCTTCCTGGTTGGAGACTTCTCTCCTGCTCCCCTTCCTTTCTCTCCGGATACTGTGATTCAGGCCAAGACGCTTTGTGGGGCCAAGGAGCGGGGGCTGGGCTCAGTTCCCACCTTCAGTGGCCTCATTGGGCTCCTAGCTCCTTACTCTCAGACCTTCAGCCTGTCGAGTCCAAAAAACTTCTAGGCAGTGGTGTGTCTAGATTTCTAAGAGCCGATTGCTAAATTATTAGGGATTTTGTCTGCCAGTTAAACACAGTCATTATTAAAAATTAAATTATATAAGATTGCAATTAAATATATTAAAAACAAAGGTAAAAAAATATTCAAATGTCATCACATTCTAATGATTTGGTTATGTTTCGCTGTTACCTACGCTCTTGCGGCGATCTATGTGTCGTGTCGGTGGTGGAGAGGCTTCTGACAGTGTGCTGCTGCGCACCCCTGTCCGGGCTCTGTCTGTCCCCGAAGTGCAAACTGGAAACGGGTGGGAGTATTGATACCACGAAAATCAGCTAATGCTACGAATCAAGAATTGCATTTTGAGCTGGTTGCTAAATATTAACCAGGACACCACTGCTTCTAGGCACTTTCCCTAAGATCCTCGTCTGAGGAGCCTGTGGTCCAGAGGGGGCTTGAGATTCAACCAAGGCCACACAGTGAGTCACAGGTAGTGACAATCACAGGTAGAGATGAGAGTCCATGTCTTCTGAGGATTCCAGTACAACACACAGCTCACCTATCTCATGCGTCCGTACCACATACACTAAATGCATAGAACACTGTCTCAGTTCGTCTCCTATTTTCAAAGAAAAATCTTTAACAGTGGCTGCATATTATCAGTCAAAAATGTGAACCACCTGTAACCCCACCAGCCAGTGTTAACCAGTGTAAGCTCTATTATACTCATCATTCTAGTCTTTACTCTGTGTGTATGTGTGTATCTATCTATAGATATAGATATATAATTTTTTCCACAAAAGCAGATCAAAAATTGCATGCACTGTTTATGACCTGAATCCTGCTTTTGTTTTTCAACTCTGTAAATATAATGTCATTTTCTGAGTCAAGATTCATTCTTGTCAGAGATTGAGTACCTCTTCCTTGACAGAGCTGTATTTTGCAATCAGGCTGACCTAGCATTTGCTGTGTTAACTAAGGACAAGTAACCTCTCGCTGTCTTTTCTGTAAAACGAAGATCGTGAACGATAGCACCTGTTTCGTAGCATTATCTTGAACATTGAAAGGATATGTGTAATGTTCTTAACACTGCCCCGATAATCAGCTTTACCATTCCCCAGAAACCCAAGCATAAAACCAAGCCATTATTTCTCCTTCTCTCCCTTTGCATCTAACTCTTTATTAAGTCATTATTATCTTTGCTGCTTCTTAGATAGCCCGTGTCTGCCCACCTGCTTCTGTCCTCACCTCCAACATCCCAGTCCAATCCCCTATCCTCTTGTGCCTGGATCTGTGCAACACCCCCCGCCACAGCTGCTTCTCCTGCCTCCCACCACCCTCCCACAATATACATGCAGGGGCCAGAGTGACATTCTAAAAGCAGTGCAACATACAAGTTACAATCAATGAGTGGGTTGTGAAATCAGTTTAATGGGTCATGATCTCATTTTTATTTTACTGAAATAAAAGAATTGAGACTATCAGAATGCATTGTATAAAATATCTATTGTTTTGTGATACTTTTGTTTCATTTATAAAAAACTTACATTTGTATACATCCCTGGTATACCTGGTCATGATATAACATGTATTGCTCTGTGTGTGTGTGTGTTTGTGTGTGTGTGTGTGTGTGTGTGTGAGAGAGAGAGAGAGAGAGAAAGAGAGAGAGAGAGAACACTTAACCTAAGATCTACCCTCTCAGGGTGTGGAGAAAAGGGGACTCTATTCCCACTGCTGGTGGGAATGCAGACTGGTGCAGCCACTATGGAAAACAATATGGTGTTACCTCAAAAAGTTAAAAATTGAACTTCCATTTGACCCAGTGATCCCGCTTCTAGGAATATACCCTAAGAAGCCTGAAACACCAATCAGAAAGAATATATGTATCCCCATGTTCGTAGCAGCGCTATTTACAATAGCTAAAATCTGGAAACAGCCCAAGCGTCCATCATGATGGATAACAGATGAATGGATAACAAAGCTGTGTTAACATATACACAATGGAGTACTATGCAGCTGTAAGAAAGATCTCTTATCCTTTGAGATGACATGGAGGGACCTAGAAAGTATTATCCTAAGCGAAACAAGCCAAACAGAAAAAGACAAGTATCATATGATCTCACTTATTTGTGGAATATAATGAACATAACAGTCTGAGGAATGGAGTAGTCCCAGAGACGTGGAAGTGGGGTACAGACTGACAATCCCCAGAAGAGGGGGGTGGTGGGGGAGAGATAAACCACAGAACTTATATGCATGTATGCATGAACAGTGGACATGGACAACAAACTGGGGACAGGGCAGGGAGGGAAGGGGAGGGAGGAATCAGTGGGGGGAAAAGGAGAAACATCTGTAACAAAAATTAATTAAAAAAAAAAAGATGACTGAAGATCTACTGTACAGCAAAGTGCCTGTAGTTAGCAAACTGTATTATATATTTTAAAATATGCTGAGAGGGTAGATCTTTTTCTTAAATAATTTATTTATTTTTGTTACACGTTTCTCCTTTTCCCCCCACTGATTCCTCCCTCCCCCTCCCTCCTCGCCCTGTCCCCAATTTTATTGTCCATGTCCATTGTTCATGCATACATGCATGTAAGTTCTGTGGTTTATCTCTCCCCCCACCACTTCCTCTTCTGGGGATTGTCAGTCTGTACCTCACTTCCACGTCTCTGGGACTACCCCATTCCTCAGATTGTTATGTTCATTATATTCCACAAATAAGTGAGATCATATGAAACTTGTCTTTCTCTGTTTGGCTTGTTTCACTTAGGATGATACTTTCCATGTCCCTCCATGTAGTCTCAAAGGATAAGAGATCTTTCTTTCTTACAGCTGCATAGTACTCCATTGTGTATATGTACCACTGCTTTTTTATCCATTTGTCTACTGATGGACATTTGGGCTGTTTCCAGATCTTAGCTATTGTAAATAGTGCTGCTACGAACATGGGGGTACATATATTCTTTCTGATTGGTGTTTCAGGCCTCTTAGGGTATATTCCTAGAAGTGGGATCACTGATCTTCAGTCATCTTGTACACCTGAAATGTTCAACTAATATCTCCCCTGTCCCCATCCTCCCAGCCCTGGCAATCCTTGTTCCACTCTTTGCTTTTATGAGCTAGTGATATCATGCAGTATCTGTCCTTCTGAGCCTGGCTCATTCACTGAGCACAGTGTCCTCAACATGGACTTTTTTTTTTTTTATCCTCACCCGAGGACATTTTTCCATCCTTTGTTCAGCCAGAGTGGGAGGGAGAGAGAGGAAGAGAGAGAGAGAAACATCGACATGATAGGGACACATTGAGTGGCTGCCACCCGCAAGACCAACCAGGGCTGGGGACAAACTGCAACCAAGGTTCGCGCCCTTAGCAGGAACTGAACCCAGGTCTCTTTGGACTGCAGGCCGACGCTCCAACTACTGAGTCAAACCAGCCAGGGCTCAACATGAATTTCTTAAACCAGCTTTTAAAACATCTGTCAGATGGTATCACACTGCTGCTCAAAACCCTGAAATAACCACACTCAAAAAAAGCCCAGAGTCCTTGCCCTGTGCATGGTCCTGCAGAACCCGCTTCTCCCTCTCACTTCACTCGCTTGCTTTCCAGTTACTGGCCTTCTTTCTGTTCTTCTAACCCCCTCAGCTTGGTTGCCCCTGAGGGTCTCTGTCCTGGTCAGCTCCACTGCCTGGCCACCCAGCCCCAAATATTTGTCTGGCTGCACAGATCACTCAGGCTTCAACACAGAGGTTCCTCCCTGCTTGTTTACGTGTTCACTTATTTATCGTCTGTCTTCCCCCCTCCACCAAACACTCCCCAGAATGTAGGTCTCATAAAGGCAGAGACCTTGCCCAGCACATTGCAAGCTGCCTGGCACACAGTAGGGCATCAGGACATGCTGGTGAATGAATGAACGGACCCCAGCACCTGGGGCAACACTCATTTTCTCCTGACAACTGGAAACTAGCTTGAGGGTCTCTCGAGCTCCTCTGAAGAACCTACACTGTGAATCTGTGAATTGCTATTCAGCTCACTCACCCCTGCGCTTTGTGGCAGAGGAGTGAGGCCCAAAGAGATGAGATGCCAGAAGGTCACTGAGGGCCTCAGCTGCCTCACACCACTGTCCCTTGTTGCCCCTGGGCTTCCCAGTCTGGAGCCAAAGGCTCTGTTGCTGAGGCCACCTCAGGCCCTGCAGGAGATCAGGCTTGAGCAGAGAGGTTGACACCTTTATTCTTTTTAGTTTTGCTATTTTAATTTTGCTGCACTCTATCTCATCTCATAGTTTATAGAACAGTCCACAGCTTCTGTGTTCTGGCAAAGGCTAATGATTTACTAGTGGATCCTGAGCTTTGGTCATTTTCTTCTCCACGCCTCTCCCTTGCTCTCTCTCCAAGCCGGCCCTCTCTGACTGAGTCCCCTCCCCCTTAGTGGCACCATGCTCTCCAGGACCTGTTGCAGGGTTTGCCATGGCTTCTGCATGAGCTGGTGCCCTTTTCTAAGACCATTTCCTTTGTGAGTCCAACTGCAGAACCTCAACAAAACCTCCCTGAACCTGGGCATCCTTGTTAGCACTCTGGGCATAGGGGTCTGTGCTGTGCCTGCTTCTCAAAGCTGGAGGACCCAATTAAAGTGACAGATGTGAGCACCCTTTGTGGACTCCAAGCTCCACCTGATCGTGAGTGTCAGAAAGCCATTCATAGTCACCCACTGACCCTCGTGGCCACAGGCTGACTGCCGGCTTAGGGTCCTGCTCCCACTCCAACCACCCTCCTCTGGCTGACACTCTCCTCTCCGCCGGACTTGGATCTGGCCTGCTCTCCCAGCCCCTGGGCCACAAACAGGGCTCCCTGGTTCCCACAGCCACTCTGGCCTGCTACCCTTCCTTCTGCATTGTCAGATTTAGCTCAACAAAACAAAAAACAAAGTTGCCTACGTAAATTTGAATTTCAGATAAACGATTTTTTTTCAGTATTAGTACATCTATCTTGTTGCAATATTTGGGACATACTTATACTAAAAAACTATTTGCGTTTATCTGAAATTCTGATTTAACTGGGTGCCCTGTATCTCATGCAGCACCCCTATTTCAGGGGTTTCCTCGATTTGCCTTGGGGCAGTCACCTAAACTACACTCCGCCGGGGTTTCACTTTCTGAAAACGGGAAGCATAGTAGATAACTCTCAGAAAGTGTTGAGGCTGAAAAATAATGTTTGGGAAAGTACAAAAAGTGTGACTCATGTATGAGGGGTAACAAATCTCATCGTCTGGTTTAATAACCCCCCGCCAGGTCTGGAGGTGGGGTCTGTGTCCTCCACCCTCCACAGCAAGGCTTCCCACCTGGTGTCCCACTAGGTGAGCCTCGTGGCCTGCCACCTCTCCCCGCTCCGTGCTCTGCGCCCTGCAGGCCCGCAGGCCTGCGCACCACGCCGGCACGGCTCTGCCCGGAGGCCTGCCATCAGCCGCGCGCCTGGGTGTCAGGATGGCTGTGTCTCAGTGTGCTCAGGGCAGCCAGGCTCATGCCAGTTCCCCCGTGTGGTTGTAAGTTCATAATGCGTATTTCACTTCCGGAGCGAACAGGAAACCATACGGGGGTTCTTCACCACCCTGCCCCTCTCAGTTCCCTCACAGCCTCCTTTCCGGGGACCTCACTTCCACTGACGCCCAGCCTCACGTCCCGGCCGCCCTCTGGCCACGCGCCCAGAATGCCCAGCCGCTGACCGTGTGCATGCAAACAGCGCTCTGTGACCACAGCTGCTCCCGGCCTCCTCACCCACCTCCTCTTACTCCCACCTTCTCTTCTTTCCCCACATTTTGTCCCTGTCAGGGTACATCTCTGTCATTCTGCCAGCATGCCATGGGTCCCATTAGCCTGGCATCTCACTTGT
Organism: Molossus molossus; assembly: GCF_014108415.1. NCBI lineage: Eukaryota > Metazoa > Chordata > Mammalia > Chiroptera > Molossidae > Molossus > Molossus molossus. Next base: position 60,087,502 of record NW_023425352.1, read on the forward strand.
CTAGAAAAGTTTAGCCTTCTCTGGATTGGCCTGGACTGTCACAGGGTATTGGACATTTGTACAGTCTGAGGCCACTCAATTCCTGGTTGAAGATATGGCCTGACTGGCGTGTGCTCCTGACAGGACGCAGAGGCTGCAGGTGACCTCGGCTGGCGGGGAAGCCCAGCAGCAGAGACCGGAGGGCAGTTGTCATTGGCCACAGCTTCGCTGAGTGCTGCTTTGTGCAGGTGCTGTCTTAGTACTGGTGCGAGAAGAGTCCACAACACACACAACCTTTGCTCTCGGCAAGCTCACGTCCCTTTTTTCCTAATCTTTTAGTAAGCTCACATTTTGATAAAGGAATTTAGACAATAGATGAGTGTATTAGTTAGTCCAGATTCTCCAGAGAAACAGAAGCAATAGGAGATATACCCCTCTTCCTCTCCCTCTCCCTCTCTCTCTCCAGTCCAAGGCTGAGTCTGAAGGCAGAAGAAGACCAGTGTCCCATCAGAGAGAGAGAAGTATTACTTACTTAGCCTTTTTTATTCCCCATCACCCGAGGATATCTTTCCATTTATCTCACAGATAGAGTGAGAGAGGAAGAGAGAGAGAAAGAGAGAAACATCAGTGTGAGAGAGACACATAGATTGGTTGCCTCCTGCATGACCCCGACGAGGGCCGGGGACCAAACCACAACCAAAGTATGTGCCCTTGACCTGAATTGAACCTGTGACTCTTTGGTCTGTGGACCAACACGCTAACCATTGAGCCAAACTAGCCAGGGCACTTCCTTGGCCTTCATTGGATTGGGTGAGGCCCACCCACATTAGGGAGGACAGTCTGCTTTACTCCATCTACTGATTCAAATGTTCCTCTCTTCCAAGAACACCTTCACAGACACACCCAGGACATTATTTTACAAGTCTCTGGGTGCCCAGTCAAATTGACACCCAAAATTAGCTTCGTGGCAAGCAAATAAGTAAAAGAAATAACATGTTAGGAAGTATAAGTGCTAAGGAGAAAAAAATAAAGCAGGAAAGGAGGAGAAGAGAAGCCAGCAGTTGATATTTTAGATGGGGCAGTCAGGGTAGGCCTCCCTGAGGAGGTGACAAGCGAGGACCCAAATGAAATGAGGGAGTAAAAATATCTGGAAGAACAGCATTCTAGGGAGGGGAGGCAGCAAGTTCAGAGGCTTTGAGGTGGGGCTAGGCTGGCCATGTTCAAGAGACATGGGGCAGGACCCAGGAGAGCAAGAGGAAAAGTAAAGACGATAAGGTTTCAAGAGGAAACAGGGTCCCACACAGAGCCTTGTGAGTCACTGTAAGAAGTGTGGCACCCGGCCGGTGTGGCTCAGTGGTTGAGTGTCAACCCATGCACCAATAGTTCACCAGTTCGATTCCTGGTCAGGGCACATGCCCAGGTTGTGAGCCTGATCCCCAGCTGAGGGCATGCAGGAGGCGGTCAGTCAATGTTCTCTCTCATCGATGTTTCTGTCTCTCTCTCCCTCTCCCTTCCTCTCTCTCTAAAAAAAATCAATAAAGAAAACAAACAAACAGAGGAAATGTAGCTTTTATTGGGTGTGATGTAGAGGGACACTGGAAGGTTGTGAGTGGAGTGACATAATCTGAATTATACTTAGAAGCAGGCTAGGCAGAAGCATGAACACTGCTCAGAAGCCACTGTGGCAAACCCGGCAAAAGATGCTTGTTAGCTGGCAAGGTGGTGGAAAGGGCTTGGACTCTGGATATATTCTGAGCATAGAGCTGGCAAACTCCCTGACAGATTTCTTGTGCAGTATGAGAGATACTACCAAGTGTTTTTTACCTAAGCAACTGAAAATACAGCTGCCATTAACTGAGATGGGAAAGACAGGCTGCAGGAGAGTAAGTCTGTGGGAAAAATTAGAAGCTCAGCTTCAGATATGGTTCATTCGAGATGTCTGTTCGACATTCTAATGGAGATATCAAGTTGGCAGGTAGAGATACAAATTAAAGAGACCCAACTGGACTAGAGGTGGGAATCATCAACATAGAGATGGTATTGAAATCCATGGGGCAGGAGAGGTCATCTGTCGAGTAAGTATAGGTGGAAAATAGAAGTTAAGAAATGAGCTCCAGCCCTGGCTGGTAGCTTAGTTGGTTGGGTTTTGGGCTCGTTCCCCAGTAGGGGGCGTGCAGGAGGCAGCTGATCAATGTTTCTCTCATTGATGTTTCCCTCGCTCTCTCCCTTCCTCTCTAAAAATCTATTTTAAAAATATTTGGAGAAAAAGAAAAAGAAAGAAATGAGTTCCAGGGAACATCAACAGTTAGAAGTTATAGAGATGAGGGTGAACCAGAGAGGAAGGTTGAGGGGATGCAGCCTGCGGGTTAGGAGAGAAAGCAGGCAAAAGAAGTGTCCTAGAGACAAGCAAAGAAGGCATCTCAGGACAAGGGGAGGTCCACTGCCAAGCGCAGTGGGCGAGGGAGGTTGAGCACTGGGATTGTCTGATTCGGCTTGAGGAGACTTTGGTGCGAACAGTCTGTGGGGGTGAGGGAGTCAAAAGCCTGCAGGAGTTGGTATAAGAGACATCAGGAAGACACAGAGAGGGAGTGTGTGATGCCCCAGTGTCCCAGGAAACGGATGGGGTCCCTCACTGCACATGGGTCATGGGACAGAAAAGGGTACAATCCAAAAATGTCAAAGAGGTTTGGTGGATTTGGGGAACGTGGAAGAGCAAAGCTGTAGGTGCCACCCAGCTTTCCAGCGGGGGTCGCTGGCTGGCTGGCCAGGGCCCCCTGAGACTGCACACATGGGCAGAGAAGCTCGTTTTCAGGGGAGACGAGGAGTTCCGCACCGGCTTGCTGAGTTGGGGAACCCCAAGACTCCAGGTGCACAGGCCTGGGATGGACAGCATATTCAAGACTTCAGGCCCTGGCCGATTTGGTTCAGCGGTTAAAGCGTCGGCCCGTGGACCAGAGAGTCCCGGGTTCAGTTTCCGCTAAGGGCATGTACGTTGGTTGCAGTTTGTCCCCAGCCCCAGTTGGGGTCATGTGGGTGGCAACCAGTGGATGTGTCTCTCTCACATTGATGCTTCTCTCTCTCTCTCTCTTCCCTCCTCTCTCCCTTCTGCTCTATCTGAAGATAAATGCAAAACTGTCCTCAGGTGAGGACAAAAAAAAGAGACTTCAGGAGAGAGCTGGGCTGAGGTGTCCATTTAGGAGATTAAAGCAAAACCAGTGCTGGAAGCCGGCTCTGCAGTAAATGGTTACAGCACCTTCCATTTGTCAGCCCATCCTGTCAGACGTTAGACCCGTGCATGCCTCCCCTCGTTTGCTTCACAGCCCCCCTGTGACACCAGTTACATCAGTTCCCCAGATGTGGGGCCAACATTTGAAGGTGTTAAGTGACTTAACCAAATCACACTTGAATTAAATGGTAATTCAACATACGAACTGGTTTGACATAAAAACCCAGGCTCTTTCCAGGGCCTCGGAGTATAGCAGGGACATTGGACTCCCACCCAAACCCCCACGGCGTGCCAAGCTCAGTGCTGAGGTCCTGGGTGAGATCCCCGTGGTGGCATAGACACACAGTAGGAGCTCTCTGAGTGATGCTGGATCAGAATGTTCTAGTGAGTTCTGCCAAAGTCCGTGAGTGTGGGCAGCCTGAGATCTGGAGCTGAGCAGTTGTGGTTCCCTGTGCACGGGCAGAAGGTGTGCCTGGTTCAAGGCTGGCTTGCCCTGGCAGAACCGAGGAAGATCCCCAGAGACAAGCTTCCCACAGGGAAGAGCTGACCAAAACAGCTGCAGCCCCAGCAGTGTCTCTGCAGACCAGGAGCTGAGGGCACCTTCCTCTTGCCCTGCACCTGCCGGCCTCGCCCATGTTCCTACCCTTCGCCAGAGCTGCCAGTGCTGCAGACTCGATCTTGCCAGGAAGCAGTTTCTCTCCTGGAGTAGGAGAGGCAGTGCCAACTCCCAGCCCCACCACTGTCCCAGCACAAACTGCTGCCCTTGGCTCGGTGGAAGCCAGGCCCAGTGGAAACTGCTAGTGGACAAGCTCCAAGCAGGTCAGCCACTGCTGACCCCTCCGCTGTGTTTAAGTGTCCTCCCCTTTTGTGAAGTCTTCACATCAAAGTCCCCCTCGGAACCTGTGAAGGGGAAATGGATTTATCTGCAATATGTGGTCAGACCCAAAGAAGGACTTACTGATCGCTGGGTCATCTTCACAGCCATCGTTAAAGCTTTAATTAATTTCACAGCGTGCACTTGTCTTTCAGAGTTGGTCACAGCCGCTGGGAATTTATAATTTGAGACATGTAGACTTTCTGAAGTTAACAGAAAAGACATTTGCAAACATCAGGTAAAATTTGGAACTCCACAGATGGAAGGAATTTAAACTTAAGGTAAAAGACTCTGAATATTCTTATATATGCCACCAAAAGCGTAAGTAACAAGAGCAAAAATACATAAATTGGATTTCATCAAAATTTAAAATTTTTGCGCTTTAAAGGGCATTATCACCCTGGCTGGTTTGGTTCAGCAGTTAGAGTGTCAGCCCGCAGACTGAAGGGTTGCAGGTTCTATCACCAGACCCGGTCAGGGTTGTGCAGGAAGCAGTCAAGCTATGTGTCTCTCTCACATCGATGTTTCGCTCTCTCTTCCTCTCTCATTCCCTCCTCCCTTCCACTCTACGTAAAAACAATGGAAAAATGTCCTCAAGAGAGGATTAACAAAATAAATAAATAGCATTATCAAGAAAGTGAAAGGGAAACCACCAAGAGAAAATACTTGCAAGTCATATATCTGATAAGGAATTTGTGTTCAGAATATGCAAAGAACTATTACAACTCATTAATAAAGAGACACACAAAAAAAAAATAAAAAACAATTCTTGAAAATAAACCAAGGATCTGAATAGATATTTCCCCAAAGAAGACATACATATGGCCAATAAGCACATGAGAAGATGTTCAGCATCATTAGTCATCAGGAAAATGCAAACCGAACCACAGAGTATAGCTGCTTCACAGCCACTAAGATGAGTATTTATTTTATTTTTTTAATATGTTTTTATTGCTTTATTTTTTTAGAGCGAGAGGAAGAGATAGAAATATATATGTGAGAGAGAAACATCAATTGGCTGCCTCCTGCACGCCCCCTATTGGGGATCAAAACCACAACCCGGGCATGTGCCCTGACCAGGAATCGAACCAGGACCTCTCGGTCTATGGGACAATGCTCCATCCACTGAGCCACACCAGACGGGCACTATATCTATCATCTATCTATCTATCTATCTATCTATCTATCTATCTATCTATCTATCATCATCTATATATCTACCAATAGATTTTTTTTTTAAAGAAAAATAACAAGTGTTAATGGAGGATGTGGAGAAATTGGTGGTGGAAATATAAAACGTCACAGCTTTGGCAATTCCTCAGAAGGTTAAACATGGAATTACCATATGACCCAGCAGTTCCACTCCTAGGTGTGCAACCAAAAGAACTGAAAACAGGTACTCAAACAAATACTTGTACACGTGTTCATAGTAGCACTATTCACAATAGCCCTATAGTGGAAACACCCAAAATATCCATCAACTGATGAATGGATAAGCAAAATGTGAGTATCATTCAGCCATAAAGAGAAACGAAGTAATAATACATGATACAATATAAACCTTAAAAACATTCCATGACATGAAAAAAGCCGCACACGAAAGACCTCATTTTGTGTGGTTCCATTTATATGAAGTGTCCAGAATAGACAGATCTAGATAGAGAGAGGAAGCAGTTTAGGAGTTCCCAGGGACTAAGGAGGGCTGTAAAAAAAATGGGTGTGGAGTTTCTTTTTGCAATGATGAAAATGCTCTGGAATTAGTGGTGATGATTGCACAACTCTGTGAATACACTAAAAAACACTAACTTGTACACTTTAAATGGATGAATTCATGCATGTAGTTCACCCATATCCCCACAGGATGCAATCCAAGACCCCAGTGAATGCCTGAAACCGTGGATAATACTGAACTCTATACATACTATGTGTTTCCCTAAAAACACGTATTTTCACTTGAAGGAGGCAACGTACAGCTTCCTTCTAGCTTATCTGAATTTCTAATGTCGTGACTCTTGCACTTTAATCATTGTTAAGTAAAAAAAGAGTGACTTGAACACAAGCCCTGAGACTCCATGACAGTCAATCTGATAACCAAGACAACCAACGAGCAGGTAGCACAGACAGCGTGGGGACACTGGAAAAGTGGGGATTCAGGTCCCCAACGGGACAGAAATGGATGGTACTAGATTTTATTATGCTACTCAGAATGGTGTGAATTTTAAATGCATAAATTGTTTATTTCTGGCATTTCCCATTTAAAATTTTCTGACTTCAGTTGACTGCGGGTAAGTGAAACAATGGAAAGCAAAACCACAGATAGGGAGGACTACTGTACATCTGAACGCTGTTTTAAAAGCCGAGTGTGAATTCCCAGGTCCAGTAGGGACCCGCTGTCCAGCCCCCTGTGGGTGAACGCAGACTTGTCTAGGCCTCCATCTGCGGCTGTGCTGAGGAAACGGAGTGTGGGACATGGGCAAGGAGCCTCTCAAAGAGGCTGAGCAGAGGGAAGACATCAGATACATGCAGGAATAGTTCAGGTTGCCCGAGGGCAGAGGGCAGGCCGGGCAGCACTGGGGAGTGAAACAGGGAGGGAGAGCTGTCGGGAACCAAGGCAGTCCCTCACCAGCCTCCCTCTTGTCAATGCTCCAAGCTCTGCCTCCGCTTATGTAAGAACCCGCATGACTGCCCCAACGGCTCTGTCTGTTTGCCTCTAGAGCTCCCCTAATATCCGCCCCTGACCCTCGTGCTCCAGCTCTAGGATATACACATTCGATCAGACCAATTTCGCTTCTGGATAGATTCCTCTATCAATCAGCTGGACCTCAGAAGAGGCTGGGCCACACCTTTGTATGCTACAGATGGTTAGTGACACTACGCAGTGGGACAGACAGGCTCAAGAACACCTGACCCGTGGATTCAAACATGCTGTCATTTGTTCCTGCTTCTCTGTGCCAGGTTTTCTCTCCCGATAAGCTGGTGTTTTCCACGCGGTGGCCAGCACCTCGGAGAAGGAAGGGTTTTTCTACTTCCAACATGAAGAATCTCAGAGAACTCTGTTTAGCCCAGCTTAGGTCATGGAGAAGGACATAAGGCCATCAGAGACCAGGAAAGGGTCGTAATCCAGCAAGGTGCTCTCTATGTAGACGTGTGAGTGGGGTAAGGACTGTTCCCAAGAAGAAGGAAGGGAGACAGAGCTACAGATAGCTTCTGTAGGGTCTATAAAAGTTGGAGATTGGGACAGTATAGGAATACTACTCTGTTGCATCAATAATACGTGAGGGCATCGTGGAGGAAGGCAAGAGTTCGGAAGCATTTCCATGACAGAAGAGTTACCATCTGGTGCCTCCAAAGTTGCAGGGTTACTGCAGCAGATTAGTAACCATCTCAACAGATTCTGATAATCGGGGGGCTGCCAAGGGAGGCCTTCACCAATAAAGCACCATAGTGCACACACTTGTTAGGAGCCCAGTCTGTGCTCGGTACTTTCACAACCCCAGAGCACCTCTGCAAATGAGTTCTCTCCCGTTTTTCAGATAAGGGAAACTGAGGCTGAGAGGCAAAGACACCCATCCCAGAGCAGCAACATTCATTGAAGGACTTCTGACTAGTTCAGACTCCTTCCATTGTTGCGTACACCTCACCCTTTGCAGACCTCTGAGGTGGGGGGAGGGGTCAGGGCTGGGGCTGGGTGTAGAGCCTAGATGTGTGTGGCCAGATGGGAGCAGCCTAGACCTCAGAAACTATAGCTACAGAGCACATGGCCATTGCCAGATGCTTCAGAGCTCCTCTGGGAGCTGCTGGGGTAGGAGGCGGGCGGAGTGTTGGGATGTCTGGGAGATCATTCCTCCAAATAAACACATCCATGAGGGAACTGGGGCTCCTCCCTGTGACTGAGGCCATTTGTTTCTGACCTGGAGCCTGGCCGATGCTTCTGGGCAAAGAACGCATCTGTTGCTCCACCAGCTCCAAGGTGCCTGCTCTGAAGATTTCCCCCTGACCCCATTCTGGACTTTGGGGCCCTACTGTGGCCACCACCGCCGAGGAGACAGGCCTGGGAGGGTCAGTTTGTTCCAGAGAAGTCTTAGGGAATTGCAAGCACTGTTCACACTTCCTGTAAGACTGAGATTTAGGGCAGAGGAAGCAGATGTGTCCTGGAAATCCCAGAGAAGACACAGAAAGGAGGATTCCAACCCAATGTTAGAAATGTCTCTCGAACTCATGTGGGTTACACTGTGAGTAGTGGGCCCCTGTCACTGGAGGTGATGAGCTGAGACCGAGGGTCACCTTGGAGGGCAGGTGAAAAGGCAAGTACAGTGCACCGGTGGGTCAGGCAGTGTTGGCTTCAAAGTCCTCTCCTCGCTCCGGCTTCCAGGCTTCTGTCCTCCTCTCCCAAGCTTGACTTCCATTCCATCCCTTTAGTTCCAGGGAATACTTACGGGATGAGCATTGCCGTTTGTTCCCGGCATCCTGCCCACCCCCCAGCATTCCGGGACAGCTGCCATGCAGTCCTGGCGGACTGGCCCCACCTCCACCCTGGGAGGCTGTGGGAGGCCCTGTCAGCATGACCCCATCTCTTGCCGTAGTGAAGGGCTGATGGGTGGGCAGTGACTGAAGACTAAGGCAGTCATGCAGAGGAGTCACCTGGACATGGGTTGTGGTTCAGGTGTGGGCCCAGGCAAACCAGAGTCCAGTCTAAGACCAAAGTGTGACTGCTGTGGGAAGGGTTGCTCCCTCCCCCGGTGGGCATGACGGAGGAAGCACACACTCGGTATAACAGATGTACTCGGTGCCCTCTCCGTACCCTGTTCCATTTCCAGTTGCTAGCCCTTGTTCTTTTGTGTGTGTGTGTGTGGTTTTTTTTTCTGACCTGAGGCTTTTTCTGGTTGCGAGAGCACACTCTGCCTGCTCCCCAGATTGCTGAGATAACTCTGATACATGGTTCTACATCGTTCCCCAAAATTCCTCCATGGGATTGCTCTAGTTCGCCAAGGTTATTCTCTACATGACCCTCTAAGCACTATTTCCCTTCCCTATTGCAGCTTCCCACCCATTTTTCTACTACTGTTTCCTCAGATTGCTTCCCAAATAAGCGGCTTATTCTTACAACCCCCCTTCCCCCCCCGGGATGTGGGGGATCTAGCCTAAAGCACCTGGATCGTTGCTGACAGTCGTCCTGGGGCCCGTGGAGGCAGTGGGAGGGTGACACCAGGACCATGGAAGAGGGCAGGCAGGAGGACAACCCACGTGGTCCTCAGGGACATTGATGACCACTAGGTCCACCCTCGCTTGAAGACTGCCTTTTCTCTAAACAGTTCATTTTTGTGAACAACGAATTCCTTTTCTGGTTTAAGCCAGCTTGAGTTGGGCTTTCTGTTACTTGCAACCAACATCATCATGGGTTATTTAACTCACCACGTGAGAACCCTAAGCTTGGCCTTGCCAGTTGGGGTGTCAGACAGTGGATGCTCCATCATAAGGAAGGGAGAGACAGCCTGCCGTGGAAGACAGGGTGGAACAACTCCCAGCCCTGCCACTAACTCTTCCTCTCTCAGGCTTTGTGTCCTTATCTACAAAGCAGGAGTGAAGTTACCAGTCTTTCAGGGTTGTTGGGAGTTTTGAAAAAATAACACTTGAAAAGTAACTAGCATGTAACACATGTTCAATAAATGGTAATCATCACTCGTGGAAGTAGGGTACAGACTGACAACCCTCAGAAGAGGAGGTGTTGGGGGGAGGGAAGAGATAAACCACAGAACTTACATGCATGTATGCATAACCAATAGACATGGACAACAAAGCTGGGGATGGGGCGGTGGGGATGGGAGGAGGGTGTCAACGGGGGTGGAAAAAGGAGAAACATATGTAACAAAAATAAAATTTAAAAAAAAATGGTATTCATCACTGACGACAGAAGAAGGAGAGAGAAAGGAGAAGGAAGCCGGGGTTAATCTGTGCCCTTGAAGACTACGGAGCAGAAGTTCGGAGGGGACGGATGGCCTGGTCTGATGGGAGAGGAGGGTCCGCCTTGGGCGGCTGACCGTTTCAGAGCACTTTCTGAGCACCAGGCACTGTTCTGAGCCCTTTTCACTTATTACTTTATTTAATCTTCACAAAAACTCTATGAAGCCTATACTGTTATTATTGTCACTTACCCTTCACAGAGGAGGACACAGAGGCATGGAGCCCAGCGTCTCACAGCAAGAATGTGGCAGGGTCAGATCGGAACCCAGGTGGTCTGGCTGCAGAGCCCCATTCCTGACGTCGCTCCACCGAGCCTCGGCCTCACCACCCAATGCCACAGACGCCGCATGGCTTTAGTCACGGGACAAGGCACTTGGCTCCACCCCATAAGCAGTAAGTGTTTACTGGTGCAGGCCCGGGGACAGTGAGAACATTGCATAAGCCCCTGGTAATCAGTTAAACAGCTCTGCAGTCATCCTAGGAAGCAAATTCTCATCCCATCCTTCCCATGGGAACAAACTTCCAGTGTATTTTGCAAAGGGGAAACCCAAGATCTGTTCTTAACCAAGTGAGAGATGAGCTAATAATGTAGGAGAAAAAATAACGGTCAAAATAAACTTGAAACACTGCCAAGTGCTTGTGAGACCCTGATTGATGCAAGAGGTTGGGAGACATCATTCTCCAAGGAAGGAAGACTTTTACTCATCTTGAGATACTCTGGGTTGAAGGAATACCATAAAGTCCTTCAAAAATGAACCTAGGCTCGGCCCTGTGGCTCAGTAGTTGAATGTCAACCCATGTACCAAAAGGTCGCCGGTTCAATTTCTGGTCAGGGACATGCCCAGGTTGTAGGCCAAATTCCCAGTGGGGGGCATACAGGAGGCGGCCAATCAGTGTTCTCTATCAATGTTTCTATCACTCTCCTTCTCGGGTCCTCTCTCTCTAAAATCATTAAAGAAAAAAAAATTTTTTTTAAATAAACCCCAGGGCCCTGGCCTATGTTGTTCAGTGGTTAGAGTGTCGGCCCATGCACCAAAGGGTTGAGGTATCAATTCCCAGTCAGGGGTACATCCCTGGGTTGCGAGCAGGAAGCAACAATTTGATGTGTCTCTCACATTGCTGTTTCTCTCTTTATCCCTCTCACTCCCTTCCATTCTCTCTCTAAAAAAACAAAGTGAAGCCCAGGAAAGGAGATACATGTTCTTCCAAGTTCCAAGTCACACTGCTGTCTTGCCCCCACCCAAAGACCTAAACGATTATACCAAAGGTATTTAAAAAGCACCAAATAAATACATGACAGTTTTCAGAAACGAGGAGAAGCTATAGAAGTAAACCAGAAACACGGAGAATCTTTAAGAAACCCCGAACAGATGATGGGCTCGGACCCGAAGAGGAATGTGTGATGCAGAGTACACAGGGCTGGGGCATCGGTGGGACATCAGGGCAGAGCGTGTCTGCCCAGCTAGAGAAGGAAGGGGACGGTGGCTGGGGACACAACCTGGGGAGTCCTCAGGATGCAGGCTGCAAGAGAGGGCACTGAACTGACGAATGCCCCGGGAGAAGGCACTCTGGGTAGTGAAAGAGATAAGGCAAAGGGTATTAGGGGGTGGTCAGAGGAGGTGATTCTGCTCAGTGACCACTCACTCAGTTTCGTGACTCTAACCCTGAACCTCACCACCTCTGTCACTGCCCCCAGGAGGTTTGCTGCGGGACTTTGCTAGGAAGGCGAGGATAGATGTGCCAAAGACACGTGTTTTGTTTTATTGTTTTAATCCTCACCCAAGGATATTTTTATATTTATCTTCAGATGGAGTGAAAGGGAGAGAGAGAGAGAGAAAGAAAGATCGATGTGAGAGAGTCACATCAATTGGTTTCCGCCCGCACAGCCTCAACTGGGGTCTGGGACAAACCGCAACCGAGGTTCGTGCCCTTGGGCAGAATCGAACCCGGGACTCTTTGGTCCACAGCAACGCTCTAACCGCTGAGCCAAACCGGCCAGGGCCAGACACACATTTATTGACGGAATTTGCGCTCTCTTTGCCCCGACCTCTGCCCCAGCACTTGTGTCATTTCCCTGGAATGAGCCACACACCACCTTGCACTGAGGCCTCCCGCTCAGAAGGTTAAGCCAATGCCCCTCCCTTCTCAATCGGTTCGGGCCTTCAGAGCCCGAAGGAAGGGCTCGTCCAGGGCAAAAGGTCAGGACTGAGGCCTTGTCTGGCGAAGATTTGAAGCGGAGGGTCTTCTTCTCACACGACGGGAGTCACAGCACCCAGGGCCTTACAGACACGGGCTCCCGAGCTCCATCCCCGGAGATCAAATCTCCACCTCTGAGAAAGGAAGGGGAGGTACTTCTCAGTGAACTTGGTGGGTTGAACACTGACATTAGCTTTTACGCCATCATTTTCCAAAATGACAGCAAAAGGTCAAGAAAAGGTAAACCCACAAAAATAATGAACCAGGAGAGAGAATTATACAACATAGTTGTCCAGGCTAGAAAGCTGACCTAAGAGTGTAACTTGACTTAGTAGAGCAAAGAAAGCTGAGTCATAAACAGGCAGGTAGAAAGCCAGGAAGCAAGTTGGCTGACAGTGCAGAATCCCGAAAGGCATGGAAATGGGCGACAACCCTTCCCCCAGAAGTGGTGTGAAGGTGGAGCCAAAAAGAAGAACGACTGGTCAAAGCCTGTTTACTTGACCAACTGACTTGAAAACTTAGGCCCACACAGAATCCTGCATCCAACTGTGTACAGCAACTGTGTTCATAACTATCTCAAACTGGAAACAACCAAGATGCCCTTTAATAGGTGAATGAACAAAACAAAGAAACAAAATTATATACCCATAGAATTGAATAGTATTTAGTAATTTTAAAAATGAGCTACGAAGCGCCCTGGCCGGTTTGGCTCAGCAGTTGGAGCATCAGCCTGCGGTACAGAGAGACCCGGGTTCGGTTCCCGCTAAGGGCATGTACCTCGGTTGCAGTTTGTCCCCGGCCCTGGTTGGTTGTGCGGGTGGCAGCCCCTCGATGCGTCCCTTCACATCGATGTTTCTCTCTCTCTCTCTTCCTCTCTCTCCCTCCCGCTCTATCTGAACAAAAAATGGAAAAATGTCCTCTGGTGAAGATTTAAAAAAAAAAAAAAGAGCTACGAAGCTGTGAAAAGACATGGATGAATTGTAAATGCATATTGCTAAATGAAAGAAGTTGGTTTGAAAAGGCTCTATACTATATGATTCCAAATATATGACATTCTGGAAAAGGCAAAACTACAGAGAAAGTAAAAAAAAAAAAAAAAATTTTTAAATTAGTAATTGCCAAGGGTTAAGTAGGTATAGCATAAGGGATTTTTTTAGGGCTATAAAACTATTTTGTATGCTACTATAAGGGTGCATTTTTAAAACCCATAGAACTTGATATCACAAAGAATGAAACTTAACATATGCAAACAATTTTTAAATGGACATAGCCAACAATACTGTGAAGGGGGTATTGGATTAGGGAGGTGGGTGTCAATGGGGGAAAAAGGAGAAACATTTGTAACAAAAATTAATTAATTAATTAATTAATTAATTAATAAAGAAGAACAACGACAAAACAAATAAGTCATTTAGGAGGTCATCAGATCCCATGGTGGAACGCATAACATGACCAAACTATCTCACTGTATTACAAATGTATGAACAAACCTGACTGGAGGTGTGGGGGAGAAGGTATTGACCTAAGTAACTTTTTTTTAATCCTCACCTGAGATATATATATATATCTTCAGATAGAGTGGAAGGGAGAGAGGGAGGAAGAGAGAGAGAAAAACATCGATGTGAGAGAGACACATCGATTGGCTGTCACCTGCACAACCCCAACTGGGGCTGGGGACAAACTGCAACTGAGGTATGTGCCCTTGGCGGGAATTAAACCCAGGACTCCCGGGTCTGCAGGCTGACGCTCTAATCGCTGAGCCAAACCAGCCAGGGCCCTAAATAACTTTAAAAACGAATGGAGCCTGTAGACTAAAGCAAAGGAAGCTGTGCATAATCACTGTACTCTAGTTTTATTCCTCACAGGAGTAAATTAATTAACAATTTTGACGCTGCTATGTACGTGTCATGGAACTGGACAGTTAGGTAAATGGACGGAGCCTGGTTTCTCACTGTTGGAGGGAGGTTACCAATAAGTAAGGAGAAGAGGCTAGAATGATGTACTATTTGTTAATGAATCAGAATGGAAGGCAACAGTATAACATATATTTAGCTTGATATACATACCATATAGATAGTTACATCTGGAAATATGTATGGACATGTGTACACACATGACAATATACACACATATATTTTTTGCTCTATTGACTGAGCAAGCCTGGATGCAACACCATCCCAGTATCAATGAGCACACAGCACTTGGATTTTGGTTCCTAATAACACTGTCCATAAAAGGAACCCAGGACTACTTGGAGAAACTGCTAATCTAGAACCTCGTGCAGAAAAATATACAAATGAGCCTGGAGCATCTTGTAGTCCAGAAAGCAAGGAGAGAGTCACTTTACAGTGAAGGGACCTCACACACAGTTCCTCGGTCAGGTGATCAAAGTAAACATTGTCAGTGATCAGCCACGCTGGTATTATGTGCTCTTGACAATTGATGAGAATGACACTTTGCCTGTGTGGTCTTTCTCTTGAGAACTTATGACCCCGGTCTAATCACGAGAGAAACATCAGGTGAATCCCAACTGGAGTGCATTCTACAAAACACCTGACCAATACTCTCAAAACAGCCAAGGTCATCAAAAACAAGGGTAGCCTCAGAAAGTCATAGCTAAGGGAAGCCTAAGGAGACATGACTACTCAATAGAAAGTGTATCTGTAATAAAGACACGGAAACAATAAGTAGATAATGCTAGCCAGAATACCTTGAAGAATCTACTCAACTAAAACATATAGAAATACTTCCTAATAAAAGTGTTTTGTCCAAGTTCCTTCATTATAAGTACAGATTAAGGGTAATAAATGGAACTTTGGATGAACAAATGACAGAAAAATATAAATTTTAGTAAATCTTATCTTAGGATGACAGAAAATAACTTCATTATATTTTTATTAAAAGAAATTAGTGGAAATTAGTGGAAACACATATACATATAGTATCACCATTTCTGATTTAATTAATTAATTTATTTTAATCCTCACCCAAGGATATTTTTACATTTATCTTCAGACAGGGTGGGAGGGAGGGAGGGAGAGAGAGAGAAACATTGATGTGAGAGAGAGATATCAACTGGTTGCCACCCGCACGACCCCAACTGGGGCCTGGGACGAACTGCCACCGAAGCATGTGCCCTTGGCTGGAATCAAACCCAGGACTCTTTGGTCCTCAGGCCGACCCCCTAACCACTGAGAAAAACCAACCAGGGCACCATTTCTGATTTTAAAATGTAAATCCACAAATAACATGAAAAACTGTTAGATGTTGTCCTCATAGAATACTAAAATGCTTGGGAAAAGTGAAATTTTCCCTTTGGAATAAACTCCATATATATAATGCCCAGAAAAGCCTAATAAGTTTAACCCCCAGATCCATTCCCTCCCTCACCACACAGCTGGGGACCTGTCTGTTCTCCGCCTCAGCAGCCTGGAGATTCATTATCTAGGATGAGATGAAGCTATCCAGACAGGAAGACACCAGGCACAGATGTGTGGAGTATTAAAAATAGAGAGGAAATGGAAGTGTATGTGCTAGATGTTCAAACCTCCAGTACTCCTCCCCACTCAAATCCTAAACCACTCGCAGCCGGGCTTAGCAGGTCCAGACAAGGACTGCAGGCAGGCTCCCCAACAAAACGCTCGGCCCGCTTCCCCCAGAAAGGAGCACACAGTCACCACGCACTCAGACACGGACACACACACAGAGCATCCAGGCAGATCTTTGGTGTCTTTCTCAGACAAGAAGACAGCCAAAAACCGCCTCTTGTTTAAGGAAAGCTTATCCTAAGAAATAAAAGCAACTTGGAAGAAACAGAAGCTGTGCAGGGAGAAGATGACTCCAGGAAAAATGGTCACGGATATCTTCAGAGAGATGAGAAGACTTACTGCATCCCTGAAACATAAAAGAAGGAACTCAAAGGAAGAACATCCAGAGAACAAAAATGAGCTCTTAGAAATTCAACTCATAATAGGAATAAAATTTCAGTAGATTAAGAGAATGAAAAGACATGCTGAAGACTGGGAGAAAATATTTGCAAAACAGACATTCGATAAAGGCTTGTATCTAAAATATAGAAAGAACTCTTAAAACTTAACAATAAGAAACAAAGCCTAATTAAAAATAGGCAAAAGGTCTGACCAGATACCTCCTCAAAGAAGATCTACAGATAGCAGTAATGAAAGAAGTTCAACGTCGTATGTCATTAGGAATTGTAAATGAAAAGAACACTATGCACCTATTAGAATGGCTAAAATCCAAAACACTGCCAACACCAAATGCCGACGAGGATGTGGAGCAACAGGAAATCTCACTGCTGGTGGAAATGCAAGATGGTGCAGCCACTTTGGAAGACAGTCTGGAAGTTTCTTACAAAGCTAAACACACTCTCACCACATGATCCAGCAATCATGCTCCTCAGTACTCAGCCAAATGAGTTGAAAACTTATGTTCACACAGAAACCTGCACACATATGTTTATAACAACTTTACTCATCATTGCCAAAAACTAATAGCAACCAAGATGTTCTTCAATAGGTGGATTTGAAAAGTATCAATACAAGCAATTTATTTTGAAATATGGAAGTAAATGCCAAGAGAATGTTTAAAAAGAGTTGAAAGTGGTTGCCTCTAGGGAAAAATAAATAGTGAGGACAGGCTGGAAAATGTTTTTTTGTTGTAACAAAAGAATAATTTGCCACTTTAACTATGCCCATGGATAACTGTGATGAAAATAAAAAACTAAAATAGGGGAAAAGAAAAAGAAAACAAAACTAGAGAGGAAGGAACACTGAGCACCCACTGGTCCAGTGCTGTTCTGGGCACCCCCCCCCCCCGCGTCGTCTCGATGAGCCCCACCACCATGTGGCAGGTATCACCCCTCCTGTTCTCAGGTGAGAAGGCCCCAGGCACAGAGAACCTGCCTGGGGATCTGTCCATCTCCCTGCTCCCAGCCCTTTGGGCAACATTTACCACTTATGGCACATTGTGTTTCTTCTGATTTAGGTCCTTTAAGGAGAAAAGGTCCGAGCCCTTCCCCAAAGCCTCCCTCTATCTAGCTCCTGCTGACTCGGGGCATAACTCTGTCAGCGATTTAATTCGATCCAGATGGAAGGCTCCACTTGGCTCTTAGAGAATACCTTTGGCAGTGCTGAGATTTGCAGATAAGCCTTGGGATGCAGAGGAACAAGAAAACAGGAGGGTGACAGAATAAGAAGGCTAGGGGTAGGAGAGTCATTTAGGGAAGAGTTTGAACCTAATAAAGCGACTCTTTCACAGCTGTCAGGATTGTGGCCAGGCTTTGGGGCCTTGGGCCACCAGCCCAGAATCTTAGAGGCAGAGACACATGCACTCCACCCATTCACAAATTCCCCAGACACTTCTGATGTCCAGGGGCAGGCACCGGGGTGGGAGCAGGGGCAGTGTCAAACCAGACCAAACCTCTGCCTTGAGGGGTTCACAGTCTAGCAAATGAGATAGCAGGATGGACAGACAAATGGATAACCAAATGTTTAAATAAACATTATAGTAGAGGCAGGGACAGAGTATAGGGGAAGGACCAAAGAGTCAGGGTTATGAAGGAATGGACGGTGAGTCAGAGTCATAGAAGAAACTTTCTGGGAAGAAGCTCAGGTTTTTGGGAGCTGGTGTCACAATATGTGGTGTCTATTCCTAGTCCCTCTTCAG
This sequence comes from Molossus molossus, assembly GCF_014108415.1. Lineage (NCBI taxonomy): Eukaryota > Metazoa > Chordata > Mammalia > Chiroptera > Molossidae > Molossus > Molossus molossus. The sequence goes on from NW_023425352.1 coordinate 60,105,423, forward strand.
CTTCTATTTAATGGAGAAGGTAGATTTTAAAACATAAAAATAATAAATGACATTGTAGTCTTTAAAAATCAAAAAATGTTACATACATTTGTGTAATAAAAAACAAGTTTCTTGGTTCAATCCTCCCTACCCTGACTCACTTCCCCAAGCTAAACTCATTTAGCCAGTTGTATTTTTGCCTATTTAGGTAGTTAGACTCTGTAATTCCAAATAAAATGCTATGGATCTATTTCTTGATTTACCAACTTTAGGTAATCTATTGACTCCATGGTATACAAAAATGAGAATTTTGTTCATATAAATTCCTTCCTCTTTCTCTTCAGCCCTGTTCTATCTATCTATCTATCTATCTATCTACCTACCTACCTACCTACCTATCATCTATTTAGATATGTCTTCTACTGGTTACATTTGAACATTTAAACCATGTACTTACATTTCTAGTCCTTGTTTTAACAATTCAGTGCAGTATCTCAACAAGCCTGTATGAGGATCCGACAATTAACTCCTCTGTCTTTATTTCATTTCACCTCTAACTCAAGTATACATTTATTATACATTTATGTTTATATCATCAAGAGTGTTAACATTTACATTCTCTCTCTTTTTAAATTTATTTTTTATTCCTCACCCGAGGATACTTTTCTATTTATCATCAGATAGAGTGGGAGGGAGAGAGAGGAAGAGAGAGAGAGAGAAACATCAATGTGATAGAGCCACATCAACTGGTTGCCTTCCACACAACCCGACCAGGGCCAGGGACAAACCACAACCGAGGTACATGCCCTTGGCCAGAATCGAACCCACAACTCATTGGTCTGCAGGTCGACACTCTAACCACTGAGCCAAACTGGCCAGGGCCTACATTCTCTTTTTAATCATCACTAAGCTTCTATGCTTTGTTGATAAGTTTTTTCAAAAATAAGAAACTGTTTATATTCTTATAACTATGTAATATTTACAACGTAATCAATAGTATGTTATAATTACATTGCCTTCATTGTTTTTCTTGTCTTTTTCCCCCTTGGAGTTTATGATTGCCTTTCTTTCTTTTTGCATTGTCTTAGTCTACCCTATTCTCAAGTTCTCCAGTGTCTGGAGGGTAATATAAAACCTGTCCATTTCCTAGACTGTGAGCCCCACAAGGGCTGGAGCTTCTGCTTGGTGTTCGCTGCTGTGCACCCTCAATCTGCCCTCTTGAACCTGAAGTCAGAATACTTCTCATCTACCTCTTAAAACTATTTTAAAACTCAGTTGTACCAAAACTATTTATTAGATGGCAAGTAATGTAATCTAAAAATTATTGGTTTCATTTTCTTTCTTTTATCTTAACCTGAGGACATTTTTTTATTTTCAGATAGAGTGGGAAGGAGAAAGGAAGGAAGAGAGTGAGAGAGAAACATCGATGTGAGAGAGACACATCGATGGGTTGCCACCCGCACAACCCCAACCTGGGCTGGGGACAAACCACAACCCAGGTATGTGCCCTTAGCAGGAACCAAACCCGGGACTCTCCGGTCCGCGGGTCGACGCTCTAACTGCTGAGTAAAACCTGCCAGGGCTGTTTTTATTTTTTTAATTTAATTTTATTATTTTCTTTTTTTTTTTTTATCCTCACCCGAGGACATTTTTCCATTTTTTGTTCAGGTAGAGTGGGAGGGTGAGAGAGGAACAGAGAGAGAGAGAGAAACATCGACGTGAAAGGAACACATCGAGTGGCTGCCACCCGCACAACCGACCAGGGCCGGGGACAAACTGCAACCGAGGTACGTGCCCTTAGCGGGAACCGAACCCAGGTCTCTCAGGACCGCAGGCCGACGCTCTAACCGCTGAGCCAAACCGGCCAGGGCTAATTTTATTATTTTCATTTAAATGTGGTAATCCTTTCCATCACCTCCCAGACTAATGACCGTTCAACCTCTGTACGCCATAATGAGAAGCTCACTTTCTATATTTAGGCATCGCTGATTGCTAGAACTTCTTTCCTCTATTAAGCTTGAAGTTGCCTCTGTACTTTCTTGCCACTGGGCCTAGCTCCTTTCTCTAGGGTCTCAGAGTGACAGACAGCTCACAGTTGCCTGGGCCAGTCCTTCAGAGACAGAAGGCCAAATCATTACCTTCTTGGGGCTCATCTTCTTCAGAGCACACTCCCCGCTCTTCTCTTCACCGCCCCCACCACGCAGGTTCCCTCCTGCACCATCCTGACCATGCTGCCCAAAGGGCAGTGCTTAACACTGTCCACCGACGCTGAGCCCATCTCTGCCTTCGCAGTAGACACTAGGGGTACAGAGGGTATCATTTTCTTAGACTCTCAATCTTTGGAATAGCACCAGGACCCAATATAGAACACAATGGCAATGATACCTCCTTTCATTTAAAATGTCAGGTCTTAGTATTTCGTGAAATATGTAGTGGAAGCCCAACACCGACACCACCTGAGCACTGCAACCCCAGCACAGCTGGGGCTGTGCTCCAACCAGGTGCGTCCACGGCCTGCTCCCCAAACTCTGGCCCAAGGACACAAGCTGTTTGTGGTGAGTTTTTCATTTGTTTGTGCAAAATAGGAAAATTGAGGACAATATAATGAACGTTCCATAAAGTTAAGTTTATTAATTTAGAAGACTTTTCTTTATTTGGACAGTTTGTTTCTCTTTCTTATTTGGCATTAAAGTAAAAATATTGATATTAAAATTTGTCTCCGGCCAGAGTGGCTCAGTTGGTAGAGCATTGTCCTGTGCACCAAAATGTTGCCGGTTCAATTCCCAGTCAGGGCACATACCTGGGTTGCAAGATCAATTCCAGGTTGGAGCATGTACGAGAGGCAATTAATTGACGTTTCTCTCTCTCTCTCTCTCCCCTTCTTCTCTCTAAGCACACCCTTCGGTCAGGATCAAAAACATATATAAAACATAATAAGAGGAATGCTTCTAAAATATTTAATAAAAATAAATAAAATTAAATCTGTAATAAAATTGTTTTATAAAATGACGACTTATTCCCATTCAAAGACTTCAGAAACTACATTTTGGGGAAAAAAGACGTGCAGATCAGATCATTTTGTTGTTGTTGTTAATTCTCACCCGAGGATATTTTTCCATTGATTTTTAGATAGAGTGGAAGAGAGGGAGGGAAAGAGAGGAAGAAAGAGAGAGAGAAACATCAATGTGAGAGAGACACATTGATTGGTTGCCTCCCACACCACCCCCACTGGGGCCAGGGATTGATCCTGCAACCCAGGTATGTGCCCTTAACTGGGAATGGAACCCATGACCCTTCAGTTTGCGGGCCAGGGCTCTAACCACTGAGCAACCGGCCAGGGGCAGATCAGATACTATTTTAATGGGCTTCTTGGCAAGCTTAGAAGTTGGGAACTTGATTTGGCCCTACAAATTGAGAGTTACCTACAGGCACTTGAAATAAAAAGTATGGGAACCACGGGGCTAACTGGATGGAGAGTAGAAATCCAGGTGGTCCGACTTCAGATGCAGTGACTTTTGGTTCCCTCTGAGCACATGCACTGACCTTCGCTGCTTTGGAGATCAGTCCAGGGCAGTGATGAGGGAGCTGGTGGCCAGCATTAGGCAGCATGGTTGATGAGATGGTGAACTGGGAAGGGACCAAGCTCACTTGCTGGGCTCAGGCTATGGAATGAGTTGAACTTCTGGGGGATTGGAATGAATCTTGCCTTTTCTTCTCTTGGAGATGTTGTTTAGAGGGGCCTGTGTCTACACTTCTCCTCAAGAATGAATGGAAGGAAGAGGTTTTGTTACACTAAGATGGTTAGAGTTAAGAATCCAGGAAGTGACAAAAAATGCAATACTAGGGAGGTGGGGATTGAAGTTGTAGCCCTGAAAAGCCCTGCTACAGAGATCTAGGAATCCTTTTGGGGTTCGTTTAGGCTTGAGGATATTTTTCCATTGATTTTTTTGTTTGTTTTTTTTAGATAGAATGTGGGGTTCGTTTAGGCTTGAGGATATTTTTCCATTGATTTTTTTGTTTGTTTTTTTTAGATAGAATGTGAGAGAGGGAAGAGAGAGGAGGGAGGGAGGAAGAGAGGAAGGGGGGGGAGAGAGAGAGAGAGAGAGAGAGAGAGAGAGAGAGAGAGAGAAATTGGTTGCCTCCTGTGCCTTCTGCACGCCCCAACCAGGGCCAGGGATTAAACCTGCAGCCCAGGCACATTCCCTTGACCAGGAATGGAACCCACGACACTTCTGTCGTCCACGGGCCGACGCTCTGAGCCAAACTGGCCAGGGCCTTACAGGACTTTTAACATGGTGACATGAACTATGACTATCCAAGAATCAGATATGCCATGTTTCCCCAAATTACAGAAACTGCTCTGGAAATTAGGGGAGAAAAGGGGGAAGAGGTTTGATGGGCTAAAATCATGGAGTCTCAAACCTGAGGTTCAGTCTCTTCCGTTTATGAGAGGAACGTGAGCTAAGTGCTAACATACAGATTCCAGACCCCATCTCCTGACAAGAGGTCTAGAGCAGGGCCCAGGTATCTGCATGTCTACAAACTAATTCCCATACAAGGGGTCTAGGGACCACAGTTTGAGAACCGGGAGTGCAGGTGAGTCGGTATCAATGGACAGAAGGCCTGAAAATTACAGTTTAGACCATATTCGTGGATTCAAGCCTCTGTGGGATAGAGGGCTGAGCCCTGAGAACCTAGTCAGCTCCCCGCCTGAGCTCAGTGGGCCTTCTTTCCATCAGAGCAAGGGTTCCAGCAAAGCCTCTTGTCTTCCCCCTGGCGTCCAGATGTAGTACTGCAGGTCAAAGCTTGCAGTCCCAGAGAGCAGGTTGACCAGCAGCTGCCTGGCAAAAAGTAAGTGGATGAGGCTCAGCCCAAACCCTCCCTCTTCCAGAAAGCCTCTCTTAACTTCCTCCTCATCAAGCCCCTACAGCACTTATTTCTGAAACACACCACCTCACTTTGCCGTATCTCCTCCTGATGTCTCTAAAGTGATCATTTTAGAACTCATGGAGACAGATAGCTTTATCTCAGAAAGTGTGGAGCCTGAGGGATAATGTCTACAGCTAAAGGTCACACATATTAATTAGAGTTACAGAAATAGCAACCAAGAAGCAAATACCAGTGACCTGGCTGGACCAGGAGAAAGCTGGAGGGGAGATAGAGTCATCTCCTATCTCATATGGCCAAACCTCAATAAAGCAGATAAGCCCTGGCCGGTTTGGCTCAGCGGTTAGAGCATCAGCCCAGGGACCGGAGAGGCCTGGGTTCGGTTCCCGCTAAGGGCACGTACTTTGGTTGCAGTTTGTCCCTGGCCCTGGTTGGGGTCGTGTGGGTGGCAACCACTTGATGTGTCTCTCTCACATTGATGTTTCTCTCTCTTGCTCTCTCGCTCTCACTCTCTCTCTCCTTCCCGCTCTATCTGAAGGTGAATGCAAAAATGTCCTCGGGTGAGGATAAAAAAATAAAATAAAGCAGATAAATCAAGAGACAACAGAAAGACTACATACTGTGAGGTCCACTAATATGACATTGTGGAAGAGGCTTTTAAAATCATGGAGACTGCAGTTACATTAATTGTTGTCAAGGAAGATTTGGGGATGAGCTAAAGAAGGTAACTGCTTTGCAGTCAGGCTTGGAGGCAAGAGGAAAGGGAAATATACTGGGGAAGAGGTTAGAGAAAGTCCCAGAAAGCACCCTGCCTCTGTAAACCACGTGACAGTTGTGGAAAAAGCAGCCTCCTTGTCCAGTGCATAGAACTCTCCTAGCTCTGCCCTGGCCGCTGACTAATGTCTTAGAGATGGATGTGAGAGGCCCAGGAAGGGATGCAGCCAAGGATTCTGGGAGAGGCAGATCACAGGATCTTGGGTAGGAATGAGAACAACAAAAGCAACTGACTTGATTAGAGCTTCCCATGTGCCAGCATGGTGTCCTATGGGTTTTATGTATCGTTTCTCATTTAATCCTCACAACAATCCTATGGGGTTATTATTACCCCCACATAACAGGAGGAGACTGGAGCCAGAGATGTTAGGTAATTTTCACAAAGTGACAGCTAATAAGAGAACAGGATTTGAACACAGGGACCTCTGACTCCACAGCACGTGCCCTTAACCACCACTGCTTTTTACTGCCACACACGTCATCTCCCATCACCCCAGTGATGGTGGGGTCTCTTCCACCACCTTCCTGCAATATATCCATCCTGCCTTGACTTGCACACCTCTCTGGCAGGTACTCACTATTTCCCTGGGAAGCTCATGCTAAAGGGACTTAGAGTCAACTTTGTAATACTTTCACATGTAGCCCCAGTTACCCCTTTGGGCCCTGAGATAGTCGCTAGTACTCCCATCAGATGGTTCCATCTGCTTCTAGGCCCTGGATGGGACCGAGTTCCATGGCCTTCTGAGGTTCAGGAGTACTGCGTGACTTCCTTCAGCCAGTGGAAGGGGAAGCTTCAAACGCCAGTGCACAGTTCTCTTTCTTACGCTGCAGTTTGGGGAACTCACGTATGGAGGAAACCCCACTTGGACTGGATCCCCGAGTGACTAGAACAAGCAGAGCTTTCTCCTGACCTGTGCTGAACATATGATATGAGCAAGAGATAAGCCTTGGTTGTATAAGCCACTGAGATTTGGGGATTGTAATTTTTTTTTCTTTTTTTTAAAAATTTTTTAAAAAAATCTTTATTGTTGAATGTAAAATGTATTACAAATGTTCCACATTTTCCCCCCATTGGCCCCCTCCTCCGCACTCCCGCCCCCCTCCCGCCTTTCCCACACTATTGTCTGTGTCCATTGGTTATGCATATAAATTCTTTAGTTTATTTCTTCCCACCCACCCCCAACCCCTTTCCCTTTGAGGTTTGTCAGTCTAGCAATGAATTTGTGCTTCTTAATCCCTTCACCTTTTTCACCCATTCCCCCAACCCACCTCCCATCTGGCAACCAACAAAATGTTCTCTGTATCTATGAGAATGTTTCTGTTCTACCTGTTCATTTTGTTTGTAGATTCCATTGTTGATAGATATGTATTAATTGTCATTTTGTTGGTTCATATATTTTATCTTTTTCTTCAAAAAGACCCTTCATCATTTCATATAATAACGGTTTGGTGGTGATGAACTCCTTTAACTTTTTCTTGTCTGGGAAAATCTTTATATGTCCATCGATTCTAAATGACAGCTTTGCAGGATAGAGTAATCTTGGTTGTAGGTTCTTGCTTTTCATCACTCTGAATATTTCTTGCCACTCCCTTCTGGCCTGCAAAGTTTCTTTTGAGAAATCAGCTGACAGCCTTATGGGAACTCCCTTGTAGGTAACTAGCTGCCTTTCTCTTGCTGCTTTTAAGATTCTCTCTTTGTCTTGAACCTTTTGCATTTTGATGGTGATGTGTCTTGGTGTGGGCCTCTTGGGGTTCATCTTGTTTGGGACTCTCTGTGCTTCCTTGACTTGTATGTCTGTTTCCTTCACCAAGTTAGGAAAGTTTTCTGCCATTATTGTTTCAAACAGGTTTTCGATTTCTTGTTCTCTCTCTTCTCCTTCTGGCACCCCCAAGATGCGAATGTTGGCATGCTTGAAGTTGTCCCAGAGGCTCCTTACACTATCCTCATTTTTTTGGATTCTTTTTTCTTTTTGCTGTTCTGATTGGGTGTTTTTTGCTTCCTTATATTCCAAATCGATGGTTTGCTTCTTGGATATACGTACTCTACTATTGAAGTTGTGTAAATTATTCTTTATTTCAGTTAATGCCTCCTTCAATTCTGACTGTGCATCCATAATTTTTGACTGGTCCTTTTTTATGCTCTTGAGGCCCTCACTAAGTTCATTGAGCATCCTTATAAGCAGTATTTTGAACTCAGCATCTGTTAGGTTGCTTATCTCCATTTTGCTTAGTTCTTTTCTTGGGGTTTTGTTCTGTTCTTTCATGTGGGACCTGTTTCTTTGTCTCCTCATTTTGGCTGCCTGCCTGTGTTTGTTTCTGTGTATTACTTAACGAGAGGTATGGGGCTAGCTGAGACCAGATGCTGCTCGTTTGAAAGAATTTAGGAATAACCTGAAGCAGGATCCAAGACAGGTCAATCCTTTGTTTAAGCAAGTGGCAACAGCTTGGGTGGGCCTGAAAGTTGGGTGGGGCGGGGTGGGGCCTCAGGGAGTCAGCAGGGCGGGACAACCAGTGTGAGCCAGGTGCTGGAGTCCCAGATATGGCAGCTGTCTGCTGTCCCAGGGAAGGGCTCACCAAAGGAACAAAGGCCTCTGACAGCACGTTTGTCCCAGAGAAAGCCCCCTCTCCAGCCCTCGCTTCAGTGCCAAACAGCTCAGTCCTTCCCTGTATCTCTCTGGCGCCCCTCGAGCTGCCTCCCCTCCAAGCTCAGAGGGAGAGAGTCCGATAAGTCCGTGCGCGGGCCCTTTAAGGAGCTGCCTGGGGCTCCAGCTGCCTCAGCCTCCCTGAGCCTCAGTTCCCGCTGGTTTTTCCAGCCAGAAGTTATGGGGATTCTCTTCCTGGCACTGGAACCCTGAGTGGGGCATCTGGTGTGGGACGGGGACCCCTCAGTCCTCAGGGAGGACCTTCCCAGTCGAGGTGTCCTCCTGATTTTTATCCGCCATGTGTGGGTGTGGGACCAGCCCGTCTCCTCCGCCCTCCTACCAGTCTGGATGTGGCTGCTGCTTTAATTCCGTAGTTGTAGGACTGCCATTCAGCTTGATTTCAGGCAGTTTTAAATGATGGTTGTTCTGTAGTTTAGATGTAACTTTGATGTGGTTGTGGGAGGACGCGTTACCGCGTTTACCTGCCCGCCATCTTGACCGGAAGTCTTTTTTTTTTTTCTTTTTTTTTCTTTTTGTTACGTGCCCTTAGCGGGAACCAAACCTAGGACTCTGGTCCACAGGCCGATGCTCCAACCGCCGAGCCAAACTGGCCAGGGCTGGGGATCGTAATTATTGCAGCAAAAACTAAACTATCTGGCTGAATCGGTGCCACAGAACAAGCCTGCTCAGGGCCTGCGGCAACTCAGCATCTTTTACGTCTTCTCTAAGTTAGAGACCCTTGGTGTTTTCAGCCGAGCCCCCTATGACTTGGTTAGTCAACTTTCCTCCTGATCTTTTCTTCTGGACAGCATGCAATGTGGGAACTGGACCTGATGGTCCGGGAACAATTTGCAAAGTCTCCTTTTCAGGGCTCTCCCTTGGTAACGCAGCCAGTCGTGACCTGCGCCTTGGGCAGGCCAGCCCCATCCTGGCTTCCCTCTGACCTAATAAAGAGAGGGCTCAGGATTTTAATTTAGATTGGCCTGGGTTTTTATCTTGGCCCTGCTACTAACTTACTGGGCTACTATGGGAAAGTTACTTAATCTCTCTGAACCCGTTTTCTCAAATGAAGGATGGAAATAATGAGTCCAACCTTGAGATAGGTACAAGTACCAGATAAAGCGGCCAGCGCCTCCCTGGGATCTAGTGGTCCTTTACTTCTTGTCCCATCTCCTTCAAGCTCACAAGATGGGGAAAGGGGAAAGCATTCCTGGAATGAGGCCCCAGGCAGTTCCTGTACCATTGCTGTGTCCTAATCCCTGAGTCTCAGGCCATTTGGGGCCCCTCCTGCCCCCAGTCTAGGTGGCAGCTGTCTGCTTCCCTCCCCCCATTACGAGGGCTGCCCTATGGGGCTGGGAGAGAGGGAGGTGGACTCCAGCTGCAGATGTTCAGAGCTCAGAGAAGGCTGCTGAGCTAATCCCGGGGCTGCTGGTGAGGCTGGGACAGTGCCTCAGAAGTCAGCTTCCAAGAGGCCCTCTCCTGCCTGTAGCAGCTCGAATTTCTGAGGCCCTCGGCTCAGGAACAGCTGCGTGCTTTTCCCTCCCCTGCCTTGGCTTTCTCTCCTCCCTTCCCCCAACATGAGCCAAATAGACAGTGGAGCAGGGCTAGCCAGGGGTCTGGACCGAATCCAGAAGGCTCCCAGCCTCTCAGTCCAGGTCTCTGAAGCCACAGGGAGCTCAGATACACACAGTTTCTTGGGCCTTTCAACTCGTAAACACATTTCCTGCTGCTCTTCATTTGGCCGAAGCCTCGGCCCCAGCTTTGATGTCTGGGTTCTTGTCCTTTGCTCCCTGGCTGGCTGGGCTTCCCAAGACACCTCTACCAGTGTGGGGGCAGGACTGGAATTGGGGTGGAGCCTCTTTGTTCCGCAGCACCCCACCCAGGTCCCTAAATGGCTTTTACAGCTGTCTTCCTACATAAAGGTACTGTTAGGTGTGACCTTCCAGGCATCAGATCTGGGACCGCCCTTTCCACGTCCCCATCAATACCTGCCACCTAGCAGATGGGAGTGTGTCTGTGTATGTGTATGCATGTGTGTCTGTGTATATGTGTGTCTATGTGTATGTGTATGTGCATGCATGTATGTCTGTGTGTGTATGTGTATGCATGTGTGTCTGTGTCTATGTGTATGTGTATGCATGTATGTCTGTGTATAAGTGTGTGTGTATGTGTGTACACGTATATGCACAATACTTATTACATGAAAAACTTGTTTCATTTTATCCTCAACTCTCTTGCTTTTCTCTTTGACAAAGAGGGGATACGGAATAAGAGAGGACAAGAAGCTTGATCTCCTCACAGAAATATGATCTAGCTAAGCCAGGACTTGAACCCAGTTCCCATGTTCTGATGACTTTTGAACCCATGCTTTTCCCCCTCAACCATGTCCCTAGTAAAGACCAGTCCAGTCCTATCAGCTCAGGAGCACCTCCACCTGGACGCTGAGCCCCATGCGAGCCCTGGACCTGAGCCATTTCAGCTGAGCATGTGTGGCTAGGAATGAGACTGAGTTAGCTGGTGCAGGAGACCCCACGATCCCCATACTGTATGATAGGAGGAAGTGTGCCGCCCTCGGACAGGTCCCCAGCCTCTGGCATAGTACACGTTCCTTTTTGTGATGGGAGTGATTTCAGGTGAGCATAAAGGTGCTGTTCTGTGTGACCTTGAAACACAAGTCAGCTACTTTGTCTGGTGCCTGCCAAAGAAACAGTGGGTGGGCAGGGCTGGGGGGTGACCTGCCCTCATGGGTTTTTTGAGGGACTGTGTGGATGGGTCTGCCAGGTGTCTCTTAAGATGTTTTTGATGATAATCTTTGACTCTAACACAGTCTCTGCCTGTGCTTACAAACTAACCCCAAACGTCCCTTACCACTAGGGAAATCGCCTCTAATGGTAAGATTCTGGGATAGGGAACCTGGGGCCTATGGGACCTTTAACTGGTACTGTGAGGTCCCAGAAGCTCCCCGTTGTCCCTCCCCATTTAGGTTTTCGGTGTGGTGCAATGAAGGAGTGTTGGGTGGGGAATGAGATCTGGGTCCCAATGCAGCTGCATAGTAGCACCCTGAACAAATCACCTATACCTCCTTTGGGCCCCAGTTACCACACCTGTCAGAAGTGGCTGTTGGACAAGCATCCTGATGAGATGCTAGAGGCTCCTGGGCACCCCGCCTGGGCTCGGGAAGGCTCAGGACCCTGGCGAGGGGCCAACGCTGACTGCAGTACCAACTGTATCTTGCCTGGGGCCTCTTGAAACCTCTGCCCACCGCTAGCAGTTACTTCTGGTTCAGGGCTGGCTACTGGATCTGCTTGCTAGGAGGTGTCATCCCCTCATTTTCTAGGTGAGAAAAGCAACTTTGTTGCCTGCGGAGACTGTGCAGCCTTCCCTGGCCTTCCTAACAACTCCACCCTCCCTCTGCCCCCCTGGTTTGAAGCCCCCCTGTTCTGGCACCATCCTACCCAGGCCTGCCCTTCTGCTGAACCTCAGTCTCAGGTCCTCACAGGTCTCCCCCAAACCAACTAAATGTCCCCATGACCCAAAGAATTGCTCCTGCTCTTTTTCTCTGCTTCAAAAGTTAATGTTTTGGCTTGAAATAATCATGGATCCAACTGCCCTTTCGCACCAGCTGGGTGACCTTGGACAGGTTGCTTCAGCTCTCTGCGTCTTAGCTTTGACATATGTGAAATAGGGGCTGCAGCAATGAGGGTAATTCAGGAAGCTACTTTGTGTTGATGCTTCCCATGAAACAGGCTGAAAACCAAGTAGTCACATAAGCCGGTGATATGAGAGCCTTTGTCTTCGAGATGAGGAGCTCGAGGTTCAGAAAGGAGGGGTAACTTGTTCAAGGTCACAGGGTGACGAAGTGGGGGAACTGGGGCTGAAACCAGGAATTCCAGCTGCAGAGGCTCCTGTTGGGTTGTTTGTACTTCTGGGGCCTTGGCGAGGCTGCAGGGAGATAACAGTGCAAAAGGACTTGGCAAAGGAGTGGCAGCTCTTTCCCCACAACCTCACTGTATCAAAGTTATCACGTCCGGTGGTCTTCCTGCTGACACTGGAGCACTGTCATCTCTACTGTCCTGGGCTTCTATCTTAGCGGGAAGAGTCAAGCCCTGATCGTAGGTGTGTGTCCAAGGAAAGCCTGGCCTTGCCCAAGCATTGGAACATTCTCTAGCCACTGCGCAGGCTAAAGGTAGATGGGTGCGGCCTGGGGGCTACAGTCATGTGGCCCCCTGAGGTCTAGGCCTGTGCCCCTGGGCTCCTGTATATGGCAGCAAGCTGGCAGCAGGGCTTAGGGAGAAGGACAGAAGGGAAGCTTGTGCTGGGGTATCTGGAGTGGTTTTGGGGGTGACAGGCCACATGTGGCAGTGCAAGGGGCCTGGCCTGAGGTCTAGCCACCCACAAGAGCTGCAATGTCTCAGCACTGGGCACCTCACACCTCACTGTCAAATGGGGAGACAGTTCCTGCCCGGCAGGGGTGCTAGCTGATGGGCCTGCTGCATGAAGGGTAGTGGGGTCCATGGGCACCTGGCCTGGAACTGAAGGGCTGAAGCTCTGGAGGAGGGGGGTAGAGGAGGCTGTAAACGGCTCAGTGGGATCCGGGGCCACAGAGGCTGGAGTGGGAGGGCAGGGGCAGGCACCCTGGGGCTAGTGCATCAACCCCACTTTCTTGAATAGAAGTAAAATTCAGGCAACATACAATGGACAATTTAGAGTTATAATTTAGTGCAACCACCACCTTTATCTAGTTTCAGAACATTTTCATCAGAACAAAAAGAGACCCTGTCCTCACTAAGCAGCAGCTCCCCATCCTCCCCTCCCCCGCTCTTGGCACCACTAGCTCTGCATTCTGTGTTTTGGGTTGACGTGCTCTGACTGTTTCTGACACGTGGATTCACACACATGTGACTTTTTGTGGCTGGCTTCTTCCACTTAGCATGATGTTGCCAGTGTTCAGTCGCATCAGGGAATGACTCGGCATTCCCTCTTTTTCATGGCTGACCTTCCCTTGCGTGGATCTGCCACATGGGGTTTCCTCATTCCTCCATTGCTGGACACTGGCTGCATTTTTTTTTAATCCTCACCCGAGGATATTTTTCCATTTATCTTCAGAAAGAATGCGAAGGAGAGAGAGAGAAACATCGATGTGAGAGAGACACATCGACTGGTTGCCTCTCACGCGACCCTGACCAGGGCTGGGACCAAACCACAACCTACGTACGTGCCCTTGACGGGAATCTAACCCGCCACTCTGGTCTGCGGGCCATGCTCTAACCGCTGAGCAAGCTGGTCAGGGCTCTTGGCTGCATTTTGAAGTGAAAGTATTGACAGTACTCAAACCTCGGGGTGAGCAGAATCCCACCCGAGCTCCCCCATCATAAGGCATCAGTTCTGTCATGGGGACTGCCTGGGGTCCACGGTGGCTCACTGGGGCGCCTGCTGGGTGGTGGGCCCTGAAGACTGGCCTTTATTCCGGTCACATGACCCAGGGCAGAGGGACAAGAGGATGGGAGGAGAAAGGGAAGATGGAAAAAGAGAGAAAGGGTGAGAATGCGCTCCTGCGGAAGCCTCTGGAAGCTTCTGGTCAGTGAGTGGAGTCTATGGAGTAAAAGCCTAATGTTGTCTGAGTGTCCCTGAAGCCCACCTGGGCACCATCAAGTGGATAAGCCTTGGGTGTCCAGGTAGGGAAACTGAGTCCCAGGAAGCAGCAGTGGCTTGCCCAATCTGTAGCCAAACTGGGGATCAAACCTCGAGACTGATTCCCAGCCTCCTGACATCAGCATGGAGCCTGGCTGCAGGCCTGGGGGCTGCCCCGCCTCCCAGGGGCCGTTCCGCAGGCCAAGGCAGTCAGGGCAGTCAGCCTCCTCCTCTCCGACGGAAGAGCCAGGGCAGTCAGCCTCCTCCTCTCCGACGGAAGAGCCAGGGCAGTCAGCCTCCTCCTCTCAGACGAGGCAGTCAGCCTCCTCCTCTCCGACGAGGCAGTCAGCCTCCTCCTCTCAGACCAGGCAGTCAGGGCAGTCAGCCTCCTCCTCTCCGACGGAAGAGCCAGGGCAGTCAGCCTCCTCCTCTCCGACGAGGCAGTCAGGGCAGTCAGCCTCCTCCTCTCAGACGGAAGAGCCAGGGCAGTCAGCCTCCTCCTCTCCGACGAGGCAGTCAGCCTCCTCCTCTCAGACTAGGCAGTCAGGGCAGTCAGCCTCCTCCTCTCAGACGGAAGAGCCAGGGCAGTCAGCCTCCTCCTCTCAGATGGAAGAGCCAGGGCAGTCAGCCTCCTCCTCTCCGACGAGGCAGTCAGGGCAGTCGGCCTCCTCCTCTCCGACGAGGCAGTCAGGGCAGTCGGCCTCCTCCTCTCAGACGAGGCAGTCAGGGCAGTCGGCCTCCTCCTCTCCGACGGAAGAGCCAGGGCAGTCAGCCTCCTCCTCTCCGACGGAAGAGCCAGGGCAGTCAGCCTCCTCCTCTCAGACGGAAGAGCCAGGGCTGGGTCTGGAGCCTGGTTCCAGCTGCTGCTCTTCCACTTCCCTCTCCTCCCTGCGAAGGGGCCTGAGGGTGCAGCCCTAAATCTACTGTGACTCACTGTGGCCCAGGGCAGGTGAGCCCAGCTGTCCTGTCCTGCTGGAGCAAGGACTGTCCCCAGGGGGTACTGACCTCACCCCCACCCCTTCCCCGGCCTGCCTTCAGGTCCCTCTGGCCCGGAAACACTTGAACCAAACCCTGGCCCCCAGCCGCAGCCTCCAGCCCCAGAGGAAAATGCCTCTTTCCGCACTAATCCACCTGCTGGGCCAGACTTGGGCCCCAGTAAGTCTATCCCAGGCCAGGAACTGAGCACCTTTCCCTCCTGCTCCCCTCTCCCCACAGCTATGCCCTCCCATCGGGCCCCCCATCTGCAGCCCCAGAGGCTGCCCTCCGCCTCTGGCTGCCCCAGGTGGTAAACAGGAGGATCCCTCACCATAGGCCTAAACCCAGGCGGGATGTCGGGGTTCAGTACCCCCCCCAGCCCTGCCCTCAGGCAGCTTACATTCTAGTGAGGGGGACAAATAATAAATGCGAAGTAAACTATCCAGAATGATAGGTGCTATTTAAAAAAGGAGGACGGGGTGGAGGGAGGGATGAGATAAACCAAAGAACTTATATGCAGGTGTGCGTAACCAATGGACACAGACAACAGGGGGGCGGGATCGGGAGGAGGGCGTCTAGGGGGGGAAAGGAGCAACATCTGTAACAAAAATTAATTAATTTAAAAAAATTTTAAAAAGAGGACCAGGGGCCACCAGAGGGGGTCACAGTGCAGGTGGGGGAGGGTGGCTCTGCGATCTGAAAGAGGGGGTCTCCCTGACAGGAAGCAGGCGAAGCGGCCACCAGAGTCCCCACTGAAGGCCCACATGCTGAGGCTGGCGTCGGCGCGGTCTGACTTGTTTGCTGGGCGGAGGACAGAGATGTCACGTGGCTCTTCCGGTCAGGCTGGCGAGCAGCTTCTCGGTCCTGGGCAGCCGAGGCTCTTCTGTGGGTGGAGGTCCTGCTGGAGCTGGGGCAGCTGCGATGGAGTCTGGAGGCAGGGATGGGGCCAGTGGGAAATCCCCATCTGTGCCAGAAATTAGGCCTTGTTTAAAACAAAAGAACACACCCTGGACACATGGGAGCGGCCTGGCTGGGCGTGACCTAGCCAAGCAGTGAGGCCGTGGGTGCCGGGGCCTGAGCTGCAGAGGCAGGAGTGTCCTGTCCCGGCCACTCACGTCCAGACCTGCCCTCCCCCACACTCACACACTGCAGACTCCTGCATGTTGCACATCACACATATGTCCCCCACACACACCAATTATCACACAGTGCAGACACAACACACATACATACAGTATATCACATACACCAACCGTCACATCACACACATTGCACACCCACCCCTACAGACCCTAAGTGCGCACACCTGCCACACACCAGTCCACAGACACACATCACATCCATGTCCACCCACCATCACACACAGCACGCATCCTGTACATGCCTGCACTTTGTCTGAGACGAGCATCTACACAAGCTCCCCGAGTCTGGCTCTTTCTCTGAGAGAGTTGGTTGGCTTCCAACTTCCTGACCTGGTCCCTATGAAGTGTCCGCCTGACGACTTTATCTCTGTCCCAGGGCAAGGAGGACAGAGAAGGCCAGAATTTTCTACACATCGCTTCATAAAACACCCGAGAGAAGGGGGTGTTCCTTGAACCACACGGAGCTCTCCAGAACGAGGGGCAGACTGGCGTAAACGTCAGGAAATGGTGTAACCCTCTACACCTCAGTTCTTTCTACGTGCACAAGAATGAAAACTGCTTTTTCCAAACTTCTCCGATGGCGTGCAACACTGTAGAATTGCTTTGTAACCTGATGAAATACAATACAAAATAGGGTGACCTGTGATTCCTGCAAAGGGTGTGTACCTCTTCGCTGTCCCCTGTCTCCCTCCCCACTTCCTGTGGGTCCTTGGCATCCTCCGCGCTATGGGGTCTGACAAGGTCCCCTGCTGCTTCCCTGGAGATTCGCTGGCGTCACACAGCAGCCATCCCTGCTCACCTCAGGACCCCGCAGGAAGTCATTCCTGCCCTCCCACAGCTGTCTAGAACGGAGAGGTCGCGGCCGTGACAGAACACCAGTGCAGGGCAGAGCCGGAGAGTGGCCGTCCCCGTCACCCAGCCCAGCCTGCCGGCCTGCGCAGGGCTGCCTCCTGTGCTGACAGAGGTTCTCGGAGCAATGGCAGGGCTGGGCTCCTGGCCAGAAGGGAAGCAGACCTTGTGCCCCCTGTAAAAACGAGCAGTGAACTCTCAGAGCCTCCTGAGGCTCTCTGCCTCCTCAAAATCTACCGGGGCTGTGACAGATTGAGTGGGCGCACTTTGGTGGCTTCGAGCCACCGCTGCTAGGGGTCTCCCTCGTGTAATGATCCTGATGGAGCCGCCGGGGCTGGGGCGTGGCTTTGGGGACCAGGCTTACTGTAGTCTCTCTGTCACGCTGCGGTTTCCCCTCTTCTTCCTGGTCCCAAATGGCCACATTCCAGGCAGCAGGCTACTGTGCGGCAGCCTGCAGCCTCTCCCACAGGACGAGCAGGGAAAGGACCTCACGCTGGTCCTTCTGTTGGTCACGCCTTCCACTGCCTTTCTCCACCTGTCTCTGCTCTCCTGGGGACTGCTCACCCGGCAAACGAGCTCTCCAGCTCCCTTGCCCCGGCCCCTGCTGGGTTAACACAGGAGGCACAGTGTGCTCCTGGATGGCGGGGGGACAGAGTGCTGGGGGTATTTCTCCCCACACG
Source organism: Molossus molossus (assembly GCF_014108415.1). NCBI lineage: Eukaryota > Metazoa > Chordata > Mammalia > Chiroptera > Molossidae > Molossus > Molossus molossus. The sequence continues at coordinate 60,122,982 of NW_023425352.1, forward strand.
TCTCCGTCTGCAGTGTGACCTCCATGATCACAGCTCCTTCAGGAGATGCCTTCTCCACGGCTCGGCTCTCAAGGAGTCCGGAACACAGTTTCCTGTCCTAATCCCTTAGCCTGTGGATGGTAGAGGCTTTCCACTGTTGCTGGCCCCTCCCTTCCTGTCTGTTCCCTGAGCCTGCCCACACCTCTCTCAGTAGCCTCTTTATTGCAGCATCTCCATGGGACCCAACTGGGGCGACCCTGTTCATTTAGAAGCCCTAATGAATACAGTCCTCAAGGAAAATGATACATAAACATCAGGTCCAGCTAAAATATTCTTTTGTTTTCAATATGTTTTTTATTAATGTTTTTAGAGAGAGAGGAAGGGAGAGAGAGAGAGGTAGAAACGTTGAACGGTTGCCTCCTGCACACCCCTACTGTGGATCAAGCATGAAACCCTGGCATGTGCCCTGGCCAGGAATTTAACCAGTGACCTCTTGGTGCAGGGACAACACTCAGTCCAGTGAGCCACACTGACTGGGTCCAGATGGAATTTTCTTTACTCTTGGGGTCTAAGCTCTGAATCATCAACAACCTTTCTCCCTCATCTCTCCGTGAAAATGCTGCCTTCTCCTACCACATTGCTTTCTAGACGTGCCGTGGGCCCCCAAGCCTCGGTCTGAGCACATAGTGGGGCTTAACACCCTCCACTGAATGAAAAATGATTGTCTCGGTGCCCGAAGGAATTGGCTGAGAGTGGAGGACCCAAGCGGATGGGACTCTTCCTCGGCCTCAATCAAAAGCTTAGGGATCTCAGAGTCGCTCGTCCAGGACTCCTGTGTGGCAGGTGACCGGCCAGTTTCTGCCTGTGTGCTCCCAGTGGTGGGGAGCTCAGCGTTTCTGGAAGCCATTAATCCTATTTCTAAATGTCTAATAATTAATTAGAATCAAGTCTGCCTCCCTCTATATCTACCCACAGGATGCAGCTGTGACCTTCACACAAGTCTGTTCCTTCTCCACACATCAGCCCTTCAAAGACTTTCTTCTCCAGGCACTTCACGCGGCCTCCACCTCTCCTTCCCTCCTAACCTTGACCAGACTCTTTGCAGAATGTTTCCTGGAGGGAGAATTACAACTCACCTCACGCAGCAGAAACTTGACGACATTTCCCTTCATACATTTCTGATTTCCCCTCCACAGTTCCTTTGTCTCATTCTTGCTTCACCTTTCTCTTCCTCTCTCTCCAGAATGATCCTGGCACCTGCCCAGACTCGCTCAGTAGCCTCCAGGCTCCCAGTGGAGTGTCCCAGACGGTGCACTCTCCGGTCACCACCTGCAGCGTCGCTGCTCGAACCTGGTTTGCTGAGTCCCAGGCTGCCCTGCTCCTGACTCGGTGGCTTTGCACGTGCTGTTTCTCCTCATGACTCTCCTGGTACCTCCCATCCATTTTGGCCATCTGGATTAAAATGCCCCTCTATAGAGCTCCTACTTATCGTCCAGACGTCAACTGACGTGCGGTCTCTGGGGAGCTCTCCCGACGCCCCTCCCTGATGGCTCCAGTCCTGCAGTTCCAGAGCACTGCCTGTCCCCAGCCAGGGCGCTCGTCCCACGGCACCCTCGGCGCCGTCGCTTTCCTGGCCTTGAGCATAACCTTCACACACTTTATATCCTCGACACCGAACAAATTGCAGATATAAAAGACAGGTGAAGAACATCCAATATAAGGGAAATATATCCCAAGACATAATAGAAATTAAAAGAAACTGAACAAATATTTATAGAGAGAATCGAAAGCTTCTGGAATAGGGCAGACCGAGAGGGCTGCAGTGTAAAACGCCGCACACAGACCACCCTCGCCACGTCCCACGCCCAGTTTGAACCATCTCAGTCACTGGCTGGAGCAAGGCGGTCTGCCCATGCTCTCACTGAATGACAGAGGACAACTGTCATCTCTTGTAGAAAGTAACGCCATCCTCAGTCTCTACAGTGTGTCCTACACCTGGTCTACCAGGAGGGAGGACCAAATAATAGAAAACCAAGAGGGAGAAAAATAGCAAGCAATCCACAAATGATCCAGGTTTTTTGGGTTTTTTTTTATCCTCACCAGAGGACAATTTTCCATTTTTTGTTCAGATAGAGTGGGAAGGAGAGAGAGGGAGAGAGAGAGAGAAACATTGACGTGAAAGGGACACATCAAGTGGTTGCCACCCGCACGACCCAACCAGGGCCGGGGACAAACTGCAACCGAGGTACATGCCCTTAGTGGGAACCAAACCGGGGTCTCTCTGGACCACAGGTCAACGCTCTAACTGCTGAGCCAAACCGGCCAGGGCTGATTCAGGTTTTTACCAGAAGTTACCAGATACCAATTTAAACATAACCATGATTAATAGTCAGAAAGAACAGATGAAAATATGGAGAATTTCACCAACACCTGGAATTAATTTTTTAAAGGAATTAAATACAACTTGCCACCAGAAGATGACGAGCATGTCTGGAGGGCAACACATAGCACGGTAGCATGGTCAGCAGTGCTGGAGTATATGCTCATGGACCAGGTCTCAAATGTTCCCACCACAAAAGAGAAAGGATAATTATGCAACACAATCGCCGTGTTAGCTAAGCTACAGTGGTAATCATATGATAATATACAAATGTATCACAGCAACATGCTGTACACCTTAAGACTACACAGTGTTATATATCAGCTATATCTCAATTTAAAAAAGGAGATAAAGGCCCGGCTGGTGTGACTCAGTGGTTGGGCGTCGACACATGCACCAAGAGGTCAACGGTTTGATTCCCAGTCAGGGCACATGCCCAGGTTGTGGGCCTGATCCTCAGTGGGGGGCATGCAGGAGGCGGCCAATCAATGTTCTCTCTCACTGATGTTTCTCTCTCTCTCCCTCTCCCTTCCTCTTTCTAGGATCAATAAAGAAACAAATTTTTTTTTTTAAAGGAGTAGAAGGGGGAGCGAATTCAGGGAAACCTGTAGTGACTGCAAACAAATAAACATAAATAGAAATTAGAGGATTGAGAAGAATAATGATGTTAAGGATCCAACAGATGGTTTGACAGCAAGTTAGACAAAACAGAAGGGACAGGGAAGTAAGAGTCAGGTCAGTAGAAAACACTAAAATTGAAGCTCAGAGAGAGAGAGCGAGAAAAAGAATGGAAAATATGGAAAAGTGAGTGAGAGATAGGCGACATGTTGCAAAGGTCTAACCTGTGAATAATGTCACAAAGTTAGCCCCTTGAAATACCCATTTGTTTGCTCACAGGCCAGAACTCTGAGCGTGAAGTTGCTGGATTCTCTGCTCAGGTCACACAGGCTGGTTGGACTGTGGTCTCCTCTGAACCTTTGGGTCCTCTTCCCAGCTCGTGGGGTTGTGGCAGATTTAGCTCCTTTCGGTTGTGGGACTGAGGTCCTTATTTGAGGATATAACTAGGATTACTAATCAACTGAGTATGAGTTCCTCGAGTGAGATTATCCAGATGGGCCTGACCAAGTGACAGGATCCCTTCAAACCTGGGCCTAGAGAACAGAAACAGAAAAAGTCAGAGGATCAAAGCATGAGAAGGAGCTGACCTCCCACCGCTAGCTTGAGGACGAAGGGGTGTGTGGCAGTGCAGGTGGTCTCTAAAGACAGAACAGATCCGACTGACAGCCAAGATCGTGCATGATACCTGTCATATTCACAGGTTTTGTCCACTCTGGGGGGCTGGGAGGACATTATACCAGGGTGGGGATCATCTTAGAATTTTGTTTACCACAATTATGTTATAATTAATAACTTCTGTTCTTTAAGAGACACTTATAACAAAATAGAGACAAATTCATAGACAGCAGGCAACAGCTCTGGTATGTGTTGGGTCGGGGGTGAGGGTTGGAAGGATTGAGCAAAAAAAGAGAAATAGACATGGACAACAGTGTGGTGATTACAGGATGGGGAGTGGGATGCATGGAGGTGGAAAAGGGCATAAAGGAGATAAATGGTGATGGAAAAAATAAAATAAAATAAGATAAGATAAGAGACACATAAGAAAGTGGAAAGGTAAGCTAAGAATGGAATAAACATTTTACAATATACATAAATGATAGAGTTGTATCTAGAAGATATTTTAAAACACTTACATATTAATAAGAAAAAGACATAACAATAGAAAAATAGACAAAAGAAATAAACAGGTATTGCACAGAAGCAACTCAAAATATCAGCAAACAAAAACATGCTCATTATTCATTGGGGGAAAGTAAAAAGAAATCCATTTTATCCTACCAAATGATTAAAACTCTAAAATATCTGACAATAAGTGCCTGTAGTGAGTTTGGAGTTATAAGGACTCACACACACACTTCCGATGTGAGTTTGAGTTGATGCAACCTCTTGGGATACTAAATTGTAATCATCCACAAAGCTGAAAATGCACACAGTCTACAAACCAATAATTCCACCCCCTGGGCACATACTTGACAGAAATGGCTGCGCATGGATGTCCAAGGCAGCAACATACTGGAAACAGTGGGAAGCAATTCTAACGTCCATTCACAGTAGAATGTGTAAATAAATGATAATATATTCATAGAATAGAATGCTTTTCAGGTAACAATATGGTTCTATTTCTTCAAATTGGTGGAGACTATGCAGGTGTTTATTTCATTCTTCCTTCCAGAAGTCTTTCAATGCTTCTGTCCCTTCCCCTGAGCAGATGTCAGAAGAGAACAGGTCCTCTGAGATCTGGAGTCCCACCCTCAGCTTCACAAACAAGGAGACGAAGGAAGGGCACACATGCCAGGCTTTCCAAGGCCATGTCTTGAAACCCTCCTCTTAGTCTGCCCAGGACACCTTCCTCCTTTCCTTCTCAGGACCTGTAACTTCTTCCCTTGGGGTGCTAGTCCACCCACCAGGTCTTCCTCATCTCTCAGCTAAGTTAAAATAAGTGCATTGCAGAACTATTAAAATGTTAATGCTGCGCCACAGAACATGACCAGCAGATGGCAACATTTAGCTTTCCCAGCTCCTAACTTCCCAACTGCTGGTGAGCCGGGAGAAGAGTTGATTTTTCTTTTTCCATTCAACGAACCCTACTGTCAGTGCCTTTGGAATGCCCACTGCTCCCATTTGAAGCACTCACCCTCCTACTGCTCTGCTGAGAAAATGCGCTGAGCATCCGCAGAAGTTCCAGTTTTAGACATGGTGGCAGAGACCACGGGGATATGCCGTAAGAACATGAACCTTCCACTCTCTTCAGAGCCTGATGGAAGGTTGATGCCCACGGCAGCCCTGGGGCACAGTGGGCAGGGAAGGCATCTTAAGATCCTTGTTTTCAACCCTGGTTAACGTGGCTCTGTTGGTTGGGTGAAGTTCCAAGTACGGAGCGGTTGCTGGTTAGATTCTCAGCCAGGGCACATGCCCAGGTTGTGGACTTGATCCCCAGTAGTGGGCGTGCAGGAGGCAGCCAGTTGATGCTCCACTCTCACATCAATGTTTCTCTCTCCCTCTCCCTTCCTCTCTTTCTAAAAATCAATTTAAAGAAAAGATTCCCTTTTCAGTTGGGAAACTGAGGCTCAGAGAGGCAAGACAATATGCTCAAGGTCACACACACAGCAAGGTCAGATTTTCTGACTCCTAACCCAGTGCACTTTCTGCTTTACTATGTTAGATCTCAAAGGCAAAAGCCTATGTGTACAGACAGGAGGTCTGAAAGTTTAACAATAATCCAAAATGCTATGTTGTGACTAATAAAGGAACAGCACAGAAAAGAGTGTTGAGCCCTAGCCAGTTTGGCACAGAGGTTGGCACATCCACCCCCGGACCAAAGAGTCTCGGGTTTGATTCCTGGTCAAGGGCACATACCTCTGTTGCTGGTTCTATCCATGGGTGGGGTCATGAGGAAGGTAACCAATCAATGTGTTTCTCTCACATTGACGTCCCTCCCTCCCTCCCTCCCTCCCTCCCTCCCTCCCTCCCTCCCTCCCTCCCTCCCTCCCTCCCTCCCTAACTAACTAAAAATCAATGGAAAAATAATCTTCTGGTGAGGATTAAAGAGAAGAGAGTTGGGGCTCCGAAGAGCAGACCCCACTACTTCACGGTATGTGTGCAGAATCCATGTCAACACAGCACTCAGGCAGTCTACCGATCAATAGGAGATGCACACCTGGTGTAGCTACTTGCCCTCCCTCACCCCGTTTGATTGCCACCCTGATGGCTGTCATTTACTGGCACTCACTGTGTGCCAGCGGTTAGGCTGAGCCCTTTATACTCACCTTCCATTTCTTTTTTCTTTTTTCTTTTATTGATTTTTATAGAGAGAGGAAGGGAGAAGGAGAGAGAGAGAGAAACATCGATGAGAGAGAACATCGACTGGCCACGTCCTACATGCCCCCCACTGGGGATCAGGCCCACAACCTGGGCATGTGCCCTGACCGGGAATTGAATTGGCGACCTCTTGGTACATGGGTCGACAATCAACCACTGAGCCACACCGGCCAGGCTTTATTTTTTCTTATTTGAAAATATCAATTATACTTACTTCAAAGCCCAGTACTGGCGGTCTTGTTTATTATGGTTTAATCTTGGAATCTGGAAACAGACAGACTGGGGAAGAATTTCGGCTTCCCACACCAAGCTGTATGATTTTGTGTCAAGTTACTTAATTACTTACATCTTAGTTGCCTCATGTGTAAAACAGGGATGAAAATAGTGCCACCTTTAAAGATTGCTGTTAGAGATTAACTTTTTTAAAATATGCAATATGTTTAGAATAGTGCCTGACATAAAAATGCTTAGTAAATATTAGTTATTATTATTCCATTTCCTCCTTTAAAGGTCTCCTTTTGGTGATGCTGGTGTTTCTCCAACAAATATTTAATTTTTTGATGGTAAAGTCATGTTTCCCCATGAGATTTCCTGCAAATATCTGCTTGCATGACTCACGATGGCAGAGGGGTAAAACCATCTCATGAGTGTGTGCTCCATACTACTTTCAGGGAGAATACAGAATGGGCAGGATACACTGTTGGGTGGATGCTCTTGTAGTTGGCTTTTGGGGCTTAGCTGCTGCCCATTACTCCCTGGTTTTACCATCCATAAGGGCCCTGCCCTGTCTCTCACTCTCTACTGCAGCTTGAACCTGGAGACAGACGCTTCTGTTTTGGCCATCTTGTCTGCAAGGGTGGGGTTTAGGGTGATGTGCAGGAGTCAACTCATTTAGCTTCTTCCATGGAAGTGCTTGTTTAAGCCACCAATCAGTACCTTGTTGGCCCCCTCTTGCTCCAGGCCTCCCCTGCCTCTGGGCATGCATGCCCTTGTTTCTGCTCCCACTTTTGTAGTACATATATGCACTTTATTCTTTTTTTCCCCTAATTATAAGAGAAAAGTTTATTTAGAAAGTTATAGAGGTAGTAGAAGTGAGCCAGCTGGGCTGCGTGGGCTCAGGAAACAAGTTGCAGAGGCAGAAGAGGGCCCTTGGAGCTTAGGAGAGAGAAAAGCAAAGGTAATGCACCTGGGGTGGGGGGAGAAGAGGGGGAAAGGTGCAGGTGTGCTCCCCAGAAAGCTAATGCACCCATACTGTATTCTTGACTGCTGCTCATAAGCTGGGCTGTGATGTTAAATTATTCCCTTTCCTGTCATGTCTGAGGTCTGGAGCCGAGGAGAGACTACAGCATGTGTTAGTCCACTGTCATGAAAATAGAGGTCGGAGAGTTTCTATTCCATTTTTTTAAAAAAAGACAATTAAGCAGTATTGTGGAGAATAAGAAGGAGCTGCCAAGTAAAAACGGGAGAGAAGGGCATTACAGAAGGAGACAGCATGAGCGAAGGTATGGGGACATGACACAGCACAGGAGGCGAGGAGGTGAGGAGGGATCACAAGCAACTGGACGTTTCCAGAGTCAATAGATACATGGACTACAAACAGAAAGAGACATGGTCCTATGTGTCAGGTTAAGAGGCTTAACCTTATCCTGGAGAGCCCCTGATGGTTCTTGAGGAGTGGTACGGTCATATGTGCATGCTGTACCACTCTGAAGGACAGATCTCGGAACGAAACTAGAGTCAGGAGGACTAGTTAGAAAGATCCCGCAGAAATCCAGACTAGAAATCCCTAGGACGTGCAAATGAGGACAGTGGTACTTAAGGTGTGGAAAGTAGGGGTCTGATGCAAGAAACTGTTAGAAAGAAAAACCTGTAGATGGGGAGAATTTTCTAATAGTATTTGTTTTCTTTGGATGAACTAGAAAGAAACTCCAGTTCCTCCAGTATGGTCTGATGTTTTCGTTAAATTTGCAAAGGTAAGCTATTTTTGTTGCAAATAGTGAATACCGCTGGTAATATCACACAAATCTTTATAGCTATTGTCAAAGAGGAAATACTTCTATCAAGTTTCATGTATGATGAAAGTAGGAAACAGACTGACAAACCTCAGAGGGAAGGGGGATGAGAAGAGGTAAACCAAACCGGTAAAGGGAGGAGGGTGTTGTCAATTTGGGGAGGGGGAAGGAGGCACTTCTGTTATTCTTTCAATAATAAAGATAAATTTTTTTTAAGTTTCATGTATAAGCTATTAGATTTCAGGGCATTTTAAGTTTTCTTGTGCAGTGTCTCTTAAATACTTCTTGACTTGATACACTTCTTAAATTGATCTACTTTGCCGTGGATATTCTTAAGTGATGAGTTGAGTTTTGTGGTACTTCAGATGTATTTCACGTCAAGTCATCATAAAATTTAACCTTTCCTTAGTGTGTCCATCTAGAAATTTAGAGGTTCATAAGTGTCAGATATGTTAGATGAGCTAAGATGCAATCTGATTTGGTGCCTAGCAACGGCAAAACTACAAGCCCTCTAATGACCACTCCCTTAAGCATTAATCCCTGCAGATGTCAAGTAGGCCTCAGTACTGCTTCAGCTCCAGGCCCAGAGAAGCCGTAAAATCAGACTGAGCAATACCCATGGCTGACTTCAGGACCAGCTGCACTGACTAATACCCCCTGGTGCCAACCAGTCAGTGGAGACCACAACCCTGAGGGGGCATGACTGGAAAGCTGATGCATATTCTATTAAGATCCTTCCCTGAGGCCTCCAGATAAAAGCCCTTAAGACAAGGCCTCTCCCGCTCCCTCTCTTCCCCTCTGCTCCACGCCACCCCCCAACCCCCCTTTTCTCCAGAGCAGGCGGTGCCTTTCCTCCCTCTTTCATCTTTCAAGGCCACTTTCTCTCTCAAACTCATTTCCTGGACCCATTTCTTCTGCGCTCACTTTTTTTTTTTTTTTTACTTTTGTGACTTCCTAAATAAACTTTCTCTTACAGTTTGAGTCTGGCTCTAAATTCTTTTTAGCTAGGACTCAAGTACCAAGCCGAACCGAGGTCTAACACCTGGTGACAGTTTACTCACCACCAACATTTCTACTGGTACAGATAATATAACATAGAAATGTCGATTCTAAACAGTGTTTTAATTTCAGTCCAGTAGTCACAATAACTGCTTTCTTGTTATCTTTGCAAACAGTGCTTTGGGACAGAAGGTTGCTCTAGGCCCAGCCTAAAGGCTATTTTGCCCTGTTTTTGACATTGCAAGGGTTGAGGCCTAAGACTTGCCAGGCAGTTCCTCTAGTCAGGGCACAAGCCCAGGTTGTGGGCCCGATCCCTGGTGGGGTGTGCAGGAGGTGGCTGATTGATGTTCTCTCTCATTCATGTCTCTACCTCCCTCTCCCTTTCTCTCTCTCTAAAATCAATAAAGAAAAATTATTTTAAAAAGTGAAGTCAGTTCTTTGCAGTCTGCAAGCCTTTCTGACCATCCTCTCACCTGCCCCTCACTTACACCAGGGACCCCTGCAAGCCTCTTAGGTGAGGTATTTGCACTTTGTTTTTCCCTTAGACAAAGACCTTCATTTAGAGCAAAGGGTTTTCCTTTGACCCTCTTCCAGTGGCACAAGCATAGGGCCAGTCACGTGGGCGGTGGGCAGCCACTGTCCGTCGAAGGCATCAATGTAAGAAAGATTATAACTCTGTACTCAGAGTTCTACCGCATGTGACCTTTTTATATGGCACCTACCTTTCCTTATCTCATTTGATGTGTTGGGGCCCAGAGAAGGCTGCCCCAAGATATTCCACGGTGGCCTATTGTTTCAAATTAAAATCACCAAAAGCAGCAAGAGCGGAAAAAGCTCTCGGACCTTCCTCAGTTCCTCTTAAAGCTGGAAACAAATCACCAGGATAGGTGTACTTGCTCCTGAAGGACAGAGACAACCTTACCACAAGAAGTATGAAATCCATGCCCTGGCCAGGTAGCTCAGTTGGTTAGAGTGTCGTCCCAATATGGCCAAGGTTGAGGGTTCAGTCCCTAGTAAGGCCATGTACAAGAAACAACCAATGAATGCGTAAGTGCAACAACAAATCGATGTTTTTTTCTCTCTCTCTCTCTTCCTATCTCTCTTAAATAAAAATTAAGCCCTGGCCCTGGCCGGTTTGGCTCAGCAGTTAGAGTGTTAGCTCTCGACCTAAAGGGTCTTGGGTTTGACTCCTGGTCAAGGGCACAAACCTGGGTTGCAGGTGCAGTCCCCAGCCCCAGTCAAGGTAGTGTGGGAGGCAAGCAATCCATGTATTTCTCTCATTTCCATGTTTTTCTCTTTCTCTCCCTTCCTCTCTTCCATTGTATCTAAAAATCAATAGAAAAATATTCTTGGGTGGGGATTAACAACAACAACAACAAAATTAAGCCCTGGCTGGTGTGGCTCAGTTGGTTGGATTGTCATCCTGTACAACAAAAAGTTATGGGTTTGATTCCCAGTCAGGGCACATGCCCAGGTTTCTAGTTCGATTCCCTATCGGGGTTCATTCAGGAGGCAACTGACTGCTGTCTCTCTCTCTCGCTCGCTCTCCCCCTTCCTCTCTCTAAAGTCAATAAGAAATAGAACATTCCAGAGTCAAAAAAGCATGTATAAAGCAAACTCTATTACTCCTTTACTACCCAAAGCCAAGCTTTGTTTCGTTTTCTCATCAACAAATATTCAAACCTTGCTTAGATTCCTTTCTAATGAGCACTTTCTTTGTCTTGTCAGGTTTTCACAAATTTGTCTAAAAAATAAGAAGGAATCTGGTTCAATCACTTTTTTGAGCCTCATTTTATGATCTGAGCATCATATTGTGATTCTCCCATGTGCACATGTTGGTTTTTTTTTCCTGTTAATTTAGTCTTGTTCCAATTTTATCGTAACTACTTCATCCATAAATGAAATTGAGGGTCCTTATGACTTTGATTAAATTCTAGCTTTAGAAATCTCTCTCCCTCTGGGGTGGGGGAGAGTCCTACCTTTTCCACAGAATAATCAGCAGCCTCCAGACAGCAGAAGGGTAGCCCAGACCTGACTAATGGTCACAAGGTCAGGACCTCTGGCAGGCTAAAGGCAACATCTTGACCAAAGTTATGTTTCAGCTTCTGAGCCCTAAGGTGGAACTGTTATAGGCAGTTAGATAGACATGCAGAGCAAGGATGAGGGGCCAGGTCAAAAACTCACCAGGGCAGAAAGCCCGTGTTGCCTAGCAAGGGGCAAAACTGGGGAAACAAGAACCTCACCCCCAGGGTAACCTACCTTCCCCTAGCATATCACTGGTCACATGGGTTTGGACCCTCTGACTTTTCATATTGTTAGTCATGCGGTTTAGACCCCCTGACCTTTTCTTCCCTAAAGAAAACATCTAGTCCTCGGTTATATTTCAGCTCCAGACCTGGAAAAGCAGCAAAACCAGACAGGGGACATCGTGGCAGACCTCAGGACCAGCTGCATTGACTAATAACCCCCTGACGTGGCACCAGACCAATCAATGGACACCATGACCCTGCAAAAGCACAGCTGGAAAGCTAATGAATATTTTATTGAGACTCTCCCCTGAGACCTCCCCTAAGATTTCCACTGCAAGAGAGAGATAAAGCACACTCAGGATGAAGGACCCAGTGCACCCTCTCCCCCAGGGGAGCACACCAGCTCCATTCCCTTCCCCCTTCTTCCCTCTAAGGGTCCCCATGAGGCTTGCAACCAGGGGAGCAATGGACAGCAGCAGCTCATGCAGGGCTAAGCCCCTGAACCTATCTCCAAGGCCCCCTTCTCTCTGACTTCTCAGTGAGTCAAAGCAGCCCAACCCAGGCTCTCCTGTTGCTCCTTCTAAGCCCTCCCTCGGTTACTGTCCTAAGTGTGTTTTTGCTTTGGCCAAAAAATTCTTTCTTACTTTGCTACACTTTGTCTCTTGATTGAAATCTTTCCTTCAAGAAGACAAGAACCGAGGTCTCGTTGTCTCACTGCTAACAGAATGACCCCCTGGCTACTTTCTTATGAGACCAGACAGAGGGACCTGTCCTTAAGATCTGCAGAAATGACTTATTACCTAATCTCTGAGCAATCAGCTCCCAGCATAACCCCAACCCCCAACACATGACTGTCTTGTGATTTTGCCCTATATAAGCTATAATCTATATGCCATCAAGAAATTAGGTCTTTAGAACATAAGCTCTCCATCTCCATATTGGCCAATTCAATATCAAACTATATTTTTCTTTCTATACTACAAGCTCCTGCTCATTTCTTTGGGACAGTGCTCACAGACAGGTGGACAAAAAAAACACAACCATTGGGGTTCTGGTAACACAAGAACTAAAGAAGGGTTGTGGGGGTTCATTCTTCCTCTCCACAATAGTGTTTGTATTAGCCCTGAGAAGCAATGAAGCAAGGCTTATTTCACAGATTTTTAGAAATCATCTTGATTTTATGGTCTAGAAGAATGCATCACTTCAGCCCCAGCTTCAAGGTAGTAAAACTTTGGCTCCTTCAGTAGCTACCACTGTGCTCACCGTTATGATTTCCAACTGATTTATTTTCAACAAACGTATGTTAACTCCTCCCTAACTAGATGAGAACACTGTGTGCGGAAAAAGACTCTAAACTTGGTGTTCAAACATCTGGGTTCTAGCTTTTATTCTGCCTCATGGAAGTGGTTGGGAATTAAAACTGTGCCACCCTGAAGCTGCTTTTTGGGATATTAAACTGTTCATTAAGAAACAAAAGACTGCCCAGCCAGTGTGGCTCAGTGGTTGGGCATCGACCCATGCACCAAGAGGTCACCAGTTCGATTTCTGGTCAGGGCACATGCCAGGGTTGTGGACCCTATCCCCAGTAGGGGGCATGCAGGAGGCAATCAATTGATGTTTTCTTTCATTGATGTCTCTCACTCTCCCTCTCCTTTCTTCTATTTCTAAAATCAATAAAGAAAAATTTTTTAAAAAGAAAGAAACAAGACTGAGAGAGAAACTTTGACACCCCTCACCCCTTTTCTTCCCCCATTTTCTGCCCAAGAGATTCAGACAAGGAAACCTGCTTCAGGAAGGAGATTTAAGGATGAATTAGGCCTTAACCCTAATTTGAATTAAGAATGGTAAACAGCCCTGGCTGGTTTGGCTCAGCGGTTGGAGCGTCGGCCTGTGGTACAGAGAGACCCGGGTTCAGTTCCCGCTAAGGGCATGTACCTCGGTTGCAGTTTGTCCCCGACCCTGGTTGGTCGTGCGGGTGGCAGCCACTCGATGTGTCCCTTCACATCGATGTTTCTCTCTCTCTCTTCCTCTCCCTCCCGCTCTATCTAAACAAAAAATGGAAAAATGTCCTCGGGTGAGGATAAAAAAAAAAAAGAATGGTAAACAACAGGGCTTCAGGCAGGTGCCTGTTAGCTAGATACCCTGAGTCCCATTGTTTCTGAGATGCTTAGCAAGAATTTGCCTGCCAGGTATATTCCTCTCTTCCTCACCTACCTGTAAATCAATCTAAATACTCCGTTCCCCTACTTTCGCCTTCATCCAAAACGTCCTATATAACCAAGGTTGCCTCACTGTCTTTGAATTTTCATGCGTATGTGAATTCCTCATGACCATATTTTAAAACTTTGGTTTTCTCCTGTTAATGTCTCTGTTCTTTTGATTAGCCCAGCCAGAACATACAAAGTGGGAGGAAAAGTAGTATCTTTATTTTTTATCCTCACCTGAGGACATTTTTTTCCATCTTTGTTCAGATAGAGTGGGAGGGAGGGAGGGGGAGGAAGAGAGAGAGAGAGAGAGAGAGAGAGAGAGAAACATGGATGTGAAAGGGACACATGGAGTGGCTGACTCCCACAGACCTCAACCAGGGATGCGGATTAACCGCAACTGAGGTCAAACCTGGGACTCATTGGTCCCTGGGCCCACGCTCTAACCACTGAGCGACCGGCCAGGGCGGTATCTTTTTTTTTAGCCCCCAAACTATTAGAGGTTCTGACACTGAAGATCTCAGTTCTGAAGCAGAAAGGAATTCCACCCTAAATGATTTATTGTTTTTTTGACGTGGTAAAGAACCATCCACTCAGCCTTGTAAAAATTGAGTCATTCAAAAAGCTCGCCTTTGTGATTGGCAGGGTGGGGCCAGGGAGCGCAGGGTGTCTAGGCAGAGGGGCTGGGTGGGCGCCAGGAGACTCACAGATCAATTCCCTGTCCTTCTCTCCGAGGGCACCAAGGGTGACAAATGCTCCCTTGGAATGCCGCGGGTTAAGTGAGGGCTTCACGTGCTAGGGCACCTACCTGGTGCTCCCACCAGAGTCACGACCACCGTTTCCTCTAAGTTACTCTGGAGCCTTTGGCCTCAGTTTCGCCCTCATCCGCCCACTCATCTCCAAATAATGTAGTCCGGGCCAGAAAAGTAGCCTCGCCTTGGGGGAGGAGGGATTGTTGAGAGGCGGTGGAAGATGACTGGGTGCCCAGGGCTCCACATGGGACTGCGGCTAGGCTGCCCAGAGGGAGCCACTCCCGCCCAGTAGCCAGCTCGCCTGCCGCCTGCCAGGGCAGAGCCTTCCCTTCAGCCGAGTCCAGTCTTTCCCAATCTGCCAGCTGTATAAGGCAAATAGAACTTGCAGCACTGCTAGTAACAACCTCAAATAGGCAGTGACCTGAGTGTCCTTTGGTAAGGAGCTAATAAAGAATGGTGGCATGTACCATGGTGCATACTGCGCAGTTACTGGGAAGAACCAAATTGATCCAGCTCTGCTTGCATGGGAAGGCCCTCCAAGAGAGTGTAAAAAAAAGCACACTGCAGAAAAATACTGCAAGGCCGCTTTGTAAATATCTATATGCACACACACATATATACACACATAGAATGTGCTGCAGAGAAAGACGTGGAAGGGCACCCCTAATAAGTGGGTTAGGTGACTGAAAAGTGAATCTCAGTTTAAAAAAATTATTTTATTGTAGGATATAATGCCCTTTTCTCAAGAGCCTATCCAGAATACCAATTGCATTTTGTTTTCATATCTCCTTTGACTTCTCTTGGCAGAGACAGAGTGTCTCAAACTTTCCTTGTTTTTGATGACTTTCATGATTTTAATTAAGGAGTACTGATTAGGTATTTTGTAGACTATTCCTCAACTGGGAAATGTCTCATGTTTTTCTCATGATTAGACTGGAATTATGTGTTTTTTGGGGAGGAAGACCACAATGGTGTATACTAATCTTTTTTTTTTTTTTTTGCACTAAAATAATCATTTTATTTTGTAATAAATTTCTATCATTTAATGAGGAAACATTATACACAGCTATTTTTAGAAGGCATCTATATTTATAAGATGGGTGTCTAAAATATAGAGAAAAATTAAATCTTGTTTTCTGATGTCTGATATACTAAACAAACTTAAATACTCTTATAAAGAGCAGCTTTATAGCCCTGGCCGGTTTGGCTCAGTGGTTAGAGCATGGACCTGTGGTCCAGAGAGACCCGGGTTCGGTTCCCGCTAAGGGCACCTAAGTCGGTTGCAGTTTGCCCCCAGCCCTGGTCAGTTGTGCGGGTGGCAGCCACTCGATGTGTCCCTTTCACATCAATGTTTCTCTCTCTCTGTCCTCTCTCTCCCTCCCACTTAACCTAAAAAAAAAGAGCAGCTTTATAATAATTACTAGAAACAATATTCTACCAAAGACACTTTATTTTTTTATTATAGATTTATTTTTCTTTACTGATTTTTTAGAGAGAGGAAGGGAGAAGGAGAGAGATAGAAACATCAATGAATGGACTGGCCGCCTCCTGTGTGCCCCCCACTAGGGATTTGACCCATAACCTGGGCATGTGCCCTGACAGGGAATCCAACGGGTATGGTCCACGGATCAACACTCAGGCGCTGAGCCACACTGGCCGGGCCTACCAAAGGCACTTTAGAACCAAATCTTAATCTTCAGGGAAGACAGTAACACTGGTTCTTGGATCATCTTCAAGTTCTTTATCATTTTCTGCAGTAACACTCGCCACGTGCTTTTTCTAGTTTTGTTTTGTTTTGACTTATGAGAATCTGAATTATTTTCCTCGTTGATTTTCTCTTTGGGATGTGAGTTAGTAATAGCTTCTCTTTCCAATGCATGTTGTAGGCAGTTGTAAAACCTTTCAATTTTCCTGTTTTCCTTCATTTTTTGATTTGCTCTCATTAATAGGAAGTAGATATATTCCTCTGTCATCATCGGTTTTCCCTTACGCTCAGCGGACAGCCAACGTTGTCTTTCCTCCTCCTCACTGTTATGCCTGAGTTCCTGAAACCAGAATCCACAGCCACGGAATGCACAATCTGTGCATCCTGCAACTGTAGATACTGCACACGAAGAACACGGGGTTCAAATGTCAAAATGGCATCACCACTGGCTTTTTCCAGGGCTCCAATCACATCATCTTTTACACTAAGTTTGGAACTAGGAGCCGGCAACAGTTTTGTCCCTGAGCCTCAAGGCCGTGTACTCTCCCACCTAGGAGGAGAATGCAGCCAGCAGAACTGGTGGTGCAGCACTGTGCTCGCCCAGGAGCTGCACAAGCTCAGCTCCTCGTCCACAGCGCCCTTCCGCTGAGGCCGCCCGGCGCAGGCTGGGCGCCTCCCCTCGGGGCTCTGCGGCGCGATCCACGCGAGGAGGGAGCAGGGTCTGTACTCACGTGGGCTCTCGCCTTCCCCTGGGGGCAGCCGTACTGGAGCCTGTTCACTCTGGGGTTGACCTGCATCACCTGGCTGAGGCAGTGTCTCAGATTTCTCCCCTGTAAATCCGCCCCCCCGTCCCGTCTCCGCACTACTGGATGGCCTCGTTAACGGGGAGTTTCTGTACCTTACGGAGTCACTAACCACGCACACTGCCCTGGAGGGTGTTTGGGGAATCCCCTCCCGTGAGCGCGGCGCAGGGAGGGAACCGTCTCCGGCCTTGGACCTCGGCGCACCGGCGGAGCCCTCCTCCGGGCCCCTGGGAGCCGGAGGGCCACGGCTTCCTCCGCAGGCTCCAGGAGGCGGCGCGGGGCGGCTGCCCCAAGATGGCCCACACCTGGGGGCGGGGCTCGCGGTGACCACGCCCCAGGGCACCGGGCTCCGCCCCGCGGCGCGAACCAGCAGCGCCCTTGGAGTTTTCCGCCTCGCTGGCTCCTCCTCCCGCCCCGCCCTGACGGCTGCCGGCCCGCAGGTCTCCGGGACCCCGAGAGCCGAGCGGGAAGAGCTCCACACCGACCCTCGCGGAGAGAGCCGCTGCTGCCCGCGTCCCCCTTCGCCCCTCGCGGCTCCTCTCCGCCGTGGCCAGTGGCCAGGTGAGTGGGGGCCCCGACCGGCCCCGCCGCTTCCCGGTTGCACAGCGTGGGGTGGGGGCGGTGTCCGGCCGGTCCCGGACGGACCGCATCGGCTTGTGTCTGCTCGAACAGCTGCGGGGACTGCTCTCCCTGGGGCCCCCCAGGGCCAGGGCCACGTGACGGCGCTGCGGGGGTCAGGGGTCAAACGGGCCTGGGCCGACTTGGGATCGGGTGACCCTGCGACCTGAAGACAACGGGCCGGTGTGGGCGATGGCCGGTGGCCCGTCCCCTCCGACCCCGCTGAGTCTCGAGGGTGTGTGCCCTTCCGGAATGGCTTGGCCCGGGGAGAGCTGGTAGGGGAGGCTGCCTTCAGGAACTTTCTCCCGGAACTGGGAGGGCGCCGATTCCTGGGAGCTGTGTTCACCCGTGCCGACCTCCTCTGCCTTTCACCTTCAGCCGGCCCCCGCTTCAGGGAGGGACTCGTGGACCTCGCCCCCCCCGGGGGGCCTCAACTCAGCCCCGGAGGGCTTAGCAGGGGGGCTGGAAGGAGAGGCGTGGAGTTCCCCACCTGGAGACCCGGGGGGCAGACGTTGAGCCAGTCGGTACTGGCCCGGCCAGCAAGCAGTCCGCTGGGACACTGTGCCCCGGGCCCTCTTCGGTGCGGCGTGTGGAGATGGGTGTTTTGGGACAGACCCTGGGGGCCGAGGTAGCCAGCCCTTGCTGCTCCAGGCCCCTCGCCGCCTCGGCCTGGGCACGGAGTGCGCCCCGAGGGCAAGCCTCTGCCCCGTCCCCACACAGGAACAAAAGCTCCTAGGGCAGGGCCAGGCTGAGCCCGGGACCTGGAGGGGCAGGGCCTGTGGCCTTTCTCACCCCTAACTGGCCCTCAGTAAGTTCCTCCATTCCTCCCTGGTGTCGCTCAGTTGTTGGGAATTCCAGGAGGATTACCCTGCCCTTCCATGACGGCACTTCCGTGCTGTGAGGTGTCCTCTGATGAGAGGGGCTAGGTGGGTGCCAGGGTCCTCCCCTCGGCCTCCGGCATCCCTCCCCAATCTTGTCTTTTACTAGTCTCCATGCCTTGGTTTCCTCATCTTTGAAAGGGGGGTGATAACAATACCTACCTCACAGGGTGATTGTGAGAATTAAATGAATTCATATATTTGGCAACCATACAGCTCAGGCACTGACCTGAATAGGTGGTGACTTTATACCATACCTGTGCGTCTCAGGTGGATGTCACCCAGATCAGACGTAAAGCTCATAGTAGGGTCTGGTGCATAAGTAATCATCTGTGTCAATGGTAATAACATAGTAATAGCTATCACTTCCTTCTTGCAGCTAAACAGCCAGCTGAGTTGAACTGCTCTTCTGACCTGTCCCTCTGTCTTAGCTCATGCTGTTATGCTCTCCTGGAATGCCCTCCTTCACCCATTTCTGCCTTTTATTCACCACCCTCCTGGGAGCCATCCAGGTGCCTACTCCCAACAGGAAGGGACGAGATAATGCTGTGAGTCCACAAAGTTCTCCACTCCTTTGGCACTGAGTCACGTCTCAGTACTGGCCACGTGTCTACCTCTTCGCTGTCCTTTGTCTGGAGGGCGGAGGCTGTTTCTTACTTATCACTGAGTCTCACAGCAGCAGATGGGCCTTTCCTCATGTGGGTGCTCAGTAGATGTTAGTTGACCTAGATAGTCATGCCAGGGAAGTAAGGTTTCCCTGTTGTTAAATGTTAGACCTTGAGATAGAAATGAGTCCAGACAGTGGTGGGAATAGGAGCTGGCTGAGAGGCCAACTAGGAAGCCCTTTGACTGCTTTATGTAGCCAGGGCAAGGGTGACAGACAGGGCCCTTCCTGTATTGCTGGTCCTAGAAGGCCAAAATTGATTAGTGATGCCTCAGTCATGCGATTTGGAGAAGGATGGGTAGTTTGGGATGAAGGAGGGAAAACAGCCAGAACAGGTTAGTGTGCGTTCTTTTTGAGAATTCATTGCAGAATAGAGGGAGAGAGAAGAAAAATAAGCCGATGTGGGCAGGAGATGAATGTAGAAACACTCTGTGCTGCATGGATGTTCAGAGGCCCTTGGGCCTTTCTGGAGCTCTCCCTCCTTCCTCTCTCTTGTCACCTGTCATCTTCTCCCTGTAAGCCTGAAGCAGTTCCTGGCACTTGGTTCCAAGGAACACTTAGGGGAGAGTCTGTATGTGGGTGTACTTCAGAGTCATAGCCAAGCAAAAGGATCTTGGTTTCTCTGGATTTTTCTTTACAATACCCTCTGATCTCATTTTCCTGGAACATCAGGAATTTGAGTGATACCTAGATAGGAAATCTCATAGGGGAAAGGAAGAAACTGAAGTTTCCTTGGTTGGAATTTGCATTTTTAAAAGGAGTTGCTGAAATTCAGTGGCGTATCTAATAACCACTGAAGCCATACATTTAGTCTGCTGACCCTAACCCTGAAATAAAGGTTGGATGCACATGGTGGGGGGCATCCTAACACTACAGTCTAAACAGTGACTCGAACCACAACTGACCATGCTACACTGATGTGAGAATTTAACAGGTGAGGGCAACCAATGAGTCAGGACTGAGCTCGTTTATGCTAGGTGACCTGGGACAAGCCATGTAACCACACAGGTTCCTAGTGTTCTGGATGGTAAAATGCCTATCTCAAATGGTTGTTTGCAGAATCCAGTGAGAAGATGTTTGCAAAAGGGGTTTGAGATCACTTAGGGGTGGTGATGACAGTGATATCTTGGGTGTGTTACTTCAAGGAACCTTGAAGCTAGGAGTGGTGTGTGCAGTTGGTTGATGCCTGGCTCTGTGATCACTTAGTGTCTAGTCTAACAGGGGCTTGCACTGCTGAAGTTTCCACTGCCTTAGCAGAACAGAAGGGAAGAATCACTCTTGAAATTGAGAGGGAAGTCAGATGTCCCTAGCCTTACACCTGGAGTGTGAGGAGAAGCTGGCTTGGAGCACAGTGAGATGAGAGCAGGTAGAGTGAGGGGAGAGAAATTGAGAGGCTGTTACCAGGGAGGTGGAGGGAGTACAGTATATGGGAGATAAACCCCGGGAATGGCATCTTTGTGAAAAAGGGTGTGTATGGGGGTTGGAGGCTGGTGAAAGCAGATGTGAGGTTGTTGTGTCCACCTAAAAGGTCATAGCTATTTTTAGGAAGTGGGTGACAAGGCATGTTTCAGTTGAATTCTGTATTAGTGTGTACCCACTGTTTGCCTAGTCCCATGCTGTGTACATAAAAGCAGAGGCCAACCCCACCCAGCCTGGGTTGTGCCCTGAATTTCCCTGAGATAGGAACTCTGTCTGGAGAATGGGGAAGATCATGAATTCAGTTTGGATATGTTATGTTAGAGGTGCCTTTGAGATACCAAGTAGGCAGATGGGCCTGGGGCTCAGGAGGAGTCTTGGGCTAGAGGGACATTTTTGCCTAAGTTGTAACTGATGTCAAAGGCATGGTGAGATTGAGGAACTGACCTCTAACAGCTGAGTAAAGGAAGATGAGCCTGTAAAGGAGCCAGAAAAAGAGCAGTTCAAGAGGGGGAAGGAAAACCTGGATAGTGGCCCACATAGAAGCCAGGTGAGTCCGCTCCAGCAGTGGCCATCGCTGCTGTGGGAAGTGATGTGGAGGAGATTCATCACCTTAGCTGCTGCTGTTTGAATGAATAGGTGGGGGAGTAGCAGGAGGTGATGATCTGGAGGTACTAACAGTAGACAAGCTTTGAAGATGTGGGCTTTAAAGGGGAGGAGAAAGATTGAGTGATGCTGGAGGAAGACGGTCTTGAGGGGTGTTTGTTTCCTCCACCCATTCTCTTCCCATTTCACCTGAGAAGTTAGTGTGGATGGCCCTCTCTGCCTCTCTTCATGACACATAGAGACAGAGACAGACAGGCACCTGTAAAACTTTGTGTTTCACTGAATGGATTCATGGTGTATGCTGCAATACATAGCTTGTGCTTTTGATTGATTTATCCTGGATAGTAACCCTGGGTTGCTGTTCTTCCACATCAGTAGCAGGTCTATATATAATGTTCAGATGTATCATAATTTATTCAACTTTTCCCTTATTGATGGGTATTGAGACCATTGACTATTTTTGAAACCTGGAACAGTGCTGGAGTAAACAAGCTATAGGATCCTAATTGAATGTATTTAGTATTTATGAGGAAGAGTTGACATTTTTTTAAATGTTTTTTTTATTGATTTTTTTTTTTTTCTAGAGAGGAAGGGAGAAGGAAATAGAAACATTGACGAGAGAGAGAGAGAGAGAGAGAGAAGCATCAACAT
Organism: Molossus molossus; assembly: GCF_014108415.1. NCBI lineage: Eukaryota > Metazoa > Chordata > Mammalia > Chiroptera > Molossidae > Molossus > Molossus molossus. Next base: position 60,144,834 of record NW_023425352.1, read on the forward strand.
CTTTTGGCTGCCTCCTGTACATCTCCTACTAGGAATCAAGCCCAAAACCCCTGGATGTGCCGGGACTGGGAATCAAACCAACAACTTGGTGCATAGGTCCACGCTCAACCACTGAGCCATGCCAGCCGGGCAGAGTTGACATTTTTATGATGTTAAGTTTTCCAAATCAGGGACAGATTACAGACCTTGCAATGCATCTTTACTAGATACTGTGAGTGAGATTCTAAGTGGGTATGTTAGAATTTAAATACAGAGAGAGAGAGAGAGAGAGAGAGAGAGAATTTTTTGTATCATTTCTATTTTTTTGTGTGTTTGTTGATGATTAATTTCAACCTTTATCTTTATTCATTCCTTCTTACTTTTGGTATATTTTGTTGCTCTATTTTTAATATATAAATTGGTTCATTTATTTTTAGTTTTTTAATTTGAACAGTTTATATAACTTAAAACACAACACAGAAAAGAGCATAAGACTTGGGGACCCTATTTAAAGGGACTGGAATGGCTAAACCTTGCTGTACCATGAAATCCTAGTGAGTAGTTTTCTAACTTCTATTTTTCCAGATAAAGGTAATTAGCTGGAAAAACCCTCAGCCTGCCTGAGGCAGGATTATTAAAAAGTCCTCAACATATTTTTAATGTTAATATTTTTCACTTCTAGTTTCTAATCTGTTTAATATGTTTTTGCCCAACGCTTAAATTTTTTTCATATTCAAATTACATTTAAAATTTTTTTCAATTATAGTTAACATATATTATTATATTAGTTTCAGGTGTACACCCCAGTGATTAGACATTACATAACTTACTAAGTGATCATCTGATAAATCTCACACCCATCTGACACCATACATAGTTGCTAGCATATTACTGCCTATATTTTTATGCTGTACTTTACATCTCCATGACTATTCTGTAACAACCAATTTGTACTTCTGAATCCCTTCACTTTTTTCACCCATTCTCCCAACCCCCCTACTATCTGGCAACCCTCAAACTGTTCTCTGTATCTATGAGTCTGTTTCTGTTCCGCTTGTTCATTTCATTTTTAAGATTCAATTATCGATAGATATGTATTGCCATTTTGTTGTTCACATTTTTTTTTTATCCTCACCTGAGGACATTTTTTGATATTTTGTTCAGATAGAGTGGGAGGGAGAGAGAGAGAAACATCGACGTGAAAGGGACACATCAAGTGGTCACCACCCACACGACCCAACCAGGGCCGGGGACAAACTGCAACTGAGGTACGTGCCCTTAGCAGGAACCGAACCCTGGTCTTTCCAGACCGCAGGCCAACACTCTAACCACTGAGCCAAACCAGCCAGAGCTGTTCACATTTTTTAATCTTTTTTTTCCTTCTTCTTAAAGAATACCCTTTAAAATTTCATATAATACTGGTTTGGTAGTGATGAACTCCTTTAGCTTTTTCTTGTCTGGGAAACTCTGTATCTGTTCTTTGATTCTAAAGGATCGTTTTGCTGGGTAGAGTAATCTTGGTTGTAGGTCCTTGCTTTTCATCACTTGGAATATTTCTTGCCATTCCCTTGTGGCCTGCAAAGTTACTACTGAGGAACCAGCTGATCGTCTTATGAGAGTTCCCTTGTAGGTAACTAACTGCTTTTGTCTTGTTGCTTTTAAGATTCTTTCTTTGTCTTTAACCTTTGGCATTTTAATTATGATGTGTCTTGTTAAGGGGTTTTTGGGTTCATCTTGTTTGGGAATCTGCACCTCCTAGACTTGTATGTCTATTTACTTTACCAAGTTAGGGAAGTTTTCTGTCATTATTTTTTCAAATAGATTTTCAATTTCTTGCTCTCTCTACTTTTTTTCTGGAACCCCCATGATGCGAATGTTGGTACTTGAAGTTGTCTCAGAGTCTTCTTACACTGTCCTCATTTTTAAAATTCTTTTCTCTTTTTGCTGTTCTGATTGGGTGTTTTCTGCTTCTCTATTTTCTGATTTGATCCTCTGCTTCATCTACTCCCTGTTTATTCCCTGTAATATATTCTTCATTTCAGTTCATTTATTCTTCTTTTCTGACTGGTTCTTTTTTTCCTATTTTCTTGTTCTGCTTTTATGTTTCCTATCTCTTTGTTGAAGTTCTCACAGAGTTCCGCTACTCTTCCCCTAAGTTCATTGAGTATCCTTATACCAGTGTTTTGAACTTTGCATTTAGTAGATTGCTGGTCTCCATTTTGTTTAGTTCTTTTTCTGGAGTTTTATTCTTTTTTTTTCATTTGGAACATGTTTCTTTGTCTCCTCATTTTACAGCGTCCCTGTGTTTGTTTCTATGTATTAGGTAGAGCTGCTGTGTCTCACGGGTTTGGTAGAGTGGCCTTATGTGGTAGGTTCAGTAGGTTCTGTAGCACAGCTTCCTCAATTGCCCAGGCTGGGCACTCGAGGTGTGTGCCCTGTGTGAGCCGTGGACACCCTCCTTTTGTAGTTGAGCCTTGATAGCTGTCAGCCTATCAATGGGAGGAGGGATTTACCCCCAGGCCAATCAGCAGCAAGGTACCAGTGGAGAATAGGCTGTGCAGAGGTCCACCCCACAGAACAGGACTTTCTTTAGCGGGTCACGAAGCCTGCTGAGTCTGCCCCTTGAATGTGTTGCTTGTGGAGGTGGTTGGGTGGTGGCGCTTGGACATCGTCTGAAGCTGTCCACTGGGTGTGCTGGCTCTGCCAACCCTGAAGTTTTAACCTTTCTTTCTCATTGAACAAAATGTTTCTCTTGTAGTCAGCACATGACTGGGGTGGGGGAGGCAGAAGACAATGATGATAACAACGAACTCACTGCTTGTGTCTTTGGTAGAGAACTCAGACTGTTCACATGCCAGATATTCTTTTTTTTTTTTTTTTATCCTCACCGGAGGATATTTTTCCATTTTTTGTACAGATAGAGTGGGAGGGAGAGAGAGGAAGGGAGAGAGAGAGAGAGAAACATCGACGTGAAGGGACACATCGAGTGGCTGCCACCCGCACGACCAACCAGGGCCGGGGACAAACTGCAACCGAAGTACGTGCCCTTAGCGGGAACCGAACCCGGGTCTCTCCGGACCGCAGGCCGACGCTCTAACCGCTGAGCCAAACTGGCCAGGGCACATGCCAGATATTCTTGATTTTATTCCTTGCATCTTGTTTTCTGTTTATTATTTATTATATTTGGATGTTATTTCTTTCCTGATTGCCGCTATCTGGATTAAGTTTCTTATCATTCCTCTCCCCCACCCGCTTGCATTAGGACTCAGGTTTGGTTATGAATTAAGAGAGGAGTTTATCTTTCTCTTCAGAAATTGGAGAGTTTATAGGTGTCTGTTCCATAAGGTTGTCCAGGGACTACACGCCATATGTAAATTTGCTCCCAGCATTCTCTAGGGCTATGATTTTCAAACTTGAGCACGTGTGAAAACAGCCTGAAAGGTTTCTTAAAACGCAGATTCTTGGACTCCCCCCCACAGGTTCTGATGCGGGAGGTCTGTGGTGGGGCCTGAGAATTTTCATTCCTAATGGGTGCCCAGATTGTCCTGATGCCGCCAGTCTGGAGACCACACTCTGGGTTGCACCGCTTTTCCCCATTTGCGGCACTTCCCCTACCTGTGTGGCCCAGGACAGCTGACCTCCAGGTCTGCACCACAGGGCCTGCCTGGCTGCCAGGGAGACTTTGAACTAGTCCTTACTCGGGGCTGCCATGTGCCAGCCTACAGCTAGTGTTCTGTTACAGAAGCAAGGGGAGGGGACAGATGGTTTTAGGGGGACAATCAGAAGTTTCTGGAACACCACCCACTGCTGTCCTTAAGTTGTGCTTGTTAGTGTTGCCATTGACTAAGCCAGGATTCCTCCGGTTAGGGAGTGGGAATGGTTGGTGTCTCATAACAGTGGTGAGCCAGCAGGCAGTGCAAGGCATGGCGGCCTCCGGTCCTGTGGGCTGGTGAAGAATTCGGCGAACTGCTGCTGCTACTTGGCTGATGTGCTGATGCCCACTAGTCAGATCTAGCAGCCACACATTTTGCCCCATGGAGCCACCTCCCGCTTTTACAGGCCCCACAGCACAGGGGTGGGGGCTCCAAGGCCCAGCTTTGGGATGCAGAGTATCTTGCTGTGCTGCTTCCCGCAACTTGCCTCCCTTACCTTCAAGTATTATACATAGGTGACGATTTCTGGAAAAGCTTGGGAAGTCCATTCTCCAGCTGGTAGGTGGAGCAGAGCCCAGAAGTGTGCTGAGTGGAGAGGAGCCCGTCTGAGCCATAGTGCATTTGCCTGGAAGTGGAGAAACACGGTTCTAGAGTCTGTCCTGCCCCAGCCAGTCCTGAGACGTTAGGCAGGCTACTTCTGCTCTCTGGGCCTTGGCTCCCACCTTAGTAAAATGAGCCAGTTGAACCAAGTGATTTCATAAAGCCCCTTCCAGCTCCATTGTGGTAGGATTCTTGAGTAGCCAGCTGTTTTATTTCTAAGAGATGCCTTTCAGAACCTGCTTGCTCAAGTTCAGCCCCTTGGTCAAGCCTAGACACTCCCCATTGCCACTCCCCCAGCCTGCTTTGCTTAGACTTCTCCAGGCTGGCCAGCCCCAGGTGCCAGCTCTTAAAGGGCAGTTTCTGAGGCACTGCCTGGCTAATGATTGACGTAGGCTCCAGCTATTCTTAATTCAGGGTATGTGGGTGGGGGAGTTGAATGGTTTAATAGCACCTTCTGTGGGCTTTTTTGTTCAGTGCCTGGGAAATACAGTCAGGGTTGGTGCAGAGCTGCCCTGAGGGCTCTCCCTGGCTTGTTTCTGTGGCTTAGTGGCACATGACCCACACCTCAGGGGTGAGACAGAGCCCAACGAGGGTGGGGCACTGGGGTTCTGTAGTCCCTGCAAAAAGTAGGGCCAACTACTCCACCCCCTTCTTAGCAGAGTTAGGGGTGTTCATACACCCTTGAGGCCCTGCCTTGGCATGGGAGGGAGAGGGGAATGTCCTAGATATGTCGCCTGCCCCCAGAATTCCTGGGGCCTGCATGCCAGAAACTCCGACCAAAGAGGCCTTCAGGAAAGGTGCCACCCAGGTGTGGAAGAGATGAATCAGGGTTCACTGGTTTCTTGTTTGTGTGTGTCAGGCCTCTCTATGCCCAGCCCTGTGCTAGCCAGTGGAAGGAGGAGGAGAGACCTCTCCTATAGCCTACACATGATCTCACTGGGAGGCCCAGGAAAAGGTACTTCTAGCTTGGGCAGTAGTTGTGTGTCACACTCTTGCTTGTTAAGAATCACCTCTGGCCCGGCCGGTGTAGTTCAGTGTATTGAGCATCATCCCATGGACTGAGAAGTCCTGGTTCCACTCTCAGTCGGGGCACATGCCTGAGTTGTGAGCTCAATCTCCCAGTAGGGGGCGTGCAGGAGGCAGCTGATGATGTATCTCTCTCACATTGATGTTTCTCTCTCTCGCTCCCTTTCTCTCTCTCTAAAAAAAAATCAATAAAAACATATTTAGAATAATTTTTTAAAAATAATTAACTCTGAACCTTACTTCCCTTGAGGTGATAATACCTATCTTGCAGGAACACTGAAGACTAATGAGGGATGTATAATAAAATTATATATTTGCCTATCAAAGGTATTGGAAAACAGGAATAGTATTAGAACACTAGAGGACACAGAAAACATTTTAGGTTACGTGATGGTAAGGATATGTGGGTGGGGATTTTAGGGGGGACCCTTTCTGGCCTACAGGAAGGCCAGGGTCGACACGGGTTTAAGGAAGGTGTAAAGGAGACAGAAGAACAGAGCGGGTAGAGGGACTGTCAGAACAGAAGTCCTGAAGATCCAAAGTGCTGAGATATCAGCGTGGTTGAGCTACAGACATGCATTTCCTGTAATTCTTTCCATCACACATATATCTATGAGAACCTTCCATTTTTTCGCCTTGGCATAGTGTCACTTGGTCCAGAGTCCTTTGGCAGAGTTTAGGATCCCATTTTCACAGGGGTCAGCCCGCACCTGAGATCCAAAAGAGAGTCTTCTCCAGTGTGATCTGTAGGCTCAGCTGAATTTCTTTGCAGCTTTTGGCTGTGTGAGGCTGGCTGGGGACCTTGTCACCATTAGAAGAGCAGCCGTCAGCAGCTGCTATCTGAAGGAGAATGTCCTGCTGCTGCTTAGCGAGGCAGGTGCCTCAGCCACTGGGAGGTGGAGTAGGTACTCTCAGGTCTTCTAGGCTGGAAGGGATTGGGGTTTTCCAAAGCTGTTTGAACAGGCCCCAAGGACTGGGTGTCTCAGGACCTCCCTGGTAGAGGCCAGGGCACGCTCTGCTGCCTTCAGATGTGAGAGAGGACCTGTGACAGACTTCCATATGGGCTGAGATGGGCCATGCATCTTATCTGGCTGGGCCCTGGGGGACACCTGTTTTGATTACCAATCCAAATGCCTGCGGGCACGGCCCTGGTGAGGACAGGGGGCAGCTGAAGCAGGCACCCCTGGCTAAAGCAGGGCGCTCCACAGTCCTGCCAGGTCTCCCATTTTCCATTACAACAGAATTCAGCCAGACGGTCTCTTGCAGCGCCACCCCCTCTGCAAAGAAATCTCTGTGAACTATGAAACCTTCTCAGAGCCCCGGGTTCTGGGCAGTGCAAGCTGACAACGGATTCCTCAAAGGCCCACTCATTTACTAGGTGAGAGAGATGCTCAGGAGAGCCAGGTTTGCCCTCAGAGGTCTAAGAGAAGTGGTTTTCCAGACACTCCTCCCACCTCCCCAGCCCCCCAGGCCCACAGATTGCACTCCCGATTCACGGCCTCATCTCCCTTCTTCCTGGGAATGGCTCTTAAACACAGGTGCTAGGGGGTATTTCCTACAACCGCTCTACCCTGTTTCTCTCTCCAGCTAGAAGGAGAACCTGGAGCAGGCTGAGACTTCGTTTTTTCCTCCTTTGTCCCCTGAGAGTCCAGTCCAGAGGTGGACTTACTATGAAGCAAATTAGTAGAAAACCTTCATCTTCAGCTTAGACATCATCCTCCCACGGCACTTGCCTGTGGGCCTTCCAAGGCCCGCCTGGGAGGGAATTCACAAAGTCATGTACTTTTGTAAAATTTGCTTAAAAGTGTTGTTCTGTATTCATTTTCTTAAAGAGGGCCTCTAAAATTGTACAGGCTCCAGGTCCCACGTAACCTGGACCTCCCCTATAGATGCTGGTTTTTACCAGCAATTGGCTGGTGTTGTGCCTTTTGAACAATGAGCTCTTGACTTGGGCATAGGAGGTGCAGGTCCCAGGGCAGCCCTGTTAGGATCTTGCTGTGTCACCTTGGCTTCTCACTTCCTGCTCTCTGGTTGTCAGTTTCCCATTTGTGAAATGATAGTAGAGGCGGGGTGAGTAGGAATGTAGTGTTATCTCTAGGACTGAGTGACCTCCGGTGTCCCAGTTGCCTGGCATAGCCCACTGATCAGGATTGCCCTGCATCATGCAGGTCACGCTGAGACCTGTTTCCTCCCTTGGACATTAGCATTACCTGCTGGGTGTGTCTAGCCTATTGATTGATTATACAAATGAGCAAAGCTTTTTTTATTTTTTTTAATCCTCACCCGAGGACATTTTTCCATTTTTTTGTTCAGATAGAGTGGGAGGGAGAGAGAGGAAGAGAGAGAGAGAGAAACATCGATGTGAAAGGGACACATTGAGTGTCCGACCAACCAGTGCCGGGGACAAACTGCAACCGAGGTACGTGCCCTTAGCGGGAACCAAACCCGGGTCTGTCTGGACCGCAGGCCGACGCTCTAACCACTGAGCAAAACCGGCCAGGGCACTTTTTCGAGCTCTTATTCCCAGGCTTGTAGGAGAGGAGAGCTCCTTGGTCTCTCAGTTCTCTGCTGAGATGGTTTTTTTGTGCTCTTGACTTATTACTTCCCTTGTCAGAGAAAGCTTGCTGAGTGCATAGATCTCTTATACCGAGAGCAGAGGCCTTTTCAAAGAGGACACATGGATGGACCTGGAGGGAAGGAGAGAAACAGTGGTCACTGTATGTATTCATTTTTTATTGCTGCTGTTGAACAAATTACTTCACAAACTTAGCAGCTTAAAATCACTACTTTTTTTTGTGGTAAAATATATCTAACCTTTATTTTACCATTTTAACCATTTTCAGGTGTGCAGTTCCTTGACCTAGCATACATTCACATGGTTGTACAACCGTCACCTCCATCCTTCGCAAGAACTTTCCCATCTTGTGAAGCAGGAGCTCTGTCTCCATTAAACATTAACTCGTCATGCCCCTTCCCCAGCCATTTGACTCTGGGTACCTCATGTAAGTGGAATCATACCGCATTTATCTTTTTTGTGACCCATGTTAACTGAGTAAATTTGCTGATATAATTGGCTTTATTAAGCAATTCATGATTCCAGCATCTGGTTTTTATAGGAAGAAGGGTGGGGTGAGGGAGATATTCACAAAAGAAAAGAAAGGATTATTTTGGGCCTGGACATCTTTTCTTTGGGGGACGAGAACCAAAACGGAGGGGTGTTCAGAATGTGGATTGCCTCTTTCTGTGGGGGTGGGGGATTGAAAGGGCCGGTGTGACAGATTACTTATTATGGGTGTTTGACAGGAAGTTCCAGACTAGTTGATTACGATTGTGTTCTGCTCCTGGCTCAGACGTTTGGGACGTCATCCTGTGTGCTGAAAGGCTGCGCATTCCTAGGTTTCAAACCCTCCCCCCATCGGGGAGTGAATGGGGGACAACCAGTTGATGTTTCTCTCTCTCCCCATTCCTCTCTTTGAAGTCAGTAAACATAAACATGTCCTTGAGTGAGGATTAAAAAAAAAATGATGTTTTTGGGAAAGGTTGTCAGGTATTAAATCTAGGTTTGGTATCATGGGCTTTTAGCAAGAGTGGTGCCATTTGGGGCCTGTGTCTGTTTTCTTCATGCTGGCTTATTTCACTTAGTGTCATGATGAGACCAGACAACTAATGGGTCCAGGCCACCTGTCACTACTTGAGCCAATTAAGCAGAGACAAGGCTGAAGCCTGTAGGAGCGTTTATTCCAATGTTGCCGGCAGTATAGAGAGCAGTGGGTCACCTTGTAAAATCTGCCCCCTCTCACTTGCCAGCTGCTTTTAAAGGGTAGAGAAACGAGGACAGGCAAGGGGGAAGGAATGAGGGGGGTGGGGTGGGATTGTAAAAGGTTTCAGGCAAGAGGAAGGAATGTGGGCTGGGGGCTGCAGGGACTGGTCACCAGTGAGTCACAGTCACGGGTCCAGGGTCCAGGGTCCAGTGTTCAGATAGATAATCAGGCTGTTAATCTTTCCGTGAGCTCTGGCAGTCCCCGTGTCCTCAGATTAGGAGAGTGGACAGCATTCCTGAGGTGAGCTCCCGAGGGGCACACCTCCCAGCCAGGTCGGAGTGGGCTCTTCTCTAATCAGAACAAAGCGACCATGGTGAAGGGTGATTACCATTTCTTATAACTATGGCTAGTGTGCCACTATGATTAGTTCTCTATTCTATTATTCTCTCCTGCCCCTTTCAGTGATGTTGTAGCTTACGTCAGAATTTCTTCCTCTGTAAGGCCGAATAATATTCTATGTATATACCATATTTTGTTTACCTGTTCATCTGTTGGTGGACATTTGGGTTGTTTTCACACTTTGACTGTTGTAAATGTCAACGTAAGAAATGTACAAACCTGTAGAGAACGGTTATGAGTTTATTTGAGCCAAACTAATCACAGTTGCTGGGAAGAAAACTCAACGAAATGAGAAAATGCTCTGGAGAAAGGCAGTTTTTCAGCGTCTTTTATACATGAGAATCAGAGGAGGAGGCGTGAGGAGGGGTACATGAAATCCACTGGTGATAGATTAGGGGGGCAGGAGAAAGCAAAGTGGGGACATCTCTGAGACTGAATAAAGAGTAAAATGGAGAGACACACTTTTCCCCCTTTTTTTTCTTTTTCTTCTACACACATACTTCTTTTACACTGGTGGGTGCAGGATAGTTAACAAGGAATACAGCACATAAAGATGGTATTTGAGGAAAACATAACAGCGAGAGATTCTGTAGTTTTATACTTCAGTGTGAGGGGTCCAGAAAAAGGGAATTACTCAGACATTCCAACGGTATGTTGTCTTAGATGCAAAAAGACAGGCTTGCTTACAGGGAAAGATTCTGGCCCTGGCTCATTTGGGTAGAGCTTGTCCCAATACGCCAAGATTTCGGGTTTGATCTCCAGTCACGGCACATACAAGAGTCAACCAATGGAAGCATAAATAAGTGGAACAACAAATCAATGATTCCCTCTCTCCCCCCCCCAACCCCTCTAAAATTAATAAATAAAAATTTAAAAGTAAAGATTGACCTTTGTCAAAGAAGCTACAGGCCTAGGACATGACCACCCACCAGGACTTGTGTCAGTCAGGAATTGTTATGTTCAGACCATCTTGTGTGGTTACTTTCGGTCTCTGACTTTGTAAGGCCGCCATGCAGACCTCCCCTGAGCTTGTCAGTTTAGTATGTGGCCCCTTTTTTGTCCATGTGACTAATACTGCCATGTTTGAGTCCCTGCGTTCAGTTGTTTTGGGTAAATGCCCACAAGTGGAGTTGCTGGGTCACATGTTAATTTGTGAGGAACCGCCCTTCTGTTTGCCACAGTGGTTTTCCCACATGACCTTTTTGTCTTCCAGTTCTGTCTCATGGGTCTCACAGTGCTTGTTGGCAGGGCTGTGTGTTTTCTGGAGGCTGTAGAGGGGAATCTGTTTGCCTGTCTTTTCCAGCGAGGCCATCTGCATTCCTTGGCACGTGACCCCCTTCCTTTATGGATGGAATACCTCTCACCCTTCTCTTTTCATCATGAATTTCTCCTCATTCTTTCTTTTCATCCTTAACACAGCCAGGGAAGGACTCATGTAATTAGATTGGACCCACCTGGATAATCTCCCCATTTCGAGGTTAGTAACATCTGCAAAGTAACTTGTCATATAAGGTAACAGAGTCACAGGTTCTGGGGATCAGGGTGGGGACTGTCTGTTTGGAGTATGTTTGAAGGACCTAATCAAGGAATCTGATGATGCCTTGATCTTGGGCTTTCAAAAGTCTTCCCCTCTCCCCCTTCCCCTTCTCAACATTGCCCTGACTGCTCCCTGCCCCTAGTGCAGAGCCTGTCCCTCTTTAGCCATTTGGGGGAGAACAGCACTGGGTGAGCTGGTCACAGTGAGGAGAATTGTCCAAACTTGACAAAGGTCTTTCCTGTTCTCGCTTCAGTCAGTCTTCTTAGTAACTCCGAGGCAGGAGATAGCGTGAAGTCCAGAGAGGTGAAGTCAGTGCAAGTCACTTTGCAAGTGGTGGTGCTAGGACCCAAACCCTGGCTGCCAGGCTTGTAATGCTTCTCAGGGATGTCGACGTAAGAAAAGTCCAAGCCTGTAGAGAATTTTAATAAAAATGTATTTGAGCCTGGAAGCAAGATCTGAACAGACTGAGACAAATGCTTCTGAGAATAACATAACAGTTTGCTGCTGCTGCTGCTTACACGCATTGGAGATTAAGGCAGGTCACCTGAAGGTGGTAGGAAGCAATTTGGGGTTGGGATTACAGAGTAAATTAAGACTACTGAGGTGTAGTTAAAAGGTGTGTTAACTTAGATTAGGGGTGAGGAATGTCCGCCCCGCCGTATAAAGCCTGAAAAATCAATACCAGCTAACATCACACACCTCACCAAATTAGCCTGACCAAATACAGCAGGCTAATTTTTAAGTTGACAATTTTGTATGGCCCACAAATGATATAAATATTCAAATGGCCTTTGGCAGAAAAAAGGTTCCCCACCCCAGACTTAGATGCACATAAACAATAGACACATTTGCTTAAGGCAAAAATAAACTTTTTGTTATATACCTGGGTAATGACTACCCACCATGGCCTGCCCCATTAGGAATTTATGATCAGATCACCCTATGTGGTTACTTTTCATAGAACCCCTTTTTTGTCTACAGGGAATAAGTTAAAATTAACTTGAGTATCTACTATATGCTAATAAGCTACATGGTGGAAAGCTTCCTATGTGTGTATCAGTGCATCAGAACCTCACAGCCACATAGTAAGATGGCTGTATTTTCCCCAGTTTTATAGGTAAGGAGAAAGACTCAAAGAGGTGAAGAGACATGCCTAAGGTCACACAGCCAGCAAGCGGTAGAGCTGGAATTGGAATCATTGTCGTTGGCTGCAAACCCTGTATGTTGCTCCGGTTCCCCAGCAGCAGTTAGAAGATGATGTCAGATCTGTGGCTGTGGGTGAAATTCATACAGCAGAGCCGAGGAGTCTCTTGTGACAGCCCTGTGATGTTTGTGGCTGTTGAGGGGGAGTGTGGGTTGTGTGAAGATGGGGAACTGGTTTAGAGTACGGAAGAGAGTAATTGGGGGTTGTAGAAGGACCTGCAGAGATTCTGGAGTGGGACATTCTGAGACCCAGTGTTGGTGCTGCTTGACTGTGTGATCTGGGATGAACTACTCAGCTTCCCCTTTCCCCACCTGGACGAGGGAAGGGTTCAGAGAAGGAGCTCCCCAAGTTCCCTTCTGCCTCAGCCGGAAGCATTGTGTTGTACAGATATAACTGCTGTGGGGCTTGGGGTGCGTGTCACCCCTGTGGGCCAAGGTGATCATGGAGGAACGGCACTTGGGTTGGACTTTGCAGGAAATGGAGAGACTTGAGAGCTAAGTCGGGGAGACAAGGGGGGTTCAGACACTTCTGGGACTTGTGCTTGATTAACATCTTTGGATCCCTCCTACTTTGTTTCCCAGGCTGGTTCTGGGAGGAGCCTGTTCTGACCAAGTGGTGTAATTGGGAGCAGCCTCCCCAACCGGAAGTGGTGAAAGAGACACAGGTCTGTTTCCCCAGCCTGCAATGCACTTAGAAACACAGCCCATAATCCCCCCCCACCTTTTTTTTTTTTGAGGGGGAGGAGGTATTTCCTTTTGTTCTGATCATACCTTGAACTTAGACTTGAGTGAAGGGGGTTTTTTTTGCTGCCACTGTCATAAGAACCATGGTGCCTATAAGGACTGCAGCCTGAGCCCCATCACATCCTGGGTCTAAGTTTCAGCCAGATACTATTGACACCATATCTGGGTTCACCTTCCTCTGCTGCCTGCTGTCCACTCCTTCGAAGTCCCGAATTGGGGTTGGCCTTTGACTAAGTGATGGCTATTCCAGAAACTCGTTTAGTGTGGGCAGGTGTCAAGGGGACTTTCCCCATGAACAGGAATGAGCTACGTTTGCCGGAGAGCTGTGTTGTGCAGGGAGGGGTTGGTAGAGAGACCTCATGTACACCTCATCTTGGTGCCTGTAAAAATGGTCCTTCCTGCCTTGTTTCCTCCCCTTCTCAGTTCCAGGGACCTGGTCTGGAAAGGCAGCTGAGAGGAGAGAAAATGATGTCTGTCAGGGAGGGGGCCGCAGAGTGGAGGTATATAGCCTTCGCTTGGTGTTTGCGAGGGATTGGACACCAAAATCCAAGGATGCTCAAGTCACTTACGTAAAATGGAATAGTGTTTGCATATAACCTATGCACATCTGCCGTGTGCTTTAAATCATCTAGATTACTTAAAAGACATAACAGTGTAAATGCTGTCTAACAGCAATATAGCTGTTATGCTATATTGTTTAGGGATCAACTTTCTGGAATTTCTTTTTCAAATATTTCTGATGGATGGTTGGTTGAATCGGCAGATATGGAGGGCCGGCTGTACTGACACCTGGCTCCCGGGTGCCCCCAGAGCTGGACCTTGGTGCATGCCAAGGCCGTTTCCTCCAGTCCCTCTTTCCAAGCGGGTTTCTTCTCCAACAAGCCTTTTCAAAGGTACCTCCCCGTCCCCCACAACCTTCCCAGTTTTGCTTCCTGCCCTTCCCCATTCCTGGAGCTTGCACTAGGCCCTGGTCACCCAGGCATGCAGAGGGAATGGAAAGAAATCATTGCCAATTTCCTCTTGGTGATTTCTCCTTGGGGAGATTGGAAAATCCAGCACAGCCATTCACAGGACCTGCTGCTGCAGGGCTGGGCCTGGTGTGAGAGAAGGAACCTGCAGGCTTCTCTCCATTTCCCCTTCCTCTGCCCTCATACTGTGCTGGCTCTCCCACCTCCTGTTACTCTCCCACCCACCCTCCCTGCCCCCACATTCCTCATCCAGAGTGTTATCACACGGGCCAGGGTCCTCCCCTGGGACCCTCTAATCCTGTCTACTGTTTTCTATAAGGGAAATTGATAGAATGGGAGGTTAAGTGATAAGAGAACATTTGACATTAAACTGTTACCATCCACATTTTACAGATATGGAAAACAGAGGCCCAGAGAGGTTAAGTATAGGCTCATATGCCTAGTAAGGAGCAGAACTAAAATTTGAACTTGGGCAGTCTGGCTTCAGAGTTCATGCTCTTACACCACCTTTGCTGCCTTCAGTAAAGTACCGGGGTACGTGAAACCTGACATCCTGATTCCTAATCTCTTGCTGTTCCGTCACTCAGTGTTTTTTAACATTTCACTCTTTGAAATACTAATTTCTGGGTGGGTGGGTTCTGAGAAGAAGTAGAGCGTGGGGTGAAGGCCCTGGGCTTTGGAGCCCGACTGCCTGGGTTTGGATTCTGGCTCAGTTATTTACCAGCTGTAGCCTTATGCAAGTTACATGATTTCTGTTTCCTTATCTCTAATGTAGGGATCATAATCTTTGTTTTATAGCGTTGTTGTAAAGTTAAATTCCTTATAAAGCACTTCACACAGTGTGTATAGTACATACCAAGTATTCAATAAATGTTAACTATTATTGCATAAAAATTTTGGGAAATTTGCCCTGGCCAATGTGGTGTTCAGTGGTTAAAGCATCAGCCCTCGGACTAAAAGGTCTCGGGTTTGATTCCTGGTCAAGGACATGTACCTGGGTTGCAGGTTCGATCTCCCACCCTGGTTGGGCATGTGCGGGAGGCAACCAACTGATCAATGTGTCTCTCTCACATCAATATTTCTCTCTCTTTCCTCCCACCCCCTTTTCCTCCTTCCCTTCCACTCTTTAAAAAAAAAAAAAAAATCAATGGAAAAAATATCCTCAGGTGAGGATTAACGAAAACCGTTTGGGAAATTTGGGGTTGAAGTTAAGCCAGCTCCTTTGTTACAGGCCTTGTCAGAGCCTTTGTTATGCTGTTGTGAATTGGCACTCTCCTGGAAGGGGATGTAGTAGGTAGCATTTTCCAAAGATTTTGGACAACTAATTTCTCTCCTTTTTTTAAACTAGGTATCTGATAAATTCTCAACTTGCAGGATATTAAGTTGGTGTCAGAGAACCTGGTTCAGGAAGCACTGAGCTGTGTACATCATGTAACTTGTTTCTGCTTGGCAAGACTGGGCTGGAGATGGGGGTGCAGGTTAGATCTGAGACAGACTTTGAATGACTGCATGTGGCAGAACTTGGGCTACACCTGGCCTCCCTTCTTCCCTCCCCTTAGGTATGGGGAGAAGGGAGTGATGTGAGATGAGGGTCCTGAGGATTTTTGGAACCTCCCGACCATGAGGAATGGCCTTGGCCAACCCCAGTTCAAAGCACAGTTTCTGCACTGTCTTCCTAGTGCCTTTGGAGGAGAGGTTTTAAAGTAGGTCACCAAGGGTAGGACCAGCTGGCCCACCAAACAAGGCAGCCTTGCTCAGGTTGAAATGCTCAGGTTTTGCAGCTTGATTTTTGTAGCACTGTTAGGGGAAGGAAGGCAGCTCTGCTCTCAGCAGGCCGAGTTCTAGCATGTGTTTGTGACGCCACGTCCCTGGTGCATTTTAGCTACAAAACCGAGGGGGCTGGAAACTAGGGAGTCTTCAAGATCCCTCCCAGTGTGGACATTTTGGGAGTCTATAAATCGAGGATTGCGCTGAAAACCTAAAGAGGTCTCTCCTTCAGGAGTCCAAAATCCAGTGGAAGGAAGAGCCCTGAAAAGGGAAGTCTCTTGTCACACCCATGGGACAGTGAGGGCTATGGAGATAAGGGCCTGGCTCTAGGTCATACTCCTGGAGACCCTTTTGCATGGGAGATTCTTGGAACTGAACTACCTTAAATAGATGTTTCTGTCTTGCTTTGGGCCCCATTCACAGACTGCTCTGGGTTGTTGCCTCCCACTGTCCAGTGCAGGACCTGGGGAGGAATGTCCAGTGCTCCAGATGGTGTATAGAGGCCAGGAGCCGCTCAGACCAGCTGAGGGCTGGCTAACTTCATCTCCCCAGCAGCACCAGGAGGTCAGCCAAGTAGGAACGTGGATGACTAATTACACTGAGCCTAATTACAGCAGCTTTATACTGAAGGGAGGAGCCCTGACCGGGAATTGAACTGACTACCTCAGTTCAACCACTGAGCCACACTGGCCGGGCTATAATTTACTTTTAGAGCAATTTTAGTTTCATAGCAAAATTGAGTGGAAGTGCAGGTTTTTCATATGCTCCTGCCCTCACATGTATAGTCTTCCATCTCTCCTTTTTTTTACGTGTCCCTGAAAGGCAGGACATGAGGTGCAGAGTCCTTCCATGTCTCCATCTTGAGTTGTTGGGTGGGGGGAGTGAGGTTCTCCTTGTTCTGGGTGATTCTGCCTCTTATCCCAACATAGCATTTCAAGATTCCTGTGTTTGGGGACTCTGTCTAGTGCCCTTATAGAGCCCTTGAAATTTAATGGTATACTAGTGTGCGTATACACAGCTTTAGGGAACAATCTTTTTACGGTCCCTGAGTCCCCTAGCGCAGTGAGGTTGGGTTCTGATGGAATCCAGGGAAACCCAGGCTCTGGTGCTTTTTCTCAGAGGCAGCTGCTGAGAATTAAAGCCAGAAAATGTCCAAGTACCTTAAAGGATGCCTGTTTCCCACCTAGACTGTGGAGCACAGGATCACTGGGGATGAGGATGGGGATAGGGGATGTGCTCTGTTTTGTGGTTCAGTTAGGTGACCAGATAGCTGGTGAATACCTGAACCCTGAACCCACTGTTGTGTAGCTGGGGGTGGTCAGTAGTGACAGTTCAGAAGTGTCCGCCCTTGGCCCTTTCTGTATCAGTGGATATAAAATAAAGCTGAGAGAGCACACTGAGATGTGTGATGTTGGTCACAATCCCAGGAGATCTCAATAGGCTAGAGTTCTGGGCAGAAGGCAAGGGAGGAATTTAACGGGAATCTGCCTCAGGTCCCATCATCCAGAACACCCAGGTGTTACCAGTACAGAGACGTGGGAGGAGGAAGGGGTAGTCTCACCCTGCACTCTCCAGACCACATCTCAGGCCTCTGGAGAAACTCGGAGAAAAAGAAGGGAGTGGGTCATGGAATTGAAACTATTTCAGACAGGAAATGGTGAGAAAATTACTGTTCTTTCAGGAGGGGAAGATTGGAGGTCTCTTGGGGGGAGAGGGAGACCCAGAGACAAGGACTGTTGAGGAATTCGACACAGCCTGTGGGGCACTCTTGGGCAGAGTTCATTGCCAGGGGACAGATTCTCACTCTTGCTGAGAACCCTGAAGCCCTGGTGGGAATGAACATGTCATGTTGGAGGCAGGCTGAGGCTGGCCTGTGGTCCTGCCCCAGGCAGGGAACACCCAGGAGGGGAACACCAGTGTTATATTTACATAATGCTAACCCCAGGTTCAGAGTGGGGCTGTCTCAGACTGAATGGACCCTGTGTCTGTATCTTGCCAGAACAGCCAGCTGCACCTCCAGCGAGCTCAGAAATCCCCACCTGAATTGGGTCTTTTTAAAGTTGTTGTTTTTTTAAATTCTCATCCGAGGACATTTTTTCTATTTTTTGTTCAGGTAGAGTGGGAGGGGGAGAGAGAGAGAAACATCCACGTGAAAGGGACACATCGAGTGGTTGCCACCCACACGACCCAACCAGGGCCAGGGACAAACTGCAACTGAGGTACGCGCCCTTAGCGAGAACCAAACCCAGGTCACTCTGGACCGCAGGCCGACACTCTAACTGCTAAGCCAAACTGGCCAAGGCTAAAGTTGTTTTTAATAGGCAATCCTTACATGGCGAAAATGCAGATATAAATAGTAAGCTTCATTTCTGTCCCCACTTTTCTTTCTCCAAAGGTAACCAGTGTTACCTAGTTTCTTGTTTATTGTTCCAGGGAGGGTATCTCTGTGCATGTGTATATATACATAACACACTACTAAGTTTGTATGTTTATGCTTTCTTTTAAAAAATATTTGCCTTTTACTATACCTTGATTAGTAATGATGATTATTTCATATCCCCATATATAGAGCTGGCTAACTCTAAAAATAGCTACAGAGTATTCATCGAATGGCTCCATTGTGATTTATTTAGGAGTTTGTTGTATCAAATCCTTGTGTGGATGTCATCTCACACAGGTGTCAGTGTGTCTTCAAAATGTTTCCAGGAGTTGAGTTTCTTGGTCAAAGAGTGTTGTTTTAATTTGACATCTCTGTATTTTTAATTGGTGATTCTCAGCATATTAGTGAGGGTGAACATCTTTGTTCCTTCTCTGTAATCGCCTATTCACATCATTAGAGTTTTTTCTAGTGAGTATTGCTCTTTTTCTTATGGTAAAACATTTTTCATAAGTTTGTCATTTCCTTTGTCTTTATGTTGTTTTCCTTATTTGTTTCTTATCATGCAGAACATTAATTTTATGTCTTTGGGGTCTTACATTTAAATCTTTGGCCTGCCTGAAATTTATTTTGGGGTAGGGAACAGGGTAGTATTTGCTTTATTTCCTCTGCCACTTGGTACCTTTGCCTCATTGGTCTGGGGGGAGATGAGGTGTGGACAGGGGTCTTTGCCTCATTGGTCTGGGGGAGACGAGGCATGTACAGGGGTCTTTGGTGCCCAAAGCTTCTATGTCGCGGTGGTCCCAGAGAGAAGGGTATCAGGAACACATCGCAGCTCACCCTGTTTTCTCGTGGAGGATCTCCTCTCTCCTATCAGAAGGTTCCTGGCTCACCCATCCTTCAGATCCCCTGGATCTGTCCACACCAGCGAGGGTTCTGGCAGAAGGGTCAAGCTGAGGGCAGACAGGGAGGGCTTTGTGCTGACGGCTCACCAGCCACAGGGAGATGAATCAGCCTTAGGGCAGCCCCATTGGGGTCTTGACCATCACACTACAGTGCACAAGGAAAAGGGTCTTTGGTCTTCGCCACTGGCAGCCAGTTCTACCTCTCTCCAAGGTTACTTGGCCATCAGCTGGCCTCCATTGTTTTGCCTATAGTCACCTCTGGGCCCACTGACCAAAATGACCTCACCTATAGGGCTAAGAACTAGGCCTGCACCTGCTGTGAAAACTGCATTCCCAGTTTTCCAACATAGCTAAGAACTAGAATCTTGTAGGTAGATAGCAGCTTCTAGAGCAGTATTTCTCAAGGGGGAGCCCTGGACCAGCAGCATCTGGGAACTTGTGAGAAATGCAAATTCTGGTCCTACTAACACAGACTCTGTGGGTGGGGCCCATTGTGTTGAACAAGCCCTGCAGGTAGTTCTCTGGTGCACAGCAGTTTGAGAACCAGTGGCTTGTGCTGGCCAGGAGCCCAGCAAGCAAGGAGCTGCTCACTGGGGCCAGCAGGTGTGCTTGCTGAGGAGCCTGCAGGTTTCCTCTCACTCCCTCACCTGCCATTGGGCGCCCCTGCAAACTGCCCAGCCACTGATCAGCAAGAGTAGGCAGATTGGATGACAGTCTGAGTGGCTGATGGCAAGGCAGATCTGTATTGCTCCTGGGCAGCTTAATTGGCACGGGGCATGGCAGAGGGGTCTGTATGCAAAGGCACTTTGTGAAAGCAAGTATTCCCGTCCAGCGCCAGCAGGCAACAGCCCCAGTTTCCAGGCCTGCTTCCTTACCTTACTGCTGGTCTGCACGTTGCTTCCCCTTTCTGAGCTGCAAGTGCCTTCTCTTAGAAACAGCATGGCGCTGCCTTACTTGCCTGATTCCAGATCCTGGATCAGATGAGCCCTCCCGAGGGCCCTTCTTGTTTCTGGGAACAGTGATTCCACGCCAGATTCCCTGCAGGAGGGACCAGAGGTTAGAGAATGAAGGTGAAGCCTGGGGCAGATCCTGTCTGGGGGCCACTGTGAGAGCTTGGGGTCTGTAGGTTGGGCACAGGGACATGGGTTCTGGTCTCCTGTTGGATGGATGGTGATAAGCACACTGGAAGATACAGACAAACAGACCTGGACCCTGGAGAAGGAGGCAACACACCCTGTTGAGGTGGGAGAATGTCTCCCGCACACACGCAGCCTCCCTGGTCAGGAGAGGTGGGAGTGAAGCTTGGGTGAGAAAGGTTCTCAAGGAAACCCACTCCTCGTAGGTGGCGAGTCCTACAGTGGTGGGTGTGGGCCTGAACCTGGCCCTGAAGATGCGCGGCCCCTCTTGCTATTTCTAGCTGGAGGCCCTGGCAAGTCAAGGGTAAACTTGTTGCCACATTCCAGCCTGGTGCAATTTCTCCTGTGGGGGCCTTGCTTAAGTGTGTTGCTGTTCTCTGGAGGTGCTGCTGGTGAGGCTAGTGGGAGCTCCTGGCAGAACCTGAGCAGCTGTTTTCTTCCTTTCAGATCTGACCATGAGCTACCCAGGCTATCCCCCGCCCACAGGTGGCTACCCCCCGGTTGCACCAGGTAAGAGGGTGAGGGGGGATGCCCTCTCAGCTCCATGGCCAGGAGTGGAGGGGAGGAGTAAGATTGCTTTCCGGTCGTGTCCTCACTCTCATTGTCCCCCACATGTAGCCAGGTGGGGTGGTGCCAGAGGAGAGCCCGGACCCTGAGGCCAGGCGGGCCTGAGCTGGAAGCTGCCCCTGGAAGGCCAGGCCAGGTCTCCCGACTTATTAGCCGATAGCAGCGGCTCAGTTTCCTCCTTTGCAAATGGCTTCATGGATCTCTCCCTCACTGGGCTGTCGAGCTGCTGATAAGACAGCCAGGTAGAGCGTCTGGCACTGTGTCCTCCAAGCACTGTTCGTGACTTGTCACTTCTACCCGGTGTTCAGGGCGGGTGGTCTTTAAGGGTCAGGTGCTCCTGCTCTTCACACCTAGAAGCCATCTTCTCCAGCCTGGGCCCCTCCTGGGTTCCTGAAATGAGATTTGGCCCCCAGGGTAGGACAGGAAACTTGAGGTCTCCTGGAACAAGGGGGAGAGAGGGCACCACTCCAGCCTGGTCATCCTGAGGTTGCCTGAGTTGCGTTGCCCTCTCCCCCATGAGACCCCTGGAGGTGTTCATTTTCCTGGAGCTGAGGTTCTTCAGTCTGAGCACCGAGGGCCCCACAGGCCATTTGGGCCCACCCTCCCAATCAGCTGGTGAGGGACAGGCCCAGCGCTGGAAGGCAGCTCAGCCGTTGGCATTTCGCTCTGAACAAGCGCGTATCCAGATTTGCCAGCGCTGGCCTGAGTCCCCGCTCCCTAGTAGGAGTCCTGTCATGCGTGTCCTACCACTGCCACCTCTTTCTGCACCTGAACAGCAAGAGAGCAGGCAGGTGATTCCCAGAAGGCTCTGTCCTGAGTGCCCCAGGGCCCTTTTTTTTTTTTAATCCTCAGCCGAGGGCATTTTTTCGTTTTTTTGTTCAGATAGAGTGGGAGGGAGAGAGAGAGAGAGAGAAACATCAACATCAACGTGAAAGGGACCCATCGAGTGGTTGCCACCCTCACGACCCAACCAGGGCCGGGGACAAACTGCAACCGAGGTACGTGCCCTTAGCAGGAACCGAACCTGGGTCTCTCTAACCGCAGGCTGACACTCTAACCGCTGAGCCAAACCAGCCAGGGCCCCAGGGCCTTTTTGCTGCTGAGAACAGAAATGCCTCTAACAATCCTGCAGCCAGCACGATGACGCTAGCTGAGCTGCAGTAGTGCTTGTCATAGTGACAGCTGCCACGTAGGAGCTCATTGGGCACCCAGCTAAGTTCTCAGCTCAGCCGTTTGAAGCAAACACTCATTATCCCCCACTTGTCTGCAGAGGAAGTTGAACTTTCATGGTGGCACATACCCTGGTGCTGCTGGTTTCAGAGCTGGGCCTTTTCACTGGTCTTTCCCCACTGTCCCTCTTACAAGGATGCTGTCTGTGTTTTCCATGACTCGGGCCAATCTCCCTCCCTCCCTTCCAGCCTGCTTCTCCCTGTCTCTTGTAGACTTGCAGCCACAGTGGCAGCACCCCCACCTCCTGCCCTGTGCTTTTGCATCTCCCTGAATTCTTAATGCTCCCTGAGCTCACTGCTGTCATGGGCTCAGCATGTCCTGACTTCAGGACTTTAGTGTCCTAAAGTGACCTGTCCTGTGTCTGCACTCCCACTCCACCATGGTGAGCCCAGGGGGACAGGTCTGCTCTTGACCCTCAGTACCCCACAGAGGGGCTTGGGAATGTTTGCTGAACCACCCCTTCCTCCCTGGAAGGAGGGGAAGGCTCTTTCTTCTCTTCCTCTGGTAGTGGGATTGGGTTAGACTTCCTTGCCTGGGTGTTTTCCGTGTGGTCTATAGTGCTATCTCCGAGACCTTGCTTGGCCCCCCACCCCCATCCCACCCTGAGCCACCTGGGAGCTTGCTGTCTCTGCCTTTCCCTGTTGGGGAGCTGACCAGGGGTTAATGGCTTGGTGTTGCTTTCAGGTGGTGGTGCCTGGGGAGGTGCTGGCTACCCCCAGCCCAACATGCCCCCTATTGGGCTGGATAACGTGGCCAACTATGCAGGGCAGTTCAACCAGGACTACCTCTCAGGAATGGTGAGTCCAGCCCTCCTGGACCCGGGCCCACTCCTGCACGGCCAGAGGCATAACGGCTGCTGGCTTCCATGTGTCAGAGGTGTCTGTGTGTTACCTGTGGGTGCTGAGTGTATGAGGGGCATCTCAGGATGTGCGGGCTTTTGTCCGGGTTCTCACCTCCTCACTGTCCCTCTCTGTGTCTGCATTTGCCCACCTGTAAAATCATGGAAGGGAAATGCATTGGGCATGCAGTCTGGTAGGTCCTTTTCGGCTCTGCGGGATTGGGTAGGGTGGTGCCTTTATGGAATGCGTGTTGAGCTCATTCGGTGTGAGCTCAGAATAGGGTCAACGGGGAGGTGGGGGTGGGGACTTGTGGGGACGTGTGTTTACGTGCGTGTGCCATGTGCAAGTGTCCATCTGCATGTCCGTATGTGTGGATGGCTATTCTGGTTGGGTCTGGGAGCGGGTGCCTGGGAGTATGGACAGACATGCTACTTTTAGTTGTTGATTTACTTTTTTTTTTTTTTTGGTACGTACCCTTAGCGGGAACCGAACCCAGGACTCTCTGGTCCACAGGCCGACGCTCCAACCGCTGAGCCAAACCAGCCAGGGCTGATTTACTTTTACAATAGTATATTTTGTAATCTAAACAAATGTATGCACAGTGTAAACAGTGCAACCAATAGGCAGTCTGTGTAGTTTGTGCCCCATTCTGGGGCTGGGGGATATGTGAATAAAACAAACAGTCTGAGCCCTGGAGCACTTACTCCCCACTGGAAGGAAACAGGCAGTTGCCATACGTAAACCATGTGGTGCTAGAGCAAGTGTGGGGGCTTTGGGCACGAGAGCGGCTGGGGGTCAGCAGTGCAGGTGGGGTGCATGTGGGACGGCGTCAAGGTGTTGAGACTGCTTCAGGTCCCAGTGCAGCTCGTGGGCCCTGCTCAGCGCTCAGGGCAGGGAGAGAAGGGGGGGAAGGCTTCCTCGTCTCTTCTGGCTGTAGGATTGGGTTCGACTGCTCGCCTGGGTGTTTTCCATGTGGTCTGTAGTGCCGTCCCTGGGGCCCTGCTTGGCCTCCTCCTTAGGCTTAGGCTCTGCTTTGTGGACTTTCAGGCAGCCAACATGTCCGGGACGTTCGGAGGAGCCAACGTGCCAAACCTGTACCCTGGGGTCCCTGGGGGTGGTTACCCTCCTATCCCCCCTGGGGGTTTTGGGCAGCCTTCTACCACCCAGCAGCCTGTTCCTCCATATGGAATGTACCCACCCTCTGGAGGAAACCCACCATCTGGGATGCCTTCATACCCGCCATACCCAGGGGCCCCTGTGCCAGGTCAGCCCATGCCACCTCCTGGACAGCAGCCCCCAGGGTCCTACCCCGGGCAGCCACCAATGACATATCCTGGGCAGTCACCAATGCCACCTCCTGGGCAGCAGCCCCCAGGGGCCTACCCTGGGCAGTCACCAATGCCACCTCCTGGGCAGCAGCAACAGCAGCCAGTGCCAAGCTACCCAGGATACCAAGGGTCCGCAGCCATCACCCCTGCCGTGCCTCCGTCCCAGGTGAGTGCCAGCCCTGTGCTACCCTCAGTCCCAGATGAACTCCAAATGCCCAAGACGCGTGGCCATGTCCTCTGCCAGCAAGGCCAGGGAGGGCATGGGGGGCACAGGCCAGGGCTCAGCCCTTCAGCTATAACTTGTTTTAACAGTATCACTTTCTCACAGACTCCCCAGCCTTGGTTTGGGTTCCTGAGACCTCAGGAGCTGCCCTGTGTCTCCCAGTTTGGTTAGATGTTGTATGTGTGAGTTGGGTGTGAATGTCCTGGGTATTCTTCAGTACTCTGTTATTTATTTACTGCCTGGGCTCTGTGTTTTGTAAGAACCCTCACAGGCCACTGGGCTTAAGACTATGCCCCACAGCTCTGTCTTCAACTTCGGGATGTCCCCGCTCCCTGCTCCCTCCCAGCTGGCTTGAGAGGGTTTGTGACACTGCCTCTGGGTGGAGAAGATGGTGGTAGTTCCTTCAGAGCCGCCCCTCTCCACGTATTCCGGGGAGCAGCCATGTTTGCAGGGCCTAGAATTCACTGTCATGTTTCATGGCCAGGCCAGCAAAGTGCAAGGCTAGTGGTATGTGCTTGATGACTATTTTTAGACAGAGGTTCCCCTCTCCTCCCTGCCCCCACACATGCCCCCACTCCTCCCTCCCTTCCTTCCACCTCATCTTTTCTGAGTTTATCTCCTTACCTCTGTTAAGGTCAGTCTGTGTTAATCACAGAAGCACCGGGGGCCAGTTTCGGCAGGGAAAGTCAAGTTCGCTGGGGAGCACAGCTGTCAGTGTCAGGAGGAGCGAGACCAGTAAGCAGGCTGTAGTCTAGAAAACACTGGTCCAGGAGGTGGTCAGGCAGCGGGGACCATCGTGAAGGTTGAACACCCACACCCCCCGAGGAATCACCATTTTCTGATTTGCACAGAAGTGCTCGTGACTGACCAGGCCCCGTTAGGAGGACCTGCTGTGTGCTTGTGTGTGCTCTGGTGGTACGGCATCGAGGAGGAGCCGGTGGCTCCTGCACCTGAGGCCTCTCCTTCAGCAGGAGCCCAGGCCAGCCCCGAGGACCCGGGTGTAGGGCCGATTTTTAGTGTCAGGACTCTACTAGACATGGGCTTCTAGCCCAAAGCTGTAGTACCAGGACATAGGGCAGATAATGGCCACATTAGGGCCACTCACTGTAGATTATTCTGTGTGGTTAATTGTGAACTCCTTCAGGTACCCCAGTTTTTAGATAAAACATCATTCTCAGTCTGAAGTGCGCATCTGGGGGAGGCAACATCTTACCTAAGTGTGTTTGTCCGAGCAGTTCGGAAAGCGAGGCACCATCACAGATGCTCCTGGCTTTGACCCCTTGCGAGACGCTGAGGTCCTGCGAAAGGCGATGAAAGGCTTTGGTGAGCCCACTGTGTCCCCTCCCATTCCCCAGGCAGTTACCCCGTGGCTCTGTGGGCTGGGGTTGCTGTGTGGAGGCAGCTTGGCGCTAGTGGTAGTAGACAGAAGATGGGTGTGGGGGTACAGTTGGGGTGCCCAGAAGAACAGGAGGACCCACGCCTGGGGAGTCTCCAACCGCAGAGCATCCCCACGAACCCCAGCCCTGCCCACTTGTGCCTCTTCTGCCTCCAGGGACTGATGAGCAGGCCATCATTGACTGCTTGGGGAGTCGCTCCAACAAGCAGCGGCAGCAGATCCTCCTGTCCTTCAAGACAGCTTATGGGAAGGTGAGTGTGCGTAGGGGAGTGTATGGGAGGCCTGGTCCCCCCGAATGGAGTCCTATCCTCCAACACAGCCCTGCTCACCCCTGGTTTTTTTGGGGGCTAAGTAGGCCTAAATCTCCTGGATGGACAGTAAGGCGCATTAGGATATTTCCTGCTGCCCACCCAGCCAGTGGCCTCCCGGCCGATGGCATCTTCTAGGGGTGTATGATGCTCTGAAGGAGAAACCTGGAGTCCAGAGCGTACTGAGATTTGACGAGAGGCACCCAGTAATCTGAGTTCTCGCCCTGGCTCTGCCATGATTCACTGAAGCCCTGGGCAGATTATTTTTTCTCTATTCCTGCCTGGCCCGGGTCCTCTCCTGGCAAGCCTCGCTGTTGTCCTGCCCTCTTCACGGCCATGCTGGAGGCTTAGCTGATAGAGGGCTTTGAAGGTAAAGGCTTCCACACTGAACAAATGCAAGGGGGGCATATTTTGAACATTTGGGCTTTTGAAGCTTAGGAAGGTAACACGTGGGTAAAGATCGAACAGCCTACCTCTTTTCCAGCCTCAATGTGCCACGGATCCCCTGGGGACTGTTCAAACACAGGCTCGGTTCTGCAGGTCTGGGCTGGGAAGGGAGATTTGGCTTTTCTGCTGATGCTCCCGGTCCTCAGAGCTGTGATAGTGTCCCTGTTCATCACCTTCTATAGATTCTCTAAATAGGTTTTCATTTGTTTTAATATCCAATCAGGATTTAATCAAAGATCTGAAATCTGAACTGTCAGGAAACTTTGAGAAGACTATCTTGGCTATGATGAAGACCCCAATCCTCTTTGATGTTTATGAGATAAAGGAAGCCATCAAGGTGTGTAAGAGAGTCTGTGTGTGGGGGGGGGAGTATGTGGACACAGCCCAGGGGAGGGCCTGGACCGCATGGTGTGTCAGCCCATTCACCAGCTACTGTTGTCATTTCTGCTCCTGTGACTTCATTGTCAAGGAACATCTGACTCTTCATCTGAACAACATGGGGGGAGCTGCGGTTGTAGAGGGGTATGAAGCATGGGTGGGGTCATCTTCATTCATTAGCAAATAACAGAAGCACCCTTGAGGACTTTAAGCAGAAGAAAGTGGAGAATTGGTTGTGAGACAGAGACGAACAGCCAGGCGTGGAGAAAGATGGGATCAGGGGACATCAGGAGCAGGCACCCAGGCAGGATTTCTCTCATTTCTGCTTCTCGAGTCCACTTTATGCTTCTGCCTGCTTCCCTGCTTCCTTCCACGTCTGCTCGGCAGCGGGTCCCTGTCCATTTACCTATCAGAGATCCAGCCACAGCAGAGGCTAGCTGCTCCTGAGTCCAGATTCCACATAGAGGGCAGGTTATGAATGGATCGAATTGGTTTAGTGTCTGCCCACTCCCTCAGTTGTGACTAGGCAGAGGGTCCTCTACTTGCCATACACCCCATGTTTCCCAGCCCCACAGCAGGAGTCCTGTGGGCGGGGAGGGCAGCCCCGCGGAGGGAGGGGTCCCTCCCGTGGACGGGGAGGGCAGCCCCACAGAGGGAGGGGATCCTTCCTGTGGGCGGGGAGGGCAGCCCCGCGGAGGGAGGGGTCCCTCCCGTGGACGGGGAGGGCAGCCCAGTGGAGGGGAGTCCTTGTGACTGGAACGGGTGCTTCAGAAGGAACGTATCATCTCCTCTGAGGTGGAGAGGCGCAGTGAACTTTCCTGCACCCCAGAGGAGTGGGAGAAATTCAGTGTGGAGGCGGGAAGGGAGAGGGGACTGCACTGACACCCTACGTGCTTTCTTTTACAGAGGGGTCAGGAGGCTGTTGGGGAAGGCACCTGAGAGTGGCCCCCAGACCTCTGCCCAGCCCCCACTCCCCAGGCATTCATGACGGGTGGTGGTTGTGGGGTGCTAGAAACGTGGGTTTGGGTCAGCTGTCACTGACTAGCAGTGTGTCCTTGAGCACCTGGAAAATGGGAATGGGTTGCTGCCTCGTGCCGTGCTGGGCATAGAGCTGAGCCCGGAGGCTGGCCGGAGCGCTTGGTGAACCTGCAGCCATCTGCAGTAGCAGGGAACAAAAGCTCAGCCCTTGTGCCTGCGTGATGGGTGCTCTGGGTGCCTAACCCATGTACTCGTTTAATCCTTGGCACTCCTATGAGGTGGGTACCAGTATCTCTGCCATTTTATAGACAAGTGAGCCGAGGCCAGAGAGGTTAACTGATGGCTGTACGGTGACACAGCTAGTCAGCAGCAGAGCTGAGACGCACACTGACAGGAGCCAGGCTGGTGACCTTGTCCACCTTCTCACTGTCCCTGACGCGGTCCTCCCTCGTCCACATTGCTCCTGCCCTTCCTGGGCGTCTGCAGCTGCTCTACACTCATGCTAAGACTCGTTTCCACATTCCACTCTTGCTTTAAGACCATTTTCTAGTTGTTTCTCATCTCATTTATGGGCTGAATTTGGAATAAAACAGTTCTGGGTCCATATCTCAATCCACTTGGCCCTGGACAAGTAACTAACCCTCTCTGACTCTCAGTTTCCTGTTGGGTAGAATGGGGATGATTTTTTGTCTAATCTCTACTCATCACTACGTCGCTGTCACCGGGTACTTGCCCAAGGCTATGGAGAAGAGCTTGGCTGCTCTCAGATGAGAGGGGCAAGCAGCCGAAGGAGCTCTTAGTGGCTTCTATTAATGGAATTTGTGCCCTGGGACAGGGCAGTAGCACAGCACCTGCTCTCTTTCCTGGGCGGGTGAGGGAACTGTGCCAGCCTGTGGCTTGTGCTGTCCTCTGCAGGGGGCGGGCACTGATGAAGCCTGCCTGATTGAGATCCTCGCCTCCCGCAACAACGAGCACATCCGGGAACTGAGCAGAGCCTACCAAGCAGGTTAGGCTGCCCCAAGCCCCCCCCCCAAAATTCCTGTGTGTTTTGGGCATTGGCCACGCCCTCTCCCAGGACCTCTGTTCCTTCCTGGCATTCTTATCACCTCATCTCCTGCCGTAGCCCAACCCTGCCTGCTGTTTGCACACAGGACAGGTGACTAAAGGAAGGGAGGGCTCAGGGAAACCTCTTGGATATGTTTTGGGCCAAACCTGACGAGAGGCCAGGTCAGCCTGGAGTTCACAGCCCCTCCTGGGTTTCCCATTGTGTGTCCCTGGACAGCCATGTGTGCTTCCTGTCTCCTTGAGCCCAGGACTCCCAGGCCCTTCTCTTGCCAGTGCCCACTGTTGACTGTGTCTGCAGTGGGCAGCTTTGTCCAGCAGGCTACAAGGTGGGCCTCCCCTGTGTCTCCCAGAATTCAAAAAGACCCTGGAGGAGGCCATTCGAAGCGACACGTCAGGACACTTCCAGCGGCTCCTCATCTCTCTCTCTCAGGTACCTTTCCCACGGGAGAGGGGCATCCCTGAGAAGGAGGAAGAGGAAGGGGAGGGAGGGTGCAACTCCAGGGAGTGGCCTTGACCACACAGTCTGTTTCCTTCCAGGGAAACCGGGATGAAAGCACAAATGTGGACATGTCACTTGTCCAGAGAGATGTCCAGGTGAGTGGGATGGCCAGATCAGGTACCCTCCCTGGGTTTTTTAAGCTGGTGGGGGTACCCAACTTTCTTGCTTCATGAGGGAGGAGCTCTGGAATGGAAGAGAACCAATAAAGGTGGGTTCCAGATACTGTGACTTTCAGATGGGCTCTGCTACTTAACAATTGTGTGGCCTCGAGCAGGCCACCCAGCCTCTGGGCTTCATTCCCTCACCTGGAAGAGGGAACACGGTAGCCAACACAGCAGTTGTGGGTGTGGAACTGTGTGTGTGAGTTGGTACTTCTCTTCGGTTGCATATGCTATTATGTTTGCAAACGAGCAGAATTCACACTTGATTGGAAAGCTTTTGAAGATTTGAGCCTAGCTTTGGCCGGTTTGCCTTAGCAATTAGAGCATTGGCCCCCGGACCAAAGAGTCATGGGTTCGATTCCGGTCAAGGGCACGTACCTTGGTTGCAGTTCTGTGCCCAGCTCTGGTTGGGGTCGTGCAGGAGGCAGCCAGTCAATGTGTATCTCTCACATTAATGTTTCTCTCTCTCTCTCTCTCTCTCTCTCTCTTCCCTCCCACTCTGTCTGAAAATAAATGGAAAAATATCCTCAAGTGAGATTAAAAAAAACAAGATTTGAGCCTAGAAACCAGCTGTCACATTAGCTGTGCAACCTCAGAATTCTGCCCTTGTCCCCAGCCTGGTATGAACTGCAGACAAGGGGAAAAGTCACCATTTCCTGTCTCTGTTCAGGCATCTGAGTGTCCCTCTAGAGGAGTTCGGGTTTCCCACTAATGAATTTAGACCATCGAAGTTCTGGAGAGAGCCCCAGCTTCCTGGTGGGGTGGAGCTGGCCATCTCTCTCCCTCTGCATTCACCTTGAGCGAGCGGTCCCCAGGAACTCCTGTCGTGTCCTTGTTTCTCCACCTGTCAGACTGAAGAGGACCTCTGTGGAATGCCCTGTTGTTAGAGTTAGAAGAGAGCCACTCTTACGGTCTTGTCCGTTTGGGGCTCAGAAAGGTTGAGCACTGTGCCCAGAGAAACCTGGAGGCAGAGCCTGGACAAAGTCCCAGACTCCTGGCTCTGTTTTCTGCAGGGAGCACAGACTCCTGGGTCTGTCTGAATATCTCCCTGGCTAGAGGCATCCACTCCCATTTCTAGATTCGGTTGGACAATTCCAAAGCTCCTGGATTCTGGCTCTGGCCTCAGTGGAAATATTCCTATTACTGTTTTCCCATTTCCTATATTGGCCGTTTCCTGGCTGATGCAGAAGTTGCCTCAGTTTCAAGGTCTGGTGCCTGCTGCTCTTCCTTCATAGTTCTGCCTCCCCTTGACCCTTGACCCGTGGGATCTCTGAGCCCCTGATGACCACCCTCTTCCCCTGGGTATTGGTGCCTTTACATCCAAGAGCTGTTATCTGAGGCTGGTTTGAGCCATCTATTGCAGGGGTTAAATTGGCAAACATTTTGAGCTCACACTTTCAAAAGCTTAACAGGCAAATGCAAATTCCGCTCATTTGCAAATGAAATAGCATATGCAACCAAACAGGGAGTGCCTAGCGTGTGACATCCCACATTTGTAACTGACTTATCAATTGTCTCACATGTTCCTCTTACAGACAGGGCAGCTGCTCTTAGAGACTGGGAAGCATTATGTAGGAATCAGGATTTCTGGCTTCTCGGTGACATGGACCTGGCAGCTGCAAGCCTGCATTTATTTCTCTGTCGCTGTCCTCACTGCTGAGCAGTAACCACCCCTCGGTGGGGTTAGCCTTGGTTCCCACCACTCTCTGGCCCTGTTTTCCTCAGGTTACCTAGCTGGCCCCTTTGGACTTTCAGATTTGTAACCCCTGAATCTTATCCAACCTTCACATCATAGAGATGAGGAAACGAGGCTCAGGGAGGGCCAGTGGCCTGCCGAGAGTCTCATGGCAAGTTGTCCCTAGAGCTAGGACTTAGTCCCAGGCCTGTTGTTTCATTTTTTCCTTTGTGCTGCTGTTCCCTTAGTTGGGTTAAAGCTGTTCCTTGCCCATCCTGGGCTCCAGCCAGCCTCAGTTCTCCTGGTTCTAACTTCTCCAGCTTCAGAACACTTTGTGTTGCCCAGTGAGGGGATGTGCGGATGGTGTCTAGCTCCACACAGTGAATGGAGCAGAGCTGGGGCACTGGCCCTGTTTCCTTCTCTGGGCTAGCAGGGCCCAGAGTATCTGCCCAGCTCTTGTAGGTGACCTGGACCTGGTATCTGAGGAGACGCCTGCATTACATGCCCATCTTTCCCTCTGTCTGGCCAGGAACTGTACGCCGCTGGGGAGAACCGCCTGGGAACAGACGAGTCCAAGTTCAATGCAATCCTGTGCTCCCGGAGCCGGGCCCATCTGGTGGCAGGTGAGCAGTCCCACGCCTCCTGGGGCCAGGAAATGAGGGCAGACAAGGTGGGGAAACGGAGCTTGCAGGACACTTCGCAGCCCTGCTCTGCACGGGGCTTTCCCTCTCAGTAGTAAAGGGCAAAGGGGGTCAAACATATGGTGATGGAAGATTATTGACTTTGGGTGGTGGGCACACAATGCAGTTGAAGGTCATGTGTCATAGAAATGTACACTTGAAACCTATAGAATCTTATTAACCAATGTCCTCCCAATAAATTTAATAAAAAGAAAAAAAAAGATCAGTTCCACGATTACACGACTCAGGATGGCCCACATTATGGAGCCATTGACAAAGAAGATATTTAAAGACGTTTTAGTAGCATAATTTGTGGGCATTTGGGGAGCATATATTTTGTTTAACAAGATGAACACAAGCCAAAACTTCAGGCAAAAAATGAGCAAAAATTTTCCCTTCATCTTGGAAATTTATTACAAATCCATTCAGAAATCCTGTCAGGGTCTATGTGACTGTGGCTGGTGGTCTTGAACAGAAATAGAGGTTTGGCCCTGACTGGGTAGCTCGGTTGGTTTGAGCGTTGTCCCAAAGCCCCAAGGGTTCAGACTCGGTCCCCGGTCAGGGCACATGCAAGAATCAACCAATGCTTGCATGGATAGGTGGAACAACAAATCGATATTACTCTCTTCCTTGCTCTGTCTGTAAAAATCAATCAATAAAAAAAGAAGAAGAGGTTTGTAAGACATTTTGGGATTATGAATCAGTGATGTTATCTTAAGAGCAGAAAGAGAAGAACATTTATTTCATGCTTAATGGGCTACATTCTTCTGTGTTCTGAAGCAGAGTATGCCTTCTGAAACTTGCTTTATAGGCAGGCCTACGGGCCCCAGGCATGGCTGCAGTCCAGTGCAGCTGTGACTCTTACCAAGGCCTCATTCATTCAGCCTCCTGTTGGCTGGTACCTAATGCGGGAACGTGGAACATAAGACTTAAGAGAGCCTGCAGGAGCTGGGCGGGGGAGACACATGATCACGAAGGTGGTTTCCCCAGGGCGAGGCTAACCCATTGCCCTCCAGGTGTGCTGACCCTGTGGTTCCCCATATGTGGGAAACTCGACTGCATAGTGTGGTAGTGGAGGGCTGTGTTTGTGTTCTCCCCTGGGAGGAAAAGTCCACTCAGTATTCTGGAGTGTGTGGAATCAGAGAATGCGATCAGGAAAAATGATCGAACAGCAAAAGTTAGCAGTGTGGCCACTGACCAAGGTTTACCCTGTTCTGTAGTGTCAGGCATGTTAGCATGCTGAAGTTAACATGTTAACATGCCAAAGTTGACATGGATGGATTTTAGAATATTTAGGGTAAAATGTAAATTCTAATTAAGCCAGAGGTTTTACTCTTTGAACGAACTGTGGAGAAATGATGGGAAGTATGCTTACTGTGTTACGAAGTGTTGATTTTACTACTTAAAGTGGTTCTCCTTTCGAAAAAAACCTCACCTATAATTCTGAATATATAAGCTTTTCAAAGTAGATAAAAGAGTAACATCTCTTTTTAATGTTTATTAAACTTTAATTCACACATTTAAAATCCTGCTATCAAAGATACATGAACTAGAAACACTGCTCGTCCCCATTTCCTGACAGTGCCGTCCACGCTCTGGCATCTTTGACTCCAGTGTCTGCACCCCTGGAGCCGCTGTTTAAACACAGCTGTGCTAAGGAATAAACATTTGCCATACCCCCCCCCCCCCAAGAAAAAGAAAAATAGATCAGGAGGTTTCTTGAGTTTCCACAAGCATTGATTCTGGAGGAAAGCAGAGGAGGAGGTGAGGGAATCGTCAGCCTCCTGTTGGCTGGTACCTGTATGCCCGGACATGGACTGTTAGACTTCCGTGTTTTCCAAAGTGTGGCGTCAATAAGTGTAACAAGTAATGATACTGGTAACATTTATTTATTCATTCGTTCAAAGATACACAAATTGAACTCCTGCCAGGTCATGGAGTTGGTGTGGGAAGCAGTAGGGAATAGCGCTACATAATTTCTGTTCTCATGAGGTTCACCTTCTTGTTTGGGGGTGACAGGCAGTAAACAGAAATTAAGTAGCCTGCACCAGAAGCGAGTCATTTAGGGTAAATAGCAAAGTTGGAGACAGGTGAGGAGTGAGGACTGGGGTTGCCGGGACCGTGCTCACTGAGGCAGTGAGTTGACATGGAGGAGTAGCAGGTGCACAGGCCCTGAGCAGGGGCTCCAGCACACTGAGAAACGGAGAGGGGCCATGAGGCTGGAGCAGATGGAGTGAGTGAAGCTGTCAGGTCAGAGATGGCTGGAGGCCCTGCTGACAGCTGCATGGACTTAGGTCTTTCTCCCGAGCTAAACAGGAAGCCATGAGGACTCCGAGTGGAAAAGGACATGAGTTAGGTTTTGCAGGTTCACTGGCTGTTGGGTTGAGAAGTGAAGGGGTCAACAGCAGAGCAGGACACCAGTTAGCAGGCTGCTGCAATACCTAGAGGAGAAATGATGGTGTCTTGGACCAGACGGCAGGGGCAGGTGGGGAAGTTAGGTCACCCAGTTGGTACTGGGCAGAGTTCAAATTTGAACTCAGGCTCCCTGGCTCCAGAGTGTACTTTTATTTATTTATTTATTTTTATCCTCACCCGAGGATATTTTTCCATTTTTTGTACAGATAGAATGGGAGGGAGAGAGAGGAAGGGAGAGAGAGTGAGAAACATCGACGTGAAGGGACACATCGAGTGGCTGCCATCCGCACGACCAACCAGGGCCGGGGACAAACTGCAACCGAAGTACGTGCCCTTAGCGGGAACCAAACCCGGGTCTCTCCGGACCGCAGGCCAACGCTCTAACCGCTGAGCCAAACTGGCCAGGGCCAGAGTGTACTTTTAAACCTCTACACTGGAGTATGAGTGAACAGATTTTTATCTTAGTTATTATTTATTTTAATGAGTATAGAATATGTAAGTAACCTTTCAAACCCTGGTTTCACAAACATTATCATTTAGGGGAAAAGAAGAGCTGATCTAAGGAAAATGTTACTAAGACAGATATGGCAGAAATCACCACACTGGTATGCAAATGACAGGAGTTTGAAGAACAGTGGTAGGAACTGAGACCCAGGCTGGGGAAGAGGGATTTCTATCTGTGGTAAGAGCTGGAGTTAGGACCCAGGGCTCCCTGTGCCACCTGCCTCTCTAGGAACTGAGTCACTTCCCATGGTGCTCAGCTTGTCCTAGGGTAAGCTGGAGGGCTGGCTAGGCATTAGCCCATAGTCAGGTTGAGAAAGACAGGATTGGCACATGGCATGATGGAGAAGGAGTGAGTGGTGGGGCTGGAAGTGCAGGGATTTCAGGAAAGGGGTCATTCTGTTTTGTTTATGGGTGGGGGTTCTGGATGGGGCCAGGGTGCGATTTGGGAAAACAGTCTGGTGAGGGCAGCCCTGGTAGTAGGACTGCATGAGCAGGTGTGGGGTTGGGTGCACATGACTTATGGGGTGAAGAACCTGGCTGACTTGAGAGCTGGGCCCACTGACGGGAGCAGAGGGAGGGGTGGCTCGGGAGGGGACCGGCCTGCTCACCATGTGTCCTGTGTTAGTTGACTGGCTACCATAATAAAATGCCACAAACTGAGTGGCTTAAACAACAGAAATTTATTTTCTCATGGTTCTGGAAAAAGAAATCCAGATCGAGGTACTAGCATATAGCACATTTAATGTCTTCTGGGTCCCCTCTGCTTGGCATGCAGATGGCCACCTTGCTGTGCCTTCACATGGCCTTTGTTCTGTGTCCAAATTTCCTCTGAGGTCACCAGTCAGATTGGATGGGGCCCACACTAAGGGCCTCATTTTGACTTAATTGTCTCTTTAAAGGTAATAGGTATCTCCAGATACAGTCACATTCTGAGGTATTGGGGGCAGGGACTTCAACATAGGAATTTGGGGAGGATGACAGAATTCAGCCCATAACATGTTCCTTCTCTCTTCTCACTAGTTTTCAATGAGTATCAGCGGATGACAGGTCGAGACATTGAGAAGAGCATCTGCCGGGAGATGTCCGGGGACCTGGAGCAGGGCATGCTGGCCGTGGGTAGGTGTCCTGGGCCTGCCTTGTCTGCCATCTGCCTGCGGGGACTGGCATGTACTGCAAGCTTTCAGGGTGCTCACCATCCTCTGGTTGAGGCGCAGGCCGTGCAGTAGAACCACAGAATCCAAGGTTGCTAACCCTAGTGTGCCTAAGTGGTAGGAGTCACACTGCCTCCAGGTCACCGCACCGTTGTACCCCCAGCTGTCTGGAGGCGTCTTGTTTCTATTCCAAGTGCAGCTCTTGGGAGAGAGTGCAGTGCAGTGTGGGTATTAGTGGGAGAACAACCCACTGCCCTGCTGGAAGAGATGACTCACATCCTGCCAAGTTTCCTCTAAAAATACATCCCTGCAGGCAGTTGTCAGCTGTTTGTGGTAGAAACGCGTGGTTGCAACAGCAACACAGGCCTTGCTGAAGGAAAGCTGGCCCGGCTCCCAGAAGGTGGTGTGCTTCTTGCAGGCCTGTGCCCAGACCTCTCAAGCAAGGGCTCCAGGCCCCGCCCATCAGGGGCTGGCCCCTCCTAAACCCACTTGGGAAATTCATGGTCTGTCCATCTTTTGCTTTGCTTTTCTTGGAGCTTCTGATGGGAGAGGTGATGAATCCTCCTCGTTTCCCTGCGTGTCCCCCACGGTAGGTTTCACAGCCTGAGAACACTAGGGGACATTCATCCCACACGGCCATCCGTTCTCTGTGCGGTTCATGGCATCTCCAGTTCACCCCTCCTGCTGGAGCTGCACACGGAGCCTCGTCACCGTCCCGTCCTCCCTGCACGGCTCCTTTCACCACGTGGGTTGCCAGGAGAGACTGGGGTGTTGTCCTGGTTCTGCACGTTTCTATCCCAAGAACTGGAGCCAAGACCATGGATAACTGATTGAGCCCAGAGGACGAGGGGGCAGAAGGTAGCTCCATTCCCCCTGGACTGTGTTTCCTGCAGATCCACTTATGCTGTGTTTCTCTCTTCCAGTGAAATGTCTCAAGAATACCCCTGCCTTCTTCGCGGAAAGGCTCAACAAGGCCATGAGGGTATGCAGCTTTCAAGTGGGGGGCTGGCTGGGGGTGGTGTCAGCCCCACCTCTGACTGGGACCCGGGGCTCAGGGTAGAAGGCCTGGGGAGAGCCACACCTCAGCTGAGAGGACACAGGGCCCACGGGCTGGAGGGGACCAGAGGGCCCGGGGAAGGCGGGACAGCGAGGAGGCCCATTGCTCACACCCTTGGTGGACCCCCTTTAGGGAGCAGGAACAAAGGACCGGACCCTGATTCGCATCATGGTGTCTCGCAGTGAGATTGACCTTCTGGACATCAGAATGGAGTACAAGCGGCTGTACGGCAAGTCGCTGTACCACGACATCACGGTACGGGCCTCGGGGTGACCAGGCCCCTGCTGGCAGCCGCTAGCCTGTGGACCCCCGCCCATCCCCACTGCCTCCTTTGCCTTCCCTCGGAGCTCTCACGGCTTGGCGTCTGCAGCACATGGCCTCTTGTCTGTGGCCTTGTGCTTGCTCTCTCCAGCTTGTACTTCTTCATCCAGCTGCCCCCGAACAGACTGTAGCTCTTGGTGGCAGGTCTCTTCACCTGCTGTGTGTCCCTGTCCCCGTCCCCCCCCCTCCCCCCAGCATGCGGCACATCTGCTGCTCAGGAGATGCATGGGGAGGGAGTTCCAAACTTCGGCACCAGGGAAGACACAGGACCTCCCCCACCTGGGTACCTGGCCTCCAGGTCCCAGCCACGTCCAGGGCTTCCCGGATGAAGCTCGGCTCACTCTGAGTTGCTTCTTCCTCTCAGCTCTGCGGCGGAGGCCATAAGGAGGGCAGGTTCGGAGTGAGGGCTCTGGGGTCAGGTCATGCTGCTTGTTCGAGATCTGTGCGATCTTCAGCAGTGTCCTAAACCTCCCTGAACCCCAGTTCCATCATCCTTAAGACAAGGGTAATGGTGTTGAATCTTAAAGGAGGCGGTTTATGACAACCACCAGCTACTCTGTCTCCGCATGCAGAGCCAGCATGACACAGTGTATCCCTGTCTGGGTGATCTGACAGTTCAATTCTGAGCTCACGTGGACCTCGCAGCTGCGGTCACCATGGCCAAGTCCTGATTTCAGACTCACCAGCATTTACTATTGAGCAGGTCGCTGAGAGAAGCTAACTCTATTGCTCTGGCTATAAAAATGATGCTGCAAAGTTTCATTTTCTGTGTGCTAGCAGCCGGTGGGCATCTGGAAGAAGCCACAGGCCTTGCCCTCAAGGAAGGAAATGACTAGAAATTAGCTAAACGAGGCCTGCACTTCCGCAGTAGTCCCAGGGGCTCCGGTGGAGGAGACAGCAGTGGGAACCGGGAGCCCAAATAATAACAGCGCCTCCACTGGAAGGTCGTGCCAGTCCTTTACATTTCCTGAGTAGGACATACTGCTGTGTGACGACGTGATCCCAACCGAGGGCAACAAAAATGCTCTGGGCAATGCCACCATTGGTTAGCCCGGGGACAGGGGTGTCTGACTGTTTCAAACTTTGTGTGTTTATTTTTCCCCTTCTGGCTTTGATATTGGGGTGATTGTAGCTTTAAGGTTTTTAGAGGGGGTGGGGGGTAAACTGCATTGTCATGGCCTGCACTGTCTCGTATGTGAGTCTCGGCTGCTCTGGGACCTGCGTGATGCGGCGTTTCCCTGGGATGGACCAGCCGCTCTGTAAGGGCACTTGGGGCAGAAGAAAATGCGCCAGGTGGCCCAAACTGGCCACACCTCCCCTAACTAATGTACTTGTTTCTGTGACCAGGGAGACACCTCTGGGGATTACCGGAAGATTCTGCTGAAGATCTGTGGTGGCAACGACTGAGCAGTGACCGGTGGCTCACTTCTGTCCACCTGCCAGCGGCAGCGATGCCAGGAAAAGGCCAAAAGAATGTCTGTCTGTTTCTGTCAACCCACAAAATAGCCCCATCCCAGTGTGACAACCCTACAGCCTTGGCCCTTCCTCCACTCCTGCCTCCTGGTGGTGAATTGCGCCCTGCTGAAGGCCGGGGTCGGGCTGGAACTCTCTCAGGATGCCTTTCCCTGTCCGCCCCCACGGCCTCTAGCTGCTAAAGTAGATGTTTTATTTCCTAACTCATGTAGTCTTCCCCTTTGCTTGTAGCTGAGACACTCGGCTCCATTTTAGTCATGTCATTTGAATGTTT
This sequence comes from Molossus molossus, assembly GCF_014108415.1. Taxonomy (NCBI): domain Eukaryota; kingdom Metazoa; phylum Chordata; class Mammalia; order Chiroptera; family Molossidae; genus Molossus; species Molossus molossus. The sequence goes on from NW_023425352.1 coordinate 60,183,858, forward strand.
ATTTGGAGGCATTTTTCATAGTCATTGCCAGACAGGTGCACAGCAGCTGCCGCACGCATTTCAGGTGAGGGCGGGGCCGCGCCTCGCCCAGCAGTAGGAGGGAAGACGACCTCTCAGGGTAGTCTGAGTCTGGTGAGAATGTGCCATGAGCTTCATTATTGCCAAACTCACTGCTTTTTAGAAAAGAAAAAAAAAAGACCAAAAAGTTGTCTGTTCCTTCTTCCATGAAAAGCCATGAAAATAAAGCCAGCTCCCAGCCAGTTATGGAGCTTCTTGTCACTGAGAATATGCCTTACACCTGAATGTTGATAGCCAAAAGCTGTTTCTGAATTAAAATCAGCTCTTGAACATTCTGGAAATGTTTTACAGCTTCTTTTTTTCTGCTTCTTGATTCTGCCCTGTAGCCCAGGGGGTCCTTAACTAGTGAAAATTCACATGACTTTTTTTTTTTTTAATATGTTTTTATTGATTTTTTTTAGAGAGAGAGGAAAGGAGAGAGATATAAACATTGATGTGAGAAAGAAACATCAATTAGTTGCCTCCTGCACATCCACTGGGGATCAAGCCCACAACCTGGGCATGTGCCCTGACCAGGAATCGGACCGGGACCTCTCAGTCCATGGTACGACACTCAGTCCACTGAACCACACTGGCCAGGCTTATGTGACTTTAAATAGAAACTTGTGCTCAGGAAACCCTGAGCAGAGGTCATTTCCAGGGACCCAGGTGGTATGGATAAGAAAAGGATGCTCCTGAAATCATGCAGGGGCAATAAAAAAATAAAAGCCCTGGCCAGTTTGGCTCAGCGGTTAGAGTGTCGGCCTGCAGTCCAGAGAGACCCGGGTTCGATTCCCGCTAAGGGCATGTATCTCGGTTGCAGTTTGTCCCCGGCCCTGGTTGGGTCGTGCGGGTGGCAGCCACTCAATGTGTCCCTTTCACATCGATGTTTCTCCCTCTCTCACTCTCTCCCAGTCTATCTGAACAAAAAATCAAAAAATGTCCTCAGGTGAGGATAAAAAATTTTTTTTAAAATAGTAAAAATCATGCAGGGGCCCTGACACTGATGAGGTGCAGAAATTTTGGTCACATGTAGACCCAGTGAAGTCCACTAGAGCAAGGTAGGAAGCACGTGGGCCTTCATGCAGTCCTGAAGGAGGGACACTCGCGGAGGTATGTGCGTGGCTCCTGGGGTAGACTACAGTCAGCTTCCAAAGAGGCATGAGATCAGCACCTTCCCCGAGGACCCTTCCATCCGAAGGGCGGTTCTGGTGTGGCCCTGGTGGGCTCCCTGCCCTTTGGCTGATGGGGTTAGGATAGGGAGCGTCTAGAATGGGAGCAGATGTTTTCAAAATCACTGTCAGGTCCCGAACTCAGAGCTGGCCTTGCTGGTCAGAGGTCTCTGTTCACTCCCTTTCTGACCTATGTGCAGAGTGTAGAAAGAAGAGAATTCAGAGACTAGGCTGGGAGATCTACCTGCTGGGCCCTGACCAGGGCCCATAGGGCTTGTCCACAGAGTGGACATCTGCTCGGGGATCCCTGCTGACTCCTCACTGCCCCTTGGATATGGTGAGAGGAAGGGGTAACCCAAGGGCCATGGAGCAGCCATGAGCTGGACACTAGCCTGGCCTACCTAGCCAGAGAATGCTGATGTGGGCACTGGAGTGGGTGGCAGGCCCTACACATCGCTTCAGCTCTGCCTCAGTTTCCATGCCTGGAGCCTCCTGACCAAGACCCAGCATACTTGGCTGCAGCGTCCCTCCCTAGAGCGGGTCTCCCGCCCTTGGGTGCCAGGTGTGGCCTGCCTGGCGGGATGGACTGTTGGTGTTGCACAGCCTGCCATGAGCTCAGGCTGACCCCACTGGCCTCCAGACTTGGGCCAGGGCCTGCACTCAGTCTGAGCTAATGGGACTGCACGTGTTCTGTGATGTTACTCAGCCTGCTGTCCACACCAGAGGGTTGGTTCACCCTGGTGCCCAGCAGACACTCTGACCTGCACATGCATCAACTTTGGTCTCCAAAGACTTTTTAAACACTTGAAATTGTTGTCAACATTCAAGCATGGACAGATTTCATATTTAAACAAATTCAGACTCCTGGCTTCTCTCTCTCTCTCTCTCTCTCTCTCTCTCTCTCTCTCTCTCTTAATGAAGGAGAAAAGGATGCTATTTTCTTTTTAAATTGATTTTAGAGTGAGGGGAAGGGAGAGGGAGAGAGACAAACGTCGATCAGCTGCCTTCTGCATGCACCCTGATGGGGGATTGAACCTGCAACCTAGGTATGTGCCCGAACTGGGAATTGAACCAGCAACCCTTCGGTGCACAGGACAGTGCTCAACCAGCTGAGCCACACCAGCCAGGGCACTCCTGACTTCTCTTCAAAGAGAAAAAATTCTGGTGATATTGGCCCAGAATCCTTACATAGTGGTTGCTGCTGGAGCCAAATTGCTGTTGCCCTTCTAGTGTATACTTGTCATTCTGCTGCAGGCCCCACCTCTCCCGAATGGCTTTCAGCTTCACAGGCTTTTGAGTGTGAGACCCTGGTCTGTGTACCTGGGGCCACCAGTGCTTATCCTGGTCCTGGTTCTCTCCACCTTCCTGTCCCTCTGGCTGCCCTCTTGGTCATGTCCATGGGCCCAACCCATTGTAAGTACGGGTTGGAAGACTGAACTCACAGATCTCTCTCAGGGGAAAAGGTACCTACTGGCTTTTAAGGTCAGTGGGAGGTTGTTAACATTATTGATTATGCTTAGGGCAAAAAAAGATGGGGAGGGGGACATCTGACCTTACAGGGCATCTGTTTGGGAGAGGATTACACAGGGTCTTTTGCAGTCTTCTGGAGTTGTCAGTCAAGGCCAGTCCATGGTACACATCCAACCTCACTTCCAGAGTAGAGGATGAGGCACCAGATGGATTCAGCCCTTAGTAAACTTTCAACAGCTGTGAGACATCGGCAGGAGCACTTTGTTAAGGGTAGGACTGGGGCGAGGGTGAGGCCAGTGAGTCACTTGTCTCAGGTGAAAAGTTTAGGGAAAGAACCTTGGAATGCTCACCTTGTATGAATGGGGAAATGGTCCCGAAGTGGTGGTTCTTAAACCTTAGTGTGACATCAAATACCGAGGAAAGGAGCTAGTAACAAGAAGAGGAAGGGGAAGAAGAAGGTGAGGGAGGGAAGGAAGGAAGAAAAGGAAAAAAAGAAAAGTAAGAAACAGCAGCCTAGTTGCAGAGTCAGGGAGTCAGTGTGCTGTAGTAGGATTCCATGGAGCTGAGGCTTGAACTGTGTACCCAGAAGGTTGAAAACAGACAAAACAGCAGGCAGTCACCACTGCTAAGAAACACCATGAACTCCCACGGATAACACTTGTCTCTGAGAATCAAATTCTGCCTCCACCACGGAAACCCAGGCCCTTTCCATCAGGCTGTAACTGTCCGAGTGGAGGCCCGTCCCACAGGCCAGCCCTGAGCACTTGAGAGTAGAAGATAGCACGAATAATGAAGCCAAGGGGAGGTGAAGCTCCAGCTCTGTATCACCACCTTCTTAACCGCCGTCACACTGACGGGGCCTTCATTTATCAGGAAACCGCAGAAACAATGGTCTCCGTAAAAATATGTGGGTGAGGGAGGTGGGGAATTATTTATTAGAGGTTAGCCTTTTTAAACATTGATTTGTCTGAGACGTGTGTTTCTATGACACTAAGTCAACAGCTGTGAGACATCAGCAGGAACTCAGAGAGATCTGTGAGTTCACAGTCTTCCAGCCCATACTTACAATGGGTTGGGCCCCATGGGCATGACAAAGGTAATGAAAGACAAAACAAAACACCTTAGTGTGCATGGGGATCATCTGAGGGGCTTGTTAAAGATACGGTCCTTGGGCCCCACCCTCACAGATTCTGAGAAGACATGGCGCCCGGGAAACTGCATCTGTAACCTGCCTGCCGTGTGATCCTGAGGCTCATCTAAATACGTGTACACTAAGACAGAACTTCTGAGAGCAGAGGTGTTCATGTAGAGGGTAGGTGTACAGGTGGTGGGGTGTTCGGAATTCAGTCAGGTAATGGCAGATGGGACATGTCCACTCCCAGCTTTGGAAAGAGGGATCTGAGAGTTGAACCTTTGCAGATAACATGGTCCAAGCAACAGCTGGACGGCCATACCATGTCCATTCTCTTGCTTTGGTAGGGAGTCGTAATCCTGGCCTAAAACTCGACCCTATGTCTACTGTCAGCTTCTTCCTGCCTTGGCTAGTAGGGAGTAGTCAGACCTAGAAACAGAAATCAACCTAAATCATTTTCTCAAGCAGAGAACAAACAGCTTAAATGTTCACCACTCCACACCTACCTACCTACCTGTGTTCCTCTCTGAGAGACAGGGATCATTACTCGGTTCTCCACCTGGCCATGTAAAGGGTCCATTCTCAGCAAAAGATTCAATCAATCAAGCCCCCAACTCTACGAGGAGCTCTTCCCCTCAGCCCTTGCTCCTTGGAAAGCTCTCCTTTGCCTAATACTGGGGTCCACCCTGAACCTGGTTCCTTCCCAACAGTCAGCTGATCTAATCCTGAAGTAGAAAGAGCACTGCTTTCGGACTCAAGCGTCCGTATTTTGATCTCAGCTGAGCCACTGATCTGCTGTGTGATCCTGGAAAAGTTACTTCCCCTCTTTGGGCCTCTTGTAAAATGAAGAGTAAATTAAATCAGAGCTATTGCAACTTCACAGTAGTCAGCAAAATGATGGGGTAAAGAACTTCAAAAGTCTGGGGCAAACAGGAGACAAATTGAAGAGCTTGGGGAGAAAAGATGACATGAGATGCTTTGGGGAAAAATGGTTTTGAAGAGGTTCCCCCAACTGGGAATGTAGAAATCCATGTAGAAAAGACTTGAGAAGGCCCCAAACTCTCACCTCTGCTGACCTTTAGGTTCTGCACAAGAAGGAAGTGAATGCTAAGGCAGAGTTGGTTTATAACTGAGTGTCAGAACTGGCTGAGTATCAAAGGATGTGCCCCAACACACATATTTGCAAAGACTGGGGGATTACTTTCAGTTTTTTGGTTCCAGGAGTTTAAGGAAATGTGTTGAATCATTAGTGACAACTAAACTAACTGAACAGAAACTTCAATGGCCACCCCTGACAAAGAATACAAACATTTAAAAATCAGTTTTAGATAAGTCATTAAACTACACTACATACAACAAGGAGCAACAACCTCCCCGAGTATGGGAAAGAATCTGATTTGTCGAGTTGTCACATAATTTTCAAAATGTCCAGTGTTCAACAAAAATTATGAGGCATGTAGAGAAACAAAGTATGAACCATACGTGGGGAGGGGGTGTGTGGGGATCTGTTAGTAGAAATACAGAAGCCCATATATTTGATTAACCAAACAAAGACTTTAAATTGACTGTCTTAAAAAAACTAAAAGAAGCCCAGCCGGTGTGGCTCAGTGGATTGAGCATCATCCTATGGACTGAGAGGCCCCTGTTCTATTCCCTGTCGGCACATGCCTGAGTTGTGGGCTCAATCCCCAGTAGGGGGTGTGCAGGAGGCAGCCAAATCGATGTTTCTGTCTCACATCAACGTTTCTATCTCTCCCTTCCTCTCTTTCTAAAACAATCAATGAAAATATAAAACAAGCAAACGAATGAATGAATGAATAAATAAATAACTAGAAGAAGCTATGAACAAAGAACTAGAGGGAACCAGGAGAATGATGCCTCACCAAATAATATCAATAAAGAGAAGGAAGAAAAGAAACCAAATAGAAATTCAAGAGTTGAAAAGTACAATAATAAATGAAAACTTTCCTAGAGGGGATTCAAGAGATTAGAGAAGGTAGGAAAAGAATTGGCAACTTCATGATAGACATTTGAGATTTCCCAGTATGAGGAGCACCATCAAATGTACCAACATATGCATAATGGGAGTCAAAAGAGAAGAGAGAAAGACATATTTGAAGAAACAATGGCTGTAAACCAATTTGATAAAAGACCATCTACACATCCAAGATTACATGGTAAATATAATTGGAATAAATTCTCCAATTAAAAGGCAAAAATTAGCAGACAAAGGATATCAAAGTATATCCTGATAAAAGGGTTAATCTATCAAAATATAACAGTTATAAACATATATGCACTTAACAATAGAGCCCCCAGAAAGTTTGAAACAAAAACTGACAGAATTGAAGGGAGTAATAGTTCAATAATTATACTTAGAGACTTCAACATTCCACTTTCTCTATTGGATAGAACAATTAGACAAAATAAAACAGAAAACTTGAACACTAAATCACCTATACCTAGCAGACATATAGAACACATTGTCCACCCAACAACAGATATATATTCTTCTCAAATGCACATGGAAATTTATCCAGATAGACCACAAAACTAAATAAATTCTAGAGATTGAATCCATACAGAATATCTTCTATGACCCAGTGGAATGAAATTGGAAATAAGTAATAGGAGGAAATCTGGAAATTTTACAAAAATATGGAAACTAAATAACATACTTTTTTTTTTTAAAGTGGAGGGGAGAGAGAGCGAGAGAGACATCAATGTGAGAGAGACACATCAATCGGTTGTCTCCCTCATGCACCCCCACCAATTCCGGGGATGGAACCAGCAACCCAGGTGCCCTTGACCAGAAATCAAACCAATGACCCTTTGGTGTATGGGCTGATGCTCTTAATCATTGAGCCATGCTGGCCAGGGCAAATAACATATTCTTAAAATAACTCAATGAGTTAAAGAAGAAGTTACAAGAGAAATTTTAGGAAATACTTTGAGATTATTGAAAATGAAAACACAATATACCAAAATGTGTGATGCAGTGATAGCAGTGCTCAGAGGGAAAAGATAGCTGTAAATGCCTACATTAAGAAAAAGAAAAGATCCCAGCCGGTGTGGTTCAATGGTTGAGCATCGACCCCTGCACCAAGAGGTCACTGGTTTGATTCCCGGTCAGGGCACATGCCCAGGTTGCAGGCTCGATCCCCGGTAGGGAGTGGGCAGAAGGCAGCTGATCAATGTTTCTCTCTCATTGATGTTTCTATCTCTCTCTCCTCCCTCTCGCTCTAAAAAAAAAAAAATCAATGAAAACATAAAAAAGAGAGAGCTCAAGCCAATAACCTAATCTTCTATTTTAAGGAATTAGAGAAAGAAGAGCAAACTAAACCCAAAGCAACCAAAAGGAAGAAAATAAAGACGAGAGTGCAGATAAACAAAATAAAGAATTAAAAGAAAAAACAAAACAAAACAGTAGAATCTATGAAACGACAACAAAAAAAGGCTATTTGAAAAGATCAACCAAATTGAGAGATGATTCAATTACTAAAATCAGAAATAAAAGTGGGGATGTTACTAACAACCTTATACAAATAAAGGATTACAAGGAAATACTGTTAACAATTGTATGTCAACGTATTAGATAACCTGGAGAAAATGGGAGAATTCCTAGGAACACACAAATTCTCAAATCTGACTCAAGAAGAAATAGAAAATCTGAATAGACCTATAATTAGATTAAATCAGTAATAAAAAACAATCCCAATAATAAAAAACTCAAGACTGGGAGACTTCACTGATGCATTCTATCAAATGTTTAAAGAAGTAACACAAATCTTTCTCAAACTATTCCCAAAATATAGAAGTAACATTTCTTAATTTAGTCTGAGACCAGTGTTATCCTGACACCAAAGCTAAAGACATCATAAAAAAAGTGCAAAAATCCTCAATGAAATTCTAGTCAACTGAATCTAGCAGCATGTTAAAATAATTATCTACCATGACTAAATGGGATATATCAAAGGAATACCAAAATCATTCAATATGTAAAAATCAATCAATGTAATACACATTGTTAGTAGGAGGTAAGAACCACATGATCATCTCCATGCAGAAGAAGCATTTGAGAAACCGCCACATTTGATGACAAAAACCCAAGAAACTAAGAATAGAAAGGAAAATTATCAACCTGAAATAAAGGGCATCTATGAAAAACCACAGCTGACATACTTAATGATGGGAAGTAAAACACTATTCACAGATGACATGACTATATATTCATATATATTATATAATCCTAAAATATCCACACAAAAACTATCAGAGTTAATAAATGAATTCAACAAAATTGCAGGATAACATACTTGATGAACATACAAAATCAGTTGTATTTCTAAACAATAGCAATGAACAACAACCTGAAAATGACATTAAAACAATTCCATTTACAATAATATCAAAAAGAATAAAATACTTAAAGAATACATTTAACCAATGTGGTGTAAGACTTGTACACTGAAAAATACAAAAATATAAAACATCCTGTGTTCATTGATTGGAAGACTGTATTGTTGACATGGCAATACTCTGCAAATTGATCTACGGATTCAATCCAACCCCTATCAAAATTCCAGCTGCGTTCTTGCAGGTATGGACAAGCTGATCCTAAACTTCATATGGAATTGCAAGGAAGTGGTCCCCAAACAGTAAAAAAAAAAAAAACAGTCTTGGAAAAGAACAACAGTCACTTAAAATTACTTCTTAGTTTCAAACATCTATAGTAATTCATATAGTGTGGTACTGGCATAAGGATAGGCATATAGACCCATGAGATAGAACTGAAAAATCAACCTACACATCTCTGCTCAATTGATTTTGACAAGTGTCCCAGGACCGTTCAGTGGGGAAAGCATATTCTCTCCAAAAAGTAGTGCTGAGATAACTGGATATCCCCAAGCAAAGGAATGAAGTTGAATCCCTATCTCACATCATATTAAGAAATTAATTCAAAATAGATCAAAGAACTAAATGTAAGTGCTAAAGCTAGCCAGGTTGGTGTGACTTAGTGGCTGAGCGTCGACCCATGCACCAAGAGGTTGCCAGTTCTATTCCTGGCCAGGGCACATGCCCAGATTGTGGGCCAAATGCCCAGTGTGGGGCATGCAGGAGGTGGCCAATGTTCTCTCTCATCGATGTTTCTATCTCTCTCTCTCCCTCTTTCTTCCCTTCTCTCAAATCAATAAAGAAAAACAATTTTTTTAAAGGAGCTAAAGCTATAAAAATCTTAGAAGAAAACAATAACTACCCATGACCTTAGATTTGGCAATGGATTCTTCGATATGATGCCAAAAGCACAAGTAACAACCACCAAGTTGGACTTGTTCAAAATGAAAACATTTGTATCTGAAAGGACACTATCAGAAAAGTAAAAAGACCATCTGCAGAATAGGAGAAAATGTTTGCAAATTGCATGTCTGATAGAAGCCTAGTATCCACAGCACATAGAAACCCTAACAACAATGAAAGACACCCCGACTTTTAAAATGGGCAAATACTTGTCCAGGCTGCTTTGGCTCAGCGGTTGGAATGTTGGCTCACAACCAAGGAGTCAAGAGTTTGATTCCAGTTACGGGCATGTATCTTGGTTGCGGGTTTGATCCCTGGCCCTGGCTGGGGTCATGTGGGAGGCAACCAGTCCATGTGTCTCTGTCACATCGAAGTTTCTCTCTATCTCCCTCCCACTCTATCTGAAAATCAATGGAAAATATCCTCAGGTGAGGATTTAAAAAATAAGAAAAAGAAAGAAAGAAAGAAATAATAAAATGGGCAAATACTTGAATAGCCATTTAAAAAAAAATAGAAATAACCAACAAATACATGAAAAGATGCCCAGCGTCACTGGGAATTAGGTAAATGCAACCCAAAACTACAGTGATAGCCACTGCACACCTACTGTGATGACTACAGTCAAAAAGACATGTTGGTGAGGGTGGGAAACGTTGAAACCCTTATATAAACATTGCTGGTGAGAGTGTACAATGGTACAGCTGCTGTGCAAAAACGTTTGGGGATTCCTTAAAAACTTAAAGTTACTATTTGAATCAGCAATCCCATCCCGTTATGGATCCGAGAGATGAAAGTGTGTTTACACAAAAGGGAATAAAGTACTGATACATGCTGCAACAGCAGTGAACCTTGAAAACATGCCAAGAGAAAAAAACACGCGGAGGACCCCAGACTGTATGACTGCGTTTATATGTGCTGTGCAGAGCACGCGAGTCCCCAGGACAGACGCCAGCGGGAGGGAAGTGGGAAGTGATGCTTAATGGGTAAGGGGCTTCCTTTCGGGCTGACTGCACTTCATGAAGCCACTGAGTCTGTACAGTTTAAAGGGTTAAAACTTTGAATTGTGTGTTATGTGAATTTTACCTCAATAGAAAACATTTTTAAAACTTTAATGGGCACACAAATCCCCTGGGGTGGTCTCATTAAAATGTAAATGTGATTCAGGAGTTTGGGTGGGGCCGCAAATTCTGCATTTCTGACGACTCCTAGGTGAGACCTCTGCTCACAGAGGCCATGCTTGAGTAGTGAGGTTCCCCAAAGGGCCCTTCCACCGCTCATCTACCATTCTGGGCTTCAGGGGCCTCATCTCTGAACCACCCTGCCCTGTCTGCCCCTTAGAGAATGGGGGCTGAAGCACAGTGGGCCGGGGGCTCCCAGGTCTGAGCCTTCAGGGGAGGTGGGCCTCAGGGCATGGCAGTAGGTGGAGAGCAAGCCTCGGCTGCAGGGGTCACTGTCAGCGGACAGAGGATCGAAGGAGTAGCTCTCATTGTGCACAAGCTGAAGGGCGCCGACCAGGCCCTCTGAGAGGAGCGCTGTCCACAGGGCACCGCTTCCAGCTGCTGGGCACCTCCGCTCCGGTGCTCAGACAGGTGCTCAGACAGGTGCTCAGACAGACAGGTGCTCAGACAGACAGGTGCTCAGACAGGTGCTCAGACAGGTGCTCAGACAGGTGCTCAGACAGACAGGTGCTCAGACAGACAGGTGCTCAGAAACGATCTGAAAGAAAGGGGCGGCTCATGTGAGGGAGTGCTGAAGGCACCCTCCCCGCCCTCCAGCTCCCCCGGAACTCCGGTGCCAGGGAACACAGGGCTCAAGGAGGGAGCAGGTGGCACTCCCTCCACTGCCCGGTCAGAGGGCTGCCAGTCTTTCCTGAAAGGGTTAGTGGGAACACGGGTGGTCCTTGGAAGGGAGATGAAAGGAACCGAGGAGCTTGGAGGGACGGACGTGGCCGTGACGGAGGCAGTGCTCTGTCAGGGTGGTGGTGCCGAGATGGAACTCAAGTGCCCAGGCTGCAGCAGTCGGGTGGGATGGGGTGGGGATGGGGCAGAGAACATGGGGCGAGCTGGGGGAAATGCCTTCCCACTTCTGTCTCAAGGAGGAGCTGGAGCCCTGGCTTGTCCAGGCCACACCAGTGCACCCACACCCTTCCTGCATGCCCAGCCCCAGTTGTCCTCTCTGCCACCTGACCACTCACCATCTCCCAGGAGGTCGGGGGTTCGGCTGAAGGGCCCCTGGGGCAGGTTCCAGGCCAGCTCCTCCAGCTGGCTCAGCAGGCCTTTCACTTCTGCCTCCAGGTGCCCCACGGTCTTCTCCACCTTCTAGAGCAGGGAGAGATGGGACGGTGGGGTGGGGTGAGGAGCAGGGGACAAGAGCAGCGCCAGGTCCTGCTTAGTCAGTGGTCCGGTGGGGAGAGTACTGGGTGCCCGGGGACCTGGGTCCTTCTTGTTCAGTCCCTTTCACCTCCCCGTTCCCCAGATGACAAAATCTGAGGGGCTCCCTCTCTATGACTGCTCCTGGCTCTGGCACTGGTTTTTCTGTCACAGGTTTGAAGTGACTAGGGTTCCTCTTCCCGCTCCAGAACTCACTGGGAGCTCACATTCCTTTTGTTGCTTTGCCCCCTGGTGGCAACCCTGCCAAATAACAGGTTTGGGATTTTGAAATTTTCTTTGTTAACTTTTTTCATCAATGAACCTTATTAAAAGTCTGGCAAAACCTACAGACCCCTTCTTAGAAGAATAACTTAATTGGAAAAATAGGATTTCTAGGAACACCAGCTTCATTAAAATATTATTCAAATGTTAAAAATTAAATTTTTGATGTAAACAAGTTTTCAGGGAGAGGTTTAGCCTGACAGCCCAGGTGGCCAGGGAGCAGGATTGGCCTGGATTTCCCTAATTTTCCAAAGCAAGGTTGGCCAGAGCCCTATAAAGCCACCAGCCTGGCAGGTGGCCCCAAAGATACATGTCCTCCCAGGTCACCCCATTACCTCCTCTATGATGTCTAAACGGCCATGGACAGCCATGTGTGTGTCACACCCTGTGGTCCGAGCTGGATCTCCTCGGGAGGGGATGAAGGGTTCAGCAGCTGTGGGAAAACAAGTGGTGTCCCTGCGGGGCCCTCGGTCACCCTGGAACACTGGCGACACCCTTAAAGCATGGGGGTCAAGTAGGTGTTCCTGAACCAGTCACGAGGAGAAGCAAAGACAGGCCCAGCGGGGTCAGGGGAGTGTGGGCCGCTCTGACCACTCACTGTCTCCGTGGTCTCTGAGCTCACCGATGTCCACGTGGGCTTCTGGAGGAGGAGCTGCCTGGACTGGGTAAGTTAAGGAAGGGACGAAAGTTTCCCAGGAGAATGGCACGTGCAAAGACAGAGAAGCTTGAGTCCGAATGACTCCAAACCCTGGGCAGTTTGGAGTGGCTGAAAGTCCAGGTGGGTGGGAGATGACGGGAGAGGTGGACCACAGACACCATGCCAGAGGCCCTAGTAAACCAACCTCAGTGCTTATTTGGGGTTTAACCAAAGAGTCACATAGTCATCTATGAATTGTTAAACTCAGAGAACGGATTGGAGAGATTTGTCTTTGAAGGCAGAGTTACTGCAGTAACCAGGGTAAGAAGTGAGGAAGGAGGCAGTAGCAATAGAGAGGAAGAAAATGAGTGGAGGTATTTTAGCACTGACATTGGTGACCATTTAGCAATAGCTGACACTTGCTGAGTGCTTACTATGGACCAGATAGTGTGCTAAACAAATGTATCAACTCAATCAAGTTTTACAACAGCCTATTATTATCCTTAATGTGCATGTACGGAAACTGCCACACAGAGGGGTGAAGTGATGTGTGCAATGTCACACAGCTAGTAAGTGGAAGATTTGAGGTGCAACCTGTCCAACCCTTGATTCATCATCCCCGCCCCCGCCCAATGTTGATACCTCCTTGGTTCTTCCTGGCACTGCCAACCCTCATACTGGAAGTCTTAGACCCCCGGTTCTAAGCTGAGGTTTCAGAGCTGGTGGCTCTCAAATGCCTGTGGGTCCTCAAAGTTGGCTGAACCTTGAAGAACACTGGCACTCAGGAAGGTGGACACTGTCCCAGAAACTGAGAGAGGCAGAGAGCTTTACAGAGGACAAGGCACCCAGCATGACCTAAAGCAGCCCAGGGGTCTCGCGAGATGAGGATGGGAACCAGAGCAACAGGAAAGTCACTGCTAAGCCCCCTCCAGCTCTTCCTTTCAGTGGAGCGGTGGGAGCAAACCAGGTTCAGCTGCAGTGGGATGAGAAGCGAAGGAGAGGTCAGAAGGCAGAAACCTGGATCCTGGAAAGTGTCTTCAGGAAGCTCGGCTGTGAAGGAAGGGAGAGGAGATCACAGGGTCTAGAGAAAGCTTATTGGTGTCGCTTCTGGTCTTTTAAGGCACTGAAGAAACACAGCCATGCTCATAGCCTGGGAAGGAGAGGAGCAAAGAAGAGCTAAGGGATGCCACCTGCAGGGAGAGGCGGGCAGGGACAATTCAAGGAGGGAAGAGAGAGAGCACGTAGCAAAAATGGGTATAAAAGTTCTACTTAGAGGCCAACAGTTGACCGAGTCCCCACCTGATGGCCCCTATTCATTCTGTAAAGTAAGAGGAGAATCATTTGCTGAAAGTCCATGTAGGAAAGAGGAAAGGACAGCTGTCGAATTTTCAGGACTTCTGTGAGTGGGTTGTTAAACACAGCCACTAGAACAGAAGCCATGGTGAGAGCATTTACAGCACAGCCCTGGGCAGGGGCTTGAATAAAGAGGGGCCCCGAAGGGGATGGGGATACAGGAGGCTGTGCAGGGGTGCAGAGTGAGGGCATCGGTGAGCAACCTTGGGAGCACCAGCCCTCCCCTGGCGGCTCGGCAGCAGATGTGGCTGAGGAGCTGACTCCTGGGAGTCTGCAGGATGAGTGTGGTGGGGCGAGAGCAAAGGAATTGAGGGTTGACCGGCAAGGGGCTGAGGGAATGGGCTCTGGAGTCTTGCTGGGGTAAGAAGGAAAAGAGGCCAATAAGAAGAGCAATTGGGAGAAATGAAGGGGCTGAAAGGACTTGTGGTCTTGGTGCAATGATGAGAGAAACAGGGACGGAAGGTAAGGGTACTGCAGTTCTCAGTTGTCAAGGTGGAGCAGCTTCACAGTGACAGTGTCAGGGCTGTGGCCACAGATGTGGGCCCTGAAGCAGAGGGGGTAAGGGTCACTGCTCTGATCTCTGTGGGTGCAGAACTCCTGGGACTGTAGGGCGTCAGTGTGGGTCAGGTTGTCCAACGGGACATTTAATTGCCCAGAAGGTTGAAAGGTCTTGAGGTAGGAATGGAGGTGTTAAGCCATTTTGCTGGCGATGAATGTGTTACTCAGAGGTTGAATGACTTACTCAAGGTCGCAGTCAGCAAATGACAGGACCCCAGGCACCTGGCCTTCTCCTGACACCTCAACAAGCTTGCCTTCCGGAGTCCGCTGGAGCCCCTGGCTCTCAGACTCTCTGGTTCCCTCTCTTCACTCGGTGTGAGGAGCACATCAGGGACACGGCTTCCTTCCCCTGAGCGTTTCTCCGGGAGAACAGTTTGTGTTTTACATTCTCCGTTTCTTTATTTCCCTTCTCTTCAAAAGACAATGGTCTATTTGTTGGCTTTGGGGAGGGGGGGGAGATGTTATAATGGCAGTTTGGTTACTTTTTTAAAAGGGAGTCTTTTAGAGATTTACACCAAAATATTTACAGATAAATGCTATGATGTCTTGGATTTATTTCAAAATAATCCAGGCCTGGGAGTGGGAGGAGGCATGGGCGGAGTGTAGAACAAACAAGATTGGCCAAGATTAGTAACTTGAATGGGTGATGGGGACATGGGAGTTGACTGTACTATGTGTGTGTGTGTATATATGTGTGTGCATGTGTGTGCGCGCGCGTGTAGTTTGACATTTTCCATAAGAAAAGCCAGTTGTCTGATGGGCTGCAAAACACAGAAGCCACTGTGGGCTGTGTGCACTGATGTGAAATGTTCAGGTTTGAGAGATCCTACCCAAAGGGCTGTGCCCCATTCTGAGCCACATGTCCTACGAAAGTCTAGAGGTGGCCAGAATGAAGGGACTCCGAAGTCTGACTCATTTACCCCAGCCGAAAGAACTGGGTGCTGACCCTGGAGAGGAAGGATTTCCGAGGGGCAGGGAGAGCTGTTCTTACCCACAGGAGGGCTGTCTGTGTCCACAGCCTCCCTGTGCAGGTCTGCCCAGGGGCTTTTGGCCAAATTTCCCCCCTAAGCCCTGCTTGCCCTTTCCAAGACCCTACCCTGGTCCTCTCGTCCCCCTCCCTCCCCGCAGTGTAGGCCAAGAGGACACCCTGCGACCCTGTGGTCAGTGGGCTGCACCAGCTCTGTAAGTCAGGGGCCACACAACATGCCCCTCCCGTGGCCCAAAGCACACTGCTCTTCATGTCTGTGGCGAGAGCTAACTTGGCTCCAAACCCGAGCAGGGAAAAGGCCGGACTGAGCTGTTCTCCCCATCCACAGCACTAGCCTCTCACATCTGGACGGAACTCAGCGCTGGGCTCCGCCGCCCAGCTGTCCATGAGCTCATCCCACCTCCCACCAGTTCAATGGAGAGAGAGCGCTGGGGCAGAGCCAGGGCCCTCCCAACCTCCCTGCGCCAGGCTCCCTCGCCATGTGGATCCCATGGCGTTGACCTCAATGCATGATCGCGGAAAACACACCAGGCAGCCCCGTTCTTGGCCCAGCTCGGCCATGAACTGCTGTGGGCCTGTGGGAATCTTTCTCCTCATCCTGGAGCCTCCACAGCACGGGTGGGGTAGGCCCGAGGCACTGCCCCCCCGACTGGCTCACCCCTGATGCTGCTGGGTCTTTCAGAGCCTGTCGAGGGGCCTCAGAAATCAGCTACAAGGACAGAAGTGAAAGAAGTCGAGGACAAGTTGCTTCCTGGACCAGGTCCAACAAGGCAAGACCTGGGCGCCTTCTATTTTTTTGAGCTTGTACACACACACACACACACACACACACACACACATCTTGGAGCCTTAGTAGAAAGGAGCTCATGCTAACGCCTGCTTTGCGGAGCTTTTAGAAAGTTCTAGAAGAGGAGTGGGGGAGGCTGCAGGATCACCATGATCAACCCGAGGAGCCAAGGCTGTGGTTCCCGTCTTCCCTTCCTTCCTCTGCTCCGCCTTCCCTACCCGGCCCCGGACAGTGGGAAATGGACCTTCTTGGATGCTGGGTTGTTTTTCCTGGCCTGGCTCCTGCTCAGGGCCTGTGTGCACCCTGGATGGTGGCCAGGGCTGGGATGTCGTGCGCTGGTAAGGACAGGCTGCCAGGAGGGGCCAGAAGCCCAGGCAGAGGCGCTGGACTAACTTCTCCAGTTAAAGAGACATGGCCACTGGGTCCCCCTCGAAGGCAGGAAGTGAGGCCCTCTCCCACTTACAAGCAGAGGAGACTTTTATCTGGGACCCAAACACTAAAGAAAGCACCCACAACTCCACCGGTCTCTGTGGGACCAGGTGATGACAGCACTTTCTCAGCGCAATGTTGACGCGTGCCACCGTGCCCCTGAGTCATCGCAGACACCCTGACCAGCCACTCTCGCCACTGGGGCTCAATTATATTCGACCACATTCAATGTAATAGAATAATATATTTTACCACATCTGATATTTGTATTATAATTTGTGACTCATTCAAAACCATCAGTGGTTTTTGTAATTTTATAGCAGAACATTATTTTCAAATAATTATGTGAAGAACTCCAATCTGTGGACCTGCCCTGGCTGAAGCAGGAGAGGGACCCTCTGCCCCCCAAACAGAGAGCTCAGATTCTGAAGAACACTTTTGTTTGGTTTAGTCTAGTTTGTTTTGGGAGAGACATGCCGTGCTCCCTCGGTGTCCGGTCACCGTCCAGCTGTGGCCGGAGCCTTGCCGATCACTCAGAGCACAGCAGTGCACTCCGGTGCTTCGCAGCTGGTTAAGTCAGTATTTTGCCTGAGATACAAGCTAGGCTTCTGTAACAAAGAGCCCCTCACTCATACACGAGTTCCCTTCTTTCTCATGTATCTCTTCAGAGGTAGACTGGCCAGTGGTCAAGGCTGGCAGGCAGCTGAGCTATTCAGAAACCAAGATTCCTTCTATCTTGGACTACTGCGCTTTTCAGTCTGCTGGGCTACAATGTACCAGAACATTCCAAAACCCCCGCCATGTGGAGAGGGTCTAAGAAGACATCCAGGGTAACTAACCTCTCTCCTCGTGCTGAGAAAAGAACCCAAAGCTGGGAGTCAGAGACACGGTGCCACCCCCTCTGCTTAGTGACTGCTCTTTGCTGCTAGGCAGCCTCCTTGTGTGTAAGGGGTCTGCCCTGCTCTGTGTACTTTGCGAGATTGCTGTGCTTGATCACAGGGGGTCCTGCACTGGAAGATGCCTCGGAACTACCAAGTGATGTCCAAATGCCATGTAGGGCATTGACCAGGAGAGCTGAAGACTGAGCGGGTCAGTAAAAGCCCCCGTGGCTTCCCCCTCTACGTGGAGCTCTGGGCTGGATCACTGCAGCCAGCTCTCCTCGACACGGGAGGCATCTGCCCCAGAACAAGTCCCGTGCAGGAGTCCAGGGGATGCTTGGGAAGGGCTTCTCCAACAGCACTAGGGCTCGGTGCTGACCCAGCTCTCCGGCTCTTTTTGGCCAATCCTACTTGCTGGATCCTCGGTTTGCCCACCTTTGGAAAGGGCATAACTATACTCTATCTTCAAAGCTACTCTTTTTCTTTTTCCACTGTTGACACTATTACAGGTGTCCCCCATTCCTCCTCCTTTGACCCCCTTGAAGCTACTCTTGATTTGTGATCACTTACTTTGTGCCAAGCTTTGAGTGCTTAAATGCATTATCTCATTTATTCTATCTGTGAGCTCAGTACTCTTTTATCCTCCCCCTTTTTTAGATTAGAAAACCAAGATCAAAGACGTTGATGCCCCAGATTACACAGAAAGTAGGTGATGGGGACAGGATTTGAATCCAATCCACCTGACACTGTGGGAGACTTTTTGCATGGCATCAATTTTGTTAAAATCTGCTCTGCCATCGCCTGCCCCAAGGCAGGATATCTCTGCATTCTGCATTTCTTTATCTCTGCATTTTGCATTTCTTTAAGTAACCATTTACTCAACAAGCCAGTCTTTGCTGACCTTTTGTTCCTTTTGTAGTATTTCCTGGAATTGCTTCGGGCAAGCCTGGTGCTTGGCAACAGGTGCTTCTTGCCCTATATATTGTGTGAATTACCCCTGAATAAACGAGACTTGATCAGAGCCCTGTCTTGTCTCCATTTCTCGTGTCTCTTGTCCCTCCTCACCCTCACTCCCCCTCTAGAGTCCTCGTTGCTCGACCTGCAGGACGGGTCATGACACTGTCTATACTGTGCCCTGGCAGTGGTATGGTCTTGTGTAGCCACTTGGGGCTTCAGCTGCCTCTTCTATAAAATGAGGGGCTGGACAGATGTGGGACAAAAGGAACCTGTACATTGACACCCTTGCAGCTGTCTTGTGGCCCCACAAGAGCCCAAAGGTGAGCCTGGCTCCGACTGTCTGAGTGCTTTGCTCCCCACAGCATCCATTTCGTAAGAGGGAATAGATGGTCCTCGTGACAGCCCTTCAGCATCTTCCGCTTTCACCCCCGCAAACAGCAGAACTCCAAGGGGGGCAGCTGTCCGCAGGGCTGCAGTGGTCGGCTGGGCAGTGAGAGCTCCCCGCGGGCCCTGAGGCGTGGGTGGGGATGGTTATAAAGGGACCAGGCTCTTCAGACCCCTCTCATGGCAAAATAGGAAAGGAACTCAATCAAACCTGAACCTGAAATTAATTCTCTACAATTGACACAAAATTTGGCTCACTCAATACATAAAGAGCATTTGCAGATCAATATGAACAATCCCAATACCATAATTGAAAAGTAAAAAACAGTTTACAAGGAGTAGTAGAAATGACCAATATGCATTTGGAGAAAAAGTCCAATCTCAGTAGTGATGAAAGAAACGCAAATTGAAGCCATAAAATCCATCTTAAAGTATTCTTGCAAAAAAACAATTCTAATTGAATTAGATCAAGCTTCTAGATCTAACTACTAGTTTATAGACAACACGGGCGCAAAAGAACGTGTAAATGGCACTCGGAGGATGCAAGCAGCCAAAATCCAAATGTGGAAAACTATAGAACAAACAGTCCAGTTTCTTCAAAAAATACATTTTAAGAAAAAAAAGCTATAGAAGAGAACTTAGTATTTAAAGAAACTTATTAGACATCTCAACCAAAAGCAAGGTATGCACCTTATTTGGATCAAACAAACCAAATGCAAAAACATGGCACAATCAGGGACATTTGAACCCTGGCTGGATATTTGATGATATTAAGGGATTCTTGTCCATTTTTTTAGATTATGAAAATGGTATCGTAGTTATGCTTATTAAAAGATTACTTATCTTTTAGAGATAGATCAGAACATTTTTAAAGATGAAAATATATGATGTCTGGAATTTTCTTCAAAATACTTTGAGGAGAGAAAGGGGGGGGGGGGTAACATGAAACACGATTAGCCAGGAACTGACGCTTGCTGAAGTGGGCGAGAGGTGCATGGGGTCAGTGTACTGCTCTGTTTTTACAGGCATACCTGGTTTATTTTGCTTCCCGATACTGTGTTTTTACAAATTGAAGGCAAGACCTTCCACCAGCAAAAAGATTATGACTTGCTGAAGGCTCAGATAATGGTTAGCATTTTATTTAGCAATAAAATACTATAAAATTATTTTTTAGAATACTATTGCACATTTAATAGACTAAGACATAGTGTAAACATAAGTTATATATATACATTTATATGTATATATGTATGTGTGTGTGTGTGTATATGTATATATATATATAGTGAAACCAAAAATAATCATGTGACTCACTGTGCAAGATTCACTTTATTGTGGTGGTCTGAAACTGAGCCCACAATAGCTTTGAGGTATGCTTTTATATCCAAAAAAATTAAAAGTTAAGAAAAACAATGGTATATTGTCTGAAGTTTGAAAAGTTACACACAAAAATGTGTGAACTCAGTGTGAAATTACATTAATACATTTACACTTTCTTCCCCTTTTCTTTTTTAAAATTTTATATATTTTTCCTTTATTTTATTCTTTTTGATCACTATCCTTTTTCTTTTTTTTTTTTTTATCCTCACCCGAGGACATTTTTCCATTTTTTGTTCAGGTAGAGTGGGAGGGAGAGAGAGGAAGAGGGAGAAAGAGAAACATCGACGTGAAACATCAACACATGGAGTGGCTGCCACCCTCACGACCAACCAGGGCCGGGGACAAACTGCGACCGAGGTATACGCCCTTAGTGGGAACCGAACCTGGGTCTCTCGGGTCTGTAGGCTGATGCTCTAACTGCTGAGCCAAACCGGCCAGGGCATTATCCTTTTTCTTAATCTGTAGCAATGAGCATGCATAATCAGAAAGAAAATAATGTTTAAAAATGGTTTTAAATTAAAGGGTATATACCAGTCATGGCTAAAGGGGCCACAGAAAGTGAGCCACTTGTGGGCAGGTGGCCAGCTCCTCCCTCTGGGAATCACAGACTCTGCTTTGTCTTCTCAGCTCCAGGAGGTGGGGACTGAAGGGGGAGGAGAAGGGGAAGGGAGAGAAGAAGAAGGACCAGCATGGTGCTGAGCCAGTCTTACAGGTGAGGTCCTCTTACAGGTGAGGTCCTCTTACAGGTGAAGACACAGAGGATCAGAGGGATCAGTGGGGCTATCTGAGGGGAGAAGGAGCCAGTGTGTGATGTATCCGGTGCTTCCTCTTTTGTCCCATCTCTGCAGATAGCTCTGTGGGGTGGGCATCATTCTTCCCGACACAGAGAGGAGCAAACAGTCTCAGAGAGGTGAAGTGACGTACCCGGGGTTACTCAGCCAGAAGCTGCCCGGGATCGGGACTGGCCTCAATTCTTTCCCTGGTGCTTACTCCCACAGTTCACTGTGCCCCAAGGTGGACTGGGGCTGAGGCCTTCCATCCGAATGCAGGGCACTTTGCCTGAGTGACTCAACCTCCCCTGGCTCCAGGTTGATGGAGGAGCAGCCTGGCCTGGGGACAGGAGGCCTGGATGCTTAGTGAGGGCTGTGCCTTGGCACCACCATGGGACCTGAGCCTTGCCCTCACCTGGACAACTGGGATGAGCACCAGACATTGGGTAAATGGGAACATGGCCTGTAAACTGTAACACATTGTACAATATGCAGAATCTTAGCGGGGAAAGGGAGCATCTGTGTGTACAGTAAATAAATACATCTGCAGCCATCTGACCTGAGCCTCACCTGTGAAGGGGCAGCACTAAAACTGCTGTCAGGGAGGGGAGAGGGGACAGTGTAAGATAAAACACCCAGCCAGCTGAGCACCCAGAGGGCTTCTCCCTCCCACACCCTCTCCCCAAGGCAGCTCAGGCTCTCAGGGACCTCTCTGGCAGCCTGGAGACTGGCCTCCTCACCCCAACGGCAGAGCCCCCGCAGGCCACTGACAGGTGAAAGAGGGGCCTTTCTCCTGGGCCTGCAGCCCTGTCCCTGGCTGGCTGTGCTGGGCCAGGCCTGGATCACCCTCCTGTTGGAGCTCGGTTTCCAAGGCCCAGTAAAAGCAGGTCTGGGAGCCTCTGTGGACCCTAGAGGAAGTTGGGGTGGGGCTGGGGCGCTGCCCCACCTGCAGGTTTGACCTCCCACCCTGTGATCCCTGTCTCCTCCTCTCTCCTTCGAGGGACGC
This sequence comes from Molossus molossus, assembly GCF_014108415.1. Taxonomy (NCBI): domain Eukaryota; kingdom Metazoa; phylum Chordata; class Mammalia; order Chiroptera; family Molossidae; genus Molossus; species Molossus molossus. The sequence goes on from NW_023425352.1 coordinate 60,205,765, forward strand.
CGGGTTTGTCCACAATCCCTCTTCCGTTAGTATCTCACATCTTTCTCTTTTCCTCTCTATTCTCCCCCCACCCACTTCTCCTGCCATGTTAGTTCCTCTGTTTCGTTCCCTCTTGTTCCTTTTTCTTTCTATCCCTGTTCACAGCTCATAGTGCGCAAACATCTGTTTATCTCCAAAGTCTCCTAGTCTCTATTTCTCTCCATTCTTCCCCCTGCCCTCTCTATAATCGTCTCAGTCCCCTGCCTTTATTTCTCTGCCTTTTCCTATCTTTCTCCGTTTTCTCTCACCATCGTCCTCTGTCTTTCCCCATCTCTTTCTCTCTGTCCGGCTCTGTTTCCACGTCCCTCCCTCCTCCGTCTCTTGCTCTTCCCCACCTCGCAGTGCGTCTGTCCCGGCCCCCGCCCGTCCGGGCCCCACTCACCGGCGTCGGCGCCCGCAGCGCAGAGCAGGGAGAGCGCGGCCAGCGCGCAGAGCAGGGGCCGCATGGTGCGTCTGCCCGCAGCCACCCTCCCCGCGAGCCGGCCGCGATCCCGCCGGCCGCTCGGGAGGAAATGCTCGCAGTCCCAGCCAAAATTCCTGGGCGGCTCCGGGCTTTCTGGCTCCAGCGAACCCGCCCCCTCCAGAGGCCCCTCCGCACCCCGCGGGCCGCGCGGAGCCCAGAGACCCCGCGGGCGGAGGGGCGGACGTGCCAGCCTGGGAGCCAGCAGGGCAAAGGGCCGCCCTCGAGTCCCCGCGCCTCCTGGGGACCGGGGTGCAGAGGAGAGAGAGAAGGGCGAGAGGGTAAGGGTGAGGGCGTGGGCTCCAGGAGACTGCCCCGGGCCGGGTATTCGTTATGAGCCCATTATACAGACAGGCCGGCCAACCAAGCTCTGAGAGCAGCGCCTTCCTTCTCCGGCCACGCGCGGAGTGTGCAGGCTTTCCTGTCCCCCTGCGAATGTTCCTCACTCTAACTCCATGGGGCAGTGTCTGGCCCTGACAAGTGGTGTCTGCCTTCTATAGAAACGCACTGTTCTGCTGAAGGAGTAATAGTAATGTTAGAAGATACTTTTCAAAAAAAGGTAAAATCATGACGAATGAAAAGCGAGCATGTGCTGAAGATTTTATTTAACTCATTACTAGCGAATCAGTAAGAGGTGACAGCCAGACCAAAGGACAGAGATCTGGAATATTGACATGAATGTGCAAATAGAGATAAAACTAGCTTCTTCCACACTCTGGGGTAGAATGGATTGAACCTACAACAGGAGTAATTTGCATCCATCTAGACAAACATTACTTTGCATTCTTATCTATGACTCACAGACTCTTTAAACAGCTTAAAGGCAACAGAAGGCCCAGAACCCTAATAGAATCAGAACTAGAGCTCAGCCTTGTTCTGGGTAGTGTTAGGTAGACACCGGTGGAGGGAGAAAACGAAAGAATTCTCATTCACTCTGTCTGCCCTCAAGGAGTTCACGGTTTAGAAACCACCATAATATTAATGAACAGTAACTGAGGTTTGATAGATTTACCTCTACATACACCCTCTCTTCTCTTCACTGCAACTCCATGAGGGGCACATAATTAAGTCCATTCTGCAAATTAAGAAACTGAGACTCAGACGTGTTAAGGACCTTGAGGACAGCCTCCAGCTGGTGTAAGGTGGGGAGTCAAGATTGGAGTCCAGCCCTGCGGCCTCTGCAGGCCAGCCCCCAGACCAGAGGCTTTAACCTTTTTCATCTCACGGCTCATGTAAACGACTTACTAAAATTCTGCTGCACACCTAAAATTATATTATAATGTTTGCCAATCTGACCAAAAAAAAGTATAATTTTGATTCATTCACACCGGACAGCTATTGTTGTGTTGGCTGTTGTCATTTTTTGATTTGACAATCTAAGGGAAAAGAGGTCAGTTCCTCTGTCTAAATAGTCAGGTATTGCATGTTTTCAAAATTCTTGTGGTATCTGGTTGAAAATCAGTGCCTTAGATAGTAATATTCACCATGTCTCTGAGGAGCCGGGTTGTCTTTCTTCATTCTGTAAGCCCAGAGTAAGAGCTGGGTGGGTTTTTCAGTGAACTTCAAATCCACCTTCCTCCAGTTTAGAACACAATGGTTAAGCCCTCATCGATGGGACACACCCACCCAACAAGTGCAAAGAAGGTTAAGTTTTAGTGAAAATAAAAGCAAAAGCTGCAGCAGGCTTAACATCTGTGCTGCAGAGCCTTGAGTGTATAGCCTGGTTTCAGTGGAGCGCCTTCATCACCAAGCCTAGAAGAATGTTTTTATCCAGCAAGGGCCCCCATTACGGTGAACTGGAGTCCTTTCAGACCAAGACTGCCTCTCTGTCTTCTCATTCCCAACTGGCCTGTGCAGTTGCCCAATACAGTCACCACACTAACCATTAGTGCTCACTTCTCACTTCCACCTCCAGATAATAGCCTTAGGCACAGAAATTTCAGTTCTGAATCAGCAGATCTTGGGCAGAGACTAGAATCTAATTTTAAAGATGCACTCATAGGGATTAGGATGCCCAGTTGAGCTGGCTCAGAAGAAGGGTTTATTTCAAGAATGCCAAGAATTTCTCACACTTGTTAGTAGGCATTCCTGGGTAGGTTAGTCAGGTGAGAAATTGTCAAAGAACAGCCAAACCCACAGGGATTCATGCAGCTCAGAACCAGTGGACTACCTAATATTTTGAATTTGCAATGAAAACAACATACATACAATACTTCCCTGTGTGGTAGTCATGAAGTAAGAAAGCAGACACAGAAAAATATGGAACTCCTCTCTGTCACTCACTTCCCCTAGACAGTGATTTTAGTCCAGTCCCCTCAGCGTGGTGGACTCTTCCAGTTCCTTGTCTACACATTTCCTTTCTATTTAATATATATTCAGATAGACACAAACATATACCTGGGACTGAAAAGTAGGTATTTTTAGAACTTGCTTTCACATTCATGTTTATCTCACTCATAGCATCAAATCTTGAAGATCATTCTATGTTAGTGCACATAAATCTACTTCATTTCTTTGAAGAGTTGCAAAATATCTCATGAACGGCTGCACTATTATTTGTCCAGACACAGATGGACATGTAGTTTGTTTCCCTTTCTCCCCCTGCTTCAGTGAGCATCCTTTTGCATATACCTTTATGTACATGTTACACACTCATGTATTTTTGAAAGGTTAGATTCCTGGAAGAGGAATGATTGAGTCAGAGAGCCTTTTGCATATTGCTGGATATGCCAAAAAAATCTCACTAAGCCCATTGGAAGGGGCTCGCACTGAGAGCTACTCCAGGGGGTCCTCCAATTAATCCTGTTCTGTGTTGGAGTTGTGCTGCAGGGGGCACTATTTACATAAAATAACTTCTGCAGTAGACCTGAAGTTGCAGATCTAGTAACCTTGTATGTACATTCTCTCTCTCTTTTTAAAACTCATCTTTATTGTTGAATGTATTACAGAATTACGGATGTTCCCCCACTTTTTCCCCATTGACCCCCTCCTCCCCAATCCCGCCCCCCTCCTCCCTTCCCCACACTATTGTTGGTGTCCATTGGTTGTGCATATATGCATAGAAGTTCTTTGGTTTATTTCATGCTGCCCTTCCTCCCCTCTTCCCTTTAAGGTTAATCAGTCTAACAACCAATTTGTACTTCTTAATTCTTTCATTCTTTTCACCCATCCCCCCAACCCCTACCCATCTGGCAAGCAACAAAAATTTTCTGTATCTATGAGTCTGTTTCTGTTCTGCTTGCTCATTTTGTTTGTAGATTCCATTGTTGATAGAAACATATTAATTGCCATTTTATTGTTCATGTTTTCATTGTTCTTCTCCTTCAAGAAGACTTTCAACATTTCATATAACACTGGTTTGGTCGTGATAAACTCCTTTAGCTTTTTCTTGTCTGGGAAACTCTTGATATGCTCATCAATTCTAAATGATAGCATTGCAGGGTAGCATAATCTTGGTTGTAGGTCATTGTTTTTCATCACCTTGAATATCTTTTGCCACTCCTTTCTGACCTGTAAAGTCTCTTTTGAGAAATCAGTTGACAGTCTTATGGAAGCTCCTTTGTAGGTAACAAACTGCTTTTCTCTTGCTGCTTTTAAGATTCTCTCTTTGTCTTTAACCTTTGGCATTTTGATTATGATGTGTCTTGGTATGGACCTCTTTGGGTTCATCTTGTTTGGAATTCTCTGTGCTTCCTGGACTTGTATGTCTGTTTCCTTCACCAAGTTAGAGAAGTTTTCTATCATTATTGTTTCAAATAGATTTTCAATTTCTTGTTCTCTCTCTTTTTCTTCTGACACCCCTATGATGTGAATGTTGGCACACTTGAAGTTGTCCCAGAGACTCCTTATGCTATCCTCAATTTTTTGGAATCTTTTTTCTTTTTGCTGTTCTGACTGGGTGGTTTTTGCTTTCTTATATTCCAAATCAATGGTTTTCTTCTTGGCGTTACCTACTCTACTATTGATTCCCTATAAATTATTCTTTATTTCAGTTAGTGCATCCTTTATTTCTGACTGGTTCTTTTTTATGTTGTTGATGTTCTCACTAAATTCCTTGGAGGTCTCCTTAAGTTCCTTTAAGGTCTCACTAAGTTTCTTTCTTTCTTTTTTTTTTTTATCCTCACTTGAGGACATTTTTCCATTTTTTTGTTCAGATAGAGTGGGAGGGAGAGAGAGAAAGAGAGAAACATAGACCTGAAAGGTACACATTGAGTGGCTGCCACCCACATGACCCAACCAGGGCCGGTGACAAACTGCAAACAAAATATGTGCCCTTAGTGGGAACCAAACCTGGGTCTCTCTGGACTACAGGCCGACGCTCTAACCACTGAACCAAACTGGCCAGGGCTCAGTAGGTTTCTTAAATGTCTCACCAAGTACCTTGAGCAACCTTATAATCAATGTTTTGAGCTCTGCATCTGGTTAATTGCTTATCTCCATTTTGTTTAATTCTTTTCCTGGAGTTTTGTTCTGTTCTTTCATTTGGGACATGTTTCTTTGTCTCCTCATTTTGGCTGCTTCCCTGTTATTGTTTCTATGTTTTAGGTAGAATTGCTATGTCTCCTAGGCTTTGTAAGGTGGCCTATTGTTGTAGGTGTCCTGTAGAATCCAGTGGCACAATCTTCCTGATCACCCTAGCTGGGCCCTTGAGGTGCAACCCAAATGTGGACTATACACCCTTCTGTTGCAGTTGAGTCTTGATTGCTGTTGGTATGTCAGTGGGAGGGATTTACTCAGGCTGCTCAGCTGCAAAGACTGGCTATGCCCACTGACCACTGGCCTCTGACTACTTTGGAGGATCAGCTGTGTAGGGGCTCACCACACAGAGCAAGACTTACTTCAGCAGGGCTCTGGTACCACTGAATCCACTCCTTGAGTGTGGTTGGGTGGTGGTGTTTCTATGTAATCTGAAGCTGTCCACTGGGTGTGCTGGCTCTGGGGCAAGGTCAGTCACTGCCTGTGTTCTATCCGGGGCCAACCAGCATAAGCTACAAAGTGATCTGCAGTTGACTGCTTCTTGTGCTGGGCTTTGAGGTGCCCAGGAAAAGCCAAGTTGTGAACCAAGGCTGGTTGCTTCTAGTGCCAGGCTTGGGGCCACTTAACGAGAGGTATGGGGCTCACTGAGACCAGATGCTATTTGTTTGAAGATTTTAGAAAACTCTGAAGCAGGATCCAAGACAGGCCAATCCTATGGTAAAGCCTTTGGAAACAGCTTGGGTGGGCCAGAAAGTTTGGTGGGGCAGAGCCACAGGGAATCACCAGGGCGGGGCAATCAGTGTGAGCCAGGTTGCTGGAGTCTCAGATGCGGAAGCCATCTGCTGCCCCAGGGAAGGTCTCACCAAAGCAGCACCAGCCTCCATCTGTCCAGGAGAAAGCCGCCTCTCCAGTCCTCGTCCCGAGGCCAAACAACTCAGTTCTGCCCTGTATGTCTCTGGCGCCCCTCAAGCTGCCTCTCCTCCAAGTTTAGAGGGAGCAAGTCCACTAAGTCTGTGTGTGGGCCCTTCAAGGGAAGCTGCCTGGGGCTCCAGCAGCCTCAGCCTCCCTCTGACTCATTTCCTGCTGGTTTTACAGCCAGAAGTGATGGGGACTTCCCTTCCTGGCACTGGAACCCTGAACTGGTGGCCTGGTATAGACGGGGACCCCTTACTCCTCAAAGAGGACCTTCCCAGCCGAGGTGTCCTCCTGATTTTTATCCGCCACATGTGGGTGTGGAACCAGCCCTACTGCCTCCGCCCCTCCTACCAGTCTCGATGTGGCTGCTTCTTTAATCTGTAGTTGTAGGACTTCCATTTAGCTCTATTTCAGGTGGTTCTGAACAATGGTTGTTCTATAGTTTAGTTGTAATTTTGATGTGGTTGTGGGAGGAGGTGATACTGCGGTTACCTACACTGCCATCTGGACTGGAAGCCCTGTATGTACATTCTCCAACACTGAATATATGTATCTTTTAAAATATAGAAAATTTGATAATGAAAAATGGTGTTGTTGTTATTTATATGCTATTTATTATGAGTAAAGTTAAGCTTTATTTGCCAATTCAAATACTTTTTTCTCCCTCCTTTTTTCTTTACATATTCTGATTATGAATGCAGTGTCTGTTATTTATGTTGGCAATGTTATTTTCCATCTTCCCATTGTCTTCAACATTCTTTGTGGTGTCTTTCATCATCCAGAAAATTTAGATATTTGGGTAGTCATATCTCTCAATATTTTTGTAAGGTAGCCAGGCGCCGCTGGTGGGAGGTGGGAAGAAACCGAAGAGTCAAACAGCCGAATAAGCAGAAATCAGGCTTTATTGGGTACACTCCGGGCGGGTTCACAGACTACGGGGGTCGAGTCCTAGAAGCCGCGCCCGATGCTGGGGTTTGTGATTTTTATATCCGCACCTACGGCAGCGGGAATTTGTTGTTAGGGTTAGGTCCTGAGGGGCTACGCATGGGGGCCCCTGGAATGTGAGTCTATTGTCCTGGGGCAAACAGTTCCTGGACTAGGACAGGAGAATGGGACAGGAGTTGATCTATGAGCTTGGGGCAAACAGTTCCTGGAACAGGGTGGGAGTACAGATTGGGTAAGCGAGGTAATGGCTGAATAGTTTGCCTGGTGCCAGTCCCCAGGCTATCGGACAGTTTTCTTTTATGGCTTCTAGGTTTTGCAACTTGTTTATGATTTCTCATGCTGAAGTAACTCCATTCTGACCTTCAGTTACTGCATGTACACACCCTGGTGGTTTTTTGTAAACATGAAGGCCTTGAGAAACCCAGAGAAAGCTATAAAGATAAGGGGGTTAAGGATGGCCTTGGGAAACCCAGAGGAGCCATGGAGAGAAAAAGATTAATGGTTGCCCTGACCTCTAACAGTTCCTCTAGTCCCCCTTCTATCAGCCCCACCCCCTTAACGGTGCCAAAGCAGCACCAAGAATGTAGTTTTTTTTCTGTAGTTTGTGTCTCTATAAGCAAGGAACAAAGAAGGCTCAGGGCTGGGATTTGGGGAGATCCCCTCAGCTCGCTGGCGAATAAAGTGCTCCTTTACAATTCGGCTGTGCGTCTCTGGTTATCTCACTGACATGTTACAATATTTTCTTCAAATAATTTTAAAGTGTTTTTTAAAGGCATACTCTCTAATCCATTTAGAATGTGTATGTGGTTGGAAGGAAAGATTCAAATATTGTTTGCCCTAAGTGGACATTTAAAATCCTAATGCTCTTTTTTTTTTGTAATTTATTTTTTATTGATTAATTTTTGTTACAGATAATTCTCCTTTTTTCCCCCCACTGATTCCCCCCATCCCCTCCCCTCCCCTCCCTGCCCCTTCCCCAGATTGTTGTCCATGTTCACTGTTCATGCATACATGCGTATAAGTTCTGTGGTTCATCCCTCCCCCTCCTCCCCACTCCTTAGGGGATTGTCAGTCTGCACCCCGCTTCCGCGTCTCTGGGACTACCCCATTCCTCAAACTGTTATGTTCATTATATTCCACAAATAAGTGAGATCATATGAAATTTGTCTTTCTCTGTTTGGCTTGTTTCACTTAGGATGATACTTTCAAGGTCCCTCCATGTAGTCTCAAAGGATAAGAGATCTTTCTTTCTTACCGCTGCGTAGTACTCCATTGGGTATATGTACCACAGCTTTTTGATCCATTCGTCTACTGATGGGCACTTGGGCTGTTTCCAGATCTTAGCGATTGTAAATAGTGCTGCTACAAAGATGCGGGTACATATATTCTTTCTTATTGGTGTTTTATGCTTCTTAGGGTATATTCCTAGAAGTGGGATCACTGGGTCAAATGGAAGTTCAATTTTTAATTTTTTGAGGTGACACCATATTGTTTTCCATAGTGGCTGCACCAGTCTGCATTCCCACCAGCAGTGTACTAGAGTCCCCTTTTCTCCACACCCTCGTCAACACTTGTTGTTTGATGATTTGTTGATGGCGGCCATTCTGACAGGTGTGAGGAGATACCTCATTGTTGTTTTGATTTGCATCTCTCTGATGATTAGTGATGATGAGCATTTCTTCATATGTTTCTTGGCCATTTGTATGTCCTGTTTGGAGAGGTGTCTATTTAGTTCCTCTGCACATTTTTTAATTGGATTCTTTGTCTTCCTTTTGTGGAGTTGTATGAGCACCCTATATGTATTGGAAATTAACCCCTTATCTGATATATCATTGGCAATTATGCTCTCCCATACAGTGGGTTGCCTTTCCATTTTGATGATTGTATCTTTCGCTGTGCAGAAGCTTTTGAGTTTGATGTAGTCCCATGTGTTCATTTTCTCCTTTGTTTCTATTGCCTTAGGTGATGTGTCAGTAAAAATTCTGCTGAGTATGATGTCTGAGATTTTGTTGCCCACAGTCTCCTCTAGGATTTTTATGGATTCATGAGTTACATTTAAGTCTTTTATCCATTTTGAGTTTATTTGGGTGTAGGGTGTAAGTTGATGGTCTAGTTTCATTTTTCTGCAAGTAGCTGTCCAATTTTCCCAGCACCATTTATTAAAGAGGCTGTCCTTACTCCACTGTATGTTCTTGCCACCTTTGTCAAATATTAATTGAGCATATTGCCTTGGGTCCATTTCTGGGTTCTCTATTCTGTTCCACTGGTCTATATACCTGTTCTTGTGCCAGTACCAGGCTGTTTTGATTATAGTGGCTTTGTAGTATAACCTGAAAACTGGTATTGTGATCCCTCCAACTTTGTTCTTCCTTTTCAAGATTGCTGTGGCTATTCGAGGCCTTTTTTGGTTCCATATGAACTTTTGAAGTAATTGTTCTAATTCTGTGAAGTATGCCGTTGGTATTTTGATGGGGATTGCGTTGAATCTATATATTGCTTTGGGTAATATGGACATTTTAATGATGTTAATTCTCCCAATCCATGAACAGGGTATGTGCTTCCACTTTTTTATATCTTGCTCTATTTCTTTTTTCAAAGACCTGTAGTTTTCTGCAAATAGGTCCTTTATTTCTTTGGTTAAGTTTATTCCTAGGTAGCTTAATTTTTTTTGCCACAATGGTAAATGGGATTGTTTGCTTAGTTTCTCTTTCTGTGAGTTCATCATTGGTGTATAAGAATGCCATCGATTTCTTGACGTTAATTTTGTATCCTGCTACTTTGCCAAATTCATTTATTAAGTCTAGTAAACTTTTGGTGGAGTCTTTGGGGTTTTCTATGTACAGTATCATGTCATCTGCAAATAATGACAATTTCACTTCCTCCTTTCCAATTTGGATCCCTTTTATTTTTTCTTCCTGTCTGATTGCTGTGGCTAAGACTTCCAGTTCTATGTTAAATAGGAGTGGCAAAAGTGAGCATCCTTGCCTTGTTCCTGTTCTTAAGGGAAATGCTTTTAGTTTTTGCCCATTGAGTATGATGTTGGCTGTAGGTCTTTCATATATGGCCTTTATTATGTCTAGATAGGATCCCTCTATTCCCACACTGCTGAGCGTTTTTATCAGAAATGGATGCTGGATTTTGTCGAAGGCTTTTTCTGCATCTATTGATATGATCATGTGGTTTTTATTCTTCATTTTGTTTATGTGGTGTATCACGTTTATTGATTTACGAATATTGTACCAGCCTTGCATCCCTGGGATGAATCCCACTTGGTCATGGTGGATAATTTTTTTGGTGTATTGCTGGATTCGATTTGCTAGTATTTTGTTCAGGATTTTGGCATGTATGTTCATCAGGGATATTGGCCTGTAGTTTTCTTTCTTTGTTGTGTCTTTTTCTGGTTTTGGAATTAGAATTATGCTGGCTTCATAAAACGAGTTTGGAAGTCTTCCTTCTTCTTGAATTTTTTGAAATAGTTTGAGGAGAATGGGTATTAGTTCTTCTTTGAATGTTCAGTAAAACTCCCCCGTGAAGCCATCTGGGCCTGGGCTTTTGTTTGCTGGAAGAGTCTTGATTACATCTTCAATTTCTTCTGATGTTATTGTTCTGTTCAAATTTTCAATCTCTTCCTGATCCAGTTTTGGGAGACTATGTGTTTCTAGAAATTTGTCCATTTCACTTTGATTTTCGAATTTGTTGCCGTATAATTGTTGATAGTAGTTGTTAACGATCTTTTGTATTTCTGTGCTGTCAGTTGTTATCTCTCCTCTTTCATTCCTGATTTTATGTATTTGGGTTCTCTCTCTTTGTTTCTTGGTGAGTCTAGCTAAGGGTCCATCAATCTTGTTTATCTTTTTGAAAAGCCAGCTCTTTGTTTTATTGATCCTCTGAATTGTTTTTTTGGTCTCTATGTCGTTTATTTCTGCTCTGATCTTTACTATTTCCTTCCTTCTACTTGCTCTGGGGTTTTCTTTTTGTTTGCTCTCTAGTTCTTTAAGTTGTGAGGTTAGGTAGTCTATTAGAGATTTTTCTTGTTTTTTGAGGTAGGCCTGTAGTGCTATGAACTTCCCTCTCAGAACTGCTTTCGCTGCATCCCATAGATTTTGTATTGTTGTGTCTTCATTTTCATTGGTTTCCAGGAAGTTTTTGATTTCTTCCTTGATCTCCTCGGTGACCCACTCATTGTTTAATAACATTCTATTTAGCTTCCATGTGTTCAAATGTCTTTGTATGTTCTTCTTGCAATTGATTTCTAGTTTCATACCATTGTGGTCTGAGAAGATGCTTGATATAATTTCAATCTTCTTGAACTTGTAGAGACTTAGTTTGTGCCCTAACATGTGGTCTATCTTTGAGAATGTTCCATGTGCACTTGAGAAGAATGTGAATTCTGTAGTTTTGGGGTGTAGTTCTCTGTAGATATCTATTAAATCCATTTGGTCTAGTGCTTCATTTAGAGTCTCTGTTTCCTTGCTAATTTTTTGTCTAGAGGATCTATCCAGTGATGTGAGCGGTGTGTTGAAGTCCCCTGCTATGATTGTATTGCTATCGATTTCTCCTTTGAAGTCCTCCAATAGTTTTTTAAGATATGTTGGTGCTCCTATATTGGGTGCATATATGTTTATCAAGGTTATATCTTCCTGTTGGATAGATCCTTTCAATATTACGTAGTGGCCTTCTTTGTCTCTAGTTATGGCCTTCAATCTGAAGTCTATTTTATCAGATATAAGTATTGCTACCCCAGCTTTTTTTTCTTTTCCATTTGCTTGAAAGATTTTTTTCCATCCCTTCACTTTCAATCTATGTGAGTCTTTTGTTGTGAGGTGGGTCTCTTCTAATGCTCTTTATTGCATAGTTCATCCTTTAACCACTAATTTTAACATAGAATAAATAGTTATCTATTCATTCCCACGTGGAGTCCCAGACGCTCTCTTGCCGTCATGCCTATCATAAGGTCAAGAAAACAAAAATAAAACTTATCTTTTTAATAAATACTGAAACATTACCTGATAAAATTAAACAGTCATCCTAGACTTAAAAACAGCAAACTCTAAGAGGCGGAAATAAAGGGACATTTCCTTAACAAGAAAACTACTTTTATCTTAAACAAATAGATTACACATTCATACTGGGGGAAGGAGGGAGGCATTCTTAGTAAGCCAGGCCTGAAGTAAAAATGTCTGATCAAGAAAATCAAGCACAGATGAAAAGAAAGGTATTATGAAGGAGACAAAATATTGCTAAAAGAGTGGAAGATTTGGTTGCTTTCCTAGAAAATTCAGTAGAACTAGAAAGACTAAGATACGTGTTTGGAAATAAATTTATTTCCTCACACCAACAGATATCAGCCTAAACACACTAAGGAAAACTTCTGGGCAGGATGATGGTAAGGACTCAGTTTGCTAATGTCCTCCTTCCATCATTTTCTAGAAATGACCAATGAACTAAAAGTAGGGAAAACTGGCGTCGATGCCAGGAACTTGGGAAATATGCCACCCATAAACCAGGCCTCAAAGCAAGTTGATAGCAGCTGGGATTAATAGCAATAAAAATCGTTAAGCATCATTAATCTGTTACTTGCTAAACTTTTGAACCTGGTATTGTGCTAGGCTGTACTTATGTTCTCTATGTAACTCTTGCATCAATAAACCTGTAAGGTAGGTGCCCTTATCTCCATTTTTGAAATATGATATATTTGGTGAAGGTCAGAGGGTCGCAGATCCCAGGTTGGAAGCAGGTAGATCTGGGTATAAAACCCCTGCTACTAAGCATTGTCAGGCCTTATTCTCAGGCCCCAGGGGAGTAGCCAGGCAGTGAGGGAATCTGGAGAGAGGTGGGAATGAGAAGAGGGCACATGGGGTATCTGTGTGCTCAGAGTAGCAAGTTCTTAGCAGTTAGGGGAGCCCACTCATAACCACCTGCATCAGGGAAATGCCCCAATTCTCCTGTCCCCCTGACAGGCAGCATCAAGATCCAGTGAACACAGTGAGGCTCAGACGGGTTGGGAGGTGCGCATGTAGAAACGTGGGTTTTGTTCTCAGGGTGCCTGTGCCTCCAGAGTGATGCCACAGGATGACCAGGGGCCTTCCAGCCTGGCTGTGTGGCGGGGGCAGCTGGTGAGGACTCTGGCAGGGGGGCAGGGAAACAGGAAATGGGCTGGCCATGTCTCTGGGGGTGGAGTCGGGGGAGAGGGACAGCCGGATGGAAAGGGCCCTGGTGGCTGGGAATGGGAGCTGCACAAAGCCTCCTTGTCTCCTCGTCTTGGCACAGTCAGCACTGGGCCCAGAGAGCCCGCGCTGTGTGGGCTGGCCGCCTGCTCCCCACACAGAGGCAGGGCCAGGGCCACACCAATTACAGTCAGAGAAACTGAACCAGAAGGGTATTGGGAGAAGGAAAAGAAGGGGGACTTGACAGTTGGGATTTAAGAAGTTTTTGTTTTTTGCCCTGGCCGGTTTGGCTCAGCGGTTAGAGCATCGGCCTGAGGTCCCGAGAGACCCGGGTTCGGTTCCCGCTAAGGGCGCGTAGCTTGGTTGCAGTTTGTCCCCGGCCCTGGTCGGTTGTGTGGGTGGCAGCCACTCGATGTGTCCCTTTCACGTCGATGTTTCTCTCTCTCTCTGTTCCTTTCTCTCCCTCCCACTCTACCTGAACAAAAAAATGGAAAAATGTCCTCGGGTGAGGATAAAAAAAGAAAAGAAGTTTTTGTTTTTTTAAAAAAAATCTACTCCCTTGCCTGCAGTCTTGAATCCTCGCAGGTAGGAAAGATGGGAAAATCTGCTGGGCACAGAAGGCAGGGAAGTGTCGGAGGGTAGAGGTGTGTTAGTAACACTGCTATCAATAATTAGAGCACTAACAGCCAACGTTCGCTGATTCTGGCTTTGTGCCCAGCACTGTCAAACGCACCGCTGCTCATTTCTCAGTTACTCTGGACAACTTCGGAATGAGGTGCGGCCTGCGGTCATCCCAGAGCCCGGCAATCCCGCTTCCCAGAGCGTTTTGAAGTGAGAAATCACATTTAAAGGTGGCCTAATGGCATCCTGCCTGCTCGGCTTTGAGATATGTTTGCTCAGATTCACATTGCTCATCGTCAATTCAGTTGCTCTGTGATTCCAGGACCCTCGGTGTGCTGAGGGCTAGGGGAGTCAGTTGGCATTTTCCCCAGCCTTTGAGAACTGTGTCTGCAAGGCTGTCTAAGGACCTCATTTTGCTCCTTGAGGTTGGAGTTGGGGTAAAATGCCACTGTCTGAGGACCCAGTTTGCCTCACTGCTCCAAGCATGTCAGTTAGAACCCTCTGGAAGGGGAGGCTTCCAGCCCTGACTCTGGCTCTGTAGCCTTAGGCAGGTCCCCTCCCTTCTCTGACTTGATTTTCCTCACCAGCAAAGGGAGGTGACAACACTGACTTCACAGTGGAAAATGTGAGTCCCTTTGCCGGCCCCTGACCTGCTCTTCAGCTTCCTGAGGTCGCTGTTTCCTTGCCTTGTTCATTGCAGCCTGGGAGTTTCCTGTGGGAAGAAGGGGTGTGAGCAGCGCCTCACAGGCTACAGAGCCTCAGAGGCAGTTCGAGGTTTCCAAGGAGTTGGAAAGTCAACTGCTGACCAAGTCAGAGCCAGCAGCTGACTCTGCTTCCTGAAGTATGTACAGGAGGATCACAGCCTTTGCTTTTCAATCTCTTTTGGAATACGAATCCCTTTTAGTATTTGATAAAAGCAAGGGACTTGTGCCTGAGCATACACCCACACTCACACGTACGCACATGCAACTTTGCATATAATTTCAAAGACCTAATCAACAATCTCAGTGTAGGAGACATCATGTAAAAAGTCCAAACTAACCTTCTGGAGGATGAGATACCACATCGAGTCCTGAGTCATTCTCGTCCTTCCAAACAGGTTCATAAATGAGCCCATCTGAGATCACCAAAGACCAGCAGAAAATCCACCCAGATGAGCCACCCCAAACTGATAATGTGTAGAACCATGAGCTGAATAGTGGCTATTGTTTAAAACAATTAAATTTGGGGATGGTTTATTATACAGCAAGAGCTAACAGAGATAAAATCTCCATAATAAAACTCGGAAATGCTGTTGGCAGACACGAAAGAAGACTTGAGCGAATGGAAAGATGTACCATGTTCTTGGACAGGAGAATCAAGATCATGGAGATGTCAATTTTCCCTAAGTTATTCTCTAATTTAAATAAGCTACAAATGAAATACGAATGGGATCTTTTTATAATAAGATAAGCTGATTTTAAAGTTTATATAAAAAACACTCAAGAAGAACCAGGAAAAAAAACCCAAAAGAGAACCATCTGTTTGCTGGGCCTCTTTGGATTCCAGACAGTGTCAAAGTTTCTCTCACCCATCCATGGACCCTAGGTTGAGAACCTCTATTTTAGAACTTCTGGATAATGAAGACCATGTTCTCCTTTTTACATCCTGGGAGACAATCCTCTCCCAATCCACCCCTAATGTCACAGGGATAATTCAGCTCCTCCCCGATACTGGACACACCTTTCTGGGTGCCCAGTTCCCTTGAGTCCCAGCGGCCTCTTAATCTCTGGCCTTGATTCTGCTTGAGGATGCCTGGTCTCTGACTCAGAGGCCCTGAAGGCTAATATCATTTATCTACTCTCTCCTAGTCTGGTTGTAGCAGTTACGGCTGACCTGCTTGGGGTTATCATCCCCACAGTGACCATGGAGAAAAGGCTTGGTACCCTCTCAGTGCTGGGGCCTGGCCATGCCTACCCCAGAAGCCCTCAGTGCCTTTGGATCATGCCTCTCTGCCACATCAATCCTCCCTCCCAACCAGGCAGAAGGGCTGGCTCTGTGCCCTGAGTGTCCCCCCCCCCCCCCCGAATTAACTCCTCCTGGTGAGAAATCAGGAAACATCTTTGCCATCTTTTATAAGACCTGAGCTTCTGCTGTGCTTCAGAGCAGGCTGCTCGAGCCAACCCTTGTTCAGACTCCTGTTCAGATGGAAACATTTTTCCTACTAGATATCATTTCAAATAGACCTTACAGCTAGATCCCTTGCTTAAAGTAGAAATAGAATAATTTCTACATAAGGAATTAGATGTGGAGTCCATTTTTTCCCCTTTATTGATTTTAGAGAGAGAGGAAGAGAAAGAGAGAGAGAGAGAAACATCGATGAGAGAGAACATCGACTGGCCGCCTCCTGCATGCCCCCCACTGGGGATTGGGCCCACAACCTGGGCATGTATCGTGACTGGGAATCAAACTGGTGACCTCTTGGTGCATGGGTTGATGCTCAACCACTGAGCCACACCAGCCAGACCCATTTTATTTTTTTATTAAATTTATTTTTGTTATAGATGTTTCTTCTTTTTCCTCCATTGATACCCTCCTCCTGATCCCACCCCGCCCCCAGCATTGTTGTCTATGTCCATGGTCATGCATACATGCATATAAGTTCTGTGGTTTATCCCCACCCCCCCACACCCCCCATCCCACTCTTCTAAGGTTTGTCAGTCTGTACCCTACTTCTATGTCTCTGGGTCTATTTTGTTCATCAGCTTGGTTTTTTCATTATATTCCACAAATAAGTGAGATCATGTGGTATTTGTCTTTCTTCAGTTGGCTTGTTTTGCTTAGGATAATACTCTCCAGGTCCCTCCAAGTCATCTCAAAGGATAAGAGATCTTTCTTTCTTACAGCTGCATAGTACTCCATTGTGTACATGTACCACAGCCTTTTTATCCACTCATCTATTGATGGACACTTAGGCTGTTTCCAGATTTTAGCAATTGTAAATAGTGCTGCTATGAAAATAGGGGTACATATATTCTTTCTGATTGGTGTTTCCAGCTTCTTAGGGTATATTCCTAGAAGTGGGATCACTGGGTCAAATGGCAGTTTAATTTTTAATTTTTTGAGGAAACACCATATTGTTTTCCATAGTGGCTGCACCAGTCTGCATTCCACCACCAGTGTACTAGAGACCCCTTTTCTCCACACCCTCACCAATACTAGTTGTTAGATGATTTGTTGTTGGCAGCCATTCTGACAGGTGTGAGGTGATACTTAATAATTGTTTTAATTTGCATCTCTCTGATAATTAGAGACACTGAGCATTTTTTTATATGTCTCTTGGCCATTTGTATGTCCTGTTTGGAGAGGTGTCTATTTAGGTCCTCTGCCCATTTTTTAATTGGGTTCTTTGTCTTCCTTTGGTTGAGTTGTATAAGTACTCTATACGTTTTGGAAATTAGCTCCTTATCCGATGTATCGTTGGCAATTATGCTCTCTCATATAGTGGGTTCCCTTTCCATTTTGATGCTGGTTTCTTTTGATGTGCAGGAGCTTTTTAGTTTGATGTAGTCCCATGTGTTCATTTTTTCCTTTGTTTCTCTTGCCTTAGGTGTCGTATCAGTGAAAATTCTGCTGCTTATGATGTCTAAAATGTTGTTGCCTATATTTTCTTCTAAAATTTTTATGGATTCAAGAATCACATTTAAGTCTTTTATCTATTGTGTGTTTATTCTTGTGAAAGGTGTAAGTTGGTGGTCTAGCTTAATTTTTTTGCATGTAGCTGTCCAATTTTCCCAACACCATTTATTGAAGAGGCTGTCTTGACCCCAATGTATGCTTTGCCACCTTTGTCAAATATTAATTGAGCATAATGACTTGGATCAATTTCTGGGTTTTCTATTCTGTTTCATTGATCTATATGCCTGTTCTTGTGCCAGTACCAGGCTGTTTCGATTATAATGACTTTGTAGTATAACTTGATATCTGGTATTGTGATCCCTCCTACTTTGTTCCTTTTTAAGATTGCTGTGGCTGTTCGAGGTCTTTTTTGGTTCCATATAAACTTTTGGAGTATTTGATCTAATTCTGTGAAATATGTCATTGATATTTTGATGGGGATTGCATTGAATCTATAGATTGCTTTGGATAGTATGGACATTTTAATGATGTTAATTCTTCCTATCCATGTACAAGGTATATGTTTCCACTTTTTTATATCTTCCTCTATTTCTTTTTCAATGACCTATAGTTTTCTGTAAAGAGGTCTTTTACTTCTTTAATTTAGTTTATTTCTAGGTATCTTAATTTTTTTTTTTTTTTGCCGCAATGATAAATGAAAATGTTTTTTTCAGTCCCTTTTTGTAAGTTCATCATTGGTGTGTAAGAATGCCAGCTGGTTTGGCTCCCTGGTTGAGCATCAACCCATGCACCAGGAGGTCGCCAGTTTGATTCCCAGTCAGGGCACATGCTCAGTTCGTGGGCCTGAGCCTCAGTGGGGGGCATGCAGGAGGCGGCCAGTCAATGTTCTCTCTCATCGATGCTTCTCTCTCCCTCTTCCTTTTTCTCTCTCTAAAAATCAATAATATTAAAAAAATAAAAGAATGCCATCAATTTCTTCATGTTAATTTTGTAATCTGCTACTTTGCCAAATTCATTTATTAAATCTAGTAGATTTTTGATGGAGTCTTTAGGGTTTTCTCTGTACAATATCGTATCATCTTCAAATAATGACAATTTCACTTCCTCCTTTCCAATTTGAACCCCTTTTATTCTTTCTTCATGTCTAATTGCTGTGGCTAAGACTTCCAGTACTATGTCAAATAAAAGTGGCGAAAGTGGGCATCCCTGTCTTGTTCCTGTTCTTAAGGGAAGTGCTTTTAGTTTTTGCCCATTGAGTATGAGGTTTTTCATATATGGCCTTTATTATGTCAAGATATGATCCCTCTATTCCCACATTGTTGAGCATTTTTATCAAACATGGGTGTTGGATTTTGTCAAATGGTTTTTCAGCATCTATTGATAAGATCACATGGTTTTTATCTTTCATTTTGTTTATGTGGTGTATCACATTTATTGATTTGCGAATATTGTACTATCCTTGCATCCCTGGGATGAATCCCATTTGGTCATGATGAATAATTTGTTTGATGTATTGCTGGACCCGATTTGCTAATATTTTGTAAAGAATTTTGGCATCTAGCCCTGGCCAGTTTGGCTCAGCGGTTAGAGCGTCGGCCTGCGGTCCGGAGAGACCCGGGTTCGGTTCCCGCTAAGGGCACCTTCGGTTGCAGTTTGTCCCCGGCCCTGGTTGGTCGTGCGGATGGCAGCCACTCGATGTGTTCCTTCACATCGATGTTTCTCTCTCTCTCTCCCTCCCACTCTGTCTGTACAAAAAATGGAAAAATATCCTCGGGTGAGGATAAAAAAAAAAAAAAAGGTATTTTGGCATCTATGTTCATCAGCAATATTGACCTATACTCTTTTTTCTTTGTAGTATCTTTATCCGAAATTAGGATTATGCTGGCCTCATGAAATGAGTTCGGAAGTTTCCCTTCTTCTTGAATTTCTTGAAATAGTTTAAATAGAATGGGTATTAGATCTTCTTTGAATGTTTGGTAAAACTCCCCCATGAAGCCGTCTGGCCTGGGCTTTTGCTTGTAGGGAGTTTCTTGATTACATCTTCAATTTCCTTAGTTGTTATTGGTCTGTTCAAGTTTTCTATCTATTCTCGGTTCAGTTTTGGGAGACTGTGTGTTTCTAGAAGTTTGTCCATTTCACCTAGATTGCCCAATTTGTTGGCATATAATTGTTTATAATATGTTTTAATGATCCTTTGTGTTTTTTGTTTGTTTCTTTTTTGTTTTTTGTTTTTTTTAGTTTCTATATTGTTTATTTTGGCTCAGATCTTTACTATTTCTTTCCTTCTACTTGCTCTGGGTTTTTCTTTTTGTTTTCTTTCTAGATCTTTAAATTGTAGGGTTAGAGAGTCAATAAGGAATTATTCTTGTTTCTTGAGGTAGGCTTGTAGTGCTATGAACTTCCCTCTCAGGACTGCTTTCCCTGCGTCCCATAGATTTTGTGTTGTTGTGTGTTCATTTTCATTGGTTTTCAGAAAGTTTTTAATTTCTTCCTTGATCTCCTTGGTAACCCATTCGTTGTTTAATAACATGCTATTTAGCCTCCATGTGTTTGAATGTTTTTGCTGTAATTGATTTCTAGTTTCATGCCATTGTGATCTGAGAAGATGCTTGATATGATTCAATCTTCTTGAATTTGTAGAGACTTACTTTGTGTCCTAATATGTGATCTATCTTCGAGAAGTCCTGTGTGTACTTGAGAAGAATGTATATTCTGCAACTTTGGGGTGAAATGTTCTGTAACTATCAATTAAATCCAACTGATCTAGTTTGTCATCTAAGACTCTGTGTCCTTGTTAATTTTTTGTCTAGAAGATCTATCCAGTGGTGTCAGTGGGTTGTTAAAGTCACCCAGTATGATTGTATTGCTATTGATCTCTTCCTTGAAGTCCTCCAGAAGTTTTTAAATATATTTTGGTGCTCCTGTATTTGGTGCATATATGTTGACCAGGGTTATATCCTCTTGTTGGATTGAACCCTTTAATATGTAGTGACCTTCTTTGTCTGTTATGGCCCTCATTTTGAAGTCTATCTTATCAGATATGAGTATTGCTACACCAGCTTTTTTTGTTTACATTTCCATTTCCATTTTTTTCCATGTCTTCACTTTTATCCTGTGTGAGTCTTTTGTTGTGAGGTAGGTCTCTTGTAGACAACATATATATGGGTCATGTTTTCTTTTTTTGGTACGTGCCCCTAGTGGGAACTGAACCCGGGACTCTCTGGTCTGCAGGCCAACGCTCCAACCGCTAAGCCAAACCGGCCAGGGTCATGTTTTCTTATCTAATCAGCTATCCTATATCTTTTGACTGGAGCATTTAAGCCATTTATATTTAAGGTTATTATTGATAGATACTTATTAGTTGCCATTTTTATTTTATGTCTGTGTTCCTCTCTCTCTCTCTATTTCTTCTTCTTACAACAGTCTCTTTAGCATTTCTCACAGTGCTTGTTTGGTGGTGGTAAATTCCTTTAGCTTTCCCCACCCCCTATTTTAAAAATGTATTTCACAGAGCCATGCATTTCACTGTGAAAATATTGATGTAGGGAGTGATTTTAAATGCTATGGTTATACCTGTAATTTATAACCAATAAGCCATGAACATACACGTGTTACAAACATGGGCTTTGGAGTCAGAGGGGTCTAGATTTGATTCCTACTTCTGCCATTCACTAGCTCTGGTTGTTAACAAGCTACTTAATTTCATTAGGCCTCAGTTTTCTAACTGGAAAAATGGCACAGCAGTACCTACCTCCTGGTGATTAAAGTGAGGATTAGTGAAAGAATGCAAGCAAGGTCCTGAGTGTAATGCTTGGCACACAGTGAATGTTCAGTTAATGTTTGTTCTTATTACTATTAATAAAGAGGCCATTCTGTGGGATTCCTGAAGATTCAAAGGATATAATGAGATTCCATAAGGAATTCCTACTTCTGGCCAACAGGGTGTTTTGCGACAGGCATACAGGATGCCAGGACAGTATTATTGACATATTGAAAACTGGAATCTTGTAATATATTTATTTTCAGTTTCCTAGGAAATACTCTTTAATACTGTGAAATCAGCTTGCTATGAATACCTCTATTCTGTGTACATGTGCAACATATTATGCTGCACCTTTAACCAATGGCAAGAAAACCCTTGGGTCTGCAGAGTGTTTACGGTATTTGTCCATTGCTATGGATACAGTATCAAAGCAGGCGCCAGGAACATTAACAGGATGTAAGGGTTTAGGGCAGCTTACAATGATGGAAACTATTCTTACTCGTAATGGGTCATTCTTGGATAATATTTGTAAGATATTAGGGAGGTGAGGCATGCTGTTGAGAACATTTCTTTGGATGTTTCATCCAACACTGCTGACAGGCAGCTTGGTGAAATATTGAGGAGTCAGGGACCTAGGGCTGCACCAAATGGGCTGTGACATTGGAGGTTACTTTGCTTCATAGGACCTCAGTTTCTCCCAATGTCAAGTAAGGGAGTCTATTTGAAGATTTCTGCAGTCCCTTCCAGCATTCGGGTTACAAGTAGACACAAACATGATTTTATCTCATATCCTGTGTAGTTTAATGCAATGTTGGCAAAGTTGAGCAAAACTGAGAGATTTCTGGAGGCATCCAAGATGAGCTATGCTAGCTGGCCGGTGTGGACTTGCTTTGCCTGTTGTTGCCGGCCTTGTTCACAAACCTCATGGGTGCCAGTTGGCACTCACACTGTCTTGGAGACAGACTTTTTTCCCTTCTCCAAGGGAGAAACATGGAATGTGGGCAACTCAGCTCTTGTTGGCAAGTTGTCAAGAGTTAAATGAAAATCAGATTAAGTAACTAAACTCATACTGTCCTGGGAGTCCTTCTCAAGATGCCAAACTTCAGCAGCAGTTGACATACAGAGGGAGGCAAAAGTAGGTTTACAGTTGTGAGTACGTGAAACAGAGTTTTTCCTTGTATTATTATTTATTAATTATTACATTATTTTCTACATCAACAACTATAAACTTACTGTTTTGTTGTTGTTAATCCTCACCCGAGGATATTTTTCCATTGACTTTTAGATAGAGTAGAAGGGAAGGAGGGAGGGGGAGAGGGAGAAAGAGAGAGAGAGGAAGAGAAAGAAACATTGATGTGAGAGAGATACATTGATT
The DNA here is from genome assembly GCF_014108415.1 of Molossus molossus. Taxonomy (NCBI): domain Eukaryota; kingdom Metazoa; phylum Chordata; class Mammalia; order Chiroptera; family Molossidae; genus Molossus; species Molossus molossus. The sequence goes on from NW_023425352.1 coordinate 60,228,144, forward strand.
AGTTGCCTCTTGCACAACCCCAACTGGGGCCATGGATCAAACCTGCAACCCAAACTTCTGGTCAAGAGGCAGCGTAGGAAACGCGGTATGGCGTCCTCCCACAACCACATCAAAGTTACAACTAAACTACAGAACAACCATCATTCAAAACCGCCTGAAATAGAGCTGAATGGAAGTCCTACAACTACGAAATTAAAGCAGCAGGCACATCAAGACTGGTAGGAGGGGCGGAGGGGATGGGCTGGTCCCACACCCACGTGTGGCGGATAAAAATCAGGAGGATACCTCGGCTGGGAAGGTCCCTCCTGAGGACTGAGGGGTCCCCGTCCCACACCAGGTGCCCCGCTCAGGGTTCCAGTGCCAGGAAGAGAATTCCCATAACTTCTGGCTGGAAAAACCAGCGGGAACTGAGGCTCAGGGAGGCTGAGGCCGCGGGATCCCCAGGCAGCTTCTTAAAGGGCCCGCGCACGAACTTATCGGACACACTCCCTCTAAGCTTGGAGGGGAGGCAGCTCGAGGGGCGCCAGAGACACACAGAGAAGAACTGAGCTGTTTGGCACTGGTGTGAGGGCTGGAGAGGGGGCTTTCTCAGGAACAAACGTGCTATCAGAGGCCTTTGTTCCTTTGGTGAGCCCTTCCCTGGGGCGGCAGACAGCTGCCATATCTGGGACTCCAGCAACCTGGCTCACACTGGTAGCCCCGCCCTGCTGACTCCCTGAGGCCCCGCCCCACCCCATCCAACTTTCAGGCCCACCCAAGCTGTTGCCGCTTGCTTCACCATAGGATTGGCCTGTCTTGGATCCTGCTTCAGGTTTTTCCTAAATTCTTTCAAACGAGCAGCATCTGGTCTCAGCTAGCCCCATACCTCTCGTTAAGTAATACACTGAAACAAACACAGGGAGGCAGCCAAAATGAGGAGACAAAGAAACAGGTCCCAAATGAAAGAACAGAACAAAACCCCAAGAAAAGAACTAAGCGAAATGGAGATAAGCAACCTAACAGATGCTGAGTTCAAAATACTGCTTATAAGGATGCTCAATGAACTCAGTGAGAACCTCAGTGAACTTAGGGAGGGCCTCAAGAGCATTAAAAAGAACCAGTCAGAAATCATGGATACACAGTTAGAATTAAAGGAGGCATTAACTGAAATAAAGAGTAATTTACACAGCTTCAATAATAGAGTACGTAAATCCAAGGAGCAAACCATCGATTTGGAATATAAGGAAGCAAAAACACCCAATCAAAGCAGCAAAAAGAAAAAGGAATCCAAAAAATGAGGATAGTGTAAGGAGCCTCTGGGACAACTTCAAGCGTGCCAACATTCGCATCTTGGGGGTGCCTGAAGGAGAAGAGTGAGAACAAGAAATAGAAAACCTATTTGAAACAATAATGGCAGAAAACTTTCCTAACTTGGTGAAGGAAACAGACATACAAGTCCAGGAAGCACAGAGTCCCAAACAAGATGAACCCCAAGAGGCCCACACCAAGACACATCATCATCAAAATGCAAAAGGTTCAAGACAAAGAGAGAATCTTAAAAGCAGCAAGAGAAAGGCAGCTCATTACCTACAAGGGAGTTCCCATAAGGCTGTCAGCTGATTTCTCAAAAGAAACGTTGCAGGCCAGAAGGGAGTGGCAAGAAATATTCAGAGTGATGAAAAGCAAGAACCTGCAACCAAGATTACTCTATCCTGCAAAGCTGTCATTTAGAATCGATGGCCATATCAAGAGTTTCCCAGACAAGAAAAAGTTAAAGGAGTTCATCACCGCCAAACCGTTATTATATGAAATGATGAAGGGTCTTTTTGAAGAAAAAGATAAAATATATGAACAAACAAAATGGCAATGAATACATATCTATTGACAATGGAATCTACAAACAAAATGAACAGGTAGAACAAAAACATTCTCATCGACACACAGAACATTTTGTTGGTTGCCAGATGGGAGGGGGGTTGGGGGAATGGGTGAAAAAGGTGAAGAGATTAAGAAGTACACATTCATTGCTAGACTGACAAACTTCAAAGGGAAAGGGGTTGGGGGGGGGAAATAAACCAAAGAACTTATATTTATAACCAATGGACACAGACAATAGTGTGGGAAAAGGTGGGAGGGGGGCGGGAGTGGGGAGGAGGGGGTCAATGGGGGAAAAATGTGGAACATCTGTAATACATTTTACATCCAACAATAAAGATTTTAAAAAAGTAAAAAATAAAAAACAGAAAAGAAAAAACAAAACAAAACAAAAAAAACCTGCAACCCAGGTATGTGCCCTTGACCAGGAATAGAACCCATGACCCTTCAGTCTGCAGGCCAATGCTCTAACCACTGCGCAAAACCAGCCAGGGCTGTAAACCTACTTTAGCCCCACCCTGTATTGCAACATGATTGGGTCTTATCACAGCACTGTTTATTTAAATTAAAAAATACACACTTACAAAACAACAATGTACATTTTGGAAGAATACCTGCACAGTAAACACATTGGAATCATTGCCTGGAGTGCAGGACCAGAGGAAAATGGGGATAGAAAGAAATAAACAAAGCAAGAGGGAAGGAAACACCTGGACTCAAAGAGAGGATAACATTTATCTGAGGTGATATAGGAGGTAACAATTTGAACAAAGCTGTCACTCAAAAGCCAAGGACCCTATTCCATTACATTCTGGTGGCCTTTGCTCTTTTTTTTTTTTTTTTTAATGTACCGCTAGGACTTATTTTTTTAAATTGATTTTTAGAGAGAGAGGAAAGGAGAGAGCGAGACATTGATCGGTTGTCTGCCATACATGTACTGACTGGGAATCAAACCTGAAACCTGGTGTGTGCCCTGACTGGGAATCGAACCCACAACTTTTTGGTGTATGGAATGATGTTCCAACCACCTGAGCACCTGGCCAGGCCTGCCTTTTGCTCTTAATGGGAACAGAAACAGCAACAAATGATCAAAATGTAATTTGTTATTTATCGATTCTCTCAGAGAGTTGCTATGTTTTGCTTTTTCCTTGGGAAGTAAATTACCTGCAAGTTTCCCTCTCAGGGAGCTTTCTGTTGATCAGATCTTGTATTTCCATTTCCCAGTAGCATGAAGGTTCGGCAATTAATTAGAGCTGGGTTTTCTGAAATCATTTCAGGGTAAATAATTCCAGTTCATTGAGATTTTAGGGGACTCTAGAGGGTTAGAAAGTGGAAAGTTTTTCAATATTTATTTCTTAATCCCAGGGATAGGCACCCGAAACACCATGTGAAGTGTTTTGTGAAAAAGCCTTTGCCTATTTTTGTCTGGGGAATCTACACTATGGTGGCATCTATTACAGGAAATGACACGTAGAAAAAAGGCAAAATAAGAATATTCACATGTATTTGTTTTATTTGCAAAATTACACACAGGAAGGATAAACCAGAAATGAATGATATCTGTTACGTTTGTTTGTTTTTTGTTAATCCTTACCCATTGATTTGTTTTAGATAGAGTGGAAGGGAGGGAGAGAGGGGGAGAGAGAGGGGGGGAGAGAGGGGGGGAGAGAGAGAGAGAGAGAGAGAGAGAGAGAGAGAGAGAGAGAGAGAGAGAGAGAGAGAAATGATTGGTTGCCTCCCGCAAGACCCTGACCAAGGCCAGGGTTCAAACCTGCAACCCAGGTACGTGCCCTCGACTGGAAATCTAACCTGAGACCCTTGGGTCTTCCAGGACACTCTAACTGCTGAGCCAAACCAGTCAGGGCTGATATTTGTTATGTAAAGTAAATGAAAACAAGATTGAATTTTCCCTGTTGCCAAAGGGAGAGATATTTTCCCCCTTCTCTTTTCTTAGAGCATTTCCTTGTAGAGAACTTGTATTGATGAGTCTATAATACAATAATATAATAAATGTATCATATATATTAATATAGCATATTAATAACATATAACATATAATACATATAATATATAACATAACAATATGATTGTATTTACGAGTAAACTATATGTCCTTTCTTTTTCCTTTTGATACGCATGTAAAACTTATATAAAAGCTAAATAAGCTTCTTGACAGCATTACCACCCAGGAATGTTTATCTTGAAGGGTCTGGGAATTATTGCTTTGAAATGTAAATATTGCCCTGGCCAGTTTGGCTCAGCGGTTAGAGCGTTGGCCCGCGGACCAGAGAGACCTGGGTTCAGTTCCCGCTAAGGGCACTTACCTCGGTTGCTGTTGGTCCCTAGCCCTGGTTGGGGTCGTGTGGGTGGCAGCCAATTTATGTGTCTCCCTCACATTGATGTTTCACCCTCCCACTCTATCTGAAGATAGGTGCAAAAATGTCCCCAGGTGAGGATTAAAAAAAAAAGAAATGTAAATACCAAGGAAAGACAGCTCTCTGTTCTCCTTGACACCCTGGAAATTAGCCTACCTGCCTTTCTCCAAACTGTCTAAGTATCCACTTGTCATTATAGATAGAAGTGTTACCTTTTCTTAAGATGGAGGTAATTAATGCAGATGGACATCACAATTACCAGGTGAATTTAGGAGGAATTACCAAAGAATGTACAGCAAATGGTGCCATCAAGTCCTCTTACATGAAGACTGGCTGCATTTATCTTGTTTTTTTTTTAATCCTTATCCGAGGACATTTTTGCACCTATCTTCAGATAGAGTGGGAGGAAGAGAGGGAGGAAGAGAGAGAGAGAAACATCAATGTGAGAGAGACACATCGACTGGTTGCCACCCACACGACCCCAACTGCAACTTAGTGGGAACCGAACCCAGGACTCTCTGGTCCGCAGGCCAACGCTCCAACCGCTGAACCAAACCGGCCAGGGCTCTGTTTGTTTGTTTTTTTAAAGAATGTTTTAATTGATTTTAGAGGGAGAGGGAGAGAGAGACAGCACATCAATGAACTGCCACCTGTACGCCCCCTACTGGGGATAGAGCCTACAACCTGGGCATGTGCCCTGACCAGGAATTGAACTGGTGACCTCTTGGTGCATAGGACCATGCTCCTCCAACTGAGCCACACCAGCCAGGGCTCTGCAATTTGTCTTGAGAAGATGGTATCTGCTTGGCCATATAGAAGCGTGAGATTTCTTTTTGCCTTTGCAATGTCATCACAGACTGATTGGCTATGACATACATCACAGTCTGGTTTAATGCTTATTCAATAATAAAACTGATTTTTCTTTTCTACATTTGTGGAGAGGATTTTCTAGATTGGCAGGAGATTGTAAAATATAATTATCTGTAGGAGGTGGGTACGAATGAGCTTAAAGAAAAGAGGAGGGAATAGACTTCTCCAATATCTTTTTATATAGTCTTGCCTTTTGAATCTAGTTGATGTCTTACATATTAAAGAACATAAGAGAAAATTAACAAGGATGGGGAAGAAGAAAAACCTTAAATTGAATACAAATTAGCAAATGAAGCTAAAATATAATACCGATTAATAGCACTTTCAGAAGAAGAAAAAAACTGTGACATATATTGTAAGAATTAAAAGAACTGCAAAGAAAGTTTGCTGTTCGTAGTAATATTGGCTGATAAACTGTGATCTTTGGAAACGATTCTGTGCTGTTTGTAGGATTGAGTGATTGTTCCAAATATAGTCCTCCCTGTGGGAAGAGACACAGGAGAAGAAGAACCTCTCCTGTGGGAAGAATTGGAATTACAAGTATCAATATCAAGTAATGGTTGAAAAAATATATATGTCCTTAGCTCTGTCCATTGAACAGTTCTGAAGCAATGACACCACTGACAGCAAGGGACACACCACATGTTGTTGTAAAAATACTTTTCTCGAGGATTCCAAAATGGCGGTGGAGTGAATGGAAGCTACACAGACCATCTCCCAAGACCAAACTGGAATTATAATAAAAATAAAGACAAATAGTCGGGAAAAAGCAACAGAAAAGCAGCTTGGAGGACCATATAACCAGGGACACCAATTGATCCTGGTAGGATTGCAGGGGCACAACAGAGAGGCTGGGAGCCCATGGACAGCAACGGCCTTAGCTGTGAGCAGCGCCCTCGGGTTAAAGTCCCAGGCGGCTCCACAGCGCAGAGCCGGGACAGAGGCTAAAATAGCCACAGCCTCTCACCTTGGGCTCTGGCAGAGGGAGGGCAGACTGGACTGGAACTGTGTGGGGATACTCGGGATTTGGAGGGCGCTCAGAGCTTTTGCTGAGTTGTGGCCTCGGAGGACAGTGGTCATCTTACTCCTTCCCAGGGCTCCGGGGAGAGGTGGTGGCCCCTCCCTTGGAGATTCAACCCCACCCGCTGGCCACTGAAATGCAAATTGAGGCCCATTAACAACCAGCATCTGCCCCACCCTCAGGAAATCCCCTTACACTGAACACCTGAGGGAGTTTTTCATTCAACTGAGAAGCCAAGGCTCTTCAAGTAACTGCAACTAATAGCTTCCAGGCAAAAAGCTAGAGGATAACTGATCCATTCCTGGGCTTGCAACTCTGCCCAGGAAGGTAAGACTTGACTGTGGTGTTTAATGTGGGTCCTTCCATTCTCATCCAAACCCAGGAGAGGGAGCCACAAATAGCAGAACACCAACACCCACAGGAAAAATTTGGCAGACTCCAAAGCCCACTGTGATAGCCAAAATGGTGAAACAAAGAAACAAATGCCAAATGAAAGAACAAGAGACCTCTACCGAAGAGGAGATAAATGAGGTGCAGTTAAGCAAGTTAACAGAACTAGAATTCAGAGCCATGATCTTGAGGAAGCTCAACAGCCTGTGTCAGGATATGAGCACCATGAGTAAAGACATAGAAACATTGAAAATCAACCAGTTGGACTTACAATTAGGATGGCGGCGTAGGTAAATGCAGTATCGCGTCCTCTCACACCCACATAAAAGTTACCACTAAACTACAGAACAACCATCATTCAAAACCGCCTGAAATAGAGCTGAATGGAAGTCCTACAACTACAAAATTAAAGCAGCAGCCACATCCAGAATGATAGGAGGGGAAGAGGCACGAGTGGCGGAGGGGGACGGGCTGGTCCCACACCCACTTGTGGTGGATAAAAATCAGGACACCTCGGCTGGGAAGGTCCTCCCTGAGGACTGAGGGGGTCCGTGTACCACACCAGGTGCCCTGCTGAGGGTTCCAGTGCCAGGAAGAGAAGTCCCCATAACTTCTGGCTGGAAAAACCAGCGGGAACTGAGGCTCAGAGAGGCTGAGGCTGCTGGAGCCCCAGGCAGCTCCTTAAAGGGCCTGCGCACGGACTTATCGGACTCACTCCCTCTAAGCTGGGAGGGGAGGCAGCTCAAGGGGCACCAGAGACATACAGGGAAGAATTGAGCTGTTTGGCACTGGAGTGAGGGCTGGAGAGGGGGCTTTCTCAGGGACAAACGTGCTATCAGAGGCCTTTGTTCCTTTGGTGAGCCCTTCCTGGGGGAGGCAGACAGCTGCCATATCTGGGACTCCAGCAACCTGGCTCACACTGGTAGCCCCGCCCTGCTGACTCCCTGAGGCCCCGCCCCACCCAAATTTCAGGCCCACCCAAGCTGTTGCCAGTTGCTTCACCATAGGATTGACCTGTCTTGGATCCTGCTTCAGGTTTTTCCTAAATTCTTACAAACAAGCAGCACCTGGTCTCAGCTAGCCCCATACCACTGGTTAAGTAATACACAGAAACAAACACAAGAAGGCAGCCAAAATGAGGAGACAAAGAAACAGGTCCCAAATGAAAGAACAGAACAAAACCCCAAGAAAAGAACTAAGCGAAATGGAGATAAGCAACCTAACAGATGCTGAGTTCAAAATACTGCTTATAAGGATGCTCAATGAACTCAGTGAGAACCTCAGTGAACTTAGGGAGGGCCTCAAGAGCATAAAAAAGAATCAGTCAGAAATTATGGGTGCACAGTCAGAAATGAAGAAGGCATTAACTGAAATAAAGAATAATTTACACAGAATCAATAGTAGAGTACGTAAATCCAAGAAGCAAACCATCGATTTGGAATATAAGGAAGCAAAAAACGCCCAATCAGAACAGCAAAAAGAAAAAAAGAATCCAAAAAAATGAGGATAGTGTAAAGACCTCTGGGACAACTTCAAGTGTGCCAACATTCGCATCTTGGGGGTGCCCGAAGGAGAAGAGAGAGAACAAGAAATCGAAAACCTATTTGAAACAATAATGGCAGAAAACTTTCCTAACTTGGTGAAGGAAACAGACATACAAGTTCAGGAAGCACAGAGTCCCAAACAAGATGAACCCCAAGAGGCCCACACCAAGACACATCATCATCAAAATGCAAAAGGTTCAAGACAAAGAGAATCTTAAAAGCAGCAAGAGAAAGGCAGCTCGTTACCTACAAGGGAGTTCCCATAAGGCTGTCAGCTGATTTCTCAAAAGAAACGTTGCAGGCCAGAAGGGAGTGGCAAGAAATATTCAGAGTGATGAAAAGCAAGAACCTACAACCAAGATTACTCTATCCTGCAAAGCTGTCATTTAGAATCGATGGCCATATCAAGAGTTTCCCAGACAAGAAAAAGTTAAAGGAGTTCATCACCGCCAAACCGTTATTATATGAAATGATGAAGGGTCTTTTTGAAGAAAAAGATAAAATATATGAACAAACAAAATGGCAATGAATACATATCTATTGACAATGGAATCTACAAACAAAATGAACAGGCAGAACAGAAACATTCTCATAGATACAGAGAACATTTTGTTGGTTGCCAGTTGGGAGGGGGGTTAGGGGAATGGGTGAAAAAGGTGAAGAGATTAAGAAGTACAAATTCAAAGGGAAAGGGGTTGGGGGGTGGGAAGAAATAAACCAAAGAATTTATATGCATAACCAATGGACACGGACAATAGTGTGGGAAAAGGCGGGAGGGGGGCAGGAGTGGGGAGGAAGGGGTCAATGGGGGAAAAATGAGGAACATCTGTAATACATTCTACATTCAACAATAAAGATTTTTTAAAAAAAAAGAAAAGAAAATCAACCATTTGGAAATTAAAAACCACCAAGAAGAAATGAAAAATGACATATCAGTAATAAAGAACACATTGGAAGGTCTGAACAGCAGAGTAGAGGAAGCTGGGAACTGGATCAGTGAATTAGAAGACAGGGTAGAATAAATCAACAAATCAGAAAACCAAAAGGAAAAAACAATTAAAAAACAGGAAGACAGCTTAAGAGAACTGTGGGACAACTGGAAATGTAATAATATTCACATCACTGGAGTCCCCGAAGAACAAGAAAATGAGCAAGGGTTAGAGAATATATTTGAAGAAATAGTGACAGAAAACTTCCCTAATTTGGTGAAGGAGGAAGGCATTCAAGTTCAAGAAGCACAGAGAGCCCCAAGTAAGAAGAACCCAAACAGGCCCCCACCAAGACACATAGTAATCAAAATGCCAAAAATTAAAGACAAAGAGAGAATCCTAAAAGCAGCAAGAGATAAGCAACAGGTTTCCTACAAAGAAACCCCATTAGGCTCTCTGCTGACTTCTCAACGGAAACACTACAGGCCAGAAGGATCTGAATCCAAGACTACTCTAACCAGCAAGGCTATCATTCAAAATAGAAGGTGAAATAAAGAGCTTCCCAGACAAAAAAAAAGGCTAAGGGAATACATTAGCACCAAATCAACACTGCAAGAAATGTTAAAAGGACTGCTGTAATTAGCAGGAGAAATAAGAAGAAAAATATAACTACACTAAACAAAAGTGTCAATAAATAAATACATATCAATTATCACCTTAAATGTGAATGGTTTGAATGCTCCGATAAAGAGACACAGAGTAGCTGATTGGATAAGAAAGCATGACTCATGTATATGTTGTTTACAAGAGACCCATATCACAACAAAAGACTCACATAAATTAAAAGCGAAGGGATGGAAAAAAAATCTTCCAAGCAAATGCAAAGGAAAAAAAGCTAGGGTAGCAATACTCATATCTGATAAAATAGATTTCAAAATGAAGGCCATAACTAGAGACAAAGAAGGCCATTACATAATATTAAAAGGATCTATCCAAAAGGAAGATATAACCTTGGTAAACATATATGCACCCAACAGAGGAACACCAAAATATATTAAAAATCTTCTGGAGGACTTCAAAGAGAAATCAACAGCAATACAATCACAGCAGAGGACTTCAACACCACACTGACATCACTGAATAGATCCTTTAGACAAAAAATTAACAAGGAAACAGAGACTCTAAATGAAGCACTACACCAAATAGATTTAATAGATATCTACAGAGAATCACACCCCAAAACTACAGAATTCACATTCTTCTCAAGTGCACATGGCACATTCTTAAAGATAGACCACATATTAGGACACAACTAAGTCTCTACAAGTTCAAGAAGATTGAAATCATATCAAGCATCTTCTCAGATCACAATGGCATGAAACTAGAAATCAATTGCAAAGACATTTGAACACATGGAGGCTAAACAGCATGTTATTGAACAATCAATGGGTTACCGAGGAGATCAAGGAAGAAATTAAAAACTTCCTGGAAATCAATGAATATGACATACAACAACACAAAATCTATGGGATGCACCAAAAGCAGTTCTAAGAGAGAAGTTCATAGCACTACAGGCCTACCTCAAAAAACAAGAAAAATCTCTAATAGACTACCTAACCTCACAACTTAAAGAATTAGAAATCAAACAGAAAGAAAACCCCAGAGCAAGTAGAAGGAAGGAAATAGCAAAGATCAGAGTAGAAATAAATGACATAGAGACCAAAAAAAAAACATTCAAAGGATCAATGAAACAAAGAGCTGGTTTTTCGAAAAGATAAACAAGATTGGTGGACCCTTAGCTAGACTCACCAAGAAACAAAGAGAGAGCACCCAAATACACAAAATCAGAAATGAAAGAGGAAAAGTAACAACAGACAGCACAGAAATACAAAAGATCGTTAACAGCTACTATAAACAATTATATGGCAACAAATTTGACAATCTAAGTGAAATGGACAAATTTCTAGAAACACATAGTCTCCCAAAACTGGACTGGGAAGATATAGAAAACTTGAACAGACCAATAACAACTAAGGAAATTGAAGATGTAATCAAGACTCTCCCAGCAAACAAAAACCTAGGCACTGATGGCTTCACGGGGGAGTTTTACCGAACATTCAAAAAAGAACTAACACCCATTCTCCTCAAACTATTTCAAAAAATTCAAGAAGAAAGAAAACTTCTAAACTTGTTTTATGAGGCCAGCATAATTCTAATTCTGAAACCAGGAAAAGACATTACAAAGAAAGAAAACTACAGGCCAATATCCCTGATAAACACAGACACCAAAATCCTGAACAAAATACTTGCAAATCGGATCCAGCAATACATCAAGAAAATTATCCACCATGACCAAGTGGGATTCATCCCAGGGATGCAAGGCTGGTACAATATTCGCAAATCAATAAATGTGATACACCACATAAATAAAATGAAGAATAAAAACCACATGATCATATCAAAAGATGCTGAAAAAGCCTTCAACAAAATCCAGCATCCATTTCTGATAAAAATGCTCAGCAGTGTGGGAATAGAGGGATCATATCTCGACATAATAAAGACCATATATGAAAGATCTACAGCCAACATCATACTCAATGGGCAAAAACTAAAAGTATTTCCCTTAAGAACAGGAACAAGACAATGATGCCCACTTTTGTCATTCTTATCAAACATAGTACTGGAAGTCTTAGCTACAGCAATCAGACAGGAAAAAATAAAATAAAAGGGATCCAAATTGGAAAGGAGGAAGTGAAACTGTCATTATTTGTAGATGACATGATACTATATGTAGAAAACCCCAAAGACTCCATCAAAAATTTACTAGACTTAATAAATGAATTTAGCAAAGTAGCAGGATACAAAATTAACGTCAAGAAATCAATGGCATTCTTATACATCAATGATGAACTCACAGAAAGAGAAACTAAGAGGACAATCTCATTTACCACTGCAGCAAAAAAATTAAGATACCTGGCAACAAACTTTACCAAAGAAATAAAGGACCTATTCGCAGAAAACTACAGGTCATTGAGAAAAGAAATAAAGGAAGATATAAAAAATGGAGGCACATACCTTGTTCATGAATTGGAAGAATTAACATCATTAAAATGTCCATACTACCCAAAGCAATCTATAGATTCAATGCAATCCCCATCAAAATACCAATGACATACTTCAAAGAACTAGAACAAATACTTCAAAAGTTCATATGGAACCAAAAAAGACCCTGAATAACCACAGCAGTCTTGAAAAAGAAAAACAAAGTAGGAGGGATCACATTACCAGATTTCAGGTTATACTACAAAGCCACTGTAATCAAAACAGCCTGGTACTGGCACAAGAATAGGCATACAGACCAGTGGAACAGAACAGAGAACCCAGAAATGGACCCAAGGCAATACGCTCAATTAGTATTTGACAAAGGTGGCAAGAGCATACAGTGGAGTAAAGACAGCCTTTTTAATAAATGGTGTTGGGAAAATGGGACAGCTCCATGCAAAAAAATGAAACTAGACCATCAACTTACACCATACACAAGAATAAACTCAAAATGGATAAAAGACTTAAATGTGACTAAGAATTCATAAAAATCATAGAAGAAAATGGAGGCAACAAAATTTTGGACATCAGATGCAGCAGAATTTTCACTGATAACATCACCTAAGGCAACAGAAACAAAGGAGAAAATGAACTACATCAAACTCAAAAGCTTCTGCACAGCAAAAGAAACAACTATCAAAATGGAACGGCAACCCACTCTATGGAAGAGCATAATTGCCAATGATATATCAGATAAGGGGTTAATTTCCAATATATAGAGAGTGCTCATACAACTCAACAAAAAAGACAAAGAACCCAATTAAAAAATGGGCAGAGGAACTAAATAGACACCTATCCAAACACGACATACAAATGGCCAAGAGACATATGAAGAAATGCTCAACATCACTAATCATCAGAGAGATTCAAATTAAAACAACAACGGGGTATCACCTCACACCTGTCAGAATGGCCGCCATCAACAAATCATCAAACAAGAAGTGTTGGCGAGGGTGTGGTGAAAAGGGGACTCTAGTACACTGCTGGTGGGAATTCAGACTGGTGCAACCACTATGGAAAACAATATGGTGTTACCTCAAAAACTTAAAAATTGAACTTCCATTTGACCCAGTGATCCCACTTCTAGGAATATACCCTAAGAAGCCTGAAACACCAATCCGAAAGAATGTATGTACCCCCATGTTCATAGCAGCACTATTTACAATAGCTAAGATCTGGAATAGCCCAAGTGTCCATCAGTAGGCAAATGGATAAAAAATCAGTGGTACATATACACAATGGAGTACTATGCAGCTGTAAGAAAGAAAGATCTCTTATCCTTTGATACTACATGGAGGGACCTGGAAAGTATTATCCTAAGCGAAATAAGCCAAACAGAGAAAGACAAGTATCATATGATCTCACTTACTTGTGGAATATAATGAACATAACAGTCTGAGGAATGGGGTAGTCCCAGAGACGTGGAAGTGGGGTACAGACTGACAATCCCCAAATGAGGGGGTGGTGGGGAAGAGATAATCCACAGAACTTATATGCATGTATGCATGAACAATGGACATGGACAACAAAGCTGGGGACAGGGCAGGGAGGGAGAGGAAGGGGGGAATCAGTAGGGGAAAAAGGAAAAACATCTGTAACAAAAATAAATAAATAAAATAAATAAAAACAGAAAAAAAATAATTTTCTCTAATAAAAGGATGCTGAACTACTGATTCTAGGACGAGGATAGGAAAATTACAGCTTGCTAAAAATACCCCAAAACTGGTAAGGGCATTTTAAAAAAGCTACCTTGATGGGGCTCCCACTGGCCAAATTTGAGCATCAAAATAAATAATTAATGAGGCTCCAGGTAAGGCTGGGGCAAAGATAAAAATATTATTGCACTCTGTGCTGTAACCTCGATGGCAGGTTATCTAATTTCTGTTTTCAGACTCTCCATGTAAATACGTACAGGCTCTCAGATGGAAGTTATTTTGCTAAAGATCTCTTTGGCAAAATACATTACCTTTTAAATAGGAATATACCTCTTAAACCCAAGACTCATTTTTAAAAACCATGGTTTATAAAACACAATTAGGCTTGGATTGCATAGTAATAAACATGTTGAATATAAGCAATAGTGTTAGTTTACAAATCTGGCCAGTTGCTATTTAAGTTGTGAGGTCATTGGTTTTTTTTTTTTTTTTTTCTTTTTCTATTGGTGCTTTTTTGTTCTTCCAAATTATATATGCTCTTGACAATTTTGGGGTGGGGGCAGAAGGTGGGTAAGAAAACAGTTTAGTTTGGCCTCTGTGGCTGCTTGTTTCCAGACAGGGTCTGGGTCCAGAGTAAGTCTGCCTTGGGCCCACTGGTAGTTTGTGGGTTCTTACTTTGTATAGGAAAGATTTCACAAAGGAAGTCCAGGTGATTTTGAGAGTATGTTTATTAAAGCTGGGGACAGTATAACATAGGAAGCACTTAAGGTAGAAGAAACAACAGGAGAAAATCAGAGAAAAGGGGGGCATTGGAGACAGGTTAAGGGGTAAGCCTGGGACAAGCTGCTGCTTCCTGCTGCTCCCCTGGTTGTAAGTCTCCTGGGGACCCACAGAGTTCAGGAGAAACACAGCAGAGATACAAGGCGTGGGTGTGCCCTAGCAAGAGCGGGCTATATGGATCTTTCATTGAGGCTTTTTTTATCTTTCTTTGCCCAGTGGGAATTGTAGGTGAGGTCTCAGGGGAAGGTCTTAACAGAATATTCATTATCATTTTAGGTATGTCCTTCAATATGTTGACTCATAAAAAATGTGAGCATAGAGAAGTCGGGTTATTTTCTGGCTTTATTTATTTATTTATTTCCCCTTCATTGATTTGAGAGAGAGAAAGGGAGAGGAAAAGAAACATTGATGAGAGAGAACATCAATTGACTGCCTCCCGCATGCCCCCACTGGGGACTGGGCCCACAACCTGGGCATGTGCTCTGACTGGGGATTGAACTGGCAACCTCTTGGTGCATGGGTCGATACTCAACTACTGAGCCACACCAGCCAGGCTGGTTACTTTTATTTTTAAAGAACATTATTGAAGAGACAGGGACCAGGACAGTCCAGAATGTGTAATCCATTTGCTCCTAAGTGTCCTTGGTTAGGAAAGATAAAACCTTGTGATTCATAAGCTGTCAATTGCTCAAATTGTTTAGCCTTGTTTAATTATTTTGTCTCTTTCCCTTATTCCACTTGTCAAGGTATTTACCTGGCTTTTTACTATCCTGCCACACTTCCACCAAAGTTTCTCACCCAAACTCAACATAAAGATTTTTTTCCTGTATCACCACTGTGACTGCAATTCAATGCCAAGGTATCTCCATATTTCTGTTTATTGTTTGCTTCACAGACTTACCTCTAAATGCCTATGCTGTGGGGGAGGGGAGAAACACCAAGATCCAGTTAGAGTCTGGCCTCTCTCTGTGCCATGGTGTTACCTCACCTGGATGGGATGCAGTTTACGGATTCATAAAATTAATGACTGATACCATTTGTCCACTAAGATCCTTTGGTGCTTCAAGCCATGATAGTACCACAAATGACAGGATTTTATGCTTTTGGCATTAAGAAGTCAGAATACTCCTCTCATTTGCTGCATAGACTGCAGCAGAAGCTAAATGAAGTGTTCATGGGAACGAGAGGCCAATCCAGCAGTAAAGGAGACACTCCTGTCACATGGCTCAGTGTGCATGGAGCTAGGTGGGCTGTGGGCAGCTCGGAGTCATGAGGACATTCTGCATTTATCAGTGAAAGTAAATCCGATAGCTGAACTGGATGGACAGATCTATACTACAGACTATTTGAGAAAAGGTTGAATCAAATGTGTGATAATGTATCAAAATTGATGTACAAAAACAGCATTTGCTTGGAGAGATAATTCACAGCATTTTATTCATTAATCCACTTCACTCAATAATGTGCCATACTGTTCCTGGCACATTAATGACAGTAATTGTCATTACTTCCCTTGGAGAGGACCATGCTAAAAAAATCTGAGTTGGATTTCCATTGTTTAACTCTAAAATATTTTACATTACCAAAAAACAACCCCTAAACAGAAGAGAAACAGAAGGAAAGATTGAGATTTGTAGAAGATGGATTTCCACTAGAAACAATTCACAGTCCATAACCTTTCTGAGTTGTGCTTTTACATGGGGCCTTTTGGGATGGGGGTAGGAGGGTTGTTTCTCAAAACACACAGCATGCCCTACTGCAGCGATTTTCAACCAGTGTGCCACAAGAATTACTAAAACATGCAATACCTTAGACTGTTTAGAAAAAGAACAGCCAACTCAATAATAGCTGTTTGGTTTGGTTTAAATGAATCAAAATTATACCTTTTTTTGTCACATCAGCAAATATACTTTTTAGTGTGCCACTGAATTTAATAATTTATGTATGAGATGAAAAAGGTCGAAAATCAGTGCCCTACTGTATCATGCAGGAAATATAAGGCCTATTCTCTAGAGAGCAAGCAGGTGGGCCCTCATGGCTCCCAAAGGAGGCAGTCATTCTACCAGGGTTAGGGGAGAGTCAATGACCCTCCTGCCTCAACTAGTCAGTAGTAATAAGGTATGAGGTGCAAGGGAGGAAGAGGTAGTAACCAGCTGAATCACCCATGGACTAGAATCTCTAGAACGGGAATGTTGGTGTTGGAATAGCCAGAGGTAAACAGAGACATCTACAGTCTGGCAAAAGGGACCAAGAATAGGAAAGTGTGAAAAAAACGCAGGTTTCCCATCGGTGGACCCACAGAAAGGTGGCACTCCCAGTTAAAGACAGTCCTGTGCTTTTCTTTGAGACAAATGTACACCAAATGGGTCCTGCAGTTTTCACATAAAAATTGGAATAACACTAGAAAGTGTAATCAGTTTCCCTCCTTTGGTCAATAAATACTGATAGAACACCTATGTGCAAGGCAACCGGGCAGGTGCTAAAGAAAAAATAAAGCTGTCTAAGATGGTCCTGACTTGAAGGAGTACTGTAGCAGCGGCCATCAGACCCCTGCACCCTACACAGCACCATGGAGGGAAGGACCTCTCTGGCTGGCAGGATTAGGGAAGGCATTCTCCAAGTCGCTCCTCTTGGGTGTCAGCATGTCTTCCGTACCTTCATGTAACTGCTCAGCCTGCCTCATTTCAGGCACTTGCTTCTCTTCCCTATCTTTCTTGGTAGTGTGAGAAATGACAGTGAGAAGATCAGATCTTGCCTCACTGGTGCTAATAAATGTGTGTAGAATCGATGTGTTGTGGACACGTCACTTCATCTTGGTCCAGAGAGGTGGAAAAACTTTTGGGAAAGGACAGCGAAGATGGAGGTGGTACAGATGAGGTGCTTTAGTCAGGGGTGGGAGCAAAGGTACACCAACAGGCACATTTAGTACCTGGCTTAAACCAGATGAGAGGGGAGCACAACACAACCACAGGCTTCAAGAGAGCTGGAGGTACTTTGCCAGGCAGGTTAGTCTGCAGAACTGGAGAGCTAAAACCATTTCCTATTAGCTACTCAAGCCCAACCAGAGCATAGGAAATAATGAATAACTAGAGGGTCTTAACTTTCCAGAAAACAGAAAGACGGAGTAAACACACCACCCCCCAATAAATGTGAGGTTGGATGTCAAGGTGTAGAGAAAACTTCTGGATATCTTTTTTTAATCCTCACCCGAGGATATTTTTCTATTTATCTTCAGATACAGTTTGGGGGGGGGGGGGCATGGACATGAAAGGGACACATCGACTGGATGTCTGAACTGCAACCAAGGTACGTGCCCTTGACTGGAATCGAACACACGATTCACTGGTCCGTGGGGCCGACACTCTAACTATTGAGCCAAATTGGCCAGGGCTGGATATCTCCTTTAAGTTTGTTTTTGGCGTTTTGGTCTGTAAGCAATCAAGATGGAGAGGGAGGCAATCCCAAAGAGGAAAGTCTGTAGGAACCAGAGTAGTTGAGCTTGACCATTTGTGATGCCTTTAGACCTAAAAAAAAAAAAGAAAACATTTAACCACCAGAATTTTAATGTTATGGTTTCATAGGAGTTATTGTTTTCTATTTTTATTATTTTTAATATTTTTTTCCTTCATTGATTTTTAGATAGAGAGGAAGGGAGAGGGAGAGATAGAAACATCGATGAGAGAGAACATTGACTGGCCGCCTCCTGCAGGCTCCCCATTGGGGGTGAGCCCATAACCTGGGCATGTGCCCTGACTGGAAATCGAACCGATGACCTCTTGGTTCAAGGGTCAATGCTCAACCACTGAGCCATACCAACCAGGCTATTTAAAAAAAAGATGTACTTCTATCTACTTTCACTGGGTTTATTTTGCCATTTCCTCCAGTTTCTTAACTCGAATGGTTAGATCATTTATTTTCATTTTTCTTGTGCACTGAGGATGGTACACTCTTCTCTGAGAAGCAGTCTGGCTACTGCTTAGAGCACTGTATTATAACACTGTTTCTCTCATTATTTTAATGTGTCGATAGGGTTCAAAAGTACTGATATGGCTTCAGATCATGTGTTTTGAAGACAGGCCAGATGTGAATCGTAGCTTGGCCAACTACCAGCTGTGACCTTGGGTGAGTCACTCATTCTCTCAGAATCCGTTTCCTTGTCTAAAAAAATAGGAATAATGGTATTTATCTCATCAAATTTGAAATGAGTTATGAGATAGTAGACACAAAGTCCGTAATAAAGGGCTTGGCATATAGTAATAAACAACACCTGTAACTAAACTGCTTGAAACAAAGCTAAAAAAAAAAAAGACCCAATTGAAGTGAATGGCTTGCTACAGTCTCATTGGTATATAAATAAGTCTCACGTAGATGTCTTTTTATTTAAAACAAATTTAAATACATGTAAAAATAATATACAGTTGACCCTTGAACAGCAGGGGCCAAGGGCATTGATCCCTCCACATAGTTGAAAATCTGTGTATAACTTTTGACTCTCCCCAAATTTAACTACAATTGGCCCTTGGTATTTTCAGGGAATTGGTTTCAGGACCCCCTGGAAATCAGAGGGTGCTCAAATCCTTTATATAAAATGGAGTAGAAGAATGCAGAGTCGGCCCTCCATATCTGTGGATTCCCAACTGTGGGTCAAAGACATTATTTTCAATCAGCAGTTGGTTGAATCCACAAATGTGAAACCCATGGATATGGAGGGCTGACTGTATTTATTGAAAAAACCCCATGTTCTTCAAGGGTCAAGTGTAATTTTCCACACTAACAAATTAAAGGAGAAAAATCATTTGATCATCTTAACAAATGCAGAAGCATTTGATAAATTTCAACATCCATTCTGAATCTAAGGTCTCAGCAAACCTAAAAAAAAGAATGAAACATCCTTATTCTGATAGAGGAGATATATACAACTCTAGAAAAAACATGATACAAAATGTTGAAGTCTTGCCTGGCCAGTATGGCTCAGTGGTTGAGCACTGACCCCTGCATCAAGAGGTAATCGGTTTGAGTCTTGGTCAGGGCACATGCCCAGGTTGTGGGCCAAATCCCCAGTGAGGGGCATGCAGGAGGCAGCTGATCGATGTGCTCTGTCATTGATGTTTCTCTCCCTCTCTCTTCCTCTCTCTAGAATCAATAAAGAAAAAAAAAATTTAAAAAACAACAACAAACAAAATGTTGAAGTCTTTTCCTTTGATCAGGAACAAGGCAAGAATGCCTACTATCACCACTTCTAGTCAACACTGTATTGAAGACACTAGCCAATGTAATAAGAATCATATAGAGGAGATACACAGAATTGAAAGGAAGAAATAAAACTGCCTATATTTCTAGACACAATTGTGTAACTAGAAAATTAAAGAAATATACAGATGAACTGTTAGCATTAATAAATGAATTCAGCAAGGTCACTGGGGGTAAGGCCAATAGATAAAAATCAACTACAGTTGTCCCTCGCCACTTCGTACTTCGACTTTCGCAACTTCACTTTATCGTGGTTTTTTCAAATATATTCATTAAAAAGTTGATCAAGACAGTAAAAATGACAGTCGTGCTTGGTTATCTGAGTCCATTATACACCCCTGTATTACAATTACAATTAAAATTACTGTACATATGGACTGTAGGTCTATGTATTCGAGCACCCCAGGAATCCTTCAACGCCAGGTGTACCCGCTCAACCACTCCTTGTGTGTGGGCAATAACTTGTTTCAAAAAAATTGGGTGTGGTGAAACCAAGCCAATCAGAGCATGCTGTTCACTGATTGGCTATCCTATCCTCTTCCTATCCTGGCCACTGATTGGCTCGGCCTCATTCAAGTTTGTTTCTCTCATACATGCTTCTATACCACTATGCGTCAGAAGCATCTTTGCTCGTGTTTGCGATTTCTGAGAACTTTTATCTAAGCCCCACGATGGCTCCCAAATGTGCTGCTTCTTCTAAACCGTCTGATGATAAAACTAAGCACCAGAGGAAGATGCTTACTATCCAGGAGAAGGTGAAACTATAGGGTATGATCAAAGATGGCAAGAAAATCGTGGAGGTTGCCCACCATTATGACTTGAATGAGTCTACTGTTCACTCCATCCGTAAAGATGAAAAGAACATCTGTGCAATGGCTACTGTCTCTTTCAACAAGGAAGCAAAGCGCATCGTGACAAGTTGTAATAAGTTCATAGTGAAAACGGAGTCTGCCCTAGCCGTTTGGATCAGTGACAGCCACAAGAGAAACATCCCGTTGGATTCACCGGGCATTTGGGAAAAGGCGAGGTGGATGAACTTCAACCAGGACCCTCTTCTGCAACGTTCATGGATTTCACAGCGAGCAAGGGTTGGTTCGAGAAGTTCCAGAAGAGGTATCATCTAAGAGTGACATTCTCCACAGAGAAGCTGCCTCTGCTGACCAGCCTGCAGCAGAGGACTATGTGAACAACGCGTTCCAGAAGATCCTTGAGGAGGGCAAGTATCATCCCGAACAGGTGTCCTTAACTGATGAGGATCTGGTGGAGATGACCAAGTCTGTGAGTGAGGAGGAGGAAGAGCAGCCCAAGGTTCCTGGGGGTCAGGAGGAGGAAGGTGGCCTTACACTTGAGCATCTCTCGCAAGTCGTGAGAACTATTAAGGTAGTATAGGACATGATTGGCGAATGGGACCCACAAATGATGTGTGCTTTGCGGTTCTAGAATGCACTTGATGGAGCGATAGAACCCTACAAAAGCCTCCTCACACATATGAAAAGACAGCGCCAGCAACTGCCTATTGCGATGTTCTTCAGCTGTGCACCCAGACACCCACTGCCTACAACCAGTACTCCTTCAGCGGAAGATGATGATGCATCTGCTGAGGATATTGCACCACCTGAAGACTCTCCTACTGAGGCCGTGCCTGCAGAGGAACAGTAACTTTGCTCTTCTTTGCTGTGCAGTACATCTCTTCATCTTCATCACTTCATCATCAAACAAGTTGCATTATTTTCATAGGTTAGTGGTTGTTTGTAAGAACTGTGTGTGTGTGTAATTAAATGTACAATAATAATAATATGATATTTGTAACATCTAATATGTCTTATTTTCTCTAATATATTGGGTAATGCGAGTGTAATGGTGACTAAAGGGTGTTATTTCATGTCTAGAGGGCTCTAATAATGTTAAAAAATGTATTTAGAAGGTCATAAACAGGTTTTCTATGCTCTAACTGAGAAAATATTCGCTTTATAAATAAAGAATCCTACTTCGTGGAAATTCATTTATTGTGGTAGAGTCTGGAACTGATTAACCGTGATAAACGAGAGCAGACTGTACATTCATACACTCTACCAGCAAACAATAAAAAAATGTCCAGGATGTATGAGAAATTCATGTTCATGCAGTATTGTTTATAATAGTAAAAGCTAGACTTAAAAGTCCATCAGAGGAGGAATTTGTTAAATACAGAAATTCTAAGGTACATCCATATAATAGAATACTATGCACAAATAAAATGGATGAGATAAACATCTAAGTATAGACATGGAAAAACAGGCACATAAGACAAGGAAAAAAGTGATAGAAGAGTTTAAATCTATATGCATATATAGTATGGTGGCTATAAAGTCAAACATATAGTCCAATCTTATCTCTGGTTAAAAGGAATTCACCAAAACCTTTTTATTGCTGGATAGTGTGATTTGGAAGGCTACAAATGTACTACATGTCTTTGTGTATTGACTCATTCATTACTTAAATTTATTAATTCATTCATTTATAATTCAAAAGGAATATTCATTCTGTTTTATAGTGACCACTGATACATTGGCATGCTAGACCATAAAGAAATGATTTCAAGAACAAAATAATAGTGACCTAAACTCTCCATGCCTGTTCTCCCTCCCCACTTCAAAGAACTGGATAGGATGTCAATGAGTCTTTTGTTTTTCATTAGAGGCCCCAAACCAAGAACAAAATAGGTATCAAGTACTTCAGCAATGTAAGTTGAGGGGCTGGCCCATGAACCTCCGAGCTAGAATTTCACTGAGAGGCTGAAGAGGCCACTGGAGAGAGGTACTCGTGCTGCGGTATTTCCTATCACAAGTCGAGCCCATAGAACAGCTTCAACAGAACCACTTGGGGGACATGACACAGTCCCCTGGAATCTGAGGGAAGGGATTAACATCTGATTCAAAAGTTGAAAGACTGGTCGGCTTGCATGAGATGGGTACATGGCTGCACCGGGAACAGCACACACTTGCAGATTTATCCCACAGGTGGGACAAAGAGACTGTTATTGTGAGACATACAGATCATGTGGAAGAGCACTGGACATGAGTGGGCTTACAGTGGACCCAGGCCCTGAGGCTTAACTGAAGGGTAGAAGATATCTCAATAAAAGGGAATTTTCCCTCATCATAAATTTTTAGAGGAATTGCAAGTGGCATGCTAGAGGGCATGTCTGAAGGAACTGTCAGGGGAACTGCAGAAGGGAGATCCCTAGTGATAGGTGGTTTCCCCAAATCCACCAGGGCCCCTTTGGAGAGAAGAACCAACACTGGGTATGCAACATCCATAGCACCCAGCTGCCTGCTCACGAGCCAGACGGTGCCCCATTGCCCCTAACTACTCCCACTACTTCAAGGGGCCACAAGAAGCTGCCAGTGAGTAAGGGAAAAAGGTGGAAGAGGAAACATCGAATACACTCTCTTCCCCACAGCAGGCTTCTGAACCCCACCTGGACGAGAGCAGACATTCCAAAATAGATAAACGTTTATAGTTTTAATAAAGACATTAGACAAGACTGTATAATATCACAAGGAAAATCCATGGAGCTGCTTCACATTTCTTCCAGGGCGAAGGTGGGAGACAGGCAACTATCTACAGGGTGAGTTTACTTGGAGAGGGTGAAAAAGAAGCAAGCTGCTTTCTGTGCTTTCCGGGAAAGTCCAGCTGCTTAACCAACCGGAAGGCAGAGTAGCATAATCTGTTTAAAGCACTTATCAGTGTCTGGCTTAGTGTGTACCCAATAAATATTATTTTTATTAAGTCACAGTAGTAATAAAGTACCATATTTTCCACTTTTAGAAATAATACAGCAATGATAGAGGTGATAGTTAATCTTGACCAGAAAAAAATCAATTGCAAAGCAATTTGGCATCACTGTAACCACCTCTTTCATTACACCATACTTTCTATATATGCTACATGAAGGACAAATGTAAAAAGAATCTTTACTAGTACTCTCACACAGTAGTAATCTACACTGGCATCTGCTGAGTGGCATTTAGTAAATGCAAGCTTGCACTGCATCCCAGATTGAGCTGTGGAGCTTGTAAAATAACATATTCCCATGTCCAAAGCAAGGCCGAGCAGATCAGGATCTTGTGAGTCTGGAAACCAGGCCTATGTATTTTGAAAATGCCGCTCAGGTGACTCAGTTGTGAAAGTAGGACTGAGAATCATCAGCCTTGGTCAGTACTTAAGCTTTTTTTCAAACTAGAAGGCAGCCTTCTAATTTTTTGTTCTCGTTTGGGCTAATAAAGAGAATTTTTTTTAAAATAAGAAAAACTCGCCCTGGCCAGTTTGGCTCAGCGGTTGGAGCGTCAGCCTGCGGTCCGGAGAGACCCGGGTTCGGTTCCCGCTAAGGGCACGTACTTCGGTTGCAGTTTGTCCCCGGCCCTGGTTGGTCGTGCGGGTGGCAGCCACTTGACGTGTCCCTTCACGTCGATGTTTCTCTCTCTCTCTCCTTTCCTCTCTCTCCCTCCCACTCTATCTGTACAAAAAATGGAAAAATATCCTCGGGTGAGGATAAAAAAAAAAAGAAAAAAAGAAAATAAAATAAGAAAAACTCATCTAAATTAAGTAATTAAATAACTGATTAGCGATCACAAATGAAATGAATTCATTCGTTAAATATTTATTGAGTACTCCCTCTGGGCTAAGCTCAGTATTAGGTGTGCGGATTCAACTCTATCCTGAGAATGCTCTCAGCCTACAAACACATGAATTATTTAAATGTGGCTACTCTCAACTTATATTGGATATCAAGAGAAAAGTGACAAATATCTTGTAAAAACACTTACTTGCACAATACCATGGCATACAAGGACTCTCCCATGTGAATCAGCCAGGCAAGCCAATACCTGAAACAAAAGTCAGCAGGTTTAAGGTGATGGTTATCTGCTGATGAAATAGAACACAGAAACCTCAAAATAAAGGTGCTTTAATGTGATCTACCACCTCTTAGATCTCTGAAGGCAACTGCAGGCCTCCCAGGTCTACGATAAGACTACAACTGCAGTGTCTACATCTCATTTCTGCAGCTCTCCTTACCCATTGTGTAGAAGAGTGTGATGATGGTCCACCAAGTACTGTGTGAAGGGGCCCAGGGGCCCTAGGCTCCCATAAGGAATGCTCTGAGGCCAGAAGACAGCCCACTGAAAGAGAACCAGAAGCACAGAATATCTATTAGGTCACTTACATCAGCAAATGCTTATTTTTGAGAGAGGCTATGAAATAATCCAGATTCTATAAGAACAGACCAAAGTAACTCTGAACTAAATCATTTGGGGTTCCACTCTTGATTTCTATTGTCTAAAAACTAATCCAGTGGGAGATTTATGCTGAGGAAACTATGTGGTTATCAGATTCAGTGCCCAGGTTGGATGCCTTCTTTTTTTTTTTTGAATCCTCACCTGGGGATATTTTTCCATTGATTTTTCACACAGAGTGGGAGGGAGAGAGTGAGCAACACATTGACTGGTTGCCTCCCGCATGACCCCAAACAGGGCCAGGGGTCGAACCGCAATGGAGGTATGTGCCCTTGATGGGAATCGATAATGCCACTCTTTGGTCCTTGGGCCACTGCGCTAACTACTGAGCTAACTACTGAGCTAAACTGTCCAGGGCATGACTTCTATTCTTAATGAATTCCACCCAAACATCATTTTATACAGGTTATTAACAAGTTTCAAGAGTTTATGTGCCCTGTCTAGCTTCTTTACTTCAGAAACTATGGCTTTCGTCAAACCCCTATTTAATTTACAATTCCGTTGTCTCTCTTCACTTTTTCTAGCTCTGAAACTGGGACTGATCCACCACACAGAATTGGAAAACAGGTGAGATCAGGCTTGTGAAGTGCTAACAGCAACTACTTAATCACATAAGGTTTTGTACTCTTACCAACTTTCCCTCAGTCTCTGTGTTGTAACCACTGTCACCTTAGGCTTTTGAGAATAAGTCCCAATAGGTCCAAAATTTATTGTCCCATTTAGAATTCAGCCAAGAGCAGTACCACCTCTCCCATTATGTTGTTACACCTAAAATTTAAATAAAGTGTAAAACATCACCCCACCCTCCCAAACCAAGGGGAATGGAATGGGCACCAGCTCCACAATATCCCAGTTGGAAGCACCAAAGCTTTCCTCCACACTATAGTGAATCAGAGACACAGAATCACAGAACAGAAATGCACCTTCGAAAATTTCCAGTTCAACACGTCCATTTTACATAGGGGGAAATCAGGACAAAGGCGGTCCGATTTCACAACAAGCACCGTGGACACGACAAACACACTTCTAACCCCCCGTCTCCAGGATCTCCTGGGCATTATCCAAACAGTTTTACCTTCCTTCAAATTATACCCACTCAGCCCCCAACCTACTTTTCCATGTTTCCCCCCTTATTTTTTAAACAAACTGTCAGCCAGACAAAAGTCGCTTCTCGTCTCATTAAAGATCCCTGTCTTCTTGGTTTCACCGTAACATTTCTATCCTCCCTGTCCCTTCTTGCCAATGAAGTCCTCCCCACCCTTTACGCTTATCTCGGTTTTCTCGCAATTCCCACGGCCTCCGATATTCTGCTCCGGGAGCCCTACCCCGACCTGGCAGGCCTACGGCAGCCTGTAAACGTGGCCCCCTCGCGAGTGCTCAGACGGGGTTCAATCTCGGTCCAACGGCAGTAACCGCGAGCGGAGACCACGCCAAGGCCGGCGCACTCTCCCGCAGAAACCGGCCTAGGAGCCCAAGGCACTTCCGCTTACTCCAGTAACCTAGGCAACCGCCGGAGCGCAAGCGCCTGACCTCGCTGCCTGGAGCCCAGGCGCTGCCCCGGCTGGCGGTCCACAGACAGCCGCCGCGCCCACGCCTCACCGTGAAACATCCCAGTGCGAGGGCTGTGACCAGCGAGGGCCAGGGTCTGGCGGTACGGAAGTAGGCGTCCTTGCCGGCCCCCGACTTCGCCGCCACCATTTTGAAAGATGTAGACACTGAGCCCTTCGGTGGAGAGCCGCCCCCGCCCCCGCCCCCGCCCCCGCCCCCATGTAGGGAAAGCCCGAGTAGCCGGTTTCCCGGGGCCTGGAGCACCGGCGGAAGGTGCGGGTAGACCAGTGCGCCTGCGTCTTTCTCCGGCTCTAGAGTCTCCTCTCCCGCGGCTCCGACAGCACCAGCGCCGGGTTGCGCCTGCGCGACCTGTCCTCTCTCTTCCCGCAGGCGCGGATCCTGCGTGGACTGGAGCGCTCACTCGCTTTCCTCGCTGCCCTTACCGTGTAATAGCCAAAAGAGAGGGTGATGACCGCGAACCAGAACAGACTGCCCCTCTGGAAGTAAGCCTCATCGTCCGCCGCCTTCCCCATCCCTGCAGCAGGTGCGGCACGCGCAGCGGGGCATCGCTTCCAGCCGAGAGGAGGCCGCGTCGGGGGCGGGGCCTCAGCGAGCGCTCCTCCCTTCCTTCCTTACCTCCCTCCCGCCGGGAGGCGATTCTGCGGGTTTAGGACTTCCTGAGCGATTCTTGCTGAATTGTGGCCTGGTGGGCTGGACATCATTTGTGGGACAGACCCCTCTCTCATTGTCACTTTCCTGCATTTAAGATAAAGGTGTTGAAAATATGTGCTTTACGTACAAGTCTAATAACCACAATGCTCATTTTTGAGCTTCAGCAGGGCTGTGCCTGGTGAGAATTACTGCTCTTCCTTTTCATTAGATGTGTTGAACCATAGGGCACAGCAGTTCTGAACAGGGGCTATGGAGTAGATTGCTTGGGTTTAGCCCTGGCTGTGCCACTAACTTTTTGTGTAAATTTAGAGTAGTTACCTAACCCATCTATGCCTTAATTTATATTCTAACTCACCCTCTCCACATGTGACAGGGGTGGCCAGGTTCTTTATCCTCCAGGTATCCTGTATTGCTGAAAGGGGAGAGAGGGAATAATAGAATAGAGAACTAATCATAGTGGGGCACTAGCCATAGTTATAAGTATTGATCATCTTTGCTCTGTTAATCTTGATTGCTTTGTTCGGATTAAAGAAAGCCCATTCTGACCTGGCTGGGAGTTGTAGGCCTTGTGAGCTGACCTCAGGAATGCTAACCGTTCTCCTAGTCTGGGAACATGGGTGAATTTTTTGACTTCATGGAAGGATGAATGACCTGGTTATCCAAGCATTGGAACCCTGAAAGCAGCACACTGGTGACTACCTTTTGTAATCTCCAAACCTCCCAGCATTCCTTCCCCATTATTGTAATTGCCTGTAACCACTTCACCCATTTTTGTTTTCTTTTAGCCTACCTGCACTTTTCTCATGTAGCCTTTTTCTTTCTACCCTTTATAAATGTCCGGGGATCAAAGAGAAGCAGAGCAGATTTTACAGGATGACTTGGCTGCTCTCTCATACTGCCGGCATTATTGGAATAAACACTGTCTCTTCTTAATTGGCTTGAGTAGTGACAGGCACCCCAGACCCATTAGTTTTCCAGTTTCATTGCCATCCTTACTGAGTTGGCAGAGAAATCTCTCACTCCTCTAAATGGAGTAATGACCTAAACATTGAAAATAATGAAGAAAATATGGAGAAGAGTTTTACAACTTTTGAGAAAGGGGAAAGAAATATCTCAACAGGTTACTAAAATTAAAAGCCATAGAGTGGTACCCCCATGTTCATAGCAGCACTATTTATAATAGGTAAGATCTGGAAATAGCCTAAATGTCCATCAGTAGACGAATGGATAAAAAAGCTGTGGTACATATACACAATGGAGTACTATGCAGCTGTAAGAAAGAAAGATCTCTTATCCTTTGAGACAACATGGAGGGACCTGGAAAGTATTATCCTAAGCGAAATAAGCCAAACAGAGAAAGACAAGTATCATATGATCTCACTTACTTGTGGAATATAATGAACATAACAGTCTGAGGAATGGGGTAGTCCCAGAGACGTGGAAGTGGGGTACAGACTGACAATCCCAGAAGAGGGGGTGGAGGGGGAGAGATAAACCACAGAACTTATATGCATGTGTGCATGAACAATGGACATGGACAACAAAGCTGGGGACGGGGGGGAGGGAGAGGTAGGGGGGAATCAGTGGGGGGAAAAGGAGAAACATCTGTAACAAAAATAAATTAATTAATAAAATAAATAAAATCAGAAGTGAAAAATAAATAAATAAAATAAAGATAAATCATCAGGAAAAACCAACTGAAAAGCAGCTGGAGAGAACCCTTATAACCGGGGATAGAAAGAGGACAACAAATTGAGTCTGGTAGGAACTGCAGAGATGCGAGAGGGCGAGCTAGAAGCCCAGGGACAGCAGCTGAGCGCTGTTTTAGCTGTGAGCACTTCCCTCTGAGAAGTCAGGAGTTAAAACCTCAAGATGGCTCCACAGCACAGAGTGGTGGGACAGGGAAAAGCACCCACATAACACCTGGCTGAGATCACCAGAGCTGAGGCTTGTAAGTCAAGGAGAGGCACAGGAAATAGCCAGAGCACTAAATCAGCTACAGCCACTATCTTGGGCTCCTGAAGAGAGAGGGTGCTGGACTAGAACTGTATAAAGAGAGTCCAGGGTTCCTGACTCAGGAATAAACTTAACCAAAGAAGTAAAGAACCTATTTGCAGAAAACTACAGGACATTGAAAAAAGAAAGAAAGGAAAATATAAAAAAGTGGAAGCATATACCTTGTTCATAGATTGAAAGAATTAACATCATTAAAATATTCATACTACCCAAAGCAATCTATAGACTCAATGCAATCTCCATTAAGATATTAATGACATATTTCACAGAACTAGAACAAAAGTTTATATGGAACCAAAAAAGACCCTGAATAGCCACAGCAATCTTGAAAAAGAACAAGATAGGAGGAATCACAATACTGGTTATCAAGTTATACTACAAAGCCATTGTAATCAAAACAGCCTGGTACTGGCACAAGAACAAGCATATAGATCAGTGGAACAGAACAGAGAACTGGGAAATTGACCCAAGACATTATGCTCAATTAATATTTGACAAAGGTGGCAAAAGCATACAGTGGAGTAAAGACAGCCCTTTTAATAAATGGTGTTGGGAAATTGAACAGCTACATGCAAAAAAGAAAAAGAAAAAAAAAAACTAGACCACCAACTTAACTATACCCAAGAATAAACTCAAAATTGATATAAGACTTGTGAAACTATAAAAATCCTAGAAAATGTAGGCAGCAAAATCTCAGACATCACATGTAGCAGAATTTTCATCGCCTAGGAAAGAGAAACAAAGGAAAAATTAATACATGGGACTACATCAAACTAAAGAGTTTCTGCACAGCAGAAGAAATCAGCATCAAAATGAAAAGGGAACCCGCTATATGGGAGAACATATTTGCCAATGACACATCAAAGAAGGGGTTAATTTCTAAAATATATAAAATACTCATACAACTCAACAAAAGGAAGACAAATAATCCAATTAAAAATTGGGTAGAGGACCTGAATAGACACCTCTTCAAAGAGGACATATAAATACTCAAGAGACATATGTAAATCCTCAACAACAGCCCTGGCTGGTTTGGCTCAGCGGTTGGAACGTTGGCCTGCGGACCAGAGAGTCCTGGGTTTGGTTCCCACTAGGGGCACATACCAAAAAGTAAAAAACAAAAACAAAAATCCTCAACATCACTAATCATCAGATAGATGCAAAATAAAATGACTATGAAATATCACCTCACACCAGCCAGAATGGCTGCCATCAACAACTCATCAAACAAAAAGTGCTGGTGAGGATGTGGAGCAAAGGGGAGTCTAGTACACTACAGGTGGGAATGCAGAGTGCTGCAGTAACTATGAAAAACAATATGGTGGTTCCTCAAAAATTAAAAATGGAACTGCCATTTGACCCAGTGATCCCACTTCAGGGAATATATCCTAAGAAGTCTGAAACACCAATCAGAAAGAATATATGCACTCCTATGTTCATAGAAGCACTATTTACAATAGCTAAGATATGGAAAAAGAGCAAGTGTCCATCAGTGAATGTTTAAAAAACTGTGGTACATGTATACAATGGAATACTGTGCAGCTGTAAAAAAGGAAGATCTCTTACCCTTTGAGATGGCATGGAAGGACCTAGAGAGCATTATGGTAAGTCAAATAAGTCAGTCAGAGAAAGACAAGTATCACATGATCTTACTTATTTGTGCAATATAATGAACAGAATAAGCTGATGTACAAAATAGACCCAGAGACATGGAAGTAGGGAACAGACTGACAAATCTCAGAGGGAAGGTGGTGAGGAGCTCTCTGCAACCTGTTTGAAGCTTGAGCGATTGATCATTTGTGGCTGCATCCACAGGGCTTGGCTGCACATGGGAGGGCCAAGCTGTGCTCTAAGGCTGACTTATTAGCAGCATGGGGCCCAGCAGCAGGTCAGCAAATGTTTCTAGGCACCTTGGGGTCTGCCTCTATCCACTTCCATCTGTCTGCCAGCTGATAGACTTAGTCACTGAAAAGGCTGTTTCTGAAAAGGCTTTTGGCAGCATTGAAGGAATGAGACCTCTGGGTCTCTCATAGGGGGATGTACTGTTTAGATTTCAGGAAAGACGGTGGGTGTGTTTCCCTGTCTCAGAGCAGTACCTCTGAGTCTGTCCCAGAATATTTCCCTAAGCTTGATAGGACAGAGCCCCTTGTAGGCAGTCCAGTGAGGTCTGCCAGAATTGGGAGCTTCTATTAGCTCTTCCTTAAGGGGAAATGCCTATCAGATTCCCAGGAAAGCGGGGTAATGGCTCCACACCAAAGCCAGTCCCTGACACTTCTTTAGACTGCCCAGAGGTATAGTCTTAACTTCTGCTGCTGCCTCCTCAGCAAAGGTTGAGATGCAGGGTGGGTTGAGCAGGATACCCAAGGGTGGGGCGAGCTGTATCCCTGAGGGCTGGGTAATTGATGCTCTTCAGGCAACTGCTGCTGGGAGGGGCTTGTGCCTCTCAAGAAAAATGGCTACTGTGGTAAGGGGTGGGGTGGTGGGATAACTGAGCATGGGTATTGCAGCAGCTGCTCTTCCACATCTCCCCCAATTGCTTTCCACCCCAGACACTCCTCAGGCGACTCCAGTTCACCCCAACCTCTCTTTGCCAAAGCTCAGGGTGAGTGATTGCGAATGAAATTTTTTTACTCTGCTTTTTAAAAAAGTAGTTTTGTCTCCAGCAGTCTGACTCTTCCTGCTGAATAGAAGCTCTGCCGCCTTTCATGGCTGAATGCTACATAGGCTACTATTCCCAGCTCTGGTGCTCCAGGCTGTGGAGCCTGATCTGGGGTTCAGGCCTCACTCCTCTCAGGGGAAACCCCCTACAGCCAAGATATCCCTCTGCACCCTTGGCCTCCTGTCCATGGGACTGAGCCAGTCCCTCTCATGTTCCCACTCTTCCTACTGTTATCAAGGTGTTTTCTGCTCTTCCTTGTTTAAAAGTCTTTCTTTCATTTATTTATTTATTTATTTATTTATTTATTTATTTATTTGCCACAATGGTAAATGGGAATTTTTTTTTAGTTTCTCTTTCTGTGAGTTTATTTTTTTTTTATATAAGAATACCATTGATTTCTTGATGTTAATTTTGTATCCTGCTACTTTGCCAAATTCATTTATTAAATCTAGTAGATTTTTGACGGGTTTTCTATGCACAATATCATATTATCTGCAAATAATGACAGTTTCACTTCCTCCTTTCCAATTTGGGTTCCTTTTATTCTTTCTTCATGTCTAATTGCTGTGGCTAAGACTTCCAGTACTATGTTAAATAAGAGTGGTGAAAGTGGGCATCCCTGTCTTGTTCCTGTTATTAAAGGAAATACTTTTCATTTTTGCCCATTGAGTATGATGTTGACTGTAGGTTTTTCATATATGGTTTTTATTATGTTGAGATATGATCCCTCTATTCCCACATTGCTGACCATTTTGATCAGAAATGGGTGCTAGATTTTGTCAAATGCTTTTTCTGCATCTATTGATATAATCATATGGTTTTTATCTTTCATTTTGTTTATGTGGTGTATCACATTTATTGACTTGCTAATATTGTACCATCCTTGCATCCCTAGGATGAATCCCACTTGGTCATGGTGAATAATTTTTTTAATGTATTGCTGGATCCAATTTGCTAATATTTTGTTAAGGATTTTGGCATCTATGTTCATCAGGGATATTGGCCTGTAGTCTTCTTTCTTTGTAGTGTCTTTATCTGGTTTTGGAATTAGAATTATGCTGGCCTCATAAAATGAGTTCAGAAGTCTTCCTCCTTCTTGAATTTCTTGGAATAGTTTGAGAAGAATGGATGTTCATTCTTCTTTGAATGTTCAGTAAAATTCCCCCATGAAGCTGTCCGGGCCTGGACTTTTGTTTTCTGGGAGATTCTTGATTACATCTTAAATTTTCTTAGTTGTTATTGGTCTGTTCAAGTTTTCTATCTCTTTCTGGTTCAGTTTTAGGAGACTATGCATTTCTAGAAATTTGTCCATTTTGTCTAGATTGTCCAATTTGTTGGCATATAATTGTTCATGGTATTTGTTAACGATCCTTTGTATTTCTGTAGTGTCAGTTGTTACTTCTCTTTTTTTTCTGATTTTGTTTATTTGTGTTCTCTCTCTTTGTTTCTTGCTGAGTCTAGTTTAGGGTCCATCAATCTTGTTTATCTTTTCGAAGAACCAGCTCTTTGTTTCATTGATCTTTTGAATTGTTTTTTTTTTTTTTTTTAAATCTCTATGTCATTTATTTCTGCTCTGATCTTTACTATTTTTTTCATTCTATTTGCTCTGTTTTTCTTTTTGTTTGCTTTCTAGTTCTTTAAGTTGTGAGGTTAGAAAGTCATTTAGAAATTGACATGTTTCACAAAACAAGAACAAAACTTCAAAGGTTCATATGGAATAAAAAAAGACCCTGAATAGCCACAGCACTCTTGGAAAAGAAGAACAAAGTAGGAGAGATGACAATACCAGATATCAGGTTATACTACAAAGCCATTGTAATCAAAACGGCCTGGTACTGACACAAGAACAAGCACATAGATCAATGGAACAGAACAGAGCACTCAGAAATTGACCCAAGACATTATGCTCAATTAATATTTGACAAAGGTGGCAAGAACATACAGTGGACTAAAGACAGCCTCTTCAATAAATGGTGTTGGGAAAATTGGACAGCTACATGCAAAAAAATTAAGCTAGACCACCAACTTACACCATACACAAGAATAAACTCAAAGTGGATAAAAGACTTAAATGTGACTCGTGAATCCATAAAAATTCTAGAAGAAAATGTAGGCAACAAAATTTCAGACATTGCATTCAACAGAATTTTCATTAATACAATACCTAAGATAAGAGAAACAAAGGAGAAAATTAGCACATGGGACTACATTAAACTAAAAAGCTTCTGCACAGCAAAAGAAACAATCATCAAAATGGAAAGGGAACCCACATATGGGAGAGCATAATTGCCAATGATACATCAGATAAGGGGTTAATTTCCAAAATATACAGAGTACTCATACAACTCAACAAAAGGAAGACAAAGAACCCAATTAAAAAATGGGCAGAGGAACTAAATAGACACCTCTCCAAAAAGACATACAAATGGCCAAGAGACATATGAAAAAATGCTCAATGTCACTAATTATGAGAGAGATGCAAATGAAAACAACTATGAGGTATCACCTCACACCTGCCAGAATGGCTGCCATCAACAAATCAACAAACAAGTGCTGGTGAGGGTGTGGAGAAAAGGGGACTCTAGTACACTGCTGGTTGTAATGCAGACTGGTGCAGCCACTATGGAAAACAATATGGTGTTTCCTCAAAAAATTAAAAATTGAATTGCCATTTGACCCAGTGATCCCACTTCTAGGAATATATCCTAAGAAGCCTGAAACACCAATCAGAATGAATATATGTCCCCTATGTTCACAGCAGCACTATTTACAATTGCTAAGATCTGGAAACAGCCCAAGTGCCCATCAATAGATGAGTGGATAAAAAATTTGTGATACATATACACAATGGAACACTATGCAGCTATAAGAAAGAAAATCTCTTATCTTTTGAGGTGACATGGAGAGTATTATGCTAAGGGAAATAAGCCAATCAGAGAAAGACAAATACCATACGATCTCACTTATTTGTGGAATATAATGAACAAAATAAGCTAATGAATAAAATAGACCCAGAGAGCCCTGGCCAGTTTGGCTCAGCGGTTAGAGCGTCGGCCTGTGGACCAGAGAGTCCGGGTTCAGTTTTCGCTAAGGGCATGTACCTCAGTTGTGGTTTGTTTCTGGCCCTGAATGAGGTCTTGTGGGTGGCAACCAGTCAATGTGTTTCTCTCACATTGATGTTTCTCTCTCTCTCTTCCTCCCTCTGTCCCTCCCGCTCTATCTGAAAATAAAAAATGCAAAAATGTCCTCAGATGAGGATTGAAAAAAAAAAAGACCTGGAGATATAGTAGTAGGGTACAGACTGACAAATCTCAGAGGAGAGAGGGGAGGGATGAGATAAACCAAAGAACTTATATGCATGTATGCATAACCATTGGACATAGACAACAATGCTTGGGTGGGCAAGGGGGGATCAGGAGGAGAATATCTGGGGGGGGGGGGAGAAATATCTGTAACAAAAATAAATTAATTAATAAAAAATAAAAATAAAAGATAAAGACTCAGCCAAAACCACCTAGTTAAGCCACTCATATGTTGTTTTGAGTTGCTACATTTGGGAGTAATTTGTTATGCAGCAATAAATAATATATGTCACTATTCTTACTTTTGGTAAAGAGTTTGAGTGTGCATTTACGTTTATTGCTCAGTGTATTGGTTTGTGAAACCATAATGAAGAATTAATTCAAACAAGCATAGTACTGAACTTTCAGAATCCCTTTGCAGGGATTATCATAATAATGCTAACCCTGAAAGCTTTGCTACCTAGAAATATAAGACCAATACATATATAAAAATAAAACACAAATGCCGAAGGAATTCTGCTTTCTCCTTACAACTCATCTAGCTTAGTAAACAAGATGTGAACGTATATAAAAGTCTGGGATTTAGAGTGAGAAACAAAAGGAAATGATATATTTTCTTCAGCTTGTCTGTCCAAATTCTGTCTCCACCACAAATTCTATGTTGCTTTGATGGTGAAAGGAAAAGCAGAAAAGAGATTTTTAAAAGAAGAAGGAAAAAAATGTTTCTAGGTGGAATAAAAGTACAGATCTCCCAATCCAGTCCCCACAGAAGTTTCTCCCATGACATTCCTGACATACCGTACTATGACTCCTTTCATTTCCATTGCTGGAGAAGTGGTCAGTTTTTTCAAGCATGCTAAAATTTAGAAATGTCAGTGAGTAGATTCTCAGTAGGTTAGAATCTCCCTTTACCCTTGGACGTACTTCTGCATCAGGATCAAACAAAACAAATCTGTAAATCCTTCCAATTTTGGAACAGTTAACATGTCATCTTTTATGTCTAGCGGAAATTTGTAAAGAGGACACATCGTAAGAGGGAGAGCAGAATTCAAGAGTTATAAAGGTGTGTAGGCATTTTGATGTGCAGGATAGGACTAAGAGCTGAGGATTGAAATTCATGGCTTTAGGCTACATGTCCTGTCTTTTGTTCCCAGGTCTCAACCCAAATTACACATATACACCCAACATTAGATTATGAAAAGGATGTAGTCTCTTATTCTATACTGTTTTGCTAGAGACTCGTATATTATAGGTATGTGAGAGTAATACATTTTGATAGGAGACTAACTTCTTAAATCTATAAACAACTCTATGTCCAGGCTCTTACAGCTGATTACGAGCAACTTATGTGCTTTAATTATGTCATTACAATGAAAATGGTTGAATTAAAAAAGGTCTTTTCTTTAGCTAGTTTTCAGTTGGTAATTCAGAGTGAATGTTCTCCAATACAGTTTTATTTCCAGTTTGGTTCCGGGAGGAGGCGCATGAAAGATGCACCTTCTCTGCCACCATCTTGAAACTCCCCTCCCGGCCTTCTCATTTGTGATTAAAACTACCAGTCCCCTTTATTATCTAGCTATTTGCCTTTCTTTTTATTTCTTATTTCTTTTTTCATAATTCCATTTTCCTTCTTGAGTATACCTCCTCCAATGTCCTTTCTTCCTGTTATATGTATATATCTTTCTTTTATCCTTTCTTACCATTTCTCTCTCTCCATTCTTTCTCGTTTTGCTTCTTCCCTCTGGAGCAGTGGTTCTCAACTGTGGGTCACGACCCCTTTGGGGGTTGAACGACCCTTTCACAGGGGTCGCCTAAGACATAACAGTAGCAAAATTATAGTTACAAAGTAACAACAAAAGTAATTTTATGGTTGGGGGTCACCACAACATGAGGAACTGTGTTAAAGGGTCGCAGCATTAAGGAGGTTGAGAACCACTGCTCTGCACATTCTTCATCAACTTATACAAACCCTCTGCAACTGATACAGTTTTTCTGTGACTTTCCTCTTCTCTTTCAGTTTGTTTTTTCTTAAAGCAATTCAGAAACAACCAACGTTAGAGCAAACTACTTTCAATTCTATGTTATCAAAGCCATATATATATTTCCAGATTAATTAGAATTCTCAATTCTTAAAAACCTTAA
Organism: Molossus molossus; assembly: GCF_014108415.1. Lineage (NCBI taxonomy): Eukaryota > Metazoa > Chordata > Mammalia > Chiroptera > Molossidae > Molossus > Molossus molossus. The sequence continues at coordinate 60,265,529 of NW_023425352.1, forward strand.
TTTTTCATGACAATTAAATGCAAGTAATTACTATTCTTTAGATTGGCAAATTTATGAACATATTTCACAACTTTCAGAAACAGCCCCCTCTACCCCCCACCATTGGCAAATACACTTGCATCTTTAAGAGGCATAAGAGAGATAAAATGACCTTGAAAACTTTTATGAGGCTGGAAAAGAGGTGGGAGAGAAATATCATGTCCTGCAGCTTGTTAAAAGTACCATATTTCCCCCTTCACATGGTGATGGGACAGTCACTCCTGTTGTTTCCACAGCCTGAACAAGGTTTTGGGTGGTATTATTTTCCCCATTGTTCCCTGAACTGCATTAGCTCCTGGGCCTCCAGGAGGAGGATTTAAAGTGTTTAAAAGACTTATTACCTCACATTTTTCTTCTTGAGTTTTACTATCTGGTAGTGGAGTGAAATCTTTTCCCCCTATTTGAAACATTAATTTAGATCTTTCTGAGTATAAGTCTTATGATGTAACAACATGAAAGCTTGCACATAGCAGTCAGTTAAAATGTGACCCCATGGACTCAGTTCCAATGATGGAACGGAGGCTGAGCTGCCCATTTCAAACCAGAAACAAAAACAACATCTAAAGCAAAGAACAAAGTTCAGACAAATTAGTACTCTCAAACTAAATCCTTGTAATAATATCCCAAATTAAAAACACTATTATTAAGATACCCCATAAAATGTAGGCAACAAGAAAAGCAAATAATATCCCAAAATCTATATACCAAAACCAAAAGAGCACTCCAACCAAATCTCACACTGGGGAACTAGAATTTTTCTTAGTCACTGAGCCATGCCTACCACTGAGCAGTGTCTATTGATTTCTACAGAATCCTAGATGGTTCAAAGAACCCCAGATGGCGTGACAGGGCCCCCTGGTCATGCACACCTGAGACTTTACCCAGTTTACCTTGATCAGCTCACCAATAACATATTTCCTTCCCTAGCCAGGTGTAGAAGGCAACCAGCACTGAGAGAATAAAGGACAGTCCCCAAATAAAATCACTCGGGCCCTGGCCGGTTTGGCTCAGCAGTTGGAGTGTCGGCCTGCGGTACAGAGAGACCTGGGTTCGGTTCCCGCTAAGGGCACGTACCTCGGTTGCAGTTTGTCCCCGGCCCTGGTTGGTCGTGCGGGTGGCAGCCACTCGATGTGTCCCTTCACATTGATATTTCTCTCTCTCTCTCTTCCTCTCTCTCCCTCCTGCTCTATCTGCACAAAAAATGGAAAAATGTCCTCGGGTGAGGATAAAAAATAAAATAAAAAATAAAATCACTCGGCAGCTGCTAGGGACTCCCAAGTTCTCACATGGGGTTGGTCAGCCACAGGTGGCCTGGGGAACCCCCTCCAAAGTCTAGGGACTTACTGGGGCCTCCTGCTTGCTCCTGTCTGGCTCACCTGAACTGCAACTGCAACTTAGGTTCAGCCACTTGTCACCAAGAAAACCAAACTTGTGAGAAATGTGCTGATGAAAAAGAAAGAGGTTTATTTAGGTGCTAGCCACCTGAGAAAATGGTGGGATCTTGTCCAAAGTCCATTTCCACAACTTAGTGCAAGCAGAGGTTTTTATAAGAAGGGAAGGGAAAGCCAAACAAAGAAATCAAGGGGAGGGAGTTGAAAAGTTCTCTACATGTAGGCCAGCACAGTCCATTCAGATAAGGAGCTTGACCCTGATCAAGTGCTGGTCTGGTGTGTATCATCCTGGTCTTCATTATCTCGGTTCTGTGTCATCCTGCACTATGGTTGAAAGTCAGAAAGTCTCCTGGAACTGTGATGACCAAAAGTCGAAGCCTGTATCTTCTGAACTTAGTTCCTAGGATTCTTATACAAACATGTTGTTTAGCTACAAGCTACATATTAGTCAGAGCCAGCATTTATTTACAGGAACATTGGTGATGTGGATTATAATTCCCCACTGTTAAAATCCTAGAATGGGTTATGTGTTAAAAATGAAATAGCTTTATCATTTGGGGCACAAGTGGCTCTGCTATGGGACCCTGCCTCAAAAATTGTAACATGGGAAACAGAAAACCTTTTCCTACTAGCTGAAGAAACCACAGAAGCATCACAAGCCAGAACAAGTCAGCATCACGAATGGGGTGGCCAAAGGAGAGGACCGGAGACATGAGGGTGCTGGTGTGTGGACCTAGGCAAAGGGTTGATGTAGGAGATAGTCACAGAGATCTAGAAGGAAGCAGAGATGACAGCAACAGCAGTGGGGCAGGCAACTGACCCACAGCTACTGAAAATTAGAGTTTCCTGGGTTACAGCTACAATAGTGAATATCAGCAGCTCAGGGTTCTGAGCTGGTTACTAGAGCAACACACAGAGGAAATACCAGCTAAGAAAGTGGAGTGATGAGGGTAAGGAAGTTAAGGGAATCCATGCCACAAAAGGGAAGTGAAGGGCTCTCCAAGATCTAGAGCGGGAAGCAAAAGAGTGGCCCTTGCCAGGTGGAAACTCCCCCGGCCACTGTCCTCACAGGCTGCTGCCTCTGCCAACTCTCCACCTGCCCCACCCCTGCCCAGAAATGCCAAGAAGCTCCCAGCTTTTTTTCAGCATCTGGGTAGTAAAGTTGAAGGGAAGGATGAAGAGAAGTTGGTGCAGCAGGTCCTGGCTCCTGAAATCTGCAAATGGAGATTGCTTTTGCAATTATTGTACGTCATTGTGCAACTTGCTGGTCTTCTTAAAAACTCAAATTCCTGAATATCTATAAAATAAAGACATGGTTGATGGTGCTTAACTTACAGGGCTGCAGTGAGGTGCAGTTGAGGTCATGGACTGAGAGTGCTCTGTAAACTCTGAGGTGTGATATGTATGCACTGTTGAGAATATCAGTGGCAGGTTTCCAGAATCCGGGTGTGGGTGAGAGTGAATGAGTCAACAAGGAAGAAAATTGCCCCGTCTTAAGAAGTTCTCAGGAAACCAGGGCAAGGCAGCTCTGATTAAAGGGCAGCATAAATAGCCAGTGTGTGCCAAAGAAAAGCTAGTTTGCCTGGAGGTCTTGGAGTCCTAGAGGAAGCAACGGTGAGTGTGTCTGTCCTCGGCTTTCATTTAGTTTGATCTATGTCCAGTGAATATCCCCGTGCCCAGTCGGGTGGTCTGTTTTACTGGTGTTGAGGAAGAGAGGGTCCATGTAGCTGTTCTGGTCTAGGAGGTGTGGGTGTGGGCATGGGCATGAGAGGGTGGTAGAGTGAGAGAATAAAAACCCTCTTCTGCCCCTCACTCTGCTTCCTTTGCAGAGTGGGAGATTTGCTTTCTGGGTGGGAGTGGGTGGGTGAGTGGGGTGTGACACCCACGCAGACCCCACATGTCATTGTCTGGAAGCCTCAGGTGGAAATGCAACTCCGCCTTCTCCCTTGGCTCAACTCCATCCCTGCTTTCTTCAGAAAAGAAGGGTGGTAAAGGAGAAACAGACCAAGCATTCACAGGCCCAGGGTCTAAGCCTATCCTGGTACCAACTGCCTGTGGGACATGGATAAACATGCTTTTCTCTTAGCTTCAAATTTTTACTTAGAGCATTGGTCTGCAGTCCGGAGAGACCCAGGTTAGGTTCCCGCTAAGGGTGCGTACCTCGGTTTTAGTTTGTCCCCAGCCCTGGTTGGGTTGTGCGGGTGACAGCCACTCGATGTGTCCCTTTCATGTCGATATTTCTCTCTCTCTCTCTCCCTCCCACTCTATCTGAACAAAAAATGGAAAAATGTCCTTGGGTGAGGATTAAAAAAAAAAAAATACACTTACTGGACCAGGTCACTGATTTCCAACCAATTTTTATTTTATTTATTATTATTTTTTTTATCTTCACCCGAGGACATTTTTTGATATTTTGTTCAGATAGAGCGGGAGGGAGAAAGAGAGAGAGAAACATCGACGTGAAAGGGACACATCGAGTGGTCGCCACCTGCATGACCCAACCAGGGCCGGGGACAAATTGCAACAGAGGAACCTGCCCTTAGCAGGAACCGAACCTGGGTCTCTCTGGACCGCAGGCTGACGCTCTAACCACTGAGCCAAACTGGCAGGGCCCAACCAATTTTTAGACGAGTCAATAAAAAAAAAAAAGTAGTCTGAAATCTGGGCATAAATGGAACACTACGTAGGTCGACGGGGCTGTGGCCCTGCCCACTCCCTCTTTAGGCCCAGCCGAGAGGCCTCGTCCAAATCCCAGGCCTAAAACCCCGTGTTAGCTCCCTCCAAGGCCCCTTTCTGCTACAATGGGTGGTGGTGCCGTATGTGCCACCTTGAGCTGTTGGGCAGAATCCCTATTGCTTTCCATTCTTCCCCAGATTTGGGCCTGGGTCCTTCAGTGCCCATGGCTGAGCCTCTGCCACAGCACGTGCAGCAAGGTAGTCGCTGCTGGCTTGTGAGCTCACCTGGGTGTTTCTAGAGACTCCCAGGATGCCCGAGTAAGTGGTAAATTCAAAATGGAAAAAGGCTAGTGCTAAATAGGGTCCTGCACAGCCCAGAATCGCCAGCTGCTGGAGGAGAGAGCAGTCTTTCGGAACCACCTCCCCCGCACCACCTCGGGCTGCCTACTGCCCTGCTTCTCCTTCGCACGGTCCCTCAGGCTTTGTTCCCAGACTCTGCAAATCCTGTGAGCTCTTTCCCTGCTCATAACTTTACCGTTTCTCTCATAGAGGAAAAAAGCCCAACACTGGGGTGACCAGGTCCTGCCCCGTGATCTCACTTAGCTCTGAAGTCCCTCTGACATGGTAATTGGAGGCCCTATCGGATATCTGTCCTTTCCTACCTACTCTTCCTGACTGAGCCATCTCAGTGCCCCTCTTCCATGAGGCCCTTTCCCACGTTGTCTCGGTGGACTGCGCAGCACTCCAGGTCTCCAGGATCTCTCTAGTTATATATCGTATCCCTGAGGACTTTTGCCTGGGTTCCATCCGGCACTTTCTTCATGGAGACAGCGTCTAGTCCAGAAATGGCAAATCATCTGGCAGAAATGTAGCCATGTACCCATCTTATGCTTAGGACGAAGGTCCCCAAACATTGTGGCTTAGAGGCTCCGGACTCTGGCTTCTTTTTAGACCAGCACTGCAGAGCGCCCATGCTAGTCCATCCATGGCTACAAGTGACCAGAAACAGGTTTGCCTTTTTGGAGCTAAGCCAAGAACCTTAATGATACAGACAGGGAGAAGGAAGTTCAAACAGGAGAAATGTCCTGCCCAAAGGCACTTCATGAATCCTTCCTGATGTGACAGATGGCCTCAGTGAGGAATTCTGCATCCTAGCCACTGTGCCCATGACAGTGTGAAAGGAGTCACTAGAAGGACAAAACAGGGCACCTGACAAGAGGTAGATGATGCTGTTAACCCATGTCAAAGTTTCATCTGGATAACTCATGCCCTCCCAGGCCAGACTGTATGCCCACCTTGTCCTGAACTGCTTTCCCTGTCCTGCTGCTCCCGATCCCGCAGAAGGGGGAGGAGGTACGAGAAGTGCCTATCCGGACCTCCAGGAGCTGGGTCAAACACTGAGCCCTGTTCTAGAATCAAGAGCATGTCCTCTCTGTGCATTCGCCTAGGCCATGCTTCTCCTTCTCTCCATGCTGATCCTGTGCACACCGCCTCCGCAGTCCACGGGAACAGAAGTGAAGGCCTATGCCCAGAAAACAGTGACCAATGCCTGCACCCTGGTTATATGTACCCCTGTGGAGAATGGCCTGCCTGGTCGTGATGGACGAGATGGAAGAGAGGGTCCCCGGGGCGAGAAGGGAGATCCAGGTAGACCTGGGATCATGGGCTTGTCCTGGTGGGCAGGGGTAGGCATTGGGATTGTAACCAATTCAGCAACTCTGGGTAATCTGCTGTGGAAGCCTTGGAAATGGAAACTCACCTCCTTGGGAAGGATAAGTCCCCTAGATATTCAGTCCACAGTAACACCACTTTACCAGTTGGCAAATGACTGGCTGCCTTGAACCCCCAGGTGTCTCCCCAGCTAACCCAGCTGTCCTGATTCCTCCCCTAGGATCTCTGATCCCTCTCATTCCAAGAATGAGCAAATAGTGGGTAATGACTGGCATCTGGGGCCTTCTAGAACCGTGCTCCGGCACTTAGCAATTGTTCACTGTAGTTGAATGGCGCCTGTGCAGGGTGTTAAATGTCTCATCAATCCGCCGCATGAAGGTGGGAGACAGGCTTCGTGGCCCCTCACTCAGGCTGACCAAAAAACTTCGCCCTAAATGCAGGAGAAAAGGGAGCTCACATTTCTTTGTCCAGCCCTGTGCTTGGGTATCCACTTGTATCATTCATTTAATCCTCTTAGAAGGGACATAGTAACCTCATTTGACAGGTGGTGAAATTGTGACGCAGGGAGGCTAAATGACACCCAATATGGAAGGTGATAAGGTCGTGGGCTTCTGCATCAGACAGACCTGTGGTTAATTGATAGCTCCATCTCCATAGCAGGGACCCCTGGGACAAGCCACTCAGTGTCCCTGAGCCTCAGTGTGCTCATCTGTAAGTGGGAAGGATACCTACCACACAGTGACAAATAATTGAGCCAAGGCTTTATTTTTTGTTGAGTCTTAAGGATAAAATTGCATCTTTCTGTTGTACGGTGAGGTGAATTCTCCTGAACTTACCAAAGGTACTATTATTAAGAGTATCATCCAAGAAATACTGCCCCATAGGGAGTGTTGGGGTCTGATTGGCAAGAACTGGGCTGGGGTCATGGAGGGATCAACTGTGGCCTTTATCTTTGTGGAGTTTGCACTATGGTTGAAGGAGGAAGAAGATATTTAAACTGAAAATACTAGGTAACACTGCCAGGCTTTGGGGGGTGAGGGACAAGCATGTATCTGTCTATTCTTTACAGAGAGAGGTGGTTCCCAATGGGAAGGGGCTGGGCTTAAGAAGGCCACCTGGAAGTGGACTCAGAAGAAGGCTGGGATTCAGGTGCCAGCTCTCTTGGAGAATCCCAGCTCCAGCTCCCAGAGGTCCCTGAGTTGAATCCTGGGTTAGGGGGCCCTTTCCTACCATGGGCCTCTGAACCTGTGGCATGGGGAACGGTGAGATGTCCCTCTCTAATGTAGGTGCCCCGTGCACATTTCAAGCCTGGCCTTGGGTGGGTGCCAGGAGGGGGAACAGTGTGCAGTCTGACTGGGGGACCAGGCTCCACATTGGCTCCTTAGTTCCAGGCACTTCAGTCATTTAACCCTCATGGGTCTGAGAATTTCCTGGAAAGTTGGAGCAGCCTCAGAACCCTGACCTAGTCGGTGTGGGTGGGACTTGTGACAACTGCCATGAAGATCCTGAAGCAGGTGGTCCTAAGACGCTGCTGTAAAGACAGGATGGCCCTGAGATGGGGGAGGGTGAAGCTGGAGTCCCTGCGTGATGCCCAGACATATCATGGAGTGTCAGTAAGACCTGGACCCTGCTTCGGGGGTTGTTACAGGGATGATGCCCTTCACTCCCAGCATCTAGATTCTTGCCCTGATGGTTTCAGTGAGCATGCCCCCAGCAGTATGCACCTCCCACGGGGGAAAATACACAGCAGCCCACACCACCCTGCTCACTCCTCTGATCTCCTCCTCCCCCCGCCACCACAGTCCCTGGGCTCCGACCACACTCCTCGCTGGCCCGTCACCACCCTGGGCCCCGGCCCCCAGGGCCCGTCACTGCCGCGCGGGCACACTCCTCCCCCCACAGCCTCACTCACACACCTCGGCTAGTCCCTTCACTGACCACCCTGCTTAGGAGACAGCCCTGGCAACCCTCTGTGGGATTCATTTCCTCTGGGCTCTAGTTCTCATCCAGTAAATCATAGACTGTCCATTTTATTTTTATTATCAGTTTCCGTGCAGCTGAAGTTAAGCTCCAGGAGGAAGGGATCTGATTGTTTGTCTACCTCTTTCACGACTGTGTCCCTGCATTTAGGACAGAACACAGTCGAAGCTCAGTGAATACCTGTGGAATGAGTGGATGTGAGATGCAAGGAGAAGAGTTTTGGTCCAGTTAAGAGAGGCCACACTGCTGGGTCCGAAAGCTTCGCTTCAGGTGGCATGCTAGGTCTTGTGGGGATACTAGGATGGCTGGGTGGAGGCGGGGTTGGGGACCTCTATAATGCTGTCAGCAATAGAATAAATTAAAAACAAAACAAAAAACAAAATCAGTGCTTTAGGAGGCATGAGTTCCTGCTGCTGAGGGTGTCCCTTTCCCCACCTCAGCCCTCTCATGGCCTCTGTGAGTGAGCAGAAACCCCTGGCACTCCCTTCCCTTGGCCCATCTACCTGCTGCCATCTCGGCCGGCCCGCCCCGTGGAGCCCAAGAGAGCCTCAGCCCGGGTCACGGCATCTCTGTCCCTGCGCCGGGCATGGTGACTATGGAGGGCGGGGCCTGTCCTGGGTGCTCATTTCCCTCCTCGTGCGGACTGTAACTGAGAGCAGTGCACACGCTCAGAGGCCCCCCAGGCCTGGCCCCTCCTGCCCTGCGAGCACGGTTTCCACGTCTGAAATGACACCCCTCCTCTACACAGCTACCTAACTCCTCCTCAGCCTCCAAGTCCCATGTCCTCCAGAGCTTTGAGCATGTGTTCGTGTGCTGCGGTCGTTGTCTTCATGCTCATTCCCCGCCGCGCAGTTTAGCATTCTGCCACGAACCCTGCAGAGCAGGGCCTGGTGTGTACGTCTGCATTTCGCCCAATGCTAAGCATTAACTTATGTTCCTTAGATGGTTTCTTATTGAACAAATACATTTTGTAAATAAGTTTGGGTTTTCTGTTTTGTATTTTAGAATCCACATATAAGTGAGATGATACTGTATTTGTTTTCTTTGCTTGATTTATGTCACTTAGCATAATGCCCTCAAGATTTATTCATGTTGTTACAATTAACAGGAATGTTTTTATGGCTGAATAATACTCCTGTGTGTGTGTGTGTGTCTGTGTGTATCACATATTTATCCATTCATCCATCATGGACATTTAAGTTGTTTCCATCTCTTGGCTACCATAGACAATGCTGCAATGAACATGAAGGTACAGATATCTTTTTGAATTAGTATTTCATTTCCTTTGGATAAATACCGAGAAGTGGTATTGCTGGATCATATTTTTATTTATTAGTTCTATATTTAATTTTTTGAGGAAACTCCATACTGGTCTCTACCAATTTGCAACCCCACCAACAGCACACAAAGTTTGCTTTTTCTCCACATCCTCATCAACACTGTGATCTTTTGTTTGTTTTTTATAATAGCCATTCTAGCAGGTGTGAAGTTATATCTTGTGTGTTTGAGTCGCATTTCCCTGGTGACTAGTGGCATTTCTGATATAGTTTTATTCTAGGAAGGGGAAAGTAAGGAGTCCGTGATCAAGGGTAAGTGCTGACAGATTGCCTGCTGCAAACACTGTGGCCTTGGGGTAGGGAAGGTGCACTGCATGGAAATCAGATAGGTCTTGGCTTGAATCCACCTCTAACTCTGGTGAGCCTGCTTCCTCCCCTGTGGCTGTGGATGTGCACACCCGTCTTCAGGGCCACCGCTGAACTGAGGAGTGAGAAGGCGGAATGTCTACACCCCTTAGAGTCTGAAGGGATGCCAGGGGCCTTACTGGGCAGGTGCTGGCTCCCCCAGACCTGCCTGGGTTTATGTCCATTCCTTCTGCTACTGCAGGGTTACCAGGACCCATAGGACGAATGGGGATGCCTGGACGAGTTGGCCCAGTTGGGCCCAGAGGGGACAATGGCTCTGCTGGAGAACCTGGACTAAAGGGAGACTCTGGACCACCTGGTGAGCAATTGGGCATGGAATGCAGTGTCTGCCAGTGGCGCCGCAGCCACTGGGCTATGCTGGTAGCATGCACATAGCCCATCCCAGGAAGAAGGCCCTGGGTCATTGCAGGGAAGGATGCAACCACTGCTGGGCTTCATCTGTAGGATGGTGCTGCTTCTCTGACTTTATGACTGCTCTCATCTTTTCATGCACTCCCACTTCCGAAAAGATGGAGTGCACTGACTGCGCTGCTCCTCCTCCCCAGGACCTCCGGGACTTCCAGGTGGGCCTGGTCCGGCTGGAAAAGAGGGCCCCCCGGGACTGCAGGGGAACATAGGACCTCAAGGAAGACCAGGCCCCAAAGGAGAGGCTGGGCCCAAAGGTAGGTGGTTGGCACGGGGGTGGTCTGGAGGGGAGTTGGGAGGAGGGGCAGTCTGTGACGTGCCCTAAGGCCTGCCCAGAGGGCCAGGGAAGCCTAGGCCGGCAGCCCTGGGCAGGTCCTGCTGTGCCCCGTCCCTCCAGCCCACACTGCCAGTCCTTTCCTGTTAGTTCCCTGGAGCAGCCCAGGTGGTGGGGAGCAGTCTCCCCAAGGAGCTGCGGGCGAGAAACTCCACTTGAGGAGATACCAGAGGCTGCACCCTCTCGGCAGCGCCCGTCCCATCTGTTCCTCCCTCAGGAGAAATGGGCCCCCCCGGCTTGCAGGGCTCTGCGGGGACAAGAGGCCTCACAGGTCCCAGAGGGGAGCGAGGTGCCCCTGGTGAGCCTGGAGCCCCCGGAAATGCGGGGGAAGCAGGTGAGTGATGGAGGAAGCTGGGCAGGCCTTCAGTTCTCCTTTGCCCCTGACACTGCTGCGTGCCCATCCCTGCACCCTCCCCCCATCAGGTCAGAGCTGCAACACGGGGCAGTGGGGAGGGCCTGTCCAGGAGGGCACATCGTTGGGCTTGAGGGACTCTCTGTAACTGGGCAGAGTGCAGTGTGAGCACCAGGGACAGTCTGAGCACAGGGAAGGTGGGAGGCGGGGTGATGGGGATGGTCAGTGTACAGGGAGGGCGTGTGGCTGGCTTTGGGACAGACTGTTTCTGGGAAGGGTGTATCACTGGACAATAGCACAGTCCGTATACTGGGAGGGTGAGAATGCTGGAAAATGTGTGCTGAGCTCACCCAACTCTTCTCTGATCTCAGGGCCTGCAGGAGCCATAGGCCCACAGGGACCTCCCGGTGCCAGGGGCCTCCCAGGACCGAAGGGGGACAGAGGTGCTCCTGGGGACCGAGGAGCAAAGGGAGAGAGTGGGCTTCCAGGTAAGGTGGCCTCCCCTAGCTCTGGGAGCCCCCACTGGGGTGGAGGGGAGGAGGGCTCGCTTTAGCTCAGGACAGCCCCTCTGCTCGGCGGTCTGCCTATTGCAGGGCTGGTGGAAGCAGGAAGGTCAGGCTCTGGTTTAGACTTGGTGGAGGGCGAGCCTGAGCAGTTTTTTCATGTGATTATTGGGATGAGCACAGCTCCCTTCCCGGTTCATTGGATGGCTGTGAGCATCGAATATTCCAAAGGACGGAAGTCCCTGAGGGATGGGCAAGTCTGCCCCGCTCCCCGGAGGGAAGTGCTATCAGATTCTGTGAATTTGGAGTGAAATGTCATCTGGGTCCATGTCAGTGTGGTGCAAAGACCTGCTCAGGGGCACTGTATTCACGGCAGAACCACAGGAAGTCCCGTAGGCAGCAGGGGCCAGCAGGGGCCAGCAGACTGGCTTCCAGGGCCAGTCCCAGCTCCTTACCCTGCCCCTCTGAGCGCTGCCTGGCTGTGCTCTGCGGTCTCCACTTGGCCTCTCTCTCATGCAGACATCGCGGCTCTGAGGCAGCAGGTGGAGGCCTTGCAGGGGCAGGTGCACCGACTTCAGGGAGCCCTCGCTCAGTACAGGAAAGGTGAGTTCCTGGACCTGAGCCACACGTGGAGGGGTGGCTGCAGACTGGGGCTGTTTTGGTTTGGAGTTGGCTGGGCCTGAGGCAAGCCTGGGGCTAGGATTGTGGTGGGCTGGGACAATACCTGGACCCGGGACTGGGGCAGGGAGTGGGGCTACCGACAGGGTTGGGACAAGGCAGTGCAGCCACGTGTCCCAGGAGTGGAGTACATGCGAGGCATAAGCAGCAGATGTGGTCCCTGTCACCACTGAGTGGGCGGGGGGAAGCATGGTCAAGGCCATCAGGCCTCAGAATGCCCCCAACATCGCATCTGTGACCCAAGCCAGTTCAATGTCCCGAGCCCAGTGCGGTTCAGCAGACCTTCTCTCTTGCTGACCTATACTGGTCCCTGTGACATCTGGGAAACCCAACCACCCGAGATGCATATCTTACTTCTGTGGGGCTGCATGGCTGAGCACCCCAAGATGTTGCTGCCAGCCCACAGCAGCAGACTCCAGACACTCCTGAGAGTGGGGGCTGGGATGCTGTCCTTGGGTTCAAGGCTGGTGAGGACCTGACCTTGGCACGTGGCCCTTTAGAATCTCGCCCAAGACATGCCTGGGTCTGACAGGGGCAGGCTACCTCTGGGTCTGGCCAGTGCTGGGCTCTCTCTGCATCTCCCTGGGTGTTAAAAGTAGATTCTTCCCTAGCCCTGGACTTCTGCGGAATCAGAGTCCTCCAGGAGTACCGCCCAGTGCCCTGTGCCTGTGGAAATCTCCACCCAGTCCCTAAGTACCCCCCACTGCTTTCCCTGTGTCAGCTTTGAATTCAAATCATCCAGCAAATCTCACTGATCCGAAGAAAAGAAGGGTTTCTGAAGGAGGAAAGCACACTGGATGGAGACATAGGATTGGCTCCTAGGTACCTAAGCCAACTAAGTACCTAAGTACCAAGGATGAGAGTTTCAAGCATTTCTTATGTCTCCCTCCCTCCAGAAACATATCTGCATATGTACTCACTACCTCTGTGCACACTGTGCACAGGAAAACTTGTGATATGCACCTGCCACATGTGTGTGTACTTACATACACACCATCACTCATTTCACATCATCTACATACACGAGCACACACACATATATTCATATTCACCCAGATGGACCTTTAGTGCTCCATGTACTGTCAGATGGGCACACAGCCACATTCACATGAGCATAAGCGAGTACCCACCCGGATGCATGTATTGGCATATGAACTTTGGTTCTGACCTGGTCCAGGGATGTGCTGGGTGCCCTCCTGAGCCTGTGGAGAGTCTGCCCCTTGGGCCCTTGTGGAAGGTACTCACAGGAGAAGGGCAATGGGTTGGGGTGCAGCCTGGGCTCCTAACCAGCTCTGTGAGGCCAGGACACAGCCCTGTTGGGAGCCCTGAAGATTTCTGTGCAGAAATCCAGAAGTCAGAGGGATGGAAAATGAAATGGAATAAAAAGAGAGAGTTGAATGGCACACAGTCATTCCAAGGTAGAGCCGAACACCTGGCCTTCAATGCCCAGACAGGACTCTGCCCAGCGCTGACTGTCTCTTTGCCCTAGACTCTCAAGCCCACCTCTCTGATGCCTTCGTCCCCTCACTCAGTCCTCCAGTATCACCCACATGCGCACCAGGAGGCCAGCACTGGGCTGCACATCACTGCTCTCAGATGGCCCGCCCGGTCCTCTCCTTCCACACACCCCGCATGCAGCGCAGACCCCCTCTGTCAATGCCACAGGTCCTGCTGCTATGCGGGTCCAGAGTGAGATCAGAGTGAGCACCCACATTGTTTCCATGGTCTCAGGGACTGCCCCCAGTGACCTGGGGCCATTTCCCTGGCCGAAACTGTCCTTCTGCCCAGTAATTAGAAACCGACGCTGGCTTTTCACACGGGGTAAATAGAAAGAGCGTATCTCAGCTTTAGTGTAAGACCAAATAAGTTTTAAGCACCAATACTACATTTGAAGGTCAGATGAAGTTGAGCCTCTTACGTAACCTCTCTGAGTTCTGTGTCCTCACCTGTAACTAGAGACCCAGAACCGCCTGGTAGAGCGCACTGCGGAGCTGGGGTGCCTGGGGCCCAGCGCCTCAGTTCACCCTGTCTGGTGCCGATGCCCTGTACGGGATGCCAGGGCCCTGGTTGGGCACAGAGTCTCAGAGCCATGGAGCTCTGGCTGGCGCTGCCAGAGCCGCAACCTGCCTGTCCTCTTCTCCTAGTGGAGCTCTTCCCCCACGGCCGAGGTATCGGGGAGAAGATCTTCAAGACAGGAGGCTTGGAGAGATCTTTTCAGGACGCACAGCGAGTCTGCGCACAGGCGGGGGGGACACTGCCGTCCCCGCGCTCCGCTGCTGAGAACGAGGCTTTGCGGCAGCTGGTCACAGCTGAGAACAAGCCCGCGTTCCTGAGCATCACCGACTCCCAGACGGAGGGCAAGTTCACCTACCCCTCGGGGGAGCCCCTGGTCTATTCCAACTGGGCCCCGGGGGAGCCCAACAATAACGGCGGGAATGAAGACTGTGTGGAGATCTTCACCAACGGCAAGTGGAATGACAGGTCCTGTGGAGAGAGTCTCCTCGTGATCTGCGAGTTCTGAGCCACCGAGATGGGCGGACAGTCGTGGCCCAGGAGACTGGTCAGCAAGTCGGGCCCAGACCCGTGTTCTGCCACATTCCTGGAGGGCTGACACCTCTGCTGGCCAGGGCTTGGCCACAGAGCGTGGGAGGAGGCCTGAGGCAGGGTTCCTGTGGACCCCTCTCCCAGAATAAAACACGAAACTGGTCTCGCACACCAGCAGACTGTCAGAGGAAGAAGGGACGAGCCTGCTTTCCTAGTTGCAAGGGGTAAAATTAGGTCTCAAAGATCTCTCTGTCACTATGTCCAGTGGCTCCTCCTCAGCCCTCCGTCTCCCTGAGCTGTCAGCCACATTGGACCCAGCCGGTCACTCCCTCCTCCGTCACTCCACCTCCTCTTGGCCTCCAAGACACCACTCTTCCTGGTCATGCTCTCTTGCTAGTCCCTCCTCCTCTTCTTGACCACTAATGGTGATGTGCTTGGGCCTCCACTCTCCGCTTCCTTCTCTCCTTGCCCTCACTCAGCAATGAGCCCATTCTGACCATGACTCAGATTCCTTCTACCGATGGCACCCGATGGCACCCTGCTCAGGACCTCTTCCTGTTCAAGACCTGAGTCCTGGCAGCTGCACAGCACAGCGGGACATCCCAGCAGGTCCCTGCCTCCCTGGCCAGGCTGCTGGCCGTATATCCAGTAGACGCCTCCTCATTCTTGCACACCCAGGACCTCTTTCTATCCATGTCAGAAAGACTGCCTCCCACCTCCTGGGAGGGAGTACCGTCCACACACCCTAGTTCCATCTGCATCTCAGGCACAGAGGCTGTGCAGTCATGCTCGGATTCATCCCAGCCCTCCTCCTGCCCCCCGTCCCAGGAGGTCCTTTCCCCATTCCACCTCACAGCCTGGGTAAATCCTCCTCCCCCTCCCACAGACGGGAAACCAAGACGCAGGGAGGAGATTGCACACAGCCACAGGTGCTGTTAGTGCTAGAGTTTGGTCATGTGCAAGGTCACCCGACCCTAAACTGTATACTTCTGGTCTGTAAATGCTTAGGTCAAAGGCCTCTGTATATTAGTGGATGTCAATGGCACTTGTGCTTAAGAAATTGGGACGACACCTGATGAACCACAGGCTCATAGGAAAGAGCAGCAAACCCCTCCCCCAGACAGGAAACCCACCATCTCCTTTGTTCTCAGACACGGGAAAGACTGCCCTTTCTGGCCCCTCCTGAATGGGCCCCCCTAAGTGGGACCTCACTTCCCAGAACTCCCGCAGCCACACCTCATATATAGGCAGCATGTTTGGGAACAAAAAGCCACATCAAGTAACTGTGTATGGTGTCAGGTGGCACGAGAGTTATCAGGATGATCACGTAGTACGTTGTATACTGTCTGATCACTGGGGTGTACACCTGGAACTAATATAATATTGTATGTCACCTACGGTTGACAAACAAAAAATGATTTAAATGAAGTGATTATTGACGGGTAAACAGAAAAAGAAAGAAAACAAAAAGCCACACCTCCCAACAGCACACAGTTCAGGCTCTCTGCTAAGATCTTTTTCCTGTTACTGGGGGAAGAAAACAGTTTCTGGCAGCTTCTGAAATATATCAGTTATGCAACAGTGAGCAAATAATCTTCAGTACAGAGGCCACCCCTGGACAAAGGCGGCAGGGAACTTCGAAAGGCTTTTTTTTCATTGCACATAAAAAAGACAAAACGACTGGAGGGAGGCAGTTTTTAAGAACAAAGTGTTCCTGAGTGGCCCAAGGACTGGAGTTGTGCAAGCCGCACTGTCCCCCCCTGCTGCTGCCTCCCTGTGCACCCCGCCTCTTCCCCTTCCCACCACCTCTGCTTCCGGTCTCTCGCTACCGGAGCACAGGGAATCGTGCCACACAGAGATCAGAAACTCTTGCTTGTTATCAAGTCAAAATTTCTATGGAAATAAATCTACCTGTCTCAGATGCCTACTTCTGGTCCCATAAACTAAACCTGGGCGTTGACCCACAGGACAGTATGGCCACTGGGACCCATGCCAGGTCATGTGGTCTGGGCAGACCCTCTAAAAGTGACTGCTACCCATCCCGGTACTTAAGCCAAACCTTTTTCTTGATAAGAATGAGGGAAAAATGGCAGAACTATGTGACTCAGTAGGAAGAAAGATAATCTCCTAAGTATTGAAGGCCAGGAGTGTTGAAACCCCAAGTCCTAGGAGAAGCTTTAGATCCACCTCAGCATGGGGTCTGATTTGCTCTCCAGCACAGAGAACAAGTAAGGAAGGTCATGTGGGCTCTGTAGACACAGCCTGACCAAAGCAGAGGACTAAGGCACGTATTTCAGAAATTCAGGTCTTAACCCATTCTTGAGCACAGAGACCTCTCCTGCACTGACATTCACGGGCAGAAGTCAACACAGATCTTAAACAGTATTAGCCCCACATCAACCATAGTAGCCATGGTGCCAAGTGAAGCCAGGACTGCATGACTCTTAACAACTCAGATGTTATGACCCTCACAATGCCAGGTGACATCATGGCAGCAGACTGGGTTCCTTCCATGTCTGGAGGTGACAACCAGAGCAGTTTCATAGGGAAGCCCCTGTTCAGTTTAATGGAATATTCTCAGATCACCTCCTGGTTCTCAACCCTCCTGCCATGCAACCAGCTCACATCCCATAATGAACTGACAGTGGGGAGTACTCTGGTGTTTCCTCTTTTTTAAGATTCTATCTTTGTTCTGAATTCCCTTGATATAAAACCCTGAGAACAGAGTTGGTTAAGTTCAGGGCATTCTCAATCTCTCTTATCTTCTGGATATCCTTAATTCAAGTTTAATGATGTGTTAACCTTTTCAAGTTACTGTGTTTTATATATTAGAGTCAAGAATCCAGGTATCTATTAGAAGGAACAAAAGATTAATTTCTAAGTCAAATATTTATCCAGGTACCTGGTCATACCCTCATAGATGCTACAGCCCTACATGTCCCTAACATTAGGGACAAGCTGTAGATTTGTGTTCCTGTACAGAATAGAGGTGCTCAACAAGTAGACTGGAAATGAGTGGTGATTATAAATCTTTTGACCAGAGGAACAGAGAAGAGCCATCTCTTTGTGCAATCACCAAGCTACTCAGAGACCAAGACATTCATTATTGTTCAACCCAACTGTGACTATTAGGCCTCCATATAGCTGGCAGCAGGTATCTTGTGGTAGTGTTTACTGGGTTTTTGGGTCACTATTTCAATAAGAGAGGTCTTATGAAGGCAGGTCTGTGACCTGTGTTGCTCTAGGTGATGAGGATGAGTGCACAGTTCCGGAATGCCCTCTCTGCCGCTGCCATGGTGATAGCAGAAGCATTGGTGGTATAATCCAGCATTCTGGAAGCCTGAGCAAATGCATAGTAAACAATTGTCCTTGAGGATTGCTTGGTTGGATCTACTTCGACCTTGAGTGAAATTTGGAGGTTGTTACTGCAGCATATGCAGCCCATCTTCCCTGCATAAATTTTGAATATTCACCTATTTGACTTTCATTTACATAAGCAATACAGTCTCTCAGACTGCCTGGCTCAAACATTTCTGAGCCAGAGAGGGACTCAGGAGGGCCCTTTCTACCTGAGCAAAATAGTACTTTTCATATTTTTTTAGTAAGTGGACAGCATGAATAAATAAAAGAGTTGAGTAAATGGATCCTCAATTCCTATTTGTATGTCTGCTTGTAGGGCTGAATAAATGTTTTCAAGATGTTTCCAGGCCCTTTGATCTGAGGAAGTAGCTCTGTGACCACACTGCCAGCCTCTGCACTTTTATTAATTCCTTGAATGCTTCATTTCACATGTAAGTGGCTGGGGTCAGGCCAGGGCCAAATGTCAGATGACAGCTTCAGGCCACGGAAATGCATTCTGAGTAGAGGGCTGGATCAGGGCAGGAAGGGGAGGGTACACCAGTGCTGGGGTTTGTGCAAGCCCGGGAGGCCTGGCCCTGTCTAGAGGGCCTGAGACTATAGGAAGAGGATGAGAGGGATGTGAATTCTCCAAAGACTCAGAAGAGCAAGGCTGACAAGACCTCATCAGGAGGTCTTATGAAAGAATGATCATCCCAGAACAGCCAGAAAATTTACTTTAAAAAACATAATGAGAATAGACTTGGTCATCTTATGTTAAAGGGTTTTATAAATCTGTCATAATTGTAATAGTGTGTTACTGACACAGGAATAGATAGAACAGTATAAAAACCACCAAAAACAGGCCCAAGTATGTATACACATCATATATGCATGATAAAAATAGATTACTAAGACTATAGAAAAAAATGAATAGTTCAATTAATAATTCTTAATTAAATGTTTAAGCATTTAGAGAAAAATAAAAGCAAGTTCCTTTAGTTACATATAAAATTCAAATCAGAAGAAAATATAAGTAGTGATTTATGTAGTCCTGGAGAGGAGAGGCGCTCTCTAGGTATGATATCAGAGAAGAAAACCCAGAACAATTGTCTTGATACATCTGACTATACACACACTAAAATATAAAACTTCTCTGCCAAAAAGTAAAACAACATAAGATAAAATTAAAATGCTCAATTATTTTCAAGGCACATAACAGATAAATCAATAATAAATGATGAATATCAAAGTAGGAAAGAGAAGAGAAATATCTAAGAATGAGAAGAGGAAATTCATAAAATAAGAAATACTGATGGCAAATAGTAATGAAACATGAAAAATGTACAATCTTAATAGTGATTAAAGAAACTCAAATTAAACAGCAATAAGTATCCAAAAACTTATGGACTAGAATTAAAGCTATACTCAGAGAAAAATATACTTTACTTTCATTATTAAAGAGGAAAAAGGTAGAAGCATGGACATTGAGCGTGGTGTTAAGTCGTCTCGGATGCATCCATCCATCCTCCAGCTCAGATCCAGTGGGTGCTTCCGCCTCTGGACACCTCTGGACACCTCTGGAAAGGTCCCTTTCATGTAGTGAATCCAAAATGCACACCACATTTTCTGGCCTCAGACTTTGGAGTGCTTGGGAACCAGTCCTCATCAGTGTAAGGGGAGATGATCACCTAGGAACTGCAGACAGAGAACGAGAAAGGGTTAGCCCAGAGGGTCAAGTTTGCTCTCCAGAGGATGCTCTTGCTGGATAAAGGGTCCCACTTGCAACTCTCCTACGGAGTCATCGGTGATGCACAAGGCAGGGTTGAATAATGAGTTCTTTCCCACACACCATCTCAGATCCACTGGTAATAACTGCAGGGTTAAAAGCTTCCAGGGTCTCATCCAGGCTGAGCGGGAGGTAGGTAGGTAGCCTGGTTTGCCTCTGACATGGGGAGTGGGAGTCGGGGTGGACTGCTCTGCAGGACCTGAGGGCATCTAGGCAGGGGATCTCCTGGGCTTCATCAGTGAGGCAGGTGAAGGCCCTTCTTCAAGAATCCTGGTGCTTCCATCAGCTGGGCTTCCAGGAAGCTCAAGGTCAGAGTTATAACAAGACTGACAGTTGGAAAGACAACAATGTAATCTCCATTTGACACCTGCAGGAGATCCTCACCATCTCTCTGTGGACCAAGCCCTCTCCTGATGTCCTCATGGGTCCCAGGGCAGTCTCACAAGTTTCCTTAGTTACAGGTCCTCAGCCTAAACTCCTCTGCACCACAAAGATCACAAGCAAACACTTAGCAGTGTTCTGAAATAGAACCTGGTTGAGAGAAAAGTCCACAATCTTTCCCAGCTGATGCTGAAGGGCAGGGGAGGAGGGAAGTCTAGAGCTTGATTCTGCTTGAACATCACAGAGATACCCCCAAAGATCACAGAGGTAGCTCAGCAAGATGCTCACACATCCAGCCTCCACAGGGCTATTCCTGTTCTAGCAGGGATTCTGAAATCAGCCTAGACACAGAGATCTGAGGTGGGCAGACAAGAAGGAGGGTGGGGGTGGACATGGGCCCTGCCCTGAAGAGTTCACAGTGAAGGTGTGGAAATGAGATAGACACACAGAGAATTCCACCAGTACCCGGGCTTGCTGGACAGCAAAGGCTGGCTGGTCACCCCGTGGGAGAGTGTCTGGATCTGGCCCTGAAGGGTAGGGGTATTGGAAAGGCATTCTAAGTGGGTGTAGCAACCAGGGCAGAAGGGAGAAAGCAGGAACATCAGAAGTTGCAGACAAGAGACTCATGGGACCCCACCACTCACCTGGCCCCCGACGTGACTCTCTCTGTTTGCTAACCCTATCTCAGAGACACCAGCAGAGGGCAGCATGAGGCCACAGCTCCTGCTGCCCAAATAAACCCAATTACCCAAGAAAGATGGCTGTGCCCAGAGCCACATTGCAAAAGAAGTCTGGCAGCTTCTGTTTTCGATCCAGCTTGGAACTGAGTCAAGCTCCAGAGAAGGTTTTGGGTCACATGTTTTGGAGGAGGACTGCAATATATTCATTTATTTGTTTATTCATCGAACAGTTATTAAAAGTACTGTGGTCCCCAGGCCTGTCACAGACCCTGGGACTTCCTACTATGGCACACGTTGTTGTAGTAACCAAAGCGACAAGAACAAATGCTTGAACAGCATTTGCTGGGGGCCAGTGCTCTCCTGGCCGCCTTACTGCATGTATCCCTCACACCACCAGTGAGGTGGGCGTTATTTGTACCCCAATTTTACCAAAGAGGGAACTAAAGCACAGAGCATATGTGACTTGCTCAGGGTCCCACAGCTGCAAAGGGGTGGAGCCAGGGTTTGACCCAGGTGGTCCGGCCCCAGAGTCCTTCATGACTGCTGCACTGAAAGGACCCAGACCAGGAACCGCTCAAGATGATTTCAGATGTTTACAATCGCTAATAAGAAAATAAAACCGGGTGTTGCAGTCGTGACTGGGTGGGAGTAACAACCTTAGCTTCAGTGGTCAGATAAAGACTTTGGAGGGGAGGACAATGGTGACAATAAGGACCAAGACCTGGCAGGAGGGGGATCATGTTATCACCCACACAATCTCTGTTGAGCCCAAGGGGTCCCAGGGTACAGCTCAGGGCCGCTTGTGCACCCTTTTGACCAAGCACTCACATACGTCACCCAGAGCCCCGACACCACCCCAAGCCAATGCTCCTCAGTGAGGGGTGTGCAGAGAAAGGCTTGGGGGAAGGCAGGGCTGAGACCCCCCACTAGCAGGACACTAGGAATTCCAAGCACTGGGACTGCTGGTTTCTATATAGAAGTTCACACACTCACACGCACGAGGACCCCCACAGCGATGCGTACACAGTTCCCCTCAGTGTGTCACCTGCCCGTGCCTCATCTGATGCTTCCCGGCGCTGCTCTAGGCCCAGACCTCCTGCCTGAAGTCAGACCCTAGAACTGCAGAGGGAAGAATTCGGGTCAGCAGTTGCTGTGTCCTAGTGGGGCACTGAGGCCTGACATTACAGAGTTAAAGGCCTACAAAGATGGAGAAGCCCTGGCCTCCTCGCTCCAGGGCCTCCCTGTGACGGAGAGATGCAGGCAGAAAGGAGCTATTGTGTTTGTGCTTTTTTGATCAGTGGTTTCCAAAACTGGCCAAACTTCTGGATCACCGAGGGGCCTCACAAAGGTGAAGATTTCTGAGTTTTGATGCACTGGGTCCAGAGTAGAACCAACTTGACCCTATGATTGTGCCAAGCCTTCCAGGCCATTCTGCTGGCCACTGCTCTGCAGAGCCGCATGCGATGACACAAGTACTCTGCTTGCCAGGACAGGGCAGGCTGGACCTTGGGCTGGCCATGCCAGCTCTCCCCAAGCATTTGTTTAGCTAATAAATGGCTACTTGCATCCTGCTTCTTCGGAGCATGACACTTGTGTTTCCTGGAAAAAAGACTGGTCCCTGGCTGAAGATACTGTCTCCTCTGGACACAGGTTGCAGCCAGGGTTAGGAGCACTCCTTCCCAGATGGACCCCTGCCCTGAGCTCCTCCTCTCTTCTCAGCTCTCCCTCAACCACTCAGAATTACTAAGACAACATCACTTTGCAAAGTCTGCTTCCCAACATCCCCATGATGCCATTCAGCCTCTTCCTGGTTAATGGGGAAAATCCCTGATTCCTGGCAGGTTCTAAAGCAAAGCTCAGTTGCACAATCGTGAGCAAACAAACCTTCCAGGTCAGAGGCTCTCTGCCATGTACAAATACATAGTCCAGTGCCTGGCCGTGACCCCTGTGCTGTGGGTCTCTGACAGGTGTGGACATTCTAACATTGATACAGGATATTGCCGTGAACTAAGACAATGTGCATGTGGTGGGTAGGGCTGTGCAGAGAAGTCGAGGGCAGGAGAGCTTAGCATCAAGTAGCAGCAACACTTGGACAAATAGGGGTTGGATCTCTCGGAGGCTGAGATCTGCTGCTGACTCTGACACCAATGTGGCCCTCCACTGGTCCCTTTGGGGGCTGCAGTGTCCTCGCTGAAAAAGGAGAGGGCTAGACTGGGCCCTTGCCATGGCTGACTGCGACCCAGTGCTATGCTCTTAGGCAGGACAGAGGGTGTCCTTTGCCAAGAACTGGACCAGAAACCCCTCATGTCTCACTGTCAGCCTCTTTTCACTTCCTTGTCCCACAATCAAACACATCCCTTCATTTTCCTCTGTCCCCACGAAGGCACGAGTCAACAATGAGCGTGAGATAACCGGCACTGAACCAATTCTCTTTTAGAGCAGCAGAGAGCTCAGCAGGGAGCCAAGAAGGGGGTGAGGAACCAGCCTCTTCAGGCTGGGAATTCACACACGGCCAGGGAGGGGGAAGAGCAGGGCATGTCATTCCAGAGCCCGTCCTTCTGAAGGCGCACACAGTCCTCCCCTGAGCCAAAGTCATTAGGCTCATCCTTCTTCCAGTTGCTGTAGGTCAGCCTCCCTCCTGTCACATACACAAACTGGCCTTCAGTCACTTCATCTGTGATGCCCAGGAAGGCATCTCCATTGGACATGTCCTGGATGGCTTTGTTCTCCTCCGCATTCTTGGGCGTGGCCACGGTGGCCCGGAGCTCAGCGCATAGAGCCTTCACTTTGGAAAATGGCATCTTTTCACCATTGGTCACATAGAGCTTCTTTCCGGATTTTTTGCCCAAGGAGAAGGCTTGCACTGAAATCACAAAGGGTGGGTGGGGTTGACTTGGCCTGGAGCCCAGCCTGTGATAAAGTCCTCGTCCGGGAACTCAGGACTCTGCAGGAGCCCATGCTCAGCCTCCTCAGGGCAAACCCTACTGAGGAAGAGCTCCTCAGTCACAGAGCAAGGCCCTGGCAGGAAGCCTGCCTCTCCCGGGACAGCCTACGCTGGAGACAGTCATCTGTTACAAACTGTCCCCATGCTGGAGGCCGTGGGGAAACAGGCGTGGGCCCCACCGACGGGCTTGGAGGCCAGGACAAGAAAGAGGTA
The DNA here is from genome assembly GCF_014108415.1 of Molossus molossus. Classification (NCBI taxonomy): domain Eukaryota; kingdom Metazoa; phylum Chordata; class Mammalia; order Chiroptera; family Molossidae; genus Molossus; species Molossus molossus. The sequence goes on from NW_023425352.1 coordinate 60,289,147, forward strand.
TGGACAGCCCTCTGAGAACAGGGGATGCTGGGAAGGAGCAAAGATTCTGGTCAGCATCCTCCATGCAGTCTTTCCCTGGCTACTTCCCACCTTGTGATGTCGAATGGATTATCTACCATTCCCAGACCCGTCTTCTCTCACCAGCAAATAGAATAGGTGTGATACTCACAGAGGTGGTGAGAGGGTCGATTGAAACCATGTTATGAGAACGTGCCAACCCAGCACAGGCCCTGGTACATACTGAGTGTTCACAGTGTTAGCTCCCTTCCCCCTCCTGACAACCTAGAACGCTCTGTGGAAGGGGGGAGAGCCAGGGACACCGTGGGGGCGGCAAGGCTTACGTTTTTTGGTGTGGTCCAGTTCAGACTTCAGGCTCCTTATCTCCCTCTCTAAGCTAGCCAGCTTCGTCTCAGCAACTGCAAAGCCACAGGGAGAAGAGTATTTATTGAGGAAAAAGACCCTAAATTGTAAAGCAGAGTGTTTTTTTTTTTTTTAAACTTAGTGAGAAGTATGTTTATTTCAGAAAAAATAAGAAAACAAAAAGAAGTGAAAGAAAAATAAACTGTATTCCTGCCTTCTCAGATATAATTCATAACTCTTGTAAACTGTAACTCTGCAACTAATAATAATGATGATAACAACTGTAACTTATAAACTATAGCTCTTAATTCTTTTCTTCACATACTGCTTAAATATTGCAATACTATCATTATTTACAAGAAAAGAACTAAATCATTCTTTTTAATTTTTTTATCCTCACCCAAGTATATTTTTCCATTGATTTTTACATAGAGTGGAAGGGAGGGAGGGAGAAAGAGAGAAACGTTGATGTGAGAGAGACAGATCGATTGATTGCCTGTGGCACAGCCCTGACTGGGGCCAGGGATCGAATCTGCAACCCAGGTACATGCCCTGGACCAGAAATCGACCCTTTGGTCCGCTGACCAACACTCCAACCACTGAGCCAAACAGGCCAGGGCTCAATCTCCTTTTTGAAAAATGTTCTAAATCATTCTTTCATTTTTTATTCCAGGCTAACTCTTTAATATTTTTATTACTGTGATGGGCCAGTGGACAAATATTTATATGAAGTCATCATGTTTCTTTTACTACTTCATTTCACTCTGAATTCATTTAATTACTTTCCTGCGCCAGGGGTTTTGTGAAGCAGACCATTTCCAGGACACACTTGTGCTAACAGACTTACACTAAACACCTGCGAGGAGCCCCTTCCTCCCGTATCTCTGAGCCTCGCAGTGGGCTGGCTGCTCCAGCTGAGGGGGCGCTGGGGCCTGTCTCCCGCAGGGCCTGCTGGGGGTGGTCGGCAAGGCTGCAGTCTGCCTCAGGCCCCGTGGGACCCCTTCGGACCCAAGGGAGACTGGTAGGCATGAGCGTGCTGGGGCAGGACGCGAGGTGAGCACCTGCCCGAGGGGGCCGGGGGGTCCCCTCCCTCTAGGCCCGCGTCCCACACCATGCTGGGACGAGCTGCTTACCTGAACTGTCTCCACGATCTCCTTTTTGGCCCTTTACTCCTTGCAGTCCAGGAGTCCCTATATTTCCTGGAGGCCCCATTTTCCCCGGAGGGCCCTGTAAGCCTCTGAGCCCTTGCCCTGTTGGAAGACAGAGGAAATGTGACCCAGTGGCTGTCCTTCATTCTCTTCCTCCAAGAACTCTACACTAGATTCACACTGGCTCCAGAAACCACCAGTAAACGAGCGGTGGCCCGAAAAAGAAAGACCTCCTTCATCCCAGGGCCAGCTTCCCAGGCAGGCAGGGCACCCCTCTTAACGGCCAACCACACATTATCAATTCTTGCATGGAAATGTGGGGTCCAGGAGAACCAGAGACACATCCTTTTTAGGAGAGAATGACACTGTCCCAGACTTATTCTCTTCTGAGTGACCATCACCCACCACAGTGAAGGACGAGCCTGCGCACGGCTCTGTGTTAGACCCCTCAGAGGGAACCGTCTGCTCCCGGGAGAAAAGGCTGAGGAGTCAGATAAGCCTTCCGTACCTGGTTCTCCCTTTTCTCCCTTGGGTCCGTCTCGCCCATCTCGGCCTGGGGTGCCGTTGGTGACGGGGACGCCACAGGCAATCACTGAGCAGGTCTTCTCGGCACCCTCACAGGTTTTCGTTTCTGAGCGGGACACTGTGACCACACACAGGAGGACAGGAAGTGATACAAACCGGAACATGGTCCTTACCTGGTTGGTAGTGGAAAAGTTGAGGGAAATCATTTTGTGTCATCTTGTTTACTCAGTATTCGGTGCCACCTCTGGTGTGTTGGACCGGGGACAGCAGACACTCACCCTGACTCTGAGTTACTCTCAGGCTACTAAGGAGACAGACAAGGCTCATGTCTTGGAAGGACCTGGTTTATGACATCCATTCTCTCCTTTCACATAGAAATCCCTATTTTACACTTTGGGGCCCCACCTACTCTCAGAACCACAGCTGTTTTCCCAAGAGCCTGTCAGTCATTTTGTCTAAAGTCTCTATGACAGGCCCGCGCTGGGTGCTCAGGACCCAAAGTACCCTGAGGCAGGGCTTTGACCCTCAGAAAGATCCTGTGATCATTGATCCGGGCCACATAAGACTTAGATTTGCTTTTTTCCCTTGATTACAATTTTCTTTTGCCAGGCCATTTTTTATTTTTTACTTTTGCCAACCGGAACTCGGGCTCCTTGACTTTTTGTTTACACTGGGTGTGGCTGAATTAGCTTCTCGGAAGATTCTCTGCTGCTGCCCCGGCCTCCCCCGCCCTGAGGGGCCCCACCGGCCAAATCTGAGTATCTAAATAAATAATAATAGAAATGGTTTACAACATATTAAATAAAAAAGAATTCTTAAGTTCATACTGATACCTCCGATATTAACCAAATAAAGAAATAGAAACAGGAGGGGAGGAGAAAGGAAAGCTCTCTCTGACGAGCTGCCCAGAGCCCCCAGCTCTGTACCCGCCCTGCTGTCAGATCCCCTGAGCCTTGGCTCAGGCGGGTCCTGTTCCAGGAAGCCTTGGCCGCCCGCGGCCTCTCCCTGCTCCGCCCTGACTGCTGATCGCAGTGTTGCTGACCTTTATTGCGCAACTACTCATCTGCCCTTGCCGGCCCTGTCAGCATCCTGAGCCCTCCCTTCCTCCAGGACTCAGCGAGGAGTGAGTTGTCCCCTTCTTCTCCACCTTTCCTTTTTCTACCTTCTCCCCTCACCCACCCCAGCCCTTCCCTGATTATGCTGGAAGTCAAGGTTAGGCTGAAACATACCCTACTTCCACTCTTCCCTTTGACTGAAAAGATCACCCTTCAGTTTGCAGATGGTCAACTGGATCCAAGAAGAACATAAATGCCCCAGGTCAGAGAGACCAAGGCCCTGAGTGGGCCTGGCAACCCCATCAAAGCCCCTTCCTGGACCTCACCAGGATTAAGTCAAGTGGCCAGACTCTCTTGGCCCAGGGCTCCACCTCTGTCCTCCAGAATGACTTACTAGGGCCTCCTCAGAGCACGAAGGCTGTGGCCGGGAAGCTGTCCTCCAGCTCAGGCCTCTGGCAGATGCCTCAGCAACATCAGGGCCCAATTAGCCTGGTGACCAGGGACTGGCCATCACCCCAGGTTAATAAACAACCATCCTTAGAACTGCTGTATGCTGGGTGGTTCTCCGGCGCTGCTGGTGGGCTCTTCAGCATGGCACTGGGCAGCTCTCTACTTTAATATCCTAAACTCCTTCTGCTGCCCCTTCCCATGTATCCATTGCTCTGGCTTGTTAACTGATCCTCTAGGATCACAGATTCTCTGGATATTTTCCTACAGATATTTTTTACAGGACAGACATGCGTAGACATTCTACCAAACATACACACGTTCACATGTGCACTCACTTGCACGTGTATGTGCGTGCACACACACACATGCAGAGGCACATACCTCTGTATCTGTTGTTCTAACTAGTTCACCCCTCCTTTGGTGTTTAGTCTACTGACAACACTGACTCTCCTCACTCCAACCTTCTTATTCAGAACATTTAACGGATGTTTTCCTTGGGCATGTCACAGGACTAGGTACAAGAAGTATTTGTAGGTAAGTTACATTCTAAGCTGAATGTGACATTTGCATTAGCTGTTCCTGCCCAGGACACTTCCCTCTATCTTTGCAGAATTGTTTGCTGTCATTTAGATTTCAGATTAAATATTATCTCTGGAGAAATGACTTTCCCTAATCATTTAACCTTAACTAGGTACTCGATCAAAATTGTAATTCTCTGTCTTAATTCTCTGCCTATATTTAATCTCTGTGTAAAATAATCTTCTTTATTTAATTGCATATTCATTGACCATCCAATTTTTTTAGAACAGAAACAGAAGTCTTGTTCTTAAGCTGTTGTATCCCTAGAAGAGTGCCTGGAAACAGAGGCAATGCTCAACAGACATTAATGGAACAAACAAATCCTCCAGCATCATGTTCTCGAAGCAACCCTCTTGATTTCTCTACAGCTAGAGTGAAATCTGGGACTACTTTTTCAGTGTTCTTACTTTTTTAGGGAAGGAGCTCTATTTGATTCACTGCTTTGTCTCCAGGGTGCAATTCAAGGCTGGATACACAGAAGGACCCTGGAGACAGTGAGGAGAGAAGCAGAGGCCACAAGCAGGGCAGCCATCAGACAGCCTATGCCTCCTTCATGCCTGGGTTTCCAAGGTTGTCCAGTTCTTTTCTCCAAAGCTTGATCAAGTGGCCCTTTTCAAGTCCCTGACATGAGCTTTGATTCCTGCCCTCTCCCAAACTTACACTCACTCTTTGAAACACTTAGTCTTATCAACCGACTTAAAAGGTTTGCTTTTTCCCTGGTGGGGAGCTGGAACTGGGCCACTTTTCCTTGACCTTGCTTTGTGATTGGTGTTTTGACTTCTTAAAAGTCATCAGTCCTGTGTATTCAAGTCCTCAGGCCCTGTTCAGCAGCTCTCGTGGGTTCCTGTTGTAAAGGAGCCTGCCAGGCACTAAGATGGGCCCTTTTTAAAGAAGACCATTCTCAGGGTTGTGTTTCCTGATGCCATTGACACAACTTTGAAGGGCCAATAGGCTCAGAGGACAAGGAAAATTCAACACATACAGCAAATTAACAGACTTCTCAGAGAGGTGGAAAATTGAAACGTATAGGATTCCAAAATGGCGGCGAAGAGAATGAAAGCTACACAGACCGTCTCCCAGGACCAAACCTGAATAGCACATACCTTGTTCATGAATTGGAAGAATTAACATCATTAAAATGTCCATATTACCCAAAGCAATCTATTGATTCAATGCAGTCCCCATCAAATACCACCGACATATTTCACAGAACTAGAACAAATACTTCAAAAGTTCATATGGAACCAAAAAAGACCCTGAATAGCTACAGCAATCTTGAAAAAGAAAAACAAAGTAGGTGGGATCACAATATCAGACATCAGGTTATACTACAAAGCCACTGTAATCAAAACAGCCTGGTACTGGCACAAGAACAGGCATATATACCAGTGGAACAAAACAGAGAACCCAGAAATGGACCCAAGGCAATATGCTCAATTAATATTTGACAAAGGAGGCAAGAGCATACAGTGGAGTAAAGACAGCCTTTTTAATAAATGGTGTTGGGAAAATTGGACAGCTACATGCAAAAAAATGAAACTAGACCATCAACTTACACCATACACAAGAATAAACTCAAAATGGATAAAAGACTTAAATGTGACCCATGAATCCATAAAAATTCTAGAAGAAAATGTAGGCAACAAAATTGCAGACATCTTACGCAGCAGAGTTTTCACTGATACATCACCTAAGGCAACAGAAATAAAGGAGAAAATGAACACATGGGACTACATCAAACTCAAAAGCTTCTGCACAGCAAAAGAAACAGCTGTCAAAATGGAAAGGCAACTCACTGTATGGGAGAACATCATTGCTAATGATACATCAGATAAGGGGTTAATTTCCAAAATGTTTAGAGTACTCATACAACTCAACAAAAGGAAAACAAAGAACCCAATTTAAAAATGGGCAGAGGAGTTGAGTGGACACCTCTTCAAATAGGACATACAAATGACTAAGAGACATATGAAGAAATGCTCAACATTACTGATCATCAGAGAGATGCAAATTAAAACAACAATGAGGTATCACCTCACATCTGTCAGAATGGCCACCATCAACGAATCATCAAACAACAAGTGTTGGCGAGGGTGTGGAGAAAAGGGGACTCTAGTACACTGCTGGTGGGAATGCAGACTGGTGCAGCCACTATGGAAAACAATATGGTGTTACCTCAAAAAATTAAAAATTGAACTTCCATTTGACCCAGTGATCCCACTTCTAGGAATATACCCTACGAAGCCTGAAACACCAATCAGAAAGAATATATGTACCCCCATGTTCACAGCAGCACTATTTACAATAGCTAAGATCTGGAAACAGCCCAAGTGTCCATCAGTAGACAAATGGATAAAAAATCAGTGGTACATATACACCATGGGGTACTATGCAGCTGTAAAAAAGAAAGATCTCTTATGCTTTGAGACGACATGGAGCGACCTGGAAAGTATTATCCTAAGTGAAACAAGCCAAGCAGAAAAAGACAAATTTCACATGATCTCACTTATTTGTGGAATATGATGAACATAACAGTCTGAGGAATAGGTAGACCCAGAAACATGGAAGTAGGGTACAGACTGACAACACTCAGAAGAGGCAGTGGTGGGGGAGGAAAGAGATAAACCACAGAACTTATATGCATGTACGCATAAACAATGGACATGGACAACAAAGCTGGGGATGGGGTGGGGGGATGGGGAGGAGGGTGTCAATGGGGTAAAAAAGGAGAAACATCTGTAACAAAAATAAAAATTAAAAAATAAATAAATTAAAAGAAGAGAAAATTGAAACGTACATAAAACCAGGACCCTATATGTGCTATAGACTTAGAGGAAGGGGAGCTTGGGACAGAAGGGAGAGGATACACAGGAAGAGGGAGGAATGTGCACTGTCAGCAAAGGGATAATAAGAAAGAAAGCCTTGACTCTGGGGGGAAAAGATCCTCCCTGAGCATTCATATTCACAAGTCTGTCTTCTCATAGATCTGTGGTTTGAATGTATGCTATTATTGTTATTTGCTATGATTATTATTTTTTATTTACTTATTTTAATTTTCTTCTTTATTGATTTTATTTATTTATTTATTTTTTTATCCTCACCCGAGGACATTTTTTGTTCAGATAGAGTGGGAGGGAGAGAGAGGAAGAGAGAGAGAGAAACATCAACGGGAAGGGACACATTGAGTGGCTGCCACCCGCACGACCAACCAGGGCCAGGGACAAACTGCAACCGAGGTACGTGCCCTTAGCGGGAACCGAACCCGGGTCTCTCGGGACCGCAGGCCGACGCTCTAACCGCTGAGCCAAACGGGCCAGGGCTTCTTTATTGATTTTAGAGAGAGGAAGTGAGAAGGAGAAAGAGATAGAGACATCGATGAGAGAGAACGTTGATTGGCCACCTCCTGCATGCTCCCCAGTGGGAGATTTCGCCCACAGCCTGGGCATGTGCCCTGACCGAGAATCGAACTGGCGACCTCTTGGTGCATGGATTGATGTCCTACCATTGAGCCACACTAGCTGGACTGCGATTATTATTAATAAAATTTTCTGTTCATGTCAAGATGAAAAATTGTTTATCAAGTTGTGCTAACATGTTTATAATCCCATAATTGATAATTGGTAAATTATTGTGCTGATTTGTTAATAGCTCCATAATTGATGATTGGAAAAGTCACTGTGTACTCTCTAGCTGAAACTGTTCTGTAAAGAATTTAATCAATAGGATAGAGATCAAAATAACCTCATTAAATTGGAATACTCCTGCCCTGGCCAGTTTGGCTCAGGGATTGAGCGTTGACCTGTGGACCAGAGAGTCCTGGGTTCGGTTCCCACTAGGGGTGTGTACCACACACACACACACACACACAAAATTGGAATACTCCCTGAACCAAGAAATTGTTGGGATCCGGCGGTGTGTCTGACAGAGTCCACAGAGTCTGGAGGTCTTGAGTCAGAGACTTGACCTCCCCCACAATCTCAAGGAATTAGGCTTGCATTGTGTTTGTGCAGCTCGGGGCTAAGTGTGACCCAATATACCTTGAAATACCTGAGATAACAGACTGGGTGTTCCTGGGTGGGCTTGGGGATTCCTAGGTGGGCGTGGGTGGCCTGTTATCCACAAGGCAAACTAATTCTATACAGCATTGTTGTAGCCCTGGGCATTATTATATCAAAAAGATCCTATTTTCTTATATCATTAAACTTTTGCTGTAAGGTATCAAAGGCATGTAATAAAGCATATCGAGGCTGATTTCTGAAGACTCTGTCACAGGGGTGTTCAGAATCAGAGGTCATCCGGCTAATAAATGGCTCTTGTTTGGACTTCAGTTCTCTAGTGGTCTTTCTTTGGCTATGTTGTGCCACAACAAAGTGTCTCAGCTTATCACAACCAAGTACACCCTAAGGACATAAAAGCAATGGAGGACCTTACCTTCAACCCAGGCACCTTTGGATTTGCTCAGATGGAATCAGGTAAATTTGAGCCTACCTTGTAAAAATTACCAAACATAGTAGGAAATAAGCAGAGTGAACACTGACTGAGATGTCAAGCCTATTAGCCCTCCAAGGGAGGATCCAGAATGATGGTGGAGTAGGTGGACGTTACACTCACCTCCTCCCAGGACCAAACTGGAACAACAACTAAAATACAGAGCAATCAACCTGAATAACTAACTGAAGACTATAAAGGACAAACGCATGCTACGTGAATGTACAGAAAAAATTTTTCCCATTAGGCAGACCTTACCCCCTGGACTTTAAAAGAATAGCAAGAACTAACAGCCAGAGTTAATAGATAACCATTATATTGTATAGATAACAATTACATTGTGCACACTGAAACTGCTTGCTCCCTCAGGCATAACGGCTAAGCGCAGATATCTGCTTCTGTACGTGCTCGCTTGCTCGCAAATCGCAAACCTTTAGCCCAAATTCCTCAACAGGGGCTAAGACAACTATATGAGCAACTCTCCCCCTGAGCTCGGGGCTGCTGCTCTCTCCTCTGCGTAGGATGGGACAGTCGCCGCGCGGCTAATAAAGCTCTCTTAATTTGAACCCAATTCGGAGTCTGACTTTGGTCGGTCCATTGGTCCACAACAAGGCTAGCTGAACAGAAGTCTTATAACCAAGGATTTACAGAAGAAACCATGTTGAGATTGGTAGGAAGGGCAGTGATGTGGAAAGGGCTGGCCCCACTTGCACGGGTGGCGGCTGAGATTCCACAGGGGTATCTTAGCTACAAAGGTTCCCCCTGAGGAGCATGGGGTCTCAACCTCAAGCCAGGCTCCATAGCCCAGAGTACCAGAGCTGGGAAGAAGCACCCACATAACATCTGGCTGTGAAAATCACCAAGCATTCTGTCCACCAGGGAGAGATGGAGTCTGCTAAAGACATGAGTGGCCTCTGAAAGGGCCAATGCACAAATTCTCATTCACAGCCACTCACCATGGGCTCTGACAGAGGGAAGGCAGAGCAGACTGAAGTCAGGTGAGGAGAGACTGAGGTTTGTGGCTCTGGGCATAGAGCTGAGGGGACAGCTCACTGTGCTGAGTCACTCTCCCACACCAAGGACCCCATCTTTCTTGGGTGCAGCACTCTTCTTATGGCATCAGCTTGGAGGGATGTAATAGCCTCAAATTCTAGACTCCCTCTCTCCCCACCCTATGGAATTCATGCTCTGCTGAGGAATCAGCTGCATGGGCCACAGTGTAGAGGTCTGGGACGACCTAGGACATTTCAGTAACTTGAGTTGTGTGACTTTGGGGCTGGATCATTCCTCCCACTTTCCCATAAACCTGACTGGCACCTTCCCCTCACAAGAGATCCTCCAGCCCCACCCTTTGGGCTTCAGGTGTCCCCACCCTCTTGACTCCTGGTGACTCTGTGCTGCAAAGGTCTGGGCAGAATCTGGGATAGACTGAGTTGTGTAGCTCTGGGGTGGAGGATACCCTTCCCACCTTCCTTCAAGCCTCACTGGCATCTCCCCTTCATGGGCGATCCACTAGGCCCACCCTCCCTACTCCCCACAGCCCTTCCCTGTTGAGTTTGGACTCCTGCAGAATCTTGGACAGACTGAGTTATGTGGCTACAAAGGTTCCCCCTGAGGAGCATGGGGTCTCAACCTCAAGCCAGGCTCCATAGCCCAGAGCACCAGAGCTGGGAAGAAGCACCCACATAACATTTGGCTGTGAAAATCACCCCCTCTGGGATGGGGGCCATTTTTCTCTCACATGCCCAATAGGTGTAAAGTCCTCCTTTCATGTGGCTAAATCTCAGTCTGTTTGGGCCTGATAAGCTCTGCTGGCCTCACCCTGATGATTCCCAAAGACCTCATCCCACTACAAGAGTCTGTGGGTATCTGGTGGGGGTTAGCTAGACTTGGTCTACCTTAGGACATTTGCTGAGTGGCTTCAGACCCAGCTTATAGCATTGAGTTTGAACCTGTATCATCAGGTGAACATCACTCACCCCTTTCTGGTGACTAACTGAGAATCTACCTTATGCAACTCGAGGACCACCAGAGGATCTTTTAGCAACTGAGTCAATCAGGCAGCCATCAGGTAGAGGGAGGCAAAGGAGGATCTCGGGGTACCTTGGGATGTTTGCTGACCTGCCCCTGGGCGCAGTGCTGGTAAAAGTCAGCATTTGTGCACAGCATGGTTCTTCCCATGCACACCCAGTTCCAGCAGAGGCAGCCACAAACCATGGATCTCTTTGTAGCTCCAAATAGGTTGCCCAGGGCCAGTCACAGGAAGTGTCTGACACTGGGCTGCACCAGAGTCCCTTCTAAGGGAACCCAGACCAACATACAAATGACCGCTTCAGAAAACATCAGAGAAGGATCTAATTAACTTCACAAGTGGTATGTTCAAAGGGAGATCTTCTCAGGTACTAAACCCTGCTGAGAAGAATTCTGCTTCATGTGGTCAGCTTGTACACAGTGATTGGAGTTGATCTCCACAGTCAACCAGTCTGAGGGTCAACTCCACAAATGAAGGTGTCAATTGCAATAAAGTCTCAATTACAATGGGAGGACCCACATAAACCACCACACAAGGGACAACCTAGAGCACTGAGGTCAGGCGATCAAGGAGACTGTCATTGGGTTCCACAAGACCAACTACATAAGGTCCTCTACCAAGACTGGGAGACATAGCAGGTCTACATATACATACAAACAAACACAAAAAAAATAGCCCAAACAGAAAAACAAAGAAACATGGCCTAAATAAAAGAACATAAGAAATCTCCAGAAAAAGAGCTAAATAAAATGGAGACAACCAATTTACCAGATATAGAGTTCAAAAAATTATAAGATGCTAGCCCTGGCTGGTTTTGCTCAGTGATTAGAGCATTGGCCTGTGGTCCGGAGAGACCCGGGTTCGGTTCCAGCTAAGGGCATGTACTTTGGTTGCGGTTTGTTCCCAGCCCTGATTGGGTCGTGCAGGTGGCAGCCACTCAATGTGCCCTTTCACATAGATGTTTTTTTCTCTCTCTCCCTTTCTCTCCCTCCCACTCTATCTGAACAAAAAATGGAAAAATCTCCTCAGATGAGGATAAAAAAAAATTATAAGATGCTCAAGAAACTTAGTGAGAACTTCAATAAAATGACAGCAAGCATAAAAAAGGACATAAAAACCATAGAAAAGAACCAGTGAGAAATAAACTATATACTAAAAGAAATAAACAGTAGGTTGGATAAAGCAAAGAATCAAATCAGTGGTTTAGAAAACAAGGTAGCAGGAAACAACAAATTAGAGCAGAAAAATGAAAAAGGAATTTAAAAATGAGTGTAGTTTATGGGACCTTTGGGACAATATGAAGATAACAATATCCACGTCATAGGAGAACCAGAAGGAGAAGGGAAAGAGCAAGGGATTTAGAACCTATTTGAAGAAATAATGACAGAAAATTCCCTGACCAGATGATAAAAAGAGCCACACAAATCCAGGAAGTGCAGATTCCCAAACAAGATGAACCCAAATAGGCCCACACCAAGACACATCAAAATAAAAATGGCAAAGGTTAAAGACAAAGAGAGAATCTTAAAAGCAGCAAGGGAAAAGTAGTTTGTAAACTACAAGGAAGCTTACGTAAGACTGTAAACTGATCTCTCAACAGAAATATTTTAGGCCAGAAGGGATTGGCAAGAAATATTCAAAGTAATGAAAAAACCTACAACTAACACTACTTTACCCAGCAAGGGCATCATTTAAAGCTGAAGAAATCAAGAAATTGATGGCATCCTTATACACCAATGATGAACTCACAGAAAGAGAAACTAAAAAAAAATCCCATTTATCATTACAGCAAAAAAATTTAAGATACCTAGGGATAAATTTAACCAAAAAAATAAAGGACCTATCTGTAGAAAACTACAGGTCATTGAAAAAAGAAATAGAGGAAGATATAAAAAGGTGGATGCACATACCTTGTTCATGGATTGGAAGAATTAACATCATTAAAATGTCCATACTACCCAAAGCAATCTATAGATTCAATGCAATCCCCATCAAAATACCAATGACATACTTCACAGAACTAGAACAAATACTTCAAAAGATCATATGGAACCAAAAAAGACTTCAAATAGCCACAGCAATCTTGGAAAAGAAGAACAAAGTAGGAGGGATCACATTACCAGATATCAGTTTATACTACAAAGCCACTGTAATCAAAACAGCCTGGTACTGGCACAAGAACAGGCATATATACCAGTGGAACAAAACAGAGAACCCAGAAATGGACCCAAGGCAATATGCTCAATTAATATTTGACAAAGGTGGCAAGAGCATACAGTGGAGTAAAGACAGCCTCTTTAATAAATGGTGTTGGGAAAATTGGACAGCTACATGCAAAAAAATGAAACTAGACCATCAACTTACACCATACACAAGAATAAACTCAAAATGGAAAAAAGACTTAAATGTGACTCATGAATCCATAAAAATCCTAGAAGAAAATGTAGGCAACAAAATTTCAGACATCATACGCAGCAGAATTTTCACTGATACATCATCACCTAAGGCAACAGAAACTAAGGAGAAAACGAACACATGGGACTACATCAAACTCAAAAGCTTCTGCACAGCAAAAGAAACAACCATCAAAATGGAAAGGCAACCCACTCTATGGGAGAGCATAATTGCCAATGATATATCAGATAAGTGGTTAATTTCCAATATATATAGAGTGTTCATACAACTCAACAAAAAGAAGACAAAGACCCAATTAAAAAATGAGCAGAGGAACTAAATAGACACCTCTCCAAACAGGACATACAAATGACTAAGAGACATATGAAGAAATGCTCAACATTACTAATCATCAGAGAGATGCAAATAAAACAACAATGAGGTATCACCTCACATCTGTCAGAATGGCCACCATCAACGAATCATCAAACAACAAGTGTTGGCGAGGGTGTGGAGAAAAGGGGACTCTAGTACACTGCTGGTGGGAATTCAGACTGGTGCAGCCACTATGGAAAACAATATGGTGTTACCTCAAAAAATTAAAAATTGAACTTCCATTTGACCCAGTGATCCCACTTCTAGGAATATACCCTAAGAAGCCTGAAACACCAATCAGATAGAATATATGTCTCCCCATGTTCATAGCAGCACTATTTATAATAGCTAAGATCTGGAAATAGCCCAGGTGTCCATCAGTAGACGAATGGATAAAAAAATCAGTGATACACATACACAATGGAGTACTATGCAGCTGTAAGAAAGAAAGATCTCTTATCCTTTGAGACAACATGGAGGGACCTGGAAAGTATTATCCTAAGCGAAACAAGCCAAACAGAGAAAGACAAGTATCATATGATCTCACTTATTTGTGGAATATAATGAACATAACAGTCTGAGGAATGGGGTAGCCCCAGAGACATGGAAGTGGGGTACAGACTGCAATCCCCAGAAGAGGGGGTGGTGGGGAAGAGATAATCCACAGAACTTATATGCATGTATGCATGAATAATGGACATGGAAAACAAAGCTGGGGACGGGGCGGGGAGGGAGGTGGAGGGGGTAATCAGTAGGGGAAAAAGGAGAAACATCTCTAACAAAAATAAATTAATTCATTAAAAAAAAAGAATAAAATTTTGATGCACCTAAAAAATAAAAAAATAAAAAAAACTGAAAGAGAAATAAAGAGCTTCCCAGACAAGAAAAAGTTAAAAGAGTTTGTTAACACCAAATTAGTATTACAAGAAAAGATAAAGGGTCTTCTTTTTTTTTAAATTATATTTTAAAACTTATCTTTATTGTTGAATGTATTACAGGTGCCCTCCCCTTGACCTCCTCCTCCCCAATCACGCCTCACTCCTACTTTCCCCACGCTATTGTCTGTGTTCATTGGTTGTGCATATATGCATATAAGTTCTTTGGTTTCTCTCTCTCTCTCTCTCTTTTTTTTTTTTTATCCTCACCTGAGGACATTTTTCCATTTTTTGTTCAGGTAGAGTGGGAGGGAGAGAGAGGAACAGAGAGAGAGAGAGAAACATCGATGTGAAAGGAACACATCAAGTGGCTGCCACCCGCACAACCGACCAGGGCCGGGGACAAACTGCAACCGAGGTACATGCCCTTAGCGGGAACCGAACCCAGGTCTCTCAGGACCGCAGGCCGATGCTCTAACCGCTGAACCAAACCAGCCAGGGCCTTTGGTTTCTCTCTTCCTGCCTCCCCTCCTTTCCTTTGAGGTTCATCAGTCTAACAACCAATTTATACTTCTTAATTCCTTCACCTTTTTCACCCAACACCCCTCTCAACTGGCAACCAACAAAAAGTTCTCTGTATTTATGAGTCTGTTTCTGTTCTGCTGCTCTTTTTGTTTGAAGATTCAATTGTTGATAGAAATGTATTAATTGCCATTTTATTGTTCATATTTTTTTACCTTCTACTTCAAGAAGACCCACCAACATTTCTTATAATACTAGTTGGGTGGTGATGAACTCCTTTAGCTTTTTCTTGTCTGGGAAACTCTTGATTTGTCCATTGATTCTAAATGATAGCTTCGCAGGATAGAGTAATTTTGGTTGTAGGTTGTTGCTTTTCATCACCTTGAATATCTCTTGCCACTTCTCTCTGGCCTGCAAAGTCTCTTTTGAGAAATCAGCTGACAGTCTTATAGGAGCTCCTTTGTAGTTAACAAACTGCTTTTCTGTTGCTGCTTTTAAGATTCTGTCTTTGTCTTTAACTTTTGGCATTTTGATGATGATGTGTCTTGGTGCGGACCTCTTTAGGTTCAACTTTTTTGGGACTTTCGGTGCTTCCTGGACTTGTTTGTCTGTTTCCTTCACCAAGTTAGGGAAGTTTTCTGTCATTATTGTTTCAAATAGGTTTTCAATTTCTTGCCCTCTCTCTTTTCCTTCTGGCACTCCCATGATGCAAAAGTTGGTGAGCTTGAAGTTGTCCCACAGGCTCCTTATACTATCCTCATTTTTTTGGATTATTTTTTCTTTTTGCTGTTCTGATTGGGTGTTTTTTGCTTCCTTATATTCCAAATCGATGGTTTGCTTCTTGGCTTCACCTACTCTACTATTGATTCTCTGTAAATTATTCTTGATTTCAGTTAGTGCATCCTTCATTTCTGACTGGTCCTTATTATGCTTTTGAGGCCCTCACTAAGTTCATTGAGCATCCTTGTAAGCAGTCTGCATCTGATTGATTGCTTATCACCATTTTATTTAGTTCTTTTCCTGGAGTTTTGTTCTGCTCTTTCATTGAGGACATGTTTCTTTGTCTCCTCATTTTGGCTGCCTCCCTGTGTTTGTTTCTATGTATTAGGTAGAGTTGCTATGTCTCCTGGGCTTTCTAGGGTGGCCTGTTGTAGTAGGTGTTCTGTAGGATCCAGTGGCACATCCTCCCTGGTCACCTAGCTGGGCCCTCAAGGTGCACCCCTAGTGTGGACTGTACAACCTTCTGTTGTAATTGAGTCTTGATTGCTGTTGGCATGTCAATGGGAGGGTTTCACTCAGGCTGATCAGCTGCAAGGACTGGCTGTGCCCACTAACCACATATCTCTGGCTACCTTGGAGGATCAGCTGTGTAGGGGCCCACCACACAGAGTAAGACTTAATTCATCATGGCTCTGGCACCCCCTGAGTCCATTCTTTGAGTGTGTCACTTGTGGAGTTGGTTGGGTGGTAGTGCTTCATTGTGGTCTGAAACTGTCTGCTGGGTGTACTGGCTCTGGGGCAAGGTCAACCTTTGCATGTGTTCTACCCAGGGCCACCAAGCATAAGTACAAAGTAATCTGTAAATGGCTCCTTCTTGTGCTGGGTTTGGAGGTGCCCAGGTGAAGCCAAGCTGTGAACCAAGGCTGGCTGTTTCTAGTGCCAGGCCTGGGGCTACTTAGGGAGAGGTATGGGGCTGGTTGTGGCCAGATGCTGCTTGTTTGAGAGGATTTAGAAAAATCTGAAACAGAAGCCTAAACAAGACAATACTTTGGTAAAGCCACTGGAAACAGCTTGGGTGAGCCCCAAGGTAGGGTGGGGCAGGGCCTCAGGGAATCTCCAGGGTGGGGCAAACAGTGTGAGCCAGGTTGCTGGAGTCTCAGATATGGTGAGTGTTTGCTGCCCCTGGGAAGCGTTCACCAAAGAAACAATGGCTTCCACCAGCACGTCCGTCCAGGAGAAAGCTGCCTCTCCAGTCCTTGCTCTGATGCCAAACAACTGAGTCCTTCCCTTTATGTTTCTGGTGCCTTTCAAGCTGCCTCCTCTCTGCGCTGGAGCTCAGAGGGACCGGGTCCAAGTGAGCCCATGTGCGGGCCCTTTAAGAGGAGCTGCCTGGGCTTCAGAAGCTGCAGTCTCCCTCAGCCTCAGTTCCCACTCGTTTTACAGCCAGAGTTATAGGGACTTCTCTTTTTGGCACTGGAACCCTGAGCTGAGCACCTGGTGTGGAATGGGGACCCCTCACTCCTCAGGGATTACCTTTGTAGCTGAGGTATCCTCCTGTTTTTTATCCACCAAGTGTCAGTGTGGGGCCAGCCTGTCCGCACCTCTGCCCCTCCTACCCATCTCAATGTGGCTTTTTCTTTAATAGTTGTAGGACTTCCATTCAGCTTGATTTCAGGCAGTTCTGAATGATGATTTTTCTATAGTTTAGTTGTAATTTTGATGTGGTTGTCGGAGGAGGTGAGTACCACATTTACCTGCCACAATCTTAACTGGAACATCCTTAAAGGGTCTTCTTGAAGAAGAAGAAAAACAAGAACAAGAAGAAGAAGAAGGAGGAGGAGGAAGAGGAGGAGGAGGAGGAGGAGGAGGAGGAGGAGGAGGAGGAGGAGGAGGAGGAGGAGGAGGAGGAGGAGAAAGTTAAAAGAATGAAATGGCAATAAATATGTCCACATCAATAATTACTTTAAATGTAAATGGCTTAAATGCTCCAATCAAAAGACATAGGGTAGCTGAATGGATAAGAAAATAAGACCCATATATATGCTGTCTATGAGAGACCCAGCTCAGAAAAAAAGATATACAAAGACTAAAAGTAAAGAGATGGAAAAAGGTATTTCATGCAAATGGAAATGTTAAAAACTTTAGGTAGCAGTACTTATGTCTGACAAAATAGACTTTAAAATAAAGGCTATAGTAAGAGACAAAGAAGGACACTACAAAATAATAAGGGGAGCAATACAACAATAGGGTATAACACTTATAAACATTTATGCATCCATCACAGGAACGCCTAAATATATAAAGTAAATTTTGATGGACATAAAGGGAGAGATTGACAGCAATTCAGTCATGGTAGGGGATTTAGGATCCCCACTGACATCAATAGATAGATCTTCCAGGCAGTGAATCAACAAGAAAACAGTGTCCTTAAATGACACACAGATCAGGTGGATTTTATTGTTATCTTCAGAGCATCTTACCTCAAAGCAGCAGACCATACATTCTTTTCAAGTTCACATGGACTGTTTCCTAGAATAGAACACATGTTAGGACACAAAACAAGTCTCAGTACATTTAAGAAGATTGAAATGATATCAAGCATCTTCTCTGAACATAATCATATAAAACTAAAAATCAATCACAAGAAAAAAACCTAAAAATTACATGAAGACATGGAAGCTAAATATCATGTGACTAAACAGTGAATGGGTTAACAATGAGATCATGGAATAAATCAAAAGATACCTTGAAACAAATGAAAATGAGAACACAACAACCCAAAAATCTATGGGATACAGCAAAAGCAGTTCTAAGAGCATTACAGGCCTACATCAAGAAATGAGAAAACTCTTAAATAAACAATCTAACTTTACACTTAAAGAAACTAGCCCTGGCCAGTTTGGCTCAGCAGTTAGAGCCTGCGGTCCAAAGAGACCCGGGTTCGGTTTCCACTAAGGGCACGTACCTCGGTTGCGGTTTGTCCCCAGCCCTGGTTGGGTCATGTGGGTGGCAACCATTCGATGTGTCCCTTTGACATCGAGGTTTCTCTCCCCCCCCCCCAACTCTATCTGAACAAAATATCGAAAAATGTCCTTGGATGAGGATTAAAAAAAAAAAAAAAAAAAAAAGAACAACAAACAAAACCCAAAACGAGTAGAAAAGAGGAAACAATAAAGATCAGAGATGAAATAAATGACACAGAATCTAAAAAATACAAAAGATCAATGAAATGAAGAGCTGGTTCTTTAAAAAGACAAGCAAGATTAACAAACCTTTAACCAGACTCATCAAGAAAAAAAGAGAGAGGACCCTAATAAATAAAATCAGAAATGAAAGAGGAGATGTAGCAACTGACACCACAGAAATACAAGGGATTGTAAAAAAAATATTATGAATAACTACATGTCAACAAATTGGACAATATGTTAGAAATGAATAAATTCCTAGAAACATAAAATCTTCCAAAACTGAATCAGGAAGAGTCAGAGAAGCTGAATAGACCATTTACAACTAATGAAATTGAAGCAGTAATAAAAAAGAAACTCCCAACAAATAAAAGTCCTGGACTGGATGGCTATACAGGTGAATTTTATCAAACATTCAAAGAAGAAATAACACCTATCCTTCTCAAACTATTCCAAAAAATTCAGGAAGAGGCAAAACTCCCAAGCTTATTTTACAAGGCCAGTATTATCCTAATTCCAAAACCAGTTAAGAAAACTACAAATGAAGAAAATTATAGGTCAATATTCCTGATGAACATAGATGCTAAAATCCTCAACAGAAAATTAGCAAACTGGATCTAGCAATAAGATCATACACCATTATCAAGTGGGATTTATTACAGGGATGCAAGGTTGGTACAATAATTGCATATCAATAAATGTAATTCATCACACACAAAAAAGAAGGATAACAATCACATGATCACATCAACAGATGCAGAAAAAGCATTTGACAAAATCCAGCACCCATTAATTAATTTATTTTTTTTGTTTGTTTTTATCCTCACCCGAGGAAATTTTTCCATTTTTTGTTCAGATAGAGTGGGAGGAAGAGAGAGAGAGAGAGAGAGAGAAACATCGATGTGAAAGGGACACATCAGGTGGCTGCACAACCCAACCAGGGCAGAGGACAAACTGCAACTGAGGTACGTGCCCTTAGTGGGAACCGAACCCAGGTCTCTCTGGACCACAGGCCAACGCTCTAACCTCTGAGCCAAACCGGCCAGGGCCCAGCACCCATTTATGATTTAAAAAAAAAAAGCTCAGCAAAGTGGAAACTGAGGGAACATACCTCAGCATAAAAAAAACCATATATGAACCCTGGCTGGTTTGGATCAGCAGTTAGAGTGCCAGCCTGTGGACTAGTGAGTCACGGGTTTGATTCTGGTCAAGGGCATGTACCTCAGTTACAGTTCATCCCCGACTCACATTGGGGTCATGCGGGAGGCAACTAGTCAATGTGTCTCTCTCATGTCAAAGTTTTTTTTTCTCTCTTTCTCCCTCCCTCCCACTCTATTTGATGATAAACAGAAAAATATCCTCAGGTGAGAATTAAAAAAAAAAAAAAGAGGCCATATATGACCAGTCCACAGCCAACATCATATTCAATGGGCAAAAACTAAAAGCATTTTCCTTAAGATCAGGACTAACACAGGGCTGTCTATTTTCACCACTCTTACTTAACATAGCACTGGAAATCCTAGTTACAACAACCAGACAAGAAGAAGAAATAAAAAGCATCCAGATTAGAAAGAAAGAAGTAAAACTGTCATTATTTGCAGATGTCATGATACTGCAAAGAGAACCCCAGAGATTCCACGAAAAAACTAATAGAACTGATAAATGAATTCAGCAAGGTAGCAGGATACAAAATAAATATTTAGAAATCAGTTGCATTTTTATGCACCAATAATAAACTATGAGAAAAGGAAACTAAAAAAACAATCCCATTCACAATTGCTTTAAAAAAAATAAAAATACCTAGGAATAAATTTAACCAAGGATGTAAATGACCTGTACTTGGAAAAGTATAAGACACTGAAAAGAGTATTTGAAGAAAATACAAATAAGTGGAAGCATGTACATATTCATGGATAGAAAGAATTAACATCATTAAAACTACTCAAAACAATTTTATCAATTCAATGCAATTTCTATCAAGATGCCAATGGTGTATTTCGCAGAACTAGAGTAAATATTCCAAAAATGTATATGGCACCACAAAAGACTCTGAATAGCAACAGGAAACTTGAGAAAGAAAACAAAGTTGAAGGAATTGCACTACCTGATATCAAACTATACTACAAGGCTATAGTAATCAAAACAGCATGGTGCTGACATAAAAACATACATATAGATCAGTGGAACAGAATAGAGAGCTCAGAAATAAATCCATACCTCTGGTCAATTAATCTATGACAAAGAAAGGAAGAACATACAATGGACTAAAGATACTCTATTCAGCCCTGGCTGGTTTGGCTCAGCAGTTAGAGCGTCGGCCTGCGGTCATGAGAGACCCGGGTTCGGTTCCCGCTAAGGGCGCGTACCTCGGTTGCAGTTTGTCCCCAGCCCTGGTTGGTTGTGCGGGTGGCAGCCACTCGATGTGTCCCTTTCACATCGATGTTTCTCTCTCTCTCTCTGTTCCTCTCTCTCCCTCCCACTCTACCTGAACAAAAAATGGAAAAATGTCCTCGGGTGAGGATAAAAAAAAAAAAAAAAAATACTCTATTCAATAAATGAAGTTCAGAAAATTGGACAGATAGGTGCCAAAAAATAAAACTAAACCATGTTTTTACATCATACACGAGAATAAATTCAAAATGGATTAAAGACAAAAATGAAAGACTCAAAGCCATAAAAACCCTAAAAGAAAACATTAGAGACTTCCGGTCAAGATGGCGGGCAGGTAAACGCGGCATCGCGTCCTCCCACAGCCACATCAAAGTTACAACTAAACTACAGAACAACCATCATTCAAAACCGCCTGAAATCAAGCTGAATGGCAGTCCTACAACTATGGAATTAAAGCAGCAGCCACATCCAGACTGGTAGGAGGGCGGAGGGGCTGGGCTGGGCCCACACCCACGTGTGGCAGATAAAAATCAGGAGGACACCTCGGCTGGGAAGGTCCTCCCTAAGGACTGAGGGGTCCCCATCTCACACCAGATGCCCCACTCAGGGTTCCAGTGCCAGGAAGAGAATCCCCATAACTTCTGGCTGGAAAAACCAGCAGGAACTGAGGCTCAGGGAAGCTGAAGCGGCTGGAGCCCCAGGCAGCTCCTTAAGGGCCCGCGCACGGACTTATCGGACTCTCTCCCTCTAAGCTTGGAGGGGAGGCAGCTTGAGGGGTGCCAGAAACACACAGGGAAGAACTGAGCTGTTTGGTACTGGAGCGAGGGCTGGAGAGGGGGCTTTCTCCGGGACAAACGTGCTGTCAGAGGCCTTTGTTCCTTTGGTGAGCCCTTCCCTGGGGTGGCAGACAGCCACCATATCTGGGACTCCAGAAACCTGGTTCACACTGGTAGCCCTGTCCTGGTGACTCCCTGAGGCCCCGCCCACCCACCTTTCAGGCCCACCCACCTTTCAGGCCCACCCAAGCTGTTGCCACTTGCTTCACCATAGGATTGGCCTGTCTTGGATCCTGCTTCAGGTTTTTCCTAAATTCTTTCAAACGAGCAGCATCTGGTCTTAGCTAGCCCCATACCTCTCATTAAGTAATACACAGAAACAAACACAGGCAGGCAGCCAAAATGAGGAGACAAAGAAACAGGTCCCAAATGAAAGAACAGAACAAAACCCCAAGAAAAGAACCAAGTGAAATGGAAATAAGCAACCTAACAGATGCTGAGTTCAAAATACTGCTTCTAAGGATGCTCAATGAACTTAGTGAGAACCTCAGTGAACTTAGTGAGGGACTCAAGAGCATCAAAAAGGACCAGTCAGAAATGATGGATGCACAGTCAGAAATGAAGGAGGCATTAACTGAAATAAAGAATAATTTACACAGCTTCAATAATAGAGTACGTAAATCCAAGAAGCAAACCATCGATTTGGAATATAAGGAAGCAAAAACGCCCAATCAGAACAGCAAAAAGGAAAAAGAATCCAAAAAAAATGAGGATAGTGTAAGGAGCCTCTGGGACAACTTCAAGCGTGCCAACATTCGCATCTTGGGGGTGCCCGAAGGAGAAGATTGAGAGCAAGAAATTGAAAACCTGTTTAAAACAATAATGGCAGAAAACTTTCCTAACTTGGTGAAGGAAACAGACATACAAGTCCAGGAAGCACAGAGAGTCCCAAACAAGATGAACCCCAAGAGGCCCACACCAAGACACATCATCATCAAAATGCAAAAGGTTCAAGACAAAGAGAGAATCTTAAAAGCAGCAAGAGAAAGGTAGCTCGTTACCTACAGGGGAGTTCCCATAAGGCTGTCAGCTGATTTCTCAAAAGAAACTTTGTAGGCCAGAAGGGAGTGGCAAGAAATATTCAGAGTGATGAAAAGCAAGAACCTACAACCAAGATTACTCTATCCTGCAAAGCTGTCATTTAGAATCAATGGCCAAATCAAGAGTTTCCCAGACAAGAAAAAGTTAAAGGAGTTCATCACCACCAAACCGTTATTATATGAAATGATGAAGGGTCTGTTTGAAGAAAAAGATAAAATCTATGAACAAACAAAATGGCAATGAATACATATCTATCGACAATGGAATCTACAAACAAAACGAACAGGTAAAACAGAAACATTCTCATAGATACAGAGAACATTTTGTTGGTTGCCAGTTGGGAGGGGGGTTGAGGGAATGGGTGAAAAAGGTGAAGGGATTAAGAAGTACAAATTCATTGCTATACTGACAAACCTCAAAGGGAAAGGGGTTGGGGGGGGGGGAGAAATAAACCAAAGAACTTATATGCATAACCAATGGACACAGACAATAGTGTGGGTAAAGGTGGGAGGGGGGCGGGTGTGGGGAGGAGGGGGTCAATGGGGGGAAAATGAGGAACATCTGTAATACATTCTACATTCAACAATAAAAATATTTTTATAAAAGAAAATATTAGGCAATAACATCTCGAACATTTCTTGCATCAGTATTTTTTTTCTGATAGGTCTCATTGGGCAAGGGAAAAAAAGAAAAATAAACAAATGGGACTACATCAAACTAAAAAGTTTTTTGCACAACAAAGAAAACTATCAACAAAATGAAAAAATAACCCACTGAATGGGAGAACATATTCACCAAGGATACATATGATGAGGGGTTAATATTTAAAATTTATAAAGTATTTACACAACTCAACACCAAAAGAACAAATAATCCAATTTAAAAATGAGCAAAGAACCTGAATAGACGCTTCTCCAAAGAGGACACACAGATAGCCAATAAACATATGAAAAGATGCTCAATGTCACTAATCATCAGAGAAATGCAAATTAAAACCACAATGAAATATCATTTCACACCTGTCAGAATGGCTACAATCAATAAATCAACAGACAGTAAGTGCTGGCAAGGATGTGGAGAAAAGGGAATCCTCCTGAACCATCAGAGGGAATGCAGATTGGTGCAGCCACTGTGGAAAACCAGGAAGGAGTTTCCTGAAAAAAATAGTCAGGATTTGGAAGCAGCCTAAGTGTCCATCAGTAGATGAGTGGAGAAAAAAAGCTGTGGTTCATTTACCCAAAGGAATACAACTTGGCCATAAAAAAGAAGGAAATCTTGCCTTTCATGACAGTATGGCTGGACCTGGAGAACATTATGCTAAATGAAATCAGCCAGTCAGAGAAAGACAAATTCCACTTATATGTGGAATCTAATGAGCAAAAAAATCTAGCAAACAAAAGAGAAACAGACTCATAGATGCAGAAAACAGACTGACAGCTGTTAGAGGAAATGGAGGGTGGGGGGACAATTTGGCCGGCTGGGTGAAAAATGTGAAGGGAGAGCCGAGGATGGGAGAAGATGGGAGCGTCTGAGCAGCACTCACAGCCTCCTCTGTCCTCTCCGCACCTCGCTGTCAGGCCTGCGCGCCCTGCTGCCTGCTCGCCCCCCAGAACATCTTCCACCATGACCACCTCGGCGAGTTCCCACTTGAACAAAAGCATCAAGCAGGTGTACATGTCCCTGCCTCAGGGTGATAAAGTCCAAGCTATGTGTATCTGGATTGACGGTACTGGAGAAGGACTGCGATGCAAGACCCGGACCCTGGACAGTGAGCCCAAGTGTATAGAAGAGTTGCCGGAGTGGAATTTTGATGGCTTGAGTACCTTACAGTCTGACGGCTCCAACAGTGACATGTATGTTGCCCCTGCTGCCATGTTTCGGGACCCTTTCCGCAATGACCCCAACAAGCTGGTGTTCTGTGAAGTTTTAAAGTACAACTGCAAAGCTGCAGAGACCAATTTAAGGTATACCTGTAAACAGATAATGGACATGGTGAGCAGTCAGCATCCCTGGTTTGGAATGGAGCAGGAGTATACTCTCATGGGCACAGATGGGCACCCTTTTGGTTGGCCTTCCAATGGCTTCCCTGGCCCCCAAGCCCGTACTACTGCGGCGTGGGAGCAGACAGAGCCTACGGCCGGGATACTGTGGGGGCTCACTACCGGGACTGCTTGTACGCCGGCATCAAGATCGCGGGGACCAATGCCGAAGTCATGCCTGCCCAGTGGGAATTCCAGATAGGACCCTGTGACGGAATCAACATGGGAGATCGTCTCTGGGTGGCCCGTTTCATCTTGCACCAAGTTTGTGAAGACTTTGGAGTGATAGCAACCTTTGATCCCAAGCCTATCCCCGGGAACTGGAATGGTGTGGGCTGCCACACCAACTTCAGCACCAAGGCCATGCGGGAGGAGAACGGTCTGAAGTGCATTGAGGAGTCCATCGAGAGGATGAGCAAGCGGCACCAGTACCACATCCGAGCCTACGATCCCAAGGGGGCCAGGACAATGCCAGGCGCCTTACTGGATTCAACGAAACCTCCAACATCAACGACTTTTCTGCTGGCGTGGCCAACCGGAGTGCTAGCATCCGCATTCCCCGGGCTGTCGGCCAGGAGAAGAAGGGTTACTTTGAAGACCGGCGCCCCTCTGCCAACTGTGACCCCTTCGCCGTGACAGAAGCCCTCATCCGCACGTGTCTTCCCAACGAAACTGGCGATGAGCCCTTCCAGTACAAGAACTGAGCGGACCAGACTCGCAGCCGTCCAGCCCCTTCTGACTAACTCTTCGTCCTGCTCCCGCTCTCGCCCTCTCAACTGTCATAACAGCTGTAACTCAAAGGGCAGAATATCAAGGTCTGTTTTTTATTCCTTGTGCCCAGTTAATTGCTCTTGCTTTCTTTGGCCAGGTTAGAGGGGTCAAGTTCTTAATCTCTTCACACATACACCCCCTTTTTTCCCCTATCACTGAAGCTTTCTCTAGTGTGTTAGTGGGGAGGGGGTGGGGGAACATAACCACTGCTTCACTTAATCAGGTGTTTGTCCAACAGGCGTAGCTATCCGGACAGAGCATAGTGTTTGTGAAGGGAGGGAGAGGACCTTTTTCTTCAAGTAGCTGAAGGGGGCGGGGGTGCTCAGCTTATAATGTGGTTAGGTTAGATACTCCCTCTTGGTGGGAAGTTCCATTTCTGCAAAGGTCATAACCAGTTTTCTAATTAAAGTGAGAATTTGGAAAGCATGGGAGTCAGGCAGGAAGGTGCCCTCTTACCCTGGGGTGCCCCCTGGTCTGGGGCTAAGGCCCTCACTGGAAGACAAGCTCAGCGTAAAGGGGAGAGATGGACAGCCCTACCTGAGCAGAAAAAGTTCTCATTGCTTGGTCCTCCATTTATAATACAAATCAGAGTAGTATGTTTATATTTAAACGCAAAAGCAAAAAAATTATATATATGGGTGTGCGGATAAGTGTGCTTTTTCTAAAGGAGAAAAACCATTCTGGTCACTGGGAGCCAGATTTGAGGTGAGTGGTCGGGTTAGCAACAAGGCTCTCCTTTTTTTGGGGGGGGGGGCGGGTGAGGGTGGTGGTGCCTGACAAGTTGGCTGATAGGGTCTGTTAGACCCACCGTGGCTTTGGTTGAAAGACACACGTATGCACAGGGGTTTAGAAATATGAGTTGGCAGGTCAACTTGAGCATGTATGTTACTGACATAGAGGTATTGGGTTATTTCCTAGGGGACTAGCATGTCACTAAAGCAGGCCTTTTGATATATTAAAACATTTTTTAAAAGCAAAACAAGTTTAGATTTTAATCATATTTGTAGGGATTTGAGTCTGTCTTACAGAATTGCTTGTCTGCTTGCACTGTCCCCTTCCCATCTCTGCTTCTCCGGGCAGGGGGACAGGACGAGGGTTGAACATAATTTTGTATCCTGGTGTCTCTTCTGCGGGTGAAATATTCCTTTCGTTAAGATTCTGAGGAGTTATTTTTTTCTTTTATAATAAAAAACAAACCCCACCTTCAAAAAAAAAAAAAGAAAGAAAGAAAGAAAAGAAAAATGTGAAGGAAATGTGAAGGGATTAAGCAAAAAAGAAAATTCATAGACACAGACAACAGTATGATGATTACCAGAGGGAAAGGGGGGTGGGAGGAGGTAAAAGAGGGTAAAGGGGGGATAAATGGTGATGGGAGAAGACTGGACTTTGGGTGGTGAACACACAATACCATATATAGATTATATATTATAGCATTGTACTCCTGAAATCTATATAATTAATTTATTAACCAATGTCACTCCAATAAATTCAATAAAAATAAGTAGTCCTGGTTAGACTTCTGGTCAAGATGGCAGCGTAGATAAATGTGGTACTCACCTCCTCCCACAACCACATAAAAATTACAACTAAACTACAGAACAGCCATCATTCTGAACCGCTGGAAATCGAACTGAATGAAAATCCTACAACTACGAAATTAAAGAAGCCATATCGAGACTGATAGGAGGGGTGGACCTGAAGACAGGCTGTTCCCACACCCACGTGTGGCACATAAAAACCAGGAGAGACACCTCGGCTGGGAAGGTCCTCCCTGAGGAGGGAGGGGTCCTAGTCTCACATCAGGCACCCAGCTCAAAGTTCCAGTGCCAGGAAGAGAAGTCCCCATAATTTCTGACTGTAAAACCAGCAGGAACTGAGGCTGAGGGAGGCTGTGTCTTCTGCACTCCCAGGCAGTTCCTCTTAAAGGGCCCTCACACACTTACTCGAACTAGCACCCTCCAGGCTCCAGCATGGGAGAGGCAGCTTGAAAGGGACCAGACTGAGTTGTTTGGTGTTAGCTCTAACTTCCATATTACTGCCCCAAGCCTCTTAAATCTTTTACTTTCATATTGATGCCCCAAGCCTCTTATCGTTTAAACTTGCCCTAAGCCTCTCATTCCAGAAAACCAAAACCCATCACTCCAGTCAGGTGGAACAGAATGACGGAATTACCCTAACCCACCCAAAACTGCGAACGGTCCTCAACAAAAAAAAACAAGTTTCAGGAGACCCCAGCCCCGACCAATCAAGAACTCAGGAGACCCCAACCCCGACCAATCAAGGACGACCATGACTCCGCGGCTAAATGACCACCTAATGCAGCCCTAAGTTTAAAAACCCTTAGTCTGGATGAGCCAGTTGCTATTTTCTCCTTAGAGGTAGCCCTGCAGGTCTTTCCCTCAGTAAACCTGCACTCCTCTGGTTACTCAGCACCACCTCGTTCTGGCATCGGCGGGAGGGCTGGAGAGGCAGCTTTCTCCTAGACAGATGTGCTGGGAGGCCGTTGTTCCTTTGGTGAGCCCTACCCCTGGGCAGCAGGCAGCAGCCATATCTAGGACTCCAGTGACCTGGCTCACACTGTTTGCCCTGCTCTAGTGATTCCCTGAGGCCCTGCCCCACCCAACTTTCAGGCTCACCTAAGCTGTTTCTAATAACTTTACCATAGGATTGGTCTGTCTTTGATCCTGTTTCAGATTTTCCTAAATTTTCTCAAATAAGCAGCACCTGGTCTCAGCAAGCCCCACAGCTCTCCCTAAGTGGCCCCAGGAAGCAGCCAGCTTTGGTTCACAGCTTGGCTTTGCCTGGGCACCTCCAAGCCCAGCACAAGAAGCAGCCATCTACAGATTACTTTGTAGCTTATGTCTGGTGGCCCTGGGTAGAACACAGGCAGAGGCTGACCTTGCCCCAGAGCCAGTACACCCAGCAGACAGTTTTAGACTACACTGAAGCACCACCACCCAACCACCTCCACAAGTGACACACTCAATGAGTGGACTCAGTGGGTACCAGAGGCCTGCTGAAGTAAGTCTTGCTCTGTGTGGTGGGCCCCTACACAGCTGATCCTCCAAGGTAGTCAGAGGCCAGTGGTCAGTGGGCACAGCCAGTCCTTGCAGCTGATCAGCCTGAGTAAACCTCTCCCATTGACATACCAACAGCAATCAAGACTCAATTACAACAGAAATGTGTACAGTCCACACTAAGGGTGCACCTTGAGGGCCCAGCAGAGGTGATTAGGGAGGCTGTGCCACTGGATCCTACAGGACACATACAACAATAGGCCACCCTACGAAGCCTAAGAGACATAGAAACTCTACCTAATACACAGTAACAAACACAGGGAAGCAGCAGCCAAAATGAGGATTCAAAGAAACATGTTCTAAATGAAAGAACAAAACTACAGGAAAACTAAACAAAATGGAGATAAGTAATCAATCAGCCGCAGAGTTCAAACACTGATTATGCCCTGGCCGGTTTGGCTCAGCAGTTAGAGTGTCGGCCTGCGGTCTGAAGAGACCCTGGTTCCGTACCTGCTAAGGGCACATACCTCAGCTGCAGTTTGTCCCCAGCCCTGGTTGGGTCGTGTGGGTGGCAGCCACTCGATGTGTGCCTTTCACATCAATGTTTCTCTCTCTCTCTCCCCCTCCCACTCTATCTGAACAAAAAATCGAAAAGTGTCTTCGGGTGAGGATAAAAAAAAAAATGTTAAAAAAAACAACAACACTGGTTATAAGGATGCTCAAAGAACTTAAGGAGAACTCCAAGGAACTTAGTGAGAACATCAACAACATAAAAAAGGACCAGTCAGAAATGAAGGATGCACTAACTGAAATCAAGAATAATTTACAGCGAATCAATAGTAGAGTAGGTGAAGCCAAGAAGAAAAGCATTGATTTGGAATATAAGGACGCAAAAAACACCCAATAAGAACAGCAAAAAAAAAAAAAAAAGAATTCAAAAAAATGAAGATAGTATAAGGAGCCTGTGGGACAACTTCAAGCATGCCAACATTTGCATCATGGGGGTGCCAGAAGGAGAAGATTGAGAACAAGAAATTGAAAACCTATTAGAAACAATAATGACAGGAAACTCCCCTAACTTGGTGAAGGATACAGACATACAAGTCCAAAAAGCATAGAGAGTCCCAAAAAAGTTGAACCCAAAGAGGTCCACACCAAGACACATCATCATCAAAATGCCAAAGGTTAAAGACAAAGAGAGAATCTTAAAAGCAGCAACAGAAAAGCAGTTTGTTAACTACAAAGGAGCTCCTATAAGACTGTCAGCTGATTTCTCAAAAGAAACTTTGCAGGCCAGAAAGAAGTGGCAAGAGATATTCAAGGTGATGAAAAGCAATGACCTACAACTAAGGTTACTTTATTCTGCAAAGCTATCAGTTAGAATTGATGAGCTTGTCAAGAGTTTCCCAGACAAGAAAAAGCTAAAGGAGTTCATCACCACAAAAGCAGTATTATGTGAAATGCTGAAGGGTCCTCTTGAAGGAGAAGAAAATATGAACAATAAGATGGCAATTAATACATGTCTATCAACAATGTAATCTACAAACAAAATGAGCAAGCAGAACAGAAACAGACTCATAGATACAGAGAACTTTTTGTTGCTTGCCAGATGGGAGGGGGCTGAGGGATGCTTGAAAAAGATGAACGAATTAAGGAGTATGAATTGGTTAGACTGATGAATCTTAAAAGGAAGGGGGGAGGAGGGCAGGATGAGATAAATCAAGAACTTATATGAATATATGCACAGACAATAGTGTGGGGAAAGCAGGATGGTTGTGAGATGGGGAGGAGGAAGTCAATGGGGAAAAAAGAGGGGGACATCTGTAATATATTCAACAATAAAGATACATTAAAAAAAAATGTAGCCCTGGCCAGTTTGGCTCAGCAGTTAGAGCATGGGCCTGCGGTCCAAAGAGACCCAGGTTCGGTTCCCGCTAAGGGCATGTACTTCGGTTGCAGTTTGTCCCCGGCCCTGGTTGGATTGTGCGGGTGGCAGCCACTTGATGTGTTCCTTTCACATCGATGTTTCTCTCTCTCTCCCTCCTGCTCTATCTGAACAGATGTGGCAGGAGCAGCAACTTTAAATGTGCCTGTAGGTGTAACTTGGTCTCTTCTTGCCTTTTTCAATTATGGTAAGTATATGTCCCTGGTAACCACTAATATCAGAATAATTATATGATGTAGAGCACACACTTACCCATCTGAAAGCCTGAAGTAAAAAATAACTATTAAAGTGCAGCCAAACACTCTTGGTTAATAACATAGTCTCTAGAGTCTGACTTTCTGTATTTACAGTCCAGTTCCACCATTAACTGACTGCATGATCTTTGACAAATCACTTCAATCCATATTCACATCAATATACTTATTTGTAAATTGGGGATAATGGGATTAAGGAGGATGACATAAGCTAATATAAGTATAGTGCCTGGTACATACTAAGTGTGATGAGAATATCTGCCATTAGAACAAGTACGGTATATCCCAGGAATGTAAGGGTGGTTCAGCATCAAAAAATGAATCCATGGAACTCACTAATGTAATATATAACAAGTTTAAGAGTTTTACTGCAGATATACAAAATCTTAAAGCTGAAGTTTCCCTGCTCTCAAAAGTAATACATGGTCTCAAAATTCTTCACACATTTTCTTCCCGGATCCCTGCAATGCAAGCTTCCTTGGGTTGATTTAGACCATAGTCCAGATGAGTGATTATTGTCCTCCAGTTTCATCATTAAGATCTCAGTTTCATCTCTGATTCATCAGTACTCCGGCCATAGAGCGGGGTCTTCGTGAAGCGAAGGGTGGGCAGCGGCCTTCCCTCTTATTTCTCCACATGTGGGGGGTGTCGAGGAAATGGTGCCAGCCGTGGACAATCCTGCTCGCAGGAGGAATCACATGACCTGGGGTCAGTGCTGCTTATTGGCCCACCCTGACTGGTTCTTGGGTCTCTTTTTTGACTGATTACAAATGACAACCCTTCTCAGGACTGTTCTTCAGACTGTTCTTCACCTGTAAGAGCCTCTAGGTGCACGTTTCCTACCCTCAACATCACGTCAGTGGACATTTCAATTCATCGTCTCTTGTTCTTTGAGCCCGTGTCCTTGCTTCAAGGGAAGCTACCTGCTCACGATTAGGGTGAAACCCAGCTAACTTCCATGACAGTGGCATTTGCACAGCTGGGGGGAAACTCCATCCGAGTGATGGAAATCCAGGTTGCCTCCGAGCACCCCGCTCCCAGCTCTGCTCTCCATCTCCCCATGCCTCGGCACGATCAGTCCGGCTTCTGGTTCAGCACTCCTGTCATTTCAGAGCAGGATGCACTCCCTCCATTGCCGCCCTAGGTGACTTAATCAGGAAAGGCGGAGTAATGTGGGCATCCCCTGCCTGCAAAGATTAGGAAGAGGGTAGTTCAGTCTCCTCCCCCACCCCTCAGGGAGTGAGAGGAAGGGATAATTTCTAGCCAAGGTGCAACAGCCTTCTTTCCCCTCTTTATTCCTTCTTATGCTGATCAAGGCGATGGGGATTATTAAATCACTTGTGCTGAACAGCCCCCTTCTTGCAGGCTCCATAGTGGGGGTCCCTGGGGCATTTCTTCAACTTTATTGATTGATTGATTTTTATTTTTTATTTTATTTTTTTCCTTTATTGATTTTAGGGAGAGAGGAAGTGAGAGGGAGAGAAAGATAGAAACATTGATTAGAGAGAACATCAATTAACTGCTTCCTGCATGCCCCCCACTGGGGATTGGGCCCACACTCTGGGCATGTGTCCTGACTGGGAATCAAACCAGCAACCTCTTGGTGCATGGGTCAACGCTCAACCACTGAGCCACACTGGCCAGACAATTTCTCCAGCTTTAAAAGATGAGGCACTTAAAGCTTCTTATTCTCCCCTGTGGGCTCCAGATGCTGGCACCAAGGTGGGAGATGGCTTGACCCACCCTAGAAACCATTTTAGTGTTATTAGACTAAAGGAAATGTGGAAAAATCATCTGATAAAGTCCAATACACATTCATGATTAAAATGAATCACAGCAAACTACTAAAAAAAGGGAACTTCTCTTCTTTGATAAAAGATATCTATCAGAAACCCAAAACAAGCAATATTTTCAGTGGTAAAATATTGAAAGTGTTCCCATTTATACATTCAGGGCTCCCCAAAAACATAAATTTAAGATAAAAATTAAGATAATCAATTATATTAGAAATACTGGGGGATAAATGAGAATTCAAAAAGATGGCTTAGTATAAAATCAACAAAAAATAATAGTTTTTTTATGACATCAATAATTAATTTAAAACATAATAAAATAATATAGTAACAATAGGAAATAAAATCATAAAGTAAATAAAAAATAAATCTACTAAGAAATGAGAAAACATCAATTCTTGGGGGCTTAGACTGTTCATCTATATAATAGAAAAAATATACTTCTCCTTCCTCTTTTTCTTAATCCTTACCCGAGGACACTTTTGCATTTATCTTCAGATAGAGCGGGAGGGAGAGAGGGAAGAAGAGAGAGAGAAACATCGATATGAGAGAGACGCATCGACTGGTTGCCACCCACACCACCCCATCCAGGGCCGAGGACAAACTGCAATCGAGGTTAAGTGCCCTTAGCGGGAACCGAAACCCGGAATCTCTGGTCCGCAGGCTGATGCTCTAACCTCTAAGCCAGTCCATCCAGGGCCTCCTTCTTGCTCTTTTGAATTTGGGGGAAGGCTCAATAATTTGTGTGCTGGGCCCTAAGCACATGTAGCAAGGTGACCAGATTAAAAATTAAAAATATGAAAGAATGAAAAATATTTCTTCTCATTCCCATCTGGCTTTGTTGTTTATGATCCAGAGCTTCCTCTTGCATAAGAAAAAGAGTTATATACAGTGAGGAAGAGCATTACAAGATGCAAAAGTGGGAGAAGTAGGGACCTTTCTGAAGATGGGATACATATGTGGTTGCCTCCTCAAGCCAATAGAAACATGGTCCTATTCCCACAGAGCACCGGGACATGGTTCCATTCCGGGCATACCTGAGACTGGGTGGCTCACAGAGGCCTGGGACAGAGCCCCATCTATGGAGAACATCCAGGTGGCTGAGTGGGAAATGGAAGATATATTTACCCCCCCCCCCCCGATGGACTATGTAGACTTAGAGGAGTTGTCTTACTGCCAGCCATCAATCCTGATGTTCTTCCAGATGTTTTCTGTAGCCCCCATTTGACCACATAATCTGTAAGTGGAGAACAGGTTGCTCTCCCATTCAACAAAGAAACATAACCTGAGATTCAATTTTCCATTTTTTAGGTAAGTGGGGGCTCAGAACCAGTTAAGTTGATTTATAAACATGCAGAAATGCGGTGTTTCTTGGAACCAGAGCAATGGAAACTGATGTTAAAACATTCATGATTTATTACACTTAAATCATCTCTGTTTAGCGAGAGGGTAGGGCGGTTATGATCATGAGCTTCAGGTCCAGGTAGATGGGTTTGAGTCCAGCCTCTGCCACTTGCTCCATGCAATAAAATATAAAAATTTTAACTTTTCTAAGTTTCAGTGTCCTCATATGGAAAATAATACTGGTCCCATGGCATTGTGTAAATATTAAGTAATATTTTATTTGCTATAAGTGCTTGTCAAGGGGCTTGGTACATAGCATGTGCTCAATAAATAGTCAGTGGTGTGAACACCTCATAATATCTGAACTTGTGTGGAGATATGTTCATCAGCAGGAAGTTACTTGGATTATGTATGGGGCAGGGATAAGATCTTCTCTAGAGGTATAGACTAGCTACTTTTAGATTAGAGAGTTGAGTTGGTACCCCAAGACTCAAAGAAGTGGATAATATATGCCAATCACTATGGTTGGGTTGGCCTTCATCATGCTGGGACACCAGCTGGCCCTCTGACCCCATGAGGAGACTGGCCTTGTGTGTCCCCAGAGGCTCCAGGCTGTCAGATAATCCCCAAATTTGGAATTTCCCAGAAGTGCACCTGTTTCGATCATGTGCTTGACCAGAACTGCTGAGACTGGGCAGGCGGTGGGCTGCAGAGAAGGAGCAGATATAGCCAGGAAGCAGGCACGCTCTGTGTGATTTTGGAGGGATCTTCCATCCCAGGACCTCACTGTTCCCATCTATAAATGAACTGCACAAGAGGAGGAAGAAAGAAGTCTCCATCTCTTGACAAAGGGCAAAGGTAGGAGTGTCTGCCTTGAGTGCAGTGCTGAGAAGGAGCTGTAGGGGCCGTGTTCGACTGATTAGTGATCAAAGGGTGAGTGAGGGTCCTGTTGGGGAGTGGAGTGGCTAAGAATGCCTCCAACTCAAATAGCCACAAATAACTTGTCGACAGGGAGTTATCACATCTCATGTATCGGCTGGATCCACAGGATGGAGGCCGAAAGGCAAGGCAGGACTTCACCTCGGCCTCAGCCCTGCCGCCTGCTCAGAACTCACAGACAGCCAGTCGGTACTGCAGGCAGCCCTTGTCGTTCCACTTCCCGTCTGTGTACATCTCCACACACTTTTCTTTGCCCCGACCTCTGGGCTCCCCTTGGTACCAGTTGGTGTAATTCACGGGAGCCCCATCCAGGTAGTAGAAGACTCCAGGGGTAGGGCCCTCGACCAAGCCCAGGTAGGCGTAAGTGTTGTGCTTCTTCACGATGCTTGCAATGGCCTCATTCTCTTCTGGACTCCTGGGGACTGCGATCTTACCACCCGCTTTGAGACAGGTCTCTCTAATGGCATCGAAATTGGCCGACTGTCCATTGGTGGAAAAGATCTTATCTCCCACTATCAGCACGGAACCCAGCAAACTGAGGACTGAGAGCAGAGGAATCTGGGTCAGGCACTGACCTCTGGGTCTCACTTGGGCTCTCTGCCTTTATACTCTCTCCAGTCTCTTCATCTCTGCCTCTCTGTCTTCCCTCCATCTTCCAATCCTAATTTCCCTAAATTCTCCTATGCTCTCATCATTCTATTCATTCACTCACACATTTAACCCCTACTTATAACTGTCTTATTATGTGCCCCAAACTGCAATTTCTGGGATTCAATAGAAAGCAAGATAGTCAGAGAACTTGTTTTCCCATGACATAGGGAGCTAATCTGTGTCTACCTCTGTCCCCTGTGGGCCACCACAGACATAAGAACAGAGAAACATCATTATTTTTCCTAAGACATGCATGTCCAGGTTTTGCAGCCTGGTGCTGAGGATGAGGGGGACTTACGGGAAATCCCCTATCCAATAGGCCCTAAAGGGTCCCTTACCTCCCATTGACTTCCAGGTTTGATGTCTGAGGTCTTGGATTGTGGTTTGGAGCTCTTCATCCAGATATGCTGGAAGCCCTGTGGAGGAAACCCCATCCAGGATGAGGGCCAGCCACCAGGGACTCCCACTTGCAGCCAAGTAGGTACGATACCACCTGCAAGCCTGGCATTCTTCGCTCTACTCGTCCATACCTACTACCCAGGCCCCACGTTGTGAGGGTCCACTGTGCTGGAGTGTGCTTGCACACTCCCTCCACACTTGTCCTTCCACGCAGCCTTGCACCTGCTGAGCGCCTCCCTGCCCTCCTCTCTACCAGAGCCTTTCGTGGCTCTGTCTGCCCACTTCTGTAGGTTTTTCTGGTTTCTGGGCAGAGCCCCTTCTCCCACCCTCCACCAAGGGCAGGTGTGGTTCTCTCTGCCCTCTCCTGATGGACCTGGAGAACTGCTTAGCATTTCAGAGCTTCCCTCTGCATGTGGGGCTCCCAATCACACCATCTGCTTGGATCTGTGGTCCAGATACACCCCCCCACACACCTTTCAGATTGCCCCTGGTGTCACAACCCTAAGAAGTGCCTCCCCTGTCCCCCAGGACTGCCCCATTTCCTACTCCCAATGCCCTGTGTCTCCCCTACAGCAGCCGTGGTGCATGGAGTACTTTTAATACCCATTGGTCCCTGCATCATGGCCTACTACCCAGATCCCCCCGATTTCTCTCCTCAACCTCACATTCTCTCATTTAGGTTGAGCAATATGCCCTTTGGGGGCCTCCACAGTTTTGTCTGATCCCCATCATCCCTCATGTGACGACAATCACATGGGCACTATACCCATGTTGCCAGTGCCCACCTTCCCTACCTTGCTCACCTGGAGGGCCCCTCTCACCAGGGTCTCCCTTTTCTCCAGGCTCACCATCCATGCCAGGGGCTCCATTCAGCCCATCACGCCCAGGGAGGCCTGGCATTCCTCCAGGGGGGCCCATGAGGCCTGCAGAGAGAAGGGGACATGGGTGGATGGTATCTGTCATTCACAACAGGGCTGGACTCCTGTGACTGGACCTTCATTATCAGCCAGGCTGCCTCATCTGTCAATACATAGGCACTTTAGGAGAGACCCTACATGGCTGCTCCAATTTTTTTTTTTTATCTTCACCCAAGGACATTTTTCCATTTTTTGTTCAGATAGAGTGGGAGGGAGAGAGAGGAAGAGAGAGAGAGAGAGGAACATTGACGTGAAAGGGACACATCGAATGGCTGCCACCCGCACGACCAACTAGGGCTGGGGACAAACTGCAACCGAAGTACGTGCCCTTAGCGGGAACCGAACCCGGATCTCTCTGGACCGCAGGCCGACGCTCTAACTGCTGAGCCAAACCGGCCAGGGCACTGCTCCAATCTTTGGCCCCTGGAAACTTCCACCATGCCCTACCATCCAGCTGAACCTTGGACCAATAATCCAGAACCTGAACACATGAGGCTCCTGAAAATAGGTCACTGTCCCTCAGCTGAGGGAGGGGTCTCCCAGCCAGTACCTGGAGGTCCGGGGTCTCCTTTGATGCCATCTCTTCCATCTCTCCCTGGCAGGCCATGGGATCCTGGAGTGCCAGGGATGCCCGGGCTTCCAGAACAAACTTCCTTCACATCGCACTCAGTGCCAGAGACCAGCAGCAGGACGAGGGTGAGGGCCAAAGAGCACAGCAGCATGGCTCCTGTTCCAGCTGCTCCTCCTGCGGGACGAGGGGCCGCCAGCCCACCTGAGGCGTGTGAAAGGTCTCCCTCCCTCCCTCACACAGCTGAGCCTAAGGGCCAGGGCAGCTACAGACAGGAGCTCTGGGAAGACCCAAACTGTCCTTGCAAACTCAGAATCGTCTGCGTCTGACATGGTCTCACCCCCACTGCTCTGGCTTGAGGTAGTGTGGTACCTGGGCCAGTGAGGAGATACAGGGTAAAGAGCTCTGGAGAGTCAGGACCTAGGCTCTAACAGAGTCTCTGTTTGCACCTTGCTGTGTGACCACGGCGAACTCACTCTGCCACTCTTCCCTCAGCTAAAACTTCTGTGCCCTGGAGACAGGCCTGCCCTGCCCCTCCCAGGCTGTTGGGAGGAGGGATGTGGTCACTCACTCACTCCGTCTGTCCCTTATACTCTCAGCTGCCCTCTTTTCAGGTTCTAAGGGCTCCTGTTCCCAAGGATGAATGAAGATGACCAGGCTCCATGGCCTGGACACTCCAAGATGGGGAGACTCCTCCTCCTGCTGGGGTCACCCCTTGTCCTTGGCAGTTTGCTCTCTGCTCCCTGTCAGGTTTTGCAGAATAGAAATGGACCTGGCTGAGGAACCCAGAAAAATATAAGAATATTTGCAATCCCATCTGCTTGCACCCATAGGTAAAATTCTGTGAAACCGCAGGGGTGTGTGGGGAGGCCCCCTCCTTCCCAGCCTGGCCCTGAGTTAAGCCTGTGACTGCTGGGCTGGTTCTCACTGTCTGCAGTGCGCGCCCTGGGAACACCCAGGGGCTGGGGCTGAACTCACCCACCAGCACAGCCACGTGGATCTCGGCCTCCAGGTCAGAGCGGACAGGGCACGGCACCATTTATACAGAGGCAGGCTGCCACGCTTCCTCCCCACCGCAGAGGCCCCGTCACCAGGCCGTGCTCCAGGCCAGGTGGCAGTGGCCGTCTTGTTTACACAGCACTTTTCCTCACAGAGCACTCGGGCTGGAGGGCACTTAGACCTGCTAGAGGGAAACTCCAGGTCTGTGAGAGGGACATTTCCCAGGGGCCGGAGGCCCCCTGCCCTCCCTCACCCCATCTCCAAGCAGCGCAGGATGAGAGCACTTACATAGGGCCCGATGGAGCACACGGCGAGGAAGCCCTCCCCTCCTGGGCCTTGGCACCCTTCCGGGCTGGTGACACACTCACTGCCAAGGACCACTCCCAAGTGCCCACCACCAGGAGAGAACACACTGGGGCTGGACTCCTCCCAGGAGAGCAGAGGCAGATGAGCCACATGCAGGGGCCACACACGTGGCCCCTCTCTGGGGCCGAGCCAGCTCTAGCTCTTGGAAGGGTCCGTGTGGTTCCGGACAGTACAGAGCCCTGGCTCAAGCTGAAGGTGGTCGGGCTGATCTGGAACAAAACGCCTGTCCTGGGACATGCCTAAGCACTGAGCTCCCTGGGCCTCCCAGCTCCTGCCTCTAGACCCCGCAGCTCAGTTGATGGGCATGTGGTTTGGAGTCATGGGTAATGACTGTGGCATCAGAGGTAATGCCTGTTCCCCTTTGCTCTGTGCTGGCAGATTCGGCTGTGGGCAGGCAGGGCAGGCAGGGCAGGGCCCGGGAAGTCAGGAGAGCAGCAGTTTCTGCATTTGGCCGTGGGCGATGTCTGATAACCTGCAATGGTGATGTCTTTAAGTGGTGGAATAATATACAAAGCTGTAATTGAGGAGATCCCCAGTTCAAGCCACTTGAGTAGGAGGGAATCTCAAACTGTAGGGTTGATAACAGTGGGGACCCAAGACAAGAAAAAATTGCCTTGCGTACTTGTCAGTGGCTTAAAAATCTCGAGATCCTCTTCAGGAAGAACTGGAGGACTTTAGGGAAGTAGGAGCTCAGCTGATGGAACCCACTCCTCGGGACAGGAAGCCAGCCAGAGCCCACTTGGAGTGCTGAGTGTTTTCAGCTGCCCAGACCTGCCGGCCACGTGCCCTGGTGTGGGTGCCAGGCCAAGGCAGGTGGGGTCAGCTCAGGGGCAGTTCCATCAAAAGGACCTCAGCTCAGCTTGGGGAGGGCAGGCTGCTGCACAGGTGAAGGAGCAGGAACAGAGACCTGCTAGGGCTGATCTTGAAGGGTCTGGAGCGAGGCAGCTGGGATGTCAGGTGCCGTGTGCTTGGTGATGGAGGGTGTGGGTTTAGGAGCAGACACACCTGAGTTGCAATTTGGAGCTACCCATGTGGCCTTGGTCAGATTATATAAACTTTCAGCCTTGGTTTACTTTTTTTATTATTATTTTGAAAGAAATGTGAAATACAGAACAGTTGCAAGTACAGTACAGATTTTTTTCCTGAATATGTAAGAGCAGGTGGCCAATATGATACTCCATCACCCCAGAATAATTTATATTTCACACAAATATGTTTTCCTATACAACAATATAACCATCAAAATCAAGAAATTAGCACGATGTAGATATAATTTTATTAAAAAGTGATAGAATATCATGGGGTATTTTATTTAGTTGTTTAAGTTATCTGTTTATCTAATCATTGAATTCATTTGTGTAGCTTAATGGCAATACATAAACATGTGTCATACACGATTCTAATACAATGACTATGCAACTAGCTACCTGGCCTTGCCCCCTTCTTTGTCCTGGGTCCCAAACTGTCCCTTCTGCAAACTCTAAAAAGAAAACACTGCAAGCGTGCAGAACTGAGGTTGCTTTCTATGTCTCTTTGTTAATCATGATTTTCCCCTATCTGAGGTGTTCTGCCTTTTTAAAAAAATCTTTATTGTTGAATGTATTACAGATGTTCCTCATTTTTCCCCCATTGACCCCCTCCTCCCCACTCCCGCCCCCCTCCCACCTTTTCCCACACTATTGTCTGTGTCCATTGGTTATGCATATAAGTTCTTTGGTTTATTTCTTCCCACCCCCCCAACCCCTTTCCCTTTGAGGTTTGTCAGTGTGGCAATGAATTTGTACTTCTTAATCCCTTCACCGTTTTCACCCATTCCCCCAACCCCCCTCCCATCTGGCAACCAACAAAATGTTCTCTGTATCTATGAGAATGTTTCTGTTCTGCCTGTTCATTTTGTTTGTAGATTCCATTGTCAATAGATATGTATTCATTGCCATTTTGTTTGTTCATAGATTTTATCTTTTTCTTCAAACAGACCCTTCAGCATTTCATATAATAACGGTTTGGTGGTGATGAACTCCTTTAACTTTTTCTTGTCTGGGAAAATCTTTATATGTCCATCGATTCTAAATGACAGCTTTGCAGGATAGAGTAATCTTGGTTGTAGGTTCTTGCTTTTCATCACTCTGAATATTTCTTGCCACTCCCTTCTGGCTTGCAACGTTTCTTTTGAGAAATCAGCTGACAGCCTTATGGGAACTCCCCTGTAGGTAACGAGCTGCCTTTCTCTTGCTGCTTTTAAGATTCTCTCTTTGTCTTGAACCTTTTGCATTTTGATGATGATGTGTCTTGGTGTGGGCCTCTTGGGGTTCATCTTGTTTGGGACTCTCTGTGCTTCCTGGACTTGTATGTCTGTTTCCTTCACCAAGTTAGGGAAGTTTTCTGCCATTACTGTTTCAAATGGGTTTTCAATTTCTTGTTCTCACTCTTCTTCTGGCACCCCCAAAATGTGAATGTTGGCATGCTTGAAGTTGTCCCAGAGGCTCCTTACACTATCCTCATTTTTTTGGATTCTTTTTCCTTTTTGCTGTTCTGATTGGGCGTTTTTGCTTCCTTATATTCCAAATTGATGGTTTGCTTCTTGGATTTATGTACTCTACTATTGAATCTGTGTAAATTATTCTTTATTTCAGTTAATGCCTCCTTCATTTCTGACTGTGCATCCATCATTTCTGACTGGTCCTTTTTGATGCTCTTGAGTCCCTCACTAAGTTCACTGAGGTTCTCACTAAGTTCATTGAGCATCCTTAGAAGCAGTATTTTGAACTCAGCATCTGTTAGGTTGCTTATCTCCATTTCACTTAGTTCTTTTCTTGGGGTTTTGTTCTGTTCTTTCATTTGGGACCTGTTTCTTTGTCTCCTCATTTTGGCTACCTCCCTATGTTTGTTTCTGTGTATTACTTAATGAGAGGTATGGGGCTAGCTAAGACCAGATGCTGCTCGTTTGAAAGAATTTAGGAAAAACCTGAAGCAGGATCCAAGACAGGCCAATCCTATGGTGAAGCAAGTGGCAACAGCTTGGGTGGGCCTGAAAGTTGGGCGGGGCGGGGCGGGGTGGGGCGGGGTGGGGCGGGGCGGGGCGGGGCGGGGCGGGCTGGGCCTCAGGGAGTCAGCAGGGCGGGGCTACCAGTGTGAGCCAGGTTGCTGGAGTCCCAGATATGGTGGCTGTCTGCCGCCCCAGGGAAGGGCTCACCAAAGGAACAAAGGCCTCTGACAGCACGTTTGTCCCGGAGAAAGCCCTCTCTCCAGCCCTCGCTCCAGTGCCAAACAGCTCAGTTCTTCCCTGTATGTCTCTGGTGCCCCTCGAGCTGCCTCCCCTCCAAGCTCAGAGGGAGAGAGTCCGATAAGTCCGTGCTCGGGCCCGTTAAGAGGACCTGCCCCTGTAATCCATTTAAATTCTCTACCATAATGTTTCTATAGGCAGAGGAGTGTGTTCATTTTAATTGACCTAAAGACAAAGGGGTAAGCAAGGCAATTTACTGCTTATATGCAGATCAAGGTCTAATTTCAGGAATCTAGGGCGCAGCGCAACAAAAATGAAGGGCAAGAAATGAACCTGTTATTCCCTGACACAGCACAATAAATACATGCATATTACATTGGTGCCTTTCCAGTGAATGTCATTTTATTTAAAAAGTAATCATAAATCTATTTCTAGTACCTAAAAATGACAATTTGTTTAAAAATCCACATTACTTGTTTTTCTCTTAATTTCTTTTACGAACACAGCCCTCTCATGTTTCCCTCTGCCTTTAGCATTTTCAGTACTATCCTGTGTGCCTTTCAAACTGCAGAGAAGCACACCACGTTTTAGGCTTTTTTGTTAACCTTCACTGAAGTATACCTGACCTAACATTGTGAGGTGTAAGGTGTACATGTTGACTTGACACACGTATATTATGAAATGATTGCCACAGTAATGTCAGTAACTTCATCACCTCAGATTTCTTTTTTGTGGCGAAGACATTTAGGATCTTCTCTCTCGGCAGCTGCTCAAGCACGAAGTGCAGTGCTGTTCACTGGCCGCGACGCTGCACACCCGTCCCCAGCGCTCAGCTTTCAGGAATCGTGCCGTCTGACCGGCATCTCCCGTCTCCCGCATCCCGCCCTGGTAACCCCCACTCCACTCTGTTTCCACGACTCAGGTGTTTTTAGAGTCCACATACAAGTGCATCACACTGTTTGTATTTTTCTGTCTGACTTATTTCAGTTAGTATAATGTCTTCAAGGTCCATCCACATTGTTGCAAATGGCAACCATGTTGCTCATGGTTGAATTGGATAATATTCCATTATATATATATCTCCCATACGTACCCATTCACACATAGGCAGACTTTTCGGTGGTTCTCATAGCGTGGCTGTCACGAATCATGCTGACATGAAGGTGGGAGTGTAGTATCTGTTCAAGATGCTGCGTCCACTGCCTCACTGTGGACGGTTAGACCAGTAGAGCTGTCCGGGCAGGCCCTCACCCCCAGGCCTGCTGTCCTCAGCCCGTTTTTGGTGTATCAGTTAATGTGATCATTCTCTGAAAAAAATATAAGCTTGGGCCTGAATTCAAATATTCTTTTAGAGTTTTCTGTTTTCATCATGGAAAAAAACAAAAAAACCTTACTGTGTCCGCGAGGGTCTCGTTACCTAACCTTCCACGTCGCCCCACCTCATCGTCCGCACTGAAGCCTCACAGCGGATGA
Organism: Molossus molossus; assembly: GCF_014108415.1. Lineage (NCBI taxonomy): Eukaryota > Metazoa > Chordata > Mammalia > Chiroptera > Molossidae > Molossus > Molossus molossus. The sequence continues at coordinate 60,332,821 of NW_023425352.1, forward strand.
ACTAGAGAGAGGGGCCCCGACGAGTCCACGCGAGGTCCAGTCCCGCGGGCAGAGGAAGCGGAGGAGCAGGGCTGCCTCCCTCGGTCTCTTCGCACCCACATTCTCTGTGCCCCAGCTCCGGCTGAGAGCTGGGAGGGCCTTAAGGTGATGGCCAGAGACCTGTCCTCAGGTGTGCATAAGGAGACAAGGAGTGAGGTGGGCCACTATGGCAGTGGGGGTGCAGGACTCAGGGAACGAGGCCCATCTAGTCTGGGGGAGTGGCGGGGGACAGCATCTGTGCCGGCTCCTTGGAGGGAAAGACATGAGCAGGTTTGAACGGTGGGGAAAGGGGCCTTCCAGGTCGGGAAAGCAGCCTAAACAAAGGGCTGGAGGGGAGCTAGGTCATGGTATTCCGTAATAATATGACGCTGCTGAGTCAGCTATGAGAACTTCCACAGAACTCTCTAGAGAGGGTTGCTTTCCTGGTCCTGTGGTCTGGATGTGTTCTGCTCTGTCTGTGTGCAGTGCCCTTCTGTGAATCCTGTGTTTAATTAGCCTCAGATTACAGCAATAATATCTGAATCCATTGCTCCCAGATATTCTCAAGCATTTCAGAAGGGACCAGAGCCTCTCTTCCTAAAGGCCTGTCATGCTTGGCCCCACGTTCTGGGATGCTGGAGCAATATCCCCCTACACTGAGATTGGGGGCCTCATATTGGCTATAGTCTGAGTTTCATTTTCTAAAAGTCTTGATTGTCCAAGAACAGAGGAAGGTCCCTGAAGCTTTCAGCTTCAAGTGGCTCAAGAATGGGCCAGGGAGGGAGGTCCAACCCTCAGCCTGCTCCTCCACAGTGTCCTGAAGGCTCCTGACCTCAGCAAAGAGGCTGCTGCCACCCTTGGCTGAGACGCCGAAGGACCACCCACCCCGACAGCAGCAGTGAGTCCACCGTGGCCAGGGCTGCCTTGACCGCAGGGCAGCCCTAGTGGAGATCGAACACAAGGCATGCATACAGTGGAAAGTTTCTGGTATCCACATTTAAATAAAAAATTAAAAACAGGTGAAATTTATTTTAATGATTTTTAACCCAGTATGTTCCAAATATTATTTTTGCATCACTTGTTACCTATTTTTCATTCATGTTTTTTCTTACTGGATCTTCACAATCTGATGTGCATTTCGCACGTGCAGCACGTGTCCGTCTGGGGAGACGGACGCGTTCCCAGGGCTCCTCTGGCTCGGGCTGGAGGCTGCAGCTCGGCCATGCAGGCCCCCCGGGCAAGCCTGGGCCCACTGTGTGCACCACTCGGGAGGAAGCTGAGTGTGCTGAGGAAGAAAATAACTGTAAGGAGTCAATTTTAGGAAGGGTGTCTGGAAAGGAGAGCGCTCAGGATGGGTGATGTTTCGGCTGAGACCTGCAGGATGAGAGGGAGGAGGCCATTTGGAGAGAGCATACGAGCTTCGCTGGCAAAAAGAATGTGTGTGCAGAGGTCCTAGAACAGGACAGTGGCCTGTTGGGGAAACAAAAGACCAAGAAGGCTGAAGTGTGGTGAGAGGCCGAGGGGCTCAGAATGAGGGCAGAGACATGGACACTGTCAGGCATGTGGGGTCATGGACTTCATTCTGAAAAAAAAAAACCACCAAAAAAAAAAACCACCTTGAGTTTATTGCATCAGATATGAAAATGATCAGATTTACACTTCCTTTTTATTCCCTGCTCCTTCCCACCTCACCAATGACCCCCACTGACGGATACAGCAGGCAGTCCTCAGGGCTCCCATCATGGACCACCCACACCACTTCCATCGGTCCCTGCACCTTCTTTTCTGGAAACTGTCCTCACTTCGTCCAGGGCACCAGGTTCCCGCTTCTCCTGCCCGCTGGCCACACCCTCGCGGTCTCCTGGTCTCCAGCTCGCGGCGGCGGCCCTCTGCCTCGGAGAGCTGGGGGTGAGCACCTTTCAGGACACACTCTCCTCTTGCCATCGCCAGCTTCCTCTCCGGTCAGGGTCCCAGCATCTAACCTATCTCAGCAAGGCTTACCTTTCCCTCACAAGGGAAGAGAGAAAGAAAGAATCACCGATGGAAACAAACAGCCCCCCCGGGCTCCACCCAGGATGTTCACAGTGGTGGGCCTGATGCCTGGGCCGGAAGGTCCCTTCTCTGCTGCCACCCTCCCGAGCCCACTGGGAGGCAGTGAGCATCTCCCTGGCTGCTCTGGCCAAACCTTCAGGGTCACAGCTCAGGAGCCTCCTTAAAAGAAAACCATCTTCTAAGGAATGGCCATCTCTTTTTTGCTGTGCTCACAATTGAAGGACTGTGGGAAACAGTGTGGGGGGCAGGGGAGAGGGAGTTCAGATGTTAATTTTGAGAAGACTCGATCATTCCACCATTCTCATTCCAAAACGTGGCTCAATCCTGTGCCACCCAACCCACTTGACCAGATGGACTCCATTCATCCACTTGTTTAAACTTGCACCGACATTTCCTGAGTTCCTACCTGGTACCAGCCTAGGTGCAAAACACATATTAAAGGCGGGCAGCAGAACCAGACACAAAGGACACAGGGTGGCAGTGCTTGGGGCAGGAGAAGTTCTGCAGAAGATGGAGAGACCACCTGCATTGGTGGGCCCTTGGCACCACCCTAAGCCCCATACAGTCTCATTGGGCTAAAGAGATAATAAAAGATGACAATGCAGGTAGAGTTTCTGAATGACTGGTGTGGGGAAAACGTGACCCTTTCCGCACGTGTCCCACTCCTACATGATGGCAGGGACCCACTCCCCACAGACCAGCCCAATGTCTGCCCTCTAACTCTAGGCCCTTCTGAAACGGCCCCTGGTGTGTGGCTGCTGCTGTCCAGTCTGCTCACACAGAGGGCCCCTTCGGCCAGGTGGGTGCTGGAGATGTGATTCACTGACCCAGGAGAAACTGTAAACAGACAAAGACTTCAGCTTCAATTTAGCACTTCTCTGAAACAAGTTTCACCAAAAACATCTTGGTTTTCTGGGGGATGGCATTAATATAAAAATTATGAATATGAATATACATACATACACATAAAACTGAATGTGTGCTTCTTATATGGCCTGAGCCAGAGAAACTCAGCCCTCTGTGAACCTGGCACGGGCCCCACCCTCTGCTAAAGCTGGGACTCTAACTCCAAGCTGCATGGCCATGTTCCCACTCGAGATGTGGGGGCACACACTGGGTCCTGGACCTCACATGCCCGAAGTCAGGAGCCAGGCTGAGAGGAACTTTCAGAGTGGGCAGAGCCTTCAGGAGTGCAACTGTGGCAGGTGACCACAGGGCCGCAGGGCCGCTGGCCACTAGCTATGTCTGCTTCCATCCAAAAGCCCCGTCCAGGCAGCCAAGCAGCACTGTCCCTGGGACACATCCCATGGACAGGTTCCGAGTGGCTTTTGTGTCTGGGGGGAGGGTATGTGTGGAGAGCATGTAGGTATCATATTAGCTCTGTGTATGCATCCATGTGTGTCTGTGTAAATATGGGAGTGTCTGGATGTGTGCCATATCAGTGTGTGTGTGCATAGTGGCCAGTCCCTTAGGAGGGGTCACTAGCCCTGGAAAGGTGCTGCCATCTGGCAGTGTCTGCGCCTGCCCTGCCCCCAGGAGCCACAGGGAGAGCACTGGCAGCCTTGCTGCACGTGCCATGAGGACCACACCCACCTATCGGCCCCATAATCGAGGTGATGAGGTCACTCCTGAACAGAGGACTGCAGCTCTCCGCGAAATGAGAGGCTATGCCAGGTGGGGACTGGCAGCCTCCAGCAGCAGGATCCTGGGCTCCATGCAAGTGTTGGTTCCCAAGCCTGCAACCCTCCCCCAACAAGAGGAGTATTTTAGACTCAAAAATACCCTTTCCAGATCTGCAGAGCCTGATGTCAACCACCCCTTCTCCCTCCCTCAGAGGTGCCCATCCTTCTCTGCCATTAAGGACGCCAGCCATTACAACAGCAAGGTGGGCTGGGAGGGAGCCCGATGCAAGCACACGCAGAATTCCATCCCATGTTTACTGGGGCGCTGCTCCTCATTCATGATGCTGACCCTGCCACGTACCTCAGTTTTTATACCTGTAGAATGGGCACGAGGACAGTCCTAGCTGAGAGACATGGGACAGCGTTCATGTGTATGAGCCTTTCCACGGACAAAAGGACTTTCCTAACAGAGGAGAAAGGAGGAGCATTCCCTGGGACACAAAGGAGCACAGGCGCAGCAAAGCCCTGGGAAGTCTGGTCAGAATGACGAACATTTGTAACTGGACAGTCCTGTTCTAGAGAGATGGAACGTTGGGAAAGGAGTCCTGACCTCTCAGGGGCTCTGAATGGCCTCATGTATCCGTGGTGAGGGATGGAGGTCTCTGGTTCCTGGGGCTGATCCCCACGGAGTACCCAGAACTCTCTAGGAGGAGCCCCTCCTCTATCCCCAGGGAATGAGTGAGTCAGTTCTGCCCTCTGGTGTCCACAGGAAAAACTGCAGCTGCATAATGTACACACCAATGTCACACGCTACCTATTCCTTCATACCACCTTCCTGAGAGCTCCTTTGTACCAGGTGCTATGACTGCACAGGAGATGCAGTGTAACCTCTGAATCCCCAGGCAGTCTCTGCCCTGTGCCAGGGCTCTTCTGGCTCTGTCCCATCCCTATTTGTCCACCGAAGCGGTTCAGTGCTATATGTCTGGAGAACCATAATGTGAACCACTGTCCATTGCTGAGCCCCTGCTAGGTACCAGGTTCGAGCTAGTAGACCCTTCACGTCTACCATCTCTCTCCCAGACTCACTGGAAGGGAGGCTTGCTTATAACAGAGGAGGAAACTACAGCTTGGTGAGGTTCCATAGTGTCCAGAGGTGGACAGCATGCAGGTGCTAGAACCTGGTTCGACCCCTTTCCAGCTGACCCCAGAGCATTGTAGGCATGGTTTCCCTGAAGAACCCAGAACATTCTCTGCTCACAATGCCCACAGCTGTGGATCAAGCCCTGGACAGGCTCTGCCTAGACTGTTACTCGGCAAGGTGAACGTCTTCCAAGCCTAAGGTCCTGGGACTGCTTACTCTATCACCCAGAGGCTCCATCCAGCCTTGCTCTTTGCCCACATCCAGCCCTGAACATGCTTGGTCCTGACTCAGCTGGACTGCTAGGCACAGCAACTCGCACTTCAATCCCCAGTCCCAAGGCTGAAGATGCCCCAGAGCTTAGCATGGGCTGCCTAAGGCCCTTGGAAAATGCATTGTACAGACAGTGGTGACACTGGGTCAGGCTCTTTGTTCTAGATGAAGAGCCTGATGGCCCCAGTGGCCCAGATCCCCTCGTAAGGTGGGACAGAGATGAGAATCCCAGCCTGTACCCACCTTCTGCTGGAAGAGGGGGTGGAGAACACCCTCCTGCCCTAGCCTTTAGGAGGGGAGCAGAGCAGGGTGTGTGTGGGGAGCCTGGCAGCCAGGCGTCCGAGTGGAGGGCTCACGTGTCTCCTGAGAAACCCCGTCTGCATGGGATGGGTGAGGAAGGAGCTGTACCAGAAACTGCTTAGCCGCAGCCTCTGCCCCTTCGCCTCAGGTGCGCCCTCATCTGGCGAGGGCGTTGCTCAGCTCCCGAGCTCTCAACCAACGGTGGTGAGCGTTTGGTTCAAGGCACAGAATCTGGCTCTGAGAAGAAGAACAGTTCTTTCCAGCTTTCCTTTGAGATCTTTGCAGCCCTTTCTGTAGCTCCAACCCCATTTCGAACACGTCCAGGACACTGGGCGCCTGGGCCTTGTCTTCTAGCCCGGGGAACAGCTCGGCGGGAGCTTTACGTTTTCCTAGAAGGGGTGCTGAACTGCTCCGGGCATGCTCCTTGTCTTCTGTAGAAGGTCTTTCTTTCTCTGGTTGAATAAGCCCATGAAAAACAAGAGCTATGGCCTGGACACCCTCCACCATCTGCCACTAAAATCCAGGGAGAGCTACACATGGTCTCGACACATGGCCTCACATCAAAAACCTCCTTTGTCATGAAACCCCATAGCATCCCCGGGTTCACTGTTATCCCAGCCAGGTCCCTAGGCCAGTGAAGTGCCCTGTGGCACCACGGCCTGCTGGCCACTCACGGAGGAGACCAAACCTGGGCCTGGAACCAGGTTAGACCATCACTGCAGAGGGGCGGGGGCAGGGCAGCAACCAAGTCACACACCCTCAACTCCACACCTGCCCCAGGCCACCTTCTACTGGGCCCCACCCTGTCCTGTGCCTGCTCCGTCCCTCTGCTGCCCATGTGGTGAGCACACACCCACACGCACCCCCGGCCCCTCAGTCTGTGTCCCAGGCAGGGTGCTCAGGGCTCCCTGCAAGTCTTGGAAAAGCAAGAAGGAAGGAAGGGAGAAAGAGAGGTGGCAGGGAGGACGGGAGGGCAAGGGCAAGCTGGAGGGAGGAAGGGGGAAGAAAGGACAAAGCCCTCCTTGGCATTCCTTGGCATTCACGCACTATTGTTCCCTCTTGTCAGTTGCTTCCTAAAGAAAGCTTAAAATTCCTGTTCACAGGAACATCTGAATTATATAATTTAATATATAAATATATATTAGATAATTAAAAATATTAAACACATGGAAATAAATGCAAATCTACCCCATGACAACATCAGGTGACCATGTAACACCTGTAGAGTTCACCAATTCAAACTGTGATGAAAACCTCAAAATTTCATAAGCGCCCGTCAGTGGCACCAGAAACGTGAAAGATGGGAAGCAGCAATCACATGGAGGTCCTAGAATTCCCTCCTGAGTATATTTTGGATCTAGAAGCCACTGGAACCAACATGCAGCTCAGAAAGCTAGAAAATGAAACATGAGGAAAGAAGAGAAATAGACATGAGATAGAAACAAATGAAAACATCTCAGAACTCAGAAACTCGGAATGCTCGATGCCAAAATCCAAGAGCTCAGTACAAGATGATCTTCCTTTTTTTTTTAAGGGAGAATGTTCAGAGTTGCGTCCAGGGTCGGTGCAGGGGCAGGAGCACCTTTGGGAGAAGCCGAGTGACCCTGGGAGCGGTATGCGTGGGGCTCAGCCTGGTGGGGTCCACCCCTGAGGCTGTCTTAGGAGATCCCTCAGCCTGAGGATGAGAACAGAACAGCCTGTTCGGACTCAGGTCACCTAAACATATCGAGAGCCCTACTCCTGTCAAGAGGCGGGAGCGAGCACCGTGGAGGTGGTCAGGAACCCTGGAGGTGAGGGACGTAAGAAGACTCAAGGAGAAGCTGGGGCCCCCTGCTCTTCCCAGAGGGGCGTCCAGGGAGCCTGGGCAGTGTGGGGCCCAGGGCTGGCCCTCCTGCTGGAGAACACACACAGCTCAGACTGAAGGAAAGGCTGGACCCCAGGATCCCCACATCCTGAGGAACAGTAGGCCCAGTGCTGGGTGGGGGCACAGTTCAGCCGCTCCCCCCAATGGTGCCAGCCACACCTGTAGTTCCCATGCTGCCCTGGGACAGGGTCTGCCCTTTACTGAGAGGGTGTCCTCAGAAGAGACCTCACCAGCATGAGCCTCAGGTTCCTCCTCTGTGATGTGGGGGTCTAAATAGGCCTCGGCCTGTCATGATTGGCTCAGTAATTGCAGCCATGGTGTGTGACGGACGGGACTCCTTGGGCCCCTGTGTCCCAGGGCCATCCTGTGAGGGCTCCTGACAACATCCCAGAGCTAACCACTTCAGCCTTGGTGACAAGAGGGGTGTCCTGCTTTTCAGTGCCAAGAACTGATGTGGGCTTTCCCGAGAATACCCCCATCCCTCCTTGATCCATTCAGCAGACACCACCTTGCCCTCCTGCCCTCCTCAAGCCTGGGCATGGCCACCTGACCCACAGGTCTGGGAGCAAAGCATTCCCACCCTCTTGATGGAACCAGGCAAACATGATGTTTCAGTTTCAAGAACAATGAACCAAAGTTCCCTCCAGAAAGGCTGTACCAGGTCACACTAACTGTACTTGAGAATGCCCGTTTCCTGACATCTTTGCCTGCCCTGGACTTTAAGAACTTGCTTCTTGTTGTTGTTGTTTCAGCCATGTGTTTGCCAAAATACAATATTGCATTTTTAAAAAGTTTTTATTTCTTGAAACAGTTTAGTAACTCTCATTTCTCTTGTTTTCATCCCCATCTCTTACATCTGCTTATTCCTCTCCTCCTTTGTCCATTTTCTACTGGGGTTTTTGTTCCTTTCTTATTGATTGTGGTTCATTCAATTGGACATTGCAAATATTTTCTATTCTGTTACTTACCTTTTACCTTTGTATTTTTTCCCTAATGCTCAAAAACTTTATTTTTATGAAATCTGATTTCGTGAGTTATTTCCCTCGTGACTTCCGAATGTCACACTGTCCTGTGACAGTCTCATCAAATGGGTCTGACACAACCTCCTGTGTTGCAGGGACGTCCAGCTCCACCGCAGATGCGGATTCCTGGGGCTGTAGACCCCTCTGCTTCCTCTGCTTGCTTTCCTTTTCCCACCGAACTATTCACCTAGCCACATTTCTCTGCAGGTGGGGCTGACATAATCTGAACTCAGAACACAGCCCTCTTCCTTATTTCTCCAGAACCTCTTTCATGAAGGTGTCACGGTAAGAAGGAAATAGACCTCACAGCCCAGGGACCAGGCATCTAAAACACTGCCTTAGTCTCCAGCTTCACTGAGATACAACTGACATATAACATGTACATTTAAGGTGCACAGTGTGCTGATTTGATGCTCTTATATACTGCGCAATGATGACCACCATAGCTGTAGCTAACACCTCCATCAACAACACAAAATTACCATTTTTTTGTGGTGAGAACATTTAAGATCAATTTTCTCGGCAACTTTCAAGTATATGCAGTATTACTAGCTAAAACCACCATGCTGGACAATGGATGCCCAGAACCTCTTCATCTATTAACTGGAAATTTGTACCCTTTGGCCAATCGTTAGGCAAATGGTGTCTGGTACTAGATGTGACAGATGCCATCTTTTTTTTTTTTATCCTCACCTGAGGACATTTTTCCATTTTTTGTTCAGATAGAGTGGGAGGGAGAGGGAGAGGCGGGTAGAGAGAGAGAGAAACATCAATGTGAAAGGGACACATCGAGTGGCTGCCACCTGCACGACCAACCAGGGCCGGGGACAAACTGCAACCAAGGTGCATGCCTTTAGTGGGAACCGAACCCAGTCTCTCGGGACCGCAGGCCGCCGCTCTAACCGCTGAGCCAGGGCGACAGATGCATCTTGAGAAGCGAGCTGCTCTCAGTGCCCACGAGCTCACCGGGAGGGGAGTGCATCCGGGAAGGAACCTCTCTCTCTGTCGTTGCGATGGAGACAGCTCCTAGCGAGCGCAAGCCCGGTTCCGTTCAGATCCACTGTCTTGCTGCCCAAGACTCTGCTTCTGTGCACAGTTCCCTTAACATGGTCAACTCTGTTTAATTCTGACGTCAGCCTCTTTCGTTGCTCTCTCGGCCCCGCCCTGCTTTGGAGATCAGGTCCAGCGCACCTTGGGAAAATATCCAACCGCAACATCTCATGTCCCCCATGCCCCAGCCCCTGGTAACCACCATCAACTGTTTCTCTGAGTTCGGCTTTTAGAGTCCACATGCAAGTGAAGACATGCAGTGTTTGTCTTTCTCTGTCTGACTTATTTCACTTAGCATAATGCCCTTAAGGGTCATGCAAGTTGTTGTGAATGGAGGGTGCCCCTCGTTCTCAGGGCTGAACAGTATCCAGCACCACCTCTCCGTTGTCCATCCATTCCCTTGACGGACACTTAGGTTGTTTCTATATCTTGGCTGCTTCCTCCACGGTGCCTGGGTCACATCTGCTCCACAAAATTTGTCACAGGTGAAAATTTCTCCTGAAGTTCCCACCCCAAGCCTTTCAACCCAACCACTGCTGAGCCTGTAATTCTTTCTCCCAGTCTCCTCTCATTCACCCAATTCTCCACCCACTACCAACTCCAAAACACCTTTCAGACCAAGCTCCCACCTCCCCATCCTTGGTACATGCCTCCCGAGTCCCTCCCCATCTGAGGTCCCCTTCCCCTGGCACTCCTGCGGTAATGGGATTTGCCTCTCCATGCCAGCCCATGTTCACTTGCAGTGTTGAAACATTAAAATGTTGTATAAATCCTCAGTAGTCACAGTCTGAACAGGTACTTTAAAAAAAAACACACAAAAAAACCCCTCTATTGAATGACTGTAATTTACAACTCTGGGCATCTGAGCCTGGCACAGAACCTACCAGAGAGAAAGTAGGACCCTCATCTCTTGCCGGACTTCTTTTCAAGGGAAGCTCAAGGGGCAGGAGAGGCCGGCACACTCACAATCACTCTCCTGTTCGACCAGTGTGCTCCGCTGGGCACCTGCTCCGCGCCAGACAGGTATGAAATGCAAGCAGAGCGGGCAAGGCCAGAGCTCAAGCGTTCCTAGTCCAGAGGGGCAGCAGGCGTGAACAAGCACTGGCATCCCTGAGGAGGTACGGCCTTCGCCCTGGCCGGCGTGGCTCAGCTGGTTGAGCACTGTCCCGTGCGCTGAAAGGTTGCCGGTTCAACTTCCGATCAGGGCACATACCCAGGGTGTGGGTTCTATCCCCGGTACTGATCAATGTATCTCTCTCACATCAATGTTTCTCTCTCTCTCTCTAAATAATCAATAAAATATATACTAAAAAAAAATAATTATGGCCTTTGACATCATACATGATATATTTATATTTTCTAGCTGTTTAGTGCAGATATAAAACATACACTTGATTTTCAATATTTGCCTTACATCTAGGAGTCTTGCTAAAGTTATTAATTATAAATTATGTAGATTCTTCTGGATTTTTTGTTATATAATCAGGTCATCTTTGAGTAACACCTTTCTTTCTCCCTTTTCAATCTGTACATCTTCTCTCGACTTTTCGCTCTGCATGGCATTTCTAGCAGTGTTGAAGAGAAGTAGTGATAGAGGGGGGTTTATGTTACTTCCAAGGGAAAGCTTCTAACCATAAAGTTTAGATTAAAAAAAAAAAAATTATGGGCCTTGATAGCCCGGTGCTAGATAAAGATGGCGTTGGGCATAACTTATGGAGGACATTTGGAGTGTCCTTCCGCAGGGTGGCTGGAGCCTAGACTGAAGGGATGCAGGGGACCACCCTGTGAAGAGAGGGGAGGTTGGTAGGTGTGGAAGAAGTTACGAGGAGGACAGCCTCCAAAGGGGTTAACGAGGAAATACAGAATTGTGCATTGTGTTAAACGCTGAACAAGAAACTAAAAATGGAATGGAATAGGAAAGGGAGCTCATCAAGGAAGGGGCTTTTCAGAAACAGAAATTTCATGGGAAACCTACAGGATGAGCTGGAGCATCCATTCAGACAGGAGAGTGTCACAGAGAACGGCACATGCAAAGGTCCTAGAGCGGAAAGAGCTGGGCCTGTGTGGAGAGCCACAGAAGACAGGGGCCTGGAGCGAAACCCAGAACGAGGGTAGACTGATGGGCAATGGCAGGAACATGGGCATTCACAGCGTAGTCATGCCTCTCGAACTTCACTTAGAATGTATTAGAGATACTGAAGGGTTATAACTGGGGTGGGGAATATGGCCATATTTACATTTTCTTTAATGATTTTGAGAGAGACAGAGAGAGAGAGAGAGAGAGAGAGAGAGAGAGAACATCAATTTGTTGGCCAGGGCCCATATTTGCTTTTTTTTTTTTAGTGACTTTGCCCTTCCCCAGGTCACCAATGACCTCCATGAAGCAGAAGTCAATGGACACTGTAGGCCTCACACATCTAACCCATCAGCACCATTTCACACAGGTGACCCCTCCCTCATCCTAGAAACTGTCTTCACGTGGCTTCCAAGGACACCCCGCTTTCCTCTTACCCCACCGGCTGCTCCCTCTCCATCTCCTCTGCTACGTTTCCCTGACATTTGGACACTTGAGGCTTCACGGCTCAGAACGTGCACTAATTATTTGGCCTTTATGGCCACTGAGCCCACTCGTTACCACGTTCCCCCAAAGGCAAGCATTCCAATGTTTCATGGGAGTCTTATGTTTGTATGTGTGCTTGCAAAATATGTATTATTTCCTAGGAAAAGTATTTCACTGTGTGGCCCATGTAGTGGCTTCTCAAGGCACAAGTCTGAGGGACCCTCCTGCCTGTGGCTTTCCTCTCTTCTCTGCCACATTCCAAGGTCTTTTCCGCACATCTGCCCTTCCCTGCACTGGGTCGGCCTCTCCCGTGTCAGGGTCTCACCAGCACCCCTCACCCAGGCTGTGCCCTCAGCCTGGACTGTGGTGTTTCTCCAGAGCGGACTCCTCCCCGACCAAGTGCTTGTAACAAACAGCGCAGGTCCCACTCCGCACCTGCTCTGTCCAGGCCCTCAGGACCTCAGCCCCGAGGCGACTGCAGGGACAGGCTCAGAGCCATCTGTGAATTGAATGAGCACCCACTTAGAGGCTTGGCTCACCTCTCTGCAGACCAAACCCCCACATCCGCTCCACACGTCCAACCACTTGACAAATACCGCCTGCGCCCCCGCCCTGCCAGCCTTGCACAGAATGCGCAGGAAGGGCTAAGACGACAGACAAGGACTAAGGGCAGCAGGCCTGGCATCAAGAGCTGGCGCTGTGGGACAGGAGCCTCGGCAGCCGGGCGCCCTTGGCCGCGCTGGCCCCCTCTGGGCCTCGGCTCTCTGCGTGCTCAGTGGGTTTGCTCCGAGCGTGGCCTTGGAGCACGTGGTGCGGAGCGAACACGGCAGCGCGGGGATAGCACAGTAGCTGGTGGACGAGGAACCGTCAGGCCATGCTGGATGGCGCCGCGTGGCCACGTGGCCGGGAACAGTGTGGGGGACCGCCAAGGGGAGGACACCGCTTTGCCGAGGGGTGGGAGAGCCAGGGGATGCCACCTGGAGGGGAGGTTCTGGAGACTTTGCCGACAAAAACAACTGAGTGTAGAGAGCTGCTCCTGAGTCTTTATTCGCTGTCCCAGCAGGAGCCAATCAAGGCTCTAGACACTGTCCACAGAAGGAGACCTTGTTCTCCAGGGGTGAGAAGAGTATGAAATTCTGAATTTTCACTTCAAACCCAAGTTAGAGGAACTCAGCCACCTGCGAAGCTGCGCCTCCCTCTCCTGAAAGGAACCTGAGGCTCTGGGAACCGAGGAGACCAGAGCTTCCTGATCGGCTCGGGCGCTGGTGTGGTGACCGGCTTCTCCTTCTGCCCCGGAGCTGCCTTCCCCCGGACGGAAAGAGAAGCCTGGAGTCTGTGTGTCAGCCAGGAGCCCAGGAGCAGGCTGTCTGCTCCCAGGGAGGCATCTTGGGCTGCCTGTCCCCGCCAGAGCCAGCACCGTGCACCCCAGAAGGAAGCCCAGCCCCCAGTGCTCTCCTGGGACCCATGGAGGCCCCCACCTGAGCCTGTGGTCGGAGGAGCTGGGAAGAAGGTAGAGATGCTGCTGTCAGAGGCCCAGGCTGAGGGCAGGAAGGGTGGGTGGTGCCAGCCATGGATGGAAAGGCAGATTCCAAGACCCTGTCCCACTGGGGACACATCAGGCTCCTCAGTAGACCCTCTACCTCAGGAGCCACCTGGCAGAGGCGGAATCTCCCGGGACATCTCAGCCAACCCGCCCACCACTAGGGTTCAAGCCCTGCCCCCTGGGTCACCACTGAACATTAGACATCTGGGTCTCAGGACGAGCCTCTCTGGCAGGAGGACCCAGGGGTCACTCACTCATTCCAACAGCACTCAGACTGCAAGGGTACGAAGGAGACAGAGAGGAAGACTGGAAGGACACAGGGTTCCAGACCCGTGTCTGAGGGGCCGGCCACCTGTGCTAGGACAAGCTGCCTCTCCTACTGCAGGAAGCCCAGATGGGCCTGGACTGGACGCGGGCCACTTACCCCAGAGGTCCACACTTCCCAGTCCTGCACATGCCTGAGCGGTCAGGGGCCGGGGCTATATGGTTGCTTCTTGATTCCAAACTCTGGCCCAGCCAGGGCACCCTGAACTGCCTTCTAATGTCAGTGAGGCAAATGAAGCAGTTCTGTTTCTGTCCAGACTTTGCAGCCCATTGCCCAGGGCTCACCCCAGCGGGTGGGTAATCCCCTGATTTCCAGCAACCTCGGGTCTTTAGGACAGAGACCACAGCCTCATTTCAATCTGCGATGTCATTGCTCAGACCTATTCTGGAAGGAGCTTGGGGTGGGGTGGTGCCCTCGCTCCTGAGGCGGAGCTCTTGGATTCATGTCTAGGCCCTGACAGGTGGCTGTGGGACCTTGTGAAAGTCACGAGATGGTCTGTGCTTCACTTCCCCGTTCGTAAACGGGGATGATGACAGTGCTACCGTAGCACATTGCAGTGAAGAAGAAATGGCATCAGTGGTTAGCTCAGACCCTTGCTCCTTGAGATGCTCAGGCCATGTCAGCCTTGTCCTCATGCCTCGCCTTGGAGGCTCTCTGCGAAGGGCTCTGGCTGGAGGTCTGTGAGATGCACTGACCTTGCACATGCCAGGGGACAGGAGAGCCAGTCAGGGTCGGGCTGTGGGAGAGGCGAGGAGATTTACTCCTGGTAGGGGTGGTTCTTCTAGTGAATTAGCATCGCCTTGGTCTGAGGGAGAGGCAGGGGCACAGTGTGACTACCCTCACGAGGAGATGGGACCCCCAGCACCAGGAAGCTGTCTGCTTCCTGCCGTTCAGGATGACAGGACTGGGCTAAATCAGAGGGCTTTGCCCAGGACAGCAGTGGGGGAAGGCACTCTCTTGGCCTCGGTCAGCAGCCTTGACCTGGGAGTCTGGGAGTTGGGATCCTGGAGCAGAGGAATGTGGCCACCCAGGTGCCTCCAGGGGGAGGCGGGCCCAGCTCCCCAGCTCTAAAACACAAGCTTCTTGGGAACCTCCCAGGGGAACTCGCTTCTTCCGAAATGGCCGTAGCACGCAGTCTTCTGGTAGATGGGCTTCTTCAAATCCAAGTCCCTGTGTGTCCAGCAGAAGGAAGGGTCATTTTTAATGGAAAAGGAGTGGAGTTTCCTTCTCTGAGTTTCAGGCACTGGAGGAATAGCCTAGCACAGTCTTTGTGTGGAGTGTCACCACTCACAAACCAATTTTCCATAAATGTTCTGTCTATACTATACCATGTCTTATGGGGTGACTGTCATTGGTTCTTGCAAAACAGGCTCAGAGTTTCGGGGACAGCCTGATCAGGAGTTGGGATTGCATTTGCCTCACAGTGCCTTTCTCCTCTGTACCCCCCTTTCTTGGCCCATACCAACAGCAAGTTAGCAAGCTCTAGAAAGCAGGGATGGCATTAGAAACAAGAACAGATGGGACTAGACTTGCTGACTGAATCATCAGCCATTCAGCATTATAGTTATTTTCCTAACACCTCCCACCTGGAGTTAGCACCTGCTGGGCCAGCAGGGACTTTGCACAAGCTTTTAACCTGAACACCCAACATCCTGCGCTCGGGGTGTGTACCGTGCCGGCCAAGAGCTTGGAGACCCTCCTGCTTGTGGGAGGCGCGCGGGGCAGTGTGTTTACCTGACGATGACACCAGGCCGCAGGTCGAAGTTCTTATTCACCACATCTAGCAGCTCTCTCTCCGTCTTCTGAGAGGTTCCGTAGGTGAAGATGGAAATGGACAGCGGCTCGGCCACACCAATGGCATAGGAAACCTTCCAGAAGAGACCAGAGTCAGGGACCTGCCCCTCAGAGAAACCTTGATGTCCTCAGGAGGGCAGCTGGAACCATGTGCCACACCTCTTGCCCGGCAGGCTCCCCCGGCCTGTCTGCCTGGAAGCCCGGCCGTCTTCAGGGTGACCCACCTGCACAAGCACTCTCCGGCAGAGCCCTGCTTTCACCAGGGACTTGGCCACCCAGCGGGCAGCGTAAGCTGCAGAGCGGTCCACCTTTGTGTAGTCCTTCCCGGAGAAGGCTCCCCCGCCATGCGCCCCCCAGCCGCCATAGGTGTCCACGATAATCTTACGGCCAGTGACACCCGCATCACCCTGCAGAAGGAAAGGAAGAAACAGAGGGGAGGTGAGAACCAGGGCCCCTAAATGGTAGGGCAGGGGTGCTAAAGCACTGTGCAGGCCGCTGAACCACAGCTTGGGAAAGGTGCCCTGCAGCTGCCTGGGGGCACGTTCCAGACTCCTTGGCTAGGAGTCTAATTCAGGTCAGTCACTGACCAGCCACGGAAGTCAGGTAAGCTGTCAGAGCCTCATCAGAAAGCGCAAACGACGAGCCCGCTGGGGTCAGCCAGCCCTAGCACCTTTGTTTTTATGGACCAGTCACAGTGGAGAAATCCAACTGCAGGAGGAAACTGCGCTGTGATCACACCCTGCACTGTTGCCACCAGTAAATGCCACGTTGCCCATTTCCTCATGTGTCTGCTCTGTGCAACGCCAGTCAGTGGAGGTGGTTTAAAAGGCAGCAGGGCTCCATGTCCAATGATTTGAGAAAAGTGCAGTACCATGCACCCCTGCTTAGAGATCCACATTCACACTCACATTTCTAGCCCTTGAGAAGTCCTACAAGAAACGACAATCAGCTTGACCTTTCTTTCAGCCTGTGTTTCTTTCAGCCTGTGTTTTTGGCTACAGGACCTGCTATGGGTTTTCTGCTCTGTGGCAACACAGCCACAGCTGAGGTCCCGGGCAGTGACCAGCAGCCTTGCACAGATGCCCTGCCATCTCTACTTCCTCACTCCTGCAGGACAGGAGAGAGGGGGCAGCAGGTGTCCACAGGTAATAAACTGCCCCACCTTGGTACCCACAGGAGTTGAAGGTAACCTGCAGCAAAGACCAGGTCAGCGCCACCTGGTAACGGTCCGGCGTCTGCATTGGAGAGTTAGCACATTAGCAGGTGAGGCAGCAGCCACCTGGCAAGTATGACATCAAGTGTGGGCTGTTTGAAGTGGAAGGTACTGATGGGTACACAGCAAGCCTCACACAGAGGGAGCTGACTTCACAGTCTGTCCAAGGCCAGACCTGGCTGAGTCACACAAAGCCCCTCCTACAGTCTGTGCGCAGAAGTAGTAACTCCAGAAACAGACAAATCAGGGCCTCATCAGAGACCAGGAGTACCTGGGGGCCGCCGATGACAAACCGCCCACTGGGCTGCAGGTGGTAGACGGTGTCTTTGTCCAGGTACTTGGCCGGCACCACAGCCCTGATCACCTGCTCCTGCAGGGCCTTGCGCATGTCCTCCAGTGTGATGTCCTCGTTGTGCTGCACAGAGATGACGATGGTGTGGACGCGCACAGGGATGACCGCACCGCTCTTCTGTATGTACTGAACTGTCACCTGTCAGTCAGAAGGCAGGAGAGACATCGTGAAACCCTGCCCTGAGCTGAGGACACGTCGCCGCCAGGAACAGAGGCCAGCAGGCTCCCAGGAACCAAGGGGGCCCTCCTGTCTGCAGAGGACCTTCGGGAAAGTTCATCTGACACCGCCTGGCATTCAAATAGTTGCCTAGCACTGTGAGATGACTGGGCATGAGGCATAATCTAATTCCACCTGGGATCACAATTAGTGCCACCTGAAGACTTGGGGTTTATAGTTTCCTCTGTGACCCACTAAACGCTTCTGCTATTTCAGAGGGTTCTGAGAGCCAACAAATGTCCCCTGGCCAAAGCCCTCCCTTGACCCTCTGTGGCCCAGGGTCAAGCTATCCTGGCTCCTTCCAAGGACACCGGAGTCACAGGCCACATACCAGCTGTCCCAGCCTCTCAGCAGAGGAGCTCTGGAAGAATATCGGGCCCGCGGACCTGGCTGTGGGGGCAGAGAGAGAGGCGCTCAGGTCAGGTGGCTGAGACGGAGCGGCCGGCGCTGGGTGTTCTGGTAAGTGACAGGGAAGCAGAGAGCACCTTAAGGGATGGCAGGTGCCGCAGAGCCCGTGTACACAAGGCCACAGGGACAGATCTAACCTCACTTCCGCCAGCGTGGGCCGGTCTGTGCCCATTCTGTGCATGATCAATGACTATTTAAGCCTTTCTAGCAAGACAGGCATTGTATGTCCACTTTAAAAGCGAGAACAAGGTTATGAGAAGTGAAGCAACTTGTCTGAAGTCACATGCTAGTTAGTGAAAAGCCAAAGAGCCAAACCCAGCTCTGCCTGATCCCAAATCGTATGTCATGCCCACAGCAGCACAGACAAAATGCTTCTCCCCGCCTCCCCCGCACTCCCGTCCCTTACTGACACCTCAGTGAGCACAGGAGCCCGATGTCACAGCCCTGACTGGCGTATCAAAGGAGGTCCGCCTGGGCACCTGGGCTTGCAGAGTGAGAGGGCAGGAGATGGTGAGGGTGCAGGAGAGGCTAGGGAATGAAACTAGCATTGACTGGGCATGCGCTGTGGGCTAGAAACCATACCCAAAGCTACGAGAAGCTGTTACCAGCCCCATTTTACAGATAAGAAAGCTGAGGTTCCAGAACATAAATGCCTTAGACAAGGTCACACAGCCAGCAAAGCTGGGCTCTGACCTGGAGCTGTGCAGCCTGGCAGCTGCGGCTGTGCCCAGCAGGCAGCGGCCACTCAAGACCCTCAGGGTGCATAACCAATGGACATAGACAACAAACCTGGGGATGAGGTTTGGGGGCGGGATGGAGAGGAGAGTGCCAATGGGGGAAAAAGGAGAAACATCTGTAACAAAAGTAAATTAATAAAAATAATTAAAAAAAAAAGAATTGGATAGTGGCAAAAGAAGGATTAAATAGAGGCCAGTATCGAGCTTGGTGATTGTCTTCAATTATTTATATGCATATATTATATTTCTATTACTCCTCTAAGCACTACTAATACAAGTGTTATCATTTCACTCATCAGTCTCCATGACAATAACACAACATATTCTGTAAAATATGTTACGAAATATTTACAACTTAAAAAAAAAGATCCTCAGGGCTGTGCTGGAGCCACAGGCCCCGCCGCTGCGCCTCAGTGTGAACCCACAGGGCCGCGCCCGAGGGGCTGCAGGAGTGCAGCTGCGCCAGGGGCCCTGCAAGAGACCTGCCTGGCAGGCGCAGCTCAGCTTCCTCCCGTGGGCCGCGGCAGGGCACAGGGCACAGGGCAGCAGCAGCGCCTCCTGGGCTGGGCCTGCAGCAGCTCTGCTGGCCCCAGGCCCTCGGGCAGCCGTCGAACACTGGACTCGAGTCAGACTCCTGCTCTGTGCAAAGAGCAACAGGACGGGTCGAGGGAAGGAAGAGAAGGAACCCTGCCCATGATGCAGGTCCTTGTGAGACGGGCAGATGTACCCCAGCATCTGTGGACTGAAAGCAACCCTTAACTGCTGGGCTGTGCACACCCGGGGCCTGTGAGGAGCAGAGTTGGGGGGCTCCCGGAAGGGGAGGGCCTGTGGCTGGCTCTAGGACTGGATCTACTAGGCCTCAGGGGAAGGCTCGCATCCCGAGGAGCTGCCGAAGCCTGTCCCCCCCGCCCCCCCCCCCCAGACGCCACTCTGCCGCAAGCCCGAGCAGCACCCTGGCAGAAGCAAGAACTCTGGCCGAGCCAAAGGCTCTCAGTGTGGCTCTTATCTCATCGTGTCAGGGAAAACACACCTCTGGCCAGGTAAGCAGCCCTCCCTCATGCTGCCACTCAGGTCTCCATATCAGCAGGAATTTGTTCAGGTGGAAAGACTCATCCTGTTCACAGTCAGCACTGGTCAGATGGTGAAACTCCTCTACCAACAGGGTACAGAGAAGGCCTAGCAGGGGGGCTGGCACAGCGCCCCACAGTGCGGCAGCCCGGGGCCGAGGGGCCGGGAGAGCTCCGTCGGCAGACCCCACCGGCCCCTCTCACCGCCAGCCGGCTCGGGGCTGCCTGGGGCTGGGGAGTGAGGCCCACTCTGGTTTCCAAAGTCACATTTTTAAAAGAATTCAGGCCCTGTCCGGTTTGGCTCAGCGGTTGGATCATCGGCCTGCGGACCAGAGAGTCCTGGGTTCGGTTTCCACTAGGGGCACGTACCAAAATAAATAAATAAGTAATAACTAGTGTATCCTCTGCCCTGCGTGGCCTTACACCTGGGCTGAGGGAGGGCCCGCGGAGTCACGCACACCATGCTGAGCTGTGCAGCTCTTGCCGGAGGAAGGAGGTTTAGCTAACAAACCAAACTCCGAGTGCAGGGGCGTGAGAAGGCCCCACCTGGCTGTGCCCAGGGAAACCATGAGGAGGTGGGACTTAGCTGATACACAGGTGGGAAGCAGAGAAAAAGTCCCAGAAAGGCTCAGGGTGAAAGCAAAGGGGCAAAGCACTAAGAAGCAAGGGAAGCAGGAGTGAAATGATCCAGACCACACAAAGGTCGCAGGAGGGGAGGCGGGGAGGGGAACACTGAAGGACCATAAAAGGCTCTGAATGTCAGAATAACAAGTGGGGTCCCCCCTCCCCTGTAGGAAGCAGAAAGCTGTAAAAGACTCAGGGCAGATATTAGGAAATTAAGAGTGAAGCCCAAAGGAAATTAACTGGAGTCTCCCAGCAGGAAGAACCCTTGGACAGGCCTGGCCCTGGCCTGGGAAATGGGCTGGAGCAGAGGGGTGCTGGGTGGGAAAAGGTGGAGAATAGGCAGAGGGGGCAAAGAGGGCGCTGGGCAGAACGGGGGGGGGGGGCATGGCACTCCCTTCAGCAGAGGTGACAGTGTGGGGGCACACAGTGGGCTCTTGGGCATGCTTGTTTGTAGGTACGTGAAAAGTGGACCTGGTAATTCGGAGAGAACTGCAGGTGGAACATCTGGGAGCCAAGGGAGACGCGGTGAAAACTGGATCCGTTAGTGGACAGGAGGCAGAGAGTGTGGAGGAAGGGCCGAGACCTTGTGGAGTGTGGAGGAGGAGCCATGGGAGGAAGTCCCAAGGAAAGGAGCCATCTAGGTCATCAGGGTCAAACAGGGCAGGATGTGCACCGTGAAGGTGGACAGGAGGCC
Organism: Molossus molossus; assembly: GCF_014108415.1. Classification (NCBI taxonomy): domain Eukaryota; kingdom Metazoa; phylum Chordata; class Mammalia; order Chiroptera; family Molossidae; genus Molossus; species Molossus molossus. The sequence continues at coordinate 60,353,693 of NW_023425352.1, forward strand.
CCCAGACGTGCTAACGCTTGCATCACCACTGGCCCTCCAGTGTAGACTTCAGTGGGGATTTCAACTCTGCAGGGAGCACCGTGGTCGGGCCAAGGGGCCAGAGGCAGAAATAGACAGATAAAGTGTTTTTGTGGGAAAGAAGGAAAAGGGCCCCTGGATGCAGACGACCCTTGCTCAGGTGGCACTCGGGTGGCACTCGGGTGGCACTCAGGTGGCACTCAGGTGACACTCAGGTGACACTCAGGCCCTGTGTGAGATGTGGGGCCCGTCTCTGTAGTGAGGCAGCAGCCAAGAGTTTGAAACCAGTTCAGAAGTGTGTGGTAGGAACTGGAGAAGCATATTACCAGAGTCAAAATATGCTAAGAAGGCAAACAAACAAACAAAAAATCTAAGAAAATTCTTTTCAGATTTTGGTACTTTTATAATTTTTCATAATAAACTGAAGGGAGAAAACATCTAGAGCTGAGGATTTTAAAAATAAATAGTTCTTTTCAAAATTAACAATTCTTTGAGTGTTCCGACTGAACATGTTGATCTTAACAGTAACACAAATCAGAGGATTTGGGGTGCTTGGAACTCCCAAGGAGGCAAAGGAAGAGACTCACCTGAGTCTTCGAGTCAGGCCTCAGCCAGGGCAGCACCCCCGAGCGTCTCAGGTCTGCCATGCGGGCATTGAGTTTGTGCGCGAGGATGATGGTGAGGGGCATGCACTCTTCTGTCTCATCGGTGGCATAGCCGAACATCAAACCCTGCAGCAGGGGAGAGAGCCACACTCACTTCAGGCACAGGACAACTTTCTTCAAATCTAAGCCTCGTTGCACTCCAACCTATCTTGGGTGCCTCGTGCATGCAACATTTGCACTGGGCACTTGAGGAGGGGAAGACATGACCCTTGACGCCCCCACTCTAGGAGGGGGAAAGAGCCCCGATCGGCATCACAGCACGGGGTGCCCTCAAGCAGCTGTCCTGAAGTAGAGGTGTGCAGCTCACTCCAAGCACGAACCTCCCTGCGATCCTCTAGGATGAGGGGTCACCCCACGGTGTGATTACCCCTCATTCAGGAACTTCCCCGAGAGCTCCTCAGCACACATCAGAGCAGAGCGAGACAGGCGGTGCTGCACCGCCGCCCTGAGCCAGCACCCGTGCTCAGCGCTCATTACCTGATCTCCAGCACCGACGTCCTCTTCATTTCTGTCTAGATGAACACACTGGGCGATATCTGGGGACTGCTGCTCCAAAGCCACCAGCACATTGCAGGTCTTGAAGTCAAAGCCTAGGGAGAAGGGAAAGTAGGCTTGAGTGAGGACACATCAGACACAGAGTGGCAGCGAGCTTCCCGGGGGACTGTTCAGTTCCTGGCACCTGTTTAGTGCCACGCAGGTAATCTCTAATGACCTGGGATCTGTGTGGGCCCAGAACCAATGAACAGAATGGGAAAGGCCAGGAATCCTTACCATTACGTAAAACTCTTAGTCAAAGAGAACCCTGCACTGTGCACACTGCGCGCTTCCCTCACTGAACACAGCTGGGTTAGAAACACATCCTCACGAACTGCTGCACACAGACCAGGTAATGGCTCCAGTGCTCTGGCTGAAGCGCAGGGGGCGGCCCATGCCCTGACCCCTGGGCCTCTCCCAGGACCGAGGTTAAAATCACTGCACTGAATGAAAAGACCCAGGGCCCTGACAACACTGCCACCCAGAAGCCGAGAGATGGGCCTAATTCATGTACAGACAGTCCTTGATTCAGGATTTTTCAACGTGACAATGTTGCCAAAGTGATATACATTTAGTAGAAATCATACTTCAGATTTTGAATTTGGACCTTTTCCTGGGCTCTCCATATTCAGTACTCTCTCGCCGTGCTGGGCAGCAGCAGGCCTCAGCCCCAGGCATCCACACAACCATGAGGGTCAACCACCCACACTCTAAGGTCACTGTGTTAGATGACTTTGCCCAACTGTGGGCTAATGTAAGCGTTCTGAGCACGTGCGACACAGGCAAGGCTAAGTTGTGATGTTCATGGTTTAGGTGTATTAAATGCATTTTGACTTACAATATTTTCAACTTATGATGGGTTTACCCCATCGTAACTCGAGGAGCATGGCTATTAAACACACCAAACAAATAAAGTGTATAAGAACTATTCAGAGAGGCTCCCAGAGCCAGAGTCCTCTGATCCTGAGGGCCTGGAGCCAGGGGGAAGCCACAGCTCGGAGGCTGAGGCCCGGTCTGCCACCCCTGAAGCGCAGGCAGAGGTGGAAGCTGGTCTGCCGCAGGCCAGGTGCAACAGGCTGGGGCCTGAGTCAGGGAAGTCCGGGCTCACAGCAGCCCGGCCCAAGGAGCCCCAGGAGGCAGCGCTGTGCACAGACAGCACGTTCTTCTCCCCACTGGTCCTGCAATGTGCAGGCCTCAGCTCAGGGACTGTGGGAATGAGCTAAAGCAAACAGGGGTCCCACCACAGGGTCAAGTATAGTGACAAGCTGTCACCCTCTTTTCAGTCTATCCTCCTATCCACGCTGCCAGAGGGGGCTAACTGAAGCAAGCAAGCAAGCAACCAGCCAACTCAGATCCAACCTACTGGTTGCGGACATGCTTCAAGTGCGGCCCACGCCAGAGGCAGCACCGTGGAACCCCCCGTTCCGCCCAGCCTGCAGTGGGACTGCGTTGCCAGCGTGGACTCAGTTCGCCTCAAGGACGGCACGCTCTTCTACCTCCACGAGGCCTCTCTGCCTAGAATGCTCCTCCTCCGACCGCCACCCCACACCCCCAAATCCGACAGCTCTCAGGCGGCATCCCTGGACCCTCCCACAGCTCTTCCTCGCTGGCTATGCCACTGACTCCCTGCTGGGCACCTCATGCTGCAGCATCTGATGCCCGGCCATGCCCCCACTCTGGGGGCATCAGGTCACCTCTGTCCTGTGCCACCTCCTGTCCCCAGGGAATGTTTCTGAAGGCACAAACCAACAAGCAACCTTTAGAGAACTGCCAAGGACTCACCCACATGCCCCGTTCTGCCTGATCACTGTCTAAATACTGCTGAAAAGCAGTCTTCTCAGTGCTGAGACAGTCAAGGCCTTCAAGTGCTTTGGAAATCGGAGCGGCTCTCACACCTATAGAAACGTGCACGTCTTCCAGCCTGCCCTGGCCCACGGAGATGCCCCATGTCACCCCAAACAACCAGTAAGAGGGTGTCAGTGTGCACAGGCCCTCAGAACCTGACCCTCGCTCGTCCTTTGATGCCCTCCAGTTGGGCCCCTTCCTGGCCTGCCCACTCACAGGGCCTCCGTTCTGTCCAGCTCTCACCCACTCTGATGCAGCACTCCTCCTCCATTCCTGCCAGGGCCTGTGCCCCTTCCCTGGGTGTTAGGCTCCCACACTGCCTGCCGCTGGAGCCAGCCTGGGCAGCCTGCCTCCTCTGCCCGCTCTAGGTGCCAGTTCTGGAATGAGTCATCTTCCTGTCTACAGTGGGAAGCAGCACAGTTTAGCAGAAAGCACAGCAGTCCCTAATGGGGCAGCCGTGTACCCATTGTGTCAACTTATCCAAATTATTTACCTCTTGCCCTGGCTGGTGTGGCCCAGTGGTTAGAGCATCGGCCCACACACTGAAAGGTCACGGGTTCAATTCCCCATCAGGAGCCTGTACTAAGTTGCGGGTTTGATTCCCAGCCCTGCTTGTGGTGCGTGCGGGAGGTAACGCATCGAAGTGTCTCTCTCACACTGATCTTTTTCTCGCTCTCTCTCTCTGTCCTTTTCTCCCTCCCTCCCTTCTACTCTCTCTAAGAATCAATGGAAAATATATCCTCAAGTGAGAATTAACAATAAAATTAAAATAAATTATTTACATATTTAAAAAAATTCCCCCCCCTTTATTGATTTTAGAGAGAGAGAAAGGGAGAGGGAGAGAGAGAGAGAAACATCTATGAGAGAAAACATCCATTAGCTGCCTCCTGCATTCCCCCCCACTGGGGATCAGGCCCACAACCTGGGCTTGTGTCCTGACCAGAAATCGAACCGGCGAGCTCCTGGTGCACGGGTCGACGCTCAACCAATGAGCCACACCAGCTGGACAAATTGTTTACATCTTTAAGCCTCAATTTCTATGTGCATGGGAAGCACAGCAGAGCTCCTCAGTTAAGTAAGATGGCACACACAAAGAGCCCAGCAGCCGTGCCCAGCAGAGGGCAGCACCCAACAGAGGGTGGCTCCTTTGACTCAGAGCTTCTTTCTCTTCCAAAGCTCCAGGAAGGCGGGACATCAAACAAGACCAGAGTTAACAACGGATGGACCTGGGCTGGTTCAACTGTCACCTGGGCTGCCATACTGTTGCCAGACCTTGACCCCTGGTCCCTGACAGGCAGACCTAGGAACGTTTTCTCCCTGGTGCTCCGTGCCGTCCAAAAGACTGCCTCCGCTGTGACCCAGCATCGGGGCTCTCTCAGCTGACCTGGGGCCCTGGCCTTACCCTTGGCAGAGTCGTCGTAGCCAATGTGTTTGATGGTGTCCCTCACCACCCGCTGGTAGTCCACCATGGCCATGGAGGTGATCTCCCCGCACAGCAGCACCATGCCCGTCTTACACACTGTCTCTGGAAGGGAAGGAGAAAACGAGTGGCCACGTGCCAGCACAGGGACACTCAGTGCCCAGGCCTCTCCCAGTGCTGATAGAGACTCACAGGGAATCTTACCAGACAGAAAATCATAACGCTGATAAAAAAGGGTAAATTCCAGCACAGTTGCTGACCATGTTCAAATATGCCCAGGGAACTATATTTTGGAAAGAATTGGTTACACCTGAGTTTTCATACCAAGTTCTTGCTACTTGTGTGATCTTGAACAACTGATTTAGCCTCTCTCTGTTTCTTCAACTGTGAGACTGCTGACTGGGTTAAAATGAGACAATGATTGTATGTAGTTGTCCTGAAGAACACAGTCACGTGCGCCCCCTCCCCCCACTGCAAACGCATCTCTGCAGGCTTCAGGGGTGGGTCCTGAACAAGAACCAAGGCAGGCCAGCCTTCTCCCCAGCATCAGAGCAGCACGGGCCGCAGTCCTCAGCACAGGCGCTAGGAGCACAGGGCAGGGAAAGCTTGGTCTGTGCAGCAGACAGTACGGGGCACCAGCCATGAGAACAGAGGGCTGTGGTCTCCATGCTGGGCACGCACCTACCCTGTGACCTGGGCCAAGGCCTGATTCAGCTGTACCCTCTGTCCCCGTAGCAAAGTGAAGGGACGAGACCTAATCACCTCTGGGGTCCTCCTGACTCTCGGCTGTGATGAGGGCTTCGACACAGACAAAGGATTCAGGGTCAGTGGGCAGAGCCCAGGCGTTCCTTACCGCAGGCCACCTTGGCATTGGGGTCCTGCAGGAGGTGGGCATCTAGCACCGCATCACTGATCTGGTCACAGATCTTATCTAGGAAAGAATGAACACATAAAAGAGTCACAGAAAATTAGGTACAACACACTAAAATGTTAAAATAATTAGCCATTTTGGCAGTTTACATATCAAATCTACCTAAAAGGACACTTTTTTAAATACAAGAAGTTGGAAATTTTTAAAATTTTTTATTTCTTCCCATTTCTCCCTAATTTTGTATGATGTATAATGTCACAGAATTCCCTGAAAAAGAAAATATATTCCCAAACCAGTTCTAAGATTCTACAGCAATTTACACACACACACACACACACACACTTCTAACTAAAAAGTCTCTCATTCCTCAACATATTCCCTTTAATTCTAACACCTAGAAAAGTCCTGGATATAGAAGTTAAAATAGCTAATAACGAGTGTGAGAGTAGGTGCCAAGATGCAAACCAAAGGGGACAAACAGGTGCATTGTACTGCAGGTGCCACAAGATGCACACCGCACCCAGTCCCAGGACTCCACCCAGAACTCTGTGAGGGAACCTCTGCACATCATTGCTGTTTTGCAGAACATTTCCACAAGCAGCTCTTGGATCCTCCCCACGGTCACTCAGCCTCCTAAAGGCTGGATGTTCTAATAGCTGGGTTTGACCTCCTCAGTCCAGGTGAGACTGGCAAGAGTTCACCATGGGCTGGCATTCGACCTTACTCTCCATTGCCTTAAAGACTCTACGGTCGACCATGTAGACCACTAGATGGCACTGTGGGAAATCTACTCTTGCTTTGGGGTTACGTGAACTGTCAGTGTTCACAAATTCAGAAAAAGTGACATCAATTGACACATATTACATCTCATTTAATGTTCAAAATATCTATAGAGTCTTCTCTTAATAAATTAGTAAGATTTTTCCCAGTTTTATTGAGATACAATCGGTCTATAAAAAGCTTACATAGAATTAATGTATACAATGTGGTGAGTTTGGACATATGTATATATGCATATTTCCATGACCACATCAAGGTAATAACCATATCTATCATCTCCGAAAGTTTCCTGTGTTTCTCTTACCTTTTTTTAAATTAAGAATTTGGATCCAGACTCCAGCAGTTCTACTCTCAAAAGCACATATTAAGCTTTGTAATTAAAATTATTAATTTGTCATTATAGGTAAATTCTGCAATTTTTCCTTCCAGAAAGTGTTATTAAACATGTTTGAACCTAGACAGTATTATGCTAAGTGAAATAAGTCAAACAGAGAAAGGCAAATACCATATGATTTCACTAATATGTGGAATCTAAAAAAACAAAACAAACAAACTAAACAGAAACAAAGTCATAGATACAGAGAACAAACCAATGGTTGCCACATGGGAGGGGGTTAGGGAGCTGAGTGAAAAGGGGGCAGGGGTTAAGAAGTACAAATTGGTAGTTACAGAATAGTCATGGGGATGTAAACTATGGCATAGGGAATATAGTCAATAATATTATAATAACTATGTATGGTGTCAGATAGGAACTAGATTTATCAGGGTGATTACTTTGTAAGTTATATAAATGTCTAACCACTATGCTGTACACTTGAAACTAATATAATATTGAATATCAACTGTAATTGAAAAATTTTAAAAACAGCCCTGGACAGTGTGGCTCAGTGGTTGGAGCGTTGGCCCGTACACTAAAGGGTCACAGGTTCGATTTCCAGTCAAGGGCACATACCTCAGTAGCAAGTTCGATCCCTGGCCCCAGTCAGGGTGCGTGCAGGAGGCAATGAATCAATGTGTCTCTCACATCCATGTTTCTCTTTCTCTCCCTTTCCCTCCCTCCTTTCCACTCTTTCTAAAAGTCAGTCGAAAAAATATCCTCTGGTGAGGATTCACACAACAAAGGAGAGAGGAAAAACATGCACACAGGTTTCTCCATCTATTCTCCCGCTGGTGGCAGATCTGGCTGAAAGTCCAAGTTTGTCTGAGTCCGTAGCCTCTGTGCACCCCAACCAATGAAGGCCTCCTGCTGCTCGGACACCCATTTTGAGCTCACCCACCAGGACTGGAGAAGCTGCTCATGATGACTCTGAGAAAGGACACTGGTCACATGTTCCCAGTGCACAGAGGGAAATGGGATAAGGAATACTAGGGATAAAGCTGGAGTTAAGCAAGAATATCAAGATAGCTTAACAGACTAAGAGAGCATCTAAGGGGGCCCTTCAGCACTGTTTCTTTAAGCTTTGGAAATTTTTATTGTTATTACTTAGTAGCTTAAGATAGCCAATAGTGGTTTTTTTTGAAAGGTAAAAAAGAAGCATTAATTTTATCTTTCTGGTGGAGAGGAATTTAACACTGGAATAAAAAGCAGAAAGTCAATAAGCCTTAGTGGAAACTGACTTACTTATGTGGATGGTTAATTATTAGTGGCAAGTGAAAGGAGAATCAGACAAAATGAATATCTGCCATTCAGTAGACAAAACAACCAACTGATTCGCTGAAATTTTCCTTCTCTGTCCATTGAGCACACTGCTGTGTGCAATGGGACCACTGGCCACTGCAGGCCGAAGCACCCACTTCCTCCAGCTGGAGTGAATCCTAACCTATGTATGGCCTTCCAAAGCCAGGGAGCTGTCCAGAATTTGCCAGACATAGCAATGGAGCTGAGATTATGAGTACAGTAAACCTAGAAACTTTATAAAATTAAACATAATTAAAGAGACTATTTACACTGACGAGCTAAGTCACATACAAAACCCAAGGGTTCTCAGCTGTGGCACTACTGACATGTGGGGTTGGAAAATCCTTTGCTGTGGGGAGATGGTCTTGTGTATGCAGAATGTTTAGAAACACGTCGGCCTCTATCCATCCAATGGTGTATCAACACTGCCCCACCCCCCAACAGCTGTGACAACCAAAAATGTGTCCAGACATTTTGAAATGCCTCTGGGGGAAAGGGAACAAAATTGCCTTCATCTGAGAACCACTGGCCAAAGCATATGGAAGGAGTAGTGTATTGAGATGTCCAAAGCTGAGTTTCAAGGTAAGAATGTTAAATCTCTTTGAAATAGAACAAGAATGAGGAAGATGAAAAAAAAAAGGTAGACCTGGTGGTAAGTTACCAAAAACTTCAACTACTCAAACAAATTTTGAAGCCATGCCTGAACACATAAATCAGTGTGTCTAGCCCCAGGGTTTCCTAGAACAATGATCTCGAAGTGCGATTCCCACATCAGCAGCAGCAGCATCTCCTGGGAACTTATTAAAAGTACAAATTCTTTCTTAAAGAGTTTATTTGAGCCCAAACTAACAACTGCCTGTTCTCAAATGCTCCTAAAACTGCAAATTCTTGAGCATTACCCAAGACCTACTAAATCAGAAAGTTTGGGGATGGGGCCCAACACTGCATTTTACCCTGAAGTTTGAGAACCACTGTGCTCTGATCACGGTCTTCACTGTCACCATGGAAGACTCTCTCATTTCCCCACATCACAGTCCACCTACCTTTCAAGGTACTCCACACCCAAAAAAGCTTGGATTTTCTTCCTCTTCCATGTAAGTCATCTATACTTCTCTTTTATAACACAGCCGAGACTCCAAGAACCTAGCGCTCCATCTCAGCGCCTGTTAGAACGCACTGCTGTTCACTTCTAACTACACATGCTTTGCACAGAAAAACTTAGTGACCCATGATCTGATCTGGTTTGAGGAAACATTCTGTGTTGACTTAAGTTGCTCACTAAAAAAGAAAGAAAATGTTTGTATGTGATGATACATTTTATGTCCATGATTATCTTTAGACAACCAGCGGCATGTTCTCTGCGGCATGAAGCCTCAGCTTCATTAACTTACAATTTGTCATTGGCATATGATTATCTGTTTTATAAAACTGCAAATAGAGTAAAAATACTTCATGTTGTTCCTCCAGAGATCAACTTATGGTAACTAATACAAATTGTCTTAAGACCCCTAGTAAAAGTGGCTCCCTCGGTACAGGCCACCATCGGTCCAATGCCACCTGCTTACCTGGGTGTCCCTCTCCTACAGATTCCGAGGTGAACATGAAGGCTCCTTCTTCACTTAGAGAACTGTCACACAGGCCATCCACTGGTCCGTTCATCTTTCCAGAGTTCTCCACTCAGCTTCTTCAAGGCAACAATTCTAATGCTGTGATTTTGACAGGCTTTTTTTTTTTTTTTTTCTTTTTCTTTTTTCTCAACGGGCTAGTCTTTGGCAGAGGCACAGGGACTGCTGTGCCCCACGGCCGTGAGCATCTCTGACTGGCCGAAGCTTGTCGTGAGTGACTCCTATATATGGAAAAGTGAAAGTGCCAGCATAACCATGTGAGGGGCGGAGGAGTCCATTCCGGGCCGGGGGTCATCTTACCTTGAGGAATTTCTGTCTGTAGCTCTGATTTCCCAAGCCCTGAGCATCTGGTCACTGTAAGGGCAAGAAGGCTGCACAGATTCTGCAGAACTGAAGCTCCTTAGGCACTCTGCTTCAGCTCTGCAGCTAATCTCCACCTTGTTCCAAGGTCAACATCCCACCTTCAAGGGTGGGGGCTGTGGTTCCTCAGGGATACAAACAGCAGCAAGGAACTCTTTTTCCAGAGATATGGTTTCGGCTAAGATTGAGACACAGGGTGGCCTTTGCCGTTGGGTGCTCCCTGTCCTCCCCCACACCTGGTCTGGATTGGGCTCGTCCCCTTCTTCCGCCTTCTCAGAGCAGGAGCATCTGTGCTCAGAGTTGGCTTGGATGTTGCACAGCAGATTCACGTTAGAGCCCACATTTTTCTGCTATTGGAAATCACCTTAACTGTCAACTTCTCTCAGATACTGGCAATCACATTAAGAAACAAAATGTTTAAAAAGTATCTGGGCTTTTGTGGGGAAGGACTCTTGAGAGACAGATTCATTATAGGGAAACTGTCAGAGTCCCATTTCCCAAAGCTTCCAGATGTTAAATTAAACATCTACATGCTCACCCTGTACACTTGATAAACATCCTGCTCACCTACCTCCTGCATTCGTTTTGCTTTGACCAAGAAAAGGAATAAGCAGGATTATACTTTAACCAATTCATGCTTTAAATGACAGCATTTCTGCCTTCATTCTCATCCACTCAGACCTAGCTGCACCCAGGCCCAAGGAACAAGAGGGAACGGAGACCATGGGAGATGAGAATGGCTGGAGAAGCAGTAAAAAGTATTCAATCAAAACCTGATTCATCAAAGGTTGGACTGTGGGAAGCAAAAGGCAGGATATAATAATTCCAACCAATAATTTTGGTGACCAAATCCCCTCTGTACTTATAATATGAGCATTTAAACATTTTTTCTGGGGCTTAAATCTTGAGTTTTGCCAGCTGCAGAGGTAGCAGCACTCTGTCCCTCCAGGCCGTTAAAGCCACATTGAAGTGACCTCTTCAGAGATAAAGCAGGAGTTTTTACATATGTGTAATGAGAGGCATTTAACAATGAGTGAGCTGGAATGCTCAGGCACAGAGTACTGAAAGTTCAGAGAGGAAAAGACCCTGGGATTGGATGGAAAAATGATGAATCCAATAGGGACTTTAGACGATACAGCCCAGTCCTTGTCAGCACACAGGAATTCTCCTGTTTGCACTTACACTGTTTCAACATCGCTGTTCTTTTGTAAATTTCTTCTGAGTACATTGGTTCCAAACCTGGAGGCAATACGAGCTAATGTTTAATGTGAACTGCAGACCGAGGTCACCCGAGCAGCTAGCCATCACGTAATAAATGTGCTTTAAGAGCAAGATGAAGTTTAAGTATGAAATGTTCATCAAGGTTCCACGAGCTAGCAAGAAGGCCACCCCGTGTCTCAAACAAAGCAGCCCGACTGCCCTCTGAATCCAAAATGAATATAGCATCATGGGGTTGGGAGGTGCTGGGGGGGGGGGGGCGATGTTCTGTACAGAGAAGTAGCACTTTCAAAAGGCTTCTGCAGCCTGGACACAAATTCAGAGTGAGGAAAAGATCTGGAAGACACCCAGTTCAGGACCCACCTCATGTTTGAGCCTCATATGACATCCCTATTAAATAAATCCCTGGCCATCTATACTCCTTCAGCAGATAGATGCTAACAAGAAGCACGTCCAGCATGTGGCTGGGAGGGCAGGCTTCAGGCTGGATCCCAGTTTTGTTTCTAACCTACTATGCGCCCTGGCCAGGCCACAGTCTGCCTAACTTCCTAGGCTGCTGTTTCTCCCTCTGTAAAGCAGTTAAGTGATTACCGGTGTTGAAGAACTAAATGATGTCATTTAGGTATGTGAGTGATGAGCATAGAGCAAACTCACACAATGAGAGTTTGATTAATACTACCTAATATTATTAAGTACCTTCTATGTGCATATACTTGATTGTTTCCTGAACAAAAATAGATTATCATATACAATCACACCTTGGAGATACTGTAGGTTGGGTTCCAGACTACCTACCACCACCGAAATAAAGTGAGTACCGCAATAAAGTGTGTCATAATCTTTTTGCTGATGGAGGGTCTTGCCTTCAATGTGTTAAAAACACAACATACTGTGAAGCATGATAAAGCAAAATGCAATATGTTGTTTTGCATCTTACTCTTTTTTTCCACAATGTACTATGGTCTTCTTTACATTTCTACATAAAGACAGGCTTCATTTTTTAGCACTTGAACAGTATCCTACTATAGGATGTACCATAAATTACTGAACCACTTAGTCCCTGATGGCTATTTTCAATGTCTCTGCTTAAAATCACGATGATGCTGCAGGAAGGATAGTCATTGGCATGCTTTTGTACAAAGATAAAATGCAAGGCCCTGCCAACACTGAACTAGCCAAAAGATTTCCATTGTGTAATAAATTTTTAGCAGTTAGATAAAAGAAATAGCACTTTAACCAAGAGTGAAAATCATAGCTTCAATCTGCCTCCTTCGGCAAGAACTGGCAGATCATGGCAAAGATGTACATAGAACCCACAAAGACTTTGTAGCCCTAATTTGTCAACACAAACTCAAATTAAAGCCTCCCTTACGCACAAACTGTCCTGTTCTCCCTTACGCATGAGTTGTCCCCATGCCGCCCCCAGCCACACCAGTGTCAAGGCCTGCAGGTGATGTCACTTCCATGCAGCAACCTTCGACTCTGGATCTTCGCCCACTAGCCTCTGAGGAACTTGGCTTTGAAAACAAATCTCACTTTCAGTCAGATTTATCCCGATGAACCAGAGGGTAAAATACCAGAGGGAGGACCATGTTTCCAATGAGCAGCGCATGCAACCCACACGGAGCAGCTTCATGAAGGAGCTCTGAGGGCACCTGACCCCAGGTATCACCATGAGGCAGCAGAACTAGTGGAAAGCTCCTGGCCAACGGTGCCCTTCTCTGGCCCCTGCACTGCTGTGCCGAAGACTATGCCACAGGCAGAAGAAAGGGCAGTTCTGGTGACCTAAGACTGGACAGAGATGTGGAGTGCGTGCCTACATCTTAAACGCTGTTTAAGTGCATACTTTTTCTTTCTATTTTATTTTATTTTTTTATTTTTGTTACAGATGTTTCTCCTTTTATACCCCATTGACACCCTCCTCCTCATCCCCCTGGCCTCATCCCCAGCTTTGTTGTCCATGTCCATTGGTTCTGTGTACATGCATATAAGTTCTGTGGTTTATCTCTTTCCTCCCACCCCCCCCTCTTCTGAGGGTTGTCAGTCTGTACCCTACTTCCACGTCTCTGGGTCTACCCTATTCCTCATACTGTTATGTTCATTATATTCCACAAATAAGTGAGATCATGTGGCATTTGTCTTTTTCTGCTTGGCTTGTTACACTTAGGATAATACTTTCCAGGTCCCTCCATGTCGTCTCAAAGGATAAGAGATCATTTTTTCTTACAGCTGCATAGTACTCCATTGTGTATATGTACCACAGCTTTTTTATCCATTCGTCTACTGGTAAGTGCGTATACTTCTAATCTTCAGTGAGAAGCTCCCCTCACTTAAATGGCATTACACCATACGAAATATTTTCAAAAAGATTTACTTCTTTCCCCTCATTAATTTAAGTACAAACTTTCTACCCAGATGTTATCCTGAAACATATATTACCAATTTACAAAAGAAATATAAAATTGATTCATATAGTACATTTAAAAAAATTTAACACCCTGGCCAGTTTGGCTCAGTGGTTGGAGCATCGGCCTGCAGACCAGAGAGTCCCGGGTTCAGTTCCCACTAGAGGCACATACCCAAAAATAAATAAATAAATAAATAAATGAATAAATAAATAAATAAATAAAAATTTAGGTAATTTCAGCAATATGTCATCTTCATTTAGTAAAAAGTCCAAATAAGCACCCTCTATGCTATAGCTATTCTGAAAAAGAGTAAAGAAATGTGGAATGGCTTCATGGAAAAAACAGAACCTGAGCTAGACCCCAAGGAATTACAGGATCTTAAAAGGCAGCAGGGAGATAGGAAGGCTTGGTGGGGGTTGGGTAATAACTGGGCAGGAAGGTGGAGGGCTGGAAAGCCAGACAAGCCAGGAGCTGGTACTCAGAGCAATAAGTAGCCCTGCAGAGGTAATAAAATGGGAGTTTCTGCCTGACAGGATAATCAAAGTTTGATTAGAGGAAGATTCCAAAATCAGAGACTAGAGTTAAAATTCCTCCTTGATCCAAAAGTAACCTGAAGAGGAACAGACTCTGAGATGTTCATACAATATAATGCAAATACATATATGCATGGTATTTTTCAAAACTTTTCTTATTAAAATCATCCCTTCCCCCATAACATATAATCCCAACTTCCAAAGCTGAAATCCTGGAGGTTATTTCAATTTCTGATCCTTTATCATTTATATCAAATTTCCCACAATGGTACCTTAGCATTCTCCCCCTTTGTTTTCATGTCCACAGAGAGTCATCTCTGCACCCATCCTTGTCATCTCACATTAAGTTAGGCACACACTGGGCTGAGCTTTCCATACCCAGAAGGCAATGGAATAACATATTTAAAGTATTAAAAGAAAAAAGATACTGTTGATAAAAAATTCTAACCAAAGTAGAAATAGAGATTTCAATATCTAATTTTCAATAATGGATAGATCAACTATACAGAAGATCGATAAGGAAATAGAGGACTTGAACAACACTATAAACTAGACCTACCTGATAAAAATGGCACCCAACAACAGAATACACACCATTCTCATGTGCACATGAAACATTCTTCATGATTGACCATACGTTTATTAGGCAACTTGCAATAAATTTCAAAAGATTGAAATTATACAAAGTATCTTTTTTTATAACAATGGAACAAAGTTGGAAATCAATAATAAAAGCAAAACTAGATAATTTACAAATATGTAAAAATTATCTACATAATCTTGTACAAAAGTGGACCAAAAAGAAATTATAAGTGAAATCAGATAATACTCGCAGATGATACAAAATTACAACAAAACATATAAGAACTTATGGTATGCAGCAAAAACAGTTCACAGAGGGAAATTTATAGCTATAAATGCTTATATTTAAAAAAGAAAAATTCCAAGTCAATAACCTAATCTTACACCTTAATAACCTAGAAAAAGAAGAGCATTTTAAACCCAAAGATAGCAGAAGAAGGAAATAATAAAAATTAGAGCAGAGATAAATGAAATACAGAAGAGAAAAACAAAATAATCAACAAGATAAAAAGTTTGTTCTTCAAAATAAATCAGCAAAACTGATAAATGTTTAGTTCATGGAGAGAGATACCAAAGAGAGAAGACTGAAATAATTTAAACCAGAAATAAAAGTGGTGACATTACTAAGACCTTACAGAAAAAAAATGATTATAAGAGATTATTATGAACAATTGTATGTCAATAAGATAATCTAGATCAGTGGTTCTCAACCAGTAGGTCGTGACCCCTTTGGGGGTCAAACAACCCTTTCACAGGGGTTGCCTAAGACCATTGGAAAACACATATTTCCAGTGGTCTTAGGAACTGAGACACTGCTACTCTATCTGTCTCCAGGCAGGTCTACCCACATGCAGATACACCCACATGCAGATATGCCCACATACGAGTACCCGGTATGATGACATCATCACGTCAACCCCATCACATACACCTCGTACAAGTATAGGTGTATGTGACAGGGTTGGCGTCATAATGTACTTATGCGGACCAGTCACACATGTGTAGAGAGCAGTTACTGTGTAGAAAGCAGCTACTCTGTTAAAAGCAGCTACTGTATTGAAAGCAGCAGTATTGGAGGTAAAGCGACACTTCATGAATTATAATTACTGGGTAAATGTAAAATTATGTACGATAAAATCATCAACTACTGCAAAAACAAGATCTGTACCATGGGAACTTAATCTGGATGCTAATTGGTCTTTTTATATTGAACTGTGGTTGATATGAATACTTCCCCCTTGTGATAGTAACAGGTATGTAAACAACAACAACACAGAATGGTAAATCATAGGAAACTTTAATGAACTGTATTGACTAAACTATGCCATATATCATCTTCTGTATTATTAAAGCTATTTTATATATTATTTTCATTAGCAAACCATTCCATGACAATGGATCATGTAGAGAAGAACGTTAAGAAAAGAAAATATAGTGAGGATTTTTTACAGTATGGTTTTACCTCAACAATTACAGCAGGAATTGAGAAACCGCAATGTGTTATTTGTTGTGAAGTTCTACCAGCCAAATCTATGAAGCCTAACAAACTAAAAATGCCATTTTGATAGCAAGCAACTGAGCTTTGCTGGCAAGGATACCAACTATTTTAGAAGCAAAGCTGATGGACTCAAGAAAGCCAGACTTGCACTGGTGGCAAGTACCACAAACAAAACGTAGCAGCCATTGAAGCTTCATATTTGGTGGCACTCAGAATCACCAGAGCTATGAAACCTCACACCATTGCTGAGGATTTACTGTTGCCAGCGGCCAAAGACATTGTTCAAGTTATGACTGAAGACGAATTTGTTACGAAATTGAGTGTAATTTCCTTATCTAATGACACTGCTTCACAGAAGAATAAATGATATGTCTGCTGATATTCTTGATCCAGGAAATTAAATCTGCTCCACTTCCAATATTTAGCATCCAGCTTTATGAATCTACAGACGTTGCAAACTGTTCACAGTTACTGATTTACATGAGGTGTATTAATGATGGCGACTTTAAAGATAAGTTTCTTTTTTGCAAACCTTTTGAAATGACAACTACTGCACATGATGTATTTGATACAGTTGGTTCATTTCTGAAAGAGCATAAGATCTCTTGGAAAAAGGTTTGTGGTATTTGCACAGATGGTGCTCCAGCTATGCTAGGATGTCAATCTGGATTTCACTGTTTGGTACTGAATGAGTCACCAAAAGTCATTGGAACTCACTGTATGATTCATCAGCAAATATTAGCAATGAAGACGCTGCCACAAGAGTTACAAGAAGTAATGAAAAGCACCATGAGTTCTGTCAATTTTGTAAAGGCAAGCACTTTAAATGGTCAACTGTTTCCTCAACTGTGCAAATGAGTTGGATGCGCTGAACAATGCTCTGCTATTTCACACTGAAGTGAGATGATTGTCAACAGGAAAAGTTTTAAAACATGTTTTTGAGCTTCGTGATGAACTCAAAACGTTTTTTAATCAGAAAGCAAAACCACAGTTCGAAGCACTTTTCAGCGGAAAAAGTGAACTGCAGAAAATAGCTTACTTGGTTGACATCTTTGCCATCTTGATTAGTTAAATTTACCACTGCAAGGACCAAATGTAACATGCCTCAATTTGTCTGAAAAGATCTGATCATTCCAAATGAAACTTCAGCTTTGGCAAAAACAATTGGATGAAAATAAAATTTACATGTTGCCTATCTTCTCTGCTTTCTTTAAGGAACATGACATTGAACCAGATAATAGGATTATGATGAGAATTTCTGTGAAAGAACACTTGCACATGCTTGCAGACAAAACTCATCATACTTTCCAAATCTACCTGACACCCCTTTGCATTCGCCAGAAGCCCATTCACAGTCAAAGTTGAAGATGTTCATGAGACAGCACAAGAGGAGTTAATTGAACTTATTAACAGTGATGCAGTGAGAACTGATTTCTCTATAATGCTAGTTACAAAATTCTGGATCAAGTGTTTGCAGTCATATCCTGTTCTGTATGAGACTGTGTTGTGCCTTCTTCTTCCATTTCCAACAACATATCTTTGTGAAACAGGATTTTCTAGCTTGTTGGCTATCAAGTCTAAATACAGAAGTAGACTTGTTGTGGAAGATGATCTTTGTTGTGCTCTTGCAAAGACGACCCTGAGAATTTCTGATCTGGTGAGAAAGAAGCAATCTCTACCTTCATACTGACATTGGCTTTTTACGCATACTGTCACAAAATGTAGCAAGTAGTTTACTGTTGTTATGGTAAGACTGTTACCCATGCTATACCATGCTTCAAGACAAAATTTCATTTACTTGTAATTAGAAATAAATATTTCACAATATATAATTACATATTGTTTTTGTGATTAATCACTATGCTTTAATTCTGTTCCATTTGTAACAATGAAAAATACATCCTGCATATCAGATATTTACATTACGATTCATAACAGTAGCAAAATTACAGTTATGAAGTAGCAACAAAAATAATTCTATGGTTGGGGGTCACCACAACATAAGAAACTATTAAAGGGTCACGGCATTAGGAAGGTTAAGAACCACTAATCTAGATGAAATGAACAAAATTATAGAAACATGCAAATTATAAAAACAGATTTAAGAAGGCATAGAAATGTAAAAGACCTATAATAAGTCAAGAAATTGAAAAAGCAATAAAAACCTCACAATGAGCCCTGGCCAGTATGGTTCAGTGGTTGGAGTGTCAGCCCACAGATCAAAGGGTCATGGGTTTGATTCCTGGTCAAGGGCACGTACTTGGATTGCAGTTTCAATCCCTGGCCCCACTCAGGGAGTGTGCAGGAGGCAACCAATTGATTTGTCTCTCTCACATCAATGTTTCTCTCTCTTTCTCCCTTCCATTCTCTCCAAAAAAAAAAATTAATGGAAACAATATCCTTGGGTGAGGATTAACAAAACAACAATAAAAAAACCTTACAATGGTCCCTGGCCGTTTGGCTCGGCAGTTGGAGCGTTGGCCTGTGGACCAGAGAGTCCCGGGTTCAGTTCCCGCTAGGGGCACGTACCAAAAACAAAAAAACTTTACAATGAAAAAAAATCTAGGACCAGATGGCTTCACTGATAAATTCCCCCCAATAGTTAAAGAAGAATTAACACTAATCCTTCTCAAATTATTCCAAAAAATAAAAGAGGCAACACTTACTAACTCATTCTATTTGGCCAGCATTATACTGATACCAAAGTCAGATAAAGACATCAAAATAAAAGAAAGTTATAGACCAACAAACTTTATGAATATGCAAGAAAAAGCCCTCAACAAATTATGAGCAAAACAATTCCAGCAACATTTTTATACATGCAAAGATGTCCTCGGGTGAGGGAAAAAAAAGAGTATATAGAAGATGGTGACGGGCAGGACCGGAGCGTGGGTGTGTGTGTGAGAGAGAATGTGAGTGAATGTGTGTGGAAGATCAAACTTGAGCAGTGCAGAGACACGGGGCAGAAGGTTCCTGTGCTGTGGATGAAAAGCAGATGGCTACATGGTAAGTAGCAAGTCAGCAAACTTTCCCCAGGGCAGCTGGGAGGCCCCGCCATTTTGGAGGATCCCACATCTTCCCTAGGAGGAGGAAACGGGAAGTGGCTGGGGCCCTCGACCTGAGTCCATTAGAGCGCCTTGCAACATCCGTCCCGTGAACTCAGCTGTGTTGGCATGGTCAGCACACAGTAGGTGCCTGTAGCAGGAACCAAAACCAGGGAGCCAGAGCCCCACCCCCAACAGCAGCAGTGGCTCGCCCAGGCCTGTGGAGCTGCAGCCCAGCCCAGGGTCCAGGCCCATGGCGGCATGGAGGCCAGCCCAGGGTCCAGGCCCATGGCGGCATGGAGGCCAGCCCAGGGTCCAGGGCCATGGCGGCATGGAGGCCAGCCCAGGGTCCAGGCCTGTGGAGCTGCAGCCCAGCCCAGGGTCCAGGCCCATGGCAGCATGGAGGCCAGCCCAGGGTCCAGGCCTGTGGAGCTGCAGCCCAACCCAGGGTCCAGGCCCATGGCAGCATGGAGGCCAGCCCAGGGTCCAGGCCTGTGGAGCTGCAGCCCAGCCCAGGGTCCAGGCCCATGGCAGCATGGAGGCCAGCCCAGGGTCCAGGCCTGTGGAGCTGCAGCCCAGCCCAGGGTCCAGGCCCATGGCAGTATGGAGGCCAGCCCAGGCTCCAGGCCCAAAGTGGTGCACAAGCCAGCACAGGCCCCAGGCTCGCCCAAGCTCCAGGACTGCAGCAGCGCAAGGCAGCCCGCCCAGGCTCACAGGGGCACTAGCACCAGCTTGGGAGCCCAGCACCTCCCCCACAGCAACAGTGACTGGCCAGGAGTAGAGCCCCACCACTAATAGGCATTAGCAGCTCAGACTGACAGCTGAAACCACCCCCAGCGGCATCAGCAAAAACTGATCAAGAGTGGTGCTCCAGACCAAGCAGCAGGGCTAGGGCAGCTGAGACCTGCCCCTGACCACTGCAGCAGTGGATTTAAAGTGGTGCCCCTACCTCCAGCAGCAGCAAAATCCCAGGTGCGGAGCATCCTCAGCCTTCAACAGCAGTAAAGAACTGGGACCTGAGAGCACCCCCTGGCAGCAGCAGCAGTAGCAGTGCAAACCGGGAGCTGACACTCACCCCCAGCAGTGAGTGATCAGGAGCTGAGCCCCACCAGGCAGCAGGGTTCCCCAACAGAACACCAGCAGTGTACCAGAGAGACCCACAAACCCCAGAAGTGCACCAGTGGAACCCACAAACCCCAGCAGCGTACCAACAAAACCCATGAACCCCAGCAGAACACCAGCTGGACCCACACACCCCAGCAGCATACCAGAGGGACCCACAAACCCCAGAAGCATGCCAATGAAACCCCACACATCCCAGCTACATACCAGCGGGCCCCACACATCCCAGAAGGGGACCAGACAGACCCGCGCACTGGCAGCAGACCATATCGGCAGCTAAGACCCATCCCCAGCAGCATCAGCAGAAGCCAATCAAGAGCAGTGCCCCAGCCCAAGCAGCAGCAAGTCTTGGGGAGCAGAGACCTGCATGACAGAGCAGTTCCAGCAACCAGGTGTCAACCCTCCTGGACCCGCAGCAGACAAGAGGAGCCATACACCAAAACAGGCTGGGAGATACAGCAGCCTTAATTGATAAATACTGACCTGCCTACACATTCCAACATCCCTCACCAGGCTTAGAACTAACAGATTGCTAAAATGGTGAAACAAATAAACAACACCCAAATGAAAAAAAGAGAGGAATCACCAGAAATGAAACTACAGGAACTAGAAAAAAGCAACTTATCAGATAAAGAATTCAGGGCAATGATTATAAGGGTGCTCAAACAATCTGGTAAGAACTACAAGCAACTTAATAAGAATTATGAAGCCCTGGCCGGTTTGGCTCAGTGGTTAGAGTGTCGGCCTGCGGTCCCGAGAGACCCGGGTTCGGTTCCCGCTAAGGGCACGTACCTCGGTTGCAGTTTGTCCCCGGCCCTGGTTGGTCGTGCGGGTGGCAGCCACTCGATGTGTCCCTTTCACATCGATGTTTCTCTCTCTCTCTCCCTCCCACTCTATCTGAACAAAAAATGGAAAAATGTCCTCAGGAGAGGATTAAAAAAAAAAAAAGAATTATGAAGAGTTCACTGGGAACTAGTTCAGTTTAAAAAAAGAGGTAGAAGCTATGCATAAAGAGGTAGAAGCTATACATAAAAATCAAGAGAAAATAAAGAATGACATGACTAATATGAAAAATACCTTAGAAAGGTTCAATAGTAGACTAGAAGAAGCTTAAGACCAAATCAGTGACTTAGAAGACAAGGTACAGAAAAACACCCAAAAAGAGCAGCAAATGGAAAAAGAGTTTAAAAAGCAGGAGGAGAGTTTAAGGGAGGTGTGTGATAATACAAAACGTAACAACATTCGCATTATAGGGGTACCAAAAGGAGAAGAATCAGAGAAAGAAATAGAGAACCTGTTAGAAGAAATAATGGCAGAAAACTTTCCTAAACTGGTAAAGCAAAAAGTCACACAAGTCCAGGAAACACAAAGAGTCCCAAGCAAGATGAAACCCAGAAGATCCACAGCTAGACACATCATAATAAAAATGGCAAACATTAAAGACAAAGAAAGAATCTTAAAGGAAGCAAGAGAGAGACAGAAAGTTAGAGAGACAAGGGAGCTCCCATTAGACTGTCAGCTGATTTCTCAATAGAAACGCTGCGGGCCAGAAGACAGTGGCATGAGGTGTACAAAGTGATGCAAGGCAAGGGTCTGAATCCAAGACTACTCTATCCAGCAAGGCTATCATTCAAAATTGAAGGAGAAATAAAAAGCTTCATGGATTAAAAAAAAAAAGCTAAAGGAATTTACCACTACCAAACCATCACTGCAAGAAATGCTGAAGGGACTATTGGAAAAAAGAAGAAGAAACAGAGAGAGAGAAAGAGAAACACAGGCATAAAATAAAAATGGCAACTAATAATTATCTATAAATAGTAACCTTAAATGTAAATGGTTTAAATGCTCCAATCAAAAGACATAGGGTAGCTGATTGGATGAAGAAAGCATGACCCATATGTATGCTGTCTACAAGAAACTCACCTCACAACAAAAGTCTCATACAGAATGAAAGTGAAAGGATGGAAAAAAATTTACCAAGCAAATGGAAATGAAAAAAAAAAAAAAGCCGGTGTAGCAATACTCATAACTGACAAGATAAACTACAAAACAAGAGCCATAATAAGAGACAAAGAAGGTCACTACATAATATTAAAAGGATCAATCCAACAAGAGGATATAACCTTGGTCAACTTATACGCACCAAATATGGGAGCTCCAAAATATATTAAAAAACTTCTGGAGGACTTCAAGGGAGAGATCAATAGCAATACGATCTTAGTGGGTGATTTTAACACCCCACTTACACCACTGAATAGATTTTCCAGACAAAAACTTAACAAGGACATAGAGTCCCTAAATGATGGCCTAGATCAGTTAGACTTAATTGATATTTACAGAACATTTCACCCCAAAGCTGCAGAATATACATTCTTCTCAAGTGCACATGGGACATTCTCAAAGATAGACCACATGTTAGGACACAAAGTAAGTCTCTACAAATTCAAAAAGACTGAAATCATATCAAGCATTTTCTTGGACCACAATGGCATGAAACTAGAAATCAATTATAACAAAAACACACAAAAACATTCAAACACTTGGAGGCTAAATAGCATGTTATTAAATAACAAATGAGTTACCAATGAGATCAAGGAAGAAATTACAGTAATAAATTCCTAGAAACCAAAGAAAATGAACACACAACAACACAAAATCTATGGGATGCAGGAAAAGCAGTCCCACCTTAAGAAACAAAAAAAATTTCTAATTGACTCTCTAACCCTACAACTTAAAGATCTAGAAAGAAAATAAAATGAAAAGCCCAGAGCAAGTAGAAGGAACAAAATAGTAAAGGTCAGAGCAAAAATAAACGACATAGGGACTAAAAAAAAAAAAAAAAATACAGTTCAAAAGATCAAGGAAACAAAAAGCTGGTTCTTTGAAAAGATAAACAAGATCGACGGACCTTTAGCCAGACTCATCAAGAAACAAAAAGAGAGGACCCAAATAAACAAAATCAGAAATGAAAGAGGAGAGTTAACAACTGACACCACAGAAATACAAAAGATCATAACATACAATGAACAATTATATGCCAACAAAGTGGACAATCTAGGTGAAATGGACAAATTTCTAGAAACACACAGTCTCCCAAAATTGAACCGGGGAGAGATAGAAAACTTGAACAGACTAATAACAAAGGAAATTGAAGATGTAATTAAGAAACTCCCAGCAAACAAAAGCCCAGACCCGGATGGCTTCACGAGGGAGTTTATCGAACATTCAAAGAAAATCTAATACCTGTTTTTCTCAAACTCTTCCAGAAAATCCAAGAAGACAGGAGACTTCCAATCTCATTTTATAAGGCTAGCATAATCCTAATTCCAAAACCGGATAAAGACACTACAAAGAAAGAAAACTACAGGCCAATATCCCTGATGAATACAGATGCCAAAATCCTTAACAAAATATTAGCAAATTGGATCCGGCAATGCATTAAAAAATCTATCCACCATGACCAAGTGAGATTCATCCAAGGGATGCAAGGATGGTACAATAGTCGCAAATCAATAAATGTGATACACCACATAAACAAAATAAAAGATAAAAATCATATGATCATATCAATAGATGCTGAAACAGCATTCGACAAAATCCAGCACCCATTTCTGATAAAAACACTCAGCAATGTGAAAATAAAAGGATCATATCTCAACATAATAAAGGCCATATATGAAAGACCTACAGCCAACATCATACTCAATGGGCAAAACCTAAAAACATTTTCCTTAAAAATGGGAACAAGACAGGGATGTCCACTTTTGCCACTCTTATGTAACATAGTATTGAAAGTCTTAGCCACAGCAATTAGACATAAAGAAAAAATAAAAGGGATCCGAGTTGGAAAGGAGGAAGTGAAACTGTCATTATTTGCAGATGATGTGATATTGTATATAGAAAACCCTAAAGACTCCATCAAAAATCCACTAGACTTAATAAATGAAATTGGCAAAGTAGCAGGATACAAAATTAACGTCAAGAAATCAACGGCATTCTTATACACCAACAATGAACCCACAGAAAGAGAAACTAATAAAAAAAAAAAAGAAATCCCATTTACCACTGCAGCAAAAAAATTAAGATACCTAGGAATAAACTTAACCAAAGAAGTAAAAGATCTCTTCACAGAAAACTACAAGTCATTGAAAAAAAGAAATAGAGGAAGATATAAAAAAGTGGAAACATATACCTTGTTCATGGATTGGAAGAATTAACATCATTAAAATGTCCATACTACCCAAAGCAATCTATAGATTCAATGTAATCCCCATCAAAATGCCAATGATATAGTTCACAGAACTAGAACAAATACTCCAAAAGTTTATATGGAACCAAAAAAGGCCACGAATAGCCACAGCAATCTTGAAAAAGAAGAACAAAGTAGGAGGGATCACATTACCAGACATCAGGTTATACCACAAAGCCACTGTAATCAAAACAGCCTGGTAATGGCACAAGAACAGGCACATAGATCAATGGAACAGAATAGAGAACACTGAAATTGACACAAGATAAGATGTTCAATTAATATTTGACAAAGATGGCACGAGCATACAGTGGGGTCAAGACAGCCTCTAATAAATAGTGTTGGGAAAACTGGACATGCAAAAAAATGAAGCTAAACCACCAACTTACACCATACACAAGAATAAACTCAAAATGGATAAAAGACTTAAATGTGACCCGTGAATCCATAAAAACCCTACAAGAAAATGTAGGCAACAAAATTTCGGACATCATACGCAGCAGAATTTTCACTGATACATCACCTAAGGCAAGAGACACAAAAGGAAAAATGAACACATGGGACCATATCAAACTCAAAAGCTTTTGCACAGCAAAAAATAAAAAAAAAACAGCATCAAAATGGAAAGTGAACCCACTCATGGGAGAGCATAATTGCCAATGATACATCAGATCAGGGGTTAATTTCCAAAATATATAGAGTACTCATACAACTCAACAAAAGGAAAACAAAGAACCCAATTAAAAAATGAGCAGAGGACCTAAAGAGACATCTCTCTAAACAGGACATACAAATGGCCAAGAGACATATGAAAAAATGCTCAGCGTCACTAATCATCAGAGAGATGCAAATTAAAACAACTATGAGGCATCACCTCACACCTGTCAGAATGGCTGCCATCAACAAATCATCAAACAACAAGTGTTGGCGAGGGTGTGGAGAAAAGGGGACTCTAGTACACTGCAGGTGGGAATGAAGACTGATGCCGCCACTATGGAAAACACTATGGTATTACCTCAAAAAATTAAAAATTGAACTGCCATTTGACCCAGTGATCCCACTTCTAGGAATATACCCTAAGAAGCCTGAAACACCAATCAGAAAGGATAATATGTACCCCTATGCTCATAGCAGCAGTATTTACAATAGTTAAGATCTGGAAACAGCCCAAGTGTCCATCAGTAGATGAATGGATAAAAATGCAGTGGTACATATACACAATGGAGTACTATGCAGCTGTAAGAAAGAAAATCTCTATCCTTTGAGACAACATGGAGGGACCTGGAAAGTATTATCCTAAGCGAAACAAGCCAAGCAGAGAAAGACAAATATCACATGATCTCACTTATTTCTGGCATATAATGAACTAAACAAACTGATGAACAAAACAGACCCAGAGTCATAGAAGTAGGGTGCAGACTGACAATCCTCAGAAGTGGGGGGAGGGAAGAGATAAACCACAGAACTTATGTGCATGTATGCATAACCAATGGACACAGACAACAAAGCTGGGGGGACAGGGTGGGAGGGAATGGGGAGGAAGGTGTCAATGGGGGGTAAAAAGAAGAAACATCAGTAACAAAAGTAAATTAATTAAAAAAATAAAAAGTTAAAAAAAGAGTATATAAATAAATCTTACACCTCAACAACAACAACAACAACAAAAGTAAGAAAGAAGGGAAGGAAGCAAAGAAAAAATAAAGAAAGTAAAAGAAAGTAAGAAAAATGGGCAAAGAACATGAACAGACATTTCTCCAAGAAGGTATACAAGGACATAAAAAGATGATCAACATCATTAGTCACTAGGGAAATGCAAATCAAAACCACAATAAAATACACTTCACAGACATGAGAACAACTATAACACAATAAAAAGAAAATAACAAGTGTTCATGAGGATGTAGAAAATGTTGGAACCCTCATACATTACTGGTGAGAAGATTAAATTTTGAAGCCACTGTGGAAAACAGTTTGGCAGTCCTTCAATAAGTTAAATATAGAATTATCATATGACCCGACCCAGTAATTCCACTCTAGTTATATGTCCAAGAGAAATAAAAACGTGTCCAAACAAAATCTTATACATGAAATGTTTATAGGAGCACTATTCACAACAGACAAAGTATAGAAACAAGCCAAATATCCATGGCTAGACAACTGAATAAGCAAAATATTCATGCAATGGAATATTATTCAGCCACAAAAAGAAATGAAGTACATGCTACTACACAGTGAACTTCAAAAACAATCTGTTAAGTGAAATAAGCCAGACATAAAAGGCCACATACTATATGCTTTCATTTATGCAGAATGCCCATTGAAGGTAAATCCATAGAGACAGAAAACATATCGGCATGCCAGGGGCAAAGGGGAAATGGAGAATGATTGTTTAATGGGTATGGG
The DNA here is from genome assembly GCF_014108415.1 of Molossus molossus. Classification (NCBI taxonomy): domain Eukaryota; kingdom Metazoa; phylum Chordata; class Mammalia; order Chiroptera; family Molossidae; genus Molossus; species Molossus molossus. Next base: position 60,380,546 of record NW_023425352.1, read on the forward strand.
GTTTTGGGGGGAGTGATGAAAATATTTTGGAACTAAATAGAGGTGATAGTTGCACAATATTGTCTATGTACTAAAATATCACTGAAATGCATATTTTAAATGGTTAATTTTGTTATGTAAATTTTACCTTAATAAAAAAAGGGCAGAATTTTAATGAACACAGGATTCAGGATTATAATTAGCCTAGGTGAAGGCATGGTGGTGAGTGAGATAGAAGGGGAGGGGCCTATTATCAGAGTCCTACAACAACATCATTCCCCATGGGAAATAGCTGAAAGCTTTTTCTTTAAGGTCAGGAACAAGACAAGGATATCCATCTTTATTCAACATAGTGTTGGAAGTCCTAGCCATAGAAATCAGACAAAAAAATAATAATAAAAAAATAAAATAAAATAAAATACATCCAAATTGGAAAGAAGAAATAAAATTATCATTATTTACAAATAACATGATACAATATGTAGAGAACCCTAAAGATTCCACCAGAAAACTACTAGAACTGATAAATAAATTCAGTAGCAGGATACAAAATACATATTCAAAAATTGGTTGCATTTTTATACACCAATAATGAACTATAGGAAAGAGAAATTAAGAAAACAACCCCATTGCCCTGGCCACTTTGGCTCAGCGGTGGGAGCATCGGCCTGCGGTCCTGAGAGACCCGGGTTCGGTTCCCGCTAAGGGCACGTACCTCGCTTGCAGTTTGTCCCTGGCCCTGGTTGGTCGTGCGGGTGGCAGCCACTTGATGTGCACCTTTCACGTCGATGTTTGTCTCTCTCCTTCTCTCTGTCTTCCTCTCTCTCCCTCCCACTCTATCTGAACAAAAAATAGAAAAATGTCCTCGGGTGAGGATTAAAAAAAAAGAAAGAAAACAACCCCATTAACAATTGCATCAAAAAGAATAAAATATCTACGAATAAGTTTAACCAACGAGGTAAAAGACCAGTACTCAGAAAACTGTAAGACAGAAATTAAAGAAGATACAAGTAAATGGAATCATATACCAATTTATGAATAGTATTAATTGACATCATTAAAATGCCCATCCCACCCAAAGCAATCTACAGAGTCAAAGCAATTCCTATCAAGATGTCAATGGTATTTTTCATAGAACTAGAACAAATAATCCTAAGGTTTATATAGAATCACAAAAGACCCCAAGTAGCCACAGCAATCTTGAGAAAGAAGAACAAAGTTGGAGGAATCATGCTACCTGATATACAAGGCCATAGTAATCAAAACAGCATGGTACTGGCATAAAAACAGACACATATGTCAGTGGAAAAGAATAGAGAGCCTAGAAATAAACCTATGTCTAAGTGGTCAATTAATCTATGACAACGGAGACAAAACATACAGTGGGGTAAAGACAGTCTATATAGTAAATGGTGTTGGGTAAGGTGGACAGATAAATACACAAAAAAATGAAACTAGGGACTTCTGGTCAAGATGGTGGCGTAGGTAAACACGGTATCACGTCCTCCCACAACCACATCAAAGTTACAACTAATCTACAAAACAACCATCATTCAGAACCACCTGAAATCGAGCTGAATGGAAGTCCTACAACTACGGAATTAAAGCAGCAGCCACATCCAGACTGGTAGGAGGGCGGAGGCGGATGGGCTGGTCCCACACCCACGTGTGGTGGATAAAATCAGGAGGACACCTCGGCTGGGAAGGTCCTCCCTGAGGAGTGAGGGGTCCCCGTCCCACACCAGGCTCCCTGCTCAGGGTTCCAGTGCCAGGAAGAGAATCCCCATAACTTCTGGCTGGAAAAACCAGCGAGAACTGAGGCTCAGGGAGGCTGAGGCTGTGGGAGCCCCAGGTAGCTCCTTAAAGGGCCCACGCACGGACTTATCGGACTCTCTCCCTCTAAGCTTGGAGGGGAGGCAGATCGAGGGGCGCCAAAGACATACAGGAAGAACTGAGCTGTTTGGCATTGGAGCGAGGGCTGGAGAGGGGACTTTCTATGGGACAAACGTGCTGTCAGAGGCCTTTGTTCCTTTGGTGAGCCCTTCCCTGGGATGGCAGACGGCTGCCATATCTGGGACTCCAGCAACCTGGCTCACACTGGTTGCCCCACTCTGGTGATTCCCTGAGGCCCCACCCCACCCAAATTTCAGGCCCACCCAAGCTGTTGCCACTTGCTTAACCATAGGATTGATCTGTCTTGGATCCTGCTTCAGGTTTTCCTAAATTCTTTCAAACAAGCAGCATCTGGTCTCAGCTAGCCCCATACCTCTCAATAAGTAATACATAGAAACAAACACAGGGAGGCAGTCAAAATGAGACAAAGAAACAGGTCCCAGATGAAAGTACAGAAAAAAATCTCCAGGAAAAGAACTAAGCAAAATGTAGATAAGCAACCTAACAGATTCTGAGTTCAAAATACTACTTATAAGGATGCTCAATGAACTTAGTGAGAACTTCAGCAAACTTAGTGAGGGCCTCAAGAACATAAAAAAGGACCAGTCAGAAATGAAGGAGGCACTAACTGAAATAAAGGATAAGTTACACAGATTCAATAGTAGAGTACGTAAAGCCAAGAAGCAAACCATCGATTTGGAATATAAGGAAGCAAAAAACACCCAATCGGAACAGCAAAAAGAATTCAAAAAAATGAGGATAGTGTAAGGAGCCTCTGGGACACTTCAAGCGTGCCAACATTCGCATCTTGGGGGTGCCAGAAGGAGAAGACAGAGAACAAGAAATCGAAAACCTGTTTGAAACAATAATGGCAGAAAACTTTCCTAACTTGGTGAAGGAAAGAGACAAGTCCAGGAAGCACAGAGAGTCCCAAACAAGATGAACCCCAAGAGGCCCACACCAAGACACATCATCATCAAAATGCAAAAGGTTCAAGACAAAGAATCTTAAAAGCAGCAAGAAAAAGGCAGCTAGTTACCTACAGGGGAGTTCCCATAAGGCTGTCAGCTGATTTCTCAAAAGAAACTTTGTAGGCCAGAAGGGAGTGGCAAGAAATATTCAGAGTAATGAAAAGCAACAACCTACAACCAAGATTACTCTATCCAGCAAAGCTGTCATTTAGAATCGATGGCCATATAGTTTCCCAGACAAAAAAAAGTTAAAGGAGTTCATCACGACCAAACCATTATTATGTGAAATGTTGAAGGGTCTTTTTGAAGAAAAAGATAAAATATATGAACAAACAAAATGGCAATGAATACATATCTATCGACAATGGAATCTACAAACAAAATGAACAGGCAGAACAGGAACATTCTCATAGATACAGAGACATTTTGTTGGTTGCCGGATGGGAGGGGGGTTGAGGGAATAGGTGGAAAAGGTGAAGGGATTAAGAAGTACAAATTGGTTGCTAGACTGACAAACCTCAAAGAGAAGGGTTTGGGGGGTGGGAAGAAATAAACCAAAGAACTTATATGCATAACCAATGGACACAGACAATAGTGTGGGAAAAGGCAGAAGCGGGACAGGAGGAGGGAGAAGGGGGTCAATGGGGGGAAAATGAAGAATATCTGTAATACATTCAACAATAAAGATTTTAAAGAAAGGAAAAAAAATGAAACTAGACTACCTTCTTATACCATATACACAAATAAATTAAAAATGGATTAAAATCTTAAATGTAAGACCTGAAACCATAAACCTCCTAGAGAAAAACATAGGCAGTACAACCTCTGACATTGCTCTTAGCAATATTTTTTGGATATGTCGATTTGGGCAAAGGCAACAAACAAAAATAATATCTGAAAAAATCTAGAATACTAATTCAAAAAGATATGTGCTCCCCTATGTTCATTGCATCATCATTTGCAATAGCCCAAATATGGAAGCAACCTAAATGTCCACTGATAGAGGAATGGATAAAGGAATGGTACACACATACAATGAAATATTACTTGGCCATAAAAAAGAATGAAATCTTGCCATTTGCAACAGTATGGACAGACCATTATGCTAAGTGAAATAAGCCAGATAGAGAAAGACAAATACCATATGATTTCACTTATATGTGGAATCTAAAATACAAAAATAAACAAACTCAGATACAGAGAACAGCCCTGGCCGGTTTGGCTCAGCGGTTGGAGTGTCGGCCTGCGGTACAGAGATACAGAGAACAAACTGATGGTTACCAGATGGGAGGTGGGTAAAGGGTGTCTAATCACTATGTTGTACACCCACAAATCTAATATAATACTATATGTTGACTGTAGTTGAAAATTTTAAATTAAATAATAAAAAATAAACTGTCACCACCATCCCCACCAAAAGAGTCAACTTATGTTCTTGGTGATTATACATTTTGCCACCATTATTCCATAATGAGTGCTTATTAATTACATTATTATTATAGATTAGATAGACAAAACTGAGTCATATAAGAACCAATGAACAGTGTTTATAATGTAACAGGATTATGATTAAACAATTTTCATGTAAAGTCCAAATCAAAGCTATTTTAAAAAATTGTCTAGTTCCATAAAGGTCTAAGGGGCTAAGGAGGCTGAGGACCACTTGATAAATGGTGCTGTGCTTCATATGATGTTGTAGCCACAGCACTAGCTCTAGGCCGGACTTACTGTCGGTGAGGCAGAAAAGAGACAGTGAGGGTGGGCACAGGTAAGGATTCATGGTTCTGGACAGTCTTCCAGTCCAAGTGAATTGGCTTCCAGAGCCAAGGGCAACCTTCCAAAACTGGAAAGTAAGACAACATCCCCCAAATCTCTGGGTTTTCTTAGGCTGGTTTCTCACATAGAAATAAAAGCAAAATGTTTCACATTAAACAGTGCTATGAACTTCTAATCATAATATTCAATTGTGTTAGGATTCTTTTTATAAAGAATATTTATTAGATTTTATTCTGGTATAATTTATGGTGACTGTGAAAAAAATTTAGAAATAACATAAAAGAAAAGTAATATACTCTGTTCCTGCTATTCATAGATTGATAAGCAAAATTAATATGTTGGTGTATTTTCCCTTGAACAAAATATATCCATTTGACTATATAGGTAAAGCCCCCTGTAGATATTACTTAGATAAAAATGTGAAAGTTAATTTAACATATAGAGTTCCAGTTCCAGGCGAGACAGAATAAGCAAATAAGCACAGTCCACCCTGTCTCTCCCATTGAATGCAGCTAAAAATCTGGAGAGAATGCATGGAGTAGCTCTTTGAGGACTCTGAAAAGTAAAGAGTAGCAAATGGGAGAAGACCAGAATTCAAAATACTACTGAAAAAGCAATGAGATTCCCAGTTTTTTCCTCCTGTATTCCCTGGCCTGGACCCAAGGCAGCACAGAACTTGGACGTGGGGACCAGGTGCACACAGAGAAAACCCCAATTTTCACCAGGTGCACACAGAGAAAACCACAGGCACCCAAAGAGGTGAGTGAGTGCTGACCTTCTTATTCTGACTCAGGAGCAGGAAAGGGATTCCTAACACTATGAGGGAATGGAGGGAAATCCTCTATTTCTTTCTCTTTTTTCCATTTTCTCAAGCCCCAGTGGGGCCCTGCAGGCACTTTAAATTCTGAAGAAGAGGAAACTTTCTAATTGGAGAAGCTGTGACCAGAGGAAAGTGGAGCCAAAATCCCTGTTGGTTTTTCTTTCACTGTGTCTTCTGCCACTTGGCCTCAGAGACAGGCACAGTTGTGGGAAGTACACAGCAGAGTGGGGTCACTGAAACCCAACTGTCTGGACAGAGGACCAAAAAGGGGAGGCCCAGAGTGGGGAAACAGAGAGAAGATCACAAAGAGAAGAGACCCCCTAATGTTGTGCTATACTAATGTAAGATGCTACTAGTAGGGAAACTGGGTTCAGAGTACACAGAAACTTTGTGTACCACCTTTGTAATAGGTAAGCCTAAAGCCGTTCTAAAATTTTTTAAAAGTTTAAACTAAATATTTACCCCAGCTGATTCATTCATGTAGTCATTCACTTCACTCACTGAATTATTTACTGAGCACCTACTATGTTCCAGGTACTGTCTCTGGAGATACAAATGGCAAAAAAACAAAAAAAACAAAACCCACAAAAAACCCAACAGGATTCTTGTCATCAAGGAGCTTACTGTGCAGTGGAAAATGAAACACCACCAAGGGGCTGTTAAATCATAGAAGGGAGATGTCACATATTTCAAAATTAAAAATTTTGAATTATAAGCATGCCCGTGTCTTATTGTGGAGGGCCTAGCCTATTCCTGACAATTCATGTTTAGGGACTGAATGAGTAGAACATGAGAATGGAAGGATGAATGGATGGGTGGATACATGGATCCCTGTGCAGCTGGAGTGGACCTGTAACAGGTAAGTCACTACTTTCAAAATGAAAAATTATCTCCTTGAGTCTTTGTTATAGAAGGAAAAATCTTTGAGAAGTTAAAGGCCTACGCTGGAGACCATACAATCTGGCAATTTGACAGTCAAGGGGCAGGGTTTCCCAAGAGGAACAAAAGGCAGCTCTGGAACCACATACAGCAAATTGACACCACGAGGCCCAGCCATGTAGCCCCAGCAGGAACAATGATCTGAGTCTAATCTTACAGCAGAGGACCAGGTTAGCTGTTGGTTTCTCTGCAAGCCAGATCTGTGCCGGGGACAAGATACGGATAGGAAGCAATGTGCCTTATGGGGGGCTGTCTCAGTGGCGGCTGTGCAGACAGAAGGGTAGATGGGCAAAATGACTGGGACAGGCTCCGCTCCAGCTGCACAGGGATGCACGCACCACCCTCCTCCATTGTCCATTCACTCATTCTCAGAACATGAACTAAACACCTGCTATATGCCTGGAACAGGGTAGGCCCTCCACAATAAGGACAAACACAGGTACACCAGGTGACACAGGGAGAAAATGTTCCAAGCGGTAAGAACATTAACTGAGGCTCACAAGACAGAGAGAGCAGGAAACCTTCATGACATTGCAAGTGGTTCAGTGAATCTGGGGTGTGGAGAGTGGGCTGGGGACGGCAAGAGAGAAAACTGGAGGTGGTGGCAGAGGCCAGATCATGAAGGGCTCCATGGGTCCTATAAAGACTTTAGACTTTTTCCTGATGGCAAGAGAAGCCAAGAAAGGGTTTTAGGCAAAAGATGTTCATGGGGCGTATGATCAGATGTAGACATTTACAGAAGCCGTCTGTCTAGCAGCTGCTACTGTTGTGTGGACACTGACCTAGGAGAGATACCCTGGAGGCAGGGAGATTACACAGCATAGTCAAAAAGGAGAAGTGGAATTTGTTACTTCACTGGATGTAGGATGTAAAGAAGTAGGAGCATTCAGGGATGACTTTCGAGTTTCTGGCCTGGGTGAATACACAGAACGCCAGAGTAGACTAATAACAACAAACACAAACGCTGTGTGTTCCCAGGATGTGTTAAGCACCACCGAGAGGTGAGTGAGTGCTGGCACTCTGGGGAGAAGCGGGTGCTCAGTGACCTATTCAAGTTTCCTACCCTGCAAGTATTAGTGTTGCCTTCCACACACGTGCTGCTCCAGGCCTTCTTCCACGTAAACATCTTGCTCGACAGGTCAAGGTATATTAAATACGCATCCAAAAAGTTTAAAGGAAATGTTTTTTAGATATAAAATATGAAAACAATTCCATGCCCTGATCAGTAAAGCAATTTCTACAAGGATTTTAAAAATAAATATGTGATTCTATATTAAATAAGCAATATTCTGAAGGCTGTGGTTATCACTAAATAAATAGTTCTCATTTTACATAAGCAAACACACTCACTAAGGTAAATTATCCAACTGAAGTAAAAATGGAGCCAACATGGGTGTGTTTAAAACTAGCCAGTAATTTCAGAGGAAAAATCAGGAAGTTGGGTGGAATAGAAAAGCAGCATATGATTGGCTAGTTGATTTCCCAACAAAGGGTAACCTTGGTGGAGGGAAGAGAGGAGGAGGATTACATAAGCCCAACTGTTTTAGACAGGGAATCACAAATTGAGTGCTACTCTTAAATTTTCTACTCAGCTAATAATTGCTGCTCTAGAATGACTTTTAATATTTTTTAAATTAAAAAATTTTTCAATTACAGTTGACATTCAATATTCAAAATAATACAATATTATTTTCAAGTATACAGCACACGGTGATCTTCCCAATAAGTACTGGACCTACCTATAGTTATTACAATATTATTGACTATATTCCCTAAGTTGTACTTTACATCCCCATAACTATTTTGTAACTGCCAATTTGTACTTCCTTATCCCTTCATCTTTTCATCCAGCCCCCCAACCCCCTCCCATCTAATAATCATTAGATTATTCTCTATCTATGGGTTTGTCTTTCTTGTTCATTTATTATTATTATTTTTTTAGGCTCCACATATAAGTGAAATCATGGTATTTGTCTTTCTCTGCCTAACCTATTTCACTTAGCACAATTCCTTCTAGGTCCATCCATGTTGGTGTAAATGGTAAGACTTCTTTTTTTATGGCTGAGTAACAGTCCATTGGTATACATGTCCTTTCTCTTTATTTCACATATATTTCTGTATATTTTTGGTTTGTGGTTACCATGTGCTTCATGTATACCAACCTATGTTTACAGCAGGCTATTTTAAGCTGATGGTTGCTTAAGTTTGAACACATTCTATAATCACTACCATTTTTACTCACCCCCTCTACATATGTTTATGTCATTATTTGTGTTAGTGTATATCCCTAACTTACCTTTGTAATTACACATGATCATCCTACTTTTGCCTTTTAACCTTTGTACTAGCTTCATCTAATGTATTGATTCCCTCCAATGTAGTCTTCATTTCTGACTGGTTTTTTTTGTTTGTTTTCTATCTTCATTTTATCTTCTCTATCTCTTAATTAAAGTTCTCACTGAGATAATATATTCTTCCCCTAAGTTCATTGAGCATCCTTATAACCAGTATTCTGAACTCTGTATCTCATAGATTGCTTGTCTCCATTTTGTTTAGTTCTTTTTGTCTTATTTTTTCATTTGGAATATGTTTCTTTGTTTCCTTATTTTCACTTCCTCTTTATGTTTGTTTCTATGTATTAGGTAGATATGCTGTGTCTCCCAATCTTGGCAGAGTGACCTTATATAGTAGGTGTCCTATGGGGCCCAGTGGCTCCCTGATCACCTGAGCCAGGTGCTCCAGAGGTGTCTCTTGTGTGGGTTGTGTGTACTTCTCCTGCTGTGGCTGAGTCTTGATTGCTATTGGTACATCAGTGGGTGGGACTGACCCTCAGGCTGACTGGCTGTGAGGCCTGGCCATGACTTCAGCAGACAAGATGTCATGTGGGGGCTGACCCCATGGAGCAGGATTTGTTTTAGTGGGGCTCAGGAGCTTGCTATGTCTACTCTTTGGATGTATCATTTGTGGTACTAACTGGGTGGTGCTCTGGTGTGGTTTGAAGCTAGCCACTGGGTGTGTTGTTTCTGGGGCCTCTTGAGAGGTGTTCTAAGTCAGCTGCTGCCTATGTCCAGCCTAGGGCCACTTGGTAGGAGCTACAAAATGATCTTCAGTTAGTTGATCATGGTATTGGGCTTGGAGGCACCTGGGAGTGGTAAACTGTGAACAAGGCCAGCTGCCACTAGTGCCAGGCTTGGGGCTGCTTAGCAGGAGATGCAGGGCATGCCAAGGCCAGCTGCTGCTTTTGCGTGTTTGTGGACCTTTGAGAGATTTTAGAAAAGCCCATTGCAAGGGCCCAAACTGGTCCCTTGTGTGGGTTAGCCTTCAAAATAGGTTCTGGCTGGGCACATGACTGGGGCTGGGGGATCTCAGAGAATCACCAGGGTAGCATGAGAGTGGTATTAGCCAGATTAATGGAGATTCAGACTTGGTGCCCACCTGCACCAGCAGGCTGAAAGGATGGAGAGCTCAACAAAGAAACAATGGCATCCACAGGCACTGGAGAGAGCTGCCCCTCCAGTCCTCACCCTGCAGCCAGACAATTCAGTTCCTCCCCATATGTCTCTTTGTTCTCTCCTCAAGCTGCGCTCCCTTCTCTGGAGCTTAGGGCAATTGTTATGACTGAGTGACTCTGCATGTGGGCCCTTAGTTTAAGAGGCTGCCTGGGATTCCAGCTGCCCTCTGCCTCACCAGACTTTGTTCCCACTGGTCTTCACAGCCAGCTGGCATGGACTCCTCTTCCTAGCACCGGTACTCCAGGCTGAAGGGCTCCTCAGTGAAGAACTCTGCAGCCGAGATGGCTCTACCGATTCCTCAGCACCACATATGGGTGTGGGACCAGCCTGTTTCATGTCTCCATTCCTCCTATCAGTATTGATGTGGCTTCTTCTTTATATCCTTAGTTATAGGAGTTCTGTTCAGCGAGGTTTCAGGTGGTTCTCAAGGGCAGATGTTCCATAATTTAGTTGCAAATCTGTTGTAATCACAGGAGGAGGTAAGCACAGCATTCACCTACTCTGCCATCCTGACTAGAAGTTCTTAATTTTTAATATTTTTAAAGCACAAAAAAAAATACTGATTCAAACCTATCCATTCATAGCCATCAATATGAATGTTAAATGTACATGGTTTCAAGGAATTAGCCATCACCTCTCAACTCTAAACTTCTTCACTAAGACAGCCAGGATGCAGACATCTGTCAGCATCTCTAAAGACCACATGTACACACATGACTTCCATTTTAAAATAAAAGCATAATGTCCACAGCCAGTCAGCAGCAGTCAGTTTTATCTTAAAAACTGAAGGTTGCAGTCTTCGTTGGATCTACACGCCGTCAATGCCACTGCCCTTCACCTCTGCACCATGGCTTTCATGACCAGGCAGTTTGTGCGCTCCGTGTCCTCTTCGTCCAGGGCCTCAGCCTCGGCAAAGAAAATCATCGTCAAGCACGTGGCGGTCATCAGCAGCGGGCTGATGGGCGCCGGTATTGCCCAGGTTGCTGCCGCAACTGGCTGCACAGTAGTGTTGGTGGACCAAGCAGAGGACATCCTGGCAAAATCCAAAAAGGGAATTGAGGAAAGCCTTAAGAAAATAGCCAAGAAGTTTGCAGAAAACCCCAAGGCAGGTGGTGAATATGTGGAGAAGACCTTGAGCAGCACATCGACCAGCACGGACACAGCATCCATAGTCCACAGCACGGACCTGGTGCTGGAGGCCATCGTGGAGAACCTGAAGGTGAAGAACGAGCTCTTCAAGAGGCTGGATAAGTATGCCCAGAACACACAATCCTTGCCAGCAATACTTCCTCTTTGCAGATCACGAGCATAGCCGATGCCACCACCAGAGAGGACCACTTCACCGGACTCCACTTCTTCAATCCAGTGCCCATGATGAAGCTCGTGAAGGTCATTAAAACACCAATGACCAGCCAGAAGACATTTGAATCTCTCATAGACTTCAGCAAAACCCTGGGAAAGCATCCTGTTACTTGCAAGGACACACCTGGGTTTATTGTGAACCGTCTGCTTGTGCCATACGTCATGGAAACAGTCCAGCTGTAGGAACGAGGTGACGCTTCCAAGGAAGACATCGACGTTGCTATGAAGCTGGGAGCTGGGTACCCCATGGGCCCATTTGAGCTTCTCGATTACGTTGGGCTGGATACTGTTAAGTTCATCATGGATGGGTGGCATGAGATGGATACACAGAACCCCCTGTTTCAGTTCAGCCCGTCCTTGGACAAGATGGTTGCAGAGAATAAGCTTGGCAGGAAGACTGGAGAAGGGTATTACAAGTACAAGTGATGTGCAGGTCCTGTAGCTGCGGGAAGGCCCTGCAAGCCCGCACCAGCAGCTGCCCATGGGCCGAAGGGACGCTCTTGGGTCAGACGCACTCCCACGCAGCACAGTCCTCGATGGAGAATGAATTCCTTTTCCAGTCTGTTCCTTTCTGTGGATTTTCCAAAAAGCTTTACACCCTCAGTGCCTTGGAGCGAACATTTCTTTTGAACCTCGTCACTTTCATAAAGCATTGCCGAGCTGATTCACTCATGGAGGGGAAACCCTTCCTCCGAGGGTGCTGGGCTCCGGGCTGCACGGAGGGCCCAGGCCGTTGGCTTGTCCGGGAGGTGCTGTGAGGAGCTGCCTGCCTCTCACCTCGTGAGAAGGTCCGCTCCTGCAGCCTGGAGCCTCACCTGCCTTCTGAGCTCTAGTGTCATGTGTCTGCTCGCCTCATCATCTGGACGCGGCTGCTGACTGGGGGACCGTCTGCACCTGCTTGGTCTGCAGGAAGAGGCTCCCTTCGCACCCGAAATCTGAATGAGTATGAATGATGAGTATGATCTTTTTCTTAAGAAATCATCACTGCAGACTGTATCTACATCAGCTCTAATAAAAAACAATCTTTTAGCCCTGGCCGGTTTGGCTCAGCGGTTAGAGCATCGGCCTGCGGTCTGGAGAGACCCGGGTTCGGTTCCCGCTAAGGGCGCGTACCTCGGTTACAGTTTGTCCCCGGCCCTGGTTGGTCGTGCGGGTGGCAGCCACTCGATGTGTCCCTTCACATCGATGTTTCTCTCTCTCTCCCTTCCTCTGTCTCCCTCCCACTCTATCTGTACAAAAAATGGAAAAGTGTCCTCGGGTGAGGATAAAAAACAAACAAACAAACAAAAAACCAATCTTTTAATCTGTGAAAATTTAAATTGAAATAAATCTGTATAATTTTAAAAAATAAATAAAAAATAAAAACTGAAGGTTATCTCAACTGACCTCATTGTGTGTGTGTGTGTGTGTGTGTGTGTGTGTGTAAAATATCATGTCCTTCCTCTAAGTCAAACTCAACATAAAAACAATACAGGTGGGAAATCCAGGAAGTGTACAGATTGACAGAGAACCATATGCACTCAGCCCACACTTTACATAATGGGACCAATCCTTGACCTAAGGTTTCACAATAAAGTTTCACAAAAGCTATGGCAGAGACAGAAGTCAAGTCGCCTCCTTCCCAGAATACAGTTTCTTTACCAAACAAATCCCTATCCCAAACAACTAAACAGGGAGTCAGAACATTTTAGAAGCAAAATTTGTAGAGAAAGAAAGTTATAGTCATGAAGTAATCTGGCTCTAGTTTTCTCTTGATATTATGTCTTTTCTTTACTTACCTAGAAAATATTTTGATAACAATAAATAGTGTTTTTAGGGGTCTAAATATTTTTAATGAAATAGAAACTAAAATTGAAAAGAAAAAGCAAAACAGAATTATTTTGGTAATTTTGGACAAACTGACCCTCCCATCCAAGCTTTTATTCCAAAAATAAACAAAATTTGGTCAGAAGTGTTTCAGTTTTAGGAATGCCTGTATCATGGACTCATTTAGGGGTTTGAGAGAGGATTCCTAAGTGGAGGAGACACAAAAAGGTGGCAGAGTATGTAAAAATTACACTCACTTCCTCCCAGGAACAAATCGGAATTACAACAAAATTATACAACAAGCAGCCTAAATAACCAACTGAGGACTAGTTGAACAGAAGTCTTATAACCAAAGATTTACAGAAGGAGCCACGTTGAGACTGGTGGGAAGAGTGGAAATGTGGGAAGGGCTGGCTCTGCACACGTGTGGTGGTAGAGAATCCTGAGGGGTAACTCAGCTGCAAAGGTCCCCCATGAGGAGCAAGGGGGTCTCAATTCCATGCTGGGCTCCCAGGCCAGAGCCCCAGTGATGGGAAAAGAAACCTACATAACATCTGCTGTGAACATCAGCAGGGGTTTCATCTGCCAGGGTGAGATGGGAGACTGCTAGAAATGCAGGTACCTTCTTAAAGGGCCAACACACAAAATCTTGCTTGCATGCTTTACCCAGCAGAGGGATGGCAACTCAGAGAAGACTGGAATCATACTTGGAGAGACGGGGTTGTGTGGGCTCAGAGAGAGGGCTTAAGGGACAGCCGCCCATTTCTCTGTGCTGAATCTCTTCTCATATCACCTACAGGAGCCATCTTTCCTAGGTCAAGAGCTCCTCTCTATAAGGCATTAGCCTGGGAAGATGAATTAGGCCCACTCTCCTGCCTACCTGTGGCTGCACCCTGCCAAGCTCTCATCCTGTGGAGGAATCAGCTAGCTTCCGCTAGCCTAGTCCTGCACTCCAGTCTTTCTTGAAGGGCTCTCAAGAAGGTAAGGGCAGACTCAGGGGGTGTCGCAGATGCACATGGAGAGACTGAGCGAAGTAGTTTTAGGGAGAGGGCTAATTTTCCCTTGGACACCAGACTGATGATGCCCCCTTACAACATCTGCAAGGGGAGATGTACTAGTCCCATCCTTCTGACTCCCTGAGGTCCTACCCTGCCAAATTTGCACCCCGCAGAGGGATCTGCTGGCTGCAGCCAGCCTGGGCTCACATTTGATCTTTCTTAACAAAGTCATGAGGAAATCCAGACAAATTCAGGGGGTGCCAGAGACACACAGAGAGAGACTAAGTTGTTTGGCTCTAAGGTGAGGGCCCCCCCCCCCATGAGCCCTGACTGGCATCACTGCTCCTGTGCAGAGCCCTCCTTCCACACAATCACATCTCCATCTGTTTTAGACTGATGAATTCTACTGGCCTCACCCTGATGACTCCCTGAGATCCTGCCACACCACAACAGTCAAACAGGCCCCAGGCAGGTGACAGCTGGCCTTGGTATGCTCTGAGACTTTTACAGAATGGCCTCAGACCTGGTACTGGCACTGAGGGTGAATCAGTATCAACTTGGTGAACAACACTCACTCCTACCTGCTGACTCACTGAGAACCTGATGCAGTGCCAGAGGCTCTTTCAGTGGCAGAGCTTAACAGGCAGTCAGTAGACAGAGGCAAATCTTGGGGTGCCTTGGGCCATTTGCTGAACAGCCCCAAACTTGTTCCTGGTGGAAGCCAGCCTTGGTACACAGCTCGACCTCTCCCATGTATACCCAGGACCAACAAAGGCAGCCACAAACCATGGATCACATTTTAGCTTCTAATAGGTAGCCTAGGGACAGTCACAGGCAGTGTCTGACATTGGCCTGCCCCAGAGTCCCTCCCAAAAGGCCCCTGAACCAACACACCCAGTGGCTAGCTTCAGACCACATCAGACCATGACCCCAATACCTCAATAAGTGGCACAGCCAAAGGGAGAACTTGGCAGGCACCAGACCCTACAGGGGTGAATTCCACTTTGTGGGGTCAGTCCATGCACAGAAGCTCATACACTGTGGTTGGAGTCAATCCTCACACTCAGCCAGCCTAAGGGTCAACCCCACCCACAAATGAGCCAACAGCAATCAAGACTTAACCACAACAGGAGGGTTCACATAATCCTCATAAGAGACCTTCCTGGAGCACCTAGCTCAGGGGAGCAGAAAGACTGCACCACTGAGCCCCAGGACACCACTGCGTAAGGCCACCCTATGAAGATTGGGAGACACAGCAACCTAACTAATACACAGAAAAAAAATACAGAGGGGCAGACAAAATTAAGAGACAAAGAAACATGCCCCAAGTGAAAGAAAAGGGGAAATCGCTAGAAAAAGACCAAAATGAAATAGAGTCAGGCAATCTACCAGATATAGAGTTCAAAACAATGGTTATAAGGATACTCAAGAAACTTAGGAGAAGAACAGATGAACTCAGTGAGAATGCAAACAAAGAGATAGTAGGCATAAAAAGGTACATAGAAACCATACAAAAGAACCAGACAGAAATGAAGAATACAATTTCTGAAATGAAGAATACACTAGAAGAAATCAACAGCAGATTAGATGAAGCAAAGGAGCATATCAGCAATTTAGAAAACAAGGTAGCAGTAAACACCTAAATAAAACAGCAAAAAGGAAAAAGAATTTAAGAAAATAAGGATAGTGTAAGGGACCCCCAAGATAATATCAAGCATAGCAACATCCATATCAAGGGGTAGCCAATGGAAAAGAGAGAGACCAAGGAATTAAAAACCTTGAAGAAATAATGACTGAAAACTTTCTTAACCTGATGAAGAAAAAAGACACACAAGTTCAGGAAGCACAGACAATCCCAAACAAGAAGAACCCTCTTTATCATCATGAAAATGCCGAAGTTTAAAGACAAAGAGAGATCTTATAAGCAGCAAGAGAAAAATAGTTACCTACAAGGGAGGGACCTTCCATAAGAATATCACATGATTTCTCAACAGAAAATATGAAACAAGAAGGAACTGGCACAAACTATTCATAGTGATAAAAAGCAAGGACTTACAACCAAGACTATGCTACTCACCAGGGCTATTATTTAAGATTGAAGGAGAGCCTTGGTATGGTAGCTCAGTTGGTTAAAGCACCATCCCAAAATGCCAAGGTTGCAGGTTTGATCCCTAGTCAGGGCACACACAAAAATCAGTCACTGAATGCATAAATCAGTGAACAACAAATCAATCTCAATCTCTCCCCCACCCCCACCCCGCGGTCTCTCTCTCCTCCTTCCTCTTTCTCTATAAAATAAATTAAAATCAATAAATCAATTAGGAAGAGAAAGAAAGAGTTTCCCCGACAAGAAAAAGCTAAAGGAGGTCATCAGCAACAAATTAGTATCACAAGAAATGTTAAAGGTTCTTCTTGGGCCATTTGCTGAACAGCCCCAGACTTCCTCTTGTGGAAGCCAGCCTTGGTACACAGCTCGACCTCTTCCATGTATACCCAGGACCAACAAAGGCAGCCACAAACCATGGATCCCATGGTTTGAAGAAGAATAAAGAAAAAAAAAAGATGAACATAAGCATCTATAATAAATTGGCTATAAATACATACCTATCAATAACTTTAAATGTAAATGGATTAAATGCTTCACTCAAAGACATAGAGACCCATATATATGTTGTCCACAGGAGAGTCACTTCAGATTAAAAGACACACAGAGACTGAAAGTAAAGGGATGAAAAAAGATATTTCATAAAAATGAAAACAAACAAAAAAGCTGGGTTAGTAATACTTATATCAAACAAAATAGATATAATTTTATTTATTTATTTATTGTAATAAGTTTTTATTGAATTTTCTTATTTTTTTTAATTTTTTTATCCTCACCCGAGGACATTTTTCCATTTTTTACTCAGATAGAGCGGGAAGGAGAGAGAGGAAGAGAGAGAAACATCGATGTTGAAAGGGACACATCAAGTGGCCACCACCCACACGACCCAACCAGGGCCGGGGACAAACTGCAGCCAAGGTACATGCCTTTAGCGGGAACCGAACCCTGGTCTCTGTGGACCGCAGGCTGACGTTCTAACCGCTGAGCCAAACCGGCCAGGGCTTTATTGAGTTTTTTTAGAGAGACAGGAAGCGAGAGAGAGACAAAAACATCGATGTGAAAGAGAAACATTGATCGACTGCCTCCTGCATGGCCCCCACTGGGGATCGAGCCTGCAACCTAGGCATGTGCCCTGACTGGGAATTGAACTGGGACCTCTCAGTCCATGGGATGATGCTCAATCCATTGAGCCACACTGTCTGGGCAGACAAAATAGACTTTTAACAAAAGGCTATAATAAGAGACAATGATATATAATAATAAGAGACATAATGATAAAGTGATCAAACAGGAGGATATAAACCTTGTAAACACTTATGTACCCAACACAGGAACACCTAAATAAATAAAGCAAATATTGATGGACATAAAGAGAGAGAATGACAGTAATACAGTCATAGTTAGAGACTTTAACATCAACGAATAGACCTTCCAGACAGAAAATCAATAAGGAAATAGCGTTCTTAAATGACACACTAGATCAGACAGATTTAATTGATGTCTTTAGATCATTTCACACCAAAGCAACAGAATATACATTATTTTCAGGTGCACATGGAACATTTTCTAGGATAGACCATATGTTAGGACACAAAACAAGTCTCAATAAATTGAAGAAGACTAAAATCATATCAAGCATCTTCTCTGAACATAATCATATACAACTAAAAATCACAAGATAAACGTGAAAAACACACAAAGGCATGAAAGCTCTGTCTGGACCGCAGGCCGACACTCTAACCGCTGCCAAACCGGCCAGGACGAGACAGGAAAGCTAAATAACACATTACTAAACAATGAATGGGGTAAAAATGAGCTCAAGGAAGAAATCAAAAGATACCCTAAAACAAATAAATATGAGGATATAATGATCCAAAATCTATGGGACACAGTGAAAGCAATCCGAAGAGGGGAATTCATAGCATTACAGGCCTACCTCAAGAAACAAGAAAAGTCTCAAAGAAGCAATCTAACTTTATACTTAAAGAAACTAGAAAAAGAACAACAAATAAAGCCCAAAATGAGTAAAAGAAAGAAAATAATAAAGATCAGAGCAGACATAAACAATATAATCTAAAAATCAATACAAAAGATCAATGAAACCAAAAGCTGGTCATTTGAAAAGATAAACAATATTAAAAAAACCTTTAACCAGCCTCACCAAGAAAAAAGAGAGGACGTAAATAAATAAAATAAAAAATGAAAGAGGAGAAGTAATAACTGATACCACAGAAATACAATGGACTGTAAGAAAATATTATGAACATCTGTATGCTAACAAATTGGACAATATGTTAGAAATGAATAAATTCCTAGAAACATACACTTACAAAACTGAATCAGGAAGAATCCGAAAATTGGAATAGAGTAATTATAACTAATGAAATTGAAGCAGTAAAAAAAAAAACAAAAAACTCCCAACAAATAAAAATCCTGGACTGGATTGTTACACAGGTGACTTTTACCAAACATTCAAAGAAGAACTAACCCCTCTCCTCAAACTATTCCAAAAAATTCAAGAGTAGGAAAGACTCCCCAGCTTGTTTAAAAAGACCAGCATTATCCTAATTCCAAAACCAGACAAGGACACCACAAAGAAAGAAAATTATAGGCCAATATTCCTGATGAACATAGATGCAAAAATTCTCAACAAAATATTAGCAAACCAAATACAGGAATACATTAAAACAAATCACACAGCATGATAAAGTGTGATTTACTCCTGGGATGCAAAGTTGGTACAGTTATTGGCAAATAAATTAACATGATACACCACATTAACAAAATGAAGGATAAAAATCATATAATCATATTAATAGATGCAGAGAAAGCATTTGCCAAAACCAGCAACCATTTATGATTAAAAAATATCACCAATGTGGAAACAGAGGGAACATACCTCAACATAATAAAGGCCATATATGATAAACCCACAACTAACATCTTATTCAACACAGAAAAACTAAAACCATTTCCCTTAAGATAGGAATAAGACAGGGATGTCTACTTTCACCACTCTTTCTCAACATAGTACTGGGAGTCCTGGCCACAGCAATCAAACAAGAAGAAGAAATAGAAGGCATTCAAATTCGAAAGAAAGAAGTAAAACTGTCATTGTTTGCTGATGGCATGATACTGTACATAGAGAACCCTAAAGATTCTATTAAAAAAACTACTAGAAGTGATAAATGAATTCAGTAAAATAGCAGGATACAAAATAAATATTTATAAATCAGTTGTATTTTTTACACCAATAATGAACTATTGGAAAGGGAAACTAAAAAACAAAATCACATTTATAATTGCCTTAAATACACACACACACACACACACACACACACACACACACACACCTAGGAATAAGTTTAACCAAGGAGGTAAAAGACCTGTACTCAGAAAATTATAAGACAGAAATAAAAGAAGATACAAATATGCCCGACCGGTGTGGCTCTGTGGATTGAGCGTCGTCCCATGGACTGAGCGGTCCCAGTTTGAGTCCCAGTCAGAACACATGTCCTGGTTGCAGGCTCAATCCCCAATGGGGGGCATGCAGGAGGCAGCTGATTGATGTTTCTCTCTCACAATGATGTTTCTATCTCTCTCCCCCTTCCACTCTCTCTAAAAAAGAAATCAATAAAAATACATGTATATAAAAGAAGATAAAAATACATGGAAGCAATATTTTTTTTGATATGTCTCCTCAGGCAAGGGGAAAAAAATAAAAAAATAAATAAAAAAATGGGACCCTATCATACTAAAAATGTGTTGCACAGCAGAGAAAACCACCAACAAAAAAGAAAAGACAACCTACTGAATGAAAAAGAAATTTTCCAATGATACATCTGGTAAAGGGTTAATACCCTTTAATTTGGTTAATACCAAAATTCATAATCAGCACCAAAAAACAAACAATTGAATTTTAAAAATGGGCAGAGGACCTGAACAGAAACCTTTCCAAAGAGGACATAAGGATGGCCTAATAGACATATCAAAAGATTCTCTAAAAAAATAAAAAAATGCCCTGGCCGGTTTGGCTCAGCGGTTAGAGCGCCAGCCTGCGGTCCTGAGAGACCCGGGTTCGGTTCCCGCTAAGAGCATGAACCTTGGTTGCAGTTTGTCCCCGGCTCTGGTCAGTCGTGCGGGTGGCAGCCACTCGATGTGTCCCTTCACATCGATGTTTCTCTCTCTCTCTCTCTGTTCCTCTCTCTCCCTCCCACTCTACCTGAACAAAAAATGGAAAAATGTCCTCGGGTGAGGATAAAAAAAAAAAGATTCTCAATGTCACTAATATTCAGATAAATCAAATTAAAACCATAATGAGGTATCACCTCACACCTGTCAAAATGGCTATCATCAATAAATCAACAAACATCAAGTGCTGCAGAGGATGTGGAGAAAAGGGAACCTTGATGCACTGTTAGTGGGAATGCAGACTGGTCCAGCAACTGTGGAAAACAGTATGTAGGGTCCTAAAAAAATTAAAAATGAAACTGCCTATGACCCAGCAATTCCACTTCTGGGCATATATTCGAAGAAACACAAAACACTAATTCAAAAGAATATACGCACCCCTGTGTTCATTGCAGCATTATTTACAATAGCCAAGATATAGAAGCATGGTGATATAGAAGATTTGGTGGTACATATGTACAAAGAAATATTACTTGGCCATAAAAAAGAATGAAATCTTGCCATCAGTGACCAAATGGATGGACCTAGAAGGTAATATGCTAAGTGAAGTCAGACAGAGAAAGACAAACACTACATGATTTCACTTATGTGTGGAATTTCAAGAACAAAATAAATGAATAAACAATAGAAACAGCCTCACAGATACAGAAAACAGATTGATGGTTACCAGAGAGGAGGGTTTGGGGAGATGGGTGAAAAAGGTGAAGGGAGTAAGAAGTTACAAAATAAAGTATAGGGAATGTGGTTAACAATATTATAATAACTATGTAGGGTGCCAGGTAGGTACTAGAAATACCAGGGGGAACACTTTGTAAAGTATGATCGTCTAACCACTATGTTGTATACCTGAAACTAACAAAAAATAATACTGAATGTAAAATAAAATTAAAACACAAACTTTTAAAAAAGAGAATAGGTATAACAAGAAAAAAAAAGGTATTTAATCAATGTTGAATGAATAAAAAAATAAATCTATGTGGAAGCAGTCTCCCATCCCTACTTCGTCTCCAGATGCCGACTTCCCACATTAGTCAATACAGGGTGTCCCAAAAAATGTACACCGGTGTCTGTTGATTTTATTACATTTTGAAAATGAAGTGTATTTTAATAAACACTGGATTTATAATTATTCAAAGTTGTGTATGCATTTTTTGGGACACTATATATATATATACATATATATATATATATATATATAGAGAGAGAGAGAGAGAGAGAGAGAGAGAGAGGAGAGTCGTGCAGTTTGCAAAGCACTTCTATCATTCAGTTCTCACAATGACTCAGGCAGGGTATTGTTAACTTAACAAAGGAGGAAGCTGAGGCCCAGAGAGAACCTGTGATTTATTCTGGTCACACAACTAGTAACACCACACTCCATCCAGTTCAGCACTTCCAAATCAAAGTATTATCTCCTTTTCTCACACTGTGCTCCCTATTAAAACTGCTTCAATTTTTTTCCTAATTCAAATAATAAAAAGTAATTGCCAATAAATTGTTGTTACCCATTTACCTGCTACCAGCTATTCTAATGCTTTCTGCTCGCAGAGTTTAGAAAAGGGCCTTTCAGAGCCTCATTTGCAGAAAACTTGCCACTGAATGTTCCAGAACTGCACCCAAAGGGTTCTTGGGCAATGAAGCAAACCCATCTCTAATGCCACTGCTCAGTGTGATCTGCTTCCACTGGCTCTTGAGCCACAGGATCACTTGTACTACAGTTCTGTCCAGTGGATCATCAGACACCATGAGGAGAGAGGGACACTTCTCAGCCTGGGCTCCGAATGATAGCATGAGCCAAAGGCACTGCCAGCACTGTGCCCACCACCCACCTCCCCTACCACCACCACCCAGGCAGCCTTCCCTCCTTTCCTTATAACTGCAGCACTAACCCAGGTGTCTTCAAACACTTTTTCTTTCCTCTCCAATTCATTCTCCACCACACGCACCTCTGTGTGTACTTAGGGCCCTTGTTATTCAGTACGATACTCTAATTAGGAGGCTCAGCATCACCTGCCCACTTGTTAGAGATGCAGAATCTGGGCTCCACCCTACACCCAGGAATTATGATCTACACTGTAACAAAATCCTCTAGTAATTTATAAGAAATTAAAATTTGAGAAGCACTACTCTAGGAAAAAGGCAAAGTAAATGAACTTATTCCTTTCTGATTGCCACCCCATGCTGTCCTTGGGTACCAGATCTTCAGATCAAGTTTAAACCCTCCAGTACTAGCTGTACTTGTTGGATAGCAGTTCTTCAGGTCAAGTTCAAACCCTCCAGTACAGTCCACCTGCTCATCTATTTCTCTAGGATATCCTATTCAGCTAGTTTTTAGCAAAACAGCTTGGGCTACTTTGCACTAAAGTATGAACAGCTAACAGTGCCTGCAAACAGTGGGCTCTGAGGGAACGTTACTGAGAGAACACTGGTACCAGGAAAGTTTTAAAGTCAGGAAAAGCTGGGTTTGCATCTCAGGCCTCTCATTGATCAGCTGTGAGACTCTCAGAACCTTAAATACTCTCTGAGTTTCCATTTCTGCTCTGTAAAATGGGATAACATCTGCTTTACAGAGGGAGTAGTCACACTGCAAAGTATCTTCCACACCATGCCTGGTACATAGAAAGTGTTCTCTCTTCCTGTTGAATGAATGAGCTATAATATCAGAAACAACTGAATTTCAAAATACTGTTGATACAAATGAATACCTAGCTGGTGTCACCCCAGTCAGTGTTGCCACATAGAAGACATTTTGGAGAAGGTAAGCATTTCTTGTGACTTATAAAATTAATTTCACTGCATACCTCCTGCCTGATAACTTCTCTTGCACTAACTTATACTTCAGAGTTCTCTGATTCAAAAGTCCTTTATTTTCCTCCTTGAAAAAAAAGTGTTTAATCATCAAATTAAAATGCCAAAAATATTAGCAGTAGTGGAAATAGGTTGAGATGTTTAAACTGCAATAGATTTGTTTTTAGCACTTAAAATATCATTTTAGCAATATCATCAATGTAAAAGTTATGAACTACAATTGTTTTTATTAGTCAGTGTAACTGGTAAAATTACGTTTTACCTGATTTCTTAAAATTTCAGTTTGATTACTGACTTTACTTAAAGGAAATTAATTTGAAAAAAAATCTAAATTAAAATACATGAAAATAATTTTTAAACAACCATATTGAATATGTTGTAAGAATGAATGTTTAATTTATTAAAAGACGAAAAGTCACAAAACATGAATGAAAAAGTACATTCAACTAAAGTAAAAGTTAATATTTTTGCCAAATAAGAAACAGCATGAACCAAGCTAAAAGGCAACCTACCACCTGAGATATTTCCCAACACATATAGCCAACAAAGAAAGTCAATAAGAGGACAAATAAATCAATAATGAATATAAGCAAATAATAGGAACATACAATTCCCAGAAGAGCAAACCCATTGTCCAGTAAACATGAAGAGATTTGTAGCCTCACTAATAATCGGGGAAAATACAAATTAAACAACAAAGAAGCTACCACATTACACTCCTATAATGGGCAAAAATATTGAAGCATGACATTACCAAGTACCAGAAGGAAATAGCACGACAGGAACCCACATCCCGCTAATAGAATTGTCTAGAATAACTCACAGGGCCACTTTGGGAAGCACCCAAACACTGTCTGGCAGCTTGAGAACAGGCACTGGGAGCTGCACAGCTGGGCCTCGTTTACCCTGCAGCAGTGTTTTCCAAAGTGACTCTGAGCAATAGTGGGGCCCCTGGGAGCTTATTAGAAAGGCCAATTCTCCACCCCAGAGTAGACTTTCTGCCTTACTGGGGTGCATTTTAAGAAGTCCTCCAGCTGATTCTGACTAGTGCTCAAGCTTCAGAACCACTGCCCCAGAGAAACTCTCTCACTTGACTTCTCACCTGTTTGAACAGGGCATTGTGTCAGGATATTAGGGACATGGTCCTTGACAGTTTCTAGAAAGGCCATCTGACAGACCTTGGTTCACTAGGACAGTGTCACTGAGAGTCAAGGGACAGTGTGCTGACAGTCAGATTTCCTCAATATGTACATCTGCACAAAGAGGTACATACATACAAGAATGTAGGTATAAATATAAAACATTTAAAAGTCTAAACAGCTGCCAACAGAAGAATGGGTACAATGCTACATTATACAGCAGTTAAAATAAATGAAGTAGATATACATGAATCAGCAAGGGTAAATCTTGAAAATATAATACTGAATGAATAAAAACAAGTTGCAGAATGCCACCTATATAGTGATACTATCCAAGTTCAAACCTCACCAAAAAAATTGATGCTATTTTTAAATAAACATTTGTATGAAAACATTAGGAAGTCCATTTACTGACCTCTAGATAATGGTTATCTGTGGGTGGGAAATGAAAGGAATGGGATGGAGGAGTACAAAGAGACTTTAGTTTTTAAAAAGCTATCACACATAGGTACAGACTGACAAACCTCAGAAGAGGGGGTGTTGGGGGGGAGAGATAAACTACAGAACTTATATGCATAACCAATGGACATAGACAACAAAGCTGGGGATGGGGTGGGGGGGATAGGGAGGAGGGTGTCAATGGGGGAAAAAGGAGAAACATCTATAACAAAAACAAATTAATAAAAATAATTAAATATATATATATAAAATTTTAAAAAGCTATCACACATATGGTAAAAGGTTAATATTTGTTGGGGTAAAAGATATTGCTTATATTATTGTGTACTCTTGCATATATTTGGAGAATTTCATAATTTTACATTACAAAAGTATTTTATTATATTTGTGAATGCTAAAAAACCTTATTTCTGTACAAAAGGAAATATTTCAAAATCACAGTCTCAAGAGGTAGGGACATGGTCCTTGACAGTTTCTAGAAAGGCCCCCACCCCAGCTTTATTGAAGTATAATTGACAAATAAAAATTGTACATATTTAAGATGTATTTGATGTTTGATATACATATATATTGTGAAATTATCACCACAATCAAGCTAATTAACACATCTATCACTTCACATATTTACCTTTGTGTGTTTGTGTGTGTGTGTGTTGAGAACACTTAAGATCTACAAGAGTTAGGGCTTTTAAAGACTGAATCTTTGTGACATCTAGTGGTAGCAGAAATAGTTACAATTTAGTACAGAAAAACAACCTTGATTCAACGTATCATTAATATCTGAATTCTAGGTTTAATTAAATTGCCACAAAATTTAAAAGCCTTGTGCTTTTGCTTTTATTTGTGTTTTCAGTGGTCTGTACTTAAATATTTTTAATGAGGATGAAATTTTGGAAAAGGTTATTATCTTGCATATATTATGTGGTTCAGCCACTGGTCTCCTGAAAATGTATTGTCAGTTCTAGAGTCACCCAAATAGTGTCCCCTGCCCTGCCACCCTACTGTCTGGGCCAGTGAGAGCAGCAGGAAGAAGCTTCCCCCTTACATCCTGCTATACACCCAGCTGGCTGGGTGTCCCTCCTTACCCCAGACCTGCACTTCTGCATGATCTTTCTAAACCACATATGGCCCCCTCATTGTTCCAGGTCTCAGGCTCTTCCTACGTCCTTTAAATCTATACAATCAGCTCCCAAGTCAGTCTGTGGAAGGTGTCACATTCACCATTGTTTTATTTATATCCCTACTAAACTGAGAATGACTTGAGAATAGGAACCGTGCCTTGCACACAAGTTCCCCCTAAAAACCTAAACAGTTTTTGGCATGCACTAGGTACACAATAGATGTTCATTAAATGGATTTTCATTGCCACAGCCCAGGTTCAGACCTTTGTAACCTGAAGCCTAGACAATGGCAGTAATGTCCTAAGCCAAAACCACTTTTTTTAAAATTATTTTTTCTTTATTGACTTTAGAGAGAGAGAAAGGAAGAGGGAGAGAGAGATTGAAACATAAACAAGAGAGAACATTGGCCACCTCCTGTATGTCCCCCACTGGGGACTTGGCCCACAACCTGAGCATGTGCCCTGACCGGAAATCGAACGAGTGACCTCTTGGTGCCTGGGTCGATGCTCAACTACTGAGCCACACTGGCTGGGCCAAAACCACCTTTAATACCACCAATTAAGCATCCTAAAATTATCTCTTTGCAACATAACACCATTTTCTCATCTCCCATTCCCAATAAAGTTTTTCAATGCGCAATTCTCATTTGCAATTTCATTGTCAGCAGATGCTGTCTAAACTTCTTAGCTCAGAAATGAATATGCTTTGCAATCTGATCCAGCTTAGCATTGACTCTGCCCCTCTCTGCATCCCTGCACGGATCTGCTGTTTTCAAGAATCCTGCAGGCATTCCCACCTTTGTTTCTCTGCTCATAGGCCGCCTCCTGCCCACAATCAATTTTGTACCTTTGTTCTTTGTTTGTTTGGGGGTGGGAGTCGTTTCCATGAAACTCTAAGTGACTCATCTCCATGTACAAAGTTAGAAGCACTAACTACCAAACTGGTCATTTGGAGCCTGCACCATTATTTATCTTCACTCCTCACCTGGAACTGCTTCTCAATGGCACTGACCACTTCTGTCACCAGTGTGTGCACTCAAAACCAGCTAAACCCTATGGGACATGGTGAAAGCATGCCTGACAGGGAAGTTCACAGCATTACAGGCCTACCTCAAGAAATAAGAAACATTCCTAATAAACTATCTAATTCTACAATTTAAAAAATAGAAAGAGAACAAAAAGAAAAACACAGAATAAGTAGAAGAAATATTGCCTGGCTGGTGTGGCTCCGTGGTTGAGCGTTAACCCAGGCACCAAGAGGTCACCGATTCAGTTCCTGGTCAGAGCACATGCCCAGTGGTGGGCAAAATCCCCAGTGGGAGGCATGCGGGATGTTCTCTCTTATCAATGTTTCTATCTCTCTCTCCCTCTCCCTTCCTCTCTAAAATCAACAAAGAAAAAAACATTTCTTTAAGAAAGAAATAATAAAGATCAGAGTGAAAACAAATGACAATGAGACTAAAAAAATACAAAAGATCACTTAAGCCCTGGCTGGTTTGGCTCAGCAGTTAGAGCATCGGCCCATGAACCAATGAGTCGTGGGTTAGATTCCAATCACGGGCATGTACCTCAGTTGCAATTCATCCCCGGCCCTGGACGGGGTCACTTGGGAGGCAGCCACTCGATGTGTCCCTTTCACGTCGATGTTTCTCTCTCTCTCCCTCCCACTCTATCTGAACAAAAACTGAAAAAATGTCCTCGGGTGAGGATAAAAAAAGAAAAAAAAGATACCTAGGAATAAGTTTAACCAAGGAGGTAAAAGACCTGTACTCAGAAAACTACAGGACATTGAAAAAAGCAATAAAGGAAGATAAAAAAAAAAGTAGAAGCAGTCCGGCCAGTGTGGCTCACTGGTTGAGCGTCGACCCGTGCACCAAGAGGTCGCTGGTTCGATTCCTGGTCAGGGCATATGCCCAGGTTGTGGGCCAAGTCCCCAGTGGGGGTCATGCAGGAGGCGGCCAGTCAATGCTCTCTCTCTCATTGATTTTTTATCTCTCTCTTCCTCTCTCTCTAAAATCAATAAAAGGAAAAAATAATAATAATGAATTTAAAAAAAAGTAGAAGCGTATACCATGTTTATGGATTGGAAGAATCAACATCATTAAAATGTCCACACTACCCAAAGCAATCTATAAATTCAATGCAAATCCCCATTAAAATACCAATGGCATAGTTCATGGATCTAGAACAAATACTCCAAAAGCTTATATGGAACCAAAAAAAATCCCAAATACCCACAGCAATCTTGAAAAAAACAGCAAAGCTGGAGGGATCACAATACTAGATATCAGGTTATACTACAAAGCCATTGTAATCAAAACAGCCTGGTACTGGCACAAGAACAGGCATATACATCAATGAAACAGAACAGTGAATCCAGCAATCGACCCAAGACATGCTCATTTAATATTTGACAAAGGAGGCAAGAGCATACAATGGAGTAAGACAGTCTCTTTAATAAATGGTGTTTGGAAAACTGGACAGATGTATGCAAAAAAAAGAAATTAAACAACCAACTTACACCATACACAAGAATACACTCAAAATAGATAAAGGACTTAAATGTAAGTCATGAAAATATAAAAATTCTAGAAGAAAACATAGGCAGCCTGGCTGGTTTGGCTCAGCAATTAGTGCATTGGCCCATGGACTGAAGTGTCGCAGGTTCAATTATCGGTCAAGGGTATGTACCTGGGTTGCTAGGATCAGGGTCATACAGGAGGCAACCAATCGATGTGTCTTTCTTACATCAATGTTTTTCTCTCTCTGCTTTCCTTCCACTCTATCTAAAAATCAATGGAAAAATATACTCCAATGAGGATTAACAGCAACAAAAAAAGAAAATGTAGGCAGCAAAATCTCAGACATCTCACTTAGCAGAATTTTCACTGATACATTGCTTAGGGCAAAAATTAATAAATAGGACTACATCAAACTAAAAAGGAAACCTTCTGCACAGCAAAAGAAATCAGCATTATATTGGAAAGGAAACCCACTCTATGGGAGAATATACTTGCCAGTGATAAATTGGATAAGGAGTTAAATTCTAAAATATATAAAGTACTCATACAACTCAACAAAAGGAAGACAAACAATCCAATTTAAAAATGGGCAGAGGACCTGAATAGACACTTCTGCAAAGAGGATATACAAATGGCCAAGAAACATATGAAAAAATGCTCAATGTCACTAATCATCAGAGAGATGCAAATTAAAATGACTATTAGGTATCACCTCACACCTGCCAGAATGGCTGCCATCAATAATTCATCTAACAACAAGTACCGTCAAGGGGATGTGGAGAAAAAGGTACTCTATCTAGTACACTGCTGGTGGGAATGCAGACTGGTGTAGTCACTATAAAAAATAATATGGTGTTTCATCAAAAAATTAAAAATGAAACTTCCATTTGACCCAGTGATCCCAATTCTAGCAATATATCCTAAGAAGCCTGAAACACCAATCAGGAAGAATATATGCACCCCTCTGTTCATAGCAGTGCTATTTACAATAGCTAAGATCTGGAAACAGCCCAAGTGCCCATAGTAGATGAGTGGATTAAAAAGCTGTGGTATATTTATGCAATGGAATTCTATGCAGCTGTAAGACAGAAAGATCTCTTACCCTTTGAGATGATGTGGAAGGACCTGGAGAGTATTATGCAAAGCAAAATAAGCTAGTCAGAGAAAGACAAGTATCACATGATCTCACTTATTTGTGTAATAAACAAAATAAGCTGTCAAACAAAATAAATCCAGAAACATAGAAGTAGAGAACAGACTGACGAACCTGAGAGAAAAGGAGAGTGTGGGGTGGTGGGGTGGGGATGGGAAGATATAAACCAAAGAACTTATATGCATATATGCATAACCAATGGACAGAGACAACAGTGGGGTGAAGGCGGAAGAGGGGTGAGAGCAGGGAGAGGGTATCAATGGGGGGAAAAGGAGGGACATCTGTAATACTTTCAACAACAACAACAAGAATGAAAATGGAGTTCTCTAAGAAGAAGAAAGATAAAAAATAATAAAATGGCTGTAACTATATACCTATCAATAATTACTTTAAATAGATTAAATGCCCCAATCAAAAGACAGAGGGTGGCCCGACCAGTATGGCTCAGTGGTTGAGTGTAGACCCCTGCACCAAGAGGTCACCAGTTCAATTCCCAGTCAGGGCACATGCCCAGGTTGTGAGCCAAATCCCCCGTGGGGGGCATGCAGGAGGCAGCCGGTGGATGTTCTCTCTCATTGATGTTTCTATCTCTCTCTCTCCCTCTCCCTTCCTCTCTCTCTAAAATCAATAAAAGAAGAAGAAGAAAAAGACAGAAGGTGGCTGAATGGGTAAGAAAACAGGGCCCATGAATATGCTGCCTACAAGAGACCCACTTCAGATCGAAGACACAGATGGAAGGGATGAAAAAAGATATTTCATGCAAATGAAAATGAAACAAATATGCCAAGGTAGGCAGCAACACTTACATTAAACAAAAAGCCTTTAAAACAAAGTCTATAACAAGAAACAAAGAAGGGCCCAGCAATTCCACTTCTGGGTATTTATCTGAAGAAACCCCAAACACTAATTTGAAAAGACATATCCATACCTATCTTCTCTGCAGCGTTATTTACAATAGCCTAGATATAGAAGCAACCTGGGTGTCCATTGATAGACAAATGGATAAAGATGTGATACATATACACAATGCAATATTGCTCAGCCATAAAAAAAGGGGGAGAAATTTGACTTCCGGTCAAGATGGTGGTGTAGGTAAACGCGGTCTCGCCTCTTCCCACAATCACATCAAAATTACAACACAACCACTACACAACTATCATTCAGAACCACCTGAAATCAAGCTGAATGGGAGTCCTACAACTACGAAATAAAAGAAACAGCCATGTTGAGACCGGTAGGAAGGGCAGAGGCGGACAGGCAGGTCCCACACCTACGTGTGCAGGATAAAAATCAGAAGAACATGTCGGCTGAGAAGGTCCTCCCTGAGGAGTGAAGGGTCCTCGTCCCACACCAGGTGCCTGGTTCAGGGTCCCAGTGCCTGGAAGAGAAGGCCTCATAACTTCTGGCTGTAAAACCGGTGGGAACTGAGGCTGAGGGAGACTGAGACTGCTGGAGCCCCAGGAAGCTCCTCTTGAAGGGCCCATGCACAGACATACGCGGACTTGCTCCTTCTGAGCTCAAAAGTGAGGCAGCTGAAGGGGAGGCAGGGAAGAACTGAGCTGTTTGGCCTCAGGATGAGGGCTGGAGAGGCTTCTCCTGCACAAACGTTTAGGCAGAGGCTGATGTTCCTTTGGTGAGACCTTCTCTGGGGCAGCAGACAGCCACCATATCTGGGACTCCAGCAACCTGGCTCACACTGCTTGCTCCACCCTGGTGATTCCCTGAGACCCTGCCCCACCCAACTTTCGGGCCCACTGAGGCAGTTTCCAAAGGCTTTACAATAGGATTGGCCTGTCTTGGATCCTGCTTCAGAGTTTCCTAAAATCCCTCAAAAAAGCAGCATCTGGTCTGTGAGCCCCATACCTCTCGTTAAGTGGCCCCAGGCCTGGCACTAGAAGCAACCAGCCTTGGTTCACAACTTAGCTTTTCCTTGGCACCTCCAACCCCAGCACAACAAGCAGCCATCTTCAGATCACTTGGTAGCTTATGTCAGGTGGCCCCAGACAGAACACAGGCAGTGGCTGAACTTTCTCCAGAGCCAGCACACCCAGTGGACAGCTTCAGACCACATAGAAACATCACCACCCAAACACCTCCACAAGTGACACACTCAATGAGTGGACTCAGTGGGTACCAGAGCCCTAATAAAATAGGTCCTGCTCTGTGTGGTGGGCCTCTGCACAGCTGATCCTCCAAGGCAGTCAGAGGACAGTGGTCAGTGGGCACAGCCAGTCTTTGCAGCTGATCAGCCTGAGTAAATCCCTCCCATTGACATGCCAACAGCAATCAAGACTCAAATACACCAGAAGAGTGTACAGTCCACACTAGGGGTGCACCTCGAGGGCCCAGCTGAGGTGATCAGGAAGACTGTGTCACTGGATCCTACAGGATACCTACAACAATAGGCTACACTACAAAGCCTAGGAGATATAGCAACTCTACCTAATACATAGAAACAATCACATGGAAGAAACCAAAATGAGGAGACAAAGAGACAAATCGCAAATGAAAGACAGAAAAAAACTCCAGGAAAAGAATTAAACAAAATGAATATAAGCAATCAATAAGATGCAGAGTTCAAAACACAGGTTATAAGGTTGCTCAAGGAACTTGGTGAGACATTCAAGGAACTTAGTGAGACCTTTAAGAAACTTCAGTAAACCTCTAAGGAACTTAGTGAGGGCCTCAAGAACATAAAAAAAAGACCAGTCAGAAATGAAGGATGCACTAACTGAAATAAAGAATAATTTACAGCAAATCAATAGTACAGTAGGAAAAGTCAAGAAGCAAACCATCAATTTGGAATATAAGGAAGCAAAACACACCCAATCAGAACAGCAAAAAGAAAAAAGAATCCAAAAAAATGAGGACAGTGTAAGGAGCTTCTGGGACAATCTCAAGTGTGCCAACATTCGCATCATAGGGGTGCCAGAAGGAGAAGATCAAGAACAAGAAATTGAAAACCTAATTGAAACAATGACAGAAAACTTCCCTAACTTGGCAAAGGAAACAGACAGAAGTTCAGGAAGCACAGAGAGTCCCAAACAAGTTGAACCCAAAGAGGTCCACACGAAGACACATCATCATCAAAATGCTAAAGGTTAAATACAAAGAGAGAATCTTAAACGCAGCGAGAGAAAAGCAGTCTGTTACCTACAAAGGAGATCCCATAAGACTGTCAGCTGATTTCTCAAAAGAAACTTTGCAGGCCAGAAAGAAGTGGCAAGAGATATTCAAGGTGATGAAAAGCAACAACCTACAACCAAGATTACTCTATCCTGCAAAGCTATCATTTAGAATCAATGGACAAATCAAGAGTTTCCCAGACAAGAAAAAGCTAAAGGAGTTCATCACCACCAAAACTGTATTACATGAAATGTTGAAGGGTCTTCCTGGAAGCGAAGAACAAAAATATGAACAATAAAATGGAATCTACAAACAAAATGAGCAAGCAGAACAGAAACAGACTCATAGATACAGAGAACTTTTTGATTCTTGACAGATGGGCGGGGGCTAGGGGGATGGGTGAAAAAGATAAAGAAATTAAGAAGTACAAATGGGTTATTAGATTGGTGAACCTCAAAGAGAAGGGGGGGAGGGAGGGCTGGATGAGATAAACCACAGAACTTCTATGCACATATGCATAACCAATGGACACCGACAACAGTGTGAAGAAGGCAGGAGGGAGGCAGGATTGGGGAGGAGGGGGTCAATGGGGAAAAAAAGGGGGGACATCTGTAAACATTCAACAAAAAAGATGAGTTTAAAAAAATAAATTAAATCAGGTATAAAAAAAAAAGAGTGAAATTTTACCATTTGTGACAAAATGTATAGACCTGGAGGATATTATGTTAAATGAAATCAAACAGAGAAAGACAAATACCATAATTTCATTTACATGTGGGATCTAAAAACAAAACAAATAAGACAAAACAGAAACAAATTCAGATACAGAGAACATTTTGATGGTTGCCAGTTGGGAGGGGGATTAAGATAGGTGGGGTATGGTCGGTGTGGCTCAGTGGTTGAGCGTAGACCCATGCACCAAGAGGTCGCTGGTTCAATTCCCGGTCAGAGCACATGCCCAGGCTACGGGCCCAACCCCCAGTAGGGGGCAGGCAGGAGGTGGCCAATCTATGTTCTCTCTCATCGATGTTTCTCTCTCTCTCTCTCTCTCTCTCCCTTCCTCTCTCTAAAATCAATAAAAATGGAAAATAATTTTAAAAAAGAAAAAAGAAAAAGATGGGTGGGAAAGGGGTAGGGCTTAAGAAGCACAAATTCTGCCTGGCCAGTGTGGTTCAGTGGATTGAGCGTTGTCCCTTGGACTGAGAGGTCCCAGTTCGATTCCTGGTCAGGACACGTGCCCAGGTTGTGAGCTTGATCCCTAGTGGGGGGCATGCAGGAGGCAGTCGATCAATGTTTCTCTCACATTGATGTTTCTATCTCTTCCTTCCTCTCTTTCTAAAAAAAAATCAATAAAAACATACTTAAAAACAAACAAACAAACAAAGAAGGCCCAGCTGGTGTGGCTCAGTGGGTGAGCATCGACCCATGCACCAAGAGGTTGCTGGTTTGATCCCCGGTCAGGACACATGCCCAGGTTGTGGGCCAAACCCCCTAGTGGAGGGTATGTAGGAGGCAGCCAATCGATGTTCTCTCTCAACAATGTTTCTATTTTTCTCTCCCTCTCCCTTCCTCTCTAAAATCAATCAATAAATTTAAAAAAACATTTTTAAAAGAAGTAAAAATTCACAATCACAGAATAGTCATGGGGACATCAGGTATAGCATAAGGAATATAGTCAATAATGTAAAAACTATGTATGGTGTCAGATGGGTACGAGACTTACCAGGGGGATCACTTCATAAGTTGAGTCTAATCACTATGTTGTACCCCTGAAACTAATATAATATTGTATGTCAAATGTAATTGAAAACAAATTTTTAAATTTTAATACGTATTTCAAAGCTCTAAAAAGTAACAAGAGTATGGCCCTGGCATAAAAATCGAGAGATTAAAGAAGCACAGCTCGGAAAGAGGCTAATTACATGGGAAGCTAGAAAGGTTTCAGAAGAGTTAGCTGTGTGATGTGCTGAGGAGGCTGAATTCTAGGCCCAGGGACCTCCGGTTTTTCCCCTGCTCCCTTGTCCCCAAAGATCTCTGCATTCCAGCTGTGGGGTGGCTACACCAGGGCCTGCTGGACATAAAAGGAACTTGCAGCCTGGGTCAGTGGACCAGTGTGGACAGTGGCTGATGACCAGAGGGGCCTCCCTGATGTGCTGGCTCACGTGGAACCTCAGAACAGGAAAAACAAACAGTTTTATAATTCTCAAATTGAAGAAACCTTGTAATGACCAAGACTGAATTTCCCATTAGTCTTGTGGGATGTGTGCTTTAAATCTAATGCAAATTAATTTTCTTATAACTAAGCAGATGCTTTCTTTATTCACAAGATATTTTTTTCATACAAACAAAAATGTGGATCCCTGGCCAGTTTGGCTCAGCGGTTAGAGCATCAGCCCGCGGACCAGAGAGTCCCAGGTTCGGTTCCGGCTAAGGCAGTGGTTCTCAACCTACCTAATGCTGCGATCATTTAATACAGTTCCTCATGTTGTGGTGACCCCCAACCATAAAATTATTTTCGTTGCTACTTCATAACTGTAATTTTGCTACTGTTATGTCTTAGGCGACCCCTGTGAAAGGGTCATTCAACCCTCAAAGGGGTCGCGACCCACAGGCTGAGAACCACTGCTAAGGGCACGTGCCTCGGTGGCGGTTCTTCCCTGGCTAGAGGTCCTGCGGGTGGCGACCAGTCAGTGTGTCTCTCTTGCATCAATGTTTCTCTCTCTTCCTCTCGCGCACGCGCCCTCTGTCTGAAGATAAATGCAAAAATGTCCTCAGGTGAGGATAAAAAAATAAAGAAAGAAAAAAATTTTTTTTTAATGTAGGAATTAAAGGGTAATAAAATTGCTACTTCTGGTCTTACTCCCTAGCCTGAGAAACAGATTATTATCAGTACCTCCACACTCATTATGTACCCCTGATCCACCTAGGAAACATTATTCTGAATTTTATGTTAATGATTCTTTTAGCACATAAATGTATCCCCAAGTAAAATATTTAGCTTTTGCATGTTTTTTCACTTTTTATAAATAGAGTAATATAGTAGCTTTTTTTTTTCCATTCAGCTTTATCTTTTTGAGCTTCAGTTATGATACTGCTGCTGGTATGAGTGTAACACAATTTAATTACCCATACTTCTGCTAATAAAGACTCAGATGATTGTCAGGTTTGGGCTATTAGGAACAATGTTCCTATGAATATTCTCATAGGTGTCTTTCCGTGCACACATGTAAAAGCTTCTCCAGTATACACACTTTCAAATGTGTTTGTGATCAACATTCCTAGGTAATACCTAACTCTTTTCCAAACTGGCTTTACCAGTTCATATCCCTGACAGCAACGTATGTGAACTCCCATGCATCTACCTCCTTAGAGGATTTGAGGTCAGACTTTTAACCTGAAAAAAAAATTTTTAAACAGCCTCTTCCTGGCATTTATGTTTCCATACCCATATCCTTTCTTAAGGAACAGAAAAGACTCCTAATGTAGAATTGGAAGAGTTTTATAAAGGAAGCAAAGTTCCCCCTAAAGTTCTAGGCTAGATGTGAAATTTCCAAGGGACCGAGAGTGCAGTGAGGGTCCAGAGACCATAGGAAGCACCCTGCATGGCCTGTATCCAGTGCAATCGTCCACTGATTGTTCCAGAAGAGAGGAAATGATGTTCTCTGTATCCTTGCCCATCTTAGCTCCTTCAATAAACCTGGTTTAAGTGGTACTAGAAAGCATCACTTCTGAGCAAATGGGAAATCTTTGCACTTCGCTCCCAGGAGGAAATGCCATTATCTAAAGCATACTGAATATTGCTGAGTCCTACACAGTGGCAGCCTCTTCACAGACAGTAACTTTCCTGTCAGACAATCTCGTCCTCACTTAAATACACACATTGTTTTCAGTTTATCTCTCATTTGTCCCTTTTGGTTGCTTTGGGAAACTATCCTGGAATCATATAAATAACCAGTTGCAATAAAGAATCCAAAGCAGTATTTTAAGGCCACCATTTATAAAGCTGTCTTTAGAGGGGGGAAAAAAAAAAGTAGAGTTCAAGTTTGGAAGAAAAAACTACAATTGGAAACTTCATATTTTGAAACTTAAAACAAGCAGAAATTTTATTGCTCTTAGCTTGGTTGATCCTACAAATCTTGATCAATGTTTAATGCAACCTAAAAGCAAAATAAAAAGTAAATTTGTTTTAATACAATTAGAACTGTAAAAGTGTATGAGTCAAAGAAAACAGAGTTTAGACCATTTATATGTGACTATGTAAATGAAACTTTTTCATAGTTTCAAATTATTGCAAATAAAATCCAATTCAATATAACTATGTTCTCAATGTATTTATAACCCACCCTTGCTTCTACTTCTCTTGCTATCCTCTATTGGTATCCTTATCCTCTTTGCAGGAGTCCTCTTCCTGTACCCATCCCTTAAATGCTGGAATTCCGAATGGGTTCATTCACCCTGAGCCCCTCCTTTGTTCTGCATGCTCTCCTAGGTGCCTTACTCGCTCTCCTAGCTTTGCTTAGCATACATGCACATGACTGCGGACTTCCTATCTCGTGCCTGGACCTCTCTCCTGTCCTCCAGACCCGTACTGTACATAAACTGGCCCTTGGCCATTTTCACCTGCACAGCTCAGTGTCACCTGAAATACAAGCTGTCCACAACTGAAGACATAATTTTCACAAAACCTATTTTCTCTTCGTATGTTCCTCAACTCAACAAATGGTAAAGCTCAAAAGTGGTCAAGAGTCCATCCAGCTTCCCAGAAATCTGGGCATCAGCCTTATTTCTTTCCCTCCTCTAACCTCCCAGTCAATATCAAATCCACTCGGTTCTCCCCATCTCTGCTCTTTGCACCCTGGTCCTAGCCTGGGTCACCTTTATGTGGATGACTGTAATAAGTGGTCTCCTGTTTCCATTCCTGCCCATTTAAATCTTCTCTCCACTTTCCAAAAACACAGATCTAATCCTTAGGCCCTTTAGTGACTCCCACTGCACTTAAGTCCAAAATCCCCAACATGACCTAGAGGGCCCAGTGTGATCTGGCCTTCATGCATGTCTCCAGCTCCACACCATTCTCCTAGCTCCATGCAACCAGCCATAACATGGTACTATTTCGGTTCCTTGAAAGCACCTTGCTGTCTCCACCTGCTGGGTTTATCTCAGGCTGATTCTTTGGACTTCACTTCCTTGAGAAGATATACCCAAGCTGGGCCAGGTTTCCCTGCTCTGCCCTCTCAAAGCACCTTCTCCACTGGCCTATGGCCCCCAAAGGGCAGGAACCCAATCTGTTATGTTCACTGGCATTTTCTAGCATCCTGCAGAGTACCAAACATTTAATAGAAGTTTCCTACCGACTCATTAGCACCCAGTATTTCCAGCTCCACTTTCTGAACAGCTTTTAAAAACTCCAGGTCAACATGATAGGACACAAACTAAATCTCTACAAGTTCAAGAAGATTGAAATCATATCAAGCATTCTTCTCAGTGCCATCACAATGGCATGACACTAGAAATCAATTGCAACAAGAACATGCAAAGACATTTGAACACATGGAGGCTAAATATCATGTTATTAAACAATGAATGGGTTACCAAGGAAAGCAAGGAAGAAATTAAAAACTACCTGGAAACCAATGAAAATGAACACACAACAACACAAAATCTATGGTATGCAGCAAAAGCAGTTCTGAGAGGGAAGTTCATAGTACTACAGGCCTACCTCAAGAAACAAGAAAAATTTCTAATTGATTGTCTAACCTCACACCTTAAAGAATTAGAAAGCAAACAAAAAGAAAACCCCAGAGCAAGTAGAAGGAAGGAAATAGTAAAGGTCAGAGCAGAAATAAATGACATAGAGACCAAAAAAACAATTCAAAGGATCAATGAAACAAAGAGCTGGTTTTTCGAAAAGATAAACAAGATTGATAGACCCTTAGCTAGACTCACCAAGAAACAAAGAGAGAGAACCCAAATACACAAAATCAGAAATGAAAGAGGAGAAGTAACAACTGACACCACAGAAATACAAAGGATCATTAACAGCTACTACGAACAACTATATGGCAACAAATTCGACAATCTAAGCGAAATGGACAAATTTCTAGAAACACATAGTCTCCCAAAACTGGACCGGGAAGAGATAGAAAACATGAACAGACCAATAACAACTAAGGAAATTGAAGAGGTAATCAAGACTCTCCCAGCAAACAAAAGCCCAGGCCCAGATGGCTTCACCGGAGAGTTTTACCAAACATTAAAAAAAGAACGAACACACATTCTCCTCAAACTATTTCAAAAAATTCAAGAAGAAGGAAGATTTCCAAACTCGATCTATGAGGCCAGCATAATTCTAATTCCAAAACCAGAAAAAGACACTACAAAGAAAGAAAACTACAGGCCAATATCCCTGATGAACATAGACGCCAAAATCCTGAACAAAATACTAGCAAATCAAATGCAGCAATACATCAAAAAAATTATTCACCATGACCAAGTGGGATTCATCCCAGGGATGCAAGGCTGGTACAATATTCACAAATCAATAAATGTGATACACCACATAAATAAAATGAAGAATAAGAACCACATGATCATATGAATAGACGCTGAAAAAGCATTTGACAAAATCCAGCATCCATTTCTGATAAAAACGCTCAGCAATGTGGGAATAGAGGAATCATATCTCGACATAATAAAGGCCATATATGAAAGACCTACAGCCAACATCATACTCAATGGGCAGAAACTAAAAATATTTCTATTAAGAACAGGAACAAGACAGGGATGTCCGCTTTCACCACTCTTATTTAACATAGTACTGGAAGTCTTAGCCACAGCAATCCGACATGAGGAAAAAATAAAAAGGATCCAAATTGGAAAGGAGGAAGTGAAACTGTCATTATTTGCAGATGACATGATATTATACATAGAAAACCCTAAAGACTCCATCAAAAATCTATTAGACTTAATAAATAAATTTGGCAAAGAAGCAGGATACAAAATTAACATCAAGAAATCGACAGCATTCGTGTACACCAATGATGAACTCACAGAAAGAGAAACTGAAAAAACAATCCCATTTACCATCATGGCAAAAAAATTAAGATACCTAGGAATAAACTTAACCAAAGAAGTAAAGAACCTATTTGCAGAAAACTATAAAACATTGAAAAAAAAAAAAATAGAGGAAGATATAAAAAGTGGGATCACATACCTTGTTCATGGATTGGAAGAATTAACATCATTAAAATGTCCATACTACCCAAAGCAATCTACAGATTCAATGCAATCCCCATCAAAACACCAATGACATATTTCATAGAACTAGAACAAATACTTCAAAAGTTCATATGGAACCAAAAAAGTCCCCAAATAGCCACAGCAATTTTGAAAAAGAAGGACAAAGTAGGTGGGATCACAACACCAGATATCAGGTTATACTACAAAGTGACTGTAATCAAAACAGCCTGGTACTGGCATAAGAACAGGCATATAGACCAGTTGAACAGAACAGAGAACCCAGAAATGGACCCAAGGCAATATGCTCAATTAATATTTGACAAACGTGGCAAGAGCATACAGTGGAGTAAAGACAGCCTCTTTAATAAATGGTGTTGGGAAAATTGGACAGCCACATGCAAAAAAATGAAACTAGACCATCAACTTACACCATATATAAAAATGAACTCAAAATGGATAAAAGACTTAAATGTGACCCGTGAATCCATAAAAATTCTAGAAGAAAATGTAGGCAACAAAATTTAAGACATCATACGCAGCAGAGTTTTCACTGATACATCACCTAAGGCAACAGAAACAAAGAAGAAAATGAACACATGGGAGTACATCAAACTCAAAAGCTTCTGCACAGCAAAAGAAACAATCACCAAAATGGAAAGGCAACCCACTGTATGGGAGAACATCACTGCCAATGATATATCAGATAAGGGGTTAATTTCCAATATATATAGAGTGGTCATACAACTCAACAAAAGGAAGACAAAGAACCCAATTAAAAAATGGGCAGAGGAGCCTCTCCAATGAATAGACACCTCTCCAAACAGAATATACAAATGGCCAATAGACATATGAAGAAATGCTCAATATTACTCATCATCAGAGAGATGCAAATTAAAACAACAATGAGGTATCACCTCACACCTGTCAGAATGGCCGCCATCAACAAATCATCAAACAACAAGTGTTGGCGAGGGTGTGGAGAAAAGGGGACTCTAGTATACTGCTGGTGGGAATGCAGACTGGTGCAGCCACTATGGAAAACAATATGGTGTTACCTCAAAAAAATTAAAAATTGAACTTCCATTTGACCCAGTGATCCCACTTCTAGGAATATACCCAAAGAAGCCTGAAACACCAATCAGGAAGAATATATGTACTCCCATGTTCATAGCAGCACTATTTACAATAGCTAAGATCTGGAAACAAGCCAAGTGTCCATCAGTAGATGAATGTATAACAAAGCTGTGGTACATATACACAATGGAGTACTATGCAGCTGTAAGAAAGAAAGATCTCTTATCCTTTGAGATAACATGGAGGGACCTGGAAAGTATTATCCTAAGTAAAACAAGCCAAGCAGAAAAAGACAAATACCACATGATCTCACTTATATACGGAATATAATGAACATAACAGTCTGAGGAATACGGTAGACCCAGAAACATGGAAGTAGGGCACAGACTGACATCCCTCAGAAGAGGGGGTGGGGGTGTGTGAAGAGGTAAACCACAGAACTTATATGCATGTATGCATAACCAACGGACATGGACAACAGAGCCGGGGACAGGGTGGGGGCATAGGAAGGGGGATGCCAATGGGATAAAAAAGGAGAAACATCTGTAACAAAACAAACAAACAAACAATCAAAAACTCCAGGTCATCTCTGTCTAGATCACCACAATAGTTTTCTCAAGTTCTTCTCAAATCTATCACTCCATTCTCTTCTATGTGCTGTAGCCAGGTGGCCTTTCCAAAATGAAGTTCTGGTCGTATCAGCCTCTACTGCCTTTAGGATAAAATGTAATCATCTGAGCACAGACTTCAAACCCTTTCATGGATGGGCCTCCACGTCGTCCCCTGCCTTATCCCACCCTTTCCTGCTTCACACTCTCTATAGTATTCCCTGGCTGGGTCTTTCCACTTGCTGTGCTCTCAGCCCCCCACCCAACTACTGAGTGACAAATAACTGGCTTCTTCCAGCAAGCCTTCCCTGACCAAGGTGCCTCAACTGGGCGGCTGTTTCTCCTGTCTGCACACTGACAAAGGTTGACTAAATGTGCCATCTGCCAGGACAGTACCAGTTTACACCTGCTGATCTGCTTCAGTATCAATAGCTCCTTCTTTCACTCTCAAAGCATACTCGTTTAGACAATATATTACCTGATTACTCTAACAATGACTATTAATTGCTTGGTCAGTTGTCTGTTTCTCCCCTAGACAAAGTCAAAACTGTTTTATTCACAACAGCATCAGGCATAGTGCTTGGCATGTAAAAAACACTGTAAATTTATTAAATAAAAATTGTATGGACTGTAAAAGTATACACTTTCATTAAGATACTTATTTGGTTCCAGGGTTTGCTACAAAGAACCAAAGTGTTGTCCCCCACCCCTCCAAATTTAAAGATCATGTATTTCACCAAATGGTTTTAAATACATATCTTGAAATTTTCAAAGTCTAACTCCAAAATACATATACCACCTTCTGCACAAGAGGGTACACTGTTACCCCAACCTGAGCTTCCAGCTACTGCCCCATCAGTGCTAATACATTTGGAAGGAGCCAGATGTGTCCCTAGCCTTGCCTTGTAGCCAGCTGCACACATTCACAGAAGGGCAGAAGGCTAAATAGGGATACAGTCAGCACCCATTAGGGAACTGGTTTTCTTTCTATGAAGCAAAAGACCCATATGCCAACCAACCCTGGCCTCATATGCTCAAGGCTTCCCCAAAGTAAAAAAATCTGGGTTTCACAGAACACTCCCCTAATGATACTCACATCAGAGAGCATTGGTTCATCAAGTTCTTCCACTCTGCTCAAGTTAGGTGCCCCATATCGATCACTTATTTCAGCCAGTGTCTTGCCTGAGTCTGTTGCTGTATCCTACAATCATAAAATTCATTTTTACTTTTCTTTCTTTCTTTCTTTCTTTTTCTTCTTTTTTTCAGATAGAACGGAAGGTAGAGAGGGGAGAAGAGAGAGAGAGAAACACTGATGTGCGAGAGACACATCAACTGGTCGCCATCCACACGACCCCAACCAGGGCAGGGACAAACTGCAACCAAGGTATGTGCCCCTAGTGGAAACCGAACCCAGGACTCTCTGGTCCACAGGCTGACGCTCTAACCGCTGAGCTAAACCAGCCAGGGCTCATTTTTACTTTTAAATGACTTAACAATTAATACATTAATTTTATTTTAATTTTGATAAAACATTTCTGAATTACAACATCGAAATTCAGCATTGTTAATTAATGGAACAAACCAATATCTGTTAATGGCAAGAGAATTCTAGGAATAAATGCTAAAACTTGCTTAAAAATACATTCAGAAATTTTAAATATATCATTGTAAGTAATTATGTGGTCAATATCTCACAATATTCTGGTTTTTAAAAATACAAACACAAATTGAATGTCCAATTTTTATCCAATTT
Source organism: Molossus molossus (assembly GCF_014108415.1). NCBI lineage: Eukaryota > Metazoa > Chordata > Mammalia > Chiroptera > Molossidae > Molossus > Molossus molossus. The sequence goes on from NW_023425352.1 coordinate 60,423,895, forward strand.
TGAGATTTTGCTTTTTAAATTTAAGCACACTATATTTGTGGCTTGTTATTACTAGAATATATATTCAGCCTATCAGTTCTGATAATCTCCTTATTAAAAATTTAGCTACTAATGCGTCAAAATTAAGCTTTAAATTCCAGGATACTCATCTATTTCACGTAACATAGAAAAACTTTTTTCTCACCTCTGCACTTGAAGTACCTTCACCCTTAGCTATATTTTCCATACTCATTTTCATCTCCTATAATATATAAAAAGGAAAATACTTGGAATGTACTTTTCATTTTGATTATGTTTAATTTTCAAGCTTTTTTTGTGTGTGTATGTGTGTGTGTGTGGTATGTGCCCCTAGCAGGAACCGAACCCAGGAATCTCTGGTCTGCAGGCTGATGCTCAACCACTGAGCCAAACTGGCCACGGCATTTTCAAGCATTTTTACTTTCACATATGCTATGATCAATTTAACAGTGAAAATACTGTCACTCTTAAAGGACTGATCTGAATACAATTAATACAAAACTGACACTCAGTCTCATTTAATATTCTATACTAATAGAATATGATCATGTTTTGTTTACAATTAAATAGTTTCTAAAAAAAAATGAAATGGGGAGGAACTTCCGGTCAAGATGGCAGCGTAAGTAAAGGCAGTCTCGCCTCCTCCCACAACCACAACAAAATTATAGAACAACCACCATTCAGAACCGCCTGAAATCAAGCTAAATGGAAGTCCTACAACTACAGAATTAAAGCAGCCGCCATATCAAGACTGGTAGGAGGGGCCGAGGCACGGACTGGTGGGTCCCACACCCATGTCTGCGGGATAAAAATCAGGAGGACACCTCGGCTGGGAAGGTCCTCCCTGAGGACTGAGGGGTCCCCGTCCCACACCAGGCACCCAGCTCAGGGTCCCAGCGCCAGGAAGAGAATCCCCATCACTTCTGGCTGGAAAAACCAGCGGGAACAGAGGCTGGCAGAGGCTGAGGCTGCTGGAGCCCCAGGCAGCTCCTTAAAGGGCCCGTACACACACTTACTCGGACTAGCACCCTCCAGGCTCCAGCATGGGGGAGGCAGTTGGAAAGGCACCAGAGACATACTGTGAAGAACTAAGTTGTTTGGCATAGGTATGAGAGCTGGAGAGGCAGTTTTCTCCTAGACAGATGTGCTGACGGAGGTCGTTGTTCCTTTGGTGAGCCCTTCCCCAATAGGATAGGCAGACAGCCGCCATATCTGGGACTCCAGCAACCTGGCTCACACTGCTGGCCCCACCCTGGTGATTCCCGCCCCACCCAAGCTGTTTCCAAAAACTTTACCATAGGATTGGCCTATCTTGGATCCTGCTGCAGAGTTTACTAAACTCTCTCAAACAAGCAGCATCAGCAATCCCCAACCTCTCATTAAGTGGCCAAGGCCTGGCACTAGAAGCAGCCAGCCTTGGTTCACAACTTGGCTTTTCCTCAGCACCTCCGACCCCAGCACAAGAAGCAGCCATCTGCATATCACTTTGTAGCTTATGCCTGGTGGCCCTGGATAGAACACAGGCAGTGGCTGACCTTGCCCCAGAGCCAGCACACCCAGTGGACAGCTTCAGACCACATAGAAACACCACCACCCAACCACCTCCACAAATGACACACTCAATGAGTGAACTCAGAGGATCCCAAAGCCCTAATGAAGTAAGTCTTGCTCTGTTTGGTGGGCCCCTACACAGCTGATCCTCCAAGGCAGTCAAAGGTCAATGGTCAGAGGGCACAGCCAGTCCTTGCAGCTGATCAGCCTGAGTAAATCCTTCCCACTGACATGCCAACAGCAATCAAGACTAAAATACTACAGAAGGGTGTACAGTCCACACTAGGGGTGCACCTCGAGAACCCAGCTGGGGTGATGAGAGAGACCATGCCACTGGATCCTACAGGACACCTACAACAGTAGGCCGCACTACAAAGCCTAAGGGACATAGCACCTCTGCCTAATACACAGAAACAATCACAGGGAAGAAACCAAAATGAGGAGACAAAGAAACATGTCCCCAATGAAAGAAAAGAACAAAACTCCAGGGAAAGAACTAAACAAAATGGAGATAAGCAATCAATCAGATGCAGAGTTCAAAACACAGGTTATAAGGTTGCTCAAGGAACTTGGTGAGACATTCAAGGAACTTAGTGAGACCTTTAAGAAACTTCAGTAAACCTCCAAGGAACTTAGTGAGAACATCAACAACATAAAGAAGGACCAGTCAGAAATGAAGGATGCACTAACTGAAATAAAGAATAATTTACAGAGAATCAATAGTAGAGAAGGTAAAGCCAAGAAGCAAACCATCAATCTGGAATATAAGGAAGCAAAAAACACCCAACCAGAGCAGCAAAAAGAAAAAAGAATTAAAAAAAAAAAAATGAGGATAGTAAGGAGCCTCTGGGACAACTTCAAGCGTGCCAACATTCTCATCATAGGGGTACCTGAAGGAGAAAGAGAGAAGAAATTGAAAACCTATTTGAAACAATAATGACAGAAAACTTCCCTAACTTGGTGAAGGAAAAAGACATACAAGTCCAGGAAGCACAAGGAGTCCCAAACAAGTTAAACCCAAAGAGGTCCACACCAAGACACATCATCATCAAAATGCCAAAGGTTAAATACAAAGTGAGAATCTTAAAAGCAGCGAGGAGCTTCCATAAGACTGTCAGCTGATTTCTCAAAAGAAACTTTGCAGGCCAGAAAGAAGTGGCAAGAGATATTCAAGGTGATAAAAAGCAATGACCTACACCAAGATTACTCTAACCTACAAACCTATCATTTAGAATCAATGGATATATCAAAAGTTTCCCAGACAAGAAAAAGCTAAAGGAGTTCACCACTACCAAACCTGTATTACATGAACGTTGAAGGGTCTTCCTGAAAGCGAAGAACAAAAATATGAACAATAAAATGGAATCTACAAACAAAATGAGCAAGCAGAACAGAAACAGACTCATAGATACAGAGAACTTTTTGTTGCTTGCCAAATGGGGGGGAGGGGGGCTAGGGGGATGGGTGAAAAAGATTTAAGTAATTAAGAAATACAAATTGGTTGTTAGACTGATGAACCTCAAAGGGAAGGTGGAAGGGAAGGCGGGATGAGATAAACCAAAGAACTTCTATGCATATATGCATAACCAATAGACACTGACAATAGTGTGGGAAAGGCAGGAGGGGGGCAGGATTGGGGAGGAGGGGGTCAATGGGGAAAAAAGGGAGAAACATCTGTAATACATTCAACAATAAAGATGAGTTTGAAAAAAATGAAATGGATTGAAACATCAAATCTGAAGCCAAATTATTAGCAAATATCAAAAAGCAACAAAACAAAAATGTTAATAAACTCTTAGAGTAAACTTTAGAGAGAACTTGCAGTTAAGTAGAATTGTACACATAATAAGAAAGAGGTAAATATTTCTGAAGGAATTAATGTGGCCCAAGTCACAGTCCAATGCACGGATGCTCTCACAGTACCCGAGCAATGCCCTGTATAGTACTCCAAACACACAGGAGGCCTTGCTCTGACTATGGAATTGTTCTTCTAACCGACCACGCCTTGGTATAGCCTCTATCTTTTCATTCTAAGGCAGCACGGTGACCTAACTGATCCTGAGCTGAGTCATTTTGGCTGTTCAAAGGTAGTGATCGTGGACCATATACAGGGTCACAATAATTATAGGAGACATACAGGCATACTTCTCAAGGCCACTCCATTCACCTGTACCATCTGAGCCCACCACACATGGCTGCAGGGGGAAAGGCCATGTTGTCAGGGGCCCTGCTCCCAGCCAGCTGATGAATACCTGACACAAAATAAGCCAGTCAGAACCCTTCCCCAAGACGCTTTTCTGAACTGAAGCCAGGAAAGAATCCACTCCTCTCAAATGGTAGGAGCCACAACATTATGAGATCCAAGAGCCTTTAAGAACCACGTGTCTCACTCATGTGCAGCAAACCAGGCCATTGTGAGAGAGGCTGAAACTAAGGGCCAGAGAACAGCAGAAGGGAGAACCCAGGTATTTGACTCTCGTGCACCTAAGGGTCTGGAAGGTACAGTTGTACCAGAGCCCTTCAGTTTAGTTGTAAAACCCTTTCTTCAACCCAAGATCCTTCCAATAAATTTCCTTTTGCAAGTGATAGTTTAAGTTGTACCTCTGCAGCCACCAGAAGGCCAGGGCCAAAGGACTCATCTCCAAGCAATGGTTTAGGTAGGGGTCCTTTGCATGAGAGAGGTGAGGGGTAATAAGCTAGTAGAAATATGGATTATTGATGTTATTGTGGCTCTGGTTACAAATTCTGATTATGCTTGCAGATAGTAACGAGTGGAGCCATTATGGAGCCACAAAACAGACTGGAATTCCTCCTCTAAATCATAGACTTTCAAACATTCAACTATAGTGTGAATCCTGAGAAAAAAAACACCTACTAAGAAGGGCTCCTAGTCACCAACTGGGCTCAAATTAATAAAAACAAACAAACAAAAAAACCCAGCCTAGCAGGCATTTCTGCACAGGGGCCTCTGCACAAACCACTTCACAGAGAAGCCTGCACTGAACTGCCTGCCTGCACTGTGTTCCTGCCATCTGAGCCAGCCTTTATAAAGGAGTTCCTGAAGTCTTATTTCAACCAATAGGACTGAGGTTTTCTCCATCCCATCAGAGCAGTGCAGCTCCAAACAATCAGAGCAGCCCTATTCTGACCTATTAGGACAGTGCCCTTTGGACAAATAAAACTGAAAGGATATGAAGTCTTCATTTGCATGAGGATGGATCAGTCAGGGACCAGGAGCAGAGACTTCTGTCCATATGACCCAGCTCCTCTGTCTTGGAAAGTACTTTTCCTTACTACCCATGCAATTCCTTGGCTGAGCTGAAACACTGAAGATGTCTTGCCAGGACAGAGTAAAGCAGATGGGGCACGAGGCATGGGGCAGAGCAGAGCTGTCTAGCCAGAGAGGGGCCTGGCCCCAGACCTGTTCTATAGTTGTGCTATTTTCACATTCGTGCTGTATCACAATTGAGCTGTTTTGCACTGGATATAGTCTCCTTCTTCACTGCAATGCAACTGGGGATTCTTGCTGGAGTTGAATTGGCACAAATGACCACTGGTTGACAATAGCAATCAGGGCATCTCAATAAAAAATACTTCCAATTCTCTTATCATTTTGATCACTGTCTTCTTGATATTCCGTTTTTATTTATTTTGTTATCTTTTTTAAAGATTTTTTTAAAATTTATTTTTAGAGAGAGAGGAAGGGAGAGAAACAGAAACCTTGATGTGAGAGTGGAACACTGATGGGCTGCCTCCTGCATGCCCCCCAACTGAGGATTGAACCCACAGCCGGGGCATGTGTGGTAACCGGGAATCGAGCCAAGACCTCTCAGTCCATGGGACAACTCTCAGCCCACTGAGACACACCAGTCGGGCAACCCTTCCAACTTTTTAAAAATTGTTTTAAGTGATGATGCTGTCATCTAAGCTGTTAATAAACATATTCTATAAAATCTGCTTCTGTTTTTATTTTAAATTATGGAACAGAACAGTAACATTTACATAACAGATACTGGCTATAAACATATAGTATGAAATATCCAGTTGAAAAGTATAACTGAGATGTTTGGAAGTTTAGCCTATATGACACATACTTTTGGGATACCAGGAAATACTGACCAAACTAGAGGTTTGACATTGTACGGACACAGTAAATGAAGATGAACTTTTTTATTTAAGTTACTGCATAGTTTATTTAATAAAAGACATAAAAAATACATATTAACAACATATTTTAAATATAAATTATTGTTGATAATACATCTAACATAAAGAGATGCACTACTGTGTCAAAGATCAGAATGCCCCCAATATTACAAAGAGCTTAACCTTGAACATTAACCACCATAATTAGAAACAACTCTTAACTAAAATACTTAATATTGCTATTAAAGAACTATTAATATCACTATTATAAACTGCTCACATAGCAGTTTTGCACACACAATCTTTTTTTTTTTAATCTTCACGCGAGGACATTTTTCCATATTTTGTTCAGATAGAGTGGGAGGGAGGGAGGGAGGGAGGGGGATAGAAAGGGAGAGGGAGAGGGAGAGGGAGAGGGAGAGGGAGAGAGAGAGAGAGAGAGAGAGAGAGAGAGAGAGAGAGAAAACAACGTGAAAGGGACACATCGAGTGGTTGCCCCTGCATGACCCAACCAGGGCCAGGACAAACTGCAACCAAGGTACGTGCCCTTAGCAGGAACCGAACCCGGGTCTCTCTGGACTGCAGGCCGATGCTCTAATAGCTGAGCCAAACTGGCCAGGGCTGCAAACACAATCTTGTTTAATCCTTAAAACAATCCAGTGAGATAATGCTAATAATATTATACCATTACCTCTATTTTTCAGAAAGGTAAACTGAGATTAAAAAGATTCTAAGACTTGTTTAAGTCACACAGCTGTGTCTTTAGACTATGAATCCCATGATACAACATTTAGAAAAAATAGCTTGAGGATTCTAAGAGGTTTTAAATAAAACAGACATTTATAAAACTTTAAATTACCTCCTCTAATTGTTCTTGTGCTTTCTGTAGTTCTTCTATTCTCTGTCTCTCTTTTTCTTGCATTTCCAACTCTAGCTGGAGGGCTAGCTGTTGCTGAGTATTCAGAAAAAAAGTAAGTCATGTTAGAGTCAGATCAATTGTAGGAAAAGGACTCTATCACTCTGAAATGTTCCAGGATAATTAAGTTTATACCCACCGAAATTTCAAAAACTTACAAAAATAAATTATCACAGCCACCTAATAATACATTAGCTTTTACAAATATTTCCTGAAATATAAAATAAAAAAGGAAGCTTCCTTAATTGCTAATTGTAGAAAAGCACAGTCTATGTCCATACCACCCTGAATGCACCTGATCTCATCTGCATCTAAAAAAGTACAATTTGGCCCTGGCCAGTTTGGCTCAGTGGTAAAAGCGTCGGCCTGCGGTCCGGAGAGACCCGGGTTCGGTTTCCGCTAAGGGCACGTACTTCGTTTGCAGTTTGTCCCCGGCCCTGGTTGGTCGTGCGGGTGGCAGCCACTCGATGTGTCCCTTCACGTCGACGTTTCTCTCTCCCTCTCCCTTCCTCTCTCTCCCTCCCACTCTATCTGTACAAAAAATAGAAAAATATCCTCGGGTGAGGATAAAAAAAAAAAAGTACAATTTGTACAAAATAAAGTAATTTTCTTTGTTCTTCTTAAAGCAACCAATGAGAGTAAAGCAATTTTTCAGATAAAAGCTTGTTAAGACCACCAAAACTTGGTTACAGAAAGTGGATGAGAAAATCCTAAGTATACTATCTGAAACCACTGATAATCAACAATATTTTTGGTCCCAACTCAATATGTATGTCATACTAGCATAGGGGTCAGCAAACTAAATTCTGTAGGCCAAATGTGACCCAATTCCTGTTTTTGTATAGCCCTAAAGTTAAGAATGATTTGTACATTTTTAAATGGTTGAAAAATATCAAATAATCATAATAACTTATTATTAAGTGCAATTCAAATTTCAGTGTCTATAAATAAAGTTTTATTAAAACACTGTCATGGTCACTGCTTGAATTCTTTTGCACAGGAACAGTACAGTTGAGTAGTAGCAACACAGACCATAAGTAGTGCTCTCCTCACTTTGCAACGCTGCTCAGCACATTAGGGATCACCGTGATATTGTTATAGCTCAACGGTTCTGCAGTGACACAGTATCACTACACTGAGATATTTATTTTTGATCGTGCATACTCATCACATAAAAACAAGAAGTGAATTCTGAATGTTGCCCTTTTAAGACACAGTGGAGAGTGAATTATTAAATTATCAAATTAAATGACAAAATATGGTTTTTTTTTTAAGCAGTGGACACTATACTAAAAGAATACAGTAAGTATCAACATTACCAGATTAAGCACTCATCACAATATTATCAATTCACATAAAAGCAAAGGTCAGAAATATTTAAAAAGTTTTAAAAAATATTTCAACAGAATTTCTTCACAAAAATTAAAATGAAGCTGCAACAAAAGTAAGTTTCCAAGTGTCTCATTTGTTAGTCAAGCAAAGAAACACATTTTCAAATGTTACTTAAACCATGTTTGATTTCAGTGTCTGGAAACACAAGCTTATTTAACATTGAGCTGATGATATTGGGAGCAACATCAATAGTCAATTAAAAGCAAGGCAAATGATTCTCAGTGGTTTTCCTTGGCTCCTGATGAGTGGACAAATGTTCCCAACACTGCTCAGTTCTCGTTTATTCAAGGAGTCAATGCTGAGTTTGAAGTGACTGAAAAATCAGCCTCTGTGAATAGTCATGAGACAACTATAAGCAATAATATTTTCAAAGAAGTTGAAAAACATTAATTCAGTACAACCAGAAGTGAAATCTGCTAAGATGTGTTACAGCAAATGATGATAAAAATATGTGTGGAATTGTGCAACAGAAAAAGGTTTAGTTAGACAAATTAACAAAGCTTGTAAAAATAGTGTTTTGAAGCCTGTGAGAATTCATTGTATTATTCAATGGCAGCTACTATGCAGAAATAATTGAATCTATCATGTGTATTGAGCCAGCAGTGTCAACAGTGAACTTCATTCACTTTTCTGAACTTAACCATCATCACCTGTGACTTATTGTCAGAAAAAGAAGCTGAATAAATCTTGACTTGCACTACCGTATAGCAGTTTCTGTGAATTTTTGAGCTCAGGGCCAAGACTGAAATTTTTCTGAATGAGAAACCACTATTATCAAAAGTTAAATGGCTCTGGAAATGACCTTTTGCAGACATAATATTGTTTTTTAATCAACTCAACCTAAAATTTTAAGGCCAAACAGCACTTGTGAAGGAAAGACAATAGGGCAATAAAACAAAAGAACATACAGCTAAAGTACTGTGAAAACTTGTAGTTAAAAATTTTCCACTTGGTAGACCTTGCCCTGGACTCTCAGAGGATTACAGGAACTGGGTGGGAGGGAAGGAGAGAGGCATCAGCCGGAGCTGACCACTACACTGTGCAAACAGAACTGCTCACCCCTCAGACACATGGCTAACCGCAGATATTCGCTTCAGTACATGCTTGCTTGCTCGCAGACCCTTAGCCCAATTTCTTAACAGGGGCTAAGAAAACTATGTAAGCAACCCATCCCCTGAGCTCGGGGCTGCTCTCTCCTCTGCGTAGGATGGGACAGTCGCCGTGCGGCTAATAAAGCTCTCTTAATTTGAACCCAGTTCGGTGTCTGAGTCTGGTCTGTCTCATTGGTCTACAACACACTTACATGTAAAACTTACACAGCAGAAAAATCATTTCTACTATTAATTTGAATCACAATGCCAAGCTGCTTTATATACTTCCAGTGCTGTCAAAACCGAAACAAAACAAGGAACTAGACCTCCATTCTCCCACCAATTTGCAGCAGATATATTTTCCAAGCTCAAACTGTAGTTCCAGAGTGTTTTTGAGCCATGATGTTAAGTAAAAAGGAAATTTCCATATTTTAAAATCAATTTCACTGTGTAATTGAGAAGCTTGTACCAACCTTCAACTGTAAGTAATTAATCTACAAAACAATGACATGCTAAAAAGCAAATATCAAGAGAAAAATCTAACAAAATTCTACAAATGCCTTCCAAGAGATGACTATGCTCAAAATTATATGCACATGGACTAACAGCAATATTTGGCAGGACGCATGTGTGAAAAGATATGTTTCAAGATAAATACATAAAATCTCATTTCAGATCAGCACTAAGAGATAAACATTTTCAATCAACGTTGATGATACAGAACATTAACTTTAAACTCCAACTAAACAAAATATCATCTTTAATAAAAGAATTTAATTATTTTCAGTAGTAAGTTTATATTACAAAGAAAAAATATATTCAAGTATTATTTATTTCATCAAAAAATATTTGTAAAAATTTATTTTTCTCTCTTGTTATATCTACATAATGCACCATAATACCTACATAATATCTTCAATTTTGCCTTTAGAATATCTACCTTTGCAGAAAGAGTTTGCCAACCTCTAAGCCAGATAATAAATTCTCACCATCAATCCAGCACTACCTTATAAACAAGCTAATAAGTTCATCCCATTAAGAGCATTTTAAAATGACATTTAAATAATACATTTTTAACAAACAGAGATAATAACCAGTGGCTAATACTTATTCACAAAGGGCTGTTAAGATTAATTTCTTCACATCCCTCTATTATCCCCACTAAGATATGTAGCTGAAATGCATTCCGTCAACTTTCAGGCACTGGTAGAAGAAGTGAAATAACTAATCTCTCAGCAATACTGCAAAGTGCTGTTGTTAAATACCAACCCATAATGGTCAACATAACCAGTTTCTTAACATTCTCGGGAAATTTTCAAAACCCAATTCCTTTCTTCACACAAAGAAAGTAAAATCATTACAAAGATATTCAAACACATTTTTTAAAACGCATTTACTTCTAAAATAAGCTCTTAAGTAGAAAACAGCAATAAAAATACTGGCCTGTTCACAAGGACTCGGGCTTGCTGGAGCGTATCTAAATTTTCAAGGGATTTCCAGTCAATAGTATCACTATAAGAACACTTGCTCTTACAATCAACTGGTAGGTCACCACATTCCTGAACCTCCCACTCACTTGATTCAGGGGAATGAAGAGGCATCTCTGTTTCTCTTCATTTCAGCCTCACTCTCTTAAGCTTTTCTCTGTTGGTCCATCTCTCCACATGTCCCTTCTACTCTCATCTGTGTCTGCCCATCAATCCACGTCTTTAACTGACTATAAAACCATTTGCGGAATATCACTGTATCTTTCAGTCCCAATACAATGCTTACGGTTCGATGCACAGCAGGTTGCTTTTTACTGTTCAACATGACACAGCTAGAGAAATATTTGGTTTCTAGTATTGACAAATTTTATCTAAGTAAGATAAATAGACAAATTAAAGAAAGTTAAGTATCTCCACATTTATGGTGTAATTTTTCTTGGGGAAGAACTGCTGAGAAGTTCTCCTTATTCTGATAGATGGGGGACAGACACCAGCCAAGGGAGCTACTAAGAGGAAGGACAGACCCTCACTCAAAGCTGGGACTACTGCAGCAGCCACTTTCCTGTTTGGATGACTGTTTGATGTCCAACTCACACTTTGCAACTTTCCCACAAGAATAAGCCATATGACTGAAAAATGAAGACTCATAAACAGTAAAGTTTTCAACAGTCATATCCATTTAAGATGCCTAGAAGATGACACCCAGGATCAAGAATGGGAGATCAGATTAAAAAGCTATTTTCCATGCCTGTATTTAACTTTTTATCTACACACCCTAATTGGATTCTTTCCCTTTTTTAATTTGTAGACTTGAGTTAAGACACTGGAGTTAAGTACTATATGGTAGAACTACTGGGGTGACTTAAATTTAGTTGAGAGTCTCTCCATGAATTAAATTAGTCCAGAAGCCACTCTGGAATTCTCTCCTATCTAGTTAATACTCCATGACTCGTCCCTCCAACCATGCTCTTACCAACATCTTCAGTTCCCCAATCCTGCTACCCCAAACCCGTTTCAGTCAAAGGGTCTGCCTCTGCCACATCTTCACTCGGCTATCTAGGTCTAAGTGTAGAAAAGCATGTAATCACAAAACCAAGTCAGATGGAAAGTTTATAAGTGCTTGGTCCCCAACTGTATCAGGGTACTCAATGCTACCAAATAATGCTAAGACTCCCTGATCAACTCTCTGCCATTCTCTAAAGCTACCATTTCAAACTCTTCACCACTCTCTCCATAAAGATGATCATTCCTGAAAGATGATCATGGTCCCTACTTCATAAAGAAGAAAGAGCCACACAGAAACTGCTTTCAACTTTGTGCTATACACCTACATGTACCTACACCATCCTCTCCTCTTCCCTTGAATCAAGGAACCAAAGTCCCCTTCTACCTGCTTAACCTATGTTTCAGACTCAATTTCCTTTGTACTCCATGGAAAGCTGACTCTAGAAATCATCCCCTCCCTTCCACTGTTCCTTAAAAAAAAAAAAAAAAACTCCTTCCCTGAAAATCTGCTTGAAAGCATGACCCTCACTCACCATTGCCCCTTCTAAATCCCACCCACACTGCTCCCACCAAAGTCACCACTAGTGGCCTTGAATGTTCGCCCTGCAGTCCTGCTCTCACTCAGCCAGCACACAGGCGGTTGACCAGAGGTCTCACTGAGACACGCTCCCTTGCCTTCCACGAGAGGTAAGAGCTCCCTCTCTGAGTTTTCCTCCTTCCTCACTGCTGCTGCTTCTCCAGCAAAGATGACACATACATAAAGATGAAGATATAAGAAAACCATATGTAAGTAACCAGAGATGGGGAGATTTTCATCATTTGGGTTGCACCACACCAAGGATGACACTGCTAATTCTAGTCACCTCTGAACTCTCTTGCTTGTCTCACCTGCTGAAACATGAGCTCCTCTGCTTTGAGCCTTTCCATCATTTCCTGCTGGATCAGAGCGAGTTCTCTTTCCCGCTCCAACTCGGCCATTTCCTTTTGTCTCTAGCATTGTTTAAAAGCAATATCACATGACTAATTAGAGATAAAACAACTTGTAATAAAAATCTGAAAAGTATCTTATCCACCAACAGTAGGGAATGGATTAAGCTAAGTAAAGTTTATCCATTTGAAAACTGTATAATAATTGGGAGAATTTTATGTTTTATTTTAATAAAGAGCACAGAATTAAAATTATACATTGAGTATGATCCTAATTATGTAAAAAAAATCTACAGATGAATGTTTAGAAAAATATTATAATAGCTAAAAATCTAAATAGAGGTCATCTTTGGAAATTTTCTTCTTTCTACTTTTTCATGTCCAAGATTTTGTAAAATAAACATATTATTTTTCTAATAGAAATAATAATATTGAACTTTTTGAAAAAGCAGACAAATGGGACCAATTACTTTACTGTTCTAAATTTCTAAAAGAAGATCCATACTTACCAGTTCCTCCATGGTCACATTTTCCTTATACTTGTAAATCCACAATGCTAAATATTCTATTGGATCCACTGGGCGAATTCTTGCCACTTCCGCAAGACCTTGAGTTAGACATGTCCCAAAGTACTTTTGAAGATATCTCGACTCCATTTCTAACTCCTAACATCTAAAAAATGTTTTTGCATTAATGCAGGGAATTTTCAATTATGGCACAACAGAAGTAGAGTCCAGTGAGGCCAACAAAGCATTACATCCTGTCACTAGTCATGGGCACCTTGCATCATGGATGGCACAAGCAAACTGGCCCCAGGAAACTTCTAATGGTTTCCAAAAACAGCTCCATAGAAGTCACTACAACGAAAATTGTTTCAAAATCCTGAAGAAGCCTCAAGTCCAAGAGTCAGAAAAGAGATACTGTCATTATTGATTGTGAGAGGACTATCTGTCAAGCAATGCATGTCTCCCTTACTCTTCACAACATACCTGAAAAATGGATGTCATTTTTCAGATGAGGAAGCCCAGGCACAAAAAGCATAAATGAACAGTCCAGGATCACACAGGTGGTACATGGTGGAGGTGGGATACATACCCCACTCCTGATTCCAGAGTCGTTACCTAACTGTCTGTACTAAGACGCCCCTCCCAAACCATGGGAATCATTTTTAGAAAAGATCACAATAGTCCACCTCAAAAAAAAAAAAAAAAAAAAAAAAAGTCCATGAATCTCCAAGTTCAGAGAATAAAAAATTATTCAACCTTCGAAGAATAGCACATGAGGCTCCATCAAGACACTCTGGCCCCAATTTTCTTTTGAGACTCACCTGCAGACAACTCTTCTGCTCCAACATACCCTGGGCTCTAACTACACAGAACATCCTGCCATTCTGCTGATCACATCTTGCACATTTCCATCTCCATGACTTTTTACAAGATACCTCCCTCTCTCTCTCAGATTGGAAAGTATCTCCTCACCGGCAAGACATAGATCATCTCTCCTTCCCTGAGCTTTCTCAGGCAATGCAAAGAAGTTCCTCCTTCCCCAAGAAGCTCCCACAGCACTTGTCACACTATCTGAGAATTACTGTATATACCCATGTCTGTCCTCCCACTAAAGACAAGCTCCTCTAGCTCCTCAAGGAGTGTTTTAATCACAGGGCTGACACAGCTGGTTCTCCAGCGTGGCAAGTGAATGAGTTTCTCAACTCTCCCAGTAATGTCCCAGTCTATTAGTTATGAAGATAGACAGAAATAACCTTAGACCAGATTTTTTTAAAGAAAAATAATGTAGCAACCACTGTATCTCAAGTACTACAAAAAAACTGATCATCCTCACGTATATAATGTTATTTTTCAATTACAGCTAGCAGTCAATATTATTTTATATTAGTCTCAGGTGTACAACATCGTGGTTAGACATTTATATAATCTACAAAGTGATCCTCCTCAGTAATTCTAGTATTCATCTGGAACCATTCATAGTTATTATAATATTAATAACTATATTTCTTATGTCTATTCTGTAACTACCGATTTGTACTTCTTTTTTTTTTTTTTAATCCTCACCCGAGGATATTTTTCCATTTTTTGTACAGATAGAGTGGGAGGGAGAGAGAGGAAAGGAGAGAGAGAGAGAAACATCGACGCGAAGGGACACATCGAGTGGCTGCCACCCGCACGACCAACCAGGGCCGGGGACAAACTGCAACCGAAGTACGCGCCCTTAGCGGGAACCAAACCCGGGTCTCTCCGGACCACAGGCCGACGCTTTAACCGCTGAGCCAAACTGGCCAGGGTCCGATTTGTACTTCTTAATCCCTGCACCTTTTCACCCAGCTCCCCAACCCCCCTCCCATCTGGCATATCTATCTAACTATCTATCTATCTATGAATCAATCATCTATCGGCATACATCTATGTTTATCTCTATCTATATATCTATATCTATACATACAGATATTGAGTAACTATTACATGACAGGCATGAGCAATTATAGGGGGTAGAATGCCAGTGTGTCTAGACCTGTCCCTAGACAAATGCACCTAACATTTTGTAAAAATTTTTTAAATAATTACTAGAGGGTATTATGTTAAGTAAAATAAGTCAAACAGAAGAAGACAAATACCATATGGTTTCACTTATATGTGGAATCTAAAAAACAGACTCATAGAAACAGAGATTAAACTGATGGTTACCAGAAGGGAGTAGGGGTATAGATGAAAAAGGTGAAGGGGGACATAGACAACAATGCTGTGATAACTTTACAGTGAAGATGTTTACCAGACTTAGTGTAGTGATCACACTGCAAGGTATATAAACATTGAATTACTATATCATACATCTGAATTAATATTGTATTCCAACTTAAATTTTTTTAAGATATGATCTCCTGAGATTCATCTGTAGACCCCAATACTGCTTCTCTCATACTATGGTGGTGAGAGTTTAAAGTGATATATAACCCCTATGGAGAGGAATTTGGCAATATCTAGAAAATTACATACATAGTTACCCTTTGACCATCCAATCTCACTTCTGGATTCCTACCTGACAAAAATATAAGGTCAACTATCCACATGGTTATTTTGCACCAGGACTTAGAACACCCAAACTGGAATCCCATCCAAATGTTTATCATTAGGGGGTTGGTGAGATATAACACAACAGGTGACTTGCGCAGATGCAAAAGGAAAGGCGGAAGATCCCTAAAATAGGGAGTGATCTCTAAGACTAGTGTGAAGTGAAAAAAAGCAAGGTGTAGAAATTGTATATAGTATGCCATCTTTTGTATTAGCAACAGCAGTGGGGAAAGGAATGTATATGAGTGTAGGTAAATGGAATCATAAAAACTGAAACTCTAAAAACTGCCACAAATGAACCTGATTCCTTATCAAGCTGGTATTGGTGTCAACCACACAAAGAAAATAATGATTACAACTGAGTTTGGAACAGGGTATCTTCACTATACTTCTTCAATGGGATATATTCTAAATACAAAAAAAAAAAAAACTACACTGACATCTCAAAATCATTTGAAGTGGAGTAAGATTTAAAAGGAGGGGGTGGGGGGCTGGCAAATGTGGCTCAGTTGGTTAAGGTTGTCCCATAAATGAAGAGGCCCCCTGTAGATAGATTGGAGTCAAAGCACATGCTGGGGTTGCAGGCTCCATCCTCAGCAGGGGGCGTGCAGGAGGTAGCCAATCCATGTTTCTCTCTCTCTCTCTCTCCCTCCCTCTCTAAAAATCAATAAAGACCTGCCTGGCAGGTGTAGCTCAGTGGTTGAGCATTGATCCATGCACTAAGAGGTCCCCAATTCGATTCCCCGTCAGGGCACATGCCCAGGCTGTGGGCCTGATCCCCAGTGAGGGGCATGCAGGAGGCGACCAATCGATGAGATGATCTCTCTCTTCAATGTTTCTGTCTCTCTCTCCCCTCTCTAAAATCAATGAAAAAAATCAATCAATCAATCAATCAATCAAGAGCCCTGGCCAGTTTGGCTCAGCAGTAGAGCATCTGCCTACGGACCAATGAGTTCCAGGTTCAATTTCGGCCAAGGGCACCTGCCTCAGTTGCGGTTCATCCCCAACCCTGATAGGATTGTGCTCCTCTCACGTCCATGTTTCTCTCTCTCTCCCTTTCTCTCCCTCTCTTCCCATCCCACTCTATCTGAAGATAAAATAGAAAAATATCCTCGGGTGAAAATTAAATAAAATAAAAATAAAGAAAAATCAATAAAGAAAAAAACATTTTTTAAAGGTACAGATTCTTGCTGCTGCTCCATAAAGATAATACATGGGAACAGGGCAATGGTCCCCACGGGGAAAAAAAATCTCTGGCCTAAAGGTAGGTCCCCAGCGAGGGTCAGTCTCCGATATGCGGGCGCATCATATTATGGGAAGACCCAGTTGAGCCTCTTTAACTCGCTTAAAATTTCCTGTCTACGAAATCGCGGTAATAGCCATCTCACCAAGGTTGTTTTAAGGAATGTTATTTTTCATGTAGGACAGCGCCGTCCCACAGAACCAGCTGCCTCAAGCCTGGAGAAGTTGTTACGAGACATAGAAAGGGGTCCTTCCCCACGCCATGTGAGTGGGAAAGGAGGGGATTCGTGCACGGTGCCAGGTTTAGCAAATAAAAACAGATGCCCAGTTAAATTTGAACTCCATGTAAACAACGAATGATATTTATTATACTATACTTGCACTAAAAAGTTATTCCTTATTTCTCTGAAATGCAAGTTTACCTGGGCGTCCCGTGTTTCATCTGGGAACCCGCGATTCGGGGCGCTAGGGTTCCTTTCCGATCCCCCGCCGCCGAAGCGTCTCCGCCTCCCCCGCCCCACACCCGGCGCCGCTCATCTCTGCCGAGGGAGCCCGCCCCGAGGTGCCTACCAAGCCCTCGGCGCTGAACTAATCCCCGCTGTGTTCGGGGAGCCTTGGCGTCGCCTGAGCCCTACACCGCTGCAAGGTACAGCTGCACAAACCACCTCTGCCGCGGGACTCCAGCCAAGCCCTAACGACCGGGCTACCTTACTGCGCCTGCGCTCTCCCTACGCACGCCCGGCGCTCCCCTGCGCACACACGGCGCACGCGCACACCCTCTGCCCGCGAGTCGCGCCCCGTCGCTAGGCAACGAGCTAGAGGGCTTCGGGTGCTAAGGGGGCGTGACGCAAACAGGAAAGGAAGCGCCGGCGGGTGAGTGGAGCGCGCGGGGAATGGGATGGTGGTAGGGGTGCTGGGGCGGGGAGGAATACGTGCAGCAGAGAAGAGGGGCTGGAGGGTGAGTGAAACGATAATGCACGGCCTAGAGGAGGGGACGCTAGGGTAGAGCAGAGACTTGCAACTTAGAGGCTGTGAGGATAGGGCTGGAATGAAGAGAGGAATGAGTGGGGCAGGTAGGCCCAGACGCACTGACAGAGATAAAGGGGCAGCTGGCTCACTGGGAGGAGCCTCAACGAGCTACCTGTCTATGAAAGGCGGGGTGGAGGGATGGCAGGGGGGACCTTCCCCCGCCCCTGCCCCCAAGACACCCTCGCTGGAGGAGACAATCACTGCACGCTGTATTTTCAAACTTCCCACCTTTGCACCTGTCAGTGCAGGAGGTGGAAGGGAGCATAAGCTCTTGCTTGGGCCCACAAGCATCAGACCCCTAGCTGATTAAGTCAAATATTTACTGAGCACCTACCGAGTGCCTAGCATGTGAATAGAGTGTGAACAAAGACAATCTCCATGCTTATTGCCCTGCTTACTGAGTGCAGGGCCATGAACAGGGAAGACCAGTGTTAGAAGACCTTCCCAGGAGCTCTGGGAAAATAACCCTCTCCCCCTTGGTGAGTGTGCCCTGAGTCAGTATGAAGTGAGCTGTAAAAACCATTCCTTCACCCTCTCCTCTCTAAGCCTCACATTGTGGTTCTGGTATTGTGGTTCGCCTGTCTTTGCAGCACTTCTTGGTACTGTCAGGTTAGCAATATTTAATTGAGACCATCGTTGAAAACGTATAATTTGTATTAGATGCTTTCTTCAGAAAGGGTTTGCCACACACATGCACACAGGGTGGCAGCCACCCAAGGACTGGGAGTGGAGAGACTTCCTGGGATTCTACCCTCTGGGAAGGGCAGTTCTACAGTGATTACAGGCAAAGTAGATTTGTATCTGTGAGTCACCTGAGGATATTGTTAAAATATAGACTGAATCTGTAGGCCTGGGTGGGACCTGAAATGGTGGGACCTGAAAATCTACATTTCAACAAGCCTCCCGGGATACAGTGCTGCTGATCATGCACCACTCTTGAGTAGACTGGGTGTAGAAGATAATTTATTCAGGTGTATTGGTTCAGGTGGGCCACAAATTGGCAGAAGGAGACACTCCATTCCCACCCTCCACCACTACCCCTGTGGAGGAGGAAGAAGCTTTACCCTCAAGTTTCTTTCTGCTGGTCTAATAAATAATTAGACATGAGACAGATAAACAGAAAATGACCAAATTTAATTACGTACATATGTATGGGAACCCTGCACACTTGAGAGTCAGAGACCCCACATACATGAGAGATTCAAAGACAGAAAGGGAAAATGAGGTATATATGACATCAGGAGCTAAGGATCACCTTGGGACTTAAGAGAAGTAGGGCACTGCAGGACACTAGGAAGAGCAGATGTTCAGTAATTAAAGTTTTCTCTGCCCTGTGCCTAGGTCAAAAAATGTTATCTCTGATAATCTCTTATCATGGGCAAAGCCTCTAATTCAAATTCTTCTAGGTAGTTGTGGGTGTTCACAGTAGGAGAATGGCACCAGGTGTTAAACTGTTGAGGTCAGAACCTCATTTCAGCAACCTTGATACTTGAGTTCTGTCTAGGAAAGAATTCAGAGCCAAGACTCAAACAATAAGAGAATGTTTATTTAGAAATTCACAGAGATAGAATAAATGAGTGCTGGAAGAAGTGGATTCAGGAAACAAGTTCCAGAGGCTTGGGAGTGACGAAGGTAATGGTAACAGCCATGAGGAGGAGCAGAGGGGAAGCAGAGGGGGAAAGGCATGGGTGGCTTCCTGGAGGTATGCTGGGTCCTCCCTCCTAAAAGCTTTTAAAGGTGGACATTTTAGGGGAGATCCCAGGGGAGGATATAAATACAATATTCATCAGCTTTTCAGATATATCCTTTCAGGGTCGTGATCTCCACTGATTGGTCAGTGCCAGGGCAGGGGTTAATATTTATTACAGCTGGTCCTGAGGTCAGCCAGGGCATTGCTTGTCTAGTTTTGCTGCTTTTCTGGGCCTAGAGCTAAAATACCACCGAGGCCTAGTTGTTATCTCTAGGGAGGAAAGGTCAAGGGTTCTAAACCGAATGACCAGCAAGATGAAAAGTCAGGGGATCCAAACTGCATGATCATCCATATACTAAGGGAGGTGAGGTCACCCTAGGGATGTGGTCCCACCCTACAGTTGTCCCTTGCAAGGCACCTGGGGCATTCCACCCCTGTGACCTTCTCTACTGGGCCCTCATCCTTGCTCAGCTCGCATCTGTCTAACTGCCTACCATAGGAGAAGGGTGCAGAAGTTTCTCTTGAGCCCAAAGGGGTCTTGGTTGCCTTAAGCTTAAAACAGTCCTCATATCACAGAGGCACATCTTGGGGTGACTCATTCTGAATACCCCAAACTTAGTGGCTTCAAACACACACTTCTTCTTTTATAGTTTTAAAGTCAGAAATCCAAAATGAGTCTTACAGCCCGGTCAATGTGGTTCAGTGGTTGAGCATCATCCCATGCACCAAGAAGTTACCAGTTTGATTCCTGGTCAGGGCACATGCCCAGGTTCAGTCTCACAGGGCTAAAAACAAAGTGTTGGCCAGGCTGGTTCATCTGGAGGCTGTAGAGGAGAATCCATTTCCTTGCCTTTGCCTGCTTCTAAGCTGCCCACATTCCTTGGCTCATGGTCCTGAATCCACATCACCTTTCTCCCTCTACTTCCATCATCACATTTCTTCTGCCTGACCTTACTGTGCCCCTCCTATGATTCTATTGTGCCTACCTGGATAGTCCAGATAATCTCCCTAATCAAAATTCTTAATTTAATCATATCTGCAAAGTCCTTGCCATATAAAGTAACGTATTTCATAGGTTCCAAATGTCAGGACTTGGACACTTTTAGGAGCCATTATTCAGCCCTACCACACTGTATATTTCCTAAGAACAAGGACACTTTCTTACTCATATTTCAATTACCAAAACCAGGAAATTTGACCCTGATGCAAATTCTATCATATAATCTACAATTCACATTCAGTTTATCCAATTTTTCTAACAATGTCCTTTATAGAAATTTTTTTCTAGTCCAGATCCAATCCAGGATCATGTATGGCACATAGCAGTTATGTCCAGTTAGGCTCCTTTGGTCTGGAATGGTTCATCTCTATTTTGTTTTCATGACTTGGCATTTTTAAGTGTTCAACTCAGTTGTAGACTCTCTCAATTTGACTTTGGTGTTTCCTCAATCAGATTCAAGTTTTGCATTGAGGGAAGAAATCCACAGAAATGTATTATGTCCCACTAAGAAGTGTATTGCGTTAGAAGTCAGGCGATGTCACTGTCCCTTATTGGTGATGTTTACTTTGATCACTTGGTTAAAGTTGTATTGGCCAGGTTTTATCACTGTAAAGTTTCTGTATTTCCCTTTGGACTTAATCTATAATTAGTAGGGAGAAACTTTGAGACTATATAAATATCCTATTCTTTTTTTTAATTAGTGATTTTTTTATTAATTAACTTATTTTTGTTACAGATGTTTCTCCCTTCTCTTGATCCACCCCCCCCCCACACACACACACAGCATTGTTGTCTATGTCCATTGGTTATGCATATATGCATATAAGTTCTTTGGTTTATCCTATTCTTTGTCAAATATTCACAGAGTTTTATTATTCATTGATGATTCTGGCTTGATTCAGTTATACTATGATGGTTATAAAATGGTGATTTTTAAACTTTTTTAAAAATATGTTTTTATTGATATTTTAGAGAGAGAGAGAGAGAGATAAACATTGATGTGAGAGAGATACATCAACGGGCTGCCTCCTGCACACCCCCTACTGGGGATCGGGCGCAATCCTGGCATTTGCCCTGACCGGGAATTGAACCTGGAGCTCAGTCCACGGGATGATGCTCAGTCCCCTGAGCCTCCATCAGCTGGGCTAAAATGGTGATTTTCTAAAAGCTCCATTATTCTTTTCACATTTATTAGTTGGCATTTACTTGTTATCTCTCCTATTCACTTTATTTATTTTTGTATGGACTCATGGATTCTTATTTACTCAATTAGTTATAATCCATTATAGTCATTATGTATTTTGATGATTATATTGCCTCAGATTTGGCCAGTAGCAGCCCCTTCAAGCTGGCTCCTGTGTTCCCAACCATTTTATTTTTCAACATTTTCTTTCTGGGACAACAAAATATTCCAGGCTTATGAGACTTTTCCCGCCCCAACCTTGGAATAAGCCATCTCTCCAAGGAGCCCTGATTCCTTTTAAGTGGTGACAGCTATTTAAAGACAAGTTCTGTATGCTCAGTGTGCTCATTGCTACTGAGGTGCTTTTGCTTCTAGGACTTTGAAGTTGGAAGAAACATGAAATATATATTTTTTTTTCTATATTCATATCTATGTATCTATTTATCTTTCCTACCTTAAACTGAAAAAACAGTCTCCAAAAAATTTTAAGACTGGATCTAAGCCTTTATTAGTCACTTTATTATTAACTCTTTTGGAGTTAAAATACGTAAGCTTTAGGAATATGGAGTTGGTCAGGAATAGGCCAGGTGCTAGGCCATTTCATATCACAATTTTCCACTGTCATAGCTAATATTTATTAAACACTGCCAGGCTTAGTGCTTTATATGTATTTATTATCGCCTTTAATCCTCACAGTTATGAGGCACAAACCTTTGTCATTCTGTTCTGCAGATGAGAAAACCAAGGCTCACAGAGACTGGTGACTTGCTGAAAACCATGCAGTTAATAAATAGCAGAAGCAGGACTGGAACTTGGTCTGTCTGACCCGGAGTCTGCATTCATACTGCTGCACTCCACTGCCACTCCTAACTGTGGTCTAAGTCAGGCTATCTGCCTCTGGCTCTTTAAATCTGATTAATAGTGAATCCAGAGGTATCAACTCAACCTAAAGTAGTTTCTTGCTTAAAAAATAGAGTGGAGCCCTGGCCGGTTTGGTTCAGCGGTTAGAGCGTAGGCCTGCGGTCCAGAGAGACCCGGGTTCGGTTCCCGCTAAGGGCATGTACCTTGGCTGCAGTTTATCCCCGGCCCTGGTAGGTTGTGCAGGTGGCAGCCACTCTATGTGTCCCTTTCACATCAATGTTTCTCTCTCTCTCTCTTCCTCTTTTTCCCTCCCACTCTATCTGAACAAAAAATGGAAAAAAATGTCCTCGGGTGAGGATAAAAAAAAAAAAAATAGAGTGTAATACTGTGTTAAGGACTGGCAGAGCCCTGACCAGCAGTAGCTACAATGCTGGGCATTTTCCCTTCCTCTCCTCCCCAGGGCTTCTCAATGGTCACTTGTGAAATAAATAAGCCTGTCTTATCTATGTCACAGGTGACTGTTGCTTCCAGCCTCACAATAGCACAGCTTGCTGGGTGCGTAGAGCACCTGTGGGGACCTATGCTGGCCTTGTTATTTCTTCTCCACTCAAGGGTAGAAATATGTGGGTAAGTAGAGAGGCCTTAGCCACTCTTAACCACCAATCTATCAAGCTCTTGTCATGCCTGAACATCCCAGGTCCTAGTCTGACCTAGAATAGCTATTGTCTGACTGAGGAGAGCTTTAACTTAAAGTCCCCTTGAATGTAACAACTTATTGGCGTGTGTTTATTTACTGATTCTTTGGGGAAGGGTGGATCCAGAAAAATCTCATATGTATCCTGAAATTAATCCTAATTGGTTAGAATGTGTCTATTTTTAAAATCAAATTGGAGTTGTAAAATAATGTGACTCTTTGATGTGTCCCAAGCCCACAGGATGGAAACTGACTATCTGAAGAGGTGCTATGGAAACTGCCTTTCCCAGGCACTGGCAGAGGTGGCGAAGATTCGGCCCAGTGACCCCATAGAGTACCTGGCTCACTGGCTTTATCATTACAAGAAAATCACTAAAGCCGAAGAGGTTTGTATGTGCACTGAGACAGCTTGAGGAGGGCTTTCCAGCTTTCCCAGAGTATTTTAAAATCCAAGACAGAGTTCTGGAGCTGGCGTGGGGAGGTTTTGGTTTATTCAGCTTGTGAGAGGGGCTTTGGCCCAGATATCCTAGAAGCACAGGAAGTCTAGGGGCTGAAGGAGGACTCCAGCTCACAGGAGTGATAGAGTTGGTGGTGTGGAGCTTCTAGCAGGCTGAAGCACATTCCAGAAGTA
Organism: Molossus molossus; assembly: GCF_014108415.1. NCBI lineage: Eukaryota > Metazoa > Chordata > Mammalia > Chiroptera > Molossidae > Molossus > Molossus molossus. The sequence continues at coordinate 60,447,841 of NW_023425352.1, forward strand.
GACACAGGAGGCCCGAAGGGCCTGAAGGAAATTCCAGGGAGGAGGGTCCCTTTGCACCTGCTTGCCTGGGGCTGATCTAACTCAGTCACATTGCCCCAGGATAGGCAGGAGGAGATCCAGCTGAAGGAGGAATATGATGATATCCTCAAGGAAACCGGAATGACAAGTACTGAAGCAAGCAGAGGATCAGATTCACCAGGAGTATGAAAAGTGTCCCAGGTACAGAGGAGGAGCTCAGCACTGGGCTTGAGCACTCAGTGACGGATACTAGGAAATACACAGTCAGCCCGGTCACAGTGCAAAGCTTGTTGAGGCCCCCATTTAGCCTACTTTTCTCTCCTTGGGTTTGTATGTTGATATGTAAGCCAATCTTATTGACTATCCTTGTCTATAAGGTCATTGTCAATGAAAAAAGAAAATGTTCAAAGGCAATTCCATTTTAGATGTCAGGAAATACCTTAGATATTACTGGTTTTTAAAAATCTGATTTTTAAAAAATCTAATATGACCCTGGCCGGTTTGGCTCAGCGGTTAGAGCATCGGCCCGCGGTCCAGAGAGACCCGGGTTCGGTTCCTGCTAAGGGTACGTACTTCGGTTGCAGTTTGTCCCTGGCCCTGGTTGGTCGTGTGGGTGGCAGCCACTCGGTGTGTCCCTTTCACATCGATGTTTCTCTCTCTCTCTCTTCCTCTCTCTCCCTCCCACTCTATCTGAACAAAAAATGGAAAAATGTCCTCGGGTGAGGATTAAAAAAAAAAAATTTTTTTTTTTTAAAAATCTAATATGCCACTTGGAACAAATATATTTTTATACAAGATTCTTTGAGCCCTTTTCAAAAATTAGTCAATACTTTTCAGAAACCAAATATGGTTATCATTATATACTTTAGGTTTAATATTTTATTCTATACTATTTACTTAAATATCTTATTTATTATATGCTATTCATTTATGTATCGAGCCGCAGATACCACCTCTCTGATACTGTGATAGTGGGCATCAATTAATAACTTGGAATAGTTGGAAATAACTGAGTATTCATTCTCTGACAAACATATCTTTCATCTCCATCATTTTTGCCACAGTCTTTTGAAAATTGTGTCATTCTGTGTTTTCTACAAAGTACATAATGCCCAGATAGGAAATTGACTTATTGGGCTTGATACCTGACATCTTTATAACTATCACTATATCCTGTGCAATAAAACGTTTAATGCAGTCTCATACAATTAACTAGCTTTTGCCAATTTCCAAAGTCCACTTTGATGAAAACATGAAAGTATTGAGCTTATTTACGTTTATATGAATATGCTCAGCTTTCCTCATAAACAATTAATAGATTTTTTAAAAGTCTGGATGTTTCATAAATGAATCAAAACAAAGATGGTATTGTTAGACAATAGTCTCAGTGAGCCCTCCCACAAGAACAGTCTTAGAATAGTTGTTGGGAGAAGGTAGAGGTGAAATCATTAAGCAAAAGTTTGCATCACCTTGCTGCTCACTCAAATCCTTTTCTAACTATAAGTTTCACTGTTAAAATAAAGACTTCCAAAACCCCACCCTGGTTTTATAGTGCCTATATTAAAGAAAACTTTGTTCACATCAGTATTTTGAATTGTCCCTTTGGGTTGCATTCAAGGAGTTTTATGCCCTGTAGCAATATTCCTTAGAAGGATTTAGATGAGTCCTAGTGCGAGACAAAGGAAATTGTAAGGGAAGATGGGAAATGAGAGCCAGCATGATGCCTACCCTATGTGCAAGACCTCAGTTTTAGGAAAGAGCAAGTTGTAGTTATGGAAATTGATTCCCTTAGTTAGAAGGAAATAGAGAATCCAACAGTGATCTGTTAGTATATGTATATTTTTTTAATCCTCACCCGAGGACATTTTTCCATATTTTGTTCAGATAGAGTGGGAGGGAGAGAGAAAGAGAGAAACATCGACGTGAAAGGGACACATCGAGTGGTTGCTACCTGCACGACCCAACCAGGGCCAGGGACAAACTGCAACCAAGGTATGTGCCCTCAGCGAGAACCAAACCCCAGTCTCTCTGGACCACAGGCTGACGCTCTAACCACTGAGCCAAACCGGCCAGGGCCCAACAGTGATCTGAAACAGAGCTGAATTTATTGCTTACCTGGCCAGGAAGAGCCAGGCCATTCAGTGCTAGTATAAATTGAAAGAAGTACATAAAGGGCAAAGAGGTGGGGACACACCAAATAAGACGAGATTCCAATTTCTGGTTTCTTGGTGACTGAAGATGAGTTGCAAACTATTCCTTGCTATTGATCACTTTCAGATTTTGTGTCATGAGTGCTGGGAAACCTGGTCTTAAACAGACCCAGGAGGGGTTGCGTAAGATTTCAGCAGGCATACTGACTTAGCCGATTGGCTCGTTTGCACATACTCAAAGCTTTACAAGATTTTCCTTAATATCTTAAAACCACCACTACTTGCATATACCTTAGAAAGTCCTTAAGTACCCCAGATTGAATACTACTGGTCTAGTGGATATTTCAAAAGTGGAGTAGAAACAGAGCACTCTGTGTAGTGCAGATCATATCCAATTATAGCAATCGAGATTCACAGAGGAGGTAGCATTTGAGTCAGACCTAGAGGAGAGCTGGCAAAAGTTGCCCTTGCACTGGTTTCTCTTCATTAAGCAGAAGCATCTTTATATAAGTAAACCATAATTCTGTTTCTAAGTCTGAAAGCAACCCCTTTGTTGATAATGATATGAGCCATACATATGTTTTAGAAATACATTTTTGTAGAATCAATACATATATATGTTGCATAGACTCATAGCACTTTGAAGTTAGAAGGGTCTTAGAGACCATGTGGGTAAGTACTTCACAGACTTCTGCAGTGGCCCACACGGTTCATTGCAGAATGGAGTTCTGGGCCTACTGGATAAATCTAGAGGTAGAGTTGGCTAGTAGAGTTAAATCTTGAAGGATTCCTACCTCAACCAGGGACTGAAATTATATGAATGTTAGACTGTTATTATCTCATAGGTCAGAGAGACTGTCCATTTTTTCAATCTTTTTTCCTCTGTGCCTCTGTTTGGATGATTTATATGGATCTGTTTTCAAGTTTACTGACTCTTTCTTCTGCAATGTCCGATATCCTATTTAGAGATTCAGTAAATGTTTTCATTTTTGATATTGTATTTTTCAATTCTAGAATTTCTATCTGGTTTCTTTCTATAATTTCCATGTTCTTTGTTGATATATACTTTATCTTTTCACTCATTATGTTCATTTTTCTCTTTTAAATTTTTGAAAATATTTGTAATAGCTGTTTTAAGTCCTTATCTGCTAATTCATCATCTTTTTCACCTTGGGATCTGTTTCTATTAAATTCTTTTTCTCTAGATTATAGTCTACATTTTCCTACTTCTTCACATGTCTAATAATTATTATTTGTTTGCTGAACATTGTAGATGATACTTTGTGGGAATCTAGATTGTGTTTTCCTTTAAAGGGTGTTTAGTTTTGTTCTGGCAGGCAGTTAAATTGTTGCTGAAGAATCTTGATCCTATCAGATGTTTGTTTTATGCTTTGCTAGAGCAAGTCTCGATCCACTCTGTTCTTACTCTTGAGCATGAAAATGACAATAGTGTATTCTTGCTATACCAAGTGTGCTTTAGTCTCTGCTAATGACTTTCTTGTTTCCTGTTTAGCCACTGATATGTGTAGCTGGTCCTACAAAGAAGACCATATTCCTGCAGAACACAAAACCCCTTGAAAAGGAGTCCTTGAAGCAGGAAGGCCTGCCAGGTACTTCCAGTGTGACTCCAGCAATGCCTCAGCAGATTCCTTCTGACTCATCTGGCCAGACCGACTAGAATGTTGAAACTGCACAAGAAATAAATTACTAGGCTTTTCGGCATGAAGTGCTCCTAAAACATCTTGGTTCCAAATCTCCTTCTTAGGTTATAAGAAGGTAGATAATTTTAACGATGCTTTTCTCAAAGCTGCAAGCTGAGAAAATGGCCATCTAGAAGAGCTTGTACCTAAAGATGCTAACTATCTGGATTAAATTAAGATTTGAGGGGCTGTGGAAGGAGGTGTCTACAGGGAGTCCCCTGCCCAAGTACTGTTCTGATAGCCATGAAAACACCTTATTTATGTGAGGATTCGAACTAGTTATCAGATCAAATAAACTCATAATATAAGGATTTAAAATAACCAAACTGATGAGCTGTTTTCCTTTTGTGCTATCATTTTTTTTTTTTTTTTTTTTGGCAACTGGTGAAAATAAAGCTCTCTCAAGGTTTCATGTCTTGCCCTGGCTGGTTTGACTCAGCAGTTAGAGCATCAGCCTGTGGTCCACAGAGACCCGGGTTTAGTTCCCGCTAAGGGCATGTACCTCGGCTGCAGTTTGTCCCCGGCCCTGGTTAGGTCGTGTGGGTGGCGGCCACTCGATGTGTCCCTTTCACGTTGATGTTTCTTTCTCTTCCTCTCTCTCTCTCCCACTCTATCTGAATAAAAAATGGAAAAATGTCCTCGGGTGAAGATAAAAAAAAAAAAGGGTTCATGTCGTTACTTTACTAAAGGCCCCTCAGAATGTAGCACATGTCTTAGAGTGTACCTGTTGTCAGTGTGTCAGTAAAACTCGAAGGTTTGAACATTTAGAAAATTATTTTCTCAACCATCTGCGTGCCCCGGCCTTCCACCAACTGGTGCAGCGCTGCCAGAAGGCACACACGCAGTACATGCACCACCGCTTGATTCGCCTGACCCCTGCCGACCACGACTTTGTGAATGCGAGCTACAGTGCCCGCAGCGCCTGCTGCCTGACACCCATGGCACGGGGCAGTTCAGCGACATCCTGCAGAGCCTCAGGCGCAGCAGACCAAGGAGCTATGGCAGCAGGTTTCACTGGAGATGACCACCTTCTCTCCCTGAGTTTAGCCACCCTAGGGCCCTATACAGGGACGCAAGCCTGTGGTTATGGGGGCTCCTCACACAGGGGGAGTGAGTCTTGGCTGGACAGATCATCCCCACCCAGTTCCCTAGTAGCCCAGACTGGCAGCTGCTCTTGGGCTATAGCTTGGGGCCAAAATGTCTAAGACCCTAGAAGCCTAGGGTTGGGGGAAACAGCCCTGTCTGGGAGGAGGTGCTGGGGGGCCTCTGGTATTTATTTGGCATTTATAAATATATAAATTTTTTTACTCTAAAAAAAATTATTTTCTATCTGTATTCACTCAACTATCATCTATATGTTGATGACTTCAGATTTATACCTTCAATCAGATTTTCTTGAACTTGACTGCCTGTTTGACATCCAAGTGGATGACCCATGGACATCTCAAAACAAACCTTGTCCCGCTGGAAGCCCTGCTATTCTCCCTGAGCCAGCATCTCTCCCTTCTGTTTGCTCGGGTCAAAATTCTTGGGTTTATTTTTTACTCTACACTTACTTGAGTCACCCTACATCTGGTCTGTTGGCTTTTCATTTAAAAGAAAACCAGAACTCACCCACTTGAATGCCCAAGCTACAATTATCATTTGCCTAGATTATCACAACGGCCTGTTAACTGGTCTTCCTTCTCCTGCCTTGACCTTCTCCAGTCTAACCTCGTCACTGAAGCCAGGACGATCTCAGGGGAACAAGTCAGATCACATCAAATGAGCGAGTGGCTTCCCATCTCAGTCACAGAAACATCCAAGGCCTTTCCTGCGACCTGTCCGAGTCTGTAAGATCTGCTTCCCCATCACTTTCACTCTCCGTGTTGTTTTCCACTTTAAATACACTAACCAGGCATGGTCCCGCCTCGAAACTTGCTTTCCTCTTTCCCTTCTCTGCTTTGGATTCTCCAATCTACCTACACCCCTCCATTTCTGCAGATTCTCCCTTCCTTCGGGTCTTTCTCAAAAGTCACCTTTTTAAATTTATTTTTGTATTTATTATTTATAAAACTTAGCATAATGCAGCACATTGGCTATAACCATCCATTTTGGACAGGGTGAAATTAAATGTGTCTCTCCAATGTGCCATACTTTTGTAAATGGGAAAGATTTTCCTCAGCCACTACATAAAAGGAAATATGGTCCCAATAGTTCTGAAATTTCTAAGGCCAATAAAGGAGCTCTTCTTTGAACCCTTAGCAGGATTTGTACACTCACTCTAGATATATATATAGAGATATATATAGATATATATATATATATTATATATATAGAGAGAGAGACAGATATATAATATATATAATGTATATAATATATAGAGACAGATATAGATATATAGATATACATATACCCATCTTATCTGTACTAGATAGATGATAGATAGATAGATGATAGATAGATAGATAGATAGATAGATAGATAGATAGATAGATAGATGGATAGATAGATAGATGGATAGATAGATAGATAGATAGATGGATAGATAGATAGATAGATAGATAGATAGATAGATAGATAGATAGATAGATGGATAGATAGATAGATGGATAGATAGATAGATGGATAGATAGATAGATGGATAGATAGATGGATAGATAGATAGATAGATAGATAGATAGATAGATAGATAGATGATAGATAGATAGATAGATGGATAGATAGATGGATAGATAGATAGATATACTATCTATGCTTCCTATATACTATGTACATCCTATCTGAACTTCCACACACATTTGATACCCTCTTCCCTGTTGGTCTTTTTTAGTAGTATGTGAGCTCCATGAAGACAGAATTTTTATCTGTTTATTTTTGTATCCCCAGCATCTAAAACAGTGCCAGCACACAAGAGGTACCTAATAAATAAATATCTGTCAAATATGAATGAGTTGAATTTACCAAGAGCTGGAAACTCCTAGCAAATATGAAAAGGACAAGCTGGCCATTTTTGATTGGCGTAAGAATTAGTTTGCAATTCCAGACCCCTGACCCGTTTCTCTAGCCTAGGATTGGCTACATAAAATGTGGGCCTAGTGCAAAATGAAAATGTGGGCTTCCTTGTTCAAAAATTATTGCATCTTTCATTATGATAACAGCAGAGCATTAAACCAAGTGTGCTACCCTTCCAAATGCAGGCCGTGTGCAGCTGCACAAGTCACACACTCATGAAGCCAACTTCACTCCAGCCAGAGCTGCCATCCACAAGGAGTATCTCTAATGGGCCTTAGGATGGACAGCTCAAAGACATCAAAGGTCACATGACTGCCTTCTGAAGGATAGGTGAGATCTCTGTTCTTTTCCAACACACACACACACACACCCCAATCCGAGCCTGCTGCAGGGCTCCTCATGTGCCAAATGCCCACTGCTACTGTGTGTCCTCTCTGTCTCATGGGTGTGGATGGCTAAGCCAGGTCAGACACAGAAATGGGCTCCAGAGAGTGAAAGGGTCTCAACTACCATTCATGGATATTATGGTCTGAACAGGCTGCAATAGACTAGCCTGGTAACCTAAGACCATTTAGAACAGTGTTTCTATGGACAATGCCTTCTTTTTTGTTTTTCTTTTTATCCTCACCCGAGGACATTTTTTCATTTTTTGTTCAGATAGAGTGGGAGGAAGAGAGAGGAAGAGAGAGAAACATAGACGTGAAAGGGACACATCAAGTGGCTGCCACCTTTACGACCCAACAAGGGCAGCGACAAACTGTAACCGAGATATGTGCCCTTAGCGGGAACCAAATCTGGGTCTCTCTGAACCACAGGCTGATGCTCTAACCACTGAGCAACTGGCCAGGGCAGACAATGCCTTCTTGGTGCAGGACAAGAGAGAAGCATGTTATAAACAAAAATTCATTTTATTTTTTTTAAATCCTCACCGGAGGATATTCTTCTATCTGTCCTCAGATAGAGTGGGAGGGAGCAAGGGGGAGAGAGAGAGAGAGAACCATTTATGTGAGAGGGACACATTGACCAGTTGCCTCTCGCACAACCCAACCAGGGCTGGGGACGGACCATAACTGAGGTACGTGCCCTTGACCAGACTCGAACCTGCGACTTCTTGGTCCGTGGGCCCATGCTCTAACCACTTAGCAAACCAGTCAGGAAATAATTTATTTTAATGTTGAGGATTGTTTGTCTAGATGCCAGAGATTCTGCATTTAACAACTATACCATCCTGTCTCATGAAAAAGAATTTAAAAGTAAACCCAAGAAGTTGGTCACGAAACAGAATGAAGAGGGTGGAGGTGGAGAAAATCCAAGATGGCCACTAGGTTTCTAGTTTGAATCACATGAATGGAAGGTGGTGGCCTTTCCTATAACAAATACACAGAAGGAAGAGCAGGTGTGGGCATGTCAAATATGTAGTGCCTGCGCGACTGACAGGCAGGTTGATGCCACCAGAGAGGGTAGCCTTGAGCCCCAAGGAAGTTGAAAGAGCCCAGCCCAGCCTTAGCTTTACTGCAAGATGCCAACGAATGAGTAAAATTTGTTGTATATCATCTGAAGGGGCTTCGGAAGGTTTAAATTTCAACTCAGAAAATGGTAAGATGTTCATTTCTGAGTTTATTTTACATATCTGACCTCCTGTGGGAGATACTCTTGGACATTAGAAGATACTAATGCTTGGCTTACAAGGGCATCGTTTTGTTTTTCTTCTATTCAAGGAACAAATTTAGCTTCGTAGCTATGGTTTTTTTTGTTTGTTTATTTGTTTCATTTTGTGTTCATCGTCAGATAGAACGAGAGGAAGAGAGAGAGAAACATCAACATGAGAGAGACACATCAATGGGTTGCCACCCACCCAACCCCAACTGGGGCCAGGGGAGAACCATAACTAAGGTACATGCCCTTAGCAGGAACCGAACCCAGGCCTCTCTGGACCACGGGCCAATGCTCTATCTGCTGAGCCAAACTGGCCAGGGCTTTGTAGCTATGTTTTAAAACTAATATGAAAATGGTCTCTCTTCCACTCTTTCCAGATGATCCTGCATGAGCTGAATTGGCTGGTGCATCAGCCGTGTCAAGGAGTTCTTTTATGGGACAGAAACCAGCTGATTCAGTGGCATCTGAGGTAGAGAGCATAGAGGGTGGGCAGGGAAACCTTGTTCTCAAGGAGCCGATGAGTGATGGGGGAAAACCAACTGAGGGTCAGCAAGGTAAAATCATCTTAATTTTGTGTTGTGATATTTAGCAAAACATAAAAGAAAATGCCTAAATCATTTATAGTAGTGATTGAAAACATAGGTGAATAGAGTCAACTGATGGCTCCTCAGACAACCACTCTCATCCCTGTGGAAATCATTACCATGATGATCCCGTCACTGAGACTTTTATCCAATTCCCTCTCGTGTGCCAGGACAGAAGAAAGATTGAGGACCCTTCATTCTACATTTTAATATGGAAGGCTGAATGTATTTGTTTTCTATTGCTGTGTAACAAATTACCACAAATTAGTGGCTTAAAACAATACCTGTTTATTCTTACCTATCTGTAGGTCAAAAGTCCAGGCAAGACTACACTGGGTTGAGTACTCACAGTTTCACAGGCTGAAATCAAGGTGTTGAATGGGGTTACAATCTTATTGGAGACTCAAGTTTCTCTTTTAAGTTTGTTGGTTATTAGCAGAATTTACTTACTGCCTCAGAGGAAGCCTAGTATTTCCCCAATCCCCAGACTGCCCAGCAGCTCTTCCAGAAAGACAGAATTCTGGCCTTAACTACAGCTTCCAAAGCATTACTCCCTACCCTCATTTTTAAATGCCTGCATTGAAACACACATGCATGCCATCTGGTGAAACAACTCTCTGCTTCTGATGATTCTTAATATTAATACAGTTGTATTTGCTTACACATTTCATTGACTTAAAATTTATATTGCTGTAGTTACTATGCAATTGTGAAAAGGTCTTTAAGAAATTGGAGTTCTGTCCAGCCGATGTGGCTCAGTGGTTGGGTCGCCAGTTCGATTCCTGGTCAGGACACATGCCCGGGTTGTGGGCCAAACACCCAGTGGGGGGCATGCAGGAGGCAGCCAATCAATGTTCTCTCTCATTGATGTTTTTATCTCTCTCTCCCTCTCCCTTCCTCTCTCTCTAAACTCAATAAAGGAAAAAATAAAATAAAAAATTGGAGTTCAAATATAGAAAGAACTGCCACAACCTAACAACAACAACAACAACAAAACACCAAGCAATACAATTGAAAAATGGGCAAAGGACCTGAACAGACATTTCTCCTAAGAAGACATACAAATGGCTAGCAGATATATGAAAAGATGCTCAACTTCACTAGCTATAATGAAAATCAAATCAAAACCACAATGACATACCTCCTCACACCTGTTACAATGGCTGTCATCAACAAGACAAGAAATAATTATTGGAGAGGTTGCGGAAAAAAATAAATCCTGGTACACTGCTGGTGGGAGCGTAAATTGGTATAGCCACTGTGGAAAACAGTATGGATGCTCCTCAGAACTTTAAGAATAAAGGTAACATATGACCCAGCAATGCCTCTTCTGGGTATCTACCTGAAAATTTTGAAAACATTTATTCATAAAGATATATGCACTCTATGTTCATTGCAGCATTATTCAGGTTGGTCAACATATGGAAACACTCTTAAGTGTCCTTTGATGGATGTTTGGATGTTTGGTGCATATACGCAAGGGAATACGATCAGCCATAAGGAAAAATGAAATACTGCCATTTGCAACAACATGGATAGATCTTGAGAGTACCATGCTAAGCAAACTAGGAAGAAAAGGACTAGAACCGTATGATTTCACTCATATGTAGGATATAAAACAAGAAGCAACGAACAAACAAAAAAACCTAATAGACACAGGCAACAGTATGGTGGTCAGCAGAGGAGAGGGGGTAGGTAGCAGAGGGTAAAGGGGGTCAAATATAAGATGACAGAAGGATACTTGACTTTGGGTGGTGAAGACACAATGCAGTATACAGATGATATAGCACTGTACACTTGAAACTTATATAATTAAAAAAAATTTTTTTTCTTTATTGATTTTAGAGTTAGAGGAACTGAGAGAGAGAGAGAGAGAGAGAGAAAGAAACATCAATGAGAGAGAACATTGATTGGGCACCTCCTGCATGTCCCCTATTGGGGATTTGGCCCACAACCTGGGCATGTGCCCTGACCGGGAATTGAAATGGCAACCTCTTGGTGCATGGGTCGATGCTCAACCACTGAGCCACACTGGCCAGACACAACTTATATAATCTTAATAACGAATTTCACCCCAATAAATTTAATAAATTTTTAAAGAAGAAATTGGAGTCCAAACAAAACTGGGCATAATAAATGACACAAGTGCCCATGAAAATCAAGGGTTAAAGAAGAGTGCTAGGCTACAATGCACAAACTTGTATTTTTCTCAATTGGTCCTTTCAGTGCTTGATTCCACTAATTGTACAGGATTCTACTGAAAGACCCTACTTACACTCCTTATACTTACTTGAGTGTTTCGGGGTTTTTTTGAGGGAAAGATTTATTTTAACTCCTATCTACTGTCCTATTGCTCTACCCTGGCCTGGTTTAGGTTTCTCAGTCTTGTTATTCACTAAATGAAACCAGGTCTGTCTAAAAATGAGATTTCTTCCTGGGTGCAGCAGAGCAAAAGATGAATCTGAGACAGAGATGAATCTGTTGTCAGAGATCAAGGATGCTTTCAGACATCAAAATTACAACTAAAGTACAGCACAACCATCATTCAGAACCACCTGAAATCAAGCTGAATGAAAACCTACAACAAAGAAGCAGCCATATCGAGACTGGTAGGAGGGCCGGAGGCGCAGATAGGCTGGTCCCACACCCACATGCGGTGGATAAAAATCAGGAGGAGGACACCTCGGCTGTGAAAGTCCTCCCTGAGGAGTGAGGGGTCCTCGTCCCACACCAGGCACCCAGCTCAGAGTTCCAGTGCCAGGAAGAGAATCCCCATAACTTCAGGCTGTAAAAACCAGCGGGAACTGAGGCTGAGGGAGGCTATGGCTGCTGGAGCCCCAGGGAGCTCCTCTTAAACGGCCGGTGCATGGAATTTGCCCCCTCTAAGCTAGAAGAGGAGGCAGCTTGAGGGGCGCCAGACACATACTGGGAAGAACTGAGCTGTTTGGCCTTGGGATCTGAGGTAATGGAGAGGCAGCTTTCTCTCATACAGACTTGCAAAGGACTTTGTTCCTTTGATGAGCCCTTCCCTGGGGCAGCATATCTGGGACTCCAGCAATCTGGCTCATACTGTTGGCCCCGCTCTTGTAATTCCCTGAGGCCCCGCCCCACCCAACTTTTGGGCCCACCCAAGCTGTTTCCAAAGGCTTTATCATAGTATTGGCCTGACTTGGATCCTGCTACAGATTTTTCTAAATTCTTTCAAACAAGCAGCATCTGGTCTCAGTGAGCCCCATACCTTTTATTAAGTGGCCCCAGGCCTGGGACTAGAAGCAGCCAGCCTTGGTTCACAACTTGACTTTTCCTCAGCACCTCCAACCCCAGCACAAGAAGCAGCCATCTGCAGATAACTTTGTAGCTTATGCCTGGTGGCCCTGGATAGAACACAGGCAGAGGCTGACCTTGCCCCAGAGCCAGTACACTCAGTGGACAGCTTCAGACCACATCAAAACACCACCACCCAACCACCTCCACAAGTGACACACTCAAGGTACCAGAGCCCTGTGGTACCAGAGCCCTGATGAAGTAAGTCTTGCTCTGTGTAGTGGGCCCCTACACAGCTGATCCTCCAAGGTATTCAGAGGCCAGTAGTTAATGTGCACAGCCAGTCCTTACAGCTGAGCAGCCTGAGTAAATCCCTCCCACTGACGTGCCATCAGCAATCAAGACTCAACTACAGCAGAAAGGTGTATAGTCCACACTAGTGGTGCACCTCGAAGGCCCAGCGGGGGTGACAGAGACTGTGCCACTGGATTCTACAGGACACCTACAACAATAGGGCACCCCACGAAGCCTAGGAGACATAGAAACTCTGCGTAATACATAAAAACAGTCAGAGGGAAGCAGTCAAAATGAGGAGAAAAAGAAACAGATCCCAAATGAAAGACAGGAACAAAACTCCAGGAAAAGAATTAAACAAAATGAAGATAAGCAATCAACCAGATGCAGAGTTCAAAACACTGGTTATAAGGTTGCTCAAGGAACTTAGTGAAACATTCAAAGAACTTAGTGAGACCTTCAGGGAACTTAAAAAAACCTCGAAGAAACTTAGTGAGAACATCAGCAATATGAAAAAGGACCAGTCAGAAATGAAGGATGCACTAACTGAAATAAAAAATAATTTACATGGCATCAGTAGTGGAACAGGAAAAGCCAAGAAGCAAATCATCCATTTGGAATATAAGGAAGCAAAAACACCCAATCAAAGCAGCAAAAAGAAAAAGGAATCCAAAAAATGAGGATAGTGTAAGGAGCCTCTGGGACAACTTCAAGCGTGCCAACATTTGTATCATGTGGGTGCCCGAAGAAGAAGAGAAAGAACAAGAAATTGAAAACCTATTTGAAACAATAATGACAAAAAACTTCCCTAACTTGGTGAAGAAAACAGACTTACAAGTCCAGGAAGCACAGAGAGTCCCAAATAAGATAAACCCAAAGAGGTCCACACGAAGGCACATCATCATCAAAATGCCAAAGGTTAAACACAAAGAGGGAATATTAAAAGCAGCAAGAAAAAAACAGTCCATTACCTACAAAGAGCTCCCATAAAACTGTCAGCTGATTTCTCAAAAGAAACTTTGCAGGCCAGAAAGGAGTGGGAAGAGATATTCACGGTGATGAAAAGCAACAACCTACAACCAAGAATACTCTATCCTGAAAAGCTGTCATTTAGAATCGATGGACATATCAAGAGTTTCCCAGACAAGAAAAAGGTGAAGGAGTTCATCACCACCTAACCAGTATTATATGAAATGCTGAAGGGTCTTCTTGAAGGAGAAGAAGGACAAAGATATGAACAATAAAATAGCAATTAATACATATCTATCAACAATTGAATTTACGAACAAAATGAGCAAGCAGAACAGAAACAGACTCATAGATACAGAGTTCTTGCCAGATGGGAGAGGGCTGAAATGGATGAAAAAGATAAAGAAATTACAAAGTACAAATTGGTTATTAGACTGATGAACTTCAAAGAAAAGGGGGTAGGGAGGGCGGGATGAGATAAACCAAAGAACTTCTATATGCATAACCAATGAACACTGACAATAGTGTGGAGAAGGCAGGAGTGGGGTAGATTGGGGAGGATGGGGAGAAGGGGGGAAAGAGAGGGACATGTGTAATACATTCAACAGTAAAGATAAGTTTTTTTTAAAAAGGATGCTTTCAGAAGCCACTGGGTAGAAAGGTCAGCCTGGACAGAGAGGCTACTGGTGATGCTGGATCTCAAAGAGAAACCATTGCTTATCATCAGCTGGAACTATTTGTGTCTGTGGAAAACCAAAAGTCATGCTGATACTGAGAAAGAACAAACAGTAAATGGACTAGAGCAGCACTACTCAAGATTTAATTGACATACAAATCACCTTACAGCTAATTAAATGATTGGCTAATTACGAGTCACTGGATCGGGGGTGGGCCTGAGATTCTGCTTTTCTTTTTTAAAATTAATTAATTGATTAATTAATTAATTTTTATCTTTATTGTTGAATGTATTACAGATGTTCCTCATTTTTTCCCCACTGACCCCCTCCTCCCCACTCCCGCCCCCTCCTGCCTTTTCCCACAGTTGTCTGTGTCCATTGGTTATGCATGTAAGTTCTTTGGTTTATTTCTTCCCACCCCTTAAGCCCCTTCTTTTTGAGGTTTGTCAGTCTAGCAACCAATATGTTCTTCTTAATCCCTTCACCTTTTTCACTCATTCTCCCAAACCCCCTCCCATCTGGCAACCAACAAAATGTTCTCTGTATCTATGAGAATGTTTCTGTTCTGCCTGTTCATTTTGTTTGTAGATTCCATTGTCAATAGATATGTATTCATTGCCATTTTGTTTGTTCATATATTTTATCTTTTTCTTCAAAAAGACCCTTCAGCATTTCATATAATAACGGTTTGGTGGTGATGAACTCCTTTAACTTTTTCTTGTCTGGGAAACTCTTGATATGGCCATCGATTCTAAATGACAGCTTTGCAGGATAGAGTAATTTTGGTTGTAGGTTCTGCTCTTCATCACTCTGAATATTTCTTGCCACTCCCTTCTGGCCTGCAGTTTCTTTTGAGAAATCAGCTGACAGCCTTATGGGAAACTCCCTTGTAGGTAACTAACTGCTTTTCTCTTGCTGCTTTTAAGATTCTCTCTTTCTCTTGAACCTTTTGCATTTTGATGATGATGTGTCTTGGTGTGGGCCTCTTGGGGTTCATCTTGTTTGGGCCTCTCTGTACTTCCTGGACTTGTATGTCTCTTTTCTTCACCAAGTTAGGGAAGTTTTCTGCCATTATTGTTTCAAATAGGTTTTCGATTTCTTGTTCTTTCTCTTCTCCTTCTGGCACCCCTAAGATGCAAATGTTGGCATGCTTGAAGTTGTCCCAGAGGCTCCTTACACTATCCTCAGTTTTTGGATTCTTTTTTCTTTTTGCTGTTCTAATTGGGTGTTTTTTGCTTCCTTATATTCCAAATCGATGGTTTGCTTCTTGGCTTTTACTACTCTACTGTTGAATATGTGTAAATTATTCTTTATTTCAGTTAGTGCCTCCTTTATTTCTGACAGTGCATCCTTCATTTCTGACTGGTCCTTTTTTATGCTCTTGAGGCCCTCACTAAGTTCGCTGAGGTTCTCACTAGGTTCATTGAGCATCCTTAAAAGTAGTATTTTGAGTCAGCATCTGTTAGGTTGCTTATTTCCATTTTACTTAGTTCTTCTCCTGGAGATTTTTTTTCTGTTTTTTCATTTGGGACCTGTTTCTTTGTCTCCTCATTTTGGCTTCCTCCCTATGTTTGTTTCTACGTATTACTTAATGAGAGGTATAGCACTAGCTGAGACCAGATGCTGCTTGTTTGAAAGAATTTAGGAAAACCTGAAGCAGGATCCAAGACAGACCAATCCTATGGTTTAGCAACTGACAACAGCTTGGGTGGGCCTGAAAGATGGGTGGTGGGGTTGGGGGGCTCAGGGAATCACCAGGGCGGGGCAACCAGTGTGAGCCAGGTTGCTGGAGTCCCAGATATGGAGGCTGTCTGCCGCCCCAGGGAAGGGCTCACCAAAGGAACAAAGGCCTCTGACAGCACGTCTGACCAGGATAAAGCCCCCTCTCCAGCCCTCGCTCCAGTGCCAAACAGCTCAGTTCTTCCCTGTATGCCTTTGGCACCCCTCAAGCTACCTCCCCTCCAAGCTTAGAGGGAGCAAGTCTGATAAGTCCTTGTGGGGGCCCTTTAAGAGGAGCTGCCTGGGGCTCCAGCTACTTCAGCCTCCCTCAGCCTCAGTTCCTACTGGTTTTTCCAGCCAGAAGTGATGAGGATTCTCTTCCTGGCACTGGAACCGTGCACGGGGCACCTGGTGTGGGGCGGGGACCCCTCAGTTTTCAGAGAGCATCTTCCCAGCCGAAGTGTCCTCCTGATATTTATCCGCCACATGTGGGTGTCGGACCAGCCTGTCCACCTCCGCCCATCCTACCAGTCTCCATGTGGCTGCTTCTTTAATTCTGCAGTTGTAGGACTTCCATTTAGTTTGATTTCAGGCAGTTTTGAATGATGGTTGTTCTGTATTTTAGTTGTAACTTTGATGTGGTTGTGGGAGGATGCGATACCGCATTTACCTACGTGTCATCTTAACCGGAAGACGAGATTCTGCATTTCAACATGTAGATTCCACGTGTCCAAACTGCTAGTCCAAAGACTACTCTTGGAGAGGTCAAATGCTAGAGCAGAGTTTCTCAAAGTTAGCACTCTTGACCTTGGACATTCTTTGCTGTGCTGAGCTGTCCTGTGTGTCGTAAAATGTTTAGTACCATTCCTGGCCTCTGCTCACTAGAGGCTAGTAGTACACACACACACACACACACACACACACACACACACGCCAGTTGAACAACCAAAAATGTCTCCAGACATTACCAAACATTTTCTGGAGGTAGGGTAACCAACACTCCCAGTTTACCTGGGACTGGGGCATTTTCTAGGATATTGAATTTTAGTGCTAACGTCAGGAATGCCCTGGGAAAACTGGAACTGGTGGTCACTCTACATCAGGGACAAAATTGCCTTTACTTGAGACCACGGTGCTAGAGGAATGTCAAATCTTCTAACATGGATTAATTAGTAACCATTTTCTTCTATAAAAAATGGTGGTGTGAATTTAGGAGGAATAAACCATTTCTTGGCAAACAAATGTGATTTGTACGATAGTTCTTATTTACTTTAGGTAGTTACTATGGTTATGAAAAGGCAGTTTGTTTCATTTTCTACTTGAGATCAAGAACATTTTATTTAAAACATAATTTAAAAGGTTAGACCTATTAGATTAGTAGTGAAAAAGCATTCAACCTTAGGTCAGGGATGGGTTATAGGAACAGATTTTAGTGATAGGTCATAGAAATAGGGCCTTGGGCACTGACTTACTAGAGAGGGCATTGTGGCTACACCCTGTATAAGGTTTATTACTTCTATAACAAAGGTTTCAGGGAAAACAGGATAGGCTTCCCAAGCTGGTTTGACAATGGCTTAAGAGAGCAAGGAAAGCAGGCTAGCTTGGGGTTTGTATCCCAGGTAGCAGCTTGCATGATTTGGAACTCCAAAGTTTGGAGCACCTGAGCTTATCACCTTGCCTGGAAGTAGGGCACAAGGGGAAGAGGGAGAGTTAAAGCCTAAAAGCTGTCAGCAGTCAAACATTAAAAAAAAAACAAAAAACAAATTGAGCCAGACTCCATTAAAGAGGGTAAAACTAGGACACTTTGATGGCTTCGATTCACTCTATCTTTCAATAAAGCATTCCAG
Organism: Molossus molossus; assembly: GCF_014108415.1. Lineage (NCBI taxonomy): Eukaryota > Metazoa > Chordata > Mammalia > Chiroptera > Molossidae > Molossus > Molossus molossus. The sequence continues at coordinate 60,465,713 of NW_023425352.1, forward strand.
GCATGTGCTAAGGTCATCAAGGCTAATTTGCACCTGGAGATAAGATGTGCTGCCAGCTAGTCCAGAGTAGCTGAAAAAGGCCAGGAGATCCCAAATCCTCACCCAGAAGCAAAGGGAGAAGTCCAGAAAGCTCATCCTCTACCTGGGAGCTGTTACGTTTCAGACATCACAGTCTGTGTTAGGTAAGTTGTAACCTTTGTCTGCTTTAAAGGATTTCATACTATTTGGTTGAGTATTTGATTATACTGAGGGCTGTGATATTTAATCAATTGATACTAATGTTCTTTACATTGTTTCCAGGGTTGATCTTGTTGTTTTATTACTAAAAAAATATTACAGTGAATTTTCTTGTATATGTATCTTAGCTGATATATCTATGGATCGCCAAATTAAAAGATACAGTTGACCCTTGAGCAACACAGGGGTTAGGGGTACTGACCCTCCACGTAGTCAAAAATCCACCTATGAATATCTTCTGACTACCCAAAATTTAACTACTAATAGCCTACTGTTGACTGGAAGCCTTATTGATAACATACATAGTCAATTGACAAATATTTTGTATGTTATATGTATTGTATACTGTACTCTTACAATAAAACAAGCTAGAAAAAAATGTTATTAAAATCATAAGGGAGCCCTAGCTGGTTTGGCTCAGCGGTTGGAGCGTCAGCCTGTGGACCAGAGAGTCCCGGGTTCGATTCCCGCTAGGGGCACATACCCCTCCCCCCAAAAAAAATGATAAGGGAGAGAAAATACATTTACAGTATTTATTGGGAAAAAAAATCCAAGTATAAGCAGACCTGCGCAGTTCAAACACATGTTGTTCAAAGTTAAACTGTATTTGCATTTTGGGAGGCAAAAGACATTATGAATAGACATTTCACCTAAAAGTATGTACACATGGCAAGCATTTGAATATATGTTCAATATCATTAGCCGTTAGGGAAATGCAAATTAAAATCATGACACATCTCTCCACACCTATCAAAATGGCTACAGTTAGAAAGTAATGACACCCTGGCCAGTGTGGGTCTGTTGGAGCATGTCCTGTACACCAAAATGGTTGTGGGTTTGATTCCCAGTCAGGGCACATATCCAGGTTGCGGGTTCAATCCCTGGTTGGGGCGCATGCAGGAGGCAACTGATTGATGTTTCTCTCTTACATGTATGTTTCTCTTTCCCTCCCTCTCTCTAAAAATCAATTTTAAAAAGTGTAGTGACAATACCAAATGCGGCAAGGATGAGGGAAAAAGGATGACTCCTACTTAGCTGGTGGGAATGTAAAATGGTAGTTACTTCAAAAAATAGTTTGGAAGTTTCTTAAAGTAAATGTGGAACTACCATGTGACCCAGCAGTTGTTCTCTTGGGCATTTATCTGAGAAAAATTGAAACATATGTTCACACAAACCTGTATGCAAATGTTTATAAAAAGCTTTATTCGGGATAGGCAAAACCTGGAAATAACCTAGATATTCTTCAGCGAGTGAAGAGTTAAACTGTGATACATCCATATGACGTAATACTCAACAATAAAAAGGAATGAGCTATTGATACGTGAACAACTTAGATGAATCTGAAGGAAATTATTCTGAATGGGAAAATCTAATCCCAAGAGGCTACATACTATATGATTCCTCTGATATAACATTCTTGAAATGACAAAATTATAGAAATGGAGACTAGATTCGTGATTGCCAAGGTTAGGGACAGGGGTTGGGGAAGGAGGGAGATGGATGTGGTGATGGAACTGTTTCATATTTTAGTTATGGTGGTGGATGCATGAACATACACATCTGAAAAACATTGCTTAGAATTAACTACACCTACACACACACACAAATAAGTACAACTGGGGAAATCTGAATCAGGTTGGTGGATTGTATCAATGTCAATATCATAGTTGTTCTATAGTTTTATAAGATGTTACCACCTGGGGAAACCAGTTAAAGATATATGGGATTTCCCTGTATTATTGCATATGACTACATGTAAATCTATCATTATCTTAAAATAAAATGTTTAATTTTTTTAAGTTGATAAAATTCTTACCTTTTATAATGTTCATTTCAAATGTTCTCAATTATCCCAATAATGTACTTCAGTTTTCATTTATTTTTAATATAAAATGTTATTTTTATTTGTTTTTGTTTTTGGTATGTGCCCCGAGCGGGAACCGAACCCAGGACTCTCTGGTCTGCAGGCTGACGCTCCAACCACTGAGCCAAACTGGCCAGGGCAAGAAAATGTTATTTTTAATTACAGTCAATTTTGTGAAATTATCATCTGGAAAGGCTAGACTAATAGACATACCCACATGAAAATGACCATGTTTTTTGTTGTTGTTGTTTGTTTGTTTATTTTAACTCATCTTTATTGTTGAATGTATTACAAATGTCCCTCCTTTTTTTCCCTATTGACCCTCTCCTCCCCAATTCTGCCCCCCTCCTGCCTTCCCCACACTATTTTCAGTGTCCATTGGTTATGCATATATGTATAGAAGTTCTTTGGTTTATCTCATCCCGCCTTTCCTTCCCCCTTCCCTTTGAGGTTCATCAGTCTAACAACCAATTTGTACTTCTCTGAGCTGCCATCCCTCTGCTGGGTGAATGCATGCAAACAAGATTTTGTGTGTTGGCCCTTTAAGAAGGTGCCTGCATTTCTAGCAGTCTCCCATCTCACCCTGGCAGATGAAACCCCTGCTGATGTTCACAGCAGATGTTATGTAGGTTTCTTTTCCCATCACTGGGGCTCTGGCCTGGGAACCCAGCTTTATGGCTTTACCTACTCTACTATTAATTTTCTGTAAATTATTCTTTATTTCAGTTAGTGACTCCTTCATTTCTGACTGGTCTTTTTTTATGTTCTTGAAGCCCTCACTAAGTTCATTGAAGTTCTCACCAAGTTCTTTGAGCATCATTATAAGCAGTGTTTTGAACTCTGTATCTGTTAGACTGCTTATCTCCATTTTGTTTAGTTCTTTTCCTGGAGTTTTGTTCTTGTCTTTCATTGAGACATGTTTCTTTGTCTCCTCATTTTGGCTGCCTCCCTGTGTTTGTTTCTATGTATTAGGTAGAGTTGCTATGTCTCCTGGGCTTCCTAGGGCGGCCTATTATAGTAGGTGTTCTGTAGGGTTCAGTGGCACAGCCTCCCTGGTCTCCCAGCTGGGCCCTTGAGGTGCACCCCTCGTGTGGACTGTACACCACTCTGTTGTAATTGAGTCTTTTTTATTTTTTTATTTTTTTATTTTGTTCAGATAGAGTGGGAGAGAGAGAGAGAGAAACATCGACGTGAAAGGGACACATCGAGTGGTCGCCACCCTCACAACCCAACCAGGGCCGGGGACAAACTGCAACCGAGGTACATGCCCTCAGCGGGAACCGAACCCGGGTCTCTCTGGACCACATGCCAACTGAGCCAAGTGAGCCAAACCGGCCAGGGCTGTAATTAAGTTTTGATTGCTGTTGGCACATTGATGAGATAGTTTTACTCAGGCCGATCAGCTGCAAGTACTGGCTGTGCCCACTATCCACCGACTTCTGACCACCTTGGAGGATCAGCTGTACAGCAGCCCACCACACAGGGCAAGACTTACTTCATCAGGGCTTTGGTACCCACTGAGTCCATTCCTTGAGTGTGTCACTTGTGGAGGTGGTTGGGTAGTGGTGCTTCGCAGTGGTCTGAAGCTGTCCACTGGGTGTGCTGGCTCTGGGGCAGATCAGCCACTGCCTGTGTTCTACCCAGGGCCACCAGGCATAAACTACAAAGCGGTCTGCAGATGGCTGCTTCTTGTGCTGGGCTTGGAGGTACCCAGGCAAAGCCAAGTTGTGAACCAAGGCTGGTTGCTTCTAGTGCCAGGCCTGGGGCCACTTAAGGAGAGGTATGGGGCTCACTGAGACCAGATGCTGCTTGTTTGAGAGAATTTAGGAAAATCTGAAGCAGGATCCAAGACAGGCCAATCTTATGGTAAACCAACCAGTAACAGCTTGGGTGGGCCTGAAAGTTGGGTGGGCCTGAAAGTTGGGTGGGCCTGAAAGTTGGGTGGGGTGGGGCCTCAGGGAATCACTAGGGTGGGGCCAACAGTGTGAGCCAGGTTGCTGGAGTCCTAGATATGGTGGCTGTCTGCCGGCCTTGTGAGGGAAGGGCTCACCAAAGGAACAAAGGCCTCTGACAGCATGTCTGTCCAGGAGAAAGCTGCCTCTATGGCCCTCACCCTAATGCCAAACAATTCAGTTCTTCCCCGTATGTCTCTGGTGCCTTTCAAGCTGCTTACCTCACGCTGGAGCTCTGAGGTAGCAAGTCCGAGTAAGTGTGTGCGGGCCCTTTAAGAGGAGCTCCCTGGGGCTCCAGAAGCCTCGCCTCCCTCAGCCTCAGTTCCCGCTGGTTTTCCAGCCAGAAGTGATGGGGATTCTCTTCCTGGCACTGGAACCCTGAGCTGGGTGCCTGGTGTGGGATGGGGACCCCTCACTCTTCAGGGAGGACCTTACCAGCAGAGGTGTCCTCTTGATGTTTATCCGCCACACGTGGGTGTGGGACCAGCCCGTCCGCCTCCGCCCTCCTACTAGTCACAATGTGGCTGCTGCTTTAATTTCGTAGTTGTAGGACTTCCATTCAGCTCAATGTCTGGTGGTTCTGAAGGATGGTTGTTCTATAGCTTAGTTTTTATTTTCATGTGGTTGTGGGAAGAGGCGTGACCGCATTTACCTACGCTGCCATCTTGATCCAAAAATGGCCTTTTTTTTGGTACGTGCCCCTAGCGGGAACCAAACCCAGGACTCTCTGGTCCGCAGGCCGACGCTCCAACTGCTGAGCCAAACCGGCCAGGGCTGGCCATGTTTTTATACTCTTGTCATCTTACTTATATGTTCTGCTAGTCTAATATATGAAAAAAGTAGAGATCTTCATATGTGTTCTAGATGCAAAACCCTTATCATATATATATTTTGCAAATACATACTATTATCAACCCCATTTTACCTACAGTGAAACTGATGCACAAAGACATTAGGTAGCCTGCCTGAGCCCATGTTGCTAGAAGGAGAAGAGTCAGTGTTGAAATCCCAACAGCTGGGTCCAAAGTGAGGGTTTGAACTCACTCATCAGCAGTGTCCCCCCAGAAGAGAAACCACAGGAATTGAATGGTTAAGAGCACTTGGCTCAGGCAGCCCAAGTCATCTCTCTCTCGATGGAGACGGACCTACCCTTTCGTCCAGGACAAACCAAGTCATGACTGGTAACCATACTGTCAGAGGCTTTACCGAGGGCTAGCCTTATCCAGGAACTGAAAATGGCAAAGCAAATGACCAAATCCTTCTTTCCTCCCTGGGGTAATGCTTCAAGGTCACTGCTAATGCTGTGCCCCCTGCTTCTGATGGCCACATTCTTTCTTTCTTTTTTTTTTTTAATTCTCACCCGAGGATTTTTACAATTTTTGTTTAGATAGAGTGGGAGAGAGAGAGAAACATCGATGTGAAAGGGACACACCGAGTGGCTGCCACCCGTACGATCAACCAGGGCCAGGGACAAACTGCAGCCGAGGTATGTGCCCTTAGCGGGAACTGAACCCAGGTCTCTCTGGACTGCAGGCCAATACTCTAACCACTGAGAAAACTGGCCAGGGCTGCCACATTCTTTCTAAAGGGAGCTGACTACCTTCACTCAGGATGTAGTCTTTCTCCCCTCTCTCTCTCTAAGATAACATTGTGTATCTCACCTCTGACCAAGCTTGCTTTGCTCTTATTGAGCAACGGAGACTAAACTAAAGAGAGATTCTCTTAATTTCCTTGTCTCCTAGTTCTTGTGGTTGGTAACTCTCTCCACCTGTCCTATCTACCCATTAAGGGCAGCTGTGATGGGCAGGAACAGGAAGGGATTCAGTATTGAGCATGCGAGAGATGATCAGTGACCACAGCAAGAGTCCAGTGCAGGGAGAGAGGTCAGCAGAAACAAAGACAGGTGAATGACCAAGAGAACAGCATGTGCAAAGGCATGAAGGCAGCTGTGAGGACTCGCTAGAGTATACGCAAGGCCTGTGTGGAGGAACTGCCAGTTAGGCTCAGGGTGCAGGGGAAAGGCTGGTTCTGAGTGAGGCTGGGGAGGAGGACTCCACAGTGAGTGGGAGGGACAAGTCTGGAAGAAATCCAGCTTTTGTTTGTTTAGCAGAAAATTAAGGGGCCGAGTACATTTTTCCTATAATAATGCCTGCTTTAGAAGTGACTTCAATATCAGGACCATTTCCAAAGAGCTAGAATCTAGGATGAAGCATGTCTTGCCCCGAAGCTTGTGTGCTGATCACACTTCCTATGCTTTTCTAACGCAAATATGGAAATTTTCACTTACCACTCAAGTTTATTCCTCGCACGTGTTTGAACAAAGAAACATAGTTTAAAAAGCATCATCCTAGTTGTTGACAATAATAATTTGAGTTAGGTTGGATGTTTACTATGTGCCAGGCACTATGCTGAGTGCTTAATTACATTATCACATTTCATTCTAACATTCCACGAGCTGGGCCCTTTAATAATCCCCATGTATGGATGAGGAAACAACCAAGGTTCGAAGGTTAATTAATGTCTGGCCTAGGGTCAGACGCCCAGGAGGTGACACTCAGGTCTCTGTCAGGAGCCACACACTTTAACACCAGACTGTGCTGCCTAATGCTTTCTAATACAGGACGTCTAACTCCCCTGCCCATGAATATTTTGCTCCAAGTCAGTTATAGTCTTTTTCTTACCTCTAAGATGAAATAAAATCTTCAAAGAGCTCTCAAATGATTATTTCCAGAAGCATTTAAGCTCACTCATGCATGTTTTATTTTCTTGATTATCAGCCCAAATCAACCAAGTCTCTAAGCATTTATAATCCCAAATAGGATACTTCAAAAATTCATGTTAGGTCTTAAATTATTTTTTATTGATTTTTTGTGAGAGGAGGGAAGAGGGAGAGAGCAATAGAAACATCAATGAGAGAGAACATCGACTGGCCGCCTCCTGCATGCCCCCCACTGGGGATCAGGCCTACAACCTGGGCATGCGCCCTGACCAGGAATCGAACCAGCGACTCTTGGTGCATGTGTCAACGCTCAACCGCTGAGCCACACCAGCTGGGCCATGTTAGGTCTTTTAAAGACATTGTCATAACCATGTAAGTGATAAAATCCACATAGTCTAATTCTTCCCAGTGACAGAATAATAGCTTCCAGTGAAAACATTCTTCTGAATAATTACTGCTGAGTGATATCATTCTCATTATCTTAGTGTAGATTGTAAATATTTTTTCAAAAGGTTGAATAATATACTATATAGAAATAAATTGCCTTTTCCTATCTTTAGAAAGGGAGTAAGAAGAATGACTTTTGGGAAACAAATACAAAAGATATACTATCCCAACCAGATATTTTCAGAATACGAGAATAAAATGGCTACATCAACTAAAAATATAGCTATAAGAAGAAGCTTGCCAGCAAAGAAGAACTAGCAAGTGATTTTCATGGTAGGATTAAAATTTATGATTTAGCCATGGCTGGTTTGGTTCAGTGGTTAGAGTATTTGCCCACCGACCAAAGAGTCATGTGTTCGATTCCAGTCAAGGATAAGGACCTCGGTTGTGGTTTGGTCCCCCAATCAATATGTCTCTCTCACATTGATGTTTTCTGTCTCTTTATCTCTCTCCACTCTGTCTGAAAATAAATAAAAAAATATCCTTGGGTGAGGATTTAAAAAAAAAAATTATGATTTGTATGAAGACAGTTCAATACTTGAGCCAACAGTCCCTCAAGGATGGCTTACCGCTGAGTCATGTGGCATATTTCGTATTAGTAGAGGGCAGGTTCTCTGGGTCTTTCTGCCTTCATGCTTGAGTTCTCCTCAAAGAAAAACTTCTGATATCTTTCCATAAAAGGCAAGTCCAAATGCACAGAGGGAAGAGAATCTCAGTCAGTGTTCCCAAGAGCAGACTTTTGGAAACCATAATCAGAAGTCATGCTGGCACTAGATGGGGTTTCCTGGGTCTGCTGTCCTCTGTGGTCATGGTCAAAATTACCCATTCCAAAGAAATCCTTAGAAAATAAAAAATTTCTTGGCTGCCATGGTCAAAAGGGATGACCCCCTGAAATAAAATGACAGGATCCGAAGATATCATTGTCTGAAAATATCACACTTGTACATAGGTTGAGCGGAACTGAAATGGAATAATAAAAAATAACAGGAGAAATACAGTTCACAGATAGGGGTTGCTCCCCAAGTGGGACCAGAAAAGAATCCATATATAATGCCAAAAAAGGAGAAACTAATTAGAAGGCATTGCCCCTAGTGATGAAATCCACAACTATTTTCAGCCAGGCTACAATTATATCCTCACCACCCCTCATCCCCTGAAGTCACCATGTTAGGAATATATTGTAAGACTATACTGGGCCAGAATGAAAAACTTCCAGATCATTTTTCTGAAGAAGTTAACTATATGAATGCAACTAGCTGAGGAGAGACTGCAAAAATGATCACAGAGAAGGCAAATTCTTCAGATGAGCCTGGCCAAGGGAAAACCCTCCCGATTAACAACCAAAAGAAAGCAATTCTATGAGAAAAGCTAACCAGGGAAAAATTCCTCAATATTCATCACTGTCACAATCAGTGCATAAAAATCAGTGTTTATGAGACTCCTCAAAAATCAGCAGCTCAATAAAGAGATTCCATGAATAAAATTAGCCACAGAATAATTAGCTCAGGAGGGTCCCTTGAAAACCTGAGAGCTTTGGTTAAAGCTTTTCAAGACAAGGCTCTTCAAAAAGCAGTGCTTAGCCCTGGCCAGTTTGTCTCAGCGGTTGGAGCTTTGGCCCGCAGACCAGAGTTGTGGGTTCCAGTCAAGGACACATAACTCGATCGTTGTTTGATCCCTTGCCCTAGTCAGGGTGTGCGGGATGCAACCAATCAATGTGTGTCTCTCACATCGATGTCTCTCTCTCTCTCTCTCTCTCTCCTTCCCACTCTATCTGAAAATAAATGGAAAAATATCCTTGGGAGAGGATTAAAAAAAAGCAATACTTAAAAAATATATAAATACATATTTATATAACACATATTTAATATATATATAAATTTATTAAACATATATAATACACATGAATATATATTTGGCTCATACATGAACTCATTAAAAAATGAATATTGGGGTACATTACTCAAGTGACATCAATGGATAGTGCATCAATGGACAAATGGAACTGGGACCCAATTCTCCAAGCAGCTTTTTCAGGGAGATTATCATGTAGAAAAAGAGCGACCAACATGATTCCTCACACCTATTCAGGAGCATTTGTGTCACACTGACAGAGAAACCCAAGGGGAAATTCCCCAAAGATCTGGTCTGGAAGAAGCCTTTCCAGTGGTACGTTTAGAAGATAGTTATTGAGAAAACAGCATTAGAAAGAGAATCTTCCACCAATCAAATTATCCAGAAAAAAGATAATACAGAAAAAGAATGCCTAAAGATCAAGATGTTCAGAATAAAACCTCAAAGGAGCTCGACTCTAAAGGATGACTTGTTGACTCAATGAGAACTGGGAAAACTAAGCAAACCTTGACATCAGGAGGAGTTCACAATGTATGGGGCAGTGTACTGCCCCAGGGCGGTTTCCTGGGAGCAGTCTGCAGGAACAGCCAGATTTGCAGAAGAGCTTCTGCATGGTGATATTCCTGGAACATGCCTTTAGGAACGTTAACATTCATCTCTGGATCTCTTAAAAACAATACCAGAAGAATTATCATTTTCATGGGTAAAGCTACTAAATAAAGAACAAATTTCTCAGCAAATGTCACCACAGATAATAGTGTATAAGTCTAGTCAAATAATGCCATCTGGAGATAAAAAGATTCAAGTATAAGATTAGTCAGGATAAAAATCTTCCAAGCAATTCTTTCGGAGAGAAACAAGTAATGAATTCTTTGAGCCAGGGCAAGTCTCCCCAGCAAATGCTGTCAGAAAGTCTATGGAGAAGATCCAACTCGATGAAATGCCCTGGCAAACACTATTCAAGGGAATAAAAACTTTAGAGAAAGAGAGCCAAAACAACATGTCTTAGGAATCAGAAGTAGTTTGAAGTAAGACACAGCTGACGTTTAGCTCACAATGCCATTCGCCTGTAGCCCACCAGGAAAAAGTGTTCTGTTTGCTTTCCTATAGAAATTACTCTCCTGAGTTTGGTTCCATGGTCTCAGTTCAGGAAAAGCAGATAACCAAGGTAAAGTAAATCCAGGCCAAGTATTCCCACAGATGTCGTCTCATAGAGCAAGCTCTGCAGTCAGTGTTACCCAAGCTAAAGCTTTAGAAGGAGACCTGCCTTCAGTATTCTGTGGCTCATTTCTAGGTAGCCACGATGGCATCAAGGTTTTCTCCACTTCAAGTTTAATTTGCTAATATGTAGTGCTTCAGAAGTATAGTAGTCCCCCTTATTTGTGGGAGCTATGTTCCAAGCCTCCCAGTAGATGCCTGAAACCACAGATAGTACCAAACCCTATATATACAATATTTTTTCCTACACCTGCATTCCTATAATAAAGTTTAATTTATAAATTAGGCACTGTAAGAGATTAACAATAATAACTAACAATAAAATAGAACAATAATAATAATATACTGTAATAAAAGTTATGTGAATGGCTTTGGAGCCATTATTAGGTAAAAAAGGGTTAACTGAATGCAAGCACTGTAATACCAAGACAGTCTATCTAATAACATATAGTGTGGTCCACTGGACAAACTGATGATTCACATCCAGGGTGGGACAGAGTGAGAAGGTTTGATATTTTATCATGCTACTCAGAACAACACCTAATTTAAAACTTACAAATTGTGTACTTCTGGAATTTTCCACTTAATATTTTCAGATTGCGATTGACCACAGGTCACTGAAACTGCAGAAATAGAAACCACTGATAAGGGGGACCACTATAATCTTTTCAAAACATTTCACAAGAAATAACTCCAGATGAAGATGAACAAAGATGATATATCTTAGCAAACAAAAATGAAAGTCACATCATCAAAGAATGAAGTAAGCCAGGATGAAGTTACCCCAGGAATGATTCCCAAAGACTTTAAAATGAAGACATTCCCACAATGTTTCTACCTTTAGAGACAAGTTGGTCGCTGAGAGGAGATGTTTGTTTACCAGATTGCCTTTCCAGGAGACATGGATGTTGGAAGTCAAGCTAGTGAACAGACACACCACTGAGGAGAAATCAAGAATCCAGCTACACTTCATGAGCAAGTCCCCTGGGGCTGTTAATCGAAATTGAATTGCTCCTGATACTCCCCAACCTGAGTAAAACTTCTTCTCAAAAGCGGTTATTCTATGGGGAACTGACTTTTCCACTGAGTTTAAGTGATATTCCTTAGACATGAATAATGATGGTGAGATTATCTAAGAAGCTATTTCTTAAAGAGATTATCAACAACATAATAAAACTTCAGGTCTAAAGTTGCATCAAATACTTCAGAAATTCCAGGGGAAAAAATCAAATGACTATATGGGTACCTAATGGATAAATAAGAGGAGCCCATTAGTTCAAAGAATGGGAACAAAACAAAAATAAAAAATTGATAAGTTTGGTCAACTTCTACTTGATTTTTTCCTCAGTTAGATTGTCATTTAATTGTAAAGTAAACAACATAAGTATTAAGAGCAAGAATGTTGGCCTCAGAATGACCTAGGTGCAAATCTAAGACACGGCACTTACAAGCTGTATGGCCATGAACACATTACCTAAACTCTCTGTGCCCCAGATGCCCGCCTCCCCTAAAAGTAGGATACTAATAAGCTTTATTATTATATTGATTATTTCTGTTTTTTATTAATTTATTTTTATTACAGATGTTTCTCCGTTTTTTCCCCATTGACACCCTCCTCCCCATCCCCCCTACCCTGTCCCCAGCTTTGTTGTCCATGTCCATCGGTTATGGGTACATGCATATAAGTTCTGTGGTTTATCTTCCCCCCCACCACTCCCTTCTCTGAGGGTTGTCAGTCTGTACCCTACTTCTCTCTACCCTGTTCCTCAGACTGTTATGTTCATTATACTCCACAAATAAGTGAGATCATGTGATATTTGTCTTTCTCTGCTTGGCTTGTTTCACTTAGGATAATACTCTCCAGGTCCCTCCATGTTGTCTCAAAGGATAAGAGATCTTTCTTTCTTTCTTACAGCTGCATAGTACTCCATTGTGTATATCTACCACAGCTTTTTTATCCATTCATCTACTGATGGACACTTGGGCTGTTTCTAGATCTTAGCTATCGTAAATAGTGCTGCTATGAACATGGGATACATATATTCTTTCTGATTGGTGTTTCAGGCTTCTTAGAGTATCCCTAGAAGTGGGATCACTGGGTCAAATGGCAGTTCAATTTTTAATTTTTTGAGGTAACACCATATTGTTTTCCATAGTGGCTGCACCAGTCTGCATTCCCACCAGCAGTGTACTAGAGTCCCCTTTTCTCCACACCCTTGCCAACACTTGTTGTTTGATGATTTGTTGATGGCAGCCATTCTGACAGGTGTGAGGTGATACCCCATTGTTGTTTTAATTTACATCTCTCTGGTGATTAGCGATGTTGAGCATTTCTTCATATCATACACCTCTTGGCCACTTGTATGTCCTGTTTGGAGAGGTGTCTATTTAGGTCCTCTGCCTAAAGTTTATTCCTAGGTATCTTAATTTTTTTGCTGCAGTGGTAAATGGGATTTTTTTTAGTTTCTCTTTCTGTGAGTTCATTGTTGCTGTATAAGAATGCCATTGATTTCTTTTATTTTTTAATTTAATTTAATTTTTTTATCCTCACTGAGGACATGTTTCCAATTTTTGTTCAGATAGAGTGGGAGGGAGGGAGAGAGAGAAACATCAATGTGAAAGGAAACATCAAGTGGTTGCCACCCGCATGACTCATCCAGGGCCAGGGACAAACTGCAACCGAGATACGTGCCCTTAGCGGGAACCAAACCCGGGTCTCTCTGGACCGCAGGCCAACACTTTAACCACTCAGCCAAACCGGCCAGGGCTGCCGTTGATTTCTTGACGTTAATTTGGTTTCCTGCTACTTTGCCAAATTCATTTATTAGATGATTACTAGTAGATTTTTGATGGAGTCTTTAGGGTTTTCTATGTATAATATCATGTCATCTGCAAATAATAACAGTTTCACGTCCTCCTTTCTAATTTGGATCCCATTTATTTTTTCTTTGTTTGATTGCTATGGCTAAGACTTCCAATACTATGTTAAATAAGAGTGGTGAAAGTGGGCATCCCTGTCTTGTTCCTGTTCTTAAGGGAAATGCTTTTAGTTTTTGCCCATTGAGTATGATGTTGGCTGTAGGTCTTTCATATATGGCCTTTATTATGTTGAGATATGATCCCTCTATTCCCACATTGCTGAGCGTTTTTATCAGAAATGGATGCTGGATTTTGTCGAATGCTTTTTCAGCATCTATTGATATGATCATATGGTTTTTATCTTTCATTTTGTTTATGTGGTATATCACATTTATTGATTTGCAAATATTGTACCAGCCTTGCATCCCTGGGATGAATCCCACTTGGTTATGGTGAATAATTGTTTTGATGTATTGCTGGATTCGATTTGCTAATATTTTGTTCAGGATTTTGGCATCTATGTTCATCAGGAATATTGGCCTGTAGATTTTTTTCTTTGTACTGTCTTTTTCTGGTTTTAAAGTTGGAATTATGCTGGCCTCATAAAATGAATTTGGAAGTCTTCCTTCTTCTTGAATTTTTTGAAATAGTTTGAGGAGAATGGGTGTTAATTCTTCTTTGAATGTCCAGTAAAACTCCCCTGTGAAGCCATCCGGGCCTGGGCTTTTGTTTGCTGGGAAAGTCTTGATTTCATCTTCAATTTCTTTAGTTGTTATTGGTATGTCCAAGTTTTCTATCTATTCCCGGTCCAGTTTTGGGAGACTGTGTGTTTCTAGAAATTTGTCCATTTCGCTGAGATTGTCGAATTTGTTGCCATATAATTGTTCATAGTATTTGTTAACGATCCTTTGTATTTCTGTGGTGTCAATTGTTATTTCTCTTTCATTTCTGATTTTGTGTGTTTGGGTTCTCTTTCTTTATTTCTTGGTGAGTCTAGCTAAGGGTTTATCAGTCTTGTTTATCTTTGAAAAACCAGCTCTTTGTTTCATTGATCCTTTGAATTGGTTTTTTTTTTTTTTTTGGTCTCTATGTCATTTATTTCTGCTCTGACCTTTACTATTTCCTTCCTTCTACTTGCTCTGGGGTTTTCTTTTTGTTTGCTTTCTAGTTCTTTAAGTTGTGAGGTTAGACAGTCTATTAGAAATTTTTCTTGTTTCTTGAGGTAGGCCTGTAGTGCTATGAACTTCCCTCTCAGAACTGCTTTTGCTGCATCCCATAGATTTTGTGTTGTTGTGTGTTCATTTTCATTGGTTTCCAGGAAGTTTTTAATTTCTTCCTTGGTCATCTTGGTAACCCATTCATTGTTTAATAACATGCTATTTAGTCTCCATGTGTTTGAATGTTTTTGCTGTAATTGATTTCTAGTTTCATGCCATTGTGATCTGAGAAGATGCTTGATATGATTCAATCTTCTTGAACTTGTAGAGACTTAGTTTGTGTCCTAACATGTGGTCTATCTTTGAGAATGTGCCATGTGCACTTGAGAAGAATGTGAAGTCTGCAGTTTTGGGGTGTAATTCTCTGTAGATATCTATTAAATCCATTTGGTCTAGTGCTTCATTTAGAGTCTCTGTTTCCTTTTTAATTTTTTGTCTAAAGGATCTATCCAGTGATGTCAGCATGGTGTTGAAGTCCCCTGCTATGATTGTATTGCTGTTGATTTCTCCTTTGAAGTCCTCCAGAAGATTTTTAATATATTTTGGTGCTCCTATATTGGGTGCATATATGTTTACCATGGTTGTATCTTTCTGTTTGATAGATCCTTTCAATATTATGTAGTGTCCTTCTTTGTCTCTAGTTATGGCCTTCATTTTGAAATTTATTATATCAGATATGAGTATTGCTACCCCAGCTTTTTTTTCTTTCTATTTGCTTGGAAGATATTTTTCGATCCCCACTTTCAACCTATGTGAGTCTTTTGTTGTAAGGTGGGTCTCTTGTAAACAACATATATATGAGTCATGCTTTCTTATCCAATCAGCTATTCTGTGTCTTTTTTTTTTTAATCCTCACCCGAGGACATTTTTCCATTTTTTTTTCAGATAGAGTAGGAGGGAGAGAGAGGAAGAGAGAGAGAGAAACATCGATGTGAAAGGGACACATCGTGTGACTGCCACCCACATGACCAGCCAGGGCCGGGGAAAAACTTCAACTGAAGTACGTGCCCTTAGTGAGAACCGAACGCGGGTCTCTCTGGACTACAGGCCGATGCTCTAATAGCTGAGCCAAACCAGCCAGGGCTACTCTGAGTCTTTTTATTGGAGCATTCAATCTATTTACATTTAAGGTGATTATTAATATGTACTTATTTATTGCCATTTTTGTTTAGTTGGTTATATTTTTCTTCCCATTTCTTCTACTAATTACAGCAGTCCTTTTAACATTTCTTGCAGTGCTGATTTTGTGCTAATGTATTCCCCTAGCCTTTCTTTTTGTCTGGGAAGCTCTTTATTTGACCCTCTATTTTGAATGATAGCCTTGCTGGATAGAGTAGTCTTGGATTCAGATCCTTGTTTTTCATGACCTTGATTACTTCATGCCATTCCCTTCTGGCCTATAGAGTTTCTGTTGAGAAGTCAGCTGAGAGCCTTATGGGGGGGTTCCTTTGTAAGTAATCTGTTGCTTGTCTCCTGCTGCCTTTAGCATTCTCTCTTTGTCTTTAATTTTTGGCATTTTAATTACTATGTGTCTTGGTGTGGGCCTTTTTGGGTTCTTCTTACTTGGGGCTCTCTGTGCTTCTTGAACTTGAATACCTTCTTCCTTCACCAGATTAGGGAATTTTTCTGTCACTATTTCTTCAAATATATTCTCTAACCCTCGCTCACTTTTTTTCTTTTTCAGGAACTCCTATGATGCGAATATTATTATGTTTCCAGTTGTCCCACAGTTCTCTTAAGCTGTCCTCTTGTTTTTTGTTTTTTTCCTTTTGGTTTTCTGATTTGTTGATTTTTCTCTACCCTGTCTTCTATTCACCGGTCCAGTCCTCAGCTTCCTCTACTCTGCTGTTTAATCCTTCCAATGTATTCTTTATTTCTGCTATGTCATTCTTCATTTCCACTTGGTGGTTTTCAATGCTTCTATATCTTTACTCATGGTGTTGAGGTCCTTACTCATGCTGTTGAGCTTCCTCAAGATCATGGCCCTGAAGTCTACCTCTGATAACTTGCTTAACTGCATTTCATTTGTCTCATCTTTGGTAGAGGTCTCTTGTTCTTTCATTTGGGATTTGTTTCTTTGTTTCATCATTTTGGCTATCTCAGAGGGTTTTGGAGCCTGCCAGATTTTCCCTGTGGGTGTTGGTGTTCTGATGTTTGTGGCTCCCTCTACTGGGTTTGGATGAGTGTCCATGTTAAACACCATTGTCAAGTCTTACTTTCCTGGGTAGATTTGCAAGCCCAGGTAAGGTTCAGTTATCCTCTAGCTTTTTGCCTGGAGGCTATTAGTTTTGGTTACTTGAAGAGCCTTGGGTTCTCAGTTGAATAAAAACTCCCTCAGGTGTTCAGTGTAAGAGGATTTTCCAAGGGTGGAACAGATGCTGGTTGTTAATGAGCTTCAATTTGCATTTCTTTGACCCACCTAGGTGGGGTCAAATCTCCGAGGGAGGGGCTGCCACTTCTCCCCAGAGCCCTGGGAAAAAGTAAGATGGTCACTGTCCTGCCTGGCCACAACTCAGCTAAAGCTCTGAGCGCCTTCCAAATCCTGAGTATCCCCACACAGTTCCAGTCCAGTCCACCATCCCTCTGCCAGAGCCCAAGGTGAGTGACTGGCTGAGGCTAATTTAGCACTCTGTGCTGGCCCTCTGTGCTGTGGAGCGGTCTTGGGAGTTTAACCCCAAGGGTGCTGCTCACAGCTAAGACCGCTGCTGTCCGTGGGCTCTCAGCCCCTGTCTCATGCCTCCACAATCCTACCAGGATTGATTCAGTGTTCCTGGTTATATGGTCCTCACAAGCTGCTTTTCTGTTGCTGTTTCCTGACAATTTGTCTCTATTTTAGTTGTAATTCCAGTGTGGTCCTGGGAGAGGGTCTGTGTAGCTTCCATGCCATTTTGTAGGAAAAAAATAAATTTTTATTTTGTTATATTTTTCTGTATCATTTAAACTTCTTTATACTGATCATGAATGCTTTATAAAATTAAAAAGAAAGTTATTTTTACCATTGGGGAAATAAAAATTTTTTTTAAAGTAAAATGCATCCATATGTGTCTGAGCAGCTCAATTTCTTTACTTTAAACAGTATGAAATGTACATTTGCATTCACTGTGGCTGTTAGATGCTTAATCCCTCAGCCTTTGATTTTCAATAGGATTCTTCTACAACAGCCTCCGGAATGGGACAATAATTCTTCTGGTCACTTACTTCACTGTTCCTTCCTCTAGGAGGAAGACTGACCTCTCTGGTTGTTGAGATTGTTAGGTACCTGCTAGTCTTGGGGTACCTGACATTTTTTGTTGTTGTTGGGCAGAGTAAACATATTAAATGTTACATTGTTTGTTTTCCCCACTGTTCTCTTGAACCTGTCTGTATATGTCCGAGTTCAGCAGGTCTTCATGCTTCTACCTGCAATTTGGTATTTGGAAAGTCAGGCTCATAGTGGGTGATGGTACTACCACAGTCTTCAGTTCAGCTAATTACCCATTTCTCAGAACATAATAATAAATAAACAACAACTCCACCAAAGTACAAGAAGAACTCACTGAAACTGCTCTCTCATCATAACATAACCCTTCAGACTATAATTACTATAATGGCCTTGGAAATTTATATTATCCCTTGCTGATGGCTAGTCTTATGATCACTAATATCATCATCATTAGCAAAATGCTTCTAACTCTTTCCTGCCAGGTCTAGTCCCTTCAGGCATCTCATACTCAAGATGTCGTTCTCTGGTTAGTCTACCCATGGACATCCACCTCCACCTTCCACTACCTGCTGTGACATTTACGTGAGTTTATTCACATAAAGCACATATAGTTGTGTGCCTGGGGTATAGGAGATCCTCAACAACATCAGCTGCTGCTGCTATTGTCATTGTTGTTGTTGCTATGCTAGACCCATATAATTTTAAACCTGTATTTCTATTACTGCTGTGGGTTCCCCCAGTACCGCCCCCCCACCACCATTTTCTTTCTATATTGGCAAAAGCCCCAGACTGTGTTTCCTCTCACAGCCATGTGGTGTCACCAGCACTTCATAAACATTCATCTGAAAAGGCTGCTTGTTAATAATTTCAGGAGGACTTTCAGCAGAGATTCTGATTCGGACCACATATCTGTTCATACAAAGAGCCAAGCCTAGACAAAGGATCTTTCCACAGATTGCAGAAAGGTTTCTTTTTTGTGTGTGTTTGTTTTCATGGAGGTTTACTTAGCATTTAATTTTGTGCAAAGTGTCCCTGCTTTAGGCTCCATGTTTCTCATTAATTATGTTAAGAAGACATAAGTAGACCACGGGACAAGTTGAAAATAATAATGCTTATTTATTGGGCACCTACCAGGTGCAGGCACTGTTCTAGGTGAGCCAAGGTGGACCTTGCATAGCAAGCTGAGGCCAGCCATGAAGCTGAAGCTAGAAAAAGCACAGAAGCCACTGTGCAGATCATCTTGATGAATTAAAACCCCAGCCCTGCCTTTTCCTTACTCTGTGACCTTGGTTAAGCTATTATCCTCATCTTTGAGAGGAGGAGAGTAATGCTTTCTTTGCAGAACTGATTTGAGGATCACTTGAGATAATGTATGTAAAGCCTTAGCACTGGGCTAGACAGATGATGAGCATATGGCAATTGGTAGTTTTCTTTACTATTATAACCATTAAGTTAACACAAAACTATTATATACTAAGCATGAGCCAGGTACCATGCTTGCCTCTGAACACAACAGAGAAATTGGTCCAACACAATCCTTGCCCTAAAAGGAGCTTCTAATCAAATAGAGGAGCAAATCATACACCAAATAATAATCACACAAGACTGACTGTATTTGTGTCCCAAAAGAGGAACTACAAGTCCTTAGAGAATCTAAGACAGAAGTTGCTGTGAATGGAGGAAAGGAGAATTAGCCTAGACCTTTGGATCTAAACATACATATGGGATGGAGGGATGGAGGTTAGATCCATGGATCTAAGACAGTACAGAGGGAAGCCAACCCAATGGCCCAGGGTTCCATTTACTGGGTAATTTCAGAACACAGCCTGCAGCCTGCCAGGAGGATCCATGCAATGTTTTCAAGAAAGCCTCCTTCTCTCTAAGACTTGCAGTAGCTGACAAACTGCATCATAAAGTTATCTCCTTGCAGTTTCATAGACTTCCTGTGAAGAGAGGAACTGTGGGATCTGCTCAGAGCTTTCTGACATGCCTGGGGAAAGACTACGCACCTATCTCAGGTCCTGCATTCCATGGCCACCTCTGAGGACATATTCAGCAAAACATAGCGTAACAGTGGCTACATTATAGCCCAGAGCTACACAGATTGACCTCTAGTACAGATACTGCCCTGCTGGAAGTGTCAGTGAAGGCTTCAAAAAGGGGACTTGGTGGGATTTGGGAAAGAATCTCTAGGAAGATAAAAGAGTAAAGCAAGACAGGCAGAGGTTGGAATGCATGGACCATGTCTTAATCTGGCAAATAAGCCTATTTTGCTGGAGCAGAGGACACCTGTGCCAGGAACAAAAGCCCCAGTTTCTAAGTGCTTCAAAGAGTACTTAAATGACCAGTTCTGGGCTAAGGTCTGGAAAGCATTATCTCATCAAATCCTCACCTCTGTTATTTCCACGTTATTTTTCTTTCAGATAGGCTTAGTGGGATGAGTGACTATGATTACAGAGATAAAACCTGTTAAAACTGGAATTCAACCCTGACCCCATGTCCGACATTAAGTTATTATGCAATGTTAGCTTTCACGGAGATATGATCAGAAAAGTACCTTAGGGTTGGGTCAGGGAGGGCCTTGCACACCTAGCAAAGAGTATGGCATTCTGCAACACTAAAGGTCTGCAATGAGAAAATTTTGGAGGCCTCCAAGCTTGTAATGGAGTCTTCTTAAACCTGAGCAGACAGGTGCATGCAGACCCAAGCCAACAAACACCCCAACTTGGAGCCAGAAAAACTGATTTAAGATAGGGCCGTGTCTGCTGGAGTGTGATTTCAGATCCAGGGCACAGGAAAAGCCGCCTGAGGCTCTGGCTGTGTTCACTCTGCCATTCTTTGGCAAAATTCTGGGTTTCTGTTACCTTCAGGAACCAAGATTGCACCTAACTTTTTCCATAGTTATAGATATTTGTGCTCAGTAAAACAACTCAGGAGGCTGTTGAGGGTATGAAAAAGAAGAGAGTGAAACTGATGAGAACTTAGTGCCTCACATGGCTTCTCCCCACTGCCCTGGCTTTGCTTGGAAGCTTCACAGGGCCTTGGGCTCCTCCTTTCCCCGATGGAGGAGAAGGAGGGAAAACTCACCAGAAGTGCTAAAGAAGCAGGCTGCTGGAGCATGAAAAACATCCAGCTATGAGTCAGGTCACTTTGAATGAATGGATGATGGCTGTGAGCAAACCTCTGTGCCATCTATAAAATAGTAGGACAGACCAGGTGATCCTGCAGAGCCTTCAGGGTTTTGTTTTGTTGTTATTTTAACTTTTTATTGTGGCAAAAATGCATAACATAAAATTTACCATCTTAACCATTTTTTTCAGTGTACATCCCAGTAGTATTAAGTATATTTACATTGTTGTGCAACAGGTCTCCAGAACTTTTTTATCTTGCAAAACTGAAACTTCATACTCATTAACCAATAACTCCCATGTCTACCCCTTGCCCTCCGGTAACCACCATTCTACTTTCTGTTTCTATTAGTTTGATTACTTCAGATACATCATATAAGTGAAATCATACCATATTTGTATTTTTGTGACTGGCTTATTTCACTTAGCATAATGTCCTCAAGTTTCATCCATATTGTAGCATGTAACAGGATTTCCTTCCTTTTTAAGTCTGAGTAATATTCCATTGTATGTATATACCACATTTTGTTTATCCAGTCACCAGTTGATGGACATTTGGGTTGCTTTCACCTCTTGGCTGTTATAAATGATGCTGCTATGAAAATGGAAGTGCAAATATCCTTTCGAGACACTGCTTGACTGAGATTTAAGATTCAATCAGTGCAGTTAAATGTTTAATTACTGTTTTGTTTTAATTTTTTATTTATTGATTTTTAGAGAGAGAGGGATGTAACTGAACCCAGGTTCAGCTGCCTGCCACATCAAAAGCCAAACTTGTGAGATAGGTGCCAGTGAAAAAGGAAAGAGGTTTATTTGAGTGCCAGTATCTAGAGAAGATAGGGGACCTTTCCTAGTCCTCAAAAACCCATCTTAACATCTTAGTGCTGGCAGAAGTTTTTATTAGGAGGAAGAAAAAAGCAGAACAGAGACGGGAGGATGGGCTGTGGACATGCAGGCAGTGCCTTGCTGATCTCAATATGGATTTTCACGGTCAGTTTCTTGAGGTGGCCATTTGGTTGAATTCCTGTCTCTGGGGGCCTTGAGACCAGGCTGCTCCTTAGGTTCACACAAGAACTGAAACTGCTAATTCTAGTAAAGCACACTTATAAAAGAAACTTTTAACATGTAAGTTCTAGTTTCAAGAGGAAAAATCAGGTTAGAGTAACAAGCTGGGTTTAATATTTACTAAGGTTAATATGGGTAGCTTTATTTTATTCATTTATTTATTTTTAAATCTTCACCTGAGGATACTTTTCCACCCATGTTCAGATAGAGTGTGTGTGTGTGGAGAGAGAGAGAGAGAGAGAGAGAGAGAGAGAGAGAGAGAGAGAGAGAGAGAGGCACATTGACCAAGGCCAGGGACTGAACTCTAACCGAGGTACATGCCCCCAGCTGGAATTGAACCTGAGACTCTTTGGTCTGTAGGCCAATGCTCCAACAGGTCAGAGCAATATGAATAGCTTTATATAAATATAGCATATTCATTCCCCATTACAAGGGGAGAGAGAGAGAGAAAAACAGACAGACATTTGTTGTTTCACTTATTTATGCTTTCATTGGTTGCTTCTTGTATGTGCCCTGACCAGGAATCAAACCTGCAACCTTGGCATATCGGGACAATGGTCTAGCCAACTGAAGTGCAGGACAGGGCCAGTTACTGCTTTATTTTTTTAAAAAACAAACAAACAAACACAGAGCCTCTGAAGAATGAACAAATTGAACACTTTGTATTCTACAGGGTGACATTTATTTTGGGAAGTTTGTACAGCTAAGCTAAGATTTTGGCACTCAGTAAACTCCAAAAGCTGCACCCCAGAAGGAGCTAGAACAGTCCTAAATTTGGGCCTCACAGAGAGAGTCTTGGCATTCTGTAGCATAATTTTGAACTTCAGTCACAACATTATCTAGGAAACGAATGCTTTCAGCAGAGATAATGGGTATCTGTAAATATAAATCATTTGCTGAATGAGCATGCACTGACTTGCTGAAAAATGTTACATGCCAGGTGTGCAGAAAAACATCCTTCAAATTCAGTTATATATACTGCACCCCCAGGGAAAACCACTTAGAATCCACATATTTTTCTTTGAAAGAAAGGTTTGCTTTACTCTCCATGCTGAGTAGCATGTTTCAGAGGTCTGGCTGAGGATCAGGCCCATAAACATGTTCCTAAATATTGGAACCTGCCCTCCAGCACAATGACTCAGTGGGGTGGTGGGTGTTTGTTAGATGATTAATTTTTTAGTATAGGTGTGCCTATGTTGGGGTACAGAAGTAACTGAAATCACTAATCTCAGAATCCTCTAGAGAAAACTGTAGTGAAACCTCACGAATCCATCCACACTTACCTCTCTGGGTTCATTTCCACAATCAGAATTCCTGTCTCAGGGAGAGCCAAGCCACTCTTTGTAATCACGGTGGCCAAGTCCTTGTTTGGGAGTGTGGATACCATCAGTACAGTCTCTGCCCTTGGGATTCTAGTCCGGTGTGGGAGGCAGAGAGAAGTAGTGCCTGTTAGAATTAGGAACGAACCATGAGAACCCAGAGAGGGGAACTAACTCAGAGTGTGAGAAACAGCCTCACACAGCTGACATTTGACCTGCTTGGAAGGATAAGGAGTTTTACAGGCAGAAAAGCACAAGGAAGGGCAGTCTAGACTAGGGGAACAGCATGTGTACAAAGATACCTTGATGTTTGGAAATGTGTAAGAATGTCAGTGTGGCTGAGTAACAGAGGGTGTGTGAGGCTAACACTTGTGAAGGCCTCTTGGTGAAGTGTGAATACTCTGCAACAGGGCCACAGAACCCCAGGGACCTCTGCCAGGAGTCCTGGGTAGATCCAGCTCCACTCCTGACCATCCTGGGTCACAGCTTTCATGGTGGGCCTGAGTGCCCAGAACCAAGGATGAAAAATTGGTGTTGCTTCATGGGTGGCACAGGTATCACTTTCATGGCAATTTGGGGTGGGGTGAGGATGCGCAGTCTCCAAAGAGGATACCTTACCAGATTTGAGCTGATGTTTCTTTGGGTGAGGCCAAGGTGGGTGTAAAGAATGCCTACCTCTCAGCTCCTTCCTGCAGTAGCCAGGCTACCCCAGCCACTGACCGGAAGTTCATCAACATCCCTGGGATGCAGAAACAGCATCCACTGGCTCCAGCCAGTTCCTGGGTGACCTGACAGTGTGCCCATGAGGAGAAATTGTTGATACTTTGAGATATCAGCAAGTGCACACATAGCAAGGTGACTGAAGATGGGGAGGAGCCTTTGTCTTCTCTCAGGAGTGGCAACATGTTATTGACCAAAGCAACTTATCTGTGGTTTGGGAGACAATGATTATTATTGTTCTAACTAAGGCTCTTCTTTCTGAGTCACATGCTATACTGAATGGGACACTAGGAAAACAGATACAAATTTAGACAGTGTTAGGCAGACCTAGAATTTCTCTGGGATGCTGTTGCCTTTAAATATTCTTAGAATGAAACTGAGAATCTCTTGGAAGAGCCTCTAATAAATGAAGCAGCCTGTCTCACTGGACAGATTTCTCTTTGGGAGCTCAGAGAGTCTCTCCAGCCTCAATGAAAGTGTAGGTGATTATTTAAATAATAATAATTAAATGATAGAGCTGGGAAGAACTATAAAGATCTCCTGGGGGGGAGGAGGGAGCGGAGGTGCCCAAGATATGGACACTTTTATTTTTTAACATGATAGCTATTTTTAAAAAATTACATTGCTTTAAAAATACCAACAGGAGTCGGCACATTGAAAAGTAAATCTCCCTCTCATCTTTTACCCCTGCACTTCCTCCCCACCAAAAGGGAACCATTATTATCATTTTGCAGTGTTTCCTTCTACACCTTGTTCTATGCACATCCAATGTCAGCATGTCCATATGGATATACACATAGCTGCGCATGACAGAGAGAGACAGAACCAGAACTGAGATAGAGACAGGGCTAGAGACACACCTGCTGTCACTTGTTCTTTCTGTTCACCAGGACAGGGAATCTGAAGAGTTGGAAACAGAGAGTGAGGAGTAAATGTCTTCTGGTTTCAGCTGACTAAACAGAATTACATTGGAGCCTCCCCTTGGGAAGGAGAAACAAGCCAATGCGTCGGGGGAGAAGCCGAGCTTTCTAAGACTAACAGAAGAGATGAGATTAGGGATACCCAACATGGTGGGGGTGGGTCTGAGCCCTCCCTATCCCTGGATTGCTGCAGGATCTTTGTAGAGACTGGACCATATGCACTAAAGCATTGAGAGTGGCTTCAAGGTCTAGGGACAAGTGTGTGTCAGTGGAGCAAACCACAGGGGTGATTGACAATACCAAGTACTGGTGAGGAAGTGGAGCAGCCAGAGCTCGGTGCTCGTGGGAATGAAAATGATAGTCGCTTTGGAAAACAGTCTGACAGTGCCTTACAGAGTTAACATCCACTTACTATATGACCATTCCTAGATATTGATCCAACAGAAATGACAACATATGTCCAAACAAAAGCTATATACAAATGTTCCTAGCAGCTTTATTCATAACCGCCGAAAACCTAGAAACCATCCCAATATATCCATCAATAGGTGAATGGATAAATAAATTGTAGCATACATTTTTTGTCATACAACAAAGTATTTTTCAACAATAAAAAGGAATAAAGTATTGATGTACACAGCAACACGAATGAACTTCAAAATCATTGTTTGAAGTCAGTGATTTTCAACCTGTTTCATCTCAGGACACACATAAACTAATTACTAAAATACTGCAGCACATCAAAAAATAGTATTTTTTACTGATTGGACAAAAAAAAAAAAAAAAAAAAACAGGGATAATTTTGATTCATTCACACCAGACAGCTATTGTGTTGGCTGTTGTCATTTTTCTTTTATTTTGACAATCTAAGGGAAAAGAGGTCAGTGCCCTGACTAAATAGTCAGGTATTAAATGTTTTAAAAGTTCTTATGGCACACCAGATGAAAATCACTGTTCTAAGTGAAAGAAGCTAGACACATGATTTCATTTATATGAGGTACATTACAAAAAGCAAAACTATAGTAATAGAAAGCAGATCAGTAGTTTCCTGGGGCTAGAGACAGGGAATTGACCTCAAAGGGGCATGACAGGACTATCAGACGTAATAGAAATGCTCTATGTGATCATTTTCAAATTGCACTCTTAAAAATGGTGAATTTTGCCTTAACTGTATCGTAACTAAAAAGCATATTTTACTGGGGCCACCAAATTATTTTTAATTCAAACACAAAACAGTGAGAAGGAAATTGATATCAGAATTGAGAAAGGGAATATAACTGTAGATAAACCTGAGATTTTAGAAAATCATTAGAAAACAACTTTAAATAAATACACCTTAAAATGTAGTTGAACCCTGGCCAGTTTGACTCAGTGGTTAGAACATTGGCCTGCAGATCAAAGGGTCATGAGTTCTATCCCTGGCCCAGTTGGGGTCGTGCTGGAGGCAACCAATCAATATGTCTCTCTCACATCAATGTTTCTCTCTCTCTCCCTCCCTTCCACTCTATCTAAAAACCAATGAAAAAATATCCTCATGTGAAGATTAACAATAAAAAATAAAAATGGGAAAAAATTTAGTTGAAATGAATGATGTTTTATAAAAATATAATTTAATAAACTAAATCAATAGAAAAGTTCTTAACTGGTTTTTACTATACTAGCATAATCTGGATGCCCCCAAACCTATCAAAGACGGTGACGTGTTCCTGAGACAATCTCACTTCTGATACCAAATGCAAGTTCAGGGTCCCCTGACTACACTTAAGTTTGGTAATTCACTGGAGGAATTAATAGAACTCACTGAAAGCCTTTACACCCATAGTTATGATTTATTATAATTAAAGGACAAAGATTAAAATTAGCCAAGGGAAGAAGTGCATGGGGCAGAGTCCTAGGAAGTGTCCCCAGAAAGGGACTGGGCTGAAGTGGGTCTGCCTTGGCATAATCTGGAAAGTGTGGGTTCTTGACTTCGTGCAGGGAAGATTTTAAAACACAAGTCCAGGTGATTTTTTGTTAAGTTAGAGATGGTGCTATTTATTTATTTATCCTCCAAGTCCAGGTGATTTTTTGTTAAGTTAGAGATGGTGCTATTTATTTATTTATCCTCACCCGAGGACATTTTTTCCATTTTTTATTCAGATAGAGTGGGAGGGAGAGACAGGAAGAGAGAGACAGAGAGAAACATCCATGCAAAAGGGACACATCGCGTGGTTGCCGCCTGCACGACCCAACTGGGGCTGGGGACAAACTGCAACTGAGGTACGTGCCCTTAGCGGGAACTGAATGCAGGTCTCTCTAGGTCACAGGCCGATGCTCTCTAACCCCTGAGCCAACCCGGCCAGGGCAAGCCCAGGTGATTTTGAAAGTACATTTATTAAGGCTGAGGATAGTGAAACAAAGGAAGGGCTTAAGATAGAAGAGGCGCAATCACAGCAGTAGGAGTGAGCCTAGTGGAGATGCCTTGGTCCTTTGGAAACGTGAGGCAGAGTCAAGCCTAGATGACGCTGCCTTGACATTTTAGAAAGAAAGTCACGGAGGCAGAAGAAGGAGCCATGCTGGGCTGTGTGGACTCAGGAAACAAATTACAGAGGCCAAAGGAGGGCCCTTGGAGACAAGTTCAGGGAGTTAGCCAGGGACAAGCTGCCCCTTCCCACTGTTCCCCTGGTTGCAAGTCTCCCGGGAATCTTTAGAGCTTAGGAGAAAGAAAGCAAATATACACACCCGAGGAGAGAAGGTGGGGTTTCGGCATGCTTAGGGAAATTGCACGGGCACTCTTTGTCTTAAAGGTTTTTATCTGTTTTCTAAATGTAGGAGTTTTAGGGGAGCTCTCAACAGAATATGCACCAGTTTTCCAGGTGTCCTTTGACATGCTGGTGCATCAGAATGATGGTATAGAGGGGGTTTGGAATCATTCTGTGATCAGCTTCACTTTTTTTATTGGATTTGTCTGGCTCTAATTATGTGTTTTGTTATTTATACCCCTGACTATTCGTTCAGGGGTTTGGCTGGTACTAATGGCACAAACTGGGTCTCTGTCATCTATCTCTCTGACTAGGATGATTTGAGGTACTCACTTTCTGGTTGGGGGAAAGAGGTGTAAACCATTTTCTTTTAAGTGGCCTTGGTTAGGGAAAATAAAATCTTGTGATTTATTAGCTGGCTGTTAGTTGCTTGGCAGTTTATTTAGCTATCTGTCTCAGTTTCCCCATTCCACTTGCCAAAGAATTCCCTAGCTTCTTACTAACCTGCCTCAAAAGTACCAAGCTCAGAGCTTCTGGTTGTTCTCTAGTTGTGGAGTCATAGAATCGTGTTACCTTTCCAGCGGCCATGTATGACACTATGCAGAGTACTGACAACCAGAGCAGCTCACCTGGGTTGTGGTCTCTAGAGACTTTGTTGGGACTCAGTCAGGCAAACCTCATTGACTGTCCCTATGGCTGACCTCAGTCTCCCCACCCTAAATCATCACATTGTTGGTGTGATTCTAAGTCCTCACTCTAAATGAACTTGTTACTATCTGGCTAAACCAATTTGATACTAATTTGAATTACAATGACTTGACTGTATATTTTGATATTTGGTGAGGCAAATTTCACCTTCTTGTTTTTTGAGGTTACTTTCATAACTATTCTCATGTAAAACTTTCATAACTAATCTTCTTATAAAACTTGAATTCTGTATTAATTCCACTGCATTCAGTTATAAGTACACATTGTTTAAACTCTATGACTTAGTTTTGCTGTATAAAAATCTTCTCAAAAATTACATTATGTTGTGGCACTGAAATGAATAAGTTATTGTGAATGTATAAATTCATGGAAACAGCAGTGGGACATAAATTTGATATTAGTAAAGGAGATTTTGTCATTAGAAGAATAATTTTGTTTCCCTATTTTCTTGCAAAGCAACAATCAAGCTTTATAGAACCAAGAGAGAAAGCTATCCCCACTCCCATTACCCCCCACAACTGAAGTCTGTTATGTTCTGCTACTAAGATGCATGCAGAAGTATTGTAATGCAATGGAAAATTTACCAATTTGCTTGAAATAGATAAAAGAAATTCCAAAGCAATGAGAGGTTGGTGTCACCAATTCATGTGTTTTGAAGGACTATCATTAAGATGTCAAACATCTATTTATCAAAACTTCCTGTGGACTGTGAGCAGAAGACAATAGTGGTGCACTCTTCAAGAAATGCTGCACTATCAGTTTTCCTAATAGCCAAATAATATTATTGTATGACAAATCCAGACATTAGTGACTCTGAGTCCAAAAAGATAGAAAAGAGTTGGACTTTGGATGTGAAGATGTTTTAGAAACACCTTAACATTTATTTCACTCTTATTTTTCCTTTTAAGTATGTACACAAGCATGCATGAGATGAAAATGAACCCAACACTTAGACCAATCAGAATGCAGCAGTACCTTGACCACAGTGACTGGCCAATCACAGTGAGGCTCTGGGCTTTGTTCACTCATTGATTTAACTGCTCCCATCCTCATGCTGGATCTTGGAAGCCATACTATGACCAAGAGGAATCAGCCTTAACATGAAGCCAACACATAGACTGCAGAGCAGAGTAGCTATGTTGACGACATTATTGAACTGCAGGATCACCAACAAGGCAGTTTGAGTTAGAATGTCTGTTACTTGTAAACCCAAGGTTCTTCACTGAATGAAGGCTCAGTAAATGTCAATCAATAAAGCAAATGATAATAAGTGAGGACACTCAAGGAAGCCCTATTTCTCAAATCTGGGGCCAGAATGATCCCACCATCCAGCCCCAGTCAGTCGGTGATTCACCTGGTGAACCATTGGTGGTTGTTTATTGAGGGCTTCAGAAATACGACTCTAAAGGGTTTGTTGCAAGGCACACTGTGGAAGCAGAGCACCTTTATATACTTTTTACAAATAAGAAAGAGTGTCATTCAGGGATATTTGGGGCTGACCTGTGCACATCTATTTTCGTGTTTCATACATATTTTCAGATCTTGATTTGATTTTCACTCATCCACAGAATGGAAATCTAGGCCTGAGACAATGAAGTCAAGCACTACTTTTACTTAAAAAAGTTTTTTTTCTTTCTTTATTTTTCTTTCTTTATTTTTTATCCTCACCTGAGGACAGTTTTCCATTTTTGTTCAGATAGAGTAGGAGGGAGAGAGAGGGAGGAAGGGAGAGAGAGAGAGAGAGAGAGAGAGAGAGAGAGAAACATCAACGTGAAAGGGACACATCGAGTGGCTGCCACCCGCACAACCCAACCCAACCAGGGCTGGGGACAAACTGCAACCGAGGTATGCGCCCTTAGTGGGAACCGAACCCGGGTCTCTCTGGACTGCAGGCTGATGCTCCAACCGCTGAGCCAAACTGGCCAGGGCTCTTTATTGATTTTTAGAGAGAGAGAGAGAAAGGGAGAGGGAGAGAGAAATAGAAACATCGATGAGAGAGAACACTGATTGGCCGCCTTCTGCATGCCCCCAACTGGTGACTGGGCCCACAACCTGGGCATGTGCCCGGACCCGGAAGTGAACTGGCAACCTCTTGGTGCATGGGTCTACACTCAACAATGAGCCACACTGGCCTGGCACTACTTTTACTTTCATTTACACTTTCATGCTTCCCTAACTGTTCCCACTGAGCCCAGACACACTGCAGGATTATCAGCTTTAAAAAATCATTTTATGTGCTCTGTTGGGTGACTCGGTTGGTTGTAGTGTCCTCTTGTACACTGAAAGGTCAGAGGTTCAATTCCCGGTCAGGAGATATACCTAGGTTGTAGCTTCGGTCCACGGTTGGGGTGAGTACAAAAGGCAACCAACTGATGTTTCTCTCTCTCCCCCCAACCCCCTTCTTCTCACTAAAATTAGAAAAACAAAACACACAAAAAAATCATGTTCTCAGATGAGGATCTTAAAAAATCCTATTACTACTGGCATGGATCACCGTTGAATGAGCAGATGAAGCTAGCTGAATCTAGAAGTGGCTGTGATACTGAAAGAATCCTGTCTTTACCCACATCTGCCTCCTGCTAGCAATGTTTTTTTGCCTGTCCTATCAGGTTTGTGAAGGATAGAAAAGTTTCCAAGCCCCTGTCAAGAGGGTAACATCTAATTACCTAAATTGTTACAAAGTTTCCAGTCAACCTTAATTCCTACCCCTTAAATTTTAAATCTAGGTTATTCCATGGTCTCTACAATGACAGAATTACTTTTACCTTTAAAACTTGGCAAACTGTTCTTTGTTTGTTTTTTTTAATCCTTGAGCTTTGTGAGTTTTCCTGTGCCTACTTGCCCATAATTTAGTCTTCTGGTCTGATGACTGCTTTTTAATGAGTTCAGCCTGTGCCTTCTGGGACAAATTGGGAGTGTGAGGAGTGTGTTAGTGGGGTTAGTGAGAGGTGTGATAATTAGTATCAGACCTAGCTTGGCTTTTGAAGTCCAGAGCTTTGGAATGTTGCAGAAGTATAAATATAATCATGGCTTTTTGCAGTTTGTAATTATATCGCAGCTGAAATCTCAGGAATCTTTCTACCCTCAGGATTCTACTACCCCTGACCTCTGAATGGTTCTGTCATTAGTGTCAGTCTCTGGGGACTGATACCCAAAGGAAACGACTTCCTGTTTTGTTCTAAGTGGCCATTTTCCCCGGCAACCTTCCTCACTGTTTACCAAATATCCTACTTCAGGATAGAGAGAATAAGCCTTCTCCCTTCCCTTTCACAGGATAAGGAGGAATGAAATAAGGCAGGAGTGAGAAAGGCCCTCTGAGGGTAAACTGCCACCTTACGACTATACCCAGATTGTACTAAATTGTACCAAACACCTTTGGGCATTCAAATCAAAGACCCGGTCCTATAAGAAGCCTGCATGATCACTCAAGCTTTTTCCTCTCACCCTCAATCTAGAAACACCCTCTCTTTCACCACAATTCCCAAGTACATCTCAGTGCTCGCCCTGGGCCAGCCTCTGGGGTCCCAAAGGTGAAGCAAAGGATCTCACAGTCTGGTTAAGGAGAGACTCCACAGGCCGGTAAGTTTAAAAGGAACTTGGAGTCTGAGTGGGAGGTCAGGGAGGTAAATCAGGGAAGCCTTTGGACTTGTACACCAGTAGGCTGTTCCCAGGTGAAGCGCGGGGGAGGGCACTGCAGGCGGATAGATGGCCCCTCTGCCCCGTGGAGGTGCGGGCCCTGGTCGGCTACTTCATCGCACACTGCCCTGTGACTGATCAAACTGTTGTCCAGGGATATTTTAACCGTTGAATTGTGTATCAGTTCTTATTATTTCTGAAAAGGTGTTCTCCCAACCACCTATTTTTATAAAAGTGTGAGGACACTTAATACATGAGTAAAAGAATGAGTGAATGAATAGCTGAATGAGTGGGGGCCAAACTAGACCATGTTACTCAAAATCTGAGAGGAGTCGGGCAACGTCCCAGGAGCCACTGCTCCAGGCTGCCCCTCACCACCCTCTGCCCAGTAGCCAACATTCTGGGATGAAAGAGAAGGTGGGATTGGGTCTGAGGCTGGCAATTCTGAAGCTATTCCAAGAGTGTGACGGGACATTCATAGGAATGCGTTGGTCCTAAAGATTCCCCCTACCAATGCCAAAAAAAAAAAAAAAGAAAAAAAAGCCATAAAAATTGCTGTGCGGACTGAAAGGTGACCGTCTTCAGCTACAGGACCGGTGTGTCCAGATCCAATTAGACAGTCCTTTTGCTCCAGAAAGGGCCTCTAATGAAAGTATCGGAGTCCGGAGTCCCCACCCGCGAAGGACCGAACGAAGCTAGAGTTATGAGGACGAGGGACTGCACGCTGGAGGCCAGGTTCTCCCGGCGTCGTGCTGCGGGGATGTAGCTAAGGACGTGCTGTGGGCGCGGAGCCGGAGATCTCCCCCCACAGGGGCGGGGCAAGGTCACGTGGGAGCAGCGAGCGGCGCAGGCGCGAATCTGCGCAGGCGCCATGGGCGGGGGAAGAGTTCGGTCTTCCACCCCCCGAGTCGGGCGAGGGAGCAAGCGGGCGGGAGGGAGGTGCGAGCAGGACGTGTTCCACCGAGGGCTCTGTGAGTCATGTGACCTCCGCCAAGGTGGGCTCCGCCTCCGCGCAGGTGAGGAAACTGAGGCAGAGCCGGGTCGGTGGTGCACGGATTGATTAGCTGCGGGGTTTGTGATGTCTTCCCGGTCTGGCGGTCCAGAGCCGGGCAGAAGCTCCTTCGGAGCCCGCCCGCGCGGCTGCACCTGCGGAGGCTCGAGGTGGCCCCCACCACGCTCAGTGGCCGACGCCCCCTCTCGGCCCTGCGGCGCCGCCCGCCTGCCCCTGGACTCCGCGGTCAGTGGAAAAACCCCGCGTGGGGGTCAGGGACCCGGGCTGGACCGGCGCCTCTGACTCGCGAAGAGCCCCGCCCGCCCCGCTGCCAGGCTGTTGGAGGACGATGCCCGATGCCCGGGCCGGCCTGAATTGCTGAGAAAGCACTTCACTGTGGCGCGTGGGTCCCGCGAGGCCGAGCCGGGGAGAGCAGGGGGCGGCCGGGGGCTGGCGGGCGGAACAGCTGGGAGGTGAGCGGATATAGGCGAGGGACCTGGCTGGCGTCCTCCGGGCTCCGTCCTGGCATAGGGTCATGTGTTTAATGGGACCACGATTTGTCTTTTCAGAATCTCATAGGCACCTGTTTGCCTCCCTTTCCAAAAGGTTGCAAACGCCTGACACAACTGGAAAAAGCCCAAGTATAGAGGCTAAAACACTGAGCCGAAGTCTAGGAATGAAAAGATGAACAAAGCACCAGTCCTCGAGGTTGTTGCAGGGACCTGGAAATAAAGGAGATGGAAAAGATAGTTAAGGCCCCGCCTGCCGAGGGCTGTGGGGAGGCAGCACACCCGCGAGTTCAAAGCCAGACTGGGTCAGGCCCGGCTAACGCGAAGCCTCTTTTCCTTACCACACCATGCTCCTTCCACAGCCCAATTTCCTAGACATCAGTCTAGTTTTTTATTGTATTTTAATGTGTTTTCTTTTGAGCTTGGCAGATGAATACAGAAAGAGAATAGTTACTTAGGATTCATTTTGAAAAGCATTGTCTGGGAGCCAGCTTGTATAGACTGGAATGCTCCTGCTGTGGCCCAACACTGGACACTGAGAAGTGGGATGCAGAATGTGAACCCCGACTTTTTAAAACTTACCTGGTCATCAGAAACTCTTCATTTCGTGTACAAACAACATTTTAGGGACAATTAATGACTAATCTGGAAATGAGTAAGAATTATACCTCATGTTTTTGTCACTTTGTCAGGTAGCTTGCAAAGCACCACCTGTACATTTAATCCTTTGCTTACAACTCTGTAGAAGGTAATTCTGGAGTTGTTCCTGGTTTACTGATGCAAAAAATAGTCCTTGTCCAAGTTCTTACAGCTTGTAGGGATTTGAATTATATTTTATTATTGGTCCAGCCCTTTCCATATTGCTCTCCTTTGTAAAGCATGTCATTTAGTTGAGATCTTGTGCATTGTTCCTGAGGGGTACAGAAGACGGTTCTGATGATTGGTTGTCTCATCAGCTTGTGTCACTGAAATGGTGCTTGAAAAGTCTAGTGAGGATGAATCCTGGGTTATGTCACCTCATGCTCTGTCAGTATCCCAGAAATAAAGCAGCCTGCCTGCCAGGTTACTTCTCTCTTTGTGACATGTTGAGCAGAGAGACTTCAAGTGTCCCTCTGCTGAACTTGTGTGGCAAGAACTGTCTGGGGGCACTGAGAGGGAGCCAGCCTCTCCTCTGAGCTCAGTGGCCTCTGGCACAGGGAGATTACAACTAAGCAGTGCCCTTTGCCTTCTCTGGTGTTGCTAGTGCAGAAGGCAGTGTTGGCAGGTTGGTGTGTGGGTTGTGGAGTGAGCAGTTGGGTGAGAGGGGCCTGAGATGAGCCAGAGTTCCCTCCAGACCTAGAACTTCCTCTCAGGAGGCAGGCCTGCAGTGACACAGCTGGAGAAGTTCAGTGTTTTGTGTTCTTCAGCCGTCCTACTGTCATCGGAGAATGAGTGAATCTGAGCCCTACAAAGAAGATAATGTGGCCTTACAATTCTGAAGTTTCTATTGCTTCACCTACATTCTCCCTGATAACCTCTCAGAGTGCTCTTGTTTTTAAGGAGACACAGGTTCAGAGGGACAAGGTGACCTCTCAGAGTCAATAGTGAGAACCCAGGGTTTTTGTCCTGAAGCCCATTGTTTTGTGGTATCGCTCTTGTCTTCCCATCCACACTCATAAAACTTGGTAGATGAGGTGCTCTGAGCCTACTCAGGAGCCTGTGCAAATAAGGAGCAGAATGGCCAGATATTTCGGGGGTGGGGGTGGGGTGGGATGCTTTGTAGCTTCAGAATCACCGATCAGAGGAAAGAACCTTCCTAGCCTCCACATTCCATTCCTCCCTCACCCAGGGCAGTGTCTGAGAGTTCTCCAGTAGCTCACTATGTCCTCTTGTTCTGCTTTTTGCATCTGTTCAGAAACTTCTGAATCTGGCATCTGAAAGTCGGGCTGGGCCAGAGCTGGGTAGCTCATTGCAAATGGCTAGTTCTGTGATACTTGATGATAAGGGTGGGTGGGAGCAAATTCCCTAGTGTGGGCCTTGGGTGCTTGTGTCACTAGGCTACTTAACTGGATTTTCAAGCCTATGTTGTTATCACTCAGAATTGATAAGACCTTGTTACTGTGGGTTGGAGAGATGCATAAGGGCTTCTCAGCTGAGAATGGACAGTGTGACCCTTATGAAACATTTGGCTTTGGATTATAAACTTCTTGCGGAGCACTGGTCTGGGAAAGGCTGGTGCTCTAGCTGCCAGATTCCCAGGCCCTGTTCAGGAGCAGCTTTGCTTTCAGCCTTCTTCAGGCCAGTGAGTAGACTTCAGGACCTGCAGTCATCCCCCCCCCCCCGAGCCCTGAACCCCCATACTGTTCTAGTCTTTGTAAGAGTGTTCAATGCAGGGTAAATAGTCATGGACTGAGAGTTGAGAGTCCCAGCACAGTCACTGACCAACCCTCCCTTGTGTGACTTTGGACTAGCTAGCCCCTTCTCTGTTCCTTACTTAGTTTCCTTATTTACTCAGTGAAGGAGGTGCTCAACTAGAGCACTGAGGGGCAGAGGGGAACAGAGGAGAGCAGAGAAGGGAGATGAAGCATCCTTTCCAGGCTTGTTCACTGAGGGCCTCAGGTGAGGCGGCCCACGTGCACCCTTAGCTTCCTTTGTTTCCCTCAGCACCCCTTTCTTCCTTCTGCCCTGGCTCTGCCTCAAGCCAGCTCATTCTCAGGAGGGAGGATTCCCTGGGTGGGGCTGAACTGGGCAGGTGTACCCTGAGTGTTTAGAATATGATGCTGTCTCTACTTGTTTCAGGCATGAATTAACCCACTCAGTGATGGTACTTTGTTTTATTAAGATTTGATCAGTTCCTGCCCAACTTTGTTTTATTAAGACTTGATCAGTTCCTGCCCAGAGACAGGTCCTTGAACAGGTAGGAGGTAGGCCTGGGGAAGCAGGGAGTGTGAATGCATGCCCAGCAGGAGAGGAGTAGGGGCAGCTGTTCCCTTAGCTTTCTGGATGGCGGAACTCTGGAGTTGCAGTCATGCTGTACTTTAGTGTCTTTGGAATGCAGAACTGAGACAACCTCATAGATTTTCTAGTTCCTTCCTCTGTGTGCACAGATGAGAGACCCAGGCCCAGAGTGCCTTCATAGCCTGTCGGATTGCCCTGCCAGTGAGCAGTAGAGTCGGGGTTCAACCTAAGGTTACCTAAACCCCAGGCATGAGTGTTTTCTTTTAAGGTCATACCAGCACTGTCCACAATTACCTTCCGTGCTGAGCTGAAATTGGGTGGCTTCAAATTAGTTCCAGCCCTGCCTCACTTGTGAGGTTTAAAGGGTAAAATTTGGATCATTTTGTTAGCAATTTAATGCCTACTAATACCAGGATATGTGTTAAGTGCTAGAGATGAAGGAATGAATAAGGCCCCTGCCCTCATATTGCTGCAGCATATTGTGTAGACAGACATGTAAAGAATTCAAATACACTGAGTCCATTTGTTTGTGCAATGTGCAAAGATATGTGTGTGTTTGCATATGCACGCACGCTATATAATCAGAGGTGAAGGATCAGTCAGTTGCTGGGGCTTTCCGGAGAGGTTTTGGAAAGAAAATGTGACTTGTTCTGGGCCTTTACCTAGTTGGCATGAATGGGGAGGGTGTTCTGGGTAAAGGAAGCAACAGTAGCAGCAGTGCAGAGCCTAACAACATGTTTTAGTTCTTGCACATTGAGTGGTCTGGTGAGGGCGCTGAAGTGGTAGGGTTGAGGCTGAATGGTGGGCTGAAGCTGAGTTGTGAAGGTCCATAAGCAAGGGGAAAAGGTGATCAGGTCTGTGTGTTACACTTGCTCTGGCTACAGCGTGGAGGACAAGCTTTAGAGGACCTGACTAGAGCCAAGCCAAGCTCAGTCGTGTGGTTACTGAAATGGTCCAGGTACAAAGTGGTAGGGACCTGGGCCTGGACAGAAACAGTAAGGTTAAGAAGAGCATGCGTAGTAAACACATTTTCCTGACTGAGTGGTGTGGACAACGAAGAGAAAGAAAAGTGTGACTGTCTGTTTCTGGCTTGAGCAGTTGGCTAAATGCTTGTGTCATTCACTGAGCTAGGAAACCGGAAGGGAAACTGACTTTAGTGGAGGTCACTTATGGACATATTGCAACAGAGATAACCTATAGAACACCCAAGTGAAACTGAGTCAGGAACAGCAATAGAACCTGGAAGTCAATACCAAAGGGGGTGGATGGAGTGCTACAAGTTGGTGAGGTTGCCCAGGAAGGGAGTATGGGTTGAGAGGGGCCACTTAAGTGGCAAAGAAGGGAAGGTGAAGAAGCTAAAGAAGAGCCCTGGCCGGTTTGGCTCAGCGGTTAGAGTGTCGGCCTGCGGTCCCGAGAGACCCAGGTTTGGTTCTGGCTAAGGGCATGTACCTCGGTTGCAGTTTGTCCCCGGCCTTGGTTGGGTTGTGCGGGTGGCAGCCACTCCATGTGTCTCTTTCACGTCGATGTTTCTCTCTCTCCCTCACCCCCCACCCCACTCTATCTGAACAACAAAATGGAAAAATGTCCTCAGGTGGGGATAAAAAAAGAAGAGACATCAGGTGAGGGGCCTCAGTGGTGCTAGCTGACTTCCTGGGTGTGGGGAAGAATGGGGCAGGGTGCAGGCTGCCCACACAGCCATGGAGAAAGGGACACCTTCCTCTGATTTCAGTTAGTGTGACACATGGACTGTATTAAGGGCTTCGCTTTATAAATTGTACCAAATAGCAGAGAGGGAATCTGTTGGCACCTGATAAATGTTATAATCTGCATGACTGCAGATGACTCAAACTTTGCTCAACTTTCTGGAAATTGACTGTTGGCACCTAGAGGAGCTCCAGGGTTCTGGGTGGCCTGGTCCTGCCCATGGAGTGAATGAGCTTGGGGCCATAGGCAGCACTCTGGGGCTCCGCCTCCAGCCCTCTCCTGCTTTCGAATCAGTGCAGGGTAAGCCTCTGTCAGCAGAAGCAGGAGTGTGGATGCTGTGAATGGTGAGTGCCCTGTTCCCAGGTGTGAACTGCCCAAGGTGGGGATAAGGGACCATGTGTTGGGGAGGGAAGACACCTTGTGAAGCTCTGGGCTGCAGGGAAGAAAAACTCTGTAAATCGAAATGGGGAGGAGAGGGTAGAGTTACAATGAAGAACCAAGAATGGGAAGACTCCAAAGCGAGCTGTTTTTGATAGTCACAGGGTGTGACTGGGGTGCCTTAGGAGCCTTAGCATTCCCCTTGGCCAATCCCCCCATTTTGGATTTGAGGAGAATGAGGCCGGGTGGAATCAACCCAGCTTGACCTAGGGAGCCTAACTGGGTCTCCTCCCCCAAGGCACCCTGAGCTGCCACTATGAGCTGCCACATCTGTTGTTGGTTTGTGGTCTTATCATGGTCACCTTCTTGTGTGGGGGAGGACAGATCAGATAAGTCCCACAATGAAGAACTGAATACTGTAGCTGTGTCAGGTGGGGGCTGGCTCTTCTATAAACAACCTTGCGATTATCTTTCAGAGAGACTGACCCTTCCTTAAGGGAAGGGGCTGGAAAGGGAGGAGAGAGAAGGGACATCTGTCATATGGTAAATTTCCTTTAGAGCAGGAATGGGGAACCACCAGCCTGCAGGCTGTATAAGGCTCACGAAATCAATACCAGCTAACATCACATGCCTTAACAAATTAGCCTGATTAAACATAGCAGGCTAATATTTCAGTTGATAATTTTGTATGACCTGCAAATGATGTTATAAATATCCAAAAGGCCCTTGGCAGAAAAATGGTTCCCCACCCCTGCGTTAGAGTAAACATGGTTTGACTGTATTTGATAACTGAAAAAATACGTTGATATTTAAAATTCTCTTTAAGACAAAGGGGATGATACCTCTTAACCTCCAGAAACCCACAAATGAAGGTGTTGGGAGGTGCAGTATGACAGTGGAAAGACGGCCAGCTTTGGAGTCCTAGTGATCTGGGTCCACGGTGCAGCACGGTGCCTGCTGGCTCTGTGACACTGGAGAAGGTGCTGAACTTCTCTGAACTTCAGTGCTGTCGGCTGTAAAACGGCACCGTCTCTGCATCATGAGACTGTTGAGTGAGATTAGTTCATGCATGTGAGTGACACTAAATCAATGCTGGTTTACTGCCTCCCTGTCTTCTAGTTAGTGGCCTAAGTGATCTATGTGAAAATGCGTTGTTCTATTTAGATTTTTTTTAAAGATATGTTTTTATTGATTTTTTTTAGAGGGAAAGGAAGGGAGAAACATCGATGTGAGAGAGAAACTTAGATCGCCTGCCTCCTACTTGCCCCCTACTGGGGAACGAGCCCGCAACCCGGGCATCTACCCTGTCTGGGAATTGAACCGGGACCTCCCAGTCCATGGGGTGATGCTCAATCCACTGAGCAACACTGGCTGGGCATGGTTAGATTTTAAAGCTCCTTCTACCCACCCTCTTTTTGGTGGGTGGGAGTCTCTGTGATTCAGATTGAGTTCGCTCTCGCTGTGCAGCAGGTTGCAGTGGTGCATACTCTAAGACATGCCAGGATGGAAATTGCTTTGTACCTCGCGGAGCCTTGGTTGAGGGGCTGGTCCTAGACACTTTCTAGGTGTTTCCAAAGTCAGTTTTCACCACTTTCCACCCGAAGAAGAGCCAGCTGCCAAAGGCCCCCTGGGAGCATGTGTTCGTGGGGAGGCCTGACTCTCCTCTAGTGCTAACAAGGCTCTCGCTAGTGCTGCATGGCCTGGGGATGAGGTCCTCGCTCCCTGCTTGGACTTTCTGGATCACAGCCGGAGGAGGTGGTGGGGTGGTAGATATTGCTCCTGGTGGTTTTGGAGCCCACATCTTGTGCTCCACCTCTTGAACTTGAGGTAGAGAGTTGGGGGCCTTTGGGACATGGAAGTTTGCATTCTCAGAACACCTTCAGTGCTGACATCTACCCCGGCCAGCCTGCTGCTTGCCCAGTTTATTCAGCTCAGGCCTGACCTAGCTCTTCCATTCTGCCCTCAGGGTCCTGAATAGTCTCCAAAGACACTTCCTTCTGGGTGCTTCTGTGGCTGCCCAGAGCCGACAGAACCAGCTCTCAGCCCTGCACTGCCATAGCTCCATATTCATACTTTCCCCAAGCTGCCTTACTTTTCCTCCTGAATTTTTGTTACCTGTGTACTAGGCCTGTGTCTCCTTAAGGATTGTGTATCATTTAGTTTTACATTCACCTAAATTGCCATTTATTAGACAGATCTGTGTCGAATAAATATTTGGAAATAAACTTTGAGTCTAGTATAGTCTGATTCCCTTGTACTCTTTTTTTGTGGTTGTTGTTAATCCTCACCTGAGGATATTTTTCCATTGATTTTTAGATAGAGTGGAAGGGAGACAGAGACAGACAGACAGATATTGGCTGTCTTCTGCATGACCCCCACCAGGGCTGGGCATCGAATCTGCAACCCAGGTATGTGCCCTTGACCTGTAATTGAATCTGCGACCCTTCAGTCTGCAGGTCGACACTCTAACCACTGAGCAAGACCGGCCAGGGCTGATTCCTTTGTACTTTTGAGCAACCAGTCTAAATGATTGTTGATGGAGCCTTTTTGCCTCTAAGAATAGTTGTGGTGTGCTGGAAGGAAGTGGAGCTGACAGACTGGAAGGGTCGCTGGACTTCCTGCCATGCACCAATGTGTTCCAGGAGCTGAAGCACTCCTTTTGTAGGGTAGTTGCAAGCTGGCCTTTGAGTACTGATGTAGAGATGCTATTAGATCTGTGATCGGAGACAACACCATGTGCTCCTGAGTCATTCACATATGACAGAAATCCTGGGATGTTTTGAAAGTGTGTAAAGGTACAGCAGTTGTTCCAGACGTTGTGGAATCTCTTGTTTACAATAGGCAGGTAAGAACTATGGTTTTCCTCCTAATTGTTTTGTGAACTGGAATCCAGTAATGCGTGTAACTTTGCTCCATAAAAGAATTGGAAGCCAGCCCACAGAAGGTTCTTTCCTGCTTGGCCCAAGAACTTTGGTCTTCCGTAAGTCATCAGTTTCATGATTCAATTCTGTTGAATTCATTTCAGGACACATTTATGGAGAGCCCACTGTATACCAAACAAGAACTGTGTTAGGCACAGGAGGTTCAGAGATAAACTGAGGAACAGAGTCAAAGAAGAGAAAACTGGCAGATAGGTCTGAATCTTGTGTCAAACACATTAGATGGATCATGGGTGCAATATGGGCACAATACCAAGGTGGGGGTGAATATGCACTTCTTGGGCTGGGAGTGGGGGTAGGCAGAGTATCCAGGATGCCTTCTTGAAGAGGTGTCTGAATCTTGAGGAATAGAATGAACAGGGTGGGACATTCCAGGCAGAGGTGTGAAGATGTGTTCCTGCCTTTGACTCACTGTCACCATCGCTGCCCTCCCACAGTGAGCTGAGGGGACAGAAGTCGGGGCCTGGAGGAGGACCCAGCTCTCCAAAGCCAGCCTGCCCTCCTGGCCAGCCAAGCACAAAATCCTGAATTCTTTGTTCCAAGACAATGCTTCTCAGTCTAAATGTGCATATGAATTGCTTACCTGATCTGATTACAGTGCAGTGTATGGTCCTGGCTGGTTTGGCTCAGCCACATGGTAGAGTGTGGGCCGCAGGACCAAAGGGTCGTGGGTTCGATTCCTGGTCAAGGGCACATACCTCGGTTGCAGGTTCAATCTCTGGCCAGTCAGGGTCATGCAGGAGGCAGCCAATCAGTGTGTCTCTCTCAAGCATGTTTCTCTCTTTCTCTTTTTTTTTATCCTCACCCAAGGACATTTTTCCATTTTTTTATTCAGACAGAGTGGGAGGGAGAGAGAGAGAAATAATCGAGGCGAAAGGGACACATCGAGTGGCTGCCACCCGCACAGCCCAACCAGGGCAAGGGACAAACTGCAACTGAGGTATGTGCCCTTAGTGGGAACTGAACCCGGGTCTCTCTGGACCACAGGTCGACGCTCCAACCGCTAAGCCAAACTGGCCAGGGCTCTCGTTCTCTCTCTCTCTCTCTCTCTCTCTCTCTCTCTCTCTCTCTCTCTCCCTCCCTCCCTCCCTCCCTCCCTCCCTCTCTCTTCCCCCTTCCCTCTCTCTCTTTCGCTCTGTCTAAAAATCAATGGAAAAATAGCCTCAAGAAAAGATTAAAATAAATAAATAAATAAATACAGTGTATGATTATTCCTGGGGCCGGAGGTAAAGCTTGAGTTTCTGTGTGCCCGCATGACCACATTTTGAGTAGTGAGGCTGTAAGAAACTTCTCTCCCAACTGAGTCCCTTACATCAGAGATACCACAGCAGTATCCCCTCCCCCAACACACACTGCCCTCCCCCTTTTTTTCCTCTCCCCTAATATACAGAGATGCCAATTTCTTCTTTTTTTAATGCTGTTTTCATTTGGTCATTCCCACCCCCACCTAGAAGTTCCTTTTTATTTCTTTTTTATCCCCACCCGAGGACATTTTTCCATTTTTTGTTCAGATTGAGTGGGAGGGAGAGAGGCAGGGGGAGGAAGAGAGGGAGGGAGAGAGAGAGAGAAACATCGACTGAAAGGGACACATCGAGTGGCTGCCACCCGCACAACCCAACCAGGGCCGGGGACAAACTGCAACCGAAGTACATGCCCTTGCGGGAACCGAACCCGGGTCTCTCTGGACCGCAGGTCGACGCTTTAACCGCTGAGACGAACCGGCCAGGGCAATCCTTTTTATTTCTTACTCAAATCTGAACTTCCCAGGCTGGCCTAAGCACGGGTCTGGCCTGCCCACCATTTTCCAAAACCATCACTACCAAGTTACTCCCAGTCCCACCTCCTGGCCCTGGTGGATCCCTTACACCTCC
Organism: Molossus molossus; assembly: GCF_014108415.1. Classification (NCBI taxonomy): domain Eukaryota; kingdom Metazoa; phylum Chordata; class Mammalia; order Chiroptera; family Molossidae; genus Molossus; species Molossus molossus. The sequence continues at coordinate 60,508,845 of NW_023425352.1, forward strand.
CTCCCTTGGCAGTGATACGTAGATTTCTGAGCATTTGCTTAATCTTAGGAGAAGTCCTCTCCCTGGCCAAATCCTGCAGGGGAGAGGTAAGTCTTTGGTTAGGAGGGCCATACACACACACCAGGTCCATACCTGGTGATTTCAGCACAAAAATTATGCCAGTATTTAGGGAGAAAGGCTGCAGTTCTAAGTCAGATTCTTAGGATGGTGAGAGGACTCAATGGAAAGATACATTTTGTAAGTGGTTGTCATTTGAAGGAAGGCTCAATAGGGTACCTGCTGCTGTACAGGGGTGGGCTGCTTCCAGGAGCTCCCACCCATTAGCACAAGGCTTCTTAAATACAGGAAGCCCTAGTGAGACACTGATGCAGGAGCTCAGCACAGGGCCCCTCTGGAGCAGACACCCAGCACCCAGCACTGTGCTCTTGCATATGCCTGCTCTCTCAGTGTATACTCCCATTCATTTGACAGGCATCTGTGTAGTTCTGTTCACAGGGAAAAATGTCAGATTAGATACTTTAATAGTGGCCATCTCTATTAAACTATATAACTTAATAGGTAGTGGATGTTCAAAAAATACCTGCTTTCTTGTCAACTACGATTTTATGAATTGCTTCTTTTTGTTTTTGTTTTGTTTTTATCATAAGTCTGTTTTATTTGCATATTGAGTAAAAAATAAAGCTGTTATCAGTTGGGAGAAATATACTGAGATTGCCTGCCCACCATGAAGGGGCCCTCTGGGAACTGCTGGGACTGGATGAGTAGGGTACGGTCTCTGTCTCTGAGGTATTCTCAAAGAGGAAAAAGGGTAGGGTAACAGGACAGTGATTGGTGGGATAGGGTTTATAGCCTCTGATCACAGGAGAGAGTTGCCTTCCCTGGGGAGATGATAGCTGAGACTCCTGGACTGTGAAGGAGAGGCAGGCATCGACTCAGAGGGAAGAGAGGGCACAGCGCAGATGAGCACCACAGAGCTGGGAGGCTGCAGCCTTGGGCATGGGAGAGGGACCAGCAAGAGGAGCGTCTGAGGGGCTGTCATTTCACTGTCATCGCTCTTGACTCACTGGTGAGCTCTGTGGGGCAGGACCTCCATGTGTCTGTTGCATCCAGCTCCTGTAGCCGCAGCCCTTGCCCAGCCCCTTCCCAGCCCTGCTGCTCTCCTCCCCTTGCCTCTGGCCACCTGGTGGCTGCCCAGCTGGAGCCTTGCACTGCGGAGATCACATTTCAGCTCTGTTGTGAGCAGTAACGTCGTCTTCCTTCCTCTCAATCTCCAGAAATGTCTTTCCTCCAGGATCCAAGTTTCTTCGCCTTGGGGATGTGGTCAATTGGTGCAGGGGCCCTGGGGGCTGCTGCCGTGGCACTACTCCTGGCCAACACAGACATATTTCTGTCCAAGCCCCAGCAAGCAACCCTGGAGTATCTGGAGGAAATAGATCTGAAAACACTGGAGAAGGGTAAGTAGTGACCCCTCTGGTCTCAGTACTTTTCCAAGTCCCTGGGATGCAGACTTATTTTTTTTTTCTTTGTAAAATAACTTTTTTTTTTTTTTAATTGGAAAGGTAATATAACAACATTAGGAAAAATTTAACTTTTACATTCCTGGTAATTCTATTACACTAATAATGTTTTTATTTTTGTACCTTTTTTGCATGTTTACATATTACCATATATTTGTGATCTGGGTATACATGATATTTTACATTTTACCTTTTTCTTACCAAAATCATTTTTCACTTTTTATTGTTGTCTCTCTAACTATAATGATAACTTCCCCATAACATTTTGTAATATTGTACCACTGTTTACTAAACCAGCCATTCTAGAGCATGCGCTGAGGAATCTGGGCTTCTGCATCTTCACAAAACAGGAGCTCCTGAGTCAAACAAGTTTGAGAAATACTGTGTATCCAGTTCTGGGTTCCTGATGCTCAGCACAGGGAGTTGCTCACTGAAAGGAGGTGTCTGGATTGTTACTGGTACAGGCATGGCCAGCACTCACCTGTGGTGCAGCTGCGGCACATGGGGAGCACAGAACGGACCTGCCTGTCTCCCTCTTCTTGGAGGGCCCCCCGAGAGTCCCTGGTGGACAGCTGAGCACCACACATTCGCATGTGATAGCTCCATTGCCTGCCTCACTGCTCAGCACTGGATCTGGAGCTCGGGGGATTTCAGTCATGCTGCTAGGGTGGGTAGGGTTGGCATGAGATTTGGAGAGAGCTGGGTGGGGCTCACTGATGAGGTGGTCTCCAGGTTGGCCCCTTAAAGGGAGGCCCTCGTCATCTGTTCAGTAAGTGAGGAACAGAGGCAGGAATGTGACTGCGATTTATGATGATGGTCATCTTTCTAAGGGATTAAGAAGCCCTGCAGAGAGACCTGTTGTTCAACCCAGGGATTCCCAGTCTCATACCCTGCCCCCCTTTTTTTCATATAACATCCCATAGGGACATGGATTCCTCTGAGAAATGTTAAGATAATAGGGTTCATACTCATTGGCCCCTCACTAACTCTGTATTATTAGAGACTGTGCTGAGCACTTACACAGCCATCTGTTAATAATCCCCGCAGCCGATGCTAGGCATCTGCATTCACAAACAAGAAAACTGAAGTCCAGGGGAGACACGGCATGTCCAAAGTCACACGGCTAGAGATTCCCTCTGACCTGGGTGCTGGCTGCGGCACTGTGCTGCCCCGGGCACTTCCTGGTTCCGTGTCTTCTGTCCTCCTCACTTACTGAACAGATAACACATTTAGGGTGATTTAAAAAAAAAATTTCTGTTGACTTAATCCATTTGAATCCTTTTTTAAGAGTTGGGGTTTTCTTAGCTGCCATTTTTCCAGAAATGTTTTAGTTTGGGATGTTCAAGTTTACAAATAGATTTTTTTTATGGGGGGGGGGCTTTGGAGTATACAGTAGGATCCTTACATTATATTAAGTTTCCTCAGAGGATTACTAGTCCCTGTCTGTGTTTCCTGTTTGCTTTTCCCACATGTGAAATGTGTGTCCAGGCCCAGATATGAACTTCTGAGCCGTCAGGGCGGATGGGGCAGGGCTAGGCAGAGATGATACTGAACTCTTTTCTTTTTCCCAGAACCAAGGACTTTCAAAGCAAAGGAGCTCTGGGCAAAGAATGGAGCTGTGATTATGGCTGTGCGCAGGCCAGGCTGCTTTCTCTGTCGAGAGGTGAGTGTATTTGGAGATCTGTTCAGAGAAAGGGGTCCTAGCAAGTGGGGCCAGCGCACTTCTAGCCGGGACCAAGGACCTGCAGGCCCGCTTCAGCCTTTTGTTAACACTTTTGCTATTTGCTCTAGGTGTTTCTTTTGACTCATTCTCTGTTTCTGTTCATTTAACAACTCCCCATATCCTGGGGTTAGCAACATACTTGACTTTCCTCTGTTACTCCCAAACCCTTTTACTCTTGTACTGTCTGTGTCCTGGACTAGCTTCCTATTGAATTAAGGACAGGGACCAGGGCCAATTCCGGGTTCCTGACGCTCAGCACAGGGAGTTGCTCACTGAAAGGAGGTGTCTGGATTGTTACTGGTACAGGCATGGCCAGCACTCACCTGTGGTGCAGCTGCGGCACATGGGGAGCACAGAACGGACCTGCCTGTCTCCCTCTTCTTGGAGGGCCCCCCGAGAGTCCCTGGTGGACAGCTGAGCACCACACATTCGCATGTGATAGCTCCATTGCCTGCCTCACTGCTCAGCATTGGATCTGGAGCTCGGGGGATTTCAGTCATGCTGCTAGGGTGGGTAGGGTTGGCATGAGATTTGGAGAGAGCTGGGTGGGGCTCACTGATGAGGTGGTCTCCAGGTTGGCCCCTTAAAGGGAGGCCCTCGTCATCTGTTCAGTAAGTGAGGAAGCTTGTCAGAGGAAGGCAGGATCCAGCCTTGTCACTTTACAGATAGGTAAACCAAGGACCAGATTGGTTTGGTCACACAAGTCAAGTCGGTGGCAGAAGACCCAGGTTCTGAGATCACTGCCCTGCCTGGGGGAGGACTGGGAGTGACAGCACTCCTGCCCTTGAGACCGCTTTGCTTCTCAGGTGGTGGCCTTGGCTTCATCCAGGTTGTCATCCTCATTTCTCTGGCTGTGCTCCCTGACCCTGAGGTGTTTCCTTCCAGCCTTGCAGACCTCTCTCCTGCTTGTGTGGTCGGGCTGACAGAGAAGCCGCTCACGTGACACGATGCTCTGCTGCACTTTGCACTCGGGGCACTGTCATGCTGCTGTTTCATTCCCTCCTCCCCATATCCCCGGGAAATACAGCTGCTTGTCATTCTCAATAAAGGAGGAAACTGAAGTAGAGAGGTTGTGGCCGTCACACTGCTGTGGGGAGGCATATTAATTTCCTAGTGCCGCTATGACAGATTCTCACCAACTAAGTGGCTTTAAACAATCCAGATTTATTCTTTTACAGTTCTAGAGGTCAGAATTCTGATTTCTTCTGAGGGTAGGTGTAGGAGGTAAACAGTTCTCTTGCCTGTTCAGATTCTAGAGGCATCTGCAGTCCTTGGCTCCTGGCCCCTCCTCCATTTCTAAAGCCAGCAGTGGTTGGTCTTCTTCCTCACAGGCATGACTATGCCATGGACTCTCTGTTTTCGTCCTCCACATTTAAGGACCCTGTGATTCCATGTGGGAACCACCTAGATAATACAGGAGTCTCCTTTATGATAGCCGATTGGCAACCTAAATTCCCCTTGATTCCCCCTTGCCTTGTAACAACACATATTCGCAGGTTCCTGGGATCAAGATATGGACTGGCCTCCTCAGAGGGTATTACTCTGCCTACCATAGTTTCAACTTAGAGCTTTTGACTCCAAATCTGTGATACCTCCAAATACCCACATGGAGGCCTGTTGTGACTTGACTTCTCAAGGCCAGTTAAACCGAAAAGGTTCCAACCCGTTTCCTGTGCTCTGGTCTCTGCCCTAGCAGAGTATTTTGTGGAGACTGGTGTTTCTAAAAGAATGGTGGATGGAGTCTGAGCTATTTTGAGCGGCCTCTGGAGGAGTGTGACTCTCCACTTCAAGGCTTTGTACAGTGACACACCCAGAGTAAAGAGCCCAGGAAAAGTGAGTAAAACCTTTCATCTCACACACAGGCGGTCTGGGACCACATCAGGCCTGTAGTCCTGCCTGCTCTGGGGCAAAGCTGCCACTCGCTGAAGCTCTTGATAAAAGCATTACGACGAATTCTGCTTTCCTTTTGCTGTTGTTCTGGAAGATAAATGAAAATTTAAACGTAGTTGCCACTAGACAGCAGTGTGTTTGTATTGGAGGCAAGTGAGCTGCAATTGAAAGGATTTCCTGCTATTTCTTTAATTCTGACACCAAATGTGGAAAAGGAATTTGTCTTAACTTCGAAGCTTACCATGACACAGGTGGTTTCATTCAGTCACCCAGCTGCAGCCCATGCACGTCTAGCTGTACTCCTCAGCTCTGCTGCGTTCTCCTTACTGTCCACCTAACCTCTAGTCCTCCCACCTGGTATCTAGTACCTTCTGTCTGTCCAGCCGTGTGCTGGGCACTGAGGGGTACAAGAAATGGAAGACGTCGTTTCTAACTAGGAGACACACTTGGGAACTTAAGAGACAGTGATCAACTTAGTGGTAACACACAGACCCAGTACAGAAAGTCACCCAGCAGGAAAGAGTGGATATACACAGAGAATCAGGGTTTTCATCCAGGCTGGACTAGCCAGGGAGAACCTTTTAGAACAGGGACCCCTTCCTAGAGGTGGGATTTGAGCTGGACAAAGAAAGAAAGTTATTGCAGTGAGGGAAGCCAACTGAGCAAAGGTGTGGAGGCAGATGTCCCCATGGCCTGCTTTTTGTCCAATAGGCCCTTGTGCTAGTTGGTCTAGTGCAGGGAAGGGCCTAGAAGGAGAGAATGAGTTCGAAGAGAAGCATTGTAGGTAGGGGTAGAGGACCATGTTTGGGTACAATCTCTTCGTTTTTGGATACCCCCTGGGCAGCGGTTAGGATACCCATAACAGGAGCCTAGCCTCTTCGTCCCACCACTGAGAAGACAAGAAGGCTGTGCTAAGGATGGGCCCTGAACCCTGTACTGCCCCAGTGCCTAGAGGGGACAGTGTTATCTGGGCTGCACAGGCCTTAATTGTTTCTGGCATTGTGTTGCCTTCGCTCTTCTGCGTGCAGTGCCGGCCATGCTCTGGCCTGTAGGGAAGTGGGCATTAGTTGGCCATAGAGCCACAGGAGTTTGTGCCCCTAACCTTTTCTGTTTTCTGCAGGAAGCTGCAGATCTGTCCTCCCTGAAGCCCAAGTTAGATGAGCTGGGTGTCCCCCTCTATGCAGTGGTGAAGGAGCAGATCAGGACTGAAGTGAAGGACTTCCAGCCTTATTTTAAAGGAGAGATCTTCCTGGATGAAAAGGTATGTGCTGTGAGTCTGTGACAGACAGGTGGGGATGTGCTTGGGTGTAGAGAGGTTGGTCCCCCAGGGTGTGTCTGGCCTAGAGCTGGAAGCTGGGCTGGGCTCCCTTTCAGCTGCCCTGAACTTGCAGGGGCCTTCCCAGCCCTCGGAGCTGAGCCTGATTGGACACTGAAAAGCCGTCTTCCCACGTATTAGTTGAGCCCTTCCTGAACTGTCACTTGGGGAAAGGAACCTAGGAAATAGCTAAAAGTCTGCTGTGGGCCCAGTGTAAGCCCATGTCCCTTAATTCATTGCAGTCATGTTTCTTTTCCCTCTACTGTCCCCTCTGCAGAATGTAGGCGTGTAATCACCCCATCAGGCACGAGAACCCTGTATGCCTCTGAGCAGTAGGTCCCGGTCAGGGCTGACAGCTACCGAGGTCAGGCCTGCCGTGAGGTGGGAGCTGTTTCCTCTGGCAGCTGAGAGTGCTCCAGGGTGCTGGGGTGTGTGTTGGAGGGAGGACGTGCACCAGCAGGCTGTGAGTCTGTCTGAAAACCAGTGCCTCGCTGGGAACTCTCCTCCCTGGGGAAGGCAGGGCTACAGGCTACTCAGATGGGGTCTGTCCTCCTTGCTGCTACAGAAAAAGTTCTACGGCCCCCAAAGGCGGAAGATGATGTTCATGGGGTTTGTCAGGCTGGGTGTCTGGACCAACTTCTTCCGGGCCCGGAATGGAGGCTTCTCTGGAAACCTGGAAGGCGAAGGCTTCATCCTCGGGGGAGTTTTTGTGGTGGGATCAGGAAAGCAGGTAAATTCTTAGTGTTCACTTGTGGTCTGTGGGTGTCTGTGTCTGTGCGTGTGAGACCCCCATGGGGGTGACTTTTGCTACTCAGTCTCCCAGTCTTCCTTCTAGAAAGCCAGGGAGCACGAGGAAGGGAGAGGGGAAGAAATGGCCGTGATCACACCCCTCACTTCTCAGCAGTGTCGGGGTGGGCGAGAGCGCAGGCACGGGGAGTAGCTGGCCGGGGGCACTGCGGGGGCCTGAGCCAGGCTTCCGATGTCTGTCGAGTTCTGTTTTCTGTACTTGAACAAAGGCATAGTTTTTTTCTGTCAAGAGTGTACTTCTTTGCAGTGTTCCCAGGTCATCAAGGATGGACATTAGAGAAAAGTGAAGGGGACAGAAGGATTCAAAACAGGCCTAGTTAGGGAAAGTAGCAAGGAGCGATGTGGGGAGAGACATGCTTTTCACTTTAGGGTCCTGGTATCAGCCGCTCCCGGAGGGGTAACGGACTTTTCATCGCACAGGCTGTCTTGGGCCCTGGCTATGAGGATCAGTAACTGGGGGACCCCAAGGGAAGGTGTGGGGAGAAAAGGTCTCGGTGGGCCCCAGATGCAGGTGGGTGAGTGCTCCATGTCACCTTGGGCAGCTTTGAGCCTGGGGGTTCCCCTGCACTGGAGGGCAGTGCCAGCAGAGGGCGGGAGGACACAGAGCCCGGATGGGGCACAGGGATACAGGCTCCAGGGTCCGCAGGAGAACCTAGAGACGGGTGCTTGACTTCTAGTCTGGTCTCTGACATCCTTAATATATGACATCAACACTAGGCCTAATCTGTAAAAAACAGGTTGTCTGCATTGGTGAATCTCACTGCTAACATTGATGATCACATAGTACTTTCCCTAATTTGGGAGCAATAAAAGCTAATGGGAATGGAAATCCTTCCATTTTAAGCTTGTACTTGGGAGGCCACTTCCTTAGAGGCTCTCAGCCTCTTCCCACTCTGGCACTCTGGACCCTTCCCTCCCTGTCTGCCTCCCCTCAGCCTCCAGGGCAGGGCTTGGCTCACCTGCCAGTCTTCTCTTGCCTGGCAGTGACTCATCTGGTGCTCTCGGCCCCCGTTCCTGGCTGGCATGCCGCTGGAGTTGCTAGGTGCGGTGTTTGGTGTGTTGGTGTTCCCTGAGCTCCTGCCTTCTTCCTTCCTGCCGGAAGGCTGACTGGTCTGCAGAGCCTCAGGACCGGCCCCCGGGTTTCTTTGGCGCAGACTTTTTGCAGCCCCACTGTGCCAGGTGCCACTCAGTGGGGACTTCCTTTCTAATCATCTTTAAAGCCTAATTACTTAAAGAAGTAATGTGTTTCCCACATTAAAAAAATTGAAAATGAAACAGTAGAAGGTCGGGAGAGCAGTTCTGAGCTCAGCCACAGACAATCTGTTCAGCAGAGTTTAGCTGAGAGGCCTTTTGTTTTCAGAAAACAGTATCTTACTAAACTAGATGTTCTTTTTCATGTAACAGGATATCACAAACGTTCCCCCATGCCATTTGTACTCGTCCTCAGTGTTTTACTGTCTGCATACTGCTTTACTGGCCAGTGGAGATCGCTTCCGATCAGCTTCCCTGGAGCCACCGCAGTGTGCTGGGCCTTTTATCTTCTTTAAAGGCTTTAGAAATAATGGTACAATGAACATGTTTACAGCTGTTTATGTTTTAAGTTTGAGTTCCCAGATGTCATGGGTCAAAGATCTAACAAGGATTCCTTGATTCTGATCTTAAACACATTATTTTATCTTTCTTTTTTTTTATCCTCACCTGAGGACTTTTTTTTTACATTTATCTTCAGATAGAGTGGGAGGAAGAGAGGGAAGAAGAGAGAGAGAGAAACATTGACACATCGAGTGGTTGCCACCCACATGGCCCCAAGTGGGCCGGGGACAAACCGTAATCGAGGTATGTGCCCTTAGCAGGAACCGAACCCAGGACTCTCTGGTCCACGGGCCGATGTTCTAACTGCTGAGCCAAACCGGCCAGGGCTGTTTTATCTTTCTTACTACTTCAGGGTACTTTGGGGTATCCTGTGTCTTAGTGTATTTTTCTTCACAGTATCAGAAGTGAGGGGCCCCCAGTTTCTTAGGAAAACTGAGCTGAAGAGAGCATCTCTCTTTTCAGATGGTCATTCAACACCTGCCAAGGGCCAACCTCTGACTCTGAGTTCCATGTCCACACCTTCCGGATCATTCAGTTCTCTGCCTGGAAGGTTCTTTTACCTCACCTCTACCTGCAGACATCCTGGTTCTCTCTCTTGCTTTATCATCTGTGAAGCCTTCCCTGATCGCCTGGTGATATTTGATCACCCCTGCTTGTACAGTCCAAATATTGTGATGTAGCTGTCCCCTGATCTGCCTTCCCTGAAACACTGAGCCCTGGGGAGAGCCAGGCCTGATTCTAGTCTCTGTTCTCTGCGGCGCGAGCACGGGGCTTAACAGACAGCCGCTGCTCAGGGTCTGTCTCATGAATGAATGACTCAGAGGACTGACGTTCCCTCTCCTTTCCTTTTAGGGTATTCTTCTTGAGCACCGAGAAAAAGAATTTGGAGATAAAGTAAACCCAGTTTCTGTTCTGGAAGCTGCTAAGAAGATCAAACCACAGACTTCAGCCTCAGAGAAAAAATGATTGGGTGCCACTCCAGCTCAGGGTCACCTAGGGGCACTCACCTGGGTTCACGGGGTACTGGGTTTCCACTGGTGTCTCTGAAGGTTTGAAACCCACATACACAATCTTCTCAGTATATAGACCATTAATTATTTTAACATTGTACTCTGTTTAGGCTCAATAAGACAAAATAACTTCCAAATCAGACTGAAAAAAGGTGAAGAAAGGAATGACGGATATTTCAGCTAAAACCTGGAAAATAGGCGGCTTCAAGCTGACTGGTGCACCTCATTACGAACGCCTGTGGAGTTTGAGGTGCTGTTAATTGAAATGAGTTTTATTTTCATGTCTTTAAAAAACTAAGAAAAATTGATGATTGACTAGAAGATTAAGGATATAAGGTTTTGGCTTGTGTGTTTTGTTAATGACTTGTTATTATAATGTTAACGTAATACTCACGTAAAGGAATTGATGTGTTCTGGATGGCTTGATAAAGGTAGATTATAAAATGAAATCTGATTTTTTGTCTTCCATTATAACCTCAGAGGTTTGTTTTTCTGTAAGAAATTATCATCTCTGGCTCTAATAAAATTATGTAGCAGAAATTGCCTATAAGTTTTTCTGATAAAGCTAACAATAAAAATATTACTATAATGATGGCTGAATTTAAATCATCCATGCCAAAGACTCTGAAGGAGAAAAATCAATCTTTTCCATGCATATGGGGTGAGGTGGCTAGTTCAGGACTCGGATGGTCTGACTTCACGGGGTGGCAGCTGTGTGGTGTGCACAGGCCTGGGAGGGGCTGGGCTTCTGCAGACTTGAGGGAATGCTGTCCAGTACTTGAAGTGGGTCAGTCAGTGACCTATCCCCTAGCAGCTATGATCCCTGGACTCAGATGAGAAATCTTTGGTGCCTGGAAGACCTTTGATTCTGAAATGGCATCTTGCAACGAAAGAAGAGTAGGCCCTATAAGGACATTGCAGCAATGGGTGCATACACAGAAACCTTATGATTTCCTTCACCAACTGTTTTACTCCTGGGTCCTCAGGTGAATGGGTCCTCTTTCTCTGGTTAGTATGGCATTATGGAAAAAGCAGCACATTGACTCATAAGATGGGTTTAAGTTCTAGTTTAATTGTGTGACTTTGAGCAAGATCTGGCCCTCAGCTCTGCCACTGGTGAAATGAGCATCATAATTCCTGTCTTCCATTCAGGGCTGTTTATCAGAAGTCGTTAAGGGAATGATAAATATTATAAACTGTGCTTCTCAAGCTTTAATGTACACGCAGATCACCTAAGGGTCTTGTTAAAATGGAGACTGTTAAAGAAAAAGCCAGACACTTGTTCAAGGTAGTAAAGACAGATTTCATTCAGTAATGGGTGCCGTAGAGGAGAGGCCTCAGGATAAAACAGCTCAACTGGGTTCTGTGCAGAGGTGACTGGAATTTTAAGAGCAAATGAAGGAGTGGGGAGGGGGAACAATAGGGGCTTGAACAGAGTCAGGGAGGTGGAAAATCACAAAAATCGGGCTAGGAGTATTGGTCCCCGTGACCAGTCTATCTGTCTGCTAACTGGCTATCCAGTTGGCTTCTACCCTCCCACAGAGATTGGGAAATGGAGCCCTATCTGTCCTGATAATTGCATTTCAAAGGGATGGCTCCCAGGTCCTTGAGAATAACACTCCTGGGTTTCAGGAGATGCAAACTTATATCTCTCAAAGAGACAGAGAAAGGATTTACAATGGTAAGTTTTTTAATGAATGCTCTAAGAAAAGGGAGGTCAGAGACCTACAGTGAGGTGTTTGGCTTCAACAAACAATTCTTTTGCCAGCCTTGAGCTTTCCCAGGCCAGGAGCTCAGGGGAGGGCTGGGTTATCCTAGGGGAACAGCCTTGAGCTGCTTTGTCTTCTAGTGTAGGCCGTGGACAAAACCATCTGTGCTGCCAGTTCCACAGTTCTCAAGACTGGAGTTACTGCATTTCTACCAAGCTTCAGGGGATGTTGACGCTCTACTGGTTTAAGGCTCACACTTTGAGAAAAGGAATCTCAAAGGTGCTACAAATCAATGACATCAGTATCTGTGGGCTTTGGGCTTGAAGCTTCAGCAAGTCTGACACACATTAGCAGATTCCCTTTTCTTTACTTGAAAAAACAAATTGAGAACCCATAATAATGCAAACTTCCAGGAGAATGCAAGAAAAGCCGAAGGTTCTCAATTTGGGTACACAGTGGAACCACCTGGGGATGGATGTTTAAAAAATTTCTGATGCTCAGGCCACACCCACAGGCCCACTGATTCAGAATCTCTGGGATGAGAACGAGAAAACAATACCTTTTAAAGTCCCTGGGTGACATCAACATGCAGCCAAGGTTGAGAACCACCCTGAAAGAACTGTGTCAAGTCAAGTGTGGAATGCCAGAGCTCATGCCTCAACCTACCCCGAATCAGGCTGCTCCCAGTAATCTCAGATGAGTTTAGGAAAATAGTCTTTAGGTGGCAAGGGTCAGGGATGATGTGGACATGGATGTGGGGGGATCCCAGTCTGGAACTGAACCTTCAAAATGGAGACTATTTGGATAGGTGGAGAGAGTAAAGATGTCATTTCAGGCAGGATCAAGGCCCTGAAAGAGCCAAGATAGGGCTAGAGGGAAAGTACATGGAGGGTATGGGGAAACTGGGAGGAGTCTGTTGTGTTTTGTTTACCCGATTGAATGGCCTCTTCCCCATTACACTGAGTTCTCAAAAGCAGTACCCTTTTCACATCCATGACTATTTTAAAATTAAAGAAAAACAAAACACTATTTTACCGAGGGAAAAATGCAGTGCCTGTGGCTACTTTCTCTCTTTTGCCAGAGGCAGGCATTCCTTTGGGGGGCACTGGGAAAGGAAGGTGAGCTGTGGGGACGTCTGTAGGGGTTGTGGTAGATGGAATCAGAGGGTCCAAACTGAACACTTCTCCTCAGCCCTGGCCACCTTCCCTCCATGCTCAGTTGCTAATGTCTCAGAGGGACAGGGAGGCAGGTATGTATTTGTGACTTAATGTTTGGGAGGGAAGGGGAAGGAAAAGTTCTGTTTTAACCCCTTAAATCCTTTCTAGGTTAAAGCGGAAGGGTTTGTTTTGGTTCTTTTGTTTGTTTGTTAAACAATTACCATAAAGGATAATAATGGAAGGGATCCCTGGATTTTGGGGATAACCCTTTCAAGGACATGCTTCTTCCCAGGTACCTCTGGTCACCTACCTTTCTGTTACATAATGATGGTTCGGGCCAACCCAACAAACTAAACGAGAGTAGGAGTCAGTTTTTCCTATAATTCAATACAAGCACAGGTAGTGATATAGACAGGTTGGCCAGGGAGGGCCTCTTTCATAAAATGACATTTGGGCAGAGACTTGGAAAAAGTAAAGAAGTAGATCTTATGAATTTTGGAGGAATAACATTCTAAGCAGAGGGAACAAGAGTACAAAGGCCCAGAGGTGGGGATGGCATTATGTTCCAGGAGCATTATGAAAGGAAGTGTGGCTGGAGCAACAAGAGTGAGGAGCAGAGGTAGGAAATACGATCGGAAGGTAGTGAGAGGGTAGAGATGCACACCATGAGGCTCTGGCAATCCACGACACGTACTTCTGATTTTACTGACAGAGATGGGAATCCACTGGAGAGTTTGGAGAAGAGGAGCGACATAGTCTGATGTATATTATTCTGACTACTTCGAGACAATAGATTGTAGAGATTATAGGCTCCACCAGGGAGACTACTTAGAATGCTGTTGCAATAATCCATGCAAGAGATAATGGTAGGCACAACCAGGTGGTAGCAATGGAGGTGATGAGAAAGTGTCGGATGCTGGATATATAGTTGAGGGCACAGCTAAGACAATTTCCTGAATGACTAGATGTGGGATGTCAGAGAAAGATTCAAGGATGGCTGCAAGATTTTTGGCCTGAACAACCAACTTCACGTGAATTTTTCATTAAAGGGGAGCAGAAAATGATGGGGTAAAAGGAAGGTTTTAATGTGCTACAACAGTTACAATGAATATACCAGAGGTATAAATACCAATTCGGTGCATCAAAACAATGCTGGGAAAAGAACAAACTTAGGCATGGTACACTCAGGATACATTTGCATAAAATTTTAAGGCATGCACAACAGTACTGTTTAGAGCTCCACACACATGTGGTAAAGTGTAAACACATGTGGAATAATAAACAATGTACAGCCAAGGCTGAACACCATTTGGTTGCTTCACACTTTTAAAAACCCCATTTCTCAGGCCAGATCCCCAGAATCTCTGGGGATAAATCCAAGTAGTATCAATATTTTTAAAGCTCCCTAGGGCATTCTTGTATGGAGGCAGGGTGAAAAACCATTGCTTTAGATTGAGAAACAACTGTAAAGGCTTAGAGAAGCACAAGGAATTTCCCCCTTTTATATTTAAGCCCTGGGCGGACTGTTTTGGAGTTGGGCAAGAGACACACATCCCCTAATTTTCATGTTTCAGCCAGGAAACATGAAGAAACTCCCAAGAGACCATTGAGCCCAGACTGTGGCCTTTTAATATCCTAGGAGCTCCTTGGAGAAATGGTTGATTGCAGGCTTGGGGGTAGAAAATGTACAAGATGAGCCTGGGACATGTTATCAAACTAGATAACAAGTAAGCTCTTAAAGACTACTGAAGTCTGATAGAAGGAAAGGACCTAGGATCTACCTAGAAGAAGTTCTCTCTTGCTAAAGATGGGACAATTCGAACATCTATAAATGCACTGGGTTAAAATCCACAAGAAAAAAAGAAAATGAAAGAAAGAACAAACGAAAGAAAATATGTGGATGATGCTAAAAAAAAAAAAAAATCAACTCATTTTAAAATCTGGAAAATAGTCCGGCCGGTGTGGTTCAGTGGTTGAGCATCAACTAACTCATATACAGCAAGAGGTCACTGGTTTGATTCCTGGTCAGGGCACATGCCCAGGTTGCAGGCTCAATCCCCAGTAGAGGGCGTGCAGGAGGCAGCTGAAAGATGTTCTCTCTCATCGAAGTTTCTATCTCTCTCCTCCCTTTTTCTCTCTCTAAAATCAATAAAGAAAAATATTTAAAATAAATAAAACCTAGAAAATAAAGAAAAAGAAATAAGCATTTATCTTGCCTTTGTTACTTCAAAGTAACCAAAGAGTTGATGAGAGAAAATTTTCTTTACAGAAGTACTCAGAGCCCATCTAGCCATAGTTAGAATGAGAGAAGTCAAGGGGTGGCCAGTGGGAGGGGCCAAGTCCCTGGAAATGCCTACCTGGGTCTGTCCACTGGCCAGCTCCCTGCAGAGCTCCTAACTCCAACTGCATTCTCTTCATCCAGCAAGAGCTGTGTTGGTCCCACTACTTACTCCAAATGTTCCTCCAGCACAGAGTCAGCTAGATGCTTGATCTACCCCCTCACTGTATGGGTAGGGTGGGGGACAGAGTTCTTGGGGGGATAATTTACAAGAACCAAAGCTGGCCAGGGGCAGCTTTCTGATAAAGAGAAAAGAGCTCTGAACTAAGACTCCAGAACGGTGCTGCCATGGAACCTTGGGCAGGTCTCTTCCTTCACTGAGCCTGTCTTTTCATCTGTAGGTGCTGCCCTAGCTTTGGTAGCCACGGGCCCTATGGTTTCTTCATCAGGACCAAACCTGGAGTCCAGATCTCTTAATATCTGGTGCTGTTGTTACTGAATCCACCAACCCTCCTTTGCATCAATGGACTGTATATTCTGGGAAAGCAGAGGTATCTTGTTCATCCCGGTCTCCTCAGCACTCAGCACTGAGCCTGGCCCTCAATAAATAGCACAGCTTGGATGGCAAAAGCAACCATAAGCAAAGTTAAAAGACCAACAAATAACGGGAAACACACTGGCAACTCATACCACAAAGGGCTGCTTTTCCAAATACCAGCTCTTACAAATCAATAGAAGGTTAATAGTGAGAATTCCAGCTTCCTGCCTGCATGTAAGGGGCTAGGACGTTAACCCCCTATCCTAACGACTAGTAAAAAGCTGAACAAACCAGAAAATCAATAACTCTTCTTAGATCTGTAAGAGAAATGAGGAAACAGGGCAAACTGCTATCCTCAAATCTGGAGAGACCAACAGGAAAAAAACAGAGAATTACCACTTACCAAAGCAGAAATCCATATGCAGAAACTGTGGGTGCCAGTCCCAGGATGGGAACACCTACACTGTAACTGATGAACAGCTGGAGGCTCAGTGTGGACAATTCTGAGAGTCAAAAACTCCAGGGGAACTAAGTCATAGGCAGACCCCACACTTTTGTTAGTTTTACCTCCAGAAGCTTGACCAGATCCTCAAAATACTAGAGAAAAGTCTCCTCATGCTTCTGGCTGGGGGAGAAGAAAAGCAAATATTCTGAAATAAGTGACTATGAATCACTTGTGCACATACATCACTAATTCTATCACCATATTACTAAAGGACTACTAACAGCAATTCCTTTTATTCAGTATATCATGTCCAGCAATCAAGAAAAAATTAAGCCTTGGCTGGATTGGCTCAGCGGTAAGAGCATCACCCGAGAACCAAAGAGTCCTGGGTTTGATTCCAGCCAAGGGCATGTACCTCAGTTGCAGTATGTCCCCGGCCCTGGTTGGGGTTGTGCTGGTGGCAGCCAATCGATGTGTCTCTCTCACATCGATGTTTATCTCTCTCTCTCTCTCTCTCCCTCCAGCTCTATCTGAAGATTAATGTAAAAATATCCTCGGGTGAGAATCAAAAAAAAGAAAAAGAAAAAATTAAAAGGTATATTAAAAAGCAAAAAAAGTCGAGCTTCCAGTCCAGATGGCGGAATAGGTAAATGCTGTGCTTGCCTCCTCCCATGGCCAACATCAAAATTATAGGACCAAACTATAGGACAACCATCACTCAGAGCCACCTGAAGTCTAGCTGATCAGAAGTCCTATAACTACGGATATAAAGAAGTCACACTGAGACTGGTAGGAGGGGCAGAGACTCTGAACAGGCTGGTCCCACACCCACAGATGGCGATTTAAAATTGGGAGAGATATCTTGGCTGCTGAATTCCCCTGTGAGGAGTGAGGGGTGCCAGCCCATAACAGGCTCCCCAGCCCAGGGTTCCAGTGTCAGGAAGAGAAGTCCCCATAACTTCTGGCTGTGAAAACCAGCAGGAATTGTGGCGGAGTGAGACGAAGGGCTTCTGGAGGCCCAGGCATTTCTCTTACGGGGCCTGCACACAGACTTACTAGGACTCACTTAGACTCACTTACTCTGAGCTCCAGTGCTGGGGCAGTAGTTCTAAAGCCCCAGGGACATACAAGGAGAAACTGAATTATCTCACATCAGGGCAAGAGCTGGAAGGGCAGCTTTCTCCCAGACAAGTGGTGGGAAAGGCCATGCTTCCTTGCTGAGCCCTCTCCTAACAGAGCCAGCATGCAGGTACCATATCTGAGTCTCCATCATCGTTGCTAACATTGTTAGTGCTGCCCTGGTGGTTCCCTGAGAATCTGCTCCACCCAAATTTTGGGCACACCCAAACCATTTCCACTGGCTTTTCCATACAAATGGCCTGTCTTGGATCATGCTGCAGACTTTCCTAAAAATCTCTCAAACAAGCACTATCTGGCATAAGAGTGCCCTGTACCTCTTGCTAAGTGGCCCTAGGCTCGTCACTCAGGTAGGCCAGCTTTGGCCTCTCCTGGGCACCTCCAAGCCCAGCACAAGAAACTGCCATCTGAAGATCATTCTGTATCTCATGCTGGGTGGCCTCAGGAAGGCCTTGGCCTGCACCTCCTGGAAGGCCCAAGAGCCAGAACACTCAGTGAACAGCTTCAGACCATGCTGAAGTACAACCTAATTGCCTCCACAAGTAACACACTCAAGGGGAAGATTCAGCAGGCACCAGTACCCTGTTGAAGCAAGTCCTGCTCTGCAGGCTCTGCCTCTGCACAGCAGCTCCTCCATGGTGATCATGGTCAGTCATTGTAGCTGAATGGCCTAGGGAAGGGGTAAACCCCTCCCACTGACATACCAATAGCAATCAAGGGTCAACGACAATAGGAGGGTGAACACAGCCCACGTGCGGGTGCACCTGAAGTTTCCTGCTCAGGTGACCAGGGAGGCTGTACCACTGAGTCCTAAAGGGCATCTACTACACAAGGCTACTCTTTTAAGATTAGGAGATGTAGAAGCTCTACCTAATACATAGAAATAAACACAGAGAGACTGCCAAAATGAGGAGACAAAAACCACCACCAACAACAAAAAAAGCATGTCCCAAATGAAAGAATAGAACAAAAACTTCAGAAAAAGAAGTAAAAAATCTATCACATGCGGAATTCAAAACACTGGTTATAAGTATACTCAAAGAACTTAGGGAACAAGTACATGAACTTAGTGAGAAATTCAACAAAGAAAAGGGAAATATAAAAATGAAGGTGAAAAACATAAAAAAGAACCAGTCAGAAATGAAGGATACACTAACTGAAATAAAGAATCAAGCCCTGGCCGGTTTGGCTCAGCGGTTAGAGCGTCAGCCTGCGGTACAGAGAGACCCGGGTTCGGTTCCCGCTAAGGGCACGTACCTCGGTTGCAGTTTGTCCCCGGCCCTGGTTGGTCGTGCGGGTGGCAGCCACTCGATGTGTCCCTTCACGTCGATGTTTCTCTCTCTCTCTCCCTTCCTCTCTCTCCCTCCCACTCTATCTGTACAAAAAAAAAAAAAAAAAAAAAAAAAAGAATCAATAGTAGTATAGATGAAGCCGAGGATCAAATCAGTGATTTGGAAGATAAGGAAGTAGAAAACATCCAATCAGAACAGCAAAAGAAAAACAGAATCCAAAGAAAATGAGGATAGTTTAAGGAGCCTCTGGGATAAATTCAAGCATACCAAACATTCACATCATGGGGGTGCTGGAAGAAGAGAGACAGCAAAAAATTGAAAATCTATTTTAAAAAATAATGACAGAAAATTTCACTAACCCAATGAAGAAAATAGACATGCAAGTCCAGAAAATGCAGAGCCCCAATAAGATGAACCTAAAGAGGCCCACACTAAGACACATCATAATTAAAACACCAAAGGTTAAAGACAAAGGGAGAATCTTAAAAGCAGCAAGAGAAAAGCAATTAATTACCTCCAAGGGAGCTCCCATAAGACTATCAATTAATTTTTAAACAAACTTTGCAGGTCAGAAGGCACGGGCACAAAATTTTCAAAATGATGAAAAGCAAAGACTTACAATCAAGATTATTCTACCCAGCAAAGCTATTATTTAGAACTGAAGAACAGATAAAGAGTTTCCTACTATGAAAAAGCTAAAATTTCACCACCACCAAACCAGTATTACAAGAAATGTTAAAAAGGCCTACTTAAAAGGAAAAAGAGATAAAAATTATGAATAATAATAAGACAATAAATGCATAACTATCAACAATTATTTTATTTTATTTTCAAGATTAATTTTCAGAGAAAGAAAGATCAATGTGAGAGAGAAACATCGATCAGTTGCCTCCCACATGCACCCTGACCAGGAATTGAACCCGCAACCTAGGTATGTGCCCTGACCAGGAATTGAATCCATCACATTTCAGTGTATGGAACAACACTCCAACCAACTGAGCCATACCGGCCAGGGAAACAATTGCTTTAAATGCAAATGGTTAAATGTGCCAATCAAAAGACATAACTCATTCTGCAAGGCCAGCATTACCCCAACACCAGAGAAAGACATTACTAGAGAAGAAAACTACAGACCAAAATCTCTGAAGAACATAGGTACAACAATGCAAAAATCCTCAACAAAATATTAGCAAGTCAAATCCAACAATGTATAAGAAGAATTATACACCACAACTAAGTGGAATTTATCCTGTGTATGTAAGGCTGGTTTAAAATTAAAAAATCAATGATGATTTTGATCTTCTTCAAGTAGACCCTTTAACATTTCATAGAATACTGGTATGGTAAGTAATGAATTCCTTTAGCTTTTTCTTGTCTGGAAGCTCATTTTTTGTCCATCGATTCTAAATGATAGCTTTGCAGGATAGAGTAATCTTGGTTGTAGGTCCTTGCTTTTCATCACTTTGAATATTTCTTGTCACTCCCTTCTGGCCTACAAAGATTTTTGTGTGTGGTTTTTTTTTTTTTTTTTTTGAGAAATCAGCTGACAGTCTTATGGGAGCTCCCTTGTAGGTAACTAACTGCTTTTCTCTTGCTGCTTTTAAGATTCTCTGTTTGTCTTTAACTTTTTGCATTTTAATTATGTTGTGTCTTGGTATGGGCCTCTTTGGGTTTATCTTGTTTGGGACTCTGTGCTTACTGGACTTGTATGTCTGTTTCCTTCACCGAGCTAGGAAAGTTTTGTCATTATTGTTTCAATCGGTTTTCGATTTCTTGCTTTCTCTTCTCCTTCCGGCACTCCCTTGATGCAAATCTTGGTACACTAACCTCATTTTTTCAAATTCTTTTTGCTGTTCTGATTGGGTGTTTTTTGCTTCCATATATTCTAAATCGATGGTTTGCTTCTTGGTTTCATAAACACATATCTATCAACAATTAAATCTACAAACAAAATGAACAAGAATAAAAAAACAGACTCTTAAATACAGATAACTTTTTGTTGGTTGCCAGATGGGAAGGGAATTGGGGGAATGGGCAAAAAAAGGTGAAGGAGTTAAGAAGTACAAGGTGTTTGTTACAGAATAGTCATGGGGTGGAGGGAGTCAAGGGGGGAAAGAAGAGGGACATCTGTAATACTTTCAGCAAAGATAAATTAAATAAATTAATTTAAAAAATGGTATAATCTATCACATCAACAGGCTAAAGAAAGGTCACATGATCATATCAATAGATGCAGAAAAAGCATTTAACAAAACCCAAAACTCACTGATAGTAAAAACCCTCAGTAAACAGTAATAGAGGGGAACTTCCTCAACTTGATAAAGAATACCTATGAAAAACCTATATAGACAATCATGTCATCTGCTCTCTATTCTATTCCACTCTATGTGCTTGTTTTTATGCCAGCAGCATACTAATTATATTCCTATAGTTTTGTAATATAGCTTGAAATCAGGAAATGTGAGGCCTCAAGTTTGTTCTTTCTTAGAACAGTTTTGGCTATTCAAGGTCTTTTGTGGTTCCATACAAATTTTACAATAGTTTTTTCAATATCTGTGAAAAATGCCATTGGAATTTTGAAAAGGATTGCATTGAATCTGTAGACTGCTTTGCATAGTATGGACATTTTCACAATATTAATTCTTGGAATCCAAAAACATGGGATATCTTTCACTTATTTATATCTTCTTCATTCCCTCCATCAGTGTGTTATAGATTTCACTTCCTTGGTCAATTTATTTCTGAATATTTTATTTTTTTTGATGATATTGTAAATGGGACTGCTTTCTTTCTTTTTTGTTATAATCCTTTTGCCCCCCTGAAACCTTGATAATAATGGTCCCTCTTTTATTTATGATTTTAGTAAGTTGAGTATCTTTTTTAATCAGTCTAAAGATTTGTCAATTTTGTTGATCTTTTCAAAGAATTAACTTTTGACTTTGTTGATTTCCCCTATATATATTTTTCTACTTTCTATTTCATTTATTTTGGCATTAATCTTTATTTCCTTCCTTCTGTCTGTGTTGGGTTTAGTTTGCTCTTCTTTCTTGAGTATCTTAAGGTGCAAGGTTAGGCTACTGATTTGAGGTCTTTTTAAATATAGGTGTTTACAGCTATAACTTTCCAGCTAAGCACTGTTGGTTGCATAAGTTTGGTATGCTATGTTTTCATTTCCATTCATCTCAAAATATTTTATAATTTCCCGTGATTTTTTTTCTTTGAACTTTTGGTTATTTAGGAGTATGCTGTTTAACATCCACATAATTGTGAATTCCTCAAATCTCCTTCTGTTAATAATTTTTAATTTTACTCCATTGTAGTCAGAGAAAATACATTGTGTGACTTCAGTACTTTAAAATGTTTAAGATTTATTTGATTGGTTAATTATGATCTATACTGAAGAACATTTCATGTGCACTTGAGAAGAACATGTATTCTGCTGTTGTTGGATGGAGATGTGTGTTAGCTTCATTGGTTCATGGGGCTGCGTTCTTTATTTTTTCTCTCAGATAGTTTGTTGCTAGTGTATAAAAATGCACTATTTCTGTATCTTGATTGTGTATCCTACAACTTTACTGAATTTATTAGTTCTAACAGTTTTTAGTGGAGTTTCTAGGGTTTTCTATATCATGTCATCTGCAAACAGAAATAATTTTATTTCTTCCTTTCTGATTTGGACTCCTTTTACTTCTTTTTCTTGTTTAATTGCTCCAAGTAGGGCTTCCAGTACTATGTTGTGCAGAAATGGAGAGAATGGGCATACTTGTCTGTTCCTAATCTCAGAGGAAACACTTTTAACTTTATACCATAGAGTGTGGTACCAGCTGTGGGCTTCTCATTATGGCATTTCTTAAGTTGAGAAACAGTACTGATGTTGCTGGTGGAAATGAAGCCCTTTCACAGGGTTGTGAAAAAGCATTCCAGGGACCCACATGTGGGAGGATAAAACTTAGTGGTAAAGTCAGTTGAAGAAGCTGGAGCAAACATAAGCGCTGTCTGGGTTCAGCTCTATATCCCATCTCCAACTGTCCTGCTGTGAAAATAGTCCAATCTTGTCTTCATCAGGCCCAGAAATACAGCCTGTATCTAGACACGTGGCACCACTGGTTTAGTCCATGTCTCTGTCCTCATCCGGGCAGCTTAGTCTGTGTTCCCAGCTGCACTCCAGCTGGCACTGTGCTCAGGCCTACATGTTCTGCGACCGGCTGCGAGGGCCACATGGCTGCTACGGAGAGAAAACAAGCGTTACTGAGCGAGCGAGAGAGAGCTCCTTGGTTATCTCAGGCTTGGTAAGGACTAGGCATCTCTTCAAACTAACCAATCAACTTCCCTATCTTTCCTGGGATGGTTTTGGATCCTCTCCTAACAAATCCATTTCCCAGATCTTCCAGGGTTCTGTGTCCCTTATTCAATCCGATCCTTTTCCCAGGCTAGACTGACAGACCTGCATGGTCACTATCTTGGTTCCCACTGCACATGCCTCATAGTGGAAGTATCTCCCTGTGCCACCTTGGCTTCTACTGGGCATGCACCCAGCAGAGGAGTTTCTCCTGCAGTTTTTATTCTTCCCCTGGTAATGATCCTTCCTGTTTGCTTCAGCGGATTAGGTCCTAAGGATGGAAGATACCCTGGGGAATGTGTGAAGGTATAACTTCCTAGTGAAGCAAGCAGGCTTATTGTCTGATTCAGCTCCCTGGTTCATTATGCTTAATTATGTCTGATTCTCTTTGCTCTCTTTCTTTATTAATATCTAGCTATCTATGCTAACACTTCTACACCTAATCTGTTGAGAGTTTTTATCATTAAAAGATATTGAATTTTGCCCTGGCCGGTTTGGCTCAGCGGTTAGAGCATCAGCCTGCGGTCCAGAGAGACCCGGGTTCGGTTCCCGCTCAGGGTGCGTACCTTGGTTGCAGTTTGTCCCCAGCCCTGGTTGGTCGTGCGGGTGGCACGTTGATGATTTTCTCTCTCTCTCTCTCCCCCCCTCCCACTCTATCTCAACAAAAAAATGTCCTTGAGTGAGGATAAAAAAAAAAAAAAAAAAGATATTAAATTTTGTGAAATGCTAAGCGTATTTTTCTCTTAAGGTATACCCTGAAAGAAGCACACATCAATTTTGCTTACATCCCATTGGGCAGAATTCAGGGCTGAACTTGAGTGCAAGGGTGACTGGGATATGTAGCCTTTCTCATGGATGGTTTTGTATCCAAATAACCTTTGGTGATTCTGTGACTAAAAAAAGAAAACAGAATGAATTGGAGGGTGCAACCAGCAGTGATGGCTGTAAAATATTGATGGGAAAATACATGAAAAACTAGTAATAGTATTTGCCTCTAGGAACAGGGTACTGGTGTCTGGGGACATAGGTAAAAGAAAAATGTCCCCTTTTATGCCCTTTTGAATTGTATAATATGTTACATGTGAGTGTATTAACTAATAAAACATTAAAAAAAATTTTTTTCTTTATTGATTTTCAAAGAGAGAGGAAGGGAGAGGGAAGAGAGATAGAAACATTGATGAGAGAGAATATCAATTGGCCGCCTCCTGCATGCCCCCTACTGGGGATCGGGCCCACAACCTGGGCATGTGCCTTGATGGGAATTGAATTGGCGACCTCTTGGTGCATGGGTTGATGCTCAACCACTGAGCCACACTGGCTGGGCAACTAATTAAACATTTTAAGTAACATGATAAAAATAACACCACCTATGTGCTTGGTAAATAGCCACAGCTAGCTCACTGACCAGAACCTTTTGGTGCCTTCACTCTCGTGCCCTCAGAGAGGGTTATGGATGTGGTGTGAAACAGGCCACATCAGACTGTAGAAAATCATGTGGTTTGAGGAGCTGGGGAAGCTCCATGGGCCTGCACAGGCAGAGGCCTGGGGAGGGATGCAAACCCAGATAAGTACCTGGTAGAGCTACGCTTCCTGAGCCAGAGGACCCAGTTGGCTCTGGGCCTTTCCTGTGTGGGTCCTGACTGTGCTAGGCTTGCTTAGGGGGAGAAAAGGCCAATTTTGCTGCCAGGCTCTTGCCACACCCCTGCCCTTACAAAGTCCCCCCTAGACAGGAGGGGCTGGGGAGCTGGGCCTTGAGGTGCAGCCAGCTCCTGAGGTGGGCGGCGCTGCTTGCTCGTTGAAGCAGAAAGCCTTTGCAGCTTCTGCCAGGCAGAGGCTTTTGCTGCCCTTACCTGGCTCTCGTCTCCTCCCCAGCCTCCGTAACTCAAGAGAACCGGAGGCTAACTTCAGTCCCACGTGGGTGGAGGGTTAAGAGGCCACCAGAGGTGAACCCCTCATCCTAGGGCGCAGGGCTATGGGGCAGAGCATAGGAAAGACTCCCTCCCATCCCCTGGTACACAGACAGCACGTTCTGCTCCTTCCGTGGACTCCCAGCACCCAGGGGGCTCCCACAGCAGTCCTTTAGTCCTCTGTCCACAGAGAAACATCCAATTCCACACCTCATCTAATGTGCAATATGGGGAAATTGAAAGAGTTAACATTTCTCTAAATATTCACATACTATTTCTACAATTAATACACTGAAATTTTATAACTATAATAAAGTAGATTTCCCTGAACATTTAAACATTAAATGTAATCAATTACCCTCTTTCTCATTCTAATGATTCAGTCTCATAAATGTTTCAAACATCTTTAAAATGGACAAATAGGAATATAATCATCACAAAACCAGATCTACACACTTATAGTAAAACCGTTTACAAATGCAAATATGTGGATCTCAGCTTGTTTCTTTATAATTTGTAGTCAGCAGCCCTGGCAGCAGGAGGGACAGACATATTATGTACCCATATACCACCCGTCACTGCCCTCTCCTGGGGATCTCATAGCACAGGCCATTCTAGGCCTCATCAGAGGCATGTCCCCAGAGCTCTGTACCACAAGTCCTCCATCCTAGGAACAGCCACTGAACCAGGAAGGGTCCTGGACTCTAGGTCAGGTGGTCATGGGCTGGCCAGGCACCTGGCCAAGAAGGGCTGTAGATGGTGACAGCTGACCAGAGTAATCAGCAACTCACTCTTGGGGCATCTGAATGTGCCTCTGAGAGAGAGGCAGGGGGCAAAAGCCAATGACTCACAGGAAAGGTCAGGCAGGAGCCCTGAAGGGAAGCTGGGGACTAGTTGGCCAGAAGCAGCTGGAGCAATAGAAATAAAGTGAGACACCAGTGTTGGAACTAGTTAGTTATTAATATTAATAAAAAAAAGAGAGCGAAGGGAGAATCAGACATTGTTGAGCATATTCAGCTGAGAAGCACAAGCCTGTTTGTTTCACCAGGAAGCTACAGCTTCACACCCCAGGGAATCACAGCATTGTTCCTCCAATTGTTGGGGGGAGATAGATAGGCACACGCGCAGAAGTCAGGGTGGCATAGGGGAGGTGCCTGCCGGTCAGTCTAATCTGGGGAACAATGGGTTGACTAGGGGTGGACCCCATCAGAAACACACAAAATCTTGGAAAGTTAGCTAGTTATTTGAAGACACTCCTGGTTGAAATCCCCGGAGAGTGCTGACTCTTTGCTCTCTCCTGCTCCAAGACCCATGCTCCCCGTGCATTTGTACATTCTCTCTCCATGGCTTATGGTGGTAGCAGCTGCATGGCCCATGGCCATTCGGACTTCACACGTAGGATGCTGAACTGGACTGGACTTTAATATGGAGCAGAAACTATGGGCAGTGGCCTTATTCTGGCCCTGCTGAAGACACGGTTGAACTTTCTCTATGGTGAGATGTAGGAAATGGGACATTGGAAACCTAGGGGTTTATTTCCGGCTGAATAAATAGCACTCATCCTCCCATGTAAGTCTCAGGAAATTCTTTTCTTTGCGATGTTGCAAGAATTCCACGTCCACTGACAACATGGGGAGCTGGTGATATGGGGACACCTCCAGACCTGTTCACCTCAAGAGCTTGGCTGAAGGGCTAGGCTGGGAACAGGCAAAAGATGTAAGATGGCCTGGCTGGTGTGGCTCAGTGGATTGAGCATCGTCCCATGGACTGAGAGGTCCCCATTTGATTGTAGGTCAGGACACATACCCGAGGTGACAGGCTTGATCCCCAGTAGGGGTGTACAGGAGGCAACTGATGGATGTTTCTCTCTCATATAGATGTCTCTATCTCTCCCTTCCTCTCTCTCTCTAAAAAAAAAAAAAAAAAAAAAAAATCAATAAAAATATATTTAAAATTATTTTTATTTTTTTGAAGGATGTAAGATAAAGCGATGCATGTGCGGAGGCCAAGGTCACAGGAAACAGAAGTGGATCCAGAGATGTTCATGCAGGAAGTGAGGGACGCAGGATGGGGTGAGAGGAGAAATTGAACTATAAGGCCATTTCCAGGGAGGCGTCCACTGATCCCACCGGGAGGTGGGATCTCATCAGTTGTCCAGAAGTGAGGAAAGGGAGTTTGGTATGCCTTGGGCCAGGCAATTCCCTCCTGAGCTATCAAATTCCAACACCAGGTCTTGAAGGGTGATCTGTGTAGCCAACACTATGCTAAAGGTGACAGGATGAGCCACCAAATGTGAGGTGGGTGGGGGGGTGGTTTGTGGTTGGAGATGTGGTTACAGTGACCAGGCCTGGTCAGCCCCTGTAGAATATTCAGTAAAATGAACTTCTAATGGTTTGGGGCAGGGGGATGATGGGATCAGATTTTCAATCCAGACTGGGGCTGGAGCTCAGGAGAGAGATCCAGTCTGCTGAGAAACATGAAATGTGGCCAGCACACAGAAGATATCTAAAGACTCAGGAGTGGTTGAGACCTCAGAGAGCTTGTAGAGATGGTGTGTGTGCATGTGTATGTGTGTGTCTGTGTAAGAGGAGTCTTAGGGCTGAAAGGGACTAAAGTTTTGCCACCCTCAAAATATGCCTTTTTGGGGTATTGATTTTAAATTGGTTATTTTTAAGAAATCCAAGACTCAGACAAGGACTGAAAAGCTCTCCTCATGGCACCCCATCCCAGTGGCTTGATCAACTCAGAGTTCAGCCAATTGTCCCCTAGGTGGCAGTGTGCGCATACCGTGGCAGCAGCCCTCAAAGCTTCCCCAGAGACAGCCAGGTTCTCCCAAGGAACCAGCTAAAAGCTCCCAAAACTGTGAGAGGGCCAGGAAGAGGCACCTGCGATGCCTGTAGCATACCTGGGCTCTGTTCTGCTTCAGCTACCTCTCTCCCTCCTTCCTGAGTGGAGGTGGGGTGGGTCCTATCAGGGTCCCTCCTAGCAAGGTCTGAGCATAGAGGTCCTGGGGACTTCGGTGATCTCCCAATCCCTGTGTTCATGACTCTCCAGAGTATAGTCTTATATGGCAGATTGAGACAAACAGGAACTCAGGTCAGGACATGAAGCTGATAGTTCCAATTCTACCACTTACAGATTGAGTGACTCCTTCTGAGCCTCCTTTTCACATTTATGTTACAAATTCAGAGCTTTGTGAAGGGTCAGTTCACATAAGAATATTCCAGAAGAAACAGTTTTTATACTGACAAGTGACTTTCACGTCTGTGCACAGCCCTTAGCTCCCTGAGTGGACACAGCTTTCAGGGGCAGAGCTGGGGTTGAGCTCAGCAGTCTGACTCACGGATTCTTGCTCTTAACTCCTCTGGCTCCCTCCTACTGAGGTCGTGTCTGGCCACATTTGGGACTTCCTTTTTTGGCAAAACTCACAGATAGTCAGGGCTAGAAGGTCCAACCTTCTCCTTTCTCCCAGCCTTGGTTTATGAATGGGACGACTGAGGTGAGACAGAAAACGGGACTCCTTGTCACTGCCATCTGTTAAGGCATTAAAATGTGCTCCACTGGGTTTTGGGCTCACAATCATCTGTGCTCCTGTCACAGATCTTTAGTCTTGTAGGGAACATGGTCTGAGGACAGAGCGTCATGGCTACAGATGCAAGTATGAGCAAGAGGCCCTTACAAGTTTGCAGATTTTTAAAAACAGATTGTCCTGGGACAAATAGGGCAGGCATTAGGTGACAGACTATAAATCAACTACCCCCCCGCCCCCCTTTACCTTTCCCCAGGCTCTCCGATTTCTTTTTCAAGAAAGGAAACATTAATGCAAAACTGAGCTTGGAATGAAAGGTCTACCAAAGACATTGCACCTGGCTCATTGTCACTGCCTGCATTTCATACATTCATGGGGTGACCCATCCTCACAATGACCTCTTAGTCCTGACTTCTTCACTCCGAGGGGCACTGATCCCATCATTCCATTGCAATCACCCACTCCCATGGATACATACCTCTGTTAGACCATAGTTTCATACAATCGTATCTATCTTCTGCAGCCATTGAAGGCGCTCCAGCTTACCCCCACCTTTTCCCTTCTCCCCATCTACTAGTCCCTCCATCTGTCATTTCTCTTTCCTACCAGCCAAGAATCATGATACAATAACTCAAATGCTTTCTTTCCAATATTCTCGAATCCTCTGCACCACTGTTTTTCTATCATGCCTTCCTGGTAAAACCCCAAATTTGGATCAATCTTACTGTGTTGTCTGCACCTGTACTTATCCCAGCTGCTGAGTACTAATGAGGGGTTTCCAGTCTCAGCTGGGTGCCCAATCCTTCCTCAAACCCTCCTGCTAGGCTTTACTCAGAATCTTCTTTCATTTTCTCTTAAGGTTTTCTGAAATCCTTGGATTCTACCAAAATCACTTACATTTTTCTGGAAATCTGTTTCCAGAAAAAATGGAAGCTTTTGCTCAGAAACTCACACCAAACCCACAAATATCTGCATCCTCACTGAATTTTTCCTCCTTACTTCTGTCTCCATCTGTCCTCCAGTCTTTGGCTGTCCTTTTGTTCTGAACCCCAATCCTTCCCCCTTTCTCCAGCAAGTATCATCTCTCTTTTCCTCCAGACTCTTCAATCTCTCACCTTCTATGGCTACTTCCTTTCACCATTTAAACATATTAAAGTCTCTCCATTCTTTAAAAATATATTTCTCCCGATTCCAAAATGGTGGTGGAATGAACGGAAGCTACACAGACCATCTCCCAGGACCAAACTGGAATTACAATGAAAAAAAGGCAAATCGTTGGGAAAAAGCAACAGAAAAGAAACTGGAGAGGACCCATATAACCCGTTACAGAGAAAGGACACTAAATTGAGCCTGGTAGGAACTGTGGAGGTGTGAGAGGATGAGCTGGTAGCCCAAAGACAGCAGTTGTTTTAGCGATGAACAGCTCCTTCAGGGTTAAAATCCCAAGCCAGCTCCACAGTGCAGAGGGCTGGGACAGAGCACTAAATTAGCTTCAGCCACTCACCTTGGGCTCTGGCAGAAGGAGGGCAGACTGGACTGGAACTGTGTGGAGACTTGGGAGTTTAGAGAGTTGGTAGGGCAATGGGACTTTTTTACTGAATCACTCCCTCACAGGACAGTATCCATATTACTAAAAAGCCCCTTCCCAGAGTCCCAGGGAAAAGCAAGAGCCCCTCCCTCAGGAATTTAACACCACCTTGCCACGCCAGAAAAATGCAAATTGAGGCTCATTAACAGCCAGCAAGCATATGCTCCACCCTCTGGAAATCCTCTTACCCTGAAAACCGAAGGGATTTTTTAATTCAGTTGAGGGCTACAAACCAAGGCTCATCAAGTAACTAAGATTAATACCTCCAGGCAGAAAGCTAGAGGATAACTGAACCACCCAGGAAAGTAAGACATGACAGTGGTGTTTAATGTGGGTCTTCCCACAGGGAAAATTTGGCAGGCTCCAAAACCCACTGAGACAGCCAAAATAGTGAAACAAAGAAACAAATCCCAAATAAAAGTACATGAGAACTCTACTGAAGAAGGCATAAATAAAATGCAGCTAAGCAAGTTATCAGACGTAGAGTTCAGAGCAATGATAATGAGGGAGCTCAACAGCATGAGAAAAGAGCTCAACAGCATGAGAAGAGAGCTCAACAGCATGAGTAAAGATATAGAAATGTGAAAAACAACCAATTGTAAATGAAGAATGACATAACAGAAATAAAGAACATATGGGAAGGAATAACCAGCAAAGTATAGAAAACTGAGAACCAATCAGTCAATTAAAAGAAATCACCCAATCAGAAAACCAAAAAGAAAAAACAATGAAAAAACAGGACGACAGCTTAAGAGAACTGTGGGACAACTTGAAACATAACAACATCTGCATCATAGGAGTTCCAGAAGAAGAAGAAATGAGCAAGGGTTAGAGAATATATTTGAAGAAATAGTGACAGAAAACTTCCCTAACTTGGTGAAGGAAAAAGGCACTCAAGTTCAAGGGGTACAGAAAGCCCCAAGTAAGAAGAACTCAAACAGGCCCACACCAAGACACATAATAATTAAAATGCCAAAAATTAAAAACAAAGAGAGAGGGGGTGAGAAGAGATAAACCATAGAACTTATATGCATGTATGCATAACCAATGGACATGGACAACAAAGCTGGGGATGGGGCGGGGGGATGGGGAGTAGGGTGCCAATGGGGTAAAAAAGGAGAAACATCTGTAACAAAAAATAATAATAATAATAATAAAAATTAAAATTAAAAACAAAAACAAACAACAACAAATAAAAAACAAAGAGAGAATCCTAAAGGTAGCAAGAAATAAACAACAGGTCACCTAGAAAGGAACCCCCATAAGGCCATCAGCTGACTTCTCAACAGAAACACTACAGGCCAGAAGGGAATGGCATGAAGTAATCAAGGTAATGAAAAATAAGGATCTGAATCTAAGATTACTCTATCCAGCAAGGCTATCATTCAGAATAGAAGGTGAAATAAAGAGCTTCCCAGACAAAAAAAGGCTAAGGGAATATATCAGCACTGCAAAAAATGTTAAAAGGACTGCTGTAATTAGTAGAAGAAATAGGAAGAAAAATATAACCACAACAAACAAAAATGGCAATAAATAAGTACATATCAATAATAATCTTAAATGTAAATGGATTGAATTCTATGATCAAAAGACATAGAGTAGCTGATTCAATAAGAAAGCATGACTCAGTGTTGAGTGTCAACCCATGCACTGAGAGGTCACTGGTTTGATTCCTGGTCAGGACACATGCCCAGATTGTGGGCCCAATCCCTGGTGGGAGGGGCCATGCAGGAGGTGGCCAATTGATGTTCTCTTTCATTGATGTTTCTCTCTCTCTCTCCCCCTAAAAATCAATAAAGGAAAAAAATTAAAAAACAAACAAAAAGAAAGCATGACTCATCTATATGTTGTTTACAAGAGACCCACTTCACAACAAAAGACACAGGTTGAAAGTGAAGGGATGGGAAAAAAATCTTTCAAGCAAATGGAAAGCAAAAAAAAGCTGGGGTAGCAATACACATATCTGATAAAATAGATTTCAAATTGAAGGCCATAACTAGAGACAAAGAAGGTCACTACATAATATTGAAAGGATCTATCCAACAGGAATATATGGTAAACATATATTCACCCAATATAGGAGCACCAACATATATTTAAAAACTTATGGAGGGCTTCGAAGGAGAAATCGACAGCAATACAATCAGAGCAGGGGACTTCAACACCCCATTGACATCACTGGATAGATCCTCTAGACAAAAATTAAGAAGAAAACAGAGACTCTAAATGATGCAGTATATCAAATGGATTTAATAGATATCTACAGAGAGTTACACCCCAAAACTGCAGACTTCACATTCTTCTCAAGTGCACAGGGCACATTCTCAAAGACAGACCACATGTTAGGACACAAACTAAATCTCTACAAGTTCAAGAAGACTGAAATCATATCAAGCATCTTCTCAGATCACAATGGCATGAAACTAGAAATCAATTACAACAAAAACATGCAAAGACATTTAAACACAGGGAGGCTAAATAGCATGTTATTAAACAATGAATGGGTTACCATGGAGATCAAGGAAAAATTAAAATGTTCCTGGAGCAATGAAAATGAACACACAACAACACAAAATCTATGGGATGCAGCAAAAGCTGTCCTGAGAGGGAAGTTCATAGCACTACAGGCCTACCTCAAGACACAACAAAAATTTCTAATTGACTATCTAATCTCACAACTTAAAAAATTTGAAAACAAACAGAAAGAAAAACCCAGAGCAAGCAGAAAGAAAGAAATAGTAAAGATCAGAGCAAATAATAATCGACATAGAGACTGAAAAAACAATTCAAAAGATTAATGAAACAAAGAGCTGGTTCTTCCAAAAGATAAACAAGATTGATGGACTCTCAGCTAGACTTACCAAGAAACAAAGAGAGTGTACCCAAATAAACAAAATCAGAAACAAAAGACGAGAAGTAACAACACCACAGAAATACAAAGGATCATTAACAAATACTAGGATCACTAACAAATACTATGAACAATTATATGGCAACAAACTGGACAATCTAAGTGAAATGGACAAGTTTCTAGAAATACATAGTCTCCCAAAACTGAACCAGAAAGAGACAGAAACTAAGGAAATTGAAGATGTAATCAAGAATCTTCCAGCAAACACAAGCCTGGGCCTGGATGGCTTCACGGGGTAGTTTTACCAAACATTCAGAGAATAACTGC
This sequence comes from Molossus molossus, assembly GCF_014108415.1. Classification (NCBI taxonomy): domain Eukaryota; kingdom Metazoa; phylum Chordata; class Mammalia; order Chiroptera; family Molossidae; genus Molossus; species Molossus molossus. The sequence goes on from NW_023425352.1 coordinate 60,541,797, forward strand.
CCTGGCCAGTTTGGCTTAGCAGTTAGAGCATCAGCCCTCAGACCAAATTGTTGTGGGTTCCATTCTGGTCAAGGGCACATACCTCGGTTGTGGTTAAGTCCCTGGCCCAGTTACGGGTCGTGTGGGAGGCAACAAGTCGATGTCTCTCTCTCACATCGATGTCTCTCTCTCTCTCCCTTCCACTCTGTCTAAAAATAAATGAAAAAATATCCTTGAGTGAGGATTTAAAAAAAGAAGAAGAAGCTAAAATAACAAAGAACTAACACCCATTTTCCTCAAACTATTTCAAAAAATTCTAGATGAAGGAAGACTTCCAACCTTATTTTATGAGGTCAGCATAATTCTAATTCCAAAACCAGATAACAACACTACAAAAAAAAAAACCCCAAAAAGCAGGCCAATATCCCTGATAAACACAACAAAACATTAGCAAATCAATTATCAAACAAGTGTTGGTGAGGGTGTGGAGAAAAGGGGACTCTAGTACACTGCTGGTGGGAATGCAGACTGGTGCAGCTACTGTGGAAAACAATATATGCTGTTACCTCAAAAAATTTAAAATTGAATTGCCATCTGACCCAGTGATCCCACTGCTAGGAATATACCCTAAGAAGCCTGAAACACCAGTCAGAAAGAATATATGTACCCCAATGTTCATAGCAGCACTATTTACAATAGCTAAGATCTGGAAACAGCCCAAATGTCCATCAGTAGATGAATGGATAAAAAAGTTGTGGTACATATACACAATGGAGTACTATGCAGTTGTAAGAAAGAAAGATCTCTTATCTTTTGAGACGACATGGAGGGACCTGGAAAGTATTATCCTAAGCGAAACAAGCCAAGCAGAGAAAGACAAGTATCATATGATCTCACTTATTTGTGGAATATAATGAACATAACAGTCTGAAGAACAGGGTAGTCTCAGAGACATGGAAGTAGTGTACAGACTGACAATCCCCAGAAGAGGGAGTGGAGATAAACCACAGAACTTATATGCATATATGCATAACCAATGGGCATGGACAACAAAGCTGGGGACAGGGCAGGGAGGGAGGGGGAGAAAGGTGTCAATGGGGGGAAAAAGGAGAAACATCTGTAACAGAAATAAATGAAAAGAAAATTTAAAAAAACCAAACAACAACAACAACAACAAAACAAAAACCATTAGCAAATCGGATCCAGCAATATATTAAAAAAAGTATTCACCACAACCAAGTGGGATTCGTCCCAGGGATGCAAGGATGGTACAATATTCGTGAATCAATAAATGTGATACACCACACAAACAAAATGAAAGATAAACACCATATGATCATATCAATAGATGCTGAAAAAGCATTTGACAAAATCCAGCACCCATTTCTGATAAAAACCTTCAGCAATCTGGGGATAGAGGGATCACATCTCGACATAATAAAGGCCGTATATGAAAAACCTATAGCCAACATCATACTCAATGGGCAAAAACTAAAAGCATTTCCGTTAAGAACAGGAATGAGACAGGAATGCCCATTTTCACCTTCTTATTTAACATAGTACTGAAAGTCTTAGCCATAGAAATGAGACATGAAGAAAAAGTAAATGGGATCCAAAGTGGAAAGGAGGAAATGAAACTGTCATTATTTGCAGACGACATGATACTGTACATAGAAAACCCTATATACCGCATCAAAACTCTACTAGGTTTAATATACAAATTTGGCAAAGTAGCAGGATACAAAATTGACATCAAGAAATTGACGATGCCCTGGCTGGTTTGGTTCAGCGGTTGGAGTGTCGGCCTGCGGTCCTGAGAGACCCGGGTTCGGTTCCCGCTAAGGGCGCGTACCTCGGTTGCAGTTTGTCCCCGACCCTGGTCGGTTGTGCGGGTGGCAGCCACTCGATGTGTTCCTTTCACATCGATGTTTCTCTCTCTCTCTCTGTTCCTCTCTCTCCTTCCCACTCTACCTGAACAAAAAATGGAAAAATGTCCTCGGGTGAGGATAAAAAAAAAAAAAGAAATTGACGGCATTCTTATACACCAATAATGAACTCATAGAAAGAGAAATTAAAAAAAAAAATCCCATTTACCATTGTGGCAAAAAAATTAAGATTCCTAGGAATAAATTTAACCAAAGAAGTAAAGGACCTATTTGTAGAGTATGACAGGACATTGAAAAAAGAAATAGAGGAAGATATAAAAAAGTGGAAGCATATACCTTGTTCATGGAATGAAAGAATTAACACCATTAAAATGTTCATACTACCCAAAGCAATATATAGATTCAATGCAATCTCCATTAAAATAGCAATGACATATTTCACAGAATTAGAAAAAATACTCCAAAAGTTTATATGGAACCAAAAAAGACCCCGAATAGCCACAGCAATCTTGGAAAAGAAGAACAAAGTAGGAGAAATCACAATACTGGATATCAGGTTATACTGCAAAGCCACTGTAATCAAAACAGCCTGGTACTGGCACAAAAACAGGCATGTAGATCAATGGAACAGAACAGAGAACACATAAATTAACCCAAGACATTATGCTCAATTAATATTTGACAAAGGTGGCAAGAGCATACAGTGGAGTAAAGACAGCCTTTTTAATAAATGATGTTGGGAAAACAGGACAGCTACATGCAAAAAAAAAATAAAACTAGACCACCAACTTACATCATACCCAAGAATAAACTCAAAATGGATAAAAGACTTAAATGTGACCTGTGAATCCATAAAAATCCCAGAAGAAAATGCAGGCAACATGATTTCAGACTTCACACGCAGCAGAATTTTCACTGATACAATGTTGGTCGCAGTGGTTCTCAACCTTCCTAAAGCTGCTACCCTTTAATACAGTTCCTCATGTTGTGGTGACCCCCCCATCCATAGAATTATTTTCGTTGCTACTTCATAACTGTAATTTTGCTACTGTTATGTCTTAGGCGACCCTTGTGAAAGGACTGTTCGACCCCCCAAAGGGGTCATGACCCACAGGCTGAGAACTGGTGGAAGAGAAACAAAGGAAAAAAAATTAACACATGGGACTACATCAAACTAAAAAGCTTCTGCACAACAAAAGAAACAACCATCAAAATGCAAAGGGAATTCACTATATTGGAGAGCATAATTGCCAATGATAGATCAGATAAGGGGTTAATTTCCAAAATATATAGAGTACTCATACAACTCAACAAAAGGAAGACAAAGAACCCAATTAAAAAGTGGGCAGGGGACCTAAATAGACACCTCTCCAAACAGGACATATAAATAGCCTAGAGATATATGCTTAGAAATAGCCTAGAGAGAAAAAATGCTTAATGCCACTAATCATCAGAGAAATGCAAATTAAAACCACTATGGAGCATCACCTCACACCTGCCAGAATGGCCGCCATCAACAAATCATCAAACAACAAGTGCTTGTGAGGGTGTGGAGAAAAGGGGTCTCTAGTACATTGCTGGTTAGAATGCAGACTGGTGCAGCCACTACGGAAAACAATACGGTGTTTCCTTAAAAAATTAAAAATTGAACTGCCATTACCAGTGATCTCATTCCTAGGAATATATCCTAAGAAGCCTGAAACACCAATCAGAAAGAATGTATGAACTCCTATATTCACAGCAGCACTATTTACAATTGCTAAGATCTGGAAACAGCCCAAGTCTCAATAGATGAGTGGATAAAAAAGCCGTGGTACATATACACAATGGAATACTATGTAGCTGTAAGAAAGAGAAATCTCATCATTTGAGACGACATGGAGGAACTTTGAGAGTATTATGCTAAGCGAAAAAAGCCAACCAGAGAAAGATAAATACCACATGATCTCACTTATTTGTGGAATATAATGAACAAAATAAGTTGATGAACAAAATAGACCCAGAAACATAGAAAGGAGTATGGTTCAGACTGACAAACCTCAGAGAAGGGGGGCGGGATGGAAAGGAGAAATGGATGAGATAAACCAAAGAACTTATATGCATGTATGCATAACCAATGGACACAGACTACAATGCTGGGGTGGGGGTGGGGGGGTCAGGAGGAGGGTGTCATTGGGGGAAAAAGGAGAAACATCTGTTACAAAAATAAATTAATATAAATAAATATCTCCCTCAGCCTGTTACCCTCATCATCTTCAAGCTAGCAACCTGCCTTCTCTTCATTTATTCTCCAGTGCACTGTTAAATGGCTTTTGACCAAACAATTCCACTGAAACAGTTCGTGGGAGCTCCCAACGGTCATTCCTCAGCATCATCTCGTGGGCCCTCCCTGCAGCACTGAAGACTTAGGACCACTCCTTTCTTCTTGAGACATTAGTTTTTCTTGACTTCCATAAACACCACCCTTCTGGCTCTCCTCCTACCTCATGACCACTCTTTTTCAGTCTCCTTGGTCCTGCTCCTCTTTCTCTTCCTGATCATCCCCAATTTTGTGTTCATCAGGATTCTGCTTCAGTCCTGTTCCCTTCTCATCTCCCAGTCCCAGGATAATTTCCTCTACTCCCATGATTTTAATTATCATCCATGTGCTGCTTTCTCAATATCCATTATCTTCTTCTTTCTTCCAAACAGGCTCAAGGACCTAGATTTTTTAAATTGCATTTCCCAGCCTCCCTTGGATTAAGACTTGCCATGTGACTAGTCTTGACCAGCATGAGCAGCAGTTTGTGGGGATATCAGGGAAAGTTTTGCTTTCCAACACAGGTGCTGCTCCTTTGTCCTTTTTGTTTGTTCTGCCTGTCTGAAATGCAGGTGGGGAGCTGGAGCTGGAGCTGGAGCACCACTGAATTCCCACAGGCTGACTCTGAGGATGAAAGCTTCCCAGAAAGGCCAGCCAGAGCAGACCTACACAATGGACTGGGGGCCTGAGTGACACTGTGGAGCTGCTGACCAGCCTTGCTCTGCTTACCTTTAGACTTTCTGTTATGTCAGAGATTTTCAACAACTGCAGAAAACAGCAACTAAACCCACTGGCTAAAGGCAATGTAGTTGAGTTGCTGTTATAGGAGTTGAACACAAATCCCAAATTTATAGCTTCTGCTTAGATGTCTCTTCTGAACTCCAAACAGCAAACTGCCCCCCACCCCTGCCTCTCTTCAGAGATTTAAGTCATCACCCCTCATCAAATACACACACACACACACACACACACACACTCACTTGGATTCCTTGTCCCAGTGAACAGCATCACTATCAATGCAGCCAGATTGTATCTTTTTATTTCTCTTCTTTCTATCCAATTAGTCACCATTCAATTCTACCGTCTAAACGTTTTATGAATCTGTTCACCTCTTTCCATTTCCTCATTGTCAACTTCATGAACCACTGCAACAACTTCCTTCCTAACTATTCTTTACTTCAGTCTTGTTCCCTTCAGTCTATTCCTCCTACTACAGCCTTAGAGATCCTAAAGCACAAATGTAACAATTTACTAGTCTGCTTAAAACCTTTCAGTGACTGCTTAGGGCCTAAGGAATACCAGGCGTACATAGGCGTACATATATAAGGCTACACCAGGAATTATGTTGGTTCTACACATCCAACTCTTTTCTTTGGCGTAGGTGTTGCCCTACTAACCACAGGGATGGGCATGTGCATCAGACCTGGTCCAGTTACAGAATCCTCTCTCCTTCACCACAGTGACTGGTCCAGGAGTGGGCATATGACCAGAGTTGGACCAATCAGTCTTTCCTTGGGATCTGCTCATACCAACCTAGAGGGTAGAGTTATTCAGTCACATCTCCTACGCGGGGCAGACTGGGAACATCAGGAGACAGAGGGAGAGGCTCTTGGTCTGGGTAACCTGCATGATCAGCCCCCAGTCACTCTAGTTTTAAGTTCTTATGATTCCGTGAGTGACATGAGTATTCTCCCAGTAATCTCCCCTCCTTTAGCCTAAATTATTTTGAGTGGGATTTTCCCACTTCTAACCCAAATGCTCTAATGTGAAGATCCTAGGTAGTCTGGCTCTACTAAGGCAGCATTCCTAGATAACAAATAAAGAGTTCTTTACAGCTCACATGATGTTTTATAAACATTATTTCATTTGATTCTTACTAGAAGTTTGTAAGGTGGATTTTACTATTATCTTGACTTTATAGGTAAGATAACTAAGGCTCGAAGTGTTTTGTGATGTAAAGTGTTTTGCTCAATATCAAGGGGCTGATAATTAGGAGAGGGTGAGAACCAAGCCTCTCTTCTAATCAAGCTCCTGCCCCTCACCCCCCACTCTTGGCCTGAATAAACCCAGAGATGCTGCAGAGTGGAGCCCAGGATGAGCAAGAACAGTATTGGGTCTGGGACCAGACTGAGACTGGACTGGGACAGACGGTAAGGAGGAAGTCAGAGAAAGATAAAGGCCAACTTCTTCCATTTAAAATTTTATTTATAGCTAACTCCAGGTCCAGGAAAAAGAGAAGAAACTCTCAGCTTCTTGGTTTTCCTCCTCCTTGTCCTGTTTTTTGTTCCCATAATGCTCACCTCAGGCTTGCAGTCTGCATTGTAATTCAGCTATATTCTTGTCAATTACAGTTCTAGGGGCTAGCTTGGAAACTAAGTCACTGGTTACAATATAGCCTTTTTAAAATCCTCACCCAAGGATATTTTTCCATGCATGTTCAAATAAAGTGTGTATGTGTTGGGTGGGATGAGACATCGATGTGAGAGAGACACATTGATTGGTTGCCTCCTGCACAACTCTGACCAAGGCAGGGACCAAACTGCAACCAAACCGCAACCGAGGTATGTGCCCTTGACTGGAAATGAACCTGCAACTCATTGGTCCACGGGCAAATGCTGCAACCACTGAGCCAGACTGGCTAGGGCTCAATATAGCCCTTTTGAACTGGGGCTGTCCATGTTCACTTCATTTCCATTTTTTAATAAAGGAAAATAAAATAGACCTGTTCTGCTTTGAATATCCTTGATGGTCTTTGTAGTTTCCCCTCCCACATAGTGCTATAAAAATGGGTCAGGTAAAGCTTAGTGGGCCTCATATGGCAGCTGGGAATGGTAGGCAAGTGTCATAACTGACTGTGAAGTGAGGCCTAATTAGAAGTGGGGTGGAGACTTGGTGGCTTTCTGGGCATTTCCCTCACCCTGTTCATGCCTCCAGCAGTATGGCCAACTGGTCCAGAACAGAGCTATCTCCCAGAAGCTGCTCAGGCTGGCAAGAACTCCAACATCACCTAGTCTGTGATTCACAAATGGCTTCCCCCTCTAACTCCTCTTTGTTCTTTCTTCACATCCATGAGTAAGTAGAAATCATCAGGTGTGAATGATTATCTTTCCAATCCCAACCATCACTGGAACCATCTCTGCCTCCATACTCCTCTCCTTAATAATGGCAGAGATACCTCTCTATCACAGGTGCCCTCTCCATTAGTGCTCATATCTCGTCTCCTTTTACCCTTTCTTCAGAATCATCACTCCTGCCTTCTCTACTGGTTCTATCCTTTCCCTCTACAAATCTGCTCTAGTAGCGTCCATCTTTTAATAAAACCCTCTGAATTCTACCAAAAATAAAATTAGATATGGCTATTAAGTATCAGAAAACAAAGGATTAAACAAGACAGAAATTTCTTTCTTTTATATACAAAGTCAAGAGGAAGGTAACCCAGAGCAGGTATGCTGGCTCCCTACACATTAGAATCCAGATATAGTCTAACATTCTCAATTATGGCTTCCATTCAAAGTCTAATATGGCCACCTGAGCTCCAGCTACATACGTATTCCAGTGAGCAGGAAAGAGCAATGGCTGAGGAAAGCACACCACTGCCCTTTCAAGCTAGTTTTTAGAAGTTGCACATGGACACCTCCACTTACCTCCTGTGGGCTGGAAATGAATCATGACCATACCTAGATGCAAAAGAGTCTGAGAAACTTGCTTGTATTCTGGGAAGCCATGTGGCCAGCTAGAGTTTGAAATTCGATGCTGAAGGAAAAGGGGGAGAATTGTTAGTAGGGTCATTTGGCAATTTCTGCTAAAGCCTTCTGATTCCACTTTCTTTTCTAGACCCCTCCCTGTTCTCCATTAGACAAGTTGTCCAAACATGGTAGTTCTACTAAGGTCTGGTTCCCATCTCTCTACTCTAGGGACACTGCCCTTATCATGTTCACTAATTACTTTCACGTTGCAAGTCAACGGATCCTTCCCTGTCCTCATCTTACCTGATCTCTAAGTAGCATCTAACACGGCTGACCCCTCCTTTCTGGAAACACTTTCCTTTCTCAGTCTCTGGGATACAGCACTCTCCTAGTTCTCCTCTTTCCTCCCCAGAATCCCTTTCTCAGTCTTCTTTCCTGCTCTGGCTCCTTTGTCTGACTGCTCTGAGTCCTTCTGCAACCCTCTCTTCTTCTATATCTACCTCCTCACCCTAGGTGACCTCAGATCCTATGGCTTTTACTGTCTTTAAGATGATGCCCCTCAAAGCCTCACCTCCATCCCAAGCATCTCTTCTGAGCTCCCAGTGACTGGACAATCGAATTGGATCTCTGACAGTTACCTCAAACTCAACAGAGCTAAAATAGAATTCTTAATGTTCCTCCCTGAGATGTAGTCTCTTTCCTCCAGGCTTCCCCATTCAATAAATGAAGCACTGTCCATTCATTTACTCCAGCCAGAAACTTGAAAGTTATTTTTGGTTTTCTCATTTCCTGCCCCCACATTCATCCTATCAGTGTGTCCTGTAAAGTCCATGTCCCAAATAGCATTTCTCAACTAACCATCATAGTGTGGCCACCACTTCAGGCCAAACCACCATCATCTTTGGTCTAGATGGCCACAACAATCTGTCTCCTTCCTTTAATTCTTGCCTGCCACTCACCCAATCTATTCTTCGCACAGCAGTAAATGGTAATCTTCTGTGTAAAACCCTTCAGTGGTTTAATAAAAAGCCTCCATTCCTTGTATGCCCTGGCCTACCTCCTCACGTCATCCTGATTCTCTTTCCTAGCTGGTTATTCTAATCACATTGATTTGTTTTCAGCTCCTTGACATAGCCAGAACTTATCTTCTTCAGGGTCTCAGCACATACTGATTTCTACCTGGAATGTCTCTGCTGGCTTTTTCTAAGGCTATCTCCTCATTCTTTTGAGTTCAAATTCAACATCACCTCCTCGAAGAAACTTTCCCTGGTAGCTCCATCTAAAGTAGCTCTTATTCTCTCTCCCAGCCCCTTGTTTTTGTCCCAGTAATTACTTCAATTTGCAATTATTTGTCTTCTCCACTAACTATAAACTTTATGGAGCAAGAGGCCTCAGCTATCTTGTTCATTGTTGTATCCCCCTGCATCACAACGGGCCTGGCACAGATCGGGCACTCAATCTAGCACTCACTATCTGCTGGAGTGAGTGAATGGACAGGCTCCGCAAGGAGGTCCCTGAGCTTCCTAGTGTCACAGACAGCTGCAGCCCCCTTCATAAAAGAAACAGCAACAAAAAACAAAAAAAACAAAAAGAAACTGGGCATGGACTGAACAGTCTCCTTTTCAAGATCTCCTCTTTACATTGGCTTAACCTTACGCTTGCTTGTACTAGAATGTGGTGCAACCAGTCTCTTGGCCCAATTTTAATAGATCTGTTATCTGTTGCCCAACAGAGCAAACCTCCCCCACAACCCCAATGTTTTAAGAATCAGTAATGTTCTTATTACTCTTATTACTCATTTTACAGACAGGTGGGCTGAGACCACAAGGGTCAGCCTTTTTAAACACCAGAACCCAGCCAGCAGTGTGAATACTTTTCCATCCTAGATGGGTCCTCCAGTCTCCCCTTCCTGCCTCCCAGCCACCACCTCAGGAAGGTGAGAAACACATCTCGGCAGGCGATCCAAAAAAAGATAGGTATGTTTAGCACCAAGGCCAAAAGGGGGGTCTTTACTGCCCAGTTTGCAAAGAAAAAAAAGTTAATTTACTACCCTTTTCTTGAAGCCTGCCGCCCCAGGCCTAGCCTCCCAGGTCGGGCAGGAACACCATCGATTTTCAGTACAGACACGTATCTAACTCCGCGCCCACCTCCAGCCGGTCACTCCCGTATTCCTCGAGATGTGGCCTCCCATTGATCCCCGCAAATCCCGCTCTTCCTAGGTTCGGGTCGGGCCGGATCAGAGGCGAGGTCCGCAAGGCGACCGCGCATCGTACGTCGGCTGGCCGCTCGCGGTGGCCACAAACGCTCAGCCGCGGCCGAGTTCAGTCGGCGCTACGCAACCACGGGAGGGGGCGGCCGGTCTGCCCCCCGCCTCCGGCACCGCCCCGAGCAGCACAAAAGAGGCGGGCCCGGGACAGGCCCCACCGCCTCTGCCGCCGCGCTGGTTGGGGGAGGGGCGAGCCGGCGGGGCGCGAGGGGCGGGGCCGGGGCGGGCCCAGGAGCGCGGGGTGCACTGGGCGGCGCAGGGAAGTGGTGCCCGTTCCTCGGCCGCCGCCCGGCGGCGCGCCCCCGGCCCCGCCCCTCGCGCCCCGCCCCCGCCGCTTGGACGGCCGGAGTCGCGCCCTCCGCCCGGCGCTGCCGAACTTGCTCTAACTTCCTCGGCTGAGCCGGGCCGCGCCGCCGCCGTCGTCGCCGGGCGGGTGAGTAGAACGCCGAGCCCCCGCCGGAGCGTCGGGCCCTGCCCGCCTCACTGTCTGATGCCGACCCCCCCGAGCGCCCCCTGGGGACGAGGACGGCTTCCCAGGTCCGGGCTCGGCCCCTCGGGCTCCCTCGTTCCTGCCCAGGGGCGGCCCTGCGGGCGGCGCTGTCTTTGTTCGCCCAGATGGCCCGCGAGGGGCCGGAGGCCTTGGCCCGAACCCCGCTGAGCCGAACTCTGGCGCCGGGCGGAGTGAGAGCCCCCAGGGGGCCGCCCGGCCGGCGCTCGGGGTTCTGCTGCCTTCGCCCTTTGCGCGTTTCCGGACGGGCGCGCGCGGCCGGGTGCGAGAGCTCCCGGGGAGGGAGGGGCGGGGCTGCCGCGGCCCGGGGCGCTGCCGCGTCCCCCTCTGCGAGCCCGGGACGGGCACTCCTTCGGCTCCGTCGCGGATCCTCGGCCCTGCGGAACTAGGGCCGGGGCCGGAGGGCGGCGCGGACCCGCGAGGGCCGCCCGCCCCGCCCCGCCCCTCCCCCCGGTGTGCCACAGGTCGCCCACCCCGGCAGGGCGTCCCCTCTGCTTTACGCGGCTTTGGACGGCCCGAGTTTGAGGAGGCGGTGACCCAGCTTCTCCGCGTCGGTGGTTTAGGCTTGTGCTTGGGCGCAAAGCCCGACTCCTGACCTAACTGGAGCTTCGGTTGAGTTGGGTCTCTGGCTACCGACTTGCTCGTCCTGGCCGCGGCTCCTGAGAAGGGTGGCGGAGCCGGTGGGCAGGGAGTGTGGGGGGGCACTTCGGCCCTGGGACCGCTGGGACAGTATCTTGGGGAAGTGAAGTTGCCTCTGGCAAGAAGCGGCCACCCAGGTCCTGGGTCGGTGGCTGGCCGGCCCGGGCGCTGGTGTCTGCCGTTGTGTGCATGAGTGCAGGGCAGGGCATGGAGCCTTGCAGGTGCGCGCTCGCGTTGTCTGCTCTCTGCTGCGTGTCTTCCTCCCTTCAGAGATGCAGGTAGCCCGGGGCTCATAGGAGTGAGTGGAGCTGCTTGCCAAATCCTCAAAAGTAGCCTTCCTCCTGTCCCTTGACCTCAGAGTAGGGGAAGTTAGTGCCTGCGAGTGCTTGGGCCACCCTTCCCTATTTGTGAAGAGAAGCCTGGGGCCTGGGCCATCGGCACCCCCACAGCACCCCCATAGCCCCTCTATATTCAGTCAGCCCCTTAGAAGGCTGAGGTGCCCTTCCTTCCAGGGATCCTCCTGGGCCCTGTCACCCTGTCAGTGAAGCTCATATTCCTCCATCATGGACCCATATGCCCTTCCAGCTCCTCTGTGGGCTGTCACCAAGCTTTGTCCCATCCTGAGAATCCAGTGTTTTGGAGACAGGCCTTGGAAGCCCAGACTACCAGTGTGGTTTTCTCTCTTATTGCATCCTCCTTTGTTGCACCTCACCTTCAGCTGGAGAATTTCTGGGTTTCTTCCATTCCTTTAACAAAGCATGATTGAAACTCTGGGGTGCCCGGGTGCCAGCTGCGGTTGCAAGTCTGTTCCAGGCTTACAACTGCCTGGCTAGCTGTAAGCTGTGTGTGGTCTTAGAGCCCAGGCTGGACATGGAGTTCGTGCTCATAGTGTTGATCTGAGCTTGAGTTCAAAAGGGTTGGCTGGCCAAGGAAGTTCCCTCTTTACCAGCTGGGCAGCTGTGCTGTCTCAGGACAGGGGAGGGTGCCTGCCTTCCCATGTTTGAGAGTGGGAGGGCAGGTGGCCCTACTGTGCATGTCTGTGGTGGTAGTGAAGTTCCCATGGAGGCCAGGAAGCAGGGAGTTCTGGAAGGCCTGGGTTCTGGAAACACTTCCTGAGGCCTAACTCCAGGCCACCAGGTCCTCAGAGGTTTGACTTGTTGCTTGTTTAACTTTAGCTGAGGTAGAATTCAGTTGGGCAGTGCCTACAAATGCCATTGTGCTAGTCCAGGGAAACCTTTGCTCCGTGGAAAATCTCTTGGGCATTATGGACAAGCTTACAGCAATTAGGTGGAAGGTTAGGTGTGTAGTAATAGTGAATTTATTGAGACTTAATATTTCTTGAGACCTATACAAAGCACTGTCCCAGAAAATTCACTTGTGTTAACTTAACCTTTGACAAGACAGAGTAGATAATGTGAACGTTCCATCTTACAGATAAGGAAACTGACCCAGAGAGGTCACAGAGTAACTTGCTTAAGGTCTCACTGTGAACTGGGTTTCCTTATTTCTGGTATAGGTAATGCTTTCTTTTCAGAAGTGATTACAGTTGATTAATATACGGAATAACCTGGCCCACAGTGCAAGTAGTAAGTCTGGTGCAGGTTGCTCTATATCAGTGGTTCTCAACCTTCCTAATGCCACGATCCTTTAATACAGTTCCTCATGTTGTAGTGACCCCCAGCCATAAAATTATTTTTGTTGCTACTTCATAACTGTAATTTTGCTACTGTTATGAATCACCATTGGAAATATGTGTTTTCCGATGGTCTTAGGAGACCCTTGTGAAAGGGTCGCTCGACCCCAAAGGGATTGCGACCCACAGGTTGAGAACTGCTGCCCTATGGTGATACCCTGCTTCTGAAAGCATCTCATCTGTCTTGGCACATAGCAGGTGCCCCTGACACCCTGCTGATTGGTGATGGAGCTTTTGTCTCCTTATAGCTGGGGAAAGGGAAGGGAAGACCTGCACTGCCTTGCACAGAGTACTGGGGAGTGAGTCATTGTCTGTGTCTGTCTAGAATAGATAGATAAGGGTTTGCTGTGGTATCAGTCCCCAAATTTCAGAGGCTTAAAGCAACAGAGGATTATTTCTTGCTCACATGGGACCCATGTGGATTAATTGAAACATTCCTGATCACTTGGACAGAGGGACAGAGAGAATGATGACTGTCATTCTAGCTCTTAAAGCTTCCAGCTAGAAGTGGCATTTCAGTGACCAAAGCAGTCACATAGCCATACTTACTTACCTACAAAGTGGGGAGGGGAAGAGGATTGAAAATATTTGGTGAACAGCACTAATGCCTGCCATCTGCCTACCACCGTGCCTACCACTGTGACTTCTTCCCAAGGTCTGCGTGTTAAACATTTCTGTGTCACCAGGAACATTGATCATGAATTAATTAAGTAAATGTTATTTAGGTCAAAGATGAATTAAGGTGCCATATTTGAATGGCAGAGGTATGGTGGACAAGAATGTATGTTAGGGTAGTGAGAGGTGGTGTGCAGAGGCAGTTTGCTCCTGGACCCTGGGCAAGTTGCTTGAGTTGAGTTCCTTGGGCCTTCTTTTTTTTTTTTTAACCTCATCTGAGGATATTTTTCATTGATTTTTAGATAGAGTGGGAGGGAGGGGGGAGAAAGAGAAAGAGAGATAAACATTCATGTGAGAAAGACACATCAGTTGGTTGCCTCCCACATGACCCAGACTGGGGCCAGGGATCAAACTTGCAACTGAGGTACGTGCTCTGCATCAGGAATTGAACCGAACCGGTGATTCTAATCTTCAGGCTGAAGCTCTAACTGCTGAGCCAAACTGGCCAGGGCATCCTTGGGTCTTCTTTTGCTCATTAAGTTATGGGCCCAGGGACCAGTGGTGAGTCCCAGGTCAGGGATTCTTATGAAGCCTGTGTTCAGCTCTTAGCCTGGGGCTATGAACTGGGATGATGATCCCTGTTTCTTGATGGCCTTTAAAGAGTGATATTAATACCCATGGGAACAGAAGCAGGCTCCTCCTCCCCTTATTGCCCTGGCACATAAGACCTTGGACTTCCCCGTGCTCTACTTGTATGTGGCCAGTAGCCGTAGTCACCTTTCCCAGAAGCTGGAGCATGTAGAGGCACCCCTGTAGGCTTTGCCCTTCCACTTCCCTTCCACGACTCTAGGGCTGAGCTTGCAGGCTTAAGTGTGGAGAGGAGAGATGGTAAAGTTAGTAAAGGATGGAATCACCCGGAGAACAGGCTTGAGTGTGGGGCTGAGCTGGGTCTCTGACTTGTTAATTGCATTTTCCACCTGGATCACCCTTGCAGGGTATTAAAGAGCTGGCCTCCCTATGGACCTTTTGTACTTTGTCACCTTCTTGGTCTCTGGTGACATCCATCCAGCAGGGCCAGGAAATACTGGTGGAGATGGTGAGATCTTAGGTACTTCCACACTATGGGTTACTCAGTATCTTTAGTTATGTTTCCTTCTTTCTCAGGGCCTCTGTTTTGTCACCTGTAATAGAGGGAGAGGTGATGGTGGTCTAAACAGTGGTCCCATTCTTGGTTGGTCGTCAGAGTCCAAGAGTGCTTTGAGAATTTTTGGTCTAGGTAAAAACCAGCTTTGCTGGTTTGTTCTAGCTTCCATGATAGCAGTGTCCTCTCTGACTGAGTCCATGTGGGGTATTCATTGTCTCCACATCCATTTTCTACCTTAATGGCATATTTAGTCTGTCCGGTGTGGCTCAGTGATTGAGCACTGACCCAGGCACCAAGAGGTCGCCAGTTCAATTCCCGGTCAGGACACATGCCCAGGTTGTGGGCCCAATTCCCAGTGCGGGGCATGCAGGAGGCAGCCAATTGATGTTCACTCTCATTGATGTTTCTATCTCTCTCTCCCTCTCCCTTCCTCTCACTCCCAAATCAATAGGAAAAAAATTAAAAACAAAACAAAAATCCAGCATATTTATTTTTGGATTCGATAGGGCAAGTGTGGCTGTGCTGGAACAGCACAGGGCCAGTGGGAAGTGTTCAGTGCCTCGGCCAGTTCTCTGTGAAGATGAATACCATGTTCAGCTCGTAGAGTGGATTGTGGTAAGGCAGCCTTTGAGCTGTATCTACTTTGTAGCTGAGTGACCTAGATAATCCTTTGATTTTGTTTATTTTTTTCTCCTGGACTTGGTTTTCTCATCTGTAAAGTGAGAAGAATCTGTCCCTTCTGACTCTTCTGGGGCTACTGTGAAGCAGAACCTGCAGCCCGAAGGTCGGGCCTGGCATTCTGGGACTGCTGCCATCCACTGATGGCTCTCAGCAAAGTGCTCGCCAGCAGCTGATCTGGGAACCCCACTTCCTCTACTTGAGCTTGGTGGGTTTGTGGGGCTGGGCAGTGCTATGGTTTTTCTCTTAGAGGCAGTAGGCCTGGTAATCTGAGTTTAAGTGGGTCTAGGCAGGCTGGAGTTGAAAGTTTTCACTTCTCGAGGTCTGTTCTGCCTCCCTCTCAGAGCAGCCAGGCGACCCTGGTGTCATCAGCTAGATAGCCTGAGGGACTGACTTCTCCTTGGTTAGGCTCTGTCAGCCTGTGCAGAGTGGCTGAAAGCCATTAGCTCTAAAGTGGCCTCTGGGATCCTGGGTAAGAGGTGAGTTCCTGGTGCTATGTCAGACTGTGTGTCCCTGGAATTTGGGAGAGCTGAAGCTGGGCTTTCCCGTCTGGGGAAGGGTTGGGGAGGGGCAGGCCAGGATAAGGGGCGTGGCAGCAGTGGACCTGAGGAGAGATTTGGTGAACCTCCTCTCTGGATTTTCCCTATGTGTACCAGCTGCTGCGACCTGTGCTAATCTACTCTGCAGAGGCCAGGAAGCATCTAAAAAGAGGCTTTGAGGAGTTCCTAATACTAACACCCAAAAGAGGGGCCCTCACAGCAGTGGGAATTAAATGAGTATCTCCTGAATCTTTTTCACCTATAGCCCAGGGTTTGAGTGGTGAGCTGGGGAGGGCGGAGGGCAGCAGCATATATATCCCAGTACACAGACCCCAGGTGGGGTGTGGGGTCTTAGCTTACAGCATTAGAAGCCCACCATGTCACCTCAGGAAACGTGGGCTTATTGGAAAGTGGCAAGTGGAAATAAGGAATGCATCCACCGTAGCTTCAGATTTGGGCCTCCAGGGAGGGGATGCTGGGCCCCACATACCCACTGCCACAATGCCGGCCATAGTGTGACTTTCCTTAGCAGGAGTGTTTTGATCCCCAACTTGGAATGCCCACTCAGCTCTACCCAGGACCCTGTTCCTTCTGTGTCTCCTCACTGCTGCCATCAGCTGCTCCAAGGAGGGGCTCTGGTTGCCCACTTTTCCTCTCCAGGTGGCCTATATGGTGGATTGGCTGTCTGGTTTCAGCCCCTCACCCCTTGGCCAGGCAGACAGGGTCTGTCCCTGGGGCTTGGTGGGGGACGCCAGCTTCAGTCTTAGCCCCAGCCCCAGTAGTTCTCATACTCTGGGTGAGGGGTCCAGGAAGACTTGGAGCTCCATATTATTACAGAAAAAAAAATTGTTATGAAACTTGTTAAAACAGTAAGGCAGACTTTATTAAGGACTACTGTCATAGGTATAAGGACTACCATAATGGGGTTTTGCAGTGGGGAGAGAGAGAGATTGGGCTCAACCCCAAATATAACAAGGAAAAGTGGGAATTTATAGCCAAGGTGCAGAGTGGGACAGGGTATTGACGGATGGAAATGTCTGCGAGGGTAATTCTTTGCTAACTGACCCAACAAGATTCTTGTCTATTCAACCTAATGGGCAGGCTGGGGTGATCAGGTATTACCCAGGGAGGGGATATTCCACTAGGAGGATGAGAAATTTGGTCAGATAAGGAGGGTGATCAGAACAGAGGGTGGGGGATCCTGGCTAAATTGATTTAGCAGGATTCTTGCTAAGCACTGGACTTTATAAGAACAGAGGCACCCGAGGTGTCGCGCCTGGTCAAGCAGAGCGCTCAGAGGAACCTGACTAAAGTTGGGTCAAGGAGAGACTTAGTATCTGGAGGCTAGCTGCTGCCTGCCTCCATTGTCACCCAGGGTTCGTGCACTAGACTGAGCTCATCACTGCTCACACTGCCTCTTAGGGGTGTTTCTCCTTGTGGGCATTACTCCCTGTTTCTAGGAACCCGAGTCCTTTTCGTTTGGGCATCTGCTGGCTCCTTGTTCCTTGGCTCCCTCACTCTACGGGCTGGACTGCTCCTCTGCACTCAGGAATCAATGTGGGCCTGGGGCCTCGATTCCCTGTTGCCCACCAGTGCTGGCTTCCATTGTCAGATCTGTTGGGTGCCAAACCACAACCTTTTGACTGGACAACCCTCCTGGCTTGGCCCTCCTCGGTCCTTGGACTCTGTACCTTGTGTTTCCTGCTCTCCCTATTCTGGGCAAACCTGTCTGACAACTTTATGGATCTCTTCCTCTCCCTCCTCTAGGGACTCACGGTCTTATTTGTCTGAGCTAGGCTGAGGGAGGTGCTGGGGGGGATCTTCTCCCCCTGCCTGGACTGTGCTCTGCAGGGGCCTTCTGTCCGGACACCCCCCTTCCTTCCCCTGTCTGTGGCCTTCTGATCCCTGCACCAGCCAACCTTGTTTTTCCTCCTGGTTCCCTCTCTGCCCCTGCTCTGTACTTGGCCAGACCTGAACAGTTGACCCTGTTTGGTGTGTCTCCTGCTTCTGTCTTAACAGCTAGCTTTTTAGGAACGAGGCCATCCCCTGCTGTGAGGGAAAAGGGAGTGTGAAGCAAAGCTTTTGGCTGGGTGTGGGGGTCTTCCCCATTTCCTGGAGGCTCCACTAGCTCCCACTGTCGCAGAGGAATAGTGGTGGTCACAAGCTGGCTCTGTGCGGCCATCCTGCCTGCCATAGTCATTTTCTGCTGTTGTCCAAGTTGCTTCCTGTTAAATACAAGTAATGCTGTAAACATGGATAAGTTTTGAGGGTACATGTCAATAAAAGAATTGTTGGTAGTGGTAGGGCATTTATTCCCAAGGGAGCACAGAGGAGGGAGTGGCATGTACCCAGGTACAGGGCTGGGGAGGCCAGGCCCTGCATCTCTTTGTGAGAAGACAGATGTTGTGGGGCAGGTACCCCCTGACGTGTTGCAGGATTTGGTTTGTTGAGGATCAGTGTGTACCTGGGTGTGGAGCCCTGCCCACTTGTGCAGGAAGACGGTGGCGAGGGACTGACTGGTCTCAGTCTGACAGAAGGTGGTAGAATTCTGTGCAAGAGCTGCTGAGGGCTTTGCATTGGCGTGGACCTGGCTTGTGATCGGGGGAGGACTTGTTCCCAGCAGCTGAGGTATGAGAGCTCCAAGTACCAGTGTGATTCTACTTGTTGTGAAATCTCACTTGTGCTTCTTAATGTACAGGTTACTTACTGAACATTAAGTTCAGTAAGCATCAGAAAGCATCTTATAAAATAGGTGAGCCAAACATACACCTTCCTTCTTTCCTGTCTTCTTTCTCTGTGGTCTGGGCAGTCTGTGAGCCTGAGGATATTAGGAGGTCTTAGTGCCTGCTGTGGTGGCTTGGGGGTGGGACAGGGGAGTTCCGCTAAATGGAAAGAGCTCCATTCTCACTCCCTACCCCCCAAATGGTCTCACCCAAGTGGTCAGGCCAGACCTGGTTCTAATAGGCATGTGTCATACCTCAGAGAAGCAGGAGGGAGACTGAGATGATTATTATATTGTTCCTTAGAGGGAGAATCGCTTGGAGGAAGTACATCAGTGCCTCTAGCGCAGAGTAGTTATTGATGTGTTCAAGGAAGCTTTCAACAACATCTATACATCCCTTTAGTAGGGAATAAATACACAAATCCATCTCACAACTGTAATTTGCAGCTTCCATTTCCTGAAAGGTACATGGAGTTTAGTGGTTAAGGGACTGGGGTTTTGAGCTGGGATTTTGGAGAAACTGTTTTTAGCCTGCCCTTGGAGTTGGGCCAGGCCTAGAAATCTGTCGAAATAGCTTTCTTTAGTTGCTAAAATTGGGATGGGCTCATAACATTAGGACCTTGAGCCTCCCTGATGACTGGGAGGGCCCTGAGGAGGTTCCTGCTGAGGCCTACGTTGTGGTTCAAACCTTCCCCACCCTCTACCTCCACTTGGGAGTCTTACAGTCTCCCCACGGATCTGGCTACAGATGATCCTCCACGTGGAATAACTTCGGGCTTCCCTTCTGCCTCTGTCAGAATCTGCTCTTGGTCTTCCTAGGAAAACTTTCTATTTTGGAAGTTGGGGAGGGTTGTGAGCAGGCAGCGAGCTAGCTCTCTGGAGTTGTTAAGTCTTGACTCTGGAGGCTGGTGCTCCCTCTCCTCCTTCCCCACTGCCTGTAGAGAGCTACAGGTAAAAGTTTTGGTGCCTCCAGCCGTAAACTTTAGGGATCTTAAATGTCAATTTAGGTTTAACTTTTAAAGTAAAAAAATGTATACATGATACAAAACATAAATACATACAGTGAAAATGAGTTTTCATCCCTGACCCCTTCAGCTCTGCTCCCCTGAGGCCTCTGTCACCAGGTGTTGGGTGCCCAGTCAAGCCTCTCTGCACTTCTCTCTATTCTCTTGCTGGTCTGTTAATTCTGCTGTTCTGCACTTACTGATTTTTACTCTAAAGTTTATCTTGGGATTGCTCCATTTCAGCACACACAGTTTAGGCCATTCTTTGGAAGTTCGGCATGTTATTCCTCTGCATAGTAAACTATGATTCTCTTTATCACCCCCCACCCTCCCCCATTGATGGACATCGAGGTTGCTTCCAGGGTTTTGTTCTCCGGGCCAAGCTGCAGGGATGCTTAGCACGTGCTCATAGCTCTGTAGTAGAGATGGCTAGCTGAGAATTCCAGCCATTGGGTGCTTAACAGGAAAAGAAACACTGTTTTGAGTCCAAAAGGGAGAAAGATAGGTCCTGAGTTTTTTCTTTTGGCAGGATCTCATATTTCTGCAGTTGGAGCCTAGAGCTGGAGGCACTACAGTGGGGTGCTGAGGTTTTGGTTCCCACCACAGTCTGGCTTTGTTTCAGTTCAGGTCAGCCAGTCGCTGTAGCACCTGTTGTTTGCAGAATTGTGATAGAGGTGTGTGAGGAGGTAGCCAGAGCTAGAGAGGATATGGGGCTGGAGGCAGGCTTCTCATGTGGGTTTGAGCAGCTGCAAGAGTTTGCAGGACTTGGGCAGTGCACGTCTTGGCCGAGAAACTAGCTGGAGCTGGGAATAAGCTCTCAGAAGAGCGGATTCTCCCTGTTTCAGGGCTTGGTGTGAGGGTCAGGGCCTCCCATCCTGGCCTCACTGGACCTTCCACTGCTCTGGGAGTCTCCATCTCCTGCCTGCTCTGCGCCCTGGCTTCCTTCGTGCTGCTTTAGGCTGGTTTGGGCCTGTTTGACACCTGTGATTTTAAAAGCCTGTGTAGAAGGCACCTGGTGTAAATAGTAGATGGGTTTTCTGTTTTGAGCAGGCAGCTTCCTTTCAGAGCAGAAGCATGGGGTGGGGGCAGATGAGTTTTCTTCCTGGGATGGGTTGGGTGAGGGAGGGAGGGCATATGTTGGAGCCATCTGCTGGGGTCCTCCTGGGAGTCCTGGGAGCTCTCTGGCTGTTTTCCATCCTTATAGCCCCAGTGTGCCTCTGCGATGACCATCTTTTCCTGTGTGGCTCTGGCTGCCCCATGCTAGGGCAGGGCAAGAACCAGGGAGATTTTAGGGCTGGCTGGAAGATACCCCCCTAAATGGAAAGGTCCTGACGTGACCCAGCCCTCCTGGGTTTGAGGGCTGTGCCCTGGTCATTCTCTCCCACCATTGCTGTTACATGCTGCCCTGTGAGAAACCTGGAGCTTCCCATGCCCACAGTTCTGTTGTGTGGGCTTGGGCCTTGGCAGCACAGAGGTTTCTATTGTGGTGGGGTGGCAGCTAGGACTGACCTGTGGAGCTGTGGAGGTGGGGCCTGGGGACTGACAGTGGGGCTATTCATGGGCTCTGCCCTGGTTTCCTGCTGCCTCTCATTGTGGAGCTTTTTGGGGGAGAGGAGGCGGGGAGGGGGTGGCCAGTGTTGCTATTGTTGCTGGCAGCAGGGTACTATTATGCTTAATCAAAGTCCTTTGGTGGAGGGGTCTTGGCCATTCCAGGGTCCCTCTTGTGTTCTTTTATGCTGGATGAGCTGCCCAGCCTGGGCCCTGCCTTCTCCCAGTGCCCTCTCCATCCTTGGATGTTAGGAGGGGCCCTGTTCTTTTCAGGTACCCCTGTCAAATCCCCCCTCAAGTCCCCACACTGTGCCTGGAAGCCCCCTGGGTAAGAGTGCTGAGCAGCTGGGCGAGGAGCAGGAGTGCCCTGTGCCTGTCTTGTCAGCCACCTGCCCACTGCCTCTGGGAGTGGGATCTGCTTGAGCAATCCCGGCCCAGCTGCATCCTTGGGTGGGGGCCAGGCACGTGCCTGGGTTGTTGTAAGTATTGCAGGCCCCCACTTTCCTTTGTACCTCAGTGTTCAGCTCAGTGTCCCCTGTTCCTCACTCGAGCACTCAGCTGCAGAAAAGCCTGCTTGCTGGAGGCTGGCCTGTCACCTCCCCCACTGCATGAGCCACAGCCATATTCCTTTGTTCTGCCCTCTCTGGCCTCTTGAATCACAGGCAGGCAGCAGGCGGCGGGCGGCGGGCAGCGGGCAGTGGGCAGCGGTCTCACAGCACCGGCAGAAGCTCTTAAGACATGAATCTTCCTTCCCACTGAGCCAATGGCATGCAGTCCCCTGTCTGCACCCTCAGTTCTCCCAGCTCCCACCCCATCTCCCCAGTGGTGCTGAGATTTCTCTTTGTTTAGAGACGGTCTGGTCCTCTTATTGGATTAGAATGATAGTGACATGTAAGTGGGTCAGAGAGAGGTCTCATCTGTTTGTGGCCACTGAAGGTGTATGAAGGAGAGACGGAGAATTGGAGGAGGGTTATGGGGGTTAGGGGGAGCTGCACAGGTACCTCCTGGTCTTTGGAAGAAAAAGCCACTCCTATGCAGAGGTTGCTCTTCTTTTACCTCCTGGTTCTTCTGCATGATCTCTGTGTAGGAAGAGTTCCGAGCATTTAGTGGCAGGGGTGGATGAGAAAACTATTTCCTTTGACTTTGGTCTCTGTATGGTTGTGGGAACTTTTCCCCAACTGAGAGGAACCATACCCTGTCCCTTTGCAACTGAACGTCTCTGTTCTCCCTTAGGTTTTGGTGGGCATAATGAGCTTCCTCTTGGGGGCCCAAGTGTGAGGTCCAAGGTGTAGCTGAGGACTACTCACTGGCATTCCTTTCTGGAGGTGTGCCCGCCCCAACCCGTGTCCTACTTTCTACACTGCAGCCAGTCTGCAGTAGTCACCTGCCTTGGATAGAGTTGTTTTGTCTGCAAACTCAGAGCTTTCACTGTTTCTTGTTTTGTGTGTGTTTAGCATTTTATTTTACCCTTTCAAAACCTATTCACCTTGAGATCAGCCAGGCTGTCTTATCTGACTCTTATCAGCCATGTCTCACAAATTAGGAAGCAAGTCCTGGCCCTGTACAGGGTGGCCCCTTGGAGTGCCCTTATTTCTGCAAAGCTTTTACAAGACTCAGCAAAAAGAACTAAGTTCACTGTCAAATGCATTGAGACACATACTGTTTTTGGGGTGCTTGGTCCCAGACGAGTTGGGAAATGTCATGATTGCGGCAGCACAGTGTTCTGGAAAAGCACATGGAACTAGACGGCTGGGGTTGAGTCCTGGTTGTGCCACTGAACTGTGGGCAACCTTGGCAATTCATTTCCATGGGCGTAGGTCTCTGGAAAATGGAAGGGTTGCTTAGATGAACTTTGGAGACTTTTTAGCTGTGTGACTCTTTCAGTTCTATGAATCTAACTCCAAAATGGCTGGTCACTACCCACAACCCCACTTGCCAACTCAGGGTATCTTTTGAAAGGAATGTCATCACAGGGTATGTCCCCTCCAGGCATTTCTTTCTCCGGTTCCTGAGGGGTTGGTGGTGGTGGTGATCTCCCCTGCAGATGTGTGTGGTTTTCACATGGAAACCCACCCACCCCGACCCTAACACATGCAGTTCTTGGGCTGGGTGTGGCACCAGGAGCCCACTGATACATTATCTTGCCTCAGACTTTAGCATTGACTCTTCTTGGAAATGCCACATTCCCCTTCTTGTAAAATTACCTGGGGGGGAGGAAGTAGGAGCTCTTTATTGTACCTCTTGCCAGAGCTCGAGGGCAGGACATTATAAGTAAAAACAATTATAATAAGATAGTGCCCTTTGTACTTAACTGTCCCCATTCCTCCTCCTGGGGGGCCCTGGTTTACATTTTGTGTATTTTACAGATTCCAGGAGGCAAAACCATCCTTTCCCTGGTCGCCCTTCAGGGTGAGTGGCTCTTTGTCTGCCTTACCCCACCCAGCCTCTATCTCCTGTGTCTGGTTTTCCTCCCATTGTCTGCTGGGCCAGGATCAGCCTCTGTGTCACTGCACCCGGATGAGTGTTTCTGCCATGCTCACAGGAGGCCTGTGGTCTTGGAAGACTCCCAAGAGGCAGGGGATCCAGCGTCCCTTTATCATTTAGTTAGAGTAGTTTCCACAGCTGTGAAATGGGATTAAAATAACCTGTGAGAATCCAGTGGGGTGCACTAAAGGAATGAAAAAAATCTCCAAAATTATAGCATTCCTTCAGGAAAGTGGAATGCATCCCTGTAAATCAATGCATGATAAGGATGGGTTGGCTCTCCGCCCATGGTTGCTTTTCTCTTAATGGTTGCTTTTCTCTTACGAATCTTACATCCTCACTGTTCAAAGCTCTGCCCACAGGCCTGTCATGGATGGGCAGCATTGCATCACCCGAGGGCTTGTTGAGACGCAGGGTGGGGGCTTGTTGAGACATAGGATCTGGGATCTGGAGGCGGTGGTGTCTCACCACACCTGCTGAATCAGACTACGATGAGCAAGATTTCCAGGTGATTTGCATGCACTCTCAGGGCTGAGAAGCCCTGACTCACACACCTTTGTCCAGCACCGCCATGTGGCTCTTCAGCTTGTGTTGTGGTTTTGTAGTCTTCACCCTCTTGCCCTCAGAGCTGTCGACTTTAACTGGGACTGGCAGCCCCAGGGCCCCTACCCTCTCGGATGTGTAGTTTATAGCAGGTATACCTGGGCACTGGGGGTGTCTCAGAGGTAGATCCTTTGGCTGGCAGCTTTGGGTATCTCCCTGAGCCTACTGGCAAGGTCGTCTTTGGAGCACAGAGCCAGGGGTAATTGGAGCTCTCCTTTGTGAAAGGCTCTGCAGAGCCTCCCATGGCCACCTGCTGCCCACCCCTTCCCCTCAGTCTGGCCCAACTGGATGACAGCAGCAGAATCAGGTTATCAGTGTTGCTTGCTTTTTGTAGAAACACAGACATTCTGTAAAGGTGTTTTCGTATATGCCGAAGTTCAAAGAAATAGTCCAGAAGGGGGGCTATCAGTTTATTTTTTGAGTACTTTAGTAGTGGCGAAAAGTTTGAGATGCCTCCTGATTTCGCTAGGATTGCATTCTTGTGGAGGTGGGTAGGGCTGGTGGGAAGAGCTTGAGCCTCCTGGCCTCGGGGTGAAAGTGCTGGCAAGCCAGAGGAGCCCTGGGCACCCCTGCTCAGCTGCTGGGCCCCCCTGGCCTTCTGGGATATTTTCAGGGACTGAACTACTAATCTTTAGCTGACTCTCTTTCCAGATTCTGCTCAGACTTTTTCAGCAGTTTCCCACCATTGATTTGCATTAAAAAAAAAAAATCTGTTCCTCTCTCCACCCTTATTTCTTTTCTCTTGACATTTTCAATGCACTTTGTTTTATTTATTTATTTTTCTCCAGCAGGCTTCACTTTTCACAGCTTGTTTGGGAAGTTTGTTTTGTTAGCTCTGTGAACCTTTTTCCCCAGGCTGTTTGCATTGCTCAGAGGAGGCCAGGAAGCAGGCCCTGCCCTGGGCTGGATTTGGGGGTGCTCCCAGTGCTGACCTTGAGTGAAATAGGTTGTTTATCTTAAAACAGTATATTGATGCCGACTGCAATTTTGGATACAGAGATCTTGAACATATTAGAGCCACAGTTTTTATGCCTTTCAGGCATGGAAGAGTGGAAGAAAAGGAGTAAATGTGTGTAATTCTAAATTCTTACATAGTTTCTTTGTGTTGGGGGAGAGGAGGGTGGGGGTAGGGCTGCTCCTACAAAGAGAACCTGTCACACCTGCGTTAGACATGCAGGTCCCACCTTGCACACTGCTGGCTCCACTGCCTTGCTGGCTGCGGAAGGTTCAGTTATCAGAGACTTATTTCTCCCAGCAGCAGCCCACTCCACTCAGAACGGCTGTGGTGTTCAGGAGTGGCTCCCGCCCCAACTGTGTCAGCTCTGTAAGGGTGGCCACACTGGTTGTGTCTTGGTACCACTTACAGGGCTGGGGACACACTGGGGGCTCTGTTCATACCCCAAATCGATGATCTTGGCTGCTGTCAGATGTTGGGTTGCAGGGTGGCATCTCCATCTCAGGGCTCTGTGGCTCCTCCTGAAATGGAGAGTGTCTGCATGTGGGGCACTCATCTGTTCATATTGACACCGGCTGCTCTGCGCAGCATTTCCTGACCAGCTTCCCACCTCCTCCTTCCTTCCGGTGCCCGCCCATGCCCGCCTGCACCACCAGCCTCCCACTTGGTAGAATTGTGTCCCGAGTCAGGCATGGGTCTTACTCCACTTCTTAGTGGCCTCCACAGCCTCACGCTGTGTGCCTTGCACGTTGGTGCTTGAATGAGCCCAAACAAGTCCTGAGGTGTTTGTCTCCCACAACACAAGCCTTTCACCCTGAGGGCTGAGCAGAGTGAATGTGCTGATGGACTGTGGGGCAGGTGTCTTCAGTCTTGCCAGTCTAGGGAGCCCTTGGCCCTCAGGTCTTTAGAAGAGAATTTCAGAGTGGGCAAAAGGCCCGGTCTGGTCCTCCTGAGGTTTGAAGGTCCTGGCACATTCAAAGCCTCCTGGATTCTTGTCCACGTTGGAGATGTCACTGCAAACTGGGCCCAGATTCTCCACATTTTGTGTGCAACTGGCTTCTGGGTATAGACATGCCACGTGCACTTAGGTTTTCAGAGACAGGCCTGCTGTGATTATCAGGGCAGAGGGCTCCATGCACCATGGCAGCGTGGGCTGTCCATCCTCCCATGAGCTGGCAGCTGCACCTTCAGCAGCAGAGTGAAAGCAGCTACGAAGCCAGGAAGGTGCCAGGCCTCCCTTCACCCAGCTTCATGAGAGGTTGGGGCAGTAGCTGTGGGTGACGTGGCCCTGCCTCACCTTGGTGAGCATGTACTGCCCTGATGCTGCTGGTGCAGCTGAAGGAGCTGCTTGATGAATCATTCCCAAGATCTCAGTCTGAGCTCTAGCCTTGATTGTTGCCCAGATGTTTTATCCCACCCCCACCCCACCTCCTTTTTAAAGGAAAATGACCACAAACTACCTTTTGACTTGAGACCAGTTATCTTGTAGAATCTCCCTTAATTTGGGTTTTGTTGATCTTTCCTCATAATGCAGGTTCTGCATTTTTGTCAGTTATGCCGCAGAAGTGCAGGGCCCTTCTTGGTGCACCTCCTCGGGAGGGACTGATGTTGGCTTTGCTCGCGATGGGTGATGACAACAGATCACTTGGTTAAGGTGGTGTCTGCTGGTTTCTCCATTGCTCAGTTACTCTTGTACTCCTTGTACTTAGTATGTGTCTTATGGAGAGAGATGGAGACTTTGCAAGCATGCTCTTTCTCATGAAACTTTGATCACCCAGTTTTAGAATCTGTTACGGTCTGAATGTTTGTACCCCACCCCTCTCATGTAGTATTGAAATCCTAATGCCAGATTTGACAGTATTGGGAGCTGGGGCCTTTGGGAGGTACTTAGGTTAGGAGAGACAAGATGTTACAAATGGGGTTAGTGCCCCAAAGAGCTCCCTTCCCCCTGCCACCATGTGAGGTCACAGTGAAAAGGGGCCAGCTTTGAACCAGGAAGAGGGCCCTTGCCTGACCATGCTGGTGCCTTGATCTTGGACATCCCAATGAGAACTAAATTTCTATTGTTTTTAAGCCACCCAGTTAGTGTTATTTTGTTACAGCAGCCAGAATAAACTAAGAATCCACTGATGATTCCTAACAAAATTATTTTTTCTTCATGGTTGCTGAATATTGATGATTTAATTTGATTAATTCCTTCTACAGTTATTATTCGACATTCTACTGTAAAGAACCCCCCTACTTGTTTATTAATCCATTTATTTGCATCTTAGAATGGACTCATGGGTTCTTATTTTATTGAGTTAAAATCCATTACTATTATTGTTTATTTTGAAGCTCAAATTGTTATGGATTTGGCCAGTGGGGGTCCCTTCAAACTGACTACTGTGAAGGCCCTTTTTTTTTTCTTTTTGTCCTCACTGGAGGACATTTTTCCATTTTTGTTCAGACAGAGTGGGAGGGAGAGAGAGAGGGAGGGGAAGAGAGAGAGAGAGAGAGAGAGAGAGAGAGAGAGAGAGAGAGAGAGAAACAGAAACGTACAAGGGATACATTGAGTGGCTGCCTCCCGCATGACCCCAACCAGGGCCGGGGATGAATCGCAACCGAGGTATGTGCCCATGACCAGAATTGAACCCGCCACTCATTGGTCCCTGGGCTGACGCTCTAACCCCTGAGCCAGACTGGCCAGGGCTGACATATCCTTAAAAATGTGTTTCCAGTTCTGTCAAGCTCCACTGAGGTCTTCATATGTGGCTGGGAAAGGCTGTCGTGGTTCCAACTTGCTGTGGAATTCAGGGTCAGCCCAGCAGCCCCATCCTTTTCAGTTGTCATGTCACAGAGCCTCCCCTTCCCTCCAGCCACCTGAATTGACAATTCTTCCTGCCTCCATGCTGGGTTTTTGGGTCAGAGTTGTTTTTGAACAAAGGCTCCTATAGCTTAAAAAGTAATAAAAATAGTAAGTTTGAAAATCACTGGATTAAGTGACCTCCATTCCAGGCTCAGCATTTTTCCCGCTGAGCCATCGCCTCCCTACTTCCCTCCTCTGACCCACATCCATCCCTTCCTCTGCTTCTTTCCTGATCACAGTACTGCGGTAGACAAATGTCTCTATACTGGATTCATGAGGAGGTCCCTCAGTGCTGCTTTAATTAAACTCAGCAGGTTTGGGGTTGTGGGTTTTGGTGGTGGAACTCATGATGCTGTGTTTGTTACATTTAGAATGTCCTACAAGAAGCCAAGCACTTAGAACCCAGCTCTGTCAGAGAGCCTGGTGGGGCTCAGAGCTGATGGCCTAGGCTTTCCTGGACCTCCACATGGAGGTCATCCCGGGGCCGGCAGTCAGGGGCCTGAGGATCTCAGAATTCTGGGAATATCTTTCTCCCCACATGTGTATGTGGCCCACCTCAACCCCCGTGTAGCTTTGGAGTGTCTTCTTGTGAAGAGTCAAACTTTGGATCCCTGAGGATGGTTGCTGCCACTGTGTCCAGTTTCCAATGTTTCTGTCAGACCCTGGGTATAGGGAGTTAGGTCCTAAGGGTATGGGTTAGAGTAGGAGGGTGAGTCAGAGAGCTGGGTGGGGAGCTCGTGGACCTGAGCCCTCCTGCCCCTGTCCGGGTGCTGGTGCCTTGGGCTGAGGCACAGCATCTTTCCTCTGTGTACGATTCTTATGGGCAATGAGGCAGCCTGCTCTCGCCTCCTTTGTGACCACCTCTCCTTCCAAGGGGAACGGAACCCATTTTCCTTGCATATGCACCTGTCCCTGCCTGGATTTCTCTCCTTGAGCCCACCTATTCCTTTGGCCTGTGAACATTTCCTAATACCGAATGGATTTTGAGGACTCCCTTCTTGGGTAGTAGAAATGTCTGGGGCCTAAGGTGTGCTACTTGGAGGTGCAGCAGGATGCCCAGTTCCCTTGGGAATATGGCTGCCTGTTCCTGGGAGGGGCCTGTGACCAGGTCAGGTGTCAATACTGAAGCCTCAAAGACCTGGTAGAAAGGTTGAATCTTGGTGAATGACTGACTCTGGACAACGAGAGCAGAGGATAGCTTGGGATATGGGTGGTGGTGTTGAACAGGTACAGCACGTGTCAACTGAGTTCTCTGCTTAGGGCCTCACATGGCCCAAATCAAGGTATTGGCAGGGCTGTGTTTCTTTCTGGAAAATTTGGGGAAGAATCCCACTTCGAAGCTCACTGAGGTTGTTGGCAGAATCCAGTCCTTGCTGTTATAGGACTGAGGTCCTGTTTTCCTGCTTTCAGCCAGGCTGCCCTTCACTCCTGAAGCCTCTGTCTGGTCCTTGTGTGTGGCTCCTCTGTCTCAGATCCTGCAACAATGCATTGCATCCCTTTCCTGCTTGGAATCTCTCTGACCCCTGCCCTCAACTCTGCCTTTAAAGGCTCACATAATTACATTGGACCAACTCAGATAATTTTCCTATTTTGAGGTCAATTGATTAGTCACTTTAATTATATCTGCAGTCTTTTCTGCCCTTTGTTTTATATGGTTGTCAATTATACTTTTTTTATTTTTTTACTTTGCTCAGTAAGAATATGGCAACTAAAAATATTTTGAAGACTTCCTAGAGATATGGGTAAAAATGATGGATTGAGTGGATTCCCCTAATTTTACCTTATCCTGAAACCCCATAAAAAGTTAAGCTAAAGGGGATTTTTAAAAAGGAATCAATCTATGAGGACAGGGAGCGGGAGAAAGGAGACATTTGCAAGCCAGGAACAGATGGACGAATGACCCAATTTAAAATGTAGGTGTTAGTGTCACCATATTATTATTTTGTATGGAGGAAGGGGAAGGAAGGAGCATCAGAGGTGGCTAAATACAAGAATTGTTTGAAAGCATTTGATTGGTTAGATACCTACATTCCTTTCCTTCCTCTATCTTTCTTCACCTTCTTGGTGACTGCCTCTCCTCTTTAGCTGGACATGGGATATTTATTCTGCAGAAGGAA
The DNA here is from genome assembly GCF_014108415.1 of Molossus molossus. Classification (NCBI taxonomy): domain Eukaryota; kingdom Metazoa; phylum Chordata; class Mammalia; order Chiroptera; family Molossidae; genus Molossus; species Molossus molossus. The sequence continues at coordinate 60,572,010 of NW_023425352.1, forward strand.
GAACCAAGGGCCTGCAGACTTGAAGTATTCTTGGAAGTTTATATGAAGACCATCTTTATTCCCCAGCCTTCTCCCTTCACTTGGCTTCTAGAATACTGACAGCCAACCCCTTACCTTCTAGGCAGGAGATAAAGAGATCTATCTCACTGGGGGATCTGACTGGCCCCAGAGAAAAGAACTAAAGATGCTGAAAACAGGGATTTCGCAGAAAATGGCCCAGCGAGATCAGCCTACACAGAAACTCTCCTGCGCAACAACTTAGCGCTTCCAGTCAGTTCTTAGGCACCCACTCTTCGTCATAGGGTTACCGAGGCTTTCTGACCTCTGAAGAAAGTACCTAACATGAAAGGAAGCAAAGCAAACAGGAAAAAACAAAACTTAAAATAGTCAATTTAGAGAGAAGAACATTTTGAAATAAATTAGACATTTTCTCAGAGAGATAAGAGAAATATTGTATCCATGAAATAAGAATAAGTTACTACAAAAATTTAGAAAAAGAGTATTAAAAGTTTTTTTTTAAATCAGAGCAAAATTATTAACAGAATTATTAGAAGACAAAGGTTAAAGAGTCAATCTTAGAACCATGGCCCAATTTGTCTGTAACCTCATGGAGAAGGCCCCTGCACTTGTAACCGCTGCTGTCACTTACTGGAAGCCGAGTCTGGATTATCCACATGTCACCATGCCAAGGTTGAACTGGTTCTTCCAACCCCAGCTGAGATCTGAGCCATGCAGAGCTTGGAAACAATAGTCACTGGGGTTCAGACTGGTAGCATCAAACAGTTCACAGTTAAGGAAGCTCTGCTGAATGGTTTGGTGGCCACGGAGGTGTGGCTGTGGTTTTATGTCAGCGAGATCACAGGCAGGCACATCATTGGCTATAGTGTTTGAAGACCAGTCTTTCACATTTGTTTCTTTTTGGTTTATTATTTGAGTGTTCTTGGACCATGAGTGATCAAAGTGGTGTTTGAATAAAAAAAGATCTGTCAATAAAAAGGTGAGTCTTCTAGAAGATGAAAAAATGGGTAATAGAGCAGAAGAGGTAAGAAAATTAAAAGATCAGCCAGGGTTCCCATATCTATTAATAGGAAGGAGAACAGAGAAAAAATGCAAGTGGGAAAATAATCAAGAAAAAAAAGTTTCCTGGAAGAGCAGCAGGATATTGGTTTCCATATCAGAAGGGCTCATCAGATGTTGAGCCAAGTAAGTGAAGATTGACCCGGACCAGGACCCTGAATTTTCAGTATGCTGGGGAGAACGGTATAAGCCTGCAAGTGTACACTTCATGAGGTGACCGAGAGAGAACAGGGCAGATGGAGATTAGGAATCAGAGTGGTTCAGGGCTTCTCGGTGTACTGGAATATAGATGGTGCGCATAGGCGATGGCTTTATCGTTCTCAGTGGAATGGTTTCCAGCCTGGAATTCTGTACACAGCCAAGGTGTTATTCAGGTAGAGAGGATAAAGCTATTTTTGGACATATAGGGTCCGAAAAATTTGTCTTTTACATGGAAGGATTTCTCCACAAAGATGAGCAAAGGTTGGGTCTCTCATAGGCTGTTTCCAAAATGAGGTGAAGGGGGATTCTGTGCAGCAGTCGGATGGAAGCAGCTCAGAGGATTCAGGAGAGATTTTTTTCTGGAGTAAGTAGAAATAGAACATCTAATGTGAATGGACTTATTGCGAGGAGATTTGGACAGCCCGCATTAAATTTGCTGTTGAATGTTGATAAATTCACATACAAGTAAGCAAATAGAAAATCAGAATGATCAATTATAGAGTACAGAAAGTTGTACAGAAAAAGTAATTATGATTTGTGTGACTCGCTCACTCTGGTGGCTCACATAGTCATAATAATGTAAACTGAACATTTCTCTAGCCAAAGCTATAGTTTAACTATAATTGGAGTTAACTATAGTTGGGAAAGAAATGTGAGGGGTGTCAAGTTACATTCTTATCTTTCAGGAAGTAGATAAGTAATAACTAAAACTGAAAAAGCTGTGGTAATAATACAAACCTATTATATACAGAAATTTCTAAGAGATAATTGGGGTGTGAGCACTATTAGAAAAAACTCAGCCAAGTAAATTTGAAAATTTTATAAGCAATTCGTGAATTGGGCAGCATCTCATCCAGCAAATAGAAGGGTGCTCAGGGGCACTGTACAAAATAGAAGGTTTTTATCGGAAGAAGGGTGAGACAAGGGAGCTATTAACAAAAGGAAGCACTATTTTGGGACTTGGAAATCTCTTCTTTGGGGGTAGGGGGGGGGTTATCATGCAGATTGCCTCTGCTTTCTGTAGGGGGACGTGGAGAGGGCCCGTGTGAAAGATTACAGCATTGGTGCTTGACCAGAAAATTCAAGACTGGTTAATTAAGATTATGTTTCTGGTAGAGGTAGAAACTGCATTTAGATTAGGTATTAACACTAGGTTTGGTACCAGGGGCTTCTAGCACAAGTGATTGCATGCTGGGTCTGTAATTTTTTGTCTTTAACAACATCAAGATCAGCGCGAAGTTGAAAGTGTCCCTGGGAAAGAGGGTGGCCTGGCCTAGGTCCTAGCATCTGCTGTTTCTCTCAGCACAGCATTTATGATAGTTGATTCTTAGATTATGTGTAGGGGTATTTTTTTCTTTGATAACAAATTAAAACAGCAGCAAGTCTAGAATGCATGCCATGTAATAAGGGGAAGTATTGTTTCATGAAACTCGTTTTAGTTGAGTATGCATGTAAGTGTGCACAGTGTTTCTTACTGTGGGCCGTGGTAGAAAAGGTGAAAGCCATTGTTTAGTGCTTTCTCATTACCGGTTCACTTTTCACACTTCTGTTCTTGAAATATTTTACAATTGAACATGTGCTGCTTTTGTAATTAAAATGACAGGGTGAGCCCTGGCTGATGTGGCTCAGTTGGTTGAGTTTGTTCTGTGCATCTAAAGGTTGCTGGTTCAATTCCAGGTCAGGGCACATGCCCAGGTTGGGAGTTTGATCCCCAGTCGGGGGCATGTAGGAGGCGGCCCATTGATATTTTGCTCTGGCATTGATGTTTCTTTCTCTCCCTCTCCCTTCCTTTCTCTCTAAAAAAATCAATAAAAATATTTTTAAAAAGTGACAGGGAGAGGAGGAGGAAGGAATCTTATAGGTTAATATAATCCTAAGGTAGACCAGCCCCATTTACAGTTACTGCTGAGGTCACCACACTGGGGGACCAGCATCCTCCAAGCTGGCATGCTCTCCGCCCCCCAGCAGCAGTGGCCTCAGTTTACATTGATAATACAAAGATGGTAACGATAAGTGTGACAATGGAAATTTTTTGAGAAAATCACTTACAAATTCATCACCCTATGCAACCATTTTCATGCTTTCATGTTTCATTTTGGCCTTTAGCCATATGCTTACAAGTTGTTTCATAATTGCAAACCATGATTTCATATTTCACCCATATTATTTTCTTCTCTGGGTTTATTTTCTTAAGGCAAATTCTTAGTCATGCATTTTCTTTGCCATTTTTCTAAAACTGGAGTATTTTAAGTCTGAATTTTTTTCTTCCTTTATTGATTTTAGAGAGAGATGAAGGGAGAGGGAGAGACAGAAACATCAATAAGAGAGAACATTGATTGGCCTCCTCTTGTATGCTCCCCACTGGTGATTGGGCCCACAACCTGGGCATGTGCCCTGACCAGGAATCGAACCGGCGACCTCTTGGTGCAGGGGTCGATGCTCAACCACTGAGCCACACCGGCTGGGCAGTTGTGGAGTTGAGACAGTTTGAGGACTTGGACTTAAATATTTTCTTTTTTTTATCCTCACCCGAGGACATTTTTTCCATTTTTTGTTCAGATAGAGTGAGAGGGAGAGAGAGAAACATCGAAGTGAAAGGGACACATCGAGTGGTTGCCACCCACATGACCCAACCAGGGCCGGGGACAAACTGCAACTGATGTACGTGCACTTAGCGGGAACCAAACCCAGGTCTCTCTGGACTGCAGGCCAACACTCTAACCGCTGAGCCAAACTGGCCAGGGCGGAATTACATATTTTCTAATTATTGTTTTCTATGCATAAAAACCCCACAAAGTAGCATTTGATGAGCCTTCTCTGTTGGCAGTGGTAATTAGTATTTGTGCAGAGTTTATACATCTTTTTTGGAAGCAAAGACTCAGTCTCTGTGTTTTAAGGTAAAATGGTCTTGGTGCTCATTGAATTCATTAGTTGGTAGAGAACTAGATTTCTTTGATGTGACTCAGTTTAACAAATAAGATGAGATGTCAGGGACCACAGTCACTGTGGAGTCATTTTGGCTGAATTTGGGGTCTGATCTGTGTTGTAGTTTCAGCACCACCGCCTTTATTGCCTTCTTGGGGTTCTTTGTAAATGAGGCTCACACCTTGGGTAGGCAGCCCAGTTCTCATCAATCTCTTTGCCTGCATTGAGGTTCTGAAGGCACCGAGCCAGGAGCTCAGCATTGGCTGTATTCCCTACAAACCAGAGGCCAGTGGGCCCTGTGTTGGAGGATGTGACAGGCTGGGGTCCAAACAAGTCGTCTTGTTACCTCCTTCAGTTTAAGTTCTGTGCTGTGCTTATGTGGACAGTAGGCTCCTCCTTGTGTGTGAGACATTGATGTTCAGGACCTGCTTCTCCAGCCCTGGCCTGCAAAGCAGAGAGCAGTGCAAGAGTAAGGGGCAGCCTTTGCTCCCTGCTCCTAGGTTAAGTGGTGGGTACGGCTGAGGGTGGGTGTGGGGCAGCTCTCCCTACCTTGCTAGTGAGTTGAGTGCCTTCTCTTCTCATAAGGAGGAATCATCAAGTGGGTGAAGAACCTCCAGAGTGAAGGGCCTGGAAATCCTTATTTAGAACCAGTCATTCTGATGATGCCGGCTGGTCTCCTCAACACCAGGCTCGGTCACCAAGAGCGCTGTTTGTTTTTTTTTTTTTTTATCCTTACCCGAAGACTTTTTCTTTTTTTGCTTTTATCTTCAGATAGACCGGGAAGGAGAGAGGGAGGAAGAGAGAGAGAAACATCGATGTGAGAGAGACACATCGAGTGCTTGCCACCCACACGACCCTAACCGGGGCCGGGGACAAACTGAAACCAAGGTCCGTGCCCTTAGCGGGAGCAGAACCTGGGACTCTCTGGTCTACGGGTCGACGTTCTAACCGCTGAGCCAAACCGGCCAGGGTAAGAGCCCTGTTTTAGTTGAGGATGCTGAGGTCTTCAGAGGGTAGGGACTTGCCCTGGGTCAGGCCAAGTTGCTGAAGGAAGGAATCTCCTGGGAGCTCCTGGTCCTCTCACTGCAGCCACCTTTGTGGCCCAGGCAGTGTGTCCTTGTGTCAGGTAGTGTCCTTCAGGGCTGTGTTCACACTCGTTCTTGGAGGGTACTTTTGCAGGAGTGCTGTTCTGATGGTATGATGGGGAGGTGGGACTGGGGGGTGCTGCCCTCTCCCTGGCTTTGGAGACCGTCTTGTCTCTCTCAGCAGGCCGTTGACCATTCTTCTTGGAGGGAGGGGAATGGGTGAGTGGTGGTGTCCAGACTGTGCCTGATTCGGCCCTGTGGGAAGAGCAGTCATAGTACACATTTCTAGAGGGATGTGGTTTGCATGTCTCCGTTTGGCACCACTTTCTCAGAACAGCAGCCAGGTGTCGGGGCTGCCCCTCAGGGACGGGGTGTGCAGCAGCCTCTCCTGCAGCACGGCAGCAGCTCCGTTCTTACTGGGGTGTGGGCGTCTTGGGTCCTCACTTGTCTGTTTTTGCCTTCGTCCTGTTATGTTATGCCCCTCTTCTCACTCTGGAAAGTGGGAGGATTGCCACTGGGTTCAAAAAGGAGAGTAGTGAAGGTGGGTCAGGCCCTCTGAATGCCCTTGGAGGATACCTTCTTTTTGTAGGGTTCTCTTAGAGGCTTTGGGGGATGGACAGATGAAAAAGAGCGGCCCCACCCTTCACTGTGCAGTTTCCGAGTGTTTTGTAGTTTAAGGCCAAAGCAGTGGTCTCAGTGGGTTGGAGTGGGGTCGGGTGGAGAAGAGGTTAAGCAGGGGAGAAAGAGGAAGAAGGGGTAGGGTGAATGCTGGCCTCATAGGATTTCTCCACCTGGCCAGGGTGCTTCGCCTTCCTCGCCTCTAAGGGCTGAGCTTGGGAGGTTGTCTCCGAAAATCTTAGATGAACAAATCTGGAGCCTTAATTCTGGCTTTTCTTCACTGTCCACTGTTAGACTTGGCCTTTGTCTCACCTCCCCAAAGTGGTCAAGTCCCCATTTCTCCCTTTGACTCTCCTGGCTGCTCTGCCCCCAGTAGTGACAGGTACAAGGAACATGGGCCATGGAATCCTGTTCTTGGTTCAGATCCTGGGGCCTGTCATTTTTTGTTTAGTCCTTTAGCAAGTCACATAACCTTTCTGAACTCCTGTTTCCTCCACCATGAAGTGGAAAAATCAATGGAGCATTCCTGGGGCAGGGATGGGGCAGAGATGGGGGAGACAGGCACCCAGTGGAGAGGTGATGAGATGCATGTGTGAGAAGGCACCAAGCAGAAGTCCTGGTATTTAGGAGACTTTAAAAATCGCCATTCTCTGTTCTTTCAAAAGTGCTCCACTTATTTTTTGGGCTGTTTTCACAAAGTTGACTTATCTTGATTTTTGACTAATAACTGGCATAGATAGTGAACCCCCTGGATGAGTGAAGGAACACAGGGGTACAGTTTGGAGATTCCTGGAGTCTGTGTAGGAGCCTTACCTTTGCTCTTTCCTCAGGGAGCAGGTTTGGGGAGGTGTTTCAAAGCTGAACCTGCCACTTCATGGCTCCCACGTCTCTCCACAGATCCTGCTTCTCAGAAGATGCACTATTATCGATACTCCAACGCGGAGGTCAGCTGCTGGTACAAGTACCTGCTCTTCAGTTACAACATCGTCTTCTGGGTGAGTGCATGAGAGCGGCTCATTCCCACTTAATCTTTATTCTGTAACTCATGATACTTCACGTGCTTTTGATTCACCAGCCCCTCTTAGGTCCTGGATGGGAGGGTGGGCAGGGTTGATGAGCCCTGCTCTAGCAACAAGTAAATTATGCTATAGACCCTTAAATGCTGTGATGGGGAAGGCTAAGGTGATGGAAAACCAGGCTAGTTAGGTGGACCAGATAGTCTGGTGATTGAATACCAGACTACCCAGCCTTGAGAGTTCAGGAAGGCTTGGGGCTTTGGCCCAGAAATGTGCCTGTCTCCCCCATCTCTGCCCCATCCCTGCCCCAGGAATGCTCCAACAAGACAGTGGAGCAGGGTATTTTGTATGTGTCTGCCAGTGGGCCAGGCCCTGTTTTAGGCTCTGGGAGTTAAGACTGGGCAAGGGCAATAAAGCCCTGCCCTGTGGTGCTGGGTTTAACCAAGAGTGGCATTAACCTACTTAGCAATGGAGCAGGGAGGGAAAAGCTCCTTGACCAGGGTGGTCAGAAATGGACATTCTAAGGAGGTGACTTGTGGACTGAGACCTGAATTTGAGTGAAGAGGCAGCCTCGCAGAATCTGGGATAGAAAGCTCCAGGCTGGGAGAACAGCATTTGCAAAGGGCCAGAGGCAGGAATGAGCGTGGCATGTACAAGGTATGAAGACAAGACCATGTGGCTGGAGCTGAGTGAGTACAGAGGAGAGGAGACACAGGTGAGGACAGAGGCACGCAGGAGCCAGGTCATGTAGGACAATACAGTTCTCAGTAAGTAGTGGAATTATTTCCTGTTTTTTTGTAGTAACTCTTGGTAGGTTATATGTTGGATGGTGTGATCTGATTTTGGAATGATTCTGCAGAGTGAGGAGATAGATGGTGGCACCATGTTCTGAGATGGAATTTGGGGGTTGGAGGGGTTTGAATGGTCTCTTTGCCAGGTATATAGAAATGTCACTTTCATGTGTCAGTGACCATTCTGGAGTCTTAGCCCCCATCACCGGAAGGGGTGGACTGGATGAAACCGCTGAAGTAGCATGTGTTGACTGAGAAGAAGAGAGGTCTAGCTATTGAGCTCTGGGATGCTGGAGGTGGGGTTTGGAGGGAAGTCTACTCCAAAGTTGGCTGTGAGTGAGTGGCCTGAGGTGAAAGGAAGACGTGGAGATTGTGTGTTGTGGAGCCTGGGGAAGGAAGCCTTTTATGTAGGAAGGAGCAGTGAGCACTACCACAGGGAGGTGAAGTAGGAAGGGACAGAAGCTCGTCATTGGCTTTGACAAGGTGGGGGTTGTTGGTGACCTTGACCAGAGCTGCTGTTTGCTCTGGCGGGGACCGAAACCCATCTGGAGTTGGCCGAGGAGCCAGTGGGATATGAGGAAGTGGAGACTGATGACTTATGACAGTTCTTTCAAGGACTTTTGCCTACAAGGGAGCAGAACAATTGGGCACTGGCTGGAGATGGTCCAGGGATTAAGGGATACAGCATGTGTGTGTTGTCAGTGGGATTGGCTCAGAGAGATGCAGGTGCTGATTCTGTTGTGCAGGGGCGAGGATACATGGTCATGTCCAGAGGCTTTTAAAGCTGTGAGCAGGTATCACCTACCAGTGTCTGTGTGGGGGCAGGTGGAGAAGAAAGGACAGAATGCGTGGCCATGATGCCACATTTCACATCTACTTTGGACTTCGGCGTTTCCTATTTGGATTGGAACTTTTATTTTCTTTAAATTTATTTTTAATTGTACTAGACATTCAATATCATATTACTTTTAGGTGTACAACATAGTGACTCAACATTTATGTAACTTACAGAGTCATCACTACAATAAGTCTAGTAACCATCTCACTATACATAGTTGTTGGGACTGAAACTCTTGAGAACAAGGCAGACTTACAAGACTTCTCCATCCTTGATTATAAGGCACTATTTCCTGATGATTTATCTCAAAGATTTGGGGGTTTTCTGTCCTGGAGAAATAGGGTGTGGTTCAATGGATTGGCCATTCACCCAGGTCTTTCCTGTGCTCAGACCACTTTTCACCAACCTCATCATTGCCCCTGCTGTAGGGCGGTGCTGGACATTGATGTGGTTCCTTATTAGACACATTTTAGGGCCCTTCCTAAGGGAGGACTGGCTGTCCCATCCTTGAGATGTGTGGCTTCCCAGACTGCATTGCTCCCTGTCTGGAGAGAGTCCTTTGGCCCCATTTGGAGTCCCCACCTCTCCAGCCAGCTGTATAGTGGAGAGCCACCTGGCCCAGGCAGGCAGTCTTATACTTGGGTCTCTTGTACACCCAGCTGTCGTTATCCCCACTGACTGTGCTTGCTTGGCCTTATTCCCTGACCTCTGATTCTCATCTTGATTTTTGCAGCTAGAGTGAAACTCTCCCACTGCTGCCTTGGCTGAGGGTCTTGCTATCTCGTCTTTGGAGGCTTGTCAGAACAGATTTTAGCTCTTGGGAAGCTTGACTCACATGCCTGATGGTACTTTGCAGCACCAAATTCAAATAGCGGAGTCCATGAATCCAGAGTTGTGTTGTCTGTTTGCTGATTGGAGGCTGTTGCAGCTTTATTGGAGTTTTGCAGAATTGACAATGTGCACAGTCGAGAATTAATCATTTTTCAGTTAGGGTGCACCGGGGCAGAACAGGAAAGGACAAAGAGTAACAGTCAGGAAAATGAGGCCTGAGGGAGCTTGGTAGGGAAATTCAGAGGGGGAGGTCAGGTGCCTGGTGGGGAAAGCTACCTAGTCCTTCCCTGCTGAGTTCTTGGTGGTGACTTGTTGTCTTCATGTGCAAGGAACTGGAGTGAGACCTGAGAATTGGGCTGCAGAGCCCTCAGGATGTACACAGTGCAGCTGGGGACTGCTGGGGGCCAGCCTGGACTCTCTCCTGAACTAGTGACTTTGACAACCTTTGATGTTTTCATTGTGAGATACTGATCTCATCTACCTGCCTCACAAGGTTGGTGAAAGGGTCTAAAATGATATGCCAAACCAGACCTTTGTAGAGAAGTTCTCTCTTTTCAAAAAGAGAATAATATAATGAATGCTCATGTTCCCATCACCTAGCTTCAAAAATTATTAACTCATCCAATCTTGTGTAATTTCTACCCCTTCCCCAACCCTGGATATTTTGAGGCAAAGCGCAGATAGACTGTTTTGCATAGAGAGTTTTTGTAGTATTCATTTGTTTTGATGAATTAACAGTGAGCAGTGGAGCAGAAGGATTGCCTGGACTCAGCAGGCAGGCTCGACTATGCAGAAGGCAGCCTGTTATTGCTTCGACCAGTTCTAGGTGCTGGAACAAGCACAGGTTTTATTTAGCAGCAGTTTGTCACATTCAGAATTATTTTCCCAGCAACATTCTTTATAAGAAACACCTGAAACATTCTAGCAGTTTTCTTAAGCTTCCATCCTTCCAACTTAGGGGCTGAGATTTTTTCCACGAGGCCAGTAATGGTTAATACTCGCTCCTTAGGGTGAGCAGCGTGGATGTCGCTGCTGTCTGGGTCTGCTCTGAACTGTATGTCTTACCCAGTGGGCATGGGGCTGGGCTTTGTGGCATTCTTATCACAGAGCTATCAGGAATCAGCGCTCCCAGTCAACATAGCATTTTGAGGCACTGGCACTTTAAAATTTTTAAAAATTATGATAATTCTTTGGTTGTGTTAGACCTGTTTCTAGCGCAAAATCTCATTTCGACTTAGGGGAATGCAAGTAAAAACCACCGAGAGACTTTACACCCATGAGGATGGCTGCTATGAAAATAAGAGAACAAAGCAGATGTTGGCAGGGATGTGGAGACGTTGGAACCCTTGTGCACTGTCCATGAAACTGTAAAATGGTGCAGCTCCTATGGAAAACAGTGTGGTACTTTCTCAAAAAGTTAAAAAATAAAATTACCATATCATCCGGCAATCCCACTTCTGGGCATATACCCAAAAGAATGCCAGGCAAGATCTTGAAGTGATATTTGCACACCCATGTTCATAGCAGCATTATTTTTTTATTTATTTTTTTATCTTTATTGTTGAATGTATTACAGATGTTCCTCATTTTTCCCCCATTGAGTCCCTCCTCCCCATTCCTGTCCCACTCCTGCCTTTTCCCACACTGTTATTGGTGTCCATTGGTTATGCATATATGCATATAAGTTCTTTGGTTTATTTCTTCCCACCACCCCAACCCCCTTCCATTTGAAGTTTGTCAGTCTAGCAAACAATTTGTATTTCTTAATCCCTTCACCTTTTTCACCCATTCCCCCAACATCGCTCCCCTCTGGCAACCAATAAAATGTTCTCTATATCTATGAGAATGTTTCTGTTCTGTTTGTTCATTTTGTTTGTCGATTCAGTTGTTGATAGATAGGTATTCATCGCCATTTTGTTTGTTTATATTTTTTATCTTTTTCTTCAAGAAGACCCTTCAACATTTCATATAATAGTGGTTTGGTGGTGATGAACTCCTTTTCCTTGTGTGGGAAACTCTTTATATGGCCATCGATTCTAAATGACAGCTTTGCAGGTTGGAGTAATCTTGGTTGTAGGTTCTTGCTTTTCACCACTCTGAATATTTCTTGCCACTCCCTTCTGGCCTGCAAAGTTTCTTTTGAGAAATCAGCTGACAGTCTTATGGGAACTCCCTTGTAGGTAACTAACTGCCTTTCTCTTGCTGCTTTTAAGATTCTCTCTTTGTCTTGAACCTTTTGCTTTTTGATGATGATGTGTCTTGGTGTGGGCCTCTTGGGGTTCATCTTGTTTGGGACTCTCCGTGCTTCCTAGACTTGTATGTTTGTTTCTTTCACCAAGTTAAGGAAAGTTTTCTGCCATTATTGTTTCAATCAGGTTTTCAATTTCTTGTTCTTGCTGTTCTCCTTCTGGCACCCCCAAGATATGAATGTTGGCACGCTTGAAGTTGTCCCAGAGGCTCCTTACACTATCCTCATTTTTTTGGATTCTTTTTTCTTTTTGCTGTTATGATTGGGTGTTTTCTGCTTCCTTATATTCCAAATCGATGATTTGCTTCTTGGCTTTTCCTACTCTACTATTGAATTTGTGTAAATTATTCTTTATTTTAGTTAGTGCCCCTTTCATTTCTGACTGGTCCTTTTTTATGCTCTTGAGGCCCTCACTAAGTTCACTGAGGTTCTCACTGAGTTCATTGAGCATCCTTATAAGCAGTATTTTGAACTCAGCATCTGTTAGGTTGCTTATATCCATTTTGCTTAGTTCTTTTCTTGGGGTTTTGTTCTGTTCTTTCATTTGGGACCTGTTTCTTTGTCTCCTCATTTTGGCTGCCTCCTTGTGTTTGTTTCAGTGTATACTTAACAAGACCAGGGGCTATCTGAGACCAGATGCTGCTTGTTTGAAAGAATTTAGGAAACCTGAAGCAGGATCCAAGACAGGCCAATCCTATGGTTAAACATCTGGCAACAGCTTGGGTGGGCCTGAAAGTTGGGTGGGGCGGGGCCTCAGGGAGTCATCAGGGCGAGGCAACCTGTGTGAGCCAGGTTGCTGGAGTCCCAGATATGGCAGCTGTCTGCCGCCCCAGGGAAGGGCTCACCAAAGGAACAAAGGCCTCTGACAGCATGTCTGTCTCATAGAAAGCCCCCTCTTCAGCCTTTGCTCCAGTGCCAGACAGCTCAGTTCTTCCCTGTATCTCTCTGGCGTCCCTTGAGCTGCCCCTCCTCCAAGCTTAGAGGGAGCGAGTCCCATAAGTCCGTGCGCGGGCCCTTTAAGAGGAGCTGCCTGGGGCTCCAGCCTCCTCAGCCTCCGTCAGCCTCAGTTCCCGATGGTTTTTTCCAGCCAGAAGTTATGGGGACTCTCTTCCTGGCACTAGTACCCTGAGCTGGGTGCCTGGTGTGGGACGGGGACCCCTCAGTCCTCAGGGAGGCCCTTCCCAGCCGAGGTGTCCTCCTGATTTTATCCGCCACACTGGGTGTGGGACCAGCCCGTCCCCTCCGCCCATCCTACCAGTCTCGATGTGGCTGCTGCTTTAATTCCGTAGTTGTAGGACTTCCTCTCAGCTTGGTTTCGGGTGGTTTTGAATGATGATTGTTCAGTAGTTCAGTTGTAATTTCGATGTGGTTTTGGGAGGACGCGATACCGCGTTCATCTGCCCCGCCATCCTGACCGGAAGTCTCCACAGCAGCATTACTCACAATAGCCAAAAGGCAGAAACAACCCAGGTGTCTACTGACAGATGAGTGGACAAACGAAATGAGGTCTATAGATGCAATGCGATGTTATTCAGCTTTAAAAAGGGAGGCAATCCTGACAGCCTACAACACAATGAACCTTGAGGACACTGGTAAGGGAAATAAGCCAGTCACAAAAGGACAAATACTGTCTGATTGTACTTCTGTAATGTACCTAGAGCAGTCAAATTCATAGAAACAGAAAGTAGAAGGGTGGTTGCCAGGGAGTGGAGGGAGGGAGAATGGGGAAGTTACTGTTTAATGGGTAGAGTGTCAGTGTTGCAAGATAGAGAGCTCTGAGGATGGTGGTGATGGCGGCATAGCCCTGTGAAGGTGCCGCGTCCCACTAAGCTATACACTTACAGTCAGCGTTGCCCACACTCTCCGTGGACTTGCAGAGGAAAGGAAGCTGCAGAGGTGGGCGGTCTCCCTCACCTGGCTCCACAGAGAACCTGAGCTTTCCCGGGTTTCCTGAGTGAATCCTCTAGAGGGGTCATCAGGTGGTGCCTGCAGTTCCAGGGTTGCTTCCCACCACAGACACTGAGTTTAATCTGCAGAGGTTTGGGTAAAGCCCTTGCCCGAATCTGTTTAGGAGGAGGGTTGATTAAAAGTGAGGAACTGAGGCCCTCGTGAGCACAGTGCCCACCCAGGGCCACAAAGATGTCTCTGTTACAGGGAACAGAGACCTGTGCCACCTTTCTCCGTGACCTGGGCAGGGGTTAGTTCCTGAGCTGGGGTTAACTTCTGAGCCTAATGCACAGCCTGTTCCTGAGTGAGAAGCGAGCCTGGCTTGAGGCTCCTTCCTTCAAAGTGACAGGTGCCTCCCATGAGTATGGTATACTTGTAATTTATGGTCCAAATTGGGAAACTTAAGGTTATTAAAAGAGGTTATTACGAATTTTGCCAGAACAATAGGTGTCCCCAGTGCTTTCCCAGACAGACCAGGACCTGTGGTCACCATATCCGAGAGAGGCAAAGCAAGCCTGATAGGGAAGGAGTTAAAGGTCCGCTCCCTTCCCCTGCCTCAGTCATGGCATCTTTGTGGCCCTGGGTGGAGAGTCTTCTTCTCTTCCTCTGGCCTTCATTGTGCTCCTTGTTGATGGGGAGGAGAGTCAGTCCCCCTTATGATGGGCTGATAGAGAATTGCCCATGTTTGAGCTGGACTCTGCCCATGTCGTATTAGACCGAAGGCCTGACCCCAGGTCTGAGTGCAGATGGTTTCTCCTCTTCCATCTCTGGGTGACGGATGCAGTCAAATGGCTAGTGTTTTTCCTTGTCGTGTCTTTTCATTTTCACTGCTGAGAAGTGGTTCGTTTTATTCTTCAAGTTTTATTTAATAAATGTTTGCAATTGCATGGAAATTCTACACAAGTCATCCCAGCTATACCGATTTTCCTCCTCCGTGCTCCACTCTCCTGGCTGCAGTCACGGTTTCACACCTCTGACAGTGTCCTTGCAGTCTTGTGGTCTGCGTGTTCATATCGGCCTCACCTTGTGTAGAACAGCCCAGGTTGCTCTAGTTTTCCTGATTGTATTTTTGGAAATTCTTGTATTGGACATTTAGGTTGTTTCCATTTTTTTTTTTTTACTATCCCAGATGAGGATGCAGTGATTGGTTTTGTGTAACACAGATTCTTCCCTGTGGGGAAAAGAGGGAGGTGATTTGCTGGGATGGAGTCCCAGGAGGGAGAGTAAATGGGTCAGAAGGTGTGTACATTGTTTTGACCGGCCTGACATACTTATATTGTCCAAATTGATTCTCCAGAAGGGCTGTCCCAGTTCCTAAGATATAGATGGCTTTATCACATAGGGGTGTGTGCGTATTTTGCCAAGGCTCGCCAAGGCAGCGGTCCAGGATCGCTCAATCAGGGGCTCTGCTAGGAGTACTTGTTGCCTGCGGAGCTGATCCCTGCAGGGCCTCAGCTCCTGACCTCAGCAGCTCGTGCATGCAGGAGGCCAAGACCCTCAGGGATTTCTGAGGACTGTGCATGGGGCACTGCTGTTACTGCCTGGCACGTGTCATCATTGTTACTCACAGGGCAGTGTCAAGGCTCTCTACCTGGTGTGTGTGTGACTTACCCTTTGCCAGTACATGGTCAGCATGTCCCAGGCTGCCGGAGGGATTTGTCTTCTGTGTGGGGTGTCTCATACCCATCTGGTTTGTACCACCCCCCCAGAGATTGAAAAATATTATCATTATTGAGGTATAAATGAGAAAGAACAACATTTAGTCATTTCAAGTGCACAGCTGGATGAGTTGACAGCTGTATACTCGTCTAACCACCATCACCACAGTGAAGACAGGAAACACTCCCACGCCATCAGAAACTCCCCGTGCCCTTCTGCATTTCTCCCCACCCCTTCCGCAGGCAGCACTGACCTACCCCTGGTCACCATAAATTATATTTGACACCCCCGAATCTGACTTCTTTAGGTGATATTTTCTCTGTGGTTTTTCTTTTTTAAAATTATTTTTTATTGGTTTCTCTTCTTATTTTTTTAATTTTTATTTATTTTTGCGTTTATCTTCAGATAGAGCGGGAGGGAGAGAGGGATGAAGAAAGAGAAAGAAACATCGATGTGAGAGAGACACATCGACTAGTTGTCACCCACACAACCCCAACCGGGGCCTGGGGAAAAACTGCAAACGAGGCACATGCTCTTAGCACGGGAACCGAACCCAGGTCTCTCTGGTCTGTGGGCCGACACTCTTAACTACTCAGCCAAACCAGCCAGGGCATCTCCTCTTATTTTTATTATCTCGTTCCTTCTACTTACTTTGGGATTGTTTTGCTGTTTTTCTAGCATCTTAGGTAGGAGATTCAATCATTGATTTTATTACAAAAAATTTTTTTTCTTTATTGATTTTAGAAAGAGAGGAAGGGAGAGGGAGAGAGAGGTAGAAACATCCGTGGGAGAGAACATCGATTGGCCACCTCCTGCATGCCCCCCACTGGGGATCAGGCCCACAACCTGGGCATGTGCCCTGACCGGGAATTGAACTGGCGACCTCTTGGTGCAGGGGTCGATGCTCAACCACTGAGCCACACAGGCTGTGCTGATCATTGATTTTAAATCATTTTTCCTAGTGTATTTCATGCTATATGTTTTCTACATCCCATACATTTTTATATGTTTTCATTTTATTTGGTTGAAATATCTTGTATATACATACTCTGTATACAATGTGTCTTTTCTCTCACCCGCCTTCCCACCCCCACCCTCCAGCTCACTTCAAGAATTTCTCTTTATTGTATTTCTGATAGTTTCATTCGGATCTTTTATATTTTCTGTTTCTCTCCTCATTATGTTTATTTTTTCTTTTAAATCCTTGAGCCTATTTGCAATATTTGTTTTAAAACCTTCATTAATTCCATTTTCTGTGTCATTCCTGTCTTTTTCTAATTACCACCCCCCTTGTTATAGGTCACATTTCCCCCCCTTTTCGCCTAGATGGTAACTGTGACTAGATGCTGGATACAGCTGTTCCACCTAAGTGTTCTTGTTCAGCTCGGGCCGACGGAACAAAGTACCAGAGGCTGGTTGACTTCACAGGAATTTATTTTCTCACAGTTCTGGAGGCTGGAAGTCTGAGATCAGGGTGCCGGCATGGCCAGGGCCTGGCGAGGACCCCTTTCCTGGCTTGCAGGTGGCTGTCTTCTTGCTGTGTGTCTCTCCTCTTATAAGGACACTAATCACGGAGCCCCACCTCATGACCTCCTCTAGTGCTGATGACCTCCCAAAAGCCCCACCTCTAGATGCCATCCCAGTGGGGCTAGGGCTTCAACATATGGATTTGAAGTGAGGGGGGCGCCACAAACATTCTGTTCGATCCATGACACTTCCTCACCAGGACTATGTCCTTGGAGTTTGAGGTCTTGTGTTACGTATTGTGTGTGGGATCCTCCAGTGCATGTCGTTGTAGGACGTTCGTTCTTATTGCTATGTAACATTCGCTGTGGGTTCTTGACAGTTTTCAGCTATCGAGACCAGTTGAAGTGATATAAAAACATACCAGGGTTGTAGGCTTGAATTAAGGATGTTGCCGGGGCTCATGCGGCCGTGCTGAAGGAAATCCTGTTTCGTCTCTGGGTCCAGATGGTTTTGGGGTGATAGTTGAGTGCAGGACTTGGCTTGCAGGACAGATGTAGCTCTCTGTCTGTTTTTGCACACGCAGCTTCAGTGGAACACAGCCCTGCCCGTTCCTTTACGTGTCATCTGTGGCTGCTTTCCTGCTCCAACGGCAGAGTTGAGCACTTGAAACAGGACGTGGAGCTGAAAGTATGTGCTCCCTGGCTTACAGAAGTGTGAACCCCTGGCTTAGTATCTAGGTTTTCTGCCCACTGTTGATCACTGAACTGTGCTGGCGATGGCGGAGACTGGGGTGGGGGTGAGGTTGGGTGGGGGTTGCTTGGGGAGCTGCTGGTACCTCCCTGGGATAAGTCTGCCCTCCTTCCTTCCTCTCAGAGGCTTTGACATGGTCCGATTCCTGGGCGGGGCTGGGAGGTGGTGGACTCTGTTATCAGGGAGACCGCTGTAGAGGCTGCCTAAGAACTCTGGGGAGTCCTCACCCCCCTCGCTGGGGCCCCTAGCATGGGTTCACTGGCTGTGTTGGGAAGGGCACATGTGCTGCTTATTCTCAGAACCACCCTTCCGGCAGGAGGAAAAGCTGCTGTGTGATAGCTGTGTGACCCTGTGCAAGGCACCATCCTGCCCTGGGCCTCCTTTCCTCTAATGAGGAAGCTGGGCTCCAGCATCCCTTCCGGCTTGCAGACCTTTCAGAGCCCCACTGAGAAGTGGCTTGGTTTAGATGATTTTAATGTGGTACCATTTTTAATGTGGTACCCTGTCCTGTATTAGTACCATGTGCTAACCGATGGTGCACCGGAACTCCAAACCTTCCCTGTTCTGTATAGGGTTAGAGTGCCACAGTCCTAACCCTGACTCATATCCTGGTACTTCTCCTCATCCCACTGGGTCTTAGGGTCAGGTTGGGATTAGGGTCTGTGCTCTCCGGTGTCCTTTCTGGCCAGTATTTGAATTGTTGGCTTTTCAGGAGGCCAGGAGCATCTCTGGTGTTCTCTGAACTCCCCAGGCCTGGAGTCAGGATTTCCCATTCTGGAGCTGCTAGAACCATGGGGTTCCACCTGGTGTGATTTATGGTGGCAAAGTTTAGAGCAGGAGGTGCACAGGCCTTTGGAGATCACTGGTTTCCAGCTGCTTGATTTTGCAGATTAGCAAACAGATCCAAGAGAGGGGTGGCTTGCTCAAGGTCACAGAGTAGTTAGGGACAGAGGCGAGACTGTGCCAGCTTCTCTCTCCCACTCCCTGCCCCGTTTTCTTTCCATCTTTCTTTCCTATCTCACTTGGAAAGCCTTCAGAATGCTCTGTTTCCCTAAACTCTGATTTACTGTTGTCTCTGGAGATCCAACAAAACAGATACCTCTGGAAGGAAGGACCATGTCTTAGGGCAAAGATTGGTGCTGAGAGTGTTCTTGGCATGGGGGGCGGGCGCCGTGATTTTAGTCCAGCACATGCTGGCGGTATCTGGAAGGCCCCCCATACCCCTGCTCACCTCTTCCCCAGGAGGCCAGGCCCGTGCAGAATGGCGCTGTGCCCCAGATCTAAGAAGAACACGTATAGTCCTTTTATGGTTAATCCTTACCTGAGGTTATTTATTCCATTGATTACTAGAGAGTGTGGAAGGGCCTTAAGGAAGGAAGAGGAGGGGGAGAGAAACATCAATGTGAGAGAGATCCATCGATTGGTTGCCGGGGCCCTATGATGCTTCTTTCCCCTCCATGCCTGTGCTCTGCCTCCCCCACAGGAGTCTGGGCCCCATTCAGAATGGGGCTGTGCTCCAGGTGTAAGTACATCAGGTGTGATACTTCTTTCAATCCTGCAAACCTCCTGGGACCCAGGGAGGGTTACCCTATTTGGAGAAGTTCCTGGGCTTGCACACAGTGTTGTCCGTCGGAAGTTGTGGGTAGAGGTCGGAGCCAGGACCGCGGCCTGTGCTGCCTGCTCCTTCGGGGCTGCTCTGCGCTGCCTTGAGTGGCTTATTCCTCCTTGGGTTCCTTCTGGTTTTCTGGGAGGCTGCCGTAGGCGGCCAGGGGATGGGGCTTTGTGAACGTTAGCTGCCATGGGCCAGGGGAACTTCAAGAACCAGAGGCCAGTAGGGCAGAGCCTGAAAGTGTTGCGTTGCTGCTGGTGGTTTACCTGGAACATGTTGAGCAAAGACAGGGCCCACATGAATTGCCCAAGCACTGCACACACACTAGAATGAAATTTCAGAAGGGGCCTAGGCCACTAAATAGAGGTGGTGAGGGGCTGCTCTGCCACTTGTGGTTTCCGAACGTCCTGCAGCCCAGCAGGGCCTGGCCAGGGGTCTGCACTTCTGCTGTGACTTGACCCTCCTCGGCTAAAGTACCACAGGCTTACTCACAGGGTGAGTGGATTCTGGGTGGCTTCTGTGATAGGCAGGGCTGGGCCGGCCCCAAATGCCCCCAAAGGACCACTCACCTTCTTTCATAGGGTCCTTTGCCCGAGGTGGGGAGGCCAGTATCGAATCTTTACAGTGGCAACCCCCTCTCCCCTAAGGAGGCCCTACTTTCGTGGCCACCTGCCCAGGTTGGGACACACTTGCTGTATAGTGGGGGCCCTTGGCTTTAGAGTTGCACAGCTCAGAAGTCCCTTCTGTAAAACTCCCTGGACTGGCCCTTCTTCCTAGCCTGGGCGACTGCCCTGTGGACAGTGAAATAATGGGTGTCGGGAGACTCAGCTCTGGTCTTAACTTGTGGCCACCAGCTAGCTATGTGACTCTGGACAGATACCCATTCATTCTGTATCTCAGTTTTCCTGTTTGAAAAATGGGGGTGATAGTGCCAGTGATGGGTATGGAAGGGCCTCTTTAGGTGTGTTCAGTGATAACACAGTGCCTGGCACACAGGGAAGGGTGGCGCGACTTGCCACAGCGACCACTTTGGTGTCCGTGCCTGATGGTCCAAGGCTGGTGTCCCTTTGAGCTTGGAGAGAGCTGGGCCTCATTCTCTGGGAGGGAATTTAATCAGATCGTAGAAGAGAGACAAGGAAGGTTACTCTGAAGCTGGGAGGCACCCAGCTGAACCGTTGCTCCCAGTGAGCACAGCCCAGCCCCACGGACCGTCTGTGCAGGAGAATTTCTGTGAGCGGGCGAAGCGCTGAGGCTCTGGCTTGTCACAGGGCTGTCTCGTGAGCTCCCAGACAGGTCACTTCCCCTGTCTGATTCTTTCTCAGTCAGCTCCTCTCTAAAATAACTGTTGGTCCCCAAAGTTTCTGCCCTGGGCCAGTATTCATTAAACCCATGATCTGGCATGTGACCCCCAGTTCCTGTCTTATCTGGTGCAAGTTAACTTTAGTCCTTCCTTTAAAACTGAATGGAAAAAAGCCTTTCTTTCTTTCTTTCTTTCTTTCTTTCTCTCTCTCTCTCTCTCTCTCTCTCTCTCTCTCTCTCTCTCTCTCTTCTTTTTCCCCTCACCCGAGGATATTTTTCTATTTATCATCAGATAGAGTGGGAGGAAGGGAGAGAGGGGGCGGGGAGAGAGAAACATTGATGGGAGAGAGACATATTGACTGGTTGCCTCCTGCACAACCCGACCAAGGTTAGGGACAAATTGTAAACGAGGTACGTGCCCTTGACCGGAATCGAACCCGGGACTCATTGGTCCATGGACCGACGCTCCAACTGCTGAGCCAAACCGGCCGGGGCAAGCATGAGCCTTTCTTCTGTGAGCGCAGCCCTTGTGGTGGAAGAACTGTGCTCAGTGGTGGGGAGCTGGCAGCTCAAGTGGACCGCGGCTCAGGGAGGGATTTCCAAGGGGCAGGCTTTTCTCACCATCCCACGCGGTGCCAGGCGGTAGGTGGGCTGCCATGGAGTGCAGTCAGGCGAGCTGGAACACTTGTTGGGGGCACTGGATTGGGGGTAGGGGTAGACAGCCTCCAGGCCCTATTCTGCTCTGATCCTGAAGCTCCTGTGTAGAACTTGGCCTTGGAGTAGGGCAGCCTGGGCTTTTACTTGGCCCTCTCTTGCTTTGAATGCATTTGGATTGAGTTGGACCCAGGACTGTGCCTGGGAGGAGAGCAGGAAGGACCACAGGCAAGGGCTGCTCTGGTCTGAGAGCTCCGGTGGCTCACTCATGTCTACTTCATACCTACCAGGCCAAGTCCTCCTCCCAGTTCTCGGGATACAACCCTGAACAAACAGAAACTGTCTCCGCTCTCAGAGGGTTTACGCAGGAGAGACACAGTTGATGGGCAGTGGCTCACGCGGTCTTGGATAAGTGCCATGAGGAAAATCAAGCAGCGAAGGTGGTCAGGACTGATGGGTGGGACTTGTCCACCTAGGACAGAGGAGGTGGAATTTGAAGAGACTGGAATGGAGGGAGGAAGAACCTTCTAGGCCAAGGAAATGGTGTCCAGTCTGCGAGACAGGATGAGTTAGGTGAGTTCAAGAACTAGTAACAGTGCCAGGGTGGCCTGGGAGTAGGGCTGGGTGGTCAGATGGATTGGAGACGATGTTGGATATGTGGGCCAAAGCTGGGCCATGTAGGCCTTTGTGGGCTGAGTTTGAATTTTATTGTAAGTGTAAAAGGAAGTCATTGGAGGAGTGGAGTTATGTGTTCTGTGTTTTTAAAGGATTACTCTAGTTGCTTGGGGACCTGTGAGGAGACAGCAAGGAGGCCCCTGAGAGGGTGGACCATGGACAGGTGGGAGCCGAGTCAGGAGAAAGCAGGCCAATACACTACAAATTCTGGAGGTAGAACCAGCAGAGGGTTGGTGGGGGGAAGTTGGAGTTGGAGGGAGAGCGGCATCAGGCGTGAGGTCGAGGTTTCTGTCTTAAACGAGTGGGTGGATGGACAGTGGTCCCATTCTTTAATGAGGGAAGGATTGGAGAGGAGCTGGTTGGGGGTCGGAGACCAGGGCTCCATTTTGGGCCATGTGCAGATCGAAATGTCCTTTGGTCTCACAGGTGGACATGTCAAGTAGACATTGAGGAAGCAGTGAGTCAGCAGCATGCGGTGCAGATGGTTGTGGAGCCTTGTGAAGTAGGAGAGCATCCAGAGAGCTGGGCAAGGTCGGGGTCCAGGCCTGAGCAGGGAGGTTCGCCAGCACTTAGATAACTCTGAAGAGGAGGGTGAACCCACAGAACGGACTGAGAAGGAGTGAGGGAGTGTGGAAGACAGCTGTGAAAGTGTGCTTTGTGGTCCCAGAGCCCAGCCGTCTGTGGACTGTGGAGAAGGGAATGACCCGCGGTGTCAGAGGAGATTAGATAAGCTGAGAAAAGACTTGACCTCCAGCTTTGACAGGAGGGAGTAAGGCATCAGGGACCTGGGGAATGGTGGGAAGGAAGCCGGAAGCCCCAGCGTTCAGTGGGCAGTGACTGGTCACCTTTACTTGCTTATTTACCGTGCAGTGTGAGGCATGGGCAAGGAGGTAGTCATGCACCCCGTCAAGAAAACAAAGATCTTCATCAGCTGTTCATCACTGAGGCCTGGCTAGGAGACAGTCATTGCAGTGTGATGGAAGGGACCTGTGTGGACTCCCTGGGGTGTGAGCTCCTGCAGCGTGGGGATCTTGCCTGTGCAGCTGGTTGCGCCATGGCTCCAGCGCCCGAGACGACGCCTGGCACTTAGAATGTAGTAGTCGGTCAGGATTTGTTGGACGAATGAGTGAGCAAATGAATGGATTAAACAGAGACTTGGGATCTGGCCCTTCTCTGCCACTGTTCGGCATTTTGATCTTGGCCCTTTGGCCTGTGTTCCCCTTTGTAAGTTAGAGGGTTCAGGTCCCGCAAGACTTCTTCATGTGGGGTTCACAGGTTGTAAGGGAGCCGGCAATGAGAAGTGCGTGGACCCTTGGAAATCCCCTCTAAAATGTTGGGCATGTACACATTTTCTGAAATCGGTCTCTGTTGGAAAAGAGGGTAAGAACTCCAGGACTTTCTTTAAAGGCCCTTTCTTCCCACTCCAGCTACCTGGGGTTAGCGGTGAATAAAGTAGGCCGGAAGGTCCTGAAGCTAGAGAATACACTTCGGAAAGTTGAGAGCCGTAGAAACACCTAGCTGTTATTTGTCATGAGGTGTTGGCAAGTGGCAGCTAAATGCCAACAGTTAATAGAAAAACTGGAGGCTACATAATATGCAGACCATGAGGTGTTTTGTTTTATATGGAAAAGTCCTCCATGTTCACGAATCTAGGTGGTGTATGGCGTCTATGGGTGGGGTTAGGAGTGGTGTATGGAAGGAGGCTAGCCAGTGGGTTCCTGCAGGTGGGATGTCAGGGTTGGGGATTGCTGCTTTTGTGGGGTTGGCACACTCCTTAACACAGGCCTATTTCAATTTAGTAACTGATGACCTAGCATATCCTGAGCACAAGTGTGCCCTGGGGAGGAGGCTCGGCCCTGGCCAGCAAATAGCCTCACAGCTGCTTGTCTGCGCTTGAGTCTGCCTCCAGGACTGAGGCCTGAGGAGGGCAGCAAAGGTGGTGCTAGGCTCTGTACCTTTGGCAGTGGTGCCTGGTCCTCCGCAGAGCCTCATCTACCCAGGGAGTCTGAAGTCACCTGGGGCAGCCGTCACAAGGGGTGGTGTCTTACACACAGACAGTGCATTGAAATGAGTTGGGGTGCTTGTGCAATGGGGATGAAACAGGGCACAGCCTGATGTCTCTTACTCCATGGTCTCTCCAGGACAGTGTGTTCTGAGATCCTTTGCTTCTGCATGGAGCTGTGGGGGTTGAAGGAGTTTGTTTAAATGTTCAGGGAAGGTACATGTGGGCCTTGCTGTCCCTTTGCTCTGGGATGCAGACCCTGTCATCTGTAGGGACCGAGGGGCTGCCTTGCCCCTGATCCAACGAGCATGGACATGAGCCATTGACATTCTCCTACTAGCAGTGTGGGCCCTTCTCTGAGAAGCACGTTCATGGTGCTGGTTTCCGACCTAACTGTCTGCTGTCTCTCTCTTTCACTCCCCCCTCCCTTCAGTTGGCTGGAGTTGCCTTCCTTGGAGCTGGACTGTGGGCATGGAGTGAAAAGGTAGGTGCAAACGTCAGCCAGCCAGAACCAGATTGGTTGAGCTTTAATTGTCCCTGACAAGCATTTCTTGTGCAAGGTAATCATTTGTAGTCATTAATCTTGACAGAGCCAGCTCTTGGAAACAGTTACTGAGCTTATCGTGAAAACTGCTTCCCCGTGCTGGGGCTGCTGCTAGAGGCCAGGGCTGGTCTGAGCTCTGTGAGTAGATAGCCCTCTTCTTTGTTCCCAGAAGCTCCAAGTCGCCCTGGGGCTTGTCTGCAGCTGTGTCCAGGGCAGGCCTGAGGCCACCTTCTGGGCCTGGTCTATGCCTCTGGGAGCAAATAGGTCCCTGTGTTATTGCTGAAGCTCTTGTCCTTGCCCACGGAAACCCCCGCATCAGGGAGCAGGGCTCTGGTATATGCCCTGCAGGGCGGGGTGGGTCTCTTTGCTCCTGTGCACCTCATTGCCCAGCCTGTGGACAGGTGAGGAGGGAGACCCGGCTCTTACTGTCCAGGGCAAAGGGCAGTTGGAACTCTGGGGAGGGTGGGTACCAGACTTTGGTGCCACCCATGCTCTCTGGGTAGGTGGGTGCTGGGGAAGTGGTGAGGGCTGGACAGGACCCTCACTACAGGGAGGGAGGAGGGAGGGACAGAAGGAACACGGGCCAGCTGGCTGGGCAGGAAACTGTAAACTAAAGTTTCCCCTTGAGCTTCAGGCCTAGGGCTCTTTCTTCGGGGGAGCCTCCCTTTGTCTCCAGGAGGAGGCAGGAGTGCTTAGATCATTGGGCTTTCTTGCCATGGCCTTAGGAACAGGATAGGCCCGCCTTTGGATTTGAACACCTTCACGGTGGTGGCCTGTGAACTCCTAAAGGTCAGGAGCTGAGTTGCAGTGTCGCTTTGTCCTAGTGACCTGGAAGCAGGTGCAAGTCATGACTCATAGCGCCACCGTGTGGCCACCTCCAGAACAGCAGCAGCTCAACCTGCAGAGCCTGGGAGTTTAGGCCTGGGTTGGTTACCGAGCTGCCTAGTCCCAGCTGGGTTGCCTGGTCTGGTTGCAGTTTTCTCCTCTCTCCTTTGAATCCTGTAGAATTGCTCCATTTTGGTTGCCACTAGCCTCATGTGACTACTTATATTTAATTAAAATGAAATACAAATTAAAATTCAATTTTTTAATTTCACTAACTGCATTTCAAGTGCTTGATAGCACACGTGACCAGTGGCTACTATTTTGGACAGTGCAGTTATAGAGCACCACCATCAGCACAGAAAGTTTCATGCACAGTGCTGCCTTTGTGTGCCCTTGGTGAATGTTTTCCATAGGGGGTTCACACTTTCATCTCAGGATAGTGGTGTTCTCCATGGACTGAGTGCAAAGTCAGCGGCCAGATGTCCAGAGGCCATGGTGAAGCTCTGGCACAGGGTGCCTTGACCACAGGTCACGGAGCCCTCAGGGCTCCCCTGCACCCCAGGCCTGGCAGAGGCACCCTGCAGGCTGCAAAAGAAGAATGGGGTCTGCCTGGGAGGAACCTGCAGCCTAGATGGAGACAGGAATGCTGCATGTGCAGGGCTGAGGTGGGCAAGGACCTGTTGGGCAGAGAGGCCTCTAAGGGGGCGGGAGGGCAGGGGCCACACTCTGCCTGGCTTTATTTATTTATTTATTTATCTTCACCCCAGGACATTAAAAAAAATTTTTTTTTTGTTCAGATAGAGTGGGAGGGAAAGAGGAAGAGAGAGAGAAACATCGATGTGAAAGGGACACATCGAGTGGCTGCCACCCGCACGACCCAACCAGGGCCGGGGACAAACTGCAACTGAGGTACACGCCCTTAGCGGGAACTGACCCCAAGTCTCTTGGGACTGCAGCCCAACGCTCTAACCGCTGAGCCAAACCCGCCAGGGCTCTTTATTGATTTTAAAGAGAGAGGAAGGGAAAGGGAGAGAGAAATAGAAACATCGATGAGAGAGAACATTGATTGGCCGCCTCCTGCATGTCCCCCACTAGGGATCAGGCCCACAACCTGGGAATGTGCCCTGACCTGGAATTGAACTGGCGACCTCTTGGTGCACGGGTGAATGAATGCTCAACCACTGAACCACACCGGCCGGCCTCGCCTGGCTTTTTAAGGGGATGATTGAGCCATGCAAGGCAGGACCCTGTCCTCAGTTTAGTTCTATACACAGCCTAGCCCCCCAGGGCACCTGTGACTCTCTCTGAGGCTGATCCTGGCCTGCTATCTCTGCTTCTTTAGGGGGTGCTGTCAGACCTCACCAAAGTGACCCGGCTGCATGGAATCGACCCTGTGGTGCTGGTGCTGATGGTGGGCGTGGTGATGTTCACACTGGGGTTTGCTGGCTGTGTGGGGGCCCTGCGGGAGAACATCTGCCTGCTCAAGTTTGTGAGTGGCCCCAGGGATGGGGATGGTGGGAGACAGGGTGGGCGGGCTCTGCTGGGTAGACTTATACTTCATTTGGATGCACTGGTAGCAGCTCTGTAGGCCTCTTTGGGCCCCAGCAGTGGGGGAGGAGGCAGCCCCTTTGTGCTCTGCTGTCCCACCAGGTGGTAGGATTTCAGGAAACAATCTGCTGAGCCAGCTTCTGATCCCTAGAGAAAGAGAAGTTGGCCTCTAGTTTTCAGCTCCCAGGGAAGGACTAGGCTTCCCACAGGCCAGTTCCCCTCCCCCTCTCTTGCATTTTATCCCCCCCCCCCCCCCCAACTTCTAAAGGAATTGTTTTGCTGCTCACCTTTGCCCTTCCTGGCTAAGATCAAAAGATGTTGTCAGTAACATTAGGAAATCATTTCCCTCTTCCAGGGTGTATTGAATGTGCTGTGCAGAATCCTTAATTTGCTGGCAGAACTTTGAGTCACCAAGAGTTTAGTTTTATATTTAGATACACATTCATTTTGAAATGCATTCAGTTAAAATTAAATAGCACCTGATAGGAAAAACACATAAACTGTGTTTTGCAACATATATTTGTTGAGTTTATTAGATCAAGCTTCCTCTTTCCTGGGCTTAACTTAAAAAGCAAAACATATTTTTTTTCCCTTTTTTTTTTCTTAAAAGTGTTGTTTTGTATCTTCTGTGTGCATGGAGATTCCATTTTGGAGGCCTGATGTGTGTGTGTGTGTGCACACGCGCGCGCGCATGTGTGCATGTGCGTGTGTATGCGTGTGCGGCATGTGTGTGCTTGTGTGTGTGCACGCACGACATGTGTGTTGCCCTCTGTCTTAGACTGCGGTATGGCCAATGAAAATGGCGGTGGGGGGAGGTGTGGGCCTTCGGCTCCATGGGCCTTTGGGTGCAGCACGCCACCACCACCGTGGCCAGGGGCAGCCGTGCTTCTGGAGATGGCTTGTGCGGCTGACTGTCATGTGCTCCACCAAGTGGGGGCTGACAACACTGCCCACTCCAGAGCGGAGCAGCGCCAGGGAACCCCACGTCCAGTGTGAGCTGTGAGCTGTGTTCTGTGAGCTGTGAGCCTCAGTGCTTCACAGGAAATGGCTGGCGCATGGGCTGGGAGCTTTCTCACCCTCTCACTCCTTTAACTCCCAGACCAACAGTGCCATGACGTGGTAGGGGGGAGTCTGTCCAATGTACCGATGAGATGGATTTGCCCACAATCACCCAGCTAATGATGTGGGTCTCTGGTCAGAGAGGGTGTGGGTCTGGCCGTAGGTTGGAGGTGTGGTGACCCCCACTCTCGCCTCATCCCCCAGTTTTGTGGCACCATCGTGCTCATCTTCTTCCTGGAGCTGGCCGTGGCCGTGCTGGCCTTCTTATTCCAAGACTGGGTGAGGGACCGGTTCCGGGAGTTCTTCGAGAGCAACATCAGATCCTACCGGGACGACATCGACCTGCAGAACCTCATCGACTCCCTTCAGAAAGCCGTGAGCACCTGAGGCGCACCCCGATAGAGGGCTTGCTTTCTTGGTTCGGTCTGGGTGCTGCTCGGGAGCCAGGCTCGTGGGGACATGGGGTGTGGAGTCCCTGGAGGGGCCACCTCGGCCACTGGTCCCTTTAGCTTTGCTTCCTCAGGGCTGCCCGGTGGTCCAGGCTTGCTATTCATGTGCCCTCCCCCCATTTGGACTGGGCAGGCGAGTCTAGCTGTCCCTGTGGCCCCCCAGCCCCAGGAGCCCAGGCCTCTCCTCCCTCCTCCGGGCCCAGACTCTCCAGCCCCGGCCACTTAGGTAGCGCAGTCCTGTAGGCACTGTGGGTACTGAGGAGCAGGGCCCCTCCTCTCCGGGCACGTGACTCACTGTCTGAAGCTATTCCTGTCCCCTTCTTCCCCGGGACCTTTTCCCCTTCCTGTTTGAGGGCAGAGTTGCCTGGAGGAAACAGCCTCAGATGGAGAGGCATGTGACGTCCCGGAACAGGTCCCCAGGAGCTTGTCTAAGCAGCCCCAGGCCTGGCCGTTTCTCCAGCTGGCCTCTGTGCCCGCTGTGTGCAGCTGCACCTGGAGGCTGGGCCCCCGCTGGCCCCCGCGGGAGGAACCCACTCCCCACCTCGCGGCCAGTGCCAGGCTCTGTCAGAACCTCCTTCTATATGGAACACTTTAGTCGGAGGGGAAAATAAATGAGATGCTCTTGCCATCAACCCAAACTTGCTTGCCCTTACTTCGTGTATCATGGGGTGCATACAGCGAAACCCACTCACGTGAACAGAGAGCCTTCCGCTTGTTAACGGTGACCTGTGCTAGTCTGTGAAAGTCACCCCATCCCAGCCGTTTTCTCATGTCCCTCACTGCGCCCTTTCTGTCGCTGCCGTCCTCGCCCTCATTTCACGGAGTCTCGGGCTCGCTGGTGACAAGTAGTCCTGGTGGCTCCTCCACCATTGGCCTGAAACATTGTAGTTTCTCCATTGCCTCCCTTGCCTTTGAAAAACAGAAATTCCCAGAGTTTTGCAGTAAATTATGGAACCTCCTAATGGTGCAATATTCGGTGTTGGAGCAGCTGGAATCACAGAGAGGTGGGGGTGGGGAAGATGGGCTTTTACCTGAGAAGTAAGCGCAGTAGAAACCCTGGATCCTCGGCTGTGCTCGCCGCCGTATGCACTTCCGCTGTGCGGGCTGCAGCAAAACGAGCCTGCTCCTGCGCCGGGCTCCACACGTCTGGTTTCACACTTTGTTCTCTTTGGAGCTACGCCAGATAGCGGGGGTGGTGGGAAGGGGAGGACAGAGACCCTGGTGAGGGCAGAGCTTCGGTTTTGTCCCGTTCACCTCAGTGGTGACTCTTTCCTTGGGAGTAGGCATTCAGCCACTGTTTATTGTGAAGAATCAAAAAGAGCCCAGCTGGTGTGGCTCAGTGGTTGAGCGTTAACCCATGCACCAGGAGGTCACTGGTTCGATTCCCGGTCAGGGCACGTGCCCAGGTTGTGGGCCCGATCCCCAGTGGGAGCATGCAGGAGGTGGCCAATCAGTGTTCTCTCTCCCATTGATGTTTCTCTCTCTCTAAAAATTAATAAAGAAAAAAAAATTAAAGAATCATAAAGATAGGTGGGACCAGCTTGGGAATCTGTTGGAGAGGAAGATGTATTGCCCACGAGGTGTTCTTTTAGGGATAGAAGAGGACCACGCCAGAGGGGCAGAGGGCCTCAGAGGACAGTGAGATACCTGCTCTAGGCTGGGGGTGGGAGGAAGGGAACTTTTCAGCCTGAGGAGGGACTGGAGCAGGGCCTCTCTGCCCCATGCCAGGGCTGGGGCACTGTGGAGCCAGCCCTGGGTGTTGGACCCAGGAGGCATCGTGTGCAGTTTCCTTTGTGAAGGGCTACCTGGCAGGTCACTCAGCATCCCTGTGCAGGCGGGGATGTCAGAAGGGTGGAGCTCGGTGTCTCTGGGTGATAGATGGAGGTGCACCTTACCCCGAGTCCCTGAGAGAGCCCTGTGCTGGCAGCTGCAGCCCTGGCTGGGGAACCCTCAGGTTCTTGTCTGTGATTGCAGAACCAGTGCTGCGGGGCGTACGGCCCTGAAGACTGGGATCTCAACGTCTACTTCAACTGCAGTGGTGCCAGCTACAGCCGTGAGAAGTGTGGCGTGCCCTTCTCCTGCTGCGTGCCGGACCCCGCGGTGAGTGGGCCTGCGCCTGGCGGGAGCGTGTGCTGCCCCAGAGCGGAGCAGTTCTGAGGGTGCTCTTACTGCTCTCTGCAAACGGAATGAGTGCTGGAGAAAGCGCTCAGGGCAGTGGGGGCTGGTAGGCAATTCTGCTCGGTTCTTGCTCACTCACCTGTTTTCATTCCCAGTCCACAGCCAGGTCGTGGGTCTCAGAAACCTGTGAAGGACTACCGAATGTTTGCCCGGACTGAATCTGAGCAGAACCGAGCCCTTTACAGAACTTGGTAGTTACATGTCGGCCTGGTGCTGGGCCCAGGGCTCTGACCATCATCTCAGCCGCGCAGGCGCATTCCCGCTGAGGGCCGGCTCGGGTGTGCTGAGGACACATTGGTGCCCGAGGGCCGGCTCGGGTGTGCTGAGGACACATTGGTGCCCGAGGGCCGGCTCGGGTGTGCTGAGAGCACGTTGGTGCCTGAGGTCTGCACTGTGCCTGAACCGCGAGCCAGCAGGACCGTTACCTCCCGGCACGGAGGCTGGCAGACCTGGCCTGTTGCCACTTTTTTTTGATCTTTGAGCCAAGAATGGTTTTAGCCACTTAAAAATGGTTGAAAATTTTAAAAAAAGGATAATATTTTGTGACACATAAAAATGCTCTGAAATTCAGATTTCAGTGTCCGTAACAAGTTTTATTGAACTCTAGCTGCGCCTGTTGTTTTTATGTTGGCTGGCTGTGTTCATGCCACCATGGCAGACAGAGCTGCACAGTTGCTACACGGACGGGTCAGGAATGCTGGCTGTCTAGCCCTTCGCACACCGTCCGCGCCTGAAAGGGCAGCTGGCAGCAGGACTGAAGGATGTGAGCTATGACAGAATTTGTACAGGTGTTTTCTGGTGTTTGGTGGAGACTTTAGTAGAGTCTACCACCAGCTTCTCAAGGGCACAAAAATGACTCATGTTTTCTGCTTTCTTACAGCAAAAAGTTGTGAACACACAGTGTGGATATGATGTCAGGACTGAGGTGAGAGCCCCATGTAACTCTGAGTCCTGGTTTGGTCTCTGTGGTCCAACTTCCTGACTTAGCACAAGTGCAGAGTGGAGTGGGAACCAGGGGAGGTGAAGCTCAGGCGCCACGGGGGTTGGGAGCGAGGGCCAGCAGCACTGTCCACCTGAGCTGGTGGCAGGACTCGGAGTGGTGACGGGTGGGTTTCAGCCCTTTGAGCTGCAGTCAGAGAACCTCACAGCTGCTGCGTTAGGGGAAGAGGCAGACAGGAGTGTTGGGGAAGAAAGACTACTTTTTTTTTAATCCTCACCCAAGGATATTTCTCCATTTTTTTGTACAGATAGAGTGGGAGGGAGAGAGAGGAAGGGAGAGAGAGAGAGAAACTGCCACCCGCACGACCAACCAGGGCCGGGGACAAACTGCAACTGAGGTACGTGCCCTTAGCGGGAACCGAACCCGGGTCTCTCCGGACCGCAGGCCGACGCTCTAACCGCTGAGCCAAACTGGCCAGGGCGAAAGACTACATTTTTAAAGAACATTCTTGGAGCTCCTGGAGGTGTCTATTATTTAGGGGTTCAGGGTGAAGCTGCAGGAGCTTAAGACTTGGTCCAGCTGCCATGTGGAGGCAGTGGTGACAGCAAGGAAGCAGGACAGTCCTCTGGGCTTCCTGCAGGCTGCGGGCGTGTGCACGGGGATGGGAAGAGAAGCCAGTCCCAGCCTTTGCTCTGGTGGCCTTTGGTGAACGCACAGCCGTCCTGTTGGCCGTGGGCACTAGGGGTGTGCACTCTGGTCTGGAAACCCAAGTCCTAACTGACCTCCATTGCACAGATGGGCCTTTGTCAACAGCAGCTCCTCCAGCTGTGGATTTAATTGCCACTTGTGTGAGGTGTTCCGGCTGCCATGACACAGTAGCACAGACTATGTGGCTTAAGCAACGATTTATTTTCTCAGTCCCTTGGAGGTTAGAAGTCCAAGGTCAAGGTGTCTGCAGGGTTGGTTTCTTCCGAGGCCTATCTCCTTGTCTTGTGGACGGCTGCCTCCTCTTCCCTGTGTCCTCATACAGTGTTCCCTCAGTGTGTTGTTGTCTTAATCTCCTCTTCTTATCAGGACACCAGTCATATTGGATTAGGACCCACCCCAAAGATTTCGTTTTAATTGATTCACCTATTTAAACACCCTATCTTCAAATACAGTCAGTATTGGGACTTAGGGCTTTCATGAGTTGGGGCTAACATGAGTTTCAGGAGGACATAATTCAGCCCTTAGCACCTCTAGTGTAAACTGATGTTTCATCCGTGATGCCACAGTAGAGGCTGATGGGTGAGGGTGAGGGTGGTTAGGGTGGGGTGTGCATACTCTGATGAGATCCCCAAGTGCCTACCCAGCCTCCGCTAGGGGTTGGGACCAGCACAGTCAGAATCAGGGACAACCTTGGGTTTATTTTGGAATCCAGGGCTTGTGACTGTCCCTGCTGGCTCTGGCTTCTGAAGCCAGGCTTACTTGGGCTGAGAGACACACTCCGAGAAGCCACTGTTCCTTCCTTCTCCAGCCAACTCTTCTGGTTTGAAGACACTGAACCCCTTCTCCCAGGTTCTCTCTCTGTGAAGACACAACTTCCTTCTCTAAGCATTCAAGCCCCTCCTCTTTCTCCAGATGTGGGCTCTGGAGGTGTTGTTGCACAGGCTGGTCTTTAAATCTGGGGGGTCCAAACAGAAATAGGATGAGGGTCAGGTTATTCATGCAAACTGCCCAGGGTTGGGGCAGAGACTGAGATAAGTCCAGGTTTCTCCTGGAGGGTTCTCTCTGCCCTTGGCACCTGCCTCCCTGCTCCCTTCAGGAGCCCTTTGCATGGGGGTTGGGGGTAGGTGTCCCTCAGGTCGTGGGCTCAGCTACTGTGGTGTCTTCCTGCAGCCGAAGAGCAAGTGGGACGAGTACATCTTCACGAAAGGCTGCATCCAGGCGCTGGAGGGCTGGCTCCCGCGGAACATTTACATCGTGGCCGGCATCTTCATCGCCATCTCACTGCTGCAGGTCTGTTCCCCTGCCCCTGCGGCTCCCTTCCCCTTGCGGGCTGCACCTGTCCATGTGACCCCGATTTCACGGGTGGGAACGTGATGGTGGCCCAGGGGGCAGTGAGACTTGGGGTGAGCAGACTGGCAAGTGTCTGACAGAGAAGAACTGGCAGGAGAAAGTCAAGAATTCAGTGAGTCCTACAAACCAGGAGTTTCCCCAGCATGCCCAGAGCTCGGGGGAGAAGCCGGCAGCCCGAGCACGTCCAGGACAGCTGCTGCGTGAGGGAGACGCACCGTGTAGGGGCTGTTCGGCTTTGGCCTGGCCTCGAAGAGGACAGGTGGACCTGGGCCTCCCGTCCCACCCACCTGCTCTACTTCCTCCTTCCCTCAGCAGGCACGTGTTAGTGATCTCAAAGGAAGGCTGAGAGACAGAAGCATCCAGAAAAGGAAAGAAACAATTTACCAGCAAAAGAATCAGTTCAGAAGGACCAGCTCATCAAATATAAACCACAGAATTTAAAGGAGGGAAAACACCCCAAAATTTTGAAATTTTGACATGATAACTACCAAGTTCTGTAGAGGTGACCAGGTTCATATTAGTCTGTTCTTGGTAGAAAACATCTGTGTTACCATACAATTATCTGGTTGCCAAGGTCAGGGCGTAACCTCAGTTACCAGCACGGTCAGAATCAGGGACAACCTTGCTTTTATTCTGGAATCCAGGTTTACAGGCAATGTTCAGGATTTATTATTTGGGGACAGAACCAGTCAGGGTGACCCTGTTTTTTCTTGTTGTTTAACCTCAGGCATAAGGTGTCCCAGCCTGTGATGGGTGATGTGCCTGTTGGTGTTGGAGGCTGGGTGGTGCCCTCTGTTTACCCCTTTACGGCTCTAGGGATATAGCAACATGGACCCTGGGGCTCACTTTTACTGGTGGGCTGGTCTTGTTTTGCCACATGCCCGTGGCATGTCGGGACGGAGTGGAAGTGTGTGCAGCACCCCGCGTTGCCCGCCCTCTGAACCCACTCCTCCCCTTGTGTTCCCACACTGACGGCTGCTGCCCCACTGGCTTTGTTTCAGATATTTGGCATCTTCCTGGCAAAGACCCTGATCTCAGACATTGAGGCAGTGAAGGCCGGCCATCACTTCTGAGGAACGGAGGGGAGCGAGCGGAGCTGAGCCACGCTGCGGAGGCCAGACCCTTCGCTGCTGTCACCTGTACACCCAGAGGGAGGGAGGCGGACCCCCACCAGAGCCAGCCCGTCTTCAGCATCAGCGTGACCTGACCTCGGATCCTGCTTGCTGGTGCTGAAGACCAACAGGCCTCTTGTTAACTGAAGGGACTTGTGACCAGGATACCTGCTGGGGTGTCTCTAGGTGGGGGTGGCAGCTGAGGGACTACCAGCCCCTGTGGTTGCGAGGAAAGTTTGGCTCCGCCCTCCTGGAGCCCAGTGCGCCTGCAGATGCCCTGGCTGCCTCTTCACTACTGGCGGCTGCTGGCCCAGAGGCAGCCATGTCTTCTGTGAGTGGGACATGAGTAGGGGAGCAGCAGGCGTAACAAGGCTTCTCCCAGCAGCATAGGGGTGCCGCCTGTAATTGGGGAGGGGAGGGGACCAAGCGGACGTCGGAGCCCTGCAGTGTCTGCCCGAGTCAGGGCATTTCGGGATGCTCGGCCATGTCCGGGTGAAGTGAGCCGGGCCTGGGTCCGCAGAGTGCCTGATCTGCTGCCTCCCAGCCCAGAGTGGCCTCCAGTCTCAACAGCACTGCGTCCTGAAGGCACAGGGCCATGGGCATGGCTCTCTGAGAGTGGACTCTCCTTTTCAAGTAGTGTGTAAATAATTTATTTATAGGGGCAAGAATGTTCTCACAGCATCTCCTCATCTCCCCTGGCTCACCTCTGAGCAGCCTTGCACGTCTGGGACTGAGCCGTTCCCTAGCTCCCTCCAGTGTCTCCAGAACCAGCCCATCAGCTTCTCTTTTCCATCCCCGACAACCCAGGTGCGAATACACGCGGCCCCTTCCTCGGTGCGCCCTAGTGCGCACACCCACTGCCCTCCCCAGCTTGGCCTCACTGTCTTCTGCTCTTGGTGCTACTGAAACTGTCACCCGGAACTTGAATATTGACTCCCCCCACGGCGAGGCCAGGGAGCCCCAGTCAGTCAGCCAGCCTGAAACCTTCAGCCAGAGCTCCTCTCGAGGCCACATGCTAAGGGCCGGCTGGCCAGCCCAGCACTGCCTGTCCCTAGAGAGAAGCTCTGCGGCCAGTCCTGTGTGTCCGCCGCAGACCCTGGCCTGCAGCTGTTGAGAAACTCGGGACATTTTGTTGCTAACTTTTGAGGTGACTCCCCCATCCCCGACCGGGATATCTGTGGTCACCCCGTCCACCCCTTCTGTCAGGGCTATTCTGGGCTTGCTCTTGGAAGTGAAGTCTCTGTGTGTGAGTCCCCGGGCCAGCTGGGCATCCCCGCAGCTTGGCCTGGCTCCTTCCTAATGCGGCTCTCGGCGGCATACCAGCTCTGTCCTCGTTGTTCGGGGTTGAGTGCTGCCTTCACTGACTGGCTGGCGTGTACATGCTGCTGTGCTGTATGCTGGTGGGTGTTTGTTGATGGTATTGTTAAATATTTTTCCTTTTTTTACAATTTTTTCTCTAGACTAGGCGAAGAAGAATGCTTGTGTTTTTAGGAAGCGTGATGCTTTTCTCTGACTGCCAAACTCTTTTATGGAATATATCTTTATAATAATGCTGTTGTTTTGGTGGTTCTTGTTTTGGGTCACATCAAGACGGCATTAAGCATCTCAGTGGTAACCTCAGCTGCCAAGGGAACCCACACCCAGCGGGACAGAGTGTGGCAGACACCCAGGAGGGCAGGTGGTCAAGGCCATCACTGTTGGCACAGTCTGCAGTGAGTTGTGTTCTGGTTGTCTAGGCTCTGTGACCGCTCGCAGCTACTGTAGTATGGAGGCTGTCTCTGGCGCAGGCCAGCCTGTGACTTAGCTCTGCCCGGCTGCAAGCATAGGGTGTCAGAGCTTGGGCCTCGGAGGCCTGAGGAGATGCTAGTTTAGGTTATCTCTGTCCAGCCCCAGGCAGTAGGGTCCAGGTCAAATAGCTTGGGGCACTGAGTTGGACCTAGTCCTGCTGCACAAGCTGTGTTCTCGGACCTGTTGGCCTCTGGGGGGGTTAGTGCTGTGCCCACCTCACCAGGTCCCTGCCCAGCCTGCCGCAGGGAAGTTGATGGCCCCAGATCCCCTGCCGGTGTGGGTACCAGCAGCTCCTGTTCGGCTCCTGCTGTCATGTTTATCCAAGTAGACCTGGAGGATGACCCCCTTTTCTCTTCACAGGCCACAGCCCAATTCACAGGGAAGTCTAGAGCTGGGTTTGTTTTCCAGTTAGTTTATACAACTTTGGGGCCGTTTTTAGCCATCTCATCTGACTCTCGAGTAGTTGGGTGAGACTAGAAAAGAGGCCTAAGATAAGGGACGCACACATAGAGGTTTCCAACAAATGGGCTCTGTCTGCACAGAGCCAGGGCCGCCCTCTGGTCGCTCCCTACTCAGCCTGCCCTGAACCCCCACCCACCCTTGTCCTCTCAGACTGGGATGGAGGCCACGATGGGACCTCTGCACTCCCCTCCTAGCCCCCGTGCCCGCATTAATGGTCAGTGTCCTTCCTTATTTTCTTCCCCACCTCCTCTCCCTCTCACACCATCTCACGTATCCTCATTCCAGAAAGCTTGCCTGGACCCTCTCGCCTTCCCCCCTTCTCTCCTAGGCCACTCCCGTCTGGGTTGTCTGTAGCCCTCCCCACCACAACCCACCACTTTGCCCACTTGACCAAATTCGAGTCACCGTCACCAAGCCTCTGCAGCACCCTGTCCTCTGGACCACCCCCTCCTCGGAGTCTCCCACTTCTGTGACCCAGGCTTGACCCTCTCCCACCATCCTCGTCATGTCTCTGGCCACACGTGCCAGTGCCCAACTCGCCAGGCTCCAGGGGCTCCCACTGCCCACAGGGCAGGGCTGGTGCACCCTGGGAGCAGTTTCCCCACATGAATAACAAGACGGATTCATGGATGGAGAATCTTTCTGGAACAGAAGGAGCTCAGAGTACTTAATGGTGAATAAACTCGTTCAGTCCCCAGAACAGCTCTGAGGAAGCCATTTGCCCCAAACCTGAGACCTGGAGAAGGTGAGTTTTCTGCCAAGGATCTGAGACCCTGTACCTGCAAGTAAAATGGGCGGTTTGGTGCCTGCCAGCCCTGAATTCAGAAGCTCTGATTGGCTCCTGCTGAGCAAAACCACAGCGGGAGGGGATGGGGGGACAAGCCTGAGAAGCAGTTCTCTGAAGATTGGACTGTTGATTAGGCTCTGTGGCAGGCCAGCGGCATTCACAGAAAGGCAGAGTGTGCTGATCCTCGCCTCTGCACCTAGATTTGGGTGCCAGGTTTTGTTTTGGGGGCCTGTGGGGCAGAGCACGGTGTCACCCCCAGGAGCTCAGCCCCACCCTGCACTGGAGGCCCTGGCTCTGCAAAGTGAGGGCTTTCTGTGCAGGCGGTGAGAACTCGGACACAGCCTTTTCTCCGGGACATACTGGCTGTGCCAGGGCTGCCACCGGGACGGCAATGGGCATGCCTGAGTGTAGGCTGCTGCGACCCTGGGCCCCCGGAAGAGGCTGGGTCAGAGACCAGCAGACGAGGGCCACCCTGTCTCTTCCTGCGCAGCGTCCTCAGCAGGGGCTGCCGGGGTACAGAGAGGGGGAGGGCCTGTTGCAGTAGTCCCAGCACCCGAGGACTGTCCTGGAAGGGCCTGTCCAGGGGTCAGGTGCTCAGCTCTACCCGGTGAATGGGGTGGCTGTGTGATCTTCAGGTCTAGGGTCAGTCCACAGACCACAGAGTTTTGGGTCATCTGCCCCTAAACTGTGCTAACCTGTCCCCAGTGACAGAGCTTAGCAGAGGTGCTTCCCTGTGCCCAGCAGCCCCGGGCAGACTGCGCCTCTGGCAGCGCTGTTCTTGTTCCTCTGGGCACGCTCCGAAATCCCAGGTACCACAGCTGCTTTAGCGCCTCGTGACGTCAGCACGACCGGGCTTCTCGAAGGAGAGGGTGCCTCCGGAACCCCGAAGTGGGCACTGTAGGTCGGGCACTGCGGGACAACTTCGGAGGAAGAAAAAGTGGACACTGTCCTGGTGACGTTGGCAGTTTGAGAGACGCCAGCTTTGGAGGAGGAGGAGCAGGTATTCCTGACGGCAGCCTGAGACGCTTCTCTCCCCTGCTCCCTCCTGTGCTCTGCCTCTTCCATTTCAGCAGGACTTCAAAGACCTGCTTGAATAAGCACCAAAATAAATTTTCACCTTGGACTGTACTTTTATCACCTCACACGACTTTTAAACTACTCTTTTAAACGTATAAGTAAAAGCAATTGAAACAGGAATGTAAAGAATGCCTTTGTTCCCAGAGGCAACCACCATTCAGTGCCCTTGTGGCAGGTGTCTGCATGTTCCAGGGCCTCACATGAGCAGCTGTCTGCAGAGCGTTCTGCAAGGTGTTGCTCCCCTCCCGCAGAGCCGCGTCCCTGCTGCGCCTGCATCCAGGCAGGACTGCAGCAGTGAGCGAGCCGTGCTCTGCAGGCGAGTGTGCTCACAGCCCAGGTAGCAGACCCGTTCCAACTGGTCTAAACAATGAGAGGAGGCTTTGGCTCCTGAAGCTGGAAAATCCAAAGGTGGGGTGAGTTTCAGGGTTGATCTGAGTGGCTCCATGAGGCCAGCAGGGTCTGGTTTCCTGTCTTCTTTCTCCCACAACAGCCTCCAGCTCACTGGCGGGTCAGCATGGTGGTGTCCATCTCACTGGAACCACGTGGCAGGGCAGGAGGCTCCCGGGGAGGCCGGGCACCGGGCAGGCAGCCAGACCCCGCACTTCTGGGGATGGATGTTTGAGTTGGTGCGGTGTTAACGCTCTTGCAAGGGCTTACACAAACCCAGTGGTATTTCATTATTGGAATTACTTTCCAGAAGGGTTTATAAGGAAAACATGTTTTAAAGGAGTTGTCCTGGAAGGTGGGCTGATACAGAATGAGCAGGTACTCTGGGCCGGGCCACAGCTGCTGTGTGGCGAGGTGGCCCCGAGTGTCTGCCATGTACAGGCTAGTTCTGGGCCGAAGGGGTGGTTGGCAGCAGTGAGATCTCTCCAAGGGCCCCTTCCTCACCCCCACCCCATAGCCTGTGGCCTACAACAGCACAGGTGCCACAGGGAGACTGAGCCAGATGGGCAGGGGAGCCCGGGCTCTCCGCCTCTGCCTTGGGGGAAGCTTGGTCTCGTGGGAACAGTGATTTGGGTGCACCCTCGTATGAGGGTGAGGACATACTCGAGATTCACTGCTGCCCCCGAGTGAGCTGCAGAGCCTGGGCAGACACCTGCCACCTGCCAGCCCGGCTGTAGCTCTAGGATGTGGCACCTGTGGCATCAGGAGAAGCCTCCTGGCACTGAGTGCCCTAGTGCCCTGCAGTGGGGCTTTGGGGTCCAGACAGCTCACTGCCTGCCCTTGACGGCAGGTTGCTCCTGCTCCTGGAAAAGGCAGCACCCAGTTTGGTGGGCTCTGCCTGCCTGCGTGGCCACTGCCCCAGAGCGCCAGGCACATGGCACATGTCCAGTGGACCCAGGGTAAGTGGGGGAGGGAGCAGGTGGTCTCAGGTCTGAGAGTGCCTGCCCACTGGAGACAGGGATGGGACTGTGGGTGACCTTCCATTTCCTCCAGTGCCAGGCAGGTCCTGGGGTTAGGGCCTGTGCTGGCCTGGGAGGAGGACTGATCCTGTGTTTGGGCTCAAAGACAAAACACCCCAAACGCCTTAATGCTTCCGTCTCTTTCTTTGTAAAATGGAGATAATTATCTTTATTTCACAAGGGTTCCGGGAGTGTTAGATGAGGGTAAATGAAAGGGCTTGGTAACGTTGAAAGGTGGTATCGAACCATCAGTCACCTTTCTCACCAGCCCTGTGGCCTCTGGCAAGTTATTTAACCCCTTTGAGCCTTTTCCCAAAAATAATACCCCCACATGGGGTTGTTTCAAGGATTAAATGGGATGAGGTGGGAAAAGTGTTTTAACACAGGGCCAGATTATTTAGTATACATCCCCTACATTATTGCTAATAAGTTATTGAAGAGTTTTATCAGTAGCTATCACTTCCCACTGGGCTGAACCACCTGGGTTACATGTGGCACAGCCCAAGCTCCCAGCCATGCTAGAAGTCAGTAACCCACTTCCCTGTCCCTTTAGGAACAAGGTTTTGAGGTCTGTGGGGAGTCCTCTCAGGCACTTGGTGCTCAAGATCTGTGTGCATTCTGTGCCAAGGGGGAGCCTGGGCAGGGCGTGGAAGCTGCAGGAAGCCAACACCGCTGAGAAGTTGCCCCTGGAGCCTTCAGAGGAAGCAGACGGCCCTCACCTGCCAAGGGACCCGGGGCTGTCTGCAGAGGCTGGCCCAAGGGAGCCAAGGAGGGGCCATAGCCTGCCTCCCAGGGGCCCAGGAGGGGTAGTCTGGGCAGGAGAGTTAGGTTTGAGTAGCTTCAAATGGGAAAGAGAAAAGGGCCTGGAAGCTGGCATTGCACATGCTCTGAAAATGGCAGGACATGGTGTTTGGGTGGTGGTGGGGTGGTGTGTGTGTGTGTGTGTGTGTGTGAGAGGGAGGGAGAGAGAGAAGCACATGGCCTATGGCCTCCCTACGGTACTTGCCCACGCTGGAAGTCAGCCGAGTGAGCTGTCTCTGTCCAGCTTCTGTTCTAAGGCAGTGTGAACCCAGTGATTCCACCGTGGCAACCACTCCCTGCTCACGAGTCCTCTCCACCTCGAGCCTTTGCAAGGAGGCCGGGGCTGCTGGCCCTGTTTGTAGATCCTTTGGGCACAAGCAGTCTTTTATCTGTGGTGGTGGTGGGTGGGAGGGTTGTATTTTCTTTTAGTTTTATTTCTGTTCTGTTTTGTAAAATCTGCATTGTTGTGGTCCAGTATGGAAAGAAGTGCAGTGGCCCCTGGGAGGGACTGAGCACCCTGTCCCTAGAGGTGTGCAAACCCCTCCTGTTGGGGGTTTACGGATGGGGCTGGGAGTGGGCTTTGGTCTGCATGGGCCAAATGTCTTTCCTTCTCTGACAGGCAGTGATCCTTCCTGTGCCCTCTGTTAGAGATAGTTTTCCAGAAAAAGGACATCACTCATATAAATATTATGTATGGACACCTCAAACATTTTATTTAACTCATAATTAAAGGAGGGAGCTGGTAAGATGAACAACCACAGTGAACCTCTGTGGAGTAAAGGAATGTTGAAACTGTTTTGTTTTTTTTCCTTCAGGGGAAAGGGCCCTTTGAGACTCACTGGATGTACGGTATGCATGTCCATAGCCAAGAAGGGTTTTGCAGGAACTTGGCCACAGAGCGTCGCAGAAGAGCCCAAGGCAGTGACAGTGGAGTCAGAGTCAGACAGAAGGAAGAGTATGCACTAAACGGGGCGCTGTTTCCACCGGACACACCCACAGCTTTCCTGCACGTCCACGTTTCCTTCTCTCCTCATCCACCCAGCACAGCTCACTTTTGTTTGTTTTTTGTTTATCCTTACCCAAGGATTTTTTTTTCCATTGATTTTTGTTTTTGTTTTTTTATCCTCAGCCGAGGACATTTTTCCATTTTTAATTAGATAGAGTGGGAGGGAGAGAGAGGAAGAGAGAGAGAGAAACATCGACGTGAAAGGGACACATCGAGTGGCTGCCACCCGCATGACCCAACCAGGACGGGACAACTGCAGCTGAGGTACATGCCCTTAGCGGGAACCGAACTCGGGTCTCTGTGGACCACAGGCTGATGCTCTAACTGCTGAGCCAAACTGGCCAGGGCTCCATTGAGTTTTTTAAAAATATGTTTTTATTGATTTTTTAGACAGAGAAGAAGGGAAAGATAGAAACATTGATGTGAGAAACATCAATCAGCTGCCTCCTGCACGCCCCCCACTGGGGATTGAGCCTGCAACCCAGGCATGTGCCCTGACCAGGAATTGAACTGGGACCTCTCGGTCCATGGGACGACATTCAGTCCACTAAGCCACACTGGCCTGACTCCATAGAGGTTTTTTTTTTAAGTCTTTTTTTTTTTTTTCTTTATTGATTTTAGAGAGAGAGGAAGGGGGGGGAGAGAGAGAGAGAGAGAGAGAGAGAGAGAGAGAGAGAACATCAATTGGGCGCCTCCTGCATGCCACCCACTGGGGATCGGGTCCCCAACCTGGTCATGTGCCCTGACTGGGAATCAAACTGGCGACCTCTTGGTGCATGGGTCAATGTTTTGAAAGAGAGTGAGAGAGAGAGAGAGAGAGAAACGATGTGAGACAGACACATCAATTGGTTGCCTCCGGCACGCAGCCCAGCTGTGGCCAGAAATCAATCCCACAACTGAGGTATATGCCCTTGACTGGGAACCAAACCCGAGACCCTTTGGTGTGAGGGCCGACGCTCCAACCACTGAGCCACATCAGCCAAGGCTGGCAGAGCTCACTTTTCAAAATAGGACCCAGGCACTGAATCCAGAGGAGCCAATCTCTCACTGCTGAGTGGAGCCTGGGGGCTAGGGTATCTGCCAGGTGCCATAGGTCACGGGTGGCCACTGTGGGAGGCATCCTGGGGGCACTGTCTGCCCTCTCAGTAATGAATGGGTGGGGGACTCAGTCTGTCTGCTTCCCAGAGAGCCCAAGTGGCTTTAGAATGTATCCCTGTCCACTCCTATCGATACCTCAGGCTCAAAATCCAGTCCGTCTTCTCTTCCCCAACCCCAAATGTCGCCCATCTCAGCTGAGGGCACCACCATCCCCGCAGTGGCCAAATCCAGGAGTGTGGGTATCACCTGGGCTCTGAGGACAAAATCAACCTGCAGTCAACAGAACATCAAGTCACCTATTCCAAAAGTTAAAATGTTTGTCTAACCAAGATATCCTGACATTTCACTCCCTGGAACAGCTGTCACGACAGATGTTGGGGTCACTCTCCCCTTTTTTCTTCTGAACGACTCCTGAGACTCTTCTTGTGTGTAGTGTGTGCATTCAGATCTCTTTTCAAGCATTACTGCATTTTGAAGTGAGTTTACCCCCCTTCTGTGGATCTCTCAGGGATCCTGGAAGCCGCAGGGAGTGGGGTATTTCGGTAGGATTCCTGTTGTGGCAGAAATTTGATCGGCGGAAAGAGAGACTGCACGCACTTGGAGGATTAGAAAATGACTGTTTAATGTGCACTGGTGCTGGCCCAGCAGAGTCACCTCCAAAGGCTGAGCCCCAAGCCCAGGTTCCAGCCACCTTTTATACATGATAAGCTTCCGGGCATTTGGGGGCCTTCTAGTTCCGCTGTCCTTTAGGTGGCTGGCAGATGTGGGGATTACAAAAGCCAGGGGCGGGCCTCTGCACTGCCTGAGGGGGTTGTCTGCAGAAGGCTTGCCCTCTCATTCCCACGCACGAGAACCTGTGACAC
This sequence comes from Molossus molossus, assembly GCF_014108415.1. Classification (NCBI taxonomy): domain Eukaryota; kingdom Metazoa; phylum Chordata; class Mammalia; order Chiroptera; family Molossidae; genus Molossus; species Molossus molossus. The sequence continues at coordinate 60,615,703 of NW_023425352.1, forward strand.
CTGTGACGGAAGTTCTAAGAGGCTGGGCTGTGGGTGCTCCCAGCCCCTGGCAGATGAACTTGTGCCTCCTTCCTGCAACACAATCCTTACACCCGCAAAGGTTTGTATTTACATTTTGCAATTGTGGTCTTCTCTTTTTTCCTCCCCAGCCCTTCCTCCCCAAGGCTGCACCAGGGTAGATATCAGTCTTGGAGGCAGCAGTATGGGTCAGTGTCCACCGTGGTTGTGTGAGGCTGGAACAGGGGCATCTAGGACCAGAGTTCTTTTCGTCAATCCAAGTAGCTGCTCTTGAAGTGCAACAGTCCGACATCCTCATGAAACCTGTGGGCCCAGCACAGCTGGGCTGGTGAGGTATGTGTGGAATGGAGGTAAGAGGAGAGAACAAACCCTATTTTCTCCATTTTACGTGAGTGGAGACCATGCTTGCCCAGTGTCAGAACAGAACTTGCCAGGACAGCCGCTGAGTGGCAGAGCTGGGTCCCAGTCTGCAACTTTCACTGCACGGAACATTCTCTGTCCCTCTGACAGCGTCCTCAGAGGAACCGGGAGCAGGGCTGGGCAGGGGCGAGGCACACTGACGCAGCGCAGCGCAGGTGGAAGCCAGGGACTGGCGCCGCTTCCTCCGTGAGATGGAGTCACTCCGGCCCGGCCACGTAGGCGGGAGGTCCGCGGTTTCAAGTGCGGTCCCCAGACCAGCAGCCCTGGAATTTGTTAAACATGCAAATTCTGTGGTCCCACTCAGGTCCGTGGACTCAGAAACTCGGAAATGGAGCCCAGCACTCTGTGTAAAGCATGCTCAAGTGTGAGGACTGTTGTGTAAGGGTAGCGTCAGAATAGACTAACGACTATAGCAATACCCCTCAAACTTGGGTGGCTTTGAGAAATAAATGTTTGCTTCTTGCTCATGTCACAGTTGCTAGTGGGTTATGAGGGGACTGAGGAGGGTGATGCTCTACGCAGTCTTTCAGGGACCAGGCCTCTTCCAGCCCGTGGCTCTGCCTTCGACAGGGTTTGCGGTTGGCGGTGGTCGCTGGCGGCTGGGTGAGAGGGTGAGGCCCGAGTGGCCTGCACGCCACCTGTATTCACATCCCATTGGCCAGGAATCAAAGCCACGCTGACTACAAGGGGCTGGCAAGTTGTCTAGCTGTGTGCCCAGCAAAAAGAGGAGAGGCCAGATATAGGAGGACCCCAGGGTCTGTGCCCAAATCCCACAGCTTAAGGAAATGCGGACTGGAATTGGGTCTCCTGACTTCTAGACTCTTCCTCTGTGGCAAAACAGGGCCCAGTCTGCAGTGGGCTGGTGTGTGGGCTGGTCAGCCCCTGCTGACCCTTCTCGTGGCTCCAGAGAGGGGCCTGGAGGCGGTGGACACCTCATCGGCTGGGCGGAGGTACGGGCTCTCACCCGGTCAGAGCTCTGGCCTGGGAGCAGTGGGGCAGCTGGCACACTGTCCTGTCGCTGCCCTCTAGGTATGACGCTGGGGAAGTGTGGGCACAGCTGCGTGGCCCTGGAGGAACTGTCCAGCTCAGAGCAAGAGCCTGGGGATGGGGTGAGTGAAGGGCAGACACCTGTTCGGGCTCCACAAGACCTGGGTTTACATCCTAGATTCATTAGTGGCTGTGTCACCTTGACAATGAAATTGACCTTGGGATCAGACAATTGCCTGCCTTCTAATCTTGTTCTGAGAATTTAATGAGATACAAAAATAAAGCCCTTGGCACAGTGCCTGCTGCCACACAGTAGGTGTGTAAGAAATATTTGCAGTCCTTCCCTGGTTGCTCCCCTGAGGAGGGGAGGGGAGGCGCCCAGGGCTCCGCTGGGGGTGACACCTGCTCTGGGAGCTGGCTCACCAGGTTCTCAGCTGCGTGCAGGGCCTGCTTGTCCCCCCAGGCAGGCAGCCAGGGGGCCTGGTGGGGCTGGGCCTTGGATTAGCGGTGACTGCAGCCGAGAGGGACCCGTGGCAGAGCTGACACACTGCCTTCAGTAGGTGCCAGCGGAACGGGGAGGGCTTCGTGGGTGGCTGCCCTGACTGCCAGGGATGCTGCCCACAGTGTAAGCCTTTTGCCATCTGGGGCCCCAGAGCTGCCTCCTGCCCTTTGAGTTAATGAGAATCAGTCCTAGGCTGAGACAGTCAATCTGCTAGACTGTGCTGAGCGCCATGGAGTGGAGCTCTTTTTAATTAGCAGGACTGGGGCTCCAGGAGAGGTTTATGGGACAGAGGATGTGGGCAGTGGTAGGCCATCTGCCTGTGTCAGCTGGGGGAGAGGTGGCAGCCGGCTCAGTACTGCCTCTACCCCGAGGGCCCGGGGCTTCCTACGCTTTTAGCTGTGTGCAGGCTCAGAGGACTTGGTATCCTAGGAGCCGCGGATTCCCCTCTCTAGAAAATGCCTCTTTCTTTACTGTGTCCCTGGCATTCCAGAGTGAGGCTAAGGAACGGGGGCTGGGGCATGAGGAAGTGGATCGGCTGCATTCAGAGAGACCTGGGGCCTGGAGGACTTCCTGGAAGGGGCCTTAGAGATGGTCTGGCCCGGGTGCCTGACTTCTTAATGTCCCGTTCTGTCCATCTCTGCAGCATCCTTGGCAAGAGACGTAGAGATAGCCAAGCCACTGGGATAGTCAGGACATGCTGGTTGCAGTGACCTTAGCTCAAAGAAGGCTAAGCAAAAAGGGTTTACCTGTTCCTATGGCAGGGAGGGACAGTGGGATGTTCACAGAGAGGAGCCAGGCCTTGGGGGCTAGAACAGACTTGATACCAACAGAGTGTTTCTCTCCACTGGTGTCTTGGCTTCTCTGTGCTGCTGGCCCTGTTCTCTCCTACTGCACACAGACCCTCCTCTTTGCACGCAGCCGAGTGCTGGCAGCCACCAAGTTAGCAACCCAGGTAGAAAATCAGCCGATTTCTCCCAGTGTTTATCAATCCAGGCCCAAGTCACACGCCTGTCTGGACTCGGGACTTTCCCCTTTAAACCAGAAGCATCTAGGGAAGCTTGCTGGCAGTCACAATAGCTACCACCGCCCAGCACCCCCACCTAATATTTTGATTCACCAGCTTAGTGAGGAACCAGGTCCCAGACGAAGGAGCATGAAAACATGGTCGCCCATTGTGCTCCTGGCCAATTCCCGTATAAGTTGCCACACCCATTTTATGCTGACAGAAGCCCTGCGCGGCGCCCTGATGACTTACGCAGAATCACAGAGGTAACGGAGCTGTAGAAACTGCCCAGGTGGTCAGGCCTGGGTGGCCGTGACCCTGGGCTCAGAAGCTAGCGTCATGAACGCGTGTCTGTGCTGTTGTCTTATGTACAAATGTCAACGTGGGCGCCATTGCTCTTTCGAGGTGCTCTGATCCCACCACTTCCACCGGGGAGGGAGCCCTAAGCCCTCCCCACTGATTCTGCTAGTTCCAGGGACTCATGCTCCTCACAGCCCACGTGTCCCCACTCCTGTGGCCCTCAGTGGTCTGTCTTGTCCCTCCTCTGTTCTGACAGAACTGGGTCAAATTCGCCACCCCCTGCCCCCACCCAAATAAGAAATCTACTCACAGCAACTATTGTGTGTGTTATGTCATTTTGGTGAAGATTTGGTGGGAATGTGAACTAGTGTAGCCACTATGGAAAAAGTATGGAGGCTCCTCAAAAAATTAAGACTAGAACTACCTACCATATGACTCTGCAATTCCACTTCTGGTATTTATCCAAAAGGTATGAAAACACTAATTCTGAAATATATCTGCACCCCTATGTTCATTGCAGCATACTACAATAAGGCAAGATATGGAAGCAACGCAAGTGCCCCGATAGATGAATGGGTAAAGAAGAGGTGGCGCGTCTACACAACAAAATACTATGCAGTCATAAAGAAGGTGAAAGCCGGCCATTCGCAACCACGTGGATGGATCTTGAGGGAATTATGCTAAGTGAGATCAGTCAGACAGAAAAGACAAATACTGTATGATTTTACTTACATGTGGACGATGAAACAAACAACAGAAAACCAAACTCATAGAGACAGACAACAGGTTGGTGGTTACCAGAGGGGAGGAGGGTGAGGGAGGGTGGACAGGAGGTCAGTTGCTTGGTGGAGGATGAAAACTAGATTTTGGTGGTGAGCACATGATGTGGTATAAACAGATGTTGAATTATAATGTCACATACCTAAGACTTGGGGCAGAGTGGCCCACAGCGTCAGGTGGCAGCCCCCTCAGCGGGCCTCCCAGACGTGCATGGCAGAGCCTAGCATGGTGTCCGGATCCCGGGCCTTTCCTTCTGATAGTATTCTACTCTCCTTAGGGAGCAGGGTGCACACTTCTGTGTTCACAGCAGCACTACTTACAACAGCTAAGATCTGGACACAGCCAAGTGCCCATCAGTAGACGAATGGATAAAAACGCTGTGGTACATATACACAATGCAGTACTATGCAGCTGTAAGAAAGAAAGATCTCTCAGCCTTTGAGATGACTTGGAGGGACCTGGAGAGTATTATGCTCAGCAAAATAAGTCAGTCAGAGAAAGACAAGTACCGCATGCTCTCACTTATTTGTGGAACTTACTGAAGAAAATAAGCTGTGGACCAAAAGAGATCCAGAATCACAAAGTAGGAAACAGACTGACAAACCTCAGAGGGGTGGGGGAGGAAAGACATAAATCCAAGAACTTACATGCATGTATGCACAACCAATTGACATACTAGGCTGGGGAAGGCAGGAGGGGGATGGGAGCAGGAAGGCGGGGGTCAATGGGGTAAAAAGAGGGACATCTGTAATACTTTCAACAATAAAAAAATAAGTAAATAAAATATTCTTTTTAACTTCTAAAAAAAAGAAAATAGTAGTGGTTAAAATATTCTTTTTCTCGATGCATAAAACTGGGGCCATACTACACATTTTACAGCTTGCTTTCTCCGTTAGTAACACAGTGTGAGCACCCTTTCATGACAACAGATATTCTCAAATAGCAATTCTAATGGTTGTAGAGCATTTTATCCTATAGACATGCCATGATTTATTCATCTAAACCCAAATGTTCCCTATTAGGACTAATGTTGTAGTAATTAATCTTATATGTACCCCCAGGAACAGAACCACTGAGGGGTGCCCTGGTAGGATCACAGGTAAAAGGTGAGGATCTAGTTAATTATTCCTGTTCTGCTTATTGAATAATATCCATCTCTCCCCCACTATTATTAACTGCCATGCTGATCATATACTAAATTATTACATATGTATTTGGATCCGTGTCAGGGCTTTCTCACTTCAATTGGCCTGTTCTTGTGTCAGAACTGAACTGTTTGATTTTATACGTTTGAATACTGGCAGTAGAGTTCAACACTCCTCATTATTTTCCAGCCTGTTCTCATCTGTAATTCTTTTGGCTAACTTGGAAATCATTTTATCAAGCCTGTTCCCCACTTCCCATTTGATTTTCAGGTTTGGCTTGAAATTGTATTAAATGTATAAGTTAATTTGAAATTTTATTAGTAATGTATTACTGCTTAACGAATTACCTAGAAGTTTAGCAGTTTAAAACTATATATATATATATATATAAACACCGAAAGGGTCATGGGTTTGATTCCCAGTCAAGGGCATGTACCTGGGTTGCAGGTTCAATCCCCAGCTCCTGTCAGGGCTCATGCAGGAGGCAATCAATCAATGTGTCTTTCTCACGTCCATGTTTTTCTCTCTCCCCACTTCCTCCCTCCCTCCCTTCCACTCTCTCTAAAATCAATGGAAAAATATCCTTAGGTGAAGACTAACAAAAACAACAACAATGAAAGAACATAAACATATTCTGAGGGTTATGGGAACATATTTGCTGGGTGGTGCTGGCTCAGAGTCCCTTGTGGGTTTCAGGGAGACTGTTGGCCAGGGCTGCGGCCTTGCCTGGCCAAATCCTGTGCCATCCTCTCTCGTGACTGTTGGCAGGAGGCCTCATGACATGGTTTCCCCAGAGTGAGTGATGAGAGGAGAGAACCCAAAGGGGAAGCCCAAATGTCCTTTATCACTTGATCACAATGGTGACAGACAGATCCTCACTTCTGGCATGTTCTATGGATCACACAGACCAACCCTGACAGGTGAGGGGCCACACAGGCCACGGATACCAGGAGGCCTGGCTCCTGGAACTCTCTTGGAGGCTCACGGACTCAGATGAGTCGAGGACTTGAAAGCATTAGGCCTTTAGGTGTGTTCCCAGTGAAGATTTTTACTTTCCTTCACATGGTGCCCACATTGTTAAAGTCATTTCCAGTTTTTCATATCTGTCTGGCTGCTATTGTGAACGGGATCTTTCTCACCTCACATTTTCTAAGTCATTATTGCACTCGTACAGGGACACTAGCGATTTCCGTGGCCATAATTTTTCTGTAGTGCTTAACTGGTGACGAGGCAGAAACTACACTAGACTTTCACTGAGCCCTTGGATTGCAAAACTGAGACCAGGTGAGATCCCACATGTGCTCTGGAGAGCAGCTTCCCCAGTGACTGTGAGCAGGGGAGGTGGCACCGGGACGGAGAGGCTTCCTGCAGCGGGGCCTCACGTGGTGCTGTGCCCAGGCATTTCCAGGGCCCAGATGATGGGCTTCTCGGCCAGCATGTGACCCTGTCTTTGAGGGAGTCTGTGTTTAGGGTGTGAGAGTTCAGCCATGGCTGGCAGCCTAGGCCAGTCCACCTTGTGTCCCACAGATTCAGCCCATCTGCCTGACTCCCAGGTCCACATCTCCAGTGATCTCTCTTCAGAATCCTGTTCTGGATTTCCCCCCAGTGAACGCACCAGCTCTAATCAATTCCACTGTGGAAGTTCCCTCCCTCCTCCTCTTTTCCATTCGGTATTTATCTGGCACCTGCCACATCCAAGCAGCCTCTAGGCACTGAGGGAGTCAGTGGAGCATGTGCCCTGGGCTTGTTACCTTCTAACGGCAGTGTTAAGGGGGAAAATGAGCAGAAAAAGGAGGATCGGGAGTATAGAGGAACCTCAAGTTTGACTTGAAGGAGGTGATTGAGCCGCGTGGGTTCCAGGCCGAGGGAACAGCCAGTGTAAGGCCCTGGGGAGGGAGGGTGCCTGGTGTGTGGCAGAAAGCCAAGGAGCCAGTGGGATGGAGCCAGTGATGGAGGGAGAGTGGCGGGCGGGGCTATCTGAGGAGGTGGGGAGTGAGGCAGATCATGGGCCCTTGTGAGGACTTGGGCTTTGACTCAATAAAATGGGAGCCACTGCAAGGTTTTAACAGAGATCTGATCTAAGTTCTAAAAGGATTTTAGGTGGAAGCAGAGATAACTTGAAAGGAGGTGCTGGGATGAGGATTGTCTCCCATTTCTGCCCCCCTAGATCCCTGCCCCCCCACCCCCCCACCCCCGCACTGTGGGGGGCTTGGGCCAGAGCTTGCTGACAATTCTCCCTGCCTCCTGCTCTCCCAGCTCCTCTCCAAGCCAGCAGCAGAGCTTTCGAGACAGAACTGCCTCCCAGCCCTTCTCCAGCTCTGAAACCTCTGGTGACAAGAACAGTGTATATATCCTATCAGGCTGCCTCCCTGGCTCGGGGTCTGGCTGTGCCCGCAAGGTCCCTCTCTGGGCAGGGGCACTGGTGTGGACAAGGCTGCGCCTCCCCCCAGCACTAACTTCCAGAGGCCAATTTTTGGAGTCACATTTAAAAAGGACTTTTGAGATACATTTCATTTCAGTCATATGAATAGGTATCTTCTCCATGGCATTAAACAATATGGACTTGTCTAAAGTGGTCTTCCTCCCCTTCCCAGAAGAAAGCAAAAAACCGTGTGTTCTTCGATATTTTTTCTTCTGTGTACATAAACACAAAATTTTAAAAACTGCCTTACACTGTGTACAATATTGTGCATGTCACCTTTTCACTGTATCTGCCAAGCAGACTGCCTTTCTTTGGTTCCCAGCCGCTTGCACATTTCGTGTGCGGACCCCTGCCCCAGAAGAAATTTCGTTAGCACGCAAAATTAAACACCACATTGGCCAATGAAAAATAAAAACAAAATAAATCCAGTTGAAAGGCAGCAGAAATCAATCTGTATCTGAATACCCCAGGGTCCCTGGCCTCATTGTCAGTCACCAGGTACTGTCCCGACGGAACCGCTGCCGGCTCCTTTCCTGCGTGGCCCCTGCCACTGGGTACGGGCCATTAACCGCCACTGTGTCCCCCTCGCTCCGCTGGAAAGGGGTCCCCCTCCCCTCGGGTCCCCGCGCGTCCCAGCGCATGCGGGGGCACTTAGCCAAGGTCCCCCACGCACAGGCGTCCCTCTCTTCGAGGCCGCCAGGGGGCGCCCCAGGCCAGACAGCGGCTGCTGCTCCAGGGAGGGCGGGTTGGCAGGCGGTCCCCGGCGGGAGATGGCGCCACGCGGGCCGAGGGGCTCCGGGCCGCGCCCGCCCCCGCGGGTCTCTCCGGAACCGGGACCCGGCCGGCGCCCAGGCTGCGCTCCGCCGCTTGGCCTCCTGCCGCACTGACCTGTACAGCCAGAAAGCGCCCCGCCCCGGGCACAGTGCGGGTGCTCGCGGCGGTCGTTTCGGTCTGGCCACCGCCCCCGTCCAAACGGCGTCGCCCCCACAAGGATGACACCATCGCCCCTGCGCCGACGGGGCCTGGCGCCCCCGGCACCGCCCGCCCCCGCTCGCTTGCTGTGCCCTGTGCCCTCTGCCCTCTTCCTCGCGGAGGCGCCTGACGATGCAGGCCGAAGGGAGGACGCTGCCGCGGCCTTCTTCGCGTCCTCTCTCCCCTGCCTCCTCTCTGGACCCGGGCTCCCGGCCACAGCGAGGGCAGGGCGGAAAAGGGTTGCGTGGGAGGCGAGAGGAGGCTGGAGAAGGTTCTGGGTCTAAGAACCTGATGGGGCCAGGACGGGGCATAGATGCAGTGTGAGGTGGAGGTCAGGGGACAGGGCGGGTGGGACAGGGTCCGGGCCACAGGCCGCCTGGCAGGAGCCTGAGTGTGGAAGCGCCTAGCATGGGTCGCTCTGGGACAAGCCAGCCAGACCTCGGGGCGGGGCAGCCTCCACACTTCTTTTTGATGCTGTGGGCTTCAAGCTCATCTGAACCCCCATAATTTTTCTTCCTGTTACCTGCATTCCATCACTCTTGGGTGACTGATCCACCTTGGTGCTCATGGGGAAGAAGGGGACATGAAGATCACCAAAGCAACCAGGCCACAGTGCCAAGTCCTGTTTGTTTTCTCCTGGTTGGGTTACATTTTTAAACCATCAAAAGATTCTAGTTACCAGTGGGTGTCAAATTTGAAAATTGGGTAGAGTCCCAATGTGGCAACTTATTGATTGAATTGCTGTAGGCGAGTCCCGTCTCTGAACCCCAATTTCCTTATCGGAACATAAGGGCAGCTGTGCGGAGCTCTGAGCACCTGACTAGGCTGGGCTTTAGTCTCAGCAACAGCAGCTCCTACCCACCTGGAAGCTAGCAACATCCCGGTCTGTCCAGGGTGGGTCAGATTCCGGGCACCAAGAAGATGCGTTTCATTCTTTTAGGTCATCTCCAGACACCTGTAACAAACAACAAAAAGATCAATGACAATGACCAAAATTGAGGGTTAATCCATCAGCCCATGCATAGCTTCAGAACCTCATTCTAGGGAGAGGGGAGATATCTGCGCCTTCCTGTCCTTGAATTCCACAACAAAGCCCCTGCAGTTGGCCCTCCTGATTTCATTTCTGTTTTCCTTCTTGGCTATAGCACAGAAGGAAGCTCTTTCCCCGCCTCAGGCAGTTTTAAAAGCATTACCTCAGGATGCCAAATGTCCTGGAGAGGAAGGTTGGAAATGAGGAGCAGGTGGAGGGATTGGCTGAGGCTGGCTGGCTGCTCTGGCCTGTTTGAAACTGGCTCAAAAGACGTGGAATTAGTAGGCAAAGCTGCCTCCTCCTCCTCCTCTTACCTGTGGAGGAGAGATCGGTTCCTGGCTGGCCCGGGCAGTGTCATCGATACAGCTGGTGTCATCATTACCTTCCACTAACAGATCACTCAACACCTGTGGCCCAGGCAGGGCTGTGCTGGGGCATTGTCCTGAGGAGCTGGAGGCTTTGACCCTCCCCATTGTCCCTGAACCCCAGGGGAAACCAAGATATAGATGCTGCTGTGATGCGGTGCTTGTTGACCCGGCAGAAGGACTCGATTGCTCCTGGTGCCTGCTTCCCCTTGTACGGTCCCGGCTGCCTCTTGGCTTCCTGCTGCCTAGCCCCTGTTGCTGTCCTGGGCAGCGGAGATGAGTTTGTCGCTTGCTGGGAGCTGAGGCAAAGTGATGATGCTGCACAGAGAAGGGGCTCTTGGAGTGGCCCTGGAGTGAGAAGCCGGAGTGAGGAGTAGCCTGGGGTGTGCCACCTGTGTGGGCTCCCTGTCTGGCTGCCCTTCTGGAGTGGGCATCCAGGTGGCACCATGCTGCAGCAGATCCTGCACGACATGTACATCGACCCTGAGCTCCTCGCTGAGCTCAGTGATGTGCAGAAACACATCCTCTTCTACAAAATGCGCGAGGAGCAGCTGAGGCGCTGGCGGGAGCGCGAGGCTTGGGAGGCCCTGGCCCAGGCCGAGGGCCTCAGGCCCACGAAGGTCAAGCGAGGTATGTGCCAGGAAGTTGCCAAGGAGCTCATTATTGATGCCAGGCTAGGAACCCTTGTTCTGTGAGCATCTGGTCCCAGTAGCATGGGCCTTTAGTTTTTGACCAGGTCTGTAGGGCTCCAAGGCAGCAGAGGGGGCTCCCCGGGAACCATGATGGTGTTGGGGAAGGGGGACTTGCTTTTTCTTGTTGTGGGAAGCTCAAGTTCTGGAAGGACACCATTGGGATTTCAGATTGTCTTAGACATCGTTGGTGATTGCCTGGTGAAGAAGCAGCATAGTCTTGACACTCATCACTGGTTCTGGGACATTGGCTCCCCCATGTGGGAGGCACAATGGTTCTCAGCTAGGTCCAGCTCTGGGCACTGTTCCCCTCTGCCAATGGGCGTCTGAGAGGGGGTGTCAGGGAATGTCCTGTACCATGAGTAACCAACCAGCCCCCAGTGGCAGTAGCAAATGAAGACAAGAAGCAAGGACCCAACTTACATTTCAGGTGATTTACCTGTTGTCATGTGCCAGTCAAGCCCAAGGGCCGGTGCACCCTGAAGCAGGCAGGCTGCAGGGGTGTGGACGGGACTCGGGATCCTGGGGTGGCCCTCCCTGCGTGCTGCCTTCAGAGTGTGCAGAGCCCATTCCTCTTCTCTCTCCTTCACTCCCCACACGCTTCCTCTCGCCTCCATCTGCTCTCTAGAGTGAAGTGGGACTTGATCTGTTTAAAGTCTTCAGTCCGGGATGAAGTCCTGTTTCTGTTCTGGGCGTGCTAGCCCCTTGGGTATCTGGCTCCTGCTCTCCACTCCAGGCTCATTGGACAGTCCCTGCCGTGTACACAGGCCACACTCACCCACCCGAACATGCTCGCTCCAGCCTCTGTCTGCATGAGTGGCTCTTCCCATTGGAATGTCCCCTGCTTTCACCCTTCTGAGAAACTCCCTCCGGACTGGTCCCTTCCCCTGGAGTCTTTTGGGGATGCTCCTGGCACAGGGAAGCACTTACTTCTCTGCAGCTGCTTGGCACGCCAGACCCACCCCTGCCCTAGCACTTGCTACATTGTCGTTCTCATTTGTTATCTGCTTGCCTGGCTTCCCCAGGGGACTCACAGGCTTTACTCCATTCTGTCTTCCATCCCTGGGTCCAGCTCAGAGCTGGCACAGAGTGTTAAGCCCTCGTTTTGAACAAGATGCAGCAGGACCCAGGGGGCAGAGCTATGACTTGCCTGCACACGCCGGTGCTGAGGCTGGGCCTGTGGGCTGGCTGATCACTCACTATGACAGTGACAGGCTGCCTTTCCAGCCCTGTCCCACCGGGCCCTGGGGCCTCACCGGCTGCACAGTGGTTCTTCTGGGAGGAAGACAGATGCCTGAAAATTTAACTGCAAAAATATTTTTACGGTGATTTGTCACACATTGACATCTGCATTTTCATGTATAAATTATACATTGAACTCATTCGGGTTTCTGATGCAGATGACTCTTTTCTGGGTAATTAATTTTCTGATTTATAAAGAATGGAAAAATAGGAGGAAACACGCTGAGGAATGTGGTATTCCAGGTCAGGGTCCCTTTCAGATCTCAGCTCTTTGCTTCACTCCTGCCTGTGGAACTGTCTGGGCAGACAAGGGAGCTCGGGGGCTGGCTGTGCCCCGGAGGCTGAAGAGCCTGCAGGGACACTGATGCACAGTGCCTGCTTCCTGTCCTCCGGTCGTGGCGCAAGCTTTCAACAATCTCCCACCTTGGCAGTGAGCGTCATGTTTACCAGCTGCCTGCCCCCACCAAGTGTTCCCATAGCCCCGTGACCCCATTTCAGGAGAAGCCATGGCTCACAGAAGTGTCACAGTCCATCCAAAGTCATCTAGATACTAAGGCATGGAGTTGGGACACTCATCCTGTAACTTTGACCTTGGATCCAGTGACTGATGTTTTTCTATTTATTCACTTTTTCTTTTTTTATTAATGCTCACCTGAGGATATTTTTTCCATTGATTTTTAGAGATAGTGGAAGAAAGGGAGGGAAAGAGAGAGAGACATCTACACGAACGAGTCACATTGAATGGTTGTCTCCCACATGACCCCGACGGGGCTGGGGATTGAACTTGCAACCCAGGCATCTGCCCTTGACCAGAAATCGAACCTGTGACTCTTCGGTGCGTGGGCTGATGCTCCAACTACTGAGCCAAACCAGACAGGGTGTTTCATTCACTTTTGAATGAAGTTCAACAGATAATCTATGCACTCATTCACTCATTTCTTCATTCATTTCCTCCTTCATTCTCTTATCGAATGTTACTAAGTGCTGACTTTGGTAAACTGGACAGAGCTTCGCAGATCACAGGAAACACAGCCATTGGTGTGCCGGGAGCAAGGCTTGGTGCAAAGCAGCCTTTAGCAGGATATGTCCTCTTCCTTACCTTCATAGGCACCCCCTTCTCAGTTTTTGTCCCCTCCTCACCAAGTCTGTCCTGAAGGAAGCTGTGAGCCAGCATTCCTGAGCACAACATCCCTGAGCATAATTTAGTCCTGGTAAACCTGGAAGGATGTTTCGCCTCTTCCTGCCCATTGCCCCAGTGCTGCTGGTCCCCACGGCCTTTATCCCACCCTCTCTTTTCAGCGGATGTTTCCAGTTCCTACAAGGCCTTGCCTGGCGCTCTGTAGGGCTCAGGTGCAGGAGGGCAGGGCGGGGCAAGGTGTACCCCGTTGCTGTGACTCTGCATTTGTGCCTGGAGAGGGTGGGCACAAACATGAGTGACACGGGTCATTCCAGTTTACAGAAACTCGGGTTTTCTTGATCCTGGAACACGTATTTGGGGGCTGCACAGACAGAAGCTGGGGTGAGAGATGACAGTTATGATTGGACATGTCACTCCCCTGATGACACAGGCCTGTCTCTTTTGTCTTCACCTCATATTTGGGGAGAATCTTTTGATGTTCTACCCCATTGTCTTCTCATCTGCCATTGTGTTTGCTGTGTAGTCACATTTCCGACAGCATTTGGTGTTTGACAGGACTCGGTGTTGTTAGCGAGAGACTCTGGAGACAGGTAACATTCTGTCCTGCTGGATTTCAGCCACACCCCAGCGCTGCTGGGACCTTTGCGGTCTGGTTCCCTCCTGGGCTCCTTCACCAGCACAGGAACCCACGCCCATGGGGACCTGCAGCCTTCATGACCTCCGACCCCTCTGTGCTTGCTCAGTTATCCCAGTGTCTTGGAGCTGAGTGGGGTGTTGCCTGGGACACAGGACTCAGGGCACATGTGTTCAAACTGCTGTCCTGACCCAGAAAGCTTCCCCACCTGGGCCTGTCAGCTCCTCCATGATTGGCAGTTTCTGTCAGTGTTAAATCGGTTCCTCCGTGACCACCTTCTCATTCGTCTGGACATCTTTTGTCTGGGAACCAGACATCTTTCCCCACTCTCTTTCCCATTTTCTCCTTTAACGTGGCTGGCGCGGCCGCACTGTGAACCAGGCCTGCACCCGGGAGCTGCTGGCTTGCTGTCCTCTGTGTTTCCTGCTAGAATCCCGCGTGCCTCCTGTGCTGGCCCCCGGCCTGCCCTTTGCTCCAGCCTGCGGGATGCTCTAAGTGGAACTGGGGTCCAGCCCCACTGCCTCCATTCCCTACAGCTGGGTTCGGGGTGGCTCTCACCTCCTAAGCAATGCCCCCCTGCCGGCTTGGCCTGTGCAGCTCCGGAAGCAGCTGGGACCTGGGCCTGAGGGAGACACCCTCCTTAGCATCCTCGCTACTCCTGCCAGGCTTTGATGCCTCACATGGGTCTGGTCCACGCCCGAATGAAGCTATGGACACAGTCCTAGCTGTACACCTGCCTTATCTGTTTCCTGGGAACCCTTCAGTAACTATGGCAACCTTGCCTGGGGCCCTGATCCCTCCTAGCCTCAGTGTGTTCCCATTCCAAGCATGGAAGCCCTTGCCCGCAGACATTCCTAATGCAGCCATGCTCTTAATGGTTCCTGCCTCACACTTAGCCCTACAACCTTTCTTCACACAGCAGCCAAAGTGCCCTTTTAACACACTAATTAGCTCCTGCGTCTCCCTTCGTCAATGGCTTCTGCTGCACTCAGAGGAAATACAGATGCCTTTCGCTGGCCTCTGCCCACTCTCCAACCTGATTTCCACCCCTCTGCGTTCCTCAGCTCCCCCCAAACCCTCGAGGGGCTGGTTCCTCCAGCCTTCGTTTCCCAGTTCCATGCTGAGTTCTTCGCCGCCCGTCCCTGTGAGCTCCATCCCCCCTCCCGCAGCACCCTGCCCGCTCTTCTGCACAGCACTCGCCCCTTCTGTGCTACAATCCACACCAATTAAATTGACCATTTTAATCATTAAAAAGTGTGCAATCCAGTGATATTTAGTACATTCAAAATGTGCAGCTGCCACCTCCATCTTGCTCCAGAACATTTCGTCACCCCAAAAGGAAAGCCTGCATCCATTCAGCAGTCACGCCTCCCCTCAGACTGGCGCCCCCTGTCCCCCACCCCGCCTGAAAGTGCCATGAGACCCTGGCTGCTGCTTCCTTGTTCTGTCTCCCTGGGGAACAAAGCCCCATCCCCAGTGGGGGGCGCACAGGAGGCAGCCAATGGATGTTTCTTTCTCATGTTGATGTTTCTATCTGTCCCTTCCTCCCTCTAAAAAGCAATAAAAACATTTTTTAAAAATGTACTCAAATTTATTTTCTCTATCGTTATCAGGAATGAAACATTAGTTACTGAAGATGAGAAACATAAGGATATTTTTCTTTTTCTTTTTTTTTTTTATCCTCACCCAAGGACATTTTTCCATTTTTTCTTCAGACAGAGCTGGAGGGAGAGAGAGGAAGAGAGAGAGAGAGAAACAACAACGTGAAAGGGACACATTGAGTGGCTGCCACCCGGACGACCCAACCAGGGCCCGAGACAAACTGCAACCGAGGTACATGCCTTTAGCGGGAACCGAATCCCGGTCTCTCTGGACCGCAGGCCGACGCTCTAACCGATCAGCCAAATCGGCCAGGGCCATAAGGATATTTTTCAAGTCATGATTTTCTTGGTATAATCAAGGATTTTAGATTGATTTTGTTTACTTATTTTATCTTTCAAGATTTATTAACATCAGCAATTCCTTGGACATTGACTCTACTTTGTGTTGGTGTCATTGCTCCCTGCTCTTTGTCCCTCTGAGGGGAAAGCGATAAATATGTCCAGCAGCAAACCCCTCGCTGTTAGGATTTCCAGCAGGTCAAAGGGAAATCCTTAGACATCAAGAGAAATCTACACTTGAACCTGTCTTCTGCCCCGCCCTATTCTTGCTGCCATCACGTGACGGGCAACATTGATTTTGGCATGCTGATTTGCTTCAACCTCCTGCTTGAATTTTTCTGCTGGCTCCAAGAGTTTTCTAGTAAATACACTTGAATCATCTATCTAGTTGGCAATGACTGCCTGGGAACACTGGGGTGTCAGAGGTGAGGATGGCCCAGATTTCTAGAGCGGTTGCTCACGACCCCTTTCCTGGGCACTAGGGATAGTGCCTCCAGGACAGCACGTGGTGGGGAGGGCTTGAGGGGTTACTGACGGAATCTCCCCGCTGGCTCCTTTCGGTGCCTGGCAGGCATGGGGTCCCCTGGCAGTGTTTTGGCTGTGGTGTGAGATCAACCTTTCATGGAGCCCTTACTTGTCAGCTCTGAGCAGTCTGTATCTAGAAGGAGCACACTGAAGGTGTGGCCTCATCACCTGAAGGCTTTTGGTAGGGGGAGCCCAGAGGAGTTCCCAGAGAGGGGCCCAAATCCTGGAGGCTAAGAGGAAGGGTCGGCAGCAGTGCAGGGCCTAAGACTCACCCAGATGGAGCGCCTCTCTAGGTCTGGCCTTCCAGGGGCCTTTAAATGCCTTCTTTCATCTCTCCACCTTAGGGACCTGGGAGTTGGGCTCTTTATATTTCATAAAACCTAAGACACCATAGCTAGAAAGACACACTATTTTTAAACGCCACCAAAAAAGCTGTCACTTAGACATGATCCACTGTTATTTTGTCAAATGAACTAAAAAAAAGTCTGGAGGTGTTGGCTAGAAAGAAGTGACATTTACTCATGGTTCTTAGAGTTTGCAAACTGGAAACATCTAGGAATAAACCCAGGAATGTTCCAAGGAACAAAGGAAAATCATTCGTTTGAATAATGTGACTGAATCACATGAAATAAAAGAGCCCTGAACTCTCAGTCCGTTGCTATGAGTTAACTAGTGTTGATAATTGTGATGACGAATTTCAGGTGGTTGTCAAGTGTGGCCCTGCAGAGACTCCTCCCAGAGTTCTCACGCTTGACTGAGCCCCTCGCCTGGCGCATACTGTGCTGATGAGTAGCTGGGTCGTGTCTGATGCCAGACTGGGGAGTTACGGGAAAGTTTAAAAGTTTAAATGTCAAGATAAATTTTTTGTTTTTCCTCAAGCTTTAAGTTCTGTTAATAATGTAGAGTAAGGCTGGGAAGAGACCCCATTATTTCCCCTAGCTTCACTCTTCCTTGTTTGTAAGACATATCCTGATTTCAGAAGTGTTAAAATGTGTCTTCAAGTTAATGAAATGTTATTATTCCTGTTTGGGTTGAAAAATAACTATGACTAGATTTTAAAAAATCTTCTTGACAAAAGACACCAAACGGAGTTTAAAAGAAGAACAAAACAGCCCTGGCCGGTTTGGCTCAGCGGTTAGAGTGTCGGCCTGCGGTCCTGAGAGACCGGGGTTCGGTTCCCACTAAGGGCGGGTACCTCGGTTGCAGTTTGTCCCCGGCCCTGGTCAGTCGTGCGGGTGGCAGCCACTCGATGTGTTCCTTTCACGTCGATGTTTCTCTCTCTCTCGCTGTTCCTCTCTCTCCCTCCCACTCTACCTGAACAAAGGATGGAAAAATGTCCTCGGGTGAGGATAAAAAATAAAAAAAAATAAAATAAAAAAGAAGAACAAAACAGGATATAAAAGAGAGAAAAATATTTGTAACATATATCACAGACAGGACTAGTACCTGGAGAACTTGAAGACACTCTCCAAATCGGTTAGCAAAAGATAAACAATAGAAAAATGGGGCAAACAAATGAACAAGCAGTTTACAGGAGCAAACTTGCAAATCACAGTGACCACAAGGAAAGGTGTGCAACCTCATGAGTAAACCTCATCAATGCAAATTAAAACAGTAAGACTGGCAAAAGTTAGACAATTTGATAGTAGAAATGTGGATGAGGTTCCATGGAAACAGATACTCTCTCCTGCACTCAGGAGTTCAGGCACACGGGGATGGGTAGACACACGGCCAGTGCCTGGGGCCACACACCTGTTCAGTGGCCAGTGGCTCAGCAGAGACTTGTTTCAGTGCGTGTAGTCCCTGTCCCCCACCTTCTGGCCCTTGCCAAAAGCCCAGGGACTGAACGGACAGTTTTGCTCAGCTCTGGATGGAGGGAAGCAATGTTCCTGGACGGTGCAGGGCGCCAGCTGGGGGATGCTGGGTCCAGCAGTCCAGGGTTAATTTCTCTCCCCTTGCCTCAGGGGGATGATGCCACCTCACTGCTTCTCCCCCTCCCCCTTCCCCCTCTTCACGTCCCTGCTTCGTTCCCACTGGGAGTCAGCTGGGGCAGTTTCTGAGAAAGGCTGCCACCTGGTTATCTCCTGACTCCTGTAACCTGACCCCGGGCCCCAGCTCCAACTCCAGCTCCAGCTCGGAGCAACTGGGCTGAGAGGTAACAGGTTACAGACAGCTGCTTGTCCCCAGGCTGTCTGTCCCAGTGACTGGCATTACTGCTTTCCAGGTTTTTCTCATGTAAAAATTAGCAAAGCTTTCTGTGATTTTACCATTTGGAATCAGATTTTGCATTAGACTTGGGGGACTAAATTCTTTGGGTGCATTTTCACACTTATTTTCCCCCATCTTTTCAAAATTACATGGCTTTAGGTCTCAGGGATCATTTATTTTTATCCTATCATGTCACCGATGTGCTTACCTTCTGGCCACCGTGGTTGGGTTCTCACACTCAGATGCCATGATATGCTAAAGATGTAGGAAGTCTGGTCCCTGCCCCCAGTGCATGTCCAACCCTTGCCTTTTACGTTGTTCCAGATGAGGAACTTGAGCTAGGAAGGAGCAGGAGTACGCCTGGGGACCAGAGAGCCTCGCCGGCACACTGATTCTGCCGTGCCTCAGGGCTGAAGGGAGTTGGGGTTGGTGGTGGGGTACTGTGTATGTCCCAGTGATGATTACAGCAAGTGCCAGCATACATGGGGCATTATGGCCCTGGTGGAAGATCTTGGGTTTGTCCCTTGTTCTTCATGTAAAAGAGGCAAGGTTTCTGCAAGAGATATTGGGGAGCTATTTCAGGAGGGAGTAATGGGAGGATAGTTAATGTGACCGACTGGCCCCACGTCTGTGTTGCTGACTCTCAGTGGGTAGTTCTGAGCACAGCATGAAACCCTGGCATTATTGACAGTGAAGCTTATGCCCACACCGTGCTGGACTTCACATCCTTTGTATAAGAGCCAGTTTGTGCAATGGTCAGAGAGTCCGGGTTCAAAAGTTGGCTCTGCCCTTTCCCTAACTGTAGCTGTTTTCCACTCACTAATTTGACCATAGCAAGTTACTCAAGCCTCCTTGAACTTCAGTTTCCTCTTATGTAAATTGGGGATGATGATAATAGACCTTATCTCAGATTTGTGGGGAAGATGATATGACATGGTCTCAGTTAAACCTGGTATGTTTAAGGAACCTGATAGACATAAGCACATTTATCACGTGCCTAGTTAGTTTTCTTTCTTTCTTTTTCTTTTTCTTTTTCTTTTTTTTTACTTCCTCAGAAGATTAAGGTTCACTGCTAAAAACAAAAGGCACCTAGAGCACACCAGCTGTTGGCAGCCACCTCCCTGCAGGATTCGCTGGAAGGCACCATAACACTGGAAGTGGCGGGTCCGTTTGGAGATTATCTATCATCTGTCTGTCTATCTATCTATCTATCTATCTCTCTATCTATCTATCTCTCTATCTATCTATCTCTCTATCTCTCTCTCTCTCTCTCTCTCTATCTCTCTATCTCTCTCTCTCTCTCTCTCTCTATCTCTCTATCTCTCTCTCTCTCTATCTCTCTCTCTATCTCTCTCTCTCTCTCTCTATCTCTCTCTCTCTCTCTCTATCTCTCTCTCTATCTCTCTCTCTCTCTCTATCTCTCTCTCTCTCTCTCTCTCTCTCTCTCTCTCTCTCTCTCTCTCTCTATCATCTGTCATCTCTATCATCTGTCTATCATCTGTCAGGTACTGGAACTGGCTTACACGATTGTGGAGACTGGAAAACTCAACCACATCAATATGTCTTCAGTTTCTCTCAGCATTGTTTTTGAGACAAGAGAACACATTTTGTTAAATTGATCTCTATTTCATGTTTTTTTAAATGTTATTATAACTGGTATTTTAAATTAAAAATTTTACTTGTTTGTTAATAAAGTATAGAAATACAATTTATTTTTGTGTATTGATCACCTTATCTCCTGTGATCTTGCTAAAATCACTTATTAATTCAAACAGCCATTTTCTGATAGATTCTTTGAGATATATGTAGATGATCATATCATATGCAAAATGAGACAGTTTTATTTCTCCCCTTTCGATATGTATGAACCTCTTATTTCATTTTCTTGCCTTATTGCATTGATTTAGTACAATGTTAAATAAACATGGTGAGAGCAGACAACCTTTCCTTGTTCCCAACCTTAGGGGAAAGTATTCAATCTTTAATCATTAAGTGTAAAATAACTAAATTTTTTTCATAAATGCACTTTAACAGCACGAGAAACTTCCCCACTTTTTCTAGTTTGCATCTGTTGAAGTAATAATAATTGTTTCTGTTTTTAGTCTGCTGATATGATGAATTACCTTGATTGTTTTTGAATTTTAAATCAACCTTGAATTCCTGGGATATACCCTAAGTCATGATACATTAACCATTTTATATATTTATGAATTCATTTTTCTAATACTTTATTAAGAATTTTAAAAATCTGTGTTTGTGAGGGATGTTAATCTATAGGTTTCTTGAAATGTCTCTAGTTTAATATCAGAATAATACTGACCTTATAAAAGTAAGTTGGAAAAGATTCCCTCTCCTTTTCCATTTTGTGGAAGAGCTCATGTAGAATTAGTATTATTTTTTTCTTAAATATTTTGTAGAATTCATGAGTAATGTCTTCTGGGCCCAGGCTTTGGTTACAAGTAGTTTTTAAACTACAAATTTAAATTATTTAGTAGAAACAAAGCTATTCATGTTGTGTATTTCTTCTTGAGTAAGCTTTGATATTTTGTGTCTTCCAAGAATGTGTTTATTTAATCTAAGTTACCAAATTGTTGTCGTAAAATTATGCATAAATCTATTTTTTTGTTGGATCCGTAGTGATGATTGTTATACCATGCCTGATGTTGGTAAATTGTATCTTGTCTCTTGCTATTTTGATTAGCCTAGGTGAAAAATTTATCAGTTTTACTAATGGCTTTAAAGAATCAATTTTTATTTCATTGAATTCTTTTCTATTTTCTATATTATTGATTTCTTTAATTACCTTCATTATTTTTTTCTTTTATTTTTAGATTTAATTTGTTCTTATTTTCTTATTTCTTAATGTGGAAGCTTGGACCATTGATTTGAGATGTTTCTTCTTTCTTAATGGAAGCATTCAATGTTATAAATTTATCTCAATCCACTGCTTTAGTTATATTCTATGGATTTTTATATGTTGTATTTTTATTTTTCTTCAATTAAAATATTTTCTAGTCCATCTTGTGATTTCTTATTTAAGTCATGGGTTGTTTAGAGTTGTGTTTTATTTCTGAATATTTGAAGGGATTTCCCACCCCCCACTCCCCCAGATATCTTTCTTTTGTTGATTCCTAGATTAATTCCATTGTGGTTAGAGTACGTATTATAAATGATATCAAACATTTTAAATTTGTTGTTTTTTTAATGACTGAGAATATGATCTGTCTTGGTGAATGTTCTGTTTGCAATTGAAAAGCAAGTATTCTGCTGTTGTGTAGTCTGTATATGTTAGTTAAATTAAGTTGGTTGATAGTGTTGTTTAGGACTACTCCACACTAACTAATTCCCCACCCCTACTTATTCTATATATTACCAGGAGATAACTTTTTTAAAATAACACTATTTAGATATAATATAACTCATATACCATGCAAGTCACCCATTTAAAGTGTACAATTAAATGGTTTTTAGTATATTTACAGATATGTGCAACTACCACTATAGTCAATTTTAAAATATTTTCATCACCTCAAAAAAATCCCCATACACTACTCTAGAATCCCCTCTCCTTGCCCCAGCCCTTAGAAACCACTGATCTACTTTATGTCTTTATAGATTTCTCTATTCTGGAATTTCATATTTTTGCACTTAGCACATTGTTTTCAAGGTCCATTCATTTGGTTTCACGTATTAGTACATCATTCCTTTTTATGGCAGAATAATATTCCATTATATGGATGTACCACATTTTGTTTATCCATTCATCTCTTAATGAACATTTAGGTTGTTTTCACTTTTTGGCTATTATGAATAATGTTTCTATAAACTTTCATACACAAATTTTTGTGTGGATACATGTTTTCATTTCTCTTGGGTGTGCACCTAAGAGTATTTTGCTGGGTGACTTGGTAACTTTATGTTTAATCATTTGAAGACCTGCCAGACTGTTTTCCAAAAACAGCTTCACCATTTTTCATACCCCACCTCCAGCAATGTATGAGAGTTCCAGTTTCTCCACATCCTCTTCAACACTTGTTATTATCTATGTTTTTAATTAGAGCCATCCTTGTGGGTGCAGTGTTATATTATTGTGGTTTTGATTGGCATTTCCTTGGTATCTAGTGATGCTGAGCAACTTTTCTTGTGTTTAATGGCCATCTGAATATCTTCTTTGGAGAAATGTCTATTTAGATTTGCCAATTTTTTTTTTCCACTGGGTTATCTTTTGATTATTGATTTGTAGGAGTTCTTATGTACTCTAGACACAAGTCTCTTATCAGATATATAATTTGCAAATGCTTTCTCCCAGTCTTTGGGTTGCCTTTTTACTTTCTTGGTGGAGTCCTTTAACACACAAAAGTTTTAAATTTCAATGAAGTCCAAATTATAAATATTTTCTTTTACTTTTTTGTGTTTTTGGTGTTATATCTAAAAAACCCCAAACCATTGCATAATTTAAGGCCATGAACATTTGTGCCCATATCTATTTTTCCAAATTATTAACACACAGTATTCTTTGGTAATCACTTCTTGTTTTACATTTTTTTTCATTCATAATGCTTAATTTTTTTTTTTTTTTCATAATTAGCCATGCCAGGTGGCTTCTTATTTTATTACATTTTCAAAGAAAAAAATGTTTGGTTGTATTTATAATATGTATGCATTGCATTTCACTAATACTAGGGTTTTTTTTTTCATTAATTTTTTTTTCTCTATTTTCTTTTCTTTTTTTTTTATTGTTCTTTTTTGTTTTATTTTTTAAAAGTATGTTTTTATTGATTCTTTAGAGAGAGAGATAGAAACATCAATGTGAGAGAGACATTGATTGGCTGCCTCCTGCACACCCCCTACTGGGTATCGAATCCTCAACCTGGTCATGCCCTGACTGGGAATTGAACCAAGACCTCTCAGTTCATGCGAAGACGCTCAATCCACTGAGCCATACTGGCCAGGCTGATTGTCTTAGATTGAAAACATGGTTTATTCATGTTATAACTTTAAAAAATAAATCTCTTAAAAGTTCTCATTATAAATTATCTAAATATATAGGTAAAATAGAAAAGAATATAATAAATACTCATCAACTCATAATGTCTTTTTAAAATGTTAACATTAGTGTCTTTTATATTTTTATTTAAACACTTCATATATAGATAAGACTCTCTTTAATGCCTTTCTAAAATTTCACTCCTCATTTCTCTCTCCATATGCAACCCTTATTATAAAGTCAATGTGCATCATGCTTATATCTTTCTCATATAGAATATATATTTTGTAAGCAGTATATTGCTTAATCATTATGTGAATGCCATTATACTATATGCTATCTGAATTTCACTTTGAGGTCTTGCATTTTTAAAAGAGGTCTATCTGTGTTGTTCAAACTTATTATTTTTTTTGCTATAGAGCATTGCATTATAAAAACATACCATGATTTATTCATCTGTTTTCCTTTATTGGGTATTTATGTTGTTTCCAATATTTTATATTTGAACAATGTTTCCATGAACATTCTTGTTCAGGTTTCTCTGGGCATATGAGCAAGAGAATCTGTAAATTATGTACCTGGAAATGCTATTATTTAGTAATAATGCATTGCATTTTCAACTTTACTAAATAGCGCCAAATATTTTGAAAGTGGTTCGTATCAGTACCTTCTACCATCAGCAATTTCTAAGAAGTATTATTGCTTCATATTCTTTGTAACACTTGCTCCATGAGACTTTTTTATTCTTTCCAATCTTTTTTTTTTTTTTATCCTCACCCGAGGACATTTTTCCATTTTTTGCACAGATAGAGTGGGAGGGAGAGAGAGGAAGAGAGAGAGAGAGAAACATCGACGTGAAAGAGACACATCAAGTGGCCGCCACCCGCACCAGGGACAGGGACAAACTGCAACCGAGGTACATGCCCCTAGCGGGAACCGAACCCGGGTCTCTCCGGACCGCAGGCCGATACTCTAACCACTGAGCCAAACCGGCCAGGGCTATTCTTTCCAATCTTATAAGAATGTTTTCATATGTGTGTCTTTAATTAGTGAAGTATTGCTAATGTGTTAGTTTGGTATTTGTTTCCTTTCCTGTGACATGCCTGTTCATATCAACACTCTGACAGAACTGTGTTAAGCTGAAACAAAAAATTCAGTCACCAGGGACTTCCATAGTAGCTTTTTTTCCACCTACTAAAAAAATCTAGAACTAGTTAGTCCTGAGCTGGATTAGTGGCTCCATGATATCATTGATGTCTCTGGCTCTTCTATGAATCTTCAGGTGGTGGCTTAGTATTTTAGGTCCTCAGATGGTTATTGTGATACTTAGTATCACATCTGTGTTCCAATCATGAAGAATAGGGGAAAGAGCCCTGGCTGGTGTGGTTCAGTTGGTTGAACATTGTCCCATGCACCAAAAGGTTGCCAGTTTGATTCCCAGTCAGGGCATATGCTGGGGGTTACAGGCTCAATCCGGGAGTGTGCAGTAGGTAGCAGATTGATATTTTACTCCACGTCGATGATCGTCTCTCTTTCCCCCTCTCCTTTCCTCTCTCTGTAAAAATCAATAAAAATATTAAAAAATATTTTTTAAAAAAGAAAGAATAGGGGAAAGAAAGACGGGGTGGTGTCTATATCTTGACAGCTGAATTAACCTCTCAATTTATGGAATACAACTTATACTTGAAAGAAGACTGTCAGACAAACTACATCTTTTCTCCAGAGTTGGATATTTGAAAATGAATAAAGCAAATCTGTCATGACAAGGAAAATAACAGGTAGAATTTATGCCAATGATTATAGCTTTCATTGGCATATATGTAGTTGCCAATATTATAGCTTTCAAGCAAAACTTAGAGTTTTTGGAAAACTTATATCTGCTGCAATGAGCTTATTATATTCCCAATACACAAATGCTTTACTCATGAAATTCATAGTGATATTAACAAACATGATTTTATGATATTGCGAAATAAAATGGATTCACATTTAGAAGATCCGCCTGACTCAGTGAACCAATATTTCCCAAAAGACCAATGAACAATGCTTCTAAATCAAGCATGAGTAAAATATTGTTTCAAAGTGCAATTGATTTTTACTTTGCTTTTAAAAGTTTTAACCTTTTTATTTTGAAATAACTTTAGACTTATAGAAGAGTTGTAAAGTAGTTTAGAGAATTCCCATTTACCATTCATCCAGCTTCCCCTAATAGGTAACACTTTATCACCATGGTACATTGATCAAAACTAAGAAATCAGTGATTTTTAATAAAACAAGTACAATAAATTTATTGATATGGTTTTAGGCTCTACATTACAACTAGCATTTAAGAAACTACCACTTGTTTGAGTTTTGGTGTAGTATCAAAGAAGATTACCAGTAAATAGCTGAAAAACTATCAATTTTTCTCTTCTCTTCTCCAACTACATTTATGCCACATTTTATTTCTCTAATATAATATACTTTTTATTTTTATTATTTTATTTTATTTTTTTAAAGTAATTTATTTATTTTTGTTACAGATGTTTCTCCTTTTTCCCCAACTGATTTCCCCCTCCCCCTCCCTCCCTGTCCTGTACCCAGCTTTGTTGTCCATGTCCATTGTTCATGCATACATGCATATAAGTTTTGTTGGTATCTCTCCCCCACCACACCCTCTTCTGGGGATTGTCAGTCTGTACTCCACTTCTATGTCTCTGGGACTACCCCATTCCTCAGACTGTTATGTTCATTATATTCCACAAACAAGTGAGATCATATGATACTTGTCTTTCTCTGTTTGGCTTGTTTCACTTAGGATAATACTTTCCAGATCCCTCCATGTCATCTCAAAGGATAAGAGATCTTTCTTTCTTACAGCTGCATAGTACTCCATTGTGTATATGTACCACTGCTTTTTTATCCATTCGTCTACTGATGGACACTTGGGCTGTTTCCAGATAGTGCTGCTATGAACATGGGGGTACATGTATTCTTTCTGATTGGTGTTTCAGGCTTCTTGGGGTATATTCCTACAAGTGGGATCACTGGGTCAAATGGCAGTTCAATTTTTAATTTTTTGAGGTAACACCATATTGTTTTCCATAGCGGCTGCACCAGTCTGCATTCCCACCAGCAGTGTACCAGAGTCTCCTTTCCTCCACAACCTCGCCAACATTTGTTGTTTGATGATTTGTTGATGGCGGCCATTCTGACAGGTGTGAGGTGATACCTCATTGTTATTTTGATTTGCATCTCTCTGATGATTAGTGATGTTGAGCATTTCTTCATATGTCTCTTAGCCATTTGTATGTCTTGTTCAGAGAGATGTCTATTTAGTTCCTCTGCCCATTTTTTAATTGGGTTCTTTGTCTTCCTTTTGTTGAATTGTATGAGCAATCTATATATATTGGAAATTAACCCCTTATCTGATATATCATTGGCAATTATGCTTTCCCATACAGTGGGTTGCCTTTCCATTTTGATGACTGTATCTTTTGCTGTGCAGAAGCTTTTTAGTTTGATGTAATCCCATGGGTTCATTTTCTTCTTTGTTTCTGTTGTCTTAGGTGATGTATCAGTGAAAATTCTGCTGCGAATGATGTCTGAAATTTTGTTGCCTACATTTTCTTCTGGGATTTTTATGGATTCATGAGTCACATTTAAGTCTTTTATCCATTTTGAGTTTATTCTTGTGTATGGTGTAAGTTGATGGCCTAATTTCATTATTTTGCATGTAGCTGTCCAATTTTCCTAACACCATTTATTGAAGAGGCTGTCTTTACTCCACTGTATGCTCTTGCCCCTTTGTCAAATATTAATTGAGCATATTGTCTTGGGTCCATTTCTGGGTTCTCTATTCTGTTGCATTGATCTATCTGTCTGTTCTTGTGCCAGTACCAGGCTGTTTTGTTACAGTGGCTTTGTAGTATAACCTGATATCCGGTATTGTGATCCCTCCAACTTTGGTCTTCTTTTTCAAGATTGCTGTGGCTATTCGGTTCTTTTATGGTTCCATATGAACTTTTGAAGTATTTATTCTAGTTCTGTGAAGTATGCCGTTGGTATTCTGATGGGGATTGCATTGAATCTATAGATTGCTTTGGGTAGTATGGGTATTTTAATGACGTTAATTATTCCAATCCATGAACAAGGTATGTGCTTCCACTTTTTTTGTTTTTATCTTCCTCTATTTCTTTTTTCAATGACCTGTAGTTTTCTGCAAATAGGTCCTTTATTTCTTTGGTGAAGATTATTTCTAGGTATCTTAATTTTTTTTGCTGTAATGGTAAATGGGATTGTTTTCTTAGTTTCTCTTTCTGTGAGTTCATCATTGGTGTATAAGAATGCCATCAATTTCTTGACGTTAATTTTGTATCCTGCTACCTTGCCAAATTCATTTATTAAGTCTGGTAAAATTTTGATGGAGTCTTTGGGGTTTTCTACATATAGTATCATGTCATCTGCAAATAATGACAGTTTCACTTTCTCCTTTCCAATTTGGATCCCTTTTATTTTTTCTCCCTGTCTAATTGCTGTGGCTAAGACTTCCAGTACTATGTTAAACAAGAGTGGCGAAAGTGGGCATCCTTGTCTTCTTCCTGTTCTTAAGGGAAATGCTTTTAGTTTTTGCCCATTGAGTATGATTTTGGCTGTAGGTCTTTCATATATGGCCTTTATTATATTGAAATATGATCCCTCTATTCCCATATTGCTGAGGGTTTGTATTAGAAATGGGTGCTGGATTTTGTCGAATGCTTTTTCAGCGTCTATTGATATGATCATATAATTTTTACTTTTCATTTTGTTTATGTGGTGTATCACATTTATTGACTTGCGAATATTGTACCAGCCTTGCATCCCTGGGATGAATCCCACTTGGTCATAATGAATACTTTTTTTGATGTATTGCTGGATCTGATTTGCTAGTATTTTGTTCAGGATTTGGGCATCTGTGTTCATCAGGGATATTGGCCTGTAGTTTTCTTTCTTTGTAGTGTCTTTTCTGGTTTTGGAATTAGAGTTATGCTGGCCTCATAAAACGAGTTTGTAAGTCTTCCTTCTTAAATTTTTTGGAATACTTTGAGGAGAATGGGTATTAGTTCTTTGAATGTTTGGTAAAATTTCTCATGAAGCCGTCCGGGCCTGGGCTTTTGTTTGCTGGGAGAGTCTTGATTACATCTTCAATTTCTTTTGTTGTTATTGGTTTGTTCAATTTTCTATCTCTTCCCGGTCCAGTTTTGAGAGATTATGTGTTTCTAGAAATTTGTCTATTTTGCTTAGATTGTCAAATTTGTTGCTGTATAATTGTTAATATTTGTTAACAATCCATTGTATTTCTGTGGTGTCAGTTATTATTTCTCTTCTTTCATTTCTGATTTTGTGTGTTTGGGTTCTCTCTCTTTGTTTCTTGGTGAGTCTAGCTAAGGGTTCATCAATCTTGTTTATCTTTTCATAGAACCAGCTCTTTGTTTCATTGATCCTTTGAATGTTTTTTTTTTTTTTTTTTGTTCTCCATGTCATTTATTTCTGCTCTGATCTTTACGATTTCCTTCCTTCTACTTGCTCTGGGGTTTTCTTTTTGTTTGCTTTCTAGTTCTTTAAGTTGTGAGGTTAGATAGTCTATTAAAATTTTTTTTTGCTTCTTGAGGTAGACCTTTAGTGCTATGAACTTCCCTCTCAGAACTGCTTTCGCTGCATCCCATAGATTTTGTGTTGTTGTGTGTTCATTTTCATTGGTTTCCAGGAAGTTTTTAATTTCTTCCTTGATCTCCATGGTAACCCATTTATTGTTCTATAACATGCTATTTAGCTTTCATGTTTTCAAATGTCTTTGCATGTTCTTGTTGCAATTGATTTCTGGTTTCATGCTATTGTGATCTGAGAAGATGCTTGATATGATTTCAATCTCTTTGAACGTGTAGAGACTTACTTTGTGCCCTAACCCTAAAATGTGATCTGTCTTTGAGAATGTACCATGTGCACTTGAGAATAAAGTGAATTCTGCAGTTTTGGGGTGTAATTCTGTGTAGATATCTATGAAATCCATTTGATCTAGCACTGCATTTAGAGTCTGTGTTTCCTTGTTCATTTTTTTTATGTAGAGAATCTATCCAGTGATGTCAGCGGGGTGTTGAAGTCACCTGCTATGATTGTATTGTTGTCGATTTCTCCTTTGAAGTCCTCCAGAAGATTTTTAATATATGTTTGTGCTTCTATATTGGGTGTATATATGTTTACCAAGGTTATATCTTCTTGTTGGATAGATCCTTTCAATATTGTGTAGTGGCTTTCTTTGTCTCTAATTATGGCCTTCATTTTGAAATCTACTTTATCAGATATGAGTATTGCTACCCCAGCTTTTTTTTGCTTTCCATTTGCTTGATAGATTTTTCCCATCCCTTCACTTTCAACCTATGTGAGTCTTGTGAGGTGGGTCTCCTGTAAACTACATATATGTGAGTCATGCTTTCTTATCCAGTAAGCTACTGTGTGTCTTTTTATTGGAGCATTCAAACCATTCACATTTAAGGTGACAATTGATATGTACTTATTTATTGCCATTTTTGTTTAGTGTGGTTCTATATTTCTTCCTATTTCTCCTACTAATTACAGCAGTGCTTTTAGCATATCTTGCAGTGCTGGTTTGGTGTTAATATATTCCCTTAGGCTTTTTTTTTTCCTTGTCTCGAAAGCTCTTTATTTGACCTTCTATTTTGAATGATAGCCTTGCTAGATAGAGTATTCTTGGATTTAGATCCTTGTTTTTCATGACCTTGATTACTTCATGTTACTCCTTTCTGGCCTGTAGTGTTTCTGTTGAGAAATCAGCTGAGAGCCTTATGGGGTTTCCTTTGTAGGTAAACTGTTCTTTATTTCTTGCTGCCTTTAGCATTCTCTCTTTGTCTTTAATTTTGGGCATTTTAATTACTATGTGTCTTGTTGTGGGCCTGTTTGGGTTCTTCTTACTTGGGGCTCTCTGTGCTTCTTTTTTTTTAATCCTCACCCGAGGACATCCTTCCATTTTTTTTTTTTTTTTTGTACAGATAGAGTGGGAGGGAGAGAGAGGAAGGGAGAGAGAGAGAAACATCGACGTGAAGGGACACATCGAGTGGCTGCCACCCGCACGACCAACCAGGGCCAGGGACAAACTGCAACCGAAGTACGTGCCCTTAGCGGGAACCGAACCCGGGTCTCTCCGGACCGCAGGCCGACGCTTTAACCGCTGAGCCAAACTGGCCAGGGCTCTCTGTGTTTCTTGAACTTGAATGACTTCTTCCTTCACCAAGTTAGGAAAGTTTTCTGTCACCATTTATTCAAATATTATCTCTAACCTTTGCTCATTTTCTTCCTCTTCGGGGACTCCTATGATGCAAATGTTATTATGTTTCCAGTTGTCCCACAGTTCTCTTATGCTATCTTCCTGTTTTTAAATTGTTTTTTTTCCTTTTGGTTTTCTGATTGGTTGGTTTTTTTTCTACCCTGTCTTCTAATTCACTGATTCAGTCCTCAGCTTCCTCTACTCTGATGGTTAGTTCTTCCAATGTGTTCTTTTTTTTTTTTATCCTCATTCGAGGACATTTTTCCATTTTTTGTACAGACAGAGTGGGAGGGAGAGGGAGGAAGAGAGAGAGAGGGAAACATCGACGTGAAAGGGACACATCGAGTGGCTGCCACCCGCACGACCAACCAGGGTCGGGGACAAACTGCAACCGAGGTACATGCCCTTAGCGGGAACCAAACCCGGGTCTCTCCGGACTGCAGGCGGACGCTCTAACTGCTGAGCCAAACTGGCCAGGGCTTCCAATGTGTTCTTAATTTCTGTTATGTCATTCTTCATTTCCACTTGGTTGGTTTTCAATGTTCCTATATCTTTAGTCATGGTGCTGATGTTCTTACTCATGCTGTTGAGCTTCATCAAAATCATGGCTCTGAACTCTACCTCTGATAATTTGCTGAGCTGTATTTCATTGGTCTCATTTTTGATAGAGTTCTCTTGTTCTTTCATTTGGGATTTGTTTCTTTGTTTTACCATTTTGGCTATCTCAGTGGGTTTTGGAGCCTGCCAAATTTTCCCTGTGGGTGTTGGTGTTCTGCTGTTTGTGGCTCCCTCTACTGAGTTTTGATGTGCCTGGGTGGGCCCACATTAAACAGCACTGTCAAGTCTTACTTTCCTGGGTAGATTTGCAAGCCCAGGAAAGGTTCAGTTATCCTCTAGCTTTTTTCCTGGTGGCTAGTAGTCTCAGTTACTCAGTGCATTGGAATGTAGCCCTGGTGTTCTGCATAAGAGGATTTCCAGAGGGTGGGATAGATGCTGGTTATTAATGAGTCTTAATTTGCATTTCTTTGCCTTACCTGGGAAAGGCTGACTCTCCGAGGGGTGAGGGGCTGCTGCTTATCCCCTCAGCTCTGGGAAGTAGCACCGTGGCCACTGTTCTTTGTGGCTGCAGCTCAGCAAAAACTCTGAGTACCCTCCAAATCCCAGGTGTCCCCACAGAGTTCCAGCCCAGCCTGCCCCCAGATGAGTGGCTGTGGCTATTTCAGAGCTCTGTCCAGACACTCTGTGCTGTGGAGTGGGCTTGGTCTTTATTCACCAAGGGCACTGCTACAGCTAAGACTGCTGCTGTCCGTGGACTCCCAGCCCACCACCTTCTCATGCCTCCACATAACCTACCAGTGTCCCTGATTATATGGTCCTGTCCTGCTGCTTTTCTGTTGCTTTTTTCCCCGAGGATTTGTCTTTATTTTAGTTGTAATTCCCGTTTGGTCCTGGGAAATCGTCTGTGTAGCTTCTATTCACTCCACCTCCAACCTCCATTTTCACATCTTCTAAGCCTATCTCGTCAGCAGCTGGATGGCACAGGCCTTTCTGGTGCCCACGCACCCTGCAGGTCCCACGGGTAACTGGATTGCACAGTTCCTTTGGGGACCTGGCTCTATACCTATGTTATGGGCTGCTGTGTTGTACAGGTCGCTCTGGTGCTTCAGCACCCTGCAGGTCCCAGGGGTAAGTGGATGGCACAGTCCCTGCTGGGTCGCAAAGGCCTCTCTGGTGCCCCTGCACCTTGCAGGTCCCGTGGGCGGGCAGCTGGATGGCACCAGTCTTTCTGGAGCCCTGGTTTCCCACTGCACATGTGAGCTGCTGGGCCACACAGGCCTCTGTGGAGCCCCAGGTCCTGCTGCTGGAGGCTGGGGAGTGCTGCTGCCCCGTGGGGCTCAACTCCTGCTCAGCTTTTGCTATAGTTTTGGGGACGGATCTCAGCTGCTGGTCTGTACTTCTGTTTCCTGGGGATGGATGTCTACTCCCAGCCACTGTTGCTGGGGGTATATCTTGATTCTGTTCGGGCTGCTACTATGGGGAACGGTGCTGGGATCCTGGTTATCTGCAGCTTCCACGACCGGCACCTTGGGAGCTCCACCACTGTGCACTGGTCTGTGTTGACACAGAGTGTCCCCCTGGTCCGATGGTGCCAGGTACACTGGTGGACTCAGGTTGCTGGGCCCTAGCTGCTCCCACTGCCTCCTCCCAGGGAAGACCCAGGATCTTCCAAAATGGCGGGACCTCCCCACAGGCGCAGGGAGAAGCGCTGTGAAGGGCTGCTCACCGCGGTAGCCGGTTGCTCTGGTCCACAGCACAGGAACCTTCTGCTCCGCGGCTCTGCACTGCTGGGGTTTGGTTGTCCACCTTCACATCCACTCCCACCCTCTCACACACTCACTCACTCTCTCACACATGCACCCTCCCTCCCTCCAGTCCTGCCCGCAGCCATCTTCCCATTTATTCCACATTTTAAATATATACTTCAACTAAAATGCAGAAGCAGATATAAGAATCTGGCTATTTTCTATTAAGCTGGACATTAAATAGATTTTCAAAAATATAAAACAAGGCAACTCTTCCAATTAAATATTTTTTGTTTTAGAAAATATAGCTATTTTTAATAAAAATATTATATATGTTTTGTGTAATAATTTGCCATTATTTTAAATAAATGTTGAAAATTTTCTCAGTTTAAATTTTGAATATGTTAATATTGATAGACATAACCCATATAGACAAAAACCCTTTCAGATTCGTAATATTTTAAAAGACTGTAAAGGATCCTGAGAGTAAATTATTTTATAACTACTGTCCTAAAGAGTTAACTCTTTTACAATGCATCTAGACTAGTACTATCTGTATGTACCATCCTTGAGAGAACTAAGAAAAATCATCATTCAAATTGTTTTATAGGGCTTCTCTCATAGGACCCCGGGAGAGAAAGATTGTTCTAGACATTAGTAAGTTAATACATGTAAAATGTGTTGGACCATGATTAGCAGATAAGCCCTCTATAAATGTTAGCTGTTATTATTGCTTTTATTAATTGTTAGTCATTTGACAGTAATGTATATTCAAATATTTTCTCTCATTTGGTGGGTTTTAATTGTCTCTGTGGTATGTTTTCTTATGTAGAAATTTTAAACTTTAATCTGTATTGAAATTTATCAACACTGTCTCTTGTAGTTCATTCTTTCTGTCTTGTAGAAAATTTTTCCCTTCCACAAAGTTAAAATGAGATTCTTTTCTATTTTCTTTAAAAGTTTCCAAGTTTCCCTTTTCACAAGCTCACAAAACCACTCCTATCAAGATCACCGGTGACCCTCACGTTGCTGAATCCAGTGGTCAATTCTCAGTCTTCATCATCCACCTATCAGCAGCCTTTGACACATTTGATTCCTCCTTTAATTCCTGAGATTCTGCCTCCTTCTGGCTCCTGGGATAGCTCTCCCTTTGGTTGTTCTCCTGCTCATAGGCTCTTTGTCCTTGTCTCTTTGGGGGTCCTCTCCTAAGCGCTGGGAGTATTCTGGCCTCTGTTCTTCCACCTCTTCTCTTTTCTATCTATACTCACTCTCTCCCTGCTCTCATCCAGTTTAGTGGTTTTAAATGTCCACACACTGATGACTCCAAAATTTTATCTTACTTCCAGCCTCTCCTCTAAACTCTATTTTATCCAACTGCCTATCAGATGTCTAATAAGCATCTCAAACTTTATCTGGTCACAACGGAAACATTGATTTCTCCAAGCTGTTTCTTCCATGTTACCCATTTCAATGACATGATCATTCATTCTGTTGCTTAAATTGAAACATGGATTCTGTTGCTTAAGTTGAAACAGAATTTTCTTGTTTTATTTTTTCCTTTAATAATTCATATTCAAGATTTAAGCAAATATTTCTTTTTTCTTTAGAATATATCATAAATCTTAGCCACTTTACACCTACTCCACCAGAACCACCTTCGTGCAAGAAATGGTCGTTCTTCACCTGGACTATTACAAATGCTAGCTGGCCTAAAGGTTTCCTTGTTCTGATTTGTTTTCCACACAACTGGGAGAGTGAACATTTTGAAACAGATTTGAATGAGATTATGTCACTCTCCCCACTCTCTACTTCTAATGGCTTCCCATCTCACTCAGAAGAATATCCAAAGTCGTACCTGGGCCCGCAATGTCCAGCATGACTGGGCCTGCCACTGCCCCTCAACTTCATTCCTAGTTCTTCTTGCCCACCCTATGGCACCACAATGGCCTCCTTGCTGTTTCTTGAACTTTCCAGGCACATTACCAGCCCGTCTTCCATAATGATCCTGTCCAGGCTCCTGTTTATTCTGGAGGGGTCCCCTTTTCCCTGCAGGGGTCATAATCCTGGTGACCACTGTTTTCTTTGGGACCCACATAGAAGCCCCAGGCTTCCACCAGGCTCACTATTTCACACTTTTGTCTGGTATGGATTCCATGGAGGTATTTCTTATATTCTTATGCATTTTTCTTTTTCCTTTGTATCTACTATTGTTAAATGTTTGGAGAAGAGAGGTATATCTTCATGGGAACATGAAAAAGAAAAGTCCTTAAGCCTATAATTTGAGCTCACTGTTACTTGTGCCCATACTTTTTGCTACATTTTCCCTTCTAGATCATGTGTTATTCAATTTTGATTTCCTCTAAGATTCATGGGTTACCAATGAGATATTTTCTTGATTATAGAGCAGTTAAGATTTCTAATGGTTCTTCCCCACATTGATGTCTAATTTTTGTATTATTATTAGAGAATATGGCCTATGCAATTTGTAAGATCAAAATAAATAAAAACATTCTCAATATTTAAAGAGCAAAGTCCTTTTGTTGTTAATTAAAATTTGTTGACTACATTATTGATTTAAAAAATATTGGATCCAACAACAACTACTAAAATAAATATAGTAAAACTTCCCACCACAAGTATATATACACTTTCAAATTCTCTTGCATTGTTAGGGGTTTTATTTTATGCAGTTTTCTGCTATATTGTATGTTGTATAAAATGTTATGACTGTTATATCTTCTTTGTGGGTTACATCTTTTATTATCATATAATATTCTTCTTTGTCTTGTTTAACACATTTGTCCTTGAATTTGCTTTGTCTGACCTTGTCACTTCTATTTACTTTTTGCTTCGTTAGCACCGTCTATTGTTGCCTACCTCTTTATTTTTAACCTTTTAAAAAATGTGTGTTATATTCAAATAGTGCACAATTGAATTTTATTTATTTATTTTTAAAAAATATGTTTTTATTGATTTTTTAGTGACAGTGGAAAGGAGAGAGAGATAGAAACATCAGTGTGAAAGAGAAACATCAATCAGCTGCCTCCTGCACGCCCTCTACTGGAGATCCAGCCTGAAACCCGGGCATGTGCCCTGTTCAGGAATCGAACCCAGACCTCTCAGTCCATGGGACGACGCTCAATCCACAAAGCCACACAGGCTGGGCTTGGATTTTATTTTTTAATGACATCTGATAATCTCAGATTTTTAACTGGGGAATTAATTCTATTCATGTTTTCATTGAATAAGTATAGTCGGGGTTGAGGGCTTCTGTATTCCTCTGGGTTTGTTATCTGTATCTGTTAGGGATGTGCTTGACTGTAAAGAACAGAATACACGGTTAAGAGTTGTTTAATAAAATAAATCTTTCATATTTATGTTATTATATTTTATTTAATAATTACAAAACTTTATTCTTTGAAGTTCTGTGTTTTTCTCAAATGATGAAAAATGTGGAGATGAACTGCCTTAGGCTCTTTGTAAAAACAAGTGAGATGGCACTCTTAATGTGCTTGCGTTAGCCTGGTCCTCTGAGGAGCAGAGACAGGTGGGAATAACCACAGGAGGGTTCACAAGGCACTGCCTGTGACACTGGAAAGGGCAGGGAGCTGGAGGAGGTTGGGAGAGCCATCACACTGCCGTGCAAGTCTGACCTGAGTGACGGGGACGGGAAAGTCAGGCTGGGTGGAGGTGTTCTGGCAGACGTGCAGTCCAGGAAAGGTCTGTCAAGGCCCATCAGAGGAGTCTGGTGTCACCCAGGAATAAGCCTGCCGCGCTCAGTCACAGGCTGGGAGCTGCCTGTGAAGCACGGCCTCGGGCATGCACAAGAACACAGGAGCTGGAGAGCTAGGTCCACCATGGTCCCTGTGGCTGGATGTGGGGCACATTCTCAGGGCTGCCGCAATGCGCTGTACCCAGCTCGCTTAACTCACCTTACACGTCTTATGGGGCTTGTCATGCAAAACCTTTAAAAATCCCATCTCTTGCCATTTGGACCCCAGAAGAAGGTGGTTTTTCCAATCTTACAAAGTCCCAAATTTCTGTATTCCCTCTATTTCTTTTCATCTCTACTTGCAAAGCACTCAATTCTTGAACTAGTTTCTCTTAACACCTTGCCAAACCCAGCCACTAGCAACCAACACACACTCCGGACATTCTATTTTCCAGTCTCTTCCCTTAGAGTGACAGATTCAGAAGGCACGGGGGTCTGCCTTTTAAATTATAGTGTCTGACAATTTCACCAAATGTTCTGCTCCTGCAGAACATGGATCTCCAGCCAGTCAGCCTGATAAACCTCACTGACACCCAATGTCCGAGGCGATGACATGTTAGTTTCTGTTTCAGCAGTACCCCACTTTTGGGATGGATTTCCGTTTTAGTCATGGTAATCAATAGAATCTGTTGCAACAGGAAAACTGAAAAATCTCAGTGGCTTAATGCGACACAAGTTAAGTTCTTGCTCATGTCACAGGTGGATATGGGTCAGGGAGACTCAGGAGCCTAGCTGCTTCATCTTGTAATCTTAATATCTCCAATTCCTTATTTCCAGCCAGTGGGGCTGGGGGTGGGGGAGAAGGCTCCCTGGCTCCCAACTGCCTTGGTCCAGAAGTGACACAGTCACTTCCTTCAGAGGGTGCTGCACTGTCACTGATGTTCTCTCTGCTGAAGATGTCAGGGGTGCTCAGCCTCAGAGACTTGGACACCTGCTTCAGCAGCCTGACTTGGCTGCTGTGTTTCTCCCTAGGGGGAGTTGGGAAGAGGTGGCCATGGACCTGAGCTTAGGCCAGTATCTCTCTGGAATACTCTCTGTGATGACCACGTACTGCAGAGTGGTCGTGCACCATCGCCAACCTAGGGCATTTCTTACCGACGAGAACTCAGACCTGTTTCTCTTCCTTTCTTGTTCCTCCTTATGCTGTGAAGCAGCGAGTAACAAGCACATCCAGTGGCTCCTGGGCGAAGACGGCGAGGTCTGGGTCTGGATCATGGGAGAAGGTCCTGGCGACAAGCCCTATGAAGAGATCTCGGAGGAGCTGATTGCAGAGAAGGCCCGGCTGCAGGCCCAGAGGGAGGCCGAGGAGCTCTGGTGAGAGGTGCCAGTAGGTGTGGGGTGGGGCCTGATCTCAGAGCCTTGGAATGGGTCCCAGATAAGGACATACAGGTTGTGGGTAGGAAGGAGGAGGTGCCAGGCAGCTGGCTGGCTGTTCTGCTAAGGTTAGGTGACCAAACCATCAAAGCTTTGCATCAGATAGACCTTGTGGGTTCAGTTTCTGCTGAATGTGTATTGCTTTGGCACTGTTGTAAAGCCAAAAAACGTAAGTCAGACCACCATAAGTCGGTGTAAGCATGTAAACTGCTTTATTTACACTGAGATAAGTTGATTAATATAGACTCACGACATTATTTAAGATTACTATATAGCATTCTCATTACATGGGGAACCCAACCTACTGGTCCTGTTGATGGACACTGAGGTTGTTTGCTATCCTTTATGCTATTAAAATACTGTGATGAACACCTTCTACCTATGCCTTTGTAAACTTGAGTGAGAGATGGGATTTTGGAGTCTTATTTCATGGCTTCCAGAACAATTTTGCTGATTTACACCCTTATATATGAGAATTCCTATTTCTCCCCATCTTTGTCAACACTGAGTTTTGTTGAACTTAGACATGTCATTCTGATGGAGTAAGAAATACTGCCATAGTTTTTACTTGAACTTCCGATGTTATGTAGCCCTTTGGTTTCCCACTTGAGCTTATACCCATTGGTGTTCTCTTGGAAGGAGACAGAAAGAGGCAGAGATTACCAAGACGTTCCGGGATGCTCTGGCCAATGAGAAAGCCCGGATCCTGGCAGAGAAGTGGAAAGTGGAGATGGAGGACCGCAAAGCTGCCAAAGTCCTGGAGGAGCGCATTCACGAGGAATTCAAGGTGAGCCCAAGGGTGGGGCATCTGTGTGTGGCCACTTGCTCTAGCTCCGAGGCCACTGAGGCTGATCCCTGATTTGAACCAGTCCTTGGGCATTGGTTGCTACTGAGTACTTTATGAGAACAGAAATATGGCATGTCTGAGCAAGAAGGAACTTCACATCCCATTGGGTCCAATCCACTTCCTATTGTACAGTTGAGAAAACGGAGGGTCAGCCGGGGAAAAGACTCGCCAAGGCCATGTGTAGTTAGGGACGTAGCCAGGACCAAAACTCAGGACTTTTGCCTCCCGAACCAAGATCCCTGATATGAAGCCTGGAAAGAGCAAAGTTTGTGGTCGGGTCAACCTGGGATGCAGTTCTAACTCTACTGCTTACTGCTGTGTGAACTTGAGAAGCTTGCTGAACTTCTCTGAGCCTTTACTTTCTTGTTTGTAATATTAGGGTAATAACAACACCCAACTTGAGGTTTTTTGAAGATTCTTCTCCTGGATCTCTTCCTGGACTTTTCTTTGATTATTCCTGAGCCAGGTTTACTTACTTAATTACTATAGTTTAAAAATAAACCTTGACAGGTTTGTATGGCCCAGTGGATTGAGCACTGTCCCATGGACTGAGAGGTCCCGGTTGGTTCCTGGTCAGGGCACATGCTCAGGTTACAGGCTTGATCCCCAGTAGGGGGCGTGCAGGAGGCAGCCTATTGATGTTTCTCTCTCACATCGATGTTTCTATCTCTCTCCTTTCCTCTCTCTAAAAAATCAATAAAAACATTAAAAATAAAAAATAAAAATAAACCGTAACATCTGTTATGGTGAGAAACTATCATTTCCAAAATGAACTTGGCTAATCTTACTCATTTTTTTTTTTTCTATTAGAGATTCACAGTGAGCGTATGTGCTTCTACTTTTTGGACATTGGTAAAATTTATTGTATTATTTAAGTACCCCACAGTTTTGTTTGTTTGTTTTTAGTTAAGCCTTAGGTTTAATACTTGTTGCTATTGTGAATGAGATTGTTCTCATCCCCTTAAAGTCCATTACAATAGCTAGTTATATATTTATATTGTTATTGATTTCCTTATTTAATTTTCCTTTGAGTTATATTTTTTAGGAGATTCTCCTGAGTTTTTAAGTGAAGTAATATTTACTCTCAAAACATTTTATTAAAAACATTTTCAAACTTGCAGAAAAGTTGAAAGAAAAATAAAATGAATACTCATATATTATCCTCTAAAATTCACCAATTATTAATATTTTGCCACATTTGCCTTCTTTCCTTCTCTCTCTTCCCCTCTCTTTCCACGTACACGTGCGTACACATACACAGGTGGCCCTTGAGCAACGTAGGTTTGAACTGCGTGGGTCCACTTACGTGGGCATTTTTTCCAATCAATATTGTAAATGTATTTTCTCTTCCTTAGGATTTTCTTAATAACATTTGCTTTTCTGTGGCTTACTTTATTATAAGAATACAGTATATAATACATACAACGTAAAAATATGTGTTAATCGACTGTTTATGTTAAGGCTTCCTGTCAACAGTAGGCTATTAATAGCTAAGTTTTTGGGGAGTCAAAAGTTATACCAGGATTTCCAGCTGCTCAGGAATTGGCATGCCAACCCTCATGTTGTTCAAGAGTCAACTGTATAGTGTATACATATACATGTACACACACACATACACACATGCACATATACACTTTTTTGTTGCAGTTGTTTTGCTGAACAGTTAGAAAGAAAGTTGCAGGCATTACACACTCTTGCACAGAGGTTAGCAATCTATTGCCCATAAAGAGCCAGATGGTAAATATTTTAGGCTTTTTGAGCCAGACTGTCTCTGTCACAACTCCCAAACCAGGCCACTGAGGCACAGAAGCAGCCATAGACACCATATAAATGATCAGATGTGGCTATTCCAATAAAACTTTCTTTTAAAATAATAGCTTGAATTCAGATTTGGCCTGGGAGCCTTAGTTGCTTACGCCTGATCAAACCCCATGTCCTTCAGCGGGCATCGCCCATGTATAAGGATGTTTCCCTGCACAGCCACAGTAATCATTATCATTGCTGCGGAAATGAACAACTTCACGATAGTATCTAAAATCCAATCCACAGTGGAGAGGTGTTTAGTTTATATTGTTGGATTTTTTTATACGATTACTTAAGTCTGTTGGGTAAGAAAACCAATACTTTTTATATATCTCTAACAGTGAGTCACCTGTTCCAATCTCTGGCCTCCCTCTTCGCCAGAGGAGGGTGAGCCTCAGATGCTGGGGTAGCTCCGTGGTGCGGGGGCCAGTTCACAAGGAAATCATGGAGGGATTGAGTTCCCAGCAGAGATTTTTGTGGTCAGTGGTCTCCTTCAGAACCTCAGTGTTGAGGGATGGTAAACTGTGGGCGGTTCTGTGTTAGGGTTCATGGAGGATTTAGTAAAGTCAGGCCCTCAAATTCACTGAAGGAATCAAATGCAGGCCTTTGGTGTTATTTCCAAAGAAGTTTATGGTCATTCTGTGTTTGTTCTAAAAATTAATGTGCTAAGTGTGAATGCTCAAACTTGAACACATATAGTAATCCTGACTTGGTGCATCTGCGTTTTGAGGGGCCTCAGAATAGCAAGTGGCAGGTGCAGGCTCCAGAGAGACCGATGGGCAGTGTGTGCGCAGCCCAGGCTGGCAAGCTGGGACACTTTCTGTCGGGATGTCTTAAGTGAACTTCCCTTGTTGTGACGAGCTCTTCATCACAGGAAATGCTTAAGCATAGGCTCAGATAGTATCTAAAAAGGTTTCTGTGGCAGGTTAAACATGGCTGGCGGCAGACTGTCTGCACTGCTTTGGGAAGTGGGCCTCTCCCCCTGCCTCCACCTGTGGCTAGCTTTGATGGCAGAATTCACTCTGATCTGTAAGAGTGACTCTGTACCTTTTGAGGAAAGGCTATAAGAGATTTGCAGCTTCTACTTTTGTTCCTTTGTCAATGGCCACTTTGGAAGCTGCCTATAAGAAGCCCTCTACGTTAGATGACCACGATGTAAGGAAACCCAAGCTGGCCAGAGAGAAGAGGCGGTGGAGGAGGCATTCTTGGTTCTTCCAGTGAATGACCTAAACCAAGTGATTGACCTTAGTGGACACCACGTGGATCAGAAGGGCCACCCAGCCCAGCCCTGCTCAAATTATTAACCTATAGAATCACAAGCAAGTAAAACAGCTGTTGTTCTAAAGCACTAGATTTTCTAGTAGTTTGTTAATCAGCAATAGATACCTGAGACAGCTTTGAGAAAGGAATTTATGCATCAGCTTAGAGATGGTCTTAGATCATTTTTATTATCTTTCAACACAAGATTCTAACAGAATGTGTCTTGCATGCAGCAGAACACCAGCGACATTCATTTTGTTTACTTTTCTTCTTTTCTGAGGACCTAAGTGCAGGTTGTTTTGGGAGGTGGTGGTAGCAATTGACTCCCCACTCTCAAAAGGCTAACAGAGTGCCAGGGGAGACAGAGACAACTCTATGAGAAACCCTTGCCCCAACCACGCCCTGGGGACTACACTGGAGGGCAAAGGAGCCCCTCCGGGAGTCTGGGCCCAGCAAACACAGGAAATGGAAGGACGTACATGGAATGATGAACGTTTGGCTGGAGAGGGCGAGGACAGCACGCGATGGCTGGAGCCAGATGTAAACCTCAGAAGGTTGGCTGTGAACCTTTGGATGCTAATTAAGGAGTGGACTGTTCTCAGTGGACAGAGCAGAGCTGTGAGGATCTTGATACAATGAAGGGCATGGTCAGATCAAGTTTTATGAGGCCAACTGGTGGCGATAGTGTGATTCAAGTGATGAAAATTTACAGGGCATTAAGGAGATCTTTGCAATGGTCAAGGTGGGAAATGAGTGACTCTGGGGAGAGATAGAAGGGGATAGACATAGAGAAATGGTAGAGGTGAAATCATCAAGGCTTGGCATCAATTAGATGTTGGGTTGAGGGAAAGCAAAGAACAAAAGTGTCTGAGCCTCAGGCTGCGGGCAGGGTACATGGCACAACTCTGCCATGGGGCGCCGGGAAGGAGATGCAGACTTGGAGGAAACAGAATGTGCTTGACTGGACGTGCTGAGGGGTTGACTAGAAGAGGGAGACAGTGAGGGATGGAGAAAAGGAACCTGGATGAGAAGCTGGTGGTAGAGGGAGCTTGGCTGGGCAACCCATGCTGAGGATGTAGGTAGGTTCTTTGAATTCTTCTGGTCACAGGAAAGGTAACAGTGAAAATTCCTTTTAGAAAGTTGGGGAAAATCCCAGAATCTTGTATAAGGTTAAAGAAGGAGCTTTGAAATAGAAGATACAGACAGCTGGAAACCTGTTTTTAAAACCCATTCTGTTGTGGCTGGTTCTATTTGAATGCAATTTACATGCATATAAAAGTGTTCCTTTAGAATAAAGGGAATCACGCGGTCAGATAAAATTTGCATTTTATTTTCTGGCTTTCTTAACTCACAAGACTGCTTTTCAGATGCTTCTTTCTCTGCTTAAGACCACAGAACATGGACAGCAAGGATCCTGCTTTCTCCCTCTGTCTCGGGTCCTGTGACCTCCTTCCCCACCTCCCAGGCTCCCCCTCTTTCACCTCTCCCACTTCCCCTGATAAGCAGCCCACACAGGTGATACTGTTAAGCTGCCTTTAACTTTTCTCCATTTCCTACTCAAAGCCAGTCTCCCTCCCTCCTCCCTCCCTCCCTCCCTCCCTCCTCCCCCCTCCCTCCCTCCCTCCCTTTCTTCCTTCCTCTTCTTTCTTTCTTCCTTCCTCTTTTCTTTCTTTCTTTCTTTCTTTCTTTCTTTCTTTCTTTCTTTCTTTCTTTCTTTCTTTCTTTCTTTCTTTCTTTCTTTTCTCTCTCTCTCTCTCTCTTCCTCCTTCATGAAATCCTCTACAACTATAGAAACTAACCCTGCCTCATTCCCAATAACATCACAAGTGGTTGGAAAACTTTCCCCCCTTTCGATATCCTCTTGAAAATTGTAGACTTTATCTGAATTTCT
Organism: Molossus molossus; assembly: GCF_014108415.1. Taxonomy (NCBI): domain Eukaryota; kingdom Metazoa; phylum Chordata; class Mammalia; order Chiroptera; family Molossidae; genus Molossus; species Molossus molossus. The sequence goes on from NW_023425352.1 coordinate 60,659,560, forward strand.
CTTGGACAAGACTGGCATTAACAAGATAACATGATGTGGTTTACCCTTTCCTCATCACGGATCATCACAAACCCTATCTTATCTGCACCTGTTCATTAATTCATTCAGTCCTTGGTGAGTGTTTATGGAGCACCTACTATCTGCTAGGCCCATGCTGGGAACTGGCACTGGGAGAATAACGGACACACAGTCTGTGATGCCCTTTTGGAGGGCATCACGTCACAAAGCATGGTGGTATTACTGGGCCAGGCTGACAAGGAAAACCACTGTGCCTTCCAGAAAAAGCATCTGTCTCGGTTATATTTTCCACTGGGGTGAGCTGGCCGGGCCTCCGTGGGCTCCTGCGGTGTGCTGTTACTGATGGGTTATCAGGAGAAGGGGGATTGAATAAGCTGGACAGTTCGGAGGGCCTTTCTTTGCCAGAAAAAGGCAACCGACTCCTAAGGCGGGAGGGGGAGTGTTTGCACATCTGCCTTTGGCTGCATTGGCCTTTGGCTGCTGAACACAAGAAAGGTGGGCCGTTCTTTAGTGATCAAAGTGGGCCAAGGATTCCGATCAGAGCAACAAAAACAAGAGTTTTCAGCAATTCAACCTGTAAAGGTTGAGTACTTTAGCAAGACTGTGGAGAGTAAGAGGCAATGCTCTTTATTGGTGGTTGCACGATGTTCTCTTTTGTCGTCCTCGTCCCTGTGAAGAGCTTGCTTCTGTCACAGTGAGAGGCCGTCATTCTCCTCTGCGGTGGTGGCTGCCACGGCTCTGGCTCCAAGTGTTGTCCTGCTCTCGGTTTAAGGGGGTGAGTGTACAATACACTGCCAATTACTTACGTGCACGTATATTGATTTGGCGTGATTTCCCCCCAACTTTACTCATGTTTAATTGACAAATAAACATTGTATATGTTTAATGTGTACATTATGTTTTGTTATGCATATATGTTGTGAAATGATGACCACCATCAAGCTAATTAACATACTCACCACCTCACCTAGTTACCTTTTTCTGTGTGTAGTGAGAACACTTACAATTTACTCCCTTGGCAAACTTCAGGTATACAATACAGAATTAACTATAGTCACCATGCTGTACATTAGACCTCCAGAACTTATTCATCCGACATAATGGAATCCTTGTACCCTTTCACCAACACAATCTAAATACACACACACACACACACACACACACACACACACACACTGAAATATCAGTCTCTCTTAAAACAGAAAGAAATCCTGCAACAACACAGATGAACTTGGAGGACATAATGCTAAATGAAATAAGCTGGACCCAGAAAGACAAATATTACATGATCTCACTTATGTGTTGAATCGAAAAAAGTTGAATTTGTAAAGACCATGGATGGAACAGTGGAAACCAGGGGTTGGGGGGGGGGGCAGCTGTTCTTGAACTTGCTGCTTTACATTAGCCACTGCTAGTTGGAATAGGAACACTATACTGTCATTTGCAATGAGTGGTCAAATGCCACTTGCCCATTACCCCAGTCATGACCCTTCTCTGAGGTGTGGTCTCCTTGTTATGGGCTGACCTGTGTCTCCCTAAAATACATATGTTGAAGTCCTAACCCCCAGTATATCAGAATGTAAGCATATTTGAAGATAAGGTCTTTAAAGAGAGGTAATTTGTCCGGCTGGTGTGGCTCAGTGGTGGAGCATCAACCCATGCACCAAGAGGCTGCCGGTTGGATTCTTTGTCAGGACACGTGCCCAGGTTGTGGGCCCAATCCCGAGTGGAGGGCATAGAGGAGGCGGGCAATCGATGTTCCCTCTCATCCATGTTTCTATCTCTCTCTCCCTCTCACTTCCTCTGTCTCTAAAATCAATAAAGGAAAAAAATTAAAGAGAGGTAATTAAATGAAGTCTTTAGGGTGCGCCGTAACTCATTATCATTGGTGTTCTTCTAAGAAAAGGGAATTTTGATACAGACGTGTGAACACTGAGGAAAGACCATGTGAAGAAACAAGCCAAAGAGAGAAGCCTCAGAATGAAACTGACCCTGCTGACATGTTGACCTTGGACTTCTGTCTCCCAGAGCTAGGAGACAGTCAATGTCTGTTGTTTAAGCCCCTGGTCTATGGCACTTTGTTTTGGCAGCTTTATCTGTGAAGTCCTTCTGCATCCCAGGGTGTGGGACCAGGGCACAGGAGAAACTCTGGCTCCGAGGCCCAGACTGTCTGCATTTCCCTTGAACCTGTCCCGGCCATGATGGAGCTGAAGTCCCGGGTGGGGAGGCTGTCTTGGTTGGTGCTCTGTGTACTGGGTGAAGCAGTGACCACGGTCAGAGATTAGGGAGCCCTGGGGGAGAAATGGAAAACCCACTGTGGAAACTGTGAAGTTCTGTGCCAGAGTGAAGGGTGATTTTTATGCTATCGAGATGCTAGTGAGTGGTGAAGGTAAAGTACAGCTTTGGGGTGAAGCTCAGCTTATCCTGCTTTGGAGTCAGATGTACTCGGTTCCCACTCTGCATTAGTCATTCGTTCTCTGTTCTAGTGTTTCTCATCTTAGAACCAACCAACTCATCCCCTTTCTGTCCTAACCCCATCTCCTCCCTGGCCGCTGCTTCCTGTTTCTGCTCTTTGACAGGGAATGTCAAAGGGTTGTCTGCAGTCCCCTCCACCCCCCGGTCCCTTGCCGCCTGGATGTGCCCCCACTGCGCTGGGGCTGCTCACCTCAAGCTCTGCCATCAGGCCCTGTGGCCTCCTCCCTAGGTCCCTCGTGGCCTCTTTGTCCTTATCTTTTATGATGTCTCAGCAGCCCGCAGCTCAGTTTACTCCCTTTTACTCAAAACGCTTTCTTCTCTTGGCTTCCCCTGCAGACATCGTCCCTTCTGGATTTTATCTTACCCCTTGGCCTCCTTCTCAAGCTCCTTCTCTGACCCCAACTGTCTCTCAACTTTTAAATGGAGGAGTGTCCCAAGACAATCGGGCCTTCTTTTTTTTTTAGTGGCCACATTAAGTCTGGGGCTGAGAAGAGTCACCCCCTGTAGACCGTCCCCAGTAAGTGTCTCTGCTCGAACTGGCCCACGAGTGCTGGGCTCACGCCTCCCACTGCGGACTGCAGGTCTCGTGGGTGTCCTGTGGCATCTCAAATGCATCAAACACAGGATTTTTTTTTATCCTCACCCAAGGATATTTTTCCATTTATCTTCAGATAGAGTGTGAGGGAGGGAGGGAGAGAGAGAGAGAGAAACATCGATCTGAGAGAGACACATTGACTGGTTGCCTCCTGCATGACCCTGACCAGGGCTGGGGACTAACCGCAAGTGAGGGACGTGCCCTTGACTGGAATCGAACCCACGAGTCATTGGTCTGTGGGCTGACGCTCTAACCACTGTGCCAAACTGGACAGGGCCAAACACAGAATTTTAACTTTCTCCTCCAGCCACAGAGGGTAATTAAACACTCAAACACGCCCAGCCCATGTGCAGTCCTGGGGCCATTGCTTTCGTGGTTGCCTGCCTGCAAATGTCTCCAGAATCTTCACCGCCAGCCTCCTTACTGTTCAGGTCTCAGACCACGTCACTGGCTCTGAGAGGACACCTGGTCATGTGGCCCGAAGCCGCTGCCCGATCCTCTCTGTCACTCACCCTGTCTTAATTCTCTGTCTTAATTCCCTTCAAGGTGACCACATCCCCCCTGACCAGAAGGAGATGGGAGTTGAAAGGGAAGGGCTTGGGGCTCAGTGTCAGGCTGAGCAGAGCGAGCCGGGAGGGCAGCTTGGAAGCAGGAGGATCGAGTAAAGGCCTGAACGGTGGAAACTGCAAAAAGGGTTGCCCTCAGGTACACAGGCTCAGTGAATATTTGTTGTGGTGTCTTTTTCTATAACAAATCAACAATTTGAGCCATGTGAAAGCAGCCTGTTAGCTCCATTTTGATGACTCAGTCCTATAAGATCCTGAAATAAAAATGCTACACTGGCCAGTAGGATTCTTTTGCTTGCTAGGCTACCCTTCTGGAACCATGGCCTGGCCACTGGGCCCCAGATGACTGCACAAGTATAAGTCCCAGCTCTTTGGGCTATTTGGTTAACCCTTTGCATGGAGGAGAGGGTCAGAGAGCACCCTGAGGGGAGAAACAGGGAGTAGGGCTCATGTGAGACATGGTTGGGCTTGGGACACCTCACCTGTATAGAACTGCTGCCCCTGCCAATCCTGGGAGGACTCTTGCTGGTCATTCCTGGTGGGACTTGGGGGGAAATTTGCAAAGAAGGCACTTAAAGCATGGTGTTTGTTGTCATGAAGGGGTCCTGCTGGCTTGGGTCTGAGGACTGTCCTGCCTGTACCTCTGTCCAGCCTCCACCACGGACTCCTGGAATGCTGGTGGTCAGACACAGACAGAATAACCTCAGAGAGGGGACCCATCAATTCTTACACTTGAGGGTTCCTCAGTGAAACGGCTGGATCTTTATCCAGGCACCCCAGAGTGAAGCTCGCCTCTCAAGGAAGCCTTGTCTGTGCACTCCGCGTCTCCATTCAGACACTTCCTTCCTCTCTTGAACAGGAAGAGTCAGGGAGCATCTGAGGAGAGTCTCCACCATGAATGACAGGCAGCAAATAGAACAACACCAAAACCCAAAAAATAAAAAAAAGAGTAAACAAGAGGAAATAAACCTAAATCAGAGAATGGAGATGAAAAAGCTCTAAAACAGTTAGAGATGGGCTATTGCATTCATGAAACAAGTAGAGGGTGCAGTGAAGCAAAAAGGAACAACCAAGGAAAAAGAAAGAGGCCTTGGAAATTACAAAGGCAACAGCTGAAATAAAAAATTCAGTAGAAGGCTTGGAAGATAAAGTCAGTGAAATCAACCAGGGAATAGAACAAAAAAGACAAGAGATGGAAAATAAGAGAGAAGGGATAAGGCACTTAGAGGATCACCTTGAGAAGTCCAGTTTTGGACAAACAGAAGTTCTAGAAAGCAAAGAGAGGAATGAGAAGAGAAGAACTTGTCCAAGAAATCCTAAGCCAAGATGTGTTAGACTGGAAGGACCCAAGACTCCAGGAGAAAGCACCTTAAGTGCCCAACAGACTTGACAAAAGAAAATCCAAACCAAGGCACATAATTTTTAAAAAGTTCAGAACATCAGTGACAAAAAGAAAAATCACGTCTTAAGCAGAAGAATAATACTAGTGCAATATTGGATGCTAGAAGACAAGAAGGTACCGTCTTCTAAATTCTGCAGGAAATGATTACTAATCAAATTCTATGAGTTCAGCTAAATTAGCAGTTATAGGTGAGGGCAGCATATAGACATTTTCAGACAAGACTCAGAAAGTGTCTCTCTGTGCATCCTTACCTGAGAAATACTGTACGCTATGTTGCTGCAAAATGAAGAAGTGGCCAAAAAAAGAGACCATAGAAAAAAGAAATAAGGGCTTCAACTCAGGGAGGGCTGAGAAGGGAGTCCTGGTGGGTGGATGGACAGAAGACCTAGACAGCAGCCAGTTGAGATGAGAGAAGAAGGTAAGGTGGTAGCTGGGGGAGGGGGGTGTCCCTTGAAAAAAGATATCTGCTGTATTACTTTTATAATAAAAAGCACTTGGTTAAACACAGAAAGATTTTCTACAGATATTAGAGAAGTTTGGGAAAAAGTTAACATCCAACTTCAAGATAAAACAATTATTAACTCAGGAAAAAGCAAAAAAGTATTTGAAAGAAAAACCCATCATATTACCACATGAATTTAAGGTGCCATTAATTATAAAATGTATCATTATTTTAAGAAAAAAACAACAACAACTGATGGCAAGTTGTTAACCACTACCTTCCCACCAAAAAGGCAAGTTTTAATTTGCGAAATATAATGATTTCAGAGACCCTTAGAAAGTTAATAAAAGGTACTTAGAGTGGTGGAAATATCACCCTATTTGGCTTTTCAGTGCACCATATTTGCACTGATTTAACCACAAATTGTGATGTGAATTTATTGTGGGGATGAAGAGAGGAAGAGTATGGGTGTGGACCTGTTTGGTAAAGATAAGTGCTATATCCTCATGTGCCAGAAAGAAAGGTAGTGGTTAACGTGTAGTTGATAAACATAGAATCAGCAGAATTATTCTACATAGACGTAACCACAGGAAGGAACAGCTAAAATAACAGAAAATGGTGGAAGGTTGGGCATGGACTAGCGTGGGGTCATCAGTTGGAGAATTGCTGTTTTGTTTTTGTTTTTTTAGTCCTCACCGAGGACATTTTTACATTTATCTTCAGATAGAGCAGGAGGGAGAGAGGGAGAAAGAGAGAAACATCGATGTGAGAGAGACACATCGATTGGCTGCCACCCACACAACCCCAACCGGATCCAGGACAAACTGCAACCGAGGTAGTGCCCTTAGCGGGAACCGAACCTGGGACTCTCTGGTCTGTGCAGACGCTCTAACCACTAAGCCAAACCGGCCAGGGCGAATTGCTGTTTTTTTTTTATAACAAGTCTCGGGCTGATAATGCATGTTAACATATGTATGTTACTTTGATGTAAACAAAGGTGGAGGAACATATACACACACATTACCTTTTTGGAGCTTAAAAATAGGACAAAAATTGGAGATCTGGGGCCCCCAAATTGCTCTCTTTAAAATTTCTTACCTGGACATAGGTTAAGACATGATCATACCCTGCTTAAGTGGCCTCTAGGAAGATCAGGGCCCCCCTCAACCCTCCCCCCAGAATGGACGTGTGGCCCAGGCTGGCCCAGCGCCCTATCTCTGCAGAAAGCTGGCGTTTACGGATTGTTCTCGCCTTTCCCCCATCCGCCCCTCACCACAGCTACTGGGTGCAGCCAGCTCACACGTGTAGACTGCATGCCCACCCCACCCCCCACCAGCGCAGAATCCCGGGCACTTCTCCTCCCTGGGAAACGTCCCTGTCACGTAACTTATTCTGCCCCATGACCTTCTAGAGGAAAGAGGAAGAGGAGAGGAAGCGAGGGGAAGAGCAGATCCGCCTGCAGGAGGAGCGGAGAGCCAGGGAACTCTACTGGACCCTGAAGCAGGCGCAGCTGCAGGGCCAGGCCAGCGAGGACGAGGAGCGCGCGTGGGAGGAGCAGCGTGAGTAGAGCTGGGGCCTCAGGGCCCGGAGACCAGCCTCCCCACCCCGGCTCCCTTGTTTCCGTGACCGGCCATCATCCAGTCCACCCAGCCCAGAGGCCTGCCTCGGGCCACCCTGTGCCCCGTCCGGCTGAGGAGCGTGCTTGCCGGGCAGATCCTACACTAGAACAGAAAGCCCCCCGTTTTCTGGTGACCGATGACTGTGCTGCTCCCCGGATTCAGAGGAGCCCCCAGCCAGTCTGCGGGTGGTGAAGGGAAGCGGGCGGTGGCGGGCTCGCAGAGGCCAGGACACGTGTAAGCGCGGCAGGCAGTGCGCAGTGCCCAGGCGCCCGAGAGGCGAGGCGGCGCGGGTGGTGACAAAGCTGCGGAGTGCCCAGTGCGTGGGCAGGCGGGTGGGAGAGGGAAGGTGGAGCCAAGGGGGAAGGCGTCTGCAGGCTTGCTGTAATCAGGTCTGGAAAGACAGGCAGATGTGGAAATGACTGTCTTGCAGGAAGAAGTTTTTACTCCCGGTTCCAAGAAAGAGAGTGCAGGCCACTCAAGGCCGCGAAGGGAAGCACCAGGGTCAGTGAGGAGGCGCAGGGAGTGAGGGCATCGTGTGGGCAAGAGCCTTTGTCGTGGTTTCTGTGCCAAGGCAAGGCAAGGGAGGCCCAGGCTGGGCTGGTTTGAATGATTTCAGCCGGCTTTGGGATACTGGGGCTGTCTCCAGTGACCTGACACCCGGCCCTGGGGCCATTAGGGCAGATGGATCGTGACCCAGAGTGTAAGAACTAGATAAAGGAAGTGGCTGGGAAAAGGATTCTGGATTGGCCGGTTGGCATGTGAACAAGCCAGTCCTTTACAATCTTTAGGAACTAGCCAGCTCTGGGAGGGGCAGTCTGTAGGATCAGCAAGGTCCTAGAAACATAAAAAAATACAAACAATAAAAAATGCGTGTAATGCAGGCGGACAGTGGAAACTTCTCAAGGCGAGTGATGTGACTGAGGCTGGGTTTGGGAATGAGAGGAGGAGGCTGCTGGTGTGGTGCGCTCCAGAGGCCACCGGACGCTCGGCCACAGCAGGCGGAGCAGAGATGTGCCATGACCTCCACTTCCCAGACCTCTTGTCCCCAGCCTTTCTTAACCATACTTCAAAGTCATGAAACAGACTTTTAAAAAAATTGAAATATAATCCCCTCAATATAAAATTCATGCCTTTAAAGTGTGCGAGTCAGTGGTTCTTAGTCTACTTACAAAGTTGTGCAAACATAACCACTATCTAATTCAGAACATTTTCATAACCACAAAAGAAAACTCTGTACCCACTGGTTACTTCTCCTGCCATGCCCTGGGAAACCACGACTCTAACTTCTGTCCCTATGGATTTGCCTATTTTGGATGTTCCATATAAATAGAACCATATATTACGTGGCCTTTTGTATCTGACTTCTTTAATTTAGCACTTACTTCCTTTTTATGGCTGAATAAAATTCTAATGTATGCATATACCACATTTTTGTTTATCCATTCACAAGTTGATAGACCTTTGGGTTGTTTCCACTTTTTGGCTATTTTGAATACTAGTGCTATGAACATTTGTGTTTTTGTGTGAACATATATTTTCAATTCTCTTGGGTATATACCTAGGAGTGGAATCTCTGGGTCCTATGGTGACTCTGTTTAACATTTTGAGGAACTGCCAGACTGTTTTCCAAAGGGAATGCACCACTTTACATTTCCACAAGCAGTATATGAGGGTTCCAGTTTCTGTACATTCTTGCTAACACTTGTCATCTTTTTTTTTTTATGATACGCATCCCAATAAATAGCAAGATGCTATCTCATTGTGATTTTGATTTGCATTTCCCTGGTGATTAAAGATGTTGAGCACCTTTTCATGTATCTATTGACCAACTATATGTGTTTTTTTGAGAAAATATCTATTCAGGTTCTTTGCCCATTTTTAAACCAAGGTATTTGTTCTTTTTTTCTTTATGTAGGAATTATCACTATAACCTTTCTTCTTAGAATGGCTTTGCCTCATTCCATGTTCTGCTATATTATGTTTCCATTTTCATTTATCTCAAGATATTTTTTTATTTCTTCTTTGACCCATTTGTTGTTCAGGAGTGTGTTGTTTAATTTCAACATAGTTTTGAATTATTCAGTATTCTTTCTTTTGTTGATTTCTAGTTTCACATCGTTGTGGTTGGAAAAAAATTTTAATGCAATATCAATCTTCTTAAAATTTTTTAAGACTTATTTTGTGACCCAGCCTATACTGTACTCTGGAGAATGTCCCATGTGGGTTTGAGAAGAATGTATATTCTGCTGCTGCTGAATGAAGTGTTTTGTGCAAGTCTGCTGGTCCATTTGGTTTTAAGTGAAGTCATAGCCAATGTTTCCTTGTTGATTTTTCTGATTGAATGATCTGTTCATTATTAAAAGTGGGGCCTTGACATCTTCTATTAGTATTGTATTGCTGGTTTAGTTCTCTCTTCAGATAATATTTACCTTATATATTTAGTTGCTCCAATGTTGGGGGCATATATACTTATGATTGCTATAACTTTTTATTTTAATTTTTTTCTATATTGATTTTAGAGAGAGAGGAAGGAAGAGGGAGAGAGAGATAGAAACATTGATGAGAGAACATCGATTGACGGCCTCCTGAGGATCTGGCCCACAACCTGGGCATGCGCCCTGACTGGGAATCGAACCGGCGACCTCTTAGTGCATGGGTTGAGCACAACCACTGAGCCACACTGGCCGGGCATTGTAATATCTTCTTAATCAATTGATTCCCTTATCATTATATAATGATCTCCTTTTCTCTTGTTACCATTTTGGGCTTCATGTTTTTTTTGTCTGATGTAAGTTTAGCTATCCGTGCTCTTGTTTTGTTTCCACTTGCATGGAATATCTTTTTCTATCCAAGAAGGGTGAGCATTTGGAAAGGCCCTGTGGAAGAAACGACATTTGGTTTGGGAAAAGTGGGAAGGTAAAGAAGGGAAGGGAAGGGCATTGTAGCAGAGGGAACAGCATAAGCAAAAGCAAGGCCATTGTGTGCATAGGGCATGGCACATGTTTTAATGTGGCTGCAGCCTGAAATTCAGTGATGAAATGAAGGTAGAAAGATAAGATGGTCAAGAGCTAAGAAGGATTCAGTCATTTAAATTCAGAATGAAAAGCAAAGTAGGGCAAAGGTTTATACTGAAAAGGTGATGAACAATGACAAAGTGAAGTCACATGAGGCTACTATGGTGTGGGGGAAGGAGCACTGGACTGGCAGGCCTGCCCTAGCTCTGCCACTTACCAGTGTGCCCGTGAGCAAGTTCTCGCTCAGGTGCTTAGTCTCTTCATTTGTAGAATGGGGGTAGTCATTTTGAGTTGAGGCTTGTTGGGAGGGTGAAGCGAGAGGGAAAAATCCAAGATGCTTTCTCAGTTGTAAAGGGCTGGCTCCCCTGAAGTGTTTCTCTTTTTGTAGCTACACAATGAGATGGAAAGTTATGGGCTGGGCTGGTGTTTCGTTAGGGATGGAAAATGGAAGTCATCTGGCCCAAGTGCTGCCTGATTGCTAATTAATGTACCGCGTGGCAAGAGTAAATGGGAAAACCTCCAAAAAGCTGAGAAAAGATATGATAATATAGGTCCCCTGATTTTGAGCCCTCATTTTATGCTTTTCTTAAAGAATGGTGAGCTAAAGTCTGGGGCCTGTCATTCAATCCAGCAGAGCCATTCTGCACTCAATTAATTTAATATGAATGATATAGTGGACCATTAATCTACTGGGAACAGCAGTTTTTGATAAAATACCTAAATTAAATTCTCCAAGTTAGAGAAAAAGGGGAATTGTTCCCTTTAGTATCACTTGAATACAGACTTAGTTATTCAGTTCAAACAGCAGAACTGGCTCTGGCTTCTGTAGAAGCTCTGAATATATCAGGCAGAAATTCATTTAATTATTTCTCAACTGTGAACTTTGGAGTGTGGAGTTCAGTAACATCTAGTTGCCCAGAGATTTAGAGATGAGCCAGAATGACTTTGTCAAGGATATTATTTACAAAAATCGGAACTGTATTATTGTTAACCCCTTCCCTCCCTCCTTGAACTGTGTGGTTCTGGGTGAGCCCCTCACCCACAGCTGCACTCCACTTATCTGCCGGTGTTGTCAGAGCTGAGTGAGAAAACTGGAGTCTAGTGATACGGGTTCAGTTCTCTTCCCTCCTAGAAAGGAGTGTGCTGTGAAGTCTAAAATGCCATTTGCTGGGATAGGTGGAACCCAAAGGGGCTTGTGGAGATGCTGTGTGGTCTGGACATGGGGTGGGGCAGAGCAGAGTTCAGGGCTGGAGGGAGAGCTGAAGGGCCTTTTCCATCCGCTGATGGGAATGGAAATCGTGCATTTGACACAATGCATTCAAACTCTCCTCAAACTTCGGCACCACATATATTTGGTTTAACAGCTGAGAGTAATGCCAGTGTGAGTCGCCACATGCCTGATTTGTGTCCTGCTTAAGGTTCTCTCTTCTCTTGAGTTACTCAAGATTCCCTAGGCGCTTAATGTCTCAAACGGGAGTCATTCTGAGAATTCTGGTCTTAAGGGACCCCTGGAGTTGCTCCTGGTGGCCACAGGGGGTCACTGTTGGAAGCCATCAGGAATTTCGAGCAGGGTGGTTGGCAGCCGACCTCAGTCCCAGTGGAGAGAGCCCTTCCCTTGGCCTGCATTTCACTGTGGGTGCACCTCGCTTGCTTCCCCCGAGGTTCACCTCTCGGTGCCAAGCCCACCTCCCCCCAGGCGAAGGCTGCTGCAGCAGGTGGAGCCACCAGAGGCCTGTGTGCACACCCCTCAACGTCTGCACTGCCTGTTTCCCTTTCCCAGGGTCAGGAAATCTCTCATTTTTTACAAAGACTGTGTTTTTCCCATTTTCTTGATGAGGTTCTTGACTCTACTCAGCCCCCATCCCACCCCACATCATCCTTGCCTCCACCCATTTGTGCCTTGACCAGAACGGGCCCTTTCTAAAGATAGCGTTCTCGTCCCCATATCTCACAGTGAACACAGTAACAACAGCAGGTCATATTTAAAGAACCTCTACTATGCTTCAGGAACTGTCCCAGCCAATTCTGTGTACTCTCAAGGCAACCCTAGGAGGCCCCCATTTTACAGATGAGGAAATAGAGATGGTAATTCAAGTTGTCCAAGGTTACATGGAATAGGAAATGGAGCCGAATTTAAACACACCTTCACCCACACACAATTGTAATCTTTATTGGTGCCTTTTCCTATGTAGAGGATTACTCACTAATTTTCAGGAACACTATTCCATTCACTCAAGGGGCTACTACAAACTGACATTGCTTTGAAGTATTCAGTTTCTCTGTAGGATATAACTGGATTGTTTGGGTTCTGTAAAGCATGGAGTCTTTTTCTGTCTGGGCAGAGGTTGAGAGAGGGCTCAGGGAACATGGGTAAGTTCTCATGAAGAACAGCAATGGCTGATCTTCCAGGACTTTGGGGCCATGGGGCCTTTTCTCCTGGGATTTCACAGGCACCTCTTCCTCAACAGGTCCAAACTCAATCCTCTTCTTCCTTGTACTTCCAACCTGCCTCGTCAACTGACAGTCAAAGGCAGAGTCTTAGCTGCCATTATGGTCTCTCCTCTTTGAACACAACCAACCCCCAAACTTACCAAGTTGTAAGAATTTACCTTCTTAATATTTTTTGAATTCTCACCCTTCTTCTCCATTGACCTAATTGTCTTACCTTTGACCCCTGTTATTCTTTGCCTATATTTTTGTTTTCCAAGCCTTCATCTTTGTCCCTGTCAGATTCACTCCCAACAATGGAGCCAAATCAATCTTTGAAAAGTGTAAACAGCATCCTGCTCTCCCACTTAAAACTTTTCAGTGGCTTCCATCACCCTCTGGTGAAGCATTCAGATTCGTTAGCCAGTATTTGTTGGTCTCCTAAATGACCTTTTCTTTTCCTGCTTCCTCACCTCTTGTCCCTTCCTGGGAGAGCTTCCCTCTGGCCATGCTGACCCATCCCAGGAGAGATGCTCGAACTCCCTCTTGCTCTGGGCCTCATTCCCTGAACTTCCTCTGCCCAGAATACCCTCTGCGTGGCCGCTCTTGATTGAATCCTGTGTGTCCACCAGGTATCAGCTTAGAGGTCCTTCTCTGGAGGATTTCTCTGCCAGGAGCCCCACAGCATCCTGTGAACACCCCACCACAGCTCACCATTTGCTAGTGTGTTTCCCTACTAGACAGTAAGGTCTCTGAGGGTAGAGACTGCTGTATCCACATCCCCTAGCACCAGCCTGGCAGCCAGCTGATATGGTACCCTTGTGAAAATTAGAAAAAGGTGCCCATTCCTCAAGACTCTGAATTGCCATCTGACAGAAAATTGTTACATCTGCACAAATCTATGATAATCAGGTGGCGACTGCAACCCCTGCCATTGTGCGGTGCACAGCTTGGTCCTACATGGCACAGAGCTGGCACAAAGTGGGCACTAAATCACCTGTGCTGAATGAATGTGCACACCCTGCCCCAATGTGCTATATAAAATATTTAAAACCCCAATTCTCGCCCGGCTGGTGTGGCTTAGTGGTTGAGTGTTGACCCATGCACCAAGAGGTCACTGGTTCAATTCCCAGTCAGGGCACATGCCCAGGTTGTGGGCCTGATCTCCAGTGGGGGGCATGCAGGAGGAAGCCAGTTGATGTTCTCTCTCATCAGTGTTTCTCTCTCTCTCTCCTTCTCTCTCTAAAATCAATAAAACAAACAAAGAAACAAAAACCCTCGGCTCTCTCAATGATGAGCCTGGTTGTATTTCTGGAGCTATGTAGTTGCTCACAGAGATTCTGCCAAGAGGAAAACCAACTCCTGTTGTCTCTTTAGCATTAGAGAACTGAGCAGGAGCCTTGAGCACAGATAAGGACCTGGTTCCAGAACAGCCTGGCGGTTTGGCAGCCCTTGGATCAAGTATGGTGAGACCCAGAGAGGTGAAAACTTGTCCTAGGCTAGACAGAGAGTTAGGAGCCACCCAAACAGAAGGCTCCCCTCCCCTCCACTGGCCCTCCTCCCCAACCAGGGGCAGCTGAAATTCCCAAGTCTGATGTGGGTGAGGTTGGACTCCCAAAACTGTGAGATTATGGGTTTCTTATTGAGCAGGAGGGTTCCAGCCGGGCAATACTCAGTTCTGAGGAGGTGACCTCAGGCCAGACAGGTGTGGGTGCATCCCTGTGTTAGGAGGGCAGAGCTGAAAGGGACCTTTCCTTCTGATCTGCAGAAGAGAGACGGAGGGTCGAGGTGAGCCCACAGCGAATGGTGACACGCAGCTAGCTATGCTCCAGCTCTTGATTCTCAGCCTTGTGCTCGCCAAACTGGAATGTAATGGGATGTCTATTTTCTTTTTAATTTTTTTTCTTTATTGATTTTAGAGCAAGGGGAAGGGAGAGGGAGAGAGAGATAGAAATGTGATAAGAGCGAACATCGATTGGCCTCCTCCTGCATGCCCCCACCAGGGATTGGGCACAACTTGGGCATGTGCCCTGACCGGGAATCGAACCCCTTGGTGCACTCAACCAGTGAGCCACACTGGCCAGACTCCATTTTATTTTATTGCAGTAAAAATATGTAACCTAAAATTTATCATTTTAACCATTTTAAGTGCATAACAGTCAGTGGCATTGGGTACATTCACACTGTGCTGTCGTCACCACCATCTCCAGAACTTTTTCATTTTCCCAAACTAAAACTCTGTCCCCATTAAATATTAACTCCCCATTCCTCCCTTCCCACAGCCACCATCCTACTTTCTGCTGCATGACTTTACTCCAAGTACAATAAGCAGAATATAAACAGAATCGTACAATGTTTGTCCTTTGTGTCTGGCAATTTACTTACCAGTGTCCTCGAGGTCCATCCATGTTGCAGTACCGGCCAGAATTCCCTTCCTTTTGATTCCACTGGATGCGTAGCCCACACTTTATGTGTTCATCCGCCCATGGGCCTTGTTTCCACCTTTTGGGTATTGTGAAGAATGCTGCTGTGAACAGGGGTGTACACACGTTTGTTCAGTTGCCTGCTTTCAGTTCTTTTGTGTACGTGTCCAGAGTGGAATTGCTGGAACGCGTGGTAATTGTGTGTTCAATTTTTTATGGAACTGCTGTATGGTTTCCACGGCAGCTGCACCCTTTACATCCCTACCAACAATCCACAAGGTTCCAATTCCTCCATATCCTTGACAACACTTGTTACTTTCTGATTTTTGTTTTTGTTTTTTCCTAAAATTATTTATTTACAATAGCTATTCTAATAGATGTGAAGTGGTATCTTATTGTGGTTGGTCCATTTTTTGATATCTAAATTCAGCCTTCCTTCTGAAGTCTTCAGTACCTTCATGCTATCTCGGTTATCTTTATGGTATTTCTGTGAGATGAGGCTTCCTCCCCCTTTAAAAGATGGAGAAAGGGAGGCCCTGGAACTACCTGAGAAGGGAATGGCCACAGACCCTCTGTTCTGCGTGCAAAGCGGGCCCTGGCTGTGCCTGCCAGGTAGGCCTGTGGGCGCCCCCTTGGGCCAGAGGGTGGGCTATGGGAGGAAGCAGAGAGGACTTGGTCTGAGCCCTAGCCTCCCGGCAGGTCCTCCGGGGCAGGAGGACAGTCCCATACTCACAAAAGCTCCTAGGTGACTCCTAGTGCTAGTTTTGGCTATTTTGCTGGGTTAGGTGAAAAGACATTCCATGAATCCTGGTTTCTCATGGCAGAGTCAGGGGTACAGTCCTAGTCCTTTCCTGATTCTGAGAAGGAACTAAAGCAACCTTTAAAAATTTTGAGTGTAATTTAAGGGAAGCTATTTATAAATTGCTGCAGGGTCAGGTCTCTGATGACCAACAAGGGTGCCCCCTCCTGGACTGGCCAAGAACTGTTCATGGCTCTGGTTTGGATGCAGCAATGCTAGGGCTAATGAAAATAAAAATTTTAGTTAACTTACCATGGTGCTTACTGATTCTAAGTGGTTCATGTTATTAGCTTTTCTAATTCTCATAACAACTTTATGAAGTAGTGACTCTTATTATCTCCATTTTACCTATGAGGAAATGGAAACCCAGAGTGACTGAGTAACTTGTTCAATATCACACAGCTGGTAAACGGTGTTGGGATCTGGACCTAGGCAGCCTGGCTCCACACATGGGGAGATTTGAAGAATCCAAATCATTTCATAGTTTATAGTGTTTCTATCTGTTTCATTTAATCCTTGCAATGACACAGTGAGGCAGCCATTCTTGTCGTTCTCACTCTAGCAGAGGTGGAAACCGAGGCCCGGAGACATCCCGAGGTCCCTAGGGACGCTGCTGTGGCGTGCCGGGGGAGGAGTCCGGGAACCTGTGCACTGCTGGGGGTGCACATGCTCAACCTCTGAAGAACACAGTATGGAGGTTCCTCAAAAACTTCAAATTAAAACTACCACATGGCTCTGGCTGGTTCGGCTCAGTGGTAGAGCGTCGGTCTGCAGACCAAAGAGTCACGGGTTTGATTCTGGTCAAGGGCATGTACCTCAGTTGCAGTTCATCCCCGGCCCTGGTCAGGTTCGTGTGGGGAGGCAACCAGTCGATGTGTCCCTCTCATGTCGATGTTTCTTTCTCTCTCCTTTCTCTCCCTCTCTCTCTGAAGATAAATAGAAAAATATCTTCAGGTGAGGATTAAAAAACAAACAAACAAACAAACAAAAAACATACCATATGGTCTAGCAATTTTCTGGGTGTACAACCAAAGAAAATGAAACAGGATATTGAAAAGATATCTGCACTCCCATGTTTGTTGAAGCATTGTTTAATAGCTAAAATGTGAAAGTAACCTAATATCCAACAGTGGATAAATGATGTGTCACACACACACACACACACACACACACACACACACACAGCAACATTATTCAGCCATGAGCCATGAGAAACAAGGGAATCTTGCCATTTGCAACAATGTTGTTGGACCTTGAGACCCTTATGCTAAGTGAGATAATCAGACAGAGAAAGACAAATGCTGCATGTTCGTATGTATATGTGGAATCTAAAGAAGCCAAACTCATAGAAACCGAGTAGAATAGTGGTTCTGAGAGGATGGAGGTGGGTAGAGGAACTGGGGAGATGCTGGTCAGAAGGTGCAAGCTTGCAGTTAAATGATGCATAGAGGTTCAATGCCCAGTATAGGATTATAGTCAACTGTACTGTATTTCATATTTGAAATTGTTAAGAGACTGGATCTTAAATGTTCTTTTCACAAAAATGAAATGATAATTATGTGATATGATGGAGGTGTTAGCTAATGCTATGCTGGCAATCATTAAAATGTATAAATGCATCAAACCAACACACATACGCCTTAAATGTACACAGTGTTATATGTCAATCATATCTCCAAAAAAGTGTGTGTGTGTGGGGTGTATGGAGAGAGAGAGAGAGAAAAAAGAAAGCAGTCTGACTACATCGATTCCTTTCCTGTACTCTAGGCTGGGTGGCAGGGTTGGTTTGCCAAGGCCAAGGTAGAGATCCCACTTCCTGCTTGTGGCATCTCAGCGCCCTCGGTGCTGCTGCCCGGCATTTCTGAGCTGCCCCAGCTGCCCATACATGGCAGCTAGTCTTGGTCGGTGAACACAGATGCACAGAGGAAAGTCTGCGGAAGTGGGGATCAGGGATCTTGGTGGGGCCAGAGTGTGGGGAGGGGCTCAAAGCCCTATTGGGCAGGGGAAGAAAGTGGGGTGGAGGGGACACTCCTTAAGGGCCAAGAGCCTGTCCCTTCTCCTGTGTGCAGTGGGAGCCACTGAAGTCTTTTGAAGAAGAAAGAAGACAATGGTGGGATTAGAGCTGGGCTTTGGAAGGTTGGGCTAATCTCTGTATGAGCAAGACTCAGGGCCTCTCCGAGCTGAGTTCCAAACACTTGTCTTCTTAGTCTGCACATGAGTTCCTTCGGCAACCTGTCTGTCTGTCTGTCACTGAATGCTGCAACCTCTTAGGGGCTGTGAACTCTCAAAGTGCACTGGCCCTTGTAGGGCACATGTTTCTGTGTTTAGTTTGCAGCCTGGTGACTGTGTGAGCCTCTCACCACATGCACAGCAGATGTTATGATGTCTCAGGCTCTGGAACTCACAGACACGCTGCCCGGGCACAGAAACCTCAGTGTTCTCTCAGGGATGGCTTCTGCCCTCTTCCGTCTCTGCACAACTCTTGTTGGCCTTTCCAGACCCGGCAGGCTCTCCCTCACGGCACACGAGCACTGTGGCTCCTGAGCTCTGACAGCACTGACCGGCCCTGTTTCACTGTGTTGGAGACATTTACTTGTCCTCTGTTCCCAGCTGGGCTCGAGCACCTAGAGGAAAGGGTCCCTGTTCTCTGTGTCCAGCACAGGCCTGGCACTGGTTCAGTACTTAATTGGGCACAGTCACCTAAGGACGTGTATCTCCCACTGAGGGATACATATGTGTTCTAGGCACTGGAAGCAGCAATGAATAGACCAAAGAAAATCCCCACAGGCCCTTGTTGAGTCCATGGACCATTGGAGCCTCTGCATGTGACCCCACTTGCATAATTACCAGCCGAAGGACAGACTTCATGCTGCCTTCCTCAGGGCTGGGGATGCTATTATGTTTCAAGAAGGGGTTTTTGGCAACACAAGATTGGAAGTGCTTTGTTTCAGGGCCAGGGCTATCAACCTTGTTTCCTCCAAATACTAACAGAACCCAGCTCTCTGACATTGGTACGTTGCGGGCGCTGCATGTGTACTGATTGGAGCTGGAGTGGAAATATACAGGTAAGGTGCTACTCCAGCAGGGGCAGCTGACCGGCTTGGGCCGGCGCTCACTGGCGTGAACAGTGAGAGGATCCCAGCCAGCTCCAGTTTTCTGAAAGGACTGGGTTTTAGAGTCAGACAGGGCCCTGACAACATGCAGTCAGACCACAAAATAGTTGGTTTTAATTGTAGACCTTGCCTCCAACAGGCTCTGCTGTCTCTCAGGGCATTTTCCCAGTTCCAGGTCACCTTTTTGAGTTTCAAAGGCAGTAACACGCACATGGCTTTTCCAGGCCACTTGGCTGAGACAGGGCCTTGCCCAGAGGAACAGGAAAAGCGGGAAAGCTGGGCAGAGGGGCACCTGGGAGCTCTTTAATCTGTGGAGTGACAGAACTATCAGCGATACTTCTCCCTCTTCTCCCCAACACACCCACCAGCTGTCAAGCCCACAGGAAACCAACGAGAAAGAGCCCAGAACTGGGCACCAGTGCTTCTTTCCAACAACTCATCCTGGTAGCAGGAAGGATGGTTCTTGGCCTGGCCTGGCCACTGACCCAGCTGGGCAAGTCACTGTCCTTCCTTAGGCCTCAGTTTCCACATGACTGACATTGGGAGGTTGGACTGGATGGTCTTAAAGCTCTTTGGCTTTCTGTAGGAAAGAGCAGAGGCTCTGGTGTCAGATACCCCTGGTTTTAAAATGAAGGCAACCCGAGAGGGGTCCATGTGGTAGAAAGAGCTGCATGGGCTTCAGAGCCAGACACACATGGGTTCCAGTCCTGGCTCTGCCCCTTACCAGCTGTCTAACTTCGGGGCAGGTTACTCGCCCTCCCAGAGGCTGGGTTTTCGATGCAGAAATAGTGCTGTGCCCTCATCCCTGGGTGGCCGGGGAAGTATCTACCACGAGCCAGGGCAGAGGAAGCATGCAGCCCGAGCTGGGCACAGAGACAGTCTGCAGTCAGTGTGGGTGGTCATGGAGGTGTGAAAGGTGCCTTGACGCGGGTGGGTGGGCACAGGGCTGGAGAAGCTGCCCTGAGCAGGGCACTCCCAGAAGAAATACATACGGAGATGTAAATTTCCATCCAGAGGTTTCTTGCTCATTCTGGAAGAGGGCCACAGGAACAGCCTGATGGCCCCGAACTGTCACGAATGTCTGTAGCCCACAAGGACAGGCTAGTGCAGGGTTGCTGGGTAGGGCTGGGCTTACCTCCCATTCCCGGCTCCGGCTCTGAGCTTTCAAGCAGCCCACGCTGGGGAATCCGGCGAATCCTGGGCCTCTGGGGAGACGGGGCTTCTGGCCCAGTGCTGGTTTGGCCAGCGTATGGCCCGGGCCGTGGCGCTAGGAGAACATGCTGTCTGTGCCTTTCCAGTGCGTCGGTCTAAGGCAGCTGACGAGGAGAGAAGCCGCCGGGCCCAGCATGCCCGGGACGAGTACCGGCGCCTTTCGCTCCGTGCCATCCAGAAGGGCACCGTCGCTGGCCTCAGCTTCATGTTCCAAGAGCTTGGCCAGAACCATGAGCAGGAGGCCAGACTCTACCACCACTTTCCGGGCTTGGGTCCGCCACTACCCCTCGCAGTGCCTGTCAGGTGGGTCTGGTGGGGTGGGGAGCTCTGCTTGGGGAGGCCTGGCTGGGGACAGGGCCTTGGATGGGCGCAAGGGGTACTGGGGATCCAGTCCTGGTTCTGCCTCCAACTTGCTGTGAAATTTGGGGCTAGTCATTTTCCCTCATGGGCCTCAGTGTCCTAGTCTGTGGAATGGGGTAGGAGGGGGAAAGGGGTGGGGATTGGAGATTTCTAATAACTCTGGAGTTTTGAGAGTCTTTAACTTTTTTTGGGTGTCATATTCCTTCAAGAATCTAAAGCAAGCTGTCTACCCTCTTCCCTCTAAAATGTGCAACTATAAATAGTACCCAAAAATGTTTGCATAAAATTTCAAGCTCTTACAGGTCCCACATCCCAGGTTAAGAACTTGTAATATAAGACCTCAAATGGATTAAATACGGCTTAGTGGTACCCAGCTGGTGTGGCTCAGTGGTTGAGTGTTGACCTGTGGACCAAGAGGTCACTGGTTTGATTCCTGGTGAGGCCACATGCCTGGGTTTCTGGCTTAATCCCTAGTAGGGGGTGTGCAGAAGGCAACCAATCGATATTTCTCTCTCATCGATGTTTCTATCTCTCTCTCCCTCTCCCTTCCTCTCCCTCTCTAAAAAAAAAAAAAAAATCAATAAAAACATATTTAAAAAAACATACAGCCCGGTGGCCTGGAAACCAGGCTGGCTGCCTTCTGTAGCCACAGGCAGTGAGGGTACATCCTGGGCTCTGAGAGCAGGTTTGCAGATGAGTGTGGGGGTGCAGGGGACTCACACACAGGCCTCACTGGAGGGGTTGGCAAGGGCACTAAGGTGCCTGCCCTTGATCGCCAGGACTGCGGGTGAAGTGGTTGCCTCTCCACCTTCTGCCTGTGTCCACCGAGGCCAGCCCCAAGATGTGTGCCCCACCACTGCTGAGCAGCTGCTCCCCCAGTGAGGGCTCTGAGGCTGGGTGGTGAATGCCTGCTGCTCCCTGAGCCACAGTTAATCTGCAGAAGAGTCCTTTCACCTGTCTGAGTTTTGCTTTAATTGGGATTTGGGGTTATTCATACCCCCTTCTCCTTCTCCTCGCAGTCTAGAGAGAGCTGACCATGTCTGAATTCCTCCCCTTCTTTCTTTCCCCCCTTTCTTGTCTTTTATGTGATTCACAAACCAGAAAGTTTAAAATGCCATAAGGAGAAAAGACCAACTCTCATCCTTGCCCTCCAGCTGCTTAGGTCCCTCTTTCCCCAAGGGAATCATTATTCTTAGCTCATGTGTCTGCCTAGTTCCTTTTTGTAACTGCCAACACAAAGTCATATCCCCTCTGTGGATTTTTTTTTTTTTTTTGCATAAAAGTTTGCCTATTCTACACAGGGTTCTGCATTGTAATTTTTTCCTTTTATATATTGGAGATATTTTCATATCAATTCTTAACTATTTATTTATTTTTATTTAGTTTTCTTTTTACAGCTGATAGTATTCCACTGCAAGGATGTGCTATAATTTACTTATCAAAAAATCTATTAATGAAATTGATGTTGTTTGAAATCTTTGCTTATTACCAACAATGCCCTTAATGAATAATCTTGTAGACATTAATTTTATACACGTACAGCTTTGATCTACAAGAGAGACCCCTAGATGGGTTAAGGGCTGTGTGCATTCACAGCATTGATCATCACTTCGGCTTGCTCCTCACTGGGTGGTGCCAACAAACACGGTCAATAGATGTTGTCAAACTCTTGTTTTGTGTGAGAGATAATGTCTCAGTGAAAGTTTAAATTGCATTCTATTTAAGAGTGAGAGTAAGTATTTTGTGTATGTTTAAGGAACATGGGTATTTCCATGCCTGTCTGTTCTTTTCTGTCTTTTTCATTGTTACTGTTCTTTTCCTCATCCCCCATTTCTTTTTTTAAAATTTTTTTTAAAGCTTATCTTTATTGTTGAATGCATTACAGATGTTTCTCATTTTTCCCCCATTGACCCCCTCCTCCCCACTCCTGCCCCCCACCTGCTTTTCTCCACACTGTTGTCTGTGTCCATTGGTTATGCATATAAGTTCTTTGGTTTATCCCCCCCCCCCCCAAGCCCCTTTCCCTTTGAGGTTTGTCAGTCTAGCAACCAATTTGTAATCCCTTCACCTTTTTCACCCATTCCCCCAGCCTCCTTTCCATCTGGCAACCAACAAAATGTTCTCTGTATCTTTAAGAATGTTTCTGTTCTGCTTGTTCATTTTGTTTGTAGATTCAATTGTCAATAGATATGTATTCATTGCCATTTTGTTTGTTCATATTTTTTATCTTTTTCTTCAAGAAGACCCTTCAACAGTTTGTATAATAACGGTTTGGTGGTGATGAACTCCTTTAGCTTTTCCTTGTCTGGGAAACTCTTTATATGGCCATTGATTCTAAATGACAGCTTTGCAGGACAGAGTAATCTTGGTTGTAGGTTCTTGCTTTTCACCACTCTAAATATTTCTTGCCACTCCCTTCTGGCCTGCAAAGTTTCTTTTGAGAAATCAGCTGACAGCCTAATGGGAACTCCCTTGTAGGTAACTGCTTTTCTCTTGCTGCTTTTAAGATTCTCTCTTTGTCTTGAACCTTTTGCATTTTGATGATGATGTGTCTTGGTGTGGGCCTCTTGGGGTTCATCTTGTTTGGGACACTCTGTGCTTCCTGGACTTGTATGTCTGTTTCCTTCACCAAGTTAGGGAAGTTTTCTGCCATTATTGTTTCAAATAGGTTTTCGATTTTTTGTTCTCTCTCTTCTCCTTCTGGCACCCCCAAGATGCAAATGTTGGCACGCCTGAAGTTGTCCCAGAGGCTCCTTACGCTAGTCTCATTTTTTTGGATTCCTTTTTCTTTTTGCTGTTCTGATTGGGGATTTTTTGCTTCCTTATATTCCAAATTGATGGTTTGCTTCTTGGCTTTACCTTCTCTACTTCTGACTGTACATCCTTCAATTCTGAGTGTTCCTTTTTTATGCTCTTGAGGCCCTCACTAAGTTTGCTGAGGTTCTCACTAAGTTCATTGAGCATCCTTAGAAGCAGTGTTTTGAACTTAGCATCTGTTAGGTTGCTCATCTCCATTTCGCTTAGTTCTTTTCCTGGAGTTTTGTTCTGTTCTTTTATTTAGGACCTGTTTCTTTGTCTCCTCATTTTGGCTGCCTCCCTGTGTTTGTTTCTGTGTATTACTTAACGAGAGGTATGGGGCTCGCTGAGACCAAAAGCTGCTTGTTTGAAAGAATTCAGGAAAACCCGAAGCAGGATCCAAGACAGGCCAATCCTATGGTTAAGCAAGTGGCAACAGCTTGGGTGGACCTGAAAGTTGGGTGGGGTGGGGCGGGGCCTCAGGAGTCACCAGGGCGGGGCTCCCAGTGTGAGCCAGGTTGCTGGAGTCCCAGATATGGCAGCTGTCTGCCGCCCCAGGGAAGGGCTCACCAAAGGAACAAAGGCCCCTGACAGCACATTTGTCCCGGAGAAAGCCCCCTCTCCAGCCCTCGCTCCAGTGCCAAACAACTCAGTTCTTCCTGTATGTCTCTGGTGCCCCTCAAGCTGCTTCCCCTCTGAGCTTAGATGGAGCAAGTCCGTGCGTGGGCCCTTTAAGAGGAGCTGCCTGGGGCTCCAGCCACCTCAGCCTCCCTGAGCCTCAGTTCCTGCTGCTTTTTCCAGCCAGAAGTTATGGGGATTCTCTTCCTGGCACTGGAGCCCTGAGTGGGGCGCCTGGTGTGAGATGGGGACCCCTCAGTCCTGAGGGAGGACCTTTCCGGTCGGGGTATCCTCCTATTTTTTTTTTTTAATCCTCACCCGAGGACATTTTTCCATTTTTTGTTCAGACAGAGTGGGAGGGAGAGTGAGGAAGAGAGAGAGAGAGAAACAACAACGTGAAAGGGACACATCGAGTGGTTGCCACCCACATGACCCAACCAGGGCTGGGGACAAACTGCAACCAAGGTACACGCCCTTAGCGGGAACCACACCCGGGTCTCTCTGGACCACAGGCCGATGCTCTAACCACTGAGAAAACCGGCCAGGGCTCTTGTGACAACTTTTCTATGCTCACACTGCTTGCTATTGTGTGTGTGTGTGAATGGATTCATTTTAGGGCAAATAAACATATGAGCACCTTCTGGGGTTTGCAAAGAAGTGCTTCACATCAAAGAGTTGGTGCAGGGCAAATACAGGATTCGTGAGGGGACAGTTCACTTTATGAAAGACAATGACAGCAGCGGTGAATTCTAAATGCCATTACTATGAAGTGGACAGCAATGACAGTAAGAATTTTCCAGGTTCTTCAAGCGGGGCCTGAGGCCTGCCCTCCAGATGCTGTGTTTTCACATGGACTAACACAATGTGATCTTGTATGTTACATATGTGATCTTGAATTAACATATGTTAATTCTGCAGATAGCTGGTGTGTGCCTGCTATGTGTCATGTGTTGTCCAGCTCCAACTGTTTCTTGCCCGTGTAGCTCCGATAGCAGGGTCTTGTGCAGCCCAGTCGCTACATGCACTCAAGAACCACGGTTTAGACACAGACACAATGACAATCTTGGCTTACTTGTGAGAAAATGCAAAAACATATGTAACTCACTACTCATAAATTCAAGTGCCTCTCTTCATCTCACTCTCAGTATCTTCAACTCCTTTCAAATCGATCCAAAGTCACCGATGCAGTGTTCTGCCCCTGCCCCCCATTTCCTCTGTCCTTACCCTTTTTATTTCTTGGTGGTGAATCTCAGCCACAGCGAATCGGGGTTCTCCGGTTTCCCTCTGCTTGCCGTGCTGATTCTACTTCACGAAAGCACGGAGGGAGCTAGCTGGCAAAGGCAGGTGTCCCTGGGGAGGACCAGGGAAAGGGCCAGACGGAGGACAGAACCGAATTCTCTTCAGTGGGGTGTGGGGCGGAGGCCAGAGGACACCACGTGCGGATAATGTTTCTCTCGCTGCATCAGGAGCCTTCTTCGCAGGTGCTCCTGCTCACAGCCTGCCGTCTTTTCTCTCCCTCAGACGTCCTCTCCTGTCCTCGTTTCCACTCCCACCTGTGTCGTTTTTTCAAAGCAAGTGATAACAGTTTTCTTTGGAAAAATAGTAACAGCTGGTCCATTATAATCTGCAAAGTGCCTTTAAGTACCTGGACTCACTTAATCCTCTCCACATGAGGTGTGAGTGTGGGCACTGTGCTTATTCATCCTTACAGTGGCCTCCCTTTCCCCCCACTCCCTCTCCCTCCTTCTCCCCTTCCCTCTCCCCCTCCTTCCTGACTCTCCACCCTCCCTCTCTCTTCTCAGCAGGACTTGGGAGCGCCCACTGCGTCCTGTCTCCAGAGAAGTCATAGTCCGCTGGTTTAAGGAGGAGCAGCTGCCCCGCCGAGCTGGCTTTGAGAGGAACACCAAGTCCATCGCCCCCTGGTTTCATGGTAGGACAGCGGTCTGGGTCTCCAGGCAGATACTTCCCACATCTCCACTTCTTCCTGAGACTGGGGAGGAGGTCCTGAAGGACTTTTGTAAGCAGGGGAGGAGTAAAGGACTTTTAGCTGCTAATTTCACTTTCCCCACAATCTCCCAGGGTTAAGGACCAGCTCTCCTGGCTCACCTGGGTGAGACTGGAGTGGTGGACAGAGCTCCCATGTCTGTCATTTTCTTGCACGTCGAGTGTGCTGAGTTCAAGGCACACGTTCTGATTTCCCCCGGGCATGTGCTGAAATAGAGAGTGACCCTTCTCGAGGCCTAGGAGAGCATGGCATGACGTCTCTGAGCAGGAGCCCAGGAGCCGGGAGGCACCGGGACACTGGATGTGCCCTCTTCCTGCTGGGAAGGGGCGAGCACGGCCCCTGCCCACGGCTCTCACCTCACAGCCCCCTTGGCCAGCCAGGGCTCCTCAGAGGGGTCCTCTCTGTCCTCACAAGACATGAGCTCTCAGTGGACCAGGAGCTCCTGGTGGGCCGTCCCCGTCTCGTCTGAGCCTGAGTCCCCAGATCCTTGTGGTGGCCCAGCACATGGCAGGCTTTCTGCACATGCTTGTTGACTAAATGGCAGAGTGGCTGCACGAAGAGGTGGGAGATATCCGAACATAGAACCTTAGAGCTGGGCGGCTCCTGAAAGTATTTTGTTGCTTCATTTTTACAGATCAGAAAACAGACCTGGAGAGGGGAAGATGTTTTTATAAGGTCACAAAGAAGCTTGTAAAGTCAGGTTCAAGAATATATCGCATGGCTCATGAGCCAGTCCAGTGATCTGAACGTGTAGGGGACTCAAACAGGGAAGCGGATTGTGATTCCAGCAGAGACTTGCTACAGGGAAATAAAAGGGGCCACTGGCCATCACACCCTCTGTTTTAGCTAGTGATTGCTGTGTAACAAATTATTCCCAAACACAGTAGCTTACAACAAGGATGCATTTATTATTTATGAGTTTCTGAATCAACCAGGCAGCTCTTCTTGATGGACCAGCCTCAGATGATCTGTGCCACCAGATAGCTGGCAAGTCAGCTGGGCTGGCTTACCCAGGGCAGGCTCCTTGACAGCTCTCTTGGCTCTGTGGGGTCTCTTATCGCCCAGAAGCCAAGCTAGACTGTCAGGTTCTCTGAATAAGTTGCATCTTGGCCTTACTCCCTGAGTCTCCCTCCCTCATCAGTGTTGAGCCCAGGTTTGCCTGAGGACTCCCCTGGTCAGAATTGATCTCTCTTGCCACAGTGAGCACCCATCTGACCTTTATCGGCCTCTATTTCCATTCTGTCAGCCTCCTGGAAGCTTGACTGGCCCCCACATTACCCTTCATTTCCCCTGTGTTTGTTTTGCTTCCTTGCCAGCTTCTAGGTGTTCTCAATTCCATCAGATGGAGAGATGAACCTGGTGTCGTGGTAGGCACTGAGACGTGGGATCTGGAGGGCTGTTAGGGAGGCAAGCTCTGTCAAGGCTGCAGCTCCAGGAAAGGCAGCTGGAATGATTAGAAGAATCATGCAGGGGCAAGCAGGCCATATGCACCTCGTTCCCACCTCCAGGAACACAAAGAGTTTGTGAACTATGATGAGCAGACAATAGCCACACTCTACAGATGGCATGCCTGAGACATAGCATCGTGAAGGGATTGCCCAAGGACACAAAGGTCACAGAGGCACCACCCAGTCCAGGCTGCAAGAGTGTCCTCATTGGTCTGTCTCTTTCACTCTGGCCCCTGTATAAATCATCCTCCATACAGCATCTTAAGAATCTTTTAAATATAAATCAGATCCTGTCACTTCCTGCTCAGTACCCACCCCCTGCTTCCCTTTATACTTGCAGTGAGCTTCAAACTCCATGCTGGGGCCCACCAGGCCCCAGATGATGGGCCTGGCTTCCAGCCTCATGCCTCATTGTTTCTTTGCTTCCTCCTGTTCCTCAAACAAGCCATTTTATTCTCCACCTCAAGCCCTCTGTACTTGCTATTGCTGTTTCCCTAGCTTTTTGCATGCCTAACATTCCCATTTTTCATCTGAAATATCCCCTCCTCAGAGAGGCCTTTTCTGAACCCCTTACCAAAGCAGTCTTTACCAATTTCTCTCAATTTGCTGTGCTTATTCTTTAATATTACTCATCCAATTGGTATTTATCTCATTATTTGCTTAATGTCTGTTCTCCTATCTAATTGTAAGCCTGTGAAACTAAGGCCCTTGTCCATTCTTCCTAATGCCTACCATAGTAAGTATCCATGGAAGAGTGGATGGAGGCAGAAATGAAGCCTCAGAGTTGAGATTAGACTCCAGTCTTTCTAATTCCAAAGAACAGCCCTTACTTTTCCACAATGGGCCCTGGAGGGTACGTGAATCCCCTCAGGGCCTGATGAGCGAAGTTGAGCTGACGGCAATCAAAACCCAGAGTCGCATGGAAGAGTTTAGCTAGTCTTCCCAGTTGCCCTGTGCTCACAGGGCAGGGCCCTATGTATGCCTTAGGCATCTCTGTATTCAACCCTCACCTCTTTTTTTCTTTTTATTACATTAATTGGGGTCTAATATATGGTAATGGAAGATTTCACCTCTGCTTTTCATCTACCCAGAAACAAGGGCAAGACAAACGCACCATCTTTCTCTTGCCACTGTGGTTGAGTTCTCCAGCTCAATTCATGGCATCCCGTGGTGTCAGTCAGATTATGCTCGGTTATGCCACAGTGACAAATGATCCCAAAGTCTCAGCGACTTTCAAACACCAAGACATTTCTTACCCGTGTCACATGCCCATTGGGTTATGGATTTGACATGGGCCTCAGACTGAAGGAACTGCCTCCGCTGGAAACTCTACTGGTCTCGTGGCCGAGGGAGAAGAGAGGCAGACCATGTGCTGGCCCCCAAAGCTTCTGCCTGGAACCGACACGTATCATTGCTGCCACGTCTCTTTGGCCAGAGCCAGTTTGGCATCTGTGGTGTGGGTGGACAGTTTGAGTGACAGGAGAGTCTATGATAACCACCATCCACTTTGAGACCCTTTCTTACTCCCTGGCCTCCACACATCCAACAGAAGATGGAGTGGCTTTTAATGGCTCAGAAAGAAGACAATCAACTTTCCTGGGTGACTTAGCCACGTGTCCCTGGAGCTGGCCCCAGTGATTCACTACCTCTCACCTCTCTCTCATTGATGTTTCCCTGTATCCTTGAGAGAGCTTCTGTTTGAACCACCACTTCCTTTTTTATCCATACATTATTATAATCATGGAAGCATCACACTAACATCTCTAAAGTTCAGGGTGGGGGTTGCAGTTAGACAGGATAGAGATGCTCTAATTTATCTTCAGCTTTATTTTCTATCCTGATATAAAAAACAATAACACATAAGTTTTTATTTTTTTAAACTTTTTTCCCTTCTTTATTGATTTTTAGAGAGAGAAGAAGGGAGAGGGAGAAGGAGATACAAATATTGATGAGAGAGAACATCAAATGGCCGCCTCCTGCATGCCCCCCACTGGTGATTGGGCCCACATCCTGGGCATGTGCCCTGACCGGGAATCGAACCAGCAACCCCTTGGTGCATGGGTCGACGCTCAACTACTGAGCCACACTGGCCGGACAACACATACATTTTATATTGTCCCAGAACAAACAGACCACGATTTCAGTCTTGCAATTTACATAACTGATTTCATGTTCTTTTGACAGGTCTACCATAAAGCATGCAGGAAAGTTGCTAATATGTGGACTGGAGCTATTTAGTGACAAAAGTTTTCATTGCTCTATGACAGGATGAAAGAAATAGACTCACATGTGGAGGTGGCCAACTCTCTCTGCTGGGGAAGGACTGTGTTGTATTCTAAGATGATATTCTTTTCTCAGTTTTAGTGTCAAATGTCCTATCTTTTATGACTTGATGGTGATGGTAAGCAGTAGCTCTTTTTATATGTTGCCTTTGTTCAAAAGCAAAAAGGTAACAGCTCCATGTTGGTTTCCCAACTCTTTAGAGTAACGTTACTCATATCTAATATCCCAACATCTGAAACTACTGGAATAGGCCGACTTCTTTCCCAATGTGGGAATTCCCTGATAGCATTCCTGGTAGGACTTCTGCACTAATCCAGATGGAGCTGAAGCCTACTGCCCCACCGGCAGCCTGCGCCAGTCTGATTGTTGGGGAGTCTTTGCTGTAGGTTGGCTGAAGGTTCTGCTCTCAACTGGTGTTAGCTGGGCATCTTGGCTGTGGTGCTCTGCTCCACGGTCTCACAGGTCCTCCTGGGACCAGCAGCCTAGCTCAGGCATGCTCTTCTCGGGGACCAGAGAGGAAGAGGCTGCCTGCTAGACTCCTACAGTCTAGTCTTCAAACCAGCACCCCATCACTTTCACCTCATGCTACTGGACGCAGGATGTCACAGAGTTGAGGGGTGGGAAAATATATTCTGCTCTTATGTGTGAGGAACTGCCAAACCCTATGTCAAAGGGTGTGAAGACAGAGAGGGGAGGAGAATTTGAACCGATAATGCAATCAATCACAGTCATAGTATAGTCTTTTTTCCCTCTGGGTAAAACATTTCTAGTTAACTCAGCTGGATTTTAGTCACAGGTTCAAAGCGACTGCGGTGACCTCTATTTCCTTCCCTTCCCTCCAACCCATTTGGATGTGTTGTGGTGTAATGCAAAGAGCAATGTGGACGACACAGGCCCACTCGAGAACTGAGCAGCTCTGTGACCTTTAGTGTGTCTTTTAAATTCCCCATCTGTGAGACTGGGATTATAACATCGACTTCATAAGGATCCTTATGAAAATGAAGCCCAACAAACGTGCTTTGCCCCCTGTAACGAGCTGTGCCAGTGTGAGTGCTGATGTCTCCTGCAGTCTGAGGTCAAGCACAGAGATCCCACCCCCTCTGGGGAACAGAGCTTGGGGAAATGGGCTCAGAGCACAGAGGGGGAGGCAGGGCACGGGGCGGGACTGGCTTCCCGCAGCTCCCACAGGGTTCTTGATAAAGTCTCCTCTGTTAAAAGAGAGATAAAGTGGTAAGGTCATTCCTCTTTTCTCCTTTATTCATTGTTATGTTCAGGGGGTTAAAAGAGAGACTTCTAGTTATCTAAAAATACTCCTGAGAAAAGTGAGTGCATATAAGCTTGGTTTTGGGGAAAAAAAAAATCTATTTTTGGACTTCAACATGTATCTAAAATTAAGAATATCCTCTATTTGCACATTGGCTCAGTTGGAACCTTTCTCTTCCTGAGCTTAATTTCTAGAAAACAGTCATGGTGCGGTCCATGGTTTATTGTCTCGGCAACACCCCCTGGCGGTCTTGGGCTTGCCCTTAGGGCTTGGTGAGGAATGGAGCTATGCTGTGGATGGTGTGGTTGGCCTTGGAAAACGATTCCCACAGGACCTTGCTCAGCAGCTGGGCCTCACCTGCACTCGGGTGGGGTGTTATTGTCAAGATTTTTCTGATGACACAAGGTGGGGGCTTCACTAGGGAGGAGGCATTCCCCACCCACGCAGCTGGTCTGCAGGGAGCCCAGCAGCTGCGGGAGGCTTCCCACACTCCCCGGCGGCAGGGCGCGGCTTCCTACCTTCCCACACTGCGACTTGGGAGCACCTTCAGAGGAGAGCAGAGACGAAGGTCACAGGCCGAGAAGTTCTAGAATGGTCCACACCTCCAGACTCCTTGTCCACCTTGCCCTTGACCACAATACTTCCCAGTGTTTGAAGGAAGGAAAGGAAACGCGTCAGAGTAGTCATTTTCGATGGTTACTTGGGGAATGTTTGTCTTGGGAGAGAGGAGCCTCGCGGTGGGGTGTTGGGGGAGCAGAGCCGCCAGGTCTGTCGCGGGAGTCCTGTCTTGAGAAGGGAGATTGTTGAGGACAGACCAGGGCGTGGGGCTGGGAGCTCTGAAGAGACACATTTCAGTAGAAGAAAGCTTTCTGATGCTGGCAGCTTACTGCTGGGCAGTCTGGACGGCGGGTGGACTGCCCAGGTGGGGCAGTGGGGCCTTGAAGCTCTCTGCCGGCATCTGCAAGGCAGTGTGGCTCCGAGACCACGTTCCGCGGTCGTCGTTCCAGGGCACGGGCCCTGCCCCTGCCAGGCCTTCAAAGTTTGCTCAGGGGTCAGGAGTACTGGAAAGGTTGGCCAGGGTGTGGGTCTGCGGGCTGAGGATTGAGGGTGTTCTCCCCACAACTGTCGGGTGTCTTCGCCTTGCTCGTTCCTCTCTTGCTGGTAGCATTCTGGTCCAGGAGCTGAGGCACAGGCAGTGGTGGCCCCTCTGATGGCCCTTCCAGGAGTCCTGCAGGTAAGGGGCAGACACCCCAGGCTGTCCTGCAGGGAGGCAGCCCCCAGAGAGGTGGGGAGGGTTTTGCCCTGGGAGGCAGTGACTAAGTGGGAATGGAGTCTAGGCTCAGTCTTGCTAACCACATGCACTGGGAAGTCACTTCTCTGAGCTGCACAGAACAGTAAGGGGCTGGACTGCTGACCTGTGCTGACCATTGGCGATCATCCCCACCGTGCTCGTGCAGTCTTGCATGTTTTCCTGGGCTGTGTAGAAGGACAGGGGTTTGATGTGCACCTTCTCATGGGCTCTCTCAACTGCTTCTTGAGCTGGTCCTGGTTAACCCTTTACAGGTGGCCACACTGAGGTCCAGGGAGCTTGAGAAACCAACCCCCACTTACCCAGCAGTGAGCATGGGCGCTGGGTCAGATACAGGCTTCTGGTTCCTTGAATACAGCTGTCTAGGGAGAGAAATTGGGGCAAAAAAGTGTCCCCTTTGGATTTATAATCCCTTTCTGTATATTCATTTGAACTTTCATGCGCAGCCTGAGTTCTTCATTTTAAACCTCGCCCCTCCTCATTCTATGACCTTGCGGAGCAGACCTGCCACTGGGCTCCTGGCCCCACAAGAGGTAAAATCTGGAAATGCCCTGTTTGGTCTTGTGGTTTCTCTCAGGAGCGGCCTGGGGTCGAGGTGCGGAGAGGGAGCCAGCTCTGGCCCTGTCCTTGGCTTCCCAGGTGAGTGGGCGAGCAGGAAACTGGCGAGGCTCCAGAACCGGTGCAGAGGTGGCAGCTAGAATGGGGGACCTGCAGTGTGGACCAGGCACTAAACCCATGTTGAGCAACAAATAGCTGAAGAAACCAGAAGCAGAGACAGTAATAATATCAACTTTGTTGTTTAATTGGGGTTTAAATGCATTAATAGTTATAAAGTGTTTAGAACATGCCTGACAGGCAAGAAATGTCCCCGTTTGTTACATGGAATAAAGAAATATGGCAGCCTTTGGGGAGAATGTCAGGGGTTGAAGCATGTAAATTGTGGCTTCAAACACTGTTATCACTTGGAAGGAAAGAAAAAGTCAGCATCAATGACTCTACACAAGAGGAGGAGGATCCTTATTTACTCTAAAAAAAGTGCAAGTCTGAATTTGCTTTCATTATGAATGTGATACTCATTTTGAGATGTTTCTTCACAGCTGTGAGGGGTCACACAGGTCTTTGGAAGGATGGTTAGCATGTCACAATCCATCATGTCAGGGCAGATCGATACTTCTCTCTCATGCAGAATTTGGAATAGAACTTACCCACCAGCTCTGATCCCAAATGCAAAATTTTCTAAAGAAGAAAAAAGTAGGTCAGTTGACCTACTTTCCCCTTAAGTTCTTGCTTAAGCTGTTCCAACTAAGAAATAAAAGAATCATTTTTCTTTTTTTAAAAAAAATCATGCACTGGCTATAAAGTCTCAGAAAAGGATTACAAAGAAGAGTGAAATTATTTCTTGCTTTAAGAGAACTTCAGTCATAATGGTGTTTACAAGAGTTTTTAACTCTTTCCTTTCATCTTGCATTCTGCATTCTTGATTTTAGACCCTCTGTCTCCTATCTACTTAACACTTTTAGTTTGGATATTCTATGAGATCTCTTGGGTGTCTGACCCACAGGTGTGGGTAACTAAAGTGTGGGGAAAAAACAGGGGTTGGGGGACCTAGATGACTTGATATGATAGAACTGACTTTTTATCTTCTGAGTTTTTTTTTTTTAAATTGATTTTAGAGAGAGAGGAAGGGATAGAAAGAGAGATAGAAGCATCGATGAGAGAGAACATCAATTGGCCGCCTCCTGCAAGCCCCCCACTGGGGATTGGGCCCACAACCTGGCGACCCCTTGGTGCATGGGTTGATGCTCAACCACTGGGCCACACTGGCCAGGCGAGATCTGGGATTTTAAAGCACAGGGTCACAATAAACGAAGGTGAGATTTCTGTTGATGGAATTGCTTTAATCATCTTCTGATTGTCTCATCATATTTCTGGTGATTACAAAAGTCTCCTCCTACCCCCCCAACTCCAGGACGTTCCTATCACAGGTGGGACCCTTCTTCCACTCCAGGAAGCTGCCTCTGAGTTTTCTGTGTTCCAGTCCCTGGAGTTGTGTACATTTAAACTGGTTTTTCATTGAACATTATTTGGCGCTGACCTTGTGTCAAGTGAACGTCAAACTTCCAGTATTTTATTTCTTCCTCACACTACTCTCTTGATGAGGTACTGGTACTAGCAGTTAGGCACACATTGCTTACAGTGTACGGGCACTCTGCTGTGTGCCTCATACATTCACTTATTGACTCCTCATCATATCTCCGTGTGCTTGCCACCAGCATTAGCCCCATTTCACAGACGAGGAACTGAGGCATGGAGAAGTGAGGCCACTGGCCTGCAGTTCACTGTGTAGGTGGGGGTGGTGGGATTCAAACCCTGGCGGTCTGGCTCCAGAGTCCATGATCTCATCTGCGATGCAACGCAGCTTTGTGGCCATCCCACAGGGGAGGATTAGAGGCCCTAAAGGTTGTGTAACTGCTCGGGGGCACGCAGTGCTGGGGGCGGGAGTCAGTTTCTTTCCAGTCCAGGATGACTGCTAGGGGTTGAAGAGATGGCTGTTCCTTTGGGAGACATCAGCCATCTCTAGATCATGGGGCCAACTGTTTCAGCTGCCATGCCTTATTCCTGGCTGGGGCAAGGGTCTGCTCCTCCAGTGGCCGGCACCACCCCTCCCATAGAATTCCTGAAGGATGCCATCCAAGTCTCCATACACTGCAAAGTCCTCATGCAATACATGGAGTAAAACAAGAAATTATCAGTGTGTGGGATTTTTGAGTTACCTGGGCAGGGGCACTAGGAGGCAGGCTCCTTGGGTAAGGCATTGAAATAATTAATTTGCTGATTATTAATATTAAGGTTCTCTTATATGCTCGACACTGGGCTAAGAACAGGGCATGGGATGGAGAACAAAACGGATAACTTCTCTGCCTGCATATAACTTACATTCACTTGCAATTAACAGAAAGATCAAGCCAATATAATAATAACAAAAAAGAATTTATTGGCTCATAGAACTGAAAAATCCAAAGGCAGGTCCAGCTTCAGGCTTTGTTTGATCCAGGCAAAGGACCTGGCCCCTCTTCCTCTCTTAGCTCTGTGGCTCCCCACGTTGTTTTCCTTCTCAAGCAACACATTAGCTGTGGCTCTATACCTGCATTCTCCTCGTTTAAATCCAGCAGAAGAGAGAGGACACTTTTCTGTCAATATTCCCAGTATTAGTCCCGATATTCTGACTTGTTGGGTCTGGTTTGGACACATGCCCACTCCTGAACCGATCACTGTGGTCAGAGGGATGCGCTCTCTGCTGGGCTAGGCTTGAGTCATATGACCATCCCCGGAGTGGGGCAGAGTGTATCCCATTGCTACTGCATAGACTGAGTGCGAAGGTGTGGCTTCCCAAAGAAGGTCACCATTCCCTATCCAGAAGGACAAATGATCCTGAATGGGCAAGACCAATTGATGTCCACCATAGAGAGGAAAATAACCTATCCTGTCTCCTAGTGAAACTGTCAGCAAGACTTGCATGGATCAAATAATAAATTCATACTTCCAGCTGAGGTTAGTGTTCCACAGGATCCCAGTTTCAGAAGTCATTTTGCCAGGTAGTTGCAACCATCTGTCACACACGGTGGCATTAGAGAGTTGAGCCTGGTACGGCAGTTTGGAGCAGTCATGGGCATGGGATATTGCCTCTTGTGCGTATATAGATCTGGAACCAGAAGCTTGTCCAGTGAAACCCTTGTCTCAGCAGTTAGCTGTGGTTGCATTTAATTTGGAGTTATAAAAAATGAAGGTGTTTGAACTCATTCATCACAATCTCTGTGGCTTTAGGATGCTTTGAGAAACTCTTGAAAATGAACAGCTTAATAATTCCAGCCTCCTTAATGATATCGTGTGGAAAGCATGGCCATAAGAATGGAAAGTCACAGAAATGAATGAGAAATAGCTCAGCAGCAACGGAGGAGTTGTCAGCCAGTGAGGCATAGCTGCAGCGAAAGCTTTAAGAAATATGCACATCAGATAAATTGAGGCCCATAAAAGTAAAGGTCATGTCTGGGCTGCCTGTGTTTCTTTCTTTTCAGGGCGAAGCCCTAACAGAAATAAAGGAGCTTGCTTGGTTACTGAGGTTCATTTCTGAGCTAATGATTTCAGGGACTGGTATGAAGGTAGGGGAGTGGCTGGAAACCAAATCCCAGGTCTGCTTTAGGATTTGCTAACACATGGATTTATGGGTCCATTATGGCACAGCGTCTTTTAAAAGTATGCTTCAAGTGCCTCTCCTTCCCGAGACCACTGCCGGTTAGCACCGACAAAGTAAATATTTGATAGCGTGCGCGAAGCTGCTGGCAGTGTTTGCAAGCGTCTGCGTGGGATGCAGGGTGATGAACAGGCGAGGTGTCAGGCAGAACACGCGTGGATGCGCTCGCAGCGCAGCACAGAGGAGTCCGAGCTGCTGGCTGCACACAGCCTGCCTGTGAGTTTAATGTGTGATACTGGGGGAATGAAAGCCAACCTGGACTTCTCTGCTCTTCTGGGTACATGTCCTTCTGTGTTCTCTGCCTTCTCATCCTCGCCACGTACAACCCTGGGGAAGGGGGCTGCTGTCCTGAAGGGCCTCTGTCCCCTGACCTTGGCCTTGTCTTTTTCTGCAGAGGCCCAGTAGGGAGCACCACAGTTAGTCAGGTTGCCTCTGATGCCCAGTGCCCAGAGGAGCCCGGGGCACCTGTGGGCCGTCTCAGGTGCATCCTCCCCTCTGCCCCCTTTAGACCATATCAAGAGTCCTGATCTGTATGCTGGCTTTCTGCCTCAGTTTCCAGACTATAGCTCTGTTTGCTTCTGCCTCAGCTCCTCGATCTGTGTGGCTTAGGCCAAGGCGGGTTGGTTTGTGTCTAGCCTGGCAGCAGCAGCCACCACGGTCAAAGCTGCTGTGGCTTTCTTGGCATTATTTCATTGATATGGCCAACTTGGGGCAATGCTAATGTGAATCTATTTTATTGTCCATGGAAGAAATCCCAAACCTAAAGAAAGGTTTAAAGAGCTTATTTGAGCCAAGGGCTGAGGACCTGGCCCAGAAGCAAAATCTCCAAGGACTGAGAAAATGCTTCAGGAATAGCTGGGTTGCAGTTCTTTTTATACACTTTGAATCAAAGGAGAAAATAAGGAAATGTAAAATCCACTGGTGGTGGATTAAGGAGGCCGGAGAAAGCAAAGTGGGAAGTCTTGAGGATTGGATAAAAAGGAAAAAAGGAGAGAAACATATTTATTTTACATTGGCGGGTACAGGATAGTTAATATTGAACAGTTACAAGATGACAACAAGTTTCCCTGTGGTTGTGCTGTGTTGCCAGTGGGTGTTTCTGAGTTTGGCAAAGAAAGTTACTGATGTTTGACATGATCTTAACCCAAAGGCTGGGAAGTGACCGGTACCATTTCATAGGTGTGTTATCCCAGATGCGCAGGAACTATGAGCAGGGCTTCTTAGGGTAGAGATGCACTTTTTACTAAGGAAGCTGTGGGCCCGGGATGTGACTTCCTGCCGTGACCTACCAGTTTGGGATTCATGATTTGCGTGGTTACTTCCAGTCACTGAGCTGGTCAGGTCAGCCATGTAGCCCCTCTTTGTTCACATTCCACTGAAGAGAGATTTCCTTGCTCAAGGTCAGGCCATCAGTAGCTGAGACCTGACTGGAAACTCGTATTTGTCGGGTTTGGTGGTGCTTTCACAGAATAGTTTACCGGCTCTTGTGGGCCCTGGGTCAGGCTTATCAACGCTGCACAATTTCTGTTTGCAGAGGTTTTCGGCTACTCCCCACCCTCAGGCCACTCTGAGTACAGTGCCTGACAAAACCGTTGCTTCTTGAACCATGGTCAGCCTTACAGCTGGTCACTGCCCAACAACCTGACCGTGGCTCCTCGGAACAGCAGTCCCCAGGGAGGCCTCCAGCGTCGGGAGCTGGTTGTGCGAATCCACGCCTTGTGCACACTTTCTTCCAGACCCCTGCGCGCAGCTCTGTAAGTGGGACATGGATGTGGGCCGGCGCTGGGAGTGCGATCTACCGGGAGAAGAGCTGCGCACAGTGTGACAAGAATACGCTCACGTTGGAAAGAAGGCTGTACCTCCTCCTGCTCTGCCACTCACTGGTGTGAGACCTTGGGCAGACAACGCAGTCTGTCAGCCGAATTTTCCACTCTGTAAAATGGGCAGGATAAAAGTGCCCATGTGAAAGGATTATTATGAAGATTGAATGAACCAGTGTGCACAAAACTCTTAGCACAATGGCTGGCATACTGTTGGTATTCTGTAAATGCCAGATATGGATGGGATTATAATCTTTTTTATTTATGGTATGTGCCCCTAGCAGGAACTGAACCTGGGACTCTCTAGTCCACAGGCCGATGCTACAACCGCTGAGCCAAACCGGCCAGGGTGATGGGATTATAATCTTAATGAATGATTTATTCAACGATATTGAGAGACTAGTAAGTTCCAGACATAAGGCTATAGTGGGGGCAAAGACAAAATCCTTGCACTCATAGATCTTATGTTTACAAAATCATGATAATTTTTATGTAAACGGTTGTGAAATTCACTTTCTTGTGTAAATTATATCACACACTACTATTTTTCTTTATAACTTCTGTTTTCCAGTTATCAGTTAGAGATCTTTTAGGTCTATCTCCATGTCAGTGGTTCTTAGTGGGGGTGGGGGTGACTGTGCCCAGAGGACAGTTGACAGTGTCTGGAGGCAATGGGGTTGTGAGGCACTATTGGCCTCTGGTGGGTGGAGGTCAGAGGTAATGCTAAACACCCTGCTGTGTATAGGACCGACCCATGACAGATACTTATCTGGCTCAAAATGTCAGTAGTGCCCATGAGAAACACTGGTATATGTCTAGACTTGGATCTGTATCTTCTTTAAACATTTAAATTTGCTAGAATGATATGCAACAGGAATAACTTATTTACTTGTTTTAAAGTGATTTCCTCTTAGTCTGGACCTGTTTCCTGTTAATGCCTGGAAAATCAAAAACAAAAACAAAATCACCACACACACACCAAAAACCCTTAAAATTTCCAATGAAAGATAATCCTGTCTTCTGTAATTTAAAAGTCTCTTTCAGCCCTGGCAGGTTTGGCTCAGCGGTTAGAGCGTCGGCCTGCGGACCAGAGAGTCCAGGGTTTGGTTCCCACTAAGGGCATGTTCCTCGGTTGCAGTTTGTCCCCAGCCCTGGTTGGGGTCATGTGGGTGGCAGCCACTCAATGTGTCTCTCTCACTTCGATGTTTCTCTCTCTCTCTCTTCCTCCCTCTCTCCCTCCTGCTCTTTGTTAAGATAAATGCAAAAATGTCCTTGGGTGAGGATAAAAAAATAAGTAAATAAAATCTCTTTCAGTTTAACTTGGTTATTTTCTAGCAAATATTTAATCATTTTAAGCTCAGAGCTCTGCCTCTCTCTTCCAAGTGTTCTCTCCTCTTCCCTAAATGGTATCTGAATGCAGGGGAAGCTCATGGTCTGGGAAGGAGCCAAACGGCCTAGTCAGTGGCTCATCTCTGGACCTTGTCCTCTGTTTTTACTGATCTTCTAACGATCCAGGGCTGTTGGAACCACCTGTGACTGTCAGCTATGGAGCACAGCTGGGGCTTGGGGGGTGCCTGTTTTCCACATACTTGACTTGACTGTGCTTTGACTCCTGCTGGGACTTTTGAGTTTCAACAACTCCCATCAACTACTGTTGGCTGAGGCTGTCCACCCCAAAGCCTGGGTTCTGGGGTCACCTTGCCTCTTTCCTTGGTGGACCCTTAGGAAGCTGGACCATGCTCTTAACGATCCCTACCTTAAAAAATCCCTAAATCCCGAGGGTCAAGTTCAGGGGTCACCTCTTCTACCCCTACCCCTATAGTTTATTACTATTATTGGAAGAAAAAAGGCTATTTCTTGTTTCTTTCGTTGCTCTACTTTATCCGCACCCTCCAGCCACCTTCCTTTTCCTCCTCAATAAGCAGCCTTTCTGATAAGTTTGACCTATATCTGTGGAAAGGGTTCTTGTGTGTTTATTTACAGGAGATAAATATGTTCTTTATTTTCTTTTTTTCTCTTGAAAATGTTGTATGTGATTTGACCTTGATGTATTTCTGTGGCTAATTTTTATGTGAAATTACTCTTCCTGAACTGTTCAAAGAAGCAAGGGCCAGGAGAGTATTCTGCTCTCCACGGAGCCTCCTCCTCGGCTGTTGTGCATCTTCCTGGCACCGCAGAGTCCCCCCACATGCGTCTGGACCTTCTCCTTTATTTTCTTTGCTCCTATCTTGCTCAATTTGGATTCCATTCCCAGTGGTGGAAGGTGGCCCTGGAGCATCTCACCATGGGCTTATTGTACTTACCCCAGGGTGGGAGGCACATCCCTCCCTCGTTTCAGCTGCTGTTTTCTCAAGTTGGTCCCCTGCTCTCCAGTGAATTCCTGTTTATGGCTCGCGGGTCCATTGGTCACCCTTGTCTCTTCTTCTCCCTCCGTCTAAGCACTTGATATCCTGTAGATCTAGTGTTGACTGTTTGTTCCTACCACCATTTTTATTTGGGGCTGTTGGGGATCCCTTGGCACCTCGTTTTGTTGTAAACGTAGTCTGTGGACTTCTGGTTTTGCTCTTTAGTTGCTCTCCCTGTTTTTATTTGGGGATTTGAAGAGATTAAAAATGCTGCTGCCACCACCAATTCTCAGAATATACCCCTCACACTGATACTCACATCCATGTGCAAAAAATGTGAGGTGCTTTAAGTATCACTTGTGTTTCTTACTTTATCTCACTGAACACTCTGCTATAAGATCCATGCTCTGGGTACCTCTGGTCTTCTATTTTCAATTGTTTTACAGTATTCCATAGGGTGCTGCCACCCAATTTTGCCTATCCACCCCCCAAAGTCATGGATGTCCAGATTGCCTCCAACTCATCACCACTACAAATTAATCTAAGTATTAGTTAAGTTCCTTGCACTGACTATTATGGACCTGCATAAGGATTTCTTCATAAAGTATTTCAGTACTGGAATTGTTGGGCCAGATGCTATACATGCCCATACTTTGACTGGGCATGTCAGTCGCTCTCCAGAAGGCGGAGTTGGTCTCTACCTCCATGTTTCACATTCCTCACTAGAACATGGTGGGAAGTCCTGAATCCCCTCTGTGCTCACAGGAACTCGAAGGCTGGTACTCACCATCTTCAGACTGTTCTCTCTCCAAACACACCATTTCTGCTGGCACACAGCACCTGCTAGTTCTCCACAAAAATTGCATCATAGGGCTCCTCTACTTTACGGCACATTCTCAGTCTCTGGGCTGTGGGTGCAGACGAGTAAGTGAGGGTGTCCTCTCCAGTCCTTGCCCCTCTACCCCAGCCCCAGCCAGGAAAAGCTCTCTCATCTGGCAGGGACTTCGCATAGGGTCTATCCTACCCCTCTGAGTAGGTCTACAAAATCCCGTATTACTCTGAAAATGCAGGGAGTTTCTAGAATGTAAAAATCACTTTTTACTTCTTTGCCTATCCTAGCTTGCAAGACGATTTGCTGTCTAGCTCAGTGAGCCTCAAATCTGGCTACATATTAGAATTACATGAGAATATTTTAAACATATACCCCGTTTAATTCATTTGGGGTATACTGATTCTTGGTATACCCCAAATGAATTAAACCATACTGTCTCAGAATGGGCCAGTGCTGAGAACCATGCTCTAGAGACTCAAGGCAGCCAACTTTCACAGTTAAATCTCATTAGTGATCATTTATATCTAGGTGATAACCTCCCCATCCTTCAAAAGGACACTGACTGATTTTGAATGAATGCTATAGAGTGAAATGAGGGGAGCTGCAGAGCAACAATATTAAAATATTTTTAATGTTGAACATTAAATGTATATACAGTGTATGTACCTACACATGTGAAGGGAATAAAGAAAGCTTAAGAAGTGCAAAATCACCTACCCTTGGAAACCCTTGTGTACTTCTAACATTGTAGGACTCTTCCTTCCACCAGATATAATCCTTTTCCAGAATATTTTAAACTATATATTTAATTAATTTTTTAGACAGAGAGGGAGAGATAGAAACATCAATCAGTTGCCTCCTGCACGCCCCCTACTGGGGATTGAGCCTGCAACTAGAGCATGTGCCCTGACTGGGAATCAAACCAGGACCTCTCAGTCCATGGGAGGATGCTCAGTCCACTGAGCCACACTGGCGGGGCCTTTTCCTGAATAGTTTGCTCATAATTTCTTTGCTTTATTTACTGTTTATATATTAATCTCTAAAAACTATGGTGTTGACTTTGTGGGCTTTTCAATTTAATATATGGAACCATAGTGTATTTATTTTTTA
Organism: Molossus molossus; assembly: GCF_014108415.1. NCBI lineage: Eukaryota > Metazoa > Chordata > Mammalia > Chiroptera > Molossidae > Molossus > Molossus molossus. The sequence continues at coordinate 60,702,107 of NW_023425352.1, forward strand.
GTTATCTATTTTTAGTTATTAGCTTGTTTCAGGCTTCATTGAAAAATGTTCTCATTGCTTTTTTTTTTTTTTTTTTCATCTCTTTTGTTTGGAGGGCAGACGACCCCAAAAGCCTATCTTTGAGTGGTTTACTTAGATAATTTAACATGTGTAATTAACATAGTCTTAAGTTAATATATATCTTTACCCTTTCCTAAATGAACTGAATTTTTTTAAAAAATTTTTAATTTATTTTTTGTTACAGATATTTTACCTTTTTCTACCCCATTGGCACCCCCCTCCCCACCTCACCCCCGCCCCATCCCTGGCTTAGTTGTCCATGACCATCGGTCATGCATACATGCATGTAAGTTTTGTGGTTTATCTCTTCCCACCCCTCTACCCCCTCTTCTGAGGGATGTCAGTCTGTGCCCTACTTCCATGTTTCTGGGTCTACCGTATTCCTCAGACTGCTATGTTCATTATATTCCATATATAAGTGAGATCATGTGGTATTTGTCTTTTTCTGCTTGGCTTCTTTCACTTAGGATAATACTTTCCAGGTCCCTCCATGTCGTGTCAAAGGATAAGAGATCTTTCTTTCATACTGCTGCATAGCACTCCATTGTGTATATGTACCACAGCTTTTTGATCCATTCGTCTACTTGGGCTGTTTCCAGATCTTAGCTATTGTAAATAGTGCTGCTATGAACATGTAGGTACATATATTCTTCCTGATTGGTGTCTCAGGCTTCTTAGGGTATATTCCCAGAAGTGGGATCACTGGGTGAAATGGAAGTTCAATTTTTAATTTTTTGAGGTAACACCATATTGTTTTTCATAGTGGCTGCACCAGTCTGCATTCCCACCAGCAGTGTATTAGAGTCCCCTTTTCTCCACAACCTCGCCAACACTTGTTGTTTGATGATTTGTTGATGGCGGCCATTCTGACAGGTGTGAGGTGATACCTCATTGTTGTTTTAATTTGCATCTCTCTGATGATTAGTAATGTTGAGCATTTCTTCATATGTCTCTTGGCCATTTGTATGTCCTATTTGGAGAGGTGTCTATTCAGCTCCTCTGCCCATTTTTTAATTGGGTTCTTTTTTTTTTTTTTTTTTTTTTATCCTCACCCGAGGACATTCTTTTCCGTTTTTTGCACAGATAGAGTGGGAGGGAGAGACAGAGAGAGAGAAACATCGACATGAAAGGGACACATCGAGTGGCTGCCACCCGCACGACCAACCAGGGCCGGGGACAAACTGCAACCGAGGTACATGCCCTTAGCGGGAACCGAACCCGGGTCTCTCCGGACCGCAGGCTGATGCTCTAACCGCTGAGCCAAACCGGCCAGGGCTAATTGGGTTCTTTGTCTTCCTTTTGTTGAGTTGTATGAGCACTCTATATATATTGGAAATAAACCCCTTATCTGATACATCATTGGCAATGATGTTCTCCCATACAGTGGGTTGCCCTTCCATTTTGATGATTGTTTCTTTTGCTGTGCAGAAGCTTTTGAGTTTGATGTAGTCCCATGTGTTCATTTTTTCCTTTGTTTCTGTTGCCTTAGGTGATGTATCAGTAAAAATTCTGCTCCGTATGATGTCCGAAATTTTGTTGCCTACATTTTCTTCTAGAATTTTTATGGATTCACAGGTCACATTTAAGTCTTTTATCCATTTTGAGTTTATTTTTGTGTATGGTGTAAGTTGATGGTCTAGTTTCATTTTTTTGCATGTAGCTGTCCAATTTTCCCATCACCATTTATTAAAGAGGCTGTCTTTACTCCACTGTATACTCTTGCCACCTTTGTCAAATATTAATTGAGCGTATTGCCTTGGGTCCATTTCTGGGTTTTCAGTTCTGTTCCACTGGTCTATATGCCTGTTCTTGTGCCAGTACCAGGCTGTTTTGGTTACCCTCGCTTTGTAGTATAACCTGATATCTGGTATTGTGATCCCACCTACTTTGTCCTTCTTTTTCAAGATTGCTGTGGCTATTCGGGGTCTTTTTTGGTTCCATATGAACTTTTGAAGTATTTGTTCTAGTTCTATGAAATATGTCGTTGGTATTTTGATGGGGATTGCATTGAATCTATAGATTGCTTTGGGTAGTATGGACATTTTAATGATGTTAATTCTTCCAATCCATGAACAGGGTATGTGCTTCCACTTTTTTATATCTTCCTCTATTTCTTTTTTCAATTACCTGTAGTTTTCTGCAAATAGGTCCTTTACTTCTTTGGTTAAGTTTATTCCTAGGTATCGTAATTTTTTTGGCTCGATGGTAAATGGGATTGTTTTTTCAGTTTCTCTTTCTGTCAGTTCATCATTGGTGTACAAGAATGCCGTCGATTTCTTGACGTTAATTTTGTATCCTGCTACTTAGCCAAATTCATTTATTAAGTCTATTATATTTTTAATGGAGTCTTTAGGGTTTTCTATGTATAATATCATGTCATCTGCAAATAATGACAGTTACACTTCCTCCTTTCCAATTTGGATCCCTTTTATTTTTTCTTCATGTCTGATTGCTGTGTTTAAGACTTCCAGTACAATGTTAAATAAGAGTGGCGAAAGTGGACATCCATCCTGTCTTGTTCCTGTTCTTAATGGGAATGTTTTAGTTTCAATCCATTGAGTATGATGTTGGCTGTAGGTCTTTCATATATGGCCTTTATTATGTCAAGATATCATCCCTCTATTCCCACATTGCTGAGTGTTTTTATCAGAAATGGATGCTGGATTTTGTCAAATGCTTTTTCAGCATCTATGGATATCATGTGGTTTTTATTCTTCATCTTATTTATGTGGTGTATCACATTTATTGATTTGTGAATATTGTACCAGCCTTGCATCCCTGGAATGAATCCCACTTGGTCATGGTGAATAATTTTTTTGATGTATTTCTGGATTCGATTTGCTAATATTTTGTTCAGGATTTTGGCTTCTATTTTCATCAGGGATATTGGCCTGTGGTTTTCTTTCTTCGTAGTGTCTTTTTCTGGTTTTGGAATTAGAATTATGCTGGCCTCATCGAATGTGTTTGGAAGTCTTCTTTCTTCTTGAATTTTTTGAAATAGTTTCAGGAGAATGGGTGTTAGTTCTTTTTTGAACGTTCGGTAAAACTCCCCCGTGAAGCCATCTGGGCCTGGGCTTTTGTTTGCTGGGAGAGTCTTGATTACCTCTTCAATTTCCTTAGTTGTTATTGGTCTGTTCAAGTTTTCTATCTCTTCCCTGTACAGTTTTGGGAGACTGTGTGTTTCTAGAAATTTGTCCATTTCACTTAGATTGTTGAATTTGTTGCCATATAGTTGTTCATAGTAGTTGTTAACAATCTTTTGTATTTCCGTGGTGTTGGTTGTTACTTCTCCTTTTTCATTTCTGATTTTGTGTATTTGGGTTCTCTCTCTTTGTTTTTTGGTGAGTCTAGCTAAGGGTCCATCAATCTTGTTTATCTTTTCGAAAAACCAGCTCTTTGTTTCATTGATCCTTTGAATTGATTTTTGGTCTCTATGTCATTTATTTCTGCTCTGATCTTTACTATTTCCTTCCTTCTACTTGCTCTAAGGTTTTCTTTTTGTTTGCTTTCTAATTCTTTAAGTTGTGAGGTTGGACAGTCAATTAGAAATTTTTCTTGTTTCTTGAGGTAGGCCTGTAGTGCTATGAACTTCCTTCTCAGAACTGCTTTCGCTGCATCCCATAGATTTTGTGGTGTTGTGTGTTCATTTTCATTGGTTTCCAGGAAGTTTTTGATTTCTTCCTTGATCTCTTCGGTGACCCATTCATTGCTTAATAACATGGTATTTAGCCTCCATGTGTTGAAATGGTTTTGCATGTTCTTGTTGCAACTGATTTTTAGTTTCATGCCATTGTGATCTGAGAAGATACTTGATATGATTTCAATCTTCTTGAACTTGTAGAGATTTAGTTTGTGTCCTATCATGTGGTCTATCTTTGAGAATGTCCCATGTGCACTTGAGAAGAATGTGTATTCTGTAGTTTTGGGGTGTAATTCTCTGTAGATATCTATTAAATCCATATGGTCTAGTGCTTCATTTAGAGTCTCTGTTTCCTTGCTAATTTTTTGCATAGAGGATCTATCCAGTGCTGTCAACGGGGTATTGAAGTCCCCTGCTATGATTGTATTGTTGTCGATTTCTCCTATCAATTTCTTCTTTGAAGTCCTCCAGAAGATTTTTAATATATTTTGGTGCTCCTGTATTGGGTGCATATATGTTTATCAAGGTTATATCTTCCTGTTGGATAGATCCTTTCAATATTATGTAGTGGCCGTCTTTGTCTCTAGTTATGGTCTTCATTTTGAAATCTATTTTATCAGATATGAGAATTGCTACCCCAGCTTTTTTTTTGCTTGGAAAATTTTTTTCCATCCCTTCACTTTCAACCTGTGTGAGTCTTTTGTTGTGAGGTGGGTCTCTTGTAAACAACATATAGATGAGTCATGCTTTCTTATCCAATTAGCTACTCTGTGTCTTTTTATGGATGCATTCATTCCATTTACATTTAAGGTGATTATTAATATGTACTTATTTATTGCCATTTCTGTTTAGTGTGGTTCTATTTTTCTTCCCATTTCTACTGCTAATTACAGCAGTCCTTTTAACATTTCTTGCAGTGCTGATTTGGTGCTAATGTATTCCCGTAGCCTTTTTTTGTCTGGGAAGCTCTTTATTTGACCTTCTATTTTGAATGATAGCCTTGCTGGGTAGAGTAGTCTTGGATTCAGATTCTTGTTTCTCATGACTTTGATTACTTCATGCCATTCCCTTCTGGCCTGTAGTGTTTCTTGTGAGAAGTCAGCTGAGAGCCTTATGGGGTTTCCTTTGTAGGTAACCTGTTGCTTATCTCTTGCTTCTTTTATGATTCTCTCTTTGTCTTAATTTGTGGCATTTTAATTACTATGTGTCTTGGTGTGGGTCTATTTGGGTTCTTCTTATTTGGGACTCTCTGTGCTTCTTGAACTTGAATGCCTTCTTCCTTCACCAAATTAGGAAAGTTTTCTGTCACTATTTCTTTGAATATATTCTCTATCCCTTGCTCATTTTCTTCTTCTTCGGATACTCCTATGATGCGAATATTATTACGTTTCCAGTTGTCCCACAGTTCTCTTAAGCTGTCTTCCTGTTTTTTAATCTTTTTTTCCTTTTGTTTTTCTGATTGGTTGATTTTTTCTACCCTGTCTTCTAATTCACTGATCCGGTCCTCAGCTTCCTCTACTCTGCTTTTTAAACCTTCCAATGTGTTTTTCTTTCTGATATGTCATTTTTTTACCTCTTCTTGATGGTTTTTAATTTCCAATTGGCTTATTTTCAGTGTCTCTATGTCCTTACTCACGCTGTTCAGCTTCCTCAAGATCCTGGCTCTGAATTCTAGCTCTGCTAACATGCCTAAGTGCTCCACATTGATTTCATCTTTGGTGGAGGTCTCTTGTTCTTTCATTTGGCTTCTGTTTCTGTGTTTCACCATTTTGGCTATCACTGTGGGCTTTGGAACCTGTCACGTTTTCCCTTGGGTGTTGGTGTTCTGCTGTTTGTGGCTCCCTCTCCTGTGTTTAGATGAGCGAGGGAGGACCCACGTTAAACACCACTATCAAGTCCTATTTTCCTAGTTAAAGTTGCTAGCCCAGGAAAGGTACTGTTATCCTCTAGCTTTTTGCCTGGAGGCTAGCAGTTGAGGTTACTTGATGAGTTTTGGGTTGTCAGTTGATTGAAAAACTCCCTCAGGTGCTCAGAACACAGGGGATTTCAGGAGGGTGGGGCAGATGGTGGTTGTTAATGAGCCTCAATTAGCACTTCAATGGCCCACAGGGTGGGGTTGGATCCCCGAGGGAGGGGCTGCTGCCTCTCCTCAGAGCCCTGCGAAGGAGCAATATGCCCACCGTCCTGCGTGGCAGCAAGTCAGCAAAAGCTCTGAGCGCCCTACAAATCCCGAGTGTCCCGACACAGTTCCAGTCCAGTCTGCCCTCCCTCTGCCGGAGCCCAAGGTGAGTGGCTGTGGCTGTTTTAGCCTCTGTCCCAGCTCTGCGCTGTGGGGCGGCCTGGAAGTGGAACCCAAGGGCGCCGCTCCCAGCTGAGGCCGCTACCGACCTGCCGACCGACAGTGGGCTCCCAGCCCCCGTCTTGTGCCTTCGCAAGCCTACCAGGGTCGAGTCATTGTCCCTCGTTATATGTTCCTTGCAACCTGCTTTTTTGTTGCTTTTCCCCGTCAATTTGTCTGTGTTATAGTTGTAATTCCAGTTTGGTTCTGGGAGTCGGTCTATGTAGCTTCCGTTCATTCTGCCGCCATTTTTCTTCTGAACAGAATTTTTTAATTCCTATCATCTTTCTCCTGATAAGATGGTTCTATTTGTAAGCCCTCAAATAACCCATTATTACCATTTTGTAAGTCAATATACATGTATTTTGAGTTGACATACAGTATCCATGCTTATCATTCCTTGTAGCTTCTCAGTCTCTCTATCCAGGATCACATTTCTTCTACCTGAAGAACATCCTTTAGAATTTCCTTAGTCATGAACTCTCAGATTTTTTTTAAGATGTCTTTATTTTGCCCTTCTCCTTGAAAGATAGTTTTGCCCTGGCCGGTTTGGCTCAGCGGTTAGAGCGTCGGCTTGCGGTCCTGAGAGACCTGGGTTCGGTTCCCGCTAAGGGCACGTACTTCGGTTGCAGTTTGTCCCCAGCCCTGGTCGGTTGTGCGGGTGGCAGCCACTCGATGTGTTCCTTTCACATCGATGTTTCTCTCTCTCTCTCTCTGTTCCTCTCTCTCCCTCCCACTCTACCTGAACAAAAAATGGAAAAATGTCCTCGGGTGAGGATAAAAAAAATAAATAAATAAATAAAAAAAAAAAAAAAAAAGAAAGATAGTTTCATTAAGCACAGTTATTTTTTTCTTGGCACACTGAAAATACAGTTGTCCCTCATTTATCGCGGTTGATCTGGTCCAGACTCTAGTGGGTGCACCTGGCATTGAAGGATTCCTGGGGTGCTCGAATACATAGGCCTACAGTCCATACGTACAGTAATTTTAATTTTAATTGTAATACAGGGGTGTATAATTGACTCAGACAACCGAGTGCGTGCTGTATCATTTTCACTGTCTCGATCAACTTTTTAATGAATATATTTGAAAAAACTGCAATAGAGTGAAGCCGTGAAAGTCGAAGCTGGAAGTGCCAAGGGACGACTGTGTCATCCTATTGTCCTTTGGCTTCAATTGTTGCAACTGAGAAGTCAACCATTAGTCTAGTTGTTTCTTCTTTGTAGGTAATCTGCTTTTTCTCTCTGGTTGACAAAATGAGATACTGAATAGCTTTGTGCAATTTCACTGTTATGAGTCCTTGATTATTTCTCCACTATTCACTTTTTAAATATTGCCTCCTCTCCATTTTCCTTTCCTCTTTGTGATTCAATTATACATGTATTAGACCTTTCATTCCATTCGCCATGTATCTTAACCTCCTGAGACTTAGATTAAACTTCTCTTATGTTACATTTATATAAATGTCCCATGGATGTGTCATTTGTAGTCTTCACTGTGACTCCTCATTCATCTTTTTCTTCTTCTCACCTTCACCTCATCACCAGTCCCTACTGCTCACAGAGCCTACCCAGCCTTCCAGGCCCACTTCACATCCCCCTTTGTTGCCTCTACAAAGCCTGTCCTGACTTCTGTAGGCTTCATTAATCTCCTCCTCCTCATGCTTTTCACAGCACTTACTGTCCTCTTCATGAGATAACATGGTATAGAGCAAAGAGCACTGGACTTGGAGTCCGAGGACCTGAGTTCAAATTCTGGCTCCACCATTTAATAACTCTGTAACCTTGGCTAAGTCATGTCTATTGTTGACCCTCAGTGTCCTCAGCTATGAACTGAAGATGGTAGGGTCATTAGGAAGACTAATGAGATGAGGGCCAGAGAGTGCCCAGATGGTGCCTGGTGCTGGCTCTGGTATAAAGCTTCTCCTGTGACTCTCACTGTGCCCTTTTCCTCTCTGCCCCCAAATGGAAGCCATTTCTGGTAGCACAGGGGCCTGGGAGCTGGATTCAGTGCCATGAGAGTGGAAATGTAGCTGTGAAGTACTCCTCAGATGAGAGAGCCCTCACTGGGTTGAAATCCTGGCTTATATGCCTCCAATTTATACCCATTAAATCCATTTTCTATCCTAGAACATTCTCTGTTCTTCTGTTTAGGAAACCTCAGTATCTCCTCATTACCCTTAGAAGAAGTCTGTGATTCTTCTAACCATATGGAGAGTGCTTTGGGGCCTGACTCCTGCCTATCTCCACACATCTTGCCGCTGCCAGCTGCTTCTTTAGCCTTCCTCCAGCCACAAGGAACCCTGTGCTAATTCCTTTGGCAAACCGCCCTCCTTATCTTGCCCCTTGGTTTTAACCTGTCTGTTTGCAGTCTGTCACTTCCATCCTGGGCTCCAGAGCTGGGTGGGGCACCTGCCCTTATCACCACTGGTTATAGCGAGCCTTTTAACAAAATTTATGCCAATCTTCATTTCTGTCCAGAGTCAGGTTTTGGAAGGCCGGGATCATTTCTCGTTCAGTGCTGACTTCCAGGTACCCAGCATGGGGCCTGGCTTTGAGATAGTGCCTAGTAAATATTTATTAAAGGGAGGAAAGAAAAAAGGAAAAATAAAGGAAGGAGAAAAGCTGCAGGGAAAAACAACATTTTCCATTGTCGGGGGTGAGATTGGCTCAGAAAGGATCTGTGGGTGCATCCCGAGTAATCATTCTAGAATGATGACCATGGACCACTGTCTGGTAAGGCCACATGCCTCAGCCAGCCCCAGTCATTAGCTGAGGTAGAACATTTCCATGGTCCCAGTGGTGTGCTCTGTCCCCAGCCAGAGGGGTGGGTGAGGCCCTCTCTTTCCTTAGCCAGGAGATTGTAGAGTGTTTAGAAGGGACAGAGGTGGGGTGGGGTGGGATATAATTAATGCTTTGTTCCCAGAATACTTGGCTTAGAGGCAATGGGGGGTAGGCTGGGGAGGGCAGAGTAATGAGGCAGGAAAACATAACAGGTTCTCCTTGCAAGCATTTTGCATGACCCCAGCCCCTAACCATTTCTCTTGGGGGATGGTTTTCTGTGAAATGGTCTTTGCCATCCTGAACTGTGAGACTGCATCACCTTTGGTCTTGGGCCAGTAACAATTTTGATTTCTAGGTAAGTATCAAGGAGGGGGCAGAACACACAGATGCTTACTGTTGAGACACCTGGAGTCTCCTAAGAATGGCCCAGGCTGGAGCCCAGGGACAGTCCCCTTTAGAGGAGGTCACCCTCAGCAGCCTGTTTGAAAGGATTGGGTGTGTGAGGTGTGGGCAGCACAGCCTGGCAGCATTATGAGCATTACCAGCACAAGGTTGAACCCGACACTGGCAAGTGTAGTATGCTTAGTACCCAATGCAAATGAGTTTCATCGACTTACATAGGTATTCTGCTCTCAGGCACTGTGATAAGCACATTAAAGGATTAATATAATAAATTCTCAAACCACCTTATGATGTAGGTAGTATTATCAGTACCGCTTAATAGATGAGGACATTGAACTGGGTTTTAGAGGTGTTAAGTAACCTGCCCAAGGCCGTCTACTGATCAAGTCTCTGTGCTGTGATTTTAGTCCATACACTGATCCCTACTCCGAATCAGCCCCTGTTCATCCCAGGCGCATGGGATGCAAGGAGAGGTTTCGGTGTTCATTTGGGTCTTCCTGGAAGCAGAAGTGCGAACTTTATTGGAGGAAATGCTTATGAAGGGTCAAGAGGACACAGAGCAGGAGAAGGTGGGAGAGCCTGCAGATGGGGCGCAGGGCTGACACCTGAGAAAGGAGAGAGGGAAGGAAGGGGAACTGGGTGGGAGAGCCCAGTACCAGAGGGAGTCTGGTCAGACTGGTGGGAAGCCCAGAGCAGAGACTGCTCACTAGGGGAGATCCACATTGGGCAGGAATGACAGCTCTGACCCCTGTCTCAGTCATAGAACCCCTGTGCTCTGCATTAGGGGGTAGTCAGTCTTGTATCTCTGCGCTGGAAGCAGCCTGATGGGAGCATGCCTTCATGGCAGATCCTGGAGACGCAGCAGCTTGAGGCTGCCAGCTCCCCATGTGCTCTTGGCAGCAGGGTCCCTCTTGAAGGGAGGCCCCGGCAGCATGCTTCCACTGTGGCCACAGGCTCTGTCCTTGAGCTATGCACAGCTCGTTTGCTAATATACTACAGAATTTGGGCAGGAGGTGAGATATCCCCTGCAGCCTCCTGGGATAGAAACCATTTCCCAGTAGGGTTGAACAGGTTGTGCACCGAATAAAGGAACCCTGTCAAGGGGGGCTATTTGGAAGGAGGAGGGGCTAAAATACAGAGAGGCATCCCTTCCTCTTTCAACCACTCACAGGGCTGTCTTTTCCTAGCTCGCTGTTATAGACCAGGTAAAACCACATAGTGTAGGACTGCAGGCCCTGAGAAAAGTTTGTTCTTTGAGCTGAAATGAAGCTTAATGATGTGCTTCTGTTAAGAAACTGTTTGCCTACTGTCCACAGGTAGACAGAGGAAGTCTTTCTACTTCTTAAAAGGAAATACTGTTTTCTAGTACTCATTTATGGGTGCCAGAGAAATAATGGGGAAGGAATCATGAGTTATCCTGGTCTCATCATTAAAGCAGGACTCTTCAGGCTCTCCACAGGGCAATGCTTGTTGACTTGTATTTGTAATCGATAGATGCTATAATTATGGGTCATTACTAGTTCTTTGTAATGAGTCCCAATTAGTGTGGCTTAATTTAGAGGAAAGTGTGCTAAACTCAGGTCCTGTAGAAACTCTGCCCCTAGGCTGGCAGCTGGTTGCTTTGAACCCAGATGGCCCCTCAGTGGCCTTTGGCAAGTGCTGGATAGCCCTTGAGGCCCCTCCCTTCTTCTTTTTTTTTTTTTTATCCTCACCCGAGGATATTTTTCCATCTTTTTGTACAGATAGAGTGGGAGGGAGAGAGAGGAAGGGAGAGAGAGAGAGAAACATCGATGTGGAGGGACACATCGAGTGGCTGCCACCCGCACGACCAACCAGGGCCGGGGACAAACTGCAACCGAAGTACGTGCCCTTAGCGGGAACCGAACCCAGGTTCTCTCCGGACTGCAGGCCGACGTTCTAACCGCTGAGCCAAACCGGCCAGGGCGAGGCCCCTCCCTTCTTTTGACCAAGGCTGAGGGGCAGGGTGAACCTGCTAACTTTTCTTTTTTTTTTCTCTTTTTTTAACCAGGGATTATTAGCCGAGAAGATGCAGAAGATCTTCTTGAGAACATGACTGAGGGAGCATTTCTGGTCCGGGTCAGTGAGAAAATCTGGGGCTACACGCTCTCCTATCGCCTGCAGAAAGGCTTCAAACACTTCCTCGTGGATGCCTCTGGGGATTTTTACAGCTTCCTGGGAGTGGACCCCAATCGCCATGCAACGCTCACCGATCTCATTGATTTTCACAAGGTAGTGCTCTCAGAGGTGCTGGTCGTGGGATGAAGCCAGTAGAAACTTGAGCTGAAGGGAGAATCAGCCTGCAGTCCTTCTAGGAGATGGGAATGGAGAGTGAGCAGGTAGGACCAGGGGGATATGGAACATCAGGGTGGAAGAGACCAGAGGTTATCTAGACCGGGCAATGTAGGTCTTCTCTCTGACTTACCTTCTGACCCATGTAGGCTCCTCAGCAGGGTCCCTAGCCCTCCTCTCACCTTGAGTACTTGAGTGCTCCCAACTGGCAAAACTTTGGGGCCTTCTGTCCAAGTCCAGATTTCATCCCCAATTCATTCCCAGGATATCCCACTTGGGGACATTCTGGAAAGGCATCTTACAGCTTTGTAGAGTTAGCTGAAGCGTAGCAGTGACCCCATGGTTAGAGAAGCTTTCCTCATAGAGTTACCTACCTCTTGTCCCAACTACAGCTTCACCATTTAGTATGTGTGTGACCTTGGGCAGGTTCCTTCGCCTTACTGAGCTTTAGTTTCCTGCCCAGGCAAATGGATGTAAATAATATGTAGCCCAGAAGAGGGAGATGATGGCAGGCAGGACCCAAGCAAGGGTGAGTGTGTGACAGTGTGAGCAAGTGTGAGAGAGAGTGTGAGTGAACCTGAGTGTGGATGACCAACCTTGCGCCGTGCAGAGACACGGGGCAGAGGGCCCTGTGCTGTGGATGAAAAGCAGCTGGATACCACTATAAGCAGCTCATCAGTGAGCTTCTCCCCGCCTGGGCGGGAGGCCCCTTCATTTTGGAAGATCCCTGCTCTTCCCTGGGAGGAGAAAGTGGGGAGTGGCTAGGGCCAAGCAACCTGAGTCCACCAGAGTGCCTTGCACCATCGGACCAGAGGACTCCACTGTGTCAATGTGGACCAGTGCACAATAGCAGCGCTATTGAGGTGCCTGCTCCCAAAACGGCTGGGAGCTGAGCACCATCCACCATAGCAGAAGCCTGATCAGAGCCCAGCACCTCCCCTGCCCAGCGGTGGTGACTGCATGGGAGTGGAGCCCTACCCCCAACAGCAACTGAGGTTCGGGAGCCAAGACACACCCCCAGCAGCAGAGTCTTGGGAACGAATATCCATCCCAGGCAGCAGCAGCACAGATCAGCAGCTGAGACCCATCACCAGTGACATCAGCAGAGACTGATCAGGAGCAGTGCCCCAGCCCAAGCAGCAGCAAGACTTGGGCAGCTGAGACCTTCCCCTGACAACTGCAGCAGTGGATTTGGAGTGGAGCCCCTCCCTTAGGCAGCAGCAAAGTCCCAGGAGCGGAGCATCCTCAGCCCCCAACAGCAGTAGAAGATTGGGAGCTAAGAGTACCCTCTGGCAACAGCAGGAGCAGTGACAGTGCAAACCGGGGGCTGACACTCACTCCCAGCAGCAACTGATCAGGAGCTGGGCCCCACAAGGCAGCAGGGTGCCCCAGCAGCACACCAGCAGGACCCATGCACCCCAGGAGAACACCAGCTGGACCTATGCACACCAGAATACCAGTGGGACCCAAGAACCCCCGAAGCATACCAGTGGGACCCATGTGCCCCACAGTGTACTAGCTGGACCCACACACCCCAGAAGTGCCCCAGCTGGACCCATGCACCTCAGGCAGCAGCAGTACCACTGATCACCAGCTGAGACCCATCCCAGCAGCATCAGCAGAGGCTAATCAGGAGTGGTGCCCCAGCCCAGGCAGCAGCAAGACTTGGGGAGCTGAGACCTGCATGACAAACCAATACCATCTGCCAGATGTCAATCCTTCAGGACCCACAGCGGGCAAGAGACGCCATACACCAAAACAGTCTGGGAGACACAACAGCCTTATTTGATACACACCAACCTGCCTACACATTCCAACATCCCTCACTGGGCCCAGAACTACCTGATTGCTAAAATGGTGAGACAAAGAAACAACACCCAAATGAAAGAAAAGGAGGAATCACCAGAAAAGGAACTACAGGAAATGGAAGAAAGCAATTTGTCAGATAAAGAATTAAAAGCAATGATTTTAAGGGTGCTCAAACAATTTAGTGACTTAATAAGAATTATGAAGAGCTCAGTGGGAACTACATCAGCTTAAAAAAAGAGGTAGAAACTATGCATAAAAATCAAAAGGAAATAAAGAATGACATAGCTGTTATGAAAAATACCTTAGAAGGATTCAATAGTAAATTAGAAGAGGTTGAAGATTGAATCAGCAAGTTAGAAGATGAGGTAGAAAAAACAAACAAACAAACACTGAAATAGAGCAGCAAATGGGAAAAAAAGTTTAAAAAGCAGGAGGAATAAAAAAGTGGAAGCACATACCTTGTTCATGGATTAGAAGAATTAACACCATTAAAATGTTCATATTACCCAAAGCAATCTATAGATTCAATGCAATCCCCATTAAAATACCAACGACATATTTTACAGAACTAGAACAAATATTTCAAAAGTTCATATAGAACTAAAAAAGACCCCGAATAGCCACAGCGATCTTGAAAAAGAAGGACAAAGTAGGTGGGATCACAATACCAGATTTCAGGTTATACTACAAAGCTACTGTAATCAAAACAGCCTGGTACTGGCACAAGAACAGGTATATAGACCAGTGGAACAGAACAGAGAACCCAGAAATGGACTCAAGACATTATGCTCAATTAATATTTGAAAAAAGAGTCAAGAGCATACAATGGAGTAAAGACAGCCTCTTTAATAAATGGTGTTGGGAAAATTGGATAGCTACATGCAAAAAAATGAAACTAGACCATCAACTTACACCATACACACAAAAAAACCTCAAAATGGATACAAAACTTAAATGTGATCCATGAATCCATAAAAATTCTAGAAGAAATGTAGGCAGCACAATTTCGGACATCATACATAGCAGAATTTTCACTGATACATCACCTAAGGCAACAGAAACGAAGGAAAAAATGAACACATGGGACTACATCAAACTAAAAAGCTTTTCCACAGCAAAAGAAACAACCATCAAAATGGAAAGGCAACCTACTGTATGGGAGAGCATCATTGCCAATGATATATCAGATAAGGGGTTAATTTCCAAAATATATAAAGTGCTCATACAACTCAACAAAAGGAAGACAAAGAACCCAATTAAAAAATGGGCAGAGGACATACAAATGGCCAAGAGACATATGAAGAAATGTTCAACATTACTAATCATTAGAGAGATGCAAATTAAAACAACAATGAGGTATCACCTCACACCTGTCAGAATGGCTGCCATCAAAAAATAATCAAACAACAAGTATTGGTAAGGGTGTGGAGAAAAGGGGACTCCAGTACACTGCTGGTGGGAATGCAGACTGGTGCAGCCACTATGGAAAACACTATGGTGTTACCTCAAAAAATTAAAAATTGAACTGCCATTTGACCCAGTGATCCCACTTCTAGGATTATACCCTAAGAAGCCTGAAACAGCAATCAGAAAGAATATATGTACCCCCATGTTCATAGCAGCACTATTTACAATTGCTAAGATCTGGAAACAGCCCAAGTGTCCATCAGTAGACGAATGGATAAAAATGCAGTGGTACATGTACACAATGGAGTACTATGCGGTTATAAGAAAGAAAGATCTCTTATCCTTTGAGATGATGTGGAGGGACCTGGAAAGTATTATCCTAAGCGAAACAAGCCAAGCAGAAAAAGACAAATACCACATGATTTCACTTATTTGTGGAATATAATTATCATAACAGTCTGAGGAATAGGGTAGACCCAGAGACGTGGAAGTAGACTGACAACCCTCAGAAGAGGGTGTGGTGAGGGGAGGGAAGAGATAAACCACTGAACTTATATGCATGTACGCATAACCAATGGACATGGACAACAAAGCTGGGGACAGGGTGGGGGGGATGGGGAGGAGGGTGTCAATGGGGTAAAAGAGGAGAAACATCTGTAACAAAAAATAAATAAATAAAAAGCAGGAGAAGAGTTTAAGGGAGTTGTGGGACAATACAAAACGTAATAACATTCACATTATAGGGGTACCAAAAGGAGAAGAATCAGAGAAAGGAATAGAGAACCTGTTTGAAGAAATAATGACAGAAAACATCCCTAAACTGGTGAAGAAAAAAGTCATACAAGTCCAGGAAACACAGAGAGTTCTAAGCAAGATGAACCCCAGAAGACCCACAGCTAGACACATTATAATAAAAATGGCAAACATTAAAGACAAAGAATCTTAAAGGAAGCAAGAGAGAAACAGAAAGTTACCTACAAGGAGCTCCCATTAGATTGGCAGCTGATTCCTCAACAGAAACACTACAGGCCAGAAGGGAGTGGCATGAAGGGTACAAAATAATGCAAGGCAAGGGTCTGAATCCAAGACTACTCTATCCAGCGAGGCTATTATTCAAAATTTAAGGAGAAATAAAGAGCTTCACAGACAAAAAAAGCTAAAGAAATTTACCATCACCTAACCAGCACTGCAAGAAATGCTGAAGGGACTGTTATAAGAAGAAGAAACAGAGAGAGAGAGAAAGAGAGAGGGAGAGAAAGGGAGGAATACAGGCATAAAATAAAAATGACAACTAATAAGTATCTATCAATAATAAACTTAAATGTAAATGGCTTAAATGTTCCAATCAAAAGACACAGAGTAGCAGATTGGATAAGAAAACATGACCCATATATATGCTGCTGACAAACAACCTACCTCACAACAAAAG
Organism: Molossus molossus; assembly: GCF_014108415.1. Classification (NCBI taxonomy): domain Eukaryota; kingdom Metazoa; phylum Chordata; class Mammalia; order Chiroptera; family Molossidae; genus Molossus; species Molossus molossus. The sequence goes on from NW_023425352.1 coordinate 60,718,285, forward strand.
ACTTACATAGGATGAAAGCAAAGGGATGGAAAAAATTTTTCTAAGCAAATGGAAATAAAAAAAACAAAACTGGTGTAGCAATATTCATATCTGATGAGATAGACTTCAAAACAAGGGTCATAATAAGAGAGAAAGAAGGTCACTACATAATATTAAAAGGATCAGTCCAACAAGAAGATAGAACCATGGTAAACATATACACACCAAATATAGGAGCACCAAAATATATTTAAAAACTTCTGGAGGGCTTCAAGGGAGAGATCAATAGCAATACAATCATAGTGGGTGACTTTAACACCGCACTGACACCACTGAACAGATCTTCTAGACAAAAAATTAACAAGGAAACAGAGTCCTTAAATGACAAACTAGATAGCTGGACTTAACTGATATTTACAGAACATTTCACCCCACGCAGGGAGAAGCTCACCGATGAGCTGCTTACCGCGGTAGCCAGCTGCTTTCCATCCACAGCACAGGGACCTTCTGCTCTGTGTCTCTGCACAAGAACAGGCATATAGATCAATGGAACAGAACAGAGAATCTGGAAATAGACCCAAGACATTGTGTTTAATTAATATTTGACAAAGGTGGCAAGAGCATACAATGGAGTAAAGACAGCCTCTTTAATAAATGGTACTGGGAAAATTGGACAGCTACATGCAAAAAATGAAACCCTACCACCAACTTACACCATGCACAAGAATAAACTCAAAATGGATAAAATACTTAAATGTGACTTGTGAGTCCATAAAAATCCTAAAAGAAAATATAGGCAATAAAATATCAGACCTCACACACAGCAGAATTTTCACTGATACAACACCTAAGGCAAGAAAAACACAGGCAAAAATACATGGGACTACATCAAACCAAAAAGCTTCTGCACAGCAAAAGAAACAACCATCAAAATGGAAAGGTAGTCTACTACATGGGAGAGCATAATTGCCAATGATTCATTGGATAAGGAATTAATTTCCAAAATATGTAGAGTAGTCATACAACTGAAAAAAGGAAGACAAAAAAACAAACAAAACAAAAACCAATTAAAAAATGGACAGAGGACCTAAATAGACACCTCTCCAAAAAGGGCATACAAATGGCCAAGAGACATATGAAAAAATGCTCAACATCACTAATCATCAGAGAGATGCAAATTAAAACAATAATGAGGTATCATTTCACACCTGCCAGAATGGCCTCCATAACAAATTATCAAACAAAAGTGCTGGCGAGGATGTGGAGAAAAGGGGACTCTAGTACACTGCTGGTGGGAATGCAGACTGGTGCAGCCACTATGGAAAACAGTATGGTGTTTCCTCAAAAAATTAAAAATTGAACTGCCATTTGACCCAGTGATTCCACTTCTAGGAATATATCCTAAGAAGCCTGAAACACCCATCAGAAAGAATATATGTACCCCTATGTTCATAGCAGCACTATTTACAATTGCTAAGATCTGGAAACAGTCCAAGTGTCCATCAGTAGATGAGTGAATAAAAAAGCTGTGGTACAGCCCTGGCCGGTTTTGCTCAGTGGTTAGAGCATCGGCCTGTGGACTGGAGAGTCCTGGGTTCGGTTCCCACTAAGGGCATGTACCTTGGCCCCTGTTGGGGTTGTGTGGGTGGCAACCACTCATTGTGTCTCTCTCACATTGATGTTTCTCTCTCTTTCTCAATCTCTCCTTCTCGCTCTGTCTGAAGATAAATGCAAATATGTCCTTGGGTGAGGATTAAAAAAAAAGCCGTGGTACATATACACGATGGAACATTATGCAGCTGTAAGAAAGAAAGATCTTGTATTTTTTGAGATGACATGGAGGGACCGGAGAGCATTACGCTAAGTGAAACAAGCCAATCAGAGAAAGACAAATACCACATGATCTCACTTATTTGTGGTATATAATGAACAAAAAAAGCTGATGAACAAAACAGATCCAGAGACATAGAAAGGAGTATGGTTCAGATTGACAAACCTCAGGGGATAGGGGTGAGGGAGGGGGATGAATGAGAGAAACGAAAGAACTTATAGGCATGTATGCGTAACCAATGGACATAGACAACAATTCTTGGCAGGGGATGGGATAGGGAAGAGGGTGTCTGTGGTGGGGGATTGGGGGAAAAGGAGAAACATCTGTAACAAAAGTAAATTAATAATAATAAAAAATATCCATGTGTTCTATGGTAGGGATGTATATTATAATTTAGTTTTCCTGCTCCTTTTGATGAGCACTTATGTATCTTCCAGGTTTTCATGAGCACTAACAACACTGCAGAGACTTGCTTGTATATATTAGTTTGGGCACACGTGTGAGTATTTCTCTAGGATGGATCCCTTGAATTGGAATTGCTGGGAAGAAGACTGCACATTTGAATTTGAAAATGTCTGCCAGATTGCCCTCCAAAAATGTAGTGTCAAGTCATGCTCCTGCAACACTCTATGAGGCTGTTTCCTCAGCTGCTGCAACACTGGGCATTGTCAGTCCTTCGTTCACACTTTCTCCCGTCGGAAGGGCAGACACTGAGTCTCACTGTTGTTGAACTTGCATTTCTCTGATCACCATGGATGCTGAGGCTGCTCTTTTTATATGTTTAATGGCTACTTGGATTTCTTCTGTGAATTGTCTGTTCATATCCTTTGTCCATTTTTCTTCTATTTTTCCAATGACTAGATTGTTCTGTAGTGATGTCCGTTCTGCTCTTCAGTTCTACTGAAATGTTCCTTATAATTTAAATGTGCGTCCTTTTCATTTCCAGATATTCTTTAACTGGTTCTTTTTTAAGAATAGCCCATTCTTGTTTCACATATGATTTATTTTTGTAGTCCACTGAGGAGATTAATACACATATCTTAAAGGTTCTTTCTATTTGTTTTACAAACTTGATCTTTTCTTGTGAGTCAAGTCTGCTGTTGAGGTTAGCATCTTTCTTCCATAGTTATGATTTTCCTTAAATATTTATAAATTTTGAGTTAGAAGGTGATCTTTTGACTTTGAATTTATTGTTTATCCATCAGTGGACACAGTTCCTGTTTCCCAAGTCCAGTCTCTTTATGCTATTAAGGTTGGAGTGGATAGTTCCTCTTTTGGGGATGGGAGTATCTGATCTCTGTGGGTCTCTTTGGCCCCCCCAAGGAACTGTGTGCCTCTCCTTACTTTCTGCCCTGCCTGAGACAAAGACCTCTGATGTCTGGGGGTCCTCAACCTGTCCACTGATACTTGCGGGGCTCCTTCCCCACATTAACTTCTCTGAAAATCTCATCCTGTATATCTTTTGGTTTTCAAGTCTTCCTCAACATTTTTGCTTTGCTGATGGCCTTTCTTACTTTCACATACTTTTATAAATTTATTTATTTTTAAAGCAGATTTTTCATTCTGTGATTTCTAGAAATTTGAGTGAGGAGGAGACAGAAACATAGTCTTAGTTTTTCTATCTTGAACAGGTTTCTTTCTAGTGGATGCTTATTTCCATTTCTTGATTATAAGTGAATCTTTCTATTTCTTTTTAGGAGGAAATTATCACTGTTTCAGGGGGAGAGTTGCTGCAGGAACCCTGTGGACAGAGGGACAGCCCACCAGACTACCATCTGTTATTTGAATGACTTTTTCCCCCCTTGTCAATTGGACTTCTTTGGGCACCTTTATTTTGAACTCAAGAACTTCTCAGCTCAAATCCTTATGGCCTTCTGGAAGATTCACCACCATCCAGAGGATTACTTAGATTAGAATGTCTCAAGAGATATGAAATACATGACATATATACTGCTGGTCCCTCTACCAGTGGCCAGGACAGAAACTGCTAATAGTTGATGCAAATCTTTCATGAAGAGTTTAGATACAACCTCAGAAGATGAAGCCTATTTGTCTTGGCTGCTCTAAACTCAGCTCCTAGAGCCCGTGGATCATGCTTTTATAATCTAAAATAATTCCAGTGCCGAACTCTGAATTTAACATGTGGTGTCCATTCAATAAATGTTTGTTGAATGAATGTGCTTTTTCTGAAAGTTTTCAGCACAAACCAATGATTTCTAGTAAGTTATAGTTGTCACTGTTTATAAAGTCATGAAGATTATAGAAGAAATATTGTAAAGGATTTATGTGGAAAACGTAGATGCTGCATCTTTAATAATGTTCATCATCACCTCATTGGTATTATCATTGGAATTATGAAGGCTTCTGAGCCCCAGCCTCTGGAGCAGATGACTGATTATGCCCTGTCTTCCTCATCTGCCTCTTCTGCCACCCCTCCTCCATCTGAAATCATGTCTTGGTCCACGTTTTGCAATATTGAGGCAATGGCTTTATGTATTCTTATTGATGTGCCCCAAACCTATGGTGAAGTATAATTTAAGAATGGTTTGCAGACATCTGATACATCCTTTGCTCTCTAGGATTTGGCCCAACCCTGCAGGTTATTCAGCTGATTACCTCTGCCTTCATAGTCTTTTGATTTTTGATTTTACTGTCCACTTCATTTGAGTGTGTTCTTCCTATTAAGAAGATTCTCCCAATAACTTCTCAACAACTCCCAGGGATGGTATCTATTTGTGCACACTCATGTTTCACACTTACAGACATATACATAGAGACAGCATTGTATTTGGCGAGAGTAAAAAAATGGACTCTGTGCATGTCAATGACCTGGTTTACCTTACTTGATAGAGGTCAAGCATGTCTTGTCCTCTACTTCTCCTCTTCTGTTCCTCACATCCTCGACCACTTGTCTCACCCCAGTCACCACCACGGCAACCAGTTCTGCATGGGCGCTGCCCTTGCCCGCGGTGTCTGTCAGCTCCATGCGAGCATAAGCCAACGGTACCACGCCTCAGGCCGCGCTCTGGCTTCTCTTCTGCTGCTGCTGTGGAGGCAGCAGCGCGCAGCCAGGAAGAGCTGGGAAGTGAACTCCCCAGGCGGTAAACTTTGTCAGAGGGAGTCAGTGGCTGATAAACCAATTCTTCTCCCTTCTCTTCCTGGAGGGACTTTTCTGAAAGGCAGTCGTTAACATGGCCTCTTGCAAGACAGTCCTGCAAGATGAAGCAACTAGTCATAAAGAAACCAGGTGGTGATCAGATCAGTGTCATACTCTCCTGTTTGTTCTTCCTCCTTCTCTGCCTCACGCCCCCTTTCTCTTCCCCCTGCTCCCTGGGGATTGTACTTACCATAGGCTCTGCCTTTTGGGGAAGGCAGGGTAAGGACCCATCATAATATCAATTTTGCAATCTGCATCCATGGCTTCCCTTCTATCTGCCTGTCTCAGGCCCCTGAATGGATAAAATGCAGAGATGGATGGAATCTGTTTTCTGAACCCTAAAGTGCTTGAAAACCATAACTGATATTATTAAAATTACCTTCTTTCTATGGGACTCAGAGAAACTGAATTTTAGCTTTGGCTGTGCTCCTTACCCACTATCTGACTTTGTTCAAGTCATTTAACCACACTAAAGCCCAGTAGAACTGAGAAGAGAATGATCTGTGTGGCCATCACTAAGTTTTTTGGCAGATCAGTTCAATGGTAAGTATGAAATCTGTCCAAGTGAAAGGTGTTGCTAATAGCAACCACAATAACAGCAACCATTATTTCATGCTTAACAGTGATGTGTCAAGGGGATAGGATATGATGATTTCCAGGTGTTAGAAGAAAGTTTTAATTTCAAGAAATAGCAGCAGCTTTGAAAGGGGACCAAGCTGGGTTGGGAACCTGAATCCTAATTGCTGTCACCCTAATCAACTTGAGAGACAACAACTGAGGTGTCCATGACTGACATCTGTTTCATTTTATTTGGGGTCTACACTTTCTGTATTCTCATATATTTTAGGTTGTACCTGTCCTTAAAATAAATTCCTTGTAAGTTGCCCTGCAAATGAAATTACTGTCTGGAAAACTGCAATTTCATCTTGAAAATTTTAGTATGATAATAAATGTCAGGATTCTCAAATAAAGAAATTGCCTTTTTTTCCCTGAGCCCTGCAAACATAATAAAAAACAGCCAGCTACAAGACTCAGCAGAGGGAACATTTACAATCTATAACTAGAAAGAGAAGTTGTAAAGAACACTACACAAGTTAATGGAAGATAAATTTCAAGGGATGAAAGTGGAACTTGGGTATAGTTCAGGGAGATCCCTGTGTGGCGGAGATGGGGAGCGGTGCTGTTGGGAGTGGGGGGATATCTCAGGAGCATGGGATAAAAGAGGCCCCTGAGAGTGAACCATTAGAAAAGAGACCTGGATAGCCCTGGCCAGTTTTCTCAGTGGTTAGAGCATTGGCCTGCGGTCCAGAGAGACCTGGGTTTGGTTTCCGCTAAGGGCACGTACCTCGGTTGCAGTTTGTCCCTGGCCCTGGTTGGGTCCTGCAGGTGGCAGCCACTCGATGTGTCCCTTTCACGTTGATGTTTCTCTCTCTCTCTCTTCTTGTCCCTCCCCCCCACTCTATCTGAACAAAAAAATGGAAAAATGTCCTTGGATGAGGATTAAAAAAAAAAGAAAAGAGACCTGGATATGAAACCTGGGTGCCTGGGGACTGTGTCCCCTTTTGTACCCTTGAACACTTCATTATCCTCAGTATTAAATCTGAAGACAGAAAGACCTTTGTTCTGTGACCCCAATTTTCTGGGCCAGTTTATTCTGTGAAATGGGGTAAGCAGTGTCCGTCTCAGAGGGCGCTATGAAAATAACAATGTGAGATTTTTGTAATAGTGATAACAAAGGTTACTTTAGCTCTGTGTGTGTGTGTGTGTGTGTGTAAGTCTCACAACTATGCTGAAGGAGACAATGCTGTTATGTCCAGCTTGCACATGGGGAAACTGAGGCATGGGGAAGTTCAGAACTTTCCCGGGGCCGCTTCTCTGGGAAGTTGTATGATATCACTGGAACTCCTCCATCTTAAGCCAGTGTTTCTCAAAATGGGATGTGCAGATCAAACATGAGGCGATGTTCTTAAAACACAGATCTCCTTCGGGGGATCCAGGGTGGGGGTGAAGTTCTGTATTTCCAGCAAGCCCCTGGGCACTGCCGAGGCTGCTGGACTGTCGGCCAGCCTGGGAGGAGCCAGCCTGGAGGGCAGGGCTTGGCAAATGGTAGCGGTGGGCTGCCTGTGTTTCCGAGACAAGAATGACTTTTACGTTTTCAAATGATTAGAGAGACTAAAAAGAAGAAGAATATTTTATGACCTGTGAAAATAACATTATTTTCAAATTTCAGTGTTCACAGATAAAGTTTTATTGGAATATACCCATGCTCATCTGTTTATGTAGTATCTTTGTCTACAAACTGTAAAGTCTGAAATATTTATTATCTGTCCTTTTACAGAAAAGATTTGCTGACTCCAGCTTTAAATTATGGTGAATAAATTAGAAATTATTTTGCTTTCTTTCTCTGCTTTTAAAACAAAATGGAGTCTTAGGAAAGATCCTAGCACCACCATTTCCACTTTAGAGACACCTAAGTAAATGTGTTCCATTTCCTAGAAGAGCTTACATTTTAAATTTGCGTTCATCTCATCTCTAGTAACCAAAAAGGAGGCTTGTTTCTTTGTCAAAGGGTTTTAACCAAATGTAAGCGAGTACTATCACAGATGTGGGCATGTGGGCATAGAATCTTTTGCTATCTGGAATCTGTCATACTTTTTTATACTTAACTGTTATATATCTGTTGCCCTTCAGCCTGTGAGGTCCTGGAGGTCAGACGATGCCATGTTCACCTCTGTGTTTTATGGGCCTGGAACAGACAATGTTGTTGAATTGCATTTGCTACAGATGCAGGACAAATGGACTGTGCAGATTTTGAAGATCCACTTTAACCTTCGGTACACTTTAACCTTTTGCTGCGAAAAACTAAGGCTGACTTCACTACTTTCCATTGTTATGGGGAATAAACAAATGAATAAATACATGAATGAGACTGAACAAATCAGACAACTGTACTAACAGTGAGTCTGAGCTGGGGGATCTGAGACTTGAAACAGCAGACACATTTTGGCAAAACCGTCGATGACTAGTGAAACAGAGACAGAGGTCCCCCTTATCCGCAGTTTTGCTTTCTGCAGTTTCAGTGACTCGTGGCCAACTATAGTAAAACTGCAAAGAGTAAGTAAACATTTCAGAAGAAAACAACTCATGCGTTTTAAATGGCGAGCCGGTTGGAGCTGTATGATAAAATCCCTCCTGCCCAGGACGAGACCCGCCCGCTGCACACACTCCCTGCCCGGCAGCCGCACGGCAGCCACTGGCTGTCATTTCCACGCTGTGTGGGATGCAGTGCTGTGTCCAGGTAACCCTTGTTTTACTTAATAATGCCACATTCACATAACTTTCATTACAGTGTATGGTTATAATTGTTCTCTTTTATTATTAGGTATTGTTGTTAATCTCTTACTCTGCCTAATTTACAAATTAAGCATTATCATGCGTATGTACATATAGGAAAAACATTGTGTATATAAGGTTCGATACTATTTGTGGTTTCTGGCATCCCTGGGGGGTCTTGGAACGTGTCCATTGAGAATAACAGGAACTACTGTAAACTGAACTAAGCCACAGCCTGCAAGAGATTTTTGTCCAAGCAAAAATCCTTTAATCAGCAATGCAGATCCATATATTTTAATAGGACATCAGATGAACTGATCCAACAGTAACTCTGCATGACAGTTTTTTATTGTGGAAGAATATACATAAAATCTACCATTTTAATGTTTTTTAAGTGTATAGTTCAGTGGCATTAAGTACATCCACTAAGTACATCCACATTGTTGTGCAACCGTCACCACCATCCTCCCACACAACCTCCTCTTGCTAAACTGAATCCCTGGAACTAAGCAATCAGCCCCCATTCTTTCCTCCCCCAGCTCCTGGAAACCAGTATTCTACTTCCTGTTCATATTAATGGGATGATTTTAGATACCGCATATAAGTGGAATCATACAGCTTTTTTTTTTTTTTTTTTTTTTTTTTTGTCACTAGCTTATTTCACAGTAATTTTTTCAAGGTTCATCCATGTTGTAGCATGTGTCAGAATTTTTTTCATTTCTTAGGCTGAATAATATTTCACTGTATGTGTTACCATGGTAACTAGCCAGCTAAAGTTAAGAAAAGAAAGAGGAGCAAAGGGGAGGCCAGACATAAGCATGGCCATCTGGACAGCTTCCCCAGGAAGCTGTGACCTCAGTCCATTCCCTGCAGATCGCTCGGGGGAGGGGAAGATGGGCGCATTCACAGTCAAGGCAGGGTGACTGGGGAAGGTGCTTGCCTGTCAGTCCAACCTGGAAACAAAGATAATTGGCTAAGGGGCAGAGCCACTGCAACTGTGTGAAACCCCGAAGGCTTCATTGGTTACGCTCCTAGTTAAAATCCCCCAGACAAGAGAATCCCCTCTCTCGTTCCTCTTGCTTTGCTCCAGCTTCCTTGCACTTGCCCGAGCTCCCTCCACAGCCATGTGGCCCTGGGAGCCGAATGCCCACGGCCATGTGGACCCCACGCAGTGGGCTGCCACTGGGAACACCAGCAAGCTAGCTGGACTGTCTGTGCTTCGGTACAGACGGTGATCCCAGCTCTGCTGGACACGAAATTGGACTTTCCCTTGTCGGGACCAAGGGAGATAGAACCTTGGAAACTCAGGGGTTTAATTCCACAGAAATAGAACTTTCCACAATATCTCATCGTCTTGTGGGGGCCTCCAGAAATTCTTATTCCAACAGCACCCTAAGAAGCCCACTTCCACTGGCAACCGGTGGGACACAGAGGACACCTCCACCAATAGCAGATGTATATAACACATGTTGTTTATCCATTCCTCTGTCCATGGGCACTTGGGTTGTGACTGATGCTGCTGTGCATGTGTGTCTATCTGTATGACTTGTGTGTATTTATGTTTGACTCCTGTGTGTCTTTATGACTCATGTTGTTGTAGCTCACTGTCCTTAGAATCCAACTTGTCTTTAAGCTGCCCTAATTAACAACCTCAGAGACAGCAAGATGAACAATGGGGAATATTATAGAGGGCTTTAGCCCCATAAAAATTAACTAGAGTTTGACCTTCACTGGGAATTTGAAACATCCTTCAAGAAAAAGGAGGACAGAAACGGCCCCAAGGCCAGAGTGTCCTGCATGCTCTATAAAGAAACTGATAGGGAGAAACTGAAGCTCCCTTTACCCCATAAAACTGTAACTGTTCAACATGTGTGTATTGCACCTGACTGACCGCTGATATCTGTCTCGAATTTGTTAGTTTTTAAAACTTGGATAATGGAATGAATAGCAGGACAGATGTATGCTGACCCAGTTCACCCAGTTCCCTTTTGCCTCAGCTCCCTCCCACCTCCGTTCCCTCCTGCTTATCGCTAACTGCCTCCGCTTCTGTACAAGCAGCTTGCTTGCTCTGCTAAACTCTTGAATGACCCCTGCCCTATATAAGCAACCCTCCCCCTGAGCTCGGGGCTGCAGTTCTCCTCTGTGTAGGTTGGCTGCAGTCCCTGCGCAGGTAATAAAACATCCCCAAAAACTGAAAACTGGAGTCTGAGTGTGGTCGATCTCCTGGGTTACAACAATGTGTGTCTATCTGTATGACTCGTGTGTGTCTGTATGACTCGTGTGTGTCTATCTGTATGACTCGTGTGTGTCTGTATGACTCGTGTGTATCTATCTGTATGACTCGTGCGTGTCTGTATGACTTGTGTGTATCTATCTGTATGACTCGTGCATGTCTGTATGACTCGTGTGTATCTATCTGTATGAACCGTGTGTGTCTGTATGACTCGTGTGTGTCTGTATGACTTGTGTGTATCTATCTGTATGACTCGTGCGTGTCTGTATGACTCGTGTGTGTCTATCTGTATGACTCGTGCGTGTCTGTATGACTTGTGTGTGTCTATCTGTATGACTCGTGTGTATCTATCTGTATGAACCGTGTGTGTCTGTATGACTCGTGTGTGTCTATCTGTATGACTCATGTGTATCTATCTGTATAACTCGTGTGTGTCTGTATGACTCATGTGTATCTATCTGTATGACTCGTGTGTGTCTGTATGACTCGTGTGTGTCTATCTGTATGACTTGTGTGTGTCTGTATGACTTGTGTGTGTCTGTATGACTCGTGTGTATCTATCTGTATGACTCGTGTGTGTCTGTATGACTCGTGTGTGTTTATCTGTATGACTCGTGTGTATCTATCTGTATAACTCGTGTGTGTCTGTATGACTCGTGTGTGTCTATATGTATGATTCGTGTGTGTCTGTATGACTCATGTATATCTATTTGTATGACTCTCATATGTCTATGATTCGTGTGTATGTGTGAGGCCTCCTGGGTGCTCCAGGAACTCCCCCCTTTTATTATCCTCACCCGAGGACTAGTTTCCATATTTTGTTCAGATAGAGTGGGAGAGAGAGAGAGAGAGAGAGAGAGAGAGAGAAAGAGAAAGAGAAACATCGACGTGAAAGGGACACATCAAGTGATTGCTACCCACACAACCCAACCTGGGCCGGGGACAAACTGCAACCTAGGTATATGCCCTCAGTGGGAACTGAACCCGGGTCTCTCTGGACTGCAGGCGGATGCTCTAACTGCTGAGCCAAACCGGCCAGGGCCAGGAACTCCCTTTTTGACAGATTCTGACCAGGCCCTGCCAAGGCCATTCTGTGATCAACTCTGGCTCCCCAGTCTCAGTAAGAACCTCTCCTAGCTCCCACCCTCTGAGCTCTTCCACCATTCCTCTGGTATGTGCTGTCCCTTGCTGCAACAAGCTAATAAACCTAACTTTGGTTACACGTGGATTGCAGGTGGGCTTTAGCTGCTGGGCTTCTAAAAGATGACATATGTAAAGCGTCGGGTCCATGATGACTGCTTACTATGAACTGAATGTCTTCTCTCCATGCCCAGAGCAGCTATGTAAGCCCCTGTAGTAAGTCGTATTCTGTGCCCATTTGCATCCTTATCTCAGAGGCTGAGTTTGCGGGGTTGCTGGGCTGTGCGCTCATTCCCCAGGGGACTGTAAAGTGGGGGATGGTGAGGTTACAGAGCCAGGGCACACTCCGGAAGGATTTTGCTCAGTGTTCTTTTGAAGAGAATTTTTTTTTTACCTTGGAGACACCTAGTGTCAGAGGCCCAGCAATCAGAGAGACCCCCTCGAGGGCAGCTGCAGGAGAGGAGGTCTCAAGAGTGCCCGGGCTCTGTAGAATGAGGTGGCCAGCAGGGCTTGTGCAAGGGGGACCCTAAACTATTCCATGGGGCTTCTGCCCTCCTGTTCTTCCCTCACCCCTGGGCAGGAGGAGGCAGCAGAATATAGTGGGAAGAGTAATTCTTTGGAGCTCATCAATGTAAATCTGAATTTAATTGGCAGAAGAATAGAAGAGGTTTCTAGGAAGGGGAAACAACTTGCAGGAGCCAAGGTGTGGAAGCATGAAGGTCCTTAGCGTCTGTATGAGTACATTCACACAGAGCCTAACTATGATCCACAGGGGTCATTCAGACCCAAACCAGGGCCGTGTGTGTGTGTGTGTGTGTGTGTGTGTGTGTGTGCGTGCATGTGTGTGAAGGCCTGATAGGCGCTTGTTAGCATAATATAGTCCTTCTTTATCATACAAACTAAACATGTGCACAAATTCATCACAAGAGACATGCTCTGCCCAGGTTCTCAGCCCTCGGCCAGCTTCTCGGACACTTCTGTCAGCAATTTGTGTTAATAACTTGGGTGTTGAACTAAACTTCAGCCGAGAGCTTCCCTGACTTCATTTGTTTTCCATATATCTTTTCCTGACTACATCTTCTGCTGGCCTGTCTCTGGTTATTTTCCCTTTTATTCTCATATCTTCATGGGTTTTTGGTGAATTTTCCATTTGGCTTGTTCTGATTGTTGTGGCACGAGAGACCTGAGAGACCACCAGAGCCAAGTTAAAGCCAAATAGACAGCAAAGCCGGCCGGTGACTGATCCCAAGTTCTCAGAGATCTGCCCCAACTTTCAGCTACATTTTTAGTTTATAGGGGGTTTGTTACAAATTTCTGCAACTGGCATTTCTTGATGGCCTTGGGGGAGAGCAAGCAAGTACAGAAGCAGAGGCAGTGGGCAATAAGCGGGAGGGAACGGAGGTGGGAGGGAGCTGCGTCTGCACACATCTATGGTCAGGGCTCTCCTGCTATTCACTCTATTTTCTAAGTTCTAAAAGATAACAAATTTGCTTAGAGGACACAATCGCTTAGAGGAGTACAGGCCAGCTGGTACTTGCTCAGTTTGCCTCTGAAAACTCCAGTCAGCCTTTTGTATTATTTAATCAGGACGAGGTGATATGAGTAGGCCAGTACATTCCCCCTGGTTTTCAGGGGAATCAAATCATTGTTTCCTCTCTTGAATTTTGAATTCTTTGGTAATGGGTGTTTAGGACCATAAGTTTAACTGTTTGGATTCTTTCTCTGGTATATTTAGTTAAACAGTTAATAATTATGGGGTCAAAAAGTAGCCCTAAGAGCAATAATAGAAGTCCTCTTATTGGTGATAAGAGGGTTGTTAACCATGGAGACCAATTATATAGACCCTCAAACCAGTTGCTTCCTGGTTTTCTTAATTCTTCTTTATCTTTAATTCTCTAACTAGAGTCAAATTGTCTCTTATTATTCCAGAGTGGTTAGCATAGAAACAGCAGGTCTCACTCAGAGCCATACATAGTTCTCCTTGTTTAAGAGGAGGAGATCAAGTCCCTGTCTATTCTGAAATACTATTTCAGTTAGGGAATTTAGGGACTTTTCTAAATGGGTGATAGAGTTTTCCAGGTCTGAGAGGTCTTGTTCTATCTGTTTATTAAGTGCCTTAAAATTCTGGTCTCCCAATTTACTAGACTTAATAAATGAATTTGGCAAAGTAGCAGGATACAAAATTAACGTCAAGAAATCAATGGCATTCTTATACACCAATGATGAACTCACAGAAAGAGAAACTAAAAAAACATTTACCATCACAGAAAAAAAAATTAAGATACCTAGGAATAAACTTAACCAAAGAATTAAAGGACCTATTTGCAGAAAACTACAAGACATTGAAAAAAAGAAATAGAGGAAGATATAAAAAAGTGGAAGCACATAGCTTGTTCATGGATTGTAAGAATTAACATCATTAAAATGTCCATACTACCCAAAGCAACCTATAGATTCAATGCAATCCCCATCAAAATACCAATGACATATTTCACAGAACTAGAACAAATACTTCAAAAGTTCATATGGAACCAAAAGGAACCCTGAATAGCCACAGTAATCTTAAAAAAGACGAACAAAGTTGGAGGGATCACAGTACCAGATTTCAGGTTATACTACAAAGCCACTGTAATCAAAACTGCCTGGTATTCGCACAAGAACAGGCAGATAGATCAATGGAACAAAACAGAGAACCCAGAACTGGACCCAAGACAATATGCTCAATTAATATTTGACAAAGGTGGCAAGAGCATAGAGTGGAGTAAAGACAGGCACTTTAATAAATGGTGTTTAAAAAATTGGACAGCTACATGCAAAAAATTAAAACTAGACCATCAACTTACACCATACACAAGAATAAACTCAAAATGGATAAAAGACTTAAATGTGACTCTTGAATCCATAGAGGTCCTAGAAGAAAATGTAGGCAACAAAATTTCAGACATCATATGCAGCAGAATTTTCACTGATACATCACCTAAGGCAACAGAAACAAAGGAGAAAATGAACACATGGGACTACATCAAACTAAAAAGCTTCTGCACAGAAAAAAATACAATAATCAAAATGGAGGCAACCCACTGTATGGGAGAGCATAATTGCCAATGATATATCATATAAGGGGTTAGTTTCCAAAATATATAGAGTATTCATACAACTCAACAAAAGGAAGTCAAAGAACCCAATTAAAAAATGGGCAGAGGAACTAAATGGACACCTCTCCAAACAGGACATACAAATGACCAAGAGACATATGAAGAAGTACTCAACATCACTAATTATCAGAGAGATGCAAATTAAAACAACAATGAGGTATCACCTCACACCTGTCAGAATGGCTGCCATCAAAAAATCATCAAACAACAGGTATTGGCAAGGGTGTGGAGAAAAGGGGACTCTAGTACACTGCTGGTGGGAATGCAGACTGGTGCAGCCACTATGGAAAACAATATGGTGTTACCTCAGAAAATTAAAAATTGAACTGCCATTTGACCCAGTGATACCACTTCTAGGGATATACCCTAAGAAGCCTGAAACAGCAATCAGAAAGAATATATGTTCCCCCATGTTTGTAGCAGCACTATTTACAATAGCTGAGATCTGGAAACAGCCCAAATGTCTATCAGTAGACTAATGGCTAAAAAAGCCATATACACAATGGAGTACTATGCAGCTGTAAGAAAGAAAGATCTCTTATCCTTTGAGACAACATGGAGGGACCTAGAGAGTATTATCCTAAGCAAAACAAGCTGAACAGAGAAAGACAAGTATCATATGATCTCACTTATTTGTGGAATATAATGAACATAACAGTCTGAGGAATGAGGTAGTCCCAGAGATATGGAAGTGGGGTACAGACTTACAATCCCCAGAAGAAGGGGTGTGGGGGAGATAAACCACAGAACTTATATGCATGTATGCATGAACAATGGACATGGACAACAAAGCTGGGGACCGGGTGGGGAGGGAGAGGGACGGAGGTATTAGTAGGGGAAAAGGGAGAAACATCTGTAACAAAAATAAATAAATTAATTA
Source organism: Molossus molossus (assembly GCF_014108415.1). Classification (NCBI taxonomy): domain Eukaryota; kingdom Metazoa; phylum Chordata; class Mammalia; order Chiroptera; family Molossidae; genus Molossus; species Molossus molossus. The sequence goes on from NW_023425352.1 coordinate 60,733,993, forward strand.
ATTAAAATAAATTCTGGTCACCTGTGATTAGTGCAGTCGTACCAATGGCTGCAGAGCCTGCTATTTCTATGCCTACTAAAGTGGAATTAGTATGGCATTGCCCTTTTTTCCCTTTCAGCTGAAATTCCAAAATGTTCATGCTCACCTTCACCGAAGTAAAAGTAGACCTGTGGGATTACATAAATTAGAATACATAGTCCAAAATCTTCATTATGTGAGTTAATATAGGGAGTTAGTCTGGTGGTACAGCCGAACCAAGTCCCTTCTGGGGCTACAAGTAATCTGGGGCCTTAGTCTTCTTGGAGGTTCTCTGGCATAGGAATCAAAATATAAGTTCAGAGTTCCACAGGATATGTTAGTGGCAATAACGTGTCTATCATGGGTTCGATTAAGGCTTCATAGATATTGAGTCGGCTGATGGGGATTTTTCCGAATTAGAGAAGCAGAGGTCCCAAGTAGCAGGATCAGGATCAGAGTAATTTTATCTTCAAAGGGTCGTCTGTTCATTGAAGGGTCCATTTTTCTGGTATCTGGTCGGGGTGTGCCTTCTTTACTTGAGAGTGATGATTCCAGAAACGGTGACCTGTCACCTTAAGGGCCGTCAGAGTGGTGAGGATTACAGGCAGGGGACCAGTCCATCTAGGTTTCAGCAAAGCAGGCTGAATTTTCTTGATTTAGATTCAATCTTTGGGCTGAATATTGTGGAGAGCTGAGTCACCTGGAAGAGAAGGCGTAGGGAGAGAGAGTCTTTTATCATCTGATGGTTTTTCTGCTAGACAAATTGCAGAACCTGTAAGGACTTAAGAAGATAATGGTTATTTAGTTTAGCGAGGGCTTCTTCTCCCAATTTGGGGAGAAGCAGTGGTGGTCTCCTGTACATTATTTCATAGGAAGAGAGACCCTTAATATAGGGAGTACATCAGACCCACAATAGGGCAAAAGGAAGGAGGCTGACCCAATTTTCACCTTTTCTAATTTTAATTTAGTAATAATCTCCTTTAATGTTCAATTCATCCTTTCTACCTGTCTTGAACTCTGAGGCCTGTATGCACAGTGTAATTTCCAAGTAATTTTTAAAATTATAGCTAAGGCTTGTGTGATCTGGGCAATGAACGCCGGGCCATTGTTGAACCCCATGGCTAAAGGGAGGCCAAATTGAGGGACTATTTTTGATATTAGTTTATTAGCTACTGTCTGAGCTCAGATTTAGTCAGGAAGGCTTCTGTCTAACCTCAAAAAGTGTCAATAAAAATGAGAAGTTATTTGTAATCAAACTTTCCTGGAATTATTTCAGTAAAGTCTATTTCCCAATATTCCCCTGGGTTCTGTCTGTGTAGTTGAATCCCTGATTGAGCATTTCCTTATTCTTTTGTATTCATTTGAGCACAAGTAGGACAGTGGGCCACAGTTTGCTTGGCATAATAGTGAAGTCTTGGAATGTAATAATCTTGATGAAGAAGTTCAATCAGTTTAGTTCCCCCTAGGTGGGAACTCTGGTGAGTCTTAAAAATAAGACCTCGTCCTAGTGCCTCAGGTAACAGAATGATCTGATCAGGGAGTATGTACCAACTGGAAGAGTTTATGTTTCCTCTTAGCTTAATTCTGAGTTCTTTTTCTCCTTCTTTATAAGAGGGAACTTTAGGGAGATTTTGTGGAGGTAGCACAAGTAAAATCTGGAAAGGCCCCACTGGTTTTTGGTTAGTCTCTCTTGCAGTCCAATCTGCCAAAGCATTTTCCTGGGCCACCGGGTCTTCGGTTGTTTGATGTCCTTCACAGTGAACAATGGCAACTTTTTGAGGCAGCCAGATGGCCTCTACTAGTGCTAGGATTTCAGCTTTGTTTTTAATTTTCTTTCCCTCTGAGGTGAGGAGTCCCTGTTTCTGATAGAGGGCCCCATGTACATGAGCAGTAGTGAATGCATATCTACCTTCAGTACAACTATTTATAGTCTTTATTTTCCCCAACGTAGGGCTTGTATTAAGGCTATGAGTTCAGCCCTCTGTGCAGAAGTCCCATGTCCCAGTGCCTGTGCCCAGAGTACCTTATCTTGTGTTACCACAGCAGCTCCTGCATATCTGGTGCCGTTTGACATGAAGCTGTCCCCGTCTGTGTAGAGATCAGTATCTGGGTCCGGCCCGGGTGTGTCTCTGAGGTCCGTCTGAAGATTAGTCAAGGAGTCCAGGACCTCAAGGCAGTCATACACAGGTTCTGCTGGGTCATCATCAGGCAGCAAGGTGGCATGATTTAGGGGAGTAGTCTTTAGGAATTTACTCTTTGGGGGGTCCAATAAGAGCACTTGATATTGGACAATTCTGGCATGGGACATCCATTGTTCAAGGGGATTCCTGAGCAGGGCTTCAAGAGCAAGGGGTGCTATAATTTGTAAATCTTGTCCCAGGGTCAGCTTAGAGGCTTCCTTAGTGAGCAGGGCTGTAGTTGCTATGGCCCTTAAACAGTGTGACTACCCAGAGGCTACTGGGTCTAGTCTCTTAGATAGGTAGGCCACTGGACGTTTCCAGGGACCGAGGGCCTGTGTGAGTACTCCTTTAATAATCCCCTGATTCTCAGAGACAAATAATTGGAAAGGCTTATTGAAGTCAGGTAGGGTCAGATCTGGGGCACTGATGAGAGTCTCTTTTAGTTCTTCGAAAGCCTTTTTCTCAGTTTCAGTCCAAGTTAAATTGTCTGTCTTTCCCCCTGAAAGGGGCTTTGTGATTTCCGCAAATTGGGGTATCCAGAGGCAGCAGTACCCAATTGCTCCTAAAAATTCCAGGACCTATTTCTTTGCTTGTGGTCGGGGTATTTTCAGAATGGTCTCAATGTAGCTTGTGGAGAGAGACCATTTTCCTCCTCTCAGTTCATAGGTGGCATTCTCAGTACATAACTGAGCTTTCCCTCAAAACCCTCTAATTTCTGTAATCTCCTTCTAATGTCTGGGGCCGACTGGGTAACAAAAGTAATATTAATAGCTCTCCTAATATCAGGGGCTTCAATGTCTATGGGTGTAAGCTTCCATCAAACATTAAGAAAGTGGCTGGTGACTCTCCTGGCTTTTGAATAGTCTTGCTTACCTTAGACAAGTTAGTCGGTTTTTTAGTCATTCCCCTGATGCCCCGTAATAGTCAGACAATATTGCTGGAGAGCCTCCTTACCTTGAGGATGTGAGTAGCCAGTGACAGAGACGGTCGGGATCAGAGGTGGGTTCTCCATCTGGCCTGAGAACAGCCTTAGCTGCTTCTCAATAGATTCTATCCCTTTCTTCAGAGGTGAAAAAGACCCGTAAGAGCTGCTGACAATCATCCCAAGTGGGCTGGTGGGTGTGAAACACAGTTTCTAACAGAGATTAATCCTTGGGGTTTGTCAAAGAAGGAGGGGTTTTGTTGTTTTCAATTATATAGGTCTCAGTGGAGAAGGGGACATCTACCATAAAAGGCCGGCAGACGACAGAGTAATAAGTGATTCAGGGGCTGGCACATCAATAGTCAAACAGCTTGCCTGTGAAAATGTTAATAAGCCTTGCAGAGAGGCGTTGAGCCCTCATCACAAAGAAGCCAATACATCTGAATAAATCCACATTCGTTCAGATATTAGGTCCTCCCATACACAGGGGGCCCCAACAGTTGAGGCTTTGAGAGAAGCCTTTTCTGCTGGCAAGGCAGGAGGAAGTGGCAAAGAATCATCATCTTTTTTATTCATTTAAGTCAATTTTCCATTTTCTATCATTCATAAATCTTAAATCCTTATTATCTTTATAATTTGCTTTCAAAAAGCCCTTCTCAGGTAGAGACCCAAAGTACATCAGAGGTATCATTTTATCTATGCTACAGTAACCATAGCTTAGATCCATTTTTCCCTTTTTACATGTGAGTAAATTGTAGCACCATGAAAGAAAAAACTTTCTCAGTTAAACCAAAAAGAGCTTGATCCTCAGGCCTCTGGGGCTTAATCATGTTCTTTCTTTAGGTAACCCAAGCATGACTTTACCAACTATCTTATATTATAAGCCCCTTGAGAGTGAGGACAGTGTTTGTATAGCCCACAGCATTAGCAGAGACCCACATATAAGAGGCATTCTATGCATCTGCTAAGGGAACAAATAATCACTCAGTAGTGTGTAGGTTCTTGCATTTGGAATTTGTGTGTGTTTGTTGTCCCCTTATCCATACTCCAGTGGGGAAACAGACTTGTGTTAAGCCATCTGCACTGATTTGGTTTCTTTTCATAAGTAGAGAAAACAAATCCTTGAGGAATTCCAGGTTCTATTGGAATGACCCAAAGCTAATTCTAAGTCAAGAAAAAGTTTCTTAAAATTCAAATCCTGGGAAGATTGTCAAGCATATTTGACCAAAAGATTATATAGTATTAGTATTAAACAGTATTCAATTATTTATTCATTTAAAGTGACAACAACAGACGTTAAACATAAACATAGGTCAGTGAAACTTCAGTTCTTATGATTAAGAAAATGATCTTTAAGAAATCAAGTATCTGATTAACACAACATAGAACCATTTCAATAATATATATAACTTTTGCTTCCCAGACAAATATAGAGGGAAAAAAACTTTTTCCCTTTTAACAGCTAAAAAAGAACCAAATAAATTCTATATTAATTTATTTTAGATTCATGTATCTTATTAAATTTATTATTTATCTTATTTATGATTTCCTTCTAAGATTTCTCTTAAAAAATCCTTTAACTTTCATAAACCTTTTTATCCATCCAGATATAACCAATTTTAGAACAACTTTCTTTCAAAAAATATATATTTCATACCTTATACCTTCTTTCATTAAAATCATAAAATTTCTTTCTAATTTAATCTGAACTTTTAACTCTTAGAAATGTTGATTTTTTTCTTTTTTCTTTTGTGACAAGTAATTAACATTCCTCAGATTGGCAAATATATTCATATTCTCAAAAGACATTTTCAAATCAATAGATCATTAACAGATCCAAATCTATTCTCTAGCTTTTCTGTAATAAGAACTCAAAGTAGGCAAACTCAGGTTAATTAACATTTTAGTATATCCTGGGGGGGGGGTCCTGAAGGACGGGGGCTGGGAGGAGTTACCGTCCTTCAGGGCAGACTGAGGCATTGTTAACAAAACTGGTTTTCCTTTCTTTTGAACCTCTGGACACTGACATTTTTTAATATAATTGGGTTTGTCTGTAGTTATATCAATCCAAATATCAATATATGGCATTTGATCCAGGTGTCCAGGGCTCCTGTATATTTTCTGAAGGACCATAAAAGCCAATTGCAAATTGAAACTACCTACAGGTGGCCAATTAACCCTGAAGGTAGGCCATTCAAGTTCACATAGGGTCTGTAAGGTCTCAGAGCTTACCAGGACATTATAGTTTTTTGTTTTTTTTGTTTTTTGCCAGAGCTTTGAAATCTTTAAAATTATCCAATAGGCATTGCAATGGAGTTTTGGCCCATGACAACAAAGGGAAGTGCAATCAAACAACAACAGGCAATCAGGAGGGCCAATAATAAACAAACAGAAAAAAACATAGACAAGGCTGAAACCAAAGTTACCGAAACCAAAAAAAACCCACAGAACTGACAATTGACTGAAACTGAAGTTCAACCAAACAGAACTGACTGAAACCAAAGTTCAACCAAAAAACACAGACAGAACTGACTGAAACCGAAGTTCCCTGCGACATTTTGCTAGGGACCTGACTGAAGTTCCCTGCGAGGTCTCGCTAGGAACCTGGCTGGGGAAGTAATGCTTGTCCAGCCTTCCCCCTTGCCACTGAAAGGCGCCTATCAGACTAAACAGAAAACAGTACTCACTGGTGAGATTCCAGATGATTCAAGATGAGTCCAGACACTCTCTCAGAATTTAGAGCAGTATTTGAGACCGGGCTAGGGAAACTGAGAGGGCAGGCTTAGTCCCGAAGCAGAGGAAACGTCCCTCTGAGGCCTTCCCCTAGACCAGCCCCCCCCACCCCCAGCTTTGATAGCTGGTCTGGGGCTTCCCCATAGGAAAAGAATCTTGCTGGGGCCTCTAAATGTTGTGGTGCGAGAGAACTGTGAGACCACCAGAGCCAAATTAAAGCCAAATAGAGAGCAAAGCCAGCCAGCGACTGATCCCGAGTTCTCAGAGATCTGCCCCAACTTTCAGCTACATTTTTATTTTACAGGGGGCTTGCTACAAATTTCTGCAACTGGCATTTCTTGTTGGCCTTGGGGGAGAGCAAGCAAGTACAGAAGCAGAGGCAGTTGGAGATAAGCGGGAGGGAATGGAAGTGGGAGGGAGCTGCGTCTGCACACATCTGTGGTCAGGGTTGTCCTGCTATTCACTCTATTTTCTAAGTCCTAAAAAATAACAAATTCGCTTAGAGGACACAATCGCTTAGAGGAGTACAGGCCAGCTGGTACTTCCTCAATTTGCCTCTGAAATCTCCACAGTCAGCCTTTTGTTTATTTAATCAGGGCGAGGTGATGTGAGCAGGCCAGCACATGATTGCCTGTAATTTATTAGCTTTTATTTTGCCATTCTTGAACAATTCTTTTTCCCTTCGCTGGGCAATTCCATAAGGGGGAACCCACCCCCTTGGATGTGGCATGTGTATTTTCAGCCTCCGATTTCTCTCTTCTGGTTGTTGGTTGTTGAACAAAACTCCAGAAAGTTCTTTGGGATAATTAAACCTGTCCTCTCATTTCCAGTTTCTAAGGATTTATGAAAAGTAAGAAGCACTTGTGGCTTATGAGCAAACAAACAAACAGAAAAACCAAAATATTATACTGAAATACAAAAATTAGTATTCTAATAAATAACTAAATCCATAAGAACATCCATGAACTAGTAGCCAGAGTCTGACGCTAGCACACTGTTTTGGGAACAAATCAGACACCGCTTCAAGTCTACCTAACAAAATATCATTTTCCATTAACAGCTTAGCAATTTGTTCAAGAGGCATGGCATCCCTGAACAAATGGGCCACCAGGAAACTAATTAATGACACTTTGCATTAGAAGCATTCTTAACCTTAAAAAGCATCTGGCAACTCATAGCTGAAACAGAAACACTAAGTCATTTTAGAAATGACTTAACTTTTATTACTTAGTACATACCAAGGGAGGAATACTTTGTGTTATAAGCACTTACCTGCCACATCTATAAAGCAACTGGTGTAGCTCAGAGTGGTTACAGAGAAAATGTCAGTATTCACAATAGTGATTTATGTTCTCAATTAAGCAATTCCATTATTGGTTTAAAGGAGGTACCATTTTCCCCAGCAATTTAAAAAACCCCTGGACACTAATTTTTAAGCAATTGTACTCAAAAGTACAAAGGTGGCTCAAACAGGAGAACAAGTTAGAGACACATTTCAAAGGCTCTTATGAGCTTTTCCTCTCGTCTCTGTTCCTTACTTTGAGTGGGATACTTTTCTGTCTCATTGAGTATGTATGTAATCTATCTTTTCCCACAGACACCTGAGAATGGCCAGGAAAAAAGTGCAAGGGTTGTTGGTGTCTTTATGAGCTGGGGACCTAATAGAAAGGGCCATTTGATGAGGTTTCATTTACAAAGGTGGGGTATAGGAGCCACAATGGAAAGTGCAGTGACCTGTGGCTTAGTAGCATTTCAGCTGTGGCCCCTGAAGCCCTAATGTTAGCCTGGAGGGGTTACAGTGTGCAAAAGGAGACACAAAGACAGCTGGCCATTTTGAGAGGGCCAGGGCTGTGTCCAGGGACAGAGACAGCCTGAGGTGACCTTTTAGGGGTGCAGCCAGGGCAATAAATAAATCAATAAATACCCCGAGTTCCCCCACCTCTCTCCTTCTGATCTCTGCTGGGCAGCTCAGTGGCTCAACCAGCCTCAAGCCAGAGGGTCTGCAACTCTCATGTAATCTACACAGGTCAGTTTGACAGTGTACCGGCTTTTCCCGGCGGAGCAGAGGGCTTGTGCCTGAATTGCTCCGCGCTGAGTCCTGGCTGCATTCTCTGTGCTTGCCTTCATTCCCATTTCCCTGCCCGCCGCTCTCTCCAGCTTTCCTGGTGATTCTGTGCTCTCCCTGGTATCCTCTGACATGTCATTTAACTACTTAAGTCACCTGGATACAGATTCTGCTGCATCCAAGAGCCCCGACAGGCCCTTGACTGGAAGTTTGGGAAAGGGTGAGGGGAAGGGCATGTGAAAAGGCACGAGGCGGTTTGGGGGCATCTGGGGAGCTCAAGGACTTGGGTGTTATTGGAAATAGAGTCAGGGATGAGCTGGAGAGAACTGTGCAGAAGGATCTTCTGGGTTCTGCTATGGAGATGGGACTTACATTGTTTCAGTCTCTCTTTGCTTCAAAATGTAACCCAGGTGGCTAGATGGGTTCTTTAACAATAGTAACCTACACTCTTTGACCGTAAAATAAATTGCAGTTTATTTTATTTGCAAGCAAACATTTCTGCTGCCTCTAACTTCCTGGAGCCTTGGGTCCTGAACTACCAGTGAGGAAAGAGTCCCAATTTATCTGAAATTCCAACCCGTCTCACACAAGAGGAGCCCAGGCAAGGAGGAAGATCATTTTCAAAGCACTTTACATTCTATGCCTAATTTGGATGCATTATTTTCATCATCTCATTTTACAGATGGGGAACTGAGGCTCAGAACACAGGGTTGTGAAGGTGCTCAGTGACAGAGCAGGGGCGCTGGTGTGCTCACGTGGAGCTTCTGGCTCTGCAGCAGCGACTCACCCTGCGCACTCTCTGAAGATTTTATTTACGAGTCACGTTCCAGTGTCTGCCTGGAGCACATGTGAAATATGGCTCGTTACCAGTGTGGCGATGAGGCATCAACCTTTTTTCTTCTGTGTCTTTCCAGTGTGGGTGTAAGAGAAGATGTACGTTCATCAGGGACGCCTGGGACCACGAGCTCTAACTGACCCAAAGCCTCAGGGTTCACAGTTACAAGGATCTAACCTTGGCAGCAAGAGGCTCATAAGTGAGACTATGATGTCCAAACACTTGAGATGCTATGATTTACATGTTTGTGTAGATCGAAGCTTTTTACTAGTATTCATGAGCAGTGAGCTGCTGAGGACATAATCCTACTGGGAAAAAATTCCCATGATGGTAATACTGACCATTTATTAAATGTCTATTACATGCCTGACAGATACCATCCTAGGTATTTATAGATGGTATCTACACAATCCACTCAAAATGCAGTGAGGTAGGCGTGGACATACCCATTGTACAGACTTGGAATTCAAAGTTCAAGATGGTTAAGTCCTTCTGAGATCACACAGCTGGTAAGTGGGAAAGTTGGGATTCAGACAATTCTGTCTGACTCCAAAGTCCATCCTCTTTCATCTAGAATGTGATCCTTGGACCAGCAGCATCACCTCACCTGAGACCTTGTTAGTGTTGCAGGATCCCAAGGTCCACCTTAAACCCAAGTAATCAAAGTTTGCATTTGAACAAGATCCCCAGGTGATGTCTAGTTACATTACATTTCAAGGCCCTTGCTCTGGGCTACACTACCCAGGCCGCATCCTTTCTGGATCTCGTGGATAAAATTCCGATTGCGATAGTCAACTCAACATGAGCAGGCAAGTCTCATGGAACATTTCCTTTTCTCTCTATGTGGAGAATTGTTTCACTTTAGCCTCATATCTTATGTATAGGGTTTAAACCTCGAGGGACCAGGCCAGAATCTGTAAGAGGGAGGGTGGCCAGGCCGGTGATATCCAGTTTGGCCAGCAGGGGGCACCTGCAACACCTGCCACAGCAGCTTCTCTAGTGGTGGGAAAGATAGGTAGGAAGTTGAGACCCTGGCGACATGAAGGGTGCAATGTAGGGAGTAAATCATGCCATGGAGAAACAGCTTTGCTCTCTGCTTGCTTGGCCTGGGGACCTGGCTTTGTAGCACTATGGATCAGAAGTGGAAGGGGATTTTGTCACTGTGTGTGTGTGTGTGTGTGTGTGTGTGTGTGTGTGTGTTTCCTCCTGGAAAAGCAAATGCACCTCTCCAGTGCATGGAGGCAGGAGCTGTGGACTGGGGGCAAGGGGCCTGGATTCTAATTCTGCCTTTGGCACAAATTCACAGTGTGCTTTTGGGACTTGATTCCTTTTCTTGGCCTTAGTTTCCTCAGTTTTCTGAGGAATAAGGTGCGTGTGATCACCTTGCAGTTCTTTGCAAGCTGTAACATTCTATGAAGTCATAATTAAAATGCCTCTGGAGAATTCTCTCTAAAATATTTGTTTTTGTTAAATCAAACTGAGCAAAGCTAATTATCACTTCTTAACTCATCTATTTTTTAACTTCCATTGTTTTCTGCCCAAGTTGTTTTAGGTACAAACGTGAATTTAAATATGAAAGGAAATCACAACAAAACACAAATATGAATAAGTTGCCAAGTAGAACAAACCCTCCAGTCCAGAAAGGTGGATTAATACGTTTACCGGATACCTGCCTGGCGCAGCTCTGCTTTCTTCTCCTCACCGTTTGGGCTTCATACTCTTTGATCAGCTTTCCTTACAACTGCCGTTTTACAATGATTTTCATACAAAGAATTTAAGAGTAAGTCATTGTTTGCTCTAACAGAGTTGGTAATAAAAATTTGTTTGATTTTATTTTTTTAATCTTTACCTGAGGATATATTGTTATTGATTTTAGAGAGAGAGGAAGGGATAGAGAGAGAGAGAGAAGAAGAGAGAGAGAGAGAGAGAGAGAGAGAGAAACATTGTTGTCAGATAGAAACATTGATCAGATGCCTCCCGTACATGCCTGGACTGGGGATCAAACCCAAAACCTGGGTATGTACCCTGACTGAGAATTGAACCCTCAATGCCTTGGTGCATGGGCTGACACTCCAACCAACTGAATCACACCAGCCAGGGCTATGTTTTATTCTTGATATTTGGAGTGAACAAACCATATGATTTCAGAAACAGACATAGTCATTATTTATACTATAGCTACAGGATTGTGCTTTTCAAACAGGAAATCTGAAAAAAAATTGTATTTCATTCAATTCTTATCAATACAGAGAAAATTTATGGTGCATTTATAACTTTAGCATATTCTTGAGGGAATTTTCATTTTGACTAAATGTCTGGCTTCCACCATCCATTGTATATACCTGATGACTTGAAGACTTTTCATAGATTGGCTTCCGGCTCAGTACATTTTACACCTTGCTCCTCCTCCATTGTCAATTCACCTCATGATGCAGTAGGGCATGTTCCTAGGAAGATAGAACTGGTGGCCCTATCCCTTCATGAGAAGTAGTCAAATGAGTCAGCATATATTGTAGAGTATTCCTGGAAGCCACCTCGACACTCTCTCTCTTTTTTTTTTTTTTTGTAATATATTTTTATTAATTTTTAGAGAGAGGGGAAGGGAGAAAGAGGAAGAGAAACATTGATGAAAGAGAACCATCCAGTGCCCACCCCCTACTGGGGATCAAGCCTGAAACCTGGGCCTGTGCCCTGACTGGGAATTGAACTAGTGACCTCCTGGTGCATAGGTTGATGCTCAACCACTCAACTCCCACGCTCTGGAGAAATCCCAGCTCTATTGTTGCTGCTGAAGGATTCTCTCCTCAGGGGGCTGTGGCTGAGGAAGGCTTTCATCTTCCCCAGGAAGATGGGACAACTGGGGAAACTTTCACTGTTTTAATTTTTCTTCACCTCTTCTGAGCTGGTTCAAACCTCATTGTCATTTCCCTCCTATCTGATGTGTCCCTTCTTCTCATTAACTATTTTTCCCACCACATTCACAAAGTCTAGAACAATCGGTAGGCTTGGGATGGAAACAGTTGCATCCTACTTTTCCCTGCCTCTTCACACCACAAACTGAAGGATTAGTATAAAAAGACGCCAGTGTTCTGGTTCTATTCATACAGAGAAGATCTCGCAGGCAGGTCTCTTTGCCTCTCCCCTGCGCTGGCGATTCTCTGCCCAATTAAAAAAAATGAAACCTCATATGAGGATGTAGTGAGCCAAATTAACAATGAGAGAAAGTCTATGGGACAAATGAGGTCATTGTTTAGATTTACATTTGAATAAATCACCTATAAATAGGATATCTGTGAAACATATAGGGACATTTGACCATGGTCTGAACATTTGTTAATACTAAGGAGTTTTTGTTAATTTGGCTCAGTGTGATATGATGAAAGTTTGGATTATGGTTCAGCAAATGGTCAACCCCCTACTCCCTACTACTCAGGTTCCCCAACTACAGGGGCGTACAGGGGAGCAGATGACAATGAGGCACGATAGTAAGAAGTTAGGAAAATTCCTTGGCAAGTGGAAGGGGTAACTGAGGCAGCTGAACAAGGCTGAGAAGTTTACAGCCAGATAGTCAATTGCCAGGTCTTATCTTCCCTATAACCAAGGACACTCAGGAGCAAATGGTTTACACAGTCCAGACTGTGCCAGGGCAGCTCTGCCTCAGTCCTGGTCCCTCTTTGGTGACATTCTTTGAAGGTAAAACTGACAGAGAATGACCCTGACTCCTGTTTATGCTCATTTTGATGAATCAGTATATTAAAGGACACACCTAGAAAGCTGATGAATATTCTGTTGAGTTCCTTCCCTAAGAGTTCCTCTAAAATTGCCACCTTTAGAAAGTAGATAAAAACCCTTAAGACAAAGGACAGTCTGTGCTTTCCTTGAAGCACTCCCACCTCCTCTCCCACCTCCTTCTTTTCTCAGGAGTATATTTTTTGCTTTTTTTCTCCTAAGCTCTAAAGGTTCCCAGGAGAATTTCAACCAGGGGAGTAGTGGGTGAAGGCCGCTCACCCTGGCTAACCCCCAAACCTGACTCCAAAGGCCCTCCTTTTGCCTCTGTAACTTGTTTCCTGAGTCCACACAGCCCAAGTGGTTCCTTCTTCTGCTTCTGTGATCTTCTCAGAAAGGGTCAAAGCAGCCTTGCTTAGGTCTCCACCCTTCCTCGCGTTTCCAAAGGGCCAAGGCAGCTGCGCCTAGGCTCGCTCCTGTTGCTGTGATCTTGACTTTTCTATCTTAAGCCCTGCCTTTGTTTCACCATCTCTAGCTTTAATAAACATATTCTCAAAATTATCTGGACTCCTGCCATAAAATCTTTCCTGCATGAAGTCAAGAACCCATTCTAGACCATGCTGGGGTAGGCCTGCCTTGGTCTTGGTCCCTTTTTGGTCACATACTTTTTTTGGTGACTTTGGTGGCATCTGGACTTATTTTTTTCTTCTTTACTATATCTCTAATCTATCTGCCCTCAGAATACGGGGTAAACATGTCCAACGAACCATCCCTGAGTGGCTCCCAGTGTGACAGGGTACCGCCAAGAGCTAAGAACTGATCACACCCAGCAACCAAATAGACTCGTCCTGGTTTGCTTCTGCTTTTCTGCAAGCACACATTCTTTTCCCATCTCTCTCTCTTTGGGAAGACCAGATATTCTCAACTTTGTTCAGTGCTTAGCCTCCCATTTAGAAAACTCTTTGGGATGTTACATACGTGATTGCTTGAATTGGAGATGAGACCCTGTCATTTTCACCACTGATTCACTGAGAGTCTCAACGGGTCTTCCTGCTGGGTAATTAGGAATGTCAATGAGGCTGAGATAATGGAAGGACCTCCCATTCCGCTTCTCCAGCCTCCTTAAAAGTTATCAAGGGCAAATGAGAAATCTTGTGTCTTCTTTACAAAATTAGTGATCCGGCTATGTGTATGTCTTTTTTGTAATATGTGTTCATCTGTGTATAATATGTGGTGCATTTTCTGCCTCCCAATGGCATTACTATAGTGTTACAAATGTAATTAGTGTCAGAGTCTAAAAAAAAATTGTACCCAGATGGAAAGAAGCATTCCAAAAATGGGTGGATGCATTTGTCAATCCATTGCCAACATGTAGGTGGCAACCTAATTCTTGAGATATTAAAACAACGGTCCTTGTTTCACAAGTAAAATCTTTACAGGGCCAGAGATGTGGCTCCAGAAACAATCAAAACCCATCAATTTCTTTTACCTTCCCCAAACCTCCACTGTTCATCTCAAGAGGCTTATAAATAATCGACTTTATGAACCCTAACTCCTTCTAGAAGGAGCATTTCTTTCCCTGTACCTTTGAGATGTAAATACCTGCTCTTCTTTAAGAACTCTTATTTGGGCCATCTTTTAAAATGCAAGTTTCTGGGAGGTAATTCTTATTAAAAGGAAAAAAAACACAGAACTTTAGCCATCTGAGGAGATCAATTTAATTTTTCAGTTGTTCCTTTCTAAATTAGTGAGTTTTGCTTTATGCTACCTATCTCAAAATTTGTCAAGAAGAGGTAAACTTAAAGGGACCAGGAAAGCTGTAGAAGGTTTGTGAAGAGAGATCTTAAGAGGAAATTATATGATTAATTAAGCTAAAACAGAACAGGAGATTTTTTGTTTTGTTTTGTTATGTTTTTCTGTTAAAAAGGCAAGGCTTGCCCTGGCCAGGTTGGCTTGGTGGTTAGAGTGTCAGCCTGCAGATCAAAGGGTGTCAGGTTCAATTTTTGGTCCAGGGCATGTACCTGGGTTACAGGTTTAATCTCCAGCCCCGATTGGGGTCGTGTTGGAGGCAACCAATCAATGTGTCTCTCTGACACTGATGTTTCTCTCTCTCTCTCTCTCTCTCTCTCCCCCTCCTTCCCTTCCACTCTATCTAAAAAAAAAAAAAAAAAAAAAAAAAAAAAAAAAAAATCGATGGAAAAATATCCTTAGGTGAGGATTAACAAACAAACAAACAAAAGGACAATGATTTTATGTATTGTTCTGCTCCAGATATTATAAAAATTTACTACCTAGAAAGCAAAGATTACATTAAAAAAAAGTTATGTGTCCTGTTGTGTTAATCAGGTACTTGATTAGTTAAGGAAACCATCTTCTCAATCCTAAGTACTAAAGTTTTGCCAGCCACTATTTATGTTCAATACCTTCTATTGTCACTTTGAGCAAATAAATAATTTAATATTTTTTATAATGATACATGATCTTTGGTCAAGTATATTTGAAAACCTTCTCAATGTTTAAATTTTAAAAGACTTCTTCTTAACCTAGAGATGGTTTTGAGTTATCTGAATGGGACCCTGGAATACCTTAAAGATTTGTTCTCTCTCCTTACCAAAAGAGAAATGTAAAACTAGTCAGACCTATTTGATATACTTAAAGTACATGGGAAACTCTGTTAAATAAAAAATAATATCTATATTCTATTTGTATAAGTGTGTGTATATATATATATATATTTTTTTTTTTTTTTTTTTGTCAGACGGGTAATGTGCCACAGTTGTAACAAGGTTTAGTGGGAGGCACATCTCATACAAAAGTATGAAGACCCAATCATCACACTTATGAACTACAAAAGGATCTGTATAAATATATTTTTATTAAAGTGGATGTTCTAGAGATTATATAAAAATCTCCAAAAGTCTAAAAAGTTTTGATATACTTTCACTTGTAATTCTAATTTTTATCTTAAAATGCTGTTACAGAAAAGCAAAGTTATTTATCAATTGCATTATAATCAGATCTATAACCATGTAATTTTAAGTTTCTGTCATTTAGAGACAGTCACTGTTTTACTCTGATGCATTTGTAATTATGTTACGTCTTTAGAAAGATCCATGGAAAGGACTCTGACTTATTTTAAAATAGAATTTTCTGAGATTAAAATTTTAGATTACACCTTGGAATTGTATGACGATTTATAGAACTCTAAGAAATAACTAAATTTATGAAATACTGGTGAATAATCAGGATAAACAAAAATTGATTATGAGACGGAATGAACTGAGGATAATTATTATTTTTATGAATTTGTTTAAAATATTGCTGATTTTTGCCCTGGCCAGTTTGGCTCAGCGGTTAGAGCGTCGGCCTGCGGTCCGGAGAGGTCCGGGTTCGGTTCCCGCTAGGGGCGCGTGCCTCGGTTGCGGTTTGTCCCTGGCCCTGGTTGGTCGTGCGGGTGGCAGCCACTCGATGTGTCCCTTCACGTCGATGTTTCTCTCTCTCTCTCCCTTCCTCTCTCTCCCTCCCACTCTATCTGTACAAAAAATGGAAAAATATCCTCTGGTGAGGATAAAAAAAAAAATATTGCTGATTTTTAAATCTCTCTCTCTTTCTTTTTTGCTTTCCAGATATAAGAAAACCTTTTTTTTTCTTAAAGCAGTTTGGTAAATTATGCCTTTATAAGCAATATTAAGACATTTACATTTCTCTCCCTACCTGACCCTCCAAAATTTTGAAACTTTAAAAAAAAAATCCTTACCCGAGGACATTTTCATTGATTTTTAGCAAAAGGAGAAGGAGAATGGGGAGGGAGAGAGAGAGAAAAAGACATCAATGTGAGAGAGCAACATCAGTCAGTTGCCTCATGCACATGCCCCAACTAGATTAAACCCACAACCTAGGTGCATGCCTTGACCGGGAAGCAAACTCACAACCTTTTGGTGTATGGGATGCCGCTCCTACCAACCGAGCCACACCGGCCAGGGCTGGAAGTTCTTAATAAGTGAGTATTATTATTTTAATAGCAATATATTTGTTTGTATGAATCCAATAAGGATCTTTTCTCTTTATTACAGAACACAATTAGATACTGGTTTTATTAACTAAGACTTTGACTAGAATGTCATGTTTGAGAGCAACATGCCTAGACTCTGGATGTCATCAGAAAGCTTTAAGGAATTAAGATTGACTTTGGAAGTTGATAAAAGCCCTGTGGGAAAAGGTCTGGCAGCTTGATTATTCACATGGTTCATCGCAGTCTTTCCAGGGAAGGAATGAAAGTTGTTTTCTGGAGAGATGGCAATAAAAGAAGCTCACACCATTTCTGGAGACCTCAAGAACTTGAGGAATTTATCCAAATCTATGGATATTACAGGCAAAGTCTGATGGCAAATACAGTGGAACCTCGTTTTTTAAATTTAATTTATTCCAGAAATCTGTTAGAAAAAATCTGAAGCATTTTTTCTCATTAGAAATAATGTAAATTAAATTAATCCATTCCAGACCCCCAAATATTTCCCTGTTCTAACCTTTCTTTTATACAATACATGTCTGATGTACTGTTTAATTTATAAATATATGCTTTAAAGACAAAAAGGACATAAAATGTAAATGAAAATTTAACAAAAAAGATAAAATATACACTAATAAATGAAAATTTAATAATAATTAATAAAAAGCAGCAACAAAAGCAAAAAAACAAAAACAAAAAAAAAACCAACATGAAAATATTCACAGCACTATTTCCTGAGTTGTTAACAGTGGTAAACTCATACTCACAAAATCTCTCCTTTTTGTCGCCTTCGTCCTATGACTGATCATACACAGGTATCAGCAAGAAAGGGTTGTTGTGTTGAGAAGCAAGTTGTTCCAGATGGGAGACATTCAAAAGCTGAGGTTTGACTATATGTGGCTTTGCTTCTTCCTGAGAGGCTAAAGTTTATTTTGGAGATTCTTTTCTTTTAAATCCTCACCCGACGATATTTTTCCATTTATTTTCAGATAGAGTGGGAGGGAGGTGGAGAGAGAGAGAAACACCAATGTGAGAGAGACACATTGATTGGTTGCTTCCCTCATGACCTGACCAGCGCTGGGGATGAACTGTAACCGAGTTATGTGCCCTTGACCAGAATCGAACCCATAATTCTTTGATCTGTGGCTAATGTTCTAACCACTGAGCAAAACTGGCCAGGGCTATTCTGGAGTTTCTTTATGAGATTCCAGCAAAGCAGATTTAAGAGAGCCTATATAATCCATTGCTATTCTTGTTGTGTTTATGCAAATAAGCAAAATTGATACTGGATTTAATGTAGTAAATAATCTTAATTTATCTGTCTTTGTTAAAAATGAGAGTGATTTTAGGAGGGGAAATTATGTTTCAATGGAATTTATAATACACAGTTGTGGATATTAGAGTCTAGTTTAGTTGATAGTTTTCCAAGTTTTAAGTTCATCTATAAACTGAACTGGATCCTGAATTTTTCCAGTTTTCTTAAATATTTGGCTAAAATCCTCCAGACTAATGTTTCATTTTTCTCCCATCCTTGACTTGAAATTATTGAAAAGTAAAACCTTTTTTCCCTGAGCTTGCAATGAAATACAACTTGGGAAATTGCCACAACAATCCTAGTGACTAATGCTGTGTAAACCACGCAGAACTTACCCGAGCACATGATGACATTATCAGAGACATTCAAACTACAGATAAGGTGAATCTCTCAGACTGTCCCTGTCTGCTTTCATTCCAGCAAAAGCAACGTTGAGACCTACATCTAGACATCTTCCTGAATAGCAGTCTTACAGACTCAGAAACTGGTTTAGAATTTGCTCTGACTACAAGCCTTTGTTTTTTCCTTCTGTTTTCGTAGGTGTACCTTTATTAAAAGCCTGATCGCTTGTTTACACAGTACAGGCCTTACTTTGGGAGCCTGTCTGCATCATCCCCTCCTGAAATGAAACTGAATAATTAACCTAACTGACTTATTTTCAGGACTAAGTAATTAAGTCAATAAAATGTGGAGCAATCTACCAACTTTGCTTCTGGAATGTGAAATTTTATTATTTAAAAGGTGGGACAGCAGGGACAAAAATTCTGCCACCTTGAAACTGCTTTTTTGAGATACTGATTTTAAGCTATTTATTAGGAAACTAAAGACTCAAAAGGAACCTTTGACCACCCCCGCTTTCCCCACCCAAGAAATTTAGATAGAAAAACAAAACAAAACAAAAACCTGCTTCCAGAAGGAGATGTTGGAGTCCGGTCCTTTTCCCGTGACCATGACCTTGGTGTAGGCCTTAGACTCTCGGGGTGGTGATAGGGTTAGTGGGAAGGGATGAGCCTCAGAACCATTTTTATCTTCCCTTGTTCCCATCACTGCCTCTCCATACAGTCATACTTTTCTTGCCCTCTTATACCTTATAGCCACATAGGGTGTAAGAGTTGTACCTACTCTGTTGCTTCTTCCTGGAAAGCCCTCCCTTTGGCCTTACCCCCTCTACTCTCCATGCCCGCCTCCTCCAGGAAGCACACACTGTCAGCCCTTCTCTGAAAGCCCACTGTACACGCTGAGTTTACAGGCGTTAGTGTATGGGTCAGCCCTTAATCACCTGCTCATCTCTCCCCTGTGGACAAGGGGCTCTGTGAGGAAGGGTCAGGGCTGAGTCTCTATGTGCTGCACCCCACTTGTCCTATGTGATCAGAAAAGATTTGCTGATTGAAAAGAACACCAGGTAGAGATGATTAGAGATGGGGTGGCCCCAGCAGTGCCTGTGCCAACTGGAGGTGAGTTTGGAGGCAGTGAGGGTACCAGGTAGGAACCTGCAGAACTCCTGGAGAGTGATGTGGCTTTGTTTCATCGTGTCCCATCCCTGATCATGGTACTTCAGAGATGCTCTCCTGAATGACGAGGCAGGAGCCCGGGCAGAGAAGGCATTGATCTGCTCCGTTGCAGGGCTTCTCAAACCTGGCCACACACAGAGTCACCTGGGGATGGGTGGGGACGGGCTTGAAAGTCACTCCTCATGCATGGCCCACCCTACTCCTTGCAGATTAATTAAAACAAAATCTCTGGGGGGGGGGGGGGGGAGACCCAGGCATCTTATTTTAAAAGTCCATTCAGATGATTCCAACTGCAGCTGAGGTTGGGGAGCAGGCTGTGGAAATCTTTGTCCCATACAGAGCCGGCTTTAATGGAGTCATTTACAAAGCTGCCAGCTGTTCCTCTTCTGCCTGTGCAACAAAGAGAACGAGCTCATGGATTTTTATTTCTGTAAAATACAGTCAACAGTCCCAACAGTAAACAAGGGAAGGTTCTTAAAGCCATATGCTGCCGGAGAAAATTGGGGTCTGGGTTTAGCTGCCAAGAGGAGGAGTTCAGAGGGATGAGATGGAGGCCTCCTTGCAGAAGATAAAGGGCTGGGCAATCATTTCAGATGCTTTAAAATTCCTTGTTTGGGGAAGGAGGCCGGAACATGGGATGGGAAGGGCAGGGGCAGGAGGGCAGGAGGAAGGGGAGCCTGAGGATGTGTATCTACCCTTGAGGAGCAGAGTCAAAGGAAGAACTCTGACAGTCTGAGGAGACTTGACTGCCTGGAGCCCAACACCCCACCTACTACTTCTCTCCACCTTGAAGTGAGCGTCTCTCTTCCTGGGGGCCTGAGCAGACCTCTGTACCAGGCCAGCCCGGGCGGCTGAGCGGAGCTGGGGGAGAAGGGGAGTGCTAGTCAGCGCCTCCTCTGTCCTGCTGTCCGGGAGCCTCTTTCCCTCTTAGCACTCGGTGTGGCCACCGAGTAGGTAAAAGTTACAAATTACTTACGTGATATTTGCACAAACTAGTGATACATTATCTAATTTTTAAAAATAATGCAAAATCTGGCTCTGAGATTCAGCTAATGAAGAAGCCAGGTCCAGTCATTTCTGGGCTCTGCTCCAGGGGTCAGGAACCTTTTTTCTGCCAAGGGCCATTTGGATTGTTATAATGTCATTCGGGCCATACAAAATGATCAACTTAAAAATTAGCCTGCTGTGTTAGGTCAGGCTAATTTGGTGAGGCTGTGATGTTAGCTGGTATTGATTTTGTAGGCCTTATAGGGCCTGCGGGCTGGATGTCCCCCACCCCTGGTAGACAGACGCCACAAGGCCGACATGACCCATGGTGGCTGCCTGTTTCCTTTTCTTTGCTTCATCTGCTAACGTCACTGCTTCCCTGGGAAGGCTCCTGTGATCACGTTCTGATTCCCAGTAAGGGCTGCAACCCAGACCCTTCCCTGCTGCACACCGGAGGGGCTGGAGCAACACTCCTTTTAGGCCCCGATGCTCCAAGTTGCAAAGTCCTCACCTCAGACCAGCCATTCTCACTGGGCTCACCTGGGGAACTTGAAAAGGTACTGATGACTGACTCTCACCCCAAGATTTTCTGATTTAATTGGCCTGAATGTAGTCTGAGCATAGTGACTTTTAAAAGTTCCAGGTGATTCTAACCCTCAGCCAAGCTTTCGAGCTACTACCAGCCCCACCCCTCATCTCTGGGCATAGAGAAGCTTCACGAGCCCGGCTGCCTGCAGAGGGTGAGTGGCCACATCAACACAGGGCGCCAAGTCTCCCAGCTGCCCAGGCCCAGGGTCTTTAAAAGCATTTTGCAGGCCGAAGACTGTGGCTACAAGGTGGTCCTCAGTGGCCAGTGTGGGACCACTTGCTCAGATTTTTGAAAACAAAAGCTAATTCATGTACTCACCCATCGGGTGGAGGAAGCCCAAGCCTTCAGTATTGAAAGCCCTGGGGTTTCTCTGAGAAAAAAGACAGTTATTTCTACACCAGGTTATAGAATATCCTGCTACACTGCTTTACTTGTCTGTATCCACCTGGAATCAGCTCCACGGGACCAGAGAACACATCTGTGAGTTTACTGCTGTCTCTCTGCTTTACAGGACAGAACCTGGCACAGAACCTGGCACTCAGCCAATCATCACGGCCAGAACAGATGAGTGCCTGCAGGATGGACAGGTGGGTGGGCCCATGATGAGTGTATGGATGGATGAGCCAGAATCACTGCCTCCTGAGAGGCTCTGGACCACCAGCTTCTCACTTGGAGTTCATGGTTCATTTCAAAACCCAGAATCAGCAAGGGATATCTGAAAACAGAGAAACCTATAAATTTAATTTTTTAAAAGGCCAGCACCTCAGAGCCCTATGAAGTTTTATTTTAACTGTTCACGTGGTTGCAGTTTAAGATTTTATAAGAGTAACAGCCGTTAGCCTCTCTGTCTTGTGACATGCAGACCCCACGACTGAGAAGCAGAAAGAAAGGGCATTCCTAAGAAAGCCATCAGCCTCGAAGAGTGACCTTTCAGATACAATGGTTTGTAAGAGAAGAAAATAAATGCTGCAGAGAAAAGATTTCTTTCTTTCATTCTTTTCCAGCTACCTTTATTCCTGGAGGTAGTATCTCCGAGCTGCCTTTCATCTCATCGTTGTGTAGGCCTTCCTTCTACAACCTGGGCCCAGGCAGAGATGCCTAGGTACTGGTGGGGGGCGGGAAGATGTGAGGTGGCTGTTGTCAACTCCTGTCCTGGCCTGGTTTCATTCCGGCTATGCCCAATCAGCATGCAGACTTGTAGGCCTTGGCCTCTCTGCCTAGTGAGTGAGTAGGAAGCAGTTCCTGACCCCCCAGCACAGCCCACCTTCGGCTGGACCCAGAGCCTGAGGCACTGTCTGAAAAGTCTCTGTGCTCAAGAGAGTATGGGCTCTATTAGGTGAGAGGAGGAACAGGAGGAAAGATGGGTGTTTGGGCTCCATGGAGATCTCATTGGAGGGCTGGGTTTCACCATTCAGTTGATGTTTGGCCAATTAGAGCAAGTATAGAAATGCATTAATTTATTAATTCATTCATTTATTCAAAGTTATTAGTTAGCCTTCGCCGGTGTCAGGTGCTCATGGATTTCCTACTCGAATATAGAGACTGAAAATAAGAGCAGATAGAACAAGACTGATTAAGATGGTGATGTAAGTGGGTAATGAAATTGGAATGGGGGTATGTCTGAAAGTAACTGGAAGTAGAGACAAGTTTAGATTGGGTGGACAGGAAAGCCCTCTTCGAGGAGGTGGCATGTGAGCCCAGGTCTATGACAAGAAGGAGCCAGACCGCAGAGATCCAGGGGCAGCAGTGTATGGAACGCAGCAGGAATAAACTTCGTGTGTTTGAAGAACAGAAACAAGGAATTGAGCTTTAGTCCTAGACTGATAGGAAGTATGGCAGGGATGCTAACTAGTCACCAAGCTTTCTCCTTCTGGGTGCCCAAGTCTTGTGTATTTTCCAGCCCCCTTGACATCTGCTGTGATGATCTGATCAAATTTCAGCCAATAGAATGTGAGTTCAAGTCAGACACCACTCTAGTCCTGGCCGGTAGACATCCCCCGTGCTTATTTTCCATGTCCCTTTTCCTCCCTTTTCCTTGATGAAAATGAGCAAGGTGATATTAGGAGCTATGTTGTGAAGATTTAAAAAAGATCATCTATTTACTTTTTGGAAGTGCAGATGGATACATTAGGTTTGTGATGCTAGGTAGACACCCACAGTTTGCCCAAGGTAGAAGGCATACAGACCACCCTCACTTCTGACACCAACAGCAAGTTCCGGGACTTTTATTATTTTTATTTTTTTTATCCTCACCTGAGGACATTTTTTCATTTTTTGTTCAGATAGAGTGGGAGGGAGAGAGAGGAAGAGAGAAAGAGAGAAACATCGACGTGAAAGGGACACATCCAGTGGTTGCCACCCGCACGACCCAACCAGAGCCGGGGACAAACTGCAACCGAGATACGTGCCCTCAGCGGGAACTGAACCCGGGTCTCTCTGGACCTCAGGCCGACACTCTAACCGCTGAGCCAAACTGGCCAGGGCAGTTCTTGGACTTTTAAAACCCCCTTCATGTTTGCTAATTCACTAGAAAGACTGACAGAATGCACTGAGAGCTGTTACTCATGTTTATGGTTTATTATAAGGAAAGGACACAGATTAAAATCAGCCAACCAAAGAAGTTTATAGTAGAATCCAGAATGCCACACATGGAGCTTCCATTGTGCTCTCCCTGCGGACATCCCTCTCCCAGTGTCACTGTGTGACTGTGCCTGGAGCGCTGTCAACCAGGGAAGCTCATCCAGCCTCAGCATTTGGAGGTTTCATTGGGGCTCCATCACGTAGGCATGATTGATCGCTTGTGTGGATGATCTTAATTTCCAGTCTCCCTGGTTGCACTGATACCACGTTACTTAAATCTTCCACCATAAATCACATTGCTAAGGCTGTTTGGTGTGATCCAAGCCTCTCAGACAAATAAAGACACTTCTATCAGGCATGACATTTTAAGGGCTTAGAGATAAACTCCCAGAAGCCAAGTGCAAAGAATAGACCTGTTTATGGGCAAGGTAAAGTTTTTTACTGCGCAGCATCTCATGCAAATGTGAAGTAAACAGTTGGATTGAGTTTGGAGCTCAATGGAAATAGTGCTGGAGCTAAAATGGTTGGAGGGTATCAGACATAGAAATGTTACTAAAAGCCAGTGGTAGACAGAGGAGGTGTGAGAGCCAGGATACAGCCTGGGCACCCCACCATTTGGAAGAGTCCCTCAAGCCTGAATTAACAAAGGACACAGTGGATCAGCCTGTGGGGTAACTAGATACTTTGAGAGAGCTTCTGAGATATACAGTTAAAGGTATCAGAGTTTTAAATATAAGAGCATTTGAAGGAAGAATAATTACTATTATTCAATGGAATTCTTAATATGCATTAAGACATGCTATCATTGTACATAACACTCTCTGAGCTATCTTCTATAAATTCTCCATTTTATAAAAATTACTACCGTTTAGTAAGTGCTTAATATGAGTTAAGACTGGTGTTTCCATTATGCACAAGATTCTATGAGCTATCTTCTCTGTTATATTCTCCACATTGTAGAAGAGGCTTTAAGTCTTAAGAGGGTAAAATAACTGAACAAACAGGATTTACTCCATGTCCATCTGACTTCAGGGCCCTTGGGGTTAAGAACTAGCAGCAGAGTTTCAGTCTGGGCAGGAGGGACTGTGGAAGAAATAGGGGTCCTTGAGTAGATTTAAGAGGTGCTTTCTGCAGGCCCCACTTGCAAGCAGAGGCAGAACCGCTCTATGTAGCAGCAGAGGGCAGGTGGAGAGCCCAGGCTGGGGTACTGAGAAGGCTTCGTCAGACACAGGGAAGGCTTCCCAGTAGCTTGGGCTTTGAGTCAAGCACAGCTGTTGGGCAAGGTGTTCAGGCTGGTGAGCCACGGTCAGGGAGGGTGGGCCTATGTCCTCCTTCTAGGTCACCCTGTCAGTCCTCACATGTGAGAGACTACTACTGGGTCCAAGCTGTTTCCCTCTATGTCTTCTGGGCCATGAAGTGTAATCCCAATATCATAATCCCCACTCTGCTCAACTTTTTCTTCCTGTGTCTCAGTTTTCTTAAATGGAAACCAGTTAATCAATAAACTGCAATTGGGAACCCTGGCCGGTTTTCTCAGTGGTTAGAGCGTCAGCCTGTGGACCAAAGGGTCTCAGGTTCTAGTCAAGGACATGTGCCTGGGCTGCAGGTTCAATCCCCAGCCCTGGTTGGGATCGTGTGGGGGGCAGCCAATTGATATGTCTCTCTCACATTGATATTTCTGTCTTTCTCTCCCCTTCCCTCCCTTCCACTCTATCTACGAATTGATGAAAAAATCCCTGGTTGAGGAGTAACAACAACAAAAACAAAACAACTGCAGTTGGGTGTGTGCCTTGTGGTCATTGCCACCCAGAGCTACAATGAACACTAATTCTGTGCCATGTGCTGTGTTAGGTGCAACTCAAAAACCTAGCAAGGTAGGTACTAGGATTCCCATTTGAAGGTGGGGAATCTTCGGAAAGGTGGCAGAGTCAGGATTCAAACTCCAGCTGACCTGGCCCCAAAGCTTGTCCACTTCACCCCTGTGTATAGCTCTGACCAGGCTCTGGGTGACAGCCCCCGAGGTGGTGCAGGCTAATGTGCGAGCTTGTCCTGTCAGCCCCATTGGTTAGACAGGGACTTGCTGCATTTCCTCTGGGAGCCATTGGAGACGGACTGCCAGGCTTTCACGTCTGGTGAAGGACCAACAGCAGAAACATGAGCTGTTTCTGAGAAATAACAGCTGAGGAATAATGTGGGCCTTCCTGGGACGTCTGGCGTGGGCAGTGGAGGGCAGACACCCAGCCACATCCGGGAGGTGGGTGCTGGTGCGTGCGCACAAGTGCCCCTTCCAGATGACGCGGTGTGCAGCTTGTCTGTGTCCTGGCGAGTTGATCCTTCGTGACTGAAGCACTGTTCAGTCAGAAAAGTGGAGCTAATCAATAATCCCCTTTGATCCTCATGGCAGGCCTGGAGACCCGGGGAGGCTGAGGCAAATGCCCAAAGTCCTCTAGTCAGCTAATGGCAGAACAGGGACTCCCATGTGTTTTCTGCTCTATGTTGCTGTCACAAGGGACTAAATCTACCAAACGTTCATGCCCAGGTCCCAGCCAGAGGAGTCCAACCTCTTCCAGAGTTGGGGAGGTGAGTGTGAGAAGAGAAAAAGTAGAGACTGTAGTTATTGTGTTTCTCCATGAGAAACATTCTACAAAACTTGACTGTCCCCATATCCAAACCAAGCATGGCAGCTGGGCTAGTATCTAATTCTTATTCTTGCCCATGCATGGGGGCAAATGGGAAATTGAATGCTTATATGGCAGTATTGTCACATTAATGCAGGTGTTGGGAGTGATTATGCTGTGAAATTTACCTGGCAGCTCAGCAGTGAAATTGCAGCTAATTAATTTTGCCAGACTTGATGGGATTCTCTTTATTCTTAATTCTCCCTCTGCTCTTTGAAGATGAAGGAGGGGGATGAAAATGGAAATATAAACTCTGACTTGCAAAGTCACTTCTACGTGTGGCTACCTGACATTTCTCCTGTAGGCCACACTGAGTTTCCAAGCACAGACATTCTCTTCTCACAAGGTCTGGGTAGAAAGAAAGCTAGAGGTTCTTAGGAGGTTTCATTTGTTTCCAGCAGGGCTGCAGAGGAATTAAAAATAAGGAGTCTGGCAGAGGAAGGAGAAAGGAATTGAAGAGTCTCACTGTGCAGATTTGACAGAGAAGTTTAGAGAACTATTTAGAGGTGAAAAGTTCTTAGAAGTCACCCATTCTATCCTAGCCCTGCCTTATAAAACTGTGGCTATCTTTGAGTTAGGTTGGACTGAGCCCTGGAAACCTGACCTAAGCTTGGGCAAGAACCCATGGGGCTATTGTCCAAGGCTTGGTAAGGCCCAAGGTTGACACTGGAATATAATCAGTGGTGTAGTGATGGGCATTTGACACAGGCAGGCCATTTAGATCCAACTGAACCAGTACTATCTAGATGGTTTGGCTGGTGGAGGGACCCCTATTAGGCTAATATTGGGTTCCAGCTTGGGCTGCTGTGTTGCGGTGAGGGTCTGCGAAATGAACAAAAAGCACAAACACACACAAAAGACAGACAAGACTGCAGCCCCGAGGTCCTGCAGCAGTTTACTTTTATAGCCAAGGAGATAGGCCGCCTGTGGTCCCAGTTCCTTTCAAGATAACTAATCTAATTATCACACCCGCTGGTTCTTATCAACCCCCATTCAAAGGTTAGCGCTGATCTTAAGAACAACTGGTCCTTCCTGTTTGCAGGCAAGGAGGAGGAGCGAGCCTGTGTGCAGGACAAGCTCTCAGTTGTTCTTAAGAGTTGAGCAGCACTCCAAGGCATCTGTGTGCAGAATAACCTTGTTAACCTTTGCGTGAGTCCATCCGTGTGTGGAATAAACTCACATGCAGTCCACACTGCTGCACCTCCCTAGGTCTCAAGCTTAGGTAGCAGAATAGCAGGCATCGCTCCAGCTGTGACTACCTGTTCCCAAGACCTTTCAGGGCTCCTTTTGGGGAACTTTGTAGAATGTTTTGCTAATCAATACCAGGAGATTTCCAAGCCCAAGCCATTTCTCAGAATTCTCTTTTCTTCCTGTTCTGGGCCCTGCCTATTTTAGTGCGCATGTCAGCCATTCTGATCCATAGCCTGGGTAAGTGGTAAGAACCAGGCTTCCCAATCTCTCCATTTTTGCTGTCTCGGTCACTGGTCTCTGTCTCCCTAGGAATGCCTGCTCACACAGGGCTGTGTTTCCTGAGATAAGGGATTTGCATTTAGGAGTGTTGAGAAACCGCTGAAGTGTTTTCTTCCACAATTGCATTCTTTTTAATTTAATAACTTTTTATTTTACAATAGTTTTTAGATTTATAGAAGAATGGCCAAGATAGACCAGAGAATGCCCATATATACCCCACACCTTGTTTTCGCTGTTATTAATATCTTACATTATTATGGTACGTTTGTCATCCCGAATGAACCATGAATGGACTACTAAGTAAAGTCCACACTTTTTTCAGACTTCCTGAGTTTTTACCTAATGTCTCTTTTCTGTTTCAAGTTCCCATCAGGGATACCATATTATATTTAAGGGTCATGTCTCCTTAGGCTACCCTTGGCTGTGACAGTTTCTCAGACCCACTGAAGGGTTTTAAATAGGGGTGTTATCTGGTCAGGTTTGAGTTTTGAAAACTAGAGTGATGGACAGTGGTTGCTCCCTCAGAGACGGGTCTCAGGCATGACAGGGGACCTGCTGGCATCAGGTCTCAGACCCTTAGTCTGTGGGGCAGGGGTCTGGGGAGGTGGCTATGCTGCTCCCTGGGTCAGGGCTACGTCTGCAAAAATCTGTCCCTTTTATCTAGGTTTTTAGATTTATTAATGTAGCTTAGTTATTTTATTTATGTCTGTTCATTTATATAACATCAGCAGGTATTTGCTATTTCATTCTGTTGTTTAGTTTAATTTTCCCTCTTTGTCTTGATCAGTCTTGTCAAAGTTCTTTGTTTTTAGTTTCTTTAAAAAACTTGCTTTTGGTTTTATAAATGTCTGTTTTTTTGATAATCAATTTTATTTATTGTTGCCTTAATCTATATATTATTTTCTGCTTTCTTATTTCTTTTATTTGTTGTTATAACTTTACAACTTCTTGAATTGAATATTTTTAATTTCTATTTTTTATTTTTCTTGATGAATTTATGAATATCCGAAAAGCTCTGCTTCAGCTTTTTCCACAAATTTGAGAGTCTTGTTACTGAGTTTTAAGTATTTATTAATTTCGGCTATAATTTTTTAGTCTAAAAGTTATTTAGTCATAAGTAATCCTGTTTTCTGTTATGTTGGATTTTGAATTTCACTTTTTGTTGGTAATTTCTATTGCCATTGTATTATGAGTAGAGAACATATGTCTGTGGTGGTGAGTCCTTAGAACTTACCAACACTTCCATGACCTAATCCATCATCATTTCTTGGTGCATGTTAATTGTTTAATTAAAAATAATGCATACTCTATATTTATTGTGAAGTCCTCTATATTCAGTAATTGCATGATTCAGATATTTTATATTTTCCATTTTTATTGATTTATTTATCAGTTTCTGAGAGAGAGTATTAAATTCTCAACAGTAATTGTTGATTTATATCTTTCTTTCCACAGTTCGATCAGTTATTGCTTTATAAATATTCATAATTACATTCTCTTACTCTGCTATTCCTTTGAACAATATATATATATAACGTTACTCTTTGTGCTTTGAATTCCTTTTATTTTATTTTATTTTTTTTTAGATATTAAGATTTCTCTTTCATTACAGCTATCTTTGGCTTCATATTTGGTCTATCTTTCCCCATTTATTTATTTTTTATTAATTAATTCATTCATTTTTGTTACAGATGTTTCTCCTCCTTCACCTCGATTCCCCTATCCCCCTTACCACCCAGCTCTGTCACCAGCTTTGCTGTCCATGTCCATTGTTCATACATACATGCATGTTAGTTCTGTGGTTTATCTCCCCCCCCCCCCCTTCAGGGGATTGTCAGTCCATACCCCACTTCCACCTTTCTGGGACTACCCCATTCCTCAGACTGTTATGTTCATTGTATTCCACAAATAAGTGAGTTCATGTGATATTTGTCTTTCTTTGCTTGTCTTGTTTTGCTTAGGATAATACTTTCCAGGTCCCTCCATGTTGCCTCAAAGGATAAGAGATCTTTCTTTCTTACAGCTGCATAGTACTCCATTGTGTATATGTACCACTGCTTTTTTATCCATTCGTCTAGTGATGGACATTTGGGCTGTTTCCAGATCTCAGCTATTGTAAATAGTGCTGCTATGAACATGGGGGTACATATATTCTTTCTGATTGCTGTTTCAGGTTTCATAGGGTATATTTCTAGAAGTGGGATTACTGGGTCAAATGACAGTTCAATTTTTAATTTTTTGAGGTAACACCATATTGTTTTCCATAGTGGCTGCACCAGTCTGCATTCCCACCAGCAGTGTACTAGAGTCCCCTTTTCTCCACTTGTTGTTTGATGATTTGTTGATGGCAGCCATTCTGACAGGTGTGAGGTGATACCTCATTGTTGTTTTAATTTGCATCTCTCTGATAATTAGTGATGTTGATCATTTCTTCATGTTTCTTAGCCATTTGTATGTACTGTTTGGAGAGGTGTCTATTTAGTTCCTCTGCCCATTTTTCAATTGTCTTCCTTTTGTTGAGTTGTATAAGCACTCTATATATATTGGAAATTAACCCCTTATCTGATATATCATTGGCAATTATGCTCTCCCATGCAGTGGGTTGTCTTTCCATTTTGATGATTATATCTTTTGCTGTGCAGAAGCTTTTTAGTTTGATATAGTCCCATGTGTTCATTTTCTCCTTTGTTTCTGTTGCCTTAGGTGATGATATATCAGTGAAAATTCTGCTGCATATGATGTCTGAAATTTATTGCCTATATTGTCTTCTAGGATATTTATGGATTCATGAGTCACATTTAAGTCTTTCATCCATTTTGAGTTTATTTTTGTGTATGATGTAAGTTGATGGTCTAGTTTCATTATTTTGCATGTAGCTGTCCAATTTTCCCAACACCATTTATTGAAGACACTGTCTTTACTCCACTGTATGCTCTTGCCACCTTTGTCAAATATTAATTGAGCATATTGCCTTGGGTCCATTTCCAGGTTCTCTGTTCTGTTCCACTAGTCTATGTGCCAGATCCTGTGCCAGTACCAGGCTGTTTTGATTACAGTGGCTTTGTAGTATAATCTGAAATCTGGTAATGTGATCCCTTCAACTTTGTTCTTCTTTTTCAAGATTGCTGTGTCTATTTGAGGTCTTTTTTGGTTTCATGTGAACTTTTGAAGTATTTGTTCTAGTCCTGTGAAGTATGCCTTTGGTATTTTGATGGGGATTTCATTGAATCTATAGATTGCGTTGGGTAGTATGGTCATTTTAATGATGTTGATTCTTCCAATCCATGAACAAGGTATGTGCTTCCACTTTTTTATATCTTCCTCTATTTCTTTTTTCAATGACCTGTAGTTTTCTGAGAATAGGTCCTTTATTTCTTTGGTTAAGTTTATTCCAAGGTATCTTAATTTTTTTGCCGTAATGCTAAATGGGATTGTTTTCTTAGTTTCTCTTTCTGTGAGTCCATCATTGGTGTATAAGAATGCCGTCGATTTTGTGCTGTTAATTTTGTAGCCTGCTAATTTATTTGTTATGAAGTCTTTGGTGTTTTCTACATATAGTATATGTCATCTGCGAATAATGACAGTTTCATTTCCTCCTTTCCAATTTGGATCCCTTTTATTTTTTTCTCCTGTCTAATTGCTGTGGTTAAGACTTCCAGTACTATGTTAAGTAACAGTGGCGAAAGTGGGCATCCTTGTCTTGTTCCTGTTCTTAAGAAAAATGCTTTTTATTTTTGCCCACTGAGTATGATTTTGGCTGTATGTCTTTCATATATGGCCTTTATTATGTTAAAATATGATCCCTCTATTTCCAGATTGCTGAGCGTTTTTATCAGAAATGGGTGCTGGATTTTGTTGTATGCTTTTTCAGCATCTATTGATATGATCATATGATTGTTATCCTTCATTTTGTGTATGTGGTGTATCACATTTATTGATTTGCAAATATTGTACCAGCATTGCATTCCTGGGATGAATCCCACTGGGTCATGGTGAATAATTTTTTTGATGTATTGCAGGATTCGGTTTGCTAGTATTTTGTTCAGGATTTTGGCATCTATGTTCATCAGGGATATTGGTCTGTAGTTTTCTTTCTTTGTAGTGTCTTTTTCTGGTTTTGGAATTAGAATTATGCTGGCCTCATAAAATGAGTTTGGAAGTCTTTCTCCTTGAAGTTTTTTAATTTTTTTTTATTTTTTATCCTCACCCGAGGACATTTTTCCATTTTTTGTTCAGGTAGAGTGGGAGGGAGAGAGAAGAACAGAGAGAGAGAGAGAAACATCGATGTGAAAGGAACATATTGAGTGGCTGCCACCCACACAACTGACCAGGGCCGGGGACAAACTGCAACCGAGGTACGCGCCCCTAGCGGGAACCGAACCCGGGTCTCTCAGGACCGCAGGCCGACGCTCTAACCGCTGAACCAAACCAGCCAGGGCTCTTCTTGAAGTTTTTTGAAATAATTTGGGGAGAATGGGTGTTAGTTCTTTGAATGTTCGGTAAAGCCCTCAGGGCCTGGGCTTTTGTTTGCTGGGAGAGTCTTGATTACATCTTCAATTTCTTCTGTTGTTATTGGTCTGTTCAAGTTTTCTATCTCTTCCCCATTTATTTTTGGGAGACTATGTATTTCTAGAAATTTGGCCATTTTGCTTAGATTGTTGAATTTGTTGCCATATAATTGTTCATAGTAGTTGTTCATAATCTTCTGTATTTCTGTGGAATCAGTTGTTACTTCTCCGTTTTCATTTCTGATTTTGTGTATGTGAGTTTTCTCTCTTTGTTTCTTGGTGAGTGTAGCTAAGGGTCCATCAATCTTGTTTATCTTTTCAAAGAACCAACTCTTTGTTTCATTGATCCTTTAAATTGTTTTTTAAGTCCCCATGTCATTTATTTCTGCTCTGATCTTTACCATTTTCTTCCTTCTACTTGCTCTGGGGTTTTCTTCTTGTTTTCTTTTTAGTTCTTTAAATTGTGAGGTTAAATAGTTTATTAGAAAATTTTCTTGTTTTTTGATGTAGGCCTATACTGCTATGAACTTCCCTCTCAGAACTGTTTTTGCTGCATCCCATCGATTTTGTGTTGTTGTGTGTGTTCATTTTCATTGGTTTCCAGAAAGTTTTAAATTTCTTCCTCGATCTCCATGGTAACCCATTCATTGGTCAATAACATGCTATTTAGCCTCCATGTTTTCAAATGTCTTTGCATGTTCTTGTTGCAATTGATTTCTAGTTTCATGCCATTGTGATCTGAGAAGATGCATGATATAATTTCAATCTTCTTGAACTTGTAGAGACTTAGTTTGTGCCCTAACATGTGGTCTATCTTTAAGAATGTCCCACGTGCACTTGAGAAGAATGTGAAGTCTGCAGTTTTGGGGTGTAATTCTCTGTAGATATCTATTAAATCCATTTGATCTAGCACTTCATTTAGAGTCTGTGTTTTCTTGTTAATTTTTTTTGTCTAGAAGATCTATCCAGTAAAGTCAGCAGGGTGTTGAAGTCCCCTGCTATGTTTGTATTGCTGTTGATTTCTCCTTTGAAGTCTTCCAGAAGATTTTTAATATATGTTGGTGCTCCAATATTGGGTGCATATATGTTTACCTAGGTTATATCTTCCTGTTGGATAGATCCTTTCAATATTATGTAGTGGCCTTCTTTGTCTCTAGTTATGGTCTTCATTTTGAAATCTACTTTATCAGATATGAATATTGCATTTTTTGCTTTCTGTTTGCTTGAAAGATTTTTTTCCTTTCCTTTTCTTTCAACCTATGTGAGTCTTTTGTAGTGATGTGGGTCTCTTGTAAACAACATATATGTGAGTCATGCTTTCTTATCCAGTCAGCTAAAGTGTGTCTTTTTATCAGAGCATTCAAACCATTCACATTTAAGGTGATTATTGATATGTACTTATTTATTGCCATTTTTGTTTAGTGTGGTTCTATTTTTCTACCTATTTCTTCTATTAATTTCAGCAGTCCTTTTAGCATATCTTGCAGTGCTGGTTTGCTGTTAATATATTCCCTTAGCCTTTTTTTGGTCTGGAAAGCTCTTTATTTGACCTTCTATTTTGAATGATAGCCTTGCTGAATAGAGTAGTCTTGGATTCAGATCCTTGTTTTTCATGACCTTGATTACTTCATGCCATTCCCTTCTGGCCTGTAGTGTTTCTGTTGAGAAGTCAGCTGAGAGCCTTATGGGGTTTCCTTTGTAGGTAACTGGTTGCTTATCTCTTGTTGCCTTTAGCATTCTCTCTTTAATCTTGAGTTCTTGGCATTTTAATTACTATGTGTCTTGGTGTGGGCCTGTTTAAGTTCTTTTTACTTGGGGCTCTCTGTGCTTCTTGAACTTGAATGTCTTCTTCCTTCACCAAGTTAGGAAAGTTTTCTGTCACTGTTTCTTCAAATATATTCTCTAACCCTTGCCCATTGTCTTCCTCTTTAGGGGCTCCTATGATGTGAATGTTATTACTTTTCCAGTTGTCCCACAGTCCTCTTAAACTGTCTTCCTGTTTTTTAAGTGTTTTTTCTTTTTGGTTTTCTGATTGGTTGATTTTTTCCTACCATGTCTTCTAATTCACTGATCCAGTCCTCAGCTTCCTCTACTCTGCTGGTTAGTCCTTCCAATGTGTTCTTAATTTCTGCTATGTCATTCTTCATTTCCACTTTGTCGGTTTTCAATGTTCCTATATCTTTACTCATGGTGCTGATGTCCTTACTCATGCTATTGAGCTTCGTCAAGATCAGGGGTCTGAACTCTACCTTTGATAATTTGCTTAGCTGCATTTCATTTATCTCATCTTTGATAGTGTTCTCTTATTTTTTTCATTTGGGATTTGTTTCTTTGTTTCACCATTTTGGCTATCTCAGTGGGTTTTGGAGCCTGCCAAATTTTCCCTGGGGGTGTTGGTGTTCTTCTGTTTGTGGCTCCCTCTACTGAGTTTGGATGAGCCTAGATAGGCCCACATTACTTTCCTGGGTAGATTTGCAAGTTATCCTCTAGTTTTTTCCTGGTGGCTAGTAGTCTCTCAGTTACTCAGTGCCTTGGAATGTAGCCTTGGTGTTCTGCATAAGAGGATTTCTAGAGGGTGGAATAGATGCTGGTTATTAATGAAACTCAATTTTTATTTCTTTGCCTCATCTGGGAAAGGCTCTATCTCCGGTGTCAGGGGGCTGCTGCTTTTCCCACAGCTCTGGGAAGGAGCACATTGGTCACCATCCTTTGTGGCCGCAACTTAGCAAAAACTCTGAGTGCCCTCCAAATCCCCAGTTGTCCTAACAGAGGGCCAGTCCAGTTTGCCCTCCCTCTACCATAGCCCCCAGGTGCGTGGCTGTGGCTATTTTAGTGCTCTGTCCTGGCTCTCTGTGCTGTGGAGCAGGCTTGGTCTTTATTCCCTAAGGGCGCTGCTCACAGCTAAGACTGCTGCTGTCTGTGGGCTCCCAGTCTGTCACCCTCTCGTGTCTCCACTGATCCTACCAGTGTCCCTGGTTATTTGGTCATGTCTTGCTGCTTTTCTGTTGCTTTTTTCCAAGGATTTGTCTTTATTTTTGTTGTAATTCTTTTTTGGTCCTGGGAGATCGTCTGCGTGGCTTCTATTCACTCCACCTCCATTTTCACATTCTCTACATCTATCTTGTGCGCAGCTGGGTCACACAGGCCTTTCTGGTGCCCCCTCACCCTGCAGGTCCCGAGGGTAACTGGATCGCACAGTCCCTTTGGAGACCTGGCTCTATGCCTATGTTATGGGCCGCTGGGTCGCACAGGCCTCTCTGGTGCCCCTGCACCTTGCAGTTTCCAGGGGCAGGCAGCTGGATGGTACCAGTCTCTCTGGGCCTCCGGCTTTCCACTGCACTTGTGAGCTACTGGACCACATAGGCCTTTGTGGAGCCCCAGGTCCCACTGCTGGTGGCTGGGGAGTGCTGCTGCCCCATGGGACTCAACTCCTGCTCAGCTTTTGGTGTAGTTTTTGGGGATGGGTCTCCGCTGCTAGTCTGTGCTTCTGTTGCCTGGGGATGGATATCTGCTCCCCAGCCTCTGTTGCTGGGGGTATATCTTGACTCTGTTCAGGCTGCTACTGTGGGGGATGGTGCTGGGCTCAGGGCTGTCTGCGGCTTCCCCGACCAGCACCTTGGGAACTCCACTACTGTGCACTGGTCTGTGTTGACACAGAGTATCGCCTGGTCCGATGGTGCCAGGTGCACTGGTGGGCTCAGGTTGCTGGGCCCTAGCCGCTCCCACTGCCTCCTCCCAGGGAAGACCCGGGATCTTCCAAAATGGTGGGACCTTCCCATGGCACAGGGAGAAGGGCCCTGAAGGGCCGCTTACCATGGTAGCCGGCTTCTCCGTCCACAGCATGGGGACCTTCTGCTCCGTGGCTTTGCACTGCTTGGGTTTGGTCGTCCACCTTCACGTCCACTCACACACACTCACACACTCACCAGCCCTTCCATCCAGCCCGCCACCATCTTCCTATCTTTTCCCATTTAAATTATTTTTAGCTTTCCTCTATTTCTTTGGTTTGAAACGTGTCCAATACAGTATATGGGTGGATAGTGTTTTCTTTAATCCAGTGTTACAACCTCATTCCAAATTGGTAAGTTTAGCACACTTGAATTTATTATTATTAATTGTTTAGAATTTACTTCTGCCATTTTATGTCATATTTTCTTTTTGTTGTGTGTTCTTCCATTTTTCATTGGGTAAGTTGAGTTTTTCACTGCTGATATAAAAACCGTACACTCTACATTGCCCTTACTGGGATTCCTTTCTCTTGTCTAATTGAACTGGTTGTCATTGCCAGTGGTGTTTTGTAAGAGTAGTGAAGTGGACACCCTTGTCTTGTATCTAACTGGAGAATGAATGCCTTCAAGTGATTCCCCATTAAATGTGATGTGTGCTGCAAAGAACTACATTCTATATATTATCAAATTAAGGGTAAAACTCATTGCCCCTCTCCTCACTTGACCTCAGTTCATGAGGAATTTAACTGTCATTCCCTCTCATACATGGTTACTTGCCAGGCTTGTTAATATAATCATGTGTCACTTAATGGGGCAGATATATTCTGAGAAATGCATTGTCAGGTGAGTTCATTATTGTGCAAACATCACAGAGTGCATTTACACAAGCCTAGATGGTACACCCAACTCACACATAGGCTGTATGGTAGAACCTGTTGCTCCTAGGCTACTAGCATGTTACTGTTCTGAATACTGTAGGCAATTATAACAGAATGCTAAGCATTTGTGTATCTAAACATAGAAAAGGTACAGTGAAAATACAGTATAAAAGATAAAAAATATCCCAGCCAGTGTGGCTCAGTGGATTGAGCATTGCCCCATGGACTGAGAGGTCCCAGTTTGATTCCAGGTCAGGGCACATGCCGGGGTTGTGGGTTCAATTCCCAGTAGGGGGCATGCAGGAGGCAGCTGATTGATGTATCTCTCTTACATCGATATTTCTATCTCTCCCATCTTCTCTTTCTAAAAAATCAATGAAAACATATTTTAAAAAAGATTAAAAATGGTACAGCGGTATAGCGCACTTGCTATGAATGGGGCTGGCAAGACTGGAAGTTGCTCTGGGTGTCAGTGGGGAGTGAATGTGAAGGCCTAGGTCGTCACTGTCCACTACAGTAGACTTTATGAACACTGTACACTTAGGCTACATACATTTATAAAAAATATTTTTTCTTCTTCAATAATAAATTAACCTTAGCATACTGTGATGTTTTTGCTTTATAAAGTTAGAATTTTTTTTAACCTTTCCACTCTTTTGTAATACACAACTTAAAACACACAGCTGCGCATTTTGTACATCTGTGCAAACATATTTTCTTTCTTTATATCCTTATTCTATGTGCTTTATCAATTTTTTATTTACATTTTTTTTACTTTCAAAACTTATGAATTAAAAACTAAGACACAAACCAACACATTATCCTAAGCCTACACAGGGTCAGGCTCATCAATAGCACTGCCTTCCACCCCCACACCTGGTCCCACGGGAAGGTCTTCAGGGGCAATAACATGCATGGAACTCTCATCTCCTATGATAGCAATGCCTTCTTCTGGAACACCGCCTGGAGGACTTACCTGAGGCTCATCTTGAGGAGGTGTCACTCTTCAGAAATATGTCCCCGTTGGTTGACTTGGTTTGTTTCTTTTTTTCTTTCATTTTTATCATAGATTTGCTCTTAAGCAGATGGTACACCATGAACTTTCCTCCCTGTAAATGAAAATCATTCAGTGTTGGGGTCCATGTTTTCAAACTTTTAAAGGAGCTTGTTGAGATCTGCAATACCTTCTGCTAAATCCTTCACTGTGAATTTTCTTGGAGGCTCTTCTTTCTTTTCTTCTCCTGCAATTTCCTTCTCTCATGCCTCTTCCTTAGCTATGTGTCCCCGTTCCAGCTCCAGCAACTCCTCATTAGTCATTTCCTCGGGAACCACCTCTAGGTACTCCTCAATGTCATGCTCACCCACACTCTGGTTAAAGTGGTTTGCCATCTCAGTCACAGCCTTGTTGATTTTTGCAACCTCTTTGTCATTGGTGAATCCTTTAAAGTCATGTCAGAAACTCTTGAGTGTCATCTTCCTGGTGCCAGTCATACTCAGCTTGGTGACAATACCACAAGCCGAAGCAAGGCTCTGGATGCCATCATAGATGTTATAATTCTTCCAGATTCATATCAGAGTTTTTGAATGTCTTCTTCAGTTGCAGCAACAGCCTGAGCAAAAGTCATTCTCAGATAGTAGGCTTTAAAAGCAGCTATAACCAAAGAACTTATATGCATGTATGTGTAACCAATGGACATAGACAACAATTCCGGGGGGCTGAGGAGGCAGGATGGAGAGGAGGGTGTCTAGGCGGGGGAAAGGAGAAACATCTATAGCAAAAATAAATTGATAAAAATTGAAAAAAATAATAAAAAAGCAGCTATAACTCCTTTGTCCATTTATTGGACAAAAGAGCTGGTGTTTTTTCTCTTTTTTAGAAATACTTTTAAAAAATTCTCACCTGAGGATATATTTTTATCAATTCTAGAGGGAGAGGAAAGGGGAAAGAGAGAGAGAAATATCTATTGGTTGCCTCCTATAAGGGCCCCAACTGGGAATCAAACCCACAACCTAGATATGTGTCCTGACTGGGAATTGAACCTGCAATCTTTTTGGTGTATCAGATGACACTCCAACCAACTCAGCCACCCAGCCAGGGCAAAGAAGTGGTGTTTGGAGAGAGAAACATCATTTTGATATTGGGATAAAGATCACCAATAAAAGGAGGAAGTCCAGAAACACTATCAATAATAAGCAAAATTTTGACAGGTATGTTATTCTCCCAACAGTGCTTTTCCATTTCACTGGCATAGCAATTCAAGAGGGCATTTTGGAGGAAGAGCTGGGTCACCCATGATTTATATATTAATGTGTGCTCATTCAGCATACACTGGCCTGGTGTGCTTTTTGGTCTGCTTGAAGACCCTGAGGTCCTCACTGTGTCACATCACAAGGGATTTCCATTTGTAGCCTGCAACATGCCCCAAGTGAGACTGTTCTTCTGTTCTTAAAAGCCTTGAAACTGGACACCAACTTGGTCTTATGAATGAGTCCTTTCAGGCATCCATGTCCAGAACAAGGACATTGAATATTTGCTCTTGCAAATAATTTTCCTCTAGAATCATCTTATCTAGTTTCTAAAAATTCTTCAGCTTCCTTCAATTCAACACTTGCAGACTCACCCCTCAATTTCACATGTACGTAATGGATAACAATACTTGAATCATTTAAACCATCCAGAGCTAGCAGTAAATTCAACATTCTAGTCGGGTCCAGACTTTTCTTTCAATATTACAAACTTTTTTTTTTTCAATCCTCACCCAAGGACAATTTTCCATTGATTTTCAGATAGAGTGGGAAGGAGGAGGAGAGAGAGAGAAATATTAATATGAGAGAGACACACCAATTGGTTGACTCCTGCACGACCCCAACCAGGGATGGGGATTGAACTGCAACTGAGGTACAGGTACATGCCCTTGACTGGAATCAAACCCATGACTCTTTGGTCCACGGGTGACACTCTAACTGCTGAGCCAGACCGGCCAGGGCTCAATATCACAAACTTGTTGTGGTCATGATCATCATGGTGCTGAGCGGGATAAGCTTCTGTGCCTGGTGTTCAATCCAGGTCATTAGGAGTTTCTCCACGTCTGATATAGGCCCGTCTCAAATTGTTGTTAGTCTTACTGCCTTCAGTGAAGCAGGTCCTATAATAGCTCCTGGCACTTTGTTCTTGTTCTTCAAGATCGTAGCTTGGCAGACTGGGACACGCCTGACTGGCGAGCAGTAACCATCACTGATTTTCCACCTTTGTAGTCTTTAGTCACTTTTAATTTTGTTTCCAGGTCAGTCACTTGAAGAGGTCTTTTTTTGGGGGGCAACATTAGCAGTGGATGTTAGACACTTAGGGACCATGATAAAGAAAACAAAATGAGATTAAGCCAAGCAGAAGAAAAAATGATTCAATCAAGAGATGTAGTGAATGAGAGGTATGAGGCTGTTGCCAGGGTAACAGAGCACATTGTTTAACAGAAAACTTTTTTTTTTTAACATAGGTTGAAAGAATACTCTTAAAAATAACAATAAAAAGTACAGTAGAGTAAATACCCAAGCCATTAATATAGCCATTTATTATCATTATTAAGTGTTTGGTACTATACACACTGAATGTGCTGTACTTTTATATGACTGGCAGTGCAGCAGGTTTGCTAATAAATGGCAAAACTAGAATTCAAAGTTAAACTTGACTAATCCGAAAACCAGCTCCCAGGCCAAATGTTAAATCAAAGTAACATGAAAATCATAATATAAAATGATGGGCAAAAAGAAATAAACACCTCAAAATTTTAACTCTAGCACTTAGGATTAAGTTCAGCTGCAATTAACAGGGACACATTGATATTTTAGAAAGAGAGGGAGGGAGAGAGAGAGATACATCAATGTGAGAGAGAAACATTGGTCGGCTGCCTCCTGCACACCCCCTATTAAAGATCGAACCTGCAACCCAGGCATGTGTCCTGACCGGGGATTGAATCCAGACTTCTTGGTTCATGGGATGATGCTCAATGCCCTGAGCCACACCAGCTGGGCACTATTTTTATTTTTAACCTCATGTCTTTATTTACAAATGGTTACTAACATGCATCTTGCATGGCTGTTGTGAGACAGAATGCTTGTCATATAACAGCCACCTGATTCATTTTTTGTCATTCTTTTCGTTAGTTCCCATGTTGAGGAATCATATCTTGCTCCATAGAATAATATTCCAAAATATTTCCTGTAAAAATTATTATATTTTGGCACTGACTGACTTATCCCATGATTCGCGCCCCACTTAATAATTTCGTGATCTTTTCCTGTTAGTCTCAGGGTATCTGCGCTATTTGCCAACATCTAGGGTAGGAGTGAGCTATTGTACCTTAACTTAAAGTATGTCATGCTCTAGTACCTTTCAATATAATTTTCAAGGAAGATAGAAAAATACGTACTCAAACTCCTTCAGCAAAGTGATGGACTTCAAGTGAGTGAGTTTGGCAGGATTTTGTTCGGTTTATTCCATGGGCCAGGCCCTCCGGTATGTGATGACTAGGTCAGTGAGGGCTCAGACGTGTGCACGCCACACAGAGGAAGCACTAACCAGTGCTGAGGGGCGAGCTGGAGGAGTAAGGAAAGTGTCCATGAAGAGGAGTTGGAAGAGGACGAGGGCTTTTCTTGGTAGCTGGTTGGAAGTGTGCTGGGGAGACCGCAGGGCATTGAGATGGAGAGAGGGCATGCCGAGAATACAGGGGTGAAACAGCTCGGCCCGCCTGCGCCCCTGGAAGGCGGGAACATGCTTACAGTCATGCCGTTCTGGGGTAGGATAGACTGAAAGCTACAGGCCCACAATGGCAAATACAGTGTTTTCAGAGGTTAGCGTCTGTTTCCAAAGACCTCTGAGGCATCAGAGTGGAGGGAGGACTAGATTGTTCAGGAGAAACCACCCACGGGCAGACAAGGTAGGCAGCTACACAGTCAGATAGTGTCATCTGGGGACAGAGAGAGGGAGTACG
Source organism: Molossus molossus (assembly GCF_014108415.1). NCBI lineage: Eukaryota > Metazoa > Chordata > Mammalia > Chiroptera > Molossidae > Molossus > Molossus molossus. Next base: position 60,775,713 of record NW_023425352.1, read on the forward strand.
TCAGACACCCCAGGGAGATAGGATTGACAGCGCTTGGCTACTGATTGGATGAGAAAGTTCAGAGCCGACACTCACTTTCCAAAGTGAGCGACTGAATGAATGATGAGGCCATTAGTCAGGATGGAGCATCTGTGAGGAGAAAGTAGTGGGGGAAGACAATGAGCTTAATTTGGGACATGTTAAGATAGTGCTGTCTTTCAGAAAACCTTTCCTCACCACTCTCCTCACTTTCACAGGGTGCTTCTCAAAGCCACTGTCACGTAGCTGCCGCTGCTGTCGGCACGTAATAGCAGCTCAGTGTCAGACACGCGTGATTCAGGGAAAGCGTTCCCCAGACTAGAAGAAAGCTCAGAGGAGAGCAGTGTCTGAGAAGTGCATAGGAGTTTAAGAAGACAGACCCGAGCCTGGCCCGTGTGGCTCAGTGGGTGAGCATCGACCCATGCACCAAGAGGTCGCCAGTTCGGTTCCTGGTCAGGGCACATGCCCAGTGGGGGCATGCAGGATGTGACCAATCGATATTTCTCTCTCTTTCAAATCAATAAAGAAAAAGGAAAAGGCAGACTCGATGCACGGTAGGTCTTTCAGCTCAGATCCTCAGGAAAGTGCTTACAGGAAAGGCAAGTGAGCTCCCAGTGGACAAATGGCCGAGGAGTCTCTGACTTAGGGAAAGCACGTGGGAACAGACGGGAGGAGGAAACCACGCCCAAAGTCATGTAGGACAGTCTGTGAAATGGTGGGAGCCCCTGGCCTGTGTTCAACCTCCGGAGGAGGCCAAGTCTGGGAGGAGGAGTGATTTCTGCATGAGAGCAGCCGGTGGGTGGCGTCCTCCATGCTGCCTTACTGCCAGCTGGCCCACAGGACAGTGACGGGTATGAACTCCTAGGTGGGGAGAATAAGAGGTGGAAACTCGAGGAGAAAGTGAAGGTAGTGCCTGTAGGAACTACACAGAAGGGGGTCCTGTGGTCCCCAAATGAGGCCCTGATTCATTCTGCCCTGCAGCCCCGCCACTTTGCTTCCCACACCCCTGTCCAGTCAGCCCTCTCTGCCTCTCCTCCTTCCCCCATTCTCTTCCGGGAACGTCGCTACATTGGTGGGGAAAGTAAGACTGTGGGAAGGACAAGCCGAGAAAGTCTGTATCATCGCCTGTCTGCAGCATGAGCTAAAACCTTCTTTTGTGGTGGGTATAATGTATGTTTTTAAATTAAATTTATTGGGGTGACATAGGTTAATAAGATCATATACATTTCAAGCGTACAACTCTATACATCATCTGCATTTATATTGTGTGTTTACGACCAAGGTCAAAAAATTCTTCCATCATCATATGTTTGACCCCCTTTACCACCTCTCCCTAAAGTTTGTGTTTTAATAAAGGTGCTATAGATATGGTTTCACAATTGCCCCTTCAATTTCCTGCCGAACTCCTAGAATTTGACGATTATAGATACTTTTACGGTGTGGTGGGGTGTTCAGACCTGCGTCACAATGTCCTTGTCTGGACATCTTGCTAACCTTTAAATTCTGTGGCTGTTCAGCTGAGAATTGGTGTGATGTTACGCAGAGCAACTGCACATACTGCTCTGTTCAGCGGCTGGAAGTCTGGGCGGTGAAACACTTTGCTGCTCCGCGTCTACTTGCTCAGGGAGATACTCTATTCGTGCAGATTTCTTTAGTGGTGTAGCAGGAGGGCTGGTGTTCTAGCAAGGCAGTCACAGGGCTTGGGGTTCTGGTGTCGGGGTGTATGTCGAGGGCAGAGGCATGGGTTTCACATCCTGGTGGCCCAAATTAGAATCCTGTCCCATCTGTTATTGAATGCGTGACTTCGACAAGTTACTTGACCTCTCTGGATCTCAGTCACCTCATTCATAAAATGGGGGTGATAACACCTGCTTTTTGGGGCCACTGTGAGGATCACAGGAGATAAAGTATGTATGACACCTGAAGCTTAGTCAAGGTGACTTTCCCTCCCTCCTAGAAAAGGTACAGCAATGAGGAACAGAGCCTGGATGAGACTGGATGAACAAATGCCATGTCCAGTCCTTCCAGCTCTGAGAAGCTCTGAATTCCTCTGAGCATCACTTGCCTCACCTGTAACGGAGGTTAATACAACTGTACTCTCTAAGTAATTCTCTGAGAGGCTCCGAGGCCCCACCACTATAGCTGGAAGAGCCACAAAGCCCTCTGAGTTACTGTGATGCAGGCGGCTGCGTATGAGGTGCAAGAGGGAGAGTGGAGGGCGTGTTTGTCCATATTGGGTCTGTGTGGGCAGGACGGCCATTCAACACTCAACAGATGTTTGTTAGTGGGCTTAAGCTATGTCCACATTAGGGTTAGACTGTCTGAAGGTGGGATCTGACCTGGAGTTCAATCAGAAGAAGACACCGGGACTCCTCTTGACAAGAACTCCAGGGAGGACAGCATGATGGTGTGCATGCCTGGCTTCCAGCTTGGGGCCACTGTGGGAGGAGTGTGAAGGGGTTCCCAGGAGGACTGTCCTCTGCTCCAGGCCCTTTTGACAGATGCGTGAGCCCTAAAGTAAGTGAATGTAAATGGGCTATATCTTTATGATCTTCTGCAAACGAGCAGTGGCCCGGTAGTAAGCAGACACAGAGAATGAAATCTTGCATCGGCAACAATATGGACGGATCTAGAGGGTATTGTGCTAGTGAAATAAGTCAGAGAAAGACAAATACCACATGATTTTACTTACATGTAGAATCTAAAAAACAAAATAAATGAACAAACAAACCAGAAACAGACTCATAGGTACAGAGAACATTTTGACATTTGCCAGAGAGGAGGGGACTTGGGGGGGGTGTGTGTGAAAAGGTGAAGAGGTTAAGAATTGGTAGTTACAGAATAGTCACAGAGATTTGAGGTACAGCCTAGGGAACATAGTCAATGATATTGTAATAACTGGGTATGTCAGATGGGTACTAGATTTATTGGGTGATCATTTTGTAAGTTATATAAAGTCTAATCACTGGGTTGTATACCTGAAACTAATATAATATATTTTTAAATAATAATTGAAAATAAAATATTATTTTAGAAAATTAAAAAGAAGCGTGACTATTTGTGCTACCACCCTGCTCTAAAACATTCAGCGACTCCCAACCGCCCCCCTTTACAAGACACCCACGTTCTTTTCTTATCTTAAGAAAAACAAGTCTTTAAAAAAAATATATGTTCTTATTGATTTTTTAGAGAGAGAGGAAGGAAGAGAAAGATAGAAATATTGATGTGAGAGAGAAACATTGATTGGCTGCCTCCTGCACACGCCCTGTTGGGGATCATGCCTGTAACCGGGGTATGTGCTCTTACTGGGAATCAAACTGGGACCTCTCAGTCCATGGGATGACACTCAATCCACTGAGCCACACCGGCCGGGCAACTGGGTTCTTCTTTTTTCTTCTTTATAGATTTTAGAGGGAGAGATGGAAATATCAATGAGAGAGAACATCGACTGACCGCCTCCTGCATGGCCCCCACTGGGATCGGGCCCACAACCTGGGCATTTGCCCTGACCGGGAATCGAACTGGCAACCTCTTGGTGCATGGGTCAACACTCAATCACTGAGCAAACTGGCTGGGTCAACTGTGTTCTTTTATTAAATAAACACCTCTGTAATTTGCCTTAGATGTACATGAGCTTCTATAGTGTGTAACCAAGAAACCATGACTAATAGAGGAAGAACATTTGAAAAGTCACCATTCTATTGTCACAGGTACAAAGACTGGTGAGTATACTTGTACTTCTTCTGAACTTGTCTTTGAGAAGGAGGTTCAGCTCCAGTGTCCTCACCTCTTTCTTTTCGCCTCTTCTCTCCCCACTCTGAACTTCAGGGTAGGGATGTAGAGTTTATCAGATTAAGAATAACTTTGACTTAATTCAAACTAATTTCTGCTGCCTGAATTCCTTCCAGAGCATATCAGCAAGCCCTCTGTTGTCTCCCATCTCTGCTTGGACACCTGAAATGATGGAGAGCTCACCACTTTATGTAAAAAGTTTATATTTTAAAGAGTTCCAGGGATTAAAATGTCATTCTTGTATCTTTCTTCACTGAATCCATCTTTGCACTCTAAAATGACCCAGAACAATTCTGTTGTTTTTTTGACATTGCTTTTTGGCTGTTTAAAGTCAGATACAATAGGTGTTTATTCTTTTCTTCTGTAAACTAAATTTCTGGGCTTTTAAATGCAATTCTTCACATCATTATTTTGAGTTAGCTTGGCTTCTAGGTTGCTTTTCTTTGGAAATGCTCTAGTTTGTCAAGGGTCTGCTTAGACAAACAGAGTATAACACCTTACTCTGGTGTTATAAGTTTGTTAAGCTAGATGTATAAGTATGTGTGTAATACACATACATATGTCACATTAGCTAGTGTATAAATACTTGGATCCTACATTTTTTTGAATGGTGGCGTAGCAGGTACATCACAGTATTGACTCACAGACTCTTCTAGTCAACTAAAACCCCTGATCCTTTTCACAAGTACTGCTAACCAACTGGTCTACCAACTAACACTCTCCATTTCTACAGGTGTCCCCAGTCTTTAGAGGAACATTAGGATGTGGAGTTTCCTTTTGCAGGTGCAAAGTCTGAGATTATCGTAGCACCAGGTTAGAAGTCTGACTCCTTGGTCTGGTCCCAGCCTTGCCATGACTCACATTGTGTCCTCGGACTCCATTTCCTCTCACTGGGCCTCAGCATTTTCTCCTCTATAATGCAGGAGGCTGGGATCATTATACTGGCTCCTGACCAACCTCTGGTTTTGGCAAGGGTCTACAAAAAGGGAATAGGTGCTCAGAAAATCATATCCACACCAATTCCCATTCCTGATGGGAAGGGCTTGGGAAGAAGAAACTCAGGGAGACACGGTTTTGAGTGATGCCCTTGTATCCTGTGGCACCTTCTGCTATGAGAAGTTGTTCCAACACCAAGGAAACCACCCTGCTCCTGAGGCTGGTATTTGCTCTTCCACCACTGGGCTGACCACAAGCCTCACAGACAGTGTACTGCACATGACCATGACAACCATGTTACATGCGAATCCCAGCTCTTACACAGTGGCTCTGTCCTGGAGGTCTACGGGGTCTGTAAGGCAGAGGGGTGAGGCACAAGGGAAAGGCCTGGACCTTAGACACTAAATATGTGTCCCATTTCCCCACCACTGGGCAGACTGGTTATCTGCGTCAGGCAGTTAAATAAATCCTCCCTCAAACAACCCCCAAAAGAAAAGTAATATCAGAGGAGAAATTCCCTGAGCTTAGAGGCAGGGCTCTAGGCCCCAGCAGTAGGAAGAGAAAGCTGGAAGCCAGGCAGATGATGTTTTGACCTAGTTTGGTTTTCTCCCCTTTGAAGTTCTAATGTTGCTAAATGAGACTGGGCTTTGATCTCCTATCCTGGGATCTGGATGGACCTGGAATAGACAAGCCCAGGGTCAGGGCCAAACAGGATTGGCCTCGGCACCCCCAGGCAGACAGAATCTGAGGCCCGCCTGCTCACCACACCCTGTGTGGGGCTGGAAGAACAATATCAGTTCTGTGACCCAAGGTGAGCTGATGGGACCAGAGGTGAGGTCAGAGCTAGAGGCTGGATGCTGAGAAAGGTCCCTATGCTGAGCATCAGGCGGGGCCCTCACCTGCCCCAAGGTCCAGTGGAGCACAGTTCTGTTGCACAGGTGAGGTTGGTTGGCTTAAGGCTGAAGTTTCTGGCTGGGTTACATGTGGAGACTCTACGGACAAAGGTCCCACTAGCTTCAGAAATCCTTGGGCAGAGGGCATAAACAGCTAAGATCTGCAGGGGACGTCCACAGAACCCTCAGATAAGGCTGGGCGTGGGGCTGGGGAAGGAGCTTCAGGAGCTCTTTTGGCAGGCTCCCTCCCGGGCTCCCCACCCCGTCCGCCCCAGCCCCCGCTCCTGCTCCCTGCCCAGGGATCTGGGATTTGTGGTGTGCTTTGTCATCCTGGCGGAGGAGCAGGTGGAGGGGCAGTGAAGCAGCACTGCTTGTTTTCTGGAAGCGACAGAACAGAAACCTTGTGTCATTTTAACAGAGGAGGAGCCGGGCAGCAGTTAGGCAGGTGTGGATCAGTCAGTGAGCCAGGAGGATGCTCTGCAGTATTTGATGATTCAACACTGTCAACAAAACAAAATGAAATAGCACTTCAAACAAATACCAGAAAACCCACGGACATTGTGAAATAATTGCCTCATTTAAATGCATTTAAAATACGTGGAAACAAGAGCCATTTGGGAGGGAATAACGAGTGAGGAATACAGTGGTGCCAAGTTCCCCTCTGACCAGCAAATTAAACTTCCGTCCACTCCCCAGCCTGCCAAATGTGGCGGGTCTTGGGGACAGCGAAGGTACCTAACACATGCCCTCCTGAGGGCCGACATTGTATGCCCCTCCTCAGCTAGGCCAAGAACGGTGTCAAGTCAGTCTGTCTTGCACAAGCAACTCAGTAGATGAGGAAGAAGAATGCATTTTGCCTTTGGGTTGGATCCCAGCTTTGACACTCACTAGCCATGCGACCTAAGGGAAGAGAAAATCAGCTTTCAGAGGTCTAGCGTCTTCTTCGTAAATCAGGGTAGTGATTCCAAGGTCACCATCAGGATTAAGTGACAAAATGTATAAAAAGTTGGTGACGTCCTAAACAAACGCTCTCTCTCTTCCCTCCTCGGAGTTTCCGCCTTGAAGACAACCAGCATGGGCAAGGGTGCCAGCTTCCCACCCGCCCAGCTTGGGGAGGAACAGGCAGGCGGTGAGGCCCCTCGGCCTTCGGTGCCTTGCTGGGCACCAGGCCCTGGAAGGTTTCCCGGGAGATATGTAGAAAGTCTCTGTAGGGAAACCTCCCCACTTCCCTCATTTTCCCACAACAGTTTTGCCTCCAGAGGAAGTCTATGAAGGATGTTCATGCTTCCCTCACCCCTGTTATTTCCTGTTCTCTTGGAGTGGAGTGTCATGTTGGGTCCCACCTGCTTTGTTCCTCTTCATTGCTTAGTTCCTTCAGTTCTGGACTCCGGGAAGGACACTGAATGCAGAGGGAGCTCACTGGTGTCCAGTTCATTCATTCTTTCATTCACTGCTGCATTCACGCACACGCACGTCCCGCTCACAAGGCGGGGCGCTCCTATGGGCTGTTTGTAGAGTTTGGGAGATGGGAGGAGGCAGTCAAAAGGGATACTGGAGAGTGCAGAGAGGTTACCTGCTGCTCCGATGATGAACGCAATAAAGAGCAGCATTTGAAAGTGCATTTCAATGGCTCCACTAGTAACTGTGATGTCAGTTCAGAGGTGCCCTCTTGTGGCCGGGCCCTCAGCCTGGGAGCAGGTGGGCAGAGTTTTCCTTGGCTGAGGTAGAGAAGGGCCCCGCTGCCTAATAGACCATGCAGCTGTTGGTGTTTGGGCACCGTTATGAGATATGCATTGCAATTAGTCTAGCTGGGTTCTCTGTGACAGGTTCTCATGGTCATGAAAAATGCGTTTATCCTCACACTCAGTACCCAGAGAGCATCCACCCACCTAGAACCTCACACTGCAGAGCTGGACAGCTGTTAGAGGTCACTTAGACAACACCATCATGATACATCAGGGAAACCGAGACCCAGAGTGGTGAGTTCACAGGTCCAAGACCACTCAGGAAGCTGGAGGCAGGACCCTTTTCTCTGATCCCACTCAACACACTCCCTGCACACAACCTCTCAATTCTTAAGCTGTTCTTCTAGTTTTATCTTTATTTTCCTGAATTACAAGGCTCGACCTCTGTCCCCAGCCGACCCGGGCTTGGCGATTGTCTGCTGGCCTCTGGTCAGCTGGTGCGGAGCCTCATCCACCCCTGTCCTCTCAGTTCAGTAAAATTACTGTTCACTGCCGGTCAAGGTGGTCTGATGACTACATTTTCTTTCTTGTACAACTTTTATTTTCCTGGAATTAAAAATCACATGTTACTTTTGCATTTGAATAGTGTGTGATGTATCTGTCATCATTTCCCCTCATTAAATACATCAGAACCCTGACGGATGGGTTTTCCCAAATAGGGAGCTGCATTTTCAGCCTTGTCTTGGATCCGCTGAGTTCCTGGGGTGCCCAGCTCCTCAGCAGTGTGTTTGGGGGCACAAATGGAGTTATACTAACAGGATTCATCTGCCCCACCTGCTAACTCAGGCTTAGGTGCCCCCCCCCACACACACACACACACTTAATCTAGGCACTGCTGGAGTCCCGGGTGCTTATAAATGGCTCTGCTTCTCTGCTCCCCCATCTCTCCCCAGGAACCGGAATTTCCTGTTGGGTGCTGTGGACTCCTGCCAGATACCCTGCTTGGGGCTCCTGATGCCAGCCAGCGCTGCAGCACCTGTGGCAGGATGTGAGGACCCATCCCCGCCTGTGGCTGCCAGGTGTTACACAGATGGTGATACAGGGGCTGGACTCACTGTTGCCCGGGGCTGTAGGGACATTCTGAGATGCTCAGGGCTGAGGCTTCCTCTCTGTGCTATCATCCCCAACACCGCGTCCAAGGCCCTGCCGGTAGCTAACGTAGCTAACGGGTTCACAAGGCTCCTGGGCTGCTGTGTCTGAACCCTTCCAGTGGGCTCCCAATCCTTCTGCTTGCTGGTCTTTCTTCTTCCCTGCTGCATGGACTTTGCTTCCTCCTCACTGTTCCTTAAGGTGGCTCCTGTCACCATCAGCCACTCTCTTCCTTCCCTCCAGCCTTAGTCTTAATAAATTTGGGGAGCAAAATAAAGGCTCCTGCTTTGGTAGAAACACATTGGAGAGCTTCTGTCTTGTACCATGATCTCAGAGTCTCAGCTGTGGCTTGGGGTGCCCCCAGGGTCACAGGGGGAGGGGGAGGGAAGGAGGTACGCAGAAAACAACCCATTAATGCTTTGGTGTGAGCTGCCTCGGGACCAAAGTAGGTGCTCCCTGGCCTCTGTGATTTTATTTTTGTTCCCTTTAGGGCTCAGCAAATGCCTGGGACTAACCTGGGGGCAGATTCTGCAATCTGTGTGATCCTTCTTCCTGGGTCTCTGGGCCCCTAACTGCCTGTGTTCCAGGGCCAAGCCCGTCCCACCCACTTCCCCCTGCTGAACTGGGGACCCCAGTCTCCCCGTTCACTGTCTCCCAGACAGGCCTGGATTCAGCTCAGGCTCCAGCTGAACCTGGTACTCTTGACTTAAATGATAGAAGTTTTAAAAAATAATTTGGTATATTTTAATGAAATTATTCTATTTTCAATATAAAATATTTTGAATGTGTAATTAACTATCATTGATTTCATATAAATAAACTTACAAACCAGTTTTTTTTTTTTTTTTACCATATTCTGGTAAAAAAAAATACAGCTTCTTTGCCTAGAGAGACATCCAGAGCCCCCAGGCAGCTGTGGCTTGTTAGTGCCCCCAGCCAGACCTTTTCCCAGCTTGAGCCTCTGCCTCTGCCTCCAGGAAGCTGCCGGCCATCACGCAGAGGGATGGGCACCTCTCAGAGGAAATTCGCGTCAGCAGCCCGCAGCAGTCTGAGCAACAAATGGCTTCCGTTGTGAACATCTCACACAGCCATGACTTCAGCCTCTCTTTAGAGGCCCACTGAGGGGTGATCCTGCCCTTCCGTGACCCCTGCAGGGGGCACTGTGGCTTATGAATTGTTTCCTTGGCAAGGGGAATGGGCGAGACCAGAAAAGATGCAGAGAATTAGGAATTCGGGTGGCATCTTCCATGCCCTCGGGCACATCTTGCCCAGTGTGGATGTTTTGATTCTACAAAGATCAGTGCCCCACACTGGGCCTGGAACCATGGTGGGAAATGAGATGTAGGTCCCTGGAGGGCCCTGCCCGGCTGTAAGCTCAAGTTCACGCCCAGGCTGAGTGATGCCTCCTGTCTTACCTCAATGTAGACAAACGCCCTGTGTCATGGAGCAGCAGCGGTCTGTACTAAGATGGTACATCAGCCGGCTAGGGCTGCCACAATCACACACAGCCTCTAAAGAGAGGCTGAAGTCATGGCTGTGTGAGATGTTCACAACGGAAGCCATTTGTTGCTCAGACTGCTGCGGGCTGCTGACGCGAATTTCCTCTGAGCAGTGCCCATCCCTCTGCGTGATGGCCGGCAGCTTCCTGGTGGCTTAGTCAAAAGACATTTAATTTCACATAGTTCTGGAGGCTAAAAAGTCCAAGATCAAGGTGTTGGCAGTTTAGTTTGCTCTGAGACCTTTCCTTGGCTTGTGGATGGCCACCTTCTTCTTGTGACCTCACAGGGTCTCTCCTCTGTGTGTGCATCCTGGTGTCTGTGTCCAAGCATCCTCTCCTTTCTTGTCCTCGTTTTGTTTACTATGGAAGTAGTTATATATCTAACTATTTATATAAATTGTATATAAATATAATCCATCCTTTTTCAAAGCACACTTTAGTTAATTTTGCTAAGCATGTGAAATCATGTTACCATCGCTCTAGTCAAGGTAAAGAACACCCCCTTAACCTAAAGGATTTCTGTGCCCCTTTGCTCGTGACCCCATTCCTCTGCCCCTGTCCTAGGCAGTGACTGAAGCTTTCCATCACTGGTGTTGCTTTCTCTAGAATTTCATATAAATGGAATCATTAGGTATATAGTCTTTTCTGTTTGACTTCTTATACTTAGTATGTTTTTAGAAATTCATTCATGTTGTACATATTAACATTTTGTTTCTTTTTCTTGTTTCTACTAGTCCATGGTGTGTATGTATGTGTGTGTAATGTGTTGTTTCCAGTTTTTGGCTATTTTGAATAATGCTACTATAAATATTTGCACACATGTTTTTAGGGAGACATGTTTTTATTTCTTGAGGTTGAATACCCAGGAATGGAAGTACTTTGACAGAATGGTAAATAACATTTAACATTATAAGGTATTGTCATATTATTTGCAAAATGACTGTAACATTTTTTAAAAAAAATGTTTGTATAGATTTTTTTAGAGAGAGAGGAAGGGAGAAAGAGATAGAAACATTGATGTGAGAGAGAGACATTGATCTGCTGCCTCCTGCATGCCCTCCTGGGGACTGAGCCTGGAACCTGGGCATGTGCCCTGACCAGGAACCGAACCAGGACCTCTCAGCCCATGGGGCAATGCTCAGTCCACTGAGCCAGACTGGCTGGGCTGTAACATTTTGTATTCCCACCAGTGATGTAGGAGAGATTTCGAGTTGCTCCATGTCCTCACCAGCCTCACTAACTCTTGGTATTAAGTCCTTTTAACTTTATTATTGAAAATTGTTTATCAGAAAGCAAAATAGACCCAGAGACATAGAAGTAGGGATAAGACTGACAAACCTCAGAAGAGGGGAAGGAGGGAAGAGATAAACCAAAGAACTTATATGTATATATGCATAACCAGTGGACACAACAACAATACTGCGAAGGAGTGGGGGAAGTGGGGAGGAAGGAGGCAATGGGGGAAAAGGAGAAACATTTATAATAAAAATATTGTTTTTCAATTACAGTTTACATTTAACATTATATTGTATTTGTTTCAGGTGTACAACATAGTGCTTAGACAGTCATATACTTTACAAAGTGTTTCCCTTATACAATCTTTGTAACTTTAGTCATTCTAGTGGGTGTGTATAGTGGTATCTCTGTGGTTTTAATTAGCATTTCTCTGAGGACTAGGGTTGGCAGACACCTATTCATGTGCTTATAGGCCACTTGAATTTCTTCTTTTGGAAAATGTTCCAATCTCCTGTCCATTTTTATTAGTCTCATTGAGTTGTAGGAGTTCTTTACATATTCTGAATGCAAGCTCTTTGTCTTGAAAAATTTGTTTCCAGTCTGTGGCTTAACCTTGTTGTTTCAAATCTCTTCTTATAAGGACACCAGTCAGACTGATTAGAACCCATTGTAGTGGGTTCATTTAAATATAATTAATGCCATAAAGGTCCTATCTCCAAATGCAGTCATATTTTGAGATAGTGGGGGTTAGGACTTCAACATATCATTTTTTTGGGTTGGGGAGAATACAATTCAGCTCATAACAGATTGGAAAAATGGGTTTATAGGGAATAAGGAGCAAAAGAGAAAAGAAAGAAAAACCATGTTTATTAAATGAAACAGAGCAGAGTTTGGTGTTTCAGATATAACCTCATGGTTCTGTTAAGACTCTGAGAGTCACTGCTTCATACTAATTTATTATTTTGCTGGGACTTCGATTTGAGTCTTGTACCCTGTGAGTCCCGCAGGGAGGGACTCTGTTCTGTCCAGTCCTGCGAAGTGAGTGGTACGCTGCAGGGATAGCTGAGACCCTGAGACTATCTACAGACACGGGCCTGCGGGCCGGGCTCACCCAGGCAGGTGCCGGCCGCCCCTGGCCCGCCCCAGCTCGGAGGAGCGCCTGAACCAGGTACACTCTCTTGTTCACAACGGCCCTGCATCTGAACAGACAAGGAAACAGGCTTGAGAGTTTAGAGAATTAGGGTCCCTAATCAAGGGTTGATGTGAGGATGTCTGGGAGGAGAGGTCGGAGCCCCGAGAAGCAGGCAGAAGAAAAGCAGCGCAAGTAAATAAAAGAGCAGCCCTGCTACTGCTGGGTCCGCGGAGTCAGGTGCAGAACTTGTACCACTGCAGGAGCTTAGCGTTCGGCTGAAAGCTTCTCTCTGGCCGGGTTAGGGGTTGAGGGGATGGGGCGGTGAGGTGGGGAGGTGGAGGGCTGGCAGGTGGGGGCAGGGGAAGCGGCCACAGGAAATAGGGGTCGCTGGTGCTCTGGCCAGAGAGGAGAAGGTTCAGTTTTCCAGCAGGTGGAGCCATACAGCTGATTACGGGAGAGCAGGCGCTGGCTGGCAGTGTTTGCCCGAGGTCTTCCCAAACAGGGTTGGCAGGAAGTTTCCCTGTGCTCGGAGGGGGCCAGCCTGGTGCTTTCTCCCCTGGGGGGCAAGAAAGAGGGTATTTGTCCTCACCTTGAAAATCTGACCTCTACTTGTGGGTTTTTTGAAGAGAAGAAAAACTTCTGTGTGGCCCCTGGCCTGCCTGGCAGGGGTGGCCAGTGGCAAGTCTCCAGGCCAACCAGAAGGCTCTGGTTCCCCCAACAGCTTAGAGCTTTCTTTGGAACAGGGTAAAAGGCTCCCCAGTAACACCTTGGCCCCTCCCCCAACAGACCAATTCCATTTGCTCTGAAGCTGTCCTTTAGATGTGGGGATTCTTGGGGTAAACCAATCAATGGTAAGCATTTCTCTAAGTTTGCCCGTTTGGATTTGAACTCACATATCTAACGGGCTGGGGAGAACTCAGCTCTTTCCCGCCCCGGTCCTGGTACTCATCCCTTTGTGCTGCAGAGCATCTGCTCGAGCATGGCAAGTATAGGTGCTGGATTCGAATTCAGGCTCCTCCACACTCGCTGTGTGACCTAGGCAAGCTTCTTACCCTCTCTGTGCCTCAGAGTCCTCTACTGTAAAATGGAAGTGGTAACAATTCTTGTACAGTGGTAAGAATTCTTGTACTGTGCGGTTTTTATAAGAATGAATAAACGCAAAGCTCTAGGGACAGTGTCTGAAGCACAGTGACAGCTGAGCTGCTGTTATGGCCATCAGGTGAGCGTGAGTATTTCTCAACGAGGTCATGCGACACTAACATCTGGCAGCAGTAGGCTCCCAGCAATGCTGAATTGGATCTAAATAGGGGAAAATAGACCTTCTAGCAGGGAGTGGGACAGCCCACACTGGTGACTGGAGGGACCTGCTATTCAAGCAACCAAAACTCAAGACTCAGGGAAATTCTGAAGAGTGAATAGGAGAGGGAGGGAGGGAGGGGGGGTGCTGCCCCTTACAGCTGGGGCACCAACAGCACACTGCGGCATCCTTCTGGGTTCATGCATGGGAATAGGACTAGAGCCCAGCTCTAGGCACCGTGTTGCCTGGGAATATGGCCAACTTGGCTGGGAAAACCGGGAACCAGTTTTTCCATGGCCAAGCCAGGGAAAGAGATTCTGCTGGGCACTTGGGGGCCACACAGGGCTCCAGGCTCCTGCGTCACCTGACACCCAACTTGGGAAGAGCAGCAGGCCAGTGCAGGGCTGAAAGAATCAACTGTAACCTCTCTGGGCTCCTCCAGCCAGATCAGTAGGTGCCTCCTGGAAGCCATGCTAAGCCAAGGGTTACCCCTTAATTGCTGGATCCCCAGTGGGGGTGGGAGGAGCACTTCTCGGGCAGGAGACTAGGCATTGGTTTTTGTCAGTATTTCAAAATTTTAACAAACCAGCATGTTTGCACTTGACCCAGCTGTGCTCAACCCTGGCCCTCTGCGTCTCTGCTTCTCTGGCCCTGCAGCCACCGACTCTCATCAGACCCCTGAGGGTGGAGGCGGGGCAGCTGGCAGGGCTGGGAAGGCAGGCACAGCGACCTCAGCACTGCTATCTCATTCCCATGGCATCTGAGCATGTCTCGGACAGGCCAGGCCCTGGTGGTGAAGGGCAAGGGGTGCTGCTCTCTGACTGTCTGGGTTCCAGTTATGACTCCACCAATTCTGAGCCGTGTGCCTCGGCAATTATTTGTCATCTCTGTGTCTCAACTTCCTTCTTTCTAAAAGGAGAACATTAATTAATAGTGCCTCCCTCACAAGATGCTGTGAGGATGAACTGAGCAATGCATGCAATGTATTTGGAAGAGTTATTACTATACTTAACAATACTTAAAGTTATTCAACAAGACTTAACTTTTATCACTAAGCACACATTACATTTGTATCACATCTCAAACCACATCATTTATGGCCTTAAGGACATATATGTGTTTTGGAAGGGACTGTGAACTCTATGTTGGTCCTCTGCCCCCCTGGGGATGAGCAGGTGAAGCTGGGATCACAGAGGGAAGGGGTTGACTCAGGCCATCAGAATGATTCATGGCAGAATCTGGAGGAGGAGTCAGGCCTCCTGACTCACGTAAGAGATTTCTATGGGTATAATGCTTTGCTAGAGCAACCCGGTTTCTTGTCTGCCCTTCTCCCACCCAAGCAGATGCTTGAGCTCCAGTCTCGCAGGGTGAGGGAGAACTGAAAG
Source organism: Molossus molossus (assembly GCF_014108415.1). NCBI lineage: Eukaryota > Metazoa > Chordata > Mammalia > Chiroptera > Molossidae > Molossus > Molossus molossus. The sequence continues at coordinate 60,790,734 of NW_023425352.1, forward strand.
CAGAAATAGCCAGAATCCTTCATGGTGTTATTTCCCAAGGTATTAGCCGCAAAGGGCAGGAGGGATTGGAGGCAGACGAGAATGTCTTGGACAAAGCATACAGGAATCTGAGGAGAGAAGCAAAAGGGCTGGTTGAACGTGGCTTCAGGCCAGTACTGGCCGCCACCAGGGTCCCACTGCTGCGTTTTCCCATGAATTGCATTTCTGCAGGCCCAGCAACTTCTGTGGCTATTTTTTGCTGCAGAGATCCAGGCCACTGCAGGAGCCCTCCTGCCAAACACACTCAGCAATGAACAGCCACAGCAGCGGTGCCTGTTACAGACACCCCTTCTCCCTGCGCCCCTGGTGTGTGAGAGGTTTTACAGACTGCCCTGCTTCAGGCAGGAATGGAACAGCTCTGAACTCGCTGCCTGTTACCTAGAAGCCATTTCCCATCAGTTATGCCCTTCGTTGCACCATCAACCATACACTGCAGCAGCCGCCCGGCGGTCGGTGGGTTAACCATCTGATGCTCACACACGAGTAGGTTTGGCCATGCCTTTGTGACAGCCCTGGCTTGCACTTGTGTGTGCTGGAAGCTCATGTGCACTGTTCTCATTAGTGGACTTATTGTGAGACTTCAGGCTGCGTGAGGGGCTGGGGTCCCAGTTCAGTCATCTCAATCCCCAGAACTGACCTGAGCTGATCTAAGGTTTCCTGCCCCAAGTCCATACGCTACTACTTGTCGCCTGTCACTCAGCATGCATATTTTAACTTGATTTTTTCTGGGACCTTTAACAGGGGAAGAGAATGATAGTACAGGACTGAGCAGAAAGCGAGGTCTCTGGTGGGATAAAGTGGGGGTGAGACATACCACGTCCCCTAGGAGCATTGAGTGAAATCTGAGGATGTCCCAGGACCTTGGAGGAAGGAGGGACAGTCCAGCTTGTAAAACAGGCTCTTCTGAACTGTTACAGGTCACTCTCCTTTTCTTCTGTTTGTTTTCAACAATAAGAGTAATCAGTTCCGGACTTCCGGTCAAGATGGCAGCGTAGGTAAATGCGGCATCGCGCTGGGAAGGTCCTTCCTGAGGACTGAGGGGTCCCCCGTCCCACACCAGGTGCCCCGCTCAGGGTTCCAGTGCCAGGAAGAGAATCCCCATAACTTCTGGCTGGAAAAACCAGCGGGAACTGAGGCTCAGGGAGGCTGAAGCGGCTGGAGCCCCAGGCAGCTCCTTAAAGGGCCCGCGCATGGATTTATCAGACTCTCTCCCTCTAAGCTTGGAGGGGAGGCAGCTCGAGGGGCGCCAGAGACATACAGGAAGAACTGAGCTGTTTGGCACTGGAGCGAGGGCTGGAGAGGGGGCTTTCTCAGGGACAGACGTGCTGTCGGAGGCCTTTGTTCCTTTGGTGAGCCCTTCCCTGGGGCAGCAGAGAGCCGCCATATCTGGGACTCCAGCAACCTGGCTCACACTGGTAGCCCCGCCCTGCTGACTCCCTGAGGCCCCGCCCCACCCCACCCAACTTTGAGGCCCACCCAAGCTGTTGCCACTTGCTTAACCATAGGATTGGCCTGTCTTGGATCCTGCTTCAGGTTTTTCCTAAATTCTTTCAAACGAGCAGCATCTGGTCTCAGCTAGCCCCATACCTCTCATTAAGTAATACACTGAAACAAACACAGGGAGGCAGCCAAAATGAGGAGACAAAGAAACAGGTCCCAAATGAAAGAACAGAACAAAACCCCAAGAAAAGAACTAAACAAAATGGAGATAAGCAACTTAACAGATGCTGAGTTCAAAATACTGCTTATAAGGATGCTCAATGAACTTAGTGAGAACCTCAGTGAACTTAGGGAGGGCCTCCAGAGCATAAAAAAGGACCAGTCAGAAATCATGGATACACAGTTAGAATTGAAGGAGGCATTAACTGAAATAAAGAATAATTTACCCAGCTTCAATAATAGAGTACATAAATCTAAGGAGCAAACCATCGATTTGGAATATAAGGAAGCAAAAAATCCCCAATTAGAACAGCAAAAAGAAAAAAGAATCCAAAAAAATGAGGATAGTGTAAGGAGCCTCTGGGACAACTTCAAGCGTGCCAACATTCGCATCTTGGGGGTGCCAGAAGGAGAAGAGCGAGAACAAGAAATCGAAAACCCATTTGAAACAATAATGGCAGAAAACTTTCCTAGCTTGGTGAAGGAAACAGACATACAAGTCCAGGAAGCACAGAGAGTCCCAAACAAGATGAACCCCAAGAGGCCCACACCAAGACACATCATCATCAAAATGCAAAAGGTTCAAGACAAAGAGAGAATCTTAAAAGCAGCAAGAGAAAGGCAGCTAGTTACCTACAAGGGAGTTCCCATAAGGCTGTCAGCTGATTTCTCAAAAGAAACTTTGCAGGCCAGAAGAGAGTGGCAAGAAATATTCAGAGTGATGAAAACCAAGAACCTACAACCAAGATTACTCTATCCTGCAAAGCTGTCATTTAGAATCGATGGCCATAGAAAGAGTTTCCCAGACAAGGAAAAGTTAAAGGAGTTCATCACCACCAAACCGTTATTATATGAAATGATGAAGGGTCTTTTTGAAGAAAAAGATAAAATCTATGAACAAACAAAATGGCAATGAATACATATCTATCAACAATGGAATCTACAAACAAAATGAACAGGAAGAACAGAAACATTCTCATAGATACAGAGAACATTTTGTTGGTTGCCAGTTGGGAGGGGGGTTGGGGGAATGGGTGAAAAAGGTGAAGGGATTAAGAAGTACAAATTCATTGCTAGACTGACAAACCTCAAAGTGAAAGGGGTTGGGGGGGGGAGTGGGAAGAAATAAACCAAAGAACTTATGTACATAACCAATGGACACAGACAATAGTGTGGTAAAAAGCAGGAGGGGGGCATGAATGGGGAGGAGTGGGTCAATGGGGGAAAAATGTGGAACATCTGTAATACATTTTAGATTCAACAATGAAGATTTAAAAAATAAATAAATAAGGAGTAATCAGTTCCTTGCTCAGCCTCCTTCACACATCACGTTAGGACCAAGCTGGCTGGGCGCTGGTCTGTTGAATGGACCATGTGGACAGACCTGGCTGCCTGGCTCTGGCCCCTGGGTAACTCTGTCCTCCAAAGCCTGGAACAGAGGCCTCATGCCAGGACACGATGCTGTCGGCATGGCCTTCCCCTGGCCCCACGATGGGGTGGAGGAGGGCGTGGGGAGGAAGGAAAGATACTATCAAGACCCTGTTGCTCTAGCAATGTTCAGAAATAACAGGAGATCAATAGCAGTGGCCTGAGTTTTATTTGCTTTTATTTTGTCTTTGGGAACAGCATCAGGTCTAAAAATAAGAATGGCAGAAACTGACTGCTGAGTTGGCTCCTGAGGCTGCAGGGCCTTCGGGGTCTGGAAGGCCCATGGCAGAGGAGGCAAACAGAGGTCTTGTGTGTTGCAGTGGTGGGAGGTGGGGGTCAGGAAGAGCCCTGTGGGGGGACCCCTCCAGGCCATTTAGCCTGGTTTTAGCCATACAATATGGCAGCTTGGTCCCAGCGAGGAGGGAGAAATCAATGGTGCTGGCCGCCGTCTGTGTCTCTCAGCTCTGACCGCTTGAACTTTCATAAAGAGGCAGAAGGAGGGTAAATAGAGCTGGGGGCGGGGGCTGGATTTCTGCTGTCGTGGAGTTTTTGGGGGACTGGAAGGGACAGTGGACCCAGTCCACTCAGGATATTGAAAACAATGTTGAAGGCCAACCCCTATGCATCTTGGCTAAGAATAAAGGCTTCGGTTTGGATCAAGTTATTTCTGACACACAGAAGAACTGCGTATTGAGGTCTCCTGGTTTATCCCAGCACCACAGCATTGAGAGCCTGAATCAGCATTGCTGCAGAGATGGTCAAGGGCGTGCTAACCATGTCCCTTTACGATTTCTGTAACTGTAAGTTACATATGCTGACTGATTGATTTGTTCATTCATTCCCTCATACACACAAATTCATATTAGAAAACTGCCTTGTGCCACTCACTCTTTAGGTGTGTAAAACAAAATATGTGCCCCGAACAAACTGCAGTATGTTGGGGCGGCAGCTGGGAGCACACAGAAAGCTCTCTAGTAGGTGAGATGGTGGACGGTGTGGAGAAGAGGAGGGAGGGCAGGGGGTGCAGAGTGTGGACCTGGGAGCTGGTGCTGTTTACACTGGGGTTTGGGGAATGGCTCTCTGAGAAGGTGGCATTTGAGCGACCCTGAAGAAGGGAAGGAGTGAGTTTCAGACATCTGGAGAAAAGCATTCCAGGCAAGATTAAAGTTCAGATCGCTGAAGCATGAGCGTATTATTGTCTGAGGTCCTGCAAGGCTGCTGGAGCACAGGGAACAAGGGCAGAGAGGGGCAGGCACCAGGTAACTGCAGGCTGGGGGCCTTCTGGGGACTTGTGGGACATTGGTGGGGTTTGCACAGCTAAGTGATGTGCTTGACTTATGTTTAAAAAGAATCATTTACTGTTTTACTATAATGAAAACAAATTGCCCATGGGAGTGGGGGCAGGGCGGGAGGAGGCCATGCAGGAGGCTTGGAGCAGCTTGGCCAGGGCGGTCGCAACAGGAGAGAAGGGGAGGGATTCTGGGTGTAGTCTGAAGATACTGCTGGCAGGATTTCCAGAGATGAGATATGGTTTGTGATGAATTTTATACATGTTAGGAGGATAATGTCACATAATTACTATACCCATTAACATATAATGAGAACTAGATAATACGAACACGTAACTTAGTCAAATATCACCCAATCTCTTTCATGTTATTGTACTTTCGTAAAACATTTTTACACATCAGCTCACTGAGTCCTCAAACCCTTTCCTCTTTTTCTCTCCAAAGAAGATTATAGTTTGAATTTTCAAGGTGAAGAAACAGAAGCTCAGAAAGAGGAAATGGTTTCCCTAAGGTCATGAACCTATTTCTATATTATTTTTATTTCCAGGGGTCCTTCCCACATTGCAGAGTCAATGTTCTGACATGAAACCTTGAAATGATGTTTGCCCGTAACTGTTCTCTCCCAGTCTCCTCACTGGAGTTCTCTCCACACACGTGCGTTTTCTGAACTCCCAGGCTCTGCCTCCCTGTCTGCTCACAGGGCTTGTGTCCCGCGCTGCCCCTGGGCAGATGCTCAGGAGCTCCGGCCACCTCTGCAAGCGCACTGAGGCGGAACTGGAGCAATGGGGCGGCCAGGCAGGGTGGGGGGCAGATGGAGCTAAGCCCAGAGAGGCACGACGGGTGTCTGCACCACGGGTGACTCATTACCCCAGCAAGGGGTTTTAAGAACTGGAATTCAAGGGCCTCTTTGGAATTGAAGATCAGCAATGAACGATCTCAATAATGGATAATGGGAAGCCCAAGTGGGTGGTCCAGGAAGAGTTAGGTGAGGGGTCTCTGAGCGTCCACCTAAACTCCCTTTGGAAAGATTATGGTGTTAACCACAGGGACATGCGTCTCCTAGTCCGTCTTCTGATGGTCCTTTGCCTGTAGTATGCCTTTAAGAGATGTTGATGAAGTATATACAGGGCAAGCAGGCCAACGCAGCACCTTGCCTTCCATGTTCCTCCTGGGGCCTCCGATTGCCAAGCTGCAACCTTGTTCAGGTGCCTTGGTGAGCTTCTCCCATTTGAAGAGCTCTCAGGATGTGGATATGAGTTTAACTGGGTCTCGATATAGAACATGCAGCTCAGAGTGATCCCTTAAGGAGCGAGGACGAGGGGCTATTTATCTATGAACTCCTCAGTCATGTGTTGTGGTGGCAAAATAGGGTGTGATGAGAGAACCCCCGAACACAAGGAAACCAGCCCTGGAGAAGGAAATCAGGCCGCTTGCCCTGAAGTGGTAAGAAGTAGGGACGTGGGTGTGAAGCCACATGGTGTGTTTCAGCACAAAGCAGAAGCAGGTGACTTACAGGATTGCAAGTGACCATCTCAGAGCAGCAGGAATTCAAGACCTGAGACCAAACCTATAAAAACTCTACTAGATCTTTGTAATTTCTCTGTGTAGGTCCAAGTCTTTCATCTTTTCTCCTATACCTCAGTGTTATAATGGGATTCATCCTGTCTCAGTTTTGATGGAGGACCTGAATCTTGGCAGGAACACAAATGCTGTATTCCGATGCTTCACCATGGATAAATTCCAAAGTCAACAGCCAAGAACTGTGTTTAAGCCAGTCCACGAGCTGTTTGTTCCCAGTCTGCAACGACACAAGGAACTTGAACCAGAAAGAAAATCAGTGATATCCCTAGAACAGTGTTTAGTTCAGCTGACATTTTTTTAAACATCAAGACTTTTAGATGAAGGAAGCACTGCATTGACTTACCACCCAGCACAACTTCCTTCTCTGGTTTGTTGGGACCATACCTGGAGTAGCACTGTTTCAGGCAATGAAACTTCACTTCACATCAAGGCATGAAAGGGTAGGGAAGGAGAAATAATTTTTTTGAAAGGTTTTGGGATGCCTGTCTGTCACTTTAAGCTTCTGTAGAGCTACCATGCGAGCTTATCGAAGGTTCCACAGAGCTCTGTAGAAGATGAGAGATGGGCTTGTTGCTGATGGACAACCTGGATGAGAGGTGGCTTGGTTGACACTTATGTATGTTCCCAGAATTTATTAGGACAAGGGTTGCCTGAGTATTTCTGTTGGTTCACAAGTTGGCCCCTGTACACAGAGGCTGCAGAAAGAGGGAAACCGCCCAAGATTGGTAGGTGGCAGGATTAGGAAGCAAGGGAGCGTCCATGTGAGGCTTCTCTTGAGCGACTGCAAGACAGGTAGGTCTCTGCATTTGCTCGCCAGAATCTTCAAGTTTATGTAGAGGCCTCACCTGGGTTCAGTTATCTGTGCCATCCAGACAGTCTCAATGACCCCTCACTGTCTCATGGCTGTGTTTTTGGGGCAGCCCCTAGCCTGGGGAAGGCAAGCAGAACACAGATTTCAAGGACAGGGAGGGGGTGAGGAGCCATTGGTTGCCTGGATCTAGCTCATGGATCAACTAACTGTGGCCATGATCTCTCCCTGACTTCCTCCAACAGCTTCCCACTGAATAGAGGAAGGCTCTGGAAGCGAGGGAGCTGGTCTGTGCATCACCACTCCTGGCCAGAGGGCTGCCTGAGGGCTGCCTGAGGGCTGGTGGGACCTCCGCAGAAAAACCCTAGAGGGGGTGCCACCTGATGTCTGAGTTGCTGCAGAGAGATTAGCCACTCACCCAGCGGTGTGTCTGCTCCCATCAAGGGAGCAGCAGGGGAGATGCCTGCAGAAGGATCCTGTGGAGGACTCACCCAAACTCCCCATTAATGAAAAGGTGTGCTTTAAATGCTGGCCAGGCCCCGAGAGGACAGAAGAGCTTACAACACTGTCACTCAGGTAAACACTTTTCCTGCTCTCTTGAATTCTTGACGGGCAAGGGTCAGAAGTGGCAGCCAGCTGGTGGTGGTGGTGGTGGTTGTTGGTGGTGGGGGTAATTGAAACAACATTGGTTATGAGCTGGTGAGGTGATAACTGCTGAAGGTGAGTGATAGATTCACTGTGTTATTCTTTTATATTTGTGTGTGCTGAAAGTTTCCATATTTAAAATATTAAGAAATGAAAAGAAACAGCAGGTAGCAGTTAGGGAAACAGGAGAACAGGAAGAGAGAGCTTTGTAACTGCAGGAAACCCTAGCAGAAGAGGGTCTTATTTTCAAATTAAGATGGAAGTGTTGATTATTACATAAAACCAGACCTTCTAGTTTCATAATCAAGACTGAGCTTTGCAACTTCAGATGACTACAGGACTTTATAATAACCAGAAATGACTGGAAAAGCTCTGGAAATTAATCTTAGGAGCAGATAAAAAATGAATCCCACTGAGCAAGTTAAAAGGGCATTAGACAAATTTAGCTAGAGGACAGCAATCACATTTTATATAGTGTAGTTTTGATCTGAGTTGGGACAGTAGGTGTGTGACTCTGGGTCTTAGTTTTCTCATCTGTACAATGTCTGCGTTGATGACTGTACAAGGTCATTGTATTAGAAATGACACATACATAGTGCTTTGTATAAAAATTACACTGTTGTTAATCTAATTATTGTTACCATGTTAATGTACCAATTTCATAGCAATGGAATTAGTGTCAACAAATATTTATTGAGTACCTGCTATAGGTCAAGCCCTAGAACCAGCTCAGAGAATATGGAAGGGAGGGAGGGAGAGAGGGGAGAAGAGAGAGAGAGAGTCCCCTGTCATGCCTTTGAGGCAGTGTCCCATGCAGTACCAAGGCTGTGCCGAGGGTGAGTGTCCTCAGCTCCTGGGAGGGTGAGGAAGGCTGAGCCCCTGGGGCTACGAGGAAAACCACTCTGCCTGGACAAAGAATAGAGAAGACTCTACAGTCCCCATCCCCACTGGGCAGTTACAGCTCCACTCTGTCCAGGTCTGTGGACCAGGGGCATCATTTCTACTCTCATCCTCAATTTCCTTATCTGCAAAGTGGGAGAAGGGAGGGGGAGGAAAATGGAAGGATCTCAGAGTTGGTCTACATAACACAGCACAGAGCAACAAGACTGAGCTTACATCTCCAAGGTGTGTCTCCAGAGGGTCACAAAACACCTGGGAGAAATCCCACCCAGCTGTCATCACAAAGAACGTGGTGATCATGGTTGCATGTCACATGGTTCTTCGGCTGGCCAAGGGTTTGCCTTGAGAGTGGGGAAGAGCTCGCAGCAAAGATAAGTCTAACTCTGCAAACTTGGTTGTGCAAGAACATTTTTATTTTCTAACTTAAATTTCATTTTGAGCCTTTGTTTTGTTGGGCAACTGGGAAAATCTTTGATATTACTCTTTTCAGAGGTTTTCTGACAACTAAGATTGAGCTGTCTAGGAGGTTACCCACTCTGGCCCTACATCAGTGTGTCCATGGCCAGTTCTCCTTGGGGTCTTTTCAGCTGCCGCACATGCTGCCTGGATGCTTCTTGGCTTGGGACTCACATCACGCACCCTCTCCCACTGTCCTTCCTCTGCAGACTCCAGTCTGGGAGTGGTCACAGGAGGTTTGGGGAAAGTGTACCGGTATCGTCTCTTCTTTCTTCTGAAAGGAGGCTTTTGGAAGTAAAAGCCCGGAGGTCTCACAGGCTATTTTTGCTTTCTGTCCTGCTACAACTCTGTCTGAGACAGAGAAGACTGCAGCTCTCTGGAGAAATGGAGGTAGGGCCCAGTTGGCAGCCTTCTCAGAATCGGAGCCTTTTTTTTCTGTTTGGAATAGCTACAGTTTAAACCATTCTAAGCTGATTTGCATCATCCTCTCTCCCAACACACCTCTACCAACAAACAGGAGGGTGAATATCAGATTATGCTGATGTAAAGATGATTCTATTTTTTGTTCAGTTCAAACCTTTCTTTCCTTTGAATTTCATTAAAAATGTGATTAGCAATGAAAATAGCTCCATTAGACATTTTTATGCATTTTTTTTTAATTACAAAAGTAATAGAAACACATTGTAGAGGGTTTTGAAAATGAGAAAGTTGAGGAATAAAGGAAAATAGTAGGTGGAGGAAGGAATGAAGACAAGTAAATATAAATCATTCACAAACACTTATGTTTTAGACTTCAAGGTGTTTTATGTACATTCTTATTTAATTTTCAGCACATAGCTCTGGGAGAGTGCTGTTATTATCACCAATTTGTAATGGTGAGAGCACTGAGGCACAGAGGGGTTAAGTAATTTTTCCAGAATCACACAGCTCTAGGGAGTTTAACTCACCTTCAAACAATACTGGTTCCCAAATAGTACATTTGCACAGCAAGTAGCCTGAGTTCTATCCTTCTTTGTATCCTTTTCTAAATAATTTGTAATTTTGATTTTAATTTCCTTTTAATCTAGTCAAGAGGTTTTCTTAATTTTTAAGAACTCTATTTTATATATTTCATTGTTGACTTTTAATAGCAACTGTAACTTGTAGATTTTTGAATTTGACAAAGATATTCTTTTGGCTAAAAATGTAATCAATACTGTACGAGTTCTTTGGAGGTAAGAAAGGAGTTAATCAATCATGTAATCAATAAATGTTGATATCCTTAATCAAATCTTTATTCTTTGTTATTTTTTTGCCAACTTGATCTATAAAATTTTTAAAGTGTATTCACATTTTAAATTCAATTGTATTAGTCTGAAGTTTTATTGTAGTTACAGGAGACTTGATTTGGTTACTATGTTATTTAGTACAAAGGTACATGACTATTCTAATGTCATCATGGATTCTATTTTTTTAACCATCATGCCATCCTGTTAAATATCTTGACTTTACATTGAGATTTGTCTGATATTGAGATTATTACTATTGCTTTCTCTTTGTCTGCTTACTTTTATTTTCTTGGGGTCTCCCTCATTTGCAATGTTTGCCATTCAGCTCTAGGTGTATTTCTTGTGAACCCACAGAATGCAATGCTTTTAACACTCTAATAGTCTGTTTATTGACCTGGAAATTCTGGATAATATGTGTTAGCCTTGAGTCTTATTCTTTCCATTTTATTTAGTTTACCACTTATTTTATTTTGCTCTTTTCCAGTCTTCATTTCTGCTGACTTGATAGAATATATTTTTATCCTTCGATTCCCTGTTGTAATGGGAAGGTCTGATATGCTATATGTTCTCTATTGCTTTCTCCGTTTTCTATCCTAGAAAAATATTGATTCTCTCTTCCTTCAGATACTTTACTTTCCTGCTCCTCTCCTTTTCCTCCTACTTTTGTTCTCCAACAGCTGGGTTTATTTTAGCCACTAAAATAATTTAAAATTCTGGTTATCTACAAAACGTCTCCATCTGTATCTCTGTTTTTAGACCCTGCTTGGGCAGGGCCCTCTGATGGCTCGCCGCCTGTGACAGCCCTCCTGCCTGGCTGTCCTGTGACTCCTAGGAGCAGAGAGAAACAGATACCTGCTCACAAACTGCCACCTTCAAATCAAAAGCATGAACATGAATCCTCCTTGCCCTGGCTGGTTGCTCAGTGGTTAGAGCGATTACCTTGATGGCCTCACAGTCAAGGCCACGTACCTGGGTTGCAGGTTCTATACCCGCCGGGGTCCTGTGGGAGGCAGCCAGTCAATGTGAGATGTTTCTCTCTCCCTCTGCCCCCTTCCTCCCTCTCTCCCTTCCACTCAGTCTAAAACTCTATGGGAAAATATCCTTGAGTGAGGATTAACAAAAACAAATAAATAAAAGAGAACCCTCCTTGAACATTACAGAAGAAGGGGTTGAAGGAAGAGCTGAAGTTTAGATAACTGTTTCATCACATGCCATTGTTCCCTTTCCATCCAAAGACACAGCTTATACAACTTTAACAGGTGAGAGTTAGCTTTCTAAATTACATCTTTTACATCATGCACACTATCAACCAGCTCCTTGCTATGAGGGATAATAAAAAATAGCACTTTTCCCCTTTTTTCCATCTCCATTTCCTTTATTTCTTCATTTCAGTTTGTTATAGTATTTATTACTTTTGCTTGGTTAAGGTTTATAACATTTGCATTCTGGTCATTAAATTTTATAATTGTTTGGTTTTAGTTGTATATTTAAATAAATTAATTACCACCATCTTTTACACAACTTTTCATAGCTAATCTTTAATTGTGATCATTTCTTGGAAAATTAAATCTTGAAAATTAAATCCACTATCAAGTAATTTTTACAATAAGGGGTAAGAGTAAGAACAATGTATATTCAACGCTTAGCATAATTCAAGGCAGTAATCATTGTTAAATGTTATTTAATAATAATAAATAGAATAATAGAATAATGAACAATACCGTTTATTCTACTGGGAATATTTTATTTATTGACCTGTTTTCTTTATTAAATTGATGTCTTTTTGTTCTTTACAGAATAAAATCATTACCTCTTTGTTTTTTCTAAAGATATATTTATAGAAGTATTCTTTTTTTCTCATCTGTCTTTTTATTTACTTATTTTTCACTATCAAGAAACTTTAATTGTATGTAATTAAATCTGATGATCTATTCTTTGTGATTTCTTCTATTAGTTCCAAATTGACACACTTGATATTCAATTTTATAGTCTTATTTTTCTATAATTGACATTCAGTATCTTAATATGTAGCTCTGTAATTCATCTAGAAGTTTATTTAGTATATGGTTTAAGGAGAAACTCAAAGTTATTTTTCCCCCAAATTCATAACTAGCCCAAATTTTTGCCATGTTATTCTCTTTCTTTATTTATTGAATATTGAATTCTAATACACTCCCCCACCATGTTTCTTCTCTCCTGGCTGTCATTTGTTTTCTTTTCAGCTGGTTATTTTCATACTTTGATCTCTACTTTTGTGGTACAGAGCCTACCCCCTGCCCTGCAATTCACATTGATGGTGTCTATTTGGAGAACTCTCTACATCAGCTTTTCCCAGGCTGTGTTTCTTGTGTTTCAGCAAAGTCTTTGCAACATACTGTGTGTGCATCCTGTCACGCCTCGATCCTCTCACTCCAGTAGCGCATCACATTGCTACATCTGTGTTTCCCCAGAACCCTGAAAGCAGATCTGTCTGAATAAGGTCTCATTTTCACAACAAGGTTGGGAGACCAGTTGACACCTCATTTATGCAAATTGATTCACTTTCCTCCTCTGTGAACAAACTTCTCACAGCAGTGAAGAGAATCAGCTAGGACTGGACGGATCACTGAGGGTCCTCACACTGTTGCTCTGGGACAGTGAGTGTAAACCTCCACACACTTGTCAAAGCAGGAGAGCCTCTTGTGGGGTGTCTGCTTCCACTACAGTATTTAATAGTTCTGTTGTTGTTAATTAATTTTTAAATGTCTATCTTCTCCAACATGCTGTGAGTTGCTGGAGGGCAGGAAAAGCATTTGTATCCTGCAGCTCCAGTGTAGAGCACGGAATCTGTCACGAAGTTGAGGCTTAATTGTCATTCATTACTGAGTGATTCACTTTCTGAAGCCTCACCATCTCCCCAAACCTGCCTACTGACCACCCAACCAACTGACCAACTATCACCCAGTTAACCACAAGCAGTCACAGCCGTGAGGGCGGTTTCCCAGCTCCCCTCAGGCCGGCTGTGTTGGTATGCCGCTGCTGTTCCATCTTCGGACCTCGAGTCTATGGCAAATCCAGAGGTGAGTCAGGACACAATGTTTTCCCTCAAGGAACTCAGAATTCCTCAGAATAGATGGCACTTTAGCTTAAATTTAACTTAAACAAGAAACTGATTTGTGACCCATAAGCTGTGTATCAGGAGGAGAGAAGAAAGGAAGAGAATACTCCCACCCCATTAACCTTTGGGGAGAAGAAACGTCATAATTTAGTCTTTTTCTTTTTTTTTTAACATTTCAAATTTTCTTGTGCAACAACTAATCTTTTTTTTTAAAATTTTTTATTTATTTATTTGTTACAGATGTTTCTCCTTTTTTACCCCATTGGCACCCCCTTTCCCACCCCAACCCCGCCCTGTCCCCGGCTTTGTTGTCCATGTCCATTGGTCATGCATATATGCATATAAGTTCTGTGGTTTAGCTCCTCCAACTCCCACCCCCTCTTCTGAGGGATGTCAGTCTGTGCCCTACTTCCATGTTTCTGGGTCTACCATATTCCTCAGACTGTTATGTTCATTATATTCCGTATATAAGTGAGATCATGTGGTATTTGTGTTTTTCTGCTTGGCTTATTTCACTTAGGATAATACTTTCCAGGTCCCTCCATGTCGTCTCAAAGGATGAGATCTTTCTTTCTTACAGCTGCATAGTACTCCACTGTGTATATGTACCACTGCTTTTTTATCCATTCGTCTGCTGATGGACACTTGGGCTGTTTCCAGATCTTAGCTATTGTAAATAGTGCTGCTATGAACATGGGGGTACATATATTCTTCCTGATTGGTGTTTCAGGCTTCTTAGGGTATATTCCTAGAAGCGGGATCACTGGGTCAAATGGAAGTTCAATTTTTAACTTTTTGAGGTAACACCATATTGTTTTCCATAGTGGCTGCACCAGTCTGCATTCCCACCAGCACTGTACTAGAGTCCCCTTTTCTCCACACCCTCACCAACACTTGTTGTTTGATGATTTGTTGATGGTGGCCATTCTGACAGGTGTGAGGTGATACTTCATTGTTGTTTTAATTTGCATCTCTCTGATGATTAGTGATGTTGAGCATTTCTTCATATGTCTCTGGGCCATTTGTATGTCCTGTTTAGAGAGGTGTCTATTCAGCTCCTCTGCCCATTTTTTAATTGGGCCATTAAGAACAGGAACAAGACAGGGATGTTCACTTTCGCCACTCTTATTTAACATGGTACTGGAAGTCTTAGCCACAGCAATCAGACATGAGGAAAAAATAAAAGGGATCCAAATTGGAAAGGAGAAAGTGAAACTGTATTTGCAGATGACATGATATTATACATAGAAAACCCTAAAGACTCCATCAAAAATCTACTAGACTTAATAAATGAATTTGGCCCTGGCCAGTTTGGCTCAGCGGTTAGAGCATCGGCCTGCGGTCTGGAGAGACCCGGGTTCAGTTCCCGCTAAGGGCACATACTTCGGTTGCAGTTTGTCCCCGGCCCTGGTTGGTCGTGCGGGTGGCAGCCACTCGATGTGTCCCTTCACGTCGATGTTTCTCTCTCTCTCCCTTCCTCTCTCTCCCTCCCACTCTATCTGTACAAAAAATGGAAAAATGTTCTTGGGTGAGGATAAAAATAAAAAATAAAAAAAAAATAAATAAATGAATTTGGCAAAGTAGCAGGATACAAAATTAACGTCATAATTTAGTCTTATTAAAGGCTGTCCTATGATTACTGATTCTATTTAAGGAGCAATTAAGGAATTATTATCCAGGGAGATTGTAACAAAAGGAATCAGCCACATCAGCGCTGTTCAGGCTGAACAAGTTTCCGCTTTCAGTATCGAAAGTCAAGTTTATTTAGACAAAAGGCTTACATTTTGCTCTTAACCTTTGCTCAGGGGCTGAACCACTAGTGGATAAGTAATAAATTATCTAGAACTATGTAGCAAACAAAATCCAAAGTGCTAAGTGGAATGCATTATAATCACGGTGCGATAATCATAATAATAATAATTTCACATGTGTAGTAGACTCCAAGGGGTAACCGTCTGTTTTAGTCCATTAAAGCTCTTGCATTTTCAGATATAAAACTGTACTTTTCAGTGTTATAGGAATTATTTAGTTCCAACTATTAATGAAAGAGAGAAATCATCTTGCCTCTGCCATAATCATGTTGTGTTCACAAGTGCATCACATTATAAACATTTTATCAGAATTTTTTGTAAACTCAGTTATTTTTAAGGTGCTAAGTGGAAAGGCTTACTACAATGCCTACAAAACAAGTTTAAAAATATACAAGACATGAACTGAAAAATCGGTGCATCCCCCATATCCACAGACTCAGAGCAGAGCAGAGTAGGAAGGGGCTCTCCCTTCACTTAGGAAAGACGAGTGACCGGAGAAGCCAGTTGTTTTGCCAAGTAGGACTAGGAGCAAGATTTATGTTTTCTTATTTACTGTCTAGGGACCCTAAACAGTACTGTCTTCAGAGGATGTCTTTAATGGAAGGAGTGGGATTTTTGTGTCCCCATTTAAGAGCTGGAGACACAGAGGGGCCAAGTCATGACACAACTTAGCTGAGCCATGTAGGAAGCAAGTGGTAGGTCTCTGGTCAAAATCAGAATCTGTTTACTGCTGCTTCCTCCACGGGGCTGGCGCAGAGCTGTCCCCTCTTGTAGGGTCCGGGTTTCATATCTACGAACCCTCCACACCTTCAAAGAGGTTGCTGCTCCTCCTGAAACCACGGAGGGCCATCAGGAAGGGGCCTGGGTGGTCCATGGTTCTAGTTAGGGCAGGTTCATTACCAGAATTGCCTTCAATGTAATACATCTTAATTAAGCACTTACCGTATGCTGGGCACTACTCTAGAGGCTGGAAACAACGACTAAACAAGAACCTTCTCTCAAAGAGCTTACGGTCTAAAAGAGAGACGGGTCAGAGGAGTAACGAGGCGAGGATATAGTAAGTCCTTGCCCTTGGAAGGTGTCCTCAGCAACAACAGGAGTCTTCATACCATGTTTGAGATAAAAATGTCCTTGCTGTGAATACCTGAATGTTCAGTGATCTCAATGTGGTGACATTCTATTCATTCATTGAATCTACCAGCTTCAAAATACTTGCTTGGCTACACTGGCCATTTCTCACAGCCTTTTTCGGAAATTTTCCACGTGATTAAGGTTACATTAAAAAGACTCTCCAGTTCCGGCAGGGGGAAACCATCAGACACGTGTGGCTCACTGAGCAGTGTCCCTTCAGGTCCAGTTGGAGTTCATTTAAGTGAGCTCCTTCCTATTCACATACACTAGGAGGCCTCATGGCTGCTCCCTTGCTCCTTGGCCTGGCCCGGAATGCGTATTCTCTCGGTCTACCAACCAGCCAATTCTGGCCACTGCTTCCTAGACTTTGGGGGTGCTAGATTCTCTGCTTCATAGGGTGACCTTTCTCTGACCTTTGTGGACAGAAAGAGAAACTGACTGATTGAGATGGAGCTGAACGTAGAACCTTTTTAAGCAGCAACCAGGTGGCCATGACAGTCAGATCATTATTACGCTATGAAATATTAATGGACTCTCGCATCTGCTCCCTGCCCGAAGCAGTCAGTATTATATTGGTTTTCATACTTTGGCCAACTTGAGTGGGTTACACAAAATGAGGAAGAGGGTAAAATGTGGGTAATTGCTGGTGTTAGGTTGAGGCTAAGTGTAAAAACCAATGGTGTCATGGGAGAGGCTGTCTTAATGGGGAGGGGACCGTCTTCATGCTGACTTGGGTGGTCCTTTTGGAGATTCTGGAAGTACAGCCCTTATTTTCTTCCCACTGGAGGTTGGGTAGACAGGCTTTGACTTTCCTCAGGGTGTGGTGCTAGTGGTCAGTATCCAGGAGAACACGTCTGCCTCTCCATTCCCATGGATACAGCCCTGGTCCAAGCCGCCTCTGTGTCTGGGACTCCTACACGGTCTGGCTCCTGAACTGATTTCTCTGCATCTACTGGCCTTGCTCCTTTCTTTTTCCTACTCTGCATCGGCAGCCCATAGTGAGGCCACTGGGAATGCTCCACTGCACCCGTGCCTCGAACCACCTCCCTTTGCTCACGCGTTCTTCCCTGCTGCAGACCCTTGATACTCACAGTTCCCTCTGGCTGGAGGTTTGCCACATGTTTGGGTCTGTTACGTTCTTCAGATTTGCTCAAATGCCTGGTTTTCACATAAACTTCATTTGACCCTTATCTTTCACCTCCTTAACCCAGCCCTGCCCTAGATACTCTCCATAATGTCGACAGAGCTGATTATCTGAAATTGTCTTTATTGTGGTTGTGGTTGTTTGGTAGACCATCGCATCCATCAAGGAATCTTGTCTGTCTGGGTGAGGGCTGTTGTCCCAGTGCTCATAACTCAGCAGCCACTCAAGAACATACACTGCTGAATGAATCCCTCTACAGAGCTCTAAGTTTGTGGGCACACATGCAGCTTCTAGAGTCATTCCAAGGTCACGCATGGTCAGGAGTATGCCAAAGGAAAGAAGCTTCTTGAAAATTTCATCTCTGTATACTTTGGGGCTTAGTTGTCTCCTGCAGGTTAGGACCTCAGTTTTCTCATCTCTAAAAAAGAACAGTTTGAAATGGACTAGGCAACCTTTTATGATTCTTCTGCTCTGAATTTTTTATTCCGATGTGTGACCCTCTGCCTCTCAGGGATCCCCATCTTCTCAGATTCTAGAAGGGTAATAATTGCACACAGATATTTGTGGCATTCCTATAGATTCTGTGTATTTTATGAGATAGCTGTACTGACCTTACTTTTTATTTTTTGTCTTGGAGAAAACATTTCTCTGGTTTACTTGTAGGTCTGATTTAGAAAAGTTAAATTATTTTGAACTTTTTCTACCCACACTTTAATGCATTTTACAATGGTATCTATAGCTGTTTATAAAAATAGGTAATTCAAGTTTAGGATGAGTTTGTTCTGATTCATAAAATTATGTTCCTTCAATGAAAATCACAACTGGCCCAGCCGGTGTGGCTCAGTGGTTGAGCATTGACCCATGCACTAAGAGGTGGCTGGTTTGATTCCCGGTCAGGGCACATGCCCAGGTTGTGGGCTAAATCCCCAGTGTGTGTGTGTGTGTGTGTGGGGGGGGGGGTCATGCAGGAGGTGGCCGATCTATGTTCTCTCTCTTATGTCTCTCCTTCTCTCTTCCTCTTTCTCTAAAATCAATAAAGAAAAATTATTTTAAAAACTACAACTGATGACAGAGAATCATGCTCAGGACCACTGCTGAGTCAGAACCAGAAACTTTTACAGGTGAGACTGGATGGTTTGGGCAGAAGAAACACACAAGAGCCCATGTGTACTGAGCCCTCAGTGTGATGACCTTGGGGCCTGTGCCATCGGGGAGAGCCAGGGACATGTTTCCCCGGAGGTGTGTGTGCAAGGTTTTCTCCAGTTGTGGCCACAACACCAACCAGAAATCAGGGGCTTTACCTCTGCTCTGCCACCCTGTTCTTCCCGCTACTTCTAGAGCCCCGCTTACAGGGAAGACGATTTGTACTTTGCTCACTGAATACACGGCAACAAGACTCCTGCTCTGACTTGGGCCACTAAGGCATGCAGTGCCTATTTGTTTCTGGAAAAGCCTTGTAAAGATCCTTATGCACTAGTTAAGTACCTGAAAGTTCACTATGGGAATTGTTTTTAGGGGTGAATAACCCTTTGGTAAAAAAAAATCTACTTTAGGGGCAACTGTAAGTTCAGTGTAATTTCTAGGGAGCGAAAGCTCATAAAGGACAGGAGCCAAGTTTGTTTTAAAAGCAATCACTCAAAACTCAGTCTAGCTGTTTAGCTGGTCCCCTAAGGAGCTTGAGGTACAACTAAGATATCAGCTATAAAAGTGGTGATTCCATATACTTGTTAGGTTATTTTATATCCCTCACTCTTCTCATGGCTGTGGTAAGGAGAATGGATGAGACCAGGGTTAAATACAACCCCACTCAAATCCAAGCCACACGCTACCTGGGGATGCAGGACAGGGAGCTCTGCACACCCTCATTGGGATGGGCCCTGCTGGCAGAGCCCGGCATGCAGGGTGACGATCTGCTCTTCAGGGTTCTGCCCATTCTACTCTAGACAGGTGCACAGAGGGGTCTCCAAGCTCTGTCATGTCGACATCTTCAGTGTTGAGGACATGCCAGCCTTTTCTGTTCTCCATGAAATACCAGAGCCACACTGAATGTAAGAACCTCATGGTGCCTTCAGAACTGAACTGTTTCCTAGGGTTTTAGGCCCTGCTAGCAGCCCATCAGGGTAAGCATGGGGTAAAGACATTCGCTTCCAAATGGGCAGGCCCCTTGCCTTGCTCAAAGTACCTCCAAGTTTGTTTGTTTTTTCCATTCCCTGTTTGAAAGCTGCAATCACCTCGTTCTTTTTATTCTGATCTTCTACCTAATACACACTTGGAATTATGAACTATGATGTCATATGGCATTCTGGACAAGACTTAATGATTGGGTTCTCCAACTGCTTGGCACACGCCCACTGTCGGATGCAGACGGAGCAGCTGAGAGAATCCCCAGTCTCTCCGAAGCAGACGCCCTCTCGGGGGTCACCGCACGCAGGCACCACGCTGTCCTGACCTGCCCGGAGGCAGGGCTCCTTTTCCATCTCCTGTCTGAATGTCGACCTGCAGATCTTCTCATGCACTTTCCCTTGCTCTGGGCCACAGGGGTAACCTCGAGATGTCACACATCTCCCCATGAGGTAGACCCAAGCATTCCAAATCGGCATTCCCCGGTGGCCGCAAGGGCCTGGCTGCGGCTCCTTGCTGTAGGGGCTGCTGGTTTCTCGTCATGCAGCCCCTCCTAGTGCCTCGAGGCAGGAAGAGACTTCACCTGCCGCTGGATCATTCACCACACTGGAGCAAGCCTTTTCTTCGGCCACGCCGGAGAGATTTCAGTCTCTAAGTACCAATGTTCTCTCACGTTTTCCGGGCTCATGTAAGTTAGTTTTCACAGTAGGTGCAGTAAGGTCAGAAGGAAGGTGAGGATAGTGGGAGCCATGGATGGCACCCCGTGGGGCGCAGAGCCCACAGCCCCACCAGCGGCAGCAGAGGGCTTCATGTGATACACCTGCAGCGAGTTCCACGGGCGCAGTAGCTCCTCTGACACTTGCAGAGGGTGGACGGCTTGCTGTTTGCCAGGTCATGTGAGAACAGGCACTGGTTTCCCTCCTGAAACCCCCCATGCATAACATGTCTGCACATGACCTCTTGGTGCTCATGGTGGTTGCCTCTCGCTTTTTGAAGAGTAAGAGACGTGTGTGGGATGTGCGTGTCAGGGTCCATCTTGTCGCACAGGAAGAGGGGGCAGCCCTTTCCCTTGCCTTCACTCACAGGCCCAAGTGTGTGGGGACAGAAATTTAATTATCACCTCTTAGGATGCTCCTCTCGTCTTAAAAGGACTGTCCTCATGCTGGTTGTTAGAAGGGAAGAGACCCACATGACAATTATTTTTGTAGCTGTTTGACATCCTTGAACTTGGATCATGAGACTTCCACAGAATTCAACGTGGAGAGAAATGTTGGCTGAAGAGGCCCCCAATCCCTCTACTTGGTGATTATAAGAAGTGTGGGTGTCCCGCCTGTGCTGAGTCACAGTGGAGCCAGGCCGGCTTTGGCAAAGGCCACTGCATGGACTGCCCTCCCACAGTTTCAAGGTCAGACTGGACAGAGAGAAGAGGTGTCACACAGAACAAACCTCCACTCTGCCCCGGCTCCTCCGCCCCGCAGGCAGGGAGCTCCAGCGAGGCTGAGAGAGGGGGGACTTGGAAGGTCTAAACTGTGTGGTCTGGGCCCTGGGAGGGGGCGAGGGCGCGTGACTGACAGGACAGAAGAAACAGAACATTTGTCAAGACGAACTGAAGCCGCGTTCTTACCTCTGGTGGAAACTCACGCGAGGGGCTGGCTTTGCCCTGCGCCCTGTGCCAGGTGATCCCCATTTCTGCTTCATTTCATCCTGACAAGATTGCGGGAAGCAGGATTTATTTTTAAATTTGAAAAGAACAACTTGGTCCAAAATCACACAATCAGTACCTAGAGGTGATATGTTTCCATTTCCTTTTGCTGTATAATAAACCATCCCAAAACTTAGTGGTATAAAATGACAACCATTTATTATGCTCACAGATTCTGTGGGCCAGCACTTTGGACAGGGCACAGGGGACCTCTCCTCTGCTCCCCCAAGGACACCGAGGACTGTAGGTGCTCCTGTTCCGAGGGGATCTCTGGAAGGCTGAGCTCTGCTGGGACGTTGTCTGCACGTGGTCTGGGCTCATCCTGACATGTTTTCTGGAGGGAGTTCCTAAGAGGGGCCATGGGAGACCAAGTGTAATTCCTAAGGACCATGGCAGGAGGTGCAAGGCTTCTCCTGACCGAGCAAGCCCCCCAGCACCACCTGCTCCCTACTCTATTGGCTGGAGCCCTTACAAAAATCAGTCCCATTTCTCATAGACCCCACCTCTCCATGGAATGGGTGTTGAAGAGTTTATGGCTGTTTTAAAATGGCCACACAGGCTTTGAATCCAGGTCTCCTGACTCTGCATCCATTGCCCTTCTCATTAGACATGTTGCCTGAGGGTAAGGGGAAGTGTGTCCTGAGGGAGGCTTCAGTAAGGACGCGGAGAGTGGAATATGGATGAATCACCACGGCCCTGGGCCCTGGGAAGAAAATGTAAGCAGCAGCACAGGTTGGGAGGCAGGTTCTGGGGTGGGAGCCAGGTGGCCCCACCCGGGCGGCTCTGGATGACCTGTTGCAACTCTCCTGCCCCAGGGCTTCCTCTGGGGGAGGGATAATCCCAGCATCTCCTGGCCCAGCTGTAGGAGCCAAGGCCTAGGGCATGTGAAGGCCTCAAGGACTTTCCACTGTGCTCTTCCGAGAGGAGGAAGGTCTCTGTGCCCACGAGGAGGCCCTGCTGCTCAGCTCTCAGACTCACTCAGTGGCAGGCCAGCCCTCCAAACCCAGCCAGCGTCTCAGCAGCCTCATCAGATCCCCTCAGATCACACGGTCTTTTCTTTTCTTAATCATTTATATATATTTATTGTGTTGTACATTGTTCATTTGCCAATTCATCACATCTTGAAAAGGTTAATAAACATGGAATTAGAATATCCTTTTAGAATCTTGGCCCCGCTGGGTACTTCATGAGTAACAGTGGACATGTCACATAGCCGCTAATGACCTCAGTTTTCTGCCAGACAGTGAGTATGTCTGTTTCTCAGGAACATCATGGGGATTGAATGAGCTGATATGAGAAAGTGTTTTCTAACCTGATAAGCATAATAACTGTTAGATGCTTTTATTATTATCATTTCCTCTAGCACTTAGCAAGCAGAGTGCTTCACTCATAGCAAGTGCTTAATAAATATGTGCACTTTAGTCTTGATTTACTCCAGACCCCGAATGAAGTTCATGTCAGAGGAGATCGGAACTTTCATCTGTCCTGCTTGGGGACAGGTGTCACAGAAACCCTTCCATGTGAATTGACCATGCTGTATTTTTCTTACCTGCTAAGCTGGAAGGGGGACCATAGGCTTTTGTAACTGACATAATCACAGCATTGATTAAGAAAAAAATAAATCTGTCAATTTAATTAAATAGTTAAGGATATGCACCCCAACATTAGGCTAAGCACTTCAGGGAAAAGTCAGTGTAGGGAAAGTGAGCTAGGCCTGTGGTCTGGGAGCTCTTTCCTAGAAGATTTTAGAAGCTGAATAAAATTTGCAACAGGCCTCTTTTTTTAAAAAAATTATTTTTTCTTTATTGATTTTTAGAGAGAGAGGGAGAGGGAGAGAGAGATAGAAACAATGATGAGAGAGAACACTGATTGGCCACCTCCTGCATGTTCCCCACTGGGGATCAGGCTCACAACCTGGGCATGTGCCCTGACCGAAAATCGAACTGGAGACCTCTTGGTGCACGGGTTGATGCTCAACCACTGAGCCACACCTGCCGGGCTGCAACAACTCTCCTTACCTATCAGAGGCTCAGTCTCATTAATCTAGGAAATGCTTGGAAGTTCCCCTCATGTCAGGCCTCTACGGAAAGAGAGACCTGAACAGACTCACAAGAGACAAATGTTGGTGCAGGGCACATTTCTGAAAATTTCAATCTGCTCTATTTTTATTGTAGTCAGTAGATCTGTGTTTTAGGAAGGAGGCATTTATTAGGCTCCCACTGTGCTCATCCCATTTTAGAAGCTATGGGGACCACAGATCAGAAGAAGCTGTCCCTGCATTTAGGACAATTTCTTGGTGTGAGCACTGAGAAAACCTTTCAGAGCACTGAATACATGTGAGGACCCCGCAGTGAGTCCAGAGAGAAGTGTTAGGGTGGGCTGGGCTATTGAAGGGGATACAGCATCAGCAGCCAGCATTTGAGTTGTATTTAGTTCAATTTCCTTCTAACTACCGATGCAATATTGGGCAAGTTGCTTAACCAATTTGAATCTCAGTTTCTTACCTATTAAACAGTCTCATGCAGAAGGAGAGACTCCAATGAGATCTGCAGAGTGAAGCATCGACCTCAATCCAGTAAGCACTGATTAGGCTCATTTGAAAGGAAGATCAAGGAAAATTGCCTTGGACGGCTTTTTATTATTTTTGCCTAAAAATATACCCACAAACTTAGTGGCTTAAACAACAACACTTACTAATATCTCATCATTCCATCGGTCTACTGGGGCTTAGCCAGCTGGTTCCCCTCCAGTCTCTCTTAGGGCTTCTCCTGTGCTCACACTCAAATGGGGCTGGGCCCTCAGCGCTGCTCTCTGCATCCTCTGTCTCCATGTGCATCTCACCCTCTGGGTCCTCCCCCTATGCCCACTCTCTATCCTAGACTTTTTACATGGTCAGCCTTGGGGCTCTAAGTGGAGGAGTTGGAGGTGGTCAGGCTTTTCCAGCGCCTCAGGACATCACTCCCTCCACATTCTTTAAAAATATTTTTTTAATGTTTTTTTCTTTATTGATTTTAGAGCAAGAGGAGGGAAGAGGGAGAGAGAGATAGAAACATTAATGAGAGAACATTGATTGGCTGCCTCCTGCATGCCCCCCACTGGGGATTTGGCTCACAGTCCTGGGCATGTGCCCTGACCAGGAATCGAACCTGAGACTTCTTGGTGCATGGGTTGATGCTCAACCACTGAGCCACACCAGTTGGGCTACTCCCTCCACATTCTAGAAGTCAAAGCAGTCATAGGCCCAACCCAGAATCAAGAGGAGGAGCACAAATTCTCTCGGTGGGAAGGCATTGATGTTTGGAGCGATTTTATGTATCCCAACTCCCTATCCCCAGGCCCCTTCCCCAGCACCTTCCTGGTGAAGGGCAGATGTGCAAATCCCAATTTCAGAAGACCCACAGCTGACAGGTTGTAGATCAGCTACCCCACAGGGTCTCTTCTCAGCATAGTTCTTTGGTGTGAATACCTTCAGATTTTACTTTACCAGGACAGCTAGAGATTTTCTGGGCTCTCAAGGGTTTCTTCACATGGACAAACTTTCCAGGAAGTGTAATTTAGACCATTGATTATTTACAACAGCACAATTTCTTTCCCCTCAACAATGCATCTAGGAGGCTGAATTCTTCATTAGAGAATTTCAGCCCTGGACTCAGGCAAGGGGCTGAGGGATTCTTGAAGGATGTCTTCTCCATGGTGGGAAAACATTGGAGAACCATCTCAACCTCAGTTCTCTTGAACACTTCTCTTCTGGCTCTTTCACTTTCCTTTCCTGGGCACATGTAGATCCTGCTTCTGACCGTATTTCTCCCCAGCTATTGATAAAGGTATAGACTATCACATAGGTCTTGATGAGATTGGACATCCTGTTCTTTCTGCTTTGACAGGAGAACATTCAGACGTTCGATGGTGACCTGCAGATGACTCCTCTCTATCATCCAGTGTCAGCTTCATTAAATTATCTCATTGCCAAGTTCAGGGAGTGAGTGGGAGCCATGATGGCTTCCTGTACTTTGACTGTGGGGGAGACAGGAATGTCAACAAAGCGTCACAGCCTGGGGTGAGTAAGACGAGTGTTGACACCTGACAAACACACTGCCAGTATAGCACATGAGAGGGGCACATTTGTTTCAAGTGGCCAGACCTGGGAGGATTTTAGGGAGGAAATATCTGGGCAAAATCAAGAAGCTTGGCTTTTCGAAGGTCATGGAAAAATTAAACAAAAAAGAGGGATGTGATATGACCCATAGCATTTGGGGAATATGGTAGATTGGTATGAACTATAGAGGACCATAGATATGTAGGTCATAATGATCGGTGTGATTTTTTTTTTTATTGTGCCTTGTTTTAAAATTTCCAACTAAGGAGGATGTTATTTGAAGTTTAAGACCATGTCTTATACTGAAGTTTTTTGGCACTGAATTTTTAATAAGATAGCAAGGAACAGGAGAAAATGGTGTGATAGGCATACTCATGGCCCCTAGGAATCTAATTCCTAGGACTAAAAATGTGATGAAATACCATACCAACAAATATGTTACTTACAGGGAAGGGACTTTACAGATGATATTATGGTTACTAATCAGTGACTTTGAGATAGAAAAAATTATCCTGGATCCCCTTGGTGGACTCAGTTTAATTTTACAAGTCCCTGAAACAGAAGAAGTCAGAGATTTAAAATAAAAGAAGCACTCAACACCCCATGTTGGCCTCACATTTCAAGGTAACAGAGACCTCAGTCCTACAACCACAAGGACCTGACAATAACCTGAAGGAGCCTCAAAGTGGCTTCTCCCTTAAAGTCTCTAGATAAAAGCCCAGGTTGGCTGACTGACACCTTGACTTTGTTATTATGAGATCCTAAGCAGAGAAGGCAGTCATACTGTGTTAGACATCTGACCTGCAGAAACTATGAGAAAATAAATTTATGTTGTTTTAAGTGACTTAAGTTAGTTGTAAATTGTTACAGCGGCATTGGCAAATTGTTTTCTCTTCATCTCTTTTTCTTCCCCTTTTCTCCTCTTACTCATATTCAGCCCAAGGGGAAGTGGGTACCAGAGCAGTGTCACAGGAGAAATCAGTGTTCTGCAAGTTCACCCTGGGCTCCCCTTTTATCCCTCTTCTTTCCTTTGCCTCTTGGTCACTCTGCCAAAGTTCCTTCCCACAAAGTGCCTCAAAGAGGAAGTGGAATTTGTCACTCATACCTCCTTCAAAACTTCCTTCCTGGGATATGATCTTAACTAGTTCAGGTTAGATATGGGGAATTGGCACTAACATTGGAATGCAGTTTATTCAGTCTCTGTGGAGAGAATCTGCAGACCTCCAGAGGAAGTTTGTTAACTCCAAACTTTTTGTTCATTGCACATATATAGTATTTTCTTTTTTCCTTTCTTCCTTTATTAACATTAGGAAGTTTCCATGGTATTTTGCCATCTACAAAATAATCATTCCTCTGTTTGGTCAATGCATTCCTTAAGGCATGAAGCCAACTCCTCTGTGAAATTGTTCTTAATTTACTGCAGCGTGGTCATCACTGCTTCTGATTTTGCATGTCCCATGGATATAAATCCTTATTAGTCTGTACTGAGTTCTCTGTTGATGTGTCTTCTCCCCTTCTGGACTGTAATTCCTTTTTTCTCTTGTCTTCCCAGCACCCAGGATAGTGTTGTGGATGCCCAGGGCTTACTCAGTCACAGGATGGGAAAGGAGCAGGGGATGCAGAAACAGCCTGCTGAGACACAGGCAGATGGCACCTGCAGACTGAAAACAGTAGCTGGGTGTGAGGCATAAAATTCACGGCGGTTAATTAGAAACATTTTTATTTGACCTGATTAAAGACAACTTAAAGTTACGAGAAATTTCTGCTGAGAAATTAAAGAGGGATATGAGTCAGGTGGAGGGGTAGTATGCACACTGCAAGGAGGAGGAGCCGAGGAGCCAGGACTTTGTGCTGGAGCATTAGCATGGTCACCAGCTCATGACTACCTTGGGCTTCGCACCCATGGCAGCGAGAACTTGCATATTCTGAGTACTTAGAGCTCTTCCCATGGACACACATGTGTTGGCTGAGCAGGCTGCAAGGAGCAATTGCAGTTAATTCTGTGCCTGAGCTGGATAGATTCTATTCCAGGATCAAGGGAAGGGAAAGAGAAAGTTGAGGCCCTACTAATATTTCCAAGTTCCACAGTCAGTTATCATTTTTTACTTAGAAGCATGCCCTTCATGGTCTCCAAATACCTGAGAACAAATGCACATCCCAGACTTTGTCTTCTCTCATTGGAATCCTGTCCCTCCCTGTGTCTGTTGATATGCCCAGCACCTTTAGGGAGAGGATAGGGACTTGGTTTTGCTCTTCTCCTGAATAATTAGAAAACCTAACTGAGCTGGAGCCAGCGGAGCTCAATTTTCAGAAGGCTGACCTGAAAATGGCCCAGGCTCTTTGTGCCTTCCCAGGCCCCTTCCGTGTCTCCAGGCACAGAATTCTCCACCGGGAAAGACCTCGCCTACCACAGAACAAGTAGTGTGTGCCTTCTGTTTCTCACATGGGAAAACCGAGGTCCTGCGAGGGAAACTCACGAGCCCGTGACCAGAGCCGCCGAGGTTTATTGTGTGTCTTGCCCTAGCAAAGGGAATGAAAGCTCACTAGGCAGAGATGTTTCTGGACCCTGCTCAGTGTGGTGGGCCCTAGATTCGCAAAGAATATGGGACGGTTTTTGCTTTGATGTCGGGAAGAGACGCGGTGAGACTAGGTACATAGTGTCTGGTGCTAAAAGACCGAGGAAGGAGGAGAAGGTGTCATTAAGTACGTCATCACAACCAGGGCTGGGAGGTCTTTGTGAATTAAAGTGCCTTATTCCAGAGCAGGCTGAGGCTGGGGGTTAAGTAGATAACTAACAGCCTGTGAGGCCTTGTACTTGGCAGCTCAGATGTACTTTTCTCCTGGACATCAGGGATCAGTTTTCCCTGGAAAGCTTTCCTCCTAGACAAGGGGATGCTTCTTGGTGGGGTGGAATGGTGGTAAGTGCTTTGGAATTCTGCCTCTTCCCCTTAATAGCCATGTGACCTCGGCCAACTTTTCTCCAGGCCAAAGTTTTCTTACTTGACAATTTGGAAAAATTAACCTTTGCACCATTGGTTTGTTATGAAGATTAGATTATTTATTATACAGAAGATTTCTACTTTAAATGGCCTCAGGCAATCAGCTCTTGAAAGAGTTCCTCTTAATTGCTATATGAATGTTAATGAAGTGATAGAAAAACAGTTCTGAAAATGGGAACAACTATTGCAGTATCTTGGGGGAAATTTTCCTAACTACAATTCTGATGAAAGATTGACCTATTGTCTCCTGGCTTCTTTTTCTAATTGTTTGATAATTTGGTATATTGTTTATTAATTTGGTATCCACTGGACACACCAAAATGGCATGAATTCTCTGCTTCATGAGTGGCACAGATTCTGCACACTGTCCCCTCTAAAAGGAAAGGTGCCACTTGCTGGGAATAAGTAGGAATAACAACCACCTCTCCTCCCCCTGTCTGCCCAGAGGTCAGAGACAGAGTGTGCCCCACTAGGAAGCAAGCAGGCCCCTTTCTGAGGGGCCAGGGTTTTCCCCGCCATCTCTGGCTTCTGTTGGAGCTACTCTGCTCTGTTCAGTGTCTACACTGTCCATATATATAGTTTAGGGAAGAGACTGGCTGTCATGCATTGCATCCTGGGGGCTGCAGTGGAAAAGGATGGAAGACAGGTCAGCCCTGGGAACAGGGAATGCTGGAGTAGGTAGAAGTTTACAGATTTTTATGAACTGCGTTTGCTCAAAGGAGAACCCCCAACTTACCCTCACTTTTACTATGAATTACATTGTTTTCCTTAAAGTCAGGCCTAAAATCAAAACAATGGGAAATATACTAGATGCTGGAATTTGGAATGAGGGAGGTGAACATGTCTTTCTGTGGCACTTCTAGTTCTGTTATTTTGGGTCAAGTATTTCACATCTTGGATTTCTCATTTCTAAAACAGAGATAGCAATACCTATGTCATTGGGCTGCTATGCAAAGGATGATAGAGTTAAATCTACATTCTGCAGTCTCTAAAGCATTAACATGCCCATGCAATAGGACCAGACAATGTTTACAAATTGATAACATCATGACAAGAGAGACAACCAGACATCCATCTATGTCCTGATGGAAATAAATACCACCACCTTTGAATTAGTCTTGCTGGTGTGTGTGTGTGTGTGTGTGTGTGTGTGTGCGCGCGTGCACGTGTACGCAGCAGAGAAATATAGCACGAATAAACGTAGAGTTCCTGATGTTCCCGACGTCACCGTCTTCTAGCACAGCTCTGGAGAGCATCTTGCTTGCAGACCCACTGGAAAGTGAACTGTTTTCCTCTTGTTTTGTCTTTCGTTTTTGGTTCACTGAGAAATTTCTTTTCTTTTTGAAAGTGGTGGTTGCTTTTTATTTCCAATGAGAAATATTTAAACATAATTTTTTTTTTTTTTTTTTTTTGTAGAGTGGAGGAAATAGTTGAAATCATGAACCTTTGACTGGAAGTCCGGCTTTGAGTTTCTTGAGGTGAAGATCTGGGTTCTGTCTCTATCTACAAATGCACAGTGTTAGCATCGTACCGTGTAATAGCTCACAATTAAATATTTACTGAATAAATAATTCATCTGATTGAGTAGTTTTCAAACTTAGTCTTTGGCACCGGAGATTTTTTTTTCCCAAATAAACTTTTACATACAAGTCCCCAATATAGAAACATATAAAAGTGACATTTTATTAGTATATAATTAGTTTATTAAGTTCATATATATGACATTGACTTATTGTGAAGTCTGTATTGAATTCAGGAGACTTTATTTTTATTTTATTTTTAATTTTTTAATTAATTAATTTATTTTTGTTACAGGTGTTTCTCCTTCTCCCCCCCCACTGATACCTCCCTCTCCCTCCCTCCCCACTCTGTCCCCAGCTTTGTTGTCCATGTCCATTGTTCATGTATACGCGCATATAAGTTCTGTGGTTTCTCTCTCCCGCCCACCCCCTCTTCTGAGAATTGTCAGTCCGCACTCCACTTCCACGTCTCTGGGACTACCCCATTCCTCAGACTGTTATGTTCATTATATTCCACAAATAAGTGAGATCATATGATACTTGTCTTTCTCTGTTTGGCTTGTTTTGCTTAGGATAATACTCTCCAGGTCCCTCCATGTCGTCTCAAAGGATAAGAGATCTTTCTTTCTTACAGCTTAGTACTCCATTGTGTATATGTACCACTGCTTTTTTATCCATTTGTCTACTGATGGACATTTGGGCTGTTTCCAGATCTTAGCTATTGTAAATAGTGCTGCTATGAAGATGGGGATACACATATTCTTTCTAATTGGTGTTTCAGGCTTCTTAGGGTATGCTCCTAGAAGTGGGATCACTGGGTCAAATGGCAGTTCAGGGGAGAAAAAAAATGGCGACGGAGTGAATGGAAGCTACATAGACCATCTCCCAGGACCAAACTGGATTTACAACGAAAATAAAGACAAATCGTCAAGAAGGGGCAACCAAAAGACACCTTGGAGGACCACATAACCAGGGACATCGACTCAATCCTGGTAGGCTTGAGAGGACGCGAGAGGGGGCTGGGACCAGTGGACTCAGCGGGAAGCTGCTGCCACCTCAGCTGTGTCCCGATACCACGGCTAAGTCCTGTGGCTTCCGCTGAGTGCTACGTGCTCAGTTGAGTCCTGCGAATTCGGCTGAGTGATACACCCTCGGCTGGTGCCACAGCCATGGCCGCCCTTGGCTGGAATCAGCGCCCTCGGGTTAAAGTCCCAGGCGGCTGCGCGACGCAGAGTCTAGACAGAGGCTAAATTGGCAGCAGCCACTCACCTTGGGCTCCGGCAGAAGGAAGGCAGACTGGACTGGAACTGTGTGGGGACACTCGGGTTTTGGAGGGGGCTCAGAGCTCTTGCTGAGTGCAGCCACGCAGGACTGTGGTCATCTTACCCCTTCCCAGGGCCCTGGGGAGATGCAGCGGCCCCTCCCTCAGAGATTCAACCCCACCTGGTGACCATTGAAATGCTAACTGAGGCCCATTAACAACCGGCTGTTGCCCCACCCCTCAGAAATTCCTCTTACACTGAGCACCTGAGCGAGTTTTTCAGGCAACTCAGAAACCAAGGGTCTGCAGGTGACCTCTACTAATAGCCTCCAGGCAAAAAAAGCTAGAGGATAACTACCATTACCTGGGCTAGCAACACTAACCAGAAAAGCTAAGACTTGTCAGTGGTGTTTAAAGTGGGTCCTCCCTGGCTCATCCAAACGCAGGAGAGGGAGCCACAAACAGCAGAACACCAACACCCACAGGGAAAATTTGGCAGACTCCAAAGCAAACTGTGATAGCCAAAATAGTGAAAAACAGAAACAAAAGCCAAATGAAAGAATAAGAGACCTCTACGGAAGATGAGATAAATGAGGTGAAGTTAAGCAAGTTAACAGAACTAGAATTTAGAGCCATGATGTTGAGGAAGCTGAACAGCATGTGTAAGGACATGAGCACCATGAGTAAAGACATAGAAATGTTGAAAATCAACCAGTTGGAAATTAAAAACCACCAGGAAGAAATGAAGAATGACATATCAGAAATGAAAAACACATTGGAAGGTCTAAAAAGCAGAGAAGGGGAAGCTGAGGACCAGATCAGTGAATTAGAAGACAGGGTAGAAAAAATCAACCAATCAGAAAACCAAAAGGAAAAGAACAATTAAAAAACAGGAAGACAGCTTAAGAGAACTGTGGCACAACTGGAAACGTAATAATATTCGCATCATAGGAGTCTCTGAAGAAGAAGAAAATGAGCAAGGGTTAGAAAATATATTCAAAGATATAGTGACAGAAAACTTCCCTAATTTGGTGAAGGAAGAAGGCATTCAAGTTCAAGAAGCACAGAGAGTCCCAAGTAAGAAGAACCCAAACAGGCCCTCACCAAGACACATAGTAATCAAACTGCCAAAAGACAAAGAGAGAATCCTAAAAGCAACAAGAGATAAGCAACAGGTTACATACAAAGGAAACCCCATAAGGCTCTCAGCTGACTTCTCAAGAGAAACACTACAGACCAGAAGGGAATGGCAAGAAGTAATCAAGGTGATGAAAAACAAGGATGTGAATTCAAGACTACTCTACCCAGCAAGGCTATCATTCAAAATAGAAGGTCAAATGAAGAGCTTCTCAGACAAAAAGGCTAAGGGAATGCATTAGCACCAAACCAGCGATGCAAGAAATGTTAAAAGGACTGCTGTAATTATCAGGAGAAATGGGAAGAAAAATACAACCACACTAAACAAAAATGGCAATAAGTACATATCAATAATCACCTTAAGTGTAAATTGATTGAATGTTCCCATAAAAAGACACAGAGTAGCTGATTGGATAAGAAAGCATGATTCATCTATATGTTTTTACAAGAGACCCACCTCACAACAAAAGACTCACATAGATTAAAAGTGAAGGGATGGAAAGAAAATCTTCCAAGCAAACGGAAAGAATAAAAAGCTGGGGTAGCAATACTCATATCTGATAAAATAGATTTCAAAATGAAGGCCATAACTAGAGACAAAAAAGGCCACTACATAATATTGAAAGGATCTATGTAATAGGAAGATATAACCTTGGTACACATATATGCACCCAATATAGGAGCACCAAAATATACTAAAAATCTTCTGGAGGACTTCAAAGAAGAAATTGATAGCAATACAATCATAGCAGGGGACTTCAACACCGCGCTGACATCACTGGATAGATCCTCTACACAACAAATTAGCAAGAAAACAGAGACTCTAAATGAAGCACTAGACCAAATGGATTTCATAGATATCTACAGAGAATTACATCCCCAAACTACAGAATTCACATTCTTCTCAAGTGCACATGGGACATTCTCAAAGATAAACCACATGTTAGGGCACAAACTAAGTTTCTACAAGTTCAAGAAGACTGAAATCATATCAAGCATCTTCTCAGATCACAATGGCATGAAACTAGAAATCAATTGCAACAAGAACATACAAAGACATTTGACACATGCAAGCTAAATAGCGTGTTATTAAACAATGAATGGGTCACCGAGGAGATCAAGGAAGAAATCAAAAACTTCCTGGAAACCAATGAAATTGAAGACACAATAACACAAAATCTATGCGATGCAGCAAGAGCAGTACTGAGAGGGAAGTTCATAGCACTACAGGCGTACCTCAAAAAACAAGAAAAATCTCTAATAGATTATCTAACCTCACAACTTAAAGAACTAGAGAGCAAACAAAAAGAAAACCCCAGAGCAAGTAGAAGGAAGGAAGTAGTAAAGATCAGAGCAGAAATAAATGACATAGGGACCAAACAAACAAACAAACAAAAAACAATTCAAAGGATCAATGAAACAAAGAGCTGGTTTTTCAAAAAGATAAACAAGATTGATGGACCCTTAGCTAGACTCACCAAGAAACAAAGAGAGAGAACCCAAATACACAAAATCAGAAATGAACCAGGAGAGATAACAACTGACACCACAGAAATACAAAAGATCGTTAACAACTACTATGGACAATTATATGGCAACAAGTTCGACAATCTTAGCGAAATGGACAAATTTCTATAAAGACATAGTCTCCCAAAACTGGATCAGAAAGAGATAGAAAATTTGAACAGACCAATAACAACAGAAGAAATTGAAGATGTAATCAAGACTCTCCCAGCAAACAAAAGCCCAGGCCCGGATGGCTTCATGGGGGAGTTTTACCAAACATTCAAAGAAGAACTAATACCCATTCTCCTCAAACTATTTCAAAAAATTCAAGAAGAAGGAAGACTTCCAAACTCGTTTTATGAAGCCAGCATAATTCTAATTCCAAAACCAGAAAAAAGACACAACAAAGAAAGAAAACTACAGGCCAATATCCCTGATGAACATAGATGCCAAAATCCTGAACAAAAAACTAGCAAATTGGATCCGGCAATACACCAAAAAAATTATCCACCATGACCAAGTGAGATTCATTCCAGGGATGCAAGGCTGGTGCAATATTCGCAAATCAATAAACATGATACACCACATAAATAAAATGAAGAATAAAAACCACATGATCATATCAATAGATGCCGAAAAAGCCTTGGAAAAAATCCAGCATCCATTTCTGATAAAAATGCTCAGCAGTGTGGGAATAGAGGATCATATCTAGACATAATAAAGGCCATATATGAAACACCTACAGCCAACATCATACTCAATGGGCAAAAACTAAAAGCATTTCCCTTAAGACAAGGATGCCCACTTTCGCCACTCTTAATTAACATAGTACTGGAAGTCTTAGCCACAGCAATCATACAGGAAGAAAAAATAAAAGGGATCCAAATTGGAAAGGAAGAAGTGAAATTGTCATTATTTGCAGATGACATGATACTATACGTAGAAAACCCCAAAGACTCCATCAAAAGTTTACTAGACTTAATAAATGAATTTCGCAAAGTAGCATGATACAAAATTAACGTCAAGAAATCGACGGCATTCTTGTACACCAATGATGAACTCACAGAAAGAGAAACTAACAAAAGAATCCCATTTACCATTGCGGCAAAAAAATTAAGATACCTAGAAATAAACTTAACCAAAGAAATAAAGGACCTATTCACAGAAAACTATAGGTCATTGAAAAAAGAAATAGAGGAAGATATAAAAAAGTGGAAGCACATACCCTGTTCATAAATTGGGAGAATTAACATCATTAAAATGTTCATATTTCCCAAAGCAATCTATAGATTCAACACAATCCCCATCAAAATACCAACGACATACTTCAGAGAATTGGAACAAGTACTTCAATAGTTCATATGGAACCAAAATATACCTTGAATAGCCACAGCAATCTTGAAAAGAAAGAACGAAGTTGGAGGGATCACATTACCAGATTTCAGGTTATACTACAAAGCCACTGTAATCAAAACAGCCTGGTACTGGCACAAGAACAGGCATATAGACCAGTGGAACAGAACAGAGAACCCAGAAATGGACCCAAGGCAATATGCTCAATTAATATTTGACAGAGGAGGCAAGAACACACAGTGGAGTAAGAACAGCCCCTTTAATAAATGGTGTTGGGAAAATTGGACAGCTATTTGCATAAAAACGAAACTAGACCATCAACTTACACCCTACACAAGAATAAACTCAAAAGGGATAAAAGACTTAAATGTGACTCATGAATCCATAAGAATCCTAGAAGAAAATGTAGGCAACAAAATTTCAGACATCATACATAGCAGAATTTTCACTGACACATCACCTAAGGCAACAGAAACAAAGGACAAAATGAACACATGGGACTACATCAAACTGAAAAGCTTCTGCACAGTGAAAGATACAATCATCAAAATGGAAAGGCTATCCACTGTATGGGAGAGCATAATTGCCAATGATATATCAGATAAGGGTTTAATTTCCAAAACAGATAGAGTGCTCATACAACTACACAAAAGGAAGACAAAAACCCAATTAAAAAATGGGCAGAGGAACTAAATAGACACCTCTCTAAACAGGACATACAAATGGCTAAGAGACTTATGAAGAAATTCTCATCATCACTAATCATCAGAGAGATTCAAAT
This sequence comes from Molossus molossus, assembly GCF_014108415.1. NCBI lineage: Eukaryota > Metazoa > Chordata > Mammalia > Chiroptera > Molossidae > Molossus > Molossus molossus. The sequence continues at coordinate 60,826,466 of NW_023425352.1, forward strand.
TAAAATAACAATGAGGTATCACCTCACACCTGTCAGAATGGCCGCCATCAACAAATCATCAAACAACAAGTGTTGGCGAGGTTGAGAATAATAGGGGACTCTAGTGTACTGCTGGTGGGAATGCAGACTGGTGCAGCCACTATGGAAAACAATATGGTGTTACCTCAAAAAATTAAAAATTGAACTTCCATTTGACCCAGTGATCCCACTTCCAGAAATATACCCTATGAAGCCTGAAACACCCATCAGAAAGAATACATGTACCCCCATGTTTATAGCAGCATTATTTACAATAGCTAAGACCTGGAAACAGCCCAAGTGTCCATCAGTAGATGAATGGATAAAAAAGCAGTGGTACATATACACAATGGAGTACTAAGCAGCTGTAAGAAAGAAAGATCTCTTATCCTCTGAGACTACATGGAGGGACATGGAAAGTATTATCCTAAGTGAAACAAGCCAAACAGAGAAAGACAAGTTTCATATGATCTCACTTATTTGTGGAATATAAAGAACATAACAATCTGAGGAATGGGGTAATCCCAGAGACATGGAAGTGGGATACAGAGTGACAATCCCCAGAAGAGGGGGTGGTGTGGGAGAGAGAAACCACAGAACTTATATGCATGTATGCATGAACAGTGGACATGGACAACAAACTGGGGGAAGGGCAGGGAGGGCGGGGGAGGAGGGAATCAGTGGGGGAAAAAGAAGAAACATCTGTAACAAAAATTAATTAATAAAAAAAAATGGCAGTTCAATTTTTAACTTTTTGAGGTAACACCATATTGTTTTCCATAGTGGCTGCACCAGTCTGCATTCCCACAGGTAGTGTACTAGAGTCCCCTTTTCTCCACAACCTCGCCAACACTTGTTGCTTGAAGATTTGTTGATGGCGGCCATTCTGACAGGTGTGAGGTGATACCTCAATGTTCTTTTAATTTGTATCTCTCTGATGATTAGTGAAGTTGAGCATTTCTTCATATGTCTCTTGGCCATTTTTATGTCCTGTTTGGAGAGGTGTCTATTTAGTTCCTCTGCCCATTTTTTATTTATTTATTTATTTATTTATTTATTTATTTATTTATTTAATCCTCACCCGAGGATATTTTTCCATTTTTTGTACGGATAGAGTGGGAGGGAGAGAGACGAAGAGAGAGAGAAAGAGAGAAACATCGATGTGAAGGGACACATCTAGTGGCTGCCACCTGCACGACCAACCAGGGCCGGGGACAAACTGCAACCGAAGTACGTGCCCTTAGCGGGAACCGAACCCGGGTCTCTCCAGACCGCAGGCCGACGCTTTAACCGCTGAGCCAAACTGTCCAGGGCCCTCTGCCCATTTTTTAATTGGGTTCTTTGTCTTCCTTTTGTAGTGTTGTATGAGCACTCTGTATATATTGGAAATTAACCCCTTATCTGATATATTATTGGCAATTATGCTCTCCCATACAGTGGGTTGCCTTTCCATTTTGATGATTGTATCTTTTGCTGTGCAGATGCTTTTGCATTTGATGTAGTCCCATGTGTTCATTTTCTCCTTTGTTTCTGTTGCCTTAGGTGATGTAGCAGTGAAAATTCTGCTGTGTATGATGTCTGAAATTTTGTTGCCTACATTTTCTTCTAGGATTTTTATGGATTCATGAGTCACATTTAAGTCTTTCATCCATTTTGAGTTTATTCTTATGTATGATGTAAGTTGATGGTTTAGTTTCATTTTTTTTGCATGTAGCTTTCCAATTTTCCCAACACTATTTATTAAAGAGGCTGTCTTTATTCCACTGTATGCTCTTGCCACCTTTGTCAAATATTAATTGAGCATATTGCCTTGGGTCCTTTTCTGGGTTCTCTGTTCTGTTCCACTGGTCTATATGCCTGTTCTTGTGCCAGTACCAGGCTGTTTTGATTACAGTGGCTTTGTAGTATAACCTGAAATCTGGTAATGTGATCCCTCCAACTTTGTGCTTTCTTTTCAAGATTGCTGTGGCTATTTGAGGTCTTTTTTGGTTCTACATGAACTTTTGAAGTATTTATTTTAGTTCTTTGAAGTATAGCCATTTGTATGTCCTGTTTAGAGAGGTGTCTATTTAGTTCCTCTGCCCATTTTTTAATTGGGTTTTTGTCTTCCTTTTGTGTAGTTGTATGAGCACTCTATCTGTTTTGGAAATTAAACCCTTATCTGATATATCATTGGCAATTATGCTCTCCCATACAGTGGATAGCCTTTCCATTTTGATGATTGTATCTTTCACTGTGCAGATAAAAAAGCAGTGGTACATATACACAATGGAGTACTAAGCAGCTGTAAGAAAGAAAGATCTCTTATCCTCTGAGACTACATGGAGGGACATTGATGGAGATTGCTTTGAATCTATAAATTGCTTTGGGTAGTATGGACATTTTAATGATGTTAATTCTCCCAATTTATGAACAAGGTATGTGCTTCCACTTTTTTTATGTCTTCCTCTATTTCTTTTTTCAATGACCTGTAGTTTTCTGTGAATAAGTGAGTTCAGGGAGAGTAGAAAAATGAATACTTTTTTCAGTTGTGAATGAGAAAATCTGTTATTATAACCTTAGCTTGCAATGTCTCTTTTTTTTTTCTTTTTTAAAAAAATTTCTTTTTTTTTTAAATTTATTTTTTATTTATTTTTTTGTTACAGATATTTTACCTTTTTACCCCATTGGCACCCCCTACCCCATCCCCCTCTACCCTGTCCCCGGCTTAGTTGTCCATGTCCATTGGTCATGCATACATGCATAAAAGTTCTGTGGTTTATCTCTTCCCATCCCCCCACCCCCCATCCCCTCTTCTGAGGGATGTCAGTCTGTGCCCTACTTCCATGTGTCTGGGTCTACTGTATTCCTCAGACTGTTATGTTCATTATATTCCGTATATAAGTGAGATCATGTGGTATTTGTCTTTTTCTGCTTGGCTTCTTTCACTTAGGATAATACTTTCCAGGTCCCTCCATATCATCTCAAAGGATAAGAGATCTTTCTTTCTTACCGCTGCATAGTACTCCATTGTGTATATGTACCACAGCTTTTTTATCCATTCGTCTACTGGTGGACACTTGGGCTGTTTCCAGATCTTAGCTATTGTAAATAGTGCTGCTATGAACACGGGGGTACATATATTCTTCCTGATTGGTGTTTCAGGCTTCTTAGGGTATATTCCCAGCAGTGGAATCACTGGGTCAAATGGAAGTTCAATTTTTAATTTTTTGAGGTAGCACCATATTGTTTTCCATAGCGGCTGCACAGTCTGCATTCCCACCAGCAGTGTATTAGAGTCCCCTTTTCTCCACACCCTCGCCAACACTTGTTGTTTGATGATTTGTTGATGGCGGCCATTCTGACAGGTGTGAGGTGATACCTCATTGTTGTTAAAAAATTTCTTTTTTACTTTCTTTTTTCCTTCGTCTCTTTTTTTTCTTCCTCCCTCCCTCCCTCCCCCCTCCCTCCCTCCCTCCCTCCCTCCCTCCCTTCCTTCCTTCCTTCCTTCCTTCCTTCCTTCCTTCCTTCCTTCCTTCCTTCCTTCCTTTTTTTCAATTTAGTTATGTATGTTTTTCCATTATCCCCAAAGACCTTCACATGTAGTAGTGTCTACTATTAACCAGTCATAGTTTGAAAAACACTGGGACAGTGTGTCCCCTATGAGGGCAATTAATGTAGTTTTTTCCATGTCACACTGTGAGTCAATATCAGTGGTCGAGACCTGGTTTTCTGGTCTTGTTTCCAGATGGTAGTCTTTTATTTTACTGTGGTGGCATTCCAAAGAGAGATGAAGCAGTATTGTGGCAGGGTGGTCTCATCATCTCCCCCAGCCTTACAGGATCAACCATGTCATTAATAAATCATTTTCATGCCCTGACTTTTCTTACTCTCCACCAAGTCCCTCTTGCTCAGTGTAAACAACAAGAAGGAGCCAGAATAAAAAACAACAGTTGCTGTCCTTAGGGGGATGGCCTAGCTGTGGTCCTCAGTGGAGGACCACCCGATTATCCCTTCATATGTAAAACAGACCTTCAACAGACTATTCATTAATGCCAGTGACAGAATCATGATCGTCATACTTTTTTAATGTTCTCTGAACAGAATCTGATTGCAAATGTTCAGAAGAGGGAGACGGGAGCTCTCATTTCCACAGGGTTTCAGCTTGATAATGGCCATCAAAGTCTCAGTGGTGTGCTGGTAAATGTTTAACATCTGGCTCTCTGAAAACCAGAGCCCTGGTTTGTGGCAGGTATCAATTTCTATGGCATAGATACTCCCACCATGGCTAGTTTCAAGCTACCAACAACTTAACACCTCGTTTGAAAAATTCCTAAAAATTAGGTTTTCTCAGGCTGGTACAAGTAAGCTCTAGCATATCACTGGTTCAGAAACACATGGGCAAAAGGTGTCCAGGCCTAGTCACAGGGCTCTCATTTCAGGTGGAACTTCAATGTGTGAGCCTTAACCCTTTGATCTGTTCTCCGATGCCAAATCAGTCCCAATATTTCCAGCCTTTGTTCCCTGCTGCTCCTTCAGCATTTAGTTCATCTGGTGGGACCTCCATCACTGGGTCAGCTGTGTTTGCTCAAAGGTTCACAGTGGATGGTGTTTGAATGGTCTTTACAATTGATGTCTGACTGGTGTGGCTCAGTGGTTGAGCATTGCCCCCTGTACCAAGAGGTCGCAGGTTCCATTCCGGTCAGGGTACATGCTGGGGTTGCAGGCTCAATCACCAGTAGGGGGTGTGCAAGAGACAGCCGGTCGATGTTGATGTCTCTTATTGATGTTTCTATCTCCCCTTCTTCCCTCCTCTCTCTATAAAATCAATAGAACCATATTTAAGAAAATAAATGGTCATCACAATTGAAGCTTGAACCTGTTTTTGTTTGTAATTTGGAAAGAGAAAAATGACCAATTATCTTTATTAAAAACTATTTAGGAAATGATGAGAGTAAAGGAAATAAAGCCTACCTACTTGGATTAATCACGATTATATCCTCTGACTGGTAGAAGGAAGAGAGGAAAGAAATGAATTAATAATGTCTTGTCACTCCATAAAGATACAGTCAAAGCTCAGTAACTGAGAACAATTTTGAAAAAATAGGTGAGTAACATTGTCCTTGGAATGTGTTGCACTCCAACAGTTTCTTTTCTGGTCATTAAAAAAAAGTTTTTATTTATTTATTTTATTTTATTTTATTGATTTTAGAGAGAGAGGATGGGAGAGAGAGAGAGAGGAAACATCAATGAGAGAAAACATTGATCATCCGTTTCCTGCATGCCCCCCACTGGGGATTTAGCCCACAACCTGGGCATGAGCCCTGACTGGGATTCAAACTGGCGACCTCTTGGTGCATAGATTGATGCTCAACCACTGAGCAATACCAGCCGGGCCTTTTCTGGCCATTTTTATTGGAAGTTCTACCAGTGTGTTTACAGAGAAAAGCAGCCACAGAGACCCAGCTGTCTTGATCACTGTGTGACAGAGGCACACGTATAGGCAGGGATTCTAAGGACATTATTCAGGAGGTAAAGAAAATGTTAGTTGGGACACAATCAGGCAATGTCTTGGAATTCATTTAGTTTTGCTGGCACAAATTGTTTCAGGATAGGGTCTTTTAAGAGAGAATAGTGTATTTGATTGTTAGCAATAATGACCAAAAAACCAAAAAAAACAAAACCCTAATGACACCTGGATTCCTAAATTACTATGTTGACTTTAACACAGACATGAAACATAGCATATATTTATTAAAATTTTGAAATAACTTATTAAATTCTTATATAGAAAATTCTGTAAATTCTACAAAATAATGATAGGTAAATTAGGTCATAACCAGGATCAGCATTTCTTATGTGTCCTCTACTTTAGAAATTATGAAATACTATGGTGATTATTTTTATATCTTTTTTCATTTCATTATTTTCATTCACTGGTGGCAGATGCTATGAGCAAAATGAAAGAATGCTACAATCTCAGGGAGAGGGGGTGGGAGGGAACTGTAACATTATTAATTGATGTGCGCTTTCTACCTTTTACTTTTCTGCACAGGAGTATTTGTTTTGGTTATTCTGTCCCTCTTGCCCCATTGTATGCTCTGTGTGTGTGTGTGTGTGTGTGTGTGCACGCGTGCGCAGGGTGATAGTGGTGATGGTACAGATAATTTGTCTCCATGTTAAAAGGAACCACATATAGACCAGGTGTAGAAACTATCAAAAAGTATCTTGGACTTTGTATTTGAAGCCATTACTTGACAGGCCTTTGGAAAATATTTTTCCTTGGGGTGTGGAGGAGTGTATTTTTCATGCAAAAGGGAAGGCAAAGAGTATTTGTGATCAGGAGAGCACATCATGGAAGACAGTGTGATTTGTCCATGCTATTTGTGCCCTTCTGTTCCCTTCCTTAGGAAAGCTTTGCTTGTGCTCTCCCTTCTGTGTGCTGGCCGACGCTCTAACCACTGAGAAACTGGCCAGGGCTGTGTTCAACATCTTGATAGCCACACTTAGTATTTTATCCAATTGTCTCCATTTCTATGACTATGAGAAAAGTCAGTTTTCCACATATTTGCATTTTAATTTGGGAACATATTTTCTTTTGTGGACTATGTCAACTTCCTATTTTCTATTTTATCACTTGCCTTACTTAATGAATTGCAAGTGCTTTTCTTAAGTTATCAAAAATACTTTTTCTTTAACACAGAGATTTTAAATAATTTTTTCTAGTATGGTTTTAAATATTGTATATGATGACTTTGGATATACAGAAGTTTAAACATTTCATGTAGTCAAAATGCATGTGCATGGTGGTCCCAATAAATACAATGGTGGGCAAAAGTAAGTTTATAGTTGTGAGTACACAAAACACAGAGTTTATTCTTGTATTATTACTTATTAATTATTGTATTATTTGTATTACAACTGTAAACCTACTTTTGCCCATCCCTGTACTTGTTTAATGAATCAAGGAATCAATATATAGTTTTTTTTAATGTATCTAAAATACTCCCTCATACGTCAGTGTGAGAAAATATAGGTGAGAAAATATTCACCTATATTTTCTTCTGTTTATTTATATGTTTTGTTTCACTCTCTAGGTCAGGAGCTACAACTCTAGGTGTACGTTAGCATCAATAATATTTTAGAAACTTTCTACTGCACAACTTTCCATTCTCTGAGGGTATGACTTGGGATTCTATATTTTTTACAGACCCCCCCCCTGCCCACTCCACCCCAGGGTATTCTGAGGTAGTTAGTCTTGGAATTTGGAGATGACTGTTAAACACATTTAAATTTTGGTGTAGCTCAGTCTACCCATTTTTTGTGTGTGTGTGTGACTTGTGCTTTTGATGCAGTATCTAAGAAACCTGTGTCTAAACCAGAAAAATGAAGATTTACTCTTATTTTTTAGTCCAAGAGTTTTATAGTTTTAATGTTTACATTTTGGTCTATGATCTCTTTGGAGTACATTGGTATGAGTGAGGGGATCCAACTTCATTCTTTTGCATGTAGACTTTCAGTTATTCCAATACCATTTTTTGAAAAGACATTCTTTCCCCCATTGAACTGTCTTGGCACCTTTGTCAGAAAAATCAATTGCTCATCAACGTGAGAAATTGTTTCTAGACCCTCAATTCTGTTCCACTGACCTATTTTTCTGTACATATGCCCGTGCCACATAACTTGATTAGTGTAGCTTTGTAATAAGTTTTGAAATGGGAAGTGTGAATCCTCCAACTTTGTTCTTTTTCAAGATTATGTTGGCTCTTCTGGATCCATATGAATTTAAAAATCAGCTTTTTAAATTTCTACAAAAACTACCTCCTCATTTCTTCTCCTACCACCTTGATCGCAGCACTCTCCTCCCCCTATTCACGGATACTACCAGACATGTTTTTATTAACATGAGTTGTTTCCAAAGTAGATGGTGAGTTCTTTTTATTTATTTATTTAATGTATTATTGATTTTTTTAGAGACAAGAAGGGAGAAAGAGAGATAGAAAATCGATGCGAGAGAGAAACATCCATCGGCTGCTTCCTATTGGGGATCGAGCCCGCAACCCAGGCATGTGCCCTGACTGGAAATTGAACCAGACCTCTCAGTCCATGGGATGACACTCAATCCCCTGAGCCAACCAGCAGGGCAGATGGTGAGTTTTTTAGGAAAGGTAGAATAACTTTCAATTCCATAGTGATATGGAAAACCTAGAGACTTAATCTCTTGGGACTTGATTCCCCTTTACACTGAAGGGGTGGGAATAGGGCCGTAAGCCGGAGTGCCAGTGTGTGCAGTGACTAGCCGGAGACTTACCGCACGCGTTTCTGTTCACTTGAACGGTGATCACCAGCTATGCTCTTTCTACTGCATGTTTCACTTCTCTTCTTCCTGCATTTGTGTTGAGGTCTGGACTAGATCTTTTCCCAGGTTTCTTAGGCTCTGAGGACCATAATTCAATGAAGAGGTCAGCTTTCTGAGTGAACCCCCTTTCTTAAGAATTGATGGCATTTCTTTCTTCTGAAAGTCATTTTTAGCTTCTGGATCTGTTCAGTTTGTTCAAATGCTGCACTACTTGTGGTCCTGATGTATTTGCTGCTGTGGAAATGTCCATTAACTAAGGCTGTGTCTGTGCCTCATGGATTTTTGTCACATCATGCATCATAAGAGTAGAGCAAGTGTCTGGGATAATAGATATTTTATTTTCTCAGTATTACATGCTACGTTGCATTTGTTGGTACTAGGTTGTCTTAGACTCACTATAGCAGAATTAAATGTAAATGGGATTTGCCAAACTCTGAAAAGGGAAGGGAAATCTGACTCAGGATACATTCAAAGTCATGTTTACCAGGCTTTAAATATACCTTTTTAGTCTGTTGATTAGCTAAAAAGGGCTTTTTACCATAGCATCTGGCCTGCAACCACCTTGAAGAATTCCCCTAGCTCTGGACCTCTTGTCTAATTGGTATCTTTCACATCTGTGAAATCAAGAGTGGAATCAGTGTCTAGTTTCTAACAGAATGATTAATTCTGTGGTTGAATCTTACATTATACCAAGTACTGTGCCAGGCACATTTTACCTACTCTACACTATAACTCTTAAGTTCTTAAGTCATTGACTGATACTAATAATTGTCATCTGGACAACCCTTCTACATTCTTTATACTATTCAAATATCACAATATCTTGTGATAGACACAATTGGTTTTATTCCCATTTTACAGCTATAACATATAGAGACCGAGGAGATGTTTAATATTCCAGATTAGTGTTTTTACAACTTTAATGTAGTGAAAAACGCCGAGATTCTTATAAGAAGAGGGATTTAGATTCAGCAGATCTGAGTGAGCCTGATGGTAGTATTTCTAAGAAGCTTCTAGGTGATGCTGTTGTTGCTGTTCTGAAAATTATACTTAGAGTAGCAAGGCTTTAACTATAACTTTTTCCCTTCTTTGAGAATGTGAAGGGTTAAAAATGTAATAATACAAACATTTCTGTCCCCCTCCAAAAGACCTAGAGACTAAGAAGCCTCAAAACAAAGCATCTTCACTGATGCCATTCAAATGAAGTCCAGATGGTGAAACTTGATAAATCAGCCATTCTTTGAATCTACAATATACTGTAGACTAACAAGCACAGTTGGAGGACTCAAACTTCTAATTTCAAAACTTACTGCAAAGTTATTTTTAAAATTTAAAACTAAAGCTACAAATAAAATAAGAAGACCCTTGTGATTATCTCTAGAAAAGGTTATTTTTGACCAACATAATAAAGAATGATTTTCGTAATATGTCTAGGTATTTCCTTTTAGGAAAAGGGACTTGGAAACAGTAGTTAAGAGTATAAATTGTTTGCATATTATAAATGGAAAACAAAAAGTAACATCCCTCTGGGGAAATCTTGATCTTTTTCATGGGCTGTCTAAGAAACAAGGCTGTTCCCAAATATCAAGATAAAGGCTTGCTATTTATGGCTGTGTACTTGCTCTGTTACTGGGTCTTTCTATGTGGGATTCACCAGACATTCATCATTGCTGCTACCTCTCACAATCAGAAGTCAGCATCTGCGCAGACCAGATAATTTCATATCTCTTTGTGTACTAAATTCACCATCTTACACGGTCTTTGCTTCTTGAAACATGCAGATGCTTTGGAAAGTTAAGAACAGAAGGCAATAAGGAGATTCAGGCAGCTGGTATCCCAGCCATAAACTTGTGGATTGTAGCAGAAGGTAGAACACTAAGTGATGCCACAGGATTATTGGGCTCTGCCTACTATACAAATATCTTAAAGCGCAAGGCCATTGGTGTCCTTTCCCTTTCTCACAGTATTTGCTAGAGGTGCTCTTCAGCTAGTATTTTCTCAGGGACCAACGTTCCAGACTATGGATATGTCCCCGAGTTAAATAAAATGAAGAACCCTTAAAGGTAATTGGGATTAAAAGATTAGAAAGAGTTATTGGCTCAATTTAACATGAGGAAAACCTTTAAAAATCAAATTTGGAGACTTCCGGTCAGGACAGTGGTGTAGGTAAATGCAGTGCTCACCTCCTCCCACAACCACATCAAAATTACAACTAAGCTACAGAACAAACATCCTTCAGAACAGCCTTAAATCAAGCTGAATGGAAGTCCTACAACTATGAAATTAAAGAAGCCACATCAAGACAGGTAGGAGGGGTAGAGGCACAGATGATCTGGTCCCAAACCTGCGTGTGGCAGATAAAAATCAGGAGGACACCTAGGCTGGGAAGGTCCTCCCTGAAAAGTGAGGGGTCCCCGTCCCACACCTGGTGCCCAGCTCAGGGCTCCAGTGCCAGGAAAAAATCCCCATAACTTCTGGCTGTAAAAACCAGCAGGAACTGAGGCTGAGGGAGGCTGAGGTTCCTGGAGCCCCAGGCAGCTCCTCTTAAAGGGCCCACGCAAGGACTTACTCAGACTCACTCCTTCTGGGCTCCAGCACAGAGGGGGGGCAGCTTGAAAGGCACCAGAGACATACAGGAAAGAACTGAGTTGTTTGGCATCGGGGTGAGGACTGGAGAGGCAGCTTTCTCCTAGCCAGAAATGCTGGTGAAGGCCATTGTTTCTTTGGTGAGCCCTTCCACAGTGGGGCAGGCAGTTGGCAGCCATATCTGGGACTCCAGCAATCTGGCTCACACTTTGCTCTGCCCTGGTGATTCCTTGGGGCACTACCCGCCCAACTTTCTGGCCCACCCAAGCTGTTTCCAGTGGCTTTATCATAGGGTTGGCCTGTTTTGGCTCCTGTTTCAGATTTTCCTAATTTTTCTCAAACAAGCAGCATCTAGCCACAGCGAGCCCCATACCTCTCACTAAGTGGCCCTAGGCCCAGCCAGCCTTGGTTCACAGCTTGGCTTTGCCTGGGTACCTCCACAAGAAGGAGCACAAGAAGTAGCCATTGGCAGATCACTTTGTCTCTTATGCCTGGTGGCCCTGGGTAGAACACAGGCAATAGATGTGTTGCCTCAGAGCCAGCACACCCAGTGGACAGCTTCAGACCACGTCAAAGCACCATCACCCAACCACCTCCACAAGTGACACACTCAAGGAATGGACTCAGAGAGTACCAGGGCACTGCTGAAGTAAGTCTTGGTCTCTGTGGTGGGCCCCTGCACAGTTGATCATCGAAAGTAGTCAGAGATCAGTGGTTAGTGGGCACAGCCAGTTCTTGCAGCTGATCAGCCTGAGTAAAACCCTCCCATTGATGTGCCAACAGCAATCAAGATTCAATTACAACACAAGGGTGTACAGTCCAACTCGAGGGCCCAGCTGAGTGATCAGGGAGGCTGTGCCACTGGACCCTACAGTCCACCCTAGGAAGCCTAGGAGACATAGAAACTACCTAATACATAGAAGCAAACACAGAGAGTCAGCCGAAATGAGAAAACAAAGAAACATGTCCCAAATGAAAGAACAGAACAAAACTCAAGGAAAAGAACTAAATGAAATGAAGATAAGCAATCTAACATGCAGAATTCAAAACACTGCTTATAAAGATGCTCAAAAGCATAATAAAGGACCAGTCAGAAATGAAAGATGCATTAACTGAAATAAATAATAATTTAGAGGGACTCAAGAGTAGAGTAGGTGAAGCCATGAAGCAAATCATTGATTTGGAATATAAGGAAGCAAAAAACACCCAATCAGAATAGCAAAAAGAAAAAAGAATCTAAAAAAATGAGGATAGTATAAGGAGACTGTGGGACAACCTCAAGCATACCAACATTTGCATCATGGGAGTGCCAGAAGGAGAGAGGGGGCAAAAAATTGAAAACCTATTTGAAACAAAAATGACAGAAAATTTCCTAATTTGGTGAAGGAAGCAGACATACAAGTCCAGGAAGCACAGAGAGTTTCAAACAAGATAAACCCAAAGAGGTCCACAGTAAGACACATCATCATCAAAATGCCAAAGGTGAAAGACAAAGAGAGAATTGTAAAAGCAGCAAGGGAAAAGTGGTTAGTTACCTACAACAAAGTTCCCATAAGACTGTCATTTGATGTCTCAAAAGAAACTTTGCAGGCTAGGAGGGAGTGGCAAGAAATATTAAAAGTGATGAAAAGCAAGGACTTGCAACCAAGATTATTCTATCCTGCAAACCTATGATTTAGAATCTATGGCCATATAAAGTTTCCCAGACAAGAAAATGCTAAAGGAGTTCATCACCACCAAACCAGTATTACATAAAATGTTGACGGGTCTTTCTGAAGAAGAAGATAAAAAAAATATCAACAATAAAATGACAAAAACACATATGTATCAGCAATTGAATCTGTAAACAAAATGAGCAAACAGAACAGAAAGAGACTCATAGATTCAGAGAACTTTTTATTGGTTGCCAGATGAGAGGGGTATTGGGTGAAAAAGATGAAGGGATCAGGAATTACAAATTAGTTGTTAGACTGATGAACCTCAAAGGGAAGGAGGAGGTTGGGTGAGAAGAGAGAAACCAGAGAACTTATATGCATGTATGCATAACCAAATGACACAGACAATAGAGTGGGAAAAGCAGGAGGGGGGGCGGGATTGGGGAAGAGGGGGTCAAAGAGAGGGAAAAAAAAGGGACATTTGTAATACATTCAACAATAAAGATAAGTTAAAAAAATAAAAATAGCCCTGGCCGGTTTTGCTCAGTGGTTAGAGCGTTGGCTTGCGGACCAGAGCATCCCGGGTTCGGATTCCGCTAGAGGCACATACCTTGGTTGCAGTTTGTCCCAACCCTGGTTGGGGTAGTGTGGTTGGCAACCAGTTGATGTGTTTTTCTCACATCGATGTTTCTCTCTCTCTTCCCCCCTCTCTCCCTTCTGCTCTATCTGATGATAAAAATGCAAAAAAAAAAAAAAAAAAAAAAGAAAAAAAAAAAAGAAAGAAAAAGAAAAAGAAAAAATGTCCTCGGGTGAGAATAAAAATATTTTAAAAAATAAAATTTGAACTTCTAGTTCAAGATGGCATATGAATCCTATTGATGAATTATCCCTGAATCTTGAATTCCATTGAATGACTAACAGAAGACAAAAATCCACTAAAAGGTGCCGTCCTTTTTCCAGAATGTTGGTGAATTTGTCCATGAGAGTGTGTAGCCAAGAGCACACTGAGTAGAGTGTGAGTGATCTGTGAGACGCTGCAAAGAAAATCAAACTGGCTGGAGACTAGATGGTGCTTCTAGTAGAAACTTTCTAATATCCGAGACAGACCAGGATAGAAGAGCTACAGATAAATATTGCATGTGGTGCATTAGAAGCTGTTTTCAATTCTACTTGAAAAGCTTAAGGTACTTGCACTCAGTTTACATTCAGCTCAGCTGAGGTCTTCTGGGAACTGGAGGCCATAGGACTGGCTAAGTTTTCAGGGGCCACTGTCCAAGTTAGAGAAGGACAACACTGCTACTCGGGTTACAGTGATAAACAAGGACAAGTAATCTTGCTGCACAAAGAAACAAAATGCCACACAGCCGCCTCTTATGGATGCTAGCTCCCTTCTCCCCACAGGAAACTAGACATCATCTGACACAGTAAAATGACAACATTTGAATATCCAGACGGAGTGGTCACAGGCGCAGGTGAGTGCATGAATCTGCACCTCAGAAAAATTGGGGCTGGAGTCAGCAGTACAGGGGTGATAAGTATAACCATGTTTGTGGGTGAAGACATTTTGTGGGAGAGTAAGAGTCTGCAAAGAGGGCCTAGAATTGAGCCCAGAGAATTTCCAGCACCGAGAAGGACTTTTCTGAGTTTGGACTGAGGAGGAGAGAACTGTAAAGCACTGTGGAGAAGAGGTTCCAGAGAGGGAGGGAGGACTATTTTGGATTCCCAGACATGAGTGTTTCAACAAAGAAGAGAGTCATCATTTGGGTTATAGGCCCTGGAGTCAAGTAAGAAGACACAGAAAAATATTCTTTGTATTTCACAGCATCTATGTCTATGTGAAATTAAACATCGGATCATCTGATGAGAAAATGTGTGTAAAAGGTGGTAGCAGGAAGGGGGGACAATGGTTTACTAGTCAAGGTTCTCCAGAGAAACAGAACAAATGTATATAAAATATAACATATTAATTACATTTTATAATATGCAATATTATATATTATGTTATATTATATATATATGTTATCTGATATCACATATGTGCCCTCACGCGCGTGCACACACACACACACACACACACACACACAGGGAGAGAGAAGTTAAAAATCTGTAGGTTTTGCTGGCAGATTTGAGATCTAGGGAAGAGTTGATGTTGTAGCTTAAGTCTGAAGGTAGTCAACTGGAAGAATTCCCTGTTCCTCTGGGGACCTCTGTTTTTTCTCTTAATACCGTCAACTGATTGAGATTCCTCCACATTCTCTTCTTTAGTCAAAGCTGACTTAAATGTTACTGTCATCTAAAGAATACCTTCACAGCAGCATCCAAACACACTTCACTAAGTATCTGGGTACCATGGCCTAGTAGAGGTGACACAGAAAATTGTCCGTAACAGTGGCTCAGGTGGATAAGGTGAAGACATTCTGACGTGCTCATGGAAAGGACCCTGGGCAGCTCAGTGTAGTCAGAGAGCCTGGGGTGCCACAGGCCCACCTGAGGAGGGCAAGTGTAAACGTATGGCGATTCCTCTTTGCCTTGTTGTCGGAGTGCTCTGGTAGCTATTCCTGCCTGGGCTCAGGGTCATAGGAAAGGTTGACACTAAAATCAAAATAGCATTGTGTGCTTCATTTTGGGGGAGGAATTTGTCTTTTAATAAGTATGTAGTTTTTATGTGTGTGTGCTTGCTCATCTGAAAGTCTTTCCACATTGATGACAATAGCTTCTCACCTTGTTCTCACCACATGGTGTTTGCTACCCTCTTCTTAACTCTTCCTCACACTCCTTGCATGTCTTCAAGCAAGTAAAATAGGTTCTGCTATAAGGTTTTATTTATATAAAGTAAAACCCATATATACCCAGCCCCAACTCCCCCCTCAAATCCTTGCTCCACTCCACCCCTACCCAGCATTTACTTGTCATGCATTTGGGAGGCAGGTAGGGAAGATTCTAAAGGTTAAGATTGTTCCCAAACTTAGCTTGTAGATCCCTAACCTAGAATTCAGATCCAGAGATCCTGGCCCCAAATCTTTCTATACCAAACTAATTCTCTAGGCTTTATTTAAAAAAAAATTAAACACCATAGATTTGTTGATCTTGGGAGTTAAAGGTACAGGAATAAAGGAGAAAGTTGATGAACTCCCCATTCTCTGATGAAATATTCAGAGCAGTCAACTTTCCAGGTTTCCTCCTAAATCCTTTGGAGGTAACAGAGTGCAGGGACCATGGATGGCTCTCTTGACCGCATGGTTTGGAAATAACTACAGTTCTACGTTCTGCATCCACTAAGTTACAAGTTAATTTACATGAAGGAAAGTTTTACACTATACTTATTTCAGATGGGAGTACAGGTTTTTAAAGGACAAATAAAGGTTGATATGGGCCAGTTTTCTTTCTTTTTCCTATAGAGGTTTATGAACAAAGAAAGGCTGTTGACATTCCCTTTGCTGGTTCTGTAAACTAGCACTGAAGTCTGAATGCTACAATCGATAGTGACCGGTCTTGCCTTGTAGAGCATTTCTCAAAGGACTCACAATACAGTATGTCCAGTTCATCTAGAAACAGGGCTTCTCATCTAAAGAAAAGAATACATCACAAATGGCATAGGAAGATCAAGTCCAAGTTGGATGTTTTTTATTTTGCAAACATCTTGAACTTCAGAAGAAACATAAATGATATTCATTTACACACACACACACACACACACACACACACACACACACACACAGTTTTCTTAATTATTCCTTAAGTAAACCTCAGTGCATTAGTGCCCAAATTGTTTTGTAATTGAGTACTTAACTATGCTTTTGACAGTGAAAATCTAAGTTGTGGCCAGTGGATATAGACTGAAACCTGGAAGCAACTGTTTTTCTGTCTGAGTCTCAGTTTGTCCATCTGTAGAATGAAGATGCTATTGTGTAACTTCTTGAAGGCATGGGCCACATAGTGAAGCAATAAAATGGGTGTCAACTGATTTCAGGGAGGATATCAAACTCATATACTTGTGGTCTGAATGTTTGCTTCCTCTCACAATCATGTTGAAACTTAACCCTCAAGATGATGGTATTAGGAGATGGGGCATTTGGGAGGTAATTAGGTCATGAGGGTGGGGCCCCCATGAATGAAATTAGTGCCGTATAAAAGTAGGGGAGAAAGCTCCCTTGCTCCTTCCACTTTGTGAAGTTACAGTGAAAAGAGGGCTGTGGAGGAGGAAGTGAGTTCTCAACAGTCACTGACTATGTTGATACCTTGATCCTGGACTTTCTAAGTTTCAGAGCTGTGAGAAATACATTTCCGTTGTTAATAAGCACCCCCAGTCTTTGATATTTTGTTACAGCAGCCTGAACAGACTAAGACAGCTTGTGATTGACGACAATTGGCAGAGATAGTTTTCATATGTTTGGCAAATCTGAGAACCACAACTGTGCTAGAGCAGAGTGATACCTCTGTGTAATGTGACATGGACCCTGGGTCCCCATGTCCCACAGCAAGGGTCTTGGGCAGTGAGAAATCCAGTGATCATTGGTCATGGATGCTAGCCTTTGCTCTGGGGAGCCACCTGTGCTTCCCTGTAAGGAGGAGAGGCCTCCTCTCTTTGCCCCTGGGTAGCAGGGAGTCTGGAGAGACCTGAGGATCTGGGGCTTGCACCCATGACTCTGCCTCCACCCTGCACTTCAAAAACAGGAAGCTGTCCAGCCAGTGTGGCTCAGTGGTTGAGCATTGATCCATGGACCAAGAGGTAGCCTGTTTGATTCCCAGTCAGGGCACATGCTCAGGTTGCAGGCTTCATCCTCAGTAGGGAGCGTGCAGGAAGCAGTTGAGCTGTTTTTTTCTTTCACACCAATGTTCCCATCTTTCCTTCTCCCTCCCTCTCTCTCTAAAAAAATTTTTTTAAAAAAACCCATATTTTTTAAAAATAGGAGGCTTATTTTCAGAATTTCTCAACTTCTGTTTTGAAAGCTTTGCTGCAGTACATTTTTGTTTGCATTTGAGTGCTGTGTGCTGTTGTTATATTGTATTTACTCCATTGTTAAAATACACTATGTCTTTCATAATATTTAGTTAAGTAAATATCCATTGAATTTATTGTTAACACATGGGTAGAACAAACAGAAAAGGAACAAGTAGCCCTTGGGGTAATTTTCAGACTGGGTGCTGAGCTCCTTATTGATGAAATGACCTCATAAGCAGTGTGTCTGTCACTATGATTTTCTCTGATGTGAGGACCCCACCCAGAGATAATGCACACACATGCTGTCCCTGCTCTCCTTTCTTTGGTTTTCCCTGCATACGCTGGCACACTGACTGGAGAAGCTGATCCCTTCATCTTATGGTGTGCCTGAATCTGCATGGTGACCTCCACAATCCACAAACATGCCAGGACATCATATAAACTGCTCTCACTTTCAACATCGCCAGCAGAAATCTAAGATGTGTGGCACCTAGGCAAAACTTTTTCCTAATTTTGAATCCTGGTGCCGGTTCTCAAGATTTTTGATGGGTGTGATCCTGGCATTGATCTTGAGATGCAGAGGGAGTTGGAACATTGGCATTTCTTTATTCTCGTAGGCCTATCTTGGTCTCATTCACTGTTTCATGATTATTTCCTTCCTTGCACTTCTCCCCCAATGGACTGTGACATCCCACAGCCCAAGGCTCAGTCTCATACATATCTGACCCTTCAGTATAAATGTATCAGGATAGGTATAAGACTTGTGTGCCAACTACAAAATCCATTCATTCATTTTCTCTTTTTTCTCAATTTCATTGATTTCTGCTCTTAATTATTTTTCTTCCATCTATTTGCTTTGTGTTTATTTTGATCCTTTCTCTAGGTTCTTAGGGTGGGAATTTAAATGATTAATTCATGACTTTTCTTTTTTAAAAAGGTGTATTTAAAGCTGCATTTTTTCCTCTTAGCACTGCTGTAGCTATGCCGCACAAATTTTCCTATGCTGTATTTTTATTTTATTCAATATATTTTTAAAAATGTTCTTTTGATCCATGAATTATTCAAAAGTGTGTTGTTTAATTTTCAAGTATTTGGAGATTTTCTTGTTATGGTTTAATTATTGACTTCTGCTTTGATTCCATTGTGTTTGGTGATCACACTCTGTATGATTTCCATTCTTTCAAAATTGTTTTTGGTTTGTTTTGTGGCTCAGGATATGACTATATTGGTAAACATTTTGTGGGCACTTGAAAATAATATGTATTCTGCTGTTTTGTGGTGGTGTGTTCTATAAATGTTAATTAAATCCTTTTGGTTTATGGTCATGTTGAGTCCTGCTACATTCTCGTTGATTTTCTGTCTAGTTGTTTTATCAGTTATTGCAAAAGGATTATTGAAATCTCCAACCACAATCCCAGATTTGTCTACTCTTTTTTTCAGTTCTACCTGTTCTACTTTACATATTGCCTTAATGTTTGTTGCATACACATGAAAGATTGTTATGTTTTCTTAATTGACCCTTTTACCATAATATATTATTACTCTTTTTTGTCTGTTTTCCTTGTTCAAAAGTTTCCCTTATCTGATATTAATATAGTCACCTGCTTTCTTTTGATCAATGCTTACATATCTTTCCCATCCTTTTTCTTTCAACATGCCCATATCATTACTTTTAAAGCAGTTTCTTGTAGACAGCATATAGTTGGGCTGTATTTTTTAAAAATCCATTCTGACAATCGTGAACTGAAACGGGGAAGAATAAACTAACCTGAACATGTTAAAAATATACTGTTAAATTTTAAAAGGAAAATAAAAAACTATAAAATTATTCCATTAAAAAATTTGGAAAGGGTATAAATTAGAATCTTAGTTCTACTAGGTAACCTTCAGCCAATTCACTTTTCTTATCTGTAAAATGGGGATAGTGATAGAATTAACTTCATAAGGTTTTATATGAGGAATTAAGTACAATAGTTAGAATTATCTAGGTGTAAGATTTCAAAGTATTTATTTCTTTTGTGCTTTTTGTCTAAATTTTTTTGCGAACTATTAATAAGAAAATTTTGTTGGCAAACTGTTTTTATTTATTTAATTAAAAATATTTTAATGTTGACATTATTGCAGGTGTCCCCTTTTTGCCCACCTCCACCCACCCCAACCTCCCCCTCCCTTGGCCTTCACCAAACTATTGTCCATGTCCATGGGATAACATATATGTTCTCTAGCTAATTCCTTCATCTTCTTTATCCAGTCACCCTCCCCCCTCCCCTCAGGCACTGGCCAGTCTGTTCCATGTATCCATGTTTCCGGTTCCATTTTGCTCAAAGCAATATTTTTGCTGATATGTCTTTGAGGGCAAGAAAAACTCAAGTAAAGATAAACAAATGGGACTACCTCAAGCTAAAAATTTACTGCACAGCAAAAGAAACCATTAACAAAATGAAAAGAGAACCCACTGTATGGGAGAACATATTTGTCAATGATTCATCCAATAAAAGGTTAATTTCCAAAAATATATAAAGAACTTATAAAACTCAACACCAGGAAGACAAACAATCCAATAAAAAAAATGGACAGAGGACTTGAATAGACACCTCTCCAAAGAGGACATACAAATGGCCAAGAGATATATAAAAACATGCTCAACATCACTAATCATCAGAGAGAAACAAATTAAAACTCCAATGAGGTATCACTTCACACCTGCCAGAATGGCTACCATAAACAAATCCTCAGACAAGTGTTGGAGAGAATGTGGAGAAAAGGGAACCCTTATGCACTGTTTGTGGGAATGCAGACTGGTGCAGCCACTGTGGAAAACAACATGGAGTTTCCTCAAAAAAATTGAAAACTGAACTGCATTTTGACCCAGCTATCTCACTTCTGGAAATATATCTAAGAATCTTGAAACAGCAGTCAAGAAGAATATATACATCCCTATGTTTATAGATCTGGAAACAGCCCAAGTGTCCATTGGCAGATGAGTGGATAATAAAGCTGTGGTACATTTACACAGTGGAGTACTAAGTAGCTGTAAAAAACAAAACAAAACAAAAAAACCTTTTACCTTTTCCAACAGCATGGACAGACCTGGAGAGTATTATGCTAAACAAAGTAAGTCAGTCAAGGAAAGATAAATATTTTTTGATCTCACTAATATGTGAAGAAATCTAGTGAACAAAATAAACTGATGAACAGAATGGAACTGGAAAAATGTTTTTTAAATAAAATAAACATGTGTATGCATACCAAAACTTGAGATAAATATTGATAAATGTTATAAAATTGTGCATGTATGTTGGAAAAATAGGAGAAAACCCAAAGGTGGCTCAGCACCCCTTATCATGCTTTTCCAGACCTTCTAATTTTCTAGATGAGTATTTGTTCATAGTTATCTGAGCGAATATTCAGAGTGTATGCATATAATCTTGCTTTTTCACACATATTATATGTATTTTACTGGTGCTACAAAGTATACATGTAATATTTTATATTATAGAACAGTAATTTATGAAGTCGCTATAATATATATTGAACAAATCACATATATATGCTTCTATTGTAATCTTTGGAGTTTTCCAATTTAAGTAACTATAACTATCTTACCCCTAAAAAAACTAAAAAGTTATTTTTATATTTTACATGATTACATAAATGAGATTATTGGCTTAACTATAAGACAAAAAAGAAATCTGTAAAATTTACAGCCAAATTTTTCTCCAGAAATTTGTCAATTTATACTGCCTCTAGAAAAAGTAGGAATACTTATTTTGCCACATACTCTGAAAGCATTAAATATCTTTTGCTAATTATTAGGTAAAATTTGGGACTTGTTATTATTTACATTTTTTGTTTCTTCTGAGATAGAATTTTCCTACAACACATTGGTTTGCAGGTGGTATTTTCTCTTTTGTAAATCTTATGCTGATGGCCATTTATCTTAATGTTTTCTCACCAATTGGCTTACTCTCTCTGTTTAATACAGGCATTTACCCTCATCAGATTTCCCGCAAACATTTTTTTTAGTCTGCTGTTTAATCGTCTTTATATCTCAGATGCTTTTTATATACTAAAGTTCAAATTTCTCAATATTTTCTTTTCTTTTCTTGTGTTGCTGCTAGGTTTGTAAATAATCTTTTTAAAATAGCTTAGAAAAATATGTCACTGTTTCCTACCAGTTATTTAATTGATTTTTTTTTAAGGACAATATTTAACTCTTTCATCTATTTAAAATTTGTCTTGACTTCAACACCCCGTTGACAGCACTGGATAGATCCTCTATGCAAAAAATTAGCAAGGAAACAGAGACTCTAAATGAAGCACTAGACCAAATGGATTTAATAGATATCTACAGAGAATTACACCCCAAAACTACAGAATACACATTCTTCCCAAGTGCACATGGGACATTCTCAAAGATAGACCACATGATAGGACACAAACTAAATCTCTACAAGTTCAAGAAGATTGAAATCATATCAAGCATCTTCTCAGATCACAATGGCATGACTAGAAATCAATTGCAACAAGAACATGCAAAGACATTTCAACACATGGAGGCTAAATAGCATATTATTAAACAATGAATGGGTCACCGAGGAGATCAAGGAAGAAATTAAAAACTTCCTGGAAACCAATGAAAATGAAAACACAACAACACAAAATCTATGGGATGCAGCGAAAGCAGTTCTGAGAGGGAAGTTCATAGCACTACAGGCCTACCTCAAAAAACAAGAAAAAATTCTAATTGACTGTCTAACCTCACAACTTAAAGAATTAGAAAGCAAACAAAAAGAAAACCCCAGAGCAAGTAGAAGAAAGGATATAGTAAAGATCAGAGCAGAAATAAATGACATAGAGACCAAAAAAAAAAAAACCAATTCAAAGGATCAATGAAACAAAGAGCTGGTTTTTCGAAAAGATAAACAAGAGTGATGGACCCTTAGCTAGACTCACCAAGAAACAAAGAGAGAGAACCCAAATACACAAAATCAGAAATGAAAGAGGAGAAGTAACAACCAACACCACGGAAATACAGAAGATCATTAACAACTACTATGAACAACTATATGGCAACAAATTCGACAATCTAAGCGAAATGGACACATTTCTAGAAACACACAGTCTCCCAAAACTATTCCCGGAAGAGATAGAAAACTTGAACAGACCAATAACAACTAAGGAAATTGAAGAGGTAATCAAGACTCTCTCAGCAAACAAAAGCCCAGGCCCAGATGGCTTCACGGGGGAGTTTTACCGAACATTCAAAAAAGAACTAACACCCATTCTCCTCAAACTATTTCAAAAAATTCAAGAAGAAGGAAGACTTCCAAACACGTTCTATGAGGCCAGCATAATTCTAATTCCAAAACCAGAAAAAGACACTACGAAGAAAGAAAACTACAGGCCAATATCCCTGATGAACATAGACGCCAAAATCCTGAACAAAATATTAGCAAATCGGATCCAGAAATACATCAAAAAAATTATTCACCATGACCAAGTGGGATTCATTCCAGGGATGCAAGGCTGCTACAATATTCGCAAATCAATAAACGTGATACACCATATAAACAAACTGAAGAATAAAAACCACATGATCATATCAATAGATGCTGAAAAAGCCTTCGACAAAATCCAGCATCCATTTCTGAAAGAAACGCTCAGCAATGTAGGAATAGAGGAATCATATCTCGACATAATAAGGCCATATATGAAAGACCTACAGCCAACATCATACTCAATGGATAGAAACTAAAAACATTTCCATTAAGAACAGGAACAAGACAGGGATGTCCACTTTCGCCACTCTTATTTAACATTGTACTGGAAGTCTTAGCCACAGCAATCAGACAGGAAGAAAAAATAAAAGGGGTCCAAATTGGAAAGGAGGAAGTGAAACTGTTATTATTTGCAGATGACATGATATTATACATAAAAAACACTAAAGACTCCATCAAAAATCTACTAGACTTAATAAATGAATTTGGCAAAGTAGCAGGATACAAAATTAACGTCAAGAAATCGACGGCATTCTTGTACACCAATGATGAACTCACAGAAAGAGAAACTGAAAAAACAATCCCATTTACCATCGAGCCAAAAAAATTACGATACCTAGGAATAAACTTAACCAAAGAAGTAAAGGACCTATTTGCAGAAAACTACAGGTCATTGAAAAAAGAAATAGAGGAAGATATAAAAAAGTGGAAGCACATACCCTGTTCATGGATTGGAAGAATTAACATCATTAAAATGTCCATACTACCCAAAGCAATCTATAAATTCCATGCAATCCCCATCAAAATACCAACGACATATTTCATAGAACTAGAACAAATACTTCAAAAGTTCATATGGAACCAAAAAAGACCCCGAATAGCCACAGCAATCTTGAAAAAGAAGGACAAAGTAGGTGGGATCACAATACCAGATATCAGGTTATACTACAAAGAGAGTGTAACCTAAACAGCCTGGTACTGGCACAAGAACAGGCATATAGACCAGTGGAACAGAACTGAAAACCCAGAAATGGACCCAAGGCAATATGCTCAATTAATATTTGACAAAGGGGCAAGAGCATACAGTGGAGGAAAGACAGCCTCTTTAATAAATGGTGTTGGGAAAATTGGACAGCTACATGCAAAAAAATGAAACTAGACCATCAATTTATACCATACACAAAAATAAACTCAAAATGGATAAAAGACTTAAATGTGACCCGTGAATCCATAAAAATTCTAGAAGAAAATGTAGGAAACAAAATTTCGGACATCATACGGAGCAGAATTTTCACTGATACATCACCTAAGGCAATAGAAACAAAGGAGAAAATGAACACATGGAACTACATTAAACTAAAAAGCTTCTGCACAGCAAAAGAAACAATCATCAAAATGGAAAGGCAACCCACTGTATGGGAGAACATCATTGCCAATGATGTATCAGATAAGGGGTTAATTTCCAATATATATAGAGTACTCCTACAACTCAACAAAAGGAAGACAAAGAACCCAATTAAAAAATGGGCAGAGGAGCTGAATAGACACCTCTCCAAACAGGACATACGAATGGCCAAAAGACATATGAAGAAATGCTCAACATCACTAATCATCAGAGAGATGTAAATTAAAACAACAATGAGGTATCACCTCACACCTGTCAGAATGGCCACCATCAACAAATCATCAAACAACAAGTGTTGGCGAGGGTGTGGAGAAAATGGGACTCTAATACACTGCTGGTGGGAATGCAGACTGGTGCAGCCGCTATGGAAAACAATGTGGCGCTACCTCAAAAAATTAAAAATTGAACTTCCATTTGACCCAGTGATCCCACTGCTGGGAATATACCCTAAGAAGCCTGAAACACCAATCAGAAAGAATACATGTACCCCCATGTTCATAGCAGCACTATTTACAATAGCTAAGATCTGGAAACAGCCCAAGCGTCCACCAGTAGACGAATGGATAAAAAAGCTGTGGTACATATACACAATGGAGTACTATGCAGCAGTAAAAGAAAGATCTCTTATCCTTTGAGACGACATGGAGGGACTTGGAAAGTATTATCCTAAGTGAAAGAAGCCAAGCAGAAAAAGACAAATACCACATGATCTCACTTATATACGGAATATAATGAACATAACAGTCTGAGGAATACAGTAGACCCAGAAACATGGAAGTAGGGCCCAGACTGACATCCCTCAGAAGAGGGGGTGGGGGGCTGGGGGGTGGGAAGAGATAAACCACAGAACTTATATGCATGTATGCATGACCAATGGACATGGACAACTAAGCCGGGGATGGGGCAGAGGTGGGGTGGGGTGGGGGCTGCCAATGGGGTAAAAAGGTAAAATATCTGTAACAAAAAAATAAATATAAAATTCATAAAAAAAAAAAGAAAATTCATGAGACCAAAAAAATAAAATAAAATAAAATTTGTCTTGATAAATTGAGAAGGGTGGTGAGCAAGTCTTTATGTATTTATTTGTTTATTTTTTCGGTATGTGCCCCTAGCGGGAACTGAACCTGGGACTCTTTGTTCCCTAGGCCGATGCTCCAACTAGTGAGCCAAACGTTCCAGGGATATGTGAACAACTCAAAAAAACCCAAAAAACAAAAAGGCTGGTTGAAGATGAGGGCATGCAGGACCAGAGGGAGGGTGAGTGTGAGAGAGTGAGCGAGTGTGTGAGAGAGTGTGAGTGGACGTGAAAGTGGACGACCAAACCCGAGCAGTGCAGAGACGCGGAGTAGAGGTTCCTGTGCTGTGGACAGAGCAGCCGGCTACCACAGTAAGCAGCTCTTTAGGGCACTTCTCCCTGCACCACGGGGAGTTCCCACCATTTAGTAAGATCCTAGGTCTTCCCTGGGAGGAGGCAGTGGGAGCGGCTAGGGCCCAGCAACCTGAGCTCACCAGCATACCTGGCACCATCGGACCAGTGGACACTCTGTGTCAACACAGACTGGTGCACAGTAGTGGAGCTCCCAAGGTGCTGTTCGTGGAAGCCACAGACAGCCCGGAGCTCCAGCACCATCCCCCACAGTAGCAGCCCGATCAGAGTCGAGATATACCCCCAGCAAAAGAGGCTGGGGAACAAACATCCATCCCCAGGCAACTGAAGCACAGACCAGCAGCTGAGACCTATCCCCAAAAACTATAGCAAAAACTGAGCAGGAGTTGAGCCCCATGGGGCAGCAGAACTCCCCAGCTACCAGCGGCAGTACCTGGGCCTCCACAGAGGTCCAGCAGCTCACAAGAGCAGTGGGAAGCCAGAGCCCCAGAGAGAGTGGTGCCATCCAGCTGCCTGCCTTTGGGAACTGCAGGGTGCTGGGGCACCAGAGAGGCCTGTGCAACCCAGCAGGGACTGTGCGATTTAGCTACCCATGGGACCTGCAGGGTGCTGAAACAGCAGAGAGGCCTGTGTGACTCAGCAGGGACTATGCCATCCAATTACCCGTGAGACCTATGGGGTGCTGAAGTACCAGAGAGGCTTGTGCAACTCAGCAGCCCATAACATAGGCATAGAGCCAGGTCTCCAAAGGAACCGTGTGATCCAATTACCCACAGGACTTGCAGGGTGCAAGGGTACCAGAGAGGCCTGTGCGACCCAGCTGAGCACAAGATAGGCTTAGAGAATGTGAAAATGGAGGTGGACTGAATAGAAGCTACACAGAAGATCTCCCAAAACCAAATGGGAATTACAACTAAAATAAAGACAAATCCTCAGAAAAAAAGCAACGGAAAATCAGCAGGACAGGACCATGTAAACAGGGACACTGGCTGGATCTGCGGAGGCACAAGAGGGTGGCGGGCTAAGAGCCCACTGACAGCAGCAGTCTTAGCTGTGATCAGCGCCCTTGGGGAATAAAGACAAATCCTGCTCCACAGCACAGAGAGCCAGGACACAGCACTAACATAGCTACAGCCACTCACCTGGAGGATACGGCAGAGTGAGGGCAGACTAGACTGGAACTCTGGGGCACACCCTGGATTCGGAGGGCACTCAGAGGTTTTGTTCAGTTGCGGCCACAAAGGCCAGTGGCCAGTGTGCTCCTTCCCAGAGCTGTGGAGAAAAGCAGCAGCCCCATACTCAGAGATTCAGCCTTTCCCAGATGAGGCAAAGAAATGCAAATTGAGGCTCATTAACAACCAGTATCTATTCCACCCTCTGGAAATCCTCTTATGCAGAACGCCAGGGCTACATTCCAATGCACTGAGTAACTGAGACTACTAGCCACCAGGAAAAAAGCTAGAGGATAACTGAACCTTTCCTGGGCTTGCAAATCTACCCAGGAAAGTAAGACTTGACAGTGGTGTTTAATGTGGGCCCACCCAGGAACATCCCAACCCAGAAGAGGGAGCCACAAACAGCAGAACACCAACAATCCACAGGAAAAATTTGGCAGGCTCCAAAACACACTGAGATAGCCAAAATGGTGAAACAAAGAAACAAATCCAAAATGAAAGAACAAGAGAACTCTATCAAAATGAAATCAATGAAATGCAGCTAAGCAAATTATCAGAGGTAGAGTTCAGAACCATGATCTTGAGGAAGCTCAACAGCATGAGTAAGGACATCAACACCATGAGTAAAGATATAGAAACATTGAAAATCAACCAAGTGGAAATGTATAATGACATAGCAGAAATGAAGAACATATTGGAAGCACTAACCAACAGAGTAGAGGAAGCTGAGGACCGGATCAGTGAATGAGAAGACAGGGTAAAAAAAATTAACCAATCAGAAAACCAATAGGATAAGTGAAACAAGCCAAACAGAGAAAGACAAGTATCATATGATCTCACTTATTTGTGGAATATAATGAACATAACAGTCTGAGGAATGGGGTAGTCCTAGAGACGTGGAAGTGGGGTACAGACTGACAATCTGAGGAAGAGGGGGTGGAGGGGGAGAGATAAACCACAGAACTTATATGCATGTGTGCATGAGCAATGGACATGGACAACAAAGCTGGGGACAAGGTGGGGAGGGAAGTGGAAGGGGGAATCAGTGTGTGGGGGGGGAAGAAACATCTGTAACAAAAACAAATAAATTAATTAAATAAATAGAAAAAGAAAAGAAAAGAAAAGAAAAAAAAACCAGAAGGAAGAAACAATTAAAAACAGGAAGATAGCTTAAAAGAAGTGTGGGACAACTGGAAATGTAGTAACATTCACACCATAGGACTCCCCGAAGAGGAAGAAAAAGGCAAGTGTTAGAGAATATATTTGAAGAAATAGTGACAGAAAACTTCTCCTACTTGGTGAAGGAAGAAGGCGTTCAAGTTAAAGAAGCACAGAGAGCCCCAAATAAGAAGTACCCAAACAGGTCCACATCAACACACATAGTAATTAAAATGCCAAAAATTAAAAAGTTAAAGAAGCACAGAGAGCCCCAAATAAGAAGTACCCAAACAGGTCCACATCAACACACATAGTAATTAAAATGCCAAAAATTAAAGACAAAGAGATAATGCTAAAGGAAGCAAGAGGTCAGCAACAGGTTACCTACAAAGGAACTCCCATAAGGCTCTCAGCTGACTTCTCAACAGAAACACTACAGGCCAGAAAATAGTGGCAAGAAGTAATCAAGGTCATGAAAAACAAGGATCTGAATCCAAGACAAGTCTATCCAGCAAGACTATCATTCAAAATAGAAGGTCAAATAAAAAGCTTCCCAGACAAAAAAAAAAAAGGCTAAGGGAATATATTAACACCAAACAGCACTATAAGATATGCTCAAATGACTGCTGAAATTAGTAGAAGAAATAGGAAGAAAAATAGAACCACACTAAACAAAAATGGCAATAAATAAGTACATATCAATAATCACCTTAAATGTGAATGGTTTGAATGTTCCAATCAAAAGACACAGAATAGCTGACTAGATAAGAAAGCATGACTCATCTATATGTTGTTTACAAGAGACCCACCTCACAACAAAAGACTCACATAAGTTAAAAGTAAAGATATGGAAAATAATCTTTCAAGCAAACAAAAAGTAAAAAAAAAAGCTGGGGTAGCAATACTCATATCTGATAAAGTAGATTTCAAAATGAAGCCATAACTAGAGACAAAAAAGGTCACTACATAATATTGAAAGGATCTATCCAACAGGAAGATATAACCTTGGTAAACATATATGCACCCAATATAGGAGCACCAATATATATTAAAAATCATCTGGAGGAATTCAAAGGAGAAATCAACAGCAATACAATCATAGCAGGAGACTTCAACACCCCGCTGACATTACTGGATAGATCATCTAGACAAAAAATTCACAAGGAAACACAGACTCTAAATGAAGTGCTAGATGAAATGGATTTCATAGATATCTACAGAGAATTATACCCCAAAACTGCAGAATTCACTTTATTCTCAAGTGCACATGGGACATTCTCAAAGATAGACCACATGTTAGGGCACAATATAAGTCTCTACAAGTTCAAGAAGATTGAAATCATATCAAGCATCTTCTCAGATCACAATGGCATGACTAGAAATCAATTGCAACAAGAACATGCAAAGACATTTCAACACATGGAGGCTAAATAGCATGTTATTAAACAATGAATGGGTTACCATGGAGATCAAGAAAGAAATTTAAAACTTTTTGGAAACCAATGAAAATGAACACACAACAACACAAAATCTATGGGATGCAGCAAAAGCAGTTCTGAGAGGGAAGCTCATAGCACTCCAGGCCTATCTCAAGAAACAAGAAAAGTTTCTAATGTAACGTCTAACCTCACAACTTAAAGAACTAGAAATCAAACAAAAAGAAAACCCCAGAGCAAGTAGGAGGAAGGAAATAGTAAAGATCAGAGCAAAAATAAATGACATAGAGACCGAAAAAAAAAAAAACAATTCAAAAGATCAATGAAACAAAGAGCTGGTTCTTTGAAAAGATAAACAGGTTTGATGGACTCTTAGCTAGACTCACCAAGACACAAAGAGAGAGAACCCAAATACACAAAATCAGAAATGAAAGAGGAGAAATAATAACTGACACCACAAAAATACAAAGGATTGTGAACAAATATTATGAACCATTATATAGCAACTAATTCTCAATCTAAGCGAAATGCCCAAATTTCTAGAAACACATAGTCTCCCAAAACTGAATCGGGAAGAGATAGAGCACTTGAACAGACCGATAACAACAAACGAAATTGAAGATATAATCAAGATTCTCCCAGCCAACAAAAGCCCAGGCCTGGATGGCTTCATGGGGGAATTTTACTGAACATTCAAAGAAGAACTAATACCATTCTCCTCAAACTATTCTAAAAAATTCAAAAATAAGGAAGACTTCCAAACTCGTTTTCTGAGGCCAGTATAATTCTAATTCAAAAACCAGAAAAAGACACTACAAAGAAAAAAAGTACAGGACAGTATCCCTGATAAACATAGATGCCAAAAATCCTGAACAAAATACTTAGCAAATCAAATGCAGCAATACATCAAAAAAATTATTCACCATGACCAAGTGGGATTCATCCCAGGGATTCAAGGCTGGTATAATATTCTAAATCAGTAAATGTGATACACCACACAAACAAAATGAAAGATAAAATCATATGATAATATCAATTGATGCTGAAAAAGCATTCGACAAAATCCAGCACCCATTTCTGATAAAAACGCTCAGCAATCTGGGAATAGAGTGATCATATCTCGACATAATAAAGCCCATATATGAAAGACCTACAGCCAACATCCTACTCAATGGGCCAAAACGAAAAGCATTTTCTTTAAGAACAGGAACAAGGCAAGGATGCCTACTTTTGCCACTCATATTTAACATAGCACTGGAAGTCTTAGCCACAGCAATCAGACAGGAAGGTCAAATAAAAGGGATCCAAATTGGAAAGGAGGAAGTGAAACTGTCATTATTCGTAGATGACATGATAGTATATGTAGAAAAACCCAAAGACTCCATCAAAAGTTTACTAGACTTAATAAATGAATTTGGCAAAGTAGCAGGATACAAAATTAACATCAACAAATCGACAGCATTCTTATACACCAATGATGAACTCACAGAAAGAGAAACTAAAAAAACAATCGCATTTGCTATTGCAGCAAAAAAATTAAGATACCTAGGAATAAACTTAACTAATGTAGTAAAGAACCTCCTCACAGAAAAGTTCTGGTCACTGAAAAATGAAATAGAGGAAGATATAAAAAAGTGGAAGCACATACCTTGTTCATGGATTGTAAGAATTAACATCATTAAAATGTTCATACTACCCAAAGCAATCTATAGATTTAGTGCAATCCCCATCAAAATACCAATGACGAACTTCACAGAACTAGAACAAATACTTCAAAAGTTCATATGGCACCACAAAAGACCCTGAATAGCCACAGCAATCTTGAAAAAGAAGAAGAAAGTTGGAGGGATCACATTACCAGATTTCAGGTTATACTACAAAGCCACTGTAATCAAAACGGCCTGGTACTGGCACAAGGACAGGCAGATAGATCAATGGAACAGAATAGAGAACCCAGAAATTGACCCAAGACAATATGCTCTATTAATATTTGACAAAGGTGCAAGAG
Source organism: Molossus molossus (assembly GCF_014108415.1). NCBI lineage: Eukaryota > Metazoa > Chordata > Mammalia > Chiroptera > Molossidae > Molossus > Molossus molossus. The sequence continues at coordinate 60,858,075 of NW_023425352.1, forward strand.
CATACAGTGGAGTAAAGACAGCCTCTTTAATAAATGGTGTTGGGAAAATTGGACAGCTACATACAAAAAAATGAAACTAGACCTTCAACTTACACCACACACAAGAATAAACTGAAAATGAATAAAAGACTTAAATGTGACATGTGAATCCATAAAAATTCTAGAAGAAAATGTAGGCAACAGAATTTCAGACATCTTACACAGCAGAATTTTCACTGATACACCTAAGGCAACAGAAACAAAGGAGAAAACAAACACATGGGACTACATCAAACTCAAAAGCTTCTGCACGGCAAAAGAAAGAACCACCAATATAGAAGGGCAACCCACTGTATGGGAGAGCATATTTGCCAATGATATATCAGATAAGGAGTTAATTTCCAATATATAGAGAGTGCTCATACAACTCAACAAAGGAAGTTAAAGAGCCCAATTAAAAAATGAGCAGAAGAACTAAATAGACACCTCTCCAAACAGGACATACAAACGGCCAAGAGACATATGAAGAAATGCTCAATATTACTAATCATCAGAGAGATGCAAATTAAACCAGCAATGAGGTATCACCTCACACCTGTCAGAATGGCCACCATCAACAAATCATCAAACAAGTGTTGGCGAAGTTATGGAGAAAAGGGGACTCTAGTACACTGCTGGTGGGAATGCAGACTGGTGCAGCCACTATGGAAATCAATATGGTGTTACCTCAAAAAGTTACAAATTGAACTGCCATTTGACCCAGTGATCCCACTTCTAGGAATATACCCTAAGAAGCCTGAAATACCCATCAGAAAGAATATATGTACCCCCATGTTCATAGTAGCACTATTTACAATAGCTAAGATCTGGAAACAACCGAAATGTCCATCAGTACACAAATGGATAAAAAAGCAGTGGTTCATATACACAATGGAGTACTATGCAGCTTTAAGAAAGAAAGATCTCTTATCCTTTGAGACGACATGGAGGGACCTGGAAAGTATTATCCTAAGCGAAACAAGCCAAACAGAGAAAGGCAAGTATCACATGATCTCACTTATTTGTGGAGTATAATGAACATAACAGTCTGAGGAATGGGGTAGTCCCAGAGACGTGGAAGTGGGGTACAGAATGACAATCCCCAGAAGAGGGTGTGGTGGGGTAGAAATAAACCACAGAACTTATATGCATGTGTGCATGAACAATGGACATGGACAACAAAGCTGGGGACAGGGCGTGGATGGAGGGAAATGGGGGTTTCAGAAGGGGAATCAGGAGAAACTTCTGTAACAAAAATAAATTAATTATTAAAAAAAAAAAACCTGATGGGAACACTATGTGAAATGAATGAGAACATGTCTGCCTGCCCTGTCTTCCATGGAGTGCATTTTTATTTCATTCTAGATTTATTGACCCAAGTTCAGAGGACAGTGCCTAGGATAACAAAGGGATACAGTCCAGGTAATAAGAAATGGCTTGAATACCACAAGACTCAATGATGGCTGTTGAAAAATGTTTGGGCACTCACCAAAAGGTCGCTGGTTTGATTTCTGGTCACGGCAAATGCCCAGGTTTTGGGCCAAATCCCCGGTGCGGGGTATGCAGGAAGTGGCCAATCAATGTTTCCTCTCATCGATGTTTTTATCTCTCTCTCCCTGTCAAATCAATAAAGAAAAGAAAGTTTGGGTACTTATCAACATGCTGTGTAGGAAGTAGTTAAGAAGTCAAGCTTGAGGACACAGGGACGTGGATTCGTGTGTTTGTCTTGCTACTTATGGGATATTTGCTTTAGGGAAAGATGCAGATCTGTCTTAGCCTTGATTTCTTCATTGTTAATTGGGAATAATAACAGTGCTCATCTCACAATTATGGAACTATAAAAATAAATGAGAAAATGCAGGTAGACATTCAGCAAGGTGCTTGGGTCAGAGAAGCCACTCTGTAGATACTGGTTGTGATATCATTAATTTGTTTTTCATTCTGTTTCGTACAAGCCCAAAGGAGAGAGCAAGGATGAAGAATGACAAATTTCTGCCTATATGAGATTCTGGCTTGTTGCAGGAGATAATGGCTCTTTTGTCATGGAACATTTCCAGGCAACGCATAGCTGGGCTAGAGCTGATGCCCCCTGTGAATGGCCGACCTTGTGATTTTCAGGATTATTGCATGTTATGATTGTGTGAAGCTACCTTCTCCAGGGCCCCCGAGGAACAGTGAGTGGTAGACTTTCTTCTTCCTGCCCTGCAGTCCCTTGGCATGTTAACTCAGAGATATAAATGAAACTGAGGCTTAGACCAGCCAGCGCAAAGTACAGTACTGAATGCTAATTAGCTTATCAACACTGCAGGTAATTTTGAAGAGAGGAAGACATGAAGCAACCTCTACTTTGGGAGAAATATGCAGAGTGGATTGCCTGAGGATTTGAAGCAGAGGCATGTAAAGGAGATTATTCTATTGGTACAGGTGGGAAACCTTGAAGACTGAGGTGGCAAGACAGGAGGTCAGAGGTGGGGACTCAGACATAATGAAGAGACCTGAAGGATTTGACCACGTTTGCCTGGGGATGGGTGTGTGTGTTTTCAGAGATAAACAAAGCCAGCACTAGTTAACGTTATAGAAATGGAGAAGAGGGTTGGGCAGTGTAAGTGTGACTAGGCCAGCCTTGCCTCTAGCTGGCAATGATATATTAGGGTTCTACCCCTCACCCCCACCTCAGAGGCCCCATCCTTTTAGATGATTACTTTTCAAAGAGATGCTTTTCAGGACCTTGAGGAAGGCACTCCTGGGTTGGGGAAGATACATGTACATATACCTGAAAGGGGTAGAGGAAGGATACAATTCTAAGTTGTTTTATTCTATATTTTTTAGTAAAGAATTTAAGAAAAGGATGATCAGGTGTTGACTAGAAAGAACAAAATGTAAATTGTTTTGACAGCCTTGAGTTTTTGAGACAGAAACTCAAAGGGCATTGCAGTCAGCCCAGGGATGTCGCCTTAGGCTGAACAAAGCCATGCCAGGGTTGATCAAGCCTCTGTGTGCAGGGGTTTGGAGGGACTCCCTATGTGGGGAGAGTTATCTTGTGGTTGCCAGTGTATTTAGGAGCCCTCAGCCTCAGCACCGGACACTGGACAGTACGGAGGGGTGAAGAGTCAGGGTTTGCTGGGTACTACATTTTCTATAATTCACAAATGGGGAAAAACATTGCATCTCTCATGTTGTGATGACTGAAAAGCATACTATGTGGGAAAGGACTTGAAAATTTGAAATGATTTTTAATACTGAAAGTCATAATTGGAGAACTTGGACCTCTCTCGTATTATGAATGTAGCAGCATAAATGACCAGGTCCTTCGAGGCATGGACTCTGACTGCGAGATTGCCTTCTTATATAATTCTTTTGGTGGAGTAATTACAACTGACTGCATCATGATTATTTCCTTGGGTTTTTTTTTTTTTTTTTTTCTTTTTCTTTAAGATTTGCTTTCTCCTTTAAGGTATTGTAACCTACAATCCATTGCCAACAGAGAAAATGCTTTAAAAGAATGTGTATGCTCAAAGTGTGACCAACATCATTTTTTAAATTTAAAAACTTTTTTTGGTCTTAGTATACTAAAAAGAAAAGTAAAGTTTGGTATGTTTCATTGCTTTTCTATCCTGCATCCATGAGATATGCCACTTGGAAAACATGCAGCCCTCCGACAAAAGGCTGTGACTTCATTTCTCACTTTATAAGACTGATGGGAATAGTCAAATGAGGCACTAGTTTATGAACTTCAAAGCTTAATCAATGTAAAACACCTTCAGAATTGGAATGAAAACACTAGTTGGAATTTTGCTTTTACTTAATCTGCTCTCCCCAGGAGGCCAGTTGCTAAAAGCTTTTTGAGAGCAATGCTAAGGAATAATCTCTTTTTATAATGCCTTCATCTTTTCAAAGTGCTTTTCATGATCTCATTTGATCTTCACAACAAAGTAGAGAACTTGGTGGAGCAAGGGCAAGTAGGCTACAGATGCTGATGAAGAGACAGAGGCCCAGCAATGTGTGTGCCTATTAACCTGAGTGCCACAAGGCACCCACCACAGCCCCAGTCAAAGGTGGCAGCCTTCCTGAAGACCACAGCAGGGATGGGATCATCAGCATAGCTTCATAGTCATACTTCACAGGCCAGTCCAATGCATAGGGAGTCCTTGTTTTGGGGTTAAAGTGTGATGACTGCTCAACATGTTTAATATCCTATATAGAAAAATACCCTACTTTTTTGGAAGGATTTAGAATTGGAGATGGCCTCTTCTGATGTTGGGATATGTTTCCTTTAAAAAAATCTGGAATAGCTTTATTGAAATCTAATTTAATATACCATATAATTTGTACATTTAAAGTGTACAATGAATGATTTTTAATATATTCACAGATGTGTGAAACTGTCACCACAGTCCATTTTAGATACTGTTATCACCTTAAAAATAAACTCCATACCCTTTAGCTACTCTCTTATTACCCTGGCTGCCCCTAACCCTAAACTATAACTAATCTACTTTCTGTCTATAAATTTCCCTATACTGGATTTTCACATGAGTAGAATCATGTACTATGTGAACTTTTGTGACTGGTTTCTTTCATTTGGCATAATGTTTTCAAAGTATATCTAAGTTGTTGCACACATTAACATTTTATTCCTATTTATAGCTGAATAGTATTCCACTGCATGAGTATATTACTTTGCATCTTCATTCATCAGTTGGTAGATATTTGGATTATTTCCCCCTTTTGGCTATTATGAATAATTCTGCTATACATTTTTATGTACAAGTTTTTTTAAATCCTCACTAAAGACATGCTTAAGGAGAGGAGGGGTGGGGGAAGGGAGAGAGAGAGAGAGAGAGAGAGAGAGAGAGAGAGAGAGAGAAACATGGATTTGAGAGAGATATTAATCAGTTGTCTTCTGTACATGCCTTGACTGGGGATTGAACACAAAACCCAGGTATGTGCCCCGAACAAGAATTGAACCAGCAATCTTTTGGTGCATGGGATGACGCTCAACCAACTGAGCCACTCTGGCCAGGCTATGTACAAGTTTTGTGTGTACATATGTTCTCATTTCTAGTGCCCAAATACTTAGGAGCAGCATTGCGTGGTCATATGATAACTCTATGTCTGAGGAACTTCAAGACTGTTTTCCAAAGTGGCTTCATCATTTTACATTTTCACTCACAGTGTTATGAGGGTTCCCATTTCTATACATCCTTGTAAGCACTCAGTATATGACACTTTGATTCTAGCTATCCTAGTGGGTGTGAAGTGGTATTTCATTGTGGTTTTGTTGATTAAAGATATGAACATATTTACATGTGCTTATTGGACATTTGTGTATCTTCCTTGGAATAATGTCTATGTGGATCCTTTTCTATTATTTAATAGGGTTATTTGTCTTTATTGTTGAGTTGTAAGAGTTCTTAAAGTATTCTAGATACAAATATTTAGTCAGATATAGGATTTGATTTGCAAATATATCTCCCATTCTGTGGGTTAAATTTTTACTTTCTTTATAGTATCCTTGAAGCATAACACTTTTTAAGTTTGATCAAGTTTATTTCTTTTGTGTGTTGCTCATGCTTTGAGTGTTATATATAAGAATTAGTGAAGGTATACCCCGGTGTTTTCTTCTAAGGGTTTTACATATAGGTCTTTAATTCATTTTAAGCTTATTTTTGTATATAGTGTGAAATAAAAGCTCAACCTTATATTTCTCTGCATGTGGATATTCAGTTGTCTGACTACTATTTATTGAAGAAACTATTCTTTTCCCATGCTCTTGGCATTCTTGTTGAAAATTTGTTGACTATAGATGTATAGTTTAATTTTTTCCCTTTGATTTATATGTCTGTATGCCATTATCGCAACATCTTGGTTACCATTCTTTCATAGTATGTTTTGAAATCACATAGTATGAGTCCTTCTACATTTTGTTTCAGGATTGTTTGGCTATTCTGGGTACCCTTAAGTCCATGTAAATTTTAGAATCGGCTTGTCATTTTTACAAAAGTCAGTTAGGATTCTGATAGAAATTTCATGGCTTCTGTAGTCAGTTTGGGGAGTATAGCTATCTTTTTTTTTTTTTTTTTCAAATCTTTATTGTTGGATGTAAAATGTATTACATATGTTCCACATTTTCCCCCCATTGACCCCCTCCTCCCCACTCCCGCCCCCCTCCCACCTTTTCCCACACTATTGTCTGTGTCCATTGGTTATACATATAAGTTCTTGGGTTTATTTCTTCCCACCCCCACAACCCCTTTCCCTTTGAGGTTTGTCAGTCTAGCAATAAATTTGTGCTTCTTAATCCCTTCACGTTTTTCACCCATTCCCCCAACCCCCTCCCAACTGGCAACCAATAAAATGTTCTCTGTATCTATGAGAATGTTTCTACCTGTTCATTTTGTTTGTAGATTCCATTGTTGATAGATATGTATTCATTGCCATTTTGTTTGTTCATAGATTTTATCTTTTTCTTCAAAAAGACCCTTCATCATTTCATATAATAAAGGTTTGGTAGTGATGAACTCCTTTAAATTTTCCTTGTCTGGGAAACTCTTTATATGGCCATCGATTCTAAATGACAGCTTTGCAGGATAGAGTAATCTTGGTTGTAGGTTCTTGGTTTTCATCACTCTGAATATTTCTTGCCACTCCCATCTGGCCTGCAAAGTTTCTTTTGAGAAATCAGCTGACAGCCTAATGGGTACTCCCTTGCAGGTAACTAGCTGCCTTTCTCTTGCTGCTTTTAAGATTCTCTCTTTGTCTTGAACCTTTTGCATTTTGATGATGATGTGTCTTGGTGTGTGCCTCTTGGGGTTCATCTTGTTTGGGACTCTCTGTGCTTCCTGGACTTGTATGTCTGTTTCCTTCACCAAGTTAGGAAAGTTTTCTGCCATTATTGTTTCAAGCAGGTTTTCGATTTCTTGTTCTCTCTCTTCTCCTTCGGGCACCCCCAAGATGCGAATGTTGGCACGCTTGAAGTTGTCCAAGAGGCTCCTTACACTATCCTCATTTTTTTGGATTCTTTTTTCTTTTTGCTGTTCTAATTGGGCATTTTTTGCTTCCTTATATTCTAAATCGATGGTTTGCTCCTTGGATTTACGTACTCTATTATTGAAGCTGGGTAAATTATTCTTTATTTCAGTTAATGCCTCCTTCAATTCTAACTGTGCATCCATGATTTCTGACTGGTTCTTTTTTATGCTCTTGAGGCCCTCCCTAAGTTCACTGAGGTTCTCACTAAGTTCATTGAGCATCCTTATAAGCAGTATTTTGAACTCAGCATCTGTTTGGTTGCTTATCTCCCTTTCGCTTAGTTCTTTTATTGGGGTTTTGTTCTGTTCTTTCATTTGGGACCTGTTTCTTTGTCTCCTCATTTTGGCTGCCTCCCTGTGTTTGTTTCTGTGTATTACTTAACGAGAGGTATGGGGCTAGCTGAGACCAGATGCTGCTCGTTTGAAAGAATTTAGGAAAAACCTGAAGCAAGATCCAAGACAGACCAACCTTATGGTTAAGCAAGTGGCAACAGCTTGGGTGGGCCTAAAAGTTGGGTGGGGCGGGGCCTCAGGGAATCACCAGGGCAGGGCTACCAGTGTGAGCCAGGTTGCTGGAGTCCCAGATATGGAGACTGTCTGCCGCCCCAGGGAAGGGCTCACCAAAGGAACAAAGGCCTCTGACTGCACGTTTGTCCCTGAGAAAGCCCCCTCTCCAGCCCTCGCTCCAGTGCCAAACAGCTCAGTTCTTCCCTGTATGTCTCTGGCGCCCCTCGAGCTGCCTCCCCTCCAAGCTTAGAGGGAGAGAGTCCGATAAGTCCGTGCGCGGGCCCTTTAAGGAGCTGCCTGGGGCTCCAGCCGCTTCAGCCTCCCTGAGCCTCAGTTTCCGCTGGTTTTCCAGCCAGAAGTGATGGGGATTCTCTTCCTGGCACTGGAACCCTGAGTGGGGCACCTGGTGTGGGACGGGGACCCCTCAGTCCTCAGGAAGGACCTTCCCAGTCAAGGGAGCCTCCTGATTTTTATCCGCCACACGTGGGTGTGGGACTAGCCATTGCGCCGCCATCACCCCTTGCGCCACCGCCCCTCCTACCAGTCTGGATGTAGCTGCTTTTTTAAATTCTGTAGTTGTAGGATTTCCATTCAGCTTGATTTCAGGCGGTTTTGAATGATGGTTGTTCTGTAGTTTAGTTGTAACTTTGATGTGGTTGTGGGAGGACACGATACCGCGTTTACATACACTGCCATCTTGACCGGAACAACCGAGTATAGCTATCTTAACAGTGTTAAATCTTCTGATCCATGAACATGTTATGTTTTTTCTTCACTTAGATCTTTTTTAATATCAACATTATTTTGTAGTTTCCAGAGTATAAGTTTTGAACTTCTTTTGTTAAACTTATTCCTAGCATTTTATTTTTTATGCTATTATGAATGGAATTGTTTTCTTAATTTCATTTTCCAATTGTTAATTTGCAAATATACAAAAAAATTGATTTTTGTATATTGATCTTGCAACCTGTAAACTTGTTAAATTTGTTTATTAATTCCAGACGTTTTTAAGTGGGTTCCTTAAGATTTTCTGTTTATACCATCAGATTATCTGTAAATAGTGAATTTTACTTCTTGTCTAATCTGGATAATTTTATTTCTTTCTCTTGCCTAATTGACCTGGTTGAAATCTTTACTACAATGTTGAATAGAAGAACAGATATTGTTGTCTTGATCTTAGGAAGAGAACATTCAGTTTTCACTATGAAGTGTAGTATTTTTATAGATGCATTTTGTCAGGTTGAGAAAGTTCCCTTCTAGTTCCAGTTTCTTGTGTATTTTTATTAGAAAAGGATATCACACATTGTCATATGCCTTTTCTGCATCTATCAAAATTATCTTTTAATTTTTAATTTTTATTCTATTGATATAATGTACAAAATTAATTGCATTTTAGGTGTTGAACCAACTTTGTATTCCTAGAATAAATGGTCATACTTCATAATCCTTTCAAAATGCTACTGAATGTGATTTGTTAGTATTTTTTGAGACTTTTTGCATCTATATTCATAATAGATGTTGGACTGTATTTTATTTTATTCTAATGTTTTTGGTTTTGGTATCAGGTTCATATAGGCCTCATAAAATGAGTTGGAAAGTGTTCTTTCCTGTTTTTTGGACGAGTTTGCAGAGACTTTGTGTTAATTCATTTTTTTCCAGGCTATTTTTCCATTGATTTTTAGACAGAGTGGAAGGGAGGGAGAGGGAAAGAAAGAGAGACAGAGAAACATCAATGTGAGTGATACACATCAACTGGTTGCCTCCCACACAATCCTAACCAAGGCTGGGGATCAAATCTCTAACCCAGGTACATTCATTTGACTGGAAATTGAATCCATGACCCTTTGGTTTGTGGGCTGACACACTAAATGCTGAGCTAAACTGGCCAGGGCTGTGTTATTTTTTCTGTAAATGTTTGGTAGAATTTGCTGGTAAAACCACCTGGACTTGGGCTTCGCTTTGTGGGTAGTTTTTGATTACTGATTTAATTTCCTGCCAAATGTCTATTCACATTGCTTATTTCTTCTTTTTTTTTTTAATCCTCACCTGAGGACATTTTTCCTTTTTTTGTTCAGGTAGAGTGGGAGGGAGAGAGAGGAACAGAGAGAGAGAAACATCGATGTGAAGGGACACATCGAGTGGCTGCCACCCGCACAACCGACCAGGGCCAGGGACAAACTGCAACCGAGGTACGTGCCCTTAGCGGGAACCGAACCCGGGTCTCTCAGGACCGCAGGCCGACGCTCTAACCGCTGAGCCAAACCGGCCAGGGCTGCTTATTTCTTCTTAAGTCAGTTTTAGTAGTTTCTTTTTAGGTATTTGTGCATTTCATCTAGGTTATCTAATTTGTTGGTATACAATTGTTTATAGTTCAGTTTTTCCTTAATAATCATTTTTATTACCATAAAATAATTTGTAATGTCCATTCTTTTATTTTTGTTTCCAGTAATTTGAGTCTTTTTTCCCTCCTTGGCCAATCTAACTTAAGGTTTGTTGGTTTTGTTTAGAATTCTGTTGTTTAATCTTTGTGAGTTTCCAAGATTTTTTCTATTGCTTTTAAAAATTTTATTCCATTGTGGTTGGGTAACTTACTTTGTATTATTGCTAACGTTTACATTTACTAAAGTTTGTTTTATAACCTAGCTTATGTTCTGTCATAGAGAATATTCCATGGGCACATGACATGAATGTGTATTCTATTGTTGGGTGCAGTGTTCTATAGATGCTTGTTAGGTTCAGTTGCTTGCTAGAATTGGCCAAGTTTTCTACTTTTTGATGTTTTTCTGTCTAATTGTATTCATTATTAAAAATGAGGTATTGAAGTCTTTAAACATTATCATTAAACTTTCTATTTCTCTTTTTATTTCAGTCAGTTTTTACTTCACATATTTTGGTACTCTGTTATTAGGTGAACATATATTTATAATTGATATCTTTCTTGATCAATTAACTCTTTTATTATTATGAAATATTCTTAATTATCTCTAATAATATTTTCTTGTTTTAATTATTTATAATTTTGTCTGATAGTTATAAATAATTTTTATAATATTTAAAATTTATAAATAATTTATAAATAAATAAAACTAGTATAGCTATCTAGTTTTCTTCTTGTTGCTATTTTAATGATATATTATTTTGCATCTTTTTACTTTCAGTCAACTTGTATCTTTGACTCCAAGGTGTTTTTCCTATAGACATTGTATATTTAGATCATTCTTAAAGCAAATCTGAAGACACTCCTCCAAACCCAGTGGAGGTAGCCACAACCAGTGAAACACCAACACCCACAGGGAAAATTCGATAGGCTCCAAAACACACTGAAATAGCTAAAATGGTGAAACAAAGAAACAAATCCCAAATGAAAGAACAAGATAATTCAACAGAAGATGAAATGAATGAAAGGGAATTGAGCAAGATATCAGAGGAAGAGTTTCAGAGTAATAATCATGAGAAAGCTCAACAGCATGAGTAAAGACATAGAAGCATTGAAAAATAACCAATTGGAAATGAAAAATAACCATTGGAAATGAAGCAGAAATAAAGAACACATTGGAAGGAATAACCAGTAGAGTAGAGGAAGTCGAGGACTAGATCAGTGAATTAGAAGACAAGGCAGAAAAAGATCACCCAATCAGAGAACCAAAAAGAAAAAAAGAATTAAAAAACAGAAAGACAGCTTAAGAGAACTGTGGGACAGCATGAAACATAACAACATCTGCATCAGAGCAGTTCCAGGAGGAGAAAACGAGCAAAGGTTAGAGAATATATTTGAAGAAATAGTGACAGAAAACTTCCCTAACTTGGTGCAGGAAAAAGGCATACAAGTACAAGAAGCAGAGAGAGCCCCGAGTAAGAATAACCTTAACAGGCCCACACCAAGACACATAGTAATTAAAATGCCAAAAATTTTTTTAAAAAGAGAGAATCCTAAAGGCAGCAAGAGGTAAGCAACAGGTTACCTACAAAGGAACTTCCATAAGGCTGTCAGCTGACTTCTCAAAAGAAATACTACAGGCCAGAAGAGAATGGCATGAAGTAATCAAGGTCATGAAAAACAAGGACTTGAATCCAAGACTACATTATCAGGGAAACCATCATTTAAAATAGAAGGTGAAATAAAGAGCTTCCCAGTAAAAAAAAAGCTGAGGGAATATATTAGTACCAAACCAACACTGCAAGAAATGTTAAAGGACTGCTAAGATTAGTAGAAGAAATAGGAAGAAAAATAGAACCTCAAGCCCTGACCAGTTTGGCTCAGCGGTTAGAGCATCGGCCTGCGGTCCAGAGAGACCCGGGTTCGGTTCCCGCTAAGGGCACATACCTCGGTTGCAGTTTGTCCCCGGCCCTGGTTGGGTCGTACGGGTGGCAGCCACTCAAAGTGTCCCTTTCACATCGATGTTTCTCTCTCTCTCTCTCTCTCCCTCCTACTCTATCTGAACAACAACAACAACAACAAAAAATAGAACCTCAATAAAACAAAATGGCAATAAATAAGTACATATCAATAATAAGCTTAAATGTAAATGGTTTAAAAATTCCAAGCAAAAGACAGAGTTGCTGACTGGATAAGAAAGCATGACTCATATATATGTTGTTTACAAGAGAGCTACCTCACAAAAAAATACTCTGACAGGTTAAAAGTGAAGGGATGGAAAAAATTTTCCAAGCAAATGGAACGGAAAAAAGAGCTGAGATAGCAATACTCATATTTGATAAAATAGACTTCAAAATGAAGTCCATAACTAGAGACAAAGAAGGCCACTACATAATATTGAAAAGATCTATCCAACAGGAAGATATAATCTTGGTAAACATATCCACCCAATATAGAAATATCAAAATATATTTTAAAACTTCTGGAGGACTTCAAAGGAGAAATCAAAAGCAATATAATCAGAGCAAGGGACTTTAACACCCCACTAACATCACTGGATAGATCCTCTAGACAAAAAATTAAAAAGGATATGGGTAGTCGGTTTGGCTCAGTAGTTAGAGCATTGGCTTGTGGTCCAGAGAGACCCAGGTTCAGTTCCCGCTAAGGGCATGTACCTCAGTTGCAGTTTGTTCCCAGCCCTGGTTGGGTTGTGTGGGTGGCAGCTACTCCATGTGTCCCTTTCACGTCGATGTTTCTCTCTCTCTCTTCCTCTCCCTCCCTCCTGCTCTATCTGAACAAAAAATGGAAAAATGTCCTGGGGTGAGGATAAAAAGAAAAAAAAAAAAAGGATACAGACACTCTAAATGACACACTAGATCATATAGATTTAGTAGATATCTACAGAGAATTATACCCCAAAACTGTAGAATCCACATTCTTTTCAAGCGCACATAGGATATTTTCAAACATAGACCACATGTTAGGATAATAACTAAATCTGTACAGGTTCAAGAAGATTGAAATCATATTAAGCATCTTCTCAGATCACAATGGTATGAAACTAGAAATTGATTACAACAAAAACACAAAAAGACATTTAAACACATGGAGGCTAAATAGCATGTTCTTAAACAATGACTGGGTTACCAAGAAGATTAAGGAAGAAATTAAAAACTTCCTGGAAGCCAATGGAAATGAACACACAACAACATAAAATCTATGGGACGCAGTGAAAGTAGTCCTGAGAAGGAAGTTCATAGTACTACAGGCCTACCTCAGGAAACAAGAAAAATTTCTAATAGACTATCTAACCTCACAACTTAAAGGACTAGAAAGCAAACAAAAAGAAAAACCCAGAGCAAGTAGAAGAAATAGTAAAGATTAGAGCAGAAATCAATGATACAGAGACTAAAAAAAAAACAAAACACAACAATTCAAAAGATCAATGAAACAAAAAACTGGTTCTTTAAAAAGGTAAACAAGATAAATGGACCCTTAGCTAGGCTCACCAAGAAACAGAGAGGACTCAAATAAACAAAATCAGACATGAAAGAGGAGGAGTAACAACTGACACCACAAAAATACAAAGGATCTTTAACAAATGTCATAAACAATTATATGGCAACAAATGGACAATCTAGGCAAAATGGACAAATTTCTAGAAACACATAGTCTCCACAAACGAAACTGGGAAGACATAGAAAACTTGAACAGACCAATAACAACTAAGGAAATTAAAGATGTAATCAAGAATCTTACAGCAAAATAAAGCCCGGGCCCAGATGGCTACACAAGGGAGTTTTACCGAACATTCAAAGAATTAATACCCATTCTCTTCAAACTATTGCAAAAAATTCAAGAGAAGGAAGACTTCTAAACTTGTTTTATGAGGCCAGCATAATTCTAATTCCAAAACCAGAAAAATACACTACAAAGAAAGAAAACTACAGACCAATATCCCTGATGAACATAGATGCCAAAATCCTGAAAAAAATATTAGCAAATCAGATCCAGCAATACATTAGAAAAATTATTCACCATGGCCAACTGGGATTCATCCCATGGATACAAGGTTGGTATAATATTTGCAAATCAATACATATAATACACCAAAAACAAAATGAAATCTAAAAACCATATGATCATATAAATAGATGATGAAAAAGCATTTGACAAAATCTAGCACCTATTTCTGATAAAAATGCTCAGCAATGTGGGAATAGAGGGATAATATCTTGACATAATAAAGCAATATATGAAAAACCTGCGGTGAACATCATAATCAATGGACAAAAACTAAAAGCATTCTCCTTAAGAATAGGAACAAGAAAGGGATGCCCACTCTCACCACTCTTGTTTATCATAGTACCGGAAGACTTACCTACAGCAATTAGACATGAGGGAAAAATAAAAGTGATTCACATTGGAAAGGAGGAAGTGAAACTTTTATTACTTGCAAATGACATAATATTGTACATAGAAAACCTCAAAGACTCCATAAAAAACTACTCAATTTAATAAATGAATTTGGCAAAGTAGCAGGATACAGAATTAACATCAAAAATCAATAGTATTCTTATATACCAATAATGAACTCACAGAAAGAGAAACTAAAAAATAATCTTATTTACCATTGCAAAATAAATTAAGAAACTTAGGAATAAACTTAAGAAATAAAATAACTATTTGCAGAAAATTACAGGACATTGAAAAAAGAAACAGAGAAAGATATAAAAAAGTAGAAGCATATACCTTGTTCATGAATTGCAATAATTAATATCATTAAAATGCCCATATTACCCAAAGCAATCTATAGATTCAATACAATCCCCATTAAAATACCAACGGCATATTTCACGGAACTAGAACAAATACTCTAAAAGTTTATATGGAACCAAAAAACACCTCGAATAGCCACAGCAATCTTGAAAAAGAAACAGTGTAGGCAGGATCACAATATTGGATATCAGGTTATACTGTAAAGACAGTGTATCAGCCCAGGCCAGTTTAGCTCAGTGGTTAGAGTGTCGGCCTGAGAGACCTGGGTTCGGTTCCTGCTAGGGGTGCGTACCTCGGTTGTAGTTTGTCCCCAGCCCTTGTTGATCATGCAGGTGGCAGCCACTCAGTGTGTCCCTTTCACATTGATGTTTCTTTCTCTCTTTCTTCCTCTCCCTCTCACTCTATCTGAACAAAAAATGGAAAAATGTCCTCAGGTGAAGATAAAAAAAAAAAAAAAAAGAAAAAAAAAAAGTGTTTCAAAATAGCCTCGTACTAGCACAAGAACAGGCATACAGAGTAATGGAACAGAACAGAGAACACAGAAATTGACCCAAGACATTATCTTCAATTAATATTTGACAAAGGTGGCAAGAGCATACAATAAAGACAGCCTATTTAACAAATGATACTGGAAAAACCAGACCACCAAAATACACCATACACAAGGATAAACCCAAAATGATTAAAAGACTTAATTGTGACTCATGATTTCATAAAAATCCTAGAAGAAAATGTAGGCAACACAAATTTCAGACATCACATGCAGCAGAATTTTCATTGATACAATGCCTAAGGCAATAGAAACAAAGGAAATATGAACACATGGGACTACATCACACTAAAAAAGCTTCTGCACAGCAAAAGAAAAAAAAAAAAGCATCAAAATGGAAAGGGAACCCACTATATGAGAGAGCATAATTGCCAATGATACATCAGATAAGGGGCTAATTTCCAAAATATATAGAGTTGTCATACAACCCAGCAAAGGAAGACAAAGAACCCAATTAAAAAATGGGCAGAGGACCTAAATAGATACCTCTCACTATGGGACATGCAAAAGGACAAGAGACATATGAAAAGATGCTCAACATTTCATCAGAGATGTAAATTAAAACAACTGTGAGGTATCACCTCACACCTGCCAGAAGGGCTGCCATCAACAAATCATCAAACAAATGCTGGCAAGAGTGTAGAGAAAAGGAAACTCTACTTATTTGTGGAATATAATGCACAAAATAAACTATTTAAAAAAATAGACCCAGAAATATAGAAAGGATTACAGTTCAGACTGACAAACCTCAGAGGAGAGTGGCGAGGGGGAGGGATGAGTTAAACCAAAGAACTTTTAAGCATGCATGCATAACCAATGAACATAGACAATGCTTTGGTGGGGGGTAGGGGGAAGCAGGATTGGGAGCAAGGTATCTGGGGGAAAAAAGGAGAAACATCTTTAACAAAAATAAATACATCAATTTAAAAAATAAAATAAAAAACTAAAAGCAAATCTGACAATTCTCTTTTGATTAAACTATTTACACTTAATGTGATTATTGATATAGTTGGACTTATATCTGCCATTTTACTTACTATTTTCTATATGTATCAGGTCTTTTTTGTTCTTCTATTTTTTCTTTACTGTTTTCTTTTGTGTTAAGTGAATATTTCATAATGTATCCTTTTGATTAATGATTTTTTGCTGTATATTTATAGTTCTCTCTCTCTCTATATATATATATGTATATATAGATCATTGTTGTTGAAAGTATTACAGATTCCCTCTTTTATCCCTCATTGACTCCTCCAAAAAAGGAATACATTTGTTATTTGTTCTGACCCATTGGGAATCCATTGATTTCTACATATGCTGATTATAATTTTTTCTTTTGAAAAATAACTATAAGAGCATTTTGATAGTTGAATGTTCCCAGATATATTAGTTTCCTAGGGCTGTCCAAATGAAATACCATAGACTGGGTGCCTTAAACAACAGAAATTTGTTTTCTTATAGTATTAGACAATAGAGGTCCAAGATCAAGGTGTCTCCTTGGCTTGCAGATTGCCTCCTATTCACTACTTGTTCACCTCTTTTTCTATGTGTTGTCTGGATCCTAATCTCTTCTTTTTATAAGGACACCAGTTATATTGAATTAAGGCTCACTCTGCAAAAACAAAATGAAACTAGACCATCAAATTACACTGCACACAAGAATAAACTCAAAATGAATAAAAGACTTAAATGTGACTCATGAATCCATAAAAATCTCAGAAGAAAATGTAGGCAACAAAATTTCAGACATGAGTTGCAGCAGAATTTTCACTGATACATCACCTAAGGCAACAGAAAAAAAGGAGAAAATGAACACATGGGACTACATCAAACTCAAAAGCTTCTGCACAGCAAAAGAAACAACCACTAAAATGTATAGGCAACCCACTCTATGGGAGAGTATAATTGCCAATGATACATCAGATAAGGGGTTAATTTCCAATATATATAGAGTGCTCATACAGCTCAACAAAAGGAAGACAAAGAACCCAATTAAAAAATGGGCAGAGGAACTAAATAGATACTGTAAGGAATCGGAGGCGCCGCCGAATAAAACAGAGAAGAGACTGGAGAGCCAATCAGCCGAATAAACAGGGATCAGGCTTTATTGGGTGCACTCTGGGCGGGTTCACAGACTCCGGGGGGTCAAGTCCTAGAAGCCATGCTCAATGTAGCGGCTTGTGTCTTTTATATCTGCCTATTGTAGCTGGAATTTGTCCCTTAGGGTTTGGCCCTGCGGGGGCTATGCATGGAGCCTCTGGAATGTGAATCGATAAGAACAAGATGGGAGTTAATCTACAAGCTCAAGGCAGGCCGTTCAGGGTGGGAGGCAAGGCTGAGCAAGCGAGACAATGGTCGAGCACTTTGCCTGGCACCAGTCCCCAGGCCATCAGACAGACACCTCTCCAAACAGGACATACAAATGGCCAAGAGGCATATGAAGAAATGCTCAACATCACTAATCATCAGAGAGATGCAAATTAAAACAACAATGAGGTATCACCTCACACCTGTCAGAATGACCACCATCAACAAATCATCAAACAACAAGTGTTGGTGAGGGTGTGGAGAAAAGGGGACTCTAGTACACTGCTGGTGGGAATGCAGACTGGTGCAGCCACTGTGGAAAACAACCTCAGTGGTGTTACCTCAAAAAAATTAAAAATTGAACTTCCATTTGACCCAGTGATCCCACTTCTAGGAATATACCCTAAGAAGCCTGAAACACCAATCAGAAAGAATATATGTACCCCCATGTTCATAGCAGCACTATTTACAATAGCTAAGATCTGGAAACAGCCCAAGTGTCCATCAGTAGACGAATGGATAAAAAAGCTGTGGTACATATACACAATGGAGTACTATGCAGCTGTAAGAAAGAACGATCTGTTATCCTTTGAGATGACATGGAGGGACCTGGAAAGTATTATCCTAAGTGAAACAAGCCAAGCAGAGAAAGACAAATATCACATTATCTCACTTATTTGTGGAATATAATGAACATAACAGTCTGAGGAAGGGGGTAGTCCCAGAGATGTGGAAGTGGGGTACAAACTGACAATCCCCAGAAGAGGGGGTAGGGGGGGAGAGATAAACCACAGAATTTATATGCATGTATGCATGAACAATGGACATGGACAACAAAGCTGGGGACAGGGTGGGGAGGGAGTGGGAGGGGGGAATCAGTGGGGGGAAAAGGAGAAGCATTTGTAACAAAAATAAATAAATTAATTTAAAAAATAAATTAAAGGCTCACTCATATGACTTCATTTTATCTTCATTTCCTCATTAAGGCCCTAGCTCTAAATACAGTTAGGTTCTGAGGTAATTGGGGTTAGGACCTACTTCAATATATGAATTATAGGAAATACAATTCAGCCCATAACACTAGGTTTTGATTTTCCCCAGTACTATTTCTGTTCATATTCCCCAGTTTTTCTTAAGTTGTAATAAGCTAGAGGTTAAGGAACAGTTGGACTTTAGGGAAATTCATGCCATAACTACTCCCTTCCTGGTGTTCTGACAGATGTGGCTTCTGATGCCAGCTTTCAGGTGCCAGTGTCTTCCCACCAGCTGTCTTTCTGCGGAGGAGTCAGCTGACTCCCAGAATGACATCCTGTGCCTCATTGTCAGCCCAGTTTTACCCAAACAAGTTGAGACACAGTAGCTTGCAGACACAGTAGCCTTTATACAGATTCTCCAAGAAAAACAATAGCACATACTCTTTTGTGCCAAGAAGCAAAAGGACCTGTCATTGCTTTCATGCTTTGTTTTTCTTGTGAAGCTAATTATGTTTTCACAAATCTAACTGCTTTGTTAACTCCAAGACATGTTACTAACAAATCTTGAATGCAATCTACTGCATCTGAGCACAGAGA
Source organism: Molossus molossus (assembly GCF_014108415.1). Classification (NCBI taxonomy): domain Eukaryota; kingdom Metazoa; phylum Chordata; class Mammalia; order Chiroptera; family Molossidae; genus Molossus; species Molossus molossus. The sequence continues at coordinate 60,877,212 of NW_023425352.1, forward strand.
CCCTGGATATAAAGTTCTCTCGCATCTAAATTTTTGCTGAAGACTCTTTGGTCAGTTCATCTTAGGTGGCAAAGTTTTGAATGAAGATAAAATGATGTAATCTTATATATTCTTTTATGAGATACAAATGTAAATTTTTTCTTCTATTCAGAAAACAATTATCATTTTAGCCAAAATATTCAACCTAAAATTTGTTTTATTACAAATGTGATATTGAGAGATCACAGACAAATACTACAAAAATAAAAATGACCTGTAACTACCTTCTCTTGAAATAACATTGTTATTTTTCAGTTCTGCATTCTTCAGTCTTTAAAAAAAAAATTATCACCTACCCTCTGTGTCGCTCTATATTTATAAAATTATAACAACAAAACTATTGTGTTTTCTTGTAAAAAAATCACATAATTCATTGTGGAAAATTTCTTGAATTTTCTACCACACAGTTTTATTTTATTTTTTTAAATTTATCTTTGTTGAAAATATTACAGAAGTCCCTCCTTTTTATCCCTGACACCCTCCTTCCACCCCCCCCCCCCGTGCCTTCACCGCACTGCTGCCTGTGTCTATTGGTTACGCATATATGCATAGAAGTTCTTTGGTGTATCTCTTCCCACTCCTTACCCCACTTCTCTCTGAGGTTTTTCAGTCCGTTCCCTATTTCCATGTCTCTGGATCTATTTTGCTCATCAGTTTGATTTGTTCATTAGATTCCACATGTAAGTGAGATCACGTGGTACTTGTCTCTCTCTCACTGGCTTATTCTGATTAGCATAATACTCTCCAGGTCCCTCCAGGTCCTCTCAAAGGGTAAGAGATCTTTCTTAACTGGAAGGTTTCCTAAACATAAAAATTACAATTTATACAGAATTGTTATGTTTTATTTTATTATTATTTTTTAAAATTTTATTTTTGTTACAGATGTTTCTCCTTTTTTACCCCATTGACACCCTCCTCCCCATACCCCCATCCTGTCCTTGGCTTTGTTGTCCATGTCCATTGGTTATGTGCACATGCATATAAGTTCTGTGGTTTATCTCTTCCCTCCCCCCTACCACTCCTCTTCTGAGGGTTGTCAGTCTGTACCCTACTTCCACGTCTCTGGGTCTACCCTATTCCTCAGACTGTTATGTTCATTATATTCCACAAATAAGTGAGATCATGTGGTATTTGTCTTTTTCTGCTTGGCTTGTTTCACTTAGGATAATACTTTCCAGGTCCCTCCATGTCGTTTCAAAGGATAAGAGATCTTTCTTTCTTACAGCTGCATAGTACTCCATTGTGTAAATGTACCATAGCTTTTTTATCCATTTGTCTACTGATGGACACTTAGGCAGTTTCCAGATCTTAGCTATTGTAAATAGTGCTGCTATGAACATAGAGGTACATATATTCTTTCTGATTGATGTTTCAGGCTTCTTAGGGTATATTCCTAGAAGTGGGATCACTGGGTCAAATGGAAGTTCAATTTTTAATTTTTTGAGGTAACACCACTGAGGTTGTTTTCCACAGTGGCTGCACCAGTCTGCATTCCCACCAGCAGTGTACTAGAGTCCCCTTTTCTCCACACCCTCACCAACACTTGTTGTTTGATGATTTGTTGATGGTGGTCATTCTGACAGGTGTGAGGTGATACCTCATTGTTGTTTTAATTTGCATCTCTCTGATGATTAGTGATGTTGAGCATTTCTTCATATGCCTCTTGGCCATTTGTATGTCCTGTTTGGAGAGGTGTCTATTTAGTTCCTCTGCCCATTTTTTAATTGGGTTTTTATCTTCCTTTTGTGTAGTTGTATGAGCACTCTATCTGTTTTGGAAATTAAACCCTTATCTGATATATCATTGGCAATTATGCTCTCCCATACAGTGGATAGCCTTTCCATTTTGATGATTGTATCTTTCACTGTGCAGAAGCTTTTCAGTTTGATGTAGTCCCATGTGTTCATTTTCTCCTTTGTTTCTATTGCCTTAGGTGATGTATCAGTGAAAATTCTGCTCCAAATCATGTCTGAAATTTTGTTGCCTACATTTTCTTCTGGGATTTTTATGGGTTCATGAGTCACATTTAAGTCTTTACCCATTTTGAGTTTATTCTTGTGTATGGTGTAAGTTGATGGTCTAGTTTCACTTTCTGCATGTAGCTGTCCAATTTTCCCAACACCATTTATAAAAGAGGCTGTCTTTACTCCACTGTGTGCTCTTGCCACCTTTGTCAAATATTAATTGAGCATAATGTCTTGGGTCCATTTCTGGGTTCTTTGTTCTGTTCCACTGGTTTATATGCCTGTTCTTGTGCCAGTACCAGGCTGTTTTGATTACTGTGGCTTTGTTGTATAACCTGAAATCTGGTAATGTGATCCCTTCTACTTTGTTCTTCTTTTTCAAGATTGCTGTGGCTATTTGGGGTCCTTTTTAGTTCCATATGTACTTTTGAAGTATTTGTTCTAGTTCTGTAAAGTATGTCGTTGGTATTTTGATGGGGATTGAATTGAATCTATAGATTGCTTTGGGTAGTATGGACATTTTAATGATGTTAATTATTCCAATCCATGAACAGGATATGTGCTTCTACTTTTTTATATCTTCCTCTATTTCTTTTTTCAATGTTCTATAGTTTTCTGCAAACAGGTCCTTTACTTCCTTGGCTAAGTTTATTCCTAGGTATCTTAATTTTTGCCACAATGGTAAATGGGATTGTTTTTTCAGTTTCTCTTTCTGTGAGTTCATCATTGGTATATAAGAATGCCATCGCTTTCTTTCTTTCTTTTTTTTTTTTGTATGTGCCCCTAGTGGGAACCGAACCCGGGACTCTCTGGTCTGCAGGCCAACGCTCCAACCGCTGAGCCAAACTGGCCAGGGTGCCATCGCTTTCTTGACGTTAATTTTGTATCCTGTTATTTTTTCAAATTTATTTATTAAGTCTAGTAGATTTTTTATTGAGTCTTTAGGATTTTCTACGTATAGTATCATGTCATCTGCGCATAATGACAGTTTCACTTTCAACATTTCTTTGTCTTTACTTATGGTCCTGATGTCCTTACTCATGCTGTTGAGCTTCCTCAAGATCATGGCTCTGAATTCTAGCTCTGTTAACTTGCTTAACTACTCCACATTTTCTCATCTTTGGTTGAGGTCTCTTGTTCTTTCATTTGGCATTTGTTTCTTTGTTTCACCATTTTGGCTATCTCAGTGGGCTTTGGAGCCTGCCAAATTTTCCCTGTGGGTGTTGGTGTTCTGCTGTTTGTGGCTCCCTCTACTGGGTTTGGATGAGAATGGGAGGACCCACATTAAACACCACTGTCAAGTCTTACCTTCCTGGGCAGAGTTGCAATCCCGGGAATGGGTCAGTTATCCTCTAGCTTTTTGCCTGGAAGCTATTAGTTGCAGTTACTTGAAGAGCCTTGGCTTCTCAATTGAATGAAAAACTCCCTCAGGTGTTCAGCATAAGGGGATTTCCTGAGGGTGGGACAGATGCTGGTTGTTAATGGACCTCAATTTGCATTTCAATGGCCACCCGGTGGGGTTGAATCTCTGACGGAGGAGCCGCTGCCTCTCCCTGGAGCCCTGGGTAGGAGCAAGATGACCACTGTCCTGCGTGGCTGCACTCAGCAAAAGCTCTGAGTGCCCTCCAAATCCTGAGTGTCCCCACACAGTTCCATTCCAGTTCGCCCTCCCTCTGCCGGAGCCCAAGGTGAGTGGCTGTGGCTGTTTTAGCCTCTGTTCCGGCTCTGCACTGTGGGAGTGTAACCCGAGGGCACTGCTGTCCATGGGCTCCCAGCCCCCTTCTTGAGCCTCTGCAATCCTACCAGGATCAATCAGTATTCCTGGTTATATGGTTCTACAAGCTGCTTTCCTATTCATTTTTTCTGACAATTTTTCTTTATTTTCATTGTAATTCCAGTTTGGTCCTGGGAGATGGTTTGTGTAGCTTCCATTCATTCCCCTTCCATTTTGGAATTTTTCTCTAGTGTATAGTTTTAATTTTCTTGGTTTATCTTTTGTTTTTAATTTTATTGCACTGTTTATAGAGAACATGATCTCCATGATTTTAGTTCTTTGGAAAGTAACAAGATTTTCCTTTGAGGCCTAATGAAATATTTGTGTCAATGTGGTTTTTTTTTTGGTACGTGCCCCTTACAGGAACTGAACCCAGGACTCTGTGGTCCGTAGGCCGATGCTCCAACTGCTGAGCCAAACCAGCTAGGGCTGTATCAATGTTTTATATGTGTTTACAAGGAATGTGATTTCTCAGCTTGGTAGAAAGTTTTATATATTTTCATTGATACCAATTATACTAATATTTCATACTACTCACATCCTCTTTACTTTTTTCGTGATTTCAGCATTTCTGGGAGAGATGCAATTATCTCCTATAATTTTTAAGTTAAAAATATTTTCTTGTATATTTCTATGGATCTTTTATTTCTTTATTTTGGAGATGTATGGATATAAAAATATTCATGTATATTTTTTCTTTTATATTTTTATCTAAATAATTACTTCTCCATTTTGTTCTTTTTCCTCAGATTCTATTTTTTCTATCAATATTTATATGTACATTAAGGCATACAGTAGGATCTGATATCCTTCTTCATTTTCTTCAAGGAGACTGGTAATTGTCCCTGGACCACCAATATGAACAAAGGAACACTTACAAAATTAATCACATCATTAAGGGAAAGAAAAAGTCAAATGATTATCTAAACTACAGATTAAAATGTTCTCTGAGCAAGTTTCCTATTCATTCGTAATAAAAATAACAAAGAACTTTGCATAATATTATATTTGTAATTATATTTTACCTATCTTAAAGATATGGCAAATTGACATTATATATCAAAGCCTTAAAATATGCTCATTCATCTCAACAATTTCATTTCTAAGAATTGATCTAAGGAATAATTCAGAAATGTACATGATATTTCTTTTCCGAAGTAGTTATGTATAATACTAAAAATTGAGCATGACTCCATAGCATTTATACCTTAAATCTTGAAAGTACAGCCCCTAAAAATTATCACTGTTCCACTGTAGAAGGCCATACTTTGGAAAAGGTATTTTCAAACTTTTCTGTAATGCCCAGGCTTTGTGGCCCTATGGTCTCCATGGCAACAATTTAATTTTGCTTTTGTAGTGTAAAAGCAGTGACAGATAATGCATAAACAAATCAGTGTGGCCATTTTCCCATAAAACTTCAGTTATGGACTCTAACATTTAAATTTCATACAATTTTCTTGTGTCATGAAACATAAGTTCTTTTAATTTTTTTCCAACCATTAAAAAGACGTACAAACTATTCTTACTTCACAGGCTATACAAAAACAGGCAGCAGGCAGAATTTGATCCCTGCTATAGAGAAATATTTTATAATTGCAAATAAATTGATCATGTATTGATAAATAATAAAAATAAGTTATGAAAAAATGTTAATTATCATCCTCGTGTTCTAAATAAAAATGAAGCACTATTTTAAGGGCTGGGCTGGAGAGAGGAGGAAGTCAGGACTCTCGGGAGAGGGGGTGTATATACGTGAGAGTGACACAGTGACAAACTTGACACAAGCTGAGGCCTGAAAAAGTACACACACTTTCCTCTTCTTTTTTGGATTGTGCCACCACCATGAGAAAGTGCCTAGGCTAGGCTAGCCTGCTAGAGGGATGTGAGATATGTAGGAGGGCTAAGGTGTCCCAGTCACGACTACTGTAGGCCATTCAGGCCCTAGCAACCCACCAGTGGAGTCCCAATGCACCAATGACCCCAGCTCAGATCAGCAAACAGCTCCCTGATCCATAGACATGTGAAAAGTCAGAAATAGATGTTGTTTTCAACTGTTAAGTTTGGGGTAGTTTGTTGGGCATTAGTGCTAACTGAATTGGACAGCTTTGAATGATGTACTGAAATCTGCAGATGATCCAACAGGACGAAGAGAGACCGGAAGGCTGAGCCGAGAGGTTGTGATGTGGGAACTGGGGAGCCAGCTTAGAGCAGAGGGTAGGACTCCACACCTGAGGGTGGGTGGAGGGGTACAGCTATAGTCAAGGAATCACTTTTTTTTTTTAATCCTCACCCAAGGACATTTTTTTTGCATTTATCTTCAGATAGAGCGGGAGGGAGAGAGGGAGAGAGAGAAAGAGAGAAACATTGATGTGAGAGAGCCACATTGAGTGGTTGCCACCCACACGACCTTAACCGGGGCCAGGGACAAACTGCAACTGAGGTACTTGCCCTTAACAGTAATCAAACGTGGGACCCTCTGGTCCGCAGGCCAACACTCTAACCACTGAGCCAAACTGGCCAGGGCAAGGAGTCACTTTTTATCTGGTCCCCATGGCTACATGCCACCATGTTATTACTCTTGCTAGGCAAGAACATGCTTTCAGGAGATAAACCATGCTTGTTTGCTGGGAACGTTCAGACCACAGGAGTTTCCCAAGCATTGTGGTTGCAGACATCTTCGGTGTTGATTTCTAGATGCTAATTTGGAATTTAGGCCCAAATCCCTGAATGTTGTTTTTATAGTTTCTTCTAGAGGGATTAAGGGCTCTCATGTAAATAAGTGTCCTTGGCCTTGTCACAGATACCTTAGAATTCCGAAAATGGATATGTATGTAAAAGCTGCCTCTGATCCTAGGCTATTTTGGCTTGGTCAGAAATGGTACCTTTTTGTGTGTGTCCAAAGGGGACCTCTGGCAATGCTTCATATATATACGCAATGAATTCAGCACATTAAAGTTTCTTTGATGAGTATAAAACTTGTTTTCCTCCTTTTGGTGAAGTCTTTTCTATTCAGAACCTACAATCAGTAATGGATTCTCATAGAAATAACTTTAAATCCTTCATTTTTATACAGCACTTATAAAACCCTTCACATAGATCACCCCATTTACTGTCATTATAATCCTGTGAAAAACGTGTGCATTAGTATTTACATTTTAAGTAAGAAGAAACTTAAGAGAGGAGAATAACTTATTCGAGGTTCAAGTTCATTAAATGGCAGAAATGGGACAGAAAATCCAGGTCTCCTGATTAATCCAAATCCCTCTTCACAATAGCACAACTTTCTCCCTGAGCACGTCTTTCTTGGTTAGTTGTATATGATTGACTTTACCAATTTCCTCCCTCTCAGGCAGTGAAACTGGTCCCTCTAGAGCAGTGGTTCTCAACCTGTGGGTCGCGACCCCTTTGGGGGTCAAGTGACCCTTTCACAGGGGTCGCCTAAGACATAATAGTAGCAAAATTACAGTTATGAAGTAGCAACAAAAATAATTTTATGGATTGGGGTCACCACAACATGAGGAACTGCATTAAAGGGTCGCGGCATTAGGAAGTTTGAGAAGCACTGCTCCAGAGTATCATTTGCTGTTTCCAAGGATCCTAGCTACAGAGAAAGTGGGAAGATTGGTTGCCTGTTAGGAAGTTGAAAACATCTGCAAAACTCTGTGTGCTGTGGAAATGTAATTTAGACGCAGCAATCTAGAATTGTACTACAGAATGGTGTGAACTAAATTGTGGAACTATACTAGATCCTTCTTACTTTTATTTCCTTCTGTGTTCCATACTAGTTTTAAGGCCATCATCATTCTTCTAGTCCCTGAGGACTTTTTGCCACCTTTTACTTTTCTCTCCTCATGTACAAATGGCATGTGATAAATGGTGACCTCCAACCGTATGCCACACCGTATAGATTCCATTACTATGACACCATTGATCTCTCTTCTTGTCCCTCCATCCCAAGGCTATGGCCCTTTCAAGCCCTTGCTATCTTCTACATGGACCACTCAGTGGACAATCACACAGCTCTCTCCCTCCCATCCTTAGTGTGCATTGTCCCCGTTTAATCTTTGGAATCAGAGTTATTATCATTCCTCTGTTTATAGAAAACTTCTGTGGGTCACCATTGCTTAAAGACAAAATACTAACTATAAGTAAACTCTCTAGGATTCCCCTCCCTTTTAAATAGACTTTCTTTTTTAGAGCAGTTGTATACTATATACGCCTGCCTACTCACATGCACAGCCACCCCACTATAAACATTGCACACCAGCCGTGGCTGGTTTGGCTCAGTGGTCTGCAGACCAGAAAGTCCTGGGTTCGGTTCCCGCTAGGGGCACATACCAAAACCAAAACCAAAACCAAAACAACAAAAAAACATTGCACACCATAGTGGTATATTTGTTGCAAATGATCAACCTTCGCTGGGATGTGCATCTTCCCTACCTGCAGGCATCGGAGCTCCTGTTCCCAGGCCCTTGGACTTGGATTTGGACTAAATTAAACCACCAGCTTTCTTAGTTCTCCAGTTTGCAGAGGACTTTGGGATTTTTCAGACTCCAAAATCATGTGAACCAATTCTTATAATAAATCTCCTTTTATATTTCTATATATTCTGTTGGCTTAGTTTGTCTGGGGAATTCTGACTAATATGATGTTGTACATTTTCTGGGTTTGGACAAATGTGTAATAATGGAATGTATTTATAATATTTTTACAGAATAGTTTCATCATCCTAAATATTCTCTGTGTTCAGCCTATTTATCTGTCACTCCCCGCACCACCCAGTGTCCACAGTTTTGGCTTCTCCTGAATGTCACAAAGTTGGAATTGTACAATGTATTGCCTTCAGACTAGCTTATTTCACTTAGTAATATGCATTTAAGCTTCCTCTATGTCTTTTCATGGCTTGATATCTTTTTTTAGTGTTGAATAACATGCCATCGTCTGGATATCTCATAGTTTATTCATCTATTCACCTATTGATGGATGTTATGGCTGTTTCCAATCTTTGGCAATTATGAATAAGCTGCTATAAGCATCCATGTGCATGTTTTAGTGTAGACATGAGTTTTCAGATCTTTTGGGTAAATACTGAGGAGTGTGACTAATCATTTGGTAAGTCTCCCAAAGTGGCTAGTATTACTAGCAGTGACAAATGAGTTTCTTTTGCTCCACATTTAGTGTTGTCAGTGTTCCAGATTTTGGCCATTCTAATAGGTGTGTAGTGGTATGTCACTGTTGTTTTAATTTGCATTTCCCTGATGACATATGATGTAAAGCATCTTTTCATATGCCTGATTTTCATTTATATATTTTCTTTGAGGAGGTTCATTTTAGGATTTTTGGACAATTTTAAAATAATTTTTTATTTTTCAATTACATTTGACATACAATATTATATTAGTTTCAGGTGTACAACATAGTGATTAAATGTTTATATAACTTACTAAGTGATCACCTTGATAAATCTAGTATTCATCGGACACTATATATAATTATATTATTGACTATATTCCGTTACATCCCCATGTTACATTCCCATGTCTATTCTGTAACTACCAATTTGTACTTCTTAAATTGTTGACTGCTCATGAGTTAACTCAGGTTTGCACTTGCATTATCTATTTTAATTTTGGAAACTCAGGGTAATATAGGACTATTGTTTTTGTGACTCTTTGTCCTGAGGGTCAAAGTTGGAAAAAAGCACACTGTTCTATACTGTTGAGGTAGCTAGGGAGTGGATGTCTGCTGGTTCAAATGAGTGCATCTCAGAACCTAACACTTCTGGTCCTTCTGAAAGAGCTCCTTACATTGATTCACCTTTTAGGCTTTCAGGGCAACTAACAGACCACATTTTAGAAAAAATAGTCATTGGTATAAAAAAAAATCCAACTAGAACATGTAAAGTGTATGTTTCAAAAGGTGATTGCTTATACCACACCAAAAAAAAAACAAAAAACAAAACTAAAATATATAATTTGTATAAAATATAATATGTAGCAGATATATACAAAGTTTCATTTAAATTCATTATGTATAAAGTATATTGAAGTTTATTTAGATTGTTTCACTTTCTTACACAATTATAAAAAAATAGCCAGTGACATGAGATAACTTCTGTGTAAAATTGCTGGTCACCAATGTGTGAATACCTTAACCTTTTTTACCCATACCCTTCCATCTGTCAACCATCAAATTTTCACTGTGTCTATGAGTTTCTATTTTGTTTGTTCACTCATTTTGTTTTTTAGATTCCACGTGTAAATAAAATCATATGGCATTTGTCTTTCTCTGTATAACCTATTTCACTCAGCACAGTACCCTCTAGGTCCATCCATGTTTTTGCAGATGCAAGATTTCATTCTTTTTTATGGCTAAATCATATTTAATTGTTTATGTGCACCACCTCTTCTTTATCTATTCATCTATTGATGGACCCTTAGGTTGCTTTCATATCTTGGCTATTAAAAATAATGCTACAATGAACATATGGATGTATATGTATATGTCTTTTTGAATTATTGTTTTGGGTTTCTTTGAATAAATACCCAAAAGTAGAATTGCTGGATTCTTTTTTGTCTCTTTTGTCTGGTATAAGTGTTGCTACCCCAGCTCTTTTCCCCAGGTTTTTTTGGTTTGCTTGTTTCCATTTTCATGAGATATCTTTTTCTATTGCTTTACTATTAGTCTGTATGTGTCTTTTGAGCTGAAGTGAGTGTCTTGTAGACAGCATAAATAAGGATCTTTATTTTTAAATCTATTCAGCTACCCTATGTCTTTTGATTAGAACATTTAATCCATTTATTTTAAAAGTAATTGTTGTTAGATAGGTAGTTACTGCCATTTTATTATTCATATTTTTAAATCTTTCTTCTTCTTCTTAAAGAAGTCCCTTTAACATTTCTTATAATATTTTAGCTTTTTCTGTTTGGGAAGTTTTTATCTGTCCTTCCATTCTCAATGATAACTTTGCTGGGTAAAATAATCGTGGTTGTAGGTCCTTATTTTTCATGACTTTGAATATTTCCTGCCAGTCCTTCTGACCTGCAAATTGTCTCTTCAGAAATCAGCTGACAGTCTTATGGGAGCTCCTTTGTAGATAACTGCTTTGCTCTTGCTGTTTTTAATATTCTCTGTTTGTCATTAACCTTTGGCATTTTTATTATGATGTGTCTTGGTGTGGGCCTCTTTCAGTTCCTCTTGTTTGGGATTGTTCTGTCCTTCCTGGACTTGTATGTCTATTTTCTTCACTAGGTTAGGACATTTTTTCACCATGTTTTTTTTTTTTTATCCTCACCCGAGGACATTTTCCATTTTTTTGTTCAGACAGAGTGCAAGGGAGAGAGAGGAAGAGAGAGAGAAAGAGAAACATCCAGGTGAAAGGGACACACTGAGTGGCCGCCACCCGCATGACCAACCAGGGCCAGGGACAAACTGCAACTGAGGCATGCGCTCCTAATGGGAACCGAACCTGGGTCTCTCTGAACCGCAGGCCGCTGCTCTAACCGCTGAGCAAACTGGCCAGGGCTTCTTCTTCTTCTTTTTTTTTTTTTTTAATTTTTTGCTCTCTTCTCTTTCTGGTACCCCTATGATGTGAAGGTTGGTATGCTTCATATCGTTCCAGAGGCCCATTAAGCTATCCTCATTTTTTGGATTCTGTTTTCTTTTTGTTCTTCTGATTGTATGTTTTCTACTACCATATATTCTAAGTTGCTGATTTAACCCTCTGTTTCATCTAATCTACTGTTGATTCCTTCCAATGTATTCTTCATTTATATTATTAGATTCTTGATTTCTGACTGGTTCTCTTTTAATTAAAAAAAAATTTCTTATTGAAGTTCTTCAAGCATCTTTGTAACTAGTGTTTTGAACCCTGAATCTGGTTGCTTGTCTTCATTTTGTTTAGTTCTCTTTCTGAAGTTTTGTTTTGTTTTTACATTTGGGACAGTTTCTTTGTCTCCTCATTTGGGCTGTGTCCCTATGTTTGTTTCTATGTATTATGTAGAGCTGCCACATTGACTGGTCTTGGTGGAATGGCCTTATGTAGTAGGTGTCCTGTGGGGCCCAGTGTGCAGTCTCCCTAGTCATCTGAGCTGGGTGCTCCAGGAGCTTCCCTTGTATGGGTTGTGTGTTAGCCTTGATTGCTGTTAGCATGTCAGTGGGAGGGATTGACCCTTGGAGGGATTGGTTGTAAAGACTGGCTGTGACTACAATGGAGGTGCTGTTGTGCAGGGGTTGACCCTATGAAGCAGGATTCACTTTAGCAGGACTCTGGTGCCTGCTGAGTCTGACACTTTAATGTGTCATTTGTAGAGGTAGGGTGGTGCACTGGTGTAGTCTGAACCTGGCTGCCAGGTGTGTTGCCTCCAGGCCATTTGGGAGTTTCAGGCCAAGGCCAGTCATGGCCTAGGGTCACCTGGTATGAGCTACAGAGTGATCTACAGATGGTTGCTCCTTGTGCTGAGCTTGGAGATGCCTGGACGAGGCTAAGTTGAGAACTGAGGCTGGCTGCCACTAGTGCTGGGTGTGGGTCTGCTTAGCAATAGGTATGGGGCATGTGGAGGTCAGATGCTGTTTGTTTGAGGTTTGTGAAATTTTGAGAAAGATTTTAGGAAAGGCTAAAGTGAGTCAAAACAGACTGTTAGTATGGAAAAGCTAATAGAAGTGTCTTGGGTGGGTCCCCAATTATGGTGGGGCAGTATCTCAGGGTATCACCAGGGCTGGGCAAACAGTTTTAGCCAGGTTGATGGTGCCCACCTGGTGACTCTACTGGGGGAGGGCTCAGAAAAGAAACGCTGGTTTGTGCCATCACTTCTGTTTGGAAGAAAGCTGCCCCTCCAACTCTTGCCCCAAAGACAGACTAGTTCCTCTTTGTATGTCCCTGGTGCCTTTCTAGCTGCTGCCTCAGCACTGAAGCTCAGAGTGAATGAGCCAATCAGTGAATAAGTTCATGCATAGACCCATTAAGAGGCCTGTTTGAAACTCTACAAGTCCTTCATATCACTCAGGCACAATCTTTTCTGGTTTTCACAGACAGAGATATGGGGACTTTTCTTCCTGGCACTGGAAACCCTGGTCTGGAGGCCTGGTGTGAGGCTGGGACCCTTCAATTCTCAGGAGGGGACCTCCACAATCAAAATATCTCTCCAAATTTTTCATTGCCCCACGTGGATGTATGACCAGCCTGTTTACATCTCTGCCTCTCCTACCAGTTTCCATGAGGCTTCTTCTATATATCTTTAGTTATAGGACTTCTGTTCAGCTAGACATTAGGTAGTTTTAAATGATGGTTGTTTTGTAGTTTAGTTGTAGTTTTGATGTGGTTGTGGAAGAGATAGGTACAGTTTACCTACTCTGCCATTTTAATGAGAAGCTCCTATTTTTATTTTTATTTTGTTCTCTTCCCTCCCCCCACTACCCCCTCTTTTGAGGGTTGTCAGTCTATATCCTACTTCCACGTCTTTGGGTCTACCCAGTTCCTCAGACTGGTATGTTCATTATATTCCATAAATAAGTGAGATCATGTGATATTTGTGTTTTTCTACTTGGCTTGCTTCACTTAGGATAATACTTTCCAGGTCCCTCCATGTCATCTCAAAGGATAACAGATCGTTCTTTCTTACAGCTGCATAGTACTCCATTGTGTAAATGTACCACAGCTTTTTTATCCATTCGTCTACTGATGGACACTTAGGCAGTTTCCAGATCTTAGCTATCGTAAATAGTGCTGCCATGAACATGGGGATACATATATTCTTTCTGATTGGTGTCTCAGGCCTCTTAGGGTATATTCCTAGAAGTGGGAACACTGGGTCAAATGGAAGTTCAATTTTTAATTTTTTGAGGTAACACCATAGTGTTTTCCATAGTGGCTGCACCAGTCTGCATTCCCACCAGCAGTGTACTAGAGTCCCCTTTTCTCCACACCCTCACCAACACTTGTTTGATGATTTGTTGATGGTGGCCATTCTGACAGGTGTGAGGTGATACCTCATTGTTGTTTTAATTTGCATCTCTCTGATGACTAGTGATGTTGAGCATTTCTTCATATGTCTCTGGGCCATTTGTATGTCCTGTTTAGAGAGGTGTCTATTCAGCTCATCTGCTCATTTTTAATTGGGTTCTTGGTCTTCCTTTTGTTGAGTGGTATGAATACTATATATATTTTGGAAATTAACCCCTTATCTGATGTATCACTGGCAATGATGCTCTTCCATATAGTGGGTTGCCTTTCCATTTTGATGGTCGTTTCTTTTGCTGTGCAGAAGTTTTGAGTTTGATGTAGTCCCATGTGTTCATTTTCTCCTTTGTTTCTGTTGCCTTAGGTGATGTATCAGTGAAAATTCTGCTGCATATGATGTCTGAGATTTTGTTGCCTACAGTTTCTTCTAGGATTTCTATGGATTCACAGGTCACATTTATGTCTTTTATCCATTTTGAGTTTATTCTTGTGTAGGGTGTAAGTTGATGGTCTAGTTTCATTTTTGTGCATGTAGCTGTCCAATTTTTCCAACACCGTTTATTAAGGAGGCTGTCTTTACTCCACTGTATGCTCTTGCCACCTTTGTCAAATATTAATTGAGCATATTGTCTTGGGTCCATTTATGGGTTCTTTGTTCTGTTCTGTTCCACTGGTCTATATGCCTGTTCTTGTGCCAGTACCAGGTTGTTTTAATTACAGTCACTTTGTAGTATAACCTGATATCTGGTATTGTGATCCCACCTACTGTGTCCTTCTTTTTCAAGATTGATGTGGTTATTCGGGGTCTTTTTTGGTTCCATATGAACTTTTGAAGTATTTTTTCTAGTTCTGTGAAGTATGTCATTGGTATTTTGATGGGGATTTCATTGAATCTATAGATTGCTTTGGGTAGTATGGACATTTTAATGATGTTAATTCTTCCAATCCATGAACAAGGTATGTGCTTCCACTTTTTTTATATCCTCCTGTGTTTCTTTTTTCATGTCCTATAGTTTTCTGCAAATAGGTCCTTTACTTTTTTGGTTAAGTTTATTCCTAAGTATCTTAAATTTTTGCCGCGATGGTAAATGGGATTGTTTTCTTAGTTTCTCTTTCTGTGAGCCCATTATTGGTGTATAAGAATGCCATCAATTTCTTGACATTAATTTTGTATCCTGCTTCTTTGCCAAATTCATTTATTAAGTCTAGTAGATTTTTGATGGAGTCTTTAGGGTTTTCTATGTATAATATCATGTCATCTGCAAATAATGAGAATTTCACTTCTTCCTTTCCAATTTGGATACCTTTTATTTTTTCTTCCTGTCTGATTGCTGTGGCTAAGACTTCCAGTACTATGTTAAATAAGAGTGGCGAAAGTGGACATCCCTGTCTTGTTCCTGTTCTTAAGGGGAATTCTTGTAGTTTCTGCCTGTTGAGTATGATGTTGGCTGTAGGTCTTTCGTATATGGCCTTTATTATGTCAAGATATGATCCTCTATTCCCACATTGCTAGGGTTTTTATCAGAAATGAATGCTGGCTTTTGTCAAATGCTTTTTCAGCATCTATTGATATGATCATGTGGTTTTTATCAATTTTATTTATGTGGTGTATCACATTTATTGATTTGCTAATATTGTACCAGCCTCGCATCCTTGGGATGAATCCCACTTGGTCATGGTGAATAATTTTTTTGATGTAGTGCTGGATCTGATTTGCTAGTATTTTGTTCAGGATTTTGGCATCTATGTTCATCAGGGATACTGGCCTGTAGTTTTCTTTCTTCGTAGTGTCTTTTTCTGGTTTTGTAATTAGAATTATGCTGGCCTCATGAAATGAGTTTGGAAATCTTCCTTCTTCTTGAATTTTTTGAAATAGTTTGAGGAGAATGGGTGTTAGTTCTTTTTTGAACGTTTGGTAAAACTCCCCCATGAAGCCATCCGGACCTGGGCTTTTGTTTGCTGGGAGAGTCTTGATTACCTCTTCAATTTCTTCTGTTGTTATTGGTCTGTTCAAGTTTTCTCTCTCTTCCTGGTCCAGTTTTGGGACACTATGTGTTTCTAGAAATTTGTCCATTTCACGTAGGTTGTCGAATTTGTTGCCATATAATTGTTCATAGTAGTTGTTAACGATCTTTTGTATTTCTGTGGTGTCAGTTGTTACTTCTCCTCTTTTATTTCTGATTTTGTGTATTTGGGTTCTCTCTCTTTGTTTCTTGGTGAGTCTAGCTAAGGGTCCATCAATCTTGTTTATCTTTTTGAAAAACCAGCTCTTTGTTTCATTGATCCTTTGAATTTTTTTTTGTCTCTATGTCATTTATTTATGCTCTGATCTTTGCTATTTCCTTCCTTCTACTTGCTCTGGGGTTTTCTTTTTGTTGCTTTCTAATTCTTCAAGTTGTTAGGTTATATAGTCCATTAGAAATTTTTCTTGCTTCTTGAGGTAGGCCTGTAGTGCTATGAACTTCCCTCTCAGAACTGCTTTCGCTCGGAAGCTCTTATTTTTAAATTTAGTTTCCCTATTGTTGAGTTTTAAGAGTTCTTTGTATATTTTAGATAATATTCCTTTATTGGATATGTCTTGCAAATATATTCTCCCAGTCTGTGGCTTGTCTTGTCATTCTCTTGATAGTGTCTTTCATAGAACAAAAGTTTTTTATTTTAATGAAGTCAGTTTATTAATTCTTTCATAGCTTATTCTTTTGCTGTTGTATATAAAACATCATTATCATACCCAAGGTTATCTAGATTTTCTCTTTTGTTATCTTCTAAGAATTTTATAGTTTTGTGTTTTACATTTAGGCGTATAATTCATTTCAGTTAATTTTGTAAAGTTTATAAAGGCTGTGTTTAAATTTATTTATTTATTTTTTGCATATGGAAGTTCCAGCACCAGTGGTTAAAAAGTCTGTCTTACTCCACTGTTTTGCCTTTTCCTCTTTGTCAAAGATCAGTTGACTATATTTATGTGGGTCCATTTATGAGCTCTCTATTCTTTTCCACTGATCTATTTGTCTATTTTTGTCACTAATACCATTCTTCCTAGGTTACTATGGCTTTATAATAAGTCTTAAAGTTTGGTAGTGTCAAATCTCTAACTTTGTTCTTCTCTTTCAATATTTGGTTGGTATTCTGGATCTTTCACGTTTTTATATAAACTTTAGTTTGCTAATATCCATAAAACAACTTACTGTACTTTGGATTTGAATTTTATTGAATCTGTAGATCAAATTGGGAAGGCTCACTTCTTGACAACATTGACATCTTCTTATCCATAAACATTGAATATATTCGTATTTTAAAATATATACATATATACCTTTTTGTTTTATTGATTTTAGAGAGAGAGGAAGGGAGAAGGAGAGAGAGATAGAAACATTGATGAAAGGGAACATTGATTGCTCTCTCATTTATTTCATTAGAGTTTTGTAGTCTTCTTCATGAAGATCCTGTACATATTTTGTTAGATTTTGCCTAAATATTTCAGTTTGGGGGTATTAATGGAATGATATTATGTTTTTAATGTCAAGTTCTACTTGTTTATATCTGGTATATAGGAAAGTAGTTGACTTTGAGCAGAGAACTCTTTTTTGTTTTTTTCCTGGTAAATGCCCCTAGTGGGAACCGAACCCATGACTCTCTGGTCCACAGGCCAACACTTCAACCTCTGAGCCAAACCAGCCAGGGCGAAAGTAGTTGACTTTGTATCTTAGCCTTGTATCCTGTATCTTTGTTATAATTGCTTATTAGTTCCATACTTTTATGTTGTTGATTCTTTTAGATTTTCTATATAGACAATCATTTCATCTGTAGTTAAAGACCTTCTAGGATTTTCACAGTTTGACTTAAGCCTGTTCTTAGCATCATTTTATGCTGTATATATCTCTCAACGTTACTCTCTCTGTTTTTGTCCATATTTCTGGGGGACAGAAGTGATAATGTGTGCAAATTCTGAAGTAAGTCAGACATTCCTTACTGGCTGTGAGACCTGGGAAAATTACTTAACACTACTAATGTATCCAGCAGAATAAAGAATATCTTTCTTAGAAGTGTCAAAGGGTTGAGGGAGAGAAGGTGCCTGGTAGAGAGTGGTTAAATGCTTACTAAATACCAAGCAATATGGCAGACATTTTTTCTTGAGATATTAAGTTTTATCACATTTTATTTTTTACTCTTCTTCCCCCTATTGGGTTCAGTAAAGTTCTTCCTGATGAAGTAAAGGGACATTTTAGTCAAGCCTTTCTGGGTTTTGTTTTGAATAGACCATGACTTTTGAAGGGAACAGTGTTTGAAGACCTCAGGAAAGTCTCTGAGAAAAGTGCGGAGAATAGGAAGGCCTACAGACTAAGAGAGATTCTTAGATAGTAGAGAGAGAGAGAGAGAGCCTTTGGCTCTTACTAGCAGCAGGAATCTGCCTTGATAATACCTGGAGGGATGGTAGGACCTAACAAAAAGTATAAATACTGTACGTGGGACGCTGATCCCAGCCTCACTAGAATTCCTGCGTCTAAAGTTTAGAAGAAAATAACAGATGCGCTGCCTGAAATAGACCATGGTGACTAAGGCAATAAGTGCATAAGCAGGAGTCAGTGGGCACAGGTGACCAATGACTGAGAGACTGAAGAGGCTTCCCTGATGCCTTGAAAGCTTTCAGGCCTCAGGACCTTGGCACAACACTGGATTAGGAACAGCAAAGGCTCAAGAGTGATTGAGAATGTATTTCCTACTGGTCAAATATTAGAGTCCTGAGCTGATTTATAGGCAATAAACAAAATAATTTTTTCACATCAGTTTGTTGATGGCACATAATAACTATAGCATCATCATGATCATTTTTATTACGTTTTTTGTTCTCTCTGAAATGTAATCTCTCCTCATGTCCACAGCGCAAATACCGCCTGTTTTCCCAGGCCCATCTCCACCAAGCACTGCCTGATCACTCATCAGAACTGCATCTCTCCACAGAACAAAACTGTAACTTCATCTGCATGTGTTGTTTCTACCAGTAGGCTGGGAAGCTCCTGAGTGTCTAATTTACTTCTAATCCAGCATTTATCCTTGGTGACTATTAACATGTCTTAAAGTAAGCAGCAAGCAAGAAATCTTGGAAAATTTTCCCTCTTTCTTTGCTGCTAGGAGTTTGGTCATTATTCTTAAGATGCTAGAGCTTGAATCTCAGGCATAAATGTTCCTTTGGCTCATTCTCTTTGTCAACTTAATTATTTTAGGGCACCTCTGCTAGTCCTTTGTATCATTCATGGGCATAGTCACTGGGATTATGTCTTAGTATTTAAATGTCGAACCATTTTGAATCTTTAAAAGGAAGATTGGAACCTTCATTTTAGAAAACAGGATCATTTACAATGTATAAGGAATGCATTTGTTCCACAACCAATATAGGATAGAGAAAGGGGTTATATCATTTATATAAATCTGAGGTAAAATACTCCTTGGTATGAGTTGGGGTTGTCTTAGATTTCCTGTGCAGTTAGTACTAGCCAGTATCAATTCTGTCCTATTTAGGTAACTTAGGATCTAGAAAATGCCCTTGTTGTTGGGTATAAAGGTTCTCATTCTGAAATAGTCCCTGTACAGGACCTTGCAAAAGAGTGTCTGGTACCTTCATTCTCAAAGAATAGGAAGCTGCTCCAGTTCTAAGTAATGCACAGGGGCCTTCATTTTCCAGTACTTTTTATTCTTTTTTAGAAATTTAGCTATTAAGTCCCACTGATTTAAATAGCTATGAAACATTGAACATTCATTTGTTTTTAAGCCCTAAGTGAATAGCCAAGAGGATCTATTCTTTTAGAAAATATATGCTTTATTCTGTCCATTGAATCTAAATGAATCTACTGCAAAGCTGTGTTTACCAACATCCATATGCAAATATTGGCTTATGCATTGCAACAATGTAAACTGGGTAGGTTTTGGGAGAATAACATAACACAGATAAACATTTATAAGCAATTCAAATATTAAAGAGCTTAAACATTTCAAAACGCATTCACATATGAGTTTTTTCTGGGATGTTATAGTGCTGCAGTCATTTGCAAAATATAGTTACTGAACCACATAGTTTTTATGTATGAAAGTATGTGTTTATTTCTTACAGCAATAAAATCCATATGTTAGGTATTCAAACCATCCTTTATAATAGTCCTTAGGGAGATATACTCAACTCTATATTCTCTTTTGAGATTATACTGTAGTGAAATGGGACAGTAAATTTCATAAATTCTCATGAATGTTGTTAAATATTCCTGGTAATCGTGGATAAGGATGGTTTTAAATGTTTATTTTGATGTTAAGACGTAATATAACTTTGCAGTAGAATATGTTATTTTAGCCTTCTTGTGTCTGGTATTTTTTCCTCTTATAGCACTTCGATTAAAATGTTTTCAAGCTTGGTTAGTGTACCTGTCATTCCTTTGAATCTAGATGGCTGTTTTCTTTCTCTTTCCCCTTTTTATAAGCAATTGTATTAAAATGCGGTCTTAACTTGCTTTGAATTCTGAAGAATGCCCACAGCTGGTAGATTCATACCTTCAAGACAAACTTCAGAATTGTCATAAGAATTTCTAAAGATCTGTTACTAACCCTACCCTCAACCACACCACCCTTGGTGCAAATTCTTCACAATAATGCTTCATAATAAAACATACAGCACTTGATGAATTGCTAACTATGTAAGTCCAGAGTGTGGACCTAAACTTGTTCACAAGTCTTTTCTTGTGTGACTTTTATTAAATAAGAAAACTACTGCTATGGAAAGAGATAAAGTTGACATTCAAAAACGATATATTTTTTAGCTTTCAATAGTAGAAACAAAGAGAGACTAGGATAAATAAGAGACCATGAAATATGCTAAGTAACAGAAAGGTTACAGTTAATTTATTCAACAATGATTTTTGTGTACTTATTTTAAAAAATATTTGGCTAGCCCTTGCCAGGTGGCTCGGCTGGTTGGAGCTTTGTCCTGCACACCAAAATGTTGTAGGTTCCTATCCCCAGTCAGGGTGTGTGCGGGAGGCAACCAATCGATGTTTCTCTCTCTCCCTCTCAAATCAATAAACATATTCTTGGTAAGAATAAAACAAAAAAGTCTTTAGCTAAATCCTGTTTAGAATATGCTATTTTATGAGACTGAGAGGCAGCTCTGAAGGAAATTAGGGTCTTCAGGCTGAGTTATGACATATGTACACATATCAACAGAATACCACTGTGAATGTTACTGCTACAAGGGAGATACAAATAAGAGCTGAGAGTACCAAGAAGGAAAGGGTTACTTTTGACAGGATGACCCAGACAGACATCATGGAGGAGGTAGCCTCCAAGATCGTCTTCAAAGAATGGCAGGAATTCAGTAGATGTGGTGGTGGCTTAGGAAGAAGAAATGGCATGGGCAGAGGTATAGAGGATAAAGCATGCTTGGTTATTCCTTTGTGCTCCATTTGGTCTCTGGCAGAGGGTTCATGAAAGCAAATGGTGGAAAAGGAAACTGGAAATGTGAGACTAGATCCTGTGAAGGGGTTCTAATTCTTCTATGAGGTACTTTGTTAATTAATTTTATTCAATAAATACTTTATAAAGTTTGTAGTCTGAGCTTTACACCATGCCAGGCACTGCAATTCATAATAAAGAGAATAGGTGGGGTAGTTGCACTCAGGGCACAAAGCAGATAAGGGTGTCTGGTAGTTAAATGAGCAATTGCAATAAGATAGGCTAGTTGATGTGCCAAATGTCATCCGTTTCCCTACCAATCCACTTTTACTGCCTCCTTCAGTGTGCTCTGTGCTCTGATTTTTTTGTAGAATGTATGAATAGTCTCTTGTCCTGGCTTCTGGTTCAACCAAAAGGAAGGAGATTAGAGGGTGGAGAGACCATGAGGCTGAGATATTTATTGCTTTGGTTTTCTCCTTGCTGGATCACTGGAGTTGGCTGTGTCCCCTTACTAAAGGCTATGGCTCTTACTGGGGAGCCTTTTCGATTCAGCTATTTGTTGAGTTCTGGTAACTGCTCCGTTCTCCTCTCAGAAGTGGTATATGCAAGTTATTACCATCAGCCTGGGCTTTGACCCTCCCTTATTTAACTCTTTTCTTTAGCCATTTTGATTATGCATCTGTTGTCTGACAGGCCTCAGACTGATGGAGCTTTGATAGTATTTTAGTTTCCTGAGGCTGCTTCAACAACTCACCACCAATTCGGTGCCTTAAAACAAAATTAAGCCCAGTGATGTGGTTCAGTGGTTAGGACATTGGCCTATGCACCAAAGGGTCACAGGTTCGATAACCACTCAAGGGCACGTACTTGGGTTGCAGGTTTCCCCAGCCCAAGTCAGGGTGCATGTGGGAGGCAACCATTGATGTGTCTGTCTGTCTCTCTCACTTCAATGTTTCTCTCTCTCTCACTTTCTCCCTCTCCTCCCTCCCTTCCATTCTCTTTAAAAATCAGTGGAAAATATATCCTCAGATATCCTCAGATAGGATTAACAACAACAAAACACACAACAAAATCTGTTCTCTTACAGTCCTGGAAGCCAGAAGTTCAAACTCAGTATCACTGGGCTTAAATGAAGGTGCTGCAGGACTGTATTCCTTCCAGAGCTTCTAAGAGAGGGAAACAGACCAGCTTTAATTTTCACGCCACCTTTTCTTCTGTCTCTATGAAATTTCCTTCTGTCTTCCTCTAATAAGGACACTGGTGATTGCATTTAGGACTCACCTAGAGAATTCAGGATAATCTCTCCATCTTAAGATCCTTAATTTACTCACACAATTTTTTCTTATAAGGTAATGTGTGTAGATTCTGAAGACAAGGACCTGATCATCTTTGAGGGGTCATTATTCAGCCTACTTCAGACAAGGAAGTACTAGAAGCACAGAGCAGAGAAACCCCAACCGGACTAATAGGTCCAGAAATGCCTTTCCAAGGAGTAAGAAATATTAAAGCTGTACTTTTCCATATTAACAAAAATTATCTAGGCAAAGGGGACCAGGAGATGAAGATAGGCTGGGAACTAAGCAATGAATAGCTGGAGCAAAATCCTGGAAATGGGATAAAGCATGCATGAGCCATTGGTCACATTTGAAGACTTGATTGGTTTTGAGTATGGTTAGTATGTAGACTTGAGAGAGTAGAAGTTGTGGAGGAGATGGCTGGCAGGAGATGGGGCCAGAAAATAAAAGGCTTTGTCAATTGTTACGGGGTTTGGAAATAGTCCAGTTGTCGAAGAGTATACATTACATATTTTTTAAACAAGGGAGTGATATGATAAAAGTAGAGTTTCAGAAAGATTAATTTAGTGTTAGAACACAGGACAGATTGCAGCAGGGAGAGCCCAGAGGCTGGGAACCCAACTGAGCAATGAGATAAAAGTCTTACTGATGGGGGCTGCTTGGTAAATATCTAACAGTATTAGACTCTAAGTAGAGCGTGCTCAGTATCATCAATCATCAATGAATATTTATTAACTTTCAACAGAATGCGAGATTGTAAATAGTTTAGGAAGATGAAAAAAAGGCCTAGTACATGATCTAGCAACATATACAAGGTTTGCAATTTAATTGCAGAGCTCTCTTTTCCTCAAAATATTACTTTCTATTTATTATTTAGGCAATATTTAATCTACTTGTTATCGTGAGCTTTTTGCCAGATATCACATTACTGACTCTACAAAGAAAGGTTAGTGTCTGAAATTTAATCCTGGAGGTCAAAGTTCAGGAATAAATCATCTGTGGGCTCTCAGAAACGATTTGCAACACATAAACTAGAAAAGTGTTAACCAGAAACTTATGATTTTGACTCATGCTGAAAACCAATGGGAGAGTGGGGTTGGGGGAGGGGTGGGGACAGAACAAATGCTGTACAAATGTTCTGTGCAATTTTAGAAACATAATTTGGAATATCTCACATTTTCTTATGTACCATAATAAT
The DNA here is from genome assembly GCF_014108415.1 of Molossus molossus. Taxonomy (NCBI): domain Eukaryota; kingdom Metazoa; phylum Chordata; class Mammalia; order Chiroptera; family Molossidae; genus Molossus; species Molossus molossus. The sequence continues at coordinate 60,900,877 of NW_023425352.1, forward strand.
TGATAAACACAGACGAATGTTCATTAGTTAGACAAGAGAGGTATTTACCAGAATGTAGTTAACATGTATCTTCATCTCTCCCAAAAAGATAGTTGATGAATTTGCTTTTGTCAAGGCAAGAAGTCCTCCCTTCTATCCTTCGTTAATTCTTATGGCTGGACTAGTAATGAAGAAATAAAATTGACATAAGACTAGATTAACAGGAGAAAACTAATTTAATACATGCATAAAGGAGAATCACAATATGATGCTCAGATCATAAAATGAGGCAAAGATATGATCAAACCAGACATATATTTATGCTATTTAGACAAAGAAACAATAAATTTGTAAGAAGTTGATAGGACAATGATGTTAGTGCTCATTAGAAATGAATCTAAGCAAGGTTTGGATATTCATGAGTGAGGAATTTAAAATAACAAAATAGAAAAGAGGTAACAAGACTTATTTATACAGATTTTTTGGTTCTGAGTTGTTTCCCTCTAGGGGGTGTCTTCCAAGTATGGGGAGGACACCTTTTTCAGGGGAGATTTATTTCTTGCATCCAAGGAAACAAGGGTGGGTTGGTTAAGGTGCCCTCTGGCACTGGCTGCTTGTCAAGTAACTTTAATTCAAAGTGATAAATACCCTATTGTGGGATATTTGGGGGCAGTCTGTCTTGAGTTTTGGCATTATACATGAAGGATATAATACTATATTCAGTTTTTGAAAATTAGAAAAGTATGAAGTGATAATGAAGAGGTAAGCAATAAGGATGCCTAGAAATGTGCCTGTAGCCAGAGTTGACCACATGCTGAGCTGAGACATGAGTGAGCTCAGCCAAGGCTCCAGGGAAGAGGAATGTGCATTATGGAAGGTCTGCACTTGCCACGGGAAAGCCATCAAGTGTGAGTGACTCCATCACCTGATTCTAAAACAAGACTAAGACAGGCATACTGATGGAGAGTACCTCACCAAATAAAAAAAGAATTAAAATGACTCAGTACTGAGAGAGAGCCTTTTCTTTCTTTCTTTTTAAAAAATCTTTATTGTTGAATGTATTACAGATGTTCCTCATTTTTCCCCCATTGTCCCCTCCTCCCCACTCCCAGCCCCATCCCGCCTTTTCCCACACTGTTTGTCTGTGTCCATTGGCTATGCATATAAGTTCTTTGGTTTATTTCTTCCCACCCCCCAACCCCTTTCCCTTTGAGGTTTGTCAGTCTAGCAATGAATTTGTACTTCTTAATCCCTTCACCTTTTTCACCGTTCCCCCAACCCCCCTCCCATCTGGCAACCAACAGAATATTCTCTGTATCTATGAGAATGTTTCTGTTCTGCCTGTTCATTTTGTTTGTAGATTCCATTGTTGATAGATATGTATTCATTGCCATTTTGTTTGTTCATAGATTTTATCTTTTTCTTCAAAAAGACCCTTCATCATTTCATATAATAATGGTTTGGTGGTGATGAACTCCTTTAACTTTTTCTTGTCTGGGAAACTCGTTCTATGGCCATCAATTCTAAATGACAGCTTTGCAGGATAAAGTAATCTTGGTTGTAGGTTCTTGCTTTTCATCACTCTGAATATTTCTTGCCATTCCCTTCTGGCCTGCAAAGTTTCTTTTGAGAAATCCTTGTGGGAACTCCCTTGTAGGTAACTAACTGCTTTTCTCTTGCTGCTTTTAAGATTCTCTCTTTGGCCCTGGCCAGTTTGGCTCAGCGGTTAGAGCGTCGGCCTGCGGTCCGGAGAGACCCGGGTTCGGTTCCCGCTAAGGGCACGTACTTCGGTTGCAGTTTGATCCCGGCCCTGGTTGGTCATGCGGGTGGCAGCCACTCAATGTGTCCCTTCACGTTGATGTTTCTCTCTCTCTCTTCCTCTCTCTCCCTCCCACTCTATCTGTACAAAAAATGGAAAAATATCCTCGGGTGAGGATAAAAAAAAAAAAAAAAATAAGATTCTCTCTTTGTCTTGAACCTTTTGCATTTTGATGGTGATGTGTCTTGGTGTGGGCCTCTTGGGGTTCATCTTGTTTGGGACTCGCTGTGCTTCCTGGACTTGTATGTCTGTTTCCTTCACTAAGTTAGGGAAATTTTCTGCCATTATTGTTTCAAACAGGTTTTCGATTTCTTGTTCTTGCTCTTCTCCTTCTGGTAACCCCAAGATGCGAATGTTGGCACGCTTGAAGTTGTCCCAGAGGCTCCTTACACTATCCTCATTTTATTATTCTTTTTTCTTTTTGCTGTTCTGATTGGGTGTTTTTTGCTTCCTTATATTCCAAATCAATGGTTTGCTTCTTGGATTTACATACTCTACTACTGAATTTGTGTAAATTATTCTTTATTTCAGTTAATGCCTCCTTTAATTCTAACTGTGTATCCATGATTTCTAACTGGTCCTTTTTTATGCTCTTGAGGCCCTCCCTAAGTTCACTGAGGTTCTCACTAAGTTCACTGAGCATCCTTATAAGCAGTATTTTGAACTCAGCATCTGTTAAGTTGCTTATCTCCACTTCACTTAGTTCTTTTCTTGGGATTTTGTTCTGTTCTTTCATTTGGGACCTGTTTCTTTGTCTCCTCATTTTGGTTGCCTCCCTGTTTGTTTCTGTGTATTACTTAACGAGAAGTATGGGGCTATCTGAGACCAGATGCTGCTTGTTTGAAAGAATTTAGGAAAACCTGAAGCAGGATCCAAGACAAGCCAATCCTATGGTTAAACAAGTGGCAACAGCTTGGGTGAGCCTCAGAGAATCACCAGGGCAGTACAACCAGTGTGATCCAGGTTGCTGGAGTCCCAGATATGGAGACTGTCTGCCGCCCCAGGGAAGGGCTCACCAAAGGAACAAAGGCCTCTGACTGCAAGTTTGTCCCTGAGAAAGCCCCCTCTCCAGCCCTCGCTCCAGTGCCAAATAGCTCAGTTCTTCCCTGTATGTCTCTGGCGCCCCTCGAGCTGCCTCCCCTCCAAGCTTAGAGGGAGAGAGTCCAATAAGTCCGTGCGCGGGCCCTTTAGGGAGCTGCCTGGGGCTCCAGCCGCTTCAGCCTCCCTGAGCCTCAGTTTCCGCTGGTTTTCCAGCCAGAAGTGATGGGGATTCTCTTCCTGGCACTGGAACCCTGAGTGGGGCACCTGGTGTGGGACGGGGACCCCTCAGTCCTCAGGAAGGACCTTCCCAGCCAAGGGAGCCTCCTGATTTTTATCCGCTACACGTGGGTGTGGGACCAGCCATTGCGCCGCCGCCACCCCTTGCGCCGCCGCCCCTCCTACCAGTCTGGATGTAGCTGCTTTTTTAAATTCTGTAGTTGTAGGATTTCCATTCAGCTTGATTTCAGGCGGTTTTGAATGATGGTTGTTCTGTAGTTTAGTTGTAACTTTGATGTGGTTGTGGGAGGACGCGATACCGTGTTTACCGACCCGCCATCTTGACCGGAAGTGAGAGAGCCTTTTTTACTTCTGTTTCATTTTCAGTTTTTCTTCCCAACTGCTGGCTCTGCTGACTTACAGTGACTTGGGCCCAAAACCACACCTGGAGGCAATGGCCTTCCTGAAATTTCTCAAGCTTCTCTTCATCGTCCTTGGTTACTGATTGTTCTCTGATCTACAGTCATCCCGTCCTGGACCTCTGTTCCCCTAAATCCACCCATATTTGTGTGAATTCTAATTCTTATATTAAATTCCTTATATGCTATTATTCATATTGGTTCAGCTTCCCCAATCAAAACCTAGTGGATATAGAAATTTTAATCCCTCTCTTTTGCAATATTGACCTTTCTCTCAAAGACAGTATATTCCCTAATTTAAAAAATTATATCATAGAATAGAATAGCAAAAGAGAACACGCACATTCACATGATAATGTTCATTAAGAGGTGAGGTCTTATATTCCTATGTAGCTTCCTATCCTGGTGAACTCGCTTGAGCACTTGGCCTTTCCCTCTATCCTCCCATGGTTCTGTTTTGACAAAGGTCCAGCTTCCTAATAAGGTGAGACCCAAAACCCTGAATGAAATTTTGAAAGCAGAAAGAATATCTTTTCCTTGATCCATATCACAGGCTCCCACTGGATGGAGCAGGGGCAGCAATGCAGAGGGAAGAAAGAGCCTGAATTCTTGATGGATGCTAGATGGTGTAGCTAGATTCTTCTTAACTGAATAGACCCAACAATAAGCTGATGTAAAACAACGGTGATGTAATTCCTTATAAGGAAAGAGAATGAAGAAGTGCCAGAAATTTTCAGTGTAAGCTTTTCTTACAATTCTTTTCAAACCTTGTTACTTTTTAAATATCCACCTGAGCCAGTGCTGTGGGGGATGCAGGTTTCCACGAGCCTTTATTGGGGTTGTAATCAAATGCTCCTGAAATATGACAAAAATGCTTAAGTCAATTTCATTTCAATGCCATTCTGCATACTAAGCCAGGAAATCATGCCTTATTCTATTTCCTAATCTTAAAGAACTCTCAGTTATATTGTCCAAATGAATCAGCTAATAGACTTATATAATGTCCCAAGTGATGGCATAACCCAATGACCACTTTGCCAGAGACACAAAATCCTCTACATTGACCCCCCACCATATTAACTTAAACATAACAAATTCCCTCTTCCCATGGTGGTTTCTTTTTGACTTAGAAAAACCAATGAAGTTCCCAAATGTGTACTAAAATATGTCACTCTATGTTTTTTTCTCCTTAGGCTCATCCAGATTTCAGATTCCAATGGGGCCATGATAGGTGGGTGAGTCTCTTTAGGAATAGTACTCTGGGGTATCTTTTACTTCACATTCCCTTAGCATCTCTAAAGTTGAACTACTTAAATCCTAAGTCTTTTATCGTCTCTCCCTCTTAATAAAAGAAGATGGTGTCCACAGTCCAAATGGATATTATTTAGTGTTGAAAATTTATTGGCGACTGTAAAATAATAAAATATAAACAAAGTACAAATGTCCTCAAACAAAACCTGAGGACTCCAGCATATGACAGTTTAACCACTATTGTCCTTGTCAGTCATATTAATCAAGAAAAAAAGTGCATTCAGAGCTCAGTGTATCTTGAAACGCAGACTCACATTTTGTTTTCAGACAAACATGAGCAGATATTTAGTGTCATGAGAGGAAGACGGAGGGCAGAGAAAACGGAGTAGTGATAAAGAAAGGCTAAGATTTTAGTCTTGTCAGTGATGATCAATTTGTGACAGTTTTCTAGACTCCACCATCTGTGAATGTAAAACCCAATTACATGAAGACTATTGAGATGTAATTGGTAAGCTAAAATTCCTATTTCAACAAAGAAAAATCCTCAGTCTCACCAGATGCCTTCTCTTTAAGAGTTTATGTATCACTACAATTTAGAAATTCATAGTGATTTCACTCTAAATCCTTAGAATTTCCTTGAGTTATCCATCTTCTTGTATTTCTGGCTGTTTCTTTCTACTTCTTCCTTTGTATATGTTTTCATTCCTATTCATTCCTCATTGCTTCTGGGGACCCAGTTCCATCTCTTGTGTGAGACTTTTTTCACAGATGCAATGTCAGCTATCATGAAAGTGGAAAATTCCATATTAATAATAGATAACCTATAGCAACTTCATAGCCTTGTGTTCCTCATGATGACGGTCATCTGCCTATGGTTGAGAAATAAGTTAATGAGAGAAAAGCTTGGGTAGTAAAAATGTTTCTATCCACCAGTTCATGACACTAATAAAAGGTCTTGCTTTTTTCTCTTAAGTACATTTGCTGAACTTACTGGTGAATCTCTTACTTTTCATGAGTGCTGCTGCTCTTGCTACTTAAGTAACCTGGCCTTGGAAATGGATGCATCGTGTATGTCAAAAATGAATGCATCATGATAACCTATGTTCGTTTCTGTATTTTAATTTCTTATCATTAACTCACATCACTGTGCCAAATTATCTCAGATATCAGCTGTAGTGATATGATGAAACAGTCTGGACTCCACCTCAAAATCTCAGAGGCCTCTGCTTTGCTGTCTTCCTTGCTCAGATTCTTGAGAAGGCCATACAGAGGGCACTGATGACAAAGACACACGAGACTGCTTGCTAATGAATATAGCACTCAAACCTTTCAAACTCTGCTGGGCTATTTTGCTTTTCTGGCTTAAAGCCTAACTAGACTGAATGTTCTCCAGTCTTTGTGACCCTTTGGTCTTTTAATGCAGAAAAGGGTAACCTCTCTGTAGCCAGAAGAAGAAGGTCTAGGTCTGCTGACTGCATCAATTCATTTGTCCCTGTGGGAGACTGAAAAAGAAACCCCACCTCCACCAAAGGAACTCTTCTTGGACGACATTTAAGCTCTTTGTTCTGCAGAGTAGAGATCCTTCCTGAAAATGGCACTATGGCCTAATAGTTCTTGCTGTCCACTTTTCACTCATTCATTTATTTAACAGATAACTTATTGAACATTCCAGGTATTCTAAGACATAAAGTGTATAGCAGGAAATAAAGCAGACACATTTCTTATTCTTATGCAGTCTGTATTCTGAATAGACAGACATGAAACAAATACACAGCAAATATATAATTACAACTTGTGCTGGGTCTTTGAAGGAAAAGTAAAATTTGTGATGAGGGATTTTAACAGATTAATTTAATTCAGGAGAGTGAGGCACAGAATTCTCTAAAGAAGTGATGCTGTTGAGGCAGGAGTGAGGAATTTGAATTAGCCAACCAGAGAGTTGTGTGTGTGTGAAACATTCCAGTGCACGAGAGTAGTACCTGCAAAGGTCTTGTAGCCACCACCATCTCAGAAAGAGGGCTGGAGTGTAGATGATATGGAAGTTAAAGCACATGACTCAAAGTTACTCTGATAATTTAACTATTTGTAATCATGGCAAGACATGCCAATATTTCTTGAAACCAAGTACAATTAAGGTCCTACTTTTGCTGGCCTAACTTGGAAAGACACATCAGTGATGTAAAGGATAAAACATAACCACGTTCACTTTTTGTCTTTCAGAATTTTAGTAAACTCTCTACTAAGAGTCTCTTCACTCATCTTCAATGTACTTTTTTTTTTTTTTTTTGTATCCTCACCCGAGGACACCTTTCCATTTTTTGTACCGACAGAGTGGGAGGGAGAGAGAGGAAGAGAGAGAGAGGGAAACATCGATGTGAAGGGACACATCGAGTGGCTGCCACCCGCACGACCAACCAGGGCCGGGGACAAACTGTAACCGAAGTACGCGCCCCTAGCGGGAACCGAACCTGGGTCTCTCCGGACTGCAGGCCGACGCTCTAACTGCTGAGCCAAACAGGCCAGGGCTCTTCAATGTACTTTTAATTATCATCACTTTCATGACAAATTTCCTTCTTATTTTAGGTGGGTTGGGTGCATTGGTCCTGCCATCTTCAGTTACAAATCACTAAATATCCTTTGAATTTGTTCATTTTTCTTTATTGTCATCACCACTGGCTCAGTATAAGACATTTCTACTTCTACATTAACCTTTCTTCATACATTTTTTTCTTTTTTCCATTTTTCACCTCCCTGACACTACAATGCTGGCTGTGTTGCAGTACTACTAAACTCACTGCCCAGCTTCCCCCATTCAACTTCTCAATTACTTTGTTTTCAGGATACTTGGTGATTTTCAGTTTCTGGAAGGAGCCACGCTCTCCACCAACTCTGATTATCACCCTATCCTATGGCTTGTCTCTGTCTGGATACTACAGAACGTGTATACTAATGAGGGAGACTGCTTTTGCCATGTGGTCTAGGAAGAGACAGATTCAGAGAAGGATACTTGAAATGAAATCTGAAAGATTGTTAGGTTAACTAGCTGAACAGAGAACACCCAGAAGTGGGACCATGTGGAACACCTGATGCTTCCCTAAGTGTCTGGAGGAGTCAGGAGAGTTGGAGAGGCCACATTAAAGATTTTAGTCTTTCATCTTAAGAGTATTTGGAAGTCATCAGAGATTAAAAAGAAAAGCATGTCCATTGCGACTGTTCCTTTGTAGCTAATGCCCAAACCTCAGGATCAAGGTAATTTTTTACCCATATTCTGAATTCAGAGATTCATCAGCTGATGGGTGAAGCCACCTTGCCAAAGGGTCCATTGAAAGGCAACCAATCCCAGCCTATATACTAAATGTAAAGAAATGGGAGTTTTGGCATTGCTCAGGGAAAGAAGAGAGGGAGACTTTAGCTAATCATTTCTAAATACAAGCAGTGCAGGGGGTGTAGGGAGAGAGAGGGCTGCCTAGCAAAGGGGATTATTTTTTCCTAACTTTTTATTTGGAAAAATGTCAGCCCCTGAAAAGTTGCAAGACTTGTACCCAAGTAAAACTTTCACTTGGGTTTACCAGTTGTCAACATTTTACCCTTTGCTTTATTTCTTTCTCTTTCTATAAATGTGTGTGTGTGTGTGTGTGTGTGTGTGTGTGAATATTTATTTGTGAAGAATTAGAGAGTCATTTGAGAGTGAGTAGTGATACTTCACTGCTAAATTCATCTTATGTGTCTGCTAAGACTAAAGGCATTTGCCTTCATTATCATATTAAAAATATCACCCTAATATCAGTGTAATATTTTTCTTCCCGCATAGAGAAAGACCCAGAAGGCCAACACTTGGATTACAAGTGAGAAAACTTGGGACAGATTATAGGTGACCTTTGGATTTTGCCTTCTGCTTTGTTATCCAAAATCTCTTAATATATGTCTTACTTATTTAAGTGAAATACAAATTGCATAAATATGTAGAAATATAGCATCCAATATTAAGAGTGCAGTGAAACAGTCATCTTATTATTTTTGTTGTTGTTAGTGAGAAAAGTCTAAAACATCCTCAAAAGGAGGGCAATCAAAGGCCTTAAAAACATGCACATAGTTGACCCAGGAAACCCAGTTCTTGGAATTTATAAAAATATACAATAAAACTAGGCACAGAGATTTCAAAACAGTGTTACTATTTAGGTGAACTATTGGGAACAACCTGAAAGCTAAGCAACACAATTTTGATCAAATAAATTATGATACATTCATACAATATAGTACTATATAATTTATATGCAGAATAAAAATGGGAAAAATAAATCAAAATATTCAAAGTGATTATTTCTGGCTGGTGGAATCAAAAACCATTTTAATTTTTTAACTTATGCTATTCTGAATTTTCCAAAATTTCCCTAATGCATAGATATTGCTATTGTTTCTGAGTGATTTCTATTATAATTACATTTACATTGTAGGACAATAATGTCAGAAGAAAGAAGAAAATCAAAACCACCTTAATCTTGAGCATTTAATGTTGTACACATTTTCTCTATTCCCCACCATCATATACAGGGTAGGGCAAAAATATGATTACAGCTGTGAGTATGCAAAACACAGAGTTTATTCTTGTACTATTATTTATTACTTATTGTATTATTTTTCATACAAACAACTGTAAACCCTGTATATGTGTATGTATAGCATATGTGTATACATATATGAATGTGTGTATGTCATATTTATCAGGGACAGGGTTAAATTAGCATCACAGATGACTCAAAATTCTCTTTCATAATTGTCAGTTTCCATTAACTGGAAATAACGAGCAATATATAAAAAAAGATAATGAGTAAGTTGATCTGTGGTATCAATTAGACATGTACACACACAAAGATACATAAATACAATTTATTTTGAGTGAGATAATATTCTGTATAGTTTTATTCTTCATTAGTGACACATTGTAACTTTCCACATCATTCCATAGTCATTTTTGATGACCGCAACATATCATTGCATGGCTTATACTGTAAAAATCAATATTTTGGATACATATTGATCTGGGCTCATCAAAATTTATTACTTACTAATGAGGAAACTACCAAGCACCTAAGGCCCTCGGTGGTGGTAGGATAATTGAACCACCTGGGGAGTTGTCAAAAGTATGAAAAACTTGCTTTTAGTGATTCTGTTCTAGTTGGTCTGGGATGGGGTCCAGGAATAAGTATCTTTTAAAAGCACTCCCAGAGTGTACAATGTGGTGTGCTGATAATGCTTTACTGAGTTGTACGCTTGAAACCTGTATGGTTTTGCAAACCAGTGTCACCCCAATAAATTCAATAAAAAAATAAAAAGCACCCCCAAGTGTTTCTAATGTGCAGTCAGAACCACTGAGGAAGACATTCTAGTTTGATATAATGGGGAGTAGAAAGGGTACAAATAAGACTTGTAAGTCAGCACCGAATGCTGTTCTGCTGTTTTACTTCCTGTGGCCCTAATGGAATGGTCATCTGTGACAGAGATACATATGCAGCAGGGCAACTCTAAGCCATCTTCTCATAGTGATCAGACATGAACCGTTAACTGAAAGTAACAAGTAGTATATGGAAGTGTAAATGACAAGTAAATTGATTTGTGGCTATTAATTAAACATATCAAGCAACGTGCAGTTATTTGCTGCAGGAGCCAATTAGTAAATAGGTGGCAAAATGTGTCAAATGCAGGTCAGCTATCAGGGCACAGTCTTGCTGTTCCTCCTGCAGCTGGCAGAGAGTTTCTCTAGCAAGCCCTCTAAATGCTGAACACTGTTTGCTTAATTCTCAGTTTTTTGAGAAAAGAGCTTCTTCCTCAGTACAGTGGTGTAGTCAACCAACATGCCATATTTCATTAATTCTCAGATGCACATTTTAATTTTTTAACATCTCTGAAATGTGGTTGCATCTTAAAATTGAAATAATAAAAATATGTTACTGTTTAATGGGCAGCATTGTTTTCTCCTAATGGCATATAAAACAGTAGGGTATCTTAACATCAATGGTGCAATGAAATACGATATATTTAAAAGTGGTCAGAATCTGACTATTTCTTAAGGCCTTTATTACTATCTTCCTGGAATAAGCCCCTTCACCTTTTGTCTCTACTTTTGTAGTTGCCTCCTAATTCATCTTTCTACTTCCATCCTTTGCTCTCTTTCAATACATTTCAACATAATGACCAAAGTATTCCTGCTGACACTGAAGCCTAGCCTCTCCCACAGTCCTCACACCCTGGACCTCAGGGTGGGCAAGGGTAGCCTGCTCCTCTGCACTTCCTACCATTCTGCTTTCCCCATGCCAGTCCTGAGTTTTGCATCTCAGGTCTTTGGACAATGAGATTAGCCAATCAATCCTGATCTTCACTGCAGTCCTCTATGGCTAACCAGTGATCTTCAATGAAGGGGTTGATTTCTGGTTCATTATCATCCTAACTTTCTGCTATTGTAATTTTTAGTGGTTTAAACATTCACTTGATGATCCTTCCAATTCACTGGCCTTGTGCTTCCTTAACCTCCCCTTGCCCTTTTCCCTCCCTCAGCATTCACTGTCATGATAAGCTCTTGTCCTTGAAACTGTATCTCCTCTAAAGTGTCAATTTTAAGCACTCACACTCTTTCTTCCACCATGTTTTCTGCTCATCCCTTTGAGTATCTGACTTTAATAATGTTCAATCAACATATGTTACCACTTTAATATTCTCCATCACCTTTCTCAGGTCTCCATTTCCCTTGTGACCTAAGTTTAAATTCTATGGTCAATCATTAAAATAATTTTCTTGCACACACCCTCAACTGTCTTGACCCCTTTACTTTGTCATCCTTCTCAGAAGCCAATGATGAATTCCTTCCAGGCCTGAATCTGCAGGTGAAAACAGCTGTAGTAAAACATATAGCTATGCTGACCGCTCTTCCTTTACGCTGATGGTAGCAATATTTACAATAACCTCGAATGGACCTTTAAAACTGCCAGGGAATCACATCATATTTTCCAAGTTTATTTTCTCTTTTACTATTCTAGAAAGATATAACTTACTTTCCTACTTTCCTGAGACTGCTCGTATTTTCTTTCCATCCTCACTTAGCTGATGATACCGAGAAAAGTGAATAAATTAGAAAGAACCTCCACAACTCCCATCATCATATATAACACCTTACTTGCCTGGTCTCTCTCTCTCTCTCTTTGATTTTTCTGGATGAACTGTCAAAGTTCACAGCTAAGCCAAGCTTCTCCTTATGCAATAGATCTCAGCCCTTTCTCACCTACATCCCTTCAGTAAGTTTCCCATCCCTGTCCTGCACCACCAGCTTTCCCCTTTCTTCTGCGTCATTCCCACAAGGATGGCAAATGTGAGTTGTTTCTCTCAAATTAAAGACAAACAAATGTCATTGACCCCATCACCCAATTTCTTTATCTTCCTATTTGCAGTTAAGCTCCAGAAAGAATTCTCTATTCCTGTCATGTGGAGGACGGCTGAGCCAAGGTCTCTTGTTCCTGCGCTGTTTGCATGGACTCGCCCAGGACCTTCCAATACCAGGGACAAAGCCCTGTGGTGTTTGCACAGTCTTCCCCGGAGACTTTGTCCCAAGGCCACCTGTTGAGCCTGCATCCTGGCAGTGCCCACGCAGGAACATTCTGCTCAAGATTTCTTGTTCTTCAGTGCTGGCAAGACCCACATAGGAGTGTCCTGAGCCTCGGGCAAGAATGTATTGACAATCTGGACCTTGAGCTCAGAGGCCGAGGGAAACATTCGGTGTTTGAGAACAATGAAGCTTTTCCACTCCGCCCCCCTTCAATGGGCTATGTAATAAACTGGCTGAGCTAGCTTGGAGTCACTGTTTCTCCATCAGAGAGCAGTGTCCCACCTGGCCCCAGCTTTTCTCTCTGGAATGTCTCTGTGTCTTTCTCTGTGTTTTTCTCAGTTCCCATCGCCCCTCCTCAGGTCTGGTTTGACTAGCCCTGCAGGTCGCAGCACTGTCATCTCTAATTTATTTTCAACTCTCAGTTGAACCCACTTCAAACAGGTGTTCACTCCCACCCTTCACTCAAAATACTTTTTCCAAGATCACTAATGCCTCCAGTGTTTTTTGCACAACCCAATGTCACTTCTCCATTTTTTCATTAGTAATCAAAGTAAATCTCCTCATAGGCACTTTCTTCCCTTGGACTTCAGGATGCAATTCTTCCTGTTTTTCTCACCACCAGCTGTTCCTTCTCAGGCTCCTTTGCTGGTTTCTTCTCTTTTTCCTTAACCTCTAAATGTTATGCCTGGGGCTCATTCTAAGGATCTGCTCCCCCTTTCCCCTCCCCCCACAGATACATTAAATCCCTAGATGATCTTAACCAGTCCTGTACCTTTAAATATGCTAAATGCTGATGATTCCCAAATTATATTTCTAGTTCAGACCTTTTCCCTGACCCCCAGATTTGTATATCCAGCTTGTTACTTAACACCTCCATTGGGATGTCTAGTTGGCATCTCCAAGTTAACAAATCTCAAATGGAACTTTAGATATTTTTCCCTAAGCTGTTCTCTCTGAATGGTAGTGGTGAGGTTGGGATATGTATTTAAGAGTCCTGCCTGTCTTATCTGGCAGAACAGGGAAGAAAAACAATGTCTTATTCGGGTAAAAACACTGTGCTACTCACATCAGAGAGAGAGAGAGAGAGGGAAAAAATTAAACTTTAATTAATATTGTGGGTGGACTTATATATTTAGAATTGTAGTGGTTACACCAAACAAGGAAGTATAATTTTACCTCTTCTAAACATTTGTGGATTTAAAAATTGCATTTTAACAGAGGACTTAGAAAAAAATAGGATTTTTCCCTACTTGCTTTATCAGCTATCTATGTCTTACATTTTTATTTGCAAAATGATTCATGCAATTTAATGAATTGTTCTTTATTTCAAGCTCTTGGGCCATCTTTTAATCATTCATATAATCCCAAACAGTACAAACTCTCCCTCTACTTCATGTCCCAATTCAAAATGAAAAGAATGTGGAGAGAAGTGGAATTAGGGTCTGTGAAAGATTCATTATTATTTATACAAAATTAACATACATAAAAACATTTTTAATATATAAAGCTGCCTGTTAAACTCATGGGAAAAATTTACAGAATTTAAATAGTTTAAGTCCTATATGGGGTATAAATTTCTCCGTGATTATGTAAGAGCAAATGCCCTCTAAGAAATACATGTCAAGGTGGGCTGGGTCCCTTCTCCTTTTGTTTACTCAAGGATAGGGCTGTAATAATTTTCTCTCTCATATCAATCACTATTTTTTTATTGAATTTTTCTCATCATCATATAGCATGCTGAAATACTTTCCAACTGAAAATGAAAAACAAATCTCCCTTTACTCCTTTACCTTTTTCAGTTATTCTATCTCTCTGCATTTCTGTATAGAAAAATCGCTATATTCTTATGCAAACACACTTGTGTCCATTAGTATTAGGTGTAGCAACAGGTAATAGAAAATAAATATAAAAATAAAAGGATAGCAGTTATTATTATTACTTTTTACATAAAATCAGGTCAAATATAGCTTGATCAGAGTTGATAAGGTGACTCCATGGACAGATGGGACACATCTCATCTTTTTACTCCATCACTTAAACCTGGTGCTTCTAAGGTCACATCATGACCCACAAAGGCTGCTGTTTCTCCAACCATCACTTTGGGTCTTAGTACATGGTGTGGTGGATGTTACTATTGGCCCCCAGTGTTTTTTTTCTTTCTTACCTCCATTTCTCTGCTATGTTTTACAGTTGGTGGAGAATAATAACCCTTTTTATTGACTTTGGGCCCAATCATATAAATTCTTTGGTCAATGGGTGGAAGTGGCTTTGTGGATTCTGAGCTGAAGCACTGGAGACATAACAAATTCCTGCAGGCCTTCTAGTGATTCCCATCCCTGCCATGGGAACAGATGTTTTTCCTGCAGTCTGGAGTTGAAGCATCCCTGAACATGAATGCATCCCTGCTCAGTCAAACCCCATGAGCCCAGCTCAACTCAGCCAAACTACTGATCCAGAAGCATGAATAGAATGTTGTAAGCCATTGAGATTTTTTGTCCATGGAACTATCACAGTAAAATCTGGTTAAGGGTGCCTCCTGGCTGAATCAATATTTTGTTAGTCTGCTTCCCAGCAGTCCTCCACACAATCTACTTATTTGTCATATATGGTCACACATTAAAAAAAGGGAGATTAGGAAATATAGCTTAGGAATTCCAAAATGGTGGCAGAATGAATGGAAGCTACACAGACTATTTCCCAGGACCAAACTGGAATTACAACTAAAATAAAGACAAATCATTAGGAAAAAGCAATAGAAAAGCAGCTGGAGAGGATCATATAACCAGGGACAGGAATAAAGGACACTGAATTGAGCCTGGTAGGGCTGCAGAGGCACAAGAGGGCGAACTGGAAACCCGCAGACAGCAGCTGTTTTAGCTGTGAGCAGCTCTCTCGGGGTTAAAATCCCAAGCTGGCTACACAGCGGCAGAGGGCCAGGACAGAGCACTAAATTAGCTACAGACACTTAACTTGGGCTCTGGCAGAGGGAGAGTGGACTGGAATAGAACTTTTTGGGGACAACCAGGATTTGGAGGGTGCTCAGAGTTTTTGTGGAGTCATGGCCACAAAAGACGGTGGCCATCTTGCTTCTTCCTGGAGCTCTGGGGAGAAGCAGCAGCCCCTCCCTTGGAGATTTAACCCCACTCAGCTGGGCCAGAAATGCAAATTGAGGCTCATTAACAACCAGCATCTGCCCCATCCTCTGGAAATCCTCTTATGCTGAATGCCTGAGGGAGTTTTTCATTCCACCGAGGGCTACAAAACAAGGCTCATCAAGTAACTGAGACTAATAGCTTCCAGGCAAAAAGTTAGAGGATACCTGAACCTTTCCTGGGCTTGCAAATCTACCCAGAAAAGTAAGACTTGACAGTGGTGGTTAACGTGGGCCCACCTAAGCTCATCCAAACCCAGTAGAGGGAACCACAAAGAGCAGAACACCAACACCCACAGGGAAAATTTGGTAGGCTCCAAAACCCACTGAGATAGCCAAAATGGTGAAACAAAGAAACAAATCCCAAATGAAAGAACATGAGAACTTTATCGAAGATGAGATAAATGAAATGCAGTTAAGCAAAGTATCAGAGGTAGAGTTCAGAGCCATGATCTTGAGGAAACTCAACAGCATGAGTAAGGACATGAGCACCATGAGTAAAGATATAGAAACATTGAAAACCAACCAAGTAGAAATGAAAAATGACATAGCAGAAATTAAGAACACATTGGAAGTATGAACCAACAGAGTAGAGGAAGCTGAGGACCGGATCAGTGAATTAGAAGACATGGTAGAAAAAAATCAACCAATCAGAAAACCAAAAGGAAAAAACAATTAAAAAACAGGAAGACAGCTTAAGAGAACTGTGGCACAACTGGAAACATAACACCATTTGCATCATAGGAATTCCAGAAGAAGAAAAAAATGAGCAAGGGTTACAGAATATATTTGAAGAAACAGTGACAAAAAACTTCTCTAACTTGAAGAAAGAAGGCATTCAAGTTCAAGAAGCACAAAGAGCCCCAAGTAAGAAGAATACAAACAAGTCCACACCAAGATATATAGTAATTAAAATGACAGAAATTAAAGACAGAGAGAATCCTAAGGCAAAAGAGAAAAGCAACAGGTTACAAACAAAGGAACCCCCATTAGGCTGTCAGCTGACTTCTCAACAGAAACACTACAGACCAGAAGAAAATGGCATGAAGTTATCAAGTTCATGAAAAACAAGGCTCTGGATCCAAGACTAATCTATCCAGCAAGGCTATCATTCAAAATAGAAGGTGAGCACTGGCCGGTTTGGCGTAGTGGTTAGAGCATCGGCCTGCAGTCCAGACAGATCCGTGTTCAGTTCCCACTAAAGGCACATATCTTGGTTGCAGTTTGTCCCCGGCCCTGATTGAGTCATGGGGGAGGCAGCTACTCAATCATTTCACATTGATGTCTCTCTCTCTCTCTCTCTCTCTCTCTCTCTCTCTCTTCCTCTCTCTCCCTCTCACTCTATCTGAATAAAAAATGAAAACAATGTCTTTGGGTGAGGGTAAAAAAAGAGACAAAGTAGAAGGTGAAATAAAGAGCTTCCCAGACAAAAAAGGCTAAGGGAATATAATAGCACCAAACCAGCACTACAAGATATGTTAAAAGAACAGCTGTAATTAATGGACATAGAAAGAAAAACTAAAACCACAATAAACCAAAATGGCAATTAATAAGTACATATCAATAATAACCTTAAATGTAAATGGACTAAACGTCCAATTAAAAGACACAGAATAGCTGATTAAATAAGAAAGCATGACTCATATATATGTTGTTTACAAGAGACCCACGTCACAACAAAAGACTCACATAGGTTGAAAGTGAAGGGATGGAAAAAAATCTTCCAAGCAAACACAAACAAACAAACAAAAAAGCTGTGGTAGCAATACTCATATCTTATAAAATAGACTTCAAAATGAAGGCCATAACTGGAGACAAAAAAGGCCACTACATAATATTGAAAGATTCTATCCAACAGGAAGATATAACCTTGGCAAACATGTGAGCATCCAATATAGGAGCACCAAAATATACTAAAAATCTTCTGGAGGACTTCAAAGGAGAAATCAACAGCAATACAATCATAGCAAGGGATTTCAACACCCCACTGACATCACTAGATAGATCCTCTAGAAAACAAATTACCAAGGAAACAGAGTCTCTAAATGAAGCAGTAGATCGAAATGAATTTAATAGATATCTACAGAGAATTATACCCCAAAACTGCAGAATTCACATTCTTCTCAAGTGCACATGAGACATTCTCAAAGATAGACCACATGTTAGGACCTAAAGTAAGTCTCTACAAGTTCAAGAAGATTGAAATCATATCAAGCATCTTCTCAAACATAATGGCATGAAACTAGAAATCAATTGCAACAAGAACATGCAAAGATATTTGAAAATAAATAAAAGTCTTAATTGTGACTTGTGAATCCATAAAAATCCCAGAAGAAAATGTAGGCAACAAAATTTCAGACATGATTTGCAGCAGAATTTTCACTGATACATCACCTAAGGATACAGAAACAAAGGAGAAAATGGATACATGGGACTACATCAAACTAAAAAGCTTCTTCACAGGAAAAGAAACAACCATCAAAATGGAAAGGCAACCCACTGTAGGAGAAAGCGTAATTGCCGATGATACATCAGAAAAGGGGCTACTTTCCAAAACATATAGAGTACTCATACAACTCAACAAAAGGAAGACAAAGAACTCAATTAAAAAATGAGCAGAGGAGCTAAATAGACACCTCTCTAAACAGGACATACAAATGGCTAAGAGACATATGAAGAAATGCTCAATATCACTAATCATCAGAGAGATGCAAATTAAAACAACAATGAGGTATCACCTCACACCTGTCAGAATGGCTGCCATCAACAAATCAACAAACAACAAATGCTGGTGAGGGTGTGGAGAAAAGGGGACTCTAGTACAGTGCTGGTGGGAATGCAGACTGGTGCAGCCACTATGGAAAACACTATGGTGTTACCTCAAAAAATTAAAAATTGAACTTCCATTTGACCCAGTGATCCCACTTCTAGGAATATACCCTAAGAAGCCTGAAACACCAATTAGAAAGAATATATGTACCCCCATGTTCATAGCAGCACTATTTACAATAGCTAAGATCTGGAAACAGCCCAAGTGTCCATCAGTAGACGAATGGATAAAAAAGCAGTGGTACATATACACAATGGACTACTATGCAGCTGTAAGAAAGAAACATCTCTTATTCTTTGAGACAACATGGAGGAACCTGGAGAGTATTATCCTAAGTGAAACAAGCTAAGCAGAGAAAGACAAGTACCACATGATTTCACTTATTTGTGGAATATAATGAACATAACAGTTTGAGGAACAGGGTAAACCCAGAGATATGGAAGTAGGGTACAGACTGACAACTCTCAGAAGAGGGGGTAGGTGGGGGAGGAAAGAGATAAACCACAGAACTTTATGCATGTACGCATAAGCGATGGACATGGACAACAAAGCTAGGGATGGGGGGCTAGGGGGAGGAAGGTGTCAATGGGAAAAAAAAGAATAATAAAAATAAATTAATAAAAAATAAAAATAAATTTATATATAGAAAATATATAAATTTATATAAATATATATTTATATATATAATTTTATTTATATATATATAATTTTATATATATAAATATATTTATATATATAAAATTGCTCCTTCTACAGCCTTCCCCAAAGTAATTTCAAGTCTTCTAGAAGCTTAGACTAAAAATGAGTCCTATCTTTCTCTCAGAATCCACTTTCAAACCATTGGCAAATACTAGTAACGGCGTCTTTATAAATAAGTCATGCAAATGCAGTAAAGAGAAATAAACATTGTGTTGTGAGCAACCTGGCTTCATCTTACAAACATAGTAAGGGAAGTATGCCAGGCAAAATAGGTTGTATTTTATCTTCTTTCATTTATATGAAGTGCAAAAACAGACAAATCTATAACGACAGAGGTCAGAATAGTAGTTTTCTCTGGAGAGAATATTGATAGGAAGGGATTGTGATAGGAAGGGGTTACATCAGTATACACATATATGAAAAAAATCAAATGGTTCACTTAAGATTTGCACACTTTATGTATGTAAGTTTCACTTTTATTAAAAAATATTACTATTACTTTCTTACCAACAATTCACAAACTATGAGTTTTTTATGATGTATAAGATTAAAAAATTAATTCATTGAAAATATGTTTTGTACTATAATTTATAATAGGAAATATATACTTGGTCTTTGTCTCTGTTTCTGATTTCTGGCACAGAGCTCCTAAAACCCTTGGAATTTCCTAAGTGAGAACAACAAAGGTGTTGTTTGTTATGTCAATGAGGTGATTTTTGGAGGTCACCTAAAGGTTGGGGCTGGTTCTTCCAGAGGAGAAAATCTCCCAGAAAGCTAGGACCCCAGAATGCTACACTTCAGGTTAGGTCAACCAGAAGTAAGTCAATTTCACCCAAAGGGGACTATAGGGCCTGTGTCTTGGCTTCCAGCTGGGAAGAGGTTAAAAAATAGATAAATAAAACAACAAACACTGCCCAGCCAGCGTGGCTCAGTGATTGAGCATCGACCCATATGCCAAGAGGTCACCAGTTTGATTCCTGATCAGAGCACATGCCCAGGTTGTGGGCCAAATCCCCACTGTGGGGCATGCAGGAGGAGGCCAGTCCATTTCTTTCTCGTCGATGTTTTTGTCTCTCTCTTCCTCTTCCTTCTTCTCTCTCTAAGATCAATAAAGAAAAAAGAAAAAGAAAGAAAAGAAAAGACACCTAAGAATACATGCATGTATTTACAATTCATAATTGTAAATACTGGGATTCATAATTCCAACTTTCACCTCACCTGGGTGCAGGGTCTAGGTTTTGTGGGGATAGACTCACAGTTTAGGCTGGGTAGTTTAAGAGGAAATTAAAATACACAAATTAGGTATAGCTATGAACATTCATTTGGAAAGGGAGTAGCAAAGAATTCCAAATTTAAAAAACCAACAAATAACACAAACATCACAAAATCTAAAAAAGTAAGATACTTTTATGTATTAAAAGCCTGACATCAATAGAACCATTTTTTTTTTCTATTTTGTTGTTGTTGCTTTGATAGCTTCTTTATATGACAGTGATTTTGTAATGTAACTTCCTATTGTAGAGAACATAAAGATGATTTAATCCCTACTCTAGTATGAGTGATAGAGATTATTTTATTATTGATGGCTTGGATAAATTGCATTAAGTTTCATACCTCATTGATGGTAATGTCATGTATATTTTTAGGATTGCTATCAAATTTGGGAAACTCTCTCCCTAGTTTTTTTTTTATATAAGCTATAAAATTTCAGAGCATTTCAAGTTTTCTTGGCATTGACTAATCGTAAATACTTCTTATATTAATGACACCCATTAACTAGTTTGTTATTGATGTCCACATCATAGTGGCATATCACTGGTTTTTTAAAAAACTATTGATTTTTTTAGAGAAGAAGGGAGAGAGTGATAGAAACATCAATGATGAGGAAAACATCTATTGGCTGCCTCCCGCAGGCCCCATACTAGGAATTGAGCCCAAAACTGGGGCATGTGCCCTGACAAGGAATCGAGCTGGGACCTCTCAGTCCATGGGCTGACGCTCAACCCACTGAGCCACACCAGCCAGGCACATATCACTAGTTTTATGTTACCTTAGTTGATGTCAGTATTTTGTGTCAAATTGGTAAGATATTTACATCTTTTGATATTTTGCTTTCTTATTAATTTCATTTTCAAGCTGTCCATGACTGCATTCTTTACTTTTATCTGAAATGTATATCTTTCTCTTAATTGTTCACTGTTCTTGGTATAATCTAAAAATGTTTTAAAAACTATTTGCTTCTTGATGTCAAAATAATTTTTGTTGACTCCTTTTTTAATCTTTATTGCCTTTGCTGTATATTCTGTTAATGTTTTACCAAAACTTACTTTCAATTTTTTCCTGAAATTAGACAGAAGTTTTAATTGAGGTGTGGGGCGAGACTGGATATTGGGAATCCAATGACATGTAAGAAATATTGTCCCAAAGACCCTCAGATTTTGAAGTCCAACTTACTATTATTGGAACCAGCTGGGCATTGAAAGTCTGGCTTGAAGTAAATAGTGGAACGTTCCCTACAGGATCCCATGAAGGGAAATGATGTCTAGGTTGTGTTTAATGCAGCAAATAATTGGTACAGACAGACCCTCCTTTCCATTTTCTCCTAGAAATCCTCCTCGCACCAGCTGACCGTAAACAAACTCCATCTGACTGTTGCCCTGAAGACCATATAATTCCACTGCCTCTTCTTTTTTTTTTTATCCTCACCCGAGGACATTTTATTTATTTATTTATTTATTTGCATTTATTTTCAGATAGAGTAGGAGGGAGAGAGGAGGGAAGAGAGAGAGAGAAACATAGATGTGAGAAAGACACACGACTGGTTGCCACCCACACAACCCTAGCTGGGGCCAGGGACAAACTGCAAGCAAGATACATGCCCCTTAGAGGGAACCAAACCCAGGACTCTCTGGTCCGTGGGCTGACACACTAACCTCTGAGCCAAACCAGGCTGGGCCCACTGTGTCTTATCAATGAAACAACTTTTCTACCTTTACACTGCAACTATGTTTTTTCTTCAAATTGAATGTCAATTTTAGTGGGATTCTGATTCAGATACACAGCTATAAAAATATTTTGGTGCCAAATGGGATACTTTGAATATGTATCAGATATTAAAATTATTATTAAGCCCAGCCGGTGTGGTTCAGTGGTTGAGTGTCAACCTATGCACCAAGAAGTCACTAGTTCAATTCCCTGTCAGGGCACATGCCCAAGTTGTGGGCCCATGCAGTGGGTGGCATGCAGGAGGCGGCCAATCAGTGTTCACTCTCATCGATGTTTGTCTTGCTCTTTCTTTCCCTTCCTCTCCAAAATCAATAAAGAAAAAATTTTAACAATAAAATAAAATTTTTATTAATAAATGTCTGACCACTATAATGTACATCTGAAACTAATATAGAATAATGTTGAATGTAAATTGTAATGGAAAAAAGTCTTTGTTAATGTATATACATTTTCTTACTAGAACATTTGATAGTGGCAGATATTCATTCTTCAATATTTATTAAATATTAAATACTTCAGAGAATATGCTCTACATAATTATACTATTATTACACCAAAGAAAATTAACAGGTTAATGACTTTTTAAAATTTTATTTTTAAATTATAGTTGACATACAATATTATATTGGTTTTAGATATATAGCACAGTGATTAGATCTTTCAGAATTTTAAAAATAAATCTTAGGGTGACAAAAGAGGTACCCATTACTTGGAGCTAACTCATGATTTTTATTTATTTATTTATTTATTTATTTATTTATTTATTATTTCATTTATTTATTTTTGTTACAGATGTTTCTCCTTTCCCCCCCACTGATCTCCCCCTCCTTCTCCCTTCCCGCCCTGTCCCCAGCTTTGTTGTCCATGTCCGTTGTTCATGCATACTTGCATATAAGTTCTGTGGTTTTTCTCTCCCCCCACCCCCTCTTCTGGAGATTGTCAGTCTGTACCCCACTTCCACGTCTCTGGGACTACCCCATTCCTCAGACTTAACTCATGATTTTTAAATGAATCACTTCTTTTATTGAAATATTGCATAATATTTTTCCAAATTGTAGTTAAAATGATATATTTGCACTTTATCAAGTTTTTGAACAAACTCTTTGGTATCTCATTTGCATTTGCGTTTCTTTGCTGAATATTTAAAAACATATATATTTGAAGTCTTTGTCACTCTACTGCTGCAAGGTTGAACAGTTTTATAGTGGGCAAGGTGTGTCATTACATTTCTTAGCTTATATAAAGAAAACTCCACCTTGGTATGTATATTTAAAATACTCCACATAAAGGACAACTTGCAAAGAAAAAGAATAAATGTTGCAAAATACAGAAGGAGTCAACCATATTAGGGGCTGTGGGGGCAGCTTTTAGTGAGACAAATGCCAAGGGCCTTTCAACCCTGTAGCCTGTTATCATGGATTTGCTTGTGGTTTGTTTCAATGGATAAAAAGGTTAGAAACTATGCTCAGAGGTTTTTTTTTTAATGCTCTCTATGCTTTTTTTCCCCTTTATTGATTTTTAGAGAGAAAGGAAAGGAGAGGGGGAGAGAGAGAGATAGAAACATCAATGACAGAGAACACTGGCTGGTCACCTCCAGCATGACCCCCACTGGCGATTGGGCCCACAACCTGGGCATGTGCCCTGACTGGCAATTGAACCGGCGACTTCTTGGTGCGTGGGTTGATGCTCAACCACAGAGCCACACCGGCTGGATAATACTCTCTACACTTAAATAACTAGAGTTTAAACAAATCCCAGCTGATCAATGTGTGTCCCATATGGAAACAAATTCACAATAATGTGGTAGTATTTGCTACCTGATTCATTTGATTTATTACTTTATTTTATACACACTTCCCACTACTTTTACAAATTATTTACCATTTTAGGTAAATAGATTGTATTTGTTTTCTTCATTTGAAGTTTTGCCGGTGGATATGCAAAAATATATCAAGTTCAGTCAGTAGATGATTCCCACAAGGTTTCTGTTATTTGGTGAATACTATTTTTATTGCTACCTCGAAACCACTTTCACTTAAATGTTCAATACCCACAACTCTACAGATCACTTAAAATTAATAAATGTTATTTATTTTCTGTTTGTAATTTTCTCCTTGAACTTTAAAAATTCTGCTTTAGATGCTTTAAAGTTTTGATTCTAATGTAAATGGTACCTTTTAAAATATTTATAATCTTTTCATCTCTGTATTGAAATGTAACTGAATTTTTTGTCTGCTGATTTTACATCTAGAATCACTGCTAAAGTCTAATTCCAATAATGTATTTGTAGATTAGATTAGTTTGAATTTTCTACAGATAACATCATATCACCCAAAATAATTACAGATTTATTTATTCCTTCTTAGTCTCAATCTTTATTTATTCTTTTTCTCAATCAAAATTTATTCTTTCCTGTGTACCTGGCTATGCCCTCAGCATGATGTTGAATAAGTGAGAATGATTTGGTTTTCTTTCTGACCTCAGGGTGAATGTGTTCATTCCCCATTAGCTGTGATGAGCACTGTAGAATGTTTACAAATGTACTATGTTGGCACTCTGAGCTGGAAGGGTCTACAGCGCCCCAAGACTGGAAGATGAGTGGGGAAATAGCTACTACCTTGGACTGAGTTGCA
This sequence comes from Molossus molossus, assembly GCF_014108415.1. Taxonomy (NCBI): domain Eukaryota; kingdom Metazoa; phylum Chordata; class Mammalia; order Chiroptera; family Molossidae; genus Molossus; species Molossus molossus. The sequence continues at coordinate 60,925,515 of NW_023425352.1, forward strand.
ATAGGGTCAGGAAGGATTGAAAAATGGCATTCAATACAAGGGTCAGTGAGAGTGTTGGGAGGTGGTAGAACAACATGAAGTGGGCTGAGAGCAGGAGGCAAGGACTGGGGGGCACTGTCACAGTCTCAGGACTGTCTCTGCAGAATCCCATGGGCAGGGCGGTCCTCCATCTGGGCACAGAATCAAGGTCAGGGTGGCGAGAATAAGGGTGCCATTCCTAACTTCTGCCCAAATCAGATTTAGAGTCCATCTTGTTGATGTTCTGCTATACCAGATGTGCTATAAAATTGTCATTGGATTTTCTTTAGGGTTGTCAGTCTAACTTTTCTGGCAAGGGGTGAGAGTAGATGACTCCATGCCCCAAATGGTAGACAGTCAGTACACTTCTTGGGCACCAGGGCTGCAGAAATGAAAGAACCTTCCTAACATTGAGAGTAAAGGAGACTTAAAAGTATGATTTTTTTTGTAAAATATTAAGATAATATTCCTTCATCCCTATCCCTTCTAGCCATCCATTCCTCAGAGGAATTAATCAGCTTGTTGTATCTCCTTCCAGATACGCTGCTGTGAATTTTTATTCATCAGTATGGCTATAAAAATGTGTTGTGTGTGTGTGTGTGTGTGTGTGTGTGTGTGTGTGTGCGCGCGTGTGTGTGTGTGTTTAATATAAACTCCACCTCACTGAAGTTGTATTGCTCCTCCTCACCTTTTGGAGTATCTATCTCTTCAAAAGGTGTCTTCAGAAAAAATGATGTATGAAGAAAAACAATGTTCTCTGGAAATATTTGTCAGGAATGATAATGAACATGGAGACAGAAGATGCTAATGCCATAGAAGCTCAGGATGAAGATAATTGAAATCGGCTTAATTTACAAACTGGCAGATAAAAGGAAAAGTTTAGGTGAAGGCTCTGGTTGGCACCCACAAGGCTATTAATTGTTCCCTTTTCTTAAACTCAAATCTGAATGCGACGACTAAATGAGTTTCCTTCAAGCATGAGAAGGCTCCTGTTGCATTGCGATAGGACTGCTGCAATGATGAAGGATGAATATGAGCTGTGTGTTCTAAGGACTCTGATTCTAATTATTCTTGTCTCTTTATTGTTGAGAAGCCTGAATGAGAAGGATCAGGGTCTGAATACTCTTCAGAAATTCATTTTATGTAGCAGCCACTTTTTAACCTTTGCCTGCAAGTGATTTTTGAGATGGACTCATGATGGACAATTTTTAAATTCTAAAGGTGAATGAAATGGCATTGTTAATGCAGTAATTTCTATGGTGATAACACCAGTGCCTGGAATCTATGTTCTCCATGGAAGGAATATATGGGAAGAGTTAGAAAGAATTGTGTCTTGATTTCCGACATATTAATTATTCAAATAGGTTCATCTATGGATAGAGAAATCATAAGATGTTAGAGTAAAAAAGACATTAGAGATAATTCAGTTATTGGAATACATTTTATAAATGTAATGAGAGAGGCAGAAAAACTACATGAACAGTCCAAGGTCACACAGCTGGTTAGTGGGAGGAAAAAGAGAAACCTGGGCTGCCTGAATTGGGGTGGGAACTGTAGGTTCTCCCTGCAGTGTGCTGCCTTCCTAATGTAGTCATGTAATGACCCATGTGTTGACTGAGAAATTACAACAGAATGAAGCTTTTCAGAAATGGTGTGTGATGGAGGAAGGGACATTAGTTATGGAGTTAGAAACCTGAATCTGAATACTGACTATACCACCTGATATGTGCTTTTAGCCTATTATTTTACTGGCCTAGCCTTTGTGCAGCCATCTGAAATGCCTGTCTTGCAGGTTTAGAGAAGAGCTAAATGAAATAATTTCAGGAAAGTGCCAACACAGAACCTTGTTGCAGGCTCTTGAGAGTGACAGTTCCTGTTAAATAAAGATGTCAAAAGAAAGGAAATAAATAAACAGAATAAAACCAAATAAAGAACAGTAAAAACTCATTGGGAATTACTCTCATCTTGGCCTTTTTATACTTTCCCCTTCCTTTTCTAATCTACTAAATTAGGTTAAGCAATCATAACTCCAGTCTTGTCTAATCTGCAAAGTGCTCTTGGGAACTTTGGCCCACCAGGAAAGGCGGCCAGGGGTCCAACTTTACACAATGACCCAAGACATGGTGAAGAAAACTTTGGAACTTGTGGCTGGATCCAAGCACTCAACAGGAAAGAAGGCAAAGGTCATGCCTAACTTTTTAGGACCTGCCCTCAGTGCCCAGGAAACTCGCTTTGAGAACGCAGGAGCAAGTTTTTGTGTTTCTCAAGAAGTTTTTTGGTGTGGTAACTTGGTGGGGTCATCACAATGCCCTCTAATGAATCCCAGCTTTGAGCAGGAGTCATTGTGATGACCCCACCAAGTTACCACACCAAAAAACATTTCTCCCTGCCCATAATCAGTAAGCGCCCTTGAGAAACACAAGAACTTGCATCTGCGTTCTCAAAGCGAGTTTCCTGGGCACTGAGGGTAGGTCCTAAAAAGTTAGGTATGACCTAACTTCAAGGATAAACATGCCACGATGCCTCACTTCTGGGGAAAATGGTCTCAAATCCTCGAAATAAGGGCTGTGACAAACCAAGACAGAAGATCAGTGTGAAACGAAGACATATAAATACATCCTTACTTTGGTAGGCCTGACCTCAGTGATGCAGGAAATGGAAATAAGTCTTAAGTTAGAGAAGGGTCTATCAGCTGCCGGAACTGTCTGAACTACTCATGGAAACAGATGATAAAAGGATCAGGGTGCCTACACTGAACTCTTTCCTGAAGAGAGTAGTATGATCTCCAGGGAATCAAGTAGAGGGGAACTCAGACATTTCAGGAAGAAGGAGAGAGAGAGGGAGATCAAGCCAGGCTATGAGACATGGCAGAATATCACTCAGATTGAGGCTGTAAGCAATGTGTCAGGTGACAGTAGCAGCAGATACCTTTTTACAGACTGAAAGGCTTCTTCTGAGTAAGGGTGGCAGGACCTGGAAGGAAGCTTGAGAAATTCAAGGGAGCTGGATCAGTCTGGGGAGGGAGGGTACTGCCCTGATTCCCTGGCAGATGAACAGAGGTGGCAGCAGCAATGAGGGGCTTCTGCAGATTCTGGGGCTCTCCCTTGGCATTGAACAGAGGCAGAGCTAAGAATGGGGTTTATAGAAACCCAAGGTGAAGGTTAGGTAGAAATGAGGTGCTGTCCAGGGAGGCCCAGACAGAGCATGAGGGGAAAAGGGGCCACAGGTAGGGACAGTTGCACTGGGAAGGGCCCTGCCCTACTGGTTCTGGCCTCTTGTCGACAGTCACTAAGAGGAAGCACAAAGGATGCTGGGTGAGAGTGATAAGCATCAGCGTGTCTATGTCATCTCCCACCTCTGCTCACTCACCTTCCCTTATCTCCTTTTCCCACTCTTGCTGAGTGTACCATTGACGCCCTGGCAGCATCTCTCTGGTAAGCAAATTTCCAAATGCATTTTCTAGCAATAACTATGAGGCATTTGAATTAATTCTTTACATATGTAGGTAAAGACTTTCACTTACTTGAGGCCCAGATAGCATGCTGGTGATTGGAACAGATGAGAAGACCACCGAGAGGACATGAAAGCAGGGTGGGGAATGAGCAAACACCAACAATCATGTTGATGATAATGAAACAAAAAAGAGAACCAGGTCAGAATCTGCAGAGCTGCAGCAAAGATTCAGAAGATAGTTACACATAGAGGTTTGAAGCTTTGAAAATTCAATGAGGTTTAATGCAGCCAAAACAATAACTGACAAACTAGTAACAATATTCTTGGAGAGTCTCTACACCATTATGGGGAGGAAAAGCTATGTTTGTGTAGTATAGGGAGGTAATGTGTCATTTCAGAGATTTTGTGGGTCCCTATCCTCAGTCAGAAGAAAAATAATTTCACATGGATACTCCTAGTCTAGGTAGAATGGACGGGAAGCCCCAGGCACCTGCAAAAGAACACTTGAATGTCCCATCCTTGTGATGGTGCTTCCTTCTCTCCCTGGAATCTTCTTTGCCTTGTTGGTGGCCAGTAGATGCAGTGAGCTGTCTAGGCTCCACACACTGGCCTCACTGCAAGTGAGCTCAGGTGAGTGCCACTCAGCTCCTTTCTGTGGATGAGGGTCCTGAAGACCTCCTAGGGGTCAGGGTCAGTGTCCTCTCACATCCTCCACCCCTTTGGCCCTGACCCTTTAAGTGGATCCTTCTTGAGTCCTTTTCTTGAATTCCCAGGAAGGCTTTTTCTTCACACACGATGGCTGGCCAGTCCTTCCTTTGATATGCTCTTGCCTGCTCTCTATCCAACAGAATTAATTGACATTTCTGACTCATGGTTTTGGGATAGATTTACTTTTGAACATCTAGACAGATTTTGCTATTCTAGATAGGGAGAAATTATCAAATATGCACAGGGTAGCAAAGAAAGCTCAGTGCACACTTGTACTGAAAACACCAATTATAAAAAACAAACAACTGCTTTTGCAGAAAGCAATGCATTGGGAAAGATGATAATGATGTTCTGCTAATTCTAGCTTTTCTGTATCATCTTTGTCACTTATTTATCTCTTATGCCATAGTTTTGCTATTATTTCTCATTTGCTTTTGACTTTCTACCATGTTAATTGCCATTTTGATCTGTTTTTCTGTTCCTTGTTCCGTTTGAACTATTATTCTTTTTTTATGTATAATTACAGCTTAAACCACAAGTCCAGATAATATTAAGTTAGAAATCCCCTGTTAATATGCATTTGCACCAAAATAGAAAATGAGCACATTGTATGATGAATGAAATGTGTTATCTTGCAGGAATAGTGAACATTAAGGTTATGCAGTGTGAAGATTCAATGACATTTTCCCAAGTTCAAGGATTGCATTTGGGAATTATATTTCCCCTGGACTAGAGGCTGATGTTAAATTGGTAGAGAATTGGAAGTTGATAAAGGAGTTACTAATACTGCCATTTGTTTTGCAAATTTCAATTAAAGGTTTTAATATCATTGTTAAACTATAAATCACAGTTAGTAAAGCTATGAGACTGGCATTTTCTATCAGTTAATGTTCCTGCTTAATGCCAAGGGGCATTAATCTAAGGAGGTATTAGGTGGTTTCAAACTCAAACCAAATCCCTGGTATTTATGATCCCTGGTTAAACAAGAAATGCTGGGCATTAGAGTGGTGAGCAGAATGAAGCATTACGTTGATTTTAGAATTTAGAATTTAATATGCTTCCATGGTACTTAAAACATTTAACAGATCTCAGAATGAATGAAATGTTCGGATAAACCAGTACAGTTTCTCTTTTATTAGCCTGACAGTCGCAAATGAAGTAGGTATATTAGGTTTCCAGACCAATTAAAATGAACAGTTACAGGAAATGAACATCAAGACATACCTGTGTATACCCAGTGTCACCAACTTATAAAAGCTTAAGAAATCAGTTTTGCAGAATTTTATAGAAAAAAATTTATGATACCATATTTCCAGTCAGGTGGATAAAGCTCATCTGGCTCACGATAAAGTTTAACATAATTTCTCTGTTTTCATTCACACTTTGTTAAAGGAAGGGCTGTCTCCAAGTTTGTGTGTGTGTAAACTTTTCTCCAAGTTTATATAGTTTGATTGTTTTTCTTTAAATAAGTTTTCATTGATTGTCTTTATTTTAGAGAGAGAGGAAGGGAGAGAGAGATGGAAGGAAACATTGATGTGAGAAACATGGATTGTCTGCCTCCTGCACGCCCCCTTCTGGGGGTCGAGCCTGAAATTCAGGCATGTGCCCCCACCAGGAATCAAACTGGGACCTCTCAGTCCATGGGACCATGCTCAATCCACTGAGCCACATTCGCTGGGCTAGTTTGGTTGTTTTTCATTTGAGTTGTCTTCAGCGAGATTAGTCAAATGGAGAGGTAAAGGCTTTTAAGTGTCTCATGCCTTCTCTCACTTGAGGCCCAGATAGTGTCCCAGTGATTTGAATCTGGCTAATATGAATGAGGACAGAATGAGCAGTCCCCAATGATGATGATAACGACAATCACTTAGAAAAGAACATTAGGTCAGAATCTCGTCAAAGAGGGCTTGTCAAAGAGACCTACCCTTGTGTATCTTGCTTATACATGAGGATTGTGAAGCTATGAAAATTTTTTAGTGGTTTGAGTCAGCAGAAATAGTAACTCACACCAACTTGATAACAATATTTTTTTTACTTAAAATTTTTCTACAGATGCCACTGCTTCTCAGGTCAAGTTCTTTATAGCCATATTGTAGCATTGGAAATTTGGCTGCTTTCTATGCATGACCTCTTGTTATCTCTGCTCCAGCCACATTGATTTTCTTTTACTTCCTCTAGGGTGTATCTCCTCTCTGCTTTCAGGTACTCTGCACTTGCTACGCTGTGTCTCGAATGCTGCCTAACCCACCCAACCCCTTTGCCTAGCTTGCTCTTGCTCATTTTCCAGTTCTTCCTTCTTCTGGGAAGCCTTCTGTTTCCCAGGGCCTAGGTTAGGGCCCTTGTTAGATGCTCTCTAATACCCTTTGGCACTCATTACAGTTGTAGTTAGTTACTAATTTATTAGATTAAAAAATGTTTGTTTCCCTCCTTGGACTGGTGTTTCCATAAGGGAAGGGACCATTACCTGTCATGTTTACAAGTATGTTGCATGTAATGTGATAAGGAAAAAAAGTTAACTGCATGAATAAAATGAACACAGTAGAAATCCAGTGTTGTGGATTGACTTATGTTCCCCTCAAAACATATATCAACCACCTATACTTGTGAATGTGACCTTATTTAAAAGTAGGTTTTTTGAAAAGGTAATCAAGTTGAAATGGAGTGATTAGGGTGGGATTTAATTCAATATAACTGGTATTCTTATAAGAAAAGGAACATGCTCTGTGAAGTCAGAGACACAGAGGGAGAAACCCACGTAATGACAGAGGCATAGATTGGAGTGATGTGACTATAAGCCAAGGAACACCATGGATCAGCTGCCATCATCAGAAGGTAGGAAGTGTCGAGAAAGAATTTTACCCAGAGACTTAGAGGGAGGATGCTCTGTGGATACCTGGATTTTAGACTTTTGACATACAGAACTATAAAGAATACATTTCTGTTATCTTAAAACCTCAGCTTATGGCACCTTGTTATGGCAGCCTTAGGAAGATTATATATCCAGCCACTGGAGCTGGTGCTAAAGGTTCCTGCTGAACCAGCGGCAGGTGATGCTGACTTCTACAGTGAAAGCGCTGGTGCTCAAGACCAAACTTGCTCTTAGAATGTGGGATTAGAAGGATCTGGCAGATGAGGCATGAAGTAATTAGGCAGAGGGGAGAGGAGAGTTTCAGGGGCTTGACACCCCTGAGAATAGTTAATAGTGATAGTTAACATTGAGTGAGTAATTAATTATACATACCAACATCATTGAAGCCCTATACTTACTTGATTTTATTTATTCCTATAAATAAATAATTAAGAGGTAGATTCTATTACCCTTATTTGTAGATAAGGAGTCTGGGGAAGAGGGAGATTATGAAATGGCAGAGCCTTGATTTGAATAAACACTGGCAAGGATTAATAAAGTATTTATTAAAGATTCATATGGGTCAAATCATTTCTTGGGTTGCTTTGTGTACCAAGATTTAGCCTGTTTCAATGCATATTGGCACATAGGTATGTGCTTTCTATTTTTTTTTATCCTCACGCGAGGACATTTTTCCACTTTTTGTTCAGGTAGAGTGGGAGGGAGAGAGAGGAACAGAGAGAGAGAGAGAAACATCGATGTGAAAGGGACACATCGAGTGGCTGCCACCCGCACAACCGACCAGGGCCGGGGACAAACTGCAACCGAGGTACGCGCCCTTAGCGGGAACCGAACCCGGGTCTCTCCTGACCGCAGGCCGACGCTCTAACCGCTGAGCCAAACCGGCCAGGGCTGTGCTTTCTATTTTTAAGTTTGTTTTTGACAATAGTGTCAATCAGTCTACATGTTTGATAACTCCCTTGGCAATGTGGTGTGATGTTGTGATCATATTCAAAATGTTGGTTTTGTACCCACCTCATTCAACCTCAGAAGTACTGTGACATTCTAGTGCTGACTCCTTCCTATCTTACAGGTTTCTTTTCTTCTGCTTTCAAAGGTCAACCAGAGTAGCCCAGGCTCAGAGAGGGAGAATGCGGAGGAATCCAAAGCTGGAAGGATTCTTGACGAAGAGATCATTGATTCTCCCTCTAGAGAGAACTACATCCCTCAAAGCTGAAATCTATTCTTGGAATTCCCAAGAGAAAGAGATTCCATTGAGTCTCTGAATGAGAGAGTGTGAGGTAGTGGAAAAAGGACAGGGTAGTCGGTCAGAGAGTTTGAGCTTCGATCCTTGATCGTACTTTTTGGAGCAGTAATCCTGACAGCCAAGACTTCATTGCTGATCTTTGAAATGGGGATAACAATAGTTTACCAGCTTTCAGAGGTTTTTTTTTTGCACTTAAAAAGCTCTATCAGACTTCCGGTCAAGATGGCGGGTAGGTAAACGCGGTATCACGTCATGCCACAACCACATCAAAGTTACAACTAAACTACAGAACAACCATCATTCAAAACTGCCTGAAATCAAGCTGAATGGAAGTCCTACAACTACGGAATTAAAGCAGCAGCCACATCCAGACTGGTAGGAGGGGCGGCAGCGTGACGGGCTGGTCCCACACCCACGTGTGGCAGATAAAAAGCAGGAGGACACCTCGGCTGGGAATGTCCTTCCTGAGGACTGAGGGGTCCTCGTCCCACACCAGGTGCCCTGCTCAGGGTTCCAGTGCCAGGAAGAGAGTCCCCATAACTTCTGGCTGGAAAAACCAGCGGGAACTGAGGCTCAGGGAGGCTGAGGCTGCTGGAGCCCCAGGCAGCTCCTTAAAGGGCCTGCGCACGGACTTATCGGACTCTCTCCCTCTAAGCTTGGAGGGGAGGCAGCTCGAGGGGCACCAGAGACATACAGGGAAGAACTGAGCTATTTGGCACTGGAGCGAGGGCTGGAGAGGGGGCTTTCTCCAGGACAAACGTGCTGTCAGAGGCCTTTGTTCCTTTGGTGAGCCCTTCCCTGGGGCGGCAGACAGCCGCCATAGCTGGGACTCCAGCAACCTGGCTCACACTGGTAGCCCCGCCCTGCTGACTCCCTGAGGCCCCACTCCACCCAACTTTCAGGCCCACCCAAGCTGTTGCCACTTGCTTAACCATAGAATTGGCCTGTCTTGGATCCTGCTTCAGGTTTTTTCTAAATTCTTTCAAACGAGCAGCATCTGCTCTCAGCTAGCCCCATACCTCTCGTTAAGTAATACACTGAAACAAACACAGGGAGGCAGCCAAAATGAGGAGACAAAGAAACAGGTCCCAAATGAAAGAACAGAACAAAACCCCAATAAAAGAACTAAACAAAATGGAGATAAACAACCTAACAGATGCTGAGTTCAAAATACTGCTTATAAGGATGCTCAATGAACTTAGTGAGAACCTCAGTAAACTTAGTGAGGGCCTCAAGAGCATAAAAAAGGACAAGTCAGAAATCATGGATGCACAGTTAGAATTGAAAGAGGCATTAACTGAAATAAAGAATAATTTACCCAGCTTCAATAATAGAGAACGTAAATCCAAGGAGCAAACCATCGATTTGGAATATAAGGAAGCAAAAAACACCCAATCAGAACAGCAAAAAGAAAAAAGAATCCAAAAAAATGAGGATAGTGTAAGGAGCCTCTGGGACAACTTCAAGCGTGCCAACATTCGCATCTTGGGGGTGCCAGAAGGAGAAGAGCGAGAACAAGAAATCGAAAACCCATTTGAAACAATAATGGCAGAAAACTTTCCTAGCTTGGTGAAGGAAACAGACATACAAGTCCAGGAAGCACAGCGAGTCCCAAACAAGATGAACCCCAAGAGGCCCACACCAAGACACATCATCATCAAAATGCAAAAGGTTCAAGACAAAGAGAGAATCTTAAAAGCAGCAAGAGAAAGGCAGCTAGTTACCTACAAGGGAGTTCCCATAAGGCTGTCAGCTGATTTCTCAAAAGAAACTTTGCAGGCCAGAAGAGAGTGGCAAGAAATATTCAGAGTGATGAAAAGCAAGGACCTACAACCAAGATTACTCTATCCTGCAAAGCTGTCATTTAGAATCGATGGCCATAGAAAGAGTTTCCCAGACAAGGAAAAGTTAAAGGAGTTCATCACCACCAAACCGTTATTATATGAAATGATGAAGGGTGTTTTTGAAGAAAAAGATAAAATCTATGAACAAACAAAATGGCAATGAATACATATCTATCAACAATGGAATCTACAAACAAAATGAACAGGAAGAACAGAAACATTCTCATAGATACAGAGAACATTTTGTTGGTTGCCAGTTGGGAGGGGGGTTGGGGGAATGGGTGAAAAAGGTGAAGGGATTAAGAAGTACAAATTCATTGCTAGACTGACAAACCTCAAAGTGAAAGGGGTTGGGGGGGGTGGGAAGAAATAAACCAAAGAACTTATGTACATAACCAATGGACACAGACAATAGTGTGGGAAAAGGCGGGAGGGAGGCGGGAGTGGGGGAGGAGGGGGTCAATGGGGGAAAAATGAGGAACATCTGTAATACATTTTACATTCAACAATAAAGATTAAAAAAAAAAAGCTCTATCAAAAAGGAACATCATCATTTTTTTTTTTAAGTAGGTTACATTTTTATTATTGTTTCCAATAGATCTTTACCATGGCTTTTCTAACTTTGAATTTTTTTTCTTTTCTTTTCTTTATTTATTTTTGGGGGCACATGCCCCTAGCGGGAACCAAACCTGGGACTCTGGTCCACAGGTTGATGCTTCAACCGCTGAGCCAAACCAGCCGGGGCTGAAATTTTTTTCTTTTACACCTGTCTTTACTGATCTTTTAGATGTTTTTCCATTTTTCACTTGCTCTTTACCAGGCAGAGGCTCAAGCTGCATCTCTAGAGCTTCCATACTCTATGCTGCATACAGTGTTTTCAGTGGGGAGAGCTCCTTGTCCCCACCTGTTGCTTGTGGACGTCGTTTCTTGAAATATCTTGAGAAAAAGAATTTTCTGAGACTTGCATGGAAGGATGTGACATTACAGAAAGCTTTATTTCTATAGAATACAACCCCTGGGTTTCCAAGGTCCCATTTCCCTTTGTCCAGTCAAGGAAGAAGTATTGCTGTGGCTCCAGCAAAGCTAGAATCAAAGCCAGTGTCCAGAATTTTTGCTCCAGGTTGGAGCAGTGTCCAGTCCAGCATCAGGCTAGCTTAGCTTGTGTTCCCCACTGCAGTCCATCAGTTCATTGTGTGTGGAGTCTGCATGGCCACATGGTTTAGAGGGAACACAGGCAGGAACAAAGAAGCAGGAACAAGAGAGCCCCATGAGCTAAGAGAGATCTTTTGTTTGGGGAATTATCCCAAACAAATTTGGAGTATCCCCAAGTTTTGTGGGCTTGCAATGACCCTGCTTACTCTGACCAGTAAGCTCTGTTCCCAGATTTGAAAGGCAGCAAGCACCTTTCCAACATCACCCCAACTTCACTGCACATAATTCTATCTCCCTTTTGTTGGACCCCTTCCTCCAGTGATCTTCAGGGAATGAGCTGGTGGTTCCCTGGGGAGTATGAAATTGCAGCTTCCTGGTGAAGCTGCCCAAATGACATGCTTGTACTGTCTGGCCTTCCCTGTGCTCCTTTCTAATATTAATACCTAGTTAATTACATTGGTACCAACACCAGATGAGTCCTACATGTGCACAATGAGAGAAATGCTGCACAGAGGAACTATATATGCTGTTAATTTTATACCAGTTCATTACACCCACAGGCTAATTATAGTGTTTTGAGCTTAGTAGTAATTTTCACAGTTCATTTCTCCCTTTCTAGATATAATTCTCAGACTTTCCTTTTCCTCTAACCTGATTTTGGTAACTTCTTTTTCTTGAAGATCCCTCTCAGGTACTAATGGTACAATACCAAAACATAAACAATCCTCTCAAAATACTGTGATGCTTGCCCTTAAAAAAAAACACCTGTTCATTATTCAAATCATAAGTTTAAGTAATGTGATTGGTCACTGATCCTAAGTGTATTATAAGAATGCCAACAACAATTGATGGTAATAATAATAGTAATAGAATTAGCGACAATTTGCCAGGCACTGGGTTCAGTTTTGTTTTTGTTTTTTTAACATTCATCATAGGAATATAAGTATAATCTCAAAATAAAACTGCCAAGTGGACATGACTATCTTTATTTTGCAGAGGTGAAAGCTGAGGTTTTCATAAATTAAGCAAATTGCAGAAAAGCAATCCCAGCAATTTAGGTCTAGGGACTCAATATCCTGTGGCTTACCCTGTGCTCTTAACCACCTCCTAGGGATGTTGGGGCCCATTAAGTACTGAGCAGCCCTGGTTTGGGACCTGTATAGGATCAGAGCATCAGAATACTGTAGAGTCTTTTTCCTAATATCTGTAAACATCTGCTTCCTTGTCCTTTTACAGTAGCTGATACATCCATCTGTTCATAATAAATTTCTTAATCTCCTCTGGTGATGGATTCTTACTCCTCAAGTATTTTATCCTTGCCACCCATGGGGGAATATTTATTGTAACAGCATCTGCTCACCCTCTTCCTCCTGGTAAACTCTGAGGCAGGGAATTCACTGAGGGGTTTTTAGCCACGTCTACGTTCACTGTCTGTGAGGAAAGCTTGCCATCTGTCAGTGGTCACTGAGTATCCTTTGCTGACCTCTTGTATTTAATCTTCTGGACTGAGTGCTCACCCTTACTCACTCTACTTACTACGGTGATTTCTGGCCTCTCCTTACACAGGCGGTTAAGAAATTGTAATTTCTCCAGGAAGTACTAACTAAGGCTATGCTTTTCAGCAAAGGGAAGAATATATTCCACTCTAATATGACTTTGGCTTTCTAAAGGACAGTTTTACTACTTGTGCTTATTGTAGTATTGACTTTCTTTGAATTTACTTATCATAATAGGGCACGACCATCTGAATTACAGTCGACATAAGAATAGATAAGAAATTCCTCTCTGGTCTCTCCCTGCACCTTCCTGGAAGCTCAGCACAATTGGATGAATAAAGTAGAAAGATGCAATTGTATCTTGAGCCAAGGGGTTGGTTTTTATGATGAAGAATTCTTATTCTTTCAAAGAATAGAACTTAGATGAATGTGTCTTATTATCGACTCTTCAAACGCACGCTTTCCCTCTCTGTAGAGAAGCTACCAAGATCACTCTTGCTCAGTTTCAGGTGCAGTCCTCAATAGGACCCTGCCCCTTTAGATCCATAAAAGTACAATCCAAAGATGATCAATGCACAGAACCTTTTTAGAGTTTTCTTACCTACACTAACAAGAGTTTCATGAACAATAAAAATCACCACAATTAACACGTGTAAAACATGGTCCTTGATGACTCTGTTGTGAATATCTCCAGAAATTCCAGCCTAGTGATCTCTTTCTTATTCAGTGGGCTAGAACAGCCAGCCTTCCAGTCCCTCTCCAGTCCAGCATCTGTTGCTCTCTCTTCATTTTCAACTCTATAAATTTCCTCTTCCATGTTATTTTAAGATGTAAGTGTCCAGATAGATACTGAGTTCCTTCCTCACGCCTGGTTTCCTGAGCAAGCAATGACTTTTTGATTTTTCACTGAGCATGAGTCAACTCTCCTGGCCTGCTTTTTATAACACACAACACATTTTTCACTCCCTGGTTTTAATGGTCTCATTAGGTCTCAGAAATGGCAGCTCTCAAATATAATTTATGCAAGTACCATCAAGGTTTCAATGGAACAGGAACTGAGAGAAATTAAAAATAAACCACACAACCCCTATTTCTATTTTCTTCAGCCAGCCTAATCATGCTACACTTTCAAGAATGGCTTCATAATTAATGTGGGCCACAGAGAGGCTAGCGGCAACACTGGCTGCCCAAGCAAGTCACACTAATGCTTTTATACTGCTAATAAGACATAAATGTGGCTAATAGTAGCATTTTCATATTGTATTAATGAAGCACAGTTTCTGAATGCAATATAAATTTTATCTAATTGGCTTTAAAATGCTCTCAGCCCTGTTTTCAAAGGGAATCTGATGCACTGAAAAGGGATTCAGGGACCAAATGGCTCTGAGGCAAGATAATAAGAAGCTAGGGCCCTGGCCGGTTTGGCTCAGTGGTTAGAACATTGGCCTGCGGTCCCGAGAGACCCGGGTTCGGTTCCTGCTAAGGGCCCGTACTTCGGTTGCAGTTTGTCCCCGGCCCTGGTTGCTCGTGCGGGTGGCAGCCACTCGATGTGTCCCTTTCACGTCGATATTTCTCTCTCTCTCTCTTTTCCTCTCTCTCCCTCCAACTCTACCTGAACAAAAAATGGAAAAATGTCCTCAGGTGAGGATAAATAAATAAATAAATAAGAAGCTAGGAAAATTCCTTGGCAAGTGGAGTGGGGAAACTGAGACAGATTGCTGAACAAACTGGCCAACCAATTTACAGCCTGATATCAAAGGTCACCAGGGCAGAAAGCTCTGGGTGCCTAGCAACTGGCAAAACTGGAGCCGAACCTCAGTCCAGGATGCCCTTTCTTCCCCCGGCCTATCGCTGGTCCTGCTGTTTAGACCCCTTGATCTTTCATGCGGTTTAGGCCCCTGACCTTTCCTCCCCAGAGATAACATCTAGGCCTCACTTGTATTTCAGCTTCAGGTCCAGAAAAGCAGCAAAGCCGGTAGATGATGCCAGGACCGGGTGCAATGACCAAGAAATCTTACCACTATACCTCATTCTATGTGTGGGTCCCTGAAATGCTTTCCTCATGACTCTAAGAAAGAACCCTATTTCCATTGGCAACAATTTCACCAAGTTTTACTATTTTTCCTTCAAAAATGTCTTCTTTACTAACAATGAATAAAGCTTCTTATTTATTTACATTTTTGCTATTACTTGGTATTCAGTTTACAGTCCAGAATCTTAGCATCTAAGTCAGGTTGGGGTGAGTGTGAGTCTCCTTAGATTGAGTACTTTAAGCACAATCCTTTGAGTAGAATTTCTCTTCTGTGAAATTGAAGAGAAAAGCAGTTTGCCCCTCACATACCTGACATTCAGGATGGCAAAAGCATAGGGCAATCTTTGTAGACATTCTTATTCAAAAAGGGAAATGGCAGGCACAGTCACTGGATCGTAGTAATTGTGAAATGTAGCTGGGAAAATGCTGGAGGTTTCTTTATTAGAACTCAGTTGTACTTCTGCTCAGGAGTTATTCTTCAGGGCTTTGGGCTCCACTCTCTGAGCTTTTGATTCTACTCTCTTGTCCACTTTTAATTGTTATAAAAGGAAGCCTGTGCTTGCCTCCTATATGTAGATGTTGGGGGTTAAGGCCCTCTTTTCATTTGGCATTGTCTCTGTCTCTTGCAGTCCCAGCTGGTGATATTTCTGCATATATCATTCTCTTAAAGCCATGTGGGTCTCCTAGCATATTTTGGAGTATGGAGACAAAAGCATACTGACAAGTCTCTTCAAGATAATTTTTTTTTTACTTTGGGCTTCTATTGAGGAACAAGACTCTTAAGCTTCTTAGAAGCTCTGTTGTTTGATTTAAAGAACCTGTGAGTCGCACTCTTAAAACCTGAAGAGAGCTCTTTTTTCTCATTGAATGATACCCTGAGGAACCACCTCTGATGTTTCTGAGGTCTTAAAAGATTTCACACTCACTCCCTCAGCTATTTATTTATTTAGTTGTTTGTAAGATGCAATTTTATTTTATTTTTTACAAAAGTAAGACAATGAAAATATGAATAATACAGAAAAGTTTGAAGATCATAAAATGACCACACTATAGTTTCAGAGATGTGGAAGTGGGGTACAGACTGACAATCCCCAGAAGAGGGGGTGGTGGGAGAGAGATAAACCACAGAACTTATATGCATGTGTGCATGAACAATGGACATGGACAGCAAAGCTGGGGACAGGGCAGGGAGGGAGGGGTGGGGGAATCAGTGGGGGAAAAAGGAGAAACATCTCTAACAAAAATTAATTAATTAATTAAATAAAAATAAAAAAGAAGAAATCTAAGGAAAAAAATAAAAGTAAGAACACAAACATTAAAAAAAAAAAAAGAGACCCACTCACAACATTTTTGAATATACCTAATATTTTCCCTATGGAAGTATCCATATAAACATATATATAAATAAAATCTTGCCCAATATAAAGTTCTATATTTTGTACTTTTTATTTTACACCATTAGTGTATTCTTATCATTACAATATTCTTGGAAAATATGTTTTAATGACTGTATGACATTCCCTCATATAGATGCATCATAATTTATTCAACCTTTACCTCTATTTGGGGAGAGATCAGCTTCATATTTAAACCGTGTTTTCTTGAGAAGGTCCTGGATTTGACCTTTATTCAGGGTTATTTCTCAAATGTAGTATTGTTTGCCATCTAATGAGGCTGGGAGTCTTTAAAACTAACAAACTCAGGTTTTTTTCTGTATAATGTCCCTTTCTTTAGCTTATCACTACCTTCTCAGCTTTTACGATAAAGAGAATTTATGTGGCAGTTTAACCCTTCTAGCTAGATATCATCCAGTCGACGAGGTACATTTTGAACTTTCACAGTTCTTGTTATCATTGTAATCTTTCTGCCACTATGTAATAAGGGTCTCCTTTCCTCTAGTTCTCAATAAGATTTTCCCTTAAGGCCTCACTGGCAGCTTCCTTAAAGACCAAAATTCACTTAAAATTATGATCAAGGCAATTCAGGTTTTCACTAATGTTCTCTCTAAAGTCTTTTATCTGTCCAGCTTCTGTCCACTACCTTTCCCACATACAGGCTTGTTATGGCACATTCCATTTTCAGTGCCAGCATCTGAGTTACTTTTTGCTACACAGCAAATTACCTTAAAACTCGGTGAGTTAAAACAACAAACATATACATTCTCAGGGTCAGGAATCTGGCACCAGTTGAGCGGTTCTGCCACAGGGTTTCTCACAAAGTTGCAGGTAAGCTCTTGGCCAGGGTTGCAATGATTTTACAACCTGGAAAAGCTGATCTATGTTCACTCACATAACTGCTGGTAGGCCTCCATTCCTCACTGACTATTGGCTAAAGGGTTATTAAAACCTTGTCCTGCCCTGGCCAGTTTGGCTCAGTGGTTAGAGCGTCGGCCTGCGGTCCAGAGAGACCCAGGTTCGGTTCCCGCTAAGGGCACGTACTTCGGTTGCAGTTTGTCCCCGGCCCTGGTTGGTCGTGCGGGTGGCAGCCACTCGATGTGTCCCTTCACATTGATGTTTCTCTCTCTCTCTCCTTCCCTCCCACTCTATCTGTACAAAAAAAAAAAAAAAATGGAAAAATATCCTCGGGTGAGGATTAAAAAAAAAAAAAAGAAAAAGAAAAAAAAAAGCCCTGGCCGGTTTGGCTCAGCGGTTAGAGCATCCGCCTGCGGTCCGGAGAGACCCGGGTTCGGTTCCCGCTAAGGGCATGTACCTCGGTTGCAGTTTGTCCCCGGCCCTGGTTGGTCGTGCGGGTGGCAGCCACTCGATGTGTCCCTTTCACATCGATGTTTCCCTCTCTCTCTCTTCCTCTCTCTCCCTCCCACTCTGTCTGTACAAAAAATGGAAAAATGTCCTCGAATGAGGATTAAAAACAAAAACAACAACATAAAAAACCTTGTCCTGCAAACCTCTCTGGAGGGCTGTTCAGAACATGGCTGCCTGTTTTCCTGTGTGTGTGTGAGAGAGAAGGAGACAGGGAGGGAAAGAAGAAGAGAGGGAGGGAGAGAAGGAAGGAGAGAAAGAGACAGAGAGAGGGAGACAGGGAGGGAGGGAAAAGAGGGAGGGAGAGAGAGACAGAAAGAAGGTGTGAGCAAGGGAAGGAAGGAGATAAGGAAGGAGAGATGGAAGGAGGGAGAGAGAAAGAGAAACTGAGAGGGAGAGAGGGAGGGAGCCAGGGAGGCAAGGAGATAGGGAGGGAAGGAGGGAGAGAGGGAGAGAGGGGGAGAGAGAGAGACTAAGATGGAAGTCATAGTGTTTTATAACCTAAAGTTGGAAATGATATACTGTTACTTTTGCCATATGCTACAGGTTACACAGACCAAACCTGATACAATGTAGGAAAGGACTACAAAAGAGTGTGAATACCAGGACATAGGATCATTGGAAGCCGTCCTAAAGTATGGCTACCAAAGTATCTCCTTTTTCTCAACACAAAATTTACACAATCCATTGTTTTCCCACTGAGTTTTAGTTAAAATCTTCAGTATATATAAATTGTTATATACATATTGTTTAATATCTGACTGCTTTATTTTGTTCCATTTGCCTCTTTTTATTATTTGTTAACTTTCAGTAGGTCACAATTTATCTTATGATCTAGAAGCACATGAAGAAAGTAAGCAGTAATCTGAAGAAGAAGGAGGGAAGGCATGGGCTCAGTTAAATCTGGATGGTACACGAACCGTACAACACAATGATGATGTCTTATAGATGATAGAACTGTACACTTGGAACCTGTGCCATTTTATTAACCAATGTCACCCCAATACATTTAATAAAAATAAAATGGATAAATCTTCTGGTAAATATGCTAATTGACAGATCTGATAATCAACTCATTGTTTTTGCTAGTGGGACAATTTAGCAGGATGTCCAGTTTGTAGGATAGTTCATAATAAGCAAGCCTGGGATCTAGAGATTTATAGGACATGGCTCCATGGAAAATGTCACATAAATTGTGTAACTCTAATTATACCCAATGAGCAGCTATTTCTGGCCAACTAATAGGTGATCAGATTTTGAGGCTTGCTGATTCTCTTTTGTTGTATATTTTCTCCAAGAATAATTCATAGGTAGTATTGTGATAATCCACAGGAGACACATAATATCACTTTGTTTCTCTTTGTCATGTTAACAGTTATTAACAATCAGTGAATCAATGTCCAAATTAATTAATTCCTTAGTGGTTGCAAAATGGTGGAATTTAAATTCTATCATTTCTTCTTCTTCTCCTCCTTTTTTTTTTTTTTTAATTAGCTGAAATACTTCTATAAAGAGAAATTTCCCATCACCTACTACTTGGTAATCCATTGGTATATTTCTTACAGGAAAGGCAAAATAAATGCTTTAGTCTTCCTTTATGAATTAGTTTTTAAAAAATGAGTAGTTTTGCTATAATCCTTTAAAATTGACATATTATTTTTATTTTTTAAACTTTATTTTTATGGTTGACACTGTTTCAGACTCCCCATATCCTCTCCACTAAGCCCCCACCACCCCTTCCCCCTGGCCATCACCACACTGTTGTCTGTGACCATGAGTTAATGTGTTCTCTGACTAATCCCATCACCTTCTTTCATCTAGTCCTCCCTGCCCCCCATCTACTAGTTTTCTTTCTTTTTTAATTTTATTTTTGTTACAGATGTTTCTCCTTCTATTTCCCCATTGACACCCTCCTCCCCATCCCACCGCACCCTGCCCAGGCTTTGTTGCCCATGTCCATTGGTTATGCGTATATGCATATAAGTTCTGTGGTTTATCACTTCCCTTCCCCCACCACCCCCTCTTCTGTCAGTCTGTACCCTACTTCCACATCTCTGAGTCCACCCAATTACTCAGACTGTTGCATTCATTATGTTCCACAAATAAGTGAAATCATGTGGTACTTGTTTTTATCTGCTTGCCTTGTTTTGCTTAGGATAATACTTTCCAGGTCCCTCCATGTCATCTCAAAGGATAAGAGATCATTCTTTCTTACTGCTGCATAGTACTCCATTGTGTATAAGTACCACTGCTTTTTTATCCATTCATCTACTGATGGACATTTGGGCTGTTTCCAGATCTTAGCTATTGTAAATAGTGCTGCTATGAACATGGGGGTACATATATTCTTTCTGATTGGTGCTTCAGGCTTCTTAGGGTATATTCCTAGAAGTGGGAACACTGGGTCAAATGGAAGTTCAATTTTTAGTTTTTGAGGTAACACCATAGTGTTTTCCATAGTGGCTGCACCAGTCTGCATTCCCACCAGCAGTGTACTAGAGTCCCCTTTTCTCCACACCCTCACCAACACTTGTTGTTTGATGATTTGTTGATGGTGGCCATTCTGACAGGTGTGAGGTGATACCTCATTTTTGTTTTAATCTGCATCTCTCTAATGGTTAGTGATGTTGAGCATTTCTTCATATGTCTCTTGGCCATTTGTATGTCCTATTTGGAGAGGTGTCTATCTCCTCGGCCCATTTTTCAGTTGGGTTCTTTGTCTTCCTTTTGTTGAGTTGTGTGAGTACTCTACATATTTTGGAAATTAACCCCTCATCTGATGTATCATTGGCAATGATGCTCTCCCATACAGTGGGTAGCCTTTCCATTTTGATGGTTATTTCGTTTGCTGTGCAGAAGCTTTTGAGTTTGATGTAGTTCCATGTGTTCATTTTCTCCTTTGTTTCTGTTGCCTTAGGTGATGTATCAGTGAAAATTCTGCTGCATATGATGTCCAAAATTTTGTTGCCAACATTTTCTTCTAGGATTTTTATGGATTCATGGGTCATATTTAAGTCTTTTATCCATTTTGAGTTTATTCTTTTGTGTGGTGTAAGTTGATGGTCTAGTGTCATTTTTTTGCATGTAGCTGTCCAATTTTCTCAACACCATTTATTAAAGAGGCTGTCTGTACTCCATTGTATGCTCTTGCCTCCTTTGTCAAATATTAATTGAGCATAATGTCTTAAGTCCATTTCTGTGTTCTCTGTTCTGTTCCACTTGTCTATATGCCTGTTCTTGTGCCAGTACCAGGCTGTTTTGATTACAGTCACTTTGTAGTATAACCTGATATCTGGTATTGTGATCCCACCTACTTTGTTCTTTTACAAGATTGCTGTGGCTATTCGGGGTCTTTCTTGGTTCCATATGAACTTTTGAAGTATTTGTTCTAGTTCTGTGAAGTATGTCGTTGGTATTTTGATGGAGATTGCATTGAATCTATAGATTGCTTTCTGTAATATGGACATTTTAATGATGTTAATTCTTCCAATTCATGAACAAGGTATGTGCTTCCACTTTTTTTTATATCTTCCTCTATTTCTTTTTTCAATATCCTGTAGTTTTTGCAAATAGGTCCTTTACTTCTTTGGTTAAGTTTATTCCTAGGTATCTTAATTTTTTTTTGCCATGATGGTAAATGGAATTGTATTTTCAGTTTCTCTTTCTGTGAGTTCATCATTGGTGTATAAGAATGCCATGAATTTTTTTATGTTAATTTTGTATCCTGCTACTTTGCCAAATTCATTTATTAAGTCTAGTAGATTTTTGTTGGATTCTTTAGGGTTTTCTATGTATAATATCATGTCATCTGCGAATAATGTCAGTTTCACTTTCTCCTTTCCAATTTGGATCCTTTTTATTTTACTTCATGCCTGATTGCTATGGCTAAGACTTCTAGTACTATGTTAAATAAGAGTGGCAAAAGTAGGCATCCCTCTCTTGTTTCTGTTCTTAAAAAAAATGCTTTTAGTTTCTGCCCATTGAGTATGATGTTGGCTGTAGGTCTTTAATATATGGCCTTTATTATGTCGAGATATGATCCCTGTATTCTCACATTGCTGAGTGTTTTTATCAGAAATGGATGCTGGATTTTGTTGAATGCTTTTTCAGCATCTATTAATATGATCATGTGGTTTTTAGTCTTCATTTTATTTATGTGGTGTATCACATTTATTTATTTGTGAATATTGTAGCCTTGCATCCCTGGGATGACTCCCATTTGGTCATGGTGAATAATTTTTTTGATGTAGTGCTGGATCCGATTTGCTAGTATTTTTTTCAGGATTTTGGTGTTTATGTTCATCGGGGATATTGGCCGGTAGTTTTCTTTCTTTCTTTCTTTCTAGTGTCTTTTTCTGGTTTTGGAATTAGAATTATGCTGGCCTCATGAAATGAGTTTGGAAGTCTTCCTTCTTCTTGAATTTTTAAAAATAGTTTGAGGAGAATGGGTGTTAGTTCTTCTTTGAATGTTCCGTAAAACTTCTCGGTGAAGCTGTTCGGGCCTGAGCTTTTGTTTGCTGGGAGAGTCTTGATTACATCTTCAATTTCCTTAGTTGTTATTGTTCTGTTCAAGTTTTCCATCTCTTCATGGTCCAGTTTTGGGAGATTATGTATTTCTAGAAATTTGTCCATTTCGCTTAGATTGTCAAATTTGTTGCCATATAATTGTTCATAGTAGTTGTTAATGATCCTTTGTATTTCTGTGGTGTCAGTTGTTACTTCTCTTTCATTTCTGATTTTGTGTAGTTAGGTTCTCTCTTTTTGTTTTTTGGTGAGTCTAGCTAAGGGTGCATCAATCTTGTTTATCTTTTCGAAAAACCAGCTCTTTGTTTCCTTGTTCCTTTGAATTTTGTGTGTGTGTGTGTGTATGTGTGTGTGTGTGTGTGTGTGTGTGTGTCTATGTCATCTATTTCTGCTCTGATCTTTACTATTTCCTTCCTTCTACTTGCTCTGGGGTTTTCTTTTTGTTTGTTTTCTAGTTCTTTAATTTGTGAGGTTAGATAGTCTATTAGAAATTTTTCTTGTTTCCTGAGGTAGGCCTGTAGTGCTATAAACTTCCCTCTCAGAACTGGTTTTGCTGCATCCCATAAATTTTGTGTTGTTATGTGTTAATTTTCATTGGTTTCCAGGAAGTTTTTAATTTCTTCCTTGATCTCCTTGGTAATCCATTCATTGTTTAATAACATGCTATTTAGCTTCCATGTGTTCAAATGTCTTTGCATGTTCTTGTTGCAATTGATTTCTAGTTTCATGCCATTGTAATCTGAGCGGATGCTTGATATTATTTCAATCTTCTTGTTGTAGAGACTTAGTTTGTGTCCTAACATGTGGTCTATCTTTGAGAATGTCCCATGTGCACTTGAGAAGAATGTGAATTCTGTAGTTTTAGGGTGTCATTCTCTGTAGATATCTATGAAATCTATTTGGTCTAGTGCTTCATTTAGAGTCTCTGTTTCCTTTCCAATTTTTTGTCTAGAGGATCTATCTAGTGATGTCAGCCAGGTATTGAAGTCCCCTGATCCATCTATTAGTTTTCATTTATAGAATTATTATGAAGGCATGGGTTTAAACTTATATTGTAAATTTCAATTCATTGTGACTATTATCCTTATTGATGTAGAGTTGTACCGTATTTGGTAAACAGAAACCTCATTATGTTGGCTCTTGAGCTATTTAGACATAGTTCTAATATTCTTTGACAGCTCACCCCTTTTATTAACAGATATGACAAGATGCTCTAAACTCATTTTGAATATTTTTGTTCCAGACTGGAAATTAGCTATTTCTTGAGAATTCCTGATTTTCTTTATGTTGTTTGGAAACCATAATCTGAGTGCTAAATTTTGCATTACTATTAAGTTTCTTCACAGTATTGCCAACAAAATACATTGTCAAACTTTTGAGAAAATACTTTTTTTCTTTTGATGGTGTTTTGGCATAATTTTAGTTTGTGTTTCTTTAACATAAGAAAGGTTGAACATCATTTCTTATGACTAAGGACCACTTCCTTTATTTGTGAATAGTATATTCATTTCATTAGCCTATTTATTTATTTATTTATTTATTTATTTATTTATTTATTTTTTATTGATTTAAGGAGAGAAGAAGATAGAGGAGAGAGAGAGCCACCTCCTGCATGCCCCCCAATGTAGGTTTGACCCACAACATGGGCATGTGCCCTGACCAGGAATCGAACCGGGGACCTCCTGGTACATGGATGGATGCCCAACCAGTGGCTGGGCTCATTAGCCAATTTAAAAATAATGTTTTTGACCTCTTCAGTGTGACTCAGTGGTTGTGTGTTGACCCAAGCACCAGGAGGTCTCCAGTATGATTCTTGGTCAGGGCACATGCCCAGGTTGTGGGCCATTGGGGGCATGTAGGAGGCGGCCATTCAATGTTCTCTCTCATCAATGTTTCGATCTCTCTCTACCTCTCCCTTCTTCTCTCTCCAGAATCAATGAAGAAATAAAATAACATTGTTGGACTTTTCCTTCTTTACTTTTAGAAGCATTTCATTTTGTTTTAGAGTTTTTTTTATCCTCATCGAGGACACTTTTTTGCATTTATTTTCAGATAGAGAGAGGGAGGAAGAGAGAGAGAGAAACATTGATGCGAGAGAGACACATCGAGTGGTTGCCACCAGGGTCAGGAACAAACGGCAACTGAGGTACATACCCTTAGCAGGAACCAAACCCGGGACTCTCTGGACCACGGGCTCATGTTCTAACCACTGAGAAAAACTGCCCAGGGCTTTGTTTTAGAATTTTTAAAACACTTTTTAACTTGAAAGCAACAATAATAAAACCAAAGCATCTAAAAAAACCTAAATGCTGAACATTTCCCATTTTAGGTACAATGTGCCTTTCAAAGCCCAGATTCAGAAATGGGGCAGTGACTTTACAACTCAGCAGACATTGCCGAGAATTGGGTGATGGTGTAAAACCTGTGGATTCACTTAGAAGCAGTCTTTGAGGGAGGAGATATTGCCAAGCAGCTTCCCATGGTTTTAGAATTTTTCCTACGAATTCATCAGGTGTTTAACTTAGAGAATTAGTAGCTAAAAATTCCTTTAAAAATGCAATTCAACGTCTGTTGAGCCATTCCTCCCTGATTTTTTTGTGTTCTACTGAACTGGTTTTCAAACAGAGAGAGTAATTATGGAAAAAAAGGGGCGTGAAAATCAGAGTAAGAAGACTACAAGCTGTGAGATTTTGTAGGAAATGCAGGGTTAAAAAAAACAAAGAACAAATGCCTGCATAATTGATATACTTCAGATAATTTGAAGGTAGAATTTGTAACTGTGTAGAATTATAGAGTAGTTATCTTGACAATAGTAGGATAATTTGTACTTCTACTACTGACAGTTTAAAATAACTCACACTATACAATATAGCCAATTATGTATGAACTGTAAAAGTAAGGGGTGAAATCTGTAGGAAAAAAGCTCTCAAGCAAAAAGGCCCTCTTCTCAAGTGTTGAGTATACTTTTCTCATCAAATTCATAATCATCTCACTAGGTAGACACCCAGTATATTTTGAGATTTTTTTTTTAAACTTTTTACCAAATCTCAAAAGTCCTTTTTAAAAAATTTTTATGATTTTTTTTGGTGACATTGGTTAATAAAATTATACAGGTGTTAGGTGTACAATGCGATAATACATCGCCTGCATTGTGTGTTCATCACCTAAAGTCAGGTCTCCTTCCATAACCATTTATCTGCCCTTTACCCTCTTCTGCCTCCTCCCAATCCCCTTTCTCTCTGGTAATCACCATACTGTTGTCTGTATCTATGAGTTTTTTTTGTTTTGTTTTATTTTTGCTTAATCCCTTCACCTTTCTCATCTAGGTCCTCAATCTCTCCCCTCTAACAGCTGTCAGTCTATTTTCTGTATCTGTAAATCTGTTTCTATTTTTTTGTTGAATTTAACAAATTCTTTATAAATTTTGGATATTAACCTGCTAACAGATGTATTACTGGTGAATATGTTCTGCTATTTAGAGAGTTGCCTTTTCATTTTGTTGATGGTTTCCTTTTGCTGTATAAATATCTTTTTAGTTTGATGTAGTCCCATTTGTTTATTTATTTTTTTGTTTCCAATGCCCGAGGCAATATATCAGAAAAAATATTGCTATGAGTTATGTCCGAGATTTTACTGCTTATGTTTTCTTCTAGGATTTTTATGGTTTCAAGTCTTACATTTAAGCATTTTGTCCATTTTGAGTTTATAGCAGTATTTTATAGGGTACAATCTGTGGATTCTAGGGGTTCCTCGAGATTATTTTAGACTTCTGGTCAAGATGGCGGCCAGATGGTAGGTAAACACAATCTTGCCTCGTCCCACAATCACATCAAAATTACAACTAAACTACCATACAACCATCATTCAGAACCGCCTGACATTGAGATGAATAGAAGTACTACAACTATGAAATTAAAGAAGCAGAAGCAGCACATCCAGAGTGGTAGGAGGGCGGAGATGGACAGGCTGGTCCCTCACCCACATGTGGCGGATAAAAATCAGGAGGACACCTTGGCTGGGAAGGTCCTCCCTGAGGACTAAGGGGTCCCTGTCCCACACCAGGCACCCAGCTCAGGGTCCCAGTGCCAGGAAGAGAAGTCCCCATCACTTATGGCTGTAAAACCAGCGGGAACTGAGGCTAAGGGAGGTTGAGGCTGCTGGTGCCCCAGGCAGCTCCTCTTAAAGGGCCTGTGCATGGACTTCCTAAGACTCACTCCCTCTGAGGTTTGAGGGGAGGCAGCTTGAGGGGCGCCAGAGACATACAGGGAAGGACTGAGCTCTTTGGCCTGGGGACAAGGGCTGGAGAGGCGACCTTCTCCTGGACAGACGTTCTGGCGGAGACTCAAGTTCCTTTGGTGAGCCCTTCCCTGGGGCGGCAGACAGCCTCCATATCTGAAACTCTAGCAACCTGGCTCACACTGTTTGTCTCACCCTGGTGATTCCCTGAGGCCCTGCCCCACCTAGCTTTTGGGCCCACCCAAGTTGTTTCCATAGGCTTTACCATAGGATTGGCCTGTCTTGGATCCTGCTTCAGAGTTTCCTAAAATCTCTCAAACAAGCAGCATCTGGTCTCAGCGAGCCCCATACTTCTCATTAAGTGGCCCCAGGACTGGCACTAGAAGCAGCCAGCCTTGGTTCACAACTTGGCTTTTCCTGGGTACCTCCAAGCCCAGCACAAGAAGCAGCCATCGGCAGATCACTTTGTAACTTAAGCATGGTGGCCCCGGGATAGAACACAGGCAGTGGTTGACCTTGCCCCAGAGCCAGCACACCCAGTGGAAAGCTTCAGACCACATTGAAACACCACCACCCAACCACCTCCACAACAGACACACTCAGTGAGTGGAGTCAGTGGGTACCAGAACCCTACTGAAGTAAACCTTGCTCTGTGTGGTGGGCCCCTACACATCTGATCCTCCAAGGTAGTCAGAGGCCAGTGGTCACTGGGCACAGCCAGTCCTTGCAACTGAGCAGCCTGCGTAAATCCCTCCCATTGACGTGCCAATAGCAGTGAAGACTCAGTTACAACAGAAGGGTATACAGTCCACACTAGGGGTGTAACATGAGGGCCCTGGTGGAGTGATCAGGGAGGCTGTGCCACTGGACCCTACAGGACACCTACGAAGCCTAGGAGACATAGAAACTCCACCTAATACATAGAAACAGTCACAGGGAAGCAGCCAAAATGAGGGGAAAAACAAACATGTCCCAAATGAAAGAAAAGAACAAAACTCTGGGAAAAGAATTAAACAAAATGAAGATGAGCAATCAATCAGATGCAGAGTTCAAAACACAGGTTGCACAAGGAACTTGGTGAGATATTCAAGGAACTTAAGGAGACCTTCAAGGAACTTAGTGAGAACATCAACAACATAAAAAAGGACCAGTCAGAAACAAAGGATGCACTAACTAAAATAAAGAATAATTTACAGGGAATCAATAGTAGAGTAGGTGAAGCCAAGAAGCAAACCATCAATTTGGAATATAAGGAAGCAAAAAAACACCCAATCAGAACAGCAAAATGAAAAAAGAATCCAAAAAAATGAGAATAAAGTAAGGAGCCTCTGGGACAACTTCAAGCATGCTAACATTCACATCATAGGGGTGCCAGAAGAAGAGAGAGAACAAGAAATTAAAAACCTATTTGAAATGATGATGACAGAAAACTTCCGTAACTTGGTGAAGGAAACAGACATACAAGTTCAGGAAGCACAGAGAGTCTCAAACAAGATGAACTAAGACACATCATAAAGCAAGGTCCACACCAAGACACATCATCATCAAAATGCCAAAGGTTAAATACAAAGGGAGAATCTTAAAAGTAGCAAGAGAAAAGCAGTCTTTAACCTACAAAGTAGCTCCCATAAGACTGTCAGCTGATTTCTCAAAAGAAATTTTGCAGGCCAGAAAGGAGTGGAAGAGATATTCAAGGTGATGAGAAGCAACACCTACAACCAAGATTACTCTATTATGCAAAGCTATCATTTAGAATCGATGGACATAGCAAGAGTTTCCCAGACAAAAAAAAAGCTAAAGGAGTTCATCATCACCAAACCAATATTTCATGAAATGTTGAAGGATCTTCTTGAAGGAGAAGAACAAAAATATGAACAATAAAATGCCAATTAATAATTATCTATCAACAATTGAATCTACAAACAAAATGAGCAGAACAGAAACAGATTATAGATATAGAGAACTTTTTGTTGCTTGCCATATGGGCGGGGGTTGGAGGGATGGTTGAAGAAGATGAAGGAGTTAAGAAGTACAACTTGGTTGTTAGAGTGATGAACCTCAAAGGGAAGAGGGAAGGGAGGGCGGGATGAGCTAAACCAAAGAACTTCTGCACATATTCACATAAACAATGGACACAAACAATAGTGTGAGGAAGGCTGGAGGGGGGCAGGATTAGGAAGGAGGGGGCTTAATGGGGGAAAAATGGGAGACATCTGTAATACATTCAACAATAAAGATGAGTTAAAAAACTATTTTAAGTAATATGTGCATCCAAAAATATTTTCATAATACTGAGTATTATTTGCCTTTTCACTGTCATTATCTCATGAGTGTACAGTGGAATCTCCCAAAGGTATATGATGTGATAGTATAATAGAAAGAATGCACAAATAGCTGTCTTTTATTAAGCTAGGCATTTTTTAACTGCAAAAATATAAAGCAATGACAATTCCCACTAATTGTTTTTGCTTCATTTTTTTATGTAATGAATATTATCAATCTTTTTTTGAGTCTTACATGACATTGGACTTTTTGCCAGTAACACTTGATATAAGAGGATAACAAAGAAATATATACATATATTTAAAGATGTTTTTATTGAGTTTTAGAGAGAGAAGAAGGGAGGGAGAGATGGAAACATTGATGTGAAAGATAAATACCAATATTCTGCCTCCTGCATAACCCCTGTTGGGGATTTAGCTTGCAACCCAGGCATGGTCCCTGGCCAAAAATTCTACTGGGATCTCTCAGTCCCATGCTCAATCCGCTGAACCACATCAGCCTGGCTGAAAAAATATTTTTAACTGCTAAGGGAAAGAAGTTTGAATTCATGCTGTACATCCTGTTGAACTATCAGAGTGAGTGGGAAAAGATAGTTTTGAACCCTCAAAGCCTCAGGAAGTTTAGTATGTTAAGAGCCTTCAGAAAGCCACGTGGATGGGGGAGGAGAGTGGAGCCATGCCATCAGTGTTTTTGCCGGATGCGGGAGGAGAGCAGAGCCATGCCATTACTGTCTTTGCTAAATTGAAGGGAGCAGAGCAATGCACAGAGTGTATGTGAGTGGCAATAATATTAGAGCTGGTTCCATGAGCTGGTTCTGCCCCGTGTTGTTGGCATACTTTTTTGTAGTTACATCATGGTGTTGACCCATACTTATGTTAAATTATTTTTCTTTCTATGATATTTTATAAATGATCTATTTCTTACTCTCTAATAAGCATATTTTTTTCCCCCAGAGGAGCAGTACTAAGTGCAGGATTTTATTTTTGAACTTTGCACACTTAAAATTGTGGAAATCCTGTTTAACCACTGTTGGGACTCAGGTATGTCCAGAGGACCAGTGTTCTCCCCTTCATGAGGTTATGTGCATATGGGAATGAGTGAAAATCTTGATTGCTTTTGCATTCTGGTGACATGGCATAGCTCATACTTTAATTCCACAATCCAAACTCTAGAGTTGCCTCCTTAAACTATAAAAAGATCTGTGCAGAGAGACCACTGCTTTGAAAATATTAGATTGTTTCTGAAAACCTGCTTCTCCAAGACTCGATCCCTGTGAGGTCAGCTTTATTTTTATGGAAAATAGCAGTTACACATTGAAGATTCTCACCAGTCCCAAGCTCAAGATGCATACTGTAGTAGCTTTGTGGGAAATAACAATAAAAAGTCATCAGTTACTGTAGCAATCAAACATTGTTGTGCAAAAACTTCAGAACAAACTTGGGAACCTAAGTGTGTGCGCTTCAAATTCATTCTTCTGCTCAGTCCTCACTTCTCATCATTTCTTTCCCCACGGTTTGGAAGAGAACAAAGTAATATGCACACTAGTCTGTCATCTTCAGTACCTAAGAGATGAACTAATTCTGTAAGGATTTCTTCCCCTCCAGCCGCCAATAACTCTCCTGCAGTTTAATTTGCATTTTTATTACTCATGTTGTTGTTATTTATAAAGTGGCAGAGATTAGGTTTCAAAGTAAAGTTGGATTTGGTGCCAAAGTTCATAAACTACTTTTCAAAAATGAACTTTTCTGAAATAAGCCCAAATAAAGAAGGATTGTTCCTAGGAAGATGCTGACTTGGTCTCAGAATGGAATATTCATTCTGAACAACTCTTAACTGTGGTCATCACTTTTCAGTCCTTGGGCACTAGAACTCTGTGAAGCCAGAAGCATCATATTGGAGGTATGATTACATGATGATTCAAGCTAAGCAAGTATTTCTAGAGCTATATGTCTTTATGAAAGCAGAAGAGGGAGTTTTGAATTCTGGCTGGCTGGCTGACTGCTCTCAAGGAGAAGGACCTTGGCCAGCCAACCAGCAATATCTCATCCTTACATTTGTGCACCTCACATCACCCACATTAAGAGATATATTTGCAAATATCAGATCTGGATGTATTCATTTACAATGGAAGATTCTTTTTTATGGATTCTAGAACACTTAAGTCCATTTCCCTGAGTATTGTTTTCTGAAATGCAGCTCTACTTAGGGGAAGAGTCAGTAGTTGTAACCTAGTGAACTAGATTCTAGATAAAGGGACTGGGTTGCTTTTTCAGGATGTGGGCAAGAACAGAAGGGTCCTTTACCCCTGACAGGGGTCTATGTATATTGGAAGCAGCACTAACCTGCACTTACATTTTGGCTCTCCTCCAGCACTAATTCCTGTGAAGTGTTAAGTATGTGTGGTATGTAGCCTTCATGGTGGACCCAATCATCCTTGCTTGGTGGTGTTCAGGTTTGTATGGAGTTCCCTCTCACAGCCATTAAGACTGATATGTGTAAACTGTTGGGTGGACATGATGTGGGGGTAGACTTCTGAGGCTGTATCTTAAGAGACATTATGTTTTCGACCTTGCTTTCTTGAATCACTTGGTTGAGGAAGGCAGAGGACACTCAAATAACTTTTATGGAGAGGTCCATGTATGGGAACCATCAGCTCTTACCAATAGCCATATCAGGCAGCCATTCTGGAAATGGAACTTTCTATCCCAATTAAGCTTTCAAATGACTACAATCTCATGAGAGACCCCGAGCAGAACCACCAAACAGACACTCCTGAAATCCTGATCCACAGAAATGATAATACCTGCTTGTTGCTTTAAACTGCAAAACTTTGGGGTATTTGTAATGTAGTCATAGATAACCAATACAGCATTAATGTACTAAATAAATCATAAATTGTTATTTTAGTCTAATCAGTTAGATTCAATTTTACTTTCTTTCAAGTCTTGTTTGATGTTAGAGAAGTGCCAAGAAAATCAGAATAGTTTACACCTGGCAAACCATTTTTAGTGTGGGTCATTTCTCTAAATGGCTAAATTGTCTTACAGTATACAGTAGTGATTTTTATTAGCTTCACTTATCTTGTGATACCTTATTATAGTTATTAGAGTACTAATTATACCATTTAATTATGCTAAAAAATTAAATTGACAAACAGTTTCAAGATCAAACATGTTTTTTGGTTTGTTTCTAGTTATATGATCTGAGGTATGGCTCCCCAGATGGGTCATGATTATGAGACTAATATATAAGAAACTAAAATAGTATGTGTAACCAATGTACATAGACAACTATGCTGGGTGTAGGGGGAGCAAAATGGGGAGGAGGGTGTCTAGGGGGGGAAAAGAAGAAACATCCATAACAAAAATAAACTAATAAAAATTGCAAAAAAAAGAAAGAAACTGAAATAAGTTAAGATAATGAAGTTCTTGAGAGAAGATGACAATGGGCAGGACCAGACCAAGGGTGAGTGTGTGAGAGTGTGAGTGAGTGTGAGAGAGAGTGTGAGTGGATGTAAATGTAGACCAGTAACCTTAAGCAGTGGAGAAACATGAGGCACAGTGTTCCTATGCTGTGAACAGTGAGCAGCCGGCTACTGCAGTAAGTAGCTTGTCAGGGTACTTCTCCCTGTGTGGCTGGAAGCCCCCACCATATTGGAAGATCACTGGCCTTCTCTGGGAGGAGGCAGCAGGAGCCCCTAGGGTCAAGTGACCTGAGTCCACCAGTGCACCTTGCACCATCAGACCAGTGGACCCTGCTGTGTCAACGTGGACCAGCATACAGCAGTGGCAATGTCAAGGTGCCTGCTGTGAAAGCTGCAACCAACTGGGGACAGAGCACCATCCTCCACAGCAGCAGCTTGATCAGAGCTGAGCACTCCCAGAGCAGAAGCCTGGAGACACAACCCCAGCAGCAGAGGCTTAGGAGCAGACATCCATCCCCAGGCAGCAGCAGCACAGATTGGCAATGAGACTCATCCCCAGCAGCATCAGCAGAGGCTGATCAGGAGCTGAGCCTCACAAGGCAGCAGCACACTCCAACAGGCACACACTGGTGGGACATGCATGCTCAAGAAACGCCTACCAAGGCAGACCAACCAACTGCCAGTTGTCAATCCTCCAGGACCCACAGCAGGCAAGAAGCACCACATACCAAAAGAGTTTGGAAAGCATAGTAGCCTTATTTGATACACACTGACCTGTCTATACATCCCAACATCCCTCACTAGGCCTAGAACTACCAGACGGCTAAAATGGGGAAACAAAGAAACAATACCCAAATGAAAGAAAAGGAAAAATCACCAGAAAAGGAACTACATAAAATGGAAGAAAGCAATTTGTCAGATAAAAAATTTAAAGTAATGATTTTAAGGGTGCTCAAAAAATTCACTGAGAACTACAAGCAACTTAATGAGAATTATAAAGAGCTCAGTGGGAACTACATCAGCTTAAAAAAAGAGGTAGAAGATTTGAATAAAAATCAAAGGGAAATAAAGAATGACATAGCTGATATGAAAAATACCTTAGAAGGATTCAGTTGTAGATTAGAAGAAGCTGAAGACCAAATCAGTGAGTTAGAAGACAAGGTAGAAAAATATGCACAAATAAAGCAGCAAAAAAAATTGAAAACAGGAGGAGAGTTTAAGGGAGTTTTGGGACAATACAAAGTGTAACAATATTTGCATCATAGGAGTACCAGAAGGAGAAGAATCAGAGAAAGGAATAGATAACCTGTTTGAAGAAATAATGACAGAAAAATTTTCCTAATTTGGTGAAGGAAAAAGTCACATAAGTCCAGGAAACACAGAGAATCACAGGGAATATGAACCCAAAAAGACCCACAGCAAGACACACTATAATTAAAATGGCAAACATTAAAGACAAAGGAAGAATTTTTTTTTTAATCCTCACCTGAGGACATTTTTTGTTTAGATAGAGTGAGAGGGAGAGAGAGAAAGAGAGACAGAAACATCGATGTGAAAGGGACACACTGAGTGGCTGCCACCTGCACAACCCAACCAGGGCCGGGGACAAACTGCAACCAAGGTCCATGCCATTAGCAGGAACTGAACCTGGGTCTCTCTGACCACTGGCCGATGCTCTAATCACTGAGCCAAACTGGCAAAGGCCAAAGAAAGAATCTTTTTTTTTTTTTTTTTAATCCTCACCCGAGGACATTTTTCCATTTTTTGTTCAGGTAGGGTGGGAGGGAGAGAGAGGAACAGAGAGAGAGAGAGAAACATCGATGTGAAAGGGACACATCGAGTGGCTGCCACCTGCACAACCCAACCAGGGCCGGGGACAAACTGCAACCGAGGTATGCGCCCTTAGCGGGAACCGAACCCGGGTCTCTCAGGACCGCAGGCCGACACTCTAACCACTGAGCCAAACCGTCCAGGGCCAAAGAAAGAATCTTAAAGGAAGCAAGAGAGAGACAGAAAGTTACCTACAAGGGAGCTCCCATTAGACTGTCAGTTGATTTATCAATAGAAACACTACAGGCCAGAAGGAAATGGCATGAAGTATACAAAGTAATAAAAGGCAAGGGTCTGAATCCAAGACTACTCTATCCAGCCAGACTATCATTTAAAATTGAAGGTGAAATAAAGAACTTCACAAAAAAACAGAAGCTAAAGGAATTTACCACCACCAAAACAGCACTGCAAGAAATGCTAAGGGGAATGCTGCAAGAAGAAGAAAAAATAGAGAGAGAACATGGGCATAAACAAAAAAAAAAGAGCAACTAATAAATATCTATCAATAATAATCTTAAATAAAAATGACTTAAATGCTCCAATAAAAAGACGTAGGGTAGCTCATTGTAAAATAAAACACAATCCATATATATGCTGTCTAAAAGAGACTCACCTCACAACAGAAGACTCACACAGGATGAAAGTGAAGGGATGGAAAAAAATTTTCCAGGCAAATAGAAATGAAAAAAAAAAAAAAAAAAAAGCTGGTGTAGCAATACTCAGATCTGACAAGATAACTTCAAAACAAAGGCCATAATAAAAGACAAAGAAGGACACTACATAACATTAAAAGGATCAATCCAACAAGAAGCTATAACCCTGGTAAATATATATGCACCAAATACAGGAGTACCAAAATATATTTTAAAACTACTGGAGGACTGCAAGGGAGAGATCAATAGCAATAAAATCATAGTGGGTGACTTTAACACCCCACTGACACCACTGGGTAGATCTTCTAGACAAAAAACTAACAAGGACATTAAGTACTTAAATGACAAACTAGATCAGTTGGACTTAATTGATATTTACAGAACATTTCACTGCAAAGCTGCAGAATATATATTCTTCTCAAGTGCATAAGGAACATTCTCAAAGATAGACCATATGTCTCCACAAATTCAAGATTGAAATCATATCTAAAATCTTCTCAGATCACAATGGCATGAAACTAGAAATCAATTATAATAAAAACATTCAAACACATGGAAAGTAAATAGCATGTTATTAAACAATTGATGGGTTACCAAGGAGATCAAGGAAGAAATTAAAAACTTCCTGGAAACCAGTGAAAATAAACACACAACAAAAATTTATGGGTTGCAGGCAAAGCAGTCCTAAAAGGGAATTTCATAGCACTATAGGACTACCTCAAGAAACAAGAAAAATTTCTAATTGAATTTCTAACCCTACAACTCAAAGAACAAGAAAGTTACAAAAAGAAAAAAACAAAACAAAAAACAGCGAGCAGAAGGAAAGAAATAGTAAAGATCAGAGTAGAAATAAATTACATAGTAACTAAACAACAACAACAACAACAAAATAAACAATTAAAAAGATCAATGAAACAAAGAGCTGGTTCTTTGAAGAGACAAACAAGATTGATGGCCCCTAACCAGATTCACCAAGAAACAAAAAGAGAGGACCCAAATAAACAAAATCAGAAAAGAAAGAGAAATAACAACTGACATCACAGAAATACAAAGGGTTATTAAAACATACTATGAACAATTATATGCCAACAAATTGGACAATCTGAGTGAAATGGAAAAATTTCTAGAAATACATAGTCTCCCAAAACTGATCCGGGAAGAGATAAAAAACTTAAACAGACCAATAACAACTAAAGAAATTGA
Organism: Molossus molossus; assembly: GCF_014108415.1. Classification (NCBI taxonomy): domain Eukaryota; kingdom Metazoa; phylum Chordata; class Mammalia; order Chiroptera; family Molossidae; genus Molossus; species Molossus molossus. The sequence goes on from NW_023425352.1 coordinate 60,961,242, forward strand.
AGATGTAATCAAGAAACTTTTCACAAGCTTCACAGGGAAGTTTTACCAAACATTCAAAGATATAACACCCATTCTCCTCAAACTATTAAAAAAAAAAAAAATCCAAGATGATGGAAGAATTCTAAACTCATTTTATGAGGCCAACATAATTCTAATTCCAAAACCAGAAAAAGACACTACAAAGAAAACTACAAGCCAATATCCCTGATGAACATAGATGCCAAAATTCTTAACAATATATTAGCACATTGGATCCAGCAATACATCAAAAAAATATTCATCATGACCAAGTGGGATTCATCCCAGGGATGTAAGGCTGGTACAATATTCACAAATCAATAAATGTGATATACCACATAAACAAAATGAAAGATAAAAACCATATGATCATATCAATAGATGCTGAAAAAGCATTTGACAAAATCCAGCATCCATTTCTGATAAAAATGCTCAGCAATGTGGGAATAGAGAGATCATATCTTAACATAATAAAGGCAATATATAAAAAAAACCTACAGCCAATATTATACTCAGTGGCAAAAACTACAAGTATTTTCTTAAGAACAGGAACCAGACAGGGATGTCCATTTTTCCCCACTGTTACTTAACATAGTACTAGAATTCTTAGCCACAGCAATTAGACATTAAAAAAATAAATAAAAGGGATCCAAAAGAGGAAGTAAAACTATCATTATTTGCAGATGACATGATACTGTACATAGAAAACCCTAAAGACTCTATCAAAAATTTACTAGATTTAATAAATGAATTTGACAAAGTTGCAGGATACTAAATTAACATCAAGTAATTGATGGTATTCTTATACACCAATAATGAACTCACAGCGAGAAACTACAAAACAACCCCAGTTACCACTGCAGCATAAAGATTTAAGATACCTAGAAATAAACTTAACCAATGAAGTAAAAGATCTATTCATAGGAAACAACAACAGGATATTGAAAAAAGAAATAGAGGGAGGTGTAAAAAAGTGGAAGCATATACCTTGTTCTTGGATTGGAAGAATTAACATCATTAAAATGTCCATACTACCCAAAACAATCTATAATCCAATGCAATCCCCATTAAAATCACCAATGCCCTATTTCAAAGAACTAGAAAAAATACTTCAAAAGTTTATATGGAACCAAAAGAGACCTAGAATAGCCAGAGCAATCTTGAAAAAGAAGAACAAAGTAGGAGGGATCACAATACCAGATATCAGGCCATACTACAAAGCAATAATAATCAAAACAACCTGGTACTGGCACAAGAACAGGCAAATAGATCAATGGAACAGAACAGAAAACCCCAGAAATTGACCCAAGTCATTATGCTCAATTAATATTTGAGAAATGAGTCAAGAGCATACAGTGAATAAAGATAACCTCTTCAATAAAGGGTGTTGGGAGAATTGAACAACTACATGCAAAAATATGAAGCGAGACCACCCAACTTACACCATACATGAGAATAAACTCAAAATGGATAAAAAACTTAAATGTGACTCATGAATTCATAAAAATCCAAGAAGAACATGTAGGCAACAAAAATTTCAGACATCACATACAGCAGAATTTTTACAGATACAATGTCTAAGGCAACAGAAACAAAGGAAAAAATGAACATATGGGACTACATCAAACTAACAAGCTTCTGCACAGCAAATAAAACAACAACAACAAAGAAAAAAAAAAAAAACAACCATCAAAATGGAAAGGGAACCCACTATATGGGAGAGCATAATTGCCCATGATACATCTGATAAAGGGTTAATTTCTTATACAACTCAGCAAAAGGAAGACAAAGAACCCAATTAAAAAATGGGCAGAGGACCTAAATAGACACCTCTCCAAACAGGACATACAAATGGCCGAAAGACATATGAAAAAAATGCTCAACATCATTAATGATTAGAGAGATGCAAATTAAAATGACTGAGGTATCACCTCACACCTGCCAGAATGGCTGCTATCAACAAATCATCAAACAACAAGTGCTGGCGAGGGTGTGGAGAAAAGGGGACTCTAGTGCACTGCTGGTGGGGATGTAGACTGGTGCAGCCACTATGAAAAACAATATGGTATTTCCTCAAAAAATTTAAAATTGATTTGCCATTTGACCCAGTGATCCCACTTATAGGAATATATTCTAAACGTCCTGAAACAGAAAGAATATATATACCTCTATGTTCATAGCAGCACTATTTACAATAGCTAAGATCTGGAAACAGCCCAAGTGTCCATCAATAGATGAGTGGATAAAAAAGCCGTGATATATATTTACAATGGAATACTATGCAGCTATAAGAAAGATCTCTTATCCTTTCAGATGACATGGAGGGACCTGGAGAGTATTAACCCAAGTGAAACAAGTGAATCAGAGAAAGACAAATATCACATGATCTCACTTATTTGTGGAATATAATGAGCAAAGCAAGCTGATGAACAAAATAGACCCAGAGACATAGAAGTAGGGTAAAGATTGACAAACTCAGAAGAAGGGTTGGGGGGAGGGAAGAGATAAACACAGAACTTATATGCATGTACAATATGTGTAAACATGGACGTAGAGAATAATGCTGGGGTGGGGACTGGGAGGAGGGTGTCAATGGGGAAAAAAGGAGAAACATGTAAATAAATAAATAAATTTTAAAAAGATAATGATGAGCCCTATTGATTTATGTGCCAATTAGTCATTAAAGTTTGATGATTATTTGGAAAATTGGTTAATCTCCGAAAATATAAGTAGGTTGCAATATTGAGCAAATAGAGAAAAATTTTACCCATAAAGAAATAAAGGAGATACCACCTATCATGGGAGATTGGACTATCGAGTAAACCAGCTCTTGGGGTGCTTTCTAGCTATAACTTTATATCTTTGCCTGACCCACAGGGACTTTTACTTAAAAGGTGCAGCAGTGATGGTATAGTGTACATAACTGTCATGGTACCCCAAGATCATCAATAGTCTTGAGGAAGAAAAACTAGATTAAATTATAATCTAAATTTTCCCCAACTGTGTGGCTTTAAGGAAATTAACCTCTATTAGTATGAGCTTTCTTATATAAAAATAGAATAGTAATTATATAAAAAAACCCTTAAGTTTAAATAATGTGATTTATGTGACTGGAGATGTATTCAGTGCACAGCCTGGAATGGAAACATTGTAAAAACAGAATCACAAGCTAAATGGATAGAGAAGTTTAAAATTGCTGAGGGAATGACCTTAAGCACATACCTGCTTATTGGGAAATCATTTGGTGGTCGGGCATTTCTTATCATGAAATGTGCAGTTCTTGAGAAGAACGTTTCCCAGGTTTCCTTCCATTATTATCGGTTCCATGGAGTTGGGTTTTACCTCAATTCACAGCACCAGCTGTCTTGCATGGCAACAATACCTTGATGGGCCTCTAGTCTCCACTAGCTCTGAGGATTTCTTTAGAAAAAGACTATGTCTTATTTATGTATTTATTATTATTTTTTAATTCTCAAGACTTGGCACACAGATTCTTTTTTTTTTAATTCTCACTAGAGGATATTTTTACATTTGTCTTCAGACAGAGTGGGAGGGAGAGAGCGAGAGAGAGAAATATTGATGTGAGAGAGAAACATCGATTGGTTGCCACCCACATGACCCTAACTGGGGCTGGGGACTAACCACAATCGAGGTGCGTGCCCTTGGCTAGAATTGAATCCGGGACTCTTTGGTCCGTAGGTCAATGCTCTAACTACTGAGCCAAACTGGCCAGGGTGGCACATAGATTCTTCATTATTTGAGAAAGAAATAAATATTGGAAAATTTAAAAATAAGCTCTTATTCTTGGAGCTAACCCACCTATACATTTTCATTAGTCTAGAGGGCATGCAATAATTGCTCAATTAAAAAAGAAAGAAATGAAATGGATGGCAGGCAAAAAATATAAATATTTCCATAGAAACATGTCACTGTACTTAGTGACCTTGAACTGAGTCTAATGATGTGGGATTTAATCAATGCAGATAAATAAACCCTTTATAAAGCCTTGTGCCATAAGGGTTTTTTAATAGATATGCACATTGACCAGGGAAAGGGACTTCCCCTAGTAATTAACCTAAGCTCTGGATTTTGTTGGTGCAAACACTTTGCAGTTGTTAATGAATTTTTAGGCTGAGGGGGGATATATAGGGAGCAGATGAGAGGCCCTGGCTCTTGGTGATAAACATTAATAACAGACATGAGAATCTGGTGGAGTGATATAAGTCCTTCTTCAATCTAAACTTGGTAATTAAATGTGGACTACCTTAACTGCTTAAACAGAATGTTACTAAATGCCAGATAATCATTTAATTCATTTAAAAAAGTAAATTACATCAACAACAAAATCTTCTCCTTGCATGAGAAACTGAAAAGGGCCAAGGTTAACTATTAATGAATGCACACATTATGTGCTCAGTAAACATTGAATTGGCATTTTCTTCGGTCTTGTTTCCTGGGGAAGTGGGCCAGGTAATACAGCTGTCAGTGAAGTGAAGGGAACTGAGAAAGAGACTTCTACTGTTTTATTTTTTTCTCCCAAATATGTTATTTTGATAAGAACATTAGTTCTTCAGAATGCTCTTCCAAACTATTTCCCAGGTTCAAAGAAGTTTGGAGAATATTTAGTACTAAAACTGTCCTTTTATAATGTCCTATGGATTTTATTTTTGTAAAATAATTATTATAAAAGCAATACTGGCTCATTTTTGGAAGAACCAAGAGGCTTCTGATCTTCAAAAGACTTCAATTTCTTCCTAACTGATGAATGGCCCTCAAGAACAGAAAACAGCTAGGCCTGGCAGGCATGGTTCAGTTGGTTGGGTGTCCTGAGCACTGGAAAGTTGCCAGTTCAGTTCTGGTCAGGGCACATGCCTAGGGCTCAGTACCTGGTGGGAGTTGTGCAAGAGGCAGCCTATGGATCTGTGGATGCTTCCCTCTCACATCAATATTTCTCTCTCTAAAAAAAAAAAAAAAAAAAAATTAGAAAACAGCTATCAACAGCCACACTAGGTTTTTTTATATTTCAGATACAAACCAAAATACAGTAGTTTGGCCGATAGCACAAGTGTGGAGTCAGTCAACCTGCAGCAAATCCTGGCTCTTCCACTTTCTGTGAGACTTTAGATAAGTTGAAAGACAATTAACCTCTCTGTAACTCAGTATCCTTATTAGTAAAGTCGGGAAAATAATAACACCAATTTTATAGAGCATTGTGAAAATTAAATAAAATAAGTAAAGGTCTTTAAAATATTTAATATATAATGGACCTATTTTTGTGATAGTACATATATATTTATTTTATTGGTTGTAACAGTTACATAAAACTTAATTTTATGACATACTGTAATAGTCTAGTGATTTTTAAAATATAATCTGAAGTGGAATAGGTCTTTTAAAGCATGGCATGAAACTCATGCAGCATCAAAGAAATAACTGCTAAATTTGACTACATACAAATTAATATTTGTGAACAAGAACAAACCACAAGAACAATGTTTGAAGACAAATGGCAAAATAAGAAGAAAATTGTAATTTATAGTAAAAGACCTAACTTGTTTAAAATATAAAGAACTTTTTAAAATAAGTGAGATTAACCTGATTTAAAAATTAGTAAATACTAAGACCTTCTGAAATATATAGACACACACATTGTCAATTTACAAATGAGAACTATAGGCACTATCCCTTTCCTATAAAATTAGCAATATTAGAAGTTTGTTAATATACAGGGTCAATGAGTATGTATAAGAAGATGAAAATATTAATGCACTCTTTGTAGATGTAAGTTGGTTTAATTTTTGTTGAAGTGCAGAATGTGAATTTGAATTAAAATGAGCATGCCCTTCCAATGAAGAATTCCACTTTGGGGACTCTACTGATTTAATTACATGTTTGGCCACATGAACAAAGGTTATGTGTAAGCATGTTGTAGTGGTTTTTGTGCTCTGAAAGAACTGGACATGGCCCATGTAAATTCTGAAAGGTTTTGTAGTAAAATAACAAAACAAAACAAAAACCTTTAATTTTTTATTTTTTTTAACTGGAATTTACTAAATGTTAGCCTGTTGTGGCAGAAATTCAGTGGGTGGGAAGAGACAGACTGCACGCATTTGGAGGACTAGACAAGGACTGTTTAATGCACACTGGTGCTGGCCCAGAGGACTCACCTCCAAAGGCTGAGCCCTGAGCTCGGGTTCCAACCCCATTTATACATGATAAGCCTCTGGGTATTTGGGGCTTTCTAGTTCCTCTGTAGTTTAGGCGGTTGGTGGATATAAGGAAATTACAAAAGCTAGGGTGGGGTCTCTGCACTGCCTTAGAGGCTGTACCTGGCTTGCCTTCTCATTCCCCCCTCTTGATTCTCAAGCTGCACCTAGCAGACTTAGAGAATATCTTGGACAGAGAGCTTCCTTAGTGCCATGTGAAGAAGAGGGGCAATGATCTCTCTGACTGCTTCCTGCTGAAATAGGGGCATTGAAGGGGAGGGATGCAGAAACTAAAGTTCTTCACTGTTCAGAGGCGAGTAGTTGGGGATTATTTGAAGCATCATGTGGAGCTGTATTGTTTCTAAGTGAGAGGAAATGAAACAGGTTAGCATGTTGAGAATACAAGGGCCAAGCAAAAGCTCTATAAAAATTATTAAAAGAGGACCAGCTAATGGGAGTAACCAAGATAGCCAGTATTTGTTCCTTTAACTGCTGGGCCATGTCTCTAGCTATCTCTAACTGTATAACATAAAAGCAACATTCCCGTTTAAGAAGAGGCATATTACTCCCTTTTCAGGAATTGGCAGGTCTAACCCCCTTCTATTTTGTAATACTACTGCTGCTAAGGATTCTAAGGCTACTAAGGATAGAGTCCAGTGCTGGGATCAATCCAGCAGGTGATGATCACCCATTGTTCTGGCAGAGTCCTCATGTGCTTGCCATAGACTGATTCGTAGGTTTCACTGTCATCTTAAGGGTGACCTGCAGAGGATTGTTTTGGCTGATGGTCACTCTCCAGGCAGGTTGGTTGTCATGTGGCAGGTGAGCTGCCTTCACCCATAAGTGGTGGATCCAGGTATTCAGACCTGCAACCTTGAGAGCTGTGGGAGTATAACTAAATAGGGCCCTCTCCAGGTTGGTTTGAGGGGTTCCCTTTACCGGTCTTTTATCCAGACTCGGTCCTCTGGTCTGTGGGTATACAGTTATTCCCAGGGAAATGGGTATTCTATCAGTTACCCACTTATGTACCTCAAGAATAGTTTTTCCTAGTCCTTGTAGTTGTTTTTGGATTTCCAAATTTCCCAGTTCTTTCATATCCCCTTTGAATTTGATCAGTGGGGGACGTCTCTCATCTAAGATTTCAAGGGGAGAACTTGATCTTTGTCTGAAGAATACAACATACTCTCAGGAGACCTAGGGGCAGTATATCAGGCCAGGGCAGTTGGTTTCTTGACATAGTTTTGCCATGGTACGGGTCCAATTCATGAATTCTACTTTCTCTGAGCTCTGCAGCTGGTAGGCCTTGTGCAAATTCTACTGGACACTTAGAGTTTTAGCTACCTGCTGTACTATTTCTGCTACGAAGCCTGGGCCATTGTCTGATCCTATAGTCAATGGCATTCCATACCCCAGGATGATGTCTCTCAGTAGAGCTTTGGTTACTTCTCTTGCCTTTTCCATATGTGCGGGGTAAGCTTCAACCCAGCCCAAGAAAGTACAGATGAAAACCAGGAGATATTTATTTTCTCTACTGGGTCTTATTTTCAAGAAGTCTACCTTTAGATCTTCAAAGGGTGCTTGGCTATAGCACTGGATTCTAGTGAGCCTGGTGGGGACTTGTCTGGTGTTGTTTTGAGCACAGAGGAGACAGCATTGGGAGATTGAGGCACAAAGAGATGATAATCAAGCAATCAGGTAGTACCAGCTTAATAAGTCTTCTAGGGCAGTTTTTCCCAGATGGGTGAGTTCATGTTGTTGGAGGACTAACCAGTGGGCTAATTATTCTGGCACATAGATTCTGTGGTCTGGGAATATCCACTATCCTTCCTTCATTGTATTTTCTTCCTCCTGTTGTGCCCATACTTCTTCCCGGGCCATGTGCAGTCCCAGGAGGAGAACTGGACACGCCTCCAGAGCTTCAAAAGCAGTCACTCCAGAATCCCCAAGGGCCCCAGCCTGTGGGATCTGAAGTCCTGGAGCTGGTCCACATGGAGGCAGCGGCCACCCATGCAGGCTTGTGAAGGCCCACACGGGGTGTCATTGGCCCACAGTGAATGCTTGGTCTGGCACATGGCATGACCATTGAGATGCCCAGAGCACCAGAGGGCAGCACAGGGTGGCAGCAGCTTTGGACAGTGGTGTGAGTGAAGCCCAAAGGTCAGCTGGCACTGGTGGTCTGTGTCATAGTCTTTGCCAGGGAAGTGACATGCAGGGGAGCCTCTGGCTTGTCTAAGAGACAGTGCTCATAGCCATTGTAAGCAGGCACTGCAGGGGGACCAGGGCTCCTTGGGATCCACATGAGCCATCACAGGAGCCGTGACATGACTAGAGGCACTCCCAGGCCTGTTCAGACCAACAGAGGATTTGAACTGTCTGATTAGAGCCCGTAGCACAGCTCTGAGCCAGGTCACACACAGTGCGCTCATCAGCCATGCCCGGGGTGTCACAGGTAGAGACCCCACACAGGTCTTGATGGGTAAACAGAATGGCTGGGTCCAAGTCCTTAGGGGTGTTGAGTCCTTACTGCCAGGCACAGAAGCTGTGCAGGGTCTGGGCGGCACTGGGTCCCACCTGGGGCCCTCCCTCTCCTGGTCCTAGAACCACTAGCAGAGTCACCATCAAGCTGACAGGGTTGCGGATGCTCGGGTGCTTGAAGGCCTTGGCTGTGGCTGCCATGACTGTGAGCAGGTGGCGCTTTGGTCCTGCGCCATGAAATGCTGCCATCTTGTCCTCTGCCACCACCAGGGTCTCCACAAATCTACTCAGGGAAGCAAAGCACTTGGCTCTTGGGAGGTTAGACCTGGAGTTCCCAGGAGGAGTCTTGACACTGCACATGGGACCTGGGCTGCTGGTGCGACTCTTCCGGCATAGGTTATGAACCCAGGCCCCCAGCAGAGTAAGGGGTGGTGCCTCCCTCCAGTGGCTGGATGTGGAGTTTGCTCTCCCAATACTGCAGCACCCCTAACAGGGCTCTCTCGACCCAGTGCAGAGATACCACTGTCTCTGGATCTCTGTTGTTGGTACCAGTGAGGTAGGTGCCCGGCTCCGCCCCACCCCGCAGCTCAGATGCCTGGCCCAGGTACTACACTGTCAGCCCCTCGACCCACACGGGTCTTGCTCCAGCTCTAGCAACAGTGTCTCCCCAAAGGCAGGCAAACGGTACCACAGCCTAGCCTGGATGTCCAAACCAGGCAGGATGCCACCGTTGAGTTTCTTGGGAAATACAATCTCCTCCTTCTGGGGGAGGGGGCCAGTCAGTCTCCCACAACCAGGTCAATTTGCTTTGAAAGATAAGCTACCAGTTTCTGCCAAGGCCCAAATTCCTGGGTTAGGACTCCCAGGGACATCCAGGACTCCTAAGGCTGGTGCCTCCATGACCTTGGTAAATGCTTTTTCAATCGGGGCCCCAGACGAGGGGTGCCTGTTCTTCTCCTTTTAGGGTGTTATATAAGGGTTTTGCCAGTTCTGAAAATCCGGGTATCCATTCAACAGAACCCTGCTGCTCCCAGGAATTTGCGAATCTGCCCACGGGAAGGGGAACCAGAATAGCGCAGGCTGCGTTCCTTTCAGCCCCTAGCATTCGTTTGCCTGGGGTGATCTTGAAATCTAAGTCTTGCCTCGAGTGGCTGGGTGGAGCAAAAGTTCCTGGTTTTCCTCGCTGGTGGTTTAGGGTACTCACTTTTCTGCCTCCTGCATGCCTCCCACTGGGGATTGGGCCCACAACCTGGACATGTGCCCTGGCCAGGAATTGAACTTCTTGGTGCGTGGGGTGATGCTAAACCACTGAACCACACCAGCCCAGGGAAGGTCACAGTGGGGAACAGCAGATGCGATTGGGCTCCCCACAGTCAGCTGCCTATCCAGGCCCTCCTGGGATGTGGGTCCAGCTGGGACATGGCAGGGTGCTAAGCTGGGAGAGATTGAGGATATCTGGGCATCATGTCCTTCGCACCCTGGCTTTGTGGAAAGCTCCTCTCTGCAGCCTGGGGCTCAGACTAGTGCCAGAGTCAGGGGCAGAGTTTCAGAGGGGCTGGGGACCTTCAGACGAGATGGAGAAAACTTGCCCTTGGCTTGGGAGAGGTGCCTAGTGGCCCGGCTCCTGCACACCCTCCTCTCCTGCATCTTTGTGTCTCCCTGCTGCTGTCTCCCTCAGCTCCTCTGGCCTCTCTCTGTCTGCCCCAAACTCTGGCTTTGCCTCTGTGCCTTTGTCTCTCCTGCCTTCTCCCCTGTCTCTGTGTCTGCAGGTCTCCCTGAGAGTTCCTCATCAGGTAACGCTTCTCATGCCCAGGCTTCTATGTCTAGATGTCCAGCTGGTGCCTGGGTCTGGAGCCACTTTCTGGCTTCTGTGATAATCCACTGCAGTCGACCCAGTCTGGAAGACTGCTACCCCCTCTAATGGGGTCCCATCAAGGCTCATTCTCTGTGGACCCCTTGTTTCTTGCAGTGGTAATTGCATTACTGCCAGGGGTTTTGGTCTCTGAGTCACTGACCTGAGACATCTTCCCACTGGCTGCAGTGGCTGGTTGTGGGGGTGAGATGGATGGAGGTGGGCTGTCTGGCAGGTGAGGTTCCCCATTCTTAGGTAGTGGGGCATATGACAGTGGCAGTGGAGGGGCCTCTTCCGAATCCCCTTGTAATATAGAAGGTCGTTAAATTCGCCGTGAAGTCTTCCTTTAACTTTGCACCGTGAGGACCTTACACTGTCCCTGACTAGTAACACAGAATTGGACCCAAGGAGGCCTGATTTGGGCTATTTCCAACCACTGGTTTATGTATGGCTACTGGTCGGATAGCTAGAGTCTCAGGTGACTACCCCATACATGGCCTGGACTGTGGGGACATCACGGGTGCCTTCAGAGGGCATTCACACCAAAGGTGGGCCATTCTAATTCACAGAGGGTGCGCAATTTAATTGGGGTCAATTTGACCCCATAATCTCTTGAAAACCCCATTAAGATTCTTTATCATACATTCCAGAACAGTGGGTTTAGAGGAACTTCCCCCCATAATGATATCTAAGATGGTTAAGCAAACCTCCCAGGGAACTGTGTCATGAGACAAACAAAAGGAAACCCTTATTTTGTCTGCCTGGCCACTCCCCTTGTGGGGATTTAGGTGCCTCTTGGCATTGGCAGGTCAGTATAAACCCCTGACTCGGATCAGGTTCACTGGTGGGGACAAATGTCCCTGAGAACTTGATACTTCCCTTAGCCATATAAGGTCATCATGGATGCACAAGTTGGGACTCATGCAGGCTCCATAACAGTTGTTATAGAGCACGGTCACTCACATACACACACAGAATTTAAACTTCCACCTAGGAATTCCCTATCCTGTGTGGTGTCTGTGCCACCGGAGAGGTGATCAGATTTTTCTTCTGCCTTAGAGGTGAACCTGAACTCGGTCCTGGGTCCCTGGGGGACATTTACTGATCTGATGTCCTGGTAGGCTTTTCTATCCTCACCGGAGTTTGTTCGAGCACAGTGGTGGCCGACTACAGTTGGCTTGGTGAGGGTCAGGGTCCAGTGAAATCACTGGTGATGCACCTTCCTTTCCATCGTGGGGCCCCAAAATAGTTGCTCCTTCCACCGGCTTCTGACAGCAGTAGCTCAAGGGGCCAGCATGGCTGTCAGCTTCCCAGCCAACGCACCAAGATGTGACAGAAATTTGGTCAGCGAGAAGAGACAGGCTGCCTGCACTCGGAGGATTAGAAATGGACTGTTTAATGTGCACTGGTGCTGCCTCAGTGGAGTCACCTCCAAAGGCTGAGCCCTGAGCCTGGGACCCAGCTGCCTTTTATTCAAGATAAGCTTCCGGGTATTTGGGGCTTTCTAGTTCTGCTGTAGTTTAGGCAGTTGTCAGATGTAAGGGAATAGCAAAAGCCAGGGGTGGGGGTCTCTGCACTAAGTGGCTGCACCTGGCCTGCCTTCTCAGGCCAATAAATCCTCATTTAGGCATACTACTCATTACAGTCCATTAGGAAGTAGAATTCTGTAAAACACATTTTAGAAAATGGGGCTTTTATAATGAAAATTCCTCAACAATGACCACATGCTGTGATTTTGAGAGTTATACTCAGGAATGTACTCTAAGAGGCTGGGACTCAGCCTGGAGGCACCCATTGGTGCTATCTCTGTTTCTGGAGGAAGTTCTGCTCATGGAAGAAAGAAAGAAGAAATTTTTTATTGAGCTGTGGTGTGGGTACAGGAGATGTGTGTATGTGTATCTTTTGGCATAATCCTTGGGTTTGGAAGTTAGTGATTCTGTGGATGGTTGTCCATTGGCCCCAAGAAGTCTGATAGGAGAAGGTAGGGCCCAGACAAGGGAGAGTGCTGTGTTTGGAAATCCTGGTAAGAATACAGCCATATATACCAGTCTTCGTGGGAAAGAGTACAGAGGAAACTACTCTAGCAGGGACTATATATTAGACCTCTCACAGAGGAGTATAAGAACCAGGGACTAATCAGTTTCTACCGCTTGAGTCTGAGAAAAAAAATCTAGGCTGAACTAGCATTCTTTACGTTCCCTGGGGGTAGGAATATAGGGCTTGGGGCAAGTGAGACCGCTGAGGATTTAAGTGCCTGCCACAGGGTAGGAGGAAGAAGACAAAGCTGTGTGAAGAGCCAAGCAGGCCTTGCAGACTTTGGGCTTGCACAACAACCTCTGAATAATGTTTTTCTTTTGGAAACTAGTAGCTTTCATACTTCCTATTTTACTTGCATTGCTGAAATTATGTTCTCTGCTAGATATGGATACCTATCAATAACGGCCGATGCGGTGGGTTATAATTGGGTGCGTTCAGCATTTAAATGGTCTCTTTTCAGTTCTGTTATTCTACCTTTTTGGAAATTTCCCTGTATAGGCAGGGCTTTCCCCTGTGCTTCCCATGGGGATGAACTTGTAGATCACACTCAACCTTGAAGGCAGAGAAACAAGGTGCTGCAGATTCTACTCAGGTGCTGTTTGTTTAGGAACTGGCTACACTCACCACTGCAGAACTATCTCCTGTTTGCGGGGGATTCATCCCCTTGGCTCTCACTTCTTTGCAGATTCAAATGGACAGTTCAAACAGACTGCTTGCAGAATTTAGGCCCTTGTTTCTGACTCCAAATTTGATGATCTAATTGCTGCATCACAGATTTTAAATATGAATGTTTCCAGATATACATGATTAAAATTCAAAACACATGCAAATATCATATTAATCAAGACAATGAAGCTTTTTCTTTGAAAGATAAAAAAGCAGATATATTCTGTGTGTTTCTCATGGTTGCAATAATAGCTATACTAATGTTTATGTCAAATCTCAAAGGAGAACAAATAGTCTAGCTAATGGCGTGTAACAAAGAATCTCCCAGTGTGAAATACAATAGGACTTGTTAGTTCATAATGTAGGGCACCTGGGGAAAAATGGATTTGCATTATCTGCGATGAGCTGAGCTGCTATCTTTTAAATAGCCATAGCATAGCAGTTGCTTTGAAGTGAACATGCTTTAAAACCAATACCCTATAAAGTTTTATTTTGTGGATGTAAAGTTTCTGTAATGAGAAGACAGTTTGGTGTATTTATAACCTCCAATTGCAACAGATCAATTTGATGTGTGAGTATACCCTATATGCCAGTGTGTTATGTGTATGAAATTGAGAAGGGAGTAGTTTTCACCTGATTGGATAATTAAATTGAGTCAAATCATGAAACTTTATTTCCAGACTCTAGGTATTTCAAAGTCACCATTTTAAATTTGAAAATTTAACTTCAGAGATCTTGTAAAAATCATTTAATAGATTCATTTGATCTTGAATAATGGCATATGAGTGGTTTTATTTTCTTTGAATCACATTTAAAAAGGCCAAAATGATGAAACATTAAAATAAAAAATATCACTCTTATTTCCTTACTTGGGATGATCTTGGTGACATAAAGCTGGACTCAAAAAAAAACTAACTACAGTGCTATTGTTAACAGATCAGGAAAGGCTTCTGTATGACATACACTTTTTTTTTTTTTTTTTTTGTATTCAGCACCTAGATCAGCACACACTGATCCTTACTTGAAATGATACCTCATATATGTAGAGACAGAAAACAGTCCTTTTCTTTGTTATGGTTTTTCTACCATTTATGAGAAGCACCTGATAATTAAACAGAGCTTGCTTGTTCCTCTGCTCTACACACAGATTAGGGATGTGCTCAAGGCTGCATTCTCTCCCACCCCCTTTTTGCTGCTGTTTTAACTACTGGATGATTGCACCAAAGAGTATCTAATTAATAGAAAGTTTCCTTCCCCCACCCCTTCAGACAAGCCTTTCCCTTTTGAACGCTTTGTAACTTTTGCTCTAAGCATGTTTTTCAGGCTGGAGAAATAGACACCTCCTTAGGACAGCTGCCTGCTGTCTCCTAGAAAGCAAACAAACTGTAACTTCTTAAAAACCACTGGCATCTGGTCAACTTCAACACAATCCCCCTTCCTGCCACAGCTGCTGTTTACTCCCTAAAACCCTAGTTAAAAGAGCAGCTCTCCCTATCTTTGTTACCCTTATACTGCCAATCAATGGATGGGTCCTTTTCTTCCTTTGGAAAGTAAAATAAATTTTCTCTCTTTCTACTCTTAATTGTGAATTCTTTCACAAGCTTATGTCACTGGAAAATCCTAACAATATGCATTCCTTAAAATTTATTTATGATAACTGAATTTAGTTCATGAATAAAATCCAAAGTTTCGCTCCTGGATGAACTTTGATAAGATAATGCAATGGGTTTTTATCTCTCCAGAATTTTTTTTTTTTTTTAACTTTTGATTCTTTTTTTTTTTTTTTTTTATTGATTACTTTTTGTTACAAATGATTCTCCTTTTTTCCCTCAGTGATTCCCCCCTCCCCCTTCCCTCCCTGCCCCTTCCCCCGATTGTTGTCCATGTCCACTGTTCATGCCTACATGCATATAAATTCTGTTGTTCATCCCTCTCTCAGCTCCCCACTCCTTAGGGGATTGTCCTCAAACTGTTATGTTCATTATATTCCAGAAATCAGTGAGATCATATGAAATTTGTCTTTCTCTGCTTGGCTTGTTTCACTTAGGATGATACTTTCCAGGTCCCTCCATGTAGTCTCAAAGGATAAGAGATCTTTCTTTCTTACCGCTGCGTAGTACTCCATTGTGTATATGTACCACAGCTTTTTAATCCATTCGTCTACTGATGGGCACTTGGGCTGTTTCCAGATCTTAGCGATTGTAAATAGTGCTGCTACAAAGATGGGGGTACATATATTCTTTCTGATTGGTGTTTCAGGCTTCTTAGGGTATATTCCTAGAAGTGGGATCACTGGGTCAAATGGGAGTTCAATTTTTAATTTTTTGAGGTGACACCATATTGTTTTCCATAGTGGCTGCACAGTCTGCATTTCCACCAACAGTGTACTAGAGTCCCCTTTTCTCCACACCCTCGCCAACACTTGTTATTTGATGATTTGTTGATGGCGGCCATTCTGACCAGTGTGAGGTGATACCTCATTGTTGTTTTGATTTGCATCTCTCTGATGATTAGTGATGATGAACATTTCTTCATATGTCTCTTAGCCATTTGTATGTCCTGTTTGGAGAGGTGTCTATTTAGTTCCTCTGCCCATTTTTTAATTGGACTCTTTGTCTTCCTTTTGTGGAGTTGTATGAGCACTCTATATGTATTGGAAATTAACCCCTTATCTGATATATCATTGGCAATTATGCTCTCCCATACAGTGGGTAGCCTTTCCGTTTAGATGATTGTATCTTTCGCTGTGCAGAAGCTTTTGAGTTTGATGTAGTCCCATGTGTTCATATTCTCCTTTGTTTCTATTGCCTTAGGTGATGTGTCAGTAAAAATTCTGCTGCGTATGATGTCTGAGATTTTGTTTCCCACAGTCTCCTCTAGGATTTTTATGGATTCATGAGTTACATTTAAGTCTTTTATCCATTTTGAGTTTATTTTGGTGTAGGGTGTAAGTTGATGGTCTAGTTTCATTTTTCGGCAAGTAGCTGTCCAATTTTCCCAGCACCATTTATTAAAGAGGCTGTCCTTACTCCACTGTATGCTCTTGCCACCTTTGTCAAATATTAATTGAGCATATTGCCTAGGGTCCATTTCTGGGTTCTCTATTCTGTTCCACTGGTCTATATACCTGTTCTTGTGCCAGTACCAGGCTGTTTTGATTATGGTGGCTTTGTAGTATAACCTGAAATCTGGTATTGTGATCCCTCCAACTTTGTTCTTCCTTTTCAAGATTGCTGTGGCTATTCGAGGCCTTTTTTGGTTCCATATGAACTTTTGAAGTAATTGTTCTAATTCTTTGAAGTATGCCGTTGGTATTTTGATGGGGATTGCGTTGAATCTATAGATTTGCTTTGGGTAATATGGACATTTTAATGATGTTAATTCTCCCAATCCATGAACAGGGTATGTTCTTCCACTTTTTTATATCTTGCTCTATTTCATTTTTCAAAGACCTGTAGTTTTCTGCGAATAGGTCCTTTATCTCTTGGTTAAGTTTATTCCTAGGTATCTTAATTTTTTTGCCGCAATGGTAAATGGGATTGTTTGCCTAGTTTCTCTTTCTGTGAGTTCATCATTGGTGTATAAGAATGCCATCGATTTCTTGACGTTAATTTTGTATCCTGCTACTTTGCCAAATTCATTTATTAAGTCTAGTAAGCTTTTGGTGGAGTCTTTGGGATTTTCTATGTACAGTATCATGTCATCTGCAAATAATGACAATTTCACTTCCTCCTTTCCAATTTGGATCCCTTTTATTTTTTCTTCCTGTCTGATTGCTGTGGCTAAGACTTCCAGTACTGTGTTAAATAGGAGTGGCGAAAGTGGGCATCCTTGCCTTGTTCCTGTTCTTAAGGGAAATGCTTTTAGTTTTTGCCCATTGAGTATGATGTTGGCTGTAGGTCTTTCATATATGGCCTTTATTATGTCTAGGTATGATCCCTCAATTCCCACACTGCTGAGTGTTTTTATCAGAAATGGATGCTGGATTTTGTCAAAGGCTTTTTTAGCATCTATTGATATGATCATGTGGTTTTTATTCTTCAATTTATTTATGTGGTGTATCACATCTATGGATTTGCGCATATTGTACCAGCCTTGCATCCCTGGGATGAATCCCACCTGGTCATGGTGGATAATTTTTCTGGTGTATTGCTGGATTCGATTTGCTAGTATTTTGTTCAGGATTTTGGCATCTATGTTCATCAGGGATATTGGCCTGTAGTTTTCTTTCTTTGTTGTGTCTTTTTCTGGTTTTGGAATTAGAGTTATGCTGGCTTCATAAAACGAGTTTGGCAGTCTTCCTTCTTCTTGAATTTTTTGAAATAGTTTGAGGAGAATGGGTATTAGTTCTTCTTTGAATGTTCGGTAAAACTCCCCTGTGAAGCCATCTGGGCCTGGGCTTTTGTTTGCTGGAAGAGTCTTGATTACATCTTCAATTTCTTCTGTTGTTATTGGTCTGTTCAAGTTTTCAATCTCTATCTGATCCAATTTTGGGAGGCTATGTGTTTCTAAAAATTTGTCCATTTCGCTTAGATTTTCGAATTTGTTGCCGTATAATTTTTCATCGTAGTTGTTAACGATCTTTTGTATTTCTGTAGGGTCAGTTGTTATCTCTCCTGTTTCATTTCTGATTTTATGTATTTGGGTTCTCTCTCTTTGTTTCTTGGTGAGTCTAGCTAAGGGTCCATCAATCTTGTTTATCTTTTCGAAAAACCAGCTCTTTGTTTTATTGATCCTCTGGATTGTTTTTTTGGTCTCTATGTCGTTTATTTCTGCTCTGATCCTTACTATTTCTTTTCTTCTACTTGCTCTGGGGTTTTCTTTTTGTTTACTCTCTAGTTCTTTAAGTTGTGAGGTTAGGTAGTCTATTAGAGATTTTTCTTCTTTTTTGAGGTAGGCCTGTAGTGCTATAAACTTCCCTCTCAGAACTGCTTTTGCTGCATCCCATAGATTTTGTATTGTTGTGTCCTCAT
Source organism: Molossus molossus (assembly GCF_014108415.1). Lineage (NCBI taxonomy): Eukaryota > Metazoa > Chordata > Mammalia > Chiroptera > Molossidae > Molossus > Molossus molossus. The sequence continues at coordinate 60,979,469 of NW_023425352.1, forward strand.
TTTCATTGGTTTCCAGGAAGTTTTTGATTTCTTCCTTGATTTCCTCGGTGACCCATTCATTGTTTAATAACATTCTATTTAGCTTCCATGTGTTAAAATGTCTTTGTATGTTCTTCTTGCAATTGATTTCTAGTTTCATACCATTGTGGTCTGAGAAGATGCTTGTTATAATTTCAATCTTCTTGAACTTGTAGAGACTTAGTTTGTGCCCTAACATGTGGTCTATCTTTGAAAATGTTCCATGTGCACTTGAGAAGAATGTGAATTCTGTAGTTTTGGGGTGTAGTTCTCTGTAGATATCTATTAAATCCATTTGGTCTAGTGCTTCATTTAGAGTCTCTGTTTCCTTGCTAATTTTTTGTCTAGAGGATCTATCCAGTGATGTGAGCGGGGTGTTGAAGTCCCCTGTTATGATTGTATTGCTATCGATTTCTCCTTTGAAGTCCTCCAGAAGATTTTTAATATATTTTGGTGCTCCTATATTGGGTGCATATATGTTTATCAAGGTTATATCTTCCTGTTGGATAGATCCTTTCAATATTATGTAGTGGGCTTCTTTGTCTCTAGTTATGGCCTTCAATCTGAAGTCTATTTTATCAGATATCAGTATTGCTACCCCAGCTTTTTTTTCTTTTCCATTTGCTTGAAAGATTTTTTTCCATCCCTTCACTTTCAATCTATGTGAGTCTTTTGTTGTGAGGTGGGTTTCTTGTAAACAGCATATAGATGAGTCTTGCTTTCTTATCCAATCAGCTACTCTGTGTCTTTTTATGGGATCATTCAGTCCATTTACATTTAAGGTGGTTATTGATATGTACTTATTTATTGCCATTTTTGTTTAGTGTGGTTCTATTTTTCTTCCCATTTCTCCTGGTAATTACAGCAGTCCTTTTAACATTTCTTGCAGTGCTGGTTTGGTGCTAATGTACTCCCTTAGCCTTATTTTGTCTGGGAAGCTCTTTATTTGACCTTCTATTTTGAATGATAGCCTTGCTGGGTAGAGTAGTCTTGGATTCAGATCCTTGTTTTTCATGACCTTGATTACTTCATGCCATTCCCTTCGAGCCTGTAATGTTTCTTGTGAGAAGTCAGCTGAGAGCCTTATGGGGGTTCCTTTGTAGGTAACCTGTTGCTTATCTCTTGCTGCTTTTAGGATTCTCTCTTTGTCTTGAATTTTTGGCAGTTTGATTACTATGTGTCTTGGTGTGGGCCTGTTTGGGTTCTTCTTACTTGGGGCTCTCTGAGCTTCTTGAACTTGAATGCCTTCTTCCTTCACCAAATTAGGGAAGTTTTCTGTCACTATTTCTTTGAATATATTCTCTAGCCCTCGCTTACTTTCTTCTTCTTCAGGGACTCCTATGATACGAATATTATTACGTTTCCAGTTGTCCCACAATTCTCTTAAGCTCTCTTCTTGTTTTTTAATCTTTTTTTCCTTTTGGTTTTCTGATTGGTTGATTTCTTCTAGCCTGTCTTCTAATTCACTGATCCGGTCCTCAGCTTCCCCTACTCTGCTTTTTAGACCTTCCAGTGTGTTTTTCATTTCTGATATGTCATTCTTCATTTCTTCCTGTTGGTTTTTCATTTCCAGATGGTTTATTTTCAACATTTCTATGTCTTTACTCATGTTGCTCATGTCCTTACACATGCTGTTGAGCTTCCGCAACATCATGGCTCTAAATTCTAGTTCTGTTAACTTGCTTAACTGCACCTCATTTATTTCATCTTCTGTAGAGGTCTCTTGATCTTTCATTTGGCTTTTGTTTCTGTTTCTCACCATTTTCGTTATCACAGTGGGCTTTGGAGTCTGCCAAGTTTTCCCAGTGGGTTTTGGTGTTTTGCTGTTTGTGGCTCCCTCTCCTGGGTTTGGATGCACCAGGGAGGACCCACTTTAATCCCGCCAAGTCCCCTGTTCTCCGGGAGTCTGTGTGGCTCCAGCGGAGAGTTTAGCAGGCTATAGCGTTAGGAGGGCCCATGCAGGGTGGCAAGGGAGGCGGTGGGAATAATTTCCCGCCGAGTTCCCTGGTCCCGCCCAGTTCCCTGGGGTCTGCGAGTCTGTGGCTTCAGCGGCTACAGAGTTTCCAGGGCCATGCACGGCAGGGAGGGAGGCGGTAGAATTAACTTTCCGCCGCGTTCCCTGGTCCCACCGAGTTGCCTGGGGTCTGCGAGTCTGTGCGGCTTCAGCGGCTACAGGGTTTCCAGGCCGTGCACGGCGGGGAGGGAGGCGGTAGAATTAATTTTCCTCCGCATTTCCCGGTCCCGCCGAGTTCCCTGGGGGCCAGGAGTCTGTGCGGCTTCAGCGGCTACAGGGCCTTGCACGGCAGGAGGGGAGGCAGTAGAATTAACTTTCCGCCTAGTTCCCCGGTCCCTCCGAGTTCCCTGGTCCCGCCCAGTTCCCTGGGGGCCAGGAGTCTGTGCGGCTTCAGCAGAGAGCCTAGCCTAGCCGGCTACAGGGTTTCCAGGCCGTGCACGGTGGGAAGAAAGACAGTAGAGTTAACTTCCCCTCTAGTTCCCTGGCCCCTGCCCAGGCCGCTGCGGACCCTGGGCTCTTGGTCCCCTCTCCGGTCCTCGCAAGCCTACCAGGACTGAGTGGGTGTTTCTGGTTAAGTGGTCCTCCAAGGTGTCCTTCAGCTGCCCTTTCCTGACGGTTTGCCTTTGTTTTCGTTGTAAATCCAGTTTGGTCTTGGGAGACGGTCTGGGTCCCTCCATTCACTTCGCCGCCATTTTCTCAGTCTCTAACTTTTTTCTCTCCAGAATTTTTGACTGTTCAGGTCCTATAGATTGGTTGAATATGTACTATGAAAGGATTTGGGGGTTAGAAAGACAGTTGAGGAGCACTGATTGGCCTAGTAACACTCTCAATGCCTGTTCATAAATATAACGCTACTACATTTCTTGGTCAGGAAGTAGTTGGGACTGTGCTCACCTAGGAAAAATTTCTAGCACTATATTTGTAAATTTAATCAAGTTGGTAAAAAGCTGGGTATTTAGAAAGATAAGCTTTGGGATAGGCCTGTAATACCCACTGTATTTTTAACAGTTTATTTTATTTATTTTTTATTTATTTTTTATTTTTATCCTCACCCGAGGATATTTTTCCATTTTTTGTACAGATAGAGTGGGAGGGAGAGAGAGGAAGGGAGAGAGAGAGAGAAACATCGACGTGAAGGGACACATCGAGTGGCTGCCACCCGCACGACCAACCAGGGCCGGGGACAAACTGCAACCGAAGTACGTGCCCTTAGCAGGAACCGAACCTGGGTCTCTCCGGACCGCAGGCCGACGCTTTAACCGCTGAGCCAAACTGGCCAGGGCTATTTTTAACAGTTTAAAATAATTTTACTAAGATATATTTTGGAGTTCGTCTATCTGGATCACTTTCTGCAGTTACTACATGCTCTTTCAAGATCTTCTTAAAACTATAAATTTAAATGTTTTATTTCTTTATTTTTCTTTTGATTTTTAGCCACTGGAAGGGGAATGGGGCCCTGGTAATATCCTGAGGCCCCCATTCAATTGATCATAATGGGTTTCTTCTCATCCTCCTCATTTATCCATTCTTTATGTCTAATTTAGAATACTATTGAATCCATTCATAAACTACATTTCAGGGAGAGTGTATTGATCTACTTTGGTATAATTATTCTGCTTATGATGATCCATACCAATTCTAATTTTTTTTTATGTTTGTTTCTTCTCCATGACAGGGGATACATAGAACTTCTGAACCTCAGGTGTAAAGCTATTGATTACAAATTATTTAATGTGGTCTCTAACGTTATTAACCTATGAGAGAGCCATCCCTTTAAAAGAGCATATTCTGGATTGTGCCAATTCCCTTGTCATGGATTAGAAACATGAAGAAGACACAAAATTTGTGTTTATTCCTGAGTGCAGAAACCTTTACTTCTGTTCCTGAGCATGAAGATTCAAAGGGTTTTTACACTTTTGGTATCCAGTGTATGTTTGCTAAAGAATTTTGGTGGACATTCTTTATTGGTTTATGAATGTTTCCTTCTATTTCCAGTCTACTAAATTTTTTTCTTTTTAAAATTTATTTATTTATTTTAACTCATCTTTATTGTTGAATGTATTATAGATGTTCCCCCATTTTTCCCCATTAATTTCCTCCTCCCCAATCTCACCCTCCTCCAGCCTTCCCCACACTATTGTTTGTGTCCATTGGTTATGCATATATGCATAGAAGTTCTTTGGTTCATCTCATCCTTCCCCCTTCCCTTTGAGGTTCATCAGTCTAACAACCAATTTGTACCTCTTAATTCCTTCATCTTTTTTACTCATCCTCCCAGCCCCCGCCCATCTGGCAAACAGCAAAAAGTTCTCAGTATCTATGAGTCTGATTCTGTTCTACATGCTCATTTTGTTTGTAGATTCAATTGTTGATAGATAATTATTAATTGCCATTTTATTGTTTGTATTTTTGTTGTTCTTCTCCTTCAAGAAGACCCTTCAACATTTCATATAATACTGGTTTGGTAGTGATGAACTCTTTTAGTTTCTTCTTGTCTGGGAAACTTTTGCTATGTCCATTGATTCTAAGTGATAGCTTTGTAGGATAGAGTAGTCTTGGTTGTAGGTCGTTGCTTTTCATCACCTTGATTATCTCTTGCCACTCCTTTTCTGGCCTGCAAAATTTCTGTTGAGAAATCAGCTGACAGTCTTATAGGAGCTCCTTTGTAGGTTGCAGGTTGCTTTTCTCTTGCTACTTTTAAGATTCTCCCTTTGTATTTAACCTTTGGCATTTTTATGATGATGTGTCTTGGTGTGGACCTTGTTTGATGATGTGTCTTGGTTCATCTTGTTTGAGACTCTCTGTGCTTCCTAGACTTCTATGTCTGTTTCCTTCACCAAGTTAGGAAAGTTTTCTGTCATTACTGTTTCAAATAGGTTTTTAATTTCTTGTTCTCTCTCTTCTTCTTCTGGCACCTCTATGATGCAAATGTTGGCACACCTGAAGTTGTCCCAGAGGTTCCTTACATTATCCTCATTTTTTTTGGATTCTTTTTTCTGTTCTGATTGGGTGTTTTTTGCTTCCTTATATTCCAAATTGATGGTTTGCTTCTTGGCTTCACCTACTCTACTATTGATTCCCTGTAAATTATTCTTTACAAAGGATGCACTAACTAAAATAAAGAATAATTTACAGAGAATCAATAGTAGAGTAGGTGAAGCCAAGAAGCAAAGTTAGTGCATCCTTTGTTTCTGACTGGTCCTATTATATGTTGTTGATGTTCTCACTAAGTTCCATAGAGGTCTCCTTAAGTTCCTTTAATGTCTCACCAAGTTCCTTGAGCAACCTTATAATCTGTTTTCTGAACTCTGCCTCTGATTACTTATCTCATTTTTTTTTGTTCTTTTCTTTCATTTAGGACATGGTTCTTTGTCCCCTCATTTTGGCTGCTTCCCTGTGATTGTTTCTATGTATTAGATAGAGTTTCTATGTCTCCTAGGCTTCATTGGGTGACCTATTGTTGTAGCTGTCCTGTAGGGTCCAGTGGCACAGCCTCCCTGATCGCCTGATCTGAGTCCTTAAGGTGCACCCTGAGTGTGGATTGTACACCCTTCTGTTGTAATTGAGTCTTGATTGCTGTTGGCACATGGATGGGAGGGATTTACGCAGGCTGCTCAGTTGCAAGGACTGGCTGTGCCCAGTGACCACTGGCCTCTGACTACCTTGGAGGATCAGATGTGTAGGGGCCCACCACACAGAGCAAGGTTTACTTCAGTAGGGTTCTGGTACCCACTGACTCCACTCACTGAGTGTGTCTGTTGTGGAGGTGGTTGGGTGGTGGTGTTTCAATGTGGTCTGAAGCTTTCCACTGGGTGTGCTGGCTCTGGGGCAAGGTCAACCACTGCCTGTGTTCTATCCCGGGGCCACCATGCTTAAGTTACAAAGTGATCTGCCGATGGCTGCTTCTTGTGCTGGGCTTGGAGGTACCCAGGAAAAGCCAAGTTGTGAACCAAGGCTGGCTGCTTCTAGTGCCAGTCCTGGGGCCACTTAATGAGAAGTATGGGGCTCGCTGAGACCAGATGCTGCTTGTTTGAGAGATTTTAGGAAACTCTGAAGCAGGATCCAAGACAGGCCAATCCTATGGTAAAGCCTATGGAAACAACTTGGGTGGGCCCAAAAGCTAGGTGGGGCAGGGCCTCAGGGAATCACCAGGGTGAGACAAACAGTGTGAGCCAGGTTGCTAGAGTTTCAGATATGGAGGCTGTCTGACGCCCCAGGGAAGGGCTCACCAAAGGAACTTGAGTCTCCGCCAGAACGTCTGTCCAGGAGAAGGTCGCCTCTCCAGCCCTCGTCCCCAGGCCAAAGAGCTCAGTCCTTCCCTGTATGTCTCTGGCGCCCATCAAGCTGCCTCCCCTCAAACCTCAGAGGGAGTGAGTCTTAGGAAGTCCATGCACAGGCCCTTTAAGAGGAGCTGCCTGGGGCACCAGCAGCCTCAACCTCCCTTAGCCTCAGTTCCCGCTGGTTTTACAGCCATAAGTGATGGGGACTTCTCTTCCTGGCACTGGAACCCTGAGCTGGACACCTGGTGTGGGACAGGGACCCCTCATTCCTCAGGGAGAACCTTCCCAGCTGAGGTATTCTCCTGATTTTTATCCACCACACAAGGGTGAGGGACCAGCCCGTCCACTTCGGCCCTCCTACCACTCTGAATGTGCTGCTTCTGCTTCTTTAATTTCATAGTTGTAGGACTTTCATTCAGCTCATTGTCAGGCAGTTCTGAATGATGGTTGTGTTGTAGTTTAGTTGTAATTTTGATGTGATTGTGGGAGGAGGTGATACCGCATTTAGCTACGCCGTCACCTTGACTGGAAGTCCTTCTTTTTCTTTTCTTTCTTCCTTCCTTCCTTTTTAAAATATAATTCTCACCCAAGGATATATTTATTGATTTTTAGAGTGAGGAAGTTGGGGAGAGAAACACTGATGTGAGAGAGAAACACTGATTACTTACTGTATATGCCGTGACCAGGGATTGAATCTGCAACCTTTTGGTGTCTGGGACGACATTCTAACCAACTGGCCACCTCAACCAAGGCTAAACATTTCTTTATAATAAAATGCCTGAGGGCTAATTTGTTTGAATAGTCTTTCTTTAGACATGAAGATAATATCATTTTCCTGTTATTTCTTTAATTATATTGATAGATTTTCTAAAGCTAAATCTGCACTCCTGGGATAAAAATTGCTTATGGATATGCCCTATTATAGTTAAAACACATTGCTGGGATCAAGCTATTAATTAATATTTTATGGTACTTGTTTCTAAGTTAAGTTTGGTCTATGGTTATGTTTTATTATTGTCTTCATCAGTTATATTGAGGTTGTATATGAGACTCATAAAACAATTTGGAAAACTTTTTCTTTAATTTTAGATTGTGGAATAATTTTTATAAAATTGTTATTATTTGTACCTTGAAAGGTTAGTGAAATTTTTTGATCCCATGCTTATTCAGTGATAAGGGAGATTTTTATTACCAATTTCATTTTTTCAATAGTTAATAGATTATTGAAGCTTTTATGTTTCTTCTTGAAATATATAATTTTATTTTTATTAAACATTTTATTTCATCTAAGTTTCTAAACTTATTATCATGGAGTTGCTCACTATATTCTTTTTTTCTTTTTTACACCTCAAGTGTATATGTCTAGTTAAGTACTATTTTCCTTCCCAATATACTTTATTTTTTATTTATTTTTTAATTTTTTTTCTTTATTGACTCGAGAGAGAGAGAAAGGGAGAAGGATAGAGAGAGAGGAACATTGATCAGAGAGAACATTGACTAGCTGCCCCCTGCATGCCTCCCACTGGGGACCAGGCCCACTACCTGGGCATGTGCCCTGACCGGGAACTGAACCAGAGACCTCTTGGTGCATGAGTTCAACCACTGAGCCACACCGGCTGGGCTACTTTATTTTTTATTGACATTTTTTATTCATCACACCTGCCAGATATTTATTTTATTATTTTATTTATATTTATTTTATTAGCCTTTTCAATGAACATTTTTCACGTAATTCGGGAGATTCTAATATGGACTGTATATTAAATGATTTATGGAATTATTCTTAATACTTTGGCCATGATGATGGGTATCCTGGTTATGTAGTTGAATGTCTTTATGTCCAGGAGATGCAGGCTTATGTGTTGAATGAAATATCACAATGTATTAGAGAAGGAGAGTCAGAGAGAGAGAAAGGGAGAGGGGGAGAAGAGAGAAAGAGAGAGAGAGAGAGAGAACACAAATGGAGCAAATTTTTATAAGGTTCAATGAAGAATCTAAATTGATATGTATTATATTTGCAAATATCTAATAAACCTCATCTTAAAAATGCCACTGGTACAATATTATATTTATGCCGTCTATAAATGAATAAACTTTAAATATTAATTCAGTGATTCTTTGTCATTAGGGTAATTTTTAGCTGTTAGCAACAATCCCATATAACAGTGATTTTAAGTAAGATACAGAATCATTTCTCATGTAAATGACATCCAGAGGTAAGTAGTTAGGGCTATTCTGATTACTTCACCATCACTTTTATCTTCCTGCTTCATCATTCTAAACATAAACATATATTGGACCATTGCCATGTGGGCTTCAGGAATCACATTAACATTCTAGACAGCAAGAAGAAAAAAGAGGCAAATTCAGATATGCCCTCCTTTTAGGACAACTTCTTGAAGACAATTCTACTTAGATCTCAATGTCCAGTACTTAGTTATATGGCAAACAGTATTACTTAAAAGGAAGGGTGACTAATGTAGTCTTATTCTCAGCTCAAATGTACCAGCTAATAATCAGGTTATATTATTACTAAGGAAGATGATGAAAAATAATACTGAGGCAAAAGTATCAGTTTTTCTTTTAGATTGTTATGATTATTATAAAGATACAGGAACTGTCTTTTACCACTTGCTGTATGTGGTCATATTTCTGGCATTGATAGGAATAAGCCACCTTGTTTTAAGAACTGAAGAGGGACTTTCTCCCATTTGACTACCGGATTTTCCTGAAAATCTTTCTGGTGCACTGATTGTGATCTCTTTCAAATCCTTCCATTTTATAAATCTAGAGTTCACATAAAAACCTTGCTGTTTTGCAAATTGTCGAAAATTGATTATTACAAATAAAAATGTTTTTGATTCCATGAGAAGAAATTTAATTTTCTTTCCATCATTTTCTCTTTGTCTAATTTATTGTTTATTTTACTTTCTTTAATTCCTTTTGTTTCCTCCTTAAAGAGTCTTTTCCAGTCTCCCTTGAATCAATTTTTCCCATTTGCTCCTATAAAGTCTTCCCATATGGGAGTTTATTTCACTATATGGAACATCATAACATGGAATCCATTTGTGCAATGCTTTCTCCTGATTATTGAGATTTGTCAATGTTAGGATCTTTTTTTCTTTTTAATGAAAATTAAGTGTTTCATGTCTTCTTTAAGTCATTAGTTGTTTTTGCACCTCCTAGGATGAAAGTGAATGATTGATGGTGAGGAAAAATATTGATGATTATCAGAATAGCTACTGTACTGTTTTGTTCTCCTCAGAAATAACACATGTAGGTGAGACTCACAGCTGCAGACTGAAACATCTCCCCAAAGATGAGCAGGGATTTAGCAGTTCAGAACTGCAGCGCAGCGTGGCCATTGGTCGTGGGCATTGTTTCAGCATACACCTAGAAATTAGTGGTACTTTAATTGAATAGCCAGGAAAAAGTATGAGAGGACCTGATAACTTTTTAAGGATGTTTCTCAGTGTTTTACTGTAACTCCTGGATTCCTTAGAGTCAATGCACAGGGTAAATTAAAAATTAATTAATTAAATATATTTATTTTTACTAATAGTGAAACAAAAATTTCTATAGCACTATGTTCTTTTCAAAGTGTTTTCATGTCAATTCCTATATTTCATATTTTTATACATTAATGTGTCATTGTCACCATTTGACAAGGAAAACAGCAGCCAAGGAGGTTCAGTGATTTATTGATGGGTGGCTGTCTTAGTTTATGCTTATTTTCCTGGAGTTAGTGTCCCTGTTTACTCTCAGAGGTGCCTAAATCTGGACAGTGAATACGCTAGCCAATGGGATATTTTTGAACTGCTTTCACCCAGTTGCCCTTGTACTAACAAAGGTCTTGAGGAGGCAGTTTCATAAATGCACTAAAGAAAAAACTGATAACCAAGAAACTTGATATGCATAATTCAACATTGAATTTATTAAGCTCAAAATCATGAAGACATATGCTGATTTAGTTTTTATATGTTGTGTTTTTGTTTTTATTTATGCTACTAGAAATTGGATTTGAGGCATTGAGATGAAGAGTAAGAGAAGAGCAACTTGTTATAAAGATTGAGAACACAGCTTATTAATTTTGTTCATTGCTTTGTCTGCAGCAACTAGCTCAGTGTCTGATCTGGCATACAGTAGGCACTTGGTAAATATTTGTTAAATGATTGAATGAGTAAATGAATACAAAATACAAATCTTATTTTGGGTGGAGATTATTTATAATGAGAGGCAAAACAATTACTATGTAAATTAGATGACAACAAATATGAACACTTTAAATTTAGTGAAATATTTGGTCTTGTAAATTTGGTGGAGTATCTGATACTAGACCTCCTTGCTGGTATAAAATATGTCAAATTTTTTTTTTATCCTCACCCGAGGACACTTTTTTGCATTTTTATCTTCGGATAGAGCGGGAAGGAGAGAAGGAGGAAGAGAGAAAGAGAAACATGGATATGAGAGACATATTGAGTGGCTGCCACCCACACAACCCCAACCGAGGCCGGGTACAAACTGCAACTGAGGCACGTGCCCTCAGTGGGAACAGAACCCAGGCCTCTCTGGTCCATGAACCGACCTCTAACCTCTAAGCCAAACCAGCCAGGGCTAAAATATGTCAATCTTTCTACCATATTAATTTCTGATGCTTTCAAAATTGAAATGTGGAACAGTTATTTTCAAGTTGGTATGGTTTAGACATTTGAATAAATAAGATACCAATTTAAATTGCCTATGAATGTTTACAATGCTTGTAAACATGGTACTTTAGTTGGAATTTTGTATGGGCACTATTTATTTTTCAAAGAGAGCTCCAATAGCATGGGCTTTCCTTCAATAACAATGTGTCTCATGATACCACAGACAAAAGCATAGGGAAAGAATGGGATTGAGTAATCATAAAACACTCACAAATTAAATTATTTTGTTATTTTAGGGAAAGCACTGGAGATTATAATTAAAACACTGACCCTAAAAGTGAAAGAGAAAGTAAAACATTTGGTCTGATATTGATGAATGTTTTATCAACCCAGGTAGAAGCTCACTGTATGCGTGAGCTTTTTAAACAGTAAAGGGAATAGAGATATGAATGTCATAGTAGCCTTCATGTATATACATATATTCCCTAATTGTCTCGTGTTTAGTTAGAACTTAGGCATACATTCATTTGCACCTGCTGTTAGAAATGAGAGCAATGATGACAGGAGCCAGGGGATGTTTTTCGCATCATATCTGCATGTTAAAAATGTGCTTAGAGACTATGTAAATAAACTTTCCAGAAGCTTCCCAGAGTATTTCCACTACTGGTGCATGTCCAACTGAATGCTTTTCTTTCCTTTATTAAAAGTTTTGGCAAAAACTTTTGGCTATTATTTCTTTTCTAATGCATATGAATGCATGGATTTAGTGAATGAAGCCACATGTTTTCATTTGGGTAACTTTGATGGAGAAGTATGTTTCTTTCTGCTTTGACTTAGACTTGAGGGCCATTGATGACTTTGAGAAGACACTTCTCACAGCTGGCCTCACAGTTACAGCTTCTTACTGACTTTTGGAAAGACAACCACAGGCTGGCTCATTCACATACATTATCTTCCACATTATCCTCATGAGCTGGACACTGTTGCCCCTGTTTTAAAATTAGGAAGAGATTTCTAGAAGTAAAGTAACTTGACAAAGTCTTTGTAGCTGGTAAGGGGCAACACATGAATTCTTACTCTTTCTTACACTTAAGAATCTTTGAAGAACTTCACAAAACAGCTGGTTTTAAAATTGTGTTAAGAGAATTTGCTTTATATATTTTCTTCCACATAGATGGAGAAGTTCATGGGAGGTGAGAGGCTGCTTTACTCATTTGTACTACACTTTGTGTTCCGACAGTGCATTGGTAGGTATCTGGGGCGGTGGCATGTTCTACGGTGAAGGCATAGAAGGAGTTGCTCCCAGGGCTGGAAGGGAGAGTTCTGTTGTGCACTCCTCTTGATATTCGTCTCATGCACGTTCTCTCCAAGAACTCTAGGTGACCATGAGGTAAGACTGATCTGCAGTCAACCCAGGGCCTGGGAGAGGAAAGTCCCTTCCTGCCCTGATAAAGCCTAAGGGTCTTGTGAATTAGGTCAGCTTTGCAGGGAACATTTAGTGAAGACTATTTAGAACCCTCAATTCTGACTGTAAACATGGTAAGAGTAGGGAGAAGGGTGCCACTGTTAGTGTGAGTGGGGTCATTCATTGCAGAATGTTTAATGGAGGAGCTAAGCTTAATTTTTAAATAACATGTTTATAGCAGTTAGGGCCTTTCCACCCTGTGGGCACTGAGTCTGGGCAAATTGCACGGGATCTCCTGCACTACTTCTACAGCAGGTTCAGACGGAGGTGGGTTCTGGCATCTTGATCTCAGACCACTACTGTTGCAAAAGCCCCATGACTTGTGCTATGAGAAGGGTATTTTTTTTTTTTTTTTCAGGAAAGAGGAGCTTTCCAGAAAGGTAAGGAGAGCAGGAAGAAAGTAACGTGGGCCAAGATGATCCTCATATTTCTGAAGGACACGTGGAATGGGTCTATTGGGAAGTCACAGGACCTGAGGTTGGATAGACAGGGCAGGGCTCCTCTCATTGGAAACATCGTGCATTATCATTGTGCACTTCAGTGTTCCCAGGAATGACACATTCATTGTTCCATGCCCTACTTCTGGAAGGCTAGCATCACCTTATACCTATACAGTGCTTTAAATTGAAGTGGTTTTAAATATACAAAAGTAATGATAATTGCAAAAATGTATAAGGTTCTAGTTGTATATGGAAAGTATCATACTCTGTGCTGTCCATATGTTGTGTAATAAAACCTTGAGAACAACTCTGTGAGTTAGGTAGTGTTATCTTCTTTTATAGAGGAGAAAATTGAACTCCAATTAATATTCACCTCAACATTTGGTTTTCAAAGCATGCATTTTTAGAATGATGCAACAAAGACCTGGCACAGGTAAGATATGGACATAAGTTTCCAGTCTCTAAGTACACTGTTTCCATTGCTACATAAACTCAAACATATTCTGAGGACAAAAAATAGAGGGGCAGATATGAGCTCTGGTTTTTGAGGATCCAGACTTGAATGTCAGATCCACTATTTTCTAGCTGCAGACCTGAGCAAACTAATTCACTTCTCTGAGTCCCAATTCCTCATCTGTTAAAATACAAGTAAGTATAGAACTTTCTCAAAGGGATGGATAGATGAAGTCCTATAGGGCATTTAAAGTGCCTGACACATAGTAGGTACTGAATAAATGTAAGCTCTTTAACATATCATATCATTTTTATTTCTATCTGAGGACAACTTTGAGTCTAATTCAAGATGAAATGAATCTATTTAGGAATGGCTCAAAAAAGACCTGGAAAAGTTTGTTTTGCATTTTCAAGTCTTTTGGAATAATTTATTGATTTTAGTTGTCTCTTTCAACAACAATAGGTTTGTTTATACATTCTTTTAAAAATAAAATTAGTTACACCTAAGGTAAGGTACAATGTTCATGCTTTTCTTATTGTCCAACTCATTTTTGAGATAAAATTTTCAGATGGAAAATTTTGAGAAAATTTTCTCAGATGTGAATTACAAATAATGGCAATCTGAGATACAAAATACAATCTGAGATACAAAATACAGATTTGCCAAATAGGTTGTGAACTAAAAATGTAGGAGTAGTATATTAAGTAAAATGTTATATTTTTGAAATGTATTGAAATACATAGTTGCTGGGGGATTTTAAGGTAGACTGATTAAGATTTCAAAAATGAATAGTCTCTTCTAAGAAAATGCAGTATGTTAGCATTATAAAACAATTAGAAAAATAAAAAGGAAGGAAAATGTGTATGTGTGTTCATGTGTGTAGGTGTGTATTAGTATAACAGATTCAATCTCATTAACTGGGATGTACCAAGAAGTTTAGAATTATTCCTTTGTAACTGTTCATATTTTCTGCATGAGCTCCATCTCATCCCCCACACCAGTGGGTGGGAGGGAGGAGTTAAGATACAGAACACTTGAACTTTGTCTAAATTTATAACATGTGTTCTTTGCAATCACTTAAGTTGTCTTTTAAGGAAAATTAGTCTCTGCTTGGATGACTCGGGCAAATGGTTATTCTCATGCTTGCTTTTTCCAAGGTCACTTCTAGAATTATTGAGGGTAGCTGGATAGTATTTAGATGATATGACTGTGAAGACAGAAGAAGTGGGTTCCTTCAATGTGCACAATATTATTTGGATCATATTATTTGACTACTATGGAATGAGCAACCAGGACTGATCCCTCTCTGGGTGACTCTTGTGTCATAACCAGTTGATCTGACTTTTTGAGGATATTTGATGGAACTACCTACCATACTCAACAGTCATCATTATTTACCCCTGGATGCAAATTCTCCAGATCTTGATGAGTTGTGCCTGAAGCCAGGCTTCTTTGGCCTATCAACACTTTTAGTACCTCGTGCCCCCTCACGGATTAGAGGACACGGCTGGGTCTCTTGCATGTGCATTGAGGCTATAAGGGACCAAGAGTTCTGCCTCAGTTCACCCATCTTCTAGACCGTGGGCTTATACTGGGTTGCATTGTCTACATGCAGGTCTCTTCTTGGGAGACTTAGGGCTGGCCCCTCACAATGTAAATTGGCCTGCTGCTGTCAAACTTCTCCATACTTACTTGGATGTGTTTAAATGCTTCCTCCCAGTCCTCCAACATTTCCTTGCTTGTGTGGTAGGACAGGCGATGCGAAATGACTTCTCACAATTTTTTTCTCTTCCTGTCTGCCTTATCTTTGTAAAATCCAAATGCAATCAAAAGTTATTTTTCTCTTATTTCCCCTTCTTATCTGGTTTTGTCTTCCCCAGGTCACTTCTTCCTTTTTCTAACTGTAGACTAAAAAATAAATGAATGATAAACAAGACATAGGAGAGAAAAGTCTATTAATTAATAATAGAACAGGAAGCATTTAAAAATACCTCACCTGATCTCTCTCTTTCTCTCCGTCTCCCCCTAGGAACAAATATAATAAAAAATGATATGGACCTATATGATAAAAAACAGAACACTAATTCACTTTACAAATAAATCTAGAGAGATTTTATTTTTCTGAATTCTGAAAATGCTGCAATTTTTTGATACAGCCATATTTGACCTCATGCCCCCCCACCAAGAATTATCTATGAATTCCATGTAAAACATAGACCTAATATGCTTATTTACGTGATTTCTCATAATTGTGGAATTTCTAAGCATAAAATTAGAAGAAGAAAGTATATATTTTGCAGAAA
Organism: Molossus molossus; assembly: GCF_014108415.1. Classification (NCBI taxonomy): domain Eukaryota; kingdom Metazoa; phylum Chordata; class Mammalia; order Chiroptera; family Molossidae; genus Molossus; species Molossus molossus. Next base: position 60,995,089 of record NW_023425352.1, read on the forward strand.
TTATTAATACATTTGATCATATAAAACTTAATATATCATAAAACACTTTAAATTTGAGACAAACTACAAATTGGCAACATACTGTTATAAAATTTTTGACAAAGAGTTATTTAAAAAATCTCATGCAGAATCTTTATCAACCAATGAAAGACTAAAACCCAGGAAAATTAGTAACAGTCACAAAAGGGAATTAATAAAATTTGAGACACAAATGACAATAAATTAATACAACCTTGTTCATGTCATTAAGATTCAAATAAAATTATATTTATTCTAAGATATTCTAGATTGCAGCGTGTCAAACAGATAGTCTTTACTACAGTGCTGTTCTTCTCTGCTGTAGGGTGTAGACAGTGTCATGACAATATGTTAACCATTGTCTAAACATGCTTTTAACCTTTTTACCGATAATTACACTCCTAAAAAATGTATCTAAGGAAATCATTTGAAATATGTACAACTATATTTCCACATTTCTATTTCTTACAGCATCTAAGAATAATCCCAAACTGGAAATGTCCAAATTATCAAACATCGAGATTGGTTAAGTAAACAGATATATCCATATAATAGAATACCATCTAATCATTAAAAATGCTGTTGTAGAAATGTCAACATACTAACAATATATTGTTTAGGTGAAGAAAATAGGTAATAAAAATATGACATATTGGAAAGATGGGTGTGTGTGCATGTGCTGGTGTATCTCCTATATATTAAAATAGCATCCTACTATGCAGCCGTAAGAAAGAGAGATCTCTTATCCTTTGAGACCACATGGAGGGATCTGGAGAGTGTTATACTGAGCGAAATAAGCCAGTCAGATAAAGACAAGTACCACATGATCTCATTTATAGAACATCATTAACAAAATAAGCTGTTGATTAAAATAGATCAAGAGACAAGGAAGTAGGGAACAGACTGACAAACCTCAGAGGGATGGGGGTTGGAGGGTGGTGGGAAGGGATAAACCAAAGTACTTAATGCATATATGGACACAAACATTAGTTTGGGGAAAGAAGAAGTGGGGTGGGAGTGGGGAGGAGGAGGTCAACGGGGAAAAAAGGAGACATCTAAAATACTTTCAACAATAAAATAAATAAGTAAATAAATGTGAAGAAATAACAACAAAAATAGCATTCTGTTATTCCTCTCCTGACTTGTGTCTGGAGGTTGGTTCCTCCTGTGAGTGTCCTGAAAGTCACACGTGAGCATGGTAACATCAGTATTTTTCATCTGGGTTCCCTGGCACTTCTCTGCACTGGGACTCAGCCTGTACCACTGCTTACAGCCATCCTGTGGGTGCAGCTCCCAGCTCCGCCTGAAGCCAAGTCTTTAGAAGAAGCTCTGAGAGGCGAGTGGCCAGGGCTTTGTTGGATCCCTCCACACCTGTGGGAATGATGGAGAGCCTGTGCCTGGCCTTGATAAGCTCAGAGCTCCGTGCTACCCTCAGTCAATTTATCTCAGCAGTCACCTGGGCAGCCCGCCTCAGACGTGACAGCTAGAGAGAAGCTAGCTGTCATATGGGGCCAACAGATATTTCAGAGGGTGATACTTATGTTGTCCTTTTAGCCCCTGCAAAGAAAAGGGGCAGAGAGTATTTTCTTAAAGCTGAGTAGACTATATGTTAATATCACTGTTAAGCCTCCTTAAATGAACAATCCTTAAAACTATAGTGGATTGAGGGTCCACTATTTAGTGAGAAAGGCGGTATCTTGACCATAATATTTCTTTATTTAAAAACAAAAGTATTTTAAAAACTATAAACCTATTACATTAAAATACCAATGTAAAAATTATTCTGCATTTATTATCAAGAATGTACTTAAAAATTTGGACTTATGTGGTATTATCACCTCTGGTAGCCACTACTTTTTTAATCCTATGGATAAAAGTAAGTGAATTAAGCAAATTCTGAAAATTACAAAATTGTAATAGGGTTTTTTTGTTCGCCTTCTATGTGATTGCTTTTAAATCACAAATTAGGTGGTAATTTTAAGAAGTGCTCTGGAATAGAAAAGCTTAATCAGGAGAGTACTAGTTGTCCCTTAATTGGTGACTCTTGACAACTCAATTTTTCAGGTGTAAGGGACATTTCAGAATAAGAACATATTTGTTGGAAGGACACACTTGTGCATTTAATTACTTAAATTTTAAACTAAATTTTTGAGTTTATTTCCTGCTCTTATCAAAGAGTGCCAGTACTATGGGTAATATGATGGGTCAATTTGCACTGATGCTTTTCTTTTCTTTTTTTTATTGGCACCCAGAGAGAGAGAGAGAAATAAAACCCTGTTTGTTAAGCTAAAAAATTACAAGGAAACTATGTTATGAATTTGAATCTATATTGAAGAACTTCATAATTTTGGACAATTCAGTAAGACCTTAATTTCTTCAATATTTCCTTATTTGCTAAGTGACAGTCTAAAAGAGAAATTAATGAGAAACTTTATCTGAAGTGTTCCATAATGTCTATATTAAATTAGATGCCACTTAAATTCAGAATATGTTTTCCAGTTATTGTTTTTATTATTATTGACTGTAAAAATGATGAAACATAACATCCTTGAATTATAGATGTGTATAATTTAGTTCAGCTTTTTAATAAAAATGCTTGAGCATCTGCTAGGCATCCAACATTTTTTATTTGCTCTAGATAGAGCATGCTATATATAGAGTGCTTAAGTAGGCGTCATTTCTGTTCTAGAGAGACTTATGCTCTAGTAGATAGGACCTTAGAGATTTTTCTATTCCATGGTATAGAGGAGGAAATTATTTGATTCCCTTAGTGAAATATGGCTCAACAAGAGTGTGGGTCTTCCATTATCGCCTGTCAATGAAGGAAGGGGTGTTAGGGTATGGTGAAGAGTGCATCACCAGCCTAGCCATAGAATAAATGACCCATTAAGGATTAGAGAACACCTAAATGGCCATTCATTTTTATCTAATATCCTAACATAATTTCTGGAAAGAAGAAACAATGTGGTCAAGAGAGGAAAGAGGAATCAGAAAGACATTGCTTCAGATTCTTGCTCTGTACTGTACAAGCATTTTATGTTCAGGGCAAATGACTAATGTTTCTGAACATCAGTTGTCTCATCTGTAAAATGGAAATAATGCAAAGAGGATGAAATGAAATAATAAACTAAGAGCAACATCTTAGCTCCTTGTTCTTAGTAGGTGTTCAAGGAGAGAAGCTGAGCTAGGGGGGTTGGAAAGACTGATGTCTGGATACGAGGAGATGAAAAGAACCTTGCTCCTGGGTAAAAGAAAAGAACAAAAGGCCATCAGGTTATCTGTATGGAAGATCATGTGATCAAAGACTAGATCAGAGATAAGAACTCAAAATAAGAAGGATTTCCAGAACCTTCTCACTTCCCTGCATTGGTTTCTATCACCTCTTCATATTCTTCTCCATCTCTTTTTTTTCCAAGGGAACAGCAATGAATGTGTTGAATAATTACATTCTGTGCATTTGTACTTCAAAACAAGGAAGGAGAATGGATTGGTGAAGAGGAAAATATAAAGGAGGCGCTGAGTGTAGAATAAAAGTAAATGTAGCGACTGAGACAGAAAGGAATGTGGCCTGAGGCTTCGAAGCAAGAGGAAGAAAGTGAGCTGAGAGACCAAGAGGCCAGGCCAGTGGCTCTAAGCAGTGGCCTGCTGGGGACCCTGAGGTGGCAGGATTAGAGAAAAAGCTGAAACTTCTCTTCGAGCTCTGACCCCACCTGCAAGGCTTCCATGCCTACATTTCTGAGGAAGCTGAAGGGAAGTGATTCCCATTCCAAAAGTAGAAATGTAATAATCATGTAAAGCTACAGGTCGTATCCAGAGTAGAAGGAGGTATAGAAGTGAAAGAAGCCACCCAGCCTGAAGCTGCCGTAACGGCTGTGGTGTCAGCCTAAAGGTTTCATAGTTTTATCCCGATAAGTGTAATTCTAATCACTAGGCTTTAGTGCAAGTGCAAGAACTCTGCTAAGGTTAATAAACTGCCCCATTTCTATGATACATGTAAAACATTTATAATTTTTACTAATCACCTTAATGTCCAAAGATATATACATGTCACTAGCAGAAGCAGCCCTCAGTATGCTAAATAGATTATGACAATTGCCTTATTTAGATGAGTAAGTGATTCAGATGAAAGGAAGTAGCAGACCAAATTAGAAATTGTTAATTGGTCCATTAGTGGTTTGAGGGAGAAAAAAATGCTTATTCTTGAAACTGTTTTTCTACTTGACTGTAGGAGGAAATTCAATTTCTCTAAAATGGAAAAAAAAAAAAAAAAAAAAAACATTCAAAGTTGTTTAAGTAGAAAAATTAGAAACTGCTTTCTATGTTTTTTGTTTTCTTTTTAGAGGTAGATATGTCTCAAGTTTTTAATCTGATGTAGATATGGATATACTGATTGTTATACTGATTCACATAATCCATTGATCTTTACATTCAGTGCTCTGCTCTCCCCATCCATCCAATGTTCCCAGCTGAACCAGAATAAACCACCTGCCCACACTGGTAGAAGAAAGGGAGAAAGTGTATGCAGGGATTAAGGTTTCAATCCTGAAGATTCAAAGACTGGGTTGAAATTCTGGGCCTGTTGTGTACTTGCTATGTGATCTTATATAAGTTATTGAATCTTTCTAAACCAGTTATTCATAGATAAAATGAGGTAAAATAATAGTGTTGTTGAGGATTATGTGAGATAATACTTGTAAAACACTTACACATTATCTGGTGTTTGATAAGCACTCAGAAATATTTTTGTCTCATTATTAATAATCTTGATGATGATAATTATGTTAATAGTGAAAGGTTAGTGGTAAAATCCAACAATAAGAAAGCAAACAACCCAATTTTAAAAGGGGCAAAAACGATCTGAACAGATAACTCATCAACGAAGATATACAAGTGGCAAATAATGAAAAGAAAGATGCTCTCCACCATGGGACATCAGGGAAACACAATTAAAACAATGACTACACACATATTAGAAGGGTGAAAGTCTGGAGCACTGACAACACCAAACACTGGCAAGGATGTGGAGCAACAGGAAATCTCCTGCTTTGCTTCTGGGAACACAACCTGGTACAGCAACTTTGAAGAGTTTGGTAATTTCTTATAATACAGAACATAAGCTTACCATATGATCCAGCAACTGCAGTTATTGGTATTTACCCAAATGATTTGAAAACTTATGTCCACACAAAAACCTTCACACAAATGTTTATAGCAACTTTATTCATAATTGCCAGTTAGAAGTCATCAAGGTATCTTCAGTAGGTGAGTGAATAAACAAGGCTTGGTACATTCACACGTGGAATGCTATTCAGTGATAAAAGGAAATGAGCTATCATGCCACGAAAAGACAGAGTGGAATCTTAGGTGCATATTACTAAGTGAAAGAAGCCGATCTGAAAGCTACGTACTGTATGATTCCAAGTATATGACATTCTGGAATGAACTAAGCTATGAAGAGATTAAAAATCAGTCATTATCATGGGCTTGGGGAAAGGAAGGGATGAATAGGTGGAGCACAGGGGATTTTTAAGGCAGTGAAACTATTCTGTATGATTGGTGCATAAATATCATCATACATATGTGGAAACCCATAGAATGTACAACAAAAATGAACCCTAATGTAAACTATGGGCCTTAATAAATATAATAATAAAATATCAGTACTGTCTCATCACTTCTAACAAATGTATCTTACTAATGCAAGATGTTAATAAAGTAGGAACTGCGTACATGAGGAAAGGGGTGAGGGAGTATATAAAAACTCTCAACTTTCTCCTCAATTCAAATTTTCTGTAACCCTAAAATATTTTAAAATATAAAGGCATTAATTTAAAAAAATACTAGGGATAAAAACAAACAAATTATAAAAGACACTTGTATTCAAAGTATAAAGAATTTGACTAGTATCTGACTTCTCAAAAACAATGTCATAATGCTTTCAAACTTGAAGGAATATGATTTCAAATGTAGAAATGCATACTGGCCAAACTGTCACCTATATATGGATAGATTAAAATCATTTTGAAGCACAAGACTAAAAAAGATTATTGGTTTTATGATCAAAGTGTGTAAAATATAAAGTGAAGCAAAAAGCAGAACACATTGCTACTTTGGGAGAGATTTGGAACTGCTTGACAGAGAGCCCTTATTCTTGGAAATGAATAGACAACTCACAAATGAGTAAGTGTGGGACATACTGGTCAAAAGGAGTGGAAGGAAAATGACATTAAGAATAAAGACAATTGCTAGAGGGGAGGGGGATTGAGGGGCTAGGTGATAAAAGTGAAGGGATTAAGAAGCACAGATTGGTAGTTACAAAATTGTCACAGGGATGTAAAGTACAGCATCGGAAATATAGTCAGTAATATTGTGGTAACTATGTACGGTGCCAGTTGGGTACTAGACTTATCAGGGGATCACTTTATAAGTTATATAAATGTCTAATCACTGGGTTGTACACCTGAAACTATAATATAATATTGTACATCAACTGTAAAAAATTAAAAAATATTTTTAAAAATGTATGTAAAAAGAAATAAACATTCTGGAAACTACCATTAGTTTCATATGGCTGTGATTTAGAATAGTAATGAGGGGGTGTAGTGAGGATAAAGCTAAGATGTAGAGTGATCCATGCATGAGGACTTGTAGGTCCCGCCAAGCTTCTGAATTCTATCGTTTAGACTAGGGGTTGACAGATTTTCTAATGGCGATATATATATTTGCCTTTGTAAGCTGCCTTTAACTCCTTTCTTCCTCTATTCTAAGTTTTGTTAATTTTTTTATTGCTTTAAAAATAAATTTTGATGATTGTTTTGTTTCGTTAATTTTAGATTTAGGACTATAAAAGTAACTTGTATTCAAAATATAAAGACTCTGACTCATATCAGACTTCTGAAAAACAATGTCATAATGTTTCCAAAATTGAGGGAATAGGATTTTAAATGTAGACAGTGACATCTCCCACTTCAGAAAGTTAGAAAAAAATAGTTCCCCAGCACATTCTTCCTAACCCCCCGCCACCCTCTTCTATGGTGCCACTTATTTACATTAGTAAGTTTTACTTAAAATCAGTTTGATAGCTGTAGTAAATCCTTTTACACGTTGCCTATAACTTGACTCTAAAAGTAAAAATCAATAAAAAGCAGCATTTCAGAATTCTGATGGTGTATAAAGAATTCTTTACTATCTTAGCCCATTTGGAATACTATAACAAAAATCCCAAAGCCTGGATTGCTTGAACAATAAACATTTATTTCTTATAGTGTGGAGGGAGAGCAGGCAAAGATTAAGATGACAACAAACACAGTCCCCTGGGGCCTGCTTCTTGGTTCATAGATGGCCGCCACCCTGCTGTGTCCTCAAGTGGTAAACAGAAGAAAAGTCTCTTGGGTCTCTTTTGTAAGGACACTAATCCCATTTATGTGGGCTCCACATTGAAGACTGAATCACCTCCCAGAGGCACCAACCCCCAAATATTATCACATCAGGGATTAGGCTTCAGCCTATGAATTTTGAGGAGATAAAAACATGCAATCCATTGCAATTACAAACCCAAATAGGATGAAAGATTCAGAAAGAGTGAAACATAAATCTGTACCTTCCCCCATTCAAAGAAAAATGTTGTAAGTGAATTTTCTTTTTATTGAAATATATAAATTGCTTGTTATGTAAAAATCACGCCATATTTCAGTTTCCCTCATATTTGTGCTAAGACTTCATTATATGTACATTTTCTTTTTTCTTTCTAGAGTTTTTATTTGCTTTGTTGTTGTTTTCTAAAAACAACAAAAAATGTATACTTTGCTATATCCCGAATTTATGATCTCTTTCGTTCTTTCTTTTTTTCTAAAAGCAGACTTACACGTGCAGCACCTCATCTGGATGTGTCTGGAGTCTTGGAAGCTTGACTACCCTACATTCTCCTACAAATGGACCTTGTGAGCTTGTTTTGCATGTTCTAGCAGGGGAGCACAGCTACTCTTATACACTTGACAGAAGACTCCCCCCCCCCCCCCCCGGGGGTGAAGGTCATTCTCTTCCACCTAGTGCACAACAGCTTTGGGAGGGATGCACATGGATAGGTGAGGGAGGAGAAGGACACCTGCCTAGCCAGCCAGATCAGCCAAATCAACCCTGGAAATCAATGGGGTGACAAATGTCGGAGCCATATAGCCCTCACATCCTATGATCTGTTTCACAGAATACATTTTCTCCTTGAAAAAATGCTTTCGTCCTGGCCAGTTTGGCTCAGAGGTTAGAGCATCAGCCTGTGGTCCAAAGAGACCCAGGTTTGGTTCCCGCTAAGAGCACGCACCTCAGTTGCAGTCTGTCCCTGGCCCTGGTTGGGTTGTGCAGGTGGCAACCACTTAATGTGTTCCTTTCACGTCAATGTTTCTCTCTCTCTCTCTTTTCCTCTCTTTCCCTCCCACTCTATCTGAACGAGAAACGGAAAAATGTCCTTGGGTGAGGATTAAAAAAAAAAAAAATGCTTTCCATAGCCACCTGATCCCCTTTATATAGTACATGCTGATTCTTCTCGGACTCATGACAAAGCTATCTTCCAGAGACTTTCATTTAATTTCTTCTTGAATTTTGTACCCCACATATTTTTTCACCCTATTTTTAAGCTTATTTTTTCATGTTATTTTTAATAACAGTTGACATTTAATACTATTTTATATTAGTTTCAGGTATACAACGTAATGGTTAGATGGTTATACAATTTAGGAAGTGATCCTCCTAGTAACTCTAGTATCCATCTGGCACCATGCATAGTTATTATAATATTACTGACTGTATCTCCTATGTTGTACTTTACAGCCCCTATTTTGTAATTAACAATTTATACTTGATCCCCACACCTTTTTCACCCAATCCCTCATTCTCCTTCCCATCTGGCAATCTTTGGTTTGTTCTCTGTGTCTATAAGTCTGTTTCTGTTTTGTTTGTTCATTTATTTTGTTTTTTAGATTCCACATATAAGTGAAATCATGTGTTATTTGTCTTTCTTTATATGACTTATTTTACTTAGCATGATACACTCTAAATCCATCCATGATGTAACAACTGGTAATATTTCATTCTTTTTTATGTCTGTCGTATATACATACCATTGTGACTTCTTTATTCACACTTACATTGATGGACACTTGGGTTGTTTCCATATCTAGGTTATTGTAAATAATGCTGCAATAAACATAGGGGTGTACATATCTTTTCAAATTAGTGTTTTGGGTTTCTTTGGATATTTACATAGAAGTGGAATTCCTGAGTAATAAGGTAGTTCTATTTTAATTTTTTGAGAAATCTCCATACTGTTTTCCATAATGGCTGAACCAATTTGCAATCCCACTAGCAGTGTGTGAGGGTTCCTTTTCTCCACATCCTCACCAATAGTTGTTTGACTTATTGATGTTAGCCGTTCTTACAGGTCTGAGGTAGTATCTCATTGTGGCTTTAATCTGTATTTTTCTCATGACTAGTATCATTGAGCATCTTTTCATATATCTATTGGCCATCCTTATGACCTCTTTGAAGAAGTGTCAATTCAAGTCCTCTGCCATTTTTAATTGGATTGTTTCTTTTATTGGTGTTGACTTGTATGTGTTTTAAAATAAATTTTGGATATTGACCCCTTATCAGATATATCCCTGATGAATAGCTTCTTCCATTTAATAGGTTGTCTTTTGTTTTGTTGATGGTTTCTTTTGTTGTGCAAGACCTGTTTAGTTTAATGGAGTCCCACTTGTTTATTTTCTCTTTTGTTTCCCCTGCCCTAAAAGATAGAGCAGAAAAAACCATTGCTAAGAGTAATATCAAAAATTTCACTGCCTATGTTTTCTTCTAGAAGATTTATGGTTTCAAATTTACATTTAAGTCTTTAATTCATTTTGAGTTTATTCTTGTTTATGATCTAGGTGGCCTAGTTTCATTTATTTTGCATGTATCTGTCCAGGTTTGCCAGCACCATTTATTGGATAAACTGTATTTATCTTATTGTATGTTTTTACTTCCTTTGTCAAATTTTTATTGACCATGTAGGCGTGGATTTATTTCTGGGTTCCCTATTCTATTTTATTGATCTATGTGTCTGTTTTTATGCCAGTACCATGCTATTTTAATTATTATACTTTGTAGCATAGTTTTATATCAGGTGGAATACTACCTCCAACTTTGTTATTCTTTCTCAAGATTGCTGTAGCTATTCTGAGTCTTTTGTGGTTTTATATAAATTTTAAGATTATTTGTTCTAGTTCTTTAAAAAAAATGCCATTGTATTTTGATAGGGATTACACTGAATCAGTGGGTTGCTTCTGATATTATTTTAATGTTAATTCTTTCTATCCATAAACATGGCATATGCTTCCATTTGTTTGTAACTTCTTCAATTTTTTTCTTCAATATCTTATAATTTTTCAAGTACAAGTTTTTTACTTTCTTGGTTAATTTATTCCTAGGTAATACAATTGTAAATGGGGTTGTTTTCTTAATTTCTCTTTGTGAGTGTTCATTATTGGTGTATAAAAATGTAACCAATTTCTGAATATTAATTATGTATCCTGCTATTTTACAAAATTCATTTATTACTTCCAGTAAATTTTTGGTGAAATCTTTAGGGCTTTCTCTATATAATATTATATCACCTGAAAATAAGGACAATTTTACTTCTTCCTTTCCAAATTGGATGCCTTTTATTTATTTATTTTTTCTGATTGCTGTGACTAGCACTTCTAATTGTTGAATAAAAGTGGTGAATGTGAACAACCTTGTCTTGTTTTTGATTTAAGGAAGATGCTTTTACCTTTTCCCCATTTAGTATGATATTAGTTTTAGGTTTGTTATATATGGTATTTATTATGTTGAGTTATGTTCATTCTATTCCCACTTTGTTGAGAGTTTTTATCATAAATGAATGCTGAATTTTTCAAATATTTTTCTACATCTATTGATATGATTATGTTATTTTTATCTTTCATTTTTGTTATGTGGTGTTATCACATTAGTTGACTTGCAGATATTAAACTATCCTTACATCCTAGAAATAAATTCCACTTAATCATGGTATATGATTATTTTAACGTATTGCTTAATTTGGTTTGCTAATATTTTGTTTAGAATTTTTGAATCTATGTTTATCAGGGAAATTGACCTGTAATTTGTGTGTGTGTGTGTGTGTGTGTGTGTGTGTATAATGTCTTTGGCTTTGCAGTCAGAGTAACACTGGCCTTGGAAAATGAGCTTGGGGGCCTTTCCTCCTCTTCAATTTTTTGAAATAGTTTGACAAAGATAGGTGTTAGTTATTCTTTGAAATTTTGGTAACATTCACCTGTGAAGCTATCTGGTCCAGGACTTCCGTTTGTTGGGAGTTTTTTTGGTTTTTGCTATGATTTTGTTGTTAGTAATCAGTTTGTTGAGATTTTTTATTTCTTCTTGATTCTGTCTTGGAAGATTTTACACCATTGTGTTTGGAGAAGATGCTTGACATGACTTTAATCTTAAATTTAATAAGACTTGTTTTGTAGCGTAATGTGGCCTATCTTGGAAAATGTTTTATGTGCAATTGGAAACAATGTATATTCTGCTGCTTTTTGGTGAAATATCTAAAAATATTACTTAAATACACCTGGTCTAATGAGTCATTTAAGGTCACTATTATTTTGTTGATTTTCTACCAGGGAGATCTATTTATTGATATCAATGGGAGTTAAATTTCTCTACTAAAACTGTATTACTATCACTCTCTCCTTTTATGTCCATCAATATTTGCTTAATACATTCAGAGCAACAAAGAAAAAAATGCAAAATGAAAGAACAAGATAATTCTGCAGTAGATGAAATAAATTACATGGAATTAGGCAAAATATAAGTGGGAGAGTTCAAAGTAATAATCATGAGGAAGCTCAACAGCATGAGTAAAGATATAGAAACATTGAAAACCAACGAATTAGAAACGAAGAATGACATAGCAGAAATAAAGAACACATTACAAGAAATAACCAGCAGAGTAGAGGAAGGTGAGGACTGGATCAGTGAATTAGAAGACTGGGTATAAACATCACACATTGAGAACACCAAAAAAAATTTAAAAACAAGAAGACAGCTTAAGAGAACTGTGGGACAGCGTGAAATGTAACAACATCTGAAAAATAGGAGTTCCAAAAGAAGAAAATGAGCAAGGATTAGAGAATATATTTGAAGAAATGGTGATAGAAAACTTCCCTAACTTGGTGAAGCAAAAAGACATACAAGTACAAGAAGCACAGAGAGCCCTAAGTAAGAAGAACAGAAACAAGCCAACACCAAGACAAAATAATTAAAATACTGAATATTAAAGACAAAGAGAGAATCCTAAAGACAACAAGAGATAAGGAACAATGGAGAAAAACATGGTGGTGGAGTGAAAGGAAGTTACATAGACCATCTCCCAGGACCAAACTGGAATTACAACGAAAATAAAGACAAATCGTCAGCAAGGGGCAACTGAAAGGCACCTTGGAGGACCACATAACCAGGAACACTGACTCAATCCTGGTAGGCTTGTGAGGATGTGAGAGGGGGTTGGGAGCCCACAGTCTGGAGCGGCCTGGGCTGGGACCGGCAGCAGCCTGGGCTGGGACCAGCGGCTGCCTCAGCTGGAAGCTGCGGCCTTGTCTGAGACCTGTGGCCTCGGCTAGGACCTGCGGCGGCCTCGACTGGGTCCTGTGAACTCGGCTGGGTGCTACACCCTTTCTGGGAGCTGCCACAGCTTTGGCCACCCTTAGCTGGGAGTGGCGCCCTCGGGTTAAAGTCCCAAGTGGCTCCACGGCGCACAGCCCAGACAGAGGCTAAATTGGCAGCAGTCACTCACCTTGGGCTCTGGCAGAGGGAAGGCAGACTGGACTGGAACTGTGTGGGGACACTTGGGATTTGGATGGTGCTCAGAGCTTTTGCTGAATGCAGCCACGCAGGACTGTGGTCATCTTACTCCTTCCTAGGGCCTTGGGGAGAGGCGGCAGCCCCTCCCTCAGAGATTCAACCCCACCCGGTGGCCATTGAAATGCTAATTGAGGCCCATTAACAACCAGCATCTGCTCCTCCCTCAGGAAATCCTCTTACACTGAGCACATAAAGGAGTTTTTCAGTCAACTCAGAAACCAAGGTTCTTCAGGTGACCACTACTAACAGCCACCAGGCAAAAACCTAGAGGATAACTACCATTCCCTGGGCTAGAAACTCTAACCAGGAAAGTTAGGACGTGACAGTGGTGTTTAAAGTGGGTCCTCCATGCCTCCTTCAAACCCAGGACAGGGAGCCACAAACAGAAGAATACCAACACCTACAGGGAAAATGTGGCAGGCTCCAAAGCCCACGGTGATAGCCAAAATGGTAAAAAACAGAAACAAAAGCCAAATGAAAGAACAAGAAACCTCTACCAAAGATGAGATAAATGAAGTACGGTTAAGCAAGTTAACAGAACTAGAATTCAGAGCCATGATGTTGAGGAAGCTCAACAGCATGTGTAAGGACATGAGCACCATGAGTAAAGACATAGAAATGTTGAAAATCAACCAGTTGGAAATTAAAAACCACCAAGAAGAAATGAAGAATGACATATAAGAAATAAAAAACACATTGGAAAGTCTAAATAGCAGAGTAGAGGAAGCTGAGGACCAGATCAGTGAATTAGAAGATAGGGAAGAAAAAAAATCAACCAATCAGAAAACCAAAAGGAAAAAATAATTAAAAAACAGTAAAACAGCTTAAGAGAACAGTGGGACAAGTGTAACCATAATAACATTCACATCATAGGAGTCCCCAAAGAAGAAGAAAATGAGCAAGGGTTAGAGAATATATTCAAAGAAATAGTGACAGAAAACTTCCCTAATTTGGAGAAGGAAGAAGACATTCAAGTTCAAGAAGCACAGAGAGCCCCAATAAGAAGAACCCAAACAGACCCACACCAAGACACATAGTAATCAAAGTGCCAAACTTCAAGACAAAGAGAGAATCCTAAAAACAGCAAGAGAGAGAAGCAAGAGGTTACCTACAACAAAACCCCATAAGGCTCTCAGCTGACTTCTCAACAGAAACACTACAGGCCAGAAGGGAATGGCATGCAGTAATCAAGGTCATAAGAAACAAGGATCTGAATCCAAGACTACTACCCAGCAAGGCTATTATTCAAAATAGAAGGTCAAATAAAGAGCTTCTCAGACAAAAAAAAAGCTAAGGGAATACATTAACACCAAACCAGCACTGCAAGAAATGTTAAAGGACTGCTGTAATTAGCAGGAGAAATGGGAAGAAAAATAGAACAACACTAAACAAAAATGGCAATAAATAAGTACATATCATTAATCACCTTAAATGTAAATGGATTGAATGCTTCCATAAAAAGACACAGAGTAGCTGATTGGATAAGAAAGCATGACTCATCTATATGTTGTTTACAAGAGACCCACCTCACAACAAAAGACTCACATAGGTTGAAAGTGAAGAGATGGAAAAAAATCTTCCAAGCAAACAAAAAGGAAAAACAAGCTGCGGTAGCAATACTCATATCTGATAAAATAGATTTCAGAATGAAGGCCATAACTAGAGACAAAGAAGGCCACTACGTAATATTAAAAGGATCTATCCAACAGGAAGCCTTGATAAACATATATGCACCCAATATAGGAGCACCAAAATATATTAAAAATCTTCTGGAGGATTTCAAAGGAGAAATCGATAGCAATACAATCATAGCAGGGAACTTCAGAACCCTGCTGACATCACTGGATAGATCCTCTAGACAAAAAATTAGCAAGGAAACAGAGACTCTAAATGAAGCACTAGACCAAATGGACTTAATAGATATCTACAGAAAATTACACCCCAAAACTACAAAATTCACATTCTTCTCAAGTGCACATGGGACATTCTCAAAGATAGGCCACATGTTAGGACACAAACTAAGTCTCTACAAGCTCAAGAAGACTGAAAACATATCAAGCATCTTCTCAGATCACAATGGCATGAAACTAGAAATCAATTGCAACAAGAACATGCAAAGACATTTGAAAACATGGAGGCTAAATAGCATGTTATTGAACAATGAATGGGTTACCATGGAGATCAAGAAAGAAATTAAATCTTCCTGGAAACCAATGAAAATGAACACAGAACAAAACAAACTCTATGGGATGCAGCAAAAGCAGTTCTGAGAGGGAAGTTCATAGTACTCCAGGCCTAACTCAAGAAACAAGAAAAGTTTCTAATAGACCATCTAACCTCACAACTTAAAGAACTAGAAAGCAAACAAAAAGAAAACCCCAGAGCAAGTAGGAGGCAGGAAACAGTAAAGATCAGAGCAGAAATAAATGACATGGAGACCAAAAAAACAATTCAAAGGATCAATGAAACAAAGAGCTGGTTCTTTGAAAAGATAAACAGGTTTGATGGACCCTTAGCTAAACTCATCAAGACAGAAAGAGAGAGAACCCAAATACACAAAATCATAAATGTCAGAGGAGAAATAATAACTGACACCACAAAAACACAAAGGATTGTGAACCAATAGCATGAACCATACTACAGCAACTAATTCTCCATCTAAGCAAAATGCCCAATTTTCTAGAAACACATAGTCTCCCAAAACTGAACCGGGAAGAGATAGAACACATGAACAGACTAATAACAACAAACAAAATTGAAGATGTAATCAAGACTCTCCCAGCAAACAAAAGACCACGCCTGGATGGCTTCACGGAGGAATTTTACCAAACATTCAAAGAAGAACTAAAACCAATCTCCTCAAACTATTTCAAAAATTTCAAGAAGGAGGAAGACTTCCAAATTCATTTTATGAAGCCAAACCAGAAAAGACATTACAAAGAAAGAAAACTACAGGCCAATATCCTTGATGAACATAGATGCCAAAATCCTGAACAAAATACTAGCAAATAGGATCCAGCAATACATCAAAAAAATTATCCACCATAACCAAGTGGAATTCATCCCAGGGATGCAAGGCTGGTACAATATGCGCAAATCAAAAAACATGATACACCACATAAATAAAATGAAGAATACATGATCATATCAATAAATGCTGAAAAAGCCTTCGACAAAATCCAGCATCCATTTCTGACAAAAATGCTCAGCAGTGTGGGAATAGAGGGATCAGATCTCAACATAATAAAGGCCATATATGAAAGACCTACAGCCAACATCATACCTAATTGGAAAAAACTAAAAGCATTTCCCTTAAGAACAGGAACAAGTCAAGGATGCCCACTTTTGCCACTCTTATTCAACATAGTATTGGAAATCTTAGCCACAGCAATCAGACAGGAAGAAAAAATAAAAGGGATCCAAGTTGGAAAAAAGAAAGTGAAACTGTCATTATTTGCAGATGACATGATACTATAAGTAGAAAACCCCAAAGACTCCATAAAAAATTTACTAGATTTAATAAATGAATTTGGAAAAGTAGCAGGATACAAAATCAACATCAAGAAAGCGATGGCATTCTTATACCACAATGATGAACTCACAGAAAGAGAAACTGAAAAAACAATCCCATTTACCATTGCAGCAAAAAAATTAAGATACCTAGGAATAAACTTAACCAAAGAAGTAAAGGACTTATTTGCATAAAACTACAGGCGATTGAAAAAAGAAATAGAGGAAGATATAAAAAAGTGGAAGCACATACCCTGTTCATGGATTGGAAGAATTAACATTATTAAAATGTCCATTCTACCCAAAGCAATCTATAGATTTAATGCAATCCCCATCAAAATACTAACGGCAAACTCCACAGAATTAGAACAAGTACTTGAAAAGTTCATATGGAACCAAAAAAAAAAAAACCTCGAATAGCTACAGCAATATTGAAAAATAAGAACAAAGTAGGAGGGATCACATTACCAGATTTCAGGTTATACTACAAAGCGACTTTAATCAAAACAGCCTGGTACTGGCACAAGAATAGGCAGATAGACCAGTGGAATAGAACAGAGAACACAGAAATGGACCCAAGGCAACATGCTCAATTAATATTTGACAAAGGTGGCAAGAGCATACAGTGGAGTAAGGACAGCCTCTTTAATAAATGGTGTTGGGAAAATTGGACAGCTACATGCAGAAAAATGAAACTAGATCATCAACTTACACCCTACACCAGAATAAACTCAAAATGGATAAAAGACTTAAATGTGACTCATGAATCCATAAAAATCCTAGAAGAAACTGTAGGAAACAAAATTTTAGACATCGAATGCAGCAGAATTTTCACTGATACATCACCTAAGGCAATAGAAACAAAGGAGAAAATGAACACCTGAGACTACATCAAACTAAAAAGCTTCTGCACAGTGAAAGATACAATCATCAAAACGGAAAGACTACCTACTGTATGGGAGAGCATAATTGTCAATGATATATCAGATAAGGGGTTAATTTCAATATATATAGAGTTCTCATACAACTCAGCAAAAGGAAAACAAAGAACCCAATAAAAAAACGGGCAGTGCCCTGGCCGGTTTGGCTCAGTGGTTGGAGCGCCGGCCTGCGGTACAGAGAGACCAGGGTTTGGTTCCCGCTAAGGGCACGTGCCTTGGTTGAAGTTTGTCCCCGGCCATGGTTGGTTGTGTGGGTGGCAGCCACACATCGATGTTTCTCTCTCTCTCTCTTCCTCTCTCTCCCTCCCGCTCTATCTGAACAAAAAATAGAAAAATGCCCTCGGGTGAGGATAAAAAAAAACAAACAAACAAAAAAAAACGGGCAGAGGAACTAAATAGACACCTCTCCAAACAGGACATACAAATAGCTAAGAGACATATGAAGAAATGTTCAACAGCACTAATCATCAGAGAGATGCAAATTAAAACAACAATGAGGTATCACCTCACACCTGTCAGAATGGCCGCCATGAACAAATCATCAAGCAAATGTTGGTGAGGGTGTGGAGAAAAGGGGACTCTAGTACACTGCTGGTGGGAATGCAGATTGGTGCAGCCACTATGGAAAACAATATGGTGTTACCTCAAAAAATTAAAAATTGAACTTTCATTTGACCCAGTGTTCCCATTTCTAGGAATATACCCCAAGAAGCCTGAAACACCTATCAGAAAGAATATATGTTTCCCCATGTTTGTAGCCACACTATTTACAATATCTAAGATCTAGAAACAGCCCACGTGTTCAACAGTAGACAAATGGATAAAAAAGCGGTGGTACATATATACAATGGAGTACTATGCAGCTATAAGAAAGAAAGATCTCTTATCCTTTGAGACTACATGAAGGGACCTGGAAAGTATTATCCTACGCGAAACAAGCCAAACAGAGAAAGAAAAGTATCATATGATCTCACTTATTTGTGGAATATAATGAACATAACAGTCTGAGGAATGGGGTAGTCCCAGAGACGTGGAAGTGGGGTACAGAATGACAATCCCCAGAAGAGGGGTAGTGGGGGAGAGATAAACCACAGAACTTATATGCATGTATGCATGAACAATGGGCATGGACAACAAAGCTGTGGACAGGGCAGGGTGGGAAGGGGGGTGGAATCAGTGGGGGTAAAAGGAGAAACATCTGTAACAAAAATAAATAAATTAATTAATAATAAATAAAAGAGAGATAAGGAACAGGTTACCTACAAAGGAACCCCCATGAGGCGATCAGCTAACTTCTCAACAGAAACACTACAGGCCAGAAGGGAATGGCATGAAGTAATCAAGGTCATGAAAAACAAGAATCTGAATCCAAGACTAATCTATTCATCAAGCTATCATTTAAAACAGAAAGGAAAACATCTTCCCAAACCAAAAAAAGGGGGGGGGGGAGGCTAAGGGAATATATTAGTACCAAACCAGCACTGCAAGAAATGTTAAAAGGAGTTCTGTAATTAGTAGAAGAAATAGGAAGAAAAATATAACCATATAAACAAAATGGCAATAAATAAGTACATGTCTATAATAACTTTAAATGTTAATGCATTAAACATTCTGGTCAAAAGACAGAGTAGCTGATTGAATAAGAAAATATGTCTCATATATATGTTGTTTACAAGAGACCCACCTCACAACAAAAGACTCACATAGGCTGAAAGTGAAGGGATGGAAAAAAATCTTCCAAGAAAACAAACAGAAAGGAAAAAAGAGCTGGGGAAGCAATACTCATACTCGATAAAATAGATTTCAAAATGAAGGACATAACTAGAGACAAAGAAGGCCACTACATAATATTGAACGGATCTATCCAAGAGTAAGATATAATCTTGGTAAATATATATATGCACCCCAATATAAGTGCACCAAAATATATTTAAAAACTTCTGAAGGACTTCAAAGGAGACATTGACAGCAATAGAATCATATTAAGGGACTTCATCACACTGACATCACTAGATAGATCCTCTAGACAAAAAATTAACAAGAAAACAGAGACTCTAAATGATGCACTAGATCAAATGAATTTAATAGACGTCTACAGAGAATTACACCCCAAAACTGGAGAATTCACATTCCTCTCAAGTTCACATGGGACATATTCAAAGATAGACCACATGTTAGGACACAAACTAAGTCTCTACAAGTTGAAGAAGATACCTTGTTCATGGATTAGAAAAATTAACATCATTAAAATGTCCATACTACCCAAAGCAATCTATAGATTCAATAAAATCCCAATTAAAATACCAACAACATATTTCACAGAACTAGAACAAATGCTTCAGAAATTTATATGGAATAAAAAAAGACCCAAATAGCCCCTGCAATCTTGAAAAAGAAGAACAAAATAAGAGGAATCACAATACCAGATATCAGGTTATACTACAAAGCCATTGTGATCAAAACAGCCTGGTACTGGCACAAGAACAGGCACCTAGATTGATGGAACAGAACAGAGAATCCAGAAATTGACCAAAGTCATTAAGCTCAATTAATATTTGCGAAGGTGGCAAGAGTGTACAATGAAGTCAAGACAGCTTCTTTAATAAATGATTTTGGGAAAATTGGACAGCTACATACAAAAAATGAAACTAGACCACCAACTTTCACCATACACAAGAATAAACTCAAAATGGATGAAAGACTTAAATGTGACTCGTGAATTTATAAAAATCTTAGAAGAACATGTAGGCAACAAAATTTCAGACATCACACGCAGCAAAATTTTCACTGATACAACGTGTAAGGCAAGAGAATCAAAGGGAAAAACGAATACATGGGACTACATCAACTAAAAAGCTCTTGCACAGCAAAAGAAACAGCCATCAAAATGGAAAGGGATCCCACTATATGGGAGACCATAATCACCAATGATGCATCAGATAAGGGGTTAATTTCCAAAATATATAAGGTACTTATACAATTTAACAAAAGGAAGACGAACCCAATTAACAAATGGGCAAAGGACCTAAATAGACACCTCTCCAAACAGGACATACAAATGGCCAAGAGACATATGAAAAAATGCTCAACATCACTAATCATCAGAGAGAGGCAAATGAAAGAAAATATGAGATATCACCTCACACCTGCCAGAATGGCTGCCATCAACAATCATCAAACAACGAGTGCTGGCAAGGGTGTGGAGAAAAGGGGGATCTAGTACACTGCTAGACTGGGAATGCAGACTGGTGCAACCACTATGGAAAACTCTATGGTGTTATCTCAAATAATTAAAAATTGACCTGCCATTTGATCCAGTGATCCCACTTGTAAGAATATACCCTAAGAAGCCTAAAAGACCAATCAGAAAGACTACACATACCCCTATATTCATAGCAGCACTATTTATAATTGCTAAGATCTGGAAACAGCACAGTGTCCATCGGTAGATGAGTGGTTAAAAAAACAGTGGTACATATATACAATGGAATACTATGCAGCTGTAAGAAAGAGAGATCTCTTATCCTTTGAGACAACATGGAAGGACCTGGAGAGTATTATCCTTAGTGAAACAAGCCAATCAGAGAAAGACAAATACCACAAGATCTCACTTATCTGTGTAACATAATGAGCTAAATAAGCTGATGAACAAAATAGACCCGGAGACTTAGAACGGAGTACGGTTCAGTTTGACAAACTTCAGAGGAGAGGGGAGTGAGAGAGGGATGAGATAAACCAAAGAACTTATATGCATGTATGCATAACCAATGGACATAAAAAACAATTCTGGGGGGTAGGGGTGAGACTGGGTGGAGGGTGTCAATGGGGGAAAAAGGAGAAACGTGTGTAATAAAAATAAATTTTAAAAAATTGGGAAAAAAAACAACCTGTGATAAATAAATAATAATTTACAAGGAGTCAACAGTAGAATAGATGAAGATGAGAATCAAATAAGCTATTTGGAATAAAAAGGCAAAAAACACTCAACTAGTACAGCAAAAAGACAACTTCAAGCATACCAACATTCATATCTTGGGGATGCCAGAAGAAGAGACAGAGCAAGTAATTGAAAACTTATTTGAAAAAATAATGACAGAAAACTTCCCTAAATTGGTGAAGGAAATAGACATACAAGTCCAGGAAGTGCAGGGAGTTTCAAACAAGATGAACTCAAAGACACCCATGCCAAGACACATCATAATTAAAATGCCAAATGTGGCCGGGCCAGTTTGGCTCAGTGGATTGATTGTTGTCCCATGGACTGAGAGGTCTCAGTTTGATTCTTGGTCAGGGCACATGCCTGGGTTGTGGGCTGGATCCTCAGTAGGGGGCATATAGGAGGCAGCCGATCGATGTTTCTCTCTCACATCAATGTTTCTATCTCTCCCTCCCTCTCTCTAAAAAATCAATGAAAGCATTAAATAAATACATAAAATGCCAAAGGTGAAAGACAAGAAGGTAATCTTAAAAGCAGCAATAAAAAGCAGTTAGTTATCTGCAAGGGAGCTCCCATAAGACTTTTAGCTGATTTACCAATAAAAACTTTGCAGGCTAGAAGGCTCTGGCAAGAAATATCCAAAGTGATGAAAATATGGACCTACAATCCAGATTACTCTACCCAGGAAAGCTATATTTTAGAATTGAAAGATGTATAAAGAGCTTCGTGGACAAGAAAAAGCTAAAGAAGTTCATCACCAAACTAGTATTAAAATAAATGTTAAAGGGTCTTCTTTAAGAAGAAGAAGAAAAAAGATAAAATATATGAACAGAAAAATGAAAAAATGGCAATAAATATGTATTTTATAATTGAATTTTAAAAACAAAATAAACCATTAAACTCAAGGATACAGAGAACATTTTGATGGTTGCCACATGGGAGGGGTTAGGGAGGATGGGTAAAAAAGGTGAAGGGATTTAGAAGTACAGATTGGTAGTTACAGAATAGTTATGGGGATATAAAATACAGCATAAGGAATATAGTCAATAACATTTTAATAATTATGTATGGTGTCAGATGGATATGAGATTTATTGGGATGATCAGTTGGAAAGTTATATCATGTCTAATCACTGGGGTCTAGACGTGAAAATAATATAATATTGTATGTTAACTATAATTAAAAAATTAAAGTTTCTCCTCAAATCATTCCACGAATGTATGCAAATGAGGTTAATCTTTGGTCTGCCTAGTGTAAAAATACCTTTTAGAATGCATTTTGATATTTTGTTTTAATGCAGAATCTTAGATTTAAAATCTGTCTCATTTAGGTCCTTGTAGAGAATTTTACATTGTCATCTGTATCCCATTCTGTATCACCTACTATGGACTTCTAGAACTTGTTGGCCTATAATATGTACACTGATGTGTTTTGTCCTTTGTTTGTTTTATTAATTAGTACTTATCCTTTTCCTTATGCATACTCATATATTTCTACAGGTTTGGGACATTTTCTACGATTATCTTTTAACAATTTTTCTCCCTCCATTTTATTTTTACCTCATTTTCTAGAATTCCAACTTATCACCTTATGGTCCCATTTTGAGTCCTTTGTTTATTTCCTTTATCTTTTCCTCACATTTTCTCGTCCTGCCACTTGTTCCACATTACTGAAGATTTCTACGACTTGTCTTCACTGCTCTTTAAAAGTCAGATTTCAAAGTGTTTAATTTCCCCAAATTCAAGTTCTTCAGTTTTTCTTTTACTTATAGCATTTATTCTGATTTTAGTGATACTATATCTCCTTGAATTGTCTGGAAACAATAAAAAGTAAATTCTTATCTTTTATTTTAAGTTGTAGGGGAAGGAATTTTTAAACTTCTTCCCTTCTAAAATCTTTGACTGGTCTACCAATTAAATTGTCATAAAATAGATTAACTGGAGAAAAACAATTTTAATTTTGTACATACAAGAGGTCATAGAAATATAAGACTTTATTAAATGACAAAGCAGGCCACTTTTATCCTTTTTTAAACAAGAAAACTATTTTTTTTTTTGAAGAATTGACACAGGGATTTGGGTTTGGTATAGCAAACTAATGAAGAAGTAACAAAGTTTATTTATATAGTCTTGGACCTGAATTCTGTCTCTCTGGTGATGAGAATGCTGTCTACTCTCTAGGTGCAGGGCGTGTAGCCTTCACACGGGCACTTTACTTCCTGCTTTCAGGGGGACAATGGGTGGGCAGAGTGTTCTTGCACAGGCTGCTTCCTAAGTAAATTTAATTCAAATTAATCAGAATGCCATTGTGGCATATTCGGGGGCAATGTGCCCCAAACCCCATATTTCCCTGAAAATATATTTCTTCCTGACTTAGTTTCTCTCTCTCTTTTTAATTTATTTGTTTTCTCTGATAAAAGTTGTCTCCTTTACTTGATGATTATTGATTATGTTTTACTTTAGAAGGAGTGAGCTAGGAATTGCAGGCCTTTACAAATACTAGAATAAGAAGGTTTTATTCTTACAGTAGCCAATTTAGTTCTCCACAAGCATTTTGTTTAATTTCTTAAGAAAAGACCCTTCTTAAAAAAAATTTTTTTTTTTGAGGTATATGTGAGGTATATGTGCTCATCATTCCATTTGTGGTGGACATGGTTCAGGGACTACAGTATTGTAGAGTTTGAATTATCCTCTGTCTTCTCTAGCTTGCATACTTGAGTTGTGACTTTCTCTTTTTGGTTTCAAATATAAATACATTTTCATTCATTTTTTGTCTTTTAGAAATTCTTCTTAACTTCCATATGATGATGATGATGATCTCGCCCATTCCATTCCTTTTATGGGTTAGTTCCATTATGAATTTTTTTTTTTTTTTTTACTGTTATTTGATTAGGGTCTCATAATGGAGAAGGGGCAAATGTTTGTGCTCAGTCTACTAACTCACACCAGAATTTATGTAAAATTAATAACCTGCCTTCAGTATTTTTAATGCTGTGTAGCTTAGCTCATGGCCTAGATTATGGTTAGGGTATCTTTACTGTAGACACACTTTCAACGAACTCCAATGGTCCCATATCCTTTTGTTCCCATTTTGAAATTCTGAAATTAAATCTCCTCTGAAGTTCTAAATGGGTGGAGAGGTGATGAAGGTGGGAGTGACCTAATGTACAAAATCATTGTATTTCAGAATGTCAGGTCAATCTCGTTTGAATAGGATGTATAAGTCAAGACTATAAGTGCAAATGTATTATTTAGTATAATGAAAGTGTTGCCTAAAAAACAAGTTAAAAATATTTGTCTCTGGAAGTGGGATTATGTGTGGTGTGGTGAGCTGAGAATGTATTGCTATTGATTATAAGTTCTCATGTACTTTTTTAGTTTTTATTCATGTACTTATTTAAATGTTTTATTTTTAGTTTTTTTCTGATGGTCATATGTTTAACTTTAAATAATTTGCTTATGATTTCCCCCCCCCATTTTCTCAGCATTTGATATTATCTACTAATTCTTTATTAGCAAAGAGGAAAAGTTGCCTTACCCTGACTTTTTGGTCTCTCCTCTTCCCAGACATTAAGGTACATAAAAGGATATCCATGCATTTAGTAGTTGTTATTGTTGCTTTCTGCCTCTTTCTCTTCGTCTTTTTCCATTGCTTTGTCTTCTTTTCTCCTCCTTATTCTTCTCATCTTCCTCCTCCTCCTCCTCTTCTCTTCCTCCTTCTTCTACTCCTTCTTCTTCCAATTCTTCTTTGTTAATGCTGTAACAGAACACTATAAATAACAAGAAAGCCATAATACAAATATGACACAAAATATGTGGACTGATCTAAAGCAATGTAGCGGATGCTGGGGTTTGCTGGCTAGATCCTTCTTCAGGAAGGAAGCACGCCCGCCCCCAGTTCTGGGTGTTGACTGCAATGGATTATAGCTGTGTCAATCTCCATTAATTACTTGGGGTCTGAGCACTGCTTTGTCAAGTGTTCCACCTCCTCCTAGATCAGCCCACATTTGAAGACTATTCTCTGAGAATACAAAAAAGCCACCTCCCTTGTCTAGATTTGAGATGACTCTGAAGGACCATCCCAGCTCCAGAATTCCCTGTGGGATAAGCTAAGGCCTATGGTACAACTACATCACATTTTAACTTCTCATTTTGCTCAGTCCTGGTTCCTTTAATGCTTTATAGGAGTTGACCCCAAGAGCACTACCCCATGAACTCCCTGCATGTAAATTTTCATCTCAGAGTCTATTTCTTGGGGAACTACACATATTATATTGAAAGTCATAAAAGAAAGTGTTGGAAAAACTAAGCACAGAAAATGATAAAAGTAATTCCTCTGCATTAGTCTTAGGGAGGGTTCGGAATGCTTTACATTATAAACCACTTTATTATATTTATTTTTTGCCACATTAAACAGAAAATAATATTTAGGGTTGTTGAACTTTGAGAAGAACAAACTAAATGTAGAGAGAACTTATGATTCAATATGAAAGTTTCAGAATTACAATCATCATCTAGATTGTATTAATTCCCTTTGAAATTATAGAAAATGTCGGCATTAGAAACCATGTTAAAGATTTTACAAAACTTATTTTCTGTAGACTTACCAGAAAAGTATATTGAGGAAAGAACTAATGCACTAAGACTAATTTTATATGGAAGAAAAGACCACTTGAGAAATATTTATAATTTAATAAATATTTATTGAGCACTGACTGTAAAAAATGCTAATATGTGTATATGGGTGGATGGGCGATTGGCAATAAACAACTGGACCTATAATATGTCAAATGATGATAGGTGTTAGAAAAATGAAAGGTAGTCTGTGGCTGAAACAGCCTCAGAGAGGAACGTTGACCAAGGGACAGATTTTTGGAAGAAATTATTTGCGTGCTCTTGGGGAGGGCACTGAAGGCTGCATGCTAAGGAGGACGCCACAGCTCCTGCCTGTCGGAGGGACAGAGCATCGCTTTGTGCCTTGATGGTAAACTGAGAAAAACAATGCTATGGCAAACTGTTGAAATATCTGTTTCCTCCCTATTTCACACAGGGGCTTAGAATTCCAATAAAGAAAAGTAAATATTGAAACTAACTTATTATTTCATAAAGCTTGAAAGTTGTGGAAAGTCTCGATCTCTGAAAGAAATTATCTCTGAATCTCTGAAGGATCAATCATTTTATCGATTATCTCAGATACTCATAGACGCTCTCCATGTTCTTGTCTGTAAAGATGGGCAAAAAGAGGGAAAAGTTACCAAAGAGAAAAACATTTCCTTAAATTATAAGAAGCAAGGTGACTGACACAGTTGAAGTGGATACTACAGTAAAAGAAGAAAATGTGAGAAAGTTTAATTCAAATGGGTAAAGAAAGCAAGAGAAAAGATTGTAGTGAATAAAAAGTGAAAAAATCTGACACCTAAAACGTTTGCTTAGAAATGTAAAACATGGTTTCCAAAAATTTAAGGTAAATTAATGGGAACAGAGGAAAGCAGGTTAGATCTGCAGGAAAGCCCATTATAAAAAAGACAAAGGAAGAAATTCTCTCAGGTTCAGAAGAAAAGAATTAGGTAAATAAATAGGAGACAGAGTTTAAATGACCTGGAGGACATATTCAATTTTCTTCATTTATTTGTTATTGGACTCATAGAACAAGAAGGAAGAAAAAATAAAGAATAAAAACAGAAATTTATCGAGTGCCAAACCCTGTTCTAAACAAGTACCCATAAGTGCGTACTTGCTTAATTGTTATAACCAACGTATAGTGCAATGCTATATTTACCTCCCTGTTAACAGTTGAAGAAAGCTAAGAACAAATTCCATAATTTGTCTATGGGCACAGGACTCAGAAAAATGAAGCAAGGATATAAATCCAGGATTTCAACCATGATGCTGTATTGTCTGAAAATTAAATGAACTATAAAACAAAAATGACTCTGTTTTATCTTTACCAACAGATTGGAAAGGATTTGTAAGTAACTTGATTGCTTCTCATTTGGCTTGAAAGGATAGATGTATCACGAGATTATTTTAATGTCACGTTTATTTTCTTCTGGTACTTTATGGTCATATATTGCATTGTTTTCTTTTTAATCCATCTGGGCTAAATGTTAGTACATGGCTAAGATAAAGATAGAATATAAATATTTCCACATAATTAAATTATCACAGCCTATTTTTTTGAATTTCATGATTTGACCTGTTATCTATAAACACTAAACTTGATAAATTCATATTCGTGCTTATCCTGAGTGTACTTTATAATTTAAAATTTTCTGTTTATCTACTTGAGATTTTAAAGTTTATTATCATAGGGTTGTATATAGAGTTCTGTTTTACATATAACAATTTCCTCAGCATCTGTGGTTATATACACTTTAAAATTTGTCCAGTTTGGGTTGTTTATTTAGGATTGACAAAAATTTTGGCAGAAGGCACATGAGGGATTATTACCTACTTAATTGAAATGAAAATGAACTGAGTACTGGAAGGAATTTCCTAAAACTTTTCAGAAAAACCTTTGCGTGAGATTCTGCATAGTTCCCTGTGCTTGGCTTCTCTTTCCCTCCCCCTGTATTTGGGCCATGGTGCTTGTGGGCAGCATTCTTTGCCTTTCTCCAGTGTCAGTATTGTAATCATGGCGTCTGGACAAGCTCCAGCTTACTTCTTCATGGTCAGATACAAGCGACGGCTGAAAAAGATGTTTTCCCCTGGATTTAAGCCACGGGCAAGCAAGACAGCAGTGCTATTCAGGATCTTTCCCAGGAGAACTGGAGCTTGCAAGACATCGGCGTGGCTGGACAGCGCAGTGCCTCACCTGGTGTCTGTAGCCTCACGCAGCTCTCACAGCCTCCCTGTTATACTGCAGGTGTGGAAAGTCCCCTGGAGTTGAATGTCTGTGAATACTTAAGCCTATTTCTTGGGGAGAGGAGCTATTCCTCTCAGCAGCTATTCCTCTGTAGACTTCCTAGGCAAGGTCCTGTGATTAAGCATTTTATAAGGGAGTTCATCCCTTCATCATTATTATCAACAAAGACCCTGAATGGATAATGGTTGGAAATCAGCAAAACAAATTACAGATGTTTTTTTATTTACCATGGGGTTACATTTCTACAAACTCATCATACGTTGAAAATATTTAAGTTGACAATGCATTTAACACACCTAACCTACCAAATGTTATGGCTTAATCTAGCCTACCTTAAATGTGTGCAGGACACTTGACATTAGCCTACAGTTGGGTAGTTACTATATCTTGAGCTTCATCTCAAGAGTAATTACCTTCCTCTTCCTCTCATCAGAAGTAGGAGACATAGATAGATGTTTTACAGATATGATGGGATGAAAAACACATTATATACTAGTAACACAGTACGCTGGTTTTGGTTGTTTTCCCTTACGATCATGGGTGACTAGGAGCTGAGGCTCACTGCCAGGACCCAGTATTACAAGTACCACATAAAACTAGTAAAAGGCCAAAATTTGAAATTCAAAATACAGTTTTTACTGAATACATGCCACACTTACATCATTTTAAAGTAAAAAAAATCGTAAGTAGAACCATCCTAAGTCGGGGACCATCTGTATTCTAGAGATATCATATTTAGAGATATCAGAATTTTGGTTCCATCATTTCTGTCCCGCTGGTGCTATTCCTGTGGTTACGGTTCATGGCAAAGAGTACTTTTCAGATGTGATTAAGGTTACTAATCAGTTTGTCTTAAAATGAAAAGATTATCCTGGATATTTGGGTGTGCCCAATGTAATCACGAGCCCCTAAAAGCAGAAAAGGAAGGCAGAGAGAAGTGGTAGAGAAATACAAAACACAAGAAGGATTTGATGTACTGTTGCTGGCTTGAAGGTGCAGGGGACCCTGTGTCAAGGAAACAGGGACGGCAGTCCTGCGATTGCAAGGAACTGAATTCAGCCAGCCACCGCTGACCTTGGAAGAGGAGCTCGCCCTCATTTGAGAACTGTAGCTCCTGCCAGTATTTTGCTTTCAGCCCTTTGAGACCCAGAACCTCTGTGAGATAATCGATGTTTTTTAAGCCTCTCAATTTGTGTTAAATTTGTTATGGCAGCAATAGATACATATTACATCTTATGAAATACCGTATCTTTTTAAAAATTATGTTAGAAATAATCATGTAGTGGAATTACAAAACTAAACTCAAATTATGACTGATATATGGAGGAAATGTACTTAATTTTTATTTTTAAAATTGTTATTTTTTTTATCTTCATCCTAAGATATGTTTTATTGATCTGACAGAGAGAAACATCAATGTGAAAGAGAAACTCCCATCGGTTGCCTCCCGTATACTCCCCGACTGGGTACCACCCTGCAACTTAGGTATGTGCACAGATCGAGAATCAAGCCTGCAGCCTTCTGGTGTACAGGATGATCAGGATGATGCTCCACCCAACAGAGCCATCCAGCTAGGGCTGTACTTAATTTTTATCTATAACTTATACAGCCTTGTCTCTCCAGTCCCCACCTACAGGTTACTGGGAAGAATGCCCTATGTTTAGTCTGGTGTTAAGCCTAGTCCAGTCTGATAACTAAAATGATTACTGTTTTATTAAGAAACTCAATTTCTGTTACATTTTCTTCTCCTCTTGCTTCCCCCTCTAAAATGCTATGTGTTCGAAAGAACACCAGAATGAATGATTTTGGAAAAGTCATGACATTGAAGGAAGTAAAGGTCCTCTAATCTTTGTGGTGAGTTTTAATTTTTTTTTTTTTTGATCCTTACCCGAGGATCTTTTTTCATTTATCTTCAGATAGAATGGGAGGGTGAGAGAATGAGAGAGAAACATTGACATGAAAGAGACACATTGATTGGTTGCCTCCTGAACAACCCGACCAGGGCTGAGAATGTGCCCTTGATGGGAATCGAACCCATGACTCTTTGGTTCGAGGGTGGACGCTCTAACCACTGAGCAAAACCAGCCAGGGCTGTGATGACCTTTAATGTATGCTAGTCTTGGGGACAGTGTTCCTTCTGCCTAGATCCTGTGGTCCTGCTAGCATTCAGGACAGAACATCTTGGCTATTCAAACTCATGTTCTTCTCTCTCAGATGTTTTAGTTCTGGCAATTCTTTCTGTTTGACTTTGCAGCCCCCCCCCCCCCCCCCCCCCCATGTCTCTCCCTGGCCAGAGTAAGACTCTTCAAGATCTGGCTGTGTCTCTACTTTAGTTTAGTTCAGGGAAACCGCATTGTAGTTACTGCCAGGAACCCCTCTTGCTCTCTTTCTGACACATCCTTCAACAGGCTCTGTAGCAGGACTTGCAATATTCTGGAGCCTGGTCTGTATCACATAGAAACTAAGGGTGGCCCAGGAAAAGCCAAATCTCTCTGGTGTCAGGCCATGGCCAAGCCTGAAGTAAAACAAGCATATATATATAAGTGTGCTTGTCTTAATCCTGTTTTGTCTTGCCTTTCTCCTTTCCTATTGTTAGCATAAGTAGGGAGCTAGTGAAGGAAAGGAGCAAATGGAACTGGACATTAAGCCTGATTCACTAGGGGGCTAAATTGGACATTAAGACTGATACTAGGAAGCCACAGCATTCATAGCCTCCCCAGGGGACAGCCACATCCTCCACCAAGGAGACTTAATCCCGAAAATGGGCAGGAAGAATTGGCTACTGGTCATTACCAGGAATTACCAAGGGATACAAACAGCAGGAGAAATTCCTTGGCCGGGCGCATGTACAGTGGTAAAAGCCAAGATGCACAGGAAGAGAGGTAAGCACATGCACGGTAGAAAACAGATGATGCAGTCAAACTTTGAGGCCTAGGCAGCAGGGGCCAAAATGGTGACATAAAGGGGCAGAGTCAAGCCTGGAAAACCTGGGGGAAAGACTGGATGGAGGCAAAGACAAGCTCCTGAAGCCAGCGAAGCATTATGAAAGAGATCAATTAGTTTGAAAGAAAGTCTGCCCTTTCCCAAGCTGGAGGTAATATAATCAAAATGTAACAAAGGCTCCTCTCAGTAGTATGTGTTCATTCCTTGTTTGTTTGAGGGTGTTTTTTCTCTGTAGCAGGTGCGTGGAGGCCCAAGCACATCCTGAGTGCTGGCCAGAGTGCAGAAACTGCTGGACTCAGGGAGCCCAGGTTGATGGCGTTACAGTTCTGCATCCTGACTTTCCTGATGGACACTCACATTCACTAAGTCCAGGACTTCTGCAGGGAGACAGAGCTAAGCCACCTTGATATGGCTGAGACTTTGGGCACCTGGAAGCAGTCCTTTATTTTTGCTCAAATAGATCTTACCACTACACCTCACCTCATCCTTCTTATGGGTGGGTCCTCAAAACGCTTTTCCCCTTACCCGTGGAAGAGCCCTATGCCCACTGGTGACACTATTACATCTCCTATGTTATATCCTCCTTTTATCATGAAGGAAGCATTCTGAATTTATTGTCTCAGGTGGAAGACCTTCTCTGCCAAACTCTGGGAGGGCTCTAGAAGTGTGCATCCTTCAGGCATACTGGCTACAATTTCAAATGACAGAAGAAAACGTTTGAAAATCCTGTCTCAACAGCACTTGCCTCACCAGCTAATTTTCTTATGGCAAAGTCTTAGTTTTCTTGTTAAAAGCTGATTACTGCTTTGTTCTTTCCTTTTTAATTTCTTCTGAAACATTTGTTCAACTCCCTGCAGGAAGATGAATAAGGTAAGAAAGGAGTATATTAATAACATTAAAAATATAAGCACATTAAAATAAGTTATGATTATTATAAAATGATCATATCATATTACATAAAAAAAGAAAACTTACAAAGCAGCAAGTAAACTATAATGATATAAAAACATGAAAACCTGAACACTAACATGTTAACTTCAGGTGCACAGTAGTGAACTTGTAGAGATTTTGAATTTTTTTGTGTGTCTTTTCTGCAGGGAATATAAAATACTTGTATAATTGATTAAAAAGGCATAATATATTTACAACATAAGATACTTAATCCACATAGTCTTCATTCTTCTCTCTCCTTTGTGTTCTAAGTGATTCTCCTAGTTTCCCATCTCTGGCTCTGAAGTGCCAAGTAGATTAATCTTGGCTCTACTCAGCGATCTCATGCAGTCTGAAGTTCCAATTCAATGCGAACTTAGAAATTTTCGACATGATTTCATGGCCCTGTCAGAATGTTACTATTTCCAACTTTTCTCATCTCTTGAATTGCATAATTTTTGTAGGAATTTATTTGGCTTTATATTATTTTAATATTTGAATAGCCAAATTCTTATAGCTCAGATATATTTTTCTTAAATAAGAATCTAATTCATTGTTTCAAATATCCAATATTGTGTCACTTCTGGCTACAGTCAGGAGACAGGCAATGTACCAGTTATTTGAACACAGCTAATTTAATACAAAGAACTGTTAACTATGGTCAGGTACCAACCACATAATGACATTTTGGTTTACAACAGACTACATATGTAAGGTGGTCCCATAAGAATATATTGGATCCCTGGCTGGGTGGCTCAGTTGGTTGGAGTGTCATCCTGTGCACCAAAAGGTTGCAGGTTCAATACCTGGTCAGGGCACATACCTAGGTTAAGGTTCAATCCCCAGTTGGGGTGCATATGGGAGGCAACTGATTGGTGTTTCTCTCATCGATGCCCCTCTCTCTCTCCCTTCTTCTCTCTCTCAAATAAAAAAAAAAATCCTTGAGTGAGGATTAAAAACAAAAAGAATGTAATGGAACTGGAAAATCCTATCAGCTGGTGATGTCATAGCTGTTGTAAATCACATTGCTATGCATTACTCACATATGTGTGAAGAAGCTGGTATAAACAACCCTACTGTGCTGCTGGCCGTACAATATAAAAGTACAGCACATACGATTACAGTAGTAAATGATACCACCTATGTTTTTGTAAGTGCACTCCATGATGTTCGCACACAGGAATGAAATGCCTAATAGTGCATTTCTCAGAACATTTTCCTATTGTTAAGTGATGCCTAACTGTAAATACAATAGTGTTTACTAGGAAACTGAAAAGGTAAAAAGCTAACTGTAAAGTATAAATGTAGTAGCAGTCATGAAAAACAACTCTTCATCCTAGGGCTGAGGGAAAAGAAGTCTGGATTATTAAAATTTAGTAACTCAGAGGAGGATCCTCACAGAGCTTAAACTCAGACCTCTGAAGAGGGAGTACTGGCTAGTTGGTGCTGATATCTCTGAAGTCCGGGAGTGATGAGTCTGGTTTTGTAGGAGATAGAATAACTGCAAACAGGGTGGAGCTGCTGCCACAGCTGCTTCCAAAGCAAAGAAGCAAGATTGAGTTTTGCTCATTCAAACAATAGGCAGTCCAGAAGCAGATCTGAAGGAGCAAATCTCCTCCCCTTCCTCCAGCCTTGCAGTTCCTCTACTGCTCTCTACTGGCAGAGCCTAACAAGGGCGCGCTGGCAAAGCAATAAAGGGGTTTGTAGAGTTTCAGCCTGGGCTTTATTGAACAAAGGTAAGAAGAGTCAGTGTGTTGAAAGAGTTACTTAGTAACTGGCACAAATATAAAATAATGGCAATATTTATGTTTAAATAAAATAAAAGAACTACCCGGCCGGTGTGGCTTAATGGTTGAGTGTCGACCCATGCATCAAGAGGTCTCCAGTTTGATTCCCAGTCAGGGCACTTGCCCAGGTTTTGGACCCGATCCCCAGTGGGGGGTATGCAGGAGGCAGCCAATCGATGTTCTCGCTCATCATTGTTTTATCTCTCCCTTCCTTTCTCTCTAAAATCAATAAAAAAAATAATAGAAAGAAGAAGAAAGAAAGAAAGAAAGAAAGAAAGAAAGAAAGAAAGAAAGAAAGGAAGGAAGGAAGGAAGGAAGGAAGGAAGAAAGAAAGGAAGGAAGGAAGAAAGAAAGGAAGGAAGGAAGAAAGAAAGAAACCATCTTAAGTTTCAAATGTCTTTCATAGAAAAAGAGTGTCATGGGCAAATAGATAGCTGTATGTTTGTTTGTTTGTTTAAACAGAAACTTCTTGAATAAGTGAACAAATGAATGAATAATAAAATAAATGAGTAGATGAAAGGATGAAGGATGAATGACAATCAAAACCTCCTAAAAGTTTTCCCTCAGTTCCTACAGGAACTCCTTTTCACAGAGTTTTTCCTGGTGGGATTAGCATCAGTCTGGAATCTTAAATGCTTTAATCACCATATGTCACTTCTACAGACAATCTTCAATTCTGGGTTGTAGTCATACAAAGAAACAGATATTTCATTAAAATTGTTTTGGTCACATCTGTTTCTCACAAAATCACAGGAAGATACTTCAGGTCCTATTCTAAACCACACAAGATAGATTTTGTTACTAAACAGAAATAAAATGAATGAGAAAGAAAAAGGAATAATGTCCTTTTTAGAGTAGACAAAGATTTGTTACTGACCTGCATGACTTATTTTGCAGTGAGACCTCAGGTTACAGGCTGTGGTTAAAACAAATTCTGTGGCAGTGGAGAAAGCACAAATAATGGGCTCATTGGAATAAAAAATTCTAACTTTCTTTATAAGCTCTAGCTAAATTGACTTTCTACTCATTTCCAGGAAATATACCCAAAGCCTTAGGACAAACTGATAAAGAGCTTCCTTTGGCATTTACTCATTAAAAAGGTGATTTCCTATAAAATCAAGTAAAGGATAAAGCATATTGACTATTACTTAGAGGTTTTAGCAAAATGAAAAAAATCTTGCCTGTGTGATTTGTTGCTTTTGTCTATGCAACTCAAGTTGTCTAAGAGATTCTTTACTTTGTAATAATAAGTATATGCATATTCTGGAATTGGTGCTAGACTTTAAAAGCTTTAACTAGCAAATGAAAAACAAAAACCAAATCTAAAAACTCCCACCACACGCCAAACCAAACAACTCTTGAGATTTAACAAAAATAGGTATAAGAAGTAAATTAAACTTAACTTTACTCCTAAATCAATAGTAATAAAATAGTTTCTTGTGAAAGCACACAAAAAAGGTGTAGGAATCTCTCGGTGAGATAATTTCTCAAAGTGAACAAAGAAATAAATGCAGTGAGAGCATGGGTTATGCCTTAGTAACTCAGCATATTTATGGAAGGTAAATTGTGTTTGTAAGTTTTACACACAGGAGTAAAGATTTTGATTTTTTTTCAGATTATTTAGGTGTGTTCTTTTTTAAGACTTTGATTTTGTTAGTACTGATAAATTAAGCAAATCATCTCTCAAAGAAGGAAGTGCTATTATCTTTCTAAACCTATTACCAGTCCAGAAACAATTGTGTTAATAAAATTTCAGGCCCCTTAGTATTAATTAACAAAATTTTTCATCCTTTAATACTAATTTCTATTCTCTAATAAAAATAATAGTCAGTAGCATCCATTAATGGTCTTACTAAGAACTAGACTCACTTCTAAGTGTTTTGCGTAATAACTTCATTTAATTTTTATATCATTCCTCATTCTATAAATGTTTATAGAATGTCTACAATGTCTATAGGTTCTGATCAACCACTGTTAAGACAAAAAAAGAAAAGAGAAAGAGCTCAGCTGGTGTGGCTCAGTGGTTGAGCGTCGACCCATTCACCAAGAGGTCGCCAGTTTGATTCCTGGTCAGGGCACACGCCCAGGTTGTGGGCCTGATTCCCAGTGAGGAGCATGCAGGAGGCAGCCAATTGATGTTCTCTCTCATCGATGTTTCTTTCTCTCTCTCCCTTACTCTCTCTAAAATAATAATAATAATAATGATAATAATAAAAATTAAAAAGGAAAGACCAAAAAGAGAGAAAGAAAAAACCCCTAAACCTGTGCCTGACCTTTATACGTAGAGTTTCTGATCTGGTCCCTGGCTTGTGAAGTGGTGTGAGATACGGAAAAAATATGTTGGTCTCTGTTTCCAGTTTCCGGAACAGAGCTCCCAAACCCTTCTCAGTTCCTAAAAGGTAAGAGCACTAGGATCATCTTTTGTTCTAATGTAGTCATATGCTGCATAACAACATTTTGTCAACTACGGACAGCATATATGATGGTGGTCCCCTAATATTATAACGGAGCTGAAAAATTCCTATGGTGTAATGACCATGCGGCCATTGTAACATTGTAGGGCAATGTATTAATTACGTGTTTTTGGTGATGCTGGTGTAAACAAACCTATTGCACTGTCAGTTGTATAAAAATACAGCACATACAATATATACAGCACACAATACTTGATAGTAATAACATACAACGATGTTACTGGTTTATGTATTTACTATGCTATAATTTTTATCATTTTAGAGTGTACTTTTTCTAATTATAAAAGTTGGCTGTAAAACAGTATATCATTTTCTGCTGCAATAGCCTCATACATCTTGTGTTTACTGAGTCTATTGATTGGGTCATTTTCTCCTGTGCTTATTTAATCTCACGTTGTTTTGTTTATCATGGCCTTATATGTACAAAAGCCACTGCTAATATTGCCAGTAAGAGGCCATGTTGAGTGATTGACCTGAAAACTAAATTAAAAATGATTAAGGACTATGAAGGTGAAAAATGAGCAATAGTTACCGCTCCCCAGCTAGGTGTGTTCCAGTCCACCACAGCTCTGATCTTACAAAACAAGAACAAAGTGATGGAAGCTATTCAAGGATCTGCTTCATTGAAGGCAGCACAGTAACAGCAATTCGAGAAGTGCCTATATCAGATGTAAAGAAACTTCTAATGATTTGTATTGCAGACCCAATATAGAAGCGTACCCTTCTCAACACCATGATGATCGTGGCCAAGACAAAAAGTTTCCAATGTTGAAAGAAACGGCTGAACCCAAATACGATGTTGAATTTACTGCTAGCTCTGGGTGGTTTAAACGATTAAACACTCATTATTCATTACATAATGTGAAAGTGAGTGATGTGTCTGCCAATGCTGATATGAGGGCAGCTGAGAATGTTTGAAAACTCTAGATAAGCTGGTTATGGAGGAAAATTACTTGCCAGAAAAGATATCCAATATGGATTTAAACTTTGTGTTGTGGAAACAGATGCCTGAAAGGACTTTCATTCATAAGGAGGTCAAGTCAATACTAGGTTTCCAGGCTTTTATTTACTTATTAAAATTTTTTTGATCGATTTAAGAGAGAGAAGAAGGGAAAGAGAGAGAAATATAGAAACATCAATGAGAGAGAACATTGATTGGCCACTTCCTGCATGCCCCTGACTGAAGATTTGGCCCTCAACCTGGGCATATGCCCTGACCAGGAATCAAACTGGTGACCTCTTGGTGCACGGGTCGACACTCAACTACTGAGCGATGTCAGCTGGGCAGGCTTCCAGGCTTTTAAAGACAAAATAACAGCCTGGCTTGGGTGCAAATGTTGCAGGCTATGAATGGAAACCCTTGTGATCTGGCAAAGTGGAAACCTCAGGGTCTTCAAGCAGATCGATAAGCATGAACTGCCAGTGTGCCACAGGATCGATAACACGTCACGGGTCACCCAGTTTCTCTTCCAAGAGCCATTCTAAATTGCCAGTGAAATGAAGAAGCACTTTTTGGAAAGTAACATAATGTTCCTGGCTATTTTTTCTTTACTGGTAATCTTTTTTTTTTTTTTTATCCTCACCCGAGGATATTTTTCCATTTTTTGTACAGATAGAGTGGGAGAGGGAGAGAGGAAGGGAGAGAGAGAGAGAAACATCGACGTGAAGGGACACATCGAGTGGCTGCCACTCGCACGACCAACCAGGGCCGAGGACAAACTGCAACCGAAGTACGTGCCCTTAGCAGGAACTGAACCCGGGTCTCTCCAGACCGCAGGCCGACGCTCTAACCGCTGAGCCAAACTGGCCAGGGCTTTACTGGTAATCTTTATCCCAATATCAAATGGGTGATTTTCCCTCCAAATGCAGCCTATTTGATCCAATGGATCTGGAGTGATAGCTATTAAGTGATAGTTATTAAGGCCTGCTACCTGAGGAAGTAGGAAGACAATGATGCATTTCTGGAATAGAACAAAACCTATGATGGCATCAAGAGCTTTGCTTGGGCTTAGGGTGATGTCACCAAAAGTGTATGGATGACATCTGGAAGAAAACTCTCAAAAGATTTGTCTGTGACATAAAAGGATTTGTCAAAGATGAGGACGTTGCAAAAATTAAGAAGGCTGTTAGTGAGATACAACTTTAAACTGGTTGTGGATGGGATGACATTGAGGAGTTCCTAGAGGTGGTCCCTGAGGAATTGACTAATGAGTTGGAACAGAAACAGAAAAAATTTTATTGAGATAAAATTCACATCACACAAAATTAACCATCTTAATGTGTATAATTTCATGTCACTTAGTACATTCGTAAGATTGTGCAACCAACACCTATCAAGTTCCAAAACATTTGCTCACCACCACAAGCTCCTTAAAATGTTTGAAAACATAAACCTCAACACTGAAAGGTTTTTATTAATAGAAAATAATTTTCATGGTGCATTATCTGCTTACAAGTAAATCTATGATAAAAGAAACCAAGCAAACCACCATGGACACATTTAAAAAAGAGTGACACCTTGCCAAGAAGAGCCCCAATTAAAAGGAGAAACATCTGTAACAAAATAAGGGGGGAGTAGGGAGAAGGGTGTCAATGAGGGAAAAAGGATAAACATCTATAACAAAAATAAATTAATAATAAAAAAAAGAAGAGCTCCAATGATGTCCTTCAGGCGGTGTTCCAGAAGAAGGCATCGTTATCATAGGAAGTGAGCATTCCATGAATGTTATTGTCCCTGAAGACCTTCCAGTGGAACCAGGTGTGGAGGTAGAAGACAGTGGTATTGATATTGGCTCTGTAAATGTAGGGTAATGTAAGTGTTTGTGTCTTAGTTTTTAACAAAACAATTAAAAACATTAAAAATAAATTTAAAATAGAAAAAATCTTATAGGATATAAAAAGAAAATATTTTTGTGCAGTTGTTCAATATGTGTTTTAACAAGAATGGAAATGGCAAGAAATTAAAAAGTGTATAAAGTATAGCTTAGTTACACTCAGCTAAGGTTAATTTATTATTAGAGAAATAAAAATATAAAAAAAATAAATTTATGTACCCTAAGTGTATATACAGTATTTATAAAGTCTACAGTAGTGGACAGTAATGGACTAGGCTTTCACATTCACTCACCACTGCCTCAGCCAGAGCAAGTTCCAGTCTTGCCAGCTCCATTCATGGCAAGTGCCCTACACAGGTGCACCATTTTTTATCTTTTATACTGTATTTTCACTCTACCTTTTCTATGTTTAGATACACAAATACTTACCATTGTGTTTTAATTTTCTACAGTATTCAGTATGGTAACATGCTGTACAGATTTGTAGTCTAGGAGTCTAGGAGCAATAGGCTATATAGATCATATAGCCTAGACATGTAGTAGGCTATACCATCCTACACTTTGTGCAAGTGCACTCTCTGATGGTCACGCAGTGAGGAAATCACCTAGTGACATTCCCCAGAATATATCCCTGTGCTTCAGTGATGCGTGATTGTGTTTTATCTTTGAGCTTGGTTCCTGGCATAGGGCTCCTAGATCCCTTGGAATTTCTTGGGTGATAAGACTATCTTTTGTTTTAAAGAGGTAACTCTGGTTGGGCTCCTGTATTGGGGCTGGTCATCAGAAAGACTGTCATTGTTAGAAGCTTTTTCACCCCACCATCATTCTTTAGAGTGGGGAGAGGGGCTGGAAATTGACTTAATAATTGATCATGCCTACATGAGGAAGCCTCCATAAAAATTTCAAAGATATGGGATTCGAGAAACTCCAGGTTGGTGAACACAACCGCATGCCAGTAGGGTGACATACCCCAACTTTATGTGGACAGAACTATACTCAGGACCATTCTAGACCTTGATGTGTATACTTCAGTTGGCTGTTCATGAGTGTTCTTTATAATATTTTAAAATGAATTGATAAATGTAAGTATTTCCTTAAGTTCTTTGAGCTGTTCCAGCAAAAAAATCAAATCCAAGGGGGAGGAGGTCATGGGAACCTCTTATTTGTAGCCAGGTGAACAGAAGTTGTGGGGAGCCAGGGTATCTACTACATGTAATTGGCATGTGATGTGACTGAGCCCTTAACTCGTAAAATTGTATGTTATCTCTAGGTAGATTGTGTCAGAATTGAGCTGTAGAACACCCAGCTGGTGTTACAGATTTGCTTGGTGTGGGGGAAAACCTCACACTTCTGGTGCCTAAAGTGTTCTAAGTGTAGTAGTTGTATGAGAAAAAAATAAAGGAGATACACAAGAGGAAAGACTGAGTTAGTTTATATATATATTTAGACAACTTTTATTTTATTTTTTAATTTATTTTTCCAGGTTTGATTTTCTTTTAATTTTTACAAAATCATTTTAAATTTTACACACTTTTAAATTTTAAAAAAATTTGTTTTTGTTACAGATGTTTCTCATTTTTCCCCCACTGACACCCTCCTCCCATTCCCCCCACCCCATCCCCAGCTTTGTTGTCTATGTTCATTAGTCATACGTATATGCATGTAAATTCTGTGGTTTATCTCTTCCCCCACAAACACCTTCTCCTCTGAGGCTTGTCAGTCTGTACCCCACCTCTATGTCTCTAGGTTAATTTTGTTCAGCAGTTTGTTTAGTTCATTATATTCCACAAATAAGTGAGATCATGTGATATTTGTCTTTCTCTGCTTGGCTTGTTTTATTTAGCATAATACTCTCCAGGTCCTTCCATGCCATCTCAAAGGATAAGAGATCTTTCTTTCTTACAGCTGCATAGTATTTCATTGTATACATGTACCACAGCTTTTTAATCCACTCATCTACTGATGGCCACTTGGGTTGTTTCCAGATCTTAGCTATTGTAAATAGGGCTGCTATGAACATAGGGGTATATATATTCTTTCTGATTGGTGTTTCAGGTTTCTTAGTGTATATTCCCAGAAGTGGGATCATTGGGTCAAATGGAAGTTCAATTTTTAACTTTTTGAGGTAAAACAATTGTGTTTTCCACAGTAGCTGCACCAGTCTGCATTCCCACCAGCAGTGTACTAGAGTTCCCTTTTCTCCACACCCTCGCCAACACTTGTTGGCACAAGAACAGGCAGATAGATCAATGGAACAGAATAGAGAACCCAGAAATTGACCCAAGACAATATGCTCAATTAATATTTGACAAAGGTGGAAAGAGCAAACAGTGGAGTCAAGACAGCCTCTTCAATAAATGGTGTTGGGAAAATTGGACAGCTACTTGCAAAAAAACGAAGCTAGAACACCAACTTACACCATACACGAAAATAAACTTAAAATGGATAAAAGACTTAAATGTAACTCGTGAATCCATAAAAATTCTAGAAGAAAATGTAGGGAACAAAATCTCAGACATCATATGCAGCAGAATTTTCACTGATACAACACCTAAGGCAAGAAAAACAAAGGAAAAAATGAACACATGGGACTACATCAAACTCAAAAGCTTCTGCACAGCAAAAGAAACAACCATCAAAACGGAAAGGGATCCCACTGTATGGGAGACCATAATCACCAGTGATGCATCAGATAAGGGGTTAATTTCCAAAATATATAAAGTACTCATACAACTCAACAAAAGGAAGACAAAGAACCCAATTAACAAATGGGCAGAGGACCTAAATAAACACCCCTCCAAAAAGGACATAAAAATGGCCAAGAGACATATGAAGAAATGCTGAACATCACTAATCATCAGAGAGATGCAAATTAAAACAACTACGAGGAATTACCTCACACCTGTCAGAATGGCCGCCATTAACAAATCATTAGACAACTTTTATAATTCCACATTTACTGAAGAGAAAACAAAGTTCCAGAAAGACAAGTTGTCTTGCTCAAGGCAACCCCATCGAAGGTGTAGGAACCAAAGCTTAACTCAAGCTTATGTCTGAGGCCACTGTGTTGGTGAACTGTCTTAAACGATGCAATTCTCCTCCCAGCTCCACCCAAGTCTCACCCAGCCTTGGTCCCACCAGCTGCACGTTTTCTGAACTCACTGTGATGCAAGCCTTGAGCTGATGCTGTGTGTTGGTTTATATTGAGTACCCACCTGTCTCCTCATTGGATTCTCAGCTTCCCAGGGAAGTTGTCATTTTAGCATGTCATATTCACCTTTCACCCCACTACTAACTTTGTGCTTATTAACACTGTCTAATGAGGAGTAAGGCTATTTTATTCTTAAAACAACAGAAATTTATTCTCTCACAGCATCTGAAATACATATCCCTGAGCTGAATCAAGGTGTTAGTGGCCAACACTTCTTGTGGAAGCTCTGGGGGAGAATCTTTGCCTTTTACAGCTTCTGGTGACTACTGACATTCCTTCACTTGTGGCTACATCACTCCAATATAGCCTTTGTCTTAAAAAAAAAAAATCAACTTTAAAGGCTTGATTTTTAAAAGTGGTTTTAGATTCACAGCAAAATTAAGATAAAGACACAAAAATGTCCCTTATACTCCCTGCCTCCACACATGCATGGCCTCCCCCATCAAACTGGTACCTTTGTTGTAACTGATGAGTCTCCATTAACACTTATAATCACCTCAAATTCATAGTTTACATTAAGGTTCAGTTTAGTGTTATACATTTTATGAGTTTTGATAAATGTATAATGAATGGCTTGTATTTGATATACCCAAACAGAGTATTTTCACTGCCCTAAAAATCTTTTTTTTTCTTTTTTTTATTTTATTTATTTATTTATTTATTTATTTTTGTTACAGATGTATCTCCTTTTTTTCACTGTTGATACCCTTTTCCCAATCATGCCCCCACACATTACTGTCTATGTCCTTGTTTATGCACACATGTGTATAAGTTCTGTGGTTTATCTCTTCCCTCCCACAACATCCACCTCTTCTGAGGTTTGTCAGTCTGCACCCCACTTCAATATCTGTGGGTCTATTTTGTCCCTCAGTTTGTTTTGTCCATTATATTCTGCAAATAAGTGAGATCATGTGATACTTGTCTGTCTCTGACTGGCTTGTTTGCTTAGGATTATACTCTCCAGGTTCCTCCATGTCGACTCAAAGAATAAGAGATCTTTCTTTCTTACAGCTTCATAGTATTCCATTGTGTATATGTACCACTGCTTTTTTATCAACTCATCTATTGATGGAAACGTGGGCTGTTTCCAGATCTTAGCACTTGTAAATAGTGCTGCTATGAACATAGGGGTATATATATTCTTTCTGATTGGTGTTTCAGGCTTCTTAGGGTATATTCCTAGAAGTGGGAATCACTGGGTCCAATGACAAATCAATTGTTAATTTTTTGAGGAAACACCATATTGTTTTCCACAGTGGCTGAACCAGCCTGCATTTCCACCAGCAATGTACTAGAGTCCCCTTTTCTCCACACCCTCACCAGCGCTTGTTGTTTGATAATTTGTTGATGGTGGCCATTCTGACAGGTGTCAGGTGATACCTCGTTGTTGATTAGTGATGCTGAGCATTTTTTTCATATGTCTCTCGGCCATTTGTATATCCTGTTTGGAGAGGTGTCTCTTTAGGTCCTCTGCACATTTTTTAATTGGATTCTTTGTCTTCCTTTTGTTGAGTTGTATGAGTACTATATATATTTAGGAAATTAACCCCTTATGTGATGTATTATTGGCAATGATGCTCTCCCATAGAGTAGGTTCCCTTTCCATTTTGGTGGTTGTTTCTTTTGCTGTGCAGAAGCCTTTTAGTTTGATGTAGTTCCTGTGTTCATT
The DNA here is from genome assembly GCF_014108415.1 of Molossus molossus. NCBI lineage: Eukaryota > Metazoa > Chordata > Mammalia > Chiroptera > Molossidae > Molossus > Molossus molossus. Next base: position 61,039,125 of record NW_023425352.1, read on the forward strand.
TTTCCCTTTGTTTTTGTTGCCTGAGGCATTGTATCAGTGAAAATTCTGCTGCGTGTGATGGCTGAGACTGTTGCCTACATTTTCTTCTAGGATTTTTATAGATTTACAGATCACATTTAAGTCTTTTATCCATTTTGAGTTTATTCTTGTGTATAGTGTCAGTTGGTGGTCTAGCTTCATTTTTGTGTGTGTACCTGTCCAGTTTTCCCAACACTATTTATTGAAGAGGCTGTCTTGACTCCACTGTATGCTGTTGCCACCTTTGTCAAATATTAATAGAACATATTGTCTTGGGTCAATTTCTGGGTTCTCTATTCTGTTCCATTGATCTATATGCCTGTTCATGTGCCAGTACCAAACTGTTTTGATTACAGTATCTTTGTAGTATAACCTGATATCTGGTATTGTGATCCCACCTACTTTGTCCTTCTTTTTCAAGATTGCTGTGACTATTAGGGGTCTTTTTTGGTTCCATATAAACTTTTGGAGTATTTGTTCTCGTTCTCTGAAATATGTCATTGGTATTTTGATAGAGATTGCATTGAATCTATAGATTGCTTTGGGGAGTATGGACATTTTAATGATCATAATTGTTCCAATCCATGAACAAGGTATATACTTTCATTTTTTTATATCTTCCTCTATTTCTTTTTTCCATGTCTTGTAGTTTTCTGCGAATAGGTCCTTTACTTCTCTGGTTAAGTTTATTTCTAGGTATCTTAATTTTTTGGCACACTGGTAAATGGAATTGTTTTTTTTTAGCTTCTCTTTCTGTGAGTTCATTATTGATGTATAAGAATGTCATTGATTTCTTGATGTTAATTTTGTATCGTGCTTCCTTGACAAATTTGTATATTAAATCTAGATTTTTGATGGAGTCTTTATGATTTTCTATGTACAATATCATGTCACCTGCAAATAATGACAGTTTCACTTCCTCCTTTCCAATTTGGATACCTTTTATTTTTTCTTTATGTCCAATAGCTGTGACTGAAACTTCCAGTACTATGTTAAATAAGAGTGACAAAAGTGGGCATCCCTGTCATATTTCTGTTCTTAAGGGAAATGCTTTTAGTTATTGCTCATTGAGTGTCGTCTGTAGGTTTTTCATATATGGCCTTTATTATGTCAAGATATGATCCTTCTATTCCCACATTGCTGAGTGTTTTTATCAGAAATGGGTGCTGGATTTTGTCAAATGCTTTTTCAGCATCTATTGAAAATATCATATGGTTTTAATCTTTCATTTTGTTTATGTGATGTATCACATTTATTAATTTGCGAATAGTACTAGCCTTGCATCCCTGGGATGAATCCCACTTGGTCATGATAAATAATGTTTTTGATGTATTGCTGGATTTCTTTTGCTAATATTTTGTGAAGGATTTTGGTATCTGTATTCATCAGGGATATTGGCCTATAGTTTCCTTTCTTTGAAGTGTCTTTATCCATTTTTGGAATTAGAATTATGCTGGTCTCATAGAATGAGTTTGGAAGTCTTCCGTCTTGGATTTTTGCAATAGTTTGAGGAGAATGGATGTTAGATCTTCTTTGAATGTTTGGTAAAACTACCCTGTGAAGTCGTCCGGGCCTGGGCTTTTGTTTGCTTGATTACATCTTCAATTTCCTTAGTTGTTATTCTGTCTTTTCCCAGTTTAGTTTTGTAAGACTTTGTGTTTCTAAAAATTTGTCCATTTTGCCTAGATTGTTCCATTTGTTGGCATATAATTGTTTATACTATGTTTTGACAATTCTTTGTTTTTCTGTGGTGTCAGTTGTTACTTCTATTTTGTTTCTGATTTTATTTATTTGGGTCCTCTCTTTTTGTTTCTTGGTGAATCTCGCTAAGGGTCCATCAATATTGTTTATCTTTTCAAAGAACCATCTCTTTGTTTTATTGATCTTTAAAAAAAATTTTTTTTTTTTTAAGTCCTATGTTGTTTATTTCTGCTCTGACCATTACTTTTTTTTTCCCTTTTACTTGCTCTGGGTTTCTCTTTTGTTTACATTCCAGTTCTTTAAGTTGTATGGTTGAAAAGTCAATTAGGAATTTTTCTTGTTTCTTGAGGTAGGCCTGTAGTCCTATGAACTTTTGTCTCAGGAGTGCTTTTGCTGCATCCCATAGAGTTTGTGTTATGTGTTCATCATCATCGGTTTCCAGGAAGTTTTTAATTTCTTACTTGATCTCCCTGGTAACTCATTCATTATTTAATAACAATGAATTTAGCCTCCACATGTTTGAATATTTTTGTGGATTTTTTGTTGTTGTTGTTGTAATCGAGTTCTAGTTTCATGCCATTGTGGTTTGAGAAGATCTTTGAGAAGGTTTCAATCTTCTTGAATTTGTAGAGACTTACTTTGTGTCCTAACATGTAGTCTGTCTTTGAGAATGTCCCATGTGTACTTGAGAATAATGTATATTCTGCTGCTCTGGAGTGAAATTTTCTGTACATATCAATTACATCCAACTGATCTAGTTCATCATTTAGGGACTCTGTGTCTTTGTCAATTTTTTGTCTAGAAGATCTATCCAGTGGTGTCAGTGGGCTGTTAAAGTCACTTGCTATGATTGTATTGCCATTGATCCTTTGAAGTCCTCCAGAAGTTTGTAAATATATTTTGGTGCTCCCATATTTGGTGTGTATATCTTTACCAGGGTTATATCCTTTTATTGGATTGATTCTTTTAATATTATGTAGTGACCTTCTTTGTCTCTTATTATGGCCCTCGTATTGAAGTCTATCTTGCTTTTTTTTTCATTTCCATTTGCCTGGAAATTTTTTTTTTTTTCCCATCCCTTCACTTTCATCCTATATGAGTCTTTTGTTGTGAGGTAGATCTCTTGTAGACAGCATATATATGGGTGGTGTTTTCTTATCTAATCAGCTACCCTATGTTTTTTTTATTGGAGCATTTAATTAATTTACATTTAAAGTTATTATTAATAGATACTTATAGTTGCCATTTTAATTTTATGCCTTTCTCTCTCTCTCTCTCTCTCTTTTTTCTTCTTCTTACAATAGTCCTTTCAGCATTTCTTGCAGTGCTGGTTTGATGGTGGTAAATTCCTTTAGCTTTTTTTTTTGGTCTGTGGAGCTCTTTATTTCTCCTTCAATTTTGAATGATAGCCTTGCTGAATAAAGTAGTCTTGGATTCAGACCCTTGCCTTGCATTACTTTGTACACTCCATGCCACTCCCTTCTGGCCTGCAGCGTTTCTATTGAGAAATCAGCTGACAGTCTAATGGGAGCTCCCTTGTAGTTAACTTTCTGTCTTTGTCTTGCTTTCTTTGTCTTTAATGTTTGCCATTTTTATTATGATTTGTCTAGCTGTGGGTCTTTTGGGGTTCATCTTGCTTGGGACTCTCTGTATTTCCTGAACTTGTGTGACTTTTTCCTTCAGCAAATAAGGAAGTTTTTTGTCATTATTTCTTCCAACAGGATCTCTATTCCTTTTTCTGATTCTTCTCCTTCTGGTACCCCTATGATGCAAATATTGTTGTTTTGTATTGTCCCAAAACTCTCTTAAACTTTCCTCCTGTTTTTTAATTTTTTTTTCTCCATCTGTTGCTCTATTTGGGTGTCTTTTTCTATCTTGTCTTCTAACTCGCTGATTTGGTCTTCAGCTTCTTCTAATCTAATATTGAATCTTTCTAAGGTATTTTTCATATCACCTATGTTGTTCTTTATTTCCTCTTGATTTTTATTCATATCTTCTACCTTTTTAAATTGATGTAGTTCCTGCTGAGCTCTTCATAATTCTCATTAAGTTGCTTGTAGTTCTCACTGAATTGTTTGAACACCCTTAAAATCATTGCTTTGAATTCTTTATCTCACAGATTGCTTTCTTCCATTTCATGTAGTTCTTTTTCTGGTGATTCCTCCTTTTCTCTCACTTGAGTGTTGTTTTTTTGTGCCAGCATTTTAGCTGACTGTTACTTCTAGACCTGATGAGGAATGTTGGGATGTGTAGGCAGGTCGGTGTGTATCAAGTAAGGTTGCTGTGCCTCCCAGACTGTTCTGGTGCATGGCACCTCTTGCCTGCTCTGGGTCCTGAAGGACTGACTACTGGTAGCTGGTATTGGTCTGTCCTGGTAGGCAGTGCTGCTGCACTGGCGGGGTCCCACTGGTGCCACAGGCAGTTGTATCATGCGAACCCCACTGGAGTCGCTGGTCCTGCTGCCAGTGGCTGGGGAGCGCTGCTACCTGATTGGTTTCAGCTCCTGCTCATCCACTGCTGATGCTGTTGGGAATGGGTCTCAACTTCCGATCTGTGCTGCTGTTGCCTGGGGATGGGTGTCTGCTCCCAAGTGTCTGTTGCTGGGGTGGTGCTTGGCTCCCAGTGCTCGCAGCTTCCACAGCAGGCACCTTTTCAGCATTGCTACTGTGGACTGGTCTGTGTTAACACAGTGGGGTCCACTGATCTGATGGTGCGAGGTGCACTGGTGGGCTCAGGTTGCTGGGCCCTTGCTGCTCCCACTGTCTCCTCCCAGAAAAGGTCAGGAATCTTCCAAAATAGCGGGGCCTCCTAGCCACAGCACGGGAAACTTCTGCTCTGTGTTTCTGCACTGCTTGAGGTTGCCTGTCCACACTTACATCCACTCACACTCTCACACACTCAGCCTTGCTTTGGTCTTGCCTGCCACCATCATAACTGTCTAAAAGTATTTTGTGCTTTACCTATTTATTCTTCCCCACCTCCTAATTCCTGAACCCTGGCAACCACTGATCTTTACTGTCTTCATAGTTCTGCCTTTTCCCGAATATCATATAGTTGGAATCATTGGCTTTTATTTCACTTAGTGCTATGCATTTAACTTTTGTCCATGTCTTTTCATAGTTTAATAGGTCATTTCTGTTTATTACTGAATAATATTGCATTATATAGATGTACACAGTTTGTTTACCACCTACTGAAGGATACATTGGTTGCTTCCAAGTTCTGAATTATGAATAGTTTCTATAAACATCTACGTGCAAATACAAGGAGCACAATTGATGGATCATTTTGTAAGAGTGTGTTCGGTTTTATTAGAAGCTACCAAAATATCTTCCAAAGTGATCAGACCATTTTACATTCCCAGTAGCAAGAAGTGAGTATTTCTATTGCTTCACATTCTTACCATCATTTGGTATTGCAAGTGTTCCAAATTTTGGCCATTCTAATAGGTGTGTAGTGGTATGTCATCATTGTTTTAATTTTCATTTCTCTGATGACAGAGACAAGTTCTAATGCACTTATTTTTCATTTGCATGTCTTCTTTGATGAAGTCTTTGGCCCATTTTAAAAATCTGTGTTTTGTTTTTTTTTTTCATTGAGGTTTAAGGGTTCTTTGTATATATATATATATTTTTTTCATGAATTTTTATTAATTTTTTTGTTACAGATATTTTACCTTTTTACCTCATTGGCACCACCCACCCCACCCCACCTCCGCCCCGTCCCCAGCTTAGTTGTCCATGTCCATTGGTGATGCAAAGATGCATATAAGTTCTGTGGTTTATCTCTTCCCACCCCCCCACCCCCATCCCCTCTTCTGAGGGATGTCAGTCTGTGCCCTACTTCCATGTGTCTGGGTCTACTGTATTCCTCAGACTGTTATGTTCATTATATTCCGTATATAAGTGAGATCATGTGGTATTTGTCTTTTTCTGCTTGGCTTCTTTCACTTAGGATAATACTTTCCAGGTCCCTCCATGTCGTCTCAAAGGATAAGAGATCTTTCTTTCTCACCGCTGCATAGTACTCCATTGTGTATATGTACCACAGCTTTTTGATCCATTCGTCTACTGGTGGACACTTGGGCTGTTTCCAGATCTTAGCTATTGTAAATAGTGCTGCTATGAACATGGGGGTACATATATTCTTCCTGATTGGTGTTTCAGGCTTCCTAGGGTATATTCCCAGCAGTGGGATCACAAGGTCAAATGGAAGTTCAATTTTTAATTTTTTGAGGTAGCACCATATTGTTTTCCATAGTGGCTGCACCAATCTGCATTCCCACCAGCAGTGTATTAGAGTCCCCTTTTCTCCACACCCTCGCCAACACTTGTTGTTTGATGATTTGTTGATGGCGGCCATTCTGACAGGTGTGAGGTGATACCTTATTGTTGTTTTAATTTGCATCTCTCTGATGATTAGTGATGTTGAGCATTTCTTCATATGCCTCTTGGCCATTTGTATGTCCTGTTTGGAGAGGTGTCTCTTCAGTTCCTCTGCCCATTTTTTAATTGGGTTCTTTGTCTTCCTTTTGTGGAGTTGTATGAGCACTCTATATATATTGGAAATTAACCCCTTATCTGATACATCATTGGCAATGATGTTCTCCCATACAGTGGGTTGCCTTTCCATTTTGATGATTGTTTCTTTTGCTGTGCAGACGCTTTTTAGTTTGATGTAGTCCCCTGTGTTCATTTTCTCCTTTATTTCTGTTGCCTTAGGTGATGTATCAGTGAAAATTCTGCTCCATATGATGTCCGAAATTTTGTTGCCTACATTTTCTTCTAGAATTTTTATGGATTCACGGGTCACATTTAAGACTTTTATCCATTTTGAGTTTATTTTTGTGTATGGTGTAACTTGATGGTCTAGTTTCATTTTTTTGCATGTAGCTGTCCAATTTTCCCAACACCATTTATTAAAGAGGCTGTCTTTACTCCACTGTATGCTCTAGCCACCTTTGTCAAATATTAATTGAGCGTATTGCCTTGGGTCCATTTCTGGGTTTTCAGTTTTGTTCCACTGGTCTATATGCCTGTTCTTCTGCCCGTACCAGGCTGTTTTGATTACAATCGCTTTGTAGTATAACCTGATACCTGGTATTGTGATCCCACCTACTTTATTTTTCTTTTTCAAGATTGCTGTGGCTATTCGGGGTCTTTTTTGGTTCCATATGAACTTTTGAAATATTTGTTCTAGTTCTATGAAATATGTCGTTGGTATTTTGATGGGGATTGCATTGAATCTATAGATTGCTTTGGGTAGTATGGACATTTTAATGATGTTAATTCTTCCAATCCATGAACAGGGTATGTGCTTCCACTTTTTTATATCTTCCTCTATTTCTTTTTTCAATGACCTGTGGTTTTCTGCAAATAGGTCCTTTACTTCTTTGGTTAAGTTTATTCCTAGGTATCGTAATTTTCTTGGCGCCATGGTAAATGGGATTGTTTTTTCAGTTTCTCTTTCTGTGAGTTCATCATTGGTGTACAAGAATGCTGTCAATTTCTTGACGTTAATTTTGTATCCTGCTACTTTGCCAAATTCATTTATTAAGTCTAATAGATTTTTGATGGAGTCTTTAGGGTTTTCTATGTACAATATCATGTCCTCTGCAAATAATGACAGTTTCACTTCCTCCTTTCCAATTTGGATCCCTTTTATTTTTTCTTCATGTCTGATTGCTGTGGCTAAGACTTCCAGTACAATGTTAAATAAGAGTGGCGAAAGTGTACATCCCTGTCTTGTTCCTGTTCTTAATGGAAATGTTTTTAGTTTCTGTCCATTGAGTATGATGTTGGCTGTAGGTCTTTCATATATGGCCTTTATTATGTCGAGATATGATCCGTATATTCCCACATTGCTGAGCGTTTTTATCAGAAATGGATGCTGGATATTGTCTAATGCTTTTTCAGCATCTATTGATATGATTATGTGGTTTTTATTCTTCATTTTGTTTATGTGGTGTATCACGTTTATTGATTTGCGAATACTGTACCAGCCTTGCATCCCTGGGATGAATCCCACTTGGTCATGGTGAATAATTTTTTTGATATATTTCTGGATTCAATTTGCTAATATTTTGTTTAGGATTTTGGCGTCTATGTTCATCAGGGATATTGGCCTGTAGTTTTCTTTCTTTGTAGTGTCTTTTTCTGGTTTTGGAATTAGAATTATGCTGGCCTCATAGAACGAGTTTGGAAGTCTTCCTTCTTCTTGAATTTTTTGAAATAGTTTGAGGAGAATGGGTGTTAGTTCTTTTTTGAATGTTCGGTAAAACTCCCCCGTGAAGCCGTCTGGGCCTGGGCTTTTGTTTGCTGGGAGAGTCTTGATTACCTCTTCAATTTCCTTAGTCGTTATTGGTCTGTTCAAGTTTTCTATCTCTTCCGGGAATAGTTTTGGGAGACTGTGTATTTCTTGAAATTTGTCCATTTCGCTTAGATTGTCGAATTTGTTGCCATATAATTGTTTGTAGTAGTTGTTAACGATCTTTTGTATTTCCGTGATGTTGATTGTTACTTCTCCTCTTTCATTTCTGATTTTGTGTATTTGGGTTCTCTCTCTTTGTTTCTTGGTGAGTCTAGCTAAGGGTCCATCAATCTTGTTTATCTTTTCAAAAAACCAGCTCTTTGTTTCATTGATCCTTTGAATTGTTTTTTTTTGTCTCTATGTCATTTATTTCTGCTCTGATCTTTACTATTTCCTTCCTTCTACTTGCTCTGGGGTTTTCTTTTTGTTTGCTTTCTAATTCTTTAAGTTGTGAGGTTAGACAGTCAATTAGAAATTTTTCTTGTTTTTGAGGTAGGCCTGTAGTGCTATGAACTTCCCTCTCAGAACTGCTTTTGCTGCATCCCATAGATTTTGTGTTGTTGTGTGTTCATTTTCATTGGTTTCCAGGAAGTTTTTAATTTCTTCCTTGATCTCTTCGGTGACCCATTCATTGTTTAATAACATGCTATTTATCCTCCATGTGTTGAAATGTCTTTCCATGTTCTTGTTGCAATTGATTTCTAGTTTCATGCCATTGTGATCTGAGAAGATGCTTGATATGATTTAAATCTTCTTGAACTTGTAGAGATTTAATTTGTGTCCTATCATGTGGTCTATCTTTGAGAATGTCCCATGTGCACTTGAGAAGAATGTGTATTCTGTAGTTTTGGGGTGTAATTCTCTGGAGATATCTATTAAATCTATTTGGTCTAGTGCCTCATTTAGAGTCTCTGTTTTCTTGCTAATTTTTTGCCTAGAGGATCTATCCAGTGCTATCAATGGGGTGTTGAAGTCCCCTGCTATGATTGTATTGTTGTCGATTTCTCTTTGGAAGTCCTCCAGATTTTTAATATATTTTGGTGCTGCTATATTGGGTGCATATATTTATCATGGTTATATCTTCCTGTTGGATAGATCCTTTCAATATTATATAGTTGCCTTCTTTGTCTCTAGTTATGGTCTTCATTTTGAAATCTATTTTATCAGATATGAGAATTGCTACCCCAGCTTTTTTTTGCTTTCCATTTGCTTGGAAAATTTTTTTCCATCCCTTCACTTTCAACCTATGTGAGTCTTTTGTTGAGAGGTGGGTCTCTTGTAAACAACATATAGATGCGTCATGCTTTCTTATCCAATCAGCTACTCTGTGTCTTTTTATGGGAGCATTCAATCCATTTATGTTTAAGGTGATTATTGATTTGTAGTTATTTATTGCCATTTTTGTTTAGTGTGGTTCTATTTTTCTTCCCATTTCTACTGCTAATTACAGCAGTCCTTTTAAAATTTCTTGCAGTGCTGGTTTGGTGCTAATGTATTTCCTTAGCCTTTTTTTTTTTTTGTCTGGGAAGCTCTTTATTTGATCTTCTATTTTGAATGATAGCCTTGCTGGGTAGAGTAGTCTTGGATTCAGATTCTTGTTTTTCATGACTTTGATTACTTCATGCCATTCTCTTCTGGCCTGTAGTGTTTCTTGTGAGAAGTCAGCTGAGAGCCTTATGGGGTTCCCTTTGTAGGTAACCTGTTGCTTATCTCTTGCTGCTTTTAGGATTCTCTCTTTGTCTTTAATTTGTGGTGTTTTAATTACTATGTGTCTTGGTGTGGGCCTGTTTGGGTTCTTCTTACTTGGGACTCTCTGTGCTTCTTGAACTTGAATGCCTTCTTTCTTCACCGAATTAGGGAAGTTTTCTGTCACTATTTTTTTGAATATATTCTCTATTCCTTGCTCATTTTCTTCTTCTTCGGGGACTCCTATGATGCGAATATTATTATGTTTCCAGTTGTCCCATAGTTCTCTTAAGCTGTCTTCCTGTTTTTTAATAGTTTTTTCCTTTTGTTTTTCTGATTGGTTGATTTTTTCTACCCTGTCTTCTAATTCACTGATCCGGTCCTCAGCTTCCCCTACTCTGCTTTTTAAACCTTCCAATGTGTTTTTCATTTCGGATATGTCATTTTTTATCTCTTCTTGTTGGTTTTTAATTTCCAATTGGCTTATTTTCAGTGTCTCTATGTCCTTACTCATGCTGTTCAGCTTCCTCAAGATCATGGCTCTGAATTCTAGCTCTGTTAACATGCCCAATTGCTGCACATTGATCTCATCTTCGGTGGAGGTCTCTTTCTCTTTCATTTGGCTTCTGTTTCTGTGTTTCACCATTTTGGCTATCACTGTGGGCTTTGGAGCCTGTCAAGTTCTCCCTGTGGGTGTTGGTGATCTGCTGTTTGCGACTCCCTCTCCTGTGTTTAGATGAGCGAGGGAGGACCCACGTTGAACACCACTGTGAAGTCTTACTTTCCTGGTTAAAGTTGCCAGCCCAGGAAAGGTACTGTTATCCTCTAGCTTTTTGCCTGGAGGCTAGCAGTCTAGGTTACTTGATGAGTTTTGGGTTGTCAGTTGATTGAAAAACTCCCTCTGGTGCTCAGCCAAGGGGCTTTCACGAGGGTGGGGCAGATGCTGGTTGTTAGTGAGCCTCAATTAGCACTTCAATGGCCCACAGGGTGGGGCGGATCTCCGAGGGAGGGGCTGCTGCCTCTCCTCAGAGCCCTGGGAAGGAGCAATGTGGCCACCGTCCTGAGTGGCTGCACTCAGCCAAAGCTCCGAGCACCCTCCAAACCCCGAGTGTCCCGACACAGCTCCAGTCCAGTCTCCCCTCCCTCTGCCGGAGCCCAAGGTGAGTGGCTGTGGCTGTTTCAGCCTCTGTCCCGGCTCTGCGCTGTGGGGCTGCCTGGGAGTGTAACCTGAGGGCTCCGCTCCCAGCTAAGGCCGCTGCTGTTCTGTCGACTGTGGGCTACCAGCCCCCGTCTGGCACCTTCGCAAGCCTACCGGGATGGAGTCAATGTCCCTCGTTGTATGGTCCTCGCAAGCTGCTTTTCTGTTGGTTTTTCCCGTCGATTTGTCTGTGTTATAGTTGTAATTCCAGTTTGGTTCTGGGAGACGATCTGTGTAGCTCTGTTCACTCCGCCGCCATTTTTTTTCTCCTCTTTGTATATTTTGAATAACAGTTCTTTATATATGTGACTTTTGCAAATATTTTTCTCAGTCTTGTGGCTTGTCTTCTCATTCTCTTGAATGAAAGAGCCTTCACAGAGCAATAGATTTTAATTATTATGAAATCCAGTTTATCAGTGATTTTTTTTTTTATGAATTGTGTCTTTGGCGTTACGCTCATCGCCATACCCAAGCTCATCTAGATTTTCTCCCATGTGATCTAGTAGTTTTATAATTTTGCATTTTAAATTTTGGTGTATTATCCATTTTGAGTTAATTTTTATAAAGGGTTTAAGGACTGTGTCTAAATTCTTTTTCTTCCTTTCCATGTGGATGTCTAGCTGTTCCAGCACCATTTGTTGAAAATTTTGTCTTTATTTCATTGTATTGCCTCCTCTTCTTTCTAGGAGTGGTCCATTGTGGAATATTAGAAAGAATGCCAGATATGAATCAGAGTAAAAGCATAGGCTGTGGTATTAGGTGGACTGGTCTTGAAATCGCACTTTGGCCTCTTGCATCTGTAAGAACTTAGGGAGGCCATTTAGACTTAACTATTAATATTTATGCTGATGTTTATGTGTTAGTATGCAATAAAAATAATTTATGTATTAAATTTACTTTTTCAACCATGGCTTATGAAACACACACCTTAGGCTGACTGGTGATGGACACCTATCTACCCTGAATGTCACAGGGGTGTGTAATAGTACTATTTAGTATAGTGCACAGATCACTGTACTGCACTGGTTCTCAGTGTCATAGGGGACATGGACATAACAGCATTGGCAGCATCTGGGGTCTTGGTAGAAGTGCAAAAATCTCTGGTCCAGCTATCAGGATGGAGCCCAGCAATCAGTGGTTAAATCAGTCTTCAAGGTCATTCTGATGTACTCTTATGTTTCAGACTCACTGCTGTACTGGAACCTGGTCTTTGTGACTTTGGGAAAACTACTCTCACATTCTGGTAATCAATTTACTCACCTCTAAAGTGGTTATTAAGGCTTCTTCCACCTTTGACAGTTTGTAACTTTGCTCTTAAGAACTGCTAGTAAATTTATTAATAACTTATGTCATGCACTTTGCCAGCTGCATTACATACAAAAAATTTTTAAATCATAAAAAATCTATAAAATCTATAACAGATTTAGTCCACTATGTAACTTGTTTAGGGATATTAAAATAGTTCATTGGGAAGTTAGGGCACCAAAGATGCCAGTCTCCAAAGCTGTGGGCTTCATCACTTTGCTACAGTAACCCATGGAAATGGGTGTCAGCATTGCTGATCCATTTGCTTCTTATTCAGAACACACAGTCAGGATCAATGTGTTCTGGGTTTTACTCAATGGTCTTTCACAAAATTTCCAGTAGATTAAACTAAGGCTGCTAGCAGAAGTTTCCAATGGAGAACAGATGTAAACCAATCCAAAATAGCTCTGTTTTTTGGTTGTAAAACCCTTCATTTTGTGTAACATTTCTCCCTACTCCAAAGTAACTTTTTTTTTTGTCTGATTTTGCACAATATGGAGCAGTGTAAATATTCAGATATTGCTATTTAAGATATTATTTTAACTTGATATCATTCAAAAACTACTGAAAAGTCAAATCTAATCACAATTTTGAAAACAATAAGGCAAATTCAAAGGATATATTCTATCAAATGTCTTTAGGTAAAGTATATAGAGGTGTCATTTGCTTAGAAATTTCAATTATGGTTAAGACCCACAGATCTTTTTTTCAAATGAAACAAATAGGCCCTGGCCAGTGTGGCTCAGGTGGTTGGAGAGTCATCCCATACACTAAAAGGTCATGGGTTCGATACCCAGTCAGGGCACATATCCAGGTTGCTGGTTGGATCTGGGTGGCTATTAATCAATGTTTCTCTCTCATATTGATGTTTCTGTTTCTCTTTCTCTCTCTCACACTTCCTTCCTCCCTAAAATCAATAAAAACATATCCTCAGATGAGGATTAAAAAGTAATAATAATAAAATAAAATGAAACAAGTGGTATTCTCTCTCCATAATCTTCTAGGTAGGTTTGGCTAGTGTTAGGCAGCCCTTTGACAATCCTTTTTATACATTTCATAATATAGTATACATAACTTTGAATGAAAATAGAGAAAACCTGGATTTGAGTTTTATGTCTTCTAAGTCTTTATTCCTTATCTGAAAAATATTTTTTAAATCCCTGTTTATTTCCCAAGGGTTTAGTGAAAAGCTAGTATGATAATATTGAAATACTGTTATTTATAAGTATGCAATTTTTTAAATCTTTGATACTTTATGTGTAAAGAATCTACAACTTAAAAGTTGTTATAATATAGCAAATAATTTTACCAGTGGATACAGCACAGTCTTTGGCACAAAAAAGGAGCAAAATACATACTTCAGTAAAATATTAAAATGGAATAAATGGATTGTTTTTTCTCTCTTTTCTTTTTTAAATCTTCACTCAAGGATATATTTTTATTGATTTGAGAGGTAGAGAGAGAGACAGAGAAAGAGAGAGAGAGAGAGAGAGAAAGAGAGAGAAAAACATCAATGTGAGAGAGAAACATTGATCGTATGCACCCTGACCAAGGATCAAACCTGAAACCTAGGTATGTACTCTGACGGGGGATCAGATCCACAACCTTTTTGGTGTATTCAATGACACTCTAACCAATTGAGCTACCTGGCCAGTGCTAAATGGACTCTCTTTATGTTAATCTCTATTTCCTCTCTTTGAAAACATTTTAGTTTTTTTAATTGATGTGGCTATTTTTAAATTTTTAAATTGATTTTTAGAGAGAGGGGAGGGAGATAGAGAGAGAGAGAGTGAGAAACACTAATGTGAGAGTGACACACTGAGTGGCTGGCTGCCTCCTGCATGCCCCCACAAGGGATCAAGCCCATAACTTGGGCATGTGCCCTGACCAAGAATGGAGTGGCAACCCCTCCATGTGTAGAATGATGTCCAACCAACTGGCCAGAGCAAAAAACATTATACTTTTTAATAGAACTTTACCTTTTGTGCATGTTTGTTTATGCTTGTTTTCTTATTTAGAAGTTTTAACAATTTAAAAATATTTACGCATTGCTTACTATGCTCCAAACTCTGGGCTAGTTACTTGGAAATGAAGAGCTTACTGTTAAGAGATGCAATCAGACTCATATGTAAAAATCCAATTATGAAAAAGTATGGTAATTCCTATGATAAAAGTTATTGTTAAACAAATGGATTTTAACTGAAACATAAGTGTCATAATCAATAGAATCAATAGAATTTGTTGAGTGAGTGATTGTGGGAGATGAGGGAGAAGAAGAAACCAAGGATGATCTTGACTTGGAAAGCTGTGTAGATAGTGGTTTCATTCAGTGGGATAGAGATTTTGAAGAATAGTAGGTTTATATGAGAAAGTGATGTGTTCAGTATAGAATACAATTAGTTTGAGGTGTCTTTAAGACACCCAAATAGAAATGCTAATTGATAAATTGATTTTTATGAATTGAGTTCCCGAAATAGAGGTTTTAACTTGGGGATTAGAATTTGAGTTGTCAAGATATAGATAATATTTCCATCTTCATAGTATGACAGTTATATAATTCCCTTCAGGGAGAAAATATACTTGAAATGTGTGCATCCATGAGCATTTTTTGTCAACATTTAGGGATTCCTCTTTAAAGGGACTTGATAAGTACGCTATTCCAAGAATAAAGTCTGAATAGGGTTGATCCATCATCTTTCATCACTCAAATGTGAATATATATAAGGGCACAGCTGAAAACTTATTCAAAAGAGATGAATTAGAGTCACACATGCCAAAAAGAGAAATCTTAACCTCCTCTACTAAAAAGCTTCCCCTTTATCACAATTCAGCAAGATGAGAGAAAATAGGGCTTAACAAGCAAATAAATTGTTCAGATGCTGAGGGAGTAAAGCTGGGTTGATATTTTAATTTGAGTCCTACAATTATAGGTGCTGATAGCATTTCGTGACACTGTGCTGATTCTTAATAATCAATATTTAACATAAATTTAATTTTAGATTAGTTATTCTTGAAGACAATGTGAACAACTTATACAGTTTGACTAGTTGGTCTGTCTGAATGTCAGCCCTCCCTAGGAAGTCATCCTTAGCTAGGAAGACAGATAATGAGTTGATAATATAGTTGAGAAACTGTAAGTTGGATCCAGCAGCTTACTCTAAGAAAGAGTTTTAGAAACTACTCAACTTGTCATTAGTCTTTTCTCCATCAACTGCCAACTGATTTAAGTATTAGACACTAAGAAGAAAATTTGAACAACTAACAAAAATTGAAGAGGTGCTCAATGTTCCTTATAATCAAAGAAATGCAATTCAAAAGAAGTAGGTCTCATTTTATACTCAAGATTGTCAGAGATTGTATTGTTAGATAATTCTTGATGTCAGCCAAGAGATGGAGGAAAGACAACATTACTGTTGTTGAAAGTGTGAAGATGTCCAGCAAACAAAAGCCCAGGCCCAGATGGCTTCACGGGGGAGTTTTACCGAACATTCAAAGAAGAATTAATACCCATTCTCCTCAAACTATTTCAAAAAATTCAAGAAAAAGGAAGACTTCCAAACTCGTTTTATGAAGCCAGCATAACTCTAATTCCAAAACCAGAAAAAGACACAACAAAGAAAGAAAACTACAGGCCAATATCCCTGATGAACATAGATGCCAAAATCCTGAACAAAATACTAGCAAATCGAATCCAGCAATACACCAGAAAAATTATCCAACATGACCAAGTGGGATTCATCCCAGGGATGCAAGGCTGGTACAATATTTGCAAATCCATAAATGTGATACACCACATAAATAAAATGAAGAATAAAAGCCACATGATTATATCAATAGATGCTGAAAAAGCCTTCAACAAAATCCAGCATCCATTTCTGATAAAAATGCTCAGCAGTGTGGGAATAGAGGGATCATATCTCGACATAATAAAGGCCATATATGAAAGACCTACAGCCGGCATCATACTCAATGGGCAAAAACTAAAAGCATTTCCGTTAAGAACAGGAACAAGGCAAGGATGCCCACTTTCGCCACTCCTATTTAACACAGTACTGGAAATCTTAGCCACAGCAATCAGACAGGAAGAAAAAATAAAAGGGATCCAAATTGGAAAGAAGGAAGTGAAACTGTCATTATTTGCAGATGACATGATACTGTACATAGAAAACCCCAAAGACTCCACCAAAAGTTTACTAGACTTAATAAATGAATTTGGAAAAGTAGCAGGATACAAAATTAACGTCAAGAAATCGATGGCATTCTTATACACCAATGATGAACTCACAGAAAGAGAAACTAAGCAAACAATCCCATTTACCATTGTGGCAAAAAAATTAAGATACCTAGGAATAAAATTAACCAAAGAAATAAAGGACCTATTCACAGAAAACTACAGGTGTTTGAAAAAAGAAATACAGCAAGATATAAAAAAGTGGAAGCACATACCCTGTTCATGGATTGGAAGAATTAACATCATTAAAATGTCCATATTACCCAAAGCAATCTATAGATTCAATGCAATCCCCATCAAAATAGCAACGGCATACTTCACAGAATTAGAACAAGTATTTCAAAAGTTCATATGGAACCAAAAAAGGCCTCGAATAGCCACAGCAATCTTGAAAAGGAAGAACAAAGTTGGAGGGATCACAATACCAGATTTCAGGTTATACTACAAAGCCACTATAATCAAAACAGCCTGGTACTGGCACAAGAACAGGTATATAGACCAGTGGAACAGAACAGAGAAACCAGAAATGGACCCAAGGCAATATGCTCAATTAATATTTGACAAAGGTGGCAAGAGCATACAGTGGAGTAAGGACAGCCTCTTTAATAAATGGTGCTGGGAAAATTGGACAGCTACTGGCAGAAAAATGAAACTAGACCATCAACTTACACCCTACACCAAAATAAACTCAAAATGGATAAAAGACTTAAATGTAACTCATGAATCCATAAAAATCCTAGAGGAGACTGTGGGAAACAAAATCTCAGACATCATACACAGCAGAATTTTTACTGACACATTACCTAAGGCAATAGAAACAAAGGAGAAAATGAACACATGGGACTACATCAAACTCAAAAGCTTCTGCACAGTGAAAGATACAATAGTCAAAACGGAAAGGCTACCCACTGTATGGGAGAGCATAATTGCCAATAATACATCAGATAAGGGGTTAATTTCCAATACATATAGAGTGCTCATACAACTCCACAAAAGGAAGACAAAGAACCCAATTAAAAAATGGGCAGAGGAACTAAATAGACACCTCTCCAAACAGGACATACAAATGGCTGAGAAACATATGAAGAAATGCTCATCATCACTAATCATCAGAGAGATGCAAATCAAAACAACAATGAGGTATCACCTCACACCTGTCAGAATGGCCGCCATCAATAAATCATCAAACAACAAGTGTTGGCGAGGGTGTAGAGAAAAGGGGACTCTAGTACACTGCTGGTGGGAATGCAGACTGGTGCAGCCACTATGGAAAACAATATGGTGTCACATCAAAAAATTAAAAATTGATCTTCCATTTGACCCAGTGATCCCACTTCTAGGAATACACCCTAAGAAACATAAAACACCAATCAGAAAGAATATATGTACCCCCATCTTTGTAGCAGCTCTATTTACAATCACTAAGATCTGGAAACAGCCCAAGTGCCCATCAGTAGACGAATGGATCAAAGAGCTGTGGTACATATACACAATGGAGTACTATGCAGCTGTAAGAAAGAAAGATCTCTTATCCTTTGAGACTACATGGAGGGACCTAGAAAGTATCATCCTAAGTGAAACAAGCCAAACAGAGAAAGACAAATTTCATATGATCTCACTTATTTGTGGAATATAATGAACATAACAGTTTGAGGAATGGGGTAGTCCCAGAAACGTGGAAGCGGGGTACAGACTAACAATCCCCTAAGGAGTGGGGAGGTGGGGGAGGGATTAACCACAGAACTTATACGCATGTATGCATGAACAGTGGACATGGACAACAATCTGGGGAAGGGGCAGGGAGGGGGGGGAGGGGGGAATCAGTGGGGGAAAAAAGGAGAATCATCTGTAACAAAAATTAATCAATAAACAAATAAATAAATAAATAAATAAAAAAGAAAGTGTGAAGATACCTTGGTTCTGAAGGGCAATCTAACCACCTCGAGAAATTATGTGTGAGTATTCCATACAAGCCAGGATTCTACTCTCTCAGGTCAGTAGTCAGACTGTTACGGAAGACTCTGAAAGGAGACCGGAGGAAGCAAAGAGGTTCCTTTATTTATGCATGCAGACTCAGAGGAAGGAGTCTCCAAATTCTGGGCCTCTGAGCTGCAGGGCATGCCAAGCTTTATAGAGGGCTGGGCAGACATTCTTTAGATGCAAGAGCCATAAGCAATTTACAGAAGCAGGAAGCAAAACGTCTGGTTATCTCTAGGAGACAAAAGGGTCTAGTTATCTAAGCAAAAGGGTCTAGTTATCTCCGGGGAGGCAAGACGGTTTAATTATCTCCTGGGAACTTGCTTTTTCTAAAATGGCAGTTTACTTTTTCTGTCAAGACAAGGGCAAGAACATTTATCATGTGTAATTTGAGATGGACAACAGAGGTGCCCACATCCATGGTAATGAATGACTAAATGTGATGCCTGGACAGAAAGCCACATGGACAGATATTAAAATACAATATTGTGTGAAACTATTACAAATAGAAAAAGATCTAGCATAATGTTTTTTACATAAATTAAAATATTTAAAAGAAAAATATGATATATATGTGTATTTATTTATTTATTATTATTTATTGATATTTTTAAATTTTATTTTTGTTACAGATGTTTCTCTTTTTTACTCCATTGACACCCTCCACCCCATCCCTATCACCCCATCCCTGGCTTTGTTGTCCATGTCCATTGATTATGCGTAAATGCATATGAGTTCTGTGGTTTATCTCTTACCTCCCCCCACCACCCCCTCTTCTGAGGATTGTCAGTCTGTACCCTACTTCCACGTCTCTGGGTCTACCCTATTCCTCAGACTGTTACGTTCATTATTTTTCACAAATAAGTAAGATCATGTGGTATTTGTCTTTTTCTGCTTGGCTTGTTTTGCTTAGGATAATACTTTCCAGGTCCCTCCATGTCATCTCAAGGGATAAGAGATCTTTCTTTCTTACAGCTGCATAGTACTCCATTGTGTATATGTACAATAACTGTTTTATCCATTTGCCTACTGATGGACACTTGGGCTGTTTCCAGATCTTAGCTATTATAAATAGTGCTGCTATGAACATGGGGGTACATATATTCTTCCTGATTGGTGTTTCAGGATTCTTAGGGTATATTCCTAGAAGTGGGATCACTGGGTCAAATGGAAGTTCAATTTTTAATTTTTTTTGAGGTAACACCATATTGTTTTCCATAGTGGCTGCAACAGTCTGCATTCCCACCAGCAATGTACTAGAGTCCCCTTTTCTCCACACCCTTGCCAGCACTTGCCAGGATTTGTTGATGGCGGCCATTTTGACAGGTGTGAGGTGATACCTCATTGTCGTTTTAATTTGCATTTCTCTGATGGTTAGTGATGATGAGCATTTCTTCATATGTCTCTTGACCATTTGTATGTCCTGTTTGGAGAGGTGTCTATTCAGCCCCTGTGCCCATTTTTTAATTGGGTTTTTTGTCTTCTTTTTGTTGAGTTGTATGAGTACTTTATATATTTTTGAAATTAACCCCTTATCTGATGTATTATTGGCAATGATGCTCTCCCATACACTGGGTTGCCTTTCCATTTTGATGGTTGTTTCTTTTGCTGTGCAGAAGCTTTTGAGTTTGATGTAGTCCCATGTGTTCATTTTCCCCTTTGTTTCTGTTGCCTTAGGTGATGTATCAATGAAAATTCTACTCCATCTGATGTCTGAGATTTCGTTGCCTACATTTTCTTCTAGAATTTTTATGAATTCACGGGTCACATTTAAGTCTTTCATCCATTTTGTGTTTATTTCTGTGTATGGCATAAGTTGATGGTCTAGTTTCATTTTTTTTTACATGTAACTGTTCAATTTTCCCAACACCACTTATTAAAGAGGCTGTCTTTACTCCACTGTATGCTCTTGCCTCCTTGGTCAAATATTAATTGAGCATAATGTCTTGGGTCCATTTATGGGTTCTTTGTTCTGTTCCACTGGTCTATATGCCTTTTCTTGTGCCAGTACCAGGCTGTTTTGATTACTGTGGCTTTGTAGTATAACCTTATATCTGGTATTGTGATCCCACCTACTTTGTCCTTCTTTTTCAAGATAGCTGTGGCTATTTGGGTTTTTTTGGTTCCATATGAACTTTTGAAGTATTTGTTCTAGTTGTGTGAAATATGTTGTTGGTATTTTGATAAGGATTGCATTGACTCTATAGATTGCTTTGGGTAATATGGACATTTTAATGATGCTAATTCTTCCAATCCATGAACAAGGTATGCACTTCCACTTTTTTATATCTTCCTCTATTTCTTTTTTCAATGTCCTGTAGTTTTCTGCAATGGGGTTCTTTTCTTCTTTGGTTAATTTTATTCCTAGGTATCTTAATTTTTTTGCTGCAATGGTAAATGGGGTTGTTTTTCAGTATCTCTTTCTGTGAGTTTATCATTGGTGTATAAGAATGTCATCAATTTTTGATGTTAATTTTGTATCCTGCTACTTTTCCAAATTCATTTATTAAGTCTAGTAGATTTTTGATGGAGTCTTTAGGGTTTTCTATGTATAATATCATGTCATCTGCAAATAATGACAATTTCACTTCGTCCTTTCCGATTTGGATTTCTTTTATTTTTTTCTTCATGTCTGATTGCTGTGGCTAAGACTTCCGGTACTATGTTAAATAGGAGTGGTGAAAGTGGGCATCCCTGTCTTGTTCCTGTTCTTAAGGGAAATGCTTTTATTTTCTGCCCATTGAGTATGTTGTTGGCTGTAGGTCTTTCATATATGGCCTTTATTATGTCAAGATATGATCTCTCTATTCCCACATTGCTGAGCATTTTTATCAGAAATGGATGCTGGATTTTGTCGAATGCTTTTGTGGCATCTATTGCTATGACCATGTGATTTTTATTCTTCATTGTATTTATGTGGTGTATCACATTTATTGATTTGAGAATAGTATACCAGCCTTAAATTCCTGGGATGAATCCCACTTGGTCATGGTGAATAATTTTTTTGATATAGTGCTGGATCCGATTTTATAGTATTTTGTTCAGGATTTTGGTGTCTATGTTCATCAGGGATATTGGCCTGTAGTTTTCTTTCTTTGTTGTGTCTTTTTCTGGTTTTGGAATTAGAACTATACCAGTCTCACAGAACAAGTTTGAAAGTCGTTCTTCTTCTTGAATTTTTTGAAATAGTTTAAGAAGAATGGTTGTTAGTTCTTTTTTGAATGTTCGGTAAAACTCCCCCATGAAGCCATCTGGGCCTGGACTTTTGTTTGCTGGGAAAGTCTTGATTACCTCTTCAATTTCCTTAGTTGTTATTGGTCTGTTTAAATTTTCTATGTCTTTCCTGTTCAGTTTTGGGCGTCCATGTGTTTCTACAAATTTGTCCATTTCACTTAGGTTGTCGAATTTGTTGCCATATAATTGTTCATAGTAGTTGTTAACGATATTTTGTATTCTGTGGTTACTTCTTCCCTTTCATTTCTGATTTTGTGTATTTGGATTCTCTCTTTTTGTTTCTTGGTGAGTCTAGCTAAGGGTTCATCAATCTTGTTTATCTTTTTGAAAAACCAGCTCTTTGTTTCCTTGATTCTTTGAATTGTTTTTTTTGGTCTCCATGTCATTTATTTCTGCTCTGATCTTTACTATTTCCTTCCTTCTACTTGTTCTGGGTTTTTTTGTTTGTTTGTTTGCTTTCTAGTTCTCTAAGTTGTGAGGTTAGATAGTTTATTAGAATTTTTTTTCTTTCTTGAGGTAGGCCTGTAGTGCTATGAACTTCCCTCTCAGAACTGCTTTCACTGTATTCCATAGATTTTTGTGTTGTTGTGTGTTCATTTTCATTGGTTTCCAGGAAGTTTTTAATTTCTTCCTTGATCTTTTTGGTAACCCATTCATTGTTTAATAACATGCTTTTTAGCTTCCATGTGTTCGATTGTCTTTGCATGTTTTTGTTGTAATTGATTTCCAGTTTCATGCCATTGTGATCTGAGAAGATGCTTGATATGATTTAAATCTTCTTGAACTTGTGGAGACTTAGTTTGTGCCCTAACATGTGGTCTATCTTTGAGAATGTCCCATGTGCACTTGAGAAGAATGTGAATTCTGTAGTTTTGGGGTGTAATTCTCTGTATATATCTATTAAATCCATTTGGTCTAGTGCTTCATTTAGAGTCTGTGTTTCCTTGCTAATTTTTTTTTTTAGTCCTCACCCAAGGACATTTTCCCATTTTTTGTTCAAATAGAGGGGGGGTGGGCATTGATGTGAAAAGGACACATCGAGTGGCTGCTACCCACACAACCCAATTATGGCCGGGGACAAACTGCAACTGAGGTACGCGCCCTTAGCAGGAAGTGAACCCGGTTCTTTCTGGACCGCAGGCAGACGCTCTAACCACTGATCCAAACAAGCCAGGGCTCCTTGCTAATTTTTTGTCTAGAGGTTCTATCCTTTGATGTCAGCGAGGTGTTGGAAGTGCCCCGCTATGATTGTATTTCTATTGATTTCTCCTTTGATTTCCTCTAGAAGATTTTTAATATATTTTGGTGCTCCTATATTTGGTGCACATATGTTTCTCAAAGTTATGTCTTTCTGTTGGACAGATTCTTTCATATTATGTAGTTGCCTTCTTTGTCTCTAGTTATGGCCTTCATTTTGAAATCTATTTTATCAGATATGAGTATTGCTACCACAGGTTTTTTTTTGCTTTCCGTTTGCTTGGAAGATTTTTTTCCATCCCTTCACTTTCATCCTATGTGAGTCTTTTGTTGTGAGGTGGGTCTCTTATAAACAACATATATGTGAGTCATGCTTTCTTTTTTTTTTAATCCTCACCCGAGGACATTTTTCCATTTTTTTTTTTTTGCACAGATAGAGTGGGAGGGAGAGAACGGAAGAGAGAGAGAGAGGGAAACATCGACGTGAAAGGGACACATCGAGTGGCTGCCACCCGCACGACCAATCCGGGCCGGGGACAAACTGCAACCGAGGTACATGCCCTTAGCGGGAACCGAACCCGGGTCTCTCCGGACCACAGGCGGACGCTCTAACCGCTGAGCCAAACCAGCCAGGGCGAGTCATGCTTTCTTAACTAGTCAACTACTCTGTGTCTTTTTATTGGAACATTCAGTTCATTTACATTTAAGGTGATTATTGATATGTACTTATTTATTGCCATTTTTGTTTAGTTTGGTTCTATTTTTCTTCCTATTTCTTCTACTAATTACAGCAGTCCTTTTAACATTTCTTGCAGTGCTGGTTTGGTGCTAATGTATTCCCTTAGTCTTTTTGTTGTTGTTGTTTGGGAAGCTCTTTATTTGACCTTCTATTCTGAATGGTAGCCTTGCTGGATAGAGTAGTCTTGGATTCAGATCCTTGTTTTTTATGACCTTGATTACTTCATGCCATTCCCTTCTGGCCTATAGTGTTTCTGTTGAGAAGTCAGCTGAGAGCCTTATGGGGTTTCCTTTGTAGGTAACCTGTTGCTTATCTCTTGCTGCTTTTAGGATTCTCTTTTTGTCTTTAATTTTTGGCAGTTTGATTACTATGTGTCTTGGTGTGGGCTTGTTTGGGTTCTTCTTTCTTGGGGCTCTCTGTGCTTCTTGAACTTGAATGCCTTCTTCCTTCACCAAATTAGGGACATTTTCTGTCACTATTTCTTCAAATATATTCTCTAACCCTTGCTCATTTTCTTCTTCTTTGAGGACTCCTATGATGTGAATATTATTACATTTCCAGTTGTCCCACAGTTCTCTTAAGCTGTTTTTCTGTTTTTTAATTGTTTTCTCCTTTTGGTTTTCTAATTGGTTGATTTTTTCTACCCTGTCTTCTAATTCACTGATCCGGTGCTCAGTTTCCTTTACTCTGCTGTTTAGACCTTCCAATGTGTTCTTTATTTCTCATATATCATTCTTCATTTCTTCCTGGTGGTTTTTAATTTCTCATTGGTTGATTTTCAACATTTCTATTTCTTTACTCATGGTGTTGATGTCCTTACTCATGCTGTTGAGCTTCCTAAAAATCATGGCTCTGAATTCTAGCTCTGTTAACTTGCTTAATCGCTCCACACTTATCTCACCTTCATTAGAGGTCTCTTGTTCTTTCATTTGGATTTTGTTTCTTTGTTTCACCATTTTGGCTATCACAGTGAGCTCTGGAACCTGACAAATTTTTCCTGTGGGTATTGGTGTTCTGCTGTTTGTGGCTTCCTCTCCTGGGTTTTGATGAGCAAGGGAGGACCCACATTAAACACCAATGTCAGGTCTTACTTTCCTGGTTAAAGTTGCTAGCCCAGGAATGATTTAGTTATCCTCTATCTTTTTGACTGGAGGCTATCAGTAGAGGTTACTTGAAGAGCCTCGTGTTCTCAGTTGAATGAAAAACTCCCTCAGATGCTCAGCATAAGGGGATTTCCCGAGGGTGGGACAAATGCTGGTTGTTAGTGAGCCTCAGTTTGCATTTCAATGGCCCACAGGGTGGGGTTGAATCTCTAAGGGAGGAGCCACCACCTCTCCCCAGGGCCCTGGGAAGGAACAAGATGGCCACCTTCTTACGAGACTGCAACTCAGCAAAAGCTATGAGCGCCCTTCAAATCCGGAGTGTCCCCACACAGTTCCAGTCCATTCCTCCCTCCCTCTGCCAGAGCCCAAGGTAAGTGGCTATGGCTAGTTTAGCCTCTGTCCCGGCTCTGTGCTGTGGAGGTGCTTGGGAGTTTAACCCGAGGGCACTGTTCATAGCTAAGGTCACTGCTGTCTGTGGGCTCCCAGCCCCCCTCTCGCGCCTCCACAATCCCACCAGGATCAAGTCAGTGTCCCTGGTTATATGATCCTGGCAAGTTGCTTGTCTATTGCTTTTTCCTAATGATTTGTCTTTATTTTTGTTGTAATTCCAGTTTGGTCCTGGGAAACGGTCTGTGTAGCTTCTGTTCATTCTGCTGCCATTTTAAAATTTGTGTGTATGTATATTTAAAGAGAGATTACAATTAGATATATATAAATATAAGTGACCAAATTTCTCTTCAAATGAAGCTTTACCAAAATCACACATCAAGCAAGCATCTTTGAGTGGTATCCTCTAAAGAGGGAGGAGTAGTAGGGACAGGGATGAGGGAGAATACAATCACATTCAGTCATCAGGGGCCTTAATATAAGGAGTGTGATTAACTCAACTCTCTGTATCAGATCCGAATAGAAAGAAAATAAACAGAAAAAGGGAGAAGGGAGGTAGGAGGGAAGGTCAGAGAAAGACACAAAGAGAGGTAGATATGAAGATTGGTATACAGGAAGACAGCCATAAAGAACAGGAGTATGGTAAGCAAAATAATATGCATTTTTTTCAGGCTGTGAAATCTACATAAAAATTAAATTTAGTTTCTTAAAAATGTAGCTATGAAAATTTTGTGAACAAAGTTAAAAAGCAATGCTGGGAAAAATATTTGCAACTATATTACAATCAGGATTATTTTCTTTGGCATATTAGAAAATTTTATAAACTGACAACACAATATCAAAAACCATTTATAGTACAAGTAGAACAATAATTATAAATATCTAATAATTACATAAAGTTACCTAAATTTAATTAGAATTAATGTAATTTAATTACTGAACAAAACCAGCAATTTGTTTTGTTCACCTATTAAATTAGCACAAAGTTTCACAATGCCCACCACTGTAAAATAGAAGGATTTTGGAAATGTCATATATTGTTGAAGGGATATAATTGATATAGTCTCATTTAAAGGGCAATTTGGCCATATCAATCAAAACTTATGATGCATATTCTCTTTGACATCATGGAAATTTTCTTATATATTTGTGAACACATATGTAGAAATATGCCCCCCACTAGGGATAGAGTTCACACCCTGGGCATATGCCCTGACTGGGAATCAAACCAGTGACCTCTTGGTGCATGGGTCAATGCTCAATCACTAAGCCACACCAGTTGGGCTGCAACGTTATTTTTAATGCTAGAAACAACCACTGAAACATTAAATTTTACCAATAGAATGCCAGTTAAATTAATTATGATATATCCACTCAATAACATATTCTGTTTGTGGTGAGATGAAAGGTTTCAATAATATTAAATGAACAAAGAAAAATGCAGAACCATGTATATCTTAAATTTGCATTTATATGGAAAAAAAAGATGTCTTTCTCTTGTCTTCAAAGAGAAAATGATTTCACTAATATGTGGAATCTAATGAACACAAAAAACCTACCAAACAAAATAGAAACAGACTCATAGATACAGCGAACAGACTGACAGCTATCAGAGGTGAAGAGTGTTGGGGGGCTGGGTTAAAAAGGTAAAGGGAATGAGCAAAAGAAAAAACAACAACAAAACCCCCCCCCACAAAAACTCATTGACATAGACAATAATATGGTGATTACCAAAGGGAAAAGGAGGTAGGGGAAGGTAGAAAAGTGTAGGGGGTGGTGGAAGGAGATTTGACTGGGGTGGTGAACACACAATACAACGTACAGATGATGTATTATAGAATTGTACACCTGAAACATATAAAATTTTATTAATCAATGCCACCCTAATAAATTCAATTAAAAAAGACGGAAATGTGTAACATGTTATACATGAGAACATGTAATTGTTATTGATGGAGATGGGATCTGAGAGAGATTCTTTAAACTGCTTGAATTCTTAAATGCTTTGTTATTTTTATAATGATAAAAGCATTGTCATTGTAAACATAAACAAAAAATATTTATTGGTATAGAGAACCACTCTCAAAATATTCCTAAGTAAAAATACCATGCTACAATAGTAAATATTTATTATTCTTGCTATTCATGTATATATAGACACATACAGTTCTGAAAAGCTAAATGCCAACATGTAAACACTGATCATTTCTGGGTGACGAAATGTTTGGAAGCTTTATTTTTCTGCTCTGCTCTGTCTACAGATTAAAAAAAATATATATATATACAATATATATATATAATTTTGACATGATGCAAACAATTATATATATTTTTATATAAGTATATATAAAAGATTAATATTTACTATCTGTTAAATGTAAAATTAGCTAATTAAGTCTTTTTAATTTTCAACCCTCTACTATAAAATTTTATTAATGTTTAAATTGGAAAAATGACATATTCTGGGTTAATTTCAGCTTTGACAATTCCTACCCATATGAAATTAGTCTTATTTAAATGTTTTTTCTGAGCCTTTGTTTGCTTATCTACAAAGCTTAGAATCAAATTAAAGACAAATATGCAAACTTTTTGACAACTTTGTCAACTCTTACAAATGTTAGTCATTAATGTTATAAACTTTTATGAGAGCATCATATTCAATGATAGTTGAAAATATTTCATAAGTTAGAAAATGAAACAAAGATCCTGATGCAATTAATTATTCACTGCATTGCTACTCATTTTCAAAAGGTATTCCTGCTCCACCAATGCCTTCTGTCATCCTTCTGGCAAAATGTAAATGACTTTAACTACCTCATCAAAGTGTTGTTTACTTCTGTTTTCATGCTCAGCAGTGTCGGAAACAATTTGTTTAAGCTAACAGAGGATCAATTAATTTTCTCTGAATTAAGTGGATTAAGATTTACTAATCATTGCTTTTATCTAAAATAAATATTTTCATGACTTTCATATTTTTTCCTTGTCTTTGGTAAACGTTTAGTTTGGTTCTCTATGGTTGGGAGAGTGTAAAGGGGGTTTGAAAATGCACCAGTGAGCTCCTTAGCAAACTCACCTCTTTCCCTTTGCTTCCCATTTAATATTGCTTCTATGAAACTATTTCTCTATCTAGAAACAGTTTACTAGATCCTTTTTTGATGTCGGAAAAGTTAGTTAATCAGAATTGAAGTTTTAAGATTTATGTCTTCTTGGTGTTTGACTTTTACAGGACACTTAAGGTTCTTTAAAACATCCCTGAGTTTAAGGACCCCTGAGTGCCTTCATACAAATAGTGACTTTCAAGTGCTAATTGACACACTCTGCATATAACAGGATGCCAAGACCACCAGATTAGACACCCAAAGAGACACATCAAAAGCTGTCTTTTAATGGAGCTCCCATACACTGTTTGCTGGGAGTGCAAATTGGTGCAACTTTTCTGGAGAATAATTTGCCAGTCATTATCAAAATTTCAAATCTACGCTTTGAACCAGCAACCTCATTCCATAGACTATGTCATGTGGATAATCAGTCATAAATTAGCCAGAATATACATAAATATTATTTAAAACATTACTTGTATTAGCAAAATTATAAACACAACAAAGCTTTCCAGTGTATTGTGATAATGAAGAAATATTCTTATTCTTAGGAGATGTGAAGATCTCTGGAAGAAATATAACAAAATGTTCCTATGGTTAAATCTAGTTGATGAATCTATGGATGTTAAAGAAAAAAAAATTCGGTGATGTGTTAAAGATGGTAAGGCAGACTTTATTCAGGACCATCATGATAGGTGTGGGGATAGCTAAAGTGGGATATTAGTAAAGCATGAGCTAGTGAGAATTTATAGCCACAGAGTTGGGTGGGAGTCACAGGCTGGAAAATTCCTGAGTAAATTTTAAGGATACAGAGATGGAGAAGGGGTGTTCTGGTTAAACCACCCTAACAGGATTCTTGCTGACAACAAACTAGGGTGATCAGATAGCACCTGGGGGATGGTGGAGAATAAGGAACCTGATTGGTTGTGGAGGGTGATCAGATATTGAGGGCTGGGGTTTATTGCTAAAACTAGATTTTACAAGAAGTGGAGAGATGGTTCTGAGAAGAGGTTCAAGAGCCTGACTAAAGTTTAATCAAACAAACAATCTTTTTCCGTGTTGATTGTACTTACTATTTCTATTTTTCTTCATGTTGAAATCTTTAACAATATAAAGTTAGAAAAGATGTGCATTGATAAACTAAATATGGTCTGTCTACAAAATGGTATAGTATTCATTATTAGCAAAAAAGAAAAGATGTTTGTGCTGGTAGTAAACTAAATATTAGATATATTTTCAAGTGAAAATGATAATTGGCAGCAAAATATTTGTATCATGATCCATGCAGAGCATTTGAAAAGTCACTTTAAAATGCTGCTCTGGAGCAGTCGGAAAGCTAGATAAAGTAGCCACAGCATGTGCTTGGAAGCAAAGAACCACAGCAGGAAAGGAGATTTAAGGTTCAAGATCTCAGGGAGAAGAGAAACCTGGAGAAGTAAGATGACATTTGTAGCTGCTTTTTTCATTAGGACATTTGCCTCTTCTTGGCACTGTGCAAGTAGTTGAGTTTTAAGTACAGAGTAGGAAGAAGCTTGCAGCTAAGAGAAAGAAAAGTCAGGAGAGTCTTTGGCAATCTCACAGGGCCAAAGAGACTAAATGGAAGTTTAGGGATAGGCAGACAGGACATCGGGTGAGGCAAGATCCTGATGAAAACTGAGGCATAGAAAAGTATGACCAATGTGTGACCAGTTTTGTCCCTGAGGCTTTTGCCAAATTCTTAAACTACACATTATTGAGGTATAATATACACACAGAAAGTGTGAAAATTCATTAAATTGCACACTTAAAATATGTGCACTTCCTGTGTGTTTATTATAATACCTCAATACAAATCTTAAAAAATCTGTGAAAACAAGAAAGAGTGGCACCAGCTGGGTCCAGAATCAAAGTATCAGAGTTTAAACACTAGTTCTGGCATTTGTAATTGATGACCACAGGCAAGTAATTTAATTCGCTCATGCCTCAGTTTCCTCCTTGTGCCATGAGGAAAAACTGAACACTTCGTGGGGTTGTTGGGAAGATGAAGTAAATTAAAAATGGGAAGCACTCAGAGCAGTACCTGGCACATCCCATGTACTGGTGGAATATTTGTCATTATTCAATTTGTTTGGTAACCTATATTTTTATTTAAATAATATTTTTGAAATATCTTTCCTTATTTGCTTACTTCTTAAACATTTACATGTTCAAGGGAGCCTTCTGATTTCCAGAAATTTCTGCATTCCCATTGTTGGAACATTTAAAATTGGTTGAAGAAGGAGACCAAATACTGGGCTTATGACCTTATTTTATTTTATTAAAAACTTTTTTTTTCTTTATTGATTTTAGAGAGAATGGAAGAACGAGGGAGAGAGATAGAAACATCGAAGAGAGACATCAATTGGCTGCTTCTTGCATGCCCCCCACTGGGGATCAGGGCCACAACCTGGGCATGTGCCCTGACTGAGAATCAAACCAGCGACCTCTTGGTGCATGGGTTGATGCTCAACCACTGAGTTACACCGGCTGGGCATGACTCTATTTTAACCCTAGATGTTATTTCTTTTCTTTTGTTTCTATGCACTACATATTTTTTTTCTCTTCCTTCTTTTTCTTTTTGGCCTGCTTATTTTCATGGGTTCCTGTGTTTCATTCTTCTTTTTTCCAAATTCATCTTAACCTGCTCTCACTGATTAGGTGACTGTAGACCCAATTTATTAGTAATAAATTTATATGCTTTTTGTAATGTTCCATTTTTGTTTCTTCCACCCACAAATTATTTTGGTAAAAAAAATATATATATATATATATTTTTTACCCAGAGTAATAGCTACTTTTGCCCTTAAATTTATGTTTCCCTTCTTTCCATGTGCACTCTAGTTCTTTTATGCCAGGAACTCTCACTTCTTGAGAGTTTCTCTACTTCTATTTTGATTTATCTCTTACTTTAACTTTTTAAAAGGAGGAATACCAGCAGATTATTTATGTTCTTTTCTATATAAAAATGTATTCTTGCTGTCTTAATAGTAACCAGAGTATAGGAACATGATATAGTTGGCTATTGAATTCTTAGGTCATAGTTTCTCTGCAAACCTCTATAATTACATTTGTTCCATTTTTCTTCTGGCATTTGATTTTTCTTTATCTTCCTCAGTGATATACAAAGGCCTTTTCATGTTAACTCTGAATGGTTGGGAGGTATATCTTTGAATGTACATGTTGCAGCTGCTCAGAACATCATTATTCCCCGGGTGACAGGGAACTCAACTTGTGTAACTTTGAAGCATCTACAATAATATATGCATTTCCTGCATCCATTTGAAGTTTCTCTAAGCTTTGTCCCTGGGGTTGCTCTGGGCTGCAGGGCGTGGATTTTTAGCTGGTCTTTTAATTCTTGTTTCCATTTTCCAAGATCTGCTCTGGGCTTTTGTCTGAGACTCCATCCAAACTGAGACTTCCAGTCTTTGGGTTCCTGTTGTCTCCTGTCCTATGGACTGGACTCAGTTTTGTTCTCTGTTTTGGGATCCTGGGCTCAATCTCCGTTTCTGCTATTCTTCATCTCCATATTCATTATTGAAATGGGATATTGAAGTCAACAATTATTATTGTTGAATTGCCTATTTGTATCTTTAATTCTGTCAGTTTTTGCTCACGTATTTAGGTACTCTGTCATCAGGTGTATATGTGTTTCTTATTCCATCACAGCACAGGCTCAGCTCTTCAGTGAGAAGTGACCTTACTGCCTGAGCATCAGTTTTTATCACCTGTAACATAGGAATATTAATGGAAACACCCAAAGGAGGAGCATTTCTGTCCTTTTAGGCTCACCTGGATGAATCAACAATTGGAGCATTGGCTGGAGGAGGGACTGTATTCCATAGTGAAACTATGCATATTCTTAAAAACAGCACAGAGGCATCTCTCTTAATCCTGGACAAATGAGACAAACCCAGATCTCTCATTAGGGTTACCATATTCAGAACAAAACAAAAAAATCAGTAAATATGAATACTTTCTGATGGCTCATGCATATGCACTTTGGGGCAAAATAAGAACATTACATGGGCATATTTAAATTAAAAATTATTCATTGTTTATCTCAAATGATAAATATATAAATTATATAACTTTTTTTTACTTCTATTTCCTTGATATTCTTTCTTTAATAGTTACTTATTTTGCAGAATTTGATGATGAAATTCCTTGAAATTATAGTCTATGTTCAATTTACACTGTGACATATCTTCTATAATGTTCACATACAATTTATTTGATTCTTTTGTTCATTCAACATTCACTAATAAGAAAATACATCCAACATTCACCTCATGAGCTGGTCACTGAACAGTTATAGTTTGTAAACTTGACCACTCTGAGAAAGGCCTTTTAGTTAGATGTGCTGAAGTATAAAATGTCATCTTTCAAGGCATGAATTCCTTTTCCATTCTTTAGAATTACGTGATACCACTTGATCGGTGGCTTTTAAAAATATTTTCACTAATAAAAAAAGCATTATTGTCCATTTTTATTCCCTTATTCATCAATACTGTGTATTATGAATCCACTTATTCTCCTATTAGAAGAGTATTTAGTGACATCCACATAAAATAATTAAAATTTTTAAGAGATAAAATCCATTTGAAAAGATAGTCATGGCAAATACTGTAATAATTATTATCTTCAAATCAGAATTTCTTTTCCTGTTCACAAACAATGTCATGCATATTAAGAACAACCTTAACAGTTAAGTGGATACATTTGTCATCAATTCTTTCTTTAACTCATCCGCTACGTTGCATAAGCAATAAAAATTTTTTCTGCATTGTGATTGCTTGCAATCACAGCCACATCAAAAGACAGTGAGACATTTAGATCATTTCTGTAATGGTAAATGGATCAATTTTATATTTTTAATTTTTTCAGTAAATTTTTGTCCAGGCACTTGAAACTTTACTTGCAATTTTGGAATTCCAAAATACTTATGGTAATAGTATGCTCAAATACTCATTTGAGCTGAAAGACTGATAATAATATACAGCATGGAAAACTATTACAATTTCTGCTGTTTATCTTCTTCATCTGAATTTCTTTTTAGCAAAAAATTTATTTTATCATTTCCTTTGGAAGTAGTTGAGGAAATCATATATCTCGTATACTCTCTTATACTTAGCTATTAGTATTTTCGGGCTTATATTTGACTTGCCAATTTTCCATACTTAATAATGACTGCATACTGTTCAAAGAGCCATCAAAGGGCATTTTGCTCATTTAATAAATGAATATGGTTTATAAAATTTATCAAAAAATTTACACTTGTGTTTTGGCATTTGAAGCTTCAAATATACACACACAAAAAAAGTAGTAGTAACCACCCCAAATAAAAAAGAGTACTAATTTCACTTCTTCAGTGTATTTTCCACTTGTAAATCCAAATTTCTATTTAACAGTAGATAGGGTGCTGATGGTGAAAGGATCGAGACTGTAACCAGTAAACTCAGTCACTGATGCAAAATAAGGTGAATTTTCCTATCGTCTACAAGTAAGAGCTGTACTTGGTAAATAAACATAATCTTTTAAAACAAAACCAGAACCGATCTATAAGATTTTGGGAAGCCTGGTGTCCAGGGATTGGTGGATTTTTAGAAGCAGAAATGTTTAGGGATTGGTGGATTTCCCACTTGTGTTAGTGTGGTCACTGGATCAAGGCTGTTGTTGACAGGCTGACTTTCAGGACTATGGTCCCTGGAGCAAAGCACTTGGTAATTGGTTACTGTCTAGAAGTGTGAACTTGTCTCTGACTGGTTAACTTTCACAAACTAGTCATTAGAGTGAGGCTGTGGCTGATTGGTCAATTTCAGTGTATGTGTATTGTTCAGAAATGTTCTCTAACAGTGGTTACTACTTGTTCATGATTCCAAACTTTGGTATTTTTCTTTCTTGAGTATAAAAAAATAAGTACTTTTAAGTCTTATTCTCCCTCCTGTCTACTCCCATAACCCCACTTTTTTGGTGTTCCTGTGGCCAAACCTGCAGGAGAGATATGAGGTCTTCATTTGCAGAGATATGATTCTCAGCTAGTGTTGCTGTTTAAGTGATTTAAAGGCCAAAAGCTGTAGCAGAAAAGTATCTTTAATTATTGAATTCTTGTAATTTGTTGAAATAAATCTAATTACAGGATATTTAGGGCATCTTGACAAAGTCAATATAAGTTGTAGGACAAATCTTATGGAGGGTAAGTCCTGTATGTACAGAACGCTTGCTGACTTATCTCTGATGGCAGAGCAGAGATGTGCTTTCCTGAGAGCACCCTCCACCCAGCCCGACCTCCAAAGCCAGAGCACACTGAGCCTGCTCTCTCGCTCTCCTCCAGCCAGAGCAGGCTGGCGTGAGTCACAGGGCTGGGAGAAGATCCTCCTCTATCTCAAAGGCACCTGTAACCTAAGGGCTTCCACCAGGTGAGCATGACATTTCAACCTCAACCTTAATTATGGAAGACTTTCTCAAGTGTGTACTGCTCTGAACCAATATATTCTGCTGTGCCAATCACACTCTTTTTTACTTAACGAGGGTTTTAGTTGTTATTTCATTTTAAATTCTTCACATTAAAAAATTACATTTAGTTTCCTTCTTCTACTTGTCTTTCAATTTCTTTTTCTTGAATCTGCTGATTTATTGGCTAATCTTGCATTTATTCTGTTGAGTCCATAGTCCATTTTTGCTGTGTGTGCATTTTTCTTTCTTTCTTTTCTTTTCTTTTTTACAGTGAATATCTAACTAGTTCCTATTTCTAGTTTGAATCCCTTTAGAAATATTTTCTTTCAGGTTATATTTTCCTCCATTTGTGATTATTTCTGTTCTGAACACTCTTTAATAAACACTTGTCGCATTTTTAAAAACAAAGTGAGGTGCATTTTTTAAAATTATGCTTTCCCCCCTCTATTACCAACTAAGTGTGTTGTACGTGTCCTCTCTGGTTCTGATTCAGCTTTCTCAGTGGAGCGAGCAAAGAGCTGTGCTCCATGCAGGCCTGTAGGGGACCATTACCTTGGCACAGTTTATTTTGTATGTTTATTGAAATTGCTGCTAAGGGTCCAATTTTCTATATACAGATTATATTTTGTCCTGCCTCCATTCCAGACACACTGCATGTTCCCAGACCTTCCTCTCCTTTCTATCATATAGAATCATTTCCCTACTCGCTCCTTTATTTCAACGAACAAGTTACATTTCATCCTGGTATCTTTGGTACAGGTGCCAGAGTCATTTGGGGATGTCCATGGCCATCAGCTCTATTTATCATTGCCCTTGAGTCTCAGTAATATAAAGATATGCCAGGGAAATGACCAGTTCTCTGTGGTCTTCTATATCACAAAATATAATTCTTCCACGTTCGATGGTAGCTGTTCATTCTCTGTGACACAGCTCCACATTTTCCCCCCTCAAGTGAGTTGTTTCTTTAGGTTTTTTGCTGTAGTTATGGTTCCACTTGTCTTTTATCTGGGAAAACTATCTCAAATTTTCTCACCCATGAGTAAGACCTTTCACCTAATTTTGGGCGGTTGACAATTTCATAATTTTTCTATTCCAGTGAATATTTTAGTAGGGATCAAAGACAGTTCAGATCCTGTGTTCTCAGAGGTATAAAATCCAGACAGTTCTATTGGCATTTCATATTACTACAAAAACTAAATGAGTTATTTGAAGAACAGGTAGTTTGTCATAAACTTTGTAACTCTTCCTTTACGTTAATTTGGTATTTTCTATTTATTTTCTCTCAGCACTGATCTTAAAATATTTAAAAAGAAAACGCCTTTTTGTTTTTTTCAGACAGGGCTGTAACTGTCCCACTGTGTGGCAGGCTGCGGAGGAGCGGAGCGCAGGCGGAAGGTGCTGCGGCAGCAGGTGTCTGCGGCAGCAGGGGGCGCCGAGCCGGGCGGGGCCAGGGGGACACTGTGATCTAAGACGCGCCGTCGGGTAATCGTAGACGTGCCTGTGATAGAGATTTACATAAGGCACGGGCCACTTTCTCCGTAAGGGGGCAGATAGTAAATTTGTTAGATTTTGCAGGCTGTACAGTGTCTGTCAAGATTCAACTGTTGCTGTTTCACAAAAGCAGCCATAAAACAGTATGTAAGCAGGGGGTGTGGCTGTGTCCAAAGGCAGTGTGATTACAAACAGAGATGGTGAACCAGATTGGGCCCCTGGACCATAGGTTTCTGAACCCTGATCTAAATGATAATCTTTGAATTATGACTAGTAATTAATTAAAATAATGTTTGAATATTAACAGGACTTAGAAAGCAAATATTGAATATTACTATTGGATAGGTTAAATTGGTACAGCGAGAACAGGGATTATACATACATGTTGTAAAATATATATATATGTATATATATATAAATATTCTGATATGATATTCCGATACTTTTTTTCTCTGTACCTAGCTCTAGCTCCAAGCCCCATGCCTGGCATATACTAGGAATTCAACAAATATTGGCTTTACAAACGAGTAAATAAACTGCATTACTAATCTACTCTTCTCTTCTTTGTGGTTCACATTACTTGGAATTATTACTGATATATCTTTCTTGCTTTTCCCTTATCTAAATTTAATTTGTGGTTCCCTTAGGTACTCAAAACACTTTATTCTAAGACACACACACACATGAACATTACTTCTATCCCATCCTGTACATTTCCTGTTACTGAAATCTGTCTTCTCATTTCCTTAGGTTCTTCTCTTGTTATATCTCACCTCAGTCTCTCTACCACACTCTGTCCCTGAACCTCAGTATATGTTTGGTGCAGGAATTTTCCTACATTATTGCCATACAGATATAGAACAAACTTTCTTTCAGTTTTCAAAATCCTTGGATTGTTTTTTAGGCCTTCTGCTATCTATAAACAAATACTCATTACGCTTTGTCCTCAAAGCATGAAATGCCATTCGTTCTACTTCTGTGAATAAAATGCCAATTTTGTGCTTTCGAGGTCCAGAAAATGCCTTCTCTAGGTAGACCATGCAACCCTCAGGTATTTCTCATCTTTATTGTCGATCCTTTCCAGCTTTAATGACATTCAGCTTTCTCCCATGGCCATCTTTAATCCAGAGAAATTATTAATCACATAGGCTTTTCCTCAGTCTACCTCGATAGCAGAATAAACTCGATTGTTTCTTCTTGACTTGCTTACTGCTTTGGAATGGGTATTTGCTGTCTTTACCATCCTATTCCCTGAACTGTTCTTGTGGTCTGGCCCCTCCCACAAGTAGGAAAAGACTGGGCTCCGGGCTTTTAGGCAGTATCCTGGCAACAAGCTCTTGGTTGACCACTCCACATAGTAAATGTTCTTTCCCAAAATTATGTAAAAGCTGATCTCTCTAGGATGAACTGCAATGTTTCCAGTTAGATCCGGGGCTTCTCAGACTCTAGTACAAGAGACATCACCATCAGCATCTGCCTAGAGTCTGCATAGATAAAGCTGTTGGCTTAGAAGAGTCAAGTCCATACAGGATACTTCCTCCAACAAATGTCAAAATGATTACTTCGAAGACCCTTATTGTTTCTGAATTAACACATGGATTGAGCTTTAAGGAAGCCACTTCACACCAGCACCAGATATTTGACTGTCTAAATATGTTAATTGGTATAATTTGGAAATCAAGGCTGATCCTTAAAGGTATGTACATGCCCCTCCAAGGGTGTAGGGTGTCTCCATAAAGACAGCATTCTGTTCACTCTGAGGAGTACTCTGACTGCCCAAGGATCCCTGCTCAGCCTGCCTGAGGATCCATTCTAATATCTGGATCTACCTGGTCTATCTCAGCCCCTGATCCCGTTTGCATTCCAGGCAGGACCCCAGCAGTAATATTTCAGGGTGTTTTCCAAACTTCTTTGGGAGACATACAGTTTCCTATTAGGCTCTTTGGGGTCCAAACATGGATAAGTAATTCCCTAGCCTTCTGACTGAAATGATCACTTGGTGATAACTCCTTGCTTCTTGGTACTCAGCTGTGATTCCTCCTGAAGGGTCTGGGAAGTGGCTCTGAACATTTAGTGTGCCCCAGAATCCCCTGGAGATCTTGTTAGCAATGCATGTAAGTAAAGTCCAGGTCCAGTTTGAGTGGGGTGGGGCCTGGGAGTCTGCATTCTAACAGTCCCTTAGCTGATTCTGATGGAGGTGGTCCAGAGATCTTACATTTAGAAATGCTGGGCTGTGGAATATGCTGATTCATAGGCCCCAACTAGTGAAAGATGGAGCCTTTAGCAGTGCAAAGGCAGGCACAGGCAGAGGTTCTGGATCTTTACTGACTGAGTAAATCCCATGTGTCGTCTTGGCATCTTTAGAAGCAAACAGTATTGAGAAAAGATCTGAATAGTTTGCCCTCCCCTATTCCACATGTGAAAGGATGGTTGCACCCACTCTAGTGGGTGAGGGTGACTTTTCCTGGGGGCATGAGCCTTGCACATGAAAGAGATTAAGAGACCTAAAGAGGAGTTAAATTTTCCTGTTTTAGGGTATGACGGTTCTTTTTTTTAAATTTATTTTTTTAATTTTATTTTTGTTACAGATGTTTCTCCTTTTACACCCCATTGGCACCCTCCTCCCCATATTCCCGCCCCATCCCCAGCTTTGATGTCCATGAACATTGGTTATGCATGCATGCATATAAGTTCTGTGGTTTATCTTTTTCCACCCCCCCAACCCCCTCTTCTGAGGGTTGTCAGTCTGTACCCTACTTCCATGTTTCTGGGTCTACCATATTCCTCAAACTGTTATGTTTATTATATTCCTTACATATGTGAGATCATGAGGAATTTGACTTTTTCTGCTTGGCTTGTTTCACTTAGGATAATACTTTCCAGGTCACTCCATGTTGTCTCAAAGAATAATAGATCTTTCTTTCTTACAGCTGCATAGTACTCCATTGTGTATATATACCACTGCTTTTTTATCCATTCGTCTACTGATGGACACTTGGGCTGTTTCCAGATCTTAGCTATTATAAATAGTGCTTCTATGAACATGGGGGTACATATATTCTTCCTGATTGGTGTTTCAGGCTTCTTAGGGTGTATTCCTAGAAGCAGGAACTCTGGGTGAAATGGAAGTTCAATTTTTAATTATTTTAGGTAACACCATATTGTTTTTCATAGTGGCTGCACCAGTCTACATTCCCACCAGCAGTGTATTAGAGTCCCCTTTTCTCCACACCCTCGCCAACACTTGTTGTTTGATGGTTTGTTGATAGCGGCCATTCTGACAGGTGTGAGGTGATACCTCATTGTTGTTTTAATTTGCATCTCTCTTATGATTAGTGATGTTAAGCATTTCTTCATATGTCTCTTGGCCATTTGTATGTCCTGTTTGGAGAGGTGTCTATTCAGCTCCTCTGCCCATTTTTAATTGGGTTCTTTGTCTTCTTTTTGTTGAGTTGTGTGAGTACGCCATATATTTTGGAAATTAACCCCTTATCTGATGTATCATTGGCAATGATGTTCTCCCATGCAGTGGGTTGCCTTTCCACTTTGATGATTGTATCTTTTGCTGTGCAGAAGCTTTTTAGTTTGATGTAGTCCCATGTGTTCATTTTTTCCCATTGTTTCTGTTGCCTTAGGTGATGTATCAATGAAAATTCTGCTGCGTACAATGTCCGAAATTTTGATGCCTACATTTTGGTCTAGAATTTTTATGAATTCATGGGTCACATTTAAGTCTTTTATCCATTTTGAGTTTATTTTTGTGTATGGTGTAACTTGATGGTCTAGTTTCATTTTTTTTGCATGTAACTGTCCAATTTTCCCAACATCATTTATTACAGGCTGTCTTTACTCCACTGTATGCTCTTGCCAGCTTTGTCAAATATTAATTGAGCATATTGCCTTGGGTCCATTTCTGGGTTCTCTGTTTCATTCCACTGGTCTATATGCCTGTTCTTGTGCCAGTACCAGGCTGTTTTGATTACTGTGGCTTTGTAGTATAACCTGATATCTGGTATTGTGATCCCACCTACTTTGTCCTTCTTTCTCAAAATTGCTGTGGCTATTTGGGGACTTTTTTGCTTCCATATGAACTTTCGAAGTATTTGTTCTAGTTCTGTGAAGTATGTCATTGGTATTTTGATGGAGATTGCATTGAATCTATAGATTGCTTTGGGTAGAATGGACATTATAATGATGTTAATTCTTCCAATCTATGAACAAGGCATGTGCTTCCACTTTTTTATATCTTCCTCTATTTCTTTTTTTCAATGTCCTGTAGTTTTCTGCAAATAGGTCCTTTACTTATTGGTTAAGTTTATTCCTAGGTATCTTAATTTTCTTGCCATGATGGTAAATGGGATTGTTTTTTTAGTTTCTCTTTCTGTGAGTTCATCACTTTTGTATATGAATGCCATCGATTTTTTGATGTTAATTTTGTATCTTGCTACCTTGCCAAATGCATTTATTAAGTCTAATAGATTTTTGATGGAGTCTTTAAGGTTTTCTATGTATAATATCATGTCATCTGCAAATAATGACAGATTCACTTCTTCCTTCCAAATTTAGATCACTTTTATTTTTTCTTCATGTCTGATTGCTGTGACTAAGACTTCCAGTACTATGTTAAATAAGAGAGGCGAAAGTGGATATCCCTGTCTTGTTCTTGATCTTAAGTGAAATGTTTTTAGTTTCTGCCCATTGAGTATGATGTTGGCTATAGGTCTTTCATATATGGCCTTTATTATGTCGTGATATGATCCCACTATTCCCACATTGCTGAGCGTTTTTATCAGAAATGGACGCTGGATTTTATCGAATGCTTTTTCAGTGTCTTGATATGATCATGTGATTTTTATCCTTCATTTTGTTTATGTGGTGTATCACAGTTATTGATTTCCCAATATTGTACCAGCCTTGCATCCCTGGAATGAATCCCACTTGGTCATGGTGAATAATTTTTTTGATATAGTGCTGGATCCGATTTGCTAGTATTTTGTTCAGGATTTTTGCGTCTATGTTCATCAGGGATATTGGCTTGTAGTTTTCTTTCTTTGTAGTGTCTTTTTCTGGTTTTGGAATTAGAATTAAGCCAGCTTCATAAAATACACTTGGAAATCTTCCTTCTTCTTGAATTTTTTGAAATAGTTTGAGGAGAATGGGTGTTAGTTCTTTTTTGAATGTTCAGAAAAACTCCCCCATGAAGCCATCTGGGCCTGGACTTTTGTTTGCTGGGAGAGTCTTGATTACCTCCTCAATTTCCTTAGTTGTTATTGGTCTGTTCAAGTTTTCTATGTCTCTCCTGTTCAATTTTGGGCGACTGTGTTTCTAGAAATTTGTCCATTTCACTTAGATTGTCGAATTTGTTGCCATATAGTTGTTTATAGTAGCTATTAATGATCCTTTGTATTTTTGTGTTGTTACTTCTCCTCTTTCATTTCTGATTGTGTGTATTTGGGTTCTCTCTCTCTGTTTGTTGGTGAGTCCATCAATCTTATCTTTTCCAAAAACCAGCTCTTTATTTCTTTGATCCTTTGAATTTTTTTTTTTTTTTTTTTGTCTCTATGTCATTTATTTCTGCTCTGATCTTTACTATTTCCTTCCTTCTACTTGCTCTGGGGTTTTCTTTTCTGCTATCTAGTTCTTTAAGTTGTGAGGTTAGACAGTCAATTAGAAATTTTTCTTGTTTCTTGAGGTAGGCCTGTAGTGCTATGAACTTCCCTCTCAGAACTGCTCTTGCTGCATCCCATAGATTTTGTGTTGTTTTGTGTTCATTTTCATTGGTTTCCAGGAAGTTTTTAATTTCTTCCTGATTTCCTCGGTAACCCATTCATTGTTTAATAACATGCTATTTAGCCACCATGTGTTCAAATGTCTTTGCATTTTCTTGTTGCAATTGATTTCTAGTTTCATGCCATTGTGATCTGAGAAGATGCTTGAAATGATTTCAATCTTCTTGAACTTGTAGAGATTTAGTTTGTGTCCTATAATGTGGTCTATCTTTGAGAATGTCCCATGTGCACTTGAGAAGAATGTGAATTCTATAGTTTTGGGGTGTGATTCTCTGTAGATATCTATTAAATCAATTTGGTCTAGTGCTTCATTTAGAGTCTCTGTTTTCTTGCTAATTTTTTGTCTAGAGGATCTATCCAGTGGTGTAAACAGGGTGTTGAAGTCCCCTATGATTGTATTGCTGTCGATTTTTCTTTGGAAGTCCTCCAGAAGATTTTTTTTTTATCCTCACCTGAGGATATTTTTCCATTTTTTGTACAGGTAGAGTGGGAGGGAGAGAGAGGAAGGGAGAGAGAGAAAGAAACATCGACGTGAAGGGACACATCGAATGGCTGCCACCCGCACGACCAACCAGGGCCGGGGACAAACTGCAACCGAAGTACGTGCCCTTAGTGGGAACCGAACCCGGGTCTCTCCGGACCGCAGGCCGACGCTTTAACCACTGAGCCAAACTGGCCAGGGCCAGAAGAATTTTAATATACTTTAGTGCTCCTATATTGGGTGCATATATGCTTATCAAGGTTATAACTTTCTGTTGGATAGATCCTTTCAATATTACGTAGTGGCCTTCTTTGTCTCTACTTATGGCTTTCATTTTGAAATCTATTTTATCAGATATGAGTATTGCTACCCCAGCTTTTTTTTGCTTTCGGTTTGCTTGGAAGATTTTTTTCATCCCTTCACTTTCAAACTATGTGAGTCTTTTGTTGTGAGGCACATCTCCAGTAAACAACATATAGATGACTCTTGCTTTCTTATCCAATCAGCTACTCTGTGTCTTTTTATGGAAGCATTCAATCCATTTACATTGAAGGTGATTATTGATATGTACTTATTTATTGCCATTTTTGTTTAGTTTGGTTCTATTTTTCTTCCTATTTCTTCTACTAATTACAGCAGTCCTTTTAACATTTCTTGCAGTGCTGGTTTGGTGCTAATGTATTCCCTTAGCCTTTTTTTGTCTGGGAAGCTCTTTATTTGACCTTCTATTTTGAATGATAGCCTTGCTGAATAGAGTAGTCTTGGATTCAGATCCTTGTTTTTTATGACCCTGATTACTTCATGCCCTTCCCTTTTGGCCTGTAGTGTTTCTTGTGAGAAGTCAGCTGAGAGCCTTATGGGGTTTCCTTTGTAGGTAACCTGTTGCTTATCTCTTGCTGCCTTTAGGATTCTCTCTTCGTCTTTAATTTTTGGCCTTTTAATACTATGTGTCTTGGTGTGGGCCTGTTTGGGTTCTTCTTTCTTGGGGCTCTCTGTGCTTCTTGAACTTGTATGCCTTCTTCCTTCACCAAATTAGGGAAGTTTTCTGTCACTGTTTCTTCAAATATATTCTCTAACCCCTGCTCATTTTCTTCTTCTTTGGGGACTCCTATGATTCGAATATTATTATACTTCCAGATGTCCCACAGCTCTCTTAAGCTGTTTTCCTGTTTTTTTAATCTTTTTTTTGTTTTGTTTTCTGATTGGTTGATTTTTTTCTACCCTATCTTTTAATTCACTGATACGGTCCTCAGCTTCCTCTACTCTGCTTTTTAGACCTTCCAATGTGTTCTTCATTTCTGATATGTCATTTTTGATCTCTTCTTGGTGGTTTTTAATTTCCAATTGGTTTATTTTCAGCATTTCTATGTCCTTACTCATGCTGTTGAGCTTCCTCAAGATCATGACTTTGAATTCTAGCTCTGTTAACATGCCTAATTGCTCCACATTGATCTCATCTTCAGTGGAGGTCTCTTTTTCTTTCATTTGTCGTTTTTTTCTGTGTTTCACCATTTTGGTTATCACTGTGGACTTTGGAGCCTGTCACGTTTTCCCTATTGGTGTTGGTGTTCTGCTGTTTGTGGCTCCCTCTCCTGGGTTTAGATGAGCGAGGGAGGACCCACGTTAAACACCACTGTCAAGTCTTACTTTCCTGGTTAGAGTCGCTAGCCCTGGAAAGGTACTGTTATCCTCTATCTTTTTGCCTGAGGCTAGCAGTCGAGGTTACTTGAAGAGTTTTGGGTTGTCAGTTGATTGAAAAACTCCCTCAGGTTCTCAGCATAAGGGGATTTCTTGATGGTGGGGCAGATGCTGGTTGTTAGTGAGCCTCAATTATCATTTCAATGACCCATAGGTTGGGGTTGGATCTCGGAGGGAGAGGCCTCGGAGGGAAGGAGCAAGATGGCCACCGTCCTGTTT
This sequence comes from Molossus molossus, assembly GCF_014108415.1. Taxonomy (NCBI): domain Eukaryota; kingdom Metazoa; phylum Chordata; class Mammalia; order Chiroptera; family Molossidae; genus Molossus; species Molossus molossus. The sequence continues at coordinate 61,083,457 of NW_023425352.1, forward strand.
GGCTGCAACTCAGCAAATGCTCTAAGCGCACTCCAAATCCAGAGTGTCCCCACATAGTTTCAGTCCAGTCTGCCCTCCCTCTGCCAGAGCCCAATGTGAGTGGCTGTGGCTTTTTTAGCCTCTGTCCTGGCTCTGCGCTGTGGAGCTCCTTTTGACTTTAACCTGAGGGTGCTGCTCCCAGCTAAGGCCGCTGCTGTCTGTGGGCTCCCAGCCCCCCTCTCACGCCTTCGCAATCCTACCAGGATTGAGCCAGTGTCCCTGGTTATACGGGACACTGCTTTTCTGTTGCTTTTTCCCATCGATTTGTCTGTGTTATAGTTGTAATTCCAGTTTGGTTCTGGGAGATGATCTGTGTAGCTTCCATTCATTATCCTGCCATTTTGGAATCCTCGTATGATGGTTCTTGAAGATGTTTGGGACTTTAGAGGATAGAAGTGGGACACTTTGGAATTCAGTAGATCAGAAGCACAGGCTAGGCAGGGCTCTATGGGAGCATAGAGACGTCTGTGTTAGAAAACCTTAGGATAATTTTCTTTGCTTTGGAAGAGCACAATATTTTTTCTTATAACTGGTCACTGAGCTTGTTTGGCCTGACTATGCCACTGATTGCCCAGTCTTCCTGTATATGGGTTATAGATCTGGCGGTCCTGAACAAATTATGGAAGCTGTGGTCTGATATAGGGTATCTAAAGATTGCCTATAATGCTTGTAGTAACAGGTAAATAGGCAGTTTGATCCAAATCGTGGCACACTGCTTCATGTCCTGATTGCTGGGTAAACTGTAGCAGGGTGGAGGAAAGGGAGAGAAGCTGAAATATGGAGTTAGAACACTTTCACAAGAGTCAGGTGAGCAAAAGGTGAATAGACTTGGTTAGACGTGCTTGAAAAAAGTCTTGTTGGCAGGCAAAGCTTATTATCTAAAAACTGCTCAAGCTGAGTATTATGAAGTCTTAAATCAGGAGAATAGAGAGTTCTGAAAATACAAAAAAAAAAAAAACAGTATAGAGAACTGACTTGAATAACATCCAGGGAATTGGTATCCAGGAAGTTGCCAGCATGGACTGCTATGGCTGGGGGTTCCTGTGTGTAAGACAGGGCATGATGTAGGCACCGTTGGCCAGGCTAGATCTGGGGGAATGGTACAGAGTGCAGGAGGCTGAGTCCTGACCTTTGGTTAGCCTGGATTCTATAGATTGGGCAGAAGGAGTGTAAGGGGTGGGTGCAAACCAGGGAGTGACGCACTTAGGTCATGTCATTCAGTTTTGTAATTGAAGCAATTTTTCTGATACACATTGACAGTGAACTTCCTCCCCATTTCCACTTGTTTTAACTCTTCTCATTGTCTGCTTGTTGGTCATTTTGTCTCCCTAGAGTATTCCAAAGAGTTCTAGGGTCTACAGTTCTTGTCTTGTTAGTTTTCTTACAGTGTATAGCTTCTGAGAACAAAGTCCTCATAGATGTACAGCCCCATCTAACTTCACTTCCAGCCTCTGTCATGTTGTGGTTTACTGCTTACTGTAAATCTCATGAAAATCGCTTGCAGTCTTTCATCAGCTGCTGCTCTTCATTCGTTCAGCACTGACTTATGGGAGGTGACTTTTTTTATTCACTGCTGGAGTTCACCTTTTCCCTCCTTTGCTTCACTAATAAATAGAAAATGATATTTATATGTCTAGGGGGACACCTGGGATCTGAAATTTTGATCTCCTGAGCTGAGAGCTAAAGTGTTAAACCCATGTGTAAATTTTGCAATCATATTGCAGGTCTTTTAGGACAGTTTCTTCCCTGAGAGACTTGAAGGTTATCTTTTGAGGAGCCAACGGAAGGAAATTATGTTTGGATAATGGTAAACTTTTATTTCTCCCACTGGAGCCCCAAAGCCAATAATCGCAGTCTTTTACTGGGGAGTTGAACCTGGTTTTGACATGGGCTTGATCCTAATCTGTGCGGTGGGAAGAGCAGTGGGTTGTGTGAGTAGATGCCTGCAGACATGTGGTCCGTTGTTTGATTAAACTAATGGACTGTATCTCTGCTCTATATGAGGATTTGCTCAAGTGTGAGAAATTCAAATATTAATAAGAAAAATGTGTTTTGGGTGTGGAATATATTATATTATACAGTGATACCTCGGTTCTCGAACATAATTCGTTCCAGGAGGACGGTCGAGAACCAAATTGTTCGAGAACCGAAGCAATGAAACCCAATAGGAAATAATGGAAACTGGATTAATTCGTTCCAAGCCCCAGAAAATGCCTATTTACTGGCCTAATTTGTATATAATATGTAGAAAAACATAAGTCTCAACAAGAAATAAAAGTGTACAGTATGTCTAAGGGTTAAATTCAGTGTAAAGCATGACTCTCTCCACAAAGCGTGACTCTCTCTCTGCACTCACACTGATGACGCGAGCAAGGCGCGCTGGGCCGAATGAACGCCATTCAGCTCAACTCGGCTCATCTCGGAAGTTCGAGTTCCTAATATTTGTTCGGATTCCAAGACAAAAGTTTCTCGAATCTCCTGGTCGAATACCGATTTGGTCGAAATCCGAGGCGTTCGAAAACCGAGGTATCACTGTATTCCATTTATTCATTTTTTTTAATATTTTGCAACAGTGAAAATAAGTGAACCAAAGTGACATGTACCAATATGGATAAATTTCAAAAACAAATTTTAGTGAAAAATATATCTTCTATTAGATGAGATATATAGGATAATTAATTTGTATAAATTTTTTAAATAAGAAAAAGTAAATATTGTATTATATAGGGACATTTTAACATATGATAAAATGACCCTGGCTGGTTTGGCTCAGCGGTTAGAGCATTGGCCTGTGGTCCAGAGAGACCCGGGTTCAGTTCCTGCTAAGGGCACATACCTTGGTTACAGTTTGTCCCTGGCCCTGGTTGGGTTGTGCTGGTGGCAGCCACTCGATGTGTCCCTTTCATGTAGATGTTTCTCTCTCTCTCTCCCTTCCACTCTATCTGACAACAAAATGGAAAAATGTCCTCAGGTGAGGATAAAAATAAATAAATACTAAATAAAAAATTCATTAAAAAATATGATAAAATGATATAAATATAGAATAGGTTGATTATAAGAAGATCAGAAAGTAGTTATCTTGATGGGAGAGTGTATGAGATTCAGGAAAGTTTTAAAGGGATTAATATGTTGAATTTTTAAGTTTGGTAAGGGTGAACATAATATATTTTATTGTTAGAATATAAACTTTTTTAAGAATGGCATTTTCATAATAAAATTAAGAGGCTGGAAGAGCTGTGATTTTTGTTTGTGTTTATGGGACTCATAGCTGACAGGCTATCAGATATTATTAGCTGTGGACAGGGGAGGACAGCCAGAGTCATCAAGGAAACTTAAAGCCTGAAGGTTTCCCTTTGAACCTTTGCTACCAGTGTGACCTTTGTTAGGCCTCTTCACCTTTGGGCCTCCATCCCTTTACTGCATAAATCAATACTCCCTTTCTCCTCTTCTCAGACAACCCGAGTCCTGGCAATAATGGTTAAAACTTCTGCAATATCATGATAATATATCACAACTTCTAAAAGCTTGTCTTAAAAATGTGTATATTTCCCAGGAATATACCCACCGATCTCTGCTGATTTTAAACAAACAAATAAACAAACAAACAAACAAAACAATTCCATTCTAGTTGAGTCCATTAATAGTTTCTAAAACTTTGAAATTTTTGGTGGCAATAGCATCTAGATTGATGCACAAACCATCTGTCTACAGCATTCTCTTCCTCCTCTGTTTCATGACCAACCTGTGACTAATTTCCTTCATCAATCGAGGACTTTAATGTCTTGTTCAAAGTATTTCTCCTTACCCTAACCTCTGCCTTTATTGTCAGTGACTACATCATCTAAGAAGATGAAATATATAATAATCTGGCTTAAGTTTCTTTGAACCTTGGTCTCCTCACCTTCATCAAAATTTCTCATTGCATTTCAGCCACTCTTCCCAATAGTCTCTTCCTAGGGATCATATTCCAATTCTTCTCTCTCCTTTGCTCAAATACCCTCTACTTCATCCTCATTGAGACCTCCAATTACAGACTCCACTGCTTGATTACAATCTGGTACAATCCTTTGGTTTTCTTTTGCCACTATTCATTTGGATTCTGTGGTCCATTCTATGATCTGGTAAATACCTTCTAGGCATTGCCTCCTTCCATCATTCCATATGTTTGGCAAAACCCACAATATGTATCTTCATATGTGGAAGTGTTGTAGCAGAGAGAACAGTATATGCAATACCCCTGAGTAGGAGGTTCAAACCACACAACTGCCTAACCACGCATGTGAACCTTTAGCTCAGCCTCAACCCCTAGCCACTGTAAGAACCTACCAGCTTCCTTTATCTCTCAAGACACTTTTTAATAAATCGAGAGAGGCCTACTCTGCTCTCCCCAGAAGGTTTCATTGTATAGATAATAAATCTTTTTATATCCTCTTTGTGTGTGTGGTGTCATCATTCTCAATGCCTGAACCAAATTTTGGTTGGAGGTCCATCTGTGTCTGTAAAGGAGCCACAAAGCTTGATCCAGGAGGGGACACATGGTGTGGTTTCTTGCAGGTCATGAGGTAGGTATTGGACTTTTTTTCCAGACTATGTCAGGAGTTCAAAATGTTCACTTGGATTGCTTTAGGAACATTGGCTGTAGTGATGTAAGGATAAAAACAGCAAGAACACTTATGAGGTAATTGCGTTAGTTCATTTGAGAAACGGTGGTTTGACTTAAAATGGGAACAAGGTATATTTTGAATGTTTGAGCCAAGAAAATTAGATAAACACTACAGTAGTGGGGGATATTGGAAATGGAGCAGTTTCAAGATTAGGGATAGTGTAATAAAGAGTTTTTTGCAAATTGAATTTGAAATGCCTGCTAGATGTCTAAATAGAGAGAAAGAACCTGCAAATGAACAGAGATGTCTAAAGGTCAGAGTTAGGGGGAAATTCTGGGCATAGGCTAAAACTGGCTGAAAGTTGCTTATAAAGGCAGTGACATCTATCCAAAGGCTATTTACATATAAAATTACAGCCTAACACATGCTAATAACATAAATTAATTTCTTTTGTGACTACATTCTTGTGACTTTCTGACAATGTTGTAAAAAGATGTACTCACAAATATTTGAGGTCAAGTTTAAAATTCTCAGTGACTTGTCTTGATATTAATTTGACTATGTTTTTTGACTTTCTCAATTATCTTTTACAAGTTAAGTTTTTAAAATAAATATCTATATTTAAAGGCTTTAAAATTTAGCTCCATGCTAAATCTACTTGTATTAAAAGATAAGTAATAGCTATAGTGCCCATGAAAGTAAAGAATCATAGAAAAAGTTTATGGAAAAGAAAAACTCAAAGCCCTCTATTTCTCAGAGTTTTCCTTTCCATTACTATTGTCAATTAATTGTATAAAATACTATCTAAATTATTAGGTGTTCTATGATTATGATCTCTAATATATCTCCCCCTAGGGAGTTTAAAGTATTTACTCCTTTTTTATAATTGGCAATACCATGCTATTGTATTAATAAAAAGTATCATCTTTTCCTGTAGAATGTCAACTTAATATAATAGAATTTAGACTAAGAGTGAAGAATAATTAATATCACCTTCTCAGAAAAAATGTACATTGACTGATTCTGCAGCCCAGATAGTATAGCTCTGTCTGTTTTTTAATTTTAAAAAGTCATGGACTCTTCACTTTGTCAATGTAAAAAATGTCCAAACCCCTAGAAAAATTTTATGAGTTTATTTGAGCCAAACTGATGACAACCTCCAGGAAGCAAAATGTCAATGGATTGAGAAAATGCTCTGGAGAGTGGCAGTTTTACAGCTTCTGTATACATCAGAATCAAAGGAGGAAACAACAGGGTTACAAAAATCCACTGGTGATAGATTAGTGATGCAGGAGAAAACACAATGGGATAATCTCTGAGACTGGGTAAAAAGTAAAACAAAGGGACACATACTTCTTTTACATTGGTGGTTATGGAACCGTTAACATTTACAGCATATAGAGATGACACGTGGGGAACAAAATAAAAATGAAGGATTCTGTGGTCCCTGCTTTGGTGGGAGGCTGTGCCCTGACGGGTCTGGAAAAGGAGATTATTCTGCATTCCAGCAGTATGTTTTCTTAGATGCAAAAAAATCTAATAGACAGGCTCACTTTGGGTAGAGATTAATCTTTGTCAAGGAAGCTACAGGACTAGGATGTGACTACCCTCCTTGATCTACTTTTAGTCAGGTACTTTTAGGTTCAAACCATCCTGTGTGGTTCCTTTCTGTCTCTGAGCTTTTAGGACCTGACATGCAGGCCTTCCCTGAACTTGTCAGGTTTAGTATTTGGCCCCTTTTTCATTCACAACCTATACTCTTTCTTCTTGATGTGGCAAATATCCAAAATCAATATCCAAAATGAGAACAAAAGTTGTGGGGATTTTTGATGCCCAGGCCATCTGGGATGAAGACTGGTTGATACAAGGGTAGCTCTTTGTTCTGTTTTTATGTACATGTTCTACTGTTTCAGGCGAATGAAAGGAAGATGGTCATTTAGAATAAAAGACAGCAGTTTGTTTCAAATCTATTTAAATTTATTAGTACTACCCATGAACGTGCCTGTGTCTTATATATGAAGCTCACATCATAAGGAATCCTGTTAGGACAGTTATTACAATGTACACACTCTTTCCTGTTCTAGTCTTTGCTAAGAATTTAATTCAGTATTCCCACATATGTGGAAATGAATATGATATAGTGACTGTATGTTTATTTTCTGGATTTCTGGAAGTCTTAACAAAGTATTGACAAAGAAAATGTTAAATGATTTAACATTATTGGAAATTGCATGCATTACAAGAAAAAAACTGTCACATAGGTCAGGCAATACAACAAACCAGTGAGTTTTAATGTAAACCAACTATAGCATTGTCCTCATTACTCTACAAAGTGCAAGCAGTTAAGAAGAGCAATGGGACTTTAAGGAATAAAGAGGTCACATTTGTGACCAAATAGATTTAAAATATCCTAAAGGCTTATCTTTTGTCATAAAAGAAAACCCCCACTCTCACTAACTGGATGTAGCTCAGAATTATAATTATGTTTGATCAAAACTCTAAATATAAAACTGTGTCAAATAAATAAATAATGCTAAATCATAAAATCCATGAAATCATAACCTTACATAGGTCTGAGGACTCAAGGGTTTCATCAGAGGTGAGACGGTGAACCTTCTGCAGACAACCCCCTTAGGCAGTGCAGAGACCCCACCCCTGGCTTTGGTAATCCCCTTCCATCCTCCAACCGCCTGTACTACAGCAGAACTAGAAAGCCCCAAATACCCGGAATCTTATCATGTATGAAAGGTAGCTGGAACCCGGGCGTGGGGTTTAGCCTTTGGAGATGACTTTGCTGGGCCAGCACAGATGTGCATTAAACAGTCATTTTCTAATCCTTCGAGTGCAAGCAGTCTGTCTCTTCCCGCTAACCGATTTTCCACTACAATGGAGGAAGAAAAACCAGTTCTTTGTTGGCCAATTCATGACTCTGACAAAATCATCTCTAAAAATTTAGACAACTTCTGTTCTATTTGCTTCTAGTCAATCCCACATGTAAATAATAAAGGCTGAAAATCTCATCTAGACATAATTCTTAAGCTTGAAGACTAATTTAAAATATAATTATTGCCCTCTGTGTATTGCCTATTTGTCTTTTCTTAATTTCATAATGAAGATATATAAAATGGGTTGGGTCAGAAGGATCCTCTTAATCTAATTATTGATACTGGGCTGTCTCCTATTTTTGACAGATGAATATTAATGAGAAATTCCAGGAATGGATTGATGCTACAATTTTATCTCCTAAGATTGTCTTTTCAGAGTTAGTAATCATATCTATCAGTGTGTACTAGACAATGCCAAATTATGCCTGTTGTCCCAATTAATTACTAATATCCTTTCATTTTATTCACAAACCTGTTGAATGAAATGACCTGGTTTGGACACTGAATCATATGATCATCTCATTTCTAAGTTGCTTCTTATAAACAATTCAGTTTAGGACAGTTTTGCTTGAGGTTATCACTTTCTTATAAGAGGTTTTCTAAAGTGGCTATGAACCTCAGTATATACAAACATTGTCACTTTTAGCCACCTCTTCCTTTAGAGTTTGGATCAACAAGCTGAGCATGCTTATTCTGCTTGTCTTCCTGTCTCTGCAAATCTGGGTTACCAGATTTTCACTTTGCAATTCCTGTGTCCAACCACTAAGCCAATGCTAGATAGTTTGTTTTATTTTGGGAGCACCAATTTCTCATCTAAATTTCTGTATCATTAAGGATAGATTTGTAGCCCTGGTTGGTTTTGCTCAGCGATTAGAACGTCAGCCTGCAGTCCAGAGAGACCAGGGTTCGGTTCCTGCTAAGGGCATGTACCTTGGTTGTGGTTTGTCCCCGGCCCTGGTTGGGTCATGTGGGTGGCAGCTGCTCGATGTGTCCCTTTCACATCAATGTTTCTCTCTCTCTCTTCCTCTATTTCCTTCCTGCTCTATCTGAATAAAAAATGGAAAAATGTCCTCGGGTGAGGATAAAAAAAAATTTTTAAAAAAGAGGATAGATTTGTATAACAAATAAGTCTAAATTTATAATGACTTAAAGTTCTGTTATTGATTTGGCTCCTAAAAATCAACCTTCCTACCGATCTTGAAAAGAATACAAAAAAGAAAAACAAAATTAAAAATTAAGAAATCAACTACATGAAGGCAGTTGAAAATGGACATCTTTAAGAAAACAATCAATTTAAAAAAAGAAAGAAAATGAACAAAAGCAAAACGTTTTTGGAGGGGAGTACACACTTGGAAAGGAAAAACTTCACAGGCCCTGGCCGGTTTGGCTCAGCGGTTGGAGCGTTGGCCTGCGGTCCTGAGAGACCCGGGTTCGGTTCCCGCTAAGGGCGCGTACCTCGGTTGCAGTTTGTCCCCGGCCCTGGTTGGTTGTGTGGGTGGCAGCCACTCGATGTGTTCCTTTCACATCGATGTTTCTCTCTCTCTCTCTGTTCCTCTCTCTCCCTCCCACTCTACCTGAACAAAAAACGGAAAAGTGTCCTCGGGTGAGGATAAAAAAAACAAAAAACAAAAACAAAAAAAACTTCACAGGGTGAGTTCCCTATTTTCTTAGCTTTTAGCATGAAAGTTGTCCAGAGTGAGTGGGACAGTTGAGGCCCCAAAATCTGTATAGAGGACAAAAATTAAATTAGAGCAACACAGTAGCTGGAAAGTGAGGACAGGGAAAAGGAGAGAGAGAGAGGAGGAGGAGACCCAAACGCTGTGTTGATTCTCCCAAATCTCTGCATGACCCCATGACCTTGGATACCAGGGCAGATTGCAAACAGCCCAATTAAGCATAAGGAACTGACATGAGATTTGAGGTGCTGCTTAAATAGTGTTTCCAGTTTGAATCTATATGAAGTCATTGCCTGTTAAAATGAACAAACAAAAATAACATTTTTTGAAGAATTTACCAAAATTCCTTTTCCACAACATGTATTCCCAATGTCTAAGATATGACCCAAAATTACAAAGAAGTAGAAAAATGTAAAGCAGTGTCAATCAAGAGAGAGAGAAAAAAAAAACAAAACAAACATTCAACAGAATCTAACTGTGAGATGACTCCAATGGAATCAGCAGAAAAAGATGTAAAACTAGATGGTCAGTGATATAAAGGAAAACATATTCATATGGAAGCAAAGGAATATAAGCCTGATGAAAAGAGCCACCACACTCTTTCTAGCTCTGAACAATGCAGTGTCTGAATTAGAAATTTACTAGACAGTCTTAACAGGAGAATGGAGCTGACAGAGAATTGACCCATGACTGTAAAGAAAGATCATTAAAAATGATCCAATCTGAAGACCGGAACCAACATGGTTTAACAAAAATGGTAAAGGTTTGGGAACTTGTGGGTCAATATCAGATGTTCTATCACATGTGCACGTTTGGCCCAGGAAAGAAAAGAAAAGAAAGGGGCAGAAAAGAATATTTGAGCCCTGGCCGGTTTGGGTCAGTGGTTAGAGCGTGGGCCTACGGTTCAGAGAGACCCGGGTTCAGTTCCCTCTGGGGGCATGTACCTCGGTTGCAGTTTGTCCCCAGCCCTTGTTGGGTTGTGTGGGTGGCAACCACTCAATGTGTCCCTTTCACGTCAATGTCTCTCTCTCTCTCTCTCTCCTACTCTATCTGAACAAAATATCAAAAAATGTCCTTGGGTGAGGATTAAAAAAAAAGAAATTTGAAAGAATAATGACCAACTGAAGACAGCAAGTATTCCTCCTCGCTACTGGGAACTTGAAGCATTCAGAATTGAACAGTAAGAGAGACAGTGCTTAATCCACAGGCAGCATGGGCACAGAACACAGGCCTACAGTTGTATCATTTCACAGGATGCTTTGCCTAGCAGGCTGCCTGATAGAGAACATACCAGAAGAAAGCAAAGTTTTCTGTGGAAATAAATTCATTATGGCTTGATACTCAAAGACTATATTTTATGAAAGTGCATAAGCAAAGTCTTAGCAAGTCCTAATTCACCCTGACGTGGTTTGGTACAATTGATAAGGAGATGCAGAAGGGAATTCAGGAAGAGTGGCCTTGCCTTCCATCCAGAGGTGTGAAGAAGCACCTGGCTCTCAAAGCGCTTGCAGATCCAGTAGATCCATGCATTAGAGGGGAAACAGAGTTCCAGAACTTTTTTCCTAAAAAGAAATTTCACCTCTATGTCTTCCTCACCATCATATCAATTTTAAAACATTATCAACATCACAGGAAGTCATCTTAATTATTACTAATTAAGATACATGGGTGCAATTTATTTTCCTATTTACTATGAAGTTATTTTTTATTTTTATGAGTGGAATACATTTATAAAGGTAAATATTTTCATATGTTTAATTTCCATCTTTCCCTCTACACCCTACCTTATTTTTAAGTTCTTAAACTCTCCTATCATTTATGAGAACGTGAAATGTTAGGAACCTCACCCTAGGGTTTGGGGAGTGATCGCAATATTCTTGTACTTCATTTGGAAGTATCATGCCTCTTTACAATAAAACCATGGGGAATAGAAGGGGGAAAATAGACTTTAAGATGTTCATTTGTTTGAACAAAGCTTCTAGCATCTTGCTGCTCAAAATATGGTTTGTAGACCACCAGCAGCAGCATCACCTAGGACCTTGCTAAAAAAGCATAATCCCTGGCCCCACTTCAAACCTCCTAAATCAGAATATCTGATAGATATCCCAGGCAATAATATGACACGTTTTATGAACTGATGCAAAAGATAAGATGTAGGAAGAGATAGGACAGGTGTTGATTATGAAAGGGAGATAGCAGGAAGGCCCTTGTTGAGCATTTCTATTCTTAGAAAGACTCGTTTGTAAAAGGTCTGTAGTGTTTTTAAAAAATTGGATGACTTGAATTAAAATAAAGAGTCTTATAGTAAGCAATAGAATATTTCCTTGATCTCAGCATTGTTGGTGCTTCCTACTAATGAAGTCCTTTCATGTTCATAATGTTCACTTACATATAATTTTTTTTCAAAGAAGAATTCAAACAGCCCTGGCTGGGCTTCTGGTGCACTGAAAGGTTGCCAGTTTGATTCTGGGTCAAGGCACATGCTCAGGTTGTGGGCTCCATCCCTGGTAGTTGACATGCAGGAGGCAGCCAATTGATGTTTCACTCTCACATTGATGTTTTTCTGTCTCTCTCTCCCTCTCCCTTCCCCTAAAAATTTATTTTAAAAATCTAAAAAAAAAGAAAGAAATCAAACAAACTCCAACATTACATGCACACATGTGCATGTACATGCACCATACACACAAATAGACAGTACTGATTAAAATGAATCTAGTCATATCTCTGGCTGGGTGGCTCAATTGGTTTTAGTTTTGTTCTGTACACCAAAAGATTGTAGGTTTGATTTCTGGTCAGGGAACATACCTAGGTTGAGGGTTTGGGAGGCTGCCAATTGATGTTTCTCTCTCACATCGATGTCTCTCTCTATCTCTCTCTTCCCCTCTCTCTAAAAATCAATATACATATCCTTGGGTGAGGATTAAAAGAAGAAATGGATATAGTCACTGACGTCAGATACAAAAGTACTGCTAATGCATAACTAGGTCAATGAGCATAACCTAGACTTCCAAAATGTGAAGCTGAACTTGTATTTCAGAGCTTCAGACAATCAATGCCCTGTTTTGATTCTTGCACTTCCTTTCATTAATTCTGGGCCAACACATGCCCCACTCTAATTAGTCTGTCTTTAATGGAGGCAGTAACTGAATGTCAATACCAGGTAGGTCACTAAATGCCACTTCTGCTGTTAAAAACCAGGAAAACAGCAGAGAGAGCACACCAAAGGCAACAAGAAATATGGAACAGTGAGAACATGGGGGAGGAGGAGGTGCTGCTAATGAGTGATAATGAAATGAAAGAGGCCAAAGTCTGTTACAAGCTCTGAAGTTAATAATAACCTTATCTTTCATTTAATGAGAATAGGAAGAGTCTTTAGAGGAAAGGTAAGACTGTGATGTTAGAAGCAAAATGATATAGGTTAGAGAGAGACCAAGGGCTTCTTTGTGATAGTGTAAATTAAGAATGAATAGAAGGGGCAAAAAAAATATGCTTAAGATTTTTTTATTCTTAGTCTTTTTCAACCACAGAATATTTTAAAAAGTGTTTCAGTTATGACTGAGTGAATGTTTGCTATATGCTGCGTGCAAGCGTATTTTGGAGTACAGTTTGTTTTCACAAATTTAATTAATTCGTCTTTTACAATGTCCTTGTCCACACCTGTTGCCATATTTACATTTTACAAACAAAAAAAGTAGTGGTATAAATATTAGGGAGAAAATGTTTGTGAAATGAATTATTTCTAATTAAAAACATCCTGAGCATATGTGGTGGTTCCTGATTATTTACAAAGATTTGGTTATGTCCATTCTACTACTCTCAATAGAATATGGAATCTTTCAATTGGAAAAAATGTCCATCATTTGCTACAATAATACCCAACAATGCTCTATACATAGTAGGTCCTCACTAAATGTGTTTGAAATTTATATACTTATCAATGTTCATTTTAATTATGAAAATATTATTTCAGTGTTTGTCACAAAACTTCTTTAATTGACTATGAATCTTTGCATTCCAAAATTAGCCATAGAGATTATGAAAAATTTCTTATAAAGTATATTTATAGACTAATTATTATTTGACTATATTAATTTAGAGTTTTTCTGTATGGATTCATTGATTTGGGATATGAGATGGCAAACAAAATTTTATAAAAAGAAAATCTTTTCATTAATATTTCCTCATGGATTTTCATGACTGATGCCTAAGTAGTGAGACAGAACTTCTTTGAATGTCTTAGAATTTAAATATCTGTGCTGTGAGGATTTTAACAATACCCAAGATTATTTTTCCTGCCTTTAAACAGGTATACAAACACTAAGCATAGAAATGTGTTTCTAAGCTTCCATAAATACCACAATAATTCTGCTTATATGTAAAAGTCATCTTTGAAAAGATTTGCCTAGCATATAGTAGTATCTCATTAAAATTAGTCAAAGTAGCCCTGGCCAGTTTGGCTCAGCGGTTAGAGCATCGGCCCAGAGACCAATGAGTCGGAGGTTCGATTCCAGCCAAGGGCATGTACCTTGGTTTCTGTGTCCCTGGCCCTGATCGTGTTGTGCAGGAGGCAACCAGTTGATGTGGCTCTATCACATCAATGGTTCTCTCTGTTTCTTTCTCTCCCTTTCTCCCACTCTATCTGATGATAAATAGAAAAGTATCCTCAGGGGAGGAGTCAAAGCAATAGATCTATAAATATTTTCTTCAATTATCCTTGTACATTGAATTCAGCTTTGTAGTTTCCCATTTGCACACAGAAGTTACAACATTAAATATATGCCCAGGTCAAGAGTTACACACTAGGATCCTATAACCTGATCCTTGCTTCTGAAGTGATCTCCAATCTAATATACAAATAAGACTCAAAATCAAGAATTAGGGAAGAAGCATGACATAGGTTTAGTAGGTTAATTGCATTGATGGTCTTAATTAATGTTGCCTCTGTGTTCATGCTTTTGTCTTATAACTAAAAATTTCTCTCATTCTAACTTTGTACTGACTTTGTGACTTGCTTCAGGAATAGAATGTGATAGAAATGATAAGGTGCTGGTTCTAAGTCTATGTCTCAAGAACCTTGCATCCTTCTGTTTAGATTCTTCTTTTCTTGCTCATTCTAGTCTTCTTTCCACACCATGTGAACCATGCCTGGACAACCTGGAGGATGACACACATGGAGAAAAGCCAAGGTGGCCCAACTAAAAGTCACTTTATTTTTATAAATAGATGAGTCCTTCCCAGACAAGCTGAAGTTTACCACAGATTTAGGGAACCACCTGGAACCAGGAGAATCTTCCAGCTCCTAGGCAAAATTTCCAAGCAACAGAATCATAAACTAAAAAAATGGTTTTTGTTTAAGCTTAGAAGTGTTTTATACAGTAGGTTAAGAGCTGTGGGCCTTAGATGTTTGCCAATCTTGCCAAAACTTATTTCCTTATGTAGAAACACACTACCCTTATCAAATTGTTGGGAAGCTGAAATGTGCACTTGATGCATTGCCTTAGATACACTTAGTAACCAGCAATTACTATTACTAATGCTATGCTTGCTACTAATATTGCTGCTGATGCATTACTAGTATGATTACTAATTCTACTCTATTGCAATGAGCCAAGAGCTATATTAAATAGTGATAATTTAATATGCTATGAAAACATGGAGAAGGTTGTAACTTAGCTGTCCCTTTAGGTGCTTAGAAAGGCTCAACAGAGGTGGTTACATATAAGCAGAGTCTTAGAGGTACTTTCAAGTCTAAAGAGGTATTGGAAAATGCTAGCAAAAGAATGGTCTATATTAATAGGGAGACAAAAATCGATTTTTTCTAATATTTTACTTGACAAAGAATTTTCAAAAACAATATTTTATCTTCATAGCATCCTTTTACAGCAGAAATTTTTTCTTTATTATATGTTTTGGAAGTGGAGGTTCTAAGTTTATGTGCATTATTAAGGCCATTCGGTTTTAAAATCATGGAGCTGGACTTAAATCCAAGCCTTTTGACTCCAACAAAAGTCTATTTTACATGTATTACAATGCCTTTTCTTATACTATATTATTTCCCTAAATCAATTAGAAGTATTATAAGTTTATAGAGGAAGTATTCAAATAATATTGTCAGCATGCTTATGAAAATATATCTTTTAATTCAGAATATACTAAATCTCTAGATTTTTCAACTATATGACAATGAATCAAAGATCTCACCATAATCAGATTAATATTGAGAATTTATGTATTTTGTATTTATTTGAGAAAGAGACAGAGAGAGAGAATACATCCCATAATAATAGCAGTTTTGCTCAGCCGGTGTTGCTCAGTGGTTGAGCATTGACTCATGCGCTAAGAGGTTGCTGGTTCAATTCCCGGTTAGGGCATATGCCCAAGTTGTGGGCCAAATCCCCAGTGGGGGTTGGGGAACATACAGGAGGCAGCCAATCGATTTTCTCTCTCATTGATGATTCTATCTCTCTCTCCCTCTCCCTTTCTCTCTCTCTAAAATCAATAAAGAAAAAAAAAATAATAGCAGTCTTTTGTCCTATCATATTAAAAGATTTTCAGTTCTAAGAAACAAATTAGGACTTCCAGTCAAGATAGTGGCATAGGTAAATGCAATATTGCCTCCTCCCACAACCACATCAAAATTACAACTAAACTGCAGAACAGCCATTCTTCAGAACCACCTGACATCAAGCTGAATGGTAGTCCTACAACTACAAAATTAAAGAAGAAGCCACATCGAGACTAAGAGAGGAAGTGAGAGGGAGAGAGAGATGGAAACATCGATGAGAGAGAACATCAACTGGCCACATCCTTCATTGGGACGAGAACTGGAGGGCAGATTTTTCCTGAACAGACTTGCTGTAGGAGGCCCTTGTTCCTTTGATGAGCCCTTCCCCCATGAAGCTGGCAGAGCGTTGCCATATCTGAGACTCCAACAACCTGACTCACATTGTTTCCCCTGCCCTGGTGATTCCCTGAGACCCTGCCCCACCCAACCTTCAGGCCCACCTAAGCTGTTTCCAGTGGCTTTACCATAGGATTGGCCTGTCTTGGATCCTGATTCAGATTTTCCTAAAATCTCTCAATCAAATAGCATCTGGTCTCAGTGAGCCCTATACCTCTCATTAAGTGGCCCCAGGTCTGGCACTAGAAGCAGCTCACCTTGGGTCACAACTTGGCTATTCCTGGGCACCTCCAAGCCTAGCACAAGAAGCAGCCATCTGCAGATCACTTTGTAGCTTATGCTGGGTGGCCCCAGGTAGAACACAAGCAGAGACTGACCTTGCCCCAGAGCCAGCATATCCAATGGACAGCTTCAGAACACACCTCGAAGCACCACCACCCAACTACCTCCACAACTGGCACACTCAATGAGTAGACTCAGTTGGTACCAGAGCCCTGCTGAAGTAAGTCTTGCTCTGTGTGTTAGACCCCTACATAGCTGATCATTCAAGGTAGTCAGAGGCCAGTGTGCACAACCAGTCTTTGCAGCTGATCAGCCTGAGTAAATCCCTCCCATTGACATGCCAATAGCAATCAAGACTCAGTTACAATAGAAGGGTGTACAGTCCACACTAGGGATGCACCTCAAGGACCCAGCTGGGGTGATCAGGGAGGTTGTGCCACTGGACCCTATAGAACACCTACAACAATAGGCCACCCTATGAACCCAAGGAGATGTCGCAACTCTACATAATACATAGAAACAAACACAGGTAAGCAGCCCAAATGAGGAGACAAATAAACATGTCCCAAGTGAAAGAACAGAACAAAATTTCAGGAAAAGAACTGAACAAAATGGAGATAAGCAATTAATCAGATGCAGAGTTCAAAACACTGGTTATAAGGATGCTCAAGGAACTTAGAACATCAACAATATAAAAAAGAACCAGTCAGCCCTGGCCAGTTTGGCTCAGTGGTTAGAGCGTCGGCCTGCGGTCCAGAGAGACCTGGGTTTGGTTCCCGCTAAGGGCACATACTTCGGTTGCAGTTTGTTCCCGGCCCTGGTTGGTCGTGCGGGTGGCAGCCACTCGATGTGTCCCTTCACGTCGATGTTTCTCTCTCTCTCTCCCTTCCTCTCTCTCCCTCCCACTCTATCTGTACAAAAAATGGAAAAATATCCTCGGGTGAGGATTAAAAAAAAAAAAGGACCAGTCAGAAACGAAGGATGCACTAACTAAAATAAAGAATAATTTACAGGGAATCAATAATAGAGTAGGTGAAGCCAAGAAGCAAACCATCAAATTGGAATATAAGGAAACAAAACACACCCAATCAGACCAGCAAAAAGAAAAAAGATTGAAAAAAATGAGAACAGTGTAAGGAGCCTCTAGGGCAACTGTAATCACACTGACATTTGCATCATTGGGGTGCCAGAAGGAGAAGAGAGAGGGCAAGAAATGGAAAACCTATTTAAAAAAATAATGACAGGAAACTTCCTTAACTTGATGAAGGAAACAGACATACAAGTCCAGGAAGCACAGAGAGTCCCAAACAAGATGAACCTGAAGAGGTCCACACCAAGACACATCATCATCAAAATGCCAAAGGTTAAATACAAAGAGAGAATCTTAAAAGCAGCAAGAGAAAAGTAGTTCATTACCTAAAAAGGAGCTCCCATAAGACTGTCAGCTGATTTCTCAAAAGAAACTTTACAGGTCATAAAGGAGTGGCAAGAGATATTCAAAGTAATGAAAAGCAATGAGCTACAACTAAGATTACTCTACCCTAAAAAGCTATCATTTAGAATCGATGGACATATCAAGATTTTCCCAGACAAGAAAAAGCTAAAGGAGTTTATTACCACCAAATCAATATTATATGAAATATTGAAGGGTCTTCTTGAAGAAGGAGTAGAACAAAAATATGAACAATAAAATGGCAATAAGTACATATCTATCAACAATTGAATCTACAAACAAAATGAGCAAGCAGAACAGAAACAAACTTATAGATACAGAGAACATTTTGTTGCTTGCCATATGGTAAGGGGTTGAGGGATGGGTAAAAAAGATGAAGTAATTAAGAAGTACAAATTGGTTGTTTGACTCATGAACCTCAAAGGGTAAGGGAGAAGAGGAGTGGGATGAGATAAACTAAAGAACTTCTATACATATATGCATAACCAGTGGACACAAATAGTGGGGGAAGGCAGAAGGAGGGCAGAGGATTGGGAAGGAGGGGGATCAATGGGAGAAGAAGAGGGGGATATCTATAATACATTCAACAATAAAGATAAGTTTTAAAAAAAGGAACAAATTAGTTAAAGCCATGTGAATTTAGAATGACTGGAGAATTTAGAATGACCGGAGTATCCTTATTTTCTTTCACTGAAAACATGGGAGACTTTGAATTATTTTCTTTTTTAAAAAAAAATCTATTTATTTATTTTTGTTACAGATGTTTCTCCTTTTACCCCCCCACACTGATTCCCCCTCCCCCTCCCTCCCGCCCTGTTTCCGCTTTGTTGTCAATGTCCATTGTTCATGCACACATGCATATTAGTTCTGTGGTTTATCTCTCCCCCACCAACCCCTCTTCTGGGGATTGTCAGTCTGTACCCTACTTCCACATCTCTAGGACTACCCCATTCCTCAGACCGTTATGTTCATTATATTCCACAAATAAGTGAGATCATATGATACTTTTCTTTCTCTGTTTGGCTTGTTTTGCTTAGGATGATACTCTGCAGGTCCCTCCATGTCATCTCAAAGGATAAAAGATCTTTCTTTCTTACAGCTGCATAGTACTCCATTGTGTACATGTACCACAGCTTTTTTATCCATTCATCTGCTAATGGAGATTTGGGCTGTTTCCAGATCTTAGCTATTGTAAATAGTGCTACTACAAACATGGGGGTACATATATTCTTTCTGATTGGCGTTTCAGGTTCTTAAGGCCCAGGGAAAGATTTAAGTTCACTTTTTTGACATCCAGGAAGACCTTTCTGACACGTAATAAGAGCCTATTTGTTAATAACTGGGATGCATTCTATGACTGAAAGCTAAGTAGAAGAGTGTATTTGTAGCCTATTAACATCTTTTTTAAAGACTCAAGCAACATAAAATCACAAAGTCCAGTTTCTGATATCAGGATTTCATTGCAAATCCCATTTAATGTGGTTTTCTAGTTTTAAAAAATGTTATTTTACAGGTCATTACTTGGTTGTCTGCCTTTAGGCCAAGGGTGGCCCTGAGGGAACAATACATTCTGATGGAACTTTGGCTTACTAAAAGTCTCTGAATTATATTGATAATTGTCCCAGGTTTATGTAGATTATTTTGTCATGTTTAAATGAGTCTCCAGCATAAGCCACTGAAAGCTGGGCCAGAGAGCTGGGCTAACTCTGCCACATGATATGTAGTTGGACTGACAAAGCAGCATATTCTCTTGTGTTTATAAAAGGTATTGTAGACTAAATTTCATATCTTGGTTTCTGCAGCCCAGATCTTGTTCCTGAGTTCTAGCCCCCATATATCCAATGATCTACCGCCACTCAAAAAGCCCATATTCACCACAAATTTTGCATGAGCTAACTAACCCCCCATTTGGTATCTGAAAGATAGACCATTCAATAGAAAAATGAGCAAAGAATTTCATTGGTCACTTCACAAAAGAGGGCATTCAAATGGAAAAAGGTGTTCATCCTCACTTGTTAGTTATGAAAATATAAATTAAAACCATAATGAGATACAACTATGCAGCTACCAAGCTGGCTAAAGCTAAAAAGAATGAAAATACCAAATGCTGGTGAGGATATGGAGCTATGGGAACTGTCATGTACTTCTGCTAGAAATGTAAATTTTTGCAACCACTTTTGAAAAGTGGTAATTATTTGCTGTTTTGTTTAATATATTCATAGTCTATAATTCAACAATTCTATTTCCGATAGAAATAAAAAATCTTGTTGTATATTTGTGCAACAAGATGTATGTGCAAGAATGTCATAGCAGAATTATTATAATAATTCTAAATTAAAATCACTAACTAGTAGTTCTTTAATTTATGGATCTTCATAAGATGCACTGTACAATGCTCAATTGTTATGTCATTTGAAGACATAAGTTATACCTGTTTACTGAGCTAGAAACATAACACTACACTGTTTCACTTTTTTAAATGCAACCACTGTGCTGAAATTTCTTTTATCATTAACACTTAAAATAATAAAATAGGCTTTATTTGTTAAAAAGTTACTCGAATATCCATCAACAGTATTTAATGTAATACATTCATATAATGGACTCCCACATAGTGATATAAATGAACAAACCACAGTTGACCCTTGAACAACACAGTTTTGAACTACCACTTATACACAGATTTTTCTCAATAAATATACAGTTGGCCCTTCATATCCCCAGGTTCTGCGTCAGAGATTCAACCAATCGCAAATGAAAGCAGTATTTTTGATCTACAATTGGAATCCACGTATTTGGAGGGCCAACTTAAGTTATATGTGGGAGTGAGCAGTCATTAGACTAAAAAAAAAAAAGTGATGACGCAGAAACCAGTATCAAGAATAAAACAGTGACTATCACTGTGAAGATGAGGAAAGGATAGCAAAAAAATACTATGAACACCTATGAATATTTCTATATGCATCAATTTAACAACTTCGTTAAAGTGAAGAAAGTCTTTGAAAAGCACAAACTACCATGAGTTACCCTATATGAAATAGATTATTTGAATAGCACTATAACTATTAGGGAAATTAAATTCATAATTAAAAACTCCCCAAAATAAAAAATAGGCTCATTTTCACTAGAAAAGTTTACTAAATGTTTAGAAGCGAATTAACTCCAATTCTACACTATATTTTTTAGAAAGAGAATGAACATGCCCTAATTTAATTAATTTATTTGTTTATTTTTATTGGAGAGAGAGAGAGAGAAAAGGAGACAGAGATTGAGAGAGAGAAACACCAATGTGAGTGAGAAACACCGATTGGCTGCCCTAACCGGAGATCAAACCAGCAACTTGGGTATGTGCCATAACCTGGAATTAAACCTGCCCCCTCCTGGTATATGGGGACAGTGCTCTAACCAACTGAACCACATTGGCCAGGGTGCTAATTTATTTTATAACACCAAAATAATATATCAAACCATATAAGATCATATTAAAAAATAACTGCAGACCAATGTCCCTCATACAAAATGATGCAAACTTTCTTAACACAACATTACAAATATAACTGAGCAATTTATAAAAAAGTATTTATTCACCATGACCAAGTGAATTGTGTTATAGTGATGCAAGGTTGTTTAAATATTTAAAAATCAATCAATGAAATTTAACATATTAACAGGCCAAAGAAGAAAAACAGCATGATATTCTTAACCAATGATAAAGAACATTTAACAAAATTCAATATGTACTCATTATTTTACTTTTGTTTTTAATCTTCATTCAAGGATATTTTTCCATTTATCTTAAGATAGAGCGGGAGGGAAGGAGGGAGAAAGAGAGAGAGAGATAAACATTGGTGTGAGAGAGACACATTGATTGGTTGCTTCCCACATGACCCCAACCGGGGCCGGGGACAAACCGCAACCGAGGTACGTGCCCTTGGCTGGAATCAAACCCATGACTCTTTGGCCCGTGGGCTGACGCTCCAACTGCTAAGCCAAACCAGCCAGGGCTTATTTATTATTTTTAAAAATGCTCAGCAAGCTGAATAGAACTCAATGTAGTAAACTTGATAATATAGCTACCAAAAAACCTATAGCTAATTTCACAGTTTATAGTAAAAGACTGAATACTTTCCCCCTCGTATCAGGAAAAAAATAAGACAAGAATACCTGCTCTTACCACTGCTATTCAGTATACTTCTGGAAGTTCTGGCCTTACAATAAAACAAACAAAGGAAATAAATGGTATATAGATTAGAAAGAAAAAAATAAAACTACTTCTATTTGCTGATGGCATAAATACAGAATACTGCACCAACAAAACTCTCCCAGAACTCATAGACTTTACTTCAGTAAAGCCTCAGGATGCAAGATCAACATACAAAAATCAACTCTATTTCTATATTTCAGCCACAAACAGGTGGAAACCAAAATAAAATACAATACACTACTCCACAAAAATCCTCCAAGAAACAAAACCACCACAACTGATGTGAACATCTAACAATGTATAGGACCTTTATGCCATAAACTATAAAATGCTGATTTAAAAATGAAAAATCTAAATATATGGAGAGACATACTGTGTTCATGGATTGAAACATTCAACATAAAGCTGTCAATTCTCTGCAAATTGCTATAGAGTTTTACTAAAGCATTTTTTCTTCCTGTAGTAACTTTATTTCAAGGGGCTTAAATAACCTGACAGTAACTTCCTGTCTTCCTTTCACAAATCTAAAGTTTAGCATTTATTGGAACAAATACATCTGAAAAAGAGAACAAAGTAATTACTCTATATACCGACCTGTAAAATTTACCAAAACAAAAAGAATTGGGAGTTAATGAGTTCCTTCTCAATACAGTTATTCAAGCTGAGACAGGAAGACCACTGGTTGGGTGGTTGTGGCTGTGTTTAGACTGATCCTGCCAAGGTTTCTCTGGTCCCTGAGAATTAGTGATATCATCAAGGTCATTGTCATCGTTGTTGTTGTTGTCATCATCATCATCATTATTGCTGTTGTCATGATATCCACCCTCCCTTGTGGGCTCACATGTGCTAATGGCTAACACCACACAGCTAGCAGAGCTTACCTATTGCACAGTCACACAATTGTGAATAGCATCAATAGAACTCAGACTCAGATTTCCAACAATACAAAGCCAGAAATATTAGAAATATCTTTGCACTTATTTTTATTGACTATATTTTTTTCTTTTTATTTCTATTGTATGGTATATAATTCATATCACATTAATATAATACTGATTAATTTCATACATCTATAATAGGATTAATTGGTAATTCAGTATGGGAAATGAGATTTTAAAAGTTTCCTTCATAGACATATAAAACCTGGGAAAACTGCCTAAATTACCCTCTTCTGCCTCCTCCATGCAGGGTACTATATTGTTATGTAATTCAGCTGTGTGTGTGATCCATCAACACCCTTGGGACAAGTAATAATTCTGATGGGCAAGTATCTGTGAAAAAGCTCAGTTATGGTTAAATGGTGGACATTTCCTTTTTCTAAATGTGTCTGTTAACATGTGGTGAAGCTATTTGCTGCACCCACCTTAGAGCTCCCTCTGTATTGTCTTTTCTTATCTGAGCTGTATTCTTCAATATTTGGTGTGATTGACAGTGAGGGTAGAGCCCACACTCAAAACAGCATGCTGTTTGGCATCTCTCCTGTGAATTCCTGAAGCAATGAAAGTCAGAAAAACATCCTCAGGATAGGGTCATAATAAAAGGCCCTATTGGATGGTATTCTCCTGAGCCTATAAATTCAGTGAAGTTTATTGTTTTGATCTCGAGTCCACAGATTATGCTGTGTGATTTAAAGCACTAAAGAAGCAGTCAGTTTGAGCAGCAGTAAAATTTCTGCAGAATAAACAAACTCATAAACAGGCACTCTACAACCTCCTCGCACTGCAGCATTTCCCCCTGGTTGTTTCACTCCAGGATTACAGTGCTAAAATGATGCAAAATGCAGACCCACTTCTAGGATTTAAAAAAACAGGATTCATGTTTAGGCAATGTGTGACAAATTACCTCCTGATTTGACATTTTCACTAAAAATATTTTAGTGATTTAGCACTTTCAATGAAAAACATATTGGTTTTGTGATATGTTCTGTGGCTTGGGCAGAGGTATAATCTGTGAAAAAGTATATTCCATGCATGGTAAATACTACTGTCCTGCTCTTTTCTTGGCTATTGTTGCAATTAATTGAAAAGTACCCAGGAATTCCTTGGCTGAAACTGAGCTTCTGGTGTGGATGCTGCATAATAATGTGTAATTGGAGTGTGTCAGCCCTACATCTTCCCAGCACTCTTTTCCTTTTAAGCAGCTAGTGAGGCCTTTTTATAATTCAGGGTCTATAAATCTCAGGATTTTCTAGCCATTTGTGAAAGCCAAAACAATTTTGAGAGAGACTGCAAGTGCCCCAGAAGGGGTGGGGTGCAACAAAGTAACTTCAGAGGAAGGAGAAAGAGAAAAAAGTTTTCTTCCCCAGCCTGGGAAGAATATGAGTAGCAGAGAACTGTGCTTAGCATCTTGGCTGCACTTCAGAGAGGTGAATTTGTCTGATGGTTGACCATGAAGAAGATTGAGCTTAGTAGGCTCAGAGCACAAGTAGTCATAGACTAGCTGAAAAGTATGAACCCCAAATGCATTACAAGAACACCAGCATTATTGGGTCTGAAGAGATACTCTGAGTGCAGGGTTGATGGAGATGTTTGTGCTGTCCAGGGTGGAGAGATGGCTTATGATTTGAGGGATGTCCTCAATGCTTATAAACTGTATATGATGATGTGTATTGAGCACATTAATTTTGGGGCTGGAAAATCATTGAAATTAATTTCTTCAGATCATGATGGAAACTTGCATACCAGAATTAGCAGTTTGTTATTAACATAAGCTATAAGATATCTAATTCATATGCCCTTTAAGATCTGCAACAATAGCTCATGGCTAGTCTATTCATTCTTTGATACTAATTTCCAAATCTGTTGTAAAGTGTCTTTTATGTTGCACTTTACATTACCACTTATGATGTAGTTTATTGTCATATATTATTTCAAAATACATTGTAATGTTCTTTTAGATACTGTTTTGCCTGATTTTAATATTATTTATCTCTGCCTCTTACTGGGGAGTCTCATAGCTTACTCTATTCTGCTTATTTTACTTCCCAGTACTCACAAGAAGAGGCATAAGGAACTGCATGAGGAGGCTTAGATGAACATATATTAATTGAAATGGAAAAAAGCAGAAGAAAACCAAAAAATGAAGACTAAATGCCAAGACTTTATCTCTTCTGACCTGGAGCACATGTGTTATAGTGGGTGTATCCCTATTTTAAGAATCTGAGATACTATTTATGGCTCTACCATTATTTTATTTACTATTGGGAAAGAAAATATGCTACCAATGAAAAGACACAGTAATTTTTATAACTTAGAATTTTATTTTATATTTATTTAAAGAACTGATACTTATTTAAATAGATTTTAATTACATATCATTCTTCCTGAAGCTTCTTAACCCCCAGAGACTGACCTTCCTCGGTTACCTTCCAACTCAAGGTCATGAAGTCCATGTTTATTCAAACATGGTTTGAGTCCTCAAAAGCATCAATGAAGCAACATTTCCTTAGAGAATATTCTACTCTTGTTCCAGAGTTCTCCACCAGGAGGCTGATACCCACTTTGCAAGTTTCGATGTTATCACTTTTTATGTTGCCCATGCCAAAGAATTGCAACTGCATCATAATGGCCAGCTGCTAACAACACACATCGGGTGGCATGAACTGGAACACATGCTGAAGAGGACCATGTGCCTTAGAATCAGGGCAACATGGGATCAGTAATCTGGAATTTGCTATAAAATAAATTGGTAACTCAGGAAAATTATTTTACCAGATTTAAAAGCAAAACCCTTTACCTAGTTTTTCCCCTTAAATTGTTGTTTTCAAGGCAAAATACAAATACTCTTCCTTAAAGTTTCAGAAAGGCCAAATATGGTGAAATGATTTGCCATTTTGATAGTTTAATCATTAAGATTTCTTTCTATATTACAAGATTAATTTTAACATTCTTCCTTAGTTCTTTGAACAAAACATAACAATGGTCATAAAATAGACGGCACTAAATAAATTTAATTTGTCAGTTAATGCGGAATATTTTTTTTAAGTAGTATCTTTTTTTTTTAATCCTTACCAAGGACATTTTTTTATTCGTCGTCAGATAGAGCAGGAGGGAGAGAGGGGGGAAGAGAGAGAGAGAGAAACATCGATGTGAGAGAGACACATTGACTGGTTACATCGATTGGTTGCCACCCACGCAACCCCAACCGGGGCCAGGGATGAACTGCAATTGAGGTACCTGCCCTTAGCAGAAACCAAACCCAGGACTCTCTGGTCTGCAGGCCAATGTTCTAACTGCTGGGCCAAACTGGCCAGGGCAAGTAATATCTTTTTTTCTATATGTAAAATGGCAATATTTTGATGTAGTTATTTCAACTCACTGTCATCCGTATAAAATTGTTTCTTCTTAACTATTTTTTGTTCTACAAGTTCTGGAGTGGTCTTCAAACATTTAGATCATGACCCTGTTACCAGAGAGTTGTCACACTCACGAGAAAGAATTTAGACTAGTGAAAGAAAGCAGTGCTGAAGCAAAGCAAGTGAATTTATTGAGGAAGCAAAGCAAGCAAATTTATTAAGAGTACACTTGGCATAAAGCACAAGTGGGTAACTCAGTTGGTCTGAGTACCTCACCTAGTAGCCGTTCAAGGGTTTATACCTCTCCCTTCATAGGTTTCAAGGTTCCCTTGTCACACAGACTAGATTTCAATGACCCCCCTCGCCCCTTTACATTGCAGCTTTTCCTAGAATTTATTAGAACATCTGGTGAGCTTATCTTGGCAAGTCCCAAGACTGCTGACTTCTTTGTTCAGTGGGTGACATAAACTCCCCCTTTTCCTCTCCTTCCCCAAGTCTTGCCCTAGGAGCTATCTTTCCTGCCTAACATTCCCCACCTCAAGTGATACCATCCAAATGCTTTTGATGTTTTTTATTTGTCCCCCAGACTTTATTTGTTTTTGGGTTTAGCTGGCACAAATGGCATTAATTGGGTCTCTGTTCTCTATTTTCCCAGGTCAGGATGATTTAAGCTATGTATTCTCTGGGTAGGGAGAAGGGTGTAAACCATTTGCTCTCAAGTGTCCTTTGTTGAGGAAGGTAAGGTTTTGCAATTCACAAGCTGGCTACAAGCTGACCAAACTTTGTTTGGCCTTGTTTCATTTTCTTGTCTGTTTTCGCATTCCACTTGCCCAGGAAATCTAGCTTCTTACTATCTTGCCACAACCCTACCTCATGCAACTTCAATGTATGTTTATTCATATATTGTATACCTGTGGTACTGTACTGATATATTATCAACATTTTAACTATATATAAAAAGTTAAGTACAAGAGATGTGATGAGAAGTTAATGCAATGAAAAATTATAATACATAACTTCTTTCTTTCTCCTTCCTCCCTCCCTCCCTCCCTCCCTCCCTCCCTCCCTCCCTCCCTCCCTCCCTCCCTCCCTCCCTCCCTCCCTCCCTTCCTTCCTTCCTTCCTTCCTTCCTTCCTTCCTTCCTTCCTTCCTTCCTTCCTTCCTTCCCTTTCCTTTCCTTCCTTCTTCCTTTCTTCTTTTTTTTTTTTTATGTTTCTTAATGCTAGAGGGTTAATTTGTTTCTGCAAGTGAGCTTTTGATTACCAGAGTGTAACTTCCTCATGTGGCAATAGTTAGTTTTAGGAAAACTTCTCTGTGAAGTTAATTTTTATAAATTGAGTGTGGCTCCCTGCTGACTTCATAAAATGGAAATTTTGTTTCTCTTGGAGCAGAGGAGAAACATAGCTCTTAGATGTAATAAAATCACACCAAAGTATAGAGGAAATCTTTGAAAAGCCTATGTTTAAAGGAAAATCATTACTTTTATGCTCAAATAATGTTACTCAAAATGAGATCAAGTCTTGATTGCAAAACAGTAAAGCTCCCACCCAGCCTTTTAAAATCCCCGGAACCAACTAAAAGATAAAAAGGAGAAAGGAAAAATAGTAAAGAAATAACCTTCACTAACTAAATGAAAATTTTCCTTTTTATTTCTTTTTCCCATTTTTTTTCAAAGCCCAGTTTTAACTCCAGCTGTTCAATAGTCTCATATTAAGATTACAGTACAATTTTTAATATTGCAAATAATATAACGAGTATACGTGAATAATGTTGATATATTTATCAAGTTTATCATTATAAAAATAAAATTCTTCTTCTTCATAATGCAGAATCTTTGGAATGGGGATAGAACATGTCCCTCAGGATCCCTCATTGAAGGAACAAAGAAGGTAGAGGTATGTATTTCTTATTTTTGAATTTCAGTTTATTTCAAAATGTTGCCTATATAATGAAAATAAGTGTATCAATATCTGATTAAAATTTTAGGAAAGGATATTACAGATTGAGTTCTTAGATCAAAGGGATACATTTTAAATTTGAAACATAAGCTGACAGTATATGAGTACCTATCTCAGAAAATATCCACCAATATTGATAATTATCAGTTGTATTAACTTTTATTAATGTGTGAATTGAAAAACAAAAAATCTGTCTTAATTTGCATATTTTAATACTACTTAACTATGTATTTTTAAAACATGTTTTTAGACATTAATTTTATGCATAAATTTGCATATATGTTGGCCATTTTTTCTTATAGGAGCATTAATATTTTCAACTTATTTTAAAGCATCTGTACATATCATCTTTATTAGCATGTTATATAGTTTTTGTAAACAAATGGTATGCTTTTCTACAAAGTTTTAAAGTTTTATGCAATGGTTCTCTTTTTCTGACAATATGCTGACAAAGAAAACCTAGAAATAACCCTTCCAATTATAAACTGAAGATTTAAATACAATGCATAGCTCATCGCAAAAGAAAAATAGGGAAATTCTATTTGCCAGAAACAAAGAAGGAACTAGAAATCAGAGCATTCAGCTGAGGTTGTATTGACCTTGCAGATAATTATCAAATCCCAAAGTATGCCCCAAATCCCAAAGAATTCAGCTTTCATTTCCATATAGGAACAGAAGTTAGGACTTGGAACTTTAGATTATGGTAATTTGGAACTAAGACTTCCATGTAAAGGCAGGACAATTGGAGGATGTACTTTTGGAGAAAAAGAAAACCTCTGCAAAATAGCATTTTTAGAGACAAAAATGCTCCTTTTGTACTGAAAAATTTTAAATTCTTATGAAATCCAAGCCCAGAACCTGTGATAATTTATGGTACTTTACCTGCTGTAGGAATTCTCAAACTAGGAATTTAAATTGGTCTCAGACTGATAATTGCCCTAAAACCGGAGAGAAGCTAATGTTCTGCAAGATAGAGCCACAAGATGGACAAGTTTACCCATGCAATTTCTAAGCCTGGAAAAGCAAGAAAAAATTTAAAAGAGAACCAGGAAAGAGAATACATGGTAAATACAAAGCACAAAATAGGATTGTGGGAATAACAGACTGACAAATCTCAGAGGAAAGGATGGGTTGGGAAGAGATTAACCAAAGAATTTATATGCATAATCCATGGACACAGACAATAGTGCAATGAAGACCTGAGAGTAGGGTGGGAAGGTGGGGGGAGCCAGGTGGAGGGGATCAATGGGGGAAAAAGAGGGACATCTGAAATACTTTCAACAATAAAGATACATTTAAAAAAAATAGTGGAAACAATTTCTATGTGCAAGTAATGAACATAATAAATTTCAATGAATCACACTGCATGGTAAGTGGGAAGAAATTCTAAGATGACTAAAATAACAAGAAAATACAATGACAGTCTACGTCACAACTAAAATATAATGATGCAAATTTTCAAAGATGGAAGTCCAGCAAGGTGGTAGAATCACATAACTTGAAAATATTTTAATTAATTGTTTGATTCTGGGTAAAATGACAATTATTTGATGTCTTACAGGAAAACAATAAATGTACATGAATTCTACAAACTAGAAAGAAACTTTAAACCATAGGGACACAAGTAAATACGCAAAATGTGGCTGTTTTAGTGATGGTAGGGGAATAGTTAATGGTGTGGTCACAGGAATTTCGGGGATTTAAGTATAATGCCCCATAGGATGAGAAGATCAAGTTTTAGCTCTTTAAAAACAGAGAGACAGGCCCTGGCCAATTTGGCTCAGCAGTTAGAGCATTGGCCCATGGTTCATAGAGACCTGGGTTTGGTTCCCGCTAAGGGCATGTACCTCGGTTGCATTTTGTCCCTGGCCCTGGTTGGGTTGTGCGGGTGGCAGCCACTCGATGTGTTCTCTCTCTCCCTCCCACTCTATCTGAACAACAACAAAAAAAAAAACAGAAAAAATGTTCTCGGGTGAGGATAAAAAAACAAAAAAACAGAGAGACTAGACCTGAGACCATCTATGATATGCTGGAAACTTTAAAGAATTACATGCTCAAGTAAAATAGTCCAAATCTATCTACTGGCATAAGGATAAGAAAATAAAATTTCTATTATGATTATGAGTATGAGGAAAGTCAAACTGACCCTATGCAAGAGTATGATAAAAACTTATACTATTTACATAGATCCAGAATTTGAAATTGAAAAATTAACACCAGTGTTGTACTGATAGAATCAATGAAAATTAAAATTAATTTAGGAGAGATATTCCTATCGGATTTCTAAATTAAAAAACAAACAAACAAATCCACTAAAGATTAGCTGGCATTCATTAGTATTTTTATTTATTTTTAATCCTTACCCTAGGATATTTTTCCACTTATCTTCAGATAAAGTGGGAGGGCGAGAGAGAGAAACATTGATGTGAGAGAGACACATCGACTAGTTGCCTCCCACATGACCCCAACCAGGGATGGGGACCAAACTGCAATTGAGGTACATGCCCTTGACCAGAATCAGACCCACAACTTTTTGCTCTGCAGGCCAATGCTTTAACTGTTGAGCCAAACCAGCCAGGGCAAGATTAGCTGACATTTAAAATAAATTTATAAAACCCAAAGAAATAATCCACTGAACAATAGCCAGTAGATAAAACAAAGCAGACTTATAGCTGTCAGAAGGTAGAAAGGTGAAAGGATTAAGAAAAAGACTCCTCATAGACACAGACAACAGTATGGTGATTACCAGAGAGAAAGCAGGGTGGGGAGAAGTAGAAGAGGCTGAAAGGGGAATAAATGGTGATGAAAGGAGACTTGACTCGAGGTGGTGAACATACAATACAATATATAGATGATGTATTATAGAATTGTACACCTGAAACCTATATAATTGTATTAACCACTGTCACCCCAATAAATTCAATAAATAAATTAAATAGTTAGAATTAAAAAATAAGTTAGTGAGTCAAATATCAGATTAGAAATGCCTGAAGGGAGCATTAGTTAAATGGAAGGTAGATCAGAGAAATTATCCAGAATGCAATACAGAAAGATGGGAAATAATTAATATAGGCACTGGAAGTACAGCACTGAACAAAATAAACTCCCTGATAAAGCTTACATTCTAGTGGTGGGGTCAGGGCAAGACACAGATAAACAAGAAAATGCTGTTATATTTTCTTTTTTTATTATTAATTTTTTTCCCTTTATTGATTTTTTTTAGAGAGAGAGGAAGTGAGAGGGAGAGAGAGATAGAAACATTGATGAGAGAGAATATCGATTGGCTGTCTCCTGCATACCCCTCACTGGTGATCTGGCCCACAACCTGGACATGTATCCTGATTGGCAATCGAACTGGTGACCTCTTGGTGCACGGGTCAACGCTCAACCACTGAGCCACACCAGCTGGACAATGCTGCATGTTTTCAATGATTGTACTAGTCAGAGAAACAGAAAAAATAGAATTCATGTATGTATGTACATACATACTTTATTTTAAGCAATTGGCTCACACAATTAGGGAGTTTAGCAAGTCCAAAATCTGTAGGGTAGGCTGGCAGACTGAAGACACAGGGAAGAGATGATGTTGCAGTTCTAGAGCAAAGGCTGTCTGCTCAGCAGGGGTCAGTCTTTTTTCTTGCTCAGTCCTTAACCAATTGGATGGGGCCTACCCACATTATGGAGGACAATTTGCTTTGTTCAAAGTCCACCAATTTCAATGTTAATCTCATCCAAAAAGACCCTCACAGAAACATCCAGCATAATGTTTGACCAAATATTAGGGCACCATGGCTCAGCCAAGTTGACATATTAAATTAACTATTATAGTGGTGAAATGTGCTGTGACAACATAGTAGAGGCAAGAAATAGGGAACTGGTAAGAGAGAGAAGTCTCAGTATGAGTTTGAGGTTACTTTTTAAAAATATGGAAATGAAGAAAAGCTTCTTTAAAATGGAAACATTTAAGCAGAGAACTAAGGAAGTGAAAAAATAAATCAAATGTCCATCTGGGCCCTAAGGGAAGAGAGGTATAGGCAAAGGGATCTACAAGGCCCTGAAGTAGGAGCATCATGACATGTCCAAGATCAGTAAAAGTTCAGTGTGGCTGAAACAGTAGTCAACAGGAAGAGTGGTAGGAGATGAAGTCAGATAAGAAAAGGGGGAATAAGTAACACATGGGTGCTATGGCCCAATTGATAGACTGGTTTTTATTCTGCCTAGTGAGGTGGAAATAAATTAATGGGTTTTGAACAAGGATGTGACTTGCTATTGCTTTTTAAAATATTGAGAATAGACTGTAAAAGGCAATGATAGAAGCTGGAAATAAGCTATGAAATTATTGAATTTACAACGTAGGAAGGAGTTGAAGGTATCTTGATAGTGTTGGAGATGGTCAGGATAAATATGATTCTGGATATACTTTAAATTGTAGCTGACCAAATTTGCTTATGAATTTGTTAAGAAAAATAGAAGAGTCAAGGATGATTCTAAGGATTTTGACTTGGGTAACTGAGAAAATAGACTTTTTTTTTGAGACAGAAAACATTGGGGGAAAAGCAGGGTACAGGGGATGTCATATCTTTAGTGTTGTATTGTTAAAGTTGAGATGTTTAGTAAACATGTTAGTGAAAAATTTAAGTTGCCACTTGGATATTCAATGGTAGTGTGAGTTCTGGGTTGGAAATATAATGATCCCAAGAATCATCAACAGTTAAAAACCTTAAAAAGAAAAATATATCTAATGTGAATTCCAGAAGGAAAAAAAAATTAGAGAACAGTATTTAAAGAGAAAAATGACTGAGAACTTTATAAAACTGTAAGAGATACAAAACTGAGGTTTAGTAAATAAAGGAATACTTAATAAATCTATTTTTTGGCATATTTCAGTGAAGTGGGTAAATACCAAAGTCAAAGATGGTTTTATAAAGTCAACCAGAGATAAAACTTCATTAATAGAGGCTTCACATCAGGAATAGAAGGCAAAGAGTGATTTGTGTTCCACAGGTGTGTGTATTTGTCAAAATTCTTTGATTGTACACATGAAAATTGTGCATGTTGTATTATACTTTTTATCTAAAGGAAATTAAAAGATAAATATTGAATTTTAGATTATAAGCATGTTTAAATAAGAGGCAGTATATTGATGTGTGTAATACACTTTGAAAAGCATCAAAAATAGATGGACTAATGGTTGGATAGATACATAATATGTAGAATATTGGTACTGGATGTAAGTATACTCATTGCACACTTCTTTCAAATTTGCTGTGTGTTAGTAAAATTTTATAATAAAATGTTGAAAAAAAGAAAGAAGCCAGACTTCCGGTCAAGATGGCGGCGTATGTAAATGCGGTATCTTGTCCTCCCACAACCACATCAAAGTTACAGTGAAACTACAGAACAACCACCATTCAAAACTGCCTGAAATCAAGCTGAATGGAAGTCCTACAACTACGGAATTAAAGCAGCAGCCACATCCAGACTAGTAGGAGGGGCGGCGGCGGCGGCGGCGGCGGCAGCGCGACGGGCTGGTCCCACACCCACGTGTGGAGGATAAAAATCAGGAGGACACCTCAGCTGGGAAGGTCCTTCCTGAGGACTGAGGGGTCCCCGTCCCACACCAGGTGTCCCGCTCAGGGTACCAGTGCCAGGAAGAGAAGTCCCCATAACTTCTGGCTGGAAAAACCAGCGGGAACTGAGGCTCAGGGAGGCTGAAGCGGCTGGAGCCCCTGGCAGCTCCTTAAAGGGCCCGCACATGGACTTATCCAACTAGCTCCCTCTAAGCTTGGAGGGGAGGCAGCTCGAGGGGCACCAGAGACATACAGGGAAGAACTGAGCTATTTGGCACTGGAGCGAGGGCTGGAGAGGGGGCTTTCTCTGGGACAGACAAGCTGTAAGAGGCCTTTGTTCCTTTGGTGAGCCCTTCCTAGGGGCGGCAGACAGTCATCATATCTGGGACTCCAGCAACCTGGCTCACACTGGTAGCCCCGCCCCACCCTACCCAACTTTCAAGCCCATCCAAGCTGTTGCCACTTGCTTAACCATAGGATTGGCCTGTCTTGGATTCTGCTTCAGGTTTTTCCTAAATTCTTTCAAATGATCAGCATCTGGTCTCAGCGAGCCCCATACCTCTCATTAAGTAATACACTGAAACAAACACAGGGAGGCAGCCAAAATGAGGAGACAAAGAAACAGGTCCCCAATGAAAGAACAGAACAAAACCCCAATAAAAGAACTAAGCGAAATGGAGATAAGCAACCTAACAGATGCTGAGTTCAAAATACTGCTTATAAGGATGCTCAATGAACTTAGTGAGAACCTCAGTGAACTTAGTGAGGGCCTCAAGAGCATAAAAAAGGACCAGTCAGAAATCATGGATACACAGTTATAATTGAAGGAGGAATTAACTGAAATAAAAAATAATTTACACAGCTTCAATAATAGAGTACGTAAATCCAAGGAGCAAACCATCGATTTGGAATATAAGGAAGCAAAAAATGCCCAATCAGAACAGCAAAAAGAAAAAAGAATCCATAAAAATGAGGATAGTGTAAGGAGCCTCTGGGACAACTTCAAGCGTGCCAACATTCGCATCTTGAGGGTGCCAGAAGGAGAAGAGTGAGAACAAGAAATCAAAAACCTGTTTGAAACAATAATGGCAGAAAACTTTCCTAACTTGGTGAAGGAAACAGACATACAAGTCCAGGAAGCACAGAGTCCCAAACAAGATGAACCCCGAGAGGCCCACACCAAGACACATCATCATCAAAATGCAAAAGGTTCAAGACAAAGAGAAAATCTTAAAAGCAGCAAGAGAAAGGCAGCTAGTTACCTACAAGGGAGTTCCCATTAGGCTGTCAGCTGATTTCTCAAAAGAAACTTTGCAGGCCAGGAGGGAATGGCAAGAAATATTCAGAGTGATGAAAACCAAGAACCTACAACCAAGATTACTCTATCCTGCAAAGCTGTCATTTAGAATCGATGGACATATAAAACCTTTCCCAGACAAGAAAAAGTTAAAGGAGTTCATCACCACCAAACCGTTATTATATGAAATGATGAAGGGTCTTTTTGAAGAAAAAGATAAAATATATGAACAAACAAAATGACAATGAATACATATCTATCAACAATGGAATCTATAAACAAAATGAACAGGTAGAACAGAAAGATCTCATAGATACAGAGAACATTTTGTTGGTTGCCAGTTGGGAGGGGGGTTGGGGGAATGGGTGAAATAGGTGAAGGGATTAAGAAGCACAAATTCATTGCTAGACTGACAAACCTCAAAGGGAAAGGGGTTGGGGTGGTGGGAAGAAATAAACCAAAGAACTTATATGCATAATCAATGGACACGGACAATAGTGTGGGAAAAGGTGGGAGGGGGGTGGGAGTGGGGATGAGGGGGTCAATGGGGGAAAAATGTGGAACATCTGCAATACATTTTACATCCAGCAATAAAGATTAAAAAAAAGAAGAAGAAGAAGCCAGAGAATTTAGTTATCGAACTACTAAGGAAATTTAACTTTCAACTTAGAATATTTACCTAACAATTTTAATCAAATGACCATTAAGTTTCAAGGTAAAATGAAATTATTATTTTTTATTTTTGCATTCCTCATTTTATTTTTTTAAAATTTTATCTTTATTGTTGAAAGTATTACATATGTCCCCCCCATTGAGCCCCTTCTCCCCACTGTCCCCGCCCCCACTTCACCACATTATTGTCTGTGTTCACTGGTTATGCATATATGCATGTAAGTTATTTGGTTTATCTCCTGTCCCCAACAAAGTTCAACAGTCTGTTCCCTGCTTTCATATCTCTAGATCTATTTTGTTCATCTGTTGTTAGTTCATTAGATTCCACATGTAAGTGAGATCATGTCATACTTGTCTTTCTCTGATTGGCTTATATTGCTTAGCATAAATGAAGATAGTTTTAAACAGAGGTTGAGTTTACCTACCACTAAAAGAACTTTGTTGAAAGGATACCTGAGATCCAGCCAGTGTGGCTCAGTGATTAAGCATCGACCCATGCACCAAGAGATCGCTGGTTCGATTCCTGGTCAGGACACATGCCCAGGTTGTGGACCAGATCTTCAGTGGTGGACATGCAGGAGGCAGCCAATCGATGTTCTCTCTCATCGATGTTTCCCTCTCTCTCCCTCTTACTTCCTCTCTAAAATCAATAAAGAAAAAAAAAAGGACACCTGAATATACACTCCAGGGAGAAGGAATTAAAGAAGTAATGATGAGCAAAAGAATATTTTAAACAGGTGCATGTCCTTGTTACTATGAACACACTCTTAAAGTGCCTGTTTCTCCAGACCTATGCCAGTAGTCAGTTGTCAAAGTTGACATTTGAGTTCTTAATTGTTCTATATTATGTACTTCAACAATAAAAGAAGTTGAAACATTTAAAGCTTTTGATTTCAGGCAATTTTTATTCCTTTTTGTAAACTGTCTTTCCTTAATCCAGATATCCTTCCTGCTAAGTTAATGGGGGCTTAAATCTAAAACTGATTTATGAGCTATTTAGTAAACTGTTTTACTCATTGACCTTCATGGAGAGTGTAGTTATGTTTTCCTAGTTTGCCACTTACCTTTTTATTCTATGTATGGTATTTATTGAAATTTTCATTATCTTAAAATATTAAAATTTCTCAAAAACTCCAGCTTTTTTATTATAGT
This sequence comes from Molossus molossus, assembly GCF_014108415.1. Classification (NCBI taxonomy): domain Eukaryota; kingdom Metazoa; phylum Chordata; class Mammalia; order Chiroptera; family Molossidae; genus Molossus; species Molossus molossus. Next base: position 61,120,444 of record NW_023425352.1, read on the forward strand.
TTTAATGTAATTCTTAGAAGTCCATAACTACTTCAAGAGTATAAGAGTAAATTCAACTGTTTATTCCTAAATTTTTCATATTTCAGCTTTTAGGTCTGAAATTTTGATCAACTTAAATACCATTGTGTTGTATAAAATATGGTAGGGATCCAAGCTAATTTGTTCCCTCTTGCTATTGCATTTATTTAAATTGCATAATGGAAAAACAAGGATGAATTAAAATTCACATTATAGGATATTCTCTAATGTCAAAGTGGCCGTAAAATATGAGACTTTTATAATGTATGTCAGCACTTCTATTTTATGCTGCCCATATTGAAATAAAAACACTTTTAAGTAATGTCAGGATATTAAATATTCAGCATTGCAGACACAGTTGGAGGGCTAAGGAGTTCATATATGAAAACATTTATGACATCCTGATAATGACATTATGTCTTTATAAGGCAATGCTGGGACAAAATTTAATGTTTTAAAATTGGTTTTGCGTTGCTGCAGATTTATTTTTAAAGATACACAAATGTATTATTTCTACAGAACCCAAAAAATGAGAAAAGTAAGCACAGACTATTGAAATCACTTTATAATATTTAGTTATTTAATATATTATTGACTATTAAATTAACTGCATGAATTATGCCATCATAAAAATTTCCTGGAGAACCGGATTCATCAAAGGTTAATGAGTAGTTAATTTTCCTTGTGGAAAATGTGACAACAAAGGTTTTTATTTTTGGTCTCTGATTCATTTGTATTTTTAGTTGTCTAGATGATTTATGGAATGTTTTCTAAATTTATATACTTTCCCTTTTTCTTCCACCTTCTAAATTTTATAAAGTCATAAAAATAAAAATAAAAAAGTGCTTTTATTTTTATGTATTTTTTTAAAGTATTACCACTGGTTTTTGCTTTTGTACTTAAATAAAAGTAACAAAGAGGGCTTATGAATTTAGATGTCAATTGGAAATATGTTTAATTTCTCTATTTTCAAAAGCGATTAGTGATACTGAACTGAAAGCCAAAGGAGCATTTTCGATAGCTCTTTGAAGAGCGACGTGGACACTCTCCAGGCAGTGGTTCAGGGCAATCAAAAGGCTCACCTCAGGGATCACTGTTCCAAATTGCCTGATGTCCAACACATTGAGTGTTATTGTTACATATACTTGTTCTGACTATTTATGTAGGAGGGTAAATCTGGACTCATGTTAACTGAAATTAGGAATCTATCTAATGGTTAAAATACCAGAAAGCAATTTTTAGTGGAATTTGACAAGATGATCATAAAATTTATTTGGAAATCCAAAGAATCTAAAACAGCCAAAACAATTTCAAAACTGGAGGATTTATAGTACCTGGTCTGAAAACATATTCTGAGGCCAAAATAATCAAAATAATCTGGTAATAGAATTAAAAAAAATCGGGCATAGAAAACAATGAGGTAAAAATGAGAGTCCAGAAATAATTCCTTACAGTTAAAGTCTTTTGATTTTTAACAAAGGTGGCAAGACAATTAAGTAAGGAGAGATTAGTTACTTGAACAAATTATTTTGGGACAATGAGTATCCACATGCAAAACAATTACATTTAGATCCTTACCTTACACAATACAGAAAAAGTAACTTACAACTGAATCACAGATTGAAATATAAGACCTAAAACACTAAAGCATAGAACAAAAGGAGAAAGTCATAATGAACTTGGATTGGGTAAAGTGTGTTTAGTGCGATTGAAAAATCCAATCTATAAAATAACAGATTAGTAAATTGGATTTATCAACATTAAAAATGTTTGTGCTGCCCTGGCTGGTTTGGATTAGGGGTTAGAGTGTTGGCCCATGGACCAAAGAGTCGCAGGTTCAATTCCAGTCAAGGGCACGTATCTCGGTTGTGGTTCAGTCCCTAGTCCAAGTCAGGGTCAGGTGGGAGGCAACCAACTGATGTGTCCCTCTCACATGGTTGTTTCTTTCTCTCTCCCCCTCCTACTCTGTCTGAAAATAAATGGAAAAATATCCTTGGTAAGGATTTAAAAAAGAAATGTTTGTGCTTCAAAAGATACCCTGAAGAAATTGAAGAGACGAATCATGTACTGAAAGAAAATATCTGCAAACCTTATATCTGATAAATGACTTGTGTGTAGAAGACATGATTATTGAATGCCCTTTGAAACCACTAATGGCGCCAAGGGAGCCAGAAAAGTCCTGACAGCTGTCGTGTGTCAAAGCACTTTTGGGTCCAGTATCAATCAGCACCACCACCTTTTGTTTATTTCCAGGGGACCAGTAAATAGTGAATTTAACATGGCACCTCTGATTGCCCCCAGTGGCCCTCACCTGGAAGTGATCTTGGCCTGCATCTTATACCCAGGGTGTGGGAGTCATTCGCACGAATAAGACTGTATCCCTGAGGCTTCTGCTGGGGCAGGTGGGGCCTAGGGCTAGTGAGGGCAGATCTGATCTTTCGTTTGGGTTTTAAGACTTTCCATAGGCTGACCGAGACAAGTGCTGGGTTGTTGGTCCATCTGCTCAGATGAGGCCCCAGAAGCAAAGAGGATTACACCACATTTGCTTCCAGGTTACATTTACCAACATTTTTTACAGTCAACTGGGCTAGACTTTTGGCTTCTTGAGCTCTGTCTTGGGTCTTTCCCACAGTCTGTACCCATTCTTGGAATTTGTCAGTTTTCTCCAGATCGGTAATGGACTGCCCAGCATGCTGTCCCATGACTGGGCTCAGCATGGATGTCAACATCCCATACCAGGTATTAGGGTATGGACTGGAGTATCTTGGCTTTCTTTCTACAGTGAATGTGGCCCAATTAGGGAAGACAGGGGCATAGATAGCTGTCTCATTCTCAACTCCCTAAGACTTTGTTGTACCTCCTCTATGGATTTCCAGGGTCCCGTGTGCCAGGGAAATCCCTTTCACTGGGTCAAGCCTCCCTGCAGTCTCGAATAATCCAATCTATGTGAGAGTGAGTTCCTTGACTCTCTAAATGCCTTGTAGAAGCTGGCTCAGGACAGGGTGTGTGGTGAAGTTGCTCATTTTCTCTTCCTCCTGCCTAGTCAGAGAAATGCTTTAATCCCCAACCCCTACCCCATCCCATAGCTGCATTACCCATGCCTGGATATTTTTCCTGGCCTTTTATTGGAAGTTGACAGCTATATCCATAAGCTCAGTGGGTACATATTCTTTTATCCTGAATGTTCCCTGAACTGGGGCCTGTGGCTGAAGTTGTTAGTGCTGTGTTTTGCTTTTCTTTGTATTAGGGGTTGAATGGTTTATGGTGCTTTGTATATTTCACTGTCAATCACCTCAACATCTCCTTTTGACTCACCTCACTTCTCCAGGGAATCCACCTTTTAACTTCCCATTCAAGCTTTGTCATAAGCTCCCGGAATTTAAGCTGAGGCAGCACGTGCCCTCCTAGCTTTGCAAAATGACAGGTGAAGGTCTGTAACTTATTATCCTGTTCTTCTATCTTGTCTGCCAGCAGAGTAATGAACAACTGAATGCCTTTTTTTAACCTCAGCTTTTCTTCCAGTTAGTTCCCTAACTTGAGCTTCAGCTTCGAGTTGGACATGGGTAAACTGCCCATAGTACAGGCCAGCCCACTGTGGCAGCCGTTGGTCTCCCTTTTTTGCCTCAGTATACTCTGCCCTGTTCCCCAAGCAAGCACATTGGACCAGCTGGCATTTTGGGGGCATCCTCAGACTCATGCATTTGTCCATAAGCATCTATCATAAAAACCACTATCCCCACACAGAAGTCAGTGGTAAACCTGGGATTTCCTCCCAAACTCATGTCTTTAGTCTCCCATTTGGCTTGCCAATTGTTGGAATAAAACCTTGGAAGCTTCTCAGGTGAAATCTGAAACTGGCCCCAGTATACAAAGGGCAAAGAGATACTGAAAAAAGAGGCAGGTTATTCCAGATTAGTAAGTAGCAATTTTAATAAGCAAGGGAACTTATGAGGGTTGTCTTGGGCATCCACAGGATGAGTAGATCTTAACATGTGTCTGCCAGAATCTTAAAGTTTATCAGTGGCTTTAACTACTGGGTTCAGATAGTCTCAACACTTTACTCCTTCAAGGCTGTGTTCTTGAAGTGGTTACCGATACCAGAACAGTGGGAGGAACGCACATTCCAAGGACAGGAGAAAGGTGAGAAGCCTCCAATTGCCTGGATCCAGCTTGCTAGGTCCAGCTTGCAAGTCAGCATGTGGTCATGTCTTCTCAGGTACCTTCCCCAACACACACATACTTATTTGGAAACATGAGTTCATCCTTATCTTTTTATAATAATCTCTTTCTTTATAATATGTCTAAAGTTTCAGATAAATTTGGGAACACTGACTTTAAAACAGATACATAATTTCAGTAATTGAATATTCAGAGTTCAGGTAAATATAACTAGATATGGTCTTGCCACATGATGGCATAAAAGAGAATATATAGTAGAAAAAATTTCTGATCAATAAAACATTTCAACAATTCTAAGTAGTCTCCCAGACAACTGTATGTTTAGTATATGTAAGTTTTCTAATAGGTTCTCTATATAAGACTATTTGAGCATACAATAACATAAAATAGCAAAGAATAATTGAAGCAGTTAATAAACTAAGTGGTCAATTAGTGCTTGTGATTTAAATATTTTTAGTAAATATCATCTGAATTGAGGCCATGGTATATAGCAGTCTATACTTTAGCTCTCAATTATAGATTTTTTAAATAAGAAAATTATAATACCTGGTTAAAAATGGAACAGAAGTATGAGTGAACAGTTCCATAAAAAGTAACATAATGACTAATAAGCACAATAAAAATATTTAGCTAAAAGTACAATCTGGGGAGATATTACCCCAAAAAGAGAAAAAGTATGCAAAGTTTGGAAGTAAAATAATGATAATGTCATCCACACTTATAAACTAAGTAAAATGTAAACAGTAGAATATTAATAAGAAAATTGTGTTGAGCCCTGGCCGGTTTGGCTCAGTGGTTGGAGCGTCGGCCCGCGGACCAGAGAGTTCCAGGTTCGGTTTCCACTAGGGGCATGTACCAAAAAAAGAAAAGAAAAGAAAAGAAAATTGTGTTGAAATTATAAAATGAATGCTAAAGTGCATTCTAAAGTTTCTTACTGACTATAATTTAGCCTTCTTAAATATTCTAACATTTTAAAACGATCAAGAATGTAGGCTGTTACTAATGTCTTTTCATACTTATTGATATAATTCTAATATGTATCTTCTTTAATCATTGTTTTGAGAAATAATATTGATATATGTTCTAATATTGGACTATTCTTGCACATCTAAAATTAATCTTACTTGTTCATAACATATTTCTTAGTTTCCTTTAAGATATCTTCTGTTGTCCATTAAAACATTGTCTTAATACTTCATTTGGTCAATAGTATTATATGTACATTTTTATACACATTTTATTATTTGTTTTTATTTTACTTGACAGGCAATAGCTAAGGGAAGTCTATTATGTTTCTTACATCAGTTTATTTCTTGTATTTATAATTTTTAAAAATCTATTTTGACATAATAGTATTCAGTGCATAAAGATTCATGACAGTTATATCTTCATTGTGCAATTTCATAGCACCTAGCATACTGTTGCTTCTTATCAAAATTAAAATTTCATAAAACCTTCCAGCCTTTTCTCTCACATGCAATGTATGTACATCCTTCTTCATTTATTCCTGCACATTTTGGGGAAGCAAATGTAAAACATCACATGCTTCCCTCTTATATTCTTTTTGTACTGAACCCTTCAGGGTAAAAATAGGTTTTTATTCCTCTGCTTGATCAATTATCTGTGTCCTTCTCCTCTGCGTAGGATGAAAGTTAAGGACTTTATATAAAGCAGTGTGAAATTAAGCACATAAGAGCTTAACATCTACTTTCTGTTCACTAGCACATGTAGTAGAAACAAAATAATTAATTGTGAATAGTAAAAAAGGACATGATCAGCTATATAGATTTTAGAAACAAACATATAAGTGAAAACAACTTCAATGTCAATCTGGACATTATTTCTTGGGACGATACGGTTGCTGCAAGGTACATTTATGCTTATAAGGTTGTAGAAAATACTGCAGATAAATTAAAAATATAGCTTTATTTTAAGCCACAATATTATATTTTGCATTTCTGAGCTGGGCTACTCAAATATACACTGTTTACCAAGTATTTGAGAGCATTCTTTACATGAGCACGTGTAACATGTCAGTGTTGTGGATTGTGAGTATGTTCCCTTAGTAAACAGAAACATCTATTTTTCTGTTTTAAATTCTTGATTTAAACTTAAGTTGCATGGTCAGCTTTCTAACAACCAACTGAGGAAGGAGTCCCCATCATTTCAAAAAAAAATATCACTAAGAGGTCCTCAGGTAGATACAATATATAGAACCAATAAATGGAAATAACCTACCTGACTGTCAATGGATGAATGGATAAAGAAATTGTGATATGTATATTCTGTGTTGGCCAAAATAACAAAAAAAACATGCTTACTCTATCAGATATTGCAGTTTGATACAATGTCAGAGTTTAGTCCAATTTCATTCCATATGAATGAATGCTTTTCTAATTGTTGATTTTCTGAGTTTTTTATTTTTTATTTTTTGGAATAATGCAATTGTAAACCCTCTCTAAGAAAATACACATAACTTTATAGGTAGTTTTGCATATGATTTTGAGAGAAGGGGTCATGACCTTCTGAAAGCCCATGTCGGATATCAGAGATTTTCCAAGTGTCATGGAAGCAGAATGAGAGTCCTGATTGCAATATTCCCTCATAAGTGATCATTTATGCTTGACTTAAATGCCTCTAGTAACAAGGATCTCACTAGTAGATGCATTCTAAAATCTGCTTTTCTCCTTTCAGTCTAAAATCTGCTCCTTTTGCACGTTAGTGACTGGCCATCTCTTAGCTCTCTGCATCTGCGCTGTGCGAGTTTACTATCAATCCCACAGGCTCCAAGGACAGTAACTGTGTTCTCCATGAATGGCGTTATCAGGGACAGCCAGGTAATACTAGAACTTACTTCAGACAGAAAACTAGTAAACACTGGTTCTAAAATCCTACAGGACTACAACACAAATACCACAGCTCCATCGATAGTTTAAACAATAAAATAGTTCCTAATGGGAACACTAATACTTGATTGGGAAACATGTTGTCAGGAATAAAGCTTCGTACGGTGAAAATAATACATAGACTAAGAATGATTGAGAGCCAAGGGAAGGTATCCTCTAGGTAACACAAAAACATATTTTCAATCTTGTTGGAAAAAGCCAATCCAAAACTACGCAGACATTTGTCTGCAAAATCAACTATCTATCTGGGAGATCCTTAAAGGTCTATTGCCTTTGCTGGTAACAGTTGGTATAGAGTCTCATTAACTTTTCTAAAAAAGCAATGAGGGCTTTCGTTCCCATACAGATCTAGTTTCCATTACTTACTCTGTTTTCCAGTTTGCATAATCTGGAAAGCAATTAACTCAGATTATATTAACTAATGTAAAAATAGTACAGTTATCCCATACATTTGTTATGTGCCATTTCCTTTTGCTTTTTTGTTGTTGTTATTGTAATCAGTTAGCAATTGCTGTATAATAAACACAAATTCAGTTAAAATAATAGTCAGTGATTTATATTGCACATGGGCTGGCTGTGCCTTCACTGGTATAAATTGTCTTGGCAGCTCTGCTGAGTTTCTCTCCTCTTCCTCCTGGGCTCAGTGAACCTGCCCAGGCATGTCCTTTACGTGGTGGCTCAGAAGCACAGCCTATATCAAGCCTCTACTTATATCTCACTGGCTAAAACAAGTCACACTGCGGAGCCAAGTGCAGAAGCCTCCCGTTCTTCCTTCTATGAGGGTGTTGATTACATGGCCAAGGATGCAGAGGTGGAGAAATGTGAAGAACTGGCGAAAGGCATTAATACAGTTAACTACATTTTCCATAGGCCGTGAGAACAAGAATCACATTTCAGTAATGTACTATGTGAGTCTTGTTTTATAAAAGCATCTCCTAGCCAGCAGTCATATAACAGGAAAGAAACTAATGACATGAATCAAAATGAAAATTTATAGTATTGACTCAGAAGCAGAGCTGACCTCTGAAATATATATATTAGGGCAGTCATTCTCCAAGTGTGGTCTGGGGACACTTGGTGTCCCTGAGACCCTTTCAGAGGGCCTATTTGGTGAAAGCTAGTTTCACAGTAACACTGAGATGTTATTGCTTGGTGTACTTTTATTCTCCTACAAGTATACAGTGGTAATTTTCAGAGGACACATGACATGATTTTGCAACAGAATAATTGTGGGAGCAGCTATGAGAATACATCTTTCTTTCATTAGGTTAGGTCAAATTTTAAAGAGGTTTTCAAAAATATAAAATAATGTCAATCTTCTCACTGCATTTTTATTTTGAAAAGTAGTTCGTTTTTATAATAATACATTATATTATCTTATAATGGGTTTATATTTTTTAAGAAATTATTAAATAAGTATTTTTAAATTCAGCAGATATAATCTGCAAAACAAAAGCTATCTGTGGTCCTCTAAAATTTTTAAGAGTGTAAAGAATTTCTAAAACAAAAAATGTTTCAGAACATGAAAATAATTAAAAATCAATACTTTAAAAACTGGCATACGCAACAGGACACACAAAAAAATAGTTTCTAGGCTTCCAGTCAAGATGGCGGGTAGGTCGGTCTCACCTCCTCCACAACTGCATCAAAATGACAGCTAAACTACAGCACAACCATCCTTCAGAACCACCTGACATTGAGCTGAATGGAGGTGGACGGGCTGGTCCCTAACCCACGTGTGGTGGATAAACATCAGGAGGACACCTCGGCTGAGAATGTTCTCTCTGAGGCATGAGGGATCCCTGTCCCACAACAGACGTCCAGCTCAGTGTCCTAGTACCAGGAAGAGAAGTCCCCATCTCCTCTGGCTGTAAAACCAGTGGGAACTGAGGTTGAGGGAGGCTGCGGCTGCTGGATCCCCAGGTAGCTCTTCTTAATGGGCTCGCACATGGACTTACTTGGACCAGCTCCTTCTGAGCTCCAGTGTGGAGGGGAGGGGGCTTGAAAGGCACCAGAGATAACAAGGAGAATAACTTGTTTGGCATTGGGGTGAAGACTGGAAAGGCAGCTTTCTTCTGGACAGACGGTGCTGGTGGAGGCTGTTGTTCCTTTGGTGAGCCCTTCCCCAACAGGGCAGGCAGATGGCTGCCATATCTGGGACCCCAGCAACCTGGTTCACACTGTTTGCCCCACCCTGGTGATTCCCTGAGGCCCCACCCCACCCAACTTTCAGGGCCACCCAAGCTGTTTCCAGTGGCTTTACCAAAGGGTTGGCCTGTTTTGGATCCTGATTCAGATTTTCCTAAATTCTCTCAAACAAGAAGCATCTGGTCTCAGTGAGCCCCATACTTCTAGCTAAGTGGCCCCAAGCCTGGCACTAGAAGCAACCAGCCTTGGTTCACAGCTTGTCTTTTCCTGGGCACCTCCAAGTCATCTGCACATAGCTTTGTAGCTTATGCCTAGTGGCCCCAGGTAGAACACAGGCAGTGGCTGACCTTGCCCCAGAGCCAGCACACCCAAGTGGACAGCTTCAGACCACATCAAAGCATTACCATCCAACCACCTCCACAAGTGACACACTCAAAGAATGGACTCAGGGGTACCAGGGCAATGCTGGAGTAAGTCTTTCCCTTTGTGGTGGGCCCCTGCATAGCTGATTATCCAAGGTAGTCAGAGGTCAGTGGTTAGTGAGCACAGTCAGTCCTTGCAGCTGACCAGCTTGACATGCTCCCACTGACATGCCAACAGCAAGGAGTGCACCTTGAGGTACACCAGCTGGGTGATCAGGAAGTCTGTGCCACTGGACACTGCAGGATATCTACTACAACAGGCCATCCTAGGAAGCCTAGGAGACATAGCAACTCCATCTAATACATAGAAACAAACACAGGGAAGTAGCCAAAATGAGAAGCCAAAAGAAACATGGCCCAAATGAAAGAACAAAATTCCAGAAAAAGAACTCAATGAAATGGAGATGGGTAATCTAACAGATCCAGAGTTCAAAACATTGCTTATAAGGATGTTCAATGAACTTAGTGAGGGTTTCAAGAACATAATAATAAAGGACCAGTCAGAAATGAAGGATGCACTAACTGAAATAAAGAATAATTTACAGGGAATCAATAGTAGAGTAGGTGAAGCCAAGAAGCAAACCATCGATTTGAAATATAAGGGCAAAAAATACCCAATCAGAACAGCAAAACAAAAAAAGAATCCAAAAAAGTGAGAATAGTGTAAGGAGCCTCCAGGACAACTTCAGGTATACAACATTCACATCATGGCAGTGCCAGAAGGAGAAGAGAGAGGGCAAGAAATGGAAAGCCTATTTGAAAAAATAATGAGAGAAAACTTTCCTAACTTAGGGAAGGAAACAGACACAGAAGTCCAGGAAGCACAGAGAGTTCTAAACAAGATGTGGACCCAAAGAGGTCCACACCAAGACACATCATCATCAAAAGGCCAAAGGTTGAAGACACAGAGAGAATCTTAAAAGCAGCAAGAGAAAAGTACAATGGAGCTCCCATAAGGCTGTCAGCCAGTTTCTCAAAAGGAAGTTTGCAGGCCAGGAGGGAGTGGCAAGAAATATTAAAAGTGATGAAAAGGAAGGACCTACAATCAAGATTACTCTATCCTGAAAAACTATCATTTAGAATCATTGGCCATATAAAGAATTTCTCAGACAAGAAAAAGCTAAAGGAGTTCATCACCACCAAACCAGTATTGCATGAAATGTTGACAGGTCTTCTTGAAGAAGAAGATAAAAAATATGAACAATAAACTGGCAATAAATACATATCTATCAACAATTGAATCTACAAACAAAATGAACAAGCAGAACAGGAACATACTCATAGATACAGAGAACGTTTTGTTGGATGCCAGATGGGAGGAGAGTTGAGTGAAAAAGATGAATGGATTAAGAAATACAAATTGGTTGTTAGACTGATGAACCTCAAAGGGAAGGGGGGAGGTGAGGTGGAAGGGAGAAACCAAAGAACTTATATGCATGTATGCATAACCAACAGACACAGACAATAGCGTGGGGAAAGCAGGAGGGGGATGGGATTGGGGTGGAGGGCATTAAGGGGGGAAGAGGACATCTGTAATGCATTCAACAATAAAGATAAGTTAAAAAAAAAAAAAGAAATAGTTTCTATAAAACACAAGTAGAAAGCCATTAGGAGATAATAAGATGAAAGTAAAAGAAGGCAGTTTGCAATAAAAAGGATTATGTACAGAATAAAGAATTCTTTTAAGAAAGATAAAACATGGTCACAGAATTAAAACCACACCAGTAGCAGCCAGAATCCAAATCAACACTTTGAAAGAATAAAAATCAATGACATTTAGGGAAACATAGAGAGATTTTCCAAGAATAAAATGCAAAAGGATACAATAAATAAAAAAATAAGAGAAAGAGCCCTGGCCTGTTTTGCTCAGTGGTTAGAGCGTCAGCCCATGGACCAAAGAGTCATGGGTTTGATTCCAGCCAAGGAGGTGTACCTTTGTTGCAGTTCGTCCTCAGCCCTGGTTGGGGTCCTGTGGGAGGCAACCAACTGATGTGTCTCTCTCACATTGATGTTTCTCTCTCTCCTCCTTCCTTCCCTTTTACTCTATCTAAAGATAAATGGAAAAAATATCCTCAGGTGAGGATTAAAAAAAAGGAGAGAGAAAGAAAATGATAATTATGGAAATAAAATACCACGTATATTTCCTCTCCAAGGGGATGTCAGAGACAATGGAACAGAAGTGACAAAAGCACACAAATAGAATAGAACCTTCTGGAAAAGCAAGTAAATTAATATGGTTTTTGAATTTTGAATATGAAGTTTGAAAAGTTTTATATCACAACAGATATAAATCAGAGTCACAATTATACATGTCTTAGCAAAATTAGATCCTGAAGACTAAGTTCAGGGGAAAAGACTACCAATTAAAAATCGTAATATAGATTATTTCTAGCCATCATGGAATGGTAGCTGTTTATGGAGATAAGGCTGGAGTCCCCATATTTTATTGTTCTTTCATATGTGTAAACATTATCATAATTTTAAAATCATTACTGGCCATGAGGTCTAATGCTGAAGGAGCAATAAGGTTTACTGGTCTGTTATATTGAGTTACTGAACTTGAGTTGTTTAAATTCCATCCTCATACTTTTACAACACTCTTTCTTGTCTCTGATATACATATACTTATGTAAAGATCCAGAACAAAGACATCAGTGTAAGTCATGGATGGGGTTGCAAAACTAAGTCTGGAATGACAGAAAACAATATCTATTTCAATGATGGAATAATTCCAATAAAATGATTCTGCCACTAGATGGCTGAGTGTTGCATATATTGAGGCTTTTATTGAGCTGAATAATAGCCTCTAAAGATATGTAGTCTTAATAGCTAGAAACTATGAATGTTACCTTATTTGGAAAAATGGTCTTGGCAGATATGATTAAGGCTCAAGACGGGGAAATTATCTTGATGGAATCACAGGTGTCCTTCTAAAAGAGCCACAGAAAGCGATTTGACACAGACAGAAGAGGATAAGATAATGTGACTCTGGAGGCAGAGGTTGGAATTATCCAGTCACAAGTCAAGGAATGCCAGCAGCCACCAAAAGGGAAAGGTCAAGGGACAGCTTCTCCCCTAGAGCCTCTGGAGGGAGTGTGGCACTGCCAACCTCTTAATTTCAATCAAATGAAACTGGTTTTGAACTTGTGGCCCCCGGAGCTGTGAGACAATATATTTATGTTGTTTTAGACCACCAAGGTTGTGGCAAGTTATGGCAGCCATAGGGAACCAAAACAGAGCTCAGTATTTGCGTTTGCATTGAGAACATTGATTCAGCAGTGGCTACAGGTGGAGAAGCCTGATGAGCCATAGTATGAGCTGGTGTACTCAGGCACAGACATTTGTTTATGAGCTTGTTGATAATCCCCGAAATAGCTGGGGAGAAGGCTGCCCAACATTCAAAGAGCACACCGTCATCTTGGGCATGTCACAGTACATATATACTTACACTTTAGATGTATTCTAAGAGATTCACCTTCATCTCTCTTTTCCAATCATTCACATTTAGATCTTTCTGGACTGTCTGGACAAACCGCGACTGTTCATGGATCACTGTGTACTCTTATCTCAGGTTAACTCTCCTTACATGGACAGGAACAAAAAAAGGTACCACAACATTCTTTCTTTTTTGTTTGTTTATTTATTTTTAATTAATTAATTTAATATTGCTACAGATGTTTCTCCTTTTCCCCCCACTGATTGCACCCTCCCTCCCTCCCTCCCCGTCCTGTCCCCAACTTTGTTGTCCATTTCCATTGTTCATGCATACATGCATATAAGTTCTGTGGTTTACCTCCTCCCCCCACCGCCTCTTCTGGGGATTGTCAGCCTGTACTCCACTTACACGACTGTGGGACTACCCCATTCCTCAGGCCATTATGTTCATTATATTTCACAAATAAGTGAGATCATATGATACTTGTCTTTCTCTGTTTGGCTTGTTTCGCTTAGGACAATACTTTCCAGGTACCTCCACGTCACCTCAAAGGATAAGAGAACTTTCTTTCCTACAGCTGCATAGTACTCCATTGTAATTATGTACCATACCTTTTTTATCCATTTGTCTACTGATGGACATTTGGGCTGTTTCCAGATCTTAGCTATTGTAAATAGTGCTGCTATGACTATGGGGGTATATATATTCTTTCTTATTGGTGTTTCAGGCTTCTTAGGGTATATTCCTAGAAGTGGGATCACTGGGTCAAATGGAAGTTCAATTTTTAATTTTTTGAGGTAACACCATATCGTTTTTTATAGTAGCTGCAGCAGTCTGCATTCCCACCAGCAGTGTACTAGAGTCCCCTTTTCTCCACACCCTCCCCAACATTTGCTTGATGATTTGTTGATGGCGGCTATTCTGACAGGTGTGAAATAATACCTCATAGTTGTTTTAATTTGCAACTCTCTGATGATTAGTGATGTTGAGTATTTCTTTATATGTCTCTTGGCCATTTCTATGTCCTGTTTAGAGAGGTGTCTATTTAGTTCCCCTGACCATTTTTTAATTGGGTTGTTTGTCTTCCTTTTGTTGAGTTGCATGAGCACTCTACATATTTTGGAAATTAACCCCTTATCTGAGATATCATTGGCTGTTATGCTCTCCCATAGAGTGAGTTCCCTTTCCATTTTGGTGGTTGTTTCTTTTGCTGTGCAGAAGCTTTTGAGTTTGATGTAGTCTCATGTGTTCATTTTCTCCTTTGTTTCTGTTGCCTTAGGTGATGTATCAGTGAAAATTCTGCTGCGTATGATGTCTGAAATTTTGTTTCCTACAGTTTCTTCTAGGATTTTTATGGATTCATGAGTCACATTTAAGTCTTTTATTCATTTGAGTTTTTTCTTGTGTACGGTGTAAGTTGATTGTCTAGTTTAATCTTTTTTGCATGTAGCTGTCGAATTTTCCCAACACCATTTATTAAAGAGGCTGTCTTTACTCCACTGTATGCTCTTGCCAGCTTTGTCAAATATTAATTGAGCATATTGTGTTGGGTCCATTTTTGGGTTCTCTATGTTCCATTGATCTATCTGCCTGTTCTTGTGCCAGTACCAGGCTGTTTTGATTATAGTGGCTTTGTAGTATAACCTGAAATCTGGTAATGTGATCCTTCCAACTTTGTTCTTATTTTTCAAGATTTCTGTGGCTATTTAGAGTCTTTTTGATTCCATGTGCACTTTTGAAGTATTTGTTCTAGTTCTGTGAAGTATGTCGTTAGTATTTTGATGGGGATTGCATTGAATCTATAGATTGCTTTGGGTAGTATGGACATTTTAATGATATTAATTCTTCCGATCCATGAACAAGGTATGTGCTTCCACATTTTATATCTTCCTCTATTTCTTTTTTCAATGTCCTGAAGTTTTCTGTGAATAGGTGCTTTATTTCTTTGGTTAAGTTTATTTCTAGGTATCTTAATTTTTTTGCTGTGACAGTAAATGGAATTGTTTTTCTAGTTTCTCTTTCTGTGAGGTCATCATTGGTGTATAAAAATGCCATAGATTTTGTGACATGAATTTTGTATCCTGCTACTTTGCCAAACTCATTTATTAAGTCTAGTAAATTTTTGATGAAGTCTTTGGGGTTTTCTACGTGTAGTATCATGTCATCTATGCATAATGACAGTTTCACTTTCTTTTTTTCCAATTTGGGTCCCTTTCATTTTCTCTTCCTGTTTGCTGTGGCTGTGACTTTCAGCACTGTGTTAAATAAGAGTGGCAAAAGTGGACATCCTTGCCTTGTTCCTGTTTTTAAGGGAAATGCTTTTAGTTTTTGCCCACTGAGTATGATGATGTCTGTAGGTCTTTTATATATGGCCTTTATTATGTTGAGGTATGATCTCTCTATTTCCAAATTGCTAAGAGTTTTTATCAGAAATGGATGCTGAATATTGTTGAATGCTTTTTCAGCGTCTATGGATATGATCACATGATTTTTATCTTTCATTTTGTTTATGTGGTGTATTACATTTCTTGATGTGCAAATATTGTACCAGCTTTGCATCCCTGGAATGAATCCCACTTGGTCATGGTGAATAATTTTTTTGATGTGTTGCTGGATTCAAATTGCTATTATTTTGTTCGGGATTTTGGCATCTATGTTCATCAGGGATATTAGTCTGTAGTTTTGTTTCTTTGCAGTGTCTTTTTCTGGTTTTGGAATTAGAATTATGCTGGCCTCATAAAACAAGTTTGGAAGTCTTCCTTCTACTTGAATTTGTTAAAATAGTTTGAGGAGAATGGGTATTAGTTCTTCTTTGAATGTTTGGTAAAATTCCCCCGTGAAGCCATCTGGGCCTGGGCTTTTGTTTGCTGGGACAGTCTTGATTACATCTTCAAATTCTTTTGTTGTTATTGGTCTGTTCAAGTTTTCTATCTTTTCCTCATTCAGTTTTGGGAGACTATGTGTTTCTAGAAATTTGTCCATTTCACTTAGATTGTCTAATTTGTTGCCATATAATTGTTGACAGTATTTATTAATGATTGTTTGTATTTCTGTGGTGTCAGTTATTATTTCTCCTCTTTCATTTCTGATTTTGTGTATTTGGGTTCTCTCTCTTTGTTTCTTGGTGAGTCTAGCTAAGGGTCCATCAAACTTGTTTATCTTTTCAAAGAACCAGCTCTTTGTTTCATTAATCCTTTGAATTGTGTTTTGGTTTCCATTTCATTTATTTCTGCTCCAATCTTTACTACTTCCTTCCTTCTACTTGCTCTGGTGTTTTCTTTTTGTTTGCCTTCTATTTCTTTAAGTTATGAGGTTAGATAGTCTATTAGAAATTTTTCTTGTTTCTTGAGGTAGGCCTGTAGGGCTATGAAATTCCCTCTCAGAACTGCTTTGGATGCATCTCATAGATTTTGTGTTGTTGTGTGTTCATTTTCATTGGTTTCCAGGAAGTTTTAAATTTCTTCCTTGATCTCCATGGTAACCCTGTTATTGCTCAATAACATGCTATTTAGCCTTCATGTTTTCAAATATCTTTGCATGTTCTTATTGCAATTGATTTCTAGTTTCATGCCATTGTGATCTGAGAAGATGCTTGATATGATTTCAATCTTTTTGAACTTGTAGAGACTTACATTGTGCCCTAACATGTGGTCTATCTTTGAGAATGTCCCATCTGCACTTGAGAAGAACGTGAATTCTGCAGTTTTGGGGTGTAATTCTCTGTACAGATATCTATTAAATCCATTTGATCTAATGCTTTATTTAGAGTCTGTGTTTTCCTTGTTAATTTTTTGTCTAGATGATATATCTAGTGATGAGAGCAGGGTGTTGAATTTTCCTGTTATGATTGTATTGCTGTTGATTTTTCTTTATAAGTCCTCCAGAAGTTTTTAAATGTATGTTGGTGCTCCTATATTGGGTGCATATATGTTAAGCAAGGTTATATCTTCTTGTTGGATAGATCCTTTCAATATTATGTGGTGGCCTTCTTTGTCTCTATTTATGGCCTTCATTTTGAAATCTACTTTATCATATATGAGTATTGCTACCCCAGCTTTTTTTTTTTGCTTTCTGTTTGCTTGAAAGATTCTTTTTTCATCCCTTCACTTTCAACCTATGTGAGTCTTTTGTTGTGAGGTGGGTCTCTTGTAAACAACATATATGTGAGTCATGCTTTCTCATCCAGTCAGCTAGTCTGTGTCTTTTTATGGAAGCATTCAAACCATTCACCGTTAAGGTGATAATTGACATGTACTTAGTTATTGCCATTTTTTTTTAGTGTGGTTTTATTTTTCTACTTATTTCTTCTACTAATTACAGCAGTCCTTTTAGCATATCTTGCAGTGCTGGTTTGGTGTTAATATATCCCCTTAGCCTTTTTTTGGTCTGGAAAGCTCTTTATTTGACCTTCTATTTTGAATGATAGCCTTGCTGAATAGAGTAGTCTTGGATTCAGATCCTTGTTTTTCATGACCTTGATTACTTCATGCCACTCTCTTCTGGCCTTTAGTGTTTCTGTTGAGAAGTCAGCTGAGAGCCTTATGAGGTTACCTTTGTAGGTAACCTGTTGCTTATCTCTTGCTGCTTTTAGGATTCTCTCTTTGTCTTTAATTTTTGGCATTTTAATTACTATGTGTCTTGGTGTGGGCCTATTTGGGTTCTTCTTACTTGGGGCTCTCTGTGCTTCTTTAACTTGAATGCCTTCTTCCTTCACCAAGTTAGGAAAATTTTCTGTCACTATTTCTTCAAATATATTCTCTAACCCTTGCTATTTTTTTTCTTCTTCAGGGACTCCTATGATGCAAATGTTATTACGTTTCCTGTTGTCCCACTATCCTCTTAAGCTATCTTCCTGTTTTTTAACTTTTTTTTTTTTTTTTTCGGTTTTCTGATTGGTTGATTTTTTTCTACCCTGTTTTCTAATTCACTGATTTTGTCCTCGGATTCCTCTACTCTGCTGGTTTGTACTTTCAATGTGTTCTTCATTTCTGCTGTTATTCTTCATTTCCACTTGGTTGATTTTCAATGTTTCTATATCTTTACTCATGGTGCTGATGTCCTAACTCATGCTGTTGAGCTTCCTCAAGATCATGGCTCTGAACTCTACCTCTGATACTTTGCTTAATTGCATTTTATTTCATTTTTGATAGATTTCTCTTGTTCTTTCATTCGGGATTTGTTTCTTTGTTTCACCATTTTGGCTATCTCATTGGGTTTTGGAGCCTGCCAAATTTTCCCTGTGGGTGTTGGTGTTCTACTCTTTGTGGCTCCCTGTACTGGGTTTGGATGAACCTGGGTCGGCCCACATTAAACACCACTGTCAAGTCTTACTTTAATGGGTAGACTTGCAACCCCAGGAAAGGTTCAGTTATCCTTTAGCTTTTTCTTGGTCTCAGTTACTCAGTGTCTTGCAATGTAGCCCTGGTGTTCTGCATAAGAGGATTTCTAGAGGGTGGAATAGATGCTGGTTGTTAATGAGCCTCAATTTGCATTTTTTTTGCCTCACCTGGGAAAAGCTGAATCTTGGAGCATGAGGGCTGCTGCTTTTTCCCAAAGCTCTGGGAAGAAGGACACTGGCCACCGTCCTTTGTGGCCACAACTCAGCAAAAATTCTGAGTGCCTTTCAAATCTCGGGTGTCCCTACAGAGTTCTAGCCCAGTCTTCCCTCCCTCTGCTGGAGCCCCCAGTTGAGTGGCTGTGGCTATTTTAGTGCTCTGTCCTGCTTCTCTGCACTGTGAAACAGGCTTGGTCTTTATTCCCCAAAGGCACTACTCATAGCTAAGATTGCTGCTGTATTTGGGCTCCCAGTCTGCCACCCTCTGGTGCCTCCACAGATCCTACCAGTGTCCCTGGTTATATGTCCTGCTGCTTTTGTGTTGCTTTTTTCTGAGTAATTTTTTTTTTTTTTTTTTTTGTTGTGATTCCTGTTTGTTCCTGGGAGATCATCTGTGTAGCTTCCATTCACTCCGCCTCCATTTTCACATCCTCTAATCCTATCTTGTGCACATCTGGGTCACACAGGCCTCTCTGGTGCCCCTGTACCCTGCAGGTCCTGAGGGTAACTGGATCACTCAGGCTCTTTGGGGACCCGGCTCTATGCCTATAATATGGGCTGCTGGGTTGCACAGGCCTCTCTGGTGCCCCCACACCCTGCAGGTCCTGTGGACAGGCAGCTGGATTGCACCAGTCCCTGTGGGGTTCTGGCTTCCTACCGCTCTTGTGTGCTGCTGAGTGCCATAGGCTTCTCTGGTGCCCCAGTACCCCGCAGGACCCACGGGCAGCTGGATTGCATCAGTCCCTCTTGAGCTCCAGCTTCCCACTGCTCTTCACCAGATTCTTTCCATTGGCATTTTTACTGTACTCACTGTCCTTTGGAGATACCCACAAGTGAACCTGCAATGACACAGCAGACACTTCCAACGAGACCAGCCTATTGTATTGAGCATTAATTGTAAAACCTTTAGCCATGGACCAAACCAGCTTCTGGCCTGTTTTGATAAGACATGTGAGCCAAGAACAATTTTTATATTCAAAGTTTTATAAAAGGAAACAAAAACAAACTGTATGACAGAGACTGTATGTGGTATGCTGAGCCTAAACTATTTACCCTCCAGTCCTTTACAGACGGTGTTTGCTGACCCTTGGTATAGAGCTGCGGGCTCAATTTTTTTTTAACCTAAGTAAGCTGATCAGAGGAAACTTTTCATTGAAACCGAAATGTAATGGAGTGAGACAGGGCAGTGTGGCAGCAATAGCAGCTCCAAGAACATAGGTAAGTCCATCAACCTAATTATTTTTCAGTGATGACTGGTTCAAAGTTCAGAACATACAATTTATATCTACTTGTTACTCCTAACTTTATTTATTTATTTACTTATTTATTTATTTACTTATTTATTTATTCATTCATTATTTATCATTCATTCATTCATTCATTCATTCATTTTTGTTACTCCTTACTCAAGGATATTTTTTCATTGATTTCCTTTTTAGAGAGAGTGAAAGAGAGGAGGATAGAGGAAAAGAGAGAGGCACTGATATGGTACATTGATTGGTTGCTTCCTGCATGTACCCCAAGTGGAGCCAGGAATGAAACCTGCAACTCAGGTACATGCCCTTGACAGGGAATCAAACCCAAGACCCTTCAGTGTGCTGGCTGATGCTCCAAACACTGAGCAACACCAACCAGGTCCTTACTTGAATAATCTCCAGCTCATGGCGAGCAATTTGGATTGCATGATTACTTGATCTTTCAATATCATGTGTTCATTCTACTAAGACCCAATCAAATATTAAGAGCTATGTAAGAGGAAGAAAATCATTAATTATGAAAAAGGGTATAACTTTGTTTCAAGATCTTGGCTAATTTGACTATGAGCCCCTCACTGTTTCTGAGGTTTGCTGCAAGCTTCATGCAGCATCCTGCTCTTACTCAGGCACTCAGCCTATCCTTAGATCAACCATGTCCTAAGCATTGGAAGACACAACTCCTTGCTCTTCAGGCTGGACTGACTAGAAAGCTTTCTTTTGCTCTGAGTCCCAAAGTGATAGGATGCCTCTAAAGTGGCTTCTAATAATTTCTAAATTCTAGTATTCTCTCCCTCCCTTATATATTTCCTTCCTGTTGATTGTGGGCTAGATTTAGGTTCTCACTTATACCAAAAGGGGGAAAAAGTCAGCAAAATGATGGGTTATCACTACCAAGGTTGGAAAAAGATTGACTTTCCTCTCTCACACTCCTTGTTTTCTAAAGCCCTCATTCTGAGGGAAGCAAGTTTTCATGCTGTGAGCAGCTCTATGGAAATGTACATATGGCCAGGAATTTATGTTTTTGGTCAACAGCCAGTGAGATTGGAAGTGAATCTCCCTGAAGCTTGCCAATGGACTTATGAGTGGGCTTATAAGCAAACCCTCCCCAAGTTGAACTGTGCAGTCCCACCAAATGGCTTGTGAGAAACCCTGAGATTGAGGACCCAGATAAGGTACTCCCAGATCCCTGACCCACAGAAACAATAACATAATAAACTGTTATTGTTTTAAGCTGCTAAACTTGGGGCTAATTTGATAGGCAGTGGTAAATAATATACCAAATTGAAGACAAAAGTCTTTTGGGTCATTTGCCCAATTGATTGGAGGAGGATCCAAATTTGTTGTATGTTGCCTCTGAAATCTAAACAAACCAGTGAGTACCCCCCCCCCCCCTTAAAAGGAAGTGCAAGGGGAAACAGTTTGTCTTCCTTATGTAGGACAATCTTGACATACCCAGGTCACTAGACCCACCAGAATATTGTTGAAGTGGCAAACCCTTTTCGTTTTCATAAGTCAGTTTCTTATGTCCCACAAATATGCATCTTGGCAAAATGTCTGTGAAACCTGTTGCTTCCTACTCTGCTGGTCCTATTTACATGCTGTCATTAATATTGTGGATAAAATGATATTATTCATGATTGAGATATGGTTGAAATGTGAAATGCTTGCAATTTAAACCGTGGCATCTAGCCAAGAATTGTCATAATCTCATTACAAGATGATAAAGTCCTGCTGATTCTGTCAGGAAAATGCAAATGATTGTTTTTTAATGTTTATTGGGGTAGGGCAGCAATTTTCAACTGGTGTGCCACAAGAAATTTCAAAATATGCAATACGTGACTATTTAGTCAGGGGCACTAACCTCTTTTCTCTTAGACTGTCAAATAAAAAATGACAACAGTCAACACAATGATAGCTGTCTGGTGTGAATGAATAAAAATTATACTTACTTTTTTGTCAGTTCGGCAAAATATATGATATACTTTTTGATGTGCCACAGAATTTTAGTTATTAATTTATGTGTGCCATGAAATAAAAATGGTTGAATATTGCTGGAGTAGGGGAAAGAAAATCATCTAGACTAGTTGCTGTATTTTAGGTGCTGGAAGTCATATTGGTTTATTCCAATAAATATCATATACCTGAAACAGTAATGCATTTGTTATCTCAAGTGATTAATATGATGATAAACGGTTGTCATTTTTGCTTGTGGTTTAAAAAAATTACATGTGTATACATTTATGCATTTATATATTACATAAATTATATATATAATTTTTACCTAATACTCATATTATTAAAAAATAATTTATAAAAGAAATTGACCTTATTAAAAGTTAAGTCAAATTGATGAATTTGAGAAATGAATACACTTTCAATAACTACTTGTCCTATGAGAATACAGAATAATTCTATCATTCTAGAAATTCCTTTGTGCATGTTTTCAGATAGCCCATGCCCTCTAGAGGTAACCGTTGTTCTGATTTCTATCATCATAAATTAGTTTTGCCAGTTTTTGAGTTTTATATGAATAATATATATTATGTTATCATTTGTATTCAACTTATTTCACTCAGCATAAGGCATGTGAAATTCTCCCATGATGTTACATTTACCATTAGTTTTGTTATTTTTATTCCTGAGAAGTATTTTATTTTATGAATATATTACAACTGTTTAATTCATTCACCTGGTAATGGACATTGGGGTTAGTTCCAATTTTAATTCTTACCAATAAAGTATTCATGAAGGTTTTTATACAAGTTTTATGTCAGCATATCGTTATATTTCTCTAAGGTGAAACATAGGATCGAAATTGCTGGGTTATAAGCTTGGTGCATGGTGGCTCTCAGCTCCAAATCTGCACTTTTAGGGTCTGCTTTGTGATACTAAAGCTGGACTCTAGTCATTTCTGTTGTGTTAGCTGGCACACTGTTAGGCTTTGCCAGTAGAAGTTTCTGGAGGGATAATTCAAAGCCAGGACAGGAGGAAGAGACTGTCCTTCCTTCTTCTGATGAGATTAGAATTCAAGGGACTTGTTAAGTGTTTGTCCTTGGCCTGTATCATCCTGCAAGTTTCTCTGCCACCAGCGGCATGGGCTACACACCTGGCACCTTTCTTTGCCACCCAGCAATGTATTCATCGTTTAACTACATTCCACGCACTCTGGCAAGTTCTTCAAAACTGCGTATTGCTGTGTCAACCACACCCTCTTTTAAAACATCTGACTCTGTGCCATAGTGTCTGTGTGTGGGGAGCTGGTGGTGGTGTGTCCCCAAGATTCCAAGTTCTTTGATTGTTCACTCCCTCCCTCTGGTGTAGTAGCTGCTTTATGCATTTCATGCTTAGGGACCCCTTTAAAACCTCTTTTAGCCCTTCTAATAATTAAATACCTTTAAAACACTTATTCATTAAGATACATGCACCCCTATGTTCATTGCAGCATTATTTACAATAGGCAAGACATGGAAAAAACCTATGTTCTTTGATCAATGATTGGGTAAAGATGTGGTCCATATGTACGATGGAATACTACTGGGCCATAAAAAGATGAAATATTGCCATTTGTGCCCTGGCCAGTTTGACTCAGTGGTTAGAGCATTGGCCCATGGGCCAGAGAGACCTGGGTTCAGTTCCTGCGAGGGGCACGTGCCTCAGTTGCAGTTTGTCCTCAGCCCCAGGTGGGTTTGTGGGGGTGGCAGCCAATTGATGTGTCTATCTCACATCGATGTCTGTCTCTCTCTCTCTCTCTCTCTCTCTCTTTCTCTCTCTCTCTCTCTCGCCACCTCTCTCCCTCCCACTCTACCTAAAGATAAATGCAAAAATGTCCTTGGGTAGCCCTGGCTCAGTCAGGCCCTGGCAGTGTCGGCCGGTCCAGAGAGACCTGGGTTCGGTTCCCACTAAGGGCATATACTGTGGTTGCAGTTTGTCCCCAGACCTGGTTGGGTCATGCAGGAGGCAGCCACTCGATGTGCCCCACATCGATGTTTCTCTCTCTCTCTCTCTTCCTCTCTCTCCCTCCCACTCTATCTGAACAAAAAATGGAAAAATGTTCTCAGGTGAGGATAAAAATAAAAGAAATATTGCCATTTGAGAAAACATGGATGAATCTTGAGAATGTTATGCTAAGTGAAATAAGTTAGGGAGAAAGGGACAAGACCGTATGATTTCATTTATATACGGGATGTGAAACAAAAAGCAACCAATAAACATACCACGAAACAGAAAATCCCAAACTTACAGATAGAGACAACAGAATGATCGTTGCCAGAGGGGAGAAGGAGTGAAGAAAAAACAAGGAGGGTAAAGGAAGTCAAATATATGGTGATGGGAGAAGACTAGACTTAAGGTGAGCACACAAAAGTATACAGACGTTATATTGTAAAGTTGTACACCAGAATTTACCTGTTATTTACCAATGTTATCCCTATACATTTTTCAAAAGTAAAAATAAATAAATAAATAACTTTCACTAGTTAGCAATTCTTTATGTTACATTTTCCAGATCTAAATTACTGGTATGATTTCTAACTCTGATTGGACCCTGGCTGTTTTAATTTAATAAAATAAAAGGCATACAATTTACAGTGTGGTTTTACCACTTCACACTCAGGTCAGCAATGTTAATAGTTTCAGTTGTTCTGTGGATTTGCTAATACTTGGTATTGTCAGTTTTTGATTTTAAATAATTTTAGTCATTCAAGTATGTATGAAGCACTTTCATCTTCTTCCCTGTTTTCTGGTTTAACAAATATTTGGGATATTCCACTCTATCTTAAGTTTTAGTTATATTATTTAAAGTATTGTTATGCTTGTCTTCATTTTTAGTTTTTTGTTTGTTTGTTTTTCCTGGAGTTTTGTTTTGTTCTTTCATTAGGAACATGTTTCATTGTCTCCTAATTTTGGCTGCCTCCTTGGTAGGGCTGCCATGTCTCCTGGTCTTGGTAGAGTGGTCACAAGTACTAAGTGTCCTGTGAGGCCCAGTGACACAGTCTCCCTGGTCATCTGTCCTTTGTGTGGGTTGTGTGTGCCATCCTGTTGTAGTTGAGCTCTGATGGCTGTTAGCACATCATTCGGTGGCTGGCAGACCCTCAGGCTGACCACAGAAGACAAGCTGCTGTTCAGGGGCTAGCCCTGCAGAGCAGGATTTGCTATTTCAGGGCTCTGAAGCCTTCTAAGTTTATCCTTTGGGTGTGTTATTTGTGGAGATGTTTGGGTGGTGTCTAGTGTGTCCGAAGCGGGCCACCAGGTAGGCTATTTCTGGGGCTCCTTGGGAGGTGCAGGCCAAAGTCAGGCACTGCCTGTGCCCTGCCCAGGGCCACCTGGTATGAGCTCAAAGTTATATGCAGATGGTTTAGAGCTGGCCTTAGAGGTGCCTAGTAGAGACCAAGCTGTGGACCAAGGCCGTTGGCCACTAGTGCTGGCTTAGGGCTGCTAAGCAAGAGGTACAGAGCATGCCAAGGCCAGATGCAGCATGTTTGTGGTTTGTAACCTTTGAGAGATTTTAGGAAAGTCTATAGGATGAGCCAAGACAGGCCCTTTGTATGGAAAAGCTACTGGAAGAATCTTTTTTTTTTTTTTTTGCTCAGTGGTTGGAGCATCGACCTGCAGACCTAGCGAGAACCGAACCTGGGTTCCGCAGGCCAATGCTCCAACCGCTGAGCAATACCAGCCAGGGCTGGAAGCATCTTGAGTAGGCCTGCAAGTTGGGGGGGCAGGGTCTCAGGGAATCAACAGATTGGGGTGAACAGTGTTAGCTAGGTTGATGGAAACGGAGACTTAGAGGCCATCTTTGCCTGCAGGCTGGGTGTGGGGAGGGCTCATTGAAGAAACAGCGGCCTCTGCTAGCACTTTTTTTGGAGAGAAAGCAGCCCTCCAGGCCTTGTCCAGAAGCCAGACAAGTCACTGACTTCCTGTGGGTTCCTGGTGTGCTGTTCAAGCTGCTACCCCAGCACTGGATTTGGAGCAAGTGAGTTCATGCTCAGGCCCTTTAAGATGAGTGCCTAGGACTCCAGGAACCCTCTGTCTCACTCAGCCAAAATCCCCCATGATTTTCACAGCCAGAAGTTATGGGGACTTCTCTTCCCAACACTGGAACCCGAGGCTGGATGGCCTGGTGAGAGGCTGAGATCCCTGGTTCCGAAACTGAGATATCCCTCCAGATTTTTAACCACCACAGCTGATAGTGGGGTCAGCTCATTTCACATCTCTGCCATTCCTACCAGTCTCAATGTGGCTTTTTCTGGTCTTTATTTTATTTTTTGTAATCCTCACCTGAGGATATTTTTCTATTAATCTTCAGACAGAGTGGGAAGAAGAAAGGAGAGAAAACGAGAGAGAGAAAACGAGAGAGAGAAACATCGACGTGAAAGGGTCACATCGACTGGTTGCCTCCCACATGACCCCCGAACAGGGCCGGGAATGAACCTCAAAGGAGTTATGCACTCTTGACTGAAATCGAACCCGTAACTCATTGGTCCATGAGCCGATGTTCTACCGCTGAGCCGAACTAGCCAGGGTGGCCTTTATTTTTATTATTGACACTATTACAGATGTCCCTATTGCCCCACCCAGTCCCTACTCCTACCCCTCTTCCCTCAGGCCATCACCAGGCTTTTTCTTTATATCTTTACTTGTAGGACTTCTGATCAGTAGACTTCAGGTGGCTCTAGTGATGGTTGTCCTGTAATTTGGTGGTAATTTTGATGTTGGCCATGGGAGGAGGCAAGCACAGCATTTACCTACTCCACCAGCTGGACTGGAAGTCTATCCATTTTATGTTTTATTTCCACATGCATCAGTTTTACATCATTGAAAAAGCTCATATGCATTGTTACTGTCTCTGGTTTGAACATTTAGTTGAATTTCAACGAACTCATGAAAAGAAAATTTTATATTTCAGTCCCCCAAATTTATCATTTGGCAAGATCTTTACCCCTTTTTGTAGATTCAAATTTGTATTCTATTATCATTTTTCTTTAACCTGAAGGACTTCCTTTGACATTTATTATAGTGTATTATATCGCTGATAAATTTTTCACTTGTGTTTATATAAAAATTTTCACCTTTATTTCTGAATGAGTTTCTTGCTGGATATGGAAATTCAGATACCATCATCCCTCACCACTTTGCGCTTCGACTTTTGCGGCTTCACTCTATGGTAGTTTTTTCAAATATATTCATTAAAAAGTTGATAGAGACAGTAAAAAGGATACAGCACATGCTCAGTTGTCTGAGTCAATCATATAGCCCTGTATTATAATTAAAATTAAAATTACTGTACATATGGACTGTAGGCCTATGTATTTGAGCACCCCTGAAAATCCTTCAATGCCAGGTGCAACCACTTGACCACTTCTTGTCTGTGGGCAATAACTTTTTTCCAAAAAAAGGGGCGTGGTGAAACCAAGCCAATTATAGTGTGCTATTCACTGATTGGCTATCCTAGCCTCTTCCTATTCTGGCCACTGATTGGCTCAGCCTCATGCAAATTCATTTCTCTGACACATGCTCCTACACCGCTTTACATGGGAAGCATCTTTGATCTTGTGTTTGCGATTCCTGAGAACTTTTATCTAAGACCCACGATGGCTCCTAAATGTGCTGCTTCTTCTAAGCCTTCTGATGATGAAACTAAGCACCGGAGGAAGATGCTTACCATCGAGGAGAAGGTGAAACTCCTGGATATGATCAAAGATGGCAAGAAAATCATGGAGGTTGCCCGCCATTATGACTTGAATAAGTCTACCGTTCACTCCATATGTAAAGATGAAAAGAACATCCGTGCTACAGCTACTGTCTCTTTCAACAAGGAAGCAAAGCATGTCATGACAAGTCATAACAAGTTCATAGTGGAAACAGAGTCTTCCCTAGCCGTTCGGATCAGCGACAGCCACAAGAAAAACATTCCATTGGATTTGCTAGTCATCCAGGAAAAGGTGAGGCAGCTCTCTCAGTGCTTTATGGCAGATGAACTTCAACCAGGACCCTCTTCTGCAATGTTCATAGATTTCACGGTGAGCAAGGGTTGGTTCAAGGAGTTCCAGAAGAGGTATCATCTCAAGAGTGTCGTTGTCCACGGAGAAGCTGCCTCTGCTGATCAGCCTGCAGCAGAGGACTACGTGAACAACATGTTCCAGAAGATCCTTGAGGAGGGCGAGTATCATCCAGAACAGGTGTTCAATATGGATGAAACAGGACTGATGTGGAAAAGAATGCCTTCCCAGACATTCATTTTCAAGGATGAGGCCAAGGTCCGTGGCTTCAAGGCATATAAGGATCACGTGACTATTGTTATGTGTGGAAATGCTGAGGGATTTTTGCTCAAGCCTGCCCTGGTCTACAAGGCCAAGAACCCTAGGGCCCTGAAGAGTAAAAACAAGAACCTGCTGCCAGTGCACTGGATGCACAACGACAAGGGCTGGATCATGAAGCAGCTGTCATCAGACTGGTTCCACGAGTGCTTCATGCCCCGAGTCAAGCTGTATCTCCAGAGAAGGGACTCAAGTTTAACTTCCTTCTCCTTATGGACAATGCTGGAGGTCATGTGCAAGACAGTGTGTGGATTGAGTTTCTTCCTCCGAACACCACTTCGCTGATCTAGCCCATGGATCAAGGTGTTACTTGTGAGTTCAAGACCCTCTACATGTGAAACACCCTGCAGCACCTCATTGAAGGCACAGACTTTGAGGAGAACTTCTTGCTGAAGGAGTACTGGTGGCAGTATATCATCGTGACCTGTCTGAAGAACATCCAGGCAGCATTGAAGGACATAAAGACGGAGACCATAAAGACCAGCTGGAAGATATTGTGGCCTGAAATTGTCCACAACTACAGAGGATTCACCCCAGAGGATATAAGCAACTCGGCAGTGGATAAAGCAGTGAGGATGGCCCAGATGCTGGGAGGAGAAAGTTTTGCGGATATGACCTGCGATGACATGGATGAGCTGCTGGAGACACATTTGGATCCCTTAACTGATGAAGATCTGGTGGAGATGACTAAGTCTGTGAGTGAGGAGGAGGAAGAGCAGCCCGAGGTTCGTGGGGGTTAGGAGGAGGAAGGTGGCCTTACATTTTAGCGTCTCTCGCAAGTTGTGAGAACTACTAAGGTAGTACAGAACATGAGTGGCAAATGGGGCCCACAAATGATGTGTGTGTGCAGTTCCATAATGTACTTGAAGGGAGCGAAAGAACCCTACAAAAGCCTCCTCATGCATTTGAAAACACAGCGTCAGCAACTGCCTATCATGATGTTCTTCAGCCGCTCACCCAGACACCCACTACTGCTCAAAGTGCTCCTTCAGCGGAAGAAGATGACAATGCACCTGCTGAAAATACTGCACCACTTGAAGACTCTCCTACTGAGGTTGTGCTTCAGAGGAGCAGTAACCTTGCTCTTCTTTGCTGTGCAGTACATCTCTTCATCTTCATCACTTCATCATCGAACAAATTGCACTATTTTCATAGGTTAGTGGTTGTGTGTAAGAACCACTTAGTGCGTGTGTGAAATTAAATGTACAATAATAATAATAATGACATTTGTAACACCTAATATGTCTTATTTTCCCTTATTTTGTCTAATATATTGGGTAATACGAGTGTAATGGTAATTAAAGTGTGTTATTTCATGTCTAGAGGGCTCTAATAATGTTAAAAAACTTATTTAGAAGGTTGTAAACAGATTTCCTATGCTCTAACTGTGAAAATATTTGATTTATAAATAAAGAATCCTACTTTGTGAAAATTTATTTATCACAGTAGATTCTGGAACTGATTAACTGCAATAAAGGAGAGCTGACTGTAGATAGATTTTTTTTTTTTCTTTTAAAGATATACATCTCTACTGCCTATTGGTCTCCTTTGCTTCTGATGAGGTGTCAGCCATTATTCTCACTGCTTTATATAATGTGTTTTTACTTTACTTGAAATTCTCCTAAGATTTTATTTTATATTTAATATTTAGAAATTTGATTAGGATATACCCATGTGTGGTTTTCTTTGTATTCACTGAGATTTTTAGATAAGTGGATTGATGTTTTTAACCAAATTTGTTAAAATTTTAACAGTTCTTTTTAAAAATAGTTATATGCTTCATTCTCTCTCTCATATTCTTCTCAGGCTTAGATCTCATACATTAGCCTGATTTCGCTTGTCCGATAGGTCATTGCGACACTGATCATTTTTAATCTCTTATTACAATGTACATAAATTTGCTTTCATTTGCATAATTTCTATTGACTTCAGGTTTACTAAGATTTTCTATTGTAGTGTCAACCTGTTAAGCTTATTTAGTTAACTTTATTTCAAATTGTAATTTTCAGTTCTATCTTTTTATTTTATTCCTTTTAAATATTGCCACATGTATTGTTATTTTTTATCTCTACCTATTATATCTACCCTTTTTTTTTTTGGCCTTCTAAAAAAATAGTAGTGAGGGTTATCTTAAATTGTCTCTGATAATTCCAACATCTAGGTCATATGTGAATCTGCTTTTATTGGCTATTTTCTCTTGATTATAGTTCAATTTCTCCTGCTTCTCATAACTAGTAAGTTCTTATTGTATCCAAAGGCATTTTATTTATTTTTCTTTATTGGTTCTAGAGAGAGAAGAAGGGAGAGGGAGAGAGATAGAAACATCAATGAGAGAGAATATTGATTGGCTGCCGCCTGCATGCCCCCCACTGGGGATCTGGCCCACAGTTTGGGCATGTGCCTTGACCAGGAATGGAGCTGGCAACCTCTTGGTGCATGGGTCAGTGCTCAACCACTGAGCCATACTGGCTGGGCCAAAGGCATTTTAAATGATGTAGTTTAGAGACTGGATTCTGTTGTTGAGTTTTGTTTTTCTTTTTACCTTTGAAGAGTATTGAATTTAGTTTGGGGAGGCAGTTAATTTTTTTTTATAAATATGTTTTCATTGATTTTTTAGAGAGAGAGGAGGGGAGAGATAGAAACATCGATGTGAGAGATATACATCGATCGGCTGCCTCCTGCACACCCCCTACTGGGGCTCAAGCCCACAACTCCCATATGTGCCCTGATTGGGAATCAAACCAGGACCTCTCAGTCCATGGGATGACACTCAATCCACTGAGCCACACAAGTCAGGTGGCAGGCAGTTAAATTTGACTTGATTCTGTGGAGTCTTGGCTTTAGTTTTTATTATAGTAGATACTTACTTTTAAGACTTGACCATTCAGAGTTTTCCATGGAAAGTCCAAGTTGTTTAAAAAGTGTCTTATTGCAGACACTTTCTCTTTCCTCAGTATTGAGTAGCTGCTGGAATCCCTCCTTAGTTCTATTATTCATTTAGCTTTTGCTTTGTATTGGTAGTTTTGTTTTTTGTTTGTTTGTTTGTTTGTTTTTGTTTTTTTTTAAGTGTTTCTTTATTACATATAATATAGTTGTGTACTAAGGATATAAGGGAAATGTGTGAGTAGACTTTATGGCTCCCTTCTATAGAGTCTTCCTTTTCATTGTTCCCTACTCATTTTTCATACTTGGGAATTCCTAAACTCTAACTTAACTCTTCAGCCTAACAAAACCCCTAAATTATGTTTGACCGCTCTATGTACCATCCAAACTGGATTGCCACAGAACAAGAGGAGTGAAATGTCAATCTCACTTAATTTTCTCTAATAGCCATTTTCTCTCTTGTTTATGGGTGCTTTTAGTCAATTTTGCTATGTCTTCCTACCATTGTTATTATTTTAGAAATGCGTTCCTAGGGTTCATAATTGTTATTGACAGGCTTCACTCAATTCCTCTTTCTTGAATCAAATGGTAGAGCTAAATGGTGTTATAATAGCAAAGCTATCACCCTGTATCTTCCAAGTCATTTAAGCTGGAATCAGTCTTGAATTTTCCTCCAAAGACATGGTATTGTTTTAATTTATTATTTTTAAAGCAAAGAAGATCTTGACCCTTTGGACATATCTTTTATGTAGTCCAATGAACGTACTATGAAATGTACTCAGTTGAAATTTCATTTATCATTTTACCTCAATAAGCATCCACTATTACCAGGCTAGCGTCATGAAATTCTGGATCTGCAAATATTAGTGTTAGCTTAGAGTCAGTATTGAATAATTCCTAAAATATCAGGGTGTTTCTTTTTTTTTCTTTCTCTCTTCTCTCTTCCTCCTTCTCCACCCCTCCTCCTCTTTCTTGTTGGTTGAGAATTTATAATCTATCATGTTGTATTATATTGGCATAAAGCAGATTTTGATTACTTCATTTGGAGTGTTTGCTTGTTTGTTTTTAGGTAGTCCTTATTTTAAATTTACTAATTATTGTATTATTCTTATTATTTTTTTAAGTTTATTTTTTAAATTTTATTTTGTTACAGATGTTTCTCCTTTTTTACCCCATTGGCACCCCCTTCCCATCCCCCCTGCCCGATCCCCGGCTTTGTTGTCCATGTCCATTGGTTATGCATACATGCATATAAGTTCTGTGGAGTGGTTTTTATTTATTCAAATCAAATAGAACCTTAGTGGTCACCAAACAGTCAACTTTACCAAAAATCTTTGTGAGTTAGTCTATTTTCACTTCTAGTCTGGTCCTGCTGCCTAATATGGTACCCACTCTCACATTAGACCTTAGTTACATTTTGACATTTCTTTCTGTGGCTGACGACCATGGCTCGCCAATCTTCAGTGAGATAAGGGAGCCCCTTTTAATTTTTATTTATTTATTATTTAAAATGTGTTTTTATTGATATTTTAGAGAGGAAGGGAGAGGGAGAGAGAGAGATAGAAATATCGATCAGCTGTCTCCTGCACACCCCCTACTGGGGATCGAGTCCTGGGCATGTGTCCTGACTGGTAATCGAACTGGGACCTCTCAGTCCATGGGATGACACTCAATCCATTGAGCCACACTGGCTGGGCACGGAGCCCCTTTTAAAAGCAGCATCTTTCACCAACTTACCTTGCATGCAAAGAATAGCATTAAGTCACCTTCATGAGTATTGACCTATCCTTTGCAATGTTTTTTATTAATTTTATAATCCTGGCAAAGAAACTGTCTTCTATATATTATTATTTTAATTATTTTTAAATTTA
The DNA here is from genome assembly GCF_014108415.1 of Molossus molossus. Lineage (NCBI taxonomy): Eukaryota > Metazoa > Chordata > Mammalia > Chiroptera > Molossidae > Molossus > Molossus molossus. The sequence goes on from NW_023425352.1 coordinate 61,153,429, forward strand.
TATTTGTTACAGATGTCTCTCCTTTTTTTCCCCTTTGAAAATCTCCCCCCAACCCTCCCCCCCAGCACTGTTGTCTATGTCCTTGTTTACACAAACATGCCTGTAAGTTCTGTAGTTTATCCCTTTGCTCCCCCCACATCCACCTCTTCAGAGATTTGTCATTTTGCACCCTACTTCTGCATCGCTGGGTCTGTTTCATTCCACAGCTTGCTTTGTTCATTATATTCCACAAATAAGTGAGATCATGTGATATTTGTGTTTCTCTGATTGACTTGTTTCACTTAAGATAATACTATCCAGGTCCCTCTATGTCATTTCAAGGATAAGAGATCTTTATTTCTTACATGTGTATAGTATTCCATTGTGTATATGTACCACAGCTTTTTTATTCACTCATCTATTGATGGAAACTTGGGCTGTTTCCAGATCTTAGCAATTGTAAATAGTGTTGCTATAAAAACAAGGGTACATATATTCACTCTGATTGGTGTTTTAGCTTCTTGGGGATATTCCCAGAAGTGAGACCACTGGATCAAATGGCAGATAAATTTTTAATTTTTTGAGGAAACACCATATTGTTTTCCATAGTGGCTACACCAGTCTGTATTCCCACCAGCAGTGTACTGGAGTCCCCTTTTCTCCAGACCCTCGCCAGCACTTTTGTTTGATTATTTGTTGATGGCAGCCATTCTGGGAGGTGTGAGGTGATACCTCATTGTTGTTTTAATTTGCATTAGTCTGATGATTAGTAATGTTGAACATTTTTTCACATGGCCTTCGGACATTTGTATGTCCTGTTTGGAGAGGTGTTGATTTAGGTCCTCTGATCCTGTTTTAAATTGGGTTCTTTGTCTTCCTCTTTTGAATAGTATGAGTACTCTATATTTTGGAAATTAGTCCCTTATCTAATGTATCATTGGCAGTTATGCTCTCCAATATAATAAATTTATTTTCCACTTCGATGGTTGTTTCTTTTGCTGTGCAGAAGCTTTTTAGTTTCATTTAGTCCCATGTGTTCATTTTTTTTTCTTTGTTTCTATTGCCTTCGAAATTATATCAGTGAAGATTCTGCTGCATGTGGTGTCTGAAATTTTGTTGCCTGCATTTTCTTCTAGGAATTTTATGGATTTGTAAGTCACATCTAAGTCTTTTATTTATTTTTAGTTTATTTTTGTGTATGGTAAGTTGGTGGTTTAGCTTTAATTTTTTTTGCAGGTAGCTGTCCAATTTTTCCAACACCATTTATTAAATAAGCTATCTTCACTCATTGTATGCTCTTATCACCTTTTTCAAATATTAATTGAACATAATGAGTTGGATTAATTTCTAGGTTCTCTGTTCTGTTCTTTTGATCTATATGCCTGTTCTTGTGCCAATACCAGGCTGTTTTGATTACTATGGCTTTGTAGTATAATGTGATATCCATTATTATGATCCCTCCTATTTTTTTTTTTTAAGATTGCTATAGCTACTGGAGTCTTTTTGGGTTCCATATAAACTTTTGAAATATTTCTTCTAGTTCTGTGAAATATGTCATTGGTATTTTGATGGTGATTGCATTGAATCTATAGATTGTTTTGGGTAGTATGGACATTTTGATATTGTTAATTGTTCCAATCCATGAACAAGGTGTATATGCTTCCAATATTTTTTATATATTACTCTATTGTTTTTATTTTTTTCAGTGACCTGTAGTTTTCTGTGAATAGGTCCATTACTTCTTTGGTTAAGTTTATTCCTAGGTATCTTAATTTTTTTGCTTCAATGGTAAATGAGGTTGCTTTTTTAGTTTCTCTTTCATTGAGTTTATTGTTCGTGTAGAAGAATGCTGTCTATTTCTCGACATTAATTTTGGACCCTGCTACCTTGCCAAATTTATTTATTAAATATAGTAAATTTTTAATGGTGTCTTTAGAGTTTTCTATGTAGATTATCATGTCATCTGCATATAGTGACAGTTTCACTTCCTCCTTTCCAATTTGGATCCCTTTTATGTTTTCTTCATGTACAATAGCTATGGCTACGACTTCCAGTACTATGTTAAATAAGATTGGCAAGATGGGCATCCCTGTCTGGTTCCTGTTCTTAAGGGAAATGCTTGTAGTTTTGTCCATTAAGTATGATGTTGGCTGTAGATTTTTCATATATGGCCTTTATTATGTCAAGATATGATTTCTCTATTCCCACATTGCTGAGTGTTTATATAAAAAATGGGTGCTAGAGGCCTGGCCGGTTTGGCTTAGAGGTTAGAGCATTGGCCTACAGTCCCAAGAGACCCAGGTTTGGTTACTGCTAAGGGCATGTACCTCAGTTGCGGTTTGTCCCCAGCCCTGGTTAGTTGTGTAGGTGGCAACCACTCGAAGTGTCCCTTTCACGTTGATGTTTCTCTCTCTCTCTCTTCCTCTCTCTCCCTCCCACTCTATCTGACCAAAAAATGAAAAAATGTCCTCAGGTGAGGATAAAAAAAAAAAAAAAATGGGTGCTGGATATTGTCGAACGGTTTTTCAGCATCTATTTATATGATCATTTGTTTTTTGGTGGCTTTTTTCTCTTTTATTTAATCAATTTATTTATCACTCCTACATGGATATAAGTTCTGTGGTGTATCTCTCCCCAACCACCCACTCTTTTGGGGATTGTCAGTCCTTACCTCACTTCCATGTCTCTGGGACTACCCCATTCCTCAGACGGTTATGTTCATTATATTCCACAAATAAGTGAGATCATATGATACTTATATTTCTCTGCTTGGCTTTTTTCGCTTAGGATGACACTCTCCAGGCCCCTCCATGTCGTCTCAAAGGATAAGAGATCTTTCTTTCTTACAGCTGCATAGTACTCCATTGTGTATATGTACCACTGCTTTTTTATCCATTCATCTACTGATGGACATTTGGACTGTTTCCAGATCTTAGCTATTGTAAATAGTGCTGCTACAAACATGGGGGTACATATATTCTTTCTTATTGGTGTTTCAGGCTTCTTAGGGTATATACCTAGAAGTGGGATCACTGGGTCAAATGGCAGTTCAATTTTTAATTTTCTGAGGTAACATTATATTGTTTTCCATAGTGGCTGCACCAGTCTGCATTCCCACCAGTGTACTAGAGTCCCTTTTTCTCCACACCCTCGCCAACACTTGTTTCATGATTTGTTGATGGCCGCTATTCTGACAGGTGTGAAGTGGTACCTCATTGTTGTTTTAATTTGCATCTCTCTGATGATTAGTGATGTTGAGTATTTCTTCATATGTCTCTTAGCCATTTGTATGTCCTGTTTGGAGAGGTGTCTATTTAGTTCCTCTGCCCATTTTTTAATTGGGTACTTTGTCTTCCTTTTGTCGAGTTGTATGAGCACACTATTATATTGGAAATTAACCCCTTATCTGATATATCATTGGCAATTATACTCTCCCATACAGTGGGTTGCCTTTCCATTTTGATGATTGTATCTTTTGCTGTACAGAAGCTTTTGAGTTTGATGTAGTCCCATGTGTTCATTTTTTCCTTTGTTTCTGTTGCATTAGGTGATGTATCCATGAAAATTCTGCTGCGTATGATGTCTGAAATTTTGTTGTCTATGTTTTCTTCTAGGATTTTTATGGATTCATGAGTCACCTTTAAGTCTTTTATCCATTTTGAGTTTATTTTTGTATATGGTGTAAGTTGATGATCTGGTTTCCTTTTTTTTTCTCAAGCCATTTATTAAAGAGGGTGTCTTTACTCAACTGTATGCTTTTGCCACCTTTTTCAAATATTAATTTAGCATATTGCCTTGGGTCCATTTCTGGGTACTCTGGTCTGTTCCACTGGTCTATATGCCTGTTCTTGTGCCAGTACCAGGCTGTTTTGATTACAGTGGCTTTGTAGTATAACCTGCAATCTGGTAATGTGATTCCTCCTACTTTGCTACTTTGTTCTTCTTTTTCAAGATTGCTGTGGCCATTTGAGGTCTTTTTTGGTTCCATATGAACTTTTGAAGTATTTGTTCTAGTTCTGTGAAGTATGTCATTGGTATTTTGATGGGGATTTCATTGAATGTATAGATTGCTTTGGGTAGTATGGACATTTTAAAGATGTTAATTCTTCCAATCCATGAACAGGGCATGTGCTTCCACTTTTTTATATCTTCCTCTATTTCTTTTATCAACATCCTGTAATTTTCTGCAAATAGGTCCTTAATTTTTAAGGTTTAGTTTATTCCTAGGTATCTTAATTTTTTTGCTTCAATGGTAAATGAGATTGTTTTCTTAGTTTCTCTTTCTGTGAGTTCACCATTGGTATATAAAAATGCCATTGATTTCTTGACGTAAATTTTGTATCCTGCTACTTTGCCAAATTCATTTATTAAGTCTAGTAAATTTTTGATGGAGTCTTTAGGGTTTTCTACGTGTAGTATTATGTCATCTGTGAATAATGACAGCTTCACTTCCTCCTTTCCAATTTGAATCCCTTTTACTTTTACCTCATGTCTGATTGCTATGGCTAAAACTTCCAGTACCGTGTTAAATAAGAGTGGTGAAGGTGGGCATCCTTGTCTTGTTCCTGTTCTTAAGGGAAATGCTTTTAGTTTTTGCCCATTGAGTATGATGTTGGCTGTGGATCTTTCATATATGGCCTTTATTATGTTGAGATAAGATCCCTCTATTCCCACATTGCTGAGCATTTTTATCAGAACAGGATGCTGGATTTTGTCGAAGGCTTTTTTGTCATCTATTGATATGATCATGTGGTTTTTATTCTTTATTTTATTTATGTGGTGTATCACATTTATGGATTTCCGAATATTGTACCAGCCTTGCATCCCTGGGATGAATTCCACTTGGTCATGGTAAATAATTTTTTTGGTGTATTGCTGGATCCGATTAGTTAGTATTTTGTTCAAGATTAGGGCATCTATGTTCATCAAGGATATTGGCTTGTAGTTTTATTTCTTTGTTGTATCTTTTTCTGGTTTTGGAATTAGAATTATGCTGGCTTCATAAAACGAGTGTGGAAGTCTTCCTTCTTCTTGAATTTTTTGAAAAAGTTTGAGGAGAAAGGGTATTAGTTCCTCTTTGAATGTTCAGTAAAACACTCCCTTGAGGACATCTGGGACTGGTCTTTTGTTTGCTGGAAGAGTCTTGATTACATCTTCAATTTCTTCTGTTGTTATTGGTCTGTTCAAGTTTTCAATCTCTTCCTGATCCAGTTTTGGGAGACTATGTGTTTCTAGAAATTTGTCCATTTTGCTTAGATTGTGGAATTTGTTGCCATATAATTGTTCATAGTAGTTGTTAACGATCTTTTGTATTTCTGTGGTGTCAGTTGTTACCTCTCCTCTTTCATTTCTGATTTTGTGTATTTGGGTTCTCTCTCTTTGTTTCTTGGCGAGTCTAGCTAAGGGTCCATCAATCTTGTTTATCTTTTCGAAAAACCAGCTTTCTTTCATTGATCCTTTGAATTGTTTTTTTGGTCTCTATGTCACTTATTTCTGCTCTGATCTTTACTATTTCCTTCCTTCTACTTGCTCTGAGGTTTTCTTTTTGTTTGCTCTCTAGTTCTTTAAGTTGTGAGGTTAGATAATCTATTAGAGATTTTTCTTGTTTTTTGAGGTAGTCCTGTAGTGCTATGAACTTCCCTCTCATAACTGCTTTTGCTGCATCTCATAAATTTTGTATTGTTGTGTCTTCATTTTCATTAGTTTCCAGCAAGTTTTTTATTTCTTCCTTGATCTCCTCAGTGACCCATTCATTGTTTAATAACATGCTATTTAGCTTTCATGTGTTCAAATGTCTTTGTATGTTCTTCTTGCAATTGATTTCTAGTTTCATGTCATTGTGATCTGAGAAGATGCTTGATATGATTTCAGTCTTCTTGAACTTGTAGAGACTTAGTTTGTGCCCTAACATGTGGTCTGTCTTTGACAAAGTCCCATGTGCACTTGAGAAGGATGTGAATTCTGTAGTTTTGGGGTATAATTATCTGTAGATATCTATTAAATCCATTTGGTCTAGTGCTTCATTTATAATCTCTGTTTTCTTGCTAATTTTTTGTCTAGAGGATCTACCCAGTGATGTCATCGGGGTGTTGAAGTCCCCTGCTATGATTGTATTGCTATCGATTTCTTCTTTGACATCCTCCAGAAAATTTTTAATATATTTTGGTGCTCCTATATTGGGTGCATATATGTTTATCAAGGTTATATCTTTCTGTTGGATAGATCCTTCAAATATTATGTAGTGGCCTTCTTTGTCTCTAGTTATGGCCTTCATTTTGAAATCTGTTTTATCAGATATGAGTATTGCTACCCCAGTTTTTTTTCCTTTCCGTTTGCTTGGAAGATTTTTTTCCATACCTTCACTTTCAATCTATGTGAGTCTTTTGTTGTAAGGTGGGTCTCTTGTAAAGAACATATAGATGAGTCATGCTTTCTTATCCAATCAGCTACTCTGTGTCTTTTTATGGGAGCATTCAATCCATTTACATTTAAGGTGGTTATTGATATGTACTTAGTTGTTGCCATTTTTGTTAGGTTGGTTCTATTTTTCTTCCTATTTCTCCTGGTAATTACAGCAGTCCTTTTAATATTTCTTGCAGTGCTAATTTGGTGCTAGTGTATTCCCTTAGCCTTTTTTGTGTGGGAAGCTCTTTATTTGACCTTCTATTTTGAATGATAGCCTTACTTGGTAGAGTAGTGTTGGAATCAGATCCTTGTTTTTCATGACCTTGATTATTTCATGCCATTCCCTTCTGGCCTGTAGTGTTTTTTGTGAGTAGTCAGCTGAGAACCTTGTGGGGTTTCCTTTGTAGGTAACCTGGTACTTATCTCTTGCTGCTTTTAGGATTCTTTTTTTGTCTTTAATTTTTGGCAGTTTGATTACTATGTGTCTTGGTGTGGGCCTGTTTGGGTTCTTCTTACTTGCGGTTCTCTGTGCTTCTTGAACTTGAATGCCTTCTTCCTTCACCAAATAGGGAAGTTTTCTGTTACTGTTTCTTCAAATATATTCTGTATCCCTTGTTCATTTTCTTCTTCTTCTTCAGGGACTCCTATGATGCGAATATTATTCCGTTTCCAGTTATCCCACAGTTCTCTTAAGCTGTCTTCCTGTTTTTTAATCGCTTTTTCCTTTTGGTTTTCTGATTGGTTGAGTTTTTCTACCCTGTCTTCTAATTCACTGATCTGGTCCTCAGCTTCCCCTACTCTGCTTTTTAGACCTTCTAATGTGTTTTTCATTTCTGATATGTCATTCTTCATTTCTTCCTGGTGGTTTTTAATTTCCAACTGGCTGATTTTCAACATTTCTATGTCTTAACTCATGGTGCTCATGTCCTTACACATGCTGTTCAGCTTCCTCAACATCATGGCTCTAAATTCTAGTTCTCTTAACTTGCTTAACTGCACCTCATTTATCTCATCTTCCGTAGAGGTCTCTTGTTCTTTCATTTGGCTTTTATTTTCGTTTTTCACCATTTTGGCTATCACAGTGGGCTTTGGAGTCTGCCAAATTTTCCCTGTGGGTGTTGGTGTTTTGCTGTTTGTGGCTCCCTCTCCTGGGTTTGGATGAGCCAGGGAGGACCCACTTTAAACACCACTGTCAAGTCTTAACTTTTCTGGCTAGTGTTGCTAACCGAGGGAATGGTAGTTATCCTCTAGCTTTTTTTGGCTGGAGGCTATTAGTAGAGGTCACCTGAAGAACCTTGGTTTCTGAGTTGCCTGAAAAACTCCCCCATGTGCTCAGTGTAGGAGGATTTTCTGAGGGTGGGGCAGATGTTGGTTGTTAATGGGCCTCAATTAGCATTTCAATGGCCACCAGGAGGGGTTGAATCTCTGAGGGAGGGGCCACCGCCTCTCCCCAGGTCCCTAGGAAGGAGTAAAATGACCACAGTCCTGCGTGGCTGCACTCAGCAAAAGCTCCAAGCATCCTCCATAACCCGAGTGTCCCCACACAGTTCCAGTCCAGTCTGCCTTCCCTCTGCCGGAGCCCAAGGTGAGTGGCTGCTGCCAATTTAGCCTCTGTCCAGACTCTGTGTCCTGGAGCCACCTGGGACTTTTAACCTGAGGGCACTGCTTCTAGCCAAGGGCTGCCGCAGCTGTGGCACCAGCCGAGGGTGTCGCACCCAGCAGAAGCCACAGGACTAAGCCGTGGTAATGGGACACTGCCAAGGTTGCAGCAGCTTCCAGCTGAGTCCCCTGGTGACACCTGCCGAGGGCTTAGCATGCAGCAGAGTTCGCAGGACTCAGGCAGGGTTGCAGCCAAGGCGGCACCAGCAGCTTCCCAATGAGTCCCCTGGTCTCAGCCAAGTCCACTGGACCCCGCCCAGGCCCCTGTGGACTGTCGGCTTCCGGCCCCCTCTCACATCCTCGCAAACCTACCAGGATTGAATCGGTGTCCCTGGTTATGTGGTCCTCAAAGGTGTCTTTCGGTTGCCCCTTCCTGATGATTTGGCTTTAGTTTCATTGTAAATCCAGTTTGGTCCTAGGAGATGGTCTGGGTACCTCTATTCACTCCGCTGCCAGTTTTGTTTTGTTTTTTGTCCTTTTTCTGGTTTTAGAATTAGAATTATGCTGGCCTCATAAAATGGGTTTGGAAGTTTTCCATCTTCTTGAGTTTTTTGGGATAGTTTGAGGAGAATGGGTGTTAGATCTTCTTTGAATGTTTGGTAAAACTCCCCGATGAAGCCATCCAGGCCTGGGCTTTTGTTTTTTGGGAGTTTCTTGATTACATCTTCAATTTCCTTAGTTGTTTTTTGTCTATTCAAGTATTCTATTTTTTCCCAGTTCAGTTTTGGGAGACTGTTTTTTGTTTTTGTTTTTTTTTCTAGAAATTTGTCCATTTCACCTAGATTGTCTAATTTGTTGGCATAAAATTATTTGTAATATGTTTTAATGATCCTTTGTATTTCTGTGATGACAGTTGTTACTTCTCCTCTTTCGTTTCTGATTTTGTTTATTTGGGTCTACTCTTTTTGTTTCTTGGTGAGTCTGGCTCACCATCCATCTTTTTTATCTTTTCAAAGAACCAGCTCTTTGTTTCATTGATCTTTTGAATTGCTTTTTAGTTTCTATGTCATTTATTTCTGCTCTGACCTTCACTATTTCTTTCCTTCTACTTGCTCTCAGTTTTCATTTTTGTGTATTTTCTTGTTCTTTAACATGTATGGTTAGAACATCAATTACAAATATATTTTATTTCTTCATGTAAGCCTGTAGTGCTATGAACTTGCCTCTCAAGACTGCTTTCACTGCATCCTATTGATGTTGTGTTGTTCTGTGTTCATTTTCATTGGTTTCCAGGAAGGTTTTAATTTATTCCTTGATCTCTTTGGTAACAAATTTGTTCTTAAATAATATGCTATTTGGCCTCCCTGTGTTTTTATGTTTTTGCTGTAATTGATTTATAGTTTTATGCTTTTGTGATCTGAGAAGATGCTTGATATGATTTCAATCTTCCTGAATTTGTGGAGGATTACTTTGTATCCTAAAATGTAGTCTATCTTCAAGAATGTCCCATGTGCACTTGAGAAGAATGTATATTCTGCAACTTTGGGGTACAATGTTCTATAAATATCAAGTTCAGCTGATCTAGTTCATCATTTAAGGGCTCTGTGTACTTGTTAATTTTTTGTCTAAAAGATCTGTCCAGTGGTGTCAATGTGGTATTAAAGTCACCCACTATGATTGTATTGCTATTGATCTCTCCTTTTAAGTCCTGCAGAAGTTTTTAAATATATTTTGATGCTCCTGTGTTTGGTTCATATGTTTACCAGGGTTATATCCTCTTGTTGGATTGTTGTTTTGATATTGTGTCTCTTATTTTGGTCCTCATTTTGAAGTTATCTCATCAGATATGAGTATTGCTACACCAGCTTTTTTTTTTTTCTTTCCATTTTTATTTGCCTGGAAATTTTCCTTCTGTTCCTTCACTCTCATGCTGTGTGAAATTTTTATTGTGAGGTGGGTCTCCTGTAGACTGCATATATATGAGTCATGTTTTCTTTCCCAATCGACTACCCAATGTCTTTTGATTGGGGCATTTAAGCTATTTACATTTAAGGTTATTATTGGTAGATACTTATTAGTTGCCATTTTAATTTTATGCCTGTGTTCCTATCTTTCTCTCGATTTCTTCTTCTTGTTCCAGCAGTCCCTTTAGCATTTCTTGCAGTACTGGTTTGATGGTGGGAAATTTCTTCAGCTTTTTATTTTTTGTCTGTAACACTACTTATTTCTCCTTTAATGTTGAGTGATAGTCTTATTGGATAGGGTAGTTTTGGATTCAGACCCTTGGATTTCCTTACTTTGTACACTTCGTGCCACTTACTTTCTGGAGAAATCAGATGATAGTCTAATGGGAGCACCCTTGTGGGTAACTTTCTGTCTCTCTCTTGCTTCATTCAAGATTTTTGTTTGTCTTTAGTCTTTGCCATTTGAATTATGATGTGTCTTGCTGTAGGTCTTTTTGGGTTCATCTTGCTAAGGACTCTGTATTTTCTGGACTTGTGTGACTTTTTCCTTCACCAAATTAGGGAAGTTTTCTGTCATTATTTCTTGAAATAGGATTTCTATTCCTTTCTGTGATTCTTTTCCTTCTGGTACCCCTATTATGAGAATGTTGTTATGTTTGTATTGTCCCATCGCTCTCTTAAACCCTCCTCCTGTTTTTCATTTTTTCCCCAATTTGCTTCTCTATTTGGGATTTTTTTTTTTTTTTGGTTGTTGTTGTTGTTTTAACCTTGTCTTCTAACTCACTGATTCGGTCTTCAGCTTCTTCTAATCTACTATTGAGTCCTTCTAAAGTATTTTTCATATCAGCTATGTTATTCTTTATTTCCTCTTGAATTTTATTCATAGCTTCTACCTCCTTTTTTAAACTGATGTACTTCCCACTGAGCTCTTTATAATTCTCATTAAGTTGCTTGTAGTTCTCAATGAATTGTTTGAGTACCCTTAAAATCATTACTTTGCATTCTTTATCTGACAAATTGCTTTTTTTCCATTTCATGTAGTTCTTTTCCTGGTGATTCCTCCTTTTCTTTCATTTGGGTGTTATTTGTTTCCTTATTTTAGCTGTCTGGTAGTTCTAGACCTGGTGAGGAATTTTGAGATGTGAGACAAGTCAGTGTGTATCAAATTAGGGTGCTGTGCCTCCTAGACTATTCTCATGCATGGTGCCTGTTGCCTGTTGTGGGTCCTAGAAAATTGACTACTGGTGGCTGGTATTGGTCTGCTTTGGTTGGCACTGCTGCTGCATTGTGCAGGCTGCACTGGAGCCACAGGCTCTGCCAGTGCCAGAAGGATACGTATCATGTGTGTCCTACTGAGGCCGCAAGTCCCACCATGGGTGGCTAGGGAGCGCTGCCACCTGATGGGGCTCAGCTCCTGCTCAGCCTCTGCTGGTGCTATTGGGGATAGATCTCAGCTGCCAATCTGCACTGCTGCTGCCTGGGGATGGATGTCTGCTCCCAAGCCTCTGTTCCTAGGGTGTTTCTCGGCTCTGATCAGGTTGCTGCTGTGGGGAATGGTACTAAGCTCCCAGTTGCTTGGGGCAGGCACCTTGACAGGGCCGCTACTGTGCACTGGTCTGTGTTGACATAGAGAGGTCCACTGGTCCAATGGTGTGAGGTACACTGGTGGCTCAGCTTGCTGGGACTTAGCTGCTCCCACTGCCTCCTCCCAGAAAAGACCAGAGATCTTTCAAAATAGTGGGGCCTCCCAGCTGCACATGGAGAAGCACCCTGATGAGCCACTTACCATGGTAGGTGGCTGCTCCCTGTCCACAGCACAGGAACCTTCTGCACTGCGTTTCTGCACTGTTTGAGGTTGCTCATCCACACTCATGTTCACTCATACTTGTTCACACTCTCACACAATCACCCTTGTCATGGTGCTGCCTGATGTCATCCTACCTCTATCTCCTCATTTTCCCTATTATAGAAATTATATTTAGTGGATGGGTGAGTAGATTCCAAATGCTAAATCTATTCTAACATTCTTTTATCTAAGTTTTGGGTTTCTTCTCTGTAGTAAATCAATAAATTTATTAAAAGCACACTAACCTTTAAAAAATTATGAGCCCAAGGTAAATCTAAGTTTAGGCAAACAAAGGAAAAATTATTATAGCCAATCTCAGGCTCTTCAGCTAAAATATTGAAAGAAAATGCTGCCCTGGCCAGTTTGGCTCAGTGGTTAGAGCATTGGCCTATGGTCCAGAGAGACCTGGGTTAGGTTCCCGCTAAGGGCAAGTACTTCAGTTGCAGTTTGTCCTCGGCTCTGGTTGGGTCATGTGGGTGGCAGCCACTTGATGCGCTCCTTTTACATCGATGTGTCTCTCTCTCTTCCTCTCTCTCCCTCCCACTCTATCTAAATAAAATATGGAAAAATGTCCTCGGATGAGGATTAAAAAAGAAAAAAATAAAATGCTTAGTCAACACATACATATTAATAAGTTCAGCCTGATATAAAGGAAACAGGGAGTTAGCATGCTCAAAATTTCTACTTTTGGAAATATATCCTGTGAAAATAGTTACTAATACAATACAATATTTATGTGTAAAACTTCTCAATGTATTCTTACTCCTAATGGTTAAATAGTGGAAACAACCGGCAATTTTAATTTGGAATTGAGTATATTAATTATGGAATAACCATATGATAAAATACCATGCCATGATTAAAAATAATATTTTTGACCCAACAAAGATTCCAAAATGGCAGCAGAGTGAATGGAAGCTACACAGACTATCTCTCAGGATCAACCTGGAATAACAACCAAAATAAAGACAGATGACTGGGAAAAAACAATAGAAAAGCAGCTAGAAAAGACCTGTATAATGAGGGACAGAAAAATGATACTAAATGGAGCATGGTAGAAACTGTGGAGGTGTGAGAGGGTAGGTTGGGAGTCCACAGAAAGCAGCTGTTTTAGTAGTGAGCAGCTCCCTTGAGGTTAAATTCCCAAGCCAGCTCCACAGCAAAGAGGGCTGGAATAGAGAACTAATTTAGCTACAACCACTCACCTTGTGTTTTGGCAGTGAGAGTAGGCACTGGACTGAAACTGTGTGGAGAGACTCAGGAGCTTGCAGAGCTGGGAGGACAATAGGCGTCTTGTGCAGAATCACTCCCTCATAGGAACAGTATAGCCATATTACTCAAAGAGCCCCTTCCCAGGGGCCAGGGAGGAGCAACATCTCCTCTCTCAGGAATTTAACACCACCTGGCCAGGCCAGAGAAATGCAAATTGAGGCTCATTAACAGCCAGAAAGCATCTGCTCCACATGCTGGGAATCCTCTTACCCTGAACACCTGAGGGATTTTTTTCATTCAGTTGAGGGATACAACCCAAGGCTCATCAAGTAACTGAGACTAATAGCCTCCAGGCAAAAAGCTAGAGGATAACTGAACCTCTCCTGGGCTTGCAAATCTACCCAGGAGAGTAAGACTTAATAGTGGTGTTTAATGTGGGTCTTCCCACACTCAGTGAAGTAGATGGAGCCACAAACAGTGCAACACCAACACCCACAGGGAAAATTTGGCAGGCTCCAAAACCCACTGAGACAGCCAAAATGGTATGACAAAGAAACAAATCCCAAATGCAAGAACAAGAGAACTCACCAAAGAAGAGATCAATGAAATGCAGTTAAGCAAGTCATCAGAGGTAGAGTTTAGAGTGATGATAATGAGGAAGCTCAACAGCATGAGTAAAGAGCTCAACAGCATGAGTAAAGATATAGAAACATTGAACATCAAACAATTGGAAATATAGAACACATTGGAAGGAATAACCAGTAGAGTAGAAGAACCTGAGGACCAGATCAGTAAATTGTAAGAGAGAATATAAAAAATTACACAATTAGAGAACCAAAATAAAAATAAAAATAAAAAACAGGAAGACAGCTTAACAGAATAGTGGGACAACATGAAACATAACAACATCCACATCATAGGAGTTACAGAAGAAGAAACTGAGCAAGGGTTAGAGAATGTATTTGAAGAAATAGTGAGAGCAACTTCCCTGACTTAATGAAGGAAAAAGGCATACAAGTACAAGAAGCACAGAGAGCCCCAAGTGAGAAGAATCCAAACAGGTACACACCAAGACACATAATAATTAAAATGCCAAAAATTAAAGACAAAGAGAGAATACTAAAGGCAGCAAAATATAAGCAACAGATTACCTATAAAGGGACTCCCATAAGGCTCTCAGCTGACTTCTCAACAGAAACACTACAGGTCAGAAGGGAATGGCAAGAAGTAATCAAGGTCATACAAAATATGGATCTGAATCCAAGACTAATCTATTTAGCAAGGCTATTATTCAAAATAGAAGGTGAAATAAAGAGCTTCCCAGACCAAAAAAAAAAAGTGGGGTCTGGGGGGCTAAGGAAATATATTAGCACTAAACCAGCACTGCCAGAAATGTTAAAAGGACTGTTGTAATTAGTAGAAGAAATAAAAAGGAAAAAAACTGCAATAACAAAAAATGGCAATAAATAAGTACATATAAATAATAACCTTAAATGTAAATGGATAGAACGCTCTGGTCAAAAGTCAGAGTAACTGGATAAGAAAGCATGATTCATATACATGTTATTTACAAAAGGCCCACCTCACAACAAAGACTCACATAGGTTGACAGTGAAGGGATGGAAAAAAATCTTCCAAGCAAAGAGAATAGAAAAAAAGCTGGGCTAGCAATACTCATATCTGATAAAATAGATTTCAAAATGAAGGTCATAACTAGAGACAAAGAATCCCAGTACATAATATTGAAAGGATCTATCCAACAGAAAGATATAACCTTGGTAAATATATATGTATATAGGAACACCAAAATATATTTAAAAACTTCTGAAGGACTTTAAAGTAGAAATTGATAGCAATCCATTCATAGCAGGGAACTTCAACTCCCTACTGACATCACTGGATAGATCCTCCAGACAAAAATTAGCAAGGATACAAACACTCTAAATGATGCACTAGATCAAATAAATTTAATAAATATCTACAGAGAATTACACCCCAAAACTAGAGAATTCACATTTTTCTCAAGTGCACATGAGATAAACCACATGTTAGGACACAAACTAAGTCTGTACAAGTTCAAAAAGATTAAAATCATATCAAGCATCCTCTCAGATCACAATGGCATAAAATTAGAAATCAATTACAACAAAAACACGCTAAGATATTCAGCACATGGAGGCAAAATAGCATGTTATTAAAAAATGAATGAGTTACCAAGGAGATCAAGGAAAAAATTAACACCTTCCTGGAATCCAATGAAAATGAACACACAACAACACAACATTTATGGGACACAGCAAAAGCAGTCCTGAAAAAGAAGTTCATAGCACTATAGGCCTACCTCCAGAAACTGAACATTTTCTAATTGACTTTCTAACCCTACAACTCAAAGAACTAGAAAGTACACACAAAGAAAAACAGAGAGCAAGTAGAAGAAAAGAAATAGTGAAGGTCAGAGCAGAAATAAACAACATAGAAACGAAAAAAAATTTCAAAAGATCAATGAAACAAAGCATTGGTTCTTTGAAAGATAAACAAGATTGATGCACCCTTAGCCAGACTCACCAAAAAACAAAAAGAGAAGACCCAAATAAACAAAATCAGAAACAAAAGAGGAGAAGTAACAACTGACACCACAGAAACACAAAGGATCACTAAAATATACTACAAACAATTTTATGCCAACCAATTGGACAATCTAGGTAAAATGGACAAATATCTAGAAACACACAGTCTCCCAAAACAGAACTGGGAAGAGATAGAAAACTGGAACAGATCAAAAACAACTAAGGAAATTGAAGATGTAATTAAGAATCTCTCAGCAAACAAAAGCCCAGGTCTGGATGGCTTAATGAAGGAGTTTTACCAAACATTCAAAGAAGAACTAACACACATTCTTCTCAAATTACTCAAATAACTCAAGAAAAAAGACTTCCAAACTCATTTTATGAGGCCAGCATAATTCTAATTCCAAAACCAAATAAAGACCCTACAAAGAAAAAAACTTCAGGCCAATACCCCTGATGTTCATAGATGACAAAGTCCTTTACAAAATATTAGCAAGTCGGATCCAACAATACACTAAAAAATTATTCAGCATGACCAAGTGGGACTCATCCCAGGGATGCAAGGCCAGTACAATATTCACAAATCAATAAATGTGAAACGCCATGTAAACAAAATGAAAGATAAAAACCATGTAATCATATCAATAGATGCTGAAAAAGCATTCCGCAATTTCAGCACCCATTTCTGATAAAAACACTCAGCAATGTGGGAATAGATGGATCATATCTCAACATAATAAGGTTCATATATGAAAAACCAACAGTCAACATCATAATCAATAGACAAAAGCCACAAGCATTTCCCTTAAGAACAGGAACAAGACAGGAAAACTCACTTTTGTACTCTTATTTAACAAAGTACTGAAAATCTTAGCCACAGCTATTAGACACAAAGAAAAACTAAAAGGAATCCAAATTGGAAAGGAGGAAGTGAAACTGTCATTATTTGCAGATGACATAATGTTGTACATAGAAAACTGTAAAGACTCCATCAAAAATCTCCTAGATTTAATAAACAAATTTGGCAAGGTAGCAGGATACAAAATTAATGTCAAGAAATTGATGGTATTCTTATACACAAATAATGAACTCACAGAAAGAGAAACTAAAAAATTAAAATACCTAGGAATAAACTTAATCAAAGAAGTAAAGGACTCTTCGCAGAAAACTACAGGACATTAAAAAAAGAAATAGAGCCCTGGCCGGTTTGGCTCAGCGGTTAGAGTGTTGACCTGCGGTCCAGAGAGACCCAGGATCGGTTCCTGCTAGGAGCACGTATCTCGGTTGCAGTTTGTCCCCGGCCCTGGTTACATTGTGCGGGTGGCAGCCACTCGATGTGTCCCTTTCACATCAATGTTTTTCTCTCTCTCTCTCTTCCTCTCTCTCCCTCCCACTCTATCTGAACAAAAAATGAAAAAATGTCCTCGGGTGAGGATGCAAAAAAAAAAAAAGAAAGAAATAGAGGAAGGTATAAATAAGTGGAAGCGTATACATTGTTCATGGATTGGAACAATTAACATCATTAAAATGTCCTCACTACCCAAAGCAATCTATAGACTCAATGAAATTCCCATTAAAATACCAATGAGCCCTGGCCGGTTTGGCTCAGCGGTTAGAGCGTCCACCTGCGGTCCGGAGAGAACCGGGTTCGGTTCCCGCTAAGGGCATGTACCTCGGTTGCAGTTTGTCCCGGGCCCTGGTTGGTCGTGCGGGTGGCAGCCACTCGATGTGTCCCTTTCACATCAATGTTTCCCTCTCTCTCTCTCTTCCTATCTCTCCGTCCCACTCTATCTGTACAAAAAATGGAAAAACGTCCTCGGGTGAGGATTAAAAAAAAAAAAATACCAATGACATATTTCACAGACCTAGAACAAATACCTCAAAAGTTTATACAAAACTAAAAAGATAGCTACAACAATCTTGAAAAAAGGATAAAGTAGGAGGGATTAAAATACTAGATATTAGGATATACCACAAAGCCATTGTAACCAAAACAGCTTGGTACTGGCACTAGAACAGGCACCTAGATCAATGGAACAGAATAGAGAACCTGGAAATTGACCCAGGATATTATGCTCAATTAATATTTGACAACAGTAGCAAGAGCTTACAATGGAGTCAAGACAGCCTCTTTAATAAATGGTGTTGGGAAAATTGAACATCTACATGCAAAAAAATTAAGCTAGACCACCAATTTACACCATATACAAGAATATACTCAAAATGGATAAGAGACTTAAATGTGACTCACAAATCCACAAAATTCCTAGAGGAAAATGTAGCCAACAAAATTTCAGACATCACACATAGTGGAATTTTCAATGATACAATGCCTAAAGCAATAAAAAAAAAAAGGGAAAAATGAATACACAGGACTACATCAAACTAAAAAGATTCTGTTCAACAAAAGAAACAACCATCAGACTTCCAGTCAAGATGGCAGCATAGGTAAACATGGTATCACGTCCTCCCACAACCACATCAAAGTTACAACTAAAGTACAGAACAACCATCATTCAAAACTGCCTGAAATCAAGCTGAATGGAAATCCTACAACTATGGAATTAAAGCAGCAGCCACATCCAGACTGGTAGGAGGGGCAGCGGCGGCACCAGCAGCGACCGGCTGGTCCCACACCCAAGTGTGGCAAATAAAAATCAGGGGGACACCTCGGCTCAGAAGGTCCTTCCTGAGGACTGAGGGGCCCCCGTCCCACACGAGGTGCCCTGCTCAGGGTTCCAGTGCCAGGAAGAGAAGTCCCCATAACTTCTGGCTGGAAAAACCAGTAGGAACTGAGGCTCAGGGAAGCTGAAGTGGCTGGAGCCTCAGACAGCTCCTTAAAGGGCCCACACACGGATTTATCAGACTCTCTCCCTCTAAACTTGGAGGGGAGGCAGCTCCAGGGGCACCAGAGACATACAGGGAAGAACTGAGCTGTTTGGCACTGGAGTGAGGGCTGGAGAGGGGGCTTTCTCTGGGGACAAACGTGCTCTCAGAGGCCGTTGTTCCTTTGGTGAGGCCTTCCCTGGGGCAGCATACAGAAGCCATATCTGGGACTCCATCAACCTGGCTCACACTGGTAGTCCCACCCTGGTGACCCCCAGAGACCCCCCACCCCCACCCCACCCAACTTTCAGGCCCACCCAAGCTGTTGCCATTTGCTTAACCATAGGATTGGCCTGTCTTGCATCCTGCTTCAGGTTTTTCCTAAATTCTTTCAAACGAGCAGTATCTGGTCTCAGTTAGCCCCATACCTCTCGTTAAGTAATACACTGAAACAAACACAGGGAGGCAGCCAAAATGAGGAGACAAAGAAACAGGTCCCCAATGAAAGAACAGAACAAAACCCCAATAAAAGAACTAAACAAAACGGAGATAAGCAACCTAACAGATGCTGAGTTCAAAATACTGCTTATAAGGATGCTCAATGAACTCAGTGAGAACCTCAGTGAACTTATAGTGAGGGCCTCAAGAGCATAAAAAAGGACCAGTCAGAAGTCATGGATGCACAGTTAGAATTGAAAGAGGCATTAACTGAAATAAAGAATAATTTACACAGCTTCATTAATAGAGTACGTAAATCCAAGGAGCAAACCATCGATTTGGAATATAAGAAGGCAAAAAATGCCCAATCAGAAGAACAAAAAGAAAAAAAAAAATCCAAAAAAATGAGGATAGTGTAAGGAGCCTCTGGGACACTTCAAGCGTGCCAACATTCTCATCTTGGGGGTGCCAGAAGGAGAAGAGTGAGAACAAGAAATCAAAAACCTGTTTGAAACAATAATGGCAGAAAACTTTCCTAACTTGGTGAAGGAAACAGACATACAAGTCCAGGAAGCACAGAGAGTCCCAAACAAGATGAACCCCGAGAGGCCCACACCAAGACACATCATCATCAAAATGCAAAAGGTTCAAGACAAAGAGAGAATCTTAAAAGCAGCAAGAGAAAGGCAGCTCGTTACCTACAGGGGAGTTCCCATAAGGCTGTCAGCTGATTTCTCAAAAGAAACTTTGCAGGCCAGAAGGGAGTGGCAAGAAATATTCAGAGTGATGAAAAGCAAGGACCTACAACCAAGATTACTCTATCCTGCAAAGCTGTCATTTAGAATCGATGGACATATAAATAGTTTCCCAGACAAGGAAAAGTTAAAGGAGTTATCACCACCAAACCGTTATTATATGAAATGATGAAGGGTCTTTTTGAAGAAAAAGATAAAATCTATGAAGAAACAAAATGGCAATTAATACATATCCATCAACAATGGAATCTACAAACAAAATGAACAGGTAGAACAGAAAGATTCTCATAGATACAGAGAACATTTTGCTGGTTGCCAGTTGGGAGGGGGGTTGAGGGAATGGGTGAAAAAGCTGTAGAGATTAAGAAGTACAAATTCATTGCTAGACTGACAAACCTCAAAGGGAAAGGGGTTGGGGGTGGATGGGAAGAAATAAACCAAAAAACTTATATGCATAACCAATGGACACGGACAATAGTGTGGGAAAAGGAGGGAGGGGGGCGGGAGTGGGGATGAGGGGGTCAATGGGGGAAAAATGTGGAACATCTGTAATACATTTTACATTCAACAATAAAGATTTTAAAAAAGAAAAGAAAAGAAACAACCATCAAAATTGAAAAAAAATCCATTATATGGAAGAGCATAATTGCCAATGATACATCAGACAAGAGGTTAATTTCCAAAATATATAGAGTACTCATACAACTCAACAAAAAGAAGACCAAGAACCCAATTAAAAAATGGGCAAAATACCTATATAGCCACCTCTCCAAACAGGAAATACAAATGGCCAAGAGACATAGGAAAAAATGCTCAACATCACTAATCATCAGAGAGATGCAAATTAAAAAAATAATGAGGTATCACCTCACACCTGTCAGAATGGTTGCCATCAACAAATCATCAAACAACAAGTGTTGGTGATGGTGTGAAGAAAAGGGGACTCTAGTACACTGCTGGTGGGAATGCAGACTGGTGCAGCCACTATGGAAAAAAAATAATGGTATTTCCTGAAAAACTTAAAAATTGAACTTCCATTTGACCCAGTGCTCTCACTTCTAGAAATATACCCTAAGAAGCCTGAAGCACCAATTAGAAAGAATATATGTACCCCCATGTTCATAGCAGCACTATTGACAATAGCTAAGATTTGGAAACAGGCTAAAAGTCCATCAGTAGACGAATGGATAAAAAAGCAGTGGTACATATACACAAAGAAGTACTATGCAGCGGTAAGAAAGAAAGATTTCTTATCCTTTGAGATGACATGAAGGGACCTGGAAAGTATCTTAAGTGAAACAAGCCAAGCAGAAAAAGACAAATACCACATGATCTCACTTATCTGTGGAATATAGTGAAGAAAATAAGCTGATGAACAAAATAGACCAAAAGACATAGAAATGAGTATGGTTCAGACTGACAAACCTGACGAGGGAGGTGGTGTCGGGATAGGGATGAAATAGACCAAAGAACTTGTGCATATATATGCATAGCTAATGGGCATAAATGACAATGATCGGGGTGACGGGGATCAGGAGAAGGGAGTCTAGGGGAGTAAAAGGAGAAACATATGTAAAGACAATAAATTAATAAAAATTGAAAAAAAAATTTCATTAAGTCAAAAAATATTTTTTCAAGAAATCATTTCAAGTCAAAAATTATATTATGTTTAGGTCAAAATTATTATATACAACTCTGAAATGTCATTTATAAATAAAATAGCAGTAAATATATTGTTTTTGTATTTCTG
Source organism: Molossus molossus (assembly GCF_014108415.1). Taxonomy (NCBI): domain Eukaryota; kingdom Metazoa; phylum Chordata; class Mammalia; order Chiroptera; family Molossidae; genus Molossus; species Molossus molossus. Next base: position 61,174,770 of record NW_023425352.1, read on the forward strand.
TGTATTTTAAAAAATACATAAAACTTTTTTTATATGAAGAACTATTGCATAAGAAATATGTTACCATTTCAGTAAAATAATATTTAATATTATTTTTAGAATTTGAATATGTAAAATGATGGAGGCATCTACTATAATTTCATGGTGGACTCTGAGTAGCCTCATGTTGCTAGAATTAAGAATTGTATTTACACTTGGCTGATATGGCTGAATGGATTGAGCATAGTTCCATAGACCGAGAGGTCCTGGTTTAATTTCCGGTCAGGGCACATGCCTGAGTTGTGGGCTCAGTCTTCAGCAGGGAGTGTGCAGGAGGCAGCCAATAGATGATTCTCTCTCACATCCATATTTTTATCTCTCTCTCTAAAATATTAATAAAAAAATTAAAAATTATTTTTTAAAAAAATAATTGTATTTACAATAGTTGAAGATATACATGAGCTGATGCTGGGGTCAGATGCCTGGTCATAGCAAAGGCCACCATAATCATTGTGTATTCTAGTCCTTAACATCACTCTTTCTCTCTGTCTTTAGTCACTTCTTAAACTTTATTTTATTTTTTTAAGTTAATTAATTAATTTATTTTTGTTACAGATGTTTATTTTTCCCCCACTGATAGCCCCCTCCCTCTCCCTCCCCGCCCTGCCCGAGCTTTGTTGTCCATGTCCATTGTTCATGCATACATGCATATAAGTTCTGTGGTTTATCTCTTCCCCCTACTCCCTCTTTGGGGATTGTCAGTCTGTACCCCACTTCCACATCTCTGGGACTACCCCGTTCCTCACACTGTTACATTCATTATATTCCACAAATAAATGAGATCATATGATACTTGTATTTCTCTGCTTGGCTTGTTTCACTTAGAACACTCTCCAAGTCCCTCCATGTCATCTCAAAGGATAAGAGATTTTTCTTTCTTACAGCTGCATAGTACTCCATTGTGTATATGTACCACTGCTTTTTTATCCATTCATCTACTGATGGACATTTGGGCTGTTTCCAGATCTTAGCTATTGTAAATAGTGCTGCTAAATAGTACAAACATGGGGGTGCATATATTCTTTTTGATTGGTGTTTCAGGCTTCTTAGGGTATATACCTAGAAGTGGGATCCCTGGGTCAAATGGCAATTCAATTTTTAATTTTTTGAGGTAACATTATATTGTTTTCCATAGTGGCTGCACCAGTCTGCATTCCCACCAGCAGTGTACTAGAGACCCCTTTTGTTCACACCCTCGCCAACACTTGTTTCATGATTTGTTGATGGCGGCTATTCTGACAGGTGTGAAGTGATACCTCATTGTTGTTTTAATTTACATCTCTCTGATGATTAGTGATGTTGAGCATTTCTTCATATGTCTCTTAGCCATTTGTATGTCCTGTTTGGAGAGGTGTCTAGTTCCTCTGCCCATTTTTTAATTGGGTACTTTGTCTTCCTTTTGTTGAGTTGTATGAGCACTCTATTATATTGGAAATTAACCCCTTATCTGATATATCATTGGCAATTATACTCTCCCATACAGTGGGTTGCCTTTCCATTTTGATGACTGTATCTTTTGCTGTACAGAAGCTTTTGAGTTTGATGTAGTCCCATGTGTTCATTTTTTCCTTTGTTTCTGTTGCCTTAGGTGATGTATTCGTGAAAATTCTGCTGCGTATGATGTCTGAAATTTTGTTGTCTATGTTTTCTTCTAGGATTTTTATGGATTCATGAGTCACATTTAAGTTTTTTCTCCAGTTTGAGTTTATTCTTGTATATGGTGTAAGTTGATGATCTGGTTTCATTTTTTCCCCAACACCATTTATTAAAGAGGCTGTTTTTACTCGACTGTATGCTTTTGCCACCTTTTTCAAATATTAATTTAGCATATTGCCTTGGGTCCATTTCTGGGTACTCTGGTCTATATGCCTGTCCTTGTGCCAGTACCAGGCTGTTTTGATTACAGTGGCTTTGTAGTACAACCTGCAATCTGGTAATGTGATTCCTCCTACTTTGCTACTTTGTTCTTCTTTTTCAAGATTGCTGTGGCCATTTGAGGTCTTTTTTGGTTCCATATGAACTTTTGAAGTATTTGTTCTAGTTCTGTGAAGTATGTCATTTGTATTTTGATGGGGATTGCATTGAATGTATAGAATCCTTTGGGTAGCATGGACATATTAATGATGATAATTCTTCAAATTCATGAACAAGGTATGTGCTTCCACTTTTTTATATCTTCCTCTATTTCTTTTTTCAACATCCTGTAGTTTTTTGCAATTGGGTTTTTTACCTCTTTGGTTAAGTTAATTCCTAAGATTCTTAATATTTTGCTGTGATGGTAAATATAATTTTTTCAGTTTCCTTTCTGTGAGTTCATCATTGGTATATAAAAATGCCTTTGATTTCTTGATGTTAATTTTGTATCCTGCTACTTTGCCAAATTCATTTATTAAGTCTAGGAAGTTTTTGATGGAGTCTTTGGTGTTTTCTAAGTATAGTGTCATGTCATCTGCGAATAATGCCAGTTTCACTTTCCAATCCAACCCTTTTATTTTTTCTTCATGTCTGATTGCTGTGGCTAAGACTTTCATTACTATGTTAAATAAGAGTGGCAAGAGTGGGCAAACCTTTTCTTGTTCTTGTTCTTAAAGAAAATGCTTTTAATTTTTGCCCATTGAGTATGATGTTGGCTATAGGTCTTTTATATATGGGTTTATCATGTTGAGATATTATCCCTCTATTCCCACATCGCTGAGCGTTTTTATCAGACATGGGTGCTAGATTTTGTTGAATGCCTTTTCAGTGTTAATTGATATGATCATATAATTTTTATCTTTCATTTTGTTTATGTGGTGCATCACATTTATTGATTTGTGATTATTGTACCAGCCTTGCATCCCTGGGATGAATCCTACTTTGTCATGCTGAATGATTTTTTTTGATGTATTGCTGGATCTGGTTTGCTAGTATTTTTTTCATGATTTTGGCATCTATGTTCATCAGGGATATTGGCCTGTAGTTTTGTTTCTTTGTAGTGTCTTTTTTTTTTTCTTTTGGAATTAGAATCATGCTGGCCTCATAAAATGAGTTTGGAAGTCTTCCTTTTCTTAAATTTTTTGAAATAGTTTGAAGAGAATGGGTATCAGTTCTTCTTTGAATGTTTGTTAAAATTCTTCTATGAAGCTGTCCGGGTCTGGGCTTTTGTTTGCTGAGAGAGTCTTGATTTCATCTTCAAATTCTTTTGTTGTTATTGGTCTGTTCAAGTTTTCTATCTCTCCTGGTTCAGTTTTGGGAGACCATGTGTTTCTAGAAATTTGTCCATTTCACTTAGATTGTCAAATATGTTGCCATATAATTATACATTGTATTTGTTAATGATCCTTTGTATTTCTGTGGTGTCAATTATTATTTCTCCTCTTTTATTTCTGATTTTGTGTATTTGGGTTCTCTCTCTTTGTTTCTTGGTGATTCTAGCTAAGGGTCCATCAATCTTGTTTATCTTTTCAGAGAACCAGCTCTTTTTTTCATTGATCCTTTGAATTTTTTTTTTTTTTTTTTTTTTGGTCTCCATGTCATTTATTTCTGCTCTGATCTTTACTATTTCCTTCCTTCTACTTGCTCTGGTTTTGTTGTTGTTGTTGTTGTTTGTTTGCTCTCTAGTTCTTTAAGTTGTAAGGTTAGATAGTTTATTAGAAATTTTTTTTGTTTCTTGAGGTAGGCTTGTAGTGCTATGAACTTCCTTCTCAGAACTGCTTTCACTGCATCTCATAGATTTTGTGTTGTTGTGTGTTCATTTTCATTGGTTTCCAGGAAGTTTTTAATTTCTTTCTTGATCTCCATGGTAAGAAAGATAACATGCTATTTAGCCTCCACGTTTTTAAATGTCTTTGCATGTTCTTGCTGTCATTACTTTTTAGTTGCATGCCATTGTGATCTGAAATGATGCTTGATATGATTTCAATCTTTTTGAACTTTTAAAGACTTAGTTTGTTCTCTAACATATGGTCTATCTTTGAGAATGTCTCATGTGCACTTGAGAAGAATGTGAATTCTGCAGTTTTCAGGTGTAATTCTCTGTAGATATCTATTAAATCCATTTGATCTAGTGCTTCATTTAGAGTCTGTTTCCTTGTTAATTTTTTGTCTAGATGATCTATCCAGTGATGTCAGTGGGGTGTTGAAGTCCCCTACTATGATTGTATTTCTGTTGATTTTTCTTTTGAAGTCCTCCAGAAGATTTTTTATATATGTTGTTGCTCCTATATTAGGTGCATATATGTTTACCAAGCTTATATCTTCCTGTTGGATAGATCCTTTCAATATTATGTAGTGTCCTTCTTGTTCTCTAGTTATGACCTTCCTTTTGAAATCTACTTGATCAGATAATAGTATTGCTACCCCAGCTCTTTTTTTTTTTTTTGCTTTCCATTTGCTTGAAAGATTTTTTCCATCCCTTCACTTTCAACCTATATGAGTCTTTTGTTGTAAGGTGGGTCTTTGTAAACAACATATATGTGAGTCATGCTTTCTTATTCAGTCAGCTACTCTGTGTCTTTTTACCGAAGCATTCAAACCATTCACAGTTCAGGTGATAATTGATATGCATTTATTGATTGCCTTTTTTGTTTAGGGAGGTTCTATTTTTCTTCCTATTTCTTCTACTAATTACAGCAGGTTTTTTTAGCATATGTTGCAGTGCTGGTTTGGTGTTAATATATTCCCTTAGCCTTTTTTTGGTCTGGAAAGCTCTTTATTTGACCTTCTATTTGGAATGATAGTTTTGCTGGATAGAGTAATCTTGGATTTACATCCTTGTTTTTAATGACCTTGAATACTTCAATCCATTCCCTTCTGGCCTGTAGTGTTTCTGTTGAGAAGTTAGCTGAGAGCCTTATGGGAGTCCCTTTATAGGTAACCTGTTGTATTATCTCTTGCTGCCTTTAGGATTCTCTCCTTGTCTTTAATTTTTGGCATTTTAATTACTATGTGTCTTGGTGTGGGCCTGTTTGGGTTCTTCTTACTTGGGGCTCTCTGTGCTTCTTTAACTTGAATGCCTTCTTCCTTCACCAAGTTAGGAAAATTTTCTATCACTGTTTCTTCAAATATATTCTCTAACCCTTGCCCATTTTCTTCTTCTTCAGGGCCACCTATGGTGCAAATGTTATTACATATCCTGTTGTCTCATTGTTCTCTTAAGCTATCTTCTGGTTTGTTTTTTTTTTAAACTGTTTTTTCCTTTTTGTTTTCTGATTGGTTGATTTTTTCTACCCTGTTTTCTAATTCACTGACCTGGTCCTCAGCTTCCTCTACTCTGCTGGTTAGTCCTTGCAATGTGTTCTTAATTTCTGCTATGTCATTCTTCATTTCCACTTGGTTGGTTTTTGATGTTTCTATATCTTTACTCATGATGATGATGTCCTTACCCATGCTGTTGAGCTTTCTCAAGATCATGGCTCTGAATTCTACCTCTGTTAATTTGCTAAACTGCATTTCATTTATCTCATCTTCGATAGAGTTCTCATGTTCTTTCATTTGGGATTTGTTTCTTTGTTTCAGAATTTTGGCTATCTCAGTGGGTTTTGGAGCCTGCCAAATTTCCCCTGTGGGTATTGGTGTTCTGCTTTTTGTGCCTCCCTCTACTGGTTTTGGGTGGGCCTGGGTGGGCCCACATTAAACACGACTGTCAAATCTCACTTTCCTGGGTAGATTTGCAAACCCAGGAAAGGTTCAGTTATCCTCTAGCTTTTTGCCTGGAGGCTGTTATTCTCAGTTACTCAGTGCCTTGGAATGTAGCCCTGGTGTTCTGCATAAGAGGATTTCCAGAGGGTGGGATAGATGCTGGTTGTTAATGAGCCTCAATTTGCATTTATTTGCCTCACTTGGAACAGGTTGAATCTCCCATGGGGAGGGGCTGCTGCTTTTCCCCACAGCTCTGGGAAGGAGCACACTGGCCACCGTCCTTTGTGGCTGTAACTCAGCAAAAAATCGGAGTGCCCTCCAAATCCGGGTGTCCCCACAGAGTTCCAGTACAGTCTTCCTTTCCTCTGTCAGAGCCTTCTGTGAGTGACTGTGGCCATTTTAGTGCTCTGTCCCAGATTTCTGTGCTGTGGAGCAGACTTGGTCTTTATTCCCCAAAGGCGCTGCTCATAGCCAAGACTGCAGCTATCCATGGGCTCCCAGTCTGCCACCCTCTGGCTCTTCCGCAGAATATACCAGTGTCCCTAGTTATATGGTCCTGACTTGCTGCTTTTTGGTTGCTTTTTTCTGAAGATTTGTCTTTATTTTAGTTGTAATTCCCGTTTGGTCCTGGGAGATCGTTCGTGTAGCTTCCATTCACTCCACCACCATTTTCACATCCTCTAACTCACTTCTTAAATTTTAGACCCATCTACTGTGGCTCTTAAAAATGGTATATCTAATTTACTTATAAAATAGGAAGCATGTTTATATATTTGTTTTAATAATCAAAGAGTGAGATTCTCTGAGTTTCCTGAGAAATGTGAAGGAATTAATAAATACTACTTGCCAGTTATAAAAATAATCCCAGGGATATAAAGTACATCATCGGAGATATAGTCAGTGATATTGGAATGACTATGTATGATGCCAGGTGGCTACTAGAATTATTGGGAGCATCACTTTGTAAGATATATAAATATCTAATCACTGTGTTATACACCTGAAACTGTGGTTGAAAATTTTTTAAACACATTCTGGGAAGGGCTCTGTATGTGAAGTCTTTCTCTTTCATTGTGAGTAGATAAGGATTTTATAGTTCTGGGTTTGTGTTCTAATTTTGCTCCTAGCTAGCTGCATAAAATGTCAAATTTTTTAACATCTCACAGCCTCAGGTTTTTAAAAAATTGGGGGGAAATTTATGGTTATCTTTTAGCATTTTGAAAGGATCAACTGGTATTATATATGGGAAGTGTTATACATATGTTACATCATATATTATGAAATATAACAAATTACAGATGAGAAAAATGCTTTTTTTAAATGCAGTTTACTGACTGTGTTTGGGTTTATACCATCCATAGACTGTCTACTTAATATTGAAAAGCATTCTTAATTCTCTCTTTTCATCAATATGTTCATTCATCATTCAGCCATTAATCAGTTAATCATCAATGGCTCATTTATACATTAAAATTATTTATGGGGTATTAACAGAAGACAATAGACAATAGTTTTATTTAAAGATATATTGCAGTAGATTTCTGGAAGAAGATCAAATGGGAAAGAGGAGACCCAGATATCAGATTAGCTTGGCTGCTAAATTGCTCTGTGGCCTTTTAGTTTCTCAACTACTTGCTAAAGCTGTTTTCAAAATTTAAAATGAAGGATAGTATTAGATGACCTCTAAAATGCCTCTCATTCCTGATATTCTCTGAACCTACAGATCATTAGTCACCTGATTTTAGAAATGACTTTTCCTAAGATGATGGATAACAGCCACCATTCTATGTCCCAATTCATAACCAGAGTCTAGATCCACTATTGAAGATGATGAAGGAGACAATAGAGGGAGGCATCCTGACCTCTGCCAAGGTTCAGAGCATGTTTCTGATGGAAAATATGTTGATGGAAAGGCCAAAGAACAGGAGGAGAGTGACAACAAGGCGAGAATGAGAAAAGCAGACATCGGAGAGTCTTTCTTCCTGAACCTTGAAGGGAAACATAAGGTCCTCGTTAAAACAACCCTTGTTCTGTAATCACCCACACCCTTTGGAATCCAGGACTCCATGCATTCCAGCACCCACCATGCAGGCAGCCTTCTGTGCTTCACACAGAATATCTAACTTCCCACTCACAGCTGTTCTCCCATCGTGCTTTTCATTCTTTAACACAAGCCTGTTTGCCCAAGGCAGGATGCCTTAGATCAATGATTCTCAGGATGCAGTGTGCAACAGAATCATATGTCAAGCTTGTTAAACATCCTGATTCATGGGCCCAATCCTCAGATGTTCTGATATGGTGCATTTGGGGCAGTGTCCTGCAAACCGAATGTTTGACATGCACTGGAGGACTCTGATGTAGCTGGTCCTTGGGCTATACGTTGAGAAATACAACCTCAAATCAACCACCTAGGAGTCCTTTGACTACACAAGAAAAACCTCAGCTTGTCATAACATGTTCATAAAAACACTTTCGCTCAGTGGAAAAATGGGGATTGTATTTTTAAAATTTTCTATTTTTATGGTGCAACACATTATATCTAAAAGCTTTCACAAGCTGCTATATAAATGTAGTATTATATAGATGTCTGTATATAGTTATACATATGTAGAAAAAATATACACCCTCTCAGAACATTAACTTCATAGGTTAGGAATATAATATGTATCCAACTATTTATGCAAAAGTATCTGCCTATGTTCACATGTTTTATACATGAGAAATTTAAATTTATAATATACTTTTCTTGAAAATGTAATAGATTTATAGAGCCTCTCATCTACTTGTAGTATGCACATACACAAGGTATGGATGTTTTATGCATTTGATAGTTACTGGTTATTTGAAGCATAAAATTCATCACTTTCTAATTGATTGGTGGTAATAATGTAATAATCGTGGTGCTTATAATGAGTATAGGAAAAAATAAATACTAGAAAGGTGAAAGAAAATAAAATTCATGAAGGTAGCATGCTAGGGCCTTTTAGAGATTATAGTTCGTTGATCAAGTAAACCATTGTACTTATCTTAGCGAAGCTCCTCCTTTGACAGTAGAAAGTAGGGTAATAATGCAAGCATTTGCTAATGTGGTAGAATGCACACAGTACTATAGGAGAACAGATAAAGAAGAAATTACTTTTGCTTGGGAACTTGTTGGCTTTACAGAGTGGTGCCTTTTTGTTTGGTCTTTAAAGATGTATGTGCTGGCATGTTGATCACTGTCCAGGTACCAGGAGTCCACTGAAGAACAGGCCAAAATCTATGACCTTGTGGAGCTTACATTCCAGAGGGGGAAATAAGATAGGTGGGAGATAGTCCAACAACAACAACAAAATGCTCCCGTTTGTTCCAGGTAGAAGGGAAAGTGTGTACAAGAGCCCAAAGGACAGTAAAAGGATAATACTTTTGAGGGCCCAGAAGTTGTTCATTTGCATGGAATGCAGAGTAAAGGAGTGAGTGTAATGAGAAATGGAGCTGGAGAGCAAGACAAGACATAGATGATGGGTCTTATAAGTCAAGATGAAGTTTAAAAACATGTGTACTCAGAGAGAAATGGTGTCGTTGAAAGGGGCCATGTAAAAGAGGCATGTGATCAGAGCAGTGGCACATGTACAAGGTCATGTTGGCTGCCATGAGGGCCTGGATTGAGAGGAGAAAACTGGGGACGGGAACAATGAGGAGAGCAGTGCTGCAGCTATGACATGAGAGAGAGCGGTGTGGGGCACAGAACGAGTGTTGCATTTAGGTCAACTAGATTCGACTGGGTAAATTACAGCAGAAAAGTTAAAGACAATCCCATAATTCTGTTTTGGGTAACTCGACGAATTTGTTGAGAAAGAGAACACCAGAGTCAGGACAGTTTTGAACTTAAATTGAAATGCTTTTGAAACATCCATATGGAATAAAACTCTTTTCAAATCATATGCCTGATAAGGTAAAAGACTTGTAGCTAGAATATTAAAACAAACAAACAAACTCTTAAAACGCGTGTATTACTGTGATTTATAAGAAAAACATATTTTGTCATTTAGAGGACCAAAATATATTTCTCATACATATTTTTGTCCACAAGTCCTGACTCACAGCTCCTAAAACCCTTGGAATTCCTAAGAGTTGATAGTGATTATGGTGTCTTTTGTTACAGTGATGAAGTGACTTTTGGGGAGCACTTAAAGATGGGTGCTGGTTGCTAAGAGACTCAGCCATGTGATTAGAGGGATGGAACCTTCAGTCCCAGCCTGTGACCTCCCAGGAAGTGAGAGGGGCTGGAAATTGACTCAATCACTAATGGCCAGTGATCTAATCAATCATGCCTATGTAATGAAGGCTCCATAAAAACCTAAAAGGACAGGGTTTGGAGAGCTTCTGGTGTGGTGAAACTTGCAGATCTGAGGAGAGTGGTACCGTGAAGAGGACAGGGAAGCATACTTTTCCATATTCCTTGCCCTATGCATTTTTTCTCTCTTTCATCTGGTTGTTCCTGAATCATATCCTTTTATGATAAACCAGTGATCTAGTAAGTAGCATGTTTCTCTGAGTTCTGTGAGCCATTCTAGCAAATTAATCAAACCCAAGGAATGAGTTTTGGGAACCTCTATTTAAAGCCAGTCAGTCAGAAGTACAGGTGATTGGCATTCTGAGTTGGAGGGGAGGTTGGAACCTGCAATCTGTAGCCAGATTAACTGGGCTTCTGGCTGGTGTTGTGTGTGTGTGTGTTTGGTGTGTGTGTGGGGGGTGTCTTGTAGGACTGACCCTGCCTGTAGAATCTGATCCTATCTCCAGGTAGATAGTATTAGAATTCGATTGAATTTTCCAACACCCTGCTGATGTCTGAGAAGTGTTTGTGGGTGTGGGGAACCCCCTGCCCCATGGTGGAATTGGATTTGGGAACTCAATTTAACACATTAATAAGAAAACAAACAATTCAATTAAAAACAAAAGCAAAAAACTTGGATAGACACATTACCAAAGAGAATATATGGATGGCAAATACTATAAACATATAAGAATGCTCAGTTTATTAATTATTAAAGAAATTGAAATTAAATATATGAGATACCACTTCTTGCCAAAACAATTAACTTTAAAAAAAAAAAACAACTGAGTATCCTGAGTGTTGATGAGAGTGTAAAATAACTGAAATTCTCATATACTGTTGGTGGGAATGTAAAATGGTACAACTTTGGAAAACAGAATGGCATTTTTGTAAAGAGAAAAATGTACACCTACTATAGAGTCCAATCATTCCAATCTTAGATATTTACCCTAAAGAAACATATGCTAATACAGTGCATATACATGAATATTCATAGCAGCTTTATTTTTAATTGTCAAAAATTGAAAACAACCCAAATGCCTATCAACAGGTGAGTGGATATACAAACTGTGGCATAGTCATCCAAAGGAAGGCTAGTCAACAGTAACATGGATCAATATGAATGAAACTCAAAATGATTATGATGAGTATGAAAAGTAAACACAGAAAGATACATGCTATATGATTCTATTGATCTAAAACTGGAAAACAAAAACTAACAACAATGACTGGAGCATTCTAGTGTTGTCTGTAGCCAGTGGGGAGAAGCAGGGAGCAGCAGGAGAGGAGGCTTGTGGGGGCGGCAGATGTCGACGGCCTTGATGGTGCTGAAGGTTTCACAGGGGAATAAAAGCATGTCATCACACTTGCCAAACTACACACTTTAAAAAAGTTCAGTTTGTTGCATGTTAATTATAACAAAATAAAGCTAGTATTAAAAAAGAAGAAATAGATAAAAATATGGAGAAATAAACTCCCTGAGGAGACAAGAGGAGATAGATCTATAGCAAATGGAGAGGGACTGGACTTAGAGAAGAAGAAGCAAGATCTCTCATTGTAATAGTAGAATATTAGTATTTCTAGGCTTGATTCCAGGACGTTGAAGAATTTCCTTCAGATGGATTATATTTTCTATTTTCTGTATGAGGTTAAAGAAATGGTTCATTATCTGTTTTGGTTAATTTTTGTGTGCGTAAGGAGGGAAAGGTTGATAGAACTTAACCTGGAAAGTTATGTTGATTCTTGATTTACAAAGTTTTATTCTTTGTTGTGCTATGGATCTGCAGCATCCCTGAATGTTTTTAGAAAGTGATTAATAAAATCAGAGTTAGTGTTTTGTGTCAAAATTTGAACAATTATCAATTTAAAAGAGTCTGTGCTTATTGTAACTTAATGTTCTTAATCCAAATATTTAAAGTTAGTGTTGTCTAGTAAGTAAAGCATTTTATTTTTTCATTCATTTTGATCACTCATTACACATTCAACAAATATTGATAAGCATAGACAATCTGACAGGTATTCTACTAGGCAGAGCTAAGTAAATTATTTAACTTAGTGAAAAGAACAATAAAAAAACAATTTTACGTAATAGAAAGTTAAGGTAAATTATAATCTGAGAACTGAGTGATGAGAAAGGGTAAGGTTGGTAAAAGTTGTGGGAGGAAGAGGTTAAGCAGAGAAACAGCAAACTCCAAGGCTCCAAGCAAGAGTGCACCAAGCAGCTTCAGTGAGCTGGGACGCCCAAGCGGCGAGCCTAGTGATCAAGGAGCTTGCTCTGAGTCGAGGCTGGGTCTGAGTTTTGTTAATGATGCTAGACTATAGGAAGATTTCAAGTGGTAAAAGTTTCACTATGTGACTTACATTTTAAAGGATTGCTCTGGTTTCTTTGAAAGAAATGGGTTGTCGGAGGGTTTGCAGGGAAAGGACCCCATTAGGATGTGATTTCAGCAAGCCATACATGAGATGAAGCTGACTTTGATAAAAATAGTAGTGATGGAAAGAGAAAGAAGTGAGTGGCTTCAAAACATATTTTAAAGAACATCTGACAGGACTGGAAATGGGGAACTTGAGAGGAAAAGATATTTAAAGAGAAAAATCAAGATTTGCTGCAATTTTGCATTTGGGGTGATGTGGCAAAATTTGTCAAACTTCTCATTTACTTAGGACATTTTACCTTGTATGTTGTCATCACAAGGTTTACTCACAAAAAAGAAAAAAAATCAAGTTCTCCTTTCATTTTGAGGAACAAGATAAGATTGTGCCTTCTACCTTCTGGGATGTTAGGCATGGTCGTATGATTTAATTTGACAAATGAACTGCAAGCAGAGATCACATGTGTTACTTCTAGGTGGATGTTTTAAGAGACTTTCCACAATTTACCATGCCCCTTTTATTCTGCTTTGGTGATCATATGTTGATATCAGAGCCTCCATCAGCCAAGATTCCAGGATGTCTCAGATGCCCTCCCTCTTCACTTGCTGTTTTAAGCACATGACCTTGTCTAGAATACCATGTTTAAGGAATTATGAGTCCTGACTTTCCAAGCTTCCCTTGCAGTAGGAGCACAAGTGTGTGACTGAGGCATTGGCAATCAAATGCACCCACATATTTAGATATGAAAGGAAATCATATGAAAAGGGAGAGGCTGTTCAATACCCATCAATGTATGGGCTAGTGGTGGACCCAGGAGTACTGCTGCCAGTGACAGTGATGGCAGAGTAATCCAACTGTGAATATGTTGCTGATTTCTGGCTTTGTAGCTCTCATGCCTGGTTCTCTAGCCCTCAAAAAGATTCTGTAAGATACATTTTATCCTTAATGCATTCCTGCTAAAGTAGCTACAGAAGATTCTGTTTGTAATAAAGAACCTGAGCAATAGAGATGTCTATTAAAAATATTGATGGAGATGCTGAGTAGACAATCATATGTACAAGTTTAGACTTTAAAGTATGAGATGTAAATTTAGTATTTGTATTGCAAACGCAATATTCAAAGTCTTGGAACTGTGTAAGATTATTTAAAAGGAAAATGTAGATACAGATAAAAATGAGGGTTTAAGACCAAAACTTAAGTATTCCAATAAATCAAGAAGAATGAATGATCTAACAAAGATGTCTAAGATGTAGTGCTTAGATAAGTCAAGAAAACAAACAAATAAACAAACAAAACCATCATTGTAGTGGATGGTATGGGAGCCAAGGGAGGAAAATAGTGTTTACAGAAGCAATGAGAGGTCTAATGTGTTTAATGAGGAGTAAGAAGGAAGAGATGTTCTTTGGCAAAATAGAGTCTGGTACTGATGTACATTTCGACAGAGTCACAACAGGAACCCAACTGGTTGAGTAGAGAGTTTGAGGACTTCATCTAGATTTCACGGACAAGTTTCGTAGAAGAGTTACCCATTATATAAGTTTGATGTTGTCTTAGCTTTTGCTGTTTAACAAACAACTACTAAATCTCAGTAACATGAAACAAGTAACATTTATTTCTAACTTGTGCATTTGTGCAGTTTAATTTCAGGAAAAATGTCAAGTTATCTGGAGTCCCTCTGCATCACACGCTTCCTTCTGGCAAAGACAATGGTGTGGAAGTGGTCACGGGAGGCTTGGTCCTTGTTTAGGGAGACCAGGAGTCCCTGGTGTAGAAATAGGTGATATTTCTTAAGAGAAGACTCAAAACAGGCCTGCTGTCACTTCTGCCCACTGCCTGGTTACCAATAGCAAGTAACCTCCAGCAAACCTATTCTCCAGGAGAGTTGCTTAGGGAATGGTACAAATAATTGCTGAACAATAATTTAATCTACAATTAATTTTATTTAAATTTATATTTAACTTAATAATTTAACCTGATTTGCCACAGATATAGGCAAACGATGAATAATGTTTCTCATGTAACTCCCAAAAGTAAATTGAAATAATTGTTTATATTAACTTTACTGATATGTTTATTAATTTGCTTCAATAAATATATTTATTGTGATATAACTACCAAAAGTAAACTGAGGATCAGTGTAATCTGAAAGAATTGAAGAAAAATATATTTCATTTATTACTTCATGAAATCCCATGTCAGGGCCACATTTCCAAAAATGAGTTCTCAGAAAGGTCAATTACACAGGGGAGAGAATAGGTATTAGATAATAGAAAGTTTCAACGATACAATAAAATGTATAGAAACATGACTTTAAAAAGATAAGCTAAAAATGCACTATTTCTAAAATCTTAGTTTGTAATTATATATTATGGGTTTCTAGAACAGTGAGAGCTAAAATTCCTTAGAACAGAGTTTGGGAAATTGAGATATAAATCACTTTTTCTTAAAATTTTATATTAAATTTAGATTCTGAGATATAAAAACTTTTAGTTGTAAGTAATTTGTTGATTGATAAATTTTACCATGAACCTCTGTTGGTGTACAGAAACATATTAGGAAAAATAATAAACTGCGTATTTTCCCTCAGAGATCTACACTCAGTCAATTCCACCCAACAGGATTTTTATTTTCTGTGCTAGACATGTATTAAGGACAAGGTTGAATGAAATACAAGTTTTCTTATCAAAGAAATTTTTTATGTCTTAAGGGAGAGTAGACAAATATGATGTAGAAGTGCTCTATTCCAAAGAGAGTTAAAGTCCATTGGGTGTTTTGAGTCTGGAGTGTGGATGAAAAAGGTATTCTATGGAAAGCAATCGCACAGGGTGATCTGATCATAAATTCCTAAGTGGGCAAGCCATAGTGGGTAGTCACACCCCAGGCATTACCATGCCCATTGTTTCCCAGAATCTAGGTGAACAAGCCTTTGAAATGCCCCATTTCAGACCCTCCTAATTATAAAGCATAAGGACCACAGTGAAAGCACATAATCTTGTTACCTATTCTGGAATCCCATCTCTGCCTTGCTTTCTCCCACCTTCATTTATCTCCTGTATGTTCCCTCCCTAGTTTCAAATGCATAAAATAAAATGCAAAAACCATCATTCTCCAGGGCATTTGAGATCTTGCTTCCTGGCAATTGTCAGTTTTGTCATAAAAAAACAAACAAACAAACAAACAAAAAAACTCTCATAAAGATTCTCTACAAGTTTGTACATTGTTTTTTATATTGACAGCAGTGATTCATTACGGTAGGGACATCACCTTTAGTTTAGACGTCAGGATTTCTGGCCAACATCTGCTACTTTGGCCAACCCCATTGAGCTGATAAAATTCTGTGGAAGCCTGCTCTGAAATGGATTGGCTGTCTGCCCTGGTGAAATTCTAATTTCTCCATCAGCCTATACAAAAAGTATATATGCTTATGTGATATGAGACTGTCAGAGGAAGGCCTGAGCAAGGGGAACAGGAAAAGGATGAGAATGAGAACAAGGAGGAGAAGGGAAGCAACAGGAGAGGGCTGGGTAGAGCAAGAGTAGGAGAAGAGAGGGAAAAGCTTTGGAAGGAGCATGTAACTTGATGACTCTTACTAATACCCCTGTTAGGACTCTGAAGGCTGCTATGGAGGGACAAACAACTTTTAAAGACAAAGAATATTGAATAACTATATATAAGTGCATTTGGAAATCTCTATAATATTTGGATATTTACAAAAAAATAAAATTGATTCAAGAAATAAAATGAAACCTGAAAGAACTGCGAAAGCAAATTGACAGGGTGACAGAAGTCTGTCTCTTCATAAAATTGCCGTGCACAGAAACCAACTTTTCAAGAAAAGTTTATCCCAATCTTAATATGTTTTAGAAAACACAGAAGAGAAAAAAGTTAAGAAATAACTTTTAGACTAATAAAATTCACTTCAAAACCAAGATAAAAAAATGCAAGAGTAGAGAATCATAGATTCATTTGCAGATTCTCCACCTAAAATATTAGATAGCTAATAACTAATAAATAACTACTAGTTTATTTCAAGAAACACATCGCCTTCTTGCCACCTTGCTGCACATTCCTTCGCTGTAGTGTCCAAGCTGATGGTGGTCTGTGGCGAATCCGCTGCATACGAGCCTCTGAGAAAGACCAGTGAAGCAGTCCCACATGCGTGCCAACAGAAAGAGCCGGGAAACCAGACTGTGAAGTTTTTAGTTATAGACACCAACCTTTCCTATATGACTCACATAGGAGTACTGAGGACCTGGGCCAGGAACAGTCTTTTTGTGACAAATAATAATGCTCTTTCTCTGAAATATGGGACCACGCTTGTTTGTCTGACATTTCTTTCTTTTGGGGTGAAGGTTCCTGTATTCCTTAGGGATGTGGTTTTTAGTAAACAAATTCCTATCAGTTCAGCAAACATGCCCAGATCCTCAGCAGTCCTGGGATGTGCATTGCCCCCCTCTCCATTCCACCACTTCCAAATAAGAATGCCAATGAAGAAAATAACTACCAGATGGATAAAATGCTGGCCTGCTCAGAGTATTTTTACTTCCAAGTATGGTAAGTTATGGTAAATCAAAGTAGTCAGATAACAGTGAACAGAGATAACAGAAAACAGAGCACAAGAATAATTTATAATTCCTAATATGTTTGTCATGTGTTTCTACCACTGGACCATATTTGAATGTCTTGCCAATCAGATATCATCAACCTGCCTCCCTGGGGGTCATTTTGTCTCTTTAGTTTGACTTCTCATATCTCTTTACTGATCTAGTCAGTATGCATTATATATCGTGATTTCCAAGGGACCAAAATGACACTTCTCATTTTCAAGTTCTTGAGAACCTTGACTTCATACCCCCATGTATACAGCATATATAATAGATTCAATGACACCTACTACATAATTTTAAAAATTTACTTAAAGTTCATTCTGGGTGACAGGCATAAAATTCTTCAGCCTTTGGCTTCTTTTTCCTTAGAGAGCCACCAGTGAAGGCTGCTGAGAGCTATGTTGCATTGTTCTTTGCTGCTTGAAGAAGTCACTTGTGAGGGACTATGGCTGAGTCTCAGATCACCAGCTCTTTAGACCTATGGCTGTAGCCACATTATTTAACCTTTCTGTGTACCCTACCAGACATCTATTTCTGTTAGAATGTAGAATTATTGCTCCTGCCTATATAATCACATGGCTATTGGATGGGAAACTGGTGTCAGAATATTTTATTGTCCCTAAATTTTATGCATGTAGAGTAAGATGAGTAGTATTGTATTCTCTCTACAACTAATAAGGGCATTCTTCTTAAGGTAAGACTCACTTTATTGGGTCAATTGTTTGATGAGTGTGCTGAGGGTAGATGTTAAACCTCTAGTTGAATAGGCCTGCATAAGGACTTAAACAAACACTTTGAATTTTCAACAAGCAGAGGAAATTTGGAAATGGGTGATGAGTAGAGGGCTTGGCAAGCATCCTGAATATTGTTTTGTGAGGGACATGATACCTCCACTTGACCCTCAGTATTTATAATGAATCAAGAAACATTTGAATTTTTTGTAAAATCTGATGAAAGGGATTTTTTTTTTCCCTACAGAAAACCACTTCTGGAAGAGGTTGGAACTCTAGGTGTATGGCTGGACTATTGCCCATGTGACCACAACATCTATATCAGATACATCCAGATTAGATGAGCTGACTGAGAGGAGAAACACAGCTGCTGAGGCACATTTCTGTGGATGAATAGTTCCCACTCTTGTTTCACTGTAAAACTTGTGAGCAAATTTTACTATTTAGCTACCAAACCCAAACCGTAGCAGCGCAGGTCAAGCATGAGAAAGGATTGTTTCAGTGTCACAGGCCCTTCAGACTCAGGACCAAATGTAAGTATCTGGCTATCACCATGGTGGTACTTTCAGTGTGGCAGAGAGACTAGCCAATGGCTGGGCTGCCATAGCTTAATTTGGGCTATGGGACTAAGATTTACTTGTGACAGAGAAGGGGAGGTGGTAAAGACACAGGCTTAGGGCCAAGTCATGAGCCTATGGGTGCCCTGCAATTAGAACATAGACTTGAGGGCAGCCAATTATCATCAAGACCATTATTTCTTCAGTATTATAATTGGTGGGAAAGCTCTTTCTTCAGGCCCAGCATCCTGAAGTTCTCAGAAGCCTATGAATTCTGTCTGGAGTCTGGAAAGGTGGCCACAATTGCCTTAAGCCTGCAATCCATAATCTAGAAGATGGTGAGGAAAGAGATGGAAACTACTAGATGTGAGTAAGTTACAGGAACTGTGTTTGGAATACAAGCAGCAAGAGGAAGAGATGTCCTGAGGCATCCAGAGAGAGGCTTTGGGCAGTAAGAGCGAGAAAGACTGCTTTACCAGAAAGCGCACCCACACCTCAACACCCAGAGGAGCAGCCTTCACCATGGAGCACACCAGCTTTCCTGCTCAGACATCCTAAACCCTGCCCGCACCGGGGAAAAGCAAGGCACAGCTGAAGGGGGCCGTTCGGAAATCTGGGCCTCTGGGAACATGAGTAAAATATTCTTGGTTATTCTCTCCTATCTCCACACCTCTAACTTTCACATGGAAATTCTTATTTTTGTTCTTGAACCAGTTTAGCAAATTACTGTCTGAACCTTCTGTAATGTTACCTATAATAATGTAAACTTGAATCCACAAAGTCAGATGAAAAGGTTTACAGGTGTCATGTCACCAAGAAGGACCTCCCTCTTATGATGGAATCTTGACACCTGTCAAGAAAAATTATGCAAAACTTGAAAATAAAGCAGAAGAATAACTACATGTCTTTTCATTGTTATACTAAAATATTGTCCCTTAGGGCTGCCTAAGAATTTTTTTTTTTTGATCCTCACCCGAGGACATTTTTCCATTTTTTGTTCAGACAGAGTGGGAGGGAGAGAGAGGAAGAGGGAGAGAGAGAAACATTGATGTGAAAGGGACACATCAAGTGGCTGCCACCCACATGACCAACCAGGGCTGGTGACAAACTGCAACTGAAATACATGCCCTTAGTGGGAACCGAACCCTGGTCCCCCTGGACCGTAGGCTGAGGCTCTAACCTCTGAGCCAAACCCGCTAGGGCTGCCTAAGAATTGTTTAATTCTCAAGAAACATGCCCCTTACCTGGATTTTTATTTATTATTGATTAGAGCCTACACAATATAAAGTTACATATAAACTTGTAGGGATAGATAAGTTGTAGATGATTTTCTGATAAGCAGAAATGGAAAATATTGCCTTCAGACAGTAAAATAATTCCAAAGACCCACAATTTTATTGCCCTATGGAATACTAACTAATTGTGTACCTAACTTAGTAAAAATATTTCACTATCCCACTTTTACATGCTCTTATCAGCTTAACAAACCTACCAGTTATGGCATTAATAAGTTATCTTTAATATGTTTGTATGAGAGTAATATGTTTTAATTTATTTTAGAATTATAGTTGAGAGAGCAACAGAAAGTCTAGGATGGCCAATGAAGCCCCAGTCTAGTAAGTTATACTCCTCCCCTAAATAAACCAGAGCCTCAGCTACATTTTATAACTGATTCATCTCCTTGACCTTATCCAATCACCGGTGCATGCTCTCAAATCTGAAGGCATTGATTTTATTATTTATGTCCGGATAAATAATAGAAAGTGTAAGGGGCTCAAATCATGCAGAGTAAACATCATTGGGATTAACACTAACTTTCTAATGCTTATTTCTCATCATTTTGAGGTTTCCTGTCTGATAAAATTACCTCTGTTTCTTTTTAATGCTACCCACTCAGTGTTTTTATTTGAAAACTCTTTATTTCTCCTGTGTTTATATAAGACAAGAAAGTGTGTGTCGCTCTTTCCCTGCCGCCGCGGAGTTGCGCGGAGGCAGAGGCTTGGGTGCATTCAAGATTCGGCTCTGCCCATAACCCACAGCCATGGCCGAGGAAGGCATTGCTGCTGGAGTTGTGATGGACGTTCACACAGCTTTACAAGAGGTGCTGAAGACCGCCCTCATCCACGATGGCCTAGCGCGTGGAATTCGCGAAGCTGCCAAAGCCTTAGACAAGCGCCAAGCCCACCTTCGTGTGCTCGCATCCAACTGTGATGAGCCTATGTATGTGAAGTGGTGGAGGCCCTTTGTGCGGACACCAAATCAACCTCATCAAGGTTGACGACGACAAGAACCTAGGAGAGCGGGTAGGCCTCTGCAATATCGACGGAGAGGGAAAACCCGTAAAGTGGTTGGTTGCAGTTGTGTGGTGGTTAAGGACTATGGCAAAGAATCTCAGGCAAAAGATGTCATCGAAGAGTACTTCAAATGCAAGAAATGAACAAATAAACTTGGTTTTTGTTTCTAAAAAAAAAAAAGTGTTTGTCTACTCATATTAAAAAAAAATCTTTAAAAATATAAATCACTGTGTTTTGAATAGGTGATATATTTTGCTAACTGTGTCTTCCTCTTATTTTGTGGTTCATAGCATTTGGAGAGAAAATTGAAAGAATCTAATGAAAGCTCTGGGAACTTCAACCTGGAAAAAAATGGATGGAGATTATATATATATATATATATATATATATATATATATATATATATTGAAGTTTTGCAAACAATTTCAGGATTTGAACAATCCCATGAAGCTTACTCATGAAATGATTGACTCTAGGAATCACAAGTCGAGAGACCCTCCTCTACTATTAAGAAATATCAACTCACTTTTTTTTTTTTTTTTTCTGTTTCTAAACCAATACTCATAGTACCTTGTTTGAATTTTGAGACCACATTGTTGGTTCTCTTTATAACCAAACTATTTCAGCTTTTATGTTGTGCTACTCATATTACCATCATAACTAGCCAGTTAATATTAATAACAGGAAGAGAGCAAAGGGGAGGCCAGACATTATAAGCATGGTAATCTGTGTAGCTTCACCAGGAAGCTGCAACTTTACACACCCCAGGGCACCACTGGTTCATTCTCTGAAAATCCCTGGGTGAAGGGTCCAACAATGGGGAAGATGGGCTCATGAACAGTGAAGTCAAGGTGATGCCTGTCTAACCTGGGAACAAAGACAATTGGCCAGAGGAGTGGACTCCAGTGCAAACCTGTGGAAATTTGAGAATACATAATCCCCAGATAAAAGAATTCACTCTCTCTTGTTCCTTTTGTTCTACTCCTGCTTTCTTGCACTCACCCATGCTCCCTCTATAGCCATGTAGCTTTAGAAGCCGTGTGGTCCATGACCATGCAGACCCTACACTCATTGAACTGCAGCTGGGAACACAAGCTAACCTAGCCAGATGCTGGACTGGACTGTGCAAATATGTAGCAGAAACTGGATACTGGATTTAATCCTAGCTCTGTTGAAGACCAAATGGAATTTTTTCTATGGCGTGACAGAGAGAGATGGGACCTCAGAAACTCAGGGGTTTGGTTCCACAAAAATAAAGCTTTATATGATACCTTATCTTCCCATGTGTGTCTCAGGAAATTCTTATTCCTGTGGCACCCCAAGAACCCCACATCCACCAGTGATAGGTGGGGACACAGAGAACACCCCATTTCACTTAGCATTACTTTAAACTTTTACTGTAATAATGGATATCCATTTTTTTTTGGACATGAACTATATATTTCACAAGAGATATAGTCTTATCTTCATTTATTTACTTTATACTTGGTGTGGGACTTGCACTCTTAAACCATTTATCTTTGGCCCCGTGACTTTCCACATGCTGCTAAAATTTTACGATGTGAGTTGGAAACAGAAAAAAGTCAAATGCTAGTTGAAATTGTAAGTAACATTCTCTTTGAGGCCAAGTGAACAAACTTAAGATAAAAGTTATTGTAGTCCTTATAATTTTGTATTTAAAGGGATTGCACTGTTCACTGTACTGCGAGTCCTTGCCAGCATACAAATATTCTCACCTTTGAATCATTCCAGTACTGACCAGGTCATTGGGCACAAAGCAGCAGCTCATGAGACATTTGAATGGATAATGAATAATAAGACATGAAAAATTCTTTTTCTTCAAGCAGATATTGTATTTTACAGTGTTATTGTTTAACATTGTTGAATTAGTAAACAAACCACTCTCTCCTTCCAAGCTTTTCTATGACTATTAACATTGGGATTAATGGTTCTAATGTATTAATAATTTTAATGTATAAACATGGAAGTAAACAAGTCTGGAACTTTCTGTTTAAGATATATAATAAATAAAAGAAAGAAAACCAATCAATATTTCACAAACAGAAAGGGCTCAGACCATTTTAGATAACATTTTAAGGTTAGAAACTGATGTATTTCTTTAATTTCCCTCACAATCAGGCTTCCAAAAGCTAAAGTCAAAACAGTTTGCATAGAGAGGTATTTATTGGTTCCTCAAATTTAAAGTGTCATTTTTGAAACATCACATAATAGAGAACAGAACATGGGCTCTGGAGTCAAAAGGACTGGCTTCAACATGGGACTAACTGTCTCCTAGCTATGAGGTTGAGGCAAGTTAACTTTTATGTCTCCCTTTCTTTATCTATAACACTTGAAGTTATAGAATGCATAAGGTTGTTCACTTATCTCATAAGTGAAATGATATCAAATCCTCAGGATATTATCTGCACTGTAGGATGCATTAATAGATGGGATCCATTAGTATTTTGTTTCTTCACAGTTAAGTTGCACTGGGCAATTAGCAGTCTCTTGCTTATAGTTTACATAATACTTCATGCAGAGAATGTAAAATTCCCCACATACCTATGTATGTAGATTTGTTTATTATATACACATAATAAATTAACTACAATATGGAGAAAGGGAGAAAAAGCAGTAAGAATAGAATAATAAATGAAAACAAGTCTATTGCAATGATTAAGAATAAAACCCAACTTGGAGTATCCTGATGTGATGGCTATTTAAATGAAATGGTAGAATTCAGAAACAGTGTGAATGTGTTTCCTGTTACAAACATTCTTGTAAACATTTACAGGTACCCAGTTCCTTTCTTACTGATGCATCTTTTTTAAATACCAGCGAACAGATTATTGTAAAATATTGATATTCGTGGCTCAATCTGTTTTCCCCAGTTGAATGGCCCACTCTCATCTGTCCTGTGAGCATTTGAAAGTCTACCTCTTCACATCGTAAACTTCGTCCTTCATCTCTTCCAGTTTGTTGCTGTGCTGTGCAGTTTGGGGAGAGTCTTAACTCACTGCTGCCTTTATACATTGACTAAGTTTGCAGAAAGATTTCTCACCTGGGTCTTATAAAGTGTTAGAGTCTTCTCACCTTTTTGCAAGTCCTGATGCCAATGTTTATTTTGTTAAAGTCTCTCTCTCTCTCTCTCTAACAAGTCTACTGTTTTTTGTTTTTTTTTTAATCCTTACCCAAGGATATTCTTCTATTTATCTTCATATAGAGTGGGAGAGAGGGAGGGAGAGGGAGAAAGTGGGGGAGAGAGAGAAATATTGACGTGAGAGGGACACATCGATGGGTTGCCTCTGAGTGACCCCAACCAGGGCCAGGGACAAACTGCAACCGAGGTACGTATCCTTGACTGGAATCAAACCTGCAACTCATCGGTCCATGGGCTGATGCTCTAACCACTGAGAAAACCGGCCAGAGCCATCTCTCAAGTCTGTAGTAAACTTTCCCAGTAATCAATTTGACAGTTTCTTACTCCAGGAGCACAATTGTCTGCTTCTATCACAACCCGGACTTCTTTAAACCTGATTTATTTGAGGATTTGTCTTGGATTATTCTCCCATTTCCTTCCCAAGCAGGTTTTTTTCCTCATATGAAATCTCTTACCTCCATTTTTCCTGATGTTGTCCTGTATTCCATGTATTTTACAGAATTTCTATTATAATTTTAGATATTTCCTATTTATTTTAGTATTTTTGATAGATAAATTGAAAGAAGTTCTTTATAATTTTAGATGTTTCCTATCTGTTCAGTACGTTAGTTTTTTTTATGGACATTTGGAAGGAGTAGAGCCAAGTCAATGTGCAAAAACAGTCTTTCAGAGGAACAGTCTCTTCCTCCTCTGAACTGGAAGGCATGTCCAGAAGATAATATTATGTAAGAAATTATGTAAGATAAAAGGTAACTGTGTAAAGAGACTTCAAATAGGACCCCAAACTGTGTTCTAGTCAGCACTGCCCCCCAGTAGAAGCCTGGCTCTACTCTGAGGTGCCTAATTGAAACTCGACTTCCCCACCCCCAGGCCAGTCTGGAAAAGGTCCCTCTGGCCCCCATGGGCTCTTTTCCTAACTTCAGTTAGAGTGGTTGGTACACTGATAGTAATGAACTGTTTATGTGGCCCCCTCCCCTCAAGTCTGCGAGATCCTCAAGGTTGGGTCTCTGCCTCCCTCACAAAGAGTCTGGTTTCTCGCCCCTCCTGTGTTAGTCAATACACGTTCACCAAAGGAATTTGCAGGAATTAGTTGGGTCTCCAATTTTAGTCTTTCCCTACAGCTAGGAAGAGTTCTGTTCACTAATATTGAAAATGTTTCAATTACTGTAATATGATCCATCCTGTTCTTTATACTTCAGGAACAATTTTTTTTTAAGCTGACCATTATGATAATTTCCCCCATGTTAGTATTGAGAAACTGTCCTAAAACAGTTATTAAAAGGATACTGTGCCAGGCTGACTTTACTCAAGAACATATTTCTGAATCTTCCTTCTGTGCTTGAACCAAATCTCATCTTTGGCCATATGTTTCTAATCTCAGTTTCTTATTTTCTCTTGCTTTATTCTTCTCTAGTTTAAAATATTTTCCAAACTATTTCTTTGATTCTGATTTTCCTTTTTTATTTTTCTCACCTTTAGTAAGTTTTATTCCTTCAGGCATGTGTCTTGACAGACTGACTGATGGACTCTATAGCACAAGGCTAAATTCTGGAGCCTACCCCACTCCCTGTCCCTAGCAATCACACACACACACACACACACACACACACACACACACAGCCGTTACTGCTTTTGTGGGAGATAACAGCAGCTATACAAAATTCATTGAGTAGTACTAGAAATTGTGTAGCTTAGTCAAAGGAAAGTATTATAATAGTCACAGTAGTATAATTGTGAGCTGCAGTCCATAACCAGGAGCAAAACTTTACCTTAGGCATGATGGTGGTGGCAGGGGATGGAGGTCCGTTGACTCTTGCATACATAAAGCCTCAGATCTCATAAAAAGAACAATTTATTTTTGTTGTGTAAGAATTAATATGCTTAACAACATAACAATTGTCAGAGATTCTACCAAAATGGTTCAGAGTTGGAACTGGGACATATCCCAAGACACTAGTCTCCAAATCTATGAGTCTCTGATTTTCACTGCTGAACTTCCTGTCCATCCATCAAATATGATGCAACAGATAAAAAATAATGTTGAAATTCTATTTTGTTAAAGCCAGAACTATAAGTGACAATAAAGATGCTTGCATCATGCTCATTGCAACTTCTCAGTCCCAAATGATTTACCTGCTCAGATGACAAGTATTGCCAAACAATTTGACCACTAACCAAAAGGATCACAGAAAGACGTTCCTGAAAAAAAAAAATGTCTGTTATTGGCAGAACTGTGTTCCTCCCCGGGCAAAATTCATCTGTTAAGACCTAACTCCCAGTACTAACCCTCAGAATGTGATTTCATTTGGAGAAGTTAAAATTAGGAATTAGCATTGGCTAATATAATATGACTGGTGTCTTTAGAAGAAAAGGAAATATGAACACAGACAGGTGTAGAAGGAAGATGATGTGAGGACCCAGGGAGAAGGTGGCCACTCCCAAGCTAAAGTGAAAGACCTGGAACACATCCTCCTTTCATGGCCTTAGAAGAACCTGGTCTGTCAACACCTTGATCCTGTACTTGTAGACTCCAGAACTTAAACAACAAAATTTAAACAAAATAAGTTTCTGTTGTTTAAGCCACACAGTTTGTGGTACATTGTTTGGGCAGCCCTAGGAACCAGTAAGTTGTGTAAAGACTCCTTAGCAAAGTGTGTTATCTGGATTCTGCTGGTGCTGTCTCCAGGTTCATAGGGGTCTAAAGTTGTCCCCAGTGATTAACTTTTGTACTTCCTGTTAGAGAAGGAAAGAGGGACACCTTTATAAAGTCATATCCTGTTTTTAGACAAATAGGGAGAGGATAAAGAACTTTTCTTGTACTTGTTTCCTCTCAATTGCCGTCAGCTTAAAATAATCATTATGTCAAAGAGGCATATTTTGGGGTGGCATGTTCTGCTGTCTTTCAGAAGCTCCACTGGAAATGAGGTGGTAAGAAAGTTCATAGGAAAGTCAGAGGTTTGGGGAGCTGCAAGGAGTGCTAATTCATGCAGTTCAATAATTCTGAACAAAGTTGCACATCATCATTATCGATGAATTGTTTAAAGTCAAATGTATCTGAATGCTTCGTGTTTGATGGTCCTGGGTGAGTCAGAGCAACCGGAATCCCCTGGAGCAGTTTGTAACTGTAGCTGCTCAAGGCGTATCCCACAACAGCCCCGGGCAGCACCATAGACCTGTTTGTTGGTGGGTTTGAAACCTGTATTTCAGGTCTTATGTATGTAAATAGAATTGTTTGTATTTCCATTTCCTGAAGAAGGACTATGCTATGGCTTCTATTTGTTTTCATTGCTTAGCAGTAATTAGCAAAAGACTTTCTAATTACCTCAGAGATTGGATGGTCCAATCTAGTGGAAAGAACATTTCCCTGGCAATCTGAAGACCTGGATTGGAGTTTCAGCCTGCATGCAAGTGGAAGACATAACTCAAGCCTATCCGTTTTCTAACTGCAATAAAGTGCTTATAAGTTTTGATTTATGAGTCACTGGGAGAACAAAATAAAACACGCAGGTTTTGGGAATTTCAGAGTGTTGTGAAAATACAAGGCCTTTCCGGTCCAGTTCCATGGACTCATTGATATGCTCATTAAAAATGACAATTAGTTTTCAAAGGCAATTTTCACATTTCAATTAGTCTTTTAAAATATATTATAAAAGTAATTATCTAAATTTGTAATTACTGCCTTTTCTATAAAAAATAATGGAAACCAAAAAACTGAAATTTAATGTAAATGTAATTAAATTTATTTATTTTTTGCTAATATCTTTGGTTCTATTGTTTTGTAAGGCTGGAGCAATTGCCTACCTATTTGTTATCTTTCATGTTTATGAAACAATGAACACTCCTCTAGAACCATTTAGGAAATGTTATAATCTCTCTGCTTTTCTCACGTTGTACTTCCCCGGACTATTGATGGTAATGTTCTCACTAGGAATGCCTGAGATGTGTGCCTGCTTTGTTCCTTGAAGAAGCCCACTGACATTTCCCTGCTAGGGGCCAACGTTGTGTCTGGGGGCCCTCGTGGTTCTTATTATCAGCATCGCAGGGTGCACTTCAGCAAAAGAAACAAACATCAGGGAACTTTGAGGAGCAAGATGAATTACTCCCAGGCCGAGGAGGGTCACAGCATGCCCAAGGGCCACACAATGAAATCACTCAAGGTGTCCGTTAGCTAGGTCACCCGGAGTTTTCCTGAAAGGGAGCTTCATGGGTGTGGGGTGCCTGGCTCCTTATCTAGTTGTTTTGCTCGTAGCTGTGTCATACAGCTAGCAATATGTTCATTCAAAGTGGATGTCTTTTGTAAATGGACACCTCAGCAATCAAAAGCTTAATGTCGGCTTAACTCGATTACAGTGTGTACGAACAGAAGGGAACTCAGAGGTGTGGAACCTTGGGGAAGGGTGGTTTACCCAAGTTAAACAACAAAATTCAGCTGAGTAAATTTGAAGATCTAACTGGCTTTATTAAACAATTTATAAATCCAGCAGCATTTTATTTAGCAACGAGAAGGGCGTTATTTCCAAGAAAACACATATATTCTTTTTTTCTTTTTAATTAAACATTTTACTTTGAGTCATTGCAGATTTACACATAATTGTAAGAAATAATTCAGAGACATCCCATTTACCCCTCAACCTCTTTCCTCTAACTGGGTACAGAACTATATATAGTATGATATCACAAGGGGAAAATTAACATTGATGCAATCCACTCAATGTGATTCAGATTTCTTAAATGTTCCATGAGGATATCATAATTATCTTAGAAATGATTTACATTAAGACTATCTTTGTAGTCACCCAATTGAAATTTGAAATCCAGAACACACTTTCTCTTTACTTTAAATGTTTCTTAATATAATCTGGGTTTTATTTCTATAAATTATTACATAATTGTATTTGACCTATGTATCTTTAAAGACGGCTCTTTAGCTCATTTTTTTTTCAGTTTTATAACCATATCAGTAAGACTTAGAATTATCTTTACTTTTAAGTGGTTTGAGTTCATTTCAAAATCATTTCTGTGGCTTCCCTGTGATTTATCTCATTATTTCGATCTTTCTTTGATGATTAAAATATGTATTCACGAATTTGTTTCTCTTAAGCTGTGGGAATACCTGCTACGCTTTTTGAATCTTTGAGTATGTGAGACTGTAGCAGGCAATTAGACAGGCATGAGCAGCGTAGGAATGATAGCTCAGGTACAGAAGGTCACCAGGGCAGAAAGCAAGAGGAAAACGTGGACAACAAGGACCTCACTCCCAGGGTGACCATTCCTTCCCTAGCATATCACTGGCATGTGGTTTAGAACCCCTGACTTCATATCGTTGGTCACACAGTTCAGACTCTCCTCTGACCTATTCTCCCCTGGTCATGTGGTAGACCCCCCTCGAGGAGGAACTATGGGGGCCAGAGAATAGCCACACAGGACCCCCACACAAGCCCTTGCACATCCACTCACTTAAGCTTTAAGCCCTCAGGACAATGAAGTTCTGACCTGCATCAAGTAATCTTAGGAAGGAAGCCTTGGGTCTGATCGCAGAGTCAAACCGAGTTTTGGTCAAACTAGAGATAACATCTAGGCCTCAGTTATGTTTCAGTTCCAGGTCCAGAAAAGCAGTAAGGCCAGGCAGGGCTTCGCCATGGCTGACATCAGGACCAACTGCAATGACACCTGCCCTGGCATTGACCAATCAGTGGAGACCATGACCCTGAAAGGACACACCTGGAAAAATTATGAATATTTTATTGAGATCCTCCTCTGAGACCCTCCCTAAAACTCTTGCCCTTAAAAGCCCTTAAGAGAGAAGAGCTAGTGTGTGCTCTTTTCTCTGTCTAGAGCACATCTGTGCCTTTCCCTACCCTTCTTTCCCCAGGTGCATTCTCTCTGGAGCACATTCACACCTGTGCCCCTCACCTTCCCCAGGTGCATTTTCTTTGCCTTTCTTTCTCCTAAGCTTCAAGGGCTCTTCTTTTGCCTCCATAACTTATTTCCTGAGCCCACACAGCCTAGTTGGCTGAACTTTTTTTTTTTTTTTTTTAATCTCTGTGACTTTCTAAATAAACTTTTACTTGTATTTGAGTGTTGGTTCTGAATTCTTTCTTAGCCAGAACTCAAGTACTGAGGTTGCTGAACCAAGGTTCAATTGCTGGTAAAATTGTGGTGCTATTTAGCCACTAAGAAGACTATTTTTTTTTAATGTTCTAATAATCCCCAATAACATATAAGTAAGAGTTGTTTTTATAGCAGAATAAGAGTTTGAAGGATTTTTCAATGATCAATTTTAGTTATTATATCACCGATTTTTATAGGTTTAAATTAAAAAAAAATTTTTTTCTATAGTGCATGAACTTTTAGTCTAACATTTAGGTTTGCTGAACTCAGTCATTAAGTAGAGCTGCAAAACCATGTATATCTATAAATACATATGTAGTTATTGCCCACTTTATTTCCAGTTGGCATTTTATATAGCAATGAAACTGCATAATATATATGGTTCAAATATAGTTAACTAGTAATTCCAAATAATTTTGATCACACATATTATGAAACTCTGAGCATGTACCTCAAAAATTATATATTTATTTATCAATTTTATTTATATTAAATTAAATTCACATATTAAGTGTTAATAAAGTTTAAATTATTTTTTTTCCAAATATTTTTAGAAAAATAATTATAAACACAGGAGATTTTCTTTCTGGTTCCAAAGCTGATGACTGCACTTTGGTTTTCTGACATTGTCATCTGTTAGGCTCTGAGCAGGAATCACATCTGACGTGTTCACCACTCTAATCCCACTGCCTTTATGGTGTCTGCACCCTTTCAGGGTCTCAGTAAGTGGTAAGGAATGCCGGACTGGACTAAGAATGGCTCATACATAGAGTGAGTTTATAAATGCCGAGGTAGGTATCCGGAGACAGAAATTCATTTTCTAAAGTCATGCAGTCTTCAGTCCAGATCATAATAAGCTGTTGTCTTCCTTGTACTCCAGAGTTGTTCAGAATGGGGCTGTGCAGAGCCCAGAGTTCCCTGGCTTCCTGTTGGGAGCTGTCACAGGAACTGAGGGGGGAAGACTGAGGAAAAGGGGACATTTAAATTCAATATCCCCAAACAAATTCATCTCAGCTTAAATCTGTTCTTTGTGTACACAAATAAAGACAAATGATAAACACAGGAAAACAAACCAAGCTATAGAGTAAAAGTCATGTTCTTGCACAATGCTGTCTTCTTTAAAAGGTACCTATTATCATCTCTAAGAGGATTTACATATGCATATGACAATCATATTTCCTTTTGTCTCCTGGTTGTAAATAAATCTCTCATGTAAACATAGTTAGTAGTATATGCACACATAATATAGAAGGACAGATTTTACATTAAGATAATGAATAAATTATACTGAATACTTTTATAGGTCCTAAATGCAATTTATTAGTTTTTATATTATTAATCATTGATATCTTTAGCTTCTATCTTAAAAAATGGTAATGGGAATTATAAAACCCCACAAGCTGGGATGAAGAGTTGAGACATGAAAATCTGTTTCCAGGGAAAAATAGTAGCTGCCTTATCTATAGAATGCATATGATGTCTATGATAAATGTGGTCAGTTTGACAATGTCAAGTTATGAAAGTGTCCACAAGATGGCAGATGCAGAGTCTAGGACGATTTATTCACTAACACATGGCAAATATGCCCACTAAGCCTTATTTTGTAACACTGGAAGGCCAGATTGATTGCAACAATTAAAATTAACATCCTTTAAAAAAAAAAACAACTAAATTTTCTACTTTTTGTCTTTCTTAGAATACATGTCATAGTGAGCACTTTAAGACAACAGTCAGCCTCTTGCTATAGTATATTGGTTACTAAAATAGTAATCAAAGCACAGCTGAAATTGTTCAGCTTTTCCTAATTATATCAAAATGAATCACCCTGCCTTTATAGAGTTATATGAGTTATATGCATAACTCATAAATACCATTATGGTATAACAAGATGGCTTCTCACAAAATACACATGAAAGTCACTCTTTTTAGAGTTGTCTTATCTATAGTGTTGGGAGAGAAATATGTCCTCTCATAGATTGCTGCACTGCTCATAAATCCTATAAAAAAGTTGTAAGAATAATTTGATGAACACCCAGATGAATCCTCACCTAAATTTCTGTTATTAATATTATATGATGTTCTCGCTCTTTGTATATAAATATACACTATTTATATCTATATACATAGTATACCTTATTTATATTTTTATATAAGTATATATTTATATAGCACACACCCAGTTGTTGTTTTTATGAATAATTTCAGTATGATGTAGATATTTTGACTCTTCAGCCTTGAATACTACAATATAATCTCCTAAAAATAAGACTATATTCTTACCTAAACAAAATGTCATTATTACCCCTAAAAATAATTTAATTCATTAATATCTTACATATATTTTATGTTCCAAACACCCCATTCATCCTAAGAATGTTTTATAGACTGGATCCATAAAAGGTTATGTACTTACTTGTTATTTTAAAAAATGTTATTTCATCTGGAATAGTCTTTCCTCCATCTTTTTAGTATTTAATGATAATTAAATTTTTGGAAGTTTTCAGAGTGTTGTAACATGTTGCACATTCTGATTGTTTTCATGTGATTAGATATGGGTAAATAAACCACATTTTGCAAATGTTACATAGGTGATATTATATATTACTTTTTGCAAGAAAGGACATAAATAATGTCAAATTGTTCTATAATCAGGGATGCTAAGTCTAATCATTCTGCTAAACTAGTGACCTGTAGAACTCTTTGTTATGCATGCATTTTCTTTTATAATTAATAAATATTCTGTATCTTTGAGACTTTAGAACTATCTAGTTCATGAAAACTTTTATCCATTGTTTTTAGTATCCACTGATCTTTCTTTGAAAACATTTTTGTAAAGTAAAATATCCATCCATGCGTTCTCTCCATGGATATTAGCCCTCTGTGTTTTAACTAGTAATAATAATGAATATTAGGAGTGACATGATCCTTCACTCAAGAAACATAAAGTCTAGTGGATAAACAACTGTGAATGACTAGACATAGAATTTAATACATTTTTATGAATTTTAGCAAGAGCCAGAAAACAAATAAACCTAATATTCTGATAGAAAATAATGTGTGGGTATAATTGAGATAAAATGGTTAGAAAAATTTTCTTAGTGAGCTGACATTTAAAAAGACCCTAAAAATACACGGAGCAAGAAGTGTGGAGTGTGTAGAGTTAAGTGCTAATGCTATCGGTGGGGAGCTGTCCTTGTCCCTACCTGTTGCCAGGGGATGTGGGCTTCTTGCTATATCGTGAGAAAAATAATTTTCTGAGACTTGCACAGGAGCATGAGATATTGTAGATATTTCTATGGACTCAACCCCCCAAGTTTCCAAAATCCCGTTTCCCTTTATTCTGCCAAGAAAAATGTACCATTTCGTTTTTAGCAGGACTGAGATCAAAGCCAGTGTCCAGAGTTTTTGCACATTCCAGTCCAGCATCAGGCTAGCTTAGTTTGTGCTCCCAGTTGCTGTCTATCAGCCCATTGCATGTGTGGCCCACATGGCTATGGAGGGAATACAGGCAGGAGCAGAGCCAGAGGAACAAAAGAGCCAAGAGCCAAGAGAGAGAACTCCTTTGGGGAATTATGTATTCCCAAATTTTTGCAGGCTTGCATTTGTCCCACCCCGTCTCAATCCATGGTTCTGCAGGCTAGATTGATAGGTAAGTATCTTCTTTATGTCAGCCAGACTTTACTAAAGCACATGTGTCCATCTCCCCTTTGTTGGAGCCCTTCCCTCAGTGATCTGTGGGGATGACCTAGTGGTTCCCTAGGGAGTGTAAAGTTGCAGCTTCCTGGTGAAGCTGCCCAGATGACCATGCTTATAATATCTGCCCTTCCTTTTGCTCCTTTTCTATTATTGATAACTAGCTAATTACAACAGTATTACTAAGCGGATAGGGGAGAAAGTTAAGATGGAGAATTGAACAAACTAAATAATATAAAATATTATTAAGATTATTCTGCCTGCAATTTTAAGAGTATAATATTAAATGCAAGAAAACTTGTCAGAAATCTTCTAAACTAATCATTGTGAAGGATAAGTTTGGGGCTATTGAAAGTGGAGAAAAACCAAAGGAGTTATAACTGACCTGACAGCATTAGCTAAATGTGATATTATATTATTATTATTATACAAAAATGTTTGTATTAATGACATAATTTAAAATTATAAATATTTTAAGATTTTTTTTCTCTAAAAAATATGAAGACTCCTATTTACTTCCAATGGATTTGGCAATAATGTTCCTATCTATTTTGCCCTGGGGGAAGGTAGACAGCCTGTGCATGTCTGTGTTTGAGTGTGTGTGTGTTGTGTGTGTGTTGTGTGTGTGTATTAAAAGATAATATTGGAGAAATGACTGTGAATATAAATACAACCATTACTTTTTCTCCAGCATTATTGAGATATTAATGACATATAACATATGTTAAGTTTAAGGTGTACAATATCATGATTAGACATGTGTATATTGCAAAACAATGACCACACTAAGGTTAGTTAATAAATCCATTTCCTTACAAAATTACCATTTTTTTGTACGTGTGATGATAACATTTAAAATATCTCTCAACAACTTTCAAGTATATAATACAGTAGTACTATTAATTATAGTCACCATGCTATACATTAGATCCTCAGATTTGATTTAACTTTAACCCGGGAATTTGTACCTTTAATCAACATCTCCCCATTGCCCTCACCCCTGGCCCCTGGCAACCACTTTTCTTGTTCTGTGAGTCCCATTTTTGTACATTCTTTAGTTAAGTGAGAACATATTATATTTGTCCTTTTCTCTCTGACTCATTTCACTTAGCATAAGGTCCTCAAGGTCCATCCATGTTGTCACAAATGGCAGAATTTCCTTTGATGGATGAATAATATTACATTTCTTTATCCATCATCCCTTGATGGACACAGGTTGTTTCCATGACTTGGCTATTGTGAATAATGCTACAATAAACATGGGTTCAGCTATTTCTTTGAGACAGTGCTTTCATTTCCTTCAGGTATACTGTGTCCCTATGAATGAGGCTGCTGGTCGTATGGTAGTTCTGCTTTTCACTCTTCGAGGAACCTCCGCACTATGCTCCCCAGTGCATTCCCATGAGCAGTGCACAAGGATTCCCTTTTCTCCACCTCCACACCAGCCCTTATAGTCCTTGTTTTTCTGATGATAGCCAATTTAACATGTGTGAGATGACAGCTCACTGTGGTTTTGATTTGCATTGCTCTGATGGTTAATGACATTGAGCATCTTTTTTTTTTTTTTTTTTTTTTAATCCTCACCTGAGGACATTTTTGCATTTATCTTCAGCTAAAGCGGGAGGGAGAGAGGGAGAAAGAAAGAGAAAAACATCTGTGTGAGAGAGACACATCGACTAGTTGCCACCCACACAACCCCAACCGGGGCAGGGGACAAACTGCAACCAAGGTATGTGCCCTTGGCAGGAACTGAACCTGGGACTTTCTGGTCGACGGGCCAATGCTCTAACCGCTGAGCCAAACTGACCAGGGTGATATTGAACATCTTTTCATATGTCTATTGGCCACTTGTGTGTCCTCTTTGAAGAAATGACTGTTCAAGTCTTTTGCCCTTTTAAAAATTGGATTGTTTGTTTTTTTGCCTCTGACTTGTATAAATTTCTTATCTATTTTGAAAATTAACACCTTATCAATTAGGTGATTTTTAAATATTTTTTCTCATTCCGTAGGTTGCCTTTTTATTCTGCTGATTTTTTTTCTGTTGCTGTGCAGAAGCTTTTCATTTGTTGTGGTCCCGCTTGTTTATTTTTGCCTTTGCTGGTTCCACTTTTGGTGTCGAGCAGAGGCTCAGATATTCTCACATGGAATTGTCTCACATGAAATTTTATGTCTACAGATGTCCTAAAGCATATGTTATCTGACTCTTATTATCTGTTATTTCCCTTTCATAATAGACACACAGATACCTTGGAAAAATAATGTATAACCTGATACTAAAGCCTTAATACAAAAAAAAAAAAAGAAAACTGTGGGTATTTTAAAGAAATTAGCTGTAACTCTGGACCAGTTTTAATTTACTCCTGACTTAGCTTCTTTTCTCTCTCAAATTTGCCTAAATTCTAACATTTGATACTGTTTCCCAAATGTATTCCTGTTTATGCCCTTTGAATTTATCAATCTGTTGGGACACACCTCCTAGATCTTCCTGCTTTTAGTGTCCATGGGCAAGATACCTTGTCCTTGTACTCACCTCTAGGACATTGAGCTTCAACCTCTGGCTCTGATTCATCTCAGTAGATCCTCCCTGGCCTGGAATTCAGGACAGGCTAATACATACTCGATTGTTAAAGCCTCAAAACACAAGGCTAATATCTCTAAGCTTGTCATAAGAGACATAGAAATAACTCAATAAATGCTCACTATGTCACTAATAATATAATGCTTTTTAATTACTAGGCTCTTTTTGGGGGATACTGTATTCAAAGTCTCAATTTTGATTGTTTTGAATGCCCTTAAATATTGGTACATAACTACTTTTGTTCAGCAGATTTAATATTTTCCCCTAGTGATGTGTTACTTCAGCATTAATTTTGGAGAAATAATTTTAATTATTTTTTAGTATGTTTTTATTGATATTTTAGAGAGAGGAAGGGAGAGGAAAATAGAAACATGGTTGTGAGAGAGAAACATTAATTGGCTGCCTCCTGAACGCCCCCTACTGGGATTGAGCCGAAACCTGGGCATGTGCCCTTTGGGGAATTGAACTAGGACCTCAGTCTATGGGATAATGCTCAATCCACTGAACCACACGGGATGGGCGATTTGGAGAAATATTGAGTGATCTAGTTAGAAATTACTGTTTAAAGTTTAAAAACAATAGATATGTATAAGATCCCCCCCACCCCTCCACCCCACCCCCCGCTCCCGCCAAACACACACAGGACCAGTAAAATTACCCTGAGGGGTATTTAAAAAACAAATCTATTACAAAATCCAAATATGAAATTGCTCTGTCTGGGCAGGAAACATACTGGTTCACTGCATCTAACCTCATCAGCCAAGAAGACCCAAAGCTGCCAGGCCAGGCACACTGTGCTCTTGAAAGAGCCTAGACAATGACAACGCTGCAGCTGAAACCTCTTGCTTTTCCTTAAATATGCAAAGTTCTGCTAGAACACGGTGTACTTTCAGGAAAATTTTGTAGTACATATAACAGGAGTATTTTCTAGCCGTCAGACAGAATGTGTGACTATATACTTGCTTTTCCTATAGACTAACATCACAAAAGAGGAAGCGTTAGGTGTAAAAATGTTGAAATAAGTTTTACACTCTTTTAGGTTTGCAAACAGGAACTACAATTCAAGATGTGTCAAAATATTACTTCTTTCAGCTTTAGAAATCTTTGGATTTGTATTTATCAGGGTTTTCTTTTTCTTAGTGCATTCTTTGCTGCAAAGCAGCCCCAGAGCAAGAAACAAAAAGCAGAGTCAGAACAGAGATTTGAGTTTTGAAAAGAACAGCATTTATAAGCATGTGCTATTCCTCTAGCCGGCCTTTTATTTGTGCTACAGGAGAATAAGGACGCAGTGATTTTGTTCTTGGAGTTTCAGGTCACTTGAATCCCATATGCTCTGCCAATATTATTTTATGGTATTTTGAAACTTCTTAGTTTTGTTTTTTTTTGTTTCTATAAATAGGGAGAAATGATCATTCCTGAGATACAGTGTAAATTTAGGTCGTGTCAACATGTTAGGGAAACATGGGAAGTTCAGAGCTGGCTCACAACAGAATGATCAAGGCAGTGACATGTGCCTGTCGAAATACAAACTTCTTCACCGAGCCCTTTGGAATCTACCTTTGGTGCAGAGCTGAGGGCGATTTGCTTCCTTGGACACACATTCTTTTTTTTTTTTATCCTCACCCGAGGACATTTTTTCACTTTTTGTACAGATAGAGTGGGAGGGGGAGAGAGGAAGAGAGAGAGAGAGAGAAACATCGATGTGAAGGGACACACCGAGTGGCTGCCACCCTCACGACCATCCAGGGCCGGGGACAAACTGTAACCGAGGTACATGCCCTTAGCAGGAACCGAACCCAGGTCTCTCCGGACCGCAGGCCGATGCTCTAACTGCTGAGCCAAACCGGCCAGGGCAGACACACATTCTTTATCCTTCTCCTCCCCTCAGCTTTCTACCAGTGTTTGCATTAAATTTATTTTAAAATCCTTTAAAGAGATTAGAGCTAGGTTGAGGGTAATGTAAAGAAGTGGATGTGAACAAGGTAACCAAGACTCTCACATACAGATGGAGATATTTATACTCTTTCCTGCAAGCTAGTGTTTTCAAAGCTGTTGGATGCATCATTGGGGTGTTTTGGCCCCACAAGGGGACAGCAGGGTTGGGGATTGAGGAGCCGAATAATTGGAACATGACACTGCAGTTTCCGATTCAAGGCCATGCAAAGCCCTCCGTGGGGGCCAGTAACATTCCAATTTAGATGAATTGCTATGCATTGTTTTTACTGTTGTTAACTTTTTAAATTGATTTTTTAGAGAAAGAGGAAGGGAGAGAGAGAGAGAGAAATATCGATGTGAGAGAAATACATTGATAGGCTGCCTCATGCACACCCCCTACAGGGGATCAAGCCCACAACCCAGGCATGTGCCCTGACTGGGAATTGAACTGGGACCTCTCAGTCCATGGGATGACTCTCAATCTACTGAGCCACAGGGGCCAGGCAGAATTGCTATGCTTTTTATAATCATCATCATTTCTGAAGAGAGTTGAAGACTTAAAAGGACTTTAGGTTCAAATTGGAATTTAAAAATGAGAAAAGGGAAGGAAATCCTCATTCACGGAGCCTCTACCATAAGCTGGAGACTATTCTGGAGAATCCTCCACAGCCCTATGGCAGATGTGTAATTTCATATTATTAATATCCTTTTATAAATATGGGAACTGACAGAAAGAAGCTAATATATAGTCATGTTCTTGTTTAAATAAGGAAGAGTTCAGATTATAACCCAGTTCTTTTTTACTCCAATTTTTTTTTTATCATGCCATACTGATAAGCTTTAAATCATCCCAAATCAACAGAAAACACCACTGTCTGTTGACAAGTGATTACTTTTAGAGTTTTCTTCCAGTGTGTTTTAGAACAGCTGATCATAATGACAATCAAATGTGCATTTGAGTGATGAATTTGAGTCAACAGGTATTATTGAGAACTTGCTACCTGCTGGCTGAATGGCAAGCTCATCAGCTCTTATGATGCCTGACTGGAGCAGAACAAACCTGTTTTTATCCCTGAAGATGTGCTGATAACTCCCCATCCTCAGCCCCAATTTAAGACCTTGATTACTACTATACAACGTGAAGTCCTCCTCCACAGGGTTTATGTGCACTGGTGCCCCACCTTGCTCTTCTGAGGAAATGTTAACTGCCGTGGCTCCCATTGAATTCCTATCCTCTAAAATGGAGAATCCAAATTTGTCTATGACATACTTATTCCAAACACCCTATTGTGTGTGCTTTCAACATACACTGGCCTTCATTTATCTTTTCTGCATATTAGAAAGAAGTGCCTCTCCTTGACTTCACTTCTTTGTCAGAAATTTGTTTCAATAAAATGGCTATGATAGGACAATTCACTCTTTTCTTATCTGCTTACTGAAGTAAATATACTAACCCCCACCACTGCTATAAACGCCTTCTTGCTGTGCAGTGAACACCCACACAAGTCAAAGGCTTGGCTCTGAATAGTCAACGTTTATTTGTTGAACATCTGTGTGCTATGATATTTTCAGTGAATAAAAAAGAAAGACCAATATTTTTCCTTCGTGGAGTTCAGATTTTATACAAACGATAAATAATAATGAAAAATACAAATGAGGAAACTATTAAATTATGGTAAATGCTAAGGAGAAAAAGTAAAGCAATGAAGTTAAATATAAAATCAGTTCTCAGAATTTACATCTTTTATGTGCTAATATATTATGTGCATTGTGAAATAGACATAAAAATAAAAAAGATTAGATGGCTCAGCCGGTGTGGCTCAGTGGCTGAGCATCGACCAATGGGCCAAGAGGTCGCCAGCTCAGTTCCGGGTCAGGGCACACGCCCAGGTTGCAGGCTCAGTGCTCAGTGGGGAGCATGCAGGAGGCAGCTGACTGATGTGTCTCTCTCATCAATGTTTCTATCTCTCTCTAAAAATCACTAAAAAGATATTTTTTTACAAAAAGATTAGATAAGTGGCAGTTCCAGTGTAAACCCAGTGCATGGCCTGTATCTCTGCGGATCATGGTGAAGAGCAGCACTGTCAACAGAACTCTGTGATGCTGGGAGTGTTCATTCTGCGCCATTCACAGATTGAAACTTTAAAATGGATCCAGTTACCCCTGGCTGATTTTTCTCAGTGGTTAGAGACTCGGCCTGTGGACCAAAGGGTCAGGTTTGATTCCCAGCCAAGGGCACATACTTGGTTTGCAGGTTCAATCCCCAGCCCCATCGGGGTTGTGTGGGAGGCAACCAATTGATGTCTCTCTCTCACATAAATGTATCTCTTTCTCTCTCCCTCCTTCCCTTCCACTCTCTCTAAATATCAATGGAAAAAAATATCCTTGAGTGAGGATTAACCAAAAAAAATAAAAAATAAAATAAAATGTATCTAGTTAGATTGAGAAACTGAATTTTAAATTTTCTGTAAAATTTAAAGAGCTAAATGGCTAGTGACAGTTAGCGTGGCTCCTGAGCGAGGAAAGTTCTGTTAAAGATGTGGAGTGGGAAGCAAGTAGAACCTTGCCCTTGCCCTTGACCTTTGATATCCATTTTACCTCCAGACCAGAAATGTAGCCCAGTTTGACCTGGATTAATAAGACAGTTTCTATTCGCTGGCTAACTGGCTTGCCCGTGAATTCCAGAATGCTTGATGAAATCTGCCTGTTCAGGGCACCCCTCCTGGGATATTGTTCTCTCGTTTTATGTCTGTGTTGTCCCTGGCTCCAACCACATGGTGTCATATATTAACTGGTCCAGACCTTGCCACATTGGCTACCTCTCTACCACCTCTCCAAGGTTGTTCTCAGTCCCCTGCTGCTATGACAGAGCTGTCCCCACATCCTTCTTATTTTCAATAATTGATTCCGCAACAGTTAGGGTATTGCCCTTGGGGTGCTGTTTGTGTTGTGAGCTTGTTCTGCTTTTCTAAACACTCTCCAGAGAGAAGAGAAACAGTCTTATCTTCCAGTCTCATCTTAAACTCTTGTCTGAGGACAATACATTCTATTGCGCAGCTGTGTAAACGTCTCCTCAGAGAGCCCACGTCTGTATTTAATATTGAATCAAGTAGTCCTTCTGGATCTCTACTTGCATCTCCAGGGCAAATTGGCACTAGATAGGGAAAAATTATTTAAGAGTTTCTTGGAGAAAAGGTGAAAACATCAGGCTAAGCAGGATGCTACCTCAGGCTGTATAATGTTCCCCCAGCTGCCCAGGGAAGCCTCCCACATAAACTGTAGGGGTCATCAAGAGCACCTCAACATAGCCGGCTGGTGTGGCTCAGTGGTTGAGCATCAACCCTGCACTAAGCAGTTGCCAGTTCCTGGCCAGGGCACATGCCCAGGTTGTGAACCCAAACCGCAG
The DNA here is from genome assembly GCF_014108415.1 of Molossus molossus. Classification (NCBI taxonomy): domain Eukaryota; kingdom Metazoa; phylum Chordata; class Mammalia; order Chiroptera; family Molossidae; genus Molossus; species Molossus molossus. The sequence continues at coordinate 61,216,188 of NW_023425352.1, forward strand.
TGGGGGTATGCAGGAGGCGGCCAATTGATGTTCTCCCTCATCGATGTTTCTATCTCTCTCTCCCTTCCTCTCTAAAATCAATAAAGAAAAAAAAATTTTTTTTAAAAGAGCATCCCAACAGGAGGTGGTCAACAGTTGCCAATCAGCAGCTCTGTGTCCCCCTAAAGTTCTGTGCACACTCAGACAAACAACTCCACATCAGAAAGTGTTTCATTTCCTGTACATGACCACACAGGCTTTACACCTCTCCAGCAGGTCACCCGGGAACCCTAAACACAGCGAGCAGGATGAAAACTCCCCAAGTCAGCCTGGGGCTCGTTCATCTGAAGAGCAGATGAGACATCAAAGGTAAAGCTCAGGAAATTCTCCCCGTATGCTCACATAAGCCTCACAAGACTGTTGTGATATAAAGAAGTCTAAGCAAAAATATAAAAAGTAATCTTGAACAAAAAATAAATTACAGAGAGGAAGACTCATGCCCAAAAATTGTTTTGTTTTGGGGGTAAGACAATGAAAAAAATTATGTTATTATAAAGCAAATAAAGGAATACCAAGAAAGCAAAAGATGTGATTAGGTAAGAAGAGAAACAAATTAATCAGAAAACAATAGAAAGAATAGAATTGATGAGTACATAAAAGAATTGGTTCTTGCCCTGGCCGGTTTGGCTCAGCGGTTAGAGCGTCTGCCTGCGGTCCCGAGAGACCCGGGTTTGGTTCCCGCTAAGGGCGCGTACCTCGGTTGCAGTTTGTCCCCGGTCCTGGTTGGTCGTGCGGGTGGCAGCCACTCGATGTGTCCCTTTCACATCGATGTTTCCCTCTCTCTCTCTTCCTCTCTCTCCCTCCCACTCTGTCTGTACAAAAAATGGAAAAATGTCCTCGGATGAGGATAAAAAAAAAAAAAAAGAATTGGTTCTTTAAATGACTAATAAAATATTAGTTAAAAAATATCCACAATGAGAAAATAATTGTAATTCTTATGAGGATATTATATAAAGTTTTATAATAATGATGTTAATATCTTGATGAAATATTCTGAATAGAATTGTAAGAACATATAAATTATCATTTACTGACAAAAGAAGTGCACCCTGGCCGGTTTGGCTCAATGGTAGAGCACCGGCCTGTGGACCAATGAGTCTTGGGTTCGATTCCAGCCAAGGGCATGTACCTCGGTTGCAGTTCATCCCTGGTCCTGCGGGAGGCAACCAGTCTATGTGCTCCTCTCACATCAATGTTTCTCTCACCCTGTCTCTTCCTCTCTCTCTACCTAAAGATAAATTTTAAAGTATCCTCAAGGGAGGATTTTTAAAAAAAAAGTGAAACTAATAAACTCTAAACCATAAAATAAAATTTAATAAACTAATCAGAAATATCTATAAAAATTCAGTCCAGAGTAGTTTTAAAGCAACTTCTTATAACCTTTCAGTAACAAGTAATTCCCAGGATATTTAACAATTCCTGTATTTTAAAGTATTTTTAGCCATGCCAGTTAGAGCCTTTCTGGGACTACAAAAACAGGCCCACCTGTGTCTCCAGCAGCACCTGCAGCACCTACAGCACCACATCAAATGAATGAGAAACTACTGTCACGATCCACCAAAAGCAGACCACATTATTAGGGCAGGAGGAGAGTAAGAACAACCTGAAAATGAGGGACACAAATGTATTATCTTCCCCATATTACCAAAATTCTGAATAAAACAAAAGTGGACAGGACATATTTCAAAGGGCTTTGGACAAAGGCAAATGAAATAGATGTAAGAAACAGTGTGACCCCCCAAAATTTCTGGCCTATTGAACCCAAAAGAAAGAATTTATAAGAATTTTAAAAAGATAGAAGCTATATAATATTCTCAAAATATATGCCTAAAATGATAAAATGTTAATTATAAAAGCATAAATAAGTTTTACTGTAAACAACAACAAAGCAGGGTTTTTAAGATTGGAGCGTATCCTGTTCCTGTTGACCTTAGTGGCATAAGCAGCAAACCTTCCGGTGTTTTTGAGGGTTCTGGGATCAGGAATCCCAGGAATAACTTACCTCTGCTCCATGATGTCTGGGGCCTCAGACGGGAAGATCTGAATGCTTGCCACACGCCTGGGGGTAGACTTCACCTCCAGGCTCCCTCACTTACACCTACAGGTCTTGGGCTGGGTTAACTGGAAACTGGACTCAACTGGGACTGTCACTGGTGCACCTCTGTGTGGTCTTTCCACGTGGCTTAGACGTCCCCCAGTAGGATGGTTCAGTTTAAGAGGGAGAGGCCCAAAAGCAAGTATTTCAAGAAAACCAGGCTGAAGCTGTGTTGCTTTTTTTATGATCTAGCTCAGAAGTCGCACAGTTTTATTTTTATCAAACACTACTGGTAGGAGCAGAGGTAGGTCCAACCAGATTCAAGGGGGAGAGGAGTATACTCCATCTCCTGTTGAGACCTTTTCTAAACCACATAGAATCAGATGATGTGGAATCCAAAGCTGATGAATCAGATGATGTGGAATCAGAAGCATTAAACAGGGAGATCTTTTGTTTACTACAAAATACCATTGACAATGAAGCTATAACCATTAAGAATCTCTATTTGGAAAAAAAAAATTATATCAAAATACGTAATGCAGAACATTTTCTCTTTCTAATTTTTTAAATCAAGTTTCAAAAATATAGAAGATATAGTTTCCATACAAATTAAAGAAATATTTAATTGAACCTTTTGCACAGTAGAAAAAATTGCACATTTTTCCTGTGTCAATTGATAATTTCAAAATTAACATATGTTAGGCCACAAAAGAAGTGTCAATAAAATCTTCAAATCATAAATTATGTGGGCCATTATCTCTGCTTCTATAGTCCCAGTAATAAAACTTAAAAAAAAAAATGTTTAACTAACATTTAAAAGCAATAAGAAGGCAATTTTAAAAATCTTCTAAATACCATGTGTCAAAGAAGAAATCAAAACTGCAATTACAGGCTCTTTAGTAATTAGAGAAAATGACAACACATAGCAAAATGTATGGGCTACAGCTAGCTGAACTCAGAAGAAAATAAGTACACACTTAATTTCTATCCATAAGTGTTTTGGAAAGAAAGTTCTAATATTACTATAATTCTATCTATCATCTATCTATCTTTCTGTCTATCTATTTATGTATGTATGTATGTATGTATGTATGTATGTATGTATCATCTATGTATCTATTCAGCATTCGCTCTGCATTTGTCTGTGTGTATTACAGTCGATGTGGAAGCACTCTAAATGCTTATCAATAGGACATCAGTTCGGTAAATGGGACATTATTCAATACATTTTAGAACATCCATATAATTTTATGTAGCCATTATACAAACACGGGGAAATGCTTATGTATGGCAAAGTAAGAACAAAGATGTCAAGGAAGGATACAGAGCAGAATTTTGCTCATATGTGGGAAACCTAGGATGTAGCAGAAAGAATGACAGTATCTACACCATTTCTCCTTCATTCTCTCTGCCAGAGCCCTAATGTTTTTCAGGTAACTCACCATCCAACCACATAACCATGTGCCTCACTAACTTACACAGTATAATCTCACCTCCCTTCCTAATGATTTCTTTAGGGGTTGACATGTGACTCAATTCTGATAAATGGCATGGGGGAGCATTTGCTGAAGGGTTCTGGAAAGTGTTTTCTTGTTCTTAAAACGATGAAATAATTCCTCTTTATTTACTGCTTTTGTGTTTGCAAGTTAGCTGCCTTGCCATCCTGAGGAGGACGAAGTCAACATATTTGAAATTGCCAGTAGAAGAGGACAAGTGCCTTCTTGGAATCAGGGAAGGAACCTGTCTAGGAGATGCTGCTCCCCTGGGAACTTATTACAGAAAATAATAATAAATTCCTTCTCTTCTTTCAGCCAATTGAGTTGCTCTAGTCTCTTGTTTACAGCTGAAGTCATTTTACGAAATACATAGGATACATATAAAAAGATGGACTGGGACAAGATTGTGTGTATTATTTATTTTTCTCTCATTTTTTCTATGATTTATTTTGCAAAATGTTTACATTTTAATTTGTCAATGTTTTTGTTTGATGAAGATTTAAAATATTTTACTGAGGCTCCTGCAGCTCTTCAAATCTTAGATCAATTTGTTGACCTATTTACTAGAGAAACAATGGAAGAACTTTTATATTAGGTCAAATGTAGATAAGGGTGACTTCAAGTACTATGTACTTTGGCAAAATTATATCTTATTTCACAATAGATTCCGAGTGATCTTGTCCTCAGAATTATGGAGGGTATACTATGCTGAGGAAAAGGAGACTTCCAATCACATATCCCACAAGGAAAGCAAAAGTTAGAGTTTGACTAAGTCTTTAATTATATAAGAAGAAAGATAAAAAGTAGATATTTAAATAGAGGCCCAGATAATAAGAGTGTAACCCAATTCTTGAAGATATTTCTCCAGTTCTTTCTGAAGATGTAGGAGGTAAAAATTAAAAGCACCTATTCCTTATCCAAGGCAAGGAAACATGTAATATAATATTAAGGGACATTAAGAATTAATAAGAAAAAGTGAATAAATATCAACAAGTAATTTGAGATATTAGATTATGTGAATACTTAAAGCAGTTGCTGAAATATTTTTGACTCTTGAAGAAACAAACCAAAAACATGTTATACCTGAAGGAAGCATAATATATTATATCAGCATTAATATAATAAAAAACAACAATAGTAAATTTAGAATTAAAGATAAAACAAAAATGCACATAAAACACCTTGGTTCAGTTCTCAACTTCTTTATTAAGACGTGGGAAATCTTCGGGAGACCAATCAGATGTTTGTAAGAACTTCTTATTCTCTCCCTACTTTTCTATGCCTCACTGCCTATGAAATTGTTCTCACAAGACGTTGAGGATTTTGTGTGGGTAACATAAACAAAGAAACCCACAAAAGAAGCTGAGCCCTGGAGAAGAGAGAGCTGAGATCAGGGTATCAGGATCCAGGTGCCGAGGAGCCCAACAAGAAACTTCCCGGCCAGGGGGGGTACCGAAGCCTGGAACAAAGATTAGAAGAACATGATCTGAAAAGGCAAGGATCCAGATCCTGGAGCTTCTCAGAACATCAGAAACAGAAAGAGCAGGAATTCCTGAATGGGCAAAAGGACAAGTCATTGAAACTTGAGAGTCTAACGTGTTTTGGGGCTTGGAGTTAATCCCCAGCATTAGTCATTAGTGAGATCACTGTTTTTGGCTTTTTTGTGTGTGTTTTGGAACATGGGAAACATGTTTCTCGTTCTAGGTAATAATTTGTGTGGAAATGGTGGATTGTCACTTCTGTGCTTTATATGTCAGCGTGAGACCCTCAAGGGTCTTCTCTTACATCGTCTACACGACCAGCAATATTCCAAAAAGACACTGTTCTATCAGTCTGGGTTCCTCCGTGAGGATGAAGCAGAGTAGATGGCCCAGAAAATCTACAACAAACTTAGAGTCTGAGAGAGAAAAAAACTTAAAAAAAAAAAATTAAACCATTAAGAATTTTGGGTTGCTAACTATTGCAGCATAAGCTATCTTATGATAAAGCTAGATTGACCAATGTACCCCTTTCTACTGATAGAAGCAGAGAAACACCCCAGGAGGATTGCCTCAGATGACGTAAGTATGAGCACATAAAAAGTACCAAACACTTGAGAAGGCAAATCACCTGAGTTACAAGCAACAAAAACATGCATTAGCAGAATTAAATCTGCAAGGACTGAAGATATGGAATTTTCATAATTAAAACATAAAATATCTGGGTATGAATTGCTTAAGAAAATAAAATAAAAGAAACAAGAAGTCATCAGAAAAGAAAACTTTAGCAAACAAAATGGAAGTTCCAAATGTAAACAGTAAAATTAGTGAAAAAAAAACAAAACCTGACTCAAAAGATGAGTCAAAGAGCAGATTAGATACATTAGGTATGATGTAAACTGGTGATATGGTTATATAGATATATCTATATTTCATATATATATAATATTATATTTCATATATACAAAATTTATCCAGCATGCAGCAAGAAATACAAAGGTATATGAACTATGGAAGAATAGCACAGAAACATGGTGAATAAAATGGATTGTCATCCCAAAAGATAAAATTAAAACTGAAAAGAAAATTTACTTGGAAAATTAATAGCTTCAATTTTTTTCCAAATTGGCAAAACTTTAGCCCAAGCTGCATAACCCAAAGGTACTTGTGACTGAGCAAATAGAAATGAAATGATAAATAGATAATAGACAGATAGATAGAAGCTCCTGAAAGGAGCCAGATAGAAAGAAGGGAGAAGCACTTACAAAGGAATAAAGTTAGAATGACAGACTACTCCTGAGCAAAAAATAAGAAAATGTTATTTAAATATTTATCAATTGAACAATTTTAAATTTAGTGTGCCTTTGTACTAGCCACTGTTATAACCTCCAAGGACACAGAAATGAAAAAAATGGAAAGGATCTCGCTTGCATGAAACTCACATTTGTACAGGGACAATTAAGATAAATAAGTGAAGGATATAATTTTATAAAAGAATAATTTAATAATGTAAAAATGTTAGGTAGAAATAAAGTAAGGAGCTAGAAAATACTTTAAAAAAAATTTTAGATAGGGTCGCCAAAGATAAACTTAATGGTGAAGTGACACTTAAGCTGAACTCTCCAAATGAGAGGGACCATATAAATAATTGAAAACAATCCTATATGCCCTGAGGTAAAAATGAATGGACACAGAGAAAAGGCTATGAAGAAAGGAAATAATGGAGAGAGATAAGGTAGCAGAGGTAGAAAAGAGTTGGAAGAAGACAGGATCTTATTTTAATGGAAATGAAAAAAGACTGCAAGTTTTAAGAGGGGAAATAACAGGAATAGAATTATAGTTTTGAAAGGTCACTCTGTCTGCTAGAGTAAAAATGGAAGATAGTCAATTATAGAACCCTGGTGCACTTTACTTTGTATTTCGCCATACCCCTCAAAGCCCAGGTTGGAGCTTGTGTCTTAGGATACTTCTAGTTTAAGTAAGAGAGTTAGGTAATTTAAACTGGTTTGATCTTAAAAGATAAAAAATTTTGGCCCCAAACAAACAAAATTTTCAACATTGTGAGCTTCAGGCTTGACTTGATACAGGTGATTAAAGGGCATAATTTTTAAAGCTTTATAGAAAATTATTAGAATTTTAGGTATAACTGAAATAGATTACAGTTAAATTCAGAGCTAATCATTTTTTCTAGAATAGGAGACCATCGCAGAATAATAAAATAAATCTACTCAGTACCTTTTTTCAGAAAAATTTGAATGCATTTAGCACTGTTATATTTTTGTAGAAATTTTGCTTTGAAAGATGCTCATTTATTGAATGGTAGCTTTCTAAACCCATGCATTTATACCCATTTCCAAACTTCGTATTGAAAAATAACCAACTCAACAGCGGTAAATTGGACAAAGTCTGTATTAAGACCAGAAATCAGGAAAGAGTCCTATCAACAAGGTTTTTCTGTCCCATCTCAGGGTGAACTATACAATAACCAACATGGAAAGAAACCCCTTTTATGTGGGAAATCTGTCACGCAGATGTTTTCACTGGGATTCCTAGACCATTTTTGACAGGATTAAAATCATATCATATACTTTCAACTGTATCCTTAAAACTAGAGAGAATAGTCTTACTTTTCTCTTATTCTCAGATAAAAGTTTTAGACAGTGATCCATCTAATATAAAAGAATCACTCTCAAATCTTGGCATGCACATGCAAAACTTCCTTTAAAGTACTAAGAAAACTTATTTAGTACACCAAAAGATGCAATAATTCAAGCAATTTAGATGGGTTATGGGTAAATTAGCAAGCTTCCCTCTCATCACCAAAATATGTGATATATGGTGTATCACAAACATGCTGTATGATGCAGAAAAAAAAAAAAAGAAACAAGATAATAATGTACTTTGTGTCTTCAGAGAACATTACTTCAGGAAAACATGTACAGCATTTAAAGTGCAAAAGCAATAAATCCCAGTAGATAGAATATTGACTTTGTGAGAAAACCAAATTGGTGAATTCTTCATGACTTTCAGTGGAAAAGATTAAGAGAGAAATATGATTAATTAAAAATAAGAAATTCTGCCCTGGCCAGTTTTTCTCAGTGGCTAGAGCGTCAGCCCACAGACCAAAGAGTCTCGGGTTCAGTTCTGGTCAAGGGCATATACCTCTGTTTCGGTTCAGTCCTGGCCTTGTTTGGGGTCATGCAGACACAACCAATTAATGTGTCTCTCACATTGATGTTTCTCTTTTTCTCTCTCCCACTCTGAAGATAAATGGGAAAATATTCTTGGGTGAGGATTAAAAAAAAAGAAAGAAAGAAATTTTGAGGCTAGATCTAGTGAACATGTATGTATAAACTCATTCAATAGGAAAGAAGAGATTCACTAATAACAAGGGAATTAAAAATAACAAGATACTACTTCCCACTCATATGATGGATAAAAATTAAGAGGAAATCTGACATTATCAGCTGGTGAAAGAAACTTTCATTCAGGGTCAATAATAATCCTGAATAGTTAGTACAACCACTTTGTAAATCAATTTGACAATACTATATACACATATATCACTTGACTTTACATTTAACCAAAATATTCATACCCTAGAACCCCAAAATTCTACTTCTACATATATTGTTCTCTAGGATTGTATAATTTCAAAAGCAGAACTAAAGACTAAGGTTTCAGCACAAATAGTTTATTTGTGAGGTAGTTTCAGGAAATGACAGTGTAAAGTAAGACAGGGAAGGAAGCCATTAAAGGATCATTACCAACCAGTTACTGCTGTGGGCCCCTGGAGCTGCAGGAGAAAGTGTAGAACATGGTGTCAGAATTATTCCAGTCAAGGCTGAGTAATCTGGAGTATTTACCTCCCAACTTCCTGTCCATCACTGGTTGAGGACTACTTTCAGGAGCATTGACTCCATGCATTTGCAGCTTTCCCTGCGTGTTAGCTGAGCATGCTCCCCTTCAGGAAATCATCTTCAGTCTCTCCACTTCAACATACAAGGAAGGACAGTAAGAGTAAGGTGCGGCACTGACAGGGTCTGCTTAAATACCTGAATGAAAGCAGGTCATGTGTATGAGGAAGTATATTAAAATATATTTAAGCCCAGCTAGTGTGGCCCAGTGGATTGAGCATTGTCCCATGGACTGAGAGGTCCCGGTTCGATTCCCGTTCAGGGCACATGCTCCGTCTGTTGTGGGCTTGATCCCCAGTAGGAGGTGTGCAGGAGGCAGCCGATTGATGTTTCTCTCTCACATCGATGTTTCTATCTCTTTCCCTTCCTCCCTCTCTAAAAAATCAATAAAAACATTTAATATATATGTAATATTTAATCATTTACATTGGAACGATGAAAGTAAAGGACTGCCCACCCTTAAAAAGATAAATAATAAAATGTGATCTAGATACAAGGAATAATCTACATCTTTTTATACATCAACATTACTAAATCTTTAATTCAATGAAAAATAAGCCGTGGAATGTAAACATACTCTAGATGTAAAAAAATTTAACAAAAGCCTAGAAAGATACACACAATATTTTTGATGCCTTTTATCTCTTGGAAAGTAAATGGGACGAAGAAAAATAACATGAACATTACATTTATTCATAACATTTTTTCTTTTACTAAAACATCAGTTTCTGGATGGACATTTAGGTATTGTTCTTTGTAAATTTATTTTGATTGTTGCAAGATAAAAAGGAAACAAGCACAGAGAATGGGACATGGAGAAGCAATAAAATAAATATTAAAAGAAATTATCCTTGAGCTGAAAAATGCATTAAATGTTTAGATATAAAACATAGGCAAAACAACTGGTAAAATATTTGAATTTCATAAATATGAAAAAAAGCTTGGTTTATTTCTGATTTTAATTTGAATGCTTTTATACACCTTCATACCCACTTATTAAAGTCACTGCTGAGCCTCAGGGGTCCCTATCCCTATAAACCTGGAGAGGAGGGCCACTAGCACTGACTGAATTTATCAACAAGAATGATATATCATAGACACATTTGGAATTTGGACTCAGAAATTAGCAAGATATTGTCTTTAGTATGAGGCCCATTTTGAGTCAAGAGACAGCATCTTCAGAGAGAGGGAGAGGAAGCGAGAAAGAAAAAGAGAAGAGAACTTGGTTACGGACCATTTTCAGTTTTGGTCTTTTGTGAGGAGAGACTATTTCCTGCTATTTGACTCCATTGGGTATTCTTACATATATACATATGTAACTTCTTTCTATCAAAGAGTACTTTGCTCTTTTATAAAAATTAATTTGTTTTTATTGAGGTATGGCTGACATAAAAATGCTGTACATATTCAATGTATATGTCTTGATGAGTTTGAAGATAAATATACAGCCATTAAACTATCGCCATGAAAACTGTTATAAACTTAGCCATCACCTCTAAAACTTTCCTTACTCCTTCTTGTGTGTGTGTGAAGAACATTTAACATGGTTAACTATATTCTGATAGATCAGGATAGCAAAAATAAACCTCAATTTAAAAATAAATAAATTCTCCTATTCTCTTTGCTTTCATTTAAACTAATTTTGTGGATTTTTGTACCATACCACCAAAAGTTCTTGACTAAGATAATACTGTTTCAATTTGATTCTTGTCTCCTCTCCCTTTCTCCTTCCCATGGTCTCTCCTCTCTCCTGTCTCCCTCCCTCCCTTCCTTTCTTTCTTCTTTCCTTACTTCCTTCTTTTTCTGTTTCTCTGTTTCTTTCTTGTCTTCTTCCTAACTAGTAATGCATCTTTCCTTCCCTTTTTCTCTGAGTGTATTTGTCTGTATTTATTTAAGGTAAACATAATACCTAAATATTATTCTCAATATTTTTTTTTATTATAAAATATTTTCTTCCTTTGTGATTTCACTGTAATCTATTAAAGTTTATCAAAATTTTACTTAACTTTGAGTCACTCAAATTTTGCTTCTATGCTAATAAAGGTATATTATACCTTGTAGCTCTATACTGCAGGGATATCTTTTTTCATGATATCTTTTAAATATCAGTCATGTGGTAACTTCGTACATTTATTTATTTATTTATATTTATTTATTTATTTATTTTTACTATGGTAAAGTTTACTAAAGTTTTTTTTTTTTTTTTTTACTATGGTTTTCAAATTATAAACTATATTGAAAGTATTAAGCAACTTATCCAGAAAACAGAATAGACCTATCCCTTTTCAAGGAGAGGCTTACTTTTCAACACCTCTCATTTTATTTGGTAGTTATTTTCATTGCCATTTTTATCACATACCGACTCAACTACAATAATATGTACATATCTAGAAAACCGTACACTTCATTTGTTTAACAGAGGAACACTATAAATAGTTCCATGATAACCATTTTTACCTCTATATATATTAGTCAAGCAGGATGTTTGACTTCATCCGTAATGTTTCATACATTTTACAAGCATTGCATTCATGTTGTTCTGGTATAATTAATATTTAATTTAAAAAAATTGGGCACTAAGAAAAGAATTAAATTAATGAATATGTGTTCTATATACTATCTCTGAAAAATATCTAATATCCAAATGATAAAATTAAAGATATAATTAAAACATAAAAATTAATATAATGATGCTTTATAAATTAATCAATAAAAAGTTTAGTTATTAAAAGTGCTCAAATGAATAAATATGTAGTGTTCTTAAATTAGAATAAAGCATATGATGATATTGTTAAAAAGTTAGTTTTTCATAAATTAGTTTATAATTTCACAATAATCCTAATGCAAATAATAACACTTTGAAATATAATAAAACCACTCTAACGTTCATCTGTAAGAATAAATATGTGAGAATTGGCAAGAAAATTATCAAAATATAATGAGGGTACACTTATACTATCATAATCTATAGTGTACTCAAAAAGGTAAAATTATTCAAATAGTCAGAAGCATATTCCAGAAACGATATTTCAGTGGAAAAATGAGAACATTAGGAATTAAACACTAGTTTATATAAGAATTGTGTGTATATTATTCAAAATAGAGAAAATTTATTATTCAATAAATATTTAAGATGACAGCCACTTTATGAAAAAGTAATGAAATTACAATTTACATCAAATACTTTTATGTGTGTATATGTGTGTTTCTGTGTGTGTATACGCACATATTAAATATCTAAATTAAAATATTTATATATATACCATAAAAATGATAGTTTATTTAATATGAGGATTATAAAGCTCATACTAATAAAAGAAAGTACAAAAGAAAAGCTTAGCACACTTAAAAATACATAAACATTAGAACATTTCTTGATCAATACATACACAGAAGGAAGACAACAAGCTAGGAGAAAGCATTTTTAGCATAACATATACAATATTAAAATCCTAGCATAGAGAGGCCTTTTACATCCTTAAGCATAAATATATTTGAAATGTAAACTTTCTAAATGATAAAAATACAGAATTTACAAAAATGAAATATCACCTTTGTGTGAAACAAACCACCAAGAAAATCGCTACTCATTAGTTACTTAAGAAATGAAGCAGCAGCAAGGTAACGTGCACCACCTACCACCCTACAATGCAGAAAAGGAAGCCATGCCAGGCTGCCAATTCCACAGATGTACAACAGTTTACCTGAAGCAGAACTTTGCCTCTGCCTTTCAGATCCAGCAAGATCATCCCTCTCCAATTCACCTGAACTTGAGAGCAAAGAGTAAAAAGAGTCTCCACATATCCTCCTACCTACCAGCTTTACATTTCAGACTAAATCCTGAACTGTTTGCGCTGTGTTTCATAAGGCACAACCAAGGGCAATGCTGTCCAATAGAATTTTTGTCAATGATGGAAAGGTTTTATATTTGCATTGTACAATTCAATAGCTGTTAGTGTTGTAACCCAGGAGATCGACCACACTCAGACTCAATTTTTCAGTTTTTGGGGATGCTTTATTACCTGCGCAGGGACTGCAGCCAACCTACACAGAGGAGAACTGCAGCCCCGAGCTCAGGGGGAGGGTTGCTTATATAGGGCAGGGGTCATTCAAGAGTTTAGCAGAGCAAGCAAGCTGCTTGTACAGAAGCGGAGGCAGTTAGCAATAAGCAGGAGGGAACAGAGGGGGGAGGGAGCTGAGGCGAAAGGGAACTGGGTGAACTGGGTCAGCATACATCTGTCCTGCTATTCATTCCATTATCCAAGTTTTAAAAACTAACAAATTCGAGACGGATATCAGTGGTCAGTCAGGTGCAATACACACATGTTGAACAGTTACAGTTTTATGGGGTAAAGGGAGCTTCAGTTTCTCCCTATCAGTTTCTTTACAGAGCATGCAGGACACTCTGGCCTTGGGGCCGTTTCTGTCCTCCCTTTTCTTGAAGGATGTTGCTTTTCAAATTCTCAGTGAAGGTCAAACTCTGGTTAATTTTTATGGGGCTAAAGCCCTCTATAACATTCCCCATTGTTCATCTTGCTGTCTCTGAGGATGTTAATTAGGGCAGCTTAAAGACAAGTTGGATTCTAAGGACAGTGAGCTACAACAGGAAGGGCAAGAGACAACAAAGTTAAATGAAAAGCCATTAAAAACCAGAGTCGAGTTTTTAGCAGTCTCCCAATTCTGAGAAAATAAAATTAGAGTTGAGGACACATAAGAATGTGGGGTCATAGTAAATTTTACAGGTTCTCATTTGGGATCTCTGCAAGTCTTCATAATCACTTACATAGGAACTCAAATATTTTTGCAAGTAAGCTGGGTAAAAAGCCTTTGAAAATCAGAATAGACATTCTAGTAGTTTCCCAATTCTGAGAGCCCCAAAACTGGAATTCAGAATGTAAAGGAAGACAGATCAGGGTAAATTCTATGAGATTGAAAATCCTTAGGTTCCTCCCCTCAGGACCAGAATAAGTAGAGTTTTATAAAACTGTAGCCCAGAAATTTCTGTCAGTCCCTAATTTGGTTAAGGTGATTCGCCTTCCATGACCAATCAGAAGAGTGAACTTCTGTTTGTCCTTACACTCTTTTACACAAAATACCTGGCATTTAGTAAAAAATGTGCAGGCATGTCAAAAAAAAGAATCAAAAGAAAAAGTAGAAAATAGATACATACATTCATGACCCAATTATTAGAGTCATCAATATGGATATAAAATGTTGATATTAATATGTAAAAGATGTTCAGAATTACACCAGAAAATTGAAATCTATATGTTCAAAAAACCCCTAGAAACTATGGATTTTATTTATGTAATAATAAAAGTTAAAATTTTAATGCATGGGATTGTCTTTATAATAAAGAAGGCATAAGGAGAGATAAACCACAGAACTTATATGCATGTATGCATGAACAATGGACATGGACAACAAAGGGCAGGGTGGGGAGGGAGGGGGATAGGGGGATCAGTGGGGGAAAAAGGACAAACATCCGTGACAAAAATAAATAAATTAATACTTAAAAAAAAAAGAAGGCATGAGGAGTTTAGGATATTCTCAACAGAAATTAAATAAAAAATAAAATAAAATTATTAAAAGCGACCTATTCTGAGAAACATCCAAAAGTAAGCAACAACTTGAAAAGTAAACACTTTTACTTTTCTCGTTGAAAACTGCTAGAGCTGCCCTGGCCGGTTTGGCTCAGCGGTTAGAGCGTCCACCTGCGGTCCGGAGAGGCCCGGGTTCGGTTCCCGCTAAGGGCATGTACCTCGGTTGCAGTTTGTCCCCGGCCCTGGTTGGTCGTGCGGGTGGCAGCCACTCGATGTGTCCCTTTCACATCGATGTTTCCCTCTCTCTCTCTTCCTCTCTCCCTCCCACTCTGTCTGTACAAAAAATGGAAAAATGTCCTCGGATGAGGATTAAAAAAAAAAAAAAGAAAAAGAAAAAGAAAACTGCTAGAGCATTGGATAAGAGCAATACTCATAATATTCTTCCCTGAGAACATTTTTTGGAAGTGAGAGAAGCATCAAAAGTCTCCACACATCCCTCACTGACTGTTGAAGTATGTTAGGGAGCATAGGTAAATTGAAAGCCTAGGAAGACTGCAATTTGGCTATGCTATTTAATGTGTTCCTTAACCTACACAAGATCAGAGGGCACAAAGTGGTCTTACAGACTTCAGTTGTCTGAGAATAATCTCTGCAAATCATTGACTGACTACTAAAATACAGACAAGTTCAGCAGACACTCCCTAGGGAACTAGACCCAAATATGTATGTAATCTCAAAATGAAACAAAACAAAACAAAACAAAATCTATGTAGAGAAAGAGTAGCTCCACATCACAAGGTAGAAAAATTGCAGTGTTTGAGTCTATGCAAGTTAATTGCTTACTAAAACAACAAAAACAATCCTCATAAGAACAAAACAATATTTAGCATCATTAAAATGTATTATTTGAGGTGTTCTGTTTTGAATCACAAATTAGACATGTGGAGACCAGAAAGAAAATAAAAATTGTCATTCCAGGTTTATACAGCCAATGTAACTTTAATTAAAAGATGAAACAAATTAAAGACAATTTTATCTTACATATATATATATTTAAAATATTTTTTCTTTATTGATTTTAGAGAGAGAGGAAGGGAGAAGGAGAGATAGAAACATCAATGAGAGAGAACATCAACTGGCTGCCTCCTGCATGCCCCCACTGGGGATTGGGCTCACAATCTGGGCATGTGTCTTGACCCAGAATCAAACTGGTACCTCTTGGTGCATAGGTTGATGCCCAAACAGTGAGCCACACCAGCTAAGCTTAAGACAATTTTACATAAATGAAAACTATGAAAATTGATTAGTAGTGCACCCGGACTACAAAAAAATGTTTTTAAAAAACCCAAAGTCCACTTGGCTAAAGAGAAATGACAAGAGAAGATATTGAAAATATGCAAAGGGATATCATAAGTGTCAGATAGTATATATTTTTGTAACATTAAATTATGTTTATACTGTATATTCTATGGTTATGTATTATATATTATTTCCTTCCTTCCTTCCTTCCTTCCTTCCTTCCTTCCTTCCTTCCTTCCTTCCTTTCTTCCTTCCATTTTTAAAGATTTTGGTGCATTTTAAAAAAAAAATTTTTTCTTTATTGACCTTTTTAGAGAGAGAAGTGAGAGGGAGAGAGAGATAGAGAATATCGATTGGCTGCCTCCTGCATACCCCCACTGAGGATCGGGCCCATAACCTGGGCATGTGTCTTGACCAGGAAATGAACTGGTGATCCCTTGGTGCATGGGATGACACTCAGCCACTGAGCCACATCAGCCGGACTTTCTTCTATATTTTAAAAAAAATAACTATTGAACCCCAAACTAATTGCACTATATTGTTGGGTTTGCACATGCATATAAAACTAATATTACAAAGGTGGGATGGTGCAATTCTTGTGCAAAGTAATGCAAGAAAAAATAAGCTAAGAAGTTAATTAAGAAAAGAAAATATGCACAAAACTTTTGTTTAGCACCAAAGATGACAGTAAAGAAGGAACACACAAAAAATACAAAAAAGAGCAAATAACAAAGGAGTACATTTAAGTCCAATTTTATGAGTTACATTAAATGTTAATGAGTAAGCATTCTATCAAAAGGCAGAGACTGTTAACTGTATAAAAAAAATTTAATTCTTTGCTGTCTGAAACAAATGTACTTTGTTTAAAAATCCAAAAAGATTGAAGATAAAGGATAAAAAATGTAAGATGTAAGAAATTAACATATGAGAGAGAAAAATGGCGGCGGAGTGAACGGAAGCTACACAGACTGTCTCCCAGAACCAAACTGGAATTACAACTATAACACAGACAAATTGACAAGAAAAAGCAACAGAAAAGCAGCTTGTGAGGACCATAAAACGAGGGACACTGACTCGATCCTGGTAGGCTTCCGAAGGCACGAGACGGGGCCTGGGAGCCCACGGTCGGCAGCTCGGCAGTGGCCTTAGCTGGGAGCAGCGCCCTCGGGTCACACTCCCAGGCGGCCCCACAGCGGAGCCGGGACAGAGGCTAAAACAGCCACAGCCACTCACCCTGGGCTCCAGCAGAGGGAGGGCAGACTGGACTGGAACTGTGTTGGGACACTCGGGATTTGGAGGGCGCTCAGAACTTTTGCTGATTGGAGCCATGCAGGATGGTGGCCATATTGCTCCTTCCCAGGGCTCTGGGGAGAGGCAGCAGCCCCTCCCTCGGGGATCCAACCCCACCCTGTGGGCCAGTGAACTGCTAATTGAGGCTCATTAACAACCAGCATCTGCCCCATCCTCCTGAAATCCCCTTGTGCTGAGCACATGAGGGAGTTTTTCAATCAACAGACAACCCAAAACTCATCGAGTAACCTCGACTGCTAGCCTCCAGGCAAAAAGCTAGAGGATAACAGAACGTTTCCTGGGCGAGCCACTTTAACCAGGAAAGTAAGACTTGACAGTGGTGTTTAACGTGGGTCCTCCCTCGCTCATCTAAACACAGGAGAGGGAGCCACAAACAGCAGAACACCAACACCCAAGGGAAAACTTGACAGGCTCCAAAGACCACAGTGATAGCCAAAATGGCGAAACACAGAAACAGAAGCCAAATGAAATCAATGTGGAGCAATTAGGCATGTTAACAGAGCTAGAATTCAGAGCGATGATCTTGAGGAAGCTGAACAGCATGAGTAAGGACATAGAGACACTGAAAATAAGCCAATTGGAAATTAAAAACCATCAAGAAGAGATAAAAAATGACATATTAGAAATGAAAAACACATTAGAAGGTTTAAAAAGCAGAGTAGAGGAAGCTGAGGACCGGATCAGTGAATTAGAAGACAGGGTAGAAAAAATCAACCAATCAGAAAAACAAAAGAAAAAAACTATTAAAAAACAGGAAGACAGCTTAAGAGAACTGTGGGACAACAGGAAACGTAATAATAGGAGACCCCGATGAAGAAGAAAATGAGCAAGGGATAGAGAATATATTCAAAAAAATAGTGACAGAAAACTTTCCTAATTTGGTGAAGGAAGAAGGCATTCAAGTTCAAGAAGCACAGAGAGTCCCAAGTAAGAAGAACCTAAACAGGCCCACACCAAGACACATAGTAATTAAAATGCCACAAATTAAAGACAAAGAGAGAATCCTAAAAGCAGCAAGAGATAGGCAACAGGTTACCTACAAAGGAAACCCCATAAGGCTCTCAGATGACTTCTCACAAGAAACACTACAGGCCAGAAGGGAATGGCATGAAGTAATCAAAGTCATGAGAAACAAGAATCTGAATCCAAGACTATTCTACCCAGCAAGGCTATCATTCAAAATAGAAGATCAAATAAAGAGCTGCCCAGACAAAAAAAGGCTAAGGGAATACATTAGCACCAAACCAGCACTGCAAGAAATGTTAAAAGGACTGCTCTAATTAGCAGTAGAAATGGGAAGAAAAATGGAACCACACTAAACAAAAATGGCAATAAATAAGTACATATCAATAATCACCTTAAAGGAAAATGGGTTGAATTTTCCCATAAAAAGACACAGAGTAGCTGATTGGATAAGAAAGCATGACTCCTCTATATGTTGTTTACAAGAGACCCACCTCTCAACAAAAGACTCACATAGGTTGGAAGTGAAGGAATGGAAAAAAATTTTACAAGCAAATGGAAAGCAAAAAAAGTTGGGGTAGCAATTCTCATATCTGATAAAATAGATTTCAAAATGAAGACCATAACTAGAGACAAAGACGGCCACTACATAATATTGAAAGGATCTATCCAACAGGAAGATATAACCTTGATAAGCATATATGAACCCAATATAGGAGCACCAAAATATATTAAAAATCTTCTGGAGGACTTCCAAGGAGAAATCGACAACAATACAATCATAGCAGGAGACTTCAACACCCCGTTGACAGCACTGGATAGATCCTCTAGGCAAAAAATTAGCAAGGAAACAGAGACTCTAAATGAAGCACTAGACCAAATGGATTTAATAGATATCTACAGAGAATTACACCCCCAAACTACAGAATACACATTCTTCTCAAGTGCACATGGGACATTCTCAAAGATAGACCACATGGACACAAACTAAATCTCTACAAGTTCAAGAAGATTGAAATCATATCAAGCATCTTCTCAGATCACAATGGCATGAAACTAGAAATCAAGTGCAACAAAAACATGCAAAGACATTTCAACACATGGAGGCTAAATACCATGTTATTAAACAATGAATGGGTCACCGAGGAGATCGACGAAGAAATTAAAAACTTCCTGGAAACCAATGAAAATGAACACACAACAACACAAAATCTATGGGATGCAGCGAAAGCAGTTCTGAGAGGGAAGTTCATAGCACTATAGGCCTACCTCAAAAAACAAGAAAAATTTCTAATTGACTGTCTAACCTCACAAATTAAAGAATTAGAAAGCAAACAAAAAGAAAACCCCCGAGCAAGTAGAAGGAAGGAAATAGTAAAGATCAGAGCAGAAATAAATGACATAGAGACCAAAAAACAATTCAAAGGATCAATGAAACAAAGAGCTGGTTTTTCGAAAAGATAAACAAGATTGATGGACTCTTAGCTAGACTTACCAAGAAACAAAGAGAGAGAACCCAAATACACAAAATCAGAAATGAAAGAGGAGAAGTAACAACCAACACCACGGAAATACAAAAGATTGTTAACAACTACTATGAACAACAATATGGCAACAAATTAGACAATCTAAGCGAAATGAACAAATTTCTAGAAACACACAGTTACCCAAAAGTGGACCGGGAAGAGATAGAAAACTTGAACAGACCAATAACAACTAAGGAAACTGAAGAGGTAATCAAGACTCTCCCAGCAAACAAAAGCCCAGGCCCAGATTGCTTCATGGGGGAGTTTTACGGAACATTCAAAAAAGAACTAACACCCATTCTCCTCAAACTATTTCAAAAAATTCAAGAAGAAGGAAGACTTCCAAACTCATTTTATGAGGCCAGCATAATTCTAATTCCAAAACCAGAAAAAGACACTACGAAGAAAGAAAACTACAGACCAATATCCCTGATGAACATAGACGCCAAAATCCTGAACAAAATATTAGCAAATCGGATCCAGAAATACATCAAAAAAATTATTCATCATGACCAAGTGGTATTCATTCCAGGGATGCAAGGCTGGTATAATAATTGCAAATCAATAGATGTGATACACCACATAAATAAGATGAAGAATAAAAACCACATGATCATATCAATAGATGCTGAAAAAGCATTAGACAAAATCCAGCATCCATTTCTGATAAAAACGCTCAGCAATGTGGGAATACAGGGATCATATCTCGACATAATAAAGGCCATATATGAAAGACCTACAGCCAACATCATACTCAATGGACAGAAACTAAAAACATTTCCATTAAGAACAGGAACAAAACAGGGATGTCCACTTTCACCACTCTTATTTAACATTGTACTGGAAGTCTTAGCCACAGCAATCAGACATGAAGAAAAAATAAAAGGGATCCAAATTGGAAAGGAGGAAGTGAAACTGTCATTATTTGCAGATGACATGATATTATACATAGAAAACCCTAAAGACTCCTTCAAAAATCTGCTAGACTTAATAAATGAATTTGGCAAAGTAGAAGGATACAAAATTAACTTCAAGAAATCGACGGCATTCTTGTACACCAATGATGAACTCACAGAAAGAGAAACTGAAAAAACAATCCCATTTACCATCGCGCCAAAAAATTTCAGATACCTAGGAATAAACTTAACCAAAGAACTAAAGGACCTATTTGCAGAAAACTACAGGTCATTGAAAAAAGAAATAGAGGAAGATATAAAAAAGTGGAAGCACATACCCTGTTCATGGATTGGAAGAATTAACATCATTAAAATGTCCATACTACCCAAAGCAATCTATAGATTCAATGCAATCCCCCTCAAAATACCAACGACATATTTCATAGAACTAGAACAAATACTTCATATGGAAAAAAGTTCATATGGAACCAAAAAAGACCCCAAATAGCCCCAGCAATCTTGAAAAAGAAGGACAAAGTAGGTGGGATCACAATACCAGATATCAGGTTATACTACAAAGCGACTGTAACCAAAACAGCCTGGTACTGGCACAAGAACAGGCATATAGACCAGTGGAACAGAACTGAAAACCCAGAAATGGACCCAAGGCAATACACTCAATTAATATTTGACAAAGGTGGCAAGAGCATACAGTGGAGTAAAGACAGCCTCTTTAATAAATGGTGTTGGGAAAATTGGACAGCTACATGCAAAAAAATGAAACTAGACTATCAACTTACACCATACATAAAAATAAACTCAAAATGGATAAAAGACTTAAATGTGACCTCTGAATCCATAAAAATTTCTAGAAGAAATTGTAGGCAACAAAATTTCGGACATCATACGGAGCAGAATTTTCACTGATGCATCACCTAAGGCAACAGAAACAAAGGAAAAAATGAACACATGGGACTACATCAAACTAAAAAGCTTCTGCACAGCAAAACAAACAATCATCAAAATGGAAAGGCAACTCACTGTATGGGAGAACATCATTGCCAATGATGTATCAGATAAGGGGTTAATTTCCAATATATATAGAGTGCTCATACAACTCAACAAAAGGAAGACAAAGAACCCAATTAAAAAATGGGCAGAGGAGCTGAATAGACACCTCTCCAAACAGGACATACAAATGGCCAAGAGACATATGAAGAAATGCTCAACATCACTAATCATCAGAGAGATGCAAATTAAAACAACAATGAGGTATCACCTCACACCTGCCAGAATGGCTGCCATCAACAAATCATCAAACAACAAGTGTTGGCGAGGGTGTGGAGAAAATGGGACTCTAATACACTGCTGGTGGGAATGTAGACTGGTGCAGCCGCTGTGGAAAACAATATGGTGTTACCTCAAAAAATTAAAAATTGAACTTCCATTTGACCCAGTGATCCTGCTTCTAGGAATATACCCTAAGAAGCCTGAAACACCAATCAGGAAGAATATATGTACCCCTATGTTCATAGCAGCACTATTTACAATAGCTAAGATCTGGAAACAGCCCAAGTGTCCATCAGTAGACGACTGGATATAAAAGCTGTGGTACATATGCACAATGGAGTACTATGCAGCGGTAAGAAAGAAAGATCTCTTATCCTTTGAGACAACATGGAGGGACCTGGAAAGTATTATCCTAAGTGAAATAAGCCAAGCAGAAAAAGACAAATAGCACATGATCTCACTTATTTGTGGAATATAATGAACATAACAGTCTGAGGAATATGGTAGACCCAGAAACATGGAAGTAGGGACAGACTGACATCCCTCAGAAGAGGGGGTGGGGAGGTGAGAAGAGATAAACCACAGAACTTATATGCATGTATGCATGACCAATGAACATGGACAACTAAGCCGGGGACGGGGCGGGGGTGGGTTGGGGCGGGGGTGCCAATGGGGTAAAAAAGGTGAAATATCTGTATCAAAAAAATAAATAAAAAATTAAAAAAAAGAAATTAACATATTCTAATTAAAATTGCTATGTTTATATCAGTCCAAAATATTCTAAGATGACAACTATTAAAAACAAATAGGAATATTTCAAAATTATGAAACAAGTAGCATAATAGGAAGATTTAACAATTATGAATATACACTAAAAACCGAGCTACAAAATACTTAAATACCAAATTGAAAGGAGAAATATAGAAATCAAAACTAGTTGAAGTTTTCAGTATTTCTCTCTAAGTAATTGCTGGAATAAGCAGACAAATCAGAGAACATACAGAACACTTGAACTATACCATTAACCAACTTGACCTAATTACAAATATAAGAACCCATCACCCAAGAATAGTGCACCTGAAACATTCATCAGGATTGATAATGTGCTTTCAATAAAACAAGTTGTAATAAATTTAAGAGAATTGAAAGAATATAGAATATGTTCTCCAATCCCAATAAAATTAAGTTAGAAATCAATAAGAGAAAGAAATCTGTAAAATCCCTAAATGTATAAAAATTAAACACTGTACTGCTTAATAACACATTGTTCACATTTGAAATCACACCAAAAAAAAAAAAAAAAAAAAGTGAGAGAGAGAAAATATACTGAATTAAATAAAAATGGAAACAATATATTTATATGTATGGCATGCAACTTAAACAATAATTGTATTAAGAAAGAAAACTCAGATCAATGTTCTATGTTTGAACTTTAGTGAACTAGAAAAATGAAAGCAAATTAGACCCACAGCATGTAGAAGACAGAAAATAGTAAAATATAAGAGTATGTTTCAGTGATGTAGAATAAAGGTCACCACTTTTTTTGTAAACAATGAAAATAGTAAGTGATTTAAACTTTACAGACAATATGGTCTCTTTCACAGCTATTTAACTCTGTTGTATATAATTAATATATAAATGCAGTTATTTTAACATCTGAATAGCTGCCATAGATAATATATAAACAAATGGGTATGGTTTTGTTCCAATACAACTTTATTTACAAAACAGGCAGAAAGATGAATTTGTTCTGAGACTTAAAGCTCATTGACCCTTGATATAAATTATAGAAAACAAAAAACAAAGAAAGTGAATAAGGTCAAGAACTGGTTCTTTTCAAATAACAAACATATAATAAAACTTGGGTCAAGAAAAAAAGAGAAAATATAATATTAACACTGAAAAAGGTCATCTCTACAGATTTTAAGGGATTAAAAGGGTAACAAAGGGAAGAAATCTATAAATATATTAATAAATTTGACAAGAGGTTAAATAGATCCATTTCCTGAAAGACACAAATTACCAAAACTAACTCAAAAAGTAGCAGAAAATCTCAACAGATCTAAATCAAGCAAAGAAGTTGAATTAGTAAATTAAAATAATCCACAAGAAAAGTTCAAATTTAAGTGGATTTCACAGTAAATACTATCAAACATTTAAAGAAAAAATAATATTGATCTTTAAAAAATTTATTTGAGAATGTAAGAGGGGAAGAACATTTCTCAACTCATTATATGTGGCTAGTATTATGCTGATATTAAAGCCAAAATTATCACAAGAAACAAAATAGCTCTGGCCTGTTTGGCTCAGCAGTTGCGCATCGGCCCGTGGACCAGAGTGTCCTGGGTTCAGTTCCTGCTAGGGGCATGTACCCCCCCAAAAAAAATAAAATGGCAAAAGCCCTGTAAACCAAGAGTTCTTATAAATTTAGATATAGTTTCTTAATAAAATATTAACAAATTGAATTTAGAAGTATATAAAAAGAGTAACTTATCATAAGCAAGTGGGGTTTTGTCACTGAAATGCAGCTATTTTAACATCTGAAATCAATGTTAAATATCGTATTAATAAAGGAGCAGAATCATCTGATCATTTCAATAGATATGTAGGAACCTTTCGACAAAACTCAAATTTATGATAAAATCTTTCAGTCAACCATCAACAGAAAGGATAGTCCTCAATCTTATATGGGTATCTATTAAAAATTTACAGCTAATCTTACACTTAATGGTGAAAGACTGATGTTTCAACTTAATTAAAGGAAAAAAAGGCAAAAGGTCAACTCTCAATATTTCTTTTTAGAAATCATCACCCTTACTGATGAAGGTGCTCTGAGGGTGAGGGGTGTTCCTGGGATCCCACTATCTGTGACCCACTGTGGGTTCTTGGCTTCACACAGGAAAGAATTCAAAGGTAATCCAGCATAGAGTTTAAAGTGGAAGAGTTGATTCGTGAAGCAGTGGGACCGAGAGAAGGCTACTCCACAGAGAGGGCAGCTCCTCTGGAGTGGGATTTACTTCTTTCATCAAGGCTCATTTAATCAAGGGGTAGGGCACTCAGTAACAGGGAGAAAATTCAGAATTTTGTGGGAAAGGGGTGGACTTCTCAGAAGAGCTTGTTGGGCCATTTTGTCATCTTTTATGGGCTTTCTGGTTTTGATTTTGGCATCATGATGTGTATCCTTTATTATGCTTATGTAATACAATGAAGTGCATAATTTCATGGTAAGGTGAAATTAATTGCCATGTTTGATCGAGTTGGTCTCTGTTGGTTCTAAGCCATAAATTCATTGAGGGTTGGTCTTCTTGTTTCTGTGACAGTCTTTGTAGTCCTCAATAGTTACAGCCATGTTGCCACATACCTTAGACTTGGAAGTTTTATTGTGCTCTGGTAATCAATTTTGTGGATAGCCAAAATACAAATAAACTTTATGTTAGTAATTATATGGCAATATAATTCCTAATGGCCAGTTCGTAAGCCTCCCTGCCACAGAAGAACAAAGACCAAACTTTCCACCTCAGGAGAACTGACCAGACAAGAAATGCAACTGGACACCAGGAACCAAAGAAGCACCCAATTGCACATCTGTGTTTCCATAGACTCAACCCCCTGCCCAAACCTACCAACCAGGGCCCCAAAACCCTCTGACTGACAAAAGCTTCCCACCAGAGGATGTGTAAAAGGATGAAACTCCAGCTTCTAGGGACTGCCAGTACCCTTGGCTCGATAATGTGTAGCCCTTCCCTTTGGATATCCTCATCACCCACACCTTTTACTTTAAATAAAACCAACTTTTCTTGGTTCACCATGACCAAGCACTGCAAATCACTGACTTTCCCCCTTTCATTTTGGTGGCCCATACAGCGATCTGCAGAAGGGAAGATTTCCCTTCTCCTTTTCTCCCTTGAAGACTCTGGTGATAGGATAAACTGGGCTCAGAATGGACAAGATCGCATTAAGCAGCCTTCTGGTCTCAAGCAAACATCTGAGCAACTGAGGTACACTATGAAAAAGCACACATTTGCCCAAACCCTAGCCCACAACACCTGGTAGGATTTTATTTCAGGAATTGTAAGCCTTGGCATTGCCATTTCTGGTGTTTCAGGGGAAGATGGCTCACTGGTGGACTGGTCATGACACAATAGGGTTTCACTTGCGCTGGGTCTCACCAGTCTTACTCATACTAGGGATATATACGAAGAATGCTCCTATTTTTCCCTAGCCACTGGAGACTGATTTGGTCCAATCTGAACCTTTTTTTAGCAATGAGATGTCTCCTAGAATTGGTGTCAGCACAAGAAAAAAGGCAGCAACAAGGTCGGGACACCAAGCTCTTGGTTTCTTCCTCTCACAAGCCATTCATTTCTCTCTCCTCTGTAATTGCCTTTTTCATAGCACTACCATGGGCAACTCAATGTCTACTCATCCCAAGAATTCACCTCTGGCCTGTCTTTTTTTTTTTAAATATGTTTTCATTGATTTTTTTTTTTTTTTTTTAGGAAGAGAGAGATAGAAATGTCAATATGAGAGAGAAACATCGATTGGCTACCTCCTGCATGCCCCCTGCGAGGGATCGAGCTGGAAACCCAGGCATGTGCCCTGACCCGCAATCAAACTGGACCTCTCAATCCATGGGACGATGCTCAACCACTATTTCATGCCGGTTGGGCTGGCCTGTCTTTTAAAAGAGTACAGCATGACCACAATGTAAATTAGACAATCAGGAGATCTGGCCCTAAAATGGCACTCTTAAATATAAAACCATTCTCCACTTGAATGTATACTGCTACTACCTAGCCAAATGGTCTGAGATTCCCTATATTCAGGCCTTCTCTGAATTCCAGTCATCCTGCCACATCCTTTCTACCTCCAATCACTGGCCTCCAAAACAGAAAGAAGCCCACCTCTTAGCACGCACCGCTCTTGGCCCCTTTACCTCCATATTATCCTACCCTTCCCTCTCTGGCTTGCATCTCAGGCATTCTTTTAAAATAATTTTTTTTTACTTTATTGATTTTCAAAAGAGAGAAAGGAAGAGAGAGAGGGATAGAAACATCAATGAGACAGAATATCGATTGGCCACCTCCTGCATGCCCCACATTGAGGGTTTGGCCCCCACAACTTGGGCATGTGCCCTGACTGCAACCTCTTGGAGCATGGGTTAACACTCAAGCAGTAAGCCACTCTGGCTGGGCAAATCTCATGTTCATAGGAAAATGCTAACTTTTGTGGAGGTGGGAAGGGAAGGCTGAGAAATGTGGAAAGTTTGAGATGACTTGGAGCTCAGCACACAGGCAACATGCCTCAACCCAGTACATAATATATCTAGAGGTTTATTTGTATTCTACAGATCTCAAAAAAAACCTAAAATCAACAGGGGGAATTCTGCCCCAAGGCCAGAAACTCCCAGTCCCCATTAACACTCTAGACTTACAGAGATAGGAAGATTTAACTAGAAGTGATATCAATTTAAGATGGCTAAAATGTAACTTTTTTTATGCCTAAATCTTTTTTTTTTTCCATACAAATAAAAAAAGCACCTTTCGAATTAAAACTGAATGAGCAGGAAGCTAATCTTGATTGCAAATTAGAAGCTCCTTGGAGGAGCACAGGTCAATTACATTACAACAACAACAATGACCCCAGAAAGGCTGGTTTTAGGCAAGAGGGGAACAACAATTGTATAAGTTCCTTTCTCTGGGACCCTGATGGGTTAGCAAATAAATTTTATTCACTGTTAAAGAATATAGTACTGGGGATTCTCACTTATTTCATTTAATATACCTACTGATTCCTGGGAGCAAGGCAACAGGATTGCTGAATGAGTTCTGGGAAACTGTAGAGGAATGTGTTCCTCTTGCAGAAAGCCAGGTCACCTTAAAAAGGATCATAGAAAACCAAAATTTGACTTCGAGAAGAAACCAAAAGCAAGCATAGGGTTGCTGCAAGGGTATGTCCCCTCTTTCACACTGATAGTTTGGGAGGATGTGAAATTATCATTAAAAAGAAAGCCACTAAGGCCCCTATCACAAAAGGGGTTACTTTATTTGTTCCTAACCACACCCAGCTAAGTTGTCTCCTCCCTGGAAGTAAATCTTCTGTACAAATGTCAGAAATAGCTAATCAATGTCTGTTTTTAAACCAGAACCTGTCCACTTCCAACTAGGAATGTTATGGGATAATTTATATCTTTGCTAATCAAATCTGACCCAATTCACCTGATAAAGTGAGCTTTTGAAAATCAGTGATGCCCTCATATGCCTTTCTCAGAAAGGTAAATATGAATTTAGAATGAAATGAACTAGATACAAAACCAGAGGGGAAAGTGATGATTTTAAAGAAAGCTTCCAAGAGGAAATTAATCTTGAGACTGACTGAATGTATGATAATCATCTTTTATTCATTATTAACTTTCATGAGAGCCTCAGGGATGACTTAATAGGGTACCTGCCCTGCTCAAAATGGCCCCAAAACAGCCCAGAGACTTGCAGAAATACCTCTAACTCTGGCTTGCTAATTATCTGTCTCTCCATTGATGGGGAATGAGTCCAGAGTGCTTTGAGAGTCCCCTTTTGTGATATATGTTCACCAACTAAGAAAAATTTGACCCTGAGTCCCTCAAGAAAAAGCCTAATCTTTTGTAACAGAGTCTGGCCCCACTATAAAGTGGAAAATAGAGAGCTTAGGTCAGTTAATGACAATTAATTTTAATACTCTCTTGCAACTAGACCTGTTTTACCATTTCCAAGGGAAACGAATGGAGGTCCTATATATTCAAACCTTTATGACTCTCAGGCAACAATAAGCTATATGCTACCTGTAAACTAACAAAATGTACCCAAATGGGAAAAAAAATCATTTCACAAATGGATAGATTTGTCAGTCTGTTGCTAATATTTGGGTGGCAACCTAGATCCTGAGGTATTGAAAATGACTGTCCTTGTTTTACAAATGAAGTTTTCACAAGGCCAGAGGTGTGGCTCCAGAAACAATTCAAAGTCAAAACATCTTACCTTTCTAAAACCTCCCCTATGCATTACAAGAGGCCTATAGATAATTGGCTTTATGAAACCAAAGTCCCAGTTCCTTTGAAATGCAAATTAATGATCTTCACCAAGAGCTCCAGTCTGAGCCATTTTTTTAATGCAAATTTCTGAAAGGTGATTATTATCAAGAGAGAAGATCAATTTAATTTATTTCAGTCATTCTTTTCTAAATAGTAAATTTTGGTAAAAGTTATTGAATACTAGATGTTTTGAAATAACATGAATTTCTGAAACATGGATATCTAGAAAAGTCTTAAATTTGCCTTCTTTTGGCTGTAAAGTAAATTTGGAGCTAATGTTTCAAATGTGTGCTGGTTGTTTACTTGGTTATCATTGAGAACTGAGATTTCTAAAAGTTCAAAGTGGAAAGATCTATAACTTTGATAATAGAAGGTATAAGGTATAGAAACACATTTTTAACAGGACAAGGATTGAAATTGAGTTATTTGGTGGTTATTCCAGAATGGGTAAAAAGTTTGCAAATTATAGAAGGTTGTGAAGGTTTTAAAATTTCAAGTTTATAGAAAAAACCTCAGTCAGGCTCCCATCCTCCTTCCCTGACCTGATTTCTCTCTGGTGACATTATGTGACTCTTGGACCTGGAGTTGTTTTCATGACACTTTCCTCATTGTTGGTGTATGGGAAACATACCTGTCAGCTTTGGAGTAAATCCTTCATCAAAACAAGTCTCATCAATACTGAAATGAAAGGTAAACCTGCCCTCTGATCCTCCTGTTCTGGCAGAAATTTGGTCCGTGGGAAGAGACAGACTAAACACACTCGGAGGATTAGAAAATGACTGTTTAATGCACAGCGGTGCAGTCCCAGAGGAGTCACCTCTAAAGGCTGAGCCCTGAGACCGGGTCCCAGCCACCTTTTATCCATGATAAGCTTCCAGTTCCTCTGTAGTTTAGGCAGTTGGTGGATGTAAAGATTACAAAAGCCAGGGTCCTGGCTTGCTTTCTCATTCCCCCTCATGATTCTTAAGCTGCTCCGAGCAGACATAGAGAACATCTTAGAAAGGGAGTCCCCTTAGTGCCGTGTGAAGAAGAGGGGTGACTATCTCTCTGACAGCTTCCTGCTGAATAGGAGCATTGAAGTGAAGGGATGCAGCAACTAGAGTTCTTCACCATCCAGAGGAGAGTAGTTGGGGGGTCCTTATTTGAAGCATCATTTGGAGCTTTATTGTTTCTAAGAGAGAGAGGAAATGAAATGGGTTAACATGTTGAGAATACAAGGGCCAAATGGGAGCTCTATAAAAAGCATTAAGAGAGGACCAGCTAATGGGAGTACCCAAGATGCCCAGTTCCATATGTCACTCCAGGAAGTCCAAGATTCTGATAATTCCTCTCTTTTGTAATTTATCCCTTTAACTGCTGGGCCATGTCTCTAACTATTCCTGATTGATTAACATAAAAGCAACATTCCTCCTTTAAGAAGCATAGTCCTCCTTTTTGAGCAATCAGTAGGTCTAACCCCCTTCTATTTTGTAATACTACTGCTGCTAAGGAGTCTACTTGATCCTGTAAGGCTACTAAGGATGCAGAGTTCAATGCTGGGATCAGTCCAGCAGGGGATGACCATCCATTCTACTGGCAGAGGAACTTGTTGTAGACTAATAAGTAGGTTTCATAGTCCTTTTAAGGGTGACCTGCAGAGAATTGGTCTGGCTGGTGGTCACTCTCCAGCCAGGTTGGTTGTCATGTGGCAGGTGAGCTGTCTTCACCTGTGAGTGGTGGATTCAGGTATTCAGACCTGCAACCTTGAGAGCTGTGGGAGTGGTTAGTATAACTAAATAAAGCCTTTTCCAGGTTGGTTTGAGAGGTTCTCTTTTCAGTACAGTTATTTCCAGGGAAATGGGTATTCTATTGATTACTCACTTATGTACCTCAAAAGTGGGTTTTCTTAGTCCTTGTAGTTGTTTTTGGATTTTCAAATTTCCCAATTCTTTTATATCCCCTTTGAATTTGATCAGTGGGGGAGGTCTCCCATACAAGATTTTAAAAAGGGAGAACCCTATCTTTGCCCAAGGGGTACAATGAACTCACAGGAGAGCTAGGGGCAGGTTGGTTTCTTGACATAGTTTTGCCATCGTCTGCTTAAGGGTCTGATTCATGCGTTCTACTTTCCTTGAGCTCTGGGGCCAGTAGGCCATGTGCAAATTCCACTGGATGCCTAGAGTTTTAGCTACTGCTGTACTATTTCTGCTATGAGGCTGGGCCATTGTCTGATCCTATAGTTAGTGGCATTCCATACCCCAGGATGATGTCTCTCAGTAGAGCTTTGGTAACTTCTCTTGCCTTTTCCATACATGTGGGGTAAGCTTCAACCCAGCCCAAGAAAATACAGATGAAAAATCAGAAGATATTTATTTCTTCTACTGGGTCCTATTACTGAAAAGTCTACCTCTAGATCTTCAAAGGGTGCTTGGCTGCAGAATTGGATTCCAGCGGGCATGGTGGGGCCTTGTCTGGCATTGTTTTGAGCACAGAGGAGACAGCATTGGGAGATTGAGGAAACAGAGGGATGATAGTCAAGCAATCAGGTAGTACTGGCTTAATAAGGCTTCTAGGGCAGTTTTTTCCAGATGGGTGAGTTCATGTTGTTGGAGAACTAACTAATGGACTAATTATTCTGGCACATAGATTCTGTGGTCTGGGAGTATCCACTATGCTTCATTCATTATATTTCTTCCCTCCTGTTGTGAACATTTTTTTTCTGGGCCATGTGCAGTCCCAGGAAGAGAACTGGACACTGCCCCCAGAGCTCAAAGAGCAGTTGCCTCAGGATCCCCAAGAACTCCAGCCACCAGCCTGTGGGATCTGAATGTTTTGGACATAGTTCACACGGAGGCAGTGGCCACCCTAGCAGGCCTATGAGGGCCCACACAGGGTGCCATCGGCACATGGTGAATGCTTGGTCTGGCACATGGTGTGACCATTGAGATGCCCAGAGCACCAGAGGGCAGCACAGAGTGGCAGCAGCTTCACACAGTGGCGTGAGTTGGGCCCAAAGGTCAGCTGGCACTGGCAGTCTGTGTCATAGTCTTTGCCAGGGAAAGTCACAGGCAGGTACAGGGGAGCTTCTGGCTTGTCTAAGAGACAGTGCTCGTAGCCATTGCCCAGGAAGTCTGTGATGAAGCAGGCACTGCATGGGGACCAGGGCTCCTTGGAATCCATGTGAGCCATCACGGGAGCCATGATATGATGAGAGGTGCTCCCAGGCCCATTCAGACCAACACATGGCTTTGCCAAATTCATGAGCAGCAGTCAAGGCAATTAGAGCCTGCCTTCCTACATGATATCATGGCTCCGAGCCGGGTCACACACAGTGCCCATGTCAGCTATGTCCAGAGTGTCATAGGTAGAGATCCCACACAGGTCCAGACAGGTAAACAGAATGGCTGTGTCAAAATGATCAGGTCTGAGTCATCAGGGGTGTTGAATCCTCACTGCCAGGCACAGAAGCTGTGCAGGGTCTGGGTGGTTGCTGGGTCCTACCTGGGACCCTTCTTATCCTGGCCCTAGAACCACTAACCAAGTCACCATCAAGCTGACAGGGTTACGAACGCTTGGATGCTTGAAGGCCTTGGCTGTGACTGCCATGATTATGAGTAGGCAGCACTTCAGCCCTGTGCCGTAAAATGCTGCCACCTTGTCAGCTGCCACCACCAGGGTCTCCACAAATCTACTCAGGGAAGCAAAGCACTTGGCTCTTTGTGGGCTGAACCTGGAGTTCCCAAGAGGAGTCTTGACGCTGCGATGGGGCCTTGGCTGCTGGTGGAACTCTTCCGGCATAGGATGTGAGTCCCAGGTCCCCCACCAGAATAAGGGGTGGTGCCTCCCTCCAGGGGCTGGATGTGGAGTTCAGTCCCCTGATACTACAGCACCCCTAACAGGATTCCCTCATCCCAGTGCAGAGATGCCACTGACTCTGGATATCCATTGTTGGTACCAGTGAGATAGGTGCCCGGGCTCTTCCCAGCACCTCAGGCACCTGGCCTAGGTACTGCACTCTCAACCCCATGACACACACGCCCGGGTCTTGCTCCATCTCTAGTAGTAGTGTCTCCCCAAAGGCAGGCAAACGGTACCACAGCCCAGCAGGGGTGCCCAAACCAGGAAGGATGCTGCTGTTGAGTTTCTCAGGAAGAACAATCTTGTCCTCCCAGGGGAGGGGGCTGGCCAGCTGAGCTGAAGGCAGGAGGGAGGCCAGCAGCAGCAGGAGCAGTCACACCAGCATATGGGGAAGGTCACGGTGGGAAACAGCATATGGGGTTGGGCTCCCCACAGCCAGCTTCCCATCTAGCCCCTCCTGGGATGTGGGTCCAACTGAGACATGGCAGGGAGCTGAAGCTGGGAGGGACTGAGGCTGTCTGAGTACTGTGTCCTTCACACCCTGGCTTTGTGGAAAGCTCCTCTCTGCAGCCTGGGGCTCAGACTAGCCCCAGGATCAGAGGCAGAGTTTCAGAGAGGCTGGGGACCTTCAGACAAGATGGAGAATAGTTGCACTTTGGCTTGGGAGAGGTGCCTGGTGACCCGGCTCCTGCAAACCCTCCTCTCCTGCATCTATTTCTCTTCCTGCCTTTGTCTCCCTCAGCTTCTCTGGCCTCTCTCTGTTCACTCCAAACGCTGGCTTCACCTATGTGCCTTTGTCTGTCTCTCTCTGCCCTCTCCCATGTCTCTGTCTGTGGGTCTCCCTGAGGGTTCCTCATCAGGTAAGGCCTCTCATGCCCAGGCTTCTATGTCTAGAAGTCCAGCTGGTGCCTGTGTCTGGAGCCACTTTCTGGCTCCTGTGACAATCTACCGGCATTCTTTTGTATTGAATAGGGTGAGGAAAGTTGTTTACAGTTGACCCAGGAGGGGTGATGAGTGTTGAAGACTGATCTCCCCTCTTGTAGGGTCCCATCAAGGCCCATCCTCTGTATACCCCTTGCCTCTGGAAGTGGTAATTGCATTGCTGCTGAGGGTTTTGGTTCCTGGGATGTTTTCCCGCTGGCTCTGGTACCCTGGCTCCAGTGGTGCATTGGTGGATTGTGGGGGTGAGACATTTCAAAGTGGGCTATTGAGCAGGTGATGTTTCCCATCCTTAGGTAGTGGGACGTATGGTGGTGGCAGTAGAGGGGCCTCTTCCAAATCCCCTTGTAATATAGGAGCCACTTAATTCACCATGAAGTCTTCCTTTCACCTTGTGCCAAGAGGACCTCACACTGTCCCTGACTAGTAACACAAAATTAGACCCAAGGAGGCCTGATTTGGGCTATTTTCAACTACTGGTCTACGTAGGAAAATTGGTCCAGATGACCGGAGTATCCAGTGACTACCCTATATACAGCCTGCACTGTGGGGACATAAAGGGTGCCTTCAGAGGGCCATCCCACTCCAAAGGTGGGCTGCTCTAATTCACAGAGGGTGCACAATTTTCCAAGGGTCAATTTGAATTCTAATCTCCTGAGAACACCTTGTTAAGATTCTTTATCATACATTCCAGAACAGTGGATTTAGAGGAACTTCCCCCGATAATGATATCAAAGATGGTTAAGCAAACCTCCCAGTGAACGGGGTTGCAAGACAAACTGGAGGAAACTCTCATTTCGTCTGCCTGGCCACTTCTCTCATGGGGACTTAGGTGCCTCTTGGCATTGGCAGGGCAGTATTACCCCCTGACTCAGATCAGGTTCACTGGTGAAGACAATGTCCCCAAGAACCTGATACTGCCCTTAGCCATAGGAGGTCACCATGGATGTGCAGGTTGGGACTCACATAGGCTCCATAATAGGCATTATGGAGCACAGTCACTGACACAGAATTTAAACTCTCCACCTTGGAATTCCTATCCTGTGCAGTGTTTATGCCACCTGGGAGGCAGCAAGCTCTCCTTCTGCCTTAGAGGTGGGCCTGAACTTGGTCCTGGGTCCCAGAGACACTTACTGATCTGATGTTTTGGCAGGCTTTTCTATCCTCCCTGGAGTCCATTTGAACACAGTGGTAACCGACTAGAGTCAGGCCTGGCAAGGGTCAGGGTCCAGTGAAATCGCCAGTGGTGTGTTTTTTTTGTTTTTTTTTTTGTCAGGAGACCCAAAATTCATGGCTTCTTCCTGCTGGCTTCTGACAACGGTGGTTCAAGGGGCCAGCGTGGCTGTTGGCTTCCTGGCCAATGCACCAAAATGTTGTGGAGAAATTTGGTTGAGGGGAAGAGATATACTGCATGCACTCAGAGGATGAGAAAATGATTATTTAATGTGCACTGGTGCTGGCCCAGCAGGGTCACCTCCAAAGTCTGAGCCTCGAGCCAGGGTTCCAGCCACCTTTTATGCATGATAAGCTTTCAGTTCCACTGCAGTTTAGGCAGTTGTCAGATGGAAGGGGATTACAAAAGCCAGGAGTGGAGTCTCTGCACTGTCTAAGAGAGTTGTCTGCAGAAGGCTTGCCTCCTCAACTTGCCCACATGACTGTCTCCAGGCAGCACCTGGGTGACAGTGTCCAGTAAGTCAGGACCTACCTGATTACCCCTGATGTCTGCAGGGACCCCTTCTATCCTGCTTGTTTGACCAGTGTGGAGTTGAGTCCACTGCCTCAGTGGGATAAATTCATTCCCAGGGCACCTTGATAATGTCCTGGTCATATGTAAGTCCACCTTCAGGGCATGGGGTAAAAATGGGTCAAATGGGCTATCTGATTAAGTCCTCTCTCTGAGTGTGGTAAATCTATCCTCAGGGCATCTAATGCCTTGATCTTTAGTAAGGTCACCTTCAGGGCACAGGGTAAATGCGTCCACAGGCTACTCATATCTGGAGCACTTATTACCTCAGTTTTGACATCCCCACTCCTGTCATGTCACATCTTAAGTTACATGATAAGCTTTGCCAAATAAAAATTAGTAATAATGACTATGTTCTATTAGTATACCTATTTTTTTTATAATCCTCACCCAAGAATATTTTTTCATTTATCTTCAGATAGAGGTGAAGGTGGGGAGATACATCGATGTGAGAGAGACACATCGATTGGCTGCCTCCCACATGACTCTGACCACGGCTGGAGCTGAACTGCAACTGAGGTATGTGCCCTTGACTGGAATTGAACGTGAGACTCTTTGGTCTGCGGGCCAATACTCTACCACTGAGCCAAACTGACCGGGGCTATATACCTATATTTTTATTAAAATAGATGTGCTAGAAATTTCAGTCAGTTCTAAGAAGGAACTTACAAAGATTCAAAGCCAAGTTGAAACAGGAAACTCTCAGGGGTAGCTGGTGTCCAGTCAGTAACACTGGGCAAGCCAAAAGTGATGATTCCCTGTGGGGGCATCTGGCAATGGTATTTCAGGTGTTTGTAATCCACACATTGGAATGTTTATAGATTGTTTTAATGCTCAATGCACACTTCCAATGAGCCATGTGCAGCATTTTAAAATCTTATATATATATAATTTGTTTTGTTTTTGTTTTTAATCTATACCCAAGGATATTTTTTCATTTATCTTCAGACAGAGTGGAGAGAGAGAGAGAGAAACATCGATGTGAGAGAGACACATCAACTAGTTGCCTCCTGCATGACCCCAAAAAGGGGCAGGGACCAAACCGCAACCAACGTACATGTCCTTGACCAGAATAAAACCTGAGACTCTTTGGTCTGTGTGATGATGCTCTAACCTCTGAGTCAAACAAGCCAAGGTTATAATTTGTTTTTTTATATATTGAAATTGTATGATGAATCTGAAAATGTAAGCTTTGTATTGTTCTTTTGTATCATTTCATAATTACTATTTACCAAGAAATTGTTATCTTAGAATGCTATATCTTACACAAAAGCAAAGTTCTTTATCAATTATATTACAAACAAGTCATAACCATATCATTTTAAATTTCATCATTTATAGGCAGTCATTGTTTTACTCTGATGTATTTGCAAATGTGCTACATCTTTGGAAAGGTTCATAAAAAGGACTCCTGACTTACTCTAGATTACAGATTTCTAAGCAGGTCACCTCTTTGAAATAAAAAATAACTGGATTCATGGGTAAATCTTTTTGTTTTCCAGATATAAGGAAGCTTGTTTTTATTTCTCTAAAACAATTTGGTAAATTATAGCCTCAACAAACATTGAAGCATTTATATTTTTCTCCCTACCCAATCCTTCCAGAACTTGGGAACTCTCAATTAATGAGTATTATTTTTATGACAATATATTTATTGTATAAATGCAATAAGAATCTGTTCTTTTTAAAATATAACACACGAAACCAGGTTCTATTTGTGGTTTTGTTAACAAAGTCTTCGACTAGAATGTCAAGAGAGACATGCCTGGACTCTGGATGTAACCAAAAAGCCTTAAAGAATTGGGATTGACTCTCAAAACTGATCAAAGCTAATCAGAAGCCACTTGCAGAGAATGGCCTGGTACCTTGCTTGGTCAATGGTTAATGGCACTCTTTCCATGTAAGGAATGAAGGTTGTTTTCTTGAAAGATAGCACAAGAGAAACTTTAACATGTTGAGAACCTCAAAGACTTGAGGACATGACCCAAATCTGCAGGTATTCCAGGCACAGCTTGGTGGCAATTGTGGCTTTGGCTTCTCCACCCTGAGTGGCTGATTGCTGACTGCTCCTTAGAGTTCAATCTAAAGATTCTTTATGAATAACTTACATTCCAGCCAAACAAATTTGAGAAAGCTTATCAATTGTTAATTCTTGTTACATTTATGCAAATAATCAGGCCAAATTAAAACCAGATGCAGTCTCTTTAATAAAAATTAGGGTGATTTTAGGGAGAGAAATTGGGTTTCAAAGAAAACCACAGTGCCTAATTATGAATACTGGACTCTAGTGCAGTTGATTGTCTTTAAAGTTTAAAGTTTTGTTTTTATCTGTGAACTAAACTGGTTCCTGAAATCTTCTAGTTGCCTTCAACCCTCCAAACTATTTCATTTTTTTTCCTTTTCCATCCTTTGACTTGGAATTATTAAAAACCACTGATATGATGTTAACCATATAGAATTTATTTGAGCATCTGATGTTGTCCAATTGTCCCTGTTGCTTTCATTTCAGCAAAAGGAACTTTAATCCTTCTAGACTGACAGTCTTATAGACTCAGAAATTGGTTTATAATTTGCTGTGATTATTAACCTTTGTTTTTCTCTTGTTTTCATAGGCATACTATTTATTAAATACCTGATTTTTTACACAATATTGGTCTCACTTTGAAAGCCCATTTGTGCCCTTCTTTCCTTTCTCCAAAACTGTATATGAACTATTATGAGCAAACAAATAGCCCTGACCATGGCCTACAGAACTTATCCCTACCTTTATTTTCCAGTTCCCCAACATACTAACACATCTTAGAGACAGCTCTACACCCACAAACCAGCAGGAAGCAGCTACAGAAGAGATACCTCCACTCTAATTCCATAAGAATAATTACTAATAAATAGAAAGAGGAGGGAAGGAAATGTTAGGACTTACAGGACCATATAATTCCTAATAGCCATTTTACAAGCCTCCCCACCAGAGGAGAACAAAGACCAAACTTTCCAGCACAGGAGAACTGGCCAGACAAAAAATGCAACTGGACACCAGGAACTAAAGAAGCACCCAATTGCACATCTGCATTCTTGTAGCCCCAAGCCCCTGCCCAAATCCACCAACCAAGGCCCCAAAACCCTGTGACTGACAAAAGCTTCCCATCAGAGGATGCATATAAGGATGAAACTATAGCACCTAGGGAGTTGCCATTATCAACCCAATACCCTTGGCTAGGTGTGTAGCCCTTCCCTTTGGATTTCCCCATCCCCCATCCCCTGTTCTTTAAATAAAACCAATTTTTCTATATTCACCAACTGAGATTGCTATTTAGCATGCCCATACACCTTGTACCACCGACTTTCACTTTATAGCACATTTTACTAAAATCATTTACCTTGAACCAGCCACTATAGTAATTTATTTATATATATTGTGTTGAATACTTAGATAAACTCTCTCTCTCTCTCTCTCTCTCTCTCTCTCTCTCTCTCTATATATATATATATATATATATATATATGGAATTTTAGCAAGCATTTGAAAAATCTTTATTTAATTGAGGAGCAATGGTAATAAGGCTCTTTTCAGGGGAAGATGTTTCAGAAACCTGACTCAGCACCCAAAATGATTGCTCTCTCACCAGTAAACTCACATTAATGAAGATCAGAGACAGTGAGGTCTAAACCAGAATGCCAATTGATTTCTTTGTCATGTTATATGACACAGTCAGAGGACTAAAGCTCTCCTGTCCTTTAGTTAACACTGTATCCTTTTTTTTTGTTTTGTTTTATATTTGGGAAAAATTGATTTTCCCAAAAGTTAAGTTAGCTTGAATTCATAAACTCATTAGAGATGAAGCAAAGATTCTAATGAAGGTCTGACTGATTCCATTCTTGTAATTAAAACAATTTTTTTTCTTTATTGATTTTAGAGAGAGAGATGGAAACATTGATAAGAGAGAACAACATTTGGCTGCCTCCTCCCCGCCCACTGGCAATTTGGCCCACAACCGGGGCATTTGCCCTGACTGGGAATCAAGTTGGTGACCTTTTGGTGCATGGGTCAATACTCAACCAACTGAGCCACACCAGCTGGGTGTCCATTCCTGCAACTTAACAAGCTATTTTAGAATTTTAAAATTCCTGAACATTTCAGTTATTGTTTTTTTATGAATGTTCTTTATTAATTAGGATTTATTAAAACTCTTTTCTCAAGGCAAATAACTATCCAACTTAAAAAAATCTAATTTAATAAATGACCACACATTCTTTGAAACAATTATTATCAACTCATAGTGAGCATTGTTAATTGATGCAAGAAATATTATTATGTAATGCCTCAAATGAGAAACAAATATTATAGCATTGCAGAATAAATTTGAAAGAATAGGTCTTTAGTAGTCAGTGCTGCTGAATTTATCTTAAGTATTTCCACATTCTGTATTTCTAAGAATTACTCAAGAATCCTTTGTTTTGTCTGCATGAGATATATTCATCTTGGGGAAATATCCTGCAGCTCTGATGCTGTTGACATGCTCCTCAGTGGATATACACTCACTGCAGCTTCTATATCCCTGAGGATGCAAGTACAAATAGTCAGGTTTATGACTTTTCAGATTATAGAGACATTTACGTTTTATGTGTTGTACTTTATGATTCTGCTCCATAAATGCCACAGGAAACGTCTGCCCTATGTGGCTCAGCAGAAAAAAAGAACATTTTATTATTCTTCCTCCATATACTGAATTACTGATATCTATTAATAAAGGAAATGTCTCCAAACCAATTTTATTTCAGAATAACATTTTTTAAAAGAATAAAACTGATAGTTAATCAACAGCCTTTTTTTTTTGGAGGAGCAACCAGTGATCAAGGCCTTAAAGTGACTACTCATAGCTGGTATGACCATATACTTCCATATCTTTATATAAAATCTGTATTAGATTCCCTTTCATATTTATTTTTTAATATACATGAAAATAATGTGTGTGTGCAGTGTATAAGAGATGCAATTTCTTTCATCTTTTAAAAATGAATTCCCAATGATCCATGACCATTATTGAAAAGACTATTCTCCCCCTCCCCCACATACCACCCCCAGTGACCTGCTGATCTGCAGTGAAAACTCTGCCTGCTACTATGTATGGATCTTTTTCAAGCTTCCTTATTAGTTTCCATCAGTTTGGTTGATGTTTATCTTTGCATTCATAGCATAAAGTTTTAGTTCCTACAGTTTGAGTTCTTCCAACATGTGCTTTACTGAGATTATATTTGACATCTTACACTCGCAACTAAAATTCTAATCAGCTTGTCAAGTTCCAGAAAATATTTGAAATTTTTAGTAAGATTGCTTTACATCTATATATCATGCGTATCTAGATATAGAGATAGAAATTTGAAGGAAATTGACATGTATAATGCATACATATATAATTAAAAACATGAGAATTGTATTTAAATTGTGATGGAATCAATAAAAATTACACCATATTAAATTTGCTCTGTCCAGAAAAAGTAAAATACTAATTAGTAATAGACTTTGCTATGTTTAAACTACATTTTGACCTTTTGTCAACAGATTCCCCTAAAGGTGTAACCTTTTTGTGTTTCCATGTTTGCTTATATACTAAAATAATTTGCCTGTACAGGAGTCACTTGATGGCAAAAGAGGAGCTCTGCAGCAGAAATGAAGAGCTATGTCAGTAGCTACATCAAGCACTGCCAGGCTACATACGACATGGATACGACTAGAGAAAGTGATGAGTAAAGAGAAGGCAGTGGGGTAACAAATATGTACAATAAACATGCCCAATAAATGTACCCAATAAGATAGCCTTATATTTATAGAGCTAATTTAAAATAAGTGAAAGGAAAAATTTATAAATCCAAAAAGCATAGAAGAGATTTAGAGCAACTGTATTACTTTAGATAGCACATACAGACCAAAAAATTAGTAAGCAAATAGGAGATTTGATCAATTCAATGAAGAAACTTGATTTAATTGACATACATAAAATTGCCTCCCTAAACTTCAGAAAAGAGAATACTTGAAAATAACATATGGATTATATGCTAAACCAAATGACAATATAATTGGTGATAAAGCAATTTCAAGAATTTAGAAGGAATAAAATAATACAAATGTATGTTTTTTGACTACAGCATTAGTATTCTAAACAACAAGAATAAAAGCTAACTAGAAAGCTCCCATGTGTATTGAATTTATGAAATATATTTCTATGTATCCAAGAAAAAATCATAATGAAAATCAATGTATTTAAAATTAAATTATTGCAAAAATAGTACACATAAAAATATGACTTAAATAATGCCATGATTAGTGGAAAATTTATAGCCTTATATACATATTAGGAAAAAAAAAGTCTTAAGATAAATGAGCTGCACATATATTCCAAGAAGTTAAAAAAAGTGGAAAAAAGTAGAAGGAAGAAAAGAATTAAGGTAATATTAGAAATTAATGTAACAGTAAACTAACATGTCACAGATAGGATAAACAAAACAAAAATTTGTTCTTTATGAAGATAAACAAATTTGGCAGGTCTTTAGTGAGGGTGTTAAAGAAAAATAGAGAGCCCTGGCTGGTTTTGCTCAGTGGTTAGTGTTGTAGCTCACTGTCCTTAGAATCCAACTTGTCTTTAAGCTGCCCTAATTAACAACATCAGAGACAGCAAGATGAACAATGGGGAATGTTATAGAGGGCTTTAGCCCCATAAAAATTAACTAGAGTTTGACCTTCACTGGGAATTTGAAAAGCAACATCCTTCAAGAAAAGGGAGGACAGAAACGGCCCCAAGGCCAGAGTATCCTG
The DNA here is from genome assembly GCF_014108415.1 of Molossus molossus. Taxonomy (NCBI): domain Eukaryota; kingdom Metazoa; phylum Chordata; class Mammalia; order Chiroptera; family Molossidae; genus Molossus; species Molossus molossus. Next base: position 61,258,378 of record NW_023425352.1, read on the forward strand.
CATGCTCTGTAAAGAAACTGATAGGGAGAAACTGAAGCTCCCTTTACCCCATAAAACTGTAACTGTTCAACATGTGTGTATTGCACCTGACTGACCGCTGATATCCGTCTCGAATTTGTTAGTTTTTAAAACTTGGATAATGGAATGAATAGCAGGACAGATGTATGCTGACCCAGTTCACCCAGTTCCCTTTCGCCTCAGCTCCCTCCCCCCTCCGTTCCCTCCTGCTTATTGCTAACTGCCTCCGCTTCTGTACAAGCAGCTTGCTTGCTCTGCTAAACTCTTGAATGACCCCTGCCCTATATAAGCAACCCTCCCCCTGAGCTCGGGGCTGCAGTTCTCCTCTGTGTAGGTTGGCTGCAGTCCCTGCGCAGGTAATAAAACATCCCCAAAAACTGAAAAATGGAGTCTGAGTGTGGTCGATCTCCTGGGTTACAACAGTTAGAGTGTTGGCCTGTGGTCCAGAGAGACCCGGATTCGGTTCCTGCTAAGGGCATGTACCTTGGTTGCAATTTGTCTCCGGGCCTGGTTGGGTCATGCAGGTGGCAGGCACTCAGTGTGTTCCTTTCACGTTGATGTTTCTCTCTCTCTCTTCCTCTCTCTCCCTCCCATTCTATCTGAACAACAACAAAAAAATGTCCTCGGGTGAGGATAAAAAAAAAGAGAAAGCACAAATATCTGGAATCAGAAAGAAGCATCACTGCAGATACTCCAGATATTAAGAAAATAATATTACAACTTTATGTCAATAATGTAAAAATTAATATTTATATAACTATATATAGTCTTAATATTAACTTAAGAAGAAACAGAAAAACTAAATAATCATATTATCATTAAATATATTGGGAGAGTAGTGAATTATATTCCCTTAATAAAAACTCAGGTCCCAGTTGACTTCATCAGTAAATTTTACCAATTATTAAAAGATTATCTATTTCTAATATTAAACACGCTTTAAAAAAAAAAAAAAACCAGAACAGGAAAAGACATTCTAAAACTCAAATCATGAAGCTGTCATACTCTTTTCTTTAAAGCCCCAAATTACAAATATTCACACAAAACAATAACATTTTCACTCAGATATAGATACAAATATTCCTAAACAAAATAGTGGCAATACCCTATTCTAGCAGTATATAAGTGTTTAATAAGTTTTATAAGGTGTTTATACCTGGAATGAAAGTTTTGTTTAATGTTGAAAACAAATTAACTACATTAACAACTCATAGAAAATATAAATTATATGAGTATCTGAATGTATGTAGAAAACACACTTGATAGTTTTTAACATCCTTTTATAATAAATAATATGAAATTTTGAGATTCACGAGGATTAAATAGAAAAGGACTTTTAATATGATAAGTACAATAGAGAGCAAATCTTAAACTTAATACTGAATCATTGAAAGTTATCACACTGTAGAAGTTTTATAAATTAAAAAAAGAGAGATAACAGGAGAAAGAGCTAAACATTTGAAAAGTCTTTATAAAAAGAAATCTTAACATACATAGAAAAGTGAATATGTTCATTAATAATCACATACTTGAAAATTACAATCACATCTTCACATATATCATTTTGGCAAAATTATAATTCTGACAGTATCAGGTGGTGGTAAATATGCAGTGATAAGGAAATTCTAATATAATGTTATTAGAATGTAACTTTCTACCCTGTAAAACTGTTTGGTATTATGGAGTGATTTAGAAACTACCCATATTCTATGACTCAGCAAATCTGGCTGTGTTAGAGAATTTGGACAAATTTTCACCAGAAAATATATACAAGAATTTTCATAGCAGCATTTCTCTCAATAATTCCAAACTAGAAAAAATTCAAGTATTTTAAACATTAAAATGTATAAATAAATTGTTGTATATGGAATTTATAAACAAGTGAAATAAATTTTAAAAATCACAAAATAAGTATGAATCTATGAAACTTGATGTTGATCAAAAAAGCATTTAACAAAGAAACCTATACAGAACATTTTCATTCATAAATGTTCACGCCAGGCAATACTAACTATATCCTTTAGGTATGGCTATGAGGCTGGTAAAATTATGATGAAAAGAATGCATTGTCAAAAAGTCAAAATTTGAGTACCTAATGAGGATCAAGAATTATAGAAAATATACAGAATATATGGTGTGTGTGTGTGTACAAGAATGCACACACACACTGGAAGATGAGAATGTGAATTTTTCTCACCTGCCAATTTCTCAACCATGAGTTTTAAAGAAAAGCTTAAAAAAATCAAAGCAACTCATCTACCTAAATAAAGATTCCAATCCACAATCTAACAAGAAAAAGGCCTGTTGTAAAAAATAAATCTACTTTTTTATGAAAAGGCAATACATAAAAATTAAAAAACTGAAAAAATCATGAGGCAGCTATAAAACTTAGTGCTTGTCTTTTAAACAGACAAGTGAGAATCATGAGGTATTTATAGAAAATCAAGAGTTCTAGGGGGTAGAACCAGATAATTAAAACTGATGTACAGGTTGATCTCAAAGAGAGGATATTTATAAAAGGGGAACATTATAAAATTAATAATATGAGTACCAAAAAATAAAAAAAAGGCTGTGAATAAAGTTAGATATTTGAAATAATATAAAGATATAAAGAAACAGAGAAGAAAAAATCAAGAGATATATAAGAACAATTTTTATATATCCCTATAAAGAAATCTCTAAATTCAAATGTTACAGATTCTAAAATGATCAGAGAAAATGATGGGGAAGAAGCAATCTCATATGTTACAAGTTTATGATTTTGGCATTTTTTGTATGTAATTATATCATATTCAAATATTGAATACTGTACCTTATGTTTTCCAAATTTGTAATTCTCAGATTTTTTCCTTATCTTTATTTATTGGCTAGATCTTCCAGAATAATTTTAGGTAATGATGGTGATTGTAGACATGATTTCCTTAAACATAAGTGTTGGTTGTTGGGTCTAAATAGCTATTTTTCCTCTCTTTAAGGAAGAATTCTTCGACATACAGTTTTCTAACAGCTTTTTGTTTTAACATGATTTATAAATCAGTAAGGAATGTTGAATTTTAATAGATCTCTTTTTTAAAAACTTTTTGTTGTTGTTGATACTATTACAGATGTCCCTATCTACCCCCTTTGCCCACCTTCATCCAGTCCTTATGCCCCTTTGCTCTGGCCAACACCACACGGTTGTCTGTGTCTATGGTTATGCATAGATGTTCTTTGGCTAATCCCTTCACTTTCTTTCATCTAGTTCCCTTCTCCCTCCTCCCCTCTGATAGCTGTCAGTTTGTGTCCATGCCTCTGTTTCTATTTTGTTTGTCAGTTTATTTTGTTCATTAGATTCCACATATAAATGAGATCATATGATATTTGTCTTTCACTGACTGGCTTATTTCACTTAACATAATACTCTCCAGGTTCCTCAATGCTGTTACAAATGGTAATAGTTCCTTTTTTTTTTATGACCTTACAGTATTCCATTGTGTAAATGTACCATAGCTTTTTTATCCACTCATTGATTAATGGGCACTTGACTGTTTCCAGATCTTAGCTATTGCAAATAATGCTGCTATGAACATAGGGGTGCAATATATTCTTTCTGCTTGGTTTCAGGATTCTTAGAATATATTCCCAGAAGTGGAATCATCGGGTCAAAAGGCAGTTCTATTTTTAATTTCTTGAGGAAACTCCATACTGTTTTCCACAGTGGCTGCACAAGTCTTAGCAGATCTCTTAATAGCATTTATAGTGCTGATCATATGCTCTTCTTACTTCAGCATTTCAATGTGATAAATTATATTGACATATTTTTTTAAAAACTCATCTTTACTGTTGACTGTATTACAGATGTCCCCTCTTTTTTTCCCCATTGACACCCCCTCCCCGCCCCCTTCCTGCCTTCCCCACACTATTGTCGGTGTTCATTGGTTATGCATATATGCATAAAAGTTTTTTGCTTTATCTCAGCCCTGCCCTCTCTCCCCCCTTCCCTTTGAGGTTTATCATTGACACATTTTCTTTCATTAAGGTCTATTTGAATTTCCTGAATAAACATGCTTCTTCACAGTACTTAATTTTATGAAACAATCAAGATGAAATCCAGAGCTGGGGTAAGAACCTTGCCCTTCTTGGGGCTACTGGAAATGTGTATGCCTTCCTGTGGAAGGTAGACCCCCAGAGTCTGTGTACTTGATGTTAGAGAGTGTTAGGCTCTCCCAAAATGCCAATCCTGGGAAGAAACTACATTGGCATTTTGAAGAGCATTTTGGTGTCCAAGTTGGGAACAATAGCTTTTTACCCAGAGGGAAGTGTGTTTATAAAGTATAATGCTCATAGCTTCTCAGAAGTGGGGTAGCATTTGCCCATTCATTGCTGGCCAACCAAAACTGACATAGCTCTGGCTCAAAAAATTATAAATGGAACTACCTTTTGACCCAGTGATTCCACAGCTGGGAATATATCCTAACAATCCAGAAAAAATATATTTGAAAAAATATATGCACCCCCATGTTAATAGCAGCATTCTTAACAATAGCCAAGGTCTGGAAACAGCCAAGTACCCATCAGTTGATGAGTGGATGAAAAAGCTGTGGTACATTTACACATTAGAATACTGTATGGTCATATAAAAGAAGGAACTCTTACCTTTTGTGACAGCATGGATGAGGCTGGAGATTATGGGTAGGCCAGTAACTTCCTTAGGAGTATCTAAAATGAGGGAATAATACCAATCTGACCTACATCTCCAAAAGAAGATATAATGAAAAACAATGCCTATCTCAGACGACTGAAGGTCTAACTATTATTATCTCAAATGCCAGTCTCTCAACAAAGCCTACTTTGAACACTGTATTTAAAATTACAAACTTGGGGAGCTGGTGAAAAAGATGAAGGGGTTAAAAAGTACACATTGGCATTTAAAAATAGTCACCTGGATATAAATACGGTCTATGGACTAGAATCAATAATATTGTAATAACTGTATATGGGTGCCAGGTGGGTACTAGACTTACCAGGGTGTGGTCCTTCATAAGTTATATAATCACTATGCTATACACCTGAAACTAATATAATATTGTCAACTGTAATTGAATATTTTAAAAAATTAGATAAAAGTATAAACCCACATCCTCTTTACCTTGAATTTATACCTTTTTTACTTACTATTGTTTATTTATTATGTATAATGCTTAATATGCTGCTTTCTTCACTAGCCTATGAGCACTGCGAGGGTAGGACTTGGTCTGTTTTGTTCAGTGTTTGGTCTCAGCACATGAAATAGCTCCTGGAAGATAGTAGATATTTGATAAATATTATTTTAAAGAATAAATAAAAACTCCTGGCCAGTTTTACTCAGCGGTTAGAGCATCAGCTTGAGGTCCAGAGAGACTCAGGTTCAGTACCATGGTTGCAGTTTGTCCCCAGCTCTGGTTGGGTCCTGTGGGAGGCAGCCACTTGATGTGTCCCTTTCATGCCCATGTGTCTCTCTTTTCCTCTCTCTCCCTCCCAGTCTATCTGAACAAAGAATGGAAAAATATCTTCGGGTGAGGATTCAAAAAAAAAAGAACAAATGAACAGAAGCATGCAATACTTAAAATTACAGAATTATATACACATGTATATATTCACACTGAACATCTTTTATATCTTTACATTTTATTTACACTGAGTTATACTTGTGCTGAGCATCTAATGTATGTAAATGCTTGATAAACTATTTCTATTATTTGTGGTGCAATTTATTTATTTATTTTTAAATAGATGGGTATGCTCTTCAATTACATTTTATTTATTTTTAAAATTAATTAATTAATTAATGTTACAAATGTTTCTCATTCCCCCCACACTGATACCCCCTCCCCTTCCCTCCCCGCCCTGTCCCCAGCTTTGTTGTCCATGTCCATTGTTTATGCATACATGCATATAAGTTCTGTGGTTTATCTCTCTCCCCCAGACCCTCTTCTGAGAATTGTCAGTATGTACCCCACTTCCATGTTTCTGGGACTACCCTGTTCCTCACACAGTTATGTTCATTATATTCCACAAATAAATGAGATCACATGATACTTGTCTTTCTCTAGTTGGCTTGTTTTGCTTAGGATAATATTCTCCAGGTCTTTCCATGTCATCTCAGAGGATAAGAGATCTTTCTTTCTTAAAGCTGCATAGTACTCCATTGTGTATATGTACCACTGCTTTTTTATCCTTTTGTCTACTGATAGACATTTGGGCTGTTTCTAGATCTTAGCTATTATAAATAGTGCTGGTATGAACATGGGGCTACATATATTCTTTCTGATTGGTTTTTCAGTCTTCTAGAGTATATACCTGGAAGTGGGATCACTGGGTCAAATGGCAATTCAATTTTTAATTTTTTGAGGTAACACCATATTGTTTTTTATAGTGGCTGCATCAGTCTGCATTCCCACCAGCAGTGTATTAGAGTCCCCTTTTCTCCACAACCTCGCCAGCACTTGTATGATGATTTGTTGATGGCGGCCATTCTGACAGGTGTGAGGTGATACCTCATTGTTGTTTTAATTTGCATCTCTCTGATGATTAGTGATGTTGAGCATTTCTTCATATGTCTCTTAGCCATTTGTATGTCCTGTTTGGAGAGGTGTCTATTTAGTTCCTTTGCCATTTTTTAATTGGGTTCTTTGTCTTCCTTTTGTAGAATTGTATGAGCACTCTATATATATTGGAAATTAACCCCTTATCTGATGTAGCATTGGCAATTATGCTCTCCCATTGAGTGGGTTGCCTTTCCATTTTGGTGGTTGTTTCTTTTGCTGTGCAGAAGCTTTTGAGTTTGATGTAGTCCCATGTGTTCATTTTCTCCTTTGTTTCTGTTGTCTTAGGTGATGTATCAGTGAAAATTCTGCTACGTATGATGTCAGAAATTTTGTTACCAACATTTTCTTCTAGGATTTTTATGTATTTATGAGTCACATTTAAGTCTTTTCTTCATTTTGAGTTTATTCTTGTGTATGGTGTAAGTTGATGGTCTAATTTCATTGTTTTGCATGTAGCTGTCCAATTTTCCAAACACTACTTATTAAAGATGCTGTCTTTACTCCACTGTATGCTCTTGCCCCCTTTGTCAAATATTAATTGAGCATATTGCCTTGGGTCCATTTCTGGGTTCTCTAGTCTGTTCCATTGACCTGTCTCTTCTTGTGCCAGTAAAAGGCTGTTTTTATTACAGTGGCTTTGTAGTATAACCTAAAATGGTAATGTGATCCCTCCAACTTTGTTCTTCCTTTCCAAGACTGCTGTGGCTATTTGGGGACTTTTTTGGTTCCATATGAACTTTTGAAGTATTTGTTCTAGTTCTGTGAAATATGTTGTTGGTATTTTGATGGGGATTGCATTGAATCTATAGATTGCTTTGAGTAGTATGGACATTTTAATGATGATAATTCTTTGAATCTATGAACAAGGTATGTGCTTCCACTTTTTTATATCTTTCTCATTTTCTTTTATCAAGGACCTGTAGTTTTCTGCGATAGGGCCTTTATTTCTTTGGTTATTTCTAGGTATCTTAACTTTTTTGCTGCGATGATAAATGGGATTGTTTTTTTAGTTTCTTATTCTGTGAGTTCATCATTGGTGTATAAGAATGCTGTCAATAATTTGACGTTAATTTTGTATCCAGCTACTTTGCCAAATTCATTTATTAAGTCTAGTAGATTCTTGATGGAGTCTTTGGGGTTTTATACGTATAATATTATGTCATCTGTGAATAATGACAGTTTCACTTCCTCCTTTCCAATTTGGATCCTTTTTATTTTTTCTTCCTATCTGATTGCAGTGGCTAAGACTTCCTGTACTGTGTTAATTAAGAGTGGCAAAAGTGGGCATCCTTGTCTTGTCCCTGTTCTTAAGGGAAATTCTTTTAATTTCTGCCCATTGAGTATGATATTGGCTGTAGGTGTTTTATATAAGGCCTTTATTATGCCAAGATATGATCACTCTGTTCTCAGATTGCTGAGTGTTTTTATCAGAAATGGGTGCTGGATTTTGTCGAATGCTTTTTCAATGTCTATTGATATGATCATATGATTTTTATCTTTCTTTTTTTTTTTTTTTTTTTTTTTATGTGGTGTATCACATTTATTGTACCAGCCTTGCATTCCTGAGATGAATCCCACTTGGTCATGGTGAATAATTTTTTTGATGTATTGCTGGATTCGATTTGCTAGTATTTTGTTCAGGATTTTGGCATCTACGTTCATTAGGGATATTGGCCTGTAGTTTTCTTTCTTTGTAGTGTCTGTTTTTGGTTTGGGAATTAGAATTATGCTGGCCTCATTCAACGAGTTTGGAATCTTTCTTCTTTTGTAATTTTTTGAAATAGTTTGAAGAGAATGGGTATTAGTTCTTCTTTGAATGTTTGGTAAAATGCCCCCGTGAAACCGTCCAGGAGTGGGCTTTTGCTTGCTGGGACAGTCTTGATTACATCTTCAATGTCTTTTGTTGTTATTGGTCTGTTCAAGTTTTCTATCTCTTCTCGATTCAGTTTTGGGAGACTATGTGTTTCTAGAAATTTGGCCATTTTGCTTAGATTGTCGAATTTGTTGCCATATAATTGTTCAGAATATTTGTTAACAATCCTTTGCATTTCTGTGCTGTTAGTTATTATTTTTCCTCTTTCATTTTTGATTTTGTGTATTTGGGTTCCCTCTCTTTGTTTCATGGCGAGTCTAGCTAAGGGTCCATCAAGCTTGTTTATCTTTTCAAAGAACCGGCTCTTTGTTTCATTGATCCTTTGAATTGTTTTTTTTAGTCTCCATGTTATTTATTTTTGCTCTAATCTTTACTATTTCCTTCCTTCTACTTGCTCTGAGGTTTTCTTTCTGTTTGCTTTCTAGTTCTTTAAGTTGTGAGGTTAGTCTATTACAAATTTTTTCTTGTTTCCTAAGGTAGGCCTGTAGTGCTATACACTGCCCTCTCAGAACAGCTTTGGCTGCATCTCATAGATTTTTGTGTTGTTGTGTGTTCATTTTCATTGGTTTCCAGGAAGTTTTTAATTTCTGCTGCTGCCCAGTGGGGCTCCCGTCCAAAGCACGGAAACCTTCTGCTCCACGTTTCTGCACTGCTGGGGTTTGGTCATCCACTTTTAATGTCCACTCACACTCTCTCATACACTCACCCTCCCTCTGGTCTTGCCCACCGCCATCTTCACTCTTCAATTCTTGTGGTGCAATTTAATCCAAAATATATCTAAGGTTTAACTCAACCATACTCAGCTATTCATTTAACTCTTCTGCCACTAGAGAATATTGTAAGAGAATGCTGTAGGAAAAATTACCTAAACTTTGGATGATGCATCATTTTTTAAAATCTTTTTTACAATGATGTATTGTTGGCAAATCAAACTTTAAGAAATCTATCTGTCAGGGGTGGGGAAAGTTTATCAAAATGTTTGTAGAGAGAAAATCTTGTAATTTTAAAACGACCTAATAAAGTTATGTTTATTGTAGGCTGAAGGAGGAATGCTAAAAGGGATATTCCAGAGAAGATAGGAGGGGTTGGAATTAACATGACAGATAACTCTGGTAAGCGGGTTTACTTCATCACCATGGACAAGAAAGACCTTTTTAAAATGGTAAATAAGCAAATTTATGACTAAATAAAAGCTGTGTCTGATCCCCCCCCCCCCCCAGGGGAGAAAAGTTTAATTTAATTACATTCCTCAAAATTAAAAGTGAGCAATGTGAAGTCTAGAATAGGCTCAATGAAGATTGCAGTAATCCTGTGTACTTGCTTAAATATACACTAAATAACTATGTTTGTCAGGTCTTCGCACTTAGCTCAATGTGCATGAGCATGCCTCTCATGTGCATAAGAGTGGATCTCTAAAAGTAAGGTGCTGTCATTTACATGTTTTATTGGAAAGCATTTTTTGTGAGTTCAGTCAGCAAGCTCATTCGTTCAGTAACTGTCATCCTATAGCCTCTCTCGTCATCTTAAAATCTGCTTTGGGTATCCATCATTTTAACGAGGCAGGGTGATTAGTGATAAAGGCTCAAATGAACATAGAATTGCTACCTGGATTTTACTGATGGGGAAAAAGTTGACCTGCTGTGTATTCTGCTAATATCTTTCTCCCATCTTCACTGTTGTTTTCCCCATTTATGGCGCATTCAGTTTTGGCACTGTAAGTACTTACAAAGATGAATACATTTCAACTTGTTAAAAAACAGAATACTGGGATTGTGTTTCCAATTCACCATTTTTATAACAATGCTTCTGCTTGTTAATTATATTCCTATTGTGCACAGGGTGTAGTGGAAGAGGTGTGTCCAATCAGGTTTGGTACAGAGATATATTTAGAGATAATTAACAAAATCATTTTGTCCCAATTTGTAAAAGTGAATAGAGCAATAAAATTACAGAGTATGCTTGAACTGTTTGTTTGAGTGTGAACAGCTGAGTGTACAAGAGGCCTATGCAGTGGGTCAAGAGACAATGTTACACTGAGTAGCAAAGTAACACTTGGCCAAATCTGTAGCAAAATAACACTCAGATGGGAGCTGGACCGCTGATCCAGATCTCAGAGAGGATTTAGCTCCTACACAAATGAACAGAGAGCAGGGAATGGGCCCACATTCTGTCTGTTGACAAAAAATAAAGTTAAAAAGAGTAATTTATTTATTTTTTAGCAATTAGGAAAAACATTTTGGAAAGAAAGAAAAACATGGAAAAATTTATTTAAATATAGTCATAATGTCAGCATCAGGTTTTAACAAACCAAACACAAGAACATAAATTAGGAATAAATAGTATCTGACCAATATAGTAAGATTTATTTAATAGATTTATTGAGTTGGTAGTCTAATAACCAAAAAATGTTTTATAGATGATTTTTAGAGATTTCTAAAAATTCAGCCACTAGAGAAAACACAGAGAAATAATTATAATTTATAGCCCATATTATCTGATTATGATGCTAAAAAGAGAGTAAAGCAAAACAATAAAATATTATATCAATTATTGTAGAACTAAAAATTAATACTCATGTCAAGAAGACTAACAAATTGAATTAAATAATACTTAAATAATTATAAGAATGGACCTTGTTGATGATTATTAAGTGAGGCTCAAGTGTGCTCTGAGGAAAATTTATAGTATTAAATTATTTCATAAATAAACTAAAATACATTAATATAAATAGCCTAAATTTAAACTGAAGAATAAGGAAATGTAATTGACTTTAAAAAACTTAGGAAAAGCATGAAGAATAAATTATAAAGAATAAATGTTGATGTGGTTGAATTGGAACTTAGAAATAAAGTAGTAGAATAGATACTATATTAACTGATTTATTTTTTAAAAGATCCTAAACTGTAGTATGGTCTTTTCGATGTTAAACTTATTATTAACAAAGATTTATTTTATACTTCATTTAATACTGTGAGATAATTTCTTTCTTTTTGTCTCCTAAATTTCTGAAGAGTTGTATTCTGGATGTTGCTGTTCATATATCCAGGGTAAGGCAGGCCAGGGTGGGAAGAACCACTTGAAAAGTTGCCCCAGGAGAGTTAGGGGAGAGGGTTCCAAGTTCTAGTTGCTATATTTCATCCTCATGTCCACGAGTGAAAGTCAGACATGTAGAGATACACAAAGTGCTATATTACCTTTTGAGAGAGTTGCTTGTTTCCTAAAGTAAAACCTAATCATACAGTAAGGTGGATCTACAAAAATGTTTGTCAGTCTGATTCAGTGGAGATTCACAATTACTTACACACTGGTTAATTTTTGGTCTCTGTATTCATTAATACTCTGTTTCATTATTCTTCCGTGAGATAATTAGTTTGGAAAGTTGGAAAAGGCTGCATTAGGAATCACTAGTTTCATGTAAACAAACATTTTTTGTCCTTTTATAATCAGTAAATCAATACACATCTTTTGTATGGGATTTCAAGTTATTTAGGGTTCATTTCCCATTTGAGTCCGTATTTAAATTATACTTGATAAATTTGGGTTCTCTTGGTGGCAATCAGTTTTGAAAGTTATTTCTCCAACTGAATTATTTCTTTCAGGCATATTGTAATTTCACCCTGAAGTCCTTGTTTAATTACAGATAGAGATAGCATCATTTTTAGGGCTATCCAAAGTGTTCTAGATACAGAAGAAAGCTAATACAGTGTATCTTGTTCAGTCAGTATGAAAGAATGAATTTCTTTGAGAAGTGTAGCCTTTAGTGGTGATCCTAGAGTGCCACAGACCATAATCACAATGATAGATGCGGGAACTCTCATTTGGGTGTAGGCAAACCAGAGCAAAATATTGTGGAGACAGTCAATTGTCTGATGGTGTATCAGTGAGAAGTGTCTCTTCTTGACAGATTGGGTAGGGATCAATACTGATCTGTTGAAAACTAGACATTTTACACAAGGATTTTTCTGTCTCTCCAGACTGAAAGCAATATGATATCTTAGATAAAAATATGATCATGATATCCTACTTAAAGACCTTCAGTATTTCTAAATATATAGAATATAAAGACCATGAGCATTTTGAACTTCATTGGAAATTGAGCCCAATTATTTCAGTGTAGGAGTTTTCACGTATTCAGTTTTCGTTTTTAGCTTCCACATTGTTTGAGACTTTCAGTGGTTTCTTAGAAAACTGCAGTGTAGGGAATCTCACCAAGTGAGAACATAGTTAAAGAACAGTGAATAATAAACACTTTTTTTCTTCTTTGAGGAAATTTTACTTTCAGATTCTGCACAAGCTACATCTGTGCTACCCTATATGGTAGATTGTTTAGATAGTTTAATTTAAATTTATATTAATTAAAATGAACAAAAATTTAGTCACTCTCTCTTGTCTTCCAAATCTGCTCCATTCTTCATAATGTCTGTCTATTTATCTCTGACTCATGTCTGTCTGACTAGTGGCTTCGTTCCTGGCCTTCTCTTTTTGTTACGCATATTCTTTCCCTTGGTTGACCTAATCCTCTCAAATGATTCTGCATGAGTTTGTTCTCCAACAATGGAGTGCCACTGGGCATGTTGATGCGTGCTCTGCATTTTACTTGTCATCTAACTCAATAAATATATGGTACATTTATACTTTATTACACATGACTTTCCCAAAAATTTTGCTAAATTTTCGGATACAGTATCTGCTTTGGCAAGAAGAGTACCATAACACTATTTTTATAATATTACTGATTTTTTTTCTCTTTAGAAAAATAAAACATTTTCCAGGAGGTATTTAGTTTATATGAAAGATAAGTCAGTCAATTATTATTCATAAAATCTTAATAAGATTTTAATAAATAGATATAAAAATTTGAGTAGAAAGTTTTAGAAAATGAAATATTCTACCAATTGTTTTTCTAAATGAAGTTTTGATAATCACTTATAACTATGCTTTTTATGAAACTTTTGTAAAAAGTAATTATTTAAAAAATTTGCCTTAGCAAAAAAAGTGTTAATAGTGATTATATTAGATAAAATTTAAGTGATAGATAAAAATTAAAAATTGATTTTAATAAGCTTAGCTTAAGATAAAGATGTTTTACCTAAAAGATATTCTCAACTAACATAATATTCGCTTGTATTGGGAAATATTGCTAGCTCACATATAATTTCTTGGTTATGATACCAGAAATAGTGCTTCCAATATTAGACATTGAAAATTTCCCCTAAAAAAAGTTCTCTTCTAAATCCTTTCATCTTTTTCACTAATCCTCTCAACTCCCCTCCCATCTGGAGATGTAAAATATAGCATAGGGAATATAGTTAATAATATTATAATAACTATATATGGTTTCAGATGGGTACTAGACTTATTGGGGTGATCACTTCACAACTTATATAAATGGCTAATCATGGAATTGTAAATCTGAAACTAATATAATATTATACATCAAACTTTAAGTTTAGAAATATATATTTTAAAGAAGTTCTCTTAAGAGAGGTAGACATTATTGATGGTAAGTCAGCAAATGTCATATTAAATTCCCTCTGTAAGCTGCTGACCAAAGGTTTGCATCCTTATACAGACTTGTATTCAAATGCTTAATTTTTTATTAACACTTTGTGAGAGTTAGAAGACATATCTCAGTTTATACTTTCAATTTAGATTTGCTTATTCTGAATATTTTATATATATAGAATTATATAATAATAGCCTTTTACATCTCACTTTTTTCACTTAGCAAATTGTTTTCCAGGTTTATCCATAGTGTAGCATATATCAGGTTTTTATTCTTTTTTTTTTTTGTTAATCCTCACCAGAGGATATTTTTTCTATTAATTTTTAGAGAGAATAGAAGGAAGGGAGAGGGAGGGTGGGAGGGGGAGGGGGAGAGAGAGAGAGAGAGAGAGAGAGAGAGAGAGAGAGAGACATTGATATGAGAGACACATTGATTGGTTGCCTTGCACATGGGCCCTGTCCAGAGTGGAAGATTGAATCTGCAATCCAGGTATATGCCTTTGCCTGGAAATCGAACCCAAAACCCTTTAGTGTGAGGGCCGACACTCAAACCATTGAGGCACACCAGCCAGGGCAGGTTTTTATTTCTTTTTAGGACTGAATAATATTCCATTGAATGGATATATCATCCTTTGTCTATCCATTCATTAGTTGATGGACACAGGTTTCTTCCAATGTTGAGCTCTTATTAAATACCACTGTTGTAAACATCCATGTACATGTTTTTGTGTAGATGTATGTTTTCAGTTTTCTCGAGTATATGTCAGGAGTAGAATTGCTAGGTCATGTGGTGGTAGTGTAATTTCACTTTTTGAGGAACTGCCAGACTGTTTTCAAAGTGGCTGTATACTTTTACATTACCACTAGCAGTATATGAGAATCTAATTTCTCCAAACCTTGTCAACACTTGTTATTTTCTGTCTTTCTGATTATAGCATTCTAGTGGCCATGAAGTAGTATCTCATTGTTTTTTGTTTTGTTTTTTTAATTTTTTTCTTTGTTGATATTTAGAAAGAGAGAAAGGAAGAGCAAGAGGGAGAGAGAGATAAAAACATTGATGACCATTGGCCACCTCCTGCATGGCCCCCACTGGGGATTGGGCCCACAACCTGGGCTTGTGCCCTGGCCAGGAATCGAACTGGTGACCTCTTGGTGCATGGATTGATGCTCAACCACTGAGCTACACCGGCCAGGCAACAATTTTTTTTGCATAGATAACAATGATTAAAGCTATATTTTTAGTTTATTTTTATTATTGACACCATTGAAGATGTCCCCATTTTTTCCCTCTGCTCCCTTCCACCCAGCTCCCCTTCCGTCAGCCATCACCACACTGTTGTCTGTGTCTATAGATTATGCAATTATGTTCATTGGCTAATCTCTTTACTTTCTATCTCGTCACCCTCTCCTTTCCCCTCTGACAGTTGGCAATCTGTTCCATGTATTCATGCCTTCGTTTCTATTTTGTTCATCAGTTTATTTTGTTCATTAGATTTCACATATAAGTGATTTGCTATTTCTTAATGACTAATTATGCTGAGTATCATTTCCAAATGCTTATTTGTCATTTATATATCTTATTTAAAGAAATGTCTATTCAAATCCTTTGTCCATTTTGCTTGTGATTTAGGTGTAGGAAATCATTGATTAATTTAAGGTCATACAGATTTACAGATTGTTTCCTCTAAGAATTTAATAGTGTTAGCTCTCCCACATTTAGATATTTAATCAATTTCCATTTTTCAATTAATTTTTGGACATGTGGGATGTAGAAATCCAACCTTATTTTATTTTTGACTTCCTTTTGCCTTTGTGATTTTTTCCTATTTCTTATTTTATTCATTTCAGCTCTAATGTTTATTTTTTTCTGTTTTTGTTTGCTTTGGGTTTTAGTTTACTCTTTTTAGTATTTTAAAATGTATCCATAAGTATTATATTTCACAAATAATGTTCTTTAAATATTTTTTCTTTTGTTTACTCGATAAACTCAACTTCATCTTTTAAAAGACCTATACAAATTCCCTCTGAATTCTGTGTAACTTAACAGTGAATAAATATGCCACATTATAGGTAACTCCTTGCTGCAAATTCACTTCCATGTAAATTTCTGGATCTTTGGGAGACTTTCTCAGGCCTAAAAATTCTGAGTGGGATTGGCATAGCAACGTGATTAGTAAATACTGATTGTTCTTTTCTGTACCAGGTTTTACTCCTACTAGAAGTACATGTAGAGTCCTCTTTTCTCACATTTTAGCTAGAAATTAAATTTTATGTTATTTTATATTCCATTATGTTATTTTTAAATGTTTGTCGCTATCAAGATTGTAGAGTCTCATTCTTTTTTCAGTCTGTATATCTGAGAATGTTAGCAAAGATAAACATTTATTTGTATGATTGTTGGTCTTTAAAATTTTTTCTAACTTGAATTTTTGTTTTTATTCTTTTTTTCTGTTTTTATATAACTTGTCTTTTCCTGCATTATCAAGAATCATGGAATGTTTTTAAATTTTTGTATCATGTTTTAATTGCAAGTATCCTCTTTAAGTCCCATGCTTAACTGTGTCTATGTTTTTTGTTGTTGAATTAAACACTTTCAATTTTATGTAATCAAATTAGTTATTTCTCCCTCTTGCATAAAAATTATTCATTTTCCTCTAATTATAAAGGTGTCTTCTTCGATTTTTCTTCTATTACCTTTGTAGTTTTAGATCTTTTCTGTGTATAGTATGAGGAATCTAACTTTATCTTAAATTGTTATTCAAGTTTTAAAAATCATTAAAAACATCTAGCATTTTTTTCAGTGACTTATGATGCTATGCCCATCACATATCTAGTCTGTACATTGGTCTGTTCCTGGGCTATCTATTCCATTGATATATTTTATATATCTTTGAGTGACTGTCATATTCGTTTGAAGGGAGTGAAGTTACGATTCTCTAATATGTGGTATCTTCTGATAGGACAAATCCTTCATCTTTACTCTTCCTTTCTAATTGTTGTAGTCATTTGTGAATGGTTATTCTCTCAAAAAAGTTACATTTGACTTTCAAATCACTCTCTAAGTCTTTCATGTGCTTTACAAAGCGGAACTTTGAATATGTGATTAGGTATAAATATATGCACAAAATTGAGTTATGTTTCTGAGATTTTTCTGAAATTGTATATTTTCTGCACTGTACCTTAAAAAATTTTTTCCTGTTAGTAAGTTTTTAAAAACAATGTTTAAAAATAAACAATATTGAAAAATAAACAATGGATTAAAGAAAAGCTCCACAGTTGATCTGATATGAATTGTGTATGAGTGTTGCAAATAATTGACTTGTATTTTCAGCCAAGATATAAGATATGTTTTCACACAATTTACAGATTACTGGCTGAGAATTGAAACAATCCAAGCATAAAACTACTCTTTTTTTTTTACACTGGTAGCTGTAAATACATTTATAGAAAATTTAAAAGATCATCTGAAGTAACTTAATACCATCTCATTTTAACTCATTTTTGCATCATGAAATAATTTCTTCTCTTCCAATGTATATTGCATTCTTTAAATAGATGACAGCTTTTTAAAAATTGAGACATTAAATTCACAAGTATTCAAGAGAAATGCAAATATAACTAAATTTGATCTTCTTAGAAATTTAGAATGGTTGTGTATCTTCGTTAATTTAATGAATGGTGGCAGAAAAAAGTTTAACTTTATGATTTATGAACAGGTAAGTGATGTATTCTTAACAATTAATTTTTAGTTCTGAAAATTTACATCTTTTTTTTTTTTTTTTTTATCCTCACCTGAGGATATTTTTCCATTTTTTGTACAGATAGAGTGGGAGGGGGAGAGAGGAAGGGAGAGAGAGAGAGAAACATCGACGTGAAGGGACACATCGAGTGGCTGCCACCCACACGACCAACCAGGGCCGGGGACAAACTGCAACCGAAGTACGTGCCCTTAGCGGGAACCGAACCCGGGTCTCTCCGGACCGCAGGCCGACGCTCTAACCGCTGAGCCAAACTGGCCAGGGCGAAAATATACATCTTTAATTGACTATACCTTACAAGTTAATTTTTCCTCTTATACTTATGCTTATACCTCACTTACAACTACATTTATGTTTATGAAGAACATTTATGTTTATGCCTAGGAAACAGCAGATTCTTGGAGAATATTGAAAGGTGGAAGAAAAGGTCTAGGAAAAATAAATCTGCCATGATCTCTGAGATTTTCATTAACAATTTTAAAAGAAGCTTCTTGTGTGTCACTGAGAAAGCAAACCATAGGCAGAGCCACAAGCTAGGCTAAAATATGATCCTACAAACTTGAAAGTGGAATAAGAATTGTAGAAATCATAAGTTGACACTGTATACTCTTTAATGTATTTCCAATAGAATACACTTATTATGCAAGCCATGTAATCACTTTTTAAAAAACAACCTGAATGGCATATTTATTTATATAAAAATGAAGTAAAACCTATCATCTTCAATAAAAATGTTTGAGAAGCAGTAATGAATGTTGTAGATAGTCTTGAATTTCTTGTCATTATGTTTAATTTGGAGAAACATTGCTTTTGTAAGCTTCATTTAATCTGTGCCTCACCTGCATTTATTTCTTATCTATGTGGATACATATGTATTCTGGTTCAGACAGGCCTCACAAGAAATCAAGAACCGAGAAATCTGAAATTTTCAGGAAGGATGAGCAGGAATAACTTTTATATCCTACTGGGAGATCAATCATTAACAGGAAATGAGCGGGATTTAGAGAGAGTTCCTTACACTGTGATGCTGGATGCCTCACATATTTTATCTAAGATGTAACAGCTTGACTTTAAGAAACATGATGCTGACCATTTTATTGATCAATATGATTTTTAACATTTCTTTGGAGTTTACTACATACCACCGATTGATAACAGATTAATTTAATTGTGACAAAAACCATAAGATAAGAATATTTTTAGTATCTTTCTTTAAAATACAAGAAGAAAACATGTCAGTAACTTTCTCAAGTCCTCAAGCTGGACAATGGTGAAAACAGGACCCAAAGCCAGGCAGTCTGATTCCAGAGCCTGCGCTTACACACATTATGCAGATTTTGTTTAGAAAGAGACAGATTTTGTTGTAAGAAACAAAGATCAGTGAAACTGAGTAAAAACAGTTCAAGAAATAACCCATTTTTATTATGAAAATTTAAGAATATGGTATGTCCACAGGTACATTTTTCGCAGATTCAAATACTACCAACAATTACCAGTCTGGTTTCACCTATATCCTCACTCACCTCTTTGCCTCCTCTACCCCACCATGGGCATTATATCTGAAATAATTAACAATCATAATCTCTTAATTATATTAAATATATAATCTGTTTTAAATTTTATTTATTTTATTTAAAAACATTTGGCTTGTTTACATCTACATAAGAACCCAAAGAATAAATGTGTCCCTTTTTCTTTCCCTCATTGTCTTTCATCTAGTCTCCAAGAAGTCTAGGGTACTTGGGGACTCTCATGCGTTATGAGAGTAAAGTGCTCTCTGTCCAATCAAGACACCCTGCAGGCAGGTCAGGGAAAGATTGTCAGGGATTTCAGGAAACTGTTGACCTCAAAGGAGTCCTGTCTAGGAGCTAATTATCAGTTAATTACTGTTATTCCTGAATATTAATTAATGCAATAAAATTTGGCAACCTCTTCTCTACTAAGGTTTGGGCCCTGGAAGAGAGGAGTCTTTGTCCTAATTGGACCAGAATGTGAAAGGTGTCAGAACCCAGAATGTAGGGAGCAACCGCATGAAGCTCAAGGATAGTAACAGTAGCCTGAGCTAGAGAAGATAGTGGGTAGCTAGTAGCCAAGCAACTAGATGGAAATGGAAAATACAAGAACTATTTGAACTCTTGTGAATGTACATATGTGTCTATACCCTCACCTAAGGACTCAGTAAGAGATAAAATACATGATAATATATATGAACAGTTAGAAAATAAAAAGTTCTCGTGTCTCTTTGTTACAGATAGCATCATTTACTCTTTCATGCTTGTGAAGCCTGAATTTATAGACACACACCTTTGGAAGACAGGCATGTAGACGACGTTGAACTATATCTGTATGTGTATATAATTTATTAATTAATTAATCATTCAATATCCATATATCTATTCATCTCATCTGTTTCCCTATCTATGTTTTTATGTATTAAATTTATATTTAGAAGCCCTAGATGAAATTAAGAGATAATCACTATAAGACTTATAGATGTGTCTGGCCAGTGTGGCTCAGTGGTTGCCCATGCACCAAGAGGTCACCAGTTTGATTCCTGGTCAGGACATAGCCCAGGTTGTAGACCCAATCCCCAGTGAGGGGCATGCAGGAGGCGGCCAATCAATGTTCTCTCTCATCAATGTTTCTATCTCTCTCTCCCTCTCACTTTTTCTCTCTCTAAAATCAATAAAGAAAAAAAAAATCTTTAGGAAAAAAAGACTTACAGATGTCTGACCAATTGATGTGTTGGTCCTTCCAATTTTGTATCATTTAAAAAAAACATTATTATAAGACATTAGGAATTCTGTGTGTGTGTGTGTGTGTGTGTGTGTGTGTGTGTGTATCTTTGGGTTGTTAAAATGTATTAGGGAATAACCAAAATGAGAAAAATGTCAGAAAATGTTATGAAATTATTTTGCATAATTGTATAAATATTTGGAAGAGTGTGAATAGTCTAAAAGAGAGGGAAGGAGAGAGTACAGTTGACCCTTGAACTATACATGGTTTAGGGGCACTGGCCCCCACAGAGTAAAAAATTTTCCTATAACTTTGACTCCACCAACATTTAACTACTAACAGCCTTCTGTTGACTGGAAGCTTTACTGAAAACATAGCTAATTAACACATGGTTTGAATGTCTTATGTATTATATGCTCTATTCGAATAATAAAAGTAAGCTAGAGAAAAGAAGATGCTATTAAGAACACCATAAGGAAGACAAAATACATTTATAGCATTTATTATTTAGTTGATTTGAGAGAGAGAGAAATATACATTTGTTGTTCTTCCAATTATTTATGCATTCATTGGTTGCTCCTTGTATGTGCCCTGACTGGAGATTGAACCCACCACCTTGGCGTATTAAGGCCACATTGAGCAACTCCAGACAGGACTATGGTATTTATTGAAAGAAATGCATGTATAAGTGGACCCATGTAATTTAAGCCCATGTTTATCAAGGGGCAACTGTATAGGAAAGGAAATAAGTAAGAAGAAAATTAAGAATCACTGAGAAAGACCAGTGTGATGAGAAGATATTGCACTAGAGGTGAAGAGTTCCTTCTCAGGACTGTAGAAAATAGACTTTTCTATATGAGGGCAATTTAAATTTACTTTAAATATTGGCTGGACTGTATCTAACTAGAAGGAAATCCTCTGAGTGAGAGTTAACATCTACTATACTGTCTAGTGCAGTTTTTTTTTTTTATGATGAAATCAAAGAAATGAAATACAGTCTCACATCAAGGTCCATGTAGGATGGCAACACAGTAACAAAGTAAAAAGTTTAGATGTAGGACAATTGTCAGTTTAATTGAATTAGAACAATGTGTCCAAGAGTTGATGGGGTGGAAGCCTGTATTTTGTATTCCAGAAGATATTGGAGGGATAGATTTTTAGAGTGCCCCACAGCACACACAAATATATTGGAAGAGGCAGATTCTGCCTCAACTATAGCAGTAATGTAGAACTTTATTTAAAAAAAAATAGTAGAATGAGTAACCCCTGATGCTGGAGTGTGTGTATATTTGTCCAGTCGACATGTTTCTAGCTCTATGGCTGGCTCTATATTTAAAAATAAATCTAGCAATATATCATACTTCTACTCAAAGCTGTTCTCTAAAATAAGAATCCTATTAAGATAAAAATTAAAAGATAAATATTACACTTTTAGTTTCCCAAATCCTCCTCTAATAACTATATGGTTATCCATGCTCTTGGAGGTTCCTCTGAATCAGGTCACAGCATCGTGGAATTGTACAGAGGATTATATGTGTCACTTTCTTAGGCAGGTTGTCAAATCACATCTCAGAAAAGAAAACAGAAAGGGGTTTGCCTAAAGCCACACACCTGGTCTGATAGTGATAGGCTTTGAGTGTCTGTGAAAGGAATTTGGGTTATTTTTACCCAACTATATTGCTTACTTAACATTGACTACAATGTTAAGCTCATTTGTCAATTGGGTAAAAATCACTAAGTAAATATGAGATATCATATTGGAGATACATATATGTATTGCTACATTTCAGATGCATAGAAATCAATAAAATTTGACAAAAATGGAGTGTAGATTATTAGTATATATTTTTGTTACACTGTCCTCAATATTCTAAGAACTTCTCCGAGGTACAGCAAAATGGTCCATCCGTCATTTCTAGCACATCATGATTTGATGTTATAAGAATCAAAATAAAGGAAGAAGAATGTGTGCTCTTTTCCCAATAGAAGCACATTTATAAGATTTGAAATTATACTTTATTCATGTAGGCTGCACTGAAATCAGTGAGGTATTATTTATGAATGTTTAAAATTGCACGCTAACCTGATGCCCAGCAAAGGCAGTTGTTAAATAAACTATGGACATCAATCTGATGAGATATTATGCATCAATAAACAGTGAACATTTTGTAGACTGTGTAAAAAGACTGAAATGAGGATATGAAGAGCTGTTTTTTAAAACAAAAATTTTGATTCTTATTGCATTATTAATGTGCTATATAGTTTCTGCAGTTGCTCTATCCTGGAGAATATTCCTGTGTACTTGAGGAGATTGTATAATCTGCTTTTATTGAGTGGGGTGTTGTGCAAATGTCTAAGTCTAGCTGTTTTACAGTGTTGTTCAAGTCTTTTGTTTCCCTGTTAACCGAGGGCTTAGCTGGTTTGTAGGATCAGTCTTTTGGTTTTTTTGTTTGTTTTTTGGTATGTGCCTCTAGTGGGAACTGAACCCGGGACTCTCTGGTCCACAGGCTGATGCTCCAACCATTGAGCCAAACTGGCCAGGGCTAGGATCAGTCTTTTAAAGTCATATTGAAAACTAACAGTAAACAAAAGTAATTATACAAAATCCACACAACTTCTGTATAAAAATTAGATTTTAAGAAGAGAGAGGATGCCCTGGCCGGTTTGGCTCAGCGGTTGGAGCGTCTGCCTGCGGTCTGGAGAGACCCGGGTTCGGTTCCCGCTAAGGGCATGTACCTCGGTTGCAGTTTGTCCCCGGCCCTGGTTGGTCGTGCGGGTGGCAGCCACTCGATGTGTCCGTTTCACATCGATGTGTTTCTCTCTCTCTCTCTCTCTCTCTCTCTTTCTCCCTCCCACTCTATCTGTACAAAAAATGGAAAAGTGTCCTCGGATGAGGATAAAAAAAAAAAAGAAGAGAGAGAAAACCAGAAATCCAAAATAAATATAGAATTATTGTAAAGGACACATAACAAGAAAGAAATTTTAGGTAAATATTTTCCCATACCTATTTTATTTACAAAAAATGTCAAAATTATAGAAGCATACTATTCCATCTGTAATTGGTAATTAAGAAAATGTCAGATTACCTATATGTTTTGCTTTCTCACCTTCTCATAACAATTGTCTGAATGATATCAATACTTAATTTGTCTTTACCCTTCTTTATAGTCACATGCAATTATATATAGTAGTCTGTAAGCAGAACAGTGACTCTAATTTAAATTTAGAAACCTTAGGTAGGTACCTGTTTATTAAATATTATTGTTTCGAGCAGGTCTCTTAAGTTGTTTCAAATTAGATTTTCTTTCAACTAAATAATTTTTACAGTTATCTGTCCTAATAACTTTGTGAAGTAGATAAGTTGATATCATAATCAATATGATCTAATTAGTAAGTAGTATCAAATCAATTCAGTATGTTTATGTGTGTGTGTGTGTATCTTCAAATAATATTGTCATTCTGACAAAAGAATTGACATATTTTGAGTTGACATATTTTGGACACTATTTGGGGGCCATTAAGTGGATGTCTGGCATTTGATAAAAAACTGAATCCTGATTTAATTTAGCAGAAACATTTTCTGAGGTTGGAGGGTTGTGACAAGAGAGATGTCACCAAAATGTTTTTTTCTCTACAAAGGTTAATCTCAGGTTTAGGTGACAGGTAAACCAATCAAATAATCTCTGCCTCAAATGGATCATTTTATAAGATATTCCACTTCTACATAACCTTTATAATTATGGAATATTAAACCATAATATTGCCAATAAGAACTTAACCATTGATTCATGCAAAACAGACTCAGGAATTCCAGATAATGCTTATGTGATTATCTAATCGTTATCTCTATTTGCTTTCAGAAAAATCAGAGACTCACAGCAGTATTTGTTTATTCATTCAGTTAGTTATTATTAGTGAACATTCATACCTGAGGACAACAGGGAGAGATGAATTAGAGGTGATAATAGAAAGGCTATCATGTCCAAGATCAGAAAGCTTCTGTCTTGCTGTGCCAAACACTTTATAGGAACTGTATCTAATTATTAACTTGAAATATGGATTAATAAACAGGTTGATGGAGTAAGACCAGAGAAAGAGTCGTTAAGAGAATGAAGCAGTAGTTTAAAATTTTTAAAAAAGAGATCATTATGCCTTGGCTGGTTTGACTCAGTGATTAGAGCGTCAGCCTGTGGACCAGAGAAGCCGGGTTTGGTTCCCGCTAAGGGCATGTACCTCAGTTGCAATTTGTCCCCAGCCAAATTTGTCCCTGGTTGGGGTTGTGTGGATGGCAGCCAGTCGATGTGTCTCTCTCACATCAGTGTTTCTCTCTCTCTCTTTCCTCCTCTCTCCCTCCCACTCTATCTGAAGATAAATGGGAAAATGTCCTCAGGTGAGGATAAAAAAAAAAAGAGAGAGAGAGAAATATTATTACGTTCACTAGAATTCTAGCAATCAATAAGATAAATGGAATGGAAGTTTTTGTGGTTGATTTCTACACAAGAAGCTCAGAGGGAAATAACTGTGATCTGGTGTCATTTATATTCCTTTATCTGACAACATTCTTTCTTATCCTACTTGTCCCTTCTCCATGAAAGCTGACTTTTATTTCTATTTCTTCCATTGTTATATTTACAGATGTATAATAATTTCTATTTCATCTATGAATGAATGAAGGTCACAATTTGGGAGATAAAAGACTATATATAATCAAGTCTTATCTGTGATGATCATTTATTCCCTAAGTTATTTTCTAGTTCTATCTTATAATAAATTTTTGAAGTTTCTTCATAATTATATAGGTCAAGTCATAATTTAGTTATTTTTTGACTTCCTTTTCTTTTTCTTACCTTTTTTCTTTCTCTCTCTCTTTTTATTTCTTAGCCAAGGACATGATTAGAGAGAGAGAGAGAGAGAGAGAGAGAGAGAGAGAGACATCAGTGTGAGAGAGAAACATTGACTGGTTGTCTTCATATTCTCCCTGACTGAAAGTCAAACCTGCAAACCAGGTATGTGCCCTGACTGGGAATCAAACCAGCAACCTTTTGGTGCACAGGACAATACTCAACCATCTGACCCACTCCAGCTAGGTTTGGCTTTTTTTTTCTTACTTAATAAAAGTATAGTAGCAGGATTTTAATTTTAGCAGTTTCTAACATAAAGCACAATGGACAAGTAATCATCACTGTGTATGTGTGTGTATATGTGTGTGTGTATATTCAAAGACTATTGTACGAAGAATGAAGTTAAAGAGTTCAAAACACATACTTCCTGAGTTTGAATACCAACTTCATATTGTACTAACTCTCTGAATTCAGGACAAATAATTTAATTTTTCCATGCATAATTTTCTCATCTCAAAATGAGATAACTATAGTACTCTCTTGTAGTTTATTATAGGATGACATGTGTAAATTAACTGTTGAGCTAGAGTAAATTATTTAATATTTATAAAATATTTGGAAAGGTGGTGACATAGGTAAATGTGTTACTCCAAATCTCCCACAACTGCATCAAAATTACAACAAAACTATAGAAAAACCATCCTTGAGAACTACCTGAAATTTAGCTGAACAGAAGTCCTACTGATAAAAGAAGTAAACCACCATTTTAATTGAGCCACCATCTTAGAAATGGCATGAACTCTTTCACTTTGGTGCCCAAAGAATGCCCGGCCCAGCCACTATAAATCTAGGCATGCCCTACAACTTGGGGCCCAGAATTTGGAGACTGCCTTCTCTGGGTCCCCATGCATAAATAAAGGAACCTCTTCACTTCCTTTGGTGTTCTGTCTGCGTCTTTTCTGTAACATTTTGGTTCCCTGACCAGGAAACAACTCACACGAGCAGGCAATTGCCACAGTGAGAGGGCCGTGCGGGACACCGTGGAGCCTGTGACTGAGGGAAGCACATGCCCCAGCCGTTTCCGGTCCTTGCCCGTTCCAACCAAAAGAAGAAAAGGCAGGCCGATAGGCGATTGGGACCTGAGACCCAGGTGCCTACCATCCTCAGTCTGGCAGGCCTAGACTTGGACTAGGGGAGACCAGGCTCACTACTCCTTGCCCCCAGGAGCCCATGGTCCAAATGACAGTAGGGGGCCAAACCCTCCCCTTTTTGGTAAATATTGGGGCGGAACATTCAGTAGTAACAACCGCGGTTGCACCTCCCTCAGGGCATGAGATTTCTATCATTGGTGCCACTGGACAGCCTAGTGGCCCCAGACAGTTTTGTCAAGCCCGAACTGTAGAACTCAGGGGCCACCAGGTACAGCACAAATTCCTGTACATGCTGGAGTGCCCGGTTCCACTTCTGGGAAGCTGCCTTCTTTCTAAGCCAGGAGCCCAGATCTCCTTCACCCACTGGGTGAGTCTAACTTACAAGTTGGCACCCACACCACATAGCAGTCTTAGTTCTCCAGGAAGAATATCGACTCTATAAGGAGGCAGAGGAAGGCCAACGGGAGCCCACAGAGGGAAGGGGAACTGACCTTTGAAAGAGATACCCAAAGGTCTGGGCAGAAGAAAATCCGCCAGGATTGGCCAGGAACCATCTGCCTATAATTAAAGAACTGAAGCTGGGAGCCAGACCAAAACTCATCAGCCAGTACCCCATCCCCAGGAAGGCCAGGCTGGGCATCACAGAGGTCATTCAGAAGCATCTGAGGGAAGGTGTATTTGTCCCAGGCCAGTCCCCCTGGAACACCCCCTTGCTGCCAGTGAAGAAGCCAGATGGAAGTGGATAAGGCCGGTGCAGGACCTGCGAGCAGTGAATGAGGCAACAATCGCACTGCACCCCGTGTTACTGAACCCCTACACGCTCCTTAGCCAGCTCCCGCCAGAGGCAGCCTGGTTCATCTGTTTGGACTTGAAGGATGCTTTTTCCTGCCTCCAACTTGCAAAGGTGAGCCAATCACTCTTTGCTTTTGAATGGAAAGACCCCTACACTGCAGTAAAGACCCAACTGACCTGGACCAGACTGCCACAAGGATTTAAAAATTTTCCCACTCTCTTCAGAGAGGCCCTGGCCAGAGACTTAAAACTGTTTACTGATACAGAAATGGACCTAGTGCTGCTACAATATGTGGATGATCTCCTTCTAGCTGCCCGCACATTGGACCGGTGCTGGGAGGGCACCTGCCAGCTTCTTGAACTGCTAACAAAGGCAGGTGCCGGGCCTCGTGGAGGAAAGCACAGCTATGACAGGCCCAGGTCAAATACCTGGGACTCCTCACTTCCCAAGGAAAATGGGTCCTGGGCCAGAAAGGAAGCAGGTCGTAATGGCCCTACCAACTCCAGCCACACAGAGGGAACTTTGAGAGTTCCTAAGGGTGGCTGGGTTCTGCCGAATCTGAATACCAGGGTATGCAGCATTAGCCAAACCACTTTATCAAGGGCTAAAAGGCTCAGACACAGCACCCCTCTTATGGGAAGCTGAACAGAAGAAAGCCTTCCAGGCTATAAGACATCATCCTGGGCATGTGCTGGCTCTAGGGCTGCCAGACCCCAGTAGCTCTTCAACCTCCACACACATGAAAAGGAGAAAATAGCATTAGGGGTCCCTACACAACCAATGGGACCATGGCAAAGGCCGGTTGCATACCTGTCAAAGCAACTGGACAACCTAGCAGCAGGCTGGCCGCCCTGCCTGAGGGCCACAGCGGCAGCTGTCGCTCTCTTACAGGAGGCAGACAAACTAACACTTGGGCAAGAGATCAGCATATTTGTTCCCCACGCGGTATCTAGCCTTCTGGCTGGACAGGGACACAAATGGCTCTCCAACCCGAGACTGACACAGTACCAGGGACTTCTCCATGAGAACCCCTGAGTAAAAGTCAGTACTGTCCGGTGAACAAACCCGGCTACGTTCCTCCCTGTTGAGCTGGAGAACCAGACCACGACTGCCCCGAGACAGCTGCAGAGGTGCCTGCCAGCCGCCCAGACCTGCGGGACCAGCCAACGCTCTGCACCGATGGGAGCAGTTATATGTCAGGGGAAACGAATGGCGGGTGCGCTGTCGTGGACAATTAGAAAATAATTGAAGCAAAGCCCCTGCTGCCGGCTGGTCCTCCCAGAGGGCAGAACTCTGGGCATTAATTAAGGCGCTTGAAATAGCAGAAGGAAAAAGGGTCAATATTTATACAGACTCTCGGTATGCCTTGGCCACCATACATATCCATGGGGCAATCTACCGAGAGAGAGGACTCTTAACAGCCAAGGGGAAAGAAATGAAAAACAAGGCAGAAATATTTCAACTGCTAGAAGCAGTCTGGGCCCCTCAGGGAGTGGCAGTAATGCATTGCAGGGGCCCCCAGAAGGAAGAGACAGAAGTAGCCCAAGGAAACAGAAGGGCAGATCAGGCAGCAAAGGCAGCAGCTACAGAAAGGGAGGCGCCGACAAATACCCCAGCCATAGAAGGTGCCCTATTAGAACTGAACCTCAATCAGCCAGACTGCACCCTGGAGGAACAGAAATGGGCCACACAAGAAAACTGCCTCCGAACACCCACATGGAATCTGCCGGTCGAAGGGCTCTACATACCCCAGGGCCAGGCCAGCAGTCTCGTCAGGCAATGCCAGGCCCTCCACCCCTGGGGAAAACCTCTCTAGAGGCCTCACTCAGGAGGTGTTACTACTTCCCTAACATGTCTGGACTATGTGCAGCGGCAGTGGCTCAGTGCCTGGCCTGGGCAAGGAACAATGCAGCAGGTCACCTGAAAAGGCTCCCCGGACTACAACACAGCGGGCAACAGGCTTCTGAGGACCTATAGAAGCCAAGCCGGGGATACAGATACTTATTTGTATTAGTCTGTACTTTCTCAGGATGGGTAGAAGCATTTCCCACCAGGACAGAAAAAAGCAGAGAAGGAGTCAAGACCGTCCTCAGGGAAATTATCCTCCACTTTCGGTTGCCTATGACCGTTGGCAGTGACAATAGGCCAGTGTTTGTTGCAAAAGTGCTTCGGGAACAAGCAACACAATTAAAAATTACTTGGAAGCTACACACTGCCTATCGCCCTCAGAGCGCAGGAAAGATAGAACGCATGAACCAAACTCTGAAGGAAATCCTTGCAAAGTTTCATCAGGAGACTGACCTGCCCTGGCCGGACCTGCTACCCTTAGCGTTATTCAGGGTATGAAATGCCCCTAACACCACAGGGTATACATTTGAGTTAGTTTATGGGAGGCCACCAGCCATACTACCCCTCCCTAGAGGAGAGCTTTGAATTATAGGGGAAGCAGGGCAGGGGAAACACGTAGCTAGATCCACCAGGCTGGATTAGGCCAAGGACCCTTACCAAGGTGGGGGGCCAGCCCACTCAGATAAACCAGGGGACTATGTATAGATTAAAGACTGGACAAAGGAACCCCTCCAACCCACATGGACCAGGCCCCACCTTGTCATACTAACAACCCCTACTGCACTTAAGGTTGCAGGAATCACCCCCTGGATCCATCACAACCAAGCCAAGAGGGCAACGGACGCAGCAGATTCCAGGAGGATGGATGGGGACCCAGAGGATCAGCCGCCACAGTTGCCAACCTTGAAGCTGAAAAGGAAACCAGGCACTGACGGAGGCTCAGAGGAAGGGACAATTGCCCAGGATGGTACCTGACGGCAGTGGGAAGTTTTGCCATAATCTTAGGAATTGGATTGATGACTGTGGCCCCAACAGAATGGAACACCTGGGAGTGACTGGCTCTCAGGGGAACATATCTTGGGCTTGTCTGTGCTTTTGGATACTTAGTATGCTCTGCTTAGCAGAACCTGCCCCAATTCAAGCCTCTGTATATAAATGTAGCAAGCCTGCAGAAAGAATATGACTTGCAGGAGGAGTAGCAAGCTATAGATCCCCTGCATCGCCCTTCACATATGCCACTGCTATGCCTGTGGAATGCCTATAATGCTATCTCCCAGGTAGCAACCAGGCTGGGCCCCCCACATGTGTCTGGGACAATAAATTATACATGATGGGGAAATTGGGAGGGACTATTGGATACCAGAGTCAGAAGTGTCATATGGGTCCCTGGGTAAACAGGTTTGTTGGAGTACCTCATAATAGGGACCACAGTCCACTGTAACCAGGCAGGCCACAGCCAAAATACTGGCCCTCCAACAGTATCAGTACAGATATCAACTCCTACAAAGGTCTGAAGACCCAGATTATAGAGATCTGTATCATGATGCAATTGGCAGCAATAGCAGCTAATAGCATCAAAAGCGCAGAATAACAGAGGAAGTAAACCACCATTTTAATTGAGCCACCATCTTAGAAATGACAGGACCCCTTTGGCTTCCGACTTCTGTAAATTGCTTACCACTTTGGCGCCCAAAGAATGCCCTGCCCAGCCACTATAAAGCTAGGCTTGCCCTACAATTCAGGGCTCAGAATTTGGAGACTGCCTCCTCTGGGTCTGCATGCATGAATAAAGGAACCTCTTTGCTCCCTCCAGTGTTCTGTCTGAGTCTTTTCCGTAACACTACAATTAAGAATGTAAAGAAGAAGCCACATTAAGACTGATTGGAGGGGTAGTTGCACACCCATTGAGGCAGTTAAAAATCAGGAGGGATATCTCAGCTGCAGAGGTCCCCCCTGAGGAGCCAGGGGTCCCAGTCCAACAACCCAGGGTTCCAGCGCTAGGAAAAGAAGTCCTCATGAGGCAAGTTATTAAGAAAGTAGGAAAATGTCTGGGCCACTGGAATGAGAATACTGAGACAAATGGCTAAACAAATGGCCAGAACAGCTGAGCAATTAACAAGTTGAAAAATCACAAGACTCCGTAACCAAAGATACTATCAGGTGGTTTAAACCTATCATTCCTAACCAAAGATATCCAGGAGCAGGTGGTTTAAATCACCTTAGGCAGGGAGATAGATAACAATAACCACAAAAACCAACAGTTAGAGCCAGACTAATCCAAAGGTGAAACTAACCAAACAATGACCCCTGACTCTACTATATGCTCTTTTTTGATACATCAATATGCTAAATGACACACCTGGAAATCTGCTCAATATTCTGTTAAGATCCTCCTCTGGGACCACTCCTAAAATTGCCACCTATAGAAAATAGTTAAATCCCTCAGGACAAAGGATGTTAGTGTGTGCTCTTCTTTGAACATGCCCACACCCCTCTTTTCTCAGGGGTATATTTGCTTCATCTACCCTAAGCTCTAAGGGTCCTGACTAGACCTGCACCCAGGGGAACAATGGGCAATGGCAATTTGCCCTGGGGTCACCCCCTGGTCCTGGCTCCAGGGGCCCTTCCTTCATATCATTGTCTCAAGCTTTAATAAACATACTCTCACTTTCAGCTGGACTTGAGTATTGACATTTTTCCTGCTTATCTCAAGAACCTGGGGGTTGCCTGAAATGGAAAAAGTCTCAAACCAAGCCATGGCCCTGCCCCACCCCCGCCCTGCAGAAGTGGCTGGCCCAGTAACACACATACCTCTGACTGAAAACCAGTGGGGACTGTGGCTGAATGAGACAGAGAGGGCTGCTGAAGTCCCAGGTGTTTCTCTAAAATGGCCTGTGCATTGACATACTGTGACTTATTTAAAAGGCACTAGGAACTTACAGGGAGAAACTGAATTGTCTGGCTTCAGGGTGAGAGCTGGAGGAGAGGCCACTGTTCCTTTGCTGAGCCCTTCCCCCACACAGCCAGCAGGAGGGTGCCATATCTGTTCCCCATCAACCTGGCTATCACTGGTCCTCCAGCCCTGCTGATCCTCTAAGGACACCGCCCTCTGCATTTGAAGGCCCACCAAAATAATTTCCACTGACTTTCCCTCTTCTTCATGATGCCAGAATTATGGATGATAATTTAAGGAATCTAAAGAAAACAAGCAATAAATTATGCATAGAGGCTTTTTACTTCCCTTTTGCTTATTTTCAGCACCTGCAAAACATTGATTGGAATCAGTGGGATACATGCTGTTCAGGTAATCAGAATAAATACCCATGTTTTATTAAAGGTAACATGAAGGCAGTGTTTTATCAAAGGTAGAGAATATTGAACACACTGTTTCCATAGAGAAATTTTTGTAATCCCCCTGTGTAATCCAATCTAACAAATCTGCCTGCATCATGACTTTTGTTTCATATTGTTACCCATTTTCTTTTTCTCTATGGGAGAGCAAATAAATACATTTATAATGCTCTTTCTCAACGTGGATATGGGGATTTGGTGTTGGAAAAAGGAAGAAGAGCAGTTCCTATTTGATAGAGAGGATGTAAGAACCTTTTCTGATTCAGTTTATTGCAGTATAAGAAATTGGTAAATTATATTTGTTCTGACATAGTCCCAGTATTTACAATATATCAACTTGATACTGATACTGTATTTCCTATATTGCCCTATTTTAATTAAAGTTCTGTAGAGGAGACTATATCTCTTCTTAGTACATAGCCCTTGAATTCATTTTTGTGACCACAAGGGAAAGCCACCTGCATGTTCAGAGAAAGAATGTGTCACCACTCACTGTGTGGTCCTCACCTTTTCCTGCGCTGCTCAAATGAGAATTTATTATTCAAACTAATGAAACATAACTGATGTAACTTTCAAAAAACACTGTTATACAGAGATTTGTTGTTTTTGTGGTTGTAGATTTCTTTTTGTATTATTAATTTTTTATCCCTAGCTTGTACATAAAGAGTTTTTAAAACTTAGGTCACACATTTTAGACTTTCAGCCAGGCCACTAAATTACATAGATATTATTATTTTAAATATGTACTGGACTCTTCTGGTCTTTTATTATCAGGGGTTAGTGGACATTTGTGAGTCTTTTATAATTGTAACTTCATGTTACAAAGTAACTTTTAAAATTTTTAATCAAAATAAATAGAAAACACAGATAAACTTCAAGAAGACAAACTTTAATATATATTAATATATACATTGTGTATGTGTATATATGAATATATACATATACACTGTGTGTGTGTGTGTGTGTGTGTGTATGTGTGTGTAGCCTCAATAACACGATACACACATATTAACAGACTATAAAGAGAAAATAAAACAAAAAGTTTTCCTTGGCCCCCTGGCCTGTTTGGCTCAGCAGTTAAAGCATCAGCCTGTGGACCAGAGAGACCCAGGTTCATTTCCCACTAAGGGCATGTACCTGGGTTGCAGTTTGTTCCCAGCCTTGGTGGGGTTGTGTGGGTGGCAACCAGTCAATGCGTCTATGTCACATGGATGTCTCTCTCTCTCTCCCTCCGGCTCTATCTGAAGATAAATGCCAAAAATAAAAAGTTTCTCTTGGAAACAGCAGAATCTAGGGGCCTTCTGGGATGCAGGCTCTAGAGAAGAAGAAGTACCTAATGGATAAATATACCAAAAAGTTTCCATGTGATCCAGCTTTATTGCTTAAAGCCATGGGCTGGAACTGGGCTTGTCATTCAAGAAATGAAACTTGAATCATTGTTTTTGTGTGGTTTCAGAGAAAATGACCTCACATGTCTTGGACTGAACTTAAAGAGGAAAGCTTTGTTAAAACTGGCTGTGCCCTGAAGAAAGTTTCCATATCTAACTAATCTTTAAATTTACTTTCCACTGCTTGTCAGGGCACAGGGAGCAGGGAAAGATACCAGGACCCAACCGAGTGGGTGTATCTAACAGGAAATACTCATCACAAAGATATGACCATAGAAAGTGGAATTGGCTGTAAATGTACCTCCCAGGAAAAGTTTTAAAAAATTGCTTTGCTGGAAACTTGGTTTTAGTTGGGAAAAAAAGAAAAAGTCTCCTATAAATTTTCATAAGAGTTTGTAACCATCAATGGTCCTCGAGTGGGTCTGCAGTCAAATTAATAGAGCCTGAGTCGTTCAAAATACCTCAGGCCAAATATCGACTTAGATGAAAATCATTTTCTGTAGTATCTTCAAGTGCTGTATATGCAAATAAAAATTTTCCCTTAGCCTATCTTCAATAGAAGTAACTAAGAATTGCCACAAATAAACCTCCAAGGAATTTGGGCTCAAAGCCCAAACTTACAAATCCACAAAGAAATGATTTGTCAATGATTAAATCCTGACAGGCAACTGCATCAGACATCAAATGCTACAAGTACCAGAGACCACATATAACTTATACTACATTTTATATATATCCTAATCATATAGTAAGATAAAAACATATGTGTAAAGGGCAATACATTAATTAAAACAAGTGCTTAGAGAAACATACAAAACTTCTAGAAAAAATTGATATTTAAAATTTTTTTATATATATGAGCAGAATACTCATAGTTGAAGAGAAAATTTATAAACTAAAAGATAGAAATTAAAAATTATCTAGAAAAATATGAAAATATGGAAAGTAATGAAAAGAGGTTAAATGCACTAAAGGATAGACTGTTACATTTTTTTTTTAACAGTGATAAAATATATTTTTATTTACTTTGTTGAGTATGAGGGTTGTAAAAAAAATTATTGCTGAAGTAGATATCAGGCAAACAGAAAGGTGCTTTAGAAGTCCAGTTACCTTGGAGTTTATTTAAACTAAGAGGAAAAGGTCATAATGTTTTCATGCAATACATACTTGATTCTTTAAATAACAATTTTGACAAATAACAGAAAGAATTAAGGAATGCTGTACTTGTGATCCATACAAAACACCATTTTGGGTTGTACATAATTTAAAGAAATGTTTCAAACACTTTTGAAATATTGTTGTAGCCATACATAGAAGCATGCCTTAGGTGGGCACAGAAATGCAGTTTAGAAAAGAAAGCAAGAAAAATCACACTGGAACTACTCAATTTCTTCAAAAATCACTGAACAAGAAAAACGACATTGAACTGCCATACTGATTTTACACAACTACAGTAGCTTGACTCAAATCCAAGAGCAAAAGTTAAGACTCTCTTCCTCCATTTTTGGTAAACTTAGATGACTTTTTCCCCTGGATTTTACCTGGGAGTGGCCTTTACAATTTTTTTATTTAAAAGAGGGTAGGTTTGGCACTTTTATACTGATGTCATCAATGTTAAATTTCTTGGGATCTCAGGAAGATTCATATTCTTTACAGCTGATACAGCATGGGCTGGAGCTCCCGCTAAGCCAGCCTCAGATTTATGTTGTGCATTGATTTGTGTAACAATCTCATTCATGTTGGTCTCCAATACCATTCCCCCCATCACCATTTCTGTGAGAATATTGTGAACCTTGTCTACATGGAAAATTAAATCCAGTTCACAAACATTTTCAAAACACTTGTCTAATGTTTCCACAAATACCTGAATTAGATCTAAAATGCCAAGTTCACTTTCTGAAGAATCCACACAGAAGACAAAATAGAATGTTGCATAATGTCTATAAATCAGTTTGTTGTCAGATCCTCCAATTAATAATCCTCCTTCTAAGAAATTACAAACATTTTCATCTCTTTTAGATACCAAATAGAATGTCTCCCTGATGATTTGCTGTTGTGTATCTTCACTGTAAGGCTGGTAGAACTTGGAGAGCCGCAGCTTCCCGTGGTTGTTGAAGATGAGAATCGCCTTGATCAATGGCTGAGCCGGGGGGCCAGGTGGGCGCTGGGGGCCGGGGCGGGGTGGGCACTCGAGCCTCGCCTCGGGATCTCGCCGGCGATCCTTCCCCACCCGCCCCCTCAGACTGTTGTATTTTAACATACATTCAATTTGTAATTTCAAAATAGAGAGAAAATATAAAGGGATGCAACAGATGAAGAAATATTGGCAATGGATTTTCCATGAACAATAAAAACATCAATTCACAGATCCAGAAAGCCCAATAAATCTCAATCAGGCTAAAAATAACCTACTTAAATATATCATAATAGCCCTGGCTTGTTTGGCTTAGGTTAAAGTGTCAGCCCACAAACCAAAGAGTCCTGGGTTCGGTTCCTGCTAAGGGCACATATCTTGGCTGCAGTTTGTCCCTGGCCTCAGTTGGGGTTGTGAGGGTGGCAACCTGTCTATATGTCTCTCTCACGTCGATGTTTCTCTCTCTCTTCCTCCCTCTCTTCCTCCTGCTCTATCTGAAGATAGATGCAAAAATGTCCTCAGGTTAGGATAAAAAAAAATATATATATATATACACATATATATATAATGCATAATGTAAAAGATAAAGAGAAGATCATGAAAGGAACTAGCATGGAATATACAGATAATCTATTTGTACAAATAAAAAGAATGGCACTGATGGCTTTTCATCACCAACAATAAATGCTAATGAAAAATGTCTATAACTTGCTAAGGAAATAATTGCTTGTATACCATACATTCGTATACCAAATAAAAATGTCTTTTAAGAATAAAATTGAATAAATAATTTCTGAGAAACAAAACAGAATTTAGCACTAGTAAATCTTTATCAGAAGAAATTCCAAAAGATATATTATGGGGTAAGAAAAGTAATCCCAGATGTAACCAAGGTAACAAGTCTCAGTCGATTTTGATTAACAAGAGATTCCTGATATGACCCATAAAAAATTACCTTTGCCCTGGCTCAGTTGGTTGGGCATCATCCTGTGCCCTGAAAGGTTGCTGGTTCCATTCCTGGTCAGAGCACATACCAGTGTTTCAGGCTCCAACCCTGGCAGGGAGCATGCAAGAGGCAGCCAATCGATGTTTCTCTCTCTCTAAAAAAAAAAATCAATAAAAATCTTTTAAAAAAGATTTTTGTATTCAAATACATTTGAGGAAAGCCAAACTCCTTTAAGATTTGCAATAAAAGCAGCATGTAAAAGGTAATGGAAAAGAAATCTGTTAAAGTCAGCATTACTCAAATCAAACACTATAAAAATTTTCTTTTGTCTGTGAGTCATTGTTAGTATCTCAGAGAATATACTTTTGGGAATGTGGAAATATGCTTTCATAGCAATAGCTTACACATATTTCTAAACAAGGAAACAAACAAATAAAGCACATAAGAAGAGGTTAGCAGACATGGAAAGCATATACACAGGAAAAAAAAAAAAGAACCAACTTGTACTCCCAGATGGCAAGTATTATAATGACACAATTTCCATATTCCCATAAATTTGAATATTTATATTAATCACATAAAATAATAAATCATGATCCATACGATTATAAAACACACAGGAAAGACATGAAAAAACTGAGAGGGGATTAAAATATTTATTACATAAATCCTTTTCCCAATTCAGAAAGAGAAAATAACAATGCAATTTACTAAAGGGAAAAAACTTAGAGTTAGACAGATCTGTGTCTGTTCAGCTACTTTTCTAGTAAGAAGTTAAATAGGCAGAATGTATTATATTGTATCAACTTGATGCTTATAGAATTTAATAAAGTAAAAACAGATTTAAATTTTTTTTGCCAGTTTGACACTTATTTTCCACATCTAAAGAAATGATAGAAAACCTACCAGAAAGAATTATTATATTAGTAAATTATTTAAAAATTGTTTACAATTACGTAGTGTTCTATAAAAAGTAGAAATGCAATATTTTTCAAATGGAAATCTAAATTATAAAGTTAAAAATGTTTTTCTTGCCCTGGCTGGTTTGGCTCAGTAGTTAGAGTGTTGGCCTGTGGTCCAGAGAGACCAGGGTTCGGTTCCTGCTAAGGCCATGTACCTCAGTTGCAGTTTGTCCCTGGCTCCAGTTGGGGTTGTGTAGGAGGCAGCCACTTGATGTGCTCCTTTCACATCGATGTTTCTCTCTCTCTCCCTCTTCCTCTCTCTCCCTCCCACTCTATCTGAACAAAAATGGAAAAATGTCCTTGAGTGAGGATAAAAAAAAAAAAAAGTTTTTCTCAATGCAACGGGCAATGTTTCTAAGGGTTTGCTGAAATCTATAATTTCACATATCCTAGAAGGGAAGCAAATGTGTATAAAATTTCCATAGAAATATTTGGCAATATAAATCAAATGGTTTATAATATACATTCAATTGACCCCAGAATTTCATATTTGAGGATAGTTTTATTTTCAATAATGTGTTATTGGCTCTTTTTTTTTTTCAAGAGATGCAATTTCAGATACATAAAGAAATATTTGTAGGTATGTGTATATACACTGGTTAGTATAAATACATATTCTAAGACCTAAAATGTCAAGGGCCGCCTCCTCTTGGAATCCCACAGGGCCTCAAACACACAGTTGTGTGTCCCCAGTTATGACCTGTGCTCTACACGGGAAAGGCTCTCCACTCAGCTACTTCCTGTATTAGGCAGACCAACTACACTCCACCTTTTCCTCAATCTGCCAGATTTTATATTTTGGCAGCCTGCAGAATTAAACTAGTTGTATCCTCTGGTGTAACCAGCAAACAACCTATCATCTTGTTACCACAAAGCCTGCATCCCACAGCCTCTGTTTGTTTCCTTTGCTCTTCAACACAAGCTCTGTGTGGCCTGAATGATATGTGTTGTCCTCATCCCCAAAACAGTGAGCATGTGTGATGAATAAATTGCTGTTAGTCTCATGTGTCCAGCATTCAGTATCTCATATTATTTATGGTGGAAAGGAGATCCCTTTTTCTCACCTTTGGGTGAATAGGAGGCAATCAGAACACACAAACATTTTCTTACTCTGTTAACTGAAAGGACCAAAAAACAATGACACCTTGGTAGCAATGAGCAAACCCAGCACCCAGGTCCGAGTTTCTAATACTATTCTCCAATAAAAAGAACTAGGCTTCCTTGGAGAATTTGCTGATTATAGGGCTGGAAAGTATAAAAAATGAGCCTACACCATCTTGTTGTGGCAGAAATTTACAAAAAACAAGGCTTAAAAATTCCACAATGACAAGCTTTGTCAAAGCACAAATGAACCAAATAGAAGAGCACCCAACAGTTAAAGCTGAACCAAATTAATGTAGTAATATCAGATTATATCACAAAGTATAAAATAAGTATTATATAAATTATATTGAACAAATGACTAAATAATAAATATATTAATTAATTAGTTAATTAGTTGGATGGAATAGACAAATCTTCCATCTCCTGTGCAGAGGAATTTTAAATAACTTAAGTATGTACTTAGTCTCGAGTAGGTGAAACATCATTCCCCTTTAGGTGGGCTGGGCATAGTAACTTCCTTTTAAATAATACTTTGCGTAAAAGTGGATAAAGAAAGTTTACAGTGCAGAAACTTAGAAATATTGACTAGGCCAGGTGATCAAGGCCAACATCATCAGTGATATGCCATGTCCATAGCATGTCCTTCTGATGAGGACACTTTACTTCTGTGGTCTTTCTTCCAAAACTTTATGGCCCCAGAATAATCATGATAAAACCACAATGCATAACAAAATTGAGGGACTTTTTACAAAATACCTGAGCAGTACTCCTCAAACTACCAAGGTCATCAAAAACAAGGAAACTCTGAGAGACTGTCACAGCCTGAGGAGCCCAAGGAGACATGATGACTAGAGTAATACAGGTATCCTGGATGAAATCCCGGAATATAAATGAGACTTTTTATTAAAAACAAAAAAATCTGAATAAAGTATGGACTTCAGTTAAAAATGCATCAATTTTGATTAAATTAATTGTGACAAATGTACTATCCTAAGGTATAAAGTTAAAAATAGGGCAGACGGGGTGTGGAAACTGTACTATCTTTGCAACTTTCTGTACATCTAAAGCAGTTCTAAAATAAATAGAGTATTTAAGATACTGAATAAGATATGTAACCTAGTTAATAACACTGTGCCCATGTCAATTTCCTGGTTTTGCAAGAGTACTGCAGTTATATAACTGGGTGAAGCTGGGTAAACCATTCTTGAGACTATATTTTTTGGCAACTCTCTGAGTGTAATAATCTCTAAATAAAAAGTTGAAAATGCTTTCTCTAAGAATATTTGCAACTTTATCTTTCTGTAACAGACCTTAACTGTTAGGTTAAACCCCATAAAATTGCCAATATTTGATTCTCATTAACCTACAGACATGGCAATTTTACATTCATCACATAATGCTATGATGAGCTTCTGTTTGAACAATGAGAGGAATCTGACAGGTAAATTTGGAGTCCCTCTTCCTTTGCTTATTACTGGAAGAGCTGACAGGCACTAAAGCTCAAGGAAAGGGGATTTTCCTTTGCCTACCTTCTCCCGGGTTGGCCTCCCCAACAGCAATTTTTTGGACAGATACCAGGCTTGCAGTCTATCCATTTAAGATTGACTCACCCTTGTTCTTGATTGAAAAATTATTTGTTTTGGTTCTCTCTGCAAAGTCCAATGAGCTGTTCAAAGAACCCTGTATTATTCTTTGGATCTTATGCTGTAGTGACTGCAGAAAAAATCATGAGGCCATATATGCCCTACATGGTGTTGACCCCAACAGAGAAAGGTCTACGTTCCCTGTACCAGAGTACAGAGTAACTGCAGTTTTTCTCAACTGCTCTCTGACAAGGGACAAAATAGAATTATTTTCTTGGCCCTTGCCTCCTTAAGAACCTCTATGAGAAATGGAACCTAATATCAAGCTGAGATTTCTGAAAAAGCTCACAGTAGGGAGGGCATACAGAGTCTACCAAATTTTGGTTTTCTTTGATATTTCCTCCCCCTTTCACCATTCTGAGGATTTTAGCCTTGGACTCACCAGATTTCCTTTTTTTGTTTTGTTTAATTAATTTATTTTTATTTTTATTTTTTTACTTATTTATTTATTTTTGTTGCAGATGTTTCTCCTTTTTTTCCACCATTGACACCCTCCTGCCAATCCCGCATCCCCCACATCCCAGCATTATTGTCTATGTCCTTATTTATTCATAAATGTGTATAAGTTCTGTGGTTTATCTCTTCCCTTCCCCAGTGTCCACCCCTTCTGAGCTTTGTCAGTCTGCACCCTACTTCCATGTCTTTGGAACTATTTTGTTCCTCACCTTGTATTGTTCATTATATTCCACAAACAAGTAAGATCATGTGATATTTGCCTTTACTGATTGGCTTATTTTACTTAGGATAATACTCCCCAGGTCTCTCCATGTCATCTCAAAGGATAAGAGATCTTTCTTTCTTACAGTTGCATAGTATTCCACTGTGTATATGTATCACAGTTTTTTTTTTTTGTTTTTTTTTTTATCCACTCATCTATTGATGGACATTGAGGTGTTTCCAGATCTTAATGATTGTAAATAGTGCTGCTATGAACATAGGGGTATATATATTCTTTCTGATTGATGTTTCAGACTTCTTAGGGTATATTCCTAGAAGTGGGATCACTGAATCAAAAGGCAGTTCAATTTTTAATTTTTGGAGGAAACACCATGTTGTGTTCCACAGTGGCTATACCAGTCTGCATTGCCACCACCCATGTACTAGAGTCCCCTTTCTCTACACCCTCACCAGCACTTATTGTTTGATGATTTGTTGATGGCAGCCATTCTGGCAGGTGTGAGGTGATATCTCATAGTTGTTTTAATTTGAATCTTTCTGATAATTAGTGACATTGAGCATTTTTTTTTATATGTCTCTTGGCCATTTGTATGTCCTGTTTGGAGAGGTGTCTATTTAGGTCCTCTGCCCATTTGTTAATTGGGTTCTTTGTCTTCCTTTTGTTGCATTGTATGAGTACAGTATATATTTTGGTAATTAGCCCCTTATCTGTTGTATCATTGGCAATTATACCCTCCCATATACTGGGCTCTCTTTCCATTTTTATGATTGTATCTTTTGCTGTGCAGAAGCATTTTAGTTTGATGTAGTCCTATGTGTTCATTTTTTCCTTTGTTTCTATTGCCTTAGGCATTGTATCGGTGAAAATTCTGCTGCATGTGATGTGTGAAATCG
This sequence comes from Molossus molossus, assembly GCF_014108415.1. Classification (NCBI taxonomy): domain Eukaryota; kingdom Metazoa; phylum Chordata; class Mammalia; order Chiroptera; family Molossidae; genus Molossus; species Molossus molossus. The sequence goes on from NW_023425352.1 coordinate 61,300,567, forward strand.
TGTTGCCTGCATTTTCTTCTAGGATTTTTATGGATTTGTGAGTCACATTTAAGTTTTTTTATCCATTTTGAGTTTATTCTCATGTATGGTGTAAGTTGGTGGCCTAGTTTCATATTTTGGCATGCAGTTGTCCAATTTTCCCAAAACCATTTATTAAAGTGGCTGCCTTTATTCCATTGTATGGTTTTGCTCCCTTTGTCAAATATTAATTGAGCATAATGACTTGGGTCAATTTCTGGGTTTTCTGTTCTGTTCTATTGATCTATCTGCCTGTTCTTGTGCCAGTACCAGGCTGTTTTGATTACTATGGCTTTGTAGTATAATCATATGTGATATTGTGATCATCCCTACTTTGTTTTTCTATTCCAAGATTGCTGTAGCTATTCAGGGTATTTTCTGTTTCCATATAAACTCTTGGAGTATTTTTTCCAGTTCTGTGAAATATGTCATTGGTATTTTGATGGGGATTGCATTGAATCTATAGATTGCTTTCGGTAGTATGGACATTTTAATGTCAATTCTTCCAATCCATGAACAAGGTATATGATTCCACTTTTTTACATCTTCCTCTTTTTTTTTTCCAGTGACCTGTAGTTTTCTGGGAATAGGTCTTTTACTTCTTTGGTTAAGTTTATTCCTACGTATCTTAATTTTTTTTTTTTCTGCAATGGTAAATTGGTTGCTTTTGTAGTTTCTCTTTCATTGAGTTTGTTGTTGATGTACAATAATGCTGTCAATTTCTTGATGTTAATTTTATATCCTGCTACTTTGCCAAATTCATTTATTAAATCTAGTAGATTTTTTGAAGGCGTCTTTAGGGATTTCTATGTACAGTATCATGTCATCTGCAAAGAATGACAGTTTTACTTCCTTCTTTACAGTGGGATTATTTTTATATTTTCTTCATGTCCAATAGTTATGGCTATGACTTCCAGTACTATGTTAAATAAGAGTGGTGAGAGTGGGCATCCCTATCTAGTTCCTGTTCTTAAGGAAAATGCTTGTAGTTTTTGCCATTGAGTATGATATTGGCTGAAGGTTTTTCATGTATGGACTTTATTATATCAAGATATGATCCCTCTATTCCCACAGTGCTGAGAGTTTTTATCAGAAATGAGTGCTGGAATTTGTCAAATAACTTTTCACTGTCTATTGATATAATCATGTGGTTTTTATCTTTCATTTTGTTTATGTGGTGTATGACATTTATTGATTTGTGGATATTGTACCACCCCTGCAACCAGAGATGAATCCCACTTGGTCATGATGAATAATTTTTTGATGTATTGTTGGATTCAATTTGCTAATATTTTGCTAAGGATTCTGGCATCTGTGTTCATCAGCGATACTGGCCTGTAGTTTTCTTTCTTTGTAGTGTCTTTATCTGATTTTGGAATTAGAATTATGTTGGTTTCATAAAATGAGTTTGGAAGTCTACCTTCTTCTTTGATTTTTTGGAATAGTTTGAACAGAATGGGTGTTAGATCGTCCTTGAATGTTTGGTAAAACTCCCCCATGAAGCCATTCAGGCCTGGGCTTCTGTTTGCTGGCAGTTTCTTGATTACACCTTCAATTTTCTTAGTTGTTATTGGTCTAGTCAAGTTTTCTATCTCTTCCCGGTTTAGTTTTTAGAGATTGTGTGTTCCTAGAAATTTGTTCATTTTACCTAGATTGTCCAATTTGTTGGCACATAATTGTTCATAATATGTTTTAATGATTCTCTGTATTTCTGTGGTGTTAGTTGTTACTTCTCCTCTTTCATTTCTGATTTTGTTTATTTGGGTCTTCTCTCTTTGTTTCTTGGCTAAAGGTCCATTGATCTTGTTTATCATTCCAAACAACCAGCTCTTTGTTTCATTGATCTTTTGAATTGTTTTTTTAGTTTCTATGTCATTTATTTCTGCTCTGACCTTTACTATTTCTTTCTTTCTACTTGCTCTCAGTTTTTCTTTTTCTGTACTTTTTAGTTTTTTGTGTTGTAGGGTTAGAAAATCAATTAGAAATTTTTCTTGATTCTTTAGGTAGGCCTGTAGTGCTATGAACTTCTCTCTCAGAAATGCTTTTGATGCTTCCCATAGATTTTTTTGTTGCTGTGTGTTCATTTTCATTGGTTTCCAGGAAGTTTTAAATTTTTTCCTTGGTCTCCTTGGTAACCCATTTGTTCTTTAATAACATGCTATTTAGCCTCCATGTGTTTGAATGTTTTTGCTGTAATTGATTTCTAGTTTCATGCTATTATGATCTGAGAAGACACTTGATATGATTTTAATCTTCTTAAATTTGTGGTGAGTTACTTTGTATCGTAACATATGGTCTATCTTTGAAAATGTCCCCTATGCACTTGAGAGGAATGAATATTCTGCATCTTTGGGGTAAAATGTTCTGTAAATAGCAATTAAGTCTAACTTATTTAGTTCGTCATTTATGGACTCTGTGTCCTGGTTAATTTTTTGTCTAGCAGATTTATCCAGTGGTGTCAGTGTAATGTTAAAGTCACCCACTATGATTGGATTGCAATTGATCTCTCCTTTTAAGTCCTCCAGAAGTTTTTTTATTTTATTTTTTATTTTTTTAATTTAATTTTGTTACAGATTTTTTTCCTTTTTTGCCCCATTGACACCCTTCTCCCCATACACCCTGTCCCGTCGACGGCTTTGTTGTCTATGTTCATTGGTTATGCATACATGCATATAAGTTCCGGGTTTTATCTCTTCCCACCCTCACCACACCCTCTTCTGAGCGTTGTCAGTCTGTACCCTACTATCATGTTTCTGGGTATACCCTATTCCTCAGACTACAATGTTCATTATATTTCATATATAAGTGAGAACATGTGGTATTTGTCTTTTTCTGCTTGGCTTGTTTCACACAGGATAATACTTTCTAGGTCTCTCCATGTTGTCTCAAACGATAAGAGATCTTTCTTTCTTACAGCTGCATAGTACTCCATTGTGTATATGTACCACTGCTTTTTTTATCCATTGATCTACTGATAGACTTTTAGCCTGTTTCCAGATCTTAGCTATTGTCAATAGTGCTGCTATGAACATGGGGGTACATATATTCTTTCTGATTGGTGTTTCAGGCTTCTTAGGGTATATTCCTATAAGCAGGTTCACTGGGACAAATGGAAGTTCAATTTTAATTTTTTGAGGTAACACCATATTGTTTTTGATAGTGGCTGCACCAGTCTTCATTACCACCAGCAGTGTACGAGAGTCCCCTTTTCTCGACAACCTTGCCGACACTTGTTGTTTGATGATTTGTTGATGGCGGCCATTCTGACAGGTGTGAGGTGATACCTCATTGTTGTTTTAATTAGCATCTCTCTTATGATTAGTAATGTTGAGCATTTCTTCATATGTCTCTTGACCATTGGTATGTCCTGTTTGGAGAGGTCTCCATTCAGTTCCTCTGCCCATTTTTTAATTGGGTTCTTTGTTCTCCTTTTCTTGAGTTGTATGAGTACTCTATATATTTTGGAGGTTAACCCCTTATTTGATGTATCATTGGCAATAATGTTCTCCCATACAGTGGGTTGCCTTTCCATTTTGATGATTGTTTCTTTTGCTGTGCAGAAGCTTTTGAGTTTGATGTAGTCCCATGTGTTCATTTTCTCCTATGTTTCTGTTGCCTTAGGTGATGTATCAGTGAAAATTCTGCTGTGTATGATGTCTGAAATTTTGTTGCCTATATTTTCTTCTAGAAATTTTATGGATTCACGGGTCACATTTAAGTCTTTTATCCATTTTGAGTTCATTTTTATATATGGTATAAGTTGATGGTCTAGTTTAATTTTTTGCATACAGCTGTCCAATTTACCCAACACCATTTATTAAAGGGGCTGTCTTTACTCCACCGTATGCTCTTGACACCTTTGTCAAATATTACTTGAGCATATTGCCTTGGGTCCATTTCTGGGTTTTCAGTTCTGTTCCACTGGTCTATATGCCTGTTCTTGTGCTAGTACCAGGCTGTTTTGATTACAGTTGTTTTGTAGTATAACCTGATGTCTGGTATCGTGATCCCAGCTACTTTGTCCCTCTTTTTCAAGATTGCTGTGGCTATTCGGAGTCTTTTTTGGTTTCATATGAACTTTTGAAGTATTTGTTCTAGTTCTGTGAATTTTGTTCTAGTCCTTGTATTTTGATGGGGATTGCATTGAATCTTTAGATTGCTTTGGGCAATATGGACATTTCAATGATGTTGATTCTTCCAATCCATGTACAAGGTATGTGCTTCCACTTTTTTATATCTTCCTCTTTTTTTTTTTTTTTTTCAATGTCCTGTAGTTTTCTGCAAATAGGTCCTTTACTTCTTTGGTTAAGTTTATTTCTAGGTATCTTAATTTTTTTGTCACGGTGGTAAATGGGATTGTGTTTTCAGTTTCTTTGTCTTTGACTTTACCATTGGTATATAAGAATGCCGTTGATTTTTGACATTAATTTTGTATCCTGCTACTTTGCCAAATTCATTTATTAAGTCTGGTAGATTTTTGATGAAGTCTTTAGGGTTTTCTATGTATTATATCATGTAATCTGCAAATAATGACAGTTTCACTTTCTCCTTTCCAATTTGGATCCCTCCATTTTTTTTTTTTCATGTCCGATTGCTGTGGCTAAGACTTCCAGTACGATGTTAAATGAGAGTGGCGAAAGTGGACATCCCTGTCTTGCTCTTGTTCTTAAGATAAACGTTTTTGGTTTCTGCTCATTGAGTATGATGTCGGCTGTAGGTCTTTCATATATGGCCTTTATTATGTTGAGATATGATTGCTTTATTCCCACATTGCTGAGCGTTTTTATCAGAAATGGATGCTGGATTTTGTCAAATGCTTTTTCAGTGTCTATTAATATGATCATGTGGTTTTTATTCTTCATTTTGTTTATGTGGTGTATCATAGTTATTGATTTGCAAATATTGTACCAGCCTTGTATCCGTGGGATGAATCCACTTGGTCATGGTGAATAATTTTTTTTAATGTATTGCTGGATTCAAATTGCTAGTATTTTCTTCAGGATTTGGTGTCTATGTTCATCAGGGATATTGGCCTGTAGTTTTCTTTCTTTGTAGTGTCTTTTGCTGGTATTGGAATTAAGATTATGCTGGCCTCATAAAACGAGTTTGGAAATCTTCCTTCTTCTTAAATTTTTAGAAATAGTTTTAGGAAAATGGATGTTAGTTCTTTTTTGAATGTTTGGTGAAATACCCCTGTGAAGCCATCTGGGCCTGGGCTTTTGTTTGCTGGGAGAGTCTTGATTACCTCTTCAATTTCCTTAGTTGTTATTGGTCTGTTCAAGTTTTCTATCTCATCCTGGTCTAGTTTTGGGAGACTGTGTGTTTCTAGGAATTTGTCCATTTTGCTTAGATTGTCGAATGTTTTCCATATAATTGTTCATAGTAGTTGTTAACAATCTTTTGTATTTCCCTGGTATTGGTTGTTACTTCTCCTCTTTCATTTCTGATTTTGTGTATTTGGGTTCTCTCTCTTTGTTTCTTGGTGAGTCTAGCTAAGGGTCCACCAATCTTGTTTATCTTTTCGAAAAACCAGCTCTTTGTTTCATTGATCCTTTGAATTGTTTTTTTGTTTTCTATGTCATTTATTTCTGCTCTGATCTTTACCAGTTCCTTCCTTCTACTTGCTCTGGGGTTTTCTTTTTGTTTGCTCTCTAATTCTTTACGTTTTGCGGTTATACAGTCAATTAGAAATTTTTCTTGTTTCTTGAGGTAGGCCTGTACTGCTATAAACTTACCTCTCAGAACTGCTTTTGCTGCATCCCATAGATTTTGTGTGGTTGTGTGTTCATTTTCATCAGTTTACAGGAAGTTGTTAATTTCTTCCTTGATATCCTCGGTAACCCATTTGTTGTTTAATCACATGCTATTTAGCCTCCATATGTTCAAATGTTTTTGTTGCAATAGATTTCTAGTTTCATGCCACTGTGATCTGAGAAGATGCTTGATATGATTTCAATCTTCTTGAACTTGTAGAGACTTACTTTATGTCCTATCATTTGATCTATCTTTGAGAATGTCCCAGGTGTACTTGAGAAGAATGTGAATTCTGTAGTTTTGGTGGGTAATTCTCTGTAGATATCTATTAAATCCATTTAGTCTAGTGCTTCATTTAGAGCCTTTGTTTCCTTCCTAATTTTTTGTCTAGAGGATCTATCCAGTGGTGTCGTCGGGGTGTTGAAGCTCCCTGCTATGATTGTATTGCTTTCAATTTCTCCTTGGAAGTCCTCCAGAAGATTTTTAATATACTTTGGTGCTCCTCTATTGGGTGCATATATGTTTATCAAAGTTATATCTTCCTGTTGGATAGATCCTTTCAATATTATGTAGTGACCCTTTTTGCCTCTAGTTATGGTCTTCATTTTGAAATCTATTTTATCAGATATGAGTATTGCTACTTCAGCTTTTTTTTTGCTTTCTGTTTGCTTGTAAAATTTTCTCCATCCCTTCACTTTCAACCTGTGTGAGTCTTTTGTTGTAAGGTGTGTCTCTTGTAAACAACATATAGATGAGTCATGCTTTCTTATCCAATCAGCCACTCCGTGTTTTTCTATCGGAGCTTTCAGTCCATTTACATTTAAGGTGATTATTGATATGTACTTATTTATTGCCATTTTTGTTTAATTTGGTTCTGTTTTTCTTCCTATTTTTTCTACTAATTACAGCAGTCCTTTTAACCTTTCTTGCAGTGGTGGTTTGTTGGTAATGTATTCCCTTAGCCTTTTTTTTTTTTTTTGTCTGGGAAGCTCTTTATTTGACTTTCTATTTTGAATGACAGCTTTGCTGGGTAGAGTAGTCTTGGATTCAGATCCTTGTTTCTTATGACCTTGATTACCTCATGCCATTCCCTTCTGGCCTGTAGTATTTCTTGTGAGACGTTACCTGAGAGCCTTATGGAGTTTCCTTTGTAGGTAACCTGTTGCTTATCTCTTGCTGCTTTTAAGATTCTCTCTTTGTTTTTCATTTTTGGCATTTTAATTACTATGTGTCTTGGTGTGGGACTATTTGTTATTTGTTTTTTTTTACTAGGGGGCTCTCTGTGCTCCTTGAACTTGAATGCCTTCTTCCTTCACCAAATTAGGGACGTTTTCTGTCACTATTTTTTTGAATATATTCTCTAACCCTTGCTCATTTTCTTCTTCTTTGGGGACTCCTATGATAGAATATTATTATGTTTCCAGTTGTCCCACAGTTCTCTTAAGCTCTCTTCCTGTTTATGAATTGTTTTTTCCTATTGTTTTTCTGAATGGTTGATTTTTTCTACCCTATCTTCTAATTCACTGATCCGGTCCTCCACTTCCTCTACTCTCCTCTTTAGACCTTCCAATGCGTGCTTTATTTCTGATATGCCATTCTTGGTCTCTTCTCGGTGGTTTTTCATTTCCAATTGGTTGATTTTCAGCATCTCTATGTTCTTACTCATGCTATTGAGCTTCCTCAAGATTATGGCTCTTAATTCTAGCTATGTTAACTTGCCTAACTGGTCCACATTGATTTCATCTTTTGTGGAGATCTCTTGTTCTTTCATTTAGCCTTTGTTTCTGTGTTTCACCATTTTGGCTATCACAGTGGGCTTTGAAACCTGCCACGTTTCCCTGTGGGTATTGGTGTTCTGCTGTTTGTGGCTCCCTCTCCTGGGTTTAGATGAGCGAAGAAGGACCCACGTTAAACATCACTGTCAAGTCTTACTTTCCTGGTTAGAATTGCCTGCCCAGGAATGGTACACTTATCCTGTAACTTTTTGCGTGGAGGCTAGTAGTTGAGGTTACTTGAAAAGTTTTGGATTTTCAGTTGATTGAAAAACTCCCTCACGTGCTCAGTGTAAGGGGATTTCCCAAGGGTGGGGCAGATGCTGGTTGTTAAAGGGCCTCAATTTGCATTTCAATGGCCACCAGGTGGGGTTGAATCACCGAGGGAGGGGCCGCCGCTGCCTCTCCCTAGAGCCCTGGGAAGGAGCAATATGGGCACCATTCTGCGTGGCTGCAACTCAGCAAAAACTCTGAGTGCCCTCCAAATCCCGAGTGTCCCCACACAGTTCCAGTCCAGTCTTCCCTCCCTCTGCTGGAGCCCAAGGTGAGTGACTGTGGCTATTTTAGCAACTGTCCTGGCCCTGAGCTGTGGAGCCCCTTGGGAGTTTAACCCGAGGGCGCAACTCACAGCTAATGCCACTGCTGTCTGTGGGCTCCCAGCCCCCTCTTGCGCTTTCACAATAATTCCAGGATTGAATCAGTGTTCCTGGTTATATGGTCCTTACAAACTGCTTTACTGTTGATTTTTCCCATTGATTTGTCTGTGTTTTAGTTGTAATTCCATTTTGGTCCTGGGAGATGGTCTGTGAAGCTTCCATTCACTTTGCTGCCATTTTGGAATCCCCTCCAGAAGTTTTTTGATGTATTTTGGTTCTCCTGCATTTGGTGCATATATATTTACCAGCATTATATCCTCTTGTTGGATTGTTCCTTATAGTATTATGTGGTGTCCTTTTTTTATCTCTTATTATGGCCCTCGTTTTGAATTCTCTCTTATCAGATATGAGTATTGCTACATCATTTTTTTTTTATCATTTTCATTTGCCTGAAAAATTTGTTTTCATGCCTTCATTTTCATCTGGTTTGTGTATTTTGTCATGAGTTGGGTCTCTTGTAGATATATATATATATATATATATATATATATATATATATAATATTTTCTTATTCAATAAGGTACCCTATGTCTTTGATTAGCGCATTTAAGCCATTTTCATTTAAGGTTATTATTGACAGATACTTATTAGTTGCCATTTTTATTTTATATCTGTGTTCTTCTTTTGCTCTCTATTTCTCTTTCTTCTTATAGCATTCCCTTTAGCATTTCTTGCAGTCCTGGTTTGGTGGTAGGAAATTCCTTTAGCTTTTTTTGTCTGTGAAGCTTTTTTTTCACCTTCCATTTTGAATGATAGCCTTGCTGCATGATAGAGTAATTTTGGATTCGGACCCTTGCTTTTTATTACTTTGTACACTTCATGCTATTCCCTTCTGTCCTGCAGTGCTTCTATTGAGGAATCAGCTGACATTCTAATGGGAGCTCCCTTAAAGGTAACTTTGTCTCTTGCTTCCTTTAAGATTCTTTTTTTTTATCTTTAATGTTTACCATTTAAATTATGATGTGTATAGCTGTGGCTCTTGTTGGGTTTCATCTTGCTTGGGACTCTCTATGTTTTCTGGACTTGTGTGAATTTTTCCTTCACCAAATTAAGAAAGTTTTCTGTCATTATTTCTTCAAATAGGTTCTCTATTGTTTTCTCTGATTGTTCTCCTTCTGGTACCCCATATGATGTAAATGTTGTTATGTTTTGTATCGTCCCAATGCTCTCTTGAACTCTTCTCCTGTTTTTTATTTTTTTCCCCCTATTTGCTTCTCTATTTGGGCATTTTTTTAACTTGTCTTCTAACTCACTGATTCGGTCTTCAGCTTCTTCTAATCTACTGTTGAATCCTTCTAAGCTATTTTTTTTTTTTTTATATAATATCTATGTTGTTCTTTATTTCCTCTTGATTTTTATTCATAGCTTCTGTCTCTTTTTTTAAACTGATGTAGTTCTCACTGAATTATTTATACTTCTCATTAAGTTGCTTGTAGTTCTCACTGAATTGTTTCAGCATCCTTAAAATCATTGCTTTGAATTCTTTATCTGACACATTGTTTTCTTCCATTTCATGTAGTTCTTTCTCTGGAGATTTCTCTTTTACTTTCATTTAGGTGTTGTTTCTTTGTCTCCCCATTTTAGCCATCTGGTAGTTATAGACCTGGTGAAGGATGTTGGGATGTGTAGGCTAGTCAGTGTGTATCAAATAAGGACACTGTGCCTCCCAGACTTCTGGTGCATGGTGCCTCTGGCCTGTTGTAGGTCCTAAAGGATTGAGTACTGGTGGCTAGTATTGATCTGTCATAGCAGGTGCTGTTGTCGGAGCTGTGGGCCCTGCTGGTGCCACAGATAGCTGTATTGCACAGGCCCCAATGGAGCATGGGTCTAGCCAGTGCTGTAGCAGCTGTATTTGTGGGCCTCACTGAAGCTGTGAGTCTTGCTACAAGCAGTTGGGGAGCACTGCTACCTGAGTGGGCTCAACTCCTGTTCATCCTCTGCTGATGCTGTTGTGGATGGGTCTCAGCTACCCAACTGTGCTGTTGCTGCCTGGAAATGCATGTCTGCTCGCATGGCTGCCGTAGTAGGCACCTTGACAGCACAGCTACTCTGCACTGGTCTGTGTTGACACAGTAGGGTCCACTGGTTCAATGGTGCAAGATGCACTGGTTGCCTCCTCCCAGAAAAGACTAAGGATCTTCCTAGATACCAGGGTCTCCAGACCATGTAGGTAAAAGTGCCCTGATGAACAGATTAATGTGGTAGCTGGCTGCTCCCACTCCACAGAAAGAAATCTTCTGCCTTGCATTTTTGCAATACTTGAGGTTGCTCATCCACACTCATGTCCACTCACACTTACTCTTACTCACACTCTGACACACTCACCCTCGCTCTGGTTCTGCTCACTGCCATCATCTCTTTCTATTAATTTTAGAGAGAGAGGAAGGGAAAGGGAGAAAGAAATGGAAACATTGATGAGAGAGAACATCAATCAGCCACCTCCTACACATCCCCCACAGGAAATATGACCCACAACTTTAGCTTGTGCCTGACCATGGTTTGAACAAGAAACCTCTTGGTGCATTGGTCAATGCTTGACCACTGAGCCACACTGGCTGGTTTAATATTTTTTCTTTATTGATTTTAGAGAGAGAGAAAGGGAGAAAGAGAGAGAGAGAAACATGGATGAGAGAGAACAGCAATTGGCCACTTCCTCATGCCTCAGATTTTTTTTCCTTTGTGAGTTGTCTTAGGGACTGATTTTTGAAAATTACAATCTATATATTTGCAACTGTTAATTCCCTTCCCTAAACAATGGCTATTTTCTGATTTACTTGCTGAAATGTTATTGTATAGATGCCAAGGAGCATAGAGTAACTAGAAATAGCTGCAAACCCTATCATACAATAGTAAAAAAGTAGAATGTATATATTTGTTCCTCTGGTAAATATTCATATGGCAACAAGGAAAATTTGCTCCTCCTCCAGATCTCTATTCTCTCCCAAGGCTCTTACACCTTACACATGCAACTCCATTTCTATCTGTTCTCCCAGGACTCAGCAAGTTTACCTCATCAGAAAATGCTACAAACTGCATTTATCTTTTCTTTCTAAAATCTGACAATTTTCTTTGGTGGGCAGGGTAGTATAAAAGCATAAATAAATATTTTAAAAGCATTGTTCTTTGGGAGTATTCTTAGCTAGGGAGGAAAAAAATCCCTTCTTTCTGTCTCTGTAACATTAAGACAAAAGCAAGTGAGTTTTAGTTTTTGTCTTCTGTTTCTTGGCCTTGATAAATTACTTTTATTGAGGATTCAGTAAAAATAGAATATTGATTTAGGTCATAAAGAAGTTGCTTCCAAGGCTTTCAAAGCTACACATTTCATCACATTTATCAGTCTGAATGTTTCATAAATTTTATCTAAAATTGACTAGAGACATTAATATTTCATCTAAACCATTTGTTCAAAACACTAAATACATTACTATTTTGTCTTCTAAATTAACTACTTTTATCAACAGATTTCAATATTTTAAAAATCATCAGTTAAATTTCAACAGCATGGCTGTAATATGAATTATAAAATAAGAATAAAATCACCATGCTTTAATTTTAAATTAGAACACCTATGACACTCATGACAAAGTACTGAAAAGTCACATCTGTGCATGATGTCTATTAGATTACAGTGCTTTTGCTAGTTGTAGAGTTATCCCATTAGTACAATTAACCAAGTGTCACTGCTAGTCTTTTTGCTATATTTTTCTCAAGTTCTTCTTTGTTAGCTTAATTTTACGGTCTAGTACAGCAATTTTCAACCCTTTTCATCTCATGGCACACATGAACTAATTACTAAAATTCTGTGGCAGACCACCTGGTCGGTGTGGCTCAGTATTTTGAGTGCCAACCTATGTGCCAGAAGGTTGTGAGCAGGGCACATGCCCATGTTATGGGCCTAATCCCTAGTGGGAAGCATGCAGGAGGTGGCCAACTGATGTTCTCTCTCATCCATATTTTTCTCTCTCTCTCCCTCTCTCTCTCTCTAAAAGTAATAAAGAAAAAAATTCTGTGGCAGATCAGAAAAATATAATTTTTTCCAATCTGACAAAAAAAAAAAGTCTGCACAGAAAACTTGAAAACATTTCATTGCAAAAATTTATGCACCCTTGTCTTTATTGCAACTTTGTTCACAGTAGCCATGACATAGAAACAACCAAAGTGTCCTTCAATAGAGGAATGAATAAAGTAGACTCAGAATACGTAGAATAAAGTATACTATGGAATTCTACTCACCAATAAGAGAACATGAAATACTGCCATTTGTGACAACATGGATGGACCTTAAGACTATTAAACTAAGCAAAATAAGGCAGTCAGAAAAAACTTCTAAGAACCATATAATTTTACTCATATGTTGGATGTAAAACTGAAACTCAAAGTCACAGACAAAAGTATGGTGGTTATCAGAGGGAAAGGGGTGGGAAGGGTAATAAAAGGTAAAGACCACCAAATAAATGGTGATGGAAGAAAACTTGACTTTGGGGAGTGGGCACACAATGCAATATACAGACCATGTATCATAGAAATGTATAGTTGAAACCTATATGACCTTGTTATCCTATGTCACCCCAATAAATTTAATTTAATAAATAAGTCTGCGTTTGATTTATTCACACTGGATGACTATTGTTGTGTTGGCTGTGGTCATTTTTTATTTGATAATGTAAGGGAAAAGATGTCAGTGCCCTTGACTATATAGTCAGGTACTGCATGATTTAAAAATTCTTGCAGCACAATAGTTGAAAATCACTGGTCTAGTAGTAGCTTTAAGTTGGGCTCAGAATAACGATACTTTCCAAGTTCTTGTGTTGTGGTGGGAAGAGACAGACTACACGCACTCAAAGGATAAGAAAAGAACTGTTTAATGTGCACTGGTGCTGTCCCAACGGAGTCACCTACAAAGTCTGAGCCCCAAGCCTGGGTTCCAGCCACTTTTATACATGATAAGCCTCTGGATATTTGGGGGCCTTCTAGTTCCACTGTAGTTTAGGTGGTTGGAGGATGTATAGGAATTACAAAAACCAAGGGTGGGGTTACTTCATTGCTTAAGGGGCTGCACCTGGCTTGCCTTCTCACAAGGGCCAGGGGCCATGGTCTTTGCGAGAGATAAAGGGATTGTTTGTATCCAGCTTGCCTTCTCACTTGTATGTTCAAATAAGTGTTTAACCTTTATATTCAGAATAGTCTGGCTATCTAAAAATATTAGGGTCAACTTTATTTTCATAAGGGTCTTGAAGATATACCACAACTATCTCTTAGCATTTATTAATTAAAAAACAAAACAAAACCTGAAAACTTTAAGTTCTGCATAGTCTTTTTTCCTAGCTTCCCAAATTACTATTTCTTTATTTCTTAAGGTCTGTATATTTTTTAAGATATGTCAAGAATAAATTGTTTTCCCAGCCCTGGTCAGGGTCATGTGGAAGGCAACCAGTTGATGTGTCTCTCTCACATCTGTTTTTCTCTCTCTCTCCTTCTCCCCACCCTCTGATCCACTTTATCTAAAGATAAATATATATATATATATATATATATATATATATATATATATATATATCTCCTCGGGTGAGAATTAAAAAAAAGAATAAATTGTTTTGAATTAGTTTGCCTAGCCCTGATGGTGAGCTCTTGAAGTCCATAGATCTAAGCCTTTTTGTTGTTGTTGTTGTGGACAATTGCTAGGAAGCAAAACCTCAAAGGACTGAGATAATGCTCCAGAGAATGGCAATTTTGCACCTTATTTTATATATTACAATTAAAAGAGGAGACAAGAGGAATATATGAAATCCATTGGTGATAGATTAGGAGAAAGCAAAATGGGGTGGACCTCTGGGATTGGATAAAAAATAAAATGATAGGCACTTGCTTCTTTTACATAGGTGCGTCCAGGATAGCTAACAGTCAACAATTAACATGACAATAATAACAATGAGGAGATTTGTATTTTCTGTCCTGGTATATTGGTTGTGCCCTGAGGGGTCTGGAAAAAGGGAAGTTACCCCCACATCCCAAAGGTATGCTATCATAGATGTAAAAAGACAATAGGCTCGGTTAAGATGAAAATTGACCTTTGTCAAGGAAGAAACTGGCCTAAGGCATGACTACCTGACATAAACTGCTCTTAGTTAAAAATTTTTCATTTTGGGCCATTCTTTGTAATTATTTTAGGTCTGAGTTTGCAAGATCACCATGCAGGCCTTCTCTGAGCTTGTCAGGTTAGCACGTGGCCCCTTTTCATCCACGCATTCTCTTTCTGGTCATAAATGAATCCAAAGGATGCATTGATGACCACCTATATATCTTTAAATATTAGTTCTCTTCTATTATTTTGATTTTTCTTCTTAGGAAAGAAGTTTCCCTGTGTGCTGGTTTTCTCATATCTTTCCTCTTCATCATTAGCTTCCTCATACTTTCTAACATTTTTTTCATATTTTTGCATGTATTTTAATATAATTTTGCATATTTTTTATTAATTTACTTTATTTTTATCATCACCCAAGGAAACTTTTCCATTTTTTGTTCAGGTAGAGTGGGAGGGAGAGAGAGGAACAGAGAGAGAGAGAGAAACATCAATGTGAAAGGGACACAGAGAGTGGCTGCCACTTACACGATCAACCAGGGCCAGGGACAATCTGCAACCAAGGTACACGCCCTGAATAGGAACTGAACCTGGGTCTCTTGGGACCTCAGGCCTAACCGCTGAGCCAAACCAGCCAGGGCATTTTTTTATTTCTATCTCATATGTTTTATAATATATTTTCCACAGTGTGTATTTTCTCTTGAACGTCTTGTGATTCCCCTCCCACCCATCCCCATTTCTGGGATGGTTTTATTTCTTCTACCGTCTAAGTTATGCCAGTCCATGTTACCTCTTTAGTTCTCCCACCATCTCTTCCCTCAGATTTTGCTTTCTCAACTTTTATTCTTAAAGGCAATTATGTAACAAAATTTTTGTATATTCTTGGTAATATTATTTGTTTAGAATTATATCTTCTCTATGACACACTTTTCTAATTAAAAGTCTACTGTTATTAACATTTTTAAAAAATTCCTCATTTTTTAAATATATTGTTTGTATTGATGCTGTGCCAATTCCTATTTTATCACAGATCGTGAAAGGACTTGAATTTCCTGGACTTGCCATTTATATTGGTTGAGGGGAGGGAAATATTATGGCCAAAGAAATCATCTAGAAGATCTGATGTTCATACCTAAGCACCAAGAACTCTTTTTCCTCTTCCTTCTCTGCTTCTTTCAATCAAATTAGACACATGAGGATTCGGACACCAATTGGATTACCACAGACCTTGTACCAATATTGCCCAAAAGAAATGCCCTTGCATCCCACCACTGCATTATACATAAGTGCTGGTGCTTAGATCTGCCTCCACTTTGATCCTCTAATAATCACTAGTTCTTGTCCTTACTTATTCCCCATTCCCCAGAAGACCCTTCCAGTCTAGTCACTCTTGGCAGGCCCTATGTGGTTTTGAAAATCTGTGGATTTGGCTTCTGAGTATCACAAAAAATTATTTTCAGTTTATATTTTTGCTTTTGTAATGTGGATGAAAAAGGGGTTCTAAGGACAATAACAGGATGATCTGAATGTAAGTTCCTAACTGTGCAGGTCATAGTAGATAGTCATGCCCCAGGCCTATATCTTCTTTAGCAAAAGTCTTATCTTTTCATTAAGCAAGCCCTGTTCACTGTTTCTGTGCATTTAAGGTAGCACACCTTTGAAATGCCTCTTCTCAGACCTCTCCTTGTAAAAGATGAGCACCCTCAAGAGAGCGTGTTGCTCTTGTTAACTACCCTGTAATCTGATCCCCACCATGCTTTCTCCCTTCCACCTTCATGTCATCTTCCTTACATTCCCTCCTCAATTCCAAACGCATAAAAGAAGCTTCAAATTGCCATTTTTGGAAACATTTATCTTGGTGTGTTGAGCTCTTGCTTCTAAGAGTATTCTCTGTTTGGCACAAATTAATTTTTGCAAAAATTCTCTTCAAATTTGGATGTTTTTATATCATCAGGATGATTTCTAGGCCGAGAATGAGAAATGCTGACTCACCTAGCTATGTTCCTACCAGAAGTTCCAACAATGCCACTTTTAAATGGAGAAAGTTTGGACACAGAAAAAAAGGTGTATATACTATGTATAGATAATATTATATATGTTTGTGTATTTATATATACACACATACATATATATACATATATAAATATGTATGTAAGATTTTTAGTCTTCAAAATTTATGTAGAACAATATGTTAAAATATTAAAATTAAAAATGTATGTTTTAGAAAAAACTGGTTTCCAACTATTTTCCATAGACAACTAATTATGCCAAGGTATAGAGATGTCTCATTTTTTTTAAAGAAAATTTCTCTCTGTTGATTTTACAGAGAGAAGAAATGAGAGGGAAAGAGAAATAGAAACACTGATGAGAGAAAAGATCGATTGGCTGCTTCCTGCATGCCCCTCACAGGGGATCAGGCCCACAGCCTGGGCTTGTGCCCTGATTGGGAATTGAACCAGCAACCTCTTGGTGCATGGGTCGACACTCAACCACTGAGCCATATTTGCCGGACTGAAAAAGTCTTGAGAGTTATGTTGAAAAGGCAATCCAGGTGCAGGCAATCTCCTTAGGCAGTGAAGAGACCCCGCTCACAGCTTTTGTAATTCCTTTACATCCAGCAACTGCCTAAAATACAGTGGAACCAGAAAGCCCCCAAATACCCAAAGGCTTATGTATAAAAGGTGGCTGGAAACCAGACTTAGGGGCTCAGTTTTTGGAGCTGACTCTACTGAGCCAGCACCAGTGCACATTAAACAATCCTTTTCTAATCTTCTGAGTGTGGGCAGTCTGTCTCTTTCTGCTGACCAAATTTCTGCTACAACAGTTTGGTGCATTGGCTGGGTAGGCAACAGCCACACTGGCTTCTTGAGCCACCATTGTCAGAAGCTGAGGAGGGAGCCACTAACTTTGGGCCTCTGCAACAGAAAGGAAGGCATGCCACTGGTGATTTCACTGGATCCTGATCCTTGCTGGACCCTACTGTAGTTGGCCACTGCTGAGCTCAAACTGACTCTAGGGAGAATAGAAGAGCCTGCCAGGACATTGGATTGGTAAGTATCCCCAGGACCCAGGACTGAATTCAGGTCCACCTCTAAGGCTGAAGGGGAGCCTAATCTCCTCCCAGGTAGCATAATGCTACACAGGATAAGGAATTCCTGGATGGAAAGTTTAAATTCTGTGTGATTATGTATGTGAGTGACTGTACTCCACAACACCTCTTATGGAGCCTGTGTGAGTCCCAATCTGCGTGTCATATAGCTAAGGGCAGTATCAGGTTTTTGGGGACATTTGTCTCCACAGTGAACCCAATCCGAGTCAGGGGCTTATACTGACCTGCCAATGCCAAGAGGCATCTAAGTCCCCATGAGAGGAGTGGTTAGGCAGATGAAATGAGAATTTCTTCCTGTTTGTCTCTTGACATTGTCCACTGGGAGGTTTGCTTAACCATCTTAGATACATTAGGGGGAGAAGTTCCTCTAAACCCACTGTTCTGGAATGTATAATTTTATAAAGTGGTTATCAGGATATCATGGGATCAAACTGACCTCTGAAAAATTGTGTACCCTCTGTGAATTAGAATGGCCAACCTTTGGTGTGTGTGGGATGGCCTTCTGTAGGCACACTTGATGTCCCCATAGTCCAGGCCATGATGGGGTAGTCACTGGAGACTCCAGCTATCTGGACCAATTTGGCCCTTTGTAGACCTGTGTTGGAAATAGGCAAATCAGGCCTATTACTAGTTAAGAACAGTGTAAGGTCCTCACAGCTTAAAGTGAAAGGAAGACTTTATGGTGAATTAAGTGGCCGCCTATATTACAAGGGGATTCAGAAGAGGTGCCTCCACTGTCACCACCATATCCCTGCTACCTAAAGATGGGGATCCTCACCTGCCTGACAGTCCATCTTCACCCATCTCACCCCCACAACCGGCCAATGCACCACCAGAGCCAGTGTCACTGGAGCCAAGGTCACAAGAGCCAGTGGGAAGATATCTCAGGTCAGCAACCCAGGGACTAAAACCCTCAGTGGCAATGCAATTACAACTGCAGGAGACAAGGGGTTCAGACAGAATGGGCCTTGATGGGACCCTTCCAGACTCATCACCCCACTTGGGTCAACTGTAATGGATTTTCACAGAAGCCAGAAAGTAGCTCCAGACCCAGGCACCAGCTGTACATCTAGACATAGAAGCCTGGACGTAAGAGGCCTCACCTGAGTAGGAACCCTCAGGGACACCTGCAGACACAATGATGCAGGAGAGGAGGGTGTGCAGAAGTGGGGCCACTAGGCACCTCTCTGAAGCCAATGGGCAAGTTTTGTCCATCTCATCTGAAGGTCCCCAGCCCCTCTGAAACTCTGCCTCTGACCCTGGCATTAGACCAAGCCCCAGGCTGCAGAGAAGAGCTTTCCACAAAGCCAGGGTGTGAAGAACGCACTGCCCAGATGGCCTCAGTTCCTACGAGCTTCCCAGGAGGGGCTGGACAGGCAGCTGGCTGTGGGGAGCCCAACCCCATTCAGCAGCTCCACACTGTGACCTTTTCTGGGATAGTGTGGCTGCTCTTGCATCTACTGGCCTCTCTCCTGCACTCAGCCCTGCTGGCCAGCCTCCTCCCCTGGGAGGAGAAGATTGTGTTTCCTGAGAAACTCAATGGCAGCATCCTGCCTGGTTTGGGCATCCCTGCCAGGCTGTGGTACCATTTGCCCGCCTTTGGGGAGCCACTGCTGTTAGTGATGGAGCAAGACCCGGGCATGCAGGCTGAGGGGCTGAGAGGCTGAGAGTGCAGTAACTGGGCCAGGTGTCTGAGCTGCTGGGTGAGGTGGAGCAGAGCACCTACCTCACTGGTACCAACAATGGAGATCCAAAGTCAATAGCGTCTCTGCACTGGGATGAGGGAGCCCTGTTAAGGGTGCTGCAGTATCAGGGGACTGAACTCCACATTCAGCCCCTGGAGGCTAACACTGCAGGGGGGCCTGGGGCTCACATTCTACACTGAAAAAGTCCCACCAGCAGCCAGGACCCATGTGCAACATCAAGACTCCCCCTGAGAACCCCAGGCCCAGCCCCCGAAGAGCCAAGTGCTTTGTTTCCCTGAGTAGATTTGTGGAGACCCTGGTGGTGGCAGACTACAAGATGGCAGCATTTCACAACACAGGGCTGAAGCACTACCTGCTCACAGTGGTGGCAGCCTCAGCCAAGGCCTTCAAGCATCTGAGCATCCACAACCCTGTCAGTCTGGTGGTGACTCAGCTAGTGGTTCTAGGGCCAGGAGGAAGGGCCCCAGGTGGGACCCAGTGCTGCCCAGACCCTGCACAGCTTCTGTGCCTGGCACTGAGGACTCAACACCCCTGAGGACTCGGACTCATATCACTTTGCTGTTTACTCATCAGAACCTGTGTGGGGTCTCCACCTGTGACACCCTGGGCCTGTCTGATGTGGGCACTGTGTGTGACCTGGCTCAGAGCTGTGCTATCGTGTAGGCAGGCAGGCTCCAATTGGCCTTGCCTGCTGCTCATGAACTGGGTCACATCTTTAACATGCTCCATGACAACTCAAAGCCTATGTAAATGGGCCTGGGAGCCCCTCTTGTCATGTTATGACTCCTTTAATGACTCATGTGGATCCCGAAGAGCCCTGGTACAAGCCAGAGGCCCCTGCACCTGCCTGTGACTTTCCCTGGCAAAGACTATGATGCAACCCACCAGTGCCAGCTGACCTTTGGGCCCGACTCACACAACTGTGTGCAGCTGCTGCCACCCTGTGCTGCCCTCTGGTGCTCTGGACGTCTCAATGGTCATGCCATGTGCCAGACCAAGCATTCACCATGAGCCGATGGTACCCTATGTGAGCCCTCACAGGCCTGCATGGGTGGCCACTGCCTCCATGTGGACCAGCTCCAAGACTTTAAGCTCCCACAGGCTGGTGGCTGGGGTCCTTGGGGATCCCAACTGCTCTCGGAGTTGTGGTGGTGGTGTCCAGTTTACCTTCTGGGACTGCACACATCCCAGGAAGAAGAATGAGCACAACAGGAGGGAGAAAATATAACAAAGGAAGGATGGTGGATACTCCCAGACCACAGAATCTTTGTACCAGAACAATTAGCCCACCAGTTAGTCCTCCAACAACACGAACTCACCCTTCTGGGAAAAATTGCCCTAGAAGCCTTAATAAGCCGGTATTACCCAATTGCTGGACTTCCATCCTTCTGTGCCTTGGTCTCCCAATGCTGTCTCCTCTGTGCTTAAAACAACACCAGACAAGACCCCATCAAGTCCGCTGGGATCCAGCCCTGCAGCCAAGCACCCTTTGAAGATCTAGAGGTAGACTTCTCAATAATAGGACCCAGTAGAGGAAATAAATTATTTTCTGGTTTTCATCTGTGCTTTCTCAAGCTGGGCTGATGCTTACCCCACATGTACTGAAAAGGAAAGAGAAGTAACCAAAGCTCTACTGAGAGACAACATCCCGAGATATGGAATGCCATTGACTATAGGATCAGACAATGGCCCAGCCTTCATAGCAGAAATAGTACAGCAGGTAGCTAAAACTCTAGGTGTCAAATGGAATTTGCACATGGCCTACAGGCCCCAGAGCTCAGGTAAATCAGAATGCATGATAGACCCTTAAGCAAATCATGACAAAGCAATGTCAAGAAATCAACCTGCCCTGGACTGATATACTCCCCCTAACTTTCCTGTGAGTACCCCTCAGCAAAGATAGGGTTCTCCCCTTTTGAAATCTTATATGGGAGACCTCCTCCACTGATCAGACTCAAAGGGGATATAAAAGAATTGAGGAATTTGGAAATCCAAAAACTATAAGGATTAGGAAAAACCATTCTTGAGGTACATAAGTGGGTAACCGATAGAAAACCCATTTCCCTGGGAATAACTGTACACCCCACAGACCTGGGCACCAAGTCTGGATTAAAGGGGAAAAGGGAATCTCTCAAACCAACCTGGAAAGGGTTCTATTTAGTTATACTAACCACCCCCACAGCTCTCAAGGTTGCAGGTCTGAATACCTGGAGCCACCACTCACAGGTGACAACCAATGTGCCTGAATAGTGACCACCAGCCAGAACAATCCTTTGCAGGTCACCATTAAGAGGACAGGAAAACCTGCTGATCAGTTTACAGCAAGCACCTGAGGACTCTACCAGTAGAATGGATGACCATCACCTGCTGGACTGATCCCAGCACTGAACTCTGCATCCTTAGTAGCCTTACAGGATCAAGTAGACTCCTTAGCAGCAGTAGTATTACAAATTAGAAAGGGGTTAGACCTACTGATTGCTCAATAGGGAGGAATATGCCTCTTTTTAAAGGAATGTTGCTTTTATGTTAATCAGGAATAGTTAGAGACATGGCCCAGCAGTTAAAGGGACAAATTACAAAAGAGAGGAATTATCAGAATCTTGGAGTTTCTGGAGTAACATACAGAACTGGGCATCTTGGGTACTCCCATTAGTTGGTCTACTCTTAATGCTTTTATAGTGTTTCCGTCTGTCCCTTGTATTCTCAACATGCTAACCTGTTTCATTTCCTCTCGCTTAGAAACAATAAAGCTCCAGCCTGGCCAGTGTGGCTCAGTGGCTGAGCACTGACCTATGCACCAAGAGGTCACCGGTTTGTTTCCTGGTCAGGGCACATGCCCAGGTTGTGGGCCATACCCCCAGTGGGGGGCATGCAGGAGTCGGTCAGTCGATGTTCTCTCTCATCAATATGTCTATTTCTCTCTCCCTCTCCCTTCCTCCCTCTCTAAAATCAATAAAGAAAAAAAGAAAAGAAACAATAAAGCTCCAAATGATGCTTCAAATAAGGACCCCCAACTACTCTCCCCTGGATGGTGAAGAACTCTAGTTGCTGCATCCCTCACCTTCAATGTCCCTATTTAGTAGGAAGCAATCAGAGAGATTGTTGCCCCCTTTCTCACACAGCACTAAGGGAACTCCCTGCCCAAGATGTTCTTTAAGTCTGAGGATCAAGAGGAGGGAATGAGAGGGCAAGTCTTCTGCAGACAACCCCCTTAGGCAGAGCAGAGACCTCACCCCTGGCATTTGTAATTCCCTTACATCCACCAACAGCCTGAACTACAAGGAAACTAGAAAGCCCCCAAATACCTGGAGGATTATCATGTATAAAAGGTGATTAGAATCCGGGCTTGAGGCTCAGCCTTTGGAGGTGACTCTGCTGGTCCAGTCTCAGTGTATATTAAACAGTCATTTTCTAATCCTCTGAGTGTGTGCATATGTTTCTTCCTGCTGAATGAATTTCTGCCACAACAATATATTGATGGTAACAGTGATCTAGTGGATTGTTTTAAATTTTTCCTTATATTTCTGAATCATATACTTTTCAACAATAAAATGTATGGCTTTGTTTGAAAAAAATAAGGTATTTATAGCAGCATTTTATATCTAGACTAGTTATGTATATTTTCTTAAAGGTTTTTTTTCTAACAATTTTATTTTAAAAATTTTACGAAAGCTATTTGTCCCACCAAGTTCAGATAACATTTTATTTTCATATTCTATTTTGGTATTTTATATTTTAATTCTTAAATTTAATTCTGTGAATGCTATTAATAATTAAATATCCCAGCATTGTTTATTAGATTATCTTGCTTTTGCCCACTCAATTGAAATAACACTTTATTACACATTAACAGTAATTCTCAAATTTTATTTTTTTTCTGATTCAACTTTATGCATCAGAAATTCTATCTCACTGTGGCCTGCTGCACGCATAAGGCAGTTCCTGGGTGCATTAGAACTGCGAGGGGTACTTATTGTAACTCCATTACTTTTCTCCCCATGATCAGTGATACATAGTAGTTGAAAATCTGTGGACCTGGTATTTATATATTTGGTTTTGTTTTTTACTTTTTAATTCTGTTCCTATCTATTAAATCAAATATGCTTATCATATTTGCTAATTATTATAATTTTACCATCTGCTTTATATCTAAGAGTGAAAGACCCCCTTTATTTTGTTTTTCAAAAATGTATTTGGTGAATTTATTTTTCAAGATCAAATTTATAATTTTTTGAACAAGTTTTTATGTTTGAAGATACCTATACTTTCCTTTATTAATGTAATTGAACTTGTATTATGTTATATATTAATAGCAAACTGGTTTTATCATAGTATCTCTTCTTATTCAAAACATGGTTTGCATTTTTATTTTTCAAGTCTTATTTTATGAGTTATTAAATTGTGTAGTTTACATTATTTTCTAAAAATATTTTCATATTAGATAAATATAATATAATGGGTTTTCAGGTTTTCTGTAAAGAGAATTTTTCTGAAAACATTATATGTACATAGGATTTAAGAGGTGCATAAGAAGAGATAGGGAAGAAAAAATTATCCTAAAAACTATTGCAATAATTCTGGTATGAGATGGTGATGGCCTGAAATTGAGCAAAGAATGATAATGATAAAAAAGTGCTATCTGTGAGCAGTGTTCAGTTAATAGAATCAATAGG
This sequence comes from Molossus molossus, assembly GCF_014108415.1. Lineage (NCBI taxonomy): Eukaryota > Metazoa > Chordata > Mammalia > Chiroptera > Molossidae > Molossus > Molossus molossus. The sequence goes on from NW_023425352.1 coordinate 61,324,334, forward strand.
ACACAGTGATTGCTGAGTGTGTAATGAAAAACAGAGAAGTCAGCATTCATGAATAAGTTACTATCAAAGTCCAGAGTTAGATTTTAGAAATTAGATGAATTATTTGTAGTGGGTTGAGCTTACAAGCATGTGATAGAGTTCATAGGCATAAAGTCTAGCAGACACCCAATATATTACCTTGTTATTAACCTTGGTTAATCCTTGATTTCTTCATATGTAAAATAAGAATAATTATAACTGTTTCATGGAATTTAGATTAGTAACTATGAAAACTTCTATTCTCCCTCCTTTTCCTTTTTTCTATTGTAGACATATGATTGCTCTTGTACATTTCCTAGCTGCAATGGCAAGAAATACAAAAGAACATGAAACAGTAAAATCGACAGTTTGCATACCTGTCTTTTCAAAAACTAGCTCTAGCATTGTTCACTAGATTTATACTTATTAATTCAATATATGTAAGACAAATATGAACTTGCATTATTTGGAAATTTTTACTAAAATTATTTTACTAAATTTATGTATTCATTTTACTAAAATTATTCAGAAATTGTTTTTTTTAATTAATTTTTTTATCCTCACTCAAAGACATTGTTCCATTTATCTTCAGATAGAGCAGGAGGGAGAGACAGAGGAAGAGAAAGAGAGAAACATCAATGTGAGAGAGACACATTGAGTGGTTGCCACCCACACGACAAACTACAACTGAGGTATATGTCTTTAGTGGAAACTGAACCCAGGACTCTGGTCCATGGGCCGACGCTCCAACTGCTGAACCAAACTGGCCGGGGCAGAATCATTCAGTAATTGTTAATTCTTCTAAAGATATGTCTGTAATAAAGTCATTAGAAATAATTTGCATATTAAAAATAAAGTAGTTCTATCTGTGTGCATATTTAAATCTGAGGTAAATTGTACTTTTTGACAGGAATCACCTCTTATTTATTTATTTATTTTTAATCCTCATCAAAGGATATTTTTTCATTGATTTTTAGATAGAGTGGAAGGAAGGGAAGGAGGGAGAGAGAGAAACATTGATGTGAGAAAGACACATCAATTGGTTGCCTTCTGTCTGACCCCAATTTGGGCTGAGGATCAAACCTGCAACCCACATACATGCCCTTGACAATGAATCAAACCTGAGACCCTCAGTCTGTGGGCTGACACTCTAACCACTTAGCTAACTGGCCAGAGCAATCTCTTCCTTCTTTTTTAAATCTTTTCTAGAACAACTTCAATCTTTTTCACAATTTTTATATGCCCAACTACTGCATTTCAACTAATTTCATAAAAATAGTTTGTAAAAATTCATCACGATTGCCTGATGAACACAGACATTTCTTTCTATTCTTACCTTGGAGAATTCTGTAAAACTTATAAATCATTTTGAGTTGTTGGCAAAGTAAACAAAATTTTTTCCTGAATCTGGAAACTTGCAAAGAGAAAGAAAATTAAATGTTGTGAAAAATGGCGGTGGAGTGAATGGAAGCTACACAGACCATCTCCCAGAAACAAACTAAAATTACAACAAAAATAAAGACAAATCATCAGGAAAAAGCAACAGAAAAACAGCTTGGAGAACCGTATAACCAAGGACACTGACTCAATCCTGGTAGGATTGCATAGGCGCGAGAGAAGGGCTGGGAGCCCACAGACAGCAGAGGTCTTAGCTGTGAGTAGCGCCCTTGTGTTACACTCCCAAGCATCTCCACAGCGCAGAGCCAGGACAGATGCTAAAATAGCCACAGCCACTCACCTTGGGCTCTGGCAGAAGGAGGGTGGACTGGACTGGAACTGTGTGGGGACACTCGGGATTTGGAGGGAACTCAGAGCTTTTGCTGAGTTGCAGCCACCCAGGACTGTGGTCATCTTACTCCTTCCCAGGACTCTGGGGAGAGGCAGCGGCTCCTTCCTAGGAGATTCAACCCCACCCGGTGGCCATTGAAATACAAATTGAGGCCCATAACAACCAGCATCTGCCCAACCCTCAGATAGAAAAAATCAACCAGTGAGAACCCCCCCCCCCCCAAAAAAGACAATTAAATAATAGGAAGACAGCTTAAGAGAACTGTGGGACAACTGGAAATGGAATTAACATTCACATCATAGGAGTCCCCAAAGAAGAAGAAAATAAGCAAGGGTTAGAGAATATATTTGAAGAAATAGTGACAGAAAACTTCCCTAATTTGGTGAAGGAAGAAGGCATTCAAGTTCAAGAAGCACAGAGAGCTTTAAGTAAAAAAACCCAAACAGGCCCACACCAAGACACATAGTAATCAAAATGCCAAAAATTAAAAACTAAGAGAGAATCCTAAAAGCAACAAGAGATAAGCAACAGGTTACATACAAAGGAAACCCATAAGTCTCTCAGCTGACTTCTCACAAGAAACACTACAGACCAGAAGGGAAAGGTATGAGGTAATCAAGGTCATGAAAAACAAGGATCTGAATCCAAGACTACTCTACCCAGCAAGGCTATCATTCAGAATAGAAGGTCAAATAAAGAGCTTCCCAGACAAAGAAAGGCTAAAGGGAATACATTAGCACTGAACCAGCACTGCAAGAAATGTTAAATGGACTGCTATAATTAGCAGGAGAAATAGGAAGAAAAATAGAACCACACTAAACATAAATGGCAATAAAGAAGTACATATCAATAATCACCTTAAATGTAAATGGACTGAAAGCTCCGATAAAAAGACACAGAGTAGCTGATTGGATAAGAAAGCATGACTCATCTATATGTTGTTTACAAGAGACTCACCTCACAACAAAAGACTCACATAGGTTGAAAGTGAAGGCATGGAAAAAAATTTTACAAGCAAATGGAAAGCAAACAAAAGCTGGGGTAGTAATACTCACATCTGATAAAATAGATTTCAAAAGGAAGGCCATAACCAGAGACACAGAGACTACATAATATTGAAAGGATCTATCCAACAGGAAGATATAACCTTGATAAACATATGCACCCAATACAGGAGCACCAAAATATATTAAAAATCTTTGGGAAGACTTCAAAGAAGAAATCGATAGCAATACAATAATAGCAGGGGACTTCAACACCCCGATGACATCACTGGATAAATCCTCTAGACAAAAAATTAGCAAGGAAACACTCTAAATGAAGCACTAGACAAAATGGAGTTAATAGATATCTACAGAGAATTACACACCAAAACTACAGAATTCACATTCTTCTCAAGTGCACATGGGACATTCCCAAAGATAGACCAAATGATAGGACATAAAGTAAGTCTCTACAAGTTCAAGAAGATTGAAATCATATCAAGCATCTTTTCAGATCACAGTAGCATGAAACTAGAAATCGATTGCAACAAAAACATGCAAAGACATTTGAACACATGGAGGCTAAATAGCATGTTATTAAACAACAAATGGGTTACCGAGGATATCAAGGAAGAAATTCACAACTTCCTGCAAACTGATGAAAATGAACACACAACCACACAAAATCTATGGGATGCAGCAAAAGCAGTTCTGAGAGGTAAGTTTATAGCAGTACAGGCCTACCTCAAGAAACAAGAAAAATTTCTAATTGACTGTATAACCTCACAACTTAAAGAATTAGAAAGCAAACAAAAAGAAAACCCCAGAGCAAGTAGAAGGAAGGAAATAGTAAAGATCAGAGCAGAAATAAATGACATAGAGTCCAAGAAACCAATTAAAAGGATCAATGAACAAAGAACTAGTTTTTCAGAAAGATAAACAAGATTGATGGAGCCTTAGCTAGACTTCTCAAGAAACAAAGAGAGAGAACCCAAATACACAAAATCAGAAATGAAAGTGGAGAAGTAACAACTGACACCACATAAACACAAAACATTGTTAACGACTACTATAAACAATTATATGGCAACAAATTTGACAATCTAAGTGAAATGGACAAATTTGTAGAAACACATAGTCTCCCAAAACTGGACCAGGAAGAGATAGAAAACTTGAGGAGACCAATAACAACTAAGGAAATTGAAGATGTAATTAAGAAACTGCCAGCAAACAAAAGCCCAGGCCCTATGGCTTCATGCGGGAGTTTTACCGAACATTCAAAAAAGAACTAACACCCATTCTCCACAAACTATTTCAAAAAATTCAAGAAGAAGGAAGACTTCCAAACTCGTTTTATGGAGCCAGCATAATTCTAATTCCAAAACCAGAAACGGACAGTATAAGAAACAAAACTATAGGCTAATATCTCTGATGAACATAGATGCCAAAATCCTGAACAAAATACTAGCAAGTCGTTTCCAGCAATACGTCAAAAAAATTATTCACCATGACCAAGTGTGATTCATCCCAGGGATGGAAGGCTCATACAATATTAGTTTTTGCCCATTAAAGAAATCAATAAATGTGATACACCACATAAACAAAATAAAGAATAAAAACCACATGATCATATCAATAGATGCCAAAAAAGACTTCGACAAAATCCAGCATCTATTTCTGAGAAAAACACTCAGCAATGTGAGAATAGAGGGATCATTTCTGGACATAATAAAGGCCATATATGAAAGACTTACAGCCAACATTATACTCAATGGGCAAAAACTAATAGCATTTTCCTTAAGAACAGGAACAAGACAAGGATGCCCACTTTCGCCACTCTTATCTAACATAGTACTGAAAGTCTAAGCCACAGCAATCAGACAGGAAGAGAAAATAAAAGGGATCCAAATTGGAAAGAAGGAAGTGAAACTGTCATAATCCGTAGATGACATGATACTATACATAGAAAACCCCAAAAGCTCCATAAAAAATTTACTAGACTTAATAAATGAATTTGGCAAAGGAGCAGGATACAAAATTAACGTCAGGAAATTGATGACATTCTTATACACCAATGATGAACTCACAGAAAGAGAAACTAAGAAAACAATCCGATTTACCATTGTGGCAAAAAAATTAAGATACCTAGGAATAAACCTAAGCAAAAAAAATAAAGGACCTATTCACAGAAAACTACAGGGCATTGAAAAAAGAAATAGAGGAAGATATAAAAAAGTGGAAGCACGTACCCTGTTCATGGATTCGAAGAATCAACATCATTAAAATGTCCATACTACCCAAAGCAATCTAGAGATTCAGAGCAATCCCCATCAAAATACCAATGACTTACTTCACAGAACTAGAACAAATAGTTCAAAAGGTCATATGAAACTAAAAAGACCCCGAATAGCCACAGCAATCTTGAAAAAGAAGAACAAAGTTGGAGGGATCACCAGATTTCAGGTTATACTACAAAGCCTCTGTAATCACAACAGCCTGGTTTGGCACAAGAACAGGCATATAGACCAATGGAACAGAACAGAGAACCCAGAAATGGACCCAAGGCAATATTCTCAATTAAGATTTGACAAATTTACAAGAGCATACGGTGGAGTAAAGTCAGCCTCTTTAATAAATAGTGTTAGGAAAATTGGACAGCTACATGCAAAAAAATGAAACTAGACCATCACCTTACACCACACACAAGAATAAACTCAAAATGGATAAAAGACTTAAATGTGACTCATGAATCCATAAAATTCTTAGAAAAAAATGCAGGGAACAATATTTCGGACATCATACATAGCAGAATTTTCACTGATGCATCACCTAAGGCAACAGAAACAAAGGAGAAAATAAACACATGGGACTACATCAAACTCAAAAGCTTCTGCACAGCAAAAGAAACAATCATCAAAATGGAAAGGCAACCTACTGTATGGGAGAGCATAACTGCCAATGATATATTAGATAAGGGGTTAATTTCCAATATATAGAGTGCTCATACAACTCAATAAAAGGAAGACAAAAAACCCAATTAAAAAATGGGCAAAGAAACTAAATAGACACCTCTCCAAACAGGACATACAAATAGCTAAGAGACATATGAAGAAATGCTCAACATCACTAATCATCAGAGAGATGCAAATTAAAACAACAATGTGATATCACCTTACACCTGTCAGAATGGCCACCGTGAACAAATCATGAAACAAGTGTTGGTGAGGGTGTGGAGAAAAGGGGTCTCTGGTATACTGCTGGTGGGAATGCAGACTGGTGCAGCCACTACAGAAAACAATATGGTGTTACCTCAAAAAATTAAAAATTGAACTTCCATTTGACCCCGTGATCCCACTTCTGGGCATATACCCTAAGAAGCCTGAAACACCAGTCAGAAAGAATATATGTACCCCCATGTTTGTAGCAGCACTATTTACAATAGCTAAGATCTGGAAACAGCTCATATGTCCATCAATAGACAAATGGATAAAAAAAAGTAGTGGTACATATACACAATGGAGTACTATGCAGTTGTAGGAAAGAAAGGTCTCTTATCCTTTGACAGAACATGGAGGGCCCTGAAAAGTATTATCCTAAGCGAAACAAGCCAAACAGAGAAAGACAAGTATCATATGATCTCACTTATTTGTGGAATATACTGAATGTAACCCTCTGAGGAATGGGGTAGTCCCAGAGACATGGAAGTGGTGTAAAGACTGAAAATCCCCAGTACAGGTTGTAGTGGGGGTGGCGATAAACCACAGAACTTATATGCATGTGTTCATGAACAATGGACGTGGACAGCAAAGCTGGGGACAGGGCAGGGAGGGAGGGGGAGGGGAGAATCAGCGGGGGGGGGGGGGGGAGAAACACCTATAACAAAAATAAATTAATTAAATAAATAAAAAAATTTTAAAAAAATTAAATGTTGCTTAAATACCTGAAATTAAAAACAAACTCTAGATAGCATAACGAACGCTAATTAAAGTGGTCAAGAAATCTTTTTACCTGATCTTGGGAGTAGATATCAATATAGGTTTGTGAAATTTAAATGCTTTTTCTAAAATGGCTAAAATAAAATTTACACAGCATGACATGACATTGAGTAGTGGGAGGCATATAAATGGAAATAAAAATAGAGTAATATTTTTGTATTTTTCAGGACTTTATAAATTATGATATATTTTACACTACGGTAGAAAATATGCGTGAATCAAAGTTTTAACATGTACTTGTTACAGCCCTGACTGGTTTGGTTCAGCGGTTAGACCATCGACCTGCAGGCCAAAGAGTCGCAGGTTTGATTCCAGTCTATGGCATGTTTCTCGGTTGCAGTTTGGTCTCCAGACCATGTTGGAGGCAATCAACTGATATGTCTCTTTCACTTTGATGTTTCTTTCTGTCTCTCTCCCTCCCTCTCTCCCACTCTATTTGAATATAAAGGGAAAATATTTTTGAAATGTACTGGTTACCCTAAAAAAGCAGTGAACTGTATAGCTTCAGAAGTAATACAGAAAAATGAATGTGTTGGTTCCAAAGAGGCAGAATATAAGGGCAAAAAGCATTGAGTAAACATAGCAATTAAAAACAGAAAATGAGGGAGCAAAATATTTCCAAATATGTTAGGACTCACAGCTAATAGAAACAGGTTAAAATCGCCTAGTAATGTACAAATAGTGTCAGGTGATATTAATATAAACATCCAAATAGTTAAGCTTTACTGTGTACAATTTAAAAATATACAGAAAATTTAAAAAGAAAAAGCTTAAAAAGTAATTCTTGAAATTATAAATATATACATGTACATACACACAAAAAAATATAGTTTTATATGCATAATTATAAGTGTAAATGTGTGTATATGTACTTTTTGGACAGTCTACCCTCAATATGGCCCTTTAGACATTTACCCAAAAGAATAGTGACATCTACAAAGCAGATTTACCCAGATTTTCTGTCTCATTTGACCCAAGGAATTAAAAAGAAATACATATCTAATGCATAATACCCATTAATGGATGAATCAAGAAATATAGACCAGAAAATTGCCTTTGGAACAAGATTCCAGTCAAGATGACATAGTAGGTAAATGCTGTACTCACCTCCCCTCACGGCCACATTAAAATAGAATTACAACTGAATTATAGAACAGTCAACCTGGAGAACCATTTGAAGACTAGCTGAAGAAGACATAAGGAAACAGCCATGTCACACTGGTAGGAGGGGCAGAGATGTGAAAAGAGCTGGTTCTGCCCCCATGTATGGCAGTTGAGTGTTAGGAGGGATACCTCAGCTGCAGAGGTCCCCTCTAAGGAGCAAGAGGTTCCAGCCCCACACTGGGCTCCCCAGCCTGGAGCCCAGTGTTAGGAAGAGCCCCCACAACATGTGGATGTGAAAATAAATGGAGATTCCATCTGTCCAGGTGAGATGAAAGGCTGCTAGAAACCCAGCATCCTCTTAAAGAACCTGCACACAGACCCACTCACTCACAGGCTCAAGAAAAGGGACATAAGCTTGAAAGGTGCCAGAGACAACATGGAGAAAATGAATTGTTTGGCTTCAGGGTAAAGGCTGGAGGGACAGTGCCATTATTACTGTATTGAGCCTTCCTTCCACAAGACAGGAAGGCATCAATAAGCCTGTGTTGAGCCCTGGCCGGTTTGGCACAGCAGTTAGAGCATCAGCCTGCAGACCAGAGAGTCCTGGGTTCAGTTTCCACTAAGGGCACATACCTTGGTTGCAGTTTGTCCCCAGCCCCAGTTGGGGTTGTGTGGGTGGCAACCAGTCAATGTGTCTCTCTCACATTGGTGTTTCTCTCTCTCTCTTCCTCCGTCTCTCCCTCCCACTCTATCTGAAGATAAATGCAAAAGTGTCCTTGGGTGAGGATAAAAACAAATAGAATAAAAAAAATAATACTGTGTTGAGCTCTCTCCTCTCTCTCACCCCACATGGCCTGCAGGTACAGGTGGGCACCAAATCTGAAAGTGCATTAACCTGAGGCAACCACTCCCCCACTCTGGTGACCCACTAAGACTCTGTCCCACCCAGCAAGTGTGCCAAAGAGGCTCTTTCAGCAGCAATGCTTTATGGGCAGCCGAGAGAAGACAGCTGGTCTCTGGGTACCCTGTACATTTCGCTGCAGACCCAGGCCAGATACTGGTGGCAGCCAGCCTCAGATAGCATGGTGGCCTCTCACATGTGTCACTCTGCCCCATGGGGAGTCTAAAAAACAATTCAAAAGATCACTGAAACCAAGAGCTTGTTTTTGAAAAGATAAATAATATGAATAAACAACATGTTTTGGTGAAGATGTGAAGATAAGAAAACCTTCATGCATTGTTGGTGGGATTTGGTACAGCCACTATGGAGAGCAGTATTAAGATTCCTTAAAAAATTAAAAATAGAACTACCTATGATTAAGCAATTCTGTTCCTGTGTATTTATCTGAAGAAATCTAAAACACTAATTCAGAAAGATATATGTATCCCTATATTCATTGCAGCGTTATTTACAATAGCCAAGATATGGAAGCAACCTAAGCATCTATCAGTAGACAACTTAATAAACAAGTGGTATATATATACAATGGAATAGTATTTGTGAAAATACTGAAAAATGTGAAATCTTATCATTTGTGACCTCATGGATGGTTCTAGAGGGTATTATGTTAAGTAAAATAAGTCAGACAGAGAGTGACAAATACCATATAATCTCACTTGTATGTGGAATCTAAAGAACAAATAAATGAACAAAGAGAAACAGAATCAAATAGAGAGAACAAACTGATGGCTGCCAGATGTGAGAGGGATTGGAAGGCTGGGGGAAAATGGTGAAGGGATTAAGAACTACAAACTGTCAATTGTAAAGTAGTCATGGTAGTACAGGCTAGGAAACATAGTCGATAATATTGTAATAACTATGTCTGGTGGCAGGTGGGTACTAGACTTCCTAAGTTATATAAATGTCTAGTACTATGCTGTCATCTGTAATTGTAAAAATAAATAAATAAATAAATTACCTTAGAGCAATATTTTATATATATATATGATAAATTAAAATAAATTAATAAATGAAATACAAAAAAAAAACATGGACCAACATATTTCTCTCATCAGCAAATTAGCACAATCCTCCCCTGTGGAGCAGAATGAATAAATGGTGACCAAGGGTTTATCCTTAATGGAATCCCTTTCATATGAGAACCTAAAGCCAAAGGAAGAGATGTTTCTTCACAAAAATTTATTGTTTTTTAAAGTCTTTATAGCTTAAATTTTGATATATCTGCACATTTTGTTAAAGAGTGTCCTCAAATATGTATTTCAGACATGAAATATTGGAACGTGCTGGTTTAATTTGAATCCTAGAATGTCCCAAGATGACCTTTGTCCAAAATGATGAATAATATCTTAATCATGTAGAACATTTTTGGATCGCATAACTTTTCTCTCTGTAAGTTTAAATGAATATATGTGTATATTATACAGGTATATAAAGTATGTAGAAAATTATAGCATTATGTAAGTGATGACTCCTAAGATTTAATGTGAGAAATTATTCCTATGTTGAACCAATTTTCTTTGTAATAAACTTGGTTAATATCATACTTGAATAGGTCCTAGGTCTGGGAACAGCCTATGATCCCAGTGGCCTATCCAATTACTTACCCTTTTTACATTTAAAGCAGTCTGTTATGGACAATAAATTAAATGGTTACCTTATTTACTTCTTCATTTCAGGACATTTTTTTCTTGTACAACTTATTTTAAATACCATATCTGGGCAAAAATTCCTGCCACTCATGTCTCTAATTGCCTACATATAACCTCCAAATCACTCATGTTTTACATTTACTCTCATGATAGACATTGTGTTCTCTTGTTCTTTGCTTTTCTATTGCTGTTACATCAAGCTTCAGCAGTGACCATCCTGCTTTTTAAATCTCCCATTGAACAGATATTTTAACTTCTAATGCATTTTTCACCATTTTTTTTGTGTTCTACCTACATTTCCTTTATAGTTCTCATTATTTTTTAAGTAAAATTTTACCATCCAAACAACATAGCATAAAAAAACCTTCTGCTGTCTTTTCTACATATAAGGAGGTTAAAAGTTTTAAACCCCATTCTAACAACAAATAAAAATCCAAAAAGACTGAAAAATTAAACTCATCTTAGACTAATAAGAGGGGAGGACACTGCTTACAGGACTAAGGAGGCAGACAGACCAACACAGGGAGTCATGAGTTGCCAGAATAGACTCACAGGTGAACACTTCTGGGGGTACCAGTGTTAGGTAGGAAAACCGGAACTAGAATTGACAAACTGCTGGAGGCTCAGTGTGTACAAGTCTGAGACTTACACACCGGGGGGACCTAGATATAGATGGTTTCCCACAATATTGTGAGAACTACTTCAAGAAGATCAGTCAGGTTCTGACCGTAAATACTGGAGAAAAACTTCCTCCTGCTTCTTGCATGGGGAGGTGAAAAGGAACCACTTTGAAATATAGTACACCAGAGTTCTCTGTTCTTAATAAGACCTGCTCTCAGGGGAAACTGGTTTTCAAGTGCCTAACTTGCTGGGTTATTACCAGAACCTAACTGACCTGGGGAAGGGAGGGAAATACCCAACTGTAGTCCACTCTGGCCACTCTGGGCATTCTATACCACCTAAATGGGGAGGAAAAAAAAAAAGAAAAATGCGGGTAAAATTTACAGTCCGCAGACACAGGCTCAATAAAAGAGTAAGACCTAATCATAGGTCTAGAAAATGTTTCCCCTTTACCTATCCAACACCACCATATTACTAAAAGCCAATTTATAGCAGTTCCTTTTACTTAGTACATTATGTTTGGTTATCAAAAAAAAAAAAATTACAGAGCAGCAGAGAACAAGTAAAAAACAAACAAACAAACAAACAAAAAAACCCACCACAATTAGAAAATATAGAGCAAGCATAAGAACCATACCTGGCAGATATGTTGGAGTTGTCATACTAGGAATTTAAAACTACTATGATTAACATGTTAAGAGTGCTAATGAATAAAGTAGATTGCATTCAAGAACAGATTGGATATATAATCTGCCAAATTCAAAAAAGCAAAGAGAACAAAGACTGGAGAAAAACAGAACAAAATATCCAAAGACCCCACTGGAAAAACTATAGAGAGTATCATACATGAAATGGAAATAGCAGAAGGAAAAGAAAGATAGAAACTGAAGAAATATTTATAAAAAATAATGGCTGAAAATTTATCCAACTTAATATCAGACACCTAACCACAGGTGCTAGAAGCTCAGAGAACATCAAATATAATAAATGACAGTAAAATTACAGCTAGGCATAGTATTTTTACACTACAGAAAATTAAAAGTAAGGGAAAAATGCTGAAGAAGCTGAAAAAATACAACACCTTGCAACGATAATAGCATCCAACTTCTCGTTAGAAACCATACAAGGAAGAAAAGAGCGGAGTGAAATATTTAAAGTGTTGAGAGAACCCTCACAACCAAGAATTCTGTGCCCTGAGAAATGAACCTTCAAATGTGGAGGGAAAAAAGCTTTCTCAAATACATAAAAATGGAAGTCATTTGTTGCCAGTAGACCTACCTTGCAAGAAATATGAACAGACAATGGAATACCATGTGGCTGTAGAAAAGAAGGATCTCTGACACTTTGGGACAGCATGGATAGACCTGGAGATTATTAGGCTAAATGAAATAAGCTAGTCAGAGAAATACAAATATCACATGATCTCACTTACATGTGACATCTAATGAACAAAATAAACCAATGAACAGAATAGGTCCAGAGAAACAGAACAGATCGACAGATGTCAAAAAGAAGTAGGGGGGATGGGAAGAGATTAACCAAAAAGCTTATATACATATATGCATAGCCCATGGAAACAGACAATAGTTTAGTGAAGGCCTGGGGTGTATTGGGGACTAGGTAGAGGGGAGCAAAGGGGGAAAAATGAGGAACATCTGTAAGGCTCTCAACACTAAAAGTAATTTTTTTAAAAGTTCTGTCCAACATTTTTTTTAAATCTTTTTTTTTTCAATTACAGTTGACATCCAATATTATATTAGTTTCAGGTGTAACCCCAGTGATTAAATGTTACATAATTTACTAAGTGGTCATCCCAATAAATTTCATACCAATCATACATAGTTATTAGAATATTTTTTTTATATATTTTTTTTTTTTTTATCCTCACCCGAGGATATTTTTCCATATTTTGTACAGATAGAGTGGGAGGGAGAGAGAGAGAGAAACATCGACGTGAAGGGACACATCGAGTGGCTGCCACCCGCACGACCAACCAGGGCCGGGGACAAACTGCAACCGAAGTACGTGCCCTTAGCGGGAACCGAACCCGGGTCTCTCCGGACCGCAGGCTGACGCTCTAACCGCTGAGCCAAACCGGCCAGGGCTAGAATATTTTTTACTATGTTCCCTATGCTGTATTTTATGTCCCCATGACTATGCTGTAACAACCAATTTGTACTTTTTAATCCCTTCACCTTTTCCACTTATTCTCCCAACCCACTCTATCTGGCAATCTTCAAAATGTTCTCTGTATCTATGAGTCTGTTTCTGTTCTGCTTGTTAGTTTATTTTGCTTTTTAGATTAAATTGCTAAGAGATATGTATTTATTGCCATTTCATTGTTCATACTTTTGATTTATTTTCCCCTTTAACATTTCATATAATTCAGGTTTAGTGGTGATGAATTTCTTTAGGTTTTTCTTGTCTAGGAAGCTCTTTATATGTCCTTCAATTCTAAGTGATAGCTTTTTTGGTGGTAGGTTTTTGCTTTTCACCATTTTGAATATTTCTTGCCAATCCCTTCTGGCCTGAAAAGTTTTTGTTGAGAAACCAGCTGATAGTCTTATGAGAATTCCCTATTAGGTAAATAACTCTTTTTCTCTTGCTGTTTTTAAGATTCTCTTTGTCTTTAACCTTTGGCATTTTGATAATAATGTGTCTTGGTGAGGGCCTCATCTTGTTTGTGATTTTCTATGCTTCCTGGACTTGTATGCTTATTTCCTTCACCAGGTTTGGAAATTTTATGTCATTATTTTTTCAAATCCGTTTTAAATTTCTTGTTCTCTCTCTTCTCCTTACAGCATCCCCATAAATGCAAATGTTGGTACACAAAGTTGTTGTAGAGGCTCCTTACACTACTTATTTTTTGGATTTTTTATTTTAATTTTTATTTTTTTGCTGTTCTGATTGGATGGATATGCTAAAAAAGGAGAGGAAATGGAATAATATAAATGCTGAAATAAAAAAGCTCCTACACTAATAAGAAATCATAGCAAGATTGCAGGATACAAGGTAAGTATATAAAAGTCAATTGATTTTCTATATACCAGAAATGGCAAGTGGAATTTGAAATTAAAAATACAATACCATTTACATTAGCATCCCCCCCAAATTTATATAAAAACTTAGAAAATGTGCAAAATTTACATGAAGAAACTACAGGATTCTGATAAATACAATAAAAAACTAAATAAATGTAAAATATTTCATGTTTGTGGACAAGAAAACTAAATATTGTCAAGATATTGGTTGTTCCTGACTTGATCTATAGATTCAATGCAATTGTAACAAAAATCTCAGCAAGTTATATTTGTAAATCAAAAAAAAATGATTCTAAAGTTTATATGGAGAGGCAAAAGACCGAGAATAACCAACACAATATTGAATATGAAGAACAAAGCTGGAGAACTAACAGCCAATTTCAAAACTTACTCTAAAACTACAGTAATTAAGACCAGTGGTATTGGCTAAATAGATATATAGCACGAAATAGAGAGTTCATAACAAGATCTCCATAAATACAGTCAACTAATCTTTGACAAAGGAGCAAAGGTAATACAATGAAGCAAAAACAGTCTTCTCAACAAATGATTTTGGAACAATTGGACATCCACATGCAAAAAAAAAAGAATCTAAACATAGTGTTTATACTCTTCACAAAAATTAACTAAAAATGAATCACTTACCTAAATAAAACACACAAATCAATAAAATTCTTGGGAGATAACCTAGGTGAAAACCTGGGTGACCTTGGGTAGTGCAATGACTTTTTAGATAAAATACCAAAGGCATAATCAATAAAGAGATAATGAATAAGCCAAACTTCATTAAAATTTTAAAAATTCTGTCCTTTAAAAGACAATGTCAAGGAAATTGAGAAAACAAGATAGAGCCTGGGGGGAAATATTTGCAAAATACCTATCTGCTAAAGGACTAGTATCCAAAATATACAAAGAACTAGTAATACTCAACAATAAGAAAAAAATTGATTAAAAATGAATCAAAGACCTTAAACAACTCCTCACCTAAAAAATGTGCAGTTAAAAAAAAGCATACTAAATGTGCTTCATATTATATTTCATCAGGGAAATGGAAATTAAAACAACAAACAACAATGAAATATCACTACACAACTATTAAAAAGGCCAAAATCCATAATGCAGACACTACTAAATGGTGACAAGGATGGGAAGAACAGAAACTCATTCATTATGAGAATGCAAAATGGTACAGCTACTTTGTAAGACAGTTTGGCAGTTTCTGACAAAACTAAAACATACACTTACTATACAATCCAGCAATCACTCTCTGATATTCACCCAACTGAACTGTAAATATGTTCACACAATAACTTGCACACAGATGTTAATAGCATATTTATTCATAATGGCCGCAATTTTGAAGCAACCAAGATGTCTTTCAATAGATGAATGAATAAATAAACTGTGGTACATCCAGACAGTGGAAAATTATTCATCACTAAAAGGTTAACAAGCCATGAAAAGACATGTTGGAAACTTACATGCATATTACTGAAAGAAGCCAATCTGTATAATTTCAACTATATAACATATTGGAAAAGGCAAAACTATGGATATAGTAAAGATATTTTGGTTGTTGGAGGTTTGTGGGAAGGAAGGGATAATACATAGGCGGTACACAGAGGATTTTTAGGGCAGTGAAACTATTCTGTATGATATTACAATGGTGGATACCTGTTATTATGCACTTGTCAAAACCTATAGAATGTAAATCACTGGGAGTGATATAAACTATGGACTTTAAGTGATTATGATGTGTCAATGTAGGCTCATCGAATGTGCCATGCTATTGAAGGATTTGGATAATGGGAGAGGCTCTGTATGTGTGGAGGTGGGAGCATATGAGAATTCTCTTATATAGAGAAAAACTAAGGCATAGAGATATTTTTAATTGTCTCAATGACATACAGATAAGAAAATAGATTATTTAGTATCACTACATTAAACCTAAGATAACTAAGGCTCAGAGAATTTTGGTGACTTGTTCAATACCATACAACTAGTAAGATATCCCCACAGCCTGTTGTTCTGATATAAATAAAGTGTCTGGTGCAGAAACTGACAGGTGTGGATTAAACAGACCTTTGTTTTCCTCTTGGCTCTAACATTTCATAGCTGTGAGAAAGTTGTCAAATAATTAAGTTCTCAAAGTTCTTATAGCCATTTTCTGCAAGGTGAAGGCAACAACGCTTATGTCTCAGTCATTGTGAAGAATAAACAATTGTCTTTAAAACACTACTTACTATCTCCAACTCATAGACAAGTACAAATTCATGGACATTGCTGATGCCCAGTTGAAGATTTTGCTGATGCCCAGTTGAAGATTTCTGTCTCTGGATCAAAGTCAGGGGGCCATCCCTAAGTCAGCTCATCCAGAGATTCCCCCTTTAACAGGTGGCACCTTCTTAGAGTTCAAGGATGATCAACAGAATCCTGTGTTCAAGCTCAGACAGAAGAACAGTGATGAAGAAAAATGTAAAGGTGATCAAAAAGACATCTCTTTCTCCAAGCATGGCCTTCCCTCATCAACATGTACCCTCTATGTTTTTGAGCCAGTTTTCTGACCACTAGAGGGATGATAGTATGTGCTGGCATATGGTAATTTTGGTTTAATTTTCATTTGACCACAGTGAACACCATTGAGGTTTTTTTTTTTTTGATCAGACAGAAACATTTACTATAAGTTTATAATTATTTGAAAGTTCTCTGTACAAAAGCATAAAGAATAAAAGGCATTAAGGCATTGGTGATAAAAAACAAAACAAACAAAAAACCCCCACTTATTACGACACCTAGCACAAGATTTAAAAAATAAATCCGACCTCTTTCATCCCTCTCTTTTCCTGTTATCTTGTCATGAGATGGAAAAAAAATAGGAAATAAAAAGATGTCATTGCCCAAATTGGAGACAGTTTGAAACAAAGACCTGCTTGGAAAAAATTATAAACATGAATAACATGCTTTACCTTGATGTAGATACTCCCACATTTATTTTTTTTAACTTGTTAAAAATAAGTACCTCAATTTAAATGCAAACTGTGGATTATAACCTTTAGATAGTGCTATTTATACAAATTATATCAGGCCTTCTAGAAGAACAAATAACATGACACTGGTATGCATGATTACCATTAACCTTAATCAGACATGGCAAGCTCAGAATTCTGCATCTCCAGAAAACTGTTTTCTGATTAGCTCTATTCAGCAGTAGGGCTCTCCTAGGCTGCAAATTATTTGCCCCAGCCTCCACTGAAGGTAAAAGGAAAGTTGGGAAATTTTGTGTGTGTGTATAAAATAGATTATTATGAATGGACTAGCCACAGCATCTTAATTTAACAAATATCGCACACTGATTGTGTGGCTGTCATGTAGTTTTGATAGATTTTTTTTTTTCTTATTTTCCTTTGAGAAAGATGTATTGGCTTAGCTCACTGCAAAGCATTCAACCATGCATGTAGATCACTCCTTCCTCATTAAAACACACTGCCTTGCATACGTGAACCATAGATCAACAACCATGGATTTTTCTCAATAATTCATCCCAGAAAAGTCTATGGTTGGCTGGTTTCTTTGTGAAAGAGTTATAATCCCATCTAAAGACACATACATTTAAAAAGTAATTTCAACCCTTGAAAACTGAATAATGTGTCTACACCTTGTAACTAGAGGTGTAATAAAGATAGTGACAAAAGAAATTTCCAAAATATTTAGTTACTTCTATACTAGTGTAGAATATCTTAGTAAGGAAAAACAGATGATAAGACACAAACTAGCAAACTGACTTGACAGAGGATTTTGGCTGTAATTCAGGCTTTGTAAATAATCTACTAATGCACAATAAACATCCTTTACCTAGAGCACTCTAACCTAACCTTATTTATACAAATCACATGATTAAACTAGATAATTTTCACTTCTAAGTTGTCTTTTAATATCTGTGTTCCTATAAATCTCATATTTAAAATATTTGATCCCCCAAGGGATGTATACTTATTAAGTAATAATTAAATAAGTTCTTATTAGGTTTTATTAGTTTCTCTGAAATAATGAAAACTTTGCCTTGATCCTCATTTTTCCTATAAGAGACTGATCTTTCGACCCCTTCTAACTTGGATGATTTTTGTAGAAACAATATCC
This sequence comes from Molossus molossus, assembly GCF_014108415.1. NCBI lineage: Eukaryota > Metazoa > Chordata > Mammalia > Chiroptera > Molossidae > Molossus > Molossus molossus. The sequence goes on from NW_023425352.1 coordinate 61,342,632, forward strand.
ACTGGAACCAAAGAAATAGTGCATAATTTTGGGAAAAGAGTGAGAAGAAGAAAACAAAAGATGTAAAGAAATAAATTAAAGATAAGGGCTTTACTTTTTCTAAATACTTTCTTTATCTGTCAACTTTATTTTATTTATTTAGTTAGTTAGTTTATAAAGCAGCATGGATTCACCTTAGAGTTTTTGTTGTTAGCCATTTTATTGAGGTGTTATTGACTTGTAAATAGCTGCACATATTTAATGTATACAACTCAATTAATTTGGAGATAAGTATACACTCATGAAACCATCTCCACCATTAAGGCCATAAACATATCCATCATATTCCAAAGTTTCCTGCCACCCCCTTTCTTATTATCATTATTATCATTGTTTTTGAGTGTGTGTTAAGAATACTTAAGATTTCTCCTTTTAGATTTTAATTTAAAACAAAACAAAACAAAAAAAGTATATGCTTGGCCAGTGTGGCTCTGAGAAGGCAAGCCAGGTGCAGACAACCCCCTTAGCTCGAAGTGCAGAGACCCCACCCCTGGCTTTTGGGATCCCCTTACTTCTGCCAACAGCCTAAACTATAGCAGAACTAGGAAGTCCCAAATACCCAGAAGCTTATTATGTATAAAATGTTGATGGAACCCGGGTGCAGGGCTCAACATTTGGAGGTGACTCTGCTGGGCCAGCACCGGTGTACATTAAACAGTCATTTTCTAATCCTCCGAGTGCATGCAGTCTGTCTCTTCTGACCAAATGTCTGCAACAACTGCTCAGTTGGTTGAACACTGTCCCAAACACCAAGAGGTTGCTGGTTGGATTCCAGAGGGCACATGTCCTGGTTGTGGACTTGGTCCTCAGTAGAGGGAGTGCAGGAGGCAGCCATTTGATGTTTCTTTCTCATGGATGTTTCTAGCTCCCTCTTCCTTTCTCTCTCTACAAAAAAAAAAAAAAAAAAAAAAAAAATCCATGAAAACATATTAAAAAAAAAAAAAAAGCAAAACTGTATGTGTTATATGCAATTCTCTACATCTTGCTTCTCTTAATTCACAGATGATGAAAATTTCTCCAAGTGAACCAACATAAATGTGGTAATTTTAGAACAATTTGAACACAAAATTATTATTCATGCAATGGGAAGTTGCCATATATTTAGGTACTTTCATGCTTGCTCCTATAATACTCTAACAGTTACTTTATTTTGAATAAAGTACTAGTTGGGGAAAACATATTACCATTGAATTATAGCAGTAAGTGCTAGTTTATAAACGTTATCTGGTATAAAATTTAAAGATAACTTAAATAAATTAACTAAAGATTAGAATTTTCCCAAGGGCATAACCTTGTGATTTTAATTGCTGAGTGTATCAAACACATGCTTTTTGAAAAACTCAACCTAAAAGGCAATACAGTAGTTATTTATGTTGTAGAGCTCCTATATATTTACTTGTTAGGCAATTGTACACAAATAAACATTTGTGCCTTGAGAAAAAAAAGTATAGTTAAAATAATTGTTATTGAGTTATAATTAATAGACAACATATTAGTTTTAGTTATATAACATAATGATTTAATATTTACGTAAAATGATCATGTCTAGTTAATATCCATCATCATATGTAGTTAGAGAATTTTTATCCTTGTAATGAGAAATTTTAAGATTTACTTTCTTAGCTAATACAGTATAGTGCCATGCTGTATATCAAATCCACAAGACATTTATTTTATAACTGGAGGTTTGGACCTTTTGACTCCCTTCATCCATTTCACTCACATCACCTCCTTTGCAACAATCAGTCTGGTCTTTGTATCTATGAAATTTTTTTAAAAGTATAATTTAAAAAATCTATCTCACAAGCAAAATGAATAAAAGTAAAAAGTATAGGCTCTGCTTATAGGTATATGTCTAAAAGAATTGAAGGCAAAACCTTGAAGAGATATTTGCACACCTGTGTACATAACATAACTACAGTCAATAGTCAAGAGGTAGAAACAACCCAAGTGTCTGAATGAATAAACAGACAAAATATGGTACATACATACAATGGTGGTCCTGGCTGGTTTGGCTCAGTGATTAGAGCATCGGTCTATGAACCAAATAGTTTCGGGTTTGATTCCGGTCAAGGGCACCTAGGTTGCGGTTTGGTTCTTGGCCCTGGTTGGGATTGTGTGAGAGGCAGTCAATCACTCTGTCTCTTTCACATTGACATTTCTCTCTCTCTCTCCTTCCCACTCTATCTGAAGATAAATTGAAAAATATTCTCAGGTGAAGATAAAAAAGTGATAATAATAGAATAGTGTTAGGAAAACTGGATATCCACATGCAAAAGAAGGGGGGAAACTGGACCATCATCTTACAACATCCACAAAAATCAACTCAAAATGGATTAAAGATTTAAAATGAGACCTGAAGCTATAAAATGCCTAAAAGACAACATAGCAAGAAAGCTTCTGGACACTGGCCTTAAGAATAATTTCTTGGCTATGACATCAAAAGCACTGGACACAAAAACAAAAATGTACAAATGGGGTTACCTCAAATTAACAAGCTTCTGCACAGAAAAGGAAAAACTGAGTGAGCTACATACAGAATGAGAGAAAATATTTGTTAACCAATATATTTTGATAAAGGTGTAGTACCCACCCTGGCCAGTTTGGCTCAGCAGTTAGAGCATCAGCCCACGGACCAGAGAGTCCAGGGTTCGGTTTGTGCTAAAGGCATGTACCTCAGTTGCAGTTTGTCCTCTGCCCGGGGTTGGGGTTGAGTGGGAGGCAACCAGTTGATGTGTCTCTCTCACATTGATGTTTCTCTCTCTCTCTTCCTCCCTCTTTCCCTCCCACTCTGTCTGAGAATAAATGCAAAAGTGTCCTTGGGTGAGGATAAAAAAACAAAACAGAGGTAATGTCCTAAACATAAGGAACTCTTACAACTCAATAGCAAAAAAAAACAAAAAAACAAACAAACAACAACAAAAAAACACAAATAGCCTAATAAAAAATGGGCAAAGGACCTGAATAGGTATTTCTCCAAAAAAACATAAAAATTCTTAAAGGCATATGAAAAGTTATTCAGCATCCCAAACATCACAGAAATGCAAATCAAAACCACAGTGAGTTCACTTCACACATGTTATAAAGACTATTATATAAAAAAAAATGATAACAAGCATTAGTGAGAATATGGAAGAAAGAGAACCCTTTACACCATTATTAGGCATGTAAATTGTTGCAGTCAATGGAAAACAGCATGACGGTTCCTTAAAAAATTAAAATAGAACTACCACATAATCCAGCAATTTCATTTCTGAGTATATATCTAAAGGAATTATATAAGAATCTTGAAGAGATATCTGCATTCCCATGTTCATTGCAGCATTATCCACAATAGCCAAGACATGGAGACGTAAATTTCCATCAATGGATAAAAGATAAAGAAGCATCCCTGGCTGGTTTGGCTCAGTGATTAGAGTGTTGGCCTGTGGTTAGAGTGTTAGCCTGTGGTCCAGAGAGACCCGGGGTTTGGTTCCTGCTAAGGGCATGTACCTCGGTTGCAGTTTGTCCCCAGCCCTGGTTGGGTCCTAAGGGTGGCAGCCACTCGATGTGTCCCTTTCACTTCGGTTTCTCTCCCTCTCCCTCTCCCTCTCTCTCCCTCCCACTCTATCTGAACACACACACACACACACACACACACACAAAAACAAAAAACAAAAAAATCTCCTCGGGTGAGGATTAAAAAAAAAGAAAGAAAGAAAAATACATGTGTACAATCTATATATCCCTTTTTAGTATGATATTATTCAGCCTTAAAGAAAACAAAGAAAAGAAAGAAGAAAGAAAGAAAGAAAGAAAGAAAGAAAGAAAGAGAAGGAAGGAAGGAAGGAAGGAAGGAAGGAAGGAAGGAAGGAAGGAAGGAAGGAAGGAAGGAAGGAAGGAAGGAAGGAAGGAAGGAAGGGCGAGCAAGCATGGGGATGGATCCAGCATGGGGGCGCCAAGCCTGCGCCTGGGGCAGTGACTTGAAAAAATAAGTTTCTGACAGAGACAGGGTGGAAGAGAGGGAGGACAGAGAGAAAAACATCAATGTGAGAGAGAAACACAGATTGGCTGCCTCCTGCATGACCCCTACCGGGCTGGGGATTGAACCTGCAACCCAGTGTAGTGGGGCTTACTCTCATCACAGCCGCGGGGGAGCGGGATCCTGGAAAGCATCGCACCTGAGCCCGATATGGCAAACAGGAGCACGGGATGTACAGCCTGCACGCATGTTTGACATCGTGGGCACCCAGAGACCTGACACACAGAGACCTGCGCTTCCTTTCCTTCCTCGTTATTAAAGTCATTGATGACCGCCAGCGTGCCCTCCTCATCCCGAAGGACTTGACTTCTTATTGGCGCTGTGATGAGAGTAACCTCCGCCAGGTGCTGCGGCTGCTGAGCATCATTACTCGCCAGGACCTGCTGCCCTACGTCTCCCTCGAGAGGAGGCGGGCTGTGTGCCAACCTTGCAGACAAGTATCTGGACGAGACATCAATTGCTATGTGACCCTCAGAGCCCTCAGTGATCCAGAACCAAGGCCTCCTCAACCCCCTAAAACAGTGCCTACCCACTATCCTGTGGTGTGCTCCACTTCGGGACCTCAGATGTGTAGCAAGAGGCCAGCTCACGGAGAGCCACACTCGAAGTCAGTGACACGGGTCCTAAGGAAAAGCAGACTTGTGACATCAGACTGCGAGTTCGAGCTGAATACTGCCAGCATGAGACTGCTCTGCAGGGCAATGTCTTCTCTCTCTATCAAGCAGGACCCACTTGAGCGCCAGTTTGAGCGTTTTAACCAGGCCAACACCAACCTCAAGCCCGGGGACCTGGGTTCCATCATCTGTGACATCAAGTTCTCTGAGCTCACCTATCTCCACCCATTCTGGAGCGATTACAACAACGGCTCCTTATCAAAGGCACTTGGAGGTTCATCACAGACTCCCACAAGCAGGCTGTGAGCCATGAAGTCATCAAGCTGCTGGTGAACGTGGATGAGGAGGCCTAGGAGCTGGGCTGACAGACACTCCTGAGAAGCTTGGTGCTGTAGGCCTTGCCCTGCCCTTCCCCCTCATGGGACCGGTCCTGCCCCCCACCTCTGGAGCGTACATACTGTTCTGAGGTTTGTTCTCTCCCCTTCCAACCAATCACACCCCTGCCTTTTTTTTTTTTTTTTTTTAAGGAAAATGGAAGTGGTGTTTCTCACCCCTCCCTGTACCCACGTGCCTGGGCGTCCTCTGTTTCCCTTTCCACTCACCCCCAACGTGTCTGCAGCCACCTTACCACTGAGCCGTGAGACAGCTGTGTAGGGAGAAGCAAAGTCTGTAGGACAGTCTTTGAAAGGCACTGAAGCGGCTGCGTTTGGGCGCATTGCCGGCTGTCAGCACTTCTGGCTTTATCAGGGTTCTTACATTTTGTCTGAAGAGCCAAAGGGCTGTGAGTAAGGGAACTGTGTTGTGTGCAAGGTGAGACTCTGAAGTATATTTTGGAAATGAATCACCACCCTCTCCCAAATTATAGAATTTTTGAAAAAGAAGCTGTGGCCCTTTCCACTCTCCTGGCCTCTGGTGCTGCTCTGCTGCCTGGTTTCTTCCGTTCCATGGCTGAAGCCTCTGCCTGGTGGGGCTCCTCCTTCCCCCTCGTCCAGCTGTCTTCAAGGGAAGCTAAGTGAGAGGACTAGGCCAGCCCAGTCAGCCCTCCCAGCTGTGGTGTGTGTGTGCGTGTGCACAAGCACAGGGGAGTGTGCAGAGGTTGAAACACTCCCCCTGAAAAGGGGAGAGGAGAGTGTGACACTTTCTTTCTATGTGCAAGTGAAAATAAATAAGGTACCCTGTAGCCTTTCCCCTTCTCTTTCTTCTTGCTTGGAAAGGGCACTACAGGTGAAAGTGAAGTGATTCAGTCTCATCTCCCTTCTAGAGCACAGGGCTGGGGCTGGGACAGGTACGAACTGTGGCACTTTTATTGGGTGGGAGGTATGCTGAATGAGCCAGGAGGCCTAGAACTGGAGCCGAGTCCAGCTGGTACAACACCACCTCCCCCTTCGCTCCCAAAGGAGGATGTCCAGGCACACTTTATAATTATTATATGTTTTGCAGTGCCAGTGCTGCTCAGCCTTGAGCGAATTTTAGTTTTTCATGAAATAAAGTGACTATATAAAATGCCACATTTTTTATACACAAAAGAAAGAAATCCTGCCATTTGCAACAATATGGATAAATCTGAAGGATATGCTACAGTAACAACAACAACAAAAAGCCAGATACAGAAGAACAAATACTACATGATCCCCTTTTTATGAGGAATCTAAAATAGTATAACTCATAGAATCACTGAGTGGTGATTACCAGGGACTGGTGTTAGGGGGAAATGATCAGGTGTTGGTCAAAGGATACGAAGTTTCAGTTATATAGTTATATGAGATAATCACTACAGAGCTATATCTATTACACAGTATAGTTCCTATATTTCACAATATTGCACTGTGTTCTTAGAAATTTGCTAAGTTAGATCTTATGTTAAGTGTTCACACACACACACACACACACACACACACACACACACACAGACAACCCAAAGAAGGCAAAAGTAAACTTTTGGTGTTATGGGTATGTTTATGGCAATGACTGAGGTGATGGTTTTATGTTTGCACACTTATCTCTAAACTCAGCAAGTTATTTACAATAAATATGTACAACTTTTTCTATGTCCATTATACCTCAATGAAATTGTTTTTAGAAAAGAAATACCAAGATTTATCTTTGCTGAATTTCTTGTTTCCTGTATCTAGCAACTTAAATATAAAACTTTTATTTTTATGATATTCTTCACTGTAGTCCAGTGTCTTTGTTTTGTGTATAATTATATTTCAGACTTCATTTTCTTATTTTATCAGTGCTTTATTGTGGTACAATTTATATGTCCTTTAAACCTATTGCTGTGTTTGTTCTACCTTCACATCTTTTCATATCTTAATATATTCTAACTTCCTACCAGCACTGCTTATCTTTGTAGTTGACAGAGGATCCAGATTTCTAAGTCAAGAGACAGGGTATTATCTTTTCATGGTGCTGTATATGATGTCTATTTTGTAACATGATTTTTACTAGCTTTTACTGAATCTAGTTAATTCAGCTGAAAGTTCAAAGTGATGACTTCCCGTTCCTCATACTAGATTTTCTCTTAGTTTCAATGTTGTTAATTTCTTTTTTTCTTTATTTTGTCTTTTATATTTTAGTGTAGCATTTGGATATGATGAATGGAGAACATCAAGTCAGATGCCATTTTATTTTAAGAAAAATAGAAACTAAATCTCTCTTCTTCCACATCAAAATAATTTAATCACCGTGTGTGTGTAATTATAACTGCACATATATACAGAAGAAATCAACTGTTTTCAGTGGTTCTGTATATTCTAAGTTTCATAATTAAAATATTACTTTTAGAATAAAAATTGTGTCCAGCTGGTGTGGTTCAGTGGTTGAGCGTCGACCCATGCATCAAAAGGTTGCTGGTTCGATTCCCGGTCAGGATACGTGGCCAGGTTGTGGGCCCGATCCCCATTGGGGAACATGCAGGAAGTGGCCAATTGATGTTCTCTCTCATTGATGTTTCTCTCTCCCTCTCTCACTTTCTCTCTCTCTAAAATCAATAAAAAGAAAAAAAATGTTTTAAAAATTGCAAAATTTGTCTGTAGAACATTAATTACTTCCTCATTATGTTTTTATCTAAGATTAGATGATGTGATTAAAATGCCTATCAGAATGGCTAGAACATGACATAATGTTTAATTGATGCATATATAATTGATACATACAATTTTCTTTTATATTCTATTCAGATATGCTGTACCTCAATTTTGCTATAAAATACTTGTATAGAATTATCTACTTTCCTTTACATAATAAAATGGTTTTTAAAAAAATCTCAGGGTTCCTACTAGGAAAATTTTAGCAATCACTCTTTTAGAGAATGTCCTCAAACATGACTTTAACTTGTTTTTTTTCTGTTAGTTTTCTCTTACGGTCTTTTCCTACATTCCCAATCCCCAGCACACTTAGAGCTTCTGCCTCTTCCTTATTTATGCACTCTTACAACATAATTGTCATATTAACCATAATAATAGTTATTATACTTAGAATCAATCATGCATTCATATTTTAATTATTACTAACTTTATAGTATTTACACAGCATAAAAATAAATTTCTCTGTTCATTCTTTCATGCAAGACATTTTTCCTACTAATGAAATATCACTACATTGGCTCATGTTGAGATAGCTAGTTAGAATGTAGCCTATAGTTAAGATTGGAGAACCTATCAGATTTGCAGCATTACTCTATTTGTACTTGAATATTTTTCATAGATGTTGATTGGTCTATGGCCCTTGAATAAATAGGTACACATTTCTTTAAACTGAGTGCAGTATTTTAGCTAGTCCAATGCTTAATTTAGTTTAGGGCATTCTTTATTTTTTTTAAAAATACTCACCTATGACTGCAGCCCTGGCCAGTTTGGCTCAGTGGTTAGAGCATCAGCCCATGGTCCAGAGAGACCTGTGTTTGGTTCCTGCTAAGGGCACGTAGCTCGGTTGCAGTTTGTCCCTGGTCCCAGATGGGGTCATGTGGGTGGCAACCAGTCGATGTGTCTCTCTCACATTGATGTTTTTCTCTCTCTGTCTTCCCCCTCTCTCCTTCCCACTCAATCTAAAAATAAATGCAAAAATGTCCTTGGGCGAGGATAAAAAAAATAAAATAAAATACTCATCTGTGATTGCAGAATGGCCTTCTTTCATTTAAAGGTATTTAAGCCATCCCACCCATTTAGCAAGCAAAGCACGTTTTTGCTAAGGCTGAAGGTTTTAAAACATGATCTCATTTAGCTTCAATGCATAAAATTGAAATCTGTCCTATAACACACCAAATCAGCAGATCAGTAAGGGAGAGAATATTATTCTAGTGACTGCAAATAGATTGTCCAATTATTAACCAAAGAACATATATGCATAGCCCATGGACACAGACAATAATGTGATGAAGGCCTGGAAAGGGGAGGTTGAGGACTGGGTGGAAGGGGGCTAGAGGGTGGGGGATGGGAGACATCGGACATAGTGTCAACAATAAAAAAAAATTCTTTAGTTTACTTTATCCTCCACTTTTTATTTTATTTTCTTGCCACCACTAGATTTCTGCTCAGTCTTAAGCTGTTGCTTTCATCTACTTTCCTCCATAGAAATAAATGCTTCACATCCTTGCTGGTTCTCTAGAGAAGAAATATCTAATAAGCTAGTGATTTTGTTCCTGATGGCTCCCACGTTTAATAGAACTAAAAATAAAAACGATAAGATAAAATTTATTTAAATTCTATTATACCCAAAATCATCAAAATAAATTTTGCAGTTTTAACAGAATTCTTAAAGTAAATGTCTAATTTTTTTTGAGATCATGAGAAAAAAAGATACAGTACATTCCCCGTAGTCTTTTGGTCTTGATTTCAAGAACGACAACAACAAAAACCTTCAAATAAATAAGCTAGCTTTACAACTACAGGAACTAAAAAAATAAAAACAAAAAAAATACATAAAAAGAAAAGAAAAGAAAAAGAGCCCTGGCTGGTTTTGCTCAGCAGTTAGAGCATCGGCCCACAGACCGGAGTCCGGGTTTGGTTCCCGCTAAGGGCATGTGCCTCGATTGCAATTTGTCCCTGGCCCCAGTTGGGGTCGTGTGGGTGGCAGCCACTCCATGTGTCTCTCTCACATTGATGTTTCTCTCTCTCTCTTCCTCCCGCTCTATCTGAAGATAAATGCAAAAAAAAGTGTCCTCGGGTGAGGATAAAAAAAAAAGAAAAGAAAAACAAATAAACCCCAAAGTTAGTAGAAGGAAGAAAATAATAAAGATAGAACAGAAATAAATAAAATAGAGACTAAAAAGACAAAAAAGATCAATAAAGCTGAGACCTGGCTCTCAAAAATATAAAATTGACAAACTTTTAGCTAACCTAACCCCCCCCCCCAAAAAAAAACATTTTAACTAAAATAACCAAGAAGAAAAAATAGACAGGGCTCAAATAAATAAAATCATAAATAGAAAAGGAAAAGTTACAACTGATATCACAGAAACACAAAGGATGCCAAGAGACTATCATGAACAATCATATACCAAATAAATGGGACAACCTAGAAAAAAATAGATATTCCTAGAAACATAGAATCTTTCAAGACTGAATCATGAAGGCATAGAAAAACTGAATAGACAGATTCTTAGTAAGGAGATTGAATCAGTAATAAAAAGTTTCCCAACAAACAAAAGTCTAGCTGCTTTCATTGAATAGTTCTACCAAACATTCAAAACATTTTAATATCAATCATTCTCAAACTCTTTAAAAAAAATTTGAAGAGGAGGCCAACATTACCCTGATATCAAAAGCAGACACAGACACCAAACAAAAAAGAGAAAATTACTGTCTAATATCTTTCATGAACATAGATACAAAACCCTGTACAAAATATTAGCAAACCAAATTCAACAATACATTGAAAGATCATATACCATAATAAAGTGGAATTTATTTTAGGCTGGCAAGGATGATATAACTCACAAATTAGTCAATGGAATGCATTACATCAGGGTTGGGGAACGTCCAGCCCACAGGCCGTATGAGGTCCTTGAAATAATTTGGTCTGGCCCTGACAAGGCACCTGCAGGCAGGACTTGAATTCAGTTATTCTAGGAGCTTTGGCCATAGCAACATAAATTTATATTAAGTGAATAATAATAACAAAAATTTTGAGGGACGATGTTGTCGACTGCATTGTTGACACAGATGATAACTCTAATCTAACCTTTACTCAAATGTTCACAATCAACAATCCTTGCCAAAACTGAATCTCAGGGAAAGATTAAGGAAATTACAGTACAGAGAAAAGACCCCAAGAGTCCATGATAAGAACGTTGGTTGGATGTGTTCCAAATTCAAGAAGAAGGATTAGAACAGTGATCAAAGCAAAATAATTGTGTCACTGATGACACACACACTGGACAGTTATTAAAACTTAAGTGGTGTGACATCCTACAAATGGTGACTATAAAGAAAAGTTGATGCAGAGTGTCAATCTTTCCAAGAGAAATGAACAAAAGATTTTTTTTTAATCCTCACCCGAGGACATTTTTGCATTCATCTTCAGAAAGAGAGGGAGGGAGAGAGGGGGGAAGAGAGAGGAGAAACATCAGACACATCAACTGGCTGCCACCCACACAACCCCAACCAGGGCTGGGGACAAACTACAACCGAGGTATGTGCCTTTAGCGGGAACCGAACCAGGGTCTCTCTGGTCTGCCGGCCGACGCTCTAACTGCTGAAACAAACTGGCCAGGGCAAAGGGTTATTTTTTTTGCTGATGTCAAAGGCAAACCTGTGTGCCTAGTTTGTGGCAGTAATGAGAAAAGCCAATTTGAGCATCATTATAGCTCAAAACATGCTAAATTCAATGAATTGGAGGCCAAATGAATCCGGATAAAATCAATGCTTTCAGCAGCATTTGGAATCACAAGTCGCCTTCACTAGGCCTCCTTGTGACAGAGACAACATTATTCAGATGACTTTGTAGCGAGTGAGCTAATTGCAAAGAAGCTGAGGCCTCATGTAGAGGGAGAGTTTGTGAGAAAGTACATGGTGGCTGATGAGAGTTATTAGCACCAGACAAAGTAAAATTGTTTCAGAGTGTTAGTTTGTCTCCGATAACTGTCTCATCAGATTCCTGATTTAGCACAAGATATTGAAAAAACACTGACAGATTCTGCAGGAGATTTCCAGTTTTTCTCTCTGGTTTGTGACAAGACAATAGACATAACAAATACTGCCCAGTTGGCCATTTTTGCTTGTGGGATAACTGCAGAGTTTGACGTGTGAGAGGAACTATTGTCTTTGGAAGCCATGCATGGCACTATAAGAGGTGAGGACTTGTTTGAAAGACTTGCTTTATCACTGAAAACACTTGAGCTAACACCTGAAAAGTTAAGAAACCTTCCTACAGATGGAGCTCCAGGCACAGTTGGCTCGCACAAAGGGTTCATTATGTTTGTTGAAAAAGAACTGAATCGTCTCAGTCTTGATCCAAATGATTTAATTAGATGCCACTGCATCAAACACCAAGAAAGTGTACAGTTGTTGTGGCTCAACAATGTGAAGCCAACAGTAGTATCATGCATAAATTTCTTCAAAAGCAAAGGGTTTAACAGCTGCCAATTAGTTAAATGATCTTGTCTTTGAGTGCAGGTGATCTTGTTTATCACTGTGAAGTGCAGTGGCTGAGTCGTGGGAACGTCATCATGAGGTTTAATAAACTGTGGGAAGAAGTCAAGCAGTTCATGGAGATGAAGGAAAAACCTGTCAGGGAACTCAATGACAGCAAGTGGCTGTGTGATTTAGTGTTCACATTGGACATTACCAAGTACCTCTCACAGCTGAACGTCAAGTTGCAGGGCCCCAACCAGCTTCTCAGCTTCCTACTTCCAAATATGAAATGATATGAAGCTAAATTAAGGCTGTGGAAACTGCAACTCGAAAGGAATACACAGTGCATTTTCCCACTCTCGAAGGACAAAAGCCTTCTATGACACTTGAATATGATGGTGAATGTGTGAAACTAATTGAGGTATTTAATGGAAGACTCAAGGATGTGAAAAGTAAACAAATAGAATTAAACATTTTTGCAAAACCATTCAATGTAGAACCAGCTGATGTGCCTGATAACTTACAACACAAAATCATTCAGCTGCAAAGCAATGATGAGCTGAAAGCTCAGTACAACAACCTCTCACTGCTTGAGTTCTATGAACATTACATAAGCAGTGAAGAATTTCCCACTTTGAGGAGACATGCACTGAAATATGCATCTGTGTTCAGAGCAACTTACTGCTGCAAGCAGTTCTTTTCAAAACCTACAATCGCAGAGTCAACTACACTCCTGACTGACTGATGCAAAGCTGGAAAAGCAGTTGTGGGTAGCAACATCATCAGTACCAGCTAACATCACACGCCTCACCAAAGAGAAGCAGTTCCAACCATCACATTAGGGGTGAGTTAATTCAATGTTTGACAAGTTATAGCAGGGTAATTTTTAAGTTGATAATGTTGTACGGCCCACAAATGACATTATAAATATCCAAATGGCCCTTGGCAGAAAAAAATGTTCTCCACCCCTGCACTACAAACTAAAGGATAAAAATCATGTGATTGTCTCAATAGATGCAGAAAAAACATTAGATAAAATTCAACATCTCTTTGTGATAATTAGGCCAAAGAAACAAAAGGCAGCCAAATCAGAAAGGAAAAAGTAACTGTCACTAGGCAGATGACATAATACTATAATATAGAACAGCCTAAAGACTCCACCAAAAAACTGTGAGAACTAATAAAAGAATTCAGTAAAATTGCCAGATACAAGAACTATATATATTTATAAGCCTATACATAAAGCAGGTCACTTCATAATTCTGAAATGTAAATTCACAAGAAAGGTGTACTACTAAAATTCTGTGCACAAATAACAAACACTTCAAAAAATAACATGTTCAAAAAGTAGAATATCAGAATAGTTATTTAACAATTAATACAATTATAACTGTGACTATAAAACAATTTGGAGGTGCTAATGTAGGCATAAGATTAATCTGGAAGATCTTGTTATCAGAGACAGTAAGAAAGCATCAGAGAGAGAGAGAGAGAGAGAGAGAGAGATTGAGTAAGACACAAGAACACAGGAGCTTCCATTGGCAATATATGGGACAATTTTAGAGCCAAAATAGTTAAGAAAGGTGATATATTATAGACCCCTTTGGAGGAAAAAATAAAAATCCATGACAGGTGAGAGAATATGTAAATCAGTCAGACAGTTAGCAAGTGATAAGCAAACTCTGGGTTGTGAAATATCTAATGGAACTGGTAAATTTGGAGGAAATGAAGGAGTTGGAACACCATCGTTTTTTCAAGCATGCTAGTATAAGGTCAAGAAATAATCATCAATTGGTGCTAGATATAGGAATAAATTTAAATAACTATCAAAGCATTTTATATCCTTAAAGTATCTGCCCGCAGATTGCTTACTAGTTCCAAGCACAGAAAACAGATAAGCCTTTAATATAGCCAGTGAGGAGCAGATGTCCTAAGAAGTGCACAATATCACTTATGCAGTGTTCTCACCTACAATATACCATATATTCCTTGAATATAATTACAAGGAAACATTAGACAAACCTAAAATAGTACAGATTCTATTAAAACAAGGGGAAAAATATTTGTTGTCTTTAAAATATTAATCACCAGTGATCCCACTTCTTGGAATATATCCTAAGAAGCCTGAAACACCAATCAGTAAGAATGTATGCACCTCTATGTTCATAGCAGCACTATTTACAATAGCTAAGATGTGGAAACAGCCCAAGTGTCCAACAGTGGAAGAGTGGATAAAAAAGCTGGGGTACATTTACACAGTGGAATACTATGTAGCTGTAAGAAAGATCTCTTACCCTTTTAGACGATATGTAGGGACCTGAAGAGTATTATGCTAAGTAAAATAAGCCAATCAGGGAAAGACAAGTATGACATGATCTCACTTATTTGTGGAACATAATGAACACCTTACACTGTCGACCAAAAGAGATCCAGAATCATGGAAGTAGGGAGCAGACTGACAAACCTCAGAGGTGTGGAGGGTGAGAAGAATGGGAAGAAATAAACTAAAGAACTTATATGCATGTATGCATGACCAATTGACAGGGACACTAGGCTGGGAAAGGCAGGAGGAGGGTGGGAGCACGAAGGAGAGGGGGTCAATGAGGAAAAAAGGGAAACATCTATAATACTTTCAACAATAAAAAAATAATAAAAAAATAAAATAGAAATATCATAAAAGTCAGACTGTGGAAATGTTTCCAATAAAGGAGACTAAAGTTTTATGGTAAATAAATAGTGAAGCTGATCACAAACAGAATCCTGTATTGAAGTAAAAGCAAATTATACATATACTATATGTGTGTGTGCATATATATACTTGATATAGTTAAAAAAACACACAGTTTCAACAAATTCAGAATACAGGATAACTCTACCACAATCTAATGAAGTATATATATAAGCTTAAAAAAAAAACAGCAACAAGAACAAAAAATTCTAGAGCAAGCATTCAATTAAGTGGTTGAATTTTGAAAGTCGTCTAGGTTAGGTAAAAGGATGACTGTCTTCATTACATTCACTGGAAGATGTGATCAATGTGATAAGGCAAATAGAAATAGAAGAAATGAGGGGATTCCAAAATGGTGGCAGAGTGAACGGAAGCTACACAGACAGTCTCCCAGAACCAAACTGGAATTACAACTGTACAACTATAATACAGACAAATCAACAGGAAAAACCAACAGAAAAGAAGCTTGCGAGGACCACATAACAAGGGACACTGACTCCATCCTGGTAGGCTTGCAAAGGCGCGAGACTGGGGCTGGAAGCCAAAGATCGGCAGATGTGCAGCGGCCTCAGCTGGGAGCAGCGCCCTCGGGTCACACTCCCAGGCGATTCCAAAGTGCAGAGCTGGGACAGAGGCTAAAAAAGCCACAGCCACTCACCTTGGGCTCCGGCAGAGGGAGGGCAGACTGGACTGGAACTGTGTCGGGACACTCGGGATTTGGAGGGCGCTCAGAGCTTTGGCTGAGTGCAGCCACGCAGGACGGTGGGCATATTGCTCCTTCACAGGGCTCAGAGGAGAGGCAGCAGCCCCTCCCTTGGAGATCCAACCCCACCCTGTGGGCCACTGAAGTGCTAATTGAGGCTCATTAACAACCAGCATCTGCTCCACCCTCCTGAAATCCCCTTATGCTGAGCACCTAAGAGAGTTTTTCAATCAACTGACAACACAAAACCCATCAAATAACCTCAACTGCTAACCTCCAGGAAAAAAATAGAGGATAACAGTACATTTCCTGGGCTAGCAACATGAACCAGGAAAGTAAGACTTGACAGTGGTGTTTAACGTGGGTCCTCCCTCGCTCATCAAACCCAGGAGAGGGAGCCACAAACAGCAGAACACCAACACACACAGGGAAAACGTGACAGGCTCCAAAGGCCACTGTGATAGCCAAAATGGTAAAACACAGAAACAGAAGCCAAATGAAAGAGCAAGAGACCTCCACCGAAGATGAGATCAATGTGAAGCAGTTAGGCATGTTAACAGAAATAGTATTCAGATCCATGATCTTGAGATAGCTCAACAGCATGAGTAAGGACATAGAGATGCTGAAAATAGGCCAACTGGAAATTAAAAACCATCAAAAAGAGATAAAAAAATGACATATCAGAAATGAAAAACACATTGGAAGGTTTAAAAAGCAGAGTAGACAAAGTTGAGGACCGGATCAGTGAATTAGAAGACACGGTAGAATAAAATCAACCAATCAGAAAACCAAAAGGAAAAAACTATTAAAAAACAGGAAGACAGGTTAAGAAAACTGTGGGACAACTGGAAACGTAACAATATTCGCATCATAGGAGTCCCCAAAGAAGAAGAAAACGAGCAAGGGATAGAGAGTATATTAAAAAAAATAGTGAAAGAAAACTTCCCTAATTTGGTGAAGGAAGAAGGCATTCAAGTTCAAGAAGCACAGAGAGCCCCAAGTAAGAAGAACCCAAACAGGCCCACACCAAGACACATAGTAATTAAAATGCCACAAATTAAAGACAAAGAGAGAATCCTAAAAGCAGCAAGAGATAAGCAACAGGTTACCTACAAAGGAAACCCCATAAGTCTCTCAGCTGACTTCTCACAAGAAACACTACAGGCCAGAAGGGAATGACATGAAGTAATCAAGGTCATGAAAAACAAGGATCTGAATCCAAGACTACTATATCCAGCAAAGCTATCATTCAAAATAGAAGGTCAAATAAAGAGCTTCCCAGACAAAAAAAAAAAAGGCAAAAGGAATACATTAGCACTAAACCAGCATTGCAAGAAATGTTAAAAGGACTGCTATAATTAGCAGGAGAAATGGGAAGAAAAATAAAACCACACTATACAAAAATGGCAATAAATAAGTACATATAAATAACCACCTTAAATGTAAATGGATTGAATGATCCCATAAAAAGACACAGAGTAGCTGATTGGATAAGAAAGCATGACTCATCTATATGTTGTTTACAAGAGACCCACCTCACAACAAAAGACTCACATAGGTTGAAAGTGAAGGGATAAAAAAAAATGTTCCAAGCAAATGGAAAGCAAAAAAAAAAAAAAGCTGGGGTAGCAATACTCATATCTGATAAAATAGATTTCAAAATGAAGGCCATAGCTAGAGACAAACAAGGCCACTACATAATCTTAAAATGATCTATCCAACAGAAAGATATAACCTTGATAAACATATATGCACCCAATATAGGAGCACCAAAATATATTAAAAATCTTCTGGAGGACATCCAAGGAGAAATCGATAGCAATACAATCATAGCAGGGGACTTCAACACCCCACTGACACCACTGGATAGATCCTCTAGACAAAAAATTAGCCAAGAAACAGAAACTCTAAATGAAGCACTAGACCAAATGGATTTAATAAATATCTACAAAGAATTACACCCCAAAACTACAGAATACACATTCTTCTCAAGTGCCCATGGGACGTTCTCAAACATAGACCACATGATAGGACACAAACTAAATCTCTACTGTTCAAAAAGATTGAAATCATATCAAGCATCTTTTCAGATCACAATGGCATGAAACTAAAAATCAACTGCAACAAGAACATGCAATGACATTTCAATACATGGAAGCTAAATAACTTGTTATTAAACAATGAATGGGTCACCGAGGAGATCAAGGAAGAAATTAAAAACTTCCTGGAAACCAATGAAAATGAACACACAACACAAAATGTATGGGATGCAGCAAAAGCAGAGAGGGAAGTTCATAGCACTACAGGCCTACCTCAAGAAACAAGAAAAATTTCCAATTGATTGTCTAACCTCACAACTTAAAGAATTAGAAAAGAAACAAAAAGAAAACCCCAGAGCAAGTAGAAGAAAGGAAATAGTAAAGATCAGAGCAGAAATAAATAACATAGAGACCAAAAAAACAATTCAAAGGATCAATGAAACAAAGAGCTGGTTTTTTGAAAAGATAAACAAGATTGATGGACCCTCAGCTAGACTCACCAAGAAACAAAGAGAGGGAACCCAAATATACAAAATCAGAAATGAAACAGGAGACGTAACAACCGACACCACAGAAATACAAAAGATTGTTAACAGCTACTATGAACAACTATATGGCAACAAATTCGACAATCTAAGCGAAATGGACAAATTTAAAAAAACACAGTCTCCCAATACTGGACCGGGAAGAGATAGAAAACTTGAACAGACCAATAACAACAAAGGAAATTGAAGAGGTAATCAAGACCCTCCCAGCAAACAAAAGCCCAATCCCAGATGGCTTCATGGGGGAGTTGTACCAAACTTTCAAAAAAGAACTAACACCCATTCTCCACAAACTATTTCAAGAAATTCAAGAAGAAGGAAGACTTCCAAACACATTCTATGAGGCCAGCATAATTCTAATTCCAAAACCAGAAAAAGACACTACGAAGAAAGAAAACTACAGGCCAATATCCCTGATGAACATAGACGCCAAAATCCTGAACAAAATACTAGGAAATCAGATCCAGCAATACATCAAAAAATTTATTCACCATGACAAGTGGGATTCATTCCAGGGATGCAAGGCTGTTACAATATTTACAAATCAATAAATGTGATATACCACATAAACAAAACGAAGAATAAAAACCACATGATAATATCAATAGATGCTGAAAATGCATTTGACAAAATCCAGCACCCATTTCTGATAAAAAATGCTCAGCAATGTGGGGATATCTCGACATAATAAAGGCCATATATGAAAGACCTACAGCCAACATCATACTCAATGGGCAAAAACTAAAAACATTTCCATTAAGAACAGGAACAAGACAGGGATGTCCACTTTCGCCACTTTTATTTAACATAGTACTGGAAGTCTTAGCCACAGCAATCAGAAATGAGGAAGAAATAAAAGGGATCCAAATTGGAAAGGAGGAAGTGAAAATGGCATTATTTGCAGATGACATGATATAATACATAGAAAACCCGAAAGACTCCATCAAAAATTTACTAAACTTAATAAATGAATTTGGAAAAGTAGCAGGATACAAAATTAATGTTAAGAAATCGACGGCATTCTTGTACACCAATCATGAACTCACAGAAAGAGAAACCAAAAAAACAATCCCATTTACCATCACAGCAAAAAATTAAGATATCTAGGAATAAACTTAACCAAAGAAGTAAAGGATCTATTTGCAGAAAACTATAGGACATTGAAAAAAGAAATAGAGGAAGATATAAAAAAGTGGAAGCACATACCGTGTTCATGGATTAGAAGAATTAACATCATTAAAATGTCCATACGACCCAAAGCAATCTATAGATTCAATGCAATCCCCATCAAAATACCAATTACATATTTCACAGAACTAGAACAAATAATTCAAAAGTTCATATGGAACCAAAAAAGACCCCGAATAGCCACAGCAATCTTGAGAAAGAAGGACAAAGTAGGTGGGATCACAATACCAGATATTAGGTTATACTACTAAGCGACTGTAATCAAAACAGCCTGGTACTGACACCAGAACAGTCATATAGACCAGTGGAACAGAAGTGAAAACCCAGAAATGGCCCCAAGGCAATATGCTCAATTAATATTTGACAAAGGTGGCAAGAGCATAAAGTGGAGTAAAGACAGCCTCTTTAATAAATGGTGTTGGGAAAATTGGACAGCTACATGCAAAAAAATGAAACTAGACCATCAACTTACACCATACACAAAAATGAACTCAAAATGGATAAAAGACTTAAATGTGACCCATGAATCCATAAAAATTCTTGAAGAAAATGTAGGCAACAAAATTTTGGACATCATACACAGCAGAATTTTTACTAATACATCACCTAAGGCAACAGAAACAAAGGAAAAAAATGAACACATGGGACTACATCAAACTCAAAAGCTTCTGCACAGCAAAACAAACAATCATCAAAATGGAAAGGCAACCCACCGTATGGGAGAACATCATTGCCAATGATATATATCAGATAAGGGGTTAATTTCCAATATATATAGAGTGCTCATACAACTCAACAAAAGGAAGACAAATAACCCAATTAAAAAATGTGCAGAGCAGCTGAATAGACACCTCTTCAAACAGGACATACAAATGGCCAAGAGACATATAAAGAAATGCTCAACATCAATAATCATCAGAGAGATGGAAATTAAAACAACAATGAGGTATCTCCTCACACCTGTCAGAATGGCCGCCATCAACAAATCATCAAACAACAAGTGTTGGCGAGGGTGTGGAGAAAAGGGGACTCTAATATACTGCTGGTGGGAATGTAGACTGGTGCAGCCAGTATGGAAAACACTATGGTGTTACCTCAAAAAATTAAAAATTGTACTTCCATTTGACTCAGTGATCCCGCTTCTAGGAATATACCCTAAGAAGCCTGAAACACCAATCAGAAAGAATATATGTACCGCCAGGTTTATAGCAGCACTATTTACAATAGCTAAGATCTGGAAACAGCCCTAGTGTCCATCAGTGGACGAATGGATAAAAAAGCTGTGGTACATATACACAATAGAGTACTACGCAACGGTAAGAAAGAAAGATCTCTTATCCTTTGAGACGACATAAAGGGACCTGGAAAGTATTATCCTAAGTGAAATAAGCCAAGCAGAAAAAGACAAATACCACATGATCTCACTTATATGCGGAATAAAATGAGCATAACAGTCTTAGGAATACGGTAGACCCAGAAACATGGAAGTAGGGCACAGACTGATATCCCTCAGAAGTGGGGGTGGGAGGGGGGGAAGAGATAAACCACAGAACTTACATGAATGTACACATAACCAATAGACATGGACAACAAAGCCAGGGACGGGGCAGGGCTGGGGTGGGGTGGGGGGTGCCAATGGGGTAAAAAAGGAGAAACATCTGTAACAAAAAAATAAATAAAAAAATTAAAATATATAAATAAATAAATACAAAAAATAAATAAATAAAAGAAATAGAAGAAATGAAACCAAGGAGGAATATATGAAATTGCTACTTTCACATGATAGTTAGTGTAGAATATTCCAATTTGTAGACAAATTATTAGAACAAGTAAATTCAGCAAGCATGTTAGATAAAAGTTTCTTAAAGAATTATCAATTGTATATTTATTTATCAAAACAGACATGTAAAAATTAACTTTTCTGATACCATCCAGCATATAAAATTCTTTTCAATACATTTAACAAAAGATACATAAAAATTTTTTACAGAAAATTATGAATCATTTTGAGGGAGATTACAGAATTAAATAACTATAAGAATATAAAGCATACATGGTTAGAAGACTCAATATTGCAAAAACATTCAACACAATCCAATAAAAATCTCAATAGTTGTGTGTGCTTGCAACTTTTCAAGCTGATATTAAATTTATGTTAAAACATAATTAACTATAAGTGGCAAAATCTCTTTTGAAAATGCCTTGTTTTGCTACATATGAAACTAAATAAAGTTCCTATGACTGTGTTGTATTTGAATAAGAATAGAGAAACAGATCTATAAAATAAAATAGGGTCCATAAGTAGATCAATTATTATTTGGACACACTATATATCACAATGTAGAACTCTACAGCAGTCTTTTCAAATAATGGTAGTAGGCTAATTAAATATGCAGTTTAGAAAATGAAAATTACCCCACCTCACATTAAAAATTAATTCTGAACTGATTTTAGATCTAAATGATAAAGGCCAGGAAATAATGTATCAGAAGAGAATATTCGTGGGCTTGGATTTGTGAAAACTTTCCTAATTATAAAGAAAAAAGTTGATAATTTGGATATTAAGTATAAGAAATTTTCTTCATCAAAGATATCATTAAGTAAATGTCAGTTAAGTCAGAATGAAAAAAATATATTTGCAATACATAAAACTATAATAAATGTGTCAAGAATATATGAAGAACTTATACAAATAATAGAAAAATAAATATATTAATTTAAAAAAATGTTCAAGAAAATTAAACATGCTCTTTACAAAAGAAGAAATCCAAAAGAAACAACAAAACAACCACCCAGATGGAAAGGCAACCCACTCTATGGGAGAGCAAAATTGCCAATGATACATCAGATAAAGGGTTAATTTCCAAAATATATAGCTCATACAGCTCAACAAAAGGCAGACAAAGAACCCAATTAAAAAATGAGCAGAGGGACCTGCCCAGTTTGGCTCAGCAGTTGAGCACAGGCCTACGGACCAGAGAGTCCCGGGTTCAGTTCCCGCTAGGGGCACATACTACAAAAAAAAGAGGGGGGGGGGCAATGCTCAGCATCACTAATCATCAGAGAGATGCAAATTAAAACAACAATGAGGTATCACCTCACACCTGTCAGAATGGTCACCATGAACAAATCATCCAACAAGTGTTGGCAAGGGTGTGGAGAAAAGGGGACTCTAATACACTGCTGGTGGGAATGCAGACTGGTGCAGCCACTGTGGAAAACACTATGATGTTATCTCAAAAAATTAAAAATTGAGTTGCCATTTGACCCAGTGATCCCACTTCTAGGTATATACCCTAAGAAGCCTGAAACACCAATCAGAAAGAATATATATACCCCCGTGTTTGTAGCAGCACTATTAACAATAGCTAAGATCTGGAAACAGCCCAAATGTCCATCAGTAGACGAATGGATAAAAAAGTAGTGGCACATATACACAATGGAGTATTATGCAGGTGTAAGAAAGAAATATCTCTTATCCTTTGAGACAACATGGAGGGACCTGGAGTGTATTATCCTAAGAAAACAAGCCAAACAGAGAAAGACAAGTATCATATGATCTCACTTATTTGTGGAATATAATGAACATAACAGTCTGAAGAACAGGGTCGGTCCAGAGACATGGAAGTAGGGTACAGACTGACAATCCCCAGAAGGGGGGGTGGGGCGGGATAAACCACAGAACTCATATGCATGTATGAATAACCAATGGACATGGACAACAAAGCCAGGGATGGGGCAGGGAGGGAGGGGAGGAGGGTGTCAATGGGGGAAAAAGGAGAAACATCTGCAACAAAAATAAATAAATAAATAATTTTAAAAAAAGATATCCAACATATAAGAAGTGCTTATTTTATTAGTAATCAGGGAAGTAACAAATTTATAATTCACCCATTAGAAGAGCTAAAATTGAAATGGCTACTGATGCTAACTGTTGATATTCACCTAATATGGCTCACCTGTAACTCACACTCACTGCTGTGAGTGTAAAATGGTGAAACACTTAAAAATATGTCATTATCTACCAACAATTACACTCATTAATATGTATCCCTGAAATGCATGCCCATGCACACCAGAGAAATGTATACAATATTTATTATATCATTATTTTTATTAGATAAGAACCAAAAGCAACCCCAAAAGTGATTATGTCTAGTGTATAAATATACTATGGTATATTCATACAATGGAATTCTATAAAGCAATAAAATAAATTAATATGACTACTTTTATTTTATTTATTTTTAATCCTCACCCAAGGATACCTTTTTCCATTTTTATCTTCAATAGAGTGGGAGGGAGGGAGAGAACATGGACGTGAGAGGATCGGGCTGCCTCCTCAACGGCCCCGACCAGGGGACCTAAAACAACCGAGGAACGTGCTCTTGACCTGAATCGAATCCATGACTCTTTGGTCTACGGGCCGACACTCTAACCACTGACCAAACTGACCAGGGCAATATGACTATTTCTAATCATACTATTTTATAAAGCAGTCATAAAATACTAACTTTGCTAACATTTATGTAGAGTTAAAAAAAATAGTAAGAACAGCACACTCCAGTGTTTAGCGATGCAGGCCTTGTGAAAATATCCAAGACAAACAATGAATGAGTTATCACAAAAGACACAAAAATGGATACATCTTGGGAAAAGAGGAAGCTAATGACTAAGAAGGCGTCTCAGTGGCTTTTGGGGGCTAGCAATATCCTCTTTCTTGGACTGAATTATGCTGGTGATTTAAAGTTGTAGTTCCTTCCTTCAATACCATTTCTGTTGGAATCTAAAGCCCAAACAATGCTATGTGTAAAGGCAATAAACAAAGTCATGGAAGTCATGATATTTTATTTTTGTTTGTTTGACCAATGTAAATTGTTTTATTAAGAGAACGTAGAAAACTATAAGGCAATCAGTCATTTTAGCACAATCCAGAGGGCACTTCACCTCATGTTAATGACTATCATTTGCCATCAATGACACTAGTGCACTACCAGGTACTGTGATGGCCCTAAATGACAGATTTGTGCACAACCTATTGAAATGTGATAAATACAATATAAAATATATGTAGAATGATTCCAGACACCCAAATCCTAATGACAGACCTTTTGAAATATTTTTACTTTTTTCTCCCTGTTATAGAATTTATGAATAATATGGAGTACTTTAGGGTCTGCTAGTTTGTATATAAAAAAGTTATCTCTGCAGGAGTACCATTTAACTGATGTTTTGCTTGTAAAAAAAAGAATAAAGTGACTTATTGAACATAGAGTGACACTCTATGTGTCAGTGGTTTGTTTGGAAATTCACATGATAATCCTTACCACATGTCCACGTCCATTGCAGTCAGTAACTAATAGCAAAATTACCCATAGTCATAGCATTTTCTCACTGAGATATAGGAAAGGATGTTAGTGGGCTCTCACAATACATTGCTGCAGATTCAATATTCATTGCTATATTTGATAGACAACCGGTTCAAAGTGGAACATTGAGTTCTGTAGTATAGAGAATATTCCCATCCCACTCTCTTTCTGTACCAATAAGTCAGGTCTTTGTAAGTTCTCCAGTTAACTTAGTGGAGATAGAAATCCACCTGGCTTTTATTTTTTATTTATTTATTTATTTAATCCTCACCCGAGGACATTTTTTTGATATTTTGTTCAGATAGAGTGGGAGGGAGAGAGAGAGAGAGAAACATTGACATGAAAGGGACACATCGAGTGGTCGCCACCCACACGACCCAACCAGGGCCGGGGACAAACTGCAACTGAGGTACATGCCCTTAGCGGGAACCGAACCCGGGTCTCTCCAGATTGCAGGCCGATGCTCTAACTGCTGAGCCAAACCGGCCAGGGCTCTACCTGGCTTTTAGATGTGAAAAAGTTAGACCTTTATCAGTCTCACTGCAACAGTTAAAGATGCAAATATTTGCAAGATTTGTTTAGTCCCAATCTGTTTCAAATCAGTAACATTTGTATTATTTTTTTCTATTGTTACCAGAAAAATCTTTATCTTCCATGAAGGCTGATTAGCACAAATGGGACAAGACAATGTTTATAGTTTCCCCTTTAAAGTCTCTTTCTCCTGTGGAGCCCCAGAATGCACAGCTACACAGCACCTCTTTGGGGAATAAAATTTCTTCTCTTTCTCATACCCTTGGCAATTACCACTGCTCCCACAAAATCTTTTTAAAATTAAATTTATTGGGGTGACAACAATAAACAAAATTATACAGGTTTCAGGTACACAATTCTATAACACATCCTCTGTACATTGTATTGTGTGTTTACCACCACAGGTCATGTCTCCTTCCGTTACCATTTATCCCCCCTAAACGCTCCTCCACTTCCCCCCACCCTCCTCCTCCTAGCAATCACCACACTGTTGTTCATGTCCATGAGGTCTTTCTCTTTTTTTTCTTATTGCCCAATCCCTCCACCCCCAGCCCTGCTTCAACATCTGTCAGCCTGCTCCCTGTGAGTCTGTCTCTATTTTGCTTGTTAGTTCATTTTGTTTATTAGATTTCACATATAAGTGAAATCATGTGGTACTTGTCTTTCTCTGACTGGCAAGATCGAAAACAAGAAGTTTAAAAATAGTTTCTCAACATTAAAAGGAAAGATTGTGTAACACACCAAAAAAGAGTAGGGTACAGATAAATGGAGACTTCTCATAAATGGCTGGTTGGTCTGAAACCTGCAGGGCATTTCTGAATGCCTTCCTTTTGTATTATGAATTCAGTTAACATTGGTAAACTGATTTTGGATGGCAATATATTTTTTTTAATCCTAACCCAAGGATATTTTTCTATTTATCTTCAGATAGAGTGAGAGGGAGGGAGAGAGAGAGAAAGATCGACATGAGAGGAACATATTGACTGGTTGCCTCCCACATGACCCTGACCAGGGCCAGAGATAAACCACAACCGAGGTACGATGTACCCTTGACTAGAATCAAACCCACGACTCATTGGTCCATGGGCCGACACTCTAACTGCTGAGCCAAACTGGCCAGGGCTTGGATAGTTTTTAATGCATATTTCTTTTGATTCATCAGTTGCACATCTAGAAATGTATACCAAGGTACAATGTAAGATATAACACTATTGTTGAAAAACAGGAATACACACACACACACACACATATAATTTAAACTTTGGTTATAATTATAAACAAATTAAACACTGATATAATGGGATGTTCAGCTCTTACAAATGAGCCTGTAAAAGAGTTTTTGATATGAAAATAGTTTCACAGTCGGTTGAGCGTCTTCCCATGCACCAGAAGGTCGCCAGTTTGATTCCAGGTCAGGGCACATGCCCAGGATGCAGGCTTGATCCCCAGTATGGGGCACGTAGAAGGCAGCTATGGATGTTACTCTCTCTCTCTCTTTCTCTCTCCCTCTCCCTTCCTTTATCTCTAAAATCAACAAAAATGTATTTAAAAGATAAATAAAATGTTAATGGTGATCATCTCTGGATATTAGGCTTTATACTTATCCAAATTTTCTTTTATTTCTCTCAAGATAAACCTCTACTAATTGAATAATGAATTATTATAAAGGAAAAAATATTAACAAGCTCTGCAAATCAGTTTCCAGCGGAGAGAATTATAGAGCAAAATGATGAAAAAAATGTGAGACTCACAGTGGGAATCTTTTCTTTTTGTATGGTTTCTAAGGATAAGTCTGTATCCTTTGTTTGGATGTTACCGTCTTAAATGCCTTCAACAGGGAGTAACATTCATTATTAAAATAACTTTCAGCTTGTTGGCAATTTTTTTGCACCAGAGTTAATTTTTAGTGCATTAGGATTTGTGTACTGCTTGAATTTAGAGAATAAAAATTATACCATCCATTGCAGAACTGTTTGGGAAAGAGGCAGTAATATAAGGATTACACTATTTATAGGAGGTGGCTCGGTAACCAAGATCTCATTACATAGCTGATATACCTGCATTTTAAATGTATTATGGTCTCCATAATACTGAGTGATTTCTTTTCTTTCTCTTTTAATTTTGAGGTTAATAACTGCGATTAGAACAATGTCTTTGTTTGGTTATCTGAAGGAGATGGCTGCTTTAAGCTAGGAATCCTTGTCATGGAGGTAAAAGAGTACAAATTGTGAGGCCAAAGAAAATTAAGAATAAGTCCTGCTTCAATTATTTATATTTTGTATGATATAAAAGATCATTTAACTTGGGCCTCAAAGTTCTCATCAGTACAATGTTGATAATGATCCAAGATATGTAAGGCTGGGGAAAGAACTGGATATGTTATCTTTTGAAAAGTACTCGAAACAGAGTGTATATTATCAGCTTAGGTATGTTTATTTTCAATACACTTAATTGGTATTATCTCATAAGACATTTATAGGAAGAATAATACAAGGATTGGTTAATGTAGCAGCTAAACTACATCATCAGAAACACTGGATATTCTCCTCCTTTTATGCTGCCTTCCTCAGGGTGTCAGCTTTGGCTGCACTTGGATGGTTTATTTCTTGGTTGCAGGATGGCTGCCACAGTTCTAGACATCACAAGCAAAGAAGAAAACCTCTAATAGCAGAAGTGGGTCCTTCTATCTCTATTGATGCTTGATGAAACCTTTCTGGCAATATCTCCAGCAAAATTACTGTTTCATCCCATTGGCGTTTTAGGCCCATCCTCAAATTTATCACTGGTAAGGGAAAGCAGATCAACATGCTTGACTTGGACACACTCTTGAACTGAGGATGGAGAGAAATTCCCCGAGGGAAGGAGAGAGTGAGGCAGTGAGGAATAACGGACAACACATTAGGGTTTTGTTTCTCTGTTCAGCAGAAAAGCATTTGTTTACAATAGGCGATAGAAAACCATACTTTCATAGTGTGTGTGTGTGTGTGTGGTATGTTGTGTGTAGCAGAGAAAACTAGGAATTGTGGGAAATAAAAGTAGTAGTGGTACAGACAGAGTATACCTACATTAATGTATATGTTTGGAAAAATAGAGGAAGTCATGTCTTAGAACTGTCATCTGAGTCATCCTTGCTCAAATAATTTTTCTCTAAATAGGAATATTGTTCTAAAATACTCATCCTGCATAGAAACCACTTTTGAGAAAAAATTTGTTCACTAAAAACTATTTTATAGCCAGTTGACACATTTATAGTTGTGTATTTCTCTTGTCTCCATGTATTAGAAATGTTCATATGAAATGTGATGTTTAATCTTACACATTGAATAAATTTTAAATATAATCTTCTTTCGGAGTCCCACTTGTGGAATGAAAAAGCTTTGACAAAACATATACTCAATTTGTAACGCTAACATTCAAAGCCCATCTGCATGAAAATAAGACATATACACACTGAAAAAGTGTAAGATTGTGAATTTAGGTCTTATCTGATTTATGGGTTCTTTAGTAATATTTATATAAGAATTGATGCCTTTAAAAGTAATAAACTCTCAAGCATATTTGAGGAATCTGTAAAAGGGATGTAGTCAAAAGTAATGGCATTCTTCTGATTTTGACCAGAAGTGAATTTGTTAATAAAAGGTAATAATTCTTATCTTGTTTTTTCTTTTTAAAATATCAAAAGTTAATTTTGCCATTGTGATCCTTTAAAAATAAACATGTTAAAATTCTAGTTGAAAATTGTTTACCACCAGAATAAGATGCATAGAAACACTGGGGTGGGGCTGTTTTCTGACTGGCCTATTGGTAATTAAATTCTCCAGGAGATAAGGGTGGAGAGGAGGTCAATGCGTTCTATTTGTGCTGATTTTACTTCACTTTCATTCTAACAGTTTGTACTCTTCTTCTGTTTCTTGTCCCTGGGGTTAAATTTCTCTGGGGGGGGGGGGAGTTAGGGGAAGTATTTTCTTGAACATGAATTTCATAAAAGTTAAGGTTATAGATTCAAATCATGTTTTGAAACTTCCAAGATTAATATGTACAATCAACCCTAATTATTCGAGGACTCCATATTTTCAAAATTTTCTATTTGTTAAAGTGTATTTATAACCCTGAAATCAATATTCATGCTGCTTTCGCGGACATTTAGTTGGTGATTTTGCTGTTTAAAATGACCCCCAAGATAGTGGGGAAGTGCAGTCCCGTGTAAGTGCAAGGCGCTGTGGAGTGCCTCCTGGAGAAAACGCATGTGGTGGCTAGGCTGGGCTCGGGTGTGAGTTACAGTGCTGCTGGCCACGAGTCCAACATTAATGAAGCAACAACATATATCAAATAAAGTGTATTTCAACAACATTACACATTAAAAGAATGTTGTGTATTGATGGTTGATGAAAATTTTGTGACCAGAGGCTCACAAGAAACTTACCCTGTATTTCCTCTAGTTATAACTTTTCTGTACTTGCCAATTCAGTGTTTGCTGTAACTTAATTATATAATTATAACCACTATGAGTACAGACATCAGACCTTCTTTCTGTAATGCTGGGCATCATCACATTTTGAAACAGGTAAAGTACATAGATAAACTTATTTTGAACTTAATTCTACATCTAACAAGACTATTAATCAGTTCTCCACTTATCCCAGTATCTGGGACAAACTGGGAGACAGAGCCAGCAACAGCACGAGTCCGAGCTGAGTCAGTTTAGCTGGGAGACAGAAGGTGATGGAGGCCAGAGAAGGAAAGGAACGCTTTCTGAAACAAAGTATTTAACACTGTTAATGAAAAGTGATACCAGAGGAGGAAAAATGGCGGCGGAGTGAACGGAAGCTACACAGACTGTCTCCCAGAACCAAACTTAAATTACAACGATAACACAGACAAATTGGCGGGAAAAAGCAACAGAAAAGCAGCTTGCCAGGACCATATAAGGAGGGACACTGACTCGATCCTGGTAGCCTTGCGAAAGCGGGAGACGGGGACTGGGAGCCCACGGTCGGCAGCTCGGCAGCGGCCTCAGCTGGGAGCAGCGCCCTCGGGTCACACTCCCAGGCCGCTCCACAGCGCAGAGCCGGGACAGAGGCTAAAACAGCCACAGTCACTCACCTTGGGCTCCGGCAGAGGAAGGGCAGACTGGACTGGAACTGTGTCGGGACACTCGGGATTTGGAGGGCGCTCAGAGCTTTGGCTGAGTGCAGCCACGCAGGACGGTGGGCATATTGCTCCTTCACAGGGCTCAGAGGAGAGGCAGCAGTCCCTCCCTCGGAGATCCAACCCCACCATGTGGGCTATTGAAGTGCTAATTGAAGCTCATTAACAACCAGCATCTGCCCCACCCTCAGGAAATCCCCTTGTGCTGAGCACCTGAGGGAGCTTTTCAATCAACTGACAACCCAAAACTCATAGAGTAACCTCGACTGCTAGCCTCCAGGCAAAAAACTAGAGGATAACAGTACCTTTCCTGGGCTAGCAACTTGAACCAGGAAAGTAAGACTTGACAGTGGTGTTTAACGTGGGTCCTCCCTCGCTCATCTAAACCCAGGAGAGGGAGCCACAAACAGCAGAACACCAACACCCACAGGGAAAACTTGACAAGCTCCAAAGACCACAGTGATAGCCAAAATGGTGAAACACAGAAACAGAATCCAAATGAAAGAGCGAGAGACCTCCACTGAAGATGAGATCAATGTGGACCAATTAGGCATGTTGACAGAGATAGAATTCAGAGCCATGATCTTGAGGAAGCTGAACAGCATGAGTAAGGACATGGAGACACTGAAAATAAGCCAGTTGGAAATTAAAAACCATCAAGAAGAGATAAAAAATGACATATCAGAAATGAAAACACATTGGGAGGTTTAAAAAGCAGAGTAGAGGAAGCTGAGGACCGGATCAGTGAATTAGAAGACAGGGTAGGAAAAATCAACCAATCAGAAAAACAAAAGGAAAAAAAAAAACTATTAAAAAACAGGAAGACAGCTTAAGAGAACTATGGGACAACTAGAAACGTAATAATATACGCATCATAGCAGTCCCGAAGAAGAAGAATATGAGCAAGGGATAGAGAATATATTCAAAAAAATAGTGACAGAAAACTTCCCTAATTTGGTGAAGGAAGAAGGCATTCAAGTTCAAGAAGCACAGAGAGTCCCAAGTAAGAAGAACCCAAACAGGCCCACACCAAGACACATAGTAATTAAAATGCCACAAATTAAAGACAAAGAGAGAATCCTAAAAGCAGCAAGAGATAAGCAACAGGTTACCTACAAAGGAAACCCCATAAGGCTCTCAGCTGATTTCTCACAAGAAACACTACAGTCCAGAAGGGAATGGCATGAAGTAATCAAAGTCATGAAAAACAAGAATCTGAATCCAAGACTACTATACCCAGCAAGGCTATCATTCAAAATAGAAGATCAAATAAAGAGCTTCCCAGACAAAAAAAAAGGCTAAGGTAATACATTAGCACTAAACCAGCACTGCAAAAAATGTTAAAAAGACTGCTCTAATTAGCAGTAGAAATGGGAAGAAAAAGGGAACCATACTAAACAAAAATGGCAATAAATAAGTACATATCAATAATCACCTTAAAGGTAAATGGACTGAATGCTCCCATAAAAAGATACAGAGTAGCTGATTGTATAAGAAAGCATGACTCATCTATATGTTGTTTACAAGAGACCCACCTCACAACAAAAGACTCACATAGGTTGAAAGTGAAGGCATGGAAAAAAATCTTCCAAGCAAACAAAAAGGAAAAAAAAAGCTGGGGTAGCAATACTCATATCTGATAAAATAAATTTCAAAATGAAGGCCATAACTAGAGACAAAGACGGCCACTACATAATATTGAAAGGATCTATCCAACAGGAAGATATAACCTTGATAAACATATATGCACCCAACAGAGGAGCACCAAAATATATTAAAAATCTTCTGGAGGACTTCCAAGGAGAAATCAACAACAATACAATCATAGCAGGGGACTTCAACACCCCATTGACAGCACTGGATAGATCCTCTAGGCAAAAATACAGCAAGGAAACAGAGACTCTAAATGAAGCACTAGACCAAATGGATTTAATAGTTATCTACAGAGAATTACACCCCAAAACTACAGAATACACATTCTTTTCAAGTGCACATGAGACTTTCTCAAAGATAGACCACATGATAGGACACAAACTAAATCTCTACAAGTTCAAGAAGATTGAAATCATATCAAGCATCTTCTCAGATCCAATGGCATGAAACTAGAAATCAAGTGCAACAAGAACATGCAAAGACATTTCAACACATGGAGGCTAAATAGCATGTTATTGAATAATGAATGGGTCACCGAGGAAATCAAGGAAGAAATTAAAAACTTCCTGGAAACCAATGAAAATGAACACACAACAACACAAAACCTATGGGATGCAGTGAAAGCAATTCTGAGAGGGAAGTTCATAGCACTACAGGCCTAACTCAAAAAACAAGAAAAATTTCTAATCGACTGTCTGACCTCACAACTTAAAGAATTAGAAAGCAAACAAAAAGAAAACCTCAGAGCAAGTAGAAGGAAGGAATTGGTAAAGATCAGAGCAGAAATAAATGACATAGAGACCAAAAAAAAAAAAAAAATTCAAAGGATCAATGAAACAAAGAGCTGGTTTTTCGAAAAGATAAACAAGATTAATGGGCCCTTAGCTAGACTCACCAAGAAACAAAGAGAGAGAACCCAAATACACAAAATCAGAAATGAAAGAGGAGAAGTAAAAACCAACAGCACGGAAATACAAAAGATCGTTAACAACTACTGTGAACAACAATATGGCCACAAATTTGACAATCTAAGCGAAATGGACAAATTTCTAGAAACACATAGTCTCCCAAAACTAGACCCGGAAGAGATAGAAAACTTGAACAGACCAATAACAACAAAGGAAATTGAAGAGGTAATCAAGACTCTCCTAGCAAACAAAAGCCCAGGCCCAGATGGCTTCACGGGGGAATTTTACCGAACATTCAAAAAAGAACTAACACCCATTCTCCTCAAACTATGTCAAAAAATTCAAGAAGAAGGAAGATTTCCAAACACGTTCTATGAGGCCAGCATAATTCTAATTCCAAAACCAGAAAAAGACACTACGAAGAAAGAAAACTACAGGCCAATATCCCTGATGAATATAGACGCCAAAATCCTGAAAAAAATATTAGCAAATCGGATCCAGAAACACATCAAAAAAATTATTCACCATGACTAAGTGGGATTCATCCCAGGGATGCAAGGCTGGTACAATATTCGCAAATCAATAAACGTGATACACCACATAAACAAAATGAAGAATAAAAACCACATGATCATATCAATAGATGCTGAAAAAGCATTTGACAAAATTCAGCATCCATTTCTGATAAAAACGCTCAGCAATGTGGGAATAGAGGGATCATATCTCGACATAATAAAGGCCATATATGAAAGACCTACAGCCAACATCATACTCAATGGATAGAAATAAAAACATTTCCATTAAGAACAGGAACAAGACAGAGATGTCCACTTTCGCCACTCTTATGTAACATTGTACTGGAAGTCTTAGCCACAGCACTCAGACATGAAGAAAAAATAAAAGGGATCCAAATTGGAAAGGAGGAAGTGAAACTGTATTATTTGCAGATGACATGATATTATACATAGAAAACCCTAAAGACTCCATCAAAAATCCACTACACTTAATAAATGAATTTGGCAAAGTAGCAAGATACAAAATTAATGTCAAGAAATCGACGGCATTCTTGTACACCAATGATGAACTCACAGAAAGAGAAACTGAAAAAACAATCCCTTTTACCATCGCACCAAAAAAATTACGATACCTAGGAATAAACTTAACCAAAGAAGTAAAGGACCTATTTGCAGAAAACTACAGGTCAGTGAAAAAAGAAATAGAGGAAGATATAAAAAAGTGGAAGCACATACCCTGTTCATGGATTGGAAGAATTAACATCATTAAAATGTTCATACTACCCAAAGCAATCTATAGATTCAATGCAATCCCCATCAAAATACCAACGACATATTTCATAGAACTAGAACAAATACTTCAAAAGTTCATATGGAACCAAAAAAGACCCCGAATAGCCACAGCAATCTTGAAAAAAAAAGAACAAAGTAGGTGGGATCACAATACCAGATATCAGGTTATACTACAAAGCGACTGTAACCAAAACAGCCTGGTACTGGCACAAGAACAGGCATATAGACCAGTGGAACAGAACTGAAAACCAGAAATGGACCCAAGGCAGTATGCTCCATTAATATTTGACAAAGGTGGCAAGAGAATACAGTGGCGTAAAGACAGCCTCTTTAATAAATGGTGTTGGGAAAATTGGACAGCTACATGCAAAAAAATGAAACTAGACCATTAACTAGACCATACACAAAAATAAACTCAAAATGGATAAAAGACTTAAATGTGACCCGTGAATCTATAAAAATTCTAGAAGAAAATGTAGGCAACAAAATTTTGGACATCATACGGAGCAGAAATTTCACTGATACATCACCTAAGGCAACAGAAACAAAGGAAAAAATGAACACATGGGACTACATCAAACTAAAAAGCTTCTGCACAGCAAAACAAACAATCATCAAAATGGAATGGCAACCCACTGTATGGGAGAACATCATTGCCAATGATGTATCAGATAAGGAGTTAATTTCCAATATATATAGAGTGCTCATACAACTCAACAAAAGGAAGACAAAGATCCCAATTAAAAAATGGGCAGAGGAGCTGAATAGACACCTCTCCAAACAGGACATACAAATGGCCAAAAGACATATGAAGAAATGCTCAACATTGCTAATCATTAGAGAGATGCAAATTAAAACAACAATGAGGTATCACCTCACACCTGTCAGAATGGCTGCCATCAACAAATGATCAAACAACAAGTGTTGGCGAGGGTGTGGAGAAAAGGGGACTCTAATACACTGCTGGCGGGAATGCAGACTGGTGCAGCCACTATGGAAAACAATATGGTGTTACCTCAAAAAATTTAAAATTGAACTTCCATTTGACCCAGTGATCCCACTGCTAGGAATATACCCTAAAAAGCCTGAAACACCAATCAGGAAGAATATATGTACCCCCATGTTCCTAGCAGCACTATTTACAATAGCTAAGATCTGGAAACAGCCCAAGTGTCCATCAGTAGACGAATATATAAAAAAGCAGTGGTACATATACACAATGGAGTACTATGCAGCTGTAAGAAAGAAAGATCTCTTATCCTTTGAGACGACATGGAGGGACCTGGAAAGAAGCCAATCAGAAAAAGACAAATACCACATGATCTCACTTATATACGGAACATAATGAACATAACAGTCTGAGGAAAACAGTAGACCCAGAAACATGGAAGTAGGGCACAGACTGACATCCCTCAGAAGAGGGGGTGGGGGCGGGTGGGAAGAGATAAACCACAGAACTTATATGCATGTATGCATGACCAATGGACATGGACAACTAAGCCGGGGATGGGGTGGGGGTGGGGTGGGGAGGGGGGTGCCAATGGGGTAAAAACGGTAAAATATCTGTAACAAAAAAATAAATAAAAAATTTATATAAAAAAAAGACTATTAATCAATTGTGTACCCAGAATATTTTTCCCGCAGTGAATTGAAGCTATATACCAATTAAGTAAAAAAGATATAAGTTGTCGAAAAACAAAGACCCGATGAACCAGGAATGCAATAAAATAGTGGATGATTGCTATGAGAGACCTGGCTGCTCTTCTCATTCTCGTGGCATTGTCTTTCATGGAGCAAACGTTTCATTTTAATGAAGTCCAGCTTATCCATTGTTTCTTCATTTGATCATGCCTTTGGTGTTATATTTAAATAAGTCATCACCCTACCCAAGGTCGTCTAGGTTTTTCCTATGCTGTCTTCCAGGAGTTTTATAGTTCTCTATTTTACCTTTAGGTCAATGATTCATTTTGAGTTAATTTTTGTGAAAGTTGTAAGAATTGTGTTTACATCTATTTTATAGTTTTCTGTTATTCCATCTTTAGGCAGTAGCAGAAGACTCTTTAGCACCTATTTTAAACTGTGACAAACTATTTTTATTAACATGTATAATAAACAGTAAACCCTACAACTATCATATCCCGAACACCCCCAATATCTAGTCCCTATCTAAGAAGGAAATAAAATTCTCCCTGCTTATTTCTAGTGGACTTTAAATTCACATTCAGGGTCACTATACACCCACCTTAATTTCCCCAGGGCCAGGTAACAGACAACCAGGGATAGTCTTGTACCCCAGAGCCCACTAATTCATTCAAGTTAGCTAATCCTAAACCGACTTGTCCCATCTCACTTGTCCTTCCCATGGAAACCCCATAAAGGGGTTTGCCCACAGTTCCCTCTCTCTGCCTATGACTGATCTCAGTGCCCCCCTCAGTGGCCTTGTACAGCATACTGCGTTCTTTTGCAAGGAACTGTGAGTATAATAAAACTGTGAATGATTGTCTGGTTTCCTTCTCTTTATCTGCATTTGGCATCATCATCATAACTTGCCCGAGGTGATGTGGCCAAAACGACTGGCACAGTGAACAGACTGCTTTCACTCCAGGTGACAGAGATGCCATTAGACCACTCTTGATTACTAGTTGGAATTCTCAAGAGGGGGAGGCAGCCTGGGAAGGCACCACTGTCTGCTGGTGAACTTGCACTTTGAATCCTGCCACTGTTTGCTTCAGAGGCTTTGCCATCAGTTCCCATTCTAAATTGTGCAATTCATACACTGAATCCTTTCCAAGTTTTTATCGCATAAGCGTACATCCATAGCCTCACCTAGTCACTGGTACCTAAGTGTCTGGGGAATGAGTGTTTTACATTAACTACCTTATTCTACAGTCTCCTTCAAACGTTGCAGAATGTGAATACCTCCCTTAAAATTGTAAGATGGACCTCATCAGTCAACCAGGCAATGCTAGCAAGTGGCCCAGCATACCTCTGAGAAATTCTAATTTCTTGTTTTTGAGCTAGTGTTGCAGCAGGAGTCTTCCCAGAGATGCCTGGAAGCCCTGAGTGGTTCATAAAGCTGGTCGGACACCTTGAAAAAAATAATGTTATTGGGCCCAGTGATTTCTATGTTATTGCTTAACTTGTCCCTGTCTCTCTCCTTCTCCAAATACAGTGGACTATCAGAGCACACACCTATGGAGACCAGTGGCTAAACATAACACGGGAAAGGGGAAAAGAATATTTCATTCCCTATGAACTGGGCTAGGGAGACCACAGGGAGTACACACTAAAAGGATAAAATAATCAGGGAGAGAAAGGAGACAGAAATGGAAACTAGAGATTTAACCACCTGCAGCTACAAGCCATTCTAAAAGATTTTGTTCAAAATGACAATGAAAAGGAACTGGTACGTTGGAACAGAGGGCTGACTGCACTGCTCCAAGGAGCTGGTGGAGCTCTCTAAGTGAGCATCTCAGTTCCTGCGAAGCAGGCTAGAAAGCCTGCACGCGCGCACACAACACACACACACACACACACAGGTTTTTTTTCTCATTTTTATGTTTTCATTCTAATCTGCATTTTAAAATTCAGAATTCAATGTTTATTTTTATGCCTTGTTGAATCCATTTTTAATAAAATACTGTTTACATGTGTGTGGTTTTCTATGTAGGTATTTATTCCATTTATAATTTTGCTGTTCCCTTTCCCTCATTTTTTACCTACTACCACATCAAAATGGATTTTAAATTTTTTTATTTGCAATTTATTCATTAGCTAATAGAATTTACTGAAGTACTGACAAGTGTTTGCTTTTGTGATACAAAATATATAATTGAGGACTTACCTGTTGGGTAGAAAACCCCTCAGGAGCTTCCCTGGTGAAATCTGAAACTGGCCCCCATAAACCAAGGACAGAGAGAAACTGAAGAAAGAGGCAGACCACTCTAGATTGGCAGGTGGCAGCTTTAGTACACAAGGGCACTGACTTACAAGGCTTGTCTTAGGCAGCTAAAGTGAGTAGTTTTCTGCACCCACCCACCAGAATTTTAAAAGTTTGTATAGAGGCTTTAAATAGGTTCTGCCAGGTACACGGAGGGCTTTACCTGGATGTAGTTAGTGCCCAGTCCAGACAGTCTCACCATCACATTGCTGTCTCAAGGCTGTGTCCTTGGGCAGCTGCCAGCACAGGAAGGTGAGAGCACATTCCAAGTACAGGGGCGGGGTGGGGAGCCTGTCATTGCCTGAGTCCAGCTCTCAGGTCAAACTGAGGTCACATCTTCTTGATGACCCTCCCAAACATTATCAAAGTGATATGAGCCTTCTGCTAGAAGTATTCATGGCCATCATCTATTTGTTTTTGGTATAACTACTTTAGGGTTTTTTTTAGGAGAAATAAAATCATGAACTTTCCCTCAAAATTTCAATATGTTCTACACACCATTTACATTAACAAATAAATATATATTTTTTATGAAACCATTTAAAATTTATCCTTAAGTCATTTATGGTTAATGAGCTTTGAATTGATTTCTTTTAAATGTCATAAGAATGAGAAAATGCATTTTACACATATCTGGAACCCTTATGAGAGCAAATTTGGTTCAAGTAAATATTTTTCTCACTCTGCAAAAGCAGCTTGCAGATATTCAGCTAATAAACTGCTCTGATATATACAGGTTTTCCTTTGTATATTTTAGTAGAGGAAAATGTTTTGTGTTGCGAGGTTTCAGTGAAGTCGTGTGGTTAGAAATGAAGCAGCACTATTTTTCCACTTGTGTGCAGAAAGAATTAGTCACATACGTTAAAAAAAGTTTGAGTATTGACCCCTGCAGTTTTGGTGCTCGTGAGCCTGCCTCCTACTGCATTCGAACGGCATACAAGGTCTAGCAGAGCCAAACTAAAGCTCTGTAAGAGAAACATCAGTCTTTGGGCTATGGGGCTTTTAAGCTGCATGATTGAGAAAATAGAAGCCCCTTGAACATAAGGAGTGGTCAAGGTCCAGGGGCCCAAACCATGTGGTCTCAGCGATATGATTTTGCAGAACCTTGGCTCCATCTCATCAGCTGGAAAAAATCAAGAGACTGGGGTCAAACCTCGGGGCTGCAGCTGTATAATATGGCAGAACCTCAGTATGCAGCCCAGATCTGCACCTCCATGTTCTTGGACAGGGGAACACCAGTCCAACTAAATTGCCAGTTGAGGTTTCTACCATTAGTGGATTTTTCTTAAACTCTCAGCTGTGGCTGTTTTTAATAGAGTTTTTCAGAGGACAGCCTCTGATAAATCAATCTTGGATAAGTTAATCCTTACTTTTCAGTGAAGTAATAAAGAAACCTCCTTTTCCCCCCAATTTGAGTTTTGAAGTTTTTGAGAAAGAAATAAATCAGGAAATTGAAGATAAAAATAGCAGCCTTACTGGGGTGGAAATATGGGTAAATGTGCAAAAAATTATATTTGTGGGTTATATTGGCATGAACATAGATAAAGATGTAAATGCATATGCATATCAATGGGAAGGGAGGGTGTAGGAAATGGAGAAATAATAAACAGTTATTTTCATTAGTTTTTTTTCTATATTTTTCAATTGTTTCTTTACTACAATGAAGATTTTGCAGTATATTTCTAGGAAAATATCAGGATGAAAATAAAGGTTAAATGAAAATCTTGTGTGATTTTTTTATTGTGCAGTATGGTTTAAATTCATTTTAAGAAGAACATTTTATATATATGTATAACACAACTCACTCTGTTAAAGAGGAACACTGGTTGAGTGGGCTCTAAGCTTTGGGAGGGTCTCTTCCCTTACTGAGCCCTCTTTGGCACCAGGATGGTATATACAATTGTTAGTAAAGTTCTCCAAATCTACCTAATTTTTGCTATTTTCTTAACTTGATTTTAGAGTCCAGACTTTATCAAAAATGAAAGGATTAGATGAGACTGATTATGGATTGAGAATTACATATATGTTTCTGTATACAATCTTTCAACATATCCTCTGCATTGATTGCATGGTACATATTCATACTTCTATATGAAATTTATATCAAATACAGTAGAGTCAAAGGGATGGAATGGTTAATTCTACCTGGTGGACTAAAATATGGAAGTACTTCAAATTAGATTTGTTGCTTGAACTGAATTGAGATAGAAAAGAAGGCAGCAACATGAATATCTAATTAGATGAGATTAACCCTGGGCTGTGAAAAAAAGCATATTGCCCGCAGCAGTATATTGGATTTTGAAAACAGTAAAGTGAGGACCATGACAGGAGTGAGGTTTATATGGAAGGCTAAAGTCTAGAAGCATTTTTTTTTTAATGCCACAGTTAGTTTAATATTTATTTCTTTGCTTATGCAAAAT
The DNA here is from genome assembly GCF_014108415.1 of Molossus molossus. Classification (NCBI taxonomy): domain Eukaryota; kingdom Metazoa; phylum Chordata; class Mammalia; order Chiroptera; family Molossidae; genus Molossus; species Molossus molossus. Next base: position 61,383,359 of record NW_023425352.1, read on the forward strand.
AAATTAAAAATTATCTGCAACTGCATTATAATCATTTTGTATTTTATTTCATTCTCTTATACAGATTATTGGAAGACAAGCATTTTTAAATAACCAAAATGCCTCAGTGGTACACTCTTAAATTCTGTTTTAATTTACTCATTTATTAATTCAACAAAATTTAGTGTAGACTTTTTATTAAAAAGGCAGAATTTCATTATTGTTAGTTTCATGGTGTTCTTTGCACTGATAATGTGTTGTTATGTCTTATAATAAGTAACTTCCTTGACCCATCTCTCTACAAAATGTTTCCAAGTTAAATGTACTAAGAGACTAGTTTTTATTTTTTTTAATGTCAAATTTTGAATGCATAGTCATAATCATAAAGTGCTGGAATCCATGTTGGGTCTCATGCAGAATCTTGTAGAATAATGCAAAAAAAAAAAAAAAAATGGTCTCAGTTATTTTCTAGGATAAATTCCATACTTCTCTCATTTTAAAATTTACATGACATGATGAACTCATTCTAGATGGTGCTATGAGCTAAATTTTGTCTTCCCCAAATACATACCCTAACCTCAATACCTTAGAACATGACTTTATTTGGAGAGGCCTTTATAGAAGTAATTAAAATTAAAGGTCATATGAGCGGGTCCTAATTCAATTTGACTGGTTTAATAATAAAAAAGAAATTTGAACACTAAAAAAAGATACCAGGGATGCATACCTACAGAGAAAAGGCCATATGGGGTCGCAGAGAGCAGAAGGACATTTGCAAGCCAAGGAGAAAAGACTGGGGAGAAACCGACCCTGCTGACATCTTGATCTCGGACTCCTAGGCTCCAGAACAGTGAGGAATTGAATTTCTGTTCTTTGAGCCACCCAGTTTGTGGTATTTTGTTATGACAGCCTGGCGAACTAATACAGATGGGTATGTATAAAGATTATTAGCCAAAACAAACAAGTAGCCCAAAACAGTACCTCCTAATTAAACTTGATAAGGAGCAGGACACAGTTAGATCTTCAAGGATCAGAAACTTGTTCCACATTACACATTTTCCATTTTGAGGCACTTAAATGGAATAGATGGATAAGAACAAGGGAAGCTAAATTTAGATCAAGTCAAAACTAGAAACACCGCAGCATCAACCAAAAAAACCCTTAGAAACCATCAAGTTGTTGCTCAGAGATATTTCATGCATACTGAAAATTTTGATGGCATTTAAGGGCAAAACATAGATTTTTAAAAGACATATTAAGAAATCATTACTTTGGAGAAGAAATGGCTGAATTGGGATGAGGAACAAAAACTCATTTGGGGAATAGTGAGACATTGCTAGAATATTCAACTTATTTTTCTATTGTTCAGTGAAGTGTTTCAAACTTTCCTACTGAGCACATCATGTTCAAACCCTAATGCAAATAGGTTCAGTTCCAATTCATTTCACCCCATGTTTTAGTTATTTGTATCCTACTGAGCCATTTTTGATGCCAAATATTCTTTTCTTTTAGATTTTATTTTTTTTATCTATTCAATTCCCTACTGTGAAGTTTGCTAGATATCTTGTCTAGCAATAAGTTATTTTTAAATAAGTGTATATAATTGGAATTCTAATGGTCAGTAACCACTAAGGTGGATAGAAAACATAGTTTTATAATTTGCATAAGGTTGTTATGAAAAAGACTGATTAACTCTGAGTTTTTAATCGCATTTATTATACAAAGTTTTAAAAATCTCTTCAAATCTCTATATGTTGATTGTTACTCATAAGAGAAGGTTGTGTTCTTTTTGGAGACTACCAGGTATCTATCAGTACTTAATACTGAATATGTATTAAATGATACAGAGAGAACTGGACTTTTGCTTTAATAAGCTAATCAATTGAAGCTTTGTTTCATGTAGGAATAAACACAAAACCCTCTTTTATTTACTCACAGTGGTTTTACATTTCTTTTTCTACGATATTCTAAGGAAAGCTTTCAGCCACAAACTATTGTAGGGATTAGAAATTCTGAGACAATGCAAAAGAACCAAAATCAATGGGATTAAAGAAGAAAAAGGGTGAATTTGATGGTGAACTTTTAGGAACGATTAGTAGAGAGGGTACATTTCATGTTATTTTGGAAGCAGTGTGTGTGTGTTTTAATTAGACTTACACTTGTAATAAATATACAATTTGCTTACCATTATTACTGTAATAGATGTTTCTGAGGCAACACTGATCAGGGGTCTAACAACAGGATCATAGCAACAGCCTTAAATAGTGTCCCTCTAGTTTAGCTTCCTTTGATCTTGTGGAAATTTTACTATCCCTTTAAATGATACCTTTAAAATTTTATTCTCACCAGTTATTATTCAAAATGATAGTCAGATTTTATTTTACCATTAAAATTAATTTATTTATTTTTGTTACAGATGTTTCTCCTTTTCCCCCCACTGATTCCTCTCTCCCTCTCTCTCCCCTGCCCTGCCCTGTCCCCAGCTTTGTTGTCCATGTCCATTGTTCATACATACATGCATATAAATTCTGTGGTTAATCTCTCCCCCAAAACCACTTCTGCAGGGGAATGTTAGTCTATACCCCACTTTCACATCTCTGGGACAACGCCATTCCTCAGACTGTTATGTTCATTATATTCCACAAATAAGTGAGATCATATGATACTTGTCTTTCTCTGTTTGGCTGATTTAACGTAGGTTGATACTTTCCAGGTCCCTCCATGTCTTCTCAAAGGATAAGAGATCTTTCTTTCTTACAGCTGCATAGTACTCCATGGTGTATATGTACCACTGCTTTTTTATCCATTCATCTACTTGGGCTGTTGGACACTTGGGCTGTTTCCAGATCTTAGCTATTGTAAATAGTGCTGCTACAAACACAGGGGTGCATATATTCTTTCTGACTGGTATTTCAGGCTTTTTAGGGTATATTCCTAGCAGTGGGATCACTGGGTCAAATGGAAGTTCAATTTTTAATTTTTTGAGGTAACACCATATTGCTTTCCATAGTGGCTGCACCAGTCTGCATTCCCACCAGCAGTGTACTAGAGTCCCCTTTTCTCCACACCCTTGCCAACACTTGTTGGATGATTTGTTCATGGTGACCATTCTGACAGGTGTGAGGTGATACCTCATTGTTGTTTTAATTTGCATCTCTCTGATGATTAGTGATGATGAGCATTTTTTTATTATGTCTCTTCACCATTTGTATGTCCTGTTTGGAGAGGTGTCTATTTAGTTCCTCTGCCCATTTTGTAATTAGGTTCTTTGTCCTCCTTTTGTGGAGTTGTATGTGCACTCTATATATATTGGAAATTAACCCTTTATCGGATATATCATTGGCAATTATGCTCTCTCATACAGTGGGTAGCCTTTCCGTTTTGATGATTGTATCTTTTGCTGTGCAGAAGCTTTTGAGTTTGATGTAGTCCCATGTGTTCCTTTTCTTCTTTCTTTCTGTTGCCTTAGGTGATGTATCAGTGAAAATTCTGCTGAGTATGATGTCTGAGATTTTGTTGCCTACAGTTTCTTTTAGGAGTTTTAGGTATTCATGAGTCACATTTAAGTCTTTAATCCATTTTGAGTTTATGGTTGTGTATGGTGTGAGTTGATAGTCTAGGTTTATTTTTCTGCATGTAGCCGTTCAATTTTCCCAGCACCATTTATTTTTATTTTATTTTTTATTCTCACTCGAGGACATTTTTCCATTTTTTGTTCAGATAGAGCGGGAGGGAGAGAGAGGAAGAGAGAGAGAGAGAGAGAGAAACATCGATGTGAAGGGACACATCGAGTGGCTGCCACCTGCACGACCAACCAGGGCCGGGGACAAACTGCAACCGGGTACATGCCCTTAGCGGGAACCGAACCCGGGTCTCTCTGTACTGCAGGCCGACGCTCCAACCGCTGAGCCCAAGCGGCCAGGTCCCAGCACCATTTATTAAATAGGCTGTCCTTACTCCACTGTATGCTCTTGCCTCCTTTGTCAAATATTAATTGAGCATACTACCTTGGGTCCATTTCTGGGTTCTCTGTTCTGTTCCACTGGTCTATATGCCTGTTCTTGTGCCAGTACCAGGCTGTTTTGATTACGGTGGCTTTGTAGTATAACCTGAAATCTGGTAATGTGATTCTTCCAACTTTGTTCTTCTTTTTCAAGATTGCTGTGGCTATTCAAGGGCTTTTTTGGTTCCATATGAACTTTTGAAGTACTTGTTCTAATTCTGTGAAGTATGCCGTTGGTATTTTGATGGGGAATGCGTTGAATCTATAGATTGCTTTGGGCAATATGGACATTTTAATGATGTTAATTCACTCAGTCCATAAACAGGATATGTGCTTCCACTTTTTTATATCTTCCTCTATTTCTTTTTTCAATGACCTGTAGTTTTCTGTGAATGGGTCCTTTATTTCTTTGAGTAAGTTTATTCCTAGGAATCTTAATTTTTTTGCTGCAATGGTAAATGGGATTGTTTTCTTAGTTTCTCTTTCTGTGACTTCTTCATCGTTGGTGTATAAGAATGCCATCGATTTCTTGACGTTCATTTTGTATCCTGCTACTTTTCCAAATTCATTTATTAAGTCTAGTAAATTTTTGATGGAGTCTTTGGGGTTTTCTAAGTATAGTATCATGTCATCTGCAAATAATGACAGTTTCACTTCCTCCTTTCCAATTTGGATCTCTTTTATTTTTTCTTCATGTCTGATTGCTGTGGCTAAGACTTCCAGTACTATGTTAAATAAGAGTGGCGAAAGTGGGCATCCTTGCCTTATTCCTGTTCTTAAGGGAAATGCTTTTAGTTTTTGCCCATTGAGTATGATGTTGGCTATAGGTCTTTCATATATGGCCTTTATTATGTCTAGATATGATCCCTCTATTCCCACATTGCTGAGTGTTTTTATAAAAAATGGATGCTGGATTTTGTTGAAGGTTTTTTCAGCATCTATTGATATGATCATGTGGTTTTCATTCTTCATTTTATTTATGTGGTGTATCATGTTTATTGATTTGTGAATATTGCACCAGCCTTGCATTCCTGGAATGAATCCCATTTGGTAATGGTGCATAATTTTTTTGGTGTATTGCTGGATCCGATTTGTTAGTATTTTGTTCAGAATTTTGGCATCGATGTTCATCAGGGATATTGGCCTGTAGTTTTCTTTCTTTGGAGTGTCATTTTCAGGTTTTAGAATTAGAATTATGCTGGTTTCATAAAACGAGTTTGGAAGTCTTCTTTGATCTTGATTTTTTAAAAATAGTTTGAGGAGAATGGGTATTAGTTCTTCTTTGAATGTTTGGTAAAACTTCCCCGTGAAGCCATCCGGGCCTGGGCTTTTGTTTGCTGCGAGAGTCTTGATTGTATCTTCAATTTTTTCTTTTGTTATTGGTCTGTTCAAGTTTTCTATCTCTTCCTGGTCCAATATTGGGAGACTATGTGTTTCTAGAAATTTGTCCATTTCGCGTAGATTTTCAAACTTGTTGCCATATAATTGTTCATAGCACTTGTTAACAATCTTTTGTATTTCTGTGGTGTCAGTTGTTTCCTCTCTTCTTTCATTTCTGATTTTCTGTAATGGGGGTCTCTCTCTTTGTTTCTTGGTGAGTCTAGCTAAGGGTCCATCAATCTTGTTTATCTTTTCAAAAAAACAGCTCTTTGTTTTATTGATTCTTTGAATTGTGTTTTGGTCTCTATGTCGTTTACTTCTGCTCTGATCTTTAGTATTTACTTCCTTCTACTTGCTCTGAGGTTTTCTTTTGTTTGCTTTCTAATTCTTTAAGTTGTGAGAATAGAAAGTCAATTAGAAATTTTTCTTGTTTCTTGAGGTGGGCCTGTAGTGCTATGAACTTCCCTCTCAGAACTGCTTTCGCTGCATCCCATAGATTTTGTGTTGTTGTGTCTTCATTTTCATTGTTTTCCAGGAAGTTTTTGATTTCTTCCTTGATCTCCTCGGTGACCCATTCATTGTTTAATAACATGCTATTTAGCTTCCGTGTGTTCCAATGTCTTTGTATGTTCTTCTCACAATTGATTTCTAGTTTCATGCCATTGTGATCTAAGAATGCTTGATATGATTTCAGTCTTCTTGAACTTGTAGAGACTTAGTTTGTGCCCTAACATGGGGTTTGTCTTTGAGAATGTCCCATGTGCACTTGAAAAGAATGTGTATTCTGTAGTTTTGGGGTCTACTTCTCTGCAGATATCTATTAAATCCATTTGGTCTAGTGCTTCATTTTGAGTTTCTGTTTCTTGGCTAATTTTTTGTCTAGAGGATCTATCCAGTGATGTCAGTGGGGTGTTGAAGTCCCCTGCTATGATTGTATTGCTGTCGATTTCTCCTTGGAAGTCCTCCAGAAGATTTTTAATATATTTTGGTGCTCCTCTGTTGGGTGCATATATGTTTATCAAGGTTATATCTTCCTGTTGGATAGATCCTTTCAATATTATGTAGTGGCCTTCTTTGTCTCTAGTTATGGCCTTCATTTTGAAATTTATTTTATCAGATATGAGTATTGCTACCCCAGCTTTTTTTTTTCCTTTTTGTTTGCTTGGAAGATTTTTTTCCATGCCTTTACTTTCAACCTATGTGAGTCTTTTGTTGTGAGGTGGGTCTCTTGTAAACAACATATAGATGAGTCATGCTTTCTTATCCAATCAGCTACTCTGTGTCTTTTTATGGGAGCATTCAGTTCATTTACCTTTAAGGTGATTATTGATATGTACTTATTTATTGCCATTTTTGTTTAGTGTGGTTCTATTTTTCTTCCTATTTCTCCTGCTAATTACAGCAGTCCTTTTAACATTTCTTGCAGTGCTGGTTTGGTGCTAATGTGTTCCCTTAGCCTTTGTTTGTCTGGGAAGCTCTTTATTTGATCTTCTATTTTGATTGATAGCCTTGCTGGGTAGAGTAGTGTTGGATTCAGATCCTTGTTTTTCATGACCTTGATTACTTCATGCCATTCCCTTCTGGCCTGTAGTGTTTCTGTTGAGAAGTCAGCTGAGAGACTTATGGGGTTTCCTTTGTAGGTAACCTGTTGCTTATCTCTTGCTGCTTTTCGGATTATCTCTTTGTCTTTAATTTTTGGCAGTTTGATTACTATGTGTCTTGGTGTGGGCCTGTTTGGGTTCTTCTTACTTTGGGCTCTCTGTGCTTCTTGAACTTGAATGCCTTCTTCCTACACCAAATTAGGAAATTTTTCTGTCACTATTTTTTGAATATATTCTCTAACACTTGCTCATTTTCTTCTTCTTCGGAGACTTCTATGATGCGAATATTATTATATTTCCAGTTGTCCCACAGTTCCCTTAAGCTGTCTTCCTGTTTTTTAATCGTTTTTTCCTTTTGGTTTTATGATTGGTTGATTTTTTCTACCCTGTCTTCTAATTCACTGATCTGGTCCTCTGCTTCCTCTACTCTGCTTTTTAGACCTTCCAATGTGTTTTTCATTTCTGATATGTCATTTTTTATCTCTTCTTGGTGGTTTTTAATTTCCAATATGCTTATTTTCAGCATCTCTATGTCCTTACACATGCTGTTGATCTTCCTCAAGATCATTGCTCTGTATTCTTGTTCTGTTAACTTGCTTAACTGCACCTCATCTATCTCATCTTTGGTAGAGGTCTCTTGTTCTTTCATTTGGCTTTTGTTTCTGTTTCTCACCATTTTGGCTATCACAGTGGGCTTTTGAGTCTGCCAAATTTTCCCTGTGGGTGTTCGTGTTCTGCTGTTTGTGGCTCCCTCTCCTGGGTTTGGAGGAGGCAGGGAGGACCCACTTTAAACACCACTGTCAAGTCTTAACTTTCCTGGTTAGAGTTGGTAGCCCAGGGATGGTATAGTTATCCTCTAGCTGTTTTTGCCTGGAGGCTATTAGTAGAGGTCATCTGAAGAACCTTGGTTTCTGAGTTGCCTGAAAAACTTTCTCAGGTGCTCAGTGTAAGAGAATTTATTGAGGGTGGGGCAGCTGTTGGTTGTTAATGGGCCTCAATTAGCATTTCAATGGCCACCAGGTGGGGTTCATTCTCTAAGGAAGGGGCCGCCACCTCTCCCCAGGTCCCTGGGATTGAGTAAGTACAATGACCACAGTCCTGCGTGGCTGCACTCAGCAAAAGCTCTGAGCACCCTCCAAATCCCGAGTGTCCCCACACAGTTTCAGTCCAGTCTGCCTTCCCTCTGCCGGAGCCCAAGGTGAGTGGCTGCTGCCAATTTAGCCTCTGTCCAGACTCTGTGTTGCGGAGCCACCTGAGTCTTTTAACCTGAGGTTGCAGCACCAGCCAAGGGCGTAGCACTCAGCCGCGTTCGCAGGATTCAGCCATGGTCGCCAGATGCAGCCAAGGTGGCAACAGCTTCCAGCCGAGTCCCCTGGTTCCAGCCGAGTCTGCTGGTCCCAGCCCAGGCCGCTGCGGACCATGGGCTCCCAGCCCTCTCTTGCATCCTCGCAAGCCTACCAGGATTGAGTCAGTGTCCCTGGTTATGTGGTCCTCCAAGGTGTCTTTCGGTTGCCCCTTCCTGACGAATTGTCTTTATTTTTGTTGTAAATCCAGTTTGGTCCTGGGAGATGGTCTGTGTAGCTTCCATTCACTCCGCCACCATTTTTCCTGTTCTGAGATCTTTTTTCTTACAGCTATATAGCAGTCCAATGTGTATATGTACCACTGCTTTTTTTATCCATTCATCTACTGATGGACATTTGGGCTGTAATCAGATCTTAGCTAAATAGTGCTTCTACAAACATGGGGGTACATATATTCTTTCTGATTGGTGTTTCAGGCTTCTTAGGGTATATTCCTAGAAGAGGGATCACTGGGTCAAATGGAAATTCAATTTTTAATTTTTTGAGGTAACACCATATTGCTTTCCATAGTGGCTGCACCAGTCTGCATTCCCACCAGCAGTGTACTAGAGTCCCCTTTTTCTCCACACCCTCACCAACTCTTGTTGTTTGATGATTTGTTGATGGTGGCCATTCTGACAGGTGTGAGGTGATACCTCATTGTTGTTTTAATTAAGATCTTTCTGATGATTAGTAATGTTCAGCATTTCTTAATTCATATGTCACTTACCCATTTGTATGTCCTGTTTGGAGAGGTGTCTAGTTTCTCTGTCCATTTTTTAATTGGGGTCTTTGTCTCCTTTTGTTGGGTTGTATGAGCACTCTGTATATTTTGAAAATTAACCCTTATCTGATGTATCATTGGCAATTATGCTCTCCCATAGAGTGGGTTGCCTTTTTATTTTGGTGGCTGTTTCTTTTGCTGTGGAGAAGCTTTTGAGTTTGATGTAGTCCCATGTGTTCATTTTCTCCTTTGTTTCTGTTGACTTAAGTGATGTATCAATGAAAATTCTGCTTCGTATGATGTCTGATATTTTGTTGCCTTCATGTTCTTCTAGAATTTTTATGGATTCATGGGTCACATTTAAGTTTTTTATCCATTTTGAGTTAATTCTTGTGTATGGTGTGAGTTGATGGTCTAGTTTCATATTTTTGCATATAGCTGTCCAATTTTCCCAACACCATTTATTAAAGAGGCTGTCTTTACTCCACTGTATTCTCTTGCCACCTTTGTCAAATATTAATTGAGCATATTGCCTTGGGTCCTTTTCTGGGTTCTCTGTTCTGTTTCACTGGTCTATATGCCTGTTCTTGTGCCAGTACCAGGCTGTTTTGATTACAGTGGCTTTGTGGTATAACCTGAAATCTGGTAATGTGATCCCTCCAACTTTGTTCTTCTTTTTCAAGATTGCTGTGGCTATTTGGGGTCTTTTTTTTATTTCATATGAACTTTTGAAGTTATTGGTTTTAGTTTTGTCATTGGTATTTTGATAGGGATTGCATTGAATCTATGGATTGCTTTGTGTGGTATGGACATTTTAATGATGTTAATTCTCCCAATTCATGAACAAGGTATGTGCTTCCACTTTTTTATATCTTCCTCTGTTTCTTTTTTCAACAACCTGTAGTTTTCTGCAATAGGTGCTTTATTTCTTTGGTTTAGTTTAATTCTAGGCATCTTAATTTTTTTTGCCACGATAGTAAATGGGATTTTTTTTTTTTTTTTAGTTTCTCTTTCTCTGAGTTCATCGTTAGTGTATAAGAATGCCATTGATTTCTTGATGTTAATTTTATATCCTGCCACTTTGCCAAATTCAATAATTAAGTCTAGTAAATTATTTTATTTTATTTTTGTTACAGCTGTTTCTCCTTTCTTATGCCATTGACACCCTCATCCCCATCCCACTACCCCACCCTGTCTCCGGCTTTGTTGTCCATGTCCGTTGGTTATGCGTATATGCATATAAGTTCTGTCAATTTTTGATGGAGTCTTTGGGGTTTACTACGTATAGTGTCATGTCATCTGCAAATAATGATAGTTTCACTTCCTTTTCTCCAATTTTAATCCCTTTTTTTTTCTTTTGTCTGATTTCTGTGGCTAAGACTTCCAGTACTATGTTAAATAAGAGGAGCAAAATTGGGCATCCTTGTCTTGTTTCTGTTCTTAAGGAAAATGCTTTTAATTTTTTCCCATTGACTAAGATGTTGGCTGTAGGTCGTTCGTACAAGGCCTTTATTATGTCCAGATATGATCCCTCTATTTCCACATTGCTGAGCATTTGTATCAGAAATGGGTGTTGGATTTTGTCGAATGCTTTTCAGCATGTATTGATGTGATTTTTATCTTTCATTTTGTTCATGTGGAGTATCACATTTTTTGATTTGTGAATATTGTACCAGCCTTGCATCCCTGGAATGAATCCCACTAGGTCATGGTGAATAATTTTTTTGATGTATTACTGAATTCAATTTGCTAGTATTTTGTTAAGGATTTTGGCATCTATGTTCATCAGGGATATTGGCCTGTAGTTTTGTTTCTTTGTAGTGTCTTTTTCTGGTTTTTGAATTAGAATTATGCTGGCCTAATAAAATGAGTTTGAAAGTCTTCCTTCCTCTTGAATTTTTTGACGTAGTTTGAGGGGAATGGATATTAGTTCCTTCTTTGAATGTTCGGTAAAATTCCCCCGTGAAGCCATCTGGGCCTGGGACTTTGTTTGCTGGGAGAGTATGGATTATATCTTCAATTTGTTTTGTTTTTAATTGGTCTGTTCAAGTTTTCTATCTCTTCCCAGTCCAGTTTTGGGAGACTGTGTGTTTCTAGAAATTCGTCCATTTCACGTAGATTGTCGAATTTGTTGCCATATAATTGTTCATAATATTTGTTAACAATCATTTTTATTTCTGTGGTGTTAGTTATTATTTCTCCTCTTTTATTTCTGATTTTGTGTATTTGAGTTCTTTCTCTTTGTTTCTTGGTGAGTCTAGCTAAGGGTCCATCAATCTTCTTTATCTTTTCAAAGAATAAGTTCTTTGAGTCATTGAACCTTTGAATTCATTTTTGGTCTTCATGTCATTTATTTCTGCTCTGATCTTTACTATTTCCTTCCATCTACTTGCTCTGGGATTTTCTTTTGTTTGCTTTCTAGTTATTTAATTTGTGAGGTTAGATAGTCTATTAGAAATTTTTCTTGTTTCTTGAGGTAGGCCTGTAGTGCTATGAACTTCCCTCTAAGAACTGTTTTCGCTGCATCACATAGATTTTGTGTTGTTGTGTGTTCATTTTCATTGTTTTCCAGGAAGTTTTTATTTCTTCCTTGATCTCCAGGGTAACTCATTCATTGTTCAATAACATGCTATTTAGCCTCCATGTTTTGAAATGTCTGCATGTTCTTATTGCCATTGATTTCTATTTTTATGCCATTGTGATCTGAGAAGATGCTTGATATGATTTCAATCTACTTGGAATTGTAGACTTAGTTTCTGCCCTAACATATGGTCTGTGTTTGAGAATGTTCCATGTGCACTTGAGAAGAATGTGAATTCTGCAGTTTTGGTGTGTAATTCTCTGTAGATATCTATTAAATTCATGTGATCTAGTGCTTGATTTAGAGTCTGTGTTTTCTTGTTAATTTTTTGTCTAGAAGATCTATCCAGTGATGTCAGTGGGTATTGAAGTCCCCTGCTACGATGTATTGCTGTCGATTTCTTTGAAATCCTCCAAAGTATTTTTAATATATGTTGGTGCTCCTATATTGGGTGCATATATGTTTACCAAGGTTATATCTTCCTGTTGGATAGATCCTTTCAATATTTTGTAGTGGCGTTCTTTGTCTCTAATTATGTCCTTCATTTTGAAATCTACTTTATCAGATATGAGTATTGCTACCCTAACTTTTTTTTGCTTTCCATTTACTTGAAAAATGTTTTTCCATCCCTTCACTTTCAACCTATGTGAGTATTTTGTTGTGGGGTGGGTCTCTTGTAAACAACATATATGTGAGTCATGCTTTCTTGTCCAGTTAGCTACTCTGTTGTCTTGTTATTAGAGCATTCAAACCATTCACATTTAAGGTGATAATTGATATGTACTTATTTATCGTCATTTTTGTTCAGTGTGTTCCCATTTTTCTTCCTATTTCTTCTACTAATTACAGCAGTCCTTTTAGTATATGTTGCAGTGCTGGTTTGGTGTTAATATATTCCCTTAGCCTTTTTTTTGTTTGTTTGGGAAGCTCTTTATTTGACCTATTTTGAATGATAGCCTTGCTGGGTAGAGTAGTGTATGCCATTCCCTTCTGGCCTGTAGTGTTTCTGTTGAGAAGTCAGCTGAGAGCCTTATGGAGTTTCCTTTGTAAGTAACCTGTTGCTTATGTCTTGCTGTCTTTAGGATTCTCTCTTTGTCTTTAATTTTTGCCATTTTAATTACTATGTGTCTTGGTGTGGGCCTCTTTGTGTTCCTCTTACTTGGGGCTCTCTGTGCTTCTTTAACTTGAATGCTTTCTTCCTTCACCAAGTTAGTAATGTTTCCTGTCATTGTTTCTTCAAATATATTCTCTAATCCTTGCCCATTTTCTTCCTCTTCAGGGTCTCTTATGATGTGAATGTTATTACATTTCCCGTTGTCCCACAGTTCTCTTAATCTGTCTTCTTATTTTTTAAATGTTTTTTGTTTGTTTGTTTTCTGATTAGTTGATTTATTCTACTCTGATTTCTAATTCACTGATCTGGTCCTTAGCTTCCTCTACTTGGCTGCTTATTCCTTCCTATGTGTTCTTAATTTCTGCTATGTCATTCTTTATTTCCATTTAGTTTGTTTTCAGTGTTTGTATATCTTTACTCATGGTGCTGATGTCCTTACTCATGCTGTTGAGCTTCCTCAAGATCATGGCTCTGAACTCTACCTCTGATAATTTGCTTAGCTGCATTTCATTGATCTCATCTTCGACAGAGTTCTCTTGTTCTTTCATTTGGAATTTGTTTCTTTGTTTCACCATTTTGGCTATCTCAGTGGGTTTTGGAGCCTGCCAAATTTTCCCTGTGGGTGTTGGTGTTCTGCTGTTTGTGGGTCGCTCTACCGGATTTGAATGATTCTGGGTGGGCTCACATTAAACATCACTGTCAAGTCTTACTTTCCTGGGTAGATTTGCAAGCCCAGGAAAGGTTTAGTTATCCTCTAGCTTTTTCTTGGTGGCTAGTATTATCAGTTATGCAGTGCCTTGGAATATAGCCCTGGTGCTCTGCATAAGAGGATTTCCAGAGGGATATATGCTTGTTATTAATGAGCTTCAATTTGCATTTCTTTGCCTCACCTGGGGAAGGCTGAAACTCCTGGGGGGAGGGCTGATTTTCCCCAAAGCTTGTGGAAGGAGCACACTGACCACTATCCTTTGTAACAGCAACTCAGCAAAAACTCTGAGTGCCCCCCAAATCCCGGGTGTCCCCGCAGAATTCCAGCCCAGTCTGCCCTCCCTCTGTTGTAGCCCCCAGGTGAGTGGCTGTGGCTATTTTAGTGCTCTGTCTCAGCTCTCTGCGCTGTGGAGCATGCTGGGTCTTTATTCCCCAAGGGTGCTGCTCACAGCTAAGAATGATGCTGTCCATCGGCTCCTATCCCCCCACCCTCTCACGCCTCCTCAGATCCTACCATTGTCCCTGGTTATATGGTCCTGTCCTGCTGCTTTTCTGTTGCTTGTTTCTGAGGATTTGTTTTTTTTTTTTTTTTTTAGTTGTAATTCCTGTTTGGTTCTGGGAAATCCTCTGTGTAGCTTCTATTTGCTCCGCCTCCATTTTCACATCCTCTACACCTCTCTTTTGCACAGCTGGTTCGCACAGGTCTTTCTGGTGCCTCCGCACCCTGCATGTCCCACAGGTAACTGGATTGCACAGTCCTTTTGGGGACCCAGCTCTATGCCTATGTTATGGGCTCTCTGGTGCTTCAGCACCCTGCAGGTCTTGCGGGTAACTGGATGGCACAGTCCCTGCTGGGTTGCGCAGGCCTCTCTGGTACTTCAGCACCCCACAGACCTTGTGGGTAACTAGATTGCACAGTCCCAGCTGGGTCGCACAAGCCTCTCTGGTGCCCCTGCACCCTGCATATTCTGTGGGCGGGTAGCTGGATCGCACCAGTCTTTCTAGGGCTCAGGCTTCCCACTGCTCATTTGTGCTACTGGACTGCACTGGCCTCTGTGGAGCCCCAGGTCCCACCACTGGTCACTGGGGAGTGCTGCTGCCCTGTGGGGCTCAATTCCTGCTCAGCTTTTGCTGTAGTTATTGAGGATGGGTTTCAGCTGCTGGTCTGTGCTTCTGTTGCCTGGGAATGGATGTGAACTCCCCATGTTGCCTCTGTTGCTGGGAGTATATCTGGACTGTGATCAGGCTGCTACTGTGGGGGGTGGTGCTGGGCTCCGGGCTGTTCGTGGCTTCTGAGACTGGCACCTTTGGAGCTCCACTACTGTGCACTGGTCTGTGTTGACATAGAGTGTCCACTGGTCCAATGATGCCAGGTGTGCTGGTAGGCTCGGGTTGCTGGGCCCTCGCTGCTCCCACTCCTTCCTCCCAGGGAAGACCCGGGATCTTCCAAAATGGTGAGACCTCTCCTCAGTGCAGGGAGAAGTTCCCTGAAGGGCTGCTTACGGTGGTTGCTGGCTGCTCAGTCCACAGCACAGGAACCTTCTACTCCATGGCTCTGCACTGCTCAGGTTTGGTCGTCCACCTTCACATCCATTCACATTCTCTCACACACTCGCTCAGTCTCTCACACACTCACTCTCCCTCTGGTCCTGCCCACTGCCATATTTGGTATATTCTTCTGTGTTCTTATTTGTAAAGCCAGAATATCTAGAGAAGACCCATGACAGGTGAGGGACACTATCTATGGAAAAGGGAAGTTCTATATTGTACCCTAGAAATAAGAGGATCTGATTAGTGTGACAAGACAAGTGATCTTCAACTCTAACTCATAAGTTCTAGTCACTGATAGTGATCAATATCTTTTACCACTTTACTATTTCAGTTTATTCTAAAACTCTTTCTTTTACTAATGTGAATAGAAATAATTTGCAGAATAGCCTCGTGCATTTGATGGAAGAACCGAACTGCTCTTACTTTCCCTAATTGCATTCCTTTTCATACCTTACTTTGCCATTTCAAAATAAATTCTTTTTGTCAAATTAGTGAGATAATTTCCTCATTATATTAGAATAACTATATCTAAACCTAATGGTTTTTAATGCTCATTTTAAAAATACTCACTTTGCTACATTTTATTAATAGATATTTTACAAATTCTCCATTACTACCTAATTGTGCAAAATGCTCTTGCCTACTTTTCTTATTAAAGCCAGGTTTTAAAATGAATTCAATATGTTACCATTTTTAAAAAATTATTCATTTCATGCCTACTTGCCTTCTACGTGTTTTCCTCCTGAGGTATTTCTATAGCTCCTACCTAGTCTTTTAATCCTTTAGATAGCAGTAAATGGTCTTTTCACTGGTCTCATATTTATTTGCATATCTCAAAAATTGTATCACAGCCCTGGCCAGTTTGGCTCAATGGTTAGAGCATTGGCCTGTGGTCCCAAGAGACCCAGGTTTGATTCCTGCTAAGGGCATGTACCTCGGTTGCAGTTTGTCCCCAGCCCTGGTTGGGTTGTGCGGGTAGCAGCCACTTGATGTGTCCCTTTCACGTCGATGTTTCTCTCTCTCTCCCTTCCACTCTATCTGAACAACAAAATGAAAAGGTGTCCTCAGGTGAGGATAAAAAAAAAAATTGTCTCACACCCTAGGTCTTCCATCTCAACCCACAGTAATCCTTATTTTTACCATTAAATTTTCAGATGATTTTTTGGAATACTAAAAGAGATGCCATGTTTTTCTAAATCTTACATTTGAGGAAGGTGCATGTCATGGCATAATTATGTGAACATGATATTTTCTTAGCCTTTATTCATAGAAATGTTGGCTAATATCTCTAGAAAAAATATACACGTTTTAATGTTCCATTTTGCTGTTTATTCCTATATATCATAATTTTTATTCCTCAATTCCCCATTACCATCTTCTTTTTTGTTAACTTTTAATGAATATATGTTTTAGAGCAGTTAATATAAATATTTTTTATATACTCCCTTTTCTCTACTCAGTTTTTCCTATTTTAAACATTTTACATAAGTACAATATATTGATTCTCTATTATTAACCAGTGACCATAGTTTACATTGGTTTTTATTCTTTGCAATGTATAGTTCTGTAAATTTTGACAAATGCATAATGTCATATATCCAAAATTACCAGTTTATTTTGTATAGGTCACCACCTTAAATATCCTCTGTGTTTCGGCTATTCATCTTCTCTTTCTCCCTCACCCCTGTAGTGTACATCTGGCAACTAATCTTTTTACTGCCTCTGTTGTTTGCTAGAATATCATATCATTGGAATCATGTAGTGTGTAGCCTTTTCAGAACAGCTTACTTTACTTAGAAATATGCATTTAATATTCCTCTACATGTTTTTATGGCTTGAAAACTCATTTATTTTTACTACTGAATAATATTCCATTGTATAGTTGTGCCACAGATTATATATCTGTGTTTATCTGTCTATTTTTTGTTTTGTTTTGTTTTGTTTTTGTTTTTGGTACGTGCCCCTAGTGGGAACCGAACCCGGGACTCTCTGGTCTGCAGGCCAACTCTCCAACTGCTGAGCCAAACTGGCCAGGGCTATTTGTCTCTATTGAGGGACATCTTAGTTGCTTCAATTTGAGGTTGTTGTGACTGCAGTTTCTGTAACATACATGGTCAAGGACTTATATACATATGTTTTCCATTTATTTTGGGGAAACACGTTGTTATATAATTACTAGATCACATGGTATAGCTATGATTAACTTTAAAGGAAACTGCCTGAATGTCTTCCAAAGTATCATTTTGCATTCTACCAGTAATGAATGAGAGTTCCTCTTTTTACCCATCCTTATAAGCACTTAGTGTTATAATATTTAAACATTTTCAGCTATTCTCTGTAGAAGTATCAGGTATGTAGAAGTATCTCACCTTTGTTTTAGTGTGCAGCTCCTAAACGACATATGAGGCTGAGCATCTTACATATCCTTCTTTGCCATCTCTATATTATCTTTAGTAAGGTGTTCAGATCTTTTGCTTATTTTTCCTTTTTTGGCTGACTCATTTTTGTGATGTTGTATTTTAGGAAGTCTTCATATATTTTAGATATAAATCCTTTATTAGATATTTATTTTGCATTTTTTTTCCAAGTCTGTGGCTTTTCTTTAAATTTTCTTAACAATGAATAACAATGTCTTTCACAAAGTAGGCATATTTAAGTTTAATGTAGTTTTGGGTTTTTTTGTTATTTTTTTTACCCTCACCCGAGGATGCCCTTGCATTTATCTTCAGATAGAATGGGAGGGAGAGAGAGAGAGAGAGAGAAACATGGATGCGAGAGAGACACATCAAGTGGCTGCCACCCACACAGTCCCAGCTGGGGACAAACTGCAACGAGGTACGTGCCCTGAGTGGGAACCAAACTCGGGACTCTCTGGTCAGCGGGCCAATGCTCTGACCGCTGAGCCAAACTGGCCAGGGCAAGTTTAATGTAGTTTAACATTAACTTTTTTTTCACGGATTTGCTTTTGGTGTTGTATCTAAAAACACATTGCAAAATCCAAGGTCACAGATTTTTCTCCCCTAGATTCCTCTAGAAATCTTACAGTTTTGTGTTTTACGTGTGTCTATGGTCCACTGTGAGTTAATTTTTGTGAAAGGTGCAGTGTTTATATCTAGATTACTTTTTGCATGTGATTGTCCAGTCGTACCAGCACTATTAGTTATGAAGACTGTCTTTGTTCCATTGAATTGCCTTTACACCTTTGTGAAATATTGGTTGAGACTGTTTGTATGAGTTCTCAATTATGTTTCAGTGATGTATTTGTCTATTCTTTGTCAATGTAAAAGAGTCCTTCCTCATTAAGCATTCCTCTGGTTGTTGTAACTTTGTGATTAGATTATAAAGCTCCACAGAAGGTGATCCTGATAGTTTTTGCCAATTTAACCATTGCTTTGGTGGGGAGAGAAAGTGTTTAGGTTTCCTACTGCACTATTTTTGGCATTGGCAATGTCAGCGCATGTGATAGACAACTGAAAAGAATTATTTCATAGGAAGAATGGCACTTTAAGGCAACAAATTATGAGAAATATATAGACATATAGTAACAAAACCCTACCTTATTAAAGATGTGCTAGTAGTTGAAGTTTTTTTTAAAATTAATTTTAGAGAGAGGAAGGGAGACACAGGAAGGGGGCTGAGACTGAGAGAGAGAGAGAGAGAGAGAGAGAAACATTGATCTGTTGCCTCTCACATGTGCCCTAACCAGGGATCCAAACTGCAGCCCGGATATGTGCCCTAACTGGGAATCAAACAGGCCACCTTTTGATGTAGGGACGACGCTTCATCTGACTGAGCTACACCAGCCAGGGCTGTAGTTTAAATTTTAAATAAAGAAATCAATTTCATAGGAGTACATATATTCTTTCTGGTTGGTGTTTCAGGCTATGAGGTATCACCTTATACCTGCCAGAATGTCTGGTCAATAAATCATCAAACAACGGGTGCTGGCGAGGGTGTGGAGAAACAGGGACTCTAGTACGCTGCTGGTGGGAATGCAAAACAGTGCAGCCGCTATGGAAAACACTATGGTGTTCCCTCAAAAAATTTAAAATGGAACTGCTATTTTGACCCAGTGATCCCACTTCTAGGAATATATTAGCACTATTTACAATGGCTAAGATCTGGAAACAGCCCAAGTGTCTGTCAGTAGATGAGTGGATAAAAAAGTGTGGTACATATACACAGTAGAATACTATACAGGTGTAAGAAGAAAGCTCTCTTACCTTTGAAATGACATGGTGGGACCTGGACAGTATTATGCTAAATGAAATGAGCCAGTCAGAGAAAGACAAGTATCACATGATCTCACTTATTTGTGGAATGTCACACAAAAAAAAACAATGAACAAAATAGATCCAGAGACATAGAAGCTGGGAAGAGTGACAATCCTCAAAGGAAAGAAGGGGTGGGGGGTTGAAAGAGATAAGGCAAAGAACTTATATGCTTATATGCATAACCAATGGACACAGACAACAGTGTGGTGAAGGTGGCGGAGTGGTGGAGGGGAGTGGGAGGAGGTGTCAATGGGGGAAAGAAGGAGGGACATCTGTAATACTTTTAATAATAAAGAAAATAGAAAGTCAATTTTTAAGGATTTTTGTGATATTAACATAATTTTTATATCAGATTTCAATTCATCCATTGTCCAATGAGATCTATTGACCAAACTATGCATTTGTAGGAAAAACACTTACTATATGTTTGTTGAAACATACATTATATTTTTTAAAAAATACTGACATTAATAATTAAACTAAATGCTTATTGGGAAGATAATGATATAAACTTAGGCTGATGTCAGCTATATATTAAAGGTAATGGAAAAATTATCAATATTTATTTCTCAAAAATAGCATCCTAATGCTTAAGAAATGGTCAAGTTGTGAACAAACAAGTAAATTTGAGTCAGAACCACTTTTATTGCTATCTAATATTAATGGCACTAAAAGTTTCAGTTGTGGGTTATATCATTGCTCCACAAAAAACCAACATTACAAGTTTGATGATTATTTGAAAATCCATTGAACACAAATGTATACAGGCTTAAATAAAGACAGTGGCCTATGGTAATAGTAAGAATTTATATTTCTAGTTTTACCAAAAGAATTCTTATACTCCCATATAATCCTTGCAGAAGTGTCCTACTCTCTGAGCAGAAGTGTGGAATTATTTCTAAACTACTACCAGCAACGACCTTTAATCATCACCATTTAAATTGCTTTTCTCAGAGCCCTGGTCAATTTGGCTCAGCAGTTAAAGCGTCACCTTGCAGTCCAGAGAGACCTGGGTTTGGTTACCGCTAAGGGCACGTACCTTGGTTGCAGTTTGTCCCTGGCCCTGGTTGGTCATGCAGGTGGCAGCCACTTGATGTGTCCCTTTCACATTGATCTCTCTCTCTCTCTCTCTCTCTCTTCCTCTCTTTCCCTTCCACTCTATCTGAACAAAAAATGGAAAAATGTCCTCGGGTGAGGATTAAAAAAAAAGTTGCTTTTCTCAGAAATTGCTGTCCACATCTGCAGTCTCATGTCATGTGTTTAGATCTAATATTATATTATTACAACCAAATATTTTAACAAACAACATATTTCTGTCTAGTCTTATTTTAAAATCTTTGTATATACAAAGCAATCACAATGGAGAAAAAAGTCATATTTGAGAAAAAACTTCTCTTTCATTTTTCTAACAGCATGGCTAGAATTTAAAATTAATAGATTTCACAAAGTCTTTCTTGTACCATTCTAAATGGAATCTTTTAAGTGCTATTATTACATTTTCTTGAAAGTTTATGTGTATAATTAAAATGCTTTATTATAAAAGCTTAGTAAAAGAAGAACTTCCTTTGAGTTGACCAGGTTTCATTCAAGTGTGTTTCAGCCCAATTTATGTTGTTACCATCATCTCTCAAGGAAGACAATGGGCCTTGTAAGCATGCAGTAGTTTAGTACCTGTCAGCTTAGAATCGTACCAGTTTCAAGAGATCAATAATGGATGTTTTCGTAATACCATATATGTTTTGGACACATTGTTATTTTCATTTCTATGAGATCTCTTAACTCTTTCTTTAATGTAATTGCTACTTAGCTTAAAAGCTAAAAAAAATAAATAAGGAAAAACAATGAATTATCCTCATAGTGACAGTTACTAAGTGTTTTTTTCAAAGATTAGAACTTCAAGTATGTTTTGTATCATATATTTTTTCTAACTTTTAAACCCAAGTACAATGTCTTAAAAAAGGCAAAAATTAAATCTTTTAGATTCATTTTAATATTAGAAGATCCATTTCTGTAATTTTCATAATATTATCCTTTATAAAATCAGGGTCTATTAATTTAAAAGTTAATAAAATTACATAGGTTTCAAGTGTATAATTCTATGCTACACTGTCTGTTTATTATATCTGTGCCCATCACCCAAAGTCAAGTCTTCTTCCATCACTATATATTTGGCCCCCTTTACCTTTTACTTCCCGTTCCACACTGTTCCCTCTGGTAATCATCATACTGTTGTCTATGAGTTTTTGTTTGTTTTTCTTGTTTATTATTATTTTTTATCACACAGATGAGTAAAATCATATATTGCTAATTTTTAAAATTTATTTTTATTATTTTTCAATTATAATTGACATTCAATATTTTATTATTTTCAGGTGTACAACATAGTGGTTAAACACTGACATAACCTATGAAGTTTTCTAGTGTTTTCTCCTGTTGTAGAGTTCGAGGTTGATAGTTTCTTTCTTTCAGCACTTTAAATATAGCATTCTACTTGTTAGTGTTGATCATTCCTGTTGTGAATAAAATGTAAACCTTAAAAAAAAAAGTAAGCTGTGTAAGCTTAAAGTTTGTCACCCATATACTTCTTAATGATTTAATTTGTTAAACCTTACAATCTTGTTAAGGCTATAGTCAGACTAGAAAACATAACGATCTTTTCAACTTGATTTATTATTCCAAGCCTTTTCCATCACATAGATTATTCTATCATTAAAGAAATTTTTTAAAAACTGCTCCAAAATACAAAGCCAAATTAACCTAAATATTTCCAATGTAATTGGAAATTACATTGTGCTGCTAGCACATTTCAAAATTAGCATTTAACCGCAAATTGCTCATTTTTATCAACACCTGTGCACCCAATGATTCCCTCATAGCAGAAGTAAACTTATAAAAGTTCATTTTTGCAAAATGAACTGTAAGTATTGCTCTGTTATCTTTCACCAAATTTTATAACTGAGGAAACATTACGCCACACTCCAAAAAGAAGGGCCTTTAATATAAGAGGAGACGTAAGAAAGCAAAGTGTATTCTCTGTTTGGAATCAGAAGGCTTGAGCTCAAATATTGACTCTGTTACTTGTTCACTGCATAAACATGAACACGTCACTTCACCTTTCTGAGTGCTGGTTTCTTCATTTATAAAGAGAAGATAATAATAATAATAGTGCCTAGTCTGCAAAATTATTTTATTTTATTTTTTTTTATTCTCACCCGAGGACATTTTTCCATTTTTTGCACAGATAGAGTGGGAGGGAGAGAGAGGAAGAGAGAGAGAGGGAGAGAAACATTGACGTGAAAGGGACACATCGAGTGGCTGCCACCCGCACAACCAACCAGGGCCGGGGACAAACTGCAACCGAAGTACATGCCCTTAGAGGGAACCGAACCCGGGTCTCTCCGGACCGCAGGCCGATGCTCTAAGCGCTTAGCCAAACCGGCCAGGGCTGCAAAATTATTGAAAATAAACATGAGATATGGGTGTTGAAAGCATTTTGTTATGCAGTATATTATGACTGAAATAAACTACAATTCTCTTTGCCATTTATGTGTAACAAGGAGTATATTGTCAACATAATAGAAGTTATTCACTACATTTGCTGAGGTCTGATCACACTTTTAAGTCTTTATTTGAATGTCCTTTCTCTTTCTTTCTAATTTTCCCTTTTTGGTGTTGGCTTTTTATCTTATTTAGGTGAAAGTGTCATTGTCCTTTTGACTCTTCATGTTCATCAACTCAGAGTACAGAACTGCTGTAAGTGGAGGCTATGAAATGACATAGAAAAGAGTCTGAGCCAAGAAACAAAGAGACTATCTCAAGGCCTGTCTCTGCTGCTTGCTAGCTATATGACCATGGGAAAGTTCTTCATTTATAAAAAAAGAATAAAAGTAGATGTTTTAGGCCTGGCAGTTGTGGCTCAGTGACTTGAGCGTCCTCCCATGGACTGAAGGTCCTGGTTCAATTCCGGGTCAAGGCACATGCCCGGGTTGCAGGCTCAATCCCCAGTGTGGGGCATTGCAGGAGGCAGTTATCTATGTTTCTATCTTTCCCTCTCTCTTCCTCTCTCTCTAAAAATCAATAAAAAAAATATTAAAAATAATATTTCAGAAAGTAATTGTGATGATTATATTGAATATAATGGAAGTAACCACTGCTCTCCAATATTATTCTGGATACAGCAAATGTGCCCCTGTTAAACCTCAATTTATGTTGCAGTTAAACTCCTCAGATATTTGATGGTAGCTGCAACACATCCATCAGCCCTTCACTAAGTTGTGCAGATTCCCGGGGGCCTGTGTGCATCCTATAGAGAGAAGTCTGGTGAGACCTGTGATCGTGGAATGTTAGGGTATATCATTCACTATGGCCACTGGAATGAGAGGGCAGGGTAGATGTGAATTCTCCTGAATTGTGTGACAAAGATTTGGCCAACATTGGCCACAGGGGCTGATTCATTTTGGTGGCCTGAGATGTTGGGGGAACGTGCCTCCTGCAAAGACAAGGAAAAGGGTACAAGTGACTGATTCAGACCTGGTCATAATGGCTCAGTCCCATAAATCAAAGGTAGAACCTGGGTTGTTTTTTAAATCACCCCTTTCTGACTCTTCTTATGTTAAAATTTGCTTGTCCTTTTTTATTTATTTTATATTTAAAATGCCGAGAATACTTTTTTTACATGAAAATTGGGATTTTAGAAAAATATACATTTTTATCAGTATCTTCTGTTCAGTATCCACCTGTTTTGTGCTCAGGGTTGATAAAGGTAAAAGAAATCTAACCCTGAACTCTGTGATGAATCTAGAAAACAGTTTTAGGTAAGGTAGAATTCATTTTATCCAAACACGGGACCTTGGAACTGCCACACGTTGAGCATTTTTGCAGTCTTAAACAGGACAAGCTGTCTGTAAGAACAAAGATAAGGTTGTTTGCAAAACTCCTGTGGCAAGTTTTAAACTGAGTAAAATTTTGCATGCTTGCCCTGGCAGGCATGGCTCTGTTGGATTTGCGGATTCATTCTCGGTGAGGGCACATACTCAGGTTGTGTGTGAAATCCCCAGTCGGGGTACATTCTAGAGGTTATCGATTGATGTTTCTCTCTCGCATTGATGTTTTTTCCGCTCCCTCTCCTTTCCTCTCTCTCTCAAATCAATAAAAACATATCCTCGAGTGAGGATTTTAAAAAACTGCATGCTTTATATGCTTTTAAATCGAGGTCTTAGGGAGAGTTACTGTTAGAATATATAATCAGCCATCCTTTGGACTTGGCTAATTGACATTATTAGCAGCTTCCAATGCACTTTCTTTCTACGTCCCAACAAATAAAATACATGCACACACCTTATTGAACCACCTTATCTGTTCTGTATTTCTGCTCTCAGTGCCATTATGATGTTGCTCGTTGTTAAAGGAAAACTGCATTCGTAATGAAATGTGCTTGTTAATGGAAAGCAGAAAACCTGTGCTGTTGCTTAAAGTGGATAGAAGAAAAACAAACAGAATTTAGAGTGGAATACAAGAAAAAATGTGTATCTTGGAAACTCTAACAATTTAGAATATTCATGGAAACTAATATTGAAATATTTTCTGGACATCTAGTAAATAAAATAAATCACTCTGTTCTTGGCTGTAAAAATAAGTAATTCTCTCATCTCACTCAGTTGTTTGTTACATGGTCCAAATACAAATTTAGATCAAACCTAATATGCTACCCAATAGTATGGTTCTAGAGAACAAACATAAATGTACCACAAAAAACTGGGATTGGTGTTCAACATTTCTGTTATAAAACATGGATAAAAGTCTTATTTTGAGGGTCCAATAAGGTATAAAATAATTCTGTAAAGATTATACACATATTAATTAATTTGTTCTACTACTTTAATGTGACAGAATGCATTACAAAGAGACTAGTTCAGATTATGTTTGGATTTAAACATGACTCCCTCATTACCTTTATAAATTTTTAAGACTACCTAACCGATATGATCCTCAATTTATTCTTCAGTTATTCTATTTTAAAATACAATAATCAGAAGTTGCTGTGGCATTTAAACAAGAGAAGGTATGTTAAATATCCTAATATATCCTCTTACATCTACCAGAATCCTAATAGTTTATTTATCTTTATATTCTCATCTTCACCTATTAAGTCTAATACTTTTAATATTAATAGATGCTTAATGAAGGAATGACTAATTAGAACTTTTCAGCCAATAAAATCATAAACCTTATCATTCATTAGACAATACTGATAAGCACAACTTAGAATGAAATATACCAAATGTAAATGACTACCTTTATGGGACTACATTTTGGAACCAAATAAATATTTTACGTAACTGCAGAACACAATTACTTTTACAAAGCCACCCCCAAAACCCAAAATAAAAATGAAACAAAATAACCTGCCTGTGATTTAGTTGAAAGCATAGCGCTTTAAGTGACTTTATAATTTCTGAAATGTGCTGTATAACCTTAGTGAAGTTCTAAAATAATAAAACAACCTACAAAAAACTCAAACTGTTTTCTATAAATTGCTGTTTGTGGTGTTACTGTAAATATCATTACTCTGACACTGTTGTAGATATGTTATAGCGCAAAGAAAATTCTAATTATGGTGGTGCCATTGAGAACCAGAATGTTCAGCATATTCTGGCAAAGGAAGAGAAGATGTAATATTTGTGAGGCTACACAAAATCCTTATATATTCTAATTCAATTTGAGACATCATTATTAATACATTAAATGTAATACTTAAAAAGTTTGTTTCCTAGCTCTGTTCCCTGAACATACCTAGACACAGTGACTACTAGTCCAGTAGCAAAGAAGATTCCTAGTGCTCAGATACTCAGATCGAAAATTCTAAATACCATTCTTCACTGAAAAGAAGCAAAGCTTCTTGAACAAAATGACCATCCAGGTCTGGAGCAGGATATGTATAGGATGAGGCTGGAACGTATTGTTGTACCACTAGCAAGGATGTTCTCAAACACTTCTAAAATCCAACCACAACGGTTTAGGATTTAATGCCAGGAGGCTCACCCAAGCCAAAGATGAAACACATTTCTGCTTCAGTTAGAAAACACTGCTGTTCAATTGAAACACATTAAAATCCATAAGATTATCATAAAAGCACTAAAATAATAAACTTACTGATTATCTTTGTAGGATGCTAGGTAGTCAATTTCTCAGTCAGAAAATTGGTAAATAAAGGGAAAATGCCAAATGTTAAACTTTTATCTTTTGTTTTTTCTGGTTGTACTTCATTTTAACCAACCAGATGATGAGGATAAATTTCTCTTTAAAGAAATATTCAGATAATAAATGAATAAGGAACAATAAATAAAAATATCACCATTTTTCAAAACTTCATGAATAAGGATCAGGGCCAAAATCATTAATAGCCATTAACACTAAAAAAAAAAGGAGGATTATATGCCCTGTTGGAAGATCATGACTCTATCTATGAAGTGTTTTTGCCAAAACATATCAATACAGTATGGGGATTTCTCAAAAAATTAAGACTAGAGTTATCATGTGACCCAGCAATCTCTTTTCTGGGTATCTACCAAAACAATTGGAAAACATATATTTATAAAAATATATGCATCCCTATGTTCATTGCAGCATTATTTATAATGGCCAAGATATGGAAACAACATATCTTCGATAGAGGATTGGATAAAGAAGTTGTGGTACATATACACAACGGAATGCTACTCAGCCATCAGAAAAGATGAAATACTGCCATTGCAACAACATGGATGGACCTTGAGAATGTTATGCTAAGTGAAATAAGTCAGTCAGAAAAACTAAAACCATATGATTTCACTCATTTGTAGGATATAAAACTGAAATTCATAGACACAGATGACACTATGATAGTTACCAGAGGGAATGAGAGTGAGGGGGTAGTAAAAGGTAAAGGGCGACAAATATAGTGACGAAAGATGATTTGACTCTGGGTGCTGGGCACACAATGCAATATGTATCATAGAAATGCCCACTTAAAACTTATATAATCTTATTAACCAATGTCACCTCAATGAATTTCATTAAAAAATAAAATAAAAATAACTTATTTTAAATTTAAAATATCAAAATAGAATAATATAAATGATACATTTATTTATTGTAAATGAAAAAAAGAAGAAAATGATGTGTGACACTATGAGGACGAATCAGAAAAATACAGGCTTTGAGAAACTCTACAAGACAAATGATTTTTTCCTCTTAATAAATAATAGCTGGGAAGAAGAAACATAGGGTTGAAACCTATAAATTAAAGATTTAAGATAAAAATCAATCAGTTGCAATGTATAGACCTTATTGGGTCATGATTTATGTAAACTGTACAAAACAACTACAAAAACAAAGAAATACAAGACAACTGTCTAAAGGCATTAGAGAGTAACCAACACAATCATGATCAAAAGACCTACTGTTCTTAAAAGCAGCATGAATATCTAGTATAGACAGGAATATGGGTTAAATGCGACACTTATACAAAAATTACAACTACATTTAATACCAAGGATAAAACTCAAAGACAAAATGTCCAGCAAAGGAAGATAGGCACAAAAGCATACAAACTGCATACACAGGCTTTATTGTCTCTGTTTATGTGTCTGATATTCAAAAAACAGATAAACTAATGTAGTATATATTCTACAATAGAATATACATTTTTTTTATTGGTAACCATCTGGGTGATGTAAATAATCTATATCTTGGTGGTTACATAGATATATATGACATTTTTTAAGGGAATATAGAAATAAAAAATGTAAAATAAAAATAAATTATGAGATAATATTAGAAATCTGAATGAAACAACTGGCTTAAGGAATTTTTTGTCAATTTCTACATTCGGGACAATAGTATTGTTATTATGTTGAATAGGTTTTTTTTTTTTTTAAATTCTGACAAAATTAGTGAATTTTTTCGTTTTTTGTTTTGCTTTGTTGTAATATTCTTTAATTTTTAAATTTTTTTTGTTACAGATGTTTCTCCTTTTTTACCCCCCCCCCCCCCCGGCCCTGGCTTTGTTGTCCATGTCCGTTGGTCATGCATACATGCATATAAGTTCTGTGGTTTATCTCTTCCCACCCCCCCACCCCCTCTTCTGAGGGATGTCAGTCTGTGCCCTACTTCCATGTTTCTGGGTCTACCGTATTCCTCAGACTGTTATGTTCATTATATTCCGTACATAAGTGAGATAATGGGGTATTTGTCTTTTTCTGCTTGGCTTGTTTAAATATACTGAGATATTTACAGCTAAAATGTATCATGGTCAAGATGTGTTTTATGATAACCTGGAAAAATAGAGCCCTTAAATACAATGATACTACTGATTCAATATAAAAAAAAATTTTGATCTTTTTTTTTTTTTTTTTTTTTTTTTAGTTTTTTAGGATATTTTCTCACTGTTTTCCAGATAAAATGGAAGGGAGGGAGGAAGAGAGAAAAAGAGAGAAACATCAATGTGAAGGAGACACATCAATTGGTTGCCTGCCACAAGACCCCTGCCTGGGGCTGGGGGTTAAACCCACAACTCAGGTACATGCCCTTGACCAGCTATCAAACCCACAACCCCTTGGTCCATGGGCCAATGCTCCAAACACTGAGCCAAACTGGCCAGGGCAGAAAATTTGATCTTATATAATGTCTATTATTTAAGACCTAATGAAGACTTTTGATATCTAAAGAAAAATCTCTATGGATAAAAGTCAAAAATAGCTATGTTCATAGATAAGAAGATTCAATATTATAAATATATCTTCAAATTAATTAAATTTTAATGTATTTATAATTAATATCCTATTATTTATGGAATCTGTGTTATAAATCCTAAAATTCACATGGAAGAGCACTGAAATAAGGCTAGCTACAAAATTTTTCAGCAAAACAAAATATGATGACTTTTAATATTGTTATTGAGACAGTATTTACCCATAACAGATAGGAGAGTGGAAATTTCAGAAACAAATCCATGAATATATAAAATATTAATGAATTTATATAGAAGTATGTGAATTATATATCAATAAACCTGTTAAAGTAAAAGTCAATTAGGTCAAGATGGTTGATAGTTTTGCTTAAAAATTCCATATGCTTAATGCATTCTTACCTATATTTTTCTTTAAGTTATGGAGTGTTAACAGCTCCAACTATGTTTTAGTATTTGCCTAGTTCTCCCTTCAGTTTTGCTAGTTATTTTATATATTTTGATGCTCTTTAATTACAGATTAATGATGTGGTTAACTACAGTGTTGAAATTATCATCCAATCATTTAAAAATATATAATGCATATAGAATATATAGTAAGAAATATACTATAAATGTATTTACATTTGTATTAGTTTAAGAAAGTGAGGGTTAAAGCTCCATATATTTTAAGTAGTTGATGAATTTTGTCAACATGTATGCATTTAAATATGAATATATATAAAATACAAAAAGACATAAAAATCTTAACAGAGTTGAGATAAATGCATGATTTGCAATTTTTACACATTTCTATGTTTCTCATTTAGAAAAAATCAGGAATGTTTAATCATATTTTAAAACTGTCAAATTAATATAATTTTACATATGGACACCCATGTGCATATTCTTATAGGGAACTGAGCATTACATTTCATTGTAAAGTTTCAAGTCCTAATGTCATATTCTTCATGTTAAAAATTAACTATTTAAATTAATAACATAGTTTTTATTCTTTGTATAGCTACTAGTTCACAAACATCTTTTGATTTTGATTTATTTCTTATATCTGATTTATTACTTTTCAACACATTTTATTCCTATAATGCAGGTTTTTACCCTCAATACTATGTTTTAATCTTTTTCCTATGTTATCAATTATTATGTTTTCAATATTAACAATATGTTACATGCTAGAAGCTATCAGTTTGAAATTTTACTTTGATGTTATTTAATAATAACATAGTAGACACTTTCCCTTATCAAAGTTTTCTGTGCTTATTTTAAAACTTGGAATTGTTTTTCTTGTCTTTTATTTCTTGGTGAACAAATGTAGGTGTTTCACAGATCACAGTGGCTTATTATGAAAGTCTACACGGAATGGAACTGCAATGAGTATAACTAAGCTTATACATATATTCATTACTAAAAATTTGAAATTAAACAATCAAGAAATAATAATCGATTTAAAAATACTAGCTAATAGATAGATTGAATCCCAAACATGTATAATTAAATGCAACAATATTTCCTGAATCTCTTCTGTTTCTGATGATAATCATTACTAGAAAAAAAAAAAAATCAGAGTGTCTTGGTATATACTTTGGATCCAGTAGAGCTCTCATATTGTTATACCATGAATAACAGTATCAATTTTTATAATGTAAAAGGTCAGTATTAACTTTTATTAATGCCTTCTATAATTTTAATTGTGGATGCTGATCCACTATTAAAGATGAATGAGATAATTTTCTTTTAATTATGTGACTACTGTCATATTTTTCATAATAGAAAAGTCTAATACATTTTGATGCATTGAAAATTCTAATATATTTCAGCGAGCAAGAACAAAAATACTTGAAATATTTTGTAAGACTTAATCTGAGAAAAATTGTAATACTAGAAATCTTTTAAAATATGAAGATCAATTTTAAAAACTTCTTCAAACATCTCTTTATTGTATTCTAATGTTTAGGAAAATATGTCAATAATATTTAACTGCTTTCAATAAGTCACTTATATTTTACTATAATTTAATTTAAATTAGTTCAAATAAAGTAAGTTTAGCTCTCATTTTACACATTGACAAGGCCTGTGGCCTTTTAGAACTTTGTTAACGTTAATGATTTGTGGTAAAATTTAATTTTTCTTCTGATTTGATTTAAACAAATAGAATTTTTAAAAAGACATTTAATAACTGTATAAAATGGTAATAGGTTATTATTTACAACATATTAAGTTTACATTGTAAATTTTAGTAAAAGAGCTGATTTGCACTTTATTGCTAGACAAAAGCACTGCGTGTGAATATGCCAGAGGAAACATACTACACACGGGCAACTAGTCATCCTCTGGAGACAGTAAAATGCAAGTGCAGTAAACTTGGGGTGATCTTTACAAACATCAATCAGAAAATAAATACATCATAACCCAGTGTTAGTAATATACATTAAAGTTGTTGCACATTATTTTGTAACATGAAAATAAACAGTAAGAAACAAAACTATTGATGGTTTTTGTGAATGTTCATGTTCATGAACTCATCCTAGAGACAATAATAGTAAAAATAATAAAAACTTACTCATTAAATAAAGTTACATTTTTTGTAAATGTAATGTATTATCGATCAATTGCATAGCCTATTCTGAATACAAAAAGAATACCTTACATTGTAGAATCAAATTATTATGATAGTCAGACTCTCAGACAAATGCAGTGTGTAGCAAGATAATCAAAATCATTGTGCTGTCATAGATCATTTTCATATATTAATATTTGAAATGGAATATGGAAGAGTATGTGCACTACATGTTCAAGTATATAAATATATTTCTAAATGTATAGAAATATAGAGTACCATAAAAGAAGCAAAGGATTATGTTGATATGAAGAGAGAAAGAATGAGAGAAATCAAAATAAATTGTTAGAGCCATTTATTTATTAACAATTTAAATTTTTTATTTTGTGAATGTTACATTTTTGAATTAAAAATTAAACTAGATAATAAGATGCACCAAAAAATTTAAAGTTATACAAAAATAGTTCAGTGAATGTTGTTACATTTTCCAATTAAATATGTGGGTTGGTTTTCACAAGCATCAAATTAAAAGTATTGTTTTAAAAAGCACACAACTTGCCTGTAGACTATTACAGAGATTATTTTTCAATTTTATTTCACACTATATTACCACATTTTAAGTAATGAGTAAAAGAAATGTGAATGGAATCTTTAGCGATTTTCTGAATTAGCAAAATAAATGAGGTGATTACTCACAAAACATTATTCAATTTTAATCTAAAAATGTGGAATCAAGTGATACATTGTCTGTAAGAGAGCTTTCTTTTAACTTTCATATAGGAAATTTTACATTTTAAATAATAATATCCTTTTCATAAAAGTTTTCTCTCCAACCTAGATTGTTGCTATGAGGATTTACTCAGATAAAAGGTCAGATCTATCAGTAAAAGGTACATTTAATGCTGATAAGCTAAATTAAATCTGTAGAGCAGAAAAAAGCTTAAATAAGTTTATTGTGACAGAACATATACACAGAGAAAAAACATTTATAAGAATTTTATTCTAAAATTACACCAATATTTTTCATGAAAGTTTAATTCCTAGGAGTGCTTTTAAAATGTGAAAAATAAAGGTTATTAATTTAACAATGTACTTTTGGTATTTTAACAATAATTATGTTCTTATTTTGCAATGAAAAACTGAAATTGTTTGTTCTGAGCTAGTTTTTAAAAATATACCAATTTTTTAAAAGCACAGGGCAACCTCAGTTTAATAATTAAAAATGAAAAAAGGATCTATACTAAGAAATCACCCTGGTGATCTTTGGTGAGACCACTATCTTTGAATATTTTTTATTGTGTTTTCTAATTTTCTAAAACCACATTTACTGATTCTATAGTTATATAAAAGTATTACAACATAAAAATATAGATTTTTTTGCAGAAATAAAAATATTGAAATTGTATTTTCTAATATTATGTGTAGGTTAGGTATCCTTACTTTTGGTTTTGTTTTCAAAGAAATTGTGATCCAAGATGTTCTATTCAGCCCAATACTATTAAGTATGAAGGTATTAAAGAGCTGTCACTCATACAAGCTCTGAAAAATAAATTGATAAAAGTACTACACCCACTGAAAAACTATTTATAATATAAACCATAATAAAAGCCCTAATAAAAGGGAATATCTATAAGAAGTGTCTGTGAGCAATTGGGTCACTGTATTAAAATTAATCTATAGGCCCTGGCCAGTTATGTCAGTTGGTTAGAGCATCATCTTCATATGGGGGGGTTTCAGGTTCCCTACTCAGGGCACATACAGGAATCTACCACCAAAGGCATGTTTGGGTGGAACAGAGAGTCAATGTCTCGCTCTCTTTCT
Source organism: Molossus molossus (assembly GCF_014108415.1). Taxonomy (NCBI): domain Eukaryota; kingdom Metazoa; phylum Chordata; class Mammalia; order Chiroptera; family Molossidae; genus Molossus; species Molossus molossus. The sequence continues at coordinate 61,416,722 of NW_023425352.1, forward strand.
CTCTCTCTCTCTTCCCCCTCTTTCTCTCTCTCTGTATCAAATCAATGAATAAATTTTAAAAATTAATGTCGAAAAAATGTCTTGATACTGTATAACTTAAATCAAATATAAAAGACAGAAAGATGTGTAAGAAAATATATAATGATTATCTAAATTTGACTGCAGTTTACTCCAAGTCAAGGTGTATCTGTTTGGGGGCAGAAAGAACCTGTTAAATTCATCATTTTTCATGGGTAGTGTTAATTGATGATATTTTATTCTTGCTGAAATAACTTTCTGTACTATTTAGAAGGAATATTTTATAGAATCAAATTATGATGCTAAATTTAATATTACTATGGGTGGAGGAAAATAAATAAGCTTGCAAAATTTATAGATTAAAATTTAAATGTACTATATTAACCAAAAGTTACTGATTCCTCGATAAGTGGAGCTATAAACCAGATTAATACAGTTTGAGGAATCTAAGAAACACAATTAGTGAGCATAGTGAATCTTTCAAAAATTTCACATAGGTATGGAAATATATTACTATTTCTCTGCTCCAGATGGTACATTGGAGATGTGGTGGGCCTGCACCAACTTCTCCAAGTTCTTTCTAAATGATAAATATGATATATATTTTTAAAATTCATTTATAAATGTAATATAAAACAAGTAGAGGAGTTTCCCTGCAGACAAAGCAGTGCCTGAAAAACAGAAAGCTGACAAGATCTGAACCAACAACGGGAACCAGCTCTAAAACAGCCTGAAAAGTACTTCTGCAAAAGGTAACACCTTTGCTCCTGAGGCCTAGAGTATTGAGTATGTACCTGAAAAAGGAGCAGATATGTTTATGTTGGGTTGTTACAGCAAAAGCTTGTAAGAGTGTGGACCCTTGCCCATTGTCCTTCCCTCTGCCTTACGTAGATAGTTGCATCTAGATAATAAGTTTGTGGCGTTTGAGTTGAAGGCGCTGGGACATGCCCTGTATTCCAGCAACAGCAAGTTACTTAAGACAAGTATAAAGTAACTGTAAAATACTTTCATTTAAAACTATCAAATAAATTGATGACTATAAAACTACAACTAAATAAATGGAGAGATTTTTCATATTTTTGGATATGATAACTTAATATTAAGAAGATAGTTCTCCAAATTAGTTAACATAAGCGTAATATAATTAATATGCTATACTATAAAACACTTTAATACGATTAATTTAACCGAAATCAAAACTAACATTGATTTTTCACTTAACACATAAATTGTAATAACATCATACAGAAGTAAATATGAAGGAACTGGGCATCAAAATATATGAAACTATAGTAGGCATATTATATTCTCAAAAAATATTCCTTCATTGAAGATAAACATTAATAAATCTCCTTTTAAAAGTCTTGTTGTAAAGATTAACTGATAACATATTTGGAAGTACTTTATAAATTCTATTAAACTGTTACTGATACTGTTTATAGACTAATTCCTTCCCTATTTGAACCTTGTGATGAGACCCGGGCACCAGTCAACACCTCAGTAAAGCTTTCAGATGAGATCCAGCAGTTATGCACAGAATCCTGACTCAGAGGAACTAAAAATAAAAAATGTGTATTGTTTTAAGCCAAACAAAAAACAATGTACTATTTCATGCGTAAATATTTGAAGTACAATAGAAAAAATATGTTATTAATTTATTGCCAAGCTAAATAGTTTACAAGAAAAGTCATGTCATTACAAATTGATCTAGCTAAGGGCATGAATGAATGAATGAGTGAATGAATGAATAAATAAATAAATAAAATGTTCTTAGGTATTCATAAAATTTCAGAACATATGATTTACAAGGTAAATTATAATAATGGAATAATTTGTTTTAAGCACTATGTTGTTTTTTTTTTTCTTTATTGATTTTTAGAGAGAGATTAAGAAGAAGAGGGAGAGAGAGATAGAAACAGTGATGAGAGAAAACATCAATTGGCCACCTCCTGCATGCCCCCCACTGGGAATTGGGCCCACAACCTAGGTATGTGTCCTGACCAGAAATTGAACTGGCGACGTCTTGATGCATAGGTTGACGTTCAACCACTGAGCCACAGTGACCCGGCAGCACTATATTCTTGACAGTTATAAACATACTTCAAGATTTAAGAAAAATACATATATGAAATTAAAGAAAAAAAATTATTTGTTTGGTGACTTTACCTACATTTAACTTCGATTCTAAGGTACTTTATGTTTACTAATAAACATACTATATCTAATTCTAACAAAAAATTATTTGTTTTTCTTAAAAATAAATAAAATTATTCTACCACTTTCTAATTTTTTTAATATTCTTTCTTATTTTTATTTTTTTAAGTGTTTTTAAAATTATTTTTATAAATTTGTTTTTGTTACAAATGTTTCTCCTTTCGCCCCCATTGACATCCTCCTTCCCATCCCCCCACTCCTTCCCCAGCTTTGTTGTTTATGTACATTGGTTGTGTATACATGCATATAAGTTCTGTGGTTTATCTCTTCCTCCCGAACCCCCACTCTTGAGTTTTCTTAGTCTATACCCTACCTCCAGGTCTCTGGGTCAATTTTGTTCATCAGTTTAGTTCACTATATTCCACAAATAAGTAAGATCATGTGATATTTGTCTGCTTGGCTTGTTTTGCTTAGCATAATTCTCTCCAGGGCCCTCCATGTCATCTCAAAGGATAAGAGAGCTTTCTTTCTTACAGCTGCATACTATTCCATTGTGTACATGTAACACAGCTTTTTTATCCACTTATCTACTGATGGACACGGGTTGTTTCCAGGTCTTAGCTATTGTAAATGGTGCTGCTATGAACATAGAGGTACATGTATTCTTTCTGATTGGCGTTTCAGGCTTCTTAGGGTATATTCCTAAGAGTTGGATCACTGGATCAAATGGCAGTTCAATTTTTAAAATTTTGAGGAAACACTATACTGTTTTCCATAGTGGCTGTAGCAGTCTGCATTCCCACCAGCAGGGTACTGGAGTCCCCTTTTCTTCACACCCAACACTTGTTTGATGATTTGTTGATGGCGGCCATTCTGACAGGTGTGAAATGATACCTCATAATTGTTTTCATTTGTATCTCTCTGATGATTAGTGATGTTGAGTATTTTTTTATATGTCTCTTGGCCATCTGTATGTCCTGTTTGGAGAGGTGTCTATTTAGGTCCTCTACCCATTTTTTAATTGGGTTCTTTGTCTTCTTTGTGTTGAGTTGTATAAGTACTATATATATTTTGGAAATTCTTTATCTGATGCATCATTTGTAATTATGGTCTCCCATATAGTGGGTTACCTTTCCATTTTGATGATTGTTTTTTCTGCTGTGCAGAAGCTTTTTAGTTTGATGTAGTCCCATGTGTTCATTTTTTCCTTTGTTTCTCTTGCCTTAGGTGCGGTATCAGTAAAAATTCTGCTGCATATGATGTCTGAAATTTTGTTGCTTACATTTTCTTCTAGAATTTTTATGGATTCCTGAGTTACATTTAAGTCTTTTATCCATTTTGAGTTTATTATTGTGTATGGTGTAAGTTGGTGGTCTAGCTTCATTTTTTTGCAAGTAGCTGTTCAATTTTTTCAACACCATTTATTGAAGAGACTGTCTTGACTCCACTGTATGCTCTTGCCACCTTTGTCAAATATTGATTGGGCATATTGTCTTGAGTCAATTTCTGGGTTCTCTGTTCTGTTCCATTGATCTGTTTGTTCTTGTGCCAGTACCAGGCTGTTTTGATTACAATGGATTTGTAGTATTATCTGATATCTGGAACAATGATTCTCCTACTTTGGTTTTTTCTTTTTTCTTTTTTTTTTTTTTTAAGATTGCTTGGCTCTTTGGGTTCTGTTTTGGTTCCACATAAACTTTTGGAGTGTTTGTACTAGTTCTGTGAAATATGTCATTAGTATTTTGATGGTGATTTCTTTCTTTGTAGTACCTTTATCTGATTTTGGAATTAGGATTATGCTAGCTTCATAAAATGAGTTTGAAACTGTTCCGTCTTCTTGAATTTTTTGGAATAGTTTGAGGAGAATAGGTATTATATCTTTGTATGTTTGGTAAAACTCCCCCTTAAACCCATCCAGGCCTAGGCTTTGTTTGCTGGGTGTTTCTTAACTACATCTTCAATTTTCTTGGTTGTTATTGGTCTGTTCAAGTTTTCTATCTCTTCCTGGTTCGATTTTGGGAGGCTGTGTGTTTCTAGAAATTTGTCCATTTCTCCTAGATTGTCCAACTTCTTGGCGTATAATTGTTCATAGTATGTTTCGATGATCCTTTGTATCTCTGTGGTGTCAGTTCTCTTCTGTTTTTTATTTCATTTATTTGGTTTTTGTCTTTCTGTTTCTTGGTGAGTCAGGCTAAAGGACAATTAATCTTGTTTATCTTTTCAAAGAACCAGCTTTTTGTTTCATTGATCTTTTGAATTGTTTTTGGTCTCTATGTCATTTATTTTTGCTCTGATCTTTACTATTTCCTTCCTCCTACTAGCTCTGGGTATTTCTTTTTGTTTACTTTCTAGTTTTTTATTTTATTTTTTATCCTTACCAGAGGACATTTTTCCATTTTTTATTCAGATACAGCAGGAAGGAGAAAGAGGAAGAGAGAGAGAGAAAAACATTGATGTGAAAGAAACACATTGAGTGGCTGCCACCTGCACGACCCAACCAGGGCTGGGGACAAACTGCAACCGAGATACATGCCCTTAGCAGGAAGCAAACCCGGCTCTCTCCAGACTGCAGCCCAACGCTCTAACCGCTGAACCAAACCAGCCAGGGCTACTTTCTAGTTTTTTAAGTTGTAGGGTTAGAAAGTCAATTAGGAATTTTTCTTGTTTCTTGAGGTAGGCTTGTAGTGCTATAAACTTTCTTCTCAGGACTGCTTTTGCTGTGTCCCATAGATTTTGTGTTGTTATGTGTTCATTTTCATTCATTTCCAGAAAGTTTTTAATTTCTTCCTTGATCTTGTTAGTAACCCTTTTGTTGTTTAATAACATGCTATTTAGCCTCCAAGTGTTTGAATGTTTATATTGTAATTGAGTTCTAGTTTTATGCCACTGTGATCTGTGAAGATGCTTAATATGATTTTAATCTTCTTGAATTTGTAGAGACTTACTATGTGTCCTAAAATGTGGTCTATCTTTGAGAATGTCCCATGTTCACTTGAGAAGAATGTACATTCTGCAGCTTTGGGGTGAAATGGTCTGTAAATATCAATTAAATCCAACTGATTTAGTTCATCTTGTAAGGACTCTATGTCCTTGTTAATTTTTTATCTAGAAGATCTATCCAGTGGTGTCAGTGGTGTGTTAAAGTCACACACTATGATTGTGTTGCTATTGATCTCTCTCTCTCTCTCTCAAAGTCCTCCAGAACTTTTTAAATATATTTTCGTTCTTCTGTATTTGGTGTGTGTATGTTTAACAAGGTTATATCCTCTTGTTATATTGATCCTTTTAATATTATGTAGTGACCTTCTCTATCCCTTATTATGGCCCTTGTTTTGAAGTCTATCTTGTCAGATATGAGTATTGCTACACCAGCTTTTTTTTCATTTCCAGTTGCTTGGAAAAAAAATTTTCCATTCCTTCCCTTTCATTCTGTGTGAGTCTTTTATTGTGAGGTGAGTCTCTTGTAGACAGCATATACATGGGTCATGTTCTCTTATCCAATCATCTACCCTATGTCTTTTGATTGGAGTATTTAAGCCATTTACATTTAAGGTAATTATTGATAGTTATTAGTTGCCATTTTAATTTTATGCCTCTCTCTCTCTCTCTGTTTCTTCTTCTTACAACAGTCCCTTCAGCATTTCTTGCAGTCCTGGTTTGGTGGTGGTAAATTCCTTTAGGTTTTTTTTTTATCCGTAAAGCTCTTTATTTTTCTTTCAATTTTGAATGATAGCCTTGCTGGATAGAGTAGTCTTGGATTCAGAACCTTGCTTTGCATTACTTTGTACCCTTCATGCCACTCCCTTTTGGCCTCCAGCATTTCTATTGAGAAATCAGCTGATGGTCTAATGGGAGTTCCCATTAGTTCCTTTCTGTAACTAACTTTCTGTCTCTCTCTTTCTTCCTTTAAGATTCTTTGTCTTTAATGTTTGCCATTTTTATTATGATGGGTCTAGCTGTGGGTCTTCGAGGGTTCATCTTGCTTGGGACTGTCTGTGTTTCCTGGACTTGTGTGACTTTTTCCTTTAACAGTCATTATTTCGTCAAACAGGTTCTGTATTTCTTTCTCTGAGTCTTCTCCTTCCAGTACCCCTATAAAGTGAATGTTGTTATATTTTATATTGTCCCACAGCTCCCTTAAACTCTCCTCTTGCTTTTTAAACTTTTTTTTTACTTGCTACTCGATTTGGGTATTTTTCTCTAACTTCTCTTCTAAGTCACTGATTCGGTCTTCAGCTTCTTCTAATCTACTATTGAACCCTTCTAAGGAATTTTTAATAACAGCTATGTCATTCTTTATTTCCTCTTGACTTTTATGCATAGCTTCTACCTCTTTTTTTAACCTGAAGTAGTTCCCAGTGAGCTCTTCATAATTCTTATTAAGTTTCTTGTAATTCTAACCAAATTGTTTGAGCACACTTAAAATCATTGCTTTGAATTTTTTATCTGACAAATTGCTTTCTTTCATTTCCTGTGGTTCATTTTCCAGTGATTACTCTTTTTCTTTCCTTTGGGTGTTGTTTCTTTGTCTCCCCATTTTAGCCATCTGATAGCTCTATGACCGATGAGGGATGTTTGGATGTGTAGTCTGCTCACTATATATCAAATAAGGCTACTGTGCCTCTCAGACTGTTCTGTTGCATGTCGCCTCTTGCCTGCTGTGGATCCTGGAGGATTGACTACTGGGGGCTGGTATTGGTGTGTCCTAGTAGGTGCTGCTGCTGGATTGCGTGGGCCCCCCTGAAGCTGTGTTTCCCGCTGGTCACTGGTGCCACCTATAGCTGTATTGCTCAGGCCGTGCTGAAGCCACACTCTCTGCCTGCACCTTGGGTGGCTGGATCACACAGGCCCCTATTGTACCCTGGTTCCTCACTGCTCTTGTGGGCTGCTGGGTCACACAGGCCCCTATGGATCCCTGGCTTCCCACAGCTCTTGTTTCATAGGCCTTAATGGAGCCCCAGGTCCCACTGCTGGTGGCTGCGGAGTGCTGCTGCCCAGTGGGGCTCAGGTCCTGCCCAGCCTTTGCTATAGTTTTTGGGGATGGTTCTCTGATGCTGATCTGTGTTTCTCTTGCCTGGGGATGAATTCTGCTCCCTAGCCTCTGTTGCTGAGGGTATATCTCAACTCTGATCAGGCTGTTACTGTGGGAGATGGGGCGGGGCACTCGGCCGTTTGGCCAGTTGTGGTTTCTGCAACTGGCACCTGACAATTCTACTACTGGGCACTGGTCTGATGGTGCCAGGTGGACTGGTGGGCTCAGGTTGCTGGGCCCTCGCCGCTCCTACTGCCTCCTCCCAGGGAAGATTCGGGATCTTCCAAAATGGTGGGACCTCCCAGTGGTGCAGGGAGAAGTGCCCTGAAGAGCCGCTTACTGGTTGCTCCCACCCACAGCATAGGAACCTTCTGCTCTGTGTCTCTGCACTGCAAGAGTTTGGTAGTCCACCTTCACGTCCACTCACAGTCTCTCACACACTAGCTCACTCTCTCATGCACTCACTCTCCCTCTGGTCCTGCCCACAGCTATCATTTTCTTTCTTATTTTTAAATCACACTTAAAATCTAGTGTCTTACAACTTGTTAATCATTGTTGTAGATATTAACATAATATTAGAAAGCAGCATTAAAGTTCCTTCATGTTTTTACAGAATTGTATTAATGCTGTCCATTTTCTAATTTTCAATACCCTGCAATGTGTGTTACCTAGATAATAATCTTTTTCACCTAGATAATAATCTTTTTTAGCCTTAGATATGTAAAGTGTTTATATCACTTTTACCTTCATTGCTGTGCAGCTTGTAAATTCCAATGGCAACACTGATTCTTGCATCATTAAAAAACAAAAATAAAAACAAAAAAACCCAGCTCTTGTTAAGCATCTGTCTTAAAAGCAGGTCAACAGCATGGTGATTTTTATATTATTATAGATTTTGCTCTTTATTTATTAATGAACTTAAAACCTTATATTCTGAATTACTTTTATGTTTGAAATACTTGAAAAACTTTTTCCTTATTCCCTATTTTATCAGCACTTTGTTTTTTATTCAGTTTGCTTGAGTTTTCACCAATAGGCTAAACTTTGTTTTTAAGAATTCACTCACTTGTTCAAATTTAGAGCCATTGTTTTTTATTTTGTGGTTTTACAAGCTACTAGAACCCTATCCAAAGTCACAGAGTCAAATAACATGTAACTGTTCTAAGGAAGAAGTAAATAAATGGTCCACATTTTTAGAACAATGTAAAACACAAATAGATTGTATTTACTGAATAAATTTAGAACATTTAGGCTGTCATCAGATACATCAATTATTTCTAATATGTTCTTTATATTCTTTTGGGTTTTAGTCAATGCCTTGGTACAAATATATGGGTGGTACATATATTTTTCATAATAACTAAGCTAAAATGTGTTTATACGTTGAAACTTTGTTCCATGTTAATTTTACTAACCAATAAATGATAAATATTTTCCATTTTATTATTTAAAACATTTTTTTGCTGTATAGATTTTAGAAAGAGATAGAAACATTGATGAGAGAGAACATTAATTGACCACCTTCTGCATTCCCCACAATGGGGATTGGGCCCACAACCTGAGCATGTATTCTGACCAGGAATTGAACCAGTGACCTCTTTGTGCATAGGTAGACACTCAACCACTGAGCCACACCAGCTGGGCCATTTTAATGTAAAATGTTTATTTGTATTAAAATGGCTGAGTATAATGTTTCTTTCAGCTAATAATTAAGTATCTTCCTAAGTTTATACTTTCTCTAATGTTATATGCAAAATTCTTACTCTTTGAATCTTATGTCAAATACTACTTCACCCCAAAATAATATCCGTTTATTTATTCACACGGCATTTATTTCATCAATTTTTATCCATCACAAACTATGTTGTATTAAAATTTCTATGTATAGTCTATTAACATTCTGATTGCGTATAATTTCTTGTACCATCATTTACTTATAGCTGTAATTCTCAGAGGACTAGCACAGTATCAAGAATATAAACCTAAACCCTAGTAGGTGTGTCTCAGTGGTCAGAGCATCCATCCTTGCACAGAAATGTTGTGTGTTCAATCTCTGGCCCTGGTTGGGGCGCATGCAGAAGGAAACCAATCTGTTTCTTTCACATTGGTCTCTCTCTCTCTCTCTCTCTCTCTCTCTCTCTCTCTCTATATATATATATATATATATATATATATATATATATCTCCCCTTCCCTACCTCTCTCTCTCTTCCACTCTCTCTAAATTCAATGGAAAAATATCCTCAGGTGAGGATTAACAAAAGGAAGAAAAAAGAATACAGACCAGAATATCTGAATGATTAAAAAATTACAAATTATATTGAGCTTTGCAAAGAATATCAAACAAAATTTTGAATCTTTACTCACTCATGATTTCTACTTTTTTTAGAATAATCCAAAGAAACTGATAGCTCTGATATATAATGTATTTAATGTTCTGAGATTCATAAATATATTTGAGGGAGTATTCTTTCTTTACTGTGTATTTCCTGATATAGAAAGTTGTAAATTAGCCTTTCCAAAGCACTGAGTAACAGACAGTTTTATTGAAGTTGTTGGTTTCATGTTGGAGAAGAATAAGAGAAATGGCAATATTCTGGAAAGGTTAGGCTCCAGTAGTTGATTCCCTCAGGTGGCCTCATTTTGTGTCAAATTAGAACACTCATGTGTTAGACATCAAGACTGTTGTCAACTAGATACGTGACATCATAGCCATATGTAATTTAATCATGTTGTCAGTCAAAGATCTCATTAGTAGGAAGAACACTGTTGGATTTGTGTATAATGAAATATGGTATTGACAGCTGAACTGCTCTTTCAAACAATTTATTCATTCCTACTTTTTAGATTTGCCATAAGGAAGAAAATCCCATCCGTAGCAACTCAAAAAATTATCCCTCCAATTCCTGCACTCCGCTATTGTCATTGCATATTTCCAGATATAAGGATGTAATTTTACCTGTGTCCCATGTACAAAAATGTAACAATGCAATAATATCATTTTCAGTTGTTGCATTTTTACTCTCAGGAGGGAAGCGGGGAGGAAAAAAGAGGGAGAAGGAAACGCAAGAGGAATTAGCCACCAGTCGCAATTCTAACGAAATTTTCACAAAGGAGAAAATGGGGGATCATCAATGACTAACAAAGAGTCTTGCATGTTCTTTAAATACTTTATGCAATTTAATTTTCCAAAATTCTACAAGGTCAGTGTTTTCATCATTTTTCTAAATTTAAAAAATATCTGAGAAATTTGATACATTTCTCAATATTACTAACAAGAAAATGGTGTGAAGGAAATTCAAAGATGGCTCTTTAGAGGTTTTGCTACTCTATCATGCTATTCCCCAACTGTAGAAAAATCACGTTCCACACTAAACCAGACTCCCAGTTTCTTAAAATATATCATGGGAAGGGAGTCTGAAGGAAGATAACAGAAATCCATTGAAACTTTTAGCTACTGGCATGATGACTTAATTTAAATGACAGTTTAGAAAAAATACTTGGCTCAGTTGTACCTTTTCTCCAGATGGATACACAAATATATCCTGATTTTGCACTTAGTACATGTTCTGTGTGTAAACATTAAATAAGAATAACAATCACATTCTAATTATTTTACTGGCGGTGTTGGCATACATAATAATATTTTGGTTTAAACAGTGATGGGATACCACTTTTAAGGTACATGTAAGGTTTAAAAACATGTAAAAGTATAGAGGCATTTATTTGAACTTAAATGTCTAACTTTATTTAAAAATGTCTTTTGAAATAAAGAAATGTTTTGGAAAAATGAAAATAAATCTGTCCTCTTTATCAAAAGCGGAAGATGAAAATGGATGTAAATTTGGAAGGGACTGCTTTGAGAGAAGTACTGAGAAGCTGATGATATGACATGTGTAAAGGAAATTCTACCTGGAGCTTGTGTGGATATAATATCTCGGGAAAAAAGACAAAACTAAACCAAAACAGAAACAAACATAAAGCAACCAAGCTTGGAGGAGAAGGTGCCAGCTCCAAATGTAAGTACTGCTGTGAAGCAGCTGGGCAACGTGGTGGCCAAAGTGCAGTGCAAATGGAAGTGGGTGTGCAAGGACACAGTGCAGCCGACACTCTGTGAGAACTATTGTGAATATCAGAGAAGGCAAGATGGTCCCCCCATAATTTGCTTTCTGCAGCTAACATGGAATACAACCACTCTTGAATCAACTTCCCTGCAACTGGATTGCTTGGTCATCCACTTCTTCACTGCTTCCTAGACAACTGAACTCCAGTATAGAAAAATGAAATGGCTAAAACATAAATAAATATTTTCTTTTTCTATTGATTTAAGCTAAAGCACATGAATAAGAAACAACACCAATCAGAAAAGCAATTTATAAATTCATCAATAACTATAAAATAAGGTTCATTAACCTAAGAGGACACTTCTGAAAATTAAGTGGTAATAACCTTCAATAAAACAGGAAACTTAAATGTCTTTTATGTATTCTAAAAGATAGTAAAGAAGAGGTTCCAATTATATAAAGTGAATATTTTATATAAAGTTAAAACTTTTATAAAAAACTATGATTTTATACTATTAAAACCATGAAAAACAGGAACTCAGAAAAATCAAATTTAAATTTACTAAAGGCATTTCCAAAACATGTGTTTTAAGAAAAAGAAATAAAAATGATGAATGTAATATGAGAGGTATAAAGGTCTGAGATGTCAAAAGTTCCTGAAGGATGTCATAAATTGAGATCCTCCTAAAAAACACTAAGTGAAAGATCATGAGAAGAAATTGTGAAACTGAAAAACCAAACTTGAGCCTAATAGGAGCAAAAGATATGATGACTTACATAGAGAAATTAATGAAGACATGTACGTAGAAAAATAATGGTGAGACTTTGAAATTTCCACAGAGAAAAAAATATCCCAAAATATATATATCTAAAACCAAAATAGGTTGACATCATATTTTTCTTCAGTGTCAAATTTTAGAAAGTGGAGCAAATATAGCAAATACTCAAGAATTTGATATGCTAATACATTTTAACTTTGTTTCATAATATTACTGTAGTGATTTTGCCAGTGTCCACAAAGCTATTTAGATGTCATCATATTTAATTGACCAACAATGCTTCTTGGCTATATTTTTTAATCCACACCTAAAGATATGTTTATTGACTTTAGAGAGAGAGAAAGGGAGGAAGGAGGAAGGGAAAGAGGGCGAGAGAGAGATGTGAGAGAGAAACATGGATTAGTTGCCTCCTGTATGTGCCAGACCAGGAACAAACCCACCATCTAGGTATGTTCCCTGACCAGGGATTGCATCTGCAACATTGTGGTATACAGGACAATATTCCAACTAAATGAGGCACTCAGGGCTCTTGGTTATTTTTACCCCCATTATGAAGATGAGACTATAGAAGTTAATGGAGGTAAAGCAGTTTTATAAAGCTGTGCATATCCTATGGGAAGAGACAGGATTCAAATCCAAGCCAGACTAAATCTGGAGCCTGAGGAGCTGACCAGTGTGGAATAATACTTCTCCAGAACCATGAAAAAATGATATTACAAAGTCGATTAAATAATACTCTTTAATAATATATTTAGATTAACATTTATAATTATGTAAATTATTTTTAATTCCCCCAAATCTACAAATTTTATTAAAAAATAAAATTTGATATTGAAATAAAACCCATTAACAGCCCAGCTGGAGTGGCTCAGTTGGTTGAGCATCATCCTATGCACTAAAATGTTGCTGGTTTAATTCCCAGTCAGGGCACATACCTGGGTTTCAGGTTCCATGCCCAGTCAGGGCACTTACGAAAGGTAACCAATTGATGTTTCTCTTTCACACTGATGTTTCTCTCTTTCTCTCTCTCTTCTCTCCCTTCTTTTCTCTAATCATGTCTTTGGGTAAGGATTAAAAAATAAAATAATAGACTTCCCGTCAAGATAAAGGCATAGGTAAATGCTGTCCTTGCCTCCTCCCACAACCCATCAAAGTTACGACTGAACTACAGAACAACCATTATTCAGAACCACCTGAAATAGAGCTGAATGGAAGTCCTATAACTATGAAATTAAAGAACAAGCCACATTGAGACTGGCAGGAGGGGCTGAGGTGCAGACCGACTGTTCCCACACCAACATGTGGCAGATAAAAATCAGGAGAGATTCCTTGGCTGTAAAGGTCCTCCCTGAGGAGTGAAGTCCCCATCTCACACTAGCCCCCTCAGCTTAGGGTTTCAGTGCCAGGGAGAGAAGTCCTCATAATTTCTGGCTGTAAAACCTGCAGGAATTGAGGCTGAGGTTTTTGGAGCCCCAGGCAGTTCCTCTTAAAGGGCCAGTGCACCAACTTACTTGGACTTGCTCCTTCCAGGTTCCAGCATGGAGGAGGCAGCTTGAAAGGCAGCAGAGACATACAGGAAGAACTGAGTTGTTTGGCATTGAGGTGAGAGCTGGACCGATTTTCTGGTGGAGGCCAGTTTCTCTGGCAATTACTTCCACAAGGGGTCCAACAGACAGGGACCATATCTGAGACTCCAGCAACCTGATTCACACTGTTTGCCCCACCCTGGTGATTCCCTGAGGCCCTGTCCCACCCAGCTATCAGGCCCACCCAAGCTCTTTCCAGTAGCTTCACCATAGCATTGGTGTCTCTTGGCTCTTGTTTCAGATTTTCCTAAATTCTCTCAAACAAGCAGCACCTGGTCTCAGCGAGCTCCATACCTCTTGCTAAGTAGCTCCAGGCTCGGCACTAGAAACAGCCAGCCTTGATTCATAGCTTGGTTTTGCCTGGGCACCACCAAGCACAGCACAAGAAGCAGCCATCTGCAGATTGCTTTGTTGCTTATACATAGTGGTTCCGGAGAGAACACAGGAAGTGGCTGACTTTGCCCCAGAGCTAGCACACCTAGTGGACAACTTTAGACCCCATCAAAACACCGCGACCCAACCACCTTCACAAGTGACACACTCAAGATGTGGACTCAGTTGGCACCAGATGAAGTAAGTCTTGCTCTGTGTGGTAGGACCCTGCACAGCTGATTCTCTAAGGTAGTCAGAGGTTGGTAGTTAGAGGGCACAGCCAGCCTTTCAGCTGATCAGCCTGAGTAAAACCCTCCCATTGACATGCCAACAGCAACCAAGACTCAATTACAACAGAAGGGGGTATAGTTCATACCAGAAGTGCACCTCAAGGGCCCAACTGAGGTGATCAGGGAGGCTGTGCCACTGAACGCTACAGGACACATACTACAATTGGCCACCCTAGAAAGCCCAGGAGACATAGCAACTCTACCTAATACATAGAAACAAACATGGAGGCAGCCAAAATGAGAAGACAAAGAAACATGTCCCAAATGAAGAACAGAACAAAACCCCAGGAAAAGACCCAAATAAAATGGAGATAAGAATTCTAACAGATGCAGAGTTCAAAACATTGCTTATAAGGATGCTCAGTGAGCTTACTGAGGGCCTCAAGGGCATAATAAAAGACCAGTCAGAAATGAAGGATGCACTAACTGAAATATACAATAATTTACAGGGAATCAATAGTAGAGTTAGTGAAGCCAAGAAGCAAACCATCAATTTGGAATATAAGGAAGCAAAAAAATACCCATTCAGAATAGCAACAAGAAATAAGAATCAACAACAACAACAACAACAACAAAAAGATAGTGTAAGGAGTCTCTGGGATAAATTCAAGCATAACAACATTGACATCATAGGTGTGGTAGAAGGAGAAGAGGAAGAGCAAGGGGTTAAAAACTTGACTTGAAAAAATGGCAGTGGAGTGAATAGAAGCTACGCAGACTATCTCCCAGGACCAAACTGAAATTACAACTATAATAAAGACAAATCATCAGAGAAAATCAACAGAAAAGCAGCTGGAAATGACCATATAACCAGGGACATGGGTAGGTCTGCAGAGGTGCAAGAGTGTGGCCAGCTGGGAGCCCATGGACAGCAGCAGTCTTAGCTGTGAGCAGTACCCTCGGGGTTAAAATCCCAAGCTGGCTCCACAGTGCAGAGGGCTGAGACAGAGCATTAAATTACTCACAGCCACTCATCTTGGGCTCCATCACAGGGAGGGAGTACTGGACTAAAAATCCATGGGGACACTGGGGATTTGGAGGGCACTCAGAGATTTTGCTGAGATGAGGCCACACAGGATGGTGGCCAGCTTGCTCCTTCCCAGAACTGTGGGGAGAAGCAGCAGCCTCTCGCTCGGAAATTTAACTCCATCCAGGTGAGCCAATGAAATGCAAATTGAGGCCCATTAACAATCAGCATCTGACCTACCATCTGGAAATCCTCTTACGCTGAACACATGAGGACTTTTTTATTCTACTGAGAACCTGAGGCTCTTCTAGTAACTGCAATTAATAATCTCCAGGGAAAAAGCTAGAGAAAAACCAAACCTTTCCTGGGCTTGCAAATGTACCCAGGAAAGTAACACTTGACAGTGGGGTTTAACATGGGTCCTCCCACACTAATCCAAACCCAGTAGAGGGAGCCACAAACAGCAGAACACCAACACCCACAGGAAAATTTGACAGGCTCCAAAACCCACTGAGACACCAAAATGGTGAAACCAAGAAACTAATCCCAAATGAAAGAACAAGAGAACTCTTCCAAAGATGAAATAAATGAAATGCAGCTAAGCAAGTTATCGGAGGTAAACTTTAGCGCTGTGACCCTGAAGAAGCCCAACAGCATGAGTAAGGATATCAACACCATGAATAAAGATATAGAAACATTGAAAACCAACCAAGTAAAAATGAAGAATGACATAGCAGATATTAAGAACACATTGGAAGGAATAACCAGCAGAGTAGAGGAAAATGAGGACTGGATCAGTGAATTAGAGGACAGGGTAGAAAAAGTTAACCAATAAGAATACCAAAAGGAAAAAATGATTAAAAAACATGAAGATGTTTTAAGAGAACTATGGGACAGCTGGAAACATGATAACATTTGCATCATAAAAATCCCCAAAGAGGAAGAAAATGGGCAAGGGTTAGAGAATATATTTGAAGAAATAGTGACAGAAAACTTCCTTAACTTGGTGAAGGAAGAAGGCATTCAAGTTCAAGAAGCACAGAGAACCCCAAATTCAAAGAACCCAAACAGGCCCACACCAAGACACATAGTAATTAAAATGCCAAAAATTAAAGACAGAGAATCCTAAAGGCAGCAAGAGATAAGCAACAGGTTACCTACAAAGAAACCCCATAAGGCTCTCAGCTGACTTCTCAACAGAAACACTAGAGGCCAGAAAGGAATGACATGAAGTAATCAAGGTCAGAAAAACAAGAATCTGAATCCACAACTACTCTATCCAGCAATGCTATCATACAAAATAGGTCAAATAAAAAGCTTTCCAGACAAAAAAAAAAAAAAGGCTAAGGGAATATATTAGTACCAAACCAGCACTGCAAGAAATGTTAAAAGGACTGCCGTAATTAGTAGAACTAATAGGAAGAAAAATAGAACCACACTAAACAAAAATGGCAATAAATAAGTATGTATCAATAATCACCTTAAATGTAAATGAATTGAATGCTCAAATAAAAAGACAGAGTAGCTGACTGGATAAGAAAGCATGACACATATATGTTGCTTACAAGAGACCCACCTCACAACAAAATACTCACTTAGGTTGAAAGTAAAGGGATGGAAAAAAATCTTCCAAGCAAAAGAAAAGGGAAAAAAAAGCTGTGATGGCAATACTCATATCTAATGAATTATATTCAAAATGAATGCCATAACTAGAGACAAGGAAGGCCACTACATAATATTGAAAGAATCCATCTACCAAAAAATATAATCTTGGTAAACATATATGCACCCAATAGAGGAGCACCAAAATATTTTAAAAATCTTCTGGAGGACTTCAAAGGAGAAATCGACAGCAATACAATCATAGCAGGGAACTTAAACAACCCACTGACATCAGTGGATAAATCATCTAGAAAAAAATTAACAAGGAAAAAAAGACTCTAAATGATGCACTAGATTAAGATGATTTAATAGATATCTACATAGAATTACACCCCAAAACTACAGAATTCACATTCTTCTCAAATGCACATGGGAAATTCTCAAATATAGACCACATGTTAGGGCACAAGCTAAGTCTCTACAAGTTCAAGAAAATTGCAATTATATCAAGCATCTTTTCACATTAAAACAGCATGAAAAATTGCAACAAAAACATGCAAAGACATTTGAACACATGGAGGCTAAATAGCATGTTATTGAACAATGAATGGGTTACCATGGAGATCAAGAAAGAAATTTAAGTATTCCTGAAAATCAATGATATTGAACACACAACAGCACATAATCTATGGGATGCAGCGAAAGCAGTTCTGAGAGGGAAGTTCATAGCACTACAGGCCTACCTCAAGAAACAAGAAAAGTTTCTAATTGACTACCTAACCTCACAACATAAAGAACTAGAAAGCAAACATAAAGAAAACCCCAGAGCAAGTAGAAGGAAGGAAATAGTAAAGATTACAGCAGAAATAAACAGCATGGAGACCAAAAAACAAAAAACAAAAACAATTCAAAGGATCAATGAAACAAAAAGCTGGTTCTTTGAAAAGATTAACAAGATTGATAGACCCTTAGCTAGACTCACCAAGAAACAAAGAGAGAGAAACCAAATATACAAAATCAGAAATGAAAGAGGAAAAATAATAACTGACACCACAGAAATACAAAGGATCTTTAAGAAATACTATGAACAATTATATGGCAACAAATTGTAAAATCTAAGCAAAATGGACAAATTCCTAGAAACACATACCCAGAACTGAACTGGGAAGAGATAGAAAACTTGAACAGACCAGTAACAAGTAAAGAAATTGAAGATGTAATCAAGAAACTGGCAGCAAACAAAAGCCCAGGCCCAGATGGCTTCACAGGGGAGTTTTACCAAACATTCAAAAAAAGTCTAACACCCATTCTCCTCAAACTATTCCAAAAATTTCAAGAAGAAGGAAGACTTCCAAACTTGTTTTATGAGGCCAGCATAATTCTAATTGCAAAACCAGCAAAAGACACTACAAAGAAAGAAAACTACAGGCCAATATTCCTGATGAACATAGATGCCAAAATCCTGAACAAAATACTAGTAAATTGGATCCAGGAATACACAAAAAAATTATTTACCATGGCCAAATGGGATTCACCCCAGGAATGCAAGGCTGGTACAATATTCACAAATCAATAAATGTGATATACCACATAAATAAATTGAAAGATAAAAACCATATAATCATATCAATAGATGCTAAAAAAGCATTCAACAAAATCCAGCACCTATTTCTGATAAAAATGCTCAGCAATTTGGGAATAAAGGAATCATATCTCAACATAATAAAGGCCAAATATGAAAGACCTACAGCCAACATCATACTCAATGAATCAAAACTAAAAGCATTGTAGTCCCTTAAGAACAGGAACAAGACAGGGGTGCTCACTGTCACCACTCTTATTTAACATAGCACTGGACGTCTTAGCCACAACAATCAGATATAAAGAAAAATAAAAGAGATCCAAATTGGAAAGGAGGAAGTGAAACTGTCATTATTTGCAGAACACATAATATTATACATAGAAAACCATAAAAAGTCCATCAAAATCTACTAAACTCAATAAATGAATTTGGCAAAGTAGCTGGATACAAAATCAATATCAAGATATCGACAGCATTCTTACATACCAATGATGAACTCACAGAAAAAGAAACTAAAACAATCCCATTTATTATGCAGCAAAAAAATTAAGTACCTAGGAATAAACTTAACCAGAGAAACAAAGAACCTATTTGCAGAAAACTACAGCATATTGAAATAAAGAAATAAAGGAAGATATAAAAAAGTGGAAACACATATCTTGTTTATGGATTGGAAGAATTAACATCATTAAAATGTCCATACGACCCAAAGCAATCTATAGATTCAATGCAATCCCCATCAAAATACCAACGACACACTTCACAGAACTAGAACAAATACTTCAACAGTTCATATGGCACCAAAAAAGACCCCGAATAGCCACAGCAATCTTGAAAAAAAAAGGACAAAGTAGGTGGGATCACAATACTGGATATCAGGTTATACTACAAAGTTACTGTAATCAAAACAGCCTGGTACTGGCACAAGAACAGGCATATAAATCAATGGAATAGAACAGAGATTCCAGAAATTGACCAAAAACATTATGCTCAATTAATATTCGACAAAGGTGGCAAGAGCACACAGTGAAGTAAAGACAGACTTTTTAATAAATGCTATTGGGAAAATTGGACAGCTACATGCAAAAAAATGAAACTAGACCATCAACTTACACCATACACAAATATAAACTCAAAATGGATAAAAGGCTTAAATGTGACTAGTGAATCTATAAAAATCCTAGAAGAAAATGTAGGCAACAAAGTTTCAGACATCATACACTGAATTTTCACTGATACAACGCATAAGGCAAGAGAATCAAAGGAAAAAATGAATACATGGGACTACATCAACTAAAAAGCTTCTGTACAGCAAAGGAAACAACCATCAAAATGGAAAGGGATCCCACTATATGGGAGACCATAATCCCAATGATGCATCAGGTAAGGGGTTACTTTCCAAAATATATATTCATACAACTCAACAAAAGGAAGATAAAGAGCCCAATTAAAAAATTGGGCAGAAAAACTAGACACCTCTCCAAACAGGACATTCAAATGGCTAAGAGACATATGAAGAAATGCTCAACATCACTAATCATCAGAGAGATGCAAATTAAAACAACAAATAGGTATCACTTCACACCTGTCAGAATGGCCGCCATCAACAAATGATCAAACAACAAGTGTTGGCGAGGGTGTGGAGAAAAGGGGACTCTAGTACACTGCTAGTGAGAATGCAGACTGGTATAGCCACTATGGAAAACAGTATAGTGTTTCCTCAAAAATTTAAAAATTGAAGTGCCATTTGACCCAGTGATCCCACTTTTCGGAATATACCCTAAGAAGCCTGAAACACAAATCAGAAAGAATATATGTACCCCCATGTTTGTAGCAGCACTATTTACAATAGCTAAGATCTGGAAACAGCCCAAGTGTCCATCAATAGATGAGTGGATAAAAAAGTGGTGGTACATATACACAATGGAGTACTATCCAGCTGTAAGAAAGAAAGATCTCTTATCCTTTGAGATGACATGGAGGCACCTGGAGAGTATTATGCTAAGCAAAATAAACCAATCAGAGAAACACAAATATCACATGATCTCACTTATTTATGGAATATAATGGAGAAAATAGACCCAGAGACATAGAAGTGGAGTACAGACTGACAAACCTCAGAAGAGGGGATGAGGGGAGTGAAGAGATAAACCAACGAATATATGCATGTATGTGAAACCAATGACATAGACAACAATGCTGGGGGAGGGGGACAAGATCAAGAGGAGGGTGTCAATAAGGGAAAAAGGAGAAACAACTGTAACAAAAATAAGTTAATAAGAATGATAATAAAAAAGAAACTAGACAACCAACTTACATCATACAGAAGAATAAACTCAAAATGGATAAAAGACTTAAATTAACACATGAAACCATAAAATTCCTAGAAGAAAAAGTAGGCAGAAAAATCCTAGACATCATATGTAGGGAAATTTTCACTGATGCGTCACCTAGGGCAAGAGAAACAAAGGTAAAAAGTAATAAATGGGACTACACCGAACTTAAAAGCTTCTGCATGCCAAAATAAACCAGCAACAAAATGAAAAGGGAACCCATTTTCTGGAATAACATATTTGCCAATGATATACTGAATGAGGCGTTAATATTTATTTTTAAAATAGATTTTGTTTATTGATTTAGGAAAGAGAGGAAGGGAGAGAGAGAGAGAAACATCATTTGGCTTCCTCTTGCATGCACCTCACTGGAGACTGGGCCCATAACCTGGGCATATGCCCTGACCAGGATTTGAAATGGTGACCCCTTGGTGCATGGGACAATGCTCAGCCACTGAGCCACCCCAGATGGGCTATTCTTCCCAATTTAAAACCACCACACATTTGTGTGGCCAGCCCATTCCTCACCTCTATCCGCCCCCCACCCCCACTCTCCACCCCCACCCCAGCAGTCTCAAAGTGGCTTCTTCTTTAATTCCCTACTTGTAGGGCTTCCATTCAGCCAGACCTCAGCTGGTTCTGAATGATGGTTGTTCAATAGTTTAGTGGTAATTTTCATGTCTGAATGAATCTCACTTTAAAAAAGAGCAACACAGTAGTAAAAAAAAATAAAGATAAAAGCTTGTCTTTCCATTTTCAAAGGAATCCCTGCCCTATATCAGTAATGAGCAGGTAAAGGCAATTGCTTCCTTTGTAATTCCACATTGTAAATCACTGTAGCCATTATGAATGAAATGCTGGGGGAATATAGAAAGAGAATGGTTGATTTAGGTTGGGAAAGGATTAGTGAAATATCAGTAAAGAAAATGGTAAAATTGAGCCTGGAAGGAGAGGTAGATGAAATTACATAGACTAAAGCATGATGCAAAGCATAAAAATGCCAATGAGAGGCATAAGGGGTATTTATGGTGGGGCAGGAAAGATAAACAATTAATTTGTACCACATTTACCATACACAAAAATAAAGGACAAATAAGTGGTGGAATTTAAAATATATGTCAGTACTTTAAATTTATTTTTAACATCTTAGAAAAATTTTTAGTAGTTAATAGCTAGGCTATTCTTGAAGATGCCATCAAATTGATGTGTGATACCAGTCTGTCCCAAGCACATTGTCAAAGTTTAAATGAAGTTAAGTGTTTAAAATGGTCACTCGGTCAGAGCCATCTGCTCACTGGAGTGTTTGCTTAAGAAGCCAGGTGCTCAAGTACTAATGCATTTATGATGAGATGCAAATTTGTTAAATATTGAAATCTCCTTTATCAAGATGTCACAATTGTCATTCTTCTCGTGCTTCTTCCACTCCTTTCTTGCAATAGTAATGAGAGAAAAAATCAGAGAAGCCCGAGTTCAGTTTTGATTGATGAAAAAGCTAATGAAGGCAAAACAGAAGGTAAATGTTATAAAGTATAAAGAAATAGAGCACAGCCAGTGTGGCTCAGTGGTTGAGGATCGACCCATGCACCAAGAGGTTGCTGGTTCAATTCCCAGTCAGGGCACATGCCCAGGATGTGGGCCAGATCCACAGTGGGGGATATGCAGGAAGTGGCCAATGTATGTTCTCTCTCATTGATATTTCTCTCTCTCTCTCTCTTCCTTCTTCTCTCTCTAAAAACCAACAAAGAAACAAACAAACAACAACAACAAAAAACAGAAAGAAAGAAATTGAGCACTTTCCGCAAGTAAGCTGTGTTATTTATTTGTGAGGATGCCAAGGGGTTGACTTTACAGTCCCCTATGGAGTTTCTTCCCTTGACAAAATGTCTATTATACTAAACATTAATTTATTACAAAATAGGAATTATTTCAGCTAAAATTTTATTATTGTAATGCACCAGCTTTATTATTAGACCATGTTTGAAGTAATTAGAAAAACTGGAGGCTTTACAAGAAATGAAGATAGGATGATTCACTGAGTAGGTAGAGATTAAAATAGCTTTAAATCATTAAAGAACAAAAGTCAATTTAAGAAAATAAATAGTGTGTCCAACCTTCCACTAAACTTATATTGTGGTTCATATTTGGTCATCTAATCATAATTTGTCTTTGAGGGTAATTGGTAATCTTCAATGTCTATTTGTTGTCTCTCTCCTCAAATGGATGGTTCTCATCTACCATTTCCTGCAGTTCAGTGTGCAGTGAGGTTAAGGATGAACCAAGCAGAGTGGCCAGAAACATGGAATGGAGTGGGGCTGAAAAAGTCAATAAAAACAATTTTTAAAAGCTATGATTGACATTCCCGAAAAGGGAAATATATGTTGTAGTAGTGATGAATGTTCATCTTTTTGGTATGTCAATATGGTATTAACACGATTACACATGTGTTTAAATGGGCCTCAGTGGCAGGCATCTAGTCATTTGGATTGGGGTAGCAAGTGAAATTGAAAACAAATTAGAGGAAAATTAAAAAAAAAAGATTTATAGGAATCCAAAATAGACTTATAATTGTCCCCAAAGATATAGTCTCCACAAAATACACAAAAATATGCAGTGATGTGGTAATTCATTCATTTAAGAAAAACACATAAATTCTATGTCATTTTATGTTGAGAGGACTTACTGGATAAAAACCAGAAAATATTTATTATATTTCATCTTAAAAACAACACACAACATTGTACTTAAATTAAGAAAGGGAAGAAAATACCCAAAATTTAACTTCTAATAAAGTCTGGACCCTTGGAAAAGCTGTATAAATATAAAATATAAAGTAAACACAAAATTGCAGGTATAAAAGGATCATTGTTAACTTAGATATATTATAAGAAAATTGTTGTTTTCTATAATGATTTTGTGACATGGTTTTCTAAAAAAATCTGTATTTAAAATACTCAAAATGATGAGAAGACATAAAATGGTAAACAGAATCATTTTTGGTAACCAAACTCAATTTTGGTAACACCAAATAAATGTGTAGATAGTTTTTCCAAGTGTAGTTTTTATTTCATCTAATGTACTCATGTATTTAAACTCTAAATGTACCGGTTTTATAAATAATTAACAACTCTATATAATCTTGTTGATGATCTCTGAATGGTTGATTTATTTTCTAAATTAAGAATAATATTTATTTGGTTAGATGAAAAGTACTTTATGAAAAACAGTAATGGAGTATATGTTATTTAATCAAAGTATTTGTTAAGGACTTACTGTTATTATAACCAATAATCAAAGTCATTAATAATAAAAATATAAGACTGTGGAGTTATTCTTTATTTCTCTCTCTCAAACAAGTTTTAAATCTAAGCATGTTGTCTCTAACCTCACATTATACCAAGATCCCATTGACTACTCTACACTAGCCCTCTGCTGTGGGCTCCTATTGTCTTTACTGGATCATTGCAACAATGCTTCTAACCTCGCTCCACTCTTGTCTTGAGTCTATTGTCTATATAGCAGCCAGAGTGATTTTTATAAATAGTATATCAACTGGACAGCTACATGCAGAAAAATGAAGCTAGACCACCAACTTACACCATATACAAGAATAAACTCAAAATGGATAAAAGACTTAAATGTGACTCATGAATCCATAAAAATCCTAGAAGAAAATGTAGGCAACAAAATTTCAGACAACACAAGCAGCAGAATTTTCACTGATACAACGCCTAAGGCAAGACAAACAAAGGAAAAAATTAACACATGGGACTACATCGAACTAAAAAGCTTCTGCATAGCAAAAGAAACAAGGATCAAAATGGAAAATGGCCCTGGCCAGTTTGGTTCAGCAGTTACAGCATCAGCTTGTGGTCCAGAGAGACCCGGATTCGGTTCACACTAGGGGCACGTGCTTTGGTTGCAGTTTGTCCCCGGCCCTGGTTGGTCCTGTGGGTGTCAGTCACTTGATGTGTCCCTTTCACGTCGATGTTTCTCTCTCTTCCTCTCTCTCCCTCCCACTCTATCGGAACAAAAAGTGGAAAAAAAATGTCCTCTGGTGAGGATAAAAAAATAATAATAATAAAAATAAATAAATGGAAAAGGAACACCCTATATGGGAGAGCATAATTGCCAACGATACATCAGATAAGGGTTAATTTCCAAAATATATAGAGTACTCACACAATTGAAGGAAGACAAATAATCCAATTAAAAGGGGCAGATGTCCTAAATAGACACCTCTCAAACATAACATACAAATGGCCAACAGACATGAAAATATGCTCAACGTCACTAATCATCAGAGAGATGCAAATTAAAATGACTATGAGGTACCACATCACACTTGCCAGAATGGCAGCTGTCAACAAATCAACAAACAAGAAGTGCTGGTAAGTGTGTGGAGAAAACAGGACTCTAGTACACTGCTGGTGAGAATGCAGACTGGTGCAGCCACTATGGAAAACACTATGGTGTTTTCTTAAAAGATTAAAAATTGAACTGCCATTTGATCCAGTGATCCCACTTTTAGGAATATACCCTAAGAAGCCTGAAACACCAATCAGAAATATATACGTACCCCTGTGTTCACAGCAACAGTATTAACAATTGCTAAGATCTGGAAACAGCCCACATGTTTCATCAATAGATGAGTGGATAAAAAAGTTGTGGTACATATACACAATGGAATACTATGCAGCTGTAAGAAAGGAAGATCTCTTATCCTTTGAGATGACATGGAGGGACCTGGAGAGATTATGCTAAGTGAAATAAGTCAATCGGAGATAGATAAGTATCACATGATCTCACTTATTTGTGGAATATAATGAACAAATTAAAGTATGGACAAAATAGACCCAGAGATGTAGAAGTAGGGTTCAGACTGACACACTTCAGAATAGGGGCTGCAAGGGGAAGGGAAGAGATAAACCAAAGAACTTATGCATATAAGCATAGCCAATAGACATAGACAACAATGCTGGGGGGGGTGGGGAGGGTAACGGGAGGAGGGTGTCAATGGGGGGGGAAGGAGAAACATGTAACAAAAAAAATTAATTAAAAAATATTGGCAAATCAATTAATGTAATACAACACATAAATAAAATGAAGAATAAAAATAATTAGATCATATAAATAGATACAGAAATGGTATTTGGCAAAATCTAGCATCCATTTATGATAAAAATAATTCTTGGCAAAATGGAAATAGAAGGGACATATCTCAACATAATAAAGGTTGTATATGACAAACCCACAGCTAATATCATACTAAATAGGAAAAGCTAAGAGTGTTTTCCTTAAGATCATGAACACCAATAAACCCCAAAAATCCAATTAAAAATGGGCAGAGAACCTAAATAGATACTCTTCTAAAGAGGATATACAGATGGCCAACTGACTAATGAAAAGATGCTCAACATCACTAATCATCAGAGAAATGCAAATTAAAATCACAGTGAGATATCAAAATAAATAAATCAACTATCATAAATAAATCAACAAACAAGTATTATCAAAGATGTGGAGAAAAGGGCACCCTTAATGCATAGTTGGGATTGCAAACTGGTGCAGCTACTCTTGAAAATGGTATGGAGGTTCCTCAAAAAATTTAAATAGAGCTACTCTCTCTGGCCGGTTTGCTTAGAGCTTTGACCTGTGGACCTAAGAGTCACAGGTTCGATTCCAGTCAAGGGCACATACTTCGGTTGTGACTAGTCCCCAGCCTTGGTCGGAGTTGTACAGGAGGTAACCAGTCGACGTTTCTCTCTCTCTCCCTCCCTCCTACTCTATCTGAAGATAAATAGAAAAATACCCTAGGGTGAGGATTAAAAAAATATATAGCCCTGGCCGGTTTGGCTCAGCGGTTAGAGCGTCGGCCTGCGGTCTACAGAGACCCTGGTTGGGTTCCTGCTGAGGGCACATACCTTGGTTGCAGTTTGTCCCCGGCCCTGGTTGGGTCATGCGGGTGGCAGCCACTCAATGTGTCCCTTTCACATCGATGTTTCTCCCTCTCTCTCTCTCTTCTTCTCTCTCCCTCCCACTCTATCTGAAAAAAAGTGTGTGTGTGTGTGTGTGTATACCCAAACAAACAAAATAGAGCTACTCTATGACCCAGCAGTTCCACTCCTGGGTATATATGCAAAGAAATCCCAAACACTATTTGAAAAGATACATACACTCCTATGTTCATTGTAGCATTATTTATACACAAGTGCCCTTCAGTAGGTGAGTGAATGAAGAAGTGGTACATATATACAATAAAATATTACTCGGCCATTAAAAAAAAGATAAAATCTTACCATTTGAAATAGCATGGATGACTTTGAAGATATTATGCTAAGTAAAATAACTCAGACAGAAAAAAGATGAACACCTTATGATTTCACATATATGTGGAGTCTAAAGAACAAAATAAACAGGCTCATAGATACAGAGAACAGGCTCATAGATACAGAGAACAGACTGAGGGTTGCAAGAGGAGAGATGTACTGAGGAGCTGGGTAAAAAAGGTGCAGGAATTAAGAAGTACCAGCGTTGTATCAGTGAAAATTCTGCTGCATGTGTTGTCTGAAATTTTGTTGCCTACATTTTCTTCTAGGATTTTTATGGATTCATGAGTCACATTTAAGTCTTTTATCCATTTTGAGTTTATTCTTGTATATGGTGTAAGTTGGTGGTCTAGCTTCATTTTATTTGCATGTAACTGTCCAATTGTCCCAACACCAGTTATTAAAGAGGCTGTCTTTACTCCACTGTATCATCTTGCAAACTTTGTCAAATATTAATTGAACATAGTGTCTTGGGTCAATTTTTGGATTTTCTATTCTGCTCCATTGATCTATATGCCTGTTCTTGTGCCAATACCAGTCTGTTTTGATTACAAAGTCTTTGTAGTATAATGAGATATCCGGTATTGTGATCCCTCCTAATTTGTTCTTTTTTTCAAGATTGTTGTGGCTATTCAGGGTCATTTGGTTCCATATGTAGTTTTGAAGTATTTGTTCTAGTTCTGTGAAGTATGTCATTGTTATTTTAATGCAGATTGCACTGAATCTATAGATTGCTTTGGGTAGTATGGATATTTTAATGATGCTAATCCTCCAATCAATGAGCAAGGTATATGCTTCTACTTTTGTATATCTTTCTTTATTTCTTTTTTCAATGTCCTGTTATTTTCTGAGAACAGATCCTTTACTTCTTTGGTTAAGTTTATTCCTAGGTATGTTAATTTTTTGTTGCAATGGTAAATGGGATTGTTTTTTTAGTTTCTCTTTCTATGTTGTTCATTATTGCTGTATAAAAATGCCAATGATTTCTGGATGTTGATTTTGTATCCTGCTAGTTTGACAAATTCATTTATTAAATCTGGTAGATTTTTGATGGAGTCTTTAAAGTTTTCTATGTACAGGATCATGTCATCTGTGAATAATGACAGTTTCAGTTATTCATTTCCTATTTGGATCCCTTTTATTTTTTCTTCATATCTGATTGCTGTGGCTACGACTTCAGTACTATGTTAAATAAGAGTGGTGAAAGTAGACATCTCTGTCTTATTCCTGTTCTTAAGGGAAATGCTTTTAGTTTTTGCCCATTGAGTATGATGTTGGCTGTAGGTTTGTCATAAATGAACTTTATTATGTTGAGATAGGATCCTTCTATTCCCATTTTGCTTAGTGTTTTTATCAAAAACGGATGCTAGATTTTGTCAATTGCTTTTTCAGAGTCTATTGATGTGATCATATGATTTTTATCTTTTATTTGGTGTAGCACACTTATCGATTTATGAATACCATATCAGCCTTGCATCCCTAGGATAAATCCCACTTGATCGTGGTGTATAATTTTTAAAATATATTACTGGATTCTATTTGCTAAGATTTTGTTGAGACTTTTGACATCTAAGTTCATCAGGGATATTGGCCTGTAATTTTCTTTCTTTGTAGTGTCTTTATCTGATTTTGGGATTAGGATTATGCTAGCCTAATAAAAAGAGCTTGGAAGTCTTTCTTCTCTTGAATTTTTTGGAATAGTTTGAGGAGAATAAGTTAGAGTTCTTCGTTGAATGTTCTGTAAAACTCCCCTCTGTAGCCATCCAGACCATGGCTTTTGTTTTCTGGGATTTTATTGATTACATCTTCTATTTCCTGAATTGTTATTGGTCTGTTTAGGTTTTCTGACTCTTCTCAGTTGAGTTTTGGAATAGTATATGATTCTAATAATTTGTCCATTTTGCTTAGGTTGTCTATTTTGTTGGCATATATTGTTCACAGTATTTTCTTAACAGTCCTTTGTATTTCTGTGTTGTCCGTTGTTACTTCACCTCTTTCATTTCTGATTTTATTACTTTGGGTTCTCTCTCTTTGTTTCTTGGTGAATCTGGCTAAAGGTTGATCAATCTTGTTTATCTTTTCAAAGAACCAGTTCTTGGTTTCATTGATCTTTTGTATTGTTTTTCTAGTCTCTATGTCATCGATTTCTGCTTTGATTTTTATTATTTCCTTCCTTCTACTAACTTTGGGTTTTTCTTTTTGTTCTATCTCTAAATATTTAAGTTTTTGGTATAGATAGTTTATTAGAAATTGTTCTTCTTTGTTGAGGTAGGCCTATATTCCTATGAACTTCCCTCTCAGGACTCCTTTTGCTGTGTCCCATAGATTTTGTGTTGTGTGTTCATTTTCATTAGTTTCCAGGAAGTTTTTTATTTCCTTCTTGATCTCATTGGTAACCCATTTGTTTAATAACATGCTATTTAACCTCCATGTGTTTGAATGTTTTTGAGTGTTTAACTGTAATTGATTTCTTGTTTCATGCCACTGTGATCTGAGATGTTTGATATGATTTCAATCTTCTTGAATTTGTAGAGACTTACTTTGTGTCCTAACATGTGGTTTATCTTCGAGAATGTCACATGTGTACTTGAGAAGAATGTATATTCTGCAGCTTTGGGGTGAAATGTTCTGTAAATATCAGTTAAGTCCAACTGATCTAGTTCATCTTGTAAGGACTCTGTTTTCTTGTTAATTTTTTGTCTAGAAGATCTACCCAGTGGTGTCAGTGGGGGTGTTAAAGTCAGCCACTATGATTGTATTGTTATTTATCTCTCCTTTGAAGTCCTCTGTAAGTTTTTAAGTATATTTTGGTGTTTCTATATTTGGTACATAGATGTTGACCATTGTTGTGAAGTCTGTCTTATCAGATATAAGTATTGCTACATCAGCTTTATTTTCAATTCCATTTGCCTGAAATTTTTTTTTTTTTTATCCTCACCCAAGGACATTTTTGCAGTTATCTTCAGATAGACCAGGAGAGAGAGAAGTGGGAAGAGAGTGAAACATTGATGTGAGAGAGACACATTGACTGGTCACCACCCACAAGACCCTGACTGGGGCCAGAAACAAACTGCAACAGAGGTATGTGCCCTTAGTGAAAACTAAACCCGGACTCTCTGGTCCAGTCTGACCCTCTAACCACTGAGCAAAACTGACCAGGGCTTGCCTGGAAATTCTTTTTTCATCCCTTCACTTTCATCTTGTGTGAGTCTTTTGTTCTGATGTGGATCTCTTGTAGAGAGCATACACATGGGTAGTGTTTTCTTTTTCAATCACCTTGCTCTCGGTTTTTCTTTTTGTGTACTTTCTAGTTGTTTGAGTTGTAGGTTAGAAAGTCAATTACAAATTTTTCTTGTTTCTTGAGGTAGTCTTGTAGTGCTATGAATTTCCCTCTCAGGACTGCTTTCACTGTGTCTTATAGATTTTGTGTTGTTGTGTTTTCATTTTCATTGGTTTCCAGGAAGTTTTAAATTTCTTCCTTGATCTCCTTGGTAACCCATTTGTAGATTAATAACATGCTATTTAGCCTCCAGGTGTTTGAATGTTTTTGTTGTAATTGATTTTTAGTTTTATGCCATTGTGATCTGAGAATTAATATGATTTCAATCTTCTTGAATTTGTGGACACTTACATTGTGTCCTAACATATGGTCTGTCTTTGAGAATGTCCCCTATGCACTTGAGAAGAATGTATATTCTTCAACTTTGGGGTGAAATGTTTTGTAAATATCAATTAAGTCTAGCTGATCTAGTTTATCATTTAAGGATTCTGTGTCCTTTCAATTTTTTGTCTAGAAGACCTATCTGGTGGTGTCAGTGGAGTGTTAAAGTCACCCACTATGATTCTGTTCCTATGAATCTCTCCTTTAAAGTCCTCCAGAAGTTTTTAAATATATTTTGGTGCTCCTGTGTTTGGTGCATATATGTTTACCAGGGTTATATCCTTTTGTTGAATTGATCCTTTTAATATTAGGTAATGATCTGCTTTGTCTCTTATTATGGCCTTTATTTTGAAGTCTATCTTATCAGATATGAGTATTGCTACACCAGCTTTTTATCATTTCCATTTGCCTGGAAAATTTGTTTTCATTCCTTTACTTTTATCTTGTGTGAGTCTTTTGTTGTGAGGTGGGTCTATTGTAGACAACATACATATATGGGTCATGTTTTCTTATTCAATCAGCTACCCTATGTCTTTGATTGGGGGATTTAAGCCATTTATATTTAAGATTATTATTGATAGATACTTATCAGTTGCCATTTTTATTTTATGCCTGTGTTCCTCACTATATATATATATATATTTCTTGTTCTTCTATTTCTGTGAAGCTCTTTATTTCACCTTCCATTTTGAATTATAACCTTGCTGGATAGAGTTGCCTTGGATTCAGACCCTTACTTTTCATTACTTTTTATACTTCATACCTCTCCTTTCTGGCCTGCAGTGTTTCTATTGAGAAATAAGCTTATTCTCTAATGGGAGCTCCCTTGTAGGTAACTTTTTGTCTTTCTCTTGCTTCCTTTCAGATTCTTTCTTTGTCTTTAATGTTTGCCATTAATATGTCTAGCTGTGGGTCTTTTGGGGTTCATCTTGCTTGGGACTCTATGTTTCTAGGACTTGTTTGACTTTTTCCTTCACCAAATTAGGGACATTTTCTGTCGTTATTTCCTCAAACAGGTTTTCTATTCCTTTCTCTGATTCTTCTCCTTCTGGTACCCCTATGATGTGAATGTTGTTAATTTTTGTATTGTCCTAAAGCTCCCTTAAACTCTCTTCCTGCTTTTTAATTTTTTTCCCCATTTGTTGCTCTTTTTGGGTGTTTTTTTCTCCCTTGTCTTCTAAGTCACTGATTCAGTCTTCAGCTTCCTCTAATCTACTATTGAGACCTTCTAAGGTATTTTTCATATTAGCTATGTCTTTCTTATTTTCCATTTGATTTTTATTCATAGCTTCTACCTCTTTTTAAAGGCTGATATAGTTCCCACTGAGCTCTTTATAATTCTCATTAAGTTGCTTGTAGTTCTCACTAAATTGTTTAAGCACCCTTAAAATCATTGTTTTGAATTCTTTTTCTGAGAAGTTGCTTGCTTCCATTTCATGTAGCTCCTTTCCTAGTAATTCCACCTTTTCTTTCATTTGGTGGTTGTTTCTTTGTTTCATCATTTTAACAATCTGGTAGTTCTAGGTCTAGTGAGGGATGTTGCAATATGTAGGCAGGTCAGTGTTTGTAAAATAAGGCTGCTGTGCCTCCCAGACTGTTTTGGTGCTTGGCATCTCTTGCCGGCTATGGATCCTGGAGGCTGGTATTGGTCTGTCGTGGTAGGCACTGCTGGGGTATGTGGATCCTGCTGGTGCATTTCTGAGGTGCATAGGTCCCACTGGTGTGTTTCTGAGGTGTGTGGGCCCCACAAGTGTGCTGCTGGGGTTTGCTGCTGCCTGGTGGAGCTCTGCTCCTGATCAGTTGCTGCTAATGCTGCTGGGGGCGAGTGTCCTGGTTTGTGCTGTTACTGCTGCTGCTATTGCAAGGGGGTGCTCTCAGCTCCCAATCTTCTGCTGCTTTTGGGAGCTGAGGATGCTCAGCTCCCAGGAGATTGCTGCTGATGATGAAGGGGCTCCACTCCAGACCTGCTGCTGTAGTTGATAGGGGCAGGTCTCGGCTGCCCAAGCCTTGCTGCTGCTTTGGCTGGGGCAACGCTTCTGATCAGCCTCTGCTGATGCTGCTATGGATGGGTCTCAGCTGCTGATCTGTGCTGCTGCCTGGGGATGCATGTTTACTTCCGAGCCTCTGCTGCTGTGTGTGTGTCTTAGCTCCCAGCCTCAGCTGCTATTGGGGGTGGGGCTCCACTCCCACCAGTCACTGCTGGGCTCCCCAGCTGGTGCTACTGCTGCTGAGGGTGGTGCTCAGCTCTGATCAAGCTGCTGCTGTGGGGGATGGTGCTCAGCTCCCAGCCAGTTGCTGAGTCCCTGAGAAGGTACCTTGACAGCACCACTACTGTTCACCGGCCCGCATTGACAGAGCGGAGTCCATTGGTTCAATGGTGCAAAGTGCACTGGTGGATTCAGGTTGCTTGGCCCTATCCACTCTGCTACCTTATTCCAGAGAAAACCAGGGATCTTCCAAGACAGCAGGGCCTTTCGACAGTGCAAGGAGAAAAGCCCTGACAAGCTACTTACCATGGTAGCGAGCTGCTCCCCATCGACAGCACAAAAACCCTCTGTACCATATTTCTGCACTGGTTGAGGTTTCTCATCCACACTCGTGTCTACTCACATTCTCACACTCGCTTACGCTTTCACTCACTCTCGTTCTGCTCCTGCCTTCCACCATCTTTCTGATTTACAGATATTAAAGCAACCTTGCATCCCAGAAATAAACCCCATTTGATCAGGTGAATGATCTTTTTAATGCATTGCTGTATTCAGTTTGCTAATATTTTATTGAAAATTTTTGCATCTATGTTCCTCAGGGATATTGGCTAACTTTTTTGGGGGAGTGGGAGAGGTAATTTCTTTGTTTGGTTTTAGAATCAGGATAATGTTGGCCTCATAAGATGACCATGGAAGGCTTTCTTCCTCTTGGATTTTTTGTGGAATAGTTTGAGAAGGGTAGGTGTTAACTCTTCTCAGAATGTGTGGTAAAATTTACCTGTGAAGTTATTGAGTCCAGGATTTTTGTTTGTTGGGAGTTCATGGATTAGTGCTTTGTTTTCTTTGGTAGTAATCAGTATGCTCAGATTTTCTGTTTCTTCTTAATTCAGTCTTGGGAGACTATATGTTTCCAAGAACTGATCTATTTATTTCTATGATACATTTTAGATGGAAAATTGACATATATATGGAGAGAACTATGAAAGAGAGTTGAAAATTATACTAAATGTATGTAGATAGTCATACAACTCAATAGCAAAACAACAAAAAATTAATTTAAAAAAAGGATGGAGAATCTGAAGAGACATTTTTCCAAAGATATACAGATATTATAGACATTAAAAGATGCTCAACATCACTAATCATCAGGGAAATGCAAATCAAAACTACTATGAGATAACTCACACCTGTTAGAATGGTTATTATCAAAAAGACAAATAAGAAGTGTTGGCATGGATGTGAAGAAAACGGAACACGTGGGCAATGTTGGTGGAAATGTAAATTGGTGTAACCACTTTGGAAAACAGTATGGAATTCTTCAAAAAATTAAAAATAAAACTACATTCTGATTTAACAATTTCTCTTCTGGATATGTATCTGAAGAACACAAAAACATTAACCCAAAAAGATATATGCCCCCTCATGTCCATTACTATATTATTTACTATGTGGAAGCAACCTAAGTGTTCATCAGTAAAAGAATGAATAAAAAAAGTGTGATTTATATGTATATATACAATAGAATAGTATTCTGCCATAAAAACCCCAAATCTTGTCATTTATTGTCATAAATGGATGGACCTTGAAAGCATTATGCTAAGTTAAATAAATCAGAGAGAGAAAGACAAATACTGCAAACTCTATGATGTCAAATTTAAAACGACGACGACTCCAAAATAAAAACAAACTAAAAGAGAAGAGATTGGTGATTGCCAAAGGGGGGGGGGGGGGGAGAAGAAATGAAAGAGGTCAAAAGGTATAGACTACTAGTTATAAAATAATGAAGTCTTGGGGTTGTAATGTACAGCATGGTGACTACAGTTAATAATATTATATTAAATATTTGAAAGTTGAGAGTATATCTAAAATCCTCATTATAAGAAAAACAATTGTAGCTATGTATGATGACAAATTTTAACTAGACTTATTTTAGTAATCATTTCTCAATGTATACAAATATTAAATCATTATGTTGTACACCTAAAATTAATGTAGTATTATATCTCAATGAAAATTAATCAAAAAGTGTACGCAGATAGGAAAGATTTCAAAGTCTTGAAGTATATAACTACAGAAAGAAGTGATAACATAGAAAGGTAAGACTTTGGGAAATCTAAAATTGCTGCTTGGAAAATGGGAGAGAATACCTGAAATTTTTCAGGAAATTCCTTTTGTGATTTTACACCATACAAAGAGAAAACAGATTGTTCTCTTTTAAAGTATTGTTCGGTCCAAGTTCTGGTAGAAAGCAAGGCTAAACAGACAGTTCAAAATGCATAGGTGATTTTGTACTCATGTATTTGTTAAAACATAAATTTTAAAATGTTAAATTTCTAACATCACAACTCATCAATACTAAATGAAAAAGAAAATTGTCATTTTATGTAATTATGGCAGACCAGTGAATTTGCAACCAGATGCTGCTTCTTATAACAACAGATGTCACAGATGATACAATGAATTCTTGCAACTGTTTCCAACAAAATTGTTAAAACAATCTCCAATCAGGTCAAAAGCATACAGCTGTCTTTCAAAATGCATAGCAGCTAATTTTCTTTACTTCATGTGACAATAATAGGTATTTTTAGAACTGTGTTAAAACACCAGGCAACCCAGAGTCAGTGAACTCATTTGTTGTATTAATTATCAAAGACCAATCTTTTGGAAAGACTTGGAATCAAAGCTTGTTACCCTTGTACTTATAATAATACATATTCTAAATTCCTAATATCACAGATCTTCATTTTATTTTATACTTCTTCTCTAAAGAATATATACTCTGGAATAGTTTTAAGTGATATGTGCCCCTATCCTACTGAATGTCTTATATAGCTATTTAGTAGTTATGTGGTGACTTGCTTCATTTATCTATTATCATCATATTGAATAATTATCCAATTAATAGACATAAAGAATGAAAGAATCTATCAAGTAATATTGAATTTCATCAATTAATAATATGATTCATCTATCCAAATAATGGAAGAATCAGCCAACCAGTATTTAATTCTAGAGCTCAGCACTATACTGGCTACCATGAAAAATTACAAAATATTTATTTGTTATGTTACTTTAAAGTTTTGGGGATAAAAAATAAATAGAATGGATTGTTAAGATTAAGGATGTCAGTACTAGTGGAGAGTACACTTTAACAGTTAAGTTTTTAAAAAACATGTGCTTAGCAAGTTTAAGGGAGATAGGAGATAGCAAGGTAAACTTTCTGAGGTGTGCGGGGGTATAGTATCTGAATTTGAAGAACTTATTTAAGTTTCCTGAGATGGTAGGAAAGCATGTCAGGCATACAGTATTTAATTCAGTTCAATTCAATTCAATTCAATTCAATTCAATTCAATTTATTGATTTTTAGAGAGAGGTCAATTTGTTGCTCTACTTATTTATGCATTCATTGGTTGCTTGTTGTATGTGCCCTGACCAGAGATGCAGCCTATAACCTTAGCATGTACAAACAATGCTAGCCAACTGAGTACCTGGCCAGGGCCAGGCATACAGTATTTTAAAAGCATAGCCATTAAAAAAAAAAGATTCAGAGAAATATTCAAACTTCTGTTATGCTAGAGAGAATATAAAATATCTTATGTTTATGTATACCTTCATGTAGACTATGGACAGATTATGGAGTTCCTGGAAAACAAAAAAATAAATGTATTATTAACATTAAATATAAATCTAGGTTTTGTGACTTTTGAGCATGATAAGTATACAAAAGAAAGTGGTTCTGAATAAAAAATTATTTTGAAAAATGAGAAAAAGTGAATCAAAAGTAGATATGTAATAGTAAACCCAGATTAAAATGACAAAGACTTTAAACTAGATTATGGAATGGAATTTAAATAGAATAAATGAATTCTTAGACCAGTTCAATAAAAAAAAAAAAATCACTGAATGTATAAAAAAAGGTGTGACCTGATCAATAAACCAGTCAACTCCAGTTTCATTTACCACCACATCCCCTTTCAAATAATTAAATATAGCAATTTTTTAATCTAGAGAATTTTATTATGAATGCCTAAGTACCAACTACCTAGCTTTGACAATTATTAATTCTTTTTTATATTTTGTTCATGTTCTTAAAAATAAAATATTAAATTTCAGTTATTCATAATCAGTTGTAAATTAATCCTCACAAACTCACTTAGATGGCAGAAAATTAAGTCTTTTAAAGTATAAATCTACTTCAAAGAAAAAATTTTAGCAAGTGGATTAATAATTGGTACCCAAGTCATTAGATCTGACATAAAGAATGGCTAAAGGTTTCATAGGCAGACTCTAATAATCAAATTCAATGCAATTACTGAAAACTTCAAATATTTAAGAACTGAAGAAACTGTTATCAGTGGGGAGCTCTTCATGTCCCCACTGTTGCTGGTGGAAATGGGATTCTTTCAATGTCGTGAAGAAAATAATTTTTTGACTCGCATGGAAAATGAGTGATATTTATTTGCATGGGATTAGACCCCTGAGTTTTCAAGGTCCCATTTCTCTCTGTACCACCAAGAAAAAAATTCGCATTTGCTTTCAGCAGAGCTAGGATTAAAGCCATTGCCCAGAATTCCTGTTCTGTGCTAAAGCATAGTCCAATCGAACATCAAGGTAGCTTAGTTTGTGTTCCCAGCTGCAGTCCATCAGTCCATTGCATGTGAGGTCGTCATGGGCCACATGATTATAGAGGGAACAGGGGTGAAGTAAGGAAGCAGGAGCAAAACCAGAGGAACAAGAGAGCCACCAGAGAACCTCCAGAGAGCCAAGATCATAAACTCTTTCACCTGGGGGTTTATGTATTTCCAACTTTTTATGGGAGTGCAGTGGCCCCACACCCTCTGGCAAATGATCTCTATTCCAGGTTAGACTGACAGGCACTTTTCCTATGTCACCTGGACTTTATTGAGCACGCATCCATCTCCCCTTTGTTGAGCCCCATCCCCCAGTGATTTGCAGGGAATGGGCAAGTTGTTCCCTGGGGAGTGCTAAGTTGCAGCTTCCTGGTGAAGCAGCCCAGATGCCTATGCTTATAATGTCTGGTCTTCCCTTTGCCTTCTTTCTATTATTAATATCTAGTTAATTACAATGGT
This sequence comes from Molossus molossus, assembly GCF_014108415.1. Lineage (NCBI taxonomy): Eukaryota > Metazoa > Chordata > Mammalia > Chiroptera > Molossidae > Molossus > Molossus molossus. The sequence continues at coordinate 61,454,784 of NW_023425352.1, forward strand.
AATTAAGAGACTTTAAATCAACTCTTTTAAATATGTTCAATGAACTATATGAAACTATGTCTAAAGAACCAAAGGAAAGCACAATTACACTATCTCAGCAAATATAGAACATTAAGTAAATAGAAATTATTTTGAAAAGAACAGAAAACTAGGTATGTAAAATAATGTAATTTGGCAACTTTGAAAATCAGATTCTCCCTCCTCCACAGAGTCTGGTGTTGTTGCTATTTGTTCATTTCTTCCATTACCAAATAAAACATTATTATACCACATTGTGTTCATCCATTCATCAGTTCATGGATATTTGAATTGTTTTTATTTCTGACTTTTATGAATAATGATGTTATGAACATTTGTTTAAAGTCTATTCTGTCTGGTCTTATGAGTGTAGCCACTCTAGTTCTCTTTTTCTAATTACTATATATCTTTTTCTATCATTTTACTTTTAATCTATTTGTGTTTTTTTACTTTAAAATGTGTCCTTTGCATGGAGGGACCTGGAGAGTATTTTGCTGAACAAAATAAGCCAATCAGAGAAAGACACATATCATGTGATCTCACTTATTTGTGGAATATAATGAACTAAATAAGCTGATGGACATTATAGATCCAGTGACGTAGAAGTAGAATTGAGACTCACAAACCTCAGAGGAGGGGGTAGGGGGTAGGGAAGAGGTAAACCAAATAACTTATATGCATATATGCATAGCCAATGGACATAGACAACAATGAGGGGCGGGGGTCAAGAGGAGGGTGTCAATGGGGAGAAAAGGAGAAACATCTACAACAAAAATAAATTAATAGCCCTGGCCAGTTTGGCTCAGCAGTTGAGCATCGGCCAGCGGACCAGAGAGTCCCGGGTTTGGTTCCTGCTAGGGGCATGTACCACAAAAAATAAAAAATAAAAATTAATTAATTAATTAATTAAATAAATAAAGGAGGAGACTAGACAAAAATAAAATAAAATGTGTCCTTTGTAGATAGCATAGAGTAGGTTCATGTTTCCTTCTGCCTTTGATTGAATTAATCAACTCACATTTAATGTTATAATTGATAAATTTAGATTTATCACTGACTTCTCACTTTCTGTGTTCTATATACCATGGCTTTTTGATTCTCTGTGCCTCCTTTACTACTCGCTTTTGTATTAAATGTATTTTTAGTGTAACATTTTAAGTAAAACTTTTAATGAAATGTTTTACTATATTTTCTAGCTATTGGCTTTAGGACCTACCATAGACATCCGAATGATCAAATTTAGCTTCAGATTTACATTAGCTTAAGCCACTGAGATATAAAAATGTTACTCCTATAAAGATCTGTTTCCTCTCTCTTTTTTGTGCCACTATAGTTATGCTCATAACATTTATATATACTACAAAGGCAGTACCATATTGTAATAATTATATAAATAACTTTGTTATTTATGTTAATTAAAAAACTTCAGAGAAACAGAGGACAAATATATATTTATAGAGCTTGTTATATTTATCTTCTTGTTTACCATTTATGATTCTTTTCATTTGTCCCTGTGGGATTGAGTTACCATCTGGCTTAATTACATTAGTCTAATACAGTTTTGCTACTATTTACACCTCTGGGTTATTTACCAATATATTACATTTTTATATGTTAGAGCCACCGCAATACAATTACTTTTAAAATCAGTTAAGAGAAGAAAGGAGAAAAATATGCATTTATATTTTCCTTTGTAATTGCATAATTAGCTCTACTGTTGCTCTGTGTTTTTGTGATTTGCCATTGCCTCTTCTTGACTTTGCTGTGAATTGCACAAAGATATGGGGGGGGGGGGGGTGGGGAGCAGTAGCCAGTGGCAGCCTGCTGTTGTTGCTGCTTTCATCTGAGCTCCAGAATGAACATGCAGAGTAGAGAGGCCCCAGGTGACCCACAGACATACAATCTGACATGAAGTCACCTCAGCTAAATGGCAGAGCTCTGAGCATGAGAATAAGTGCTTATTCTTTATATGACTGTATTTTGTGGTGGTTTATTTTAGAATGAAATTGAGCAGTAAAATAATAATTCTAGTATACTAGCAACAAATATTAGAAAGAGTAGCAAAAAAAAATAACACTTTAAATAGCTTGAGATAGCCTTATACGGATGCATATCTGCATGATGCGGAGCACAGCTTACCCTGTCATCTGAAAAACTATATTAAAGTATGTAAAGATGTATAAATAGTTGGGGAGATCTTGAAAGATAAATCAATAGAAAAATAAACACACAATACTCAAAAGCATTCATCAAAAAGTATACAAGCCATATATGGAGAAATTAGAAATCTTTACTGCCTGACTTCAGAACTGTCAGCTCCTTGACAAAATCAACACAAGCAAAATGATGCACCCACATCACCTCACTCCTACAATGACTCATTTCCACATCAAAGCATAGTTTGAATATGTATAACTGCCAAAGCCTTCAAGACAAAGGGAAACCCTCATGGCCAGGGAATCTTCACATTGTTGCATACTAGAAAAAATTTAAAATGTATGATAAGCAAAAGAGTTCTCAGTGTTCCCATGTGTGTGGGCACACACACACACACACACACACGCACGCACTATTAAAAAGTATATCTTACGAAAAAAAAAAAAAAAAAAGTGACCAATAAGTATGTGAAAAGATATTTAATCTTCCTACTGGGCAAGGAAAAAAAAATTAATATCACAATTGTCTTCGGGTTGAGAAGTTTTATAAAATGTTAATATTAATGATAAGGATTATCATTTCACTCTGCAATTTGATTGTAAATTTTTACCCATATTTTGGAGAAAAATTTGGCAATGTGTTTAAAAATGAAGATGCATATAGACTATGACTCATCAATTCTTTTTTTTATTTAATTAATTAATTTATTTTTGTTGCAGATGTTTCTCCTTTTTTCCCCAATGATTCTCCCCTTTCCCCCTCCCTGCCCCGACTCCACCTTTGTTGTCCATGTCCATTGTTCATGCATACATGCGCATAAGTTCTGTGGTTTATCTCTTCCCTCCCACCTCCTCTTCTGGGGATTGTCAGTCTGTACCCCACTTTCAAGTCTCTGGGACTACCTCGTTCCTCAGACTGTTATGTTCATTATATTCCACAAATAAGTGAGATCATGTGGTATTTGTCTTTCTCTGCTTGGCTAGTTTTGCTTAGGATAACACTCTCCAGGTCCCTCCATGTTGTCTCAAAGGATAAGAGATCTTTCTTTCTTACAGCTGCATAGTACTCCATTGTGTATATGTACCACTGCTTTTTTATTCATTCATCTACTGATGGACATTTGGGCTGTTAGATCTTAGCTATTGTAAATAGTGCTGCTACAAACATGGGGGTACATATATTCTTTCTGATTAATGTTTCAGGCTTCTTAAAGTATATTCCTAGAAGTGGGATCACTGAGTCAAATGGCAATTCAATTTTTAATTTTTTGAGGTAACACCATAGTGTTTTCCATAGTGGCTGCACCAGTCTACATTCCCAGCAGCAGTGTACTAGAGTCCCCTTTTCTCCACACCCTCGCCAACACTTGTTGTTTGATGATTTGTTGATGGAAGCCATTCTGACAGGTGTGAGGTGATACCTCATTGTAGTTTTAGTTTGCATCTCTCTGATGATTAGCACAGGAATCTTCTGCTCCGTGTCTCTGCACTGCATGGGTTTGGTCGTCCACCTTCATGTCCACTCACGCTCTCTCACACACTCACCCTCCCTCCAGTTCTGCCAGCTGCCATCTTCTCTCCTATTCTGACTCATCAATTCTACTCTATGTGTAAACTCTATAGTAACTATTTCACAAGTGTAGAATGTGATCTGTATATAAAATGCACATAGAAGTAATATTTTAATAACTACTGAAACAAAATAAAATATCCAAGATGAAAATACATGAATATACTGCAATATGTCCTTACAATAAAACATCATGAAGCAGTGAAAATATACTGAATTATGACACTCTGGATGCACATCTAAACATAAGACTAAGAAAATAAATGCATGTTGATATGCCCCAATGTTCTATATATTAACAATGAAACACTCAAAATAATAACATATCTGGGTTAAATAAAATATATACACATTAAAATCTTAACAAATTTGTGGTATGATAATCCTCTTACAAAATAAGTGTTTGACTCTATTAGGAAAGAAGATTGGTGTACACCAGTATGGGGCACACAAAGAGATCAGTATATTATTAAAGTTTAATGACACATGATCAGTACAAACATACTCGTTATTTTTTCTTGATATTCTGAAATATTTTTAAAGATATTAATAGAAAAAGGATATGTAATTTAATTTACTTGCTAATTTTTTATCCAGCATATACTTTGAACTCTGTCCTAATAGTTTGCCACAACTTTTAGATTACTTGTACATGGATATCCTTCTGTAAATTTTGACACATTTTGTTTTCTTTTTATACTTCAACACTTTAAGCTTCTTGTTTTATTTTCTAGTTTGTTATATGAACAGTGACGTGAAATAGCCCTATCTTGTTCTTAACTTTAACAATAATGTTGCTATTAGTCATGAGACTTGTTTGCAATTTCATAGAGAAAATATTGATCACAAAGTACTGAATATTATACAATAATTATGTAATTACATGTACTTATTATATAATATATATTAGATAATATTCAACACACAGATAGATAATAAATGGATATAGAAGATATTATAGATTATCACCCATTTAACTAATGATGTGGTATTTGGTACAATAGATTCTCTAATATTGATGGCTTCTTACCCTGTATATTTTTCACATTACTGAATTTGCTTTATGATTGCTTATATTTTACAGGTAAGGCCCTGGCCAGTTTGGCTCAGAGGTTAGAGCATCAGCCTGTGGTCCAGAGACACCCAGGTTCGGTTCCCCCTAAGGATACGTACCTCAGTTGCAGTTTGTCCCCAGCCATGGTTAGTCATGCGGGTGGCAGCCACTTGATGTGTCCCTTTCATGTTGATGTTTCTCTCTCTCTCTCTCTCTCTCTCTTTCACTCCCTCTCTCTCCCTCCCACTCTATCTGAACAAAAAATGGAAAAAAAAAATGTCCTCGGGTGAGGATTAAAAAAAAAAAATACAGGTAAAATAAATCTATTTTTAATTTTTACTTTTTCAAATAGGGTATGTAGTTTATATTAAGATCATAAAAGTTTTAAATAGAATTTTGTTTCATTGCACTCTGAGTTTGAATAACGCAGGGTTTATTTGTTCTTTGAAGATTTGCTCAAACTTGTGTATAAAGCCATCTAGTGGCCTTTTGCAAAGGATCATGCTGATTAAAAATTTAATGTCAATTCTTTATATTCATTCAGAATTTTGATCTCTTCTTGAATTCATTTTAATAAAATAGCTCTTTAATTCATTGCATTCTTTTATTTTTATTTTCTTATCATTTTGAATATTTTTACTTTTGTCTCTAGTTATATCATTTGAATTAGTTCAAACAAATCAACGATTTGTGATTTTTTTAAAAAAATCAGTTTGTAGGATGTTGATTTGTTGGAGTGAGATGGAAAGATAAGACTGAAATTAAAGAATAAGCTCTTTTGCCCTGGCCAGTTTGACTTGGTGGTTAGAGTGATGGCCCATGGACCAATCAATGAGTCATGGGTTTGATTTGGCCAAGAGCACATACCTCAGTTGCAGTTTGCCCCTGGCCCTGGTTGGGGTTGTGTGGCTGGCAACCAGTCGATGCGTCTCTCTCACGTTGACATTTCTCTCTCTCTCTCTTCCTCCCTCCTCCCCACTCTATCTGAAGATAAATAGAAAAATACCCTTGGATGAGGATGTAAAAAAATAAAAAAAGAGTAAGCTGTTTTGGCTTTGTTGATAATTTTTATTGTTTTTTTCTGTTTTATTAATTTTTTTCTATTTTTTTTTTTTTATCCTCACCTGAGGACACTTTTTGCATTTATCTTCAGATAGAGTAGAAGGGAGAGAGGGAGGAAGAGGGAGAGAGAGAAACATCGATGTGAGAGACATACATCGATGTGAGAGAGACACATCAACTGGTTGCCACCCACACAACCCCAACCAAGGCCAGGGACAAACTGCAACCAAGGTACATGCCCTTAGCAGGAACTGAACCCCAGACTCTCCTGTCCCTGGGCTGACGCTCTAACCTCTGAGCCAAACCAACCAGGGCTATTTTATTAATTTTTTACTTATTTTTTTATCCTCCATTCTACCATTCTTAAGTTTGTTACATTGTTTCATTTAAATGATTGTTTTATTACTATATGTATTTTAAAATAATAACTTTCTTCTAAATACCCTTAAGATTTCATGTGTGATAATTTGCTATCATTTAAATGTGTTTAATTTGTAGATTGCATTGCACAATACTCTTAAAATTATGAGTAAATTGTAAATAACAGTTTTTATCAGGCATGTTATTATATTTTTTAATTCTACATGTAAAATGTATTGTATTATTAGATAAATTATGTACAACTGTATTCATCCAGTGGTAGTTTTATTTATTTTTTATGCTTTTTAAAAAAAAATATTGATTTTAGAGAGAGCGAAAGGGGAAGAGAGAGAGAGAGAAAAAAAAAGATAGAGAGAGAGGAAAACACTGATTTTGTTGTTAATTGCCTGATTCTTGTATGTGCCCTGATTGGGGATTGAACGCACAACCTTGCTGTATTGGGAAAATGCACAGGACACATTTGAGGGACTGGAGAGAAGCAGTGTCCTCAGGAGAAACGTGAGGTGATCAAGTGTCCAATCAGTGAATAGGCTGAGAACATAGAGTAATGTGTTCATCGTGAAAGAAAAATGCTAACAGAGAGTTTGGTTGGGGTAAAAAAATGTAGAAGTTTTCACTGAACATAAATGATTTAAAAAAGAAAAAGAATAGCTTGTTGGGTGTGTCTTAGTGGTTGAGCATTGACCCATGCACCAAGAGGCTGTCAGTTCTATTCCCAGTCATGGCACATGCCCAGGCTGTGCATCCAATCTTCAGTGGGGACATGCAGGAGGTGGCCAGTCGATGTCTCTCATCGATGTTTCTATCTCTCTCTCCCTCTCCCTTCCTCTCTCTCTAAAATCAATAAAGAAAAAAAAATTAAAAAATAAAAGAATAAAAATCTTATCAGAGTTAGCTGACAGTATGGTAAATGATAATCAATGTAAACTAAGAATTCAGTGTAAACTAAGAATTCTTCTATAATCCAACAGGAATTCCTGGAGGCTGTGGTGTTGGTATGCAAATGATGCCTAGAAGAATGGTTCAGGCAAGGAAAATATCAAGTGGAAGTGTTTAGAGGTTAAAGAATGCTTGGAGTCCAGTGTGGCTGAAGCAGAGTGCTTGAAGGAGGGAGCGGCAGGAGTTGAAGTCAGAGTAGAACAGGGTTAAATGATATGGTGCTGTTAGGTCAAAGTAAGAATTTTAGCTTTTATTCTGAGTAACATTGGAAATTGCTGGAGGATTTTGATCAGTAAGGTAGCACATTTTGTTTTAAAAGGGAGCTCTCGCTACCGTATTAATATTAGACTTTAGGGGCAAAGTGGGAGCAAGGAGCTCAACTATAATAATAATCCAGGCAAGGGATGATGGGGCATAGACTGAGGTGGAATGATGAGAGTGGTTAGAAGTGGTTGGAGCCTGCATGTATTGTAACCATATGGCCAACAAGATACTCTGATGCTTTGCATCTGAGAAAAAAGAGAGGAGTCAAGGTGGACACCAAATTTTGTCATAAACAATTACAATAATGGCTTACTTTATGACAGGCATGCAATTCCTGGTTCAAAATATATCACAGTGCTACCTAAACAAATCACTATGGTGCTGGCATGAAAAAAAAAAAAAAAAAGACATATAGACCATTAGAATAGAACAGAGAAGCCACAAATAAACCCATGCTTATAGTACATTGATCTTTGACAAGAAGGCCAAGAATACATAATGGAGGAAGGATAGTTTCTTTAATAAATGGTGTTGGAAAAACTGAATAATCACATGCAAAAGAACGAAATTGAACCTCACTCCATATACAAAAATCAACTCCCAATGGATTAAAAACTTAAAAGTAACACCTGAAACTGTAGAACTTCTATAAAAAAAAAAATTAAAAAAGAAAGAAAAAGCTTCTGACGCTGGTCTTGGAAATAATTTCTCAAATATGACCCCAAAAGCATAAGCAACAAAAGCAAAGATTGGCAAGTGGGATTATGTTTAACTGAAAAGCTTGTGCACAACAAAAGTAAAAAATAAAAATGCAACCCATGGAATAGGAGAAAATATTTGCAAACCATATATTTGATAAAGGGCTAATATCCAAAATATAAAGAACTCCTACCACTCTATAACAAGAAAACAATAACTCAATTAAAAATGGGCAAAGGAATTGTGTAGATACTTCTCCAAAGAAGATACACAAATGATCAACAGGTATATGAAAAGATTCTCATCACCACTAATCATCAAGAAAATGCAAATCTATATCATGATGAGACACCACTTCACACCTGGTAGAGTGGCATATATATATATGCTTTTTCTTTTTAAATAGCAATGCTGGTAAGGATGTGAAGAAAACGGTATTCTTCTACACTGTTGATGGGAAGGCAAATTGGTTCAGCAACTATAGAAAACAGTATGGAGAGTCCTCAAAAAATTAGAAATTGAACGACCAAAGATCCAGCAATCCCACTACTGGCTATATTTCTAATGGATTTGAAATTCAGATTTTGGCAATGGTCAGTTTGGCTCAGTAGTTAGAGTCTTGGCCCACGGACCAGAGAGTTCCGGGTTCAGTTCCCGCTAAGGGTATGTACTTTGGTTGCGGTTCGTCCTGGGCCCCGGTTGGGATGGCGTGGGTGGTGACCAATCGATGTGTGTCTCTCACATCGATTTTTTCTCTCTTTCTCCTTTTCTCCCTCTCACTCTATCTGAAGATAAATACAAAACAAAAATGTCCTCTGGTGAGGATAAAAAAAAAATTCACATCTTGAAGAGATTTATACTCTCATGTTCATTTAGAATTATTCACAATAGCCAAGACATGAAAATTCCCTCAATGTCCCTCAGTAAATGAACGGATAAAGAAAAGCTGGTATAAACTATAAAGAAAGTGTGGTATATCTGTATCATAGAATATAATTCAGCAATATAAATAAATAAATAAATAAAAAGAAATCCTGCCATTCACGACCAACATGAATGAATCTAGAAGAAATTATACTAATTGAAATAAGCTAATCACAGAAGGACAAATACTACATAAAACTACTTATATGAGAAATCTAAATAGCTAAACCCACAGACAAGAGAGCTCAGTAATGGTTGCCAGGGGCAGTTAGGAGGGGCAAATAAGGGAGATATTAGTCAAAGGGTACAAAGTTTCAGTTATGTAAGATGAATAAGTACAAGAGATCTACTGTAAGCTCAGTTCCTATAGTTAACGATATTGTATTCCATACTTAAAATTTTAAGAGACATCTTACATTAATTATTCTTACCATAAAATAATACTAATAATAAAGAGAGTGGGAAGAAATTTTGGAGGTAACATCAATTGTGGGTTTTGTGGGTTTGTAATAATATCCAAACTCTTTAAGTTGTATATATTAATTATGTACAGTTATTTTTGTGTGTCGAAATAAGTCAGAACAGCCCTGACTTAGATTAAAATAATTTTGGTGTTGATGAAATATTGACTGAAATCCTTCACAAGTAATAGGCAATATAGAATTTGGTAAGTATCTTATAGAAATCAAATATTATATTAAAAAATTTAACTTTTGTGTTTAATCTTTATACTTATCTTGTATGTCAAATATCATTCTATACCTAATACATAGAGGTTAAACTATTAGTCAAAATTTATACAATTAATGAGTGTCATATTGGTGATTCAAAATAAGACCTCTATGTCCGATGGCCTGGGGACAGGCGCCAGGCAAAGTGCTCGACCATTGTCTGCTCGCTCAGCTTTGTCTCCCACCCTGAACGGCCTGCCTGCAGCTTGTAGATTAACTCCCATCTTGCTCTTATCGATTCACATTCCAGAGGCTCCATGCATAGCCCCCGCAGGGCCAAACCCTAAGGGACAAATTCCAGCTACAACAGGCAGATATAAAAGACACAAGCCCCTACATTGAGGGCGGCTTCTAGGACTCGACCCCCGGAGTCTGTGAACCCGCTCGGAGTGTACCCAATAAAGCCTGATCCCTGTTTATTCGGCTGATTGGCTCTCCAGTCTCTTCTCTGTTTTATTCGGCGGTGCCCCCGATTCCTTACATCTGGTGCCGAAACCCAGGAGGAGGGTTTTGTGACCCGGCCCGGACTTTTTGGTCCGGTCGAGAGTCCCCCTCCTCTCCCTGCGCCGCCACCCGTCTTCTGGATTCGGAATCTCCCTCGACCCAGCACCGACTTTGGAGCCAGGCTCCCAAACCATAAGTCGTTTCACTCTTTCTCTGGGGTTTTCGGAGCCAGTCTTCAAACCCATCGGAGCCAGGCTCTAAAACTGTTTCACTTTTTTCTGGCGTTTTGATCTGTCGTCCGTCCAGGACTCGGTTCTCCCGTCCAAACCTTGGCCAAGTCGGACGCCCCCGCCTCTCCGCCGGAGGTCCAGGAACTCCCGGTCTGAAGCTGCTTCCAGGGACGCCTGAGGCTTCTTCACGACCACCCTGTCCATCCAGGACAGACATCCGTCCGGGGACGGACATTCAAAAGGGACGCCTTTTGTATGTCCGCTCTCCAGACACTCAAAGCCCCTCTAATCTGTCGCCATGGGCAATTCCGAATCCAGACTTGACCGACCGTAAGACCCCCTCGGGTGTCTCCTTGAAAATTTTTCCAAATTGGGATATTCTCAGAGTCTACACAAGGCACCGGAAAAGATTCTGAAGTCCCTTATATTCAGGTTTTGTTGGATGCACTCTGCCCCCCGCCCCCAGATAATCCCCTCAGTTCCCCTGTCGCTGCCCACACCCGGTCCCACACACCCACGGGGCCACTGTCCTTGCCTCCCACTTCATTTCCCAGTCCACCCCTGATATCAGAAAGAAGCTCAAGAAGGTTGAGGAGGGCCCTGAAACTCCCATCCAAGACCTGGTAAAAATGGCCTTTAAGGTTTTTAATGCCCGGGAGGAGACGGCTGAAGCAGCCCGCCAGGCGAGGCTCCAGCAGAAGGTAAGCCTCCAAACCCAGGCTCTGGTAGCTGCCCTACGGCCGGCAGGGAACCCGAAAAGACACCAGGCCCCAAAAGAGGGACCTCGCTCGCCTCCAGGCGCCTGTTTCAAATGCGGCAAGGAAGGCCACTGGGCCAAAGCCTGCCCACAGCCCAGGCCGCCTACCAAGCCCTGCCCCCAATGCAAACAAATGGGACACTGGAAGTCAGACTGCCCGACCCTGGCTCAATCCTCAGCACCTCAATGCTGGGGAAATGAGACCCAGGATTTCCCAGCATTGGAGCTACTAGGGCTCATGGACGACTGAGGCAGCCCTGGTTCTGCGACTCCGGTCACCCTCGCCGAGCCCAGGGTCACGCTCCAGGTAGCGGGTAAGTCTATTTCCTTCTTAATAGACACGGGGGCTACCTACTCTGTCCTCCCCTCCCATTCGGGCCTCACTTTTCCTTCCCAGGTCTCGGTTATGGGAATTGATGGGCTCCCTACAACCCCCAAACGAACGGCCCTACTTAACTGCATCTTCGAAGGCTACCCGTTCTCCCATTCCTTTTTAGTAATGCCTGCCTGCCCAGTTCCACTCTTGGGGAGAGATATCTTATCTAAACTCCATACTACCATCTCTTTCCTCCCCCAGCAGCCGCATCTAATAGCTTTACTCTCTGGCCCTACCCAGGCTACTGTCTCAGCTTCCGCGGTCCAGCTCTTACCGGCAGTCCACCCTGGGGTCTGGGACACAAACACCCCCTCGGTTGCCTCACATCACGCCCCCATCCTCATCAAATTAAAAAACCCATCATCTTACCCCAATCGCCCCCAATTTCCCATCTCTCAGGCTCACCGACTAGGACTCCACGCTATTATATCTAAACTCAGAAGCCAGGGCCTCCTCATTTCTACCAACTCCCCCTGTAACTCCCCCATTCTGCCTGTTAAGAAACCCTCGGGGCAGTACCGCCTTGTCCAAGACCTTCGCATAATTAATTCAGCAGTCATACCCATCTCCCCTGTAGTCCCAAACCCCTACACCCTCCTCTCTCATATTCCCCCCCATACTACTCATTTCTCAGTTCTTGACCTAAAGGATGCTTTCTTTACCATCCCGCTACATCCTGATTCCTATTTTCTCTTTGCTTTCACCTGGGAAGATCCGGTCTCCAATATTTCCCAACAGTTAACATGGACTGTCCTCCCTCAAGGATTCCGAGACAGTCCGCACCTCTTTGGTCAGGCTCTTGCTCAGGACTTAAGGGAATGTGATCTGTCCCCATCCACTCTTCTCCAATATGTAGACGATCTTCTCATCTGCTCCCCCTCTGAAGGAGATAATATCTCAGCCACCACCACTCTCCTCAATTTTCTTTACACCAAGGGTTACCGGGTGTCTGCACAGAAAGCCCAGATCGCGACTCTCTCGGTGACCTATCTAGGGCTCCTTGTCACTCCGACAAACCGGGCAATCACCTCCGACAGGTTGCAGGCCCTTAGGGACTTACAACCCCCGACCTCGGCAATAGAAATTCAGTCCTTTCTTGGGCTTATGGGGTTCTTCAGTCACTGGATCCCCAATTTTGCCCTCCTAGCCAGACCACTCTACCAGGCAGCCAGAGACACCCCCCAGGGACCCCTGACCTCCCCTAAGGAGGTCCGCCAGGCTTTCCAGACCCTCCTTGAGGCTTTGTGCTCTGCCTCAGCTCTTGCTCTCCCCAATCCCCAATGACCTTTTCTCCTCTATACAGACGAAAAACATCATTTAGCCATAGGGGTCCTGGTTCAGCCACTTGGCCCCACCCTGGTCCCTGTTGCTTACCTCTCAAAGCAGCTGGACCCCACTGTTCATGGATGGCAGCCTTGCCTCCGGGCCCTTGCAGCAGTGGCAGAACTCACCAGGGAGGCACTGAAGATCAACCTACAACAGCCTCTCCAGGTTTTCTCCCCCCACCGCCTTACCGACCTCTTAATTCTTCCAGACACCCAAAGACTGCAAATACTGTCGGAGATCCACAAGTCTCTCCACATAGGCCCCGACGCCCTTCACCTATTCTTATCCCCAATCCTCCACCCCGACAAACTCCGGCCGGCTATCCAGGCTGCACATGCCTCATGTTCTGTCTGTTCCAGGTCCAACAGCCAAGGAGCTTGCCATGTGCGCAGGCCCCTACACCAAATGCGGGGTCACCTGCCAGGACAAGACTGGCAGATAGACTTCACTCATATGCCTAAACACAAACAACTAAAATATCTTTTAACCATGGTTGATACTTTTTCAGATTGGATCGAGGCCCTCCGCCTCAGAGACTGCAGAAACCGCAGCCACTCACCTACTGAAGGACATCATCCCTCGCTTTGGGCTGCCAAACTCCATACAATCAGACAACGAGCCAACTTTCATCTCCAAGGTCACTGAAGCGGTCTCGGTCTCTCTTGGCATCAAATGGAAACTACATGTGGCCCAGTCCTCGGGTAAGGTTGAGTGGGCCAACGGCCTCATCAAGGAATATCTAACCAACCTCAGCCTGGAACTCCGACAGTCCTGGCCTGACCTGCTACCCCTGGCCCTTACCCGTCTTCGAGCCGCGCCTCGGGGACCCTCTCACCTCAGTCCTTTTGAAGACCTATACAGAAGACCCTTCCTCCTTCCTACTCCGTCTATAGACTCCCCACCCCCTCTGGCCTCATACCTGCCCTACCTCTCCCTCCTTCGCTCCCTCCTCCGAGAACATGCTAACCGTACCCTTCCTAAACCTGGACCTGACCTGGGATCGGAGCTCTCCCAACCCATTTCACCCGGAGACCGGGTACTAATCAAGACCCTCTCTCCCCGACCCCTACACCCTAAATGTGAGGGACCGTACACCGTTATTCTGACTATTCTCTCTGCAGTTAAGGTGTTGGGGATCTCCGCCTGGATCCATCTCTCTAGGATAAAGAAAGCCCCGATTCCAGAAGAGCAACCAGTCCCGGAGCCTCACTTCACCTGCACTCCATTAGGGCCGACCAATATCAGAATATACAAGATGCCCTAACTGGATCATCCATGATAAGTCATTATGATTCTGCTATACATCTTTCTGACTCTGGCCTCGCCCCTGGTTGCCCACTCATTCTTGCCACCTTCTCTCCTTCGCTTCTGGAATCCTCCCATCTGTTCTGTACCCTGAATTTGACCCAACGTCTCCTCTATAAGGCCAACTCCACATTTGCGCCTGACTGTTGTGTCTGCCTATCCCTGTCCTCCTCAGCCTACTCTGCCATATGTGTGGGTCCACCACCTGTATGTGTCTCCCCACTAACTGGACCGGCACCTGCACCTTGGTATATCTCACCCCCAACATCAATATAGTCCCCCAGGACGCCTCCCTGCCTGTTCCCGACGTCACCCTGATTAAGAGCACAACGCATTCGGGAAAGGCGAGACCAATCTTGGAGCACCTGGTTCGATTCCAACTGGGCACACTGGGTTTTACCGCTTATGGGTCCCCTAACTCTCCTTTTTCTAGCCCTAGCCTTCGGACCCTGTCTCCTGCGACTACTCTCCTCCCTACTACAAAACCGACTGAAGGCCTTCACCAGCCAGACGGTGCACGAGATCATGATGCTAAGCCATTATCAACCTCTCGCCAGATCCTCAGGCCCGGATCATGCTGACATGGGCCCCCTCCCCTAACGCCGCCCCTGTCCGGCTCGAAGTAGCCAGAAAGACATCTGCGCCCCTTTGTCATTATCACAGAGTCGGGAATGTCTGATGGCCTGGGGACAGGCGCCAGGCAAAGTGCTCGACCATTGTCTGCTCGCTCAGCCTTGTCTCCCACCCTGAACGGCCTGCCTCGAGCTTGTAGATTAACTCCCATCTTGCTCTTATCTATTCACATTCCAGAGGCTCCATGCATAACCCCCGCAGGGCCAAACCCTAAGGGACAAATTCCAGCTACAACAGGCAGATATAAAAGACACAAGCCCCTACATTGAGGGCGGCTTCTAGGACTCGACCCCCGGAGTCTGTGAACCCGCCCAGAGTGCACCCAATAAAGCCTGATCCCTGTTTATTCGGCTGATTGGCTCTCCAGTCTCTTCTCTGTTTTATTCGGCGGCACCTCCGATTCCTTACACTCTATATATAACAAAACCCTTATTTTTGTTTATCATGAATCACTAAATGACCAATATTTATATATGGAAAGGAAGATGAATGAAATAAAATTTTAGGATGACTTTTTGATTTTATATATTAAGTCAATTTGTTATATTTGCTTTATAAAGACAATCCTGTTTGGCTACTCCACAAAAGTTGTAAAAAATTATAATATCCTTTGTACTTTAAAATAATTGAAGCCTTGAAAAAGATGGTGGCGGGCAGGATCGGAGGGAGAGTGAGTGTGTGAGATAGTGAGCGAGTGCGTGAGAGAATGTGAGTAGACGCGAAGGTGGACAACCAAACCAAGCAGTGCAGAGATGCAGAGCAGAAGGTTCCTGTGTTGTGGAAGGAAGCAGCTGGTTACCACGGTAAGCAGCCCTTCAGGGTGCTTCTCCCTGCGCCACAGGGAGGTCCCACCATTTTGGAAGATCCCAGGTCTTCCCTGGAAGGAGGCAGTGGGAGCAGCTAGGGCCCAGCAACCTGAGCCCACCAGCGCACCTGGCACCATTGGACCAGTGGACACTCTGTGTCAACACAGACCAGTGCACAGTAGTAGAGCTCCCAAGGTGCTGGTCATGAAAGCCACAGACAGCCCTGAGCCCAGCACCATCCCCCAAAGTAGCAGCCCAATCAGAGTCATGATACACCCCCAGCAACAGAAGCTGGGGAACAGAAATCCATCCTCAGGCAACAGAAGCACAGACCAGGAGATGAAACCCATCCCCAAAAACTACAGCAAAAGCTGAGCAGGAGTTGAGCCCCACGGGGCAGCAGCACTCCCCAGTGACCAGTGGCGGGACCTGGGGCTCCACAGAGGTGTGTGCGGTCCAGTAGCTCACAAGTGCAGTGGGAAACCCGAGCCCGAGAGGGACTGGTACGATCCAGCTGCCCACCGTGGGAACTGCAGGTGCAGGGGCATCAGAAAGGCCTGTGCGACCCAGCTGTACACAAGATAGGCTTAGAGGATATGAAAAAGGATGCGGAGTGATTAGAAGCCACCCAGATGATCTCCCAAAACCAAACTGGAATTACAACTAAAATAAAGACAAATTCTCAGAAAAAAGCAACAGAAGAGCAGCAGGACAGGACCATATAACCAGGGACACTAGCAGAACACCAGGGCTACATTCCAATGCACTGAGTAACTGAGAATACTAGCCACCAGGAAAAAGCTAGAGGATAACTGAATCTGTCCTGGGCTTGCAAATCTACCCAGGTAAGTAAGACTTGACAGTGGTGTTTAATGTGGGCCTACCCTGGCTCATCCAAACACAGTAGAAGGAACCACAAACAGAAGAACACCAACATCCATAGGGAAAATTTGGCATGCTCCAAAACCCATGGAGATAGCCAAAATGGTGAAACACAGAAACAAAAGCCAAATGAAAGAACAAGAGACCTATACCAAAGATGAGATAAATGTGGAGCATTTATCAGAACTAGAATTCAGAGCCATTATCTTGAGGAAGCTCAATAGCATGTGTAAGGACATGAGCACCATGAGTAAAGACATAGAAATGTTGAAAGTCAACTAGTTGGAAATTAAAAACCACCAAGAGGAACTAAATAGACACCTCTCTAAATAGGACATACAAATGGCTAAGAGACATATGAAGAAATGGTCAACATCACTAATCATCAGAGAGATGCAAATTAAAACTACAATGAAGTATCACCTCACACCTGTCAGAATAGCTGCCATCAACAAATCATTAAACAACATGTGTTGACGAGGATGTGGAGATAAGGGGACTCTGGTACACTGCTGGTGGGAATGCAGACTGGTGCAGACACTATGGAAAACAATATGGTGTTACCTCAAAAATTAAAAATTGAACTTCCATTTGACCCAGTGATCCCACTTCTAGAACTATACCCTAAAAAGCCTGAAACACCAATCAAAAAGAAATATGTACCCTCATGTTCATAGCAGCACTATTTACAATAGCTAAGATCTGGAAACAGCCCAAGTGTCCATCAGTAGACGAATGGATAAAAAGGCAGTGGTACATATACACAATGGAGTATTATGCAGCTGTAAGAAAGAAAGATCTCTTCTCCTTTGAGACTACATGGAGGGACCTGGAAAATATTATCCTAAGTGAAACAAGCCAGAAAGACAAATATCACATGATCTTACTTATTTGTGGAATATAACGAACATAACAGTCTGAGGAACGCAGTAGTCCCAGAGATGTGGTAGTGGGGTACAGACTGACAATCTCCTGAAGAGGGGGTGGGTGGGAGAAATAAACCACAGAACTTATATGCATGTTTGTATGAACAATGGACATGGACAACAAAGGTGGGGACAGAGTGGGGAGGGAGGGGAAGGGGGAATCAGTGGGTGAAAAAGGGGAAACATCTGTAACAAAAATAAATAAATTAAAAAGTAAATAAAAAATAAAATAATTGAAGCCTTGGCCAGTTTGGCTCAGTGGTTTGAGTGTCAACCGGCAGACCAGAGAGACCCAGGTTCAGTTCCCACTAAGAGCATGTACCTCAGTTGTAGTTTGTCCAAGGCCCCATTTGAGGTCGTGTGGGTGGCAGTCAGTCAAGGTGTCTCTCTCACATCTATGTTTTTTCTCTCTCTCTTCCTCCCTTTCTCCTATCCTCTCTTCCTCCCACTCTATCTGAAGACAAATGCAAAAATGTCCTTGGGCCCTGGCCAGTTTGGCTCAGTGGTTAGAGGGTCGGCCTGCAGACCAATGAGTCACGAGTTCGATTCAGATCAAGGGCACCTACCTCAGTTGCAGTTTGTCCCCGGCCCTGGTCCAGGCATGCAAGAGGCAACCAGTCGATATGGCTCTGTCACATCAATGTTTCTCTCTGTCTCTCTCTTTCCCTCCCTCCCATTCTATCTAATAATAAGTAGAAAAATATCCTTGGGTGAGGAATAAAAAAAAAATTGAATAATGTAATAAAGCAAAAAAAAAAAAAAATTAAAAGTTGATGTTATAAACAATAATTAATTCCAAGAAAATTAGACTAGAATAATAAGTTTATATGTAGCTAAACAATATTAACAATTAACTACATAACAAGGTTTAAGAAAAACTTTGAAAATGTAGAGATGTTTCTGAGTATAAATAATCAACATTATAAAAATATTATATCACCAGCAAATTACATGAGTTTAATACACATCTAATCAAAAACATCAAGTGACATAAAAAAACACATTATTAATTATAAATTTTATTTAACTTAGAACCTGAAAAAATATTTACAATATTCCGAATGATAATTGCAAATGAAATGTTTTAAATATAAATTATTACACTGAAAGAATTAGGAGAGAAATAACTGTGGCTATTTCTTTTCCATTTTTTTTGAGATAGACTTCTAAGTTCTAGAACAAAACATAAAAAGTAAAAGATATATTTTTGCTGAGGGAAGATTAAAAATTCCTGTGCCTGAAATGACCATAAGGACAATGGAAAACTGGGAAAATATTTCCAAAATATGTAAACTGGTATATGTAAAAACTCATAAATTAATTAGAAAATATGGACACTTGAATGAAGAAATTTTATTTAGATAAATTTTATGAAGAGAGAAATAAAATGGCCAATTAATATAGAAAAAAATGTTCTCCATTAATTTTAGAGAGAGAGACATCAATTTGCTATTCCACCCATTTGTGCATTCATTGGTTGATTCTTATATGTGCCCTGAACACACAATCTTGGCTTATGGGTGGGGATGACACTCTACAACACTCTAACCAACTGAGCTACCTGGCCAGTGCAAGAAAAATTTTTAATTCTAATACTAAAGATATAATAATTAACATGCCAGGCATTTTATTAACCAGATTAATAATTATCCAATGATTGTTTATATGGGAATTAACTAAAGAATATATGCTGCCAGTTGGGATGAAATCACAGCTCTTTTCTTTAAAGGAATTAGTCAATATGTCTCAAAAGTTAATTATAAAATAAAAACTATTGCTCTTTTACCTATGCTAGGACTCTTTCCCAACCAATAGTTAGATAAGTGACCCAAAATTTTCTGTGTGTGTGTGTGAGAGAAACATGCCCACTGCAATGCTTCTCTAATACTAAAATATTTTAAATTACTGAACTATAACCCCCAGGGACTTATTTAATTTAGAATATATTCCATTAATGTAATATTATGTAGCTGTCCAAAATATTATTTCATATATTGATTTAGGAATATATTAAGGTCTTCATGCTATGATGTTAAAATCATGTGACAAAACTTTTTTTTTTTTATCCTCACCCAAGGACATTTTCCCATTTTTTGTTCAGGTAGAGTGGGAGGGAGAGAGAAAGAGAGAAACATCAATGTGAAAGGGACACATTGAGTGGTTGCCACCCACATGACCCAACCAGGAACAGGGACAAACTGCAACTGAGGTATGTGCCCCTAGCGGGGCCGAACCCAGGTCTTTCTGGACCGCAGGCTGACACTCTAACCGCTGAGCCAAACCGGCCAGAGCCGACAAAACTTTTAAATTCTTAATATTTCTGTCTGAGTTGTTATTAGACTTTTGCTTATATCTAACATTAAATTTTTCTAGAAAGAATACTTCTTTGCAATAAAAAAAAAAATGTATGCATATTTCAATTTCCCCCAGCTTCAATCTCAGGCTTTCAAATGGCTCTCATGTTATATCTCAGAGCGGGTTAATATTTGCCTTTCATGCTATGCTTTTACTTATGTGTTTATCTTTGCCTTTTTAAGACAATTGTCTTCACATCTATTATTAGGTTAAATGTTTCAATTTACATGTCTTTTGACAAAATGTGACTTGCAAGAATAATAATAGATACAGCACTGGAACTTCTTGCATAATTTAATAAATATATCCTATGATAAGATTTTGACTTTTTATTTCTTTTTGTAGGTTATCTCTTTCAAAATATTTATTCAGGAATTTCATTAAGCAAAATGCATTTTTATTTGGAGGATTCCATTTGAAGGATGCAGATGAAATCAAAGCATTTTGCAGCGCTTTTCCTTAAGCAGCTGTTTTCTATGTTCTTCATTCTCCATTAACAACCCCCTCTGCTTCATCAGATGCAAAGCGTTTTCCTTTTGTGGCTTAAAAACGTTTTCAAATGCACACTAACATTATGCCACAAAAGCATTTTATAATGAATAGCCCATGTTTTACAAGGTTTAGCATTTTCTTCTGTTGTGTATTTACAATGGCCACTGTCATTTATAAAGATTCCTCAAAGACATCTGTGAAAAACTGCTTTGTTAATGTATATCCACATTGCAAGCAATTTCCTGCCTATCATGTCAGCATTGTTGGAAACGTGTTAGAGGCTGGCTAGCAGGTCGGCAGTTCCTTTGGCCTGTGGAGAGAAGAGTGGCAGCACTGTGAGGTCTGTACATGGGAGGGGTTGCAGTAGGCCAGAATATCAAGTTAGCTTCAAGTACTGTTCAGAAATGTTTTTAAAAAGCAAAAACCTGCAGAACAGTTTTGCAGAGTTACTGTATCTTTTTACGTTCCCACCAGCTATGTATGAGTGATCAGTTTCTTTGCTTTCTCTCCAACAAGTTGGTGTTTTCAGTATTTTTTTTATTTATTAAAAATTTTTGAATGTTGACATTATTGCAGGTACCCCCTCCACCCCTTCTTTTGCCCATCTCTACCCACCCACACCTCCCACTCCCCTTTTCACTATTTTTAATTTTAGCCATCGGAATAGGTTGCAGTTTGGCCATTTCTTATCAAATGAAACGTAATCACCCTATATACAGCAATTGCTCTCCCAGGCATTTAACCCAGACAAATGGAAATATATGTACACAAACATGTATAGCAGCTTTATTTGTAAGAGCCAAAAACCAGAAGCAGTCCGTATGCCCTTCAGTAGGTAAATAATGAAACAAACTGGTACATACAGTCCATAGGATGCTACTCAGCAATAAAAAGAATGAACTCGGTGCACATAGCCACCTAAGTTAATCTTAAGAGAAAAAACCTGAGTGAGAAAAAGCCATTTCCAAAAGTTTACATACTGTATTTTTCTATTATAATATTCTTGAAGTGATAAAATTTTTTAGATGGAGGACACATTAGTGGTTGCCAGTGTTTAAGAAAGGGATGGGCATGGAAGGGAAGTGATTGTGGTTATAGAAGAAGAGGAAGAGTCCTTGTGGGATGTGAATATTCTATAAACTGTCACTTTGGATACATAAATCTCCCCACGATAAATTTTATAGAACTAAACAACCACAAATAAACCTAATGGGTAAAATTTAGAAAATCTGAAAGAGACCATTGGATTATATCAGTGTCAATATCCTAGGTGTGATATAGTATCATATAGATTTGCAATATGTTATCATTAGAGGAAAATAGATAAAGTGTACATAAGATATCTGTATTATGTCTTACAACTGCATGGGAATCTATAGTAACCTAAAAATAGAAAGTTTATTGTCAAAAAAAGTTTTAAAGACAGTCCACTTAATCATACACAAGTACCTTATAAGGAGGAGTGCATCAATTATTAGATGTCTGGCATGTGGTGGGCCCTACATTTTGCTGTGCTTACTCATGATTTTGTACATCATCTACTAGAATGGGAAGTTTTACATTCTCAGTGAAGCTGAAAACAAACTATGACCCAGAGACTCTATTCAGCTTACCTCTTTTCTTACTTAGCTAGATTTGTGTTTTCGATTCAGTTTTATATTAATGAATTTATCAGACAGGAGCCAATTAGGGAAAATAACAAAACAACACTCCCAGATTTGTTTAACTTAATTTTTATTTATTTATTTCATCCTCTCCTGAGGGCATGCTTAGAGAGAGAGAGAGAAACATGACGTGTGAGAGAAATATCAATCACGTTGCCTTCTGTACTTGCCCCAGCTGGGGACTGAACTGGCAACCTTTCAGTGCATAGGATGATATCTAACCAACTGAGCCGCTCCAGGCAAGACAAATTTAATTTTTAAAAAATTATAGTTTTCTGTAATTAAATAAAGGGAGTTAGTTACCCAAATATTAAAAGATGTGGAAAAGAAAAAGAGAAGGGTGTAGGAGGAGCATAAATAAACAAACAAAATAAATTTTAAAAAGCTGATTGATAACTAGAGATACATAACTTCAGAAGCCACTCGCATCCCTAGGACTGACCAAGGAGTGAAGAAGGAATTGGTGCCCCCAGATCCTGAACATGGGTTCTGCACCACTGGAGGTTCTGCTCAGCCAGTCCTAGAACTGGGGAAATAAAACCACCCTGCTAAGTTTTAATCACATAATTCACCCAAAAGAAGCAGTGGCTGAATTTGGGAACACAGAAGGGAGGTAACTATTTTCAGAGATGCCTCAAGAAGCAACCAGAGAAAGGGAATAAGAGCATTTCCTCTCTTCCTACTTTTCTGTCTACCATGGCTGCTTCCTATCGGCAGTCAGACAGCTGTCCTGGGAGCCTGGGTGGTTTGCAGACTACCAGACCCAGGGGTACAGACAAGATGTAGCAGATGTGGGTGCATGTGGGACTAAGAAAGAACTAGTAAAAAATAGGATAACTTTTCACATTTATTTATTACAAATTACATAGACTTAGTACATAAATAAATGTGATAAACTATAGACATATTTACTAATTATACAAAAAGAAGACATGAGACAAATAGAAAGACAATATGTCATCTTTTAGGTTCTATGAATTTCTGCATAATTAATGTCACGTGGGCTAGCATCAGTAGTACATATGTTTATTTTTAGTATTAACTACAGCTCACATATACCTTCTTTGCTGAAGAACAGTTATCTTCACACATGGGAATGTAAGACCTCAGGGAAATACAGAAAATTGTAAGAAGCACATAAGTATGTGTTGTTTTAATACTATCAATTTTCAAATATTCTACTGCTTTATATATTTTTAATTTTTTTGTCCCAAAATGTTCACTTTGTAGATGTCTCAGGGTGGTTTTCCCTTCTTCCCCCTTCTTACCATCACATATGCATAAGTATACAAAACAAAGACAGACTTTGCCTAACTTTTCCTGGAGTGTATTATTCTGGAGGCATATGCAGATTTATATTATGCATTACTTGGATGCAAGTCTCCCACTTCCTTTAAGTCCTTAATGATGTCTCTATTCATTCCTCCAACATGCTTCCTAGATAAATGGGAATATTTTGATGATACTGCTATAAATAATACATTTAACAAATATTAGTATACCTTTAGTAAGTTCCACACTTAGTAGTGACCTGCCTTTTCTGCTTTTTGCTATTAATTCTCACAAAATAATTTTCCATCAGAAGCAGCAGAATATATCATCAGATAGAATGGGAGGGAGGGAGAGAGAGAGAGACAGAGAGAAACATCGACATGATAGAGCCACATCGACTGGTTGCCTCCCGCACAACCTGACCAGGGCTGGGGACAAACTGCAAACAAGGGACATGCCCTTGATCGGAATCGAACCCACAACTCATTGGTCTGTGGGCTGACACTCTAACTGCTGAGCAAAACTGGCCAGGGCCAAAATATATTCTTATATATGATGTCAGAATGTTTCCAACATTCCCCCTAATCTGTATTGTCTAGAACTTTAGAAAACAGCTGCATTTATTTAATATTAATATTTTCTCTTTGTTTTAGACATACTCTCTAATTTTGTCAAATATATGCTACTAATAGTTTTCAACCATAAGTTAAAATTACCATGTGTAATAATCAGAAGTTAAACTAATTTCTTTTTACATCTGTTTAAAATTAGAAACTATAATATTTCCAATTTAATGTGTTTATTTTGACCCCAGCATTACATAATTTCAGCTCCATTTATAAGGTGTCTCTAAGTGAAAAAACATATTTCTTCGGTTAGTCTTGCTTAAGTCATATTGTATTAATTTCTAGAAACAGAGAAAAAAATGACTGTCACAAACATTTCTGCAAGACTTATGTTATATTTTACTTAAAAATGAGTAGTCATGAGAACACCTTCGTTATCAGCTGTTTGTTAAAATCTTTTTGATATCATTATGCAATATGTGATAAATAACTCAGAAGGAATTTAGAGAACAGAATGACATTGTTTTGTCAACTGTCATTCAAATTTAATCATGTGTGCAAATATTCTCATTTTTAAAATCTCTAAAAGAGGGAAAATGGGAATAGAATTGTTATTGAACTCTGAATGCTTTTAGAAGTTCTTTTATAAATTCACCTTTACTACTGAAAGTATTACAGTATCCCCTCCTTTCTGCTCCCACTCACCCCTGTACTTTTTCATTGTTCTCATCATACATTAATACAGATTACATATTGATTTTCTATGATCACAAGGAACTTTTTTAAAATTCTACTCAAAATATTATGTTGGAAAGAATTATGATAGGAGGATCAATAAAAAGGTTTAAGGATAAAACTATCTTGTCTTAGGATGTAATTCCTGTAACCTCACTTTGTACTGTGCCTTCAGGTTTAATGGAGGTGTGGAAACAGTCCTAAGGTCCTCAGCCCCTGAGGGCTCTCTCATATCCTCACCCAAGGACATTTTTGCATTTATCTTCAAATAGAGTAGGAGGGAGAGAGGAAGGGAGAGAGAAAGAGAAACATTGATGTGAGAGAGACATTTCAAGTGGTTGCCATCCACATGACCCCAACCAGGGCCAAGGACAAACTGCAACCGAGGTAGGTGCCCTTTGTGGGAACTGAACCAGGTCTCTCTGGTCCTTGGGCCAATGCTCTAACTGCTGAGCCAAACCGGCCAGGATTATCCACACATACTTTTATAATTAATCTCTTGGTAAATATACTATTCTCAAATTCTAATCACTTGTGCCTTATGCTTCCTATTTAGAATTTTGTTTTATATAATATAAAATTGAATATATGTGAAAAGGTAATACTTTTTTAATATTGATGTCTGGGACATGACAAAACAACAAAGTAAAATGTGCCTTAAGTAAGTGCTTTGAGCATAAAAATGTAATAGTGCGATAGAATGGAAACAGCTTTAGGCATTACCAACTCTCCAACTACTACCCCTGTATAATACTAACTGAAATGCACTTGTCTCTTTACTTACCATTTATTTTCAACAGTAAAACACTGAATTAGGAAAGATTGTCTACTTGCCATCAATCACTTTATCGATACAGAAAAATCTCTTATTTATATCAATGAAATCTTAAATGGTCAAAAATATAAAACAAAAGTAAAATATTCTTAAAATGACTGTATTAAAATTTTTCAAGAAACTGTAAACATGTATATATTATTTTTGTTTATTGATATTAGAGACAGAGAGGAAAGGAGAGGGAGAGAGATAGAAATATTGATGGGAGAGAACATTGATTGGCTGCTTCCTGCATGCTCCCCACTGGAGATCAGGCCCACAACCTGGACATGTGCCCTGACCGGGAATCAAACTGGTGACCTCTTGGTGCATGGGTCAATGCTCAACCACTGAGCCACACTGGCCGGGCTAAACATGTATATATTAAACTGAACAGAGGAAAGATCAGATTTTTATTGAGCTGAATAAGACTGTTCTCTCATTCTCTGAATTGTTTTCAAACCATCCCCTAAACTTCTAGACCTCTTTTATTAGGAAAGAGATGAACAAAGGAATAAAGGTTTTAAACATTTTTTTGTTTTGTTTTGTTAATAACTCCTTTAGAAATCTAGTGTTCGTCTCAGATTGCGGGAGCATTTTTCATCCATTTATTTGGACCCTAAGACTTCAGCTGAGTAGAACTATGGAGGAATGAATCAACCTTTTTAGGGGATCCTGCTACATACATGAAATGTATACTCATTTTTACAAACAGAATGGATTTACACATAATTAGGAGCATATAAAAACCCTTCTTCTATTGTGAAATACAAAATCTCAACAAAGTGGTCTATCTTCTGAAATTTTCTTAACACTTTGGGAGAATAAAAAAGACCAATTAGCAAAATGGTCAGATGAACTGTAAAAATATTCAATTTTGTATTTAAAACAAAGAACAAAGAAGTTGTATTTTTTTATAAAGCTTTGTTGAACTGTAATGTGTATACTTTATAATTTATCCATTTGAAGAGTTCAGCTCAATGGTTTTAGTATGTTCACAGAGCTGTGCAGCCATCACCCCAAATCAATTTTTAAAAATTTTCTTCACACCAAAAATGAAATTTTTTCCAGTTGTAGTCACTCCCTGTCTTCTCTCAGTCTTCCAGGCCTATACAACCACCAAGCTTTCTTTTCCTATAGATTTATCTATTCTGAACATTTTATACACATGGAATCACACAACATGTGATCCTTTGTGACTAGATTCTTTACTTTGTAAAATTTTCAAGAATCATCTATTATTATTATAACATGTCTCAGTACTTTATTCTTTTGTTACCTAATTATATTTATATTCTATTGTATGGATATCCTATATCTTATTTATTCACGTAAAAGTTTTTGGACATTTGGGTCATTTTTAGTTCTGGGTATGAACAATGATGCAAAGACTGTTGTGTACTTTTTTTTCGTGCGGACATACATTTAAATTTTTCTTGACTATATACCTATGACTGGAAATAATGGGTAACTTTGTGTTTGACATTTTGAGGACTTGCCACACTTAGAAAGTAGCCGCCCCATTTTCCAGTTCTACCACCAATGCATCAGAGTTTCGGTTTCTCAACAATCTCACCAGAATTTGTCTTTTTTATTATAGTCATCTTAGTGGGTGGAAAGTATTATCTCATTGTTTTGATTTCTTAATAACTAAAGATGTTGAGCATTTTTTATGTGCTTTGGCTATTAGTATAGTCAGTTTTTTTGTTTTTTTTTTGAGGAAAGTTAATTTAGATATTTTCCCCATTTTTAAATTGTGTTGTTTTTGTCATTCAATTATAACAGCTCTTTACATATCTTGGAGAAAAGTCACATATCATTTTAAAATATATTCCTACATTAGGTATATTATCTTTCCACTTTCCTGAAAGTGTCCTTTCAAGGATATTTTTATTTTGATGGAGTCAAATTGATATACATTGCTCTTTTGCTATGTGTACTTTATGTCCCATCTAAGAAAGATTTTCCTAACTGAAGATCTTTAAAGTTTACTCTAATGTTTTAAGAGTTTAATAATTTTAGCTGTTATACCTATTCTATAATCCAGTTGGTGTTAATTTTTATTATTCGTATAAGGAAGGGGTCTAATTTCATTTTTTTGTATGTAGATACCCAGTGTCCCAGCACTGTTTGTTAAAATGATTATTGTTCCCCATTGAATGTTCTTGGCATATTTGTAGAAAATCATGTGACCTTGGATTTTTGGGTTTATTTTTGTACTTGCATTCTATTCTATTGATTTATATGGCTATTTTTATGCCTGTACCACACTCTCTACACCACAGTAGCCTTGAAGTAAATTTTGAAAGCATAAAATATGAATCTTCTAACTTTGTCCCTTTTTAACTTTGTTTTGGCTAATCTGTGACACTTGAATTTCTATTTGAATTTTATGATCA
Organism: Molossus molossus; assembly: GCF_014108415.1. NCBI lineage: Eukaryota > Metazoa > Chordata > Mammalia > Chiroptera > Molossidae > Molossus > Molossus molossus. The sequence goes on from NW_023425352.1 coordinate 61,482,564, forward strand.
GTTTGTCAATTAAAAAAATCTCTATTTATAGATATAGATATATAGCTTGGATTTTGATAGGGACTGTGTTGTATCTGTAGAGCAATTCGGGGAAGTACTCCCATCTTTAAAATACTAAGTTTTTTTGATCTGTGAACATCAAATTTTAACAGAGTGAAATGCTTGGTTTCTCCAGCTCATCTTGTTGAAGCATTGTTCCCATAACTTTCAGGCTAATAAATTGTGCTTAGTCTTACATGCAGATGTGCTAATCATTCGAGGAATTCAGCTTGCAGCTTGAGTTTTACAAAAAGAGCCTCTTTTATTTCCCCTTCCCTTGACAAAAAAGAAGATGAAACTCTGTGCTTTGGCAAGATTGATTTGAGGATTAGATTTCCCATATTCTCAGTTGGCACCTTTTTAATCAATAAACATTTCCTTATTCCAAACTCTGACGTTTTGAGTTTTGACATTCCAAAGTGTCATTCACCTGGACTTTGGATAGGTAACAAGATATCTTTTCTACTTATTTATGTCTTCTTTAATTTATTTCAGTAATGTTTTGTAGTTTTAAGAGTATTAGTTTTGCAGTTTTTGTTAAAGGACAGTAGTGATAACCAGTTTTTCTTTTTTTCTTTTTGGCAATTTAACTCTTCTTTCTTTTTCTTAATATGTTTAGATTAAGATTTGTCAATTTTTTTTTTTTTGGTCTTTTTATAGATACAGTTTTGGTTTTGTTCATTTTCTGTAGCTTTTCTCTTTATTATTTTCCATTCTGATCATTACTATTTTCTTTCTTCTACTTATTATGGATTCAGCTTTTTACTTTTCCAGTGTGTTAAGACAGGAGGTTACATTATTGATTTGACTTTTTTTTAAAATATAGATTTATAGCTCCAAGTTTTCCTCTAATTTCCTTTTACTTCACCCCATAAATTTTAGTCTGTTATTTTTAATTTTCATTAATCTTAAAGCAATTTAATTTGATTAACCTTACAGTTTATTTTTCTTTGACCCAACTGCTTTTTATAACTGTATTATTTAATTTCCATACATTTTTTAATTTCTCCAAATTCTTCCTGTTAATGAGTTCTAAATCATTTTGGCTGGAGAACATGCTTTATTGTTTTTTTTGTTTGTTTTTTGTTTTGTTTTGTTTCTTTTTTTTAATCCTCACCCGAGGACATTTCTCCATTTTTTTGTTGTTGTTGTTGTTCAGATAGAGTGGGAGGAAGAGAAAGGAAGAGAGAGAGAGAGAGAAACATCGACGTGAAAGGGACACATCGAGTGGCTGCCACCCACACGACTAACCAGGGCCGGGGACAAACTGCAACCGAAGTACGTGCCCTTAGCGGGAACCGAACCCGGGTCTCTCAGGACCGCAGGCCGACGCTCAACTGCTGAGCCAAACCTGCCAGGGCAGAGAACATGCTTTATACTAATTTAATTTCTTTAAATTTACTTAAGCTTGTCTTAATGCCTACCTTCCTGGAGAATGTTTTGTGTTCACTTGAGAAGAATGTATATTCTTTTGTTTTGGGGGTCTAGTTAGCATATAGTGTTGTTCAGGCTTTTTATTTCCTTGTTTATCTTTAGCTTAGGTTTTCTATTCACTATTTAATGTGGAGTATAAAGTCAGTAAGTATTATTGTTGAATTCTGTATTTTTCACTTTGGTTGTGTTTCATACATTTTGGGAGTCTGTTGTTATTTGCACATTTTTTAATTGTTCTATATTCTTGATAGATTGAACCTTTATCAATATAGAATATGCTTCCTTATATCTAGTATCTGTTGTTATTGTTAAAAGTCTATTTTATCTAGTATAAGTTTTTCCAAAATATCCTTTTTATGGTTGCAGTGTGTAGGATATGTATTTTTTCAACCTTTTATTTTCAATCTGTGTAGTTCCTTGAATCTTAAATTCATCTACAGTAAGTATATACCAAATGTTAATTTTTTAAATTCAGTCTGAAAATCTCTGCATTTTGATTGAGTGACCCATTCTCACTAAATAATATAGTTGGATTTATAGCTGTCATTTTATTTTTCTATATTTTTCATGTATTCTTTGTTCCTTTTTTATTTCTTTTTTGGCATTAATTGAATATTTTTTAATACAACAATTTAATACCTTTAATAATTTTTTTCACTGTATTTTTTATTTTCTTAGAGGTCACTCTAGGACTTACCTTATATAGCTTACATTATCAGGACCTGCTTCAGATCTACACTGACTCAGTTCCAATACAGCTATGTGACTTCTTGTCCTTTATTTGTGCTGTTATAGCTATATATTTGACCTCTATATATCATCATAATCTAAAAAATTATCAATATTATTATTTCATAAATTTATGTAATTTAAAGAAGCTGAGGAGAAAGCAAAAAGGAAATACATATTTGCAGTATATATTTATAGAGTTACGTTAGCCATCCTATTTTTCTTTACTCATTTTCCTGTAGACTCAAGTTACTGCCTTGTGTCTTCTCTTTATTTCAATACAATACAAATGCTCCTGTTTGCTTTTACTATTATTATCACACACACTACATGTCTACATGTAAAAAGGCCAAAAATACATTACATACATTTTATTTCACACCTTTTCTTTTTTTAATCAAGTAAGGGAAGAAAGGAGTAGAAATACACAACTGTACTATTTTTTTTTTTTTATTTTATCCCCACCCGAGGACATTTTTCCATTTTTTGTTCAGATAGAGTGGGAGGGGGAGAGAGAGAGAAATATCGATGAGAAAGGGACACATCAAGTGGCTGCCACCCTCACGACGAACCAGGTCCAGGGACAAACTGCAACCGAGGTACATGCCCTTAGCAGGAACCGAACCTGGGTCTCTCTGGACTGCAGGCCCACGCTCTAACCACTGAACCAAACTGGCCAGGGCTGTACTATTATTATTTTTTTTTTTAAGTGACTCTTTAAAGACAGAAGAAGAGAGAGAGAGAAACATCGATGAGAGAGAACATCAATTGGCCGCCTCTTGCATGCCCCCCACTGGGGATTAGGCCCACAACCTGGGCATGTGCCCTGACCAAGAATTAAACCGGTGACTTCGTGGTGTGTGGGTCGACACTCAACCACTGAGCCACACTGCCTGAGCTGTACTGTCTTTTGTAATTACCTACATACTTATCTGGCACTCTTTTTTTATTATGTGGATGTAAATTAATCTGAAAAACATAGTATCATATAAAGTACATCTGATAGCAAAAACTTGCGTGTTTAGGAATATCGGTATTTTATCTGCATTTTAGATGACTAGAGAATTCTTTATTGACACTCCTTATCTTTCAGTCCTTTGAATATGTTATCTCCCTCCTTTTTGGCTTCCAGTGTTTCTGGTAAATCAGCCGTTAATTTCATCAGAGATTCCCATTATGCTCTAAGTAATATTTTTCTTTTTGCTTATAAGATTTTCTCTTTGTCTTTCAGAAATTCTATTAGAATGTGTCGAAGTGTGAATCTCTTTGTATTTATCCAGTTTGGAATTTGCCAGGCTTTTTGAATATATAGATTAATATTTTCATCACATGTGGGATGTTTTCGAACATTTTTCTTCAAATATTTGTTTCTTCAACTTTCTTTTTCTTTTGCTGGTAATCCCATAACTAATATACTGTGTGATTCATAATATTACATATTTATCTGAGTCTTAATTGATTTTTCGTATTTTTTTTTCTCTGTTTTTAAGATTGCATCATGCATATTGGTCTGTGTTTAAGTTTTTTGTTTATTCTTGTTCCAGCTCAAACCACTATTGAATATCTTTAGTGGATACATTTTTTTAAATCTACCCTAACAATATCTGAATTTTAATTGGTCTATTTAAACCATTCACATTTTAAGTAATTATTGATATAGTTAGATAAATATCTACCCTGTGTATAACTGTGTTTTTTTAATATATATTTATTGAATTGTCATTTGTGTCTTATCTCACTTTTTTCTGATTTTTGGGGGGGAATCTCAATTGAGCATTTTATATGAGTCCAGTATCTTCTTTTCTAACTTATTATTATTTATTTTTAAATTTTTGTGGTGGTTTCCCAAGAGTTTGCAATATACATTTTTTTTAAAAAAATATGTTTTTATTGTTTTTTTAGAGAGAGAGAAAGGGAGAGGGAGAAAGAGCGAGAAACATCAATAAGAGAGAAACATTGACTGGCTGCCTCCTGCATACCCGTTACTGGGGATCTAGCCTTTAGAACTGGCAACCTCTTAGCACATAAGACAATGCTCAAACAACGGAGCCACACCAACCAGAGCTTCAATATACATTTTAAAATTAATATTAAATTCCACCATCAAATAACACCATATCACTTCACATGTAGTATATACACATTATAAAAGAGAATTATCATTTCCCAGCTACAGTTTCTTATTTTATTGCTGCCATTGTTCATATGTTATAATCAATTATTATTTTTATAAATAATTAATTCTTGTATGAATTGAGAATTTAAAAATAAAAAATAATTTTTATTTATTCCTTCTCTTACACCCTTTTTTATATACATTCTTTCTCCACGAAGGGTTTCTTTTTACCATTTCTTACAAGACAGATCTGCTGGTAACTTATTATCTGTTTTTGTTTCTCTGAAAAATACTTTATTTCTCCTTAACTTTTGAAGAATAATTTTAGTGAATACAGAATTTTTAGGTAAGTGCTTTTAATATTCTTTCAACAATTTAAAGAGTCCTCTTTCACTCTCTTGCCTGAATGATGCCTTATAAAAATTTCACTGCAATTCTTATATTTTGTCCTCTATAAGAAAGGTAATTTCTTACCATAGCTTCATTTAAGGTTTCTCTTTGTCTTTGGTTTCCTTCAGTTTGATAAAAAGATCATGTGATGATTTTTTGGTCTGACATCCAAAGAAAAGGAAAAATAAACAAGTCAAACTACAACAAAATTAAGAGCTTCAGCACAGTAAAGGAAACCATCAACAAATAAAAAGGCAACCTAATGAACGGGAAGAAATATTTGCAAATCATATATCTGATATACAAAAAATTTAAAAACTCCAACAACTCAATAGCATAAGAAACCCCAAAACAATTCAATTAAAAATAGGCAGAAGATCTAATTAGACACTTTTATAATAAAAACATACAGCTGGACAATAGGTACACGGAAAGATGCTGATCATCACTAATCATCACGGAAATGCAAATCAAAACCACAATGACTTACATTAGACTTGTTAGAATGCCTATTATAAAAAAGATAAGAGATAAAGCAAACAACTTAAATTCATCTATGCATAACCAATGGACACAGAAAATAATGTGGGGAAAGCAGGAGGGGGTGGGGAGCAGGTAGGAGTTGGTCAGTGAGAGAAAGAGGGGGGGACATCTGTAATACTCTCAACAATAAAGATTAACATACATACATAAATAAAATAATAAAGCCAAAAAAAAGACAAGAAATCATTGCTGCTTAGGAGGTAGAGAAAAGAAAAACCTTATGCACTGTTGCTAGAAATGCAAATTGGTACAGCCACTTTGGAAGACAGTATGGAGGTTCTTCAAAAAGTTAGAAATAGAACTACCACTCAGCTGAAGTAGCTCAGTGGGTTGAGTGTCATCCTGTGTATCAAAGGGTTGTCAGTTTGATTAATGGTCAGGACACATACCTGGGTTGCCATTTGATCCCCAAACAGGGTGTGTGCCAGAGGCAACTGATGCGGGATGTTTCTCTCTCACCTTATTTCTCTCTGTCTCTTTATCTCTCACCTTTTCTTTCTAAGCATGTCCTGGGGTGAAGATGAAAAAAAAAAAATAGAACTACCATATGATCCAGAAATTCCGCTTTTAGATATATACCTGAAAGAGATGAAAGCACTGTCTTGAAGAAATATCTGACCCCATATTCATTGCAACATTATTCACAATAGCCAAGACATGGAAACAACTTAAGTGCCCATCAATGAATAAATGGGTAAAGAAAGTAGAATATATTCAACCAGAAAAGGATATTCTGTCATTTGTGACAACATGGATTGACTCTGAGGGCATTATGCTAAGTGAAATAAGTCAGACAAATAAGGGCAAAGAAGCTCATAGATACAGAGAAAAGATTGGTAGTTGAGGTGGTGGGTGAAGAGAGTCTAAAGATACAAACTTTCAGTTATAAAATAACTAAATCATGGGAATGAAATGTACACCATGACAAACAGTTAATAATACTGTATTGCATATATAAAAGTTGCTAATAGAGTATATCTTAAAAGTTTTCATCACAAGGAAAAATTCTGTAACTATATGTTGACAGATGTTAGCTAGACTTATTGTGGTAATAATTTTGTAATATATACAAATATCAAATAATTATGTTGTACACCTGCAACTAATATAATGCTGTATGTTGATTATACTTCAATTAAAAATAAATAAATAATAAAAGATAATTTTTTCTTTATCTTTGTTTTCTTCAGTTTGCATATGATACACCCAGGGATATATATATTATTGACAGCTATCAATTTCCCTTTTAGAACTGCTTTTGGTGCATCTCATAATTCTTGGTACATTGTGTTTTCATTTTGAAATATCCAGAGATATTTTATAACCTTCCTTATGATTTCTTCTTTGAACCACTGGGTAAGCGTGTGTTGTTTAACTTTCACATATTTGTGAATTTTCTAGTTTTTTTTTTCTCCTATTGATTTCTAATTTTATTCCATTTTGGTATGAAAAGGTATTTGAATAATTGTAATCTTTTTCAATTTATTAAGGCTTGTCTTGTGGCTTAACATATAATTATCCTAAAAAAAGATCATTTGAGAAAAAATTATATTCTGTAGTTGTTGAATAGAATTTCTGTATTTGTCTGTTAGGTCTAACTGCTCTGTAACATTGTTCAAGTACTCTATTACTTTATTGATCATCTCTCTGATTGTTCTATCAATCATTGAAAGTGAGATATTTAAGTCTCCTACTATTACTTTCAAGCTGTTTATTTCTTCCTTTAGTTTTGTCATCGTTTACTTAGTATAGTTTGCAGTTCTTATGTTTAGTGCATATATGTTTATAATTGTTACATCTTCTTGGTGAATTGACCATTTTTTAAAATTGCAGTGTTTTAAGAGTATTACAGATATCCCCCTGCCCCCTTTTTCCCCTCCATTGCTGCTCTCCTCCCAGTTCCAACCCCACCCCAGGCCTTCACCACCTATTGTCTGTGTCCAAGGGCAATGCATACATGCATACAAGTTCTTTGGTTAATCTCTTCTCACCCCTCCCAACCACCTTCCCTCTGAGATTTGTTAGTCTGTTCCATATTTCTATGCCTCTGGTTCTATTTTATTTATAATTGAATTTACCTTTTTACCATTATATAATGTCCTTCTTTGTTTCTTGTGAAGCTTTTGACTGAAAGTCTACTTTATCTCATATTACAATAGCTGCCCTGCTCTCTTTTGGTAACTATTAGCATGGAATATTTTTTCATCCTTTTACGTTAGCCTACATGTGCCCTTAGATCTAAAGTGAATCTACTGAAGACTGTCTATAGTTGGATCCTGTTTTTTCTTTGTTTGTTTTTCATCTATACCACTAACCTGTATCTTTTGGTTGAGGAGTTTAGTCCATTTATATTTAAAATAATTACTGATACGGAAGGACTTACTATTGCCATTTTGTTATGTATTTCCTGTGTGCCTTATAGCTAACCCTCAACACATTTTTTTTTACTTTTTTCCTTCACTTTAAGTTGATATTTTTGTAGTGACATATTTTTACTCCCTTGTCAATATTTTCTTTGTGGTCATCATGGAAATTACATAAAATATCAAAATCATAACACCTGTGTGAGCCAGGTTGCTGGAGTCCCACATATAGCAGCCATCTGCTGCCGCAGTGAAGGGCTCACTAAAGGAATAAAGGCCTCCATCAGCAGGCCAGCACATCTGCCTGAGAAAAAGCTGCCTCTCCAGCCCTGGTCCCAAGACCAAACAGCTCAGTTCTTCCCTGTATGCCTCTGGTGCCTTTCAAGCTGCCTCGCCTCCGAGCTTAGAGGGAGTAAGTCCAAGTAAGTCTGTGTGCAGGCTCTTTAAGACGAGCTGCCTGGGGCTCCCTCAGCCTCGCCTCCCTCAGCCTCAGTTCCCTCTGGTTTTACAGCCAGAAGTTTTGGGGATTCTCTTCCTGGCACTGAGACCCTGAGCTGGGCACCTGGTGTGGGACGGGGACCCCCTCAATCCTCAGGGAGGACCTTCTCAGCTGAGGTGTCCTCCTGATTTTGATCTGCCACACGTGGGTGTGGGACCAGCCCGTCCGCCTCTGCCCTCCTACCAGTCTCCATGTGGCTGCTGCTTTAATTTTGTAGCTGTAGGACTTCCATTCAGCTCAATTTCAGGCAGTTCTGAGGAATGGTTGTTCTGTAGTTTAGTTGTAATTTTGATGTGGTTATGGGAAAAGGCAATACCGTGTTTACCTACGCCACCATCTTGACTGGAAGCCTTTATTTTAATTTTTAACTCCACAGTATAACAGATATTTTCTGTTTCTTACTTTAGAACATTTTAAAAATCTTGTATATGTTTTTATTGTATGAGTGTGTATTAATCTTTTTAAACAATGTCAGCTAATAAAACATTTTGCAATAATTATCCATAATTATTATTAGTTCTCAAAAAATAATAAATAACCTAATGAGATTATAAAGTGAATGGTATTTGGTTAAAATAGAAATATATATATATATATATATATATATGACTAAATATGTGGGAAAAATAAGCATTTGACATTCAAGATATCTGAAGATAGCAATTGCATAAAAAATGGAAATGAAAAATTCTATAGCTCATTTTTGTTGCATACCCATAGACTGCTATATGGAAATATATACTTTTCTCTGCTACATTGTAGAAATAAACAAAGTTAATTATTAAAATATTAAGTATTAAATATAATATATACTACAAATATTAAACATAAAGTAAGTATTTATATCAGAAAACAAAATCTAGAAATATAATTTTGTGAATTTATATTTCAAAAAATAAAGGGAGAAAGTTTACCTATACTCTCTCTTTAAATTCAATTGGAATAATGGAAGAAGTGTGGTTTTTCATCATTGCATAAGCTATTTTACAATTATCTAAAAAAAATAGAGAGTAGGAGAATAATACTAAAAAATAAACTAGAATAGAGGAAGCCAGACCCCAAAATACACTAACTGAAGAAAGTTGCAGGTAATATAGGGCAGTTTTTCTGACCACTGAAGAGAGGTTTTAATCTCTCTGTCCAGAGGTCTACAACCAAAAGTGTTATGACTAATTGTTGTAACCCATGAGAATCAACCTCACTCGGACACAAAGTAATTTTGAATATTAGGAGCTTTATTACCTGCGCAGGGACTGCAGCCAACCTACAGAGAGGAGAACTGCAGCCCCAGGCTCATGGGGAGGGTTGCTTATATAGGACAGGGGTTACTCAAGAGTTTAGCAGAGCAAGCAAGCTATGTGTACAGAAGCAGATATCAGCAGTTAGTAACTGCACAAGTTGTTTATTTTATATTTCTTAACATTTACTAGACCCTAGCCTTGAATGTCTCATTGCCCCGTCTGGCATCTCCTGATTAGTTAAGCTCATGGTCAATACCCTTGTGGTCATGGCTAATGCATACCTTCCTCTTTAAGAATTTTTGCAAAAACAACTCGGGTTCAAGGAACCTAGGAGAGGTTCCTCCTTCTAGCAGATGGAGAATTACTGGGTTATAACATAATCAGTTATAGGAATTAATCAAGGGACTGTACATTGAACAATGTGGTCAAACCTCCAAGTTTTTCTCTAGTCCTTCAGCTCTCTATGGAGATTAGAATATGTGATATTTGAATAGATTATATTTTTGGCAGACTTGAAGACTCCACAAAGGTTAATGCCTTAAAATAAAACAAGTGCTGCCCTGGCTGGTTTGGCTCAGCGGTTAGAGCGTCGGCCTGCGGTCCGGAGAGACCCGGGTTCAGTTCCCCCTAAGGGCACGTACTTCGGTTGCAGTTTGTCCCTGGCCCTGGTTGGTCGTGCGGGTGGCAGCCACTCGATGTGTCCCTTTCACATTGATGTTTCTCTGTCTCTCTCTCTTCCTCTCTCTCCCTCCCACTCTATCTGTACAAAAAATGGAAAAATGTTCTCGGGTGAGGATAAAAAAACAAACAAACAAGTGCTGTTTTCAGGATCTACTTACAATTTCCTTTCTGGTTATCAGACACATTTTGATTTTGGAGTTAAATCTCAGCAAAAATCATGGAGGGTAAGTTATGGTTCAATGAAGGGTGGGAAGGATTTACACATTAAAGAAACTGCAGAACCAAATCAGCATATACTAATATGAATAACACTGGGGGGTTGAATCAAGGGAGAAGGACATAAAGTTGGATAATGATGAGTTTACTGGTACAAAAGCCCTACCCCCAGACCTAGGAAAAAATAATTTAGGATCCAGGAAGACTATTTTATTATGCTACTAGAATGACTCTTGATAGTTTGGAAACATCACCCATATTAAATGATGTAGAAGTTAGAATCTCCATGGTAGATAGTGAAGGAAGGAATAAAAAGGCTCACAAAAGTGGTCATGTTCAAAGACCTGAAAACCCACAACCTGACAATTCCAACAGCAGATTGGATGGTACCCCATTTGCCAAATAATAAGAAGTACTGATGAGATGACACTATCATAGCTGAGAAGCTCAATGGTAGTTGTTCTCCATACATGAATGCTGAAGGTAAGTAAAACTGTGGAATAACAGAGCTCCTTCATAGCAATGGGAATTCTAGAACCCAAAATAAAGTTTTAGTGCTTAGTCATCAGAATCAAAGTAAACATACTTATTGAAAATGAGTAGCAAGAGCAGGAGAAGTCTTACTCATAGAAAACTATGAAGTTGGTTCCTAGAAATACAATATATGGACAGCAAACAAAGCTATTATTTAATCTATACAATTAAGAAAAAAAGATCAGCAATGGTCAATGGATAATCAGAACCTGTGACCACTTGCTTAATCAACCATATATTGGAAGAAGGGGACTATCTATAATATTCTGAGAACCGCTCCACTGTAACAGTTTTTGACAAATGTCTCTCAGGTAGTAGCTTTAGCACTGGGTGAGTTCTGAATTAGAAGAAGTAAAAATAACCTTTTTGAGCTAGTCTTTGAAGGAGCTACTAGATGGGTCAACAAAGGTAATTACAATTCTTTGTAAATTAAGTCATTCTATTCCCTTCAATACTGATACTAGGAATAGGGGCTATTCTATTTAAAGCTATAGTTGAGCTGGACTGAGCTGGTAAACAGGAGCTGGGAGCTGGGTAAGTTACAATGCAGGAAAACTTGCTGTTCTTACTGAGAGCCTCTTTTCTAGAATAAGCACTACATTGAATGTTACAAGATTTGTGTTAGTTTTGAGTTTTTACTTACAATTAACATGATACACAATGATTATAAGAAAATGCATATTGGATTATTTTCTGAAAACACACACACACACACAGAACTTTTCCCTCACGTTTCTAAACAATATGGTTTTAAAAAATTAGACAATCCTAAGCAAAACAAGCCAAACAGAAAAAGATAAATATCATATGATCTCACTTATTTGTGGAATATAATGAACATAACAGTCTGAGGAATAGGATAGTCCCAGAGACGTGGAAGTGGGGTACAGACTGACTATCCCCAGAAGAGGGGGTGGGGGGAGAGATAAACCACAGAACTTATATGCATGTATGTATGAACAACGGACATGGACAGCAAAGCTGGGAAGAGGGGGGAGGGGGAGGGGGAATCAGTGGGGGGGAAAGGAGAAACATCTGTAACAAAAATAAATTAATTAATTAAAAAAGTAATAATAATAATAACAAGTTACCTAGCACATATTTGGAATTCAATAAACATAAGCCTTATTGAGAAAAATGAAAATAAAAAATGAGTAAAAAAATATACAATAAAGGAAGGAAAAGTACTTTTAAAATGTAGTGCATTTCAGATGTTGTAGTGGTGGTAATGAGTAATGTGTTGCATCAGATTTTCATTAAAGATATTTGCATTTTTTAGCATGAATGTCAATAAAGAAGACTGCAGAACAGACAGTTCCATTTTAGGTTTACATTGGGGTATCATGGTCATTTAAACCGTTAGCTAATTAACTCGTTGGCTTAGTATTAAACTGTTATTGATTCAGAAATGTAATATACTCATTTAAAAATTACAAAGACCATATTTCAAAGGACAGTGTTGGGATAGTATCAGCTTGTAAAACAAATTAAAACAAAATATTTAATCCCTATATTTGGCTCTTTCACTCCTTGGGAAGGTAGGTTGGATTTGGGAAAGCATCTCTAAAAGAAAGGTTATTTTAACCAGCAGCCAAAATACAGCAAGAAGATCCTGAAACACTGTATGAGACAGTCCGGTTGGAAATCAAATTTTATTCTCCCTGTTTCATATATTTTATTCTTGTGGATGAAACTGTTGTAACATGTCGGCGAGATAACCAGAGACCCACAGCCGAACTGTAAAGGAGCACTTCACTGCACCGCTGGGTGGGTACAGCTTCCCCAGATCCTCAGCCCAGACTCTTCTTGCTCATCTGATTCTAAAGACAGAAGCCCCATCTCCCTTTTGCACACACCCCCCTCAGGGGACTGGTACAATAGTGGGTATGACAGCGATTACAGAGGTCAAAAGTAGCATCATTCAATGGAGAAAACTGCAAATCCCTCCCAACACAGGGGGCAACTATAACTTTAGGCAAAATTCCTTTACTTCTAGTGGTAATTAACCAATTGTTGGAAACATGTGGAGGAAGGTCCATTGACGATAAAAATGGAGTCATTTAGTTCCTTAGCCAAGGGGCCGTCATAAGAATAGAATCTAGTCGCCTTAGCCTCAGGGCCCAGTCAAAGCAATTTCCATGCAGACTCAAGGGGCTATTTCATTAAGAGGACAAGAGACCTTGCCGAACATTTACCTGTCTGCTCTCATATTTTCTGACACACTGCCACTGGGAATGACATTTCCCAAACTCCTTGCAGGTGCTTTATCTATCTATTGAAAAATTACCTCCAAGTTTCCACAAGTCCTACTTCAGGTGACTTTCAGAATCACATTATCAATTTCTAACAAAATTCTTTTGAGGGATCCAGGAAAAATGGTGGCGGAGTGAACGGAGGCTACACAGACCGTCTCCCAGAACCAAACTGGAATTACAACTATAACACAAACAAATTGATGCGAAAAAGCAACAGAAAAGCAGCTTGCGAGGACCATATAACCAGGGACACTGACTCGATCCCCGTAGGCTTGCGAAGGCGCGAGACGGGGGCTGGGCGCCCACGGTTGGTAGCTCGGCAGTGGCCTCAACTGTGAGCAGCGCCCTCGGGTTACAAACGCAGGCGGACCCACAGCACAGAGCCGGGACAGAGGCTAAAACAGCCACAGCCACTCACCTGGGGCTCCGGCACAGGGAGGGCAGACTGGACTGGAACTGTGTGGAGACACTCGGGATTTGGAGGGCACTCAGAGCTTTTGGTGAGTGGCAGCCACGCAGGATGGTGGCCATATTGCTCCTTCCCAGGGTTCTGGGGAGAGGCAGCAGCCCCTCCCTCAGAGATCTAACCCCACACTGTGCCATTGAAGTGCTAATTGGGGCTCATTAACAGCCAGCATCTGCCCCACCCTAGTAAAAGCCCCTTGTGCCGAGCACCGGAGGGAGTTTTTCAATCAACTGACAACCCAAAACTCATCAAGTAACCTAGACTGCTAGCCTCCAGGCAAAAAGCTAGAGGATAACAGTACCTTTCCTGGGCTGGCAACTTTAACCAGGAAAGTAAGACTTGACAGTGGTGTTAAACGTGGGTCCTCCCTTGCTCAAATAAACACAGGAGAGGGAGCCACAAACAGCAGAACATCAACACCCACAGGGAAAACCTGACAGGCTCCAAAGCCCACAGAGATAGCCAAAATGGTGAAACACAGAAACAGAAGCCAAATGAAAGAGCAAGAGACCTCCACTGAAGATGAGATTAATGTGGAGCAATTAGGCATGTTAACAGAGCTAGAATTCAGAGCCATGATCTTGAGGAAGCTGAACAGCATGAGTAAGGATATAGAGACACTGAAAATAAGCCAGTTGGAAATTAAAAACCATCAAGAAGAGATAAAAAATGACATATCAGAAATGAAAAACACATTGGAAGGTTTAAAAAGCAGAGTAGAGGAAGCTGAGGACCAGATCACTGAATTAGAAGACAGGGTAGAAAAAATCAACCAATCAGAAAAATAAAAGGAAAAAACTATTAAAAAACAAGAAGACAGCTTAAGAGAACTGTGGGACAACTGGAAACGTAATAATATTCGCATCATAGAAGTCAGCGAAGAAGAAGAAAATGAGCAAGGGATAGAAAATATATTCAAAAAAATAGTGACAGAAAACTTTCCTAACTTGATAAAGGAAGGAGGCATTCAAGTTCAAGAAGCACAGAGAGTCCCAAGTAAAAAGAACCCAAACAGGCCCACACCAAGACACACAGTAATCAAACGGCCAAAAATTAAAGACAAAGAGAGAATCCTAAAAGCAGCAAGAGATAAGCAACAGGTTACCTACAAAGGAAACCCCATAAGGCTCTCAGCTGATTTCTCACAAGAAACACTACAGGCCAGAAGGGAATGGCATGAAGTAATCAAAGTCATGAAAAACAAGAATCTGAATCCAAGACTACTCTACCCAGCAAGGCTATCATTCAAAATAGAAAGTCAAATACGAGCTTCCCAGACAATAAAAGGCTAAGGGAATACATTAGCACCAAACCAGCACTGCAAGACATGTTAAAAGGACTGCTGTAATTAGCAGTAGAAATGGGAAGAAAAATAGAACCACACTAAACAAAAATGGCAATAAATAACTACATCTCAATAATCACCTTAAATGTAAATGGATTGAACGCTCCCATAAAAAGACACAGAGTAGCTGATTGGATAAGAAAGCATGACTCATCTATATGTTGTTTACAAGAGACCCACCTCTCAACAAAAGACTCACATAGGTTGAAAGTGAAGGGATGGAAAAAAATTTTCCAAGCAAATGGAAAGCAAAAAAAAAGCTGGGGTAGCAATTCTCATATCTGATAAAATAGATTTCAAAATGAATACCATAACTAGAGACAAAGGAGGCCACTACATAATATTGAAAGAATCTATCCAACAGGAAGATATAACCTTGATAAACATATATGCACACAATATAGGAGCACCAAAATATATTAAAAATCTTCTGGAGGACTTCCAAGGAGAAATCGACAACAATACAATCAAAGCAGGGGACTTCAACACCCTGTTGACAGCACTGGATAAATCCTCTAGGCAAAAAATAAGCAAGGAAAAAGAGACTCTAAATGAAGCACTAGACCAAATGGATTTAATAGATATCTACAGAGAATTACATCCCAAAACTACAGAATACACATTCTTCTCAAGTGCACATGGGACATTCTCAAAGATAGACCGCATGATAGGACACAAACTAAATATCTACAAGTTCAAGAAGATTGAAATCATATCAAGCATCTTCTCAGATCACAATGGCATGAAACTAGAAATCAATTGCAACAAGAACATGCAAAACCATTTCAACACATGGAGGCTAAATAGCATGTTATTAAACAATGAATGGGTCACCGAGGAGATCAAGGAAGAAATTAAAAACTTCCTGGAAACCAATGAAAATGAACACACAACAACACAAAATCTACGGGATGCAGCAAAAGCAGTTCTGAGAGGGAAGTTCATAGCACTACAGGCCTACCTCAATAAACAAGAAAAATTTCTAATTGACTGTCTAACCTCACAACTTAAAGAATTAGAAAGCAAACAAAGAAAACCCCAGAGCAAGTAGAAGGAAGGAAATAGTAAAGATCAGAGCAGAAATAAATGACATAGAGACCAAAAAAAACAATTCAAAGGATCAATGAAACAAAGAGCTGGTTTTTCGAAAAGATAAACAAGATTGATGGGCCCTAAGCTAGATTCACCAAGAAACAAAGAGAGAGAACCCAAATACACAAAATCAGAAATAAAAGAGGAGAAGTAACAACCAACACCAGGAAAATACAAAAGATTGTTAACAAGGACTATGTACAACTATATGGCAACAAATTTGGCAATCTAAGCGAAATGGACAAATTTCTAGAAACACACAGTCTCCCAAAACTGGACCGGGAAGAGATAGAAAACTTGAACAGACCAATAACAACTAAGGAAATTGAAGAGGTACTCAAGACTCTCCACCAAAACAAAAGCCCAGGCCCAGATGGCTTCACGGGGGAGTTTTACCGAACATTAAAAAAAGAACTTACACCCATTCTCCTCAAAATATTTCAAAAAATTCAAGAAGAAGGAAGACTTCCAAACACGTTCTATGAGGCCAGCATAATTCTAATTCCAAAACCAGAAAAAGACACTACGAAGAAAGAAAACTACAGGCCAATATCCCTGATGAACATAGATGCCAAAATCCTGAACAAAATATTAGCAAATCGGATCCAGAAATACATCAAAAAAACTATTCACCATAACCAAGTGGGATTCATTCCAGGGATGCAAGGCTGCTACAATATTCGCAAATCAATAAACGTGATACACCACATAAACAAAATGAAGAATAAAAACCACATGATCATATCAATAGATGCTGAAAAAGCATTCGACAAAATCCAGCATCCATTTCTGATAAAAATGCTCAGCAATGTGGGAATAGAGGGATCATATCTCGACATAATAAAGGCCATATATGAAAGACCTACAGCCAACATCATACTCAATGGACAGAAACTAAAACATTTCCATTAAGAACAGGAACAAGACAGGGATGTCCACTTTCGCCACTCTTATGTAACATTGTACTGGAAGTCTTAGCCACAGCAATCAGACATGAAGAAAAAATAAAAGGGATCCAAATTGGAAAGGAGGAAGTGAAACTGTCATTATTTGCAGATGACATGATATTATACATAGAAAACCCTAAAGACTCCATCAAAAATCTGCTAGACCTAATAAATGAATTTGGCAAAGGAGCAGGATACAAAATTAACGTCAAGAAATCGACGGCATTCTTGTACACCAATGATGAACTCACAGAAAGAGAAACTGAAAAAGCAATCCCATTTACCATCGCGCCCAAAAAATTACGATACCTAGGAATAAACTTAACCAAAGAAGTAAAGGACCTATTTGCAGAAAACTACAGGTCATTGAAAAAAGAAATAGAGGAAGATATAAAAAAGTGGAAGCACATACCCTGTTCATGGATTGGAAGAATTAACATCATTAAAATGTCCATACTACCCAAAGCAATCTATAGATTCAATGCAATCCCCATCAAAATACCAATGACATATTTCATAGAACTAGAACAAATACTTCAAAAGTTCATGTGGAACCAAAAAAGACCCCGAATAGCCACAGCAATCTTGAGAAAGAAGGACAAAGTAGGTGGGATCACAATACCAGATATCAGGTTATACTACAAAGCGACTGTAACCAAAACAGCCTGGTACTGGCACAAGAACAGGCATATAGACCAGTGGAACAGAACTGAAAACCCAGAAATACACCCAAGAGAATACGCTCAATTAATAATTGACAAAGGTGGCAAGAGCATACAGTGGAGTAACGACAGCCTCTTTAATAAATGGTGTTGGGAAAATTGGACAGCTACATGCAAAAAAATGAAACTAGACCATCAACTTACACCATACACAAAAATAAACTCAAAATGGATAAAAGACTTAAATGTGACCTATGAATCCATAAAAATTCTAGGAGAATATGTAGGCAACAAAATTTCGGACATCATACGGAGCAGAATTTTCACTGGTACATCACCTAAGGCAACAGAAACAAAGGAAAAAATGAACACATGGGACTACATCAAACTAAAAAGCTTCTGCACAGCAAAACAAACAATCATCAAAATGGAAAGGCAACCCACTGTATGGGAGAACATCATTGCCAATGATGTATCAGATAAGGGGATAATTTCCAATATATATAGAGTGCTCATAGAACTCAACAAAAGGAAGACAAAGAACCCAATTAAAAAATGGGCAGAGGAGCCGAATAGACACCTCCTCAAAGAGGACACACAAATGGCCAAGAGACATATAAAGAAATGCTCAACATCACTAATCATCAGAGAGATGCAAATTAAAACAACAATGAGGTATCACCTCACATCTGTCAGAATGGCCGCCAT
Source organism: Molossus molossus (assembly GCF_014108415.1). Taxonomy (NCBI): domain Eukaryota; kingdom Metazoa; phylum Chordata; class Mammalia; order Chiroptera; family Molossidae; genus Molossus; species Molossus molossus. Next base: position 61,500,824 of record NW_023425352.1, read on the forward strand.
CAACAAATCATCAAACAACAAGTGTTGGCGAGGGTGTGGAGAAAAGGGTACTCTAATACACTGCTGGTGGGAATGCAGACTGGTGCAGCCGCTATAGAAAACAATATGGTGTTACCTCAAAAAATTAAAAATTGAACTTCCATTTGACCCAGTGATCCCACTGCTAGGAATATACCCTAAGAAGCCTGAAACACCAAATCAGGAAGACTATATGTACCCCCATGTTCATAGCAGCAGTATTTACAATAGCTAAGATCTGGAAACAGCCCAAGTGTCCATCAGTAGACAAATGGATAAAAAAGCAGTGGTACATATACCCAATGGAGTACTATGCAGTGGTAAGAAAGAAAGATCTTTTATCCTTTGAGATGACATGGAGGGACCTGGAAAGTATTATCCTAAGTGAAATAGGCCAAGCAGAAAAAGACAACTGCCACATGATCTCACTTACATACGGAATATAATGAACATAACAGTCTGAGGAATACGGTAGACCCAGAAACATGGAAGTAGGGCACAGACTGACATCCCTCAGAAGAGGGGGTGGGGGAGGTGGGAAGAGATAAACCACAGAACTTATATGCATGTATGCATGACCAATGGACATGGACAACTACGTCGGGGACGGGGCGGGGGTGGGATGGGGAGTGTGGTGCCAATGGAGTAAAAAAGGTAAAATATCTGTAACAAAAAAATAAATAAAAAATTAAAAAAAAAATTCTTTTGACGACCTGACTTTTGTTGAATTTATAGACTACTTTTTGGGAAAATTGATGTCTTTACAATTTTAAGTCATTCTATTCACACATTCATTTTATCTTTTCATTTTTTCCATCTTCTTTTATGTTCTTTAGTAGAGTCCTATAATATTCTCCACCGTTTTCTTACACATACTTGTTTGATACTTTGTAGGTGTTTTGTTTTTTACAGTCCCACTCTTCTTTCCTTTGTTTCCTTCCTTCCTTCCTCCCTCCCCTTCCCCTCCCACCTTTGTTCATAAGATCTCTTTTTCCTTGCATTTTTTAAACGTATAAATTGTTTTATGCTTAATTAAATATGGTAGCTTGTTTATCTTACATGTTACTTTTACTGATTTGTAAGTTATTTACCTACATTTTCTAGTAAGTTGATAATATCTATAAATAACAGCTTTGCCTCTGCCTTTCTCATGTCTATAGTCACCACTTTTTGAATCTGTTATTTATATTCACATTCAATACATAATTGCATGAAATAGTAACACGATGATGGGCATTCTGGTCTCATTTTCTCATTTTCTGGAGGAGGCATTTAAATTTCAAAATAGAGTATGTTTGCTGAAGCTTTCATTTATATGTATATATTTCTCATAGAAACATTTTTTTCAGCAAAGGCAAAGTATTTCACTCTTACATTCTTACTTTGGGGTTCTAAATTATCTTAAACATGAATTTGTGTTGAATTTTGAAAACGGTTTCCAGGATTTAATTAAATAATTATACGCATTCTTACATTTAATCCTCACATTTATTGACACATTAATATTCTGTGGTTGAATAATTATTATTCTCTTAAATAAATCTTAATTGGTTGTAAATTTATATTTTAAATATATCTCTGCATGTAATCTATTTTATTTTTTTGTTTTTCAGTTTTTGTTCATAAGTAAAATTGGTCCATAACTTCTTTTTTCCATTTGTCCTTGCCCAATTTGAGTACCAGGGTTATATGAGCTCTTAAAAATAAGTTGGATTATGTCCTGTGGCTGAAAAGAAAATAAGGAGACATTAGCAGTGACATCTGCACTTGGCTTCTTGGGCTGCATCATCCCAGTTAATGGCTGTGGTTATTCCTGAGCATCTTCTTCCTATTTACATTTCCTGGTATGAAGCATCTTTGCTATTGCTTCCATATTTTACTGGAGTCCACTGCACATGAATTTTGGGGTAATTCCTACCATCAATTTGGCACATCTACCACCTTATTTTTCAGGAAACTCTCACCATTTCTGGTACTTGATGTTCTTCCACGTTTGTTTTCAAACAGTTTTCCATCATTTATGAGTTACTTTTGAATGGGTTTTCATCATATCTAACATAAAACAGAATCCTTAGAGAGGCTGTCAGGGCCCTATGTAATCTGAGTCTGTCTAGATTTCCAACTTCATCTCTTCTCCTCACTCATTCAGCTATAGCTACACTATGTTCCTATTCTCAACATGTTAAATATGGTCCATTTTGGACTGGTTGCATTTATTAATGCATCTACCTGGAATGTTCTTTACTTAATCTTTTTTTGTTTTGTTTTGGTTTAAAGATCACCTTCTCAGAAAAAAAATAACTAATATAGTTATCTAAAATAGCACCCTTGCTTGGCCTGTGTGGCTCAGTGATTGAGCATTGACCCATGCACCAAGAGATCACCAGTTCGATTCCCAGGTTGTGAGCCAGACCCCCAGTGGGGGGTATGCAGGAGGCAGCCAATCAGTGTTCTCTCTCATCAATGTTTCTGTCTCTCTCCCTTTGCCTTCTTTTCTCTAAAAATAAATAAATAAATAATATTTAATAAATAAATGATAATTTAAATAGCACCATTAATTATCTCTATTTTTCTATTGTTTTTTTTCTTTCTTTCTTTTTTATAATCCTCACCCGAGGATATTTTTCCATTTATCTTCAGGTAGAGTGGGAGGGGGGAGAGAGAGAGAGAGAAACATCAATGCAAGAGACACATCAATTGCTTGCCTCCCACATGACCCCGACCAAACTGCAACTGAAGTACATGGCCTTGACCAGAATTGAACCTGCAACTCTTTGGTCCATGGGCCGATGCTCTAACCACTGAACAAAACCGACCAGGGCTGTTTTTCTTTCTTTATTGCATTTATCATCAACTGACTTTCTGAAATATAAACATATGCATTTGCTTATTTTCTCTCTATTAACTAGAAGGTATAGATGAAGGCAGAGAGTTGTTTGTTCTGTTAATTTGTTGTTGTTTTTTTCTCTCTCTTTATTATGTCCATATACATAAACTTAACTATATCACAAAATTATCAAAGAGTGCAAAACAGACTACCTGAACTTAAGAAAGATATGGTGAAATGATAATAGTGATAAAAGAAATACTTAAGATGGTATATAGCATATGCACTATAGCAAACATTGACTAATTTTGCTCAATAAATAAAGGGAGGGAAGCTTTAGTTTAGGCCTAGGATACATTATATAACAGAAAGCTAAAAATCCTGGGCTGTCAAAGTTAACAATAAAATAGCTCAAAGAACAATAAGTTACAATTCAAAATTAGGAAGTAAAAGTATACATTAATATCAAATGGCTCTAGAACAGGGAGTTTCAACTGGTGCGCCCCAAGAACTTTTAAAACATGCAGTACCTGACTATTTAGTCGGGCGTACTGACCTCTTATGCCTTAGAATATCAAATAAAAAAATGACAACAACCAACACAATAACCATCCAGTGTGAATAATCAAAATTATACCCTTTTTTGGGGTCAGATTGGCAAAAAATGTATTTTTTGGTATGCTTCAGAATTGTAATAATTAGTTTATTTGTGCCATGAGATGAAAGGGTTGAAAATCACTGCTTTAGAAGTCTAATAGTTATCTTAAATATATAAAATAAAATAAAAATTTAGAGTATACTTGTTGTCTAAAGCATTAAAATTATTCATGCCCTGGCTGGTGTGGCTCAGTTGCTTGAGCATCCTCCTGTGCACAGAAAGGTCACTGATTAGTTTGATTCCCTCACAGACACATGCTCAGGTAGTGGGCTTGATCCCCAGTCCGGGTGTGTGCAAAAGACAGCCAATGGATGTTTCTCTCTCACATTGATGTTTCTCTCTCTCTCTCTTCCTATGTCCTCTCCCCCAAATCAACAAAAACATATTTAAAAATAAAGGCATTAAAATTATTCATTAAATAAAATATTTCAACTTTGTGCTGACTCAGGCAATATTTGGTGTAGATTTGACTTTCGAGCCTCTAGTGAGTGATACCTACTGCGTTCTCAGGAATACCTCTACAATGTATGCTGCCATTACTCTTATTATCACTCCATTGTTATGTGAAATTCTGCTATTATTATTAATATTAGTGCTACTGCTCTTGCACTTAAATTGGGTTCTGCAATTGCCCTGGTCCGTTTGGCTCAGAGGTTGGAGCGTTGGCCTGTGGTCTGGAGAGACCCGGGTTCGGTTCCCGCTAAGGGCATGTACCTTGGTTGCAGTTTGTCCTGAGCCCTGGTTGGGTTGTGTGGGTGACAACCATTCGATGTGTCCCTTTCACACTGATGTTTCTCTTGCTCTCTCTCCCACTCTATCTGAACAAAATATCAAAAAATGTCCTTGGGTAAGGATTTTAAAAAATTGAATTTTGCAATTAAATTGAGTTACCAGACCCAATTTTACCTTGGGATGGAGGGGCCCCCTCACAAACATTTCTCAGTACACCAGCAGGGTGTCTGAGAATTCAACTCAATTCTGACACCATACCAGAAATAGCATTATATTCTGCAGGTTAAGGGTTCAGTCCTACAAGACTGCCTTCCTTCCACAAACACATTTAAGACACCAGCCTCTCCCAGGCTACCTGTACTTCTGACTGACTGACTATAGATTAGAAGTTCCAATGCCCCCTCCAACTCAGAATTCTTATCTCAAGTCCAGATTGTTTTCTGACCACTGTTTATAAATCAGAGGTTCCCACAGCCCCCTCCATGGGTTTGATTAATTTGCTAGAATGGCTCACAGAACTCAGAGAAATGGATTGAAAGCTCAAACTGCTTGCTGCCCAACAGCCAATATGTCGAGTGACAAGGGGTTGGGGCAAGAAAAGTGACTTTATTTAGAAATCCAGAAGCTGAGAAGATGGTGGACTAGTGTTGTTCAGTTCATCTTGAGAAAGTACAGAATTCAGTCTTCTTTGATGTCAGGGGAAGGGAAATGGAAGGGTTTGAGGTCAGGAGGTGATTGATGACCACAGAATCTGGAGGCCAACAAGGGTCTGATGGGGATGGTTCTTTGTGTTTGGTCAATGAAGTCTGGTTGCCATCCCAGTCACAATATTTCTATAATATTTTGATAATCATTACTTTTATACATACCTTCTTTATAATCTTAGAGAGATAGTTTTGAGCAGGGAAGTTGTTTCAGTAATTTTTTTTTTAATTGATTAATTTTTGTTACAGATGTTTCTCCTTTTTCCCCCACTGATTCCCCCCTCCCCCTCCTCCCTCCCTGCTCCTTCCCCAGATTGTTGTCCATGTCCACTGTTCATGCATACATGCATATAAGTTCTGTGGTTCATCCCTCCCCCACCCACCCTCTTTAGGGGATTGTCAGTCTGTACCCCGCTTCTGCATCTCTGGGACTACCCCATTCCTCAAACTGTTATGTTCATTATATTCCACAATGTTGCTTGGCATCTTCTGTTTAGCCCTGTGCATGGGCATGCTGATAGAGGAATCTAATCTATAGTCTTAAGAATTACTGTAATTAGATTCCTCTATCAGCATGCCCATGCACAGGGCTAAACAGAAGATGCCAAGCAACATGTTATGAAAACTGGGCAGCCTCCAGCAAGATGGAGTCAGAAACACTAATTATTTTATTATATTACAATTGGTTCATTGTAAAAGGATATAACTCAGGAATAGCCAAATGGAAGAGACACATAGGACAAGATATATGGGAAAGGGAATGCAATTTCCCTGCCCTCAGGCACACCATGCACCCTGCATTTTCACATGTTCACCAGCCTGAAAGCTCTCTAAACCCCATTGTTTTGGGTTTTTATGGAGACTTCAAAATATAATCATTACTGATTAAATCATTGGCCATTGACAACTGATTCAACCTCCAGCAATTCTCCCCTCCCAGAAGGTAAGGGATGGAATTAAAAGTTGCAGCCCTCTAATGCCCTGGTTGGGTCTCCTGGCAATCAGTTCCTATTTTTTGGTTACCTGAGGACATTGGTTACATGAAGACAAATAAAGTTGGTGGGAAAACAACAAAAAGTTTTGTAACCAGACTTACTTATCTTATAACACAGTGACGATTCTTTGTGAATCTTCAAGTTTCTGTCCGAAGAATGTTTTTGAAAACTCTGATTTAGAGTATACTTCATGGCACCAAGATTGTAATAGATACTGCTCTAATGGCTTATAGCTTCTTCAGTTAGAAAGAGGAGGAAGAATGATGAAAAGGTGTAAATAATGAAGAATAAAGCAATTTTACAATAATGCAACAGTTGGAATCAGATTCTAATCATTTTTGGCCAGGTGTGCTTTCACAAAAAGATACATACACAACAGCATTCCAATATTTATCCCAATAAATTGGCTTTAACTTAACATGTAATAAGCATCCACTCTGTTCTCAGCACACTGTCCCAATATCCAAAGATCCAAAGAGACAATGAAGAAACATTCTTAAGTCCTGACTGGTGTGGTCCAATTGGTTGAGCATTACCCCATGCACCAAAAAGTCATCACTTAGATTCCTGATCAGGACACATGCCAGGTTGCAGGCTCAATCCCTAGTGGCGGGAGTACAGGAGGCAGTCAATCAATGTTTCTTTCTCACATTGATGTTCCTCTCTCTCTCTCTAAAATCAATAAAAACATCTTTTTTAAAAGAATCATTCTTTAGTCACTCTATATGTTCATTTCTTGAACTCAATCAATTATAAATTCTTACCAAATATGTACCATACACACTTCAACAGCATTTTGTCTTTAACCTATCATTATTGCAACTGCTCTAATTTAGACTCTTGTTATCTCTTGTCCAATGTGGATTAACAGCAACTGACCCTGCTGCTTCTGGTCTTTTTGCCTCCAGAACAAAGTCACCGGTCACCAGATCTATATCTTTTTGTTTACCTTAGAACTGAAGGGTAACAGGGAACCATTCTAGATTCTCTCCCTCTCCATTTTTTAAGAACTCTTCTTGATTCTATTCAATGAGGAGTACAAGTCCTTAGTTAAGATGCTGAGTTTTTAATTTATTACAATATTAGTAAAAACAGTTGTCTAATGCAATGTTTCTCAAACTTGAACATGCATCTAAATCCCAGGAGGGCTTCATAGACCACAGACTGTCGGGTTCTACTGCAAGAGTGTCTGATTCAGTAGGTCTGGATAGAGTAACACCCTCCTCTGCATTCTCAAATGTTATTAAGAAATTTATACATTGTACTTAGAAACTTTAAAATAAAAAAAAGTGTTGGCTAGGTTAGACTCAAATTCACTGGAGTACTTAGTTATTTGTTTGGTACTTTTGCTTCTCTCAGTTTCCAACTTCTACGCATTTACCAGAACTCTTATTTTCTGGCATTTTGAAATCAGCCTCCTTTAGTTTCTAATATTGATACAGGTTTTCTTTTTTATAACTGTTGGTTATTTAAGATCATAGTGGTTGGCATGGAGGAGCGTATAATTTTTTTAAAGCAAAGTTTTGTAACATGCCCATCTTGGTATAGTCTTTCCCTTTGCCTATTTTATTATATTAAGTGATTTTTTTTTCAGCTAAAAATAGTATTATTCAAAAGTTAGATATGATAGTTTTACAAAGACTCTCTGTATTTACTGCCGCCATCCCCAGTGCCAGCAGTCTGAATCAAGGCACAGTACGTGTAGATTCCAAGGTTCATTATCAGCAGCTGTTTTCATTTACTTTCAAAGAAATTTCCCTTTTACTAATGAATATATAATATTTTTAAATGTACTCTCTGCAAGAAAGAATATTTGTTTTTATATTTAAGACATAAATATTATGTTTTTAAAGTAATGTGCTAGCAAAATGGGCAGTGGTGCAAAGTTCAATTGAAAAATGTGTAAAAATAATGAAATAAAAATAACATCCCAGTACTAAGTGCCCTGATACTTATCATCAACTGGTACTGTTTATTCAGCACCGGTGATATGCAATACATTTTAAGAAGCTCTTAAAGCTTACTGTAAAGATGAGTGTAAATAGCTATTGAATGTCATCTTTTACTGCAGTGACAGTATTTCTAGATTGAACTAATTTAGAAGGATATTAAACAAAATTGAATTTTGATGAATTACTTATTAAATAACTTGTGGAAATTCCATAAGAGAGATGACTGACCTCTTTCAAGGTGGGAAATATATTTCAGTGTTCAGTTCATAAGGTTCATGCAGTTAAGGAAACAGTAAAGTGAGAATAAATAAATGAGAAGTCACGGACTCAATATAAGATGCTGAATATTTGAAAAAATTTAAAACATAAAATCTTTGAACAATATGGTGTTACCTCAAAAAAAAAATTTAAAAATTGAACTTCCATTCGACCCAGTGATCCCACTTCTAGGAATATAACCTAAGAAGCCTGAAACACCAATCAGAAAGAATATATGTACTCCCATGTTTGTAGCAGCACTATTTACAATAGCTAAGATCTGGAAACAGCCCAAGTGTCCATCAGTAGACGAATGGATAAAAAAGCAGTGGTAAATATACACAATGGAGTACTATGCAGCTGTAAGAAAGAAAGATCTCTTATCCTTTGAGACGACATGGAGGGACCTGGAGTGTATTATCCTAAGCAAAGCAAGCCAAACAGAGAAAGACAAGTATCTTATGATCTCAGTTATTTGTGGAATATAATGAACATAACAGTCTGAAGAACAGGGTCGTCCCAGAGACATGGAAGTAGGGTACAGAATGACAATCCCCAGAAGAGGGGGTGGGGGGGATAAATCACAGAACTTATATGCATGTAGATTCTATTGTCGATAGACAATGGACATGGACAACAAACCCAGGGGCGGGGTGGGGTGGGGGCATGGGAAGGAGGGTGTCAATGGGTAAAAAAGGAGAAACATCTGTAACAAAAATAAAATTAAAAAAATAAATAAATGAAAAAATAAACCATAAAATCTTTGAAATAATTGAGCAATTGATACTTTGACCCTTCCTTTTTATAAGTAAATCACTATTTTTAACTTTGTATGAACTACAGTAACCTCTCAGCCCCATCTATAGTTTCACTTTTCTTGGTTTTAATTACCTGTGGTCAACCATGGTCCAAAACTATTAAATAAAAAATTTCAGAAATAAACAATTTATTAATTTTAACTTGTGTGCTGTTCTGAGCAGCATTATGAAATGTCATATCATTCATCTTTGTCATGCCCAGGACATGAATCCCACCCTTGTCCATAATGTCTACATAGTACGTATTACAGTACATATTACACAGCCTTTTTGGTTTTCAGATTGGTACCAGATATTGTGTGTCTGTGAGAGAGAGAGAGAGAGAGAGAGAGAGAGAGAGAGAGAGAGAGAGAGAGAGACACGGAGAGAGAACGAGACAGGCCACATTCACATAACTTCCATTTAAGTATATTGTTATAATTGTTTTATTTTATTATTAGTTATTGTCAATTGCTTACTGTGCCTAATTATAAATTAAATTTTATCATAAGCATGTATATTTAAAAAAGTATTATAGGATTCGATACTATCCCTGGTTTCAGACATCATTTTAAAAAGTGGATTGTTTTCCATAGTGGCTGCACCATTCTGCATTCCCACCAGCAGTGTACTAGAGTCTCCTTTTCTCCACACCCTTGCCAACACTTGCTGATGGTGGCCATTCTGACAGGTGTGAGGTGTTATCTCACTGTTTTAATTTGCATCTCTCTGATGATTAATGATGTTGAGCATTTCTTCATATGTCTCAGCCATTTGTATGTCCTCTTTGGAGAGGTGTCTAGTTAGTTCCTCTGCCCATTTTTTAATTGGGTTCTTTGTCTCAAAAAATTAAAAATTGAACTGCCATTTGACCCAGTGATCCCACATCTAGGAATATACCCTAAGAAGCCTGAAACACCAATCAGAAAGAATATATGTACCCCCATGTTTGTAGCAGCACTATTTACAATAGCTAAGATCTGGAAACAGCCCAAGTGTCCATCAGTAGACAAATGGATAAAAAAGTGGTGGTACATATACACAAAGGAGTACTATGCAGCTGTAAGAAAGAAAGATCTGTTATCCTTTGAGACGACATGGAGGGACCTGGAGAGTGTTATTTTAACCAAAACAAGCCAAACAGAGAAAGACAAGTATCATATGATCTCACTTATTTGTGGAATATAATGAACATAACAGCCTGAGGAATGGGGTAGGCCCAGAGACATGGAAATGGGGTACAGACTGACAGTCCCCAAAACAGGGGGAGAGATAAACCACAGAACTTATGTGCATGTATGCATGAACAAAGATCATGGACAACAAAGCTGGGGACAGGGTGGGGAGGGAGAGGAAGGGGGGAATCAGTGGGAGAAAAAGGAAAAACATGTGTAACAAAAATAAATAATTAATTAATTAATAATAAAAAGTGATTGTGCCCTGGCCGGTTTGGCTCAGCAGTTGGAGTGTCGGCCTGTGGACCAGAGAGTCTCAGGTTTGGTTCATGCTAGAGGCACGTACCAAAAATAAATAAATTAATTAATTAATAAAAAAAAAGTGGATTGCTTGTTTTATTATTATTGAATTTTGAAAATGTTTCTTTCCGCATATTCTGGAAACAAGTCTTTTTCCAGATATATTACTTATAATTATTTTCTCCAAACTATATTTAGTATATCTTTTTTAATATCATACATTCTTAACTTTTATAAAGTCAAACATACATTTTTTTTTTATATAAATTTGAGTTGACTAGCTGAACATCATGAAGATTTTTTCCTAGAAGAATTCTAGAAGTATTATAATTTTTCACTTTTCATTTAGGTCTCTCCTCTATTTTGAGTTAATATTTATGTGTGGATATCCAATTGTTCTGGTACCATTTGTTGAAAAGATTATTCTTTTCTCATTGGATTGCTTTTGCACATTTGTCAGAAATAAATTCATAAAACTTGTGTGAGTCAAAATTAAATTCTATATTCTGTTTCACTGATTTACATATCTATCTTTTTATTTTTTAAATTTTTATTGTTGAATGTAGAATGTATTAGAGATGTTTCTCATTTTTTCCCCATTGACCCCCTCCTTCCCACTCCTGCCCCCGTCCCGCCTTTTCCTATGCTATTGTCTGTGTCCATTGGTTATGTATATAAGTGCTTTGGTTTATTTCTCCCCCCCCCCACCCCCCAACCCCTTTCCCTTTGAGGTTTGTCAGTCTAGCAATGAATTGGTACTTCTTAATTCCTTCACCTTTTTCACCCATTCCCCCAACCCCCTCCCATCTGGCAACCAACAAAATGTTCTCTGTATCTATGAGAATGTTTCTGTTCTACCTGTTCATTTTGTTTGTAGATTCTATTGTCGATAGATATGTATTCATTGCCATTTTGTTTGTTCATATATTTTATCTTTTTCTTCAAAAAGACCCTTCATCATTTCATATAATAACGGTTTGGTGGTGATGAACTCCTTTAACTTTTCCTTGTCTGGGAAACTCTTTATATGGCCATCAATTCTAAATGACAGCTTTGCAGGATAGAGTAATCTTGGTTGTAGGTTCTTGGTTTTCATCACTCTGAATATTTCTTGCCACTCCCTTCTGGCCTGTAAAGTTTCTTTTGAGAAATCAGCTGACAGCCTAATGGGAACTCCCTTGTATGTAACTAGCTGCCTTTCTCTTGCTGCTTTTAAGATTCTCTGTCTTGAACCTTTTGCATTTTGATGATAATGTGTCTTGGTGTGGGCCTCTTGGGGTTCATCTTGTTTGGGACTCTCTGTGCTTCCTGGACTTGTATGTCTGTTTCCTTCACCAAGTTAGGGAAGTTTCTGCCATTATTGTTTCAAACAGGTTTTCGATTTCTTGTTCTTGCTCTTCTCCTTCTGGCACCCCCAAGATGCAAATGTTGGCATGCTTGAAGTTGTCCCAGAGGCTCCTTACACTATCTTCATTTTTTTTTTATTCTTTTTGCTGTTCTGATTGGGCATTTTTTGCTTCCTTATATTCCAAATCGATGGTTTGCTTCTTGGATTTATGTACTCTACTATTGAATCTGTGTAAATTATTCTTCATTTCAGTTAATGCCTCCTTCATTTCTGACTGCATCCATCATTTCGGACTGGTCCTTTTTTATGCTCTTGAGGCCCTCCCTAAGTTCACTGAAATTCTCACTAAGTTCATTGAGCATCCTTATAAGCAGTATTTTGAACTCAGCATCTGTTAGGTTGCTTATCTCCATTTGCTTAGTTCTTTTCTTGGGATTTTGTTCTGTTCTTTCACTTGGGACCTGTTTCTTTGTCTCCTCATTTTGGCTGCCTCCCTGTGTTTGTTTCTGTGTATTACTTAACGAGCGGTATGGGGCTAGCTGAGACCAGATGCTGCTTGTTTGAAAGAATTTAGGAAAACCTAAGCAGGATCCAAGACAGGCCAATACTATGGTCAAGCAAGTGGCAACAGCTTGGGTGGGCATGAAAGTTGGGTGGGGCGGGGCCTCAGGGAGTCAGCAGGGCGGGGCTACCAGTGTAAGCCAGGTTGCTGTAGTCCCAGATATGGCTACTGTCTGCCGCCCCAGGGAAGGGCTCACCAAGGGCTCTGACAGCATGTTTGTCCTGGAGAAAGCCCCCTCTCCAGCCCTCGCTCCAGTGCCAAACAGCTCAGTTCTTCCCTGTATGACTCTGGTGCTCCTCGAGCTGCCTCCCCTTCAAGCTTAGAGGGAGTGAGTCTGACAAGTCCGTGCGCGGGTCCTTTAGGGAGCTGCCTGGGGCTCCAGCCGCTTCAGCTTCCCTGAGCCTCAGTTCCCGCTGGTTTTTCCAGCTAGAAGTTATGGGGACTTCTCTTCCTGGCACTGGAACCCTGAGCGGGGCGTCTGGTGTGGGACAGGGATCCCTCAGTCCTCAGGAAGGACCTTCCCAGCCGAGGTGTCCTCCTGATTTTTATCCTCCACACGAGGGTGTGGGACCAGCCTGTCTGCCTCCGCCCCTCCTACCAGTCTGGATGCGGCTGCTGCTTTAATTCCGTAATTGTAGGACTGCCATTCAGCTTGATTTCAGACAGTATTGAATGATGGTTGTTCTGTAGTTTAGTTGTAACTTTGATGTGGTTGTGGGAGGACGCGATACCGCGTTTACCTACACCGTCATCTTGACCAAAAGTCTCCTATATCTATCTTTTTAAAAATTATTTTTATTAATTTGTTTTTGTTACAGATGTTTCTCCTTTTCCTCCCATTGACACCCTCCTCCCCAGCCCCCCCACCCAATCCCCAGCTTTGTTGTCTATCTCTATTGGTTATGCATACATGCATATAAGTTCTGTGGTTTATTTCTTTTCCCCCAAGCCCCTCTCTTCTGGGGTTTATCAGTCTGTACCCTACCTATGTGTCACTGGGTGAATTTTGTTCATCAGTTTGTTTAGTTCATTATATTACACAAATAAGTGAGATTATGTAATATTTGTTTTTCTCTGCTTGGCTTGTTCTGCTTAGCATAATACTCTCCAGGTCCCTCCATATCATCTCAAAGGATAAAAGATCTTTCTTTCTTACATATCTATCTTTATACCTTTCTGAGTACAGTATCTTTATAACTAACTTTGAAATCAGGAAATAAGTCCTCCAACATATTGTTTTGCAAAATTATTTTAACTATTCTGGATTCTTTGCTTTTTCATGTAAATGTCAGGCAGGATCTGCTTGTCAATTTCTCCAATAAAGCTCTTGAGGTATATATTCATTTTGAATTTATAATTAACTCTTTATGAGTGCTAACACCATCTCCAGTGACTGTGGGGGAGATGCAAAATTCTGCCGGGTCAGTGCTGGTGCTTGGGGCATGGGATCTCCAACTTGCACCTCTGACTCCGGAGCACGCCTTGTGAGTGGAGTTGAGTCTGGTATTTCACTTGCACATTGTGTGAGTCACGAGAAGAGGCTTGACATGCTTGATTTCATTCCTCTACTCACTCTGTCAGTTGTCATTATTCTACTTTCATGATTCTGTTTTAAACTTTCTGCTGATTTTTCTGTGAATTCCTTCTACAGTGTTTTGGTGTATGCTTCTAGTCTGAAAATTACTAATAACTTTTCATCTAATGAAGATGCTTATTTTATATTTTAGCATAATTTGCAACTCATTTATTATTATATATTTTTTCTTCTATTTCTGGAAAGCTGAGAATAGAGAAGGAGGCTACAGCGTGTGATCATTCTGCCAGTTTGGACTAATTCACCTACACATTACTTCTCCTTTTTAGCACATTTACTGATATGTAAATAGAGAAATGATTATACTTTCTTTTGCATTGATTTTTATATAAACATGACTATATGATTTCTTTTGCTCTTTCTTGTTTATTTATATTTAACAATTAACAATGAGCCTTGAGGAAATTTTCATATAAATATTTATATTTACTACACTATTTATAACTGCCAAAAAAATCATTATTTTGGAAATACTATCATTTATTTAACCAATGTTGCATTAATGAACATTTATATTCTGTTTTTTTCTAATTTAAATATTCCAAATGTAATTATAATCTATATTTAAAATTCCACATCTTAGTGTCTATAGAGTAATATTTGTAAAGAACACATTTTAAAGAAATAAAAGAGGTTGGTCATTATAATTTAAAGAAGTATTTCCAGATTACTTCAAAATAAGATCATAACAGTTTTTCTCCTGGCAAATATATGTGAAAGTATGCATTATTCCATAAACAGATTCCATTCAAACATATATTTAGTGAGTATTTTTTATAATTCAGACAGTGCTAAGCCCTATGAATTAACTAGTGAGGAGACATATTAATTATGGTATTCCTTATAAATATAAAGTTGCTACCTCAATAATAGTGCAATGTGAATATCTAAGATTCCATTAAAGTACAAATTAGGAGAAATAGACCCAGTCAGGGAGAATAATTATGGATTCCCTAAAACAGCGTATTATTTATATTTTAAATTGCTACTCAGATGAGTAAAACAATATTTTATTTTATTTTTAATTCTCATTTTTTCGGTTAACAATAAGGTTAACTTAATTTTATTAATTTATAAATCACTTCTTTTTCCTCAATAAATTGTCTGGCAATGTATTTATTTGATCCATTATTTTAATAAACTATATAATGATTTTTAATACATTTTTTTCTTTATTGATTTTAGAGAGAGATGAAAGGAGGGGGAGAGAGAGATAGAAACAGCGATCCGAGAGAACATCAATTGACTACCTCCTACATGCTACCCACTGGGGATTTGGCCTACAACCTGGGTATGTGCACTGACTGGGAATCAAAATGGAGGTCTCTTGGTACATGGGTGGATGCTCAACCATGGAGACACACAGGCAAGGAAAACTATATACTTTTAAATTAATTTTTAGAGAGAGAGGGAGAGAAAGAGATACATCAGTGTAAGAGTAAAACATCCAGTGGGGGCCTCCTGCATACCCCCCTCCCACACTGGGGTTAAGCCTGAAACCCAGGTGTGTGCCCTGACTAGGAATCAAACCTGTGACCCATCAATGTATGGGACAATGCCCAACCAACTGAAACATACCAGCCAAGGCAGCTATATACATTTTTGTATATATTTTTATTTTTGTTATAAGATATACTATGTATTAATTATTTTTGCAAGCTGTGAACTTTATCCTGGTTGGCTTTGGATTAAATTTATTTATGGTAGTTGTCTAAAAGATTAAGATTTTATAAAAGAAAATATGTCCTAAGCCATCTTGCAGATAAAAAATGATTTCTTGCCCTGACCAGTTTGGGTCAGTGGTTAGAGTGTCAGCCCACAGACCAGAGTACTAGGTTTGGTTTCCGGTACCTTGGTTGCAGTTTGTCCCTGGCCCTGGTGTGGGTTGTGTGGATAGCAACTAGTCGATGTGTCTCTCTCTATCTGAAGATAAGTGCAAAAATGTCCTCGGATGAAGATTAAAAAATAAATAAATAAAAATAAAAATGATTTCTTGCCCAGCCAGTGTAGCTTGGTTGGTCGAACTTCATCCCAAGAACCAAGAGGTTTGATTCCCGGTCAGGGCACATGCCCAGACTGTGGGCTTGATCCACAGTAGGGGGGATGTAGAAGGCAGCAGATCAGTGTTTCTCTTTCATCCTGTTTCTCTCTCAAATCAATCAATCAATCAATCAATCAATAATTTCTTCATCTTTATTTAATATATTTTATTCTTATTTTTTGTGGACTAAAATAGTGAGATAAATCCCTTTCGCCAAATGTATATAAAATTGATCCAAAAATTGATCAAATACTTTATTATTTTACCATAGAATTAATAAATTTTCTATTTATAAAATAGGAAATTAAAACCCCAGTATATTTTGGAACATCTAAACTTCAGCCATATTCTGCATAGGAAAAGAATATCTTTAGTCATTTCTCTTTGGAGTTTCTAGAAGTGAATTCTGTAGTAAGCACGGTTTTGAGGAATAGCCCAAGGATTCCATAGCTCCTAATCCTTAGAACCTGTGAATTTCAGGTACTATCACTCCCTGGGATTGGTATGTGATATTCCACATCTGACCTTAAAAGGTGTGTGTGTGGGGGAATATGGCTAATTTAATCTTACAAACTCTTTAAAAGCAGAGAACTCTCTCTGATTAACGACAGAAGAGGATGGTGAAGAAGAAGGCAGAAAAGGAGATGAAGAGAAAGTTAGAATCTTGGAGCAAGATGGACTTGAAGTGTCACGCTGATTTGAAGGTGGGAAGAATATAGGACACCTCTGAGAACACTCCCTGGTCAACACCCAGCGTGAAAATCAGGCTTCTGTTGTGCAATTACATGGAAGTGGATTCTTCCACCAACCTTGATTCTTGCGAAATCCTGAGCACAGAACCCTGATGAACCAGGCCGACTTCTGACCTACAGAAAGGTGAGAGAATAAGTAGCTGTTGTTTCATGCCTCTAAGTTTGTAGTAAATTGTTACACAGATATAGGAAACTAATACATTTCTAATGATGTATTCATTAGTATTTACTCATTTATTTCAGCTGTTTTTGGTTAACATTCTATGATGATGATGATGATATTTATTATACTTAGACCACTTTCAACATATAGTCTTTCATTTTTTTTTTTTTTTATCTTCACCAGAGGACATTTTTCCATTTTTTGTTCAGGTAGAGTGGGAGGGAGAGAGAGGGGGAGAGAGAGAGAGAGAGAGAGAGAGAGAGAGAGAGAGAGAGAGACATTGACGCGAAAAGGACATATTGAGTGGCTGCCGCTCGCACAACCGACCAGGGCCGGGGACAAACTGCACCGAAGTACGTGCCCTTAGCAGGAACCGAACCCGGGTGTCTCTGGACCACAGGCCGACACTCTAATCACTGAGCCAAACCGGCCAGGGCTAGTCTTTCTTTCATTATTCATTTTAGTTAAGTATTATTCAATTCTGGTCAACTTTTCAACCATTAATTGCGTGTATAAAAAACACCAATCATAGGGAAAATGTTATTTAAACAGATTTTTAATTAATTTATTTTTTTCAGCTTTCCTTCCTTTCTCATCTCTTTTCTCTCCTATACTAAGATGATAAAAATTTACCTTCTGCTCTGTAGCCATATCTTCCTGTGTATATGTCTTTTAAAATTTGAAAACCAATAAAAAATGTTTGTTCCTCAGTAAAATATATTTACTGTAGAGCCAACATGTGTACTTATAGAATAATTATTTCTTTGAGGACCCATGCCATTATTACTGGATGTTAAAGGGAGAATATTCCTAAATTCAGGTATGGATTTATGATCCTTTTACCATCCACCAAGTGCCTTTGATATATATGCTTTTATACCTCAAATTTCTCCCAAGGTTTATTCTATATGCTTCATTATTCCCCCTTATTTAGGAAAAATATACTCCCTTCCATTATGCCTGCCTGGATCAATCTGGACAACCTGTTCCCTAAGCTTATTCTCTAAGAATAGCTATTTCTGGTTACAGAACATTCCAAAACTACAAAAATAGACACACCCTTTCCTGGATAAAATATTTTCTTTCTTTTTTATTTTTGCTAAATTCTTTGTTTTACTGCTGCATATATTACTGAATTTTAGATAAACATTTTGATGCCCTTTACATGTTGAAAATGTCTTTACCCTGCATAAAGAACACACTATAGGTTGGCTGATATTGAATATTGTATTTTGAAAATTATTTTCTGACATTTTTTATTTCTGTCTATTTGATGAAGGAGGAAATTTGAAAAACCCTTCAATCAAAAAAATAATGAAAATTTTATAAAATGTGAAGCTATATTACTGGACAAGAAGGGAGGAGATTTTCAAAGGGTAGATCCATTGACTTGATAACAGCTGGATAATAACAAGAGAAATTTCTCCAATGGCAAGTCCAGTGACTGATTGTACGACATAGGGTAACTTCTAGATATTTAAGAGATGGATATGAATGCTAGCTTATTGGAGCTCTCTGGTTCTGGATGTAAGCAAATGAAAATCCTCTTAGACTAATAATTCTTTAATTAAGGTCTGAGTTATTTCTACATATTAAGATTAAACACAAGTTCACAATGAAAGATGACAAAACACACTAGCAAAGAATCCACAATTACTGACAGCTAGTTGGGGAAAAGAAGTTTCAGATCTCCCCCAGAAAATGAGTATCCATTAGATAGAGATAACATAACTATATATTAAATGCTTACTATATAGAAGATGGAATCACATAATAGATAAAAACTATATACTATCAAAAATAAGCTGATTTAAGAAAAAATAATTTTACAAATGAAACTAATTATTAAAAATTTTAAATCCACTAATGGACTTCAGCCTCTAAGGATGCAAAAGTTAATCACTCACATGAAAATTATCACAAAATTGGAGAAAATAAAATATGTTTGTTTTTTCATTTTATTGCCTGGTGGATTTTTTTGAAGAAATAAATGTACTTTTCTCCAGTGTAACAAAGTCCTGTGGGAAGTAGTCCGAGCTGGTTGTGTGTGAGCTCCATTTTTATCAGGGAAACTGCGGACCCTGAAGACGGTACAATAACACTGGCTTCTATCTCATTTCCCAGGATCGCACTCCTTTGGTCCCACTTCTGTAGAAAGAAGTGGCAAAGAAGGAAAGACTCTTCCTAGATTCTTCTATCCCATTGGCCATAACTAATGGCAAGGGATGCTGAGAAATGAAGTTTTTATTTCCAAAGTCACTGAGGCTATTTCATGAGGAGAAAAAAAGTCTTTCTAACAAATGATACTTAATACAATGGGATAAATAACTTTTATTACTTTCTTATACCATAAACAAAAACTAATGATGGACCACAGACAAATATAAAATCTAAACTAAAGGTTCTGAAAGACAACAGGAAAATTTTTTCAAGAGCTTTGATTGTCAAAGGCTTCATACATAAGACACAAAAATCACTAAGCATAACAAAACAAAAAGATAAATTGGGCTTCATTCAAAATAAGAGGTCTGGTTCTTCCAAATATACTGTTAAGAAAATGAACAGGGAAAATATAGATGGGAAAAAAATATTTGCAATATGTTTTAATGGCCAAAAGAATAGATAAAATCAAAACAAATAATATCGGAAACACAGTGGACTAAATTGTTGACCTCAAAAATGGACCTATATCTAACTGAAAGATAGGTATATAATAATTTGAATTTATGGTTCAATCAACATGCTTGGAACAGTCAATAAATTATTTAAAGATAAATTATATCCATGTAGAAGAGAAATTAAACATTCGGTCCTCTATTCCTCCTGCAACAAAAGTCACTATCTTTATTCCATTCTTTTTATTGTTGTTGAGTTATTACTACTATTTCCGGTGAGAGAGAAGGTTAATGTGTATACAATACTATATAAATAAACTATTTTACTTTATTTTTGTGGATTCTTAAAGTTCTATTAAATTGACATGCTAATTTTTATCTAAACTGTTTTTGTAAATACTTATATAGTGGACAGGCTTGTCCTATTATAAATAATGCTTCCATGAATATCATTGTATAATGTTTATACTATGTCCAATACATATGCAGAAAAAAATCTTTACAAAGAAAATCACAGAATCAAATGGATTTTCCTTTAAATGTTAGACAGAATGATCAATTGCCACTTTTCCAAAAATATTTCAAAAAATTTACATTATCAATTTATGATACTGATCTATATTCTAATAATTGGATTTTAATTAAAAGTTTTTTAATTTAAAAATTATAACCTGTTTTTATTTATTTTGTGAGCCTCCAAATTAACTTAGTCCCCTTTCTTCTCTGTACCTTGTCCTAGGTACCTGAAAGTTGGCTTTGACCTAAAGGAGGCACTGGCAGATTAGAAGAAGCCTGGAGCAGGTATGTATTCTGCCACCTCCCACTCTGAGGAGGTGACTAGTGCTAGCTGAATCTTTGTGTCAAAAACTAAAGCTTTGTCAGAGTACAGTTTCCATAGGCTCCTCTCTTTGGGTTTCGGTTACTACACCCGGCTCTTGCCCAAACAGTTCTGGAAGCGGTAAGAAATCGAAGCTGTAGTTTTTGTTTAGCTGTTACACCTTTGTAAATCGTCTCTTTGTACAAATTACAGAGTAATAAAATTCCTTTCCTTCCATGTAGCTCACATATTTAAAGAACAGGGAATTAATCTCTTTGTTGGAAGGCTTTATTGATTAAATTGTGTACCCATAAAGATATGTTGAAATCTTAACCACTGGTGCCTGTGAATGTCACTTTGTCAGGAAATAAGGTCTTTGTACATTTAATCAAATTAAGATGAGGTCTTAGAGTGGGCCCTAACCCAATTTGACTTGTGTCCATATTAAAAGAGGAACATGTTATCTAAAAACAGACACACACAGCGAAAGTGTTGTGAAGCGATAGACAGAGATTGCAGTGATACAGCGTCAAGCCAAAGAAAGCCAAAAATTGATAGCCACCACCAGAAGCTGAAGAGGCAAGGAAGGATCTTACCTAGGATCTCAGAGGACATCTTGATTCTGGAGTTAAAGCCTCCAGAACTGTGAAAGAATACATTTTTGTTTTAAGCTACCCAGTCTGTGGTACTTTTTTTTAACAGCAGTCTTAAGGAACCAATACAGGGTAAAAAGAGCATAGGATGGCACAGTAATAATCTTTGTCATATGATGGCATCATGATTGTACAAATTATAATAAGTTAGTATGATACGGAAGTTTTTGGGAAATCAAGGAACTGTAGAACTTAGGCTCAGTAATAATTACAATCTTTTTATAAAACTGTGCAATTCCACAGAAGGAGAAATAGATGGTTGTGACTGTTACACCTAGAAGAAAAGAAGAAACTGATTTTTGGACATTTTGAAGAAGTTATTTATTTTCTGTAATAATCAGAAAAATATATTTATCAGCCCTGAACTTGATCATAAAGGTTTGTAGAGATGCGTGTTAAGTGCTTAACTTTGCCAAGACCCGTCTTCTGATAAGAGAAGTTGTGGGGAAAGAGAGGGACTCTGAAATATGAAATGCCATGTTTGACTTGATGAATGAAGCTGCCTCGCCACTGCAAATAGAGTCACGTACAGGGTTAGAACATGAGTGATGGAAGTCAGGTACCTATGCTACAAATTTTAGGGAGACACTTGCACTCAGGCACCAACCCTGCACTTACATGACATTGAGAGTGACTGAGTGCGCCTTTAAATTGTAGCATATTATAAAACTTAGAGGAAATATATTAATCTTGGTCAAATTTACAAAGCTTAGCCTAATTTAACACAATCATAAACAACAGTGATCTCTATAGTCAAAAGACAAATTTCCTCTGTAACCCTGTGGAATGTTGGGATAATTGCAACTTTGTATTTTTTAAATTAATTTAATTAATTTATTTATTTTTTCAAATCTTTATTGTTGCATGTAAAATGTATTACAGATGTTCCACATTTTTCCCCCACTGACCACCTCTTCCCCACTCCCGCCCCCCTCCCACATTTTCCCACACTCTTGTCTGTGTCCATTGGTTATGCATATAAGTTCTTTGGTTTATTTCTTCCCACCCCCCCAACCCCTTTCCCTTTGAGGTTTGTCAGTCTAGCAATGAATTTGTGCTTCTTAATCCCTTCACCTTTTTCACCCATTCCCCTAACCCCTCTCCCAACTGGCAACTAACAAAATGTTCTCTGTATCTATGAGAATGTTTCTGTTCTACGTGTTCATTTTGTTTGTAGATTCCATTGTTGATAGATATGTATTCATTGCCATTTTGTTTGTTCATACATTTTATCTTTTTCTTCAAAAAGACCCTTCATCATTTCATATAATAACGGTTTGGTGGTGATGAACTCCTTTAACTTTTTCTTGTCTGGGAAACTCTTTATATGGCCATCAATTCTAAATGACAGCTTTGCAGGATAGAGTAATCTTGATTGTGGGTTCTTGTTTTTCATCACTCTGAATATTTCCTGCCACTCCCTTCTGGCCTGCAAAGTTTCTTTTGAGAAATCAGCTGACAGCCTAATGGGAATTCCCTTGTAGGTAACTAGCTGCCTTTCTCTTGCTGCTTTTAAGATTCTCTCTTTGTCTTGAACCTTTTGCATTTTGATGATGATGTGTCTTGGTGTGGGCCTCTTGGGGTTCATCTTGTTTGGGACTCTCTGTGCTTCCTGGACTTGTATGTCTGTTTCCTTCACCAAGTGAGGAAAGTTTTCTGCCATTATTGTTTCAAACAGGTTTTTGATTTCTTGTTCTCGCTCTTCTCCTTCTGGCACCCCCAAGATGCGAATGTTGGCACGCTTGAAGTTGTCCCAGAGGCTCCTTACACTATCTTCATTTTTTTGGATTCCTTTTTCTTTTTGCTGTTCTGATTGGGCATTTTTTGCTTCCTTATATTTGAAATCGATGTTTTGCTCCTTGGATTTACGTGCTCTATTATTCAAGCTGTGTAAATTATTCTTTATTTCAGTTAATGCCTCCTTCAATTCTAACTGTGTATCCATGATTTCTAACTGGTCCTTTTTTATGCTCTGGAGGCCCTCCCTAAGTTCACTGAGGTTCTCACTAAGTTCATTGAGCATCCTTATAAGCAGTATTTTGAACTCAGTATCTGTTAGGTTGCTTATCTCCATTTCGCTTAGTTCTTTTCCTGGAGTTTTGTTCTGTTCTTTCATTTGGGACCTGTTTCTTTGTCTCCTCATTTTGGCTGCCTCCCTGTGTTTGTTTCAGTGTATTACTTAAGGAGAGGTATGGGGCTAGCTGAGACCAGATGCTGCTCGTTTGAAAGAATTTAGGAAAAACCTGAAGCAGGATCCAAGACAGGCCAATCCTATGGTTAAGCAAGTGGCAACAGCTTGGGTGGGCCTGAAAGTTGTGTGGGGCGGGGTGGGGCGGGGCCTCAGGGAGTCAGCAGGGCGGGGCTACCAGTGTGAGCCAGGTTGCTGGAGTCCCAGATATGGCTTCTGTCTGCCGCCCCCAGGAAGGGCTCACCAAAGGAACAAAGGCCTCTTATAGCACGTTTGTCCCCGAGGAAGCCCCCTCTCCAGCCCTCGCTCCAGTGCCAAACAGCTCAGTTCTTCCCTGTATGTCTCTGGTGCCCCTGGAGCTGCCTCCCCTCCAAGCTTAGAGGGAGAGAGTCCGATAATTCTGTGCGCGGGCCCTTTAAGGAGCTGCCTGGGGCTCCAGCCGCTTCAGCTTCCCTGAGCCTCAGTTCCTGCTGGGTTTTTCAGCCAGAAGTTATGGGGATTCTCTTCCTGGCACTGGAACCCTGAGCGGGGCACCTGGTGTGGGATGGGGACCCCTCAGTCCTCAGGAAGGACTTTCCCAGCTGCGGGAGCCTCGTGATTTTTATCCGCCACGTGTGTGTGGGACCAGCCCATCGCAGCGGTGCCGCCGCCGCCCCTCCTACTAGTCTGGATGTGGCTGCTGCTTTAATTTTGTAGTTGTAGGACTTTCATTCAGCTTGATTTCAGGCGGTTTTGAATGATGGTTGTTCTGTAGTTTAGTTGTAACTTTGATGTGGTTGTGGGAGGACACGATACTGCGTTTACCTATGCCGCCATCTTGACCGGAAGTCGCAACTTTTTATTTTTTATAGTTAAGCATACCCCTTGACCTCTACCACTCTGAAATCTTGTTACTTTTATCAACAACAGGGAAAGAAATTCTATTTTAACATACCCCATAGTAATCTTCAACTTAAAAGGAACAAGACCACAGACAGCAGGAAAATAGTATGTTTTATAAGACCTCACCAAAAGGCATCTCTATGAGTAAGATGGTCAATAATCGGGTGGACAATGTCAATTGATCAAGCAGACTCAAAGTAGATGCAACTCCTGGAGTTGCTAGTTTGCTTTGCCACACATCCATAGTTCTGACCAAGAAGGAGACAATACACTCAGATGGAATCAGACAGTTTCTTACTCATGTCACAATATATAGAATAGAATGAGCTTCATGTTTGGATTGGTTCCCCTTGACTCTCCCAATTCTTGGAGTGGTGCAGAACCAGGCACAGATGGATACCATGCACACGGTGGGTCTATATCACAGCTGCAGTACAAAAATCTCAGAAAATTCTTAATCTCTTGAGAGTATTTGTGGCAAACTTGCTCAGTCTTTACCCCAAGAGAATACCTTACCTTCAATATCCTGATCAGGAAACAAATCTGCCCTCTGACCCAGAGGGAGATACTATCACTAGCTTCCAAGTATGTTTGCATACAAACATATTTGAAAAGGCAATTCTAGATATGTATAAATATTATGCAGAATTGTCTCCAAACAGACTATATTACCTATTCTGTGGATGTAAATAGCATTCCCCCCAGAAAATGGAGTGCTTGTTTATTTTGTTTTTAAATATTTTTTCTTCATTGATTTTTGAGAGAGAGGAAGGGAAAGGGAGAGAGAGAGAGAAACATCAATGAGAGAGAACATTGATTGGCTGCCTCCTGCATGCCCCCACTGGGAATTGGGCCCACAACCTGGACATGTGCCCTGACCAGGATGAACCGGCAACCTCTTGGTGCCTGGATTGATGCTCAACCAGTGAGCCACACTGGCCGAGCTGCAGTGCTTGTTTAATGAGAAAATGTCCAAGATGGCCATGAAGGCAAAGGTGGTAGCTGTGCATGAACTCTACAAATCGGATTTCCCCTCATAAAGGTAATTTGACAATGAAACCCACTTACCTCCCAATCTTTGAAAGCAGAGGCCAACACTGAGCATCCCCTCACCAGCTTCAATATGAGACATTTCCTGGGAAAAGCATCTGGCAGGTTGATGACATTAAATACCTTTTATCATGAGGATAGCTGTGATGTTTCCTTGTAGGACAGATATATTTCAAGTATGAGTCAGCCTTCCCTAATGAAGTGCTTCTGTGGTGCCCCTGACATGGATTCCCAGAATGCCTTACCATGGCCATGGTAATATATACAACATTGCCTCTGTGACATGCAAGGATGCACTTGAATACATGGAATTCACCAGTGTTACCATGTATTTAATTGCAAAGAAACAGCTGGATTCATATAGCTTTGTTATAGCTCTAGTTGGGAGGTAAAATCCTGGATGTTGGAGAGACTTTTCCAGATGAATGAAGCATATACCTTAAACCAGCATCCAATCAATTTCCTGAGAGTCAAGATTCACAGGTTCACTAACTAAATGGAGGTGATCATTATGCTAAATAACCTATTGAAATAAGTTTTAATTATTGTGCAATCAGCCTTGGGATCAATGGACTCAGGGCCCTCAGGTGCCCGGGAGAAGAATGCTTCCACTAAAAAGCAGAGTTATGGTTATAATTGGAGACGGAAAGTCCTCCTTGGGCACTTAGGGTTCTTCATGCTGTTCATTCAACAAGCATGAAAGGGAAATTACTCTAGGGGCCAGAATGATTAGCCCTGATTTCCAAAGGAAATCAATGGGTACAAGGACGATTCAGCACAGAGCACAGGGGATTTACTGCACACCTCTAATATTCTGTTGCCCAGTAATCTTGATCAATAGTTAACTTCAGCAGTCCAATAAATACAGATCCAGAAAATAACCAGATACTGCAGATAGAAAGTTTCGGTTAAAAATACAATTCAGCCAGAATGCTGAAAAAATTAAGGGAATTCTGGGGTACCCTTGAAAAAGGAAGCCACAGTGATCAGCATAGGCCTTATGACTAGATACAGAAGTGAAAACAATAGAAGTGATGCCTTGGCTGTTCTATTTTCCTCATTTTTTCTCAAGTGTCTTATCTGATGAACCCTTGAAATGACTAGAATATTTTCTATCCCACGTAGCAGTATGACAAAATGGATAATGCACCATTTTTAATGTAGCAACCAATTGCTCCTTATATGTTCCTTATTTGAATAACACACACTTTTATTCTGGACTAAAGAAGTTAGTGGATATTGAGGGGAGCATTGATAAATACTGCTAGATTTCTTTACTTTTGTGCTCCATATTCACTTTCCACCAAAGTCTACCTCATTGTGGGGGCTGGGAGACTGATTTCTGTGGAAAAATTTACATTTCCTTGTTCCTTTATCTTCTGACTGAAGGGTACCCCAGTGTGTTAGATCCAGCACATCTGTGGTGAGGCCTGAAATTTGAATTCATAACATGTTTCTCTGGAATGGGACCCAGACTTTGAAAATCACTGTCTCATCCTGGCCGGTTTGGCTTAGCAATTAGAGCGTGGCTCACAGACCAAAGAGTTTTGTGTTCAATTCCGGTCAAGGGCTCGTACCTCAGGAGCAGTTCGGTCCCTGGCCCTGGTCCGGGAGGCAACCAATTGCTGTGTCTCTCTCACATAGATGTTTCCCTCTCTCAGTCTCTCTCCTCTCCCACTCTGTCTGAACATAAATGGCAAAATATCCTGAGGTGAGGATTTAAAAAAACAAAACAAAACAAAAAACAACAAAGAAAACCACTGTCTCATGCATTGTAAATGTTTATACTTTTCGATTGTTTTCTCAAGCTGGGAGCCATCCTTGCTTGTTTTAGCACCACAGCAGGGCTAACTCTGCGAGTCTGTGACGGACAGGACTCCACAGTCCACAAGAAGTCTTTTGTTTTCTCCTTAGGAGAGTTGTGCCATAATTTTGGAGTTAAAAAGAAAGCCATGGGCCTTAATTTTGGTCACATTTTTTAATATATGTGAAGATTTGCAGATTGTTTAACTTCTATATTATCTGTTGAACAGTGATAGTAACGTCTATTTTGTATGGCTTCTGTGAAGAGAGAATGAGATCATACTTATAACCAGCTTAGTTGATTGCCTGGTGCCATAAAAGCCAGAGAACTGTTTGTTGTTTTTATTGTTGTTGATATGTAGCCTTTTTACATCACAATTTCCTCATTTGTACAGTGTGGATAGCAAAGGGGTGTTTGTAAGATTTTAATAACATAAGTTTGATGTACAGTTCAAGATTGTTCTGTAAAACAAGAATTAAATAAGTATATTACCCATCTGTCTTCCATGAAGGCCCCAAAGTAAGTATGTTTCTCCAATCTAGAACTGCCCAAGCATGGTTACTAAATTTCTTTCTTTCTTATTTTAATTTTATTTCTGAGATATGTTCAACTCAGCGAAAGCATAAAGAAGGTGCTTGGGGGAGAACAAGAAACTACTTCATCCCTGACCTTTTTCTTGTGTGGTTTCTGACCTGCCTTCTAAACATGTGTTCCAAAAGATGGACTGATACCTACTGCTCTTCTGTGATGAAGATGGCACCTTTGTGGTTCCACAGCTTCTTCCAGAAGCTGATGTCTGAATATTTTTACAACAATAACATAAAAACAAAACAAAACAAAACAAAAACAACCTTTTTTTAATGAACATTTTCAATATCACTGAAATATATCAGACATGACTTTCAAATGTGTCTAGTAGTTACTGCCTCAGTTAGTAATGAGTTTCAATTATTATGGGAGAAAACATAATGAGATATTGTGGATTTTGTACATGAGAAAAGTTTAGGTTGGTGCAGTTTATATATATATATTTTTTGGTACAATGTTTATGAGGGTTGTGCATAGCTAATTCCATCCACTAAACTTCCTCTCAGTCTTTGTTTTCTAACAGTGCTCTAATTTATAAGAGGCCAGTCAAATCATCAGAAGACTGAGAAAATAAACATTATTTGAACATTAGATGAATAGATATGGTGGGGGAAATAAAAAGAAAAATAAGATTAATTACCAAAATAATTCAGATATAAAAATAAAACTAACCCAAAATAATTCAGACAAAAAAATAAAACTAACATGAAGTGGAGAAATTATCACTAATTTGTGAGCCAAACAACACCAGAGTTAATTTTGATTTTATTAATAAAAAATTGTATGATTTTAATTTTTTAAAAACATTTTTGAACTTTTGTTTTCTTCATCTAGTGAAAGAAGTGTGGGCAGGATGATACAAGATGTCCATCAGAGTTCTGAAATTGCCTTACTAACATTCTTTTCACAACTATTTTTGAACATTACTAAGCTCCTGACACTGGTAATTATATTATTTATGTTATAAAGAGATATAGTCGAATGGTAAAGTCAATATGTAAAAGAAAGTGATATGGCATGAAAATCACCAATTAAAATATAGACCATGTAAAATAGAAGAAATTGGAGATGACAGATTAAGAGAAGAGCTAGGGATGGCTTCACATATAAGGCAAAACATAAGTCCTTATTGAACACTGAAAAAGGGAAGGCTTTTCAAGCAGAGGAAGCAACAAGTTCTGGTCCATGGAGCTGGGAAGTGATGTGAGGTGCTTGAAACAGCAGTGCCTCACTAGGTGCTCAATTAAACTTTATGTAATAAATTCTAGAAAATACAGAGAGAGTGTGAGTGTGGCATGAATTGAGTTTATAAAGGAAGGCAGGGGCCTGATCAGGAATCCTCCCTTTTTTAGGCCATATATTTTCAATTTTATATTATGGGCAATAGGCAGGAATAACCAGATAAGTAATCACGATTGGATTTGGGTTTCAGAAGTTCCAGTTGGCAGTTATATGAAATTTGTTTTAGAGGAGTAGAGTAATATCCAATCAAGTAGGAAAACATAGCAAGTTTTTCAATTAAAAGTTGAGGGCATAGTTTCTAGGATTAAGTGTGGCCCCAATAACAAAAATATACAAAATAACCATATTATTAAATATAGACAATACTTCTCTTTCTTGTTCAACAAGTTCAGAGGTTGTCAGCCAAGATGCCACAATTGTGCCATCTTGCTCAATTGTGTGGTGAGATGTACTACTTCATATTGTCAGCAGTGTTGTTCCTTTTGTTGTTCTACCTTGTCCAACTGCCATTTTATTAAAATATGTTTTTATTGATTTGAGAGAGAAAGGAAGGGAGGAGAGAAGCATTGATGAGAGGGTAACATCTATCAGCTACCTCCTGCACGTCCCCTATTGGGGATCAAGCCCAAAACCTGGGCATGTGCCCTGAACAGGAGTTGAACCAGTGCCCTCTCAGTGCATGGACGATGTTCAACTAACTGAGCCACATCAGCCAGGGCTTGACTGCCATTTTCACGGTCACTCATGGGCCATGAGGTCAGCTGTAGTTATTATAATCTCATATTTAAACAAGCAAGTAGAAGAAAAAGAAAGAGAATTGCACTCTCCCCTTAAAGAGTCTTTCTTATACCTATTGTCTTCCCTAGGAGCCAGAAGTTCATCACATGACCACCAGAAGCTACAAAGAATTTGCTTATATAAAGAATGTCTTCTGAAGGCCATAGGTCTAGCTCACATTGAAGATTCTAGATCCATGAATGGTAACAAGCACTCACTGTTGTAGGGTTTGAACTAAGAAAAAATGTCAATGTTTGTAGAGAGGAGGCAAAACACTAGGTTATTATTTTGATGAAATGCTTAATAAGACTGGAACTTAAGTGGGAGATGTGAGCATGGGTAATTAATGAGTTTGTTTATGGTGCCATCTTGCTCAATTGTGTGGTGAGATGTACTACTAACTGACTGAGCTTAAACTAAAGAGTAGGATGAAAAAGGGTCTATTTTAATACATTCTATAAAAGTATAGTAATATGTAGTTGCCATACAGTCATCCAACAAAATAACAAAGCAAAAGAATTTGAAAGAGATTAGGAAGAAGATGAGCCAGTAGGCATGGTGTTTGTTCAAGGTGGAAGGCTCAGAAGAAAGTTTTAACTTACTCTTCTTCAGTACAATAGAGTATGTTATGAGAGCTAATTTATGTTTCTTGGGATCATTCCCCAATCTTTTCCCTTCTACACCAATAAGATGCATTCTAGTCATTCCATGACACATTTGGAGTTTCACTCATTGTGGTCACTAACAGAGACCATGGTCATTTTTGATATCTCTGTTTTTTTCTGATATCATCTGTGAACATTTTTATGTCTTATTTTAAAATGTAGGTTCATCTCTCTCATATTGAATATGATACTTTTGTTTAGCAGAAGTTATTAATTTTTAAATAAAATCTCCTGCTTTTAACAGTTAGCATTTTTATTGAAGTTGATTTACAGATAAACTAATTGGGTCTTCATTTTAGTTCTTTAATTTGCAAATACTACACTCTTTAATTTTTTGAATGTGTATGTGCATATGTGTATGTGCATGTGTATGTGAATGCACACATGTGTTTCTCTTCATGAATCAGCTATAAAATATGTCCTGACATTTTTGGCAACCTGCCACATTAAATTAGATAGGGTTTAAATACACAAGAGCTCATTTATTACAGAGCTCGTTTACATCAGACCCTTCAAATTATGCTTGTGATTCCATGTTTGTTTTTAACCCACTTTCAAAATGATAAGAATAAGGACTCACAATTTAGTTCTTCAAATCAGAAAATAATCAAGATAACAAATGAGTTTGGTATGTGGAATCTGGTGTACTTTATTATACATTACCTTGAGCTGTGGTGGTGCCATTTATATGTGGTATGGTTTCTCTTCTGGTAAATTTAAACTAGTACAGTTTTAACTGGCATCAAACATTTTTAATTTAAGAGTTATAGGAGGTAAGGGTAACATTTTGTTAACTGTTTTAGGCTCTACAGTACTAACCCACTCAATGTATTTTGATTCAGTGTCTTTGCAAACATAAGAAAATTTAGAATGTGTAGGAGAAAAGTTTATAGCTCAGGGAGATAGAAAGTAACTTAGAATGGAAACCTTGATTAAGTTAAAAGCCATAAGAAATTAGAAGGAAGATGTGAAATCTCTTTTTAAAGAGTATAACCTAATATAATCATTTATCTCAAACTTTCCAAATTAGAATAGGTTAGCATAGACAGGTCTAGAAAGCAATTTTACAATTTGTCCTGAGTTTGCCTATGTATGATTATTGCTCTCAAACTGTGGTGTGCATTGGGGTCACCCCATCAAAGGACTTTAATATTTTATTGCTGTGGCCTGCATCCAGAATGTTTAATTCAGTAAGTCTGGAGAGGGGCCTGAAAATTTGCATTTCTAAGTAGCTCCCAGGGCTGCTGACACTGCTGGTGTGAACACCTTGAGCAGCACTGATGCACCACGAGCCAGAAGTAAAAGTGGACAAAAGTTATACAGCTGCCCTCCAACAGGCGAGTTCTCTTTGCTTCTAGAATACCAACTTGAGGTAATATGTTTGATGCCTCATTAAGCTTACTACTAACTTTATATAATAAAAAATCTCTTAATTTTTTTAGTTTTCTGAGGGCCTCAGGAGATGTTCTTTTGATCTTGAAAGATATAATTTATGCAGTCTATTTTTAGGTTTTGGTAAAATAAATTAATGACATTATTTCCTTTAAATGCTTTGTAGGATTTTAAAAATCATAGGCATTGTTTTACTTTTTAAATAATTCCTAAACTTTATAGAAAGATTTAACTTTTCTTATTGAATGAATTTAGAAATGTTTTACAATTTATTTTGCAAAAAACTGTAATGCTTAAATGAACATATATCTTTTCTGCCTCTTATAATCATGGTTCTCATTCTTCATTATGAAAAAGAATTGTTCATAATAGAAGAAGCAGAATTAGAAACAGATCAGAGAGGTCTTGTATATCAGAGAAAGGAACCAGGCCTATATAAGCCTGAAATATCGCAGGAATTCCAGCCATTACATTACATTAAGTTCTGGAACAATGCTTTCTAAAGGATATTTAGACTTTCAAGAATGGTGGAGATAAATGAATATTCTAATTTTCTCTCAACCTTAACTCCCAATACCATAAAAAAAAAAAAAATCAAAGATAACAAACACTTATGCTGATACAAGGAAAAAACTACATTTACATACCTCAAAGTATGCTTGCTTGCTATAATATAATTTAAACCAAATTAGAAGAGAACTCAGTACTGATATTAAATTCTGTCATTAGTTGTCCGGTGCCTTGTTAAGCATATTAAATTATGAAATTATAAAAGCCTCCAGGTAGGGTAGTCTATGTAAACAAGTCTTTTTAAAAATTAAGATTTAAAAATAATTTGTTTAATATCAAGGTCTGGATTTGCATTCATATAAGAAAAAGGAGAGGGAATAAACTTGGAGTTCAGTTTCTTACTTCAATCTCTTAAGCCTAGTAATGCTAGAAGAGAACGTTTTTTATGCATCCAAACCTAATATATAATGAACACCTACTATAGTCCATCACTTTTCTAAGCTGTAGGGACAAAGTAGTTAGCAAAACTTTAAGGCACTATCCTCATAGAATTCATGTTTTAATGAGTTCTGGGGAAGGTGTTGAGTAAAAATATGTATAAAAATAAAAACAAGACTATCACAAGACCTGCCTACAATAAAAACTGCATTGAGATAGAAAGTGGTGATCTCAGTAGAACACTATCAATGTGTTGTCTTTGACAAGACCTGAGCCACAATAAGAGAGCAATGCAAAGAGAAGGGAAAACACCCCAGATACAGGGAATGACTAATGCAGTTGTCTTAAGGCTTGAGGTATTGATCCTTATAAAGATGTCTAGCAAGTGTGGACCATAATGAACAATACATGTAGCGGGGTAGACAGAGTTGGGATGAATTACAAGCACCAAATCACATAAAGCATATATGAAAAGAGTTTATTTTTCAATGAAAATGTATTAGATTTTTCTTTTAGAGAAAAAATGATGCAATAAGATTTAAGTTGACAAAAATTCATTCTGACTACTGAAGGAAGGATAAAAGAAGAATCATGCAGCTAGGTGAGGAGGCTAGGTTTATACTTTATAAGGCATAATTATCATGATATAGAAAAAAGAACGATGTAAAGTATTTAAAAATAAAATGTTTTCAATATTAAAGTAGTATTAAATTATATCTGTAAGCCAAAATCCAATTTAGGTGCTATTTTTAGTAATTGTCATTAAATGTTAACCAGGTTTACTGCTTCCCACCAATATCTTCTTCAACTTTAGGAGCATAACCTAATTGCAGGTTGTTAAGAGAGGTGACTTCATGTAAATGAATTATTATTATTGATCTCTGTATAAGCAGTGATCAATGCAAAATAACACTATTATACAGATGTTTTTTTAAAAATATTTTCCTAATTAATAAAGACATTTTACCCAGTAGGTGACATGAATTTGGACCACTAATTTTTTTTCCAATATGTGGAATTATTTAAGAACTCACTACTTGATTAATGACCATAAGCCAATCTCAACTTAAAATAATCTGTAACATTTAATGATCCTTAATTATATTTCACCGAAACTAAAAAATAAAATAAAGATCTCTATTATGAAGTTGGTTTAGACCTTGTCTATTCTAAACTCTCCAGTGAAAAATGATGGTGATACAGTGTTCTCCCAGTGTACCTTATAACCAGGAATAAAAGTGCTTCCTAAACAAGAATGAGTTATGGGATTTAATTCCAGCTCTAGCAATGATTCATTGGATAACCTTGGGGAAGTTACTTCAACACTCTTTTGTGGTTTCCTAGTTGTAAATGAGGATATTAACCATTTGCCACTTAAGTCCGAAGCCTGACTTATTAGATAGCAGTTACTTACTGAGAATTCTAAAATATAATTGTGAACTTTGTAATAAGCTAAATATTCTATTATAAATGCAAAGAAATTTATGGGATAACTGAAAATGTTGTAATAAGATTTTACATTCCAGGTACTAGTTTAGGCATAGGATAGCAAGATGATCTCAAGGACATCATTTGCAAGCCAAAGATAAAGGCTCACATGAAAAGTAAATTTATAAACGTGGTATGTGCTATTGAGAATGATTGACCACTAGAATAGAGCCATGAGACAGGAAACCTCATTAGTCTTGTTCAGTGCTTTTTGGCCACCACTTGGAACAGTGCCTGACATATTGGTCATTCAATATTCATTTTTTTTTTTAAGTAAATATTTATTGTATTTCTACAATTTACCAGGCACAACTCCAGAACTGAGAATATTAGCATGACCTCAATACTTTATATTATAGTTAGGGAGACAGGCCATAGCAAATAAACAAGATGTATGATATAATATCAAGTAGTGATAAGTACTCTAAAGAAATATAGTGTACAGAATGAGACAGGTAGTGTTGAGGGCTTCTATTTTAGCAAGGTTTACCATGGAAGTCTTCTCTAAAGACACTGCTTGAATAGTGTCCTGAAAAATATGAGTGACTAAAATTTGAGACTATATTGAGGGAATGTCCTCTAGCAAGTGCAAAGGTCCTGGGGTGGGGAAGACCTTGGTATATTTGAGAATTGACAAGTTCTTTTAATTTATGATAAGAGCCAAATTTTGTCAAAATACAATGGGAAAATGTTAGAAGGTTTTGAGAAAAGGAGTAACATGATCTGACTTGAGTATTTAAAAGATCACTCTGACTTCCCTGTAGAGAGAGACTCTAGGTGGACAATGATGGAGCAGTGAGACCTGTTAAGACAGTTACAGTAATCCAGAGAAGGGGCCCTGGCAAGTCATGTGGAAGCTGTTGACGTAGTGAAAAGTGTTCAGGTTGGTCATTTGTATTTGACACATACCTTGAGCAGTAAGATTTACCATGGTTTAGATGTGAGGTACCTCAAAGAATGAGACAGACAGATGCCTAAGTTTATGTCCTGAGCAACTGGATGGGTAAATTGCCATTCTGAGAGGATCAGATTAGGGTTGAGAAATAAACAAAAGATCAACCATGGATATATTATGATTGAGAAGCCTTTCGAAAAATCTAAGTGGAGATTTGGGATGGATATATGAGTCTGAGGTTTTGTGGGCAGATCAGGACTGGTGATATAAATGTCTTAATCATTGTTGGAGAGCTGGTATTTCAATTCACAGGACAGGGTGAAGTCAATGTAGAAGAGCTTAGGGAGGAAAGGAAACATATATAGAGAGCAGGGCAATTTAGCACAGGAGACTGAGTGGCCAACATAAACGGAGGAAATAAACTGGAGATTTGTGCTCCTGGAAGACTGCAGGTTGGGATTAGATATAGGAGAGATTGTTTTATTCTTTTTCAGAAACTCTTCCTTAATGGGAGTAAAGACATTTAAAAAAATACATGAAATTCCAAGAATGAAACAGTAAAAGGAAACAAGAGCAACAAAATTTTAAGAGCTGGAAAGCAGACAGGCAACTTAGTACATGGGTGGGCAAAAGTAGGTTCACAATGGTTTGTATGTCAAACAGTTTATTCTTGTAGTATTTATTTATTATTGTACTATTTTTCATATGAACAGCTGTAAATCTACTTTTCCCACTCCCGTGTATGAGGAAGAGAAGCATAACATACCAGAAAATCCTAAAACCCACATCAACAGCAAAGAAGACCAGAAGCAGGCTGTTTTGCACCACAGAATTGAAAAAAAAAACACACACAAAAAAAACCCCCCAGTAATTACAGCCAAGAGGCACCTGTGAGAATATGGGCATCTGGGGCAGAAAATGAGTAATAAATTAAATACACTTAGTTTATAGATTGAGAAGGCACTGCATGGAGGTTTTTAAAAACATCAAATAATCATGTTAGTTTAGGACATTGAGGAAAATACATTAAGTCTACAAAAATAGAAATTGAGAATCAGAAAAACATCAGAGTTCTCAAGAGGTCATTGGATATAAAATTCAGTGCATCAGGCTTTGGAAAGTTTGAGATAAATTGATTGTCAACTTAAATTTTTTTCATAGAAGGTCCAACCTAGAATCCAGTTAAACTATCTGCTCAGTAAGTGGATATTTTAGTTAGGGTTTGACCAAGGGAGTAGAACCTATTGAGTGATATGAAATAGGATACAGTGTAAGAATTGCATCATAGAGAGTTGTGGAAGCTGGTAAACAAATGTATGATATGTTCATGCCCTTGAGATTCTTCAGGTCAGCAGAACAGGCTGGTATAGTGAAAAGCTGCACATAAAGCAGAGGACAATAAGGGAGAAGCTGGAACTCTCACCGTCTCTCAGTGCCTCCGATGTTGATGTAAGTGACCTGCAAAAGATGCTGCTACCTGTTACCTCACAGCTGCACATGCACCTGGCCCAGGACTCTGAGAAGCTGGAGGAGCAGGTCAAGTGGGAGCTGGAGGACCTGCTCACCTGGCTGGTACAAGGTGAGCCAGGAGATGAGTGACAAGGTGTATGAGCTATAGTGACACCTGATGCCCGCCACTGACATCTGGTATAGAATGACTGGTGCTATGCTATCACTCTCAAATCTCACACAAATTTCTCTTGTTGACAAACCTAACCTGGAACATAAGGGACATAAAATTGGTCTACATTGTTTCAGTTTAGCCAAATTGTCCCAATTAGAAACCTACAGAAAGGATATATTG
The DNA here is from genome assembly GCF_014108415.1 of Molossus molossus. Lineage (NCBI taxonomy): Eukaryota > Metazoa > Chordata > Mammalia > Chiroptera > Molossidae > Molossus > Molossus molossus. Next base: position 61,537,508 of record NW_023425352.1, read on the forward strand.
CAGGCATTATTAGATATTCCAGGCCTTAAAAATAATTATCTCCTGGGAAACCAGAAATGGCGGCAGAGTGAACGGAAGCTACACAGACCGCCTCCCAGAACAAAACTGGAATTACAACTATAACACAGACAAATTGACGGGAAAAACCAACAGAAAAGCAGCTTGCGAGGAACATACAACGAGGGACACTGACTCCATTCCAGTAGGCTTGTGAAGGCGCGAGACAGGGGCTGGGAGCCCACAGTCGGCAACTCGGCAGCAGCCTTAGCTGGGAGCAGCGCCCTCAGGTCACACTCCCAGGCAGCTCCACAGTGCAGAGCCCGGACAGAGGCTAAAACAGCCACAGCCACTCACCTTGGGCCCCGGCAGAGGGAGGGCAGACTGGACTGGAACTGTGTCGGGACACTCAGGATTTGGAGGGAACTCAGAGCTTTGGCTGAGTGCAGCCACGCAGGACTGTGGGCATATTGCTCCTTCCCAGGGCTCTGGGGAGAGGCAGCAGCCCCTCCCTCGGAGATCCAACCCCACCCTGTGGACCATTGAAGTGCTAATTGAGGCTTACTAACAACCAGCCTCTGCCCCACCCTCTGGCAATCCCCTTGTGCTAAGCACCTGAGGGAGCTTTTCAATCAACTGACAACCCAAAACTCATCAAGTAACCTAGACTGCTAGTCTCCAGGAAAAAGCTAGTGGATAACAGTACCTTTCCTGGGCCGGCAACTTTAACCAGGAAAGTAAGACTTCACAGTGGTGTTCAAAGTGGGTCCTCCCTCGCTCATCTAAACACAGGAGAGGGAGCCACAAACAGCAGAACACCAACACCCACAGGAAAAACTTGACAGGCTCCAAAGCCCACAGTGATAGCCAAAATGGTGAAACACAGAAACAGAAGCCAAATGAAAGAGCAAGACACCTCCACCAAAGATGAGATCAATGTGGAGCAATTAGGCATGTTAACAGAGCTAGAATTCAGAGCCATGATCTTGAGGAAGCTGAACAGCATGACTAAGGACAGAGAGACAATGAAAATAAGCCAACTGGAAATTAAAAACCATCAAGAAGAGATAAAAAATGACATATCAGAAATGAAAAACACATTGGAAGGTTTAAAAAGCAGAGTAGAGGAAGCTGAGGACCGGATCAGTGAATTAGAAGACAGGGTAGAAACAATCAACCAATCAGAAAAACAAAAGGAAAAAACTATTAAAAAACAGGAAGACAGCTTAAGAGAACTGTGGGACAACGGGAAACATAATAATATGTGCATCATAGGAGTCCCCGAAGAAGAAGAAAATGAGCAAGGGATAGAGAATATATTCAAAAAAATAGTGACGGAAAACATTCCTAATTTGGAAAAGGAAGAAGGCATTCAAGTTCAAGAAGCACAGAGTCCCAAGTAAGAAGAACCCAAACAGGCCCACACCAAGACACATAGTAATTAAAATGCCACAAATTAAAGACAAAGAGAGAATCCTAAAAGCAGCAAGAGATAAGCAACAGGTTACCTACAAAGGGAACCCCTTAAGGCTCTCAGCTGACTTCTCACAAGAAACACTACAGGCCAGAAGGGAATAGCATGAAGTAATCAAAGTCATGAAAAACAAGAATCTGAATCCAAAACTACTCTACCCAGCAAGGCTATCATTCAAAATAGAAGATCAAATAAAGACCTTCCCAGACAAAAAAAAAAGGCTAAGGGAATACATTAGCACCAAACCAGCACGGGAAGAAATGTTAAAAGGACTGCTGTAATTAGCAGTAGAAATGGGAAGAAAAATAGAACAACATTAAACAAAAATGGCAATAAATAAGTACATATCAATAATCACCTTTAACGTAAATGGATTGAATGTTCCCATTAAACGACACAGAGTAGCTGATTGATAAGAAAGCATGACTCATCTATATGTTGTTTACAAGAGACCCACCTCTCAACAAAAGACTCACATAGGTTGAAAGTGAAGGGATGGAAAAAAATTTTCCCAGCAAATGGAAAGCAAAAAAAAGCTGGGGTAGCAATTCTCATATCTGATGAAATAGATTTCAAAATGAAGACCATAACTAGAGACAAAGACGGCCACTACATAATATTGAAAGGATCTATCTAACAGGAAGATATAACCTTGATAAACATATATGCACCAATATAGGAGCACCAAAATATATTAAAAATCTTCTGGAGGACTTCCAAGGAGAAATCGACAACAATACAATCATAGCAGGAGACTTCAACACCCCATTGACAGCACTGGACAGATCCTCTAGGCAAAAAATTAGCAAGGAAACAGAGACTCTAAATGAAGCACTAGACCAAATGGATTTAATAAATATCTACAGAGAATTACACCCCAAAACTACAGAATACACATTCTTCTCAAGTGTACATGGGACATTCTCAAAGATAGACCACATGATAGGACACAAACTAAATCTCTACAAGTTCAAGAAGATTGAAATCATATCAAGCATCTTCTCAGATCACAATGGTATGAAACTAGAAATCAATTGCAACAAAACATGCAAAGACATTTCAACACATGGAGGCTAAATAGCATGTTATTAAAAAATGAATGGGTCACCGAGGAGATCAAGGAAGAAATTAAGAACTTCCTGGAAACCAATGAAAATGAACACACAACAACACAAAATCTATGGGATGCAGCGAAAGCAGTTCTGAGAGGGAAGTTCATAGCACTACAGGCCTACCTCAAAAAACAAGAAAAATTTCTAATTGACTGTCTAACCTCACAACTTAAAGAATTAGAAAGCAAACAAAAAGAAAACCCCAGAGCAAGTAGAAGGAAGGAAATAGTAAAGATCAGAGCAGAAATAAATGACACAGAGACCAAAAAAACAATTCAAAGGATCAATGAAACAAAGAGCTGGTTTTTCGAAAAGATAAACATATTGATGGACTCTTAGCTAGACTCACCAAGAAACAAAGAGAGAGAACCCAAATACACAAAATCAGAAATGAAAGAGGAGAAGTAATAACCAACACCACGGAAATACAAAAGATCATTAACAACTACTATGAACAACTACATATGGCAGCAAATTCGACAATCTAAGCGAAAAGGACAAATTTCTAGAAACACACAGTCTCCCAAAACTATTCCCGGAAGAGATAGAAAACATGAACAGACCAATAACAACTAAGGAAATTGAAGAGGTAATCAAGACTCTCCCAGCAAACAAAAGCCCAGGCCCAGATGGCTTCACGGGGGAGTTTTACCGAACTTTCAAAAAGGAACTAACACCCATTCTCCTCAAACTATTTTAAAAAATTCAAGAAGAAGAAAGACTTCCAAACACGTTCTATGAGGCCAGCATAATTCTAATTCCAAAACCAGAAAAAGATACTATGAAGAAAGAAAACTACAGGCTAATATCACTGCTGAACATAGACGCCAAAATCCTGAACAAAATATTAGCAAATAGGATCCAGAAATACATCAAAAAAATTATTCACCATAACCAAGTGGGATTCATTCCAGGGATGCAAGGCTGCTACAATATTCGCAAATCAATAAACGTGATACACCACATAAACAAAATGAAGAATAAAAACTACATGATCATATCAATAGATGCTGAAAAAGCATTCGACAAAATCCAGCATCCATTTCTGACAAAAACGCTTAGCAATGTAGGAATAGAGGGATCATATCTCGACATAATAAAGGCCATATATGAAAGACCTACAGCCAACATCATACTCAATGGACAGAAACTAAAAACATTTCCATTAAGAACAGGAACAAGACAGGGATGTCCACTTTCGCCACTCTTATTTAACATTGTTCTGGAAGTCTTAGCCACAGTAATCAGACATGAAGACAAAATAAAAGGGATCCAAATTGGAAAGGAGGAAGTGAAACTGTCATTATTTGCAGTGTCATTATTTGCAGATGACATGATATTATACATAGAAAAACCTAACGACTCCATCAAAAATCTACTAGACTTAATAAATAAATTTGGCAAAGTAGCAGGATACAAAATTAACGTCAAGAAATCGACGGCATTCTTGTACACCAATGATGAACTCACAGAAAGAGAAACTGAAAAAGCAATCCCATTTACCATCGCGCCCAAAAAATTACGATACCTAGGAATAAACTTAACCAAAGAAGTAAAGGACCTATTTGCAGAAAACTACAGGTCATTGAAAAAAGAAATAGAGGAAGATATAAAAAAGTGGAAGCACATACCCTGTTCATGGATTGGAAGAATTAACATCATTAAAATGTCCATACTACCCAAAGCAATCTATAGATTCAATGCAATCCCCATCAAAATACCAACGACATATTTCATAGAACTAGAACAAATACTTCAAAAGTTCATGTGGAACCAAAAAAGACCCCGAATAGCCACAGCAATCTTGAGAAAGAAGGACAAAGTAGGTGGGATCACAATACCAGATATCAGGTTATACTACAAAGTGATGGTAACCAAAATAGCCTGGTATTGGCACAAGAACAGGCATATAGACCAGTGGAACAGAACTGAAAACCCAGAAATGGACTCAAGGCAATATGCTCAATTCATATTTGACAACAGTGGCAAGAGCGTACAGTGGAGTAAAGACAGCCTCTTTAATAAATGGTGTTGGGAAAATTGGACAGCTACTTGCAAAAAAATGAAACTAGACCATCAACTTACACCATACACAAAAATAAACTCAAAATGGATAAAAGACTTAAATGTGACCCGTGAATCCATAAAAATTCTAGGAGAAAATGTAGGCAACAAAATTTCGGACATCATACGGAGCAGAATTTTCACTGATACATCACCTAAGGCAACAGAAACAAAGGAAAAAATGAACACATGGGACTACATCAAGCTAAAAAGCTTCTGCACAGCAAAAGAAACAATCATGAAAATGGAAAGGCAACCCACTGTATGGGAGAACATCATTGCCAATGATATATCAGATAAGGGGTTAATTTCCAATATATATAGAGTGCTCATACAACTCCACAAAAGGAAGACAAAGAACCCAATTAAAAAATGGGCAGAGGAGCCGAATAGACACCTCTCCAAACAGGACATACAAATGGCCATGAGGCATATGAAGAAATGCTCAACATCACTCATCATCAGAGAGATGCAAATTAAAACAACAATGAGGTATCACCTCACATCTGTCAGAATGGCCGCCATCAACAAATCATCAAACAACAAGTGTTGGCGAGGTGTGGAGAAAAGGGGACTCTAATACACTGCTGGTGGGAATGCAGACTGGTGCAGCCGCTATGGAAAACAATATGGTGTTACCTCAAAAAATTAAAAATTGAACTTCCATTTGACCCAGTGATCCCACTGCTAGGAATATACCCTAAGAAGCCTGAAACACCAATCAGGAAGAATATATGTACCCCCAAGTTCATAGCAGCACTATTTACAATAGCTAAGATCTGGAAATAGCCCAAGTGTCCATCAGTAGACAAATGGATAAAAAAGCAGTGGTACATATACCCAATGGAGTACTATGCAGCGGTAAGAAAGAAAGATCTCTTATCCTTTGAGATGACATGGAGGGACCTGGAAAGTATTATCCTAAGTGAAAGAAGCCAAGCAGAAAAAGACAAATACCACATGATCTCACTTATATACGGAATATAATGAACATAACAGTCTGAGGAATACAGTAGACCCAGAAACATGGAAGTAGGGCACAGACTGACATCTCTCAGAAGAGGGGGTGGGAGGGTGGGGGGTGGGAAGAGATAAACCACAGAACTTATATGCATGTATGCATGACCAATGGACATGGACAACTAAGCCGGGGACGGGGCGGAGGTGGGGTGGGGTGGGGGGTGCCAATGGGGTAAAAAAAGTAAAATATCTGTAACAAAAAAATAAATAAATAATTTATTTAAAAAATAAAAAATAAAAAATAATTAAAATTAAATGATGAAAGTAAAAAAAAAAAAATCATCTCCTTGCATATTATTTCTGGAAACTTCTAAAAAATATATTCCAAAAAAGATTAGAAACCAACATATATATAAAATTTAGGACAGAGAGTATCAATTCATTAGAGAGATGATGTCCATGTATAGGAATATGATCGAGGAATACTCAAAGACAACATCATATTCCAGAGCATGTAGTCCAAATTGGAGCAAAGAGGGTTCTAGGAAGGAAGTGTCTAAAAAAATATATTAGAAGGTACAATTTTCCTCAGTATGTTTTAATCATGTCAAGAGGAGATTTATCAATCTGGCAGATATTTTAGGAATGAATTAATAACAGACATGTAGAAAACTGACCCAAGAAGCAAGGAGAGTGAAAGAGAGAGAATATAAAGAAGTCCAGAGAAAACAAAAATTTGTATAAGTAAAAATTACTGAGTGACTCAGTTGTGATTAACATTTTAAATTCCAGAGTAGAGTTAGTGAATGTTAATGAAGCAAACATTATTATAGATCAGCTAGATGGTGAAGGGGGAATTGTGCGTGTGTGTGTGGCACAGATAAGGAGGATACAGCACAAGAGCCTGTTGTTTAGAAGCCAGGTGGTAAATAGTAGAGGAAACAGTAAAAAGAATTAAAGTGGTCATCAGGGTGGAACAGTTGACTGCTGTTTTGTTAAAAAGCTTGATAAAAATATTAACCTTTAAAATTATATAGTTAACACCTAGATGAAAATTGAAAAGAAAGTTTCAAAGTTGATGACCATGAGAGAAGTAGTTTCTGTAGAAAGGTATCATAGAAACCAGACTTGTTTGGGTACAAGAGCCACCAGAAGAAAGTGGAGACAGTACAGGTAGCCCTTTTGGGAATTTTTATATAAAGAAGGACAGAGAGCCCTGGACAACATGGCTCAGTTGGTTGGGTGTCTTCCCACGCACTAAAAGGTTGCTGGTTTGATTTCCTCTCAGAGCTCAGAGAACATGCAGGGATTGGGCGTGCCCAGAAGTCAGCCAGCCTAGTGATGTCTTTCTCTCACATCAATGTTTCTCTCTCTCTCTCCCTCTAAAAATCAGTTAAAAAGAAAAGAAGGGCAGAAAAATAGGAGCACTCTCTAATGAGGAGTGTTTTACTTTATTTTTAATTTTAAAATTATTTCACTTGGAGGGAATACTATAGCATGTCTGTATGCTGATGAGAATAATTCTGAAAAGTGGAAAAGAGGGGTAATTGCTAAAGAAAATTGCTTGAAATGATAAGACAAGATAAAATTCTATTCACTGGGGTAGAAGTACTGGTCCATCTCCCCCACCTGGTCTAATTCATCAGAATCTCTCAGAGTATTACAATAATTTTAGAATGTGTCACCCTACTTTTTTGTTTACCACAGTCTTATCCCAACAACACAGCAGCCCAAGTGATCATGTCGCTCTTCTGTCTTAAACTCCACAATACTTTCTTTTCTCACTTGGATAAATTTAAAGCTCTTACAATTGCTTAAATGTCTTTTTGAGATATTGCTCACAATTACCTTGCAGACCATTTCTCCTTTTATTCCTGACCAATCACGCTCTCATTCAACTCCAGCTTCACTGTCTTCTTGTGGAACTTTGAATTAGCCAGACACACAGAGCTTTGACTCTTATCCTTGCACTGGCTCTTTCCTTATTCTTTACTTTCCTCCCACATATCCACATGAGTCACTTCCATATCTCCTTCTAGGATTAGCTCAGATGTTACCTTCCTAGTAAAGTTTTGTAGAATTATCTGATTTAAACCCTCACAGTTGTTACCGCCTCTGTCCCAAGTTCCCCATCCTTCAGGCACCTATTACCCTTTGAATTGAACCTGACTCTAAAAGTTCATTTGAAATTTGAGGTCTTATATTTCAGGTGATGTTGGTTAACAAGTTTCTTTGTTTTTCTGTGGCTATGTTCAGGAATGGAGAGGCAAAAATGGATTTAAAAAGGAAGGAGGTTTGCCAGAAAATAAATAGGAATAAGGGAATATCAAAGGATTAAGGCTAAAAGCAATAAAGTGACTGTAACAGCAGATTATACAACCCAACCTGTGTTGGGAGGGTGAGTATTAGGTAGTAAATTGACCATGGTAGGGTCAGTAGAAGTTCTGGTGGTGGAGCAGTTGTTGGTCCTGGTGAATGAGTAAAAAGAAGAGAATGCAGTAGGAGACTGACGTGTTTTATATTTTTAAATATGTTTTTATTGATTTTTTATAGATAGGGATAGAAACATCAATGTGAAAGAAAAACATCGGCCAGCTGCCTCCTGTACACCCCCTACTGGGGATCAAGCCCCAAACCCGGGCATGTGCCCTGACCAGGAATCAAAATGGGACCTCCCAGTCCATGGCACCGTGCTCAATCCACTGAGCAACACTGGCCAGGCCAGACAAAACTGACATGTTTTAAACTGGAGGTCTACATTAACTGATGAAGTTAAGTTTTAGAGTTCAACACAGGGCTGAGATTGGAGTACAGGATTAGGGTGTTACAAGTATGGAAGTCTAAGACAGAGAGGTCAGGGAGGTGGCTCAATTATATAAGCGATATTAAAATAACCGAAAAGTTGACAAGAGGTAGTTGTGGTTAGTGAATGAGTAACCAGGTATGAAATAGACATGGAAAAAAACAGTAAGAGGACTATAAGGGAAACAGTATTTTCAGGAAATGTGCATAGTTCTGAGAGAACAGAAAAGGAAGTCCTGTTCAGAGAAGAGTTTGAGGGTACAGGGGGCGTTTGCTGAAAGACAGACTTACTTCCGCAAGCTCTTGAGAGTGGACAGAGCTGAGACAGGTTAGAGCCATACGGGCCCAAAATTTCCAGTAATGAAGGCTGACCTGTGAGGCTTGGCTGTTCAGAGTCTGAGGGCTCCAGAGATGTGAGACACATGGGATTTGTCCTGAGAGATTCTTAGTGGGAGGTGGGTGCTCAGTTCCACGGAAGCCTTTTCCTGGTCCCGGACTCATAGACAGTTGTGATAAGAAGGGATCTGTTAGGAGAGGCTGAATAGTAGAGTGGCCAGCACAGGGGAGTCATGTAAACCTTACTTTCAATTCTACAAAAATAAAAGATTGTTTTTTTCTGAAAAACATTCCTTTGGGAGAAAAAAATTTGCTAACTTCATGAAAGGAGGAAAAAGAGAAAATTAAGAGTGAAAAAAAAGGAGAAAATAAGATATTTAAAAATCACAAAATATCTAGTGACTGTAATTTTCAAATATTCATGGCATCTCCTGCACGGGTTAGATGTAACAGCCATTATTAAATCTAGTTCTTCTGCCCAGTTCATGTGGCTCAGTGGTTGAGCGTCAACCCATGCATCAAGAGGTCACCAGTTTGATCAGGGCACATACCCAGGTTGTGGGCTCAATTTCCAGTGGGGGACATGCAGGAGGTAGCCAGTCAATGTTCTCTCTCATTGCTGTTTCTCTCTCTCTCTCCCTCTCCCTTTTTTTCTCTCTAAAAATCAATACAGAATATTATTTTTAAAATATATACATTTAGCCCTGACCAGTTTGGCTCAGCGGTTGGAGCATTGGCCTGTAGACCAGAAAGTCCTGGATTTGGTTTCCGCTAGGGGCGTGTACCAAAATATTTATACACACACACACACACACACACACACACACACACACACACACAGAGACACATCTAGGTCTTTGACTCCAGTTTGGTTCAATTATCTGTACCCATCTGTCTAAACAGATTCTTGAAGTACTCTAAATGATCCAACTAAACTGACATGAGAAAGGGTTAAACATCAGTGGCCAAATGTAAACTATTTCAGGCTCCTTTAGAAGAAATATGTATAAGCACTGAAATTATCTTGAAGTGACTTACTTACAGATATTATTTTCAAAGATTCATGATTATTTATATAGCAATGTTCTGGCAGAGAACCACGGCCACCTATTTTCTTCTCCTGACAAACTGGGGCAACATACTGATATTGGTTTACAATTAACCACTTTAATCTACTTCTATAAATGAGTTCTTTATTATCTTTGCATTATAATACAAGTAGCACCTCTAAATTTCAGGCACTTAACTATAGAAATAAACACTCACATGCAGAGGGGATGTTATGGGTGGAGAGAAGTCCTCATCCCCACCTGCTGTTCATGAGAGTAGGCTTCTTGTGATATCCCGAGGAAAGAAATTTTTTGAGATTTGCACAGGAGGATGAGGTATTGTAGAAAGCTTTATTTATGTGATATCAAACCCCTGAGGTTCCAAGGACCCATTTACCTTCATCTCCCAAAGGAAGAAGTGTAGCTGTGGCCTCAGCAGAGCTAGAATCAAAGCCAGTGTCCAGAATTTTTGCTCCATCTTGGAGCAGTGTCTAGTGCAGCATCAGGCTACCTTAGTTTGAGTTCCTTGCTGCAGTACATCAGTCCATTCATGTGGGGTCCACAGGGCCAAATGGCTTGAAGGAAACACGGGTAGGAGCAAAGCCAATGGAACCAGAAAACCAAGAGAGCAAACTCCTTTGCTTGGGGGATTATATATCCCCAAATTTTCACAGGCTTGCAATGGCCCTGCCCCTTCCAACCAATGAAGTCTGTTCTCGGGTTTGACCGACAGGCACCCTCCCTGCATCACCCTGACTGTACTGCACATGTGCCCATCTCTACTTTTTTGGCCCACTTCCCCCACTGATCTTCAGGGAATGGACTCAGGTTCCCTGGGGAGTGTAAAACTGCAGCTTCCTGGGGAAGCTGCCCAGATGGCCATGCTTAGAATGTCTGGCCTTCCCTTTGCTCCTTTCCTATTACTAATAACTAGCTCATTACAATGCTATCAGAAAAAATAAAAAATTACAACTAATCAGCAGCAACAGTAAGAAGCTGCTTAGAAGCACTGAAGTACAACTTAGCTTAAATCATTTCAATTTAATTTCTTTTATACTACAGTTAAACTTACACTTGCTTCAGTCTTAATTTCTAACTGGTAATAAGTGATTCTGTTCATCACTAGCTGATGCCACTGGTGAATAACACATGGATAAGTTGATGGGTAAACAAAACCAACAACCATATCTTTGTGAACTAAGGAAAAAAAGATTTGGAAAATCAGAAATTAGCCATTGTATTAAGGCAAGTATAGGGGAAAAAAGTGAAGTTGGAAGAAAATAAAATGTCCCATGTTGACAAAAATCAAGTGTACTTGAATAAAGTGAGTGAAGCCAGGAAGCATGATACTTATTATTTCTTTATTAGAAATAATGCATTTCCACAATAATCAGATATTACAAGAAAATGTCTTCTAAAACTGAGTTTTTCCACTTCACTTTGCTATTACAAAGAATAAAAAGAAATGTTTGAGCATAATTTTTAAAGATATTATAGGCACTTAAGTATTTTATATATATTATATTGTATATATTCGTGTGTATCTGTGTGTGTGTATAGTAAAAGGTTCTACAAACATATTTGAGAGAGAGAGAAAGAGAGAGAGAGAACCTTATTACAGACAAACAAGAGAAAATCTGTCACATAGACATGTTTGTTGGTTTACAACCTCACAGGCTTCCTCAGGTGAAATCTGAAACTGACCCCAGGTTGACATCTGTGAAGGCAAGCCACAATGACTTGAAGGTTTATTATGCAAGAGAACATATTTATGAGGCTTGTCTTGGGCAACTAAAATGAGTAGATTTCTGCATTCATTAGCCAGAATCTTAAAAGTTTACATAGGCATTCCGTCACACATACTGTTCAGATGGCCTCAACACACACTACCCTCTTCAGGGTACCTCCTTGGAAACAGCTCTCACCATGAGGATGGTGGGCAGAACATACATGCCAGGGTCAGGGTGGGAGTGAGGGGCCTCTGATTGCCCAGATCCAGCCTGTCGTCAACATGTAGTCACAACCTCTTGATGACTTCCTTCAACATTATTTTACTGTGATCAAAATAATGTTTACTCTGAAATAAAAGTGTAATTTCTTTTTTACCTGGAATTCTATCATGACTTGGGAGAATTTTAAGAACAACATTGCTTCTCTTAAGATGCACAAGTGCCTTGGACATAGTAGGTACTCAATGAATAACCTACTTAGAGTCCTCTTTTACATATATGCGGCTTTAAAAGATTATTGCAACCGAGTGGACTAGAGGTAATAATAAAATCCAAATGATAAATTGCATACTTATGCAAAAATATTGATATACATTACTTCTCATCAAACATGGCTATATACAAAGTAATTGCCTTGGGTAGCAACTTGGGTATCTCACGTACTTACAAATCTTATTATTCCAAAATCTATTTTTTTAATATGTTTTTTAGAAAGAAAAAGAGAGAGATAGAAACATCAATGTGAGAGAGAAACATTGTTTGGCTGCCTCCTGCATGCCCCCTACTGGGGATCAAGCCCGCAAACTGGGCATGTGCCCTTACTGGGAATCGAACTGGGACCTTTCAGTCCATTGGTCAATGCTCAATCCACCGAGCCACACTAACCAGGCTCATTTCCAAAATCTTCTCTTGTGTTTATAAAGAATCCAGCGTAATGCAGACTCATAACTAGAAGCAAACAGAATCATTATATGGACAACATGTGAATGTCTTATTAATATTTAACCAGCTGACTGTGAATTTCTCATTAGTTTCTGCTTAGCTGATTTGTCTACTTAACTGTATAAGACATTAAATTAATAATAAATTAACTCTAAGACACTGAGAATAAGTTTGTCATAGAAGTAAAAACCTCTATGGTCATTTTCAAAATATATATCTTTAAGCAGGCTTTAATTTCTTAACTGCATAGCTAATGACATTTTATCATAGATGTTATTTGAAGAACACATTTAGAGCCATTAGTTCTATTAGCATTAGAAATAGATATTAAAATGGAAATCACCTGGTGTCATACCCTGATGGTAAGTGAGGAAATCAAGGCATAGTCAGGTTAAATGAGTTGTTTATGATCACAGAAGTTGTAGAAAGAAGACCTAAAACTAATACCTTCTTTATGACTCTTCTCACTAAATTTTACTATAAAATAGATTTTAAAATCAAATTTGTGAATGCATAACCTAGTATGAATATCCAATCTACTATGAAATGATTCACTGCTAAGTTATCTTTTCTTTTTTAATTTGACTTGGTGCTTTTTATATACAGTGATACCTCAGTTCTCGAACATAATTCGTTCCAGGAGGATGGTCGAGAACCAAATTGTTCGAGAACCGAAGCAATGAAACCAATAGGAAATAATGGAAACTGGATTAATTCATTCCAAGCCCCAGAAAATGCCTATTTACTGGCCTAATTTGTATATAATATGTAGAAAAACATAAGTCTCAACAAGAAATAAAAGTGTACAGTATGTCTAAGGGTTAAATTCAGTGTAAAGCGTGACTCTCTCCACAAAGCGTGACTCTCTCTCTGCACTCACACTGATGACGCAAGCAAGGCGCGCTGGGCCGAATGAACGCCATTCGGCTCAACTCGGCTCATCTCGGAAGTTCGAGTTCCAAATATTTGTTCAGATTCCAAGACAAAAGTTTCTCGAATCTCCTGGTCGAATACCGATTTGGTCGAAAGTCAAGGCGTTCGAGAACCAAGGTATCACTGTAATCTGAAAATATTAAAATCTTTAGAATCATGTAGAAATATTCAAATGTGTATACTTATCTCCCCATGTCATGGAAATGTCCCCAATCCTTTGTACTGTAATTACATTTAACTAAGACCTTGTATAATGTGGATGTAAGCAGAGGCAGAGATGCGTTTGAATGGTCCTACTATAATAGGTAACCAAATTTATTTCTAAAACTTAAACTATCAAAATTTAAAACTGTACATCTAGCCCTAATTTAAATATTCAGTTTAAATTTAATTTTGACCTCATAAAATACACTAATTTTAGGTTAATGATATTAATACTGAGTACATAATTTAAATAAAATGTTCAGGAAAAAAAAAAAAATCCTTGAACTATTCTCACGAAAGGGAGCATTCCCCAAATGATACATGCCAAAAAATAATGTGTGATTATTTTATAGAGGCAGGTATGTGAGAAGCTTTCCTCTTTAAAGGTAGACTGATGTAGTTAATATAACAGAGAAGGAAGCAACGTGACCTGCAAATACAGGGAGGACAGATCATGATCCGGGGAGATCAAGGAGATCAGCACAGAGGTGATCCTTGAAGCAAAGCACTGAGGCATAAGCACCCAGTGCTATATTAGTAAATGTCTAAGCAGGAAACAGTGCTTGCATGTTATATGGATTTTTTAAATGTATTCAACTTTTACTGTTACATTTAATGTTAAGTTTAATCAAGTAAAGCATATGTATAATGCAATAGGCAAATATTACTGCATATTTATAATCTCAAAAATTAGTCCACTACTCTATATCCCATCACCCCTGAATTCCAGTTGGAGGTAAAACTTGAAGCTCTTTTACCTGTTATTTCTGTGCTTATTACCATATTCCTAAAATCATACATTTTCTATTTACTGATTATAATTCTAGGTAACATCTATTGATTTCTGTTATGGAAGATTAGGACAATAGTGTTATACAACTATTCTACAACACAGACAAAAATACACATATTAACACTTACACACCACCCTGTTCCATTCTCCAATGTAATTATATTACAATGTAGGTAATTAATCAAGACTTGCATGTATCATTAGTACTTTGACTAAAACCATACTGAATTGATAACAAAATCCAGACCCTAATCTAACATTCTATGCTTTCTACTGAACAAACTGACAAGCTTTGCCTTCAAGCTGTGTTCCCCTACAGAATTTTCTATCTTAGGCAATCTTATTTTTCAAATAATCATGGGTAATCTCATTATATAAATTTATAGTTGTAAATAAAAGTTTACAGGCATAATCAAATTTATCACAAGAGTCTTGCAGAGAAGTGGAACAGGTAGGAAAATTGAAGAGGAGAGAGGTAGAACGTGGATGTACTTCCACAGAGCCAGCTAGATGCAGATTTGCAACTATCTGCAGTGAGTCTGTGCCATGCTGAATGATGGCTTAAAGTCATATCAGAGAAAGACCAGTACCACATGATCGCACTTGTTTATAGAATATAGTGAACAAAATAAGCTGACAATCAAAACAGATCGAGAAACATGGAAGTAGGGAACAGACTGACAAACCTCAGAGGGAATGGGGGTGGGAGGAGGGGAAGAGATAAACCAAAGAACTTATATGCATATATGCACAACGAATGGACATAGACAGTAGAGGGGGGGAGGCAGAAGAGGTGGAGCAATGGGGACGAGGGTTCAATGGAGTAAAAAAGGGGGAACATCTATAATACTTTCAACAATAAAGATTTAAAAGTCTTATCTTAACCCTTTGCTCTCATGCTCCACTACACACCTGCC
Organism: Molossus molossus; assembly: GCF_014108415.1. Lineage (NCBI taxonomy): Eukaryota > Metazoa > Chordata > Mammalia > Chiroptera > Molossidae > Molossus > Molossus molossus. The sequence goes on from NW_023425352.1 coordinate 61,552,821, forward strand.
CTCTCATTTTTAAACTAAATTCTTGTAAGTTTGGAGGATTCAGTTAGATTTTTCTGGTTTTCACAGTTCTGCTTCCTCTATTAATTTGGAGTCGAGAAACTATCCATTAATGATACATAAGGTTTACATTGTATATTTCACAGATCTCAGAGTTTATCTCTTCTTTGATAGGCAGATAGGATAGAGGTTAATCGTTGTAATCTAGACAGAGACTAAGCTCCAATAAGGCTAGGTTTCAAGCAAGTTTGTCTAGGCTTCATTTACCTGTTTGCTTTTGACTCTGGGCCATGGTCCTGAGGTTTTCCAACTGAGACTCTTATAGAATCCTCAGGGCCCTTCCTCCTGGAAGTTTCTGAACTTGAATCTTTGTTTCCTCAAACTCTATCTGATGCATTATATAGTTACTATTGAAACAAGGGACTCTAAAAATTGTAAATTAGTATATTATCTATACCATAAATAGACAAATACAATTCTCATTAACAGACCCAGATAGTAATGATAGTGAGTTTAATATTTCCAGTAAGATGGAGGACGCAATTGTCTCAGTGGTGCTGGATTCATGGATTACCATGTGACTTTCACAACTCAACTTTGAATGGCATTATATTTAAGAGTGTTTTTAAAAATGTTTTTATTGATTTTTTAGAGGGAGAGGGAGGGAGAGAGAGATAGAAACATAGATGTGAGAGAGAAAAATCAATTGGCTGCCTCCTGCATGCCCCCTACTGGGGATCAAGCCTGCAACCTGGGCATGTGCCCTGACAGGGAATCGAACCAGGACTTCTCAATCCATGGGACCATGCTCCATCCACTGAGCCACACTGGCTGGGCTATATTAAGTAGTTTTAGTTTTATACTCTTATGATGCATAGCACAATTGTCCTTTCTAGTCACCAAACTCACAACTATCTAAAATTTCTTTAATATTTAAATAGATTGACAATCCTCAGAAGAGAGGAGGGAAGGGATAAACCACAGAACTTATATGCATGTATGCATAAACGATGGACATGGACAACAAAGTTGGGGGTTAGGGGATGAGGAGGAGGGTGTCAGTGGAGGGGGGGAGAGAAACATCTGTAATAAAAAATTAATTTAAAAAATTTAAAAATAAAAATAAATAAAATCGATTGCTTCAAGATAGTCATTGTTTAGTTTAAAACCACTTTATAGGATATTTGAGGGTTAAATGAATGTAATGATATTGAATAAAAAGAACAAAAAACTTTCATGTATTGATATAAAAATATATAGGTGTAAACTGTTATGAGGTAAACATAGGTTCAGGAAAGTCCAAATTGTATTTTGTAGAAAGCCAAGTAAACAGAGAGAGTGTTTGATGCTATAGGCATTCAGATTTGAAATATTTTTCACTTAATTGCTGAAGTGTCTATGGTCAGCCAAGAAAGGAATAAGCAGTTACAGAATGTTTGCATTGTGTATCAGTCAGAATTTAGTCAGAAAGATAGAAGTCAAATCATTTATATAAACTTAGCATTTATACTTGTATAAAAGATTTTAAAGGAGAGCAAATCAAAGAGATAAAACCTCTGATGTAACAGAGAGGTACACTGCACAAAGTTGCTAACATGCTTAGGGCTGTGGAAGAGGTTAGGTTATTAACACCTAGAAGTTTGGAGGAGGTTTACCAAAGTAGTAGGACCTTTGTGTCTGAGCCGAGATGTGTCTCAGATGATACTGGTGCCTCAGAAGGTCACGGTAGAGTCCCTATAGGCCTTACAGCCAGACCTCTCAAGAGTTTATACTCTCTGGACCTCAGACTGTGGACAAGGGGAGTTCACTGAGTGGGAGACCTCTGAGGAGGGGCACATCAGAGGAGACCACTGGTATTTAGGTTATAATGAGGCTGGTTCTGAAATCATAAAACCAACAACAAAAACCTGGAAAACAGAATCAACTGAGGCCTTCGTTGATATTTACAATATTCATAGCCCAACACCCATGGGCATTTCCTTTGTCCTCAAGAGCTTCTTTCTAAGACGAGGAATTTAATGTTTTCTTCCTATAGCATCTGAATCCTCAACAATTCTGATTTTGACCACCGCAATAGTTTTTTAATTAAAATTTCCTGTTGAACATGGAAATACTAACAGATTCATCAGAGAATTGCCTCAGTTCCAGATATATAATTCCCCGTCCTATGCAGCAGTGACTCATTTCCCTTGCAGATATCAGGATAAATCATATTTGAAGGGACAAAATTTTCAAAATAAAGAAGAGTAGTGGTTGTCTTGGGTTGAGAATGAAATAAGGAGGGGGCAGTAGAAAGTTGAGTGTATTTATAAAAGAGTGACACCAGGGGTCCTTGTGGTGATGGAATTGTATGGCCTCTTCACTATGGTAGTGAATAAACAAGTCTATGCAGGTGATAAATTGTGTGGAGCTAAGCACACCCACCGACGTTTACATACAATAAACACTGTAAAACTCAAAAACAAAATTAGATTGGATAATTGTATCAATATCAGTGTCCTGTTTGTTATGTTGTGATATACATTTGCAAAATGTTACAACTGAGGTAACTGTATAAAAGGTACCCTGGGATTTTTGTATAGTTATTTTTATAACTGCATGCAATTCTACAATTATGTCAATAAAATTTCCAATTAAAATAATCAAATAAGAGTTCTTCCATTTTCACCTCCTGAAAAATTCAATCCTAACTCCATTAGGTGAGAAAGATCCATGTAGGTGACAATAGTTGTCACTGGGTAAGTACATTGGCACAGAAAGGATGTCAAAGGTGGATCACAGTAAGAAGTATGCCCTTGGTAGGCAGACTGAAATGAGATATCAGGGTGATCAGGATGGAGAGTGTTTCTACACATGGTAGCAGCTGGAATGATGTGTGACAACCCAAAGAAGTAACGAATGTTCACATAAAGGACTGGTCAGGTGCGAGGTGTCACAGCACAAACAGAGACGAGATTGTTCATGTTGGGGAGTGGTCCAGTGTGGAAAATCAGAGACCACAAAGAAATATGGGAGGATGGTTACACATTGGAGAGTTTAACTAATAAGTTATAAGAATAATGACTTCATTTTTCAACTGTTAGAAAAGAAAAATACAAATATAAAAAACAAAATTTAGAAATTTTTTTTATCCTCATCCAAAGACATTTTTGCATTCATCTTCAGATACAGCAAGAGAAAAAGAAGGAGGAAGAGAGAGAGAGAAACATAGACGTGAGAGAGACACATCAACTGGTTGCCACACACATGATCACAACTGGGGCCGAGGACAAACTGCAACCCTAAAGGTATGTGCCCTTAATGGGAACTGAATCCAGGTCTCTCTGGACGGCAGGCCGACACTCTAACCACTGAGCCAAACCGTCCAGGGCTCAAAATTTAGAAATTTAAAAATAAAACTAAATTATGTCCCAAGGTATTGGATTAGAATTAAAGTTATTATCAATGTAAACTCATGGTGTTCTATGTGTATATAGAGAAATAAATATTGACGAAATATCTCTATGAGGGCCTGAGATCAATAAGCACATATACATGCATAGCTTGGCTTCTAAATACTACTCACTGCTGAAAGGTATCAGGGCTCTGGAGAAATGTCTGATTCCAAGGCAAGGCAAGGAAAGCTATGAATATAGAATACCTTTCATGTAAGAAAATAAGAATGTATTCAATGAATAATTGAGACATTCTAAGAGACCACAGAAGCCAATGTAAATAACTTCCTGTTAGACAAATCATGAGCAATATATTTATCAAAATCATGATGGTAATGGACCATAACTTATTTAATAAAACAGAAACCCATGAGTTCATACATATGTAAGTAAATAAATACATTACAAGTTTAATGAAGAACAGAATATTAACATAGTTTTAAAGTATCTCTTAGTAATATCACTATTAATCACAACATGGAATAACTTTTACAGTGGAGAACTGTGTTAGACACCAAATGACCAAGTGGAAACTGTAAGTAATGCAGCAAATTTGAATGTCTGCTTCCCGATAAAATACAATGAGAACAGCATACCACATGCGGAATTTTGGACATAGATAAATAAACTGAGTCTCATCATAAGGTGATACTTAATTAGAACCTAAAATTGAGAGACATTCTGAAAACAACTGGCCTGTAATCTCCAAAAGTGGTAAGATCTGGAAACTTAAGCAAGACAGAGAAATTGTTTTATACTAAAGATAACTAAAGAGACATATAAACTAAATAAAATGAGTTATTCTGAATTATAAAAAACTGTTGCTATAAATAAATTATTAGACAATTAGCAAATCTTAGTAAGATAACATAATTGTGGGCTTCAATTTGTAAAAAGAGATTACACATTCAAGGAACTCTAAGATTGTACAGAATTTTTCAATCTCTTGTAACATAATTAGTCGATGCAAGTATAAATCAGGTCAAAAGTAAGTTAAAAAGTTTATGCCTCTACCAACATTACATACTTTGCCTGACACACTGATGCAGGGAAGAGAGTTTCAAGTCTGGACAGAATGGTGTCAATCAACTTTTCTGTGTAAAATTTTCCTCTAGATTATTTTTCACATGTTCACACATTTACACAAACTATATATACAGGGATAGGCAAAAGTAGATTTACAAGTTGTACATATGGAAAAAGACATGCAAGTTATGATTGCCACTATAGCTTTATTAATTCTGTGTCCTGTGCTCAGAACTGTAAACCTATTTTTGCCCACCTTTGTATATTAAAAAATAAATATTTGCAATATTATATTAGTATATCATAATCATATCTAGTTTTCTGGTAACATACACTTTAATTCCAGGGTATATTAATTTATATTTATACTTTCCCAATATATAGCCACAATCATCTACCAAACAGAAAACAAAAAAACTTTACCATATTTTAAATTCCTTCTTTCTGCACATTAATCACCATGAAAGTAATATATTTTCCTATTCTCAAGAACATATTATTCATTACTTTTATAAATTTTCTGTGAGTTCCACTAAATCTGTTTCTTTGGATGTTATTATGATTAATGATGTATTTTAACTTATTTCTAACATTGTAATGTTGATTTGTATTCCACTTTTCATGATGAAATAATTACATTTTATTTCTAGACACTTTGTCCAAAATTATGTAGTCAACTAAAATCAATGCTGTTGTTTTTTCTCACTATTGATTCTGTGTCTCAAATATTTTTATTTCTGAATGCTTTTTAAAATTTTGCAAGCAGGATTTTATGAGACCAACCATAAGCAAAGAAGTTTTCTAAATGCAAAAATAGTATTTAAATGTTTAAATATTTAAAAGAAATGTTTTTAGCTTGATATCTAACTTAAATATTAGCTTAGTTGTATAAAATGCAAGGTCCAAAATAATTTTTATTTAAAAGTTACTGAAGATTTTTTACTTTAGAACTTGATTTCTTCCAGTATATTTTAGAATTTCTTCTAGTTTCTAAGATATTTCTGCTAAAAGCTCTAATGCCAATGTGATTTCATTTTTTTATAAATTATAATTTTTTTCTATAGTAGAGATTTTAGAATTTTCTCTTTACCTTTGGAATTCTAAAATGTCAGCAAACATTTTTTTTCCCAATTTTTATTAATGTGTTTTTGTTACAGATGTTTTCCTTTCCCCCCGCTAGAACCCCTCCTTCCCATCCTGCCTCCCTCACCAAACATTTTTAACATTAAATAATTTTCATTCACCTGGCTCAGAAATTAGTGGGACTCCTCAATACAAAACATTTTCAGTTTTATAACTTTTTCTTCACCTAGTTATATTATAATATTTATCAAATATGATGGCTTTAAAGTATGTAATTACTGTATTTTAATTTTTAAGACAATATATACTGTTGTCTTATTTCATATCAATATGTTCTTCTTTCATGCTTATGATTTCCCTTATTATTTTATGGGTATATGAGCTATTCTAGTTTTAAATCTCTTTTTGTGTATCTATCAATTCCAGTTTCTTGATGTTATTAAGATTATGGCATATTCTATGTTTTCTTTTTATTTTTTACTTTCAAACAAATTTACATTTACAGAAGATGTGTAATGTTCTAAAGACTTCCCATTATCTTTTATCTACTGAACTTAATGTTTGACATTGTTATGGTACCACCATCAATACTAGAATATTAATACAATGTTATTAATTATTCAAAGACCTTATTTAAATTTTGCTAATTCTTCTACTTATTTTGTTCAGGATTCAATCCAGAGTAGCACATAGCATTTGTTGTCCTGTCTCCTTAATCTCCTTGAGCTCTGGCAGTTCCTTAATCTTGCTTTGTCTTTTAGGATCTTAATAATTTTGAAGAGTTATTTTGTAGATAAATTACAGTGTTTTTTTTCTTTTATATATATTTTTTCTTTATTGATTTTAGAGAGGGAGGGAGAGAGAGAGAGAGAAACAGCAATGAGAGAGAACATCAATTGGCCACCTCCTGCTTGCCCCCCACTGGGGATCGGGCCCACAACCTGGGCATGTGCCATAACCAGGAATCCAACTGGAGACCTCTTGGTGCATGGGTCGACACTCAACCACTGAACCACATCGCTGGGCTTAATTATTTTCTATTTCCATCATTCCTTCTACATTTGTTTTCTAGAATTCCACTACAAGGAAGAGCTAACTGTCTTTTCTCCCCGTCCATTCATTCATTCATTTGCTTACTTAAATTACTATCTTATTGACACTGGATTGGTTTTATATTGTAAATTTATTGGTTTAAACAACTCACATTATCTCATACTTTCAGGAGATCAGGAGAATTGTCACTGATAGCTGTCCTCTCTGCTCGGTTTTCACAAGGCTGCAATCAAGGCTTCATTCAGGCTACATTCTCATGTGCAAAAGAATCCCATCCAAATTCATCCCAGGTTTTGGAAGAAATAATTTACTTGGATACATGCAAGACCTCATCTTCTTTCATGCTGTTGGCTGAGTCATTCTTAGGTCCTAAAAATAACTCAATATAAACTGTATATTAAATAAAAAGATCTTCATTTTAAAAGCTGTATAATATTCTAATGTATAGACTCACTATATTTTATTAACCCACTCTACTATCTGCAGAGGCTTAGTTTATTTCCATTGTTTTGCAGTTACAAAGAGTGTTATAGTGAATAACTTTTGGATATCTTCCTCCAGAGAAAATGATCAGAAGTGATATTGAAAGATCAAAAGAAACGAGTATAAGTACTTTTGTTAAATATTTTCCAATCCCTTCCAGGAAAGGTTATCGAAGTTTACATTTGCATCACAAAGTAATGAATGTGTTTTCTTCCTCATGTTTGGCAGCAGAATATAATGACAGACATTAAAAAAATCTGTCAATTTGATATGAAATGTGTTATCAGACTTTAATTTACACTTGTCTGTGAGTCAGTATTTATTGTATGTTTAAGAATCTTTTTTATACTTTTATACAGAAAATTTTCTGATCATTTTTTTCTCCCATTTTACAATGGGTATTTGGACCTCCTTTAAAAAATATATTTAGGATATTATTTCTTTGTAGAATATATTATTGTATTTTGTCAATTATCCTTATTTAGTTCATAATGCTTCTGCAATATATTTATAAAATTTGATGTTTTATACAAAAATTATCTTTTTAAAAATTGACTTTAAAAATTTCCCTTGAATGCTGAGTCTTACATAGAAAGCCTCTTTCTATACCAAATGTAAGAAATAGTTACTCATATTTACTTCTAATACTTGTGAAATTGGGTGTTTTAGAAGTATTTTATTTTTTAAAATTAATTTATTTATTTTTCTTACAGATGTTTCTCCTTTTTCTCACACCAATTCCCACCTCCCCCCACTCCCCACCCTGTCACCACTTTTGTTGTCCATGTCCATTGTTTATACATACATGCATATAAGTTCGGTGGTTTATCTCTCCCCCCCACCCCGTTTTCAGGTGATTGTCAGTCTGTACTCCACTTCCACATCTCTGGGACTATCCCGTTCCTCAGACTGTTATGTTCATTAAAATCCACAAATAGTGAGATCATGTGATATATGATTTTCTCTGCTTGGCTTATTTGGCTTAGGATAATACTTTCCAGGTCCCTTCATGTTGTCTCAAAGGATAAGAGATCTTTCTTTCTTACAGCTGCATAGTACTTCATTGTGTATATGTACCAGAGCTTTTTTATCCATTCATCTACTGATGAACATTTGAGCTGTTTGCAGATCTTAGCTATTGTAAATAGTGCTGCTATGAACATGGGGGTACATATATTCTTTCTGATTGGTGTTTCAGGCTTCTTAGGGTATTCCTAGAAGTGGGATCACTGGATCAAATGAAAGTTCAATTTTTATTTTTTTGAGGTAACAACATATTGTTTTTCATACTTGCTGCACCAATCTGCATTCCCACCAGCAGTGTACTAGAGTCCCCTTTTCTCCATACCCTCGCCAATACTTGTGGTTTGATGATTTGTTGATGGCAGACATTCTGACAGGTGTGAGGTGATACCTATTTGTTTTTTTCATTTGCATCTCTCTGATGATTAGTGATGTTGAGCATTTCTCCATATGTCTCTTGGCCATTTGTATGTCCTGTTTGGAGAGGTGTCTATTTAGGTCTTCTGCCCATTTTTTAATTGGGTTCTTTGTCTTCCTTTTGTTGAGTTGTATGAGTACTCTATATATATTAGAAATTAACCTCTTATCTGATGTATCATTGGCAATTATGCTCTCCCATACAGTGGGTTGCCACTCCATTTTGATGGTTGTTTCATTTGCTGTGCACAAGCTTTTGAGTTTGATATAGTCCCATGTGTTCATTTTCTCCTTTGTTTCTGTTGCCTCATGTGAGGTATCAGTGAAAATTTTGCTGTGTTTGATGTCTGAAATTTTGTTGCCTATTTTCTTCTAGGACTTTTATGGATGCATGAGTCACATATTAGTCTTTTATCCATTTTGAGTCTATTCTTGTGTATGGTGCAAGTTGATGGTCTAGTTTCATTTTTTTTGCATGTAGCTGTCCAATTTTCCCAACACCATTTATTAAAGAGGCTGTCTTTACTCCACTGTATGCTCTTGCCACCTTTGTCAAATGTTAATTGAGCATATTGCCTTGGGTTCATTTCTGGGTTCTCTGGTCTGTTCCACGAGTCTATATGTCTGTCCTTGTGCCAGTAACAGGTTGTTTTGATTACAGTGGCTTTGAAGTATTACCTGAAATCTGGTAATGTGATCCCTCCAACTTGATTCTTCTTTTTCAAGATTGTTGTGGCTATTCGAGGTCTTTTTTGGTTCCATATGAACTTTTGAAGTATTTGTTCTAGTTCTGTGAAATATGTCATTGGTATTTTGATGGGGATTGCATTGAATCTATAGATTGCTTTGGGTAGTATGGATATTTTAATGATGTTGATTCTTCCAATCCATGAACAAGGTATGTGCTTCCACTTTTTTATATCTTCCTCTATTTCTTTTTTCAATGACCTGTAGTTTTCTACAAATAGGTCCTTTAATTCTTTGGTTAAGTTTATTCCTAGGTATCTAAATTTTTTTTCTGCAATGGTAAATCGGATTGTTTTTTTAGTTACTCTTTCTGTGAGTTCATCATTTGTATATAAGAATGCCATCGATTTCTTGTCGTGAATTTTGTATCCTGCTACATTGCCAAATTCATTTATTAAGTCTAGTAAATTTTTGATGGAGTCTTTGTGGTGTCCTACATATAGTATCATGTCATCTGCGAATGACAGTTTCACTTCCTCCTTTCCCATTTGAATTCTTTTTATTTTTCCTTCCTGTCTGATTGCTATGGCTAAGACTTCCAGTACTATGTTAAATAAGAGTGCCAATTTTTTCCTAAGAAAAATGCTTTTAATTTTTTCCCATTGAGTATGATGTGGGCTGTAGGTCTTTCACATATGGCCTTTATTATGTTGAGGTATGATCCCTCTATTCCCAGATTGCTGAGCATTTTTATCAGAAATGGGTGCTGGATTTTGTCAAATGCTGTTTCAGCATCTATTGATATAATAATATTATTTTTATCTTTCATTTTGTTTATGTGGTGTATCACATTTATTTATTTGCGAATATTGTACTAGCCTTGTATCCCTGGGATGAATCCCACTTGGTCATGGTAAATAATTTTTTTGATGTATTGCTGGATTTTATTTTCTAGTATTTTGTTCAGGATTTTGGCATCTATGTTCATCAGGGATATTGGCCTGTAGTTTTGTTTCTTTGTAGTGTCTTTTTCTGATTTTGGAATTAGAATTATGCTGGCCTCATAAAACGAGTTTGGAAGTCTTCCTCCTTGAATTTTTTGAAATAGTTTGAGGAGAATGGGTCTTCATTCTTCTTTGAATGTTTGGTAAAATTTTTCTATGAAGCTGTCTGGTCTTGGGCTTTTGTTTGCTGGGAGAGTCTTAATTACATCTTCAATTTTTTTTTTTTTTTTGTAATTGGTCTATTCAAATTTTCCGTATATTCCCGGTTCAGTTTTGGGAGACTATGTTTCTAGAAATTTATCCATTTCACTTAGACTGTCAAATTTGTTGCCGTATAATTGTTCATATTGTTTGTTAACAATCCTTTGTATTTCTCTGGTGTCTGTTATTATTTCTCCCCTTTCGTTTCTGATTTTGTGTATATGGGTTTTCTCTCTTTGTTTCATGGTGAGTCTAGCTAAGGATCCATCAATCTTGTTTATCTTTTCAAAGAACCAGATCTTTGTTTTATTGATCCTTTGAGTTGTGTTTTTGGTCTCCATGTCAGTTATATCTGCTATAACCTTTACTGTTTTTTTTCCTTCTACTTGCTCTGGGGTTTTCTTTTTGTTTGCTTTCTAGTTCTTTAAGTTGTGATGTTAAATATTTTGTTAGAAATTTTTCTTGCTTCTTCAGATAGGCCTGTAGTGCTATGAGTTTCCCTCGCAGAACTGCTTTCACTGCATTCCATAGTTTTTGTGTTGTTGGGTGTTCATTTTTATTGGTTTCCAGAAAGTTTTTAATTTCTTCCTTGATCTCCATGGTGACCCATTCATTGTTCATTAACATGCTGTTTAGCCTCCATGTTTACAAATGTCTTTGCATGTTCTTGTTGCAGTTGATTTCTAGTTGCATGCCATTGTGACCTGATAAGAAGCTTCATATGATTTCAATCTTCTTAAACTTGTAGAGATTTAGTTTGTGTCCTAACATGTGGTCTATGTCTGAAAATGTTCCATGTGCACTTGAGAAAAATGTGAATTCTGCAGTTTTGGAGTGTAATTCTCTGTAGATAATTACTAGATCCATTTGATATAGTGCTTTCTTTAAAACCTGTGTTTTCTTGTTAATTTTTCTTCCAGGAGATCTATCTAGTGATATTAGCGGGGTGTTGAAGTCCCCTGCTATGATTGTATTGCTGTTCATTTCTCCTCTGAAGTCCTTTAGAAGATTTGTAATATATGTTGGTGCTCCTATATTGGGTGCATGTATGTTTACCAACGTTACATCTTCCTGTTGGATAGATCCTTTCAATATTATCTGTGGCCTTCTTTTTCTCCAGTAATTGCCTTCATTTTGAAATCTACTTTATCCCATATGCGTATTGCTACCCAAACTTTTTCTTTGCTTTCTGTTGCTTGAAAGATTTTTTTTCCATCCCTTCACTTTCAACCTCTGTGAGTCTTTTGTTGTGACGTGGGTGTCTTGTAAACAAAATATATGTGAGTCATGCTTTCTTATCCAGTCAGCTACTCTGTGTCTTTTTATTGGAGCATTCCAGTCATTCACATTTAAGGTGATAATTGATATGTACTTATTTATTGCAGTTTTTGTTTAATGTGGCGTGATTTTTCTTCCTATTTCTTCTACTAATTACAGCAGTCCTTTTAGCATATCTTACAGTGCTCATTTGGTGTTAATATATTCCCTTACCCCTTTTTTGTCTTGAAAGCTTTTTATTTGACCTTCTATATTAAATGATAGCCTTGCTGGATAGAGTAGTCTTGGGTTCAAACCCTTGTTTTTCATGACCTTGACTACTTCATGCCACTCCATTCTGGCCTGTAGTGTTTCTGTTGAGAAGTCAGCTAAGAGCTTTATGGGATTTCTTTTGTAGGTAACTTGTAGCTTATCTCTTGCTGCCTCTAGGATTCTCTTTTTGTCTTTAATTTTTGGCATTTTAATTACTATGTGTCTTGGTGTGGGCCTGTTTGGGTACTTCTTACTTGGGGCTCTCTGTGCTTCTTGAACTTGAATGCCTTTTTCCTTCACCAAGTTAGAAAAGTTTTCTGTCATTATTTTTTCAAATACATTCTCTAACCCTTGCCCATTTTCTTCCTCTTCGGGGACTCATGTGATGCGAATGCTATTATGTTTCCAGTTGTCCCATAGTTCTCTTAAACTATCTTCCTTTTTTAAAATCATTTTTTCCTTTTGTTTTTCTGATTGGCTGATGTTTTTCTACACTGTCTTATAATTTACTAATCCAGTCCTCAGCTTCCTCTACTCTGCTGGTTAGTCCTTCCAATGTGTTCTTAATTTCTGCTATGTCATTCTTCATTTCCATTTGGTTCGTTTTCAATGCTTCTATATCTTTACTCATGGTGCTGATGTCCTTCTCATGCTATTGAACTTCCTCAAGATCATGGCTCTGAACTCTACCTCTGATAATTTGCTTAGCTGCATTTTATTGATCTCATCTTCGATAGAGTTCTCTTGTTATTTCATTTGGTATTTGTTTCTTTGTTTCACCGTTTTGGCTATCTCAGTGTGTTTTGGATCTGCCAACTTTTTCCTATAGGTGTTGGTGGTCTGCTTTTTGTGGCTCCCTCTACTGGGTTTGGATGAACCTGGGTGGGCCCATGTTAAACACCACTGTCGAGTCTTATTTTCCTGGGTAGATTTGCAAGCCCTGAAAAAGTTCAGTTATCCTCAGTTTTTGCTGTTGGCTAGTAGTCTCAGTTACTCAGTGCCTTGGAATGTAGCCCTGGTGTTCTGCATAAGAGGATTTCCAGAGTGTGTGACAGATGCTGGTTATTAATAAACCTCAATTTGCATTTTTTGCCTCACCAGAGAAATGCTGAATCTTCAAGGGGATGAGCTGCTGCTTTTTTCCACAGCTCTGGGAAAAAGCTCACTGGCCACTGTCCTTTGTGGCCGCAACTCAGCAAAAACTCTGAGTTCCCTCCAAATTGTGGTTGTCCCCACGGTGTTCTAGCCCATTCTTCCCTCCCTCTGCTGTATCCTTCAGGTGAGTGGCTGTGGCTATTTTAGTACTGTGTCCAGGCTCTCTGTGCTGTGGAGCTGGCTTGGTCTTCATTCCTCATGGGCATTGCTCACAGCCAAGACTGCTGCTGTCCAGGACTCCCAGCCCACCACCCTCTCATGTGTTTGCAGATCCCACCAGTGTCCTGTTTTTTTGATCTTGTCCTGCTACTTTTTTGTTGCTTTTTTTTGAGGATTTGTCTTTATTTTAGTTTTAATTTCCGTTTTGTTTTGGGAGATTATCTGCATAACTTTTATTCACTCTGCCTCCATTTTCACATTCTCTATGCCTATCTTGTGCGTAGCTGGGTTGCACAGGCCTTTCTGGTTTCCCTGTACCCTGCAGGTCTTGTGGGTAACTGGATTGCACAGTCCCTCTGTGGACCAGGCTCTTTGACTACGTTATGGGCTACTGGGTTGCAGAGACCTCTCTTGTGCCCCCCACATTGCAGTTCCCATGGGTGGGCAGGTTGATTGCACCAGTCTCTATGGAGCTCTGGCTTCCCACTGCTCTTGTGAGCTACTGGACTACACAGACCTCTGTGGAGCCCCAGGTCCCACCCCTGCTGGCTGGGGAATGCTGCTGCCCCATGGGGCTCAACTCCTGCTCAGCCTTTGCTCTAGTTTTTGGGGATGGGTCTCAGCTTCTGCTCTGTGCTTCTGTTGTCTGGGGATGGATGTCTGCTCCCCAGCCTCTGTTGCTGGGGGTATATCTGGACTCTGATTAGGCTGCTACTATGGGAGATGATGCTGGGCTCCTGGCTGTGTGTGGCTTCTGCAACCAACACCTTGGGAACTCCACTACTGTGCACCAGTCTGTTTTGATACAGAGTGTCCACTGGTCTGATGGTGCCAGGTGTGCTGCTGGGCTCAGGTTCCTGGGCCCTAGCTGCTCCCACTGCCACCTCCCAGGGAAGACCTAGGATCTTCCAAAATGATGGGACCTCCCAGCGGTGCAGGGAGAAGCACCCTGAAGGGCCGCTTATCGCAGTAGCTGGCTTCGCTGGTCCACAGCACATGAACCTTCTGCTCCGAGTCTCTGCACTGCTCGGGTTTGGTCATCCACCTTCGCGTCCACTCACACTTTCTCACACACTTGCTCACTCTCTCACACACTCACCCTCCCTCTGGTCCTGCCTGCTGCTATCTTCTCTGGATGTAGCAAATGATCGCATTAATGTTTATGTTGTGAGATGTGTCAATATTTCATTCTTTTTTATAATCACATAATATTCCATTAATCCTGTGATGGACATTGGGATTATTTCTACTTTTTGGTATTATAAATTATGCTGCTCTTTTCATGTGAACATATCTTTTCAGTTCTCTTGGGTATCTATGTAGGAGTGGAACTGCTGTGTCATAAGGTAACTTGGGATTGTTTTACAAAGTTAATGAGCTATTTTACATTCCCACCAGTATGTAAAAAGGTTCCCATTTCTCCACATCCTTACCAACACTCGTTGCTATCTGACTTTTTTATTCTAGCCATCCTAATAAATGTGAAGTGATATTACATCACAGTTTTAATTTGCATTCCCCCAATAACTAATGATGCTGAGCATTTTTTTCTATGCCTATTTGTATACTTTCTTTGCAAAAATTTTAAGATACTTTGCCAATTTTAATAGTTATTTGTTCTTTTATTATTGTTATGACTCACTCATATAGTCTAAAAACAAATCCCTGTTCCGGTCAAGATGGCGGGTAGGTAAATGCAGTATCGTGTCCTCCCACAACCACATCAAAGTTACAACTAAACTACAGAACAACCATCATTCAAAACCGCCTGAAATCAAGTGTTGTAACCCAGGAGATCGACCACACTCAGACTCCATTTTTCAGTTTTTGGGGATGTTTTATTACCTGCGCAGGGACTGCAGCCAACCTACACAGAGGAGAACTGCAGCCCCGGGCTCAGGGGGAGGGTTGCTTATATAGGGCAGGGGTCACTCAAGAGTTTAGCAGAGCAAGCAAGCTGCGTGTACAGAAGCGGAGGCAGTTAGCGATAAGCAGGAGGGAACGGAGAGCTGAGGCGAAAGGGAACTGGGGAAACTGGGTCAGCATACATCTATTTTGCTATTCATTACATTATCCAAGTTTTAAAAACTAACAAATTCGAGACGGATATCAGCGGTCAGTCAGGTGCAATACACACATGTTGAACAGTTACAGTTTTATGGGGTAAAGGGAGCTTCAGTTTCTCCCTATCAGTTTCTTTACAGAGCATGCAGGACACTCTGGCCTTGGGGCCGTTTCTGTCCTCCCTTTTCTTGAAGGATGTTGCTTTTCAAATTCCCAGTGAAGATCAAACTCTGGTTAATTTTTATGGGGCTAAAGCCCTCTATAACATTCCCCATTGTTCATCTTGCTGTCTGAGTTTGTTAATTAGGGCAGCTTAAAGACAAGTTGGATTCTAAGGACAGTGAGCTACAACACAAGCTGAATGGAAGTCCTACAACTACAAAATTAAAGCTGCAGCCACATCCAGATTGGTAGGAGGGGCGGAGGTGCAAGGGGCAGCGGCGCCGGCGGCGGTGAGACGGGCTGGTCCCGCACCCATGTGTGGTGTATAAAAATCAGGAGGCTCCCTCGGCTGGGAAGGTCCTTCCTGAGGACTGAGGGGTCCCCGTCCCACACCAGGTGCCCCGCTCAGGGTTCCAGTGCCAGGGAGAGAAGTCCCCATAACTTCTGGCTGGATAAACCCGCGGGAACTGAGGCTCAGGGAAGCTGGCGGCTGGAGCCCCAGGCAGCTCCTTAAAGGGCCCGCGCGCAAACTTATTGGATTCTCTCCCTCTAAGCTTGAAAAGGAGGCAGCTCGAGGGGCACCAGAGTCATACAGGGAAGAACTGAGCTGTTTGGCACTGGAACGAGGGCTGCAGAGGGAGCTTTCTCAGGGACAAACCTGCTGTAAGAGGCCTTTGTTCCTTTGGTGAGCCCTTCCCTGGGGCGGCAGACAGAAGCCATATCTGGGGCTCCAGCAACCTGGCTCACACTGGTAGCTCCGCCCTGGTTACCCCCTGAGGCCCTGCCCCACCCAACTTTCATGCCCACCCAAGCTGTTGCCACTTGCTTAACCATAGGATTGGCCTGTCTTGGATCCTGCTTCAGGTTTTTCCTAAATTCTTTCAAACGAGCAGCATCGGGTCTCAGATAGCCCCATACCTCTCATTAAGTAATACACAGAAACAAACACAGGGAAGCAGCCAAAATGAGGAGACAAAGAAACAGGTCCCAAATGAAAGAACAGAACAAAACCTCAATAAAAGAACTAAGCGAAATGGAGATAAGCAACCTAACAGATACTGAGTTCAAAATACTGCTTATAAGGATGCTCAGTGAACTTAGTGAGAACCTCAGTGAACTTAGGGAGGGCCTCAAGAGCATAAAAAAGGACCAGTTAGAAATCATGGATACACAGTTAGAATTGAAGGAGGCATTAACTGAAATAAAGAATAATTTACACAGCTTGAATAATAGAGTACGTAAATCCAAGGAGCAAAACATCGATTTCAAATATAAGGAAGCAAAAAATGCCCAATCAGAACAGCAAAAAGAAAAAAGAATCCAAAACAATGAGGATAGTGTAAGGAGCCTCTGGGACAACCTCAAGAGTGCCAACATTCGCATCTTGGGGGTGCCAGAAGGAGAAGAGCGAGAACAAGAAATCAAAAACCTGTTTGAAACAATAATGGCAGAAAACTTTCCTCACTTGGTGAAGGAAACAGACATACAAGTCCAGGAAGCACAGAGAGTCCCAAACAAGATGAACCCCGAGAGGCCCACACCAAGACACATCGTCATCAAAATGCAAAAGGTTCAAGACAAAGAGAGAATCTTAAAAGCAGCAAGAGAAAGGCAGCTAGTTACCTACAAGGGTGTTCCCATTAGGCTGTCAGCTGATTTCTCAAAAGAAACTTTGCAGGCCAGAAGGGAGTGGCAAGAAATATTCAGAGTGATGAAAACCAAGAACCTACAACCAAGATTACTCTATCCGGCAAAGCTGTCGTTTAGCATCAATTGGCCATACAAAGAGTTTCCCAGACAAGAAAAAGTTAAAGGAGTTCATCACCACCAAACCGTTATATGAAATGATGAAGGGTCTTTTTGAAGAAAAAGATAAAATGTATGAACAAACAAAATGGCAATGAATACATATTTATCAACAATGGAATCTACAAACAAAATGAACAGGTAGAACAGAAACATTCGCATAGATACAGAGAACATTTTGTTGGTTGCCAGTTGGGAGGGGGGTTGGGGGAATGGGTGAAAAAGGTGAAGGAATTAAGAAGTACCAATTCATTGCTAGACTGACAAACCTCAAAGGGAAAGGGGTTGGGGGGGTGGGAAGAAAGAAACCAAAGAACTTATATGCATAACCAATGGACACAGACAATAGTGTGGGAAAAGGTGGGAGGGGGGCAGGAGTGGGGAAGAGGGGGTCAATGGGGGAAAAATGTGGAACATCTGTAATACATTTTACATCCAACAATAAAAATTTAAAAAAAATAAAAAAATAAAATAAAAAATAATTAAAAATAAAAATAAAAATAATAAAAACAAATCCCTGATTAAATATATAATTGGCAACTATCTTCTACCATTTGGTGGGTTATATCTTCACTTTCTTGATGATGTCCTTTGAAGCACAAATTTAAAAAATTTCTATGAAGTCCAATTTTTCTATTTTTTCGTTCTTTCTTTGGTCATTTTGGGTCACGTGTGAGGAATCTCAGACCAAAAAAAATCACAAGTAAAGAAAGCCTCTTCATTAAATGTTGTTGGGAAAATTGGACAGCTACATGCAATAAAATGAAGCTAGGCGACCAATTTACACCATACACAAAAATAAACTCAAAATGGATAAAAGACTTAAATGTGACCCACGAATCCATAAAAATCCTAGAAAAAAAATTCAGGCAACAAAATTTCAGACATCACACAAAGCAGAATTTTCACTTATTCAATGCCTAAGGCAATAGAAATAAAAGAAAAAAAATGAATACATGGGACAACATCAAACTAAAATGCTTCTGCACAGCAGGAGAATCAAGCATCGAAATGGAAAGAGAACTCACTATATGAGAGAGCATAATTGCCAATGATACATCAAATAATTGGCTAATTTCCAAAATATATAGAATATTCATAAACTCAACAAAAGAAAGATAAAGAACTCAATTAAAAAATGAGCAGAGGAACTAAAGAGACACCTCTCCAAACAGGACATACAAATGGCCAAGAGAAATGAAAAATGCTCAATGTCACTAATCATCAGAGAGATGCAAATTAAAACAACAATGAGGTATCACCTCACACCTGCCAGAATGGATGTCATCAACAAATCATCAAGCAACAAGTACTGGTGAGGGTGTGGAGAAAAGGGGACTCTAGTACAGTGCTGGTGGGAATGCAGACTGGTGCAGCGACTATGGAAATCAATACGGTGTTTCCTTAAAAAATTAAAAATTGAACTTCCATTTGACCCAGTGATCCCACTTCTAGGAATATACCCTAAGAAGCCTAAAACACGAAGTAGAAAGAATATATGTATCCTTACGTTCATAGCAGCATTATTTACAATCACTAAGATCTGGAAACAGCCCAAGTTTCCATCAATAGATGAGTGGATTAAAAAGAAGTGGTACATATATACAATGGAGTACTATGCAGTCATAAGAAAGAAAGAGCTCTTATCCTGTGAGATGACATGGAGGGACCTGGGGAGTATTATGCTAGCGAAATAAACCAGTTAGAGAAAGACAAGTATCACATGATCTCACTTACTTGTGAAATGTAATGAACAAAAGAAGCTGAGGAACAACATAGACCCAGAGACATGGAAATAGGGTGCAGACTGACAAACCTCAGAACAGGTGGATGTGGGGGAAGTGATAAGATAAACCACAGAACTTATATGCATGTATGTGTAAACAAGGACATAGACAATAATGCTGGGGGGTGATTTGGGAGGAGGGTGTCAATAGGGGAAAATAGGAGAAACATCTGTAACAAAAATTTAAAAATTAAAAATTTTGTTTTGAATTGATAATTGCAATACAATTTACTTCTTGTGTATTGATCTTGTACTCTGAAAACTTCTTGAATTTATCTATCAATTCTAAAAGTTTTTTAGTAGTTTTTTTTTTTTTTAGCATTTTTTGTAAACAAATTATATCATTTGTGAATAGATACAGTGTAGGGTATAAGTAGGTATACAGTTGTGAGTATGCAAAAAAAGTTTATTCTTTTATTATTTATTTATTATTGTATTTATTATTGTATTATTTGTTGTTATCATTAACTTATTTTTGCCCTCCTCAGTATTTATATGTATGTCATGTTTTGAAGTATACCATTTCCATTGAATTTCTCAAATATTAAAGATGATAATAATGATTGATTTCTTTGTGATGTAATTTTATTGTGGTCTTATATTCTGTATTATTTTAATTTATTGATGTGTGCTTTATGGATTCTCTTGTCATGCATATTAAGAAATGTTCCATGTACACTGAAAAAGAATGTACTTTTTGCTATTGTTTGGTGGAGTATTTTATAACTATTTGTCAAGTTGTTGGATAATGTTTAAATTTTCTATATTCTGTTAATTGTCTATAAAGTGTTGAAATAGTTAGGGTTGTTTACCTCTCTGATTACAATAGTGCATTTTTCTATCTTTTACATTTTATCAGTGTTTGCTTAATGTTAGCTTTGTTATTAATCACATTCATAAGGATTTAAGATCATTATGTTCACTCTTTAATTCACTTTTTTATTATTTAATAAAAAAGCACTCTTTTGTCCAGATGTAATTCTTGCTCTGTGATTTATTTTTGTTGATATTACTGTAGCCACTTTGACTTTCTTTGGATATGTGTTAGCATGTATTTTAACATGCATTTACTTTTAATCTAATTATGTTTTTACATTTTACATAAGAAACAGTAGTGTTACTTTTTATACCATCTGACAATGCCTGCGTTCTAAATGAGATGTTTATATCACTAACATTTAATGTGGTTATTGATAGAGTTGGATTTAAATTCACCACATTGTCATTTGTTTTCTATTTTTCTGATCTGACTTTTGCTCTCTTTTTCTTTCTTTCTTGGCAAAGTCTATCAACTCTACCTTCGAAATACACTTATTGCATGAACATATATTAACATTGCCAATGTCACCAACCTAAATAAAACAAGTGCCATCGTTTACCTGTAACCTTTATAAGCCTACTCATCTCATGTGGATCTCTGATTCTGATCTTGCACATCAAACTTTTGTCCTGTGAATAGCAATAAATCTTATTATATTACCCAGTCATCCGAATTATTACATGGTCTTCAATCACAACCAAATTGCAAGTCTAGACTTAGCAAAACAATACATGCTTTTGCCTTTGGCTATTTCTATGACCTCATTGTTCTATTAAATATTCATACCTATTCAGTTTTTATCCTTTATATCAGCTACTACCTAAAATATCAATGGTTTAATATTTTTTAAACTTATCTTTATTATTGAATGAATAACAGATGTTCTCTTCCACTCCCCTTTACCCTCTCCTCCCCAATCCCACCGCCCACCTGCTTTCCCTACACTATTATCTGTGTTTATTGGTTATGCATATATGCATTTAAGTTCTTTGGTTTCTCTCTTCTGACCCCACCTCCTCCCTTCCATTTGAGGTTCATCCATCTAACAATCAATTTGTAATTCTTAATCCCTTTATTTTTTTCACCCAACTCCCCTTCCATCTGGCAACCAACAAAAAGTTCTCTGGCCCTGGCCAGTTTGGCTCAGCGGTTAGAGCGTCGGCCTGCGGTACAGAGAGACCCGGGTTCGGTTCCCGCTACGGGCACGTACCTCGGTTGCAGTTTGTCCCCGGCCCTGGTTGGTCGTGCGGGTGGCAACCACTCGATGTGTCCCTTCACATCGATGTTTCTCTCTCTCTCCCTTCCTCTCTCTCCCTCCCACTCTATCTGTACAAAAAATGGAAAAATATCCTCGGGTGAGGATAAAAAAAAAAAAAAAGAAAAGTGCCTAGCACATAACTGGAACTCAAAAACAGTATTTATTAAATAAATGGATGAACAGCCCCGCTGGTGTAGCTCAGTGGATTGGGCATCCTCCCATGGATGAAAGGTCCTAGTTCGATTCCAGGTCAGGGCACATGCTTGGGCTTCAGGCTCAATCCCCAGTGGGGGTCATGCAGGAGGAAGCCAATCAATATTTTTCTCTCACATGGATGTTTCTATCTCTTTCTCCCATCCTCTTTCTTGAAAAAAAAATCAATAAAAACGTTTTTAAAAAAATGAATTAATGAATAAATAACTGCAAGCTTTCTTCAGATAGCTGGTAAGATGGATGCCTTTATGTCTGTAGTCAAACTATTCTAAATCAGCAACCTTGATGTAAAAATAATATTTGTTTCTTAACATTTTCAAGGCTCTATTTTGCCATTTTTGCATCAGGTATCCATTCTCTGCACTCCTCACTTTGAGCTCTAATTGGCATGGCCTGCATTAGTTTCCCATCTTCTCACCAAAAGGATTGAGCACATATATCAGACAGAGTAGGTGAGGAGAGAACCTTCCTCTACAGGGATATTACCACTCACTAGCTGCCAGTAACACATAAAAATTCTGCTACCTTTAAAAGTCCTATTTCTTCAGTAATTCTTATTTTCATACTTCGTTGAGTAGAGATTTATATCAAGGGTATTTTGCCCCAAACTCAATGAATATATATTATTTTTATTTTCTCACTCTCAAGACAAAAATCTGTCAGAATATTTTTCTCAGATTTTAAGGTAAAGGAAAATTTGCTATAGATTTTAATCAAACATTTAGTGATCCAGCAACGTGGTATCTGAGCAGTCTCAGCAAGTGAGCTATATATCAGCATAGTTACGTATTTTACTTAGGAAGTCTCTGTATGAAATAAACATTTTAGTATCTAATTTTCTGTTTACTCTGGTTGCTCACCACCACTCCATGGGAAGCCTGGGTATGTTATAGAGACTTTCTACATCCACCTAAATTTCTTTATGATAATCTTCTTATTGAGCTTCTAAGAGCAGCTGATTCAACAATCAGTTGACACACAGAGAAAAAACAATTTCCATTTTAAGTGAAATGTTCCACATCTGTGGGACCACATTTTCTTCCAAATAAGAAACAGCCTTGGAGAAAAATGGCGGTGGAGTGAACGGAAGCTACACAGACTGTCTCCCAGAACCAAACTGGAATTACAACTATAACACAGACAAATAGACGGGAAAAAGAAACAGAAAAGCAGCTTTCGAGGACCATATAATGAGGGACACTGAATTGATCTTGGTAGGCTTGCGAAGGCACGAGATGGGGGCTGGGAGCCCACGGTTGGCAGCGCGGCAGCGGCCTTAGCTGGAAGCAGCGCCCTCAGGTTACACTCCCAAGCAGCTCCATAGTGCAGAGCCGTGACAGAGGATAAAAAAGCCACAGCCACTCACCTTGGGCTCCAGCACAGGGAGAGCAGACGGGTCTGGAACTGTGTCGGGACACTTGGGATTTGGAGGGCACTCAGAGCTTTTGCTGAGTGCAGCCAAGCAGGACAGTGGCCATATTGCTCCTTCCCAGGGCTCTGGGGAGAGGCAGCAGCCCCTCCCTCAGAGATCCAACCCCACCCTGTGGGCCATTGAAGTGCTAATTGAGGCTCATTAACAACCAGCATCTGCCCCACCCTCCTGAAAGCCCCTTGTGCTGAGCACCTGAGGGAGTTTTTCAATCAACTGACAACCCAAAACTCATCAAGTAACCTCCACTGCTAGCCTCCAGGCAAAAAGCTAGAGGATAACAGTACCTTTGCTGGGCTAGCAACTTTAACCAGGAAAGTAAGACTTGACAGTGGTGTTTAACGTGGGTCCTCCCTCGCTCATCTAAACACAGGAGAGGGAGCCACAAACAGCAGAACACCAACACCCAAGGAAAAACTTGACAGGCTCGAAAGCCCACAGTGATAGCCAAAATGGTGAAACACAGAAACAGAAGCCAAATGAAAGAGCAAGAGACCTCCACCGAAGATGAGATCAATGTGGAGCAATTAGGCATGTTAACAGAGCTAGAATTCAGAGCCATGATCTTGAGGAAGCTGAACAGCATGAGTAAGGATATAGAGACACTGAAAATAAGCCAATTGGAAATTAAAAACCATCAAGGAGAGATAAAAAATGACATATCAGAAATGAAAAACACATTGGAAGGTTTAAAAAGCAGAGTAGAAGAAGCTGAGGACCGGATCAGTGAATTGGAAGACAGAAAGAAAAGAGGAAAAAAACGATTAAAAACCAGGAAGACAGCTTAAGAGAACTGTGGTACAACTGGAAACGAAATAATATTCGCATCATAGGAGTCCCCGAAAAAGAAGAAAATGAGCAAGGGATAGAGAATATATTCAAAAAAATAGTGACAGAAAACTTTCCTAATTTGGTGAAAGAAGAAGGCATTCAAGTTCAAGAAGCACAGAGTCCCAAGTAAGAAGAACCCAAACAGGCCCACACCAAGACACATAGTAATTAAAATGCCACAAATTAAAGACAAAGAGAGAATCCTAAAAGCAGCAAGAGATAAGGAACAGGTTACCTACAAAGGAAACCCCATAAGGCTCTCAGCTGACTTCTCAACAGAAACACTACAAGCCAGAAGGGAATGGCATGAAGTAATCAAAGTCATGAAAAACAAGAATCTGAATCCAAGACTACTCTACCCAGCAAGGCTATCATTCAAAATAGAAGGTCAAATAAAGAGCTTTCCAGACAAAATAAGGCTAAGGGAATACATTAGCACCAAACCAGCATGGCAAGAAATGTTAAAAGGACTGCTATAATTAGCAGTAGAAATGGGAAGAAAAATAGAACCACACTAAACAAAAATGGTAATAAATAAGTACATATCAATAATCACGTTAAATGTAAATGTATTGAATGCACCCATAAAAAGACACAGAGTAGCTGATTGGATAAGAAAGCATGACTCATCTATATGTTGTTTACAAGAGACCCACATCACAACAAAAGACTCATATAGGTTGAAAGTGAAGGGAGTGAAAAAAATTTTCCAATGCAAATGGAAAGTAAAAAAAAGCTGGGGTAGCAATTCTCATATCTGATGAAATAGATTTCAACATGAAGACCATAACTAGAGACAAAGACGGCCACTACATAATATTGAAAGGATCTATCCAACAGGAAGATATCACCTTGATAAACATATACGCACCCAATATAGGAGCACCAAAATATATTAAAAATCTTCTGGAGGACTTCCAAGGAGAAATCGACAACAATACAATCATAGCAGGAGACTTCAACACCCCGTTGACAGCACTGGATAGATCCTCCAGGCAAAAAATTAGCAAGGAAACAGAGACTCTAAATGAAGCACTAGACCAAATAAATTTAATAGATATCTACAGAGAGTTACACCCCAAAACTACAGAATTCACATTCTTCTCAAGTGCACATGGGACATTCTCAAAGATAGACCACATGATAGGACACAAACTAAATCTCTACAAGTTCAAGAAGATTGAAATCATATCAAGCATCTTCTCAGATCACAATGGCATGAAACTAGAAATCAATTGCAACAAGAACATGCAAAGACATTTCAACACATGGAGGCTAAATAGTATGTTATTAAACAATGAATGGGTCACCGAGGAGATCAAGGAAGAAATTAAAAACTTCCTGGAAACCAATGAAAATGAACACACAACAACAAAAACTCTACGGGATGCAGCGAAAGCAGTTCTGAGAGGGAAGTTCATAGCACTACAGGCCTACCTCAAAAAACAAGAAAAGTTTCTAATTGACTGTCTAATTTCACAACTTAAAGAATTAAAAAGCAAACAAAAAGAAAACCCCAAAGCAAGTAGAAGGAAGGAAATAGTAAAGATCAGAGCACAAATAAATGACATAGAGACCAAAAAAACAATTCAAAGAATCAATGAAAGAAAGAGCTGGTTTTTTGAAAAGATAAAGAAGATTGATGAACCCTTAGCTAGACTCACCAAGAAACAAAGAGAGAGAACCCAAATACGCAAAATCAGAAATGAAAGAGGAGAAGTAACAACCAACAGCATGGAAATACAAAAGATTGTTAACAACAACTGTGAACAACTATATGGCATCAAATTTGACAATCTAAGCGAAATGGACAAATTTCTAGAAACACACAGTCTCCCAAAACTGGACAAAGAAGCGATAGAAAACTTGAACAGACCAATAACAACTAAGGAAATTGAAGAGGTAATCAAGACTCTCCCAGCAAACAAAAGCCCAGGCCCAGATGATTTCACGGGGGAGTTTTACCGAACATTCAAAAAAGAACTAACACCAATTCTCCTCAAACTATGTCAAAAAAATTCAAGAAGAAGAAAGACTTCCAAACACGTTCTATGAGGCCAGCATAATTCTAATTCTAAAACCAGAAAAAGACACTACGAAGAAAGAAAACTACAGGCCAATATCCCTGATGGACATAGACGCCAAAATCCTGAACAAAATATTAGCAAATCGGATCCAGAAATACATAAAAAAATTATTCACCATGACCAAGAGGGATTCATTCCAGGGATGCAAGGCTGGTACAATATTCGCAAATCAATAAATGTGATACACCACATAAATAAGATGAAGAATCAAAACCACATGATCATATCAATAGATGCTGAAAAAGCATTTGACAAAATCCAGTATCCATTTCTGATAAAAATGCTCAGCAATGTGGGAATAGAGGGATCATATCTCGACATAATAAAGGCCATATATGAAAGACCAACAGCCAACATCATACTCAATGGACAGAAACTAAAAACATTTCCATTAAGAACAGGAACAACACAGGGATGCCCACTTTTGCCACTCTTATTTAACATTGTACTGGAAGTCTTAGCCATAGCAATCAGACATGAAGAAAAAATAAAAGGGATCCAAATTGGAAAGGAGGAAGTGAAACTGTATTATTTGCAGATGACATGATTTTATACATAGAAAAACCTAACGACTCCATCAAAAATCTACTAGACTTAATAAATGAAGTTGGCAAATTAGCAGGATACAAAATTAACGTCAAGAATTCGACGGCATTCTTGTACACCAATAATGAACTCACAGAAAGAGAAACTGAAAAAACAATCCCATTTACCATCGTGCCAAAAAAATTAAGATACCTAGGAATAAATTTAACCAAAGAAGTAAAGGACCTATTTGCAGAAAACTACAGTTCATTGAAAAAAGAAATAGAGGAAGATATAAAAAAGTGGAAGCACATACCCTGTTCATGGATTGGAAGAATTAACATCATTAAAATGTCCATACTACCCAAAGTAATCTATATTCAATGCAATCCCCATCAAAATACCAACGAAATATTTCATAGAACTAGAACAAATACTTCAAAAGTTCATATGGAAACAAAAAAGACCCCGAATAGCCACAGCAATCTTGAAAAAGAAGGACAAAGTAGATGGGATCACAATACCAGATATCAGGTTATACTACAAAGTGATGGTAACCAAAACAGCCTGGTACTGGCACAGGAAGAGGCATATAGACCAGTGGAACAGAACTGAAAACCCATAAATGGACTCAAGGCAATAAGCTCAACTAATATTTGACAAAGGTGGCAAGAGCATACAGTGGAGTAAAGACAGCCTCTTTAATAAATGGTGTTGGGAAAATTGGACAGCTACATGCAAAAAAATGAAACTAGACCATCAACTTACACCATACACAAAAATAAATTCAAAATGGATAAAAGACTTAAATGTGACCCGTGAATTCATAAAAATTCTAGGAGAAAATGTAGGCAACAAAATTTCGGACATCATACGAAGCAGAATTTTCACTGATACATTACCTGAAGCAACAGAAACAAAGGAAAAAATGAACACATGGGACTACATGAAACTAAAAAGTGTCTGCACAGCAGAAGAAACAATCATGAAAATGGAAAGGCAACCCACTGTATGGGAGAACATCATTGCCAATGATGTATCAGATAAGGGGTTAATTTCCAATATATATAGAGTGCTCATACAACTCAACAAAAGGAAGACAAAGAACCCAATTAAAAAATGGGCAGAGGAGCTGAATAGACACCTCTCCAAACAGGACATACAAATGGCCAAGAGGCATATGGAAAAATGCTCAACATCACTAATCATCAGAGAGATGCAAATTAAAACAACAATGAGGTATCACCTCACACCTGTCAGAATGGCCGCCATCAATAAATCATCAAACAACACGTGTTGGCGAGGGTGTGGAGAAAAGGGGACTCTAATACACTGCTGGTGCGAATGCAGACTAGTGCAGCCACTATGGAAAACAATATGGTGTTACCTCAAGAAATTAAAAATTGAACTTCCATTTGACCCAGTGATCCCACTGCTAGGAATATACCCTAAGAAGCCTGAAACACCAATCAGGAAGAATATATGTACCCCCATGTTCCTAGCAGCACTATTTACAATAGCTAAGATCTGGAAACAGCCCAAGTGTCCATCAGTAGACGAATGGATAAAAAAGCAGTGGTACATATACCCAATGGCGTATTATGCAGCTGTAAGAAAGAAAGATCTCTTATCCTTTGAGACGACATGGAGGGACCTGGAAAGTATTATCCTAAGTGAAAGAAGCCAAGCAGAAAAAGACAAATACCACATGATCTCACTTATATACGGAATATAATGAACATAACAGTCTGAGGAATACGGTAGACCCAGACCCATGGAAGTAGGGACAGACTTACAACCCTCAGAAGAGAGTGGGGTTGGGGGTGGGAAGAGATAAACCACAGAACTTATGTGCATGTATGCCTGACTAATGGACATGGACAACTAAGCCGGGGATGGGGCGGGGATGGGGTAGGGAGGGGGGTGCCAATGGGGTAAAAAATGTGAAATATCTGTAACAACAACAACAAAAAAAGGAACAGTCTTAGCATAGTATTGAAGACATGGACTTGGGAGCCAGATTATCTGGGTTCACATCCCAGATTATCATTTATTACTTCTATGATTGTGGTCAAGTTATTTTACCTCTCTGTGTCTTAATTTCCTCATCTGCAAAATGTAATAGTAAAATAATAATACCTACATCAAGTAAAGAACAAAATCAGGACAGAAAAACAATCCTTTTTTTTTTTTTAAATCCTCACTCGAGATTTTTCTATTTATCTTCAGATAAAGTGGGAGAGAGAGAAACATCGACATGAGAGGGACACATCAACTGCTTGCCTTCCACACTACCCAACCAGGGCTGGGGACAAACCCCAACCAAGGTACTTGTCCTTGACGGTAATCAAACCTGCGACTCATTGGTCTGCAGGCTAACGCTATCACTAAGCCAAACCGGCCAAGGAAACAATCCCTCTTTTTAATACTCAATTTTGAGAGTTTACCTTGTACCAGTTGTTGCTCTAAATGATTTACAAACAAAGTAACTTAATATTCTTATCATTCCTATGTGGTAATTATTAATAAGCATTTGGAACATTTTACCTTCTCTCTAAATTCGAAAATTTCACAAAAAGCAATCCTCAAATTTCAGGATTTTAACACAATAAAGTTTTATGTCTCACCTGTGTCCTCTGATGGTGGTGGCCAGAGAAACTGTCTCCTATAGCTAGACAGGCACCAAGATGCTGTCTACCTAGAGGAGGGTCTCTCAGTCTTGGAACCATTGCCATCTTGGGTTAGATAATTATTTGTTGTTCTGTGTACTGCAGGATGTTTATGAAAAGTGTTCACTCCTATCCACTAGAGTTTAGTAGTACCATCAAAGTTTTGACAAACAAAAAGTTCTGTGGACATTGCCCAATGTTTCCTGGGTGGGCAAGGGGATGGTTAAATTACTTAATTAGGAATCACTAATGTAGAAGCTATACTATCCCTCACAATCAGGAGACCCCCACTGGATATTTTTGGCTAGCTAGTATAACATGGGAGGAAGAAATTGTATGGAAAATGTTAAGGGCCAAGTTCATAATTAATATGCGTCCATAATTCCTTAATTTCACTGGCTGGAATTCAGTCAAATATCCCCATTTATTCTCTGAGAAATTTTGAAACTGCAATCTTCCTATGTACAGAATGGAAAAAGAAAATATGGTTTAGTAAATAGCTTGTTAAATATAGTCTCTTTTTTGTTCACCAAATACCAGGTTTCCCCCCTACATATTGAACATACTCTCTACAAATGAGATAATCAAAAGTTTCATTGCTAACTGAATCCAGCTCAGATCTTGGTTTTCTAAGTAAGACACATTATTTTGAATTAGGTATGGAAATATCTTCATGGCCTATTGAACTTTGAAATGAAAAAATACTGCTTTTTCCACCCTCCCAATCTAATACCCAGTAGTATAGCATAGGCAGATTAACTATGATAGATCTTCCATTTTGATGGAAAAAGAATTGGAAGCAAATCAGTATCCATGATTGGTCTATAGGAATGAGGAGAGGTAAATTCTTTTATGAGACTTTGATTCTTTTTGTCTTGTCCATTACTGCCTAACATTCCAGGCTCCAGTTTCTGGGAAACAGTTCCTTGTCTATTATCCTCTTCAGCCACGTCTGAAGTGCCATTTCCGGGTATGCCTTCCTTTGATACTGCCAGTCTTCTTTTCTTGGCTTTTTTTCTAATGCTTTTATTTCTGATGCTCCTCATTCAGAAGCTTGTTAGACCAGGTTCTTGGTTTCTTTAGCATTTTAATGCCCTCAAAAACTCAGTAGACTCACCTATTTACTTTCCATAAGTTCCATGTACTATTAATTATACCTACTATTTTTTTTTAAAGAAATAACCCTCTAATTTGCTTAAGATCTCATATAGAATCATAATTGTAAAAAATTGCAAGCAACCCCAATGTTCTTTAATAATATAACCAATAAACATCCTTGGTACAATCACAGAGTGAAATGCTGTTAAGCAGTAAAAAAATAAAATAAAATAAAATATTGATATACTCAACAACTTGGATAAATCTCAAGTGCATTTTGTTGAGTAAAAGAAGCCATTTTCAAAAATTTGTATAATGTATGGGTTTCATTTGTATGACATTTTCAAATAGACAAATGTGATGAAAACAGGTCAACGATTGTCAGAGGTTAGAGGTTAGAAAAGTTGTTACTTCAAAGGATTCTCAAAAGGAGATTATTTTGGGTGATGGAACAGTTCTGTCATAATTGTAGTGGTAGTTACACAAATTTATAAATGCTCTACACCACATTTAATTTTAACTCTCCTCACAAGAAAAGAAAGATAAAAAGTCAATGTTTGTGTACGTTATCTTAAAAATAAATAAATTTTAAAAACAATTGTCAATTATCAAGGATGGTGTGGTATATTGAAGTTTATCTGGAGTAACTAGAATTCTTCACAAAAAATAAGTAACATCTGCTACCTAAGAAACATTGCATAGTGGAAATACATGAGTTAAAACATCTTTACATATCATTAGAGATGATCCAATGCAGAAAAGCCCTTTGGAAGTCTTGAAGGGTTGAAAGTATGCACATTTTCTGAGTCTTTTAGAATTTTTTAGAATCAGAGAAGATCTTTGGCTATTTATTTAAGGTCAAAAGATATGGTAGTTGTGGGTTCCCTGGTGCTCTTTGCAGTAATGAACAGCCTTTAAATACCTGATAGATAATACTGATGAGTGTTATCTAGATAACATAATTTAATTCACATCATTGATTTATACTTTGCCTGAAGCCAGCTCATCAGGAAAAAAAAAAAAAAAAATGCTTAAGTTTTCAAAGAGATTCTAATGTTGAAGATTTAAGGTTTTGATTGGGAAATAGAATCTTGGGCTAGGTGGCCTTTAGCTTTCTCACACCACATTATATATCACTCTTATATAAGAGATACTGACCTTTCTGACAGTGTACAATTGAGCTCATCTAGAAGCATCTTATTAAAAAGGATCAGAATTTAATACAGCAGGATTTCACTTCCAAATTGCATACTGCCTGATTGCTAATCAGTCCCAAATGTTAGTCAGAATTTTTTTAAATTGAAAAGGCTATGCCAGCTTAAAAATAAAATGCAGTCAATATTTTTAAAGCCCTTATTTTAAAATATTCCACTTTAAAAGTTCTATTATCACTTGAAGGTAATAGAAATTCCTATTGTTTTAGAGAAATATTAACTCATTACTATTGTAAAATTAACATGTGTTCATTATAAAATCAAACACTATAGAAAACTTAAAAAATAATTTTACCCAAGCTACCAGAATACCAGATAACTATACCAACTTATGTCTATTCTTTCTATCTATCTATCTATCTATCATCTATCTATCTATCTATCTATCATCTATCTATCATCTAACTAATCTCTATAAATTACATTAAACTTATTACCCAGAATAGTCTTATAGAAGACTAAAACCCACCTTAAACTAAGACTTGGTTGAGGTAAATTGACCACATACTCACTGTCTGCATGTATCAGATAGGGATCTTCATAAATTATTTAAAGATTGACAAAGATAAAAAAAAACAATATACATTTAATAATATGAGGAATATCAGGGAATTACAAAACAATCATCATGCAATATTTAAAATGATAATAAAGGTACACTACATACAAAATTATATTTTTAAATTCAACAACTTAGAAGAATTGAATCCTTGAAAAAAAGAAATTTAGTCCAAAAATTAGCAAGAAGAACTACAAGTTGAATTTGTAATTTAAAAGCTTCAGAAAAGAAAATCTATATGACTAGATGGTTTTAGAAAATTTTGCCAAACACTTAAAAAATAAATTAAACATCAATTTTATACAACCTTTTCTAGAAAATAGAAGAGAGAACACTTCCTATCTCATTTTACTAGGTCAATATTACTCAAATACCAAAACCACACAAAGTCAGCATAAAAACAAAACAAAAAATATATCTCATGAACTGAGATACAAAAAAAACCTTAACAAAAGTTTAACAAATTTAATGAAAAAATATATAAAAATAATACATATACCATAACTATTTGGATCATCTTTTTAGGTATGTAATATGGTTCTATATTCAAAAATCAATTATGTGATGTAAATCCTGAGAAGGAATTTGTTGAAATGTACTTCCCATGGTCAACCAGGGGCCCAAATTTTATGAATAATAAGAGTCCAGTGGCCATTTCTTGACAGGTGTTTCTCATACACTCTGTACCAGGAAGAATCTCAGACTGAACTCAGCTCACCGCACTGTGGCCTGCTTGTTTCGCTGTCTAGGTCACCACTCCAGGGAAGCCCACTTTCATTTTTGACCAAAAGACTGAGACCTGCCCTATCTGCCCTTCTAACTGAAACTAAAAGAAATTATATCCTCATTTGTATCTACACTGACTGATCAGAACTGTACAGTTTGGAAACCTCAATTGCATGTAATTGGGAACTTGAGTGGGAACTTTATGAAACACAACCTCATCTTTGTCTTAATGGGAGTACAGTTTAGGTTGTCACCTGGTTCGGTGTCTGCTGGACTGCACCTTCTTTTGCTAAAAAAAGAAAAAAATATTGCTTTTTTATTTTTTATTAAAACTAAAATTCATTTTGGTTTACACAATCCACCATTACAAGTCAAAGTAAAAAAATCATATCAGTTGAAGCGGTAAAGGTATTTCACAAAATTAAGTACCCATTTATGATAAAAAATTTACCTTATATTGGAATACAGAGGAACTCACTCAACTTCGTAAAGATCACCCACTAAAACCCTTATAGCTGACATCATGGTTCATGGTGAAAGACAGTGCACACATTCCTCTAAGATCAGGAACACTCTTATCTGATGGGCCCAGGAGTTCTAGAAACTACAGTAAGACAAAATAAATAAGATAAAATCAGTTTTGAAAGGAAGAAATAAAGCAGTTTCTCTTTGCAGACAGTATTATGATCTCTAAAAACCCAAGGATTTACCAAAAAGAAAAAAGAAAAAAAACTCACCTGGACATAAGAAGTGAGTTTAATAATATCACAGAAATAAAGATCAACATACAAAAATCAATTCTCTTTATAGATATTAACAATGAACAAATGGAAAGAAAGCAAAATCACAGTAACATTTATAGAATATTTTTAAAAAATATATTAGAAATAAGTCTAACAAAACATAGGTTCTGTAAAATTATAAAATGCTGATGAAAGAAATCAAGGACCTAAGTATTTGGAGATGCCTATCATGTTCATGGATTGGAAGAATCAACAAAATAAAGGTGTCAATTCTTTCTAAATTAACCTAGAAGTTTAACCCAATTTCTTACAAAATTTTAGAATATTTACTATAGACATATACAAATTTACTCGAAAATCTATAAAGAAAGGCAAAAACCCAAACATCATGAAAAGAATTTTAATTTCAATAAGTGGTGCGGAAGCAATTGTACTTTCCTCAGGAAAACTATAAACCTCTACATAAACCTCATATTTTATATAAAAATTAGCTAAAATGGATCATAGTTTAAATGTAAAATTATAAAACTTCTAGGAAGAAAACAGTAGAAAATCTTTGGGATATAGAAAATGACAAACAATTTTTAGGCTTGACACTGAAAGCAAAATCATAAATGAAAAAAAAAAACAAACTGGTAAATTGGAACTCATCAAAAATTAAAAATTTTCTCTGAAAAAGACCTCATTAGGATGAAAAGTCTAATTGTATACTGTAGGACATATTTTCAAATCACATCTTAGACAAAGATGTATCTAAAATACATAAAGAACTCTCAAAACTGAACAGTAAAACAAACAAAACAGTCCAATTAGAAAATGGATAAAAAATATACACAGACACACTATTGAAAAGGCTATATAAATGGCAAGTAAACAATAAAAAGATATTCAACTTCCTCAGCAACAAACAAATTTCAATTAAAACCACAATGAGCTGTCGCTACAAATCTATCAAAAAGGCAAAAATAAAAAATGACACCAAATGCTGGTGAAGATTTGGAGAAAATGAATCACTCATACATTTCCGCTAGGAGTGTAAAATGGTATACCCACTCTAAAAATAATTTCTTTTAAAACTAAAAATGGATTTACCATGCTATTTAGCAATTGCAGTGTTGGGTATTTGTTGCAGAGAAGTGACTAAGTTTCACACATGTACTTGCACACATGCTCATAGCAACTTTATTCGTAAAAGCCATAAATTGGAAACTACCAAAAGTCTTTGAGTGGTGAATGGTTAAACAGACCATGCTACATCCATACATGCCATGTAATACAACTCAGAAATAAAGTGAGTTAGTCATTACCAGTCAGGAATGCACTATTCATATGCCTAACAATGTGGATGAAACTCAAAGAAATTATGCTGATATAAAAAAGAAGCAAAGCTCAAAATGATGCAAAGTACATGGCTTTATTCCTGTAACATTTGTAAAATAGCCTAATTATAGAGAAAGAATTGGTCATGCTTGCCCAGTGTTCAGGATGGGGTGAGAAAGAGTAAGTGTGGCTATAACTTGGTAATACAAGTGAGCCTATAAAGATGTACAGTTGAATCTCTTGATTGTGATGGTGGTACACATGATAAAATTGTACACAGAGACACACAAATGAGTATAAGTAAGCTGTGAAAATCTGAATCAGCACAATGAATTACATCAGTACCATTTTATCAGTTTGCATATTGTACAAGTGTATTGTTATATCAAATATAACATAGGGGAGTCTGAGTAAAGTTTACAAGAGATTTCCCTATATATGTCTTTGTGATGTCCTGTGAATCTATAATTATTTTTAAAATAATAAAAAATCAAATGAACAAATATTCTTATAGAAGTTATCAGGCATTAGAACTGTAGTTTTTACTTCACATAGTGCTCCTAATTCTATTAAGGACTTCACAACCCTGTCAGTGGCGTCCAAGATATATTTACAGTCCTGGACAAATGATAGACCAGATGACATGGACTGCTCCTGACACTAATAATTCTCATTCATCCCTCATTTAACAGATATGGTGGAGACTAGCTGGGTACTTTAGGTCTGTGGGTACTGGGCTTGCCTACTGGGAGAGTGGAAGCCAAGAGCTGAGCATGCTCTTGGATTCCTGAAGCTCCCAATACCCAGATCCATACTGCCTTCCTCTTAGTTACTGCTTCACTTGGTCCTTCAACCCAAGGCATCTTTGAATCTCAAATATATGAGGGAGTACAGTGTAGAATTTACCAGTTACTTTGGGGAAGATTAGGTGAGTGTACAAGGAACTTTCCAGTCCATTTATTTGCAGTGTCCTGTGGGCCTACATTTATTTTTAAATAAACATTTAAAAAACAAAAAACAAAAAAAACACATATTGGCCAGTAGAAACTATCTTAAGTGTTAATATTAAAAATTTTGACCGAACACAACTGGATTCTAATCTAGGACAGGACATGGTGGAATGGGGGTTGGGGTGGGGGTGAGCTGAAGCTCAGACCTCAATCTATTTATTCAATCTTTCTCAAGCTGTTTCATCATTTATAGATTTTAAAAATAGTTATATCCACTTCAAAGTATTGATATCAAGGTTTAATGAAATGATGCATGTAAAACATGTAGTACATGCCTGTGATGTTGTTAAGTGTTAAACTGAAATTGCCATCAATTATATTATGTATTAACTAGGCTCTGAGGATCCTTGCATTAAGCAGGGGTCATAAATTTTTTTCTCTAAAGACCATATAGTAAATGCTTTAGGCTTTGTAGGCTATGCAGTCTCTGCAGCAGCTACTCTATTAGGCTTATTGTGAAGCAAAAACAGCCACAGACAAGAAGTGAGTGAGTGAGCATAACTATTGTTCCAATAAAACCTTATGTATGGGCATTTGGCTTGCTGGCCTTACCAAAAAATGTTAACCTAAAAATAAAAGACCAAAGTGAGAGTCATCAAGTATTTATTTGAGATAAAAATGAATAGCTATGGTAGAAGCACTGATTCATGCAGAAACCCAAGCAGTGTTTTCATTAGAAGTCAAAGGAAGATGTATTAATGATAAAGGGAAGGGGAAGAATTACATGAATAGAAGAAAGACATTTCTATTGGTACAGATTAGTTAACATAGTGATGCTAATAAAATGGCAGCTCAGACTCCATTTTAATGTGGCTTCATTTATATTATTATTTACAAAGAGGTGCAAAGCAGAAAAATTGGAGGGTAGGAGGAAAGATTGTATATAAATAAAATCAGTAAACTCAGACACCAATATGAACACAGCCAATTTCTGAGATAATTTCCCAGTCTCTAAATATGTCTGATGATGGCTTTTTTCCATCTTTTTTGTTTCCAATATACTAGGAGGAGGTCCTGAAGCACGTTGTAGGCTGTTGGGTAAAGTAGTCATGACCCCTGCACAGTCACATAACAGTAGCCTTGGGCCTTTATTTTTTTTGGAAGGAGTAAAGAGTCCTCAATATTTACACTAAGTCAGTTTAGCAAGAATTCCCACCACTGCTATCTGATCAAATTCCTCATCCCCCACTCTGGTTATCCTACCACCCTGGCTCACCTTCAGCGGTACACTTGTCTAGCTGGCTAAGTCAGATCCTCCCTTACACCTGATATTTCCTTTTAGTAATTTTCTATCTGCTCAGCCCCACCCTTCTCCTTAGCTGTAAGTCCCTTGTTCGTGTTGTGTCTGGAACTGAGCCCAGTTCTATACTGAGGTCTTTTTCTTCCTATTGCAGTAGTTCCTGAATAAAATCTGTTTTTACCACTTTACTGTCTGACTTTGGTTTTTCTTTGACAAACTCTGCTATTTTGAAAAGAATTCTTTAACTTTACCTCACACAACTTTTTTGGGCATTGCAGTTCTGTTCAACAGAAAAGTGTACTTTTCTCTTCTCCAACTGCAGGACTTTGAAAGAGTCCAACCTGAGTCACAATTCAATTCATTTATTTATTCATTCTTTAACAGCCATTTCTTCCAAAGTTCTCATGTTCCAGACATGGTTACAGAAACTAGAGATAGAGCAATAAAAAATATAAAAAATTCAGCGAAACACCCACCCTCATCCTTTAAGTATTCATCTACTAAAGTATGAAAATATAAACAGATATATAAATAAAGAAGAATATTATAGATTCTGTTAGGTCTTATAGAGAAAAAGTAAGGAACTATTTATTTATAAGGGACATAAAGTAGTATAGAAGTGTTATTGATTCTATTGTAATTACCTAGTTATTAATAACAGGAAAGGAGCAAAAGGGAGTCCAGACATTATAAGCATGGTTATCTGGGAAGCTTCACCAGGAAGCTGCAGCTTTGTACTCCCCAGGGAACTACTGGTCCAGTCCCTGCAAAACACTGGAGGAAGGGGTCCAACAAAGTAGAAAAACAGTGAAGTCGGAGTGACTAGGGAAGGTACTTGCCTCTCATTCAAGCCTGGGGAACCATTAACTGGCCAGAATAGGTAGAACCAATGCAAGCCTGTGAAAATTTGGTGATACATAATCCCCTAAATAAGAGAGTTTGCTCTTTTGTGACTTGTGTTGCTCTTGGTTCTTGACCCTTGCCTCTCTTGCATTCCACACGCAATGGACTAATGGACTGCAGCAGGAAACACAGGCTAAACTAGCCTGATGCTCTATTGGACTGAACAAACATGGAAAGAAAACTCTGGACACTGGCTTTGATTTTAGCTGTGTCCTGAAATATTAGGTGTAAGGGAGGACTCTTACTAAACCAACTAGATAAGTGTACTGCCGAACGTAATGAATCCAGCTTCATTTCTTGTATGACTGGACTACCGGAAATGAAACCTTAGAAACTCAGAGATTTAATTCCACAGAAATAAAGCTTTCTACACTACCTTATCCTCCTATGTGAGCTCAGAAAATTATTGTTCTCAGGATATTACAAGAAATCAACCCCCAAGAGCAACAGGTGGGGACGAGAACCTCCCACTTTCACAGGTCACATTTCTATTTTAGGTAAGATCATCAGATTATATTTTCTGGTGAAGTATCTTTTGAATAAAAAGGAGAGAGTCATTAGGTTATCTATAGAACAGTGACTGTCCAGAACCTGGGGCAGAAACTTTTTTAACATGATTGAGAAAGAGCAAGACTGGTCTGGTTAGAAGGAATCAGTCAAGGAGAGCGTTAAAAGTAGTATGGTGTGTTACGCAATGGACTCAGTTCTGAGGACTGGCTAAGTCATAGAAAGGTCCTTGGATATTTTTTCTAAGTGTGGTAAAATACCCTTGGAAAGTATAAAGCATGGGGGTCATCTGCTGTGATCCACAGTTTTAAAAAATCATGTTGGTTACTGTTTGAGAAAAATATAAAGAGAGAGCCTAATTTAAAAATTATTTCAGCAATCCAGGTGAGAGATAATAATGGCTTAGAAATATTAAGAAGTTATGAGAAAGTAAAGTGGTAATTAAAAAAAATTTTTTTAATCCTCACGGGTGAAAATTTTTTTATTTATCTCCAGATAGAGTAGGGGAGAGAGAGGGAGAGAGAGAGAAACATCAATGTGAGAGGGACATATTGACTGGTTGCCTCCTGCACTGCCTGATCAGGGCTGAGCACGAACTGCAACTGAGATATGTGCCCTTGACCGGAGTCGAACCTGAGACTCTTTGGTCCAAGGGCCATCACTCTAAACACTGAGCCAAACCAACCAGGGCATTCTTTATTGATTTTTTTTAGCAAGAGAGGAAGGAAGAGGGAGGGAGAGATAGAAACATTTATGTGAGAGAACATTAATTGGCCACCTCCCGCATGCTCCTCACTGGGGATCAAGCCCACAATCTGGGCATGTGCCCTGACTGGGAATCAAACTGGAGACCTCTTGGTGCATTGGCTGAAAATCAGCCACTGAGCCACAACGACAAGGCTAAAGTGGTAATTTTTAATGTGACTTTAAAAAATAATTTGTGATAGGTGTGGTTTGTGATAGGTGTGGTTTGTTTCAGAAATGGTTTGATTCTCATATGTAGTAAATACTTGTCTTAATTTCAGGTGTTAGACAATTTGCATGGACATTTTCACAGAAAATATAATAATTTTATGTTAGCTTTTTATTTTTTCTCCATAGGATTTTTTCTCTCTCTCTCTTTTTCTCTCTTGATATATATATACATATCATTTATTTTTATTTATTTATTTATTTTTTGGTATGTGCCCCTAGCGGGAACCAAACCCGGGACTCTCTGGTCCACAGGCCGATGCTCTAACCACTGAGAGAAAACCGGCCAGGGCATATTTTATTTATTTTTTAATATCACATTATATTTGCCATATGTCAAGTAGCTGGAGTTCTTACATCTCCACTAAATACAGGTTCCCGTTTGTGCCCGTTTACAAATTACCTTGAGAAATTTGTCTTATTAAAATAATAATTACACCTTCATTTGACTAATTTGAAGAGTAATTGCCCAATTTCAGCCATAATTAGTCACTTGGCTCTATTTTTTAGGCACAGTTTCATTGTTATGAGAAACAAACAAACAAAAAATCTGTCAGTTTCTCCTTTATACAATTTTCCTACTAATGAACCTACCTAGTGAACATACTTTCTTCATTTAAATACTTCAAGAAAGTATGAGTATATCCTAAGGAATTTCTCA
This sequence comes from Molossus molossus, assembly GCF_014108415.1. Classification (NCBI taxonomy): domain Eukaryota; kingdom Metazoa; phylum Chordata; class Mammalia; order Chiroptera; family Molossidae; genus Molossus; species Molossus molossus. The sequence goes on from NW_023425352.1 coordinate 61,592,676, forward strand.
GTCTGGTGCAAGGGAAATAATTTCCTTATGTGGGGAAATTGTAAAATGTTTTCTAAATAGCAATAGTCCAATTAAAAACACCTCCTTACCGTTGTTACATTATGGATAGGGTAAGTTAATAAAACTTTGATTCTGAAAATATCAGAATTATCTGAGCAACTAAATAAAACTGTCTCACAATAGGTCCCTTGAATCTTTAAAGCTTTATTTGTTTATCAATTGGAAACATGAATTAGAAAATGGAAAGAAATATTTGGATCACTTAAAAGGGAGTTGCTGTGACCCACTGAAAACTGAACTGTATAAGATTGAATTTAACAAAATTATTATTTCCCAAAAGATTCACTTATAGAGTGAATCTCTCATTTTTTTTAATGAAAAAAAGATCAAATTAAGGCTGAGTCAGAATTTTTAGGTTAAATTCCTAGATTTTGGTTTTTTTTTTTCAACTTTAACCTTATCTTGTTTAAGTGGTTCATAACTATTATCATATTTAATATGAAGTGTTAAAGAAAACATAATATATACATTATGCGTTTTGGGGATTTTTGGTTTTGGTGGAAATGAGGAACTTGAGCTTGAAGAGGCCTTTCTAAGCTTTCTTCTAGCATGTATGCTTAAATACAGCATAATAAACAAAAGACATAATTGTGCTTGTTAAATGTAGTCCCCATTTAACTATCAAAGAAGAGAGTAGAAAAAGAAAAGAAAAGTATTGTCAACCATGGGAATATTTTCAGACAATTACAATAATCTGCATTACAATGTTCTCTCCTATGAAAAAGGATCCTAATGCCATTGCTCCCAGGCAGCAGCAGCCCAATGATAACCAGTCCAATTTGATGTGAACATCTGTTTCTATCATTAAAGCTATCAGAGTGCTGTTAATTACTTGTCCTCATCTATTTTCAGTATCTGTAAATATATATTCAGGATCTAGAAAAGTAACTCTCATTATTTACATAATCGCAGCATCTAATGATACTGTCTGTATTATACATGCATGTAAGTGGTCACTTCTTATAAACATCCATGCACATCACTAATATACAAAATCTGTTCCTCATATCATAGTCTCTCATTTTCCACACTCGTTGTTTTATACATATATTATATGCACATACGCACACACATAAACACTTTCACCGTATACATTTATATAGAAGACAAGTACATATTTGAGTAACCATCCATTGAAAATTGTTATAATTTAACTCAGCTCTCAAAAGCACATAGTTGCTCAGTCTTTTCGGTGTTCAGGATTATTGGGAAATGAAAGTTACCATCTCCATGGAGGATTGCACAGCAGTAACATGACTGAACTGAGCCATCTGCGTAGGAATAACAAACAGTCTGAGAAAATAACCCCAGAGGTTTTTACTGTATTAATCACCTTTTTCTGACTGAATAAACACTTTTCTTTGTAGATAAGTGATGCCTGAATCTAACAAGTGCAATAACAACATGTAGAATTGACACCACCTTCAATGAAACTCAGGTTCACAAGGAGCTGCTCTCCCTGAAGAGGTATTAAGAGACACTGTTCTCAGTCTTCAGAATCTTGACCTTGCATTCATTTTCTTCTAGATTCTTTGCTATTCTTCTGAGATCTGGATCACAAGTTTATATAAGAGCAGAGTAAGTACAGTCTTTACAAAGGTGCCTGTCTTTCAGAATTGTAATCACTCATCTTCTCAATCTGGATAGCAAACACTTTGAGATGTAAAGATTGAGGCAAAAATATGGCCTTTACTACTGATAAGAAACAAATTAGCTGACAAGGTGATTTCAAGTCTTGTCAGTATCTTAACACAGGTCCTTGGTATAAATTAAATTTATTCATCCAGGGATTTTATTAATGACTGAGGCAGGCTTTCCCCCATAGAAGAGACTCCTAGATAAATAAAAGTCTGGAATAGGAGAAGAAAACTTTTGGGTTTTGGTGGGAAGACCCCATTCCCAGAAAGAACAATGACAGGTGAGTCAAGCATGGCAAATCGTTTCTCAACATGTAACATTTGGCTAGGGCAGAAAGAGCACTTACAACAACTTCTCAGGGAAGAGTGAGTATAAGGTTGCTAGAAAGGCCATGGGTATGTGCTTAAGAAAAAGTCCTCTGCATGGGAACCATGAGAGGGAAAAGGAGACCACCTTTGAAATTCTATGTACTATGTGGTTAGAGGAGAAAACAGATAAGATAAAATATATAACTCAATGATCTGGAGAGAGAGCACTAAGGAATAAAAATTAATAAATTAGCAAGCCAATAGAGAAGAGAACTGGAAATAATTATACTTGATCAAATAAAATTAAGAGAAGAACCCTGGCCAGGAGGCTCAGTTTGTTGGAGCCTCATTCCATACACCAAAAGGTGGTGGATTTGATCACCAGTCAGGATGTGCCTGGCAGGCAACTGATTGATGTCTCTCTCTCTCTCTCTTCCTCTTTCTCTAAAATTATATATAGAACAAATTTTAACACATTTTAAATCTAATATGCTTTGATTACATTAAACATAGACTAAATATTCCAATTAAGAATAAGAATTGTCAGTTGAATATAGATAACATATAATATATTATAATATTTTATATATAATCTATTGTATTATGTGGCAAATGAATTATTATACAAGAAACTATCAGATTGATTATAATATATGTGTGTATATATGTATATACTTAACTGTTTAAAAGACACTTTATTTTTTATTTTATTAAATTATATTTTAATTAAAAAATAAGATACTACAGATGACTTTTCTATTCCCCCCATTGTTACCCTTCTCCCTGCTCCCATCCCCCTACCTCTGTCTTTACAGTACTGTTGTTTGTGTCCATTGGTTATGCATATATGCATATAAGTTCTTTGGTGTTTGATTTATCTCTTCTCATGTCTCTGGATCAGTTTTGTTCATCAGCTTATTTTGTTCATTATATTCCACAAATAAGTGAGATCATATGACACTTGTCTTTCTCTGACTGGCTTATGTCATGTAACATAATACTCTCTAGGTCCCTCCACATCATAAAGAGATACAGTCGGCCCTCGTTTATTGTGGTTAATCAGTTCCAGACTTTACCATGATAAATGAATTTTTGTGAAGTAGGATTCTTTATTTATAAATCAAATATTTTTGCAGTTAGAGCGTAGAAAACTTGTTTACCTTCTAAATAATTTTTTAAACATTATTAGAGCCCTCTAGACATGAAATAACACACTTTAGTCATCATTACATTGGTATTACCCAATATATTAGACAAAATAAGGGAAAATAAGACATATTAGATGTTAGAAATATATTATTATTATTGTACATTTAATTACACCCACACACTAAGTGGTTCTTACACACAACCACTAACCTATGAAAATAGTGCATCTTGGTCGATGATGAAGTGATGAAAAGATGTACTGCACAGCAAAGAAGAGCAAGGTTACTGCTCCTCTGAAGGCACGACCTCAGTAGGAGAGTCTTCAGGTGGTGCAGTATCTTCAGCAGGTGCGTCGTCATCTTCTTCCGCTGAAGGAGTACCAGGATTAGGCAGTGGGTGTCTGGGTGTGCGGCTGAAGAACATCATGATAGGGAGTTGCTGGTGCTGTCTTTTCATATGCATGAGGAGGCTTTTGTAGGGTTTTATCGCTCCATCAAGTGCATTCTGGAACTGCAATGTACACATCATTTGTGGGTCTTATTTGGCAATCATGTCCTGTACTACCTTAATAGGTCTCACGACTTGCAAGAGATGCTCAAGTGTAAGGTCACCTCCCTCCTTCTTACCCCCAGGAACCTCTGGCTGCTCTTCCTCCTCCTCAAAAGCAGACTTAGTCATCTCCACCAGATCCTCATCAATGAAGGGATTCGAATGTGTCTCCAGCAGCTCATCCATGTCATTGTGAGTCATATCCGCGAAAGTTTCTCCTCCTAGCATCTGGGCTAACCTAACTGCCTTATCCACTGCTGAGTTGCTTATATCCTCTGGGGTGAATCCTCTGTAGTTTTGGACAATTTCAGGCCACAACATCTTCCAGCTGGTCTTCATGGTCTCCATCTTTATGTCCTTCAACACAGCCCGGATGTTCTTCAGGTCGCGATGGTATACTGTCACCAGTACTCCTTCAGCAAGAAGTTCTCCTCAAGATCCCTGCCTTCAACAAGGTGCTGCAGGGTGTTTCGCGTGTAGAGGGCCTTGAAATCATGCATAACACCTTGATCTATGGGCTGGATCAGTGAAGTGGTGTTGGGAGGAAGGAACTCAATCGGCACACTGTGGTAGGATAGGTTTTGCCCATGACCTCCAGCATTGTGCGTGAGGAGAAGGACATTAAACTCGAGTCCCTTCTCCGAGAGATAACAGCTTGACTTGGGGGATGGAGCACTAGAGGAGCCAGTCCGACGACATCTGCTTTGTGATCCAGCCCTCGTTGTGCATCCAATACACTGGCAGCAAGTTCTTGTTTCTATTCTTCAGGGCCCTAGGTTCTTGGCCTTGTAGACCAGGGCAGAAATCCCTCACCATTTCTACACATAACGATAGTCACGCAATCCTTATATGCCTTGAAGCCATGGACCTTGGCCTCATCCTTGAAAATGAATGTCCGGGAAGGAATTCTTTTCCAGAACACTCCTGTTTTGTCCATATTGACACCTGTTCTGGATGATACTTGCCCTCCTCAAGGATCTTCTGGAACATGTTGTTCACATAGTCCTCTGCTGGTCAGCAGAGGCAGCTTCTCTGTGGACAACAACACTGTTCAGATGATACATCTTTTGGAACTTCTCGAACCAACCCTTGCTCACCATGAAATCCATGAACGTTGCAGAAGAGGATCCTGGTTGAAATTTGTCTGCCATAAAGTGCTGATAGAGCTGCCTCGCCTTTTCCTGGATGACCAGTGGATCAAATGAAATGTTTTTCTTGTGACTGTCGCTGATCCAAATGGCTAGGGCAGACTCCATTTTCACTACAAACTTGTTATGACTTGTCAGGATGCACTTTGCTTCCTTGTTGAAAGAGACAGTAGCCGTTGCATGGATGTTCTTTTCATCTTTATGGATAGAGTGAGTGGTAGACTCATTCAAGTTATAGTGGTGGCAATCTCCATGATTTTATTGCCATCTTTGATCATATCCAAGAGTTTCACCTTCTCCTGGATGGTAAGCATCTTCCTTTGGTGCTTAGTTTCATTATCAGAAGGCTTAGAAGAAGCAGCATGTTTAGGAGCCATCGTGTGGCTTAGATAAAAGTTCTCAGAAATCACAAACACTTATAAGAGCAAAGATGCTTCTGATGCATAGTGATGTAGAAGCGTGTATGAGAGAAACAAACTTGCATGAGGCTGAGCCAATCAGTGAACAGCATGCTCTGATTGGCTTGGTTTTACCACACCTGATTTTTTGGAAAAAAGTTATTGCCCACACACAAGGAGTGGTCCAGCGGTTGCACCTGGCATTGAAGGATTTGTGGGGGTGCTTGAATACATAGGCCTACAGTCTATACATATAGTAATTTAAATTTTAATTGTGATACAGGGGTGTATAATTGACTCAGAAAACGGATTGCATGCTGTATCATTTTCACTGTCTCGATCAACTATTTAATGACTATATTTGAAAAAACTGCAATAGAGTGAAGCTGTGAAAGTCAAAGCGTGAAGTGGCGAGGGACAACTGTACTTCAAATAGAAGCACATAAAATTGTTGAAAGTAAAATAATAAAAAACATTTTTTTAAACTGTTGTTTATTGTTTGTTTGTTTGACAAGAGAGACTTCCTACTGACTACTAGGCAGCCTGAAGGTGTATGGACTTCAGACTAAGCAGCCAAGGTTATGATCTTGATAGTCACATTCTCATCATGAAATGTCTATGAGTTTCAATTTTGCTTTCTTGCTATGGTGATAACAATACAATTTATAGAGTTATTTTTATTTTTTTATTTCTTTTTCATTTTTGTATTAATTAATTTATTTTTGTTACAGATGTTTCTCCCTTTTCCCCTACTGATTCCCCCTACCCCTCACTCCCCGCCCCATTCCCAGCTTTGTTGTGCATGTCCATTGTTCATGCTTACATGCATAAAAGTTCTGTGGTTTATCTCTCCCCTACCACCACCTCTTCTAGAGATTGTCAGTCTGTACCCCACTTCCATGTCTCCAGAACTACCCCATCCCTCAGACTGTTATGTTCATTATATGCCACAAATAAATGAGAACATGTGATATGTGTCTTTCTCTGCTTGGCTTGTTTGGCTTAGAATAATATTTTCCAGGTCCCTCCAAGTCACCTCAAAGGATAAGAGATCTTTCTTTCTTACAGCTGCATAGTACTCCATTGTGTATATGTACCACTTTTTTTTTGTTGTTGTTACAGATATTTCACCTATTTTACCCCATTGGCACCCCCCTCTAACCCCAACCCCGCCCCGTCCCCGGCTTAGTTGTCCATGTCCATTGGTCATGCATACATGCATATAAGTTCTGTGGTTTATCTCCCCCCCCCCCCTCTTCTGAGGGATGTCAGTCTGTGCCCTACTTCCATGTTTCTGGGTCTACCGTATTCCTCAGACTGTTATGTTCATTATATTCCATATATAAGTGAGATCATGTGGTATTTATCTTTTTCTGCTTGGCTTATTTCACTTAGAATAATACTTTCCAGGTCCCTCCATGTCGTCTCAAAGGATAAGAGATCTTTCTTTCTTACAGCTGCATAGTACTCCATTGGGTATATGTACCACTGCTTTTTTATCCATTCGTCTACTGATGGACACTTGGGCTGTTTCCAGATCTGATCTTAGCTATTGTAAATAGTGCTGCTAGGAACATGGGGGTACATATATTCTTCCTGATTGGTGTTTCAGGCTTCTTAGGGTATATTCCCAGCAGTGGGATCACTGGGTCAAATGGAAGTTCAATTTTTAATTTTTTGAGGTAGCACCATATTGTTTTCCATAGCGGCTGCACCAGTCTGCATTCCCACCAGCAGTGTAGTAGAGTCTCCTTTTCTCCACACCCTCGCCAACACTTGTTGTTTGATGATTTGTTGATGGCGGCCATTCTGACAGGTGTGAGGTGATACCTCATCGTTGTTTTAATTTGCATCTCTCTGATGATTAGTGATGTTGAGCATTTCTTCATATGTCTCTTGGCCATTTGTATGTCCTGTTTGGAGAGGTGTCTATTCGGCTCCTCTGCCCATTTTTTAATTGGGTTCTTTGTCTTCCTTTTGTTGAGTTGTATGAGCACCCTATATATATTGGAAATTATCCCCTTATCTGATACATCATTGGCAATGATGTTCTCCCATACAGTGGGTTGCATTTCCATTTTGATGATTATTTCTTTTGCTGTGCAGAAGTTTTTAGTTTGATGTAGCCCCGTGTGTTCATTTCTTCCTTTGTTTCTGTTGCCTTAGGTGATGTGTCAGTGAAAATTCTGCTCCGTATGATGTCCGAAATTTTGTTGCCTACATTTTCTTCTAGTATTTTTATGGATTCACGGGTCACATTTAAGTCTTTTATCCATTTTGAGTTAATTTTTGTGTATGGTGTAAGTGGAAGGTCTAGTTTCATTTTTCTGCATGTAGCTGTCCAATTTTCCTAACACCATTTATTAAAGAGGCTGTCTTTACTCCACTGTATGCTCTTGCCACCTTTGTCAATTATTAATTGAGCGTATTGCCTTAGGTCCATTTCTCGGTTTTCAGTTCTGTTCCACTGGTCTATATGCCTGTTCTTGTGCCAGTACCAGGCTGTTTTGGTTACCGTCGCTTTGTAGTAAAACCTGATATCTGGTATTGTGATCCCACCTACTTTGTCCTTCTTTCTCAAGATTGCTGTGGTATTCGGGGTCTTTTTTGGTTCCATATGAACTTTTGAAGTATTTGTTCTAGTTCTATGAAATATGTCATTGGTATTTTGATGGGGATTGCATTGAATCTATAGATTGCTTTGCATAGTATGGACATTTTAATGATGTTAATTCTTCCAATCCATGAACAGGGTATGTGCTTCCACTTTTTTATATCTTCCTCTATTTCTTTTTTCAATGACCTGTAGTTTTCTGCAAATAGGTCCTTTACTTCTTTGGTTAAGTTTATTCCTAGGTATCTTAATTTTTTTGGCGCGATGGTAAATGGGATTGTTTTTTCAGTTTCTCTTTCTGTGAGTTCATCATTGGTGTACAAGAATGCCGTCGATTTCTTGACATTAATTTTGTATCCTGCTACTTTGCCAAATTCATTTATTAACTCTAGTAGATTTTTGATGGCGTCTTTAGGGTTTTTTATGTATAATATCATGTCATCTGCAAATAATGAAAGTTTCACTTCCTCCTTTCCAATTTGGATCCCTTTTATTTTTTTTCATGTCTGATTGCTATGGCTCAGACTTCCAGTACAATGTTAAATAAGAGTGGCGAAAGCGGACATCCCTGTTTTGTTCCTGTTCTTAATGGAAATGTTTTTAGTTTCTGTCCATTGAGTATGATGTTTGCTGTAGGTCTTTCATATATGGCCTTTATTATGTCGAGATATGATCCCTGTATTCCCACATTGCTGAGCGTTTTTATCAGAAATGGATGCTGGATTTTGTCAAATGCTTTTTCAGCATATATTGATATGATCAGGTGGTTTTTATTCTTCATCTTATTTATGTGGTGTATCACATTTATTAATTTGTGAATATTGTACCAGCCTTGCATCCCTGGAATGAATCCCACTTGGTCATGGTGAATAATTTTTTTGATGTATTTCTGGCTCCGATTTGCTAATATTTTGTTCAGGATTTTGGTGTCTATGTTCATCAGGGATATTGGCCTGTAGTTTTCTTTCTTCGTAGTGTCTTTTTCTGGTTTTGGAATTAGAATTATGCTGGCCTCATAGAACGTGTTTTGAAGTCTTCCTTCTTGAATTTTTTGAAATAGTTTGAGGAGAATGGGTGTTAGTTCTTTTTTGAAAGTTCGGTAAAACTCCTCGTGAAGTCATCTGGGCCTGGGCTTTTGTTTGCTGGGAGAGTCTTGATTACATCTTCAATTTCCTTAGTTGTAATTTGTCTGTTCAAGTTTTCTATCGCTTCTCGGTCCAGTTTTGGGAGACTGTGTGTTTCTAGAAATTTGTCCATTTCGCTTAGATTGTCGAATTTGTTGCCATATAGTTGTTCATAGTAGTTGTTAACAATCTTTTGTATTTCCGTGGTGTTGGTTGTTACTTCTCCTGTTTCATTTCTGATTTTGCGTATTTGGTTCTCTCTCTTTGTTTCTTGGTGAGTCTAGCTAAGGGTCCATCAATTTTGGTTATCTTTTCAAAAAACCAGCTTTTTGTTTCATTGATCCTTTGAATTGTTTTTTTGGTCTCTATGTCTTTTATTTCTGCTCTGATCTTTACTATTTCCTTCCTTCTACTTGCTCTGGGGTTTTCTTTTTATTTGCTTTCTAATTCTTTAAGTTGTGACGTTAGACAGTCAATTAGAAATTTTTCTTGTTTTTTGTGGTAGGCTTGTAGTGTGCTATAATCTTCCCTCTCAGAACTGCTTAGGCTGCATCCCATAGATTTTGTGTTGTTGTGTGTTCATTTTCATTGGTTTCCAGGAAGTTTTTTTTTTTTTTTTTTATCCTCACCCGAGGACATTTTTCCATTTTTTTGTACAGATAGAGTGGGAGGGAGAGAGAGGAAGGGAGAAAGAGAGAGAAACATCGACGTGAAGGGACACATCGAGTGGCTGCCACCCGCATGACCAACCAGGGCCGGGGACAAACTACACCGAAGTACGTGCTCTTAGCGGGAACCGAACCCGGGTCTCTCAGGACCGCAGGCCGACGCTCTAACCGCTGAGCCAAACGGGCCAGGGCATTTTCCAGGAAGTTTTTAATTTCTTCCTGGATCTCCTCGGTGACCCATTCATTGTTTAATAACATGCTATTTAGCCTCCATGTGTTGAAATGGTTTTGCATCTTCTTGTTGCAATTGATTTCTAGTTTCATGCCATTGTGATATGAGAAGATGCTTGATACGATTTCAATCTTCTTTAACTTGTAGAGATTTAGTTTGTGTCCTATCATGCGGTCTATATTTGAGAATGTCATGTGCACTTGAGAAGAATGTATATTCTGTAGTTTTGGGGTGTGATTCTCTGTAGATATCTATTAAATCAATTTGGTCTAGTGCTTCATTTAGAGTCTCTGTTTCCTTGCTAATTTTTTGCCCAGAGGATCTATCCACTGCTTTCAACTGGATGTTGAAGTCCCCTGCTATGATTGTATTGTTGTCGATTTCTCTTTGGAAGTCCCCCGGAAGATTTTTAATATATTTTGGTGCTCCTATATTGGGTGCATATATATTTGTCAAGGTTATAGCTTCCTGTTGGATAGATGCTTTCAATATTATGTAGTGGCCTTCTTTGTCTCTAGTTATGGTCTTCATTTTGAAATCTATTTCATCAGATATGAGAATTGCTACCCCAGCTTTTTTTTGCTTTCCATTTGCTTGGAAAAATTTTTTCCATCCCTTCACTTTCAACCTATGTGAGTCTTTTGTTGTGAGGTGGGTCTCTTGTAAACAACATATAGATGAGTCATGCTTTCTTATCCAATCAGCTATTCTGTGTCTTTTTATGGGTGCATTCAATCCATTTACATTTAAGGTGATTATTGATATGTACTTATTTATTGCCATTTTTGTTTAATGTGGTTCTATTTTTCTTCCCATTTCTACTCCTAATTACAGCAATCCTTTTAACATTTCTTGCAGTGCTGGTTTGGTGCTAATGTATTCCCTTAGCCTTTTTTTGTCTGAGTAGCTCTTTATTTGACCTTCTGTTTTGAATGATAGCTTTGCTGGGTACAGTAGTCTTGGATTCAGATCCTTGTTTTTCATGACCTTGATTACTTCATGCCATTCCCTTCTGGCTTGTAGTGTTTCTGTTGAGAAGTCAGTTGAGACCCTTATGGGGTTCCCTTAAGGTAACCTGTTGCTTATCTCTTGCTGCTTTTAGGATTCTCTCTTTGTCTTTAATTTGTGGCATTTGAATTACTATGTGTCTTGGTGTGGGCCTGTTTGGGTTCTTCTTACTTGGGACTCTCTGTGCTTCTTGAACTTGAATGACTTCTTCCTTCACCAAATTAGGGAAGTTTTCTGGCACTATTTTTTTGAATATATTCTCTATCCCTTGCTCATTTTCTTCTTTTTCGGGGACTCCTATGATGCGAATATTATTATGTTTCCAGTTGTCCCACAGTTCTCTTAAGCTGTCTTCCTGTTTTTTAATCATTTTTTCCTTTTCTTTTTCTGATTGGTTGATTTTTTCTACCCTGTCTTCTAATTCACTGATCCGGTCCTCAGCTTCCTCTACTCTGCTTTTTAAACCTTCCAATGTGTTTTCATTTCTGATATGTCATTTTTTATCTCTCCTTGATGGTTTTTAATTTCCAATTGGCTTATTTTCAGTGTCTCTATGTCCTTAGTCATGCTGTTCAGCTTCCTCAAGATCATGGCTCTGAATTCTAGCTCTGTTAACATGCCTAATTGCTCCACATTGATCTCATCTTCGGTGGAGGTCTCTTGCTCTTTCATTTGGTTTCTGTTTCTGTGTTTCACCATTTTGGCTATCACTGTGGGCTTAGGAGCCTGTCAAGTTTTCCCTTGGGTGTTGGTGTTCTGCTGTTTGTGGCTCCCTCTCCTGTGTCTAGTTGAGCGAGGGAGGACCTACGTTAAATACCACTGTCAAGTCTTACTTTCCTGGTTAAAGTTGCCAGCCCAGGAAATGTACTGTTATCCTCTAGTTTTTTGCCTGGAGGCTAGCAGTCGAGTTTACTTGATGAGTTTTGGGTTGTGAGTTGATTGAAAAATTGCCTCAGGTGCTCAGCCCAAGGGGATTTCAGGAGGGTAGGGCAGATGCTGGTTGTTAATGAGCCTCAATTAGCACTTCAATGGCCCACAGGGTGGGGTTGGATCTCTGAGGGAGGGGCTGCTGCCTCTCCTCAGAGCCCTGGGAAGGAGTAAGATGGCCACTGTCCTGGTTGGCTTCACTCAGCAAATGCTCTGAGCTCCCCCCCAAATCCCGAGTGTCCCCACACAGTTCCAGTCCAGTCTGCCCTCCCTCTGCCAGAGGCCAAGGTGAGTGGCTGTGGCTGTCTTGCCACTGTCCTGGCTCTGCGCTGTGGAGCCGCTTGGGAGTTTATCCCGAGGGTGCCGCTCTCAGCTAAGGCTGCTGCCGAGCTGCTGACTGTGGCCTCCCAGCCCCCATCTCGTGCCTTCACAAGCCTACCAGGATTGAGTCAGTGTCCCTAATTATATGGTCCTCGAAAGCTGCTTTTCTGTTGCTTTTTCCCGTCAGTTTGTCTGTGTTATAGTTTTAATTCCAGTTTGGTTCTGGGAGACGGTCTGTGTAGCTTCCGATCACTCCGACGCCATTTTTTCTTCTCTGTACCACTTCTTTTTAATCCATTCATCTACTGATGGACATTTGGGCTGTTTCCAGATCTTAGCTATTGTAAATAGTGCTGCTATGAACATGGCGGTACATATATTCTTTCTGATTGGTGTTTCAGGCTTCTTAGGGTATATTCCTAGAAGTGCGATCACTGGATCAAATGGAAGTTCAATTTTTAATTTTTTGAGGAAACACCATATTGTTTTCCATAGTGGCTGCACCAGTCTGCATTTCCACCAGCAGTGTACAAGAGTCCCCTTTTCTCCACACCCTTGCCAACACTTGTCTGACAGGTGTGAGATGATACCTCATTGTTGTTTTAATTTGCATCTCTCTGATGATTAGTGATGTTGAGTATTTCTTCATATGCCTCTTGGCCATTTGAATGTCCTGTTTGGAGAGGAGTGTATTTAGTTCCTCTGCTCATTTTTTAATTGGGTTCTTTGTCTTCCTTTTGTTGAGTTGTATGAGCACTCTATATTAGAAATTAACCCCTTATCTGATATAACATTGGCAATAATGCTCTCCCATACAGTGGGTTGCCTCTCCATTTTGATGATTGTATCTTTTGCTGTGCAGAAGCTTTTGAGTTTGATCTAGTCCCACGTGTTCATTTTCTCCTTTGTTTCTGTTGCCTTAGGTGATGTATCAGTGAAAATTCTGCTGCGTATGATGTCTAAAATTTTGTTGCCTACATTTTCTTCTAGAATTTTTATGGATTCATAAGTCACATTTTAGTCCTTTATCCATTTTGAGTCTATTCTTGTGTATGGTGTAAGTTGATGGTCTAGTTTCATTTTTTTGCATGTAGCTGTCCACTTTTCTCAACACCATTTATTAAAGAGTCTGTTTATACTCCACTGTATGCTCTTGCCACCTTTGTCAAATATTAATGGAGCATATTCCCTGGGTCTATTTCTGGGTTCTCTGTTCTGTTCCACGGGTCTATATGTCTGTTCTTGTGCCAGTACCAAGCTGTTTTGATTACAGTGGGTTTGAAGTATAACCTGAAATCTGGTAATGTGTTCCCTCCAACTTTGTTCCTCTTTTTCAAGATTGCAGTGGGTATTTGGGGTCTTTTTTGGTTCCATATGAGCTTTGGAAGTATTTGTTCTAGTTCTGTGAAGTATGTCGTTGGTATTTTGATGGGGATTGCATTGAATCTATAGATTGCTTTGCATAGTATGGACATTTTAATGATGTTGATTCTTCCAATTCATGAACAAGGTATGTGCTTCCACTTTTTTATATCTTTCTGTACTTCTTTTTTCAATGACCTGTAGTTTTCTGCGAATAGGTCCTTTATTTTTTCCTTAATTTTTTCCTAGGCTTCTTAATTTTTTTGCTGCAATAGTAAGTGGGGTTGTTTTTTTGGTTTCTCTTTCTGTGAGTTCAGCATTGGTGTATAAGAATGCCATCGATTTCTTGACATTAATTTTGTATCCTGCTATACTGCCAAATTCATTTATTAAGTCTAGTAAATTTTTGCGGGAGTCTTTGGTGTTTTCTACGTATAGTATCATATCATCTGCGAATAATAACAGTTTCGCTTCCTCCTTTCCAATTTGGATCCCTTTTATTTTTTCTTCCTGTTTGATTGCTGTGGCTAAGACTTCCAGTACTATGTTAAATAAGAATGGTGAAAGTGGGCATCCTTCCCTTGTTCCTGTTCTTAAGGGAAGTGCTTTAAAATTTTTCACATTGAATATGATGTTGGCTGTAGGTCTTTCATATATGGCCTTTATTATGTTGAGATATGATCCCTCTATTCCCACATTGCTGATTGTTTTTATCAGAAATGCATGCTAGATTATGTGAAATGCTTTTTCAGTGTCTATTGATATGATGATATGATTTTTATCTTTCATTTTGTTTATGTGGTGTATCACATTAATTGATTTGTGAATATCGTACCTGCCTTGCATCCCTGAGATGTTCATGGTGAATAATTTTTTTGATGTATTTTGTTCAGGATTTTGGCATCTATGTTCATCAGGGATATTGGCCTGTAGTTTTCTTTCTTTGTAGTGTTCTTTTTCTGGTTTTTTAAATTAGAATTATGTTGGCCTCATGAAACAAGTTTGGAAGTCTTCTTTCTTGTATTTTTTGGCATAGTTTGAGGAGATTGGGTAGTCGTTTTTCTTTAAATGTTTGGTAAAATTCGCCTTGGCCAGTTTGGCTCAGAGGTTAGAGCGTCAGCCTGTGGTCCTGAGAGACCCGGTTCAGTTCCCGCTAAGGGCGCGTACCTCGGTTGCAGTTTGTCCCCAGCCCTGGTCGGTTGTGCGGGTGGCAATCACTCGATGTGTTCCTTTCACATCGATGTTTCTCTCTCTCTCTGTTCCTCTCTCTCCCTCCCACTCTACCTGAACAAAAAAAAGGAAAAATGTCCTCGGATGAGGATAAAAAAAAAAATGTTTGGTAAAATTCCCCAGTGAAGCTTTCCTGGCCTGGGCTTTTGTTTGCTGGAAGAGTCTTGATTACATTTTAAATTTCTTTTCTTGTTATTGATCTGTTCTTTTCTCTCTCTTCCCAGTTCAGTTTTGGGAGACTATGTGTTTCTAGGAATCTGTCTATTTCACTTAGATTATCAAATTCGTTGCCATATAATTTTTCATAACATTTGTTAACAATCCTTTGTATTTCTGTGGTGTCAGTTATTATTTCTTCTCTTTCATTTCTGATTTTGTGTATGTGGGCTGTCTCTATTTGTTTCTTGGTGAGTCTAGCTAAGGGTTCATCAATCTTGTTTATCTTTTCAAAGAACCAGCTCTTTGTTTCATTCATATTTTGAATTGTGTTTTTGGTCTCCATGTCAGTTATATCTGCTCTGATCTTTATTATTTCCTTCCTTCTACTTGCTCTGGAGTTTTCTTTTTTCTTTTTTTTCTAGTTTTTTAAGTGGTGAAGTTAGATAATCTATTAGAAAATGTTCTTGCTTCTTGAGGTAGGCCTGTAGTGCTATGAACTTCCCTCTCAGAACTGCTTTCACTGCATCTAATAGATTTGTGGTGTTGTGTCTTCATTTTCACTGGTTTCCAGGAAGTTTTTAATTTCTTCCTTGATTTCTATGGTAACCCATTCATTGCTCAAGAACATGCTATTTAGCCTCTATGTTTTCAAATGTCTTTGCATGTTCTTTTTGCAATTGATTTAGTTGCTTGCCATTGTGATCTGAGAAGATGCTTGATATAATTTCAATCTTCTTGAACTTGTAGAGACTTAGTTTGTGCCCTAACATGTGGTCTATCTTTGAGAATGTCCCATATGCACTTGAGAAAAATGTGAATTCTGTGGTTTTGGGGTGTAATCCTCTGCAGATATCTATTAAATCCATTTGATCTGTGCTTCATTTAAAGTCTGTGTTTACTTGTTAATATTTTGTCTAGAGGATCTATCCAGTTATATCAGTGGGGTATTGAAGTCCTCTGCTATTATTGTATTGCTGTTGATTTCTCCTTTGAAGTCCTCCAGAAGATTTTTAAGATATTTTGGTGCTCCTATATTGGGTGCATACATGTTTACTAAGGTTAAATCTTTCTATTGGATAGTTCCATTATTATATAGTGGCCTCCTTTTTCTCTAGTTATGTCCTTCATAACTAGATATGTGTATTGTTACCCCAGCTTTTTTTTTTTTTTGCTTTCTGTTTGCTTGAAAGATTTATTTCCATCTCTTCATGTTCAACCTATGTGAGTCTATTGTTGTGAGGTGGGTCTTGTAAACAACATATATTTGAGTCATGCTTTCTTATTCAGTCAGCTACACTGTGTGATTTTATCTGAGCATTCAAACCATTCACACTTAAGGTGATTATTGATATGTACTTATTTATTGCCATGTGTGTTCACTGTAATTCTATTTTTCTTCCCATTTCTTTACTAATTACAGCAGTTCTTTTTAGCATATCTTGCAGTGCTGGTTTCGTGTTAATATATTCCCTTAGCCTTTTTTTTTTTGTCTGAGAAACTTCTTATTTGACCTTCTATTTTGAATGATATCCTTGGTAGGTAGAGTAGTCTTGGATTCAGATCCTTGTTTTTCATGACCTTAATTACTTCATGCCATTCCCTTCTGGCCTGTAGTGTTTCTGTTGAGAAGTCAGCTGAGAGCCTTATGCGGTTTCCTTTATATGTAACCTGTTGCTTATGTCTTGCTGCCTATAGGATTCTGTGTTTGTCTTTTATTTTTGGCATTTTAATTACTATGTTTCTTGGTGTGGGCCTCTTTGTGTTCTTCTTACTTGGGGCTCTCTGTGCTTCTTGAACTTGAATGCCTTTTTCCTTCTCCAAGTTAGGAAAGTTTTCTGCCACTATTTCTTCAAATATATTCTTTAAACCTTGCCCATATTCTTCTTCTTCGGGGACTCCTATGATGCAAATATTATTGTTTCCAGTTGTCCCACAGTTCTCTTAAGCTGTCTTCCTGTTTTTTAATTGTTTTTTCCTTTTGGTTTTCTGATTGGTTGATTTTTCTACCCTGATTCTAATTCACTGATCTGGTCCTCAGCTTCCTCTACTCTTCTGGTTAGTCCTTCCATTGTGTTCTTAATTTCTGCTATGTCATTCTTCATTTCTACTTGGTTGGTTTTCAATGTTTCTATATCTTTACTCATGGTGCTGATGTTCTTAGTCATGCTGTTGAGCTTCTTCACGATCATGATTCTGAACTCTACCTCTGATAATATGCTTAGCTGCATTTTATTGATCTCATCTTCTATAGAGCCCTAGCTGCTCTCACTACCTCCTCCCAGGGAAGACCCGCGATCTTCCAAAATGGTGGGACCTCCCAGTGGCGCAGGGAGAAGTGCCCTGAAAGGCCACTTACCATGGTAGCTGGCTCATCCATGCCACAGCTCAGGAACCTTTTGCTCCGTGGCGCTGCATTGCTCATGTTTGGTCGTCCACCTTCATGTCCACTCACACTCTCTCACACACCTGCTCACTCACACACTCACCCTCACTCTAGTCCTGCCCACGGCCATCTTCCTCTCTCAAAATAATAATAAACATTTTTTATGAAAATAGTTTCCAGCATATAATGCAAAAGATGATTAATAGAGATTAATAAGGAAGTTAAGAGGAATATTCCATTAAAAAAGAATCAATACACAAAAAAGTTATAAAATTCTGAATTTCTTTGTGTCTTATAAAATAATTAGTTAAGGTATGAATAATGAATTAGTGAATTAAATGGTAAAATGGATAAATCAGTAATCATGGGAGATTTTAGAATATAGCAGTTAGTAACTGATAAAACAAGCAGCAAAAAATGTAGTGAGATTGTCATGGATTTCAATAAAACAGCTATCTTTTGTGGGTAATACAGAAAAACATTAGCTATTCTAGGGAAAAAGTGAATGTGGTAAACATTGGATTTCAATACTAACTTTATATTAAGATCTACAGAAGAGTTTTTAAAAGTTATTAAGTACCTAGTTCGTACCCAGAGATTTGGTTTTAGTCAGTGTAGGGAGGACCTCATCCTGTGGCATTTTGTCAAATATTCAGAGTTGGTTATGATGTACACTCAGGACGAAAATTACTAGGGTAAAGATTATATATAAAAATAAATTTAAAAGCATTGGAGTTCAGGACTTATGTACTAAAAACTCAGTGAAGCTTATGTGATTTTACTTGAGTAATTCAAAATAATTTAACATAAAAGTATTATTCCTAAATAACTAGCATATTAGAAATCAGCACTCTTTACAATGTGGTCTTCCTTAAATAGACTTCTTAAAACAAACACAGTTATTTTATTCCTGGAAGGACAGATTAACCCCTTTGCTGATGCAATGGTTTTAGTTCAGAATGTCTCTTCTGTCAGAAGCGTGTCTCACTAGCTCTCATTCCTTTATCTTACAGATAATTTTTTAAGCAGCTTCAGTGTGTGGTAGATGTTTCTGATAATGGAGTGAAAGAACAAGGAACAAAACAAAGAAGCCCCGTCTTCCCTTGGCAAGACAAGCAGGAAGCAAACAAGTGATGTAGATTGACATTATAGGGTGATAAGAATAAAACACAGACTAGTGCAGGAAGGGGCTTCAGGAAAGCCGCACAGGTGAGGTGATCTTGGAGCTGACACCTGAAGGAAGTGAGGACATGAGAAACTGAGCCAGGGAATTTTTTCAAGTGTGCCTTTCAGTATCTCTCTGTTTATAATTTTAAAGTTAAAAAAATTTAATTGCCTTTTCATTCAAAACTTTTCTTTGCTGATTTTGTCATTTTTACCTTAAAAATGAAAAGTATTCTTCAATCTTAATAAAAACACAATGTAGATTTTTCTTGTTTTATTGTTTCTTAGACTAAAATAATATCTTACTGGGATATTTCCTCTGAATTCTCATAAGATTCCTCCTTTTACTCCTGAACTACACCATATGCTTGGTGTTCTTAAATGGAAAACCTGCTAATTACTGTGGTTTGAATCAGTTGGTCTGGAGTTACTCTGTGTGGCTGTGAAGGACACCGGGCATGTACCACTAGGCATACACTGCTTTGCTAACCACATCTGAGTTAGCTGAGGAAATGCTCCTCTCTCTGTAAGCCTTTAGGAGTTGTTTGTAGCAATTTTCAAGGTTTACTTAGCTATTTATTTGTGCTAAAAGAATAATTAAATTGGTTTGATGTTGAGGTGGTACTTGTTCGAAGTATTCAACTTACCCTTAGTTTACCACCCCAAAGTTTTTCATGATTCTGAGCCCCTGCTGCTTCCAGTTTGTTTCTTTAAACCGATATCCACAGGGAGCTCCATTAATTTAGTGAGTTACCATTTACACTCAATTCTTGTACTTGGAATCTATCTTTTGATGTCTGAAATTCTTCATTAACAATAGTACAGGTGTCCTCATTTTGATTCCATATTTTTTTCTCATTTCTTAAGAACCTTGGAAAAAACAGAGTCAAATGAATGTGTTCAAACTGTCTTACTGTAAGTAAGCAAATGCCCTATTTACATCCAAACTTTATATCACTGGTTGCTAAGAGAGCAAGGATACCCTCCACCAATGTCTCCGGATGAATTGGTCTGTAGGACTGATTCTACAGTTAGCATCCTACTCATGAAAATTTTTTCAGAGATTTACAGAGAGAGATACTGTATACACAAAGCTCACTATATATTTCTTTCTTGTAATATAAAAAATACCAAAAAAGTGCTGGCATCCTATATCCATATTGCCTGCAGCATTTATGTTAACAAAACAGGCAAAATAATTAAACTAAGCAATTCATTATTAGGACAATTATTGCCTTTGAAATGTCCTTACTCCTTCCCTGTAATTCTTGCATTCTCACAGCTCACATGAAAAATATACAATCAAGAAAGAAATTACTTTTTGAATTAAGATCATGGTTGAATTTTGTCATGTATCTTAAGCACCCTTTCAGAAATTATGCAAGATGAGAATCAGTTACCTTGTGAGTTTGAAATTTAGCAAACCAATTTCTTATACATCAAAAGAGAACAAATGTCTAACATTTCATCATTGCCCAGTGAAACATTTAATTTAATATCTTGATTTACACACCATTTATGTTGAGTCTTGCAGCCTCACATACTCTTTTTAATGTAATTTACACTACCATATATATGTGATACACATTCCCATTTTCCACAGAGAATTTTTATGTCTGCAGCAGAATACACGTAGGTAAATATGGATTTTATCAAGTTGAGATATTAATAGTTTACTTATATCTCTGAGTCAGCACCCCACATAAGAATATGAACCTCAAAATAGTGTTCTGGAATTAATTAGCTCTATAAGCCAAATCCAAATGCTAATATGTGGTTGAAAGATAGTAGTTAATGTATGAACTCTCCACCTCTTTTACATTTAATTTTGAATGATGCTTTTCCATGCACCAGAAACTTAGTCAGTCAGGAAACTATAACTCTACAAAGATAATAAATGAAAGAACTTTAAGGTCACTCATTACTTCCTTCCCATTGCCTCCTCAATAAACTCTGCTCTTCAGAGTTGGGGCCCTTGCTGTCTTTGAGTCTTTCCCACAAAACACCTGATTCCTCCCAGCTTCTGAGATATACTGTTCTTGTCCTTAATTTTATTTTCCAAATAGTTGTTTATATTTTATAGATGCCTTTTCCTAATTGTCCAGATGGTGAGCTCCTACTCTCCTTTTAAGATCTAGCTTAAATATCATTTTTCCTGTAAGTTGCTCTTGGCTTCTTCAACTATATAGCAAATTTTCTTTGGTTCTTGCTCCATTTTCTGTGTACCTGAACACTGTTAATTCATGCACATGTCATAGTAAATGTATTGTGAGCTCCTCAAGAAGAGAATGTATATTTAATTCACCTCTTGATCCTCACTAAATAACGCCACGAATCCCAGGCATTCAAAGAAAATTACATCAATTTTCAAATAATATCATGCCCTGCTTTGGTAATTTGGTAATAATGAATAACAACATTCAGTTACAATTGTTAAACTTAGAATTGTCACACACTGGGATAGTGGTACAAATATAAAAAGTATTTACTTGTAATTTCACAGCTGTTACGTATTAGTGTACTGAAAATTGGGCAACTGAACATTTTTCTGTGTCATCGACTAAGGCTCTTCTGTTGAAATTTATGAAAATAAAAGTAAATTCTAGGAAGCAGAATTATACTTCTGAAATTTTAACCAGGACCCATTTGTGTACTTGCTAATTTTATGAATATTTATGAAGTACCAACTATATCTACATTTTTGTATAAGATACTCATGATACTATAATAAGCAAGATGGGCCAGGTGCCTGTCCTCAAGCAATCAAAAAGAGAAGCAATTCCAAAAAAAAGTGCAGTTAAGTATTATGACTATGAAAGTACAGAGTGTATGTGATAAAATAATGTGTAATATGGAGACAGAATACATTACATTTGTATAGCTCTTGCACTGGTTTCTTGGAATGAGTCTCATTGCATTGTAAAAGCCAGTGCACATGTCTGTACCCAAAGAATCCAGGGTCATTAATACTGAAACTAAGCTGTCTATTTCATCCTCATCTAGGGATAGAATGTCTGGCCATGTAAGTGCTCAATATTTGTTAAATTAATAAAGTAACTTTTTTTCACATGCATAGTCATACTTTAAATTTTATTAAAGCAACTCTTCAGCCTAAAGAGAATAGATAGGAATGTCCACTCCCTAACCCCCAATTTTAACCATAAGATCAGAATGTTAATCACATTCAACTGTTAATCACATTTCTAAGTTCTTGTGACTATCATTGGTCAATCAATAGCTGCTCTTGGTTCATTTATAATCTCTCTTTGTATCCATCTCTATATGATTTGCCACAAACTCCATAAACATAGGGGTTGCTGTGTGTTTAGCACACATTCTTGAATTTTAAGCTATCTGAGGGAGTCTGTGAAACTTCTGGATTTGTAACCAGTTGTTCAAAAGTGAGGACAGCCCTGGGAACTCCTGAACCTGTGGTTGATGTCTAAAGTGAGGATAATCCTGTAAGGACTATTCTTCTTTAACCGTACAGTTTTGCCTAATACCAGGTTACATAGCATTATTAGATTTTTATAAATTTGCTAGTCAAGTTGGTCTAAAGTGATATTCCATTATTCTTTTAATTTTTTACTATAAATTAATATATCTCTTCAAATGTTTATAGATCAAAGGGTTTTCTCCCCTTTGGGTGGACTGTTCTATACATTTTCCTATTTTGTTTGAGGATTTTTGGTGCTTTGTTAAATATTTTTATATTCTAGATATTACAGTTGCTCATTAACTGTGTCATTGTTGTCCTTGGTTGACTAATACTCAATTTTGATGCAATAAAAATGTTTAAAGGAGATCTTCTTTAAAAATATATATGTGTGTGTGTGTGTGTGTGTGTGTGTATGCATTTTTTATATATCTGGTATAAAATTGTACTTAAATTTATTTTATCTATATGATGAGTTAATTTAGTGAAAACTGCCCTCCAAAGAGTCCTTCAATCACATAAATTTGTGATATTACCTTTATTACAAAACATTTTCCAACATATATTAAACTTTTCCTGAGTTTTCCATGCTTTTCTATTGGTGTGAGTGTCCATTATTGCACTAATTATCTATTGTTTTCACTACTATGGCTTTGTAATATGTTTTAATATCTCATAAACTTATCTTATATCTTTATTCTTTTTTTCCCTCCCCAAATTTATTTACTCATGGGTCCCTAATCTTTCATATAAATGTGTATATGTATACACATATGTATAATATTGAATAACTAATTGTAATTGCAATAAATTAATAAATTGATTAGAGTAAAACTGACATTATTATATTAAGTGATGCCATATATATATAGTGTAGATATACAATCATCTTAGCATATGTTTAGATTTTCTTACACTCTTTAAAAAAGTTTCCAGAATGGCTGTCATCAACAAATCCTCAAACAACAAGTGTTGGTACTCTAGTACCCTGCTGGTGGGAATGCACACTGGTGTAGCCACTATGGAAAACAATATGGTGCTTCTTCAAAAATTAAAAATGAAATTTCCATTTGACTCCACAATTCCACTTCTAGGAATATATCCTAAGAAACCTGAAACACCCATCAGAAAGAATATATGCACCCCTATATTCATAGCAGTTGGAAAACAACCTAACTCTTCATCAGGAAATGAGTGGATAAAATATCTGTGGTATATATACACAATGGAATACTATGCAGCAGTAAGAAAGAAAGATCTCTTACCTTCGAGACAACATGGAGGGACCTGGAGGGTATTATGCTCAGTGAAATAAGCCAGTCAGAAAAAAACAATTACCACACGATCTCACTTATTTATGGTTTATCATGAACAAAATAAATTTTTGATCAAAATAGATCCAGAATCATGGAAGTAGAAAACATACTGACAAACCTCAGAGAGATGAGGAGGTGGGAGGGTGGTAAGAGATAAACCAAAGAACTTATATGCATATATGCACAACCAATGGACACAGACATTAGGTTGGGGAAAGCAGGAGGCCAGTGGGAGTGGAGAGTGGGGAGTCAATGAGGAAAGGGGGGGGGCCTCTGTAATACTTTCAACAATAAAAAATAAATTAAATAAATAAAAATTAAAAATTAAAAAAAAATTTAAGTTCTACATGTACTGTATCTTCTGTTTCTTAATTCCAAGATATTTTAATTTTTTAGTTATTATTATAAATAGAATCATGTATCTATATGATTTTCTAGTTAATTATATTTGTTATTCTAAAAGTACTACTGATTCTAAGAACTAAATACTACATCTGCCAAATGTATAAAATTCTCTTAAATTTATTTTTAATTATAGTTGACATACAATATTATATTACTTTCAGGTGTACAACACAGTGATTAGACATTTATCAACCTTACAAAGTGATGACCACAATAAGTACCTATCTGGAACTTCTCTTAATAGTCAAAATTTTTATCAATATATCATACTGCTTTTATTCTAATGGGGTAAAAATAAATGTTTATTTCTTGCCTATTATATTTATTTTTTAAATTTATTTTCTTATTGCATTGTCCCAGACTGCTAGTACAATGTTAAGGGCAATTATATCTTCATTTCTGTCATAAAAGAAACTATGTTTATAGTTTCATTATTCCAGGTGGAAACTAAGTAGATGCTCATCAATCTGTTCCTTTTTCCTAGGCACACATAATGATTATAGATTATATTTTTCAGCCTATACTACTATTAGAATGGGGCCTTGTGGACAATATAAAATTATTAAAAAATATATTTATCATTTCCTGGACTAACTATAAGATTCTCCCTTCAATCTTTCACTTTCTCTTTCTCACTGAATGTCCATGTACAGAGAATTTGGGAGAATAACTCTGAGAAATCCTTTGGGATCCTAAAGTCAAAGGTGGAAGGAAACAGAATCTCTGGTACGATCTCAGCATGTAGGATAACAGCTCAAGAAATAAGTTTAACTCACATTAGTACGTAACATGAACAAGAAATAAATTTTTATTATGTTAAAGCCCTGACATTTTGGAGTATTTGATTACCAAATATCCTGATTTACAACACAATATATTTGTTACATATCTTTAAGATATAACACAAATAAAATTTGGTAAATCATCTTGTAATCTTAGTTAACTAAAATTATTATAAATAGTCTATGAATTTTGTCATGCTTTTTTGGATCTAATGAGATGGGCATACAATTTTTCTTCTTAGATTTATTTCAGTTGTAAATTGGATTTATATATTTTCTGAGGTTGACTAACTTCTTTGCATTCCAGGGATACTTCTATAATTGATGAATTTGCATATATATACACAGGGCTTTGTATTTCACCCTTGCCCCTAAAATTTAGTTACCTAAGTACAGCCAGGATACTCCTTTAAAAATATAAAACATACCAGCAAACTCCTTACCTCCAGTTCTTCTAATGTCTTCCTGTAACTGTTCGGCTAAGTCTTTTCAAAGACCTGCAAGGGCATTTGTTATATGCTCCCATTTCCCCCTTTACATACTCTCTGCTGTAGCCACACTGCCCAACTAGTGGTGTTTTTAACATGAGTTCTTTCACCTGATGTACATATCACTTCTGTTTGCCTGATATACTCTATATACACAGGATTCTTTTGTGTTTAGGTAATGAATCAAATAGTATCTCTGTTATGTCAGTTTCCTAGAAGTGGAGCCTGAGACAGGTTTGTCTGAGTCAATTACTGAAGATGTGCTCTCAGAGGGGAGTGGAGGAAGCCATAACGCTTGAGAAATGCTAAACAATCACTAACTTCAGATTATTTCCACAGTATTTTGATTTCTTGAAAAAAGACTGAGAAGGAAGATCACAGGACGTTTACTGAGTATACTCTCATCAAACACACTTCTAAAACAGTGAAAGATTCAGACTGGGCAGAGAAGGAGAAGGAGACTCACAGTGTCATTTCAACTAATGCGTCAGCAAGTTTAGGAGGAGCTCTGAAGCTAGCCTGGAACTTCAGCTTGTCCCAAATTGAGACAGAACACTATAGTACCCTGCTCAAACCTGGAAATGCTGGGGCACAAATTGCTTCACAGATTAATCTCACCTTGGGAGAAGGGGGCCCAATATTAGAACCCTATCTTAGTTGCTAAATAAGGTTTTTCCCTGAGGACAAGCGTTGTCTCTTAGACTAGGTAGCTCACATTTGTCCAAGAGAAATTTTCTATTAAAGAAGGAAGCTGTGAGCTGTTATTAGATAATATTGACAGCAGCTGGGGAGGGAAGGGAGTGGAATGTGAACACCAGTTAATAAAAGGAATATTGTGAACTTGCCTGGTCACATCTGGAAAAACACACATGACCAGGGTTAGTGGGATAAATTAAAGCCCTTCCTGCAATTAATTCTATGGCAATAACTGACACACATCATTTACTTTCTCCCCTACCTGTTCACTAAAATGGGGATTAATGTGTGACACTAATAAATAGCATCAACTTCATCATCAAATTAGTTCATGAATGGAAAGACTTACATTTCTCATGGTATTTAATACTGTGATATATTTTTCTCTATCACATTTTAATTCCAACAGATGCATACTTTATGATGACTGTGATATATTTTTCTCTATCACATTTTAATTCCAACAGATGCATACTTTATGATGACTTATTATCTGTTTCCTCTCAATAGATTTTAAGTTTTATGTTGACAAGAATTTGACCATTTTTTATTCAGTGGTTTATACTCAGAGCCTAGAACATTCCTCTACACATAAAAAAATAAATATTCATTGAATAAATTAAGAACTTCACATTTTGGCAGATTAAAAATAATGTTTATTTTCATTTTTTAAGATAAAATTTTATGTTTTATAATAGTTTTAGTGCCAGGAACCAGCCTGGAGAGCAGAGTCCCTGAGTTGGAGCGGTGGGAATAAAGACAATGACACAGATATGGGATCAGAAGGACTGTCCTCAGCAGGATCAGCTTTGATTTGCTTTATTACATGCCTTTTATACCTTAAAGCAAACCTTTAGTGATATAAGAGAGCAGGATCTTCTTGATATAATGCCCAGGGCTACAACAATGCTGTATAGAGTTAGTTTGCCTTGCAGATAACAGGAACACCCAGGCCCACCCAGGAGCACCCAGTCTGTTATCTCAGGTATTTCAAGGTACATTGGGTCACACTTAACCCTGAGCTGCACAAACACAATACAAGCCTACTTCCTTGAGATTGTGGGGGAGGTTGAGTCTCTGACTCAAGGCCTTCAGGCTCTGTGGACTCTGTCAGACACATAGCCAGCTCCCAACATTTTAGGTTCACAGAAAAATTAAGAGAAGGTACAGAGATTCTCCATATACCCATACATGCACACATGCATAGCCTCTCCCATTATCAACATTCCCCCACCAGGCTGGTACATTTGTAATAATCTATGAACCTGCCTTAACACATCATTATTACTCAGAATCTATAGTTTACATAATGATTCACTCTTGGTGGTGTACTTTGGTGGTTTGGACAAATGTATAATGACATGTATCCACCATTATAGTATCATGCAGAGTAGTTTCACTGTCCTAAAAATGCTCTGTGTTCTACCTATTCATTGTTTCCTCCTCTTCTAACCTTTGGCAATCACTGATCTTTTAAATGTCTCCATAATCTTGCCTTTCCCATAATGTCATGTAGTTGGAGCCACGCAGAATGTAACATTTTTCTTTTACTTGTTTTTAATTAATTTATTTTTGTTATAGATGTTTCTCCTTTTTTCCCCCATTGACCCCTCATCCCAATCCCACCCCCTTCCCCAGCATTATTGTCTATGTCCTTGTTTACCCATACATGAGTGTAAGTTCTGTGGTTTATCTCTTCCCTCCCCTCATATCCACCTCTTCTGAGCGTTGTCAGTCTGCACCCCACTTCCATGTCTCTGGGTCTATTTTGTTCCTCAGCTTGTTTTGTTCATTATATTCCACAAATAAGTGAAATCATGTGGTATTTGTCTTTCTTTGATTGGCTTACTTTGCTTAGGATAATACTCTCTAGGTCCTCCCATGTCGTCTTAAAGGATAAGAGATCTTTTTGACAGCTGCATAGTATTCTATTCTATATATGTACCACAGCGTGTTTTTTTTAAGACTCCTCCAGTTTATTTATTTATTTATTTTGGTCTTCATCCGAGTATATTTCTCTATTTATCTTCAAATGCAGTGGAAGGTAGAGAGAAGGAGAGAAAGGGAGAGAGAAAGAAACATCAACGTGAGAGGAACACATTCATTGGTTGCCTCCCGCACGACTGTGACCAGGGCCGGGAATGAACCACAACCAAGGTACATGCCCTTGACTGGAATCAAACCCGAGACTCATTGGTCTGCCAGTTGATGCTCTACGGCTTAGCCAAACAGGCCAGGGCTACCAAAGATTTTTTTTTCTTTATTGATTTTAAAGAGAGAGAAAGGGAGAGGGAGAGAGAGATAAAAACATCAATGAGACAGAACAATGATTAGCTGCCTCCTCCATGCCCCCCACTG
This sequence comes from Molossus molossus, assembly GCF_014108415.1. Lineage (NCBI taxonomy): Eukaryota > Metazoa > Chordata > Mammalia > Chiroptera > Molossidae > Molossus > Molossus molossus. The sequence continues at coordinate 61,620,599 of NW_023425352.1, forward strand.
GAGATTTGTCCCACAATCTGGGCATGGGCCCTGACTGGGAATCCAACTCGAGACCTCTTGGTGCATGGGTAAATGCTCAACTACTGAGTGACACTGGCTAGGCCACCACAGCTTTTTATTTATTTATTTATATTTATTTACTTATTTATTTATTTTTTTATTAATTAATTTTTGTTACAGATGTTTCTCCTTTTTCCCCCACTGATTCCCCCCGCCCCTCCCTCCCTGCCCTTTCCCCAGTTTGTTGTCCATGTCCACTGTTCATGCATACACGCATATAAGTTCTGTGGTTCATCTCTCCCCCCGCAACCCCTCTTCTGGGGATTGTCAGTTGGTACGCCACTTCCACGTCTCTGGGACTAACCCATTCCTCAGACTATTATGATCATTATATTCCACAAATAAATGAGATCATATGAAACTTATCTTTCTCTGTTTGCCTTGTTTCACTTAGGATGATACTTTCCAGTCCGTCCATGTAGTCTCAAAGGATAAGAGATCTTTCTTTCTTACCGCTGCGTAGTACTCCATTGTGTATATGTACCACTGCTTTTTTATCCATTTGTCTACTGATGGACACTTGGGCTCTTTCCAGATCTTAGCTATTGTAAATAGTGCTACTACAAACATGGGGGTACATATACTCTTTCTGATTGGTGTTTCAGGCTTCTTAGGGTATATTCCTAGAAGTGGGATCACTGGGTCGAATGGAAGTTCAATTTTTAATTTTTTGAGGTAACACCATATTGTTTTCCATAGTGGCTGCACCAGTCTCCATTCCCACCAGCAGTGCACTAGAGTCCCCTTTTCTCCACACCCTCGCCAACACTTGTTGTTTGATGATTTGTTGATGGCAGACATTCTGACAGGTGTGAGGTGATACCTCATTTTAATTTGCATCTCTCTGATGATTAGTGATGATGAGCATTTCTTCATATGTCTCTTAGCCATTTGTATGTCCTGTTTGCAGAGGTGTCTATTTAGTTCCTCTGCCCAGTTTGTAATTGGGTTCTTTGTCTTCCTTTTGTGGAGTTGTATGAACACTCTATATGTAATGGAAATTAACCCCTTATCTGATATATCATTGGCAATTATGCTCTCCCATACAATGGGTAGCCTTTCCGTTTTGATGATTACATCTTTTGCTGTGCAGAAGCATTTGAGTTTGTTGTAGTCCCATGTGTTCATTTTCTCCTTTGTTTCTGTTGCCTTAGGTGATGCATCAGTGAAATTTCTGCTGCGTATGATGTCTGAAATTTTGTTGCCTACAGTTTCTTCTAGGATTTTTATGGATTCATGAGTCACATTTAAGTCTTTTAGCCATTTTGAGATTATTCGTGTGTAGGGTGTAAGTTGATGGTCTAGTTTCATTTTTTTGCAAGTAGCTGTCCAATTTTCCCAGCATCATTTATTAAAAAGGCTGTCTTTACTCCACTGTATGCTCTTGCCAGCTTTGTTAAATATTAATTGAGCATATTGCCTTAGGTCCATTTCTGGGTTCTCTGTTTGTTCCACTGGTCAATATGCCTGTTCTTGTGCCAGTACCAGGCTGTTTTGATTATGGTGGCCTTTGTAGAATAACCTGAAATCTGGTAATGTGATCCCTCCAACTTTTTTCTTCCTTTTCAAGACTCCTGTGGCTATTTGAGGTCTTTTTTGCTTCCATATGAACTTTTGAAGTACTTGTTCTAATTCTGTCAAGTATGCCGTAGGTATTTTGATGGGCATTGCGTTGAATCAATAGATTGCTTTGGGTAATATGGACATTTTAATGACATTAATTCTCCCAATCCATGAACAGGGTATGTGCTTCCACTTTTTTATATCTTCCTGTATTTCTTTTATCAATGACCTGTAGTTTTCTGTGAATAGGTCCTTTATTTCTTTGGTTAAGTTTATTCCTAGGTATCTTAATTTTTTTTGCCACAATGGTAAATGGGATTGTTTTCTTAGTTTCTCTTTCTGTGAGTTCATGATTGGTGTAGCGAAATGCCATCGATTTCTTGACATTAATTTTGTGTCCTGCTACTTTGCCAAATTCATTTATTAAGTCTAGTAAACTTTTGATGGAGTATTTGGGATTTTCTACATATAGTATTATGTCATGTACAAATAATGACAGTTTCACTTCCTCCTTTCCAATTTGGATCCCTTTTATTTTTTCTTCCTGTCTGATTGCTGTGGCTAAGACTTCCAGTACTATGTTAAATAAAAGTGGTGAAAGTGGGCATCCTTGCCTTGTTCCTGTTCTTAAGGGAAATGCTTTTAGATTTTGCGCATTGAGTATGATGTTGGCTGTAGGTCTTTCATATATGGCCTTTATTATGTCGAGATATGATCCTTCTATTCCCACACTGCTGAGCATTTTTATCAGAAATGGATGCTGGATTTTGTCGAAGGCTTTTTCAGCATCTATTGATATGATCATGTGGTTTTTATTCTTCATTTTATTTATGTGGTGTATCACATTTATTGATTTGTGAATATTGTACCAGCCTTGCATCCATTGGATGAATCCCACTTGGTCATGGTGGATAATTTTTTTGTGTATTGCTGGATCAAATTTGCTAGTATCTTGTTCAGGATTTTGCCGTCTATGTTCATCAGGGATATTGGCCTGTAGTTTTCTGTTTTTGTTGTGTCTTTTTCTGGTTTTGGAATTAGAATTATGCTGGCTTCATAAAACGAGTTTGGAAGTCTTCCTTCTTCTTGAATTTTTTGAAATAGTTTGAGGAGAATGGGTATTAGTTCTTCTTTGAATGTTCGGTAAAACTCCCCCGTGAAGTCTTGTGGGCCTGGGCTTTTGTTTGCTGGGAGAGTCTTAATTACGTCTTCAATTTCTTCTGTTGTTTTTGGTCTGTTCAAGTTTTCTATCTCTTCCTGATCTAGTTTTGGGAGACTATGTGTTTCTAGAAATTTGTCCATTTTGCTTAAATTGTCGAATTTGTTGCCATATAATTGTTCATAGTAGTTGTTAACGATCTTTTGTATTTCTGTGGTGTCAGTTGTTACCTCTCCTCTTTCATTTCTGATTTTGTGTATTTGGGTTCTCTCTCTTTGTTTCTTGGTGAGTCTAGCTAAGGGTCCATCAACCTTGTTTATCTTTTGAAAAACCAGCTCTTTGTTTCATTGATCCTTTGAATTGTTTTTTTTTTTTTTGGATTCTATGTCATTTATTTCTGCTCTGATCTTTACTATTTCCTTCCTTCTACTTGCTCTGGGGTTTTCTTTTTGTTTGCTCTGTAGTTCTTTAAGTTGTGAGGTTAGATAATCTATTAGAAATTTTTGTTGTTTTTTCAGGTAGGCCTGTAGTGCTATGAACTTCCCTCTCAAAACTGCTTTGGCTGCATCCCATAGATTTTGTGTTGTTGTGTCTTCATTTTCATTGGTTTCCAGGAAGTTTTTGATTTCTTCCTGGATCTCCTCGGTGACCCATTCATTGTTTACTAACATGGTATTTAGCTTCCCTGTGTTCAAATGTCTTTGTATGTTCTTCTTACAATTGATTTCTAGTTTCATGCCATTGTGATCTGAGAAGATGCTTGATATGATTTCAGTCCTTTTGAACATGTAGAGACTTAGTTTGTGCCCTAACATGTGGTCTATCTTTGAGAATGTCCCATGTGCACTTGAGAAGAATGTGAATTCTGTAGTTTTCCAGTGTAATTCTCTGTAGATATCTATTAAATCCATTTGGTCTAGTGCTTCATTTAGAGTCTCTGTTTCCTTGCTAATTTTTTGTCTAGAGAATCTATCCAATGATGTCAACAGGGTGTTGAAGACCCCTGCTATGATTGTATTGCTCTCAATTTCTCCTTTGAAGTCCTCCAGAAGATTTTTAAATATATTTTGGTGCTCCTATATTGGGTGCATATATGTTTATCAAGGTTATATCTTCCTGTTGGATAGATCCTTTCAATAGTATGTAGTGGCCTTCTTTGTCTGTAATTATGGCCTTCATTTTGAAATCTATTTTATCAGATATGAGTATTGCTACCCCAGCTTTTTTTTTCCTTTCCGTTTGCTTGGAAGATTTTTTTTCCATCCCTTCACTTTAAATCTATGTGAGTCTTCTGTTCTGAGGTGGGTCTCTTGAAAACAACACATCGATGAGTCATGCTTTCTTATCTAATCAGCTATTCTGTGTCTTTTTATGGGAGCATTCAATCCATTTACATTTAAAGTGATTATTGATATGTACTTATTTATTGCCATTTTTGTTTAGTGTGGTTCTATTTTTCTTCCCATTTCTACTGCTAATTACAGCAGTCCTTTTAACATTTCTTGCAGTGTTGGTTTGGTGCTAATGTATTCCCTTAGCCTTTTTTTTTGTCTGGGAAGCTCTTTATTTGACCTTCTATTTTGAATGATAGCCTTGCTGGGTAGAGTAGTCTTGGATTCAGATCCTTGTTTTTCATGACTTTGATTACTTCATGCCATTCCATTCTGGCCTGTAGTGTTTCTGTTGAGAAGTCAGCTGAGAGCCTTATGTGGTTTCCTTTGTAGGTAACCTGTTGCTCATCTCTTGCTGCTTTTAGGATTCTCTCTTTGTCTTTAATTTTTGGCTGTTTGATTACTATGTGTCTTGGTGTGGGCCTGTTTGGGTTCTTCTTACTTGGGGCTCTCTCTGCTTCTTGAACTTGAATGCCTTTTTCCTTCACCAAATTAGGGAAGTTTTCTGTCACTATTTCTTTGAATATATTCTCTAACCCTTGCTCATTTTTTTCTTTATTGGTGACTCCTATGATGCGAATATTGCTACCTTTCTGGTTGTCCCACAGTTTTCTTAAGCTGTCTTCCTGTTTTTTAATCGTTTTTTCCTTTTGGTTTTCTGATTGGTTGATTTTTTTCTACCCTGTCTTTTAATTCACTGATCTGGTCCTCAGCTTCCCCTACTCTGCTTTTTAGACCTTCCCATGTGTTTTTCATTTCTGATATGTCATTCTTCATTTCTTCCTCGTGGTTTTCAATTTCCAACTGGTTGATTTTCAACATTTCTTTGTCTTTACTCATGGTGCTTATGTCCTTACACATGCTGTTGAGCTTCCTCAACATCATGGCTCTAAATTCTAGTTCTGTTAACTTTCTTAACTGCACCTCATTTATCTCCTCTTCGGTAGAGGTCTCTTGTTCTTTCATTTGTCTTTTGTTTCTGTTTCTCACCATTTTGGCTATCACAGTGGCCTTTGTAGTCTGCCAAATTTTCCCTGTGGATGTTGGTGTTCTGCTGTTTGTGGCTCCCTCTCCTGGGTTTGGATGAGGCAGGGAGGACCTACTTCAACCACCACTGTCAAGTCTTAACTTTCCTCTAGCTTTTTTTTGCCTGGAGGCTATTAGTAGAGGTCACCTGAAGAACCTTGGTTTCTGAGTTGCCTGAAAAACTCCCTCAGATGTTCAGTGTAAGAGGATTTTCTGAGGGTGGGGCAGCTGCTGGTTGTTAATGGGCCTCAATTAGCATTTCAATGGCCAATGGGTGGGGTTGAATCTTTGAGGGAGGGGCTGCCACCTCTCCCCAGGGCCCTGGGTAGGAGTAACATGACCACAGTCCTGATTGGCTGCACTCAGCAAAAGCTCTGAGCACCCTCCTAAACCCGAGTGTCCCCACACAGTTCCAGTCCAGTCTGCCCTCCCTGTGCCAGAGCCCAAGGTGAGTGACTGCTGCCAATTTAGCCTCTGTCTAGACTCTGCATCATGGAGCCACATGGGAATTTTAACCTGAGGGTGCTGCTTTCAGCCAAGGGCGGCCGAGGCTCTGGCACCAGCCAAGAGCGTAGCACTCAGCCGAAGCCACAGGACTCAGCCATGGTTGCAGCAGCTTCCAGCAAAGTCCCCTGTTCCCAGCTGAGTCCGTGCGGCAGCAGCCGAGGGCTTAGCACGTGGCCGAGTTCGCAGGACTCAGCCGCGGTCGCAGCCGAGGTGGCAGCACCTTTTCGCCAAGTCCCCTAGTCCCAGCTGAGTCCGCTGGTCCCAGCCCAGGCCACTGCGGACTGTAGGCTCCCGGCTCCCTCTCGCATCCTTGCAAGCCTACCAGGATTGAGTCGGTGTCCCTGGTTATGTGGTCCTCCAAGGTGTCTTTGGGTTGCCCCTTCTTGACGATTTGTATTTATTTTTGTTGTAAATCCAGTTTGGTCCTGGGAGATGGTCTATGTAGCTCCTTTCACTCCACCGCCTTTTTTTTTTTTTCACCACAGCTTTTTTTTTTTACCACTCATCTATTGATGGATACTTGGGCTGTATCACCTCAGACCTGCCAGAATGGCTGCCATCAACAAATCATCAAACAAAGGTGCTGGCGAGGGTAAGGAGAAGAGGAAACTCAAGGAGACTCTAGTACACTACTGCTGGGAATACAGACTGGGGCAGCTACTATGGAAAACAACATGGTGTTTCTTCAAAAATTAAAAATTGAACTGCCATTTGATCCAGTGATCCCACTCTAAGGAATATATCCTGAGAAGCCTGAAACAAAAATCATAAAGAATATATGTACCCCTATGTTCACAGCAGCACTATTTACAATCAAATGTAACTTTTTTAGATGGGCTTCTTCCACTAAGTAATATTCCTGTGTTTAAGGTTCCTGTATATCTTTTCATGGCTTGATAGCTGATTTCTTTTATACATAAATAATATTCCATTGTTTGGATATTCCACAGAGTATTTATTCATTCACCTGAAGAAGGATATTTTGTTGTTCCAAGTTTGGTCATTAAGAATAAAGTTGCTATAAACAGCTGTACGCAGACATAAGTTTTCAACTCATTTGGGTATATACCAAGGACTGTAATTGTTGGATCATATGGTAATAATATATTTAGTTTTGTAAGAAATTGCTAAACTAGTTTTCAAAGTGTCTATACCATTTTTGTTCTACCAGCAATGAATGAAGGTTAATTTTCTCTTTTATAGTTTGTCCTGATTTTGGAATTAAAGTTACATTAATCTTACTGAATGGATGGGGCAATTTTATGGTGTGCTTCTTTTTAGAACAAGTTAAAGGTATCTCTTTTATGGAATCATCATGTTCTGAAATTTTAGAAGGATATTTTTACCACTAAAATATTACTAAAATTTAAAAGCTAATATAAGTTTTTAATTTATATTTTTCTACACATATATTAATTTTATTTAAGTTTTAGAATTTACATTATATATTCTAATCATTAATATTTCTTTATCAGTAGTATCTTTTTGAAATCTTTCTTACTCTTTTTTTCTTTCCTTTCCTTTTATTTTATTTTATTTTTTTTGTTTTGTTTTCTTAATTGCTTCTGCTAGAGTTACTAATATTTCCAAAAAAAGAAGCTCTTGGTTAAATTTTTCTGTTACATTTTTTCTTTATATAATTACATTTGTTCTTTTCATATTTTTTAATTTACTTAAATGTGCTTGAGTTTTTAGAACATTTTCCTGTTATAGATGTAACAGCAATTAATTAATTCTTCACATTTTTAAAAATTCTTACCTGAGGATATGTTTAAAGATATGAAGGGGAGGAGAGAGAGAAAGAAAGAAAGTAACATTGATGTGAGAGGGAAACACCAATTGATTTCCTTCTTTATGCTCCCCCACCAGGGATCAAACCCACAACCCAGGTATGTACCCTGAATGGGAATTGAACTCACAGCATTTTGGTGTATGGGACAATGCTCCAACCAACTGAGCCAGCCAGCCAGGGCAATCATTCACTTTCCTAATGACTGTATTTCATTTTCTCACTGAATACTATTATAATATGTGTTTCTTACAAATTTGATATATATAGTTTTTATATGGACATATATAATTTTTGTTCATGTCTGATTATAATTTATTATTTATTTTAATTATTTTCTTGTGTAATTTAGTAGCTTAATTTTTATTTTAAATATAAAATATATAAAGAGGATATATAGAGTTATGAAATTATTATAAAATTCATTTATTCTTTTATTACAGGTCTAGAACATAGACTCATGATGTTATTTCTTTTAAGTTACTCAGGCATTGTTTATTGGCATATATGTCATAGAATTCTGTGATTATTGCATTTGTGCTTCTAAAGAATCCTTTATTTTGTTGTTTAGATGAATTATTTTGATATGCAGTAGATAATCCTTGTCTCATAGATACAGTTATAGTCAGGAGACAATCTACCAAATTTTGTACCCCCTTTTATCAATAATAAGGGGTAAGTTTCTCATTTATCAGTAGAGATAATAATAATCAGTATGATTTCAGAGGACTCTCTTGGGGAGTAAATTAGTCCATGTAAAATATAGGCAGATAGTGTTATTTCTTATTATGAAATATATTACAATGTTCCAATATAAACCTGCTCTTAATACATTTGAAAGTATTCAAGCAATCTACATTTTTTACTTTCTTGATAACAAAAGCTGAAAAAATTTTACATGTAGTGCACAGAATTAGATAATTGAATTATTCACAATCTTTGGGCCTTTCCTTTACTGTTGACCCATGTATTGTATTGCCTCATTTTGTTTCCTTGTATTTATGTATATTCTTATAACTAATATTTTGTTTTGGAGTTTTTGTCTGTACTCAAAAAATTATCTAATCTTTATCTTCCAGGTAAGTAGTTAGAATTTTTAATTTTTAAAAATCTTATATACCATTTGTCATTATGCCAAATTTTTGCAGATATTCATGATTAGTCCCTCTGGATAAATTTCACTAAGTAGAATTGCTACATAAAATTACATGAAGATTTTCAGAGCTTCTGATAAATATTTCTAAATTGAAGTAAAGTAAGTTTCTAGTAATTAACATGTCTTGTCAGCAGTGATTGAAAGCGTTTATTTCTCCTCACCTTCCACCTAGTGAATTAGAGTTTTAAAATTCTTTTCAAAATCAGTGATTGAAAAAATTGGTTTGCATTCTTGCTAAAATTGCATTTTTGATTGTTAGTGGGTTTGAATATTTATGCCTAAGTCCATTTGACATTTGTATTTATTTTAGTAAATAGCTTATTATAGGCTTTGTTAATAATTCCAGTTGTGTTTTTGTCTTGTGATTAGTAATTTTAAGAGTGCTTTATAAAATCTCCATCATTTGTCAGATATGTTTCATTTATTTACCTGCTTTCTTTTTCATTTTTACATGTATTGATGACAAGTTTTTGAATTAAGATTTTAAAAAATTATAGTAGTGATATTTATCAATATTGTTTTAATACTATCTGGTTTCTCTCTAATGCTTAGATATACTTGTTGTGATGTTGTGATTTAAGATATGCCACTCTATTTTTTTAACTTATCTTAATTGTTTAATGTATTATAGATGTCTCTCCTTTTTTTCCCCATTGACCCCCTCCTCCCAAACCCCTCCCCTCTTCTTCCTTCCCAACACTATTGTCTGTGTTCATTGGTTATGCATAGAAGTTCTTTGGTTTATCTCACCCTGCCCTCCCACCCCCCTTCCCTTTGAGGTTCATCAGTCTAACAATCAATTTGTACTTCTTAATTCCTTCATCTTTTTCACCCATCCCCCTAGCTCCTTTCCATCTGGCAAGCAACAAAAAGTTCTCTGTATCTATGAGTGTGTTTTTGTTCTGCTTGCTCATTTTGTTTGTAGATTCAATTGTTCATAGATATGCATTAATTGCCATTTTATTGTTCATATTTTTGTTCTTCTTCTCATTCAAGAAGACCCTTCAACATTTTATATAATACTGGTTTGGTGGTGATGAACTCCTTTAGCTTTTTCTTGTCTGGGAAACTTTTGATATGTCCATCTATTCTAAATGATAACTTTGTAGGATAGAGTATTCTTGATTGTAGGTCATTGCTTTCCATGACCTTGAATTTCTCTTGCCACTCCTTTCTGGCCTGCAAAGTTTCTTTTGAAATATGAACTGACAGCCTTATGAGAGCTTCAATGTAGGTAACTATCTGTTTTTCTCTTGCTCCTTTTAAGATTCTCTCTTTGTCTTTAACCTTTGGCATTTTGATGATGATGTGTCTTGGTGTGGACCTCTTTGGATTCATTTTTTCTGAGACTCTGTGTTTCTTGGACTTGTATGTCTGTTTCCTTCACCAAGTTAGGAAAGTTTTCTGTCATTATTTTTTAAATAGGTTTTCAATTTCTTGCTCTTTCTCTTCTCCTTCTGGCACCCCCATGATGCAAATGTTTGTATGATTGATATTGTCCCAGAGGGTCCTTATACTATCCTCATTTTTTTGGATTCTTTTTTTTTTTCTTGCTGTTCTGATTGGGTGTTTTTTTGCTTCCTTATATTCCAAATCAATGGTTTGCTTCTTGGTTTTACCTACTCTACTATTGATTCCCTGTAAATCATTCTTTATTTCAGTCAGTGTATCTTTCATTTCTGACAGGTCCTTTTTAATGTTGTTGATGTTCTAAGTTTCTTGGAGTTCTCCTTAAGTTCCTTGAAGTTCTCACTAAGTTCCTTGACCATCATTATAACCAGTTTTGAACTCTGCATCTGACTGATTGCCTATCTCTATTTTGTCTAGCTCTCTTCCTGGCATATTGTTCTTTTCTTTCATTTGGGACATGTTTCTTTGTTTTCTCATTTTGACTGTCTCCCTGTGTTTGTTCTATGCCTTAGGTAAAATTGTTATGTCTCCTAGGCTTCGTAGGGTGGCCTATTGTAGGTGTCCTGTAGGCTCCAGTGGCACAGCCTCCCTGATCACTCCAGCCGGTCCCTCAAGGTGCACCCCTAGTGTGGACTGTACACCCTTCTGTTGTAATTGAGTCTTGGTTGCTATTGGCATGTCAATGGGAGAGATTTACTCAGGTTTAACAGCTGCAAGAACTGGCTGTGCCCACCGAGAACTGGCCTCTGACTACCTTGGAGGACATCTGTGTGGGAGCCCACCACACAGAGCAAGATTTACTTCAGTGAGGCTCTGGTAACCCCTGAGTTTGCGCATTGAGTGTGTCACTTGTGGAGGTGGTTGGTTGGTGGTCTGAAGCTGTCCACTTGCATGAGCTGGCTGTAGGGCAAGGTCAGTCATTGCCTGTGTTCTGCCCAGGGACACTGGCTTAAGCTACAAAGTGATCTGCTGATGGCTGCTTCTTGTGCTGGGCTTGGAGTTGCCCAGGAAAAGCCAAGCTGTGAACCAAGGCTGGCTGCTTCGAGTGCCAGGCCTGGGGCCGCTTAGCGAGAGGTATGGGGCTCACTGAGACCAGGTGCCCCTTGTTTGAGAGATTTTACGATACTCTGAAGCAGGATCCAAGACAGGCCAATCCTATGGTAAAGCCTTTGGAAACAGCCTGGGTGGGCCCAAAATTTGTGTAGGGCAGGGCCTCAGGGAATCACCAGGGCAAGGCAAACTGTGTGAGCCAGGTTGATACAGCCACCGTCTGATGCCCTGGGGAAGGGCTCACCAAAGGAACATCAGCTTCCACCTGCATGTCTGTCCAGGAGAAACTACCTCTCCAGCCTTCGTCCTGAGGCCAAAACAGCTCAGTTCTCCCCAATATGTCTCTGGCACTCCTCATGCTGCCTTCCCCACACTGAATCCTGGAGGGTGTGAGTCTAAGTAAGTACATGTGTGGACCCTTTAAGAGGAGCTGCCTGGGGCTCCAGAAGCCTCAGCCTTCCTCAGCTTTAGTTCCTGCTGGTTTTACAGCCGGAAGTTATGGGGATTCTCTTCCTGGCACTGAAACCCTGAGCTAAGCACCTGCTGTGGGAGGGAGACCCCTCAGTCCTCAGGGAGGACCTTCATAGCCAAAGTTTTCTCCTGATATTTTTTAACTTTTTTTTTTTAATCCTTACTCAAGGATATTTTTTCATTTATTTTCAGACAGAGTGGAAGGGGGAGAGAGAGAGAGACATCAATGTGAAACAGACACATGGATTGGTTGCCTCCTGCACAGCCCCAACGAGGTCCGGGTATTTTTTCATTTATTTTCAGACAGAGTGGAAGGGGGAGAGAGAGAGAGAGAGAGAGAGAGAGAGAAACATCAATGTGAAACAGACACATGGATTGGTTGCCTCCTGCACAGCCCCAACCAGGTCCGGGACCAAACCACAACCTGATTTTTATCCACCACACGAGTGTGGGACCAGAGGGTCAGCACCTCCGCCCCTTCTATGAGTCTCAGTGTAGCTGTTTCTTTAATTTTGTAGTTGTAGTACTTCCATTCAGCTTGGTTTCAGACGATTCTGAATGATGGTTGTGCTATAGTTTAGTTGTAATTTTGATGTGGTCATGGGAGGAGGCGAGACCGTGTTTACCTACTCTGCCATCTTGACCAGAAGTCCCTTATGCCATTCTGTTTTTTGCCAGACTTAAAACAAATGTCTTTTGAATACTTTTCTTGTTATACTTTCCATATATTTCTATTTTCTTTGAAGTTTTGTTTTAATAAAGATATCTTGTTTATAATGAAATCCACTGCTCGAATAATTTTAGGTGATTATACTAGATTATATAAATACATTTAAAACCTACTTTTAAAATTGCCTAACAAAATATATACATTTAAAACCTATTTTTAAAATTGCCTAACAATTTTAAAAAGGGTCTCAACTTACTTTATCGGATGTTCCAGGAAAACAATCTCCTACGTATATTTCCTATATAATTGATATTGCTACCCTATTTAAAATTTATGATTTAAAGAAATATTTTCTTTTCTCATGTTGTATAATAAGGGTTCTAAAACTTCCCTTGGATGTTTAAAAAAGTGAAGATATACAGACCGTAGCCCCAGAGATCTCATCCATTGGTTCTGTCTCATATGATACCCAAGATGCTCCACTAGGAAAGCTAATAGATTAGACTTTCTAAAACAGTATTATACAATAGAGCTTTTATTATTCCTGAATTAAGATTATTTCACCACTAAAATAATGCCATGGAATGTTCTATCTGGCATTTGATTATTAAATTAAAATTGATAATTTTTGGAAATTAATCCCACTAAAATAGAAATATTATGGTTTAATATTTGATTAGCAGTAGTTTATGTAACCTCTTTCTTCTTTCAATTAAAGTATTTATTAATAAAAATAGAATACAGACCTAACCAGTGTGGCTCAGTTGGTTGAGCATCCTCCCATACACCCAAAGGTGGTGGGTTTGATTCTTGATCAGAGCACTGGGTTTGGGTTCGATCCTCAGTGGGGCACATGCTGATCTCTAGTTCTCTTTCACATCAAAGTTTTTCTCTCTCTCCAAAATCAATAAAAAAACTTAAAAATAGAAGATACAAAAACAAAGTAATAAATCTCATATAAATAAACTAGTATAAGAATCTAGATGAAATCATCAATTGCTATAAAAAATGTAACAGAACAGAGAAGTTTTTCTAATGAGTTTTCACTGCTTAAATAGAAACTGTTAAAAAAATAAAGAAGGTAGGATAATAAGTCAATGGCCAATTAATATTTAATTACTCTTTTATCACAAATCCTTAAATAAAGAGATTAAAAACAAATATATATATATTACTGATATATTAAAAATTATGTTAAATTTATTGAACTTTATCTGATCAGTCTAATTTGTTTTCAGTAACAAAAAATGAAATTTCTTTCAATTAATATGTATTCTTAATATTTCTTTTCTTTTTTTTTTTTTATCCTCACCTGAGGATATTTTTCCATTTTTTGAACAGATAGAGTGGGAGGGAGAGACAGAGGAAGGGAGAGAGAGAGAGAAACATCGACATGAAGGGACAAATCGAGTGGCTGCCACCCGTACGACCAACCAGGGCCAGGGACAAACTGCAACCGAAGTACATGCCCTTAGCGGGAACCGAACCCGGGTCTCTCCGGACCGCAGGCCGACGCTCTAACTGCTGAGCCAAACTGGCCAGGGCTGTATTCTTAATATTTCTTTATGATAACATTTCATTCCATAAATAAAATAGAGGTTTTAGAACAGATTTTTTTTTTTTTGCATAAAATAAAGTGGCTTACTTATTTAATTAAAATCCCATCACTAGACAACTCTTCAGTTTCTTATACATTTATACATTTTGAACACTTAAAATTGCTTTATATCATACTTAACCATAATTATGTTTCAAACAATGACTGCTACATATTTAAACTGGCTTGACAGATTTGAAATTTGCTGAAACCCTCTTTCAACAGAGGGACCATAAGAGAAAAGGTAATGTTTTTTGTTGTTCTCATTTTGTTCCTACCAGTTTGTTTTCTGAGCTTCTCCTGTGCCACTGTTATTTTGGAGAGCATGGTCTTTGCCTTTCCAATTTCAGGAAGGGAGCTTATATTTCACTGTGCTTATAAAGATGTGTTTTCTCATATTCTTTATATACTTTTTCTTCTTTGGTCATTAAAACAATCTATTAGTTGGCATGTTATGATTCAATGACAAAAAGAAAACAAAAATATAGGAAGATTTAATGTTATCATCAGTTCAAATAAAATGCTGAGCTTAAAATGGAATTAAAAGTCATTTTGGTCAATTCTTTAAAGTAACAATTGAAGAAGATCTAGAGATTCAAAGAACAGAAATGACTGTCCAGGTTAACTCCAACCAAACATGGGAGGCAAAGACCAGCACTCAGATCACCTGACATTCAAATAATTGCTCTTTCCACTTTTTTTTCTTAATCCTCACCTGAGGATATTTTTTCCATTTATCTTTAGATGGAGTGGAAGTGGGGAGAGAAACATTGATGTGAGAGAGACACATCAATTGGTTGCCTCCTGCATGACCCTGGCCAGGGCTGGGGACGAACCACAACAGAGGTATGTGCCCTTGGCCAGAATCAAACCCACAACTACAGGCCTATGCTGTAACCGCTGAGCCAAACTGGCCAGGACTGCTCTTTCCACTTTAAATTGTGCCTCCTATATGAAATTTTTTTTAAAAAGAAAGGGAGAGAGAAGAAGGAAGGAAGGAAGGAAGGAAGGAAGGAAGGAAGGAAGGAAGGAAGGAAGGAAGGAAGGAAGGGAGGGAGGGAGGGAGGGAGGGAGGGAGGGAGGGAGGGAGGGAGGGAGGGAGGGAGGGAGGGAAAGAGAGAGAGAAAGAGAGAGAGAAAGAGAAAGAGAAAGGGAAACACTTTAGGTCTAGTAACCATTACCTGTGGCATAATATATAATGTAATGCATATCATTCAGACAAAACAATGTACTCATTCATACTCATTCAAATATATTCCTGGTTACTGAGCTCCTCTGCATCCAACCCTGCATTTGTTTTTGTGACTTGACTTCTCAGTGGGGAAAAAAAAACTATCCCTCCTCTTTTTATATAGTATATTTTTCTTAGAATACTACTCTTATTGATTACTTAACATCAATTGACTAGACAATTGATTCTTAACCTGTGGGTCGCAACCCCTTTGGGTGTCAAACAACCCTTTCACAATGGTCGCCTAAGACATAACAGTAGTAGAATTACAGTTATGAAGTAGCAACAAAAATAATTTTATGGTTGGGGGAGTCACCACAACAGAAGGAACTGTATTAAAGGGTCGCAGCACTAGGAAGGTTGAGAACTATTTTTAAATCAAGTACAGTATTTGGAAATTACATGTGGGGAGTAGAAATAATAGTGTGTTCATAAACCAACAGATGTGGGTTCCCCCACGGGCTGAACACTTACTGGTAATATGACTTCAAATGAAGATCTCAACTTCTCTAAAATAGTTATTTTCTAAGAATCTTAATAGAATAGAATGAGATACTATATAAAAATTATTGACATAAAATATGTGGTCAATGAAAGTTAGTTTTCTTTGTTTTTTAATACATTTTCCCTCAATGTAATATTTTCACCATGTTCAGTGATAAATGACCTCCCATTTTGTTTTGTTTAATAGGATTAAGAGCAAATATTTTCTGAATCTTTACTATATTTATATGAACTAAGTTAATATTCACCTTTAAAAACATCTATGATGTAGATACTTTCTAATTCACAGGTGGAGGAATGGCAATTCCAGTCTGAAATTTGTATTAACTGAACTGAAGTAATATCTTGAAACATATAGTTTACTTGAGCTGAATCAAGAACACATAGAAAGAGTAATAGTGAATTGTGCATTAAAAAGTTTTAATTAGTATTTCAGACACAATGCCTGCACACAAACACACCCTCTGAAACACAAATAAAGGGCCTTAGCAGTTTAATCAAAGATTCCTAACAAATGTTTAAGAGAACTAAACAAACTACTGCTTTACACAGTTTATTACTGAAAAAATATAAGAAACAAGTAGAGCAAAATATATTAATTCATATCTTAGAAATTCTATATATTAACATAACAAGTAAAATACATTTCTATTGTGAAAAGCTAAAATAGATGAAATAAATAAAAGATTATAACTTCCATTATATCATATTTTTATTTCAAATCTTGTTTCCCTTTTCTTCAAGTGATTTTAGCTGTGCATGCCCAGGAAAAAGATAAAGGAAGTGATGTTTATTGTGTCACAAATACAAAGTTGGGTTATTTTATTTATTTATTTTTATTTAATTTAATTTAATTTTATTTTGTTAGAGATGTTTCTTCTTTTTTTCCCCATTGACACCCTCCTCCCCATCCCCCCCATTGCATCCCCGGCTATGTTGTCTGTGTCAATTGGTTATGCATACATACATATAAGTTCTGTGGTTTATCTCTCCCCTCCTCCCACCAACCCTTTTCTGAGTGAAGTCAGTCTGTACCCTACTTCCATGGATCTGGGTCTATCCTATTCCTCAGACTGTTATGTTCATTATATTCCACAAATAAGTGAAATCATGTGGTATTTGCCTTTTTCTGCTTGGCTTGCTTCGCTTAGGATAATACTTTCCAGGTCCCTCCATGTCGTCTCAAAGGATAAGTGATCTTTCTTTCTTACAGCTGCATAGTACTCCATTGTGTACCACTGCTTTTTTATCCATTCATCTACTGATGGACATTTGAGCTGTTTCCAGATCCTAGCTATTGTAAATATTGGTGCTATGAACATGGGGGTACATATATTCTTTCTGATTGGTGTTTCAGGCTTCTTAGGGTATATTCCTAGAAGTGGGATTACTGGGTCAAATGGAAGTTCAATTTTTAATTTTTTGAGGTAACTCCATGGTGTTTTCCATAGTGGCTGTACCAGTCTGCATTCCCACCAGCAGTGTACTAGAGTCCCCTTTTCTCCATACCTTTGCCTATACTTGCTGTTTGATGATTTGTTGATGACGGCCATTCTGACAGATGTGAGGTGATACGTCATTGTTGTTTTAATTTGCATCTCTCTGATGATTAGTGATGTTGAGCATTTCTTCATATGACTCTTGGCCATTTGTATGTCCTGTTTGGAGAGGTGTCTATTCAGCTCCTCTGCCCATTTTTTAATTGGGTTCTTTATCTTCCTTTTGTTGAGTTGTATGAGTACTTTATATATTTTGGAAATTATCCCCTTATCTGATGTATCATTGGCAATTATGCTCTCCCATACAGTGGGTTGCCTTTCCATTTTAATGGTTGTTTCTTTTGCTGTGCATAAGCTTTTTAGTTTCATGCAGTCCCATGTGTTCATTTTTTCCTTTGTTTCTATTGCCTTAGGTGATGTATCAGTGAAAATTCTGATGCGTATGATGTCTGAAATTTTGTTGCCTACATTTTCCTCTAGGATTTTTATGGATTCACAGGTCACATTGAACGCTTTTATCCATTTTGAGTATATTTTTGTGTATGGTGTAAGTTGATGGTCTAGTTTTATTTATTTATTTTTTTGCATGTAGCTGTCCAATTTTCCCAACACCATTTATTAAAGAGGGTGTCTTTATCCCATTGTATGCTCTTGCCTCCTTTGTAAAATATTGATTGAGCATAATGTCTTGGGTCCATTTCTGGGTTCTATGTTCTGTTCCACTGGTCTATATGCCTGTTCTTGTGCCAGTACCAGGCTGTTTTGATTACAGTGGCTTTGTAGTATAACATGATATCCGGTATTGTGATCCCACCTACTTTGTCCTTCTTTTTCAAGATTGCTGTGGCTATTCGGGGTCTTTTTTGGTTCCATGTAAACTTTTGAAGTATTTGTTCTAGTTCTGTGAAATATGTTGTTGGTATTTTGAGGGGGATTGCATTGAATGTATAGATTGCTTTGGTAGTAGGGACATTTCAATGATATTAATTCTTCCAATCCATGAACAGGGTATGTGCTTCCACTTTTTTATATCTTCCTCTATTTCTTTTTTCAATGACCTGTAGTTTTCTGCAAATAAGTCCTTTAATTCTTTGATTTAGTTTATTCCTAGGTATCTTAATTTTCTTGCCACAATGGTAAATTGGATTGTATTTTCAGTTCTCTTTCTGTGAGTTCATCATTGGTGTATAAGAATGCCATCGATTTCTTGACATTAATTTTGTATCCTGCTACTTTGCCAAATTCATTTATTAAGTCTAATAGATTTTTGCTGGAGTCTTTAGGGTTTTTTATGTAGAATATCATGTCATCTGAAAATAATGACAGTTTCACTTCCTCCTTTCCAATTTGAATTCCTTTTATTTTTACTTCATGTCTGATTGCTGTGGCTAAGACTTCCAGTACTATGTTAAATAAGAGTGGCAAAAGTGGGCATCCCTGTCTTGTTCCTGTTCTTAAAGGAAATGCTTTTAGTTTTTGCCCATTGAGTATGATGTTTGGTGTAGGTCTTTCATATATGGCCTTTATTATGTCAAGGTATGATCCCTGTTTTCCCACATTGCTGAGCATTTTTATCAGAAATGGGTGCTGGATTTTCTCAAATGTTTCATGGATTTTGTCTATTGATATGATCATGTGGTTTTTATTCTTCATTTTATTTATGTGGTGTATGACATTTATTGATTTGCAAATATTGTACCAGACTTGCATTCCTAGGATGAATCCCAGTTGGTCATGGTGAATAATTTTTTTGATGTATTGCTGGATCCAATTTGCTAGTATTTTGTTCACGGTTTTGGCATCTATATTCATCAGGGATATTGACCTATAGTTTTCTTTCTCTGTAGTGTCTTTTTCTGGTTTTGGAATTAGAGGTATGCTGGCCTCATAAAACAAGTTTGGAAGTCTTCCTTCTTGAATTTTTTGAAATAGTTTATGCAGAATGGGTCTTAGTTCTTCTTTGAATGTTTGGTATAACTGCCATGAAGCTGTCTGGTGTGGGCTTTTGTTTGCTGGGAGAGTCCTGATTACATCTTCAGTTTCTTCTGTTGTTAATGGTCTGTTTAAGTTTTCTATCTTTTCCAGGTTCAGTTTTGGGAGACTACGTGTTTCTAAAAATTTGTCCATTTCACTTAGATTGTCCAATTTGTTGGCATGTAATTGTTCATAGTATTTTTGAATAATTCTTAGTATTTCTGTGGTATCAGCTGTTACTTCTCCTATTTCATTCTTAATTTTGTTTATTTGGTTCTTCTCTCTTTGTTGCTTGTTGAGTCTAGCTATGGGTCCATCAATATTGTTTATACCTTAACAAAACCAGCTATTTGTTTTATTGATCTTTTGAATTGTTTTTTAGTGTCTATGTCATTTATTTTCTGCTCTGATCTTTACTATATCTTTCCTTCTACTTGCTCTGGGTTTTTCTTTTTGTTTGCTTTCTAGTTCTTTGAGTTGTGAGGTTAGATAGTCAATTAGAAATTTTCTTGTTTTCTGAGGTAGTCTACAGTGCTATGAATTTCCCTGTAAGGATTGATTTCGCTGCATTCCATAGATTTTGTGTACTTGTGTGTTCATTTTCATTGGTTTCCAGGAAGGTTTTAATTTCTTCCTTGATCTCCTCAGTAATCCATTCATTGTTTAAGAACATGCTATTTAGCTTCCATGTGTTTCAATGTCTTTGGTTGTTTTTGTTATAATTGATTTCTAGTGTCATACCATTGTAATCTGAGAAGATGCTTGATATAATTTCAATCATCTTTTACTTGTACAGACTTAATTTGTGTCCTAACACGTGTCTATCTTTGAGAATGTCCCATGTACACTTGAGAAAAATGAATTCTGCAGTTTTGGAGTGTAATTCTCTGTAGACATTTATTAAATCCATTTGATCTAGTGCATCATTTAGGATCTCTCTTTCCTTGTTTATTTTTGTCTAGAGAATCTATCGAGTGATCTCAGCAAGGTACCAAATTCCCCTGCTATGATTTTACTGCTGTCAATTTCTCTTTTGAAGTCCTCCAGAAGTATTTACATATATTTTGTCATTCCTATATTGGGTGCATATATGTTTACCAAGGTTATATCTTCTGTTGTATAAATCATTTCAATATTAGGTAGTGGCCTTCTTTGTCTCTAGTTATGGCCTTCATTTTGAAGTCTATTTTATTGGATATAAGTACTGCTACCCAAGTTTTTTTCCCTTTGTTTTTTCCTTGGAAGATTTTTCCTATCCTTTCACCTTCGACATATGTGAGTCTTTTCTTGTGAGGTGGATCTCTTGTAAAAAACATATATATGAGTCATGCTTTCTTTTCCAATCAGCTACTTTGTGTCTTTTGATTGGAGTATTTAATCAATTTACATTTAAGGTGATTATTGATATATACCTATTTATTGCCATTTTTGGTTATTGTGGGTATATATTGTTTTCCTATTTTTTTTTTTTTTTACAAATGAATGCAGTCTCTTTAACATTTCTTGCAGTGCTGGTTTGGTGCTAATATATGCCCTTAGCCTTATTTTGTCTGAGAAGCTCTTTATTTGACCTTCTATTTTGTTTGTTTGTTTGTTTATTTGTTTGTTTGTTTTTTGTTTTGTTTTTTGTTTTTGTTTTGTTTTTTATGAATTTTTATTTATTTTTTTTGTTACAGATATTTTAACTTTTTACCCCATTGGCACCCCCCACCCCACCCCACCTCCGCCCTGTCCCCGGCTTAGTTGTCCCTGTCCATTGGTCATGCATACATGCATATAAGTTCTGTGGTTTATCTCTTCCCACCCCCCCACCCCCCATCCCCTCTTCTGAGGGATGTCAGTCCCTACTTCCATGTGTCTGGGTCTACTGTATTCCTCAGACTGTTATGTTCATTATATTCCGTATATAAGTGAGATCATGTGGTATTTGTCTTTTTCTGCTTGGCTTCTTTCACTTAGGATAATACTTTCCAGGTCCCTCCATGTCGTCTCAAAGGATAAGAGATCTTTCTTTCTTACCGCTGCATAGTACTCCATTGTGTATATGTACCACAGCTTTTTTATCCATTCGTCTACTGGTGGACACTTGGGCTGTTTCCAGATCTTAGCTATTGTAAATAGTGCTGCTATGAACATGGGGGTACATATATTCTTCCTGATTGGTGTTTCAGGCTTCTTAGGGTATATTCCCAGCAGTGGGATCACTGGGTCAAATGGGAGTTCAATTTTTAATTTTTTGAGGTAGCACCATATTGTTTTCCATAGTGGCTGCACCAGTCTGCATTCCCACCAGCAGTGTATTAGAGTCCCCTTTTCTCCACACCCTCGCCAACACTTGTTGTTTGATGATTTGATGATGGCAGCCATTCTGACAGGTGTGAGGTGATACCTCATTGTTGTTTTAATTTGCATCTCTCTGATGATTAGTGATGTTGAGCATTTCTTCATATGTCTCTTGGCCATTTGTATGTCCTGTTTGGAGAGGTGTCTATTCAGCTCCTCTGCCCATTTTTTAATTGGGTTCTTTGTCTTCCTTTTGTGGAGTTGTATGAACACTCTCTATATATTGGAAATTAACCCCCTATCTGAAGTATCATTGGCAATGATGTTCTCCCATACAGTGGGTTGCCTTTCCATTTTGATGATGGTTTCCTTTGCTGTGCAGAAGCTTTTTAGTTTGATGTAGTCCCATGTGTTCATTTTCTCCTTTATTTCTGTTGCCTTAGGTGATGTATCAGTGAAAATTCTGCTCCGTATGATGTTCAAAATTTTGTTGCCTACATTTTCTTCTAGAATCTTTATGGATTCACGGGTCACATTTAAGTCTTTTATCCATTTTGAGTTTATTTTTGTGTATGGTGTAAGTGGAAGGTCTAGTTTCATTTTTTTTGCATGTAGCTGTCCAATTTTCCCAACACCATTTATTAAAGAGGCTGTCTTTACTCCACTGTAGGCTCCTGCCACCTTTGTGAAATATTAATTGAGCGTATTGCCTTGTGTCCATTTCTGGGTTTTCAGTTCTGTTCCACTGGTCTATATGCCTCTTCTTGTGCCAGTACCAGGCTGTTTTGGTTACAGTCGCTTTGTAGTATAACCTGATATCTGGTATTGTGATCCCACCTACTTTGTTCTTCTTTTTCAAGATTGCTGTGGCTATTTGGGGTCTTTTTTGGTTCCATATGAACTTTTGAAGTATTTGTTCTAGTTCTATGAAATATGTCGTTGGTATTTTGATGGGGATTGCATTGAATCTATAGATTGCTTTGGGTAGTATGGACATTTTAATGAGGTTAATTCTTCCAATCCATGAACAGGGTATGTGCTTCCACTTTTTTATATCTTCCTCTATTTCTTTTTTCAATGACCTGTAGTTTTCTGCAAATAGGTCCTTTACTTCTTTGGTTAAGTTTATTCCTAGGTATCTTAATTTTTTGGCGCTATGGTAAATGGGATTGTTTTTTCAGTTTCTCTTTCTGTGAGTTCATCATTGGTGTGCAAGAAAGCCGTCGATTTCTTGACGTTAATTTTGTATCCTGCTACTTTGCCAAATTCATTTATTAAGTCTAGTAGATTTTTGATGGAGTCTTTAGGGTTTTCTATGTACAATATCATGTCATCTGAAAATAATGACAGTTTCACTTCCTCCTTTCCAATTTGGATCCCTTTTATTTTTTCTTCATGTCTGATTGCTGTGGCTAAGACTTCCAGCACTATGTTAAATAAGAGTGGTGAATGTGGGCATCCCTGTCTTGTTCGTGTTCTTAATGGAAATGTTTTTAGTTTCTGTCCATTGAGTATGATGTTGGCTGTAGGTCTTTCATATATGGCCTTTATTATGTCAAGATATGATCCCTCTATTCCCACATTGCTGAGCGTTTTTATCAGAAATGAATGCTGGATTTTGTCAAATGCTTTTTCAGCATCTATTGATATGATCATGTGGTTTTTCTTCTTCATTTTGTTTATGTGGTGTATCACGTTTATTGATTTGCGAATATTGTACCAGCCTTGCATCCCTGAAATGAATCCCACTTGGTCATGGTGAATAATTTTTTTGATGTATTCCTGGATCCGATTTGCTAATATTTTGTTCAGGATTTTGGCGTCTATGTTCATCAAGGATATTGGCCTGTAGTTTTCTTTCGTTGTAGTGTCTTTTTCTGGTTTTGGAATTAGAATTATGCTGGCTTCATAGAACGTGTTTGGAAGTCTTCCTTCTTCTTGAATTTTTTGCAATAGTTTGAGGAGAATGGGTGTTAGTTCTTTTTTGAATGTTTGGTAAAACTCCCCCGTGAAGCCATCTGGGCCTGGGCTTTTGTTTGCTGGGAGAGTCTTGATTACCTCTTCAATTTTCTTAGTTGTTATTCTGTTCAAGTTTTCTATCTCTTCCGGGAGTAATTTTGGGAGACTGTGTGTTTATAGAAATTTGTCCATTTCGCTTCGATTGTCAAATTTGTTGCCATATAGTTGTTTGTAGTAGTTGTTAACGATCTTTTGTATTTGGGTGGTGTTGGTTGTTACTTCTCCACTTTCATTTCTGATTTTGTGTATTTGGGTTCTCTCTCTTTGTTTCTTGGTGAGTGTAGCTAAGGGTCCATCAATCTTGTTTATCTTTTCGAAAAACCAGCTCTTTGTTTCATTGATCCTTTGAATTGTTTTTTTGGTCTCTATGTCATTTATTTCTGCTCTGATCTTTACTATTTCCTTCCTTCTACTTGCTCTGGGGTTTTCTTTTTGTTTGCTTTCTAATTCTTTAAGTTGTGAGGTTAGACAGTCAATTAGAAATTTTTCTTGTTTTTTGAGGTAGGCCTGTAGTGCTATGAACTTCCCTCTCAGAACTGCTTTCGCTGCATCCCATAGATTTTGTGTTGTTGTGTGTTCATTTTCATTGGTTTCCAGGAAGTTTTTAATTTCTTCCTTGATCTCCTCGGTGACCCATTCATTGTTTAATAACATGCTATTTAGCCTCCATGTGTTGAAATGTCTTTGCATGTTCTTGTTGCAATTGATTTCTAGTTTCATGCCATTGTGATCTGAGAAGATGCTTGATATGATTTCAATCTTCTTGACCTTGTAGAGATTTAGTTTGTGTCCTATCATGTGGTCTATATTTGAGAATGTCCCATGTGCACTTGAGAAGAATGTGAATTCTGTAGTTTTCCAGTGTAATTCTCTGTAGATATCTATTAAATCCATTTGGTCTAGTGCTTCATTTAGAGTCTCTGTTTCCTTGCTAATTTTTTGCCTAGAGGATCTATCCAGTGCTGTCAACGGGGTGTTAATTCCCCTGCTATGATTGTATTGTTGTCGAATTCTCCTTGGAAATCCTCCAGAGGATTTTTAATATATTTTGGTGCTCCTATATTGGGTGCATATATGCTTATCAAGGTGATATCTTCCTGTTGGATAGATCCTTTCAATATTATGTAGTGGCCTTCTTTGTCTCTAGTTATGGTCTTCATTTTGAAATCTATTTTATCAGATATGAGAATTGCTACCCCATCTTTCTTTTGCTTTCTATTTGCTTGGAAAATTTTTTTCCATCCCTTCACTTTCAACCTATGTGAGTCTTTTGTTGAGAGGTAGTTCTCTTGTAAACAACATATAGATGAGTCATGCTTTCTTATCCAATCAGCTACTCTGTGTCTTTTTATGGGAGCATTCAATCCATTTACGTTTAAGGTGATTATTGATATGTACTTATTTATTGCCATTTTTGTTTAGTGTGATTCTATTTTTCTTCCCATTTCTACTGCTAATTACAGCAGTCCTTTTAACATTTCTTGCAGTGCTGGTTTGGTGCTAATGTATTCCCTTAGCCTTTTTTTGTCTGGGAAGCTCTTTATTTGACCTTCTATTTTGAATGATAGCCTTGCTGGGTAGAGTAGTCTTGGATTCACATCCTTGTTTTTCATGACTTTGATTACTTCATGCCATTCCATTCTGGCTTGTAGTGTTTCTTGTGAGAAGTCAGCTGAGAGCCTTATGGGGTTCCCTTTGTAGATAACCTGTTGCTTATCTCTTGCTGCTTTTAGGATTCTCTCTTTGTCTTTAATTTGTGGCATTTTAATTACTATGTGTCTTGGTGTGGGCCTGTTTGGGTTCTTCTTACTTGGGACTCTCTGTGCTTCTTGAACTTGAATGCCTTCTTCCTTCACCAAATTAGGGAAGTTTTCTGGCACTATTTTTTTAAATATTCTCTATCCCTTGCTCATTTTCTTCTTTTTCGGGGACTCCTATGATGTGAATATTATTATGTTTCCAGTTGTCCCATAGTTCCCTTAAGCTGTCTTCCTGTTTTTTAATAGTTTTTTCCTTTTGTTTTTCTGATTGGTTGATTTTTTCTACCCTGTCTTCAAATTCACTGATCCGGTCCTCAGCTTCCTCTACTCTGCTTTTTAAACCTTCCAATGTGTATTTCATTTCTGATATGTCATTTTTTATCTCTTCTTGTTGGTTTTTAATTTCCTATTGGCTTATTTTCAGTGTCTCTATGTCCTTACTCATGCTGTTCAGCTTCCTCAAGATCATGGCTCTGAATTCTAGCTCTGTTAACATGCCTAGTTGCTCCACATTGATCTCATCTTCGGTGGAGGTCTCTTGCTCTTTCATTTGGCTTCTGTTTCTGTGTTTCACCATTTTGGCTATCACTGTGGGCTTTGGAGCCTGTCAAGTTCTCCCTGTGGGTGTTGGTGTTCTGCTGTTTGTGGCTCCCTCTTCTGTATTTAGATGAGCGAGGGAGGACCCAGGTTGAACACCACTGTCAAGTCTTACTTTCCTGGTTAAAGTTGCTAGCCCAGGAAAGGTACCGTTATCCTCTAGCTTTTTGCCTGGAGGCTAGCAGTCTAGGTTACTTGATGAGTTTTGGGTTGTCAGTTGATTGAAAAACTCCCTCTGGTGCTCAGCCAAGGGGCTTTCCCAACGGTGTGGCAGATGCTTGTCGTTAGTGAGCCTCAATTATCACTTCAATGGCCTGCAGGGTGGGGTTGGATCTCCCAGGGAGGGGCTGCTGCCTCTCCTCAGAGCCCTGGGAAGGAGCAATGTGGCCACCGTCCTAAGTGGCTGCACTCAGCCAAACCTCTGAGCGCCCTCCAACCCCCGAGTGTCCCGACACAGCTCCAGTCCAGTCTGCCCTCCCTCTGCCGGAGCCCAGGGTGAGTGGCTGTGGCTGTTTCAGCCTCTGTCCCGGCTCCACGAGCCGCCTGGGAGTGTGACCCGAGGGCGCTGCTCCCAGCTGAGGCCGCTGCCGAGCTGCCAACCGTGGGCTCCCAGCCCTGTCTCGCACCTTTGCAAGCCTACCGGGATGGAGTCAGTGTCCCTTGTTATATGGTCCTCGCAAGCTGCTTTTCTGTTGGTGTTTCCCGTCGATTTGTCTGTGTTATAGTTGTAATTCCATTTTGGTTCTGGGAGACGGTCTGTGTAGCTCCGTTCACTCCGCCGCCATTTTTTCGCCCAGTGACCTTCTATTTTGAATGATAGCTTTGCTGGATATAGTAGTCTTGGGTTCAGTTTCTTGTTTTTCATTACCTTGATTATTTCATGCCATTCTTTTCTGGCCTGTAGTGTTTTCTGTTGAGAAGTCAGGTGATAACCTTATAGGGGTTCCTTTGTAGTTAACCTGTTGTTTATCTCTTGCTGCCTTTAGGATTCTCTCTTTGTTTTTAATTTTTGGCATTTTAATTACTATGTTTCATGCTGTGGGCTTGTTTGGGTTCTTCTTACTTAGGGCTCTCTGTGCTTCTTGAATTTGAATGCCTTTTTATTCAGCAAATTAAAGAAGTTTTCTGTCACTGTTTCTACAAATATATTCACTAATCCTTGATCATTTTCTTCTTCTTCTGGAACTCCTATGATGCAATGTTGTTATCTTTCAAGTTGTTCCACAGTTCTCTTAAGCTTTCATCTTGTTTTTTAATTGTTTTTTCCTTTTGGTGTTTTGATTT